>NC_064638.1:1227542178-1232542178 GCF_023864345.2 Schistocerca serialis cubense | reverse complement strand
AAAATTCAAACAAAATCAGAATCAAATTAATACACAACACCAAAGAGAAATCCGGGAAGTACAAGATCAGCTGACACAGGTAATACAAGAATTACGTATTTCAGAGGACACTGGCGCTCCAACACGGGAAGAGGGACTTAGAAACACGGAAAAGCCCCAAAATAATAACACAGGGCATTTCGGAAGTTATGAAAGAAATTGGCAAGGCGCATTGGATTTTGAGATGGAACCGCCGAAACGACGTAACAATGACCAACATGCGACTTGCCGACATGATGATTTTGACTATAAGCTGTTCATTACTACACGTAAATTCAAAACATTTAAGAATTCCGGCAACGACATTCATCCACAAGCATGGCTCCATCAATTCTCTCATTGTTTTCCTCCCAACTGGTCGTTAGAACACAGATTAGAATTTATGTGTGGCTACTTGGAGAATGAACCAGCTGTAAGAATGCGATCGGTAATTCACGATTGCCACAGTGAAGGAGAGTTTTACCATGCCTTCCTCTCAGCATATTGGTCTCAAGCCACACAAGACCGAGTAAAACATAGCATCATAATGATGAAACGTTTCGAACAATCTGAATTTTCCAGTCTTATGAAATATTTTGAAGACATGTTGCATAAGAATCAATATCTTTCAAACCCATACAGCCCCTCAGAACTCATCCGCATTTGCTTAATCAAATTGCCTGAACATTTACAACATATTATTTTGGCAGGACGTTGCAAAGGCGACATTGAAGCTTTTCAGGGACTGTTACAAGAACTGGAAAGTGACACTGACAATCGCGGAACGCAGGAGCACAACAATTACAGATCACATCAGTCACAATTTCGTGACGACAGAAACAATAACTGGACACGACAAGTCTATTCTTACAAAGCAAATCGTGACCAAAATAGACGCCACCCATATGACAACCACTGGCAGAGTAATAACATTTACAGAGAGAGATCGTATTTCTGTAGTAATGAATATGACAGAGATTACATCTACATCTACATCTATACTCCGCGAACCACCTTACGGTGTGTGGCGGAGGGTACTTATTGTACCACTATCTGATACCCCTTCCCTGTTCCATTCACGAATTGTGCGTGGGAAGAACGATTGCTTGTAAGTCTCCGTATTTGCTCTAATTTCTCGGATCTTTTCGTTGTGATCATTACGCGAGATATATGTGGGCGGTAGTAATATGTTGCCCATCTCTTCCCGGAATGTGCTCTCTCGTAATTTCGATAATAAACCTCTCCGTATTGCGTAACGCCTTTCTTGAAGTGTCCGCCACTGGAGCTTGTTCAGCATCTCCGTAACGCTCTCGCGCTGACTAAATGTCCCCATGACGAATCGCGCTGCTTTTCGCTGGATCATGTCTATCTCTTCTATTAATCCAACCTGGTAAGGGTCCCATACTGATGAGCAATACTCAAGAATCGGACGAACAAGCGTTTTGTAAGCTACTTCTTTCGTCGATGAGTCACATTTTCTTAGAATTCTTCCTATGAATCTCAACCTGGCGCCTGCTTTTCCCACTATTTGTTTTATGTGATCATTCCACTTCAGATCGATCCGGATAGTAACTCCTAAGTATTTTACGGTCGTTACCGCTTCCAATGATTTACCACCTATGGCATAATCGTACTGGAATGGATTTCTGCCCCTATGTATGCGCATTATATTACATTTATCTACGTTTAGGGAAAGCTGCCAGCTGTCGCACCATGCATTAATCCTCTGCAGGTCCTCCTGGAGTACGTACGAGTCTTCTGATGTTGCTACTTCCTTGTAGACAACCGTGTCATCTGCAAATAGCCTCACGGAGCTACCGATGTTGTCAACTAAGTCATTTATGTATATTGTAAACAATAAAGGTCCTATCACGCTTCCCTGCGGTACTCCCGAAATTACCTCTACATCTGCAGATTTTGAACCGTTAAGAATGACATGTTGTGTTCTTTCTTCTAGGAAATCCTGAATCCAATCACAAACCTGGTCCGATATTCCGTAAGCTCGTATTTTTTTCACTAAACGTAAGTGCAGAACCGTATCAAATGACTTCCTGAAGTCCAGGAATACGGCATCAATCTGCTCGCCAGTGTCTACGGCACTGTGAATTTCTTGGGCAAATAGGGCGAGCTGAGTTTCACATGATCTCTGTTTGCGGAATCCATGTTGGTTATGATGAAGGAGATTTGTATTATCTAAGAACGTCATAATACGAGAACACAAAACATGTTCCATTATTCTACAACAGATTGACATAAGCGAAATAGGCCTATAATTATTCGCATCTGATTTATGACCCTTCTTGAAAATGGGAACGACCTGCGCTTTCTTCCAGTCGCTAGGTACTTTACGTTCTTCCAGCGATCTACGATAAATTGCTGATAGAAAGAGGGCAAGTTCTTTAGCATAATCACTGTAGAATCTTAAGGGTATCTCGTCTGGTCCGGATGCTTTTCCGCTACTAAGTGATAGCAGTTGTTTTTCAATTCCGATATCGTTTATTTCAATATTTTCCATTTTGGCGTCCGTGCGACGGCTGAAGTCAGGGACCGTGTTACGATTTTCCGCAGTGAAACAGTTTCGGAACACTGAATTCAGTATTTCTGCCTTTCTTCGGTCGTCCTCTGTTTCGGTGCCATCGTGGTCAACGAGTGACTGAATAGGGGATTTAGATCCGCTTACCGATTTTACATATGACCAAAACTTTTTAGGGTTCTTGTTTAGATTGTTTGCCAATGTTTTATGTTCGAATTCGTTGAATGCTTCTCTCATTGCTCTCTTTACGCTCTTTTTCGCTTCGTTCAGCTTTTCCTTATCAGCTATGATTCGACTACTCTTAAACCTATGATGAAGCTTTCTTTGTTTCCGTAGTACCTTTCGTACATGATTGTTATACCACGGTGGATCTTTCCCCTCGCTTTGGACCTTAGTCGGTACGAACTTATCTAAGGCGTACTGGACGATGTTTCTGAATTTTTTCCATTTTTGTTCCACATCCTCTTCCTCAGAAATGAACGTTTGATGGTGGTCACTCAGATATTCTGCGATTTGTGCCCTATCACTCTTGTTAAGCAAATATATTTTCCTTCCTTTCCTGGCATTTCTTATTACACTTGTAGTCATTGATGCAACCACTGACTTATGATCACTGATACCCTCTTCTACATTCACGGAGTCGAAAAGTTCCGGTCTATTTGTTGCTATGAGGTCTAAAACGTTAGCTTCACGAGTTGGTTCTCTAACTATCTGCTCGAAGTAATTCTCGGACAAGGCAGTCAGGATAATGTCACAAGAGTCTCTGTCCCTGGCTCCAGTTCTGATTGTGTGACTATCCCATTCTATACCTGGTAGATTGAAGTCTCCCCCTATTACAATAGTATGATCACGAAACTTCTTCACGACGTTCTGCAGGTTCTCTCTGAGGCGCTCAACTACTACGGTTGCTGATGCAGGTGGTCTATAGAAGCATCCGACTATCATATCTGACCCACCTTTGATACTTAACTTAACCCAGATTATTTCACATTCGCATTCGCTAATAACTTCACTGGATATTATTGAATTCTTTACTGCTATAAATACTCCTCCACCATTGGCGTTTATCCTATCCTCGCGGTATATATTCCATTCTGTGTCTAGGATTTCGTTACTGTTCACTTCCGGTTTTAACCAACTTTCCGTTCCTAATACTATATGCGCACTATTTCCTTCAATAAGAGTTACTAATTCAGGAACCTTGCCCTGGATACTCCTGCAGTTTACCAATATTACGTTACCTTTTCCTGTTTTTGGTCTCTGAGGACGGACGTTCTTTATCAACGATGATAATGTCCTCTCTGGTAAGCCGTCAGGTATTTTATCGTTTCGCCCAAGGGGGGGGGGGGGGGTCCCTCTAACCTAAAAAACCCCCGTGTGCACGCCACACGTACTCTGCTACCCTAGTAGCTGCTTCCGGTGTGTAGTGCACGCCTGACCTGTCTAGGGGGGCCCTACAGTTCTCCACCCAATAACGGAGGTCGATGAATTTGCAACCATTATAGTCTCAGAGTCGTCTGAGCCTCTGGTTTAGACCCTCCACACGGCTCCAAACCAGAGGACCGCGATCGACTCTGGGCACTATGCTGCAGATATTAAGCTCAGCTTGCACTCCGCGTGCGATGCTGGTTGTCTTCCCCAAATCAGCCAGCCGCCGGAAGGAACCAAGGATGGCCTCAGAACCCAAACGGCAGGCGTCATTCGTTCCGACATGTGCTACTATCTGCAGCCGGTCACACCCAGTGCGTTCAATAGCTGCCGGAAGGGCCTCCTCCACATTACGGACGAGACCCCCCGGCAAGCACACCGAGTGCACACTGGCATTCTTCCCCGACCTACCCGCTATTTTCCTGAGGGGCTCCATAACCCGCCTAACGTTGGAGCTCCCTATAACTAATAGGCCCGCCCTCTGTGACTGTCGGGACCTTGCCGGAGAATCGGCCACTGGCCCAACAGGCGAGGCATCCTGTGGTGGCTCGGAAACGATGTCATCACCACTAGGAAGCACCCCGTACCTGTTGGAAAGGGGTAAGGCAGCTGCCACGCGGCCAGATCCCACCTTTGCCTTTCGGCCAGGCACGCGCGAGCCCACCACTGTCCGCCATTCACCCTGGAGTGATGGCTGACCGGTGAGATGCTCACTGCCGGAAGACGCAGCGACATCAGGGGTTCCATATGATTCCAGGGCCACCGACAGCGCCGGCTTTAGGGTGGGGCGACCCGGGCGGTCGCCCAGGGCGCCGGGGCCCAAGGGGCGCCACATACTAAACGCATGTAAAAAAAATAAAAATAAAAATAAAAAAATTACAATTTACAATCACCCATTTCGCGAAACTAAAATATTATTCAGTCTCATTCAACATACGTCGCTAATCTCACGAATGCGCGATGAATTCGGGGTAGCAGAAGAGAAATCATGCTGAATGCAATCTTCGTATTGTCTGCAACCATCCATGTTTGACGCGGGCTAGCACGAGCTCTACCAAAGCGCCTCTCTTATTTGTTTCAAGAACTGCAACAAGGAAGAGCCCATGCAGCCGCGCACCATCTCTCGTTCACAACAGAAACTACCGGTCGCTCCAAATAAAAGAAAATACAGACTGTGAAATATACATTACATTATGATTTAATTAATACGAATGTATTTATGTCGAATGTTTGTGACTTAATGACTCATGTACATTAATTAATAGATCATGCAATGCGTGCACTGCGTAATATGTTTTGTGTTCAGATGACTGACAGAAAATATAGGTTTATGGCTTACAGTTAGATTAAATTCAATAAAAATATGGTATCCAATTCAAAATTAGTGTTTTTTCGTTGTACATATTACCTCCTATATATAAAAATCAATTGTGTGTTAGTCTCACCAAAACAAAAATTATTCAAATTGGTCAAGCCATTTCTTTGTTTTGTTTGCTTTAGTACAGGGATGCTTCAGAAAAGAAAAGAAATATTTGGGATATACGAACCTGTTTCAACCACATTTTACGCATCTTTTCTTTGTTTGGAAGACGCAAAAACAATTTTCTGGAGTTTTTGTAGATGTACAGTGCAGTACTACGCAATATTTTTAGACAATTTCTCAAAACGTGAATGCCCAAACAATATATCACTGCTATACTGACTTGTTATGGCAGCGACAGCAGCATGCTGGACTGACGTCACAGGCTACACAAGACTTACATCCACATGGAGCGTCTTAGCGGGCTTTCAGATTATTTGGATTTCATTTCCATTTAAAAAAATAAAATACTCAAATTTACGATGGAAAAAAACCATGTTATGATCATAAGATGACGCCATTAACCACTTAAGACGATTTCTACAAAACAGTCAAATACCGTGTTGCAAAGCACTGCCAGGTTCGCTATTTATACAATAAAGGGCGCCAGCTGGACGACTCGCCCGGGGCACCTGGATGGCTAAGGCCGGCCCTGGCCACCGAAGTAGGCATAGGTCTCACCACAGTTGCCCCAACGCCACTACGAGCCGACGCCTGCGCCTCGAGCTCGATGAGCCTAACAGACAAAGCCTCCACCTGCCCCCGAAGAGTGGCCAATTCTCCTTGCGTCCGCTCACAACAACCACAGTCCCTACACATGACTATGTTTACCCTACTCTATACGGTGACAAATTCCCAAGATAATCTTCTGATGAGCTACTCTGATAATCAAGAAACACTCACTGAAATACGAGACGCGAAAACTACGCTAGGTTTTCCCAGAAAAACTATTTAAAAGCTAAGCGCAGCAAATAAGTACAAAAACGCTTTATACAAACAGTACTCGCTGCTGCTGGTGCTCTCGCTCTGGCTGCCACAAGACAACTGCTGATTCAAGTGACTAGTGGCTAACGGCCGCGAAACAAACAAAAGACGGTTTTAGGGCGCTATCTGTTCTAAACGATCAAGAAAACACTAAGAAATCTAACACGAAAACTACGTAAAGTTTTATCAAGAACTGTTAGTTACTATGCAGAGCAGATAAACACAAATAGAATCCCTTCCTTAGTGGAAGGTCGTAAACAAAATGCAAAATAAACGCTTTATACAAACAGTACTCGCTGCTGCTGGTGCTCTCGCTCTGGCTGTCACAAGACAACTGCTGATTCAAGTGACTAGTGGCTAACGGCCGCGAAACAAACAAAAGACGGTTTTAGGGCGCTTTCTGTTCTAAACGATCAAGAAAACACTAAGAAATCTAACACGAAAACTACGTAAAGTTTTATCAAGAACTGTTAGTTACTATGCAGAGCAGATAAACACAAATAGAATCCCTTCCTTAGTGGAAGGTCGTAAACAAAATGCAAAATAAACGCTTTATACAAACAGTACTCGCTGCTGCTGGTGCTCTCGCTCTGGCTGTCACAAGACAACTGCTGATTCAAGTGACTAGTGGCTAACGGCCGCGAAACAAACAAAAGACGGTTTTAGGGCGCTATCTGTTCTAAACGATCAAGAAAACACTAAGAAATCTAACACGAAAACTACGTAAAGTTTTATCAAGAACTGTTAGTTACTATGCAGAGCAGATAAACACAAATAGAATCCCTTCCTTAGTGGTAGGACGTAAACAAAATGCAAAATGAACGCTTTATACAAACAGTACTCGCTGCTGCTGGTGCTCTCGCTCTGGCTGTCACAAGACAACTCCATAGAAACAGACAATTTGGGAACCAAAATAATTATTATCAAGGGAGGCAGAATAACTTCAGACGCAACAGTTCGGCGCACAGCTACGATTCAGGGAGAAACTCTCCACCACGTGACGGACAAGGAAGAAACTACGGAATCTACCGACATGACGACAGACGATATATTCGTAACGACAGACCTGAATTGCATCAGAACTGGCGGGATTCAAACAGAGCAGGGCACTTTCGACAACGTGAATTTGTAGAAGTTAGGTCTCCTAATCCCAATAACAACGCGCGCCAACAAAGAGACAGACAATGACTCGCGCCGCAGGCACCCACGTGCGCCGGCTGGCTCAGAGAAAAATAACATAGACGCTAACCTTGAGAAAAATTCCAGTATTCTTTACCGACGTATACCGCATGATAATTGCGTTGAAGTTGAAGCTTTGCGTACTAGGAAGAGTAAAGGTTTACACCACATTTCACATGTAAAACCGTTTATTGAAAGATAATCTGCTTTTTAACTTTGTCTTTGCCATAAAACTTTTCACTTTACATTACTAGTATGCTGTGTCAGACTTAAGAAACTGTTAACATACAACTATGTTTGAAGTTAAATATCCAGTCTAGAACCTAGGGAACATTTTTAAACAGAAATTACGAATGCATTGTTATAGTGAACAGACGACACAGTATTGTATTTGTACATTCTTGCTTGTTAGTTGCACGATTACGTAACAACTATAAGGCTCACATACTTAGAACATTTACCAGTACTACTAATGAGATTTTAATGCAACCTTTTGGTTTACTTGAAAATACATTCTGGGTTTAAAGTACTTTCTGTGAGATACCAGACGACACAGTGGTTAGTTTATGTGACAACTACACGGTTTTATCACGACGCTACTAATGAGTGAAAACTTACAATGTTGCTTTTGCAGTGTTTCTGTTTTATATCTGCACAGTTTTCTGTTTTATTCTGGAAAGTAAAACAGGTTTTAGTAGTAACTTTTGTAGTATAGCTACAATGAGACTGCCTTTTCCGTAGCACAACAATACGTTACAGTACAGTACTTTCTTCATCACGGCAATAAGCGTAATAACTAAGACATTTATACGCAAAGCATTTCACTTTTGTGTATTATGAGGTAAGTACATTGACTTCTGCAGAACTTAGCTTTCGGAGGACAATAACTACGACACTTCCACAGAGATTATGTTGCAACAAGACGCACATTTAGCGCTACAGGACACGCATTTCAGTGATTAATTTTGTACTTAAAACATTTATTTTTAAAGATTTTTGAATTACAAAGAAAGTTTTCCGTGATACATTTCATTCCATTGCTGTAATCTGTAACACCTGAGGGTATAATTACATTAATCCTCAGGGGGGTACACGCCTACTTTGTGTACCATGTGTGTGGCAACCACAAGGAACCCTAGCTAATATGGTATTTGCTTATACAACTTTACACATCGATACCATGTTTCTCCAACACATAATTACACAGCTATCTGATCATTTAACTGAGACAGACAAACGTTTTTACTGCATCAGTGACAGATGTTTACGCAATTACACAGTTGGATAACTTCACAATTATGAAATTGTATTTTGTCTGTACTTTGTGAAATGCTTATATTTTTTCGGAACCATTGTGATACTATGAGAGCTTTGAATGATATATTTGGTAAGGGAGCATGATTTTAAAGTACGTTTGAGGTAGATGACATTATTGAAATGAGCAGAGAATATTTTTTTTAGGGTTTGAAATTATTGCAGAAAGCTACGACGATTTTGAGATTTGACTGAGGTGTTATGATGTTATTTTTACGACGACGATGTGTATTATGCTGCTGAGGTATGTTTATGATTAATAGGCTGAGGCTATATGAGTTATTTGATTATGCTTCATATTTATAATGACGAAATATTGACGAGTGTCGATGGATAAGTATATGTGTAATAAGGTAAGGAGTAATGAATAGTGGGTAGGGACTCTTGACTTGTGAAACAGGATGTTGGAAACCAAGAATTGTACTTTAGAATTATGAAATGTGTGTACATGTGTGAATGTATTACAATGCCGACGAAAAATATTTTGGACACTGTTATATTTATAGGGTTTTGTTTCTACAGATTTGGAACGCTAATTCTTGACCTGTGAAATATTCTTATGTGAGACTGTCACTGTAGCGGAAACTGCTGTCGTAAATATTTCTGTAAGAAAGTTAAGTGACCACCTGCACGTAATGCGTCGCGGGCACCCACCTGGGCGACAGCCACCCGAAAAAAAAAAAAAAGCCATTAGCCTTTCAGCGGCACAGGTAGAAAAAAAAAAAAAGGGAAGGCCATTAACCTCGCTTCTGACATTCCTTTGTAGAAAGCATCGCAAAAACGACACGGTCGAACTTGAAAACATACGATTACACTGTGCTCTTAATTTATGATATTTACTGAAATGCCTAATGAAATGACGAGAAATATTTTTACATCTGCACACCTGATTATGACAAGCGTCTTTCTATGAGAGTTGAGAGAATTTCTACTAACTTATGAAATGTCACATGACTATTGAATGATATTTTTATGCTTTGGTTTGCGTAATTGCTTATTTCATTTGATACCTGTTTTCCAGCTGTGTTACAGCATTAGGTTTCATAAAATAAAATTAAATGCATTTGCTAATGTGAACACTTTCTGTCAACAGATCTATTAAATAATAATTTTGTGATCCACATTCTTCAAAAAAGGAGCACTTGGAAAGGAAAGAACAATAAGAAGGGACTAGCAACAGTAATTGCATACATAATATTCTTTTCAAGTACATGGTAATATTTTTTTTACAATAAGTTGTTGTGGTGCACCACTTTAATTACATAGACATTAAGATGTGAATATACATTTCCCTTATCTGCATTGTTGTCTTTACTGTAATATTTTTTCTGCTTGAGCTATGTCATGTTTAGATATAAGCTGCTGTTTGCCAGGCATAGTGCTACTGAACTTTAATTTGTGTTACTCTGCTAAGCCAGATTTATTTTTTTATTTGCTGCGCATTGCCTCATATTAGTTGTAATGTTGAATTGCTTGGTAATTTAGATTTACTGTAGCTTGCTTTGCGATTTTCCATTTTTTTATTGCTGTTTATATTAATTGTTTTATGTGCTGCTGCATTGCCTCGTCCCTTAGTTTAGCATCTGAGCTCAGTAGATTTAAGTTAGCTTAAGAGGGGGTAGACTATATAAGAAACTAACTATTATAAATTTATAAGAAATAGGATACTGTACAGTGGAGAAAAACTATTATTGACAGAGGATGTGAAAAAAATACAGAAGGCAGGCTTAGATAGGACTTTTTGGGAATAATGATGAACAAAGGGAGATCTCCATGCAAAATACTGCAGTAAAACAAACCCTGTCCTTTCCCTTTTGTGTTATCCCACTATATGTTTGTGTACCCTTGTGTATTTGTTTTCTTCCTGTCTCTGTGTAGTTTCATAGAATTTTTTTTTTCTTTTAATATTAAGCTACATTCACTATGATGAGGAATACTGTTATCCTCGAATATAATTGGCATTAATAATATGTTATTTACCTTGTAAATGTGCTTAGGCATGATTAATTCTGTTTTGTTTTAATGCTTAGGTGTGAAGTTGATGTTTCAAAAGTTATTCTGATCTTTTATGTATTTACTTATGTCATAATTTCTGTAACAGTGATGTATATGTTATTTCGATTCTTTTGTAAAGCCCGTATTACTACAAATGTTATCTGTATTATTATGTTCTTTAATGATGTATTTTGTACCTTTGTAATTGTATTTTCATGTTGTAAATTTATAAAATTGTAATTGACACCAGTTCATCTTATTATTAACTTGTAAGTTACATTTCACTGCACACGTTTCTGTTGGTCATAGTATATGGACAATATGTGAGAAGTAGGGACTGTTAGTGTTTGCACGTATGTTAATAATTCAGCAAGGGACTGGATAACAGCTTTGCTGGTTCTAAGGACAATTCCAAAAACTTTGTGAGTGCACAAGTGGTGGTTTATGGACTTGCTATATTCTCCGCAAGACTCTTCGATGGTGAATGTGCACCTGCACAATCGCAACAGATGGCTGCTGGTCATCTCTACAAGGACTACAGTGGGTCTGCACCTATGGTGGCCCACCAATACCATTATCTCTACAAGGACTACAGTGGGTCTGCACCTCTGGTGGCCCACCAATACCATTATCTCTACAAGGACTACAGTGGGTCTACGTCTTTGATGATCCATCAGTACCATTATTTCTACAAGGACTGCAGTGGGTCTGCGCCTCTGGTGGCCCACCAATATCGTAATCTCTACCAGGACTACAGTGGGTCTGCTCTGTGATGACCTACCAATATTCATCAAAACTTCGACTGACTCTGCAGTGGGTTTGCTCTGTTGTGACCCAATACTTGTCTGCATGTCGAGAGTCAGCACTGTCTTTCCGTTGGAAGGACAACACTACTTCTTCAAGACTGCATGGAAATCCACTACTTCCGTGTGCATTTTCTTCTACTGCTCAGACTTTGAGAAAAACACTATATTTTACCGTAATGAATGATCAGGACTGTCTTTATGGACTGTGACAAAATTTTAGCTTTTGACCAACGTTGTATCAATAAGTGTGTGCATTTGATATCTTTGTTATTGTAATTATGAAAAATGTTTTCAAATCTGTATTGGGCACTGCCCAAACCAATTTGTAAAATTTTTTGTGGGGAGCATGGGGGCTATGTAAGTAGGCTGTTCATGTTTTCTCTATGTAAGTAGGCTGTTTATGTTTTCTCTATGTAAGTAGGCTGTTTAGGTTTTTTTATTGGTAACGCCACCTCTGTATGAAAATCACTGGCTGTGCTGTGTGCAGTCTGTGGCTGCTTTGCATTGTTGTAATACTCGCCATTGTAGTGTTAGGCAGCTGGCTGTGAACAGCGCGTAGCGTTGCGCAGTTGGAGGTGAGCCGCCAGCAGTGGTGGATGTGGGGAGAGAGATGGCGGAGTTTTGAAATTTGTCATGAACTGCTATATTTACATATGATGATATCAAGGTAAATACATTGTTTGTTCTCTATTAATATCTTTCATTTGCTAACTATCCCTATCAGTAGTTAGTGCCTTCCATAGTTTGAATCTTTTATTTAGCTGGCAGTAGTGGCGCTCGCTGTATTGCAGTAGCTTAAGCAGCGAAGATTTTTGTGAGGTAAGTGATTTGTGAAGGGTATAGTTTAATGTTAGTCAGGGCCATTCTTTTGTAAGGAATTTTGAAAGTCAGATTGCGTTGCGCTAACAAAATACTGTGTGTCAGTTTAAGCACAGTCCTGTATAATTGTTCAAAAAGGACGTTTCAGTACTTAACGGTACGTTTTACGATAAGCTTGTACACTATTATTTTTCACAATACATAGATACATTCCGTATTTGACGTACATGTCTCTTATCTTTGAATTTCAGTCACGTTTTCTGCATTTTGAGGCATTACTTGCCTCAACAAAGTTTGGTAGTTGGCCAACATTGTAGAACTTAACTTCCCAAACTGGCTGTAACATAGGTCTTCCTGGATTTTTTTTCATATTTTCTCTCTTTACCTACAGCTTCACTGACAGATGACTTCACCATACATAGACGTCCTCTTCTCCTAGTTACTGAAATGATTTGTGTGACTGAAGCCTCCCGTCGGGGAGACCGGGGCAAGACATTGTGACGTTCGTATTGTTTATTAGTCAGACCCATCAAGCTCAGCAGGACAATTTTCAGTCAAAAACAAGAATTCGTCTTTCAACCACTCACATAATTCCGCATTGATGTCATTAAGAAGAGCTTCTAATTTCTCACCAATTACAATTTCACGCGTTGCTGTAGAATGTGCAAATAACAATTACTTCAGTATCCCACTATCGAATACCAAATCGGAACAAGCGAATATGTGCTGTGACCTAAGCTCCACGTACGAAGAGAGGACGTTCATACAATGGATTATCTCATGGTAACGAACAAAACTTATACAAATCTGAAGTAATTCTCAATATTTAGAATAGTTCGAGAACGTTAGGTAAAAGTCACAGATTTTCAGTATTATATTTAGGAATAATAATTAATTGCGTGTCTTTTCGATTTTTAGAAGTAACCACGTTTTTGTGTAGGAACAGCTGCGCACTTGAACAAGAAGGTCCACACTCGCGGACGATCGGTATATATCTGGAAAAAATACGCCTATTTACGGAGAAAAAGTTGATGAACGAAGGACCACAGGTGTGGACCGAGGTAACGAAGAGGTCAACATCCATTCCCATTTCGGCTATACTATATACACTTTGTCGCAACCACACGTCATTTCAAAGATGCCTATATTGTGAAGCTAATGATGCAAATCTCTTTTGCACTAGAAAAAGTCTTTTATTTCGTTTTGATAGAAGAAAGAGGTCTGTATACCATAAATATGGCCAGTATAAGCATGGGGAAACTATCCCTTTATAAGAGAACGTGACACTGTTCTCTGGCGGTGTTCAGTGACCCGTGGACAATACGACATCCTGAAGTAGATCTCAGCAGGCGGGTCGAAACGTCAAAATATGACACGGCCTAACAACCCCAAATGATTGAACCCTCGGTGACAGCGACCACGAGAGTTCTAGACTCACATCCTGGTTCATTTTTATGGAAAGATGAATAAATGGATACATGCAAATAAAACAGTTCCTGCGTCAGTCACTTGTTTATTTTGCCAGTACGCGTTTCGATGGTTCACATCTTCATCTTCAGGTGGAGATTTGTTCATTTACATTGCTGGTACTGGTGAAGCGTACAGACGTCTTTTCACAGTCGCTGGCCAGGGCAGTGCGGGTTATTTCGCGGCTTTTGCTAATGATAAAAAGTTATTTACTTAGAAAAGGCATTTTAGAGGTTAAAAGAAACATGAATTTCTGACAGTAAATTGCACTTACAGGGACGGTAGTGCTGTAGACAATCTGCATACTGTTGCTTGATGTATGTCCTCTCCACTGCACATTACGTTTACACTGTCATTTCAAGGATATTGTGCAAGTTACGGATATGTTTATTTACAATGGATACGGAGATAAAAGATTAAATAGTTTCTACATAAACATGATTTTCATTTTTAAAGACATGAATGGGCTGCATCAGAATACTGACATGTGTATAACTTAGTTATTATATTAGGTAGTTTATATATGGAAATACGAATGTGACAAAAATATTGTCTAAATGGTTAAGTACATAAATATGTTTTCCTTCTGCTTTAAAAATATGAGTGGGTTGCTATATGTGCACACTTCAGTTATTGTACATATAAAGATTACATCAGATCATGCGTATGTTTTGTACATTGAACTTAATGAGCGGTGAATGGGAGTGGTTGCATTAATTGCTGTGCATTTAAACTGTAAATTATGAGAATGCTTTAAATATTTTGTCAAAGCTTTTGTAAAAGTCCGTTGAGCCTGTTTCACTATTGTCGTTGAATCGATGTTCGCCGAGTTTCTTTCTGTGTATGTAGTTTACTAGTTCGTCGTACAGAGACATTCTATGTCCTTTGTTCAGTATATGTAGTATTTCAAAGTTGCTTTCTACTTTGTCAAATTGATATCCTGTATCTTTTATATGAGAGGCTACTGCAGATCTGCGTGGTGTATTGTATCCAAAGGCGTTGATGTGTTCTTTGAATCTGGGGTGGAAGTTACGGCCTGTTGGAACTGTGTACTTATCTGGGCATTTACTACATATGATTTTATATATGCCAGAGGATGAAAATTTATCTTGACTGCTTTTTAGTTGTTTGGAATGCAGTTCTCATTTTGTGTAGCTTGAAGATACTGGCAACTTTTTGGGAGATATTACTGAGGAAGGCAATGCATATTGATTGTATATTTTCTTGGTTCTTGGTGGCTATTTTGTTCATCTTATTTTTTATTTTTTAACTAAATTGTCTGTTAGTAGTGCATTATAACCATTAGCTGCAGATACTCTGGAGGTTCTTATCACTCATTGGGATTTTTAGAGCTCTATGGATAATTGAGAATTAAGCTCCTAGTTTGTGCGAGCTAGGGTGGCGGAAGGAAGCATATATGTTAATGTCTGTGGTAGTTGGTTTCCTGTAAATTTGGAACACATGTTTGTTATCTTGCTTGCAGATGGTTAAATAGAGGAAGTTAATTGATAAATCTACGGAGCAAGAACCACTTGTTTTGCCAACTTTTTTTATTAAGGAAACTACAATAAATCATGATTTTTTTAACACGATGGAAGTGACGTCTCACAATCTTTACGGAAGAGAGGATGGTTTGAGGTGGCACACCGCTTGACCGGCCGATCTTCTTCGCACTCGGCGAGTCGAGAACTGTCCGCTGGACGGCCTGGCGCCGCCTTATCTAGCCTCAGACGGAAGGATATTTTCGGGACTATCTGCACACACATGATCGCCAGGAAATAGTTCGTTGATCGTCGCGCCCCCTTCCTCTGCTGCTGGTTGTTGCTCTCTGATGGACGTTGGCCGTGCCTACGTATTTGTTGTCAACTGTGGTACTTGCTTGTAAACACTCTTGCGTCGGCCAGACTTTGCAGCGGAGTCGGCAACCCGCATTGCTTGTCTGTCTGCGGAGTTTCCACTGCAGTAGGCGTCTGTGGTGACTGCAGCATTAATGGAATTGTTTATTTCCTTTTCACAGGTGATTTTAATATTCTCGTGCATTTTGTTGAATAAGTGGGCCCAACAAACCGTTAAAGAACCACCTCTAACCTGAATTCTACCCACCACACAGTGCAGGTTACACAATTCTCTTGGCCATCGGTGGACTTGACGCCTTGCCTAGTTTAAAAACAGGCAAACTCGCGACTTGTCAGACCGCAGCATTCGGATTGAGGCACTTACTGTATAGTTTCTTTGAATGAAGTGGTACAGCTTCACGTGCTGCTGCGAGCAATGGCCTTTTGAGACGCACAAGACTCCAAATATCCACTGTATGCAGTCCCCCCTGCAATTTCTGGCTCGGAAACTGGTGGAGGTGGACATCATTCATTGACAGCAGCAATCCTCGTCATGTTTGAAACCGACTGCTGTTGGCGAGGCGTGATACTCATGTACCATCCATATCGGTTCTAACCTTTTTGTGATCGCTGTCCTTCTTACTCCGAGTTACGTGGTTTCGAATGATACACTATTACCTAAAGACAAGTTGGACAGTTACGCTTTGATACATCAACAAACGGTGCATAGTTTGTTCATGGTGTGATAGCGAGCAGGAATGTGCGCAATAGTTTATCAAAAACATTTAAATTCAAATTCCAAAATACACATTTTAAAAACAGCTTTATTTAAAAAAATCTCTAGTTAGTGAACTTCTTACATGCCCTTTATTTCACCGATTTTAACACCAATTGTTATTAAAATATTTTCATTTTTCAGGTTCCACCTAAGTGACCTCATTATCATTCCACCAAAGGAAAACTGTTGTTCAGCACGAGCAGAACTCTGAAGCAGAAGACAATCAGCACGAAATGTTGCGAACTGTCCCGACGTGGCAGGAGAACAACAAGGGGGCAAAGCTATTTCTTGCTGCTTACTAATCATAGACTGTTAATACCTGGGAGTGCTATAATGCTGCGCTCCAGAAAATCTGAAGGTACATTATGAAGTCCATAAAACGTAGCCGGCCGAAGTGGCCGTGCGGTTAAAGGCGCTGCAGTCTGGAACCGCAAGACCGCTAAGGTCGCAGGTTCGAATCCTGCCTCGGGCATGGCTGTTTGTGATGTCCTTAGGTTAGTTAGGTTTAACTAGTTCTAAGTTCTAGGGGACTAATGACCTCAGCAGTTGAGTCCCATAGTGCTCAGAGCCATTTGAACCATTTGAACCATAAAACGTAGATTCTTGAGCAACGCCGGGTTTGAATACAATTTTACACGTTACAAGATCGGTAACGTGGAATTTTGTTTTAGGTTAGATTACCAGATATAACTATGCAATGGCGTTTGATGTTTAATTAAAAAGTATCGATACTAATATGACGAAAAGAAGGAGCAGTTTTTCAAATGGAAATCAAATGACCGTATGGCATCGTTGGCGGGGAAGCCCCTATTCAGGGACGTTCGGCCGCCAAGTGCAAGTCTTAATTCATTCGACGCCTCATTGGGCGACTTGCGCGCCGGTGATGAGGATGAAATGATGATGAGGACGCCACAACACCCAGTCCCAGAGAGAAGAAAATCTCCAACCAGGCCAGGAATCGAAGTCGGGCCCGCTTGCATGGGAGGCGAGCACGTTACCACCCAGCTAAGCAGGCGGACAGATTTTGAAGTAATCCATAGGTGTAGACACTGTTTACAAAGGTATAGCCGTCACTATCACACTGAATGAAGTCTCTTAGCGTCGCCTGCGAATAAACTCGTGACCTCACAAATATGCGATACTGACCTCGTTCCGTCCTTTCTTCTCTTCCTTTTGAGATGAAAAGGCATTATCAGATGATTTCAGTACGTCTTACATCACAAAAAAATAATGGTAAACATATAATGTATACTGAAAGCTTACTATCTTTTCTCATAATTACGGTCATCGCCATATTCACTCGACAGGTTTACTTTTGGCGCTTATTGCGCAATCTGTACGCGTCGTGGAACCGTTTTTGTCTGAACAAATGGCTCATTAAATGAATGAAGACTACAAAGTATGAAATAAAAAAAAAATCGAAGAGACGCATTTTGCACTTAATAAAGACAAAATATATTTTAAACAAAAGAGTGTTTCAAATGCATAATAGTTATTTTGCGTTTTGTATTTGCATTAAAATTCATGTAATTCTTATAATTAACATTTCTGGCCATGGGAGAGTCCAAACATGATCAATCCTTTCTGGCATTCTGTCATATCTCCAAATCGATCAATCTCACCGCACTGACACACAGAGCTGACTGGTACGTGCACACCACTTCGGAGATATGACCTGCTGCAGCGGTGGATCACATAAGCAGCGTTGCAAAATCACTCGGTTTATCCTCCATTTGACCCTTGATTGCAAATTTATAAAACAGCAAAAAAAAATTTTTTTTTGGATTCCATGTCAAGTTGTTGCCCTGTGGTGTCAAGTGACATCTGATGGACTGAAATTGAAACTGGGCATAAAGAGGAAGAGATAAGATCAGGTTGGCAACACTTCAGGAGATCGTCGACCGTCATGGCACGGCGACTTCATCTTCACTTTCACTCCCCTAGAGTAGCGTGCCACACATCGAGTCTGCCTTGGTCGTGGCGTCTTCGTCACTATTAGCTGTTGTGAGTGTAGAGAACGTTTCAAATATGCCTAAAGATAACTGTAAATGCAAAGTTAGGAAAAACTATTGAAGGAATTTCCATTTCTACGAGGAGAGTGCTTGATGGGTCCATCTTTTCAGAGATGGTTGCAGGACTCAGCTGTTCGATACAGGATGTCAAATCAAACACCTCACAGCCACCTAGTTTCCAAACTTATTTTATTTGGATACCAGTTTCCAGCAATTTACTACGCCATCTTCAGGCCCCTGACCGACGTGTACGAAGATTTTGCGAGTCTCAAATATACAGGGTGTATCTGAAATGGTTGTAAAAAATGAAAGAGATGGTGGAGTGGGTCTTCAGCAGCGTACTTCACATAGGAACCCATGTCCGCATCCCTTATCGTATGCCGCTAGGCGTCATTTAACAGTATCACACGTCACCATGACGGTAGGTCCACAACAATCCATTCGAGAAGTAATGGTGGCAGGTCTGGAGGGCAACGTTTACAATGTATTTGTGGTAGCAAGGTAAATGAGAAGTCGGGGCGCTTCAGTCCAGAACCGCGCTGCTACTACGGCCGCAGGTTCGAATCCTGCCTCGTGGATGTGTGTGATGTCCTTAGGTTAGTTAGGTTTACGTAGTTCTAAGTCTAGGGGACCGATGACCTGAGATGTTAAGTCCCATAGTGCTTAGAGCCATTTGAATAATTTCTCCTTCAAACACTCCCGGCAAAGTGGAAATTTCATCGGAGGCTTACATAATACACGCTGTCAGATCTTCTTCACTGTCAATGCGTGTTTCATAGGCAACAGATTTCGGGTGGCCCCAGATGAAAAAAATCAGTAGGCATAAAGTCGGGGGAAGGTGCAGGCCATGCCACCGGCCCACCACCTCTCTCACCAAAAGTTTAATCCAAATGCATTCGCACTGTATGTACGAAGTGCACAGATGCACCATCGTGTTGGTACCACATTCCGGGTCTCACGCTGAGTGAAACATGTGCCAGCACCTCTGGCAGAGTTTCTCGTATCTATTTGCGCTCAGTCACCGGAGGAACATGTATGGACCTGTCAGATTATCCACTACCACCCGGCCTAATTGTTGACAGCGAAGTGATCTTGGTGACCACGAACAAACGCGGCGTACAGATTCTCCCGTGACCATACGTGTTGATTGTGGCTGTTGAACATACACTCTCGTGTAAAGAATGCCTCATCCGGAATAAGTAGACTGTTCGGAAAGTCCGGTTGAATGGCACACCTTTGCAAAATCCACTGGTGGATTTCAATTCTAAATGTAAAATTGTCTGGGTTAAGGGCGTGAACCTTCTGGAGGCGGAAGGGGTGCGAATTGTGGAACGGCATACACCCATTTCCCGTGCAACCCTCTTCGAGCTTATTGAGGGTGTGTTTTCCAGCAGTTCTAACGCCTCCTCTTCAAGCCCTGGTGTACGCACTGTGCGTTAACAACCGCGTCCGTCAGGTCTTTGCACCTGTAACACAAAATGGAATATACCGGGTTTCGAAGTAGGCTTTAAATGCACATGTGCTATTAAGAGAATGTGCCAGTGGTAAACGTACCTCAAGACAACGTGCAACGTGCAAGTTTTTCCATCCGCCACCCCGTAAGCACAGTTCATGTCTGCTCTTTCCTCCCAAGAATAGCGTTCCATTTCCTGTCCGCTCCACCCAGTAACAACCACAAGAGAGTCCCCGTTCGACGACAAATGGACGCAGCACGAACCAGATTCTGCAGTGTGCACAAGTGCTGCCCTCTATGCAACACATTTGAAACAGGCATTTGGACAGCCAAAAGTCACACGTTCACGTCCCAGTAAGAGGCGGGAAGCACGTGGTGTTGTCCCGCCTGCAATATCCGCATCTATATCGACTACAGAGTTTATAAATAAAGGTCATAAAACTTCAACCTGACGTCTCTTTTACCTTGGTGCCACAAATACATTAAAATCGTTGCCCTGCAGACCTGCTACCATGACGGCTCGGATAGCTGGTTGTGTGCCTACCCTCTCTGCGGCGTGCAACACTGTTCAACGACGCCTACCACCATACTGTAAGGGAAGCCGACATGGGTTGCTTGTTATGACACACTCTACCCAGCCTCTCATTTTCTACATTCATTTTAGATACACCCTGTAGAAAAATATAGTTATGTGAAAAAACAGGGTCTGCACATTTGAGTCCTTCGTCTGTGACACGTTTCTTATACATTGCTTATTGATTGTCTCATTTTAAAGCTTCATTTACTTCTAGTGCCAGGTGTCTCTTCTCTACAAATGGCTCTGAGCACTATGGGACTTATGGCACTTACTTCTGAGATCACCAGTCCCCTAGAACTTAGAACTACTTAAAACTAACTAACCTAAGGACATCACACACATCCATGCCGGAGGCAGGATTCGAACCTACGACCGTATCGGTTGCGCGGTTCCAGACTGAAGCGCCTAGAACCGCTCGGCCACACCAGCCGGCTTCTCTACGAAACATGGTGGGGGATTAGATATCATGAATCATGTTAACACCAAAATGCACAAAGAAGCAATTCAACACAAGGCACACTCTCAGCAAAGAACTTGTAATGTTGATGCATTAAGTTGTTCTGAAAGCGGTGTTGATATTCAAGACAATAAAAGCGGGTTAAAAGCTGTGAGCTATCTGGGGAAGTTAACCTTGCATTACTGAGCAACTGTTTCACCAGGTATCCAGTCCAGCTTACCAAATTCCCAACCAGACTAACATTAATTATAATCTTTTAATAGTCATCTTACGACAGTCGGTGATATATATATATATATATATATATATATATATATATATATATATATATATATGAGAATAGAGAATTTAAATAAAAAGAAATAAATCTGTTTATACTTGGACATTTATTTTAACATTGATCATTGTTCCGTTAAACTTTCAGCATATTAAACTTGATTCATAAGTAAACTGGTGCCTTATTTACGATTGTGAAAATGTGAGTTTGTAATCTTACACATCAAATATGGAGCCAAGATTGGGAGACTGCATACAACACTGCATTCATCAAATAACACACGAAGAACGTTGAAACATATGCAAGAGGAAATTAACCGCAACCGAACGATTCGATTTTCACCCAAAGAAGTTACGTTCGTAGCGCAATCCTATCCGTCATGAAATTACCACACACTGGTATACTAAATTTATACTAACACTCTGTGAAATCTTCCCGAAAAGAATAACTGAGGGCTACTTTGATGATTACACCACATGCTTCACGTGGTCAACTTGGTTTACACAAAGAGTGTAACTCCACAATAATTTTGATATTTAAAATAAATTACATCGAAACGAAATTTACAAATAATCATCTTGTGGTGCAGTTCTTCTTGTTGTCTCCGTGCTTGCTAAGAAAATGGGATGAGGAGTTCCGCCTTATGCAAGACACCTTTGTTCTTTTGTTTCACCCGTACATGTTTCAGCACTTTTGTGCTACCATCCACATTTACAAAAGAAAAACCTCGAACAGGTTACTATCGTCTTACTATTAACCTGATGGGTCAAACAATTGTATAAGCACGTGGTACTGGTCTCACAAAGTACACCCCACGTGGGTTGAACATACAGAAAAGTTGCTATATTGAAAAATATTGTCAAGACGAGACGTTATAATCTCACGCACATTCGCATTTACGATTGATGATCTTAGAGTTACGGATCATCAACACTTTACTCACGAAGTAGTGACAAAGCAACTACTGCAAGATATTCTGAACTTGAGGAGGAGGATATTAGTGTTTAACGTCCCGTCGACAACGAGGTCATTAGAGACGGAGCGCAAGCTCGTGTTAGGGAAGGACGGGGAAGGAAATCGGCCGTGCCCTTTCAAAGGAACAATCCCGGCATTTGCCTGAAGCGATTTAGGGAAATCACGGAAAACCTAAATCAGGATGGCCGGAGACGGGATTGAACCGTCGTCCTCCCGAATGCGAGTCCAGTGTGCTAACCACTGCGCCACCTCGCTCGGTTTCTGAACTTGACACTCGAATTACACTGCGTTGCAATTTAAGATAACATAAGATATTTTAGATCTAAACCTGAAATAAAGGTGATTTTAAGAAATCCATTGTCCTACGGACTTAGTAGAGACGCGCTTGCTGGCCGTTGTGGTCATGAATGAACAAAGTAAGAGCATATGGACTATCAAACCAATTGTGTGATTGGATTGAGGAGTTCCTAGATAACAGGACACAGCATGTTATTCTCAATGGAGAGAAGTCTTCCGAAGTAAGAGTGATTTCAGGTGTGCCGCAGGGGAGTGTCATAGGACCGTTGCTATTCACAATATACATAAATGACCTGGTGGATGACATTGGAAGTTCACTGAGGCTTTTTGCAGATGATGCTGTGGTGTATCGAGAGGTTGTAACAATGGAAAATTGTACTGAAGGTACCCTCCGCCACACACCGTCAGGTGGCTTGCGGAGTATGGATGTAGATGTAGATGTAGATGCGGTTCTACGCGCTACAGTCTAGAACCGCGCGGCCGCTACGACCGCAGGTTCGATTCCTGCTTCGGGCATGGATGTGTGTGATGTCCTTAGGTTAGTTAGGTTTAAGTAGTTCTAAGTTCTAGGGGACTGATGACCTAAGATGTTGAGTCCCATAGTGCACAGAGCCATTTGAACAATAGAGACGCGCTTAGCCGGAGATCTTACCACTTCAGACGCTCGCCGCGGACAGACTGGCGTGGGGCCCTACTGAGGGTGCTTCCCAGATACAAACGGAAGTGACCAGAGAGGAAGCTTCCTATACCAACATGACAAGGGACGGACAGGACCATGCTAAGAATAGAAACCTCTTCGCTTTTAGAAAGCTTACCTACCTGTTCCGACGTTGGTCCTACTGTTCTCTAGCAAACAAGCTTGTCTGCTGCCATCAAGCATGCAACTAGAAATACATTTGCTCATTCATCCTTTCACACAGAAGGGAAGGGGGATGACAGTAACTTATCATATACCCTATATAAAAAAGGTGCATGTAGGTTCCATATGAGACTGTGTGGCATGAATTACATATAAACTGTGTTTTAAAGTGTAGTAGTGTGACAGATCGTTGTAGTGTGACAGATCGTTGTTTATGTGTAAAAGTAACACGTTCCACTGCTCAGTCTCCTCCCAGATGGAGTCAGAAACACCACAGTAAATTCAGAAGTGGAATGTATGCCGTAAATGACAACAGATTTAAGAAATTAACATGAAAGGAATCCAACAGAGACTTTTTAAACTTGATTGAGAAAATGTGGAAAATGCTATAACCTTGTTTAGGAAATAGAAATATTCCTGAGGATGACAGATCTTCTTAGAGAAAAGTGTTCCTGATAGATGATGTATTTTCATGGAGATGTATATATAGAACTCTTGAAAATAATAGAATACTTTTCTGCAGTCCCTGCCTGCGGTGCAGCTATCGAAAGGATATTTTTCTTATGGTATATACTCTCTCAGCTCGTGGTCTCGCGGTAGCGTTCTCGCTACCCGAGCACGGGGTCCCGGGTTCGATTCCCGGCGGGGTCCGGGATTTTCACCTGCCTCGAGATGACTGGATGTTGTTGAGTCGTCCTGGACATCATCATTCATCCCGATTACGGTCGGAGGAAGGCAATGGCAAACCACCTCCGCTAGCACCTTGCCTAGTATGGCGGTGCGGGTATCCCGCATCGTCCCCTAAGCTCTGTCAAGGAGTATGGGACCTCATCATCATCATCATATGCTTTGAACTGGCGAAAAAAATAGACATTTTGTAGGACGGCCACTGTGGCCGAGCAGTTCCAGGCGCTTCAGTCCGGAACCGCGCTGCTGCTATGTTCGAATCCTGCCTCGGGAATGGATGTGTGTGATGTCCTTAGGTTAGTTTTTAAGTAGTTCTAAGTTCTAGGGGACTGATGACCTCAGATGTTGTCCCATGGTGCTTAGAGCCATTTGAACCATTTTGTAGAATGTGGAAGGAATTTTTTGATCGTCAGTTACAACCATAAAGATCTCCCTTGTTCTCAGTTCTCTGATAAGGTCAAAACCAAGGAATAGTTAGTTAAGAAGGTTCGAAGAAGCGAGAAACGTAGTTCTGTAAGAAAGTAACCTACTGTGGTTTACATAAAAAACCCGTTTTTTTCATTTGGAAGCATGGTAATCCTAAAATTGGTAACCCTTTATGTAAACGAAAAATGGTAGGGGGCTGACATGATCGTGAGCCGTATTTCTTTCCCACGGGCGCAAACAGATGTCTGTCAGTTGGAGTAAACATCACCTTCCTATACACTTTTTCCAACTCCGCTGACGAGGCCCACGACGTTAACTACGCGCGAAATCTGAGCCGCCGGCGCCGTTGGCGGCGCCAGCCGGCAGATGGCAGCAGCGGCGCCCAACTCCCGCGGCTAACAGCCGTGTTTACGGCGCAGCCCTTCAGCAGGGGAAGCGCCGTGGACGGGGGGAGTTCGCGTGCCGTGGAAATGAAGTGGCGCGTAACTTTGTTGTTTTACGGCCCCTGCCCGTACGCGTGCGCGGTCATAATCCACTCGTCATTTCCGCCGGCCTCAGCGCGCACCGCTGCCGCCGCCCGTTTATAGGCGTGCTGGTCACAAGGCCGTCAACGAGGCTTTTCCTGGCAAACTTTTTTTAAAACTTTTTGTACCTCTACCATAGACGCCACACGGTCTCTTGCGGGCAGCGTATTCGGTAACTTGTTACGCCATTTTCACTCCTTTTGCACTGGCTTACCGAGTATTTTGCCGCGAGTCTGCAGAGAGAGGTGAATTATATTCGGGAGGACCAAGGTCCAACTCCCCGTCCGGGCACCCGGATTTACGATTTCCGTGATTCTCCGAAATTTCTAGGAGATGAGTCACGTCCCGAAGTTGCCTAGTGCAAACCTGTTCATAACTGAGCACATTATGTCCAGCGGACAGCCTCGCCACAACCAGTGTGTAGAAAGGCAAACATCACTTATGTTATTCCCTTTCTATTTTGTTGTATAGCATGTTCGACCGATATTTGTATAGCATGTTCGACCGATTTTTAGATCTTCAGGTGGAATAATTACTAAAAAATTTTATGTTTTCTATGCATACCGCCACCGTGTGACTCGTATGTCACTTTGTGGCTGTCATTGTACTACCGTAACCCGCTTTCTTTCCTGCTCACTAATTAATTATCTTAATGATCTGATGATGACCCAAAAATGGGTCGAAACTGGTTATCCAATAAAATAAAAGTCTTTCTGTACAACCTTGTTCTCCGATTCTTATGATCTCTTCGTTTGCGGAATATAACGGATGAGACAGGAAAGACCAGCCGTCGCAAATGTTTCTGGAATGAATAGATACTTTCAGATGCAGTTGTCGCTAAGTTGTAGCAGATTATGTGCTCAGTAATTAATTTTAAGTTTCTTTCGGCTTCCGGATGAAAATACTTTATAATTTGTAAGTATAATTGTAAAGTTAGATTTTCAATTTTACCATGAGTGCCTTTGGATTGAAACAGCCATACATAATTTAACGATCGCTTTTGTGAAGCTTTCGTTAGTTCTGCGATTTTTCATAGTTTTGAATCTACAATTTTAGTAAAAATAAAAGGCTTAATCTACAAATCACACAAATTTTAAAAAAAATTAGTTATGGATCAGCATGTTTTAGCACTGGTTGTATCCCAGTAGCGCCCTGGTTGTCATTTCACATTCTACAAGGAGTTCCAAAAAGATACATCCGATTTCGGTAGACTATGTCTTCTGTTTGGTTGAAGACTAAAGACATGTAATGTCTTCCTTTCCTATCCATAGTACAGTGGCCTGTAATTTATGTCTCCACTGGCAAAAAATTCCGGTCTAACCCCCAGTCGGATCCCTTGGAGCGGACTGAAGAGGGGGAAGGAGGGGGAAGGGGCAAAGACTGTACAACGGTAAGGGTAACATTCTACGAGTTTCAGCTTGGAATGTCAGAAGTTTTTATGTGGTAGGGAAGCTAGAAAACATGAAAATTGAAATGCAGAAGCTTCGTCAAGATACAGTGTGTCAGTGAAGTGAAATGGAAAGAAGATTTCTGATCCGACGAATAAAGATGAAGTCAGTGTCGTTGTGGAAGACATAAGCAAAGCACCGCATTCTGGTGCAAAATACACTACTGGCCATTAAAATTGCTACACCACGAAGATGACGTGCTACAGACGCGAAAATTAACCGACAGGAAGAAGATGCTGTGATATGCAAATGATTAGCTTTTCAGAGCATTCACACAAGGTT
Organism: Schistocerca serialis cubense; assembly: GCF_023864345.2. NCBI lineage: Eukaryota > Metazoa > Arthropoda > Insecta > Orthoptera > Acrididae > Schistocerca > Schistocerca serialis. The sequence goes on along the minus strand of NC_064638.1, from coordinate 1,232,515,388 downwards.
GGCGCCAGTGGCGACAGCTACAACGTGCTGACATGAGGAAAGTTTACAAACGATTTCTCATACACAAACAGCAGTTCACCGGCGTTGCCTGGTGAAACGTTGTTGTGATGCCTCGTGTAAGGAGGAAAAATACGTACCATCACGTTTCCGACTTTGATAAAGGTCGGATTGTAGCCTATCGCGATTGCTGTTTATCGTATCGCGACATTGCCGCTCGCGTTGGTTGAGATCCAATGATTCTTAGCAGGATATGAGTCGGTGGGTTCAGAAGGGTAATACGGAACGCCGTGCTGGATTCCAACTGCCTCGTCTCACTAGCAGTCGAGATGACAGGCATCTTACCCGCATGGCTGTAAAAGATCGTGCAGCCACATCTCGACCCCTGAGTCAACAGATGGGGACGTCTGCAAGACAACAACCATCTGGACGAACAGTTCGACGGCGTTTGCAGCAGCATGGACTATCAGCTCGGAGACCATGGCTGCGGCTACCCTTGACGCTGCATCACAGACAGGAACGCCTGCGATGGTGTATTCAACGACGAACCTGAGTGCACGAATAGCAAAACGTCATTTTTTCGGATGAATCCAGGTTCTGTTTACAGCATCGTGATGGTCGCATCCGTATTTGGCGACATCGCGGTGAACGCACATTGGAAGCGTGTATTCGTCATCGCCATACTGGCGTATCACCCGGCGTGATGGTATGGGGTGCCATTGGTTACACGTCTCGGTCACTTCTTGTGCGCATTGACAGCACTTTGAACAGTGGACGTTACATTTCAGATGCGTTACGACCCGCGGCTCTACCCTTCATTCGATCCCTGCGAAACCCTACATTTCAGCAGGATAATGCACGACCGCATGTTGCAGGTCCTGTACGGGCCTTTCTGGATACAGAAAATGTTCGACTGCTGTCCTGGTCAGTACATTCTCCAGATCTCTCACCAACTGAAAACGTCTGGTCAATGGTGGCCGAGCAACTGGCTCGTCACAATACGCCAGTCTCTGCTCCTGATGAACTGTGGTATCGTGTTGAAGCTGCATGGGCAGCTGTACCTGTGCACGCCATCCAAGCTCTGTTTGACTCAATGCCCAGGCGTATCAAGGCCGTTATTAAGGCCAGAAGTGGTTGTTCTGGGTACTGATTTCTCAGGATCTATGCATCCAAATTGCGTGAAAATGTAATCACAGATCAGTTCTAGTATAATATATTTGTCCAATGAATACCCGTTTATCATCTGCATTTCTTATTGGTGTAGCAATTTTAATGGCCAGTAGTGTAGATAGTCGGAATCGACCGACCAACTTGTCATCCTCTGCCGCTGGCCTCATTTGGATGCAGTATGAGGGGCATGCGAGACCTCACCACTCTCTTGGACACTGCCTGACATCGAAGAAGCTACGTCTCAGTCAAGTAGCTCCTCAGCTGACCTCACGAGCCTGAGGGGACCCTGTTCCAGACCTCCTACCAAGGAACAGCCCTTGACAGCACTGAGAAAGGAACCCGCGTTCTGGGAATAGCAGTCATACACGCCGAACAGTGAGGTACGAGGTGCATTCAAGTTCTAAGGGCTCCAAATTTTTTTCTAATTAACTACTCACCCGAAATCGATGAAACTGGCGTTACTTCTCGACGTAATCGCCCTGCAGACGTACACATTTTTCACAACGCTGACGCCATAATTCCATGACAGCGGCGAAGGCTTCTTTAGGAGTCTCTTTTGACCACTGGAAAATCGCTGAGGCAATAGTAGCACGGCTGGTGAATGTGCGGCCACGGAGAGTGTCTTTCATTGTTGGAAAAAGCCAAAAGTCACTAGGAGCCAGGTCAGGTGAGTAGGGAGCATGAGGAATAACTTCAAAGTTGTTATCACGAAGAAACTGTCGCGTAACGTTAGCTCGATGTGCGGGTGCGTTGCCTTGGTGAAACAGCACGCGCATAGCCTTTCCCGGACGTTTTTGTTGCAGTGCAGGAAGGAATTTGTTCTTCAAAACATTTACATAGAATGCACCTGTTACCGTAGTGCCCTTTGGAACGCAATGGGTAAGGATCACGCCCTCGCTGTCCCAGAACATGGACACCATCATTTTTTCAGCACTAGCGGTTACCCGAAATTTTTTTGGTGGCGGTGAATCTGTGTACTTCCATTGAGCTGACTGGCGCATTGTTTCTGGATTGAAAAATGGCATCCACGTCTCATCCATTGTCACAACCGACGAAAAGAAAGTCCCATTCGTGCTGTGGTTGCGCGTCAACATTGCTTGGCAACATGCCACATGGGCAGCCGTGTGGTCGTCCGTCAGCATTCGTGGCACCCACCTGGATGACACTTTTCGCATTTTCAGGTCGTCGTGCAGGATTGTGTGCACAGAACCCACAGAAATGCCAACTCTGGAGGCGATCTGTTCAACAGTCATTCGGCGATCCCCCAAAATAATTCTCTCCACTTTCTCGATCGTGTCGTCAGACCGGCTTGTGCGAGCCCGAGGTTGTTTCAATTTGTTGTCACACGATGTTCTGCCTTCATTAAACTGTCGCACCCACGAACGCACTTTCGACACATCCATAACTCCATCACCACATGTCTCCTTCAACTGTCGATGAATTTCAATTGGTTTCACGCCACGCAAATCCAGAAAACGAATGATTGCACGCTGTTCAAGTAAGGGAAACGTCGCCATTCTAAGTACTTAAAACAGTTCTCATTCTCACCTCTGGCGGTAAAATTCCATCTGCCGTACGATGCTGCTATCTCTGGGACATATTGACAATGAACGTGGCCTCATTTTAAAACAATGCGCATGTTTCTATCTCTTTCCAGTCCGGAGAAAAAAAATCGGAGGCCTTAGAACTTGAATGCACCTCATACAGAGGCGGACCATTGTGGAAGGCATTGGGGTTCCAGTAGTAGAGTCAGAGTTCAACATATTGTTGCGATTCATCGAGGCGGAAGGTGTAGATAAAATTTATTTGGGAATTCTGAAATAATTTGGGGAAAGTTGCAACCAAACAGCTATTCAAACTGGTTTGTAGATTCTATGGAGAGATACCATCAGAGTTTTGGAAGTCGTTGACAGAATAATATTCTGTAGAATGGAAAATAAAATTGAGCATCTATTAGAGGACGATCAGTGTTCGCTTTTGGAATGGTAAGGGCACCAGAGAGGCAGGTCTGGCGTTGTGCTTAATAATGGAAGGAAGCCTTAAAAATCAAGACACATTCATAGGATTCGAATTAGAAATTCTCAAGGAAAGGGGTGTAAGCTGTACCTTGATGAATGAATCGCCGAAATAAAAAAAAAAAATAAGGTTCAGGAGTGGGTTGATAATTCAGTGTTAAAGAATATCAGTAATAAGACTTACGGACGTCGTTGCTATTCTTACTGGAAATGAGGAAGAACTGCATAACCTGTTACATATAATACACCATCTTCTGAGCACAGAAAATGGTTTGATTGAATTTTCTCATTTTGCAAGAACTGAAGGGCGATTTGTTTAATTATTAAAAACCATTCAACAGCTAAGATCACTTCAAATATTTTTTTTTATTTAAGACAACCGGTTTCAACAGACTATGCTGTAATCTTCAGGTCTTTTATCCTCGTGACATTTTGTGCGTGAGGTCAGCGTAAAATGAATATGTTTTGCAACAGAAGATTTTAAGACCTGAAGATGACAGAATAGTCTGTTGAAGCCTCTTGCCTTAAATAAAAAATTATGCGACCTTGACTGTTGAATGGTTTTTTAAAATGGCTTGAAATGAAAGTAACGAGGATCAGCTGAAATGAGTTTAGTGATGAACTTAACATCAAAACTGAGGACCGTAAAAGTAGACGAAGTGAAGGATTTCTGCTACCTTGGAAATAAAATAACACATGACAGACGAAGCAAGGAGGGCATAAAAAAGCAGACTGTCATATAAATAAGAGGAATTCGCTGGCCAAAAGAAGTCTACTGCTATTAACTATCAAGCTTAATTTGAGGAAAAAATTTCTAAGATTGCACGTTGGACCACATCAAAAGAAGTGAGTAATGTTCTACGGAAAACTGGAAAAAGTATAAAATGGGAATGTTTGAAATCAGATGCTATAGATGGATCTTGAAATTTAGGTGTACTGATGAGAGACGAGATTTCCCACAGAATCGGCGAAGAAAGAAATGTGTGGTAAACATCGACAGAAAGAGGGGACATCAGGGAATTACTTGCGTGATAATAAAGGTAACAGCAGAGAGCAAAATCTGTAGGGGAGGACAAAGATTGTGATATATCCAACTAATAATTGAGGACGTTCGATGTGAGTTCTACTCTTGAGATGAAGAGGTTGACACACGAGAGGTGGTCGAAGGCCGCATACAACCGGTCAGAAGACTGATTTTCTAAACAAAGGCAGAAAGTCGTTCTGTGTTAATTGGTTCAGACATGTACGATTAAGTCGTTGTACAGCCCTGTGTACTTAGTTCATTCAATATTCTGTTTCCTTTTCAGAACTCGAATACTTGTCAGACACAGATCCAAGAATTTATAAATAACATGCACCAATTGTAAGTAATTCCTTCTTCCCCTTCCAAACAAGGTTTGATAAAAAAAAACTTATTCCGAAACTACAAACTCCATCTTACTGACGCCTCGTTTCCCTTTATGTCTATAAAAGTGTGACAGTCTCTTGTTATCCGTTGTAAATGAAAGACTCTTTGCTAGTTGTGAATTTCATCAGTTTTCTACAGAAATCACAACTTCTAATTTTTATCTCGTGCACTCCCTTGATGTGTATAAAAGACTTATTTATAATGTTAGCATGCTTCTGTATATTGGTACATCAGTGTGTGTTACTTTCATGAGGCAGGAAAAGGTTTCTTGACACTGTTATGCATACTGACTTTTGTTCGTTACATGTTACACCAAAGCACCTATTAAGGCATCTATTCAGTAAATCTTTTCAAGAAGATACTTCCTTTTCCCATCTTGGCTGTTTTACGATTAGTCGTTTGTTTCATGTGATCAGCTGATTTCGGAGATGAGCAATTCTCATATGCTCGCTTATATCATTGGATTTTACTGTAACTCTTATTTTTAAAATTTTTGTTTCCTTTTATTCATTTCCAACACATGAGAGCAGGAGCAGCTGTTGTCGAATTCGTCGTTTCCAGCCAAATATCCCAATAGTCTGGAACTGTGCCAGAGGGAATCCCGATTGGGTATTTTTGGGATTTCCAGTTCCGGCATTCGTCTGATGGCTAAGGGAAACCTCCTGAAAACCGTGGTCGGACTGGAGGATTTGAACTGTTTTAATTTATTTCTGAGACAATGTTATCGTTTGTCCCAGACAAAAACTCAAATTATGTGTGTGTACGTGAACCGCAAAGGCCTACTTAATGCGTTCTGTTATTGTAATATGGGCTACCATTCTTGGCCACGTAAAGTTCAGCCGCGGGCTTTTACAGTGAGCAGTGCAATAGTTGCACGGCCATGCTCTCTCAGATGTTCCGCCTGCGGGCTGTTCTGTAAACGGCGATGCAGCCCGGCCATCATGTGGTCAACAAGAAAACAGCGGACTGGATACCGTGCGAGCAGCAACCGCCTGCGCACTCAAAGCGCCGCACGCAAGTTAGCGGACACCTTTAGTCCAACAAGAAGAACAAGGTCAGAATGTCGCGACCTGGCGACGTTAAAGTGACTTGAGACACGACTATATCAGGAGAGGGAAAAACATTTTCTGTTCCATCGTTTCAAGAGCAGCCCAGAAATTCGCCCTAAGAGCTTTAGGGAATGTACGAAAAGCCTGGTTCTGGGTCACCGCCGGCCACGGTGGCCGAGCGGTTCTAGGCGCTTCAATCCGGAATCGCGCGACTGCTACGGTCGCAAGTTCGAATCCTGCCTCGGGCATGGATGTGAGTGATGTCCTTAGGTTAGTTAGGTTTAAGTAGTTTTAAGTTCTAGGGGACTTATAACCTAAGCTGTTGAGTCCCATAGTGCTCAGAGCCATTTGAACCATCTGGGTCACCAAGCAGAGGCTCGAATGTGAATCGAGTGTGTCGATCGAGAGAGCTAGCGGAATGCATACGATATTGGACTCGCCTTCGGTAGAACAACGTCCCCTGTTTATCATGGGGATTTGGGTTTTTCATGGTGTCTCTGAAATGCTTAAATGAAGTGAAACGTCCCCTTAGAAAAATTATACATGACTGTCCTTAAACTGACACACAATATTTATAGCGCAACGCAATCTGACTTTCAAAAATCCCTACAAAAGAATGGCCCTGACTAACATTAACCTATATCTTTCACAAATCACTTACCTCACCAAAAATCTTCGTTACTCGAACTACTGCAATACAGCGAGCGCCACTACAGCCAGCTAAATAAAATATTCAAACTACGGAAGGCACTAACTACTGATAGGCATAGTTAGCAAATGAAAGATTTTAATAGAGAACAAACAATGTATTTAGCTTAATAGTCATAATATATATAGCAGTTTATGACATCCAGTCTTACAAATTTCAAAACTCTGCCATTTCTCTCCCCACATCCACCACTGCTGGCGGCTCACCTGCAACTGGGTAACGCTACGCGCTGTTAACATCCAGCTGCCCAACACTACAATGGCCAACAATAATGCAAACCAGCCACAGACTGCACACAGCACAGCTAGTGATTTTCATACAGAGCGCTACGTGGCGTTACCAATAAGAAAACCTAAACAGCCTACTTACAGAAGTTTCAGTATAGTTTCACTGAAAAAGACGCAATCTCTTTCTCTGTCCTTCCCTCATGCGAACTTGTGCTCCGTCGCTGATGGTACCGTCGTCGACGGTCGTGGTGGTACAGAAGATATGTTGTACCACAGAGTTATTTCCTCTTGCACAACATGTGTGCTACTGTCTACAGGGTGTTTAAAAAGTGTCACATATTTCGACAGGAGGTACCACTGGTCAAAACTATGACAGCGTATGTGTAATTGCCGGTGGTATACAATGTTGCAGCTCTTACGCGTTAATACTGCAAGGTTGTTAGCCAGACAGTCATGAAACAACCCACAGCAGGGGAAATCGACACAGCTCTCCCCAGTCAATAAACAGCTTTATAATCAAACAAGACGAGGGACAGCAACGTCGTTTGAGTTTGGCCACTGCGCACAACGACCACACAGTCACAGGGAGAAGAACAAGCTTCGGTGTGCATCAGGTTATATTTAATACTAGTTGGGGTACACGTTTTCGCTCAGGGAGTTACTAATCGAATTTTTCCATTCATGCAACACAATCCTGGGGTTTCTCTACTGAATTTTTCCGCGTTGCAAAATTGGCAGATGTAATCCATTTTCATGATTAAGATGTATTTGTGTTTGTTGTATACATTCGTCGGGCCATAGTGGAATGCTTGATTTGTTAGGTTATACTGTTTAATCGTCATCGGCCGCGTAGGGTCATATTTTCGTGAATGGCTTGAGTTATCAGTCTTTTCTTATAAGATTGTGTCGTAATTCGTGATTCTTCAGCCTGTTCATATAGTTGTTCTTTGGTTTCTCTCCCGCTCACAGTGCTCATTCCCGTTCGTTGGGAACTTAAACGTGCGCGATCTTCGCTTGTTTCTAAAATATAAATCAAATCCAGTTGTTACTAACAAATACACTAAGTACCCTTGATACACATTTCGCATCTTATTCTTGATTTACATTCAGTCAATGTATAACTTTGACCACTCACACACCACGGTTTGTTTTTATTTACTCACTGCATTACTTTTTCGGTTACTCCCTTTGTCACTGATAAGAAACTGACGTTCGATTCACGACGGGTCTTGCTTTATATACCCCCTACTAATGGGTAGGCCAACCAGCGACGAATTCCAGAACATGCCAAAAAAGACTTCCAATGGTTCACAATATTCCAGAACAGTCCACAACACTCGAGAGTGTTCTGGAATGTTTCACAATGATCTGGGATGTTTCTGGATGTTCCCGAACATTCTGGAATCTTTGCCGTTGATCCAGACTATTCCCGAACATTGCAGAACGTCTTGGAATATTCTGGAATGTTGTGGAATTAGCGATGAACAGTCTAGTTGTGTCAAGTATCAGACAATCAGACGAAGTTTTTCTGGTTACGGGACATTACACGGTCGGATCAACGTAAACTATAATGTTTAGTAACTTTTCATGTTCAAAAAGGTCCCATTACAACAGACGGGCCGTGAGAACGTAATCTCTCTTCCATTCCAGTATGTTAACAACAGAACCAACTCACTCCATCTATGTGTATAATATCAGAGGCAGACGTACGTGTACAGACTTAGATGAGTATGTGCCAAGCAAGATCGTAAGAAATGGAAAAGAACCACCGTGGTACAACAACCGAGTTAGAAAACCGCTGCGGAACCAAAGGGAACTTCACAGCAAACATAAACGTAGCCAAAGCCTTGCAGACAAACAAAAATTACACGAAGCGAAATTTAGTGTGAGGAGGGCTATGCTAGAGGCGTCCAATGTTTTCGAATGTAAAGTTCTATGTACCGACTTGGCAGAAAATCCTAAGAAATTTTGGTCTTATGTCAAAGCGATAGGTGGATCAAAACAAAATGTCCAGACACTCTGTGACCAAAATGGTACTGAAACAGAGGATGACAGACTGAAGGCCGAAATACTAAATGTCTTTTTCCGAAGCTGTTTCACGGAGGAAGACTGCACTGATGTTCCATCTCTAGACTATCGCACAGATGAAAAAATGATAGATATCGAAATAGATGACAGAGGGATAGAAAAACAATTAAAATCACTCAAAAGAGGAAAGGCAGCTGGACCTGTAGGGATACCAGTTAGATTTTACACAGAGTACGCGAAGGAACTTGTCCCCCTTCTTGCAGCGGTGTACCGTAGGTCTCTAGAAGAGCGTAGCGTTCCAAAAGATTGGAAAAGGGCACAGGTCATCCCCGTTTTCAAGAAGGGACGTCGAACAGGTGTGCAGAACTATAGACCTATATCTCTAACGTCGATCAGTTGTAGAATTTTGGAACACGTATTATGTTCGAGTATAATGACTTTTCTGGAGACTACAAATCTACTCTGTAGGAATCAGCATGGGTTTCGAAAAAGACGATCGTGTGAAAGCCAGCTCGCGCTATTCGTCCACGAGACTCAGAGGGCCATAGGCACGACTTCCCAGGTAGATGCCGTGTTTATTGACTTCCGCAAGGCGTTTGACACAATTCCGCACAGTCGTTTAATGAACAAAGTAAAAGCATATTGACTATCAGACCAGTTCTGTGATTGGGTTGAAGAGTTCCTAGATAACGGAACGCAGCATGTCATTCTCCATGGAGAGAAGTTTTCGAAGTAAGAGTGATTTCAGGTGTGCCGCAGGGGACTGTCTTAGGACCATTGCTATTCACAATATACGTAAATGACCTTGTGGATAACATCGGAAGTTCACTGAGGCATCTTGCGGATGATGCTGTAGTATATCGAGAGGTTGTAAGAATGGAAAATTGTACTGAAATGCAGGAGGATCTGGAACGAATTGACGCATGGTGCAGGGAATGGCAACTGAATCTCAATGTAGACAAGTGTAATGTGCTGCGAATACATAGAGAGAAAGATCCTTTATCACTTAGCGACAATATAGCAGGTCAGCAACTGGAAGCAGTTAATTCCATAAATTATCTGGGAGCAGGCATTAGGAGTGATTTAAAATGAAATGATCATATAAAGTTGATCGTCGGTAAAGCAGATGCCAGACTGAGATTCATTGGAAGAATCCTAAGGAAATTCAATTCGAAAACAAAGGAAGTAAATAATTACTATTAAAAACAGTTTTGATCACGATTTATTTTACAAGGTGACCGGTTTCGACCACTACTGTGGTCATCTTCAGACCATTGAGTGGGAACCCCTTTCTGTTGGAGAAAGGGGTTCCCACTCAATGGTCTGAAGATGACCACAGTAGTGGTCGAAACCGGTCACCTTGTAAAATAAATCGTGATCAAGACTGTTTTTAATAGTAATTATTTACAAGACATTGATCACTGCTGTTCCCATAATGCATTCAAAAGTAATACAAAGGAAGTAGGTTACAGTACACTTGTTCGCCCACTGCTTGAATATTGCTCAACAGTTTAGGATCCGTAACAGATAGGGTTGATAGAAGAGATAGAGAAGATCCAACGGAAAGCAGCGCGCTTCGTTACAGGATCATTCAGAAATCGCGAAAGCATTACGGAGGTGCTAGATAAACTCCAGTGGAAGACTCTGCAAGAGATACGCTCAGTAGCTCGGTACGGGCTTTTGTTGAAGTTTCGAGAGCATACCTTCACCGAGGAGTCAAGCAGTATATTTCTCCCTCCTACGTATATCTCGCGAAGAGACCATGAGGATAAAATCAGAGAGATTAGAGCCCACACAGAGGCACACCGACCATCTTTCTTTCCGCGAACAATACGAGACTGGAATGGAAGGGAGAACCGATAGAGGTACTCAAGGTACCATCCGCCACACACAGTCAGGTGGTTTGCGGAGTATGAATGTAGATGTAGATGTAACAGCCTACAGACTCTCAAGACGAAATGAGCTGGCACAGTAGCAGCACAACAAGCGTTTTGTTTCTGTGGAGGACACTGGACACTGGCCAACAGCCAGTTCACTGCCGTGCTTTCCACTGTCGTCTGTCAGGCTTAAGGACATTAAGTAAGGAACTATAATGATCATTAAGACAGGCATTCAAGTCAACATGACTGCCGTCCTCAGGTACAGGGAGGGGCTCCTCACCTTAAGACGTGCTGAGTCGTGGAGTGGTGCAGCTCCATATTTAGACGGCGACCCAAACCTCTGCAGAGATCGTCGCGAACCCACGCGGTGATGCTGACCTTGTTACGAGTGTCTAATACACCTCTCACCATATACGTGGTCCACCATATACGTGGCCGACCCTCCTCCAGAACCAACTTACGCGGCTACCCTGCTCAACATGAAAACTGCAACACTGTATCGCCGTCATCACTAGAAAAATTAAATGAGTGATGTTGTTGTTGTTGTGGTCTTGAGTCCTGAGACTGGTTTGATGCAGCTCTCCATGCTACTCTATCCTGTGCAAGCTTCTTCATCTCCCAGTACCTACTGCAACCTTCATCCTTCTGAATCTGCTTAGTGTATTGATCTCTTGGTCTCCCTCTACGATTTTTACCCTCCACGCTGCCCTCCAATGCTAAATTTGTGATCCCTTGATGCCTCAAAACATGTCCTACCAACCGATCCCTTCTTCTAGTCAAGTTGTGCCACAAACTTCTCTTCTCCCCAATCCTATTCAATACCTCCTCATTAGTTACGTGATCTACCCACCTTATCTTCAGCATTCTTCTGTAGCACCACATTTCGAAAGCTTGTATTCTCTTCTTGTCCAAACTGGTTATCGTCCATGTCTCACTTCCATACATGGCTACAGTCCATACAAATACTTTCAGAAACGACTTCCTGACACTTAAATCTATACTCGATGTTAAAAAATTTCTCTTCTTCAGAAACGATTTCCTTGCCTTTGCCAGTCTACATTTTATATCCTCTCTACTTCGACCATCATCAGTTATTTTACTCCCTAAATAGCAAAACTCCTTTACTACTTTAAGTGTCTCATTTCCTAATCTAATCCCCTCAGCATCACCAGACTTAATTCGACTACATTCCATTATCCTCGTTTTGCTTTTGTTGATATTCATCTTATATCCTCCTTTCAAGACGCTATCCATTCCATTCAACTGCTCTTCCAAGTCCTTTGCTGTCTCTGACAGAATTACAATGTCATCGGCGAACCTCAAAGTTTTTACTTCTTCTCCATGAATTTTAATACCTACTCCGAATTTTTCTTTTGTTTCCTTTACTGCTTGCTCAATATACAGATTGAATAACATCGGGGAGAGGCTACAACCCTGTCTCACTCCTTTCCCAACCACTGCTTCTCTTTCATGCCCCTCGACTCTTATAAGTGCCATCTGGTTTCTGTACAAATTGTAAATAGCCTTTCGCTCCCTGTATTTTACCCATGCCACCTTCAGAATTTGAAAGAGAGTATTCCAGTTAACGTTGTCAAAAGCTTTCTCTAAGTCTACAAATGCTAGAAACGTAGGTTTGCCTTTTCTTAATCTTTCTTCTAAGATAAGTCGTAAGGTTAATATTGCCTCACGTGTTCCAACATTTCTACGGAATCCAAACTGATCTTCCCCGAGGTCCTCTTCTACCAGTTTTTCCATTCGTCTGTAAAGAATTCGCGTTAGTATTTTGCAGCTGTGACTTATTAAACTGATAGTTCGGTAATTTTCGGTAATGAGTGATATCAAGCAGTTTTAGACCGTCGGTCGTGCAGGTACAGGAGTGGAACCACTACCACAAGAACTCCTTACTGACCTTGAGGCCACCATAGGAGCGCTTTGCAAAACATGTATTACCGTCCGTGCTGATCACACACACTCTGAGGAACCATGTCCTGCCTTTTGCATTGTCCAAGGGACCATAATAAACCGCGGTGACATAAGTGTAATTATTGTCTCTGAATAAGTCATTTTCATTTCGTCTCATTGCGTGTTCTTTCAGTTACGTTTTGTACTATTCTTTGGCAGTTCTTTCTATGTATGATGCAAGTTACACCGAGCTACTTCACTTGGCAATGGCACATCATGCGAAAGTTACTTTCGTCTTTACGTTTTGCACAACAGTGCATATTTCTTAACACGTTTTGGAACGTAATTTCTCTGGATACTTAGAGTAAGGCGGTGTTTCATTATGTCTTCTTTCTCATTTCTCCCACATCTGTTGTACATGTTAAAAGTCATGGTGAACCTTCAGGCGTATTTCATTTTGCACAATTCGCTATGCTAGTAGTTTCGGTCAAATGACCATCATCAAGCATAAGGTGGCATGAATAGCTGGAAAGTTATACCATAAGACTAGTGCATGTCACAACTACATACAGGGTGAAGGAAAAATACTGAACTTGGTGGTCGTCAGGCAATTCTTCATCCAGATTCCAGATAAAAGTTTACCTAGCGAAATTAGGTCGAGTGCATTTTGAAAACAGACGTGTGAAACCGATAATCTGCCAACACTGTCCTATAGTGCAGCGCATCATCAGAATGTACAAAGAAATGTGCATCGCCACGCACTACCGCACCAGCCGTCATAGGTCACGAAGGAGATTGCCGGGGCATCATATCCACGTCTGTCATGGAGCTACGGTTCGAATCCTCTTCACATTCCTTCTTTACTTCTTAGACGTCCGTTCCCTCGTTCTCATCGTTTATAAGAATATCATTTTGTCACATGACAACAGCTTATCACATGATAGCACATAACAGTGTGGTCCACCAAACTGCACGCCTGTGTCTACTAAATGTGAAGTGCGTAACAATAAGTTGTCCTGTCAAGTTCATCTAGGGCTGCTTCTCGAAGGAGTACACAAACGATGAATGCGTATACTGGACGGTATCGTGAAAAGCGCCATCCCTATAAGAATTTTTTTCGTCTCTTGGGGCAGCTTCGTGCACAAGTAATGGACGGAGGTCGTCCAAGGATTAGACGTATTCCACAGACAGAGGATGCGATTCTAGAAACCGTTCACCAGTCACCTCGGCCAAGTACCAGTTCCAGTATCTCAAAAGCTAGTTGTTGAAGTGCTGCACAGTGAAGAAATGCAGCCATATCATTACATGTTAATTCAATACCAGAGGCCAGAAGACCGCATTCGACGAGTGCAGTTTCGTGAATAGCTTTTCCACCATGTGGAAAACAACGAACATGTTATAAATAACGTGATATGGACTGAAGAATCTAGTTTCCCCCGTGAAGATATTTTCTGCCTTCAGAACAGCCGTTATTGGTCGGAACACAACCCACATGTTACCCTGAACGTGGTTCTCAGGCAGGCTTTGGCAAAAGCCTATGGGTTGGAATCGTGGGAGAAACGCTTTTTGGTCCTTACCCATCGCCGGACAAACTGAATGTGCCCTTGTACCGTACGTTTCTTTGCAATACTTTGTCTGGCGCATTGGAAAACGTTCTACTTGGTATTCGGCAACAGCTATGGTTTCACCATGATGGTGCATGCCACACTTTGGAATGAATGTGCCTAACTGTTTAAATGAAGCGTTTCCAGGGAAATGGATTAGTCATGGAGGTCCAATGTTGTGGTCTACGTCCACCGGATCTATATTTGTGGTGACACTTACAGGAACAAGTTTACAATACGCTACCCATGGATGTACACGACCTAATAGATCGCGTGCATGCCACTAAGACAGTGGTGGATGTAGGTATGATGCCTAGGGTTAATGAAATATGATCCAGAGAGTGGCAAAATGTTTGCAGTTGCATGGTGGTCGCTTTGGACATCTGCTCTACATCTGCATCTGCATCCATACTCCGCAAGCCACCTGACATTGCTCGTACGGGTACGTACAGCCTCTGTGAAGACAAGCCTGGACGTCGAACGTACAGATTGGAATTATTGTGCATAGCATAATGTACAATCTAGTGTAAACGACCTAGAGTGTTTTTTGTACATCATGGGATACGGAAGATGTTACTATATCTACTATTATTTTCTGTTAGCTTTATTTGTGCCATGAACGAAACAAAGTTGACTTTTACGTCTTTAAGAAGTTCATGTCATGTCTTAATGTTTAAATAAAGTTAAGAGTAACGGAAGAATACCGCATTCTAGAGATGAGTTTGCATATCCATTCCCACGGCATTGCCTCGTCTCACTTTTTTTTATAAACTGATCACAAAAATTGAGTCGTGAGGGGGAGAGCAGGAGGGTGATAGATCAAAGTAACTGATAATAATGGTTTTTTAATTTAATTTTTTGTTATTTTTATTTTATTTAACTATTTTTATTTTGTATATACCCACATGGTGGCCCGCGATACCACGGCTGACAAACATATGAACTGAAATGCAAATTCAGAAAAAAAGTAAGCGTTCAGCCGTGCAATTCACCGTGCACACATCAGGTCGCCGGCTTGTACCTGCTGGCATGCTGTACCGTTCCAGAATGATCGTAAATGTGTCGAAATTGCAGCAGGTTGGATACTCACCAACTACAGGATGGATTTTTCAAAATCGGGGGAAGTGCAGTGTCAAGCGACCATAGGTCACGAAATCAGCCTATCCATTTCTCCAACAACATATGAGAAAGCACCACAATTCCACAGCCACGGTAAGTTGCAGTTTGCGTAGCAGCATAGCTAACAAAATAAATGCCCAATAGCATCATGTAGTTAGAAAATAAAAATAGCCTACTGAAGATAGGACAAAAAGTCCTGAAACAGGTCTGGGTGAAACAAAATAAAAAGAGGGTGTCTTGCATAAGGCGGAATTCATCGTCCTATTTTCGTAGCAAGCACTGACATAACAATAAGAACCGCAACACCACAAGATGATTAATACAGGAGGGATTGTTGATTACGCTGCGCAAATAGTTGGCATAGGTTCGAAGATGTATGGGGGGACTTTCGAGGGAACTTTGGGCTTCCAGTACGCGGCACCAAATATCACGTGTGCAGTGTGGGGAATCTCACTGATTTAATAGGACAACTCGAGCACAGCGCTGAGTTTATTCTACCTGTTCTTGGCCACGCTGCACGCAGTAACAACGTTCCCACAGCCTCATTTTTAAATCACATTTCTATTGAACCTATTGGTGGGATTAGGTTTCGATAGTACACTTTTGTCTTGAATTGGGATCAGGAATCGCGTGCCGACCGCCAAGTGCAGCAGTTTGTCTTCACCTTGTGTAACGTCTTTCTATCACTCATTAAGCAGTGTGGTAGCCAGCATGAATAATAGGTGCGAAATGTGCATTAGGGCCCGAGGAGGGTATATTCCTTATTGAGAAACTCTTATCGTTCTTTATGTTGGGAGCTACAAATATACCACTCCACCTCTGTTGCGTATGTATTGTGTTTCATGTCGTCCCTTATTGCCTGCGATTATTCCTGTCCAACACTATCTGTGTTCCTTAGCAGTTGTAGAGCAAGGTATGTTTTAATGGGCTCAACGTTTAGTTCTTGTCTAATATCAGTGTTTATCTTATGGTCGAAAAATTAATATCTTGCTACATGATGGAGAAACTGTGATTATTCGAATCGTCGTATTTCATCAGGTGTCTGTGTCCAACATTCGCTACCACACAGCACTGATTGTACCCTAATTTCCAAAGTATCCCCCAGCACTGTTGAGGTACTTCTCTCACCGTGACAGAAAGCAGTGAGTGACCATCTCATAAATTTCCTGCGTCTGTGTTGTGAACAACTTTCGAACGTACTGCTTGACATTCTCGTCCGAGGTGAATCGTTTCTCTCTCACAGCGTCCATTAGGTCATCAGAAACGACATAACAGCAGGAAGATACGTCCGGACTGTTTGGTGAGCGACTGAAGACCTTCCATTTGAATTTCTGCGGGAGTTCCCCGACCGTGTTTCCTGTATGCGACCTTGCAATGCCATGGAGCAGAATGACCCCGCGCGTGTTTTACCATGGTTGTTTCTATGTGATCGCCTTGAGGAGGATGGTCAAGGTTTCTGAGTATCGCTGCACATACTCCGTTGTCCCGTGCCGCAGGGAGTCGCTAAGATGGTGGTTGTTTTGGTCAGAGCAGATGAGCGCACTCTTTCCTCCACTCGCGTGCACGTCCGTGGAGAAAAAAAATGGCTCTACTATTATGGGACTTAACATCTGAAGTCATCAGTCCCCTAGACTTAAGACTACTTAAACCTAACGAACCTGCCCGAGGCAGGATGCGAACCTGCGACCGTAGCAGCAGCGCGGTTACGGACTGAAGCGCGTAGAACCGCTCGGCCACAGCGGCCGGCGGCCGTGGAGAGTTTGGATGGCGGCGGCCATGCATGCTTCCACTGGCGACTGTCGTTTTGACTCGGGTTCGGAGTGATGACACCACGTCTCCTCTCCAGCGACTGCCCTTGAGAGAAATTCATTCCCTTCCTTGTGATAGCGCTGCAGATGTTCAAGAGAGTCCCATTCGACGTGCTGGCCGTACTGGTTAAGGACTGTGAGATAGCCACTGAGTGCACATATCCTGATGCGTGTCCTGAGTGATGGTTTGGAAAATTCTGACATCCAATCCGATCTCTGGGGCAATGGCCGGTTTTAAAAAAATGAGGGCATGCACCTGCTGAAGAATGACATCGGTAACGAAGAGTGGCGTTCCAGACCGTGCATTATCTGCCAATGACATCCGTGCTTCCCTGAATACAGTACTCTGAGTAGGGGAAGCCGGCGTATAATCAGGTACGTGGGTAAAACCGGGAACCGCCATTTTTCTCTTTAGGAGTTGATGACATTGTTTTTTGGCCGTTATACCATGCAGACATGCAGCATCTTCAGTACCACAATGATGTTTGGTAGTCTCAGACTACTTGTTGTTGAGCAAAATAGCCTGTTGGGTTCTTGTGGTCCTGTGTCTTACTTTGTGATACTTTGTGTTCGATAAGGAACTTATACTATCGTATTACAAGGTGAAATTAGTAATACAATGAGTAATATTTTTAACAGGCTTTATGAACATATGCCATGTTAATCTATTCTTCTCCTTCTTTCTTATGCAGAAAGAATTTTACAGATAAGGTACAGTTGGGATAAAACCGGGTCGAAGCAATATAGTAAAACCGGAACTACGTGATATTACCCCACGACTTCGTTATGTACAGCTTATATGTGTGACGTAAGAAATATATTCTTCTAACGGCACGCTAATTGCGTGTGCACGTGATAATAACTACAATTTAATGATTACATTTAGAACTTACAGTTATTTTGTCCCAATTTTTAGATTATTTTTGTCACTAAAAATATAATTATTATTCCCTCATTAAAGAGTATATTTTCATTCGAGATGGGACTGTCAGGCGCTTTATACGGTCAGGAAATTAAGACGGGACTTAACAGCCATCCGGGAAGAGTGGCAACCCAGTACAAAATAGTTGTTCGCAACTACATATACTAGAACAGAAACAAAGCAAAATGACCTATCTGGGTTTAAAAGGACGGGCAGTTTCTCGCTTAATGAAAATGCATCTGGCGAAGAGGAATTTGCGCTATCAAATGCAACAGAAAGAATAATGTTAGCTTCTCGGAACACAACAGAGTCTGTTACCGCTTCTTATCCACATCCTGGTCCCTCGACTGATGTCCAAACGCAGTCTTCATTCACTGTATCACCGGAGAATCTAAGGCCAGTTCCTCATTACGAGCGACCATCATCAAGTAGGTTGAGAGGAAACGCTCTGCGATCATGGAGTCTCCCAACAAAAATGAACTCAATGGAACAAAAGCGTCTTTCCGGCAGGTTAAAGAAATTGTTGAAAGACTCTGGGTATAAACCACAAAAAACAGAAGAGTCTGAAGACGTGTGAGACAAACAGCTGTTCTGAAGATAAGAATGGAACGCCTTGTTGTCTTTGGAAAGATACCTCCTCGTCAACAACAAAATCAGGTGACTGGGTAAAGTAAAGTGTGGGAAGTGGGCCCATGAGGATTGTACTGGGTGGACTGAAGATGACTTTCATGAGTACCGATGTTTCCTATGCCTCAGACGGGAAATATAACATTGCCAGTTTGTGCCCCAAGGTATTTAGCATAACCGTATATTCCACAGTGCTGAGTTATATGAAATATAATTTCAACCATCAAGAATAAGTCCTCGTAGCTCATATATGTTGTTCATGCCTTGTTTATCTTTCACTGCAGTGTATGTGAAGCCCCAGCAATGAAAACAGTCATTGTTATCTAGCTTTCTCCTTAGCGACACGATTATACCCCAACTTCAACTACACTTGCGCCATTCTTAGACGACTTTCCGTTTTCCGCTCTCTTTCCGCTATTAGGAAGCACACTACACCCCGTTGCTCTTCTCTCTAAGCCTCCATTTCACAGTTTTCAGCACCGTTGAGTGCAGTGGACGGTATCACGTGAGTGTGTCCGTGTTCCTCAAGCGGCAAGTTTGGGACTTCGGCGACCTTATAGGGACGGCACTTTCTTCTAAAGGCGATGATGTTACTGTCCTTTCAGCTGTTTTTGTTTTACAGCCTACAGAACGTTTATTTTTGAAGGCAGCTGATGCTTTCACGACCAGGAACTGCGAGGAGTCGCCGGTAATAAAGAACACGTCTTATGACACGTCACATCGACTTTCACCTGTAAGGACAATAGACCCCCACCACTCGCTACCTGTTGGAAGGTTAGCGCCTCCGAGCGTGACTGTCAAATGATAATCATCGGTAAATAATTTAATACGTTACATTCACTGGTTCTCACGGAAGCAAGCTCATCGGCGATAAACTACAATAATATTTCTATCGCATTCCTACGTAAGAATTACAGAAGAGCTCAATTAGAAGCGCATATTTCTGTCTGAGCGAGATCTGGAGGTGCTAATTCTGCGCTAATATGATTGGACTTTGTCACTGCAGGAGATAAGCGATGGAAGATGGAATTTTGCTCGGGTAACTGTCAGAAAGTTCACAGTTCGTAGTAATAGACGGAAAGTCATTGAGTAAAGCAGAAGTAATATCCGGCGTTCCCCAAGGAAGTGTTATAGGCCCTCTATTGTTCCTGATCTATATTAACGACATAGGAGACAATCTGAGTAGCCGTCTTCGATTGTTTGCAGATGATGCTGTCATTTACCGTCTTGTAAAGTCATCAGATGATCAAAACTACTTGCAAAATGATTTAGATAAGATATCTGTATGGTGCGAAAAGTGGCAATTGACCCTGAATAAGGAAAAGTTATTCGCATGAGTACTAAAAGAGATCAGCTAAATTTCGATTACGCGATAAGTCACACAAATCTGAAGGGTCAGCACGCGATCCTCACTATGCGTTGCGCGCAAGAGACCTTCACATGTGTAGCAATATGGGATGGAGTGTCATCCTGCATAAAAATTCGTACCTTCCAGCAGGTGTATGTCAGCCAGGCTTGGAATGATGCGATTCTGTAAGATGTCGGCGTACCTTGCACCCATCATGATGACAGTTTGAAAAGCAACAAAGCGCATTTCTTCGAAGAAATCACCATCGATGCGGTGAAGTCACACCACACCTTGACTTTCTCGTCATTCAGTGGGACTTGCACAATAGTTCTAGGATTTTTGGTAGACCAAACTCTGCAGTTTTTTCGGTGTTGACAGACCCTCGGAGTGTGGAATGGGCTTCGTTGGTCCACAAGACGCTAGACAACAAATCGTCACTCCCCCCCCATTTTTTCAAGTTCCCAAGCGTCACAAAATCAATGGCTAACAGTTCAAGATCACGCTGACGTTTGTATGGACAACATTGAAGGGTACGCCACAGTGGTCTCCAAACAGTAGTGCTTGGAATGTCAGTGCGATGTGCGACTACACGAGCGCTGACTTCACCATATGGAGATGAATCAGCTGAAGTCTCCATTTCTTCCTGAACTGTTTAAGCAGCAATAGCACGTGCGTATGGTCGCCCACTACGGGGTCGATCGTTGAAACAGCCAGTGTCTTCAAACTTTATGATAATATTGTTTACAGCGACACATGTCACAGGACCTTTATCCGTTAAAAAACCCTTCTTGTAGCGATAGTATCGTAAAGCTGCAGTAGCTGCGGAGTCTCGATTCTGATAGCAATGCTTCAATAACAGTGCCTTTCCGCTAAAATCAACATGCCACGAATGCTGGCGCTTTTGACTCCTCCTCTCACTAAAGCTTATTTTATACACGATTCTCAAGCGGCGTCACTGACCTGTTTCTGTCCAGTACCATCTGTTGGCCGGTTTTTGCACTCATTTTTGGTTTCATGAAACCCCATGTTATTTCAGGCATGTGTGTCAAGTTTTATTTTCTCATTTACCTTATTATGTGAATTAGGGCATTTTGAAACGTTACCGGGTTTTTGGGTCACCCAGTAAACAAATAATGAACACGTTGTCATCAAGCTGCAAAGGTTGCTTGTTTTCATCGTTGTAGTGTATTTCAGCTGAGCTATACTAGATACTGTGTTCCAATCGTCACCTCACATTTATATGTATTGCACTGTGACGTCTGTCGTGGAAAGTCACCAAAGGAGGATCTAGAAGAAAGCAGTAGATTGAATTGCGAGTGACACACCGGATAATCGTTTATTGTAAAACTGGAAATATGAGGGCCACGATTTTACTAGAAGTTCGCCCCTTCTATGAATACCTAAAATGCAAATGCATATGTTTATTAGCAGATATGTTCTTGTTAATTGTATAGCCCATTTGTTTGCACCGAAATGAACTTCTTACCACCTACAGAAGTCTGTAAACATAACTGATATTCATGTGGATTTTTAAAACCGAAAAGTAATCGTGAATGTCCACCGTCCACTGCATACACGTCGTTTCTCTCTGTCCCTGTCGTCGCGACAGGACTTATTGTTCGTACTTTACATCTGCTTGTAGGGTAAACTGGTTATAAGGCCACGTCTACCTAGTAAGCATAGACTGTTCTAGAAGATCGACGTAGAAAAACCTGTTGGGAAACACTGCTTGACTTCCGATGCTGTTCACTATCGTATCCATGGCAAGTGGATTTTGAAGGAGCAGCGCAGAGAAACATTGGAAGTAAACGAAGAAAGCTGGCTCTGCGGAAGAGAAGCGAAGATGTTGTAGGCACAGCTGACTGAGTCAGCCAGTGATTGTGAATTTCGAAGGAGCGGTAGGGGAATGAAGGGTGGATCAATCAGAATTTACAGTTCAGCCGTCGATTATGTCATTAGCGACGGGAAGCAAGTTCGGATTGAGTGAGGATGGGGAAATTGGGTGTGTCCTTTTCAAAAGAACCAGCACCGGACTGTTGTACGCAACTAGTACCTCGCACTGGTTTATGGCTGGACTTATGTGGATGGGTTGATAATGGACTTAAGTCCAAAACTGGACGCCATTGAAATAAAAATAAAATTCAGTGCAACTCTGATGGTTTTGCAATTTCATTGAATCACAGTAAGCTGCAGCCCTCTGCCTGCCAGCATACTGGAAGTGAGTAAATGAAAGGTAGTTGCAAAGCCTCCTGTGAAATTCGTGGTCGTAAAAGTATCCATCGTGAATGAGAGGAAATCTCAATACTTCGGTTTCTGAAATTACATTGGCCATTATTCTGGAAGACTTCGAACAAATTTCATAGCGGTTGGATCTGAATTGTTTGTAGCGCACATCTGTAACAACCATCCTGTAGACCACAGCACGATATCCTGCGTTCAGTTACCTTAGTTGCAAGCGGACATGCGAACTGCCCTGCTTGCTCAGGTTTCTCGGCTCTTTCTATTTGTCTTTCACGTTAACACCTGCTCTTGAAAATGCAGCAGAAATACTGGCTCACGTCACACACAAAAAAAGAACTCTCCAACGCACAGGCTCCTTTTAGTTGTGCCAGGAACATCGTATTGGAAAGAAATCCTTCACAATATGAAAGATCTTTCATCTAGATCTGCATCATCCATACTCCGCAAGCCACCTGACGGTGTGTGGCGGAGGGTACCCTGAGTACCTCTATCGGTTCTCCCTTCTATCCCGGTCTCGTATTGTTCGTGGAAATAAGGATTGTCGGTATGCCTCTGTGTGGGCTCTAATCTCTCTGATTTTATCCTCATGGTCTCTTCGCGAGATATACGTAGGAGGGAGCAATATACTGCTTGACTCTTCGGTGAAGGTATGTTCTCGAAACTTTGACAAAAGCCCGTACCGAGCTACTGAGCGTCTCTCCTGCAGAGTCTTCCACTGGAGTTTATCTATCATCTCCGTAACGCTTTCGCGATTACCAAATGATCCTGTAACGAAGCGCGCTGCTCTCCGTTGGATCTTCTCTATATCTTCTATCAACCCTATCTGGTACGTATCCCATACTGCTGAGCAGTATTCAAGCAGTGGGCGAACAAGCCTACTGTAACCTACTTCCTTTGTTTTCGGATTGCATTTCCTTAGGATTCTTCCAATGAATCTCAGTCTGGCATCTGCTTTACCGACGATCAACATTATATGATCATTCCATTTTAAATTACTCCTAATGCGTACTCCCAGATAATTTATGGTATTAACTGCTTCCAGTTGCTGACCTGCTATTTTGTAGCTAAATGATAAAGGATCTATCTTTCTGTGTATTCGCAGCACATTACACTTGTCTACATTGAGACTCAATTGCCATTCCCTGCACCATGCGTCAATTCGCTGCAGATCCTCCTGCATTTCAGTGCAATTTTCCATTGTTACAACCTCTCGATACACCACAGCATCATCTGCAAAAAGCCTCAGTGAACTTCCGATGTCATCCACAAGGTCATTTATGTATATTGTGAATAGCAACGGTCCTATGACACGCCCCTGCGGCACACCTGAAATCACTCTTACTTCGGAAGACTTCTCTCCATTGAGAATGACATGCTGCGTCCTGTTATCTAGGAACTCCTCAATCCAATCACACAATTGGTCTGATAGTCCATATGTTCTTACTTTGTTCATTAAACGACTGTGGGGAACTGTATCGAACGCCTTGCGGAAGTCAAGAAACACGGCATCTACCTGTGAACCCGTGTCTATGGCCCTCTGAGTCTCGTGGACGAATAGCGCGAGCTGGGTTTCACATGACCGTCTTTTTCGAAACCCATGCTGATTCCTACAGAGTAGATTTCTAGTCTCCAGAAAAGTCATTATACTCGAACACAATACGTGTTCCAAAATTCTACTACAAATTTCCTGTTTCAAAGAAAGGTTAACGGCTCATTTCCTGTCGCAACAAATAATTTTACGCCGTTAATGAATCGCTGCATAAATCATTGACAGACCTCAGTACGCTTTCCTTTCCACTTTTTCATGTAAGCAGTGGGCTCGTTGTTATCTCGGAATTTACAACACATATTTCGTTGCTAGGAATTCTAAAAATTCTGTAAAATCTAAGATTATAAATTTCATTCCGCGGACGTTCAGAAAAAAATTAAGAAAGATTCTGAATGTCCTATATGCTGAGGATTATTATTATTATTATTATTATTAGGTTGTGCATAAGTTCGTAGTGTTTCTCCGTAAGTTTAGTGAACACAACAGACACACAAAAATGATGAATTCTTCTCAGGTTATCAGCCGAGTGGTGACGTCGTCTCGTCGTAACGGTTCAAAAAAAATGGTTCAAATGGCTCTGAGCACTATGGGACTTAACATCTATGGTCATCAGTCCCCTAGAACTTAGAACTACTTAAACCTAACTAACCTAAGGACAGCACACAACACTTAAGTCATCACGAAGCAGAGAAAATTCCTGACCCCGCCGGGAATCGAACCCGGGAACCCGGGCGCGGGAAGCGAGAACGCTACCGCACGACCACGAGCCGTCGTAACGTTTCAGTGAGTTTCGTACCCATCTTCGCCAAAAGACAATGGGTAAGAAACTCACTGAAACGTTGCGACGAGACGACGCCACCACTCGGCTGATAACCCGAGAAGAATTCATCAGTGGAATACGCCGAGAAAGACTGCAATCGCATGTACACAAAAATGGTTCAAATGGCTCTAAGCACTATGGGACGGGATTCGAACCTGTGACCGTAGCGGTCGCGCCTAGAACCGCTCGGTCATAGCGGCCGGCAACAGATACACACAACATAGACTTTAGTCATCAATAATACATTCTCCTTCACTACTTGCAACAGTGTGCCAAGGCTAGGGTAAATTTCGGTTCCGGGACTGTAGAAATCACATGGTCTTGAGGCGAAGAAGTCGTCGAATCATGTTTGGAGCACATTTTCATCGGAGTTCGATAGAGAGTGGAAAAGGTGAAAATCTAAGGGCGCAAGATCAGGTTAATAAGGTGAGAGCGGAATGATTCCCCAACTCCTGTAATAGCGTTTTTTGTCAGCCGAGCAGAAGGCAGACGCGCAGTATCGCTGAATAGCATCACTTCACACGTTCTTTCTGGTTGTGTTCTTAGATTGCATCTGCAAGGCGTCTCATCTGTTGACAATCAATGTCAGAAGTGATTGTTACACCTCGGATAAGCAATTCGTAGTACATCTCACCGTCGCTATTCCGCCACATGCAGTACACTATCTTTTGTGGATGCGGGCAGATCTCTGTACGGGCAGTTGCTGCTTTCTAATGGTTCAAATGGCTCTAAGATGAGACTTAACATCTGCGGTCATCAGTCCCCTAGAACTTAGAACTACTTAAACCTAACTAACCTAAGGACATCACACGCCCGAGGCAGGATTCGAACCTGCGACCGTATCAGCAGCGCGGTTCCAGACTGAAGCTCCTAGAACCGCTCGGTCACAGTGGCCGACGTTGCTGCTTTGTTGAACTCAACCACTCCTTCCCTTTCCTTACTTTAGCGTAAAGACAGCATTTATCGTTGCCAGTAACAATACAGGATAGGAATGCTTCGTGTTGTTCACGAGCCAATTGATGATGAGCAAGCAGAGATGCACAGTTGGCCATCCTCTGATTTATGTGATTTTGTCTTGTAGCTTGCAGTACCCATTCACCTGATTTTAGAACCTTCCCAATTGCATGCAAACGCCGCAAGATGGTGGAATGGCAACATTTCGTCACAGCTGCCAGTTCTCGAGTACGCTGACGGAGATCTTTGTGGATTAATGCGTTTAAGCGAACTTCATCACACACCGAAGGTCTTCCTGAACGTACAGAGTCAGTAATGTCAAAACGATCCTCTTCAAAACGAGAAAACCATTTTCTTGCCGTGTTATGTCCAACAACATTATCCCCATAAACGGTGCAAATGTTTCTGGCTGCCTCCGCTGCTGTCATTCCTCTGCTGAACTCAAACACAATAATATATCGGAAGTGTTCCGATTTCTCGATGTGGCATCTATTTTCTAGCGTCCACAACTCTATTTATAATCTCAATATGACAAAATGACAACATGCAAACTCAAACACAAACAGTGAACTACAAATAAACAATGACAATCCATAAATAAATCAGTAGGAACCGGAATACCACCATACAAATAGAAAAAAAAGCGCTACGAACGTGATAATGTGTCATTAGCATCATTGGAATCGCGGAAAGAATTTAGAGATTACAACCAATTATGTCGATGAAACTTCCTGGCAGATTAAAACTGTGTGCCGGAACGAGACTCAAACTCGGGACCTTTGCCTTTCGTGGGCAAGTGCTCTACCAACTGAGCTACCCAAGCACGACTCACGACCCGTCCTCACAGCTTTAATTCCGCCAGTACCTCATCTCCTACCTTCCAAACTTCACAGAAGCTCTCCTGCGAACCTTGCAGAACTAGTACTCCTGGAAGAAAGGATATTGCGGAGACATGGCTTATCCACAGCCTGGGGGATGTTTGGGAATCATGTTGATCATAAGTAAGGCTCACAGACAAGAGGCATACGGCTGTATTTATAAAGTTATCAGCGGCAGCGAAGCCCTGATTGTTGACGATTAGCAACTTTAAAATCAAACCATAGCTCGGAGCCAGTGATAAGGGAAGAAGCGTTGGATTGCTGATAGTTTTTCGCAGTGCTGAGACGTCTCCGTCCCAAATACAGGTGCTAAAATGCAAAGTTCAGCTACTTATGCAATGAGGGTCGTTGCGGGTTTTGGTGGTAGACATCTTAGTGGACTGGCTTACTGCGCCTGTTTTCACTCATTGCTTTCGTATGGCATCGTGTTTTGGGGGGATTCATCACTGAGGAATGGAGTGTTTATTGCACAAGGGCGTGTGGTCGGAGTAATGGCTGGAGTCCGCCCAAGATCATCCTGCAGACATTTGTTTGGGGATCTGGGGATGTTCACAGTGGCTTCTCAGTATATGTACTCTCTTGTGAAGTTTGTTATTAGCGACCAAACCCAATTCAAAGGTAATAGCAGTGTGCATAACTGCAATACTGGGAGAGGGGATGATCTTCGCTGTTCAAGATTGGATCTAGCTTTGGCACGGAAAGGGGTGAATTGTGCTGGCACTGAAGTCTTTGGTCACTTGCCAAATGGTATCGACGGTCTGACAGATGACCAACAGGTATTTGAGAGGAAATTGGGAGAGTTTCTGAACGACAACTCCTTCTACTCCATAGAGGAATTTTTAGATGTAAATTAAGAAAAAAAATATTTAAAAAATAAAAATAAAATACAAAGAAAAACAAAAAACACAAAAAAATAAAGTTGTTATATTAACTTAAATATGTTGTTAAATTAACCTAATTATGTCATGTATTAGAAAATTCGACTCGTTCCACATCATTACGAAATATCGTATTCATGATCCATGGAACTAGTATTAATCTAATCTAATCTAATCTAAAGTAAGTTCAATATATTTGGAGCAGAAAGAAAGAAACATGAAGCACAATGTCTAATCTTTCCTTCAGCAAAATAACTTCGCTGAAGTACGTAAAGTGGATGGGATTCTGAAGTATTTCCTTTCTCAGTTCAGGGCTGTCCAGCGTGCGTGCGGCAGCATCAAGCATCGCTCTCCACGTAACACACACTTCCCGTTAAGACTCGGGCGATTCAGCTCCTTAAGCAACGTGGTGGTTCTTACTCAGAATTATCAAAAGTAGTAGAGTACGCTACTTCAGCGCATAATGGAACTGTTGCATGTATTTTGTCAATAATTTCGACCGAGTGAAGAAATGAGAGAAATAAATTAAATATGAGTCAGTAAAGGTCATTAGATAACTTAAATACAATTTCAAGAGCGTAGCTCGCTCAGAACTTTGGGACTATATTTTAGTGTATGTGGAGATGTTTGAAAACGTTGGTTTCTCATAAAGTCTATTATTAATATACCTGTACGCAGAGTATATGAGGTACCTACATATTAAAATAACAAAAGAATGTGAATATACGTTTATGATTAAAAAAAGATCTTCCAACTGTCTGTACTTAAATTTTTATTTACTGTACATATATCGAAGCGAACTTTTCATTAACAGGGTCTCCAGGTATGATTGGTTCAAATGGCTCTGAGCACTATGGGACTTAACATCTGAGATCATCAGTTCCCGAGAACTTAGAACTACTTAAACCTAACGAACCTAAGGACATCACACACATCCATGCCCGAGGCAGGATTCGAACCTGCGACCATAGCAGCAGCGCGGTTCCGGACTGAAGCGCCTAGAACGGCTCGGCTACCACGGCCGGCTCCAGGTATGACTCTAACCTTTTCTTAATGGTCTGGTGGGAGGTTTCATTGTTAAAAGCAGCAACGCAGGATTAGCTGAGCGGTCGCCGGCACGGTAGCTCTGCGTGTTCGGTCAGAGGGTTAGCTGCCCTCTGAAATAAAAAGAACTGAGTCAACGGCTCAACATGGTCCTTGAACGTGTGTCACGAGACATCCGCACCGAACAAACACAACGAACAAAATCGAACAACATGAGAACAATAAAAAAAGCGGTCTGAGGCGCTGCAGTCATGGACTGTGCGGCTGGTCCCGGCGGAGGTTCGAGTCCTCCTTCGGGCATAGGGGTGTGTTTTTGTCCTTAGTATAATTTAGGTTAAGTAGTGTGTAAGCTTAGTCACTGATGACCTTAGCAGTTAAGTCCCATAAGAGTTCACACACATTTGAACATTTTGTTAAAAGTAGGGTGATTCAGTTGCCCCTACCGATGGGTTTTATGCTACCCGCAACGCCATTAAATACCACATGCACATTTTCATACTATCTCATACAGAAAACGTACAAAAGTGATTTCAAACGTGTTTTTCTTGAGTAACTAGAAAAACGTGGCCTCCAGCGAATACATATACCAGTATAAAATTTAACTAAGTTAAATTTCCTACAAAAGTTCCCATTAATTTTTTTCTGTAGGACTAATAGTCTGCACGTGCAGAGCGAGAGAATATGAAAATCTGAGGCGTCGTTTCTGAAGGCGCTGTGGATTGCGTAAAACCCATAGGTAATGGCAGCTGAAACACATTGCATACCAAAAACACATGAGATCTAATGATAAACGAACTACAGAGCTGTAAGAAAAGTGAATGTTACGAGAATCTACTTCAGTGTTGCGAGAATCTACTTCAGTGGTAGTCCTTGGTGGATTTCTGTTTGTTGTTCGACTTTTATAATTTTTAATTTTTTGAATGCACCTGCCGGTGACAAACTAATGTGTGAAGAAATTGGTCACATCGGGCGTTAGGGAGCTCTAGTTTATGCACATAGTGCGTGAGAGAAACAAGATCTCTTTAAAAGGACTATAATTTTTTTACAACTATGAGTAATTACGTAAATCACAATGGAACTAAGCACTGAGTACGTGTTACGTAAATGCATTTACAAAGATTTGTGAAGAAGTAATATTAGAAGGAAGAGGAAACAGGATTGCATAAGAGCATACAGTGGTGAGGTTTCTATAATCCAGAAGTTGCTAAAGGGTGTTGAGTACTCCATCGAATCTCCTGCCCCACTTTCCATGAAGCATGTGATGTGCTTCTGTAATTTTTTGCTTGAAAATTTCTGGAAGTCGTTCATTATAAATGAAACAAGAAAGGATGGTAAATTTTAATTCCTAAAAGTCTCTGTATACCGTATGAAAGACAATGGATTCATTAAAAACAATGTAGTATCAAATCTGAGTTTCCAGAATTTGATACTCTGCCACATACTGGTGCCCAAAATTAAGTCCTATGTCATGGTCTTCTATGTTCTACAGTTTATTAAAACGATCTGATAAAATTATACACAGATTATTTTCAATCGTTTAAAGAAATGGCGCAAGCTTGAAGGTGTATTGGGTGTGCGACACCCCAGGCCATCGCAATAGTGTGTGCATTATAACATATTTCATTTTCACGCGATTTCCATATCTTTGATTGTTGATCGAGTTCGATTGCAGAGACGCTTGTGCGCGTAATTGAAACATCGCTGTAGTCATTTTCGTTTCGTTACATCTCACTTCTTCGTTCGATCTCACTTCTTGGATAGAGCTCACTAGTGTGTTAGTGTATTCTGCAGTAGTCATATTGCTTAGGCTTTACCACTGCGTTAATGCTGATTGAGTATTAGAATAAATATTGTAATCTATTTCATGATAACATTTCACATTCTTTTGGTGAGTGCACTTTTGCGGAAGGCATTCTAAGCTAATCTAATACTTACGTAATTAAAGACTCTATAGTATGAAGTTACTTACAACTGAATTATTGATCGACCCGTGTCGAAGAAGTACTTAAGAAATATTAATAGCAATCCAATCGTTATCTGTTCAGAACAGATGTGCAAGTCTCGTGACTTTCTCTGGAAGGCTAGAATTACATAGTCGTTATTCAGACTATTTTTTATTCTCTTGATATATATGAACCTGTTACATGGGTCAAACATAATCGTTCAGATTATTCAAAGTGAAACTTACAATCTTTTCCATAGCCAGTTGTCACCAGATAAGACAGGTGTTATTGTCGTACTGAATACTAGCACTCGAAAACAAAGCACAATTTTCACTACTCCCATGGTAGTCGATATTTTATACGAGAGTAATCCCAAAAGTAAAGGCCCCTATTTTTTATAAGTACGAAGACCTGTTTATTTCTACAATGGTTTCTACAAGAGGTTCATAACTTTCTGAACAGCATGGCGGCGAGCTGGTATGATATGGGCATACAAAAACTGCTACAGCGTCTACAAAAATGCATCGACAGAAATGGTGATTATGTCGAAAAATAGCTAAATGTCCAAGCTGTAAACTGATGTAAACCATTGTAGAAATAAACAGGTCTATGTAATTGTAAAAAATAGGAGACTTTACTTCTGGGATTACCCTCGTATCAGCACCTGGCAAGCGTTATTGTAACAGCACGCGGTCTTGCGTTATGGTGATGCTACACAGACGTGGCATGTATCAGAGGTTTTCTCGTTCGCATGACGCGTTCTTTCACTTTGTGTCTGGCGGTGATATATTAGCTTCAGTAGGTGGTGTTCTATTTGAGCGTGACTGTTCCTGGGTGCAGCTATTAAGGTGTTTTATCCTTTTAAACTATCAAAAACTTGACTCCGACTCACTGTGTGATCCGATTAAATTGACGTTTGTAGATGGATGCGATCGCCCTGCACGTTGGCGCTGTAGGGACCCACGTTGATCATCCATAATGGCTTACCTGAAACAACATAAAACAAAAATTAGGTAAGGGCTAAGCGGTAAAGCACCATCGCTGTCGTCTTCAAAATTTCTTTTCCCTTGTGCTTACCATTCACGATACAAATAGTGCGTTACTTGCTTGTAGGACTGTTAGTATCCATAGTTATTGATCCGATGGGAAAATAAACACACTGTACTTTCTGTTATCTTCTTTGATTTTTAGCCGCTCTGTTCTAGCGCAATGGTGATCCCCGCATGCCATCTTTGGGTTGTCTACACCTCATCCATTATCAGAAAGATGGCTCGAAGAAGCGGGGGTGTCCAAGAAGAGACATTACGTGCAACTGCACAATCGTCTGTGTATACCACTGCCGAATACTGCGCTACTGTGTGGTTTAGAAGCAGTCATGTCAACGAAACTATTGACCACCTAAAGGATATTTTGAAAATTGTCACGATAAAATCAACACCACGTCTCTGGTTTCGTGACTTATCTAGTGTAGAACAACCGGAACTCAGACAATACGCAACGCGTCGAGTGCGGAATGAGATATGTAACAGATCGGTTCCTATTACCTCTCCAATGATCAAATTTTTTCTCACCTTCCGCATACCAGGCCTAAATATGAATAGCTTGTGCGGAACCCCAAGACCCTCCACCAAGCAACGCTTGCGATTTACAACAGCGCCTGGAGAGCTGACTGGACATTGTTTGCTGGACAGAGTCACAGTGATCCAATGATAAAGCCTTGAGACCTGTGACTGCCAAGTACAAGTTGGATCTAGTTCTGCCTCACCAGGACTAGGCACGTAAGAAGCAAAGCATTTATTGCACACACACAGCAATGTGATTGCGGTGTGATGGAGCAAAAAAGTAGAGTGCAATAAAAAGACTTAAAGGACACGGGAACGACCTCAAAAAGAGCTCTCAAAAAGATTTCATTGCATAGTTAAATCCTCGGGCACTCTGAAATTGACTGTAGGAGACTACGAACTTTTTTATAAGACTGTTTCACGTCCATTGCTCCACAGTGTGTCGTGGCGCGAGGTCACGATTGTTAAAGTGTGGAAAGACAACTCATAACATTAATTAAACACATACAAGTTTTTAGTTGTATAGAACAAAACAATATATATTAATACAGTAGGTACTTAGATATAGTGTGCGTTCACAAGACACCAGAGATCAGTACTTAATTTCTATACTGGCTACTTAGTTACAGGTTACATACGAAAATGAGTCTGGTCATCTGAAAAAGAAACAACACCAGCATTGCCCCAGACAGACGTTTACTATTCTTATCGAACTAACTTACAACAGTAGCCATTAACCTCTTTCCAGCACGTCTAAAATATGGATATTATAACCCAGTCCCATCTCGAAACTAACTCTGCATCAACAAATCCACAAACTATACTAATCAGAACAATTAGTATACCGTATACAGGACAATATACTTTAAACCAAAACTCACTCAGATCAAGGCTCAACATGTAACAAGCATATTGATAAAATGACTTAAAATTGCACACCAGTTCGCATTACTAACATGAGTAGCTAGCACACATACATCCTAAAACCCTGATGTCATACCGATATATATAAAGTAACTTACAAGATCGAACTACTAACGACTACGAGATATTTCTTAAAATACAGTACATTAACTTTTTGTATCAAACTTTCTGGCCATCTCTATGGTCCAGAATAATAAATTAATTAAATACAGCAAGCCCCAAGGCGAAACTTCAGTCAAGACACTACTTCTTACATTTGCGCTGTAAAATATTAACGCCCAGCACCTACAATGGTAACAACTTCATAGGCACAAGCCCCAGAGCCTGGCTAGTTATGTCAGTAACAACCACTACCAAAACGAAGACGCTGCTTTCGAGCTATGAACAAATTTCCTCATTCAAGCCGAACCACACGAGTTCGGAAACGAATTCTCAAAAAAGCCACTGCGAAATTCACCATCTCAGAGACCGAGTACACTCGAACACAGTCTAGATTAAACAAGCCACTTCGGATAACAGATGATAAACAGAAGGCCGAAATTCTAAACCTAGCTTTCAAAAACTCGTTTACGGTAGAAGACTGCAACATCATTCTCGCTTTCAATTATCGAACAAACGCAAGGATGGCTGATATGTGTTTAGTGTATCTGGGATTGTAAAACAGTTAAGATCCTTAGACGCCAGGAAGGCATCTGGCCCAGACGGTATCCCTGTAAGATTATATGTTGACTATGCTGCAAATATAGCATCATTCTTATCCATCATCTATCAGAGATCATTGGAACAGTGGAAAGTTCCACGGGACTGGAAGAAGGCCCAGGTCATAGCAATCTATAAAAAAGGGTAGAATATCGGATGCACGTAATTACCGGCCAATTTCACTGAAATCGGTTTGTTGTGGAATCGTGGAACATATTTTGTGTTCAGACATAATGACCTTTCTAGGCTCTGAGATGCTCATCTGCAGAAACCAGCATGGTTTTAGAAAACAGCGGTCATGTGAGACACAGCTGGCCCTCTTTGTGCATGATATACAACAGACTCTAGACACCGGCTCCCAGGTTGAAGCCATATTTCGCGACTTTTGAAAGGCGTTCGATTCAGTTGCGCACTGTCGCTTGCTCCAAAAGTGTACGCTTACGGTCTATCCAATGACATATGCGGTTGGATAGAAAGTTTTCTAACAGACAGGGAGCAGTATGTCGTCCTGAATGCGGTGACTTCAACAGAAACAAGCGTAACGTCAGGTGTGCCCCAGGGCAGCGTAATAGGTCAGCTGATTTTTACGATTTACATAAACGATCTGGTTGATGGTATTGACAGCGGCATTAAACTGTTTGGCGATGATGCTGTAGTCTACAGGAAATTAGTATCACGAAAGTTGTGAACAAATCACTGAGGATTTGCAGAAAATACGTGGGTGGTGTAATGACTGGCAGTTATCTCTCAATATTAGTAAGTGTAACCTACTGCGTATAACAAGGCAAAAATCCCCATTAATGTACGAGTACAAAATAAATGTCTAGTCTTTGGAAGCGGTAACATCGGTCAAGTATCTGGGTGTGACTATTCGAAATCATCTCAAATGGAATGATCAGATTACAGAAGTAACGGGTAAGACAATCCTGAAGCGGTGCAGTCCTTCAATAAAGGAAATAGTTTACAATACGTTAGTTCGTCCAGTCTTAGAGTATTGTTCGTCTGTATGGGGCCTTTACCAGTTGGGTCTGATTCAAAAGATTGAGAAGGTCCAAAGAAGAGCGGCAAGATTCGTGACGGGTACATATAGCCATCGTGAGAGCGTTACAAATCTCATACACTACTGGCTATTAAAATTGCTACACCACGAAGATGACGTGCTACAGACGCGAAATTTAACCGACAGGGAGAAGATACTGTGATATGTAAATGATTAGCGTTTCAGAGCATTCACAAGGGGTTGGCGCCGGTGGCGACACCTAAAACGTGCTGATATGAGGATAGTTTCCAACCGATTTCTCATACACAAACAGCAGTTGATCGACGTTGCCCGGTGAAACGTTGTGATGCCTCGTGTAAGGAGGAGAAATGCGTACCATCACGTTTCCGACTTTGATAAAGGTCGGATTATAGCCTATCGCGATTGCGGTTTATCATATCACGACATTGCTGCTCGCGTTGGTCCAGATCGAATGACTGTTGGCAGAATATGGAATCGGCGGGTTCAGGAGGGTAATACGGAATGCCGTGGCGGATCCCAACGGCCTCGTATCACTAGCAGTCGAGATGACAGGCACCTTATCCGTATGGCTGTAACGGATCGTGGAGCCGCGTCTCGATCCCTGAGTCAACAGATGGGGACGTTAGCAAGACAACAACCATCTGCACGAACAGTTCGACGACGATTGCAGAAGCATGGATTGTTAGCTCGGAGACCATGGCTGCGGTTACCCTTGACGCCGCATCACAGACAGGAGCGCCTGCGATGGTGTACTCAACGACGAACCTGGGTGCACGAATGGCAAAACGTCATTTTTTCGGATGAATCCAGGTTCTGTTTACAGCATCATGATGGTCGCATCCGTGTTTGGCGACATCCCGGTGAACGCACATTGGAAGCGTGTATTCGTCATCGGCATACTGGCGTATCACCCGGCGTGATGGTATGGGGTGCCATTGGTTACACGTCTCGGTCACCTCGCATTGACGGCACTTTGAACAACGGACGATACATTTCAGATGTGTTACGACCCGTGGCTCTATCCTTCATTCGATCCCTGCGAAACCCTACATTTCAGCAGAATAATGCACGACCGCATGTTGCACGTCCTGTACGGGCCTTTCTGGATACAGAAAATGTTCGACTACTGCCATAGCCAGCACATTCTCCAGATCTATCACCAATTGGAAACGTCTGGTCAATGGTGGCCGAGCAACTGGCTCGTCCAAAACGCCAGTCTCTACTCTTGATGAACTGTGGTATCGTGTTGAAGCTGCATGGGCAGCTGTACCTGTAAATGCCATCCAAGCTCTGTTTGACTCAATGCCCAGGAGTATCAAGGACGTTATTACGGCCAGAGGTGGTAGTTATGGG
Organism: Schistocerca serialis cubense; assembly: GCF_023864345.2. Lineage (NCBI taxonomy): Eukaryota > Metazoa > Arthropoda > Insecta > Orthoptera > Acrididae > Schistocerca > Schistocerca serialis. The sequence continues at coordinate 1,232,479,709 of NC_064638.1, read as the reverse complement.
TACTGATTTCTCAGGATCTATGGACCCAAATTGCGTGAAAATGTAATCACATGTCAGTTGTAGTATAATATATTTGTCCAATGAATACCCGTTTATCATCTGCATTTCTTCTTGGTACAGCAATTTTAATGGCCAGTAGTGGAGAAAGTTTGAAGTGGGACACACTAGAATTTCCCCTCGCGCGATCCGCTAGTGGAACAGAGGGGGGAGGGGCTAAATATGACTTTGGCGCGCGTATTGTCCCCTCCGCCACACACCGCTTGGTGGCTAGTGGAGTATATATGTAGACGCAGATGTAGAAGAAACGTACACCTTGTATTTAATATTCCTCGGAATAGCATGTATACATTCACAATAGACTTTCCCACCCTGGAAGTTCAGATGTGGTCGCATGATGCTGCGGGGTATTATAGATAATTACAATACGTACAGTGGCCGGCGCTAATCCGGAATCCGGTACAAGTGCAACACAACGACGTTTCGTAGAAACCGTGGCTCGAGTCGGATCGCTACCACAGCCCCTTCCCCGTAGCTCCGCCACCTACCCACAGCCGGCAGATTACAAGCAAGGCTGGTATCTTAACGGTCGTAGCTTCACAAGAGACTGCCCTGCAAGGCCGCTCCGCACACTCTTCCCAGAAACCACCGTCCGAAGCCAAAGATCCCCATAACAAGTAGAATGTGTCGCCAAGCCGCACACGAGCTGTCGTGAAACTGCAAGGACAACCTAATCGCCAGGCACCGTAAGCGGACCCAGTGCCGCCCACAGTAGCTTGTGCGGCGCTGATAGCATCGCGGTTTGTGTCGGCCGGGCCGACACTGGCCAAGGCGTGGGCGGACGACTTGGCAGAGCAGGGCGCGGCCGGCTGGCTCCCAGAGAGACAGAGAGAGAGAGGGACGCAGGGTCAGAGGCCCGCTCCGCGGAAGTGTCGCACTGTGCGTCTTCCGGCATCGCTGCGGAGCTGCGTGGTGCGCCCCACATACACACAGGAAATTATGTTGCGCGGCAGCCGGGGCCGGTTTCTCTCCGCGGAGAAATCGAGCTGTGAGTATTACTCATACGTATCGTAAACATCTACGGTCTCTGTTTCTGTATCATTAATCTCCCCCTTCCATACACCATCTGTCTCTGGACGGACGTAAAAGAACTTCTTTACATTTAAAAATTTGTCTAGATCAGGCACATTATAAAACTTCAAAATGTGATGACAAGTTCCAGTTGACTAAGCAATCACCTTCCGATCACTCACACACACACTCACTCATTTGTCATACCCGACTCGAGGGTCCATTACCGCAGCAACGTATTTTCGCCATGTGTCCCTGTCTTGGGCTATTTTCATCCATTCACCTTGTAACCTCCCCAGAAGAATTTCGAAAGACAATATTTAAATGTTAATGGGAATAGAACCTAGTGTAACCTCCACGCAAAAATGAAAGAAAATATTTTAAATGTGAATACTCATTGTGCTAAGTGTAACATCCCCGGAGAATTTTTAAAAAATGACAATATTTAAATGTTAATGAAAATAGAGCCAAGTGTAACTTTCGCACAAAAATATGAAAATGAAAAGAATTGAATAAGAATTGCAAATAGTGCCATATGTTAGCTTCCCACAGCAATAAAACTCAATGATAATAACAATGTGCAAAAATATTAAGTCCCCACAAAATTAACGTTATGATCAACCTGATAAATTTTATAAGGTCATCTGCGATGGCCTTAGGCCCTGTGCTAATCTGATAAATTGATTCTGGCAGGAAAAACATAGGAAGTATTTTCTTAAAAAATTGCTTTCAGAATAAAATTATTATTGGGGCGATTCTTGAACAAATTAATTACTGTTAAGATACATTACATTATCAGATGAGCGCAATGCTGCTTCATTACCTTATTTAAAAATACACCTCGTCCTGAACCTTGACCAGAGCCCCTGTCGACGCCCGCCGACTCCTCACACACAACTGCCCCTGTCTCTCGCGCGCTACTACATGCTCTCGCGACTCGCTACGTACAACAACTGCTCTCGAACACTGTCATCTCGCACGTGCTGCTGCTCTCCAACTGAACACTCGCGCGGTCAAGCGCAGACTAGCAACGATAAATAACTCTCTGGTCAGAGATTCTGTCATGCCTCGCCATCGCTGCTACCGAGTACATACGCGTTTCAACCTTCAATACCTAGGCTCCTCAAATCAGCCTTCACATTGTCCTCCCATCTACGCCTCGGTCTCCCCACGGGACGTTTTCCCTCTAAGTGCCCTACCAGTGGCAGGGGTAAAATACAGGGAGCGAAAGGCTATTTACAATTAGTACAGACAGCAGATGCAAGTTATCGAGAGATATGAAAGAGAAGCAGTGGTTGTGAAGGGAGTGAGACAGGGTTGTAGCCTCTCCCTGATGTTATTCAATCTGTATACTGAACAAGCAGTAAAGAAAACAAAAGAAAAGTTCGGAGTAGGTATTAAAATCCATGGAGAAGAAATAAAATCTTTGAGGTTTGCCGATGACATTGTAATTCTGTCAGAGACAGCAAAGGACTTGGAAGAGCAGTTGAACGGAATGGACAGTGTCTTGAAAGGAGGATATAAGATCAACATCAACAAAAGCAAAACGAGGATAATGGAATGTAGTCGAATTAAGTCGGGTGATGCCGAGGGAATTAGAATAGGAAGTGAGACACTTAAAGTAGTAAAGGAGTTTTGCTATTTGGGGAGCAAAATAACTGATGACGGTCGAAGTAGAGAAGATATGAAATGTAGACTGGCAATGGCAAGGAAAGCTTTTCTGAAGAAGAGCAATTTGTTAACATCGAGTATAGATTTAAGTGTAAGGAAGTCATTTCTGAAAGTATTTGTATGGAGTGTAGCCATGTATGGAAGTGAAACGTGGACGATAAATAGTTTGGACAAGAAGAGAATAGAAGCTTTCGAAATGTGGTGCTACAGAAGAATGCTGAAGATTAGATGGGTAGATCACATAACTAATGAGGAGGTATTGAATAGAACTGGGGAGAAGAGGAGATTGTGGCACAACTTGACCAGATGAAGGGATCGGTTGGTAGGACATGTTCTGAGACATCGAGGGATCACCAATTTAGTATTGGAGGGCAGCGTGGAGGGTAAAAATCGAAGAGGGAGGCCAAGACATGAATACTCTAAGCATATTGAGAAGGATGTAGGCTGCAGTAGGTACTGGGAGATGAAGAAGCTTACACAGGATAGAGTAGCATGGAGAGCTGCATCAAACCAGTCTCTGGACTGAAGACCACAACAACAACAGCCCTACCAGTACTCTGCGCGCTGCCCTGCCCTCATCCATGCCAGCTACGTGACCCGCCCATCGCAGCCTATGTGATTTAATAATACTGATTATGTCAGGGCTTGAATAGAGTTCGTGAACCTGTTCGTTTTCTCCACTCTCCGCTAATGTCATACCTTTTTGCTCCGAAAATTTTCCTCAAAGTTTTGTTCTCAAATACTCGAAACGGCTTTTCATTTTGCCCAGTAAGAGACCAAGTCTCACACCCATACAGCATAACTGGTAGAAAAATAGTTTTGTATATTCTAATCTTTAAATTCCTAGACAACATCCGTGATGAAAGTATCCTATTCAGTGAGAAGTAGCACGCATTTCCCGCCCGTAATCTCTTCTTCAGTTCGGATTCAATCTCATTTCTCGAAGTGATGTCCACGCCCAGATCCTTAAATGTGTTCACTTTTTCAAACTGCATGTCTCCAACTCTTAACATTTCCTGATCTGCAGCTGTTGGCATTCTAGAAGTAATCAGGTATTTACTTTTGTCTTCACTTATCCTTAGACCTACATCTTCACTAGCCTTGATTAACGCATTCGCATTTACTGTTACAGATTCTTTCCTATCGCTAATGATGTTTAGATCATCTGCATACCCTAATATCTTAATATTTCCATTTAACGCCACATCCTCTGAATTATCTGCTGCCATTCGTACAATATATTCTAGGACTAAATTAAAAAGTAGTGGAGACAGGGCATCTCCCTGCTTAAGTCCGTTCTTTATTACAAATTGCCGGCCGGTGTGTCCGAGTGGTTCTAGGCGTTTCAGTCTGGAACCGCGCGACCGCTACGGTAGCAGGTTCGAATCCTGCCTCGGGCATGGTTGTGTGTGATGTCCTTAGGTTAGTTAGGTTTAAGTAGTTCTAAGTTCTCGGGGACTGATGACCTCAAATGTTAAGTCCCATAGTGCTCAGAGCCATATTACAAATTCTTCTGACTCCAATTTCCCCACCCGTACTCTACCTTTTGTGTTTTTCAAACTCGCTTCTATAAGTCTAAGCATCAGGATCAGATAGGATAACTGCAGAGTTAGTTAAAATTGGGGGACGGAAATTGGTGGAAGTAGTTCACAAAGTGATAACTAAAGTATGGAACTCAGAGATGATACCTGAAGACTGGCAGGAGTCGATTCTGATCCCAATTGTTAACAATGGCGACAAAATGGATTGTAGTAATTATAGAGGGATATCGCTATTACCAGTATGTTCCAAAATTTTCTCGAATATTCTGCTAAGCAGGCTTACAACATATACAGATAAAATTGTGGGCGATTACCACGCTGGCTTTCGGAGGAACAGATCAACTATAGACCAAATATTCACCCTGTGTCAAATTTTGGAAAAGAAATGGGAATACAATAAACCAGTTCATAATCTTTTCATAGATTTTACAAAAGTATATGATTCAGTATTGCAATCAAAACTCTACCTTCAGATTACCCATTGTAAATCACACTAAGTTCCAAAGAAACTGGTACAGGGATGAGTATTCAAATAGTGAGGTATGTCAACAGGGTGAATACGGCACTGCAGTCGGCACCGCCTGTATAAGACAACAAGAGTCTAGCGCAGACGTTAGACCAGTTACCGCTCTTCAGATTTAATTGAGTTTGTACGTGGTGTTATAATCGGCGAACCAGCGATAGGACACAGCACCTCTGAGGTAGTGGTGAAATGGGGATTTCCCCTGGGACCATTTCGCGAGTCTACCGTGACAATCGGGAATCCGGTAAAAACATCACAACTCCGACATTGCTACGGCCGGACAAAGATCCTGCAAGAACGAGACCAATGGCGACTGAAGAGAATCGTTCAACGTCGGAGAAGTGTAACCATTCCGCAATTTGCTGCAGATTTCAATGGTGGGCCATCACCAAGTGTACGAATGTTAACCATTTAACGAAACATCATCGATATGGGCTTTCGGAGACGAAGGCCCATTCGTATGCCCTTGATGACTGCACGACACAAAGCTTTACGCCTCACCTGGGCCCGTCAACACCGATATTATACTGTTGATGGCTGGAAACATGTTGCCTGGTCGGACGGGTCTCGTTTCAAGTTGTGTTGAGCGGATATGGAGACAAATTGATGAATCCATGGACCCTGCAAGTCAGCAGGGGACTATTCAAGCTGGTGGAGGCTCTGTAATGGTGAGGGGCGTGTGCAGTTGGAGTGATATGGGACCCCTGATACGCCCAGATACGACTCTGACAGATGACACCTACGTAAGCATCCCGTCTGATCAAGTGTATCTACTCATGTCTGTTGTACATTCCGACGGATTTGGGCAATTCCAGCTGGACAATGCGACACCCCACATGTCCAGAGCCGCTACAGAGTGGCTCCAGGTACACTCTTCTGAGTTAACTAATGAAAAGTTCGGTCTTATTTTACAAATCTTGTACAACAGCAATGAAGGTAGAAACATCATCATGTCCAGTTTTGATTTAGGTTTCCTTACCTATTAAAATTTCAAGTACGTTGCAAATGATATTTCTATTTCTTCTTAGAATACCCAACACTTCGTTTCCCTTAAAGTGTGTATTTGTATGTTACTTTAGTTATTATTTCAGCTGATATCATTTAAATGTGTTCATGCCATTTATTTCAGTACTCTTCTGTTTCTTGAAATATGCTTTTAGCCTACAGCTCGTTCCTAACTTCACTATTCTTTTTCCATCTCTTGATCTTAGGAGTCTCATCTCTGCTTCAATCCTCCCCATCCAGTGAGGTTAGAGTCCATGGCTGTGACCAGTACATCAGACCTCTTATTGCTATAGTAGTATAAAAGTCTAGTACTCTCTCTTTCCAAACCTTTCTTGGGAGTGTGGGATTTATAGCATCCATCTGAAATTTTTGCATTTACATCTGTGGATGTAATATATGATGCCTCTCATCGCAGGTATTTAAAAGTATTTATTTGTCTGCGTGGTTTATCGTCAATTACATTTTTGCCCTTAGAGGCTCCTTACTATGGAAAGCTATTATCCTTGTCAAATCCTTAGATAATGTTATGTTATAATTATTTCTTATCTTGTGCGAGTACTAAGTTACTCTGTGGAATCTATCGTCCGAGTCCGCTAAGATCATTTGATCATCTGCAAACAAGGGTGTATTTTTAACTTTATTATTAGGCTTATAACGGTGCACTAACTTTTTCTGCCACCTGTTTACGATGTCCTCTATATATATGTTAAATAGATTGTTAGATAAAGGACATCCTTATCTCAATCCCTGAGACATGGTTCTCACAGAAGGACTTCCTTTTTTGTACTTTGATTATGTTAATACTCTGAACAAGAAAATTATTTTCTAGAATTTCCCATAATTTAGATCTGTTAATTTTATCCAAGGCTTTCTGATAGCCGAAAAAGGCTGGCTACTTTATGTAATGATTGTATCCTCTGCGTTTTTTAATAATGTGACAGACTGGGAAAAAAATGCTTAAGCAAGCTCTTCCCATCCGAAACTCATTCCCTTCGTCCGTACGAAAAGTTTCAGATAGTATTTTTAGTATACTTGTTATTAGTTTCGTATGTACGTTGTAAGCAGAGTTAAAAAAATAGCATCTCTATAATCGAAATACACGCTGTACTCCTGTTTTTTTTTTTAAATGGAATAATAATGAAGGTAGAAACTTGGAGCAAATTTCATCTTTCAGACTAGCTCTAAATACGAGTACCTTGGCACCAGCTGTAAGTTATCAGTTCATGTGATTATCGGCAGAGGTCTTTCAACGTAACAGGATTCTTCATAATATTGTTTCTACCAGACGTTACCGAATAAAGTTAGAAATAGTGGGAATTAGTGAAGCCCGGGGGCGAGAGGATAGGGCCTTTGGTCAGGAGAATAATGGATTACAAATACAAACTCAAACAGGGATAACGCAGGAGCAAGATTAATAGTGAATAAGTAAACAGGAATGCGGGTAAACTACTTCGAACCGTACAGTGAACGCATTACCGTAGTCGGGACAGACACGAAGCCAACACCCACCATCGTAATACAAATTTATATGCCAACTAGCTCTGCAGATATTGAAGAGATTGTAGAAATTTATGGTGATATAAAAGATATTATTCATATGGTTAAGGGAGAGGAAAATTTAATAGTAACAAGAGACTGAAATTCGATAGTAGGAAAAGAAAGAGAAGGAAAAATAGTGGGTGAATATGGAAAGGATGCAAGGAATGAAAGAGGAAGCTGTCTGGTAGAACTTTGCACTGAGTATAATTTAATCATCGGCAACGCTTTAAGAATTACGAAATAATGTTGTAAACGTCGAAGAGACCTGGAGACACTGGAAGATTTCAGATTGATTTCGGAGACAGATTTTAAATTGTACGATATTTCCAGGAGCAGATGTAGACCCCGACCACAGTTTATTGGTTTGAACTGTAGATTAAAATTGAAGAAATTGTGATAAGGGAGATGGGACCTAGATAAGTTGAAAGAACCAGATATTATTGATGGTTTCAGGGAGAGTATTAGGCAACGGTTGGGAAAAAAGGTGAAAGGAATACAGTGGAATAGGAGTGGATAGCTGTAAGAGATGAAATAGTGAAGTCAGCAGAGGATCAAATAACTAAAGGCGTGGTAGCAATCCTTGTATAACACAAGATATTGAATTTAGCTGATGAAAGGAGAAAATATAAAAATGCAGCAAATGAAGCAGGTGAAAGGGAATAAAAATTTCTAAAAAATGAGATTGGCAGGAAGTGCAAAATGGCTAACCAAGAATGGCTACAGGAGAGATGTAAGGATTTAGAAGCATATTTTACTACGAGAAAGATAGACAAACGGCTGCAGGAAAATTAAAAAGGCAGTTGGAGAAAAGAGAAGTAGATTTATGAATATCAAGATCTCAAATGGACAGTCCAGCATAAGCAAAGACGGGAAAGCTGAAATGGTCTACACCAGGGGGGTGAACTTGAAGGCAATGTTATAGAACTGGACGAGGATGTAGATGAGGATGCAATGGGAGATATACTGTGAGAAGAATTTGGCAGGAGTCTGAAAGATCTAAGTCGAAACAAGACACCGGTGTAGACGACATTCAGTCAAGGCTACTGATAGCCTAGGCATAGTCAGCCATGAGAAGACTCTTCCATTTGGTGTGCAAGATTATTACACATGCGAAATACCCTCCGCGTTCAAGAATAATATAATAATTCCAATTCACAAAAAAACAGGTACTGACGGGAGTGAATATTACCGCATTATCTACAACTACATCTACATGGATACTCTGCAAATCACGTTTAAGTGCCTGGCAGAGGGTTCATCGAACCACCTTCACAATTCTCTGTTATTCTAATCTCGCGCGGAAAGAATTAACACCTATATCTTTCCGTACGAGCTCTGATTTCCCTTACTTTATCTTCGTGATCGTTCCTCCCTATGTAAAGTGGTGTCAACAAAATATTTTCGCATTCGGAGGAGGAAGTTGGTGATTGGAATTTCGTGAGAAGATTCCTTCGCAACGAAAACCGCCTTTCTTTTAATGATGTCCACCCAAATCCTGTATCATTTCTGCGACACTCTCTCCCATATTTCGCGATAATACAAAACGTGCTGCCTTTTTTTGAACTTTTTCGATGTACTCCGTCAGTTCTATCTGGTAAGGATCCAACACCGCGTAGCAGTGTTCTAAAAGAGGACGAACAAGCTTAGTTTAGGCAGTCTCCTTATTAGATCTGTTACGTTTTCTAAGTGTCCTGCCAATAAAACACAGTCTTTGTTTAGCCTTCCCCACAACATTTTCTATGTGTTTCTTCCCATTTAAGTTGTTCGTAATTGTAATACCTAGGTATTTAGTTGAATTTACGGCTTTTAGATTAGACTGATTTATCTTGTAACCGAAGTTTAACGTGCTTCTTTTAGCACTCACTGGATGACCTCACACGTTTCGTTATTTAAGGTCAACTGCCACTTTCCGCACCATTCCGATGGATGACCTCACACGTTTCGTTATTTAAGGTCAATTGCCACTTTCCGCACCATTCCGATATTTTTTCTAAATCGTTTTGCAGTTTGTTTTGATCTTCTCATGACTTTCTTAGTCGATAAACGACAGCGTCATCTGCAAACAATCGAAGATGGCTGCTCAGATTGTCTCCAAAATCGTTTATATAGATAAGGAACAGAAAAGAGCCTATAACACTACCTTGGGGAACGCAGGAATTCACTTCTGTTTTACTCGATGACTTTCCGTCAATTACTACGAACTGTGACCTGTCTGACAGGAAGTCACAAATCCAGTCACATAACTGAGACGATGTTTCATCACCAACTTCACTACGAGCTGCTTGTGTGGTACAGTGTCAAAAGGCTTCCGGAAATCAGAAATATGGAATCGATCTGTAACCCCTTCTCAATAGCACCCAGCACTTCATTTAAATAAAGAGCTAGTTGTGTTTCACAAGAACGATGTTTTCTAAACCCATGTTGACTGTGTGTTAATTGACCGTTTTCTTCGAGGTAATTCATTATGTTCGAACACAATATATGTTCTAAAATCCTGCTGCATATCGACGTTAACGATATGGGCCTGTAATTTAGTGGATTACTCCTACTACCTTTCTTGAATCTTGGTGTGACCTGCGCAACTTTCCAGTTTTTGGGTACGGATCTTTCGTCAAACGAACGGTTGTATATGTTTGTTAAGTATGGAGCTAATGCATCAGCATACTCCGAAAGGAACCTAATTGATATACAGTCTGGACCAGGAGACTTGCTTTTATTAAGTGATTTAAGTTGCTTCACTACTCCGAGGATATTTACTTCTACGTTACTCATGTTGGCAGCTGTTCTCGATTCGAATTCTGGAATATTTACTTCGTCCTCTTTTGTTAAGGCATTTCAGAAGGCTGTGTCTAGTATCTCTGCTTTGGCAGCACTGTCGTATCAGTTTCTAAGTCATGGTTCCAAAATACTAACAAGAATTCCTTACAGAAGAGTGGAAAAAGTGGTGGAAGCCGGCCTCGGGGAAGATCAGTTTGGACTCCGAACAAATGTGGCGACACGTGAGACAATACAGATCCTATGACTTATCTTAGAAGTTAGGTTAAGGAAAGATAAACCGACGTTTATTGCACCTGCAGACTCTTTGAAATTTTGAAGGGAGCAGGGGTAAAATACAGCTAACGCAGGGCTGTTTACCAATTGTGCAGATATCAGACGGCAGTTATAAGAGTCGAGGGGCATGAAAGGAAGGCAGTGGTTGAGAAGAGAGTCAGTCAGGGTTGTAGCCTGTCCTCGATGTTATTGAACAAGCAGTAAAGGAAGCCAAAGAAAAGTTAGGAGTAAGAATTAAATTTCAGGGAGAAGAAATAAAAACTTCGAGGTTTGCCGTTGACCTTCTAAAGCGACTCGCCAAAAAACAACTCTTACAGAACTACGTGAAGAGGTTAAGAAAGCGTCGCATAACGTACCCCGGGACAGTATTCGCCAACTGTACGATCAACTGGCTGTCAGAGTCAGCGCCTTCATTACGGCGCATGGAGGTTACACCACGTACTAATGTCGGCGTTTCAGCAAGGATCGATACTTGGTGCCTCAGAACCGCTAAAGGTTCAAATGGCTCTAAGCACCAAGGGACTTAACATCTGAGGTCATCAGTGCCCTAGACTTAGAACTACTTAAGCCTAACTAACCTAAGGACATCACACAATTCATGCCCGAGCCAGGATTCGAACCTGCGACCGTAGCAGCAGCGCGAACCTCTTATGCTAATGATCTGTAAATGTAATCATTTCATGTACTCCATATGCACTAATGTAGCAATAAATCTTCAGTGAAATGGAAACCTCTAAAAGGATGCACTATTTTTGTTCCGGCAGTGTATAAAGATGCCCCTATTCTTGCAGCGGTGTACCGTAGGTCTCTAGCAGAACGTAGCGTTCCAAAGGATTGGAAAAGGGCACAGGTCATCCCCGTTTTCAAGAAGGGACGTCGAACAGATGTGCAGAACTATAGACCTATATCTCGAACGTCGATCAGTATTTTGGAACACGTATTATGTTCGAGTATAATGACTTTTCTGGAGACTAGAAATCTACTCTGTAGGAATCAGCATGGGTTTCGAAAAAGACGATCGTGTAAAACCCAGCTCGCGCTATTCGTCCACGAGACACAGAGGGCCATAGGCACGGCGTTCGATACAGTTCCCTACAGTCGTTTAATTAACAAAGTAAGAGCATATGGACTATCAGACCAATTGTGTGATTGGACTGAAGAGTTCCTAGATAACAGAACGCAGCATGTCATTCTCAACGGAGAGAAGTCTTCCGAAGTAAGAGTTATTTCAGGTGTTCCGCAGGGGAGTGTCGTAGGACCGTTGCTATTCACAATATACATAAATGACCTTTTGGATGACATCAGAAGTTCACTGGGGCTTTTTGCGGATGATGCCGTGGTATATCGAGGAGTTGTAACAATGGAAAATTGTACTGAAATGCAGGAGGATCTGCAGCGAATTGACGCATGGTGCAGGGAATGGCAATTGAATCTCAATGTAGGCAAGTGTAATGTGCTGCGAATACACAGAAAGATAGATCCCTTATCATTTAGCTACAAATTAGCAGGTCAGCAACTGGAAGCAGTTTATGCCCTAAATTATCTGATAGTTCGCATTAGGAGTGATTTAAAATGGAATGATCATATAAAGTTGATCGTTGGTAAAACAGATGCCAGACTGAGATTCATTGGAAGAATCCTAAGGAATGTAATCCGAAAACAAAGGAAGTAGGTTACAGTACGCTTGTTCGCCCACTGCTTGAATACTGCTCAGCAGTGTGGGATCCGTACCAGATAGGGTTGATCGAAGAGATAGAGAAGATCCAACGGAGAGCAGCGCGCTAGGTTACAGGATCATTTAGTAATCGCGAGAGCGTTACGGAGATGATACATAAACTCCAGGGGAAGACTCTGCAAGAGAGACGCTCAGTTGCTCGGTACGTGTTTTTGTTGAAGTGTCGAGAACATACCTTCATCGAAGAGTCAAGCGGTATATTGCTCCCTCCTACGTATATCTCGCGAAGAGACCATGAGGATAAAATCAGAGAGATTAGAGCCCACACAGAAGCCTACCGACAATCCTTCTTTCCACGAACAATACGAGACTGGAATAGAAGGGAGAACCGATAGAGGTACTCAAGGTACCCTCCGCCACACACCGTCAGGTGGCTTGCGGACAATGGATGTAGATGTAGATGTAGAAATATGCTGCAGCCCAATTAAACGTAATGTTTACGACGCCACTGCGCTTACTGAACATTTCTCACCGCTGTGCGAACGTTGTAGTTTTTATATTACTTACTTATTAGTTCATGAAGAAAAGCACTTCAGCACATTTATATTTCACAGTGCGCCCTATGTATCGAAAACAATTTACTTTTTGAACATGTTACTCCACCGTCCGAACTTCGAGATTATTATTTTATGAGATAACAGTTTATAACAACAATCTCTTTGAGCTATGCGTCCATTAAGTTCATAGTCCGCGCTATGTATCAAAAATAGTCCACTCAGTAACTAAGCTATTCCACTGTCCGAACATCTTAGCTCTCAGATTATTATTTTCTCAAAATTACTTTGGATGCGCCCACTAAATTCATACTGAGCACTATGCATTGTAAAACAGTCCTAACTATACACCGGAAAACTCAGTTTAATTCCGTTGCTATAAAAAAAGCGCAATTCCCTCGCTCACGCTCAGTGACAGTCAGTTTCTTCACTTCTCTCCATACCCCTTAGTTTCACGTAGCAACCTCCCGATACCTTTCAAAACTCGTCTGTCTCGTAAATTAATACGTTGACTGCAATTTTATGTTACTATGCAATTTTAAGCAAGAAGACGTATTTGAACAAGACGTTAATAAAAGAGTAAGCACACAACAGCGTACAGCTTTGTTTGACCTGTCAGGTATAAGGAAAGTGTGGTGTCACCGCCAGACACCACACTTGCTAGGTGGTAGCCTTTAAATCGGCCGCGGTCCGGTAGTATACGTCGGACCCGCGTGTCGCCACTGTCAGTGATTGCACACCGAGCGCCGCCACACGGCAGGTCTAGAGACACTTCCTAGCACTCGCCCCAGTTGTACAGCCGACTTTGCTAGCGATGGTTCACTGACAAATTACGCTCTCATTTGCCGAGACGATAGTTAGCATAGCCTTCAGCTACGTCATTTGCTACGACCTAGCAAGGCGCCATTATCATTTGCTATTTATCTTGTGATGCATGTACCGTCAGACCGATGTTCACCAATTATGGATTAAAGTTAAGTATTCAAGAAGCTACGTACTTTACTTGCTAGTCTCCATTACTTTACCTGTTCCAGACCTCACGCCAGCCTGCGTGAGTTTAAACGCGTGCCTTTCGGCTTCACATCGTAGTGGCTTGGCTGTCTTGCCAAGTCACAACAGAAAGAGTCATTGCTTTTCGAATATGCCTCGTGTTATCGTTTCCGGAATACAAAAAACCATCTTCAGGTATGATTTATTTATTTATTTAATCGTGTCCAATCCATAGACAACCCACATATTACATATACACACAAATACAAATACAATACACATATGTATAAATAAAACAAACCCAAAATGGGGAGTCACATTACAATATAAAGACAAACACAGTATATATATCATATCACGTCCCGCCAAAATTCAGCGCATTTAACTGCCACTGGCGTAGCGTTTACCAGATCTTCTTTCCTGCACACTTCCCCCATGTTGCTGCATTCCGGGAGGTGGTCCATTGTTTGGGTCTGTCCGCACTGGCACGTGTCCGTCCCGTCTCGGTATCCCCATTTACACATGTTTTTACGTTGCATCTGCCCACCCCAGTTCGTAGGCGGTTGAGGGTTCTCCATAATGGCCATTTTAGTTCATTTCCAGAGGCCAATTGTTCGTTGGGTGAGATTAGAGGTGCCTGGTCTCCCGTAGGCAGTGTTGCTTGCCATTTTGACAATCTGGCCTTTTGTTTTGAGGTTTCGAGCGGTTGAACTGAGGTGAGGAAACTCCGTCTTGATTTTAGACGTGTGTGTGTGGAGGGTTTTGTCCGAAGAGAGGATGGCGCTGGTCGCGCAGCTGCTTGAGGCGCTCTGCTTCGCTTGCTATAGCTCGTCTGATGTTGGGTGGAACTATGCCACTAAGCAAATAAAGTTGGCTAACCGGGGTGCGTCTCAGGCATCCCGTGATTACGCGACAGGCATCGTTCAGCAGAGGATCCACTCGTTTCGCATGCGCTGATCTTTCCCAAACTGGGGCAGCGTATTCAGCAACCGAGTAGCAGAGTGCGAGTGCCGACGTACGGAAAGTATGTGGGTCGGCACCCCATTTTGTGGAGGTGAGCTTACTCAGGAGATTGTTTCTTGTTGATAGTTTGCCCCTGACCTTGTCTACATAATGTCTGTAAGCAAGTGTGCGATCAAGGGTGACGCCTAAATAACAAGGAGTGCTGCTGAACGCGATCCGTTGGTTGTTCCACGTGATGTTTAGGGTATGTTTGGCGTCTCGGTTTCGAAGATGGAATAGGCAGGATAATGTTTTTGCTGCGTTCGGGCGTAGGCAGTTGGCTTCGTAGTATGGCGTTAGACCGTTGAGGGCATTCGTAAGGCTAATTTCTATGTCAAAGTGCCGACCCTGCACGGCTATTGCAAGATCGTCCGCGTAAGCAAAGCTCCTAGTCCCTGGTGCAGCTGTTTGATCATTCACATATATGTTGAAAGGAGTGGGTGCGAGGACACTGCCTTGGGGTAGTCCATTTTTCTGGATACGCCATCGGCTTCGCTTCCCTCCTAGGTTTACGATGAACCGTCTGTTTCTGAGAAGAGTTGATATAATTTATGTCAGCCCGAAATCATTAGTCATAGCGAATATTTTAGTGAGCAGCAGTTCGTGATTTACAGCGTCGAATGCGAATGAGAGGTCGACAAGTACGGCTCCAGTAACTAGACGGTTCTCGTATCCATGCTCTATGAACTGGGTAAGGTTCAAGACCTGTCCAGTGCAAGTTTTCCCAGGGCGAAACCCCGCCTGTTCCGGAATTATCTGATGATCAGTATTAGGCACAAGTCGATTCAGCAGCATGCGCTCGAACACCTTGTACAAGCAGCAAAGTAATGTTACCGGTCTGAAATTTTTTGGCTCGTCCAATGGTTTGCCGGGTTTTGGAATGGCTATGACCTTGCCCTTTCTCCAGAGTTTCGGGATGTTGTTTAGCCGGATACAGGTATTGAAAAGTCAAATGTCGAGTGACGAGGGCCTCCCATCGGGTAGACCGTTCGTCTGGTGCAAGTCCTTCGATTTGACGCCACTTCGGCGACTTGCGCGTCGATGGGGATGAAATGATGATGATCGGGACAACACAACACCCAGTCCCTGAGCGGAGAAAATCTCCGACCCAGCCGGGAATCGAACCCGGACCCTTTGGATTGACAGTCTGTCGCGCTGACCATTCAGCTACCGGGGGCGGACACAGGTATTGAAAGGTAGGAGCAGCCAGTTTTTCGTGTACTCGCCAAATTTAAGGATCTGTTCATTCCTAAGGTCATCTAGCCCTGCTGCTTTGCCAGGTTTCAGATATTTAAGTGCGGACTCTAGCTCTTTGATGGTAAATGGACGGCTGTAGTAGTTCGTGTCACTTTCGCCACTTCTTATTGGGATGGTTTTTGCTGGAGTCTTCGTTTTCCCATTAAGAAAGAGTTGGTGCGCTATTTGGTTGGCTGTTACTCTTGGTGCTTCCGTTTGCTGCTTAGGGTCATTATTTAGCTTCTTAATTGTCTTCCAGGCAATCCGGCTAGAGTGTTTCATGTCTACACTTTCAATTAGATGTTGCCATTCTTCTCGGCGCTTCTCGATTAGCTGGTCGGTAAGTGCATTTGCAAGTTCAAGAGTTTCTTCAGAGAATGGGTTCCCCTCATACTCTTCCTTATATGCATCGTATAGTTGCCGGCTGTCCTTCGTTAGGCCCGGTACAAACTCCGTTCTGCAGCCCCTAGGGATAGACTTTCTTGATACATTCTGGACGATTTCTATCATCTTATCGTAGTTGCTGGGTGTTGGTTCTAGAGTTTGCAGCTTTTCGTCGATTCCAATTGCGAAACCTTCCCAGTTTGCCCTCTTGAAATTAAATCTTCGTCGAAATGGAATCCGCACTGGCACCACTGCTGAAGTAACTGTGAGTTTGATGGAACTATGTTGGGAGTGCGGAATAGGACCCAGGACATCTTTCACGCACTCAGTTACCAAGTTCTGACTGACGAAGACGAGGTCATGATTGTATCCCCTTTGCCACCTGCCGCTGTTAAAAGATGGGGGGACTTTGGCGTCGTGTATGAGACAGAGTGATTCAGCATCTGCCCATGTCTCCACCTCGACTCCGTCTTCATTAGATTCACTGTATCCCCAGCGTGTGTGGTGACTATTGAAGTCACCCATTACAATACTACCCGTGGGAAGGGGATTATTGCGCGGCAGGTCATATTCGAATGGCGTATTTGGAGGCTTATATATTGATGTTACTGTCATATGATTAGTCTCAACTCTGAGAAGTTCATTGTTGTTTTTGTCTGAAAGTTGAAACTCGTCATAGGCTACTCCCTCTCGTATGAAAACTGCACTTCCGTATTGATCGTCAGGCCGTTCGATTGCCAGTTTCATGAGCGCAGTTTTAGGTCTATTGCTGTTTGGACCTCGGTGCGTTTCCTGTAGGCATAGGACGTGACATTCGTTCGATCTGCACAAATCAGCCAGTATATCCTGTTTGGCAGGTGATAATCCCTCCACATTTATGGAGATGATAGTCAAACGTGGTCTTAAGAAGGACCGATTATGAGAGTCGTCACGCATTTTGTTCTTTCTTGTAATGGCTTGGTGGTAGCAGAATCAGCAGGACTACGAGTAGTCCTCCCAGGGCCGCGACGTGGACGCTTCTGCTGTGATTAGACATGTGAATACAACTTAGCTCTGAACTGACGAGTTAAATTGCAACGCAGTTAGGACTGTAGGTGAGTTGTGTATAAACCAACACAGGCTAAATTAAAAGTAAAAAAAGACATCTGCAACCCTGGCAGCTAAATAAAAAATCATACTGGAGTGGCTTCCAACAGTTATGACACGAATGCTGCTCAATGGGATAGAACGTTAGACGGTACCACCAAAAAGGCTTAGCACTTAACTGAATGTTGCATAGCAAAAAATGAAGTCGTAAATAACGCAATGGTAACAAATATTACTTAATAATAAGTACTTCATCGTAGAAAGTAATAATAATAACTTAAACACCGCACTCCGTTGTCTACCAAATTTACTCACCCACTGCGGTGCACAATCGCTTTTCTGCTCATAAGTGCGTCTTCTACGCCGTGTTGACGTGACGCAGAAAACTATGAAACACATTCCAGCTTGAAGTCACCAACTTCATCTGAATTTTTTCCACTGATTTGATGCGAGTTAGAGGCTTACATCGGCGTTTTCTGGGTTAGAAGTAATCACATACTGTGTCATATACTGATACCCTATTTAGGACTATGGTGCTTGGGACCTGAAAAGAGATGTGCAACCGGATTGGACGGGTGGCTGTTCTGTCTATAGATGCTTGTTTTTTGAGGGTTCAGTTCCACACTTTGTACTGACACAAGCAAACGAATTTGACATGACATGGCACTTGACAAAAATGGATGTGGAATCTGCATGTGGGAGCTCTTCTTCTTGCTCTATGTGGTCTCTGTACCCGTGTCGGGGCATCGACGGTTGAAGGAAGCGTCGATTGTTGTATATTTTCTCAAACGCGCCCCATTTCCTCTTTGGGTGTCAACAAAATACAGGGTAAGGCAAATAAAAGTGACCCAGAGAGCAGAGTTTCAGCATACAAAGAAACGCAATAGAGGAAAGGAACTACAGTACTAACCTGAGTATAGCAGATCTTGAAAGTGACCACCATCATCTCTTGGCAATTTCGGGACCTGGTCGGCAAATTGAATGGGTCAAATGGCTCTGAGCACTATGGGACTTAACATCTGTGGTCATCAGTCCCCTAGAACCTAGAACTACTTAAACCTAACTAACCTAAGGACATCACACACATCCATGCCCGAGGCAGCATTCGAACCTGCGACCGTAGCAGTCGCGCGGTTCCGGACTGAGCGCCTAGAACCGCGAGACCACCGCGGCCGGCGGCAAACTGATGAAAGCGGACTGTTGGAACTGTTGCAATCTCATCCGAAATGTTCTGTTGCAGTTCTTGAGGAATGAGGGTTGTCACTACACACCTTGGACTTGAGGGCTTCCCACTCTTAAGTAACTGGGCACTGACAGGCCAGGTGACCAGCTAGGGCCGCGCCGAGACTGACCTCTGCTAACAACTGTGTCAGGCGTGAAGACTGTGTAAATGTGCTCCAAGGTTCGGCCGGCTGTACGGGCAGTTGCTCCATTCTGTTGGAAGCAAATTGTAGGTCTTTTCCTTCTGCGTTAATGCTACCACAAATTCTCGTCCAATCGAATCCGCTAGTCCGGGCCACTTTTACCACCAGTATATGGTCTTAAATTGTATTAAATCATCATTGGACAGGGACAGAACTCTGAGAATATTGTCGTACCTGCTTTCCCCGTTGCGAACTGCCAAATCTACCCACGATGCTACGGTCCGTCCAGCCAACGGTAGCAAGTCGTTTATGGTTGGCAGCAGTGGGCGAAGGAAGCAGGTCGCTGATTGCCTCTCTCAGCTGAGGGCATGGCTGCGCAGATCGGGGTGCGTGCACGTGTGTGCGTGTGTGTGTGAAGCAGGGCGTGACGGAAGCTGAATTGGGCACGCACAGTGCAAAACCGCGCCCACGCGCCGTACAGCGCCTCCACAGATAACGGGGCGGCGCCCAGGCGGACAGAGTGGTTGCGAATGAAGGTTTGCCAACTCACAGGGCGCTCATCAGAGCCAGTACAAAACATCGCACCTGTCCTTGGAATATTTCCAACTTCGATTCATTCGCGTGATCTTATCAAATAAAACAAAACACTCACAATACTAGTGTTTATCTGGCAAGATAATCTTGTACGCGCTGTTGACTTTACGAAATTAATAAAAATCATACACCCGAGCTTCAGCTGTTGTGAAACTTCCTGGCAGATTAAAACTGTGTGCCGGACTGAGACTCGAACTCGGGACCTTTGCCTTTCGCGGGCAAGTGCCCTACCAACTGAGCTACCCAAGTACGACGCACGAGCCGCCCTCACAGTTTCAGTTCTGCCAGTATCTCGTCTCCTACCTTCCAAACTTCACAGAACCTCTTCTGTGAACCTTGCAGAACTAGCACTTCTGGAAGAAGGGATATTGCGGAGACATGGCTTAGCCACAGCCTGGGGGATGTTTCCAGAATGAGATTTTTCACTCTGCAAGGGAAAAGCAAAGGTCCCGAGTTCGAGTCTCGGTCCGGCACACAGTTTTAATCTGCCAGGAAGTTTCATATCAGCGCGCACTCCGCTGCAGGGTGAAAATCTCATTCTGTTGTTGTTTTTGTAGTTATCACTTCATACGAAGCTTTAATGAAGCTCTACGCACTGGTCTATTCCATACAAGTCTCTTAATCTCAACTATTGCAACCAACATAAACTTTATATACTCAAGCTGTGGTCGCACTCTACAATTTTTACACTCCAGACTTCCTTCCGTTAGAAACTGTTTCTAGATGCGTGAGGATGGGTCCTATCCACTTATTGCTTCTTTTTGTCACGTTGTGTCACACACTGCGGTTACGTAAGTCGTGGGACAGCGATACGAGGTATAAAAGGACAGTGCATCGGCGGAACTGGTATTTGTTCTCAGGCACTTCAGGTGAAAAGTTCGCCGACGTGATTATGACCGTTCAATAGTAATTAATACATTCAAAGTTTCAAGAGTGTGCCGAGAATATAAAATTTCAAACGTTACCTCTCACCACGGACAGCAGAGTGGCCGAGGGCCTTCACTTTACGTGCGAGAGTATTTGGTTTGCGTAGCGTTGTCAGTGCTAACAGACGAGCAACACCGCGTGAAACAACCGCAGAAATCAGTGTGGAACGGTCGACGAACGTATACGTTAAGACAGCGAAATTTGGCTATAATGGGCTTTTGGTGGCTTCATAACGTTGTGGGCTGTTTTGCATGGAACCGATCGTTGACTGGAAAGGGTTCTCCTTGGATACTTGGTGACCATATGTAGCCATTCATGGACTCCATGTTCCCAAAACAACGATGGAATTTTTGTGGATGACAATGCGAGATGTCACTGGGCCACAATTTTTCGCGATTGGTTTGAAGAACTTTCTAGGCAATTTGAGCGAATGATCCTGCGATCCAGATGGCCCGACACGAATCCCGTCGATCATTTATGCGACTTAATCGAGAGGTCAATTCGTGCACGAAATCCTGCACGAGCAACATTTCCGAAATTGTGGACGGCAACAGAGGCAGCATGGCTCAATATTTCTGCTGAGGACTTTCAATGATTTGTCGAGTCCTTGCCACATCGAACAGGTCGGGTAAAATGAGGTACGGCAAAATATTAGAAACAATTCCGTACCTTTGGCCACATCAGTGTAAAGCGCTTTTTCTCTCTGATTCGACGCATTAGTTACCCGATCGACCCAACCAACCTGCAGCATACTTTTGTTACGTCTAAACTCCATCCGAACGGGTCTCGGAAGACCCAACGGTCATGACCGACAAACGCGTCACCCTCATCCCAGAGGCGTCATTGGAAGAGGAAGTGGAGGGGCGCGATGTCAGCACACCGCCCTCCCGGCCGTTGTCAGTTTTCGTGACGGGAGCCGCTACTTCTCAGCCAGGTAGCTCCTCAGTTGGCCTCATAGTGTCAGAGTGCACCCCGCTTGCCAACAGCGCTCGGCAGCCTGGACGATGATCCACCAAAGTACAAGCCAAGCCCGACAGCGCTTAACTTCGGTGAACTGAAGGGAATCGCCGTGACCACCGTGGCAAGGCCGTTGGCTTCTTTTGTAGTCCCACAGTCAAAAACAAAACCTATTCCCCTCTTGAAACTTCCTGGCAGATTAAAACTGTGTGCCCGACCGAGACTCGAACTCGGGACCTTTGCCTTTCGCGGGCAAGTGCTCTACCAACTGAGCTACCGAACCGCGACTCACGCCCGGTACTCACAGCTTTACTTCTGCCAGTACCTCGTCTCCTACCTTCCAAACTTTACAGAAGCTCTCCTGCGAAAGGCAAAGGTCCCGAGTTCGAGTCTCGGTCGGGCGCACAGTTTTAATCTGCCAGGAAGTTTCATATCAGCGCACATTCCGCTGCAGAGTGAAAATCTCATTCTGGAAACATCCCCCAGGCTGTGGCTAAGCCATGTCTCCGCAATATCCTTTCTTTCAGGAGTGCTAGTTCTGCAAGGTTCGCAGGAGAGCTTCTGTAAAGTTTGGAAGGTAGGAGACGAGGTACTGGCAGAAGTGAAGCTGTGATTAGCGGGCGTGAGTCGTGCTTCGGTAGCTCAGTTGGTAGAGCACTTGCCCGCGAAAGGCAAAGGTCCCGAGTTCGAGTCCCGGTCGGGCACACAGTTTTAATCTGCCAGGAAGTTTCATATCAGCGCACACTCCGCTGCAGAGTGAAAATCTCATTCTATTCCCATTTTGTTTGCAGTATTTATCGTCCAGGTTCCAGTTCCTTACAAGGTTGCACTCCATGTAATTCGGAAAATACTTCCAAACACTTATTTTGTATTCGATAGAAACAAATTTTTCTTTTTCAGAAACGATTGTCATGGTATTGCCACCCTGAACTTTACATCCTCTTTATTTTTCCGTTTTCAGTTAGTTTTCTGGCCAAATACTACTTTTATCGCCAAACAAATCCATCCAACACTTTAGTTAATTCGATTACACTTCATTACCTTTATTTTACTTTTAATTACGAAACCTCTTTTGAAAACAAGGTTCATTCGTCATCCATCAAATACAAGGAAAGTCAATAAATAAGTCGCAAACGCCGGAATACAGCGTATGGTTTTAAATTTCACGGCTACGCGTATCTAGGAGGTGGCAGCACATGTCGCTTGGAAGGTATCCCGTACAAAGTATTCCGCGGTCAATGATTAATGGATCTGAAGTCAGACCTAGTCTAATGCGCTGCTTCCCGAGCGGGAAAGGCGTGCCGGTTCCCGGCATGAATCCGCCCGGCGGCTTAGTGTCGTGGTCCGGTGTGCCGACCAGCCTGTGGATAGTTTTATGGCGGTTTTCCACCTGCCTCGCCGAATGTGGGCTGGTTCCTCTTATTCTGCCCCAGTTACACTATGTCGGCGATTGCTGCACAAATTCTCTCCATGTACGCGTACACCATAATTACTCTACCACGTAACCACTGAGGTTACACTCGTCTAGAATGAGACGTTCCCACTGGTGGGGGGGGGGGGGGGGGTTTGACTGGGGCCCGAACCGCACAGTAACCCTTTGTTCGGTGTGGGGCGGCAGTGGGGTGGGTGGACTGCTGTAGCCTGTTGCAGGGCTGTGAACCACTGACGGCTACAGCGGGACGAAGCCTCTCCGTCGTTTCTACGTTCCCTATTTAAATACACAATACAGAATACAGAGCTAGATTGCAGGCCTGCTACGAGTTTGTACCCAACTAGAACACTACAATTTTTGTGAGCCGATGGACTATTGACAGAGCACGTGGATAGCAAAATTCGTCCCGTACATGGTTAGCACTGTGCTTAATGGAAATTTTTGTTCGAATGGATACAGGAAAGAAAGAAAGAAAGAAACAAGGAGTGTCTGGCCGCCATGGTTACCCAGTGATGGCACATTGCTTCCCTTTGTAGCGACACTTCGCTGCCTCCAAGGACGCACGCTCTTGTGGGTGGAAGCCCGCATCTCGTGGTCGTGCGGTAGCGTTCTCGCTTCCCACGCCCGGGTTCCCGCTTTCGATTCCCTGCGGGGTCAGGGATTTTCTCTGCCTCGTGATGGCTGGGTGTTGTGTGATGTCCTTAGGTTAGTTAGGTTTAAGTAGTTCTAAGTTCTAGGGGACTGATGACCATAGATGATAAGTCCCATAGTGCTCAGAGCCATTTGAACCATTTTGTGGCTGGAAGCACTTTAAGGAAACAAATTTGTTTTATCCCGAGAGGTCATTCGTTAGATGCGAACGCTGCCAAAATACTTTAGGGTTTTAACGCTTTGTCCAGTGGCGGGATTAGTGTTTAAATTTGCAAGGGGAGTGTGCTGAAACGGAAAATAAATTTCAGGATGGTGCACGTCGCTCTGAGGTCTCTATGCCAGTTTTTTTTTTTTTTTTTTTGTTGACTCATCAACCTTACGTCTCTTGCAGATTTACAATGTCCTTGGCAAACTTTAAAAACTTTGTATCTTCTCCCAGAACAAAACGTAAGAAACCATCGCAAAAAGAGCATTTACTAATAGAAACATGTAAAAGTGTTATTCCATGTAAGGTATTGTTTGAGATTCGACAGATAAATGTTCAGTCATGTTGAGACGAGTACAAAAAGGTTTAAGACTGTTATGGAGGAACGAGGGAGAAAAAAAGAAATCAGAGACTGGCTATCCAGAATCAGTGACAAGTGAAGAAAAGGGAAAACAATAATTTCATTTTTTGATGTGCCACTTAATGGGGAAAATCGAAAGAAAAGCAGACGAGATTGGAAATTGCTCTGTAACATAACTTCTGTAACACGTAAAATATACTATAGGTTATCCATTCGGAGGACTTACGGTCAAATAAGGCAGAAGGGATAGATAACATTCCATCAGAATTTCTAAAATCATTGGGGGAAGTGGCAACAAAACAACTATTCACGTTGGTCTGTAGAATATATGAGTCTGGCGATATACCATCTGACTTTCGGAAAAGCATCATCCACACAATTCCGAAGACGGCAAGAGCTGACAAGTGCGAGAATTATCGCACAATCAGCTTAACAGCTCATGCATCGAAGCTGCTTACAAGATTAATATACAGAAGAATTGAAAAGAAAATTGAGAATGCGCTAGGTGACGATCAGTTTGGCTTTAGGAAAAGTAAAGGGACGAGAGAGGCAATTCTGACGGTACGGCTAACAATGGAAGCAAGGCTAAAGAAAAATCAAGATACTTTCATAGGACTTGTCGACCTAGAAAAAGCGTTCGACGATATAAAATGGTGCAAGCTGTTCGAAATTCTGAAAAAAGTAGGGGTAAGCTATAGGGAGAGACGGGTCATATACAACATGTACAACAACCAAGAGGGAATAATAAGAGTGGACGATCAAGAACGAAGTGCTCGTATTAAGAAGGGTGTAAGACAAGGCTGTAGCCTTTCGCCCCTACTCTTCAATCTGTACATCGAGGAAGCAATGATGGAAATAAAAGAAAGGTTCAGGAGTGGAATTAAAATACAAGATGAAAGGATATCAATGATACGATTTGCTGATGACATTGCTATCCTGAGTGAAAGTGAAGAAGAATTAAATGATCTGCTGAACGGAATGAACAGTCTAATGAGTACACAGTATGGTGTGAGAGTAAATCGGAGAAAGACACAGGTAATGAGAAGTAGTAGAAATGAGAACAGCGAGAAACTTAACATCGGAATTGATGGTCACGAAGTCAATGAAGTTAAGGAATTCTGCTACCTAGGCAGTAAAATAACCAATGACGGACGTAGCAAGGAGGACATCAAAAGCAGACTCGCTATGGCAAAAAAGGCATTTCAGGCCAAGAGAAGTCCACTAATATCAAATACCGGCCTTAATTTGAGGAAGAAATTTCTGAGGATGTACGTCTGGAGTACAGCATTGTATGGTAGTGAAAGATGGACTGTGGGAAAACCGGAACAGAAGAGAATCGAAGCATTTGAGAAGTGGTGCTGTAGACGAATGTTGAAAATTAGGTGGACTGATAAGGTAAGGAATGAGGAGGTTCTACGCAGAATCGGAGAGTAAAGGAATATGTAGAAAACACTGATAAGGAGAAGGGACAGGATGATAGGACATCTGCTAATACATGAGGGAATGACTTCCATGGTACTAGAGGGAGCTGTAGGAGGCAAAAACTGTAGAGGAAGACAGAGACTGGAATACGTCAAGCAAATAATCGAGGACGTAGGTTGCAAGTGCTACTCTGAGATGAAGAGGTTAGCACAGGAAAGGAATTCGTGGCGGACCGCATCAAACCAGTCATTAGACTAATGACCAGGAAAAAAAAAAAAATCCATTCGTATCGGCGACTGCACTGTAAGTTTCTATGCTTCCAGCTAGGAGAGAGGATCAGAAGTTGTTATATGCTTTAGCCTTTCGTACAGGCGATGAGCTGTTGAGTAACTGAAGCGAAGGCTGACGTGGGTGGGTCCTAAAATACGGCCACGCCTCGAGGACACGCACTTTACGACGCTTTATGGCGGCAACGGGCTGAGCTCTGCCCCCGCAATCTGGGATTAAATCGGCCGCTGCGGAGAGACTAACGCCGGCTGATACTAAATCGATGGCGGCGAGTGCGGTGCGGTGTGAAATGAGGAGAGCAGGCACACAGTAATAACACGGGCCGTCACCCCCGCCACGCCGCGGGATTAACGAACCTCCAGTTTAAAGAGGCGCCGCTTCACATGCCGGTGGGCGCCTGGGTAGGGCAGTGCAAAGTGGAAACGCCTCCGCATCTGTTCAACAGACTCTTGGTGGCTTATAATGTTCGGTTACAAGCGCTAGTTTGTAACGCAAACATTTAAAAGAACATAAAGGCCTGGTTATTATTGTGCGGCGCTCCTGCACTCAGTAAACATCAACAGCCATGTACACAATAGTCAGATGACTACAGTCTTAACGAAGAGCGAGAAGTGTTCTTAGTGGGGGTTCGAGCCATGTAATAGCCGAACGATGTAACACAGAAAACATTGCGTCCGTATTCGGGAGGACCTTGGTTCTAATATCCTTAGGGCAGGGCCAGCTAGAAATTGTGCACGCGTGCGGTGCTCCTGCACATGTGCAACTTCCGGGTCACAGCGTGCACGCCGCAGCCGTCAGCGTTCATGTAGTGCATGTTTCTACCACAGATGTCGCTTTATCCACTTGCTGGGATACTCTGTACCGGCGCATTCTAGTGCTCTTTCCACAGCTTGCAAGCCAACCATGGGAAGGTATTTCGCGTATTAAACATTTAAAATACTGTCACAGTCTACTCATTGAGACGTCTACGTTTATGTTAACAGTTTAACCCAGTAAGACAAGTAATACAGTTAACAACAGGCAGCTTGACTGACGGCACGTAAATACGAGTAATGTTTTTGATCTAGTATTTAAGAAAGAGAGCACTTAGCGACTTCCAACGAACCTTATTCATGATTTCAAATAACATTAAACTAATGCAAGGTTTCCTATAGCTAATTCTCGGTGCCCTCAGTTACACCTACGTAATTTCCGTCTCACTGACCTCTGAACAGAATGATAATCGCAGACCTCTCCATGATCGCCTGTTATTTCAATACGACTATTGCTACATCTTTCATCAGCTCCGTCTGATATCTGCATAATAACCGACAATTAGATGAATTTTACGCTTTATCGACTTCAGCTGAGCGTAGCCCTTCACACATAAAAAAAACCTAAATGTAAGTATACATTGGAACAATCGGTTTAATGACCAACTTTCCTGATAATAATGTAACATGGAGCAGAATGAGGCAATAATGCTCAGTTAGTAAACAATAATTTTTAATTATGAAAGGAATAAATCCAAACATGTTTATCACTGGTCATGGGAAATGATAATCGAGTTGATGTGTCTCATCCATTTTCTTAAGGACACTTAATTTTGCTTGCCGTTCTTCACTCTTGAGTACACTACACTCGTCTTTGTGATATGTATTGTAGTGTCTTTCAATTGAAAACTTACCCTGGCCGCCTATTATTGTGCGGCATAGCAAACACTGTGAGTTTTCACCAACGGCTACAAAAAAGAATTGCAGTTCTCAGTCATTTTCAAACGACTGAGAACATAGATCTCCCGTCCTTTGCTTTTTCACAGTACCTGCCATTTCTCAGTACTTCTCTGTTAAGGTTACGGTTACCAGGGGTAAACGAGACTGGGTATGCTGCGCTCTTGCTTGTACCACATAAACAGGGAAGTGGAGCCGCCGCCGTTCATTTAGGGCACATGTCTAATAACAGATTTCGCTGTCGCTCGCTGTCGCACACGTGCGCACATGTGCACTTCCGCACGTCTGCACACTGTGCAACGTTTGGCCGGCCCTGCCTTAGGGTCATCGGGATTTAAATTTTCCGTGATTTCCCTAAATCTGTCTTGTCCATATCCGAGCTTATCTTCCATCTCTAATGACCCTTTCATCGATGGGACGTTAGACTAAGTTTCATCTTCATTTGCCTGTTCACTGACGAGCTAAAATATTACGACCACCTGCATAATAGTTCGTTGGGCCATCTTTGCAGCCCGATGTACCATCGGTTCTGCATATCAGTAATACTAAAGCTTTTTGGAAGGTTTGTGGAGCTACGCGGCACCAGGCGTCTACGCCTGGATGGAGGAGGTTGGCGTGCTAGGATAATCTGTGCAGGTGTGTGAATGACTGTGCCGAGGTTGCTTTGCGGCTAACGCACCTACCTAGAAAGGAGACGACACGGGTTTTATTTCTGGCCTTGATTCAAATTTTCACTCGTCACTTCAGTCTGTATACACTATGTAATCAGAAGTATCCGGACGCCTGGCTGAAAATGACCTACCAGTTCAAGGCGCCCTCATCGGTAACGCTGGAACTCAGTATGGGGTTTCCCACCCATAGCACCGGTGACAGCTTAGCCCGGGCTTAGCACCGATGACAGCTTCCACTCTCGCAGGCATACGTTCAATCAGGTGCTGCAAAGTTTCTTTGGGGAATGGCAGCCCATTCCTCACGGAGTGCTCCACTGAGGAGAGGTATCGATGTCGGTCGGTAAGGCTTGGCACGTAGTCGGCGTTCCAAAACATCCCAAAGGTGTCCTACAGTATTCAGATCAGGTCTCTGTGCAGGCCAGTACATTACAGGGATGTTATTCTCGTGTAACCACTGTTGTTGTTGTGGTCTTCAGTCCTGAGACTGGTTTGATGCAGCTCTCCATGCTACTCTATCCTGTGCAAGCTTCTTCATCTCCCAGTACCTACTGCAACCTACATCCTTCTGAATCTGCTTAGTGTATTCATCTCTTGGTCTCCCTCTACGATTTTTACCCTCCACGCTGCCCTCCAATACTAAATTGGTGAAATTTTGTCACATGATGACATGTTGGAGACCGTGGCTGTTTTTGAAGACAAATGTTGATCGTGTTAGGACAGCAACCAGCCACAAATTTACTTTGAGTTCCTTTATTCAAAGGAAACCGTTACCGGTTTCGAATCGTTGCGATTCATCATCAGACGGTTTACACGCTTTCTTTCTACATTTGGTGTGTTTTTTACAGATTAATTGTCCTAAAATATAAATAAAACACAATTACAAACACGCCAAACACAGATGGTTGAGTTGCAGATTTTCGTTGCATGTGACTTACGTGAAACGTCGGTTTCGAGTGATTGTTTCTATAACGTTCATCCAATCGATGTAAATGCATTCCCACTGCATCCTCGTTGTTGCACACGTAATAGTTGTCACTATACACTTTAGATTTGTCGCTGAGTTCATTCCAACCACGCACAACATGTTTTGGTACATACAAAGAGCTTACAAACATATGGGTGTCACAGATGTTATGATATATCGTAACATTTGACGATGATGTCCTATGTTTGGAAAGGACCATATATTCTTTTACAAAACTGTAATGTCTTTTACATTAGTGTAGAGAGATTGAATTTTTTTATATATATATATATATAAATCTGTTATTGCTAATTTAATTATAAAGTTTTTTATATATATTTAGAGCTGTATAGGTAAAATAGTACATTATTTTATTACATTTGGCAGTATGAGAATTATAGTAACATATAAATTTTCTACTTGATCTGCAGATAGGTGTATTAATATTATTTGCTTTGGAGGCTGGAAAGTAATTTTTGGAAATTTTTCAGGAAAGGGGCGTTAGCCAACTCTGTTTCTTCGTTAAGGATATAGTCTGGGGTGCTGTTTTTGTGTGTGTGTATTTCTAATTCTTCTAATATATTCATAGTGGGCCCTTTTTCTGTTAGATGTAAAATCTTTAAGTTGTCCTCAATGTTAACAACTGAATGGTTTTCTTCAGCAATATGGGCTGCAAATGCTGATTTGTTCAAGTTACCAAGTCTTAGGGCGTCAATATGTTCTTTATATCTAATTTCAAAACTACTGCCTGTCTGTCCAATGTAGAAATTTGGGCATGTATCACACTTGAGTTTGTATATTCCTGATTTACGGTAGGGACTCTTGGAGGTGTTTACATCATGTATCACTTTTTGTTGTAATTTATTTTTTGTGGAAAAGCTGATTCTGATATTTTTCTTCTTTTTAAATAAGTTTGCTATTTGGTATGAAAGTGGGCCTATGTATGGGAGAGTAGCATATTTAGGTTTGGCTTCAGTGGCACACTGATTTGGCTTGAAGTGACTGCTGTGAAGTGGATCTGTTGGTTTTGTCTGCATTTTGTTGTGGAGTTTTTCTTTTATTGTGGGTTTATATTCATTATTATGAGCAACTGTTTTAATTATGTTGATTTCATTTTGTTGGTCTGTGTCACTCATTGGTACAGAACGATGCTACACCGAATTAAAAAAGTACCAATGAGTGACACAGACCAACAAAATGAAATCAACATAATTAAAACAGCTGCTCATAACAATGAATATAAACCCACAATAATAGAAAAACTCCACAACAAAATGCAGACAAAACCAACAGATCCACTTCACAGCAGTCACTTCAAGCCAAATCAGTGTGCCACTGAAGCCAAACCTAAATATGCTACTCTCCCATACATAGGCCCACTTTCATACCAAATAGCAAACTTATTTAAAAAGAAGAAAAATATCAGAATCAGCTTTTCCACAAAAAATAAATTACAACAAAAAGTGATACACGATGTAAACACCTCCAAGAGTCCCTACCGTAAATCAGGAATATACAAACTCAAGTGTGATACATGCCCAAAATTCTACATTGGACAGACAGGCAGGAGTTTTGAAATTAGATATAAAGAACATATTGACGCCCTAAGACTTGGTAACTTGAACAAATCAGCATTTGCAGCCCATATTGCTGAAGAAAACCATTCAGTTGGTAACATTGAGGACAACTTAAAGATTTTACATCTAACAGAAAAAGGGCCCACTATGAATATATTAGAAGAATTAGAAATACACACACACAAAAACAGCACCCCAGACTATGTCCTTAACGAAGAAACAGAGTTGGCTAACGCCCCTTTCCTGAAAAATTTCCAAAAATTACTTTCCAGCCTCCAAAGCAAATAATATTAATACACCTATCTGCAGATCAAGTAGAAAATTTATATGTTACTATAATTCTCATACTGCCAAATGTAATAAAATAATGTACTATTTTACCTATACAGCTCTAAATATATATAAAAAACTTTATAATTAAATTAGCAATAACATATTTATATATATATATATATATATATATATATATATATATATATATATATAAAAATTCAATCTCTCTACACTAATGTAAAAGACATTACAGTTTTGTAAAAGAATATATGGTCCTTTCCAAACATAGGACATCATCGTCAAATGTTACGATATATCATAACATCTGTGACACCCATATGTTTGTAAGCTCTTTGTATGTACCAAAACATGTTGTGCGTGGTTGGAATGAACTCAGCGACAAATCTAAAGTGTACAGTGACAACTATTACGTGTGCAACAACGAGGATGCAGTGGGAATGCATTTACATCGATTGGATGAACGTTATAGAAACAATCACTCGAAACCGACGTTTCACGTAAGTCACATGCAACGAAAATCTGCAACTCAACCATCTGTGTGTGGCGTGTTTGTAATTGTGTTTTATTTATATTTTAGGACAATTAATCTGTAAAAAACACACCAAATGTAGAAAGAAAGCGTGTAAACCGTCTGATGATGAATCGCAACGATTCGAAACCGGTAACGGTTTCCTTTGAATAAAGGAACTCAAAGTAAATTTGTGGCTGGTTGCTATCCTAACACGATCAACATTTGTCTAAATTGGTGATCCCTTGATGCCTGCCAACCGATCCCTTCTTCTGGTCAAGCTGTGCCACAAACTTCTCTTCTCCTCAATCCTATTCAATACTTCCTCATTAGTTATGTGATCTACCCATCTAGTTAGTATTTTGCAGCTGTGGCTTATTAAACTGATTGTTCGGTAATTTTCACATCTGTCAACACCTGCTTTCTTTGGGATTGGGATTATTATATTCTTCTTGAAGTCTGAGGGTATTTCGCCTGTCTCATACATATTGCTCACCAGATGGTAGAGTTTTGTCAGGACTGGCTCTCCCAAGGCCGTCAGTAGTTCCAATGGAATGTTGTCTACTCCGGCGGCCTTGTTTCGACTCAGGTCTTTCAGTGCTCTGTCAAACTCCTCACGCAGCATCATATCTCCCATTTCATCTTCATCTACATCCTCTTCCATTTCCATAATATTGTCCTCAAGTACATCAAGTGCATCATAGTGTAACCATTATGAACAGGTAAAAATGTCGTGTAACTAGGGCCTCCCGTCGGGTAGACAGTTCGCCGGATGCAAGTCTTTCGATTTGACGCCACTACGGCGACTTGCGCATCGATGTGGATGAGATGATTAGGAAAACACAACACCCACTCCCTGAGCGGAGAAAATCTCCGACCCAGCCGGGAATCGAACCCGGGCCCTTTGGATTGATAATCTGTCGCGCTGACCACTTTTTTTATCGTTTTGTTCGTTGTTGATCGTTGTGTTTGGTCGTTGCGCACGTCACATGGCATCCGGTCAAGTTCGTTTGTTGATCCTTTCACTCAGTTTTTTATTACAGCGGCCAAACAGCTCTCTGACAGAACACGCTGAGCTACCGTACGAGCTTCACTCAGCTACCAGGGGCGGACACTATGAACAGGTGCTCGATCGCATTGAAACCTGCAATCGCCATCTCCGAATTGCTCTGCAAGAGTGTGGGAAGCAAGAAGGTGCATAAAACATCAATGTAGGCCTGTGCTGTGATAGTGCTTCGCAATACAAAAAGAGGTGCAAGCCCCCTCCATGAAAAACACGACCACACAATAACACCGCCGCCTCCAAATTTTACTGTTGGCACTACACGCGTTGGCAGATGATGTTGACCTGGAATTCGCCACACCCACACCATGCCATCGGATCGCCACATTGTGTATCCTGATTCGTCACTCCACACAACGTTTTTCAATTGTTCAATCGTCCAATGTTTAGGCTCCTTACACCAAGCGAGGCGTCGTTTGGCATTTACCGGCGTGATGTGTGGCTTATGAGCAGCCGCTCGGCCATGAAATCCAAGATTTCTCACCTCCCGCCTAACTGTCATAGTACTTGCAGTGGATTTTGATGCAGTTTGGAATTCCTGTGTGGCGGTCTGGATAGATGTCTGCCTATTACACATTACGACCCTCTTCAGTTGTCGGCGGTTTCTGTCAGTCAACAGACGAAGTCGGCCTGCACGCTTTTGTACCGTACAAGTCCCTTCACGTTTCCACTTCACTATCACATTGGAAACAATGGACCTGGGATGTTTACGAGTGTGAAAATATCGCGTACAGACGTATGACACAAGTGACATCCAATCACCTTACCACGTTCAAAGTCCGTGAGTTCCGCGGAGCGCCCCATTCTGCTCTCTCACGATGTCTAATGACTATTGAGGTCGCTGATATGGAGTACCTGGCAGTAGTTGGCAGCACTATAAACCTAATATGAAAAACGTATGTTTTTGGGTGTGTCCGGAGACTTTTGATCAGAGTGTACACAAGGTCATATCTGTATGAGACCAGTAAAGGCTCTGAAACTGTGTCATTTATGCATCCAGGAGAATTACGCCCTGGTTTAGCCTGATTTTAATATTTCTCGTAACTGCTCTGCTACACAGCACGTCCCGTAAGCCAGAAGCATGGTCTATTTGGCTGTGCGATCCATACCTTAATCTCAATTTACATTCTATTCAGCTTGGGAAAAATGATTCTCAAATATATAAGTATGCCTGTTCTCTTAAAACTTACTTCATCAGGTGTCAATGGATTACCATCATTGGGTACCTTTCTCACGACCATGCACTCAAGTTTTCTTCTCATTAATTGTAAACCTGCTTCGCTTGCAATATATCTGTAAGAACTTTTCATTAGCTGCCGGTATCTTTCGCTTCCATACTGAAGTCTTATGAGACGAATATAGTTAAACCTTATAAAACGTCAAATATTGCATCTAGAACTGAAACATCATTTATGTATCCTATAAAATATCCATACATCATCAGTGAATTACTAAGAGACAAGTCAGTTTTAAAATAGTCCGCTGAGAGAGAGTTCATTAGGTAAACAAAATATTGGAGTAGATATACGACTGACGTTAGATGATAAGTATTCATACACCGCACAAGACTGTTTATCATTGAAAACGGTTTCTACAAATTTCTTAGACTGACAAACTACCATTTGTCCATCCATTGCAGAAGATAATATACCATTTGTTGCGTCGTGCGGACTAAGTCAGCCAGAAGCGTCAAATGCATCAAAAAATCAATTTCCCAGACACCCGATTGTGGATGTGGCCTTGTTCGTTGTCATAAGTTAGAGGCAAGTCGTTGCGTTGAAAAGAGGTGTTGAGTGGCTTTCGTTTTCAAACGCTGGTTCTCAGTAATAAATTCAGCCTTAACCGCAGTGCGGTCAACTGGCCCGTTGCACACTGATTTAAATTCTTCTAAGCCAATATTTTAAACATAGCTGCACAACAGCAACGGTTTCACGTAATAAAATTATAAACAGCCGACCAGTTGCAATGGATAAAGAAATTCCTTACCTAGGTTTCGACAAATATAAATTTGTCTTCTTCAGAATGTAGCAATTTTACATTAGTAAGGACTAATGTACCATCGCCGTTTTTACAATTGTCGGCATAGATCCATGTGTCAAAAATAGTAGGTTGTGAGCTCTGCAAGATCCATGAGTTATTTTGTATTTACGTGACAAACCCTAATTCTAGGACTATATTTTATTTTTGACACATGGATCTATGCCGACAATTGTAAAAACGGCGATGGTACATTAGTCCTTACTAATGTAAAATTGCTGCCTTCTGAAGAAGACATATTTATATTTGTGGAAACCTAGGTAAAAAATTTCTTTATCCATTGCAACTGGTCGGCTGTTTACAATTTTATCTTCTAAGCCAGTTCTGGAATAACAATAACCGGCATTTCATAGCTTGGTCTTGAAAAATTGAATGTCGGTCTGAATACGACCACATTAAATCTACTTGTCAGCAGAGTATTTCACCATTCAAGGAATTTGTTCGCCTTCCTTTCAGACACACATTCCCCACTGCGCTGCTTCGCTCTGTGTAAGTAGGGGAAAACTGTGTTAGAAATGTTATAAAAAAATGAAGGAACTACTAAAAGAAAAACAAAATCCCTGACCAGGATCATCGGTGACAATAGTACACTTAGCTAAGGCAAGTGCCATCACCTTGCGAGAACAATGGAGAATTCCCGGTCGTCACCGTCTGTTGGAAGGTCGCGCGTCCTCGCGTAAACCTATCAGATGATAATCGCCACTCTGTAACATTCATCTTACAACAAATCTTCTTCTTCGCTACTACAGCCCTTGGTGGGCCTTGGCCTCCTCAACAATCTCCCTCCATATCTCTCTCTTCTCAGCTTTTTTCTTTCATCCACGAATCCCCATCTTGGCATGTTCAGCCAGCACATTGTCCATCCATCATGCTTTTGGTCTGTCCTTCCTTCTGGTGGAATACAGTCTGGCATTCATTACTCGTTTGGGCAATCTTTCTTCCGTCATCCTCTCCATATTTCCTAACCAACGTATTCTCTGAGATTTGATAAACGTCACTATAACTTTCCCTTGTATAAGTTCTTGTATTTCATGGTTGTATCTCACTCTCCAACCTTTTGCCTCTCTCAGAGGCCCATAGATTTTCCCCTAAGGCTGTTACTTCTGTCATTGTCCACGTTTCTGATCCGCATGTGGCAACAGATCGCACAAGGGAATAGTATACTCTCAATTTACACTACTGGCCATTAAAATTGCTACACCAAGAAGAAATGCAGATGATAAACGCGGATTCATTGGACAAATATATTATACTAGAACTGACATGCTATTACATTTTCACGCAATTTGGATGCATAGATCCTGAGAAATCAGTACCCAGAACAGTCACCTTTGGCCGTAATAACGGCCTTCATACGCCTGGCCATTGAGTCAAACAGAGCTTGGATGGCGTGTACAGGTACAGCTGCCCATGCAGCTTCAACACGATGCCACAGTTCATCAAGAGTAGTGACTAGCGTATTGTGACGAGCCAGTTGCTCGGCCACCATTGACCAGCCGTTTTCAATTAGTGAGAGATCTGGAGAATGTGCTGGCCAGGGCAGCAGTCGAACAATTTCTGTGTCCGGAAAGGCCCGTACAGGACCTGCAACAAGCGGTCGTGCATTATCCTGCTGAAATGTAGGGTTTCTCAGGGATCGAATGAAGGGTAGAGCCACGGGTCGTAACACATCTGAAATGTAACGTCCACTGCTCAAAGTGCCGTCAATGCGACCAAGGCGCTCCTGTCTGTGATGCAGCGTCAAAGGTAACCGCAGCCATGGTCGCCGAGCTAATAGTCCATGCTGCTGCAAACGTCGCCGAACTGTTCGTGCAGATGGCTTTTGTCTTACAAACGTCCCCACCTGTTGACTCAGAGATCGAGACATGGCTGCACGATCCGGTACACCCATGCGGATGAGATGCCTGTCATCTCGACTGCTAGTGATACGAGGCCGTTGGGATTCAGCACGGCGTTCCGCATTACCCTCCTGAACCTACCGATTCTGTATTATGCTAACAGTCATTGGATCTCGACCAACGTGAGCAGCAATTTCGCGATACGATAAACCGCAATGACGATAGGCTACAATCCGACCTTTATCAACGTCGGAAACGTGATGGTACACATTTCTCCTCCTTACACGAGGCATCACAACAACGTTTCACCAGGCAACGTCGGTCAACTGCTGTTTGTGTATGCGAAATCGGTTGGAAACTTTCCTCATGTCAGCACGTTGTAGGTGTTGCCACCGGCGCCAACTTTGTGTGAATGCTCTGAAAAGCTAATCATTTGCATATCACAGCATCTTCTTCCTGTCGGTTAAATTTCGCGTATGTAGCACGTCATCTTCGTGGTGTAGCAATTTTAATGGCCAGTAGTGTAGTTGTTCTTGTAATTAGAGAGTTCTTGAATAGCTTTAGGCTTGCATAGTAGGCTTTGTTTCCTGCTTGTATCCTTTCTCTAATACATTGTCTCATATTATTATCATTGGGTAGCAGGGCACGTACGTAGTGGTAGCATCTAACAGCTTTGAAGCGTTTATCAGAGAACTTCAGGTCCTGTGGTGTTCTATTTGCTTCAGAATTGGACATAACCATATATTTTGTCTTGATTTCATTTACAGTAAGTCCAATTGTTGTTCTTTCTACTTCCATTTCTTTATGCTATGTTAAATCCCTTGCGCGATGGTAATATCATCTGCATATCGCATATCTGGCTGGACTTCATCATTATTGTTCGTCTTTTATCTGCTTCTTGTATGATACTAATTTAAACAGGACTGCAGAGAGTTCATCACCCTTCTTCACTCCATCCTCAGTCAATCTGCCTGGTCATTCTGTTATTCACTTTCATTGTTAGCTCAATTAACCTTCTCAGTTTATCACAGATGCCCAATTCTTTTAGCCCTTTTATACAGTGCTGGTCTATTAATACTATCGAAAGTTTGTTTAAAGTCAGCGAACGGAAAGTGGAGATCTAAATCATATTCATAAAATTTTTCCATTATTTGTCTAACAACAAACAAATGGTCAGATGGACCTCTGTTTGGTCGGAATCCACATTGGTATTCTCCGAGTATCTTTTCGGCGCAATTCTTTATTCTTTCGTTCAGCACTCTAGAGAAATTCTTAAATACTGTATTAAGTAGAGTTATGACTCTACAGTTTTCACAATTGAGATTTTGTCCTTTCTTATGTATTGGGCATATTATTCCAGTACTCCACTCCACCGGCATGCTTTCATTTAGCCATATGTTCCTTATTAGTTTAAATATTTCACGTGTCAGAAGCCGTCTCCCTGATTCTATTAGCTCTGACACGATCCCATCTTCACCGGGTGCACGGTTATTTTTTAGCCAATGTCAGTAATTCCTTAGTGTCTTAATCCACAATGACCGCTGGATCAAATTGGTGTCTGTTCTTTTGGACATGTCCGAATTACAGCTTTATATTTTTATTACAAACTTTTAACTAACACTAGTCTCAACTGAAGTACAGAACGTAATAATGTAACCTCTACGATCAGTAATATTTTTTTTCTTAGGTCATTTGCTTGGAACCGACGTTCCCATAATTGGTAAATATTCAGTGGCGTATTTATACCGTCCCAGGAACACATATTCACGTCTTCTCACATTTCAATAGAATTCTGAGTGATCGGAGCACCAGTTCAATCAATATACATCTGGACTTCTGTCTCCTCGTAGCAGCACGTGACCACTGTCTAAACTTGTTATTAAGTGCTAAATGATTACAACATTTATATGTATCAGTCGTCTTTTTATGACACATTGCAAGAATCAGATTTATTACTTATTTGACTGGCACTTTTTGCGAATCCATTTAAGTATGTGACCAATTTGCTCTTGGCCAAAAGATATTTAAAATGTAATAATTTAAACCTTAAGTGCAACGCAGTAGTCAGTGCCGCAATCGAGCTACTTCGCTTCTCAAATCGCCTTGTCATTTGTTTGCGTAATTCATTTTTTAACTGGAGTATACTCTTGTTTTTTGCAAACTATTTTTAAGGGCTTCATTCAGGTACCTTACTAGCGGCATTTGGCAAACGAGTACACCATGACCTGGATTAACTAGTAACAGATAACTTTACTTAATTGCTCGTAGCTATCGTAAATAACCACAGGCAAACCATTAGCGAGATAAGAAGTAACCTGTTAGTTAATCTAGCTCGTAGTCTCATTCCGAACCAGATTTCTGTGGTGTCACCACCAGACACCACATTTGCTAGGTGGTAGCCTTTAAATCGGCCGCGGTCCGGTAGTATACGTCGGACCCGCGTGTCGCCACTATCAGTGATTGCAGACCGAGCGCCGCCACACGGCAGGTCTAGAGAGACTTCCTAGCACTCGCCCCAGTTGTACAGCCGACTTTGCTAGCGATGGTTCACTGACAAATTACGCTCTCATTTGCCGAGACGATAGTTAGCATAGCCTTCAGCTACGTCATTTGCTACGACCTAGCAAGGCGCCATTATCAATTGCTATTTATCTTGTGATGCATGTACCGTCAGACCGATGTTCACCAATTATGGATTAAAGTTAAGTATTCCAGAAACTACGTGCTTTTTTTACTAGACTCAACTCCTTTAACTGCTCCAGACCTCACGCCAGCCTGCGTGAGGTTAAACGCGTGCATTTCGGCTATCTCATAGTGGCCTGGCTGTCTTGCCAAGTCACAACAATTTCATCCAAATACGTTCAGCCGTTGTAGTAATATTTTTTATCGACATCACTATTTCGCTTAGATGAAACAAAAAATTAAATATTTTTTGAAGTAAGAGTGGTATACACTATAATTGAGCATATAACTGAGTAACTTCACTGACATTAGAGAATGATCGCATTCCAAACACCAACAACACCTTAACTATAATGAACAACAATTGCAGAATTAAGATTAAACGAACTATTCGTAGTTTTAATAAATTTAAAAGTTCAAGTTATTGTTAAAAATCAGTTTATAGCAAACGTATCCCTTTTCTTACAAAAAATATAAAAACAGGAATCACGTACACGTGAACTGTAAATGACTGTTGACAAATGAGGCCACTGCTTAAAAACACAGACAAAATATCGACATGAAACGTCGTTCAAAATGACACCGATACTTCAATGGTTTACAATTGGAAACATCGATGGCAAATATTAATATTATTCTGTTTAAACATCGATGTATCGTTTGTATCCCCAATAATACTCCACAAACATCGGCAAATTGTGTGTGTGTGTGTGTGTGTGTGTGTGTGTGTGTGTATTTATAGTTATGTGCAGGTGTTTGTGTATATTGAATTAGGGGTTTTGAGTTGAACACTGGCACATATCACTCTAACAGTAGATGGACAATGCTGAAACCTAAGTGCCCATTTAACGTCGCTTGAAACGCTCAATAAACCGCGCGCTAAAGTCACCGGTAAAAGTCTCTTGAGGTTAGACGCACCACGAAGTGCACACTAGTGCACTTGCAGAGAGAGAGAGAGAGAGCTATTATGGCCCCGTGCGCTAGTATTAAATCTGCGCTTTCTCTGTGTCTGCTGTCATGGCAATAAAAAACATGAAAAGAAAGATGCTGTCGGTTAAAAAACAAGTAGATGAGCAGGGAGAGGGGAAATTCGACATTTCTTCGAAAACAACTTGTTTGAGAGGCCGAAAACTCGTTTTGAAATCAAGCAGAGCGAGGATAACTCTCGACTGGTACTGCATCTTGTGCAACAGGAATGAAGGGAGCAGATCGCTGTGATGAGAAAAGGTATTACTTCTCCTGACGGTTCATCAAATTCTCTTAAGATTGCATTCCACTGGTGAACCGAAGTCTTCCAAAAGGCTGAATTTTCGCATTCTGAGAGTACTGAAGAACGATCTGTTTCAATTGTTAAAAACCATTCATTTCTTTGTTTAAGACAGCCGGCGTCAACACACTTTGCCGTCTTCTCCAGTTCTGTCAAAAGACTATACTCTCGATACGTAAACATTCTCACTGGCAGCACCACTGCTTTCAGGGTCTCAATGAAATATCTTTCTAGGCAGTACTGGTAATGCAGAGTTTTTTTTTAACGTCCTACACTGTAGTCTATGGCCGACAGCCTCTTAACACAGGACGTATTTTGTTTTATCCTGTGGCTCCTTTATTCCTGCTGTCATACCTTTACATCTGACGTCAAAGAGACACCGCTTGAGTTCATATTTTTCAGTTAAAACATTTACAAGTTCTATGAATCAAGATGCCATATTCTACTTTCTTTCTTCCCGAAAATTGTCAGCCCCCGTAGGAGCTATGAAGTGCACAATTGCCTGACGTCTTCATCTCTGGGAAGGACACCAGTGTGTGCAAAAAAATGGTTCAAGTGGCTCTGAGCACTATGGGACTCAACATCTGAGGTCATCGGTTCCCTAGAACTTAGAACTACTAAACTAACTAACCTAAGGACATCACACACATCCAAGCCCAAGGCAGGATTCGAACCTGCGACCATTGCAGCAGGGCGGTTCCAGACTGAAGCGCCTAGAACTGCTCGGCCACAATGGTCGGTACAGTGAGTGCACGCTTCGGCTTCTATGAGCCGCATTCTTTTAACATCGTATGCGTATCATGCATAGGTATAAACTTGCTTTCGTACAACTTGCAGCATCATAGTAGGGGGTGGCAATTTTCGGCAGCCGGAGCAACTCCGCCGTTTCTTGAACGCTAAAAGTAACCTGTGAACAGACACCAAGGGGTTGTTTAAATGTGAACGCATCGCCATTGGACGAGATGTTTCCGTGATATTACTTGACGTCCAGCGAGAACCTATCATTGGGAGACGGTGTAGTGTAACCCCATTTGACAAAATGTTTCCGTGACGTGATACCGA
Organism: Schistocerca serialis cubense; assembly: GCF_023864345.2. Taxonomy (NCBI): domain Eukaryota; kingdom Metazoa; phylum Arthropoda; class Insecta; order Orthoptera; family Acrididae; genus Schistocerca; species Schistocerca serialis. The sequence goes on along the minus strand of NC_064638.1, from coordinate 1,232,438,511 downwards.
ACGTGAAAACGAACATCAGAAGATAGAAACGCTGCACCGAAACTGTGGAGGGCGCTCACCACCTCATTGTGATCCGCGCCTTTGTCATAGACGGAGGTGTCCGGGACGCCAAGTGGGACGTTCCTGCGTTCCAGTGAGGCCGCTGGAACCATTCTGCGGGCGACAGCTGTGGCCCACTGGAGTGGAACGGAATGTGTGGCCGGTAACGCGTTGCGTAAAGCCGTTTCCTGACGTAACGACCAGTTTCCCCCTGGAACGGCGACGCAAGCTGGTTACTGCCATTTTACGACTGCGTGAAATGCTCGGAGAGTACCGCTCTTAAGATGGAAATTACGAAACGTGTGGCCCACTCGCGACAAGTTCTAAACTAAATATTCTCCTCGGGGCTCTGATCAGTGTAACTTCATTTACTTGATTACAGTAACAGCGAAAAAACTGAACCGCCCGGCCCGCATCTCGTGGTCGTGCGGTAGCGTTCTCGCTTCCCACGCCCGGGTTCCCGGGTTCGATTCCCGGCGGGGTCAGGGATTTTCTCTGCCTCGTGATGGCTGGGTGTTGTGTGCTGTCCTTAGGTTAGTTAGGTTTAAGTAGTTCTAAGTTCTAGGGGACTTATGACCACAGCAGTTGAGTCCCATAGTGCTCAGAGCCATTTGAACCATTTGAACCGCCCGGATCGCTGCGCGGGCACACGCGCGCCCCGCATCGAATCGGCCCGGCGTGTCGACCAGCCTGGGTGTGGTTTTTAGGCGGTTTTACACATCCGACTAGGTGAATACCGGGCTGGTGCCCATGTCCCCCACCCCCCTTAGTTACACGATCACAGATCTTTAGAAAACTTACCCAAGCTTGCATATGAAATTACAGTAAAGCAGACAGATGGAATACATAACTTCCATTGCTGTGGGAAAAGGGGGAGTTGGGGGGGGAGGGGTAGAGGCGGCGACAGGAAGTCTTGGAATAAGGCTGTGAAAAGAAGAAGAAAAAGAACAAGAATGATAGCCAAAATTCAGGGGAATACTGAAAGAAACAGAAATACGAAATTTCAGCAAGGGTATACGATACTAGGATTCTGCAATGGGATACAATGTGTTTATGCACCGGCAACCACGAATTCCCTGTATCTGAATGTAAGTGCCCTGATTCGCTTTTGTGTCTGTAAATGAAGGCCAATCTCACGAACTACTGTAGGCATTTTGCTATGATTTTCAATAATAGATTGCTTCTACATCTACTTCTCTAATCAGTAATCCGCCTTACGGTGTGTCGCGGAGGGTACTCTATGCACCACTGCCATATCCCCGTTTTCCTGTTCAAGTCGCGTTTGGTTCGCGGGAAGAATGATTGCTGGTAAGTCTCCGTATGAGCTCAAACCTCGAATCTCTCTAATTTTATGTTCATGGTCTTTTAGCGAGATAAACGTAAGAGGAAGATACTGGTTGGCTCTTCTAGGAACGGACGCTCTCGGTACTTTAACAGTAGAGCATAATGTGACGCAGGACATTTCTTTTGCAGCATCTGTCACTGGAATTGAGTGACCCTTTCCGTGATGCCTTCGCGCTTACTAAATGAACCTGTAGCGTAACGTGTTGCACTTCTTTCGATCTTTTCTCTTTCCTCCATCAGTCCTATCTGGTGTGGATCGCAGATTCAAGTATTGGTCGAACAAGTACGTTCTGAGCTGCTTCCCTTGTTGATTATTAGGTTTCCTGAGTATTCTTCCAACTAATCTCAATCTGGCATCTGGCTTATCCGCGATTAATTTTATGTCGTCGTTCCACTTCAAATGGCGCCGTATGCATACTCCTAAATATTATATCTAAGCAACAGCTTCCGGTAATGGTTCTGCTATCGTGTAAACATACAGCAGATGGTCTCTCTCTCTCTCTCTCTCCACGTATTTGCAATAATAAAAGTTTTTTGTCTATGTTTTCATAAGAATTACATTTGTTTACTTTGTGGATCAACTGCCGCAGCTTCCATCAAGCACCGTTCCTCTGCAAGTCTTCCTACATTTCACTACAATATCTAGTGATACAATACAATAGTGATACACTACAATATGTAGTACACATATTATAATTCCAATCCTAAAGAAAGCAGGTGTTGGCAGTGTGAAAATTACCGAACTATCAGTTTAATAAATCACAGCTGCAAAATACTAACATGAATTCTTTACAGACCAATGGAAAAACTGGTAGAAGCCGACCTCGGGGAAGATCTGTTTGGATTCCGTGGAAATGTTGGAACACGTGAGACAATACCGACCTACGACTTATCTTAGAATATAAATTAAGGAAAGGAAAACAAGTTTCTATCATTTGTAGACTTAGAAAAAGCTTTTGACAATGTTGACTGGAATACTCTCTTTCAAATTCTGAGAGTGGCAGGGGTCAAATATAGGGAGCGAAAGGGTGGTTACAATGTATACAGAAACCAGACTAAAGTTATAAGAGTCGAGGGGCATGAAATGGAAGCAGTGGTTGGGAAGGGAGTGAGACACGGTTGTAGCCTATCCCCGATGTTATTCAATCTGTATATTGAGCAAGGAGTAAAGAAAACAAAAGAAAAATTCGGAGTAGGTATTAAAATCTATGGAGAAGAAATAAAAACTTTGAGGTTCGCCGATGACATTGTAATTCTGTCATAGACAGCAAAGGTCCTGGAACAGCAGTTGAACGGAATAGAGCGTGTCGTGAAAGGAGGATATAAGATGAACATCGACAAAAGCAAAACGAGGATAATGGAATGTAGTCGAATTAAATCAGGTAATGCTGCATTAGATTAGGAAATGAGACACTTCAAGTGAGAGATGCGTTTTGCTGTCTGGGAAGCAAAATATCTGATGATGGTCGAAGTGGAGAGGATATAAAATGTAGACTGCCTATGGCAAGGAAAGCGTTTCTGAAGAAGAGAAATTTGTCACCATCGAGTATAGATTTAAGTGTGAGGAAGTCTTTTCTGAAAGTATTTATATGGAGTGTGGCTATGTATGGAAATGAAACATGGACGATAAACAGTTTAGACACGAAGAGAATAGCAGCTTTCGAAACGTGGTGCTACATAAAAATTCTGAAGATTAGATGGATACTGGAACAGTCCACGGCTTTATTGCCGGTACGTAGTGTCCATAGTGCCAGTTGGACAGTATGGACCGGCAGTACACCCGTGGACTGTTCGAGCAAGAAATACGACGTGAGAAACTGAAGAATCATTAGATGGACAGATCACGTAACTAATGAGGAGGTACTGAATAGAATTGGGGAGACGAGGAATTTGTGACACAGCTTTACTGGAAGAAGGGATCGGTTGGCAGGACACGTTCTGTGGCATCAAAAGATTGCTAATTTAGTATTGGACGGAAGCGTGGAGGGTAAAAATGGTATATGGAGACCATGAGGTGAATACACTAAGCATATTCAGAAGGATGTTGGTTCCAGCACGTTCTTGGAGATGAAGAAGCTTGCACAGGATAGAGTGGCAAGAAGAGCTTAATCAGACTAGTCTCTGGACTGAAGACAAGAACAATGTAGTGACGCGAACTCTCAGTATACTACGCTATCATCCATGAAAAGCGTCATGGAACATCCGACGTTACCTATCAGGTCATTCATATACAGGGTGATTCAAAAAGAATACCACAACTTTAAAAATGTGTATTTAATGAAAGAAACATAATATAACCTTCTGTTATACATCATTACAAAGAGTATTTAAAAAGTTTTTTTTTCACTCAAAAACAAGTTCAGAGATGTTCAATATAGCCCCCTCCAGACACTCGAGCAATATCAACCCGATACTCCAACTCGTTCCACACTCTCTGTAGCATATCAGGCGTAACAGTTTGGATAGCTGCTGTTATTTCTCGTTTCAAATCATCAATGGTGGCTGGGAGAGGTGGCCGAAACACCATATCCTTAACATACCCCCATAAGAAAAAATCGCAGGGGGTAAAATCAGGGCTTCTTGGAGGCCAGTGATGAAGTGCTCTGTCACGGGCTGCCTGGCGGCCGATCCATCGCCTCGGGTAGTTGACGTTCAGGTAGTTACGGACAGATAAGTGCCAATGTGGTGGCGCTCCATCCAGTTGATTGTGGAATTTGCAGCTCTCTGCTAGCTCTGCGAGTCGATTTTCCTGGGCTGCGAACAAATGCTTACTGGATGCGTGCTACATTTTCATCACTCGTTCTCGGCCTTCCAGAACTTTTCCCTTTGCACAAACACCCATTCTCTGTAAACTGTTTATACCAACGTTTAATACACCACCTATCAGGAGGTTTAACACCATACTTCGTTCGAAATGCACGCTGAACAACTGTCGTCGATTCACTTCTGCCGTACTCAATAACACAAAAAGCTTTCTGTTGAGCGGTCGCCATCTTAGCATCAACTGACGCTGACGCCTAGTCAACAGCGCCTCAAGCGAACAAATGTACAACTAAATGAAACTTTATAGCTCCCTTAATTCGCCGACAGATAGTGCTTAGCTCTGCCTTTTGTCGTTGCAGAGTTTTAAATTCCTAAAGTTGTGGTATTCTTTTTGAATCACCCTGTATTTTAGAAGTACTCAGGAAAGTCTCAATGTTTCATGAAGCGTTTTTTAAATCATCTGTCGCAGTTGCAGTGCGTGTATTTGGCGATCAGTTTGGAACCATGTGGTTCATTCTCAAGCCTGGTGTACTGAGGTTGCACTGAAAGTGCCTGATCTTAATAACGAACATCAAAATGGCCGTATCTAATTCTGACTTGCTGACAGTTAATTGCGAATCATCTGCGAACACTTTATAAAGCATGTATTGGCGTTTTAATGTTTGTTATTATGCTCAGGCACTTTTAGTGCAACCTCAGTTAGTCAGGTTTGGGAACGAACCAATTGGTTCGAAACTAGTCGACAAACATATGTACTGCAACTGTGACAGATTTGTTAATAAATGCTTCACGAAATATTTAAATAGTTGCTGATCCTGTACCAACAAAATGTTGAAACCAAAAAATGTCTCAACACTTCTGTAAAATTATTATCGCTGGATCTGTCTGTACGTACTCTGCTGCTCGCTGCTGAGAAGAATACACCCAACAGCAATGCATCAGATTCAGATGCGCCTTGTGACACATTCTAGAGCAGAATAGTGTGCACTGTTCTGCCCTCATCTCGTGGTCGTGCGGTAGCGTTCTCGCTTCCCACGCCCGGGTTCCCGGGTTCGATTCCCGGCGGGGTCAGGGGTTTTCTCTGCCTCGTGATGGCTGGGTGTTGTGTGCTGTCCTTAGGTTAGTTAGGTTTAAGTAGTTCTAAGTTCTAGGGAACTGATGACCAGAGATGTTGAGTCCCATAGTGCTCAGAGCCATTTTTTTTTGCACTGTCCTAAAAGCATTTCCACTAAGCAGTTATATCAACACTGTACCTTCGACTAACTTACGAGGTTCGTGTGACGAAAATGTGTTTATTCGTCGCACCTCATCGGTACACTGATGATTCGGAACAATATGTCGAGTGCTCCATGTGTGAAGACGTGCTGTTAGTGGCATCTGTATCAGTACTTAATTAATGCTAGTACTGTGTATGAAACAACTGAGATCCATTTTCCGTGGTACACGTTTCATTTAATTTAGTCACACCATCACCAGCGTTATGTCTCGTCCGTTTATCGCTTACAAAGCGAATGCACTTAGCCAATTTTTTCTCTTTTGCACTGGTGCTTTACATAAAAAAAAGAGACGTGGAGACAAAGGATGGGTAATGAAACACAACAAGGCTAACGACAACTAAGCGTATTGGTAATATTACTCAGATGGGCGACAGCACAGACGGTGGGAAACCTCTGGGCACAAGAAAGCGAGAGAAGGTCTGTTTCTCCATTCTCAGCCCAATTCTCCCGCAGACATTCTGTTTTAATTAACGGTATCACTGTGTGTAGGTTGGGGTCCCGTCTCAGCAAAACCGACTGGTCAGCAAAATGCCACAAGCAAAGAGGACGCGCAAAGCTAGTGTAGATTCTTTTGAACATCGATGATGCAGGTACTCAAAGGTGACCTCCGAGATTGCAGCAGCGTTTCTTAAGTCATTCCATGCCTCACGAGAGACGTGACAAAGAATGCATTACGTACGGTAGTCGGACTTCGATCGCGGCATGACATAAGGAGACAAGAATCTGGTTTCTTCCGTCGAGAAAACAGAGATTACGTACAGAATCCGTATTAGGGTGAACTACTATCGGATATTGAGGCATACAAAATAGGGTGTAACCGCCGATTCTACTCGCGATAGAATTCAACACATGGGCTGCAAAATTGAAATAGACGGACATACTTGTTGAAAGTCTTAAAACATGAGAAAGGTCATGGTCGTGCAACATACGAGGGCTATCCACAAAGTACATTACGTTTTCGTTTGTGTCCGTTAGGGGCGGGGCTAGCGCGGCCATCTTGGTGTCATGGCATTCTGCCGCTCAGTCGGCATCCTGCCGTGCTAGTGAGAGGTTCGTGCTGTACTCCGTTGAGTTACTGTGACAGTTTGAAATGTCAGCGTTAATTGAAAATGTCGCGAAATGTGAATTGCGTGCGGCAATAAGGTTTCTGACTGCAAAAAACTGTACACCGATAGAAATCCATCGGCAGCTTTCTGAAGTGTATGGGGACAACATAATAACTGAAGGTGGAGTGCGTCAGTGGGTTATAAAATTTAAAAATGGCCGAACTAATGTTCAAGACGAAGAGCGAAGTGGAAGACCCAGCATAGTGACTGCCGAACTTGTCGAAAAAGTCGATGCCGCGGTCCGTGAAAACCGCAATTTCACAATAACGGAACTCTCTATGAGTTTTCCACAAATTTTGTTGCACGAAATCATTACCGAAAAGCTTGGTTACCACAAGTTTTGTGCAAGATGGATACAAAAAATCTTGACAGAGATTCACAAGAATCAGCGAATGGCTGCAGCGTTAACGTTTTTCGACGCTTACGAGAAAGATGGCGACTCATTACTCGATCGCATCGTTACTGGTGACGAAACATGGGTTAAGCATGTGCACTGCGAGACAAAATTGCAGTCAATGCAGTGGGGGCATACAAATTCCCCCCAAAAACCCAAGAAATGCATGCAGACAATGTCGGCAAGGAAGGTGATGGCGACTGTCTTTTGGGACAGAAAAGGTGTGATTTTTGTGGATTTCCTGGAAAGAGGCACTACAATAAACTCTCAAAGGTATTGCCAAACTCTGCACAACCTCAGAAGAGCAATACAAAACAAGCGCAGGGGAAAGTTGGGCTCAAAGATCTCGCTGATTCACGACAACGCCTGGGCCCATACGGCAAATGCCACTCGTGAAGTTCTCGAATCTTTTAAGTGGGAGTTGTTTCCTCATCCGCCGTACTGTCCCGACCTGGCACCGAGCGACTTCCACTTATTCCCAGCAATGAAGACGTGGTTGGCTATGCAGCGTTTTGGTGACGACGCAATTTCAAGAAGAGGTAGCCACGTGGTTGAAGGCACAGGCGGCCGAATTTTACGACGAAGGAATTTCCAAGCTCGTCCATCGCTACGATAAGTGCCTTAATTTAAATGGGAACTATGTAGAAAAGTAGTATTTAAGTTTGGCTTTCATCTGTATGTAATAAAAAAAATTTCAAATACTTTATTTATTTTTAATTGCAAAACGTAATGTACTTTGTGGATAGCCCTCGCACATAGACCGACTGCGCTGTCACGTCTGGGTAATACCTTTGAACGCCTCATCAAGCTCCGTTTAGAACGATGGCTAGAAAATATGTTGTTCCGAGTTTAGAAGGGAACACCAAGTGAGATGAGACGTGAATGGAAATTTAGAGTGAGGAGGGAGGCGTACTAGGGTAGTCCATGCACCTATGCAAAGCCACTGTGCCAGAGTGGTTAGCGCATCTGCCTAGTGAACAGGACACCCTGGTGGGTACAAATTTTTATTCGTCTCTTCAGTCTGCGCATACACATAATACAAAATGAAACCACGAACACAATGTGGCTTTCGTAAGAGCGGAAGTATTTTTTTTTTACACAATATCACGTCTTTGTCACTGCACATAGGAAAAACTTTTCTTATTATCGAATATCTGACACCTTTGACCATAAATTTTTCGAGAGCTTGCGATAATGTCATTAGAACTGAGACATTTAAAAACTTGAAACTGCCATATATACGAGGGTGAGTCAAATGAAAACCTTAAACATTTTTTAAATATTATTTATTGTGCAGAAGTGGTACAAAGCTGTTATCACTTTTCAATATAACCTCCTTCACGCTCAATGCAAGTCCTCCAGCGCTTACAAAGTGCATATATTCCTTTAGAAAAAAATTCTTTTGGTAGTCCGCGCAAACACTCATGCACCGCGTGGCGTACCTCTTCATCAGAACGCAACTTCTTTCCTCCCATTGCGTGTTTGAGTGGTCCAAACATGTGGAAATCACTTGGGGCAAGGTCTGGTGAGTATGGTGGATGAGGAAGACTCAGAATGCAGGTCTGTGACCGTTGAAACTGTTGTATGGGCAGTGTTTGTGGGGCCTTGCATTGTCATGTCGCAAAAAGACACCTGCTGACAGCAATCCACGTCGCCTTGATTTGATTGCAGGCCGCAGATGATTTTTTAGGAGATCTGTGTATGATGCACTGGTGACAGTGGTCCCTCTAGGCATGTAATGCTCCAAAATGATGCCTTTTTCGCCCCAAAAGAGAGTTAGCATAACCTTCACTGCTGATGGCTCTGTTCGAAAGTTCTTTGCTTTTGGTGATGACGAATGGCGCCATTCCCTGCTCGCTCTCTTCGTTTCCGGTTGGTGGATATGAACCTAGGTTTCGTCCCCAGTAACGATTCTTGCAAGGAAGCCATCATCTTCTCGTTCAAAGCGCCGAAGAAGTTCTTCACAACCATCAACACGTCATTCTCTTATTTCAGGAGTCAGCTGCCATGGCACCCATCTTGCAGACACTCTGTGAAACTGGAGAACATCATGCACAATATGGTGTGCTGACCCATGACTAATCTGTAAACATGCTCCAATGTCATTCAGTGTCACTCGGCGGTTTTCCTTGACTATGGCTTCAACTGCTGCAATGTTCTGTGGAGTCACTCGTTGTGCCTGACCTGGACGAGGAGCATCTTCCACTGAAGTCACACCATTTGCGAACTTCATTCATAGACTTGCTGCTGTGACAAACATGCATCCCCGTACTGAATCTTCATTCGTCGATGAATTTCAATAGGTTTCACAGCTCCACTACACAAAAACCGAATGACAGAACGCTGTTCTTCCCTGGTGCAAGTCGCAAGTGGGGCGGCCATCTTTATGCTAATACTGCGACGGTATGTTTGCATCTGCACTATGCTGCCACTTCAGGCCATTCTGTACGCTGTTCAAAAGGTTCAAATGGCTCTGAGCACTATGGTACTTAACATCTGAGGTCATCAGTCCCCTATAACTTAGAACTACTTAAACCTAACTAACCTAAGAACATCACACACATCCATGCCCGAGGTAGGAATCGGACCTGCGACCGAAGCGGTTCCAGACTGAAGCGCCTAGAACCGATCGGCAGGCCTGTACGCTGTTTGTAGCACTCTTATCAACTTACAGGATAACGGCGTCAATTTTCGATTTGTTATTACAAATTTAAGGTTTTCATTTGACTCACCTTCGTACATACCAGAATAAAATATATGGTTTGCTTGGCTGTCGTATTGTTATACATCGAAGTCTAGGATAACAAGTTACATAGCCCACTCATGGTGCCAAGTGCCCTTCCACTGGATGTGATATTAATTCCCTTACGTACGCCTTAAATGTCGCAGATACAGAAACTATATTGGGTCCCAAACCTTCAGTAAGCTAATGAGGTATATGTATACGCCCATTCACCAAGTTTTTTGGTGACAAAAGTATGACTAAATGATGCACGTGAAATTCTTGCCAAGTGGAAGCTGGGCAATGGAGTTTGTCGCCAGAAAAATCTATAGTGGTGCTGTCCGCAAGGAAAAGGCCGAAGCACTTATTAACAGAAATACAACTTGGCCCACAATAGTTTCCCATATGTCGCATTTTAAACTGCTTGGAGTGTACCTTGACTGCAAATTACATTGGAGTCGTCACTCTGTGCAACTAATAGACATGGTGGGAAACAGAACGAACATATTAAAAACAATTACTAGGAACTGGTCAGGAGCGGAGGTGACCATACTACTGACCCTGTTCTTCATTCGCTCTATCTTCGACTATGGAAGCACATATACGGCAGTGCAGTGAAATCTATTTTGCAAGAACTCGATATTCTCCTTTATAGGGTGATCCACCTAATCCCTGGCGCCATGAAGACAACACCCAACGCACTGTTAGCGGAGGCTTTCGAAACGGCTAAATGTACGATAACAGGTGCTAGATAAATTTCTACTGCACCGTTTATCGAAGTCTCATCATGACTCTATAATAACAGTGACTAAATTCTGGGAGCTAGCACAATGACCTGACAGGAAACGCACACACCAAACTCCTCTGTTGTTCAGAAGCTACGAGAAACAACGAAGTCTCTTAGCAATAACTCCACAGTATAGGAAATTAACTTTCTTTCGGTATCCATCTGACATCTTCCTTACTAAAGGCCAGGTGTCATACTTGCCAAACAATTTAAGAAACAGGAAACAAATTCGTTGCGAACCAGAGGAATTTATTGAACTAATGTTGGCCACATCATTAATGAAAACTTGCGGGCTAAGAGGCCGTGGTCGAACAGTAGAAATTCTTCCTCCTGACGGTTCGCTGCCAATTGTGGGCAACATCTGAGTGAGCCCAGCTCGGGAGATGTTGCCCGCAGTTGGTAATGACGTCAGGAGGAACAAGTTCTACTGTTCGACCATCATAACCTGCCTGGATTACGCTCAGCTGCAGAGTGAAAATCTCATTCTGGAAACTCCAAATCAAGTTTTTGCTTCTCTTGGAAGACGTTATATAGGGAACCTGCAACTAAGCTGGGATAACCACGTGACTATTTTAGCCATTAAGTAGTGTAGATATATGCGTGTTAGGAAAAACTATCGTTTGCACAAAAATAACAGGTGCGGAACCTAACTTGTCCTCTTCAGTCATGAGATCCAAAAGGTAGTAACAGACAACGGAGTTCAGGTTAGTCCAGTATTTCTCGACTTTTAAAAAGCCTTTAGTACAATCCTACACCGCCATATCACCTAATAAACCATATCCGGCATTTGGATTAACAGATCAAATTTTCGACTTGATTAAAATGTTGTCTAGTAGAGTGGAAATACTGTAGGGAAGTGTGTGCGTGATTCGCTCTGTGCAGACAGAGAGGTGTGGGGTCGTAAGTGTGTTTTCCGTCCATCGCCACCCGTGCCTTCGATTGCCTATCCTTTTAACTGAGCCTGTGTTTCTTCTTGTGTTTCTCCCTGTAAAAGATTATATGATGGGAAGTCTCTCAGTATCGGTTGTTAACATTATAGAAAACAAACATTATATAAAAATGAACGCTAAATGCACGTTACGCCGGCCGGAGTGGCCGAGCGGTTCTAGGCGCTTCAGTTTGGAACCGCGCTGCTGCTACGGTTGCAGGATCGAATCCTGCCTCGGGCGTGGATGTGTGTGATGTCCTTAGGTTAGTTAGGTTTAAGTAGTTCTAAGTCTAGCGGACTCATGACCTCAGCTGTTAAGTCCCATAGTGCTCAGAGCCATTTAAACCATTTTGCACGTTACGTGTGTGTGTGTTGGCTGGTGCGTCACACGGTGCAATGCTTCTTACCACTATGCAATGTCCAGCGCGCCTTCTTGCATGTATGAAACTGTACGACGAGACCTCTCTATGTGGTTCTTAATAGGAAGACAACGCCAGAAGTGAAAGTAGCTGGCGGCATACCTCAAGCTAGTGTAGGACCACTGCTGACACCTTGAAATTAATGACGTGACAGATAACATCTCTAGGTTTCTCAGGCTGTTCACAGACGATGTAGTTGTGTATAGGAATGTAACACTCTAAGAAAATTCTCAGGAAATACAGAAACACTAGGTACTAAACTGTGCCTGGTCCAACAAATTAGCAGTTGATTATAAACATATAATAAGCATAAATAGATGAAAACTTCGCCGGCCCTGTGGCCGAGCGGTTCTAGGCGCTTCAGTCTGGAACCGCGCTACTGCTACGGTCGCAGGTTCGAACTCTGCCTCGGGCATGGATGTGTGTGATGTCCTTAGGTTGGTTAGATTTAAGTAGTTCTAAGTTCTAGGGGAGTGATGACCTCAGATGTTAAGTCCCATAGTACTTAGAACCATTTGAACCAACGAAAACTTCCGTTACACAGAAATAATTTTTAGTGGTAGAATGTGCACTGAGTTGAAAAACCTCCCGGCAGATTATATATTTGTGCCGGATCAGGACTGGAACCCCAGACCTTCGCTTTTCGTGACCAACTATTCTACCGAGCCATCCGTGCACGACTCACAATACACCCACACAGTTACACTTCCGGCAGCATCTCCTACCTTCCTAACTTCACAATTCTCCGGCATACCTTACGAGACCAGCGCTCTACGAAGAAAGGGTATTGTGAGAAATATTTTAACCGTTTCAAATGCGTCTTTTTTTTCTTCTTTTTCCTCAAGAATTACAGAGATGCTTTGCGATGTCCGCACGGGAATGATGACGAAAGAATGTTGAAGAAACAGACAGAACGATGGCAAAAAAGTGGTTAGCGTACATCCACGCAGATCACAGGGTCTCGCGTACGATTCCCATTCTTCATTCGGGGACCAGATGCGCGTTTATTCAAAAGGTTCAAATGGCTCTAAGCACTATCGGACTTAACATCTGAGGTCATCAGTTCCATAGAGTTAGAACTACGTAAACCTAACTAACCTAAGGACATCACACACATCCATGCCCGAGGCAGGATTCGAACCTGCGACCGTAGCAGCAGCGTGGTTCCGGACTGAAGCGCCTAGAACCACTCGGCCACAGCGGCCGGCTGCACGTTTATTGTCCTAATCCTTTTATCTAATCTTCACCACAAACATGCAAAAGTCGCCAAATGGCGTCGAATAGAACGACTTATACCACTAAAATAATTGTGTGGGTTCTGCAGCCAGAGCCAGTTGACATAAAAATTTTGTGTGTGTCGTACCGCTTCGTAGTGAAAAAACTACATTGAAGAAACCAACGTTTCGGCCACGGTCACAGTAGCCTTATTCTGGATCCACTGATGTGCTTTATCTGTGCGGAGTTGCTTATATTTTGTCGTTGTTGCTTACCGAGCATGACGTTACGTCACAATTTTAAAATTGTCTTAGTTATGATTCGTCACTTAAGGCTGCGTACAGCGTTTGTTGCCAATGGGTACAACCATAAATCGATGCCGACAGCCATGGCAACAAACAAAAGGAAGCGAGACAGGCAAGGAATCGACGAACTGCGGCCACTAGCGCGCTTACCTTACGTGAAAAATGTCGCTGACTGGGTTGGTAAACTTCTTCAACGGGTTGGTATGTGTCCCGTCTACCACAGCAGCCGCATGTTCCAGGAAGTGCTAGGCTCCACGAAGGACAGGATAGATGCTTTACACACTGCAAGCGTGTACGATGTGGATGGTTCAAATGGCTCTGAGCACTATGGGACTTAACTTCTGAGGTCATCATTCCTCTAGAACTTAAAACTACTTAAACCTAACCAACCTAAGGACATCACTCACATCCATGCCCCAGGCAGGATCCGAACCTGCGACCGTAGCGGACGTGCGGTTCCAGACTGAAGCGCCTAGAACAGCTCGACCACACTGGCCGGCTACAATGTGGAATGTCAGTGTGGAGAAGTGTACATCGGTGTAACCTGCAGGCGGACAGCAACGCGCCATTCGGAAAGTTCTGCCGCCTGGTACAAGTCGTTCTACAGAGGGGTCCAAAAAAATATATCCACTGTTTAAAAGTCCAAAACTTCCAAACTAATTGACGGAGTTATCTCATTTTTGGTGAAAATGTAGCTTAAAGTCCAACTTAAAGATATCACTGTAGGTGTTTGAAATGGTCACCATTAACATCCACACCCAAGCAATGCCGCCGAACTGCATCACCAACTACTGACTGCAACGTGTTCAGTTGGATATTTGCACATGAATGTACGATGGATTCTCGAAATTCATCCAATATGCGTGGCTTTCGTCAATAAATGACGTCCTTTAGTGTTCCTGACAGGTAAAATTCCACAGGTGTTAGGTCTGGGGAACGTGGTGGATACTCCACAGCACCTCTACGGCCTACCCATCTTCCTGGTAGATTTTCGTCGAGATACGCCCTAACACGATTTTGGTAGTGGGCTGCGGCACCATATGTTGAAAGTTAACTCTTCCGTCTTCTACCTTTACACGCCATCCAAGCTCTGTTTGACTCAATGCCCAGGCGTATCAAGGCCGTTATTACGGCCATAGGTGGCTCTTCTGGGTACGGATTTCTCAGGATCTACGCACCCAAATCGCGTGAAAATGTAATCACATGTCAGTTCTAGTATAATATATCTATTCAATGAATAGCCGTTTATCATCTGCATTTCTTCTTGGTGCAGTAATGTTAATGGCCAGTAGTGTATAAGTGACTCTACACAGTTAAAGCACAGTAGTAGGCCCAGAAAAAGGCCATTCTAACCTTGGCTGTTACGTTGGTCTCTCTAGTATAATTTTTTACATTATTACGACCCTCAGAAACCCTTTATGTCAAATTCCCAATAATACGATACGATCATTTCCTTTGAGCTTAGTCTATAGAGTAGCTGCTCGCGATAAGCAAAGGTCCCTGCTTCGAGTCGCAGTCCGACATAGGCATGACAGCAATAAGGATGGATCAGGTATGAATGATGGCGGATGGGTGGAATCACAAAGCCACAACCAACACCGCACTGTTGCAGTAAGGGTTGTGTACAGCCTTGATGGGGTATCTCGGATCCCGTTACATTTGCCGTTTGTTTTCTGTCTTTTTTCTTGTGAGGGCCAAGCCAGGTCCATAGAGCGGTCCTGGGAGACAAACGGACCCAGCACCGTGGCGGGTGGCGGAGCACAGGTTGCCTCAGCGGGGGGCCTGCGGGGTCGCGGCCTTGACCCCTGAGGGCCGAGGCTGCGACACGCGCGGCCTCTGGTAGCGGCCTTCCCAACCAAGGACGGCGGCGCCACCCGAGACCGGCACCCGGCCCACCAGGGCGGCATTGTTCTCTGCCGCGTCACGTATTTACACGCCCGACGCTGTAGTAGGCGTTACACTGTGTTATAGAGGTAGATAGTAATATCTTAATTGCGATATATAACCAGTTACTGAGAAATTGCATTTGATGGTACAACCATTTACCTCCACTAGGCATTCACTTTAAAAGTTTTGAAAACATTTTTGGAGAAATCCGGCGATCACATCGTAATATTGGAAATTAATCAAGATCGCAAGGATCGTTTACTACACTACTGGCCATTAAAATTGCTGCAATAAGGAGAAATGCAGATGATAGACGGGTATTCATTGGACAGATATATTAAACTAGAACTGACATGTGATTACATTTTCACGCAATTTGGCAGCATAGGTCCTGAGAACTCAGTACCTATAACAACCACCTCTGGTCGTAATAACGGCCTTGATACGCCTGGGCATTGAGTCGAACAGAGCTTGGATGGAGTGAACAGGTACAGTTGCCCATGCAGCTTCAACACGATACCACAGTTCATCAAGAGCAGTGACTGGCGTATTGTGAGGAGCCAGTTGCTCGTCCACCATTGACCAGACGTTTTCAATTAGTGAGAGATCTGGAGAATGTGCTGGTCAGCGCAGCAGTCGAACATTTTATGTATCCAGAAAGGCCCGTACAGGACCTGCAACATGCGGTCGTGCGTTATTCTGCTGAAATGTAGGGTTTCGCAGGGATCGAATGAAGGGTAGAGACACGGGTCGTAACACATCTGAAATGTAACGTCCACTGTTCAAAGTGCCGTCAATGCGAACAAGAGGTGGCCGAGACGTGCAACCAACGGTACCCCATACCATCACGCCGGATGATACGCCAGTATGGCGATGACGAATACACGCTTCCAATGTGCGTTTACCGCGATGTCACCAAAAACAGGTGCGACCATCATGATGCTGTAAACAGAACCTGGATTCATCCGAAAAAATGACGTTTTGCTATTCGTGCACCCAGGTTCGTCGTTGAGTACACCATCGCAGGATCTCCTGTCTGTTATGCAGCGTCATCGGTAACCGTAGCCATGGTCACCGAGCTGATGGTCCATGCTGCTACAAACGTCGTCGAACTGTTTGTGCTGATGGTAGTTGTCTTGCAAACGTCCCCATCTGTTGACTCAGGGATCGAGACGTGGCTGCACGATCCGTTACAGCCATGCAGA
This sequence comes from Schistocerca serialis cubense, assembly GCF_023864345.2. NCBI lineage: Eukaryota > Metazoa > Arthropoda > Insecta > Orthoptera > Acrididae > Schistocerca > Schistocerca serialis. The sequence goes on along the minus strand of NC_064638.1, from coordinate 1,232,422,120 downwards.
TAAGGTGGCTGTCATCTCGACTGCTAGTGATACGAGGCCGTTGGGATCCATCATGGCGTTCCGTATGACACTCCTGAACCCACCGAATCCATACTCTGCTAACAGTCATTGGATATCGACCAACGCGAGCAGCAATGTCGCCATACGATAAACCGCAATCGCGATAGGCTACAATCCGACCTTTGTCAAAGTCGGAAACGTGATGGTATGCATTTCTCCTCCTTACACGAGGCATCGCAACAACGATTCACCAGGCAACGCCGGTCAACTGCTGTTTGTGTATGAGAAATCGGTTGGAAACTTTCCTCATGTCAGCACGTTGTAGGTGTCGCCACCGGCGCCAACCTTGAGTGGTTGCCCTGTAAAGCTAATCATTTGTATATCACAGCATCTTCTTCCTGTTGGTTAAATTTCGCGTCTGCAGCACGTCATCTTCATGGTGTAGCATTTTTAATGCCCAGTAGTGTAAAAAGTTACCGGTTTCGATCATCACGTGTTCATCTTCAGAACTTCAACCATACTCGTGGTGAATGTCCACGGTACAGGAACCGCTGAATGTCAATATTGAAATGCTTAATTGAAAATAAGTCATTTTAACAACTTTCCGTAACGTGCACCATGTATTTACAGAACTACACGGGTCGGGATCATGATAACGTGATCTCGAGTATTCTTGTTTCCTCAGACTTCTTGGGCAAAGTTGTCGGATGGCAGCCTTATGTGACTAGTTAGCTAACTGAATGTTCCACGCGTCATAATTACGAAATCTTGATATGACATGGAACAGTTTTCCAATTATAGTGCATGTTGTCAGCGGAAAACACCTCAAGAGGCTTATCTTTTACGTGATTTCTTAAGATCTTTTTCATGCTTACAATGTTTTATACTGAACTATGTTCAGCGTCTCCTTCCCCTCTTTTAGAGTCACAAACACACACACACACACACACACACACACACACACACACAAACACACGCACACACTCGTACTACTACAAACTCAGAAATTTTTCTTGGCCGTGGAAGGAACTGTCTAGCAACTACGATTTCCTTTTCTCTCTGAAGTTTATTTTGTTGTCCATTTAACTATTAACATCACTCGGTAAGTGGTCAAAACTGTACGTGGCTGAAAACCTCTCTCTTCTTTGTGCCATACGATGTCTGACTGAAGCTTAGTGTGAATCATTTCTCCCTTCCAGTATTAATGTTATTGTTGTATCTACCCTGTGGTCAATGTTCACAACAAACTTTATAAGGGAATGAATGTATTGCGGATGACAACGGCGCAATCACGGTGCATTACTCCCTCATGAAGTTTAGCGTGGTTCAGTATAAAACACTGCATACGTAAACTGAACTTAAGAAAACATGTAAATGATCAGCGCGTGTTGACTTATATTCCGCTGAAAAGATACACTATAACTATAAAACTGTTCCACATCATAGCAAGTGTACGTAATTACGACCCATTGAACATGTAATTAGCTAACTAACTAAGGAGACTCCGCCATTCCGAAAATTGCAAGAGGCGACAAGTGCTAGAATTATCGCACAGCCAGCTTAACAGCTCATTCATCCATCCAAGCTGCTGACAAGAATAATATACAGAAGAAGGAAAAGAAAATTGAGGATCTATCACATATCGATGTTTGGTTTTAGGAAAGCTAAAAACACCAGAGCTACAGTTCTGACGTTATGGTTGGCTTGGTTCAAATGGCTCTGAGCACTATGGGACTTAACTACTGAGGTCATCACTCCCCTAGAACTTAGAACTACTTAAACCTAACTAACCTAAAGACATCACACACATCCATGCCCGAGGCAGGATTCGAACCTGCGACCGTAACGGTCGCGCGGTTCGAGACTGTAGCGCCTAGAACCGCACGGCCACTCCGGCCGGCAAGCTGTAGGGAAAGACGGGTAATACACAATATGTTCAAGAATTCAAGAGGGAACAATAAAACTAAAAGACCAAGAACGAAATGCACTGATTAAAAAGGTTGTAAGACAAGGATGTAGTGTTTCACTCCTACTGTTTAATCTATCGAAGAAGCAATGAGGGAAACAAAAGAAAGATTCAAGAGTGGGACTAAAATTCATTGTGAAAGAATATCAATAAGATTCGCTGATGACATTGCTATCCTCAGTGAAAGTGAAGAAGGATTGCAGGATGTTTTGAATGGACTGAACAGTCTAATGAGCACAGAATATGAACTGATAGTAAATCGAAGGAAGACGAAAGTAATGAGAATTAGCCGAAATGAGAACAGTGAGAAACTTAAATTGAGGACTGATGGTCACGAAGTAAATGAAGTTAAGGAATTCTGCTACCTAGGCAGCAAAATAACCAGTGACGGACAGAGCAAGGGGGGCATCAAAAGCAGAGTAGCACTGGCATTGGCCACGAGTATCAAACACGGACCTTAAACTTGAGGAAAAAAATTATGACAAGATACATTTGCAGCATAGCATTGCACGGCAGGGAGACAAGCACTGTGGGAAAATCGGTAAGGAATGAGAGGAATGAGGAGGTTCTCCGCACAATCGGCAGGGAAAGGAATATGTGGAAAACACTAACAAGAAGAAGGGACTTGATGACAGGACACCTGTTAAGACATCAGGGAATAACTTCCGTGGTACTGGAGGGAGCTGTCGAGGGTAAATACTGTAGGGGAAGATAGAGATTGAATACATTCAGCATATACACACATCAGCAAAAGTTTTGCATCACCTCCGAGAGTTCCGGAACCTGTACAGAAAATTGGAATAGAGATCAACATAAATGTCATTTCCCCTCTTTTTACTGCTCATGAAAACCACACATTGCATGTTGTACCACCAACGAGACCTTCAGAAGTAGTGGTTCAGATTGCTGTACATACCGGTACCTCAAATATCCAGTAGCACGTTCTTTTGCATTGATCCATGCCTGTATTCGTCGTGGGATACTATATCGAAGTCCATCAAGGCACTGTTGGTCCATATTGTCCCACTCCTCAACGGCGATTCGGCGTAGATCCCTCAGAATGGTTGGTAGGTCACGTCGTCCATAAACAGCCCTTTAGAATCTATCCCAGGCTTGATTCGATAGGGTTCATGTCTGGAGAACATGATGCCCACTCTAGTCGAGCGAATTCATTATCCTAAAGGAAATCATTCACAAGATGTGCACGATGGGGGCACGAATTGTCGTCCATGAAGACGAATGCCTCGCCAATAAGCTGCCGACATGGTTGCACTATCGTTGGGAGGATGGCATTCACGTATCGTACAGCCGTTACGGCGCCTTCCATGACTACCAGCGGCATACGTCTGCCCCCCATAATGGCACCTCAAAACATCAAGAAACCTCCACCTTACTGCATTCGTTGGACAGTGTGTCTAAGGCGTTCAGCCTGACTGGGTTGCCTCCAAACCCGTCTCAGACGATTGTCTGGTTGAAGGCATATGCGATACCCAGAGAAAAGAACGTGATGGCAATCCTGAGCGGTCCATTCGGCATGTTGTTGGGCCCATCTGTACCGCGCTGCAATGAAGCAAGCAGTTTCAAGTGTTTTGGACGGCAAAATGACCGAAAAGGCTGCTGCCAATCGTTTTAATGTTCTTAGAATTGTACTACAAGGTAGCTTAATGTCAGTTTTAGGGAATCAGCTCACATCTAAGATACCTAATATGGAGTTTTGCGAACCAACATTTGAGAAAATTACGAAGAAATAATTGTAGCACAAATGAGAGATTTTGATTTCACGTTAATGCCGACACCTATGATTGAGTTTCAAATGTTTTCTTACAGATTGACAGTAAATGTGGAACTGCCTGACAGAGTTAACGGACAGTTTATCAGTTAAGGATTTCTGTCAAAAATGTATGAAGAAGAACCTAGAACTGACTTACAGAAAACATCAGTCCACAAGTCTAATGTGTTGTGTCAAGTTCATTCAACTTCAAGTACAAGTACATAAGATTGAAAATGCTTAAGTTGTCGAGCGTGCACAATGCCGTATTTGGTGATATATATAACTACATGTTCTATATCTACATTTGCATCTATACTCTACAAACCAACGTGAGGTGCATGGCAAAGGATACATTCTAACAGTTATTAGGTTTTCTTCCTGTTCCGTTCACGTATGGAGCGCAGGAGGAATGATTGCTTGAATGCGTCTGTGCGTGCAGTAATTATTCTAATCTTATCTTCACGATCCATATGTGAGGGATACGTAGAGGTTGTAGTATATTTCTAGAGTAATAATTTAAAGGCGGTTCTTGAAACTTTGTTAATAGACTTTTTTCCGGATAGTTTACGTCTGTCTTCAGTTCAGTTCTTTCAGTATCTCTGTGACACTCTCCCGCAAGTTAAAGAAACCTGTGACCATTCGTGCTGCCCTTCTCTGTATACGTTCAGTATTCCCTGTTAGCTCTATGTGGTACGGGTCCCACACTATTGAGCAAAATTATACAACTGGTCGCACGAGTCATTTGTAAGTAGTCTTCTTTGTAGACTGATCGCACATCCCCAGTATTCTGCTAATAAACCGAAGTCTACCACCTGATTTAACTACGACTGAACCTGTGTGATCATTCCATTTCACATCCCTACAAAGTGTTACACCTACATATTTTGGTATGAGTTGAACCGATTCCCAGTGACTTATATTATAGTCATAGGATACTGCGTTTTTTCGTCTTGTGAAGTGCAAAATTTTACATTCTGAATATTTAAAGCAAGCTGTTAATCTCTGCACTACTTTGCAATCCTATCTAGATCTGACCGAATATTTACGCAGCTTCCTTCAGACAGTACTTCTTTATGGATAACTACATCATCTGCAGAAAGCGTAATTTTACTATAAATATTGTATGCAAGGTCATTAATATGCAGCGTGAGCAGCAATGGTTCCTGCTCACTTCCCTGGGACACACCCGAAGTTATTTCTACATCTGATGATGACTCTCCATCCAAGATAACATGTTGGTTCCCCCCTAAAAAGTCCTCAATCCAGTCACAGATTTCACTTGATACCATATACAACCCAAACTTTTTCAATAACCTTAGGTGTGGTACTAAGTCAAATGCTTTTCGGAAATCAAGAAATACAGAATCTACAGGTATCTGATTGTCTTGATACAAAGCCTTCAGTATGTCGCGTGAGAAAAGTGCGAGTTGATTTTGACATGATCGATGTTTTTGAAATCGATGCTGGTCGGCATTGAGGAGGTCATTCTGTTCAAGATACCTCATTACGTTTGAGCTCAGAGTACGTTCTAAGATCCTACAACAAATCAGTGTCAAGGATAGTGGACAGTAATTTTGTGGATCACTTCTACTAGGCTTCCGTTGTATTTACAGTTAGTAGCAATTAGATGTGTAGTACGTAATTGGTATTAAATCTGCCAAACTTGGTGGCAGCTAACCTCGACACAGCTTACACACGGCAGAAATTCTGCCAGCGTCCGTTATGGATACACAGTGTGGACTGTTGAACTGCCATAAGCGAAATAACATATCCCGATTGCGAAAACGGCGAAGTAGCTATAAATCAACGACAACGACTCTGAGAAGTCTTCACTGCCGCTTGTGTAGTTGGAAAGACAGCCGGCGACGCAAGGACGCGGTCGTTAAAAGATACCAGAGAGGAAGCATCATATAGTCGTCGAGCGAATAAGGCCAGACGCAAGGAGGATGGGCGTTCATGCGTCAAGGAAAACGAGTGCGTGTGTTGCGTTCGCACGGTCGCTAGCGTCAGGAAGTGTCGAAAGAAGGCGAAAAGCAGTTACAGTCAGGATGTGCATTCTAAGTGGGGCAATAATTTCCTGACAACGTCCACCTAGAAAGGTTACAGCTTCCGACATGGGAACAATTTTTATAAAACGACCTTCCTTCACAGGTATAATCAGTAACTTGTGCGATACCCTTGTAGAAATGAAAATTGTAGCATTCTTCTTTTTAGAATTTAATGTCAGGTTAAACTGACCTCGCTTAATAGGCGGAAGGACTGCTACTGCTGTCCAATAAAAAGGAGTCTTTAAGGATCTCTTAGAGCTGACTGTGAGAAAACCCCGAGGCATATACAATCAGCCCTGAAACGAGTCTTCACTAAACTCTCAGACATGTTCTCCTCAGAAAGAGGCTGGAGTGAACAGACGGCTTAAAAACGTAGGACATCTAATGCACGCTTGTCAGAAAATCCGGAGACGTACGAGGGTGAGTCAAATGAAAACCTTAAATATGTAAAAACAAATCGAAATTTCGCGCCGTTATCCAGTAAGTTGGTAAGCGTGCTACAAACAGCGTGCAGAATGGCCTGTAGGTGGCAGCATAGTGCAGATGCACACATACCGTCGCAGTATCAGTGCAAAGATGGCCGCCCCACTTGCGACTTGCGCAAGGGAAGAACAGCGTTCTGTTATTCGGTTTTTGCGTAGTGAAGGTGTGAAACCTATTGGAATTCATCGACGAATGAAGGTTCAGTACGGTGATGCATGTTTGTGATAGCAGCAAGTCTATGAATGGAATAGTAAGTTCGCCAATGGTATGACTTCAGTGGAAGATGCTCCTCGTCCAGGTCAGGCAAAACGAGTTGTGACTCCACAGAACATTGCAGCAGTTGAAGCCATAGTGAAGGAAAACCGCCGAGTGACATTCAATGACATTGCAGCATGTTTACAGATTAGTCATGGGCCAGCACACCACATTGTGCATGATGTGCTCCAGTTTCACAAAGTGTCTGCAAGATGGGTGCCACGGCAGCTGACTCCTGAAATGAGAGGACGACGTGTTGGTACTTGTGAAGAACTTCTTCGGCGCTTTGAACGAGAAGGTGATGGCTTCCTTGCAAGAATCCTTACTGGGGACGAAATCTGGGTTCATTTCCACCAACCGGAAACGAAGAGAACGAACAACCCAAACTTTGCCCCAAGTGATTTCCGTATGTTTGGAGCACTCAAAGACGCAATGGGAGGAAAGAAGTTCCGTTCTGATGAAGAGGTACGCCACGTGGTGCATGAGTGGTTGCGCGGACTACCAAAATAATTTTTTTCTAAATGAATTTATGCACTTGGTAAGCGCTGGAGGACTTGAATTGAGCGTGGGGGAGATTATGCTGAAACATGATACAGCTTTGTACCACTTCTGCACAATAAATTATGTTTACAAAAATATTTAAGGTTTTCATTTGAATCACCCTCGTATAAATCAGCCTAAAACCGTACGCTTACGTTGGTCCCGGCGAGAAGACTGCAATAATCAGATTTAAAACCAAAGAATTTTATTTTACTCGAGTCAGAAGCCGTACAAAACTCTACATCACATGGCTATACAATGTTAAGGGGCACTACTAAAACAACTTCTTATTCTTAACTGTCACTTTGGCCAGGGAGACCATATGCGTTCTCTACATTCCACCATCAGTCATTTCTGTTCCTGACTTTGTAGTTCATTCTCCTTTTCTCAGTACCATCGCCTCCATATTCCTGTCGCTATCTCGCATAATCTTTTCCGTGGTCTTCCTCGGCACATTCTACCTTCAACAGACCCTGAGAACGCTACTCGTTGTAGTCTTCCATCCCAGATACATGGCCTGCCCACATCACTATCCTTTTCTTCAAGTCTAGGACGATATCAGGCTGTGAGTACAGATCTACCAGTTCGTAGTTCCGTAATATCTTTCAGTCCTGTGACTGGATGTCCCTGTTGGGATGAGGTATTTTTCTTAATGTCTTTCACTCGAATACTAGCATTTTTTGTTCGTTTTCATTAATGTAAATGTTTCAGAGTCGTACAGGGCTACAGGGGGAATTATACACTGTTACAGTCTGATTTTATAAATTCTCGAAACAGCTCTAATGCACAGCACGTCCGTAAGCCAAAGTATACTCTATCTGCCGCTGTGATCCTTACCTTCATCCCAGTTATAATTTACATAGTTTACGTAATGAACTGAATGATCTTCGCCGAGAACGGAGCAATAGCAACTGCACCACCTTCAGCTTTCATTAGCTCTTTGTCACTAGATTACTTAAGCCGGCGTGGGAAGTGTCACAGGTTATCCATTGTATGTTCCTCTCCGCATTCGCTTTGCCTCTGTACTTTAGCAAGTCCCTATCTGAAAAGTTTGTTCCTAGCTTTATGAACATCTGACCTAGGGAAAGTTGAAAATATGTGCCGGATCGGAACTCGAACCCCGGTCTCCTGTTCGCTAGCCAGATGGTCTCACTACGAATAGTGTGAGGTCATCCACATGAGTACTAAAAGGAACTCGTTAAACTTCGGTTATGCGATAAATCAGTCTAATCTAAAAGACGTAAATTCAACCTTCTTATTACAATTACGAACAACTTAAATAGGAATGAACACATAGAAAATGTTGTAGGGAAGGGTAACCAAAGGCTGCGTTTTATTGGCAGGACACTCAGAAAATGTAACAGACCTACTAAGGAGACTGCCTACACTACGCTTGTCCGTCCTCTTTTCGAATACTGTTGGGTGGTTGGGATCCTTACCAGGTGGGACTGACGCAGTACATCGAAAAAGTTCAAAGAAAGGCAGCACGTTTTTTATTATCGCGAAATATGGGAGAGAGTGTCACAGAAATGATACGGGATTTAGGCTGGAAATCATTAAAAGAAAGGCGTTTTTCGTTGCGACGGAATCTTCTCACGAAATTCCAATCACCAGCTTTCTCCTCCGAATGCGAAAATACTTTGTTGACACCGACCTACATAGGGCGGAACGATCACCACGATAAAATAAGGGAAGTCAGAGCTCGTACGGAAAGATATAGGTGTTCATTCTTTCTGCGCGCTATACGAGATTGGAATAACAGAGAATTGTGAAGGTGGTTCGATGAACCCTCTGCCAGGCACTTGAATGTGATTTGCAGAGTATCCATGTAGATGTAGATGTAGACTACTAAGTCAAGCGGACACAGTGACCTCCGAAACTGCGCCGACTAGCGTAGCATGCCTTCCGTCAGATCAACGTAGTGCCCCTGCCCATTACCCTCATTACTCGTGCGGTAGCGTTCTCGCTTCCCACGCCCGGGTTCCCGCGTTCGATTCCCGGCGGGGTCAGGGATTTTCTCTGCCTCGTGACGGCTGGGTGTTGTGTGATGTCCTTAGGTTAGTTAGGTTTCAGTAGTTCTAAGTTCTAGGGGACTGATGACCAGAGATGTTAAGTCCCATAGTGCTCAGAGCCATTTGAACCATTTGAACCTCATTACTCGCGGCGTTTCGCCGACTCCCGTAAGAGTTCGAGCGTCCTGTGCATCTGAACTGAAGGATCGTCGGCCAGCCTCGCCGTAATTGTGTACGTGGTGTCTGTTCTTTCGGGCGTGTTGGTAGGAACAGACACGACATATATGTCTTCATAGTTAGCGGCCGTGGAGACGATGTGAATGATTTAGTTCAATATTTTTCCTTTCAACGTATGCATCTACTTTACAGTGTGCATCAAGTGGTGCAATTCCTGTCAAGCAATAAACCTTATCTGTAGGCGCCGCTTTCAGACATTACACTACATTTCATTGAGTAATACGACGGATTCGGCCTCGTTAATGCAACATTCTTTTTGATATACGTTTCGAATTACCAAAAAGATAGTGATATGAAAAGGCGGCTTTCGTAATACAGCATTTTCCTTAAAGCGGATTGACGAAACTAGTGCTCGATCTACGTCCTCTTTCTGAAAATACTGAGATCATACCTCACTATGTTTCCTTCTCACAACGTTCACCCAGGAAGCTTTCGAGTTGGAGTGACAGGAAGCCCATAGTCAAATAACAGAAATAAACCCGCCACATTAAACGTACACAGGGTGATTTTTTGCACCGTGTACAAACTCTAGGGATTGATCGATGAGAGATTACGGAACGAAAAATGTCTAATGAACCTCCACCCGAAAATTCATGGTTTCCATACTAGAAACCATTTATTCAGTCATACCTTGTTACAGAGACAGCGGGCTAATACTCGCTGTACCATGCAGCCAAAAAAAAAAAATGTTCAAATGTGTGTTAAATCTTATGGGACTTAACTGCTAAGGTCACCAGTCCCTAAGATTACACACTACTTAACCTAAATTATCCTAAGGACAAACACATACATCCACGCAGCCACAGCTACAGTATGTGCTGAAAATGGTTTCCAGGTGGCGTAGTCCATGCTTGTACGTTCCGCAGCATGTTCTGTGTCACATGTTCACTTCGGCCAGGTTACGTCCGAGCAGTGTCAAAGGCAGCATGAATACGCTGCTCCATTGTCTCCTCGTCTGGAATGGGCTCTGAAAACACGATACTTTTGAGATGGCCACATAACCAGAAGTCTCACGGGTTGAGATCCGGTGAAGGAGCAGGCCATGCAACCGGACCCCCTCTTCCGATCCATCGATCAGGGAAGACACGATTGAGATGTGTCCAGATGTTAACGGCGGAGTGTACTGGAGCACCACTATGTAGCAATCACGTAACCCTTAGACTCATAGATGGCACTTCTTCCAGCAGAGGAGGCAAAGTAAACCCACAAGGTGACGCGGAAGGAAGTCTGGTCCCAAAATAGTTCGCCAATTATCCTGTCCCACACATTCCCTTTCCACCGATGTTGATCATTCGCTGTTATCATACCATGGCAGTTCTGCATTATATCTCCCCGTAGACTGTTATCTAAGTTGAGGATACTATTCCGTGTAAAGGTGGCCTCATCTGTGAGTAGGATGGATGACACAAATCGTGGTTGGCTGGTGCAGAAACCAGTGGCAAACCGCTCCCGATGTGGAAAGTCTGTCGCTAGTAAGCCCTGCACACGCTGTAAGTGATACGGGTGGTAACAATTGTCATGGAGAATGTTCCACACGGTCTTCTGGCGTAGCCTGTACTCGCTGGCCACCTGCCTGGTACTGACACGGCGGCCAGCCCGGTTGGCCGAGCGGTCTAACGAACGGCTTTCCGGGCGGGAAGGAGCGCCTGGTCCCCGGCACGAATCCGCCCGGCGGATTTGTGTCGAGGTCCGGTGAGCCGTCCAGTCTATGGATGGCTTTTAGGCGGTTTTCCATCTGCCTTGGCGAATGCGGGCTGGTTCCCCTTATTCCGCCTCCGCTACACTATGTCGGCGATTGCTGCGCAAACAAGTTCTCCACGTACGCGTACACCACCATTACTCTACCACGCAAACATAGGGGTTACACTCGTCTAGAGTGAGACGTTCCCTGAGGGGTCCACCGGGGGCCGAACGCACAATAACCCTGGGTTCGGTGTTGGGCGGCAGAGGGGTGAAGTGGCCTGCGGTAGTCGTCGTGGGGTTGTGGACCACTACGACTGCGGCGGGGACGGATCTACTCCCTCGTTTCTAGGCCCCCGGTTAACATACAATACAATGCAATGCAATACTGACACGGCGGTCGTCTTTCATAGTGTTAGTCACATTTTTCTCCAAGTCTAGTGTCCAAACATTTTGGGTAAGTTCTTCATGATTTCCTGCTTCCTGAAACGACCCTGTCTCAGACAAACGGCGAAACACTGTTCCAAACATTGAATTCTATGAATTCCTTGGTTGGCCGAGCGGTTCTAGGCGCTTCAGTCCTGAACCGCGTGACCGCTACAGTCGCAGTTTCGAACCCTACCTCGGGCATAGATGTGTGTGATGTCCTTAGGTTAGTTAGGTTTAAGTAGTTCTAACTTCTAGGGGACTGATGACCTCAGATGTTAAGTCTCATAGTGCTCAGAGCCATTTGAACCAACTGAATGCTATGGATCTCGTCGCCGGGGATAGGTCTATAGGTCTCCTGATACAACCTAGCTGCGCGCCGCCCGTTGCCATTTGCCTTTCTGTAAGTAAACACCATGTCGGCAAGCTCTCGATTTGAATACAATACGTTTGAATACGTTGTGTACAACGCTGTGTCACATCCACTACAAGGTGAGTCACCAAGAGAAGTGAATCGGACACAATATTACCAGTTACTATGGCAGGAGAGAGCGCTAGGGCACAACGTATGAGGAACAGCACCAACCTCTAGGAAGAAACCATGCATGCTGTAACTGTGGCTGCATGATACAGCGCATGACAGACTGCAGTCTCCGTAAATTTGGAAATTTGTGGTAAGTAGTATGGGACCAAACTGCTGAGGTCATCCGTCCCTAGGCAAACACACTGCTGAATCTAACTTGAAATAACTTACGCTAACGACAACACACACACCCATGCCCAAGGGAGGACTCGACCCTCGGACGGGGGTAGCCAATCGAACCCTGGAAAGGCGCCCCAAACCGCTCAGGCTGTCACGCGCGGCGCAGTCTCCGTAACAAAGCATGACTGAATAAATTGTATCTAGCACGTAAGCGATGCATTTCCGGACATACGTCCGTTATACCTTGTTTTGTTCCGTATCCTCTCGTCGATCAGTCCCTAGAGTTTGCAAAAAATAACACTGTATAAAAGAAATAAACCCACTTACGAGTGAAATATGATTCATTTACATCTAATACTATAATCAGAATGATTAGCACATCAGTAAAAGACGCAAACTGGCATTTTGATCAAAACACAGACAGTAAAAGTACACTACTGGCCATTAAAATTGCTACACCATGAAGATGACTTGTTACAGATGCGAAATTTAACCGACAGGAAGAAGATGCTGTGATATGCAAATGATTAGCTTTTCAGAGCATTCACACAAGGTTGCCGCCGGTGGCAACACCTACAACGTGCTAAAACGAGGAAAGTTTCCAACCGATTTCTCATACACAAACAGCAGTTGACCGGCGTTGCCTGGTGAAACGTTGTTGTGATGCCTCGTGTAATGAGGAGAAATGCGTACCATCACGTTTCCGTCTTTGATAAACGTCGGATTGTAGCCTACAGCGATTGCGGTTTATCGTATCACGACATAGCTGGTCGCATTGGTCGAGATCAAATGACTGTTAGCAGAATATGGAATCGGTGTGTTCAGGAGGGTAATACGGAACGCCGTGCTGGATCCCCATGGCCTCGTATCACTAGCAGTCGAGATGACAGGCATCTTATCCGCATGGCTGTAGCGGATCGTGCAGCCACGTCTCGATCCCTGAGTCAACAGATGGGGACGTTTGCAAGACAACAACCATCTACACGAACAGCTCGACGACGTTTGCAGCAGCATGGACTATCAGCTCGGAGACCATGGCTGCGGTTACCCTTGACACTACATCACAGACAGGAGCGCCTGCGATGGAGTACTCAACGACGAACCTGGTTGCACGAACGGCAAAACGTCATTTTTTCGGATGAATCCAGGTTCTGTTTACAGCATCATTATGGTCGCATCCGTGTTTGGCGACATCGCGGTGAATATACATTGGAAGCGTGTATTCGTCATCGCCATACTGGCGTATAACCCAGCGTGATGGTATGGGGTGCCATTGGTTACACGTCTCGGTCACCTCTTGTTCGCATTGACGGCACTTTGAACAGTGGACGTTACATTTCAGATGTGTTACGACCCGTGGCTCTACCCTTCGTTCGATCCCTGCGAAACCCTAAATTTCAGCAGGATAATGCGCGACCGCATGTTGCAGGTCCTGTAGGGGCCTTTCTGGATACAGAAAATGTTCGACTGCTGCCCTGGCCGGCACATTCTCCAAGCTCCGTTTGACTCAATGCCCAGGCGTATCAAGGCCGTTATTACGGCCAGAGGTGGTTGCTCTGGGTACTGGTTTCTCAGGATCTATGCACTCAATTTGCGTGAAAATGTAATCTAATGTCAGTTCTAGTATAATATATTTGTCCAAAGGATACCCGTTTATCATCTGCATTTATTCTTGATGTAGCAATTTTAATGGCCAGTAGTGTAAATGTTTGGGGCAACTGGCATGGCGGACGTCAGCCTCAAGTTTGTGACGCCTTGACAGCTTCACGTTTCTTTGCCGCGGAACGACATCTCCGGCGCTCGTGTATCTGTGGCCGCGTGCGCAGTAGCGCGCTCTGTGTGGTTAAAAGAACGGAGCGAGTAAGATAGCTTCAGTCTTTAGGCTGACTTGGAACACAGGCGAAAGGTATAGTCCGCAGTAACAGGTGAAGAAACGGGATCTCTGCGACAGCACGTCCGAAATTCAGTTCGTAATCCACAGCGACGCGAAAATGTGGAGGCGAGCAACAAAGTAATTACCAGAAACTGCAGTGCGGTCAGCTGTACTCGGGACTCGGGAGCGCAGGTGGACGGCACGGTGCGTGCTGTGCGCAGCCCTGGCCGGCCGCCGGGTCTCCCTCCTTATAAGGCAGTCTGCTCGGGCCGCTTGGTGCCTCTCATATCACGTGGCGCCCGCCACACGGCGCCCTGTTTTACGCAACGTCCACCAGCCAGCGCACTGTGATACGCCGCCTCGGCGGATGCTCCCAGTTCCTTCCTGTCCGCTTTTACCAGGGTCCACGTTCCACTGTCATGTATCAGTTTCTGTTGTAAACATTTATACGAAACATACTAGGTGAGTGATTTCTCGGATCAAATCATGCCTAACCGTTCCTTTGAATGTGTGAAGAGTGGACGTGGACCATGTTCTAAGTGCCGAATCTCACGTTTTTCAGGAAAATCCAAAGGCAATGTATCTCTCCTGTACATAATTTATTTGCATCTAAAAAGAAATTGAGAAGATTTTCTGTTACTACAGAAGTATACCAGCTGGTAAACAGTGAAACAGTGACAGTGGCAACTCAATATATAGTGTTTGACAGTGAAAAAGATGAGGAAAACGAAAATGTGTAAGTGGTTGCAGATGACATACAGTCACTGTAGAAAAACAACACATCAAAAAACCACACCATGTGGTAAAAATATGAAAAATAAAAGCCCACTGAAGATGCTGCAACTGCAGTGAAACATGTTTGGGTTAAAAATCAAAGCTGTGTTTGGCTAAAGGCAGACCCTATCCAAAAACGTACGTATTGTTAAAGCAAACTCGGAAAAAAGTGCTTCAACCCCAAGATGATTACAGCAGATAAATGTTAACAAATATAATGTACCATTTCTTTTACATCTTTTAGAGAGAGTACAGCATTGTATGGTAGTGAAACATGGACTGTGGGAAAACCGGAACAGAAGAGAATCGAAGCATTTGAGATGTGGTGCTATACACGAATGTTGAAAATTAGGTGGACTGATAAGGTAAGGAATGAGGAGGTTCTACGCAGAATCGGAGAGGAAAGAAGTATGTGGAAAACACTGATAAGGAGAAGGGACAGGATGATAGGACATCTGCTAAGACATGAGGGAATGACTTCCATGGTACTAGAGGGAGCTGTAGAGGGCAAAAACTGTAGAGGAAGACAGAGATTGGAATACGTCAAGCAAATAATTGAGGACGTAGGTTGCAAGTGCTACTCTGAGATGAAGAGGTTAGCACAGGAAAGGAATTCGTGGCGGGCCGCATCAAACCAGTCAGTAGACTGATGACCAAGAAAGAAAAAGAGAGAATAACAAAATTAAATTCAGGGAAAAATCTCTCGGTACTGACTTCTTTTTCTTACACAAGTCCATTTATTAGGATCAGATGTTCAAAGTTTACTCCGAAACTCCCTGTGGTGTTGATGAAGAAATGGCAACATCACCGACAGCTTTCAGATGAAGTACGGCACGGATTCATCTGTCCTGGTCTTTCCTCTTTTGAATAGGTTTAAATTTCCTCCTTTCCTCTGTTTCGCCATAGATGGATGGGTTGAGACACTTCGACCATACAGCTTTTGGAGATCTTACACTCCGTTGATATACAGGACATAAAATCCCGTCTGAGGCAACCCTTGAGTTGTCAAGACTGTACGCCTGGTTGGTTAGGAAGGATTTGAAGTTTGTGGTGTCTGAAGATGAGTGTAATCCAGAAACGCGTAACATATTGTAATAAAAGAGTCAATTGAATATCTCATGACTTTATTGCGATTGTACAGCAATGGTTGCCAATTATTTACACTCCATTATTGACAACAATGTTTCAGCATTATCTTTAAGATCGAAGAGCTCAGTTGCATACATTAGAATGGAATTAGAACTCCGGATTAAAACACTAGTAGGCGCAAATACCATGCACCATCTTTATACCACCTACCATAGCTTAGAAGTGAGGCACAGACGCTACATAAAATGTGGAGCCATATATCGTTACCGCAAAACGTGTTGCTAAAGGTCGAGAGCACCTCTGGACATGGAATCACTTACATCATACTCACTCAATAGCAGGCGTTAAGAATTGTGATGTGGTTGTTGGTTATCATCTAAGTCTATTTCGATTCACTGTGTATTATTCGCAAGCACTGGATCAGAATATGGAACTTCTCTTACAGCATAACACTCAGCGCGCTAATTTGTGACACAGGAAGGTGACCCACATCCGGATCGATTACGCGCGTGGTTTAACGAGCATGGTCTGGTTCACTGATCACCATGAATGTGGTTTTAGGTGGTTTCCCTCGTTGATTTAGGTAATACGGGACTGGTCCCCAGATTCTGGCTGAGAGAGCTGGGTGTGGTTTTTAGGCAGTTTCCCACGTTCATTTAGGTACTGCTGGGCTCTCAAACAATTGAAATACGATGACGTACACAACAAAGCTGATTTTATCAATTAGAAGCGTCTGGTGTAAGCCTGCGAGTGTAAAAACATTGGGCCCGCGTGCTACCAGTGATAACTTTCTTTTTATTTATATTTTATACGATCAAGAATGAACGGAACAGCACACGAGAAACGCTCTTGAAAATGGGAATCGTTTGCCGAAAAACATATTACAAAAATAAACTTAAAAGAAATCGAGACTGGTAGCGGAAAAAGTTATCTTACAAACACACACACGAAAGAAAGTTTACTCGATTCACCGACAGATGACACATACGACCTCCTTCCCTAAAGTTAACCTGACGACAAATAATGAAACAAAATTTCCCAAATCCTGAAAAAGTAGATCCATTCTACATGGGATAAATGCTAGGGAAGAGGCCCAAGAAGAATACTTGATCTGTTCCAGAATGTGCATGCCACTCAAATGACTGAATGGGCTAGTGTACTCGTCGTCCGTAAGGGATACGGCAAGAGTTGTGTCATGTGACCTCAGCTAATTTCAGTATGGATGTGTTCTGGACAAATCCCGATAAGGAGGACCAAGTGTCGTGGTCCATTGCATTGGCCTTCCTGGTTTACTGACCTAAATGACCTGGACTTTTCTTCTAAGGATACATCAAAAGTGTGATGTATGCTACACCATTTAATGACTTCTGTGACCTGGAATATCAGCCGAGAGGCTTCTGCAGCAATTCACTGGTGCGTTTCTACCGGTATTGACTTACAGATACGCATGTACTGCAATAACTCATCGCTTCGTGACCCCTCAGAGTATTTCAGTAGTGGTCTATTTTTGAACAGCACTTTCCAGCAGGTTTTAAAGTCCAGTTGGTTGCGCCATCCTGTCTCCAGATTTTAATTAACTGAAAGTTTGATAGACACGCCGGGAATGTGTGTTGTACGCTACTCCCGTTAATGACAACGACCAGGAAGAGCATATCCCTACAGCTAGTGTCATTGTAAGATAGGACCTGGGCGTCAGGGAAAGGATTGTCCGGTCCATATTGAACGCACTGTGTACTGCATCTCATCTCGAAAGACACATTTTGACCATCTCTTTTGTGACATGGCTATTCAAGGTCATGTAACACAGTGGCACGTAACTCAGTGATAACGCAATCCATGACATATGTTCAAAGGATCATTTTTTCTTGTTTTGAGCACTCTCAAACTTTTCTTTCCTGAGTTGGGGTCATTATGTGGCGTAGTGTTTACTGACGAAGACAGCAATATCTTCGTTTTTTCCACAATAGACTTGGGATACCAAAATGACTTTTTGCTCATTTTAAATTCATTGGTTGCTGATTGTGAGCAAAGATTGAACATGAAGTTCGACGTTCAGCTCGGAAAATCCTTACTGAAACGTGGACAATGATTAAGCAAGCATATGCAGGCGACGCTTTGAAGAAGTCATGTTTTCGAGTGGTACAAAAGGTTTCGTGAAGGTAGAGATTCAGTGAATGACGATCCAAAAAGCTGGCCGCCCGTCTACAGCACACACCGATGTAAACGTGGAGCTCGTAAGGCAGTTGTCGCAAGAAGACTGTCATGTAACTGAGTGTGCGATATCAGAAGAACTTAACTCGAATCGTGATGTATGTCGTAAGATTATAGACAAAGATTTAGGGAAAAGGAAAGTTAATGCAAAACTCATCCTCACACATTAAAAGACAAAAAGAAAGAGGTAAGACGAAGAATTTCTGCTGAACTAGTGGATAGAGCCAGACGTGATCCCATATTTCTATCAAAGATTACTGCCGGGGATGAAAGCTGGTGTTACCAGTACGACTCTCACACGAAGCATCAAAGTGTTGAATGACGGAGCCCTGGATCACCAGCCACGAAAAACTTCAACCGACAGCCTTGCCTTTGAGAACAAACAGAATGTTGAGCGCATCCTTTGATAGTAGAGGATTAGCTCGCTGTGAGTATGTTCCTCCAGTTCAAACAGTGAACCATACTCTTCACATCGAAGTCTTGAAACGTGTGCGTTAAGCACTTCGACATCGCTGTCCAGCTTTGTAGCATTCTTAGGGCTTGTTCGTAATGCATGACAATGTAAGAGCCAATACTGCTTTATCTGTTACCGAGTATCTGAGCAGACATTCTGTTATTGCCATCCCACAGCCACCGTATTCGTCGGACCTCTCGCTTTGCGATTTTTTCTTGTGTCCATGAGTGAAAAGGCTACTGAAAGGAAACTTTTAACAAGATATCGCAGTTTTAACAAGATATGTGACAAATGAGCCTACAAGAATCGCAGTTGCAAATTTCCCTGTTTGTTTTCAAGATCTCCAGAAACATTGGCACCTGTACAAGAGGACTACTTTGATGGGAGCTAGGTTCATTAATTGGTAAGTGCAATTTCCTATTTTTTTTAAAAAATCTGTCCTGGAACTTTTCTGACAAAGGGAGTATTAAACGTAATTTAATATTTTATCATATCCAGTTCAAGATTCGAAGAACAAGTTATTAATTACGGTGACCCTGCAGACAAGTGAGTCTGACTCTCTAGGATGTATAAAACACATCAAAAAAGTTTTGCAACACCGCGGGTCCGAGAGTTCCGAAACCTGTACAGAAAATTGGAATAAAGATGAACATATACATTATTTCCGCCCTTTTTATTGCTCATGAAACCCACACATTGCATGTTGTACCACCATAAAGCGAGATCTTCAGAGTTGGTGGTCCAGTTTGCTGTACACACCGCTACCTCTGATACCCAGTAGCACGCCCTCTTGCATTGATGCATGCCTGTATTCGTCGTGGGGTACTATCCACAAGTTCAAGACACTGTTGGTCCAGACTGTCTCACTCCTCAACGGCGATTCGGCGTAGATCCTTCAGAGTGGTTGGTGGATCACGTCGTCCATAAACAGCACTTTTCAATCTGCTCCAGCCATGTTCGGTAGGGTTCATGTCTGAAGAACATGCTTACCATAGTCGAGCGATGTCGCTATACCGAAGAAAGGCATTCACAAGATGTGCACGTTGGGGGCGCGAATTGTCGTCCATGAAGACGAATATCTCGACAATATGCTGCCGATATGGTTCCACTATCAGTCGGAGGATGGTATTCACGTATCGTACACCCGTTATGGCGCCTTCCATGACTACCAGCGGCGTATGTCGGCCCCACGTAATGCCACCCCAAAACATCAGGGAACCTCCACCTTGCTGCACTCGCTGTACAGGGTGTCTAAGGCGTTCAGCCTGACCTGGTTGCCTCCAAACACGTCTCCGACGATTGCCTGGTTGAAGGCATATGCGACACTCATCGGCGAAGAGATCATGATGCCAATCCGGAGCGGTCCATTCGGCATGTTGTTGGGCCCATCTCTGCCGCGCTGCATGGTGTCGTGGTGGAAAAGATGGACCTCGCCATGGACGTCGGGAGTGAAGTTGCGCATGATGCAGCCTATTGCGCACAGCTTGAGTCGTAACGCGACGTCCTGTGGCTTCACGAAAAGCATTATTCAACATGGTGGCGTTGCTGTCATTGTCCCTTCGAGCCATAATCCGTAGGTACGGTAATCCACTGCAGTAGTAGCCCTTGGGCGGCCTGAGCGAGGCATGACATCGACAGTTCCTCTTTATCTCCTCCACGTCCGAACAACATCGCTTTGGTGCACTCCGAGACGTCTGGACACTTACCTTGTTGAGAGCCCTTCCCGGCACAAACTAACAATGTGGACACGATCGAACCGCGATATTGACCGTCTATGCGTGGTTGAACTACAAACAACACGAGCCGTGTACCTATTTCCTGGTGGAATGACTGGAACTGGCTCTGAGCACTATGGGACTTAACATCAGTCCCCTAGAACTTAGAACTACTTAAACCTAACTAACCTAAGGACATCACACAAATCCATGCCCGAGGCAGGATTCGAGCCTGCGACCGTAGTGTTCGAGCCTGCGACCGTAGTGTTCGCGCGGTCCCAGACTGTAGCGCCTAGAACCGCTCGGCCACACCGGCCGGCTGACTGGAACTGATCGGCTGTCAGACCCTCTCCGTCTAACAGGCGCTGCTCATGCGTGGTTGTTTACACCTTTGGGCAGGTTTAATGGCATCTCTGAACAGTCAAGAGGACTGTGTCTGTGATGCAATTTCCACAGTCAACAGCCATCTTCAGGATTTCTGGGAACTGGGGTGATGTAAAACTTTTTTGATGTGTGTATTAACTGCAGAAACTGAAGCGTTAATGTGAAGCTGTTAAGAGTTAAACTTTTACGCTACATTCCTCCGTGGCATTGTAGCTTAATTTTCATGTCACGAATTGCAAATATTTTTATAAACTTATACTGTTTTCTTTTTAGTTTCAAGATTGTATGAGCCACTTAAATTTTTGGACCTACCTAAAGAAAAAAGAAAACAGAGTCATATCCAACATAAGTTCAGTAGGAACGTCACTGTCATACCAGCTTGTAATCATCTGCTTTGTTTAACCACCAAACGCTTTCTCAGTTGAAGTAACCGCGTGCGAACCAGAAATTTCCATTTCACTAAAGCATGATTTTAACAAGCGTTCGCTATATTCCAAAAAACAAACTAAGAAAGCTTGTTGCCTAAATGTGCGAGGATACAGAGTAACTAAAATATCGGCAATGCGCATAAACATCGTTCTGTTCATGAGCTGTGAACAACGGCCGACAGTATGTTGCAATGAGAGGAAACCTGCACCACGTACTGCGCGTAAAATTCCGAAACTCTGAAGAACTAGACTGACAAGACCCAGAGAACGACAGGAACGACGCAGCCACGGTACTCAAAAGGGAAAAAGTCTGGGCTGAGCAAACTAGAAAAGCGATGGCTCATACGCTGGGGAATTTTACAGCAATGAATGACGTGAAGTAACGAAGAAAAATTGTAGTGCGTTCATTCCGAGAACAAGAGAGAAAGCAGATTTCTCGGAAAATACGGCGTTCCAGACGAGAACGCGGAAACTGGTGGAACTGTACGCTACGTCAGTTCACTACTGCAGCAGGTACACACACGTCTGTTTACGTTAGACTGTATCAGTGCAACATTCGATGCTACGAAACATTTGGCGGGCAATTCAAGCACATTAGCATTACGGGCTGATTCGGAGTTACGTCTGTATGTAAGTGAGGATATTCAGCCGCCAAATAATTGTTAAAATTCATGGTGAAACCTTGAGATGTCATTTACTTCGCTCAATTCGCTACTAGTTTAGGTTAATGACAGTTATAAAGTTTAGCCGGCATAAAGGGCAGGAAAGTTACATCATAGTTACGCTTCGGAATGTTTATTGAGCGAAACTAGTAGCAAACTGTGCAAAATAAGTGATGCTGAAGGTTTCACCATGAATTTTAAACGATTAGAAGTTGTAGAATGGTGGTGTGGTGGTTTCGAGTCCTCGTCCAAGTTCATACCATGTAGCAATTATTGAAGACGACAAAAAAATCGTCGTTTTTGACTTTTGTTCGTCACGAGATAATTGTCCTCCTTCTAATCAAATTCGCAAAACATGCGAGCATTCGGACTACTGTATTCAAATATCATTTTGTGGACATTGCGGCAAGGACTGCTAATTTTTCTCACTGTATAATGGCCATATATTGACAAACAAAATAAAGTAGAAAACAAAACTTCGTGGGCGTTACAGTTGGAAAAACAATGAAAGGATGCCTTCATAAAAAAGAACAACATCTACTACAAACTGGTGTAAATATTATCATAAGACATTTTGGTAACGGACCGAAATAATCTATTCATTTCATCAGAAACCATAGTGGCACCGAAATGACTGGTGAACAGAAGGCAGAAATACTGAATTCAATCTTCCGAAAGTGTATCGTTACGGAAGACCGTAGTACGACTACTCCTTTCCATCAACACAGAACAGCGAAAGGGCAAATAGACGAGTAATCACGGAATAGAAAATCAGCTAAATCTCTCAACAGTGGGAAAGTATCTGCCTTGGAAGATATACCTATAACATACTACATAGATAATGCGACGGAACTTGTTACTTATAGCAACATATTAGCCCTATCTTAGGCCGTTGGACCACAGAAGGGTATAAAGAGATTCGACAACAACAAAATTCACTATTCACTTGAGCTTTCATGGTTTTGGGGGGGGGGGGGGGGGGAAAGCTTTTGTACAACTGAAACGTTCAGAAGCAGGATCCAATTCCTTCAAGACTATTTAACGAGTTCTTCTACTTTTATAGGTTGAAGTGGGAACATTGTTGACACGTCACACGTTCGTGACCAACCAGGAATTGGCCACTGTACAGTTTCGAAGTCCCAGCCATTACCACTTTTGATCCACAAGTAGAGAAAGCATGATATTTTCTTTAACCAAATTAGAAGTAAAAAAATGCTCTAAGAAAATAGTAAATAAAAAAAGACGCACCACGAGGTGATTATCCGAATACGACGGAAATCGGTTGATACGGTATGGTGTACATGTGCAGACAAGCAAATTGGATGATTCATTCAAGAGAAAGAGTTTTACAAATTGAGTAAGTCAATAACGCGTTAATAAAAAAAAAGGGTCAAATGGCTCTGAGCACTATGGGACTTAACTGCTGTGATTATCAGTCCCCTAGAACTTAGAACTACGTAAACCTAACTAACCTAAGGACATCACACATATCCATGCCCGAGGCAGGATTCGAACCTGCGACCGTAGCGGTGACGCGGTTCCAGACTGTAGCGCCTAGAACCGCACGGCCACTCCGGCCGGCGCGTTAATCCACCTATGACCATTACGTAAGCAGTTATTCTGCTTCGTTTTGTTTAGTAATGGTTTTGGAAGTCTTCTTGAGTGATATCGTGACAAATTCCCTCGAGATGGCGCGTCAGATCGTCAAAATCAAGGCCTGGTTGGAGGGCTCTGCTCATAATGCTCCAAACATTCTCAGCTGGGGAGAGATCCGGTAACCTTGCTGGCCAGGGCAAGGTTTGGCAAGAACGATGGCAAGAAGTAGAAACTTTTCCCATGTACGGGCGGGCATTATAATGCTGAAATGTTAGCTCAAGCCGGCTTACCATGAAAACGGGGAATAGAATATCGTCGACATTCCGTTATGCTGTAAGGGTACCACTGAAGATAACCAATGGGATCATATTACCATCAGAAATGGCACCCCAGACCATCACTCTGGTTGTCGGGCAGTTTGGTGGGCTACATTGAGATTGGTATCCCACCGCTGAACGGGGCATCTCCAGACATGTCTTTGTTGGTCATCGGGCCCCATTTCGAAGTGGGACTCATCACTAAAGACAATTATAGTCCATTGAATGAGATTCCAGGCGTAATTTCGAGGTTGGGCATTGCGGTCCTAGACTCCATCGCAGAAGCGTCAAACGAAGGGGTGAACTGTGGATAAGATGGGGTGTCACGACCTTCCCATCTTGTGGCGTGTCCACTCTGGCATTCGGCATAATTGTGGTGAATTTTGATGCCAATATGACATCAATAATACATGAACTTCAGAGCTGTGGTCTTTTTTTTTTTTGTCATGTGTGCTCGAAGTGTCGTCGAGCCCGAGGATAACTTCACACGGTGCCATGCTTTTGCACAACTACAGAGAAACCTGGTACGCACCGTTGAGCCAAAGTAAAAACTTAAACGGAGCAGTGGGTGGGAATTACGGGGTTCGAAGAAGTGAGCTTCTAATTCTTTTGTGCAATGTACACTGAAGCTCCAAAGAAACTGGTATAGGCATGCGTATTCAAATACAGAGGTACATGAAAAGGCAGTATACGGCGCTGCCATCGGCAACGCCTATAAAAGACAAGTGTCTGGCGCAGTTGTTAGATCGGTTACTGTTGCTACAAGTTACCAAGATTTAAGTGAGTTTGTACGTGGCGTTATAGTCGGCGCACGTGTAATGGGACACAGCATCTCCGAGGTAGCGATGAAGAGGGGATTTTCCCGTAAGACCATTTCATGAGTGTACCGCGAATATCAGGAACCCGATAAAACATCTAATCTCCGACATCGCTGGGGCCGGAAAAAGATCCTGCTGGAACGGACCAATGACGACTGAAGAGAATCTTTCAATGTGACAGAAGTGCAACCCTTCCACA
Source organism: Schistocerca serialis cubense (assembly GCF_023864345.2). Taxonomy (NCBI): domain Eukaryota; kingdom Metazoa; phylum Arthropoda; class Insecta; order Orthoptera; family Acrididae; genus Schistocerca; species Schistocerca serialis. The sequence continues at coordinate 1,232,397,479 of NC_064638.1, read as the reverse complement.
AACTGTTGCAGATTTCAATGGTGGGCCATCAACAAGTGTCAGCGTGCGATCCATTCAATGAAACATCATCGATATGGTGTTTCGGAGCCGAAGGCCCACTCGTGTGCCTTTTATGACTGCGCGACACAAAGATTTATGCCTCGCCTGGGCCCGTCAACACCGACATTGGACTGTTGATGACTGGAAACATGTTACCTGGTCGGAGGAGTCTCGTTTCAAATTGTATCGAGCGGGTACCATGGAGAAAAACTCATGAATCCGTCGATCCTGCATGTCAGCAGGGGACTGTTCAAGCTGGTACAGGCTCTGCAATCATGTGGGGCATTTGCAGTTGTAGTGATACGGGACCCCTGATGCGTCTAGATACGACTCTGACAGGTGACACATACGTAAGCATTCTGTCTGATTACCTCTATCCAGTCATATCCATTCTGTATTCCGACGGACTTGGGCAATTTCAGCAGGACAATGCGACACCCCACACGTCCAGAATTGCTGCAGAGTGGCTCTAGGAACACTCTTCTGACTTTAAACACTTCCGTTGGCCACCCAACCCTCCAGACATGAACATTATTGAGCATATCTGGGATACCCTGCAACATGCTTTCCAGAAGAGATCTCCGCCCCGTCGTACTCTTATGAATTTATGGAAAGCCCTGCACGATTCATGGTGTCAGTTCCCTCCTGCACTAGTTCAGACATCAGTCGAGTCCATGGCACGTCGTGTTGCGGCATTTCTGCGTACTCGCTGGGGCCCTATACGGTATTAGGCAGGTGTACCAGTTTCTTTGGGTCTTCAGTGTAGTATGAACGTGGTGCATAATTTGTATCCTATCGATAATGTTCAAAACCCAGAATACTTATCTAAGGCATAAGAGCACTCCCGTTCTCACGGGTCTCCTTCTATTGTCGAGCATTCGACTATGAGTAATGTTCCCTGTGTACCGCCGACCGTTACGAATTACGCAGGGATAACATTGTTACAAGTCGATCGTAAAAGTTAAGTATCGATAAACTGAAATGGAAATTAAAAAAATGATCGACATCTAATTTTAAACCATCCTTGTACCCAGAGGCTAACATACATATAACTGCTAATCACGCTGCGTTTCGACGATCCAATACGATGGGCGGTCAAGATACGAACGTAATCACTCTGAATCACGTTTAAAGCAGGTATCGACGGCACGCTCAACAAAAACTAGTAAGATTTATTCATCTTTCGTCCATTGTATTTTTAAGGTGACTTGACGTATTGGTTAAGACAGCGTTAGGAGGCGGAGAAAGATGGTTTGTTGGTTGAGACGCTTCGGTGCTGTGTACAAGCTACACCTGATTCGAGAAGCTATATGGCCAAGGAGCTAGCAACAAGAGAGGCACTTAGGCTGTGTATAATATCAACGACGTTCTGATGTTAACAGATTCACCCTTGACTAACTGGAGCATCAATCCTGGAACCTGAAAATTCACTGGTGTTTCGAATAACATAAAATAGTGCAACTTCTCTAGGTGAAAGGGCTTTCTGGAATCGTCATTCATTCCTTCATTATTCATTTATTGGTCCATTTGATTGATTACATATTTAAATAGTACATTGAATATAGGACAAGTCAAAATTGCGAAAGGAACACACACACACACACACACACACACACACACACACACACACACACACACAGAGAGAGAGAGAGAGAGAGAGAGAGAGAGAGAGAGAGAGAGAGCACGACAAAATTAATTACAGATAACAATCATAAATTACAAGTGAGAAGTGACAATTTGAATTTAACCATTATTACATAATAATTGTTTACAAGGCTATTTTTTGTAATTTAAAAATTCTTTTAAAGAGTAAAAACATTTTTCCACTAGAAATGACTTAAGATTACGTTTAAAATTTTTTTATGTTGCTGCAATTTTAAATCACTGGGTAGGCTGTTATGTAGCTGAACTGTTATCTGTGATACACTTTTTTGGTACAGTGCTGTTCTACACTGTGACATGTGGATATTATTTTTGTTTCTTGTATTGTGACTGTGTATATGCTTATTTTGTTGAAGATGTCCAGTTTGGTTTAAAAGATACTCATTTGGTCATTTGCGAACAGGATACACTCATATATGTCGACAACGAAATTGGTGACCAGTTACGAAAGAGTAATGTCACTGAAGAAATATTTTTCCTTGTGTGTCTACCTTATACAGACTTCGTAACGAATGTAACGAAAGAGCCGGCCAGGGTGGTCGAGCGGTTCTAGGCACTACAGTCTGGAACCGCGCGACTGCTTCGGTCGCAGGTTCGAATCCTGCCTCGGGCATGGATGTGTGTGATGTCCTTAGGTTAGTTAGGTTTAAGTAGTTCTAAGTTCTAGGGGACTGATGACCTCAGAAGTTAAGTCCTATAGTGCTCAGAGCCATTTGTAACGAAAGAGGCATTTGATGAATTGTATCCATTCTGAGAAATGTCTCAGATGACGAGAGGGGAACACTTTGCAAGGCTTCAATTCAGTCAATGATTCCCAAAAGAATCTGGTATTCAAAGTTACATCTATCAAGATGACATACAACACCAACAATGAGAATGCGAAATGGACACTTGTGACTGACAATTTGCAATTTTTCGCAACACAACTTTTATTTATGTAAATTTACAAGGTTGGCGACTGAACAACAAAAGAAAGGTAACCATAATGATGCCAGTAAAAGCCTCCTAATTGAGGCAAACAAAAGTTTACTTCTAATTTTCCACAAAGGTTCGTGGTAACACACACACACACACTAGCAAAAGTCCAATTCAGAGACGAAGACGTAGTCCTCAGCGGTCGAAGTCCATGAGATTGGCATCTGGAGTGAACTGAACTTCAGGGCTGGTTCTGGCCCATAAATAGCTGTCTCCAGCCAATCAGGTTTTGGCGTCGTGATTCTTCCTGCAGGCCGTGGCTCGAGCTCTCCCTGCAGGAAGTAGTGCTCGGAATGTATGTTTTCATTATCTTGTATGTAAATAGACGGTGTTTACCATGGTGCTTTTGGTACGCCTTGGACATAGACAGCCCCGGCCTGTGATGTGTAATATGGGTTGCCGGCCCTCAGGGGCTACCTTGGCTCCGGCATAACAGACACCGAAGTTATTTTGCACATCTCTACAGAATCAAAGTCTTAATCTCTCCATATTGCGAATATGGTCATTCATAACTGGAAGATCTAAATCACCTAATACTCTCCTATTCCTGCTACATCAACCAAATGGTTCAAATGGCTCTAAGCACTATGGGACTTAACATCTGAGGTCATCAGTCCCCTAGACAACCGTCAAATTGGTAATTCAGCTGTCAAATTGATAATTCTCCATCCCCTAAATGTCACATAGACTTCTTTGACAGCAAAATTCTATACATTTCAAGATACTTTCGAAAGACGGACATTCATCTTTAAGATCGAACATGTGAAGAGATCCCGTGCAGCAACCATAATACTTAATACATATTTTAAAATCCTCAGTATATGAATAAGAAAGTTAGTGTCTGTGTTATTTTTAGTGATAATATGTAATTAAGAAAGGGTGAGATGTATCGAATATCCACATATTTCCTCCATGAATAACTCCTCCATGCTCTCACTTATCCAACTGCCGATCTGCATACTGACTAACATACATGTATGTTCATTAATGCTGGTCCACAGCTGACTTCGGCGCCCTCCTGTGAGTGCTCATTAGATGCAGTTTTCTGTCACCAGAAGGCTCCTCTCCAAATGTATTTCGAACAAGTGCCGAAGAAATTCTCAATCTTACGTCTTATCTATTGGGCTGTGAACTGGAAATTACGGCTGTCCGTGTCTTAAAAGAAAAATTAAAACGATTTGAAGAGTCAGCCGCTTTTGCTTTTTTCTTGTGATCTGAGGTGGATTAGCAGATTACGTTAGTATTTGTGTTCTTGAGTGCAGCCAAATTCTGTATTAATCTTCATTTCGAAGATACTCCAGCAAAAAGAACACTGGTGGCGGTTTTAAATTCACATTTGTGTCATTGAATGTTACACAAACACAAAACAAAAACAGTCCAGTCTTTGAATTAATCCTTGTCTCATGAGGGCCAATGCATCTCCAATGTTATTCTGTCTCTGCATGCCAACGATAATACCTACTTGCAAGGGGCGCTGTTTTTTTAAGCCACCTTTTGTGAATTACGGATATCATTTTCTTTTTGGTTCCTCGTATATATCACAGACTAACACGTGAAACTAGTTTGCTCAATGACTGCTTTCGCTGTTTAGCCTAGTGCTCACTCGTCAAACTCTGAAACGTGGAGAAGGTCCTGAAGCACTTCCATTCAGATTGGTCGATTGGTCGGTTGGTTGATTTGGGTGGGGGGGGGGGGGGGGGGGAGGTGACCAAACAGCGAGGTCGTCAGTACCATTGGATTACGGAAGGATGCGGAACGAAGTCGGCCGTGTCCTTTCGAAGAAATCATCCGGGCATGTGCCTGGAGCGATTTAGGCGCAAATATATTCGCTCGTGTGACACAGGACTCAGATATCACGTCATAAACTGACATCAAGGTAGGAACTAGTTCTTAGTTCCCAGTTCCCACAATGATGTTGGTGGTTTACTATACCTATGTCAACTCAGCAAATACACTGGCGAAATGTGTATTTTAGAACTTCACCTCCTTAATACTAGTTCCTAGTTCCTACCATGGTGTTGTCGGTTTACGACGTGATATTTTACACCTACGTCACTTCTGCGAATAGAATAGCGCTAAATATATTTTAGAATTTCATCTTCTTATTAGCGACAAACTGATGTGCTTACGCTATAAGTGGAATGTGTTCCCACCATGTGCACTATACGTATGCTCTTTAAATTTCCGAAGACTGGAAGATGATAGCAACCCTCTGTCGAAACGAGTCATCGTGAAATAAATAATGTTTAGCGATCTTGGCTTCAGAAACGATTTTTCCATCCTACCTACGGGTAAGGACGACTTTTCGAGTTTTGGATCATTTGAGGAAACAGTAAAGGAACCAAGAAGAAATTTGGAGGGTAACTAAAGTGCAAAGGCAAGAAGAAAAAATTTTGAGGTTTGCTGATGACATAGCAGTTCTGTAAGAGACAGCAGCGGACTTCAAAGGGCAGCTGAATGGAATGGACAGTGTAATGAAAAGATTTGTAAGACGAACATCGACAAAAGTAAAACAAAGGTAATGGAATGTATCGAATTAAATCAGGCAGTGCTGAGGTAGTTGGGCTAGAAATTGACACACTATAAGAAGTACGTGAATGTAACTATTTGGCCAGCAAAATAACTGCTAACTCCCGAAGGATAAAGGGTATAAAATGCAGTATGGCAATAGGAAGAAAATTATTTATGAAAAAGAGGAATTTGTTAACATCTAATAAAAGGTTGAGTGTCTTCAGAAAGTATATATGTGGAGTGTAGCCTCACATCCTGGTAGGTCATAGAATCGTCAGTCTGGTGGGAATGTAAATTGCAACGGGATGCCAAGGGTGAATACAGTAAGTTCAAATGGATGTAGGTTGCAGTAGTTATGCAGACATAAGAAGGCGCAGTATACACTGGTGTACTTTTGCATGTAGCCAGTCTTAGGACCGAAGAATAAACTCCTAGGGAGCTGGGAGAGGGACAACGGTATTACTAATTGGAAAGGTCTGTATTTTACCAATTCCGGGACTTGTCTTAAAATCGAGGATGGAGGCCCACGACCACCCCCTCGAAGATCCTGGTCCTATGGGGATTTAAACTATTTTGATTTGTTTCGGAGACGATATGTGCCAAACAACAATTTGAAGCTTCGTGTGTATGTGTGTTTTTTTAAGAGAGTTTAACAGAATTAAGTGGTGTGACTACGTAAGCTTTCCCGGCGTAATAAGTCTTGAAAGTCCCTTCGGGATTGCTGTCGGATACTAAAATCAACTTGACTCGATATTTCGGAGATACAACTGGTCGCTATCTTCAGGAGAATGCTGCTTCTGCTGATGAGTCCCGCTGGTGCTGCCGTTCCGCCTAGGTTGTATGATCTGCCTAAGTTACATAAGGAAGGGGTTCCTCTACGCTCTATTGTTAGTAATTTGGGTGCACTCACTTATAACCTGACAAAGTATTTATCAGCTGTTCTCAGTACATGTGTTGGCAAGTGTGAATACCATATCTCCAATTCGATGGATTTTAATCGACGATTGAGATCTCTGAAGTTGAGTCCTTCAGATCCATTAGTGAGTTTTGATGTGGTATCCCTTTCCAAACCAGTTCATCTGGAAGAGTCCCGCCGGCCGCGGTGGTCTCGTGGTTCTAGGCGCGCAGTCCGGAACCGCGCGACTGCTGCGGTCGCAGGTTCGAATCCTGCCTCGGGCATGGATGAGTGTGATGTCCTTCGGTTAGTTAGGTTTAAGTAGTTCTAAGTTCTAGGGGACTGATGACCACGGCTGTTAAGTCCCATAGTGCTCAGAGCCATTTTGGAAGAGTCCCTTAGTTTGATCATTGGAAAACTGGATGAAGAGCTGGTGAAGCATTGTCGTCATGTACGGATATCCACGTATTTTTTTATTCTTTTATTTAACGGTAACATTTTTGAACAGAATGACGGAGTGGCTATCGGTAGTCCTTTATCACCTATAGTCGCCAATTTATTTATGGAGGACTTCGAAGATATGGCACTGAAGACTTCAGCTTTGCAACAAATGTGCTTCTGTACATATGTAGATGATACGTTTTTCGTCTGCCCGCATAGATTTGATACTCTTAATAGGTTTTTGGACCACTTCAACTATCTTCATCCCTGCATCAAATTTACTATGGAGGTTGAAAGTGATGGGATGCTTCCATTTTTAGACGTTATGGTTTATAAAAAGCCTGATGGTACTTTGGGACACAGTGGTCACCGTAAGCCGACGCACACAGATCGGTATCTGCATTCTAAAAGTTGCCATCAACCACACCAACGCAGTGGCGTCCTTAGGACGCCATTTCCGACGTGGACAGCTTAACCCAAGAACTTGCACATTTGATGGCTGTTTTTAAGGAAAATGGATACTCCGAGAAGCAGATCCATCGGGCTATGGGGTGTGGACCATCTCTGGAGATGCATGAAGAGGAACATAGATCGGTGGCCTTTCTTCCTCATGCTGGAGGCATATCGTTTAAAACTGGACGAATTTTAAGGAATTTTAACATTAAGAGTGTGTTTCGTCCACCTTCTAAGATTAGGGCACTACTGGGTTCTGTGAAAGATAATCTGGGGAGTAGGAAACTCGGTGTATACAAAATTTCGTGTCAATGTGGGATGGCTTACATTGGCCATTCGATTCACGCAATTCATGACTGGTGTGTGGTACATTGCTGTTATACGAGGCTACAATAGCCGCAAAAATCGGCGGTAGCAGAACACTGCTTAAATGAGGGACACAGTATGAAATTTGATGAAACTGTGCTAGTTGCCAAAATTTCTGGTTTTTGGAACAGTGTCTATAAAGAGGCGATTGAAATTAGGTTGGCGGATAATTTAATCAAGAGAGATAATGGGTTTCCTCTTAGAAAGATGTGGAATCCTGTATTATCTCGCATCAGTCCGCCCCTGTAGCTGAGTGGTCAGCGTGACAGACTGTCAATCCTAAGGGCCCGGGTTCGATTCCCGGCTGGGTCGGAAATTTTCTCCGCTCAGGGACTGGGTGTTGTGTTGCCCTAATCATCATCATTTCATCCCCATCGACACGCAGGTCGCCGAAGTGGCGTCAAATCGAAAGACCTGCACCAGGCGAACGGTCTACCCGACGGGAGGCCCTAGCACACGACATTTCCATTTTTCCATCTCGCATCAAAACTGAACGTTCTTCGGTGCGGCCCTGAGTGCGATATATCGTTGCCAGCAGTGTTCTACTAAGGGCGGCACCACCTCCCTGTCTTGGAGGGCAGTAACCGTGATTGGCGGCGCATGCGCCGTGTACTGAACAGTGGCCTATATAGGACGTCGATTTGCAGCCTGGCCCCCTTCTCTCCCCCGAGTCCTCTTGCATTTCCCTCCTCTGCCTCTTCTCATTCCCTCTCGCGTCTGCCCTCCCTCACTCCCCCCTTATGAGTCCTCTCCCTCCTTGGTTCCCCCCTTTCGTTTTTTACTCTCCTCCCTCCTTGTTTTTTCCCCCTCCTCCATGTCCCCCACCTGCCTTTGGCTCGGGAGTGTCATCTTTGTGCCGCCATTTTCGTGCAGTGTTTTCCAGTGAGTGTTCCGTGTTGTGTCTTTTGGGAAGTGTTGCGAACAGCCATCATACTGTCGCTGGGTGTGATTTTTTATCTCTTGTGAACAGAAACCAGACTGTCGCCATGTATTTTAATTGTGTGTCTACTATGTTACTTGTCTGATTCTTGTGTATTTTATTAACATTGCCAACCCCTTTGCTTTCTGTTTTAACTTTCCGCATTTTTCTGCCATTTTACACTTTCAGTCACCGTTTTATCGCCTGTTTTTCTTGTTTCTTTTCTTCTTCCGTTTTTAAAAAAGTCTGTAGGCTGTAGAGCAGCGTACTAAGCTGCTGCCAGCCCGCCCCCTTCGGGGGGAATTGAAAATCAATAAAGGAAAAAAAAGCAGCCTGGCGTCTGTGGGACTCAGCAGAAGCAGCATTCTCCTGAAGATAGCGACCAGCCGGATCGCCGAAATATCGAGTCAAGTTGATTTTGGGATCCGGCAGCAAACCCGAAGAGACTTTCAAGCATTAAGTGGTGCAGTGTACCTTGAACATATGTATCCCTCACCACAACTGTCTTTAAAGTGGAATTGCTATATAATGCTAGAAATAACGCTTACTGCATTTGTAAGGTCAGTTTGAACTGGTGTGGTGTATCCATTACTTTTGGGTTGGCAATCTTGGAGAGCGGCAGTGTATGATTCCTTTACAGACAAACGGCTGACACGTGCCTTGATGACCCTCCGAGAGGAGTGCAGGGTGGAGTAGGTTGTAGTGCCGGCTGGAGTTACTGCGGCAGTAACTCGGCGCCGAATGCAGGGGCGGCGGTTTACTGCGCCTGTAAAACTGCGACACGCACAATGCGACGGCCCGGCGGATTGAAATATTCAGGCAGGCGTCCGCAGGATTTGTGGGGCGCCGTGTACGGCGCTGTACGTCAGCCGATAACCGCAGAGCAAGCGCTCGGCGGCAGGAGCTAGGCCGGTGCGCGCCTCCCAGACAAAGGGAGGCGGATTTATGGCGGCGCGAGCGACCTGCGAGGACTCGAGTCCTTCAAGATCTGTGGGGGCAGTTAAGGAGGTCACCCGTCATATCAGCCGCAGGTGGTCATCAAATACGGTACTGGCTAAGAAGTAAGCATAATCAAGAAATTACAGCACGTTTAAGAGGATACAAGACGTACCTAAAATGCTACAACCCCCCCCCCCCCCCCCTACATTTACATCTACATTTGTACTCCGCAAGCCACCCAGCTGTGTGTGGCGGAGGGCAATTTACGTGCCACTGTCATTGCCTCCCTTTCCTGTTGCAGTTGCGTATTGTTCGCGGGAAGAACGACTACCGGAAAGCCTCCGTGCGCTCTCGAATCTCTCTAATTTTACATTCGTGATCTCCTCGGGAGGTAGAACTAGGAGGAAGCAATATATTCGATACCTCATCCAGAAACGCACCCTCTCGAAACTTGGTCAGCAAGCTACACCGCGATGCATAGTCTGCCACTTGAGGATGCTAAACATCTCCGTAACGCTATCACACTTACTAAATAACCCTGTGACGAAATGCGCTGCTCTTCTTTGGATCTTCTCTATCTCCTCTGTCAACCAGACCTGGTAAGGATCCCACACTGATGAGCAATACTCAAGTATAGGTCGAACGAGTATTTTGTAAGCCACCTCCTTTGTTGATGGACTACATTTTCTGAGGACTCTCCCAATGAATCTCAAACTGGCACCCGCCTTACCAACAATTAATTTTATATGATCATTTCACTTCAAACCGTTCCGTACGCATACTCCCAGATATTTTACAGAAGTAACTGCTACCGGTGTTTGTTCTGCTATCATATAATCATACAGTAAAGGATCCTTCTTCATTACATTTGTCTATGTTAAGTGTCAGTTGCCACTCCCTGCACCAATGCCGGCCGAAGTGGCCGTGCGGTTAAAGGCGCTGCAGTCTGGAACCGCAAGACCGCTGCGGTCGCAGGTTCGCATCCTGCCTCGGGCATGGATGTTTGTGATGTCCATAGGTTAGTTAGGTTTAACTAGTTCTAGGGGACTAATGACCTCAGCAGTTGAGTCCCATAGTGCTCAGAGCCATTTGAACCCTGCACCAAGTGCCTATCCGCTGCAGATCTTCCTGCATTTCGCTGCAATTTTCTAATGTTGCAACTTCTCTGTATACCACAGCATCATCCGCGAAAAGCCGCATGAGCTTACGACACTATCTACTAGGTCATTTCTGGAACATTATATCGTAAGTCTTATTCCGTGCCACAAGTCTCATATCCCTCTCTACATGGTTATATAGATTATATCAAACGATCCACATACTCACTCAACCTATCCTGAAAAGATGCGCTAAAAGGATATGCAGTCTGATGTTTCCCAGAGTATTTCTAACTTGTAGAATTCTCGGGTGTGCCTGCTTACGTTGTAAGCTTTCCACATTATTACGGCAAACAGACTTGTTTCCATCTTCATGTGGATCCTGACAATGTTGACCATTTGACCATTACCCTCCACCCAACCCCGCCAGGTTTTGTTGGAACGACATTCAATGAAGCATCAGCTGTGAAATTCAGTACAGTTCAGTCACGAAGCATGGCGAGATAAGTTACCTGACTAATCTCCGCAGAGGCACAAGCTTTGGGGTCTTCAAAACAAATTGTCACATTAATGTCACATACTACTATGCGTTATTGTTTCATGCACTCCATATCGGTGTACAGTAACTGATTTGAAAGAGTTGTTATCTAATAGCACGGTTAGGAAGAACAAGAAACGGATAATTTTTATCTATGATGGAGCTCCAGACAGTACAGATTTCTGTCTTTTGCACTATAGTAAATTGTGGATGATCAATGAATTTAATCTTAAAAAATCATTTTAGATCTCTGTTAATGTTTCTCCTATGTGAGGGTGATCATAATGATGTGTTGCTCCAAGTTATGAGACACATCAGCTACTCTTTCCACAGCAAAAACAAACAGCATGCGGAACACACGTTGGGGATTAAATGCGCTGCAACCATCAACTACCAGAATTGAGTTGGTAGTTGGCGGTTGCAGAAACAACATCGCTGTTACAGTGTTCTACGGAAGTCGGGTCACAGAGGTTTGCCACTGGTAGTATCGTGTATACGATTGGAGTGCACCCCTCAGCGACAGATAATGCGTTGGGGTGCTGAACTGAGTCACCGAAACTGTGTTTCATTTTATTACGTTAGTGAACGTATGAAATCCTGTAGACCATCAATCAGAAGGATGGACATACAAAAACTTTATGATCCTTTACTGTTTGGTCCAACAATACAGGCTTGCACACACATTATATCTTACCCTTGGTAATACCTACTTTTCGTGCATTAGGCCGAGATCTGAGGCGGAAGTAAGATGACATCACAGCTCGAACCAAGCGCGTTTCCAATAAAGAATTCGGCCAAATCAAGGACAATAAAAAGTTCAGGGCGGAGGAACAAGAATTTCAAAGTTTGCTAATTGCGCTGTAATTCTTTAACAGACGAGTAAGTAGTTGGAAGAGCAGTTAAACGAAATGGGTAGCTCCCGAAAAGAGGTTAAAAGTTGAATGTAAGCAAAACAAGGGAAATGTAACGTAGTCAAATTTAGTTTTTCTTGTGAGCAGTCCATCATTCTTCATTCTGTTTTTCAATCTAGCCACGGCAGATGATGCTTTTGCGATACTGTTACTAGTCTCAATGCCCCGCAAACAAATTATTACATTCCGTAGATCCCAAGTACGTAAAGATATCACGTGCTCAGCACACTGAGCTCCAGGCCGTCGTCGTCTTCGTGACCGTGTCGCTACTTCTCAGTCAAGTATCTCCTCAACTGATCTCACAAGGGTTGAGTGCACCCCACTTGCCAACAGCTTTCCACACACCCAGACGGTGACCCACCCAACTGCTACGACTGAGCTTGACTTCGGTGATCTAACGGGAACCGGTGATGCCGCTGCGGTAAGGCCGTTGTCGCTGATTAATTGGATTAGGAAATAAGACACTAAAAGTAGTCGACGTTTTTTTTTCAATATGCGCAGCAAGATAAGTGACGGCGGCCGAAATAGAGAGGAGGTAAAATGGAGACTGGCAATAACAAGAAAAGTGTTTGTGAAAACGAGGTTTTGTTTAACAATATGGTCAGTTGTGACGGAAGTTTCTGGTCAGCAGCACAAGATCGACGATAGAAAGTCAGTTCGTAGTAAAAATATTTCTGTTGCTGATAAATTAGATATATGTACAGTATAGTAGGCTGTGGCTTAGCCATGTATCCGCAATATCCGTTCTTCCAGGAGTGCTAGTTCTGGAAGGTTCGCGGAACGGCTTCTGTGAAGTTTGGAAGGTAGGAAACGAGCTACTGGCAGAATTGAAATTGTGACGAGGGGTCGTGAGGCGTGCTTGGGTAGCTCAGATGGTAGAGCACTTGCTCGCGAAATGCGAAGGTCTCGAGTTCGAGTCTCGATCCGGCACACAGTTTTAATCTGCCAAGAAGTTTCATATGTACAGTATTTAACGATCATTTTCTGAGCAGTACTGGTGAATTAAATAAAAATTTATTTTCTACAGGGAATCATATAACTTTCTTGGCAAATGCCTTTCCAAGATTGATGAGTGAAATATTCCTCTGTGATATACAAGGTGGAGATTGAGTCAATAATTAAATCACTGAAGACTAAGGACTCTCATGGTTATGATGGAGTGTAGTAGAATATTAAAGTACTGTGCTGCACATGTTAGCCCTGTATTTAGCCATATTTGTAATTTTTCCTTTAGGAATGGTCAGTTCCCTGAACGATTAAAGTACTCAGTAGTGAAGCCGCTTTATAAAAAGGGAGAAAGGGATAATGTAGATTATTTTAGACCTATTTCTATGCCATCAGTGTTTGCTCAGGTTATTGAAAAGGCTCTGTATGTAAGGGTAATTGATCATCTTATTTCACAAGATTTGTTATCAAATATACAGTTCAGCTTTAGAAGTCGTTTAACAACTGAAAATGCTATATTCTCTTTTCTCCGTGATGTACTGGATCGGTTAAACAAAAGGTTTCGAATGCTAGGCATATTTTTTGACTTAACTAAGGTGTTAGTGTTGATCACATAATATTGCACCAGATGTTGGACCATTACTGAATACGGGGAGTAGATCAGGACTAATTCACCTCTTACTTTAGCAACAGACAGCAAAAGGTCATTATTCACAATGTTGAGAATGGCTGTGATGTGGGGTCTGAGTGGGGTACAGTCAAGTGGGGGGTGCCCCAGGGATCAGTGTTGGGGCCACTCCTGTTCCTTATTTATATAAATGATATGCCCTCTAGTATTACGGGTACTCTAAAATATTTCTGTTTGCTGATGACACTAGCTTGGTAGTAAAGGATGTTGTGTGCAACATTGGCTCGGTTTCATGACCTACGTTCGTGGCTTGTATAAAAGAAACTAACGGTAAATCACAGTAACACTCAGTTTTTACAGTTTCTAACACACAATTCAACAAAATCTGACGTTATAATTTCACAGAATGGGCATATGATTAGTGAAACTGAACAGTTCAAATTTCTAGGTGCTCAGATAGATAGTAAACTGTCGTGGAAATTCCACGTTCAGGATCTGCTGCAATTTTTACTATTCGATCGGTATCTGAAATGAGTGAAAGCTCGACAAGAAAATTAGTCTGCTTTGCTTATTTTCATTCCCTTATGTCGTATGATATGATATTTTGGAGTAACTCTTCCCATTCTAAAAGGATATTTTTGGCTCAGAAACTGGCGGTTCGGGCAATAATTGGTGTAAGTTCACGAACCTCTTGTCGATCCCTGTTCACGAGTCTAGGTATTTTGACATTGGCCTCTCAATATATGTATTCCTTACTGTCATTTCTTGTTAACAATATAGGCTTATTCCCGAGAATAAGCAGCTTTCACTCACCTGCATTTGAATCGTACTTCCTTAACTCTTGTGCAGAAAGGTGTGCAGTATACTATCGCATCCATTTTCAATAAGCTACCACTCGATTTCAAAAATCTTGCCAGTAATCCACGCGCTTTCAAATCGAAATTGAAGAGTTTGCTCATGGGCCACTCCTTCTATTCTGTCGAGGAGTTCTTTGAAAAATTAAGCTGATTCTTGTTGTATGTTGTTTGCGTTTACTTAAACTTATGGACTGACTTTTTTCGGGTTCATAAACATTTTATTTTTATCTGTTATTACTTTCATGTTGTAATTTCATGTACTGACACGTTCCATGACTTTGGAGATTTGCTCCTCAACTTGGTCCTACGGAACGTGTAAATAAATAAATATTTAAGAGCCAGGAAAAGTTTGATGAAGGTGTTTGTATGGAGTGTAGTCTCGAGCGAAAATGAAACGTGGACGATAAGCAGTTAAGAGGAGAATAACTTTTCATATGTGGTGTTAACAGAAGAATGTTGAAAGTTAGGTAGCTAGATCGAAAGACTAATGAGAAGTCAGTAAATGGAATTGGGGTAAAAAAAAAATTGTGACACAGTTTGACTAAAAGAGGGGATCGGTTGGTAGGCACATCCTGAGGTGTCAAGGAATCGTTAATGTGGCAATGACAGGAAATGTGGGGGGTAAAAGTTGTAGAGGGTGCCCAAGGCTTGAACACAAAAAGCAGGTTAAAATGGTTGTAGTTAGTGGTATTTATGCAGAGATGAAAACGAAAGGCTAAACTAGAACAGAGAGCTGCATCAAAGAAGTCTCCGGACAGAAGGCCACAACAATAACAAACCAGTTTACATCTGAAAATTAGCCACCTACGTTTTTATAGCCTCTGAGGACGACTCCCGCAATTGTGGAGACAGAAATATGCCTTAGATATACCCTAGAAATACTTTATGTTACTGGGTGTTTCCAGCTTCTTAACTGCTTGTTTGCTGGAGTTGACATTATACTGACGACCACACCCTGCTAGTCGCGTACGCTCTGAGAGTAATGAAGTAGCAGTTAACTGCATGTTGTTTGCTGCAAGGGAATTGGACATTCAGGATGCTGTTTACGAACACAGTCGCGCGACGGACAAACACGTGCTGTTCGTCCATGAGAATAGCGACAACCAATTTAGCTAATAACAGGCAGCATTTTCCTTGCATGCTAATGATCCATCATGGTGGGACCATGTGAGGAATGTTGTATTAACGACCCGTCCATAACAGATGTACGAAGTGTTATCCTAACACTCCGTAATTGGCTACTTTTTTTCTAAAAATCCTGCTAACAAATAGAAGAAGATAGTTTATGGATGTTTTTGTTTTCCGATCGGCCTGTTTTATTTTTAGTGGCTTTAGTTTCAGTTACCATCCATGTCGCTTCACTGGAGCGAATCGAGTTTCATTCAGCTTCGTAAGGCTGATTGAATCAGGTTGTGATGAGCTGCACGTCGTCCCGGTCTAATAAGGAGAGAGCAGCGCTCGTTTTTTGCCAGAGCAGACGCACTCAACCGTCCAACCTGAAGCTGGAGTGGAAACCTCCTGTACCACATGTATTATGTGTATCTACGTCATATTAGCAAGTACAGGGAAAAGATTTTACTGTCACAGAGGTAGAATACAGTGTTCGTATTTATGGAAAACTTGGCTCAAATCCGTGATCAGTCATTCTATTCTTTTTTGCTGTTATTTAATTATTGTTACTGTTATTACGCTGAAACGTAACTTTGTCTGCCCACGGTGGCAGCACTATCTCGTTCAAACCCGAGAAGCGGGGATGGGAGGTAGAAATAACACATTGCAGTATTCTTACGACTGGAAAACACGTGTGATAACACGATACATGCCCGTGCACATCACTGAATGCAGTGCTCATTTAGAACAAGAACAGAATCAGGACGTACAGTATACTGCACATTTGCTGCTCACGACAGTTGGCTAGCAGTGCGCGTAAAACTTACTACCGCTGTGATGTCGCTATTTTTCTCAGCTTTCTCTACCGTTTCACTCGCCGACTCTTTATACGAATGCACGCCGACCGATTTAATTACATATGCAGTTTATTCATCCGTCGCCGGCCGGAGTGGCCGAGCGGTTCTACGCGCTTCAGTCTGGCACTGCGCGACCGCTGCGGTCGCAGGATCGAATCCTGTCTCGGGCATCGATGTGTGTAATGTCCTTAGGTTAGTTAGGTTTAAGTAGTTCTAAGTTCTAGAGGACTAATGAGCTCAGAAGTTAATTCCCATAGTGCTCGAAGCCATTTATTCATCCGTCAAAGTTCAAAATGGTTCAAATGGCTCTAAGCACTATAGGACTTAACAGCTGAGGTCATCAGTCCCCTAGAACTTAGAACTACTTAAACCTAATTGACGTAAGGACATTACACACATGGGTTAGTTAGGTTTAAGTAGGTCTAAGTTCTAGGGGACTAATGACCTCAGAAGTTAAGTCCCATAGTGCTCAGAGCCATTTATTCATCCGTCAAAGTTCAAAATGGTTCAAATGGCTCTAAGCACTACAGGACTTAACAGCTGAGGTCATCAGTCCCCTAAAACTTAGAACTACTTAAACCTAACTAACCTAAGGATATCACACACATCTAAGTCCGAGGCAAGATTTGAACCTGCGACCGTAGCGGTTGCGCGGTTCCAGACTGTACCTCCTGATTCTGTTCTTGTTCTAAACGAGCACTGCAGTCAGTGATGTGCACGGGCATGTATCGTGTTATCACACGTGCTTTTCAGTCGTAAGAATACTGGAATGTATTATTTCTACCTCCCCCGTTTCGACGAGATAGTGGCCAGATACTGATATATTTTACCGCGTAAAACAGGATTAAAGTCTGTTTCACAGAGGAAGACTGCACTGTAGTTCCTTCTCTAGACTGTCGCACAGATGAAGAAATGGTAGATATCAAAATAGATGACAGAGGGATAGAAAAACAACTAAAATCGCTCAAAAGAGGAAAGGCCGCTGGACCTGATGGGATACCAGTTCGACTTTACACAGAGTACGCGATGGAACGCCCCCCTTCTTGCAGCGGTGTACCGTAGATCTCTAGAAGAACGTAGCGTTCCCAAAGATTGGAAAGGGGCCCAAGTCATCCCCGTTTCCAAGAAGGGGCGACGAACAGATGTGCAGAACTATAGACCTATATCTCTAACGTCGGTCAGTTGTAGAATTTTTGAACACGTATTATGTTCGAGTACAATCACTCTGGAGACTAGAAATCTACTCTGTAGGAATCAGCATGGATTTCGAAAAAGACGATCGTGTGAAATCCAGCTCGCGCTATTCGACCACGAGACTCAGAGGGCCATAGACACTGGTTCCCAGGCAGATGCCGAGTTTCTTGACTTCCGTAAGGCGTTTGATACAGTTCCCCACAGTTGTTTAATGAAAAAAGTAAGAGCATATGGACTATCAGACCAATTGTGTGATTGGGCTGAAGAGTTCCTAGATAACAGTCATTCTCAATGGAGAGAAGTCTTCCGAAGTAAGAGCGATTTCAGGTGTCCCACAGAGGAGTGTCGTAGGACCGGTGCTATTCACAATATATACAAATGACCTTGTGGATAACATCGGAAGTTCACTCAGGCTTTTTGCGGATGTTGCTGTAGTATATCGAGAGGTTGTAACAATGGATAATTGTACTGAAATGCAGGAGGACCCGCAAGGAATTGACGCATGGTGCAGGGAATCGCAATTGAATCTCAATGAAGACAATTGTAATGTGCTGCGAATACATAGAAAGAAAGATTCCTTATCATTTAGCTACAATATAGAGGCATTAGGATTGGTTTAAAATGGAATGACCATATAAAATTAATCGTCGGTAAAGCAGATGCCAGCCTGAGATTCATTCGAAGAATCCTAAGGAAATGCAATCCGAAAACAAAGGAAGCAGGTTACAGTACACTTATTCGCCCACTGCTCGAATACTGCTCACCGGTGTGGGATCCGTACCAGATAGGGTCGATAGAAGAGATAGAGAAGATCCAACGGATAGCAGCGCGCTTCGTTACAGGATCATTTAGTAATCGCGAAAGCGTTACGGAGATGACAGATAAACTCCAGTGGAAGACTCTGCAAGAGAGACGCTCAGTAGCTCGGTACGGGCTTTTGTTGAAGTTTCGAGAACATACCTTCACCGAGGAGTCAAGCAGTATATTGCTCCCTCTTACGTGTACCTCGCGAAGAAACCATGAGGATAAAATCAGATGCATTAGTGCCCACACAGAGGCATACCGACAATCTTTCTTTCCACGAACAATACGAGACTGGAATAGAAGGGAGAACCGATAGAGGTACTCAAAGTACCCTCCACCACACACCGTCAGGTGGCTTGCGGAGTATGGATGTAGATGCAGAAGCGCCTAGAACCGCTCGGCCGCACTGGCCGGGTCCGTCAAAGTACGAGGGCTATTTCTTTCAGGATCTGTCCTTTTTCGAAATGAAAACCACAGTGAAAATGAAAAATGTTTTATATGCAACACTTAGCTACACATTCCACCTACTTCTCTACGTAGCTGCCGCTCCGACATTTTTCTTTGTGTCGTACCAACTTTCCAATACCCTTGTCATAGAAGGCAGCCGCCTGTGTCTTCCACCTATTATCTACACTGAATTGCAGCTGTCTGTCTGACCCTAAATGCTGTCCTCATAGCCAACGGCACATGTAAGCAAAGAGACGAAAATCATGGAGAGCCAAGTCTGGGATATAATGTGGCTAATGGAGCACTTCCTATCGATTACGCTCCAGTGTGCGGCCGAGCATCTTCGTGACGGTGGTAAATGCCTCGTGACAACATTTTTCTTCGCTTGTTCTGAATTGCCCTTCGTAGACGATATTCTCACTTATTCTCACTCGCTGAACAACTTGGTTCCTTCCCCAACCGCATGCATCATGAGCGTCTGTAGGTCCTCCTTCGAAGTTCCCTTATCAATGCTGCAACTGTCACGAAGGACGGTTACCTTATGTGGGCTGCAGATGGAACCCGTGAGCATGGAGACATCGAGTGATACAGCACGCATTTCACACTTCTCGGGAGACTATTGTTCCAGGCATCTTTACGCGCTCACTGTGCGCTTGGGACTGAAAAGTGTGACGCGAAGCGATTGGCGGTCGTAGAAGAGATACGGTGAAACACACTTGCGCAAAGATTCACCCGATATTCATTGTGTTTTTAATTTCGCGACCGATCTGACTTCGGACAAAGTATCCTCTTATCTCTCCTCCTGTGTGATGATCACAAATATTTTTTGACATGGTATCGTATACGGTTTTCCTGCCGTCTTCTACTCTCATTGGCTGGCCGCTGTGGCCAAGCGGTTCTAGGCGCTTCAGTCCTGAACCGCGTGACCGCTACGGTGGCAGGTTCGAATCCTGCCTCGGGCATGGATGTGTGTGATGTCCTTAGGTTAGTTAGGTTTAAGTAGTTCTAGGGGACTGATGACCTCAGATGTTAAGCCCCCTAGTGCTCAGAGCCATTTGAACCATCTACTGTCATAGCAGCAAACACAGGTCGTCATTGTTGTTTAGTGGTTTGTGATATTCGCTGGTGATCAAGAGGTCGCAGGCTTGATCCCGGTTACCATCTCATCCTTTCGCTAGTGGAAATGTCTGGGACGAGGTGTACACACTCTCGTGAGTCCAAATGAATATCTGCTTGGATGTAAGTGCAGCAAGTTCATGCACAAGTCTACGAAGTAGCGTTGCCCGAGAGGTCTGGAATGTGGATGACACCGACGATTGTTTCTTAGTAGCAAAATCTTCAGTGGCTATTTTTCTCAGCTTCGAGAGCGAAACACTACACGGATTAGGACTACGGATATCATTCTGCAAGATACTGGACCAGTTCAATATGATTTTGGCGTAGATGGTGTGGCGGCAGTAACAGAGAAAATCGATCCCCGCTTGCGTACTTCAATAATGAGCAAGCACGTAAGCGAAAGCGGACGTGAAATGCGAAAAGTAAAAATCGAAAAGTATCATTTGCAGCGACCTGTAATTTTTTGTGAAAAAATTGGAAGTGTCAGTCTGTTTCGTTGCAGACCACTGTAGATGATTTATACCAATAAAACAAAATTGTTTTGGTGATACAAACACGCATTTCGTAGTAGTTCCACAGACAGATTTCAGATACGTTAATAATTGTCTTTTTACTTTACTCTTGGCGATTTTCCGCCATTCTTACTGTTGAATAATTACATAAAACTGTTTTTGTCCTTCTCTGACGCTTAGAAATCTATTTCATCTATTTACGTTTTTTTATTCAGGATTTAGGCTCGTCCTTTGTCAAGATATTGTTCTTGTTGTTGTGGTCTTCTTGTTCTTGTGAGACTGCTTTGGTGCAGCTCTCCATGCTACCCTATCCTGTGCAAGTTTCTTCATCTCCCAGTACTTACTGCAACCTACATCCTTCTGAATCTGCTTAGTGTATTCATCTCTTGGTCTCCCTCTACGATTTTTACCCTCCACGCTGCCCTACAGTGCTAAATTTGTGATCCCTTGATGCCTCAGAACATGTCCTACTAACCGGTCCCTTCTTTTCGTCAAGTTGTGCCACAAACTCCTCTTCTCCCCTATTCTATTCAATACTTCATCATTAGTTATGTGATCTACCCATCTAATCTTCAGCATTCTTCTGTAGCACCACATTTCGAAAGCTTCTATTCTCTTCTTGTCCAAACTATTTATCGTCCATCTTCCACTTCCGTACATGGCTACACCCCATACAAATACTTTTAAAAACGACTTCCTGACACTTAAATTTATACTCGATGTTAACAAAATTCTCTTCTTCAAAAACCCTTTCCTTGCCATTGCCAGTCTACATTTTATATCTTCTCTACTGCGACCATCATCAGATATTTTGCTCCCCAAACAGCAAAACTCC
Source organism: Schistocerca serialis cubense (assembly GCF_023864345.2). Lineage (NCBI taxonomy): Eukaryota > Metazoa > Arthropoda > Insecta > Orthoptera > Acrididae > Schistocerca > Schistocerca serialis. The sequence goes on along the minus strand of NC_064638.1, from coordinate 1,232,376,428 downwards.
TTTACCACTTTAAGTGTGTCATTTCCTAATCTAATTCCCTCAGCATCACCCGACTTAATTCGACTACATTCCATTATCCTCATTTTGCTTTTGTTGATGTTCATCTTATATCCTCATTTCAAGACACTGTCCATTCCATTCAACTGCTCTACCAAGTCCTTTGCCGTCTCTGATAGAATTACAATGTCATCGGCGAACCTCAAAGTTTTTACTTCTTCTCCATGGATTTTAATACCTACTCCGAATTTTTCTTTTGTTTCCTTTACTGCTTGCTCAATATACAGATTGAATAACATCGGGGAGAGGCTACAACCCTGTCTCACTCCCTTCCCAACCACCGCTTCCCTTTCATGCCCCTCGACTCTTATAACTGCCATCTGGTTTCTATACAAATTGTAAATAGCCTTTCGCTCCCTGTATTTTACCCCTGCCACCTTCAGAATATGAAACAGAGTATTCCAGTCTGCTCACTAGATGGCAGAGTTTTGTGAGGCCCGGCTCTCCCAAGGCTGTAAGTAGATCTAATGGAATGTTGTCTACCCCGGGGCCTTGTTTCGACTTAGGTCTTTCAGTGCTCTGTTAAACTCTTCACGCAGTATCATATCTCCCATTTCATCTTCATCTATATCCTCTTCCATTTCCATAATATTGTCCTCAAGTGCATCGCCCTTGTACAGACCCTCTATATACTCCTTCCACCTTTCTGCTTTCCCTTCTTTGCTTAGAACTGGGTTTCCATCTGAGCTCTTGATATTCATACAAGTGGTTCTCTTTTCTCCGGTCTCTTTAATTTTCCTGTAGGCAGTATCTATCTTACCCCTAGTGAGATAAGCCTGTACATCCTTACATTTGTCCTCTAGCCGTACCTGCTTAGCCGCTTTGCACTTCCTGTCGATCTCATTTTTGAGACGTTTGTATTCCTTTTTGCCTGCTTCATTTACTGCGTATTTATGTTTACTCCTTTCATCAATTAAATTCAATATTTCTTCTGTTACCCAAGGATTTCTACTAGCTCTCGTCTTTTTACCTACTTGATCCTGTGCTGCCTTCACTACTTCATCTCTCAAAGCTACCCATTCTTCTTCTACTGTATTTCTTTCCCCCATTCCTGTCAATTGTTCCCTTATGCTCTCCCTGAAACTACAGTTCATAACCAATAGATTGTGGTCAGAGTCTACATCTGCCCCTGGAAATGTCTTACAATTTAAAACCTAGTTCCTAAATCTCTGTCTTACCATTATATAACCTATCTGAAACCTGTCAGTCTCTCCAGGTTTCTTCCATGTATACAACCTTCTTTTATGATTCTTGAACCAAGTGTTAGCTATGATTAAGTTGTGCTCTGTGCAAAATCCTACCAGGCGGCTTCCTCTTTCATTTCTTAGACCCAATCCATATTCACCTACTATGTTTCCTTCTCTCCCTTTTCCTACTACTGAATTCCAGTCACCCATGACTACTAAATTTTCGTCACCCTTCACTATCTGAATGATTTCTTTTGTTCCATCATACATTTCTTCAATTTCTTCGTCATCTGCAGAGCTAGTTGGCATTTAAACTTGTACTACTGCAGTAGGCGTAGGCTTCGTGTCTATCTTGGCCACAATAATGCGTTCACTATGCTGTTTGTAGTAGCTTACCCGCACTCCTGCATTACCCCTATTTGATTTTGTATTTATAACGCTGTATTCGCCTGACCAAAAGTCTTGTTCCTCCTGCCAGCGAACTTCACTAATTCCTACTATATCAAACTTTAACCTATCCATTTCCCTTTTTAAATTTTCTAACCTACCCATTCGATTAAGAGATCTGACATTCCACGCTCCGATCCGTAGAATGCCAGTTTTCTTTCTCTTGATAACGACGTCCTCCTGAGTAGTTCCCGCTCGGAGATCCGAATGGGGGACTATTTTACCTCCGGAATATTTTACCCAAGAGGACGCCATCATCATTTGACCATACAGTAAATCTGCATGCCCTCGGGAAAAATTACGGCTGTAGTTTCCCCTTGCTTTCAGCCGTTCGGAGTACCAGCACAGCAAGGCCGTTTTGGTTATTGTTACAAGGCCAGATCAGTCAATCATCCAGACTGTTGCCCCTGCAACTACTGAAAAGGCTGCTGCCCCTCTTCAGGAACCACACGTTTGTCTGGCCTCTCAACAGATACCCCTCCGTTGTGGTTGCACCTACGGTACGGCTATCTGCATCGCTGAGGCACGCAAGCCTCCCCACCAACGACAAGGTCCATGGTTCTTGGGGGGGGGGGGGGGGGGGGTCAAGATATTATGAAACCTAAATAAATTTTCGCTTTTAGACATTAGATGTCTTTTTTAGGAGAAAGCTCGAACGAAAAGTATCACGTCCTCATTCAACCACAAAGCGTCGCGAAAACGAAACAAGTAATAAAATACAGCTGAGAAAAAAAGCAGGAATTTCACTACTACACCATTATTTAGCAGGGCGGCATTTCTTTTAAACTCCTATGCTAGCAGGCGACATCAAGACCGAAACTTTCTTCTCTAGAATCATTGACGGTGACCTCTAATCCAGTTCCGTTGAAAGGCAGATTGAATGACACCATTTCAAATACATTGCGAAAATTATTGAATTTCTGTTGCGTTCTGTAAATCGACCTTATTACTGCATACCGTCTGGGAAAGCCTTTGGCTTTAGCGGGCTATCTCCTTTCCACTTGATCTTCGATTAAAGCATTAGAGAATTATATATTATTTCCTGCAATAATGATTCTGCCTCAGATTCCCGTCCGATACATAGTTTTAATATGTCAAGGAAAGTTACGGATTAAGTACTTGGTTCACACAATAGGCAGTTTTACTCCGGTGGCACCGCCGGTTCGCGTCGCCGAGGTGTAATAAATCCGCTGCATTCCAGACTCCCTGAAACGTAGCACCTAGATGGGTTTCGCCGATTACTGCAGCATATTCTGACATTATCCGCAGCAGCAGCCATTTGACAAACGATGCTGCGGAAATGCGTGGTTCAGACATTTTTACACATTAAACTACTTGCGAAACGCACCCATGATCATTCTGATAATTTTCTAACGTCATCCACACAACTCACACTATTCACTTGTTTATATTCAGCAGAATTACTGCTTATTGACAGTTGTGTTCTTGATAAGCATGATTGAAAAGCGATCAACTTTAGTCGCTAAACTTCAACAACAGGCCTCGTGACAGACATCATGAAAGCACCGATATGGCAAGTACATGCTGAGAAGCGCGATGGTATACAGTACATCAGAAATTCTGATAGCACGGCTGTTCACGTACGCGACAAGACAGGTGAAATCGATCATTTCAATAGCTTGTGGGTTCAACATGGGTAGCACTGTAGAAAGAGGTTAAAAATATTTTAAACTATTTGTTTATTACTTTAAAAAACTTGCCCTTAAAGCACCCTTTCGCATAGGTATTTATTCTTAGTTCTAATAATGTTAGTCTGAAATAGCAGTTTATACAATGAAGTACAAGAAGTGTAATTGGCATATCTAATGGAATTTAAAATTTAGTGTTTTTGCTTCACCAGATAGCTGGAGTGTAACTCCATCCACTGTCCAGGAACGTCACACATATACCCATTGCCTGTGGGCTCTCATGGAAGACGTAGAATGGACAGTTCTAACACAGTGATTCCCTCTCTGCAAGGCAAGTATGTCCTTTCTGCATCTTGCAGTTCAATTGCATAGGAGACTAGTCGCTCCTAATGTCACAATGCTGAGAGGAGTTCGCTGTGGAGAACCACACCATCATGATGGTGAATTCAGATAATATTCTGCCTTTCAGGAAATAGTGTGTACATCACACGAGACAGCAGGAAGAGGTATTCCCAAGGAAAATAAAACTAATTTTCAACTGTGCAAGTTATTATATATCGCATACAAATCAGGTGTGAAAGAAGGATTGTTGATTTTGATTATATTGATGGACTAGCCAAGCACACAATGTCTCTCAAATACTTCAAATGGCTCTGAGCACTGTGGGACTTAACATCTGAGGGCATCAGTTCCATAGACAGAACTACGTAAACCTAACTAACCTAAAGACATCACACACATCCATGCCCGAGGCAGGATTCGAACCTGCGAACGTAGCAGCCGCGTGTTTCCGGACTGAAGCGCCTAGAACCGCTCGGCCACCGCGGCCGGCTCTCAAGTACCACATTATCCCCTCCGAGTCTACCTAATGAGAATCCATATATCACTGGTAGTGTTCCAATAATGATAGAAGAGAAAGGGTCTTCAGAAATTTCCCATATGTAGAACACTATTGATATCCTTAAGTTTACAGTTGCCTCGATATGTTTCGAATATCGACAGTCTTCTTCGCCTACAGTTGCATGCACACTTATTAGAGACATTATAACTAAAGGACATAGTTTTGATTGTTATAAAAAGCCCTACGGTTAGCGTATAGTATTGTGTTTTGAACTTTGATTACTTGTTTCATTCTCTTTTTCTGTAAAAAGAAGAAAACGTGCTGGTGATGTCCGTAGCAAACATTTTTGGGAAGTGATTCCTCCTGCCTTCCAAGTGGCACCGTGACTCAGCGCTAAGTGCTGGCATTAGCGTAAGTTGTGAGTCAGTGACGTGGTGTTGATGGCATTTGAGGAGCAGCTAAGGTTATTCATTTGCCGTTCCATCTGAACTGCCTGGCACTGAGGAGGTGTATAGGAGAAAGCAACTACCTAAGAGGTTCATAAGATATTCCAGTATTCTTTTGTCAACACTGTCCCATTTATACAAACCTATTTATTCTGATCCAAGGGCCTTGCCTCACTGAATATGCCAATTCTCGTCAGATCATTTAAGTTAAGCAACATCTGGTGTGACCAGTTCAAATGGTTCTGAGCACTATGCGACTCAACTTCTGAGGTCATCAGTCGCCCAGAACTTAGAACTAATTAAACCTAACTAACCTAAGGACATCACACACATCCATGCCCGAGGCAGGATTCGAACCTGCGACCGTAGCGGTCGCTCGGTTCCAAACTGTAGCGCCTAGAACCGCACGGCCACACCGGCCGGCGTGTGACCAGTAATTGGATGGTTAGCCATGTGGGTACACCAAGTGCTGTTGGCTGTTTTAATTTTGCCAAAACGGTAAATGGGCGGTGTGGTGATAGCATTAAGTTCCTGATAAGATTTGTCGCCAATATCTGGAATTTATTGCCAAACAACTTTCGGCAGTGTCTCATGTAGTGAGGCCATGCAACACATTTTACATCTTCCATCCGTCGAATGACAACATGACGGGCGGTGGTCCCCTTGGTGTTATTCGAGAAAAGAAGGCTATGTGCGCAACAGGGTTTACCCCCCCTCCCCCTTCTATTATCATCATACAACGCTGGTATGGCACTAAACTACATACACCAATTATGATCAACAACACTTGTCAGGTAAACTTAAACCCACAACATTCACACTTCCCCAAGGAAAGGTACCATTGTGCTAGAAGGACAGAAAAACCTTTTGAATTAGGCGGCTTAACTTGTCCTTCGGGAGGACAACAGTGACGTACGACTTTACATTTATTTCTTCTCTAAATAGAATCCAAGACAGTTATTGATTTCGGAATACGATCTTCTCTACAAGAGGAAGAGTGATACTGTCTTAAAAGTCCACTCTCTCATAAGGACTGATCTGGACGCTTCTAGAGTCTTTGATTTGATGCAAATAGGGTGCTACACGTTCCTCTGAAAATCGTATCTGGTAATCAAAGTAATTGCGCCCAAGTTTATTCATAAAGTCATCATACGCAGAAAGACAATATTTTAAACGTAAAATTGGTCTGGCTACGAAATTATAGACTGTGATGTACATATGCAGAGTGAAGTGGCGGATGAAAATTTCTGCCAACGCTGGGATTCGAACCCGGGTGTCCTGCTCACTAGTTAGATGAGTTAACAACTATGTCACCCTGGCACAGTGAACTTCACAGACCAGCGGGAATACCAAGTGAGCTGAAGGGTTGGATTGAGGAGGGAGGAATGCTAGGGCAGTCTATGCAGCTGTGCGAGGCCACTGTGCCAGGGTGGTGTAGTGGTTAGCGCACCTGCCTGGGATGCAGGAGACCCGGGTTCGAATCCCAACCTTTCTACAAATTTTCATTCGTCGTTTCAGTCTGCATATAAACATCATACATGTTTGAGTCTTGAAAAGATCTCTGGAACTTTATAGTCTCATTTCATTACAGACTATCTGATCAGAAATCGACACTGCTATGCAATGAGGAACTGACCACCTGACGTCACGGTAGTATAAAGGGAGGCGGGATTATTGTGTTGTCAGCAGAGTATCAGTAACAGCAGACTGAGTAGGTCAAGAGATCACAGTGTCTTTGAACGTGGGCTTGTTGTTCAATCTCACGTGAGTATCAGATCCATCAGGGACATTTCAACCCTTCACCAGCTGTCCACGTCGACTACTGGTGAAGTGTTTGTGAAGTGGAAACCTGAACGAACAACCATAGCCAAACCAAGACAAGGCAGATGTTCGTGCACGTAAGGACTGAGGCAGTCGAGCTTCGTGGGGGTGGTTGCAAAAAATCGCTTAGGATCTGTGGATTGAATCACTCGTGTGTTCCAAAGCGCCACCAGCAGTCTAGCTTGCAGAGTGACAGTCCATAGGAAGTTAAAAAGAAAGGAGTACAATGACCGAGCAGCTCTTCATAAGCGACAAACTTCTGTAGTTAAAGCTAAGCGACGCTTGTGGCGTAAAGAGCGACAACACTGAACACTGGATTGCTGGAAAGGAGTGATTTACATTGGTGAATCACGCTACACATTGTGACAGTCAGATGGAAGGGTTTGTGTTTTGCGAATGCCTGAGAGCGTTATCCCATGATCGTGTAGTGCCGTATCTGGAGTGCAGAGGTGGGGATGTTACAGCATGTGTGAGACGTGCTGTTGCTCGGGTTGGTGCTGTTTCTAGGTTTATGTCCTATGTTGGAGGCCAGACCGTATCGTTTAGTTGACATGGTTGCAGTTGTTTGTCTTCGTCTTGTATTGACTGGCGTTGGTTTCGAAAGCGTTGCCTGTCTGCTAGCGGCAGCAGCAGCTGTTATCGATATGTAGTAACTGTGGCCCTATCTTTGGGCGACGTCGTTGTTCTTCCGGGTCGTGTCAGGGTGCAGTTCGGTTGGGGGATCAGGAGGAGCCAGGTCTGCACAGTTGCGGGAACACGCTGGAACTGATGGCGGCGCGCATGGACTGCCGGATCGAAGACCTTTGGTCACGAGGGTGCACGACCTCGTAAACTGGATCCTGCAAGCTCTGAGTGCATTTGGATTCAGGTAGAGAAACTACCACCAATGTGAGATCTTGCGATTCTCCAGTTACTTAGAGGAAGGCGGATCTGATTAGCTTTCCTGAACTTCTAATTACTATTTATTGAGTTCAGTTTGTTACTATTTGTTAAGTTCAAACAGTGGTATTTTTCCTGCCTCGTGACCGCAAACGCCCCAGTTACCTGCTCTGGGGGATGGTGTATGTAGCGGCAGTGTACGTTTCCTCGCCTTGCCGCAGCTGTCCGGCGAGGAGTGCAGTTTTGACAGCTTTCTTGATTGTAGGTTGGTTGGCGATTCTTCTACTCTGGTCGTAGTGGTTCCTTTCTCGTTCCGGGCGCTCTAAGCACAGTATTCTGCGGGCGGAGTCCAGACCACCGGTTTCGGCTTTGGCGTACTTTTACATCTTTGCATTTGGTTTACTGGACGTCAGGTAGCCTCAGCTAGATTATCATTAGTCATTCGTTCGACTACCACTAGTCTGAGTACCATCTTGAGAATTGAATGCAACTCTTGGTTGCCTATCTCATTGCTCGCAAAGTGTTTTTGCCGGTCTACTCAGATGTCGATTTCTGGAGCACCATCTGTGACAGGCCCTTGTGTGTTTTATTAACGTATTAATTATTGCAATGTTTCTAAATTTTTTAATATAATTGCCATTCTTGGCGTTACAGCAGGTTTAAATGGTTGTGCTACCAAGTTTACCATCATTTTGTCTCACCTGTTTGATGATCAGTTGCTTGTCCTTTTAAATTAACCTTTGCTGTTGTATTTGCTGTTTTACTGTATGCTTTTAAATTTTCTATGTAATTGCAATTATTGGTGTTGCAGCAGTTTTAAATGATTGTACTACCAAGTTTACCATCATTTTGGCTCACCCGTTTGGTGATCAGTTGCCTGTCCTTTTAAATTAACCTTTGCTATTGCATTGCTGTTTTACAGTATGTCTGGTAAATTTTTTTATAATTTTGTATAATTTTTTTTAATAATTTTTATAACATCTTGGCGTTAAAGGCCTTCAGCCGTGACTGTGGTTACTTGCCTTAAAATTCTAATAGCTTGTTTTTTAATACATTATTTGCTGCGTCTGTATTTTATGCTCATTTGGTAAATTGTAACGCACTGATAGCACTATTAATTACACAGTTGTTTATTCCTTCATTAATAATGTGTGATATCTTTATCTATTGCTGAATCTCGAATTACCGTTTTAAAATAAATGTGTGTAACTGCAAAAGGGGAGCCAATAGTAACTGATTATAGCCCCGTCCACAATCGTAACCGATCGTGCTTTCCTTGACTACAACGTTTCAACGTGTATGTGTTTTGTTTTTGGTCCTGTTTTTGCTCTTAACGAGACTCTAAATGCAACAAGATATGAACTCATTTTACGGCTTTGCGTACTGCATACAGTAGAGGACGAGTTCGGACATGACGACTGTATCTGCTTGATAGTGCACAGTGTCAAAGCAGCACTTGGAAGGAAATGATTTATGGACAACATTCCTGGAAAGGAGAGATAGAATGTTAACTTCGCTGCAGATCCCAGCGTTCAACAACACTACCTTCTTTGCTTTCGGCTGTTGAGGAACAATGGGCTACCATCCCCCCAAAGATTCAGACACCTCAATGAAGGTGTTCTTAACCCTGCTGTTCTGTTCGGGTCTATATGACCCGAAACGAATATGAACGTTATTTTACATTATGTAAATACCAATATATATTTATGAAACTTTGTGACTTTGTCTGAAAATGGATGAGCAGCATGTGTTTTAAAAGGTTTTAAAAAAGTTTAAGAAGTTTGGGCTTCAACTGTAATAGTTGCATATGTAATGTTCGGGTCATAATGACCCGACACAAATATGTTTAGTGTAACTCGTATTTATTTCTAAAATCTGGAAATGGCGAAAATTATTTTTGTTGTGTTGTGTGGGAATAGTGACTGCATCATTCCAACTTACTCTCAACAATCACCTAAAGCTCCATGCGTTCACAACAATGGGCTTGTTTGTTGCTTTCCCCAGGAAATAATAATTGGCAGTTCTCAATAATTGGAATGCTTTGTTTCTGCCCAGTTTGACTTGTGACACCATGGCGATGAGACCATTGAATGATCGTGAGTTGGAAGAAATAGTAAATGCCTCACCAGATGAAGGATCACTTTCTGAGTTTGAAGATCACATCAGCAATGCATCTGAAAGCGAGTGTTCCGATGACAGTTACGACAGTCCACAGCCCATACAAAATAGTGTAGAGACTTTTCTTTCTAAAAATGGGAATATAGAATGGCAGTTGCATCCACCAGCACAACATGGTCGCCTACCAGCTTCGAACATCATCAAGAGTACCCCAGGAGTTACCAGGTATGCAGTCAGCAGAATATCTGATGTAAAATGTTCATTTGAAGCAGTATTTCACACAGCGCTTCAAAATGAAATAATAGAGATGACAAATATTGAAGGGCAGCGAGTTTATGGTGAACAGTGGACAGATATTGATGGTTCTGTTTTCCATGCATACTTAGGACTCTTACTCCTAGCGGGTGTATATCGATCTCATGGGGAGTCTACAAAAAGTTTGTGGGATAAAGATACTGGGCGAAACATATTTCGAGCAACCATGTCTCATGAAACATTCTGTAAGATATCACGTGTCCTGCGATTTGACAAGAAATCTACTAGAGAGGAAAGACGACGTACTGACAAACTTGCCGCAATTCGTAGTATTTGGGAGAAGTGGGTAGAGGTCCTTCCTAAACTGTATAATCCAGGAGAAAATGTTACTGTTGACGAGCAGTTAGTAGCATTTAGAGGTCGCTGTCCATTCAAGCAGTATATCCCAAGTAAACCGGCAAAATATGGGATCAAAATATGGACCATGTGTGACAGCAAAACTTCATACGTACTGAAAGCCCAAATTTATACAGGAAAGGTGAGTGGAGCGGCACCAGAAAGAAATCAGGGAATGAGGGTGGTATCTGATCTCACTTCTGAGTTACGTGGTCAGAATATCACGTGTGACAACTTTTTTACGTCGTACAATTTGGGGCAGCTGCTTCTGAAAAGGAAATTGACTATGTTGGGAACTATACGGAAAAATAAGCCGGAGCTTCCACACAAAATGACCAACAAGGAGGTACACAGCTCTTCATTTTACTTCACAAATGACACTACTGTGGTTAATTATATTCCTAAGAGACACAAGAATGTTGTACTTATGAGCACTCTCCACCATGATGCGGAAATCAGTGACAGGGCTGATAAGAAGCCAAAAATGATTTTGGACTATAATTCAACCAAAGGTGCTGTAGACACGCTTGATCAGTTATTAGGTACATATACATGCAAACGAAAAAGTAATAGGTGGCCAATGATAGTTTTCTACAATATTCTTGATGTTTCTGCTTATAATGCATACGTTTTGTGGATTTCGGTTGACCCTAATTGGAATGCAAGCAAATTGACTAGAAGGAGAATATTCTTGGAGGAACTTGGAAAGTCACTGATAAAAGAACATATTGCATCAAGAACGCATTTCCCAAGAACAGAAGATTCTTTGAGAATGGTCACAAGCATCCAAAACCCGAATGATGTGGGTGGTGTGTCAGAATCGGTAACAACAAGAAAATCTACAAAACGTGCACGCTGTAAGTTCTGTCCATCAAGTAATGACAATAAAACAAACATGGTGTGTGGAAAATGTAGTAAACATATTTGCAAGAAACATGTAACCTACTTGTGTCCACAGTGCAAGCAGTAAGAAAAGAACTGTAGTATTTTATAAGATGATTGTATTGAAAATTCTGTTGTTTCAAATTTATGTGAATACTTGTGCCTAAACTACAATCAGTAAGAAGAGAGGATTCTAAAGTTGTAGTGCTTTCTATGTTGGAATGTAATAAAAAAACTGTAGTGTGTTCTGTACTGTAGTGTGCTCTAAGATGAATATCTGTAATGACAACTGTCTGTTGTTAGAAAATGTCAATACTTACGTCTAAACTGTCAACAATAAGAATAGAAGTATGGAAAAACTGTAGTGCTTTCTAAGTTGAATGCCTGTAATGGAAACTGTCTGTTGTTTCAAATTTATGTGCATATTTAAATGAAAAATATCCCTCAATAAAGTTGTATGCATTGTTATTATTATTATTATTACCATTATTATTATTATTATTATTATTATTATTATTACTAACAAGGTACTGGAATAGAACAACAATGTCGATAGCTAAAACTGTACCAAAATTTATGTTTCTAAAGCATTTTGATATGTCGGGTCATATTGACCCGAACAGTATATATGTCAAGTAAAAGTGAACAGAACAGCAGGGTTAATAGAGTTTGAGCAGTCGTAAATGTGGTGGGCGAACACATTCCAATTTAATGTCCACTAACTAGTGTCCATATACTTTTCAACAGACAGAATGAACTTTCAAGTTCCTGCCAGAGACACGGTAACAACGCAGTCCGTAAGTTATTCACCCTGCATTTTGTGCTAGAAGTAAAGAAAAGCAAGAAGAAAGGTAGAAAGGGAATTAAAGCAAAGGGAGAAGAAACAAATACACTCATGTTCGGAAAACAACAGAACACCTTGAACAACTATAGATAGGAGGATCATATTCACAGGACATGTACATTAGTACGGTGTGCAGAAATGATTAGCTTGTTCCATGCATGATGGCATTGACACGTATAAGGCACGAATTGGATCCTGTGATACAGCCATCCACGCTGCATTCACCTGGTTCCAAAGTTCATCAGTAGATGTGTGACGAGGGCCTCCCGTCGGGTAGACCGCTCGCCTGGTGCAAGTCTTTCGATTTGACGCCACTTCGGCGACTTGCATGTCGATGGGGATGAAATGATGATGATTAGAACAACACAACGCCCAATCCCTGATCGGAGAAAACCTCCGACCCACCCGGGAATCGAACCCGGGCCGTTAGAATTGACATTATGTCGCGCTGACCACTCGGCTACCTGGGGCGGACAGTTCATCTGTGATGGTTGGTCTTGGGTCACAGCATTGCAGCTGTCGGGTCACCATATCCCACACATTCTCCACTGGACTCGCATTCGGGAGGACGACGGTTCAATCCCGCGTCCGACCATCCTGATTTAGGTTTTCCGTGATTTCCCTAAATCACTCCAGGCAAATGCCGGGATGGTTCCTTTCAAAGGGCACGGCCGACTTCCTTCCCTGTCCTCCCCTAATCCGATGAGACCGATGACCTCGCTGTCTGGTCTCCTTCCCCAACACAAACAACAAACACACATTCTCGACTGGCGACAAGTCTGGTGATTTGGTGGGCCATGGGGAAAGGCTGACATCCTGTGTCACGCAGAAGGCACGTGTTCGTACAGCAACACGTAGTCGTGGATAGTCTAGCTGAAAAAATGTCGTCTGAGGTGTCATAGAGAAAGGGTACGGCTACGGGTCACAGGATATCATGGCTGTACCTAACAGCACCCACACCATATGGCCATGAATTGGTGCTGTATATCTTGTCCAAATGCAGTCACAGGGATGCCGCTCCCCCTGTCTGCAGAGAACCAAAATACGGTCACAATTTTCAAACAAACAAACTCTGTATTCGTCCGAAAACACGATCTGATGCCATTCCTGTCACCAGAGCCATCGTTCCATACACAATTGGCATCTAACTTGTTTCTGCACAGTCGTCAATGGTAGGCAGAGAAGCGGACGACGAGCACGTAATCCACGTAGTAAAAACGACGGCGGACTGTCACCCCTGATAGCGTATGATATGTTACACTGTTCTACTGTTGCGCCAGAGCCATGGAGGACGCAGAATCGCCCTGTAATGCCATTCAGATGACTTACCAGTCTTCTTGAGGGTGTGGGCTAGGTGGTGCGATCCGATCCATGTCATCGTGTTCTATGACCTTCCGTGTACCATTGTTCACACACTCGCAGCACTGCTGAAACACTTGGTCCCACATGAGCAGGAGTTCCTCGGATGGATGCATCACAGCCTCTCATGCCAATAATGCGCCCTCTTTCAAACTCATTGATTTGTCAGCACGATTCACACATGCGTTTGTGAGGCATCCTGCACACATGCTCAAGTCGCACTGATCCATTACCTTCAGCGACAACAGGCACATTTTACCGGTAAGTGGTGGTGCGCCGTGATGTTGACCTTGAACCCAAGAGCTGACATGCTTCAAACGGTAATGTTTTTGCGGATCATACACTACTGGTCATTAAAATTGCTACACCACGAAGATGACGTGCTACAGACGCGAAATTTAACCGACAGGAAGAAAATACTGTGATATGCAAATCATTAGCTTTTCAGAGCATTCACACAAGGTTGGCGCCGGTGGCGACACCTACAACGTGCTGCCATGAGGAAAGTTTCGAACCGATTTCTCATACACAAACAGCAGTTGACCGGCGTTGCCTGGTTAAACGTTGTTGTGATGCCTCGTGTAAAGAGGAGAAATACGTACCATCAAGTTTCCGACTTTCATAAAGGTCGGATTGTAGCCTATCGCGATTGCGGTTTATCGTATCGCGACATTGCTGCTGGAATTTGTCGAGATCCAATGACTGTTAGCAGAAGAAGGAATCGGTGGGTTCAGGAGGGTAATACGGAACGCCGTGCTGGATCCCAACGGCCTCGTATCACTAGCAGTCGAGATGACAGGCATCTTATCCACATAGCTGTAACGGATCGTGCAGCCACGTCTCGATCCTTGAGTCAACAGATGGGGACGTTTGCAAGACAACAACCATCTGCACGAACAGTTCGACGACATTTGCAGCAGCATGGACTATCAGCTCGGAGACCATGGTTGCGGTTACCCTTGACGCTGCATCACAGACAGGAGCGCGTGCGATGGTGTACTCAACGACGAACCTGGGTGCACGAATGGCAAAACGTCATTTTTTCGGGTGAATCCAGGTTCTGTTTACAGCATCATGATGGTCGCATCCGTGTTTGGCGACATCGCGGTGAACGCACAACGGAAGCGTGTATTTGTCATCGCCATATTGGCATATGACCGGCGTGATGGTATGGGGTGCCATTGGTTACACGTCTCGGTCACCTCTTGTTCGCATTGACGGCACTCTGAACAGTGGACGTTACATTTCAGATGTGTTACGACCCGTGGCTCTACCCTTCATTCGATCCCTGCGAAACCCTTCTTTTCTGCAGGATAATGCACGACCGCATGTTGCAGGTCGTGTATGGGCCTTTCTGGATTCAGAAAATGTTCGACTGCTGCCCCGGCCAGCACATTCTCCGGGTCTCTCACCAATTGAAAACGTCTTGTCAATGGTAGCTGAGCAACTAGCTCGTCACAATACGCCATTCACTACTCTTGACGAACTGTGATATCGTGTTGAAGCTGCATGGGCAGCTGTACATGTACACGCCATCCAAGCTCTGTTTGAGTCAATGCCCAGGCGTATGAATGCCGTTATTACGGCCAGAGGTGGTTGTTCTGGGTACTGATTTCTCAGGATCTATGCACCCAAATTGCGTGAAAATGTAATCACATCTCAGTTCTAGTTTAATATATTTGTCGAATGAATACCCGTTTATGGCCTCGCATTCGGAAGGACGACGGTTCAATCCCGCGTCCGGCCATCCTGATTTAGGTTTTCCGTGATTTCCCTAAATCGCTCCAGGCAAATGCCGGGATGGTTCCTCTGAAAGGGCACGGCCGACTTCCTTCCCCATCCTTCCCTAATCCGATGAGACCGATGACCACGCTGTCTGGTCTCCTTCCCCAAACCAACCAACCAATACCCGTTTATCATCTGCATTTCTTCTTGGTGTAACAATTTCAATGGCTAGTAGTGTACTAATGTACATGTCCTGTGAAAATGACCGTCCTGTCTCCAGTCGTTCAAGTTGTTCTGCTTTTTCTGAATATGTCCACTTTAAATGCAAATATTTTAGATTAGTTTCTGCCTGACTGTTACTGACGTCGACTGAAACAGCAAGTTTACGGTTACCAGTTACAATTACTTACTTCCATTACGACTTTCAAATTGTTGAAACCTCTGTCTTATTGACGCCCTGGCGTTGTTAGTATCGCTAGCAAGTCATCAGGAATTCCTCATGGCGAACGTGATTTAACTGTGCCCTCTACCTAGCTGTTTGATGGCGGCCATCCGATTATCGCGGCCACCCGCTTATCTGCAACATTACCCGGTTTATCGCAGAAGGTGCTGAAAATGGCGCGTTATAGCACTGAAATCGATCTCAAATAGATTAAAACATTTCAATACAACTGAAGAATTCAGTCAAGGGCGTCTGCAGCATCACTGACCCTCAGCACGGCGACCACTATTTTGGCTGCCTTTGACGTGGCAGCCGAGGCACGCGTGCCGAAATTGATGCATCCAGCGACAACACTCAACACAGCAGTGGCACCACCTGGCGTTTTCACATGAGTCCACGTTCTGCGGATAGCATCGTCGTATTCGTGATTTCCTATGAGAGGGGCCAAAGGTCATCGAGTAAAACGGAACTGATTTCTGGCGTTCCCCAGCGTAGTGTTACACGCCCTCTACTGTTCCTTACCTACACAAACGATTTAGGAGGCAATCTGAGCAGCCATCTTAGATTGTTTGTAGATGATGCTGTCGCATATCGTCTGGTAAAGTCATCAGAAGATCAAAACAAATTGCAAAAAAATTTTCAAATGTGTGTGAAAGCCTATGGGACTTAACTGCTAAGGTTATCAGTCCCTAAGCTTAGACACTACTTAACCTAAATTACCCTAAGGACAAACACACACACACCCATGCCCGAGGGAGGACTCGAACCTCCGCCGGGACCAGCTGCACTGTCCACTGCAGCGCCTCAGACCGCTCGGCTAATCCCGCGCGGCAACAAATTGCAAAACTATTTCGAAAAGATAACTGTATGGTGCAAAAGTTGCCAGTTGACCACAAATGATGAAAAGTGTGAGATCATCCACATGAGAGCTAAAAAAAATTAGTTGAATTTCGGGTACACCATAAATCAGTCAAATCTAAAGGCAGTAAATTCAGCTAAATAACTAGGAAGTACAGTCACGAGTAACTTAAATTGGAAAGAACACACAGAAAAAGTTATGGGGAAAGCAAATCAAAGACTTCGTTTTATTGACAGAACACTTAGTAAATGTAACAGATCTACTAAAGAGGCTGCCTACACTACGCTTGTCCGTCCTCTTTTGGAATGTGATGCGCGGTGTGGGATCCTTACCAGATAAGATTCACGGAGAACGTAGAGAAAGTTCAAAGAAGACTAGCAGGTCTTGTACTACCGCGAAGTAAGGGAGAGTGTCTCTGATGTGAGAGAGGATCGGGGGTGAACACCATTAAAACAAAGGCGTTTTACGTTGCGGCGGAATCTTCTCACGAAATTTCAATCACCAACTGTCTCCTGAGAATACAGAAATATGTTGTTGACGCCGACCTACACTGGGAGAAACGATCATCATAATAAAATGCGGGAAAACAGAGCTCACACCGAAAGATATAGGTGTACGTTTCTTTCCGCGCGCTGTACGTGACCCGGCCGTTGTGGCCGAGCGGTTCTAGGCCCTTCAGTCTGGAACCGCGCGACTGCTACGGTCGCAGGTTCGAATCCTGCCTCGGGCATGGATGTGTGTGATGTCGTTAGGTTAGTTAGCTTTAAGCAGTTCTAAGTTCTAGGGGTCTGATGACCTCAGATGTTAGGTCGGATAGTGCTCAGAGCCATTTGAACCATTTTTGAACCGAAATGTGGTTGCGTGGAGGCTAAAGGATAGTCTATACCGAAAGGCGTAGTCTGCGGTGCAGTTACAATCGTGCAGAAAGACTGTCAGTTGCAGGGGAACAACAACTTATATACTGACCAATAAAACAATACCAATCGCCGTTATTTAGGTTTTATTTTTAGGCTACCAATTTCTACCTCATCTTAGGGCCTGCATGAATCGAGTAACCTTCATGTTACAAAATACAGCAGCACTTTTAACTGGTTTTGTAACGATTATTTCACACGGGCATGCGTGCTCCTTGGACAACTGTCAGCAATTAAAAGAATCCGGACACCTGCCTGAAAATGACTTACAAATTCGTGGCACCCTCAATCGGTAATTCTGGAATTCTAAATGGTGTTGACCCACCCTTAGTCTTGATGACAGCTTCCACTCTCACAGGCATACATTCACCAGGTGCTAGAAGATTTCTTGGGAATGGCAGCCCACTGAGGACAGATATCGATGTCGGTCGGTGAGGCCTGGCACGAAGTCGACGTTCCAAAACATTCCAGAAGGTGTTCTATATGATTCAGGTCAGCACTCGGTGTTGGCCAGTCCATTACAGGGATGTTATTGTCTTGAAACCACTCCGCCACAGGCCGTGCATTACGAAAAGGTGCTCGATCGTGTTGAAAGATGCAATCGCCATCCCCGAATTGCTCTTCAACTGTGCGAACCAAGAAGGTTCTTAAAACATCAGTGTAGGCCTGTGATGCGATAGTGCCACGCGAAACAAGGGGTGTAAACTCCCTCCATGGAAAACACGACCACACCACAACAGCACCGCCTCCGAATTTTACTGTTGTCACTATACCCGCTGGCACATGACGTTCATCGGGCATTCGCCACACCCACACCCTGCCATTGGTTCCCCACATTGTTTACCATGATTCGCTGGCCGCAGTGGTGGTGTAGCGGTTCTAGGCGCGCAGTCCGGAACCGCGCGACTGCTACGGTCGCAGGTTCGAATCCTGCCTCGGGCATGGATGTGTGTGATGTCATTAGGTTAGTCAGGTTTAAGTAGTTGTAAGTTCTAGGGGACTGATGACCACAGATGTTAAGGCCCATAGTGCTCAGAGCCATTTGAACCATTTTTTTTACCATGATTCGTCACTCCACACAACTTTTTTCCACTGTTCAACCGTCTAATTTTTGCGCTCCTTACACCAAGCGAGGCGTCTTTTGGCATTCCCCGGAGTGATGTGTAGCTCTGAGCAGCCTAGGGATGTTTAAGAGTGTGGAAATCTCGCGTACAGACGTCATTTGCAAAGTATCCATGTAGATGTAGATGTAGGTGTAGATGTAGATGAATGTGACCGACATGTTAAACGCCCTACCAGTGCCTTTCAGCACTGCTACCAAGACTTGGAGCAGCGACTACGCCGCATTGAACTACTCTGAAGGGGAGAATGCTGCACTTTGAAAAAAATAAAAACATCGGTAAATAAAGGAAAATCAGTCATATTTCTCGCACATCTCGCAGATATCAACGTAACTGTCGCGAGCTCATGGGTTCCGTGACGATATAGGATGCTGGGAATTTTCGCGACTGTCAGTGCAGTCAGCAGAGGAGGCAGAGCAGAGAGCAGAGGAATTTCCTCGGCGGCAGAGCCAAGGTCGGGGCCGCGCGTGGGCGCCGCCTCCTCAGCTGCAGGCCTGGAAGGACCTGCCGCAGCTGCCGCGGGTTCAAGGTGGGCGGCGGGCGGCGGGCGGCGCGCATCAACGTCTGCCAGGCGGGGCGGCGCATCGCCTCGTCTGTACAGCCGGCCGCACCGCTGGTACCAACCGTGGTCTCACCTAGCGTCGCCAGATCCAGCTTGCCGACAATCGAGGCTTAGGAGCTGATCGTTAAAAAAGTCTAAGAATTGGGACATTCAACAGCGGTGACGCGTCGTGGCATCGACTCAATGACGCCACGGTAAGTCGCTGGAGGGCGTTGGCACCACATCTGTCCACACAAGTTGCCTAATTCCAGTAAACTCTGGGAGGAAGGCGCGGGGCTCTGACGCCACGATCAATCTCATCCCAATCACACCTAAGCCAGCCAGCTACGACGAGGGACAATTTCCAACAATCAGGAATACACAGGGTGTTACAAAAAGGTACGGCCAAACTTTCAGGAAACAGTCCTCACACGCAAACAAAGAAAATATGTTATGTGGACATGTGTCCGGAAACGCTTACTTTCCATGTTAGAGCCCATGTTATTACTTCTCTTCAAATCACATTAATTATGGAATGGAAACACACAGCAACAGAACGTACCAGCGTGACTTCGAACATTTTGTTACAGGAAATGTTCAAAATGTCCTCCGTTAGCGAGGATACATGCATCCATCCTCCGTCGCATGGAATCCCTGATGCGCTGATGCAGCCCTCCACAATACGAGCACGAAGAGTCTCTACATTTGGTACCGGGGTTGCGTAGACAAGAGCTTTCAAATGCCCCCATAAATAAAAGTCAAGAGGGCTGAGGTCAGGAGAGCGTGGAGGCCATGGAATTGGTCCGCCTCTACCAATCCATCGGTCACCGAATCTGTTGTTGAGAAGCGTACGAACACTTGGACTGAAATGTGCAGGAGCTCCATCGTGCTTGAACCACATGTTGTGTCGTACTTGTAAAGGCACGTGTTCTAGCAGCACAGGTAGAGTATCCCATATGAACTCATGGCGGTGAATCGAGGAAGTACAGTACATACTGACGAAACTAAAATGAGCCCTAACATGGAAATTAAGCGTTTCCGGACACATGTCCACAAAACATCTTTTCTTTATTTGTGTGTGAGGAATGTTTCCTGAAAGTTTGGCCGTACCTTTTTGTAACACCATATATATATATATATATATATATATATATATATATATATATGTGTGTGTGTGTGTGTGTGTGTGTGTGTGTGTGTGTGTACTTTCGACACGATAAATATATAGTGCAGGTGTCAACAAGCTGTTCCCCTGGAAGACGAAACATCCGCGTCCTCCCATCGGCATGATGAAGAAGTATCGAGATTCATCAGATCATGCCACGCTATGCCACTGCTCCTCCGTTCGATGTTGATGGTCACGTGCCCACTTCAGTCGTATATGCCGATGTCGTATTGTTAAAATTCCCACGTGCATGGACCGTCGGCTGCGGAGGCCCATCGTTAGGAGAGTTTGGTGCACTGTGTTTGTCATACTTGTACTCTGTCCAGCATTAAAGTCTGATGTTAGTTACAGCACAGTTCGCCGCCTGTCTTTTACCAGTCTGCCCGGCCTACGACGTCCGACATCTGTAATGAGGGATGGTCGCCCAACACCGCAACCTCTGGACGTGGCTTCAACTTGGTTTGCGAACTGTTGAAGACACTCACCACAGTATTCCTCGAACACCCAACAAGTCGTGCAGTTTCTGAAATGTCTGCGCCGAGCCTTCGGGCCATTGCACTCTGCCCCCGGTCAAACTTAGGTATAGGGGCGCTCCTTCCCCGTTCTACACACAGACAGAATGCTTACTGATATTACATGCACCTTGCGTGTGTGTGACTAGCAGTCATTCCTCGGCAGGTGACGCTGCTATCGCTTGGACGGGTTTATATAGGTATTAGGTCGGTGGTC
Source organism: Schistocerca serialis cubense (assembly GCF_023864345.2). Classification (NCBI taxonomy): domain Eukaryota; kingdom Metazoa; phylum Arthropoda; class Insecta; order Orthoptera; family Acrididae; genus Schistocerca; species Schistocerca serialis. Next base: position 1,232,355,751 of record NC_064638.1, on the reverse strand, counting down.
ATATATTATGGCTGAGTTACGGAAATAAGTTTTTCTTTTTCTTTGTCATCAGTGTGATCTGGTATCACAGGACAGAGCGTAGCAGGTTGTCGAAAGGGACAAAGGTCAGTTACTGTTAGTTACACAAGAACACAGAACTTTATTCCTCGAAAACACAATGCTCAGTTTTCTCTTTCAAACAACAAGGATCAATTCACGGCTGAGGGCCCAAGTAACTTCTCAATAATAAGGTTGAATTAATTCCTTTTAAAACACTAGGATTTAGAGAAACGGGTGATGGCCTCACTTAAGTAAACTTAAAATATCCTTAAACAATTCCTTTTAAGGCACAAGACTTTAGACAAACGGCTGAAGGCCTTACTTTGAGTAAAATTATAATATCATCTCGGCTGAAGGCTCAAATAATATTTGAGATCAGCAAATGAAATTCGTTAAAAGGCAAGCATTTTCCAATTGCTGCTAAAAGCCATATTAAGGAAAATTCAAATTAATTCCTCGGCTGAAAGCCCAATAATATTTCAACACAATAAAAGGCAACCTTTAAAGACAAGCATTTACACAGTACAACAAAAAACCATCTTAAGAAAACTTGAAATATCTTGACAGCTGAAGGCCCAAAGAATTGTTCAAAATAATTAAAGACAAACCTTAAGATAAGCTTTATCACATTATGGCTGCAGGCCATTTTAAGAATTAAAGATAATTAAAGAGAAACCTTACAGACAGGAATTTACACATTACAAATTTTAAAACAAATGCGGCTGAAGGCCTAAATACAGAGCAAACAAGAATTTTGAATAAAACACGGGTGAAGGCCTAATCTTAAAATACTCCACATCAGGTTCGGCTGAAGGTCATATACTAAACATAGAACAGACAAAATTAATAGATGCCTGAAGGCCTGGCACAGTACTAGCGACTAAAGAAAATCACAATCACAAACAACAGAAAAATGGTGCTCAGAAGTGTTCCAAGGGTCGGCCTGGGAAGGAAACTCTAGCAACAGTTAAGGTGAGGCAATCCACCAAGAGTAACACTAAATAATCGGGTGGCAGCACGACCTAGGGACGGCTGAAGAACTAACCAACAACCTTATCAATTCCCTTCCACCTGACCAATGGCACGACAAGCAAAAATATCAGCGAGGACGTGGATCACAGCAGGACTGTGTCTTAATAAATGGCATCAAAACACAGTCAAAGCTCAACAACCACTCATAGAAAAAGGGACAATAACATCAAGCTGGCATCAACATGGCAAGGAAAACACACCGCCGTAAAACGACCAGGGCAGATAACCAGAACGTTAATAGCTAAAAGGCAGGAGATATTGCTGCTGCACTTCACTAATAAATTATAACCATTGCAGAGGTTAAACACAATATAGGAAGACGGCTGCAAAAGTTTTGCCGACTTCAGCACACCATCATGTTGCTGCTTGCAGGAACAGCCCAGGAAGTAACAACCAGTAATCAACGAAGAGATGTCACAGCAGTTGAAGTTTCATAACAGGTTCACTGATTACTCAACTTCAATATGCAGGTTCGGTGGGCGACGAACTTTGGAGCTCTCGCAGCTAGTGCCATACAACTCTGATCGCGCCTGCACGCTGCCAGTGGTCCCAGTCTGACCTCACGCCATGGAGACTTCCTCACTGCTCCGCCGCAACTGACCAACTGCCTCACAAACACCACGACACGGAAATATAGCGGCCACACCAAAGAAGGTACAGCAGTACTAGCATCGATAAATGCTGCTGCTGCCACTGATGGAGGCAGGTGAGCAACTCAGTCAGGTAGTAACTGAGGGAGCAATGAGACGCCACTTGATGGTGACAAAATGCCAAAAAGGAAAAACGACATCAGCGCGAGCCAACCACAGCTCAGTCAGTCTGACTGGTTTGAGGTGACCCTCCATAATTCCTCTCTTATGCCAATTTCTTCATCTAGAGCCGCAGTTGCGAGCTACGTCGTCAATTATTTGTTGGATGTATTCCCATCTCTGTCTTCTCCTATAGTTTTTACCTTCTTCAGTACCATGGAAATTATACCCTAATGTCATAACAGGTGTCCTATCATCCTTCCCTTCATCTTGTCATCGTTTTCCATATATTCCTTTCCTTCACCGATTCAGTGAAGAACCCCTTGATTTCTTATCTTCTCAGTCACCCGAATTTTCCAACATCGTTCTGTAGCACTAGAACTTAAACTCTTCAGTTCTCATTTTTCCGTTTTATCCGACAGTCTATGATTCTCTGCCATACTATGCTGTACTCCACATCCGCATTCAAAAAATTTTTCTTCCTCAGATTAAGACCGATGTTTGATACTAGTACACCTATTCTAGCCAAGAGTGCCCTCTAGCCAAGAACTGCCTGTGCTAGGCTTAATTGCCTAATCCAGCTCAGGGAGCTGCTTTTGCACAGTTTGAATGTGGAGCTAACTACACATCGTGATGGCCACATGGCTTCATGGTCATTAATATCTGGTATATTTTTAATTTATACAGAACGTCAGTTTACTGTATAATACAGAACTTGGTAAGTAACAATGTAGAAGTGAAAGGGGGATTGTTCTTAATAAATATAAGTCGTGTTTGGACAAATGTGTCGACGGATGTACTTGAACTGAAACATCGCAACAGTTTACCATAATATTACCAAAACAAAACTTAAACTGCCCACGTCATAGATATTAAACCATAATAACAAATGTGAGGTATGAGAATTTGTAAACATACGGTATCTGTAGAACGTATATGAAACATAATACATATTAACATTTTCAAAATTTTAATTAATTCATATTAATTGGAACGTCTGGTGTGCGAACTAGATGTCTGCTGCTTCGATGGAGATAGTTCAAATACTTCAAAAAGCCTTTATATAAAGGATTTACAACCAAGAGAGTTAATGTTTTTGTATCAGACTTTATGAGAATAGCTAATGAAACCCACTATATCACAGTGTACAGATGGTGGCCCTGTCAATAAATGTTAGCTACGTTAGGAGTAATTTTTAAACTTGAGTCATATGGTAACTTCTGTTTGAGTAAATATTCGTAAAATATTTGTTATTAAAGGAATTTTCAGGCAGTCGTGTGCTATAAGAGAAATCGTATATTATGTTACATCAGAACCAAATTTTACTGTCGGTCGATACGTACATATTACAGCACCAAAGAGCTTCTAGTCTAAGACAATCGATAAGTCATCATGTTCTTGCTGTCAGTCAGTGAATATAGAAGTCGTGGATTCATGAGACTTAACTCTAGTATGTTATTGAACACACGTGCCACTTCTCATTACACTTATCGGCGTTATGTGTCTATTAAGTGAGATATCGGTGGCTGTCACATTTCCCCTTAATTGCCAACTTCCCACCTACCTCAGCGTTGCCTGCCTGTCGATAGTTGCTTTAAATATGCGTCATAGAGAATGTTATTCTTTCCTCTTGGCACATCGAACTTGCTATCAATAGGGACAGCCGAAATACTCCCATCACCAAGAACAGAAGCTTGAAATAATTACTACCGTAGTATTAAAACATAATATTTTTGACAATGCATTACAGGAAAACTCACCAACAACGGCGTCTACTAATGTCACCACAATTTGTCACTGCAAATTAGTTACCTGAAACAGAAAGATATCTCATTTATATCGCATACAAGGCACAACTATACGAATGTGAGAAGTCTATTAGAATAACATACATTCATAAAAAATGCGGGTCGTCAACAAACTGAGCATGGCTACCTTTGATTTCGAGACGAAACACGTTATGATATCTAGTAGGCAAAACAGGTGTCTTTAATTCCCATAGAAACCCCGCCAAACATTTTCTTGGCTCCAAGGCTGCAGTTATTAAGCCTTATTTAAAAAAGAAACTACTTCGATAAGGAATTTCTTTACTCTTTTTAATTTTCGTTTAACCTTCAACTCGATAATCAATATGCTGATTCCGATAACAAGGAATTTATTATTTTTAATTGAATAGCGGGAATCGTGATAGCGTCATTGATCTGAATCATATTTTTAGAAATACGTAGAAAATTGAGACATCAGAATCACATGTGTGCGAATTATACTTACCGACCTGTTTGGAGAGAGAGGGAGAGAGAGAGAAGAGAAAGGAGGAGAGAACAGAATAACTCCACTGAGGAGCTATGATAACGCAATAAGCGTGCAATCTTAACTTTTTCAACAAATTCCTGATGAAAAATGTCCAGTTCTGATCTGGGAGCACCAGTATTCTCAGTGTTGTATCCAGACAGAAAAAGAAGACGTAAATACGGAGATAATTCCGAAAACAAATCACAACGGAGAGGACAGCTGATTACTGAAATTGCCGTCGACAACACGGAGGGCCTTAGTTCCAGACCTTTCGATCTTCAAGTGACCATGAAGCCACGCTGTTGGCACCATGTGAGATTGGTCCAGTCAAACATCTCAGCATACAGCGTCATAGAAGCAGGCATCGCAGAAGAATTTGTGTTACCATTAACTCTGTTCAATATTTTCACCAACGACATGCCCGTGGAAAATAATGGCCAAATAATTCAGCAAGCAAACAATGTGACAAATGTCACAAGAGTTCAACGCTAATTTCAGCTAACAGTGTAACACTTCAGTAAAAACAAAGTTACATTAAATACAGGTAAAAGTAAACCAATATACAGTGATGTGCAAAACATTAGGCCGAAATTAATCTTACAATTAACAAAACGTTCCGGGTTATTGTGCCGTAGTCGAATGGATTTCACATTAAAATCCACATCACATTAAAATCCACATCTGCGGAGGACATTTTGAAGGGGGAATGTAGCTCCTTTGAATGTCCAATTCAAACGCTGGCTCGATCCTACTTGAAAATTTCTTCCGCTGATGGAAATGAAACATTGGGTTTTAATGTGCAATACATTCGCCCACAGATTAATAACCTGAATTTTATTAATTGTGACATTTCCAGTCCAGGACGATTACATTTAAAAAAATTAACTTTCGCATGATGTGTCACTGTCAGGTAGCATAGCTCGGTGAAACTTGGACATATACTGTGTGATTAAAAATATCCGGACACCTGGCTGAAAATGACTAACAAGTTCGTGGGGCTCTCCATCGGTAATGCTGGAATTCAATATCGTGTTGGCCCACCGTTAGCCCTGGTTACAGCTTCAGCTCTCGCAGGTATACGTTCACTCAGGTTCTTGGAGGTTTCTTAGGGAATGGCAGCATATTCTTCACGGAGTGCTGCACCGAGGAGAGGTATCGACGTCGGTCGGCGAGGCCTGGCACGAAGTCGGCGTTCCAAAACATCCCAATGGTGTTCTATAGGATTCAGATCAGGACTCTGTGCAGGTCAGTCCATGACAGGAAAGTTATTGTCGTGTAACCACTCAGCCACAAACCCTGCATTATGATGCAGTCACAATCCCCGAATTGCTCTTCAACAGTGGCAAGCAAAAAGGCACTTAAAACATCAATGTAGGCCTGTGCTGTGATAGTGTCACGCTAAACAAGGGGTGCAAGCCCCTTCCATTGAAAACACGACCACACCATAACACCACCGCCTCCGAATTTTACTGTTGGCACTAGACACGCTGGCAGATGAGGTTCACCGGGCATTCGTCATACTCACACGGTGCCATAGGATCGCCACATTGTGTACCGAGATTCGTCACTCCACACCAAGTTTTTCCACTGTTCAATAGCCCAATATTTACGCTCGTTACACCAAGCGAGGCGTAGTTTGGCATTTACTGGCGTGATGTGTGGCTTATGAGCAGCCTCTCGACTATGGAATGCAAGTTTTCTCACCTCCCGCCTAACTGTCATAGTACTTGCAGTGGATCCTGATGCAGTTTGAAATTTCTGTGTGATGGTGTGGATAGATGTCTGCTTGTTACACATTACGATCCTCTTTTCAACTGTCGACGGTCTCTGTCAGTCAACAGACGAGGTCAGCGTGTACGCTTTTGTGCTGCACGTGTCCCTTCACGTTTCCACTTCACTATCACATCGGAAACAGTTTACCTATGGATGTTTAGGAGTGTGCAAATCTCGTGTACAGACGTATGACACAAGTGACACCAAGTTATCTGACCACGTTCGAAATCCGTGAATTCTGTGGAGCGCCCCATTCTGCTCTCTCACGATGTCTAATGACTACTGAGGTCGCTGATATGGAGTACCTGGCAGTAAGTGGCACCACAATACACCTAAAATGAAAAACGTATGTTTTTGGGATTTTCCGGATACTTTTAATCACATAGTGTACATAGAAAAACTGCTACAGTATAATACAGAAAGTAAATGAAAGAAATATTCAATGAGGCTAAAAGAAATCAGTCTTTCATTCAAAGACAACAACCGCACTAAAGTCACAGCAATTTATAATGGTCCTCTGGAAATTACAAAAGGCGGGACGTGGTTCTTAATAGTCTATGCTGCGATCACATGCACGGCAGTGCATGCTATGCAGTGTGTTCCCACGCTCGCCACAATGATGGTGCTTGTGGACATGCTACAATACCTCTCTTCAACGCATCTCACACGTGCTCGATGGAATTTAATTCCGGATGACAAGTAGGCCAGACCATTCGTGCACCTGTGCAATGAGGCCGCGCGTTATAAACCATAAAAAGTGATGGTCACGGTCGAACGCACACCTGAAAGCCGCATAGGGGGAAGGAGTACAGTAGCACAATAACCTTGACCGGTGAGTCTAACGTGCTCATAGATTAGGATATCAGTGCGTCCACGCAACATTATGCCTCCCCACACCATAGCATCTGGACCAACTGCACGATCACGTTTGACAGTGCTGGAAGTCCCCTCATATGTCGAAAGGTGGGAACACACCTTGCCCCAGCAACAATGTCGAACATGATCGTTGAGGTGGTCCAGGTGTTATGTTGTGGGAACGCATAATGTTGCGTGGAGGTACTGACCTCCTAGTCACACTGGTCAACATTGTCGTGAGGCCTTAGTCCTTCCTCATTTGCGTCTTTTCAGGGGTCCATTTGGCCCAGATTTCATGTTTATGAAAGATAATGCGTGACCACATTGAGTAGTACAGGTGGAGGAAGTCGTGGAACGAGAAGATAAATGGAACTGCCCCCGACTAAACCCCAAGCCCCTCCGGCATGCGTTGGGGGGACGTATTGGAGCACATCCACATGTACGAATTGTACACTCCAAGGTTCGTCGAGCTATATTACGTGGCGTGACTCATCTCGCGACAGCTTCTGTCGCCCTTAAGTTTTGCACGCCATTGAAAGTCTCCAATAAACACGTAAATCTGCGACACCAACTTCAACTCGCAATAGAAACAAAAGAATTAAAACAGTTAAATACCTTAGAGTAACTACGACATCGTTCAGAAGCGACACAAATTTTTAACTATGGCAAAGTCTTAGCGCATTTCTTCCAATTTACAAATAAAAACCAAGCCGTGACTTTCTAAAGCCACAGTTCTGCTAGCGATGTTGTATGGCTGCACGACTTGGAGCATGGCGTCGTAAACTCAACTAAAAGCACTTCACGTTGTCCAAAACAAAGTTCTTAAGGGGTATTCAAAGCAGTGGAAACACACAAAAGACAACTATGAAGTTGCGCAAACTGGGACTAGTAGATAAAATTAGCCAAGGCACAACCGGATAAAAACGGTTCACATGGCTCTGAGCACGATGGGACTTAACATCTAAGGTCATCAGTCCCCTAGAACTTAGAACTATTTAAACTTAACTAATCTAAGGACATCACACACATCCGTGCCCGAGGCAGGATTCGAACCTGCGACCGTAGCAGTCGCGGGGTTCCGGACTGAAGCGCCTAGAACCGCTTTGCCACAGCGGCCGGCGCAGCCGGGTAAAGTTATTCAACAATATTACCCTCCTAAGGGATACAGTATCCGTCATAGAAAGCTTACTTTACCGACAAATGGCATCTGAGCGAGATCACTTTAAAATTCCATCGTACCTGGTCACAGTAAATAACAATGTAGAGAAAAACTGACGGATCCTAGCACAAAAGAAGAATTTTATTTGTCATCAATCAAAATATTTATATTCGTTACGTTTTTCATTCTTATTATGTATAGAGTTTGAGGTAGTACACGTCAAAACCGAATGCTGAAGAACCACAAAGCAAGAAGGTAGGTAGGGACCCAATATAAATACCCTCCTTTGGAGACAAAGTGAAATAGAACTTTAAAAAACACCGTGCTGAAAAAAATGTCGTGGCAGAGCGCAGGAGTGCTGTCTGGATCTGCACAGCACCAGACGTGCGGGAAAGGAAAGTTACAGACACTACATGTTTCACTCTCGTCGTGCTAGGTCTGCCTTAAGTTTCCTATAACCTAAGGATTAACTGTCGGACTAACCTGCGATTGCTGCGCGTCGTTTTCTACCCAAGACAGCCTTGCAGATTCCCTGCTTACGGACGGACGGTCTAACTTACGAGTGTTTGCTGCCCCCCGACTCTGAACGAAATCACCACCAGACTCTGTACGTGACTATTCTGTGTACTGTGGTGAGTGTGCAATAAATAGTAGCTGAAACAGAAATATAAGTGGACAATTTTCCAGGCAGTGAGTCTTAAATTACTCCTTTTGTAAACGTATAAAAATGGCAGGTTCAAATTGAGATGTAGTGTACTATGATTAGAGAATGCTGGCGATGGTGGGCGGAGTACGTACTAGATGTCTCGAGGCGTTGTTAACCGTCTGCGGGGAGGAAATGACGTAACAGCGATGATCGATGTCGGGAGTTGCCGTCGGACTTTCACTTTCATGGTACTTGCGGTCAGCCCCTGACACTTTGTGTGTGGGTGTCTCACTCTTCTGCATACGAGTGGCCTCACTTTTACGAGACTCGACGTTGCAGCTCCATGTCCACGCACACACAATATAATAACACTGGAAGATTGCTTTTATGGTGCGCATGTCTGTGGTCAAAGAATGTCTCAAATCCGGTTTATACTCGTATATTTATGGGGCAGCATAGTAGCTACCGTGATGCTAAATGGTGGTTTTGTTTATAGTACTCAATGAAAGGGAGGATGCGTATGTCTATTTATTCCTTCTCTCCTCTCTCCTTCCACATCTCCTTCATCCCTCTGTCATAACCCCTCCTCCCCCCTCCCATCTCTCTCTCTGTCTCTCTCTCTCTCTCTCTCTCTCTCTCTCTCTCTCTCTCACACACACACACACACACACACACACACACACGCGCACACACACACACACACATACACACACTCTTTCTCTTTCCTCTCTTACACACGAACACAACATAAATAGTAAGAAACTATTATTAAAATAACTCGCCGCTTTGGCCGCATAATCATATTACGTGTTCCCTATACAAGTTTTTCTTACATATTCAATCTTTGTTTGTATAAGTTTATAGAAAGCATGTGTAATATAAATACAACTTTGAAAAGCAGTCTGTAAAACTGGAAAGTTTTAATATTAGTGTTTTTCACGCAATTAAAGCAGTCAATTATCTTGAGTCTTGTACTACACTAGTTTTTTCCTGCTGATGCCGCAGGTTGCCCGGGGAACATCGTATGCCGAAATCATTTACATCCTCCTGATAAGGATATACAATCCTCTGAAACGTAGAGAGATCAGTAAAAGCGACTGGTGATGTGTGCATTTCGGTTGTTAATTGCCTCTGACTACGGGGTGAGACAGTATGAACAGCAAACTGATAAAATTGTGTACGCTGTCTTCAGGTAATCCAGCTACTAACATGAGTAAGAAAAAAAGAAGCGCGTTTTCTCTACACACACGACTAAAAACAACCGTAACTCGTATTGCTACCGCGTCATGCCTCGGCGCTTGGAGGTGTTGAGTTGCAAGGTTTCTTAATGCACAACAGGAGAAGCCTTAGAGAGCCTCGACGTGCTTCATTGTACAGTGAGACGTATTATAACGCGACACCTAAAGCACGGTGTATTACCGACTGCTTCGCCTGCGCTGTGGTCTGTTAACAGACGCAGCAAATACGACGATGGCCTTCACATGATCGTAACCGAGATTTCCTCCAAGCTAGCCTAACTGCGTGTTCATACAGTTTGCGTTCTCCGGAATATTGTGGTTTATTATTGCAGCCAAGCATGCCTTCAGAAATAAGACATTCTCACTCTCACTGTTGCTCGTTGCCTAGTGTAAGCATTTTGTGTAGGCAGGCCTTGGGCAGCCTGGTTGTCCGAAGTATGTCACACGTACTGCAGTGTACTTCGCGACAATGACGAGAGAGTGTTGAATGTAGCATTGTGTTTTTTTTAATATTACAAATTTTTGCACCTAATGTCATGGTGACGAGGTCGTGGAAAGCACGGCAAGATATTTTCAGTTTTGATTAGAGATTATATGCACTTTTTGTTCCAATTGATCCATAGCGAAGAGATCCTCTTGTGGGATGTGGAACGTGTCAGAAACAAGAATACGCAACAAATATTTACACAATAAGAACAGGTATGCCACAGATCCCAAATGAAATTGCCCTTGCGGATTACGGGGGGGTGAAAAAATAAAAGCAAGCTTAAGCATATTTGCATTTAAGAGAATATAAAACTTCTCACTTGGTATTAAATATTCAACACAATTAGGGGCGTATGATAATTCTTTATACAGAAGTCAGATTCTAAGAAATATTCACATTATGTGATATTAACAACATAGAGGGTTCGGGAGGACGACGGTTCAATCCCGCGTCCGGCCATCCTGATTTAGGTTTTCCGTGACTTCCCTAAATCGCTCCAGGCAAATGCCGGGATGGTTCCTTTGAACGGGCGCGGCCGACTTCCTTCCCCGTCCTTCCCTAATCCGATGAGACCGATGACCTCGCTGTCTGGTCTCCTTCCCCAAATAACCCAACCCCCAACAACATAGAGGCATCAACCGGTTCCGCTAAGAAATTCATTGATGGAGTAGAAGGAGTTGGCCACCAATAAATCCTTTAGACTCTTCTCAATCTGAACTTTGTGATTAGTTTAACTTTTTATGGTTGCTGGAACTTTATTGAAAATGTGTATTGGTGAACAGTGTACATCTTTCGGAGCCAAGTAGGCGTTTTTAAATCTTTGTGAATGTATTGATTCTGTGAACTGAGCTGTTCGTTTGAAATACAAAAATTGCAAATTTCCTTAAGGAATATATTTATTGGGAAGCTATCTCCAGTTCATTAAACAGCCCTCTGCAGGACGTTCTCGAGTTTACGGCACAAATAATCCGTATTGCATGTTTTTGGGCTCGGAAAAGTTTAGCTTGGTTTGGTGAGCAATCCCAGAAAATAATCCTGTATGGCATTTTGGAATGAAAGTAAGCGTAGTGCTCTAGCTTTTTTATTTTTATATCAGCTATGTCTGACAACATTTGCATTGCATACTTTAGGCGCTTCAGCAGTTCCGTGGTATGCTCCTCCCAGTTAAATTTATTATCAAGCTGTAATCCGAAGAATTGAACACTGTCAACTTCGTCTATCTGGTTGTTTTCTTATTTTAGGCATAGTGACAAAAAACCTTTTAAAATTTCTGAACTGCATATGGTATGTTTTTTCAAGGTTTTGTGGCAGAAAATTGTCTAGGAACCATTTATTAATGTCCATGAAAACTTCCTTAGTCGACGTTTCTAAGGTTGTATCTGATTTACTATTTACTGCAATGTTTGTAACATCTGCAAAAAAAAAAAAAAAATAAATAAATAAATAAACAAGGCATCTGGTAGTGTTACTGATGAAAGGTCATTGATATATACAAGTAAAAGTAACGGCCCTAAGATGGAATCTTGAGAGGCACCACATGTTACTGGTGTCCACTTGGATGATTCCTTTTTCCTACTGACACACTTTGTTTTCTGTCAGAGATACGGGATTTGAACCATTTGGAAGCATTCCCTGTTACACAATAATGGCTCTGAGCACCATGGGACTGAACTTCTGAGGTCATCAGTCCCCTAGAATGTAGAACTACTTAAACCTAACTAACCTAAGGACATCAAACACATCCACGCCCGAGGCAGGATTCGAGCCTGCGACCATAGCGGTCGCGCGGTTCCTTACTACACAGTAATATTTTAATTTACTTAAAAGGATGTTGTGATTTACACAGTCAAATGTCTTTGACAGACAGCAAAATATACTCGTAGCCTGTGATTTATTGTCTAGTAAAAGAAAAATTTTGAATACCGGTACTGAAACTCTGAACTATGAAGTGAAAATAACAATGATATTACAGGGAACTTTCCTCCCGGTCTCCGATTCATCCGGATCTCTCTCATCTTTTCTGAAGCACACTAACTGTACAGTGTGTAATATTCCTGTGTAACAACAGAGTAATCTACAGGGAGAATTATTAAGTTCGAATTCAGCCAACCGAAATACCCGGTTTCTGGCAAGGCGTCTGTTAACAGGTTGACACGGAACTGTACAGTTCTCTATTACTTCCTTTCGTTGCTAAAGTGGAGTTACATGAAGGTAGTGTTTATGAACAGAAAGATGCACCGCATAGATAGAGTACATAATCGTTGGAAAACACTGCTGCAGAATGTGGTGATATCAAGGTGCTCAAAAGTGTTAAAGACGTAAATCGCTGGCTGTGAAATGGCAGTTACTGAGCAGTTGACGATCGTGGAGTTACAACGCACGCTCTATTCATCACCACCATCTACCGTCGTGGAATGAGGCTCTGAGGATTGTCAAAAACTGACCGAAACCGGTTACCACCAAAATAAATGTTTTTGCCATCGAGACTGTTTGAGTCTATTTTTAAAGTACTTATTGCCTGACCGGTGTTCCCCACTACAAATGTTCTCAAAAAATATCCTAGGAAGTTTGATGAAAAAACTGTATTAGAAGCTACCTGTTCGACAGATAGGCCTATGCCTATTCAATGTATTTTACTGTTTTTATTTGCTGTCTTTTCATATCCATGGCGTCGCAAGAGCTGTGGATAGCGTGCCACAGATAGGCCTATTCAAAGTATTTCACTGTTTTTATTTACTGTCTTTTCATGTCCATGGCCTCGCAAGAGCTGTGGATAGCGTGCTACAGGAGCAATTTTCATTACATCTTCAACCTTGTAGTTTATGAGATACAAACCTTTTGACCGCTTGAGTAAGCATATGTCATTTCAAACCTATATATTGTATTGTATTGAACCGGGGACCTAGAAACGAGGGAGAGGCTTCGTCCCACCGTAGCCCTCAGTGGTCCACAGCCCCACAACACGCCACAGCAGTCCACCCACCCCACCGCCGCCCTACACCGAACCAAGAGCTATTGTGCGGTGCGGGCCCCAGTGGAGTCGGAAAATTTTTTAGAAATTGCTCCCAGATTGACACAGATACATTGATACATATTTTCATCTCCGTCCTTTCGCCCCGTCTCTCCTTATCCCTAGGGGTGACACGTTATCGAACCCGTAGATTGTGGGTAGATAAAAAAATTCCTGCTTACCCACATTTTTACATTTAACGTCTTGTCACAGCGACCCTCAACCCTAGGGTCGGTAGGCGTGTGTTACTTCCAAAGCATTTTTAAACTAATAATGAATTACGTACACTAAATACTTGATTGAAATTGCTTCAGACATACCCCAGATGCGCTTTTATGTCAATCCCTTTTCACCGCGATCCCAGTGACAGGTAGATTATCCTTACTCCCACAGTGCTTCTTTCAAGATAGTAGGTGACGTGTCAGCAAAGTTTGTTTGAAATTGATCCAGTGGTTTATGAGGAGACGTGGAACGTATGTAAGAAACTACAATGGTTTTTACAAATCAAGATTTTCAATACATTATTTAAAAAAGTGTAGTAGAAAGTGATTTATATCTAGATAAATTTGGTTAAACCTTTATGCACAAAGATAAGTAAAGATATAGGGTGACTAACTTGGCGTCTACTATCTTGAAGCAAATGATAATTGACGGCGTCAATGAGGAGCTACACCGTACAACTGCCACCTAAGAATGGAAACGAAAAGTTTTATATATTACAGGTTAGAGCTTGAAGTTTATCATTATGGAATTATTGCTTAAGTTCAACTGAGTAACTAACTGCTCGAAAAGGAACCTGGAAGATAAAAGTGAAGCTGAACACAATGTATTCTCAACGATCGCTTTCTCACTCTAATGACTTTCCTTCTAATACAATAATGAGTGGAAATGTTCAAAGTGCATTAAAATAATGAGGTATGTGCAACACTTTACGAGAAAATTGTCAGAAGATCTGAAAACACGTTTCTACCGTTTCTGATAGTCGACGGCACGACAGGTAGTGAACTGATGACCAACAGCTCCACTTTTTCTTTTTTTCTAATTAGTCTTTTGACTGATTTGATGCGGCTCGCCATGAATTACAATTAAAGGCCACAGGTACTGTGCATACACATAATGTGAATTTAATGCAGTGGTTTACTTCGCTTCTGCAGCCGCAAGCCGTTTGTCATTGCTGATCCTTCCGCCCTTAGGGGCAGTTTCCCACCCCAATGAGCCAGAGAGTGCCCTGAACGTCTGTCCGCTCCTCCGCCCCCTTTGACAAGGCCGTTGGCAGAATGAGACTGATTTCTTATGCCGGAAGTCTGCGGCCTCCAGTTGCTAAAAATGTGGTGTATTGTACTCGGCAATCACATTCGGCTTTTATGTTGGAGTCACTTTCTAGTAGAATCTGAAAATTATACTTGGTGAGACCGAGTAAAATAATTAAAAAAGTCAGATTCCAGTAGAAAATGGCTTCAGTATAATAATAGAAGTTGGCCGGAGAGTAAAATAAAGCACTTTTTAGTAACTGGATGTGTTATTCATCAAATCAACATCTTATCTTCCATGCGGCATATAGGCTGAATAGACTTGTTCACGAATTACGGGCGTTGACGACATGCTTTCCTGCTGCTGTTGCACTTTTCTAACAACGTCTGCCTTTCTCCCTTGTTTTTCTGTGTCCACCCTTTTGAATGAACGTCTGAGGAACTTCGGCCGTTCACTTACGTAATAAAATAGAACAACTATAGCCGTCCTTTCGATGTTAATTATTATATGGGTACCGATTTTCGGTGATTCAGTACACCATCTACAGGCCTTAACTGACGCTGAGGGGGTTAACCGCAATCGTATACGCATTCAAACAGAGACCAACATCTATGAATTGGTTTATGTAGACTGTAACAACTATGCTGTATCTCCAACCATCTAGTACCATCCTATGTGGTTGTCGTGTCTCTCTGTTACTATCTTTTGAAATTTCTTCGTCCATCTCCCATCCTTTGGCCTTGCTTTATGTCCAGTTGACTTTCATTGCTCAGAAATACAACCTTCATCTAATCTCCTCATATAATGGTTTGCGTCACTGTTTCTTCATTGTGCTCTGAAAAACCCTTCGATTTTTGAATGGTTTTCACATTAAAAATGTATATATCATTGCCGTAAATCAAAACTGAAAGTAAACACTGGTCGTAAAATTTCTGTTTCAAACATATTGCTTCTTCGCTTGGTAACCTCAGTTTACTAAAAACACCCCTGGCCACATCACTTCAGATATTCATCAATATGTAAGGGCAAAACTTTGGTATATTCTACTGCATGCATCAATTCCATGTACTATATTCATCATTGGTTTTATTCTGCTTATGGCACAGAATTTTCTTTCCAAAATCGAGCAGTTATCAGATTGCGAAAAACCATTAAATAATCATTCCAAACGCATTGTCGGCAATTTATTCAAATATTGTCTCTCAGGAAAATTAGAGAGACCTTTCGAGAAAAGAGAACCGCCATATGAATATCAAGAGTTCAGATGGAAAACCAGTCCTACGCAAAGGAGGGAAAGCAGACAGTTGAAAGGAGTATATAGAGGGTCTATACAAGGGCGATTTACTTCAGGGAAATATTATGGTAATGGAAGAAGACGCAGGTGAAGATGAAATGGGAGATATGATACTGCGTGAAGAATTTGACAGAGCACTGAAAGACCTAAGTCGAAACAAGGCCCCGGGAGTAGACAACATTCCATTAGAACTACTGATAGCCATGAAGAATCTCTTCTATTTGGTGAACAAGATGTATGAGACAGGCAAGATACCCTCAGACTTCAAGAAGACTATAATAATTCCAATACCAAAGAAAGCAGGTGTTGACAGGTGTGAAAATTACCAAACTATCATTTTAATAAGTCACGGTTGCAAAATACTATCACGAATTCTTTACAGGTGAATGGAAAAGCTGGTATAGGCCGACATCGGGGAAGATCTGTTTGGGTTCCGTAGAAATGTTGGAACACGTGAGGCAATACTGACCCTACGACTCATCTTAGAAGACAGGTTAAGGAAAGGCAAACCTACGCTTCTTGAATTTGTAGATTTGTATAAGGCTTTTGACAACGTTAACTGGAATACTCTCTTTCAAATTCTGAAGGTGGCAGGGATAAAACGCAGGGAGCGAAAGGCTATTTACAATTTGTACAGAAACCAAATGGCTGTTATAAGAGCCGAGGGATACGAAAGGGGAGCTGTAATTGAGAAGGGAGTGAGTCGTTGTTGTAGCCTATTCCCGATGTATACTCAGCAAGCGGTAAAGGAAACAAAAGAAATATTTGGAAAAGGAATTAAAATTTGTCGACGACATTGTAAGTGTGTCAGAGGCAGCAAAGGACCTTGTAGAGCAGCTGAATAGAATGGACAGTATTTTGCAAGGAGGGTATGACATTAACATCAACAAAAGCAAAACGAGGATAATGGAATGTAGTCGAATTAAATCGTGTGATGCGGATGGAATTAGATGAGGAAATAATACACTTCAAGTAGTAAATTTGTTTTGCTGTTTGGGGAGCCAAATAACTGATGATAGTGGATGTAGAGAGGATATAAAATGTGGACTCGCTATGGCAAGGAAAGAGATTGTGAAGAAGAGAAATTTCTCAACATCGAGTATAGATTTAAGTGTCAGGACTGAACTCCCGACAGCCGACGACCCGGAAATACCAACGGTCGCTCCAGAGATAATACGACAGTGCTCTTATCGATAAGCGCTGCTGCTGCCACTCAGGGGCAAGCAAACCAACAACTTAGTGACGCCAGTAAATCGAATAAGAAACGAGGCGGCAGTACCGTAAAGACAAGATGACAAGCAATAAACGGCACGAACACAACACGAGCCGGGGACTGCCCAACAACGTCCCGCATACTTCAGGTCTGGAGTACGTTTCCAGTTGACGTGCTCTATCACTCCCACACTTTGCCACCTGTCATCTGCACAGCAGCAGAACTGTCTCTGCGGGAAACCTTGAAAATGTACTCTCCTCTCCCAGAACGCCACTCTTGTTGCGCAAAGGTCTTAGCTTAGGACGACATGTGTAATTTACTTTCTACAGTTCCTACGTACATCACAAGTTACGAAATACTCTCAGAGCGGATGAAAACTGGCAGACTATTTTTTCTTTTTTTAATTTGACATATTGCCAAACGAAAGTACGCGACCTTTGAAAGGTTTGTATAATAATTTATTACGTTCAGGATTGCTTAAAAATTACGATGTCCTCATTAGCATTTTCAACACTTGATTGTCATCTTAATATGTAATTTATCCACCAAACAGCTTCAAGATATACAATAATCAGTTAAGCTTCCTGAACATCATGAAGTTTTGTATACAAATAAACTGTATATCTTATCGTGACATACAGGATGCTTTCGTAAGAGCGTGCAAACTTGTAACAGGACGTAGTGGGTGCTCCACTGAAAAATTTGAGGTAGGGAACCCGGCGTCAGCTATTGGCTAAATATGGCTCTGAGCACTATGGGACTTAACATCTATGGTCATCAGTCCCCTAGAACTTAGAACTACTTAAACCTAACTAACCTAAGGACAGCACACAACACCCAGCCATCACGAGGCAGAGAAAATCCCTGACCCCGCCGGGAATCGAACCCGGGAACCCGGGCGTGGTCGGCTATTGGCTCTGAGCTCTATGCGACTTAACTTTTGAGGTCATCAGTCGCCTAGAATTTAGAACTACTTAAACCTAACTAACCTAAAGACATCACACACATCCATGCCCGAGGCAGGATTCGAACCTGCGACCGTAGCGGTCGCTCGGTTCCAGACTGTAGCGCCTACAACCGCACGGCCACTCCGGCCGGCCCCGGCGTCGGAGAAGCCAGCTTAAGGAGATATGGAAGTAAACTTGTCTCCTGCTTTGTCTAGCATTACTCTTTTCCAACATGTTTACAACCAGCATTCGTACAAGCTTACACGTCGTGTGTTGTTTATTTACATTCTTTATTTCCTGCAAGGAAACGAGGAGGACGAGCCTGATTACTAGAAAGTCATGACGCAGGTTTTGTTTACTGTACCTGTCCATAAGGTGGCTCTGTTGGATCGTATTTACGTTGTCCCATGACAGAAAGTGCTATGAATCAACGACAGACCCATCCATTACTGAGTGCTATTCAGAGACGTACAGTACCGGTACTGTTTCGCAGAACTCCCTGACATGCACCTTTGTGCTGTGAAGCACGTTGAATGCTCTCGCTGCTGAAGGGCTGTACAGGGAACGATTTTGACAGGCATCATCCGTTACGACGATTGTTTATTTCTCATGACAGACGATTACGGGAGAATTTTTCATTGGAAAGAAGAAATATGGGACGTGGCAGATGTCATGCTTGCATTGTGGTAGACAGCTGTCAGTTTCAGCCCATTTTTTTAAGATACAGTACAAATGGTACAATCATTGTGTCAGTGGTGGTATTTACAGTTAACTCAAACAACACTGAAGCGCCAAAGAAACTGGTATAAGCATGCGTATTCAGATACAGAGGTATGTAAACGGGTAGAATACGGCGCTATGGTCGGCAACACTTAAATAAAACGACAAATGTCTGACGCAGTTGTTAGATCGGTTACTGCTGCTACAATGGCAGATTACTTCAGTCCGGAACCGCGCGACTGCTACGGTCGCAGGTTCGAATCCTGCCTCGGGCATGGATGTGTGTGATGTCCTTAGGTTAGTTAGGTTTAAGTAGTTCTAAGTTCTAGGGGACTGGTGACCTTAGATGTTGAGTCCCAAAGTGCTCAGAGCCATTTGAACCATTTGAACCACAATGGCAGATTATCGAGATCTGAGTGAGTTTGAACGTGGTGTTGCAGTTTCATTAGCGATGGGGCACAAGATTTCCGAGGTAACGGTGAAGTGGCGGTTTTCCCGTTCGACCAGTGTACCGTGAACGGCAGAAATTCGATAAAACATCAAATCTACTAGAAGAACGGAACAGACGACGAATTGAGAGAATCGTTCAACGCGACAGAAGTGCAATCCTTCCGCAAATTGCTGCAGATTTTAGTGCTGGGCCATCAACGAGTGTCAGCGTCCGAACCGGTCAACGAAACAACATCGATATGGTATTTCGGAGCCGGAGGCCTACTCGTGTACCCTTGGTGACTGCACGACGCAAAGTTTAACGCCTTGCCTGGGCCCGTCAACACTGACATTGGACTGTTGATGACTGGAAACATGTTGTCTGGTCGGACAAGTCTCGTTTGAAATTGTATCGAGCGAATGGACGTGTACGGGTATAGAGACAACCTCATGAATCCATGGACCCTGCATGTAGGCAGGGGACTGTTCAAGCTGGTGGAGACTCCGTAATGGTGTGCTGCGTGTGCAGTTGGAATCATATGGGACCCCCTGATACGTCTAGATACGACTCTGACATGTGTCCGTACGTAAGCATCCTGCCTGATCACCTGCATCCATTTGTGTCCATTGTGCATTCTGACGGACTTGGACAATTCTAGCCGGACAATGCGACACCCCATACGTCCTTAATTGCTACAGAGTGGCTCCAGAAACACTCCCCTGAGTTTAAATACTTCCGATGACCACCAAACTCCGCAGACATGAACATTATTGAGCATATCTGGGATGCCCTGCAATGTGCTGTTCAGAAGGGGCCTCCACCCCCTCGTACTCTTATGGATTTATTGACAGGCCTGCAGGATTCATGTTGTCATTTCCCTCCAGCAATACTTCAGAGGTTAGTGGAGTACATGCCACGCCGCGCGGAATTAGCCGAGCGGTCTAGGGCGCTGCAGTCATGGACTGTGCGGCTGATCCCGGCGGAGTGGTCGAGTCCTTCCTCGGGCATGGGTGTGAGTGTTTGTCCTTAGGATAATTTAGGTTAAGTAGTGTGTAAGCTTATGGACTGATGACCTTAGCAGTTAAGTCCCATACGATTTCACACACAGTACATGCCACGTCGTGTTGCGGTTCTTCTGCGTGCTAGCGTCGGCTATACGATATTAGGCAGGTGTACCAGTTTCTTTTGCTCTTCAGTGTAATATAAAAAAAATAAGTGCTCAGTAATGTGATTTTATTTCTAGTGCCTCCTTAAGCTAGCTAGTCCGACTCCAGGTTCCGTTCCCAAAATGATTCAGTGGAGCATCCTCTATGTCCTGTTAAATTTTCACACACTCTTACGGCAAAGTCCTGTATTAAATGGACCTCATTTAATATATGACCTATTTGATAAGACTTAATAAAGTTCAGGCTGCTTAATTAGAATTGTTTTATATCCTGACAAAGTTAAGAACTTTCAGCATTGCACCGCGTCAGCAATCGTAAGTATCGAAATAATTATGAAAAATCCGCCTAGATTGCACAAACTACCTGGTGTTTACCTAGGTTTCAGCGTGGGTAACTACGCCTTCTTCAGAACAAATGTAAAACAGCTTGCGTAAATAGGCATAGTCAAAGGCTAAAATCAACACCTACAGCGGCAAGACCCCAAAACCGCAATAAAGTACTGAAACTGGTAATGTGAACTTCATAATTTTCAAGCTATCTCTGACGTAATAAATTATTATACAGGGTGATTCAAAAAGAATACCACAACTTTACAAATGTGTATTTAATGAAAGAAACATAATATAACCTTCTGTTATACATCATTACAAAGAGTATTTAAAAAGGTTTTTTTCACTCAAAAACAAGTTCAGAGATGTTCAATATGGCCCCCTCCAGACACACGAGCAATATCAACCCGATACTCCAACTCGTTCCACACTCTCTGTAGCATATCAGGCGTAACGGTTTGAATAGCTGCTGTTATTTCTCGTTTCAAATCATCAATGGTGGCTGGGAGAGGTGGCCGAAACACCATATCCTTAACATACCCCCATAAGAAAAAATCGCAGGGGGTAAGATCAGGGCTTCTTGGAGGCCAGTGATGAAGTGCTCTGTCACGGGCTGCCTGGCGGCCGATCCATCGCCTCGGGTAGTTGACGATAAGGTAGTTACGGACAGATAAGTGCCACCTATCAGGAGGTTTAACACCATACTTCGTTCGAAATGCACGCTGAACAACTGTCGTCGATTCACTTCTGCCGTACTCAATAACACAAAAAGCTTTCTGTTGAGCGGTCGCCATCTTAGCATCAACTGACGCTGACGCCTAGTCAACAGCGCCTCAAGCGAACAAATGTACACCTAAATGAAACTTTATAGCTCCCTTAATTCGCCGACAGATAGTGCTTAGCTCTACCTTTTGTCGTTGCAGAGTTTTAAATTCCTAAAGTTGTGGTATTCTTTTTGAATCACCCTGTATAAACTTTTCGTCCCTTCGCTAATGTGACTTTGAGGTGACTCTGAAGCCTCTTGTGGAGGTAGTGTTGTCTCTTTACTTGCTCTCTTCGCTTTACTTGCTAAAATATTATGCAGACGCACCATAACACAGACGAAGGCCACGAGAGAACTAAACATAAGTGATCACCCTTCGACGGCAACAAACGGCGTACACAATAAAAGAACGCTGGTACACGACATCTGTGCCTCGTGTTGGCCCAGAGCACATATTTGAGATGAACAAGACGTCCCAACACGCGCTGTGTACTCTGGAGAGAGGCGGGCCGGAGTTGCTCAACGCAGCGCCGGGCTGACGACGAATGCAGCCCTTCCAGCGGAATGGACGCCGTCCTTTGTCTCTGCAGACACCGGCGCGCGCGCGCCACAGCCCGTGTATTCCTACGCGGGGCCCAAACGCGGAGGCGCTGCGTTTTGTAATGGGCTGCCTCGCCGCCGTGCTGCTACTGCCGTACCTGTGCGTGTCGCAACGCGCCAGTTTTACATCCGACACTCCGGAATGTCTCCCTGACGTCACGGGCGGCTCATATAAGGCCGAGGCAGGTGGTGGCTGCCGCGACAGCGGAGAGACCCTCGCGGGGCGTCTGCTCTCCTAAAATAGAGCCGAGAGTAATGGCTGCGTGGTCGCTATGTCGACACGCGCGCCTGCAGTCTGCGTATTCACGAGCTGCAGCCCGTGGCTGAATAAATGATACAACTCCGTAACTGGGCGAGACGTGGGAAGACGTATCCCTTGCAGGTACGCCTCTGCGTGGAGCACATATCACCATCACTGTAACAAATATAGTACTGGGAACGTGGACACCGTGGGAGAGTATTTCAGTTGTAACGAGGTCCGCAGCTAAACCGAATGCTCTAAATCAGGGCTTCCCAACCTTTTCAGCTGGCGGACCCCTTTTTCAGTCGAAAATCCATGGCGGACCCCTAGTCAGTCAAGAGCACAGCAACTTTAAATTTCAGAGCGAAATCTATGGGAACTAAAACCTTCTTAATGCAAGTGCCATGTTCCCAATGACACCCCTCCCCCTCTCCCCCTCGAAGTATCTATAGTCTTTGGTTTAGAGATAAATGAAAACAACTTGAAATCAACGATCCAATTTGAATTCCCACTGTATCCAGACACTTACTACTGGATTTACTCCCTTTCTTCAACACACTATATCCTGATTAAAATGACTTGGTAATTGAAATTTCACACGATGGAGCTGCCTTCCTCCAAGAGCAATCAACGTCACGTCCAAACTGTTCGCTGTTGACAAGCTGCCACTTATGGTCTGTTCACTTCCACTATTTGGCTACTGTTGTGTAAGGAGCATGCATATTTCGTAACAGTCGTGTGTGTGTGGGGGGGGAGGGGGGGGGGGGGAGAGTTCGTGAAATCCCAAGACAAATTTTCAAATGTATGTAAAGTCTTCCTTTGGTCGTCCTCCATCCTCATTCATTTCAACTGGAAACTTCCCTTGTTGTGAAGGAGACGGAAAAACTGCACCCTTTTTCAATGATCCTCACTTCAGCCACCGATCCATGTTAGAAGTAATGAACCGGTGAAAAATCGACTTATGAAATAGGTAGTGCACTGACAAAGCAAGTTTAACATTTAATGATGCCTGGGGCCGCATACGTGCCAGCGAGCGCTGTGATTGGTCGACAAAGCTCGCTCCGTGCATGCGTAAAAGGTTTCAGCGCATCTAGCGCCGTGAGCTGGCGCACAAATGACCCCCGTATTGTTGCGAAACAGTCGATCAGAGAAGCCGCATTTTCTGGCACTAAACTGTGTATACGTTCTCACTTATGAACCGCAAAGGCTGCTTGGGGATACGACCTGAAGTAAAAGTACACATGTTTTTCACACGAAAAAAAGTAGTGATGAATTTGATTTTCACATTTTCGTTCAATAATTTTACTCATTATTTTACACGATTTGGTGAAAGGTGGCCGCGGACCTCCTAGAAAGAGCCGGCGGACCCCTAAGGGGTCCGCGGACCACACGTTGGGAAGCCCTGCTCTAAATGATAACCTGCCACACGGGCTGTCGTCAATTAAAATGTTCTTTTATTCAGTAGGAGGAAGTTATTGTCTGTTCTACGAGATTATGAAATAGGAGGCAAATTTTTGCAAGCAATTTAAGGTCTTTACATAGTCAGGCAGCAGTTAAGAGTTGACGGTAAACTGAGTTCACGGTTCAAAGCAGTTTCAGGGGTAAGACAAGGCTGCAACCTGTCTCCACTGTTGTTCATATTATTTATGGATCATATGTTGAAAACAATAGACTGACTGGGTGAGATTAAGATAGGTGAACACAAAATAAGCAGTCTCGCATATGCTGAAGACTTAGTTGTGATGGCAGATTCGATTGAAAGTTTGCAAAGTAATATTTCAGAGCTAGATCAGAAATGTAAGGACTATGGTATGAAGATTAGCATCTCCAAAACGAAAGTAATGTCAGAGGGAAAGAGATATAAACGGGTTGAATGCCAAATAGGAGTAACAAAGTTAGAACAGGTGGACGGTTTCAAGTACTTAGAATGCATATTCTCACAGGATGGCAATAGTGAAACAACTGAAAGCGAGGTGTAGCAAAGCTAATGCAGTGAGCGCTCAGCTATGATCTACTCTCTTCTGCAAGAAGGAAGTCAATATCAAGACTAAGTTATCTGCGCACCGTTCAATCTTTCGACCAACTTCGTTGTATGGGAGCGAAAGCTGGGTGGATTCAGGTTACCTTATCAATAAGGTTGAGGTAACGGATATGAAAGTAGCTAGGATGATTGCAGGTACTAGTAGATGGGAACAATGTCAGGAGGGTGTCCACAATGAGGAAATCAAAGAAAAACTGGAATGAACTCTATAGATGTAGCAGTCAGGGCGAAAAGGCTTAGATGGTGGGGTCATGTTACACGCATGGGAGAAGCAAGGTTACCCAAGAGTCTCATGGGTTCAGCAGTAAAGGGTAGGAGGAGTCGGGGTAGACCAAGGAGAAAGTACCTGGATTCGGTTAAGAATGATTTTGAAGTAATAGGTTTAACATCAGAAGAGGCACCAGTGTTAGCACTGAATAGGGGATCATGGAGGAATTTTATAAGGGGGACTATGCTCCAGACTGAACGCTGAAAGGCATAATCAGTCTTAAATGATGATGATGATTCAGTAAACAACTTTTACTTTGTTCAAAAATGGTTCAAATGGCTCTGAGCACAATGGGACTTAACTTCTGAGGTTATCAGTCCCCTAGAACTTAGATCTACTTAAACCTAACTAACTTAAGGACATCACACACATCCATGCCCGAGACAGGATTCGAACCTGTGACCGTAGCGGTCGCGCGATTCCAGACTGTAGCGCGTAGAACCGCTTGGCCACTCCGGCCGGCCTTTTATTTTGTATTTGCCACTACTGCACAGCTTCAGATCCGTAGCCATTTTCTAGTGTACTGTATAACCCGACAAAATGGCTAGCCAAAACAATATTGCCGAACCCTTCAATGTAAGATGGAGACGGGCTGCGTCATTTTCATTTGGCTATAGCGGTGTGCTGCCTTACTGTAGCGCCGGTATTTCAGTTCGTAGCAGGAGTGCAGACATGTACCACCAAACAAAAATTATTTACGTACCTACTTGCTCTAAGCTCCAGCGTAGTAAACACAGGATGTCTGTAAGGGTACGCTACAATTTCAGTGTGTTACAGCACCCAAACTAATTGAGCTATTCAGACGAAGTACGGATTGTGTGACAGACAAATTCACAAAGTTTTGCCTGTGTGAGTTCAGGTTGCCTTGGGTGAAACTTAATGACAACAGTTCACGAGGAGGCTCACTGTGTGTTGGACTGGCAGTGGTGGTCCAATTTCATGGCCTCCTATGTCGCCTGACATTACCCTGGCGGACCTCTTTCTATGGGGATACGTCAAGGACAGAGTGTACCAAATGGCCGTCAACCAAATTAGTGGTTGAAAGAACTCAATAGTTTCCAGACTGAGATTTTCACTCTGCAGCGGAGTGTGCGCTGATATGAAACTTCCTGGAAAATTAAAACTGTGTGCCGGACCGAGACGAAGATCCCTAATTCGAGTCTCGGTCCGGCACACAGTTTTAATTTGCCAGGAAGTTTCATATCAGCGCACACTCCGCTGTAGAGCGAAAATCTCATTCTGGAAACATCCCCCAGGCTGTGGCTAAGCCATGTCTCTGCAATATCCTTTCTTCCAGGAGTGCTAGTTCTACAAGGTTCGCAGAAGAGCTTCTGTGAAGTTTGGAAGGTAGGAGACGAGGTACTGGCAGAAGTAAAGCTGTGAGGACAGATCGTGAGTCGTGCTTCGGTAGCTCAGTTGGTAGAGCACTTGCCCGCGTAAGCAAAATGTCCCGAGTTCGAGTCTCGGTCCAGCACACAATTTTAATTTGCTCGGAAGTTTCCACTGAATAGTTGTTGCCACTGCCATAGTTGATGCCAGCAGGCCGCGCCGAGTATCGGTAGAACTTGAATATAGACTGGAAGTTTACGTGACACCAAAGTCACACATGGTGAACTGATTGAATGACATGAAACTTTGTGAGGTAGTGTATAATATAAGCTACACATAGTGTGAATATCTCAATTAGTTTGGATGCTGTAACACATTAAAGTAGTAACTTTTGAGACACCCTGCATTTCCTTGAGAGCAGTGCTTTAGTTGAGTGGGAATGAGTGGGAACGGCGTTCCCAGTAATGTTTATCTCGAACCATATCTATATGAATTTTAATGCAGTTAATGAAAGTCGCTCAATGCAAATGAAGGTCCGTTTTCCCTCGACACTAGAACGACACTAGCAGCACAGCAGTTCATTTTCGTTGGATGGCCTATAGAGTACACTGATACGTGGCATAAAATCTACTTCAAAGCGTGTACGGAGCTTCTAGAAAAAAAATGTGCCTATCCGATTCATGATTCGTAAGTTGGTAATTATACCGACAGGAAACAAAATTAGTATTTGCATTTGCGAAGTTTCACATGTGGTAATTAAAGAATAAGTAACTTCACTTTTATATCGGGTTCTTATTTCGTCCCCAAGAATTTGACGATTTGGCTGCAGAAAGATCAACGACAGAAGAGCATGAAACAGCTTGCAGGAAGCAAGATGCTAAAGCAGAGGTTTTAGCTTGTCCCTTTGGCTCGTCCTTAATCGCCTTGACAAAACAACGTCAAACCAAACGACGGAACTTACTACAGTGCTAACTTTCCCACCATTCGAACACTAATTTACTACAATCTGAATTCCTGAGATCTGCTGTTTAATCACCAGATCCGCCCTTAACGCTCCATTACCTTCATGTCTACATCTACATCTACATCTACATCTACATGGATACTCTGCAAATCACATTTAAGTGCCTGACAGAGGGTTCATCGAACCACCTTCACAATTCTCTATTATTACAATTTAGTACAGCGCGCGTAAAGAATGAACACCTATATCTTTCCGTACGAGCTCTGATTTGCCTTATTTTGTCGTGGTGATCGTTCCGCCCTATGTACGCCGGTGTCAACAAAATACTTTCGCATTCGGAGGAGAATGTTGGCGATTTGAATTTCGTGAGAAGGTTCCGTCTCAACGAAAAACGTCTTTCTTTAAATGATGTCCAGCCCAAATCCTGTATCATTTCAGTGACACTCTCTGCCATATTTCGCGATAATACAAAACGTGCTGCCTTTCTTTCAATTTCTTCGATGTACTCCATCAGTGCTATCTGGTAAGGATCCCACACCGCACAGAAGTATTCTAAAAGAGGACGGACAAGCGTAGTGTAGGCAGTCTCCTTAGTAGCTCTGTGTCCTGCCAATAAAACGCAGTCTTTGGTTAGTCTTCCCTACAACATTTTCTATGTGTTCTTTCCAATTTAAGTTGTTCGTAATTGTAATATCTAGGTATTTAGCTGAATTTACGGCTTTTAGATTAGACTGATTTATCGTGTAACCGAAGTTTAACGAGTTCCTTTTAGTACTCATGTGGATGAACTCACACTTTTCGTTATATATGGTCAACTGCCACTTTTCACACCATTCAGATATCTTTTCTAAATCGTTTTTCAGTTTGTTTTGATCTTCTGATGACTTTATTAGTCGATAAACGACGGCGTCATATGCAGACACCCGAAGACGGCTGCTCGGATTGTCCCCCAGATCGTTTATACAGATAAGGAACAGCAAAGGGCATATAATACTACCTTGGGGATGCCAGAAATCACTTCTGTTTTACATGATGACTTTCCGTCAATTGCTACGAACTGAGACCTCTATGACAGGAAATCACAAATCCAGCCACATAACTGAGACGATATTCCATATGCACGCAATTTCACTACGAGCCGCTTGTGTGATACTGTGTCTAAAGCCTTCTGGAAATCCAGAAATACGGAATCAATCTGAAACCCCTTGTCAATAGCACTCAGTAGTTCATGTGAATAAAGAGCTAGTTGTGTTTCACAGGAACGATTTTTTCTAAATGCATGTTGACTGTGTGTCAATAGACCGTTTTCTTCGAGGTAATTCATAGTGTTCGAACACAAGATGAGCAATATATGTTCTAAAATCCTGCTGCATATCGACGTTAACGATATGGGCCTGTAATTTAATGGATTACTCCTACTACCTTTCTTGAATATTGGTGATGTAAGTAGGCTGTTTAGGTTTTTATAATGGTGACGCCACGTAGCGCTCTGTACGAAAATCACTGACTGTGCTGTGTGCAGTCTGTGGCTGGTTGGCTCAAATGGTTCAAATGGCTCTGAGCACTATGGGACTTAACATCTATGGTCGTCAGTCTCCTAGAACTTATAACTATTTAAATCTAACTAACCTAAGGACATCACACACATACATGCCCGAGGCAGGATTCGAACCTGCGACCGTAGCAGTCGCACGGCTCCGGACTGAGCGCCTAGAACCGCTAGACCACCGCGGCCGGCTGTGGCTGGTTGGCATTGTTGGAATTTGCTATTGTAGTGTTTGGCAGTTGGCTGTTAACAGCGCGTAGCTTTGCGCAGTTGGAGGTGAGCCGCCAGCAGTAGTGGATGTGGGGAGAGAGATGGCGGAATTTTGAGAGCGGACGATCTGGTCATGTGTCCATCAGAAAGAGTAAATTTGTTATATTGGATGTCATGGACTGATATATATATATATATATATATATATATATATATATATATATATATATATATATATATTATGACTTTTGAACACTATTAAGATAAATACATTGCTTGTTCTCTATCAAAATCTTTCATTTGCTAACTATGCCAATCAGTAGTGCCTTCAGTTGTTTGCATCTTTTATTTAGCTGGCAGTAGTGGCGCTCTCTGTATTGCAGTAGTTCGAGTAAGATTTTTGTGGGGTAAGTGACTTGTAAAACGTATAGGTTAATGTTAGTCAGGGCTATTCTTTTGTAGGGATTTTCGAAAGTCAGATTGCGTTGCGTCAAAAATATTGTGTGGCAGGTTAGTGTTGATCAGAATAAGTAAAGAGACAAATGTCGGAGTACGTTCAGTTCTGCTCAGCTGTTTGAAAATCAAATAACGTAAGGGGTTTAGCAGCACAGTCATTTATAATTTTTCTAAGGGGACGTTTCATATGTCGAGCAAATTCCAACAATGCCAATCAGCCACAGACTGCTCACAGCACAGTCAGTGATTTTCGTACAGAGCGCTACGTGGCGTTACCAACATAAAAACCTAAACAGACTACTTACAGTGTGACCTGTGCAACTTCCCAGTTTTTGGGTACGGATCTTTCGTCGAGCGAACGGTTGTATATGTTTGTTAAGTATGGAGATAATGCATCGGCATACTCCGAAAGGAACCTAATTGGTATACAGTCTGGGCCAGAAGACTTGCTTTTATTAAGTGATGCAAGTTGCTTCACTACTCCGAGGATATATACTTCTACGTTACTCATGTTGGCAGCTGTTCTCGATTCGAATTCTGGAATATTTACTTCTTCTTTTGTGAAGGCATCTCGGAAGGCTGTGATTAGTAACTCTGCTTTGGCAGCACTGTCTTCGATAGTATCTCCAGTGCTATCTTGCCGCTAACGTACTTCTCGTATGACCAGAATCTCTTTGAATTTTCTGCCAGGTTTCGAGACAAAGTTTCGTTGTTATAAGCATCTCGCACTGAAGTCCGTGCTAAATACTGTATGTTCAAGCGCGTAAATCCTGAAGGCGAGCCGGCGGGGGTAGCCGAGCGGTTCTAGGCGCTACAGTCTGGAACTGCGCGACCGCAACGGTCGCAGGTTCGAATCCTGCCTCGGGCATGGATGTGCGTGTGATGTCCTTAGGTTAGTTAGGTTTAAGTCGTTCTTAGTTCTAGGGGACTGATGACCTCAGAAGTTAAGTCTTATAGTGCTCAGAGCCATTTGAACCTGAAGGCGACGTACAAATAGAGCCAGATGGAAGTAATTGTGGATCCTTGCAACACGAACCGAATGTTTGTGGCGCTGGGAGGGGGCTCGGCCGTGTCGTGTGGTCACCCGGCCGTGAAGAGCGCTCAGAGCCACGTGTGGGAGGGCCGCCGTAATTGCTGGCCGGTGTCCGATGCTATCTTCGCCGCCATTCACACGCTGCCGATTTACTGGCCCGTCGTTAATAAGCGGCCAGGAGGAGGCGCGGCCGGCGTGGGACAGAGTGGCGGCAGAAGGGCGCCGGCTCGCCAGGGGGCGCGCCTACGTCGGTGCTCATCTCCTCTCCTGCCTCTTCTGGATCCGTAATCTACATCCGTCCTCCACTGTGCGCAGCATATACGGTAGCGGCAAGGACCCCATGAACTTGCAATATTCATCCCACTTCTTCGTCACCGTATACAGGGGATAGACAAACTAATGTGGACACCTGTAGTCACTTGGGAATGGTTTATTAATAAGGGGTTGGACCCCCTTTGCTCAATATAAAGCTGTGATTCTTCTTGGAATACTGGCGTATAATGATTGTTTAGTCTCCAGTGGAATGTTATGCCGCTCTTCAAATGTTCAAATGTGTGTGAAATCTTATGGGACTTAACTGCTAAGGTCATCAGTCCCTAACCTTACACACTACTTAACCTAAATTATCCTAAGGACAAACACACACAGCTATGCCCGAGGGACGACTCGAACCTCCGCCGGGACCAGCCGCACATTCCATGACTGTATGTCACTCTTCGCTCAGAACCTCTTCTAACTCCTGTACTGATGAGGGAGGCGGAAATCTGCTACAACACCGCCCACAAGGGTTCGATAATGTTCGACTCCGGCGAGTGTGTTGGCCAGGGAAGAAGCTGCATTTCAGTTCCATGCTCCTCATGCAACGATTGTACTATCCTAGCTGTGTTAATGGGTGCATTATCGTCCTGAAATATGCATCATTGTCGGGGAACAACATTTGACTCGAGGGGTGCACCTGATCACCTAAAATGTTCACATAATCGTTGGCTGTAACACGGCCTTAGACAGTAATGATGGGACCAGCAGGATAGCATGATATGGCTGCCCACTTCATCGTACTTCAACCTCCACGCTTAACCGTTGGAATCAGGCAATCTCTTAAAGATTTCGGAATAGCGGCCCCTCCATAAATATTGGCTTTAAGGAGTTCTCGGCGAATAGTGTCGATAGATACGGGATCTCGAGATCTCGAGATGGCTATGAAGCTCTGCAGCCACTTTAGACGTCGTAGTTTTGTGTTTTGACAGAATTTGTGTTAGCGTACGATGGTGTCTGTCATTTAGCTTTGATTTGCGCCCATTATTACGTTCACACGACGATGTCTCCATTTGCTGTGTAGGCTGTCACGACTGTTGAAACAGTTGCTCTTGAAGCATTCGATAAGTTGGCTGTCTTGCTTACTGATGCTCCAACCAATCGGGCCCCCCCCAATCTGCCCTCTTTGGAACTCTGCTAGGTCTTTCATTGCACATCGACCTCGGCCTCTGAATGCAAATACGATGTGTGCACTACTCGTAAACAACCTGCACTGATGCCTAGTCCATACTGAACACGCACAGTCCAGCGCGACATGTGCCATACCTGCTTTGTTGACCATCAAACACAACCGTCCCATTACTATCTGCACTTTTACTCAGCATGCCACCGTACAGTATGTGGTAGAGGGTACTTCTTGTACCAATATTCCCCCCCCCCCCCTCCCTTTTCCCTCCTCTTCGTTCACAAAGAAAACGACTACCTGGTAAACATACCAATTACCTCTAGGCAGAGTCGTAAATCTACCATAGACTATCACAAGTAAGCTTAGACTACTATAGTTTTCGTAGTAGCTTTGATCAATTAACACCGTAGCCGTGTTACCTGTGTGTTAGGTGTATTGCATACCTGTCGGGCGTTACCTAGGTACGATCACTTTGTTTGCATACGCAGTCAGTGTCGTACTAGATTCCCCTAGATTCCGGAATCGGTGAACTATCTAGAAATTGGGTGAGGATATATAAAGGGCCACTTAACGTAGTCTCTTGCTAAAACATAAACAGAATTTATAGCAAAATTGAAACTTTCAGTATTTAATTCTGGTTTTATTGGAAACTTGTCGATACGTAACGTGAAACAGAGGGATGTTTTAGTAAATTTGGACGCCATTACATAGGCAACTTGTGTGGTACATAAGCAACTGCTGACTACAAGAAGATACAGTGCTCTGCAAGGAAGTGGCCCCTGGTCGCTGCAATAAACTCTCTCCTTCTGTATTTTGCATTTTAGTTGTTAAACCACTTCATAATTTACTGGAGAGCACCCTACATTATCAGTCAGCAAACTGATCATTTGAATTGTTGTTTTATCTTTTCGTATACTCTTCCTACATTTTATTATTTTCAGTTGTAACAACTGTTGAACTCTTTGACCAACGTTATATTAACAGGCTAATATTCTTTTGTACATTGTTCGACTTCATTTTAATATGATAAATTCTATTTTGTAACTGAGCGTACTGTGGTGCCGTCTAGCAGATGCAAGTTTGTACTGATCTTAAATATCAGCATCACGAAACACACAGTAGTTTTAATGATTCAGTACTTGACTTGTCAAAACATGTAACGATATATTGGTGTGTTATTTGACACTTTGTGTTCTTCTTTCATATTGCACTTATTGTAAGTGGGTAGAACATTTTATGACTCATATATTTTTCTGTCTATTTTAAATCTGAAGTTGACTACCAGCATAATCAGGAGCCAGACAAATAAAAGGTTCCATTACAAAGATAAATGGTGGTATGAAATGAAATGAACTGAAACTACTCTGTGACCGACTGCCGGAGAAATCTGTCTTTCATATCAAAATACTCAGAAAATATCCCCGAATAACTCAGAAATTCTCTCTGTAGAGTTCGGAGTCATGCTGTTCACGATAAATGAAGCAGAATTGTTACAAAGTCTTTTGCAAATACGGAATCCCTTAATTTACCCGACGGGACTTCACGAGAACAATGTCGCCTTGTTTCAGAACTTGTCAATTAAATGTTTTTTATTCCAGTCTTTGAACACAATATGAATTCTTTAGACGGTGGCCGGTTTCAGTCCGTAATGACCATCCTCAGATCTACAATATACAAACATATGCACCTAGTGAGCAGTGTGTCTTTCAACATAATACAGCAATACGTATCACAATATACTATCATACAATCAGGGAGATGTACAGAAAATACGGTAAAACGTACCTTTTTTACACCATGTCCTAAAGTGATAAGGCCATAATGGCATCGTCAAAACATATAAATATAATCAGCATAGCATCGTCATATAGATACAAAATAAGGTGTAGAATAGGCCGCATCGTCCACACAGTCATCATTGCAACTGGCTTCTGAAGTACAGTAGCTACCAGATATCTGTTTGCCTACATCATCCCTAGATGTCGCTACTGTCGGCTTAGACGTAGTCATCATTTACGCAAAAAACATAATCTGATAAAAACACATTATGTAAAATACATGTAGCAAACTTTTAAAATTGATAACTATCAAAGAAACTAAATTGTGATACATTAAAAGACGAATACAGTTACCCACATAAAATTATTAAAAGGAAATATATGAATAGAATAGGACCGATCCTTTTTATGGTGAATTTACGATCAACAATTAATATACGTATTACATTGCCTTGTCAGTTAAGTTCCTTGAGCGTCTGTATAACACGTTCGTAGTGCTAATGTCGGCATGTCGGCAAGTTGGATACTGACAGTGTGTACATGAATTCAGTATCGTTTGTCGTGTCTACCTGATACTGACTACAAAAGCTGAAGCAAGACTCTTGAAATGTTTACTTCATCTTCTTGTATGTGATTTTCTTTACAAGTGCGTTACTTAGCTTCCATCGTAATAGATTTAGTTAATTTAGTCTCCTACATGATTCCCAAATGTTCAGCTTCACGCTTACCTCATTTTTTCTCCTCCTTAATGTCGGTACGCAGCTCGAATAAGAAACTCAATAATCCAAGGTTTGTTAATTTCTCGCAATGGAGTTTTTAGCTTCTCTGTGTTTCAAAGATGAGCTTTTCAGTTTTGATGAAGAGATCCTCAGTTTTCACGAAGAGCTTTCTAGCAGTCAAGAACTTATTTAGAAAAAAGAAAAGTTGTGGAAGAGTAGTGAAAAAATAGCATCTGAGCTATCAATTTATCTAACTTGCATGCGGTGATTTCGGGTACAATTCCCGCTACTGCCAGAAATGTGTGCACTCAGCTCCGTGGGGCCAGTTGTGAAGCCCGAATGAGAAGTAGCGGCACCAAAGTCTGGATAGACGACAACGGCCTGGAGAGCGGTGTGTTGCTTACACGCTCTTTCAGTCCGCACACTCCTCGGGGTCTCATCACAGAGTTATTAGTTTTTGGCTACTCTTCAGTATTTTCAACTTTCATTTATTCACTCTCAATCCATATTCTGTTCCCAGTAGACTGCTGCTTCCATTACACAGGCCAGCGTTCTTCATTTTCACGAAGGAGAGCAACGTCATCGGAGAAATTTAACTTCTTTTCACCATCGGTTATAATCCAATTCTTGAAACGGTTGCTTCTTTGGCTGCTTCTTCGATATAAAGGTTAAACAGTATTGTAGAAAGACGGCTTTCTTGCCTTAACCCACGCAATCCTAGCATATCTAGTGATCTTCCGTTGTCAATGTACCCTTTTGATTCTTGCACACATTGTCTTTCCTTACAGTGCACGTGTATGTTGCTACTGATTTCAAGTAATTTTCGGATGTTTCTTCTTGTTCGACAAATGTGGGGGAAGAGTGTTGATTTTTCTTAAGCCTTGCTTACATTACCAAGTGCAAAGTCAAACTGTCTCTCTTGTGAGTCTTAGCCCATAAGTGCAATGTCTACACCGTGGTTGATTAAGTTTTGCCCTGAAAATAAAGCAATTGAAACAAAAAGCACAGTATCGCCTTATGGAGACAAACACAATGTTTAGTGGTACCTCATGTATTTCTCAATCTATTTCCTGATGCCTCTCAAAATGAACCGGTGGAGAGAGGAGAGGGAGGAGCTTGAAGTAAAAGATTGAATTCAAATCCTTGGATTATTTAGTATTATTTATTAACATTAACAGAATTACATGACGGAAATCTGTCCCTTAGGAAATGAAGACTTGACGATAACTTGACAGGCAAAGTGATCAGCATGTGGTGGGAGGTTAGATCCATGGGAATAAGGGAAAGAATTTTATAAACTTGTGCCTGATCAAATATGCTGTAATAGAGATAAACGTTGCTGAGGACAAAGGAACAAGAGAGAAAGCTGCAATTTTATCATTCACAGAGATTCGCGGGGCTGATAAATTTACCTGATCACATAATGTAAGCTGTCACGGCTGAAACTGCCATCACTTAAAACTTCCGGGCTATTAGGCCGTGGTCGATGCATAGAACTTTCTCCTAAGGTTTCCTCTCCGACTGCGAGAGACTTTTTCAAAATGGCGAATTGCAACCAGAAATCGCCCTCTATATTGCCTATATATTCGCAGCTCCCTCGAGTTCTGGTTAAAGTTCGCCATTTAACCTCTGAAGATGTCTTCCGCAATCGGAAACATCAGGGGAAAGTTCCATACGTCGACCACGGCCTAATAGCCCGGAAGATTTAAATTAGGTCGTCTCACCTACGCGCTCCAAGTAACGTAGGTCAAGACATCAAAACATAGAAGTAAGGTTTCCTCTGCCACTATTTCCCTCCTTACCCTCCCCCACCCCTCTGTGCTATAGCATTCCAACGATTCAGCCCTCCGTTTATAAGCTTGAAGAGAGTAGAGAATTTGTCTAAACTAAAGAATGGATTTCATGAAAGACAGGGAGTGCACATGAAATAAAGACTGCTGATCATAAAGGAAAAGTTAGGATTAAATAAAACACATAGCCCACAGATCACTTCCCAAAGGCATTGATTCGAGTAGAAAATAAAAAAATGGCATATAAAACGATAAAATACCGTATCTACTTGGCAGGATATACTCTAGTGAAAGATTTAGTCAAATAGAAGTACGATTTTCATAGTCTCTCCTTGATGTTGCCACAGCTGTAATATGCGACCTTGTTTTAACATTTTCTATTGGCTTCAGTTCCAAGTATCATTCGTACTTCGGTTTGACAGCCCTTCTTTATGCTTCCTTTGTGGCTCCTCTTGTCTTGACTTCCAAGTGCTTGTACGAGGAGATGAGTACGAAACGTATTTTACGCAACCCCAGTATTTTGGCCGGCCTGAGTGTTGTCAGGTGGCAGGTCGGCCATGTTATGTCACTACCAGTTGCTGGCGGGGACTGTCAGCGGCGATTTGAGCGTGACGATCGCGTCCTTGGAGGTCCGCGGTTCTCGGAGGATTTACTGTCGCTAATTGCACGCCCGGCCAGCGGCGAGCGTCCGCTCTGGCCGACTTCTAACAACCGCTGTCTCCTGCGGCAGGCTGTGCCTCACTGACATTCCCAGCCGGGAGAGGAGTTACATGCCTACACCGTGTTCCAGCCGGCCGCGCATTATTTCTTCGGGGCGAAAGACGGAAAAACTGTAGTTACCGCATAGCAGAGTGACATTAAAATTGGCCGAGATGGAGCGAGGTCTGTGTTTCAGTCGAGGACAGGACTGAGGTAGTTGTGAAACTGGCTTCGGAAAAGGGAACTTATGCGGAGCTTTCCAGAGGGTTTCACTGTGTTCCGTAGCAGCGGTAGACAGCAACCTGTGCATTTTTTTCTATAACGTACTGTTGTCAGAATCATCAGTATGGACTGGTTTGTAGTAGTCTTGTTCCTCTACTTGCTGCACAGTTCTTTCATCAATTATGGCTGCCGGCCGATGTGACCCAGCGGTTCTAGGCGCTTCAGTCCGGAACCGCGCTGCTGCTGCGGTCGCAGGTTCGAATCCTGCCTCGGGCATGGATGTGTGTGATGTCTTTAGTTAGGTTTAAGTAGTTCTAAGTCTAGGGTGACTGATGACCTCAGATGTTGAGTCCCATAGTGCTTAGAGCCATTTGAAGCAATTATGGCTGCTGTCCCACCGTGGCTTGTACAATCTTCACTTTCGTGTCTTTCGGCTGTTTTAACTGCAGACTCGTTCCTGTATAAGTTGTACTGTATTTCTGCTCCCCAGAACTGATACTCTTTCCCAAGCCGGCCGCGGTGGTCTAGCGGTTCTAGGCGCGCAGTCCGGAACCGCGCGACTGCTACGGTGCAGGTTCGAATCCTGCCTCGGGCATGGATGTGTGTGATGTCCTTAGTTTAGTTAGGTTTAAGTAGTTCTAAGTTCTAGGGGACTGATGACCACAGATGTTAAGTCCCATAGTGCTCAGAGCCATTTGAGCCATTTGAACCTCTTTCCCAAAACGTGAGCTATGTTCGTTCCTTTTTTTTCTCTACTTCTTCATTTTGGTCTGATGCAGCTATCCTAGTCTATGCCGTACAAGTGTCTTCATCTCTGCACAAGAAAGTAACCTGCATCCGCATGAACTTGCTTAATCATAGGAAAGCCTTGGTCGCCATAAACAATTTTTATCCCTCACGCGTTCCTCCATTAACAAACAGACCATCTGTTGATACCTGAGGATATGCTGACCCCATCTGCATCTGTACACCTCAAGTCACTTCACGGCGTGTGGCGGAGGGTACTTTCTGTACCAGTGTCACTTAGCCCCATTTCCTGTTCCAGTCGCGAATGGTCCACGGGGGGAATGCTTGCTGGTAAACCTTAGTATGGTCTCGAGTCTCTCTGATTTTTATCTTCACGGTCTTTCCGCGAAAACTGACTCTCCCAGGAATGTACGCTCTCGGAACTTTAACAGCGAACCACACCGAGATGCAAAACGCCTCTATTCCAGCGTCTGCCTCTGGAGTTGGTTGAACATTTCAGTGACGCTTTCGCGCTTACTAACGGAAACTGTAACGAAACGTGCTGCTCTTCTTTGGATCTTCTCTATTTCCTATACCAATTCTGTCTGGTACACCTCCCAGGCTGCCGAGCAGTATTCAGGTACTGTTCGAACGAGTGTATTGTAAGCTACCTCCTTTGTTGATGGACTAGATTTGCTGAGGATTCTTCCAGTGAATCTGTCTGACATCTGCGATACCCACGATTACTTTTATGTGTTCGTTATACTTCAAATAGTTCCGAACGCAAACACCAGAACACTTTACAGAGGTAACTGCTTTCAACGATCGTTCTGCAATAGTGTAATAATACAATAACGGGTATTTCTGTGTATACACACACAACACGTTACATTTGTTTATCGTGAAGTTCAGTTGCCACTCCCAGCACCAAGCGCCGATCGTCTGCAGGTCTTCCTGCATTTAGTTGCAATCCTCCAGCGTTGCTACTTCTCTGTGAACAATATTATCACCCGCGAAAAACTTCATTGAACTTTCGATGTTATCTTCTAGATCATTTACAATGAAGAGGCAAAGAAACTGATATACCCGCGTAGTATTGTGTAGGGCCTCGCGAGCACGCAGAAGTGTCTCGAAACGACGTAGCGTGGACTCGACTAATGTCTGAAGTAGTGCTGGAGGGAATTGACACCGTGAATCGTGCATGGCTGTCCGTAAATCCATAAGAGTACGAGGAGGTGATCATCTGTTCTGAACAGCACTTTGCAAGGCATTCCAGATGCTCGATGACTTTCATGTCTGGAGAGTTTGGTGGTCATCGGATGTGTTTAAACTCAGAAACCTATTCCTGGAGCCATTCTGTAGCAATTATTGGACGTGTGGGGTGTCGCAGTGTCCTGCTGGAATTGCCCTCGTCCGTCGGAATGCGCAGTTGACATGAATGGATGCAGGTGATCAGACAGAATGCTTATGTACGTATCAGCTGTCAGAGTCGTATCTAGACGTATCAGGGATCCCACATCACTCCAGCTGCACACGCCCCACACCATTACAGAGCTCCACCAGCCTGAAAAGTCCACTGTTCAAATGCAGGGTCCATAGATTCATGAGGTTGTATCCATACCCGTACAGGTCCATCCACTAGTTACAATTTGAAACGAGACTTGTTCGACCGGGCAACATGTTCCAGTCATCAACAGTCCAATGTCAGTGTTGACGGGCCCAGGCGAGGCGTAAAGCTTTGTGTCATGCTGTCATTGAGGGTACACGAGTGGGTCTTCGGCCCCGAAAGCCTCTATCGATGATATTTCGTTGAATGGTTGACACCCTGAGACTTGTTAGTGACCCCGCATTGAAATCTGCAGCAACTTGCGGAAGGGTTGCACCTCTGTCGCGTTGAACGATTCTCTTCAGTCGTCATTTGTCCAGTTCTTGCAGGATCTTTTTCCGGCCTCAGCGATGTCTGAGATTTTATGTTTCACCAGATTCCTGATAATCACGGTACACTCGTGAAATGATTGTACGGGAAAATCCCCACTTCAACGTTACCTCGAAGATGCTGCGTCCCATTGCTCGTTCGTTGACTATAACACCACGTTCAGACTCACATACATCTTGATAACCTGCCATTTTAGCAGCAGTAACCGATCTAACAACTGCGCCAGACACTTTTTATCTTTGACAGGCGTTGCCAACCATTTCTCACACACAAATAAAGAAAAGATGTTATGTGGACATGTGTCCGGAAACGCTTAATTTCCATGTTAGAGTTCATTTTAGTTTCGTCCACCTACGCTCAATGGAGCACATTATCATGATTTCATCCGGGATACTCTACCTGTGCTGCTAGAACATGTGCCTTTACAAGTACGACACAACATGTGGTTCATGCACGATGGAGCTCCTGCACATTTCAGTCGAAGTGTTCGTACGCTTCTCAACAACCGATTCGGTGACCGATGGATTGGTAGAGGCGGACCAATTCCGTGGCCTCCACGCTCTTCTGGCCTCAACCCTCTTAACTTTCATTTATGGGGGCATTTGAAAGCTCTTGTCTACGTAACTCCGGTACCAAATGTAGAGACTCTTCGTGCTCGTATTGTGGACGGCTGCGATACAATACGCCATTCTCCAGGGCTGCATCAGCGCATCAGGGATTCCATGCGTAGGAGGGTGGATGCGTGTATCCTCGCTAGCGGAGGACATTTTGAACATTTCCTGTAACAAAGTGTTTCGAGTCACGCTGGTACGCTCTTTTACTGTGTGTTTCCATTCCATGATTCAAGTGATTTGAAGAGAAGTAATAAAATGAGCTCTAACATGGAAAGTAAGCGTTTCCGGACACATGTCCACATAACATATTTTCTTTCTTTGTGTGTAAGTAATGTTTCCTGAAAGTTTGGCCGTACCTTTTTGTAACACCCTGTGTATACTGTGAAAAGTAATGGTCCAATAACATTCACTGGGGCACGCCTTAGTTACGTTTACGTCTAAGGACTTCGTTGAAAATGACATGCTATGGCCTATTTGCTATAAACTCTTCAATCCAAACATACAGTTGGTTCAAATGGCTCTGAGCACTATGAGACTTAACATCTGAGGTCATCAGTCCCCTAGAACTTAGAACTACTTAAACCTAAGGACATCACACTCATCCATGCCCGAGGTAGGATTCGAACCTGCGACCGTAGCGGTCTTGCGGTTCCAGACCTAGAACCGCTCGGCCACTCCGGCCGGTCAAACATACAGTTTATTTGATATTTCAGAGATATATTTTATTTATTAAGCACTATTGCGAAACAGAGACGAATGCCTTTCGGCGGACAAAGAACACAAATATCTACCTGTGCGCCTGTATCTTCTGCTTTCTTGGTCTCGTGGACGAACAGAGCGAGCTGGGTTTCACAAGAGTGTTGGTTTCGGAACCCATGAAGAGTAGTACAGAGGAGAT
The DNA here is from genome assembly GCF_023864345.2 of Schistocerca serialis cubense. Taxonomy (NCBI): domain Eukaryota; kingdom Metazoa; phylum Arthropoda; class Insecta; order Orthoptera; family Acrididae; genus Schistocerca; species Schistocerca serialis. The sequence goes on along the minus strand of NC_064638.1, from coordinate 1,232,314,847 downwards.
TTTCGGTCTCCGGCAATGTCATAATATCCGAGTATAAAACTTCTTCCAAAATTCTGCAATAAATCACGTTAGAGATACTTTGGTTCCGTACGTCTATTCGAAGACCGTTCTTAAAAATGGGAATTGCCTCTGCTTTTTTCCAATCATTAGGAACGCCTCGCTCCTCCAGAGACTTATATGGTCTGGTGCTAGAAGAAGGGCAAGTTCTTTCGAATACTCTGTGTAGAATCATAGTGCTATCCCCTCAGGTCCAGTGCCCTTTCCTATGTTGAGCGATTTCTGTTGCTATTCTATCCCATGGTCACTTATTTCGATCTCTGTCACTTAGTGGTTCGTGCAACGACTAAATGGTGGAACTACAGAGCGATCTTCCTACGTGAAACAGTTTTTGAAAAAGATGTTTAGTATTTCGGCCTTTTCTGTGTCTTCCTTCGTTTCAGTGCCATTACGGTCACAGAGTTTCTGGTGAGATCGATCCGCTTACTGATTTGACGTAGGACCAAAGCTTCCTAGGATTTTCTGTCGTAACTTTCTTTCCTCCTCAATTCGTTTAATACATCTGCGTTAGTCACTCGATCTACTCGTTTAATCTTCAGTAATATCCTTAGGTACCACGTTTCAAAAGCTTTTGTTCCGTTCTTGTCTCTGCTTCTTATCACTTACGTATTACTTCCGTACAAGGCTATACTCCAGCCAAATACTTCCAGAAAAAACTTTTGAACATTTAAATTGTATTAGATGTAAGCAAATTTCTGTTTTTGAAAAAAGGTTTTCTTACTGTTGCCAATCTGCATTTTACATCCTCTGCACTTCAGTCATCGTCAATTATTTTACTGCTCAAATAGCAAATCTCATTAGTCAACAAAACTATAATGGAATATAATCGAATTACTTTATACACGAAATGAGACACTGAAAGTAACAGACGTGTTTTGCTATCTAGACAGAAAAATAACAGAGGATGGCAGAGGTTGAGAGAATATAAATTGCAGGGTGCCAATAATAAGAAAAGCATCTCTGACGATTTTGCTGACGAAGAATATAAATTTGTTACTAACTCATTTTTTGTAGGTTTTTGACTAGAGTGTAGCCTTGTACGGACGTGAAACTTGGACGTTTAACAGTTCAGACGCAATGAGGCGCTAGAGAAGAATACAGAAGATTGGATGAGTAAATCGATAACTACTGAACTACACAATCAAATCGGAAAGAAGAGAGTGTTATGGCAGAAGAGGATATCCTGTAGTAGAACACATCCTAAGACGTCAGAAATAGTTAGATTATGGAAGGCAGTGTGTTGAGTTAAGAACTGCAGAGGGTGACCAAGGATTGGCAATGGAAAGCGGGTCCTGTTTGATGTAGGGCCTATTAGTATGCAGAGATGAAAAGAATTGCCGACTATAAAGTAGCGTGAACAGCTGCAGGAAACAAATCTTCCAGCTGAAGGCCACAACGACGTGGAAACCTACCAACAGTCGTTCAACTCGTACGCCATTCGCGACTGGAACAGGACAGTTTCAGCGTAACTTAAGAAACTGCAAGTCAGACACAACTCCAAAATGTGAGAAGTACCTTCATTACGCAATTGTTTTAAGGACTATGATTGTAACAGACTTTGACAGTTTCGAGAACTTCCAAATTTATGGTACAGTGTAAAATCTAAGTGTGGACTCACTACTATCAGTGTTTCACTTACCTCTAAAGTCGTGAACAGAGCCGTGCGAGCATATAAATGGGAGAGTCCGTCATCTCCACCAACGTTCGAAAAACTCACCCTTTCTCTCACGTTTCTTGTTAATGGAGCATCTTCCCCCCATCTGTCTTGGCTTCCCTTCAATTCTTGTGGCTTTCATGTTCCAACTGTGTGGACTCACGAACTGTGACGGATTTTTGTCGGTGGCAGGTGAATAGAAGCTTTGTCCCGGCTAGTATGTTTTCTACAGCCAGAGAGGCCCTTAAAATCCACACCCAAGTTAGCTGAAAAATTTGAAAATTAGTATGTGTAAATAAAAAATTATTTGAGCGGGGGTTAATGACCCCATGACATCTTCTCATCCTACAATCAGCGCCCGCCTAGATGTCGATCCAGTGGTGGTCGAGAAGAGAAGACTAATTACCGTGCACACAGAGGCACTGAACGAATTCGTCCAGCGTTTCATACGCAAGTTGACAGGAAGAAACCCGAATACGTGATACAATAGGAATGCACTTCGCGTTTGTATGCAGATTTCTGATGTAAATAGAGAACTCAAATGAGGATACGGTAATGCGTAGCCTATGTTGTTAAGAAGTAGGATGAAACGCAGCTTCGGACAAGCATGCATGTCCGAAGAAGCAGGTAGTGCGGCAGTGTCGAATACGGACAACCATCAGCTGTAAATGGAACGACGACGACGAAAATTTCTCTCGAACGGGGACGTGAAACAGGATTTCCCGCTTTAGCTGTAACTCGTACATATTATCTAATACCCGAGCAGGTGCCAGGATATTTTAGTTGAAAGTAACTGCCTGCTATCAGCGAATAAATACGATATTTTCTGCATGCTGCGAGCTAACATCCCAAAGATGTTCGGGCTCACATGCTGTTCTTCTTCGTCGAAATGACTCCGCTCAATCTCGTCTAGGAGTTGAACCACATATGTCGCATTACCCGCCCTAAATTAGACACTTGTGTCCGTTTGGTTAAATTGTCTGGTTGATGGCATGTTTGCGAAATTGTATGAAACTTACAAAGTTAATATAACAAATAATAACAGTAATAATAATATCGGTAGCTAAATTAACCTTCCATAAATGACGTAAGCAACACAGTTGCGATTGGGTTAGAATAATGTTTATTCAGAAAGCAAATTAATAGCGAAAGTGGTCGTATTTAGAGTTACTGTCACACTTGAGCGCATATCCGTTTGACACTATTCATTCACTATCTCATCGCGAAATACAAGTCCAATACTCCACCTCGTTAACTAAGAGAAAAGTTGAGAGTTGACACCAGCCGCGCGGCTGCTCACCACTCAGAGACTAAGTCCCGCGATACCACACAACGCGAAATTTTCTAAGTCATTTCACTACCCACCGACTGTCCGCTTTCGCGTCTCAGTCCGCGCTCTGCAGTGGTTAGGCCTGATCAGCCTGGCCTCATTCAGCACAACAGACGCCTGTGAATTTCCACATCTCGTGGCGAATCTGCCCTCTTTGTGGCACACGGTCCTGGACGACAGGATTCTTTTCTCAATTCGTGGAAGGCTGTCTCTTTCGACCACATACTCTCTTTCGAATTCTGAAGGTGCAACGGGTTAAATACAGGGAGCAAAAGGCTATTTACGATTTGTACAGAAACCAGAAGGCAGTTATAAGACTCGAGGGACATGAAAGGAAAGTAGAGGTTAGGAAGGGAGTGAGACAGGGTTGTAGCCTATCCCCGATGGTATTCAGTCTGTATATTGAGCAAGCAGGAAAGGAAACAAAAGAAAAATTCGGAGTAGGTATTAAAGTCCATGGAGAAGAAATAGAAACTTTGAGGTTCGCCGATGACATTGTAATTGTGTCAGAGACAGCAAAGGTCCTGCAAGAGCAGTTGAATGGAGTGGACAGTGTCTTGAGAAGAGGATATAAGATGAACATCAACAAAATCAAAACAAGGATAATGGAATGTAGTCGAATTAAGTCGGGCGAAGCTGAGGGTATTGGATTAGGAAATGAGACACTTAAAATAGGGAGGATATAAAATGTAGACTAGCAATGGCAAGGAAAGCGTTGCTGAAGAAGAGAAATTTGTTAACATCGAGTATAGATTTAAATGTTAGGAAGTCGTTTCTGAAAGTATTTGTATGGAGTGTAGCCATGTATGGAAGTGAAACATGGACGATAAATAGTTTAGACAAGAAGAGAATATAAGCTTTCGAAATGTGGTGCTACAGAAGAATGCTGAAGATTAGATGGGTAGATCACGTAACCAATGAGGAGGTATTGAATAGAATAGGGGAGAAGAGGCGTTTGTGGCACAACTTGACAAGAAGAAGGGACCGGTTGGTAGGGCACGTTCTGAGGCATCAAGGGATCACAAATTTAGCATTGGAGGGCAGCGCGGAGGGTAAAAATCGTATAGGGAGACCAAGAGATGAATACATTAGGCAGATTCAGAAGGATGTAGGTTGGAGTAAGTACTGGGAGATGAAGAAGCTTGCACAGAGTAGAGCAGCATGGAGATCCGCATCAAACCAGTGTCAGGACTGAAGACCACAACAACAACAATAAAAATGTCTCCTATTGTTCCTGCAAGGCAGTTTCCCATAGCGAGTCCATCGCCTTGTCTGTAACATTTATTGTTAAGTAGAAAGTAGTTATACGACAGAACAAACTGCAATGTTTCAATCAGTTCTAGAACTTCAGCTTGGCCCAGACGCCCATTACGTAATAGATTAGTTTTTATTGTCTCTAAGCCTTCATCGATGGGAATCTTTGTATATAAGTTCTCGATATCCACTGATGCGAATGTGGCATCCTCCGTTATCTCGATAGCTTTTCCTTCATGCGCAAAGGCCGTACTGCTTTTAACATTGTATGATTCTTCGTAAACAAAATTAGCTTTCAAAATTTTGTTGAGTTGCCTATTAATCTTATATGTAGGACAATCTATAGTACTAATCACAGGCCTAATTGTCGTCATTCCATTATACAGCTAATGGTTGACCGTATTCGCAACTGCGAATACATTTCGTGTATCAAATGAAGACGGTGAGGTGTTATTGTTGTTGTTGTTGTGGTCTTCAGTCCTGAGACTGGTTTGATGCAGCTCTCCATGCTACTCTATCCTGTGCAAGCTTTTTCATCTCCCAGTACCTACCGCACCATACATCCTTCTGAATCTGCTTAGTGTATTCATCTCTTGGTCTCCCTCTACGATTTTTACCCTCCACGCTGCCCTCCAATACTAAATTGGTGATCCCTTGATGCCTCAGAACATGTCCTACCAACCGATCCCTTCTTCTGGCCAAGTTGTGCCACAAACTTCTCTTCTCCCCAATCCTATTCAATTAGTTATGTGATCTACCCATCTAATCTTCCGCATTCTTCTGTAGCACCACATTTCGAAAGCTTCTATTCTCTTCTTGTACAAACTATTTATCGTCCATGTTTCACTTCCATACATGGCTATAATCCATACAAATACTTTCAGAAATGACTTCCTGACACTTAAATCTATACTCGATGTTACCAAATTTATCTTCTTCAGAAACGCTTTCCTTGCCATTGCCAGTCTACATTTTATATCCTCTCTACTTCGACCATCATCAGTTATTTTGCTCCCCAAATAGCAAAACTCCTTTACTACTTTATAGAGATGTGAAATTCGCTCTTTCCTATTTGCAAGTCCAGTACAGCCAGTATCAAACGTAGGCCCCAGCGCCCAGCGTGGTAAACACACAGGAGGAAGACTGGAATCTGCGTTCTCTCGGCGCTGTTGCTGCATAGGAGAAGCAGGGGGGGGAAGCACTTGTTTACCCAGAAGGTCATCCGAATTTGAATTCTGCTCGACAGTTGGCGTCAGCTGCGACACGCTTCGCACTGCCCACGGCGGCCTCGCATCGCCCTTGAATTACTCAGTGGGCGGCGGCCAGCTTAGCAAAATCCGCTGCCGTTCAGAATGCGATCAAGTCTCTGCAGAAACATCACAATTCTCCTGTCGACGAAGTGTGGCAGTGGCCCTGGCCTCTCTATCGTCGACCGGCTGGCTATGACCAGAAGACTCACCGACCACTCGAAAAGTTAAGGTTAGAAAGTAATGAAACTAATACAGGGTGAGTCACTAACTACTGCCACCTACAATAACTCTGAAAGGATGATAGTAGCTGAAACGTTTGTGGGAAAAATGTTGCATGGGGTATGACGGTCAACTTTGTTTACTTTTTAATACGTGCTATAGTCTGGTACTTATTTTCTGATAGAGGCCATCGAGACGAATCCAATGATGTGTAACAGTAAGGTCTTTGAAGCTCAACGAAGGTCAAAAAGGTGGCATAAACGTCCATTTACAAAACGTGATCGAAGGGATGACCATTGGTATCAATGCAGTGCTGCAATCTTCTTATCGGCACCTATCGAAGCACATGCTCTGACAACTCTCTCTCGTATATCGTACAAATAGTAAATAGTCGCCGAATACGGCGTATCCATCTAACGTGCCATTAACATGCAAACACCGTTCGACGGTTTCGCAATACAACACTAATAGGAACGGTAAGACTAGTCTCGTCGAATCAAGGAATGTGAACGATGTATTCCTTCGCAGAACAAGTCAATATGCTTCTCATTTACGGAGAATGCCAACGAAATTCAGTGAGAGCTAGAGACTTATACGCTGAAAGATACCCTCAACGTACTCACCCTACATGCCGTACATTCAAGTATGTGTATGATAAATTGAGAACAACTGGATATTTAACGCATCGGAAACGTATCCGGCAAAGGAAAGTTACTAACGAGGAAACGGAAATTGGTACTCTTGCCACTGTGGTTCGAGATCCTTGTGTTGGTTCGCGTCAAATCGCAAGGGAATCTGGTATGAGCCATAGTAGTGTTGTCCGTGTTCTGCGTCGCCGTAAATATCATCCTTACCATATCAGTCTCCAATAAGAATCAACTGGTATGGATTGTATTCTGCCGATGGCCTCAACTTCAGATTCAGAGGGGTGACACATTTATTAATTAGATTTTATTTACTGACTAGGCTACATTCACGAACCATGGAAATGTTAATTTTCATAACATGCATTATTGCTCAACTGAAAATCCATGTTGTCTGCGGCAAGTTGCAAACCAAAAACCGTGGTCGGTGAATGAATGGTGTGGGATTCTACAGGACAGAATAATAGGCCCCTATTTCATCGAAGGAAATCTTAACGGTAGGAAGTACACCACATTCTTCCAAGAAACATTAGGTCGGTTATTGGAAGAAATACCTTTAGGAAGAAGCATCAGAATGTGGTATCAACACAATGCGTTTCCGGCACATTTTTCGTTGATGGCTAGAAATGAGTTGCAGAGACAATTCCCAAATCTTTGGATTGTACGCGGAGGAGATGTGTCGTGGCCGGCTCGTTCGCCAGACTTGACGCCTCTGGATTTTTTCTTGTGAGGACTCGTGAAAGGCATTGTTTATAAAGACGTTCCAACTACACCTGCAGATAAGCGAGAGAGAATTGTCAGAGCATGTGCTTCGATATGTGCCGATGTGATAAGGAATACCACTCAATTCAGAGTAAGAAGATTGCAGCTCTGCATTGATACCAATTGTCATCACTTGGAAAACCTTCTGTAAATGGCCGTTCATGCCACTTTTGTGACCTTCGTAGACCTTCAAAGACCTTACTGTTACACATTATTGAATTCGTATCGATAGCCTCTATCAGAAAATAAGTACCAAACTATAGCATCCCATTTAAAAAAACCAAGTTGAGCTTCATATCTCTGAAGCGACCGCACCTAGCAACAAAAAAATCAACGTCTTATTATGGCCCCCGTTGTCCCATGCAACTTTTGTCCCAAAGAACGTTTCGGCTCCTATCATACTTTCGGAGTTATTCTTGGTGGCAAAAGCTAGTGACTCGCGCTGTATAAATGGTAGAACACTAAAATGAAATACGACATACGTAATGAAGGTAAGTTTCAGTCAAACAGCACGCTTCCTAACAATGTGTATTTTCTGCAGATAAACAGACTCTAGCGTCCAGCAGCTTATCATTACGTCAGTAATCAGTAAACACAAACACGAATTGCTAATCCCAGCACGGCAGTGGTACATACTAGTGGTTCAAATGGTTCTGAGCGCTATGTGACTTAAATTCTGAGGTCATCAGTCGCCTAGAACTTAGAACTAATTAAACCTAACTAACCTAAGGACATCACACACATCCATGCCCGAGGCAGGATTCGAACCTGCGACCGCAGCGGTCGCTCGGTTCCAGACTGTAGCGCCTAGAACCGCACGTCCTACATACCAGTGGAACAGGGTTGATTTTGGGGAGGAAACCTTCAGGTGTCTGCCAGTTTAGCTTTCCCTTCTCCGTGAAACTCTACCATGGGTCAGAGACACGTGTGACCATTCGTGCCACCATCCTTTGTATACGTTCAGTATACCTGGTATGGGTTCCAAACACTTGAGCAGTATTCTAGGATGGGAAGCACGTTTTGAAAACAATCTCCTTTGTAGACTAGCTGCGTAATGAGCCGAAGTTTGTCACTTGCTCACTCTACGACTGAGTAGGGGACGGAGGGGGAGGGAGAGTGAGGAAATTCGAGAGGCTCTAAAACTTCCTCTATGAGCTTCAGGTCGGAAGATCGCTCTGAGAATTTCAGAGCTGAACTGTTCGCTGTTGACAGCGTCCGTCCATCAGACGGACCGTCGATATCTGGGCCATCGATGGTTGTGCAGGAAGTGTACCTACAAGTCTTCACATTTTAGTTCTACGAGAAAAACAATGAAAATCAATACCACTAACTTTATTTGTTAGATATATTCCAACGTCTCTTTTCCCGTACAGATCCTACACTCTACGGCACTGTAAATACCACAGAATTTATTCCCCGTTGTCTTACATGTGCTATCGTCTTGTTCCCTCTTGTAGACGGTGGCTTTCCGATGTTCAGCTAGTACTTCTGCTTAGACACTCCACAAGCTGCAGTAAGGTGCGTGGCGGAGGGCACCCTGTTCCACTAATAGTCAATTTCTTTTCTGTTCCACTCGCAAGCAGAGCGAGGGCAAAACGATTGCCTATATGCCTCTATACGAGCTCTAATGTCTCTGAGCAGAAGTTCATGATTATTACACGAAATGTACGTTGGTGGCTGTAAAATCGATCTCAAATTTCGGTTCTCTAAACTTTCTCAATATAGCTTCTTGAAATGGACGTCACCTTGCCTCACGTGATTCCCAATTGAGTTCTCGAAGCACCTCCGTAACACCTGCGTGTTATTCGAACGTACCGGTAACAAATCTAGCAACCCTCCTCTGAATTGCTTAGATGACTTCCTTAAATCCGACCTGATGCAGATCCCAAACACTCTGACAGTACTCAACAATGGGTCGCACTAGTGTCCTATATACAGTTGAACCACACTTTCCTAAAATTCTCCAAATAAACCGAAGGCGACGATTCGCCCATCCTACTATAGTCCTTACATGTTCTTTCCATTTCATACTGCTTTCCAACGTTACCCCTAAATATTTAATCGACGTTACTCACCTCACCGATTCTGCGGGGAACTCATACCCGATCAGGTGATGATACGATGCTGTGAGAATTACGGCACATTTAGGCAGGGCTGCGAAGGGCTTGTACGTGGGACCAAGCGTTTAGTGAAAAAGGATTGAAGGAAATGGCTGTAATTGAAAAACGTCATTTCCCAATTTAATGGCACCAAATTAACCACTAGTTGCTCATTTCATTACGATAAGAATTTGTGTGAGGAACTGTGTAAGTGAAGTGTCCTTGGACACAGTAATGGTGAGGCAGCTGCTCGGGAATACACAGGGGTCCAAAAAAATGTGTCCATAACTTGCAAACAAATTGACGGAGTTCTCTCATTTTTGGTGAAAGCGTAGCTTAAAGATATCACTGCAGGTGTTCGAAATGGTCACCATTAACATCCACACACAAACGATGCAGCCGAACTGCAGCACGAACTACTGACTGCAACATGTTCAGTTGTATATTAGCATATGAATGTGCGAAGGATTCTCGAAGTTCCTCCAATGTGCGTGGCTTTTGTCGACAAACGACGTCCTTTACTGTTCCCCACAGGTAAAAGTCCAGAGGAGTTAGGTCTGGGGAACGTGGTGGATACTCCACAGCACCTCCATGGCCTATCGATCTTCCTGATAGATTTTCGTCGAGATTCTGGTAGTGGGCTGGGGCACCATCTTGTTGAAAGTAAACTCTACCGTCTCCATACAAGTCTCGGATGGCTGGTAAAATGATTGTCTGAAGCTTCTGAAGGTACACCTCACCAGTAACTGCGCCGTCAAAGAAGAATGGCCCAATCAAGCCCCGGTAAGACAACCCACACCACACATTTACTCCCGGTAAATTACGGACGTTCGGACTTTCGGTGGCCCAGTAGATGCAATTGTGGCAATTTACTGTACCATTGAGTTTGAACTGTGCCTCATCAGACCACACAATCATTTCTGCAGACTCTTCATCGTTGCGCACCATATCAGTAAACCACTCACAGTACTCCATTCTACGATCTGGGTCGTCCTCGTTCATTACGTTTAGCAGTCGTGCGATGTAGCACTTCCACTTTGCTGTCTTCAAAATTCGCCGAACACTTGAGCGACTCACTCCAGTTTCACGGGCACACTGTCTCACAGACTTCTGTGGTGAGCGAGTGAATTGTTGTAACACACGACGGGAGTTAGCTGGACTTGTTACTGTTACAGGTCGTCCTGATCGTTCTTTGTGTACATCTTTAACACAGCCTTCGACTTCAAATCTGTCTCGAATGCGACGAATCGTTAAACGTGTCGGTGGCTTTGTTTGATACTCTTTTCGCCAGCGCCGTTGAACCTCATTAATGTTTTCGTACTTAAAATACCACTTCAAAACTGACTTCCTTTCATCGAATGTAAGCCTTGCGCAGCCATGTTTATTCGAGTAACTAGGTGCATCTAAGAACAAAACACTGACTATCTGGTGACTGTCATCTGACAAAACAAAACAACGCAACACAACGCTTGTGTGGTGATTGCTGGAACTACAAACTATTACATTATCACAGATGAGACAACTCCGTCAATTAGTTTGCCAGTTATGGACTTTTAAACAGTGGATACATTTTTTTTTTTTTACCCCTCTGTAGAAAGAAAACCCAGTTTCTAGGTGCGGTCCAGCAAAACATTTCCATTTACTGATTAAATAGTGGAAGTTTTGGTGGTACGAGGAGTCAGGAAATTAGCTTGTTCGCAACAAGTGTCCACAGGGACAGCGTGACGACTTCCGCACTGACTCTCAGCGACCATTGTTGATGCTTCCCTTGATGCGCCGGCAGAGACAGGTGAGCCGACAGTGACGAGACCAGGGACAGCACTGTACACGGGAGTGGCACCACGTCGTCTCTTCAGGCGAGTGCTGGTTCTGGGTGTAGCATCACGATGGACGCGTCCGTGTATGGAGGCGCCAAGGAGAACGAACGTTGCCAGGTTGCGTTCGTCGTTGTCAGACACGTCCTAGCCCCTGGCGTGATGCTGTGAAGTGACAGCGGCCACACAATGCGATCATCTCAGGTTCACACAGCTGGCAGTTTGGCAGCAGCCAGCACTTTACTGTGACAGAAAAAACCCGCAACTTGCAAAGGTGCCTGATAACAAACAAATTTTTGTGTGTTGCATGAAGTTAATATGTCTATACTATGTTGAAAAGTTGAATAGTTACTATTAATAAATTACAATTGTAAAAAAAAAAGTATAAAGGCTTCGACCAAGATGACAAGGGATCCCATTTCACGTGTCTGGTGCTTATCAACTTCGATAAGGAGTATTTTGTCTGCTGCCTTGGCCAACATATTCTCCAGACCTCATACCCATTGCAAATATTTGGCCATGGGTTGCGAAATAATGGCACGTCGCCACTTTCCTGCCACTAGATTGATGTGCTCTGGCATCAGTTTGAAATAGCATAGATTGACGCACCTGTATCTGCCATCAGAGCTCAGTATGCGTCTATGTCCAGCCAAGTTAGAGCCTTTGTTTGTGCGTACTAAATTTCGGAAGCGTCTGAATGTATGTGGAGGAATGCAGATCCATCTTCCTCAAGAACAGAAACCAAAAAGTAATGATAAACCCTGGGACCTGCAGCGAAGTCGAGTTGTAACTCATTCCAAGCATGTGTCATTGGGTTCAAAATGGTTCAAATGGCTCTGAGCACTATCCCACGTAACTTCTGAGATCATCAGTCGCCTAGAAGTTAGAACTAATTAAACCTAACTAACCTAAAGACATCACACACATTCATCCCCGAGGCAGGATTCGAACCTGCGACCGTAGCGGTCGCCCGGTTCCAGACTGTAGCGCCTAAAACTGCACGGCCACTCCGGCCGGCGCCATTGGGTTCAGCAGATGTAATCGACAGTCTACCAGTTGCAATAAATGATGGTTTTTAAATAAGCTTTACCAAGGTTTCGACGTATTTAAACCCATCCTCCTCAGAAGGACAAACAAACTTCACATTAGCAATCAGTCGGTAAAGCTCTCTCCACATGACATGCGACGGCAACGGTCTGTACGCCCATATGTAAGAGTTAAGGCCCCTAGAATCTAGGGCTTGTCACATCAATAAAACCAATGTCTTAAAATAACAGACCATGTTAATAGCTACATACCGATTGAGTTGCCACGCGGTGTAGCCGCGCAGTCACAGGCGCCTTGTCACGGTTCACACCGCTCCCCCCCCCCCCCCCCTCCCCCGTCGGAGGTTCGAAGGTTCGAGTCCTCCATCGGGCATGTGTGTTTGTTTGTGTTGTCCTTAGCGTAAGTTAGTTTGAGTTAGATTAAGTAGTGTGTAAGCTTAGGGCCCGATGACCTCAGCAGTTTGGTCCCATAAGACCTTACCACAACTTTCCAAATTTCCGACTGAGGGAGAGTGGGAAGCGTGGATATCAGGAAAACAAATCCCGAGGCACATGCGCCGATAAATGTGTACGCTTGGGTTTAGGTCGGGAGACTGGGCAGTTCAGTCCACTTCAGGAATATTATTGTGCACAGATGCTGCTTAAAGATGGAGTGCATTGTCATGCTGTTACCAATCAATCAACGTCTCCGAACTGTTCCGCTACAGTACCAAGTATACAGTGCTTTAAAATGTGCTTATGATGTTACGCATCTAGCGTTTTCTAAACAGTAATAAGGGGACCACCCTATCCACCAAAACATGCCAATACCGTATCACCGGCTTCTCCACACTTCACTGTTGACACGACATACGGTGACAGGTAATGTTCTCCAGGCATTTGACAAACTGAAGTCCTTTCACCACAGTGTATTCATCATCACAAACCACTTGTTTCCAGTCATCCACTGTCCAGTCGCTCTTTACACCACTTCAAGCATCGCTAACCACTGACTGCAGGAATGAGTGGCTTATGAGAAGCTGCTCATTCTTTTTACTCACTTTGTACTGCCATTGTGCCAGGTAGAATGCTGGTAATACTTTGTAACTAATGAGTCCATCCACTGACTTTTTGTGTTTTTTCACATCCTCTGGAAAGATCGATGCTGACTGTCCACCAGTACATGAGATTCGTCTGGTCTAGGTTTAGCTGTTGCGGTGGGGCGTGTTAGATAGGTGGCGTACTTGTTTGATCACTGTCTATCGTCGTACGGTGCACTACCAAAGCTCCACCTACCCCAGTACGGCGTCTGCTCACCAGCCCGTTTCTCTCCATACGTAGACACTGTTCAAATGGCTCTGAGCACTTAACATCTGAAGTCATCAGTCCCCTAGAACTGAGAACTACTTAAACCTAACTGACCTAAGGACATCACACACATCCATGACCGAGGCAGGCTTCGAACCTGCGACCGTAGCGGCCGCGCGGTTCCGGACTGAAGCGCCTAGAACCGCTCGGCCACACCGGCCGGCTAGACACTGTCCAGACGATATTAAAAGCAGCGTTGAAGAAAAATACCGTCAATACTTACGTTTGCAAAGTCCGCGTAAACTCTGGTAGCAAGCTATCCTGTAATACCTTATAACAAATTTCGGGTGGAGGGCGATTGTTTCATCTCTTTAGAAAATTGTCAAAATTCAGCAAATGAGTTCTTTTATTTTTTTAAGTCCAAAATAAACACTTGTCATTAGCCCGCATTTAATTAACGAATAATATCACTGTCCTCAGATCACAGTTCAGACAACCCAGTACACACGCAAGGCAGCCAGGAATGTACTAAGTCGGACCCGAATTATTATGCGATTTACAGTCATTACTCTGCTACAATATACGAGTTTCTCATTCGGTCCTTTTCAGTGGATTTCTAATAACGAAACTGCTCCCCAACTATTCCATAAACGGGTATGAAACATGCCACGTGGAATTCTACAAAGGCCGAAAGTTCACACGCGTTTATCTATCCAACAGATCACTTTACTAAGCTCAGATTTTCACAATCTGTCCGTAAAAGCAACTGCTTTCATGGCAATACATTTCGGACGCGAAATACTAGTAACTCCTTAATTTTACTCATAACGTAGATGGACACGTCCAACATGACTTGTACGTCAGATAGTTAGCCGACGACTCCCCTGTTCAGTCTGCTTCTCTCGCGGTACAACTACTTAGCAGTGCGCAGGAACTGCTTCACTCTGATTGGTTGTTCAAAATGACCAGCCAATCAAAACAATCCTTCGAGTTCTGTTTTGCGCCAAAACTGTCCTACGCCAATCAATATGCACATATGCATTGACGACACTTAATCATGCAAATCTTAATAAAATGCTTAACAAAACCAAACGAAAACTAATCTTGAAATGACTTTAGAAAATAATTACTCTGCCAATGGCTATTTTGGCTTCTATCTTACGAAAGCAAGTACCCTTGGACATACATCATCAGCAAGGTAGGGAAATTACAGCTTTCATTGCAACTGCTTGCCTCACACTTTTCCATGACATGACATAGTTACGTAATGTTTAACATCACATAATACTGAATCATTACGTATGTCCCATATATACACTCTCACTCACTCTCATTTATTCACACGACAAATCAAATAGATATTAAATAACTATTAATACTTTCTGAATTCTATGTTACGAAAATTAAAATTAGTGAACGCTTTTAATTATAAAAAATCTAAATAAATTGTTCTGCCATTTAGTGAACTTCAGTAATAATTCCAAATGATACTAAAAGACAAACTGCCATGAATCATAACTGACTTTAATGTTACAAGTGCCGGTTTGGGGTGTTTTAGGTAATTTTCCTTAACTCTGAAAGTATGCCAGCTAGAAAGCTGAGATTTTTTACACAATAACAAAGGGTAGTATAGTGCTGTCGCTAGAACTAAACTAACACAGGTACCGCTTCCCACGTCTAGGCTAGCGACAGGTGCGAATGAGTGACGCTAAGATACAAGGGTCTGTTTTTTATCACCACCAACGGCTCCAAAGCTACGATCCGTACTGAAAAGTAGTGCAATAAACGCTGTTGGGTATTGACTCACGATGTTACACTGTGACTGTTCCTTCGTGTTTCCGCTTCACAATTACATCAGTCAACTTGGGCACCTTTAGAAGGGTTCAAATGTTGGCCCTGCCCGATTTGTTACTCAGTTGATACCCAATGACTAGTCTGTCTGCACTTTTAACAGACCCAATTTGCTGTAAGTGTTTCTCTATTCATAACACAGTACTCCAAGATTCCTTCTTAACTGCGGATCCGTATCGCGCGACACAGTTTCGCATTACATAGGGATGAATGGCTACTTTCGATCGCGTTTACTCTATACACACAATAAATTAAGTTTCTTATTCCTGACCCTCCTGAAGTTGTAATGTTAGTGCTAACAGTGTAGATTCATACTATGTGCCGTGTACCAGAACAACTTGAGATGAATAAGAGGATGTATTCTTTGATAATGTTAGGTCCGAATCCACTCTACATTCCGTCTCCGACTGAATTTGTAACTCACCCCTGAACTATGCTGCGGCTCGCATTGGTGCTGTTAGTAGGTTTTCGCCCTCTGTTGCAGGACAGACGGTATCGTTTAGTTGGCATGGTGCATGGGGGCTTAATTATATAGATATGAAATGCAAATACTTTTAATTTTTTTTCTAGTAGTTGTCTGACCGGTTACGCTGTCTCGTAAACGGTTGGCCCTGACTAGTTTTAGTACGCAATCTGACTGCATAGAATAACAACAAAGAATGAAATGAAATTTCCGTTAACACAATTAATTAATTAAGTCCCCAGCAACTATAAAACCTAGGAAACAACAAGCACAAATGTAGCTGTTCTGTGTGTGGAAGTGTGATTCAACGTACACATCTGGCACGGTTCTTCTTCAATAAGACAAGAAATTTTAAATACCATTTATACTGAAGTAATTAAAAAAATAGAAATATTATAATTGCGCAAGAAAACCAGAATTACCCTCTAATACAAGAACACGAGCCAGATGCTTTGTTGACTAAACCTGTAATGACGCATTATTTAAGACATTGAAATAATAAAAAAGGGAATTTTTTTACCTTCATATATATTGACGAAAAGCACTCTGATCATTACAATATCTCCATTCGAGCAACATCTGCTGTCTAGTCCATCAAACAACTGCATAAAACATGGAACAAGCACTCCCTACTACAACATCTCAACACCGACTCACTCCTACTATTCCACAAGCACTGACTACTGCCACATCTCGACAAGCACTCTCCACCACGACTTCTCGACAAGAACTTTTCACTACGACATCTCAGCATGCACTGACTACTACGAGTTCTCGACAAGCACTGCCAGTGGAGGCGACGGAATAAAACTCTTTGGCGCAATCTCTGGCGCTGTGGCTCAGTGTAGCCACCTTTCAATGGTTGCGGTTGTTTGTCTTCTTCTCTTATTGACTGGAGCCACTCGGTTTCGCAAGCGTCGCCGGTCCGCTAGTGGCAGCAGCGGCGGTTGTCGATAAGTAGTAACTGTTGCCCTATCTTTGGGGCGACGTCGTTGTTTTTCCGGATCGTGTGAGTGTGCGGGTTAACACGCTGGGCCCGCTGGCGGCACGCATCGAATGCCGGATGGAAGGGCTGTGGTCACGAGAGTGCACGACCTCGTTGTAAACCGGGTCCAGCAAGCTTTGAGAGGAGTGGATTTCAATCCAAGTAGAGCAGAGTCTGTGACCCGTGTGGGCCCAATAGTAGGAAATGGTTCAAATGGCTCTGAGCACTATGGGACTTAACTTCGGAGGTCATCAGTCCCCTAGAACTTAGAACTACTTAAACCTAACTAACCTAAGGACATCACACACATCCATGCCTGAGGCAGGATTCGAACCTGCGACCGTAGCGGTCGCACGGTTCCCGACAGTAGCGCCTAGAACCGCTTTGGCACCTTGGCTGGCCCCATAGTACGTATATGATGTTGTGACAGATTATCATCGTGCAGTCATGTGCAGTTTGGTGGATCTGCGTACTGCTTAGTACTTGAAGACCCTACTGTGTTGAAGGCACTTGGCTCAGTGATTAGACCGTGTGGTTACTCAATTGTGAATTAATAAAGCAGTGAAGAGAATTGTTTCATTCTGCCAACCATCATCAGAGTTGTTACAGTGAGTTCAGTGTGCGTTTGTGTGCCTAATGAATTTGTTGTCACTCATTTGGTACTTGGTTTTGGCTCGCTTTGCGATTGTTCCCACAATGACGTATGGCTGCTGATTCTGTTTAGTTGCATTTCGGTTTTGCCTCGCACGCAAATCGAGTTGGGTTTGAGTTACTGTTAGTTTGTATGGTGTTCTGTACTGTGACTTGTTTGTTGAGATTTTCGGGTTTGTGGAATAGGACAGAAATCTGGTAATGGTTCCTTTGTCGTTCCGGGCGCTCTAAACACAGTATTCTGGGTACATAGTGGAGACCGGCGGTTCCCGCTTTCGCGTATTGTTCCATCGTTGCATTTGGTTTGAAGGACGTCAGGTACCTTCAGCAAGATTATCATTAGTCATTCATTAGACTGCCACTGGTCTGAATTACCATCTTGTGAAGTGAATGCAACTCTTGGCTGCCTGTCTTATAGCTAAAATGGTTCAAGTGGCTCTGAGCACTATCGGACTTAACATCTGAGGTCATCAGTCCCCTAGACTTAGAACTGCTTAAACCTAACTAATCTAAGGGCATCACACACATCCATGCCCGAAGCAGGATTCGAACCTGCGACCATAGCAGCAGTGCGGTACCGGACTGGAGCGGTTAGAACCGCTCGCCCACAACATCTCATAGCTCGCGAAAGTGTTTGTTGCCGGGCCTTCTCAGAGGTCGATTCCTGGTGCACCGTCTGGATCAGTTGCTTGTTTTTTAAATTAACTTTTACTATTGTATTTGCTGTTTTACAGCAGGTTTCAAATTTTTTTTATATTAATGCCGTTCCTGGCTTGTAAGGCCTTCAGCCGTGATTGTGGTCATTTGCTTTAAAATCCTGTTTGGTATTTGTATTTTAGTAGTAAGCATTAAAACCTTAGTTTTGTCTGATGCCTTCTGCGGTGTTCGTGGCGACTTGCCTTTAATATTTCAGTACCTGTAATTTGTAAGTTGCAGCGAGTTTTAAACAATTCTTAATTTCTTGCCATTCCTGGCGTGTAAGGCCTTCTACCCAGATCACGGTGGCTTGCTTTTAAAACATTATCTGTTGTATCTGAATTTAATGGTGATTTGCTAAATTGTAACTCACTGAAAGCACTATTATTTACACTTGTTAATTCCTTCATTAATATTCATTATTGCTGAGTCTGGAATTACTGATTTAAAACAAATTGTGTGTAACTGTAATAGGCAACGAATAGTAACTGAATGATATTTTCACTCTGCAGCGGAGTGTGCGCTGATATGAAACTACCTGGCAGATTGAAACTGTGTGCCGGACCGAGACTCGAACTCGGGACCTTTGCCTTTCGCGGGCAAGTGCTCTACCAATTTTTTTTTTTTCCATTTTGTTCGTTGTTGATAGGTGTGTTTGGTCGTTGCGGACGTCACATGACATCCGTTAAAGTTCGTTTTGTTGATCGTTCCCCTCAGTTTTTTTATTACAGAGGCCAACCAGCACTCTGACCGAACACGCTGAGCTACCGTGCCGGCAAAATTAAACTTTTCACTCGAGGGAAGACTTGAACCAAGTACCTCTCGTTCCGCAGCTGACATTTTGTTCTATATTGTTTGCTGAATTTGTTCAGGGTGGTCGTCCGATGACACCCGGTCAGTTTGTTCGTTCATCCGTTCGCTCAGTTTTTTTATTAAAAAGGGTAGCTAATGCTCTGACCGAACACGCTGAGCTACCGTCCCTGCAACTACCCAAGCACGTCTCACGCCCCGTCCTCACAGCTTTACTTCTGCCAGTATCTCGTCTCCTACCTTCCAAACTTTACACAAGCTCTCGCAGGAGACCTTCTGTAAAGTTTGGAAGGTAGCAGACGAGGTACTGGCAGGAGAGCTTCTGTACAGTTTCGAAGGTAGGAGACGAGGTACTGGCGGAATTAAAGCTGTGACGACAGGGCGTGAGAAGTGCTTGGGTAGCTCAGATGGTAGAGCACTTGCCCGCCAAAGGCAAAGGTCCCGAGTTCGAGTCCCGGTCCGGCACACTGTTTTAATCTGCCAGGAAGTTTAATAGTAACTGATTACGGCCGGCCACGGTAGCCGAGCGGTTCTAGGCGCTTCAGTCTGGAACTGCGCGACCGCTACGGTCGCAGGTTCGAATCCTGCCTCGGGCATGGATGTGTGTGATGTCCTTAGGTTAGTTAGGTTGAAGTAGTTGTAAGTTCTAGGGGACTGATGACCTCAGATGTTAAGTCCCATAGTGCTCAGAGCCATTTGAACCATTTGAAATTTGAACTGATTACGGCCCCGTCCGCAATCGTAACCGAATCCTGCTCCTGCCTTCCCTTGACCACCAGGATTGAACCCCTATTGACCTGGAAGCTGGCGTTATGTTAGTCCTCCCACTTCCGCAGTGTGCACTAGGACAGTTCTGGGTACGCTCGCGAGGCGTTGTCGCTGTGTGAGACGCATGCTCGGCTTGAACGGTGCTCGCTCGCTTAGCCCGGTGACCGAGTTGCTCGCGGCTGCCACAAAGGGCGCTGCGTTAGCGCTGCGTTGCGACAGCGGCCGCAGCTGCCCAGCTGGCGTGCCGACACGCGCGTGCGCGTGTCTCCGCATCTCTCTCGCCGCTTGTGTGCATCTGCCAGCTGACCTGGCTTCTCCTGCAGCGACGTGAAGGGCGTCCCAACACAACCGTGCCTATCTTACCCTTTTTTCGGGTCATCAGTCTCCTGTTTTTTTACTGTACGTATTTTTGTTCTTTATCTGGATGCTATACGCCCAGCTATTTAGTCAACTGTTTGACAAAGACCGAAACCAACCACAAAGTTAAAAAGACTTTTTTCTGTCATTACCGGTGGCAGGCTATCACACTCATCTTCCGACGGCTAACTTTTGCAGTTACAGTGATGTATTCGCCAGGAGTAATTCTTTCTACACTCGTCTTCAGACGAAAAAGGACACCTTGAAGACTAGAGACGGGTCGTTCATATTCACAGCACATGTACACTACTGGCCATTATAATTGCTACACCACGAAGATGACGTGCTACAGACGTGTAATTTAACCGACAGAAAGAAGATGCTCTGATATGCAAATGATCAGCTTTTCAGAGCATTCACACAAGGTTGGCGCCGGTGGCGACACCTGCAACGTGCTGACATGAGTAAAGTTTCCAACCGATTTCTCATATACAAACAGCAGTTGACCGGCGTTACCTGGTGAAACGTTGTTGAGATGCCTCGTGTAAGGAGGAGAAATGCATACCTTCGCGTTTCCGACTTTGATAAAGATCGGACTGTAGCCTATCGCGATTGCGTTTTATCGTATCTCTACATTGTTGCTCGCGTTGGCCGAGATCCAATGACTGTTAGTAGAATATGGAATCGGTGGGTTCAGGAGGGTAATACGGAACGCCGTGCTGGATCCCAACGGCCTCGTGTCACTAGCAGTCGAGATGACAGGCATCTTATCAGCATGGCTGTAACGGGTCGTGCAGCCACGTATCGATCCCTAAGTCAACAGATGGCGACGTATGCAAGACAACAACCATCTGCACGAACAGTTCGACGGCGTTTGCGGCAGCATGGACTATCAGCTCGGAGACCGTGGCTGCGGTTACCCTTGACGCTGCATCACAGAAGGGCCACCTGTGATGGTGTACTCGACGACGAACCTGGGTGCACGAATGGCAAAACGTCATTTTTTTCGAATTAATCCAGGCTCTGTTCACAGCATCATGATGGTTGTATCCGTATTTCGCGACATCGCTGTGAACGCACATTGGAAGCGTGTATTCGTCTTCTCCATACTGGCGTATCACCCAGCGTGATGTGTCCGCAACTCGTGGTCGTGCGGTAGCGTTCTTGCTTCCCACGCCCGGGATCCCGGGTTCGATTCCCGGCGGGGTCGGGGATTTTCTCTGCCTCGTGATGACTGGGTGTTGTGTGATGTCCTTAGGTTAGTTAGGTTTAAGTAGTTCTAGGTTCTAGGGGACTGATGACCATAGATGTTAAGTCCCATAGTGCTCAGAGCCATTTGAACCCAGCGTGATGCTATGGGGTTGGTTACACGTCTCGGTCAACTCTTGTTCGCATTGACGGCACTTTGAACAGTGGACGTTACATTTCAGATGTGTTACGACACGTGACACTACCCTTCATTCGATCCCTGCGAAACCCTACATTTTCAGCAGCATAATGCACGACCGCATGTTTCAGGTCATGTACGGGTCTTTCTGGATGCAGAAAATGTTCGACTGCTGCCCTCGCCAGCACATTCTCCAGATCTCCCACCAATTGAAAACGTCTGGTAATGGTGGCCGAGCAACTGGCTCGTCACAATACGGCAGTTACTACTCTTGATGAACTGTGGTATCGTGTTGAAGCTGCATGGGCAGCTGTACCTGTTCACGCCATCCAAGCTCTGTTTGACTCAATGGCCAGGCGTATCAAGGCCGTTATTACGGCCACAGATGGTTGTTCTGGGTACTGATTTATCAGGATGTATGCACCTAAGCTGCGTGTAAATGTAATCACATGTCAGTTCTAGTAAAATATATTTATCCACTGAATACCCGTTTATCATCTGCATTTCTTCTTGCTGTAGCAATTTTAATGGCCAGTAGTGTATATTAGTGCCGTCTGCAGAAGTGATTAGTCCTGCTGGTTCAAGGTCAACAACGATATAATTCCGCATCACCACCCACCAATAAAATGTGCCTGTGGCTCTCTTTGTCGCTATAAACCAAAGGTGTGATTTCAGCAGACGTGCAGGATGCCTCGCAAACCTATGCGCGAAGCGTGGCGTCAAATCAATGAGTTTTAAAGAAGCTGCACAATTGGCATGACACAATGTGACGCATCCATCCGAGAAATTGCTGCCGAAGTGTTTCGGCAGAACAACGGATGTGTACAGAGTGGGTCTCTGAAGGCTGAAGAACACGACGAGATGGTCAGGTCGCACCACCGAGGCCATCCACCGAGAACATCGACACCTGATCCGAATGGCATTGCAGGACGCTTCTGCTTCGTCCACGGCTCTGGGGCAACAGTGGAACAGTGTAACATATCGTACATTATCAAGGATGACAGTCCGTCGTCGTTTATTACGGCGTGGGTTACGTGCGCATCGTCCACTTCTCCGTCTACCTCTGACGAATTTGCAGATACATGTGAGATGGCTACTGAGCAAGCAGTAAAGGAAACAAAAGAAAAATTCGGAGTAGGTATTAAAACCCATGGAGAAGAAATAAAAACTTTGAGGTTCGCCGATGACATTGTAATTCTATCAGAGACTGCAAAGAAATTGGAAGAACAGTTGAGCGGAATGGACAGTGTCTTGGAAGGAAGATATAAGATGAACATCAACAAAAGCAAAACGATGATAATGGAACGTAATCGAATTAAGTCGGGTATTGCTGAGGGAATTAGATTAGGAAATGAGACACTGAAAGTAGTAAAGGAGTTTTGCTATTTGGGGAGCAAAATAACTGATGATTGTCAAAGTAGAGGGGGTATAAAATGTAGACTGGCAATGGCAAGGAAAGCGTTTCTGAAGAAGAGAAATTTGTTAACATCGAGTATAGGTTTAAGTGTCAGGAAGTCGTTTCTGAAAGTATTTGTGTGGAGTGCGGCCATGTATGGAAGTGAAACATGGACGATAAATAGCCGGCCAGAGTGGCCAAGCGGTTCTAGGCGCTTCAGTCTGGAACCGCGCGACCGCTACGGTCGCAGTTTCGAATCCTGCCTCGGGCATGGATGTGTGATGTTCTTAGGTTAGTTAGGTTTAAGTAGTTCTAAGTTCTAGGGGACTGATGACCTCAGAAGTTAAGTCCCACAGTGCTCAGAGCCATTTGAACCATTTTTAACGATAAATAGTTTGGACAAGAAGAGAATACAAGCTTTCGAAATGTGGTGCTACTGAAGAATGCTGAGATTAGATGGGTAGATCACATAACTAATGAGAAGGTATCGAATAGAATTGAGGAGAAGAGGAGTTTGTGGCGCAACTTGACTTGAAGAAGTGATCGTTTGCTAGGACATGTTCTAAGGTATCAAAGGATCACCTGTTTAGTATTGGAGGGAAGCGTGGAGGGTAAAAATCGTAGAGGGAGACCAAGAGATGAATACACTAAGCAGATTCAGAAGGATGTAGGTGGCAGTAGGTGCTGGAAGATGAAGAAGCTTGCACAGGATAGAGTAGCATTGAGAGCTGCATCAAACCAGTCTCAGGAACGAAGACCACAACATCAGCATGTTAGATGGCAATGGTGTACGGAACAACGTCCCTGGGGAAAAGAATGGCATCACATAGTGTCTTCTGAAGAATCCAGGTTGTGAGTGATTGCATTCGGACAAGACATACAGCGCCAACTCAAAGCCCTACGGTGTGGGGTGCTACTGGGTAGGCCTACAACCACAAATCGAAGACGGTGCGTGTCCAGGGCACTGTGACCGGTGTGACCCATGTGAATGACAACCTGCGACCCATAGCCGTACTCCTTCTGTGCAACACCCCACACGCCATTCTTTAACAAGACAATGCACGACCACGTATTGCTGTACGAACACATGCCTTCTAGGTGTCACAGGATGTCAGCCTTTCACCCTGGCCCGCCAGATCCAGAATTGTCGCCAATCGAAAGCTGTGGAACCAGGTGACTGCAGCACGGATGGCCACAGGACGCCATTCGCCCTTATATGCGTCGATGCTGTCACGCATGGAATAAGTTACAAGGGCCCATGGCGGACCCTGTGCCTACTGGGCAACAGGACACGTACTGGACTGTGGTGACTGGAATGCTAATCATTTCTACAGAACATACTTATGTACATGTCCTGTGAATATGAACATCTATGTCGTTCATGGTGTTCTGTTCTCTTTCTTTCTTTCTTTTTTTCCTGAACGTGAGTGTATGTGATACTGTAAATCTAATGCCCTAAGCTGACTGCTGAACTGTAGAGATGATCTAATGGCCTGTATACGGGGAGAAGAAAAAATGCCGCACTTTGAGGTCCGCGTGCGATTTCTCATCCAGAATCAAAAGTTCACCTAAGAAAATTTGGTCGAGTTAATTATGAAAACACATGTGTGAAAACGAGGAGCAGGAAACACTGTCACATCGCGGAGTGCATCGGAAAGTACAGGGGGACGTGTATCTCGCCGCACCGAGTAGACTCTCGGACATCAAACCCATGTCCGCCATGGAGCTACGGTTCGAATGCTCCTCAGCTTCCTCTTTTATTTCTTACACCACCGTTCTCTAGTTCTTATCTTCTATAAGCAGGACATCATTTTATCACATGACAATAGCCTATCGCATAACAATGGAATAAAATAAGCTCCATGCATGCATGTACTAACCGCGCAATACACAAACATAACTGGTCCCGTCAAACTCATGTAGGGCGGCTGAAATCTAGTTTCGCAGGACAGAGCGGATCAGGTTATGGTTGTGGAAAGGGGCCAAAACCAATTACTGTCAGTTTCACAAACACACAAACTTTATTGTCCTAAAAACACTTCAATCACACATGCCCTTAAAAGGATTCAAAACAATACGGCTGAAATCCCGAACACAACTTATTACAATTGCTTTAAAGAATACACGCGGCTGAAGCCTTTACTAAAAAAAGAAAACCTTACGTAAATACTCGGCTGAAGGCCACACGCTGGACACAGAAGAGCTGATGCTTAAGGTCTGGATAACAAGAATTTACAATACAGAACAAAATTTAAAAAGGTTTTAAACAAGTGAATTTTCAAATTTTAATTTAAGACGGCTGAAGGCCTTATCTTAAAGATATTTGACATAAAAGCTCAGCTGAAGGCCTTATACTGAACGTAGAACAACTCACGTGTTAGGGCCTGGATAACAAGGATTTGCAATAGAGCAAAATTCCCCTCTTTTTCTTTTAAAAAAATTTAGTTCAAACAAGAATCTTCAAAATTTTTACTTAAGACGGCTGAAGGCCTTATTTTACAATTAAAACAAAGTAAATTAATAGGCGGCTGAAGGCTTCGCACCGTACTTGAGGCAAAAATCACAGTCTAAAAACAACAGAATAATGGTGCTCAGAAGTGGTCCAAGGGTCGGCCTGAGGAGGTAAGTCTAACATAAGGTTAGGTGAGATAGGCAGCCAAGAATAAAATGGCTCTGAGCACTATGGGACTTAACATCTTAGGTCATCAATCCCCTTTAACTTAGAACTACTTAAACCTAACTAACCTAAGGACATCACACACATCCATGACCGAGGCAGGATTCCAACCTGCAACCGTAGCAGTCCCGCGGTTCCGGACTGCAGCGCCTAGAACCGCACGGCCACCGCACCCGGCAGCCAAGAATAAGATAAGTAATCAGATGGCAACCCGACCCAGGGACGGCTGAAGGACCGACCAACAACCTAACCAGTTCCTCTGCGCCGACCAACGGCACGACAACGGAAAACATCAGCCGAGGACGAAGATACCAGCAGCACTACGTCTTCAAAGTTGGCGTCTAAAAACAGCCAAGGCACAATAACAATTCAGAAATGTGAACAACACGAGAGGCTGTCAAACTATACGCGGTACGGACAGCATCAACACACAGTTAAACGAAAACACTTCCACAAGAACTCGAACAATCGTAAAAGCAATCACTGTGGAACAACCAGGACGAATGACAAGTCGATACACACAGAGAACCCGAAGCGGTCGGCGACCAAATATACGTCGTCCAATGAGACGACCGACCGAACGACCAACCAACGGTCGTTGCCGCTCCAGTCTCCTTCCGTCGGACAGGGCACGTGCGTCGCAAGCGGTTGGCGAGTACTGGCTGTCCGGACCTCACTGGCGCTGCGTCCCGACTCTTCGCCTGACACATGACGACCCGGAAATACTAGCGGTCGCTTCAAAGATAATACGACAGTGCTCTTACCGATACTGGCTGCTGCTGCTGCCACTCACGGGCAGGCAAGCCAGCAACTTAGCGACGCCAGTAAATCGAATAAGAAACGAGGAGACAGTTCCGTATAGAGAAGCTGTCAAGCAAGAAACGGCATGAACACGAGCCGCGCAAGTCTCAACGGCTTCCCGATCGAGTACGCAAACGATGTGCTTCTGGCGCTGGGTGCATCCGTTAACCAAGAAGCTGATGCTGCTCATGCGTATGCCTCACGGTACTCTCAAAGGTACCATCCCGATATTTTTCGCCTCCTGGAGCAGCGCCCTTGTTACTTCGTCCACAAGTTGTGGACAGAGGTCGTCCATGGCCTGGACGTACTCTACAAACAGAGGACGCGATTCTTGAAACCGTTCACCGGTCACTTCGGCGAAGTACCCGTGACATTGCAAGGCAGTTCCAGATATCCCAAAGACAGGCTGCTGAAGTGTTGCACGAAGAAATTGCATTCATATCATTATACGTTAACTCAATATCAACGGCCAGAAGACAACTTTCGACGAGTACAGTGATTTGAATGGCTTTTGCACCAAATGGAAGGTAAAGAACATTTTTAATAACGTGATATGGACCGACGAATCTAGCTTCATTCCTGCATAATTTTCAACTTCCACAACAGCCGTTATCGGTCGGAACACAACCCACATGACACTCCTGAACATGGATACTGGGACCGAAGACGTTTTGATCACTAATCGATGACTAAACTAAACTAAACTAATCTAAACTCCCCGAATAGTCCGCGAAGGCTCCACGGTACCGACCGGCAGCCGTGTCGTCCTCAACCCACAGGTATCATTGGATGGGGGTATGGATGGGCATGTGGCCAGCAAACTGCTCTCCCGGCCGTATGTCAGTTTGTCTCAATCAAGCAGCTCCTCAGTTTGCCTCACAGGGGTTGAGTGCACCCCGCTTGCCAACAGCGCTCTGCAGACTGGATGGTCACCCATCCAAGTGCTAGCCCATCCCGACAATGCTTAACTTCAGCGATCTGACGGGAAACGGTGTTATCTCTGCGGCAAGGCCGTTGGCACTAATCACTGACGCTACATCTAAACCACGGGTGACACAAGCAGACCGAAACGAGACAATCGTATGAAGTTTGACTTTTTCTGATATTTTCCCATATGAAACAATAATAGTAGGCTAGCTAAAAAGTGAGAGGCGATCAAGAAATGAAGATTTCAGTGTTTGAGTTCTCGGTCGCAAAAAAAACGTTCAGACATCATATTCTCTTCACAAAAGCATTAAACTTTTCTGCATTTGTACAATTGTGTTACCAGTCCCTTTCATGTACCCTTCTTCACGCCAAATATATACAGTAGTTCTACAGTCACATGACTAACACCACTGCGAAGAAAATAAGGCGAAATGTCATGGCTGACTTTACCCAATCAGGGAATAGACAGGGTGCAACGTAAAGGAATGTCCAACTTTAAGGAAACATTCCTAGCACATAAAAGAAAATGATGTACGTATATGTCTATAAATGGCTTCCTTTTGTGTTAAAATCCGACTCTTTATTGATTATAGGAAACATAAGGGAACAAAGCTTGCCATCAAACCACATGAAGATCCCGCTCACATTAAATGCTTCGATTGACTTCAGTTTATCGTTGATGCATGCATCAAACCACCGTACTGAGTCTCGGATGCGTTGATGGTCCCTGGAGTAGTGCGTATTGTTTCGGAGTCTTGCGCAATATGGGCACTAAGATACACTACTGGCCATAAAATTGCTACACCACGAAGATGACGTGCTACAGACGCGAAATTTAACCGACAGGAAGAAGATGCTGTGATATGGAAATCATTAGCTTTTCAGAGCATTCACACAAGTCTGGCGCCGATGGCGACACCAACAACGTGCTGACATGAGGAAAGTTTCCAACCGATTTCTCATACACAAACAGCAGTTGACCGGCGTTGCCTGGTGAAACGTTGCTGTGATGCTTCATGTAAGGAGAAAAAATGCGTGTCATCACGTTTCCGACTTTGATAAAGGTCGGATTATAGCCTATCACGATTGCGGTTTATCGTATCGCGACATTGCTGCTCCCGTTCTTCGAGATCCAATGACTGTTAACAGAACATGGAATCGGGGGGTTCAGGAGGGTAATACGGAACGCCGTGCTGGATCCCATCGGCCTCGTATCACTAGCAGTCGAGATGTCAGACATCTTATCCGCATGGCTGTAACGGATCGTGCAGCCACGTCTCGATCCCGGAGTCAACAGATGGGAACGTTTGCAAGACAACAACCATCTGCACGAACAGTTCGACGACGTTTGCAGCAGCATGGACTATCAGCTCGGAGACCATGGCTGCGGTTACTCTTGACGCTGCATCACAGACAGGAGCGCCTGCGATGGTGTACTCAACGACAAACCTGGGTGCACGAAAGGCAAAAATGTCATTTTTTCGGATGAATACAGGTTCTGTTTACAGCATCATGATGGTCGCATCCGTCTTTGGCGACATCGCGGTGAACGTACATTGGAAGCGTGTATTCGTCATCGCCATACTGGCGTATCACCCGGCGTGATGGTATGGGGTGCCATTGGTTACAGGTCTCGGTCACCTCTTGTTCGTATTGATGGCACTTTGAACAGTGGACGTTGCATTTCAGATGTGTTACGACCCGTGGTTCTACCCTTCATTCGAGCCCTGCGAAACCTTACATTTCAGCAGGATAGTGCACGACCGCATGATCCAGATCCTGTACGGGCCTTTCTGGATACAGAAAATGTTCGACTGGTGCCCTGGCAGCACATTCTCCAGATCTATCAGCAATTGAAAACGTCTGGTCAATGGTGGCCGAGCAACGGGCTCGTCACAATACGCGAGTCACTATTCTTGATGAACTGTGGTATCGTGTTGAAGCTGCATGGGCAGCTGTACCTGTACATGGCATCCAAGCTCTGTTTGAGTCAATGCCCAGGCGTATCGAGGCCGTTATTACGGCCAGAGGTGGTTGTTCTGGGTACTGATTTTTCAGGATCTACGCACCCAAATTGCGTGATAATGTAATCACATATCAGTTCTAGTATAATATATTTGTCCGATGAATATTCGTGAATCATCTGCATTTCTTCTTGGTGTAGCAAATTTAATGGCCAGTAGTGTACTTTTCATCTGGGCTCGGTACACAAGAATTTTCGAACGGCCCTACAAATGAAAGTCTGATGGGTTCAAGTATGGCAAGCGTGAAGGCCAACGAAATGGTCCCCCTCTTCCTGTAAGTCTCCTGTAAGCTTCTACTGCACATATTGTTGATTAATCAAACCAATAATCGTCTGATGGAACTGAAGCAACAATGCGAGAATCTGGAAGGCCGCCTAACGTTGCAACAACACTCAGAGATCAGTCTCGAGCTCCTGCAATGCGCCAAAAGCAATATTGCAACAGTTGCCGAAATTATGAGTCAACAGATGAAGTCTTACTTGGACACTTAATCTCCTATCCCGTTTAGAGCACCAGTTATCAAGAAAAATACGAAACGAGCTAACCCAACAGTGGAATTAACTTCAAGTCCTTACAGAAAGTAAATAGAATCCAAAGAAAAGACATATAATCTGAAGAAGCCTGTGCACAAACCTAAAACAGCCAGATAGATGAAAAGTTTAATAAGTATTAAAAAATGAAGGTCAGAGTGAAATGGTTACGTCAACTGTGTAAGGAAGATCGAGAAGAATAAATGATTCAGTGTGTGAAACATAAAGGTTGGGTGCATGACCTATGTTCTGGCGTGATAATGGTTGAGTACATGACCTATGTTGTGGCGTGGATAGAAGAATTAAGAAAGATTTATGTGGCATTTGTTTAAACCAACTGATTTCAGATTTGCCAGTCTAAGTAATTTAATTTGCTACAAATTTATATTTTGTTACCTATGGATTATTTCATTACTTGTAACTGTTGAAGTCAAGTTGCGTTTAACGGTTTGTAATTTGGTATTGTGACGTTTTGTTACGTTATTCTATGGATTTATTATGTCGTCGCTGACTTCTTACCCTAACTAAGACTCAGGCTGAAGGGGTACGGATTAGAAAATGAAGCATCTTAATTGTACCGACGGTGCAGTTTTGAAAAATGTTGAGCGCTCATATTGAGATAAAATCTTTTACTTATGAGGAATCTAGTTGATAGCTTAAAAAATAAAGAATCAGAGTACGCCAAACAAATTGTATTATTTAAAATAGTAATTCTCCCATGAGGGTACGACTTGAGAAACCTTATCCTACTACGTGAATATAGTCTGGATAATCTACGAGCCGCGAGTTACATGCGTCAAGACATACACATAGTTTGTAACTGTAATGGACGTCTTACTGTGTTAAACCTTTTTAATGATGTATAAGACTTTATCTGTTAATGCACTGATTATGAAAGCATTTTAAATTTTTAATGTAGGGCAATAGTTGTACTGAATATCAATTTGATGAAATTGACCAAAAATGTCAGTTTTCGATATATTTTTATTTGTTAGTACAACTCATGGGAAATAAGTTCCCAAAGTTTCAATGTTGAAATCGCATCCGAAGTGCCTGAAAATTAGTTAAAAGTGTGACGCGGCCTCCCTGCCACGCCCACGTATTGAAGCGGCACTTCAATACCAGCTCAGTGAACAACGATTCTGTGTATTACTTTCAACCAAATATGTGCGGGATACATCTAGAAGGCCGTGATACATGCTCTTTGGTTTTATAGAACATCTTTGACTCTGTTTCGTATCTTATAAACAATAACAAACTAGCTGCATCGTTTATGACGAAGCAATTCATTTTTTGCCTTCTGATACTGACAGAGATTTATACGAGTGTTCGGTTATTTCTCCATTCAGTTATGCCACGATCACAAAGAGTGTATAAAAAAACTGGATAAACTGCGTTTGAATAAGAATGGGTTTCAATATAGGAAATTTTACTCAAGACATCCCGAGAAAATAGATTTGCAGTGCGTCTCTGCAGAGGAAAAGTCAGTTGAAGACCTGGTAAAGGAAAGAAGACAGACAACAAGAAACCAGAAGAGAAGCCTTGAAGGGAAAGACGACCGAGAGTACAAATGTGGTGCCTTCTGAAGAAGTGACATAAGGAAAAAAGGTTGAACTTTAAGTTACGTTTCCTGAAAAGTTTGTTTTTTTA
Organism: Schistocerca serialis cubense; assembly: GCF_023864345.2. NCBI lineage: Eukaryota > Metazoa > Arthropoda > Insecta > Orthoptera > Acrididae > Schistocerca > Schistocerca serialis. The sequence goes on along the minus strand of NC_064638.1, from coordinate 1,232,283,458 downwards.
AAGTTTATGTACCTTTTCCTCAGATTCTATGAATGCTAGAATTATGAAATTTTGTACGCATATTTCGGTAAACCTAAAAAACGTTATCTCAAGAGAAAATTTTGAAATTCTGATTGTAAGCTGAGATATGGAGCAAAGTGCTTGGAATTTTGCACGAACTTAAAATGGTACTTGTGGAATTATAATTAAAAAATTATGAAAATTCTCCTATTTGACCTATTCCAAAAACCTCATGACAGAGGCTTACAACATACAGAGATGAAACAGAGAAATTTTCGTAGAAAGCTCTTGAATACGTTCTGAGTAAAAGGAACATACATTATTTTTTGAAAACAAAACTTCAAATTTCATTTAAAAAGTTGAATATAAACAATCAAAGGATTTTATTTGTAAATGTGTTACAAAGGGGGGTACAAAATTCCATTGCCATATCTCCAAATCTGTGGATTTGGTGCATTTTTGAAATAGTGTGTGTTTTTCATAAACGTCCCCCCTTAAATATGCAATTTGCAACTGAAATTTGGTGATAGCGCCCCGGGTTCGTCGTTTAATAATAGAGATCTCGGTAGACAGGAGAGAAAAAATTGTAGACATATACAGCAGCAGACAACGCAAATTGATATTCCTCGCAGCGAGAAACAGCAATAAGTATCGCCTTGTTGGATTTGCGTACCTCGCAGGAAGGCTAACAATGGCCCAGTCGGTCATCGAACCCGGGTCCCCTCCAGTCCGGGAGACTTTATTGCCGGCCCGCCGCCCTCAAACACCTCGGCGGCGTTGCGAACTGCGCCGCGGATCTACAAGGTCGCCTAGGGAGCCGCCATCTTGGGCTGACGTCACCGTTATGCTAATGTTTGGCGAGGAGCGCGCGGCTAGGTAATGAGCGAGTGCGAGAGCGCCAGACTTGCTACAACTGCGGTCCACGGCCGTTTTTACGACTCAGCGGGCTTCGCGCAGACAACTCCCCTCTAATGGCTCGTTGCCGGCGGGGTTACTAACACTCCGCCTCCCCCCCCCCCCCTTCCTACCACCCGTTTACCCTCCCTGCCCCATCCCACGCCTTCACAATAACCGTCGTTTCAAGCCATTTCTACAACTTTGCGTTAATGTAACAAGCTTCTCAAGTTACACCGATACCCCTCCCTCGTTTCAGTAGACGTAATCAGCGGAGAATCTCAGTAGCTTAAGCTACACCGACTTTCATTACCGTAAGATTGTATCTACCGATAAAGAGCTGTAAATGTAGAGTCATTTCTCGCGTCCTTTCGGAATGACACAGTTTCGTTCAGTTTTGATAGTCGAAGTTCATTTTGACGAGTAGTTATAGAGACTTGCATAGCAAATGACCAGCATCAATTATTAAGTTACTATTAACAAAGACGGAGATATAGACTTCGTCTTCTCAACTGTGCAACGTTTTCATATAACTACGTTGTTAGATTTCCCCGCAATACGCCACAACCGATTGATCAGACATATACATCGCTGAAGGTTGACATCTAAAACGCTTAAATCGATAACTTGTAATATAAATGAACAGCAAAAACGATGATATGTGGTTGGAATATGTCAAACGTTTTTTTCTTTTGTCAGCAGACTACAATTTAATGATGGGTCAAATTCAATGGTGAGCGTATTTCGTTCTCTGAAGAAATATGCTGAATGAGGTACCAAACTAAAATTTATGCCACTCTGTACATAAAATACTACATTAACATACGAGATATCTTATCAATTGTGTATTTTTTCCATGTACTTGAATAAAATGTAACAGAACCAGAGGGTGGACAAAATCGTAGAAACACAACACATACTGAAACTTCCTGGAGGATTAAAACTGTGTGTTGGACCGATATTCGAACTCGGGGCCTTTCCCTTCGCAATCAAGTGCTCTACCAGCTTTTCTTTTTTTTTCTTTTTTATAAAAACATTTATTAAAGAAACAATATTTCACATTCCAAATACATACTGAGTACATATACTAACCATGTACACATGTTACACATGAAATGATTTGAACAAAAACATTTGATCATTGCAGTTATGCTGATGTTAAAGAAATACAACAGAAGATTGTGTTACTGACTAAATTACCAGAAAGAATTAAGTTAAACATCAAGTATAGTTTTTTTAAAGACATTCAAACTTCAAACAAGAATAAATAAAATCCGCACTTTGAATTACATGTGCTCCAATCTTTACAGAAGCATAAATAGCTCTTTATGAAGGATATCACCAAGCTGATGGAATAATTATTAATACATTAATGTACAGAAGGAAATCGTCTCTGTGAGAGACAGGTTAAGGGTAGGGACTGATCTTCAACCTTCTCAGCTTAGTCAGACTAGCTGTGAGCATTTCACAGTAATGTATGGAAGTCACCAAATACAGAATATGGAAGATTTAAGCCCATTGCACATAAAAGCAATTTAATAATCATATTAGACAATTTCTGAAATTACTTGAGAATGGCGGAAAGGAGATATTATAAAGTTCATTACCCTTCCAACTACACTTTCTGGACATTAATTGAATGTTAAGTATCTGAAGTGATCAGACGTATATAATAAGTCTTTCACTACAAAACTGACTTACACATCACAGTGCAAAAATGAACAGGGCAATGTGCCAGCCATTGAATATTACATTATATCAGATAGAATCTTATGGTTTTAACCAATCGATAAGGACATTTCCATAAACATTGTCACTTTCCAGATTTCTAATACAAACCAATAATGCAGCTTTAATGTTTTGTGTCTTGACACTATCAGACACACAATCTGACTGTCACATAAGCTCTGTACCTTAGCTTATAAAATTTCAAAAACAACTCTCTGAAGTAGAAAAAGCACACACCAAAAATATACAGTAAAATTGTAAATAATATCCTTAAGGTAACTAACTGAGCCAAGCACGACTCACGACCCCTCCACACAGCTTTATTTCGATCAGTAGTTCTGCAAGGTTCGCAGGAGAGCTTGGAACGTAGGAGACGACGTACTGGTGGAAATAAAGCTGTCTGGACGGGTCGTGAGTCGTGCTTGGGTAGCTCAGTTGGTCGAGCACTTGCTCGCGAATAGCAAATGTCCCGAGTTCGAATCTCGGTCCGACTCACAGTGTTAATCCGCCAGAAAGCTCCATATCAGTGTACGCTCCGCTACAGAGTGAAAATTTCATTTCTGTTTAGGAAAACTGTGGTATCCAAACAGCTCCCAATCGTCTCGGAATGGATAAATACAACTCCTGCAGGTTTTAGAGTAAATCTTGTACCATTCTTCCTGCAAAACACTGGCAAGTTAACGACGACCGAGGTAGAGGGCGATCACGCCCCCTTATTCCCAACGCAGATCATACAGGCACAATAATAATGAGATCTGGGGACAGTCAGGGAAGATGCGACAGTTCACACATGTGCTCACGAAACCAGTACTGGACGATGAGAACTGAGTGAAATAGGATCCCAGCATCATCAGTGGCGAACAAACATTGTACTGTGGCATGGGCCGGATAAGCAAAAACGGACACATAATTCTTGGCAGTAATATGACGTTGCAGAATGACCATGAGGAATACCACGATTTGGCTGCCCAGATCATCAGCGGACCCCCGCCAAGTTTCACTCTTGGTATGTAAACTCAGCCAGGAGTGGGAAACAGCGTGAAGCAAGACTCCTCCGAGCAAACGACTTTCTTCCACTGCTCCGCAGTTCAGGTTTTATAATTTCGGCGCCATATTTTCCTGTTACGGCCTTTTGCATCACTGATGAGTGGTTTTGAATTCCAGCTTGGCCTGCAATTCCTTGTATCTGAAGCCCCCTTCGTGTTGTTTTGGTGCTGACAAGCTTCCGACAGTGACATTCAGGTCTGCAGTGACTTTTGCATCTGTTGTCCTCTTATTTTTCGTCACAATCCTCTTCAATGAGCGTCCGTCACGACCACTCACCACAAACTTTCGTCAGCGTTGTGGCTTAGCGGATGATGTTTTTCCCCTTTCCGCGTACGCGGTATAAATCTTCGAATTCACTTAGCTCCGATATAATACACTCACAAGTGGCCTACACACAGCATTATTCTGAGCACGGCTGACACATGCGAAGTATTTCGTTAAAATAAAGTTAAAAAAGTATATAGTTAAAAGAACACTTGGCCGGAAAGCGATTCAGCTCCGACGACGAGGTGAAAGAAGAGGTTCATAACTTTCTGAACAGCATGTAAACAGTCAACAATCCTCAAAATGAAGGTATCAAGATAGGTGAATTTAACATCCATGGTTTCCGTAGAAATGTTGGAACACGTGAGGCAATACTGACCCTACGTCTTATCTTAGAAAATAGATTACGGAAAGGTAAACCTACGTTTCTAGCATTTGTAGACTTAGAGTAAGCTTTTGACAATGTTGACTGGAATAGTCTCTTTCAAATTCTGAAGGTGGCAAGGGTAAAATACAGGGAGCAAAAGGCTATTTACTATTTGTACAGAAAACAGACGGCAGTTATAAGAGTAGAGGGACACGAAAGGGAAGCAGTGGTTGGGAAGGGAGTGAGACAGGGTTGTAGCCTCTCCCCGATGTTAATCAATCTGTATATTGACCAAGCAGTGAAGGAAGCAAAAGAAAAAATTTGGAGTGGGTATTAAAATCCATGGAGAGGAAATAAAAACTTTGAGGTTCGCCGATGACATTGTAATTCTGTCAGAGACAGCAAAGGACCTAGAAGAGCACCTGAACGGAATGGACAGTGTCTTGAAAGGAGGATATAAGATGGACATCAACAAAAGCAAAACGATGATAATGCAATGTAGTCGAATTAAATCGGATGATGCTGCTGGAATGAGATTAGCAAATGAGACGCTTAAAGTAGTAAATGATTTTTGATATTTGGGGAGCAAAATAACTCATGATGGTTGAAGTAGAGAGGATGTAAAATGTAGCCTGTCAATGTCAAGGAAAGCGTTTCTGAAGAAGAGAAATTTGTTAACATCGAGAATAGATTTAAGTGTCGCAAAGTCGTTTCTGAAAGTATTTGCACGTATGGAAGTGAAACATGGACGATAAGTAGTTTAGACAAGAAGAGAATAGAAGCTTTCGAAATGTGGTGCTACAGAAGAATGCTGAAGATTAGATGGCTAGATCACGTAACTAATGAGGAGGTATTGAATAGAATTGGAGAGAAGAGAAATTTGTGGTACAACTTGACTAGAAGAAGGGATCGGTTGGTAGGACATGTTCTGAGGTATCAAGGGATCCCCAATTTAGCACTGGAGGGCAGCGTGGAGGGTAAAAATCGTCGAGGGAGACCATGAGATGAATACACTAAACAGATTCAGAAGGATGTTGGTTGCAGTAGGTACTTTGAGGTGAAGGAGCTTGCACAGGATAGAGTAGCATGGAGAACTTCATCAAACCAGTCCCAGGACTGAAGACCACAACAACAACAACTCTGTCTCTTTCCTTCCCTCTCCCTCTTTCTCTCTCTCTCTCTCTCTCTCTCTCTCTCTCTCTCTCCTGTTGGTGATGCTAGTCACTTGTAACACAGAGGATTATTCCGACCACGGCTGACACATTCGAAGTATTATTTAAAAGTATTTAGTTAAAAGAAAGTTAAAAAAATTATTTAGTCAAAAGAAAATTTGGCCGGAAAGCGATTCAGCTCCGACGACGAGGTGAAAGAAGAGGTTCATAACTTTCTGAACAGCATGGCGACGAGCTCGTATGACACAGACATACAGAAACTGCCACAGCGTCTACAAAAATGTATCGACAGAAATGGTGGTTATGTCGAAAAATAGCTAAATTTTCAAGCTGTAAACTGATGTAAACCAATGTAGAAATAAACAGGTCTATGTACTTATAAAAAAATAGGAGACCGTACTTTTGGGATTACCTTCGTACATTGCAGAGGTGCCGTTCGCGGTCAGATAAACAGCACAAGCTCCACTCTTGGCTAGCATCTTCTTTTATGTTAAAACATGCGTTTCTCGCCCTGTTTCCTTATCCTTGTCCAGCCCGTGTACATCAAGTGCACTTAGAGGTGTGCATTTCGTTTCTTCTTATTTTGCTTGTACCTTTGTAGAGCAGTTCCGCAGGGTCGTCATGGTTATGGTTGGATTTGGCATTGTCAGTTTTAAGAGGTGGCCGGATTCCCTCCCGTTGACACTTCTTTGAAGACAACACCAACACCCAGTTGTTGAGCGGAGAAAATCTACGACCCAGCCGGAAATCGAACCCGGGCCCCATGGCATGACAGCCCGCAGCACTGACCACTCACCGATTGGGGTGGACAGATGTGCAATTCGTTTACAATACATACTTTGGTAATCATGTCAGTAATAGGAGGAGATGGGAGGGCCAAAGTCACTCTTAACCAGTTACTCCCTCCAACAACGGACAGGAATCTTAATTTTTTTCTAAAAAATCAATTGCCTGATGTGTATATACTAACATGAAATATTGGAAGCATTTTATTCATTGTAAAATGGCTATGTAAACCTGCAACTGCAAGACAATATGTTACTTATAATCCGTCTTGATTGCAAAAATGTCTATTCATATGACCGGTTTCGGTTCCTTTAGAACCATCTTCAGGTCTGAAACAACAATGATACTAATTTACTATTTGACAAATGAAAACCTTTTTCATCCTATCCGATCAACATCAAATGTACCAGAACGTACCTGCAATTTGGGTTGCAGGAGTAACCCGTCCTCACACACAGCAACCTTCACATGTTGTATCACATTAGATTGGTTGGCAGAATGCACGTCATTTACATTAATTATAAAACTACACTGCTGGCCACCGTAAATGCAACACCCTGAAGGAAGCATCCGAATCAAGTGATATTTACACCATGGGTTTGCAGCGATGAGATATGCAACTGATTAGAATTTCAGCGCAGACGTACATCACGCGCGCCTGTGGCGCCACCTCATAGCGCCATTTAAGGCTTGGCGATTTCGACGAGTGTACGTTCGGCACGTGTGTTTACCTTGTGGTTGTTTCACAAGACGATCAGTTATGCCTCGTAGACAACAGCGAACATCGTTTGATCAAGTATCCGGGTTCGACAAAGGAAGGATAGTGGCTTACCGAGATTGTGGATTATCATACAGAGAATTTGGTAGTCGTGTTGGACGAAACCAAACAACTGTAATGCGGATATGTGACCGTTGGATGCAGGAGGGCACGACGGACCGACGTGGTCGATCGAATTCACCTCGGTGCACCACTGCACGTGCTGATAGGCAAATTGTGCGCATGGCAGTGACGGATCGCTCAGTGACATCCCGAACCATAGCACAGCACATTGCGTCTGTAACGCATCATCCAGTGTCTGCGCGTACCATTCGACGCCGTTTACAGCAGAGTGGTCTGTCCGCAAGACGTCCATTGCTTCGTCTACCATTGACGCAGAACCACAGACGTCTCCGTCGCCAATGGTGTGATGACAGACGGATGTGGACGGCAGAATGGAATGACGTTGTCTTTACTGACGAGGCACGCATCTGTCTGCAGCACCACGATGGTCGGATTCGAGTGTGGAGACACCGTGGAGAGAGGATGCTGGACAGCTGCATTATGCACCGCCACACTGGTCTTGCACCGGGTATTATGGTATGGGGCGGTATTGGATATTACTCTCGCACGCCTCTAGTACGCATTGCCAGTACTTTAAATAGCCGGTGCTACATATCCGAGGTGCTGGAGCCACTTGTCCTTCCTTACCTTCAGGGCTCGGCCACAGCCATATTTCAACAGGATAATGCGCGACCACACGTGGCACGCATTGTCCAAAGGTTCTTCGTCAATAACCAGATTGAAGTGCTTCCCTGGCCGGCTCGCTCTCCGGATCCTTTCGCCGATAGAAAACATGTGGTCCATGGTTGCTCAACGAGTGACCCAGATTTCATCCCCAGCTGCCACACCAGATGATCTTTGGCAACGTGTGGAAGCTGCTTGGGCTGCTGTACCCCAGGAACACATCCAACGTCTCTTTGACTCAATGCCGAGACGTGTGGCAGCGGTGATCTCCAACAATGGCGGCTACTCTGGCTACTGATTCTGGCAGGAACCACATGTCACAGACGTCTGTAAACGTAATCATTTGATACTTGGTCAACCTGTTATCTACAAAATAAATTTTGTTGTGCTACCTCTTGTCTTTCTTGGTGTTGCATTTACGGTGGCCAGCAGTGTATTACCGACAGGTGGCGTCTCGTACATTTGTTACATTACATATGGACATACTGTATTAAGTAGATTTTTCTAATTTACTTTTACCTCTAAAAATACTTAGTAAAAATCTGTAGTTGTCACTGTTAAAATCTGTACATGTCAAAATTAAAATACACAAAAAATTACCATTTTTGTACTATCAAAATCAGAGGGCCATTTCTATATCCATGGCGCTGGTGTAGACTTGTTTTCCTCCATGGTCTGCTTCCGTGGTTCCCGCTATTTCGGTGTTGTGCCGCGAGCCGTTTTGTCGCCTGATGCCCATCGCCGTGGGTAAGAGGGCCGTGCAGGAGGGCGCACCATCTCTCATCCTTCGGCTTGGATTTCTATACGCAACAGTGATCGCTTCAGCAAGTCGTCATAAATACTAAAATAGGCGTTATGACTGAACTCGCTTTGATCGTTGAGGATTAAATCCGGATCTTTCTTTTTGTGTTTGTGTATATTTCAACTTCTTCCAAATGTTAAGAAACCGCCCCTTATGAGCTCTATGTAGGATGTAGGATTATAAGTAACATTGTATAACCAGTGATTGCGGTATCCCATTACAAATTATGTCTGTTTTTGCTAGATAATAATTTCGTTTTTTTTTTCTTCCAAAACATTTGTTGCTGACAGCCAAGGCTTTTAGCTTCATTTATATTGCGCAAGTAATAGCTCCAATAATAATAATAATTATTATTATTATTATTGTTTCATGATTTAAATGTGGTGTTTGTTGCGTATAAGCTGCCTTATAAGCTACCGTAACATTCCGGAACCTAGAGGAATTCTGAATGTTCTTTTCTGCTGAAACTCTCATGCTAATCACTAACAATTATCTTATGTACATCAGAAATAGAAATAACCACACCAGACACAAAAAAATCATGAAATACCGTGAGTGACACTAGCAAGTATTTTGATTGAAAACTGAATCCATTTTTAAAAGTAATTGGTACCTGTACGTATCTAGCACCCTTCAGAACGATCCATCGCAGTTGGGTTTTAATATTTCTGGTTTCACAGCCCTCATATTCGGCTACGGGAAGAGCATCTCAGAGCAGTTGGGAAGGAAGCTGCGGCAAGATGACGTAATGTGGTGACAGGTTGCGGCGCGGCACGTTTCTTTTTACCGCCCTGCCACTGTCCAGCAATGTTCATTTGTCTAGCTAAAAACTGTAGTAGAAAATACTAGACCACTACTGTCTACTGCAGGTCGCAACATACATAGAATTGTTCGATAAACGGGATGTGGCTAGTACTGAAATAAAAGTTTTAATTTGGCAATGTAAATTTTCAGGTGTATTTTTACGATAAAGATCACAGTTAATACTGCCAAGTCCGTACTAAGTGTCTACACAATGTAAAGCTCCCACGCACACCACAATCACACAACGTAGCCAGTTTATGGTATTTACACCCGTTACTGAAGTTAATAGAGTTCACCGGATCGTTTAGTTATGAAAATGCTCGCTCAAATGTTGTGCACTCTGCTCTACACGTAACACCTGTTCCAGTCTTAGATCGCACAACAATCCACGCGGTTTTAACTAACAGTCAAAAGCAATCATTTTGATATTCCGTCCGAAATTCCACACGACTTCCACTATACCGTTCACTTAAATACACTTTGTACTACTTCGCGGACACGTAATTAGCACTTTCCCGCGATTTTACAGTACTTTCGTCGGAGCTGCTTTCAATGACATGTTACTAGTTCGAACCTTCAGCCCCGACTGACCTAGATCACACCAAAGGCTTTGCTCCCAGCATAGATTGGCGCGAGCCTGCAGTTTTCTGATTGGCTGATATCACAAACAGCAAATCAAGTTGCAGTATTATCCCACGCTCAAAAAAATGGTTCAAATGGCTCTGAGCACTATGGGACTTAACATCTGTGGTCATCAGTCCCCTAGGACTTAGAACTACTTAAACCTAACTAATCTAGGGACATCACACACATCCATGCCCGAGGCAGGATTCGAACCTGCGACCGTAGCAGTCGCGCGGTTCCGGACTGAGCGCCTAGAACCGCTAGACCACCGCGGCCGGCCTATCCCGCGCTAACCCGCGATTTACTTCAATGACCAATCATAGTAAAACATTTCTTTCTATGGCAATTGCTGAATAAATAAATTTAGAAAAGTATCAAATATAAAATTACTCCTTCCGAAATTACCGATTAATTTGTGTTCTACTCACGATTTATTAGTACCATAAACTGACTGCACATTAAATTATAATAAATCCCCTGCATAGTTTAACTGGTACTTCGTAAATAAACAAAACAATTTTCATTTACTTCTATACTTCTTCACTCATACAACACTCACACTGCTAATTACTACACACATAAAACAATTATAATTATGCAAATACATTAAATATTAGTGAGACATAACTTTACAACATTGTTTTGACTACGACTGCTAGCACTGTCCGTCAACTGCTGACCTCTGCCGCCTACTACTAGAACTTTGTGCAGCACTGTAACTCAGGTCCTTGTCAGCTGGTGACATCTGTCGATAACTCATACCTAAAACGATATCGTCCTAACAAGTGACAGGACCGATGCGAAGGCGCTACGCCTCAAGGTACCGATGACAAATGGTTTGTTCGGTACGGGTATCGAGAGAAAGACCGAATAAATAGTGGTCCTTCTCCGCGATTGGCTGCTCCGTTGGACAGTTGCGCCCAAACTGATGATCTTCTATTATTAATATTAGAAAAATTAAACAGCGTATTTACTTGCATATCATATTAAAGCGTCTCCCAATAGCGTGGTATCATTCCATTATTTCACAAGTATTAATAACCAGCGGAATAATAAACAACTGCTGAACGAAGAAGCAGACGAAGCACTTCGTTGATCTTCGGATCGCGCCTAACTTGGACGGTGGGCGAAGTGGTACGGCTCTAAGATCAGAGGTGATTCTGCAGTGTCGGAGGACAGGCATGTGTGTATGTCGCTCTCGGTGTCAATTAAGACATTATTAGCAATCTGTGATTTGTAAATGTGAGAACTGGTTCGGCAGTGTCGGAAGACAGACATGTTGTCTACCACGGTCGATATCAGTTAGGACTTTATTAACAATATATGGTTATTTCTACATGTAGCTGACAACAGTGTGATAGTAATTACGTAAATACGCTCATAAAGAATGGAAATGATTTCTGACTCCAAAGCGGAATGTAATTGTGCAGTTTATTGTCTTCTGCTAACAAAAAGCAAGTGGCAACCCGTATAAACAAACTAATTGGAAAGTTCATTATTTCTAAAATATTTGTTCCTCGCTAAGAGTTTATTACAGCCTCTACATAATGGATTCACGACCTACTTGCTGTCTTTTGCGGAGGCCAAATACTGTAAACGATTTAAGTGCCAGAAACTCGTTTCTCAAAGTGTTTGTATGGAGTTTAACCATGTATGGAAGTGAAACGTGGCCGATAAATAGTTTAGACAAGAAGAGAGTAGAAGCTTTAGAAATGTGATGTTACAGAAGATTGCTGAAGATTAGATGGATAGATCACGTAACTAATGAGGAGGTATTGAATAGAATTGGAGAGAAGAGAAATTTGTGGCACAACTTGACCAGAAGTAGGGATCGGTTGGTAGAGCATATTCTGAGGCATCAAGGGGTCACCAATTTGGTACTGGAGGGCAGCGTTGAGGGTAAAAATCGTAGAGGGAGACCAAGAGATGAATATACTAAACAGATTCAGAAGAATGTAGGTTGCAGTAGGTACTGGGAGATAAGAAACCTGTCCAGGATAGAGTAGCATGGAGAGCTGCATCAAACCAGTCTCTGGACTGAAGACAACAACTGCATAACCAACGAAAGGATAACGTTCTACCTATCGGGGCGTGGAATATCAGAAGTTTTAACGTGGTAGGAAGCTAGAAAATCTGAAAAGGGAAATGCTGAGGCTCAAACTAGATATAGTGGGGGTCAGTGAAGTGAAATTAAATGAAGACACAATTTCTGCACAGGTGAAAAAATGGTTCCAATGGCTCTGAGCACTATGGGACTCAACATCTGAGGTCATCAGTCCCCTAGAACATAGAACTACTTAAACCTAACTAACCTAAGGACATCACACACATCCATGCCCGAGGCAGCATTCGAACCTGCGACCGTAGCAGTCACGCGGTTCCGGACTGTAGTGCCTAGAACCGCATGGCCGGCCTGCTCAGGCCAATATCAGGACAATATCAACAGCAGCAGAAAATGGTATAACGCGAGTAGGATTCATTTTAAATAGGAAGATAGGGCACAGAGTAAGTTACTGTGAACAGTCCAGTGATAGGGTTGTTCTCATCAGATAGACAGTAAACCAACACCCATACTTCACGTATAAATGCCGACGCCGACGTCGCAAGCCGAAGATGAAGAGACAGAGATAGTATATGAGGGTACTGAACATGTAATTCGGTACGTAAACGGAGACGAAAATCTAATAGTCTTGGGGGATTGGAATGCAGTTATAGGGGGAGGAGTAGAAGAGAGGGTTACGGGAGAACATGGCCTTGGTACTATGAATGGGGGCGGAGAAAGACAATAACTTTCAGGTAGTAATTGCAGACATTCTGTTCAGGAAACGCAAGACGAGGAGATATACATGGAAAAGGCCGGGAGATATGGGAAGATTTCATTTATATTGTCAGACAAAGATTCCGAAACCAGATATTCCACTGCAAGGCGTACCCAAGTGCATATATTGGCACAGATCACAATACTACAGTAAGGAACAGTTCAGCAGGCAGTTCATTTAAAAAGGAATGGACATGTCTCAAAAGGGCAATCACAGATGGTGGACAGAAAAGCGTAGATACAAAGAAAGTAACTGCGAAGAAACCATGGGTTACAGAAGAAATACTTCCAATGATCGATGAAAGAAGTAAGTAAAATAATGTTTGGGGAAATTCTGGAATACAGAAATACAAGTCACTTAGGAATGAAATAAAGAGGAAATGCAGGGATGCTAAGACGAAATAGCTGCATGAAAAATGTGAAGAAATCGAAAAGAAGTGATTGTCGGAAGGACTGATTCAGCATAAAGGCCGGCCGCAGTGGCCGAGCGGTTCTAGGCGCTTCAGTACGGAACCACGCGACTGCTACGGTCGCAGGCTCGAATCCTGCCTCGGGCATGGATTTGCGTGATGTCCTTAGTTAGTTAGGTTTAAGTAGTTCTAAGTTATAGGGGACTGATGACCTCAGCTGTTAAGTCCCATAGTGCTCAGAGCCATTTGAACCAATCAGCATAAAGGAAAGTCAAAACAACCTTCGGTGAAATTAAAAGCAACGGTAGTAACATTAAAAGCGCAATGGAAATCCCATTGTTACATGCAGAGGAGACAGCAGATACATGGAAAAATTACATCGAAGGCCTCTATGAGGGCCGGCCGAAGTGGCCGTGCGGTTAAAGGCGCTGCAGTCTGGAACCGCCAGACCGCTACGGTCGCAGGTTCGAATCCTGCCTCGGGCATGGATGTTTGTGATTTCCTTAGGTTAGTTAGCTTTAACTAGTTCTAAGCTCTAGGGGACTAATGACCTCAGCAGTTGAGTCCCATAGTGCTCAGAGCCATTTGAACCTCTATGAGGGAGAAGACTTGTCTGAGGACGTGTTAGAAGAAGGAACAAAAGTCGATAGAGAAGAGTTAGAGGATCAGTTTTAGAATCAGAATTTAAAGGAACTTCGGAAGACTTACGTTCGAATGAGGCGTAAGGGATCGATAACATTCGGACAGAATTTCTGAAACCATTGGGGGAAGTGGCAACAAAACGATTATTCACGTTGGTGTATAGAATGCATGAGACTGGTGATATACCATCTGACTTTCTCAAAAACATCTTCCACACAAGCAGGAAGATTGCAGGAGCCGACAATTGCTAGAATTATCGCACTATCAGCCTAGTATCCCATGCATCCACGATGCTGACAAGATTAATATACATAAGAATGGAAAACAAAATAGAGGCTCTCTTAGATGACGATCAATTTGGATTTAGAAAAGGCAAAGGCGCGAGAGAAGCGGCTCTGACATTGCCATTGGTAATCGAAGCAAGCCTAAGGAAAAGTCACGACACATTCATAGGATTTGTCGACCTGTAAAAATTGTTCGACAATGTAAATCGGTGCAAGATGTTCGAAATTCTGAAAAAAATAGAGGTAAGCTATGGGGAGAGACAGGTAATATGCAATATGTACTAACAAAAACCAGCCTAGTAACCCATGCATCCACGTTGCTGACAAGATTAATATACATAAGAATGGAAAACAAAATAGAGGCTCTCTTAGATGACGATCAATTTGGGTTTAGAAAAGGTAAAGGCGCGAGAGAAGCGGCTCTGACATTGCCATTGGTAATCGAAGCAAGCCTAAGGAAAAGTCACGACACATTCATAGGATTTGTCGACCTGTAAAAATTGTTCGACAATGTAAATCGGTGCAAGATGTTCGAAATTCTGAAAAAATAGTGGTAAGCTATGGGGAAAGACAGGTAATATGCAATATGTACTAACAAAAACCAGGTCGCCCCCTCTGATGCTAGCAGGACGACGCCCCTTGTTGTACCGTGCCGCCTCCCTCTTGTGGGCGAGATCTATATTGGCCCTTGCTCTCTGCCAATTCACGTGCATAATTCCTGCTGATATCCCCTCTGGCAACAGGTCCGAGATCGACCACAAGTTAGCAAGCGGAGAATTTACAGAATATGCCAACAGTAAAGCGGCCGGGGTGGTTTGATGCGACTCATGGCGGGGGGGTATTGAATGCCAAATTGAGCCACGGGAGGGATCTATCCCATTTGGTCCGGCTCTTTTCTCGTGGTAAATTATCAAGGCTGATTTAAGGTTTCGGTTAAAACGCTCAGCGAACGAAGGCTGCGGTGTCGTCGTGACATGAGTCACGGCTTGATGAAAACAAAACCTTCGAAACTCTTTTGAAACAAAGCCAGGCGCATTATCGCTAACCAAAACCTTGGGCGGACCAAACAAGGAGAAAATCCTCTCGAGATGAGCAACCGTATTCTTAGCCGTGACTCCGGTGCTCGGAAACATCTAGACAAATCGAGTGAAAACATCAACTGCCACCAAAATATATTTGTACCCAGCCTGGGTAGAGGGCAGTTGGCCCACATAATCAATAAAGAGGCGCTCCATAGGTCGCTCAGCACGTGAAGACTGAAGCAACCCCCGACGCACGTTAGAACTGGGTTTAGCCATACTGTATTCCCTGCAGGCTCTCACCATTTTCCTAACATCCCGATATAGGGTTGGCCACGTTAAGGATTCTCTAATCTTACTAATAGTTTTGTAAGGTGTCAGGCAAATCCAACACCTTCCATGAAAACCCTGACATGATAAGCAAATCCAGTAGTATGTCACATAGCTCCGAATAAATCGTGACATTAAATTAACCAAAGTCACACGAGTAACGAGTGAGCAAATGGAATACCACACACTAACACAAGAATGCCTAAATGCACGTCATACCTTCCCACCGTGAGACAGACGCAGTTCCGAGGGGAGAAACGAGAACAGAAGCCGAGAGCAGAACCGTGTTAAGTTAGAAGACCCTACGATAAGGGACGGACACCCACGTCGCCAGCTAACCGTTAGGACCACCCCCCAGCCCATGTTAAAAGCTAGAGCCTTAGCGTGAGACTTTTTCGCGTCTCTGTTACGTTGCAAACTTTAAAAACATTGCCCCACCACGAAAAGTATAACGTTTCTCATTGGATAGACAGAATTTTTGTAGGTGGAGCTTAAGGTTAACATTGAGACCCTGATTGGTCAGATGAAAACACAGCCAGATAGTTTTTTTTTAAACCAACTTCGGTAGATTGTAGTAAGGAGAAGTTAGGAAAGAGTTGCTTCCGAGACGGCGAGGTGAGCGGAGCTGTGCTGCCCGCCGCCCCCTGACGAACACCGACAAGGTAATGAAAGCACGCGATGCCGCATAACAGCGCATAAAGCTTCACTCAGAACTGCAGAAGTCTCAACTGTTACACCCCCTTTTTGCGTAATACTAGTGTCGATCGTCAATTAAAGCTCATGGTGTTCACATTTGCCACTTGGAAGTAAAAATCTGAAACGCGATGATTTTTCTCTTATATAGTTATTGAGAAGCCACATCAGCCACTGTAATTTACGACAAGTAAGATAAGTAATTAAAGATAATTGAGGGTCACTGTAGACGATTTTGATAGTTTTCTCTCTTGTGAAACTTAATTTAAATCTAGATTATAGATGTGATATGGCATAGGCCATCCTTCGATCCATTGTAGAGCTTGGAAACACACTCAGGGAATATTCGTTCACCCCCAGATGTCCTCTAAGAACTGAACAGTGATAATACCTAAAGAGGGCCGGGATCAAGGATTTGGGCAAGCAAATCTTAAACCTCTGATCAAAGCGAGTACAAAAAAACAAAATTCCTCTCCTAAGCTCGTAACCTGAGATAGTGTCTGCGGCTTCCAGACGCTCCCTGATCCTGGCCAACTCCGTGTCCAGATGCTGCTCCTCTTCCAGGTTCTTAAACAACTCTGGCACTTCCCCTAATACAGCAGCTACCAGAACTTCTTCTCACGTGTCCATTTGGAAACGTGGTTGATCCTCGCTAGCCTCTTCATCGGATTCCTCAAACATGCGGCTCAGGGTGTCGGCTAGCACATTTTCGGTCTCCTTGACATGCCGAATTACGAACTTAAACGCCGACAAACGCACAGCCTAACGGGCAATCCGACCCGTTTTCCGCGGTCACGCCAAAACCCAAGTGAGAGCCTGATTATCGGTTTTTGTTAGGCGTGTGCCAGGACGGGAGAAAGGACATAAAGCGTCATCTAAATTTGAGCCTCACTTTGAGGGCCCCTATCAGGTTCTTGAGGCCCTCACCCCGGTGACCTACCGTGTACGGCATCAAAAATCTGGCCAGGAAAAAACAGTGCACATATCACAAATAAAGCTTAGCAATGTTGGGTAGTTGCCTAAGTTCCTGCTTGTGTAACCTGATCCCGGGGGTTTTACGTTAAGGGCGGGATAGCTGAGCTAGATCGCTGGTCGATCATCAGCGATTGGCTTTTTATCTTTGGCGCGTCCCCAGACATGAGCATCTTTGCGTTTTCGGCTGGGGCGCGCGGGACGGCGAGAGGCAGTCGGTTTGGCGCGGACGGTAAGACTTGCGGAGTTGTGGCTCGGACGTAAGCACACGTGTGATGTCTGTTACGCTGGGACTGTTAGCTAATCGTGAAACTCCTGCGGCGGTTACTGGTTGCCCGGAAGGCATTTCATATAAACTGTGCCGAGTCTCGCAGTGAGAGGGGAGTCCGGAGTTGGTGTTGGCCTAGATGTTTGTACAAATTGAGATGCCTGTGTGAGAAGCACGGCGTGGGCCTGTTGGTTGCTTTGTCCTTCTGGGAGCCACCGCAAGCGGATGTTCGGCCGGAATGTCCACAGTTTGTGGTGAGCATAGTGTGAACAAGTTCCCGTAGGATGTGCTCCCAGCCTGACTCTTAGCCTGTGTTATTTGTGGGTGCCCACCCCTTGTCTGTAACTGCTTCCGGGTGTCATGTAAGATTTCACAGCAAGACTGTGTTTTTGTGGCATTCTGTGTTTCTGGCTCAGCCTCCGCCTAGAAAGGGGAAATATTTGTGCCACAACTGAAAGGGGGGGGGGGGGTCGATTGGACATCTTTTGGAATTCCTTAATGCTGTAATTTAAACATCGTTCTTTCAGAATAAGCGCCTGTTTCTTTGGGACACTGCAGTTCAAACAGGAGTGGCGTAATGTTAATGAGTATTTGTTATTCGTTAAATGAAGTGTATTTAATGTCTTGCAGTTTTCTGGGGCACGCAGCTGTGTTATTGAACCCATTTTGAAGTGTTCTGTCGGGTGAATGACTGCTCCCCACTTCAGTGTATTCTTTGGAGTCGTATTGTAAGGTTTTTTTTGGATATTTGTCAGTGGGGTATATTGATTCAATTTTGTTTTTCTCCTTCTTTTGAATTATTCAGAATTGTTCAGTTTACCTGGTTATTGGCTTAACTCGCGCTTCACGCACTAAATCAGCTGATATTGAAAATTGATATTTTTATTACTTGTTAATGTCAGACAGATTCAAATGTAACTTCATTTATGTTATTTGAAATAAATGTGTTGGATTGACCTTAATGAATTATGTGCAATCGAAGTAAGGGACCCAGTCCTTCATTAGTGCTTAACAGTGGCGTGTGGTTCGGGTTGTGAGCTCCGTGTTCGGTTCAGTTGGTAGCAGAGCGGCTCTGTGGAAGCGTGCTGGGCCCATAACCCAGGGGTCCGTGGATCGTAACCACGCTCTGCTACCAAAACTGAATCGAGCATGGCGCTCTGTTCTGTTGATGAAAAGTACTCAACACTCTGTCTTCACGTGCCTTCCGTATTAGCGATGACGACAACTTAAAATCGGAGATGAATTTTTTAAAGAGGACATTGGGGGCAAATGAGTATGATAGTTATTCAATCGACAGGGCTTTTAGGCGGAATGTTTATATCACTAATAAGAATGACGAGGAACCGCATTTTCACTCCGTCAGGTTACCGTTCGTTTCTGGGGTCACTGACCGCATAAGCTGAATTCTAAAGAAAAATGGTATTCAGACATCTTTCTTTAGTCAAAACAAAATAAAAGACTTTTTCCGACGGGAAACGGATGCACCTGATTACCTCAACAATGCAGGTGTCTATCAAGTGCCATGCGGCTGCGGCAAAGTGTGTATAGGCGAAACGGGAAGAATTGTTAAGGAACGCACTAAGGAACACGAACGGCACATGCGGCTAAAACAAAGTGCAACATCGGCAGTAGCGGAACATCACGAGAACTGTGGCTCTGACATCGATTTTAATAACGTACGTGTGCTGGCTAAAGAAACAAACATTTATAGAAGAAAGGTGCGAGAAGCATTCAGCATTTGAGGCTGACTGCAGTACAATTTTACTGCCGCCAACTTACATTTCACGGAAAGACCACAAAGATAAGAGAAATTAGGCCTCGTACAGAGGCATATAGGCAGTCATTTTTCCCTCGTTCTGTTTGGGAGTGGAACAGGGAGAGAAGATGCTAGTTGTGGTACGATGTACCCTCCGCCACGCACCGTATGGTGGATTGCGGAGTATGTATGTAGATGTAGATATAGAAGCTGTTGAAATTTCTAAGAATGCATCTAATTTCAACAGAGAGGATGGCTATAGGCTTCCGACATCGTGGCTCCCCGCCATCGAGGGAAGTAAATACGCGGCCGCGGTGTGTGAGCGGCATAAACAACGCGCCGCAAGTCACCTCGGCGGACAATAATATTTTGGGTAAACATTCCCCCTCTCTTGCTCTGTCCGTTTCGAATCTAGCCACTGATGACGACCAACCAATAACGGTAGCAGGCAATTCAACCAATAACCCTTCTCCAGCATGAGTGTTGGAATAGTGCCTTTCTATCCTATGGCGATTACCGCCGATGGTATCCACAGGAGATGAGCTACCAACGCCTCTTCTTATGTATTAGCCTATGACTAAGGCCCACCAATGGCAGCCATATGAATTTTAAGCAATACTATCACTTCTCCAGCACGAACGCCAGAAAATTCCCCCTTCGTAAGTTGACGCGACACTCGTCTCTGACAGTGTTCTACATCTACATCTACATACACACTCCGCAATCCACTATTCGGCGCGTGGTGGAGGGTACCTGGTGCCACAACTAGCATCTTGTCTCCCTGTTCCACTCCCAAACAGAACGAGGGAAAAATGACTGCCTATATGCCTCTGTACGATCCCTAATCTCTCTTATCTTATTTTTGTGGTCTTTCCGGGAAATATAAGTTGTTGGCAGTAAAATTGTACTGCAGTCAGCCTCAAATGCTGGTTCTATAAATTTCCTCAGTAGCGATTCCCGAAAGGAACGCCTCCTTTCCTGTAGAGACTCCCACCCGAGTTCCTGAAGCATTTCCGTAACTCTCTCGTGATGATCAAACCTACCAGTAACAAATCTAGCAGCCCGCCTCTGAATTGCTTCTATGTCCTCCCTCAATCCGACATGATAGGGATCCCAAACGCTTGAGCAGAACTCAAGAATAGGTCGTATTAGTGTTTTATAAGCGGTCTCCTTTACAGATGAACCACATCTTCGCAAAATTCTACCAATGAACCGAAGACGACCATCCGCCTTCCCCACAACTGCCATTACATGCTTGTCCCACTTCATATCGCTCTGCAGTGTTACGCCCAAATATTTAATCGACGTGACTTTGTCAAGCGCTACGCTACTAATGGAGTATTGAAACGTTACGGGCTTCTTTTTCCTATTCATCTGCATTAATTGACATTTATCTATATTTAGAGTTAGCTGCCATTCTTTACACCAATCAAAAATCCTGTCCAAGTCATCTTGTATCCTCCTACAGTCACTCAACGACGACACTTTCCCGTACACCACAGCATCATTAGCAAACAGCCGCACGTTGCTATCCACCCTATCCAACAGATCATTTATGTAGATAGAAAAAACAGCAGACCTACCACACTTCCCTGGGCCACTCCAGATGATAGCCTCACCTCCGATGAACACTCACAATCGAGGACAACGTACTGGGTTCTATTACTTAAGAAGTCTTCGAGCCACTCGCATATTTGGGAACCATTCCCATATGCTCGTACCTCAGTTAGGAGTCTGCAGTGAGGCACCGAGTCAAACGCTTTCCGGAAGTCAAGGAATATGGCATCCGCCTGATACCCTTCATCCATGGCTCGCAAGATATTATGTGAAAAAAGGGCGCGTTGCGTTTTGCAGGAGCGATGCCTTCTAAAGCCGTGCTGATGCATGGGCAGCAAGGAAATTCATTATATTCGAAGTGAGAATATGTTCGAGAATCCTGCAACAAACCGATGTTAAGGATATTGGTCTGTAATTTTGAGGATCCGTCCTTCTACCCTTCTTATATACAGGCGTCACCTGCACGTTTTTCCAGTCGCTCGGGACCTTACGTTGGGCAAGAAATTCGCGATAAATGCAAGATAATTAAGGAGCCAATGCACTAGAGCAGGGCTTCCCAACCTTTTCAGCTGGCGGGCCCCTTCTTCAGTCGAAAATCCATGGCGGACCCCTAGTCAGTCAAGAGCACAGTAACTTTAAATTTCAGAGCGAAACCCATGGGAATTGAAGCTTCTTAATGCAAGTGCCATGTTCCCAAACTGTTCGCTGTTGACAAGCTGCCGTTTATGGTCCGTTCACTTCCACTATTTGGCTACTGTTGTGCAAGAAGCATGCATATTTCATAACAGTCGTGTGTGTGTGTGTGTGTGTGTGTGTGTGTGTGTGTGTGTGTGTGTGTATGTGTGTGTGGTTTTGCGTGAAATCCGAAGAAACGAAGAAAAATGTTCAAATCTATGTAAAGTGTTCCTTTGGTCCTCCCTCCTCATTCATTTCAACTGGAAACTTCCCTTGTGAAGGCGATGGAGAAACTGCACCCTTCTTCAATGATCTTGACTTCAGCCACCGATCCATGTTAGAAGTAATAAACTGGTCAAAAATCGACTTATGAAATAGGTAGTGCACTGACAAAGCAAGTTTAACATTTAATGATGCCTGGGGCCGCATACGTGCTAGCGAGCGCTGTGATTGGTCGACAAAGCTCGCTCCGTGCATGCGTAAAAGGTTTCAGCGCATCTAGCGCCGTCAGCCGGCGCACAAATGACCCCTGTATTGTTGCGAAACAGTCGATCAGAGAAGCCGCATTCTCTGGCACTAAACTGTGTATACGTTCTCACTTAGGAACCGCAAAGGCTGCTTGAGGATACGACCTGAAGTAAAAGTACACATGTTTTTCACACGAAAAAAAATAGTGATGAATTTGATTTTCAAATTTTCATTCAATAATTATTTTACACGATTTGGTGAAAGGTGGCCGCGGACCCCCTAGAAACACGTTGGGAAGCCCTTCAGTAGACTACAGTGTTCTAGCAGTAGTGGACACCAAAAGATCCTGAGGGAGATCCCAGCAGAGGGGTCGAAACGTCGAACATTTTAGACGAAACATGACGCGGTCTAATAACCCAGAAGATTTTAACTTCAGCTACTTACATGAAAATATTTCCTTGTGAACTGACCGCAGCAATGTTTTGGTGACTTGATGTGACGGTTAGGGAATCCTGTGACATGGGCAGTCTTCCGGAGGAGCGGCAGCTGTGGAGAAAGCCGGCTGCCGGTCCTTGACACAGTGGGCAGGCGCGCTGTTCCACATAACGCACCGGCGGACCAGCGGCAAGCCGCTCCCAGAGGGGACCGCGGAGCGCATAGTGATCCCGGGGCCGCTGACGGGTCAGCAAACCCGCCGGCACTCGCGTCTCCCATCTGCGTCCACGACAACAACACCTGCATTTGCGTTACGGCGCTGCGCGTAATCATTACCTCTTGAACACAAGTTGACACTGTGGCATTGTAGACGCTGTGCGGTCTTTCTAGACATCACATGAGCACATGTAGTTTCTGCCCATTTTCGTTACTCCAGCCATTTCCCTGTCATTATTAATTTCATAAGGATTCTACATCTACATCTACATCTACATCCATACTCCGCAAGCCACCTGACGGTGTGTGGCGGAGGGTACCCTGAGTACCTCTGTCGGTTCTCCCTTCTATTCCAGTCTCGTATTGTTCGTGGAGAGAAGGATTGTCGGTATGCTTCTGTGTGGGCTCTAATCTCTCTGATTTTATCCTCATGGTATCTTCGCGAGATATACGTAGGAGAGAGCAATATACTGCTCGACTCTTCGGTGAAGGTATGTTCTCGAAACTTTAACAAAAGCCCATTTTGTGGACAACAAACCTAGTTTCCAGTATTCAGAGGAAAGGGGCTTTGTACAACATGCAGAGTTCTTGAGCATATTCTAAATTCGAATATAATAAATTTCCTTGGCAGAGAAAGGCTTATATCCAAAAGTCATCACGAATTCATCTGATGGGATACCAGTTCGATTTTACACAGAATACGCGAAGGAACTTGCCCCCCTTCTTCCTGCGGTGTACCGTAGGTCTCTAGCGTTCCAAAGGATTGAAAAACGGCACAGGTCATCCCCATTTTCAAGAAGGTGTGCAGAACTGTAGACCTATATCTCTAACGTCGATCAGTTGTAGAATTTTAGCCGGTCGGTGTGGCCGTGCGGTTCTACGCGCTTCAGTCTGGAACCGCGCGACCGCTACGGCCGCAGGTTCGAATCCTGCCTCGGGCATGGATGTGTGTGATGTCCTTCGGTTAGTTAGGTTTAAGTAGTTCTAAGTTCCAGGAGACTGATGACCTCAGATGTTAAGTCCCATAGTGCTAAGAGTCATTTGAACAATTTTTTGTAGAATTTTGGAATACCTATTATGTTCGAGTATAATGACTTTTCTGGAGACTAGAAATCTACTCTGTAAGAAGCAGCATGGGTTTCGAAAAAGAGGACAGTATGAAGCCTAGCTTGCGCTATTCGTCAACGAGACTCAGAGGGCCATAGACACGGGTTCCCAGGTAGATGCCGTGTTTCTTGTCTTCCGTAAGACGTTCGATACAGTTACCCACAGTCGTTTAATGAACAAAGTAAGAGCATACGGACTATGAGACCAATTGTGTGATTGAATTGAAGAGTTCCTAGATAACAGAACGCAGCGTGTCATTCTCAATGCAGAGAAGTCTTCCGAAGTAAGAGTGATTTCAGGTGTGCCGCAGGGGAGTGTCATAGGACCGTTGCTATTCACAATATACATAAATGACCTTGTCGATGACATCGGAAGTTCACTGAGGCTTTTTGCGGATGATGCTGTAGTATAGCGAGAGGTTGTAACAATGGAAAATTGTACTGAAATGCAGGAGGATCTGCAACGAATTGACGCATGGTGCAGGGAATGGCAATTGAATCTCAATGTAGACAAGTGTAATGTGCTGCGAATACATAGAAAGAAAGATCCTTTATCATTTAGCTACAATATAGCAGGTCAGCAATTGGAAGCAGTTAATTCCATAAATTATCTGGGAGTAGGCATTAGAAGTTATCTGAAATCGAATGACCATATAAAATTAATCGTCGGTACAGTTGATCCCAGAATGAGATTCATTGGAAGAATCCTAAGGAAATGCAGTTCGAAAACAAAGGAAGTAGGTTACAGTACACTTGTTCGCCCACTGCTTGAATATTGCTCACTGGTGTGGGATCCGTACCAGATGGGGTTGATAGAAGAGATACAGAAGATCCAACGGAGAGCAGCGCGCTTCGTTACAGGATCATTTAGTAATAGCGAAATCGTTACGGAGATGATAGATAAGCTCCAGTGGAAGACTCTGCAGGAGAGACGCTCAGTAGCTCGGTACGGGCTTTTGTTGAAGTTTCGAGAACATACCTTCACCGAGGAGTCAAGCAGTATATTGCTCCCTCCTACGTATATCTCGCGAAGAGACCATGAGGAAAAAATCAGAGAGATTAGAGCCCACACAGAGGCATACCGACAATCCTTCTTTCCACGAACAGTACGAGACTGGAATAGAAGGGAGAACCGATAGAGGTACTCAAAGTACCCTTCGCCACACACCGTCAGGTGGCCTGCGGAGTATGGATGTAGATGTAGAATTCAACGTGAATTTAGAAAGCACCGCTTGTGCGAAGCTCAGCTTGCCCTTTAATAGCACGTTATCGTGCGAACCATGGATGTAGGTCAAGGGGCAGATTCCTTATTCGTAGACCCCATATTTCTAGATTTCCTAAAAGCTTTTGACACGGTACAGCACTGCACATTATTAATGGGACGGGTTCTCTGATGAGTGAATGGATGAAAGAGTTCAAGTAATAGAATCCAGTATCTTGTCCTTGGGAAGTCCACGTCATGAATGCCTCAAAGAAGTGTTAAAGGACCCCCTGTACATAAACAATCTGACGGACAGCTGATCATGCTGCAGTGGCCGTAGCAGAACACAAGATGGTTTGAATAGAACTTGTGTTTGGTGTGACGAATGGCGTCTTGCTCTAAATGTGGGAAAATGCAACTTAACCCAAATGAATAGGGAAATAATCGTGCAGTTCCGGAATATAGCCGGCCACGGTGGGCGAGCGGTTCTAGGCGCTTCAGTCTGGAACCGCGCTACAGCTACTGTCGCAACTTCGAATCCTGCCTCGGGCATGGATGTGTGTGATGTTCAAAAATGGTTCAAATGGCTCTGAGCACTATGGGACTTAACATCTGTGGTTAGACACTGGACTCGCATTCGGGAGGACGACGGTTCAATCCCGCGTCCGGCCATCCTGATTTAGGTTTTCCGTGATTTCCCTAAATCACTCCAGGCAAATGCGGGGATGGTTCCTCTGAAAGGGCACGGCCGACTTCCTCCCCCATCCTTCCCTAATCCGATGAGACCGATGACCACGCTGTCTGGTCTCCTTCCCCAAGCAACCAACCAACTTAACATCTATGGTCGTCAGTCCCCTAGAACTTAGAACTACGTAAACCTAACTAACCTAAGGACAACACACAACACCCAGTCATCACGAGGCAGAGAAAATCCCTGACCCCGCCGGGAATCGAACCCGGGAACCCGGGCGTGGCAAGCGAGAACGCTACCGCACGACCACGAGATGCGGACAATAGTGTGTGATGTCCTTGGGTTAGTTAGGTTTAAGTAGTTCTAAGTTCTAGAGGACTAATGACCTCAGATGTTAAGTCCCATAGCGCTCAGAGCCATTTGAACCACTTCCGGAATATAGTATTAGTGGCTTACTGCTTTACTCACGTTGATTAAACATCTAGGAGTAATCTTGTTGTTGTTGCTGTGATCTTCAGTCCTGAGACTGGTTTGATGCAGCTCTCCGTGCTACTCTATCCTGTGCAAGCTTCTTCATCTCTGAGTAACTACTGCAACCTACATCCTTCTGAATCTGCTTAGTGTATGTTAGAAAACAGCGAAATGTAATGCTTAGACAACACTACCGCAACCCATTCTTGAGTACTGCGCGAGTGTTTAGGATCCCCACCAGGTCGGATTAAAGGATAACACCGAAGCAATTCAGAGGTGTGCTGCTGCATTTGTTACCTTGTTGGGCCGCAGAACGTTAGTCGCAGAGGATTGAGAGAATCGACATGGTTCCGCAGTGCACTGCAGTTTGCAGAAGTTGGTTGCAATAAGATCCTGCTACGAACTTTGCCGACAAATGTGGTTTTCTCCTTTGAAGACCGTCAGCCGCTAAGCCACTGCGTGTCCCTAGTGTACTACTGAGCGTTACGAATTCACATCCCTGTACGCACATTCCAAGAACGGTCTGCTCTGCTCTGCCAGGGTGCATTTTAAGATGCGTTCTGAAAGCCAAGTGTAGGTAATTTCGTCAGGGATCCCCCGTATTCTGGTAAATAAAGCAACATTTCAGTAGGTACGTTAGCAGCACCACTGAGTTATCCCTTCTACGAGGAGATCTCAAAAACGTTAGTGTTAGGTTTAGAAGTTGGTGATATCGGACTATTGCGGTTCTGTTATAGAGGGAGAGAGACTTCTGTTCGTGGCACCGAGTGGGGCACATGCCTATTACGTGATCTTTATCCGGTGGTGATAGCCGCGGTCTGGCGTACGTACGTTGAAGTGAGTGTCGCAATTGCATTAGCGCTATGCACTTTCTGAACAACTCACAACTTGCGGGATTCGTTACGCAACTTGTACTGCCTTGCCAATCCTATTAGTGGGTCTTGGACGCGTTTGCTTTGCATTTGCGAGCTGCACAGATAGGAGAGCTTGTAACGTTCCCCATGCAGTCTTCCACGTAAATGAGGTCCTCTCGAATAGCGTTAGCGGGACCATCTCGATTAAACTCAGCTTCATAGAGAGCTTTGTTTTTCAGTATTTTAGGGGACTTTGTGCTCGTTATGTTGGAACAATTTCTCAGGCAGTTTCACAACACTTTGTGTTCATTGCGTTCGAAACTTATTCTCTGTCATTTTAATGTGTACGCGTAGAGATCTTAGAGCAAACAAACGACTTATTAACTTCAGTCTTGACTTGAATCTCAGAACCAAACTATCGCCCCACAATTTAGCCTGGTTAGGCGTCCCTTTAAAAAATAAATATAGCCAGTTTATCTGCATTTCTGTTTGTCTCATTTAACTCGATTCCGTTAGCATACAGTGGCCAAACCTTCCGATTTTTCACTTTGTAAACAGACATTGCGTTCATTTGGTTTTTAGAATTACAATCTCTTGGTTTCTTTGTGTTCACTGTTGGGCTATCTTTTAAAATGGGTTCAAAAGTAGAAGAATGGTCTCTCACATTAGAATTCGTCGAAAAGTATAAATTTT
This sequence comes from Schistocerca serialis cubense, assembly GCF_023864345.2. Classification (NCBI taxonomy): domain Eukaryota; kingdom Metazoa; phylum Arthropoda; class Insecta; order Orthoptera; family Acrididae; genus Schistocerca; species Schistocerca serialis. The sequence continues at coordinate 1,232,255,907 of NC_064638.1, read as the reverse complement.
TATGGACATTATGGGATGTTAAGCCAGATCAATACTGAACCGTGGATTAACTTTCAAAACCTTTTCTCAAAGAATTTACTTTATTTACTAGGGATTCATCAAGAACATTAACACATTTAATCAAACTATTTGAGCGTGGAAGTAGTTGCCATTGGGTAACTGATGAAAACAAATTTCTTTCAAGAAATGGAAATTTTATTCCTAAAAACCCTTTCCCTTAAAAAAAAAAACAGATTTAAAACTTATAATCAGAAAGCACCCTCTAAATATCAAGTTACAATTTATTCAGAGGCAGAAATAACGTTATTTTTTTCCGCTCCCTTTTAACACGTCCGTAGTCACGACCGCTCACAACAACCTCTGAAAGACTACACTGGTGCAAATCTGCAACACACCAGATTACTTTAAACTAAACATTTTAACAACTCACACAACCACATAAACTATGCACCCCGTAGGAGGGATGGAAATGGTGCAATACACTCTCATTAAAAAAAATTACTTGCCACGAAAAGTGCAACTTGTTTTTAAAAGAAAACTCTTGCGGTGGAAGGGTGGCAACTTTATATACTAAAATGACCATTTAAATAAAAACCCATGAAATGCAGTCTTACATAAAATGTACAAACATGCCCTACATTACACATATACCACCTCTCAAGATGATAGGCAAGACAAAAACATTATTTCAGGAATTCGGCCTTTATACCTTAAGCAATAACTTCTTTAACACCGAATTCGACAAATATGACAGAGGCGGCTATTAACGTATGGCAGATTGGCAGGGGGATTCTGAACAACCCGAAGCACATATTGCTCTAACCTGCCCCTACTACACAAGGGAAAAACGGACCACCCAATTCATAAATAACCACCTTCCCGCGGGTGGGCAAACAGAGAAGAATGGTGGGACGACCCCAAAACAAGGCGGCTGGTGACCACACCAAAAAAACAAAAGTAGCATTTAACAAGTAAATGAAACAACATGTCCCCAATCACTTAACTTCTAATAAACTGCGATTTCTGGCGAAGACCTGGCGCAGCACCCCCAACGCTCTCCGGAACCGTTCGCTGCCAGCCGCTTCAACGGACGCAGGAAGGCGCGCCGATCTCCCGTCTCACGGCGTCGCAGCTCGCACCGGCGAGACCGATGCCGTGGGTCGACTCCTGTTTGCTCTCGTTTCGGCCGCGATGTCACTACCCCTCGGTATACGGCGAGGCCCACTGGACTCGCATGGCGACCTCACATGCGCCGACGCTCAAGACGGACAAGTCATCTTGTGTCCCACTGCGCGACCGACCAACCGATCTATCCAACCGCCAATGACCATTGCCTGATCAAACTCGAGCAGACTGGCGGCCTAACACATACTAGCACTCCGGACGGCAGACAGACACTGACTGCCCCAGACCGACCAGGCTGACCAACTGACCAGACTCGCCCTTGCGAGCTCATCGCGCCCCTTAAATGCACATCAACAGGCAACCTTTCCCCTTTTCCACCAGAGGGAGACACCAAAGCTGCGATTGCCACAGCGGCGCCACCGCCAGAAACTGAGGGCGACTGCTTCACACTACGCGCTGCGGCGCGCTCATCAAAACAGCAAATTTTACCTCGGCTCAAATACAAAACCTGGAAAACTACGAATGATTGTTATAAGTTGTTGCGCACCAAATACAGATAGAGAGAGTAGTACGCTACTTTTAAAAGGGGAAATTTTCTTTAATTCTTCAAGATTAAACATAGCGGCAAATATTGCCAGTAATGTACCGAAGTTGGGTCATCAGCGCGTAAAAAAAAAATCTATCGTTTGTCTTGTTCAATCTCAATTTCGTAAATAAGTACTCGTTAGTGAATTTTTGTCACTCCTTACAGCAGTTTCTCGTCTAGCTTCTCTTTGTTTTTGCTTGAAACAAGTGAGAGCAATTCCCACAGAAGCAGCGTCTTGAGCAGTCTAGGAAGAACTTCAGTAACATTGCACAGTGTACCGGGTGACCAAAGAGTCAGTATAAGTTTGAAAACTCAATAAACCACGGAATAATGTAGATAGAGAGGTGAAAATCGACACACATGCTGGGAATGACATGGGGTTTTATTAGAACAAAAAAAAAAAAATATTGCTAGACGCGTGAAAGATCTCTTGCGCGCGTCGTTTGGTGATGATTGTGTGCTCAGCCGTCACTTTCGTCATGCTTGGTCTCCCAAGTCCTCAGACCTCAGTCCGTGCGATTGTTGGCCTTGGGGTTACCTGAAGTCGCAAGTGTATCGTGATCGACTGACATCTCTAGGGATGCTGAAAGACAACATCCGACGCTAATGCCTCACCATAACTCCGGACATGCTTTACAGTGCTGTTCACAACATTATTCCTGGACTACATCTGTTGGTGAGGAATGATGGCGGCCATATTGAGCATTTCCTGTAAAGAACAACATCTTTGCTTTGTCTTACTTTGTTATGCTAATTACTGCTATTCTACATCTACATCTACATCCATACTCCGCAAGCCACCTGACGGTGTGTGGCGGAGGGTACCTTGAGTACCTCTATCGGTTCTCCCTTCTGTTCCAGTCTCGTATTGTTCGTGGAAAGAAGGAATGTCGGTATGCTTCTGTGTGCGCTCTAATCTCTCTGATTTTTTCCTCATGGTCTCTTCGCGAGATATACGTAGGAGGGAGTAATATACTGCTTGACTCCTCGGTGAAGGTATGTTCTCGAAACTTCAACAAAAGCCCGTACCGAGCTACTGAGCGTCTCCCCTGCACAGTCTGTCATTGGAGTTTATCTGTCATCTCCGTAACGCTTTAGCGATTACTAAATGATCCTGTAACGAAGCACGCTGCTCTCCGTCGGATCTTGTCTATCTCTTCTATCGACCATATCTGGTACGGATCCCACACTGCTGAGCAGTATTCAAGCAGTGGGCAAACAAGTGTACTGTAACCTACTTCCTTTGTTTTCGGTTTGCATTTCCTTAGGATTCTTCCAATGAATCTCAGTCTGGCATCTGCTTTACCGACGATCAACTTTATATGATCATTCCATTTTAAAACACTCCTAATGCGTACTCCCAGATAATTTATGGAATTAACTGCTTCCAGTTGCTGACCTGTTATTTTGTATCTAAATGATAAGGGATCTATCTTTCTATGTATTCGCAGCACATTACACTTGTCTACATTGAGATTCAATTGCCATTCCCTGCACCATGCGTCAATTCGCTGCGGATCCTCCTGCATTTCAGTACAATTTTCCATTGTTACAACCTCTCGATACACCACAGCATAATCTGCAAAGAGCCTCAGTGAACTTCCGATGTTATCCACAAGGTCATTTATGTATATTGTGAATAGCAACGGTCCTATGACACTCCCCTGCGGCACACCTAAAATCACTCTGATCAGATGAAGTGCTATCTGTCGGACATTTTTTGAACGTTTTGGTTCTAATAAAACCCCACGTCATTCCAAGCATGTGCGTCAATTCGTACCTCTCTATCTACATTATTCCGTGATTTATTTAGTTTTCAGATTTATACTGACTTTTTGATCACCCGGTACAATGATATTGACGGTGTGAGGACCGCTTCGATGAGACGGCTGACGTTCGCCTCTGGGACCTGGCCACTTGTACCGCGCACGCGCCCAGCATCCTTTCGTCCCCCCGTGCCCCTCTGCTCTCTGCGCGACCGTAGTAAACCCGTGGTCCTCCCACCAGGAAGGTCACACAGCAACAGGTGAAACTGAGAGGACCGAATCACCTTGGCGGCGGTAAGCGGCCGATTGGTTCCGCTGTGAGCACGTGCTGGGGCCGGACTCGCGCCGTGTCACGCAGCCGGGGGGCCACGGGCCGCTCCTTGGCTTTCTCTCTCCTCTGCTGGGCTCTGCTTCCCGCGACCTCCGCGCTTTCTCGCGCCGGTTCCCCGGTCGACGAACTGTCCGGGCGCGTAGTGTACTGTGCGTGTACGCACGGGGAAAAACAGGACGCCACAAAGATGGCTCCGTTGTCAAAGCACTTCCTCTCCGAGTGACAAATACACTACTGGCCATTAAAATTGCTACACCACGAAGATGACGTACTACAGACGCGAAATTTAACCGACAGGAAGAAGACGCGGTGATATGCAAATGATTAGCTTTCCAGAGCATTCATACAAGGTTGGCGCCGGTAGCGACACCTACAACGTGCTGACATGAGGAAACTTACCAACCGATTTCTCATACACAAACAGCAGTTGACCGGCGTTGCCTGGTGAAACGTTGTTGCGATGCCTCGTGTAAGGAGGAGAAATGCGTACCATCACGTTTCCGACTTTGGTAAAGGTCGGATTGTAGCCTATGGCGGTTGCGGTTTATCGTATCGCGACATTGCTGCTCGCGTTGGTCGAGATCCAATGACTGTTAGCAGAATATGGAATCGGTAGGTTCAGGAGGGTAATACGGAACGCCGTGCTGGATCCCAACGGCCTCCTATCACTAGCTGTCGAGATGACAGGTATCTTATCCGCATGGCGGTAACGGAACGTGCAGCCACGTCTCGATCCCTGAGTCAACAGATGGGAACGTTTGCAAAACAACAACCATCTGCACGAACAGTTCGACGACGTTTGCAGCAGCATGGACTATCAGCTCGGAGACCATGGCTGCGATTACCCTTGACGCTGCATCACAGACCGAAGCGCCTGCGATGGTGTACTCAACGACGAACCTGGGTGCACGTATGGCGAAGCGCCATTTTTTCGGATGAATCTAGGTTCTGTTTACAGCATCATGATGGTCGCATCCGTGTTTGGCGACATCGGGGTGAACGCACATTGGAAGCGTGTATTCGTCATCGCCATCCTGGCGTATCACACGGCGTGATGGTATGGGGTGGCATTGGTTACGCGTCTCGGTCTCCTCTTGTTCGCTTGACGGTACTTTGAACAGTGGGCGTTACGTTTCAGATGTGTTACGACCCGTGGATCTACCCTTCATTCGATCCCTGTGAAACCCTACTTTTCAGCAGGATAATGCACGACCGCATGTTACAGCTCCTGTACGGGCCTTTCTGGTTGCAGAAAATGGTCGACTGCTGTCCTGGCCAGCACATTCTCCAGATCTCTCACCAATTGAAAACGTCTGCTCAATGGTGGCCGAGGAACTGGCTCGTTGCAATACGCCAGTCACTACTCTTGATGAACTGTGGCATCGTGTTGAGGCTGCATGGGCAGCTGTACCTGTACAGGCCATGGAAGCTCTGTTTGACTCAATGCCCAGGTGTATCATGGCCGTTATTACAGCTAGAGGTGGTTGTTCTGGGTACTGATTTCTGAGGATCTATGCACCCAAATTGCGTGAAAATGTAATCACATGTCAGATGTAGTATAATATATTTGTGCAGTGAATACCCGTTTATCATCTGCATTTCATCTTTGTGTAGCAATTTTAATGGCCAGTAGTGTACGTTTACGAGCCAGCTTACAGTCTAACACGAGGCTCAGGTTTTTGCTTTTCTGTTGGCTTTTACGGGAAACAACATTACTATTTATAAGTAGAAATTAAAGTTCAAATTAATTACAGTACACGGTCGCTCATCATTAAAAATCAACAACATCTAATTAAAAATAATGTTACCAAAAATTGATTTGAGATTCACTTATTCGTCAATTGAATTCCCATTAAATCGAGACCCCAGTAATAACGTAGATAGAGGGTGTCAATTATTGAACTATATGAAAAAAAAAGTAAATTATTTACAAACTACGGCGTGCCCCACTATATTCAACATGTAAAATTCGCTACAGACATTCGGATTTAGGTTATGAAAAGTTCAGTTTGCCTTCCATCATTGGCGAAGATGTGGCGCATACGAATAGCGAAATTTTGCATGACCCCTTAAAGGGTCGGAAAATCGATTCTGACGATAACCTCCAGAATGGCTGTTTCAGCCCAACAATGGTCTTGGGGATATTGCTGTAGACCTTGTTTTTAATATAGCCCCAACAAAAGGAGTCTCATGTGTTCAGATCCGGAGAATATCGCGGCCAATCGAGGCCCTTGCCAGTGGCCTCTGGGTGCCCCAGAGCCAGAATGCGTCCCCAAAGTGCTCCTCCAGGATATGAAACACTCTCCGGCTTCGATGCAGTCAAGCTCCGTCTTGCCTGAACAACATTTTGTCGAAATCACGGTCACTTTAGATAATGGGAATGAAATAATCTTCCTAAATCTTCACGTACCTTTCGGTAGTCACCGTGCTATCAAAGAATATCGCGCCGGTTATTCAGTGGCTGGACACTGCACACCACACAGTCACCCGTTGAGGGCGAGGAGACTTCTCGATCGCGAAGTGCCGATTCTCAGTCCCCCAAATGCGTCAATTTTGCTTATTGACGTACCGATTCAAATGAAAGTGGGCTTCGTCGCTAAACCAAACCATACCAATACGCATCAAGCCCCGCGGCCAAGTGGGCAGTTCGTCGTCCTAAAGCAAACCGTTCGGAAGTTATGACAATTTTATTTCATACCGTTCAACACCTTTCAACCTGTACCCAGATCCACAACTCGCGTGGTCTTTTTGGTCGCTTGTCTTCCATGGTTGCAGTTCCATGACTTCGTAAGTGTGTTTGAAGTGATCATTCAATTTTATAAATGAGAAGGCAACAAAATGAACTTCGTTTAATATTGTTCTGTTCATAAACAACGTGAGAATGATGAACTGGACAACTGAGGTACAATGTCGTCACCTTCACCCTTGGCAAAAAAAAAAAAAAAAAAAAATAAAAATAAAAATAAAAAAAAACGCAGCGTCATCTTGTAAACGTATACACATTTGTTGTCTGCTATATCTCTGCCGAGACACTCTAAGGGTACAATTACGACGAGTCGCACACACTATGTGATCAGAAGTATCCACACACGTTGGTGGAAAGGATTTACAAGTTCGTGGCGCCCTCCATTGGTAATACTGGAATTCAATATGGTGTTGGACCATCCTTAGCCTTGATGACAGCTTCTACTCTCGCAGGCATACGTTCAATCAGGTGCTGGGAGGTTTCTTGGGAAATGGAAGCCCATTCTTCACGGAGTGCTGCACTGAGGAGAGGTATCGGTGTCGGCCGGTGAGGCCTGGCACGAAGTTCTCGTTCCACAACATCCCAAAAATGTACTATAGGATTCACGTGAGGATTATGTGCAGTCCAATCCATTACAGGGATGTTATTGTCGTGTAACCACTCCGCCAAAGGCCGTGAACTATGAACAGGTGGTCGATCGTGTTGAAAGATGCAATCGTCAACCCCGAATTGCTCTTCAACGGCGAGAAGCAAGAAGCTCATAAAACATCAATGCAGGCTTGTGCTGTGATAGTGCCATACAAAACATCAAGGGATGCAAGGCCCCTCCATGAAAAACACGGCCACACCATAACACCACCGCCCCCGAATTTTATTGTTGGCACTACACATGCTGGCAGATGACATTCGCCGGGCATTCGCCATACCCACACATTGCCATCGGATGCCAAATTGTGTACCGTGATTCGTCACTCCACACAACGTTTTTCAACTGTTCAATTGTCCAATGTTTACGCTCCTTACACCAAGCGAGGCGTCGTTTGGCACTTACCAGAGTGATGTGTGGCTTAGGAGCAGCCGCAGAACCAATAAACCCATGTTTTCTCACCTCCCGCCTAACTGTCATGGCACTTGTAGTGAGTTTGTCACCCCAAGGGCAAGAGAGTGGCCTAAACCCCTGTCGCCCCTCCGCCCTCTTTGACAAGGCTGTTGACTGAATGAGGGTGACTTCTTATGACGTAAGTCTTCAACCGCCATTGCTGGTGGTTTCTATTCGAAATTTAAGCAGTGTTGGGGTTCGAATGTAGGACCAAGGACGTTTTCATTGCTGATCAAAGACACTACCCCTAGACCACGGATTAGGGAAACCCAATATTTTACGTTAGGCTGGAGAATAGCCAGAATCCCGCGGACACTGGAAAGCCGCACTGTCCCTCATATTAACGATAAGCACTCGCTGACAATCGTGGCCAAGATGTTGTCTCCCTTTTTGCAAAAGTGGCTCTGGTGAAATTGCAACATCTCATCTGCAACAGCTTTGGCGTTGATAATTAACAATCTGACGGTGTCGCCTTGGGAAGTCCTTTATCTCGCTTGGTGGTCGACATTTGTATGGGACTCAGCATTTTTAATACCCAAAACTATTTTGGCGGCGTTGATGATACTCTCAGAGTTTGGCTGAATGATCTGTACAGTCTTCAAGAGTTTCTGCAGCATCTAAAGTCCACACATGAAAAAAAAAATTACTGTGGAGATAGTGAAAGGAGGGTGTACATCGTTCTTATGGTGCCGTAAGAGCGATGGTACTTCGGTATGTTCGGTCTTCCGAAAACCCAGTCTGAGACATTCTACATTATGAGCAGTGGACAGTGCTGTATGGTTCTGAGCACTATGGGACTTAACTTCTGAGGTTATCAGTCCCCTAGAACTTAGGTTTAAGTAGTTCTAACTAACCTAAGGACAACACATACATCCATGCCCGAGGCAGAATTCGATCCTGCGACCTTAGCGGTCGCGCGGTTCCAGACTGCAGCGCCTAGAACCGCTCGGCCACGCCGGCCGGCGACAGTGCTGTACAGCGGGTAGACGTATCTCTGAGGCGGTGAGCGAAAAACAATCAGGCTGGCTGGCATGCGCGAAGGATGCGTGAACCGACAGCTGAGCAAGTCTTACATCTTAGCTTCATTACTCGCAAAGCACCGTCACAGATATGGAATTCAGTAATTTAAATTAATGAAAAATTGCATTTGTAAATACCTTCATGTCTGCTCAGTGTGCATTAACTCCTTCAGAGTGGTTCCTCAGTTAGAGAAAAACCAGATACACACCTTTCGCCTTTATGACGGCTTGGTCTTTGCTGGGGACAGTTTCAATGAAGCGTCTGACTCTGTGTGTGTGTGGAGGGAGGGGGGAGGGGAGGGGGGGGGGAGTGGCCAACCATTCTTCCTCAAGGGCCAACTGATGTTGGAAACGGTGGTCTGGAGCAAAATCGACATTGTAATTCATATTAAAGGTGTTCCATTGGATTCAGAACGGGACCTCATGAATCTTAATATCCATGAACCATTGCCTCGCAGATGGATACATTGTCATGCCGATACAAACGATCGTTGTCTCTGAACTGTTCTTCTGCAGTATGCTGCACAGCTATAAAATGTGTTCATATCCTTTCACATTTAGTATTTTCTACACAACCAGAGCACGAGAGACATGCCCGTACTGTAACATGACCTCCTTTGTATTTCCCTGTTACCACTGCACATAATGGCAGCTAATATTTTTCGGGAATTCGCCAAACCCAAACGCTCCCATCGGATTGCTTTAGGGTACAGCGTGAGTCATCACCCCAAATCACGCGTTTCCAGTCCTCCACTGTGCCGTGGCATCTCTCTTAAGACCACCTCGAGCGTCACTTACAAGGGAACATCCCCATCGCACCCCCCTCAGATTTAGTTATAAGTTGGCACAGTGGATAGGCCTTGAAAAACTGAACACAGATCAATCGAGAAAACAGGAAGAAGTTGTGTGGAACTATGAAAAAAATTAGCAAAATATACAAACTGAGTAGTCCATGCGCAAGATAGGCAACTACAAGGATCGTCTGAGCTCAGGAGAGCCGTGGTCCCGTGGTTAGCGTGAGTAGCTGCGGAACGAGAGGTCCTTGGTTCAATTCTTCCCTCGAGTGAAAAGTTTACTGTCCTTATTTTCGCAAAGTTATGATCTGTCCGTTCGTTCATTGACGTCTCTGTTCACTGTAATAAGTTTAGTGTCTGTGTTTTGCGACCGCACCGCAAAACCGTGTGATTAGTTGACGAAAGGACGTGCCTCTCCAATGGGAACCGAAAACATTTGATCGCAAGGTCATAGGTCAACCGATTCCTCCACAGGAAAACACGTCTGATATTTTGTATACGACACTGGTGACGGTATGTGCGTCACATGACAGGAATATGTTGTCGACCCACCTAACTTGTACACTTGGCGAATGGGTGAAAAGATTCTTCTACCTTGCCCGATTTAGGTTTTCTTGTGGATGTAATAATCACTCCAAAAAAAAGTGATGAAAACATAAGGGTTTCTCACATAAACTGAAAATAAAAAGTTGAAATTTTCAGTGGAAGGCAGATTTGAACCAAGGACCTCGCGTTCCGCAGCTGTTCACGCTAACCACGGGACCACGGAGCTCCTCGCCTCACGTTGCCCTTAATGTTGCTTATCTTACGCATGGACGACCCAGTTTGTATATTTTGCTTATTTTTTCATAATTCCACACAACTTCTTCCTGTTTTCTCGATTGATCTGTGTTCAGTTTTTCAAGGCCTATCCACTGTGCCAACTTATAACTAAATCTGAGGGGGGTGCGATGGGGATGTTCCCTTGTTAGTACTGACTGCTGAAATACGAGGGTTGCCCAGAAAGTAACGCACCGCATTTTTTTTATTCAACAATTCTTTATTGAACACAATGAGAATTACACAAACGAAAGTACGGTGTTTTATCTACACACCCTATTTTTACACGTAATCTCCATCCCGTTCTACGGCCCTCCTGCAGTACGAACAACGGCATGTATGCCCTGTAGGTACCAACTCTTGTCCTGGTGGCGAAGCCAGTGCTTCACTGTATGAAGCACGTCCTCATCGTCCTCAAAATGTCTTCCACGAATGACATCCTTTAATGGCCGAAACAAGTGGACGTCCGAGGGGGCCAGGTGTGTGAGTCGGGTGGGACAGCCTTCGATTGTCTCCTTAACTGCTGCACGTAATGCAGCTCCGCCGGATCGCCTTCTGATGACATCAGCCTCCGTACCCAACAACTAACTGTACTTCTACCGACTGCAGATGATCCATAGACTTTGCACAAGTTTTGTGGATATTCCCAACAGTTTCTTTCTCTGCAGTGAGGAATTAATGACGGCACGTTGCTTGTTTACGGACATCACCTACAGACGCCATTTTGAAACTGTCCTGAAGCTACGCTATCTGTCGGAAGTGACGGAAACTTGGCGCGCTCACTCAAGACACTTCAGATAATACATACGTAACGCATTCGTAGCATTGTTTGCGGCTGAGGGAAAAAAAATGCGGTGCATTACTTTATGGGAAAGTCTCGTATGTGGCTTATGAGGAGCAGCTTGACTATTGTACCCATTCTTTGCCCTTCCTACGCACCATCAGTGCGTTAGATAATCCGCCTCCGTAGCGTAGCGGTAGCGTTACCGCCTACCACGCAGGAGGCCCGGGTTCGATTCCCGGCAGGGGACTGGGTGTTGTGTGTCCCTCATCGTCATTTTCATCATCATTGACTTGAAAGTCGCCGATGTGGCGTCACCTAAAAAGGACTAGCAATACGGCGGCCGAACTCCCCCGAATGGGGCCTCCCGGCCAAAATGCCATACGATAATTTTCATTTAGTGTTAGATAGGCTTTTGATAGGAGTTACGAGCGATTCCTTGCACCCACCTCATGCGACATTTTACCAACACCTCTCGCAGAGCTCGACGGCGCCTGTCCGTGATTCTGGCCTTGCTTTCGCTGAAGTTGTTCTTTCGCGTTTCCACTTCATAAGCACACCGCCAGCTTTAGAGGGGTTCATATGTCCCTGACAGATTTGTTAATCAGACGAAATTCAGTGAAAAGTCCACTTTCGAACTAATCAGGCTTCCTGACCGTTCCATTCTGCTACAGCTGCTACCCTAGTGATAACAGAATACTCCCCACCTCCTTTTCTACTGGCGGGCCACATCTAGTGGTTGATTTCGCATTCCGTAGGGCTATCCGGATACTTTTAATCAGACAGTGCACACGACCTTCCAATTACTGCCTCCTCAGTAAGGTGGGTGAGCGCTTTGGAAACGCGGAGGTAAGCGCGCTCGGCGAGATCAGCCGTAAGGTGTTGCGCAAGGACTGCCGTCTCCTCTGCGTGCTGCGGGCGCGCCCGGTGGCGGTGGCGGTGGCGTTGCCCAAGAAGGCGGCGGCGACAGTGGCGGAGGCTGCGGCGGCGGCGGCACCAGAGCGGCCTTGACGCCCACGTGCTCGGCCTCCGACGTCAGCACGCGGCCTGCCAGCCGGACACACAGCGCCGGTCGATGGGAACTCCTGTGGGACGATGCCAGTTCAGTGCTCCGGACGACCCAAGCGTGTGGATTAGTCATCCCTCACTCCCCAACCCCTTTTATGATGACCACTTGCTGTCCGGAAAAAAACTTTTTTTTGTCATCAGCCTTCTGACTGGTTTGATGCGACCCGCCACGAATTCCCCTCTTGTGGCAACTATCTCAGCTTAGGTCGGTATTACACTATCAAATTCTTTATCAAAGATTTGATCAAAGATGTGATCAAATATTCCGTCAAATATACAGGGTGTTACAAAAAGGTACGGCCAAACTTTCAGGAAACATTCCTCACACACAAAGAAAGAAAATATGTTATGTGGACATGTGTCCGGAAACGCTTACTTTCCACGTTAGAGCTCATTTTATTACTTCTCTTCAAATCACATTAATCATGGAATGGAAACACACAGCAACAGAACGTGCCAGCGTGACTTCAAACACTTTGTTACAGGAAATGTTCAAAATGTCCTCCGTTAGCGAGGATACATGCATCCACCCTCCGTCGCATGGAATCCCTGATGCGCTGATGCAGCCCTGGAGAATGGCGTATTGTATCACAGCCGTCCACAATACGAGCACGAAGAGTCTCTACATTTGGTACGGGGGTTGCATACGAGGTGTGGCTAGAAAAAAACCGGACTAGTACTGGTTAAACAATAAAACGAATGCAATAAGGCTGAAAGTCGCGTGGCCTGTCACGTGACTCTCGCTCCGCCTACTGCTCGAGTTTCATCTGCCTCCTGCACTCAGTCTGCCCGTGGCGTCTGTTTTAAGTAGTTGACGTTTTGTCAGTGCGTCGGAAAATGTTGAGTATACAGAAAGAACAGTGTGTTAACATCAAATTTTGTTTCAAACTAGGAAAATCTGCAAGTGAAACGTTTGTAATGTTACAACAAGTGTACGGCGATGATTGTTTATCGCGAACACAAGTGTTTGAGTGGTTTAAACGATTTAAAGATGGCCGCGAAGACACCAGTGATGACACTCGCACTGGCAGACCATTGTCAGCAAAAACGGATGCAAACATTGAAAAAATCGGTAAACTTGTTTGACAAGATCGCCGTTTAACAATCAGAGCAGTGTCTGAGTTAACAGGAGTTGACAAGGAAAGTGTTAGGCAGATTCTTCATGAAAGTTTCAACATGAACAAAGTGTGTTCAAAAATGGTTCCAAAGTGTCTCACAATTGAACGGAAGGAACGCCGAAGAATGATTTGTTCTGACATCCTGGAAAACATTGAAAGTTATCCCACCTTCTCACAAAATGTTATTACTTGCGATGAATCGTGGTTTTTTACTTACGATCCCGAAACTAAACGCCAATCGATGCATTGGAAAACTCCTGGTTCTCCACGACAAAAAAAAGCACGAATGTCAAAATCGAAATTCAAGGCAATGATGATTGTTTTTTTTTTTTGACATCAAAGGGATTGTGCACATTGATTGGGTACCAGAGGGACAAACAGTGAATCAGCATTACTACATTAGCGTCCTGGCTACCCTACGTGAGCGAGTACGGAGAAAACGGAACGATTTGTGGAGAAAAAAGTCACGGATCCTTCAGCAAGACAATGCCCCAGCTCACAGTGCGTTGTCAGTGAAGACGTTTTTGGCAAAACACAACATTCCCATCTTAGATCATCCACCCTACTCACCTGATTTGGCCCCCTGTGACTTTTTTCTTTTCCCTAAAGTCAAGTCAGTTTTGAAAGGAACTAGATTTGAGACTGTTGAAGCAGTAAAAGAAAAAGCGCCGGATGTAATGTATGGACTTACCGAAAATGATCTGCAGCATTGCTATGAACAGTGGAAAATTCGTATGGAGCGGTGTAGAGACCGAGGAGGGGAGTACATTGAAGGAGATAACACGAAATTGTAAATAATTGTAAATAAATGTTTTTTCCAGCATCAGTCCGGTTTTTTTCTAGCCGCACCTCGTAGACAAGAGCTTCCAAATGCCCCCATAAATGAAAGTCAAGAGGGTTGAGGTCAGGAGAGCGTGGAGGCCACGGAATTGGTCCGCCTCTGCCAATCCATCGGTCACCGAATCTGTTGTTGAAAAGCGTACGAACACTTCGACTGAAATGTGCAGGAGCTCCATCGTGCATGAACCACATTCTGTGTCGTATTTGTAAAGGCACATGTTCTAGCAGCACAGGTAGAGTATCCCGTATGAAATCATGATAACGCGCTGCATTGAGCGTAAGTGGAAGAACATAGGGCCCAATCAAGACATCACCAACAATGCCTGCCCAAACGTTCACAGAAAATCTGTGTTGATGACGTGATTGCACAAATGCGTGCGGATTCTCGTCAGCCCACACATGTTGATTGTGAATATTTACAATTTGATCACGTTGGAATGAAGCCTCATCCGTAAAGAGAACATTTGGACTGAAATGAGGATTGACACATTGTTGGATGAACCATTCGCAGAAGTGAAACCGTGGTGGCCAATCAGCTGCTGATAGTGCCTGCACACGCTGTACATGCTACGGAAACAACTGGTTCTCCCGTAGCACTCTCCATACAGTGACGTGGTCAACGTTACCTTGTACAGCAGCAACTTCTCTGACCCTGACATTAGGGTTATCGTCAACTGCACGAAGAATTGCCTCGTCCATTGCATGTGTCCTCGCCGTTCTAGGTCTTCCCCAGTCGCGAGTCATAGGCTGGAATGTTCCGTGCTCCCTAAGACGCCGATCAATTGCTTCGAACGCCTTCCTATCGGGACACCTTCGTTCTGGAAGTCTGTCTCGATACAAACGTACCGCGCCACGGCTATTGCCCCGTGCTAATCCATACATCAAATGGGCATCTGCCAACTCCGCATTTGTAAACATTGCACTGACTGCAAAACCACGTTCGTGATGAACACTAACCTGTTGATGCTACGTACTGATGTGCTTCATGCTAGTACTGTAGAGCAATGAGTCGCATGTCAACACAAGCACCGAAGTCAGCATTACCTTCCTTCAATTGGGCCAACTGGCGGTGAATGGAGGAAGTATAGTACATACTGACGAAACTAAAATGAGCTCTAACATGGAAATTGAGCGTTTCCGAACACATGTCCACATAACATCTTTTCTTTATTTGTGTGTGAGGAATGTTTCCTGAAAGTTTGGCCGTACCTTTTTGTAACAACCTGTATTTGACGAAGATCTTTGACGTAGCGCTACAAAGAGTATTACACTGTGATCATATTTTTCGTCAAAGTTCATGATGGCTTACAACAACAACTTGTTATTAACCGCAGCAGTTACATGTACCACAATTGCACTGTGTGTGTGCACATGCGGAAGAGAAGCGGATAGGGGGGGGGGGGGGGGGGGGAAGGGAAACATACCTGGGTGATGCCGTGGGTTTTACGACGCCACGATAGAAGCATTCAACCAAACTTGTTGACGTCAAGTCGTACATCAATTATTTAAGAATGGATGAGCATACATTTCTGTATGCGCTCAGTGAAGTGTATGCTCATATCACAAAGCACAATATTCACTTAAGAACTGCTACATCTGCAGAAGACAGGCTCACTGTAACACTCCGATTCCTTGTTACAGGAGAGGGTTAGGTTAGGTTAGGTCAGGTCTCCAATCTTCTTAATCTATTTTTGTATTCAGGGTGCCTCGCGTTGTAAAGCGCCTGATCAGCTTCATACATCTTTATTAATTCTGTAGTTGTCGGCACACACCAATTGTATTTACCGGCAATGTTTATAAAAACACTACAGACGACAGAACGCTGCAGCGATGCTAGCGCTCCATGTGGTAACATGTCACATTGCAGTGAACAGAAGACAAGCGACTTCTTTGATCAAATCTACAGAGAGGCCCTAGATTTGATCAAATATTGGACGACATTTGACAAAGTTCCCTATTACACCATCAAATATGATTGATAAAGATTTTTGTCAAAGATATTTGACAAAGAAATTTGACAGTGTAATACCGGCCTTCGAGTTTGCCCTATAAGTCCTGTACTATTTGTGGGATGTACTCAGATCTCTGCTATCCTCTACAGTTTTTACCCTCTACAACTCTCTCGAGAACCAAGGTACACTGTTTGATCAAAAGTATCCGGACACCCCTACAACATACTTTTTCGTGTTAGGTGCATTGTGCTGCCATCTACTGCCAGGTATTCCATATCAGCGACCTCAGTAGTCATTATACATCGTCAGAGAGCAGAATGGGGCACTTCGCGAACTCAACGGACTTCGAACGTGGTAAGGTGATGGGTGTCACTTGTGTCATAAGTCTGTATGCGAAATTTCACCACTCCTAGACATCTCTAGCTCCACTGTTCCCCATGTGATAGTGAAGCGAAAACGTGAAAGGACACGCACAGCGCAAAAGCGTACAGGAAGACTTCGTCTGTTGACTGACGGAGACCGCCGATAGTTGAAGACGGTCGTAATGTGTAAAAGGTAGACATCTATCCACACATTCCAAACTGCATCAGGATCCACTGCAAGTATTGTGGCAGTTAGGCGGGAGGTCAGAAAACTTTGATTTCATGGTCGAGCTTGGTGTAAGGAGCGTAAACATTCGTTGATTGAACGGTGGAAAAACGTTGCGCAGAGTGACGAATCGCGGTATAGAATGCGGAGATCCGATGGCAGGGTGTGTCCACGTTGGTATACGTGGACATTCATAATGATAATGCAACTGTTTTATTTATCATAATATTAATATGTGAGCAACGAAAATTTAAATACCCATTTTTAAAATTAATTATGCGAGGGTGCCAATGAAACTTATATAGTTACAAAGGAACTTCGCCGTAGATGTACACAAAAGAAAAATTCATGTGTATACATAGTCATTAGACGAGGTAATAGGAGGTAGACACATGTGAAAAGTTTACCTTTGTCTCTGACATTGCTACCTAACTTCTACCATGCCTAACGTTAAGGTACTATGGCAGAAAGCCCGCATCTCGTGGTCGTGCGGTAGCGTTCTCGCTTCCCACGCCCGGGTTCCCGGGTTCGATTCCCTGCGGGGTCAGGGATTTTCTCTGCCTCGTGATGGCTGGGTGTTGTGTGATGTCCTTAGGTTAGTTAGGTTTAAGTAGTTCTAGGTTCTAGGGGACTGATGACCATAGATGTTAAGTCCCATAGTGCTCAGAGCCATTTGAACCATTTGAACTATGGCAGAAACGACACACGAAAGTAACAACGTTTCGTGAATTTGAATTCTAGGGACTTTCATGTTTAAATGTTGCAATAGTTCATTTGCAGCAACACACGTATACCGGACAGCTACAGTGCCCCAAGTGCTACGTCGTTGATGTTGCCAACAGTGGAAAACGAAACGTACTAACGAACCCTTCGAGGACAACGAACGTTTTTTGTTAGTGTCGTTTTTTCACTTGCTTTGGTCTAAGAGTAAACGGAATTCTGTGTTCATTTGCCGCCATCACCACAAATTTTCGCTATATTTAAGTTGATACAACGTCCTCATTATAAGGAAACTATATTTATTTTAGGCTATGACTCGAATAATGATATTAACGGGTCGGACTGAAAGACGAAGAGCCAAAGAGGCACAATTTTTACGTAGAGAAAGCAACAAAAATATTGCAGATGTTGATAATTCTATTGTCATTCTGTAAGATACATTTAAACATGCACTGAATATAATTCCAAATAATTGGTCAGAACTGTAATTGCGGTTTGATGAATATACAGTGCAGATTTTGTAATGCAAATAATTTCGCGTCTGAAATGATTTTACGCAATACAACGGCATTCACATTGTGCTGTCATAAGGGTAAAGTTAATTTGTCGCCATTAAATTTATTTTTCAACGCAGTGTATCAAAGGCTCTCTTAAAAAAAAATTGTTCAAATGGCTCTAAGCACTATGGGACTTAACAGCTGAGGTCATCAGTCCCCTAAGCTTAGAACTAATTAAACCTAAGGACATCACACACACCCATGCCCGAGGCAGGATTCGAACCTGCGATCGTAGCAGCAGCGCGGCTCCGGACTGGAGCGCCTAGAACCGCTAGACCACCGCGGCCGGCACTCTCTTCAAATGATCGAACAAATCAAAGAATTATTTCAACAATACACGTAGCTACAATGCAGCATTTGCCACGGATCAGTACTGCTGCTAAAATTTCAGACACTTTAAGATACACGACATATGCTATCATAGATCATGTCCACTGAGTGGCCGTGCGGTTCTGGGCGCTTCAGTCTGGAACCGCGTGACCGCTACGGTCGCAGGTTCGAATCCTGCCTCGGGCATGGATGTGTGTGATATCCTTAGGTTAGTTAGGTTTAAGTAGTTCTAAGTTCTAGGGGACTGATGACCACAGCTGTTAAGTCCCATAGTGCTCAGAGCCATGTGAACCATTTGAACGTCCACTGACGCAATTAATCGAATTTCGACCGCAGTCGATGTTAGTAACAATTATTATATGAAAAACTTGAAATAAAATTTTTGTTGTACCTCGAAGCCGTTACCCAATCTGCAGCTCAGACTGGGTGACCGTTTTAGTCGATTAATTATGCGGATAATTACGTAGATTTATGGGAGCAGAGTTTGCAAAACGATCCCTGTACAAAGGCTATTCCTCTGGGACTAGGATTCCGTGATCTCACTTCTGTTATTTTATGGAAGGTTTTCTGCTCCATCTTCCTATTCTGGAGCTGCTTTATTTTAAGTAATTAGTCTTTCGCTTTATTTGATGTTGCCCTCACGTTTTTTTGTCTACTTTTAAAAACTACTCATATTTAGAGCGATTGTCCTTGTTCGTGAAGGCTTAGAGTTACAGCAAGAACCGCCTTTAGTTGGAATAGATTCAGAATGTAAGTAGGCTGTTTAGGTTTTTATGTTGGTAACGCCACGTAGTGCTCTGTATGAAAATCGATTACTGCGCTGTGTGCAATCTGTGGCTGGTTGGACTCCTTGTTGGAATATTCGCTTGTGTAGTGTTGGGCAGATGGATGTGAACACAGCGTGTACCGTTGTGCAGTTGGAGGTGAGCCGCCAGCAGTGGTGGATGTGGGGAGAGAGGTGCCAGAGTTTTTAGAGGTTACTATGAGCGGACGATCTGGACGTGTGTCCGTCAGAAAAAGGAAATTTGTTTAGTTGGAGGTCACAAAATTATATATATATATAATGAGTTTTAAACGATATTAAGGTAAATACATTGTTTGTTCGCTATCGAAATCTTTCATTTGCTAACTACGCCTATTAGTAGTTAGTGCCTTCAGTAGTTAGGAACTTTTATTTAGCCGGCAGTATTGGCGCTCGCTTTATTGCAGTAGTTCGAGTCTCGAATATACTTGTGAGTTAAGTGATTCATGCAAGGTCTGAGTTATTGTTACTCAGGGCCATTCTTTTGTAGGGATTATTCAAAGTCAGACTGCGTTGCGCTAAAATATTGTGTCAGTTTAGTGATGATCAGAACAAGTAAAGAGAGAACTGTCTGAGTACGTTCCGTTTTGCTCAGCTGTTTGAAAATCAAATAACGTAAGAGTTTTTCCAGCAGTGTCATTCTTTACATACAAAGGGGAAGTTTGAAGAATAACACATCTCTGGCGGCATAAAGACGTGGTCAGCTCGTATGAGCAGGGAGGCCTTGGCCCCTACCTCCCACCTAGATGACAACGGTTCTTTTCTCCACCTCGGAAGTTCGGAAGTTGTGAGAAGTGTGGTGCTAGTCAAGCCACAAAAAGTCAAAAAGTCTGGCCGACGGCACATCGTGACCCGTTCGGTATGAACATCGTCTCAGTTCAGCAGCTGCAGTTTCTTCGTTTCTTCAAGTGGGGGGGGGGGGCAAGGAGGGGGGGCGGGGGACTCGTCCTGCTGCAGGCATTTACCGCCTTGCTATTAGTAGCAGTTTAGCCGTTCTTCACCTTGAAAAGAACGAAGCAATGTCATTCGCGAACTCTTGCCGGTTAGTTTTCTCGGAGTATCTTGCGCTACGACTGCGAACCAACTGCGCCAGGAAAGAGGTAAGATTCACCAGAATCTCCCCTTTTGTCATCTTGATCCGCTGTCTTATTCAGTACTGTCTCTCCGTATTGATCATAGGACTGTGTACGCAGCTATGGTTGTAAGACCTACGGTTGTAATACATGTATTCTGTGTCGTTTACCAGCGCGCAACGTTGCTGAAGGTTGCTTTTGGATAAATGTGATGCTTGAGTGTTATGTCTACATCTACTTCTACATAGATACTCGGCAGGCCATCGTACGGTGCGTGGTGGAGGGTATCCCATTTCAGAATGTGTTACTCATTTAGTCTTATTAGAGTAGCGATACCCTCCCACCTCTCCAGTTTCCATAACAGTCAGGAATCTACTATAAGTAGGAATGTTTTCGACGCTTTACATGGCTGAATACCGGATGGGAAATCAAATTAAAACCCTGAAGGCCCGCTAAGACCGCACCCACAAACTGTGGAAAGCTCCGTCCATTTTCGCCACGTGGGATTGCAAGAGTTGTTAAAAACAGCGGGACAAGGTAGCCTCACTTTGTGGACTAGATTACTAAGCACACATTATTCCTATATGATGGACAGCAATGGCATAAGGTGTGAAGACAGATTTAGATTGTGTGGGAATTTCCTACACGAATCAAGTCACCGATTTAATTTGTTATCACCAATCCATTTGCCTTTACGAGAAGTAGCGATGCTCTTCCTAGAAGGAAAATAATTACAGTTACAAGTTATTTAATTAAACAGCTAAAGGAAAGGAAACCGTCACCGCTGCCCCATAGGTACGAATGTGAGTCGTAAACAATGAAATAGTGGACCATAAGAGAATGGATTCTTTTGAATGTGGGTTTGGAGAAGAATACTGAGGATTTCATGTAATGAGAAAGAAAAAATATATTTTGTGGAAAAAATAAAACCAATAATATCTTTGTAGGCCAAAATACTGTAGATTAAGGTAATTTTGGCTCATCGTGATAACAGGAAAAGTTGTAGTACACAGACCAGAGACTTAGAAGAAAGGGTAGGAGAAGATGAATAGAGGACATCAACGAAAGCAACGGAATGATCATGAAGGATGAGGATGAAAACAACTCCCAGGAGTGCCTGGATGGACGTCATTCATCACTTCACCTGGAGTCAAGAGACGGGTTGATGGATCATGACACGGACATAACACAGTAGGGAATCTAAATGTAGTGGAGGAAAGAGTGGAATTCAGAACTATAGCACTGTTTGATATCTACGTACGGAAATAAAATAGGTGACAAAAAGTAACAGAATATTTAAATGGAGATTACTCGACAGGCGTGTAGCCAGCCATATCAAAATAGGTCTTGATTCCAGGTGTGGTACATGTTTAACTGAGGAAGAAATGGCTTACACATTAGAGCGGAGAGTATTCATTACCACCCAGTGCATTAAATGTGCAGGTTATGCCGAGACTCTTATTAGAGTCAGAGGAAAGTGTAATAAGGGAGCACCAGGCAGTTCACCATCAAGTGGGTGCACAAGTTCCAGTAAAAGTAAAGGTGTCATCAACACCACAGAATTTTACTAGGTATTGGAAGTGGTATGCAGATACCCTTCCCAGACCTTGGAAATAGACTACCCAGCAGGTTAAAGAGGGTTCTACAGTTTAACGCAGGCTCTGAACCACATTACGCGGATCAACAAAAATTGCCAGATGTGAACGAAGTGATCCTGACAGATAAAAATACTAGGACTGTAGACTCCACGCAGTACTGCACTAGTGTTTAGAGGTATCTTCCTCTTTCTTCTTCATTCTATCTGTCCTACCGCAGATTTCAACTGGAGTCACATCAACGTGCCCTACTTTGACCATCTTCCTTCATATTTTTGTATGTTCGTCCATTTCTAATGTCGTCCATCATTCCAGTTCTCTTCCTACCTCTTCCTCTCATTCCTTCCACTTTTCCCCCGAATAATATTATGTTGGACTATATAACCCCACCAAGATTTTTTTCCTGTCTATGATCACTCCCGACAATCTTTCTTTCCCTATTGTATCCATTACCGCTTCATTCATTGTTACTGTACTTCACCTTAAGCGTTCTTCTCCATAGCCACAATTAAAAACCTTCTCAATATGTTTCTTCTCTCTTCTCATTGTCTATGATTCACTTCAGTATCACACTGCTCTCCAGACATAATATTTAGCAAATCGTTCCGAAAGCTCTATTCGAATTCTTTTAGCTGTTACTGCCTGCTTCACTTTTTCAAACCCTCTCCTTCCGGTAGAGATCCTCATCCTTACTTCTTCTGCAGAGCTTCCCTTCCATATCACTAAATTTTTCAGGTATGTAAAAGAATATGTTAATTGGCACCTCCCTCTCGCTTATTCTCATGACTTTTGTTTTTCCTATGCTTATCTTACACTGAGGCGCCAAAGGAACTGATATAGGCAAGCGTATACAAATACAGAGTTATGCAAACAGGCACAATATGGAGCTGCGGTCGGCAACGCCTCTATAAGTCTACAAGTGTCTGGCGCAGTTGTTAGATCGGTTACAGCAGCTCCGATGGCAGATTACCAAGATTTAAGTGGGTTTGAACGTGGTGTCACAGTCGGCGCACGAAAGATGGGACACAGCATCTCCGAGGTAGCGATGAAGTGCGGATTTTCCCGTACGACCATTTCACGAGTGTACCGTGAATATCAAGAATCCGGTAAAAGCCGGCCGCTGTAACCGAGCAGTTCAAGGCGATTCAGTACGGAACCGCGCTGCTGCTACGGTCGCGGGTTCGAATCCTGCCTCAGGTATGGATGTGTGTGATGTCCTTAGGTTAGTTAGGTTTAAGTAGTTCTAAGTCTAGGGGACTGATAACCTCAGATGTTACGTCCCACAGTGCTTAGAGCCATTTGAACCATTTTTGACTCCGTTAAAATATCAAATCTCCGCAATCGCTGCGGACGGAAAAAGATCCTGGAAGAACAGGAGCAACGACGACTGAAGAGAATCGTTCAACGTGACAGAAGTGGAACTCTTTCTCAAATTTCTGGAGATTTCAATGGTGGGCCAACAAGAAGTTTCAGCGTGCGAACCATTCAAGGAAACATCATCGATATGGGCTTTAGGAGCCGAAGCCCCACTCGTGTACCCTTGATGACGGCACGACACAGAGATTTATGCCTCGCCTGGGTCCGTCAACGCCAACATTGGACTGTCGATGACTGGAAACATGTTGCCTTGCCAGACGGGTCTTGTCCCCAAGTATATCGAGCGGATGGACGTGTACGGGTGTGGAGACAAGCTGATGAATCCATGGACCCCGCATGTCAGCAGGAGACTGTTAAAGCTGGTGGAGGCTCTATAATGACGTGGGGCGTGTGCAGTTGGAGTGACATGAGACCCCTGACAGGTCTAGATACGACTCTGACAGATGACACGTACGTAAGCCTCCTATCTGATCATCTGCATCCATTCATGTCCACTATGCATTCCGACGGACTTGGGCAATTGCAGCAGGACAATGCGACACCCCGCACGTCCAAAACTGCTACAGAGTGGCCCCAGGAACACTGCTCTGAGTTTAAACACTTCCGCTGACCACCAAACTCCCCAGACATGAACATAACTGAGCATATCTGGGATGCCTTGCAGCGTGCTGTTCAGAAGAGATCTCCACACCCTGGTACTCTTACGGATTTATGGACAGTCCTGCAGGATTCATGGTGTCAGTTCCCTCCAGCACTACGTCAGACATTAGTCGAGTCCGGGCCACGTCATGTTGCAGCACTTCTGCGTGCTTTCGGAGGCGCTACACGATATTAGGCAGCTGTACCAGTTTCTTCGGCTCTTCACTGTAATTAAATAGTCCTCGCCACTTCTCGCAGTGCTCTTCAACATCTGCTATAGCCCCCCTTTTGCTGTCATCACTGCTTGATAATCCGCTTTTTTCTATAGTCTTTATCAGTTCTCCTGGAATTACCAAGACTCTTGCGTCGTCTATGGCTTTACCTATCAGCTCTTCTTCAAATACGATGAACGACTTCGGAGGCTGAGATATTCCTTAGAGGCATATTCTCGAGTAATTTGCCTTGCTGTTAAACTGCCACTGGGAACGTGTAGCCTTCGGCCAATGATTCCTGGTGTCTCTAATTCCAGATGGGGGAAGAACTCGATGAGTGATTGTGGTCCAGCGAGACATCATCGACCTTCCTGGACACGTGAATATGTAGCTGGTATGGGGAAATCCACCTTAGTTACCAGAGTGACCTCTGAACGCACAAGAAGTGTGTTTGATGTGCAACATAACGCTCGCGAATCTTCACCGAATAGTGTGTTTAAGAGCATGCTATATCCTATCTGATTATATGTTACGCTTAATGGAGACTAGTTCGAATAACGTTCGTACGTTTCTCATAACGTTACGCATACTGCCTGATGAAAGATTGAAACACCGGAAGACATGCTCGGACAGCAGTATAATTTCGTACACGTACATACCATCGGCGGGTATGCGAACGGTTAGATTTAAATTTCTCTGAGGCAGCTAGAACGGTCACCTGGATGGATTAGTGTCGTTTGTGTTTAGTGTTCTTACCAGGGCTGGATGTCGAGTGAACAACGCGAAAACGCCGTTTAACACCCTAAACCATCACTCAAGAGTCATCATCAACGTGTGAGACAGCATTACAAGCGCCTGGTGGAGTTTAAAAGGGACGAGATAGTGGGTCTCCTTTTGGCCGTCTGATCGAATGTTACAGTGTGCGGACCTGTAGGGAAATCGGATGTGACAGTGACCCGATGCTGAAATGCATGATAACTTGAGGGCATCTGCATTCATCGTCAAGGTTCCAGTCCACCATGTCTGACCGTCACAAGAGGGGATCGCCGTGTTGGCACCAAACTTGTGGTAACTTCGTCTTCATCTGCTATCCGAGAATATGTAATGGAGTCCCTGCGACGTGCTGTGTCATCCCGCACCATTGTTCGAGGACTAGCAGCAGCTGGGCTAGCAAATTACCGTACCATACGTAGGCTGCCATTAACAACACAGACAGCTGTGTCGTGAAGTGGCGTCAAGATCGAGAAACCTAGACTGCCGTTGAATGGCACCGCGCTACTTTCGATAACCTTGTTGGCGAGTATAGCGGCAAGCTGGAAAGCGCTCCCTTCTTCCAATATTCTCGAGAGGCACAGCGTTATGATGTGGACAGACGTCGGATGTGACTTCAGGTTCGGCTGGTAGCGAGTGGGGGATCTCCCAGTGATCAAAGGTACGTCACAGACATCCTGCGTCCTCAAGTGTTTCCTCTCATGCAACAGCATCGTGGTGCCATTTTCCAACAGGACAATGCTCGTTCTTACATTGCGCGTGTCTGAGGTGTTGGAGTAGCCCCGGGGCCAGCAAGGTCTTCCCCTGATACCTGTGTGGAACCAGCTTAGTCACCTTCGTCCCATTACCAGAATCTAGGAACCTAGGACATCACGAGTTCACCAGGTTGGCTCAGGGGAGGATACGACGGCCTTATGACACCCTCCCCAAGTGTATAAGTGCAAGCATATTAGCCATAAGGGATGCGTCGTCATACTGTCTAGTCGGTTCTAAGTGCCAAGTTTTGAGTCGATTTTGTAAACACTAAAATAACACCAAATACGTCTTCTACTCTTGAAGTTTCATTTGGCTTCCAGCTCCTTTTTTGGGTGCTTCACTTTTTGTATCTTGCAACGTATTTTTCAGCTCTCAATGTGGTATCAACGTTCGATACCACACTTGTTAGGGGTTGCAATTATCGACCGCGGTCCGTATTAGCATCGTTGGACCCGCGAGTCGCGACCAGCGCCGCTAGCGCCGCTCAGCGGCTTGTATCAAGTTCCTAGCGAGCTCTCGCCCTCTCTTGCTCGGGCCGTCATTTAATAAAGTAGCATAGCCTTCAGCTGATAGGAAGCAACCTCTAACAAGGCGCTTAGTGACGTATGGCCCAAGTGAGGCCTCAATAGCTATCTGTTTACAATTATATGTATGCAACCAGGAAGAATCCCTGCCGCCGTTGGATAAGCAGCTGCCAGCAGCATGTCGTATACTCTCAGCTCAGTTGTTTGTTACATAGTTTAATTCTTAATTTCTTTGCGTGTTTTTGGTACTTGCATTGTTTAATTCATAAATATCGGGCGTATTATAGTATTTGAGAGTGTAGCATCGCGTTTTAGTACCTGAATAGTGTAAAATCGCTTAGTCGTCTGTCTTCTGTTTTTGTTTTGAACGGTCAGTGTCGGTTGGTCACAGCCAGTGTGCTCCCTGCCGCCGTTGGATAAGCAGCTGCAGCAGCAGCAGCAGCAGAAAGTCGTATACCCTTAGCTCACTTATTTGTTACATAGTTTAATTCTTAATTTCTTTGCGTGTTTTTGGTACTTGCATTGTTTAATTCATAAATTTCGGGCGTATTATAGTATTTGAGAGTGTAGCATCGCGTTTTAGTACCTGAATAGTGTAAAATCGCGTAGCCTCCTTCTGCCGCCGAGCAGTGTGTCAGCAGTGCGCAAGTAGCAGCATTACTGCATCTATTAGGCAATCTTGTATTTTAATAACCGTTTAAATTTTGTGTCGAATTGTTTGTGCTCTCTGTAGAATAGTTCACACGTTCTTTGCACATCAGTTTTTAGCATGGATAGGGACTGCAACTGCTGTGTTCGGATGCAGGCTGAGTTGGCATCCCTTCGCTCCCAGCTTCAGGCAGTGCTAGCTTTGGTCACACAGCTTGAGGCTGTTGCCAATGGGCATCACTGTGAGGTTCCGGATGGGGGTTTGTCGGGGACGGCCAGCTCATCCCGCGCATCCCCCGATCGGACTACGACTGTGGTTGCCCGTGATACTGCCCACATTGAGGCTGATCCCTCACCTGTGGTAGAGTGGGAGGTCATCTCGAGGTGTGGCACGGGGCGAAAGACATTCAGGAGGGCTGAACGGAAGGCCTCTCCAGTTTGTCTGACGAACCGGTTTCAGGCTCTGTCTCAGGCTGATACTGATCTTCGGCCGGACGTGGCTGCTTGTCCTGTTCCAGAGGTTGCCCCTCAGTCTGCAAGAACCGGGCGGTCGCAGAGGGTGGGCTTACTGGTAGTTGGGAGCTCCAACGTCAGGCTCGTAATGGAGCCCCTTAGGGATATGGCAGCAAGAGAGGGGAAGAAAACCAACGTGCACTCCGTGTGCATACCGAGGGGAGTCATTCCAGATGTGGAAAGGGTCCTTCCGGATGCCATGAAGGGTACAGCGTGCACCCATCTGCAGGTGGCCGCTCATGTCGGCACCAATGATGTATGTCGCTATGGATCAAAGGAAATCCTCTCTGGCTTCCGGCGGCTATCTCATTTGGTGAATACTGGCAGTCTCGCTAGCGGGATGAAAGCAGAGCTCACCATCTGTAGCATCGTCGACAGGACTGACTGCGGACCATTGGTACAGAGCCGAGTGGAGGGTTTGAATCAGAGGCTGGGGTGGTTCTGCGGCCGTGTGGGCTGCAGATTCCTCGACTTGCGCCATAGGGTGGTGGGGTTTCTGGTTCCGCTGGATAGGTCAGGAACCACTACACGCATCAAGCGGCTACACGGGTGGCAGGGATTGTGTGGCGTGGATTGGGCGTTTTTTTAGGTTAGATGGCCTCGGGCAAGTACAGAAAGGGCAACAGCCTCAAAGGGTGCGGGGCAAAGTCAGGACATGCGGGGACCAAGCAGCAATCGGTATTGTAATTGTAAACTGTCGAAGCTGCATTGGTAAAGTACCGGAACCTCAAGCGCTGATAGAAAGCACCGAAGCTGAAATCGTTATAGGTACAGAAAGCTGGCTGAAGCCAGAGATAAATTCTGCCGAAATTTTTACAAAGGCACAGACGGTGTTTAGAAAGGATAGATTGCATGGAACCGGTGGTGGCGTGTTTGTCGCTGTTAGTAGTAGTTTATCCTGTAGTGAAGTAGAAGTGGATAGTTCCTGTGAATTATTATAGGGTGGAGGTTACACTCAACAACCGAGCTAGGTTAATAGTTGGCTCCTTTTACCAACCTCCCGACTCAGCAGCATTAGTGGCAGAACAACTGAGAGAAAATTTGGCATACTTTCACATAAATTTTCTCAGCATGTTATAGTCTTAGGTGGAGATTTCAATTTACCAGATATAGACTGGGACACTCAGATGTTTAGGACGGGTGGTAGGGACAGAGCATCGAGTGACATTATACTGAGTGTACTATCCGAAAATTACCTCGAGCAATTAAACAGAGAACCGACTCGTGGAGATAACATTTTGGACCTACTGATAACAAACAGACCCGAACTTTTCGACTCTGTAACTGCAGAACAGGGAATCAGTGATCATAAGGCCGTTGCAGCATCCCTGAATATGGAAGTTAATAGGAATATAAAAAAAGGGAGGAAGGTTTATCTGTTTAGCAAGAGTAATAGAAGGCAGATTTCAGACTACCTAACAGATCAAAACGAGAATTTCTGTTCCGACACTGACAATGTTGAGTGTTTATGGAAAAAGTTCAAGGCAATCGTAAAATGCGTTTTAGACAGGTACGTGCCGAGTAAAACTGTGAGGGACGGGAAAAACCCACCGTGGTTCAACAACAAAGTTAGGAAACTACTGCGAAGGCAAAGACAGCTTCACTCCAAGTTTAAATGCAGCCAAAACCTCTCAGACGAACAGAAGCTAAACGATGTCAAAGTTAGCGTAAGGAGGGCTATGCGTGAAGCGTTCAGTGAATTCGAAATTAAGATTCTATGTAACGACTTGACAGAAAATCCTAGGAAGTTCTGGTCTTACGTTAAACCAGTAAGTGGCTCGAAACAGCATATCCAGACACTCCGGGATGATGATGGCATTGAAACAGAGGATGACACGCGTAAAGCTGAAATAATAAACACCTTTTTCCAAAGCTGTTTCACAGAGGAAGACCGCACTGCAGTTCCTTATCTAAATTCTCGCACAAACGAAAAAATGGCTGACATCGAAATAAGTGTCCAAGGAATAGAAAAGCAACTGAAATCACTCAACAGAGGAAAGTCCACTGGACCTGACGGGATACCAATTCGATTCTACACAGAGTACGCCAAAGAACTTGCCCCTCTTCTAACAGCCGTGTACCGCAAGTCTCTAGAGGAACGGAAGGTTCCTAATGATTGGAAAAGAGCACAGGCAGTCCCAGTCTTCAAGAAGGGTCGTCGAGCAGATGCGCAAAACTATAGACCTATATCTCTGACGTCGATCTGTTGTAGAATTTTAGAACATGTTTTTTGCTCGCGTATCATGTCATTTTTGGAAACCCAGAATCTACTCTGTAGGAATCAACATGGATTCCGGAAACAGCGATCTTCTGAGACCCAACTCACTTTATTTGTTCATGAGACCCAGAAAAATTAGATACAGGCTCACAGGTAGATGCTATTTTACTTGACTTCCAGAAGGCGTTCGATACAGTTCCGCACTGTCGCCTGATAAACAAAGTAAGAGCCTACGGAATATCAGACTAGCTGTGTGGCTGGATTGAAGAGTTTTTAGCAAACAGAACACAGCATGTTGTTATCAATGGAGAGACGTCTAAAGACATTAAGGTAACCTCTGGCGTGCCACAGGGGAGTGTTATGGGACCATTGCTTTTCACAATATATATAAATTACCTAGTAGAAAGTGTCGGAAGTTCCATGTGGCTTTTCGCAGATGATGCTGTAGTATACAGAGAAGTTGCAGCATTAGAAAATTGTAGCGAAATGCAGGAAGATCTGCAGCGGATAGGCACTTGGTGCAGGGAGTAGCAACTGACCATTAACATAGATAAATGGAATGTATTGCGAATACATAGAAAGAAGGATTCTTTATTGTATGATTATATGATAGCGGAACAAACACTGGTAGCAGTTACTTCTGTAAAATATCTGGGAGTATGCGTGCGGAACGATTTGAAGTGGAATGATCACATAAAATTAATTGTTGGTAAGGCGGGTACCAGGTTGAGATTCATTGGGAGAGTGCTTAGAAAATGTAGTCCATCAACAAAGTAGGTGGCTTACAAAACACTCGTTCGACCTGTACTTGAGTATTGCTCATCAGTGTGAGATCCGTACCAGATCGGGTTGACGGAGAATATAGAGAGGATCCAAAGAAGAGCGGCGCGTTTCGTCACAGGGTTATTTGGTAACCGTGATAGCGTTGCGGAGATGTTTAACAAACTCAAGTGGCAGACTCTGCAAGAGAGGCGCTCTGCATCGCGGTGTAGCTTGCTGTCCAGGTTTCGAGAGGGTACGTTTCTAGATGTATCGAATATATTGCTTCCCACTACTTATACCTCCCGAGAAGGTCACGAATGTAAAATTAGAGAGATTCGAGCGCGCACGGAGGCTTTCAGACAGTCGTTCTTCCCGCGAATCATACGCGACTGGAACAAAAAGGGAGGTAATGACAGTGGCACGTAAAGTGCCCTCCGCCACACACCGTTGGGTGGCTTGCGGAGTATAAATGTAGATGTAGTAGATGTAGAATCCTGCACAACTAGTTAAGTACAATATACAGGGTCGTCGATTGATCGTGACCGGGCCAAATATCTCACGAAATATGCGTCAAACGAAAAAACTATAAAAAACGAAACTTGTCTAGCTTGAAGTAGGAAACCACATGGCGCTATGGTTGGCCCGCTAGACGACGCTGCCATAGGTCAAACGGATATCAACTGCGTTTTTAAAAATATGAACCCCCATTTTTTATTACATATTCGTGTGGTACGTAAATAAATATGAATGTTTTAGTGGGACCACTTTTTTCACTTTGTGATAGATGGCGCTGTAATGGTCACAAACATATGGCTCACAATTTTAGACGAACAGTTGGTAACAGGTAGGTTTTTTAAATTGAAGTACAGAACGTAGGTACGTTTGAACATTTTATTTCGGTTGTTCCAATGTGATACATGTACCTTTGTGAACTTATCATTTCTGAGAAGGCATGCTGTTAAAGCGTGATTACCTGTAAATACCACATTAGTGCAATAAATGCTCAAAATGATGTCCGTCAACCTCAATTCATTTGGCAATACGTGTAACGACATTCCTCTCAACAGGGAGTAGTTCGCCTTCCGTAATGTTCGCACATTCACTGACAGTGCGCTGACGCATGTTGTCAGGCGTTGTTGGTGGATCACGATAGCAAATGTCCTTCAACTTCCCCCACAGAAAGATCTGGAGACGTGAGATCCGGTGAACGTGCGGCCCATGGTATGGTGCTTCGACGACCAATCTACCTGTCATGAAATACGCTATTCAATACCGCTTCAACCGCACGCGAGGTATGTGCCGGGCATCCATCATGTTGGAAGTACATCGCCATTCTGTCATGCAGTGAAACATCTTGTAGTAACATCGGTAGAACATTACGTAGGACATCAGCATACACTGCCACATTTAGATTGCCATCGATAAAATGGGGGCCAATTATTGGCGACGACTCGTTCGTCGTCATCATAGCTCTCAATATTTTTTTAGTGTTTTAAGTTTCTTTGATTAGTCTTTTTCAGAATTAGTGCTTTTGTTTCGATTATGCGCAGTGGCATATTAACGTTCTACAACTGTAACTGAACAAACGATGAGTCACATAGTACCCTTTTAGGCGTGATTTGAAGGGGACGCGCTCGTCGGCGGAAAATCGTATCCAGTTCGTGTTTCAAAGCCAACAGTAGGTTTCTTTGCGATGCACACGCTCTGGACACTACCGAATGTGAACGCAAGGCTGGAGGTAACCAACCAGTCGGCCCCAGTGGCCCTGAACTTGGCAGATGCAAACGTGCCGCCCAAGGACGCGCAGCTCCCAGCTTCTCTCGGAACAAACCGAGCGAGGTGGCGCAGTGGTTGGCACACTTGACTCGCATTCAGAAGTACGACTGGCCAGTGCAGCCATACAGATTTAGGTTTGCGTGATTTAACGCAAATGTCGGGATGTTTCCCGTGAAAGGACACGGCCGATTTCCATCCCGTCCTTCCCTGATCCGAGCTTGTGCTCCGTCTCTAGTGACCTCGACGTCGTCGAGACGTTAAACACTAATCTTCTTTCTTCTTCCTCTTGAGATACCACTTGATTTAGAAGCCGCTGGATGGAGCAAGCAGTATCATCAGCGTAACTCATAATAATGAATTTCTACGCCGGCTACTTCAAAGCGTTTCCATATCTCCGCGAATGCATTAAAACACTAAACAAATATTTAAATCGATGCGCTTCGCATTAGTGGCAGGCTGTGACACAACTGGTTAACAAGGAATAATGCTCTCACAACTTATTTTAGGACACAGCAGAAGGGTAACCCTGCATTTACAGCATTTGCAGATTCCGGAAAAGCTTTTTACAATGTGGTTAGGAATAAACGCTCGCAAAATCTGAAGTTGTTTCATATGAAACACAATGAGAGAAAAGTTATGTACAGTTTCAAGAGGCAGCAGTCTGCAGTTATTAGAGGCAAACGGTATGAAAGCGAGGCAGTAGTTGGGAAGGGAGAGGGGCAAAGTTGTATCCTGTCTCAATGCGGGGAAGTTCGGCCGCCGTATTGCAAGTCCTTTTTAGTTGACGACACTTAGGCGACTTGCGAGTCAATGATGATGAAAGACAGACAACACCCAGTAGTCACGAGGCAGAAAAAAATCCCCGACCCCGCCGGGAATCGAACCCGGGACCCAGTGCGCTGGAAGCGAGAACGCTAGCGCAAGACCACGAGCTGAAATATTTGTTATTCTATACAAAGATCAAGCAGTAAAGGAAACCAACAAGCAATTTGGAACAGCAATTAAGTTTTACACATGATGATGGGGCGATCTAATCTTGCAATTTATAATATCACAAGCAATGATCAGTAGTTGATGTGAAATAGTGTATTTCATGACCAGTTTTCACAATAGTTGATTTTCCGTCCTTACATTCTCAAATCTGCAATTTGCAGATAGAAAATCGTTGATATAGTGATCCCCATGATCGTACAACAATTACACAAGGAACCACATTATCTGAATAATAAGAATTACATATCTTCTGGTAAACCTTCCGGGATGTAAGGTCGTGATCCATGAAACTTTTCAGCTCCTAACGTTTCGTCCAGAGCTGCGCTGGACATCTTCAGAGGGGTGTTTCTCCTCCGGTGAGTCTTGCCGACTGACGGGTCGGACGTCTGAGAGCGACTTATGTATCGTAGAAAGTGGGCGTGACCAGAGTTACACGTGATATGCAAAGATAACCTTTGTCAGAGATAAAACTTAACTATCGATCGTAATCTCGTTACGGATAAAACTGTCTAGCAATTCTGTAGTGCTGCTGTCCAAATATCACTAAGTTTCATGGTCTCTTCTTTCCGATTAAAATTATCCCTATGTTTATATATTTCAATTGCTTCTCTACAAAGCCGTGGGTAATAGTTCGTCGTCGTAGATAAAATTTTTGTTTCGGAAAACTTCACTTGATGATTTCCTGGCTGAAAAGCGTGTTCTGCTACAGCCGATTTATCTGTTTTTCCTAATCGGCAAAGACTTCTGTGTTCTTTTAACCGTGTATTTACGCTTCTTTTTGTTGTTCCAACATAAACTTTACCACATGTACACGGAATTTATAAAGAAAGTAACGGATCAGATTGGAAAGATTTTAAGTAAACATGATATTAGACCTGTTTTTAGACCAACGAAGAAAATTTGTCATGTTCTTCGGTCTGTAAAAGATAAACGCGCACCTCTATCAGCCAGTGGCGTATATAAAATTCCGTGTACATGTGGTAAAGTTTATGTTGCAACAACAAAAAGAAGCGTAAATACACGGTTAAAAGAACACAGAAGTCTTTGCCGATTAGGAAAAACAGATAAATCGGCTGTAGCAGAACACGCTTTTCAGCCAGGAAATCATCAAGTGAAGTTTTCCGAAACAAAAATTTTATCTACGACGACGAACTATTACCCACGGCTTTGTAGAGAAGCAATTGAAATATATAA
Organism: Schistocerca serialis cubense; assembly: GCF_023864345.2. Classification (NCBI taxonomy): domain Eukaryota; kingdom Metazoa; phylum Arthropoda; class Insecta; order Orthoptera; family Acrididae; genus Schistocerca; species Schistocerca serialis. The sequence continues at coordinate 1,232,221,815 of NC_064638.1, read as the reverse complement.
ACATAGGGATAATTTTAATCGGAAAGAAGAGACCATGAAACTTAGTGATATTTGGACAGCAGCACTACAGAATTGCTAGACAGTTTTATCCGTAACGAGATTACGATCGATAGTTAAGTTGTATCTCTGACAAAGGTTATCTTTGCATATCACGTGTAACTCTGGTCACGCCCACTTTCTACGATACATAAGTCGCTCTCAGACGTCCGACCCGTCAGTCGGCAAGACTCACCGGAGGAGAAACACCCCTCTGAAGATGTCCAGCGCAGCTCTGGACGAAACGTTAGGAGCTGAAGAGTTACATGGATCACGACCTTACATCCCGGAAGGTTTACCAGAAGATATGTCATCCGGTTGTGAAAGCTTTCATACAAGAATTACATACCTCCCAGGTATATAATTGCACATCAATCTCGTCGACATACATAGAAAATGCTCCAATTATAATTATACAACTCCACACTGTAATCTCAAATATATAAAACTTGCTAAATCAAATATCCAAAGCACCAAAAACGCGTACAGGCGCAAAATCAGGTATATCACTAAAAATGGTGTGTCGACTACAACTCAGGAACACTGAGCAGATGAACTTCAGAAGCCATGCTAAGTGGTTCAAATGGCTCTGAGCACTATGCGACTTAACTTCTGAGGTCATCAGTCGCCTAGAACTTAGAACTAATTAAACCTAACTATCCTAAGGACATCACACACATCCATGCCCGAGGCAGGATTCGAACCTGCGACCGTAGCGGTCGCTGGGCTCCAGACTGTAGCGCCTAGAACCGCACTGCCACTCCGGCCGGCCATGCTAAGTGATTCCAAGCTTGTTCGCTAGGCGGTGCCACCGCATTAAGGCAACAACGTATACATCTAGATCTACATACATACTCCGCTATCCACCATATGGTGCGTGGCGGAGGGTGCCTCGTACCACAACTAGCATCTTCTCTCCCTGTTCCACTCCCAAACAGAACGAGGGAAAAAATGACTGCCTATATGCCTCTGTACGAGCCCTAATCTCTCTTATCTTTGTGGTCTTTCCGCGAAATGTAAGTTGGCGGCAGTAAGATTATAGTGCAGTCAGCCTCAAATGCTGGTTCTCTAAATTTCCTCAGTAGCGATTCACGAAAAGAACGCCTCCTTTCCTCTCCCACCCGAGTTCCTGAAGCATTTCCGTTAACACTCGCGTGATGATCAAACCTACCAATAACAAATCTAGCAGCCCACCTCTGAATTGCTTCTGTGTCCTCCCTCAATCCGACCTGATAGGGATCCCAATCGCTCGAGCAGTACTCAAGAATAGGTCGTATTAGTGTTTTATAAGCGATCTCCTTTACAGATGAACCACATCTTCCCAAAATTCTACCAATGAACCGAAGACGGCTATCCGCCTTCCCCACAACTGCCATTACATGCGTGTCCCGCTTAATATCGCTCTGCAATGTTACGCCCAAATATTTAATCGACGTGACTGTTTTCAGCGCTACACTACTAATGGAGTATTCAAACATTACAGGATTCTTTTTCCTATTCATCTGCACTAATTTACATTTATCTATATTTAAGTTTGCTGCCATTCTTGATTATTACAAAGATTGTACTATTCAACTATTTAAATAAAAATTTGTAAAGCCTGTCACGTAACAAAACTATAGACAGGAACGTAGTTGGAACTGGATAATAAACACTGACAAGGCTGACAGCTGTTTTATGAGTAGGGAATATTCCTTGAGAATTCATAACTAATACTATCGCATAATATTATAAAAAATAAGAAAAGTAAACAGCTTCCTTGTTTCAATGTTAGTGACCGTGGATATCATTATTATTATTATAACCGAAAGAACAGTATTCAGTACCTGAAAAAGAATCTGAATATGATACTTCCAAGAAAGTTTTCATCTATCTTTAGCCGTAGGTGTTAAATTTTTCAGCAGTTTACTATCATTCCGTGGTAACAAACGTCCGCTTTTCAGAGTGTTCCGTGACGGGAACTATGGGTATTTCGTCATGAGAGAGTTGAATGGCGGTAGATTCTTTGTAAGCAGTGTGCTGCTGTTATATACTACCCCGTACGCTAAGGTATTTACGTTACAACACACGTCTTTTAAAGTTATATTGGCTTCTTCTGGTTTTTCTTGTTTCTTTGTACCGCAACAGCGCAGTATTGCCGTGGTTATGAACGAATTTGGCATGATTGGTTTAAAGGGTGCCGAATGCCCTTCTTACCACCATCTCATTACACCCCTGTGACGAAATAGGTACAAGTGAAAGTGAGCCAAAGTTGTCTAAATGTTTGTAATTAGTGTAACAGTACGGCACTTGGGAACTAGAACGTATTCGGTATAATAGAATCAGCTTCCACTTTACATACTAAAAATATCTCAGTCCCATTTACACACAGAGACGTCCCATCCTGCAGCAGTTCTAAAGGAATCAGCTACAAAAGTTTTATAAGCCGGCCTACGAACTCGCGGCTTAAGTTTGCTACCTGAAGTGCTCTTTAGTCAGCGTTCCTAAAATGAAAAGTCCTACTCAGGAGCTTCCCAGTGGTCATTTGCAAAGCTTGGGACATGTGTCCAACGACACGGAACATCGTTCTGCACGAAGAAATTACTACTGGAAATTTTCAAGTCCACTCAAACATCATCATCAATCTTTGAGACCCTCATAGCGTAATTTCTGAGTCTCATTCATCACAAGTTCTGGTTAAATATGTCATGTTGCGAACATTGCTGTGCCTTTGAGACAAGTTTGGTGCTACTTTCCATTGCAACTGCAGGTAAAGGCCATGTAAAATGGGAGTTGGTGAGTTTATAAGCCTGGGTGACTACCGCCTTAATCGAGGAGCCTGTGACAGCGCTGGTGTGGAATTTAATGAGCTTGATCACAGCTGGGTGTGGAGTACAAAGACAGATCGTCGGATGTGACGACCTCCGAATTTCTTGTTAAAACTCACTCTTATCAATTTACTAGGGCAGATAGTATGCAGCATACCTCGTTAGTAGATCCTGCTAGTTCAGCGAAATGTCGTCTTACTGTGGCCGGCGAATACTAAGAGCCGGGAATTGTCAGGGAACATTTAGTCTCTGGTAAGGTTGTTTCCCATACCATGATCAGTCATCTCTAGACTTTTTGAGCAAAGACTTCTGAAGCAAAGATATATGAATACATGATGGCACCGTACACTGTGGCTATTAATATTTACCGTAACATTTATATAGGATGTTATGTAAGGTTGAAAAGTGGCCAGTGTGAACAGGGGCTCATTTCAACATTAAAAAAACTAATGTTATTTAAATAATGTTCATTTCAACCTAAATCTGTAAGGAGCATTGAACTGCGCCAGTGTGATATGATTTCCTGAAGTTTTAAACAGGTGGGCGCTTGTGTGCTTCATGGTCTTGTATGTACGACGCACTTTTGGGGTAGTTGAGTCAGTGTATCTCTAGGTAGGAGATGAAAATTTCTGGGCGGAAAGCCATTTCAGTACTTTCAAATTTTATGGGTAATGTAATTTTGAGCAGCACATAGGGACTTTACAATTTCTCGTGCTTTCAAGTGTTTCAGGACTGAACGACTTAAACTTTGTGAGCTGTGATAGTTCTAGTACGTGGTGAACTTTAGTGCACGATCAGGCAGCGTCACTGATGAACTTTAACATTACCAAGTTTTTGTATGTCTGCCCTTCTGATCAGGTAGTCGCCACTGGACATGGATAGTGATTGTGCTCTCACGGTAGTTTTATTAATTGGAGAATTTGCCATAGCTTTACGCAATCCCAAGTGGAGTTAGCTACGATCCTATTTCTTTAACTTCAAGGCCATACGCTTTTAACTACTTAATGCAGGTCCATTACATTTTTTTGTTTCTCGAGCGAACAATATCCATGCTTCAAACTTACCTTTACCATTGTGGTGACTACCTCCATTTATTTTCCACCACTGAGCTACCATTTTATTTTATTTTCCTTATTTATCATTTATTTTTGTAATGTACCGTTATGAACGTTATGATATCTTCTCGGGTTCTTAGTCGAGTTGTGATGTCGAAATGTCGCAGCGTTTCGAAAAGTTTCCTACTGGTGGTCTTCAGGCCGAAGTTTCAAGTTAATGTTTAGTTCGTTCCTTTACAGCCACTGGACCGCATACGCCTCCATCAGCGTCCACTGGCTGGGCCAATCGCATGTCTCCAGAAGAGATGTCGTTGGCGGTGGTTGGAGGGCCCCAGGATGGTGAGCGTTACGCGGTGCGGTGGGGGGGGGGGGGGGGTCTTTTCCATCCGCTGACTACGCCGTTTTCACATCACATCTTTCCAGACGTATTTTTGCTAACGCCACATACCACGCGAAACTTAATTTGAGTTGCCAGCGCCACATTCTTCGTGCGAAATCCCGGGATCCATTGTGCTAAAAGGGGCTATGGTGCTATAAGGCTATAAACTTCAGGGAAAGACAGAAACTAGAATACAATGGACAAACAACTGAGGCTATAGGGTACAATTGAGATGTTGGGACTAGAGAGGAATTCGTGGTAGCCCACGTCCAACCTGTCAGAAGACTGGCAAAAAAATAAACAAATTAATGAAAATTTTATAAAATTCTACACGGTTTGCAATGGCGAAAGAAGGATTCAAGAGGAAACAGAAATTACTTTGTGGACTACTAAACAAAGATCTGAGGAAAAAACTTGCCCAATGTTACATCTGGAGCGTTGCACTATATGGTGCGGGGACCTGGACATGGAGGAAGGAAGATGAAAAATGATTGGAGGCATTAGAGATGTGGATATGGAGAAGAATGGCAAAAGTGAAATGGGAAGACCGAGTAAGGAATGAAGAAGTATTAAGAAGAGTTGGAGAAGAAATGAACATGCTGAAACTCATCAGAAAGAGAAAACGAACTGGATTGGACATTGTTTGAGGAGGGACTGTTTATTGAAGGAAGGAATAGAAGGAATGGTGGAGGGAAAAAGGGAGAGAGGAAAAAGAAGATATCAAATGCTGGACAACGTCAAAGGAGACAAATATTCAGAAATGAAAAGACTGGCTATGGACAGACAAAAGTGGAAGAGGCTTAACCCATGACAAGACCTGCCGTAAGGCAGAATACCATACTACTACTACAGGGTTATTATGACAATAAATCTATACGGGAGCAACTAAGGAACAACAGAAAACATAAAAATGGCGATACACCTAGATACAGAAAATGTTAAGCAGCAAGCGTGGACGGCAGCTGCGGGCACGCCCACGGTCGAGGAGCCTCACGCACAGAGCCAGCACGCGGCACGTGGGAGTGCCGTGCGTGCATCGCACGCGTGTCGTGCGTGGGTTAAGAAGCCGCCAACGGGCAGGCGGGGTGCGTGCGCAGGCGTGGGCGGAGGCGACACGCCCCGCGCGAAGGCTGCGCGCCGCACTCATTCATGCGACGCGGCGAAATTCCTGGCAAGGGCGTCTGCTTGGGCGGCTGCTCACGTAGCCGGCCGTTTCCTGCCCCCGGCCAGCTGGGAGGGCTCTCGATTCACACCCCGTCACGTACCTTTCTCCTCTCTAACACGGACTGAAGCACTTCTCCTGTCACTGTGATTCTGGCGGTGGGTGAAATACGAATACCGCGACTGAACTCCAGTTTGCTATGAGGCACCCATTTTTTCCCACAGAAACTTAAATATATACAAAAAGCATAACAATACGGTTAAATACAGCTAGATATCAGCTGCTTACTTTTCACGTTTCCACATAGTCGTATTTCCATGAAGTTATCAAGATTCCCAGTTTACTTGTATCCACAAAAAAAAAAAGAAAGAAAAAAAAGAAAAGAAAAGAAAAGAAAAAAAACTCAATCACTGTCTTACAGGTTTGACGACAGCATCTCAGTCTACAAAACGTTGTCACACAATCTGTATCTCCTGGGTCCAAAGTGATGGAACTCAGAAGGTGCTACATCAGGTATTGACACCTCTAAAAAGGGTGGTCATAGAAGTTGCAGAGAAGAACGAATGTACAGGGAAGGTATCTGCGAAGAAACCATGGGTTGTTGTTGTTGTTGTTGTGGTCTTTAGTCCTGCGACTGGTTTGATGCAGCTCTCCATTCTACTCTATCCTGTGCAAGCTTCTTCATCTCCCAGTACCTACTGCAGCCTACATCCTTCTGAATCTGCTTAGTGTATTCATCTCTTGGTCTCCCTCTACGATTTTTAGCCTCCACGCTGCCCTCCAATACTAAATTTGTGATCCCTTGATGCCTCAGAACATGTCCTACCAACCGATCCCTTCTTCTAGTCAAGTTGTGCCACAAACTTCTCTTCTCCCCAATCCTATTCAATACCTCCTCATTAGTTACGTGATCTACCCACCTTATCTTCAGCATTCTTCTGTAGCACCACATTTCGAAAGCTTCTATTCTCTTCTTGTCCAAACTATTTATCGTCCATGTTTCACTTCCATACATGGCTACACTCCATACAAATACTTCCAGAAACGACTTCCTGACACTTAAATCTATACTCGATGTTAACAAATTTCTCTTCTTCAGAAACGCTTTCCTTGTCATTGCCAGTCTACATATCATCTCTACTTCGACCATCATCAGTTATTTTGCTCCCCAAATAGCAAAACTCCTTTACTACTTGAAGTGTCCCATTTCCTAATTAATTCCCTCAGCATCACTCGACTTAATTCGACTACATTCCATTATCATCGTTTTGCTTTTGTTGATGTTCATCTTATACCCTCCTTTCAAGACACTGGCCATTCCATTCAACTGCTCTTCCAAGTCCTTTGCTGTCTCTGACAGAATTACAATGTCATCGGCGAACCTCAAAGTTTTTATTTCTTCTCCATGGATTTTAATACCTACTCCGAACTTTTCTTTTGTTTCCTTTACTGCTTGCTCAATTGCTCAATATACAGATTGAATAGCATCGGAGATAGGAGTAACAGAAGAAATACTTTAGTTGATTGACGAAAGAAGGAAGTACAAAAATATTCAGGGAAATTCAGGAATGCAGAAATACAAGTCACTTAGGACTTAAATAAATAGGAAGTTCAGGGAAGCTAAGGTGAAATGCGTGAATGAAAAATGTGAATAAGTCGAAAAAAAATGATTGTTGCAAGGACGGACTCAGCATATAGAAAAGTGACAACAACCACCGGTGAAATTAAAAGCGAGGCCTGTGACATTAAGAGTGCGACGGGAATTCCGCTATTAAATGCAGAGGAGAGAGTAGAAATGTGGAATGAGTACACTGAAGTCTTCTATAAGGGCGAACACCTGTCTGATGACGTGATAGAAGAAGAAACAGGAGTCCACATAGAAGAGGTAGGGGATCCAGTATCTGAAGCACAATTTAGAAGTACTTTGGTAGTCTTAAAACCGAATAAGGCTGAAGTGAGCATTCCATCGCAATTCCTAAAATCTTTTGGGGGAAGTGGCAACAGAACGACTATTCTCATGGGTGAATAGAAAGTATGAGATAGGCGATACACCATGGGAGCTGAAGAGTCCGAGAATTATAGCACAATCAGCTTAGCAGCTCATGGATACAAGTTTACAACAAGAACAGTGTACAGAAGAAAGGAAACGAAAATTGAGGATCTGTTCGATGACGATCACTCTGGTTTTAGAAAAGGTAAAGGCACCGGACAAGCAGTTCTAACATTGGAGTTGATAATGGAAGTATGAACAAAAATCACGACACATTCATAGGATTTGTTGACCTAGAAAAAGCGTTCGACTACGTAAAATGGTGAAAGATGTTCAATACCTTGAGGAAAGTAGGGGTAAGCTATAGGGAAACACGAGTAATAAGCAACATATACAAGAACCAAGAGGGAAAAACAAGAATGGAAGGTCAAGACTAAAAAGGGTGTAAGAGGAAGTGTAGTCTTTCATCCCTGCTATTCAATCTGTACGCCGAAGAAGGAACGACGGAAATAAAAGTACGTGGGATTAAAATTGTAGGTGAAAGGATATCAATAATAAGATCCTCTCATAGCATTGCTACCGCCAGTGAATGTGAGAAAGTACAAGATCTGTTGAATGGAATGAACAGTCTAACAAGTACAGAATGTGGATTAAATTGAATCGAATAAAGATGAAAGTAATGAGAATAAGCAGAAATGAGATCAGTGAGAAACTTAATATGGTAATTGGTGATCATGATGACATTAAGGAATTCTGCTACTTAGGCAGAAAAATAACCCATGATGGAACCAGGAACGAGGACGTAAAAAGCAGAGTTAGCACTGACAAAAAGGGTATTTCTGGCCAAGAGAAGTCTGCTAGTATCAAATACACGTCATAATTTGAAGATGAAAATTATGAGAACTTTAGTAAAACTGTACTAGTGAGCAGAGAGACACACAAAATAATAATTAGAGCATCTTAATCACAGTATAATGATTACAGTGTCACAATGTAATCACTGCAGCACCACAATGTAATTATTACAACGTTGCAATGTAATGACTATAGTGTCACAACGTAATTATTACAGTCTCACAATTTAATTATTACAGTGTAGCAATGTAGTGACTGCAGTGTCACAGTGTAGTGATAGTTGTTAGTGCAACAAATATGCATTTTGTCAGGTGCGTCAGTAAATTTTCACAAGAGATATACACTGAAGAGGCAAAGAAACTGGTACACATGTCTATTTTTTTCTAGTATCATGTATAGCCCCCGCGATCACACAGAAGTTCCACAACACGACGTGGCTTGTCTACTGTAGTGCTGAGGGGAACTGACACCATGAATCCTGCAGGGCTGTCCATAAATCCGTAAGAGTACGAGGGGGTGGAGATCTCTTCTGAACAGCATGTTGCAAGGCATCCCAGATATGCTCAATAACGCTCATGTCTGAGGAGTTTTGTGGCCAGCGGAACAGTGTACCTGGAGCCAATCTGTAGAAATTCTGGACGTGTGGGGTGTCACCTTGTCCTGCTGGAATTGCACAAGTCAGTCGGAATGCACAATGGACATGAAGGAATGCAGTGATCAGACAGGATGCTTACTTAGTGTCACCTGTGAGAGTCGTATCTAGACGTATCAGGGGTCCCATATCACACCAACTGCACACGTCCCACACCATTACAGAGCCTCCACCAGCTTGAGCGGTCACCTGCCGACATGCAGTGTCCATGGATTCATGAGGTTGTCTCCATACCCGTACACGTCCGTCCGGCCGATACAATTTGAAGAGAGACCCGTGCGCCCAAGCAACATATTTCCAGTCATCAACAGTCCAATGTCGGTGTTGATGGGCCCAGGCGAGGCTAAAGCATATTTTTTCGTGCAATCATGAAGGGTACACGAGTGGGCTTTCGGCCCCGAAAGCCCATATCGATGATGTTGAATGGTTCGCACGCTGTCACTTGCTGATGGCTCAGCGTTGAAGTCTGCAGCAATTTGCGGAAGGCTCTGAGCACTATGTGACTTAACTTCTGGGGTCATCAGTCGCCTAGAACTTAGAACTAATTAAACCTAACCTAAGGACATCACACACATCATGCCCGAGGCAGGATTCGAACCTGCGACCGTAGCGGTCGCTCGGCTCCAGACTGTAGCACCTAGAAGCGCACGGCCACTCCGGCCGGCAATTTGCGGAAAGGTTGCACTTCCGTCACGTTGAACTATTCTCTTCAGTCGTCGTTGGTCCCGTTCTTGCAGGATTTTTTTTTCCGGCCGCAGCGATGTTGGAGATTTGATGTACTACCGGTTTCCTGATACTTACGGTACACTTGTGAAATGGTCGTACGCGAAAATCCCCGCTTTATCGCTACCTCGGAGATGCTGTGTCCCATCGCTCGTGCTCCGACTATAGCACCACGTTCAGATTGACTTAAATCTTGATAACCTGTCATTGTAGCAGCGGTAACCGATCTAAAAACTGCGCCAGACACTTGTTGTCTTACATAGGCATTATCGGTCCCGGCGTCATATTCTGCCTGTTAACATATCTCTCTATTTGAATACGCTTGGCTATACCAGTTTTTTTGGCTCTTCAGTGTATAATTCTGACGAAACAGCAGCTTCCCATAGTCACAATGTAATTATTACAGCGTCACAATGTAATAATTACAGCATGAGCACCTCTGCTAGCCAGTTCAGTTGCACATTGACAGGTTACTATGCAAGATTTCCAAATGAGTGTAGCTGGATATACAGATTATCATAATTTTGTAATGTTTTCGCTCTCTTTCTTTCTTTGTGAAAAAATCGTCTGATGTTAACTTGCTAATGTGGAAATAAGCGTTTGGCGTCATGGGCCGGGAAGTCCCATACGGGGCAGGTCCGGCCGCCTTGGTGCAGGTCTAATTACATTCGACGCCACATTGGGCGACCTGCGCTACGGATGGGGATGAAATGATGATGAAGACAACACAATACCCAATCCCTGAGCGGAGAATATCCCCGACCCAGCCGGGAATCGAACCCGGGCTCGTAGGACGGCAATCCATCACGCTGACCACTTTTTTTTTTATTGATCCCATTTTGTTCGTTTTTGTTCGTTGTATCTGCTCGGGGCGGACGTCGCAAGACACGCGCTTCGGTTCGTCGTTGATCCATTAACTCAGTTTTTTTATTACAGAGGGCAGCTGACCCTCTGACCGAACACGCTGAGTTACCGTGCCGGCACCACTCAGCTATCGGGACGGACAACTTGCTAATAACACGAAACCAGTAACGTTTTCATGTGCTTGCCCTAAGGCTGAAATATACAATATAAGACCAGAGCGACACTTGTGTTGTGTACCCAGCTGCAACCATTGCTTATGCGTTGCTTGAAGCCATGCGCCAGTCTACATGGTGCTCGAACTGTCCTCCGTGCTGAAAGCCGACCCCATCGATATCCGATCGATCCTCTTCGCATGGTAAAACCGTAGAATGGCACCGGCTACACAGGGCACTAAGTTTTTATTTGATATAATCCCATGCAGTATACAAATGGAATCCTCTGTCCCCGTTGATTAGCGCCTCAGTCGTATTTGCACTAATTCATTGATAACGGATTGATTTCATGCGAATACGAGCAATGTAATAACGATGAGGCGAGCTTTCACTACGGACGGTGCTTCGAGTGGTGCACAGGTTTGCAACAGAATCGCATGCGCTGAAGCAATACATATGCAGCGATATCTGGGCACCCACTGGCGGATTCTTAAATGCGGGAGTTCAGTGTAGGCTAGTTTGGCCAGTACGCTCCCTAAGACAGCCAGGAGACACTACATCAGAATACCGTCCCAGCAAGTTACTGACAACCATCAACCCGCCCGAAATTTCATGGAAAAATCTATTTACAGAGTAATTTTTAAATTTTACACTGTGTTCAGCCTTAAATTTATGATATAGAACAATATTTTCGCCTTTGCACCACCGAATCTAGAAAGATTAGGAGTCGTGGGTGCTATGATTGTTTACGTGCGCTGACCTGTCTGGTAAGGTTCAAATGGCTCTGATCACTATCGGACTTAACATCTGAGGTCATGAGTCCCCTAGACTTAGAACTACTTAAACGTAACTAACCTAAGGACATCAACCACAGCCATGCCTGAGGCAGGATTCGAACCTCCGACCGTAGCAGCAACGCCGGCGGCATCTGACCGAGCGGTTCTAGGCGCTTCAGTCCGGAACCGCGATGCTGCTACGGTCGCAGGCTCGAATCCTGGGCATGGATGGGTGTGATGTCCTTAGGTTATTTAGGTTTAATTAGTTCTAAGTCTAGGGGACTGATGACCTCAGATGTTAAGTTCCATAGGGCTTAGAGCCACTTGAACCACTTGAACTCGTAGCAGCAACGCGGTTCCGGACTGAAGCGCCTAGAACCGCTCGGCCACAGCGGCTGGCTTTCTGGTAGGGTTAGGACTAAATCCTCCATGTAACAACTACTTTCAATAACTGTTATTGTCCAACGAGGCAACGGCCTTGCCGCAGTGGATTCACCGGTTCCCGTGAGACCACCGAAGTTAAGCGCTGTTGGGCGTGGCCGGCGCTTGAATGGGTGACCATCCAGCCGCCATGCGCTGTTGCCATTTGCCGGGGTGCACTCAGCCTCGTGATGCCAATTGAGAGCTACTCGACCGAATAGTAGCGGCTTCGGCCAAGAATACCATCATAACGACCGGGAGAGCGGTGTGCTGACCCCACACCCCTCCTATCTGCATCCTCCTCTGAGGATGACACGGCGGTCGGATGGTCTAGTCTTCTATTGTTTAGTTTCTACCTATGTCTATGTATTAGTTATTGTATGTCTTTCTCTGAAAACTGTTATTACATACATCTAATTTATCCTGCTGCCCTATACTACCTGCAGCATTACAGGTGCGCCAGTAATATATAAACGTAATTGTTGTTGGCCTTGCCCACCGAGCTAACCCCAGTGGGCGCGCCCCTGGCGCTAGGCTGGCCTATGACTTAGTTTCGCTGCAGTGCTATTCTAAGAAGTTTTATCGTATCTTTCTTACTCACTACTTAATCTAACTTTAACTAACACACACACCCATGCCCGAGGGTGGACGCGAACCTCCGACGGAGGGAGCCGCGCGGACCGTGCAAGGCATCCAAGACCGCGCGGCCACCCCGCGCGCCAATGTGTCATGCATGTTTGTAATATCTGCCTGCAACACTTTCTTATATCAGTTTCGGATGTTATCATTGCTGAAGACGTGAATGCAACTGTGGAAGCTACTGAAGATGCTGGGCCCGAAACTTGGCGGAATAAAATCATCATTAGTTGCTGACTGGTTACTGTCGCAAGCGAATTATCTAAGTTTGTGCAGTGATTTATCTGGGAACCTGTGTAGTGAACTTCAACGAGAACCTATACGTAGTTCCGGTCAATTTTCGGTCCTCGTCAAGCTCGTGCAGCCCCCAGCATCCACGCGCGCCGGACGCTCTCGCACGAGAGAGGCAGTAACTCAGCCAGGCGTCACGCACCAGCGCCCCTGGCGGCCGTTGCCGGCGGCAGCCATTACTCGCCGGCGCGGATGGCCCTCGTAAACACTGCCTAATGAAGCAGTAGTCTTCCCGCCAGCCACAGCCGTACCTCTCCGCGAGTCCGCGTAATGGCTGCTGCGGTGACGTCACAGCGCCGCCCGGGTATTGTCTCCCGCAGGGGCCAAGGTTGAGGTCGCTGCCGTCTCCGGATGTGTACAGCGCCTCAGCACGGTTCATCAACAAGATTCGTCCGATTTCATTTGGGTACATCATCTACATGAACGAACTTAGGGACTTGGGGTAAATTTTGACTTGCACAAAGTTTTTATTTTCAAAAGAACCATCAGATTTTACAACGATAGTACACGCCTCATTGACAAGATCGTTTTTCCCGATCGCAAAGGAAACAGGACCACAGGAAACTGAAACTTGGTCTTGTAAATAAGGAAATGTATTTTCGGAAGGTGGTGCCCCACAACTAGTAAATACACTGCTGTAAAAGAAAACAATCAACCATTTTAGAGGTTTGTAATTCACTCCCGATTTATTATTGCAACAATGCATATGGAGTGAAACGCCCGCTAAAACCGCTGGGCAGAACAGGTAGTTAGGATTGTGGAAAGGGCCAAATAAAGTTGGGCAAATAAAATAAATAAAAAAAACATATGTCACGGCTAAGTGGAAAGCACCAATGCAAGCAAATAAAACAAACATATGCAAGGTGCAATACCAATGCTGAAGGCCACAATTAAGTTTCAAAATTTTAAAATATATTACCATAATCTTTTAAAGGCAGAAGGCCGCAATGTTTAAGCTTGAAAGATAATTTTAAGAATAAGGTTCAAATGGCTCTGAGCACTATGAGACATAACATCTGTGGTCATCAGTCCCCTAGAACTTAGAACTACTTAAACCTAACTAAACTAAGGACATCACGAACATCCATGCCCGAGACAGGATTCGAACCTGCGACCGTACCGGTCACGCGGTTCCAGACTGAAGCGCCTAGAACCGCACGGCCACACTGGCCGGCTGAAGGATAAGATTGCAAGACTGAAAGCCCACAATTAATTTTTGAAAATTAAAAAAAATAACCACAAGCCTTAAATTCTAAGTAGCTGAAAACAGATAATTAAACACCGGTGGGAAAGACAATAAAGACAACGGCACTCAGAAGCCTCCAGGGAGGTCGGTCTACCCTCGTTCACTTTGGCGAGACAACTACACTTGATCAGTCGGAACCCAACCCGGAGACAGCCACAGACCGACCGACACAACGGCTTGCTTCCCATCAATCAGTACACGAGAACCCAAACAAAAAAGGTTACAAACGTGACAATCCACAATGGAGTATGTACTAGCTGTCAAAATTACACACTATGTTGGAGAGCGACAACATGTAGGGAAAGAACGCTGCCTGAAATTACGTAAGTTGCCAGGTCAGGTAACCGGAACACTAACGGCCACTAGCCACAAAATTCCACTGGTACAGAAGAATTTGGAGTACAGTTCAAATGGCTCTGAGCACTGTGGGACTTAACATCTATGGTCACCAGTCCCCTAGAACTTAGAACTACTTAAACCTAACTAACCTAAGGACAGCACACAACACCCAGTCACCACGAGGCAGAGAAAATCCCTGACCCCGCCGGGAATCGAACCCGGGACCCCGGGCGTGGGAAGCGAGAACGCTACCGCACGACCACGAGCTGCGGACAATTTGGAGTACGGTCAACCAATATAGTTAAGAAGGGATCGGTTGGTAGGACATGTTCTGAGGCATCAAGGGATCACCATTTTAGTACTGGAGGGCAGCGTGGAGGGTAAAAATCGTAGAGGGAGACCAAGAGATGAATACACTAAGCAGATTCAGAGGGATGTAGGCTGCAGTACGTACTGGGAGATGAAGAAACTTGCACAGGATAGAGTAGCATGGAGAGCTGCATCACACCAGTCTCTGGACTGAAGACCACAACAACAACAACAATTGGCTGAAGGCCTTAGCAATTTAATTTTAATGGAACTAGCTGGAGGTCGCATATTAAGCAATAAGAGAAGTTTCAATCAAACGGGAGAAGGCCTTATCTTAAAACATTTCATGCAAATTGGGCTGCAGCCCCCATTCAAAAGCATAACAAGTCTTATGCCTTAGGGGCAAGAGAAGAAGATTAATTTAAGAGATATTAAAATTCGGCTGAAGGCCGCTCACCAACAAATAATTTAACGGCTTAAGCCCTAGAAGACGAGTTTCAATTTTAAAGGGCAGAAGGCCGTATCTTAAAACATTTCATATAAAATAAAGAATAACAATCTCATGCCTTAAAGGCCAGACAAGAAAAAATGGTTCAAATGGCTTTGAACACTATGGGATTTAACTTCTGAGGCCATCAGTCCCCTAGAACTTAGAACTACTTAAACCTAACTAACCTAAGAACATAACACACATCCATGCCCCAGGCAGGATTCGAACCTGCGACCGTAGCGGTCGCCCGGTTCCAGACTGTAGCGCCTAGAACCGCTCGGCCACTCCAGCCGGCAGACAAGGACAATAATTTAAGAGATATTAATACTCGACTGAAGGCCACATATGTTCAATGGCTTAAGGCCTAGAAAGAGTTTCAGTCTAAAAGCAGAAGGCCTTATCTTAAAACCTCTCCAGTAAAATTAGGCTGAAGGCTCCATATTAAAATATAACAATCTCATGTCTTAAGGGCAAGACAGGACCATTAATTTAAGAGATACTGATTCTCAGATGAAAGCCACACATCAACCAAATAACTAAAATCCAAAGAGGCAAATTACTACATAACACACAAGCACCGGTGCTTAGAAGTTTCCAACGATCGGGCTGGGTTTGTAACACTAACGTCCGTTTAGGTGAGACAGGCAGCCTGTCCAACGACTTCTTCATCTGGAGGCGACCCAACCGACAGACAGACCACCAACCAATCAACCAAATCAGTTCCGCCCCGCGCAACCAGCAAAACGACCACAAGATTTCAATACACGACACGCAGAATATTGGCGTCCTTAACGACCAACAACACCTCAGCTGTCGAACTACACATTGTACTGGACAGAAACAACACAACGACTAAAATACACTGCCTAAAGTTACGTCAATGAGCAGGGTAGGTAACCGAAACGTCAATGGCCACAAGGCAGAAGATACTGCTGGTGAACTTTAATAACAGGGAATAAATCAAGTTAAGTTAAATTCCACAGGAAGACGGCTGGAGCCTTAGCCGACTTAAATACACATACGTTGACTGGACTGCTGGTCCGTCCGCGACAGCTGCTCCGTCGTGACTGCACTGCTGGTGCGTCTCCCACTTACTACCCGACACACGACGATCAGGAAGTACTGTGGCTCCAGAGCTGGTACGACAGTGGGCTTATCGATACACGCTGCTGCTGCCACTCATGGGCAAGTAAGGCAGGAAGTTAGTGACGCCAGTAAATGGAAGAAGACAACGAGGCGGCAGTGCCGTAATAGAAGACGACAAACAATAAATGGGATGAACACGAGCCATGCACAGCTCAGATGTGTTGTTCCAAGAGGATATTGCTCGGCCATACACTGGCCGTGAAACTCATTGTGTTCTGCAGGATCTCCGGATTTGTCTCCATCCAGCATGCGTGGGATATGATGGGACGAGAAGTGACTCGTATTAATCATCAGTGAACAACTCTTATACTGTAGAACTACGTAAACAGGTCGAAGAGACATGGTGTATGGGATATCCCAGGACAGAATTCTTCATCTGTACGTTCGATTGGAGGCCAGAGTCAGCGCCTCCATTGCCGCTCCGAGGCTGCGCCACACGCTGATATGAGTGTTTTGGCGTAGGTCGATACCTGGTATCTCACAGCCGCTTGTGCTATCGATACGTAAATGTAATCATTTCATGTAGTTCACATGCACTGTTGCAGCAATAAATTTCGAGTGAACTGGTAACGTCTTAAACGATGTACTAATGTCTTTCCAGAAGTGGATCTGACCGCGTTGTCTATAACCGTACGTGACGAACTACGAAATAAAACGTATGTGATACATTCGTACGTTCATGAATGTCCAACTGCAGGACGACAAAATGTATATTACGAAATAAATCTCAGGTGAACAGCCTGGTATGAGTGTGCATAGGACACAATATTTCGGCAACCGACCACGTTGCCATCATCAGGTGCGATGATGTACTGACCGGCGGTGGGCCGGCGCCAGTTATATATGGGACAATCTCCCTCCCCCCCACGGGCGCATACCTATGAGTCGGTGCGGTCCGTGCCCCGCGCGCGGTCCAGGTACAACGTCCGCTCTCTCGCCGTCTGGACGCTGCGTCCTAGGTATTCTCGTCCAGGAGGGTCTGCCGGCACCGCCGGTCAGTAAATCAGCGCACCTGATGATAGCAACGTGGTCGATTGCCCAAATATTATGTCCTATGCACACTCATACCAGGCTGTTCACCCGAGATTTCTTTCGTCATAAAATACGCCTGGAGAAGTTGATGAATCACATCACAATGAACAGGGTGATTCAAAAAGAATACCACAACTTTAAAAATGTGTATTTAATGAAAGAAACATAATATAACCTTCTGTTATACATAATTACAAAGAGTATTTAAAAAGGTTTTTTTTTCACTCAAAAACAAGTTCAGAGATGTTCAATATGGCCCCCTCCAGACACTCGAGCAATATCAACCCGATACTCCAATTCGTTCCACACTCTCTGTAGCATATCAGGCGTAACAGTTTGGATAGCTGCTGTTATTTCTCGTTTCAAATCATCAATGGTGGCTGGGAGAGGTGGCCGAAACACCATATCCTTAACATACCCACATAAGAAAAAATCGCAGGTGGTAAGATCTGGGCTTCTTGGAGGCCAGTGATGAAGTGCTCTGTCACAGGCTGCCTGGCGGCCGATCCATTGCCTCGGGTAGTTGACGTTCAGGTAGTTACGGACAGATAAGTGCCAATGTGGTGGCGCTCCATCCTGCTGAAATATGAATTGTTGTGCTTCTTGTTCGAGCTGAGGGAACAGCCAATTCTCTAACATCTCCAGATACTGTAGTCCAGTTACAGTAGCACCTTCGAAGAAAAAGGGACCAAAACTTTATTGGCTGAAATGGCACAGAAAACGTTCACCTTAGGCGAGTCACGTTCATACTGAGTAGTTTCCCGCGGATTCTCATTGCCCCATATACAGACATTGTGACGGTTGACTTTCCCGTTAGTGTGGAAAGTTGCTTCATCACTAAACACAATCTTTGAAACGAAAGATTCATCTGTTTCCATTTGAGCAAGGATAAAATCACAGAAATCGATTCTTTTAATCTTATCAGCTGCAGACAGTGCTTGAACCAATTTCAGACGATAAGGTTTCATAACTAACCTTTTTCGTAGGACTCTCCATACAGTTGATTGTGGAATTTGCAGCTCACTGCTAGCTCTGCGAGTCGATTTTCCTGGGCTGCGAACAAATGCTTGCTGGATGCGTGCTACATTTTCATCACTCGTTCTCGGCCGTCCAGAACTTTTCCCTTTGCACAAACACCGATTCTCTGTAAACTGTTTATACCAACGTTTAATACACCACCTATCAGGAGGTTTAACACCATACTCCGTTCGAAATGCACGCTGAACAACTGTCGTCGATTCACTTCTGCCGTACTCAATAACACAAAAAGCTTTCTGTTGAGCGGTCGCCATCTTAGCATCAACTGACGCTGACGCCTAGTCAACAGCGCCTCAAGCGAACAAATGTACAACTAAATGAAACTTTATAGCTCCCTTAATTCGCCGACAGATAGTGCTTAGCTCTGCCTTTTGTCGTTGCAGAGTTTTAAATTCCTAAAGTTGTGGTATTCTTTTTAAATCACCCTGTATATTAGTCAGTCACCTTTCGACAGCACATAGGCTGCAACCGTTCACTCTACGTTCTATTACATATCGTATCGCCCCGACCGGTTAGCCGTGTGGTCTAACGTACTGCTTTCCAGGCGGGAAGACTTGCTGGTACCCGGCACGAATCCGCCCAGCGGATTAGTGTCGAGGTCCGGTGTGCCGGCCAGTCTGTGGATGGTTCTTAGGGCGGTTTTCCATCTGCCTCGGCGGGCTGTTTCCTCTTATTCCGCCTCAGTTACACTATGTCGGGGACTGCTGCGCCAAACACTTTCTCCACGTACGCGTACACCTTAATTATTCTACCACGCAAACATTGGGGCTACACTCGTCTGGTGTGAGACGTTCCCAGGGGTGTCCACTGGGGGCCGAACCGCACAATAACCCTGGGTTCGGTGTGGGGCGGCGGTGGGGTGAGAGGACTGCTTTAGCCTGTTATGGGGTTGTGAACCACTGAGGGCTACGGGGGGGACGAAGCCTCTCCGTCGTTTCTAGGTCCACAGTTCCATACAATACAATACATATCGTATCTGAAAGTATCAGCTATGTAGTTAGCGAGAAGAGCTCCGAGTGACGTGCCACAGACTAAAAAATATTGTCACGCGTATTCTGAATATCCTTCAATGAAAACGAGCAACTGCACTTTACATTTGATGACAGTTTATGACACAGTGTGGCCAGAACCAACTTTCGATTGTTCATTATTGTACGAATAAGTTCCAAATATTTTTGTTGTATCGTTTACTGCAATAAACTACTCGCGCCGTACCTCCGGGTAACTTCTTTATTGAGAAGAGGCACGTTTCAGTTTAGCAATGTAGCTCAAGTTTCTCATCGATACAGTCACAAATATCTCGACAATAATTCATATTCGCGCTTAAATAAACACTGTGAGCCAACAACGCTTCCCGTTCCTTACCGAAGCGCCGGCGTTGGCGTGCTACTTACATGTTCAGATAGTGCGTAAGATGCGATGACGGTACGCTCACACAGTGTGCAGCTATGGTATACGCTAGGATCGTGACGGTGCCATTGTTTCATGGTACCCACCACAAAATAATTTCAATGTGTACGTTATAGTCGGCCTACACACACACACACACACACACACACACACACACACACACACACACACACACACACACGGGCGCGCAGCGAAACAGATATCCAAACATGTTTCAGTTAATTATAGATTACAGTTCCAAGTACGTTGCTAAGTATGACTGCTTTTATTTTACAACAGGCCTATTTCAATTGCTGTCATCATCAGGTTATCTGTAAGTAATAAATTTCATTTTTATACATTTTTACATACGTATGATGGTTTTAAAATCCTTGTGACATTGGTCACTCTCTATTTGCTTGTAGTTACGCTCCGTTGGTGTTATTGTATTAATAATGATTGGTTACCATCTTATCTGATTATACACTCCTGGAAATTGAAATAAGAACACCGTGAATTCATTGTCCCAGGAAGGGGAAACTTTATTGACACATTCCTGGGGTCAGATATATCACATGATCACACTGACAGAACCACAGGCACATAGACACAGGCAACAGAGCATGCACAATGTCGGCACTAGTACAGTGTATATCCACCTTTCGCAGCAATGCAGGCTGCTATTCTCCCATGGAGACGATCGTAGAGATGCTGGATGTAGTCCTGTGGAACGGCTTGCCATGCCATTTCCACCTGGCGCCTCAGTTGGACCAGCGTTCGTGCTGGACGTGCAGACCGCGTGAGACGACGCTTCATCCAGTCCCAAACATGCTCAATGGGAGACAGATCCGGAGATCTTGCTGGCCAGGGTAGTTGACTTACACCTTCTAGAGCACGTTTGGTGGCACGGGATACATGCGGACGTGCATTGTCCTGTTGGAACAGCAAGTTCCCTTGCCGGTCTAGGAATGGTAGAACGATGGGTTCGATGACGGTTTGGATGTACCGTGCACTATTCAGTGTCCCCTCGACGATCACCAGTGGTGTACGGCCAGTGTAGGAGATCGCTCCCCACACCATGATGCCGGGTGTTGGCTCTGTGTGCCTCGGTCGTATGCAGTCCTGATTGAGCGCTCACCTGCATGGCGCCAAACACGCATACGACCATCATTGGCACCAAGGCAGAAGCGACTCTCATCGCTGAAGACGACACGTCTCCATTCGTCCCTCCATTCACGCCTGTCGCGACACCACTGGAGGCGGGCTGCACGATGTTGGGCGTGAGCGGAAGACGGCCTAACGGTGTGCGGGACCGTAGCCCAGCTTCATGGAGACGGTTGCGTATGGTCCCCCAGGAGCAACAGTGTCCCTAATTTGCTGGGAAGTGGCGGTGCCGTCCCCTACGGCACTGCGTAGGATCCTACGGTCTTGGCGTGCATCCGTGCGTCGCTGCGGTCCGGTCCCAGGTCGACGGGCACGTGCACCTTCCGCCGACCACTGGCGACAACATCGACGTACTGTGGAGACCTCACGCCCCACGTGTTGAGCAATTCGGCGGTACGTCCACCCGGCCTCCCGCATGCCCACTATACGCCCTCGCTCAAAGTCCGTCAACTGCACATACGGTTCACGTCCACGCTGTCGCGGCATGCTATCAGTGTTAAAGACTGCGATGTAGCTCCGTATGCCACGGCAAACTGGCTGACACTGACGGCGGCGGTGCACAAATGCTGTGCAGCTAGCGCCATTCGACGGCCAACACCGCGGTTCCTGGTGTGTCCGCTGTGCCGTGCGTGTGATCATTGCTTGTACAGCCCTCTCGCAGTGTCCGGAGCAAGTATGGTGGGTCTGACACACCGGTGTCAATGTGTTCTTTTTTCCATTTCCAGGAGTGTATTATTTATATAGCTATTTTCGTAACAGATTGGTTGAAACGTAAGCCAGCAATACTGTATGGGTAAAGGTTTTAATGATTCTTAGTGCTCTTATGTAGGTATTGATCTTTGCATGTCCATATGTCATCGCTGGATACTTTCATTGTATCGGATAGGCTATGTTTACGCCTATGTATTCGTTTGTATTCAATTATAAATGGAACTAACAGTGCTTTCTTGTTATTTATGTGCTATACGTTCTCTTTAGTTTTCAGAGGTGCGTCTACGTATTGCTTGTGTTTCCGGTCGATTTGCTTGTTTAGTATTTTTTGCAGGTATTGTGTGTACGTACATAGATTTCCATCTCTTCCAAAATTTTAATTAGTGGTTCTTCCTCTATATTATACACTGTGTGTGCTCTTTGGTCTTTAGGTGGTGAAAAATGTAGTGGGAGTGTTTTCGCTGTCTCTGACGTGTTCTTGGTGTCTAACGATAAGGTTTCTATCCGTCTGACCTCTGCAGAATTTATCGCATTCTTTGCACTGATTTTAGCATGTTCGTGGGTTCGAGTATATTCATGATTTTGTTTTACGCGACTGAATTTGTGATCTAAGACTGCGTTGTGTGAAGAATGCTAATATTAGATGTCTGGTTTTTAGTAGTGCATCAATTTTGTTAGACATCATTCCTAGGTACGTAGTTGCTATATTGGAAAATTTTGACTTTGTTGGCATTTCTCTGATGCGTGCTATTTCTTTTGTTAACGTAGACCGTGCCGGTTTATGGGGTTTATTGTATAGTTGAAGGACTATTTTAGAGTGTAATGATTTGCTCGTGCCGCATATTATAGGATTGTAGTCTCTTTTTGTATGGTGTCTTGCTGTAGTGGTAAGTTTGTTATCCTCTTAATCATGCGCTGAAAGTAGACGTATTTATGCACTTTTGAGTGGCACGTATTTGCATTAATAATGATATCAGTTGCAGTGGGCTTACGCTAAATTTCAAATTTATGTACGTTGGTAGTTTTTCGATGGTTAGGTAGAGGAAATATATTGCTTTATTGTTTTCTGATTCTGCTGTAAACTTCATTTTAGGTTACAGTCAACTCAGTGGCCTGTGTATTTGTTGGAGGTCTGTATTATCTCAATCTACATTGGCAGAAAAAAATCGGAAAACACCAAGAAGTAGTTAATTAATGTAAAGTAATGGAATGTCGGAAGTACCTGTGTCTAGGCAATATATTTATGTGATTAACATTGCAAGATCACATGATGTAAGCGCGAAATAAGTCATTGCAAATGTAAATTGGTGGTATATTATTTACTGGTTGAATGCAAGCATTCAAATTTACATGTTTTGTGGTGTACAGGTGCTGGTTACCAGTTTTTGGGATAGAGTTCCATGCCTGCTGAACTTGGCCGGGCAATAGAGGGGACGGTTAATGATGATTGTGGATGATGCTGGAGTTGTTGTCCGATGATGTTCCGTAAGTGCCCGATTGGAGACATACACTCCTGGAAATGGAAAAAAGAACACATTGACACCGGTGTGTCAGACCCACCATACTTGCTCCGGACACTGCGAGAGGGCTGTACAAGCAATGATCACACGCACGGCACAGCGGACACACCAGGAACCGCGGTGTTGGCCGTCGAATGGCGCTAGCTGCGCAGCATTTGTGCACCGCCGCCGTCAGTGTCAGCCAGTTTGCCGTGGCATACGGAGCTCCATCGCAGTCTTTAACACTGGTAGCATGCCGCGACAGCGTGGACGTGAACCGTATGTGCAGTTGACGGACTTTGAGCGAGGGCGTATAGTGGGCATGCGGGAGGCCGGGTGGACGTACCGCCGAATTGCTCAACACGTGGGGCGTGAGGTCTCCACAGTACATCGATGTTGTCGCCAGTGGTCGGCGGAAGGTGCACGTGCCCGTCGACCTGGGACCGGACCGCAGCGACGCACGGATGCACGCCAAGACCGTAGGATCCTACGCAGTGCCGTAGGGGACCGCACCGCCACTTCCCAGCAAATTAGGGACACTTTTGCTCCTGGGGTATCGGCGAGGACCATTCGCAACCGTCTCCATGAAGCTGGGCTACGGTCCCGCACACCGTTAGGCCGTCTTCCGCTCACGCCCCAACATCGTGCAGCCCGCCTCCAGTGGTGTCGCGACAGGCGTGAATGGAGGGACGAATGGAGACGTGTCGTCTTCAGCGATGAGAGTCGCTTCTGCCTTGGTGCCAATGATGGTCGTATGCGTGTTTGGCGCCGTGCAGGTGAGCGCCACAATCAGGACTGCATACGACCGAGGCACACAGGGCCAACACCCGGCATCATGGTGTGGGGAGCGATCTCCTACACTGGCCGTACACCACTGGCGATCGTCGAGGGGACACTGAATAGTGCACGGTACATCCAAACCGTCATCGAACCCATCGTTCTACCATTCCTAGACCGGCAAGGGAACTTGCTGTTCCAACAGGACAATGCACGTCCGCATGTATCCCGTGCCACCCAACGTGCTCTAGAAGGTGTAAGTCAACTACCCTGGCCAGCAAGATCTCCGGATCTGTCCCCCATTGAGCATGTTTGGGACTGGATGAAGCGTCGTCTCACGCGGTCTGCACGTCCGGCACGAACGCTGGTCCAACTGAGGCGCCAGGTGGAAATGGCATGGCACGCCGTTCCACAGGACTACATCCAGCATCTCTACGATCGTCTCCATGGGAGAATAGCAGCCTGCATTGCTGCGAAAGGTGGATATACACTGTACTAGTGCCGACATTGTGCATGCTCTGTTGCCTGTGTCTATGTGCCTGTGGTTCTGTCAGTGTGATCATGTGATGTATCTGACCCCAGGAATGTGACAATAAAGTTTCCCCTTCCTGGGACAATGAATTCACGGTGTTTTTATTTCAATTTCCAGGAGTGTATTTGGTGATCGAGCAGGCCAAGGCTACATGTCGACACTGTGTAGAGCAGGTTGGGTTACAACGACGGTATGTGGGCGAGCGTTATCCTTTTGGAAAGTCCCTGGACTGCTGTTCACGAATGGCACTACAAAAGGTCGAATCACCAATTCACATACGAATCTAGAGTCAGAGTGCATAGGATAACCAAGAGAGTGCTCCTGCTATCGTACGAAATCACACCCCAGAACATAATTCAAGATGTAGGTCCAGCGTGTACAGCACGCAGACAGATTGGTTTCTGGCTAATACGCGGCCATCACTCGCACCAAGACAGAATCAGCTTTCACCAGTAAACACAACAGACCTCCACCTTGCCCTCCAGAAAGCCCTCGCTTGACACTACTGAAATCGCAAATGGCAGTAGTTTGGGTCAGTGGCGTCTTACTTGGAGCTGTCCTTGAAGTAACCAATTTGTGCCAGTTCGTTGCGTCACCGCAGTGCCAATTGCTGCTCAAACAGCTGCTGCAAGTGCAGTGCGATGCGCCAGAGTTGTACACGACGGTCTTCGCTCTCGGTAGAACAACGTGGCCGTCCGGAGCCGGGTCTTCTTGCGACTGCACATTTGTTCACGAGACCCAGAATATATTAGATACAGGCTCCCAGGTAGATGCCATTTTCCTTGACCTCCGGAAGGCGTTCGATACAGTTCCGCACTGTCGCCTGATAAACAAAGTAAGAGCCTACGGAATATCAGACCAGCTGTGTGGCTGGATTGAAGAGTTTTTAGCAAACAGAACACAGCATGTTGTTATCAATGGAGGGACGTCTACAGACATTAAGGTAACCTCTGGCGTGCCACAGGGGAGTGTTATGGGACCATTGTTTTTCACAATATATATAAATGACCTAGTAGATAGTGTCGGAAGTGCCATGCGGCTTTTCGCGGATGATGCTGTAGTATACAGAGAAGTTGCAGCATTAGAAAATTGCTGCGATATGCAGGAAGATCTGCAGCGGATAGGCACTTGGTGCAGGGAGTGGCAACTGACCCTTAACGTAGACAAATGTAATGTATTGCGAATACATAGAAAGAAGGATCCTTTATTGTATGATTATATGATAGCGGAACAAACACTGGTAGCAGTTACTTCTGTAAAATATCTGGAAGTATGCGAGCGGAACGATTTGAAGTGGAATGATCATATAAAATTAATTGTTGGTAAGGCGGGTGACAGGTTGAGATTCATTGGGAGAGTCCTTAGAAAATGTAGTCCATCAACAAAGGAGGTGGCTTACAAAACAACTCGTTCGACCTATACTTGAGTATTGCTCATCAGTGTGGGATCTGTACCAGGTCGGGTCGACAGAGGAGATAGAGAAAAGCCAAAGAAGAGCGGCGTGTTTCGTCACGGGGTTATTTGGTAACCGTGATAGAGTTACGGAGATGTTTAATAAACTCAAGTGGCAGACTCTGCAAGAGAGGCGCTCTGCATCGCGGTGTAGCTCGCTCGCCAGGTTTCGAGAGGGTGCGTTTCTGGATGAGGTATCGAATATATTGCTTCCTCGTACTTATACCTCCCGTGGAGATCACGAATGTAAAATTAGAGAGATTCGAGCGCGCACGGAGGCTTTCCGGAGGTCGTTCTTCCCGCGAACCATACGTGACTGGAACAGGAAAGGGAGGTAATGACAGTGGCACGTAAAGTGCCCTCCGCTACACACCGTTGGGTGGCTTGTGGAGTATAAATGTAAATGTAGGTGTAGACGTAGACCATCGCTGACAGCTATCACGTACAATGGCTACATACCTGCCAAGTCTTTTTGCAATATAGCATAATGAACATCCAGCCTTTCGCAGTCTAATCACGCGACCTCTTTCAGACTCACTGAGGTGTTGATAACGGCGTGTTCGTCGCCTTAAAGGCATTGTTGACTTATTACATCAACTCATCACGTTGGGTCTCAAAGGTGAATACTCTCACGACCGTTACAGCGTGTATTGAAAGCAAACCTGATTTGTATTCTCATAGTGGCTATACTGGCGCCACTCTTATGCAACAGGCACTAGATTTGAACCTATATGTCTTTCTAATATAGAAACGTGGCTACCAAATTTCGTTTATGTCGCACAAATCTTTTTTGGATTTGCGATTTTTTCCAAAATTTTAAACATGTCTGAAGCAGCAACTGTTGAAAATCATCACGGTAGATTATAACAGCCAAGCATTCGCTGAATAAAGATTTATTGAAATCCTTGTCATCAGAAGCAAAAATACACTAAACTCCAGGATATGATTTTAGTGTATTTTTGCTACTGATGAAGGTACATTTAGATATACCGAAACCGTGGTCAAGGATTTCAATAAATCTTTATTCTGCAACTGTCTGGCTGTTATCATTTACCGTTACGATTTTTTTCCGTTAGTCTATTAGCATTAGTGTATCATCAACATCTCTATAATAATATACGATTTTTTAATCAACGAGTTTATGTTACTGAGAATTTTTTTGTAGCACGTTTAACAATATATCCAGAATTTTCCAGCTATGCTGCATCCTACGGCCACTCCGTCTGCTTGTGTGTAAATTGTGTTAAATTGAAAGTAGTTATGGTGTAGTAATAATTGTAGTAGTTGTATAATTTCGTAGGTGTCTGTTAGGGAAGTAGTAGGTCATTCTCACTAATGGTGGTCGTTTCATAAATCAGGATATAAGTGTAGAGATCTGCAACATCGAACGACAGCAATTTTCCTTTTGTTGATACTTCTACGTCTTTTAATTTTCGTGCTAGTGATCTTGACTTTCTTACTACGGTATGTGTTTTTTATCATAAGCATAGAATTTTTTTTAGAAGGTTGTTTAATTTTTGCTGATGAGATATGTAGGGCTATCTATGCTATCTTCCACTGGGCGGATCGGAATGTTTAATTCCATTTATAACTGAATACAAACGAACAAATTGAATACATAGAACTAAACACAGCCCATATCGAAATCCGTCTACGAAAACTGAGTACAATGACAACTCCTAGCGATGCTATATGGACATGCAGATATCAATATCTACATAACAGCACTGATAGACATACCATATAATATCGCTGGATTATCTGCCAAACAGGTTGTCACGAAAATATAATCTCAGATAAGCTAATAACCAACCCTTGTTACTACAATAACACCAACCGAAGCAAATAGACAGTGGCAGAACGACCGATTACGTTTAGATGTCAAAACAATTAGCTGTACGTAAAAATGTATAACAATAAAATCCATTTAATAATAACCAGTAAAATTATGTACCATTTGCTTACAAATAACCTGATGATGGCAATTCAACGTAAATAGACCTATTGTAAAATAAAAGTAATAAAACTTAACAGCGTACTTGGAACTATATATTATAGTTATACAATGTCCTTAAGAGATATGTACCACCCAGCTGGCCACAAAGAATATAAATTGCACAAAGTTTCAGTTTACTTAATGCTAACGGAAAGGTCATTTTGATAGCCTAAGTAACGAAGAATTCCAAATATGATTCTAAAAAAATCGCTCAAAGCAAAAGGTATTAGACAGTTAAGTTCAGGCTGTAAGAGATTTAAACGATGCATAGATATTGCGGACACTGATATAAAACAAAATGAAAGGAAAAGGCAATAAATCCATACGTTAAATGAGTATGTTGGAGAACTGCTTTCTAGCACTGCGCTTCGGTGCGTTTGCATATACTTGCATTTTAACTGGTCGCCTCTTTACTTCAATAACTTATCACCAGAACGGTGAATCGTTAACTTATAATTACTTTTTCCACGAGATATATAGCTAAGTAATGTCCAATAGCTTGTAAGGTTTCTGAGGGGCGCATGTTGAGTCGTTAAGAGATACACGAATTTACAGATTCCCCGCACGTACTCAGGTGGTCATTTGGTGTGAGGCGTCGAATAGGCTCGAAAGTTTTATAACACAGTGGAAATTAACACTACCGCTAATCAACCGTTATAATTTTTAGTATTGTAAAAGGTGTACAGCCACTATCCAAAGGGTTTCTTTGGGTTACGTCAAAACTGACAATATAAAAAATACTCCTCAATGTTTCATAACCTCAACAGGCAGTTCTGTAGGTTACAATAAGCCGTCAAAAATAATGTCACAAATAAAGGTGGCTCCAAACAGCTTGCGTAAGAAACAGAAGACCCTAATCGGATATTTTCAGTGAATGCATCTATAATATATCGTTTTATTTCGAATTATTTTCCTCGAGTTTCATATCTTTGCTTGCTTGTCGAGTTTGATTCCAGAGAAGCTTGTACACCAAGTTCAGACATCACTGCAGTCGTTTACGTTCTGATTGCTGACTCTGGGACATCATATAAAGAATACTAGCCTTTTTAAAAGCCCACTTCTGGATTAGAGTTTGTCGAGACTATTAGACAGCTTGATTCTTGACAAAATATTACGTTGCAAAAGTAAACGATATTACTATCAATTATAGTTATGCGGAACACAAAATAAAGGGACTGTAATTTCACTATAATAAACATTAAAAGTATTGCTATACTTAACTATAGGTGTTTTTTATTTCCTGGGATATTTAATATCTGCGGCACAAAGTGATTGACTCCGTGCCTTGTTGATACTCAAAGCGAATACAAGCCGCATGGAAAGCTGCAATCGCTTTAAACCGGTGGGCGTGTTTGAATCAGAATTACTGTGTGTACGGAATGCGATTTGAATACGTCTTCACCTGCGTCATCTGTTGTAACATTTTGCGACAAGTATCTCATTGTGTTACTGGAGAATTCGTCTTTTGCTGGTTCGGCTCAGTGTCAGTGTTTCAAATAGGGCTGTGTTAGAGCACGACTCGAAGTTTTCGAACAGTTTACGTCACACGTTGTGAAATCTCGGGTTCTGATGGATCTTTAGATCTGCCGGAGATCTAGCCACTTTTGTTGCTACGATATCTACCACGTGCCTTAGCGTTTGTATGGCACTGTGGATTTCAATAATAAAAACGACTATGAAACACGGACTAAAAATCTTCCGAGGTGTATGTCGTTTGTAAGAACATCAACTAATTAGTAAATAAGAGTTTGCAAGTTCTCGAGCTGGTGCTATCTCCAAAGGCGGGCATTGCCGCTGTAATTTACGTTCGCTGTAGGAATTACAGTCGTTTTACCACTACATACTTCGTTTGTTGGGCATTTACTTTTTTATTAAATTTATCCCATGTTTCACCTGAAAATAATGCTCTTTGCTCCTCCAAATGTTCATTAGGGTATCGTGTAGAAATCTGAAGAAATGCGGCCGATCTTTTCCTTTATATATCACAAACATATATGATTTAAATCAGATTAAGAAATCTTACTAAGGCATTGACTTTCCTCTTGCCTTGAAGGTAAAGTGCAAAAAATTTCATCGAGATCAGAGTAAAAACAGAGATTTGTATGAATTACAAACAAACGAAGGGACACACGTATTTACATAAATAGGTTACAATGAAAGCACCACTGAATGAAATAACGTATTTAACCAAAGTTGCAAAATGCCACCTTTTTATAATCTTATCTGGTCGGCCGGAAATCAGAGTCAAGATTAAGACTGTGTTATGAACATTGTCTAGATCGATTTTATTCAGTTAAGTACTACAATAGGAAGGATTTTACCACGTGCCATTAGTCACTGGATAAGATATGCATTAGTTTCGGACTGCTACTGATGCTTGAAGTAAGGGGCACAACTACCTCTACTCTTGTAGCCGTTCATTTATAATGTTTCCTGGCAAGAAACGTTATAGATTAATGTTCATAACTGAATATTTCAGGCGATTCGAGGTTCTGAACGGACAATAACGTCGGGGCAAGTTGTAAAAGACCTATGTTCATACGAGCGTATTTTATCTACTTAAATCATCTCTCACACACTTTCACCACACTTTGGAAGATGCTACCAGGGAGGGGTTCGTAGCAGAATCTGCAGCACTAAACGAAATAATTGTCCAGCACACAGCTGATACGGCGTTTATACTTCTGTAAGCGTGGTCTTGCGCTACGCTGCTATGGCGAAATTTGCTGGCCTGATTAAGGTCCACCTCTCATTCTGCAGGACTCCAAAACGGATAGATCTCATACCCAGTTACTCTTATACAAACTGATGAAGCCCCAAAAGGTTGAATTGCGTTATTGAAATAAATAACTTTGTTAACCACACTGTATTTCAAATTAATTAAATAAAAAATCTTTTTAATATAACATATTTAAAACAGACTAAAAAATATAAAGTAGGCCCGTACAGATCCCGAATCACATACACATAATTCTGAAACTTGGTGGTAGCGAATGTAGTAGTAGTTGTTGTTGTTGTTATTGTTGTTGTTGTTGTGGTCTTCAGTCCTGAGACTGGTTTAATGCAAGCTCTCCATGCTACTCTATCCTGTCCAAGCGTCTTCATCTCCCAGTACCTACTGCAGCCTACATCTTTCTGAATCTGCTTAGTGTATTCATCTCTTGGTCTCCTACGATTTTTACCCTTCACACCGCCCTCCAATACTAAATTGGTGATCCCTCGATGTCTCAGAACATGTCCTACCAACCGATGCCTTCTTCTAGTCAAGTTGTGCCACAAACATCTCTTCTCCCCAATCCTATTCAATACCTCACCATTAGTTACGTGATCTAACCACCTAATCTTCAGCATTCTTCTGTAGCACCACATTTCGAAAGCTTCTATTTTCTTCTTGTCCAAACTATTTATTGTCCACGTTTCACTTCCATACATGGCTACACTCCATACAAATACTTTCAGAAACGACTTCCTGACAAATCTATACTCGATGTTAACAAATTTCTCTTCTTCAGAAACGCTTTCCTTGCCATTGCCAGTCTACATTTTATATCCTCTCTACTTCGACATCATCAGTTATTTTGCTCTCCAAATAGCAAAACTCCTTTACTACTTTAAGTGTCTCATTTCCTAATCTAATTCCCTCAGCATCACCCGACTTAATTCAACTAAATTCCATTATCCTCGTTTTGCTTTTGTTGATGTTCATCTTATACCCTCCTTTCAAGACACTGTCCATTCCGTTCAACTGCTCTTCCAAGTCCTCTGTAGTAGATAAGGTAAAATATTCATGCATCAATCATGTATCGCATGCACCCCACGTTTTTGTTATAGATCTTGCAAGTTTTTCATAGTGATTAAATATTCACCATGACAGATTTTGAGAATGATGTGTATGCGGTTTGGAATTTGTCTGTAGCTAAGAGAAATTATTTTATACATTTTAGCCCGTTTTAAATAATTTTCTGGTTTTTAGCGTTGTTTGTGTGAAATTGTTCAGTGGATTATAATCATTTTCATCGCATTATGTGGGAGATATGTGTTATTTTTAAGGTTTACTTCATTGTCTTTTCGCCCATTCATATCTGAAACACAATAGTGTTACACGTATCTATTAATACTACATCAATATATTTAATTACTATTTTGCCAAAAAAATAAAAAAGCAAAAAGAGAAACAAAGTAGACGCCACCACGCAGTATTCAAAAGAGCGAGTTAATAATATATTGTCCTCCAATTCTGAGTTACGTTGAAAGTTTCAGATCTGTAGCTCGACGGAAAATTAGCCTGAATTCAGTTGCAAAATTTGTACAGAACAGACAAACAGACAAGAAAGCATCCTTACAAAAACGTGTTAAAAAAAAAAAACAGGCGCAATAGAATGTAGTCGAATTAAATCAGGCGATGATGAGAGAAGTAGATTAGAAAATGAGACTCTAAAAGTAAAAGATGTGTTTTGCTGTTTGGGCAGGAAAATTAGCGTTGAGGACAGAAGCAGAGAGGATATAAAGTCCAGATTGGCAATGGCAAGAAAAGCACTCATGCACCAAAACTTTAGCATCATGCATTACATCGTAATTTATTACTCCTGTATTACTAATCTATGCGCAACGCATTTTTTCAGACAGTACCCATTTATACCACTCAAAGTACCTGCAAAATTATATCATTGAACGATACATAGGTAAAGAGATGTGACACCATAAACACTGAGATACGAGAAAAACTTACCTTTCTTAAAACTGAGCTATATTATATGTGAGACTCAAATTCTTCAAAGAATTCGGGGTGGCGGAAGAAGACTAGTTCAGAATACAAAGCCATAGGAAGAAGAAGAAAGACTGAGTTCATTTTGAATCCGCTAGTTGAATCAGAACTAAATAAATTGTGAGGGAAACACATACCAATTAATGATTTTATACATTTACTGTTTGAACTGTAGGTGTCTCCACACTATTCTCGGAGTATTATAATCACGCAGTTGCTTGCACAGTTTTTCATCTTCAGATACAAATCCAACAACAAACTGTAACAGATGTACCCATGTTTTACTTAATAACATTTCACAGTGCACTCTAAACAAGATGATTGTTCTTCTGTCCTGTCCTCACAGCACTATTGTGGACTCCCCGTTAGAACTTAAAAGAAAATTACTGCCATCAGAATCACTCTTAGAAAGCAGTAAGAATACAGATTGCTCGTGTTAGAGTAATTGCACAACTACAGGACTCCAATGTTAATTAATTCATAATTTAAATGAAACACGCAGGTATAAGAAAAAGAGTGCGTTTGCACTAGAATATGTTAATTAGAAATCGTTGTTACAATTGGTTATTTTTACTTTTTTAAATAAAATACTTAGGTTTTGCTCCCCGTTTTCTTACCAACGACACAATTTTAGAAAGTTCCTTATTTGATCATATGTTTGTTAGCAATGTTATACGGTCCTCAATTAATTTTTGAAATTAAGAGAAAACAAACCTAAATAATTTCCATTCACTAATTTTCAATGAACAAGACGAAAAGTAGTAGGGCTTGACAGTTGTGTCGTAGATCAAATTTTGCAAGAAGGAATTACAATAAAATGGACACTACATCTCTGCATGAAACCACAGTTTCGTGACATACAGGTATTGATATCTATTTATTTATGCATCAACAAAGCCATCTCGAATCGTACGCAAAGCAGCAGGTTATTTATTACACCAGACAATTTTCGAACGTTATTCATCATGTGGAAGTACCAAAAACCTTGATCTCACACAAAACAATCATGTAGACATTTTCATATAACAACGTGGAACAAATAGCCGTACAGTTATGGACAAAAAACCACAGTTTCGCGACATACAGGTATTGATATCTATTTATGTATGCAAAGTTTTACTGAACACTAAATATGTAGCATATGCTAATATATGTGTTAAGTAATAAATTAAATGAGTACCAACGTCAACACCACAGAAAAGCACAGTTTCACTCACTTTGGAACGTTGGTACTGTTTCAGCCTTTTTTCGGTACTTTTTGCTAGCGTAAGTTGCTATATTTCCGAAGATGCGTGCATGAGTCGGCGATGCTACATCTTGCGTGACCAACTTTGAACTCATGTACATCAGGGTGACAGAAACGTATTCTTTTGAGAGGTGATCAATCATTGCTTCGTCAGCGAAAATTTAAAAAAGGCCGGATGTTTAACGCTGATGGTGAACTGTCGGAGCTCGGCGTCACAGATCTAGACGGAGCCACGTGCTGCCTTAACTGGTGATCTCGCTCTCGCTGTTATATTTTCCTGCGTGAAATTTATGCAGCTTACGATGTTTCTTTCCGCGTGGTAACTTCAATCATTTTATTGACGGCTCGTATGGACTAGAATTCGTCGTATCGCGGATGGTTTTGAACTATGCACCCGTGTGGGTGAGTACATTCACCCAGTACTTCTCAGCCGGTTCTTCTATTGTGCTTATGTAGCCTCTCTCAGCTGGAAGCAAGGCACTTAAATGTTGTAGTAGCTTTCTGAAGAGTATTATCTTCGAGTCTTGAAAAATATAACCTGGATAATTATATTTATTTGTGGGACTGTAGCTTAAGTGCATGAATACTAGGTACTCATACGCTTACAACATTTGGTGCTATGCATATGAACCTATTTAACTGTACTTTCCTCTCCAGATACCTTGCATTAGTATCTGAGTGGCTAAATATTTCGAATACCTATGTCACAGGCCAAAGAAATTTAAAAAAAAAACCATTTTTACTTTGATAGCTGATCTTTATAGATTTTAATGAGCTGTAAAAATCCTATGATTACAGTAAACGGGGAAATTAATGTAACGCTTTGTTACACCATAAACACGGTTTATATTTACAGTAAGTTACTTAAAACAATGAATGTGTTAATAGAGGTTTCACTTGTCAGCTGTAATTGGTTTGTACTTTATTTCTCTCTCTCTCTCTCTTTTTTTTTTTTTTAAGCTTCTTGTGTAGCTTTTTCTACGATGAGTTGCTTGCTGAACTTCTCGGTGAAGTGACCAACAGTAGTCCCCCCATCTTGTTGGTGTTCCAGCGGCCTTGGTAGCGTTTCTCCATCACTAGTTTTGGAGGAATCACAAATAGCCTCCAGTGTTCCTTTTTGTATTCAATACCAAACTCATTTATCAATCCAGGAATGTCTGAGCAGTACACTAAATCACCTGCTTGTTGAAAAAACTTGTAAAATTGCTGCTTTCTCTTTCTATACCAGTATATGCTGGTTACAACTGCCAATAAGTTCTTTTCTTTTAATCTAGAGCCAAGCAATTCAGGTTTTCTTTCGTTAAGCTCAGATTCCTAAACAAATCGTTAACCTCGGTCTGAGTAAACAATTTGGGCTCTAGACTTCCTGTCTTACAATGGAATAAATCGTCATCTCGTTCATCTAAATCAGATTTTACATCAGAAAATACTTTTGTTGGAATAGAATTTAAATCAGCTGATGATTATGCAACCTGCAAATCTACACCATGCCCTACTGGTCGGATGGCGGACGGGAAGTTAGGGTAGCTTATTACCTTCTTGTTTTTCGAATTATGACCAGTAACATCAATAGTGCAAAAGTATCAATCATCAGAATGATTTCTTGGCTCCCTCAATATGATAGGAAGAGCAAACCTATGGCTTTTTTCTCCTTTTTGGACCATTTTCTCAGAACTTCAACACACACACATAACATGCCTTATGCGGCGCCCTAGATTTATCTTGATTACCAAGTTTAGATCCAAAGTATGATAGATAAACCTTTTTCACAAAGTCTGTAATGTTTTTTTGCTGTTTTTTTGATCAAAAATTCAACACAAATATAACAAAAACAGCCAGCAGACTTTTTACAACCACGATTAGACATTGTACTCAACACATGTACAGGAAACGGGAAAGTGAGGTAAGGTTGACGGCATACAAAACATCATCTGTTAACAGAAAAATAGAATCGACTTTTTTTGCCAGCAAACGTTTTTCAGGAGTGCTACCAACGTCATCTACATTCATTACACCTCCTTTTTAAATTATTTTAACCATATAAAAGCTGCTAAATTCTTTAAAAAATCACTTAATTTAATAAATTTAACTTTAAAATGTGAAGAAATGGTGGGTGATACAGTTTCTTAAGTATGATATTTGGATTTCTACCGTAAGAAACATAAGAATAAGGTATTTTCAGCAAAAACGTTTTTCCATGGTGGGCCTGTGTAATTTTTAGGCTCACGAGGCAAGCCGACATTTATAGCATCCACTGACAACATACGGTACGTATCCTTGAGTCAGAGTCAGACAGTCTCTCTTAAAATGCTGTATTAGTATGCTTATAATTTGTAGTTAGTGATGTATCTTCTTTTATTTGCTTTTCAACATATTCACAGAGGTTTACACACTATTAACATTGCACTTACACGTGCATTGCACGGCTAATGCCCATAATCCTTTCCCCTGTGGCCCACACGGGACTGCGAGTTCTCAGCTTTCGTTTGGCAGCTGTTTTGTGTCCATTCACGCTCCAACTAGAAGACAGAGGCATGCATCCCCGAGGGAAATACGATATATTTTGGTACAGCTCGTAAGTTTAAGGAACGTTCTGCGCTATTTTAGACTGGAACTGTTCCATTTAGTGTAATAAGATGACTAAACAAACGCATGAAGTGCCAGTTGGATGTTATACGTGTTTGTATTTCGAAAAACACGATCATGCTAGATGAGAATTTTTTCAATATTTTTACCTGATTCTGCAGGTCACAATGTACGGAAATTGATACATTTCAGATAAAGCATTAAACAGTCTTCTTTGGATGGAAATGATAAAGAAGAATCCAATTACATTAATGTTCTCAGCTGCTTCTTGTACATCTTCAGGATCTAATTATTCTTGTCTATGGTAAACTGAGAGTAGCTTGGTTAATGACAAGGACAGGTGACTCACAGTTAGCTTTATCATGGCAGGATCCACCAAGGACCCATTATAAACTATAGAGTACTTACGACTGGCTTTCCCTAACAGGATCCATCATGCGGAAAAAAAAACAAAAACCTTAAAAAGAGCATATAAACATGGCATATACTATAGAGCCGCAACAGTTTCCTAATGAAGAAAGTTGTCTCCATATTTGACAGATTTCCGAAGTATGTAGCTTAGCTGTGGG
Source organism: Schistocerca serialis cubense (assembly GCF_023864345.2). NCBI lineage: Eukaryota > Metazoa > Arthropoda > Insecta > Orthoptera > Acrididae > Schistocerca > Schistocerca serialis. The sequence continues at coordinate 1,232,184,731 of NC_064638.1, read as the reverse complement.
CTCCGTGCGCTACACCACATAAGCATTAATTTTAGAAGCTTGGAAATGGAATTTTTAGGTTTTTAAAAGAAATTTATACAAGGTGTAAGAAGAAGGTATGGCTAAACTCTCAGGTTTACATCCTTCACACACTGAAGAAGATTTGTTGTATGTATATTGGTCTGGACGAGCGTTATTTACGTGTCAGAATTCATTTCTTACTACTCTAGAGGCTACATTTATTTTCAGAAACATGTTATCCTGTATATTCTCAGGTTGTTTTTCATTCCTTCATTTTTCCCCCTTCCCGCAATGTAAAGAACACCAACTCGATCCTACACCTTTTAGACTATCCCTGCTACTTTGTCTTCGACTATTAAGTTCTCACTTCTCTTCAGTCATAAACGGCATACAGGCAAACCGTGTACGTTAGGTACATCTTGAATTAAGATACTTGTCGTAGATGTGACAACAGCGTTACTAAATTGTCATTCTTTGTAATCTATAATCTCTCGAAAATATGACCGAGACATTATTTTGCTACAGACAATTTTGTATTGCTGGTATGCAAGAAATTGCTCTGTGAAGTTAAAGTGCGAAAATTACATCCCCGTCCCATATATACAGGGTGTTAGGGATATAAAGTAGATATTTCTATTGATGACTGAAGACAGTATACTGAACAACATTATATCAGTATCTTCACTTTTAGGAGATTAATATTTACGTCTGTTACGAGTAATAGTAATTTCAGGTTCGTTAGTACCTCCAGGTACACGCGGCACAGACAGCCATTAATGTTTATTTTCTCCTGGGTAGTAGGTCAAGTATTGACGTGTGGATGCGTGGATGCTATACCGACAGGCATAGTCCACATCAGCTGGAAATTATGTGATGTGCTTGCTGGAAGGCTGTTAGATGCAGAGAAAAGACTAACCAACACATTGAACTGCGTACATTTTAGGGTTCGATGGCAACAGTATCTGTTCATATACTCCTAGCATCCTGTATAATTAGGTTCCTTATACTCTGATGTGTGAAAATTACCGAACTATCACTTTAATAAGCCACGGCTGCAAAATACTAACACGAATTCCTTACAGACGAATGGAAAAACTGGTAGAAGCCGACCTCGGGGAAGATCAGTTTGGATTCCGTAGAAATGTCGGAACACGTGAGGCAATACTGACCCTACGACTTATCGAAGCAAATGGATTAAGGAAAGGTAAACCTACGTTTCTAGCATTTGTAGACTTATGGAAAGCTTTTGACAATGTTGACTGGAATACTCTCTTTCAAATTCTGAAGGTGGCAGGGGTAAAACACAGGGAGCGAAAGGCTATTTACAATTTGAACAGAAACCGAATGGCAGTTATAAGAGTCGAGGGGCATGAAAGAGAAGCAGTGATTGGGAAGGGTTGTAGCTTATCCCCGATGTTATTCAATCTGTGTATTGAGCAAGCAGTAAAGGAAACAAAAGAAAAATTCGGAGTAGGTATTAAAATCCATGGAGAAGAAATAATAACTTTGATGTTCGTCGATGACATTGTAATTCTGTCAGAGACAGCAAAGGACCTGGAAGAGCGGTTGAACGGAATGGACAGTGTCTTGAAAGGAGGGTACAAGATGAACATCAGCAGAAGCAAAACGAGGATAATGGAATGTAGTCGAATTAAATCGGGTGATGCTGCGGGAATTAGATTAGGAAATGGGAGGCTTAAAGTAGTAAATGAGTTTTGCTATTTGGGGAGCAAAATAACTGATGATGGTCGAAGTAAAGAGGATATAAAAGTAGACTGGCAATGGCAAGGAAAGCGTTTCTGAAGAAGAGAAATTTGTTAACATCGAGTATAGATTTAAGTGTCAGGAAGTCGTTTCTGAAAGCATTTGTATGGAGTGTAGCCATGTATGGAAGTGGAACGTGGACGATAAATAGTTTAGACAAGAGGAGAATAGAAGCTTTCGAAATGTGGTGCTACAGACGAATGCTGAGGATTAAGTGGGTAGATCACGTAACTAATGAGGAGGTATTGAATAGAATTGGAGAGAAGAGAAATTTGTGGCACAACTTGACTAGAAGAAGGGATCGGTTGGTAGGGCATATTTTGAGGCATCAAGGGATCGCCAACTTAGTATCGGAGGGCAGAGTAGAGGGTAAAAATCGTAGAGGGAGACCAAGAGATGGATACACTAAACAGATTCAGAGGGATGTAGGTTGCAGTAGGTACTGGGAGATGAAGAAGCTTGCAGAGGATAGAGTAGCATGGAGAGCTGCATCAAACCAGTCTCTGGACTGAAGACCACAACAACAATATTCTGATGGCATAATCAGGTAAATGACCTATTTTAACTATAGTAACTCACATAACTGCACGCAGTTCCAAAGCAGTCATCCAAGGAGAGCTCAGTATCTAAAGCCACACTGTACTGGACATAATACTTGAAACAAAAACAAAACATTGCATAAGAGGATTTGGACGCAACTAGTAGAGACAGCGCTTGCACATCAGCGCCGGTGGTAGCCGAATAACGATGATGGGAGGTGATATCGGAATATGCGTATTCTCATAAACATAACTTGACATAAGAAACATAACTTCACAAAAGAATCACTGTGTTAACAAAACATCACCAGTTACTAATAGCAGGAGGTACGGTTGCGCTTGGAACGTAATTCGTGAATTTACATACAGAAAAGGAGCACTTGGTTTTATAGGAACGCTCTGAGAGTTATGTGGATCCGGCAGCCCGGGATGTCGAGTGCGCGAAGAACCGCGATGTGGCGGGCAAAAAGGCTGGGAGTGGTCGCCAGCGACCTCCAGGTTTCCTTTAGCAACGCAGCTCCGCGTACCGGACTCTTCCGAGAAAGAGTCCGCGACGGAAAACAGGCGCTGGCGTCGCTCCCACAGCGCACGCGCAAACACACCCTGTATCTATGTGTGTGTGTGTGTGTGTGTGTGTGTGTGTGTGAGTGTCGGGGGAGGGGGAGGGGGGCGGTAGAGGCGTGGTGTTGAAGAGGGAGTGGGGGGGGGGCTTAGCTGCGATGTTCACCGCACATCCTCCCATTAGCCCGTCTTCCCGATCTCAGTTATTGCAATAAATCACGTCTCAGAAGCATTTGCATACAATAGATGGATTCACTGTGGACTAGCAACGTTGTCGCTAAGCGATTGCCCATCGTTTTAATATGGGAGACGCTGCGTGTTGGATACAAACAGACGCACAGACACTCACACACATATACAGAGCTAATTGCTGTATCTCCTATAATTTTCGGGAGGGTCTGATAAGAGCACCTTATCAGTTTTTACGGTACGTTAAGGGGTTTATCACAGCATAGCAAAACCTTTAGCGACGTGAAAATGTTTCCCTAATTGGTGTAGCATATTCAGTCGGGACAATAACAACAATAAAGCGTCGAAGTTATTAGCTAGTTAGAATACGTACCTCCTGAACTATCTGAGTTTATACACGCGATACTGGAAAGGGCTATAATTATGTCCTTAGCACATGCTGGAACTACAGTTTCCAGAAGATAATAAGGAACAGGTCTCTTTATAAAGCTTTTCGATGAAGCGGGATTATTTATGATGTTTTTCGGTAGAAATTTTGTAGGTTCATTTTTTCATACACATTTCAAATAAATGCTCCTAACTATCTTGAAAACTGGGAACGTAAGGAACAACTTTGCTCAAGCAACATAACTTGAAAAAAGATCTGTTATCGAAGTATAAAGTAAGTTCTATGATTTAACAATTTCAGTAAATGTTTCTAAAATTGTTCTCGTTTACATGTGATGTGGTCTGAGACGATACTTTCAACCTTCGCTTGCTTTAAATAACCGACGCTAGGTGGGTGTCGAAAAGGAGTTTCAGTATTGTTTTATTAATGTTGCTGTCTTACACGTTCATCGAAGTCTCCATCAAAAGTATCGTTCATATTGTGGTTCAAATGTTATTAGCAGCTCCAGTCGTCTTGGCTTCAAGCGACGAGCAGTATCTCACACAAAAATTTACATTGTAGATTCGTAATATCAAATCCCAAATACAAATAGGAACAGAGAACGGTAGATCCTAAATAACTGTGCTCAAATACACGGTTAGTAATCTACGCCTAGAGGAATCAGTTCGGTTTACAAATACCAGGACGAAAGGTAAAAAGCAACTATTACTGTGAGTCACGCACAAATTTACGACCCATGTCGGAGCTTTTCTTTTTCTTTTCGCTTTTCATTGACCGGTTTCTGAGCAGCATGGCGCGTGAGAAGAGCGAGAGATCAGAGCAATGTTTTTGTGTCTATAGCTTCGCCTGATTCATTTATCTGTATACAGATAACTTCCAGAAACGCTTACAGTGTGAAGAAATACAACTACATCGAATATTATTGCAACTTTTTCATGTTCTGTGATATTCGAAGTACAGTAGATTTTATGTTTGGACACAACATTCTCTACACTGAATATAATTAATAAGACACCACTTACAGTAACTTCTATTGTCACAACAGTTACAGACAGACAGACGTACTACCAAGGATTTAGTAGCTCAATGGGTGATGACTGCACACAATCATCAGTGGGAATGGATGTGTGACTTGGCGTTTACGGCGCAAAACCGGTAAGAGTTACGTTATGGCCTCTCTTTTATTTTTGAAACACTGTGTAAGGTACATGCACATAATAACCAGCAAGACAGTTGCAGAAGATTTCTCTATTACGTAATACAACGTTTCGGTATCCATACTGGTGTTTTTGTTTTATGTAAATACAATTGCGTTTGTTATAAACCTAACGCATGCTGCGACGTATTCTTTCCGATACTGATGCTACAGAGTTCACATGTCATCACAATGCCATATTTTAAATATCGAATAATTTTCGGTCGTTGTTCGGAGATATTTATCGAGTATTTCTATTTACGGGATTCACGATCTTCGGTGGCTCACTGCAGAATAATTCGTAATAATGATTTGTTCAGTTTCTATTCCGTGAAAGCGGCTTCATTGTGGTGAAAAAGCCTATAATGCGCAGTCACGTAGAACATACCCCAGAGCAATGCACCAACCTTGTGATGCAAATGTACTGTGATGTGGATCTCATGGCTACGGGAGCACCTCTTCCACCACATTCAGTGGACCCACACGAGGAGAACGTATCTGCCAACTTTTGACCATACTACTGTGTATCACAATTAACGTACAAATCAAAACTACCAGCCGGCAGCAGTGGCCGAGCGGTTCTAGGCGCTTCAGTCTGGAACCGCGCGACCGCTACGGTCGCAGGTTCGAATCCTGCCTCGGGCATGGATGGGTGTGATGTCCTTAGGTTGGTTAGGTTTAAGTAGTTCTAAGTTCTAGGGGACTGATGACCTCAGATGTTATGTCACATAGTGCTCAGAGCCATTTGAACCATTTTTGAAAACTACCAGAAAAATCAAACCCGAAACAGAACCACCCAGTACTGAATGCAAGCCTCAGGGCGAAGAATAAAGTAGGCATTACTGTTGTCAACCGCAAATACCGTGAATGAATGGCACAAATTTGTTTCCATACAAGATGCACAGTGCATACCGTCGACATTATTTGTTGTAGAGCGTAATATAAACACAAATTGGGGGAGGGGGGGGGGGGGCAAGAAATCTAACGAAACTCAGTTACTCCTCAAGGAGCCATTGGTGACAGCGGGTCCCTTATTCCAAGATAGAAAATGTCCCTGAACGATTTCCAAAACTGTATCGGTGGAGTTCGGTTTCACCCTGAAGATTAATCTCTTGCTACTGCCTTCTTTTTGCGTTCACATTCGTTGCCGTGGTCAACTCAGAATCAGATGTCACCTTCCTATTTAATGTAGACCTTGGAATACGCTACAGGTAAGTCCTGTCATCAAATTTTTCGATATTGGTGATAGTCATGCTAGAACCAGCAAAACCGACGACCACTGGGAGCCACTTATTGTTCATACGAAAAACTACAGAGCCCCAAGCGAGTGTGGGGCTTATTAGCCACATATGTTTCTATTACACGTTTCGGTTGGATTCGTCACACGTTGTAGAAGGTGCTAGACCCACATCGAACACTTGCACGCGACGAAGTATCTCCGGATGGTGCACGATGACAATGTTATCACTCTCACACGCTCGTCGGTCGCAGGCAGAGCCTACCTGTTAACTCGTAGTGGAGGTAGCAGGAGACGGCGGCTGCAGCGGCGGCGGCGGTGGCGGCACACCTGTTAACTGGCGCCCACGGACACAAACAGAAGCACGTGCGCGCGCGGTCACGCGGTGCAGCGCGAGGGAAGCGCGATCGGCGGCTCGGCTCGACTCGCGTCACGCGTGAGTGCGGCCGGGAGACTGAGCAGCGGCACACACTGCGCCGAGGTCAGCTGCGAGGAGGCGCGGACGCGGGCGAGCTGAGAAGAGGGAAGGGGGGGGGGGGGAGGGGCGCCGGCCCCCCGCGGTGGACACGCAGGTGGGTGCCCGCGATCTCTGCGTCGCGATCTGCATATAGGGCGGCACCAACCTCCACAAGGCGTCACCTAGTAAACAACACCAAAGTCTGTACACTTCACTGTCCGGAACCAAACAACGGTCGCCAGATTCTAATGCCCAGTAAAACTCCCATAATTACAGGAGAAGATGTTTTTATTGTTGTGCTCTTCAATCAGAACACGGTCGCGTTTTCGCTCCCCGAGCACGGGGTCCCGGGTGCGATTCCCGGCGGGGTCAGGAATTTTCACCTGCCTCGAGATGGCTGGGTGTTTGTGTTGTGCTCATCATTTCTGTTGTGTTGGCAGAAGAGCCAACACCGTGTTCATCTACATCTACATCTACATTTATACTCCGCAAGCCACCCAACGGTGTGCGGCGGAGGGCACTTTACGTGCCACTGTCATTACCTCCCTTTTCTGTTCCAGTCACGTATGGTTCGCGGGAAGAACGACTGTCGGAAAGCCTCCGTGCGCGCTCGAATCTCTCTGATTTTACATTTGTGATCTCCTCGGGAGGTATAATTAGGGGGAAGCAATATATTCGATACCTCATCCAGAAACGCACCCTCTCGAAACCTGGACGGCAAGCTACACCGCGATGCAGAGCACCTCTCTTGCAGAGTCTGCCACTTGAGTTTGCTAAACATCTCCGTAACGCTATCACGGTTACCAAATAACCCTGTGACGAAACGTGCCGCTCTTCTTTGGATCTTCTCTATCTTCTCCGTCAACCCAATCTGGTACGGATCCCACACTGATGAGCAATACTCAAGTATAGGTCGAACGAGCGTTTTGTAAGCCACCTCCTTTGTTGATGGACTACATTTTCTAAGGACTCTCCCAATGAATCTCAACCTGGCACCCGCCTTACCAACAATTTTATATGATCATTCGACTTCAAATCGCACCGTACGCATACTCCCAGATATTTTACAGAAGTAACTGCTACCAGTGTTTGTTCCGCTTTCATATAATCATATAATAAAGGATCCTTCTTTCTATGTATTCGCAATACACTACATTTGTCTATGTTAAGGGTCAGTTGCCACTCCCTGCACCAAGTGCCTATCCGCTGCAGATCTTCCTGTATTTCGCTACAATTTTCTAATGCTGCAACTTCTCTGTATACTACAGCATCATCCGCGAAAAGCCGCATGGAACTTCCGACACTATCTACTAGGTCATTTATATATATTGTGTTACTAGAGGAGGCCGAAATGCACGCGTTTTAGTTCACGCAGGCTGGAGTGAGAAGGGAACAACTATACTGACGTAAGGTGTGGAACATGACAAGGAATTAGAATTCAGAAAGCGGACGTAATTAGTTTGATACTTAACTTTAATCCATTAATGATGAACGTCGCTCTTGAGGGTACATGATTCACAATATTATCTGTTCAGAATACATTCGTAGTAACCGAATATGGCGCCTTGCTAGGTCGTAGCGAATGACGTAAGTGAAGGCTATTCTAAACTATCATCTCTGCAAATGAGAGCGTATGTAGTCAGTTCATCATCGCTAGGGAAGTCGGCTGTACAACTGGGGCGAGTGCTAGGGAGTCTCTCTAGACCTGCCGTGGGCGGCGCTCGGTCTGCAATCACTGATAGTGGCGACACGCGGGTCCGACGTATACTAACGGACCGCGGCCGATTTAAAGGCTACCACCTAGCACCACCTGGCGGTGACACCACAACTTCATCATCATTCATGCCAGTGGACTGAGAAAAGGTTGGGAATTTGTACGGGCGCTGATAACCGCGCAGTTGAGCGCCCCACAGTCCAAACATCATCATCATCATCAGTCAGAACACTGGCTTGCAGCGGCTTTCCGTGCTATGTTGTTGTGTGTTGTTGTTGTGGTCTTCAGTCCTGAGACTGGTTTGATGCAGCTCTCCATTCTACTCTATCCTGTGCAAGCTTCTTCATCTCCCAGTACCTTCCGTGCTATAGTGCGTTTGAAATTAGTTGCGACTTTCGACGTTTGGCTCACCGGAGGAGACATGGCGCCGTTATCCAGGTAACACCAATGGCGACCCCGCTTTGCCTACCACGCTGCCAGCAGTTCGGTTGGTAAAGCACCCCTGCTGCCACGCCGCGGATAAACAGCACATCTACGTGTACAAACATACTCCGCAGATCACCGTCCGGTGGGTGACCGAGGGTACCTTGTACCATTACCAGTCGTTACCTTTACTGTTCCACTCGCAAACAGAGAGAGGGAAAAACGAGTACTACTGAAATGGCTGGTATAGCACGCCAGAGCGGGTTAGGTTGTGGAAAGGGGCCAAAATGAGGCTGCTGTCAGTTGCAATCAACGTACAAACTTTATTTTTCCACACACAATATTACACAAGAATGCAAAACACTCAAAACTTTAATCGACCTCCTTTGATTAACTTAAGACAGGCTGAAGGCCACACTCAAAATCCAACACTCAAGGCCTAAGTAAGAAACTAACATAGAAGGTTCTTCTGGAGGTGTCACCCAAAACTATTCTCTGACTCTTCAATCTAAACAGGCTGAAGGCCTTAGCACTTTAATTTTTATGGAACTCGGCTGGAGGCTGCACATTAAGCAACAACAAGTGTTTCAATCCAACGGCAGAAGGTCTAATCTTAAAACAATTGAAGCAAATTCGGCTGAAGGTCCCATACAAAAACATCACAACCGTGTGACTTAAGGGCAAGACAAGAACATTAATACAGGATATATAAAACTCTGCTGAAGGTCACATGTCAACCAGATAACTAAATCTCAAACAGGGAAGTTACTATGTAACAGATACGGAACGGCGCGCAGAAGTTCCAAGGATCGGCTTGCAACTGTAACACTAACGCCCGTTTAGGCGAGACAGGCAGCCTGACCAACAATCCCTTAATCGGAAGGCAACCCAACCGACAGACAGACAGCCGACCGACCAATCTACCAAATGACTTCCGCTCGACGCAACCAGCAAAACGACCACAAGATTTCAATACAACGACACACAGAATATTGGCGCTCACAACGACCAACAACACCTCAGCTGTCGAAATACACTTAGCGCTGGACAGCAACAACATGACGAGGAAAACACACCGCCGAAAATTATGTCAACGACCAGGGCAGGTAACCGGAACATCAACGGCCACAAGGCAGAAGAAACCGCTGGTGAACTTCAATAACAGGGAATAAATTAAGTTAAATTCCACAGGAAGACGTCTGGAATCTTAGCCGACTTAACTACACAAACGTTGTTGCTCACGAGAATGTCGCAAAAGTGATAACCAGGATCAAACGAAGAAATGTAAACAGTTGAGGTTCGATAGTAAGTTAAGTGAGGACTCATCTTTCATGTCCAAGATCGGTGGGTGACGAACTTTGTAGCACTCGCAAGCAGCACCTCACACTCCAACCGCTCGTGCACGCCGCCAGCGGCTCCAGCCCGACGGGGGCTTGCTTGCTTCTCCACGCCAGCCGACCGACTGGACTGCTGCTCATTCGCGACTGCACTGCTGGTTCGTCTCCCATTCACTGGCTTCCTTCGGACGGACGACGTCCCGAAGATACTGGCTCGGACCCAACCATGCAGAGGGAACACAACCGACATCTCTGCACAGGAAGGAACCGACCCAAATACACGTCGTCGATGAGATGACCGACCGAACGACCAACCAACAGTCATCCCCGCTGGTACTGGCTGTGCTGACCTCACTGGGGCTCCGTCCTCGGCTGCACTGCTGATCCGTCTCGAACTGATTGCCAGACACACGACGACCCGGAAGTACTATCGGTCGCTCCAGAGATGGTACGACAGTGCGCTTATCTATACATGGAGGTAAGAATAGAGGGAGACGCCGTGACGTCACAGCTGTGAAGCTATGTGAAGCCGAGGGTAGCCATCTCAATCCGACCAAAACATTGCTGCTGTAAGCTTGTGTGCATAGGCTTGTCGCTCGCTTTTGGAAGGATTTTGCGCTATTATGGTGACTTGTGTGGTGTTCGGATGTACGAATCGTTCTGATTGTGATGCGAAATCGAGGGGAATAACATTTCATGTGTAAGTTGTCTCGTTAAGTGTTATTTTACAACTTCATTGTGAATGAACGTGTGCTACATCGGTACTTGTACTATAGCGTGTTTTTCTCCTCTATGATTTTAGATTTCCTAAAAATGAAAGTCGGAAAGCTCTGTGGGAGAATGCCGTGAGGAGGAAGAATTGGCGTGCGTCTAAATGGAGCACTATATGTTCTCAACATTTCCGAGAAGAGGATATAGACCGAACTTCCTTTTCAACAGTAAGGCTCCGAGAAAATGCTGTACCATCAGTTTTCCCTACACACCCAAAACATTTGCAAAAGGTATGTTAATTCAAAGAATTAAATTCTTACTTTTCAAGTTCACGTTTCAATATAATACGTACGTATCGTCGATAATCGAAGTGTTGAGTAACTCACTTTGTCTTCATCATGTACCAAATTAAAAGCTAACAATACATTAACCGGCGTAAAGTATAGGCCTAAACAGGACACTGTGTAGATTTGCCATTCTATGTACCGTATTTCAGTAAATATTGGTGGTAATGAACAGTGTTTCCCAGTAGTGTAACGTAACTGAAATGTCCCAGTACGTATTACAAACAAGATGTATTTATGGGGCTTCGGAGGGAGGATGTAGCTAACTTAGTTTTCAGTTTCTATTATTTAGTTTGTGATACACGTTTATTACTGAATTAACAAAGTTGTATCGTTTACATTGAAGGCTAGCTATTCGTAATATTACATTAAAAACTATTTTTAATCAGAAGAAACGCGGAATTTCGCCTTTACGAGATTTTATTTTAAACAAAAACTTTGAAACAACCAATCTGATGACGTTACATGCGTATATGGTGCAATTAGTGACTGTAATATACGCAGCGCTATAGCACACTGGCAATGTTTTGGTCAGAGTGTCATGGCAGCGCGCCACGCCCCCATGGCTTCAAAACGTAGTACGGCTGGGGTACGTAGCGCCATCTCCCCTAATTCTTACCTCCATGTATCTATACGTGCTGGTGCTGCCCCTGACGGGCAAGTAATGCATGAAGTTGATGACGCTATTAAATGGAATAAGAAAACGAGGCGGCAGTACGGTAATAGAAGATGACAAGCAATAAATGGCATGAACACGAGCCGTGCTCGGCTCAACTATATGCCTCCGCATGAGCCCTAATTTCTCGTATGTTATCTCGCATGTTACGTGCAATGTATGTTGGCTGCAGTAGAATCGTTCGGCAGTCAGCTCCGAATTCCGCTTCTCTAAATTTGCTCAGTAGTGTTTCTCGAAAAGAATTCCCATTGGGACTCCCGAAGCATCTCCGTAAATCGTAAGTGTTGTTCGAACCTACCGGTAACAAATCTTGCAGCACGCCTCTGAATTGCTTCGATGTCATCCTTCAGTCCGACCTGGTGCGGATCCCAAACACTCTAGCAGTACTCAAGAATAGGTTGCACCAGCATCGTGTATGCGGTCTCCTTTACAGGTGAACCACACTTTCCTAAAATTCTCCCAATAAACCGATGTCGACCATTCCTCTTCCCTACCACACTTCTCACACCATCGTTCTACTTCACATCGCTTTGCAACGTTACGCCCAGTTATTCAAACGACTTGACTGTGTCAAGCAGGACACAACTAACACTATCCGAACATTACAGGTTTGTTCTTCCAATTCATCCGCATTAACTTGCATTTTTCCACATTTATAGCTAGCTGCCATTCATCACACAAACTAGAAATTTTGTCTAAGTCATCTTGTATCTTCCTACAGTTATTCAACTGCGACATCTTACCGTACACCACAGCTTCATCAGCAAACAACTGCAGATTGCGTTGTGTTGCGCATTAGATGCACCTACATTCATTAGCTCTCGTTGTAAAATGGTATTTTCTGGCGTTGAAATGTTCTGCAGTAGATAGGTATTGTGAGCAACTGTTTTGTATTGGTGTTGCATTAATAATAACAGTGAAGCACGTCTAACACGAGATTCGCAGTGAAAGTGATCGTCCAAGAACACGTTCATCGCTGTGAAACTATGTTCTGCTGCAAACATTTCCCCGAATTCGACAGTAGTAATGGACAATGCGCGATATCTCTCCTTTGTGATGGATAAAGCTCCAATGCAGTGGAGGAAAAAAGATTTTTTGCTCTTGGTACAAAGAAATGTTCCACTGGATAAAGTTGAACATAGCTTGTGTAAGGCAGAGTTAATGAAATCTGCAGTGTTCTGCAAGCCACACTCCACACTACTAGTGGCTAACGCTGAAGGGCATAGTTTAATCACGCTTCCTCCGAATCATGCTTATTTGGATCCTGCTGAGAATATATGGGCCTAGATGAAGACTAATGTGGCAAGAAGCAACAAGAGATTTATGCTCAGTGAGGTTCAAATGCTGACAAAAGAAACCTTTGCAAATGTTACACCACAGGATTGGTGTCGAGTTGTCACCCATTCCAAAAAGGTAGTTGAGGAGACAAGAATTCATGAACTGTTTTGAGTAATACGGAACTCCTCTTACATGTTAAAATCTGCTTATTTTGCCTAAATACAGTAGAGTTTACAAATATTCTTCTCCTGAACATTCTAATGCAGTTGAAATTGTGACACAATCCTAAAACAGTGTATTATTAAAATAGCAACCCAGAGCAAGACTGGTCAATAGTTATGAGAAACCTCATCCTCAGTGTAAAAACAAACGTGTAACTTCTTCACTTATATTGTTGAAAAACCCACAGCAATACTCGTTTCATCAGCTATTGATGGGCCTTAAAAGTTGCATTGTTTCATTTAAAAACTGTATTTGTTTGAATGTCGTGGTAGACATGGAAGTTTCGCTTCTTATTTATATGGCAAAGTACTCTCTTCTTTGCATGCTATCATTTGTCAAAATCTTGTTTCAGTGTCTCAGACCGTTTCTGAGATACGAGGGGGTGAGGTGGTTAGGGTTTAACACCCTGTCGACAACGACGTCGTTAGAGACGGAGCACAAGCTCGGATCAGGAGAGGATGGGGAAGGAAATCAGCCATGCTCTTTCAAAGGAACCATCGCGGAATTTGCCTGAAGCTATTTTGGGAAATTAGGGAATACCTAAATCAGTATGGCCGGGGACGGGTTTGAACCGTTGTCCTCCCGAATGCGAGAAACGAGGGATTTATGAAATTTAACCGTGGTTTTTTCACTGTAACATGCTTTCGTGACAGAGCCCTTTACCTACATTCCATTTTCTCAACTTTTGAGTCAGATAGTGACATCCTTCAAAGCTTAAAGAATAATTCTGTATGTTACCTAAATTTCATATGCAGCAAAATATGATGTAACATGCACCAGACGGAAATTCATTGCGATCCCTGTTTTTCACTGCAAATTTTAAGAATTTCTGGCAGTAATTCACCTAATATCGGGTATCAAAATAACTATAGCCATTAACGTAATGAAACGACGTTCATCATGAAGCTCAGGAATGAAGCTACAAGATGTGCGAGAACCAGAGTTTATTGCCGAATAGTTTCATTAAAATCTTTTGAGAAAAATTTGAAATCGGTCGGCTTGCCCAGCTTTCTGTTCAGTTAGTGAAGCGAGCTTGACAGGCTCCGAGCCGAGTGGGCCTGGCATTCAAATGGTTCAAATGGCTCTGAGCACAGTGGGACTCAACATCAGAGGTCATCAGTACCCTAGAACTTAGAACTACTTAAACCTAACTAACCTATGGACACCACACACATCCATGCCCGAGGCAGGATTCGAACCTGCGACCGTAGCGGTCGCGCAGTTCCAGACTGAAGCGCCTAGAACCGCTCGGCCACACCGGCCGGCAGGCTTGGCATTAATGTCATCTACTGACGTGTTCAACACAAGCCGGCAACTACGCTTCCCTCTACTCACTCCGCATTGGTCGAAAGTCGCAACTAATTTTAAACGCACTGTAGCCTATCCTGCCCTAGCCTACCTCTGTGTAAAGGCTGTAACTGGCGACAACTCCTGACTGCAGTCAAGATCTGCTTCCCCTCTGCTGTTACAAGACGTGTGGTGTGGAGTGTTACAGGATGGCTGCTTCCAGCACCAGAATGGCCTGTAGGGGAAATTTTGGAATGGGATCTCCAGTAGTGCAGCGAGGGCAGAGTAAAAAATGCTTACTCAGTAAAATATTCTTCACTATCTCTTACCTGTGATGAGTGATGGGAAATAAGCAGGCTGTTGCACATGCAAAAACGTCAGCTGCCCTCACATGTCTGCCTGTCCAGGTAAAGACAGCTTGTAACGGGCATCTCAGGACCCCCCCTACCCCCTTCCTCTCAACCACCCCCCCCCCCCCCTCCGAACAAACTGTCACAATGCACAATGCAGAGCCACATACAAAGTCGCTGCTGAGCAAGCCTGAGCAGGATCGCACATCTATTTGGCAGGCTATTGAAGTATCTGTACAAAGTTTATGGGATTGTGAAAAAAAATTAACATTTTTTTTAAAAAAATGGTTTGTGTCACTGATTTTTATAAAAAAAAAGATGTTCAATTACCTACTTCACCCTCTTCACACGACGGTCAATTCCTTCATGGAAAAATGTTTCTAGTTGCCTATGGGAACATGATTGTACTGAGACGTGCACTGTGCACCTCTTTATCCAAAGCAATTCGGAGGCCATAAATTACTTTCTTCAGGTGTCCAAAAATGTGGATATCGCATGATGACTGATCAGACTGTGGAGGATGTGTAAGGGCTTTCCAGCGAAACTTCTAATGCGTACTCAAAACCAACGTGGCAATGTGCAGGCAGGCATTTCGTTCGCAGGTTGTTTCGACCACACTGCCGAAGTTTCGCGGGGAAGCCCTTACACATCCTCCGTTCAGTCCCGATCTCTCCCCCTGCGATTTCCACACTGTTGGAGCCCTGAAGAAACACATTCATGGCCGTCGCTTTTCTTCGGATGAAGAGGCGCACGTCTGGGAACAATCGTGGTTCCGTAGGCAGTCGAAAACAATTTCCCGTGAAGGCATTCACCGTCTTGTCTCACAGTGGGATAAATGTGTTAACAGTTACCATGATTGCTTTTCAAATAATAAATAGTTTACTTTTTTGTATCTGTGTCATTTTCATTTGATTACTCCTTGCAACTGCGAAAACATTGCAGATTGTAAGATGGCAAATGGCTCTGAGCAATATGGGACTTAACTTCTGAGGTCATCAGTCCCCTAGAACTTAGAACTACTTAAACCTAACTAACCTAAGGACATCACAGACATCCATGCCCGATGCAAGATTCGAACCTGCGTCCGTAGCGGTCGCGTGGTTCCAGACTGTAGCGCCTAGAACCCCAGATTGTAAGAGACAGATTTATTTTTATATTTAATAATATTGGGATGGAAGTATAAATTACATACGTTGAGCTTCAGGTAGAGTAGAAGAATGTAAAGAGGAGTGCTTAAAAATAAAGAACATTTTGAATAACGATTAAGAAGGAATCTGTGCAGTATGAACAGCAGTTTAAGGATGTGAGGGCAGAATTAAATTCTTTAGCATTAAATCAAGGTGGTAATGTGATAGGTGTTCCGTGGGTTAATTCAGGAACGACATAGTGTTTTGCAAATGATCGAATACACCACCCACTAGATTTTCTTGCTGCTGTTTTGTGAGAGGAATGTCGGGAGAGGCAAAAATTCAATCCGTAAAAAGACATCTTGAGGGCAATGCACAGTCATGGGCAAATTTAATGAGTGCTTCATTTACAAGTGTTTGAGATTGTTGCCCGAAAAAATTCTGGAGTGAAGCGAAGCAAAATCGACTTCAGAATGAGTTCTTGAATGGACTAAGTTTCAAATACGGAAGCGGGTCGATGACGAATTTTTGTGTGCGTGAGCTCGCTATCTTGACGAATATAAATCGTCCGCTAGGACTGTTGACCGAAAGCGCAACGCTCATGAGACGACTACAGGAATTTTTACGATGGGATCTTCTCCACAGTCCGATAAATTCTACTTGTGAGTTTTTAGATTTTATTGAGAAACTTGAACAGGCGCTGAAATTCAAACCACATAATGGGAGCAGAAGACAGGGAAATGGGTAGCAGAACGGGAATTATAATAATCATCAAAATAATTATCAACGTAATAATAATTTTCATAGGGAAAATGGAAACGGTAAGTTTCATAAGAAAATCGAAATCTGGTATGAAGATTTGGTGAGCAGGAGTCTTACGAAATGCAACTCCGGAATACGAGATCGGGAAATTAGAGATCGCCGCTTCTCAGGTCCGGAGATGGTGAAATAAACCGGCGGGTGAAAGGACACGTTATTTTAAAAATTCTGTTGGTGCCGAAAATTCGGCAAAGAAGTCACAAGTGTTGGAGATAGATGTTATAACAAGTAATAATTAAATGGGGAATAATTTAAAGCAACTGAACGGTAAACAAGGCGCAAGAAAGTTAGAAAAGTTTGATAATGAGGATATGGGGTTGAAAAAACTATTTTGTGAAAGGAAAGTGAATGATGGAATGAATGTTTGTTGAAGATTCCGTGATCACAAGAGAGGCAAAGGTGGATCGGAATTTGGTGGAGATGGAATGTATGACGAATTCTAATGAGGCTCTAGTCAGTAGCAACAATTATAGCACTATGGGTGAAAGTAATGTAGGTGCTTTTGTTTCGGAGGAAGCAGATGAACCCATTAAGGCGGCGAAGCTGTTGTCTGTCTGCTGGAGATGAGTTTTGCGGTGTATCGACGGAAGTTTGAGAAGATATCTGTCAAGGTGGCGTTACAGAAGTCTCGTCAGCTGGTGATGAATTGTATTGCATATCGGCGGAAGTGGGTGATTTACTGTTAAAGGGAAACAAACGTGATGCTCTAGAGGCTGAAGTTGCGAAAGTTCAGGTTACTGATTTAGATATCTCGGAGGAAGGAGTTTTTGCCTTTATTTATGTTGATGGAAGGGAACCAATGGCTCTTTAATGGAAGCATGAAATTTTAGTGGATGTGGAAGGATGAATGTAAAAGTAATGTGTTACATAGTGGATTAGAATGAAAAATGACGAAGAAATAGGAGAGGAGAGCAAATGTTATCCACACCGAGGTAGCTCCAAATTTGGCAGAATTCGTTAGTACTGTGAATTCTGATGTGGTGCGCTGCAGTAACGGCAATTTGTGTGGTGTATCGGAGGAGGATGCCGCAGCTATTGGTGGTGATTTCTATAATGTATCAACGGATGTAATGGATGTTTTTAGTAATAAATCTTATGAGTTATCGGTGGATGCTAATGGGGTTAATTATGATAAAGTCTGTACTGAATCGGCGGAAATAAGTGAGGTTCTGTGTAAGGGAGGCGAAGTTTTAAGTGCAGCTACTGATATCGTTAACTCTGAGGAAGCGAACTGTATATTGATGCTTACGAGGATGATGAATCGACAGGTTTTGAGGGTAATTTAAATGAGTTGGAGGTAAATCAGAAGAATCTAGGAACGAATAATTAGATTGAGCGTTGTTCTGAAATTATAATGTGTACCACAAATATCGAAGAAAAAGGAAGGGGTGCTGAAAATGGTTTTGTGAGGGATGTTTAAAGAGGGGTTAAATCAGACGTGCAGCCTGTAAGTGAATTGATCGTTGTTGATTATGAAAGAAACTGTTCATATTTCGAAATTGAAAATAATGTTCCGGCGGTTGTCACAAATTAAGAGTCCGTTGGTGAGCGAGGAAAAAGGGCTCGAATTTCAGCAGTTCAAAAAACGCAAAAAGAGCGAGATTTAAAGATACAGTGGCGGTGTAAATGTAAGCGGCAACGGTGACAGACTTACTTCTTGTTAATGAAGACTTTGGAGTTAACAAGTTTGTGTCTAAAAAGAGGTATTCTCATGTGTAGTTATAAGAATTTTGGCCGGTATTTGAATAAGGGGTGATTTGCTAACACCTATGTAATAAAGCATGAAAAAACAACTTACTACATGGTGAGTGTCGACAATGGCCGCATAAATCTTGGTGCGAGGAGATCGGCAGAATATGAGTAATCCCTTCATTTAGGAAAGAGTGACATATAAATCGTATGTACGTAGATATGGGAGGAAATTTCAAGGGTTTATTTAAATGTATTACTTTGGATGGATTTCTCATATACTGACGTAATTTATTTGCAATTATTGTTCGCACAAAATTTAGCATATGGCGGTCGTTAGACGTAATGCCTTGTTCTACTCCCACAAGTAATCAAAATTTTAATCCACGCACCAGTTTTTGATTGTAACTGTAGTAGTAAGCGAATGACTCATTAAATTTGCTCATGATTGTGTATTACCCTCAAGATGGCATTTTACAAATTTGATTTTTGCCTCTTCCGACATTCCTCCCTCAAAACTATCTCTTGCGGAATGTATGTGTAGATGTAGAAAGTTCCTCAATGTTCATACTGTAATGTAACGTGTATGTGTGTGTGTACATCGGTATGCGCGACAGAGAAGAGAGGCCAGCGCTAGAGAGAGCGTGAGACACAGCTATCGCTTACATGTGACGCTGGAGATGCTTTTAAAAGATCTCTGCCACTCCGCGTCTGGAGATGACAGACACTCGGCTAGAGTACCGTAACACTTCGAGCACACAGGCTGTTTGCTTAACAGTGAATACGACGCCAGCCGGGATGCGGAACGACTGCCCATGTTGTCCTAGAGTTGAGAGGCACTACGTGTGTATTTTTTGCTCAGGCCACTACTTTAATTAATAGAGGGACTTAACTATGCCGGCGTTTTACATAGAGAGAAAATCATTAATCTAGCAGACATGCGATCAGCATGGCTGCCCATACGGAATAAAACCAAAAACTACTCGGTGCGCCGGATTATACACTACTGGCCATTACATTGCTACACAACAAAGATGATGTGCTGCAGACGCGAAATTTAACCGACAGGAAGACGATGCTGTGATATGCAAATGATCAGCTTTCCAGAACATTCACACAAGGTTGGCGCCGGTGGCGACACCTACAACTTCCAACCGATTTCTCATACACAAACAGCAGTTGACCGGCGTTGCCTGGTGGAACGTTGTTGTGATGCTTCGTGTAAGGAGGAGAAATGGGTACCATCACGTTTCCGACTTTGATAAAGGTCGGAATGTAGCCTATCGCGATTGCGGTTTATCGTATCGCGACATTGCTGCTCGCGTTGGTCGAGATCCAATGACTTAGCAGAATATGGAATCGGTGGGTACAGGAGGGTAATACGGAACGCC
The DNA here is from genome assembly GCF_023864345.2 of Schistocerca serialis cubense. Lineage (NCBI taxonomy): Eukaryota > Metazoa > Arthropoda > Insecta > Orthoptera > Acrididae > Schistocerca > Schistocerca serialis. The sequence goes on along the minus strand of NC_064638.1, from coordinate 1,232,165,033 downwards.
GTGCTGGATCCCAACGGCCTCGTATCGCTAGCAGTCGAGATGACAGGCATCTTATCCGCATGGCTGTAACGGATCGTGCAGCCACGTCTCGATCCCTGAGTCAACACATGGGGACGTTTGCAAGACAACAACCATCTGCACGAACAGTTCGACGACGTTTGCAGCAGCATGGACTATCAGCTCGGAGACCATGACTGCGGTTACCCTTGACGCTGCATCACCGACAGGAGCGCGTGCGATGGTGTACTCAACGACGAACCTGGGTGCACAAATGGCAAAACGTCATTTTTTTTCGTATGAATCCAGGTTCTGTTTACAGCATCATGATGGTCGCATCCGTGTTTGGCAACATCGCGGTGAACGCACATTGTAAGCGTGTATTCGTGATCGGCATGCTGGCGTATCACCGGGCGTGATGGTATGGGGTGCCATTGGTTACACGTCATGGTCGCCTCTTGTTCGCATTGACGGCGCTTTGAACAGTGGACGTTACATTTCAGATGTGTTACGACCCTTCATTCGATCCCTGCGAAACCCTACATTTCAGCACGACTACATGTTGCATGACCTGTATCGGCCATTCTGGATACAGAAAATGTTCGACTGCTGCCCTGGCCAGCACATTTTCCAGATCCCTCACCAACTGAAAACGTCTGGTCAATGGTGGCCGAGCAACTGGCTCGTCACAATACGCCAGTCACTACTCTTGATGAATTGTGGTATCGTGTTGAAGCTGCATGGGCAGCTGTACCTGTACACGCCATCCAAGCTCAGTTTGACTCAATGCCCAGGCGTATCAAGGCCGTTATTACGGCCAGTAGTGGTTGTTCTGGGTACTGGTTTCTCAGGATCTATGCACCCAAATTGCGTGAAAATGTAATCACATGTCAGTTCTAGTATAATATATTTGTCCAATGAATACCCGTTTATCAATTGCATTTCTTCTTGGTGTAGCAATTTTAATGGCCAGCAGTGTAGGTCGCACAGCAGAACGACTGCATCATAACAAGGAAAATCACCTTACAGTGGGTACAAGGCCACAGTCGTGGCATGAGCAATGTATTCATCACTAAGAATACCAACCACCACGGGGCAAAGACGTACGAACATGTACCTCCTGCAAAACGTGTTGCGGCCTATCGGAATCTTGTGGAACAGTAAGTGGCGCCTGTCGTACCAACAGGGCTGTACTACCGAGTATCCTGCACGGTCGCTGCACTACCTTTTTACGTACCACAGAAAGTTTCTAGTCAGCATGATCCTCCTCCGTTTTAACCACGGACGATTCCGACTGCACCTCTGTCTGGTACAACATTTTCGACTTACCACTGTAATACCACGCGACAACAGATCTCCTACAACTTTTGGAGCTTTGTGAACAACAGGTTCCTACTAGGGTGGAGGCCCTACTGGCATCACGTGTTGTGTCCATGTATACAGGGTGAGTCACTAAATATTGCCAACTAGATTAACTCCGAAAGTATGATAATAGCTGAAAAGATTGTGAGACAAAAGTTGCATCGGATAACGGGGGCCATAATTTGACGTTGGTTTTTTTATTGCTTGGTGGGGTCGCGACAGAAATGTGAAGGACAGCTTTGTTTTTGTAAATGGGATGCTGCAGTTTGGTACTTATTTTCTGACAGCGGCTATCGTGACGAATCCAATGATGTGTAACAATAAGGTCTTTGAAGGTTACAAAGGGGACACGGACGTCCATTTGCAGAAGATTTTCGAAGGGATGACCATTTGTATCAATGCAGGGTTGCAATCATCTTACCATGGATTGAGTGGTATTCCTTCTCACTTTGGCATTTACCGAAGCACATTCTCTGAAAATTCTCTCTCGTATATCGTGCAAATAGTAAATACTCGCCAAATACGGCATATCCATTAACGTGCCACTGACATGTAAATACCACTCGACGGTTTCGCAGTACAATAGTAATAGGGACGGTAAGACTAGTATCGTCGAATCAAGCGAATGTGAACGATGTATTCCTTCGAAGAACAAGTCGGTATGCTTCTCATTTACGGAGAATGCCAACGAATTTCAGTGAGAGCTAGAGACTTATACGCTGAAAGATATCCTCAACGTATTCACTCTACACATCGTACATTTAAATATGTGTATGATAAATTGAGAACAACTGGATCTTTAACGCATCGGAAACATATCCGGCAAAGGAAAGTTACTAAGGAGGAAACGGAAATTGGTACTCTTGCCACTGTGCCATTTTGCTTCGAGATCCTTGTGTTAGTTCTCATCAAATCGCAAGGGAATCTGGCATGAAATGTTGTTCATGTTCTGCATCGCCATAAATATCATCCTCACCATATCAGCATCCACCAAGAATTAACTAGTACAGAGTGTAGTCGTCGCATTGAATTCTGTCGATGGGCTCAACTTAAGATTCAGAGGGACGACACATTTATTAATTTGATTTTATTAACTGGCGAAGCTACATTCACGAGCCATGGAAATGTTAATTTGCATGAGATGCATTATTGGGCAATTGAAAATCCATGTTGGCTGCGGTGGGTTGCACACCAAAAACCGTGGTAGGTGAATGTATGGTGTGGGATTCTGGAGGACAGAATTATAGGCCCTTATTTCATCGAAGTAAATCTTAATGGTAGGAAGAACACCAGATTCCTGCAAGAAACATTAGGTCTGTTACTGGAAGAAATACCTTTAGGAACAAGGAACAGAATGTGGTATCAACACGATGGGTGTCCGGCACATTTTTCGCTGATGGCTAGAAATGAGTTGCAGAGACAATTCCCAAATCGATGGATTGGACGTGGAGGAGATGTGGCCGGCTCGTTCGCCAGACTTGACGCCTCTGGATTTTTTGTTGTGGGGATTCGTAAAAGACATTGCTTATAAAGACGTTCCAACTACAACAGAAGATATGTGAGGGACAATTGTCAGAGGATGTGCTTCGATATGTGCCAAAGTGGTAAGGAATACCACTCAGTCCATGATAAGAAGATTGCAGCACTGCATTGATACCAATAGTTATCACTTCGAACACCTTCTGTAAATGGCCGTTCATGTCAACTTTGTGACCTTCAAAGACCTTACTGTTACATATCATTCGATTCGTCTCGATAGCCGCTATCAGAAGACAGGCACCAAACCATAGCACCCCATTTAAAAAAACACAGTTGACCTTCATATCTCTGAAGCGACCCCTCCTAGCAACAAAAAATCAACGTCCCGTGCAACTTTTTTTCCACAAACGTTTCAGCTCCTATCATACTTTCAGAGTTATTCTTGGTGGCAACAGTTAGTGACTGATTCTGTGTAATGGCAACTAAACTTACTATAATTTGTTATATATATAACCAATGGAAATAATCTGTGCGAGTCTCAGTTTTATATGTGTGCGTGTCATGTGTTTGATTGCACAATATATTTATAATATATCATTTACTGGAGGTCGGTTGAGTTCATCACGTCCGGATGTCATAAATAAACCTCCTTTAATTGAACCTGTACCATCATCAGCCCCAGATTATCTCTTAATTTCAGTTGATATCATGTAGTGTGTTCAAGTTACTGACAAGATTAATATACAAAGGAATGAAAAAGAGGATCTGTTAGATGCCGAGCAGCTTGCCTTCAGATAAGATAAAGCACCAGAGAGGCAGATCTGGCGTTGCGCTTGATGACGAGAGCACGACTTGAGAAAAATCTAGATGCGTTCACGGACTTATCAGCCTAGAAAAGACGTTACGATGTTGCTAGATGTTATAAAGTCTTTGGAAAGTAGGTATAAGCTATAGGGAAAGACGGAGATGGGAAAGTAGGGATGGAGGACCAAGAGCGCTCAGATTTAAAGTCAGAGCTAAAGTCTTTCACCCTTACTTTTCAAACTACATATCGAAGACGCAATGACGGAAGTAAATGGCAGGTTCAGGAGATCAATGATAAAATTCACTAACGACATTGCTATCACAAGTGAATAAGAATTACAGGATCTGTTCAATGAAGTAAAGAGTCTAATGAGCGCAGACTGTGGCCTGAGAGTGAACCGAAGAAAGACGAAAGTAACGAGAGGCAGCAGAAATGAGAATGGTGCCAAAATTATCAAAACTGGCGATCATTTCATTACAGATACAATATTTGAATCGATTTCGCAAACTGAGGCATCTCTCCTAGGAATTCAGAGCCCTCCAGCGCAAAAACTCTAACCACTTCGGAATTACGGCGCAGCAAGACCGTCCATCGTGCTCGTTGGAAGCCAGCGGTAGGTCTTTGACACGTCTTCAGAGCTCAGTGAACATGCCTTCAAGAAGAACTGCTGGATTTTATGCTCAGCTGATGAATAGTTTCCATGACTAATTTTCTGAAGTAAGTTATGTAACTCTTGATTACGTCTTTATTTTGTCAGGCATTTGAGTAAAACTTACCTCAAGAAGTCTTTCGTCGCTTCCAGTCAGGTTTTAGGCATTATTCCCTTCGGAAAGTGTGTATTTCCGCACAGGCTCGTGCAACTGATTCCAGTCCAAACGGAAATAGTTCGCGATCTGTTTACCAGAAAACTCTTGACGTCGAATCGAACTGTCCATAGATATATCACTTGTTTATCTGTGCGCTTTTCCATTCGGATACATTCCATTTTCAAGTGCTGTGTAACAACATCAGAATATCTTTTTCCTCGCGAGAATCCGACGTCATGAGTTCAGCGTAACTTCATAACGAAGGACTGCGCACTGGATCAACAAGGAAAGACTGCATGACAAAGGCTAAACTGCATACCAATACGCGAACACATTGTGTTGTGAAGTATTTTCTTTGCTGTGCTGCACTGTCCTGTCCTCCTTCGGCTGCGTGGCAATGTGCTCCTTTCCTAACGCACCCTCTTGGACTTGATGCTTCAAAATAAACAACAGTGTCATTCAAATAACGTTGTAACCTTCCAAGGGTTTACTTCTGTAACCTCGCAATAAAATGGTGACTAACCTCTCAATAAAATTGTGGCTCACATATAACCTTTCAATAATTAACAAACTGTGAATTTAAAGTGGTAAATTTTGGACGTCAGCAGTGCTGCGTCATGGCCCTGAAAGATTATTCTGAACAAACTGAAAACTCTTAGATCAGCGAAGTCGCCGGAATCGCGTATATATCTGCTCCTACAAGAAATTTTTCTGGGACAGCCCAGTGCAATGCTGGCCACTAGATTTGTCATGTATAAAAAGAAACAACTGATTTTGCTTTATGATAATAGGGGTGACCATGGATAGGAGAAATAAGTAAAATCTTTAAATTCAAAAGTTATCTTTATAAGAAAGATTATTAAGATTATAAACAGCCGACCAGTTGCAATGGATAAAGAAATCTTTACCTAGGTTTCAACAAGCTTGTGAGCCCTGCAACATCCATGTACTGATTTATATTTACATGACAAACCCTATTTTTAGGGCTATATTTTAATTTGGACAAATGGATCTATGCAGACATTTGTAAAAACGGCGATGATACATCAGTCCATACTAATGTAAAATTGCCACCTTCTGAAAAAGACAAATTTAAATTTGTTGAAACCTAGGTAAAGATTTCTTTATCCATTGCAACTGGTCGGCTGTTTATAATTTTATTACGTGGAACCGTTGCTGTTGTGCAGCTATGTTTAAAATACAGAAAGATTATTATTAAAAGATTTTTAAAAACAATTACATGGGACTTGATATAACAATAGTTCAAAATCAGTTGTTACAAATTACATATGCTCACGGCTGCCTTTACTTTATACTACATCGCTCAGGCACGACCGGCCCAACCGCCCGACTGCAAGCTGCTACTCCTGCTACCGCTGCCGACATTGCTGTCTGGTCTGCGATTCTATTGTAACTTGCTGGCAGCGCGTGAGCAATCCATCGAAATTACATCTGCTCGAGTGCGCTAGCAACAAATTCCTTATTCATAGACCTCTTACAACGTGTATTTCTAATTATTTTTCTATCTGTCTAAGCACCTATCTATTCCTTGGCACCCACCTCTGGTGCATCCAACAATACTCAAATAAAGTGATTTTCTGGTAAAATTGAAGAAAAAGAAGAATAGAAAATAATGGAATTTTGCGTATTGGGTGTACACAATATAGCAGGAAAAGTACGTCATTAAATCTGTAGGTGATTTGGGTTTTACAGGATGTGGTCCGTAGTAGGTGGTGTTCCAGTTTCTGGGCAACCCATTGAGCAAGTGGTTTCATAGGACTGGACAGGGCAACAGACGAAAGCCCTCTGTTTGGTGTTAGGTTGGGGCAGCATGACCCACAAGTGGTCTTGTTATGTTGCTGAAAGATAGTGTCACAGAGACCTTGAAGGTAGGGCACAGCCAGCGTTTACAACACCTTCGAAATTTGACAGGTGCTGTCCAGGTTACGAGATCGTGATGTGCACACAATGGTACCCCATACCATCATGCTAGATGCTGTGTCCGTACGGCAGCCTGTCAGCGTTCGATCTCCTCAGAGACTCCACACTCGGTTACGTCCATAGTGATACTGTATGCAGTACCGTTACTCGTCTGAAAAGACGACGTGGTGATACTGCTGTGCCCGCGTTGTCGATTGCCAGTGCGCCTTGTTCTGCTGTCCTGCTGGGAAGCTGCAGCAATGGTCACAATGCTGACTGTTCGTGGTGCTCTAGACGTCGCTTCCATGTACCTGTGGATACTTAGCTTGCTGCAGGCAAGCCTGTATTCTGACTCAAGCTATGTGATGTGGCTGTACGATCCAGTCGGCCAAGCGATCAACATGTCTGCCCTCTCGGGCGCTAGTTATGTAGGGTTGTTGAGATTCTACATGGCTGTCCTCATTCCATCAACTCCATATCTACATGGTGACCAAAGGGAGTAGCGATAGTTAGCCTCATGTTCCATGAATCATTTCGCATGATAAACCGTAATGGTATGGAACGAGTCATTTTTACATTCACACCACAAATTATTTTGTAAATATGACTGCATGCTCAACATTCGAAAGATACTTTTTAACGTACAGGTGTGAGTTAGTAATTCCTATCCACCGCCTTTTACACATTACAAAAACAGAAATTCTTCTCCCGAACAGAGGGAATTGTGAAGAAGAAACTTTTCAATTTTATTTTCAAATTTTACTTTGCTGTCTGTCAGACATTTTATATTACTGAGTAAATGATCAAAACTTTTAGTTGCAGCATTGTAGTCTCCTTTTAGAATTGAAGACAACCATAATGTGAACTGTAGTCGATTATTTACAGTAGATTTCATGAGGGAACAGACATATGGTGAAGCAGAAATCAGAATATTCAACTCCTTAAACGGATGCCTACAAGATGGTAATGAGTGAGCACCACATATTGTTCTTACTGTACGTGTTTTCTTAAAGATGTTTAACCACAGAACGTTATTTCATATGATATTATTGAATGAAAGTATTCAGAATACTTCTAATGATTCTAAGTGCAAATGTGGCTGAACTAAGTTTTTTTTTAGGAGTTCCAAAATTTCCTGTTTAAATTCTCATCAGTATGGAAACCTAAGAATTTTGAAGTTTCCAAAGCATTTATTATTGCCTTACCATGTGTTACACTTGTGATTACTACTCTTAGATGTGTAGAACATAATGTACTGTATCTTTTTAAAATTGAGGTGAGACTATGCACAGAAACCCATCAATGATACTTTTAAGAGCTGGCCAGAGTTGCCGAGCGGTTCTGGAACCGCGCGACTTCTACGGTCGCAGGTTCGATTCCTGCCTCGGGCATGGATGTGTGTGATGTCCTTAGGTTAGTTAGGTTTAAGTAGTTTTAAGTTCTAGGGGACTGATGACCTTAGCAGTTAAGTCCCATAATGTTCAGAGACATTTGAACCATTGATACTTTTAAGAACATTGTTTATCATTCCTTCTATTTCTGTATGCATGCTTGGACTGAATGCAATACGAGCACCATTCACAAAAAGAACTAGTTCTGCTTCTTGTATATCAGAAGGACGATCGGTGACATACATGAGAAATAATAATGGACCTAACATTGAGCCTTCGGGAACCACAGTCCGAATAACGCTTCCGGACTGCATTGGTTGAATTACTAAGTACAGTTTTCGCCATTCTTTTCCTTGGATGTGACATTATCCATTTGTTGGCTATACCATAAACCAAATAAATTTTCAATTTACCTTGGAGAACACTGTGAAAAACTACAACGATGAACTGTACTCTCGATACGCCACGTGAAGGTAGGCGTTTCTCTTTTATACATGTGGCATAGGACGATCTTCTCACAAGCAACGGACATTCAACAACAATTTGCGAATTATAAAATTGGCTCTGAGCACTATGGGACTTAACATCTGTGGTCATCAGTCCCCTATAACTTAGAACTACTTAAACCTAACTAACCTAAGGACATCACACACATCCATGCCCGAGGCAGGATTCGAACCTGCGACTGTAGCAGTCGCGCGGTTCCGGACTGAGCGCCTAGAACCGCTAGACCACCGCGGCCGGCTGTGAATTATAAAGCCGCTACGTAATCTTTCCATTTATACAGAATGTAGGAGGCATTACACATACCTGCTTTGTGCGGTTGCGCTGAAAGGCTAGCCATTCATATATCCAAGCATGTCTCCCAATCAGCGGCCAACACCAAGCCACAATCAGTCTAGTACCACCTCAGAGACCACAACAGAAACCAGCACCAACAGCAAGAAAGCTACACCTAATTATGTGTGGTGTGTGTACTGTAAGACCTTCGGTACACACACCATCAGATTATTGGACTTGTCGCTCTAACGAAGCAGGCGAGTGTCAGCAATATGTCTCGTGGTCTTATCGTGGCGTGTTTATCTTCTGCCGTTAGGTCAGACGATAGAAATGCCACTTGCACGCTTAGAGTAGCAGATTGACGGTGACCAACTTTAAACAGAACTTGATTAATTTTCACACACATCTATTAAAATAATAAAAAGCATAGAAATTACTTAACTTGATTCTGGATGCTGTTTACAATTGACAATCTGAAGTTCCTTTGGTCTTGGCAGGTTAATCTTATTCTCACGTATCTCTGATACTTGACAAAGTGTCTAATCATTTACCTTCATGGCTATGTACAGGAATATGACAATCTTATTAGGCGCAGACTGAAACTTGACTATAGACTAATGCAGCCAAATGCAGACTGACTAATCGGAGGTCTGTACACTCGTTATAATACCTCGCGCGTTCATGTATCACTGCGCGAGTGTGATCCGCTAGGAGAAAAGGTTCTACGTTAGCAGCAATGTCATTGGCTGCGTTACATATTAATACACGGATTGGCGGAAGCAGAATTTGGTCCGTCTCTAAGGCAGCGCCATCTCGTAGTGCGGAGATGGACGAGCGCTGCTTAGCGGGGCGCGCTCTAGTGGGAAAGTTGTGTACGCGCTGACTACGCGGAACTATGTACACAACATTATGATAATTCAGAATTTAACTTACTTTTAAGTAGGCTAGAGAAAAAAGAGATACTGCAGACAGCGCAGCGGATGCTACTTGGATTGTGACATCCAAAGGGAGATTCCCTCTGTTTTCCAGTAACTGAGCAAACAGACAGAACCAACCTAAGGACAGAAAATATTGCTACATCAGCAGAGCTGCTGCTCGACCTCATGCTCCAGGTCTGCCTGCGCAGGTCAGAGTCATTCGACTTGGACAAAATATATATAGATCATGTAAGAGCACACGGACGAACATATTTCGATTACTCACAGACTGGCAGTAAATGTTTTCTACACGTAAAACACCCAGAACACATAGACAAAAAATGAATGTCTTACAACATAATAAAAAAAACAGTACGACAGTCAGCGGGGAAATCCCTAAAATAGCACGAGACTTGCAGGCAGATATCATGTGCTTACAAGAACCCTATAATAGAAATGGGCAACTGATCCTAAATAGAACTTATCACATAATTAAGGTAACACAGTCATGCAATCAACACTCTGTTACCATAGAGATAACTAATGGGAACGTCACACGGGTTATTGCATCCATGTACGCCCAATACAGTCATCATATACAGCCATACGCAGACTAAATCAGAGACCTAGTAATGTATGCCAGAGGCCAAAAATTAGTGATAAGTGCTGACATTAATTCCAGATCGACCCTCTCGAACTCAGACAGAACAGATGACAGAGGACGCATAATCACCGATCTAATACAAGAATACGGAAGGACCTATACCAACATATGCAGGGTTCGATGGTACGAGCAGTAATATCGACTTAACGCTAGCAAATAATGCAGCAATGGCATACGTAACAAACTGGACTGTACACGACAACATGACCAGTAGTGATCACAGTGTCATAACGTACACACTAGCTCACACTCAGAATACAATGACCAAATCACACACCAGACATTTGTTGCTGCACAAAGAAGACTGGAACAAATTAACGGAAATTATCCAACAATTCGATCTAGAAAACATCAATGGAAGTATCGATTATAGAGTATACAAGTTAACAAAGGTAATACAATGTGCACAAAACGCTTCAATACCGACAGCAAAGAACACAATGCTCACAATGCTCACCAGAACCATGGACCAACGAACTCACGAGACTCAAACAAGATGCAAGACGCAAACGAAAATTACATCGAAGGGCGATAGCAGATAGGGACAGACGAATAAGACTTGAAGCATATAGGCATCCACAAGACGTATAGATAGACCCTATACAACAAGCGTAGACAACAATGGGAGCTATTTGCAAAAACTCAAACAGAGCAAAATATATGGGGAGAACCATACAAAATACTGACAGTGAAGATAAAAATCCCACTAGTTCTTGGAACGCTAAGGCTGGATGACAGAACGATGACGAAGGGATGGGGGAATACAGCGGAGTTTCTGCTGTATAAACTGCTTCCTGACGACGTTATAGATACAGACACACAATATCATGCAACACTAAGAGAAAACCTACACACACCATACAGCACTGCAACTGTCACCTGTCCTTTTGCGCAAGAAGAGGTTGCGCTAGCAATCTCAGAGCTCAAAAACAAAAAAGCACCTGGTCCAGATGGTATCCACTCGGAAGCACTGAAAAAACTAGCACCGCAGATCACCCCGTTCCTAACAACGTTACTGAACGATGCCTTACGGCTGGGCAGGGTACCTACAGTATGGAAAACCTCCAAAGCAGTCATTATTTAGAAATCAGTGGTAAGGGATCCTTCAGATCCAAAGACTTACAGGCCAATATGCCTAAAACACCCTAGCAAAGATTCAGGAGAAGCTAGTGTGTAACCGCCTGCAAACACACAGAGCTCTCAGGGGTATGAGCCAACACCAGCTCGGCTTCAGAACTGGCAGATCAAAAGATGCCATCAACCAGGCCCTGCACATACTTAACACCACAAAACAGAAATACGCGATGGCAATAATGATTGACATTGCCGGACCATTTGATAATCTCTGGTGACTCGCACCGTTTCAGAGGCTAAGACATCTGGAGGTACCGCAGTCACTGTACAACAGTTTTCTAGACTACTGTAAAGACCGAGTAGTCGAATGGCTCATGGACAGCCGGAAAGTAATTAAAAGAATTACCAAAGGCAGCCCTCAAGAGTCGATCTGCGGCCCCATCTTCTGGGACATAACAATCGAACCCCTCCTACAACTTCTGGATGGGGATGACAGGTCAGACGGAATTGTCAACTACGCAGATGACCTATTAGTTGTAGTCACTGCAAACAACGGAGCCCAGTTAGAAGAGAAAGCCACTGGAATACTGCAAACAATTACTCAGTGTGGTCACAACAGCAAAGTCAGGATAGCCGAAAACAAAACAACATACACTTTACTGAAAGGATCACTCCACAGGAATCCTTCGGTTAAAATTGGGGACACAAACATGAAACAAGCACACGTTGCGCGCTATCTTGGGGTACACACAGATGAAAAACTGAATTTCCACGAACACATAAGGCTAACAACCGAAAAAGCAGAAAAAATAGTGCACAAATTGGTGAGGCTAAATTCAAAACAGTACAGACTACCTCTACCAGTCATACGGACATACCATCGTGCGCTCTCCGAATGAGTACTCAGCTTCGCAGCTAGCACGTGGGCACATAGACTGGACGTGGTCACCAACAAAGCATCGTTCAGACGAGGGCAGAGAAGTGTCCTACTTAGGCTAACTGGAGCCTTCGGTACCACCTCAGCGGATGAACTGTGTGTGGTGCTCGGAATATGGCCCATAGATATCACGATCAAATACAGAGCTGCAAGGTACTGGTTAAAGATGGGGAGAGTAGATAAGATACACACAATAACTGGTGTGCTGATAGAGACGATACGTCACCTTAAAATTTGGCGTTTGGATACATGGCAAGGTGAGTGGGATGTAAGTGATAAGGGACGTAGACTGCAAGACTTTCTCCCTGACATAAGGGAGCGGTAGAGAATGAGACATATCGATCCCAGCCCCGGTATGGTACATTTCTTAATCGGACACAGACCTTGTCCCACACAATAAAGCCGCGTGAGTCTGAGGCAGACACTTACATGAACATACGGGGAAGAAAGTTTCCCAGAACACACTGTCTTTTTCTGAAGTCAATACGCGAACAACAGACATACACCACACAGATACAGACATACATACATATACAGCAATAAGAGACGAAGAACAATGGGCACAAATAAACGCACTGACAAACAGTATTACAAAAGCAACACACGAAGAGTACATCGGACACGACATAACAGACATTCCTATGTGCAACATGACAACAATCTCCAGAGGGTGGACAGCGATACCCACAGTGACAGCGAAAATAGTGACAATGAGGAGGAACAAGAGGAGGAAGCTGAGATGTGACAGTAAATAAGCATAAGGTGCTGGCGATCTAGCCAAGAGGTCACCAAATGCTGTACATGGATGGGCACCTAAAGTAGTTAATACATAGGATTAGTCATTAATAGGACAAGCAATATTATTTCTCTACTAATAACCGTTTGTGTGTGTGTGTGTGTGTGTTTCTGTGTGTGTGTGCGAATGGCGGTCAACAGCTCGAAGAAACCATTCGGAGGTATTCACCGTCAGTCACATTCTGTGATGGTACCAACAAATCTCTCCTCTATCCTGTCATATTTTTATATTCTTCTTAAAAAACAACAAAATTCTAATCATACTTCAACCTTAAATTATTGTTATTTTGAAAAGGGATCATTCTTTGTAAATGTTGTAGGTAAAACAAAAGAAAAGAAAACTGAGCAAAGATGAAAAACGAAAATTGTAAGATGTACGACCTGTTTTAAACATCAGGTAACAGGTCAATAATTGGGCAATAAATAAATATCCATGCATGTAGTATGCTTCATGCCAGTTTGATGTGTGTTGTACGTCACCTTTTGCCTTCCGCAAACCTGACTAAATCGTTGGTTCGTAGTTTTCCCACAAGACGCTACCTACAGACCAGACGAATATCGTGAGTGCTCGGCTCCTGCTTGCCGCTCTCCCGAGGCGTCCCAGACGGGTGGCGCCCGGGGCTGGTTCCAGCGCACTCAGCCGGCCCTGCGGCCACCGGCCTGGACTATTTCCGTCGCTGATACAAGCGGCGGCGCCGCCTTTTTGCCTTACCTGCCGGTGACCCTGCGCTGCTGCCGACTCATTTCATCCATCGGAGCGAGCCGAGAGCCCGCTCCCTGGTCATTACCTCGGGATTCCGCTTTAGCGTCCATTATCCTGCCGCGGACACTAATGACGCCACATACAGACAGACCCTGCAATCTCCTCCATACGTCCCGGAGTCATTTCGACTACAACGGATCGCTGCAGATATACTGGGGTTCTGTATTAAAGGATTCTGCCGCTGCCTCTGACCGTCTGTCTACAGACCTGGAGCCAAATTTCTCAAGTAAACCCACCATATTGAAAGGTTGGCGCTACTCACGATATTTTTTTATGCTTGTCTCAGGACATGCGTCATATTCTGTGTACCGCATTGCGTACGCTAAATAAATTCTATAATAATATACTACTTTGTTGATGTTTATTGACATAATACTCACCTCTATTCGTGACTTAAAGTACGTTAACATCACCACTGCTTACTAACATAAAAGCGTTAATATACTGTCATGCCTTCACTCCCTCTCCCCCCCCCCCCCCACGCCGTCGTCGGTTCTATATTCTGAGGAGAACCTTCTCAATCCTTATATAGCACGCTTAGATTTTTTTCCGGTTCTCCTGCATTTCCTCAGTCACTACCATAAAATGCTGTGCTCCGAAAGTACATTCTCAGAAATATCTTCCTCAATTCAGGCCTATATTTGACACTAGTAGACGTATTTTGGCTAAGAATGTTCGCCTTTGATAGTCTACTCTTTTATGTCCCCCTCGCTTCTTCCGTCTGTTAGGTTGCGGGCAATTTGCGGCAATTTCGTCTACTTCATAGTCACTAATTTTGTTGTCTTTACGCTAATTTCTGCTACTCCTGATTACTTCCGTCTTATTTCCGTTTACTGTCAGTCCATATTCTGTATTCATTACGTCATTCCGCTCAACACGTCCTATAATGTTTCTTCACCTGCATTGAGGATACGTGTGTCACCAACGGACTTGTTGACATCCTTTCACCCTGAAATTTTATCTCACTTTTAAAATGCTCTTTTATTGCCGCATTCCTCCTTTGTTGTACAAAATGGTCCAAATGGCTATGAGCACTATGGGACTTAACATCTGAGGCCATCAGTCCCCTAGAACTTAGAACTACTTAAACCTAACTAACCTAAGGACAACACACACATCCATGCCCGAGGCAGGATTCGAACCTGCGATCGTAGCAGTCGCAGGGTTCCAGACTGAAGCGCCTAGAACTGCTCGGCCACACTGACCGGCTCTTCGATGTACACACTGAACAGTAGGGATGAAAGACTGTAGCCCTCTTATACACCCTTTTTAATCCGAGCACTTCGTTCTTTGTCTTCCATTCTTAATGTTCCCTCTTGATCTCCTCCCTCTTATATACTACCCGTATGTTCCGTCAGATTACTCCTATTTTTCCTGAAATTTCGAACGTTTTGCATTTTTCCACACTGTCGAATCCTTTGTCCAGGTTGAAAAATCTTATAAAATGTCTTGATTTTTGCTCCATTGTGAAGCTCAACGTCAGAACTGCCTGCTGGTCCTTTCACTTCTCCTAAAGTCAAATACACCGTCATCTAACACGTTATCTATTTTTTTCATTCACCTGTTTACTATTCTTCTCGGTAACTTTGATACATGAATAGGTGATTTCAATTTAATATTCGATGATGACGTATAATTAATAGAAGCGTAGGGGCTAAAACAATGAAAAATTTTTGTTAATGATTTTTAAATTTCGCATCTGTATGTCGAGGCAAGCCTATAGGTGATTTTATAACGATATTTATAGTATACCCTGGCCCTTACTAGCTGCCGGAAGAGAGTGATCGGTTCAACGACCTTTCTATTGTTATCGGTTTAAAGTGAGGATACATCGCGAGGTGGCGCGGTTCGCCTCTACTCTGCAGTAAAGGCAAGCACAAGAATGACATGCTAACTCATTGCACACAGTCTGGTCTTTATAGATAACGACGGGGTTAGGAATATTTGTAGCTTTAGTTATTTACGTTTTAGTATATTCAGAGGGATATATTTTGTTTTATGTGTTCAAAATGGTAGAGAGATATTCTGAGGTATAGAATCTGATGTGTATTTTAGTGGGGTAAAGCTGAATTGTGTCTGATACGTGATTCCTTAATCGTAGCACACTTACACACCGTATCTTTACTACCAAAAAGAAGAAGCGGGATGGAATCTTGGTTGGTAGTCAATTTATAATTAAGACAGTTTATTAACATTACCCCTTTAAAAAAATGACAATTACAAATTGTGGACGAGCCACTAGGTAAAACTTTGCAAATACAGTTAGAAACCCAACGTACTCCGTACTCTAACTAACAATTCCAGTTAAGAAACAGGGTTACTAACAAACTTGAGAACTTCAAACGCCCGTATAGGACTTCCCTCAAAATAGATATGATGAAACAATTGCAAGTAAAGGGTGACTTAATAACACTTGAACACTAGTGCCAAGCTAAGATGCCCATTACATAACATGACAAGACCAAAAATAGCCGGCCGCGGTGGTCTAGCGGTTCTAGGTGCTCTGTCCGGAACCGCGCGACTGCTAAGGTCGCAGGTTCGAAACCTGCCTCGGGCATGGATGTGTGTGATGTCCTTAGGTTAGTTAGGTTTAAGTAGTTCTAAGTTCTAGGGGACTGATGACCACAGATGTTAAGTCCCATAGTGCTCAGAGCCATTTTGAACCACTTAAATAAAAAAAAAAACTACAACAGAAACACTGATCTTAAAAAAAGAAATGTTCACCTGCTCAGACGTGTTAATAAAAATTACTAGTAAAAGCTGCACAAGAAACTCAGCAACTGTTACGCAGTTTAAGGTTTAGCCAGTTGCCAGTCCCTAATATTTCAGAAAACAAATTCATATACAAACAGGTTACATACATTATACATGGTGGTCCACTGATCGTGACCGGGCCAAATATCTCACGAAATAAGAGTTAAACGAAAAAACTACAAAGAACGAAACTTGTCTAGCTTGAAGGGGGAAACCAGATGGCGTTATGGTTGGCCCGCTAGGTGACGCTGCCATAGGTCAAACGGACATCAACTGCTGTTTTTTTACGTTTGTGAGTATTACAGCGCCATCTATCACAAAGCGAAAAAAGTGGTCCAACTAAAACATTCATATTTCTTTAACATGTCCTACCAACCGATCCCTTCTTCTAGTCAAGTTGTGCCACAAACTTCTCTTCTCCCCAATCCTATTCAATACCTCCTCATTAGTTACGTGATCAACCCACCTTATCTTCAGCATTCTTCTGTAGCACCATATTTCGAAAGCTTCTATTCTCTTCTTGTCCAAACTGGTTATCGTCCATGTTTCACTTCCATACATGGCTACACTCCATACAAATACTTTCAGAAACGACTTCCCGACACTTAAATCTATACTCGATGTTAACAAATTTCTCTTCTTCAGAAACGAATTCCTTGCCATTGCCAGTCTACATTTTATATCCTCTCTACTTCGACCATCATCAGTTATTTTACTCCCCAAATAGCAAAACTCCTTTACTACTTTAAGTGTCTCAGTTCCTAATCTAATTCCCTCAGCATCACCCGATTTAATTTGACTACATTCCATTATCCTCGTTTTGGTTTTGTTGATGTTCATCTTATATCCTCCTTTCAAGACACTGTCCATTCCGTTCAACTGCTCTTCCAAGTCCTTTGCTGTCTCCGACAGAATTACAATGTCATCGGCGAACCTCAAAGTTTTTTACATCTTCTCCATGAATTTTAATACCTACTCCGAATTTTTCTTTTGTTTCCTTTACTGCTTGCTCAATATACAGATTGAATAACATCGGGGAGAGGCTACAACCCTGTCTCACTCCTTTCCCAACCACTGCTTCCCTTTCATGCCCCTCGATTCTTATAACTGCCATCTGGTTTCTGTACAAATTGTAAATAGCCTTTCGCTCCCTGTATTTTACCCCTGCCACCTTCAGAATTTGAAAGAGAGTATTCCAGTTAACGTTGTCAAAAGCTTTCTCTAAGTCTACAAATGCTAGGAACGTAGGTTTGCCTTTTCTTAATCTTTCTTCTAAGATACGTCGTAGGGTTAGTATTGCCTCACGTGTTCCAACATTTCTACGGAATCCAAACTGATCTTCCCCGAGGTTCGCTTCTACCAGTTTTTCCATTCGTCTGTAAGGAATTCGCGTTAGTATTTTGCAGCTGTGACTTATTAAACTGATAGTTCGGTAATTTCACATCTGTCAACACCTGCTTTCTTTGGGATTGGAATTATTATATTCTTCTTGAAGTCTTGGGTATTTCGCCTGTCTGATACATCTTGCTCACCAGATGGTAGAGTTTTGTCATGACTGGCTCTCCCAAGGCCATCAGTAGTTCTAATGGAATGTTGTCTACTCCCGGGGCCTTGTTTCGACTCAGGTCTTTCAGTGCTCTGTCAAACTCTTCGCGCAGTATCTTATCTCCCATTTCATCTTCATCTACATCCTCTTCCATTTCCATAATATTGTCCTCAAGTACATCGCCCTTGTATAAACCTTCTATATACTCCTTCCACCTTTCTGCCTTCCCTTCTTTGCTTAGAACTGGGTTGCCATCTGAGCTCTTGATATTCATACAAGTGGTTCTCTTCTCTCCAAAGGTCTCTTTAATTTTCCTGTAGGCAGTATCTATCTTACCCCTAGTGAGACAAGCCTCTACATCCTTACATTTGTCCTCTAGCCACCCCTGCTTAGCCATTTTGCACTTCCTGTCGATCTCATTTTTGAGACGTTTGTATTCCTTTTTGCCTGCTTCATTTACTGCATTTTTATATTTTCTCCTTTCATCAATTAAATTCAATATTTCTTCTGTTACCCAAGGATTTCTATTAGCCCTCGCCTTTTTACCTACTTGATCCTCTGCTGCCTTCACTACTTCATCCCTCAGAGCTACCCATTCTTCTTCTACTGTATTTCTTTCCCCCATTCCTGTCAATTGTTCCCTTATGCTCTAAATTTAGCATTGGAGGGCAGCGTGGAGGGTAAAAATCGTAGAGGGAGACCAAGAGATGAATACACTAAGCTGATTCAGAAGGATGTAGGTTGCAGTAGGTACTGAGAGATGAAGAAGCTTGCACAGGATAGAGTAGGATGGAGAGCTGCATCAAATCAGTCTCAGGACTGAAGACCACAACAACAACAACTACACGAATATGAAATAAAAATGGTTCATATTTAAAAAAAAAAAACTGTTGATATCAGTTTGAACTATGGCAGCACCATCTAGCGGGCCAACCGTAGCGCCATGTGGTTTCCCCCTTCAACCTAGACGAGTTTCGTTTTTTGTTGTTTTTTTCATTTGATGCTTATTTCGTGAGATATTTGGCCCGGTCACTGTCAATGGACCAGCCTGTATATATCTACCAGCTTGACCCACCTTGATGGAAGGAAGATAAATACTAAACTTTCGAAGGCGATATGTGAACAACTACGGTAGTGGCCAGTTTCTTAAACACAGCCAGGCCTAGACCTCGGATGAAATTTCACTCTGCGCCAAGGGGCTGGCACGATCAAAAGTGCCGGCCGGGGTGGCCGAGCGATTCTAGACACTTTAGTTCGGAACCGCGCTTCTGCTACGGTCGCAGTATCGAATCCTGCCTGGGGCATGGATGTGTGTGATGTCCTTAGGTTAGTTAGGTTTAAGTAGTCCTAAGTTCTAGGAGACTGATGACCTCAGATGTTAAGTCTCATAGTGCTCAGAGCCATTTTAACCATTTGAACAATCAAAACTGTCTGCCCGAATCACAAAGACATTCCAATAACTCTGAAACATAGAAACACTCGGCAGAACCTTTGACGCACCTACACATGGACAACTGTATTGATAGAGGGCAGCCTTTAAAAACGGCAATATACACTCCTGGAAATTGAAATAAGAACACCGTGAATTCATTGTCCCAGGAAGGGGAAACTTTATTGACACATTCCTGGGGTCAGATACATCACATGATCACACTGACAGAACCACAGGCACATAGACACAGGCAACAGAGCATGCACAATGTCGGCACTAGTACAGTGTATATCCACCTTTCGCAGCAATGCAGGCTGCTGTTCTCCCATGGAGACGATCGTAGAGATGCTGGATGTAGTCCTGTGGAACGGCTTGCCATGCCATTTCCACCTGGCGCCTCAGTTGGACCAGCGTTCGTGCTGGACGTGCAGACCGCGTGAGACGACGCTTCATCCAGTCCCAAACATGCTCAATGGGGGACAGATCCGGAGATCTTGCTGGCCAGGGTAGTTGACTTACACCTTCTAGAGCACGTTGGGTGGCACGGGATACATGCGGACGTGCATTGTCCTGTTGGAACAGCAAGTTCCCTTGCCGGTCTAGGAATGGTAGAACGATGGGTTCGATGACGGTTTGGATGTACCGTGCACTATTCAGTGTCCCCTCGACGATCACCAGTGGTGTACGGCCAGTGTAGGAGATCGCTCCCCACACCATGATGCCGGGTGTTGGCCCTGTGTGCCTCGGTCGTATGCAGTCCTGATTGTGGCGCTCACCTGCACGGCGCCAAACACGCATACGACCATCATTGGCACCAAGGCAGAAGCGACTCTCATCGCTGAAGACGACACGTCTCCATTCGTCCCTCGATTCACGCCTGTCGCGACACCACTGGAGGCGGGCTGCACGATGTTGGGGCGTGAGCGGAAGACGGCCTAACGATGTGCGGGACCGTAGCCCAGCTTCATGGAGACGGTTGCGAATGGTCCTCGCCGATACCCCAGGAGCAACAGTGTCCCTAATTTGCTGGGAAGTGGCGGTGCGGTCCCCTACGGCACTGCGTAGGATCCTACGGTCTTGGCGTGCATCCGTGCGTCGCTGCGGTCCGGTCCCAGGTCGACGGGCACGTGCACCTTCCGCCGACCACTGGCGACAACATCGATGTACTGTGGAGACCTCACGCCCCACATGTTGAGCAATTCGGCGGTACGTCCACCCGGCCTCCCGCATGCCCACTATACGCCCTCGCTCAAAGTCCGTCAACTGCACATACGGTTCACGTCCACGCTGTCGCGGCATGCTACCAGTGTTAAAGACTGCGATGGAGCTCCGTATGCCACGGCAAACTGGCTGACACTGACGGCGGCGGTGCACAAATGCTGCGCAGCTAGCGCCATTCGACGGCCAACACCGCGGTTCCTGGTGTGTCCGCTGTGCCGTGCGTGTGATCATTGCTTGTACAGCCCTCTCGCAGTGTCCGGAGCAAGTATGGTGGGTCTGACACACCGGTGTCAATGTGTTCTTTTTTCCATTTCCAGGAGTGTAAAATCACGAAGCACTAGCAAAACGTTTGAGAAAATTTTCAAATAACGGCCACCATTTAACTAGGCTAACTGAACTCTTCTACACTGTCTTCGACTATGAGAATCTCACCATAATAATAAAGTTCAAAATCTCTGAGTGCGTCGGTGTACAAACTCAATTATGACGGGTTACTCCATATCAGGTAGACAATACAAGAGAGCGGGTTCCACAGCCTCACCGCTTCCCTTCAAGTTTTGTTCCCAGCGAAGTCACAGAACTTGTATCTCCAAGCTGCCCACGTCGGCAAAACGCCCAACCAATTTCACGCCACAACGTGTAACGTCATCACGCTCGTTAGGCACCCGTTGACACGCGTCTTCCCGCGAATGTCACGAGATCTCGGGGGTTACCCGTCGAAGGCTAACAACCAACTCGCTTCTCCTACCGACCCGACGCGAAAAGCAAAGATAGTTTACCTCAACCACAACCGATCTCAACGATACAGGAACAAAATAAGACTGGCGCCAGCTAGCCATGGCTCAGTGTCCAGAGAAAAGTAATTGAAAGAATAGTGAACAAGTGAATTCTTATGGTTAAAAACCAGATCACAGTTTAGAACGCAGAGGGAGCAGGAAGAGAATGTGCAGTCCAGTGGGGATGAACAAAACCCAGGGCAAAAGGTAGATGCTGTCCAAGGAGAATCCAAGGATCTTATGGCTGAGCTCTTAAATCAAATGAAACTTTTGACCAATATCGTAGCTAGTTTAGCTGCAGAATAGTCCAACATGTCTGCTACTCAGACGAAATTGTTTGCTGAGCAAGCGAGTACGTCAGCTGCGCAGGAGGCTATTTCTGCAAATGTAGAAACCATAGCTGTGGAACAGGCAAATGTAGTGGCTGAAGTAACAAATCTGACTACCACTGTGAGTAATTTTGTTACAGAACAGGCAGAGTTAGCCGAGAAAGTAAAGGGTATAACAAATAAAGTGAACGAACTGCCCACAATGTAAGATTTTGTTAAAGTATTAGCTGATGTGAGCACTTTGACAAATGAACAGACGGCAATTAGGAAATAAAGAAATAGTAGGAAGCAAACTCACGAACAATTTCCGATAGAAATAAAGAGACTAAATAGTGAAATTGAAATCGTGCGGGGACACAACGAAAGGCAGAAGTTGAGGTACAAAACCTGGCCTCAACAGTAAAGGAAATAGCGTCCGGATGTGAAGGACGAATGGGACAAAAGCTCCAAGAAAAAACCCAGCAGTTTAAGCAAAAATTAGACGACTGGGTAGTGGATATGGAACAGCAGGTGATATTGTCTGTTAATAAAGGTATCAAGCAAGCAGTAGAGAATATAGTAAGTGAAGACCTACCTTTATCTCGCCGAATAGATCAAGCGTTGAAGGGAATTCGCGAGCAGATAGGAACCGTGTTCCAAAGATGGAAAGGAGAGGTTACACAGAATTTGCAAACGTGCACTCAAAGGATACAAGAACTGTGGGGGGGAGGGGGGGGGGACGGCTAGGGGAGAAACAAAGGAAGCCAGCCCAGAGTGTAGATCAAAAGGCAGAAATCAGGGCTCGATGTGTAATTATGGGGTTGATGAGCTGTACCCAGATACAAACGAACAGATGTATGGAAATATGTCATCTATAAGTAATTATACCAAATCTATCTTGGAAGAGAAAATGTTAAAGCAGAGGCTATTCCAAATATTTTTTCCGGAAAAGAAGACATTAAATCATGTGGTATTTATCAGACGATTCAGAAGAGTGTTACCACGAGTTTAGTCTGATCGACAGAAAACCGAATATGTACCAGGGTACATCCAAGGCGATGGTAGTCTGTGGGTGACTGACATAATAGACAAGAGCCAAACCTACGAAGAATTTGAGAAGGCATTCGTCAATAGATATTGGGGAAGAGGCATTTAGGAGAGATTGAAGAAGGAGGGACATAACCCGGGACCCTTCACTTACCGAAAAGGGAACTTACGGAGTTACTACGAAAACTATTTGAATAAAGCAAGATATTGGGATCAACCAATAGATCACAAAATTGTGATAATGATCATCAAAGCTCAGCTTCCGATGGCGATAAGGGAAAAACAGCTGCATGTTTCAGTAGGTAATCTGGAAGAATTCATGTCTGCAGTAGACTCAATCGATTTGCTACAGGAGGAACAGAGTGGGAGAATTAATTACAATAAATCCTGTCAAATGGAAAATAGGCAGATAGTTTATAACAGTAATAACGGAAGAATGAATGGAAGACAAATGGATAATTTTCATCGAACCAATATGAATAATTTTCTTGATGAAATAATTTACCAACAGCCGTAGGTATTGTAGAAATTTATTTTATGAACTTCTTATGTGCTACCAGTTTCGGCATTACACTGAAGCCATCTTCAGGCCCCACACGTAATGCCGAAACTGGTAGCACATAGGAAGTTCATAAAATAAATTTCTACAATACATACGGCTGTAGGTAAATTATTGCATCAAGAAATACATGCCAGCCGTTGTCCCATGGTCCACAATGGATCAACGAAGAGTAAATATGAATAATGGTTACAACAATGGAGCAAACTGCATGGAACAGCAGAATAATGGAAGAAATTATGAGCCGAACAGAAACAGACAGAGGCGATTTGAAAGGAGGTACAATCACGTATATAATGACCGTAAAAATCAAGGACAAAGTAAGCAAACCATATACGAGGTAAGGCCAAGGCCAACAAATAATCAAGCCTGGCGAGAGCAATCACCGGTCACAGTCGAAGCAACCGATGACAACAAAGGACTGTCTAGACCGAGAAATGTAATCTGAATCCGACCTGACCACGCCCAAGAGGTACGGTCGATAAAATAGTAATGGGGATAGGCAATCACCTGTAAACTGCTTTAGATACAACGATGGAATGAGGATCATTGAGGAGTTAACGGAAGACGTAAATCCTGGGGAACAAGATTCTAATAAACTGCCAATATCAGCGATCCATGACGAAATATTAGACATACCTATCAGAGTAATCTTGGATACCTGAGCTTCGATAAATGCGATCTCCAACAATTTCTTTAAACGGCTATCCCAGACGACTGAGTTACCGACGTTGCCGATCCGAAACCGTAAGATCATTGAAGCCTTAGGTACCCGCTCGCAACCTGTCCCGATACAACTTTGCTAGAAGTAAGAATAGGGAATACAGCTATAAGATGTGTGTCCATAGCAATTCAAAAATTAATAAAAGATTGGATCATCGGATTTGAGACTATGAAGGAAAAGGACTTAAGAACAGACTTCTCGTCCGATAAAGTCTGTTTTTGTGATAATGGGGAAATGGCAGAAGTTCATCTGATCAGGGAAGAAAGGAGCATTGGAAATTACTGTCCTGGGCGTGGTATTAAGCTCATTAGAACAGAAAGGAGATGTCAACGTACAGAATAGGTAAAGGAAAGCAAGATAATCGTGATATCAGAACAAGTAGAAGAAAAGGCAAAGGAAGCTGATGGATTGGAAAACGAACAAAATGATCAGTTGGTAGATCTTTTGGGGTAATATATCCGGATTTTTGAAGAAAGGCCAGTAATTATTAAGGGATTTACGTGCCATTTGTAGGTGTTTACTCATGAGACATATTGTAATAAATCGTATACAATTCCGTGGGGATTGAAGAAATCAGTAAGTGAAGAAATAAGCAGGCTGATAAACTGGGACCTGATACAACGATCGGTCTGTCCACATTGCAGTCCGTTGTTAGTTGTATCTACAACAGAGAAATTGATGTTTCAAAAGGAAGAAAGGAATGAGTGAGTGAACAGTCTACCAAAGGTGCCACATGATAAGCCCACTTGGGAAGAAAAGATGAAATTGGCTTTAGTGAAAATGGCCGAAAAGGCCAGAAAAAGAAAGTTAAATTATGACAATAAGTTAAAGCAAGTACAAACTTTTGCTGTAGGGGATAGAGTGTTGTTGCACACTCATCCACAGGCATCTTAGTTGAAGAAGCGGATCAAGAAATGGCAATTATTATTTGCTCTACCGTTTGAAATAATAAGGATTCCACAACCTGGGGCATATCTATTGGCCTACCCAGTGACGGGTAAGGTGAAGGGACTCTATCCCTATCATGATATTAAAAAATACTATGCGAAGTGAAAACTAGAATTAGTCCAATTATAACGCGAGCCGCAGTTTCCTTGTAACTGAACCTTAAGATCCGATACGTAAAAGCCACGTATAACACTATATAGCAAGCTAGCGTTACCCTCTGGGTGGAATTTAGAAATGTTTTGGCCGTGTGTTTACCTATCGGGTAGAGGGTATCGAACAGTAATTTCGTATCTATGGCAATTAATAGAAAACTGAAAGGTTTTATTTTGGAAGCAATAAAAGTAGTGAAGTTCACGTAACTGAAACAACAAACGGTAGCCAACCTAGGCACAATAATTTGAAACATAAAGTTTAAAGACAAATGAAACTGACTTGCTAAAGTGACTTTCATTAATACTCCTTTTAAATAGTGCAATGAATACACACGACTACCGGACAAACTGAGTAGTGGGTAGAAGTAGTTGCTACTTCCTCAAATAAGCAATCATAGGAAGTTATATGATATTTCACTCACACCAATAATAGTTACTATCTCAACCATTAACCAATTCAGCACTAAGATGTTACTCAACACACCACGATACTAAAATTTAGCAAGACAAGAGCTGTAGTTTAGTTAACACACAAACACCACAAATGAAGTTAATAACACTACATAAGCTATTTTTATACTCTCACTATTATGGAAATGTGTCAGATTTCTTTAGATAGTGCAATATACCATTTACTGAAACTGTCTTTATGGAGACTATTTCAGAAATAAATTGCAATTCGCCAATATTGATTTCTAACCCCACTTGAAATAATTTATATGTTCATACTTTAAAGCAAGTAATTGAAATATTAACTTCAGAAAATAGTTTATAGTAATAATCAAAGCAAAATTACTTTCGTATAAGTTCAATTTGTGTGCCTTTCTCACTACCTGTGAAGCAGGTAATTAAACTAGCAACATTTATAGATTTTGGCACTGAAATTTGACACATTTAATGCAAACAAAAATCAATAGTTATTCAGAAACAGAATACTCAGTCTTCTGCCCGTTTAGGATGGAACCCTACATTGTTTTCATGATCAGGACTATTTTAAGGTTCACACACATATTTGTATCACTGGAATTATTACTGAAAACCACTCACACAAACATACTGCTTCATACTATGATACATATCTGAGCTCCCGAAGCAGGCGGAGCAGTGGCGCAATAGTGGTGGCAAGCACGTGGCGGCTATCTGGTCTCACACTCTTGCTGTTGAATGCGCTTTATAAATTCTTCTTGGCGGCGTATTATCCTCGTTTTAGGGCCATTCCATAATAACAGGAGCACCATACGACAGCCGAAACTGCATCCGAGGCAATTTCAATATAAATTGGCTTTCAAATGACTCACTTGGCACTTTCGATGTTAACCATACAAAGGCTAGCCACTGACTGCGTAGCGTGCTCCCCCAGTAGCCGCCCAGATCGACCGCCAAATCTAGCTTTTAGCGCGAGCCAACCCCCTTCTGTAGCGGAGGGGGTTCCCTACCCCTATTTTTAGTATACAGTCAAAGATCCCTAAGCATGTACCAGTTTCTTACATACCAATTTCTCTTTCTTAACATTTATATTTTATAAAGTTTCACTACTTTTAAACATTATTAAGTCTTTTACAATAAGTACATTACAAACTTCAGCCGGCCGCGGTGGTCTCGCGGTTCTAGGCGCGCAGTCCGGAACCGTGCGACTGCTACGGTCGCAGGTTCGAATCCTGCCTCGGGCATGGATGTGTGTGATGTCCTCAGGTTAGTTAGGTTTAAGTAGTTATAAGTTCTAGGGGACTGATGACCACAGCAGTTGAGTCCCATAGTGCTCAGAGCCATTTGAACCATTTGAACAAACTTCAATTTCCCTCTGACAATTCAAAGATCTAGTAAAGAACAACCACATCATAGTTACATACACATAAGTACACTGTATAAACTACTTACAATCGGTACTGATGTTACATAATCTCTAATAAAGATTGTATACGAGGTGTGGCTAGAAAAAAACCGGACTAGTACTGGTGAAACAATAAAACGAATGCAATAAGGCTGAAACTCGCGTGGCCTGTCACGTGACTCTCGCTCCGCCTACTGCTCGAGTTTCATCTGCCTCCTGCACTCAGTCTGCCCGTGGCGTTTGTTTTAAGTAGTTGACGTTTTGTCTGTTCGTCAGAAAATGTTGAGTGTACAGAAAGAACAGCGTGTTAACATCAAATTTTGTTTCAAACTAGGAAAATCTGCAAGCGAAACGTTTGTAATGCTACAACAAGTGTACGGCGATGATTGTTTATCCCGAACACAAGTGTTTGAGTGGTTTAAACGATTTAAAGATGGCCGCGAAGACACCAGTGATGACACTCGCACTGGCAGGCCATTGTCAGCAAAAACTGATGCAAACATTGAAAAAATCGGTAAACTTGTTCGACAAGATCGCCGTTTAACGATCAGAGCAGTGTCTGAGTTAACAGGAGTTGACAAGGAAAGTGTTAGGCAGATTCTTCATGAAAGTTTCAACATGAACAAAGTGTGTTCAAAAATGGTTCCAAAGTGTCTCACAATTGAACAGAAGGAACGCCGAAGAATGATTTGTTCTGACATCCTGGAAAACATTGAAAGTGATCCTACCTTCTTACAAAATGTTATTACTTGCGATGAATCGTGGTTTTTTACTTACGATCCCGAAACTAAACGCCAATCGATGCATTGGAAAACTCCTGGTTCTCCACGACAAAAAAAAGCACGAATGTCAAAATCGAAATTCAAGGCAATGATGATTTTTTTTTTTTTGACATCAAAGGGATTGTGCACATTGATTGGGTACCAGAGGGACAAACAGTGAATCAGCATTACTACATTAGCGTCCTGGCTACCCTACGTGAGCGAGTACGGAGAAAACGGAACGATTTGTGGAGAAAAAAGTCATGGATGCTTCACCAAGACAATGCCCCAGCTCACAGTGCGTTGTGAGTGAAGACGTTTTTGGCAAAACACAACATTCCCATCTTAGATCATCCACCCTACTCACCTGATTTGGCCCCCTGTGACTTTTTTCTTTTCCCTAAAGTCAAGTCAGCTTTGAAAGGAACTAGATTTGAGACTGTTGAAGCAGTAAAAGAAAAAGCGACGGAAGTAATGTATGGACTAACCGAAAATGATCTGCAGCATTGCTATGAACAGTGGAAAATTCGTACGGAGCGGTGTAGAGACCGAGGAGGAGAGTACATTGAAGGAGATAACATGAAATTGTAAATAATTGTAAATAAATGTTTTTTCCAGCACCAGTCCGGTTTTTTTCTAGCCGCACCTCGTATATTAAGGAGACTCTATTTCATTGAGTTTTTAGGTGTAGGTAGGTTTAGATAAGTAAGTTTTGATTGTTTTCAGCAGAACCACGGAAGGAGAGCTGATGCTGATTGTATACTTTTATGTCTACGTGTATAATTTTGTGTTTATTTCCAGAACTAATATTAATTTTTTTATGTGTTCATTTTCTCCATTAAGTATAAAGAATAATGTAGTTTATGAGTGACAGGGTCAGTACTTCCTGGAAGCAAATATTTTGACAGGAAATGATTCCAAGTAGCTCTGGATAGTGAACTTCACGCACTTGCCTGAGAAGTATGCTGAGGCAGAGCAATTTTTCTGGGGATACTAGACAACAAAGAGCAGGGGTGTACATGTCGTCTAGTGGTTGTCTTTACTACAGTTAGGTAGACTTCTGCTATACAACCAAGTTTTCAGTGTCATGTAAAAGGTAAACTTAAAGGTAGCTGAGCTATGTTAGATTCGGATGTAGAGAGAAATGACCATGTATTAGTGGTTAAATGTTTATATTACTTGAGGAAATGGACTTCCAGTGAAGCAAGCAACGTAGTATGACATTGTAAATAAGGGAATATGTGACTGATTAAATTGCGTATGAAGTTATCGAAATATAAGTGCAGTGTAATTGTGCATGCCCATAGACAACCTGTGACTGTTGATAGGGTACAAACAATATACCATAATTAGGAACATCATGAGAATTCCTATGGTGTTGAGACTGATCTACGGTGTAATTCGATGAAAATAGGATATAAAAACAGTGACATTTAACGAAAGTGTTACAAATGTGAAAGAATCGTGAAAAACGAACAAAGAAAAACTCGATCCGAATCGATCATGCCAATGCAGAAACATGTTAGTATGCCAACCTATTAATAATTTCAGGGCCGAGAAGAAATTGAGAGTAAGGGGTCAGAAGGCTCAGACTGGTCATTCTGTTTCATCTCCACCACGTCCCATTCCTGATCCCGATGCGAGCCCGTAACCACCTGATCCACCAAGAGAGACAACCCGATCCCGACCCATCGACTACGCATCCGGGTAGCAGTCGTGGGGGAGAGAGTCATCATTCGAGACCAGCCCCCGTTGCAGCGCCCAGCTTCCCTGAAAGATCGACCGACATCACCCAGCTTCGGTGCAGTAACTAATTGTGAAAATATAGAACAAGAAGA
Organism: Schistocerca serialis cubense; assembly: GCF_023864345.2. Lineage (NCBI taxonomy): Eukaryota > Metazoa > Arthropoda > Insecta > Orthoptera > Acrididae > Schistocerca > Schistocerca serialis. The sequence goes on along the minus strand of NC_064638.1, from coordinate 1,232,135,446 downwards.
TTGCATTTTAAATGAAGAAATTTCAGTTAAAACTAACAAAATGCGAAATGGGATTTGGAAACCAGGTTGGCTGACCTCACTCCCGGTTTTCCACAGTTTCCCGTGGAGGCTTTGCCCAGATGGGCAAAGCCCATGGCCCTACCAATTGCCTATTGTAAAGGGTGTTTGGTGAGTGTGATTCTGGAGTAGGGACAGTTGCATGCGGATAGTGCAGGGTGGCCCCTACTACACTCATGCTCATAAATTAAGAAGAATGCTGATACATGGTGAAACAACGCTCTGGTGGGCGGTTTGCGGGTTTGAATCACCTCGGGGTATGACCATGCGGTGCATTTGACCTGCAGTCGTCGCACGGTGTTGCTGGCAGCAGTCCACATACGCAGAGGTGTGTTGGTACACGTCGGAATACGGTGCAGCGGTGTAAGTGTGCAGACGTTTTCAGACGTGCTAATGGTGACTGTGTGTTGAAAATGGCTCAAAGAACACATATTAATGATGTTATGAGGGGTATAATACTACGGCGACTGGAGGCTGGTCAAACACAGCAGGTCGTAGCACGGGCCCTCTGTGTGCTAAAAAGTGTGATCTCAAGATTATGACAACGATTTCAGCAGACAGGAAACGTGTCCAGGCGCTACAGTACGGGACGTCCACAATGTGCAACATCACAAGAAGACCGATATCTCATCGTCAGTGGCCACAGACGGCCACGGAGTACTGCAGGTAGCCTTGCTCGAGACCTTACCGCAGCCACTGGAACAGTTGTCTTCAGACACACAGTCTACAGACGACTGAAGAGACATGGTTTATTCGCCCGGAGACCTGCAAGGTGCATTCCACTGACCCCTGGTCACAGTAGAGCCCGTAAAGCCTGGTGTCAAGAACACAGTACATGGTCATTGGAACAGTGATCCCAGGTTATGTTCACGGACGAGTGCAGAAATAGTCTGGACAGTGATTCTCGGCGAGTTTTTATCTGGCGTGAACCAAGAACCAGATACCAACCCCTCAATCTCCTTGAAAGGCACCTTATGGAGGTCGTGGTTTGATGGTGTGGGGTGGGATTATGATTGGTACAAGTACACCCCTGCATGTCTTTGACAGAGGAACTGTAACAGGTCAGGTGTATCGGGACATCATTTTGCACCAATATGTCCGCCTTTTCAGGGTTGCAATGGGTCCCACCTTCCTCATCATGGATGATAACGCGCGGCCCCACCGAGCTGCCATCGTGGGGGAGTACCTTGAAACAGAGGATATCAGGCGAATGGAGTCACCTGCCTGTTCTCCAGACCTAAACCCCATCGAGCACGTCTGGTATACTCTCGGTCGACGTTTCGCTGCACGTCCTCAAGCCCCTAGGACACTTCAGGAGCTCCGACAGGCACTGGTGCAAGAATGGGAAGCTATACACCTGCAGTTGCTCGACCACCTGATCCAGAGTACGCCAACCCGTTATGCGGCCTGTGTTCGTGTGCATGGTTGTACTCACGTCGGGATACATGCGCAGGAAACAGTGGTGTTTAGTAGCATACGTGTTTAGCGACGATTTTCTCAACTTATCACCAATTCACGTTCTGTAGCACCACATTGTACAACTATCCTTGATTTATGAGTAAGAGTGCAGCTGCAGTGTGAGTGTTATCGGTCTTACAATCTTACAATGATTGGTGGTTTAAAGTGAACATATATCACGTGATGGCGTGTTTCACCTGCGCGAGCGAAATGTTTATTCCTTGACTCCGCGTTGCTCCATAGCAAGCGAAGAAAAGTAAGAAAATTGGAATGTGACTGGAATTCGTTACGAGACAGGACAACGAGAGGACGTGTGGGAAGTGTGTGCAATGAAACAGTCATCGTTAGCCGCCATATTGGATAATTAGTGATTTTTGAGATTCACAGGCGATACGTAATGTTAAAGTGGAGTGTCGTAACGTTCATAATACAGTCTGTTGAATTCCAAAAGTAATTGCGCGTATTTAATTTTGATCAAAGAATTCTGTGATGAACTATTATGTACTACAAGCTTGTATAGGATTTCGAACATCTGGTGGTCGATGTTTGCTGTAGAACCTGCTTCAATAACACGGTCAAAGGAGAGAAAGTTTTCTCTGCTAAAAAAGAACTCATTTCACTGGCAGACAAACAACGAATGACCAAATGGGGATGGCAGTGTTCCAATTCGAGAAGATCCTATAGAAGTTTTCTTTCTCTTACATTTTAAGAATTTTACAGGAGCCATTGGAGTCGGCAGCTGCTTTTCCACTAAACTGTCTACGTGTACGAAATTACGTGTGCTGTGGGTGTAGTCGACGCCGGTTAAGATAGTTTCGTTCACAGACATACAGAGACACTAACACACAAGTTCAATAATAACGAATTAATATTACCACCTTTATCTTTTATTAATTAATGTTTCCATCACAGCTGCGTACTACATTTTTATTGGTGAATAGTTTGTAACACTTTCGTCCATTTTCAATCAGTTACCTACAACATTAATAAAAAATGAAATAAAAATTATAACTATTATACAGGGTGTTACAAAAAGGTACGGCCAAACTTTCAGGAAACATTCCTCACACACAATGAAAGAAAATAAGTTCATGTGTCCGGAAACGCTTACTTTCCATGTTAGAGCTCATTTTATTACCTCTCTTCAAATCACATTAATCATGGAATGGAAACACACAGCAACAGAACGTAAAAGCGTGACTTCAAAAACTTTGTTACAGGAAATGTTCAAAATGTCCTCCGTTAGCGAGGATGCATGCATCCACCCTCCGTCGCATGGAATCGCTGATGCGCTGATGCAGCCTTCGAGAATGGTGTATTGTTATCACAGCCGTCCGCAATACGAGCACGAAGAGTCTCTACATTTGGTACCGGGGTTGCGTAGACAAGAGCTTTCAAATGCCCCCATTAATGAAAGTCAAGAGGGTTGAGGTCAGGAGAGCGTGGAGGCCGTGGAATTGGTCCGCCTCTACCAATCCATCGGTCACCGAATCTATTGTTGAGAAGCGTACGAACACTTCGGCTGAAGTGTGCAGGAGCTCCATCGTGCATGAACCACATGTTGTGTCGTACTTGTAGAGGCACATGTTCTAGCAGCACAGGTAGACCATCCCGTATGAAATCATGATAACGTGCTCCATTGAGCGTAGGTGGAAGAACATGGGGCCCAATCAAGACAACACCAACAATGCCTACCCAAACGCTCACAGAAAGTCTGTGTTGATGACGTGATTGCACAATTGCGTGCCGATTCTCGTCAGCCCACACATGTTGATTGTGAAAGTTTGCAATTTGATCACGTTGGAATGAAGCCTCATCCGTAAAGAGAACATTTGCACTGAAATGAGGATTGACACATTGTTGGATGAACCATTCGCAGAAGTGTACCCGTGGATGCCAATCAGCTGCTAATAGTGCCTGCACACGCTGTACATGGTACGGAAACAACTGGTTCTCCCGTAGCACTCTCCATACAGTGACGTGGTCAACGTTACCTTGTACAGCAGCAACTTATCTGACGCTGACATTAAGGTTATCGTCACCTGCACGAAGAATTGCCTCGTCCATTGCAAGTGTCCTCGTCGTTCTAGGTCTTCCCCAGTCGCGAGTCATAGGCTGGAATGTTCCGTGCTCCCTAAGACGCCGATCAATTGCTTCGAACGTCTTCCTGTCGGGACACCTTCGTTCTGGAAATCTGTCTCGATACAAACGTACTGCCCCACGGCTATTGCCCCGTGCTAATCCATACATCAAATGGGCGTCTGCCAACTCCGCATTTGTAAACATTTCACTGACTGCAAAACCACGTTCGTGATGAACACTAACCTGTTGATGCAATGAGTTGCATGTCAACACAAGCACCGAAGTCAACATTACCTTCCTTCAATTGGGCCAACTGGCGGTGAATCGAGGAAGTACAGTACATACTGACGAAACTAGAATGAGCTCTTACATGGAAATTAAGCGTTTCCGGACACATGTCCACATAACATCTTTTCTTTATTTGTGTGTGAGGAATGTTTCCTGAAAGTTTGGCCATACCTTTTTGTAACACCCTGTATACACAGAAGGTTTGAAAATTATTCGTGTATTTAGACATTTTGTATTTCATGTTCTCATTAATGTTGCAGGTAAAGGTTCAAAAATGAATTAAAATGTTCGAAACTATCTCTAAGAAAATATCATATGCAAATGTGATTGAAATATTAATTAATAAATTAGACATATAGCGTTGTGATTTTTTACTATTGCAAGAAAATATCCCAGTTACTTAAGAGATGGCTGAAACTAGTATTACGCCAATCATTATTATTTCATTACACTCCTCAGTCATATATTAGTATTCATATGTGATCATTCTCCAAGCCAGAGAAGACGTTTCAACAACCAAATAAGTAAACGACATTTTCAGTCGTGTGAGCTGGAATATTCAATCACCTTGTGGGGGCAAAGCTCATGGCACTGAATAAACAATCGCCCAAAACGCCCTCTAAAGCCGATCTGTGCTAGCGAACACTGTATGTGTCAATTTGTCGGTATGCTAAGGTTACGCTTCTAACGCTGCTATTGTCTTTGTATTCAGATGGATGATAAGAGGTCTGGCAATAGCAACACTACCATGGATGCATTCTTTCTGCGTTTCCTTTTGCACTATTTTGGTTGACATTGTTCTCCAGACTCATATTAAGTCAAGGCGTCACCTTCGTGTCACTCACTGGTGGGCCCCAGAGTTCTTTAATACCATCCTACGTCTACAGGGTGTTACAAAAAGGTACGGTCAAACTTTCAGGAAACATTCCTCACACACAAATAAAGAAAAGATGTTATGTGGACATGTGTCCGGAAACGCTTAATTTCCATGTTAGAGCTCATTTTAGTTTCGTCAGTATGTACTGTACTTCCTCGATTCACCGCCAGTTGGCCCAATTGAAGGGAGGTAATGTTGACTTCGGTGCTTGTGTTGACATGCGACTCATTGCTCTACAATACTAGCATCAAGCACATTAGTACGTAGCATCAACAGGTTAGTGTTCATCACGAACGTGGTTTTGCAGTCAGTGCAACGTTTACAAATGCGGAGTTGGCAGATGCCCATTTGATGTATGGATTAGCACGGGGCAATAGCCGTGGCGCGGTACGTTTGTATCGAGCCAGATTTCCAGAATGAAGGTGTCCCGACAGGAAGACGTTCGAAGCAATTGATCGGCGTCTTAGGGAGCACGGAACATTCCAGCCTATGACTCGCGACTGGGGAAGACCTAGAACGACGAGGACACCTGCAATGGACGAGGCAATTCTTCGTGCAGGTGACGATAGCCTTAATGTCAGCGTCAGATAAGTTGCTGTTGTACAAGGTAACGTTGACCACGTCACTGTATGGAGAGTGCTACGGGAGAAACAGTTGTTTCCGTACCATGTACAGCGTGTGCAGGCACTATCAGCAGCTGATTGGCCTCCACGGGTACACTTCTGCGAATGGTTCATCCAACAATGTGTCAATCCTCATTTGAGTGCAAATGTTCTCTTTACGGATGAGACTTCATTCCAACGTGATCAGATTGTAATTTTTCACAATCAACATGTTTGGGCTGACGAGAATCCGCACGCAATTGTGCAATCACGTCATCAACACAGATTTTCTGTTAACGTTTGGGCAGGCATTGTTGGTGATGTCTTGATTGGGCCCCATGTTCTTCCACCTACGCTCAATGGAGCACGTTATCATGATTTCATACGGGATACTCTACCTGTGCTGCTAGACCATGTGCCTTTACAAGTACGACACAACATGTGGTTCATGCACGATGGAGCTCCTGCACATTTCAGTCGAAGTGTTCGTACGCTTCTCAACAACAGATACGGTGACCGATGGATTGGTAGAGGCGGACCAATTCCATCGCCTCCACGCTCTCCTGACCTCAACCCTCTTGACTTTCATTTATGGGGGCATTTGAAAGCTCTTGTCTACGCAACCCCGGTACCAAATGTAGAGACTCTTCGTGCTCGTATTGTGGACGGCTGTGATACAATACGCCATTCTCCAGGGCAGCATCAGCGCATCAGGGATTCCATGCGACGGAGGGTGGATGCATGTATCCGCGCTAACGGAGGACATTTTGAACATTTTCTGTAACAAAGTGTTTGAAGTCACGCTGGTACGTTCTGTTGCTGTGTGTTTCCATTCCATGATTAATGTGATTTGAAGAGAAGTAATAAAATGAGCTCTAACATGGAAAGTAAGCGTTTCCGGACACATGAACATATTTTCTTTCATTGTGTGTGAGAAATGTTTCCTGAAAGTTTGGCCGTACCTTTTTGTAACACCCTGTATAACTAAATATAGTTTGAGCCGTGCACGGCTCGTGTTTATCCCATATTGTTCGTCATCTTCTATTACAGCACTGCCGCCTCGTTTTCTTATTCCATTTACTGGTGTCACTCACTTCCTGTCTTACTTGCCCGTGAGCGGCAGCAGCAGCGTGTATCGATAGTGGACTGTCGTATCAACTCTGGAGCGGCCGATAGTATTTCCGGGTCGTCGTGTGTCTGGCTGTCTGTTCGGGGCGGACCAGCAGTGCAGCCGGGACGCAGCAGCAGTGAAGTCAGGGACGGAGTGCCGCTGAGGCGGGGACATTCCAGAGCTAACCGACCGCTGGCGACACACATGTCTGGCGGAGGGAGATTGGAGCGGGACGACCGTTGGTTGGTCGTCTCATCGGCCGACGTATATTTGGTCCTTCCACCGTTTCCGGGCCTGCAGTTGTTCGTTTGGAAATCTCCTTGGCGTGTAGTTTGGCCGGGCCCGGTAGCGGCCTCTATACGGTGTCGAGGTGTGTGGTACTGTTCCCATTGCTATCAGGTTCATGGCTCATCGATCCTGGACATGAATGCTGAATTTTGACTGAATCTACCAGCAAGTCACGACTGTACACATGGTGTCGTTGGAGTTCGTTGTCGGCTGTTGGGATATCCCTGCAATCAACAACATGTGTTTTCAAGTTGGCAGATTTTAGTCGCTCTTTGGTAATGTTTAACTGTTCTTGGTTATTTGAATTGAAGAGCACCAGCGGAATCTTCTGCCTTGTGGCCGTTAACGTTCCGGTTACCTGCCCTGGCCGTTGACGTAAATTCAGGCGATGTGTTTTCCTCATCATGTTGTCGCTGTCCAGGACGGTGTGTAGTTTGACAGCTCAATGTATAATTGGTTGTGGGCACCAATACGTTCTACGTTGTTCCATTGAACTTCCTATTGTGTGATGGTCTGGTGAAGTGGACGTTGGCTTGCCGGTGGGTCCGCTGACTGTCGGTTGGGTTGTAGTCGGATTGACAACGGTTGAGCCGACTGCCTGTCTCACCTAAGCGAGTGTTAATGTTTGAATTCCAGGCCGAACCTCATAATTTTTGAGCGCCCTTGGGTGTACTGCCTTTTCTTGTTTGTTCTTGTTGTTTGTCCTTGTATGGCTTCTAGCCGATTTTTAGATTAAGGTTGTCTTGCCCTTAAGGTGTCAGGTGGTTTGGGCCTTCACCCTAATTTAAGAACTGTTTTACGTAAAGCCTTTGGCATTTTTAAAATTAATGTTATTGCTTCGCAAGTGTTGGGCCTTCAGCCGATTTGAATATAAGTTATTTTGCTCTTAAAGTGTCAGATTCTTTGGGCCTTCAGCCGGTTTTGAGCTGAAGTTGTTCTGTTCTTAAGCTGTCAGATGGTTTGGGTCTTCAGCCTAATTAAGGAACAGTTTTAAGATAAAGCTTTGCCTTTTAAATTTCTGATTTTGGTTGAGCTTTATGTTACTGGCATTCAGCCGTTTTTAAATTAGGCAGCAACAGGTTCAAGTCTGTGCCTAAAAGGTAATCAGAAACTACGCTCCAGAGAAGAATTATTGTTCATACCACTTATTACTTTACCCAGTCTATAAAACTATCTATGAAAATTGTAGCTTCCTAGCTGTAATGATTTTTTGACTGTGACAAAAATGGTGACACTCTGTCAGAGTTATACGCACATTTCTGTAACCACTTGTTTACCAGTTACCGCGAGAGACCAAGAGAAACAAGTAAACAGGTATATTGTTCTTGTTTGCGGTGTTACTAAAATATCTGCTCTACATTTTTGCGTTCCGACCTGAAAACGACGCATCCCCGCGTGCGTCTAACGTGATAGGAATATTGCATGGTGATTAGTTCAATTTGATGACGCTTCATAGCGTGCAATTGTTGCGTCATTAATGGGATGGAGAAGCGGAAATAATGAAATGACATCTGGTGTTCCTCAAGGAAGTGTTACAGGCCCTCCGCTGTTCCTAATCTACGTAAACGATTGAGGAGATAATCTGAGCAGCCTTCTTAGATTGTTTTCAAATGATACTGTCATTTAGCGCGTAGAAAACTCGTAAGAAGATCAGAACCAATTGCAAAATGACATAGATACGATACGCAAATGATGCGAAAAGCGGAAATTTCCTCTCAATGAGAAAAACTGTGAGGACATCCTCATGAGTACAAAAAGAAATCCCTTAAATTTTGATAAACCACAACAAATTTAAAGGCTGTAAATTCGGCTAAATACTTAGGAATTAAAATTACAAACAACTTAAATGAGAACGAGCACATAGATAATATTGTGGGGAAGCCAAACCAAAACTACCTTTTATGGCCAGAGCAGTCAGAAGATGCAACAAATCCACTAAATAGACTGCCTCAACTACACACATTCATCTTGTGTTACAATGTGTGCTACACTGGATCCTTTCCAGGGGCCGCGCTGAGTGGCTGCGTGGTTTAAGGCTCCACGGCACGGGTTGCGCGGCACCTCCCGCCAGATTTTCGAGTCCTCCCTCGGGCATGGGTGTGTATGTTGTTCTTAGCACAAGTTAGTTTAAGTAGTGTGTAAGTCTAGTTTGGTCCCTTAGGAATTCACACACATTTGAACATGCTTAGATGGGAGTGGCGCAGCACATCGAAAAAGTTCAAACAAGGGCAGCTACTGTCGTGTCATCCTGAAACAGGGGAGAAAGTTTCACGTACATGCCAAGCGAGAAATCAGACATCATACAGAAAGATTTAAGTGTTTGTTTTTTCCACGCGCTGTTAGAGAGTGGAATGGTAGAGAAATAGACTGAAGGTGGTTCGAAGAATCTTCTGCCAGCCAATTAAGTATGAACTGCAGCGTAGTCATTCAGGTGTAGATGCAGATACACGTGGAAATTGTTAAGTAAACTCCAAAATAGCTCGCAGATTCTGATAGAATATGGAGGACAATTGGCATCATACAGCCAAGAGAATGCTAGGTGTCTTAATAATATTACTATACAGGGAACAAAAGATAAAAATAAAAATTCCTGAATACTTTTGCGACCTCTATCAGAAATCTTAAAAGAATATTTTATGTTCGACAACTTGCATGTGGTTTTGGGTTGGTAATACTAAAAATACTGGAAACTATGTTACGCAAAAAAATTTCAGCTATATTTAACAGCTATCAAAGAGGCAAAATCTCGAAGTTCGTGTGTGTGAGACGTAGTGTCGAGATTAGACTAACATTTCTCTTACACAGGGATGATAATATGACAACAAAGGGAAATAGTGGGAAAATCGGCAAGGTAGCACCACAAACCATCCCGAGTTTTTAAGTTTTCCTTGGCTAAATAACATCGTATTACTATACTGGGCGCTACGATATACATCTACAGAATGGATGGTCGGTTTGACGTTATGGAAGATTGGTCCCGTGAAAAGCTCTGAGGTTGCAGATATTAATAGTGGGAACATTCCAAACTGTGTGAGTTAGTGTTGCAGATGTTCAGCGGAAACAAGCCATGATTGGACGTGAATAGTAGTTAGTCAGAGGTGTTCTGGCAAACTGTTGCAGATACAATAGAGCAGTGTCTGTATTTTACCATGTCCGTATAATTCGATGCGACGTTTCTTCGGACATGCGTGAACGTCTGAAGAAACAGATCTTGCTAATAATTGACAGTCATTGGCACATTTAATATGTTGACACAATCATGTTAACTAGGTTCGCTTTAATACAGTTGTTGTTGTTGTTGTTGTCGTATCCAAGTCCCACTCCAGCTACTACCGGGTCTGGGTGTTATGGTCGGATTTTGGGAGGGTTAATTGAAGGGGTAGGCGGATGCCCTTCCTGTCGCCACCCTGCACCCCCGGGGATGGGATCGGTATACCCCAGCTGTCTGTGACGTGTGTAAACGGTGATGAAATAGTGCGAACGTGTGTCAAATGTCTGCGAGTCGTGTAACTGAGGCGGAACGGGAGGACCAGCTCAGTATTCACCTAGGGGAATGTGGAAAACCGCCTAAAAACCACGTCTAGACTGGCCGGCACACAGGCCCTTCGTCGTTGATCCGCCGGGCGGATTCGATCTGGGGCTGGCGCACCTACTCGAGTCCAAGAAGCAGTGCATTAGCGCTATCGGCTAACCTGGCAGGTCCGCTTTAATACAGTAAATTACAACTTTTCTTAATAACTACGTTGTTCATATTGCACAGTATCTTGGACAAGAATAAATAAATAGCTCTCTGATGATCTCGCTTGTGACTGGACACTAGACCTCAATCTTTCATCCTTTGCCTTATTTACTTCAAACATGATGCCACTCTATGGTAAAGTATCCCATACGTGTGCTAGATGAACAGACGGTGATAAACACTGACTAGATGAAGATGCAGCTCATCCGAAAATGGATTACTACTGCAGTCTTGCTGAATATCTTCCCAGTAGGCGAGGTATCACATTCCCAGATTCACACAATAAGGTTATATGAAAGAAACATGATATGTGTAGTGCTGGTTGCATGCCTTACATATTTAAGGTAAGATAAAGATCTTGGCATTGAGCTACAGGACAAGCACGTGCGAGACAGAGAGGTGAGCCCTACATGGATTGAATCCACATGGCATATTATAGCCATTGATCTGATACTGCCCTGGGGACAGCAGAAAATGCAGCAGCTGCTAGTCACGTCAGCTGGTGCCCAAGTTACAACTTAAACTGCCACTACCGGCCCACTCACCATCCTAATAGTGAGACAGCTGATCTTTGGTGCTAGGCCTTCGCTACTCTTGCTTCACATGTACAGAAGGTCCTTTGTTCTTACCATGCCCCTACTGGTCAGACTACGTGTGTTATGTTTATGCGGTTATCCACTGGTTCCCAAACTCTACCTCAGAAAATGCCGTTCACAAACAGATAAAATACGATAACACATAGAATAAAGGTAACACAATTCACAGACAGATGATTCACACTTAAGGATGCCACCTTTCAAGAAACTCTTGTCTGGGCAACATCTTGATCAAATGGAATGAATAAAACGCTAATAGTTAATTACAAATATCATAAGTAACATAACAAATTTCCTGTATCTATGATTTCTTAAAATATCGAAATTTACTTTTAATATTGTATTAACACAAATATTGAAAATAAAGTCTTTCCCTTTTAATTATTATTTGTAAAGTGTGTATTCGTAATTTAAACATGAAATGAATTTTAAAATGAATATTCACAGATAATATAATAAATCCAGTTCATAAAAAAGAGAGATAAGACACCTTGAAGAAAATGTCCAACAGTAACATGATCACTGTTTTGTATTTTTAGATGCATATTTTGCATTTCTCTTTGCTGTTCTCAGTAGTCCTTCACTGTCCCCCCCCCCCCCTTTTTCAGCAAATTCAAAAATTTATCATAGCTTTCAGAAATGTTCACTTTGATTTGAAGTTCTCTTGTTACTACGGCCATGGTCATCTGATTTCTTTCTTCTGCCCACTCATCCTTCATCATACACAACATTCTTTCAGCATTTGGGTTACAGGTAGTAACTGAAAATATTTATGATACAAGTTTAAGCAATTGGGAAAGGTAGATTTCAATTTTGGTCTGCTTCTTAAACAAATCTAGCCCAATTTTAATGTTCTGCTTTACTTTTGTCGAATCCACCATATACATTCCAGTAATCATAGAATTCATTGTGTGGTATTACATATTGATGCCACCCTATAGGCGCCGCTAAATTGGAAACTGGATTGCAAGTTTCCATCAGACGCTGATAGCGGTCGCACGGGATGTGGTGGACCCAGTGATGAGTGCCCACTGAGCCATACCTCCAGCAGTTCTGGACTACGAGCGTCCTCTGCCACCACGATACAGGACGACCGACGAAAGCCACTCAGCCTACTTGCACTTGGAACCTCCTTGTTCCCTACAACACCATCGTTCGTGTTCACCAAACCTCTTCCTTGTTGACATTGTGACAGCTGGGCTCTGTTTCTTCCTGCATTATTTGTAATGTGTCTCCATAAGTTTGAAGAAACATAAGTAGATCTACTGTTTACAATAATTGCTACTCGCCATATAGCCTCAGCTGCCAGAGACTGTGGTCAGTGTGTGCGAGTTGCCTTTGCGTGAACGCACGTGTGTATGTTTATTTCCGACGAAGGTCTTGTTGGCCGAAAGCTCACTTTCTGACCGTCTTTTTGTTGTGCCTACGACTCAGCATCTCCGCTGTATGGTGAATAACGGCAACTATCCTTTCCATAATATTGTTACATTCCATCCTGGATTTTCCATTGTTTAAATCTTTTGTGTACTGTGTTAACTTGTTCACTAATCATTTCCGCTGCTGTTCAGCTTTCCTATGGCGACAGTTGCCACACCAATTTGTAGTGCAGCTCTTTGTACCATTGTGTATGGAGTTGTAGACAAGACGGTATAACTGATAGTCATCCCAGTTGAGATTCCATTTGATGCCATTGCAGACGAATGCCTTATTTTTCTTGAAGCGAAAATTTGTCAGCACATTCAACATATTGCCGTTAGAAAAGTCACAGCTGTGGGGTTCACTGTGATTTTGGTGTTTCTTCCAGGATTTCATGAACCTTCTGTTCTAAGAATTTATCTTTTTTCCTGTTCTCCAGCTTGTTGTGAAGGTCCCTTGTTATTCTATCCAACTCAACAGAATTAACCAAACTGTTTTCCAGTTTTCTGATAGCAGTTTCAAACAGGGGCAAAAGATGCTGGAGAAAAGGTAGATAATATTGGGGGAGGAAATATTCATTTCTTTCAGCATCGCGAACCCCATTTCATGTCTCAAACTGTCAAATCAATCTTGAACAATCTTCATCAGGTTACCTTCCATTCGGAAAGTGGGTGCACTCAGCGACTGTTATGTGACCCATAAATTATAGAGTGCAGCAATCAGTCGTACCTTTTAGATTTTATTACGCAAATACAAATTTCGGCTAGTAGCTAGCCATTCTCAATGCTAAAAATACAAGAAGTACATAGATTGAGAGGTGGCAGAAGCCCCCTCTCATATTTCTCTCAGTAATTCGATTTTCCTCTCTAACTGCATGTGGTGAAATGTTGCTATTCCTTCACACGCGAACTTCCCACGCAGCGTCTCTCGTCACCCGGGTGGTCCGGTGACAGGCGAGTTCCGCTGAGCTTGAAAGTGTTAAGTCGACGGGTGTGAGGGAGTCGAGTGGATGCTTTCCAGAAGCCGACATTGTCATAAGAGTGGGAGCGACACGCCCAGATGCGCCGGATGAGGCGGCTGGGCTAGATATTCCGTTACTTCGCATAAACTTAGTAAAAACCGTTTCTGGCGGGCTACCAGCGAGGCGTGAGAATGACTTGTGTTCCCAGGCAGTCTTGGCGGGCAAATTCCTGCGTTTTCTGCAAAATCGTAACTGTGATTGGCTTGCTCAGGGCATAGCTCCGTGACGTAGCAAAATCGGCGCAGAAATTGGCGCCAAGAATCTCCATTGGTGGAATGGTAGTGCTTCGGCGATAGAGTGGAATTTTCCGCCGGTTTTCGAGTTGCTGATTGGAACGTTTAACCACAGCCACTGTCGTGGGGGCGGGAATGTTCTGCGTGTTCGGCTTGTACGGGTGCTCTTGAGAGAGTCAGCTGTCGCCTTTCGGTCGGAGTAGGTTACAAGACTGAGCTCTCACTGCTCTGGACAGCCTGCCTTCCGTTGGCTGTCTAATACACCTTTATTTAATTGTAACTATTTGACGAAGTTGCTGAAGTTTCGACTTCAACGTAACTTTCCGAGTACAGTTGGCAATTGAGCGTTTTGCGTACAAGGGGCCTATGTTGTCTGTCTTGAGCAGTTTTGACTAAAGTCGACTGTATCGGAGCTACTGTGTGACTTCGCTCGTTAAAATCAATCACTGTACCCTCAGTGATTGTGTGGCGGGCCTTGTTCGTCTCCCTCAGAGGCGCATTTGTATTGATAGGAAGTCTTTAGTCTGGAACAACCAGACCAGGATAATTTTTTTCGGGCTATACTCGCGACATCATCATCACCACGACGGGACGTCGAAGCAACCAGCCATCGCTTCCGGTACGCCAGATCGTGTCCTTGCAGTTAAGAAGACAGCTTGGTAATTTATGTCCGCAGCATTGGCAGATTAGGGAATTTTTTCTGTGATAATTAGAGCTCAGCAGAGCGTGCCTGTTCCCGTCTTTTCTTACGTGGTTCTGACTTGCATGTTCATTGTCTGAGTTCTCACTACTGTAGCAGCAATTAATGTTGGATTGGCTGTGTGTTTCTCTTAAGATTTGAGTTGCAAGGAATTGGCTCCACATACCACTTCGTCATAAATGTCACAATCTAGTTTAGGGACAACTTCACCTTCATAGCATTTATTTGAGTATCCAATTTGAGCCAATTTGATGTATTGTAAATGTTTCATGTGTTTTGTTTATTATTTTGATTTTAGTCATAATAAATCATGTTGTTATTTTGGACAGAACTTTCATTCTCTTAATCGGTAGAGCAACCCTTTCATTTCTCACTACGTTAATGAAACTTTCCTTTATTTAACTTATTTATCAAATTAAATTATTGCAGGTCCCAAACTCTTTTCTACTCCACTTGCAGGGTCGATTACAGTCAGTTCACGTTTCTTTTTAATCCATGTGCAACAGCAATAGTCGGACTTAGAATAGGGGGGGGGGGGGGCCTTAGAGCATCATTTATGTATGAAGATTCTAGAAGAATTTAGTGTTAAATGCACTGCTAGCCCCGGCACCTCGCAAGATGATATAATAAAAAGTTACAAATAATGGGATAACTTATATTGCTTGTATATTACACACCACTAATTTCTTTTGACAATGCATTTAAGTCCCTGTTGTTCGGGCGTCATTCACAGTTGTTTTAATACTACTGTATAAAGAAGGTGGGCTGTGTGGAGAACACATCGTTTGGTTGTACTGCGCCCTCTTTATGAACGACGTATATAATATTTTAGGGAAAGTAAAACACTTCAAATTTACATAAGAATTACATAAAATAAAACATAGGTAAAATTCCTTACATTGCTGTCGGACTTACTTCATATTTGCCAACAAATATCGTAAATACACATACAAGAAAATTTCCAGGTTCACTCCTTGTGAGTCAGTTGTTTTATTCTTTAAACATATGAGTAACGTCAGCTCGGTAAAACTTTTTTTTTATTATTTATAAGACACAAGAAGGCGCATGTAATATGCAACTATTAGAGTTGATCTGATTTAAATGTTTTTATCGCTGCATTTTCCCCCGTTATTTAAACATCATAACAGGTATATTGTTTCTCTTATTTACTAAGTAGTTCATAGATGGCGCCAAATGTCAGCCAGATGTACTCATAAATCTGTGACTGACGCCCGAACAACAGGGACTTACATACATTGACAACAGAAAATAATGGTATGTAATATACAAGCCATATAAGTTATGCCATTAGTTATAACTTTTTATTATATCATCTGACTATGTAATTCTTGTATTTTTAGCATTGAGAATGGCTACCTACTAGCTGAAATCTGGATTTGCGTAATAAAATCTAAAAAAAGGACTAATGATTGCTGCACTATAATTTATAACTTGAACAATCTTCCTCGTCCGTTGAAATAAAATATGACTCGATGGGAAGCCAGCAGTATAAAGCTCTGTCAATCGCAGGAGATAGCGAGAGCCATCTAGTACGGACGTGTCGTAATATTTCCTTAAACCATATCTCCACAAACCATGAAAATTCTGTCAATGACTGAACATTTGATACAGAGGAACGAAGTTCACTGCAGCGTTTGAGAAATGATGCCTCTACATCATAATGAAATGATTTATGACCATGTATTACGTTGTTATTTATGACATATCAGTCGAAATTAACTCTCAGTATGGATGAAACTTCAGCATGTATTACGGCATCTTCTTCAGGTGTACGTTTCTCCGAAAAAAAGTTGTAATTGTTTTATTTCACGACACTGTTGTTTTGCCATGAAGTACTTTTGTGTCTTCTGATGTCACACTGAAACTTTTCTTACTGTGAAGCCGTTTTCTTTTATTAGCCATGTGGAAAAATCTTTGTTTTATAACCATCCTTTGTTGCAAGCCGTTTATGTTTTTACTTTGTTCTTCGGAGCAGCCGAACTTGACAAGATCTTTTCGAAAGCCGATCCTTTTTAATTCTAAAATGTTCAAACTGGACGTGAAACGCACTGACAATTTAATCTATAATTTAACACGAAAATGTGTATAATGAATCATGTATAGTGATTGGAGAAGGAAATTCAAACTTCATTCTTTCTCTTCGTTCGCGTGATTCGAAAATTAGGCACAAGGCGGGATAAAAGTATATCCCGAGTCCCTCTGCCTGGGACCCTGGACAGCAAATTCCTGGACAATCACGCGCAAAACTTGACCGGTGACAAAGCTATTCACACTACTTCCCTCACGAAGGTTAACTTTTTTAACTTTTCTTGCGGGATCTGCGTATTTATGTCGACCCCCCACAACGCTGGCAGCTCAACGCTCCAAATTCAGCCAGCGGGTGCACAGGCCGCTTGAAATTCTCCGTTGCTCGCCTTAAGAACGGCAGATGCGTTACGTATGCAGATTTAGGTGACAGATAATGGGCACGACCTCAATGGAACTAATTGTATTCACCCGCGCTTTCTTAATGAGTCGACGCACGCAGAGATCCGAGGCACAAGACACGACGAACCTTGGAAGACAGCCATCGACAGCTGCGTCACAAACATCAGTTACCGGAAGCGACTACGCAGTTAATCAAGGACGAAAAGTTGTAAATGCAGCAGAGGAAATTAAGTACTTTCGGTTATTTGTCTTTTCCCTCTTGGCTACGTGTAAATATTCTAAATAAACTTTTGTGTATTTTACCCATGTAACAGTGTGTGTCTCTCTCTTTAGTATAAAGATCTACCTCGTATTCACCTCCCACAACTGCAGACACGTTTCTTATCACGTAAGAGCTAGATCATAACCGCAAATATCTCAAACTGAAATTTGTGGTCATTCAGGATTGGTGAGTAAAAGTACTATAGGGAAAAATACGTAAAAGTGTGTGTTCTGAAACTTGATGTTAAAACACTGCATATAATTAAGTTGAAAATTCAGTTACGAAATGGAGAGACTACGTAAATCATAATTATTAGCAAGAACAAGTGGAAATCCTCGTAAATTTGTTAGTACGAAAGGAAAGAGGAGAAAATTGCAACGAATGACAAAGTTACGAATAAGTAACACAGATTGCTGAGGTCATTGTTAGCTGTAGCGGTCGCATCAGTGAAGAGACTACCAAGGAACAGAAGTAAATATGTAACAGAGTCAGCCTATTTGATGACAGTTTAACAGTTAAAAACAAAGTACGAAGATAAGGAGAAAGTTCTTCGTGTTACATTGTAGGTCGTTCACCTGTCGAGGACGTGTTGCTAGGCGGGTAAGCACACAGTGATTATTGCGGAAACTGCGACGCAGAGCTAACACACTTTTATGTCGTACATGCCCAGAAAGCAAACGTAACAGACAATGCTGACAGCTGCGTATGTCCTTCGAGTGCAGTGTTCCGAGATGTGCACCAACTTCACATCTCACAAAGACACCCTGTGCTGTGTGGGGAACAGTGCGAGGTATATCAGATAAATTTTATCAGCTTCCTGTCCCACTAATGTTGATTAAAGAAAACCATTATATTTGTATTAATACACAAAGATTGTGTCACGACCTGTATCAATCTTTTAGAATGTTATAAAGTTGCCGAGTTGTGGCAGGCTCATGATATGAAAGGTCTGGCTGTCATATGTAACGTTAGACACAAATTCTGGACACGAGTAGGATTATGATGGCATTGAAACAGAGGATGACACGCGTAAAGCTGATATACTAAACACCTTTTTCCAAAGCTGTTTCACAGAGAAAGACACCGCAGGGCACTTCCTTCTCTAAATCCTCGCACGAACGAAAAAATGGCTGTCATCGAAATAAGTGTCGAAGGAATAGAAAAGCAACTGGAATCACAACAGAGGAAAGTCCACTGAACCTGATTGGATACCAATTTGATTCTACACAGATTACGCGAAAGAACTTGCCCCCTTCTAACAGCCGTGTACCGCAAGTCTCTAGAGGAACGGAAGGTTCAAAATGATTGGAAAAGAGCACAGGTAGTCCCAGTTTTCAAGACGGGTCGTCGAGCAGATGCGCAAAACTATAGACCTATATCTCTGACATCGATCTGTTGTAGAATTTTAGAACTTGTTTTTTGCTCGCGTATCATGTCAGAATCTACTCTCTAAGAATCAACATGCATTCCGGAAACAGCGATCGTGTGAGACCCAACTCGCTTTATTTGTTCATGAGACCCAGAAAATATTAGATACAGGCTCCCAGGTAGATGCCATTTTCCTTGACTTCCGGAAGGCGTTCGATACAGTTCCGCACTGTCGCCTGATAAACAAAGTAAGAGCCTACGGAATATCAGACCAGTTGTGTGGCTGGATTGAAGAGTTTTTAGCAAACAGAACACAGCATGTTGTTATCAATGGAGAGACGTCTACAGACGTTAAAGTAACCTCTGGCGTACCACAGGGGAGTGTTATGGGACCATTGCTTTTCACAATATATATAAATGACCTAGTAGATAGTGTCGGAAGTTCCATGCGGCTTTTCGCGGATGATGCTGTAGTATACAGAGAAGTTGCAGCATTAGAAAATTGTAGCGAAATGCAGGAAGATCTGCAGCTGATAGGCACTTGGTGCAGGGTGCGTTTCTGGATGAGGTATCGAATATATTGCTTCCCCCTACTTATACTTCCCGAGGAGATCACGAATGTAAAATTAGAGAGATTCGAGCGCGCGCGGAGGCTTTCGGGCAGTCGTTCTTCCCGCGAACCATACGCGACTGGAACAGGAAAGGGAGGTAATGACAGTGGCACGTAAGGTGCCCTCCGCCACACACCGTTGGGTGGCTTGCGGAGTATAAACGTAGATGTAGATGTAAACGATCTCACAAACATTCTACCGACCGCCTGGCGGAAGCGTGACAGCAAGACTGTTGTAACATGATATTGACACAACTCAGCAACCTGATGACGTTCTAAAAGACCGAAGCGGTCGTGACGCAGTTCAAAAATGGTTCAAATGGCTCTAATCACAATGGGACTTAACATCTGAGGTCATCACTCCCTTAGGCTTAAACTACTTAAACCTAACTAACCTAAGGACACCACACACATACATGCCCCAGGCAGGATTCGAACCTGCGATCGTAGCAGCAGCGCCGTTCCGGACTGAAGCGCCTAGAAACGCTCGGCCACAGCGTCCTGCTCGTTACACAGTACTCGTGTATTGACAGAGCTGTGATAATTTTCATTAAGCATTAATATTACTGTGAATCAGTTGTCGAGCTCAAAATGATAAAGATTACTTCCTGTTGCAGTCTCGCATGAAGCGAGGGATAAAAAATTTTACTCTCAGTATGCTTCTGTATACGTTTAATTTAACCCATGTGATCTTAAAGAGGAAAACACTATCTCATCAAAAGTGTCCGGTCACCCCTTTATAAGGCGCAACTGACCACTAGATGTCACGGGAGTCGGTCCCCTCAGTATAAAATGAGGCGGAG
The DNA here is from genome assembly GCF_023864345.2 of Schistocerca serialis cubense. Classification (NCBI taxonomy): domain Eukaryota; kingdom Metazoa; phylum Arthropoda; class Insecta; order Orthoptera; family Acrididae; genus Schistocerca; species Schistocerca serialis. The sequence goes on along the minus strand of NC_064638.1, from coordinate 1,232,115,487 downwards.
ATTACTGTGTTGTCGGTAGATCACGGTATAGCAGTAGTAACGGCAGAATTGATCGGTCAGTAGAACTCAGTGTCTTCGAATGTGCACTGGTCATTGGATGTCGCACAAGAATGAATCAGTCAGGGACATATCAACCCATCTGCAAGTGGTCTAAGGCGACTGTTGGTGATGTGTCTGTAAAGTCGAAACGCGAAGGGACGACCATAGCTAAAGCAAGACCAGGCGCGCATGATGTACTGACGGACACGGACCTTACAGCATTGCGGAGGGTAGTTGTACAAAATATCGCACAGAATCACTGAAAGGAGTTATCCTTGAGTTCCACAGTGGTACCAGAAGCCAACTAGCGCAATGACTGTGCCTAGGGATTTATGAAGGATGGCGTACAGTAGTCGATCAGTTCATTACAAGCCATAAACTTCCGCAGTCTGTGCTAAGCGACGCTTGCGGTTGTGTACAGAGAGTTGTGTACAGAGTGATGCAGTGGACAGTAGATGACGAAACGAGTGATTTGGAGTGATTACTCACGTTACACCCTGTGGAAATCCGATGCAAGGGATTGGGTTTTGCGAACGCCTGGGCAACATTACCTGCCGTCATGCGTAATGCCAACAATGAAGTGTGGAAGAGAGGGTATTACGGTAAGGGTTTTTTTCGTGGTTATGGGGTGGTCCCCTTGTTGCGTTTAACAAAATGCTAAATACAGAATGATATGGAGTCAATTTACAGCATTATGTCCGACGTACAGTAGACTAACTTCGTGTTCTGCCTTACGGCAGGTCTTTTCATGGGGCAAGCCTCGTCAGAGAGGTCCACCGCATGAGCGTATAGGGAAGTGATTCCGGTGGTGGTTTCCCTTTGCCTTCCGCTGATGATTATGAAATGATAATGAGGACAACACTACACCCAGCCGGGGATCGAACCCGGCCCCCTTTGCGTGACAGACCGCCGCGCTGACCACTCAGCTATCGGGGTACAGCAGAGGCAATGTTCTAATACGATGACAGCACACCCTGTCATAAAGTACCATATTGAGGCAATTGCTTATCTTCAACAACAACGTTTTTATTCGAGACCTGTGGTTGGCCATAGAACATCAGGTATTTTAGCTGAGATTTTTATGAACGACTTTGAGCAAAACTTTTTCATCTCTTTTCCAGAAATGAAAGGCAAGAAGAACTATCACAGATGGCAATGACGACTTTGTTCTACTCTTTAAAGAGAGAAAAGAAGAAATAGTGGCAATGACCCGCAGGGAGGAAGACATGCTTTCGGCATCTTTAGAAACGAGACAAGTTCAGATGGTATGATAAGAGCGACATCATGCTACCCTAACCAACATAAAAGAATGTATTTTTACGAGGAGAATTGTATATAATTAAACGAGTTGCCACAGTTAATGGGTATAGGGCACGAAAAGTCATGAGCATGTTCAATAAAATTAAAAATAAGTTTGCCAGTAAAAGTGAGGAGAATCTCAAGATTTAAGTTAAGAAGAAATTCGTCACTTTGACATACAAATGGTGTGTTTCGGAGAGAATAGCTGAAGTTTTTCTAAAAGATATTGTCATGGCATTTCTAAGTGAAGAGCAAATGGCGCATAGATTAACGCATAAACCAACTGCGACGGAGCAAAATAGATACTGCAACTCCGAAGTATACAAGATACGACTGTGCTAGATGCTAAATAGGAGACGGAGCGAAATTTCGAAGTCCGATACAAGAAACATTGCAGTCATAGTAACCGGACAGCATGTGGAACGTTTGTGGAAAAAAGGAGGCGTGAGGTTAACACACACCAAGCGAGAAAATGTAACTGCTACACAGAGTTCCGCAAAGTTTTTATTTGAATGCACTTGAGTAACTAGAAATTCACGCCTACCAAGTGAAAATCCGAAACTACTTAATAAGCAAAATGAGTTTATGCATAGCGACTTTTAAAAATTTTTCGAAGATTTGTTATAGCCTTATTTTGGGATGAGGTGAAACGCTCCAACAAACACCAGCTGTCGCGGCCCTCAGTACATTGGCGGCTGCGAATTGGACACGGCAGAGGGAAGTTCAGTGTCGTGTGATGCTCGGCCTGGCGCAGTAGTAACTCCAAGCCGGCCAAATAAGAGGAAGAGAAGACAAATTTCGAATTTTCTATGTTCTTTTAAAGTTTTTAACGATATTCAAGCCATGATATTGGATATGTTATATTAAGGAACATTTTTGTGTAGGAGAATTAAAGAGAAAAAGTCCATAGAGGGCACTGTTGAACACTACAGGTTTTGCAATCGCGAAATGCAACTCGAAAAAGATATTTTTGGTATGTTTTGAAACTTAAAGTTTTTAATGATAATAATGTTCTCATCGATGTTTCATTTGTTACATTTAGGAACATTTTGTGTATTACATCAGTCCACAGGGACACTTCCGCACCAGTTAGAATCCTCACGAAAAGAGTTTTAAAACTTTTTGGACGACTGTTTATAAAATTCTTTTAGAAAATTTTAACACCATTACATTTCACGTTAGTGTTTAGGAGTATTTCTTATAACTATACGAATCCATTCGGTATAAACAGATGGCGATTTTAAGCACTGTAGGTGTTGCAACCACTAGATTTCTTAAAAATTTATTTACAAAGCCGTATCAGGCCGGTGTATGGCTAGTTATGACAGTCAACTTACAGTTCCACTTTTTATAGGTTACTCTGTAGCTTTAACAAATGGTATGTTGTGCAAATCCGTATTATAACTAATTTCTTAAGAATCTTGAAACTGTATAAATGATAAACCATTTGCAGTTTGAACCAACTGTAACTAAGAAATAATTTTTTGTAACAGCTCTTAAGGTAGGCAGGTTGCCTGAAATCGGTCATATTAAAATAAAGGAAAGCGATCTGGAGACTAAATTTAGAAATTATTTTTGTAAGTAACGATCGCGGTAAGTCCATGAAGACGAATACGTCTAGTTTTGATTATCTGAAATGTGTTTGTTTTTCATGGTGTTCGTAAAGCCTTTCCCTGATTGCAACAATTTATGTCTAAGGAACAATGCTAGAAATAGCTATGCCATTTGTTTGTGTGGATACACTGCCACAGATGTAATATGCAAGGAGAACTTCATAATCCACAAATACGAAATGTTTACATATAACTAACACCGTCAAAGACAATGCTGAAGAAGGTTCCATACACACAGAGGTAAGACAGATATGTCGAAAATACGTTCTTGATCCAAAATAAAATTATCAGATAAGTAAATATTTCGATTAGCAAAACATACACATGTTGCTTATCGTACTATGAAAGTATAACGGCAGATCTCTGACCGGAAATGAAAATTCTATCTTGCACAAGAATAAAATTATTTCTCAAAATATGTACTAATTTTGAGAGCAAGACACACGTGGGACTACTGTTGTAACTACGGCACACTTTTCAAGGCACAGTGGACGCTCAAGTTATATGTTTGCACAATTTTAAATCGTCTGTATTACTTATCAAAATACATGCGGCTCATATACTGGCACTGCTGATATAACTTACAGGTTAGTCGATGAGCATGGTTTCTTCTTTGTACCATGCATTTGTTCTTTGTACCAACCAGTAAGTTTATCAAGAGACTAAATATTTGTTCTATAACATTACAAAACAAACACTTTCACTACTGCTGATCTAGCTGAGAAGCTAAAGACCACTTGGCAACGACACTGCTCCTATAGTTGTAGCAATGTAAATAATGTTAACTTTTCAAAATTGTCTGTATTATTTGTCGAAAAATTATCTTAGCTCGGATGAAACCGCTATCAAAATCAGCCAATCATTATGGTGACCCCCATGCAAGGGTATTAACCTAATCTTTCAGTACAGAACATTTGTCATCTTGAAATATCCTGGCAGATTAAAACTGTCTGCCCGACCGAGACTCGAACTCGGGACCTTTGCCTTTCGCGGGCAAGTGCTCTACCATCTGAGCAGCCCCAGCACGACTCACGCTCCGTCCTCACAGCTTTACTTCTGCCAGTATCTGCTGATAATGTCACCTTACGGTATTGCACAGCGCAGACTTTGATGAAACTGCATACTAACCAGCGTAAGTGAGTAGCCTTTACTGCTGTGTGTGTTATTGTAAATACAAACCTGGGAATGTGAACTGACAACCTAAATGAGTTACTGAGCTCAAAGCCACATGACTTACATGAAAATGAAAAGAATCCTCTCTGTATGAAACCCGCTCTCATTCGTAACCAAATAAATAAGCAAACCAATAATTTCGTACTCAGTAGACTTGACCAGTGCGAACTGTTTGAAAAAAAAACGTAACTGTATAAAAAACAGAAATAACAAACTGTAATGTCGACCTGTGTAAGAATATGGCCTGGTAAATAAAGAAAGTAACAACTTACATTGCGCAGAGGAAACACAATCGTATATTATGAATCTCACCTGCAAAATGATGCCGGCCGGGGTGGCCGTGCGGTTCTGGGCGCTGCAGTCTGGAGCCGAGCGACCGCTACGGTCGCAGGTTCAAATCCTGCCTCGGGCATGGATGTGTGTGATGTCCTTAGGTTAGTTAGGTTTAATTAGTTCTAAATTCTAGGCGACTGATGACCTCAGAAGTTAAGTCGCGTAGTGCTCAGAGCCATTTTTGCAAAATGAAGTACTGGCAGAAATATCAACAGGGCAAAACTCCGCAACAGGTAAAAAAAATACTGCTAAAAACTAACTACAATTGGTCCAGGGGAATTGGGTTCATAATCTTGACGTAGAATGCCAATGAAACACATGACTCAACCTTTAAGTACTGAATTTCCAGTTAGAAAGGAATTTATCAAATAAAACAATTATAGACCTTAATATGAAAATTCATTTAATGTAATGACTTCTGTGATACAGTAAATTAACGCAGAAGATCAGTCAATAGAATAGTTATCAAAAACTCGACTGTGATGAGGGTGAAGTGGGCCAACAATACAAGTCTACAAAAATAAAAATAAACTTTTTTACATAATCAAATAACACTTCGTTCTACATTTGAAAACCTTTTTTATGTCTGTATGCTATCCAAACATTGTTCTGAGTTATCATTACTCCTCGTAATAAATCTGCTACTGACATAGTCCTAGATGTGCGTCCATGCCTTACACTGTACACACAACGAACCTCGCCTGCTGCACACCGCAACTTTCCACCACTGACGGTCAATGATTCTACGATGCCACAGTGCTGCCAACGCAGACACAGGTACTGTTACCTAAGAACTGCTTCTCCGACAACAGTTCTTCAAATATATCATTTTCCTTTACAAATATTAACACCTCTAATAATATCATCAAAAAATACCCGTCTTACATCAGTAGTAATGTGTATTCATATAGGTGACAAAAGAGGGTTGTTATGCTTTCAAATAGACCCCGTCAGAATCACCCAAACATTGTAGAAACTCCGTGCTATGTTGTTAACTTAGAGTACAAAATTTTTGTCACCTACTGCTGAAAATGCTAACTTATGCTGACACATAGTGAATTCTACATGATATCTCGATGAAATAAAATATTGAGGAGTAGAAATGCGTATTAGCATAGGTAAGAAACGGAGGTTGCCATGCTTTCAACTACCAAAGTCGTCTAAACGACTCCATTTTAGCGTATTAACTTTATCTTGCAGTAGAAGACATTTATAATCTTCTGATGATAACGCTAACTTGCGGTACTGGACACAGGAAATGACAGTGCTAAACAGGCAAGGCAGTGACAGTTGACACTAAAAAATAGGCATTCAGAACTGAAACAGTATTCTACAACCAGAAGTTGACAGTGCATGTGCCGTATATTGCCAGTGGGTGCCAGCTACTGGATCTTAAAATTGTATTTTTAGTCAGGTATCTGACAATTTTTATGTACAATGGGTGTAAAAAAAAGCATAATGCTTTTCAAAGGATACTTTTCATACTGGCCGTCAAAACGCACGAAACGGATTGGAACATCAGAAAGAAAAAGGTTCCACAAAGAATATCAAACAGCGGAATTCAGACACAGGGTATCAAAACGGAGCTGATCAAAACAACATTCCACAACTCATTTCAAATAACAGCATTCACCAAAAATGGCACTAAGCATTATCGGACTTAACATATGAGGTCATCAGACCCCTAGACTTAGAACTACTTAAACCCGACTAACCTAATGAGATCACACACATCCATGCCCGACGCAGGATTCGAACCTGCGACCGTAGCAGCAGCACGGTCCTGGACTGAAGCGCCTAGAATCGCTCGGTCACATCGGCCGGCATCATGCAGCCACTAACCATCAGTGAAACGGGACGGGACGGTACAGAAAGTCAAACATTCCCAAAATTCACTCCAAATGGCGGCATTCACAGACTTTCAATGGCACGGGACGTCACGTCAAAGTTTATCGGGAAGATAGTTTTACATTGACGTAGGAGATAATAACAGTGGTGTCGTTTGCCAATCTCGAATGCTGACAATGTCCTTGCTGCACTCACTCATATTGTAGAAAAGGGTTTAGTTGTTGTTCTGATGACACATTGCGAAAGACCTGTGACGATTAGCATATTTTTCCTGTGAGTATTCTTCAACAAGAGAGGCCAAGCGAAAAATATAATTTCAAGTTGCGACTTGGTCAACAAACAAAAGTGGCCAGTCAGCAAGCAGAGACTAGTCGATGCCAGCAAGTCAAAGCTTTTTCCTACAAACAAAATGCTTAGTCAGATTCGCGACGTCACGTGCGCAGGTCAGCACCCCACCACGACGTCACAAGCCTTCCCCCCCCCCTCCCCCCACCCCCCTCAATTCACTATGACAGCATCATAACCACGTGAGGATCATTGACCTTGGAAGTATGACGCCACAACGTTTTAATAACCTGTGAGATTGATGATGATGATGAGGTCCTATATTCCGAGGAGCGTAGGAGACGATGCGGGAGACCCGCACCGCTGTACTAGGCAAGGTCCTTGTGGAGGTGGTTTGCCATTGTCTTCCTCCGACCGTATGAGGTAATTTGAAATAGCCTCAAAGTTGATCAGATCAGTTAAAATGTATCATATACAGACACCTATAAGAGAAATTGAAAAATTTAGTGTATACATTGATCCGGAACGCCATTTTGCCTGTTTTATTTAACATCGTCATAGAGAAGATGGACAGAGAATTTACTAAACCTAATCTTCAATGGGTCCAACAATAGGTTATGGAAGTTTCTAGACTTGCCCACGCAGATGGTGTATAGCATTGGTAAGTAACTCGAAATCAGAATTAATCAAAATTGTGCAAAATCATTGCAAAATCGCTGCCTAAAAGTATTTCGTGAGAATAAAGACCAGACGGAATGTCTGGTCATAACTAAGAAAACGCAAAATTGATGCACCTTCGATTGCAGATGGATTCACTTTCAAGACATTTGACCGATTCTAGTTCCTAGTGATTCGTTTTAGTAAAACCAGCAGAACGGGTATAGAAACAGATGCCCGTCTAGCAGCAGGCAACAAAACACTTCTTAGTTGTATCAGTATTATTAAGAAAAGGTCACTTAGTATTAACTTCAAAATTCGCTTTATCAAAAATAAATGGTTGAAATGACTCTAAGCACTATGGGACATCTGGGGTCACCAGCCCCATAGACTTAGAACTACTTAAACCTAACTAACCTAAGACATCACACACATGCATGCCCAAGGCAGGATTAGAACCTGCTACCGTAGCAGCAGCGCCTAGAACCGCTGGGCCACAGTGGCCGGCTCGCTTTATCAGTCAACTTTGTAATCGGTATCACTATATGATTGTGGTGTATTGACATTTAAAAAGAAAGTTGAAGAAAACTGTTAATAAGTGGAAATAAAATACTAAAGAAAATTTTTAGACTTGCGATTTATGAAAATAACTTGGAATGGAGGATAGGAAACATGAAGAAATACCAGAGGTGCTCTAACACCGTAACGTCGAAGTGATAATGAATACAAGGTTGAGCTGGACCGGTCACTTAGCAATAACGTCGGAGAAGAGCCTACTTGGAATAGCATTCTGCAGGACAATAGATGCAACGTAAGGAGGAGGCAGACCCAAATTTAGGTGGCCAGTTAACATGTAGGAAGAAGCAACTGGGATGAACATCAAATAGGCACACAGTTCACTAGACAGAACGAAATGGAAGAGGCTCGTAGAGCAGTCGTATGGTCGATGAGGCTATTGCCGCATGCAAAGTAAAGGAAACTAAGTACGGTACTGTTAAAGTAAAACTGATAATAGTTAGGGACGGAAAACCTCGATAGTGCGTACGTCTTTCGGAATAATGGCATAGATGAAGGAAAGCGAAGGCGTATCTAACGAAGGTGCGGACCCTGTCTCGAAATAAGGACTCAGCACCAACGATTCATGACTGACTGGAGTCAAAGTAGCAAGCAGTCATAAGACCACTGTTTGCAGGAAAGGAAGACCACTATTCAACCTGTTGCCGACGTCGACATCGTTAGAGAAGAATCACGTGTTCTGGTAAGAGAAAGGCGGGGAAAGAAGTAGGCTGTGTTGTTTTCAAAGGAACCAACGGGTTTAAGGAAACCATGGAAAACCTGCACCTGGATAGTCGGACTAGGATTCGAACCACTATTCTTCCTAGTGTGAGTTCAGTGTCTTGATCGCTGCGTCACCTTCTCGGCACAAGCAGTCCAATAACTGGAAACCAATACATCAATCGTCGAAACATTATACGCAAAAATTGACTTGATAAGCCGGCCAGAAAATAACATGCCATCACGCAATCACGTCGAGGAAACCTCTGAAATTAAAATACATGTGCCTCTAGTTGGAAACGACCATCATACTTCATGTTACACAACCTAGGATCACATTCCCACCTTTCCAGGTTTACTGACTTTGTCATTGACGTAGTATACTGCTTCAGTGACGTGCAAACAGTGACAATCAATTTGCCTTGACAGGTAATTAGGGTTTCACAACTTGAAGAATAATGTCGAGCACGATTCACGGACTTATTGCGTTTTCTGAAGCGGAAGCCCTGCTCAGAGTGCAGACCTTGACCTAATGCGTCGGCAGCAGCAAATCAGCAAAAAACGAAAGGGAGCACAGAGTTAGAGCCGAGAAGTGGCAGTATTGGCAAACTGCGGCCGTGACAGCAATCAGAAACTTTACCGTTCGCAGCCAGGGCCTTTACTGCCACAGCAACGACTGAAATAGCCACGTTCAGAAGATAGCGAAAGCTGGAACAGAGCGTAAATTAACAAGTGTCTGAGCAAAACTGCGAACTAACATCTTGGAAATGTGAAAACCCTTAGAGCCTGTGCATAAGTACTCTGGAAACTAGCAAAGTCCTTACTGTTCCCAAATTCGTATCACCACCACCAACAACAGTCACTGAACATTCAATGATGGATAAATGCGTCCACTAGAGTAGTATTTCTTTGTTTACGTTGTATGTTGTGGCCCACTTTATTTTCAAATGGTTCAAATGGCTCTAACAAGGGAACCTCCCCATCGCACCCCCCTCTGATTTAGATATTAGTTGGCACAGTGGATAGGCCTTGAAAAACTGAACACAGATCAATCGAGAAAACAGGAAGAAGTTGTGTGGAACTATGAAAAAAATAAGCAAAATATACAAACTGAGTAGTCCATTGGAAAGATAGGCAACATCAAGGAGAGTCTGAGCTGAGGAGCGCCGTGGCGCCGTGGTTAGCGTGAAGAGCTGCGGAATGAGTGGTCCTTGGTTCAAGTCTCCCCTCGAGTGAAACGTTTAATTTTTCATTTTTAGACAATTATTATCTGTCCGTTCGACCGTCCGATGCGAGGTAACTGCATCGCAGTATGGGGACGCTACACCTAAACAAACATCGAAACACACGACGTCAGTCGACTACAGCGCACGGAGGAGAGGATATTCCTGCTAACGAGGCTCCCTGGCTGGCAGTTGACTGTTCGCTACTTTGGACGAGAATGCCGTCACCAGTGTCGTATAGAATATATCAGACGTGTTTTCCTGTGGAGCAATCGGTTAACCTATGACCTTGCGATCAAATGTTTTCGGTTCGCATTGGAGAGGCACGTCCTTTCGCCTACTAATCGCACGGTTTTGCGGTGCGATCGCAAAACATAGACACTAAACTTATTACAGTGAACAGAGACGTCATTGAACGAACGAATCTCCTTGATGTTGGCTATCTTGCGAATGGACTACTCAGTTTGTATATTTTGCTTATTTTTCCATAGTTCCACTGTGCCAACATACAACTAAATCTGAGGGGGTGCGATGGGGAGGTTCCCCTGTAAGCACTATGGGAGTTAACATCTGAGGTCATCAGTCAAAAAATGGTTCAAATGGCTCTGAGCACTATGGGACTCAACTGCTGTGGTCATCAGTCCCCTAGAACTTAGAACTACTTAAACCTAACTAACCTAAGGACATCACACACACCCACGCCCGAGGCAGGATTCGAACCTGCGACCGCAGCAGCAGCGTTGGCTCCGGACTGGAGCGCCTAGAACCGCAAGGCCACCGCGGCCGGCGGTCATCAGTCCCCGAGACTTAGAACTACTTGTGCCTAACTAACCTAAGGACATCACACACATCCTTTTATTTTCATTTTGTACAAAGTCTCGCCCCCTATGACGTCATCATCACGTAAGAAGCGCCACCCCCTTCCCCTCTCCGCCCAATTTCAGCGTAGTATTAAAATGATGTGACTCAGTCAGAATGTAGTTTCAACAAATAAGAAAATAAAATAACTTCAGAAATTCAAGATGGCGTACATGACGCATTGGTGCTTTGTGCCCCACGCCCTCTTCCTCTCTCCAGACAATCACAGTGTAGCATTAAAATGAAGTGGAAAAATCGCAACGTTAAGGTCAAAGGTGAAACTTCCTGACATATTAACACTGTGTGCAAGTTTGGAAGGTAGGAGACGAGGTAGTAGCAGATGTAGAGCTGTGAGATGGCTCGTCGGCTCAGACGATAGAGCACTTGCCTGTGAAATTCGAAGGTCCCGAACTCGAATCGGTCTGGCACATAATTATAATCTGCCAGGAGGGTTCATACCAGCGCACACTCCGCTGTAGACTGAAAACTCGTTCAAGGTCAAAGGTATTGCCATTCTAATTGTGTGCACACGCTGAACTCTGTATTCCATACGTCAAATTCTGTACGTGCTATCTCTCTCACAAAGCAGTACAGTCAGTTTGTGTTCGTCTCTGTAAGCTACTTTCCCTTTTGTTCGAGCGCGCTCACACACAGGTTTATATCAAATACTGTAGCCCCATTAGTAGATTTCATTTCTTCTTTACTCATTTCCACACCCGTCAATACTGCATCGTCATCTGTATTCTTAGTTCTCTCTGTTTATGTCAAATAATGTACTGCCTAATCATCAGTAAATTTCACCTCTGTCTTTCTAATATGCTGCACAGAAATGGAAAGGAAAGAAACTCAGGCAAAAGATATTCTACGCATGAAATATTTTTTACATACAATGTTTTTAAATTCATTTTTTTGCGTACAATGTTTTTTTTTGTATTCAACGATTTCTACATTTCAGCAGTTTTTCTTACAATGTTTTAATTGCAACATTGTTTATTCCATGCACCCTGTGTGCATTCACAGAGTTTAAACTGTACAATGATTCTCGCTGAAAGCAGTCTGTTTATAACATTTCTTACGACAATTTAATGGCGTGTGACGAGGGCCTCCCGTCGGGTAGACCGCTCGCCTGGTGCAAGTCTTTTGATTTGACGCCACTTCAGCGACTAGCGCGTCGATGGGGATGAAATGATGGTGATTAGGACAACACAACACCCAGTCCCTGAGCGGAGAAAATCCCCGACCCAGCCTGGAATTGAACCCGGGCCCTTAGGATTGACAGTCCGTCGCACTGACCACTCAGCTACCGGGGGCGGACATTTCTTACGATGATCGTTATTTATCTTCCATCTTTCCTCTAGGACCTTCTGGAATCGCATTTACCTTCATATACATCACACTCGGAGCCCTGCATGCCCATTACACTATGTTCCTACTACTGAGATGGTTCAGTAATTAAAATGATTACTATTATTTTTAAGTGCAACAGATAACTAGGACGAGGCTTATTTTACTTTTGATAGACATGTGAGAGAGAAGGAAGTCATTATATTTTAAGTTTGCTAAGTTGCTTCCTATGTATGATTCTTTCCCTCGTCACGGTATACAGATAAGCATCAAGCGTATATGCTTTGATGTGTCATGTTGTACAGATTGTGAAATGCGGTTATGCAATACGGGGTGCGTTAAAATACAATGAGATTCATTAATCACAATGAAAACTTATTAAGCAAGAAAGAATATGTGCCCTGCCGAACGGCATGGCTGTTTCCCACAGCGCAAGAGATCATGGTCATTGGTGTGTGTGACAATGAGGGAGTGACTGCAGTGGACAAGTGGTGGAAATGTGTGTGTGAATTCCTAAGGGACCAAATTGCTGAGGCCATCGCTCCCTAGATTTTTTTTTGTCATCAGTCTACTGACTGGTTTGATGCGGCCCGCCACAAATTCCTTTCCTGTGCTAACTTTTTTTTTTTGTTTTGTCATCAGTCTACTGACTGGTTTGATGCGGCCCGCCACAAATTCCTTTCCTGTGCTAACCTCTTCATCTCAGAGTAGCACTTGCAACCTACGTCCTCAATTATTTGCTTGACGTATTCCAATCTCTGTCTTCTTCTACAGTTTTTGCCCTCTACAGCTCCCTCTAGTACCATGGAAGTCATTCCCTCATGTCTTAGCAGATGTCCTATCAACCTGTCCCTTCTACTTATCAGTGTTTTCCACATATTCCTTTCCTCTCCGATTCTGCGTAGAACCTCCTCATTCCTTACCTTATCAGTCCACCTAATTTTCAACATTCGTCTATAGCACCACATCTCAAATGCTTCGATTCTCTTCTCTTCCGGTTTTCCCACAGTCCATGTTTCACTACCATACAATGCTGTACTCCAGACGTACATCCTCAGAAATTTCTTCCTCAAATTTAAGTCGGTATTTGATACTAGTAGACATCTCTTGGCCAGAAATGCCTTTTTTGCCATAGCGAGTCTGCTTTTGATGTCCTCCTTGCTCCGACCGTCATTGGTTATTTTACTGCCTAGGAAGCAGCATTCCTTAACTTCATTGACTTCGTGACCATCAGTCCTGATGTTAAGTTTCTCGCTGTTCTCATTTCTACTACTTCTCATTACCTTCGTCTTTCTCCGATTTACTCTCAAACCATATTGTGTACTCATTAGACTGTTCATTCCGTTCAACAGATCATTTAATTCTTCTTTACTTTCACTCAGGGTAGCAATGTCATCAGCGAATCGTATCATTGATATCCTTTCACCTTGTATTTTAATTCCACTCCTGAACCTTCCTTTTATTTCCATCATTGCTTCCTCGACGTACAGATTGAAGAGTAGGGGCGAAAGGCTACAGCCTCGTCTTACACCCTTTTTAATACGAGCACTTCGTTCTTGATCGTCCACTCTTATTATTCCCTCTTGGTTGTTGTACATATTGTATATGACCCGTCTCTCCCTATAGCTTACCCCTTCTTTTTTCAGAATCTCGAACAGTTTGCACCATTTTATATTGTCGAACGCTTTTTTCCAGGTCGACAAATCCTATGAACGTGTCTTGATTTTTCTTTAGCCTTGCTTCCATTACTAGCCGTAACGTCAGAATTGCCTCTCTCGTCCCTTTACTTTTCCTAAAGCCAAACTGATCGTCACCTAGCGCATTCTCAATTTTCTTTTCCATTCTTCTGTATATTATTCTTGTAAGCAGCTTCGACGCATGAGCTGTTAAGCTGATTGTGCGATAATTCTCGCACTTGTCAGCTCTTGCCGTCTTCGGAATTGTGTGGATGATGCTTTTCCGAAAGTCAGATGGTATGTCGCCAGACTCATATATTCTACACACCAACGTGAATAGTCGTTTTGTTGCCACTTCCCCCAATGATTTTAGAAATTCTGATGGAATGTTATCTATCCCTTCTGCCTTATTTGACCGTAAGTCCTCCACAGCTCTTTTAAATTCCGATTCTAATACTGGATCCCCTATCTCTTCTAAATCGACTCCTGTTTCTTCTTCTATCACATCAGACAAATCTTCACCCTCATAGAGGCTATCAATGTATTCTTTCCACCTATCCGCTCTCTCCTCTACATTTAACAGAGGAATTCCGGTTGCACTCTTAATGTTACCACCGTTGCTTTTAATGTCACCAAAGGTTGTTTTGACTTTCCTGTACGCTGAGTCTGTCCTTCCGACAATCATATCTTTTTCGATGTCTTCACATTTTTCCTGCAGCCATTTCTTCTTAGCTTCCCTGCACTTCCTATTTATTTCATTCCTCAGCGACTTGTATATGTCTGTATTCCTGATTTTCCCGGAACATGTTTGTACTCCCTCCTTTCATCAATCAACTGAAGTATTTCTTCTGTTACCCATGGTTTCTTCGCAGCTACCTTCTTTGTACCTATGTTTTCCTTCCCAACTTCTGTGATGGCCCTTTTTAGAGATGTCCATTCCTCTTCAACTGTACTGCCTACTGCGCTATTCCTTATTGCTGTATCTATAGCGTTAGAGAACTTCAAACGTATCTCGTCATTCCTTAGTACTTGCGTATCCCACTTCTTTGTGTATTGATTCTTCCTGACTAATATCTTGAACTTCAGCCTACTCTTCATCACTACTATATTGTGATCTGAGTCTATATCTGCTCCTGGGTACGCCTTACAATCCAGTATCTGATTTCGGAAACTCTGTCTGACCATGATGTAATCTAATTGAAATCTTCCCGTATCTCCCGGCCTTTTCCAAGTATACCTCCTCCTCTTGTGATTCTTGAACAGGGTATTCGCAATTACTAGCTGAAACTTGTTACAGAACTCAATTAGTCTTTCTCCTCTTTCATTCCTTGTCCCAAGCCCATATTCTCCTGTAACCTTTTCTTCTACTCCTTCCCCTACAACTGCATTCCAGTCGTCCATGACTATTAGATTTTCGTCCCCCTTTACATACTGCGTTACCCTTTCAATATCCTCATACACTTTCTCTATCTGTTCATCTTCAGCCTGCGACGTCGGCATATATGTACCTGAACTATCGTTGTCGGTGATGGTCTACTGTCGATTCTGATTAGAACAACCCGGTCACTGCACTGTTCACAGTAACACACCCTCTGCCCTACCTTCCTATTCATAACGAATCAAATGGTTCAAATGGCTCTGAGCACTATGGGACTCAACTACTGTGGTCATAAGTCCCCTAGAACTTAGAACTACTTAAACCTAACTAACCTAAGGACAGCACACAACACCCAGCCATCACGAGGTAGAGAAAATCCCTGACCCTGCCGGGAATCGAACCCGGGAACCCGGGCGTGGGAAGCGAGAACGCTACCGCACGACCACGAGATGCGGGCATAACGAATCCTACACCTGTTATACCATTTTCTGCTGCTGTTGATATTACCCGATACTCATCTGACCAGAAATCCTTGTCTTCCTTCCACTTCACTTCACTGACCCCTACTATATCTAGATTGAGCCTTTGCATTTCCCTTTTCAGATTTTCTAGTTTCCCTACCACGTTCCAGCTTCTGACATTCCACGCCCCGACTCGTAGAACGTAATCCTTTCGTTGATTATTCAATCAACACACCACTTAAACTAACTTACGCTAAGAACAACACATACACCCATGTCCGAGGGAGGACTCGAACCTCCCTCGGGAGGGGCCGCTCAATCCGTGACATAGGGCCTCTAACAGCGCAGCCACTCCGCGCGGAAGACAAGTGGTTGATGGGAGCGCCACGGAGGCCGAGCTGCGGGAGGGTGTGACCGGCGTTGGAAAGTCAGCTGCATAATTCGAAAACACAAACATCTCTTAGTAGACAGTTCCGTGTCCGTGGTCAGCGTCCCTGGCGCGTCGTCGAAAGTCAGCGTGGAGCACGGACGATTGTGACGGCAATCGAAGCTGCCGACTTGGGCTGGACCTGGAGACGGATTGATGGTACTCGTCATTTCCTGGAATGACGCAGAAGATAGCAGTTCTGGGTGGATACAAGTCCAGGGGCCTCAAGCACCTGGTGTGCTGGACTTGTCCACACTCACAATGAGCGGACTGCTGTGTGAACAATCTGCTGCAGTTGTCTGTGGCGATGCACAGTTGAAATATTCTCCGCTACTTCCTCTCGTATTTCACGTTAAGTAGGGTTTCCTTTGTAGTGCTAAACGAAACAAAATATATCTGCTGAGTACAAGAGAAAATAATTGCTTTCCAAAAGCTAACCAACAACGAACCATAAGTAAATTGTCTATATCTGAAAGCGGAAGTAAAACAGGGATGCGCGGCTGTAGTGGAAAGCAGGCCTATCTTTGTTTCTTAGACGTCTAGCCGCACATCATCGACCTGTCAGACTCAACCGATCTTAAGTGCAGGACAGCTGCCAGCACGTTGTGCTCCAGCATATGAACTCTGATAACGAATTTTCCCACGACAACAACACCCTGGGAGAAATTGGTACAAGCGTAAATGAATAACAGACAAATCTGCTAAAAGTTAATAGGTTTTAGATGCCTAGTGTCCTCCAGTTTTGTAGGTGTACCTACATTACCGCAATTGCCCAAAACTACAAATGATTTGTTCAGAATTCACAGAGCTCTCGTCTCGACAACAGAAAGTTACTTACGAACGAATTTACGCCACACGTTCACTGGGCTTTGCTACCTGCTGCGCGGGACTTTCCAACACATCGCCAGGATAGTTTCAGAATTTTTAGCACTGAATAATCCGATACTCTCCCAGAACCAATAATAAAATGATCTCATTGACTCAACCAAGTGCTCATCAGCGACGATAAAATCACTCTGAGGCAGTAAACACTGGAGCCGTCTAAGTGTCCAACTTTGTGTTCTTCTTGTTGTGGTCTTCAGTCCAAAGACTGGTTTCATATGGCTCTCCACGCTATTCTAGTGTCCACCTTATCCACATGAATTAGAATCATGGCGAAGTGCCTGCCATAAGCTTTGCACAGTCTGACAGTTTGAGACTACGTAAGTTATCACGAATGAAAATATACTTTACCAGTACCAAAGAAATTGAGTTCCTATTCCACTTTACTTGCAGAGACGCTAATGACTTAATATTCGTGAAAACAAAGTTAGTTACCTCGTAGCTGTTGAGGTGACGTTCGCGTAGCGTCCTCTCTCTCTCTCTCTCTCTCTCTCTCTCTCTCTAACCGCCAGCCATGTTGTTTCGAACAATGGCGCATCAGTCCCCATTACTACCTGTCGTGGGCGTGGGTTGGTTGGAGGAGGAGACCAATCAAGGAGGTCATCTGTCTCATCGGATTAGGGAAGGAAGACGGACGTGCCCTTTCAAAGGAACCATCTCGGCATTCGCCTGCAGCGATACAGGGAAATCATGGAAAATCGAAATCAGGATGGCCGGACGCGGATTTGAACCGCCCTCCTCCCGAATGCGAGTCCAGTGTGGTAACCACTGCGCCACCTCGCTCAGTGGGGCGTCAGTGATGACTTACTATCCACTTTAAGGTCATTTTGCCCTGACAAATGGATGTTCTCCCATAACACAGTTACCCAAGCATTTTTTTTTTTTTTCTCAGCGGTTCTATACACGTTTCGGGGTCTTGAAACCGAATTTCATTGCTACCTTGCAGGAGGTCGGCTACACAACTAAAGCGTAGTAAACTTCATAATTTACGCACTTTTTTCAGTTTTACGCTTATACCTGAGAAACCATGAATTTTTCGAAGATGATCATTCTGTTCAAAATTAGAGTAAATATTTCCTACTAAATTCACCAGTTAGGTTAGCTTTTCTGGCTTACAGTATCTGTGATAGAGTGCGCTAAAAAGCACCGATTTTCTGGCCTTCCTGCGAAAACATCAAGAACCCCCACTCCCACCCACTACAACTCGAAAAATAATGTTATCGGCAAAGTGTGAAATTACATTACATTTCCTGATAGAGACGTTAGTAACGTTCAGATTTCTCTCAAGGGGGGACAGCAAAGCGATTATTATGAAATACGGCAACTCTGCTTTACAGCCAAACGGCCTCTCCCACCTGTCTCTCAACCACGCTATACTTTCGGTGTATTACATTTAAAAGAGGTTGTTTTGATTGAATTGATGGGATAGCATTTTTGGTGAAAACATTAGCAAATTATGTTTACAGTATACTAGGTAATGACACTGAAAATGTTGAATATGAAATCTGTACGTAGTAATGTACATGTCTCATGACATGAATGACTGTCGAACCATGGACTGCCTCATTACTTGGTGTAGGTTGTACAAATGAAAAATAAAGAAGGAGGTTAGAGACAAATAGTTCAAATGGCTCTAAGCACTATGGGACATCAGTCCCCGAGACTTAGAACTACTTAAACCTACCTATCCTCAGGACATCACACACATCCCTGCCCGAGGCAGGATTCGAACCTGCGACCGTAGCAGCAGCGCGGTTCCGGACTGAAGCGCCTAGAACCGCTCGGCCACAGCGGCCGGCGGTTAGAGACAGAATGTGGATACGAAAGAGAGATAAGTTGTATACCGAAATACACCTATACTGATATCATGTGCACAGCTTTTTGACTTGTCTCCGTTTGTATGTTGGTGGCTCAGGCAATGTTTCTTGGGAATTAGGAGGTGCTGATGTGCAACGGAAGGTCCAGACAAAACGTCGGGGGCTGTGGACGTTCTAGAATGAACAACTAGTTATTGTTGCTCTTCAATCGAAAAAAATTGTTATTGAATGACTCACGCTAGAGAAAAAACGTTTAGTAAAGACGCACAGTGTGTCAGAATAGTATATGAATTGACAGCTTCTGTAACCTCAGCTATTTCACACAGAGGTACTGCTAGTGGCTCGTCCAGGTCGTCTTCTTCTGTATAAAAACTGTTGTCGATGTTGGACACGGCCCGTGACATTGCTGGCACAGTTTCTTGCATAAGAGTGCTACTCGCCTACCGAAACTGGTAATATTTCGTGCACTTGCATCAGATGAGCTGAAAAAGCCCCTCGGGAGCCGGGGTTTCAGTATGGTTATGAATGCCAACTCACTTTTTGTTAACTTCACCGCTCTGCTCAGGATCGAGGTATTTTCCGATCCACTCCTGCACCTAATGGAAAACTCTGGAGGTGTATTGTTGAGCTGCAGCTTTAATGGGAGGTACACTATGTGATCAAAAGTATCCGGAAACCTCTCTTAAAATGACTTACAACTTTGTGGCACGCGCCATGGGTAACGCTGGAATTCAGTATGGTGATGTCCCACCCTTAGCCTTAATGACAGCTTCCACTCTCGCAGGCATACATTCAAACAGGTGCTGGAAGGTTTCTTGGGATCAGAGGAATATCAGGAAAGTCAGGGGCGTGCATCGGGCCTGGCGAGACGTATTCATGACCATCACATAAAAGGTAACAATAATATTTAAATCAGAAACTATGTGAAACGTTCCACATAAGTAGGTATCCATTGAACTCAGGATTACGCATCATATAGCGCAGTGTGGAACATGTATCCCTAGTGAATGGATTCAGGATGTGTTGAGAACCGAAGACCAAAATTTACACTGTCTTCAAGAACTTAAAAAAATTGGGAAATGGACAAGTGGCTCCCGCATGTGTGTATTTGTTAGATTCGCTGCTTTGTGATCTACAGTTTAAGCAATTCGTTTAACAATAGCAGCAAAGAATGAGACGCATGATAAGCTGAAAGCCAAAAGTTACGCTGCCAGCCACACAGGTAGCCTCATCAGGTAATTGGAAGATCACTCACATTTCAACACGTGGGCTATGGAGGAACAGAAGCACAAGATCAATAAAATCGTTCATAATACCTTAACATTTTAGACAACAGCACACATTTGGTGGTTCGGCTATCGGAACAAAGGATATAATTCAAAGTTACACACAAACATACAAAATTACGTAATAGTGGAAGTAAAAGGCGATCGAAAAACACTTGTACAGGGTGTTTCAAAAATGACCGGTATATTTGAAACGGCAATAAAAAAGAAACGAGCAGCGATAGAAATACACGGTTTGTTGCAATATGCTTGGGACAACAGTACATTTTCAGGCAGACAAACTTTCGAAATTACAGTAGTTACAATTTTCAACAACAGATGCCGCTGCAAGCGATGTGAAAGATATAGAAGACAACGCAGTCTGTGGGTGCGCCATTCTGTACGTCGTCTTTCTGCTGTAAGCGTGTGCTGTTCACAACGTGCAAGTGTGCTGTGTACAACATGGTTTATTCCTTAGAACAGAGGATTTTTCTAGTGTTGGAATTCCACCGCCTAGAACACAGTGTTGTTGCAACAAGACGAAGTTTTCAACGGAGGTTTAATGTAACCAAAGGACCGAAAAGCGATACAATAAAGGATCTGTTTGAAAAATGTCAACGGACTGGGAACGTGATGGATGAACATGCTGGAAAGGTAGGGCGACCGCGTACGGCAACCACAGAGGGCAACACGCAGCTAGTGCAGCAGGTGATCCAACAGCGGCCTCGGGTTTCCGTTCGCCGTGTTGCAGCTGCGGTCCAAATGACGCCAACGTCCACGTATCGTCTCATGCGCCAGAGTTTACACCTCTATCCATACAAAATTCAAACGCGGCAACCCCTCAGCGCCGCTACCATTGCTGCACGAGAGACATTCGCTAACGATATAGTGCACAGGATTGATGACGGCGATATGCATGTGGGCAGCATTTGGTTTACTGACGAAGCTTATTTTTACCTGGACTGCTTCGTCAATAAACAGAACTGGCGCATATGGGGAACCGAAAAGCCCCATGTTGCAGTCCCATCGTCCCTGCATCCTCAAAAAGTACTGGTCTGGGCCGCCATTTCTTCCAAAGGAATCATTGGCCCATTTTTCAGATCCGAAACGATTACTGCATCACGCTATCTGGACATTCTTCGTGAATTTGTGGCGGTACAAACTGCCTTAGACGACACTGCGAACACCTCGTGGTTTATGCAAGATGGTGCCCGGCCACATCGCACGGCCGACGTCTTTAATTTCCTGAATGAATATTTCGATGATCGTGTGATTGCTTTGGGCTATCCGAAACATACAGGAGGCGGCGTGGATTGGCTTCCCTATTCGCCAGACATGAACCCCTGTGACTTCTTTCTGTGGGGACACTTGAAAGACCAGGTGTACCGCCAGAATCCAGAAACAATTGAACAGCTGAAGCAGTACATCTCATCTGCATGTGAAGCCATTCCGCCAGACACGTTGTCAAAGGTTTCGGGTAATTTCATTCAGAGACTACGCCATATTATTGCTACGCATGGTGGATACGTGGAAAATATAGTACTATAGAGTATCCCAGACCGCAGCGCCATCTGTTGTTGAAAATTGTAACTACTGTAATTTCGAAAGTTTGTCTGCCTGAAAATGTACTGTTGTCCCAAGCATATTGCAACAAACGGTGTATTTCTATCGCTGCTCGTTTAGTTTGTATTGCCGTTTCAAATATACCGGTCATTTTTGAAACACCCTGTATATCCACCGCAACTTAGATAAGTAGGACAATTGTAGTCTTGAATTAAACTAATCAAAACTACATATATCGTATCATCACGTGTGGCGACATGATGTACAGTCATCGAAATGTTTAATGACCTTAAGGTGGCCGGCCGGTGTGGCCGAGCGGTTCTAGGCGCTTCAGTGTGGTTAGTTAGGTTTAAGAAGTTCTAAGTCTAGGGATTTGAGCCACTTTAAGGTGTTCAATGTGCCTAACTATATTTATCTGTCTGTGCGGATCTTTCTGTTGACTAAACACATCGGAAGATGGCAACAGTTTCCCGAAACCGGTAGCGTGAAAATTGTTTGTATCGGGTGAACATTAATCTAATCTAATAAAATCGACAAACTGCAGGAATGGATTCCTTACTATAAATGGAAGAAAAAAGGCCCTATGAACACGTGTCCGGAAATGCATCGATGCCACGATAGGTTGCGCTGACGAATGACAGTTCCTCTGACCAATTGCCGTGTGCCTCTTGTGTGTTGCAGCCCGTGTGATTGACGCAGCGTGCCGTAGGCAGTAGAATGGTCCGGTATTCATGTCGGGAACAACCCGAGATGGTGTTTGTGTACTGCCAAGCAGGTAGAAACGATCGACAGGCAGTACGGCTGTACCAAAACAAGTAACCTCACAGACACCAAAAAAAATGGGTTCAAATGGCTCTGACCACTATGGGACTGAACATCTTTGGTCATCAGTCCCCTAGAACTTAGAACTACTTAAACCTAACTAACCTAAGGACAGCACACAACACCCAGCCATCACGAGGCAGAGAAAATCCCTGACCCCGCCGGGAATCGAACCCGGGAACCCGGGCGTGGGAAGCGAGAACGCTACCGCACGACCACGAGATGCGGGCCACAGACACCAACCACATCACACAACATTTCAAGCCCTTTTTGGGCATTTGTGTGATCAGGGGTTCTTTCAGGCAGACGAACGTACAGGGAGGCAGCGGACTTTGCGTAAACTAGTTTTGTAGGACCAGTTTGTACAGGATACTGAGACGAACCCCAGTACAAGCTCCAGGCAAGTATCCCGCCAGCATGGTATAAGCCAAAGTACGATTATCTGTATCCAGCATGACAACCATTACTATCCCTATCACCTGCAGTCCCATGGAGGGTGTGGCGGAACCGGTTTATAGTATTTCGTGACTTCAATTACTTATAAATGATATCTCAGGTAGATCAAAAAATATATAAAACCAGTTACCTATTGTCAGCGTAACAATTCGTTTGATCTCAAAAAT
Source organism: Schistocerca serialis cubense (assembly GCF_023864345.2). Lineage (NCBI taxonomy): Eukaryota > Metazoa > Arthropoda > Insecta > Orthoptera > Acrididae > Schistocerca > Schistocerca serialis. The sequence goes on along the minus strand of NC_064638.1, from coordinate 1,232,092,626 downwards.
GATTATCTTGGCTAATATTTGTCACTCTGATAAAGAAATCTCTACTTCACATTGTGTAGAAATGTTGTCTGTAAAGTCGTGTGAGCAGCACTAAATTGCATATCATTTATTAGATTTTACACAACTGTTACTTAACATGGAAGCACTTTTCTCTAGCAAAAGGAACATTTAGTCACAAAATACTACCCGCGCACAACACTGTCGTATGTCTCCGATTAAACTATTTCATGTAAATCGTCAGAAATAATTAGGCTTCATAGATCCGCAAATAAGAAATTGATACTACTTAACGTGCTGTGAACACTATTTCTAAAAATTCAACCTAAGTTGAATTCTGTCTTTTAAAGTAGATTCGGGACCACCGGCGCACATTTATTTCCATTCATTTATTTCTAACAACGTTTATGTTTGTTAAAATTCTCGATTCAAAACTGCTGCGGAGATAATTTTGCTAAGATGGTGGCAGACAGACGATAGTCAATTTGTCTATTGTTATTCTCGATTTATGTTATCAAGGTAATATATTTAGATAAAACTCTTTAAGCCTTTTGTCTCTATTCTTTAGCATTTTAAATCATTTTCAATGATAAACACCGTCATATTTTTTATACCAGCTACTAGTAAACTCCGCTGTAAGTTACTAGCGCTAATGGCTGCGCTTCTAATTGCGGAGCTGAAAATTAACACTTAAAAACATTAATTAGATTGGATTACAATTGAAAGAAATACAAACCAAGTCTAGACAATAGCGACTCTATTTTTCAAATAATAATTAACAATATATAGTTACAGGTTTTATCTTTGCAGACCTCACATGTCTCACGTCCGAACACTTCATCGGTTAGTACAGGAAGAACAACTGAACCACAATTGTCACAGATAACAAAAAAAAGATTATAACTGTCGTTGTCCATGAGTGTAGTTCTCTGATAATATTTTTAATTCACACAGAAATTAAATGATAACAGAAATAATTAAATAATTATCGTCATTTTTACACAATGCGGTCTTTTTTTTACGTAGTATCGATAATATTTGTTGAAGTTTGTACACTTAGCTCATTTTAACATCTTGTGGCTAGGACATAGTGTCGTGGATATTACAAGGGCACTTAGAAAATTTTTTGTGACATGCATGTGATGCAGCTCTGTACTGTGTTGCTTGACTATTTCTTGTCGTTGCACGCACACCGTCCATTTCCACACACACGTTCATAGGATCTTTTCCCTCCATTTCCAGTCAGGAATCTGTCCCTCCAGTTTATCGGTTTTATTTATGTTCACCCTGTATATGATCGTTGACGTAATAAACTATTATACAAACATTACAGAGGTCGCATACTTGCAGTTGGCAACACGTCACATATTCAAATCCTGTTTAGTTCCGCGATCGTGTGTGTAGAGCCTGTGGATTGCTCGCTCCGTCTTCCTGTCATCACTGAACCGCTGCAAATAGTAGCATGTGGTCAGAGAAAAGCTCTCCACGCATTTAAGGGGACCACACCGTGGTTCAGGTCGAAAAAAATCGATTTTCGGTTTTCATCATATTTGGATAGATTAAGGTTTGATTTAAGTACACCGAAAAAGATTATGCTGAAAAAAACTTTTTTCGAGCATTTAAAGAGCATTTTCCTATCACGTGTGTTTATGTGCCGCGCCCACTTTTCTGGCCCCCAACTTTTCTGCATACATTTTAGATCTTTATATCCCCTACATTGCACGTTAGAGATTTTTTTTTTAATCCCGAGTGTGTTGGCTGTCCTTGGAATGCAACGGTCGGTATCTTTTGTTTCTGCTTTCAAACACGTGGTTAGTTTTGTTCAAGTGTGATTGAAAACTTGCATGTATACTATGGGCAGACAATTAGGAGAAATAAAGAAAATATGTAGGCAATGCAGAGAGCTGTTTGGGCCATATTCTTCCAAAAGTCCTCTACTGATGATAAGCCATGTCAGTGCGGCTGGTCCCGGCGGAGGTTCGAGTCCTCCCTCGGGCATGGGTGTGTGTGTGTTTGTCCTTAGGATAATTTAGGTTAAGTACTGTGTAAGCTTAGGGACTGGTGATCTTAGCAGTTAAGTCCCATAAGATTTCACACAGACAAGCCATGTCATGGATTGTGTCCATCAAGAGAAAATTCGTGGTGCAAATAAAATAGGACTCAGGCAACTGGAGAATTTTATTCTCACCAGCATTCTCTTCCTGCTGCTGTTATTACAGCAAATTAAACCTATTTTCAGAGACTTGGCTCATCCTGAACTTCTAAGGAAATGTCTGCATGGGCAGACACAGAACCCAAGTGAATGTTTCAACAGCATAATTTGGAGCCGCCTTCCTAAAACTGTATTTGCAGGCATGCATACAATGAAACTAGGAGTTCATGATGTTGTTATTACATTCAATTGTGGTAATATTGGAAAGTGTTGGGTACTGAAAAAGCTGGGAATTAATCCTGGTGAAAATATGATCACAGGGCTGCAACATTGCGATAAAATGAGGATAGCCGATGCAGACAGATCTCCATCTAATATACCCAAGAAAGCAAGACAAACATCCAGGAAGGTGAAAAAGAAGCTGGAAGACCTACTAGAGGACAAAGAAGAGCCATCATATGCAGCAGGACAGTTTTAATTAACTGTTAGTAACAAATTCCAAAAGTTATTTCTTAAAAGTCAATTTCCCGCAAACCAAAATTTTCAGTGCATATGCCCCATTATATCAGAAACTATCATAGATAAATGAATGAAATTTTCAGACTCTGCATAACATCAAAAGCCACCTCCGGTACTACATTAATTAATATTCCATTAGGAAGTTCACAAAAAATATTTTCTGCAGAAAAAACTTAATATTTTTGTTAATAAATTTAAAAATTTATTCCTTAAAAACTATTAAATGGATAAAGTAGATTTTAGTAGAGTTGACTCTCTTAGCATCATGTAACATACAGTAAAAATATTAAAGTCCTGCATCAAACAGTGTTTTCATAAACGGGTCAAATACTTGCCTAAATTAACATGGGTTAGATAGGCAGGGTGTGGTCCCCTTAATATCAACTGCTCCATGATTTTAAAAAAAGTCGGTATAGGGCTGAAACACGTTATTCCTTCACCAGAAAAGTCAAATCTCCTCCGGTGAAACTAAACGCAGCGTCAATGACTGCCTGAAACCTACGAATGTTTATTTCCGCATTCCCTCTCTGGCTGATCGTTTTGAACGACTGCGTCATTAGTGGATACCTGCACGCTTTTAAATGGGTCATAGTTTGAAAAGGTCGCTGCCCATTGTGTCTGAACTAATCAGTGGCACTGACTGCAGTTCGTTAAGGCATTAAGTGAAAGGTGCAGTACATCCAAGACAGAACACGGAACTGCTTTTGTCCTTTCAGTCACAGTGGATTCAGACAGGAATCACGCACTGTCCATGCCGCGCCCTGTTCGCACGAACCGCATAAAAGGGGCACAAATAATATCGTTTGCATTTACAACCGGCCTTGCACAGCTTGTACTGAGAAAGGCTCCACGCAGCTATTTGTTAGTAGGATTTCCTTGGGTAAGCATTAGTGGGAGTAGCCATTACGGTACTTCACGATCGGAATATAAAGGAAATAGACGGAAGGAACTGCAGTCGCATTTAACGACTACACTTTGCTCGCAACTTCAAAACAGCGCAGTTATTTATTTTTACTTGTTTCGTGGGGTTGTCTCAAACTACGTTACTCGCACATGAGAAGCGCTACTACTAAAACGGATATTACATATACATGGAATAAAGAGAATGGCAGGTGAAGGATCACTAGATCTTTCAAAAAATTCATCGTACCTGCAGAACCTGTCGCATACGGATATATAGAAAATACGGATATATAGAATGCCTGGTTAGATGGAAGAGAGGTCCTGGCGGTGCTAATAATGCTTTGGTAAATTAATAAATACGCTATTTGCAAACATCTGAGTAAAAATATTACACGTAATAAGCATATCCGACAAAAAATTACCACCTCCTCAAGAGCATCACGCTAATACTGTGTAACACCCCCTATGACAATGCATCAACTTCAGCAAGGAAAAGAGCCCACAAATTTCTTCAGGTATCTCATATCAAGTAGAAGCTACAAAATGTTGATTGCTACGTTTCACCTACTATTCAAAACATCGTAGAACCATCTCCGGCGTTGATAATTGACGGGACACTGAGTAACCTTCACGTGTATTACTTTTTTAATGAAAATAATCAGAGTGATCTGAAATAACTTTTTATTTCATTACCGGCGATTGGTTTCAGGTTGACTGGTTTCAGACTTAGTAGACCATCTTTACACCAGCAGGTAACACAGATTTTTATAAAATTTCTGCGAAGGACTTCATGAACTGCACCAGTACAATACAAATTGCTATTACTTAGCTCAACGTACATTTTGTTAATTAAAAAAGAGACATCTGCCGTATCCTCCTATAAATTTCTATTTTTAGAAACTTTCTTTTTATTTTGTGTAGGAATTCACTATCCTCATGCACGTAAATGCTTTATAACATGTGATGGTTTTATGGCGATACATACACGCATGGCGTAGCGGGCACGTGACGGGATAACACAAGTCTGTATGTGGAGGAGACACGGACGGGAGATAATCCTAGAGAAGATATGTGCTGCAAATTGGGAAATCCATTCAGATAAGCGACTTTGACAAAGTCATAATGTTTTCGCTGTTCAGTGTATATTGCTTTACTATGATCTTCAACAAAACCTGTACTATTGATCAATTTTTTGTATTACAGATAGAGAGCACTTCTTATCGTAGGCGTTTCCCACGGCTTTTCCGTTTCTCTTTTTCCCTTTTCTTATTTAGTTCTTTGAATACCTTTGTCAGTTACGACAGATTTTTTATCGTTTTACATACATGTTATACGTGCGTTAATTTGTCGTGTTTTAATTGCCTTTCGTTTCTTCAATGATGACGCGTGGAACGAGGCCGGAACTATTCCATTATAAGTAGTAGCATTCCCAGGCGATTCAGAAGTTGACAACTGGTGCTTCCCGATACATACCACAGCTCCGCTCATCGCCTAGGTGGGTCACCAACGTGTATAATAATTTCGTATTCCACTTTTGTAACTTTAATGTACACTCCTGGAAACGGAAAAAAGAACACATTGACACCGGTGTGTCAGACCCACCATACTTGCTCCGGACACTGCGAGAGGGCTGTACAAGCAATGATCACACGCACGGCACAGCGGACACACCAGGAACCGCGGTGTTGGCCGTCGAATGGCGCTAGCTGCGCAGCATTTGTGCACCGCCGCCGTCAGTGTCAGCCAGTTTGCCGTGGCATACGGAGCTCCATCGCAGTCTTTAACACTGGTAGCATGCCGCGACAGCGTGGACGTGAACCGTATGTGCAGTTGACGGACTTTGAGCGAGGGCGTATAGTGGGCATGCGGGAGGCCGGGTGGACGTACCGCCGAATTGCTCAACACGTGGGGCGTGAGGTCTCCACAGTACATCGATGTTGTCGCCAGTGGTCGGCGGAAGGTGCACGTGCCCGTCGACCTGGGACCGGACCGCAGCGACGCACGGATGCACGCCAAGACCGTAGGATCCTACGCAGTGCCGTAGGGGACCGCACCGCCACTTCCCAGCAAATTAGGGACACTGTTGCTCCTGGGGTATCGGCGAGGACCATTCGCAACCGTCTCCATGAAGCTGGGCTACGGTCCCGCACACCGTTAGGCCGTCTTCCGCTCACGCCCCAACATCGTGCAGCCCGCCTCCAGTGGTGTCGCGACAGGCGTGAATGGAGGGACGAATGGAGACGTGTCGTCTTCAGCGATGAGAGTCGCTTCTGCCTTGGTGCCAATGATGGTCGTATGCGTGTTTGGCGCCGTGCAGGTGAGCGCCACAATCAGGACTGCATACGACCGAGGCACACAGGGCCAACACCCGGCATCATGGTGTGGGGAGCGATCTCCTACACTGGCCGTACACCACTGGTGATCGTCGAGGGGACACTGAATAGTGCACGGTACATCCAAACCGTCATCGAACCCACCGTTCTACCATTCCTAGACCGGCAAGGGAACTTGCTGTTCCAACAGGACAATGCACGTCCGCATTATCCCGTGCCACCCAACGTGCTCTAGAAGGTGTAAGTCAACTACCCTGGCCACAAGATCTCCGGATCTGTCCCCCATTGAGCATGTTTGGGACTGGATGAAGCGTCGTCTCACGTGGTCTGCACGTCCAGCACGAACGCTTGTCCAACTGAGGCGCCAGGTGGAAATGGCATGGCAAGCCGTTCCACAGGACTACATCCAGCATCTCTACGATCGTCTCCATGGGAGAATAGCAGCCTGCATTGCTGCGAAAGGTGGATATACACTGTACTAGTGCCGACATTGTGCATGCTCTGTTGCCTGTGTCTATGTGCCTGTGGTTCTGTCAGTGTGATCATGTGATGTATCTGACCCCAGGAATGTGTCAATAAAGTTTCCCCTTCCTGGGACAATGAATTCACGGTGTTCTTATTTCAATTTCCAGGAGTGTATATGAATTGTTCTATAAGGGGTACAGTTGTGTAGTTCCTGACGTAGACAGATTTTAGCATGTTAATAAATGGATAAGTACACGACAGCAGAAAGTCAGAAACCATAATTCCTTTGATGGCATTTATAGAACATATATAGAAAGTAGCACTAAACTTGCAATATTTCTAGTCTATCTTTAATCTGAAATGAAAGAAAAGACATTATATTAGATTATAGTGGTATCTCCACAGTGTACAACTAGGTTTGTTACTGGTAGGTTGCATCAACGTGCGAGTATTACGGAAATGCTGCGCGAACTCAAATGGAAATTCTTGGGAGAACCGATGTTGTGTTCTGTACGTAGGCTGTTTAGGTTTTTATGTTGGTAACGCCACGTAGCGCTCTGTATGAAAATCACTGACTGTGCTGTGTGCAGTCTATGGCTGGTTGGACTCATTGTTGGAATATTCCCTTGTATAGTGTTGGGCAGTTGGGTGTGAACAGCACGTAGCGTTGGAGCAGTTGGTGAGCCGCCAGCAGTGGTGGAAGTGGAGAGAGAGATGCCAGAGTTTTGAGAACGGGCGATCTGGACGGGTGTCAGTCAGAAAAAGGAAATTTGTAAGACTGGATGTCATGAACTGATATATATATTCTGACTTTTGAACACTATTAAGGGCCGGCCGGGATGGCCGAACGGTTCTAGGCGCTACAGTCTGCAACCGCGCGACCGCTACGGTCGCAGGTTCGAATCCTGCCTCGGGCATGGGTGTGAGTGACGTCCTTAGGTTAGTTAGGTTTAAGTAGTTCTAAGTTCTAGGGGACTGATGACCTCAGCAGCTAAGTCCCGTAGTGCTCAGAGCCATTTTGAACCACTATTTAGGTAAATACATTGTTTGTTCTCTATCAAAATCTTTCATTTGTTAACTATGCCTATCAGTAGTTAGTGCCTTCAGTAGTTAGAATCTTTCATTTATCTGACAGCATTGACGCTCGCTATATTGCAGTAGTTCGAGTAACGAATTTTTTGTGAGGTAAGTGATTCATGAGAGGTGTAAGTTATTGTTAGACAGGACCATTCTTTTGTAGACATTATTGAAAGTCAGATTGCTTTGCGCGATAAATATTGTGTGTCAGTTCAGTGATGATCAGAATAAGTAAAAAGAGAAATGTCTGAGTACGATCAGTTTTGCTCAGCTGTTTGAAAATCAAATAACGTAGAAGTTTACCAGCACAGTCATTCTTAATTTTTCTAAGGGGACGTTTCAGTTCGTGGTACACTACTAGGAAAGTTTAGAGAACCAGTATTTGCAACACACTGCTGAGTCATTCTACTGCCCCCTTGTATCTTGCATAACGACCGTGGAGATACGGTAAGAGAAATCACTGCTGCATAAAGACAGCTGTTTTTCTTTCGCTCCATTTGCGAGTTAAGAGGAGATGGAACGACTAGAATTGGTGCAAGTTACACTTCGCCAGCCGGCCGTTGTGGCCAAGCGGTTCTAGGCGCTACAGTCAGGAACCGCGTGACCGCTACGGTCGCAGGTTCGAATCCTGCCTCGGGCATGGATGTGTGTGATGTCCTTAGGTTAGTTAGGTTTAAGTAGTTCTAAGTTCTAGGGGACTGACGGCCTCAGCAGTTAAGTCCCATAGTGCTCAGAGCCATTTGAACCATTTTACACTTCGCCATTCACCCTATGGTGGCTTGCGGAATATTTGTAGATGTTGTTGAGTGTCCACAAACCTGATCTCAATTTCCTAAAGTGAGCCAAATGGACGTGCCATTAATAGCAGTAGTCAGAGAACGTCATTGGCTTTGTTGCGGTGCTGATAATGTGTTACGCGCAATTTTGCAACACGTAAAAGCCATCTAAGGGACTCAGTTTCGTGGCGTAGAAGAGAATGACCTCCTTCACAGAAATTTCACTGTCACACCCTGCTCTGAAGATGATGTACTAAGACCGAAACTGGTAACCAGCGGTGAAATAATACATCTTTTGCAATCACGAATGATTAGTTCCATTAAAATAAGTTACAGATCGATGCTGTTCACAAAAATCCTTCCAAAGAATATTAAATTATTGTGTTTAATGAAGGCCTAAATTTCACCTCAGTCTGCAACGTTAAAATCTTTTCTTAGCCTCACTACAGGTTTAGGCTTACGTAGCCACTTAAAAGTCGACAATTCGCTGTTTCTGTTTTGCTGTAAGCCGAAATTTCAAATATTTAGGTGCATTGATAATTGTACCAACATGTTATAGTATCAATATGGAGGCCAAAATTCCTGAGTAACTGTTATACTCCGCAGCTACAGTAAATATTATACAATAGGAAGTAACAGAGTAACTCCATAAAAAAGCATACGTTATCTGTGGGAGACGGGAACACAACAGTGCAGACGCAACTTAACTCCAAAATAGTTACAGTAAGACGAGGTCGAGCAGATATGAAAACAGCAGAAAACTCAAACGGTGCGCTACTGTCCGTGACATTTACAAACAGTCGTTACACTTGCAGTGGGAATTATCTGTGCGAGCGTTTAACCCTGACCAAATAATAAAGCCGTCAGTAACCTAACAACATCAGATACCTGTACACGTATAACAACAAAAAAAACCTTTTAAGAATGAAACAGGTTAATTATAATCAGACATTGCTGTGCAAAATAAAAGTGTTTGAAGCCATAAAAAATTATTAATTTAAATATTACATCTTATTACAAAAGTAAATTCAAAGTTTAAAATATCAGTAATATTTTCTTTGCACTAACACATCTGTATTACACGCTAGTGTCTGTGAAATTTGTAAGCGCCAGGGATGTTCTAATTCTTTTAAAATGGAGCGACGTGTAGAACAGTGGAACTTTTTTCTTTTCCCCTACTGTGTTTGCCCTCTATAACTCCACCAACTACCACAGTCGTTATTTCCTGATGTACCGGTATGTCTTAATACACGTCCCATCATTCTGTTCCTTCTTCTTGTCAGTATTTCTCATATGTTACTTCTTTCTCCGACTATGCGCAGAACCTGTTTATTCATTATCTTGTTACTCCACATAATATTAAACATTCTTTTATGGCATATCTCAGATGGTTCGATTCCATCTGTTTCGATGACCCTACAGTCCTTATTTCACTACCATACAATACCGCCCTCCTAACGTACATTCTCAGAAATTTCTTCCTCAAATTTAGGTCTATGTTTGATACTAATAGAATTATTTTGGCCAGAAATGTCCTTATTGCCTGTGTTAATCCGCTTTTTATGTCCTACGTGCTTCGTCCGCGACGTGTTGTTTTGCTTCCAAGAACACAGAATTCCCCTGTGTGTTCTTCGCGGTCACCAGTTTTGATATTAAATCCATTGTTAATCTCATTTCTGCTTCGCTCGATTACGTTCGTATTTCTTCGGTTTACTCTCAGTCCTCATTCTGTACTCATTAAACTGTTCATTCCATTCAACAGGTCTTGTAATTCATTCCTATAATTATTATTCACTATGACTAAGGGTAGCAATGTCATCAGCGAATCTTATTTTATATCTTTTCACCCTGAATTTTAATCCCACTATTGAAGCTTTCTTGTATTTCCGTCATCGCTTCTTTAATGTACTGATTGAACAATAGGGGAGAAAGGCTGTATCCCTTACACTCTCTTTAATCCGAGCACTTTGTTCTTATTTCCATTCTTGTTGTTTCCTCTCGTTTCCTATATATGTATGTATATATGCAAAGACATTGTGCTAAATGCTTTCATCCACAAACTGCAGTTTAACAGTTACAGTCCAATTGACACTGAGTCTTACGAAACAAGTTCGTCGGAAATATTGTATAATCAGATACCATAGACCAAACTCACCATGTATTTCTCATGAAATTTAATTCGAAATAATAAAAAGAGAGCTAAACCAACATAGCAATGACTCAGTGACTAGCCGCTAAATTGTTGACCTTCAGTATAACCAAAACCACTGCGTGTGAATAAGGGGAAGTACCGTATAACAATCTGCGGAAAAGTGCAAAACATGACTCGCCACAAATGGTCATGGAGATTTCAGCACAGTAATAATTTTCTAAGGAACTCACTGGTAATCGTACAAGTCGTACAATATTCAAAGCCATGGCTCTCCGCCAAAAAACGTAATTTCATTACAACAGTATGCTTCTTCGAATATGGTACCAGATCACTTCTAGGCACTGAACAGCGACTGCACTACTGAGAAGAACGAGAATAATGGCCGACTTTCCTTCGAACAAGCAACCACATGGCAATCTCTACTGCCAAGGCACGGGAGTGGCTGACGGATTGGTTCAAATGACTCTGAGCACTATGGGACTTAACATCTGAGGTCATCAGTCCCCTAGAACTTAGAACTACGTAAACTGAACTATCCTAAGGACATCACACACATCCATGCTCGAGCCAGGATTTGAACCTGCGACCGTAGCGGTCTCGCGGTTCCAGACTGAAGCGCCTAGAACCGCTCGGCCACACCGGCCGGCCGCTGACGAATTACCAAAGATAAAAATTCCAATGCAGTATTTAAGTAAGTAATTTGCGTGTATAACAGATTCGAAATATATATTGAAGTTGACAAAGTTAATATGTGAGAGATAATTGTAAAACAAGTATTGTATGTTTTGAAAAAGGTAAATAGACAGCGAGAAAGCGAAAGAGCCAACAATAGGCATTTTACACCTCATCTTATTCAAGTTGAAAATTTATCATTGCATCGTTGGGTGCTACTAATTAGTGTCTGTTGTTGTCGGTTTTTCGAAAATTACGTAATTGTCCCTCGAATTCTAATTCTTTACTGTAACATCTAAAAAATTATACAGTTTTTTCTTTTATTTTTATTTTATTATCCCTTTTAGTTGCTAGTGGTATTAACAACATCCTCCTCTGTGCCATTCAAGGAGACCGTACAACAGTCAGGATAACGTTTGTAGTAAACGCCTTGTTGGCTGTCTTATTAAATTGCCCAAAATATACATATTGCCCACGCTTTAAAACATTTCTCCTAAGAAAGAACCAACAAGGCCCACCACCGAAATTCGTTAATCGTCTTGGCTGCTTACTTCCGTCAGACGTTAGTATGAAGCGGAGACGGGAGTGTGAGCAGGAGAGACTGGTTGTCACACAGAATAAACCGTTTATGCATACCAAAAATATCAGATTGCGTATGGCGACGCAAAGACAGTGTATGGACAAGACCACCAGGGCAGTCGCGAGCCGGGGTGCTTGTTTCCGAGCGCCGGTCGTGCCAGCAGATGTGTGGCTGTCTGGATTCACTTTCACGCCGAGAGAGGCGGGCCGCTATCCCACTCAACCTGCTTCTCCATTTTGGGCGGCATCCCGCAGGCCAGGAGTGGGCTAGGCGCTGATGAAATCGCGCGCACGAGTCGACGTAAAGCCAGTGATTTGTGAGTACCACAGACCGTACGCGGCTGACAACTCTCTTAGTGAAATCGGCTGAGATCATTAAATTGTCAGTTTGCAGAGACAGCAGCTTCGAAGAAACCACGAAGGAACTTTCTGTTGGATGTATGAACCTGATTTTTATTGCGCATATTGACTGGTATTGACAGCATGTGCTTTACTCTCATATATACTGTCGGAAAATAAACCGACACATGTTACATTAATGGGTGCTCCGACAACCACATTAATACACAGCGTATCCCCTTCTGGCGTCAACGTAGGCGTGTTCACGAATTGTCATAAAGACGCCGAATGCTATTCCTGCAATAGGCTGTTCCAAGCATTTCTCCCCTTTTGTCGAAATTCCTCAATGGTTCTTGCAGGCTCTGGAGAACGAGTAATTTCCCTCTTCTCCATATCCCATATATATTCAACTGGCGAGAGATCTGATGATCTTGCTGGCCACGGGAACTGATGTGCGCCATGAAGACCAAGCCCAATTTATTCGATATTGACAGCAGAAATGTAGAAGAAGTTGATGAGCTGTTCCCCTTTCGCCCATTGCTTGTTACCTTTACCCAGCCCCCAGGACCTTTTTCCCCCCTTCGATCTCTCTAGTTCAGTCTGAAGGGCGCAAATCTTTGCCTCCTGTTCAGAGATTATCTTGTCTTTTTTTTGCATAGCCTACAGTTCCATGGGAGAGCCTCACTGAGTTCCCCATTCAGTTCCCTACTACAATCACCCCAGTGAAATTCCATCCCACAGTCTATACATACCACTCCCTCTTTGACTATCCTACGGCAACATCCACTCTTATCACGCATTCCAAGAGAGATTACACGCTTAAAAATAGAATTAAATCACTTAACACGCTTCACATTACACGAATGTTCATTATTTATGAACATCAAAATTTGGGCCTACCATTTAGCGCTTCAGGTGTTTTATAAAACGTAAAAAGTTATTTATTTTCGCTTACAACACGAACTTAGCACACACTTAAATTCAGTATCTGTTAAATAACTTAGTCACAACTGAATAGACGTTACTGTACGCACAATGTATGTAGACAAAAGACTAGCTCGAAATTCCTAGCCGACTGCTGCGGCTGAGCGGTTCTAGGCGCTTCAGTCCGTAACCGCGCTGCTTCAACGGTCGCAGGTTCGAATCCTGCCTCGGGAATGGATGTGTATGATGTCCTTAGGTTAGTTGGGTTTCGGTAGTTATAAGTCTAGGAGACTGATGACCTCAGATGTTGTAAGACGTCGTGGTCTCCTGACCTTCATTGGTTACATATTCTGCCCTCGCAATCATATTCTGCACATCAAGACGCTTCATTCGAACCCAAACTCGATAAGATTAAGTCAATGTTCTATGAATTCATGTAAATGATGTGCAAATAACAAGTAAATTGAGGTGTGCACTGAGGTTTGAAATACTCGAGGCTGGCGTACACACACACACACACACACAAACACACACACACACACACACACACATACACATTCAAGACACGATGATCACAAAAGCTTTTAGTTCGGGAGAGGCAAACCGCACGCCAGGAGGCCGGTCCCTTCAGAGGACGAGTCAACCTATCTATGTCGGCTGGCGACCGCCCGTAGAGCAGACAGCATTTGCCCGAGTGAAAGGGAGAACGACCCCGTGTTCGGCTTAAAAGCAAATTCCGCTATATTGTGTGGGAGTGCCCAACCTATGCATTCTTTACAAGCATATCATGCAGTTTCAGAGTTTTTCACAGGCAGACAGCAAACGCCAAACGCTGATGCTACAGATTTCCAGATCGGTTGCCTGAAACGAAACGCAATGCTGATTGGCAGACGATATTCCTGACGCCTTGAGCTGAAGGAGTAATGGAAGAGACCGAAAGATATACCTCTTGACGTCTGGCATGGAGAGGGGCCGTTCCGTTGTCGCTCTGGGAGCGAGAACACGTAACGAGAGCGTGCGCGCTCGTACGTGTACTCAAAGAGCGAGGAACAAACCTCTCCTCAGTACTTCACTGGGAGAGCACCTCTGTCGAGAGCGAATCGGAGTGCGAGTCTATATTGAGTCCTTGCGATTAAGCATTGTTCACTGTGTTGGCCGCCACACTTATTGTGCGGTGTGAACGGACAGAGTTATAGTTAAACACCTGCGAGCGAATTTTTTGAGTGGCATCGCGGTGGACTGGTTATCTGACCGGTGTACCACGCCAGTAGTTAGACTAGGAGCAAATAGGAGTCCTTGACTTCATCAAGGCGTAGGGAGAGTTTGACTGGCGAAGGTCACTCCAGATAGAACGAGAGTTATCTTATTTGTCAGCAGCGAGCGGCGCAGACAGCAGTCATCGCAGCTTATGGTATTGTACTCTACAGCTCTTGCGAGCCCCATATTTCCTCCACAACAGTACACTTCACTTCATTTCACACGCAATGGCCTCGACCGTACCTAGCAACATTCTAACAGATAATTATTCAAGTTGAGTAGGTGCAGCTCTCAGCCTCAGTCAATAACAATCTTAAACTTTGTACAGAAATTTCATTAGCGAAGCCTATCCTTAAGAGGTAACTTCATATTACGAAAAGAACCCAGAAATAACTTGTTCAGTTCATAACTAAAAGTGTCATTATGATTTCTCAGAATTTTTGCAAAAAAAAAAATAATAACAATTTTCGTTAGTTACATGTTTTTCTTACACTAACTAGCACTACTCCAGTACCCAAGTATCCCACTAGTTACGTAAGAATTTTTCTGAATTTTTGTGTCATTTCCTTACAGCGGACGACTCCAGAAGATATTTATTGCTGAAAGTTTTTCAGGCATTTCTCTTTAGAACGTTAGGAGCGTCTATCTGACTTCTGTAGTAGTGTGGTGGTGGAAATTTCATCTCGCAGGAGCCACAGGGTAAAGGGCACATCTCAGATTAATCCGTTGCGCAGAATGACAGAATAGCACCCACACGATCGCACCACACAATGTTGAGTCCCATAATGCTGAGAGCCATTTCAACCATCGAAATTTCTAAATAAAAAAGCTTTGCATTGTTCACGTGACGAGACAAAGGAAAACAAAGAGCTGCGTCTACGCTATATGAACTTTTACTTATTTCTGAGCTGGACTAACAACACAAAATGTACTTTACTGAAACATGGAGGTAACTGACAGTATACGAAAATGTAAACAAAACTTACGCCAAAGTTCGTGTTTATGAAATGTTTTATTTTTGCAAAAAATACGCAAATAAAGATAAAACCTTCAATAGGTGGCTACCAATAGGCACTAATTTACTTATTTATGATTGAATATTGCCTTAATTAATAGTTACTACACAAAAAACACTGATCTTTACGTGAGCTCTGAATGTGCAGAACTCGTCAACCAAAGATGTCGAATAGATTTCTTCGCACTGGTTTTATGCTCAACATGAGCGTTTCCAGGAAACTACTAAATCAAGTTCTCACGACGCACGTTCTGACAGCGCGGGCAGTACTTCGCGAATGTGGGTGCGGCTGCTGGCGTAGGACGGAACTTCACAAACGGAACAATGGCGGCTCATTGCGATTCTGTGCAGGGCATCGCTTTTCGTGAGAGCTGCTCCGAGAAGAGGCGGGCGTGAGGAGGTACACGCGTGACTTGCACGTCTTCTGCTCACGCCTCCGACGGTGTGGGCCCTGGGAACATTTCGTACGTCGTCCAGATATGTAAGGAATTGCCGGAAAATTAATTAAAAACGACAAAATGTTCCACAACTAAGACTTTGGATGAAAAGCTCTCGTTTAACTCATAGCATCAAATAAAATGATTCTGGTCCATGCTTTTCACAGTTGGGGCTCTGTGATTATGGAAGCCGCTGAAATTACACTGTGTGACAAACATTACCAGAGACACCGTTTACGCACTTCGCAATCCTTGGAGACAGCTACATGACAAAGAAAGATCACAGAAAACTGCACTGTCAAAATATGAGTACCTTAAGGGTTGCAAACTCGTGAAATTGTTTCACCTTCTCATTTCTGGGCTTCGATTTGGTAAAGAAATATTTATATTGCGGTCAGAAGGTCGTTCAATATAAAAAAGTGTAAAACACCAAAATTTAAAAAAACTGAGGTTCATAAAAATTTTAAGACTCGTAGCACATATGCCACTTCATGACTCAAATATGTTTTTTTATTCTATTAACGACTTTTGTATTATTCATCCAGGTAGATGGATGGCATGAAACATACCACGTTTTCTGGTGTTATAAGGTTTTGATGGATTTTATATGTAAATCACAACTGGAATACATAAATACATTTATGTAAGTATCACAAAATGTTAGTTTATCGCCAGCTGGTGTGGCCGAGCGGTTCTAGGCGCTACAGTCTGGAACCGCGAGACGCTACGGTCCCAGGTTCGAATCCTGCCTCAGGCATGGATGTGTGTGATGTGATTAGGTTAGTTAGGTATAAGTAGTTCTAAGTTCTAGGGGGCTGATGACCTCAGAAGTTAAGTCCCATAGTGCTCACAGCCACTTGAACCATTTGTTAGTTTATTGCCATTTCCGAAAACACGATCAGAAAATTTTTCGTAATTGTTATATTTCATGGAATTGCAGAAACCATTTCTATTTTTCTGAGAAACAGTTATATTTTGCCTCTAGCACACTGCGCAAATATGAAAGACTTACACATCGGCGTCTGAAACGACTTTTTGGGTTTTATTCATCTCAGGCAGATGCGTGGCAGGGAACATCCTTACTGTTGGTGATAGTAAGGCTTTGGTGTTTTATGGTGTTTCCTCACCTTCAGCACATCCCTCCTCTTCTTCTTCTCCACTCTGTTTGTCCTATTCCATTCTCTCTTATGAGTGTGAAAGAGTTGGTCGTCGCACACTGTACGCAGCTCTACATGGAAAAAATTGTAGCACAGCATTGCTGTGAGGAAATAAAGAATTACTTACTTACATAATTCCAATATTGTGTTAATATCGGGATCAGAAACTCAATATATTTGTAATTTATTAAAGTTTCCTTCAGAGTTACAAATAATATTTTTATTGGTGTCTATTTTCCAACTTTTCGCTCATTCTCAAAACATTACGAGTATTAGAAGATACAATATTACAAACAAAAAATGAAATACAAACATTTTATTTCTACAGATTACAGCAGTGCAACAAATCTTTTGTGACACAACTGCAAAGCAGTTAGCTTATGACATAACAGTAATTTATAAATCAGTGCGATAATGTCTGAGACCTTCACCAACACAGCATCTATGTTGCATACCTACCTACCCAGCAAATATGTTTTCAAACGGCTGCAACAGGAGCACGGTACGTTTCCAGACAAGGGCCCTGTTCATGACGTTATGTACTCACTCTCCTCTGAAAGTCCTAGAAATTTGCTAGGCTAGTGTGATATTTGTTTTATTGGTGTTTATTAACAGGGGCAGTAAAACACAAAGAGTAACCAATACGTTAGCAGCGACAACACCGCTCTGGCCCCTCGCTGACCGCTACGGCCATTCTGCAGCGCTGCACATTCGCTGGTGGCGTACCCGTTATATTTCGTGTTTTAGTGTCCCTGTTGATACATGTCGATAACATGAATATCACACTTGACTAATCTGCGACCCCTTTTCGGAAGAGCACGCATAATTCAGCTTTAAAAACAGTTTTCTTTGTAATGGGAAACAAACTGAGGCTTTCCGTTTACAACAGACGTCGCTTGAAAGACAGAGAGAGTGATGTTTGTTTGGGTTGATTCCGGCTGCACATTGAAAGAACTAAATTGCAAATAACTGCCGTAACACCACATAAAATGCGCCTGCCGACTCTTAGGGGAGACAGCCTAAAACGTTTTCAAAGACTGCTGTCTTATTTCAGTACATATTTATTTATTTACTTATTGCTTGTTTAGCCTGACCAGATTAGGGCCTTAAGGCATTCTCTTACACCTGACCAAGAACAACACGTACAGTCACAATAATAAAAAAGTTCCATTGTTAATAGGAGACCTTGCCCGTAGCTACACTATGGTCGGTACAGCCATCTGAAACATGCAAACGTTCTCGCTGCTTTAAGGCTGTGTCTCTTCCTGCAGAGGAGCCAGACAAATTGTCTCACAACGTCCCATCTTTTCCCTTATCCGATGCTGTTTTTTTCTTTCTTGAAAAGGTAACGTAGGAAGGGGAGTACTCATAGCTACAGTGAAGGCAGCCACCCTAGGAGAGTAAACCCTGCGGAATAATCTCGGTCACCAAGGTTGGAGTTTCGGTGGTGGGTTGGCTTCAAAAACAGGTGTTGATACGTTTCCCAAACAAAATAAAAAAATCCGGACAGATCAAAAGGTATCGACTCTGGTTAAGAACAAAGACTCTGACTAGTGGAAGGTGGAATGTACAATGACTAGCAGGAAAAGTTGGGAATATAACTAAGGAAATGGAAGTACTGTAAATGAAAAAGACAGAAACGAAAAAGAATGGATCTGGACAAGAAGTAATTGGAGACTATATCCTGTTTTGGAGGGGAGTGAAGAAAACTGAAAGAGCAAAATGAAGAGTAGCAGGTCTTATAAAAAGAAAGTGGAAGGAAACAAGGAATAATGAAATGGAAAAAAGTGCATGAAAGGATAATCAGTGAACAATAAAAATTTGTAGAACAAAACTGGAATTAGCTGTGGTCAGTGGCCCTAAGGAAGATGCACCTGGCGAGGAGAAAAGGGATTTCTGCGAAGTGGTTGGCGAATGTCCAGATAAACGTGAATTTTTAATAATGAGGGTCATAAAATAGACTAATTAGAGAAAGATTAAATGATGACATTGAAGGACCATGAGGAGAGGATGTAGAAAACGATTACGGAAGGCGGTGGATTAACTTCCGTAACGTTTAAAAGTATGGTGTTACGAATGGCCAATTTCAGTACAAAGAAAGAAGAAATGAATTCAGAAGGCCCATGCTCAGCGTCATGCGGAATCTCAGCGGAAGCACTTAACTAGCGCCTCAGGGGACAAACACATTATTCTCTAGGCCTTGCAGGATCCTACAGCTACGTCACAAACCATGAGTCAGGAGATGGGCTTGTTTATAACAAGCATCCACGCGAACATAGAGACTCTACCTGAAGCTACACCTTTTTTATATCAGTCTTATTACTGTTTGATGCTGCCCATCACGAATTCCTCTCCTGAGTCAATCTCTTCAAATCAGAGTAGCACTTGCACCCCACAACCGAAATTATTTGCTGGTTTTATTCCAGTCTCTGCCTATCCCTAATGTTATTACCCTCTGTAGTTTCCTCTAGGGCCATCGACACTCCCTGTTGCCTTAACACGCGTACTGCCATCCTGTCCTTTCTCCTTGTTAGTGTTTTCCATACATTCCTTTCTTCAGCGACTCTACAGACAACCTCATCATTCCTTACCTTGTCAGTCCACCTAATTTTTAACATTCGGTTGTTGCTCCACGTATTAAACACTTCAATTCTCTTCTGTATCGGATTTCTCTGTCCATCATTCATTACCATCTAATGCTGTACTCCAAACGTACATTCCCAGACTTTTTTTCCTCAAATGAAGGCCTATATTTGATACCAGAAATGGCCTAGTTCGTTGTGTTAGCCTTTTTTTCAAGCCCTCCTTACTTCGTCCGTCGTGGGGTAGTTTGCCTGAAGGTAACAGGTTTTATGCTGTCCCATTGTCTCTGTAGAGCTGTACCAAAGTGTAAGAGGTCCGAGCAGATGTAATTTCGATGTATTGCTCATGCGCTGCCTGTGATATTCAAGGTCTCTGACCAGAGAGCAGTGTTGACTGCAGTAGGAACTGTGTAGCTGTAGCAGTTTAAGTTGTTGCTAGTCTGGAGTCTGCTCTGGTCTGGTCTGGTGTATTGTGTTGGCTGGCCCGGTCGCGGTGCAGCGATGCCGGAGCCTGTGTATTATTGTATAAGGTAAAAAGCAGCCTCGCGCATATGTAGTAATGTTATCTCAAGTCGCATGTAAATGTTTTAAAACTCTCGTAATAATAATCTTCCTCATAAAAAGTAACTTTTAACAACCATTCTTTTCAATTTAAAGAATTTACTAATTTCTCCCATCCATGATCATCCCGATTATTGCAATAGAAAAATCAGTTGCTCCCTTTCATAAATGACAGATAGGTCGGCCAGCATTGCACAGAGCTGTGCCGGAAAAATTTATTGTAAGAGCAGATATATCCGGCGACTTCAATGAGGTAAGAAATTTTCCTTTTTTTATTCAGAATGATCTTTCAGGGCCATGACGCAGCACTGCTGTCGTCCAAAATTTACCGGGTTAAATTCACAGTGAATTATTGAAAAGTCATAAGTGAGCGACAATTTAATTGAGAGGTTAGTTACATTGTTTTATTATCAGGTTACTGAATTTAATTTTTTATTGGGACGTTACACTGAATGTGAACGACATAATTATAATTTTTACTGTTGAGAGATTTAGGAATTTTTCTGTTTTGAGGTTACGGTAAATGTGAATGAATTTCGAGATTAGATTAAGTCAGAAAGTATTTTGTAGGGAGGTTATAAATGTAAATGAATTTTGTGGGGAGGTTACACTTAATTAGAATCATACTCATATTATTTATTTTTATTTTGTGGGGAGGTTACAATAGGAAGCAGGTAGAGGATATTAACTGGGTTCTTTATTCATAGGAACAGAAAGTTACTTAACTCAATAAAGTCGTCGTGGTACAAGCTCATCCGTTAGTACAAATTACTCTCAGTGCTGGTGAAGCACAAAGACCGCTATCTACACTCCTCCGGTTGATGTGTGCTGTCTGATTCTAAGCTACAGGCAGAGCTAACTGCTACTGCGACTCCACTGCGCTGCGACTGATGACTCCTTGAGTCACTGGATGGCTGACTGGGACTGACTCCTCCGGTCCGCGGCGGCGATCTACACCACTGGCCATTAAAATTGCTACACCACGAAGATACGTGCTACAGACGCAAAATTTAACCGACAGGAAGAAGATACTGCGATATGCAAAAGATTAGCTTTTCAGAGCGTTCACACAAGGTTGGCGCCGGTGGCAACACCTACAACGTGCTGACATGAGGAATGTTTCCAACAAATTTCTCATACACAAACAGCAGTTGACATTCGTTGCCTGGTGAAACGTTGTTGTGATGCGTACCATCACATTTCCGACTTTGATATAGGTCGGATTGTAGCCTATCGCGAATGCGGTTTATCGTATCGCGACATTGCTGCTCGCATTGGTCGAGATCCAATGACTGTTAGCAGAATATGGAATCGGTGGGTTCAGGAGGGTAATAAGGAACGCAGTGCTCGTTCCCAGCGGCCTCGTATCACTAGCAGTCAAGATAACAGGCATCTTATCCGCATGGCTGTAACGGATGGTGCAACCACGTCTCGATCCCTGAGTCACCAGATTGGGAGGTTTGTAAGACAACAACCATCTGCACGAACAGTTCAACGACGTTTGCAGCAGCAAGGACTATCAGCTCGGACACCATAGCTGCGGTTACCCTTCACGCTGCATCACAGACAGGAGCGTCTGCGATGGTGTACTCAGCGACGAACCTGGGTGCACGAATGGCAAAACGTAATTTTTTCGTATGAATCCAGGTTCTGTTTACAGCATCATGATGGTCGCATCCGTGTTTGGCGACATCGCACTGAACGCAAATTGGAAGCGTGTATTCGTCATCGTCATATTGGCGTATCACCCAGCGTGATGGTATGGATTGCCATTGGTTACACGTTTCGGTCACCTCTTGTTCCCATTGACGGCACTTTGAACAGTGGACGTTACGTTTCAGATGTGTTACGACCCGTGGCTCTACCCTTCATTCGATCCCTGCGAAACCCTACATTTGAGCAGAATAATGCACGACTGCATGTTGCAGGTCCGGTACGGACCTTTCTGGATACAGAAAATGTTCGACTGCTGGCCTGGCCAGCACATTCTCCATATCTCTCACCAATTGAAAACGTCTGATCAATGGTAGCCGGGTAACTGGCTCGTCACAATACGCCAGTCGCTACTCTTGATGAACTGTGGTATCGTGTTGAAGCTGCATGAGCAGCTATATCTGTACACGCCACCCAAACTCTGTTTGACTCAATGCCCAGGCGTATCAAGGCCTTTATTACGGCCAGAGGTGGTTGTTCTGGGTACTAATTTCTCAGGATCTATGCACCCAAATTGCGTGAAAATGTAATCGCATGTCAGTTCTAGTATAATATATTTGTCCAATGATTACCCGTTTATCATCTGCATTTCTTCTTGGTGCAGCAATTTTAATGGCCAGTAGCGTAAATACTGGCGGCCGAGAGGATGTTGGCGTGTTTCCTGCGAGCCTGTCGTTAGCTTCTATCGATCTTCTCGAAACCTCTATGCCCCCTGGAGTGCTGGCGCTAGCTTACGCCAGCACAACGGAAGTCCTTAACTTTGTCTACTTCGTGACTACTAGTTCTGATGGAAAGCTTCTCACTATAGTCATTCTGCTCTGCTAGTTCTCATTACTCTTGTTTTTTCAAGTATGCTTTTAATCTATATTCTGTACTTATTAGACTGTTCGTTCCATTCAACACATCCTGTAATGCCTCCTGTTGTAATGTCATCAGTGGATCTTATCATTGATATCATTTCACCCTGAATTTTAATCTCCCTCTTTAAACTTTCTGTCATTTCTTTTTCAATGTAGCGCTTGAACAGTAGAGGTGAAAGACTGCATATCTGTCTTGCCCCCTTTTTAATTCGAACAACTTGTACTGTTTCAGATTGTGCAACCACTTTTCTATATCGATAAATTCTATGAGATGTGTATCTATCTTTATTTTCCTTTAGTCTTGCTTTCTTTATCAAGCACAAAGTCGAAAGCCCTCTCTGCCTTTCCTAAAACCAAAATGAACGTCATCTAACGGATCCTCAATTTTCCTTTCCATTCTTCTGTATCAATATTCTTGCCAACACCTTGGACGGATGAGATGTTGCACTGACTGCACGATACTTTCCGCGCCTGTCTGACCTTGCTACCTCCGCAATTGTGTGGATATATTTTCGGGAAGTCTGATTGTACATCGCCAGTCTCACAGGGTCTAAACACCAAATTTGCCTTTTGGTTGCCATTACTGTCAACGATTGCAGAAATTCCGAGCGAATGTTATCTATCCCTTCTGTTTTATTTGATCTCAAGGCTTCCAGAGCTGTTTTAAATTCTGACTTAAATAGTGGGTCCCTTGGGAACGCTATTCTTTGGGATGGTATTATGATGCAAGAGCCTCCCCCAAGATCATTATGAACTCTCCGATACCACCTTTTTTATATGCATCCGTGTATTTATCCTACGATTCAGTTCTTCCTAGGACCATTTATGTGTATTTTTATAGGTATCGTTCAGTTCAGTTTGCCCAAAAACCTATTCCTCTTCGTAAATACGTATAGAATCTTCTGGAATGACGTGCATTCTCGTGATTGTTAATAGATTGTCGTCATTAATAAAAATGTGTACATATGCCAAATTAAATACCAGATCGTTAAATTGAAGTAATAAATGTTTAGCAACACATATTAAGAGGCTGTGGAAATGTAAACATAAATAACTAACGCCTCTAATTACCAATTTGTAAATTGGCTAACACAGAAACCTCATTATAATTCAAATGAAAATAACAATCGTTATCCAGTGATGTAACTTAATTCGTTATTCATTTTTACGTAATTCATTGTAATTAATGATCCTTGTAAATTACGCGGATGTTTACCTGTTGTTAGTCACACCACCAAAATTTACGAATTTCCGGTATTTGAGAAAACATGTTTGTATTTAATTTATGTAATCTGGTGAAGCACCATGTGTATACTTCGAGCAAATGTTATCAATAAAATCCATGTAGTCAATAATTAAGAAATTAAAGTAAAATCAAAATAATTGTTGAAATCAGATTGTGAATTAATTTTCACACATAAAACCAAGATGATGATAAAAAAATAACATGTTATTTCACATTATATTTTATAAACTGTACAATTACAACAGCAGTTAGTTTATATGAAACTGCTTTTAATTGTAAGCTACATTTAGTAATAAAGTAACAATAGTAGCAATTGTTAAAATGATATTTAAAGCTACGCAGCGTGGCTGCGCGGGGGGGCAGCCAGTTGAGTTTTGTTTTCTTGGAGATGTCAGTGCAGTTCAGTTCGCCAGTTGTATTGCACTTATGCCAGTTCTGTCATCAGCTGACGTCAACAAATAGTCAAGCTTGAAATTTTCGTGGTGTTCTCATTATTCGCAGCATCCACAACATCGATGAACCACAGGCCAAAGTAAGTTATGTAGTAACATTTAAGAGATCGTTACAGTATCTAGTAAATTGTATTTTAATTACTGTCGCAAAATATTAACACAAATTCTTTACAAAAGAATGGACAAAACTGGCAGAAGCTGATTTTGGGGGAGATCAGTGTGGATTCCAGGGAGCCGAGAGCACTAACGCGCTGCTTCCTGGACTCGGGTAGGCGCGCCGGCCCCGGATCGAATCCGCCTGGCGGGTTAACGACGACGGTGGGTGTGCCGGCCAGCCTGGATATGGTTTTTAGGTGGTTTTCCACATCCTACTAGGTGAATACCGGGCTGGTCCCCACATCCCGCCTCAGTTACATGACTCGCATAAATTCGAAACTCATTCACACTATTTCACGATTTACACTAGCCGCAGACAGCTGGGGTATACTACTTCCACCCCAGCAGGTATGGGGTGGCGGCAGGAAGGGCATCCAGCCACCCCTTAAAATTAACCATGCCCAATCCGTACTTAACCCTGCCGACCCTGAACACAATGGGGTATAAAGGCAGTAGCAAAAGAAAGAAAGAAAGTATGGATTCGAGGGGAATTTAGGAACACGCGAGACAATACTGAGTCTACCACTTGCGTTAGAAGATACGTTTATAGCATTTGTACACTTAGAGAAAGTGTCTGACAATGGTGACTGAATTACTCTCTTTAAAATTCTGAAGTCGGCAGGGATGTGAAAGACTATTTACATCCTGAGCAGGAACCAGACGGCAGTTACAATAATACAGGAGCACAAGAGCGAAGTGATTGAGAAGGAAGGGAGACAGGATTGTAGCCTATTGCCAAAGTTATTCAATCTGTACATTGAGCAAGCAGTAGAGGAAATCTAACAAAAATTTGGAGTACGAATTAAAAGTCCAGGGAGAAGAAATAAAAGCCTTCAGGTATGCCGATGATATTGTAATTCTGTCAGAGACAGCAAAGGACTCGGAATTGCAGCTGAATGGACTGGAGAATGTCTTAAAAGGAGGATAATATGAACATCAACAAAATCAAAACGAGCATATCGGAATGTAGTCGAATTAAACCAGGTGATGCTAAGTGAATTAGATTAGGACACTTATAGTAGCTGACGAGTACTGCTAGTTACGCAATGGCAAGAAAAGCTGTTCTGATGAAATTTGCTAACATCGAATACAGATTTAAGTGTGAGGAAGCCCAGAAGTATTTGTATGGACCGTAGTCGTGTATGGAGGGGAAACTTGGACGACGAACAGATTAGACTAGAAAAGAATAGAAGCTTTCAAAATGTGGTGTGTGTGTGTGTGTGTGTGTGTGAAATAGTATGGGACTTAACTGCTAAGGTCATCAGTCCCTAAGCTTACACACTAGTTAACCTAAATTATCCTAAGGACAAACACACACACCCATGGCCGAAGGAGGACTCGAACCTCCGCCGGGACCAGCAGCACTGTCCATGACTGCAGCGCCCCATAGACCGCTCGGCTAATACCGCGCGGCTCAAAATGTGGTGCTACAGAAGAACTTTGTTGATTAGATGGGTAGATCACGTAACTAGTGAACAGATACTGATTGTAAATGCGGAGAAAAGAACTTTTTGGCACAACCTGACTAGAATAAAGGATCGGTTGATATGACACATTCTGAGATACCAAGGGATCACGAATTTAGTGCTGGAGGGAAGTGTGGGGGAGACCAAGAGATGAATACAGTAAGCAGATTCAGAAGGATGTAGGCTGCAGCAGTTATTCGGAGACGAATACGCTTCTACAGGATAGAGTTGCTTAGCGAGCTGTATCAAACCAGTCTTCGAACAAGTTCTTCCTACTCTCCCGCATAGGCACGAGAAATAAATTTGATATGGCATTGCAATTTTAATGACCGCCAGTGGTTTTAAATTACTGCGGCTGGCGCTCTGGCCCATTTATTTACTACAGGGTTATTACAAATGATTGAAGTGATTTCACAGCTCTACAATAACTTTATTATTTGAGATATTATCACAATGCTTTGCACACACATACAAAAACTCAAAAAGTGTTTTTAGGCATTCACAAATGTTCGATATGTGCCCCTTTAGTGATTCGGCAGAAATCAAGCCGATAATCAAGTTCCTCCCACACTCGGCGCAGCATGTCCCCATCAATGAGTTCGAAAGCATCGTTCATGCGAGCTCGCAGTTCTGGCACGTTTCTTGGTAGAGGAGGTTTAAACACTGAATCTTTCACATAACCCCACAGAAAGAAATCGTTTGGGGTTAAGTCGGGAGAGCGTGGAGGCCATGACATGAATTGCTGATCATGATCTCCACCACGACCGATCCATTGGTTTTCCAATCTCCTGTTTAAGAATTGCCGTTTTTCTCGCAGAAGAAAAAGAGGCCGTAAACTTTAAACCGTGAGATTGCACAAAACACGTTAACTTTTGGTGAATTACGAATTTGCTGCACGAATGGGTGAGGATTATCTACCGCCCAGATTCGCACATTGTGTCTGTTCACTTCACCATTAAGAAAAAATGTTGCTTCATCACTGAAAACAAGCTTCGCACTGAACGCATCCCCTTCCATGAGCTGTTGCAACCGCGCCGAAAATTCAAAGCGTTTGACTTTGTCATCGGGTGTCAGGGCTTGTAGCAATTGTAAACGGTAAGGCTTCTGCCTTAGCCTTTTCCGTAAGATTTTCCAAACCGTCGGCTGTGGTACGTTTAGCTCCCTGCTTGCTTTATTCGTCCACTTCCGCGGGATACGCGTGAAACTTGCCCGCACGCGTTCAACCGTTTCTTCGCTCACTGCAGGCCGACCCGTTGATTTCCCCTTACAGAGGCATCCAGAAGCTTTAAACTGCGCATACCATCGCCGAATGGAGTTAGCAGTTGGTGGATCTTTGTTGAACTTCGTCCTGAAGTGTCGTCGCACTGTTATGACTGACTGATGTGAGTGCATTTCAAGCACGACATACGCTTTCTCGGCTCCTGTCGCCATTTTGTCTCACTGCGCTCTCGAGCGTTCTGGCGGCAGAAACCTGAAGTGCGGCTTCAGCCGAACAAAACTTTATGAGTTTTTCTACGTATCTGCAGTGTGTCGTGACCATATGTCAATGAATGGAGCTACAGTGAATTTATGAAATCGCTTCAATCATTTGTAATAGCCCTGTATATGCCTGCTGCAGTCAAGTGCAAATTAAATTATATTTTAATTAATATAAATAAATTCCACCAACACTTAGCTGGCGCCCAAAGCGGTGTCTTAACAAAAATCCAGTCACTACGATGTATTGGGAGAGCCATACAAGGGAAGCAACTTGTGGGGCTACAATTACGGTTACGCTCCGTGTTGTTTACTACCGCGTTAATGGTTTCTGCACGCCAGCCCCGTCGTCATGTGATGATTTGCACGGAGCGCACTGACCTCTGGGTACGGCGCCTTAGTTCTGCTTTTTCTGGCCCGGCTCTATTATACTGAAGTCGTTGACTGCCTCGCCTGACCTTTCGCAGTCTCCGGGAATGGAAGTTGCTCCCACCGTCGTCCATTTTCAGGGCCCCTTACGGCAATGTGTATGGCTGCCACGCTCGGATTAATGGCCCGGCGACTGCGTTACTCATACCTGGGGCGCTAGCACGCTGCCCTTGGATGGGAGTGTCTCTCGGTAATCATGACGCATAAACCAGATTCGCTTGTTTAACAATTAGCGTGATTTGATGGCAATCTATTCAGATCTCCCGCCTGAAACAGGTTCCACGAGATCAAGCGCGCACGCGACCAGTAACATCCAGTCACATTTGAATAAAAACCTTGTAGATGAGTCCTAATCGTCGCTGTTCGGAGAGCGATAAAGAACAAACCAACTGCAGTAACCAATCAGTTTTATTGCTATATTTCCGCGGCAACTCTGGAAGTTCGATTATACATCATCAAATGGATTAACTTTTGTTCATGACTTCTTAATGCGAAGTGGTCACATTAGCCGCAAGAGGCCGCATATAACTCTTTGTATAAATACTGTGCAGCTGCATCTTCGCCTTTGCTAAACTTGGCTGCATACGTGAAGGTTTTGTTGAAAATGTACAGGGTGTTCCAATTACGCCATCCGCTGTGGCCGAGCGGTTCTAGCCGCTTCAGTCCGGAGCCGCGCTGCTGCTACGATCGCAGGTTCGAATCCTGCCTCGGGCATGGATGTGTGTGATGCCCTTAGGTTAGTTAGGTTTAAGTAGTTCTAAGTTCTCCCTACTAATGACCTCAGATGTTAAGTCCCATAGAGCTCAGTGTCATTTTGTTCCAATTACAACAATTTTTTTTACATGACCATTATCCGCAGCAAGTACAGAGACATTCGTTTTGTAAATAAAAACAGCCTTTTTTTGCAACAATGCGTTGTATTTGATCCAGGCGCGTATCATCTTCTACTTTAAGGCATCTTCAGTGGAATATACAATAGGACAGTTTTGTTTTGATATGCGATATTTCTAGAGTGTAAGACAGTTCACGTCTGTTTTTTTTTTTTACGTAAATACGTGATTACTTACAGTTATTCAAGTTTTTGGCTGGTATCTGCGTTTCCTCTCGTCTGGTCATATGCTGGAGGTCGCACTATAACTTCACTAATGAAACATAAGCACATTTTCATGTTACGAACTTTTTTCTTCACAATTTGCATGGTCTTTGCGCTAATTGCTGTGGAGAACTTTTAGTCTTCCGTCACTAGTTGCAGATATTCTACCGAAAATTGTGATTTAACGTTATAACTACTGTTTGTGTGCTTTATGGACAATTTGGGAAATTTGTTCAAATGGTTCAAATGGCTCTGAGCACTATGGGACTCAACTGCTGAGGTCATCAGTCCCCTAGAACTTAGAACTACTTAAACCTAACTAACCTAAGGACATCACACACATCCATGCCCGAGGCAGGATTCGAACCTGCAACCGTAGCGGTCGTGCGGTTCCAGACTGTAGCGCCTTTAACCGCTCGGCCACACCAGCCGGCGGGAAATTTGTGGTAAGGTCTTATGGGACCTAACTGATTAGGTCATCGGTCCCAAAGCTTACTCACTACTTAATCTAACTTAAACTAACTTCCACGAAGGACAACACACACACCCATTCCCGAGACAGGACTCGAACCTCCGACGAGGTTAGCCGCGCGGACCGTGACAAGACGCCTCAAACAACACGGGTGCCCCGCGCGGCTGTTCTTTATATCTCTGCTTGTTTGGTTTATTTACGTACATTTTGGCAACCTAACGAAGTATATGCTGAAGAATAATGGTGCTCCACAGCAATCAGCGCAAAGAACATGAAAATCGTGTAATAAAAAGTTCGTAACATGAAAATTTGCTTATATTTCGTAAGTGAAGTTATAGTGCGACCTCCAGCATGTGGCCTTATGAGAGGAAAAGCAGATACAGCCAAAAACTCGAATGACTGTAAGAAACCACAAAACTGTCTCATTCTAGATTCAACCGAAGATACCTTACGGCAAAAGGCGAAACACGTCTGGGAACAAATAAAATACATTGCACCAAGAAAAAGGCGGCTTTCTTTGGAAAAAGAACGTTCCAGATACACTCATCCAATTTCACAAGAGCACATCTTCCGTGTCAATCAGGATAGAATCTTGGGGGGAATTATAACTTACGTTCCGAAACTAAAAGTTTATTTTGGTGCCAGCTGCAATTTTCCGTTTCGTGCTATTGTTGGTAGCGGTCTCCTTTACGAAATCAGTTCAGTCGGTCTTTCGTTGCCCAGTGTAAGCCAAATCGACATGGCGATGACACAATAACGAAAGGTGTTTTGGATTCTCTATTTTAAGAAGCGCATTTAATTTGCGAATTGAAAATTGCCCTTTATGCAGGAAGTCACCTTAACTGCCTCGCCCATCTGATCACGCTTCCCCTGCCACCAAAATTCCCAACTTGTTACACACTACTGACGCAGCGTCACTTACTCATGAACCGCTTGATCGCGGATCCCTAAGTCCTGCAAGGCATTGGACATGGTGTGCATCCGCAATGAAAGAAAGGATCATTGGTCGTCGTCGCCTTTATATCTACATCTACATCCATACTCCGCAAGCTACCTGACTGCGTGTGGCAGAATGTGGCTTGAGTACCTCTGTCGGTTCTCCCTTCCATTCCAGTCTCGTATTGTTCGTGGAAAGAAAGATTGTCGGTATGCCTCTGTGTGGGCTCTAATCTCTCTGATTTTATCCTCATGGTCTCTTCGAGATATATACATAGGAAGGAGCAATATACTGCTCGACTCCTCGGTGGAGGTATGCACTCGAAACTTTAACAAAAGCCCGTACCGAGCTACTGAGCGTCTCTCTTGAAGATTCTTTTACTGGAGTTCATCTATCATCTGCGTAACGCTTTCGCGATTACTAAATGATCCTGTAACGAAGCGCGCTGCTCTCCGTCGGATCTTCTGTATCTCTTCTATCGACCCTATCTGTTAAGGATCCCACACCGGTGAGCAGTATTCAAGCAGTGGGCGAACAAGTGTACTGTAACTTACTTCCTTTATTTTCGGACTGCATTTCCTTAGGATTCTTCCAATGAATCTCAGTCTGGCATCTGCTTTACCGACGATCGACTTTATATGATCATTCCATTTTAAATCACTCCTAATGCCTACTCCCAGTTAATTTATGGAATTAAATGCTTCCAGTTGCTGACCTGCTATATTGTAGCTAAATGATAAAGGACCTTTCTTTCTATGTATTCGCAGCGCATTACACTTGTCTACATTGAGATTCAATTGCCATTCCCTGCACCATGCGTCAATTCGCTGCAGATCCTCCTGCATTTCAGTATAATTTTCCATTCTTACAGCCTCTCGATATACTACAGCATCATCCGCAAAAAGCCTCAGTGAACTTCCGATGTCATCCACAATGTCATTTATATATATTGTGAATAGCAACGGTCCTATGACACTCCCCTGCGGCACATCTGAAATCACTCTTACTTCGGAAGACTTCTCTCCATTGAGAATGACATGCTGCGTTCTGTTATCTAGGAACTCTTCAATCCGATCACACAATTGGTCCGATAGTCCATATGCTCTTACATTGTTCATTAAACGACTGTGGGGATCTGTATCGAACGCCTTGCGGAAGGCAAGAAACACGGCATCTACCTGGGAACCTGTGCCTATGGCCCTCTGAGTCTCGTGGACGAATAGCGCGAGCTGGGTTTTTACACGATCGTCTTTTTCGAAGCCCATGCTGATTCCTACCGAGTAAAACGTGTTACAAAATTCTGCAACTGATCGACGTTAGAGATATAGGTCTATATTTCTGCATATCTGTTCGACGTCCCTTTTCGAATCTTTTGGAACGTTACGCTCTTCTAGAGACCTATGGTACACCGCTGCAAGAAGGGGGGAAGTTCCTTCGCGTATTGTGTGCAAAATCGAACTGGTATTCCATCAGGTCCAGCAGCCTTTCCTCTTTTGAGCGATTTTAATTGTTTTTCTATCCCTCTGTCATCTATTTCGATATCTGCCATTTGGACATCTGTGCGATAATCTAGAGAAGGAACTACAGTGCACTCTTCCTCTGTGAAACAGCTTTGGAAAAAGACATTTAGTATTTCGGTCTTTAGTCTGTCATCCTCTGTTCATTACCATTTTGGTCACAGAGTGTCTGGATTTTTGTTTTGATCCACCTTCCGCTTTGACATAAGACCAAAATTTCTTAGGATTTTCTGCCAAGTCAGTACACAGAACTTTACTTTCGAATTCGTTAAACGCCTCTCGCATAGCCCTCCTCACACTACATTTCGCTTCGTGTAGTTTTTGTTACTTTCGAATTCGTTAAACGCCTCTCGCATAGCCCTCCTCACACTACATTTCGCTTCGTGTAGTTTTTGTTTGTCTGTATGGTTTTGGTATTGTTTATGTTTGCAATTTTCGAGGAGGGTACGGCCCGTTCTTTTGAGCGGAAAGGATGGATGTAGCAATCACTTACCAGGATGTGTTGTATAGCTGGCTTGTTTCCACAATTCGACAACATGCTGAAAATTTCCATTTATTAACACGACGGAGAACCACTGGAGTGATAATTTCTTAACAAATAAATGCTTCAGGAACGGATAGGCCGTAGGAGCGTACAGATTTTTTGTTTTGTTTTATTTGTCCTACAGAGTTTGTACTCTACTAGCGAATCCGGCAATGCTACGTAACTGTTAAATATCTATTGTAATTGGATATAAGTCCTAATATTCTTCTCCACCCTATATCCAATATCCCCCTCCTGCCCTCTTTATCCATCTCGTCTCCCTCCTCCTGTCTCCGTTCATCACCTCCTCCCGCGTCTTTCTGTCCAACTCATCCTCACCCTTCTCTCCCTCTGTCAGTCCCCTCCTTTCCGCTCTTTATGTTCATTTCCTCCGTCCTTCCACCCCATCCCCCCACTGTCTACCCCCTGTTCCGCCGTCTCTCTGATCTGGAACCTCGTTCATTGTTATTGAAAACAAAACGTTCATAGCCAACTGAAGTCGCTTAAAATGAGCGGGTTAGTAGGTTTGGATCGCTGGTATACGGGGTATGAGGAAGATCTCTCCAGTTGTTGGATCAGTGAGAATAGGAACGTCAATGACGGTATTTCGCATAGTTTTAATCTGCAGATGGGTAGGATTACAAGACTCCGGACGATTTAAGTTACGTTGTAGTGTTCTAACCATAAGCTGATAAGCTACTAACACGACTTTTCAGTTCTTTGTTGAAACCGACTGTAAGGCAGAAAACGAAACAGCATATTATTGTGCATATAATTCCTGTTTAACTGTTTGAAGAGGTTGATGAATAACTGCTGAGATGGCGTACGTCTGTTGGGATATCTTGCAGCGTACATCGTACAAGAACGAGCTGTGTTCTTCCTACACTCTCCATACGTCATGAACATGCCGGCTTTTTCTGTATTCGAATATCCCATCGTCCACCCGTGACCAACCCCTTGGACTGCACACACTTACTGACTGCAAGTCGCAATGTACTCTAGGAACACACGAGCGCACTGTAAGCAAACGTAACAACATCGTACCTAGCAACTAAGCAGGTTGAATGGCACAACCAAGCGTCGGTGTGGAAACTTTTCAAAATAAGATATCTCATAAATGACTCGCACTAGAATCCTGCAACAAAGATCAGTGACATTCTAGTTGACACTGTACTTTTAGTCTGATAATGCCAATACGCATTGTTCCATTTAAAAAGTGTATGTTTGCACAAAAAATACGCTAAGTATTGTTAATCTGTTGATTGACTAACAACATGAGTCTCTGAATATCAATCCTTTGTATGGAAACCGTACATTAATACCACTTTCCATTTCCGCACTATTTGCGATGTAAGTTTTGTATGATTCACCCTGCATATGTGGGAGAAACAATTTGTCCTGCCATAACAGTTAATCCTGACTGCGAGACAGAAAACTTAAGTGCACGTCGTCATAGCACAGGATTTTCTTTCTCCCTGTCGGTGTTAGCAGAAAAACTGTACATTGTTATTTAAAAATAATATAGCTTATGTCCATCTCAGCGTTTATTCGAGCATTGTGTAAAATTTTATGAAGTAAATCAGTCCGTAAAATTTCTAGATTTTTGCTGACAAGGTTAAACAACGTATTGTCTGTATATAGTAGTATGGATCTGGCAACCAAATGCAAATATTTACATTCTGTAATAGCGTATGGAGAAAATGCACACACACAATATTAAAAGCTCAAGGTGTCACTACAGTGATAAATTTGACATTTTTGTGACAGTTAATACTATTTCATAAAGTTAACCATAAGCCTTTACAAAAAAAAAGGGAAACAAGAATTCCATTAAAAATTACTGATTTCTCCTTACACTCTTAATGAAATTATCGATCACTTTTTAATGGAGAATATCTTTAGTAATCAAAATATGAGCTGGTTGAAGGAGATAGTATCCCATTTTCAGCAATGTCTTCAAAAATTTCAATCTTTCAAAGTGAAATGTGGGACATGGACGTAGGATGTGGTTTACATCAGCTTCTGACTCACAATTATGTTCAAATGCCGGAGAATTGTAAATGTTGATTCTGTATATATGTAGAGGAAAAGAGGTGTGGCTAAATCAGAGTCGAATGATGATGGAAATCGTTGAACCGTCCGTATGAGTCCTCGTAGGACACGACCTGAACTCACGGTGTGTGAATTTTTCATTTTTGTGATAGTTTGTGAAATACTCCATCGATGTACCTCCTCTTCCTAAACTTTCAAGTGCAACACTAGTAATAGTAGTGAATGAAATAAATCCAGACAATCTCGGAAAAATATTGGGTTAGTTAGACTGTCGTCTCGATGTTTGTCGTGCGTTCAGTGGAAAGCACATTAAACATATGTGAAAAGTAAATGAAAACTTTCACCCTCATCGCAACTACAAACAGTAATCCAATATTGTATGTGTATGCATATAAAAGAGATACCACTATAAAATTCGATGATTATTTTGCAAATGAAAATTCTGCTGAGTTTTGTATTTATCCTTATAGGAGATATAGCCTTGTGTAAACTGATGTACTTATGTCCCATACAGCCTAATCAGACCACTCAAGTTTCACAAAAGAAGGTCACAGAAAATTGTCAACATGCAGGTTTAACTCAACAAGTAGGATGATACACATGTAAACTATGAATCGAGTAGCTTTTGTTCCTCTTATTTTGTTGATTTGTTAGCGACTATGAGTTGGAATACAGACTGATAATCTTCTAGCTTTGGTGATGACAAGACTTCCGTTCCTGTACTGGCATAAAGACATTAATCCCTCTCTCATTGGTCGGACTATCCGAAAGATCGGGTCTCTCTTTAACTGGGAGGTATAAAATATATATTTCGCGCGTGGGTTGCCAGCATAGTTGTTCAAAGCATTTGCCACACAATGTCTTCAGTATAACTTGTTGTCTTTTGTGCGAACACTAGTTTTATGCCGCTCTCCACTCTAGGCTACCCTGTGCAAATCTCTTCACGCTGCACAACTACTGCAAACTACCTCCTTTCGACCCTGCTCAATGTAGTAAAGTCTTCGACTTCTATGACTTTTACCCCGTAGACATCCCTCTCTTACCAAACTAAGGATTCCTTGTTGCCTGTTGCCTCAGGATGTGACCTACCAACCGATCCCTTCCTTCGTTCAGGATGTGCTGGAAGTTTTTTCCCAGTTTCCCAGTGAGATCCAGTACCTCCTGACTGGCTGTTCAATCTATGGATCTAACTCTCGACATTCTTCTGTGGCTCCACATTTCAAAACCTCCTCTTCTTGTCTGCACTGCTTATGGTTTATGTTTCACTTCTATCAAGGCAACAGTCCAGATAACTTCAAAGACACTTTGTAATGTTTAAATTTATATTATATTAAATTAAAAGGAATGTCAACGTTGGTCGTAATATTGATGGTTTATTGATAGCAAAATGGATTTTCAATGACATAGTGATCATCTTCAGTGCTGTGGTGTACAAATTAAACTCATAGGCACTGGTATCAAGTTATTATCAGTAACAAAAACTGAGAAACGATCACAATGTGATTGAAAATCGATTTTGCTATCAATAAACCATCAATATTACAGCAAACGCTGACCTTCCTTTTAATTTAACAAATATGGTCGTTGTGCACACAGCACTCCATGGAGTCGCCAATCAATTTATATGTTAACAGATTTCTCTCTTTCAGAAACGCTTTTTTAATTATTGTCAGATTGTATTTTATCTTCAATTATTTTGATGACCAAATAGCAATTCTGACTACTTTCAATGCCTCACTTGCTAATCTCATTCTATCAGCATCAACTGATTTAATTCAACTACATTCCATTACCCTCATTTGTTGATTTTCATTTTATAGCCTGTTTTGAAGACACTGTCCATCTCGTTCAGTTGTTCTTGCAAGTCATTTCCTGTGCAACTACTGCATCCTTTCCATGTTCATCGACTCTTATAACTGCAGTCAGGCTTCCGTACAAGTAGTAGATACATTTTCGCTCCCTGTATTTTGTCCCTGCTACCATGACAATTTCTAAGAGTGTATGCCAATCAAATCGGTAATACACGTTCGCTAAATCTACAAATGTTTAAAAAGCATGGTCGCCTTTCTTCAGTCTATCTTCTTAGATAAGTCGAAGACGGCTTCACGTATTCCTAATTTTCTTTGGAACCCACACGGTTGTTGCCTGAGGACGGCGTCTACTAATTTTTCCATTCTATAAATAATCAGTCATTATTTTGCAACAGTGACTGACTAAATCTACAGTTCACTGATATTCACACCTGACAGCACCTGCATTCTCCCGAATAGGAATTATTACGCTCTTCTCGAAGACTGGGAGTATTTCGCTTGCCTCAGATATTTCGCATACGACGTGGTATGTTTTCAACTCCAGGGGCCTTGTTTTTATTTAGCTCTTTCTGAGCTCAGTCAATTTTTTCTTGGAGTATCATGTCTCCAATCCTCATCGTTGTCTGATTCCTCTTCCCTTACTCGTATAATATGCTACAGGTTCATTTCCCTCGCGTAGTCATTCTTTCCCTTCTTTGCTTAATACTGGCTCACGTCTGAATTTTTGTGTTGCATGCACTTGTCTTTTCTCCGAAGATCTCTTTACTTTTACTATATGCTGCCTCTGTCTGTCCCTTACTCACGCATTATTCTACCTCTTGGCATTTCTCATCTAGTCATTCCTGACTTATCGTTTTGCTCTTCCCGTCAATCTCATTTTTTAGAAGTCTGTATCGCCTTCTGCCTGCTTCGTTTGTTATTTTTTTGTATTTCGTCCTTTCGTCAGTCAGATTCAATATATCGTACTTTATCGGAGGATTTAGTATCGGATCATCTCTTTCCATCTATTTCATCTATTTCTTTCAGTATGTCATCTCAATAGGTACTGTGTTCCTTATCCTTGTTTCAGTCAATCGTTGGGTAATGCTCCCTTTGAAACTCCCAAAAGGGTTTAGACCATATCATGGTCAAATCTCACTGATTTCCTACCTTT
Organism: Schistocerca serialis cubense; assembly: GCF_023864345.2. Classification (NCBI taxonomy): domain Eukaryota; kingdom Metazoa; phylum Arthropoda; class Insecta; order Orthoptera; family Acrididae; genus Schistocerca; species Schistocerca serialis. The sequence goes on along the minus strand of NC_064638.1, from coordinate 1,232,055,373 downwards.
CTGCAATGTCTAAAATTTTAAACTGCAGTTCATTACCACGTCTTACAGCTGTAATCAGAGTGCACATCTGCCCCCCGCAATGTCTTACAACTTGAAATCTCGTTTCGGAATCTCTGTCTTATCAGGATACCGGATGATGGCGTAATGATGTTACAGACATTCGGGGACGATGGAGAAGGATACATATATCAATTTGAGGTAAGAGATAGCAGTCTGGAAATAAGTGAGTCGAAAGGTATGAACGAAAATCTGCTCAAGTCTAGTGTCGCCAGTCGTTCAAACTAAGCGCCCCAGCTTCCGAACCGTTGGCATGACGTACAGAATTCCCGCAGAATACTTCCCAATAACCTCAGATAATTTCCCCTGTTGATGGAGTTGTAGCGGTACACGTAACTTGATGTCAGAGTGACCGAAGATCCTAAGTCTTTGGTAGAGTAATAATGAATTCCATCCACATGCACTAGTTGTCACATTTGCAACAGTTATTAAAAGTGACGTCCCCCAGTGTCCATGCAGGTATGGCGTAGTCGCGCAAGTTCTGTCGTGTCCGTTCTAGTACTCTCGGTGTCGTCTGAACGGTGTCGACGGCGGCGTGAATTCTCTCCAGGACATCGTCTTCACTGTCGATAGGTGTGTCACACGCAAAACTCTTCTAAATTATTGAATCGTGTCAGAAGCATCGTACATAAAATCAGAATGATTAACACATACATATCAAGTATATAACAAATACAAAAAGTAAAATGCTATGCAGATATATAAGCAGGGTCAAGTAGTTTTTTATTTTATGAAGTCTTGGACCAGAACCTGGCTAAGTCCAGCGCTTCATCAAATCCTTCACGGTGCAGGTGCTTGGGCACAGAACATACTGCGTGAGGTGGATGGTGGCTTGAGTGTGTCCACAGTCACACAGCGCCGGTTCATTTGAGAGGCCCCATTTGCGCATATTCTCTTTGGATCGTGTGACACCAGAGCGCAGCCTATTAAGAGATTTCCATTTATTTATTTAAATGCCACGTTCCGTAGGACCAAATTGAGGAGCAAATCTCCAAGGTCATGGAACGTGTCAGTACATGAACATACAACATAAGAAGTAATAACAAATAAAAATAAATGTTCATGAACCCGAAAGAAAATCAGTCCATAAGTTTAAGCAAACGATATCAGCAATACAATGAGAATCATCTTAATTTTTCAAGGAACTCCTCGACAGAATAGAAAGAGTGACCCATGAGGAAACTCTTCAGTTTCGATTTGAAAGCGCGTGGATTACTGCTAAGATTTTTGAATTCGAGTGGCAGCTTATTGAAAATGGATGCAGCAGTATACTGCACACCTTTTTGCACAAGAGTTAAGGAAGTCCGATCCAAATGGCGGTTTGATTTCTGCCGAGTATTAACCGAGTGAAAGCTGCTTATTGTTGGAAATAAACTAATATTGGTAACAAGAAACGACAATAAGGAATATACATATTGAGAGGCCAATGTCAAAATACCCAAACTCGTGAACAGAGGTCGACAAGAGGTTCGTGAACTCACACTACTTATTGCCCGAACCGCGCGTTTCTGAGCCTTTTAAATATCCTTCTAGAATGGGAAGAGTTACCCCAAAACATAATACCATACGACATAAGTGAATGAAAATAAGCAAAGTAGACTAATTTACGGGTAGAAATATCACTCACTTTCGATACCGTTCGAATAGTGAAAATGGCTGTATTAAGTCTTTGAACAAGATCCTGAACGTGGGCTTTCCACGACAGCTTACTATCTATCTGAACACCTAGGAATTTGAACTGTTCAGTTTCACTAATCATATGCCCGTTCTGTGAGATTAAAACGTCAGGTTTTGTTGAATTGTGTGTTATGAACTGTAAAAACTGAGTCTTACTGTGATTTAACGTTAGTTTATTTTCTACAAGCCATGAACTGAGGTCATGTACTGCTCTACTTGAAACCGAGTCAATGTTGCACACAACATCCTTTACTACCAAGCTAGTGTCATCAGCAAACAGAAATATTTTAGAGTTATCCATAATACTAGAGGGCATATCATTTATATAAATAAGGAACAGGAGCGGCCCCAACACTGATCCCTGGGGCACCCCCCACTTGACAGTATCCCACTCAGATCCCACATCACAGCCGTTATCAACATTGTGAATAATGATCTTTTGCTGCCTGTTGCTAAAGTACGAGGTGAACCAATTGTGAGCTACTCCCCTTATTCCGTAATGGTCCAACTTCTGGAGCAATATTGTGTGATCAACACAGTAAAATGCCTTTGTTAAATCAAAAAATACGCCAAGCGTTCGAAACTCTTTGTTTAGCCCATCCAGTACCTCACAGAGAAAAGAGAATATTTTTCAGTTGTCAAACGACTTCTAAAGCCGAACTGTACATTTGATAGCAAATCGTGTGATATAAAATGATCAGTTAACCATGTCGTCCATCCTTCCATGTGGCCGAGAGGGAGTTCTTCGTTTGGGACTAAACATTCCCCAAGGTGCGTGTTTTTTTCTCGCCACATTGCCACCCTCACTTGCTGCGGTGTCCCGACGATGTTTTCTGCTGTGTGCAGGAAGCTTTTTCTAGATTTTAGTCGGCGGCGGGCTGGCTGATATTTGTATAGCGGGTGGGCAAGTAAGGTCAACGCCGTTGTCTTTTCCTTCCTGGCCGCTACTTTCCTTCTAATATCTGGTGAGGCCACGCCTGCCAGGCAGTACAATTTATCCGTCGGGGTTGGTCTCAGACAGCCTGTGATGATGCGGCAAGATTCATTAAACGCTATGTCCACTTGCATCACAACTCTTCAAATGACCCCACAAGAAGAAATCAGGTGGGTGAGATCAAGTGAACGTGATGGTCACGAAGCATGGACTCCTCTGTCTATCCACTTTTCAGAAAATGTCTGGTACAGGTGTTCACGAACACACAGTCTAAAGTGCCGTGGGGCTCCATCATGTTGAACCCACATCAATTGACGAACAACAAATGGGGTATGTTCCAGGAACTTGTGTTGTATGTGAGCGATAAACATTGTGTACACTGATGCATTTGAGTTGGGAAGTAAAAGAAACTGGTCTATTACTTAATCAGTGACTACGCCTGCCCACACGTTGACTGATAATCTGTGCTGATGGCTCTTCACAGAGGTAAATTGGGATTCTTATCGACCCAAACATGAGTATTTCAACCATTTTGCGTTCCGTCTGTCATAAAACAGATTTCATATGTGAAAAGTGCGTACGCAGAAAAGTGAGGATCGACTGCAAGGGGATGCAAGAACCATTGGCTGGACACGACATCCTAGGTCAGCGGGAGTTAGAACACGCACTTCCTGTGGATAGTAGGGGGTGCACTGCAGTTCCCGTAATACTCGCCACACAGTACTCTGAGAAACATTCATTTAATGTGCAACTGATTGAGTGCTGATTGCAGGCGCCTAATGCACTCGAGCAAGCACCGCATCTTCTGTGTCTGGAGTCCGTGTAATTCGGCGTCATTCTCGGTGGTTCAACTGTGGTACCAGTTGCCCTGTTCACTTGATCATTGGTACAGTCTTGGAAAGTTTGTAACGTATCATTCTCGCCTGGAAGACTTGGAGTATAACAGAGAGTACAGGACTACTGGCTAAGATCCCGTACGGTACCTTGGTTCCAGATAAGCCGTTTTCTTTGTAAACCAGAAGAAAGAAGAAGCTGAACTCCGATGAGTATTTGTTTATTTGGGCCAAAGTAGGGAACAACAACAGTAAAATAAAGATTGTAGGTGATTGTTTACTGTATTATAGGCAATAATAAACTTGACCTTGAATTCAAAAAGTGTTTCATTTCTTTATAACTAACTTGACCTTGAACGCAGAAAAATACTACACATTGATCTCACCAAAGGCCGAGTAGCGATTCTTCTTGGAGTTCTCAGGGGCTCTCTGGGATGCACCCTGTGTCTCTGGGCATCTCTGTGAGTCTCAACACGATGATATGTTCTTAAACCAAGTGTTAGCAACGATTAAATTAAGCTCCGTGCAAAATTATACCAGGTAGCGCCCTCTTATATTCCTATTGCTCCATGTGGCAGTCAAGTTTTCATCTCCCTTAGCAATCTGACTAATTTCTTTTATCTCACTATACAGACCACAAGGCCTTCCTGACACCACACTTCATTTATTCCTACTATATCTAAGATCCAACTATTCACTTCCCTAAATTCTCTAACATACGTGCTGGATTCTAGGGCCGGCCGCGGTGGCCGAGCATTTCTAGGCGCTTCAGTCTGGAACCGAGCGACTGCTACGGTCTCAGGTTCGAATCCTGTGTGTGATGTCCTTAGGTTAAGTAGTTCTAAGTTCAACGGGACTGATGACCTCACATGTTAAGTCACATAGTGCTCAGAGCCATTTGCACCATTTCGATTCTAGGAACCATCATTTCACTCTCTGACGCGTAAAACAACAGGTTTGTTTCTCCTAATGCTAATATCATTCTGAGTACTTCCCGCCCAGAGACACGAACTGGGTCTATTTCACCTCCGGAAGTTTCCCTCTGTAAATACGAGTATGACGGCTGTAGTTTCCTCTTGCTTTCAACCCTTCGCAGTACCAACGTAGCAAAGCTATGTTGGCTGATGTTACAAGGTGAGATCAATCATCCAGACCAGTGCCCCTGCAACTGCTCAAAGGGGTGTTGCACTTCATCTGGAACCATATGTTTGCAAGGCCTCTTTACAGACAGCCCTCGTCCGATGCTGATTGTAATGCGTCCAACTACTCGTATTAGTGATCATTACAGTCTCAGGACCAAACCTAACGATCCTGTCAACTGCAATCTCTTATCTCTCTATATTATTTCAGATTATTCTTTTGGCTAACGTCTTTCAGAGAGTAGTTCAACTTTTACCATAATCTTACTTTATTAGATTCACCTATCAGAAAGCATACCAAAGTTCATGTCAGGGTAACATTATATAGTTGTATTAGATGTCTAAGTTGCATCTCTCTATCTCAGTTATACTGTATATGTAGTAGTAGCTGTAGTAGTAGCTTTATTCATCCGTAGATATCTTTTTACAAGGATATAGGACATGTCAAAGTATTTACAAATTTAGCTCAATTTAAAATAAGCTAATTCGTATACACATGTTTTTACCGACTTCTAGTTAGAGACAATCATTAGATCTACTCCTGGAATACAATACTTTTCTTACGAATAACTTATTAAATAACACACTCCTGGAAATTGAAATAAGAACACCGTGAATTCATTGTACCAGGAAGGGGAAACTTTATTGACACATTCCTGGGGTCAGATACATCACATGATCACACTGACAGAACCACAGGCACATAGACACAGGCAACAGACCATGCACAATGTCGGCACTAGTACAGTGTATATCCACCTTTCGCAGCAATGCAGGCTGCTATTCTCCCATGGAGACGATCGTAGAGATGCTGGATGTAGTCCTGTGGAACGGCTTGCCATGCCATTTCCACCTGGCGCCTCAGTTGGACCAGCGTTCGTGCTGGACGTGCAGACCGCGTGAGACGACGCTTCATCCAGTCCCAAACATGCTCAATGGGGGACAGATCCGGAGATCTTGCTGGCCAGGGTAGTTGACTTACACCTTCTAGAGCACGTTGGGTGGCACGGGATACATGCGGACGTGCATTGTCCTGTTGGAACAGCAAGTTCCCTTGCCGGTCTAGGAATGGTAGAACGATGGGTTCGATGACGGTTTGGATGTACCGTGCACTATTCAGTGTCCCCTCGACGATCACCAGTGGTGTACGGCCAGTGTAGGAGATCGCTCCCCACACCATGATGCCGGGTGTTGGCCCTGTGTGCCTCGGTCGTGTGCAGTCCTGATTGTGGCGCTCACCTGCACGGCGCCAAACACGCATACGACCATCATTGGCAGCAAGGCAGAAGCGACTCTCATCGCTGAAGACGACACGTCACCATTCGTCCCTCCATTCACGCCTGTCGCGACACCACTGGAGGCGGGCTGCACGATGTTGGGGCGTGAGCGGAAGACGGCCTAACGGTGTGCGGGACCGTAGCCCAGCTTCATGGAGACGGTTGCGAATGGTCCTCGCCGATACCCCAGGAGCAACAGTGTCCCTAATTTGCTGGGAAGTGGCGGTGCGGTCCCCTACGGCACTGCGTAGGATCCTACGGTCTTGGCGTGCATCCGTGCGTCGCTGCGGTCCGGTCCCAGGTCGACGGGTACGTGCACCTTCCGCCGACCACCGGCGACAACATCGATGTACTGTGGAGACCTCACGCCCCACGTGTTGAGCAATTCGGCGGTACGTCCACCCGGCCTCCCGCATGCCCTCTATACGCCCTCGCTCAAAGTCCGTCAACTGCACATACGGTTCACGTCCACGCTGTCGCGGCATGCTACCAGTGTTAAAGACTGCGATGGAGCTCCGTGTGCCACGGCAAACTGGCTGACACTGACGGCGGCGGTGCACAAATGCTGCGCAGCTAGCGCCATTCGACGGCCAACACCGCGGTTCCTGGTGTGTCCGCTGTGCCGTGCGTGTGATCATTGCTTGTACAGCCCTCTCGCAGTGTCCGGAGCAAGTATGGTGGGTCTGACACACCGGTGTCAATGTGTTCTTTTTTTCCATTTCCAGGAGTGTATAATGCCACATTGTTCACTCATAACTCACTATCAGTCACTGCACACACTATGCACACATTGTTTCAAATCACTTCACTCACTACACACACACACACACACACACACACACACTGGTGATCTCTGGGCCATTTTCTGTACTGCAGCTTCCCATTTGCTATCCTGAAAAACTGAGTCAGCATCCCACCTTAGTGAGTGAGATGTTGAGCTCAAAAGAGGGAGAGGTGTTAGTATTGTGCTATGCATATCTTGGGGGTAAGTATTTGTAGAAAGGAAAAAAAAGAAGGAAAAAAACATAAAGTGAAGGTGTTATGTGGAATGTTGGATATTTTATAATCATTATTATTATTATCATTATTATTTACTTGTATAAAATTTTTTATCAAACCCATATAGCTAAGTAATCCTTCAATGTATAAAATGTATTGCATAACAGGTACTTTTTAGTTGCCTTTTTAAATAAGTGTATTTTGGCAATTTCTTTACTCTCTTTTGGTAATTTATTTTACAGTGTTATTCCCTGGTAAAAACGCTGTTTTGAGTTTAGTTTTTATTTTTTCTTGGTAAATGTAGGTTGAGTCTATCTCTTGTTGCATGGTCATGAACAGAGCTGTTTGTGCAGTAATTACCAATGTTATTTTTGATGTGTGCAACTGCCTGGTAAATGTATTCACATGGAACGGTTAAAATCCCCAGTGTTCTGAACAGATCTGTACAATGAGCTCGACTAGTGCTTTTGGTTATTGTTCTTACGGCTCGTTTGTGGAGTTTGAAAATTGCGTTCATATTTTGTGCATTTGTTCCCAAAAAAAGAATTTCACAGGTAAGAACTGAGTGTACGTGTGAATAATATGTAACTAAAAGACACTGCATGTTACACACTGATGACAGGATTCCAAAGGCATAAGAAGTATCCGGACACCTATTAGTAAACATTAATACGGGGTATGTAGAACCTCCTCTTCCATGACGGCTTCGTCTGAGGAATCTTCCAATGCGTCTGAACGTCTGTGGATGAATGGCAGCCATTTATTACTCAAAAGCTGAAACTAGAAAAGGCAGTGGTGTTGGACGCTACTACCTGGAGCGAAATCAATGCTTTAATTCATCGCAAAAGTGGTCCACAGAGTTCACGTCGGACCTCTATGCAGGCTAGTCAGTTTTAGGAACGTTATTGCCCACAAACCATTGCCTCACAGATTCTGGTGTGTGGCGGGCTGCATTGTCATCCTAATACGATCACCGTCTTCGAACTGTTCCTCTACTGTTCGCAGTACACAATACTGCAAAATGTTTTCGCATTCTTCCCGATTTGGCATTTTCTTAATTGCAATAAGGGGACGTTACCACAATCACGAAAACCATTGCCATACCTCAACCGCAAGTTCCCTGTAGTTTGTTGCTGGCACTACACATGATGGCGGACAATGTTCGCCAGACGTTCGGGAAACCCAAACCCTCCCGTCGGATTGCCACAGGGTATAGCTTCTTTCATCACCACGAATCAATTGTTTCCAGTCATTCACTGTCCAATGGTGTCAGTATTTACAGTATCTCAAGCTTCACTTAGCAATGACTTCAGAAATACGTTGCTTTTGAGGAAGTGCTGGACCATTGTAACCCATTCTTTTGTAACTCCCTGCGCTCAATCACTGTGCTAGCTGGACTGCTGGTAGCAGCTTGAACACCATGAGTGATTACTTCCACTTATTTCATTCGATTTCTTACACCCACCCTCAGCAGTGCTCGACGGCTTCAGTCCGACTGACTGGCTTTTCCACTTCTGCCCACATCACCAACTGTGGACTTGGGTAGCTTTATAAGGTCTGAAATGTCCCAGACAGATTTGTGACACTGGTGCCATATAATGACTAGTGCACGTTTGAAGTCACTCAACACTCGTAACTGATGTATTACGCTGTTATTGCTTCTCTACTGACAATAAACTGCCTCCTTTCGTATTGGTGGGTCCGCCGCTCTGACATCTGCTTTCACTTGGCCGCGAAATGCAAAGGTCCGGCACACAGTTTTAATCAGTCAGGAAGTTTCATATCACCGCACACTCCGCTGCAGAGTGAAAATTTCATTCTTGATCTAGTTGTCAATTCCGTATTATATAGCGGTATCCAGACACTTTTGGCCAAACAGTAAACATCACGTGACTGAAACTGTCATGAAATGTTCAACTGTGGTAGCAAATTGAAATGGGTTTGCTTCCTTACTGCATAAATATTCAGTGTATCAGGAATAACAGTGTTTAACAAGAAAAACATCGGGTACAAGACCTTAAAATTATCGTTCTAGTCTAGCATTTGGCTTTAACTGCTGTGGCTTCTGCAGTAAAGGAAAAATTGTTCAGAATATGTGCTCTCATTTAAAACACAGTCAGAAGTAGAACCTAAACCACAATGGTGTTTCCTCCAATACGTTTAACGTAACTTCTCTGAAACCACACATCAGAAAAGGCTGGTCATTTCTTCAATAAACCATAAGGAAATGTGATTCCCTGATAAATTTCCAATTCTGTTCTTCTAACTCAGTGTATGTAATAGTACAGTTCTGGTAAATACTGAGTTTAGTAACAACGTAACGAACATCTGACTGAGTAATACTGTTGGTTTCTTAACTTTATTTTATTGATTTCAATGACATTGTCACAGTCGCCTCCGGATGAAATGAAAATTTTCTCACCTGTAAATAATGCATTCAATCTTCTCTGTTACTGCTCCAACATTCAATGTTAGTAGCATAACAAACTGACTCATCTCATAAGAATTTAGCCAGATTCTCGTATTATCCTAGCAGTTTAACCGTGCTCATCCATCTCTCACTTCAGAAGAAATTGTTTACAACCCCTGCGGCCGGAAGGTGTAATGTATCACACACGAGCAACAATATGACGGAAGACGATGCCGAAAGCTATTAAGACATTTCTGTAGCATTGTACTTACCTGATTTAATAAGAAAGACGTCACTTTCTCTTCTCAAAGAAAAGCCCATACATTTTAAGATTTTATAACTATGCATAATATTGGCCTGCGCTATTATAGGAAATGCTTACATCGTCCAGTTAACCGAATAAATACTCCGTCTCACTTAGAATTTTTATCCACTTATATATCATTATCAGCATTCCCGAAAGAAAAAGCGGGGTGGTAGTTTCCGCTTTAAACGATCTAATTTTCTTCTGCTTCCATTACATACAGACAACACAACATGCTATTCATTACAAAGATTTGTGAGTGTTGCACTGTATTTCATTCCCAAGCATTTCTTGATGTCCTTTTTACTCGTAAATCTGTTATATAGTTATATAATTCAATTCTACTTACAGTTTCTTCTGCTCTTGCAAGTTTCTTATCTGTTTAAGAGTCACAGTGAAAGAACTCATGATCGAATGTAACGTAATGTGGCGAAGATAGTTTTTTGTAATTAGACATTATGGTCTTGAGGAGTACGATTAAATGTAAGTTATTTCAAATTTGTATGATTTCAGTACGGTAGTCAACCCATAGTCGCAGTAAATTACAGAAAGTTTACTTTAGTTTCCGTGAAGTTATCACTATTATCAAATTTATCAAGTATGAAATAAATTTGCTATTAAGTATGAGAAACTGAAGTATAAGTAACATCTTTTGTCCTAGGAAACAATACTGTGAATTTAGCATGTTAAATTAAAACTCGTTACACAGTAATGGCAAAGAAGCAACATCATTACAATTGATCACTGTGTAGCCTTTATCTGTACAGAACTTTAAAACCTTAACGTCGTGTATGTTGGATTAGAATCGGCGTTGTCCAGAGACTTGCATAAGATAAACAACACTCACGGAAACTGCACTATACAGTATGAAGGCAGGTGGGGTTGGGGGGCAGGAACCAGACAGATGAGGGCGAAAAAATAGGGAAGGAGAGGAAACACAAAAATAAGGGGGGAGCTGATGGAGGGAGAGGACACAGAAAAATTGGGGGAGGGGGGCAGGGCAGATGCGAGAAGGAGTGGGCAAGGCAGTGGAGGGAAAAGAAAAAGGACTTGGGGGAGGGGACGGAGTCAAAGAGAGGGTAGACGGGGAAAAACAGGATTGAAGTGGGGGGGAGAGGGATCCTGGGAAAAGGACAGAGGGAGGGATGGGGGAGGTGAAGATCAGATTTGATAGGAGGGATAAATGAAGGGAGAGAGGGCATCATCTGGGAGGAGGAGTTGACAGAAGCCACCTTGGGAAAGGAGATGAAGGGTGCAGAGATTGAGGGTAGGGGGGACACAACAGTGAGGCTTGGCAGTGGGCAGGGGCTGGAGAGGAGTGGAGAGTAGAGGAGCGACCAGAGGAGGGGGGGGGGGGGGGGTGGGAATCAAGTCGGCGGGAGGTTTAGAGGACTTGGATTTGTTTGAGGAAAAGGACAAGATGGGGGAAAGGAATCAGGTCATAGAGGATCTGCATGGAGGATGGGAAGCATATGAGGGGGGACCCAAAAGAAACCGGACTCCGAGGGCACTGCCACTCGTAGACGTAGTGCATGGTTCTCACGCTATAAGGTGTTGGTAGAGACCTTCATGAAACAGCTATGCAGACGGCGTCAGTGTAGAGCTGAACGTGCAAGTGTGTTTATCTGACTGTTGGCGAGTTACCTCTGCGAAGTCATTAGGGCAACTTTAAAAGAACAAAGAGTGTGTGTGAAATTTTGTTTCCTGCTTTAAAAAACTGCAACAGAGAGACACCAAACGCTTCAGGAAGCTTCCCAGGAGGACGCTATGAGCCGCACACAAGTTTTCGAGTGGTTTGGGCGCTTTAAACTTGGTGATATGTGTGTTGAAGACCAAGCTCGTTCTGGACGCCCTTCAACATCGCGAAATGAGGAGAAAATTGAAAAGGTCCGCCAAAAGATCAATGAGGATCGTCGCCAAACGATCGACCAAATTTCAGCAGAGACAGGAATCAGTTGGAGCTCGTGCCAGCGGATTTTGAGTGAGGATTTGCACATGAGACGTGTTGCTGCTAAATTTGTTCCGCGCCTTCTCACACAGGAGCAGAAAACCATCCGCATGAATGAGTGTCAGGAGTTGAAAACAGAGATTGCACGTGATCCAAACTTCTTGAACAAAGTCATTACAGGGGATGAGAGTTGGTGTTACGGGTATGACCCAGAAACCAAGCAAGCGTCAAGCCAGTGGACGACTCCCAACTCTCCTAGGCCAAAAAAAGCAAGGCAAGTGAGGTCAAATGTGAAGAGGATGATCGTTGTCTATTTTTATGTTAGTGGAATTGTGCACCAGGAATTCGTACCCCCTGACCAGACTGTTAACCAGCACTTTTACTGGGATGTTTTAAGGCGTCTGCGAGAGGATGTGAGGAGGAAACGCCCGGAACTTTGGCGATCAGATGACTGGTTTCTGCATTACGACAACGCTCCAGCACACACGGCCTTACGAGTGACCCACTATTTGGCATCTCAGAGGTGGTCTGTCTTTCCCCACGCTCCGTATTCGCCGGACCTAGCCCCGTGCGACTTTTTTCTATTTCCACGAATGAAAAAAAAAACGCTAAATGGCGAGCGTTATGACGATGTGGAGACGGTAAAAACAGCTTCGCAAAGGGCACTTAACAATATCAAACGTGAAGAGTTCCAAACATGCTTGCAACAGTGGGAAAAGAGACTTGACAAGTGCAACGCATGTAATGGAGAGTATTTTGAAGGTGACTGAAGTAATTTTGTAAAAAGGTCCATCAAAAATTTTTTTATGACAACAATCCGGTTTCTTTTCGGTCCCCCCTCGTATATGGAAAGTGAGGTGGAGTGCATGGTGCTCGAGGATCTGGAGGGACTTATAGAATTTGGGGGGGGGGGGGTGGGGGGGGGCAGATATCAAGGTGGGACTGGCATAACAGAGGATGGAATGGATTAAGGATTCGTAGGTGTGGAGGATGGTAGAGGGGTTCAAACCCCATGTCTTGCCAGAGAGGAGTTTAAGGAGATGGAGGCAGTTGATCAGATCCAGGTGAGGTGACGGTCAGTGGTGAGTCCAAGGTAGGTGAGGATGGGGGAGAGACGGACAGGATGGGCGCAGATGGCAAGGGAAAAATCAAGGAGCCGGAAGGAGCGAGTGGTATGACCTACAGTGATTGCCTGGGTTTTGGAAGGATTGATTTTGAGGGTCCACTGCTTATACAAAGTGGCAAAAGTGTCAAGGTGATTCTGGAGAAGGCGTTGGGACCATAGAAGGGTAGGAGCGAGGGCAAGGAAGGAGGTGTCATCAGCGTACTGCAGGAGGTGGACTGGAGGGGCGGGGGGGGGGGAGGGTTGAGGCATATCTGCTGTGTACAGGAGGTAGAGGAGATGGTAGGGGACTGAGCCCTGGGGCACACCCGCGGAGCGGAGGAAGGTGTGGTAATCGGTGTTATACACTCCTGGAAATGGAAAAAAGAACACATTGACACCGGTGTGTCAGACCCACCATACTTGCTCCGGACACTGCGAGAGGGCTGTACAAGCAATGATCACACGCACGGCACAGCCGACACACCAGGAACCGCGGTGTTGGCCGTCGAATGGCGCTAGCTGCGCAGCATTTGTGCACCGCCGCCGTCAGTGTCAGCCAGTTTGCCGTGGCATACGGAGCTCCATCGCAGTCTTTAACACTGGTAGCATGCCGCGACAGCATGGACGTGAACCGTATGTGCAGTTGACGGACTTTGAGCGAGGGCGTATAGTGGGCATGCGGGAGGCCGGGTGGACGTACCGCCGAATTGCTCAACACGTGGGGCGTGAGGTCTCCACAGTACATCGATGTTGTCGCCAGTGGTCGGCGGAAGGTGCACGTGCCCGTCGACCTGGGACCGGACCGCAGCGACGCACGGATGCACGCCAAGACCGTAGGATCCTACGCAGTGCCGTAGGGGACCGCACCGCCACTTCCCAGCAAATTAGGGACACTGTTGCTCCTGGGGTATCGGCGAGGACCATTCGCAACCGTCTCCATGAAGCTGGGCTACGGTCCCGCACACCGTTAGTCCGCCTTCCGCTCACGCCCCAACATCGTGCAGCCCGCCTCCAGTGGTGTCGCGACAGGCGTGAATGGAGGGACGAATGGAGACGTGTCGTCCTCAGCGATGAGAGTCGCTTCTGCCTTGGTGCCAATGATGGTCGTATGCGTGTTTGGCGCCGTGCAGGTGAGCGCCACAATCAGGACTGCATACGACGGAGGCACACAGGGCCAACACCCGGCATCATGGTGTGGGGAGCGATCTCCTACACTGGCCGTACACCACTGTTGATCGTCGAGGGGACACTGAATAGTGCACGGTACATCCAAACCGTCATCGAACCCATCGTTCTACCATTCCTAGACCGGCAAGGGAACTTGCTGTTCCAACAGGACAATGCACGTCCGCATGTATCCCGTGCCACCCAACGTGCTCTAGAAGGTGTAAGTCAACTACCCTGGCCAGAAAGATCTCCGGATCTGTCCCCCATTGAGCATGTTTGGGACTGGATGAAGCGTCGTCTCACGCGGTCTGCACGTCCAGCACAAACGCTGGTCCAACTGAGGCGCCAGGTGGAAATGGCATGGCAAGCCGTTCCACAGGACTACATCCAGCATCTCTACGATCGTCTCCATGGGAGAATAGCAGCCTGCATTGCTGCGAAAGGTGGATATACACTGTACTAGTGCTGACATTGTGCATGCTCTGTTGCCTGTGTCTATGTGCCTGTGGTTCTGTCAGTGTGATCATGTGATGTATCTGACCCCAGGAATGTGTCAATAAAGTTTCGCCTTCCTGGGACAATGAATTCACGGTGTTCTTATTTCAATTTCCAGGAGTGTAGATGGTAATGTAGGAGGGTCGGTGAGAGAGGAAGGAGGCAATCAGATGGACATAGGGCGACAAACGTGTAGTGGTTATATGTTACTCATATTTCAGGTTCTCATAATTAATTGTTACATTTGGTAAAGGTGACTGAGCCTCACCAAAACTAGTTACGTGAACTTCCTGTAATTTACTGCGACCGTGGCTTGACTGTTGTACTGAAGTCAAATGAATTTGAAAATAAAAGATGGTTTGCCTGGTACCTGCCGGTGTAACCAACTACAGCTCACCGCTTCTATCAGTTTAGCGTTTCAAAACTAGGTGTCATGCACGTCCATCCCTTGCGCTCCCATGACTATGGTAACATGGACCACTTAAATCCATCAGAAAGTTTTAGACTGACATTTTTAAAACTGTTTCATCATAGGTTTCACGCATGGTGCGTCTTTGTGTGTTGCAGAGACACATGAGGCTCCCTTACTCGGCAAGCATTCCACATGATTGTATTCTTTAAATGCGAACATTTTAGGTTAGGCTCAACCGTCACTGTTATTGACAATAAATGAAGCAACAAATTTACTGTTACCAGTCACTATTATGTAACACAACACACAGACAAATGTCATACTAGCAAATGTAAATCCACCTGATGATGGAGGTTTAAGTCGAAACGCGTCGTGGAGGTAAATAAACAGTGACTGGTAACAGTAAGCTTGTTTCATTTAATGATTGTATTCTGCCTACAGAAGCGCTCTACCAAAACCAGGGTTCGGTGGCTTTGGTACAGTACATAAACGACGTAGTAAATATAAGGATTACCGGTATCACTGGAGGGAAAAAAAACATAAATGAGTGTGTAAAACAGAAACTGGGAGCCGATGACTTCTCTTTGTTTCTTTGCTTGTTTTGCACATACTTAGAACTGCGGATCGGTCAATGTTAGTTCATTGTGTACTTTTGATCTCATAACTTCTGCTCTTTTGTTTAGCCACAGCAATTACTTTTGATGCAAGTACAGTTTACATGCATAAATATAAAAAATTCGTATAACTAATGTTATTTTGTTCTCAATAGAACGTTCTTCCTGATGAACAAAGACAAGAGCTTACTACTGTTGCTGGTAAGTGCAAAAGTTGTTTAAGAACAACAGAAACAAGTCTCATGTAGGCTCGAGAAAGTATTGAAGCAATGTTTGATATGTTTTCGTTTTGCGGTTTCTTTACCTCTTCTTATTGAGGAAACAGCGTTTTATAGCTCTGTATTATAAGTCGGTATTGTTTTTAAATTTTTGATGTACCATCACTCTGTTTCACGTTATAAATCAACAACCACCGAATAAAACTTTAAGGAAACATTGACAGTTTCAATTTTGCCATAAATAATGTTTATTTTTAAGTAACATACTGGAGGATAACTACCTAGAACAAAAATGTTCCGTGGGTTGCGCGGCTCTTTAGACAATTTTCACTCAGTTTCCAGTTTCCAGAGATGCTGCAAATCTACGACTATGTAGAAACCTTGTGAGTGTCACTATTTGCCGGTGCCACTTCTTCCAGTCTCTGTAAAGAACTGAGAATGGTGCAGTCTAGGTGAGATACGTCGATTATGATTATCTGTCATATGTACAGTTCTGACGCCAAAGCTTTGAGACAGACACTATTCTTACTTGGAGAATATGCATCTCGTGACATTAACAACCAGCTGTAGAAGATAAATGCAGCACGTCTTTGTAATAAAGTGTCACTCGAGTTCTCAGAAGACAGTGTGGAATTCCAGTTCTTGAGTGGCCTTAGAACTCAAGGGAACTTCATTCTACTGTTCAGTTATGATATCCTGTTGAAAAGTACCTCCCACCACAATTGGTCCGTGTCTCCTTATCGACGCTTATGATCGACCAGTGACCATATTCACATTACGATAATGAGTCGTGTGAAGTTAGCACCCCTTTTTCGAGAAATATACATTTTTTTCAGAGTTCTTGATAGATATGGCATAGTTCTAGAGTTCTTTGTACAGAATTTCAATAGTTCTGCAGAATTTAGCGAAGAAAACAACAATACTCGAAAAAATTTTCGTATCGAAAACGTTCTTTGGCAATTTCCGCAAAATGTAAATAAGTACAAGAGTTCAGAACACAGTTCTGAACAGAACTCCAAGAGTTCTATCGAAAACCCAATTAACATTTTTTTGTGCAGCTAATAGTTTACGAAATAATTGCAATTTAAGGAGAAAATCTTTTCATTTACTGTGAAGTTGGCACCCTTTTCTTCAGAAATGTATATTTCTTTCACAGTTCTTGACAGGTATGCCATAGTTCTAGAGTTCTTTGTACAAAATTTCAATAGTTCTGCAGAATTTAGGGAAGAAAACAACAATACTCGAAAAAATTTTTCTATCGAAATCATTTTTTGTCAATTTTCGCAAAAATTAAACTGGTACAACAGTTCTGAGGACAGTTCTGAACAGAACCCCAAGAGCTCTATCGAAAATCCTAATAACATTTTTCTATGGCGATAATAGTTTGTGATAAATTGATTTAATGTGGGACACACTTACTCTACAGGAAATATAAATATATTCGTACAACAGTTCTGATGACAGTTCTGGACACCACGTGAAGAGTTCTATCGAAATTCCTAGTAGAATTTTTTAGTGCAAGTAATAGTTTAAGAGGTAATCGCAACTTAATTAAGAACCCCATAAGAGCTCCTACTGTGAAGCTGGCACCCTTTTTTTCTGAAATACATATTTTTTCAGAGTTCTTGATAGATAAGTCATAGTTATAGAGTTCTCGGTACAAAATTTCAATAGTTATGCAAAATTTAGCGAAGAAAACAACATTGTATAACAAAGCTGATTCAGGAACCCTTTCCTTTTGATACAATTCTTCCTGTTGCCACAATAAATCACTTGTGCATAGATTCCAACTGTACTGATCATTACAAAAATACAACCATTGACCAGTGGCGCACATTTCTTGCAGCGTTGTACAAAGCATTCGGCTTATCCGCTGTGAAAATACTACACTTAACGCTATTTTAAAATTTACGGTGGATGGCTTCCGTTTATCTACAATGTCAGCATCTATCGAATTATCTTCATGCAAACGTGATGCCTGGATCACTCACTCCCCCTTTTAGGTACGGAGGAAACTAGAGTTCAGTCTTGTGGAAGTCAAAAAAGGAAATGTGGGCAGCCCTTCTTTTACTGATAGCAAACTCTAGAGAAATCTCCACACTTGTTTTTCTTCATCATGCCAACAAAAGAAAAACTCTCCCTTCATAGCTCTATTATCATTCCAGTACTAGTAAACCAGTTGTCCGCTTTCACATTTCGACCTGACTGATATATAGGTTTACACAGTCACAGAACAACATCAAATTGTTTATTGCTCAGTTGGTAAATCCTTCTGGTTGCAACACAGCGTATATTTCCAAATTGTACAGGTAAAATACTTAAGATTCCACACTTAAGAATCCATACTCGTTTGTTTTGATTGATACATATTGGCGAAAACTGTACCTTCCACAGAATCCTTCCAGCTTCTTGCCTACTGTAACATTTTCTCCAAGGGTGTAAGATTTGTGGTAGTTGCGTACAAACACAGTAAATATTTCCAGAATAGCTGTTAGCTTGTCTAATTGTCTCCTTTCATCACGAATAGCGCGACTGTAAAATCTAAGGCTCTTCAGAATAAATTTGAAACGTTTTATGTTCGTTTGCGAGGTGAAATTTTTCAATGCCATCACCATCAGTTCCACACAGATCTTCCAGGCTTTATCTGTTACTTTTGTTAACAACAATTAAAAACAAGAGACTGATGAAGGCTTTCAATTCAATATCATCTACTGATTTTACCCCTCTCTCACGCTGAAATGAGGCTTTGATGCTCTCAAAATTCTGATTGGAATACAAAACTAAAATAGACAAATATCGTTATCTATGAGGTAATTACAGCATCACAAATGCTGCTTTGGCTGCACCTATTGGTACAGGTAAATTTCGAATAATATTATGCTCTTCGAACAATATGCTTCGCATTTCTTCAACGTTATCTAGTACTTCCCACTTAAAATAATAAAATTCCTATAAAATAACGCAACCAGGCGCAGTGTATTAATCTGATATTTGACGTTCAGACAGCGGACACTGACTATTAAACAGTTCAAACAGAATTTAAGTGCAGTTTACATTCTGGATTAGCTTTGTACTACTTACTACGTTGATAAACAAATAAACTAATCGCTGAAATGAAATACGAAAGGGCACAGTGGATAAAAACGAGCAATCGGCTCATATCTCATCAAGAGAGCATTAGCATCGATACTGAATCATACATACAACAATGAAAGGCACACATGAAGTGTATATTTTTAGAATCAGGAAGAACCAGATGAATTTTATCACGTAAAACAGTAATTGTTTTGAACTCTCATGACATCCAGGACCCACTAACAGCTAAAAATATGCCCAGGACCCTCATGGATGAAAGTTATATTGCAACATCACCAGCCGCTAGGATACATAAAAACATGTGCTGTGTGTAACGAATAAATTTGAAATTGATGTCGTTAATATTGATGCAAACATTTGTTCTACTTAGAAAGGAAGTGTGGAAGTTTGATGAGTTACACTACAGCGAGAGTTAAAAGTCTTTACAATGTATAGAAATGTAAGTATATTTACTGAATATATCGTACAAACGAACTAAGTAGTATGTTTAAATCCTAATTCAATACATGACTGATAGAGGTGTTATAATGTTGAGGGGATACAGTATTAAAGTTAATAAGAAGTTCGAAATTTGTAAATAAGAACCTCGTTTATTTGGTCCTCAATAATCCGGATTTCCGGTTTATCCGGATTCATATTTTGTGTCCCTTGGTATTTTTCTCTTTTTTTTCTTATAACACGAAGATGTGTAGTCGGTGAGGTACATAGGCTGCTTATCACCAGGCCGGTAATTTAGTCTAGTACTGAGTGATAAGGAACTCGGAGTGTGTGAATGACATTGTTTCTCAAGTATTGTACATTAATATAACGGTGTATTGATGCCCATCAAGTAAGTTGCATAGTAACCACGCCAACAGCACTCCACCACAGCTCATTGTATCTCTGGTGCGATTCTCGACAGGTGTGACACCATCTGGTTAGTGGCGCGTGTGAATGTATCTGCTCTCTCAGCCATCTGTTTGTTTTGCACTGACGAGCCTTCTCTCCTTGAATCATCTAAGCGTGCACATCCCACGCTTCCACCTACAGTTACTACAGTCAGTCTTAAGAAGGTGTACTGGCATTTGTATAGTGCTGAATATTTAGACTTTTTGTATTTAGTAGAATATACATCCGGTTTTCGATTTTCAGTTTTCCAAAATAAAAGTGAGAATTTACGATCGTACTCATAGCTGTACTTCCAGCAGTACTTCATCTCCTGCGTTCCCAATTTCGTAGAAGTTGTCCTACGAAAATTGCAGAAGAAGCACTCCTGGACGAAAGGATATTGTGACGATATTCTTTGGTCACAGCCTGGGGTTAGAGACCCGGTCCGGCACACAGTTTTTATCTGCCAGTAAGTTTCACATCGGCGCACACCCACTGCAGAGTGAACACACAATCTATTTCATAATCTACTGGCACCATAAAAATGTTATGAGGGTTTTTAAAAGAACTCTTTCGGTGCTATCCAGAACTGGCAGCAAAAGGGTTGTGCCAATTTATTATAATGTAGACCAAGTGGGTCTCTCGAAAATGCTATTATCTCATTAACTGTTATCCCCACAAAAAATGTTATTACAGTTGTCGGTAGAACTCTTAGGGTCGTATTAAGAAATGCCGTCAGATCTTTTGTACGAATTTATTACTTTTACATGACAAAAGTGAGTCCCACATTAATTATCTCATATAATGTCATCGTCACAAATAATGTTATTATAGTTTTTGGTAGAACTCTGTGGGTGATATTCAGAACTGTCATCAGAACTATTCTACGAATTTTGCTATATTAGATAAAGTGAGTATCAGATTAAAACAATTATTGTATAAACTATTATCGCCACAAAAATGTTCTTATCATTTTCAATGCAACTCTTCCGGTGCTATCCAGAACTGCCAACAGAACTGTTATACAAATTTATTTTTTCCAAACTGACAAATAATTTTTTACCATACCAAAATTTTGCCGTGTTATTGTTTTTTTCCCGAAATTCTGTAGAACTATTCGTGTTTTGAGTAGGGAAATCTAGAACTATTGCATATATATCAAGAACTGTGAAAAAAATTTATATTCATCGTAAAAGGGGTTCAAACTTCACGGGAAATGCTCATAAGCATTCCTTAATAATGGCAGTTACTACGTAAACAATTCCCTGCACAGAATATGTTACTAGTTTTTTCGATAGAACTCTTACAATGCTATCCAGAGCTGGCATCAGGGCATACGAACAGACATAATTTTTTTTTTTGAGTAAGAGTGCCCCACAATTAATCAATTACCATACAAACTATTACAACCACAAGAAATGTTATTATGATTATAGATAGAAGTCTTGACGTGTTAACCAGAACTGTTCATCAAAACTGTTGAACGAATTTACTTTTTCTGTGGAGAAAGTGGGTCTAACATCAAAGCAGTTACCGTATAAACTATCATCGCCACAAAAAGATGTTATTAGGATTTTCGATGGAGCTCTTGGTGTTCTGTTCAGAACTGTTGTACGAATTTACTTTTTGCGAAAATTGACAAAGAATGTATTCGATACGAAAAATTTTTCGAGTATTGTTGTTTTTTCAAATTTTGTGCAAATAACTCTAGAACTATGACATTTCTATCAAGAACTCTAAAAATATATATATATTTCTGAAGAAAAGGATTCCAACTTCACAGTAAGTGAAGAGGTTCCCTAATTAAATTGCAATTATATCGTAACGTGTTAGCTGCACAAAAAATTGTAATTAGGATATTCTATAGAACTATTGGGGTTCTGTTCAAAAAAATGTTACTTGGATTTTCGAAAGAACTCTTGGAGCTCTATTCAGAACTGTGCTCAGAACTCTTGTACTTATTTACATTTTGCGGAAATTGCCAAAGAACGTTTTCGATACGAAAATTTTTTCGAATATTGTTGTTTTCTTCGCTAAATTCTGCAGAACTATTGAAATTTTGTACAAAGAACTCTAGAACTATGCCATATCTATCAAGAACTCTGAAAAAAATGTATATTTCTCGAAAAAGGGGTGCTAACTTCACACGACTACGATAATGCCATAACGCTGTTGGACGGAATGCGGAAATTCTCCTTATAAATGATTAGGTAGTGGCTCACAATAGGATAATAGTACAAGGCTTATCTCCATTCCTTTATAGTGAGGCTGGGAACGAGTTAGTAGAGCACTCATTGTCGTTTTGAGATGGATAGCGTTGTGCTTTATTTCGTGGAATTCATTTCGCTTTAATTAACAGACAGATCGTAGCACCACCCACATAGTTGCTGCTTTCAGCTTTCGTAGTCATCCCAAGCAGCTCTCTGCTTTGTTGGTCATTCACGCAGTGCAAGTCACTACCTGCAGGACTAGGTACATCTAAATTAGTATCGTTATTTCAAAGCTGCTGAGTCACCGCATGTAATGAATCCAGAAGCATGCGTGAAGTCAAAGGTCAGTGCTCGAGAATAGCTTCTGCGAGATCACCGCAGGCACTAATAGCCAAAGTTCCCTGTAACAGGTATCATTCTGCATAATCTGGAAGTTTCGGATGACTCTGGTCGAGGAATTGTTGCGGGCGCCTCAGCGTTCCAATTGATACAGTTCCTTCACAGTCTTACAATGTTGTTGCCTTGCAATAATATCATGCTTAAATATGCTTATGTGCCCCAAAAGTAGTTTCTTGGAACTCTGTCAAAAACTCAACACATTAGTTGGCGTGGACTTACTTTCCAGTTCGACGGCTCTCGCAGCTTCACCAGTAACTCCTCAGCCCAGTTACCCACTTGTCTTCTGGTTTCACTTGCGCGCCGTTCGTCGTCCCATTACCTTCGTGATATTTATGTTTGTGTCCATGTTACCATTTTGTCACCTGATTTTGTGAAGATAGCTGCTGAATTTCAGCTCTCCAACAAATTGTTTTCTCTGTAAACTACGTGAATGACAATAAATACTTTTTGTTACTATGCCCGGTCAGCAGTCTTGTCGAAACAGTACCTTAAGTTCACACTCCCATATTATCTTTAAAGCTAATGTGGAGCACTTGTAATCATAAGCGATGTCCACTGATTGAGAAGCGAAACGGTATGGTAAAAAATACAAAAATAAATTGTAGTATCCGCAGTGTCTATAGGCATCCAGCATTATGGCAAAAAACAGAAGAAGAAAAAGGAAGCGTAACCAGTTATCAAAATTTAGACTGATTACTCAAGATCTGGTTCCGAGAAGAAAATACTGACCCTATAACAGCTACTCACTTGCTATGACACATGGTGTCATCAAAACAGCGAACATAAACAGTCGTGAAAATCCGATGTGCGTACAATACACGCCGTAAGAAGAATTCTATTTCTGTTCATGACATCACATTGGTTGCCCTCGCCAACCCAAAACCAAACTACCGACTTCTAATTTGATATACGCCTCTGACTCTCCAACAAAACAGTCTCTTACCATAAGCCTCATATGCAGGGTGTTACAAAAAGATACGGCCAAACTTTCACGAAACATTCCTCACACACAAAGAAAGAAAATATGATATGTGGACATGTGTCCGGAAACGCTTACTTCCCATGTTAGAGCTCATTTTATTACTTCTCTTCAAATCACATTAATCATGGAATGGAAACACACAGCAACACAACGCACCAGCGTGACTTCAAACACTTTGTTAGAGGAAATGTTCAAAATGCCCTCCGTTAGCGAGGATACATGCATCCACCCACCGTCACATGGAATCCCTGATGCGCTGATGCACCCCTGGAGAATGGCGTATTGTATCACAGCCGTCCACAATACGAGCACGAAGAGTCTCTATATTTGGTACCGGGGTTGCCTAGACAAGAGCTTTCAAATGCCCCCATAAATGAAAGTCAAGAGGATTGAGGTCAGGAGAGCGTGGAGGCCACAGAATTGGTCCGCCTGTACCAATCCATCGGTCACCGAATCTGTTGTCGAGAAGCGTACGAACTGAAATGTGCAGGAGCTCCATCGAGCATGAACCACATGTTGTGTCGTCCTTGTAAAGGCACATGTTCTAGCAGCACACGTAGAGTATCCCGTATAAAGTCATGATAACGTGCTTCATTGAGCGTAGGTGGAAGAACATGGGGCTCAATCAAGACATCACCAACAATGCCTGCCCAAGCGTTCACAGAAAATCTGTGTTGATGACGTGATTGCACAATTGCGTGCGGATTCTCGTCAGCCCACACGTATTGATTGTGAAAATTTAGAATTTGATCACGTTGGAATGAAGCCTCGTCCGTAAAGAGAACATTTGCACAGAAATGAGGATTGACACATTGTTGGATGAACCATTCGCAGAAGTGACCCGTGGAGGCCAATGAGCTGCTGATAGTGCCTGCACACGCTGTACATGGTACAGAAACAACTGGTTATCCCGTAGCACTCTCCATACAGTGACGTGGTCAACGTTACCTTGTACAGCAGCAACTTCTCTGACGCTGACATTAGGGTTATCGTCAACTGCACGAAGAATTGCCTCATCCATTGCAGGTGTCCTCGTCGTTCTGGGTCTTCCCCAGTCGCGAGTCATAGGCTGGAATGTTCCGTGCTCCCTAAGATGCCGATCAATTGCTTCGAACGTCTTCCTGTCGGGACACTTTCGTTCTGGAAATCTGTCTCGATACAAACGTACCGCGCCACGGCTATTGCCCCGTACTAAACCATACATCAAATGGGCATCTGCCAACTCCGCATTTGTAAACATTGCACTGACTGCAAAACCACGTTCGTGAGTAACACTAACCTGTTGATGCTACGTACTGATGTGCTTGATGCTAGTACTGTAGAGCAATGAGTCGCATGTCAACACAAGCAACGAAGTCAACATTACCATCCCTTCAATTGGGCCAACTGGCGGTGAATCGAGGAAGTACAGTACATACTGGCGAAACTAAAATGAGCTCTAACATGGAAATTAAGCGTTTCCGGACACATGTCCACACAACATCTTTTCTTGATTTGTGTGTGAGGAATATCTCCTGAAAGTTTGGCCGTACCTTTTTGTAACACCCTATATATATATATATATATATATATATATATATATATATATATATATATATATATATACACTCCTGGAAATTGAAATAAGAACACCGTGAATTCATTGTCCCAGGAAGGGGAAACTTTATTGACACATTCCTGGGGTCAGATACATCACATGATCACACTGACAGAACCACAGGCACATAGACACAGGCAACAGAGCATGCACAATGTCGGCACTAGTACAGTGTATATCCACCTTTCGCAGCAATGCAGGCTGCTATTCTCCCATGGAGACGATCGTAGAGATGCTGGATGTAGTCCTGTGGAACGGCTTGCCATGCCATTTCCACCTGGCGCCTCAGTTGGACCAGCGTTCGTGCTGGACGTGCAGACCGCGTGAGACGACGCTTCATCCAGTCCCAAACATGCTCAATGGGGAACAGATCCGAAGATCTTGCTGGCCAGGGTAGTTGACTTACACCTTCCAGAGCACGTTGGGTGGCACGGGATACATGCGGACGTGCATTGTCCTGTTGGAACAGCAAGTTCCCTTGCCAGTCTAGGAATGGTAGAACGATGGGTTCGATGACGGTTTGGATGTACCGCACACTATTCAGTGTCCCCTCGACGATCACCAGTGGTGTACGGCCAGTGTAGGAGATCGCTCCCCACACCATGATGCCAGGTGTTGGCCCTGTGTGCCTCGGTCGTATGCAGTCCTGATTGTGGCGCTCACCTGCACGGCGCCAAACACGCATACGACCATCATTGGCACCAAGGCAGAAGCGACTCTCATCGCTGAAGACGACACGTCTCCATTCGTCCCTCCATTCACGCCTGTCGCGACACCACTGGAGGCGGGCTGCACGATGTTGGGGCGTGAGCGGAAGACGGCCTAACGGTGTGCGGGACCGTAGCCCAGCTTCATGGAGACGGTTGCGAATGGTCCTCGCCGATACCCCAGGAGCAACAGTGTCCCTAATTTGCTGGGAAGTGGCGGTGCGGTCCCCTACGGCACTGCGTAGGATCCTACGGTCTTGGCGTGCATCCGTGCGTCGCTGCGGTCCGGTCCCAGGTCGCCGGGCACGTGCACCTTCCGCCGACCACTGGCGACAACATCGATGTACTGTGGAGACCTCACGCCCCACGTGTTGAGCAATTCGGCGGTACGTCCACCCGGCCTCCCGCATGCCCACTATACGCCCTCGCTCAAAGTCCGTCAACTACACATACGGTTCACGTCCACGCTGTCGCGGCATGCTAACAGTGTTAAAGACTGCGATGGAGCTCCGTATGCCACGGCAAACTGGCTGACACTGACGGCGGCGGTGCACAAATGCTGCGCAGCCAGCGCCATTCGACGGCCAACACCGCGGTTCCTGGTGTGTCCGCTGTGCCGTGCGTGTGATCATTGCTTGTACAGCCCTCTCGCAGTGTCCGGAGCAAGTATGGTGGGTCTGACACACCGGTGTCAATGTGTTTTTTCCATTTCCAGGAGTATAGATATATATATATATATATATATATATATATATATAGGGTGTTACAAAAAGATATATATATATATATATATATATATATATATATATATATATATATATATATATACAGGGTGGTCCATTGATAGTGACCGGGCCAAATATCTCACGGAATAAGCGTCAAACGCAAAAAACTACAAAGAACGAATCTCGTGTAGTTTGAAGGGCGAAACCAGATTGCGCTATGGTTGGCCCGCTAGATAGCGCTGCCATGGGTCAAACGGATATCAACTGCGTTTTTTAAAATAGGAATCCCCATTTTTTATTGCATATTCGTGTAGTACGTAAAGAAATATGAAAGTTTTAGTTGGACCACTTTTTTCGCTTTGTGAGAGTTGGCGCTGTAATAGTCACAAACATATGGCTCACAATTTTAGACGAACAGTTGGTAACAGGTAGGTTTTTTAGATTAAAATACAGAAGTTAGGTTTGTTTGAACATTTTATTTCGGTTGTTACAATGTAATACATGTACCTCTGTGAAGTTATCATTTCTGAGAACGCATGCTGTTACAGCGTGATTACCTGTAAATACCGCATTAATGCAGTAAATGCTCAAAATGATGTCCGTCAACCTCAAAGAATTTGGCAATACGTGTAACGACATTCCTCTCTCTGTACGTACGCTGGAGCATCCCTGATGTCTGCAGATCGGTACAGGCTGCAAGGCAAGCTACAGCCCGGGTGACGGCTGGCCATTAATCACATTCCCGCCGGACGGCCGCTGACGGCAAGAGATAAGCCACTGGCGCACAAACGGCAGAGCCCGGAAAACAAACAGCCGCGGGGCCCGGCGTGCCACCAAAATACCGGGACACGCGGCTCCTGGTTCCTGTCAAACGCCTTGGTGCGCAGCCACTGTCCAGATGCTCCTAGCAAGTGCTTCCGTGTCAGAACGTAGCACAGGACCAGTTTTAAGACGGCACTTAACTTTTCCTACTGTGTCTCAATTTTTAGACCTCGCCTTTGAAAAAATGGTCCAAATGGCTCTGAGCACTATGGGACTTAACATCTATGGTCATCAGTCCCCTAGAACTTAGAACTACTTAAACCTAACTAACCTAAGGACAGCACACAACACCCAGCCATCACGAGGCAGAGAAAATCCCTGACCCCGCCGGGAATAGAACCCGGGAACCCGGGCGCGGGAAGCGAGAACGCTACCGCACGACCACGAGATGCGAGCACCTCGCCTTTGATAGGGAATTGATCTGAATGAATCATACTAAATTCAGGAACTACAAAGACCACTCTACCGTGAAAAACTACTGAATTCTTCATTTATGTGTAAATAAGTTTTTGCAAGTCACGTCTCAAGTTATGACGGCTGGACTGCAGATAATGAATGTTATGAATAAACTGGTGAAGTCACTGCCCATCACTGTTTTACTATCACACAAGTGTAGACTTCTTTGCTTGGCAGGTGTCTCATCGACTAACTGATTAACGTAAAAATTTACCCCACATGGGCATAAAGAATATTGTACATACACTACTGGCCATTAAAATTGCTACACCAAGAAGAAATGCAGATGATAAACGGGTATTCATTAGACAAATATATTATACTTGAACCGACATGTGATTACATTTTCACGCAATTTAGGTGCATAGATCCTGAGAAATCAGTACCCAGAACAACCACCTCTTGCCGTAATACCGGCCTTGATACGCCTGGGCATTGAGTCAAAGAGAACTTTGGTGGCGTGTACAGGTACAGCTGCCCATGCAGCTTCAGCACGATACCACAGTTCATCAAGAGTAGTGACCGGCGTATTGTGACGAGCCAGTTGCTCGGCCACCATTCACGAGACGTTTTCAGTTGGTGAGAGATCTGGAGAATGTGCTGGCCAGAAAGACCCGTACAGGACCTGCAACGTGTAGGGTTTCGCAGGGATCGAATGAAAGGTGGAGCCACGGGTCTACAATGTTGTTTGCGCAGTAGCTTCGACATACTTGTGAACGGAACTGCTTCGCACCTGTCGACGTTTACTTTAATACGCCATCGTTCCAACCAACGCTGGGCAGTTCTAAGTGCCTTCTGTATTCGTGAATTTATGTTCCACGGTTTCCAGTCTTGCTCAAGGAAGGCCGTCGTGTTACTTCGGATTTATAGCTATAAGGGTATAAATAACCGGGCGTAGGGGCTCCCAGCCTTCAGTCATGCCGCCGTTCTCTCTGCGTCTTGAACCAGAATGAAAGACGGGCTTTTTAAGTTTCAGAGAAACCACGACCCTTCGTTGGTGTTGAAAATCGGTTGTCACCCTGTCCACTGATAAACTCATTGAGTTCCGGCACGAGGCATGGCAGCTGCGGGACTTGGGGAAGTTTCGCAGAGGCGGGAAGCTGGAGTCCAGCGAGTGTGCGCCCTATGAGCGACTTCGGCCTTAGAGAATGCAGGTTGTCTACAATCCAGGTGGGGGAGACGCCGTCGCGGCCTCCAAGCCACGTGGACGTCTTCGACCTCCGTTCTGGTAGACTCCTGGGGGATGGCCGGGGCATTCCTGAGCGCCATCAGGACATCTAGTATCGGCTAATGCATGCAAGCGCACGATGGCGACAATGAATATGTGGGTGATCGAGACTTCAGCGCATTCGGCAATCGGCTGCGTTTGCTCGCACACAGTGCTGCCCCAAGGCGGGCCGGAGTACTGTGTACGGCTACTTGAAGAAACAGGTGTCAGTGCTACCACTATTTCACCGCACGCTACAGCGTGAATCTAACCACTCCCACACTGTTTCTCTCCTCCATCCTGACGCTTAGCGACCGGGTCGTTACAAACGTACGTTCAGTGTTCTAGACTTAAGGGGACCCGGAGGTGGTCAAATCCAAAAAATTACGATTTTTTTTTTTTGCTACCGAAAATTAATTGGAACATTCCTCTTTAATGTAAACTTTGAATTATTGTTCTACTCGCCCTAGAAGTGGAGTTATTACCATTTTCCCCCACGCCTGCAGAGGAAATGGGCGGCCGCTGGATGCATCTAACACCCTCTCGTGACTTCCTGGCGAACTGCTTGGGATGTTCTCGGCCTGTTACGCATACAGCGCCTTATGTTACGCAGAGTGTGCAAGGGTTGGCTACATTGTTTTCTGTGACAAATGAAGCGCTAAGAGCGCGGAACATCGTCTCTTTGCTGTTTACCGTTTCGGCTTCGAAGGCTCAAATAAACTTTGGGTTCAAGTAAGCTCAATGATGGATAGACAATAGGAGGGAGGGGCAGGCTTACTGATGAGGTGATTGAACGTCTACAGAGATACTATGGGTATGCTATAGGCAAAATACTAGTAATGTTAGTGACATGCGAAAAGCAGTGTGGGCATTGTTCCTTCATACTGCCTCTTCCAATGAATACCCTCAACACAGCCTGTGCCCAAACGATTCCTGGTGCAAATATAATGCAAAAAAAGGACTATGATCACAAACATGGTTTGCCAGCAGCTGTGATAAAATGCAATAAAACCAATTTTTCATGGCTTAGGACAGCCAGAATTGTTACACAAATGTCTATACGGAAAGACGCAGAATCCTAATGAGAGCGTAAACAATTTGATTTGGAAAGTGATTCCTAAAAGGGTGTTTGTAAGCATAAAAACACTGCACTTTGGCATTTATGATGCAATAGCAACCTACAACCAAGGGAACAGTGTGAAGTATGAATTTCTCAAGGCATTAGGATTTACAGCTGGGGTGAACACTGTACGAGCACTAAGAAATATTGACAGAGAAAGGATAAGAGGAGCAGAAAGAAGAGAAAGGCATATGAAGTGTGATGGAACAACAGGCCAGAAAAGAAGATAGAAGTGGAAGCTTTTGGAGGATGAAGAAGAAGACCCTGATAATTCATCCTATAGTGCAGGAATATATTGAGAAACTTTGATAGCCATTTTCCGTAAATTAGAATTTTTCGAATATAAGGAACATTTTCTCAAAATCCACTCAAGCTAGAGAGATGAAATTTTAATACAGCACTCCTAGTGGTCAAACTTACATTGTAACACAGGCATTTGGCAATATGTTCAGTAATTTCATTTCAGTTTAATTATAAAGCAATTATTTGTAAAAAAATTTGGGTCATTAATAAAAAAAAATAATTGGAAGGAAACTAGAAAAGATACTCCAAAATCCCTCTGTCATAACTGCAATACTAAACCACTCTATATTTTAAAAAAAATTCAAATTTTTATATTTGGTAGTTTATTCATAAATGTTCCTCAAACTTAGTGATTTTAACAAGGGCAGCATAGGCACCTCCGGCTCCCCTTAAGACCATTCATTCTGGAATAATAACGTGTAATAATAATCCAAATAGTTTCAAAATAGTCCAGTATAATAAATATGTTGCAAAACACCAAAAATTTGTTAATTATGGAAGAATTCAGCAGAGTCAAAATGTGAGTTCGTACATATTCTCATGTTGGACAGTTTAGAAGTATAAGTGGAAAGATAGCCACAGGGAAGAAACATTCTGTAAGACCGTCACTGTTGTAGGGTTATGAAGAAGGAGTATGTTTTCCGAAGGATGCCCTAGGACAGGGGGGGCTTGTGGTGTTGTATACTTACAACATTAAAGATAATAATGTCGGTGTTCGTAGACAACCTTATTTTATGCTGTGCTGGGAACTGATCTAATCGTGCTTACTTGAAGTCCACTTTAAAGGGTTGCTGGGACTGAAACGCATTGACTGAAAATGAGCCGAAACGTACGTGGTGATTGCAGCACTTGGAAGGGAGGCTGTCTGTGTTGCTGAAAATGTTTGAACCTGTCATCCTTGCGTGTAGAATACTAAAGGTGTGGATAGTGGTGTGTGGTGTAGAGGTAGATGGTGAGGATCGTGGTAACAAGGAGTACGAGAGCAGACGTAAGAACCGTGAGCAATGAAAATAGATGAAACTTTAACCTTTCCATGGTCTCTTATCTATGGAGGTGTTGCCCCAAATGGCCAGAAAATCTGGAGTGTTAGACTAGCCATACTAATGAATAAATTATCGTCAACGTTTAAGTTCGTAAAATTTTGTTAATTTATAGAGGGTTCTTTTACTCTTTCTCGAATGCCAGAGAAGGGTTTGTATCTTTTCTACAGCGAGGTAATTTTAATTGGTAGTACCTTGTACTTATTCGTATAACACTGGCTGACCTCACTTCTCTTTTGAGGCAGGGGAATAGTATTTGTGATGCTAGTCAATAATAAAACCACTTACGGTTATACATGATACTGTGTATTATGGATACAGACATTTGATTAATCTGAAAAATGAAAAGGAAGAGTCATAGGACGGAGTGCAAATTATGGAGTATAATATAATTAATTAAAGTTATTTTCACGTTGGATCATCATAGGTGGAAATTGTTTAGCAGTCAAACGCTTGCTCATTTATAGGTGTGTGGGAGGTGGGAGGTTAAGAGATTTTCCAAATGTTTGGTAGCCAAAGTTATCTGGGGATCAATCATTTCTTCTCCTATTAAAGCTTGTTCACTTATCTTTAAAATTAGTACGAGATTTCACCCTCAATCAACGACATGATTTATTTCCATAAAACTTTGGCTACAAAACATTTGGAAAATCTCATAACCTCACATCTCCCACACCCTTAGAAATGAACAAGCGTTTGACTGCTAAACAATTTCCACCTATGATAAACCAACATGAAAATAACTTTACTTAATTATATTTCATAAATTGCACTCCGTCCTATGACTCTTCTTTTTCATTTTCCAGATTAATCAAATGTCTGTACGCACAATATACAGTATCATGTATAACCGTAAGTGGTTCTATTATTGTCTAGCATCACAAATACTATTCCCATCTCTCGAAAGAGAAGTCAGGTCAACCAGTGTTATACGAATAAGTACATGTTTCATTTACTGTATCCAATAATGAGTTACATACATTACTGGCCATTAAAATTTCTACTCCACGAAGATGATGTGCTAGAGACGCAAAATTTAACCGACAAGAAGAAGATGCTGTGATATGCAAATGATTAGCTTTTCAGAGCATTCACGCAACGTTATGATATGAAGAAAGTTTCCAACCGATTTCTCATACACAAAGAGCAGCTGACCGGCGTTTCCTAGTGAAACGTTGTTGTAATGCCTCGTGTAAGGACGAGAAATGCGTAACATCATGTTTCCGACTTTGATAAAGGTCGGATTATAGCCTATCACGATTGCGGTTTGTAGTATCGCGACATTGCTGCTCGCGTTGGACGAGATCCAATGGCTGTTAGCAAAATATGGAATCGGTGGGTTCAGGAGGGTAATACGAAACGCCATGCTGGATCCCAACGGCCTCGTATCACTAGCAGTCGACATGACAGGCATCTTATCCGCATGGCTGTAACGGATCGTGCAGCCACGTCTCGATCCCTGAGTCAACAGATGGGGACGTTTGCGAGACAACAACCATCTGCACGAACAGTTCGACGACGTTCGCGGCATCATGGTCTATCAGCTCGGAGACCATGGCTGCGGTTACCCTTGACGCTGCATCACGGACAGGAGCGCCTGCGATGGTGTACTCAAGAACGAATCTGGGTGCACGAATGGCAAAACCTCATTTTTTCGGGTGAATCCATGTTCTGTTTAGAGCGTCATGATGGTCGCATCCGTGTTTGGCAACACCGTGGTGAACGCACATTGGCGTATCACCCGGCGTGATGGTATGGGGTGCCATTGGTTACACGTCTCGGTCACCTCTTGTTCGCATTGACGGCACTTTGAACAGTGGACGTTACGTTTCAGATATGTTACGACCCGTGGCTCTACCCTTCATTCGATCCTTGCGAAACCCTACATTTGAGCAGGATAATACACGACCGCATGTTGTATGTCCTGTACGGGCCTTTCTGGATACAGAAAATGTTCGACTGCTGCTCTGGCCAGCACATTCTCCAGATCTCTCACCAATTGAAAACATCTGGCCAATGGTGGCTGAGCAACTGGCTCGTCACAATACGCCAGTCACTACTCTTGATGAACTGTGGTATCGTGGTGAAGCTGCAGCTGTACCTGTACACGCCGTCCAAGCTCTGATTGACTTAGTGCCCAGGCGTATCAAGCCGTTATTACGGCCAGAGGTGTCTGTTCTGGGTACTGATTTCTCAGGATCTATGCACCCAAATTGCGTGGAAATGTATTCACATGTCAGTTATATTATAATATATTTGTCCAATGCACACCCGTTTATCATCTGCATTTCTTCTCGGCGTAGCAATTTTAATGGCCAGTAGTGTAGTTTTGTTATCAGGATAAACGTTTATGGACACCCTGCGTAATGCAAAGGCCTCAGTATCGCTCCCGTAGGGATAAGAACACAGAATTACACTGTTTACGGCGCATGCAAAGGCGCTTAAGCGAATCATTCTTCCCACGTACCTCACATGGTTCAAATGGCTCTGAGCACTATGGGACTTAACTGCTGAGGTTATTAGTCCCCTAGAACTTAGAACTACTTAAACCTAACTAACCTAAGGACGTCACACACATCCATGCCCGAGGCAGGATTCGAACCTGCGACCGTAGCGGTCGCGCGGTTCAAGTCTGAAGTGCCTAGAACCACTCGGCCACCTCGGCCGGCTACCTCACATGATTGGGATGGAAACAAGCCCTAATAACCGGTGCATTGGGAGATGACATCTTGCCACGCACATCAGTGTGGGTTTCAGGGTATGGATAGAAATGTAAATAACTATTGGTTTCAAAATCGACGCTGCTGTCTGCAGGTGTGTGTAAATGATTGTCCATATCATCCAGTTCGCCAGGTATTGTTGTGAATGGAACTTGCACCCAACCCACACTTGGAGCCGGTCCCTTGCAATATGCCACTTTTCGCAGCGCCACCAACACTGACGAGTCAATACATTATGACCACCTGTTTAATAGCGAGTGTTCCACTATTAAAACGCAGTACAACGGAGAGTCTTCTTGGCATATGCTCAATAAGTCCTTGATAGGATTCCAGAAGTATGTGGTACCAGATGTCTACGCCCAGGTCAAGGAATTCCCGCAAAAAAAGGGATGGTGGTGCATGCAGCAGGCCCCCATATGTGTTCCAGTGTGTACAGATCAGGCATATTTGCTGCCCGAGACATCAGTGTGAGTTCAACATAGTGTCTCTCTAGCCACTGCAGCACGATTCTGAGCTTGCAACACGGACATTTATCCTGCTGGAAGATGTCATCGCTGAAGGTGGATAACTCAAGCATGAAGCGATGCAGGTGGTCCGCAATAATGCTCACATTGTTCATTGCTGTCACGGTGCCTTCGATTACCATCACACATCCCATGGAATCCCTACTCAATGTGCCTCACAGCATAATTCTGTGGCGCGGTGCGTGTTTCGTGCAGCCTTTTGGCTAGTTGACGTCGTGTAAGGACCCAGCCATCGACCTATTGTATCAAGAAACGTGATTCATTCGACAAGTCACACGTTTCTGTTGATCCATGGTGAAAACACACTGATGCTGTGCCCACTGTGATCACAAATGACGATGCCGCTGGATCAACACAGGAAAACGTGGGGGTCATGTGGTGTGGAGCTCCATGTTAAACAATGGCCTTTCAATGGTGTGCTCCGAAACACTTGTACCTGCCCCAGCGTTGTACTCTGACGTTAGATCTGCCACAGATCGATCCCTGTCCTGGATTGCACAGTGGCGGTACCTCCGACCTATGGTGTCTTGAGACGTAGTTGTCTAGTACCGTACGGCCTACTAGTTATTCCACCGTCATTCAACCACTTTTTAACACGTGCTCACGATAGTAGTGCGGAAACAGCCCACCATCGCCGCCAATTCAGAGATTCCCGTTTCTTGTCGCAGTGTGATAGCAATGTGGCCTTTGTGAAAACCGCATATATCAGTGGATTTCCAGGGTCAACTCTATTGTCCAATTCGACGCGTCGGCTTTGAACAATGACATCATATCTTGTAAGTAGGCTGTTTAGGTTTTTATGTTGGTAACGTCACGTAGCGCTCTGTATGAAAATCACTGCCTGTGTTGTGTGCAGTCTATGGCTGGTTGGCATTGTTGGAATATTCGCTATTGTAGTGTTGGGCAGTTGGATGTGAGCAGCGCGTAGCGTTGCGCAGTTGGAGGTGAGTCGCCAGCAGTGGTGGAAGTGGGACGAGGGATGGCAGGATTTTGAGAGCGGACGATCTGGATGTGTGTCCATCAGAAAGAGTAAATTTGTAATACTGGATATCATGAACTGATATATATATATGAGCACTTTTGAAGGTAAATACATTGTTTGTTCTCTATCAAAATCTTTCATTTGCTAAGTATACCTATGAGTAGTTAGTGCCTTTAGTAGTCAGAATCCTTTCTGGCATTATTGGCGCTCGCTGTATTGCAGTAGTTCGAGTAACGAAGATTTTTGTGAGGTATGTGATTCATGAAAGGTATAGGTTATTGTTAGTCAGGGCCATTCTTTTGTTGGGATTATTGAAAGTCAGACTGTGTTGCGCTAAAAATATTGTGTGTCAGTTTAGTGTTGATCAGAATAAGTAAAGAGAGAAATGTCTGAGTATGTTCAGTTCTGCTCAGCTGTTTGAAAATCAAATAACGTAAGAGGTTTTCCAGCACTGTTATTTTTAAATTTTTCTAAGAGGACGTTTCAACCTAAGGCAGAGGATCTGCATAGAGACAGTCTTTGAAAGCAACAGATGATACTCGTAAACGAACGATGGAAAATGCGATAAAATTACGATCACAGTTGACCTGATTACTGTTTTAACCACTAATTATATCGAAAGGAATTGAAAGTAACGAAAATAAATAAGAACAGAAAAAGAGAAGTATGCATGTCCCAAATAAGTCATTATCATACTTTATGCGGGTAAGGAAAGCACAGAGAACCTTTAAATCCATTAAATTATAGAGCATTGTGAAATCGTAATATTGCGATATAGTTTTGATTTTTTATACTAGTTACTGAATGTAACAGGACTAGTGAACACGTAACAAATATTCAGAAGAAGCAGGGTCTAACAAATATTGGAATCGGTAGCTAGAATTAAGCTATGTAGGTCAGTTCTAGTTACCAAACTCCAGCCATTCGATGGTTCATTCATTAGATCGTTTTTTTGGCTGTATGCGCACTAAAATGTAGGCTAATAGGATTTCTTTACTTTTAACTGCTGTCTGAACTACTGTGGAAAAGTTAATAATATTGTAATCGGTAACTAGAATTGACCTACATCAATTCTAATTACCGATTCCAATTTTTGTTATTTCGCAGCAGTATTTTTCGAGAAGTTCAGAAATACTATTACGTTTCAGTATCTGGCGTTAGGAACTCGCTTATTCTGTATAAGAAATAGTAGTAAATAATAATAGTGATGCTGTCACTGTTTGTTGGTAATATTTACTGACAAAATGCAACCTAACGCTAGATTGCGTACTTACGGCTATCCTGTGTGGCCGTTTTTAGTACGACTTGAAAAAAGAGATTATTAATTGATCACCGATGCGTCGGTTCTCGATTGTGTTCAGGAGACATACGGATTGGTTACGCGAATAATTGACCTTATGACCCGGATTGCCTTCACGCAATCAGAATCTTCTTTGAAAATACCTAAGTGACCTATTTGAATATAAAAATGGAAATGAAAGCAAATCAGTGGAATTTGGTAAGAGAAAGATTAACAGATCGGAAGCTGAACTGGTCTCCCAAATATGATCGAGACACCGCGATAAAGAGCGAAACTGTAACAAAGCTCATATACAATTTGAACATGATTTTTGGTTAGTGAAAGAAAAGAATAAGAAGAATATTACTGCATCGTAAAATATTAATATATTTTGAACAAATTCGCTTTAAACTTCTAGACATTGACAAATACACAATAAATCCATGACTTACATCTGATATTTCTTTTGTACGTGGCGCAGTCCAATAATCGCTGCTTTGTCAGTCCGTTCCTTATTAAAATTGAATGTCCTTGCGTGCGCGTAAGTACATTGTATCCTCACCCGAGTTACCGAAATGTTTGTTCGTCGTATCACATAGTTTTAATACAAAATAAAAATACAACTTGTAGCAATGCTATGTAGTACGTTTTAACATGTCGGCGACCAAAAGGACAAAACATAATAAAGTCTCTAGAATATTTCTTAACAAAAGATAGATTGTTCTTTCTTCTGTTTCGCAGCTTCTTGCTATCAAGCGCTGCGGCAATGATTTTAAATATCTGCGCCCGGCGGGTCATAGTGTTTATTTAGAGTATTCAAACGCTGGACGGCGTCTTGGTTTAGGCGCACATTATAAAAAATATTTCGTCTCTTTACTCTCGCGCTGTGATGCTTAGCATTTTTACGAACTACAGTTCGTTGGCTGTCCTTTTCTTTTATGACAAATATCTCATATGTAAAGTATCTGAAATACAATAATATTATATTGCTTCCCGCGTGAGGAACGATGACTCCGTCAGGATCATCGTGACTCACGCGTAGTCGTAATATTATTGCTTTCGTGAATCAAGTTGGTATTACTTGCCAAAACTTCTTTACAATAGATTTCATATATGACATTAGACAAAGTGATAGACACAAAGAATAACAAGTAAATATATTCGTACGATTGAAATTGATGGTAACTTGTTCGTGGGGTAATTACATGGCAATTGAGCCGTACTCGTTCTAATGTATTATACAAGGATAACAAACGTCCATTTCTCGGTAAGAGACAATGAAATTAGGATAAAGATACACATTCATATATACATTATACATGGCACAACAAATATTAAAAATAATAAAGAAACAAATTATTTGACTTCACAGGAAGTGTTGGTGCATTGTGCACTCTTGGAAAAATATATTACGAAGAATTGACATTCTTGTTCTACAATGACATATTACAGGAATATTTTTTCCGTGGTTTCGACGAAGATTTCTTGTAGTAAACACGTAGCACTTTACTGATTTGGGGCTTTCATAACCTGCAAAAAAAAGTTTCACTACACTTGGGTAGGTATGACTTGCACTGGGAGTGGTACAACTTCGAGTATAAATGGTAGCACTGCACTTAAGTGAGGGAAATTGATTGCAGTTTCACAGTGGAGGAAAAGTAAGGCATCACTTTCACTGTGGAGATTGAAGAGGTTGTCTGGATGTGATGGTGCGTTGGAAATGCGTCGTTGATCAGGAACCGGAAGACTGGTTCTGCAACGTGTTGAACCGTTTGGTGGCGGTCTCTATTTGACTAGACACATGTTCGAGCGTCCAGTCATGTTCTCGTACATGTAACATACAGAGAAAATCTGTTTTAGAAAGTGCTTACTTACTAATAAGAAAAATGGATTTGGTAAGGATAACAATTGTTTATGTACATAAGGTCTCATTCTCTTAGGAGTGCTTAGTTCTCGTATTTATTTATTTTTCTGGTTTTATTTGGGTCGAGACGTTTTCGTCGTACTTTACTATAAATTCGGTAGCAATTGTCAAAGTCTAGTTTAAGACTTTTCAGATTAGTGTCTTGGTGATTTTATAAGTACGTAAGTACTTAACTCATGGTTTTATCAGATTTTATATTGAAAGTATTTCAAAAATATTTGGCGCCCGCGCTCGTTCTGCAGATTTGGGTTGTCGAGCGCACAGCATACTCAGTGTTAAGTCCCTTTGTCATAGTCACGTGATAGTAACTTGACGGCTTCATAACGACAGCAGCAGTGTTTTGCGAGAGGCAGAACGTTTGGTGTCTACTAGCCGTGTTGCGAGTTTTTACAGTTTTTCATCGACTCGGAATTACGGAAGCAGCCAGACGTGGCGACTCCCGCAGCTGTGTCGAAGAATGTGTCCGTGGAAAGGCGTACAGTATCGGTTGCGGTAAGTACAACACTTATTCACCTGCACAATTCGGCTTTCGACATCGTGGTTTCGTGGTACAAGTACTTATAACATTACTTCACACGCGGAATTTCACACGTGTCCATAAAGTTATCACCCTTTCAGTTAACACATAATTATTTCGTGTCCATATGTATTTGGTCGTCATATTAAAGTTCACATGCACCATTTTTACGTGTCCGTTTATTGCTTGTCTATAGTAGGTTCACAAGTAGATGCATATACCTGTCCATAAATTGATAACTGCATTATTACTACAAAGTACAGTTAACATTCGGTATACATATTATGTCTAAAAATTATTTACAAAGAAAAATTAGTCTCTGTGAGTACAAGGCTTGACGAGAAAACGTGTCTCTTATTCATAGTTTCTGCTTCCAAGGCACTTTAGGTTTACACCTTGTTCGAAATCTTGTTATTCTTTTCTGTTTACAATAATTACTCTTTTCTCAAGCTCAGCTCTTTTATTTTCTCTCCGTTAATTACGTCGTTAGTTTGAAAACATAGTCAATGTGGCTTTATTGACATGATGAACAGTTCATGTTCAAGTTTCCACCAGGGAAATTGGGAAGCTTGATGTTCCCTATGGTGCAATTGCACACAACAAATCTTAATTGAATTCGCAGTTCACGGAAAATAAGCACACCCTGTCAACAACCAAAGTGTCACGACCATCCATACGCACAGTATATACTTACCAAGCATGCAATCAGTCCGTAAATTTCAGTTCTCTACTGGGTGGGGTAGGGAGGTAAGGATACTGGTTAGAGGAAAACACAATAGACTTTTATAGAGTGACGAGATTTGAAGATACAATGTTAATGTCGTACGAAATGATGAGCCTAACATAAATTGTACATTATTACCCTACATTTCCATAACAAGTAGTTAGTGTAATTAAATCGATATAGTAGTCTCGGTATCGTCTGATCCAGCTCTCCAAGATTTCTCTATACATATCTAAAATTGGTTACACCATGCATTAGCAGTGAACAGAGTCTGATAGCTATCTGCTGTTCCGGAAAAAAAAAAAAAAAAAAAAAAAAAGGTCGTCGTATCCCAAGAACCTCAAATAGATGCTTCTGGCATTGCATTGAATTAGTTTACTTGTAAATGATCTATGTAAGTATTTCAATTGCACTGTGCTGTACAATTCTTATGAATGCATACGGTTTTCTCCATACTGTAATAAAAATAAATGAGTTGCACACTTCTTTCTTGCTATCTGGATCGTTACTAATTTACTTGATTTTTATATGCTAAGCTGCTGCCTTTGTCTGCTGTTTTTCAAAGGTGGTCTCATAAAAATTGTTGTAAAACACTCCTTATACATAACATAACATTTAGCTCAAATGAGTAAGCGGCCTTAATCAACTTTTATTTATGAGCAATCAATCTGGTTCGGATGATCATTTTAATTTATTTCATTCAAGAGGAGAGAGCTTTGCTATACTTAAAACTAGTAGTAGCATGTTTGAAGAATGCGCAAAGCGCACTGCTGGCGTCAGAGACCGCAGGAGGGGGGGGAGGTGTCGTGGGTTGCTGTTGGCAAGTGATCAGTAAAGGTTATCCAAACAAATATAGGTATAAAAGGACTGTAGTATGCAACAGATGCAGTACTACTGCCATGGACTAATCTACTCTCCATCTCATCTGGCAAGTAGTCTTATGTTATTTAAAAGCACTTGCAGGTATTTATTACTATAGATAATTTACTTTTTAATTTTATTTCTAGAAATGTCAGACGAACCATCTTTTGGAGCTGTAGAAACTTTGGACACCATTTCTAGTGATTCTCTTTCATCTATATCAGATGCAAGGGCAATGTTAGAATGGGATTCAGACGAATCTGATGACATTATTACATATTCAGATGAGGAATCAAATAGAACTGTCTCTGAATTACAAATAAAAGAACATTTGAGAAATATTTCCTTTAAATGCACAAATGATATAACAAGGATAAATCCATTGAACAACAGAACTACATCTCGACCTGATATATATTCTATTGAATTAACCTGGCCTAAATGTGGTTTTAATTCACACATTCGTCAAGTTATTGGAAAAACAACTTATGACTTCGATTGGAAATTAAAATAATTTAGCAGATATGATCATTTTATGCAGTATTTGGCTATAATACCTGAGTAATGTTTATAAACCTCAATCATTATCAGCATTATGTCCTGAATGTTACGTTAATGAAATTGTTAATAAGAAAGATAATGAAGCACTGAAAGAATTAACTAATGTACATGGATATGTTGGTAGCAGACCTTATATATACACAACTTATTCTCCAAGTCAAGATCATTATGCTTTTCAGACAATGGAAATTGGGTGTAAGAGTGTTACCAATATGTTGAAATAATATTGCAAATGAGTTCAATTCTTTTTTGCAATGTATGTTTAAAAACAACATTTGGAGAAAGAATACATGCGAAATTTGCTGATAAATATATTTATCATGATATGTCACAAATACAGACGAATGTGTAATTTTGAAATACTTTAGGTTACTGAAGGCAGGAAAGGAAGACATATATTATTTTCGTTCAAATCAAAAAGAAATTAACCAATAATTTGGATCTAAAGCCATGTCCAACAATAAAATTAGTGCTACTGTTCCTCTTCAGACTATTCCGATGCTGAAGAAATTACCAACCAAGAACATCCTAAAACCCCAGGTAAAGATTTAGAAGTGGTTGAAGCAGAAGAAGAAGAAAAAAAGAAGGTACCAATACAAATTCAACACCTAAGAAAAGGGGCAGAGAAAGGAAACTTGAAAGTACTGACAGTATTGATTCAGTACTGTATTTAGAAATTATAACTCTACTAATTAAAATTGTTAGGGTATATCAATCAGAACAAGAATGTATAGATTCGTTGTATGGTTATATAACCAGTTTACCAAAAAATATATGAGTATCACTATTCAAAATAGTGAATTGTATACAAGACAAGTGGAACCGTTTCAATAACCAGAACATTTCGTTGATTTCTGCAATATGTTCAAATTCCAAAGTAATTGGTCACATAACGTCTTCAGGCAAACCAATATAAAAACAATTATAAAATCATTACAAATTTTTATAGAAAATTCGCACAAAGCCCGAAACATGAAAAATTCGTCTTCCTCTTCCTTGAAAAGGCAGGAAGTAATAGAGAACACATCCACTTCATTCACAACTGTAAACAACGTAACAGATCATGCAGACGTATCTTCCACAACAGCATCTCTTCCATCTTTGGGCAGGCCGAATTTACTCCAATGGAAAAGTCAATCTCCTCAAGTATTTCATTGCGAAACCGAGATGGATATGTTTCTTCGTCATGGTCGGACAAACCGGGAACTCTACTTATGATTTGTCAATTCTACAATGGGCAGAAAATCAAAACATTACCCTGCAATGTTTGGTACAAA
The DNA here is from genome assembly GCF_023864345.2 of Schistocerca serialis cubense. Taxonomy (NCBI): domain Eukaryota; kingdom Metazoa; phylum Arthropoda; class Insecta; order Orthoptera; family Acrididae; genus Schistocerca; species Schistocerca serialis. The sequence goes on along the minus strand of NC_064638.1, from coordinate 1,232,012,884 downwards.
GCCAGGTTAAGGGAAATTCAAATGTATGTGAATTTGTAGAATCCCAATCTGAAAGTGACTCAAGCATCCCAGAATCTGATAACCAGTACACAACTTTATCTGGACAATTTAAATCCAGACCAAATTACAAAAAAAGTACATGTTTTCAGAACTAGTCAATATTGTAGAAAATCATGTTACTGTTCCAATTAATAAGATACAAAATACATTACTTTGGAGAAATAATATTTCTTTGTGTACTTTAAATGATAAGATTTTTTCAAATGTTGTAAAACATATTCAAATTGTGTTAAGTGATTTTTCTTTATGGCAATTGTATAATTGTCTTTTGAATGCAAAGGAAGTGTATTTTCAAGCATATGCACAACAATTTAATTCGACGAAAAAGAATCTTTAGATATAATTAAACATTTTTTAAGTATCAGTTTGGAGGTGACTGGGATATTATTTATGATTTCATATGTACATTATATAATGTATTAAACAAAACAAATGGAAAACGAAGTTGTATTCAGGTAATAGGTCCACCAAATAGTTTCAAATATACGTTTGCTCATGTAATAGCAAGTGCTATCATAAATACAGGATGGTGTAATAAAAATAATAATCATTTAACGTTTGGGTTGATGGAATGTGGTAATAAACGATTAATATGTATGGATGATCCCAGTTTTGATCCAGAATCATTTGAACAGTTTAAATGCATTTTTACTGATGACCCTACTAATATTCAAATAAAGTTTGAAGGAGATTTTACTCTTGATAAAACTCCTGTATTTGTATGTTCTAATATTGAATATTTCAAAGGAGAGGTATGGGTTAAAAGGATTTGTAACTATTATTTATTTGTCAACTCTTTGGCTGTGTCCATTTGTGGCTCAATTAACTTACAACTAACTTAGATCTAAGGCAAATCTTGCTCTCTTACAATGGATGTATTTTGTTTCAGGTGCCCACATAAATTACTTCTCTAGTTGAGGCAGGTCAACTGTCCTGTGCATTATTCTTATGTACACTTGTACTTCACACATAGTATGACATCTCTTATATATATATATATATATATATATATATATATATATATATATATATATATATATAGGGCAGCTTAACTTAGCAGATATCTTCAATGGTTCACTTCGTATTTCTTTAAGTCTGCGTGATGAAACAATCCTTTTATTCGTCCAGATATAGGGTCAGCTAATAGATAGCAACCAATGTGCGGTTTTCTTAATATAATAAATGGTCCTACTTGCGATTCTTATGATGAATCAAAGATGGTTTGAAGTGGGTCTTTAATAACACTCGTTCGTACGATACGATAAGACATTGCTAATTTGTTTGTCATGCGCCCTTTTTCTTAGGTTGGCATTGTAAGTAGGCTGTTTAGGTTTTTTTAACGCCACCTCTGTATGAAAATCACTGGCTGTGCTGTGTGCAGACTGTGGCTGCTTTGAATTGTTGTAATACTCGCCATTGTAGTGTTAGGCAGCTGGCTGTGAACAGCGCGTAGCATTGGGCAGTTGGAGGTGAGCCGCCAGCAGTGGTGGATGTGGGGAGAGAGATGGTGGAGTTTTGTAATTTGTCATGAACTGCTATATATATTATGACTATTAAGGTAAATACATTGTTTGTTCTCTATTAATATCTTTCATTTGCTAACTATGCCTATCAGTAGTTAGTGCCTTCCGTACTTTGAATCTTTTATTTAGCTGGCAGTAGTGGTGCTCGCTGTATTGCAGTAGTTGGAGTAATGAAGATTTTTGTGAGGTAAGTGATTTCTGAAAGGTATAGTTTAATGTTAGTCAGGGCCATTCTTTTGTAGGTATTTTTGAAAGTCAGATTGCGTTGCGCTAAAAAATATTGTATGTCAGTTAAGGACAGTCATGTATAATTCTTCAAAGGGGACGTTTCATATGTCGACTCTTAGCCGAGGATACCTCACTGGAATCTTCTGATTTTTTGCTTGTAGTTTGTGTAATTAGTGTAGATTTTGTTTATTGATAGCGCATAATCATAGAGAGAATTTCCTTTGTAGTTGTAGTTTTTCATTGTTGTACAGTAAAACAGTTGTGGCATGCATGTAGATTTGCACCAAGTATTTCGCAGCTGCGCTGGCAATTAAGTAGACATTATTTCCATTGCTATGTTATTTTATTTTGCTCTTCAAATTGTGCTTTTCTGTGTTATCGTGTGAAATATTGTGACAATTATGGCGTGTGAGAAACGTAATACTAGGCTCCAAAGTAAACTGAGAAATGACAGTGAAGACGAAAGCAGTGTGTTAGCGCCGCAGAGTAATGAATTAACTAATGTTCAAAGTAGTAATTTGGTAATTGCGCATAGGGAAATGGAGCGGGCGGCAAACAATGGTGTAGACAGTGAAACAGGTAGTGAACAGGGAAGCGTTATCGATCGATTGGTCGGCAACAGCTCGCCTCAGGAATCGGGAATGACAGAACACAATATTGCAAATACTGCAGACTCAGGTTTTGGGTTCTCACCGTTTTCTCAAATGAGTCAAGACACATTTTCCGCTTGTCAAAATGTGAATGTTGCCGGTGCAACTTCACTGCCGAAAAGCACTGAGGAACATGTTTCAGACACCAGTGCATTGTTATTACAATTAATGCAACAAATGGGACAAAAGCTTGAAAAGTTAGATACAATGGAACAACACCAAAGACAAACACAGCAACAGTTAGACACAGTGGAACAAAATCTCAAAAAGTTAGACACAGTGGAACAAAATCAGAGACAAACACAGCAACAGTTAGACACACTGGAACAAAATCAGAGACAAACACAGCAACAGCTTCAAAAGTTAGACTCATTGGAACAAACTCTTGAACAAACGCGTGAAGATTTAACTACTGAGTTACATAACATTGAATCGAAATGTCAAAAAGTCTGTAATGACGTAAAAACTCAAATTTGTGAGCATTTTCAACCTATTTTTTTGCGGCATGAAAATGAATTACAGAATCACGAAGCAGCCATAAAAGAACTGCAAATTATTGTTCATGAAAATCATGAGACCTTGCAAGCTAAATTTGACTCAGTTGCATCTACTGATTCGGTTACGCAACTTGCAAAAACTCAGGAAAACTTTAAGGACACAGTAGATACTCTGAAACTTGGTTCAGAAAAACACACTGAAGAAATAAGTACACTATCGGAGAAAGTAGCCGAACTTTTGGATCAGTTCACTAATTTATCTACGAAGGTAGATGATAATCTGATTGACGCAAGACCGGTAGTCTTTAATGACACAGAAGAGTACGAACAAATTAGGAAATTCAAACAAAATCAGAATCAAATTAATACACAACACCAAAGAGAAATCCGGGAAGTACAAGATCAGCTGACACAGGTAATACAAGAATTACGTATTTCAGGGGACACTCGCACTCCAACACGGGAAGAGGGACTTAGAAATACGGAAAAGCCGCAAAATAATAACACAGGGCATCTCGGAAGTTATGAAAGAAATTGGCAAGGTGCACCGAATTTTGAAATGGAACCGCCGAAACGACGTAACAATGACCGATATGCGACTCGCCGACATGAGGACTTTGACTATAAGCTGTTCATTACTACACGTAAATTCAAAACATTTAAGAATTCTGGCAACGACATTCATCCACAAGCATGGCTCCATCAATTCTCTCATTGTTTTCCTCCCAACTGGTCGTTAGAACACAGATTAGAATTTATGTGTGGCTATTTAGAGAATGAACTAGCTGTAAGAATGCGATCGGTCATTCACGATTGTCACAGTGAAGGAGAATTTTACCATGCCTTCCTCTCAGCATATTGGTCTCAAGCTACACAAGACCGAGTAAAACATAGCATCATGATGATGAAACACTTTGAACAATCTGAATTTTCCAGTCTTGTGAAATATTTTGAAGACATGTTGCATAAGAATCAATATCTTTCAAACCCATACAGCCCCTCAGAACTCATCCGCATTTGCTTAATCAAATTGCCTGAACATTTACGTCATATTATTTTAGCAGGACGTTGCAAAGATGACATTGAAGCTTTTCAGGGTCTGTTACAAGAATTGGAAATTGACACTGACAATCGGGGAACGTGGAAACAGGAGCACAACAATTACAGGTCACATCTGTCACAATTCCACGATGAAAGAAATAATAACTGGACACGACAAGGCTATTCTCACAACACATATCGTGACCAAAACAGACACCACCCGTATGACAACCGTTGGCAGAGTAGTAATAATTACAGGGAAAGATCACCTCTCCGCGGTAGTGACTATCACAGAGACAATCAGAGAAACAGACAATATGGGAACCAAAATAATTATTATCAAGGAAGACAGAATAACTTTAGACGCAACGGTCCAGCGTGCAGTTACGATTCAGGGAGAAATTCTCCACCACTTAACCGACAAGAAAGAAACTACAGGAACTACCGACATGACGACAGACGATGTGATCGTAACGACAGACCTGAATTGCATCAGAACTGGCGGGATTTAAACAGGGCAGGGCCCTCTCGTCACGGTGAATTTGTAGAAGTTAGGTCTCCACATCCCAATAACGACGCGCGCCAACAAAGAGACAATAGGCAATGACTCACACCGCTGGCAGCCACAAAACGTACTTATGAAACTGACGACGCAGCTGCCATAGCTAGTAATTACGTAAAAATGGAAGACATTAGGGACATCTTACTCCAGGAACACGACATAAAACATAACAACATTGCATATCCTGTGATTCACATTACAGTAAATGATGTAAAATTTACGGCAGTACTTGACTCTGGCAGTCCCATTTCAGTAATTAGTGAAACAGCCTTTAGCAAATGCAACAAATCGGACGATTGTCCCACACTTCCGTTACGTAAGATTAAATTACAAGGTGCAATCTTTGGAAAAAGTGTAGATGTACGCCAACAAACCAACTTAGAATTCTTTTGTCAAAGCCACAGCTTCTCTATGAGCTTTCTTATTGTTCCATTATTGTCGACGGAAATTATATTGGGAGTAGACTTTTTGAATGAATACAAAGCAATCTTAAACTTTCACGATGCTGAAATAAGTTTAGAAAAAGTAGGTAAGTCAGTAGCTTTGAAATTTGAAGATTGGCTCTCAAATCATGACGAAGAAATTAATCGGCTTTACCTTCTGTTAGACAACAGTTCGGAATTTTCGACGGAACTAGACCCTAACAATCACTCTGCAAGTACTGACAGGGATGATGTCGACGGCATATTTGAAACTAATGAGTTAATTCAGAATAAAATTCAAACAATTGAGAATTGTAATGACACTGATAGGCAGGACCTCTTTGAGATTTTACAAGCACATTCCACAGTTTTTACTCACAAAACAGGAACAATCAAGGGATCTCAATACCAATTTCGTGTTCGTGAGCATACTAAATTTTGTGTTAGACCATACGTAATTCCAGCACATTATAGGGACCGTGTTAGAACAGAAATACAATCTATGGTTGACGAGGGCATTATTGAGCCTGCAGTAAGCTCATACAACAATCCGTTACATGTTGTTGAGAGGAAAAATGGATCGATTAGGCTTGTCTTAGATTCGAGACAAATCAATACTATCATTATTCCTGAAACAGACAGGCCGCAGACGATGGAAGAACTTCTTCAAAATTTTAATGGTGTAAAAGTGTTGTCTTCCATTGATCTCAGATCCAGCTTTTATCAGATCGAACTTCATCCAGAATGTAGAAAATACACAGCTTTCCTTTGTTTCGGCGTTTGTTATCAGTTTCGGAAACTTCCTTTTGGTTTGAACATTTCTTCAGCAGCATTCATTCGCGGGCTAAATTCCATATTACCTGAGTTCTTAAAACGTCACATCACCTTATATGTAGACGATATTCTGATAGCAGAAGCCTCATGGGAACAACACAATCGCATCCTCAACAGCGTGTTATATATTTTTGCAGAATCTGGAATTACAGTTAACTTGGAAAAGTCTGAATTCGGTAGGACAAAGGTGAAGTTTTTGGGACATATTATTTCTTCTGAAGGCATTCAGCCGGATCCTGAAAAGTTAGAAGCAATCAGAGCCATTCCAGTTCCATCCACAAAAAGACAAGTCCGCAGTTTTCTAGGTCTCGTAAATTTTTACCGTCGTTTTCTGAATATGCAAATTCTTGTTACACCAAAACTTTGTTCTCTCACTGGAAAAAATACTATTTGGAACTGGGACGAACAAGCACAATTGGAATTCAATTCTTTGAAAGAAGCGTTACTTCACGCGCCAATCTTAGCTCATCCAGATCTGTCACAAGATTTCTGCCTTAGCACGGATTCTTCTAAAGTCGGTCTTGGTGCCCATTTATTTCAAGAAGCCATAGAAAATGACACTACCATTCAGAAAACCATTGCTTTTGCTAGCCGAGTGCTAACAAAATCTGAAAAAAATTATTCCGTTACTGAATTAGAAGCTTTAGCTATCGTTTGGGCATTTAACAAATTCCGTTTCTTTCTTTCTGGTAAGCACGTAAAAGTATACAGTGATCATCGTGCATTACAATTTCTTATGTCTTCAAAATTAAATCATGACAGGTTAAAACGTTGGGCATTGTTTCTGCAAGAATTCCGCTTCACAATAGTCTACATTCCCGGCAAGGAGAACATTGTTGCGGACGCGCTGTCACGCGCACCGGCTGGGCTTGAGAAAAGTACCACAGAAGGCAACCTCGAGAAAAATTTCAGTATTCTTTGCATTCAGAAAGTAGCATTTGAAAACTTCATCTCCACATCTTTAAAGGACATTGCTCATGAACAAGATAAAGATCCGATTTGGAAAGACATCAAAAGTAAATGGCATGAAAAGACACACACTCAGATTCGGCATTATTACCTGGTTAGAAACAACATACTCTTCAAACGCTGCACTGTTGATGACAAGCTATGGGTACTTTGCATTCCAGACGATTTTGTTAATAAGCTCATTTGGTACATTCATTTCAGCTACGCACATTTTGGCCCACGAAAATGTTATCATATTCTTCGAACGACTTGTTATTTTAACAATATGGAAAAGCGAATTCTAAGAGTCTTGTCTATTTGTAAACTTTGTCAAAAGGCGAAACCATCTACTATCTCACATCGTGCTCCGCTCTTTCCTATCATTCCTTCTAAATTAAAAGAATTTGCTGCTGTTGATCTCTTGGGACCGCTTGTCAGAACATCTGATGGATTTTCGTACGTTCTAGTCGCTGTTGAACTTACTTCAAAATTTGTTTCTTTCACACCGTTACGTAAAGCCACTGGACGGTCTGTATCCAACGCCTTTGTTAAAAATTTCTTACGTGAAGTTGGTCACGTTAGTAAAGTCATTTCAGATAACGCACCGCAATTCAGATCTGCTGTTTGGTCACGCATGCTTCGCAACCATAAAATCAAACCCGTTTTTATTTCATTGTACTCACCACATTGTAACACGTCTGAACGGATTATGAAAGAAATCAATAAGCTTTGCAGACTTTATTGTCACAGAAAGCATCAGCATTGGGACAGATATTTACACTTATTTCAAAACGTGCTGAATGAAATGCCTCACGACTCCACTGCTTTACCACCTACTCTTGTACTGAAGAATGAAGAACCACCGAACAGAATCAGAGAGCTTGTACCTTTCCCGAACACACGTAAACTTCGACACAAAGACATAATTGATTTGGCTCTTAAAAATATAAAATCTGCAGCAGACAAAAGGAGAAAACTACACGGTAAAGCAAATGCAAAGAAGTTGTATATTGGTCAGAAAGTTCTCATTAAAGCTCATTGATTGTCACATAAGAAGAAACACTTGAGTCACAAATTCTTTCTAGTTTAGAATGGACCTTACAGAATCCGACGTATACCACATGATAATTGCGTTGAAGTTGAAACTCTGCGTGCTAGGAAGAGTAAAGGTTTACACCACATTTCACATGTAAAACCGTTTATTGAAAGATAATCTGCTTTTTAACTTAGTCTTTGTCATAAAATTTTTCGCTTCACATTACTAATATGCTTTGTCAGACTTAGAATCTGTTAACAAACAACAATGTTTCAAGTTAAATATCCTATCAAGAACCAAGAGAACTTATTTAAACAGAAATGACGAATGCATTGTTATAGTGAACAGACGTCACAGTGTTATTGTGTGTGTACATTCTTGCTTGTTAGTTGCACGATTATGGAACGACTATAAGGCTTACATACTTAGAACATTTACCAGTACTGCTAATGAGATTTTAATGCAACATTTTGGTTTACTTGAAAATATATTCTGGATTTAAAGTACTTTCAGTGAGATACCAGATAGCACAGTGGTTAGTTTATGTGACAGCTACACGATTTTATCACGACGCTACTAATGAGTGACAATTTACAATGTTGCTTTTGCAGTGTTTCTGTTTTATATCTGCACAGTTTTCTGTTTTATTCTGGAAAGTAAAACATGTTTTAGTAGTAACTTTTGTGGTATAGCTACAATGAGATTGCCTTTTCCGTAGCACAACAATACGTTACAGCACAGTACTTTCTTCATCATGGCAATAAGCGTAATAACTAAGATATCTATACATAAAGCATTTCACTTTTGTTTATCATGAGGTAAGTACATTGACTTCTGCAGAACTTAGCTTTCGGAGGACGATAAGTACGACACTTCCACAGAATTATCTTACAGCAAGACGCACATTTAGCGCTACAGGACACGCATTTGAGTGATTAATTTTGTACTTAAAACATTTATTTTTCAAGATATTTGAAGTACAATGATACAAAGGTTTTCAGTGATACATTTCATTTCATTGCTGTGATCTGTAACACCTGATGGTATAATTACATTAATCCTCAGGGGGGTACACGCTTACTTTGTGTACCATGTGTTTGGCAAGCACAAGGAGCCCTAGCTAATATGGTATTTGCTTATACAACTTTACACATTGGCACCATATTTCTCTAACACAGAATTACACAGCTATCTGATCATTCAATTGAGAGATAAACATTTTTTTTACTACATCAGTGACAGATGTTTACGTAATTACACAGTTGGATAACTTCACACTTACGAAATTGTATTTTTGTCTGTACTTTGAGAAATGCTCATATTTTTCGGAACCATTGTGATACTACGAGAGCTTTGAATGATGTATTTGGTATGAGATCATGATTTTTAAAGTACGTTTGAGGTAGATGACATTATTGAAATGAGCAGAGAATATTTTTTAGGGTTTGAAATTATTGCGGAAAGGTACGACGTTTTTGAGATTTAACTGAGGTGTTATGATGTTATTATTATGACGACGATGTGTATTATGTTGTTGAGGAATGTTTATTATGCTAAGTATTTCTCATGATGAAATATTGAAGAAGTGTCGATGAATATGTATATGTATAATGAGGTAAGGAATAATGAGTAGTGTTTAGGGACTCTGATTTGTGGAAAAGGTTGTTGGAAACCAAGAATCGTACTTTAAGAGTTATGAAATGTGTGTAAATGCGTGAATGTATCACAATGCTGGTGAAAATTTTTTGGACTCTGTTATATTTACAGGATTTTGTTTCTACAGATTTGTAACGCAAATTCTTAACCTGTGAATTTTTTTATATGAGACTGTCACTGTAGCGGAAACTGGTGTCGTAAATATTTCGGTAAGAAAGTTAAGTGACCACCTGCACGTAATGCGTCGTGAGCGGCCAGGTGTGCCAGCCGCCTTGAGAAAAAGCCATTAGGTGGCAGAAAAAAAAAGGGGGAGGCCATTATCCTCGCTATCGACATTCCTTTGTAGAAAGCATCATAAATACGACACCCTAAAACTTGAAAACATGATTACACTGTAGAGTTCTTAATTTATGATATTTACTGAAATGAAATGATGAGAAACATTTTATGTCTATTGTCTTGCTAGTTGAAAGATTGTTTACTGTGTTATGAAATGCCATATGCCTAGTGAATGACGTTTGACGCCTTGCTTTGCCTATTTTGTTTAATATTTAGTTCCTAGCTGCACTGCAGCATTGGTTATTATAAAATTTAATACATGTACTAATATCACTATTTTCTGTCTACAGACCCAGTAAAGAATACGTTTATGATATACTTTCTTAGAAAAGAGAGCACAAATAGACATTTCCTTTCACAGGAATTGCATAAATAATTTTTTATTGACTTGGTAACTTTCTTGCAGAGTAAGTTTTTGTGATGCATCACTCTAGTGTTAAGATGTGACATAGGTATTAGGCATGGCCATTTTTAGTGTAATATTTTTCTGCTTGAGCTATGTCATGTTTAGATATAAGTTATTTCATTTTCGTGCTACTGAATTTTAATTTGTGTTACTCTGCTAAGCCAGATTTATTTTTCTTGTTTGCTGCACATTGCCTCATATTAGTTGTAATGTTGAATTGCTTGGTAATTTAGATTTACTGTAGCTTGCTTTGCAAATTTCCATTTTTTTTATTGCTGTTTGTATTAATTGTTTTGTGCTGCTTCATTGCCTCGTCCCTTAGTTAAGCATCTGAGCTCAGTAGATTTAAGTTAGCTTAAGAGGGGTAGACTATATAAGAAACTGACTATGGAGAGTAGGTAAAGAATGCGTTGCGAAGTTATATGAAAAAGATTTGGGCCAAAATGAGTATTGTACACTGAGACATAATTATATTGAAAGAAATATGAATAGAATACAGAAAGCAGGTATAGATAGGACTTTTTGGGAATAATGATGAATGAAGGGAGATCTCCAAGAAGTAAAGAAAGTTTTGTTTGCAAAATACTGCAGTACAACAAACCCTGTCCTTTCCTTTTGTATTATTCCGCTATATGTTTGTGTACCCTTGTGTATTTGTGTTCATCCTGTCTTTATGTGTTTATCTGATACGATTTAGGTTGTAGAATTTTTGTAATACTCAGCTACATTCACTATGATGAGGAATACTGTTGTCCTCAAATACAATTTGCATTAATAATATGTTATTTACTTTGTAAAGATGATTAGACATTATTTACTCTGTTTTGTTTTAATGCTCATGTGTGAAGTCAATGTTTCAATAATTATTCTGATCTTTTATGTATTTACTTATGTCATAATTCCTGTAACACTGATGTATATGTTAGTTCGATTCTTTTGTAAAGCCTGTACCACAAATGTTATCTGTATCGTTATGTTCTTTAATGATGTATTTTGTACCCTTGTAATTGTATTCTTATGTCATAAAATTGTAATTGACACCAGTTCATCATATTATTAACTTGTAAGTTACATTTCACTGCACACGTTTCTGTTGGTCATAGTATATGGACAATATGTGAGAAGTAGGGACTGTTAGTGTTTGCACGTGTGTTAATAATTCAGCAAGGGACTGGATAACAGCATTGCTGGTTCTAAGGACAATTCCAAAAACTTTGTGAGTGCACAAGTGGTGGTTATGGACTTGCTATATTATCCGCAAGACTCTTCAATGGTGATTGTGCACCTGCACAGTCACAACAGATGGCTGCTGGCTATCTCTACAAGGACTACAGTGGGTCTGCATCTTTGATGACCCACCAGTACCATTATCTCTACAAGGACTACAGTGGGTCTACATCTTTGATGATCCATCAATACCATTATTTCTACAAGGACTGCAGTGGGTCTGCACCTCTGGTGGCCCACCAATACCGTAATCTCTACCAGGACTACAGTGGGTCTGCTCTGTGATGACCTACCTACCAATACTCTTCAAAATTTCGACTGACTCTGCTGTGGGTTTGCTCTGTTGTGGCCCATTACCTGTATGCATGTCAAGAGTCAGCACTGTCTTTCTGTTGGAAGGACAACACTACTTCTTCAAGATTGCATGGAAATCCACTACTTCCGTTCCATGTGCATTCTCTTCTACTGCTCAGACTTTAAGAAAAACACTACTATTTTACTGTGATGAACGATCAGGACTGTCTTTATAGACTGTGAGAAAATTTGAGCTTTTGACCAACATAGTATCAATAAGTGTGTGCATTTGATTTCTTTGTTATTGTAATTATGAAAAATTTTTTCAAATCTGTATTGGCCACTGCCCAATCCAATTTGTAAAATGTTTTTGTGGGGAGCATGGGGGCTATGTAAGTAGGCTGTTTAGGTTTTTTTATTGGTAACGCCACCTCTGTAATCACTGGCTGTGCTGTGTGCAGTCTGTGGCTGCTTTGCATTGTTGTAATACTCGCCATTGTAGTGTTAGGCAGCTGGCTGTGAACAGCGCGTAGCGTTGGGCAGTTGGAGGTGAGCCGCCAGCAGTGGTGGATGTGGGGAGAGAGATGGCGGAGTTTTGTAATTTGTCATGAACTGCTATATATATTATGACTATTAAGGTAAATACATTGTTTGTTCTCTATTAATATCTTTCATTTGCTAACTATCCCTATCAGTAGTTAGTGCTTTCCGTAGTTTGAATCTTTTATTTAGCTGGTAGTAGTGGTGCTCGCTGTATTGCAGTAGTTCGAGTAATGAAGATTTTTGTGAGGTAAGTGATTTCTGAAAGGTTTAGTTTAATGTTAGTCAGGGCCATTCTTTTGTAGGGATTTTTGAAAGTCAGATTGCGTTGCGCTAAAAAATATTGTATGTCAGTTAAGGACAGTCATGTATAATTCTTCAAAGGGGACGTTTCATAGCATGAGTGGTTAAAGATATGAGAGCTTGTCTTAACTTGTCGTCTAAGGTTACTTCAGGGTGTTGTAATTTCGTTCCCCAACTTCCCAGTGGAGGCATAAAGAAGCTGCCAATGTTTTTCCGAAATGGGTAGATTTGAAATGTCAGCTATTTTTACTTGATTAGTATTTTGTGTCATGCTAGGCCGAAAACTTGCGTTCGTATCCCAAACGAACTGTGCATCGCTAAACTGCGTGTGATTTGACATCGCGTTTGATGCTTGGTCTGCCTGTGTGTAAAAAATGGTCGAATTTCCTTGGCTATTATGACTGGAGGTGTTAAGAAAATCATGCGGCGGATTGTCCTGATTATCGTTCCTGAACAGTTGGTTGAGGTGGTGAGAAAATGTCGCATTTTGAGGCTGTAAAGAATTCATTTGGTGAGAGGGAGTGAAGTGACGTGGCTGACTGTATTGTTATGGCCCGTTATAATTGTTCCATTTCTTTGCCTTGTGACGATTTCTATTATATTTCCTGTTGTTCGGATGCTAGTAATTACCGTTGTGATTTATTGGTGAATTACCGTATTGTCGTAGTGTGTTTTGATAAATCGGGTTATATCTATTCTGGTTTGGATATTTACTACATGGTTTTCCATTGCGGCAGTTGAAATTTATGATAGCTGTAAGGCTGAGCGTTTGGTGGTCACGTGTTATGTCGGTAGGACGTTCCGTTGACACAGTCTGCTAGGTGCTGTTGCGAAGCGGGCGGTCCATTATTGTAATTATTGCGCGCACTCACATGCACGTCCTCATAGATCATATCCAAATTGTCAATAACGGAAAGAAAGGCTTCCTGGTCCTCTCCACTCACATTAACTAATTTTTCCCTTATTGACACAGGAAGTTTTGACTTAAAGATCATGATGACATCTTTAGTTGAAATAGGCGTGTCCCAATACAGAATTTTATGTAGATATTTTTCGAAATAACGCCTCAAACCTCCTCCCTTGGTGTTGAAAGGTTCGGCATTGTAGACTCCCTTTCGGAGTCTTTGTTGTATACCAGAACTCCAGAATTTATTCAAAAAATGCCTTTCGAAATCTGCGTAGGTGACATTTGTCTGTTACTTCAGTACCCCATACCCTAATATGAACTTTATTTGCTATCTGTCGTTCCATAATTCTAGAAAAGCACGTGTGAATGATTTTATAAATACCGTGGGACGTATATTTCGTTTTTCGGCTATGAAAGGCCTGAAAACTCTGTGTTTCAGCACACTCTCATCTCGCATTAGTTCAACGAGTGTCAGTTGATCGGTATGACTACGTGACGTTCAAGCTTTATCACGCATATTATTTACAGTTGGTGATAATTGTACTTGATATTCGGGATATTGACGAGTATCTTGTTCTGGCGGTAGTGAATAATCGCTTTGATTGTCGCATTGCAATTCTATAACTTGCCTTTTCAGCTGATCTATGTCATTGGTTAGCCATTGCTTCCATTCCGGAAGATCGTGGCTGAAGCCTCGTCTGATTTCGCCTAATTCACTGGTTAAAGTGTCACCAGAAGTACCGGGAGCTGTTAGGATTTCTGCTGTAGCGGATTTAACAGCACCTTTTAGATCAGAGTGTACCTTACTCTCAATGTAATGTTCCTTGAATTATATCCACCTTTCAAATTCCCTATGAAGTGTGGTGCTTATTCCTGCAGTGATATCTTCGGTCTTTTTGTCAATTTTGACATCGGATATTCGCTGAGCAAGGTTTTCTACCCGCTCGCCAATGTGGCTGACACCTTCCGTCAATTGGCCTACTATTTTCGAAACATCATTGTAATGTTTCTAAGAGTCACTCGCTGTTGATCTGCACATATCGCCTTGGGTCTGCAAATCTGTAAACTTTTTACGAATGTTGGTATCGGTGGAATCCACCATGGAAAGAACACTGTCTATTTTTGCACGTATGCTTGCGTTTAGCTCGCTTGCGTAAGCAGTGGTAATGGCTTTAATTTTTTCCTCCATGGTGTCATTCGAACTTTTGATTTGTGTTTGGATGTCGGTAATAACAGAATTTATATTGGTCATTCGCATTTGAGTGTCATCTATCCTCAATTCTAAACTGTTGAACCTGCTGTCTAACGCTGTGTTCTGTTTCTGTAATCTGGCATCAACATCCGCTATTTGGCTTCTAAGATTACCCGTGTGAACTTCAATATTGTCACTTTTGTTTGTTAACTGAGTGATCTGCATTTCAATATTGTCACCTTTGTTTGTTGACTGACTGATCTGCATTTCAGTATTGTTACTGTTGTTTGTTAACTGTCCCATGTGTGCTTCAAAACTGGTTTTCATATCAGCAAACAATTTTAGTACATCTGACAACGAGCATTCACGCGATTGCGACGCGAACTGTGGCGCCGACGACTAGCGTATCGCTTTGTCGTTTGTTGTTCCTTCTGTGGCGTTCGCTGTGTTATTCAGTGGTTTGGTATTTAATTTCTAAATGAAAATGATAATCTTATTTTATTACATTGAGTAATTACTAAATAATTTTTCTCCCGGCTAAAGATTTGGTCAAGTAGCTAAAGAACTCCTAGTTAACCTTGTGTTAAAGTGTTGTCTGTAAGTTTTGTAAGGGTCATTAAATCACAGTTCATACAACAGATTCTACACAAATATTGATTATGATGGAAACAATTATCTTCAGCAAGGTGATCATTAAAACCACCGAATATCAGCCGCGCACAACTCCGACGTATGTTACCTGAAACAATATTCTTCGCAATTCGTGCGTAATTAATTTCGGCTCCATACATCAGCTAGAAAAGTTTGTTATAACGATCGTGCTATGAGCACTGTTTTTAAAGAACCAATCTGATTCGAATTATTTTCATTAAAATGAGTTCGGAACCACCGGTGCACATTTATTTTTACACATTTGTATTACGTTCGGCATTTATGTCTGCAGAGTTGCGTAATTTGAATTTGCCGCTGCGATAATTGTTAAGATAGCGGCAGACAATTGGTAGAGACTTTCTATTATTAGAGCAATAAGTAAGAATTTGAAATGCTTATTAAACTCTATAAACTATACTTTCGTATTGTGCGCTATTTAGACTTCATCAAGCAAACATTTGATTTGTTTCTAAGGAAAACACAGACAAAAACGCGACACAAATCGCTATCATCAATGGCTGCGCTCCTTGTACCGGAAAAAAATAATTAACACAGATAATGCTTACTGAGAGAGGAATTAAAGCTACAAATAATTATTCACTCATATTTATAATAATAATGAACTCTATTCTCAAGTAATAATTAACAAATAATTACAATTTCTTAACAGACCTCAGTTTGATATGGGTCTGCAACCTACAAAAGCCAACCAACAAAAGGTAAAAACAAAGGAAGACAAACGCAGATCATGGTTCAAAAATGGTTCAAATGGCTCTGAGCACTATGGGACTCAACATCTTAGGTCATAAGTCCCCTAGAACTTAGAACTACTTAAACCAAACTAACATAAGGACATCACACACACCCATGCCCGAGGCAGGATTCGAACCTGCGACCGTAGCAGCCTCGCGGTTCCGGACTGCAGCGCCAGAACCGCACGGCCACCGCGGCCGGCTACGCAGATCATAAAAGGAATTTACAATTATCATTGTCTTTGTATGAAACACATCGATATGTCCAATTACATCATAGAATATTATATAAATAATTAATATTTATCATCGTTTTCACTGTTTTTTCATACGTCGAATAGATAATGTTTATAACTGTTAGAGGCATAATTTCCTCTCGTCGCACTGTACCTAAAATTTATCTCGTGGATGTTACACTTCACTACGAGATTCAAGTTTGTTTACACCCGCGCGCGGTCCAAGTCGTCTGGGTTGCTGATCTGCAATTTTAAATTTAGCGTAGTTACGCCACACGAGCGCGAAAAGATAATTTATAATTATGATTTTCACTTGTCAGGCGCGCCAATGATTTCGCGTACTGATTTCTCAGGTATTGCTTGCGCGTTATGAACAATTATAAATCATAGCACACGAAGATGCCAATATGGCAACTGGAGAGATAAAATAAATAAAAAACACTTATACACCACTGAAACTAGTGTAGATAGCGGCCATTTTGATCCACTAAAATATACAATGAAAATGTTGACAAACTATTTCTAACTATTTTAAGCGAAATGATGTGAAAGAGGTGGATCTAACAGCAAAAAAGAAACAGAAATTTGAGAAATTAAATAGAATGAAGAAAAGGAAAGAAACGTAGAGAGTGAATCCACTAGCCGATTGAATGCTCGGTAAGCAAAGCTTCAAACGTAATGATAAGTCGTACTCACTTTAGTTGTCTTGCGCTCTGCTATTTACTGCTGTTGTAAATTCGTACTGCGGTTTTCTGCACTTACGTCCTTTTTTACTCCTTCTTTTCCGTGCACTTCCAAATATCCTCCAGATGGTAGCATGAAAAATAAAAAGAACGGATCACGTTTTAGTCAAGTCCCTGTTCGGGCGCCACATCTGACGTTAGAAACTCGCTTATTCTGTATAAGAAATAGTAGTAAATAATAATAGTGATGCTGTCACTGTTTGTTGGTAATATTTACTGACAAAATGCAACCTAACGCTAGATTGCATACTTACGGCTATCCTGTGTGGCCGTATTTAGTACGACTTGAAAAAAGAGAGAGATTATTAATTAATCTCCGATGCGTCGGTTCTCGATTGTGTTCAGGAGACGTACGGATTGATTAGGCGAATAATTGACCTTTTGATCCGGATTATCTTTACGCAATCAGAATCTTCGATGAAAATACCTAAGAAACCTATTTGAATTAAGCATCATTTGAATTAATCATAATTTATTATCATCTGCAAAAAATAGACGCTTCGTTATTCATGTTCATATTACCATTTTCCGCATACAACTATTCATTATCATTCATTATCTCATATATTGTAGAGTTTCTTACTTCTAGCATATTTCATCACTAAAATTAGCAGGTGCAGTTCCGTCTGACAGCCTGCAATCATCGCCTCGTATTCTGAAAGAAAAATAATTGGTTAAGACTGCTATCATATGGTGTGTATAGTATATTCTTGTTAATGCTTGTTAATTCTGATCCATTTACTCTTCATGACAAGGTTTTGCATTTTCTTTCGTTCATTCCGATAGTGAAATTTCCATTTCATATTAAACCACTGTGGTTTGGTTAATTTATTTTTATTACACGGTATTGTTTTCTAAAAATGATGAATGTGGATTAATATCTTGCGTTTAAATCACATACTCATTAAATGAAAACTTGTTTCTAGAGATATAACAAATCATACAGCATCGCATGACAGGAAACGTATTAGGTCAAAGCCATTGACAATTTTCAAGTGCAAAAATGTGCACACAATATCTTAAAGACTGCATAGTGCATACACAGAAAATTCTACTTTCGATAGGAAAACCATCATATATACATAAAAAGAATGGAAAATGTGCACAGTCTGATATATAAAGATAAGAAAAGCGACCTGCTAACCATACCTTGCCGGGCACTTGCCAAGAAAAAAATATGATCATCATCAAGAAGTAGTCACATATACATAATTGCGTAAGTGGTCACATAATATGTAAGTTTATCTGGAAAAATGTGCACGGTCTGAGGAATAACGACAAGAAAAGCGACCTGCTAACCTTACCTTGCCGGGCACTTGGCAAGAAGAAATATAATAATCATCAGTAATCTAGAAATGGCATTACATTGTGATAAGTCATAAAGCATGTTCATTCAATAAAGGGTTTAATATTGGAAATATGGTGATTGCCCTTGGTTTTTCTGATTCTCAAAGTTCCGACATGTACTACATTAGGGTGAGGAATGCTGCGAATTCTATATGGACCTGCTCAAATTTACTGCATCTACTCTTTCTTCTGTTGGATAAATAATGTGTGCATATTAATATCTTCTGTCTTATGTGGAATTGACGACGTGTACAAACCTGTTTTTGCTGTCTGCTCCGGCGCTCTGCGACACGTTTGATGTTGTTGAGCGCAATGTCAATTATTTCATGGTGGCGCAGTCGACGAGATGTAGGAAAGGATGCTAATTGTTTAATTTTGTTGGGTGGTTCAACATTTTTCAATATAACAGTCGGTGATAGCATAGTAGATTCGTTTGGTATGGAGTTAATTACATCCTGGAATGAGAGTATGTGTGTGTGTCCCAATCAATATGTCTTTTAATGGCAGTATATTCTACATAGTTTACCAATTTCTTTCATAAGTCGCTCAGAAGGGTTCGAAGAAGCGTGATACCTGGATATATAGGATATATAGATCGGAGAAATGTTCCTAGCTCGTAACATACGTGTCCATATCGCAGATCGAAATTGTGGTCCATTGTCGGAAATTACTTTCAATACATGCCCTACATGAAATAAAAAATGTTTTACAAATGCATTCGAAATAGATTTAGCAGTAACTTTGCGTAACGGACTGAAGTTAAAAATTTCGAAGTGAGCTCAACAGTGACAAATATGTAACAAAAACCTCTATTAGATCTGGGAATCGGACCAAAAATGTCTACAGCGGCCATCTGTCCCAATTTAATGGGTACAATGGGATGTAACGGAGGAATATGTGAAGTCGTGTCTGTTTTAGCTTTCTGGCAGATTTTGCATGACGCTAAAACTCGTCGAATACGTTGGCAGAATAACAGTTCTGTCTCTGTATAAGAAAACATTTTCTAGCTCCATAATGTGCGTAACTTTAATGAGTGTACCAAATTAATTTGTTAACAAGCTCGTCAGGAATGCAAAACAACCAGTTGTTGCTGTCAGGGTGAGAGCGGCGAAATAGAACGTTATTGCGTACATTATAATGGTTTCTAATGGTAACGTTATTCCTATCTTGCCAAAGGTGTTTAATTTCTTTTCATACGTTGTCTTTGCTCTGCTCTTGTGCTATGTATCGTAATGACGACGAAATGAAATTTTCAAATGCAACTTGTTGTATATACATGATGCCAAAATTTGCTTGGCAGAAGTTGGTTGTGGTGTCATGCTGATTGTTGCTGAGAGAACGGGATAGTGCGTCTGCTACATCATTTTGTGTACCGGGAATGTGAACAATTGTAAAATTAAATTCCTGTAAATAAAGTTTCCATCTGCTTAACCTGTCGTGTGTAAATTTTGCGGAAAGTAAAAACTGTATAGCTCTATGATATGTGTAAACGGTAGTATGTCTTCCGTAAAGAAAATGCCTAAATTTGGTAAATGCCTGTAAAACACATAATGTTTCAAGTTCCGTAACAGAATGATTGCGTTCAGCAGGTGAGAGAATTCGGCTTGCAAAGGCGACGTTTTTAATTACTGTAGTACCGTCTTCTTCAATTTCCTGAAAAATGTATACGCCTAAAGCAGTGTTAGAACTGCCGGTGGCAATGGAAAAATTTCTGGTAGGATCTGGTTGTGATAAAAGTGGTGCATTTAACAAGGCATGTTTCAGATTAACAAACTCAGACTGTGCTTGGCTATCCCAGGACCAAATAGCGTTTTTACCCGTCAACTGGCATAATCTAGGGATGTCTAAAGCAGAGTAATGAATAAATTTACGACAAAGTTAATTAAACCCAGAAAGCTGCGTATTTGTTTCTTGGTCGTAAAGCTTTCCGGGCAGGTGCAGTGCCTTCTGCTGAAACTATATGTCCAAGAAATTTTATAGAAGTTTTTCCAGAGTGCGATTTGCTAAGATTAACTGTGAGTCCTTGTGCACGAAAAGTTTGCAACAGTTGTTCCAGAATCAAATTGTGTTCCGGCCAATTAGCTTCTGCAATAAGGATGTCGTCTACATACGTTGTGATTCTGTATTTAAGTTCTGTCGGAAGTATAGTATTCAATACGCGAATAAATGCTGCTGAAGAAATTGTTAAACCGAACGGTAATTTGCAAAATTGATAACCATCACCAAAAACAGAGAAATCGTGTGTACTTTCTGCAATTCGGATGGAGCTGAATTTGCCAAAATCCCGATTTTAAATCTAATGTTGAATAAATAGCAGTACCATGAAATTTCTGTATTTCGTCTAGTGTCTGTGGGCGATCTGTTTCATTAATAATAATGTCGTTGACCTGACGCTAATCAAGTACGAGGCGAAGTGAGCCATCCCTTTTTCTTAACAATATGGAGAGGGTTTATGTATGGACTAACTGCCGGTTCAGTAATACCTCGGTCAAGCATAGCTTGCAATTCTTTCTTAACTTGTTCTCTGTGGATGTAAGGAATGGGATAATGTTTGGCTTTAAATGTGCTATGCTGTTTAACATGAAATTCATACATAAAACCGGACATAGTACCAGGGATGTTGTAAAAACCTGGAGCTTGCTGTAAAAGAATTCTGTGCAGTTGAGTACGTTCGTCATCTGTAATAGCACTGCTCTGTTTAACCTTCTCAGGAATCGTTTACATAACGTCATAGTCGGCTTCGTCTGGTGTATTGTAGCTGTGTACATACGTATCTGTGAACAATGTGGAATGACAGTCTATGTTACGTGATGTAGAAATGACCTCTGTCCGATTAATTGCTTGTTCTTCTGCATATAAAGTATGCTGAAATTCTAATGCCAGTTGTACTTTTTCATCTTTTAACATTAAATAGGAATTTTGGAAGTCAATAATTGCGTCGTGCTGTACTAAAAAATTCGTACCTAAAGTAACGTCTGTTGTCAATAAGGGAACAATCCAAAAATTTGAGTGGAACGTATGACCTGCAATTCAAAATTATAAGTGTGTCTGTAATTTTACATCTACTCCTTTACCAGATACTGCTCCTTTTACTTTAGTTTTGCCTAATGGTAAAGTAGGATAAGTATTGTCTTTGATACAATCGTTGAAAGTTTCTTCATTTATAACTGACATAGGTGATCCAGAATCGATTACTGCTGAAAATGTGAATGATCCAATCTTTACCTCAATGACAGGGTGGCAAATAGTTTTTTAAATAACTAGTTTTTCATGTAAAAGTGTGTCTCGGATGTCGTCAAAAGTAATAACATTTTCGTTAATAAGATTCTGTGTATCAAAAGTATTGCTTACGTTGCTAGAAGATGCAACCTGTACTGTATCTAGTGAAATTCTTTCTGACGTGCTGTTATTTTCAGGAAGATGCTGTGGCATTTCGACTACTTGTACTGTTCTGTTATTTAGTCCTGACGTATTAGGTTTGGGATGATACGGACTGTCTGGTTCATTCGTGATAATCTGTTGTGGATGACTCTGCTGCTGGTAAGACCGACTGTTATTAAATGTACACTGAAAACTGTGCTCATTACTTTTACGTCTGTCATGATAATCATTGCTATACGGCGCGTTGCGATAGGAGTTGAAATGATGCGTTTTCTGTACGTACTGATTTCCTTGTTGCTGTGCGTTACTATTTGTCGGAGTCGACGCTATACGTGTAGGCGGCGAAACATTAAAGCTTGGTTGACCTTGCAGACTACATTGTTGGTTAGGTATGCTAACCGGCTGGTTTTGTTGCTGTTATGGGGAAAAAACCTCTATTGTTGCCAAAATATGTTTGCTGTTGCTGATAATTATGAGGAAACTGCTGATTACAATTTTGTCTCTTATTAAAATTCTGGTGGTTGTTATTCCTGGAGCGTCTATCACCTTTGCTATTAAAATAGCGTGGCTGATCGTAATTACTATATGCTTGTTGGCCTTAGTTATGCTGTGAAAAATTTTTGTTTATGAAGGAATGGTCTGATTGCTGAACTTCCAAAAGCTGTAGCAGATCTCTAAATGCCGAAATATTTTCTTTCTGTTGTCCTGTTAAAAAGTGATACTCTTAACAATCGTGGTAATTTTGAAATACATAATTGGATAAGAGATGATTGACTGTACGGCTCACATAAATATTGGTTTTGTTGTACCATGTGTTCAAAAAATTGCGTGACAGTGGGAAAATTTGAGTTCTCATAATTCGGTAAGCTAATTAAATGATCCTTGATTCCGCGCTGTGTCATCTTCGACCAATACGCTGACAGAAAAGCATTCTGAAATTCTTCTACCGAATAACATTGTCTAGCGATCGGTCTCATACGAGTTGCCTATTCGGCTTCCAAAAAACTGCAAATAAATTCAAGTTTGTGTGTTACTGGCCAAGTTGATGGAAAAGCAAAGCTAAATTGTTGTATCCAATCCAAAGGGCGAATCTGTGTTCTGTCATTTTTAAATACCTTAAATTTCCTAACGGACAGAAAGTGCTTGTAATCAAAATTATCGTCTCTGAATGTCTGAGCATATTCATGATTGCATGAGAATCTATTTGTCTGGGTCTGTTCGGAATCTAAATCACGTACTCTCTGTAAATTACCTGAATTATACTGACTGTGTGAGTGTGACAAATGTTCAGGATGTGGCATTTGCTGTGACGTGTTAGAGGCTGAAACATTTTTCATTTCTGTCACTTCTTGCTGCAAAGATGACAATTTTCTACATCATGTATTATTGGACGAACCTGTCTCACTGATTGTCTGCTGTATGTTTTGGAATTCTGGTGTTTGATTGAACGAAATTTGTGACGTATCGTCTGATTTGGTGTCATTGTTATTTTCGATAACGTCAATACGACTGGCCAATTTATCATATTTTTCAGTCAGTGCTTTTACCTGATCGTCATTTTTAGTGTCACAAGCATTAATTTGTTTTTTGCATTTTACGAGTGGTTTTGTTTAATTTCTTAACGTCTGCTTTAATGGCATCGGGATGCTGTATTAATTCCAATTGTTAAAGTCTGCTGGTCACTGTCTGAAAGTCGACTGTGTGTGTGTCTGTTTTTGTTTTAAGATCAAAGATTTCATCATGCAATTCGACGTTCAACTGTTTGATAGTATTGATTGCATCTGATACTGTAGCAATATTGTTGTCTACGTATGTTTTTGCTTTCGTAAACAACGTACGCTTATCTTCATGTCTTTGCGTAGTAATTGTTTCCATGACTTGTTTCTTTACTTTGTTCTGTTCTGTATGAATTTGCGGTAACGCATTTCACTGTTTTGTGGGTGGTGATTAAAACGTTCGGCAATTTGGCTGTTCTGTTGTTCAAATTTCTTGTCGACCTTCGCATCCAGTGTGCGTGAAAGTTCTGCTGACATTAATTTACACTCGTCGCGTAACTGTGTTGCGTTTTCTGAACATTGTTTAGCGACAGCACTGATTTCATCTCTAGGTAATTTTGTTGTGTCTGCATGTGTATTCCGTAATTCCTGTGCAACGGATCTGATTTCTTCACTACTGTTCCTAGCACAAGCCTTAATTTCCTCACGTAACTAACTGTTCTTCGGTATCATGTCATTGCACGGCAACGGCTGTAATCTGTTCATTAATCTGTTTAAACTTTTCATTAATTTGTTTGATCGACCTGTCGTGTTTTTCATTAAGTTGTTTATTCGATTCATTAAGTAGTCTATAATTGTTGTCTTGTTTTTCATTCGACTGTTTGAGATTTTCATTAAGTTGTTTGTTCGATTCATTAAGTTGTAGCAATACTGCCATAACTTGATCTATGCCAAAATTAGCGACTCTATTCTCTGTGCTGTGTGATGGAGTATCTGCATTTGTCACGTTTTGTGTAACCATTTGGTCATTGTCTGATTCATGAAAAGATTTGCTAATTGGATGTGCACTGTTGGTCACTACACCGGAATCAAATAATTGTGATCTATTTTGAGTACATTTTTCATCTTCATTAGAAACATTTATCTCTTCACTGTGTAAATTTTTGCAAATCAGGTGTATCAAACTGGGCAGCGTTCGTTGCAGCGGAAAGTGCCGCGTCATCAATTGACGTTAAATTTACTGTGGACATAATTGAATTTGTTTGTTCATCATTTGGATTAAAATCATTACTAGTGGTCGGCACGCACAGATTATCTGTAATTGGAGGATTATCATTATGACACTGAGTGTCGTTAATATTATCAGTCAAATTATTCAAGTCGGCTTTTTCACTGATTACGCATCGCGATGTGTTGTTGGCAGTTTTTCGCGGCGTATTTACAAGTCAAAAAAGTGGGCACAAAATCAAATAAAGACAAAGCAAAAATGGAACAAATACAATAACAACAAAGAGCAATAAATTGCTGATGATCTGTGAAAGAAGGAGTGACAAATTAGTAAACGCGTTGCGCCAGATGCAAACTATATTTAACATTAAGTAAATAAGAGCAGATATATAACCGACTACTTCTCAGAAATTCACAAAAAATACGATCCTGGCCGGTTGTCGACAAGTGTAACCTCCCAACAGTAAAAATAATTATAGTATTCGCATTCAATGTAACCTCCCAACAGTATACTTCCGTAATCTTGCAATAATAACGTGACTAACCTCTCAATAAGATTGTGGCTTACTTATAACCTTTCAATAATTGACTGTGAATTTAAACTGGTAAATTTTGGACGTCAGCAGTGCTGCGTCATGGCCCTAAAAGATCATTCTGAATAAATTGAAAATTCTTACCTCACTGAAGTCGTCGGATAACGCGTATATATCTGCTCCTATAAGAAATTTTTCTGGCACAGCCCAGTGCAATGCTCGCCGCTAGATTTGTCATGTATAAAAGGAAACGACTGACTCTTCTTTACGATAATCGGGATGACCATGGATTTCAGAAATTAATAAATTCTTTAAATTCAGATGAATGATTGTCAAAAAGTTAATTTTGTAAAAATGATTATTATTAAAAGATTTTTTTAAACATTTACGTGGGACTTGATATAACAATAGTACATATTTTGTTGTAACAAACTACATATGCGCGCGGCTGCTTTTAACTTACATTACATCGCTCAGGCACCGCCATCGCTCCCCACAACTGGTCCCGCCAACTGCTATTACTGCAGCCAACACCGCTCTCTGGTCTGAGATTCTCTTATAGCTTACCTTATAGCTTACATATCGCAGGTAGCGCGTGAGCGATCCATCGAAATTACATCTGCTCGAGTGCGCTAGCAATAAATTCCTTAGTCATGGACTTCTTACAACCGGAAGTGTTTAAACCACGGCCGGCCAGATATTCTGCACGCGAGCGGTGCTCCTGCACATGTGCAACTTCCGGACCACAGCGTGCACGCCGCAGCCGTCAGCGTTCATGTAGTGCATGTTTCTACGCACAGATGTCGCTTTATCCACTTGCTGGGATACTCTGTACCGGCGCATTCTAGTGCTCTTTCCACAGCTTGCAAGCCAACCATGGGAAGGTATTTCGCGTATTGAACATTTAAAATACTGTCATAGTCTACTCATTGAGACGTCTACTTTTATGTTAACAGTTTAACCTGGTAAGACAAGTAATACAGTAAGAACTGTGGGTTTTTATTAAGGCAGCTTGACTGACGGCACGTAAATACGAGTAATGTTTTTGACCTAGTATTTAAGAAAGAGAGCACTTAGCGACTTCCAACGAACCTTATTCATGATTTCGAATAACATTAAACTAATGCGAGATTTCCTATAACTAACTCTCGGTGCCCTCAGTTACACCCACATAATTTCTGTCTCACTGACCTCTGAACAGAATGATAACCGCAGACCTCTCGATGATCACCTGTTATTTCAATTCCGTTATTGCTATATCTTTCATCAGTTCCGTCTGATATCTGCATAATAACTGACAATTAGATGAATCTTATGTTTTATCACTTCAGCTGAGCGTAGCCCTTCACACATTAAAAAAAAAACCTAAATGTAAGTATACATTGGAACAATCGGTTTAATGACCAATTTTCCTGATAACAATGTAACAGGGAGCAGAATGAGGCAATAATGCACAATTAGTAAACAATAATTTTTAATTGTTGTTGTTGTTGTGGTCTTCAGTCCTGAGACTGGTTTGATGCAGCTCTCCATGCTACTCTATCCTGTGCAAGCTTTTTCATCTCCCAGTACCTACTGCAACCTACATCCTTCTGAATCTGCTTAGTGTATTCATCTCTTGGTCTCCCTCTACGATTTTTACCCTCCACGCTGCCCTCCAATACTAAATTGGTGATCCCTTGATGCCTCAGAACATGTCCTACCAACCGATCCCTTCTTCTGGTCAAGTTGTGCCACAAACTTCTCTTCTCCCCAATCCTATCAATACTTCCTCATTAGTTATGTGATCTACCCATCTAATCTTCAGCATTCTTCTGTAGCACCACATTTCGAAAGCTTCTATTCTCTTCTTGTCCAAACTATTTATCGTCCATGTTTCACTTCCATACATGGCTACACTCCATACGAATACTTTCAGAAATGACTTCCTGACACTTAAATCAATACTGGATGTTAACAAATTTCTCTTCTTCAGAAACGCTTTCCTTGCCATTGCCAGCCTACATTTTATATCCTCTCTACTTCTACCATCATCAGTTATTTTGCTCCCCAAATAGCAAAACTCCTTTACTACTTTAAGTGCCTCATTTCCTAATCTAATTCCCTCAGCATCACCCGACTGAATTAGACCACATTCCATTATCCTTGTTTTGCTTTTGTTGATGTTCATCTTATATCCTCCTTTCAAGACACTGTCCATTCCATTCAACTGCTCTTCCAAGTCCTTTGCTGTCTCTGACAGAATTACAATGTCATCGGCGAACCTCAAAGTTTTTATTTCTTCTCCATGAATTTTAATACCTACTCCGAATTTTTCTTTTGTTTCCTTTACTGCTTGCTCAATATACAGATTGAACAACATCGGGGAGAGGCTACAACCCTGTCTTACTCCCTTCCCAACCACTGCTTCCCTTTCATGTCCCTCGACTCTTATAACTGCCATCTGGTTTCTGTACAACTTGTAAATAGCCTTTCACTCCCTGTAATTTACCCCTGCCACCCTTAGAATTTGAAAGAGAGTATTCCAGTCAACATTGTCAAAAGCTTTCTCTAAGTCTACAAATGCTAGAAACGTAGGTTTGCCTTTCCTTAATCTTTCTTCTAAGATAAGTCGTAAGGTCAGTATTGCCTCACGTGTTCCAGTGTTTCTACGGAATCCAAACCGATCTTCCCCGAGGTTGGCTTCTACTAGTTTTTCCATTCGTCTGTAAAGAATTCGTGTTAGTATTTTGCAGCTGTGACTTATTAAGCTGATAGTTCGGTAATTTTCACATCTGTCAACACCTGCTTTCTTTGGGATTGGAATTATTATATTCTTCATGAAGTCTGAGGGTATTTCGCCTGTTTCATACATCTTGCTCACCAGATGGTAGAGTTTTGTCAGGACTGGCTCTCCCACGGCCGTCAGTAGTTCCAATGGAATATTGTCTACTCCGGGGGCCTTCTTTCGACTCAGGTCTTTCAGTGCTGTGTCAAACTCTTCGCGCAGTATCATATCTCCCATTTCATCTTCATCTACATCCTCTTCCATTTCCATAATATTGTCCTCAAGTACATCGCCCTTGTATAGACCCTCTATATACTCCTTCCACCTTTCTGCTTTCCCTTCTTTGCTTAGAACTGGGTTTCCATCTGAGCTCTTGATATTCATACAAGTCGTTCTCTTATCTCCAAGGGTCTCTTTAATTTTCCTGTAGGCGGTATCTATCTTACCCCTAGTGAGATAGGCCTCTACATCCTTACATTTGTCCTCTAGCCATCCCTGCTTAGCCATTTTGCACTTTCTGTCGATCTCATTTTTGAGACGTTTGTATTCCTTTTTGCCTGTTTCACTTACTGCATTTTTATATTTTCTCCTTTCATCAATTAAATTCAATATTTCTTCTGTTACCCAAGGATTTCTACTAGCCCTCGTCTTTTTACCTACTTGATCCTCTGCTGCCTTCACTACTTCATCCCTCAAAGCTACCCATTCTTCTTCTACTGTATTTATTTCCCCCATTCCTGTCAATTGCTCCCTTATGCTCTCCCTGAATCTCTGTACAACCTCTGGTTCTTTTAGTTTATCCAGGTCCCATCTCCTTAAATTCCCACCTTTTTGCAGTTTCTTCAGTTTTAATCTACAGGTCATAACCAATAGATTGTGGTCAGAGTCCACATCTGCCCCTGGAAATGTCTTACAATTTAAAACCTGGTTCCTAAATCTCTGTCTTACCATTATATAATCTATCTGATACCTTTTAGTATCTCCAGGGTTCTTCCATGTATACAACCTTCTTTCATGATTCTTAAACCAAGTGTTAGTTATGATTATGTTGTGCTCTGTGCAAAATTCTACCAGGCGGCTTCCTCTTTCATTTCTGTCCCCCAATCCATATTCACCTACTATGTTTCCTTCTCTCCCTTTTCCTACACTCGAATTCCAGTCACCCATGACTATTAAATTTTCGTCTCCCTTCACAATCTGAATAATTTCTTTTATTTCATCATACATTTCTTCAATTTCTTCGTCATCTGCAGAGCTAGTTGGCATATAAACTTGTACTACTGTAGTAGGCGTGGGCTTCGTATCTATCTTGGCCACAATAATGCGTTCACTATGCTGTTTGTAGTAGCTTACCCGCATTCCTATTTTCCTATTCATTATTAAACCTACTCCTGCATTACCCCTATTTGATTTTGTGTGTATAACCCTGTAGTCACCTGACCAGAAGTCTTGTTCCTCCTGCCACCGAGCTTCACTAATTCCCACTATATCTAACTTTAACCTATCCATTTCCCTTTTTAAATTTTCTAACCTACCTGCCCGATTAAGGGATCTGACATTCCACGCTCCGATCCGTAGAACGCCAGTTTTCTTTCTCCTGATAACGACATCCTCTTGAGTAGTCCCCGCCCGGAGATCCGAATGGGGGACTATTTTACCTCCGGAATATTTTACCCAAGAGGACGCCATCGTCATGTAATCATACAGTAAAGCTGCATGCCCTCGGGAAAAATTACGGTTGTAGTTTCCCCTTGCTTTCAGCCGTTCGCAGTACCAGCACAGCACGGCCGTTTTGGTTATTGTTACAAGGCCAGATCAGTCAATCATCCAGACTGTTGCCCTTGCAACTACTGAAAAGGCTGCTGCCCCTCTTCAGGAACCACACGTTTGTCTGGCCTCTCAACAGATACCCCTCCGTTGTGGTTGCACCTACGGTACGGCTATCTGTATCGCTGAGGCACGCAAGCCTCCCCACCAACGGCAAGGTCCATGGTTTTTAATTATGAAAGGAATAAATCCAAAAACGTTTATCACTGGTCATGAGAGATGATATAGTTAATATAGGGCACAAAAGCACGTCTCTTTGACAAACTCAAGCAGTTGCGACGATTTTCATCACTTATGCTTAATCGAAACCTTGATTTATTCATTTTCATCACCGAGAAAAATCTTTCACAAACATATGTCGAACCGAAAATGGACATAACTATCGTGCAGGCGTGGAAATTCTTGTTGTGAAAAATTTTCGTAGAATTCTTTTGCACTTCGCACTGCAAAGAACTTGTCTTTCAGTCTTGTATTGCACTGTAGGTCGATCAGTTCCATCTGTAGATCATTCGGAGCATCTTCAACTGACGACGAGAACGGTCGAGCAAAGAGGCGAATGTCAGGACACAAACTCGTAACATATGCAAATCGTGCTCGAAATTGTTCCTTAATTTTTACAATTATTGACACGTATTCTTGAAATCTAGCACTTTCACGGACCAGTCCAAGAGTCGGGAAACGTGCAGTGTTTTCTGTCAATAGCTAGCTCTCCCAAAGCGCAAGCTTCCTTTCAAAGGCATTTACTTTTTCCAACATGTCAGAATTTAAACTATTTTCACCTTGCAAACTGACGCTCAGGCTGTTCATGTGAGACGTAATGTCCACGAGAAAGGCAAGGCCTGACATCCAGCAAGGGTCTTCCAACATAGGTTCACTTTTTCCCTCCTCATGTAAGAATGTTACTATGACCAAACGTAAATCAAAAAATATGTTCAGCATTTTACCTCGACTGAGCCAGCGTACTTCGTATAGTAAGGTATGTCGCCGTACTCCGCTCGTAATTCCTCCTAGAACCACCGAATCTGGCGATGCGTAAACCCATGTGTCTTCAGATAGTTTACAGTACGCACAACAATTTGCATGACGTTTGCTAACGTCACTGATATTGCACAAAGCGTCTCTCGATTAAGAATGCAGTGAATTCCATAGAACGCCTCGTCTGTGCGACCTAGCTTTTTGCGCATCCGTGCTATGAGTCCTCTCTGATAGGCCTTGCATTGATGGTGCTCCATCTGTGGTCACTGAGACTAACCGATTCCAGTTCATACCGACACCATCAATCGCTTTATCGACAGCTTGTAGTAAGTCCGCACCTGTAGTAGTCCATTTCAAAGGTATTAAGTCCAAAACGTCCTCTGTTACACAAAGTGCGTTATCGATACGTCGTATGTATATCGCAACCTGGGCTGTATCTGTAAGATCTGTTGCTTCATCGAGCGCAACAGAGAAAGCAACAAAGTATTTACCCTTATTTATTAGCTGCCTGTGCACATCGTCGGCCATAGCACTGATACGTCTTGTCACTGTTTGTTTGGATAGACTGATTTCTTGAAACCTGCTAACGTTCGTGGGACACACAAGTTCTGCAGCAGCAGTCAGACACCCTTTTACAAACTCCCCTTCGGAAAAGGGTTTTCCAAATCGTGCAATTCTTAATGCGATTTTAAAACTTGCTCGCAATGAAGATTTGGTGCGGTTGTCATTCTGGAAAATTGAAAACAGTACATTGTACAGCGTACAGTAAAATAGACATAAATGTAACACAAGAAACTAAGAGTTCAGGAAGTATCAGTTACTTTGACGTACAGTAAAATCGAGTTGATGTGTCTCATCCATTTTCTTAAGGACATTTAATTTTGCTTGCCATTATTCACTGTTGACTACACTACACTCGTCTTTGTGATACGTATTGCAGTGTCTTTCAATTGAAAACTTAAGCTGGCCGCCTATTATTCGGCGGCACAGCAAACACTTTGAGTTTTCACTAATGGCTACAAAAAATTGCAGTTCCCAGTCAGTTTCAAACGACTGAGAACGTAGATCTCCCGTCCTTTGCTTTTTCACAGTACCTGCCATTTCTCAGTACTTCTCTGTTAAGGTTACGGCCACCATGAGTAAAAGAGACTGGGTATGTTGCGCTCTTACTTGTACCTCATAAACAGGTAAGTGGAGCTGGCGCCGTTCATTTAGGAAACATGTCTAATAACAGATGTCGCTGTCGCTCGCTGTCGCACACGTGCGCACATGTGCAGCACTTCAGCACGTCTGCACACTGTGCAGCATTTGGCCAGTCCTGGTTTAAACTCGAAAGAGTATTGCTGGAG
The DNA here is from genome assembly GCF_023864345.2 of Schistocerca serialis cubense. NCBI lineage: Eukaryota > Metazoa > Arthropoda > Insecta > Orthoptera > Acrididae > Schistocerca > Schistocerca serialis. The sequence continues at coordinate 1,231,980,935 of NC_064638.1, read as the reverse complement.
CCACTCTGTAGCAATTGTGGACGTGCGGGGTGTCGCCTTGGCCTGCTGGAATTGTCCGTCTGAATGCATAATGGGCATGAATGGATGCACGCGATCAGACAGGATTCTTACGTACGTCTCACCTGTCAGAGTCGTATCTGAGCAAGCCCCACAGCATTACAGAGCCTCCACCAGCTTGAACAGTTCCCTGCTGACATGCAGGGTCCATGGATTCATGAGGTGGTCTCGATATCTGTATACGTCCATTCGCCCGATAGAATTTCAAACACGACTCGTCCGACTAGACAACATGTTTCCCGTCATCAACAGTCCAATGTCGGTATTGACGGGCCCTGGCGAGGCGTAAAGCTTTGTGTCGTGTAGTCGGCAAGGATAAACGACTGGCCTTCGGCTCCCAAAGCCCATTTCTATGATGTTTCGTTCAATGGTTCGCACGCTGACACTTGCTGACGGCCCAGCATTGAAATCTGCAGCACTTCTCTCACGTTGAACGATTCTCTTCAGTCGTCGTTGGCCACGGTCTTGCAGGATCTTTTTCCGGCCGCAGCGATGTCGGAGATTTGTTGTTTTACCGGATTCCTGAAATTCACGGTACATTCGTGAAATGGTCGTACGGGAAAATCCCCACTTCATCGCTACCTCGGAGACGCTGTGTCCCGTCGCTCCTGCGGCGCTATAACACCACGTTCAGACTCACTTAGCCGGCCGGTGTGGCCGTGCGGTTCTAGGCGCGTCAGTCTGGAACCGCGTGACCGCTACAGTCGCAGGTTCGAATCCTGCCTCGGGCATGGATGTGTGTGATGTCCTTAGATTAGTTAGGTTTAAGTAGTTCTAAGTTCTAGGGGACTGATGACCACAGATGTTGAGCCCCATAGTGCTCAGAGCCATTTGAACCATTTTGAAACTCACTTAAATCTTGATAACTTGCCATTGCAACAGTAATCGATCTAACAACTGGGCCAGACACTTGTTGTCTTATACAGATGTTGGCGACCGCAGCGCCGTATTCTGTCTGTTTACGTGTCTCTGTATTTGATTACACATGCCCATGACAGTTTCATTGGCGCTTCATAGTAAATTTTGGCTTGGTTCCAAGAGCTGGTTGTTAGATGTCGCGATTGGCTTTGCTTCGATGGAAAATGGAAATCACCGTTCGCGTCATTGGCAGGGAGGCCCCTTGCGGGGCAGGTCTGGCCGCCTCTGTGCATGTCTTATTTCATTCGATGCCACAGTGGGCGACCTGCGCTCCGGATGGGGATGAAATGATGATGAAGACAGCACAACACCCAGTCCTTGAGCGGAGAAAATATCCGACCCAGCCGGGAAACGAACCCGGGCCCGTAGGACAGCAATCCGTTACGCTGACCACTCAGCTATCGGGGCGGACGGCTTTGCTTCGACGATCGTCAGGAAAGTATGTCGGTCCTTTTTCCTAGTATAATTTTCTGAAACCTTAGCTTCGGTACTTTCCACCGTTCACAAAATAAAAAAGGTTGTAGTTGTTCGATAGTTTGCGCTGAGTGAGTGACATGGAGCAACATTCAGTCTCTCAAAACTGCAGTGAACCTAAATCTGTTGCAGAGCGGGGTGCAGATCAGAGACGTGAGTGGGCGGCGCAGGCGTGCGGCCGTTCCCCGGAGCAGAGCCTGTGTGTGTGCGGCGTGGCCGGGCCGTGTGGCCGGACACGGCCTTGGTGGGTCGTTGCTCACACGGCGCGCCCGCGGCCACCGCAGCCGGCGCGGCGCGGCTGTCGTCAGGTGATTCGGCGTCCCTGCAGGCCGGCAAACAGACGATGCAGGGCCGTGGGAACCCCGCTCCACTCGCGCCTCACCTCCTCCTGTCGTGCTGCTCATCGTATTAGGCGGGCAAGTGCATGACTCAGCCGATCCACTGCACTGGCCGACTCAAAAATACAAGGGGCAGCCAAGTGAAAACGAGGCAGGTGGGAGAAAATCGGTCAGGCGAGAGTATGACTCGCGCACGCAGAAGGGTTCCGTACAAATTTAGTCATGTACCGGTTGATCAAAAAAAATTTGAAAACTGAATAAATCTCGGAATAATGTAGATAGAGAGGTACAAATTGATACTCATGCTGAAGCGTCCCCTTAGAAAAGTTAATGAATGTCTGTGCTGATAGACCTCTTACATTATTTGATTTTCAAACAGCTGAGCGAAACTGAACGTACTCAGACATTTCTCTCTTTACTTATTCTGATCATCGCTAAACTGACACACAATATTTTTAGCGCAACGCAATCTGACTTTGAAAAATCCCTACAAAAGAATGGCCCTGACTAACAATAACCTATACCTTTCATGAATCACTTACCTCACAAAAATCTTCGTTACTCGACCTAGTGCAGTACAGCGAGAGCCACTACTGCCAGCTCAATAAAAGATTCTGACTACTGAAGGAACTAACTACTGATAGGCGTAGTTAGCAAAATGAAAGATTTTGATAAAGAACAAACAATGTACTTACCTTAATAGTGTTCAAAAGTCATAATATATATAGCAGTTCATGACATCCAGTCTTACAAATTTACCGTCTCTGATGGACACACGTCCAGATCATCCACTCCCAAAACTCCGCCATCTCTCTCCCCACATCCACCACTGCTGGCGGCTCACCTCCAACTGCGCAACGCTACGCGCTGTTAACAGCCAACTGCCCAACACTACAATAGCGACTATTTCAACAATGCCCACCAGCCACAGACTGCACACAGCACAACCAATGATTTTCATACACAGCACTAGGTGACTTTACCAACATAAAAACCTAAACAGCCTACTTACAATGCTTGGAATGACATGGGGTTTTATTAGAATCAAAAAAAATACAAAATTTCAAGAAATGTCCGACAGATGTGGCTTCATCTGATCATAATAGCAATAATTAGCATAACAAAGCGAAGACGATGTTCTTTACAGGAAATGCTCAATATGTCCACCATGATTCCTCAGCAATAGCTGTAGTCGAGGAATAATGTTGTGAACAGCACCGTAAAGCATCTCTGGAGTTATGGTGAGGCATTGGCGTCGGATGTTGTCTTTCAGCATCCCTAGAGATGTCGGTCGATCACGATACATTTGCGACTTCAGGTAACCCCAAAGCCAATAATCGCACGCACTGAGGTCTGGGGACCTGGGAGGCCAAGCATGACTAAAGTGACGGCTGAGCACACGATCATCACCAAACAACGCGCATCTGTCGGACATTTTGTGAACTTCTTTTGTTTTTGGTTCTGACAAAACCCATGTTATTCCAAGCATGTGTGTCAATTTTTACCTCTCTATCTACATTATTCCGTGGTTTATTAAGTTTTCAAATTTATACTGAGTTTTTGATCACCCGGTATATACACAGTTTATCCATTTCAGGAACCGAGGATTTCAAAGATGTTTGCCTGATATCGACATTTATAATGACAAGATATCGATCACACTAATATCTAGACTTACGAGAATGTTTTAATTTCAAGTATGAAGCCGGATAACAAATGACGAAAGAAATATTTTTGTGTGGTATAATCGTAAATTAACAATTTTCTGTTTTTTTTCTTTTATTTTACTGTGAAACCTTTCATCTTGCCAGATTTCATGATTCAACGTCAAGAGAACGTACCTTGTAGGTTTTAGTGAGTGAGTCTGCGAGAATCAAAATACACTCCTGGAAATGGAAAAAAGAACACATTGACACCGGTGTGTCAGACCCACCATACTTGCTCCGGACACTGTGAGAGGGCTGTACAGTGTATAAGCAATGATCACACGCACGGCACAGCGGACACACCAGGAACCGCGGTGTTGGCCGTCGAATGGCGCTAGCTGCGCAGCATTTGTGCACCGCCGCCGTCAGTGTCAGCCAGTTTGCCGTGGCATACGAAGCTCCATCGCAGTCTTTAACACTGGTAGCATTCCGCGACAGCGTGGACATGAACCGTATGTGCAGTTGACGGACTTTGAGCGAGGGCGTATAGTGGGCATGCGGGAGGCCGGGTGGACGTACCGCCGAATTGCTCAACACGTGGGGCGTGAGGTCTCCACAGTACATCGATATTGTCGCCAGTGGTCGGCGGAAGGTGCACGTGCCCGTCGACCTGGGACCGGACCGCAGCGACGCACGGATGCACGCCAAGACCGTAGGATCCTACGCAGTGCCGTAGGGGACCGCACCGCCACTTCCCAGCAAATTAGGGACACTGTTGCTCCTGGGGTATCGGCGAGGACCATTCGCAACCGTCCCCATGAAGCTGGGCTACGGTCCCGCACACCGTTAGGCCGTCTTCCGCTCACGCCCCAACATCGTGCAGCCCGCCTCCAGTGGTGTCGCGACAGGCGTGAATGGAGGGACGAATGGAGACGTGTCGTCTTCAGCGATGAGAGTCGCTTCTGCCTTGGTGCCAATGATGGTCGTATGCGTGTTTGGCGCCGTGCAGGTGAGCGCCACAATCAGGACTGCATACGACCGAGGCACACAGGGCCAACACCCGGCATCATGGTGTGGGGAGCGATCTCCTACACTGGCCGTACACCACTGGTGATCGTCGAGAGGACACTGAATAGTGCACGGTACATCCAAACCGTCATCGAACCCATCGTTCTACCATTCATAGACCGGCAAGGGAACTTGCTGTTCCAACAGTACAATGCACGTCCGCATGTATCCCGTGCCACCCAACGTGCTCTAGAAGGTGTAAGTCAACTACCCTGGCCAGCAAGATCTCCGGATCTGTCCCCCATTGAGCATGTTTGGGACTGGATGAAGCGTCGTCTCACGCGGTCTGCACGTCCAGCACGAACGCTGGTTCAACTGAGGCGCCAGGTGGAAATGGCATGGCAAGCCGTTCCACAGGACTACATCCAGCATCTCTACGATCGTCTCCATGGGAGAATAGCAGCCTGCATTGCTGCGAAAGGGGGATATACACTGTACTAGTGCCGACATTGTGCATGCTCTGTTGCCTGTGTCTATGTGCCTGTGGTTCTGTCAGTGTGATCATGTGATGTATCTGACCCCAGGAATGTGTCAATAAAGTTTCCCCTTCCTGGGACAATGAATTCACGGTGTTCTTATTTCAATTTCCAGGAGTGTATGTGACATAAATGGCCGTATCTTGAGGTTACGTTGAATTAGAAGCTTATATTTATTACAGCGCCAAGTGGCTATAGACTTTAGTGTTCGGCATAAATTTCAGCTCTATACGTCTACCCATTCCTGAGTAAGAGGAGTCTTAATGGGTGGAGAGACAGACACAGAGAGTGATAACAAATGACTAAAATTATTTTCTTTCCTGTGGCATAATTACCGATTGACAATTTTTGGGTTTTTCTCTTCGGCTGGGCCGGTATTGGTGGCCGAGCGGTTCTAGGCGCTTCAGTCCGGAACCGCGCTGCTCCTACGGTGGCAGGTTCGAATTCGGCCTCTGGATGGGATGTTTGTGATGTCCTTAGGTTAGTTAGCTTTAAGTAGATCTAAGTTATAGGGGACTGATGACTTCAGATGTTAAGTCCCATAGTGCTCAGAGCCATTTGAACCATATTTCTTCGGCTGTAGCGTGAAACCTTGCTTCTCGCCTAATTTCATAACATCAGGCCAACAGAAAGTCCCTGTAGGTTTTGATGAGTGCGTTTGCGAGCATTAGAACATGTAACATAAATGGCCGTTTATTTTGATTGCACTGACTTAGATCAGTGGTTGCCAACTTTTCACAGACCATTACCCTGAGTGCAATTAGACATCAGCTAGTATCCCCCCTCCCTCCCTCCCCACTGACGTCTGTTTACCCCCTTGCCTCCCCCATACCATCACCAACTTTAGCACCTAACTAAACTGTAGAATGAAACACTTTTCTTGGGACACTTGTATTTTTAAAATGATGAAATATTAATGATACGAGGGTTGGAACTTTAATAGTGGCAACTATTTATTTACAGCTCGTACAAAATAGAAACGTGTTTCAAAGTTTTACTGACCTTCAAAGTAGTCACCAGCATTGTTTATAACCGGTTGCTAGCGATGTAGGCCGCGCGGGATTAGCCAAGCGGTCTAGGCGCTGCAATCATGGACTGTGGGGCTGGTCCCGGCAGAGGTTCGAGTCCTCCCTCGGGCATGGGTGTGTGTGGTTGTCCTTAGGATAATTTAGGTTAAGTAGTGTGTAAGCATATGGATTTATGACCTTAGCAGTTAAGTCCCACAAGATTTATTTATTTATTTATTTATTTATTTATTATTATTATTATTATTATTATTTTTTTTTTTTTTTTTTTTTTTTTTTTTTTTTTTACAGCGATGTGGAAGTCGTAGGATACTCTTAGCAGTGCCAGTTGTATTGACAGTTGAAGCGGCGCGGTCTAATGCCCGACGAATTTGTAGCAGCTCTGAAGCGAATGGTTCAAATGGCTCTGAGCACTGTGGGACTTAACATCTGAGGTCATCAGTCCCCTAGAACTTAGAACTACTTAAACCTAACTAACCTAAGGACATCACACACATCCATGGCCGAGGCAGGATTTGAACCTGCGACCGTAGCGGTCGCGCGGTTCCAGACTTTAGCGCCTAGAACCGCTCGGCCACACCGGCCGGCGAAAGACATACAACACCCAATCATCTCGAGGCAGAGAAAATCCCTGACCCCGCCGGGAATCGAACCCAGGACCCCGTGCGCGGGAAGCGAGAACGCTACCGCATGAAGCGAATGCCGTGAAGTGTTTCCTTCAGTTTAGAAATCGAGATGAACTCACGAGGGCTAAAGTCAGGGGAGTGCAGTAGGTGGTGTAGCTCTTAGCAGCCCCATCAGTCAAACAAATCAGAAACAGCTTGTACTGTACGTGCTTGAGCATTGTCCCGCAAAATGATGGTCAGGTCCCGCAGAAAGTGTCATCACTTCTGTTTATATGCCGTTCATTTTTGTAACACAGCCCGCATCTCGTGGTCGTGCGGCAGCGTTTTCGCTTCCCACGCCCGGGTTCCCGGGTTCGATTCCCGGCGGGGTCAGGGATTTTCTCTGCCTCGTGATGGCTGGGTGTTGTGTGCTGTCCTTAGGTTAGTTAGGTTTAAGTAGTTCTAAGTTCTAGGGGACTTATGACCACAGCAGTTGAGTCCCATAGTGCTCAGAGCCATTTGAACCATTTTTTTTTTTTTTTTGTAACACAACCTACGACCATCTTAGAGACGGAAGTGATGACACTTTCTGCAAGACCTGACCCTCATTTTGCGGGACAATGCTCAAGTACTTACTGTGGAAGCTGTTACTGATTTGTTTGACTGATGGGGTTGCTAAGTGCTATACCACCTACTGCACCCCCCTGACTTAAGCCCTCGTAAGTTCAACTCGATTCCTAAACTGAAGGAAACACTTCACGGCATTCCCCTCAGAACTGCTACAAATTCGTCGGGCAATAGACCGCGCCACTCGATCTGTCAACACAACTGACACTGCTAAGAGTATGCTACGACTTCCACATCGCTGGCAAAGGGTTATACACAATGCTGGTGACTACTTTCAAGGTCAGTAAAACTTGGAAACACGTATCTGTTTTGAAAGAGCTGTACATAAATAGTTGTCACTATTAAAGTTCCAACCCTTGTATTTAGGTTATGTGTCTATGTGAGTGCATGTTTGCGTGTGTGTTAGAATGAATCGTGAAGGAAATTGTGGTGCATCACAAGTGCTACCCACAACTCCTTCTCAGATGAGAGGTAGACACTTGTTACAAAACATGCATCCCCTGCATCACTCCTCTCGATTGCCGCACTTTTTGACCTGCACACTGTTACCCCATTTAAAATGAGTGCGCTCTATTTACTGTTCGTAAATCACTTGATTTCTGTAATACTTACTTCTGAACTGCAGAAATTTGGGAGACTTTAGGCTCTTTGTGGTAGACAAGAAAGATGAGAAGGTGAGAATAGTTTAGAGAATAGTTTAGTTTTGCATTCACATACGTCGAGTGAAATCATTGAACCAGAGCGAGACAAGCCAGAAACGTTAGAAGAATTCATTCAAAGGTTTCGGGGTGCAAAGACACTTAGTAACATCGACTGCCAGCTACCGGCAAATACCTCTGGCCTCTGAGTCACGTCAGTACACAGCCTTCACGTATACTGTCAGAAGTTATCATTTTAGAGTATTGCTTTTTGAGCTTAACCTGTCATTAACGAATTCATTAGAGCACTGGACAAGATTTTGGTTGACAAGTTACTTAAGAAGGTTACTTTTTACGTGGATGACATATTAATTGCAAGTGAGACATGGAATGAGCATTTAGAGAAACTCAAGGAAATCTTGCAGGCATTTGAAGAAGCTGGGGTGACAGCAAACTTACGTAAGCCAGAACTTGGTAAATCCCAGATAAAATTCTTGGGCTTCATAATTACGGAAGAGGGTATTTACCCTGACCCAAGTAAGCTTGAGACAATTAGGCAATTTCCAGATCCTCGTACCTACAGGCAACTGAGAGCATTCTTCAGCGTCTGTGAGTTCTATCGAAAATTCCCGGAACAACCTGTACTCACTGCCCCCAAATTGAGACCCAAAATGACCTGGCACAGGACTGATGAATGTCAAGTAGAATTTGAAAGGATTAAAGAACCATTGTGTAATGCAGATATATAATGCCATACTGATTTCTCTGTTTTATTTGCGAGCGGATAGCGCAGATTATGGACTAGGCATACATTTATACCACACTGAGAAAGAATGAGGTGCCGACGTGATAAAGACCATAGCCTTTCGTAGCGGATGCTTGAAAGTATGGGAAAGGAGATATAGTATTACAGAGGAAGAGGAACTCGGTATCATGTGCAGTTTTAAGCGATTTCGTTATTATCTAGCAGGATGACGTGTACAGGTGGTCACGGACCATAAAGCAATCACATTCTTAACTACAATTAAACTGAGGCACAACCACTTGATAAGATGGGCATTGGCATTGCAAGTTTATGACTTCTAAGTGATATACAATCCTGGTAAACCACATACCATACCTAGGCATTATCAAGGCTGCCATTCGATTCAACGAAAACAGCCGCGAGCAGACCAGGAGGAGGAGAACTTGGGATAAATTTAATGAAGGTAGTACAGCATGAAGACTTTGTGAAGCGGTCCTTGAGGAACATACACTATTGGCTATTAAAATCGCTACACCAAGAAGAAATGCAGATGATAAACGAGTATTCATGGGACAAATATATTATACTAGAACTGGCATGTGATTACATTTTCACACAATTTGGGTGCATAGATCCTGAGAAATCAGTACCCAGAACATCCACCTCTGGCCGTAATAACGGCCTTGATACGCCTGGGCATTGAGTCAGACAGAGCTTGGATGGCGTGTACAGGTACAGCTGCCCATGCAGCTTCAACACGATACCACAGTTCATCAAGAGTAGTGACTGCCGTATTGTGACGAGCCAGTTGCTCGGCCACCATTGACCAGACGTTTTCAATTGCTGAGAGATGTGAAGAATGTGCTGGCCAGGGCTGCAGTCGAACATTTTCTGTATCCAGAAAGGCCCGGACAGGACCTGCAACATGCGGTCGTGCATTATCCCGCTGAAATGCACTGTTTCGCAGGGATCGAATGAAAGGTAGAGCCACGGGTCGTAACACATCTGAAATGTAACGTCACTATTCAAAGTGCCTTCAATGCGAAAAGAGGTGACCGAGACGTGTACCAATGGCATCCCATACCATCACGCCGGGTGATACACCAGAATGGCGATGACGAATACACGCTTCCAATGTGCGTTCACCACGATGTCGCCAAACACGGATACGACCATCATGATGCTGTAAACAGAACCTGGATTCATCCGAAAAAATGACGTTTTGCCATTCGTGCACCCAGGTTCATCGTTGAGTACAGCATCGCAGGCGGTCCCGTCTGTGATGCAGCGTCAAGGGTAACCGCAGCCACGGTCTCCGAGCTGATAGTCCATGCTGCTGCAGACGTCGTCAAACTGTTCGTGCAGATGGTTGTTGTCTTGCAAACGTCCCCATCTGTTGACTCAGGAATCGAGACGTGGCTGCACAATCCGTTACAGCCATGCGGATAAAATGCCTGTCATCTCGACTGCTAGTGATACGAGGCCGTTGGGATGCAGCACGGAGTTCCGTATTACCCTCCCGAACCCACCGACTCCATATTATGCTAACAGTCATTGGATCTCGACCAACGCGAGCAGCAATGTCGCGATACGATAAACCGCAATCGCAATAGGCTACAATCCGACCTTTATCAAAGTCGGAAACGTGATGGTACGCATTTCTCCTCCTTACACGAGGCATCACAACAACGTTTCACCATGCAACGCCGGTCAACTGCTGTTTGTGTATGAGAAATCGGTTGGAAACTTTCCTCATGTCAGCCCGTTGTAGGTGTCGCCACCGGCGCCAACCTTGTGTGAATGCTCTGAAAAGTTAATCATTCGGATATCGCAGCATCTTCTTCCTGTCGGTTAAATTTCGCGTCTGTAGCACGTCATCTTCGCGGTGTAGCAATTTTAATGGCCAGTAGTGTACGTAGAGAGCAGAACCAGGACAAAAAACCGAAAATAATCAAGAGTAAGTATAGATGTGCTGGTGAAGAAAAGACTAGGACATACTATTATGTCCACCAGAGAGTACTGTACAGGAGAAGAAGAGAGGATGAAGAAACCTGGAGATTATGTGTATCATTTTTATTTATGATAGAAAGTTGTAATTACTGCACTTGATTGCTTTCATTAAATAATATATCTGTACCAAGTTTCAAGACTTCAGCGTAACGAGCAACCAATACAAGCTCTCGTAAAGACGTAGATCAGAGGTCATGTTCTGCTATCAGTTTTAGGCGCTTCAATCTGGAACCGCGCGACCGCTGCGGTCGCAGGTTCTAATCCTGCCTCGGGCCTGGGTGTCTGTGTTTGTCCTTAGAATGATTTAGGCTAATTAGTGTGTAAGCTTAGGGACTGATGACCTTAGCAGTTAAGTCCCATAAGATTTCATACACATTTGAACATTTTTGTAATGTCGACAAAACCCTGCTGCAAGTGGTGAGTTTATTTTCCACTTTTGTGATTAGAAATCAGTGCGATAGACCATTTTTCTGGGAACTTTCCATAGAGGTCGACTCTGAACTACTAATAGTGCTGTTTCTAATAGGGACATTATTATTGTTATTATCAAGAATATTATTATGTTTGTGTGTGTGTACTTTTACTGGGTATACTAAACAGTTAGAACTTATAATCTTAATTTATAGTCACAGTCCCTGATCCTGCTGAATAGAAAGCAAGTGGGAACGTTTTCTCTCGGTGATCACAAGCGTAATGTGGACCTGCAGATTGGAAATTTTGGTCAGAATGTTCTCCACCGCTTTCTGGCGGACCGCAATACTAGTTTTCAGTCTCTTGTAAATACGGCGACTTATACTCACTAAAACCACTCGCCGCCCCCCGGACTCGTTTTAGAGATATTTACCTGCGAACTCAGATCGAATAACCTCCATTACCATTATCAGATTTAGGCCTACACCGCCCAACAAAAAATGTGAAGCATCCATAAGGGTAGAAGGAAATGAAACGAAATTATACAGTTTGAGAGGTTATGTGAGGCTATTTCAGCGATTGTAAAATCGAGCCAAATCGACAAAGAACTTATCAGTATAACGCTGCACCCCATACTGGCCTGAATGCACGCGCTGACTCTGTTGGGAACGGTGTCATAAAACCAATGTATCCCTTCCTGAGGCAAACCGGCCTACAACTTTTGTAAATGGTCCTTGATACGAGGCCTGTTCAAAATATTTCAGAACATTCGTAATTACGCGCCATTGATGCGTTGGAGTGATATGCAGGTGGCATCTCTGCACACGCCTGTGTTTTGATGTGTAACCGCCGCAAGTTTAATTGTTGTATGTCTGATAGTTAGTGTTCAGTGCTGTATTGAGTAGAGCGTTGTGTCGCCCAGTTTGCGAATTTTGAAATGGCAGGTTTAGAGGAGCGATGCGTCTGCATTAAATTTTGCGTGAAACTCAAGGAAACCCTTACATACACACCAAATGATGCAGCAAGTCTACGATGATGAGTGCTGAAGCCGTACTCGGTGTTACGAATGGTTCATGTGGTTCAAAAATGGCCAGATGGAAGTTAAGGATGAGCGTCGTTCAGGACGCCCTTCGACGTCAACCGTCGTCGCTCATGTTAGGAACGTCAACGAAATAGAAAAATTAACATTTCAGTTGGATCACGTCACCAAATCCTAAGTGATGTGTCGACAGAAGTGCCGACACAGTGTTATTTTGAGGGGGCCGATATGCACGCTATAAGCTCACGCAGAATATCGTGAAGTCTGAAACAGGACGCTCAATGAATGCTATAAAGAAAAGTACGTTGCTTTTAGAATACTTAACTTTAATCCATCCTTGTTGTATACATCGTTCTTGTTGAGACATGCTTTAGACGATAATTATCAATTGCTATGTAAGGCTAATGGCGCCTTGCTAGGTCGTAGCCATGGACTTAGCTGACGGCTATTCTAACTATCTGCTCGGCTAATGAGCGAGGCTTCGTCAGTGTAGTCGCTAGCAATGTCGTCCGTACAACTGGGGCGAGTGCTAGTCCGTATCTCGAGACCTGCCTTGTGGTGGCGCTCGATCTGCGATCACACAGTGGCGACACGCGGGTCCGACATGTACTAATGGACTGCGGCCGATTTAAAGTTACCACCTAGCAGGTGTGGTGTCTGGCGGTGACACCACACTAAGCATCTTGAACTGCACCGTTTTGCCGCCAAGTTCGACCAATGGCTCGTGAGTTATAATATTATTGGTATTTAAAAAAATAAAGTAATATTATATTTATCACTTCTGCTGGTGGCAAGCTTCTAAAATTTTAAAATGGTGCATATAAAATTTTTACTTGTGGATAGTGAAATTAGACATTCCGCCAACCAGCATCAGATTCATGTCAGACCGACGAGAACGTTGACCGACGGCATTGTTTAGAAGCCTGTGACCGATCTAAAAATTACGGTTTGCGTAATTACATTGCCCGGATATTGATAGAAAATACCGGTAAAAGATATCTCAGGGACGCTGAAATAAAAGTTGATAAAGTAATAGCCGTTTGAACACTAGTAGCTTTTGGCTGTGGCCACCAAACAATTCGTCGGCAACTCTCCTTCGCTGCAGCCGGAAAAAGTTCTAAAATGCAGCATAATAATTTGATAGTGGAATTAATAAAAAAGGAAATTAGATTGTTAATTTAAACACGACTATTGTAATTAATTTAGCGTAACTATTTAATAAAAAGTCATAGATACGAGAGCGACTCTTACATTTTGTGGAACAACCATCGAAAACAAACGAGAGAGAGCTCACAGCTCCTGCTTTTATATAATCCAGAGACAAATTACGGCGACTGCCTTCAACTTACTTTACAGTTCCGATACATAAACATTTCTCTGGATCACAGCAAAAAAATACATTCCTTACATTAAATCGTGACCTTTTCTCCTTACTTTACACATTTATTTACACAGAGAAAATTTATCTTAATGTATTTTAGCCTTGATTAAAAAATTGGGGCATATTCCATTAATTATTCAAAAAAGGAACATTTCACCAGAAAGAGCTTCGCCTCGCAATCGGTGAAAACCTTTTGAACTGAGGAAATGAGAACGAGGTGTTCGTTAATACAATCATAACTGGTGATGAGATTTGGATCTACGGCTACGATGTTGAGACCATTGTTCATTCTTCACAATGGGTCGAGAAAGGTACTGCAAAACCAAAAAATCCCATCAGGTCAGTTTGCAACACTTATATCGATTCGAAGTAGGTTTATATTATGTAACTTTGTATCTGTAATTAAGAAGTGTTTATTCTTTGTTAGTTAAGGTCATTGATTTAGAGTTCTGTAATGTATTTATGGAAAAAACTAAATGATATTTTAAAACAATGAATTTTTATAATATGTGTATATTTATAAGAAAAACAATATGTATTGGAAGCTCGTTCATGCTTAGGGTTGGTTCAAATGGCTCTGAACACAATGGGACTTAACATCTATGGTCATCAGTCCCCTAGAACTTAGAACTACTTAAACCTAACTAACCTAAGGACATCACACAACACCCAGTCATCACGAGGCAGAGAAAATCCCTGACCCCGCCGGGAATCGAACCAGGGAATCCGGGCGTGGGAAGCGAGAACGCTACCGCACGACCGCAAGCTGCGGACTCATGCTTAGGGCACTTGTATTGTAAAATGTAGGGAAGTCCCTTCACAACGGAAGTGGCATGGCGCGATGTAAAAGGTGGTTTTGGCGGTAGAACTAGGCGGCTCCTTGGTGGGAACGGTACGCAGTCAGTGGCTAGTCGTTGCACAGTACACATCGACGGTGCCAAGGGAGGCAACTGGAAGCCGCTTTACAAGGAATTTTGCCTCGGATGTGGATTTGGCTGTCGCTTGGTTTTCTCGGCAATAACAAATGACTCTAATACGTTAAAAATCAGTTGCAAAGAAGACATTTTATAGAGCATTCAAACATCAAGAGCCGTGAGTACAGTTAGCCGCCATGTCGCTTGCATCACAACTTCGCCCCTGCTCCACAAACATCATACATACAGATATTTATCAGAACATGGACCAGTTAACTTGTGTGAGTGATTTCAATAATAATCCAAATGCTATAAATCTGTGTTTGGAACCATATCTTCTATCCTGATCACGAACCTTTGCAGGGTCCTCTCCTAAGTGTTACTGAAACTGAGTATACTGTTTCAAGTGAACTATTATAATAATGGTTGTTACATGTCAGTTAGGTCAGAAGCCCCTCCTCTCTAATTTTAGTTCTGCACTTCTTGCAGTAATATTTCGTACTGATTCAAGTAGTGATTTTGAGTGTAGCTCTTATTAGTGTCAGTGTGGTACAATTTTGCTTTCTATGGTTTTAGTATGTGCTTTATTGGTGACTGCTGCTACACACTGCTGAGAGTGCCCTTGTCAGTTTGTATCCTATATGCTGTTCGAAGGGAAATCTTAATGAAAGTCGCTTCAACAACTAGAATTCAATTTTCTTAAATATATATTTCCAAATTAATGTGCCTAATTGTGGTGTCGACCTTTCATTTTTTTTCATTAGTAGCTGAATTTTACTACTTTCATTAATCCCCAAAGTTTGAAGTTTGTATAGTTTTTCTATTAATTGAAATATAATCAAAATTATAGTCCGATACCTTTGTCCATTAGATACACGCACGCTCAAATTTCCCAAATCCGATCAGAGGGTAACATTACCTTGTGCCACTGCAGGTTGCTGTTATAAGTTCAAATGTCAGAGTCATACTGATAGTTTTCTTCATTTGTAGTATTAGTTCATCATCAACTCGTGCCACAGCGACAAACTGTTAATCGATGGTACTATCGGTACGTGTTGCGAAGCCTCCAAAATATGTGAGAAGGAAACGGCTTAAAACGGGGCTCCCACGCCAGGGTTCCCGGGTTCGATTACCGGCGAGGTCAGGGATTTTCTCTACTTCGTGATGACTGGGTGTTGTATGATGTCCTTAGGTTAGTTAGCTTTAAGTAGTTCTAAGTTCTAGGGGACTGATGACCATAGATGTTAAGTCCCATAGTGCTCCGAGCCATTTGAACCATTTTTTGAAACGGGGCGAGACCATTCATGGATCTTGTATCATGATGATGCATCCGCGCATTCACACGTGCTGGTGCCTGGCTGTTGCACAAAAACGAAACCACTTGCTGCCTCTTCCTCCATACTCTCCACACCTGGCACCTGTGGACTTTTTTTTAATTTCTGAATTTGAAAACTCCGTTGAAAGGACGAAGATTTGCAACGACAGACGTGATGAAAGAAAATTCGCAGACGGCGCTTCGCGCGATCGACGGAGATGCATACCGAGACTGCTTTCGGAAGTGGTAACGGAGCTGGGTGTGGTGTACCAATTGTGTAGGAGGTTATTTCGAAGGAGAACATGCACAATAAGTAAAAGGTAACCGCAGAAAAATTTTGTGGGTAAAGTTCTGGAATTTGTTGAACAGAACTCGTATCCTGCTTACTGGCAGTGCAGTGGAGTTAACGTAAGAGCTGGTCACACACATGATCTATCGAGGACACATGTGGGAATCTCAACATCGCACAGACAATTCATAGAGACACGTGCCCTGTATGGAAGTGCATTGTCCTGTTTAAAGATGACATCACGATAGTGACGCATGAGATGCTCAAAAATGGCTCTGAACACTATGGGACCTAACATCTATGGTCATCAGTCCCCTAGAACTCAGAACTACTTAAACCTAACTAACCTAAGGACATCACGCAACACCCAGTCATCACGAGGCAGAGAAAATCCCTGACCCCGCCGGGAATCGAACCCGGGAACCCGGGCGCGGGAAGCGAGAACGCTACCGCACGACCACGAGCTGCGGACGCATGAGAGGCGACGTAACATGACAACGTAGGGTCTCCATGACACACCACTGTGTCGGCAGAGTTCCCTTAAACACCACCAGCCGTTATCTGCAGCCATATTCGATGAGTTCCCACACACCACGGCTCCACGAGTGACACCACTGTGTTTGTCCAAAACATTGAGAGAACGGGACTTCTCTCCAGGTCGCCGACATACTAGCCGGCAGTTTTTCCAGTCCCAGCAAGATAACCAACAAGAAAGAGTTTGGTTCGCAACCAAGGAAAACTGGCAATCATTGCCCGTTTTGACTCAAAGACAACATCAACTCACTGCTTTGATTGCTGTTATGTGACGTGTTCGCCTGTCTCATCTACAGTAACAAATTACTGCACAAAATGATTGATATAAAATGGTCCGAACACTGTTGAGAGTCATTTTGCAATTTTTTACTGATCATTAATAAATGAGCAGCTGCGCGGGTACCCGCTGGGTCCAAGACGCCCTGTCACGGTTTGCGGCGGCTCTCCCCGTCGGAGGTTCGAGTCCTCCCTCGGGCATGGGTGTGTGTGTTTGTACTTAGCGTAAGTTAATTTAATTAGTGTGTAAGCCTAGGGATCGATTACCTCAATAGTTTGGTCCCATAGAACCTTACCACAAATTCCCGATAAATGCGCCACCGATTATTTCAAAGCCTTCTACGAGTGTTAGATAATTCTTCTTCCTTACGATACTGCTGCGACGTTAACTATTTGATGTTGTGATCTTCAGGCCAGAGACTGGTTTGATGCAGCTCTCCATGCTACTCTATCCTGTGCAAGCTTCTTCATCTCCCAGTACCTACTGCAACCTACATCCTCCTGAATCTGTTTAGTGTATTCATCTCTTGGTCTCCCTCTACGATTTTTACCCTCCGCGCTGCCCTCCAATACTAAATTGGTGATCCCTTGATGCCTCAGAACATGTCCTACCAACCGATCCCTTCTTCTAGTCAAGTTGTGCCACAAATTTCTCTTCTCCCCAATTCTGTTCAATACCTCCTCATTAGTTATGTGATCTACCCATCTAATCTTCAGCATCGATCTGTAGCACCACATTTCTAAAGCTTCTATTCTCTTTTTGTCTAAACTATTTATCGTCCCCGTTTCACTTCCATACATGGCTACACTCCATTCAAATACTTTCAGAAATGACTCCCTGACACTTAAATCTATACTCGATGTTAACAAATTTCTCTTCTTCACAAACGCTTTCCTTGCCATTGCCAGTCTACATTTTATATCTCCTCTAGTCCGACCATCCTCAGTTATTTTGCTCCCCAAATAGCAAAACTCAATTACTACTTCAAGCGTCTCATTTCCTAATCTAATATCCTCAGCATCACCCGATTTAATTCGACTACATTCCATTATCCTCGTTTTGCTTTTGTCGATGTTCATCTTAAATCCTCCTTTCAAGACACTGTCCATTCCGTTCAGCTGCTTCTCCAGGTCGTGTGCTGTCTCTGACGTAATTACAATGTCATCGGCGAATCTCAAAGTTTTTATTTCTTCTCCATGGATTTTCTGAATTTTTCTTTTGTTTCCTTTACTGCTTGGTCAATATACAGATTAAATAACATCAGGGATAGGCTACAACCCTGTCTCACTCCCTTCCCAACCACTGTTTCCCTTTCATGCCCCTCGACTCTTATAACTGCCATCTGGTTTCTGTACAAATTGAAAATAGCCTTTCGATCCCTGTATTTTACCCCTGCCACCTTTAGAATTTGAAAGAGAGCATTCCAGTCAACATTGTCAAAAGGTTTCTCTAAGTCTACAAACGCTAGAAACGTAGGTTTGCCTTTCCTTAATCTTTCTTCTAAGATAAGTCATAAGGTCAGTATTGCCCGAGGTGTTCCAACATTTCTACGGAATCCAAACTGATCTTCCCCGTGGTCGGCTTCTACCAGTTTTTCCATTCGTCTGTAAAGAATTCGTGTTAGTATTTTGCAGCCATGGCTATTTGACACACATCACATATAAAAACTATAAACCCAGATCACAATGTAATGCCAAATTGCAGCATTTACATACCTGAGGCCTTCACTGGATCTATAAAATTTAACACAATATTATCCTCACCAGTGTTAATACAGGATCCAAACAGGTGTTTAATGTCAATATCCGTTATTATACTAAAAGTCTTTGTGTACTCTGGCATCAAAGTCTTAAAATATGTTACCACATTTGGCTGTTTTGAATTACAGAATGAATGATTCGTCATTTCGCCATTTTCATGTACTTGTACACTTGCAGCTGCTATCAGCGTGTGGTGGATATCTAGGGCTTTGTGCGAAGTAAAAAAAATCTGTATTTGATCCATATTTCACAAAAAATGGAGCAACATTTGAGTATAAATATAACTCTTTATAGCTTGTGTGGTGGAGAGTTCATTTATACTCCTGTGTCGTTCCAATGCATCTGCAATTTAAAGGTAACATTGATTTTCCCTGTCACATGAAGGTCATTATAATGATTATGTGCTGAAAAAAGCTGGTAATGTATGAGAAATAAATGAAATGAAGGTGGATTCAATATAAAATTAAAAACTCTTGTATGGGGTAAGTGGTTGTAACATAAGCAAAACTTCAGATTTTTCGCCTTACATACCTTTCGTGTTAGCACAGTAAACTTTCTTCGCCGTCGAACAATGATCTCCGTTATTTAAAGATAGATTTACTGATAGCTGTATTGAAGTAGGAATAATGGTGCGAAAGTTTGTTTCTCGAGTCTGAATTATCTGCAGCAGCTGCCATGTTGACTAATTGCAGTTTTACCTTAGTTCTACAAAATGGGGAAAAAGTCCAAAGGTTACTCTTGTCACGGTTCGGGTGTTCTTAGTTTGCAGCTGTTCTGTGAGACAGACACATAATTACACGGTGATAACCTCTGTAGTTTAGTGCAGTAGCGTGCAGTACTAGGCGACCTGGTAGCACAAATCTCTCTCCATGCACGCAGTAATAAATGTCTTTTGCTTTGGCGGACAGCCATATACAGATTTCTTTCGCGGCTGCGTTATTAATACCCCATTCTGTCACAATTAATGAGGCATCAAAAAATTATATGACTGTCGGTGTGCTTTAAACACGGTAACACGAAATCCGCATCATTCGTTAATCTGTTTCAGAACAGCAGAACTCGTGTAAAGCTACTGGCCACAGACAGATACAGCTTCGCAAGAGGGAGGAAAAAAATAGTGCCGTGATGAATAAGTCAGCTGCTGAAATTCGCCGCTCCCTTGCCGCCTGGGCGTAAAATGCTTTACGATCTTGGTGTCGGCGCGGTGTTGAACAAAGGGAGTACGCGAACTGTTTGAGGGTTCAGGAGATCGCGTTAGATGCCCACGTATTTTGCAGCGAAGCCTTCTTAGCTACAGAAGCTGAGTGTAGAAACGTCAGTCATATCCACTTATCAAGAATAGCTAACGTGTGATAACGTGTGTTAGATGTACAACGAGTGAATGTGAGTAGAAACCCTTATATATCGCCAGAGAAATTGCACTTTACAGAAATTAGTTTTTTCTTCCGATTTTCTCCTTACTTTTTAGTTGTAGTTTGTTTATAGTTAGGGATTCCTTCGAACCGATTTAGTTGCCTCTGAAGTTCTTCTAGGAAATTAATATCGTCTGGCAGTATTTTAGGTAAAAATCATTATTTCCGTTGGCGTTAGACCATCAACACGCATCGTTAGGCGATGGGCGGAAGTAAAATCTGACACGTTGTCATATTACTGATAATACAAAATTATTTTGAATATCAAGTGGAAGTCAGAAGTAGTGGAGTCGGTAATATTGTTAGCTCGTGCAGAGCTGTACTAGGAAGATTGTTAACAGCAGTTGTACATTAGTACTTGCAATACTTATTACGCGCTCGTGTTATCTTGGTACATATCCTCCCCACCTCTGACTCAACAGAGCTTCAATGACATCAGAAGGCCAGTGTTTTATGACGCCTTGCTGCCAATAGTAGCAGTCAGATAGTGAGGCGTGCAGTAACATTCAAACAAGCCTTACTGAAAACTGTGTTTCATTACGCTCGTGCGTAATTTATATGGTAATAAGTACAGGCGGGTTTTTATGTAGTATCGACATCCAAAATATGTAAATATTAATGTAATTAAAATCAGTAAAATATTTAAGAAAGTATGTAATGTCACGAAAATATTTTATTGAATACTTAAAGCAATACTATAATATCAACTGAATTGAGCTTCTGAATTACACTGTAAATTATTTATTATCCTAATATACAGCACTTCTTAAACTACCAGAAACACCAAAACTGATTAAGAAGGTAAATTTTACGTTATTCAATTTTTTTATTTTGCAAGTATATGCTGCACTAAAAAAAGAAAAGTATTTAATGATTCCAGAGTGAAAATCTCATTCTGGAAACCTCCCGCAGGCTGTGGCAAAGCCATGTCTCCGTAATATTCTTTCTTCCAGGAGTGCTAGTTCTGCAAGTTTCGCAGGAGAGCTTCTGTGAAGTTTGTAAGGTAGGAGACGAGGTACTGGTGGAATTAAAGCTGTGAGGACAAGGTGTGAGTCGTGCTTGGGTAGCTCACATGGAGCCGGCACAGTAACTCAGCGTGTTCGGTCAGAGGGTAACCTGCCCTCAGTAATAAAAAAAAGTGAGTTAATGGATCAACGACGAACTGAAACGGGTATCTTGCGACGTCCGCCCCGAGCAGATACAAAGAACGAAGACGAACAAAATGAGATTAAAAAAAAAAAAAAAGATGGTAGAGCACTTGCCCACGAAAAGCAAAGGTCCCGAGTTCTAGTCTCGGTCTGGCCCACATTTTTAATCTGCCAAGAAGTTTCAAAGTATTTAATATCAAATCTGTTTATTAAAATGTCCATTTACACTGAAATAAGTGCTGTATCCTACTTTACCTTTTATTTTGAAATGCAATGAACAGCCAGGTATTTCTCCAAATTTTCTGTAGTCAAACAATGTCGTCGATCAAAAAGAATGTTTTTGTAGGAGGAAAATGATCTCCTCACATTACAGGAAAGTGCAAATTTTAGAGAATGACATATTCCTGGAGAGTATGGCACCGGAGTGTCTTCTTCTCCCTCCACAGAGGATACAGCAGATACTAGAAAAGTCGAGCAGCCTGAATTTCCTGTAAAAATAAAAAATAAAAAATTTTTGACCGAACAGGCCTTGGAGACCCAACGACGCCGACCGGCCGCCGTGTCATCCTCAGCTATTAGGCGTCATCAGATGCGGATACGAAGGGTCATGTGGTCAACACACTGCTCTCCCGGCCGTTGTCAGTTTTCGTGACCTTTTCACTCAAGTGGCACCTCAATTGGCCTCACAAGGACTGAGTGCAGCCCACTTGCCAACAGCAATCGGCAGACCCATCCAAGCGCTGGCCAAGCCCGACAGCGCTTAACTTCGTTGATCTGGCGGGAACCGGTGTTACCACTGCGGCAAGGCCGTAGGCTTCCTGTCAAAATAGCACCAAAATTATTCACTAGCCTCCGCCTGATATAACTTCTAATGTCAGCTTGCGCCTGACATTCTGAACCTTTTCAAACGATTTCTGCAAAAGCAAACCGATAGATTCTAATTCTTTAATGCTGCTGGCAAGGAAGCCGAAGTTGCTATGTACGTACACCAGAGCATTTTCCATTTTAGGTTCATTCAAAGCATTTTGCGCCTCTCGTACTGAAACCGATAATTCTCTCGGAAGTGAGTCACTCGTTAATTTCAAGGCTTGAATTACCTCAGGTCACAGCACTTTCAGATGGCCATTCACAAAACGCTCTGTTGCTAATGATTTGCGCTTTTCAACACTTGGCTTGCCCTTTTTCCACCAGATATACTGCGATGGCTGAAGAGCAACAGGAAGAGTGCATATTTCTAGAGTTCCTAATAGCATTTGACACGCTGTCAACGAAAGTAAGAGCATAGCGAACATATTTCGAGATATATGAGTGGGTCGAGGGCATCTTATGCAATAGAACACAGTACGTTGTAATCGACCACACGTGTTTATCAGACACAAAGACATCGTCAGGAGTATTAATTTTAATTTCAATAATCAACATCCTCAGCTGCAACGATTACCTAGAATTTACCTAGATTTCAGTCTGGATAACCCAACCTTCTTCAGAATAACTGTAACTACCGTTTGTCCATACAAATCCATAAATTATCGTCAGACTGTAAAAACTTATATGAAAGTGCCTCGGCCCCACTTCGCGACCGCGATGCGGCAGCCACGAGTGCTGTACTGGAACTGACCATAGCGTGATGAGGCCCGCCTAGTCGGACACAATACCTTGGGCCTGCGCATAAACTGTATTACAGTTATTTGTTGGGACAAGACGCGAATTTAACTCCTGACCTTGAATTTACTAGTAAAGTGAAATAAAAGGTACAGCTGAGGAAAAGGGTGTATATGTTATCCTGTGCAGAGATTACTTAGATCGACTGTCTCAACATTTATGAAGTAATCAATGGTCATGATATGGGGAAGACGTCATGTGCTTACAAGGTATGGCCTATCTAGGAAAATTTTTGTGGTTAAACACGAAGTTTAATCACCTAAAAAGAACTTAGGAGTGGGAAGGATAACATAAAGCCAACATCGTCATTATTATGACTAGGTCTAGAAATTTTTAAGACGTAATTGTTAAGCACTTGCTTAGCTATGGTTACAACGTATGAACATCCTAATGACTTAGCACACAAATGTTCATGATTGAACTTATGAACATATCTATATCTAATCTGTCACATGCGGCAAAACGGGCCATATAAAATAGATGGTCATTATACAAGATTAGTATATTCGACCTGAAATAGTCTAGAATCATGTCAAAAACTAATGCACGTCCCTGATTGAGCTTCTTGGCGAAGTTATGGTTATGACTTGCAGAAAACACTATAGTAGGGGATAATGTGGCGGCAATGGGGTACTGAATTTGTCTTCATGGAGGTGATCCACAGACACACATACTGTGAAAACCGTGTGTGGACCACTGCCATCATAATTCGGGCCTGGTGACCACTGCCATTGAACTTAGGTAATGACAGCGGAATTATGTTTAAAGCTAAAGTGTGACTTGGCGAACATCGCTCCAGTCAACACACTTAAAACTATTTACCGACAGAGGTCAATTATGCTCAAAGCTAAAGTGTGACTTGGCGAACATCGCTCCGGTCAACACATTTAGAATTATTAACGTCAGAAGGATGTAGGTTGCAGTAGGTACTGGGAGATGAAGAAGCTTGCACAGAATAGAGTAGCATGGAGAGCTGCATCAAACCAGTCTCAGGACTGAAGACCACAACAACAACAACAGGTCAATATGTACTTGCAGAACTAGTCTAAATTATGGGAGTATGAAGGGAAATGGTTAAATTACAATATGATTTGGTGAGTAACGCTCCAAGGACACCTTTAAACGTCATTGAGGAGGATCAATTCAAACTGATCTGGCTAGTCTGAAGCAAAACTTCGTATCCAATAGATTGTGGCAAGGTGACGTTACCCTCTCGTGATACTTATATGGATATAACTGCCGTTAGTTAAGTTAATAAAAAGTTGCGTATGACTAGGTGATGGCATCATTGCTGTCGTATACACATAGTATTGACCACAGTCGGTCACACTGAAGGATTATGTGGTAGCACCTATATTCTGCAAAGGGTTAGTAACTTGGTGATATTCATTCCGGTTACTACACTTACATGCTACTGACTGACGAAGTTATTATCCACTAATTAAATCAAGTGTTGAAACCGTTCTTAACTCTAGAACGTGCATACCGAATATCGGTTGACCATCTGTGTGCATGTTCACGGTGTTCAATACGCCAAATGTTAACCATTTACGGTGTTACCCTATATAATAATGAAATATTAATTAGGTAACTGAATATTCCTATATAACTCATAGACAACGTCATAGATGGGTCCAAAAACTTTTTTTTTGTGTCAAACTAATTTACTTAGCTATTCAACACACGAGAGTACAGACATATGTTGACAATAGTAAAGCATACCCCGCATTAACATTACAGTAGATGAAATGATGGTTGTAAACCTTCAAAGTAGCTTCTATTTCGCAGCTGCAGCTGGTCGATAAGAAGGTTGTTTCTGTCATGTAGTAAATGTTTAAAAATTTGCATTTCCTCTAAAATGTCTAATCTTGCACCTTTTACTTCACTATGCAAGAGCTGAGTATTGGTGGGGAGGGGGGGGGGGGGGGGGTTGGGTGCATGAGCTCATTGCAAATGTCGAAACACGTGTGCAATCTCCAGGTTTAGTCGGAATATGCTCATTGTACCTTGTTAATAAGGCTCTTCCTGTTTGGCCAATATAAAATTTCGGACATTCGCCGCACGTGATCTTGTATGCTCCGGATAATGACAATTTATCTTAAGGCTTTTTTGAATTATGAATCAGATTCTTCTGAAGACTATTATTAGTGGAACAAACTGTCTTAAATCCCTGGTTTTTCAAAAGACGCCCGATTTTATACGAAACTTTGCCTATAAAAGGAATAGGTACTATGGCAGACGGAGTAATATCTGGCGCGGTGCCTAACGTAGAAGCTGTCATTGTTCTGTTATTGTTTACTTTCTTGTTATAGAGCCGTTTCACTATTTCAGGTTCATATCCGTTATTTCGGGTTATTGTTTCAAGAGTTACCAGTTCGTGTTCCAAGGCTTCCGCAGATAAAGGAACCGACATCGCTCTATGTAACCTATAATGAAAAATGCCATTCTAGCTAGATATATTACTAGTGTAGGGCTTGTACTATTTTTCGACATAATCATCATTTACCTCAATACATTTTGTCATCCGTGGGACGAGTTTTTTGATTCCTGTGTCATAGAGGTCTCCCGCCGCCTTCTTCAGCCAGTTCTTCACTTCGACTTTCACCTCGTCAATGTTGGAAAAGTGTTTTCCACGAAGGTGTTCCTTCAATTTAATGAACTGGTGATAATTACTAGGAGCGAGATTGGGGCTGTGAGAGGGGTGGCTTAAAGCTTCCCAACCAAAGTAAGTGAACAATTCTTGTGTTGCATGAGAGGTATGCGGACACGAATTTTTATGAAGAAGACAGACTCCTGTTGTCAGCATCCCGCGACGTTTATTTTGTATAACTCTGCAAAGTTTGTCCGCAGCTCATGGTCTAGTGTCTACCGATGCTACCTGTGGATCATGGGGTCCCGGGTTCGATTCCCGGCCGGGTAGAGGTTTTCTCTGCCCGGGAACTGGCTGTTTGTGTTGTCCTCATCATTTCACCATCATCATCGTTCGTGAAATGGGCTAAATTGGACTGTGTAAAGATTGGGATTTGGTACGGGCGCTGATGATTACGCAGTTGAGCGCCCCACAAACCAAACACCATCACGAAACATCTGCGAAGTTCCTAGAATGAAATTTTCACTCTGCAGCGGAGTGTGCGCTGATATGAAACTTCCTGGCAGATTAAAACTGTGTGCCAGACCGAGACTCGAATTCGGGAGCTTTGCAGCATTTATTGTTCCACCTCTTTCCAAAAAATCAACGGGCAGAAACCCTTTTCTGTCCCAACACACTGACACCATGATTTTCGTCGCTGTTTACTGAGTTTTGAATTTTTTGGCTGAAGGAGAATTATGACGCCACTGCATTGATTGTCGTTTGCTCTCTATGGTACGGTGATTAGCCCAACTTTCATTTTCTGTCACTAATGAGTTCAGAAAAGCCTCGCCTTCATTCTCAAAACCATCAAGAAATTCTCGAGCGACAGTGACTCTACGTATTTTGTGCGCTTCGGTAAGCATCTTGGGGACGCATCGCGCACACAACTTACGACAATTTAGTCCATCAGTTACGATTTCATGAACAACAGTTCGCGAAACGTTTCGTCAAACTGCATGCAGGTCGTCAATTGTCGAACGGAGATCAGAGAGAGATGTTCTTCAATTTTCAGCACCACACCATCAATCACAACAGACGGCCTTCCGCTTCTGTCTTCATCTTGAATTTCCGTCCTCTCAAAATTGAAATTCCGTACCCATATCGTCACATGTTGCCTCGACATTACGTCCTCTCCATAAACTGAAACAATTTCGCGAGGAATCGCAGCGGCATTCATGTCCTCAGCATTTAGGTAGCGAATTACAGCGCGTACTTCGCGGGAGCTGAAATGAAGACACTCACTTCTAACAGTCACCACAATGCTAATCGACGAGCTATTGAGGTGTTGGGAATACTCGTTCCTACCGCTGGCTTGCCGCTAACGGCAGTGGTACCAACTTCCCCCCGGACATTCCATGTTAAAACTACATGCCTTGTAACCTCAGTTTCCGCATAACCCTCGTACTACGGCGATACGACTATAGCTGACAACATATAATGGAAAAATTCGTTTATGAAGTTTTGTGTGTCATTTAAATCTGCGTTAAAAACATTTGTTTCTTAGATGATTCCACTGCTTTGTTCTTTGTGTGAGCATCACTACGTAGGTGTATGTATTGCTGAAGTTGGGACTTGATGGAGCAACCGTTCTGCTTAATGCACGCTCGACATAGAAGAATCCATCAGTAGTGAAAACATTGTCCAGCTTAACCTAAGACCTTAATTAATATGACAATTTTAGTATAACACGAGGCATCGTGAACACAAACATTCATTAAACGTTAAGAAGGACTTACTGGCATTTTTCTGGGCTCATACAGTCCTTAGTTTTACACTGGCAAACGTACCTAGCGGTCCGGAAAATTGCTTTGCCTCACTGGCAGTCTCAACAGAACACAAAGCCCTTTACTAAACGCAATATTAGCTACTACACTGCTACACTCAGTATTGTGACTGTATCTGCCCTGCTTTTGAGAACTGAAATACCAGCTCACAGAAAAATAAGCTGAAAGACGTTCATAATCCAAGACAAAGTACAATGAACCATTAGAACGTCATTTTCAGATGTAATTTACTTCCTGTCTTTAGTTCTTATGTAGGCCGGATTGGGACATTTTATCTAAGGGAGTGGCTTACCGAGAGTGTGGAGAAATAAGGGTTAAAAAGCGGTAATACGTAACTTTGTAGTACAAAGTTAAAATATGAGAAAAAACATGTAATTATAGGGAAATATGTAAAAATATGCAACAGTAAAACGAAATATATAAGCGGCAGTAACACAATTTGTGAACACTTGCATTTCGCACGCGCCTAGGAGCGAAGAAAAAGAATATGCAATTATATAAAAATCTGAGCTCTGGTAATAATTAACATTACTGAACGTGTCTATACCGTGATTATGATTTTACTTTCGAGTACACGAAACATTTACGCAACCCGAAGCGTCGTGTGTCACTTGTGCTGCTGTGGACAACTGCTACGAAGTACAAAGCACAGTTTTGGGAGCCATTCTCTTACATCTAATGGGTGGGCAAAATACAACTGACCCGAAAACATATCATGCACGTTAAGACAGGTAACCCAATTTACGTCATCTCCACGTGTATCGTGGATAGTGTAATCTGAGTTGTCCATCTTAAGGTGCATGAAGTATTTTGCTGAACAATTTTATTCTGTCCACCCTGTACATTTATACTCTACAAGCTACTCTATGGTTCTATATTACGGTATAAGTGTCGTAAAGGATTGTGACTATAATATCAGTTAAATGTTTATTTAACACTAAAATGGTAGCCGGCCGGCGTGGCCGAGCGGTTCTAGGCGCTACAGTCTGGAACCGCGCGACCGCTATGGTCGCAGCTTCGAATCCCGCCTCGGGCATGGACGTATGTGATGTCCTTAGGCTAGTTAGGTTTAAGTAGTTCTAAGTTGTAGGGGACTGATGACCTCAGAAGTTAAGTCCCACAGTGCTCAGAGCCATTTGAACCATTTTTGAACTACACTCCTGGAAATGGAAAAAAGAACACATTGACACCGGTGTGTCAGACCCACCATACTTGCTCCGGACACTGCGAGAGGGCTGTACAAGCAATGATCACACGCACGGCACAGCGGACACACCAGGAACCGCGGTGTTGGACGTCGAATGGCGCTAGCTGCGCAGCATTTGTGCACCGCCGCCGTCAGTGTCAGCCAGTTTGCCGTGGCATACGGAGCTCCATCGCAGTCTTTAACACTGGTAGCATGCCGCGACAGCGTGGACGTGAACCGTATGTGCAGTTGACGGACTTAGAGCGAGGGCGTATAGTGGGCATGCGGGAGGCCGGGTGGACGTACCGCCGAATTGCTCAACACGTGGGGCGTGAGGTCTCCACAGTACATCGATGTTGTCGCCAGTGGTCGGCGGAAGGTGCACGTGCCCGTCGACCTGGGACCGGACCGCAGCGACGCACGGATGCACGCCAAGACCGTAGGATCCTACGCAGTGCCGTAGGGGACCGCACCGCCACTTCCCAGCAAATTAGGGACACTGTTGCTCCTGGGGTATCGGCGAGGACCATTCGCAACCGTCTCCATGAAGCTGGGCTACGGTCCCGCACACCGTTAGGCCGTCTTCCGCTCACGCCCCAACATCGTGCAGCCCGCCTCCAGTGGTGTCGAGACAGGCGTGAATGGAGGGACGAATGGAGACGTGTCGTCTTCAGCGATGAGAGTCGCTTCTGCCTTGGTGCCAATGATGGTCGTATGCGTGTTTGGCGCCATGCAGGTGAGCGCCACAATCAGGACTGCATACGACCGAGGCACACAGGGCCAACACCCGGCATCATGGTGTGGGGAGCGATCTCCTACACTGGCCGTACACCACTGGTGATCGTCGAGGGGACACTGAATAGTGCACGGTACATCCAAACCGTCATCGAACCCATCGTTCTACCATTCCTAGACCGGCAAGGGAACTTGGTGTTCCAACAGGACAATGCACGTCCGCATGTATCCCGTGCCACCCAATGTGCTCTAGAAGGTGTAAGTCAACTACCCTGGCCAGCAAGATCTCCGGATCTGTCCCCCATTGAGCATGTTTGGGACTGGATGAAGCGTCGTCTCACGCGGTCTGCACGTCCAGCACGAACGCTGGTCCAACTGAGGCGCCAGGTGGAAATGGCATGGCAAGCCGTTCCACAGGACTACATCCAGCATCTCTACGATCGTCTCCATGGGAGAATAGCAGCCCGCATTGCTGCGAAAGGTGGATATACACTGTACTAGTGCCGACATTGTGCATGCTCTGTTGCCTGTGTCTATGTGCCTGTGGTTCTGTCAGTGTGATCATGTGATGTATCTGACCCCAGGAATGTGTCAATAAAGTTTCCCCTTCCTGGGACAATGAATTCACGGTGTTCTTATTTCAATTTCCAGGAGTGTAAAATGGTGAAGCCATAGTGACAGTACATAAAATTTTTCTTAAAAAAATGGGGTTACATTACCGGTTTCAACGAACTACGTCGTCATTTTCAAATGTAAAGCATCAGTTGGACAATATATAATGGGAGTTGTGCCCATACATCTAACAACAATTACGACAAATAATGAGACCAGGCAGCCGAGGCAATGGTGACACAACCAAGTCACTAAAAGTTATGCCCATGCTTGCCCAAACGTTGATTCCGTGTCCTAATATAAAACAGATAAAAACTACGCCAGGGTAAAAACTGCCGAACTTTCTTGCAATGTGTCCTGCTGTGACACAACGTTCGTATGGCTGATATGAATTCACAAGTCTGAAAATTAAACACATATATGTATATTTAACCGTTATCATGGCGCAAATTCCCGTAAGATAAACACTTACGGTAAGGTTATTATATGTGATTAATTTTCAGACTTTTGAATTTATATCAGCCAAACGATCGTTGTGTCACAGCAGGACACTTTGCAAGAATCTTTGGCAATTTTTACCCTGGTGTAGTTTTTATCTATTCTATATTAGGACATGGAATGAACGGTTGGGCAAGCATGCAGTTAACTTGTAGTGACTTGGTTGTGCCACCATTGCCTCGGTTGCCTGGTCTCATTATTTCTCGTAATTTTTGTCAGATGTATGGGCACAACGCCATTATACATTGTCCAACTAGTGTTGTCCATTTAAAAATGACGACGTAGTTCTTTGAAACCGGTAGTGCAGCCTCCTTTTTTTAAAGAAAAATTTTGTGTACTGTGACTATGGCTTCGTGTATTGTAGTGTCAAATAAACATAACTATTCTATGGTTTTGGCAACTGGTACCTCAGGCCAGTATTAGCGATTCCCTGCCCTATTCCATGTGTGTATTAACTAAGGGAAAGGAGATTCCCTATATGCCTGACGTCTGTTGATCTCCACGCGACTTACACGATGACAGCAATAAAAAGACTGCATAGTCTTCCTCGAATACTGTTTCTCCAAGTGTACCCAACAGGGTTTCGCGAGGAATACCTCGTCTTGCTCCAAGGATTCTCATTTCACTTCTCCGAGAATTTCTGCTACACTTCCAAAAGGGCTATACCATCCTATTACGATCCTGCCAAAGAGTCCGTATTTATCCTTCGTCTATTGTCATGCCTATTTGGCAAAACTCCAAATGCTGGAATAACACTCTACAGTTGCTGGAAGTAGCATCTTGTTCGCGACATCCTTTACAGTAGCACATACTGTAGTCACACACTGTGCGATTCCTTGTTTAAACAATCCTTTGCGAGTTGTTTCATGCATTTTTACAGGAGATGGACGAACGGATAGCGCGTGATTAAATTAACAGGCACTCAGTCATGGAATTATCCTTGTATGTAATGTGACACGTAACGTAGTTAGTATCCTTAGATTCTTAATTCTGCAAGAGTTTACACTTTAGCAAAACAGTCCTATTTTGTACATACTAAATTGAGCTACTTGAAGTGAAGGAATCAACAATGCCTGCATTCCAAGAGTCAGTGGCGCAGAATCTTCGTACTTTAACTAAACGTTCAGGTGCACTGTATACGGTACATTTCCGAAGACCATTGGAGAACACATGGATATGATACTGCACGATTTTAATAGTGGCATATCCAGCACGTGTAACCAATAATTTCTCAAATTGTTGTTCTTTAGATCTTCATTATCGTCATAATTATTTTCACTTCCAGCGGTTAGGCTAACTGCCTTTTTCGTCTTCACGGAAACCTGCTCGTGCCACGCGGGGTAGCCGCGCGGTTTAGGGCGCCTTGTCACGGTCCGCGCGGCTTCCCCCGTCGGAGGTTCAAGTCCTTCCTCGGGCATGGATGTCTGTGTTGTCCTTGGCGTAAATTAGTTTAAGTTATATTAATTAGTGTGTAAGCTTAGGGACCGATGACCTCAGCAGTTTGGTCCCATAAGACCTTACCAGAAATTTCCAAATTTCCAAACCTGCTCGTCTGTACGACGTGTCAAAATAAAACAAGAAACAAATCACTCTGCCTTTAAGCGAATCTGCCGCTTACATGATTCCATGTAAACTTTTACTAAGAGGATCAGAGAAATAAATGATTTTTATTAGCACTTGTACAGGAGAGTTTTCAGTTTCATAATACTGGTGGCACTATGTCATAGTACTCAATGTAATACGAACTATCAATTGTTGAATGAGGGTTTCACCGTAATTTAGAGTCCTTGATATCCTTCGACATCACGTTTTTTTTTTTTTTTTTGTTTTGGTTTGCTTATCATATCTATGTGCGAGCATAAAACAATGGTATCACAGGCATAGGAATTAATACTTCTGTTGCTCCTTGAATTGAAGACAAAACTGGAACTTCTTGTATCTGCCCAACTGAGTTCCATACGAGAGTTACGGGTATTAAAGTTTTTTCTAGGAACAAGGTTTTGTGAAGAAATAAAATGGGAGACACTGTATTCTGTGTAACATAAATAGCTTTTGTAAATATTCCTTGACTCATGTACCACACCGGCCGCTGTGGCCGAGCGGTTCTAGGTGCTTCCGTCCGGAACCGCGCTGCTGCTACGGTTGCAGGTTCGAATTCTGGCTCGGGCATGGATGTGTGTAATGTCCTTAGGTTAGTTAGGTTTAATTAGTTCTAAGTTTAGAGGACTGATGACCTCAGATGTAAAATGCCATAGTGCTTGGAGCCATTTGCTCAAGTACCACAAAGAAAGTTTCATAATCTGTGGAACTACCACAGAAACAGACTTTATGTTAATTCTTATGTTGGTTTTTAGAGTCAGATTTGCGTGTGTGAAACTAGTGATCTTTCACTCGAGTTATGTATTACGTAGGACGCTCATGCAAGCGAAGATGCTACGTGATGCACGTACGCGGACATTTAAAAAAACATTTGAAAGTCGACCGTGATTGCGTTCTTACCTCTGATGAACGGGAAGAGATGTGGTACTGAGTGATGAATCCAAGGGCTGTCCTCGTCTTCTGTACATACTACAGTAGCTGATAAAAACTCCCTCACGCAAGAACGCGTGATACCGCTGCAATCCGTAACTACCCGCTAAAAGAGCCATGTGTCAATATTGCCGCTTCAAAGGCAGCTGTGGAGATACATCTTGTAAACTACGTTGTATCAATCTGCATTAAATGTTAATCACGCGCTGTTACACTACACTGACATTTGGTTGTTGCCAGTGATAAAAACTTTCGTGATTTCCATGCAATGAAATGGTTCATGTATTAAATATCTGATAAGGACTGTGCTGAAACCAGGGAATATATGGGGTTACAACATCTAGCTGGGACTTCGTCGGGTCACTCGGGGGTGTAGAAATGAAGCAAAAAATTTGTTTAAGGTAATTACTTTTTATGTAGAACACAATTACATGGAATTGGTACACTTATTTTTCGAAAGATTTCGCCTTTTTTTAGCAAGTATTCTTTCCTTTTACGCATTTACAAAACTCCATGCAAGTCAGCTTATAGCTAAAAGTGGGACTGTAAGAATGATTCTATTGTCCCTGCAGCAGGCGATTTCGTTCACCAGTCCTCTGGGCCGACATCAGCGAAAATACTCGATGCGTCGATGCATACGCCGTAAAATGAAACTTCTTGTTTTGTGCATTCAGACACAGAGCGTGGCTCGAGATGATTTTTAATTATCGCTGCAGCTTTGGTACCGGCTGTAGACTATTTTGCGGCTACTTTGAAGTCAGAGTACATTGGGGCATTGAGTTTTACGCTACAGTGAAGAGAATTGAGGGATTGATCATGCTTGACTACTTTATAAGTTCTTGTTAGTTCTGCAGCAGCAACGAGCAATTCTTCCTGCATGTCTTCTGTAATCATAAATGTAGACATACGCTTTGATGTCGATGCTTCCGCAAATCTGTTTGTATGATTCTTCGTAGAAAAGTGATGCCTCATATCAGTTTTACCTCCGTGAGTCACTGAGATGAAACAGCTACAAATCTCACAACGCTTCCTGGTTCGTACATCCTTTCTCGACAAAAGACCACTCTTTTGTGTAACCATCTGAAGAGTGACATTTTCTCATTCCATCCTTAAGCATTTTCGTAACATATGATACATTTTTGAAGGTAAACAGTCGGCAATAACACTTTAGTCATTGAGGTACACGTCACTATACACTTCAAGCCGCATATACCAGCAGTAAACACTTCAAACATCATTAACTTATACTTGTTGTTCGCATTACGTTTAGAAAGAATCGTCTTATTAGATCGCTATTCAAATGGGAACTGCCCGATCCTTCCACATGGTGCTAATTAAATAGTTCCAGCCCCGAGCTACTGGAGAAGTCTGGTATTTTCTCGAATGATGGAGCTAGATCTAGAAGACGCTTCCATCGTCGATACAGCATAAGCAACATGCAGCACCGCCTGTGAGACAACCTTGTCAACATCAACATGTTGACATAAATAAAAGTAACACGCTGTAAAAATATGGTGTGCCAACAGATAACGTTGCTTCAGTACCTGAGCCAAGCTCGTAACAGTATTTAGCAAAATCGGAACAAAATTGGATCTTGTCAGGATGTCGGGACAGTGAAGTCTACAACGGTGATGGTCCCGAGGTATCTGCACGGATGGCAACCCTAGTCACACAAGCGTATACATGTACGTAAATTATGAGTGGCCTGGAAAGTGAATCTACTAACCAACTTCATCACAGGGCAGCATAGCGTGTCGCGTCCTAAGGTAAAACTGATACTACTCCTACGATTGTTTCATGAATCCCCTTGACGAGCGGTTTGAAGAACGTTACGCCCGCCTATGCCAGCAGCGATCGGCAGTTGTCCTTCGCGGCGGAAGTTCCTTATCAACCCCCCCCCCTCCCCCCCACCGACACCCCGCACCCATAGGTTAGGACGCCGCCGACCTGCGTCGCCTGGTAAACCTCGACTCTTTAGTCACTCGCCGCCGCACAACGACGAAGCACCCTTAGTTCAGAGCTCAAGAACGTTATTTTAATATTCACAAAGAAATTCTACGTTAAGCAAAGGTAAATATTTAATGACTGTATTAGTCAATTTATGTGCGGAGAGAACTATGATTTCGAATACTCTAAGCACATACGCTCTGAGTGTGTAAACAGTGACAGGTGTGTGACATCGTATTCTATATGCGCGATAAGCACGATTGTAACTCATGAACACGTCGCTAAGTACGAACTTTTGAATTTGAACGCTATGTGTTTTGAATGCATGCGACGTCCCTTGCTCCGCAGGTTTTAGTCTCCATGGCCGTTTTTTCCCCCGAGCTGCTACCAGACGGGGAGAGACAGAGAACTCAAAACGGTAAATCCTCCAGGAATATCAGACTAACTGTTGAGTTACCATCAAGCAATAAAACAAAAAAGTTACTTCTGTTATCGTTAACATAATTGTCACCTAAGCACTTATCCTGAATATCTTCCAAGAATTTACCATATTTGTAAAGTTTTCTTAAGAAATCATTCATTAAATATTTTAATTTGTGTCTTTTCTTGTAAACTGAGTTTCTTTAGTAAAATCTAACAAAAATACTATATATGCTGAAAGTTAACTCCTACCTCTCCCCGAAATTTGAATGCTTGTAGAGTATAGTGCTGACACAATAACAAGAGGGCGATTAAATGTTTCATATTATTATTTCGGTTTTTGCATTAATTTTACTCTCGTAATTGATAATGTAATGATGTGAAATAAGAAAACGACATCTCATTTGTTACAAAAAAAAAAAAGTGTTCGTGATAGACGAATTTGCTAAATATTCAGTGGCTGCATTTAACGTAGCAATACTTCCAGGAGTTGTAAAAGTGGTGAATGAAAGAGCCACTGAGAATAAATAAAGCGACGGTGCTCTTTTATCTTCTTCCTGTGTTATCTCCTTTTGCCGTTAGGGGCTCAAGCTGATCAGATATAAGTTTCGTAGTTGTAAATATATTTGATGGATAAAGGTTATTTAAATCTGTCATTGCGACGGCTTCGTTATTGACTCAAGACACTACCTTGTCTCTTAACCGTTTACGTTCTGATGTGCACATGTTACAGGAAAACGAGATTTCAACCGGGTTGTTCGCACACTACTACTACACCCCCCCCCCCCCCCCCCGAGATACCTATTCCGATCATGTCTCGAGTGTACGCAATATTTCGCAATTAAAACCCTGGGGTCAGATCGGTTTCTGCTCCCGACCTACGACTTCTGCCAGCCTACGTAACGGCATGATACCAAGTAGTTCTGCAAATAAACTACACGAGGATGGATTTTTGAAAGGTAAATTGTTCTATAAAAGAAGGGAACTTTCCTGTTAGGCACCACATTGTGCGCTCCTTACAAGGGAACCTCCCCATCTCACCCCCCTCAGATTTAGTTATAAGTTGGCACAGTGGATAGGCCTTGAAAAACTGAACACAGATCAATTGAGAAAACAGGAAGAAGTTGTGTGGAACTGTGAAAAAATAAGCAAAATATACAAACTGAGTAGTTCAAGGCAACATAGGCAACATTAAGGACAACGTTAACGCAAGAGCGCTGTGGTCTCGTGGTAACGCGAGCAGCTGCGGAACGAGAGGTCCGTGGTTCAAACCTTCCTTCCAGTGAAAAGTTTAATTTTTTATTTTCAATTTATGTGACAAACTCTTTGTTTTCATCACTTTTTTGGGAGTGATTATCACATCCACAAGAAAACCTAAATCGGGCAAGGTAGAAGAATCTTTTTACCCATTCGCCAAGTGTACAAGTTAGGTGGGTCGACAACATATTCCTGTCATGTGACGCATATGCCGTCACCAGTGTCGTATAGAATATATAAGACGTGTTTTCCTGTGGAGGAATCGGTTGACCTTGCGATCAAATGTTTTCTGTTCCCATTGGAGAGGCACGTCCTTTCGTCTACTAATCGCACGGTTTTGCGATGCGATCGCAAAACACAGACACTAAACTTATTACAGTGAACAGAGATGTCAATGAACGAACGGACAGATAATAACTATGCAAAAATAAAGAAAGTAAAATTTTCAGTCGAGGGAAGACTTGAACCAAGGACCTCTCGTTCTGCAGCTGCTCACGCTACCACGGGACCACGGCGCACTTAAGCTCACGTGCTCCATTATATTGCTTATGTGGCCCATTGACTACTCAGTTTGTATATTTTGCTTATTTTTTCACAGTTCCACACAACTTCTTCCTGTTTTCTCAATTGATCTGTGTTCAGTTTATCAAGGCCTATCCACTGTGCCAACTCATAACTAAATATGGGGGGGGGGGGGGGGGGGGGTGCGATGGGGAGGTTCCCTTGTTAGTACAATTATCCATCATCAATTGAGCATGCTTCCACTTTGCGGCTTTTCTAATGCACTGAGATTTGTGAATTGTTAAATTCTCGGCGCACGTTGGACAAATCTTTTAAACTTTTTTAACTCTCATTGCGAGACGGTGGCAACGCCTCAAGGAGGTGTGCGCCACTACATGGATTGCCGTTTTGTTTCTGGTTCGAAGCGATGACCCGGTCTCTCGTCGCCTGTGACGACGTTCAACAGCACGCAAGCACTTTCGCACAATCTTACCTTGCTCTTTATGGTCTTCTGTCAGGCGACGGCGAAGAACCCAACAGGCACACACACACCTTGGGAACCCCGACAGGGAGGCGTGTGTCCGCAGTACCAACACAGACGTCTAGTTGAGCAGCGAGGGCCCACTCGTCACCTCGATGAGAGGGTCCGCACGTTCCAACATTGCAGGAGTCACAGATGCATGCGTTCGGTCGTCATGCAGGAGATCAGACAGGTTTGAGCGATCTTGTTGCTATAATGACAGACGCCTCGCCCAATGCCTCACCATGTTGAATCTTCCTGGCAGATTTAAACTGTGTGCCAGAGCGAGCCTCGAACTTGGGACCCTTGCCTTTCGCGGGCAAGTGCTCTACCATCTGAGCCACCCAAGCACGACTCACGGCCCGTCCTCACAGCTTTACTTCTGCCAGTACCTCGTCTCCTCGAGGAGTCTCGATCCGGCACACAGTTTTTAATTTGCCAGGAAGTTTCATATCGGCGCACACTCCGCTGCAGAGTGAAAATCTCATTCTGCCTCATCATGCTTTTTGTCAGTTCCAGGTCTCTGTAGACATTCTGGTTCAAATGGCTCCGAGCACTATGCAACTTAACTTCTGAGGTCATCAGTCGCCTAGAACTTAGAACTAATTAAACCTAACTAACCTAAGGACGTCACACACATGCATGCCCGAGGCAGGATTCGAACCTGCGACCGTAGCGGTCGCTCGTTTCCAGACTGTAGCGCCTAGAACCGCACGGCCACTCCGGTCGGCAGACATTCTGGAAGCGCCTATGAATATTTACAATGCTCCAGTTCTTCACCAAAAGAAACTGAATGACGGCTATTTTTTTGGAGCGCACCTCTGTTGCAGGCGCCATTTTGAAGGCTACTTTATGAAACTATAGGGGCTGAAGAGGGCATATTCCACGATGTCCCACAGTAAATTTCGCAATTTTTTCATCCGAAATTGACCGAGAAAAAAGTAAAAAGAAATATGCAATGATTAGGTGGTACCCTTGAAATTACAGACAGCATGGACATGACTCTTAATAAAAGTTATAATGAATCTAGACCTTTTGCTGCTTACAAGCGTTGATAAATATCAACAGGGACAGTTGAAAAACGTATGCCCCAGCCAGGCCTCGAACCCGGGCCCCCTTCCTACACGGCAGACGCTTTATCCAATTGAGCCACGAAGGACTCAGACGATAGTGCGACTGCAGGGACTTATTCTCTGGCACCCTCCCCGTGAGACCCACACTTTCCAACTTTCTGTCCACACACTACATTTGTGGTTGACTCCAAATAGGATGTGTGATCATGGACTGCAAAGCATGGTCTGTAACATGATCCCATACTGTCTACAAGGCTGGTAAGTAGTTCTTGTGGTAGGCCTTTCCATTCCTCCACTGGTGTGGTTGACAACTGGTTTATGGTCATTGGTGTATGTGGATGTGGTGTAGTATGTTTTCCCAATGCATCCCACACGTGCTCGATGGGATTTAAGTGGTGGAATGGGCACGCCAGTCAATTCACAGAGTGCTCGCTCCAAGAGCTCCTTCACTTGTGTGATGTTCCATGGGTTCGCGCACTGTGGTCAATATAATTGAAATCAGGGCTGAATTTGTTCCTAGAAAGATGCATATGGGTAGGAGTTCAGTGTCAAAATAACTATGACCGTTGAGTGTACCATGTTCAAAGATTGGAAGTCATTATGCCCATGGCCGGCCGGGGTGGCCAAGCGGCTCTAGGCGCTATAGTCTGGAACCGCGCGACCGCTACGGTCGCAGGTTCGTATCCTGCCTCGTGGATGTGTGTGATGTCCTTAGGTTAGTCAGGTTTAAGTAGTTCTATGTTCTAGGGGACTGATGACCTCAGAAGTTAAGTCCCATAGTGCTCAGTACCATTTGAATCAATATGCCCATGCAACATTATGCCTCCCCACATCTTGGCACCCAGACCACCAAAACGATCATGCTTGACAATGATTTTGAATGCATTACTTATTCCCAACTGTCTCACCATATGAGGGTACATAAAGCAGCCACAAACATTGTGCAAGATGATCATTTTGGTGGACCAGTTGTTACTGTGTGGGCAAGCATAATATTACATGGGCTTACTGAAACAAATTTTTGAAAACGGTACACTAACCAGTCAATCATTATGTGACAATGTCCTTCTTCCCCACATGCATCCCTTTAGAGGTGCAGTTATTTTTATTGATGGAAAGTGTGACCGCATCAAACTGCACAGTTGGAGCAGCTCATGGAACGAAATATACTACAAATGGACTGACCTACCCGATGCCCCACTTAAACAGCGTCAACCAAGTGTGGCATGCATTGAGAAAATGTATTGAAGCATGTCCACAAGCACCAATGACCATCCAACAGTTGTCAACTTCAGTGGTAGAGGAATGGAACACCCTGTCATAATTTTTAATGAGTCTTTGTACATTTGGAGAAATACAAGTTAACTAAATCTCCTGTTTACTGTGTTAACTTTCTCGCTGATAATTTCTGTTCCTGTCCATATTTCCTATGACGACAGTTGCTGCACTACTCTGTAGCCCATCTCTCCTTGCTGTTGTGTATGAAACTGTACATGACAGAAGCTAATTCTGACATAATCAATATAAATTTTAATTCAAATTCCGTCAGGACCTGCTGCTTTGTATACCTCAAGCATGTTTAATTGTTTTACAATATCTGGGTAGCTAACATTGATATCGCTCATTTTCGAGCCTGTATGGCAGTCGAGCGTTGGTACAGCAGTATCCTTTTGCTTGATACATTTTTAAATACAGAACTTAAAATTTCACTTTTGTGTATGCTGTCTTCAATTTTGACATCAGACGCATCAGCAAGATATTAAATGGAAGGTTTAGAACTGTTTATTGACTTACGTACGATCCCAATTTTCTGGGGTTTTGAGATAAATCTT
Source organism: Schistocerca serialis cubense (assembly GCF_023864345.2). Taxonomy (NCBI): domain Eukaryota; kingdom Metazoa; phylum Arthropoda; class Insecta; order Orthoptera; family Acrididae; genus Schistocerca; species Schistocerca serialis. The sequence continues at coordinate 1,231,940,640 of NC_064638.1, read as the reverse complement.
TCGCCATGGTCTGACTGGAAATTATTGTAGGCTTCACGCATGGCACTTCTAACAGTTGCTGAAATTTCTCTTAACCATAGGATGCAAAACCTCTTTTTGTGATGTGGATGCCTAACTGGGGGAGGGGGGGGGGGTTCAGTGAACCCACTGGTATTAAGATAGTCTACTGATAAAAAATTACAACTTTTGAAAAGGCTTATTATATTTCGACTAAGGCAGTAACCTGCAAATATTATTAACATGTTAACAGTTGTGAATGTTAGGCTGAAAACTAGCATATTCCAAGACAAAATACTAATATGTTGATATATTACACAAACTACTCCGATTCTTTGGATTCAAGGTAGGAGACGCTCTTCACATTTCTTTCTGAATGTTTGTTACATACAGAATTATGACACTGCCCACAGACCAAGATTGTTGCACTTCTGCTACTTTCCATTAGTTTGTTTTAAACAAACATGGCACCTGCAGGCGGCTGATCTGATGTGTTGTCAATTCTTTGATTTTATTTTGCAGAATACTTTCCGTTGACCAAAAATTCGGTTACACATGTTTGTAATTAAACTTCCACTACCTGTGCCAGTGAGCATAGAAAACTATTCACCAGATTGGTACTCAACATTGTAGGAATGATGTTGAGACTTAGCACTGCTGGATTTGCTTTGTTAGTACTGACAGTGTCATGACTTTCCAGTTTACGAGCCATTACTGCTACGGTGACTTTGGATTGAAACTCGAGCATCAACATGCATTACAGTTGCAGACAATAATGTGGGTCTGGACAAAATGATCAGGGCTTTACTCATAAAGCTGTTTTGTAAAAAAAAAAATAGCAAAAGTGTTTCTGCTCTTATCGAGAATCAATGCACTAAAGGAATATGGTGAGGTGGTATTTCTGCACTGGGGTGAAGAACCTACTTGGAAGTTCAAATGAACTGGTGATTTGTGAATTGCTTCTGGAAGAGGTCAATGCCCAATTCTGCCAAAAACTGTTGAAGTTACTGTTGCTACAGCCCAGAATGCTGGATGCAATGTGTGTCCTCCAAACTGTGTATGAGCTCTGTCATGAGAGCTGGACATTCTATGGTCCATCTCTAAAAAACAATGCTGTGAGCTGTTGCGAAATGATACCTCTAGTGTGGTTCCAGGCTGTCCTCGATGCAGATGGTTGTGACATACAGCTATGCAATTATCAAATGTTACCCATTCACTAGTAAATTTAAATCTGTTTATTTCAATGATTTATTCGTTATTTCTTGTCTCCATGTCATTATAAATGTCTCTCCAAAGTTTAATCATCTTACAATCACTCTTTCTTCATGACAGCCCTTCCAAGACAGGAAAGTTTAATTATAACCACCTGTACTTCTTTCTGCTGCCTGTGGTTTCACCAATTCCATCCCAACTTGCAGAAGCTTGTTGCATTTCTTCTCATTCCATCTTGGATGTTGCTGAATGAATATGGTGGTTGCACTGATAGCACAGATATCGATGAGCGACTAAAATGCTAACAGGGTTCATCTCTTTGTTCCCCTGTTGTAGGTGTACATACGAGCCATTTGATCAATATTATCAGTCCCACCTTTAGTGGAGTTACTGAGTGCAATTACGCGTGTTTTATTCTTCTCTTCTCCTTCAGTGTCTTCATCTTGGTACATTGTTGACAACATAGCATGGTTTTAATTGGTTTTGTTTTTCCATTGTAGGACACTGAAGTGACTGGTGGCCTATACGTTGTTGGTCTGTGTACAACATTGGGCAACATACCTCTGTATCTGATGTGTTCTTCGTTATGTGTGGAACATGCTTCCTGTTTGACTGGAGAGTTCCAACTGCAATCATTTTGCCGTCTTGTTTCAGCTCTTATGCCAGATCCACCAACGTTTGGTATCGATGTGAAACAATATTTCAACCCAACCAGTATATCTCACAGGCACAGCCAGACATTTAACAACAGCTACTGAACCTCATTCTTCCTGGGAGAAACTCTGCACTTTACCTGCACAGGGTTCATATTCGTGGCATGTCAACTGGTTTTGACGCTATACATATAGGGATGTTGTACTTGTCCAGTTTGTCCTTCATAAATACTTTGAAGGGGCAGTATTCACGAAACAAGCTGTGTATCTTATTGGTGATGAGGTGCACATACATTCATTCATTCAGATTTAGCCACAGCTACGTCTTGATGGTCACTACCTGAAGGTATATTATGTTCATCACTCCATCGGCTCTAATGTCCACATCATTTTCCAGTATGGATAATGCTTCATAACAAAATCCTCATTTTCACTGAGAGCTCTTTCTAAATAAATTCACGTATTCTTTTAGAAACAGATGAGTCTCAATGTGAACAGAACGGAACTGAACTAACTCAGTGCAAGTATGTAAGATAAATAACAGAATGTCATCAGTGATCACTTCCTCTGAAAATAAACAGAATGTCGAGAACATCAAGAATGCCAAACAACAAGAAATGTACACTTGCTTCTAGAACATGGAAACCTAGAGAGGGGGGGGGGGGGGGGAGGGGAGGGGTTTGTTGAACCCATATTCAAAGTTTTATTATTTCAGAGGAGTAGTTTTCTATAAAGCTCATTGATACACTATTAAATAAACAATAACTCAAAGGCAAAAGTGTTGCATTACATTTACTTCAGCAGAGACTAAGGAAGATAAACAGCTGTGGGTTGAATGAACTACACTACAACCCCTCGTCGGCTACCAGTTCACCAGTAGCCTATTTTGTATTAAGAGTATAGTAGGCTCTGTAAATACATATTTTGCAATGACAGTGCAGATGAACATTACTGGACTTACAGTGTTTACAAGTCACATGTCAACATTTGTATTGTGAACGAGATTCAACTGAATGTAGGCATCGAATCGAGAAATCTGATGAAGCTCTACCAACTGGTCTTGAGGCATCATTAGTGATTTGGATACTGCGAGCCACAGCTGAAAGGAAACACTAAAGGGAAGGGTATATGTTACAATTCTTAAGATGGGAAGACCATGAAAACATTAGAAGAATAGCAGAATATAACATAAAATCAAAGCTGGTGTTCAAGCAGCCATATGCCTTGATGACTGAAGTTGAGATCTAAATTCAGTGAAACTGACCAACTTGTAAATTAGGATTATGAATTTCACTGTGTAATTTACAAACATCAAAAGCTGCAACAAAATTCTGTCATGAAAACTTGGCTCTTAAGGGTTGCTCCGAATGCAGACAAGCCAGAAATACACCTGAGAACTGTACATAGCTATTAACTGCATTTTTTCCATGGTAACAGGAGCTTCATATGATTACTTTCATAATACCAGATGCAAACCACAATACTGGATTGGTTTTCAGTTCTTTAAGGAAGCAAAGGCACTTATTGTAAGGTTTCAATCTTATACCTACATAAAAACATAAGTACAATGCCATTTAATTAAAATACACTCCTGGAAATTGAAATAAGAACACCGTGAATTCATTGTCCCAGGAAGGGGAAACTTTATTGACACATTCCTGGGGTCAGATACATCACATGATCACACTGACAGAACCACAGGCACATAGACACAGGCAACAGAGCATGCACAATGTCGACACTAGTACAGTGTATATCCACCTTTCGCAGCAATGCAGGCTGCTATTCTCCCATGGAGACGATCGTAGAGATGCTGGATGTAGTCCTGTGGAACGGCTTGCCATGCCATTTCCACCTGGCGCCTCAGTTGGACCAGCGTTCGTGCTGGACGTGCAGAGTGCGTGAGACGACGCTTCATCCAGTCCCAAACATGCTCAATGGGGGACAGATCCGGAGATCTTGCTGGCCAGGGTAGTTGACTTACACCTTCTAGAGCACGTTGGGTGGCACGGGATACATGCGGACGTGCATTGTCCTGTTGGAACAGAAAGTTCCCTTGCCGGTCTAGGAATGGTAGAACGATGGGTTCGATGACGGTTTGGATGTACCGTGCACTATTCAGTGTCCCCTCGACGATCACCAGTGGTGTACGGCCAGTGTAGGAGATCGCTCCCCACACCATGATGCCGGGTGTTGGCCCTGTGTGCCTCGGTCGTATGCAGTCCTGATTGTGGCGCTCACCTGTACGGCGCCAAACACACATACAACCATCATTGGCACCAAGGCAGAAGCGACTCTCATAGCTGAAAACGACACATCTCCATTCGTCCCTCCATTCACGCCTGTCGCGACACCACTGGAGGCGGGCTGCACGATGTTGGGGCGTGAGCGGAAGACGGCCTAACGGTGCGCGGGACCGTAGCCCAGCTTCATGGAGACGGTTGCGAATGGTCCTCGCCGATACCCCAGGAGCAACAGTGTCCCTAACTTGCTGGGAAGTGGCGGTGCGGTCCCCTACGGCACTGCATAGGATCCTACGGTCTTGGCGTGCATCCGTGCATCGCTGCGGTCCAGTCCCAGGTCGACGGGCACGTGCACCTTCCGCCGACCACTGGCGACAACATCGATGTACTGTGGAGACCTCACGCCCCACGTTTTGAGCAATTCAGCGGTACGTCCACCCGGCCTCCCGCATGCCCACTATACGCCCTCGCTCAAAGTCCGTCAACTGCGCATACGGTTCACGTCCAAGCTGTCACGGCATGCTACCAGTGTTAAAGACTGCGATGGAGCTCCATATGCCACGGCAAACTGGCTGACACTGACGGCGGCGGTGCACAAATGCTGCGCAGCTAGCGCCATTCGACAGCCAACACCGCGATTCCTGGTGTGTCCGCTGTGCCGTGCGTGTGATCATTGCTTGTACAGCCCTCTCGCAGTGTCCGGAGCAAGTATGGTGGGTCTGACACACCGGTGTCAATGTGTTCTTTTTTCCATTTCCAGGAGTGTATGTTCGTAAGTTACATTTTTGATTACTGTGAAGAATCTTAACTTTTCCTTGTTCTTACAATGTTTATTTGGCCTGACCAGATCTGAAGCTGTGTTTGGTGGGGAAAGAATTATAAAAGATTTGAAGATTGAAATGACAATGACAATAGCTGTTACGAAAGAACTGCCTTTCAGTAGAGGACTCTGTAAACTAGGGTGAGTGAAATGTGGTTGACAGGGTGTTGTTCAATTTTTTGTTTCCTCTGCAAGACTATGTATTAAGAGAACCTCATTTCCTGTCAGATGCATCCAACTGACGCAAATGAATTCCAAGATTTGAACATTGTGTATCAACTGACATATCTAATATATTTCAGTTTGTTATTGTGAATTTATCTTGGAGTTACTGAGAGTTAAGCTATCACCTGTAACGCCAACTCAGCAAGCATCATTTCAGTACATGGCTTTAGTTTACAGTGCGTGGTCTCAGAGAAGAAACTACTAGCAGATGACACAATATTTCAGATTTTATTATTTACTCCATACTAAGACCAGATGAAATAAATGCTTGCACATGATTTGTGCCTCTCCATTAACTTTCTCTGAAATTGTTACTTACAAGTGGCATACTAGATAAGAAAGTATTGCAATTTAACTTACACTTTTGCTGAACACAAATAAACAATACCTGGAAAAACCTCTAAGTTTTAGTAGAAATAAGCTTCTACTGTGGTGATCACATACAAGTGGTTCTGTATGGAATTTTAATTTTCTTTGTGTTTATGACTTTAAGATTGCACTTCTTGTCTTCCCCAATAACTACTAGTGTTAATCTAGAAGTAAATGGGAGTAATAACAACTGCATAAGTTCCTCCCATTTACAGTTAGCTCAAGATATTTTTTTCAGATTAACTATTATTACAAATATGTGTTAACTGTTGCCTCAGTATTTCTGTAATATATCTGGTACATAAAATTTTTTAACAATTTCATGTTTCTACACACTAACAATTTATGTAACACATTTGGAGATGTTTTTTCATTGATAACATGATAGGTGACCTAACAAAACATGAGCACCGTGATTTCAGGCATAGGAACATCTAAATCGAACTCTTAAGCATCCAACCTTTTTAAGTATGATGGCGAGTATAAAGCAGATATGGAAATCTCTGAAGCATTTATTTATCTATTCACAAAAGAAAATTAAGGAACATCCAGAGAACTTAGAAAACTCAGAATATTTCAAGGACCTACACGTCCGTACTATTCATTTGATGGTTACACTAAAAATTATGAAAAAGACATGAAAAAAAGAATCACTCTCAACTACTTAATTATAGTATGCTTCTTACAATAATCAGACATATTATGACAACATATCTACAAGAGTATTTGTAAATGATGTCTTTTAAAAGGTATTCTTTCAATTTTCTATTCTTAACAATGGCACAGTTTCATTGGAATAATTATACATTTAGTACATCTTGTCATTTTTAAAGCTCTTGATTAAAAAATCCATATATGATGGAACTGTTCTAGTAAAGGCAGGACATAAAAATTCAGTCCTAAAATAGAAATGGTTTCTTCCAACATGTCAGACTTTTATTTACGTGTTGCTTTTCTGAACTGTTCAAACAAATAATCCAAAAATATATGGTTCAACTTTTGTACTTGATTTGTCATTTAATAGCTTGGACAGTAAAATACATGTAGCACCTTTTCCCATTTTACCTGTTGACTTAACCACGTTACTGGCCTTAAAATATACCCTGAATGAGATCACTCTTCATTCCTGTTCAAGGAATGGTATTTCATTAACAAAATTAGCTTGTAACTGTACAAATAACTCATTTTAATTCTTTTTCTTTTTGGACGTAGTTTTCTTCTGAGTAGAACTAGGAACTTTTCGTAACTTCAATATTACTAAAATTAAATTAACAAGATTAACAATATATGTTGTAACACATATCACACAGAAATCATAGAGTATGAAGTACAAAACATATGCAAGGTAGACAGAGCCAAAGTTAGATAGGATAGCCATAAACAACTGAATCCTGCTTGCTACTACACTGCTTGTGAAGCCTGAAACCAAGAGGATCAACAGTTAATATTTGACCACATATGTATTTAATTTATAGCTATAAATAACTTAAGTATGTATAATTGAGATGAAAAGCATTGCCTTTTTAATCCATTAAAGACTAATGACTACAGTTTTCAAGTAAATGCTTCAAACTAAAAATTCTTCTTACTCAGTTTCATGAAAAAAACATTGACTGGTGTCTTATTTGCTGAAATTTAGCTGTAACTTCAAATTCTATTTAGCTATGACTGAGTTCTATTTAGAAACCATACTGACTTTCCCCTCTCATAATGGTTTGTGCTTGTGAAAAATGTCAAGTTGAACTGTGGAGCAGATTCCACAAAAAGCTAGAGCTACTGTCATGAATGGTCAGGTTAGCTGATTTGGTATGAACAAGGAATATAAAGGCATAAAACCTCTAATAGGATACTTTGGTGTTAGAAACTACTTTGAAGCTCATTACTGCATAACTGTTCACAACAGGCCAAATAAGTGAGTGCAGATTAATGAATTTGTTGCACTCAGCACAGAGGAATACTGAGACATGACTGCGTACTCATGAAACAAGTTATATAATTGTCTGACATTCTATTTTGTGTTCGTATTAAGTTTTCTTTGTGGAATATATGTTCAGAGCAAAATCAACTCATATGCATAATGTCATTCAATAGAAGTAAGTGGATATAACTCTGCACTCTTTCAAACCACACAAACTGTACGTTCTCTCTATATTTCATAAGATCGAAGAGTAGTAGATTGACCACAAGCCATCTCTCTTTAACGTAGGATGTATATCTTACTGCTTAAAAATAAGCATATACAGTGTATTAAAAAAGTGTCAAGTACTTTAAGAGGTGATAATACTCATAAAAACAAAAAATGATCAGTCAGGAAATGCATACTTTCTACATGCAATAAACAGTGGTTTGGAAATGGGCAATCACATATTTACAGGAATTCAACGTGGTGCCCATTCATGACAGTGCACCCCCTGCCCTTCAGTGTAAGGAATGATGCAACCTTTGAAGTACACTCAGTTGTTGTTGTACCTGATGGCACACATTGACGTGACCCTGTACTGTCTGCACATCGTTGTTTGGTGTGGTGTAGACCAATTACTTCAAGTGTCACCATAACCAAACGTGTAGGTGGCTTAAATCTGGGAACGAGCAGGCCACCAAGAGCAGATTGTGGTGTCCCACATACATTTCAGAAACTGCACAACTTGTCAGGTGTTCGAGGAGTGCTGTGGTGAGTATCTCCAACACTTGGTGAAACCACATCCAGAGACTGTGGGGTTAGGTGGCCACCCTTCACTACAGATGTCAGATGTCGTAAGCTGGGCACACTGGTAAAACAGGACCGGTGGTGAACACTGGTGGAATTAACATCAGACTTTAATGCTGGGCAGGGTACAATGTGTCTGAACATACTGTCCAGTGAACACTCCTAATAATGGGCTTCCGTAGCTGGTGAGCCATGCATGTGCCAATGTTAACATCATGACATCGGTAACTAAAACTGGAATGGGCATGTCACCATCAGCACTGCATCGTCTTATGGATTCCAATACCTTCTTCATCTTTCTGATGGGAGGGTGGAAATTCATCATCTTCCAGGGCAACAGCTCCTTGACATCTGTGCTGCGGAACTAACACAAACTGGCAGCAGCTCCAGTATGCTCTGTGGAATACTCATGTGGCATCCATGGGTCCAGTGGAGCTCGTGCAAGGCACCTTGATGGGTAAGGAGTACCATACACTGATCACAGACCATGTAATCCCTTCATGACAATCATTTTTCTCAGCAGCAGTGGCACTTTTCAAAAAGATTACATGCCATGTCACAAGGCCAAAAGTGTGATAGAGTTGTTTGAAGAACACAGTGGTGAGTTCCAATTGAAGTGCTGACTCCCCCAGCTCACCAGATCTGAACCTGATTGAAAACATCTGCCTCCAGTGACCTACCAAGGCCTCATTGCTTCCATGCCACTGCTGTTATCCATGCCAGAGGTGGACACACTGATTATTAGGTAGGTGGTCATAATGTTCTGGCTGGTCAGAAGCTGGAGCAGTATTGCCAGTTCAACATGCTGCTTGATTATGAGTTCGTATTCCAACGCAAATAAAATCCCCTCAGTGCTACAAGGGTTGATCTATCGCTGACAGGAGATGTAAGTTAATGTGCATATGACACCCTTTTTTTCAACTATTTACCACTTGTGTGGCCAAATATTTGAAAGAGCATTATATTTTCATTTTTTTAAAGAGAGAATATATTCATCAGTCAAAATTCCTCCAGTTAGAAAGAATAATATGTAGCATTCCCCTACTGTAATTTATGGATTTTTATGTTTAAGATAGAATTTTAACCCTCCCTTGGGAATACAAACAGAAAATAATTCACAGAAGCAAACAAGGTGCTGCTTTACCCATAATCAGAACAAACTCCCTTCTATTACTCTTCATGAAAATCAGCATCACAGCAGAAGTAAGTTACTAATACTGATATCACACTCATTGATCAGTTACTGAGGAACACAAACTGACAGAGGAAATAAAAACTGAATTTTATGGCAAACTGTTGAAGTTACTATTGGAAAACTCCTCCTAATCCAAAGACTTTTATTTAGAAACTTGTAGCTTACATAGTGCAAAAATAAACTTACATTAATGAACTAAATATTTTTCAGAAGTGTATAACAACACATCCATATAGTGTGTAAATGATCATACCCATCAAATTAGTCATGCCATGGCACTAGTTAAAAAGCAAGAGACCAAGTTATGAGTGTCATCTGTATACTTACAACTAATGTAAATAATAAGTTAATTATAGGTCCCAGTAAGAAAAACTACATATCAAAACTAAATGAATCAAAATATTTACAGTAAATAAATAATTATTACATCAATAGGTTTTTTTATAGATGAATGAAGACACATTAAACAATTGGGTGTAGCATGTTTGGTTAAGGAACAAAACAAAAATTCAGTTGCAGAAGAGAGGTAATACTTCTATATCTAGATGGATAGTCTGCAAATCACATTTAAGTGCTGGCAGATGGTTCATCGAACCACATTCAGACTAATTCCATATTATTCCAACCCGTACATGTGTGGAAAAAACGAATCCTATATATTTCCGTGCGAACTCTTATTTTCCTTACTTTATTATGACGATCGTGTTTCTCCCTATTTAAGTCGGCGTCAATAAAATATTTTCGCATTCGGAGGAGAAAGCAGAAGATTGAAATTTCGTGAGAAGATTCCGCCGCAACGAGAAACGCATTTGTTTTAATAATGTCCACTCAAAACTTGTATCATTTCAGACACACTCTCTCCCCTGTTACGCGATAATACAAAACATGCTGCCCGTCTTTGAACTTTCTAATGTACTCCGCCTGTCTTATCTGGTAAGGATCCCGCACCACGCAGCAGTATTCTTAAAGAGGACAGACAAGTGTAGTGTAGGCAATCCCTTTAGTAGATCTGTTAAATTTCCCAAGTGTCGCGCCAATAAAACACAGTCTTTGGTTAGCCTACCCCACTTTGTGTGTGTGTTCTTTCCAATTTAAGTTTTTAGTAATTGTAATTCCTAGGTATCTAGTTGAATTTACAGCCCTTAGATTTGACTGATTTATCGTGTAATCGAAGTTTCCTTTTAGCACTCATGTGGATGACCTCACACTTTTCGTTATTTAGGGTCAATTCTCTATTTTTTCACTATACCAATATCTTTCCTAAATAGTTTTGCAATTTGTTTTGATATTCTGATGACTTAACTAAACGAGAAACGACTATATCATCTGCAAAAAAAACCTAAGACGACTGCTCATATTGTCTCCTAAATCGTTTTCGTTTACATAGAAAAAGAACTGCACAGGGCCTGTAACACTACTTTGGGGAACGCCAGAAATCACTTCTGTTTCACTTGATGACTTTCTGTCAAGTGGCTCTGAGCACTATGGGACTTAACTTCTGAGGTCATTAGTCCCCTAGAACTTAGAACTACTTAAACCATCTAACCTAAGGACATCTCACACATCCATGCCCGAGGCAGGATTCGAACCTGCGACCGTAGCGGTCGCGCGGTTCCAGACTGTAGTGCCTAGAACCGCTCGGCCACCCCGGCCGGGACTTTCCTTCAATTATTACGAACTGTGGCCCCTCTAACAGGAAATCACGAATACAGTCACATAACTGAGACGATCTAGGAGGCCCAAATGATTCGATCGAATTGTCCAGAACGTTTGTCAAACCAATCACGAACACCTGGGGGCCAGTGGTATGATGCAGTGTCATCCATACATAACCCATCGTTGTTTGGGAACATGAAGTCCAATTATAGGTTCAGTGCGACCAGAGGACCCAGTCTATTCAATGTAAACAGCCCACATCATTATAGTGCCACCACCAGCTTGCCTTGTCGACAACTGGGGTCATGGTTTCGTGGGGTCTGCGCCACACTCCAACCATACCATCAACTCTTACCAACTGAAATCGGGACTCATCTGATTATGTCTCGGTTTTCCAGTTGTCTAGGGTCCAACCAATATCGTCATGAGTCCAGGAGAGGTGCTGTAGGCGATGTCGTGCTGTTAACTAAGACATTCACGTCGGCCGTTTGCAGCCACAGCCCATTAACGCCAAATGCATTGCAATGTCCTAACCGACACGTTCGTCGTACGTCCCAAATTGATTTCTGTGGTTATTTCACGCAATGCTCATTGTCACTTAGCACTGACAACTCTATGCAAACGCCGCTGCTCTCGGTCGTTAAGTGAGGGCTGTCGACAACTGCGTTACCGTGGTGAGAGGTAATGCCTGAAATTTGGTAATGTCGGCACACTCCTGACACAGTGGATTCGAAATATTGAATTCTCTACCGATTTCCGAAATGGAAGGCCTCATGTGTCTAGCTCTAACTACCATTCCGAGTTCAAAGTCTCTTAATTACCGCTGTGCGGTCATAACCACGTCGGAAACCTTTTCACATTAAATATTTGTGCACCAAATGACAGCTCCACCAATGCACTGCGCTTTTATACTTTATGTTCGCAACAATAACGCCATCTGTGTGTGTTGATATCGCTATCACATGACTTTTGTCCCTACAGTGTAACGTACATATTTATCTTATACGTGTACAAATTTACAAACTACAATATTTGATGAGCCAGAGATTTATGTTGGCTTCTTGAAGAAAACGTGTTGTATTACATTATTAATTATGATAATGTTCTGATGCACTAGGGTTTGTAAGTTTGTAGGCGGCGAATCCGATTCCGCTGGGTTTTTACACAGGTTATTTTGATGCAGAGAATATGTAATGAAACCCAGGCTAGGGTCTCCGTCATCTTCTGGATGTTCATCGCATAAGGGAGAGGCGTTCTTCAAGAGATTTCTCTCTCTTAAGTAAACTTCAATTTATGTAGTCCGATCATAGCTTATAGTTTGCACTCTACAATGAATGTGGCCAGTTTGATTGCACGTTGTACTGAAAACATGTCGAGTATTGAATTCTGATTTTCTTTTTCCGCCATGTACATTACTTTACAATGCTTACAATTGCAGCACTAGAAAACAGTCACCTAAAACTACGTCAGGTAATATTTCCTGAGAAAGTATATCACTCTGATGTTATTCAGGTGCGCAGGTTAACCTTATCCGTGTAGACGATGTAACCTGTCTCCACGAAATTATTCTGGCTCTACCATGACCCTGTAAAGCGAATAAATCTTCGTCACAAATGAGCAAACAACTAGCAGAACAGACCTGTCCTTCTGATTTCTGAACAAGAGAAAATTCAATCAAACAATTAGCAGCCTTGTCCTCTTACGTAACATGACAGCCCATCATGGTAGCATTGTTAATTGCTGAGGTGTCAAGTCGTCTAGATCTATGGGATGGCGCAATTCTGCTTTACGGCGCTAGACTGAAGAAGATCATAGCAATCTGAAATGAAATTTTATATACGCTACTGCCCACTAAAATTGCTACACCAAGAAGAAATGCAGATGATAAATGAGTATTCACTGGACAAATATATTATACTAGAACTGATATGTGATTACATTTTCACGCAATTTGAGTGCATACATCCTGAGAAATCAGTACCCAGAACAACCACTTCTGGCCGTATTAACGGCCTTGATACGCCTGGGAATTGAGTCGAACAGAGCTTGGATGGCGTGTACAGGTACAGCTGCCCATGCAGCTTCAACACAATACCACAATTCATCAAGAGTAGTGACTGGCGTATTGCGACGAGACAGTTGCTCGGCCACCATTGATCGGACGTTTTCAATTGGTGAGAGATCTGGAGAATGTGCTGGCCAGGGCAGGAGTCGAACATTTTCTGTATCCAGAAAGGCCCGTACAGGACCTGCAACATGGGGTCGTGCGTTATCCTGCTGAAACGTAGAGTTTCGCAGGGATCGAATGAAGGGTAGAGCCACGGGTCGTAACACAACTGAAATGTAACGTCCACTGTTCAACGTGCCGTCAGTGCGAACAAGAGGTGACGGAGACGTGTAACCAATGGCACCCCATACCATCACGCCGGGTGATACGCCAGTATGGCGATGACGAATACATGCTTCCAATGTGCGTTCACCGCGATGTCGCCAAACACGGATGTGACCATCATGATGCTGTAAACAGAACCTGGATTCATCCGAAAAAAATGACGTTTTGCCATTCTGCACCCAGGTTCGTCATTGAGTACACCATCGCAGCAGCTCCTGTTTGTGATGCAGCGTCAAGGATAACCGCAGCCATGGTCTCCGAGCTGATAGTCCATGCTGCTGCAAACGTCGTCGAACTGTTCGTGCAGATGGTTATCTTGCAAACGTCCCCATCTGTTGACTCAGGGATCGAGACGTGGCTGCACGATCCATTACAGCCATGTGGATAAGATACCTATCATCTCGACTGCTAGTGATACGAGGCCGTTGGGATCCAGCACGGCGTTCCGTATTATCCTCCTGAACCCACCATATTCTGCGAACAGTCATTGGATCTCGACCAACGCGAGCAGCAATGTCGCGATACGATAAACCGCAATCGCGATAGGCTACAATCCGACCTTTATCAAAGTCGGAAACGTGATGGTACCCATTTCCCCTCCTTACACGAGGCATCACAATCACGTTTCAGCAGGCAACGCCGGTCAACTGCTGTTTGTGTATGAGAAATCGGTTGGGAACTTTCCTCATGTCAGCACGTTGTAGGTGTCGCCATCGGCGCCAACCTTGTGTGAATGATCTGAAAAGCTGATCATTTGCATATCACATAATCTTCTTCCTGTGGGTTAAATTTCGCGTCTGTAGCACGACATCTTCTTGGTGCAGCAATTTTAATGGCCAGTAGCGTATGATCACGCAGATAGGTGTCATTTACTAAGTCTTGGTTTATGTTGTGTATGCGTCAAGTTTAAAATCACATTTTCTTCATGTCATATCACGACAACCTCTGCAACCAAGCAAACGTAATACACGAACAAAGACGTACTTTAATTTCTTATTTTTAAGTCTCTGGGTTTGTTAGCTGTGGGTCGAAAGGCGAGTTTCCACTGGCAAAACGTCGAAGATTCGAGCCCAGTCCTCAGAGTGCATTCGGATTTTGATCTGTATGTGCTTCGCAATGTATAAGAGAAAGGAAGAAAGTTATAAATGCAGCTGTAATTTAATGAACTGGAAGAACCTGAGGAATTTGGAAACCACAACGGCTGAAGAGTGTAAGAAAATTTAGTTATTAAAATAATTACGGCTACTTTCGTCGCAAAGCATTGGTTCGTTGAGGTAAGGACTAAATTGTGAAATCCTAAAACCCTCGGGTAAAGGGTCCACCAAGAATGTCATCGGATGAGGAAAGGACGTAGGAGTGGTAACAACAAGGCACTGAAGACAATACTGATGCCAGACTATAAATATAATTACAGAGCAGTAAATCAGAGCAGATGAGTTGCCTCCCATGGCTCAGCTACGACGAGAGAAACTCCATCCACATCCAAACCCCGTCAACCTGATAAAGGAAACACACATACAGAATCAAGAGATCCGGAACATTAAAGATAAAAGGCTGAAAATGTAATGTATATCAGCTGGACTGTCAATAATAAATCAAAGTGACAGAAATAGATAAGGCCATACGTGGGTGTCGAAGGAGAGACTAATAGACGTCCCACCCCGATCCATCTTAGGCAAAGCGCTAAAAGGGGGGGACACCACCCACAAATCAATGAAGTGCTACTCCTAAGGACGGCATACAGGGTGCGACAGAAACAAAGGCAAACCACTCCAAAGCAATCCAAACGAATCAAAGGAGGAATAACAGAGACAGGGTCGAGTGTACCTAAGATCCACTTCATAGCAAGAGACGCCCCCCCACCCCTGACAAACCGTCCCACGACTAAGGTAGTTCAAAACGTCGTTATAAATTTCCTCAGACTTCAAGACGAGTATAATAATTCCAATCCCAAAGAAAGCAGGTGTTGACAGGTGTGAAAATGATCGGATTCTCAGTTCAGTAAGTCACGGCTGCAAAATACTGACACGAATTCTTTACAGACGAATGGAAAAACTAGTATAGGTCGACACCGGAGAAGATCAGTTTGGATTCCGTAGAAATGATGGAACACGTGAGGCAATACTGACCCCACGAATGATCTTAGAAGATATATTAAGGAAATGCAAACCTGTGTTTCTAGCATTTGTAGACTTAGAGAAAGCTTTTGATAATGTTGACTGGAATACTCTCTTTCAAATTCTGAAGGTGGCAGGGGTAAAATACAGGGAGCAAAAGGCTATTTACAACTTGTACAGAAACCAGATGGCAGTTATAAGAGTTGGTGGGCATGAAAGGGAAGCAGTGGTTGGGATGGGA
Organism: Schistocerca serialis cubense; assembly: GCF_023864345.2. Lineage (NCBI taxonomy): Eukaryota > Metazoa > Arthropoda > Insecta > Orthoptera > Acrididae > Schistocerca > Schistocerca serialis. The sequence goes on along the minus strand of NC_064638.1, from coordinate 1,231,924,813 downwards.
GTGAGACAGAGTTGTAGCCTATCCCCGATGTTATTCAGTCTGTCCATTGAGGGAATTAGATTAGAAAATGAGACACTTGAAGTAGTAAATGAGTTTTGCTATTTGCGAAGTAAAATAACTGATGATGGTTGAAGTAGAGAGGATATAAAATGTAGAATGGCAATCGTAAGGAAAGTGTTTCTGAAAAAGATGAATTTGTTTACATAGAATATAGATTCAAGGTCAGGAAGTCTTTTCTGAAAGTATTTGTATGGAGTGTAGCCAGGTATGAAAGTGAAACATGGACGATAAATAGTTTAGACAAGAAGAGAATAGAAGTTTTCGAAATGTAGTGTTACAGAATAACGCTGAAGATTAGATGGATAGATCACATAACTAATGAGGAGGTATTGAATAAAATTGGGGAGGAGTTTGCGGCACAACTTGACTAGAAGAAGGGATCGGTTGGTAGGATATGTTCGGAAGCATTAAGGGACCACCAATGTAGCATTGGAGGGCAGCGTGGAGGGTAAAAATCGTAGAGGGAGACCAAGAGATGAATACACTAAGCAGATTCAGTAGGATGTAGGTTGCACTAGTTACTTGGAAATGAAGAAGCTTACACAGGATAGAGTAGCATGGAGAGCTGCATCAAACCAGTCTCTGGACGGAAGACCACGACAAGATATGAGATTAAAAACCATAGTCAAAGAGAGAACGCAGAACCAGTTCAATTGTCCGTCAGTCGTCCACTAATGTGAGAGGTAAAAGGTTCGGAAGTCGAGGTTTAGCATGGAGAGCAACGGCAGGGCACTCCACCAGGATAAGAGCTACAGTCAGGAAGGCTGTACAACCACAATGTCGGGATGGCTCGTTACATAAAATAAAACTACAGCTCAGTCTGGTGTGACCGATAGAGGGGCAACATACAACGGTGAATTCCTTCCGAGAGGAACGGAAGGAGTTAGTACCATGGAGCAATTGTCTACTTTATAGTGCGGAGTTCATTAGAAGGTGTACTAGCCCAGCAGACGTTGATCCATCTCCGTGTGGCAAACGTTGGTTTTGTGGCAACCTTAGCATAGACGGCTTGGAAAAATAACATTCATGACGAAATGGGCTTTACACTGTTTCACTGCATCATCGCGCCACATAATACGATTGTATGTATGTTTCTACGTGCGCGGTTCTAGGCGACTATGGTTTTCAGTCACTAGTGACTGTACTTCGTGGTTGAGAGGTGATAACAGCCAGTTGTCGATATTCTCTCACCTGACTTACAGTGGTTCCGTTCACAGGAATGGCTGTATTCTACTTGCCTGAGCGCAACAATTTAATCTAGAGGTAACAGTTTATGTAGAGGTGGTATCCAAAAGTTCCTGAAATTTGAAAATTGCAGCCGAGTAGTTACGAGTTCTCTGAAATATCACTAGGTCCAGAATGAGATTTTCACTCAGCAGCGGAGAGTGCGCTGATATGAAACTTCCTGTCAGATTAAAACTGTGTGCCGGACCGATACTCGAACTCAGGACCTTCGCCTTTCGCGGGCAAGTGCTTTACCAACTGAGCTACCCAAGCACGGCTCACGCCCCGTCCTCACAGCTTTACTTCTGCCAGCGGCTAAGCCATGTCTCCGCAATATCCTTTCTTTCAGGAGTGCTAGTTCTGCAAGGTTCGCAGGATAGCTTCTCTGAAGTTTGGAAGGTAGGAGACGAGATACTGGCAGAAGTAAAGCTGTGAGGACGGGGCGTGAGTCGTGCTTGGGTAGCTCAGTTCGTAGAGCACTTGCCCGCGAAAGGAAAAGGTCCCCAGTTCGAGTCTCGGGCCGGCACACAGTTTTAATCTGCCAGGAAGTTTCATATCACTTCGTGTTACTGCCTACATCCTCCTACCGGTACGCAAGTGGCTTCCAGCTCAGCTGTTTGGTTACCATACTTCCTTTATGTAAATTGGAGGAGGAGGGGAAAAAGGAACGTGAAGGGACTAGTGATATCATCTGCTTCGAGACTTTATGCGGAATCAGCGGCGACGAGTGAAAATGTTTGCCAGACAGGTAATCAAACCCGCGTCTCCTACTTACTAGGCCGTTACATTAACAAACAACCCGGACACAGTGTTCATCGCGAACGTGCAGACCGTCTCGGCAAACTATCCAGGCCAACACACATTCTCACCTAACGCCACCTCTTCAGTCTCCGCCCGTGTTCTCCAGGCTCATTAATTATAGATTCCCGCTCGAGGTCAAACGTAAATGTGCATCCGCACTGAGGCTTGTGCATTCATTCGCTATCGAGGCGAATAGATTATATGAATGCTTGACACCACACATTCATATCATATATTTTCTTCATCCTGTTTCTCAGAGTTTGCAGTTTCGCGATTTATGTCTCGAATGAGCATCATGACTGCATACAGTTTTGTTTTAAACTGCTGAGGAAACACACTAAACGTCGAAGCAAGCTGTTGATGACAATGCTTTAGTTCAGATACTGACCAAATAACAGTCGAACATCTACTGACTATTCAGTCGTCAATTGCAGTCTTCACATCAAAACAAAATGTTCATAAAATAAGGGATCTGATTCCGTGATATCGTGGACAGAACATTCGAGACCTACGTAAAACTTTTGGAATGAATTATGGTAGACAGGAACTTTTTCTGTCAGTAGAATTGAACATGAGAGGGACTGCAGCGAAGTTTGTGCCACGAATGCTTGAATACCATCAGCAGCAATATCGTGTGGGAGTCCGCAGGGAATTTAAACAACTACTAGGCAACGTACACTTACTTTCAACGCTGTCACAACTGACGAGAGTTGGATTTATGGTTACGACATGAAAATAAGCAGCAGTGGTTGCAATGTACGGGAGTTCTTTTCTACCTCGGCCAAAAAAAAAAACAACCTCTACAAGTGACATTTATCACATTAACCCCCTTAACGTCAGAATAAATTTGTAGATGAGAGATAAAAATAAAAAATGGTTCATTAGAGGTACCCGAAAGACTCTGGAGAATGCAGCACTTGTCAGAAGCGCTGGTAGCTTCATTAATAAATCGTCTATCGGCAGTGGCATTCAAAAACAATTAACCTTCCAGTTAGTAGTAACAACACTGGCAATGATGCGAATTCGCGACACTGGGCATTAAGGGGTTAAATCCTCTGGCCAAAGTGTTCGTCTCTTCTAGTCAGCAGTCAGTGAAAACTTATATTCCGATGTTCTAAGACGTTTGAGCCAGGACATGAGGGGTAAACAGCCACAGAAGGGGGCGCACGAACGACTGAGTACTCCAACATGACAATGCACGACCGTATACGGCCCAAATTAATCAGGAATTATTAACGAAACCAAGTACTATTGTTCCCCAACCGTAGTACTCATCACACTTATCTACGTGTGAATTCTCCCTCTTTCCCAAAACGAAAGTTACGCTGAAGGGGCGAAGATTTGATGTAATGGAAGAGATTCAAGAGCAGTCGCGAACGATATTAAACGTCTTACATCTACAGCTACATGGATGCTCTCCAAATCACACTTTAAGTGTCTGGTAGATGCTTCATCGAACCGCCGTCACAGTAATTCTCTATTATTCCAATCTCGAACAGCGGGCGGAGAAAACGAACACTTGTATTTTTCCGTGCGAGCTCCGATTTCCCTCATTTTTTATGATGATCGTTTCTCCGTGTATAGGTCGGCGTCAAAAAAATATTTTCGCATTCGGAGGAGAAAGTTCGTTACTGAAATTTCATGAGAAGATTCCGCCGCAATGAAAGACGCCTTTATTTTAATTATGTCCACCCCAAATCCTGCATGATGTCAGTGACGCTAGAGATAATACGAAACGTGCTGCTCTTCTTTGAACTTTCTTGATGCACTCCATTAATCCTATCTGGTATGGACCCCAGACCGCGCAATATTACACCAAATGAGGACAAAAGATGATTTCCAGGAAACATGTCGAAAGTGTCAGAAGCGTTGGGATCGATGTATTCGCTCGCAATTCGTCTACTTTAAAGATGATGGTGCAGAATAAGATCTAAGTAAAGGATAAGGAGTTAACATTCTTCGGGAGCGCCGGCCGGAGTGGCCGAGCGGTTCTAGGCGCTACAGTCTGGAACCGCGCGACCGCTACGGTCGCAGGTTCGAATCCTGCCTCGCGCATGGATGTGTGTGATGTCCTTAGGTTAGTTAGGTTTCAGTAGTTCTACGTTTCTAGAGGTCCGCTACCGGTGGTCTCGCGGTAGCGTTCTCTCTTCCCGAGCACGGGGTCAAGGATTTTTCCTGCCTCGAGATGACTGGATATTGTTGTGTCGTCATCATCATCATCATCGTCATTCATCGCCATTATGGTCGGAGGAAGGGAACGGCAAACCAACTCCACTAGGACCTTGCCTAGTACGGCGGTGCGGGTCTCCCGCATCGTTCCCCTACGCTCCGTCACGGAGTATGGGACTTCTTCTTCTTCTTCTTCTTCTTCTTCTTCATCATCATCTCATCATCATCATCACTTTCTAGAGGACTGCTACCTCAGAGCACAACCTTGTAGAAACAGTTTTGCGGTTATCAAAGCGATGTCCAGGCAGAAATAAAACTTCTTTCGAGCAGCCATTAATGTAAGGTATCAGATTTCTAGCTTTCAGTCTTGTTATCAACAGAAACAACTTTCATGAACGTGAAGCTGAGCTCAAAGATGTCTTGTTTTCTTACGAATATATCCGCTTTAAACGACCACAACCTGTGGACAAACTAAAGTCGTGAACGCTGAAATAAATATTTTTAATGTTAGCCACATTTTTTGTTGCTGTAATGGGTTTTGTTACGTGTTCCACCACCTTGAGATCTTTAAACGTTAATCCTGCATATAGAGGAATGGTATGCAGTTATAAAAGAAGAGGACACAGTAATATGTAACGTATACAGTAGTCTCGCACGAAGTGGAATTCAATGAGCAATATTAACAATGGCTCAAACATTTAACACTTGTTTATAGAAAAATGCATTACCGGTTACAAATCTCTGTATAAAGAAATTGTTCTTAATATTGTACTGGATAGAAATAAGTTGAATCAGCCGATATTTATTATGAATGACCATTTAATGTTATAATGGGATGTTAATTTGTACTTGGCAGCTGTACTTTTCCCAGCAACAAAACAACTAAAAAGCCTTCATGAATATAAAATCAGATTTTTACAAGATTTTTACTGGAGACAAATGTTTGAAGCTCAATCTGTAACTGAAAGGAAGAAGGCGTAAAAATATACATCGAAATCATTATAGACTTCTCGGAAGTGGAAGGTTTTAACTTCATCTTTTTGAAAGATAATATCCCATACTGAAACCCATAATGAAACGCCATTTATAACTATAAAATTTTTGAAAATCGGCACAACCGGTCGTCCATAATAAATATTAATTAATGTGATCTTGGCTAAAGAAATTTTTTTTTTAGTTAAATATAGAGCGCACCTTCCATTTTGTTAATATGAGAAACTTCAATCATCTTGTTTCACGCTTGAAACGAGTAATAAAAAATAAGGCACATCTGGCGTAGGTTTAAAGGCCACTCGCCACAAATGTGTCTGAGCCCCTGATTTCTACTTAGGCTGTTATTTTGTTACGTTTCGTGGAACAATCTGCACCATAGCATCTACACTCCTGGAAATTGAAATAAGAACACCGTGAATTCATTGTCCCAGGAAGGGGAAACTTTATTGACACATTCCTGGGGTCAGATACATCACATGATCACACTGACAGAACCACAGGCACATAGACACAGGCAACAGAGCATGCACAATGTCGGCACTAGTACAGTGTATATCCACCTTTCGCAGCAATGCAGGCTGCTATTCTCCCATGGAGGCGATCGTAGAGATGCTGGATGTAGTCCTGTGGAACGGCTTGCCATGCCATTTCCACCTGGCGCCTCAGTTGGACCAGCGTTCGTGCTGGACGTGCAGACCGCGTGAGAAGACGCTTCATCCAGTCCCAAACATGCTCAATGGGGGACAGATCCGGAGATCTTGCTGGCCAGGGTAGTTGACTTACACCTTCTAGAGCACGTTGGGTGGCACGGGATACATGCGCACGTGCATTGTCCTGTTGGAACAGCAAGTTCCCTTGCCGGTCTAGGAATGGTAGAACGATGGGTTCGATGACGGTTTGGATGTACCGTGCACTATTCAGTGTCCCCTCGACGATCACCAGTGGTGTACGGCCAGTGTAGGAGATCGCTCCCCACACCATGATGCAGGGTGTTGGCCCTGTGTGCCTCGGTCGTATGCAGTCCTGATTGTGGCGCTCACCTGCACGGCGCCAAACACGCATACGACCATCATTGGCACCAAGGCAGAAGCGACTCTCATCGCTGAAGACGACACGTCTCCATTCGTCCCTCCATTCACGCCTGTCGCGACACCACTGGAGGCGGGCAGCACGATGTTGGGGCGTGAGCGGAAGACGGCCTAACGGTGTGCGGGACCGTAGCCCAACTTCATGGAGACGGTTGCGAATGGTCCTCGCCGATACCCCAGGAGCTACAGTGTCCCTAATTTGCTGGGAAGTGGCGGTGCGGTCCCCTACGGCACTGCGTAGGATCCTACGGTCTTGGCGTGCATCCGTGCGTCGTTGCGGTCCGGTCCCAGGTCGACGGGCAGGTGGACCTTCCGCCGACCACTGGCGACAACATCGATGTACTGTGGAGACCTCACGCCCCACGTGTTGAGCAATTCGGCGGTACGTCCACCCGGCCTCCCGCATGCCCACTATACGCCCTCTCTCAAAGTCCGTCAACTGCACATACGGTTCACGTCCACGCTGTCGCGGCATGCTACCAGTGTTAAAGACTGCGATGGAGCTCCGTATGCCACGGCAAACTGGCTGACACTGACGGCGGCAGTGCACAAATGCTGCGCAGCTAGCGCCATTCGACGGCCAACACCGCGGTTCCTGGTGTGTCCGCTGTGCCGTGCGTGTGATCATTGCTTGTACAGCCCTCTCGCAGTGTCCGGAGCAAGTATGGTGGGTCTGACACACCGGTGTCAATGTGTTCTTTTTTCCATTTCCAGGAGTGTAGTTTACGTAAATGGTAAAGAAATACAGCTTACAAAACGCTACTTTAAAAAACGACATTTGTGGCTTTCAAACTTCATTTCTTAATATGATTGTTATTATTTAGAACGTGTTTTTCACTGTAAGTCAGTTGAAACGTGCACCACAGTGTACACCTTCTTATACTACGGTTAAGGTGGTGTTAAACAACTGCAGTCTTTATCCATCTGGTGTTCAATGACTGAATGTAGCAGTTTGCTTTGAATGAGTTCCTAGATGTCAAAACAGCCTAAAATCATCAGGTACGATAAACGACAGCGCCACTTTCTAGGTTGAGGACATTCTTCACGAAAGCTCTGATAAAACGGTTTTTACACAGCAGTCTTCACTGAAAGAAATGGTCGTTCCATGTGAGGCTGTGTCTTTTTTAATCTGTTACGTGACTTCTGATTAAGATCAAATAAAAGAATGTTCATGAAAAATGGTGCACTTATACCATACTGAAGAAACACAAGAGAGAGGGAGAAACAGCAAGCTGAGACACCTACTAGATGAGGAGGCTCTGCAGGACTGACTAGCTACACATTGCAAAAACGAAATTGCCGGTATCTGCAGAAACATCAGAGAAAATGCGTCTGCGACTCTGACGATTACGCGATAAGTCATACAAATCTGAAGGCTGTAAATTCAACTAAATACTTAGGGATTACAATTACAAATAACCTAAATTGGAATGATCACATAGATAATATTGTGGGTAGAGCAAACCAAAGACTGCGATTCATTGGCAGAACACTTAGAAGGTGCAACAGGTCTACTAAAGAGACTGCTTACACCACGCTTGTCCGGCCATTCTAGAGTATTGCTGTGCGGTGTGGGATCCGCATCAGGTGCGACTGACGGATGACATCGAGAAAGTACAAAAAAGGGCAGCTCGTTTTGTAATATCACGCAATATGGGAGATAGAGTCACAGACATGATACATGAATTGGCGTGGCGATCATTAAAACAAAGGCGTTTTTCGTAGCGACGGGATCTTCTCATGAAATTTCAGTCACCAGTTTTCTCCTCCGATTGCGAAAACATTCTCTTGGCGCCCACCTACATAGGGAGAAATGATCATCACGATAAAACAAGAGAAATCAAGGCTCCCACAGAAACATTTAAGTGCTCGTTTTTCCCGCGTGCCGTTCGAGAGTGGAACGGTCGAGAGACAGCTTGAAGGTGGTTCATTGAACCCTCTGCCAGGCACTTTATTGTGAATAGCACAGTAATCACGTAGATGTACGAGGGACACCCGTTATACAGTCAGTGACGGTACAGCTTCTTTAGCCATAATTTAAGAAACGGGTATTTGTTTTTAAATTCAGTGTTAAAACTGTGAATCGTATTTTATTTTGCACGACACTAAGCGTTACATGTTCTTGTATTCTTTTACAATCTCTGCAGGCTACATTATTTTTCAGAGTGTATGGTGAAAGACGCTACCTGCTCTAAAATAAAGAAGAAAAAGTGTCATTTGTACATCGGTTATACGACTCGTTACAGAACGTAAGTTCCTTAAACCAGGCCAACTTTTTATTCTTTTAAATTAATGTTTTACACATAAAAATATTTATTTACACATGTCGCGACTTCATGATAGAGACGCAGCATTATAGGAATGACATAAATTTTAATGTGCGTTTTTGTATAATAAATTGATGAGGTAAGTATTTTGATGTCAGTGTCATGTAAACAGCAAAGATGTTAGCGGAACAAGCTTGAACCACCGCTTAGCTCTGCAACTGGGAATTAGAAAGATCGTATCGTAACATTATCAAGAAGGGTCCCCACTATTTTCCGCACGAATTTCCTGTTGTGCATAAGTGTAAGCTTCCAGATCAACCTGCGCGGCTTCTGTGGGATATTTCCTAATGGGATGGATCGGGAATTTTGGATCGTAAGTTTGAATGTCTACAGATAACGCCTAGTTTAAAATGCCATGCAAGGTACGTGAAAACATAAAATACGCACCATTACGTGATAGAATACCGCATAACGTTAAAAGTGGTGTTCGGAGCACAATTTCCAGGCCCGGGTTTGAAAAACCGGTCTGTTATGGTGGCTCAGACGTGAGCTTTGCGTCAGCTGATACAACTTTCTAGTATTTCCCCTTTATAGCAAAAAAAAAAAAAAAAACACTTACCGATATTAACGTTTCTTGTGCTATACATACTGCGAAATAAGAAAATAATTGTACTTTTGTAATTTTGGGTGTCCTGTGACAGAGAAACTCTCACATGTTTATCACTTCACATAGTTTCCTTTCCGCTCATTTTTCACCCACGAAACAGAAACATTACCTATATTACCTTCATTACACCGATAAAACGTTAGAACACTATTTACTTCTTTAAACAATATGTGGTTACGGATTTCTAATTTTTTAAAAAAACTTTTCCAGTTTAAAGCAACACTATTGTTTTTACTGTTACATTTCACTGACGACAAATTTGCAGTGAATAAAATAAAAATATTTTTTACTGACGACCGCTGTTGAATAACCTTTGACTGGAAGAAACCTGTTGCCATATTTTATGATTTCGTTCGTTTCCATGTATCGTATAATTATTCACTTAAGTGTAACGTAGAGCTTATTTGTTGACAGACTTCAAACTACGTCTTCTGCACAAAGCCGGTAACCGACCACCTTACAGGACTTCCGGAACTCGGTAGCCACCTGTTGCTCCTGAAGCCCGAAATCTGTGGACGCCACAGCGCTGAACTTTGACGTTCCACAAATAGCCAAGAATTTTTATCTTCTGCGTATCGCAAGAGGTCGAGCAAAGCTTATTTCGTATTTCAAAGAAATATTGCTGCGAGAAAGCTTTATAAATCAGAGCTAAAAATACCTAGATACTCGGGAAAGGGTTACACAGAGTGATGATCTCTTAGTTAGTATGACTGTGCTGAAAGTATTGCAGAATTCCCTTGTTCCGGATGAGTCAAAAACGTTAAGAAACACAGAAACACAAACGCAAAGGCATTGCTACTAACAGTACCAATATTCTCAAACTGTGTCGTAATGAAAAGTGCTGAGGAGTAGTCTCCTTAAAGAGTTATGCATAATTTCAAAACACAGCATAGAAATTCCTATTCAAAGCAGTCATTAGACACGCGTACGATATGGAGCCCATCGTTTGATACTTGCGTCTTGTTCAGCTACAACAAGATAAGTATAACTTTCCACTGACAAACACAGAAACATCTGTGGTGAAATTTTATTAATAATTTTTACCAACTTACGATGGGAAGGCAATGATAAAGCAGAAACTAGAACCCGAACAATGATTACTACACCAGAGGTGTAAAATAGTTTTTATGCACCGCAATATTGTTTACTTACTGATAAAACAAATCTACTGAAAAAAGTGGTATGTGTTGTGAGTGGGGAGGGGGGTAAGAAGAATAAGATCCTGAGATGACCTGCAGAAGGAAACACAAAACAACAAACCAAATACAAAATGCTTACAGCTGAATATATATGCTTCACAAAAACTTATTAAATTTCATTTGGCCTTTGAATTACATCTATGAGCAAATAACAAAAAAATGACAACTGTATGTAGACTACTTACTCAGAGCGGCAAAAACACTGTAGAAAAACATCCCAATAAGGCCATTGGAAACATGTAAGGCGGAATCTTTTCCCAGCGTACGATGCACAATGCCGAACCCTTTTCCGAATCTGTAATTTGGAACATACAAAACTTGCCATCCGTACAAGCAATACACAAATAAACAAAAAAAAATAGGTACAGCTATTAATATTTTCGGTATCTGTAATTATCGTGTCTGGATGCTACAAGTTAACGGCATTGGCAATTTTGCTGTATACTACAACACATTTATCACGAAACCTGATGCAGAAGAAAATTTACTGGGATGCAAAACAAATCGATAGATGCAAAAATTTACGTAAAAAACAATATGATTTTCATTTGTGCGTATATTATGCAAACGGCCGTGATTCATCACACTTTACCCTATCATTTAAAAATTATCCACCGCAGTGAGCACAAAACAAACATAGCTGAAGAATTACAAGTGCTTGTTACATGTCACCGAGAGCCAAATAACAGTGTATGCATATTCCAAATATGTGTAAGTAAAACTTCGAAAACTTGCGAAGCATTAATTTGCTCTCACGGGGTACTCACTCTGACATAAACGCTTTTGAGCAGCTCATGTGTTCACTAATGTCACACGCGGGTTGGTAGTTGGCATCAGCTTCTTTCGATGTTTCAACAACATACGCATAATACGACAGTCCCATCCCCAATAGACAGGAAGCAATTATAGCACCGTTCAATCCCATAACGAAAATTATTAGAATCTCACACCAAACACAAACACAGCGTCCAACAGAGCTCTTAATAACAGATTTCCTCCTGCAGCACAAACAACGTACGACATGCGACTCACGAATTCCTCTATTAAACTGCCGGCAAGCCTCAACAGATAGCAGCAGCGTCTAGAGAAGATATCGATCTTACGCGGTATGCTGGTAGTTAAGGCGGCGCCCAGTAGATGGCAGAGTCTGCACGATACGAAACGTAGCGGCTAAAATGCAGTGTCGCGCACAGCATTACGCAAGAAGACAAAGTGCATTGGGCACAGACCGAGAAAGGAAGAGCTCTGATAAAATTTGTTTCCGTAGTTTCGTCGTCAGTCGTGCCATATTGTTCAGCGGCCAAAGCAAACTATTCCCCGTTTGTGTACATGCAGATATAACTATCGACGAGTTAAGTAAATTTCAGTTCTATCGTGCTTCCGTTAAGTTCAACAGTGACTGCACGTAACAATATACTCGGCACACAGGCGTTCACACAGATAACTATTCCAAAAGATATCAGTTGAAAGGTTTTCAAATTAGCATACTGTAAAGCAAATTTCAGGAGACGTGATAAATATTTTAGAGACGAAGGAACGTACGAAAAATTTATAGTTACGAGAGTACATGTAACATGTAAAACAATTACAGTCGTGTGAATTCGATGCCAAGTAGAAACCTCTCAAAAACGATCAGTAGCATAAAAATAACGTTTGGTTGAGATTTTCAGTCCGACGATCATTTATTGCACAACGGCCTATAAGAGAAAAAAACAAAAGAAATGCCCACATTACAGGAGAAGAAACAGCACTAATTATAAAATTATAAAAGAACCCATTACAAAATCACAATAAAAAAGGATGTCAGTCAGTCATAACAGATGATATATCTACTGCAGATGGTGGTCCATCTTTCCCGGTTTCCAGCTTCATCTTCCACCCTGCTTCTTTCAGAATTGTTAATACTTGATCCTTCCATCGCGTCCTTGGACGTCCCCTTGGGCGTCTTGCAGCAGGCTGAGAATGAAGGCCTGTGTATGGGAAGGTTCTATCAGCTCGAAGGATAAGATCAAACCACCGTAGCCTCTTGTGCCCTAATATTCGACCAATGTGCGGTTTCCGAAACAACTGTACGGATCTTCTTTATTTCTTCGTTCCCATTTACCCTCCGTGGTACTGTAGAGGTCCATAGATCTTTCGAAGTACCTTCCTATTGAAGGCACAGACTGTTTCTTCAGTCGTTCTGACGATGCCCAGATTCTACAGCAATATCGGCCGTGTTGGTGTCATGTAGAGGTCGACCTTATTCTTGTGTGATATCGATTATGACTCGAACAAATCGTTCAGATTAAAGAACATGCGATTAGCGTTTATTATTCGCCGAAGCACTTCTTTCGTCACTTCATTTTTCTTACTCAGTATGGAGCCCAGGTCTTTGAATTCTTGCACTCGTCCAAAGGTGTGGGCGTCAACAACAATGGACTGATAACTCCAGGATTGTGTCTGCTGCCACCGTCTCCATTTCTCTGATTCGACAAGTATCACGGCTTATTTTTTTCCATGGCCAAGCTGAATACCATTGGTGTCTATGGACTTCCTCGTCCCAGTCCATTTCATATACTGGATGGTGACGGTAGGTGGTTGCCCAATCGTACTTGACAAGTCGATTGAGAGCAGCAAGCTGCAATTAGTCGGATATATTTCTATAGGATGTGAAAGTCCTCTAACGTTTTCCATAACATGGAGCTTTCAGCGCTATCATAAGCTTGTCGAAAGTCAATGAAGATACGATGTAATTCGCGCTAGAACTTGCAAAATTTTTCTATCAGCTGCCTCAAGGCAAATATGTGGTCAAAAGTTGATAATTCGGGGACGAAGTCACGTTAATAGGGACCTACAATTCCTACAGTCGTTGTAAAGACTTTATAACCAGTTTCAAGTAACTAAACCCCTCGGCAGTTGGAAACTTGTGAAGCATCACTCTTCTTGAATATGGGACATGTAATTGCTCCTTCAATTCTTCAGGAATTATTTCTGTTGTCCAAATGATACATCTGGATAACATGTATGATATGTGATTTATTTCCACAGTGTACAAAGTGTAGGGATTGAACGATAAGAGGATACAATCCAAAAATGGTCTAATGAACTTATGTCCGGAAATGCATGGTTTACATGCTAGAGACAATTTATTCGATCCTATTTTGTCACAGAGACTGCGGTCTAATACGCGCAGTACAATGCAGCCACAGTTGCAATATGCATGGTTTCCTCCTAGAGTGTGGTACTGTTCTTCATACGTCACGCTCTAGCGTCCTCTCATGCATAGTAATTGGTAATTTGTGTCCGATTCACTTCTCTTCTGGCTCCCATTGCAGTGGACGTGATAAAAGCGTTGAATACAATGGTTCCGTATTCGGATCGAGGGCTTGCCGACATGGTGTTTACTTACGGAAAGCAAATGGCAACGGACGGCGGGCACCAACGTTATATCAGGAGACCTATCCCCGCCAACAGCCACAGCGTTGAATGTTTTGCAATAGGGTTTCGTCGTTTGTCTGAGACATGGTCGTTTCAGGAAGCAAGAAATCGTGAACGACGTATCCGATATATTCGGGCACCAGTACAGGGTAAGACAGAAGACCGTCACCTACAGCCTGTGCAGGAATTACTTTCTACATTGGGATGAGTTTTGTCACTGATTTCTTCACCGGGCGCACACGATTACGGGATTTTTGTCGTCAGTCTTGTTCACAAAAAATGGTTCAAATGGCTCTGAGCGCTGTGGGACTTAGCATCTGAGGTCATCAGTCCCCTAGAACCTGAACTACTTAAACCGAAATAACCTAAGGACATCACACACATCCATGCCCAAGGCAGGATTCGAACCTGCGACCGTAGCAGTCGCGCAGTTCCGGACTGAAGAGCCTAGAACAGCTCGGTCACCGCGGCCGGCTAGTCCTGTTCACAGATGATGCCATCTTTACGCAGAATGGTATCTTCAATTTCCATAACAGTCACCTGTGGGATAGTATGCGGAACCCCCACGGTATGGTGACAGCGAATCATGCAGCTGGAATGTGTGGTCTGGGATAATTGGCGACCGTATTTTGGGACCAGTCTTCCTTCCACGCCGTCTAACACGCCGGAACTATCGGCGTTCGTTGCGGGTGACTTTGCTTCCTCTACTGGAAGAAGTGCTACTGAAGATCCGAAGTGTTAAGTGGCTGTTACATGATGGTGGTGTATCCCATTTCGCCATTGACGTCCGGACGCATCTCAGTCGTGTATTACCTGGTCAAGGGACGAGACGGAGGAGTCCAGCTGCATGGTCTGCTCGTCCACCGGATCTCAATCCGTGCGGTTTCTGGTTATAGGGCCATCTCAAAAGTATCGTGTATGGAGAGCCCGTTCATGTAGAGACAATGGAGCAGCGCATTTATGCTACCTTTGACAATGTTCAGTTGCCGCCGAATTGAATGTGTGAGACACACCAAGCTACGACGCGTACACGCGTGCGTTGAGGCACGTGGAAACCATTTTCAACACATACCGTAACCGTGGCTGCATGGTACAGCGCATATTAGACCTCAGTCGCTGTAACAATGTTGTTGTTGTTGTTCTTACTGTGGTCTTCAGCCCTGACACTGGTATGTTGCAGCTCTCCATGCTACTCTATCATGTGCAAGCTTCTTCATCTCCCAGTACCTGCTGCAACCTACATCCTTCTGAATCTGCTTAGTGTATTCAGCTCTTGGTCTCCCTCTACGATTTTTACCCTCCGCGCTGCCCTCCAATACTAAATTGGTGATCCCTTGATGCCTCAGAATATGCCCTACCACTTGACCCCTTCTTCTTGTCAAGTTGTGCCACTAACTCCTCCCCAATCCTATTCAATACCTCCTCATTAGTTATGTGATCTACCCATCTAATCTTCAGCAGTCTTCTGTAGAACTACATTTCGGAAGCTTCTTTTCTCTTCTCGTCCAGACTATTTATCGTCCACGTATCACTTCCATACATGGCTACACTCCATACAAATACGTTCAGAAACGACTTCCTGACACTTAAATCTATACTCGATGTTAACAAATTTCTCTTCATCAGAATCGCTTTCCTTGCCATTGCCAGTCTACATTTTATACCCTCTCTACTTCGACCATCATCAGTTATTTTACTCCCCAAATAGCAAAACTCCTTTACTACTTTAAGTGTCTCACTTCCTAATCTATTTCCCTCAGGATCGCCCGACTTAATTCGACTACATTCCATTATCCTCGTTTTGCTTTTGTTGATGTTCATCTTATATCCTCCTTTCAAGACACTGTCCATTCCGTTCAGCTGCTCTTCCAGGTCCTTTGCTGTCTTTGACAGAATTACATTGTCATTGGCAAACCTCAAAGTTTTTCTTTCTTCTCCATGGATTTTAATACCTACTCCAAATTTTTCTTTTGTTCCTTTACTGCTTGCTCAATATACAGATTGAATAACATCGGGGAGAGGCTACAACCCTGTCTCACTCCCTTCCCAACCACTGCTTCCCTTTCATGCCCCTCCACTCTTATAACTGCCATCTGGTTTCTCTACAAATTGTAAAAAACCTTTCGCTCCCTGTATTTTAGCCCTGCCACCTTTAGAATTTGAAAGAGAGTATTCCAGTCCACATTGTCAAAAGCTTTCTCTAAGTCTACAAGTGCTAGAAACGTAGGTTTGCCTTTCCTTAATCTTTCTTCTAAGATAAGTCGTAAGGTCAGTATTGGCTCACGTGTTCCAATATTTCTACGGAATCCAAACCGATCTTCTCCGAGGTTGGCTTCTAGCAGTTTTTCCATTCGTCTGCAAAGAATTCGCGTTAGTATTTTGCAGTTGTGACCTATTAAACTGATAGTTCGCTAATTTTCACACCTGTCAACACCTGTTTTCTTTGGGATTGGAATTATTATATTCTTCTTGAAATCTGAGGGTATTTCGACTGTCTCATACATCTTGCTCACCAGATGGTAGAGTTTTTGTCAGGACTGGCTCTCCCAAGTCTGTCATTAGTTCTAATGGAATGTTGTCTACTCCCGGGGCCTTGTTTCGACTCAAGTCTTTCAGTGCTCTGTCAAACTCTTCACGCAGTATCGTATCTCCCATTTCATCTTCATCTACATCGTCCTCCATTTCCGTAATATTGTCCTCAAGTACATCGCCCTTATATAGACCCTCTATACTCTCCTTCCACCTTTCTGCTTTCCCTTCTTTGCTTAGAGCTGGGTTTCCATCTGAGCTCTTGATATTCATGCAAGTGGTTCTCTTTTCTCCAAAGGTCTCTTTAATTTCCCTGCAGGCAGTATCTATCTTACCCCTAGTGAGATAAGCCTCTACATCCTTATATTTGTCCCCTAGCCATCCCTGCTTAGCTATTTTGCTCTTCCTGTCGATCTCATTTTTGAGACTTTTGCATTGGTTTTTGCCTGCTTCATTTACTGCATTTTTATATTTTCTCCTTTCATCAATTAAATTCAATATTTCTTCTGTTACCCAAGGATTTCTACTAGCCCTCGTCTTTTTACCTACTTGATCCTCTGCTGCCTTCACTGCTTCATACCTCAAAGCTACCCATTCTTCTTCTACTGTATTTCTTTCCCCCATTCCTGACAATTGTTCCCTTATACTCTCCCTGAAACTCTGTACAACCTCTGGTTTAGTCAGTTTATCCAGGTCCCATCTCCTTAAATTCCCACCTCTTTGCAGTTTCTTCAGTTTTAATCTGCAGTTCGCCACCAATAGATTGTGGTCAGAGTCCACATCTGCCCCTGGAAATGTCTTACAATTTAATACCTGGTTCTTAAATCTCTGTCTTACCATTAAATAATCTGATACCTTCTAGTATCTCCAGGCTTCTTCCACGTATACAACCTTCTTTTATGATTCTTGAACCAAGTGTTAGCTATGTTTAAGTTATGCTCTGTGGAAAATTCTACCAGGCAGCTTCCTCTTTCATTTCTTACCCTCAATCCATATTCACATACTATGTTTCCTTCTCTCGCTTTTCCTACTATCGAATTCCAGTCACCCATGACTATTAAATTTTCGTCTCCCTTCACTACCTGAATAATTTCTTTTGTCTCATCAATGAATGACTGAACAAATGGTCTCTAGCACGGAAACCATGCATTTCCGGACATAAGTTCATTAGATGTTTTTTGTTCCGTATCCTGTCATCGATAAATCCCTGCAGTTTGGACACGGCGGA
Organism: Schistocerca serialis cubense; assembly: GCF_023864345.2. Taxonomy (NCBI): domain Eukaryota; kingdom Metazoa; phylum Arthropoda; class Insecta; order Orthoptera; family Acrididae; genus Schistocerca; species Schistocerca serialis. The sequence continues at coordinate 1,231,907,168 of NC_064638.1, read as the reverse complement.
AAAAATCATCCTATATGTATAGTGCAAGCTCTTTGCTATTCATATTTTGGGAGGAGGTAGTATGGACCAAAACAAGAACAAAGTTTGAGTTAACATGGGTTCGAAAAAGCACATCTTAAGAGCTACGAGCAGTTTTTCAGTAGAAAAGATCTCTTTCATAGTATCGAAGATAAACAAGTGCTCATACGTCTTAAAGTATAAATTTTCATTTTAGAACCCATTTTTAATAGACTTACTTGCTTCTGTATGAGGAACAACTCCCTAAGGATTTAGTCTTTTTGTACTGAACATTAACAAAACCGGCAAATACCAAGAAGGAGTTCTGCGACATAAACGAAAGTTGGTAGGCATTAGAGTCCTGCATGACCGAGTAAACGAGCACAAAATACGAGGTGGGGCGAGCACACCCTAACTGGATAGGCTACCCGCACTAGTTCTAGTGACCGAGCGTAGAAGCCGTGACCGAATACGTAGCACGTAACTTCAAACGCATTACACGTGTTATTATCCGTGTGACACTGCAGCCAGTACGGGCTTCTTATTTGTGGTGTGTCTCTCTCTGTAATCATGCGGCGCAAGGAAGCCAGTGTAGTAAGACGTAAGATTGAAACCAATGTTTACACATTAAAGAAACGGGAAGGTGTAAAAAGCCAAGTATGGAGTACATTTCTGTTGGTTGTAGATGAAAACATTGCGTCTACTGGGTACGTATCGTGCATAAACTGCTCCACTTTATTGTTTTTCCAGTCGTGAACCACTCATTTAAAGAAACACAGTTGCAAGAAACCTCTCAAAGATCGTTTCTTTGGCCGTCCTTCCGTTATCTTAATATGCTTGAAATAAGTGAAAAGCAGGAAGTTCTTAACAATGTGCGACAAATGTGTGCTACGTACGCAGGTACAACATTCAATCATTAACATAATCGGTTTTGCATAGTTAGTGGAAAGTGTATTATAGAGAAACGGGAATGTTGTGACTCGTATAATATTTCATTAACTTAAAACATCTCGTTTTTATGGGAACGGGGGTCGGGTTGTTTGGGGGGAGAGACCAAACAGCGAGGTCATCGGTCTCTTACGGGAATGTTTCGATGATTTCCATATCAGTTCTGTATTACTTGTCTCTTTTGTTTATTATCATAGATCCTTCAAGTACTGTGTCATCACCACCCAGAAAGAGAGCTCGTTTCAAGGAATGGAGGAACAACAGATCATCCGCAGCAGATGAAGTAGATCTGTACATTTTAATGCACCCCGGAGATGATGACATCTTAAAGTGGTGGAGCAGACATGAAACAGGTCTGCCAGGTTTGTCTGCAGTTGCAAGACGTATTTTATGTATCCCAGCAAAAAGCGCACCTAGTGAAAGGTGCTTTAGCAAAGCCGGCATGTTACTAACAAATTGCCGCAGCCAATTAAATCCGGAACGCGTTAGTGATTTCCTGCTGATCAGCAATAACTATAATTTTGTTTATGTTGCAAACAATTGAAACGTATGACAAGTTACGTCTGTGAATGTTTAATGTTCTTTGTATGCTTTCTTTATGAAGATGGTTGTCTTCTAGATTACAGGGAAAGCAGTTATTTAATGTTTCCTATAAATGAAAGGAAAAATATCTCTTTTGTTTGGAAATGAGACTCGTCTTCTATCTGCGATTGTATTGAAATATCATTTTACTTTCCAAGTGCTTTATGAATGTAGCTGTGTCACGTACCCGTTCTTGGAAATGTTACTTTTGTATTAAAAGAGAGAGAGAGAGAGACGTTGGATTTGTACAGTAATGTACAGTGCAGCGAGCCGGGGCGAGGCGAGGTGAGACGTCAGAGGTGACCGGTCATGCTCGGTTATCCGCGTGCCCGGAATCCGGACACCAGACATGGGGCGAGTACGTGACCGAGCCGAGTCGTGTGGGGCCGGACACGAGCTGCTAGGTCCCCCCGTCAACAGGCGAGCAGTGACCGGTCAAACATTGAGCGTTGCAGCACTCTAGTAGGCATATTTCTACATCCGAAAGACGATGTCTATTCAAATTTCGTGCCAGAGGCGTAAGAGTGACGTCAGTAGCGTCTCCATGAGAATATGAGGCTGAAAATCAGGTTTGCTTTAAATATACGCTGTAACGGTCGTGAAAATTAGTTACATTTTAGATTGTAGGAGGTGAGTTGATGTTAGTCAAGAATGCCTTTAAGGCAACAAAGAGGCCATTATCAACACCTCACTGAGTTTGAAGGAGGTCCTGTAAAACGGAGGGCTACGGGAAGCTGGATGATCGTTCTGTGATATCGCAGAAAGACTTAGCTGGAACCTAGCCACTGTACATGATTGCTGGTAGCAGTTTTCACAAGAATGTACTGCTGCACGAAGACCGGACCTTAGATGGCCATGTGGCACTCCTGACACGAAAGACCATCCTGTTAACTGTATGGCTATGGAGCATAGTACTGCATCTGCAACAGCAATCTGAACAGCATTTGGCACCACAGTGGCACAACGAACTGGTACAAATTGGTTACTTTGTTGTAACCGCAGGAACAAGCCAAGTCTAAAAAGCAGTACCTTAAAAATAGTACGTAGGGAGAAGATTGTAGCGCTGGGACGCCAGGCGTGGCCGAAGGGCCAGCCGAGGCGGCACTCGAACGGCTGGGCAGCTGGGCGCGTTGATAGGAAAGTAAACAGCCAGCAAACACAAACGAGGGTCTGTGCAGGGGTGCATGATAAGCATTCAATTAAGACTATCAACAAGAAAGCATTCCTGGCTAGAGAGAGAGGTTTGGGAGTGGAGAGAGAAAGAAAGAGGGCTCTTGGTGGGGGTCAGCACTACGTCATGAGGAGCCAATGAAGGGCTCAGGACGCGGTGTGTGACCATATAGGGAGAGGCGTCTCTGCCCCTCCACTCAGCCTCTGAAGAACAATAGCAACAACAATGTTTTAACGAGACCAAATAAGGGTAAGTTGCCTTCGACGCTACGTCATGCCAAGCGCTGGCGGGGTCGAAGGGGAAACGCTAACAAAACCCGAGAGCACGCCGCTCTGGGCAGCTAAGTTTTGTCGTGTCTGGTGAGGGCGAAGAGTTAGATAGCAGCAGCCGACTTGGGCTGGGGAACGGGCTGTAGGCAGGCAGCCGGAGATAGTCGCTGGAGTGCGTCAGGGCGTAGCCGCGGGACCCTAACGTAGGGTGTTAGGAAGCTTGACAGAACTTCTAGTAGTCAGTCGGAACGGTGGAGTCAGTCACCGTCTCTGTGTTAGACTTGGCTTTCCTGTGAGTGCAACCACCGTCAGATAGGGCGAGCTGTACTCATATGGAATAAACCGTAAATTGTTAAAGTTATCACGACTTTAATTTCTATCACCTTCCTAGCCTTGTGAAAACCAGGGATTATTACATCTTAGCCAGATCAAAAGTCTCCCTCTCACTACGGTCAACCGGCTAAAATCCCATCCACGAACCGTGTCGCTCAATCCCTCGCAATACCCACGCTTGGGACGCGACATAAATAAAAACTTTTTGGTGCCAGGTGTGGGGTTATCACAAAGGCGCATAGGCAAATAGGAGGCAGAGACATTAGATTTTGCTACAGCGACTGTGGCAATTGGCAGGAAGTTGTGGCGACTCGCAACTTTCAGCATTAGTAGCACCAGTACGTTAGAGTCCAGAAAGGTAGTCCTCGCGGGTGCAGGGCAACGCAGGACAGCGGCAGCGCGACGCAGAGCGACGAGGCACAGAGGTGCCTAAGCAGCCAGCGTTCGAGTCCGGGGGTCCGGGTCGAGCAGCAGCAGAAGCGGCAGCAGCCGTAGCAGCGGCGACCGAGGAGAGCGACGGGGTCGGCACAGCCCAGCAGAGCGGCGGCCGGCGCATCGCAGCAGCGCGGGACAGCGCGGGCGCAGAGACAGCGCGGAGCAGTGCGGAACAGCGCGGGACAGCGCGGGCACAAAGAGAGCGCGGAGCAGCGCGGGACAGCGCGGGACAGCGCGGGCACAAAGAGAGCGCGGAGCAGTGCGGAACAGCGCGGGACAGCGCGGGCACAAAGAGAGCGCGGAGCAGCGCGGGACAGCGCGGGACAGCGCGGGCACAAAGAGAGCGCGGAGCAGCGCGGGACAGCGCGGGCACAAAGAGAGCGCGGAGCAGTGCGGAACAGCGCGGGACAGCGCGGGCACAAAGAGAGCGCGGAGCAGCGCGGGACAGCGCGGGACAGCGCGGGCACAAAGAGAGCGCGGAGCAGTGCGGAACAGCGCGGGACAGCGCGGGCACAAAGAGAGCGCGGAGCAGCGCGGGACAGCGCGGGACAGCGCGGGCACAAAGAGAGCGCGGAGCAGCGCAGGACGACGCGAGCCAACAGAGCAGACGGCGCACCACAAAAGAAGCGGTAATTGTAAAACTGTATTAAGAATATTGTATTTTGTTGTGTAAAGTGTTAACTTAGTTAAGATGCCCCTAAATAGTGAAGTTGCGTCATCCTCCACTAGTGGTAAGATGTCAGTGAAAGAGGCCCTATGTATTGTGTCGAAAGTTTTCGAAGGGAACAAGAAGGATTTAAGAGAATTTATCGAAAATGTAGATGCAGCTTTTGAATTAGTAAAGCCTGAGGAACACGAAACGTTATTGAAGTTCGTGAAAGCAAAGATAACCGGTGAAGCTAGGTCGAGATTGCAGGTGCGTGAACGCACAGGTACGTGGCAAGAGGAGTAACGCCAATTTCCCTGGCGGGGGAGGTGTTGTAACCGCAGGAACAAGCCAAGTCTAAAAAGCAGTACCTTAAAAATAGTACGTAGGGAGAAGTTAAGATTGTAGCGCTGGGACGCCAGGCGTGGCCGAAGGGCCAGCCGAGGCGGCACTCGAACGGCTGGGCAGCTGGGCGCGTTGATAGGAAAGTAAACAGCCAGCAAACACAAACGAGGGTCTGTGCAGGGGTGCATGATAAGCATTCAATTAAGACTATCAACAAGAAAGCATTCCTGGCTAGAGAGAGAGGTTTGGGAGTGGAGAGAGAAAGAAAGAGGGCTCTTGGTGGGGGTCAGCACTACGTCATGAGGAGCCAATGAAGGGCTCAGGACGCAGTGTGTGACCATATAGGGAGAGGCGTCTCTGCCCCTCCACTCAGCCTCTGAAGAACAATAGCAACAACAATGTTTTAACGAGACCAAATAAGGGTAAGTTGCCTTCGACGCTACGTCATGCCAAGCGCTGGCGGGGTCGAAGGGGAAACGCTAACAAAACCCGAGAGCACGCCGCTCTGGGCAGCTAAGTTTTGTCGTGTCTGGTGAGGGCGAAGAGTTAGATAGCAGCAGCCGACTTGGGCTGGGGAACGGGCTGTAGGCAGGCAGCCGGAGATAGTCGCTGGAGTGCGTCAGGGCGTAGCCGCGGGACCCTAACGTAGGGTGTTAGGAAGCTTGACAGAACTTCTAGTAGTCAGTCGGAACGGTGGAGTCAGTCACCGTCTCTGTGTTAGACTTGGCTTTCCTGTGAGTGCAACCACCGTCAGATAGGGCGAGCTGTACTCATATGGAATAAACCGTAAATTGTTAAAGTTATCACGACTTTAATTTCTATCACCTTCCTAGCCTTGTGAAAACCAGGGATTATTACATCTTAGCCAGATCAAAAGTCTCCCTCTCACTACGGTCAACCGGCTAAAATCCCATCCACGAACCGTGTCGCTCAATCCCTCGCAATACCCACGCTTGGGACGCGACAACTTCAAGGACAGTTCTGACTAAGATGCCCTTTAGCGTGCATTCCAGTGTCCCCAAACCACAGCCATTTGCAACATGAGTCGTGTCGAGCGAGAGGTCACTGGACGGCAGGTTGGAAGTCTGTTGTGTTTTCTGACGGAAAGTTCCCAGTGATGGCCATGTGGTGGGTAGAACGAGGCCAGTTGAGAGCTGCAGTCAGCCTGTCTGCAGTAAATACGCTAGATCTGCACTTAGAGTTATGGTTTCTTATTTCTTCTGTATAAATACCAAAACTCGACGTATTTTGGTGTCTCTTAACTTAGCGGAGCGTGGAATGTCAGATCCCTTAATCGGGCAGGTAGGATAGAAAATTTAAAAAGGGAAATGGATAGGTTAAAGTTAGATACAGTGGGAATTAGTGAAGTTCGGTGGCAGGAGGAACAAGGCTTTTGGTCAGGTGATTACAGGGTTATAAATACAAAATCAAATAGGGGTAATGCAGGAGTAGGTTTAATAATGAATAAAAAAATAGGAGTGCGGGTTAGCTACTACAAACAGCATAGTGAACGCATTATTGTGGCCAAGATAGACACAAAGCCCATGCCTACTACAGTAGTACAAGTTTATATGCCAACTAGCTCGGCAGATGATGAAGAAATTGATGAAATGTATGACGAGATAAAAGAAATTATTCTGGTAGTGAAGGGAGACGAAAATTTAATAGTCATGGGTGACTGGAATTCGTCAGTAGGAAAAGGGAGAGAAGGAAACATAGTAGGTGAATATGGATTGGGGGGAAGAAATGAAGGAGGAAACCGCCTTGTAGAATTTTGCACAGAGCATAACTTAATCATAGCTAACACTTGGTTCAAGAATCATGAAAGAAGGTTGTATACATGGAAGAATCCTGGAGATACTAAAAGGTATCAGATAGATTACATAATGGTAAGACAGAGATTTAGGAACCAGGTATTAAATTGTAAGACATTTCCAGGGGCAGATGTGGATTCTGACCACAATCTATTGGTTATGAACTGCAGATTGAAACTGAAGAAACTGCAAAAAGGCGGGAATTTAAGGAGATGGGACCTGAATAAACTGACTAAACCAGAGGTTGTACAGAGTTTCAGGGAGAGCATAAGGAAACAATTGACTGGAATGGGGGAAAGAAATACAGTAGAAGAATGGGTAGCTCTGAGGGATGAAGTAGTGAAGGCAGCAGAGGATCAAGTAGGTAATAAGACGAGGGCTAGTAGAAATCCTTGGGTAACAGAAGAAATATTGAATTTAATTGATGAAAGGAGAAAATACAAAAATTCAGTAAATGAAGCAGGCAAAAAGGAATACAAACGTCTCAAAAATGAGATCGACAGGAAGTGCAAAATGGCTAAGCAGGGATGGCTAGAGGACAAATGTAAGGATGTAGAGGCTTGTCTCATTAGGGGTAAGATAGATACTGCCTACAGGAAAATTAAAGAGACCTTTGGAGGGAAGAGAACCACTTGTATGAATAGCAAGAGCTCAGATGGCAACCCAGTTCTAAGCAAAGAAGGGAAGGTAGAAAGGTGGAAGGAGTATATAGAGGGTTTATACAAGGGCGATGTACTTGAGGACAATATTATGGAAATGGAAGAGGATGTAGATGAAGATGAAATGGGAGATAAGATACTGCGTGAAGAGTTTGACAGAGCACTGAAAGACCTGAGTCGAAACAAGGCCCCGGGAGTACACAACATTCCATTAGAACTACTGATGGCCTTGGGAGAGCCAGTCATGACAAAACTCTTCCATCTGGTGAGCAAGATGTATGAGACAGGCGAAATACCCACAGACTTCAAGAAGAATATAATAATTCCAATCCCAAAGAAAGCAGGTGTTGACAGATGTGAAAATTACCGAACTATCAGTTTAATAAGTCACAGCTGCAAAATACTAACGCGAATTCTTTACAGACGAATGGAAAAACTGGTAGAAGCGGACCTCGGGGAAGATCAGTTTGGATTCCGTAGAAATGTTGGAACACGTGAGGCAATACTAACCTTATGACTTATCTTAGAAGAAAGATTAAGAAAAGGCAAACCTACGTTTCTAGCATTTGTAGACTTAGAGAAAGCTTTTGACAACGTTAACTGGAATACTCTCTTTCAAATTCTGAAGGTGGCAGGGGTAAAATACAGGGAGCGAAAGGCTATTTACAATTTGTACAGAAACCAGATGGCAGTTATAAGAGTCGAGGGGCACGAAAGGGAAGCAGTGGTTGGGAAGGGAGTAAGACAGGGTTGTAGCCTGTCCCCGAAGTTATTCAATCTGTATATTGAGCAAGCAGTAAAGGAAACAAAAGAAAAATTCGGAGTAGGTATTAAAATTCATGGAGAAGAAGTAAAAACTTTGAGGTTCGCCGATGACATTGTAATTCTGTCAGAGACAGCAAAGGACTTGGAAGAGCAGTTGAACGGAATGGACAGTGTCTTGAAAGGAGGATATAAGATGAACATCAACAAAAGCAAAACGAGGATAATGGAATGTAGTCAAATTAAATCGGGTGATGCTGAGGGGATTAGATTAGGAAATGAGACACTTAAAGTAGTAAAGGAGTTTTGCTATTTAGGGAGTAAAATAACTGATGATGGTCGAAGTAGAGAGGATATAAAATGTAGACTGGCAATGGCAAGGAAATCGTTTCTGAAGAAGAGAAATTTGTTAACATGGAGTATGGATTTAAGTGTCAGGAAGTCGTTTCTGAAAGTATTTGTATGGAGTGTAGCCATGTATGGAAGTGAAACATGGACGATAACCAGTTTGGACAAAAGAAGAGAATAGAAGCTTTCGAAATGTGGTGCTACAGAAGAATGCTGAAGATAAGATGGGTAGATCGCGTAACTAATGAGGAGGTATTGAATAGGATTGGGGAGAAGAGAAGTTTGTGGCACAACTTGACTATAAGAAGGGATCAGTTGGTAGGACATGTTCTGAGGCATCAAGGGATCACAAATTTAGCATTGGAGGGCAGCGTTGGGGGAAAAAATCGTAGAGGGAGACCAAGAGATCAATACACTAAGCAGATTCAGAAGGATGTAGGCTGCAGTAGGTACTAGGAGATGAAGAAGCTTGCACAGGATAGAATAGCATGGAGAGCTGCATCAAACCAGTCTCAGGACTGAAGACCACAACAACAACAACAACTTAATTCCCGCAGCATCGCCTGATGTAATTTGACTACTCTCCGTTACCCCTTGTTTACTTCTATTGTCATTCATTTTACAACCAGTTTTCAAGACGCCATCTAAGCCACACTCGTCGTCGAGTCCTCATCGAAAGCACGAGGCTACATCTTTGGCGGTCGCTAAGCAACAGTAGTATTGTACAATAGCTTCACACCTTTGTAAAAATAAAGTTTTAACAAAATGTCAGTTTGGTTTCCAGAAAGGTTTTTTCAACGGAAAATGCTATATATAATTCCACTAATGAAATATCAAATAGTCTGAGTAGCCGGAAGTCACCCGTTGGGATTTTTTGTGATCTCCCAAAGGCTTTTGATTGTGTAGATCATGGAATACTTCTAGATAAGCTCAAATACTGTGGTGTGAATGGGACAGCGCTCAAATGGTTTAAATCATACCTAACTGGAAGAGTGCAGGTAGTTGAAATAAGCAGTTCACATAATATGCAAAAATACTGGTGATTTCTCAAACTGGGGAAGAATCAAGAATGGGGTGCCGCAACGTTTGGTCTTGGGTCCTCTGCTGTTTTTAATATATATTAATGACTTGCCATTCTATATTCACGAAGATGCAAAGCTGGTACTTTTTGCCGATGATAGCTATCACACCCAACATACAAGATTTAACTGATGAAATTTTAAACGATGTTTTTCAGAAAATCATTAAGTCGATCTCTGTAAATGGGCTCTCATTAAATTTTGACAAAATACAGTATATACAGTTCCACACAGTAAATGGAATGACATCATTAATAAATATAGACTTCGATCAGAAATCGGTAGCTAATGTAGAATATTCAAAATTTCTAGGCGTTTGCATTTATGAGGGGTTGAACTGGGAAAAACACTGCTGAAACGTTTGAGTTCAGCTACTTATGCTATTAGGGTCATTGCATTTTGGCTTACCACACCTATTTTCATTCTCTGCTTTCGTTGGCATCATATTCTGGGGTAACTCATAATCGAGTAAAAGAGTGTTCATTGCACAAAAGCGTGTAATCAGAATAATTGCTGGAGCTCATCCTAGATCATCCTGCAGACACTTATTTAAAGAGCTAGGGATCTTCACTGTAGCCTCACAATATATGGTTTCCTTCGCCCTTTGCTTTGGAGTATTTCAATTTGCATCGGTACCAACAACTATATAAATAATTGGGTAAAACCATGGGATTTACGTGTTTCGGACTAAGCCTAAAACGTACATAATAGATGTGTACGGATGTCTCGTGCCAATTTTGGTATATGTAATATGCCATGCTCAGTCCATAGACAATGATCCTGCACTGTTGTAATGCAGGGAGTTGTAGAGGGAAAAAAGACCACAAAATAACTGAGGACGTAGGCATTAAGTGCTGCTCTGAGATGAAGTGGTTGGCAAGGGAGAATAATTCGTTACGGACCGCATAAAACCAGTCTGCTGATGACTTAGAAAAAAGGAAGTGGTTTAAATGCTTATCAAACGTGTGAAAATATTGCTAATTATGAGAGATAATTTTTTCTTTTCTTCTTTCTTTTCTTGCGCTTCCTTTCACTCTTTAAGTATATCTTTGATGATTTAGGATAGTTTCTTTCTGTAATGTGAAACTTTACTATGTTTTAATTTATTTGTATTGCTACGTGAGTCTCCTTTTAACTGAATATGCTAAAGTTACAATGCAGTTTCATTTTCTTTGTACTGCTTATGTGTAATGTGCTGGTGATTTCCAGCATTGCTGTATGAAATGAGATGCGAGAGCAATATCGATAGCTGCAGTTGATTTGTGCAGAAGCTGTCATGGCGCGCGCGCTGTTTATGGTGGTTTATCATGTTTAACAGAATCACACGAAAATTCAGGGCCGTGTTTTTATTTTTCAGCCACGGCTTGAGTCAGACTTCAACGAGGACGTTATGAAACAATATGTGACAGTGTGAGTACTGTGACCTACGTGAAGTACTATAAACAGCAGTGACAATGTACAGGAAAATGGACGGTGATTGTCGTTGTGAAAAATGAACGATTTATACTTAACGTGAGTTGCACGAACTAATTTGCTTTGAAACACGGACCTCGTTTCGCTACACAAGGCATTACTGCACGCGTTAAAACATTAACGGTCGCCTGGAGACATACAAACTGATTCTGACGGGTGGCACTGTTTTCCTCAGAACCGAATTCGCGATCGTGATTGCTAAAATAAGGACTGTAATACCGCGATCAGCGGGTCGAATTGAATCTGTACTATTTTAAATTTTTGTGCGGGACATGGATAGTCAGGCAGCAGTTAGAGTTGACGGTAAACTGAGTTCATGGTTCAGAGCAGTTTCAGGGGTAAGACAAGGCTGCAACCTGTCTCCACTGTTGTTCATATTATTTATGGATCATATGTTGAAGACAATAGACTGGCTGGGTGAGATTAAGATATGTGAACACAAAATAAGCAGTCTTGCATATGCGGATGACTTAGTTGTGATGGCAGATTCGATTGAAAGTTTGCAGAGTAATATTTCAGAGCTAGATCAGAAATGTAAGGACTATGGTATGAAGATTAGCATCTCCAAAACGAAAGTAATGTCAGTGGGAAAGAAATATAAACGGATTGAGTGCCAAATAGGAGGAACAAAGTTAGAACAGGTGGACGGTTTCAAGTACTTAGGATGCATATTCTCACAGGATGGCAACATAGTGAAAGAACTGGAAGCGAGGTGTAGCAAGGCTAATGCAGTGAGCTCTCAGCTACGATCTACTCTCTTCTGCAAGAAGACAGTCAGTACCAAGACTAAGTTATCTGTGCACCGTTCAATCTTTCGACCAACTTTGTTGTATGGGAGCGAAACCTGGGTGGATTCAGGTTACCTTATCAATAAGGTTGAGGTTACGGATATGAAAGTAGCTAGGATGATTGCAGGTACTAGTAGATGGGAACAATGGCAGGAGGGTGTCCACAACGAGAAAATCAAAGAAAAACTGGGAATGGACTCTACAGATGTAGCAGTCAGGGCGAACAGGCTTAGATGGTGGGGTCATGTTACACGCATGGGAGAAGCAAGGTTACCCAAGAGACTCATGGGTTCAGCAGTAGAGGGTAGGAGGAGTCGGGGCAGACCAAGGAGAAGGTACCTGGATTCGGTTAAGAATGATTTTGAAGTAATAGGTTTAACATCAGAAGAGGCACCAATGTTAGCACTGAATAGGGGATCATGGAGGAATTTTATAAGGGGGGCTATGCTCCAGACTGAACGCTGAAAGGCATAATCAGTCTTAAATGATGATGATGATGATGTGCGGGACGTTGCTAACGGAAACGTGTGTATAAGGAACGTTGTAATCGTACGCATACGAATGTGGATTTATGCATAAACAACTACGTTCTACCGGTCTGCGACATACGAAATGCAACTAAGAGTAAAATAACCGCCTGGGGAAACACATTCCAAGCAATAAAATATATTTGCTGCCATTTCACAACCGTCAGCGCTGCTTTAATGACGCTGGCAGCAGCGACGAGCCACCGCTGATGTCACAACGCATCGTCTTCAAAACGATAAGCTGCAAAATCAATTGCTCCCCATTTTAAACAGTTCCAAATGTAAATTCTGTTTGCTTTGTAACAAATGTTTTTCAATGTTTGCTTCTCTATTTAAGGGAAGCACTTTCCGTAACGTTTATTTGCAGTCAGTGTTGACATTGTTCATTTCACTATAAACTGTAGTCACTGTTATCCGCTACTTCTATCTTTCTATGTATTTTATTGTAGCTGTTACTGCGTACTTTTACGTATTTTTGGAGGGGTGTGCTCCATCAGACGTGTTTACGTGCTTTGTAGTGGTACGTGTCAAAGTTGCTGCGTCCGCCATCAAATTCTGACTGCCGATCAATCACAGTTAGGCGGCTCGTTCGCTGTTGGTGCAAGGCACGTTATAGCTGGGAAATCTGAATACGAAAATGACAGCTGTCAACGTCGTAAATTGTGCTTACGTTCAAAAAGAAGTCATAATACCACAGAGCCATGACTAGGTGCCAGTGTATTTGGCTCTTACAGTTATAACTAAACAAAATTACGGCCATTTCCTTAAGTACTCGCATTTATGAATTTATTTAAGGAAATTTTCGTGTTTTATGTTCTTTGGGTGTTTGTTGACAAACTGAGGCTTAGATACTTTTGTTAAGTTTGAAAGTAAAACGCGTTCTTTTGAGTTTAAATAATCTAAATTCACGGTCAAAATTACGTAACGTAGATCCGTGAGAACAGTTTTCTTCACATATGGCAGAACTACAGCCCCTGGCCAATTTCTTGGACCACTACAGTTTTGAAACAAATTTTGATATATGTCTAACGAAATTTGTTCTTTTTAATGCTCAAATTATGATAAAGTGATTGTGTAGTCTACTTCATAACTAAGGTGATACAACAAATTAATAAAACGTAGTGTTTGTTAAAAATATTTTATTTCAATAATTACAACAAAAAGTAAAATATTGTGAAAGTGAGAACATTAGTTTTAATATCTCGTTGAGCCACCTTTTTGCAGCTATGAGAGCCTGAATACGACGTGGCCTGCTGTCAATGCAGGACTGTACTGTGTCCTGCATTTGTGTATGATGATACCACACATGGATTATTTTCTCTAAGAGTTGAGGTTTTTTTGTGATGACGTCTTTTGCAATCTCCCTCTTCTTTAGTTCCCGTACATTTTCTATGGGGTTCATGTCGAGACTGTTACCTGGCCAGTCTAACAGAGGGATATTTTGTTCCTTCAGAAAGGATTTAACTGACCTGACTGTGTGACTGAGTGCTCCAACCTGCATAAAAATGGTTCCCCATTTGGGAACCATTCTCTGAGTTGTGGTAGTAACCGTTTTTCCAGGACTTCCTTGTACTGGTCTTGTCTCATTATGCTTTAACAACGAGCGGCTCTAGGTGCTACAGTCCGGAGCCGCGCGACCGCTACGGTCGCAGGTTCGAATCCTGCCTCGGGCATGGATGTGTGTGATGTCCTTAGGTTAGTTAGGTTTAAGTAGTTCTAAGTTCTAGGGGACTGATGACCTTAGATGTTAAGTCCCATAGTGCTCGGAGCCATTTGAACCATGCCTTTAACAACGTAAAGACGTCCTGTAACCTTGCCACAGATGACAGACCAAATCATCACCTTAGTTGCGTGTTGTACGGTCTGAATAATACAGTCGGGATGAAATGTTTCTCCTGTTCGATGGCGCACGTATTGAGATTTGTTAGTTAAAATTTCAAACGTGCTTTCATCATTGAAGCATACCTGTAAAAATCAAGAAACATAATTAATATACTATGAATGAACGTACATAGGTTATATCATAACGTAAATAATAATTTTAAAGTTAAATTATCGATCCCCAGAAGTCCACATCCTTATCACATCTTTGTTTAGCCCACTTCAGATGCTTTGCTTTCACTGTGGCAGTTAACTTTGGTTTTCTAGCGGGTCAGCAGGCCATGAAATCAATATCCTTAAACATTCTGCGAACAGTGCATTCAGATACATTCACATTAGCCTCGTCCAGTTGAGATTTTATCTGTTTCGTTGTTGAAAATATGTTTTATAGGCAAATTCTTTTGAGAAATCTTTCTGACTTTGGGGCGAAAACTGGTTTTCTTCCACATTTATTCTTCCTTCTGGGGCTCAATTCTTCACCTGAATCAATTTTCTTCTTTATGCGCCTCACGGTAGTTTCTGACGTTTCCAGTTGGAATACATTTTGGTATTAACGAATTAACAAGTGTGATTTCAGCGTCTTTACTTGGTGAGACTTGGTGAGACGTCCCGTCTTTTACCCATTTTAAAGGTCACAATTAGTAATATCTAGCTGTTAAACAATCAATTGTGATGTCGATATTACGAAATTGATAATCAAAGCGAAGAAAGTATTACACCAGCTACACACGAGAGTTCCACTGAATAGGTCATTTCCTGTACGCTGTGCTCTGCACATAGACACCTACAATAAGTCAACAATCGAATGTCACGCAGTAACAACAGATACAAAATGCAACAATGTAATAAGTGCCCTGAATAACTGCCATAAATTTTACGATTAATCGCATTAAATACAGTACTCAACACGTAATTATTACAAATAACATTAAAAATGTGCAGTACGTCTAATAATTTGGCCAGGGACTGTAGGTAACACAGTAATTTAAATACATGGTCAAAATTACGCAAAGTAGATCTGTGAGAACAGTTTCCTTTGCATATGGCTGGTTTGGTGACAGAAGTAGGTAACTCAGCATGTTATGGCTTAATTTCATTATACTACTGAGTTATTTTCTTCACAAACGGTTGCAAAGAACCTTCAGTCACCAGGTATTGGTCAGGTGCTTGTAGCAGATTTCAGGCGAAAGAAGAGCGGACAGTTTAATATACTGTATCGTACATAACACGTCCCATCATACACTACTCTTCAGTTCTAGCTCCTATGAGGTGTGACAATAAAGTAATGAGACTGATTTTCTTTGGAAGAAGTGGCAACCCTGCTGGCTTGCGTAGGCACAATATCTTTGATCTTGGTCTATAAGATGCTTCTAGTCCAAGCGGCACATCGATGCAACTCCTCAATCGTTAGTTGTGCTGTGATAAGTTAACACATGTTTGTGTATCTCGTCACGGAAATGGAACCACGTAATATTGCGCAACGGTATGCCATTTCTTTTGCATTAAATTGGGTGAAAATGGTAAGACTCAGAAGGCTTTTGGAGAGGAGGTTATGTCAAGAGCTCAAGTTTTTCATTGGCATAAAATGTTTAGTGAAGGCAGAACGAATGTTGAAGATGAAGACCGCAGTGGACGTCCATCAACCTCATGGACGGATGTCAACTTGAGCAAGGTGCATGAACTCATACGGTATGATCGAAGACTATGCGCGAAAATGATTGCAGTAGAACTGAACTTCGTAAAAGAGTTCTTCGTGTCTGTTCCAACATTGCTGATAATTAGATTCTGCATTATGATAACGCGCCATCTCATACTGCTCTGTCAGTTCAGAAATTTTTAACCTCAAAACAAATTTCAGTACTACCATAGCCACCTTATTCACCAGATATCGCTCCATGCGACTTTTTTCCATATCCAAGAGTCAAAACGGCGGTCAAGGGACACCATTTTCAAACAACACAAGATGTCCAAAAAGCTGTGATGAGGGTCTTCGAGGATATTACAGAAGATGAGTTCCAGAAACGTTACCATCAATGGCAGAAGCACTGGAAAGAGTGTGTCCAATCAGAAGGGAACTACTTTGAAGGGGACAACAGTAAATTCGACTAAAACGGTAAGCAACATTTTTTTCACATCAGTCTCATTATTTTATTGTCGCACCTCGTAGTTACAACAATTACATTCGCGCTGTCACTAGGAGTTTGGTATCGATATGAAGAGCAGGTAGAGGTGTGAAGGTCAAAACTAGGCTAGGATGAAGGGCGAATAAATAAATAAAGCTCCTTAGGAGTTCTTGTGTGTCTAGTCTTCTGATGTAGCATATCTGTTGGAATGAAGATGGAGAAGTAGAGGTTCGCGATGTAACACGCAATCGTCGAAGTGTTTCTCCACCATATATCCGCCCCGCCTTTCTCTCTCCGTTCCCCTTTCTCCTACTCACTCTCCCTCTCTCTCTCTCTCTCTCTCACGCACACACACATACACACACACACACACACACACACACACACACACACACACTTTGTACAGGAGCAGCCAGATTTGAAAGAAACCAATCGTGCCGGCAGAAGCGCAGCGGGCGGTCGGTCGGTGGCAAATAACAGGGCAGGCCGCCCACGCGAGTGGGCTGTTCTGTTCGCCTGCGGTGGCGGCGGCTCCAGGCCTGTAATTGCGGCGACGGCCACCGGCGGCGCTGTCACACAGCAAAGCTACGCTGCTCGCTGCGGGCAGCACCACAGCCGCCACAAAAAGAGTTTCGCGTCGCCACCGCGCTTTCAAACTTTGGCTAAAGCTTCAGAACGGACGAAACAAACATGCTTATTTATACTTGATATTGCAAGCGACTTGCGTGGTCGGTCGTGTAATTGCCCTGCCCCCTTATCCGTATTCCCAGGAGGATAATATAAGCTTGTTCCCAAGAGATAAGTGGGATTCTTAGCCACATATGTAATAGCTCCCTGAAGTAGGGTATTTTCCAGTGATCTCTATACAACCTGGATGTAGAACTCTGATCTCTGAATATAGAACTGCAACGCGTCAGCAAATACACGTACTTTGCATCGTCCGCCATATAGTAGTTTGGCAAACAAATTTCCATCGGTCTGCAAGTGACAAGGAATTACAGACTGATTTCTTGTTTTGAACTTTATGTCAAGATATGAAGTAATATGCTTATGAGGGAGAGGAATTGAAAAGTGTTTTCTTTTCATGTTCTAGTGACATTTACTAGCAGCCATGTTGTAGTTTGGCAAGAAACGAAATATGAGCATCTATGGCTAGCACGATAGAATGGCTGAAGTTCAATATCCAGGTAGCATAGAGATTACTGGTATTTTCCCAGATAGACTGAAGTATGCCATTGTTAAACCACTGCATAAAAGAGGGGATACGTCTGATGTCAACAACTACCACCCAGTCTCTCTTCTGACTGCCTTATCTAAAATTCTTGAAAAAGTAATTTATTCTAGAGTACCTTCACACCTTTGTAAAAATAAAGTTTTAACAAAATGTCAGTTTGCGTTCCAGAAAGGTTTTTCGATGGAAAATGCTATATATACTTTTGGTTGTGTAAATCATGTACTGTGGTATGAATGGGACGACGCTCAAATGGTTTAAATCATACCTAACTGGAAGAGTGCAGTGAAATAAGCAGTTCACATAATATGCAAAAAAACTGGTGATTTCTCAAACTGGGGAACAATCAAGAATGGGGTGCCGCAAGGTTCGGTCTTGGGTCCTCTGCTGTTCTTAATGTATAAAGGGGGGTAGGACGTCAAACTGGCCGACTTGGAGCAGGAGGGGCATCTCAGGACATTTTAATTTCCAGTGTCTATACTTTTACAAATAAATTCATAAAACTTTGTCAGCATCAACAGGAAGGATTCAGGATTCACACTCATTGCAGTGGAAGTTCGAAAACATAACAAATTTTTTTTTTAAGTGCGAAATTTCATCATTTTTTCACTTACTAATGGGTGCATTTGTTGCTATAGGTACACTTTTCTTCATAAGTTAGAGAGATTGTTCGATGAATTTTGCACAGCATACATACCATACTCACAGGTGTATGAAACTCTAGAATTTATTTAATTTATGAAAAAACGTATGAACTGTTATATTTTAAACTTCATGTTTAGAAAAAACACAATTTTTGTAGTTAATTACCTCAATTTTTACCACAGTTTTTAATAGATTTAAAAAATTCTAGAGTTTCATACACTTTTAAGTATGGTTTGTATGCTGTGCAAAATTCATCGGAGAATCTCTCTTACATACGAAACAATGTGTACCTATAGCAACAAATGCTGCCATTAGTAAGTGAAAAAAATGATGAAATTTCACACGTAACAAAAAAATTACTTCGTTATGTTTTAGAATTTCCACTGCGTAAATTCTGAATCCTTCCTGGTCATGCTGACAAAGTCTTATGAATTAATTTGTAAAAGTATAGACAGTGGAAATTGAAATGTCCTGTGGTGCCTCTCCTGCTCCAAGTCGGCCCGTTTGACGTCCTACCCCCCTTGATGACTTGCCATTCTATATTCACGAAGATGCAAAGATGGTACTTTTTGCCGACGATACAAGTATAGCTATCACACCCAACAGACAAGAATTAACTGGTGAAATTGTGAACGATGTTTTCCAGAAAATCATTAAGTGGTTCTCTGCAAATGGGCTCTCATTAAACTTTGACAAAACACAGTGCATACAGTTCCACACAGTAAATGCAATGACACCATTAATAAATATAGACTTGGATCAGAAATCGGTAGCTAATGTAGAATATTCAAAATTTCTAGGCGTTTGCATTTATGAGGGGTTGAACTGGGAAAAACACTGCTGAAACGTTTGAGTTCAGCTACTTATGCTATTAGGGTCATTGCATTTTGGCTTACCACACCTATTTTCATTCTCTGCTTTCGTTGGCATCATATTCTGGGGTAACTCATAATCGAGTAAAAGAGTGTTCATTGCACAAAAGCGCGTAATCAGAGTAATTGCTGTAGCTCATCCAAGATCATCCTGCAGACACTTATTTAAAGAGCTAGAGATCTTCACTGTAGCCTCCCAAAAAATATATATTCACTTATGAAATTTGTTATTAACAATCTGAACGAATTCAAAAGTAATAGCAGTGTACGTGGCTACAACACTAGGAGCAAGGACGATTTTCACTACTCAAGGTTAAATCTAACTTTGTCTCAGAAGGGGGTAAATTATATTGCCACAAAAGTCTTTGGTCACTTACCTAAAAGCATCAAAAGTCTGACAGATAGCCATATGGCATTTAAAAGGAAATTAAAAGAATTTCTGAATGGCAACTCCTTCTACTCATTAGATGAATTTTTGGGTATAGTAAGTGGGTAATTTCCCCAACACCCACAAAAAAAAAATTGTCATGTAATATTTTGTGTAATGTAATATCTTGCATAGACACCTTTTATTAACCTAACACGTTCCACATCATTACGAACTGTCGCATTCATGATCTGTGGAACAAATACTAATCTAATCTAATCTGCACCGACAGCACTGCAGAACCGCTCTGCCGGATCCGTCACAGAGGGAGTTGCTGTTAGGAAATAGTATTTACAACGACAACACACGGCAGTTGGATTTTCGTAATTTTTTATATTTACTTTACGTGAAATTCATAACTCGAATATCAATTGCGCGAAGCAGTTAGATGTAACACTCAAAAATTATCGAGAGAATCGACTGTGAAATATTTCCGAAAGCCGTTATGCCATCGACAAAGAGCATGACACTGTGATAGACTACTTGCTTGCCACGTGGGTGGTCCAGGTTTGATTCTGGGCCATGCTAAGTTTTTTTAAACAAAGGTGCATATTCTGTGTACATTTCAGTGAAGGGTAAAATACATGAAGACGAAAATGATTTAATTTGTAATGATTTTCTTTAATTTAAACAAACTGCACTAACAGTGTTTTATAAAGGATCGGTACCGGTAGTTATGAATTTATATTAGCAATGAAAACTCGATTAGCCGGCAGGAGTGGCCGAGCGGTTCTAGGCGCTTCAATCTTGATCCGCGCGACCGCTACAGTCGCAGGTTCGAATCCTGCCTCTGGCATGGATGTGTGTGATGTCCTTAGGTTAGTTAGGTTTAAGTAGTTCTAAGTTCTAGGCCCCCCCATGAACCATGGGCCTTGCCGTTGGTGGGGAGGCTTGCGTGCCTCAGCGATACAGATGGCCGTACCGTAGGTGCAACCACAACGGAGGGGTATCTGTTGAGAGGCCAGACAAACGTGTGGTTCCTGAAGAGGGGCAGCAGCCTTGTCAGTAGTTGCAGGGGCAACAGTCTGGATGATTGACTGATCTGGCCTTGTAACCCTAACCAAAACGGTCTTGCTGTTGTGGTACTGCGAACGGCTGAAAGCAAGGGGAAACTACAGCCGTAATTTTTCCCGAGGGCATGCAGCTTTACTGTATGGTTAAATGATGATGGCGTCCTTTTGGGTAAAATATTCCGGAGGTAAAATAGTCCCCCATTCGGATCTCCGGGCGGGGACTACTCAAGAGGGCGTCGTTATCAGGAGAAAGAAAACTGGTGTTCTACGGATCGGAGCGTGGAATGTCAAATCCCTTAATCGGGCAGGTGGGTTAGAAAACTTAAAAAGGGAAATGGATAGGTTAAAGTTAGATATAGTGGGAATTAGTGAAGTTCGGTGGCAGGAGGAACAAGACTTTTGGTCAGGCGAATACAGGGTTATAAATACAAAATCTAATAGGTGTAATGCAGGAGTAGGTTTAATAATGAATAAAAATATAGGAGTGCGGGTAAGCTACTACAAACAGCGTAGTGAACGCATTATTGCGACCAAGATAGACACGAAGCCCACACCTACTACAATAGTACAAGTTTATATGCCAACTAGCTCTGCAGATGATAAGAAATTGATGAAATGTATGATGAGATAAAAGAAATTATTCAGGTAGTGCAGGGAGACAAAAATTTAATAATCATCGGTGATTGGAATTCGAGAGTAGGAAAAGGGAGAGAAGGAAACATAGTAGGTGAATATAGATTGGAGGAAAGAAATTAAAGAGGAAGCCGTCCGGTAGAATTTTGCACAGAGCATAACTTAATCATAGCTAACACTTGATTCAAGAATCATAAAAGAAGGTTGTACACATGGAAGAAGCCTGGAAATACTAGAAGGAATCAGATAGATTATATAATGGTAAGACAGAGATTTAGGAACCAGGTATTAAATTGTAAGACATTCCCAGGGGCAGATGTGGACTCTGACCACAATCTATTGGTTATGAGCTGTAGATTAAAACTGAAGAAACTGCAAAAAGGTGGGAATTTAAGGAGATGGGATCTGGACAGACTGATTAAACCAGAGGTTGTACAGAATTTCAGGGAGAGATAAGGGAACAATTGTCACACAAGGGGGAAAGAAATACAGTAGAAGAACAATAGGTAGCTTTGAGGGATGAAGTAGTGAAGGCAGCAGAGGATCAAGTAGGTAAAAAGACGAGGGCTGGTAGAAATCCTTGGGTAACAGAAGAAATATTGAATTTAATTGATGAAAGGAGAAAGTATAAAAATGCAGTAAATGAAGCTGGCAAAAAGGAATACAAACGTCTCTCAAATGAAATCGACAGGAAGTGCAAAATGGTTAAGCAGGGGTAGCTAGAGGACAAAGGTAAGGATGTAGAGGCTTATCTCACTAGGGGTAAGATAGATACTGTCTACAGGAAAATTAAAGAGACCTTTGGAGAAAAGAGAATCTCTTGTATGAATATCAAGAGCTCAGATGGAAACCCAGTTCTAAGCAAAGAAGGGAAAGCAGAAAGGTGGAAGGAGTATATAGAGGGTCTATACAAGAGCGACGTACTTGAGGACAATTTTCTGGAAATGGAAGAGAATGTAGATGAATACGAAATGGGAGATACAATACTGCGTGAAGAGTTTGACAGAGCACTGAAAGACCTGAGTCGAAACAAGGCCCCAGGAGTAGACAACATTCCATTAGAACTACTGACGGCCTTGGGAGAGCCAGTCCTGACAAAACTCTACCATCTGGTGAGCAAGACGTATGAGACAGGCGAAATACCCTCAGACTTCAAGAGGAATATAATAATTCAGTTTAATAAGTCACAGCTGCAAAATACTGGTGCGAATTCTTTACAGATGAATGGAAAAACTGGTCGATGCCAACCTTGGGGAAGATAAGTTTGGATTCCGTAGAAATATTGGAACACGTGAGGCAATACTGACCTTACGACTTATCTTAGAAGAAAGATTAAGGAACGGCAAACCTACGTTTCTATCATTTGTAGACTTAGAGAAAGCTTTTGATGATGTTGACTGGAATACTCTCTTTCAAATTCTAAAGGTGGCAGGGGTAAAATACAGGGAAAGAAAGGCTATTTACAATTTGTACAGAAACCAGATGGCAGTTATAAGAGTCGAGGGACATGAAAGGGAAGCAGCGGTTGGGAAGGGAGTGAGACAGGGTTGTAGCCTCTCCCCGATGTTATTCAATCTGTATATTGACCAAGCAGTAAAGGAAACGAAAGAAAAGTTCGGAGTAGGTATTAAAATCCATGGAGAAGAAATAAAAACTTTGAGGTTCGCCGATGACATTGTAATTCTGTCAGAGACAGCAAATGAGCTGGAAAAGCAGTTGAATGGAATGGACAGTGTCTTGAAAGGAGGATATAAGATGAACATCAACAAAAGCAAAACGAGGATAATGGAATGTAGTTGAATTAAGTCGGGTGATTCTGAGGGAATTAGATTAGGAAATGAGACACTTAAAGTAGTAAAGGAGTTTTTCTATTTGGGGAACAAAATAACTGATGATGGTTGAAGTAGAGAGGATATAAAATGTAGACTGGTAATGGCAAGGAAAGCGTTTCTGAAGAAGAGAAATTTGTTAACATCGAGTATAGATTTAAGTGTCAGGAAGTCGGTTCTGAAAGTATTTGTATAGAGAAGAAGGGACCGGTTGGTAGGACATGTTCTGAGGCATCAAGGGATCACAAATTTAGCATTGGAGGGCAGTGTGGATGGTAAAAATCATAGAGGGAGACCAAGAGATGAATACACTAAGCAGATTCAGAAGGACGTAGGTTGCAGTAAGTACTGGGAGATGAAGAAGCTTGCGCAGGATAGAGTAGCATGGAGGGCTGCATCAAACCAGTCTCAGGACTAAAGACCACAACAACAACAACAACAACAAGTTTTAGGGGACTGATGTCCTCCGATGGTAAGTCCCATAGTGCTCAGAGCGATTTTAACCATTTTTTGAAAACTCGATTAAGACACAAGGAAATTACAGTTATTGGCTACGAATGGGCATTAATTTGAACCAAGGAGGAAAGTCGAAAATTTGTGCTAGACGGGAATTCGAATCCGGGTCTCCTGCTGACTAGGCAGATGCTCTGACCACTAACGCATTAGACCCAAATTCTCAACTTATCGACTCACTAATAACGCAGTGCCTCCTACCCATGATCCTTATAACACGCGGCATTACGGCCATACACATAAGAGTTCGAGCTTGGTGTACCCGCACTAAAGAACTCACAGGTCGTCCTCGCTTTAATTATATGTACGAGGTTTCTGTTCTTTCGGACACACAGATATATGGAAACTGGGTTTTTATGTACGATTTTAATTAGAAATTAGAAGACAGCTATTTTTCATAAAAATGGTAGTTAAGTATGTGTGAGTTAGCATATTTGATGAATTTTGTGTTAAAATTAAAATGAACGAAAGAAACGAGGAAAAAATGACCGAAACGGGACTCGAACCAGAGGTTACCAGTCACGAGCGCTACCGATTTTTTTTTCTATCTGCACGTATTTCACAATTCACGGAAATGCTCGTAGAACGATCATCTTTGTTTAAAAAATTGTATCATCCAGGAATCGAACCCGAACTACTCACTTCGCAGACGATCACTGTACCACAATAAATAAATAAATATCACAATAAATAAATAGATAAAAATTAATTAATTAATTAAATAATTGAAAAAGTTACTGTGAAAGTACTTTGAAACTACGTTACGTTTTGTCAACAACAGGAAGCGCAGTCTTACACTTCATTCAGAAATTGCTCCCTAACTCCACTCTGAGTGTACTTTCCTATGATCAGGTTGTAGATAAGCAAACTAACTATTATGACCAACAAGGGAATGTGGTGGCAGTTAGGTACCAATTCTTTCATTGCAAGAAAACGTCAAAACAAAGTTATCACGAGTGGGTAACAGATTTGCAAGGTATGAGGAGGATGTGCAAATTCAAATGTGTTTGTGGTGCTTTGTATTCAAATGTTAGGTTGGGTGATGTGATCGTGTACAGTGTAACTGATGTCAAACTTCGAGAACAGATTTTGAAACAGTCAGATCCATCATTCCAGCATGTGGTGCAAATTCTAGATCAGTGTGATTCAAGTGCCATAGCGGCTGATAAATTTGAGCAGCCGCCAATTTGCCGGGTTGAGTCGTTCCTTGCTCATGACTGGCCCAGTATCCAGCAACAGCACGCGCGCACCAAGTCATGTAAACAGCTCTCTAAACAGGCGGCTATCTCAGTGAACAGAATTAAGTCATGCCCTTGGTGCTATTCATGGCACAAGTGGCAGGACTGCCTGGCGAGACCAACAGTGGTACATTTGTGGCAAGGAAAGTCACATACAATCCGTATGTTTGCAACAGAACAAACATAAGAATTCCGCCCGCTCAAAAATCTAGTTATAAGGCCCATGTAATCAATCCAGTGTATTCAGAGGCTGCTGCGGGCATTAGCAAAACTAGCAAGCAAACAGTTTCTACAGTGCTACGGCAGTCCAACAAAGTTGTTGTCCATCTGCATCTTAGTGGAAAACGTGTGAAATTTCAATTGGATACAGGTGCCTCTGTTAAATTGCTGAATTGTAACACATTTGAACTATTAGGCTGCTCACACCTGTCTAAAACTAGCATGCACCTGACGGCTTATAATGGACCAGACACTTCCATTCTGGGAAAATGTACTTTGCCTGCCATGTATCGCTCGCGTACGTGAACTCAAACTTTCACTGTGCTACAATCACGCGATTGTGAGAACATATTTGGCTTTGATTCGCTTGATGTGTTTGGCTTTCAAATTCAGGACAATGTGTTCCCTGAAGTCTTTTCTGAAGGTTTAGGCAAGGCTAATAATGTTGTTGCAAATAGTAAAATGTTCAAATGTGTGTGAAATCTTATGGGACTTAACTGCTGAGGTCATCAGTCCCTAAGCTTACACACTACTTAACCTAAATTATCGTAAGGACAAACACACACACCCATGCCCGAGGGATGACTCGAACCTCCGCCGGGACCAGCCGCACAGTCCATGACTGCAGCGCCTAGACCGCTCAGCTAATCCCGCGCGGCTGCAAATAGTACTCTGAAAGACAATGCTCAGCCGAAATTTTTCCGGGCCATAACTGTTCCCAATGCATTACAGGAAAACTAGCTGCTGGACTTCAGGTAATTGCAAGATAGTGGAGCTATTGCGCCCATACAAGCTAGTCAATGGCCAAGTCCACTGGTTTTGCTCCCAAAACCTTCAGGTCGCATTCGCCACTGTGTCTACAGTCAATTCAGAAATAGTGATTGATAACTTATCTATCGCCACGCCTAGAGGATCTCATGGACAGATCAGGCGCTGGTCGCTACTTTTCCAAAATTGATTTGCGTGACGCATGTCTTCAAATACCACTAGACGAAGAATCTCAAACTGTGTGTGTTGTGAACACTCATTTGGGCTTGTTTAAATATTTGCGTTTGCCTTTTGGCAGTGCTTCCGCATCCGCCATTCTCCAACGGTATTTGGAACAGCTGACCGCTCAAGTACCAAACTGTTAAAACTATTTGGACAATACTGTCGTAGCAGGTCGTACACCTGAAGAACACATTACAAATTCGCGTGCTTTGTTTCGTGTGCTATCTGATCCAGGACTAAAGTGTAGACTGGACAAGTGCGATTTTTTTAAGCCTGAGTTGCAGTATCTTTGTCATGTCATAAACAGTCAACGTGCACATCCCCTTCAGCCACATTTGTTAGCCATACGTGACCTGCTATTTCCTCGCAATGTTCGGTTCATACCGAATGCTGCATAGATCGCAGCTCCATTGCATCACTTGCGTCTCGAGAATATCCCCTTACGAAGATTTTTAAAAAACATAAAGATGCATTTCTTGCTGATCGATGCTTGGTGGTTCACTTTGATTCTAACAAACCAATTGTGTTGCAATTTGACGCTTCTTCTTACGGAATCGGTACAGTGCTTTCGCACTGATTTGGTGATAGACAGGCTTGTTGTTTTCGCATCAAAAGTGTTGTCCAAAGCTCAATGTAACCATTCAAAAATAGAGAAAGAGGTATTGGATATTGTGTACGGGGTCACCAAATTCCACCACTATTTTTATGGCAGAAAATTCTACTTAGTAACGGATCGCAATCCATTGCAGTCCTTGTTTCATCCGATGATGCCGGTTCCCGTACGAACTGTCCAAAAATTGCAAAGTTGGGCTTTGATGTTGTCTCAGTGCCAGTACGAGATAGCATATCGTGCGACAGCTGAACATGTTAATGCGGACGCACTTTCACGTGTTCCGATTGGCCCTGACACAGACTTTGACGCTTCTGCTGCATTTTGTCACTTCGATGCTCACGATTCTGAATTGCATCAATCCTTCCCTCTGAACAGTAGGAAAATTGCACAGGCCACGGAAGCTGATTCAGATTTGAACATTTTGCTAAAACACATTCGTACATCTTGACCTCGCTCATTGCATAGGATAAAGAATTCTGTAGTGCGCCGATCTTTGCAAGTCGGCATTGTCCCACTATACAGAAAGGTGTAATTCTCGTTCAAAATGACAGTGGACAGTCACGTGTGTCGGTCCACAAAGCTTTGCAAACAGAAGTGCTGCAGTTATGTCACTGGGGGATTGTTCGTACGAAACAGCTGCCGCTTCGACACTGCACTTGACAAGGTGTGGACACCTGAATAGAATAGATGACGTCACAGTGTCACGCGTGTGTGGAAAATCAGTTCGCTCCGCCACAAAAATTCTTTGCTTGACCTAAGTCGCGATCACCATGGCAACGTGTGCACATGGACTTTGCCTGACCTTTTTGGAATTGTTGGTAGATTCTTATTTCAAGTTCCTTTTTGCTGTGCCAATGAACTCGACAACAACACGTTGCACAGTTCAGGCGTTGTATTCTTATTTTTGCGCCTCGAAGGTTTGCCTGAAGTCATAGTGTCAGACAACAGCCCTCAGTTCACGTCAAAGCAATCTGAAACATTCTGCGAACGCAATGGCATACAGCATCTAACTAGTGAACCGTTCCATCCACAGTCCAACGAAGAAGTGGAACGTTTTGTCAGAACCTTCAAGCAGCAGATGGCCAAACTTCGCACCGCACACGCCAGGGATCAAGCCTTGCAACTGTTTCTCGCCTCCTATCTTACGCTTCCACGTGATGAACAATCGCCGGCGGAATTACTCCACGGCCGCCACCATCGGACACTGCTCCTCCTGTTTCACCCTCCTCAGCATCCGGCGCCGATGGAAGGCCGCAAGTATCGCTTCGCGGCACCTAATATTGTATTTTCAGGGTTTTTAGCGGCAGCAGAAGGCGGGAGCGAGGCGAGATCCTTTGTCGACTTGGCGCATGCACGAATCTCATTTCAGGCCTAGACAGACTGCAGCGCCGACATCACAATCAAATTCGTCACTTTCATGTGCACGTTGATTCTTCTGTTCTCTTCCCCCCAGATTCACGGGTCTCGAGGACAGCGCGGTCACAAAATCCGCCTGAGGGTATCATCACGATACCGCGGGACGACCCCATGGAAACGGAACCTTCGCCTCCTCTGCTTCTTCTCGTCCTACCGACGGAGCCGGAACCGCCCCACGTCCCAGCGGCCGACACCTTCTACATCATGGATTGGGCGTCAGGAGGTGGACACGTACCCTCCTGGGCGTTTTCTGTGGGACGTTTCCACCAGAGCGAAGGCCGGATGGCGGGATACGACCGGAAGTCTGACGTACCCTGCAGCACCCACAGCTTCCAGTCCGTCAGAGCATCTACGCTCCTCTCCCTCCCCCCCCCCCCCCCCCCCCCGTTCTCGTTCTCCCTGTACGACGACGGTCCGTAGCTTTGGCGGGGATGAGTATTACGGCGTAACGTGAGCGCCAATGCGTCAGTCGGGAACGATAAATGAAAGAAGTCTGTGAGAAGAAGTCAGCCAATCGCATGCTGGTCGACCTCCTTCCAGGACGAGAACGCGACAGGAGCGGCCCCTATGTGAAGAGGACAAAAAATGGCCCTGAGCACTATCGGACTTAACATCTGAGGTCATCAGTCGCCTAGAACTTAGAACTACTTAAACCTAACTAACCTAAGGACATCACACACATCCATGCCCAAGGCAGGATTCCAACCTGCGACCGTAGCGGTCACGCGGTTCCAGACCGAAGAGCCTAGAAACGCACGGCCACACCGGCCGGCCTGTGAAGAGGACATAAGCGCTGCGCTCGACTGGTGGAACCCACTTGGATAGCAGCGTCAACGATAGCCACTTCGTTAGGAATCTCTATCTAGCACAGACTTGTGTTTAATATTAGTTCTATTTATTTATATCAGAAGAATTGCATCAAATGAAATATTTCAACCTAAATCTATTATTATTATTATTTTGTATGTCGCCCTTTGCTTGCGACACATATCAAATTTAAGTAATTGTATTATATCTTATTGTAATAAAACTTACTAATACGAGTTGTTTGATTGTTTGTCTAGCGAACCGAGTACACAGGATTCAAAAAAGGTTCAAATGGCTCTGAGCGCTACGGGACTTAACAGCTGAGGTCATCGGTTCCCTAGACTTAGAACTACTTAAACCTAACTAACCTAAGGACATGACAGACATCCATGCCCGAGGCAGGATTCGAACCTACGACCGTAGCAGCATCGCGGTTCCAGACTGAAGCGCCTAGAACCGCTCGGCCACCGAGGCCAGTGGGATAGCTTCCCTGAAGTGTAATCATCACTGATGAGACTTACTATCGACAGGCGGGACGTCTTGCAGACATAGGCCAAGAACAATGACCGGGAAGGCTGCGTGATGTGGTACTACTCCACGATAATGCTTGCCCACATTCTGCCAGACTGATAAAAACACTATACAGGACATGGGATGGGCAGTCATTCTGCACTCACCCTAATAATCTGACCTCAGATTTTCACCTTTTCCGCTCTTTATCGAACAACCTTCAACATACTTCCTTTCACGAAAATGAACTCCGAACATGGCTCGACGACTTCTTCGCCTCAAAACCACGTGATTTGTACGTTCGCGGAATCAAAAAGTGACCCCAGCATTGGCAGAGTGTTAGAAAATGTAGTATTGACGAATAAAGGCTCTGTTATACAGGGCTATTACAAATGATTGAAGCGATTTCATAAATTCACTGTAGCTCCATTCATTGACATATGGTCACGACACACTGCAGATACGTAGAAAAACTCATAAAGTTTTGTTCGGCTGAAGCCGCACTTCAGGTTTCTGCCGCCAGAACGCTCGAGAGCGCAGTGAGACAAAATGGCGACAGGAGCCGAGAAAGCGTATGTCGTGCTTGAAATGCACTCACATCAGTCAGTCATAACAGTGCAACGAAACTTCTGGACGAAGTTCAACAAAGATCCACCAACTGCTAACTTCATTCGGCGATGGTATGCGCAGTTTAAAGCTTCTGGATGCCTCTGTAAGGGGAAATCAACGGGTCGGCCTGCAGTGAGCGAAGAAACGGTTGAACGCGTGCGGGCAAGTTTCACGCGTAGCCCGCGGAAGTCGATGAATAAAGCAAGCAGGGAGCTAAACGTACCACAACCGACGGTTTGGAAAATCTTACGGAAAAGGCTAAAGCAGAAGCCTTACCGTTTACAATTGCTACAAGCCCTGACACCCGATGACAAAGTCAAACGCTTTTAATTTTCGGCGCGGTTGCAACAGCTCATGGCAGAGGATGCGTTCAGTGCGAAACTTGTTTTCAGTGATGAAGCAACGTTTTTTCTTAATGTTGAAGTCAACAGACACAATGTGCGAATCTGGGCGGTAGAGAATCCCACGCATTCTTGCAGCAAATCCGCAATTCACCAAAAGTTAACGTGTTTTGTGCAATCCCACGGTTTAAAGTTTACGGCCCCTTTTTCTTCTGCAAAAAAAACATTACAGGACACGTGTATCTGGACATGCTGGAAAATTGGCTCATGCCACAACTGGAGACCGACAGCGCCGACTTCATCTATCAACAGGATGGTGCTTCACCGCACTTCCATCATGATGTTCGGCATTTCTTAAACAGGAGATTGGAAAAGAGATGGATCGGTCGTGGTGGAGATCATGATCAGCAATTCATGTTATGGCCTCCATGCTCTCCCGACTTAACCCCATGCGGTTTCTTTCTGTGGGGTTATGTGAAGGATTCAGTGTTTAAACCTCCTCTACCAAGAAACGTGCCAGAACTGCGAGCTCGCATCAACGATGCTTTCGAACTCATTGATGGGGACATGTTGTGCCGAGTGTGGGAGGAACTTGATTATCGGCTTGATGTCTGCCGAATCACTAAAGGGGCACATATCGAACATTGCCAAAAAAAACTTTTTGAGTTTTTGTATGTGTGTGCAAAGCATCGTGAATATATCTCAAATAATAAAGTTATTGTAGAGCTGTGAAATCGCTTCAATCATTTGTAATAACCCTGTATGTGTGTGTCGTGTTTGTAAACTTTTGGAAAGATGCTGCGAACGTACACGCCAGCCTAATATGCTGCTCGGCTACACCGGCCTGCTACACAGGATTCCAAGGCACAATAGAGTCTATGTTACGATATGATAGCAGTGTATATATAATTCGTGCTTTTACCACTTGATGATAACGATTTTTTATTCTCCTTGACATGATGCTATGAAAACGTTTATGAACCTAATGTTGGTCAGACGACTGAAACTGACTGTATAAAAAAGTACTTTACCAGCATCTCATTTTAAAATATTCATATATAAGAGCTGTGGGGGACCATCTCCTGAAAATATATTGCTGTTCAGTATTTTATTTTTTCGACTATTTTGTAAAAAGGCGTCAGCGAGGTAACTGGATGGTAACTGAAACTTCCTGACAGATTAAAACGGTGTGCCGGACCGAGACTCGAACTCGGGACCTTTGCCTTTCGCGGGCAGGTGCTCTACCAGTCGCCGGCGAAAGGCAAAGGTCCCGAGTTCGAGTCTCGGTCCGGCACACAGTTTTAATCTGTCACGAAGTTTCATATCAGCTCACACTCCGCTGCAGAGTGAAAATCTCATTCTGGATGGTAACTGTTTCAGCTCAAATGGCTCTGAGCACTATGGGACTTAACAGCTGAGGTCATCTGACCCCTACAAATTTTTTTTTTTTAAATCTTTATTCTTCAATATATATGATACATAACAACCCACCACCTTAAGCAATTGGTGGATCCTAATTGATACAATTCAAGTGTTAATAGTACAGCTTACTCTATGTTTGTTATTTTGCTCTCACTATGGGCACTACTGTTATGTCTTGATTTTTTTTTTCACTAGCTGCTTATATTTTATGACCCACGGTCTAAATTCTTATGGTGGGTCGTATATTGCCACTTAGCCGCTGTGAAAGTAATGGTAAGACAGAGATTTAGGAACCAGGTTTTAAATTGTAAGACATTTCCAGGGGCAGATGTGGATTCTGACCACAATCTATTGGTTATGAACTGCAGATTGAAACTGAAGAAACTGCAAAAAGGCGGGAATTTAAGGAGATGGGACATGGATAAACAGAAAGAACCAGAGGTTGTACGGAGTTTCAGGGAGAGCATAAGGGAACAATTGATAGGAATGGGGGAAAGAAATACAGTAGAAGAATGGGTAGCTCTGAGGGATGAAGTAGTGAAGGCAGAAGAGGATCAAGTAGGTAAAAAGACGAGGGCTAATAGAAATCCTTGGGTAACAGAAGAAATATTGAATTTAATTGATGAAAGGAGAAAATATAAAAATGCAGTAAATGAAGCAGGCAAAAAGGAATACAAACGTCTCAAAAATGAGATCGACAGGAAGTGCAAAATGGCTAAGCAGGGATGGCTAGAGGACAAATGTAAGGATGTAGAGGCTTGTCTCACTAGGGGTAAGATAGATACTGCCTACAGGAAAATTAAAGAGGCCTTTGGAGATAAGAGAACGAGTTGTAGGAATATCAAGAGCTCAGATGGCAACCCAGTTCTAAGCAAAGAAGGGAAGGCAGAAAGGTGGAAGGAGTATATAGAGGGTTTATACAAGGGCGATGTACTTGAGGACAATATTATGGAAATGGAAGAGGATGTAGATGAAGATGAAATGGGAGATAAGATACTGCGTGAAGAGTTTGAAAGAGCACTGAAAGACCTGAATCGAAACAAGGCCCCGGGAGTAGACAACATTCCATTAGAACTACTGATGGCCTTGGGAGAGCCAGTCATGACAAAACTCTACCATCTGGTGAGCAAGATGTATGAGACAGGCGAAATACCCACAGACTTCAAGAAGAATATAATAATTCCAATCCCAAAGAAAGTAGGTGTTGACAGATGTGAAAATTACCGAACTATCAGTTTAATAAGTCACAGCTGCAAAATACTAACGCGAATTCTTTACAGACGAATGGAAAAACTGGTAGAAGCGGACCTCGGCGAAGATCAGTTTGGATTCCGTAGAAATGTTGGAACACGTGAGGCAATACTAACCTTACGACTTATCTTAGAAGAAAGATTAAGAAAAGGCAAACCTACGTTTCTAGCATTTGTAGACTTAGAGAAAGCTTTTGACAACGTTAACTGGAATACTCTCTTTCAAATTTTGAAGGTGGCAGGGGTAAAATACAGGGAGCGAAAGGCTATGTCCAATTTGTACAGGAACCAGATGGCAGTTATAAGAGTCGAGGGGCATGAAAGGAAAGCAGTGGTTGGAAAAGGAGTGAGACAGGGTTGTAGCCTGTCCTCGATGTTATTCAATCTGTATATTGAGCAAGCAGTAAAAGAAACAAAAGAAAAATTCGGAGTAGGTATTCAAATTCATGGAGAAGAAGTAAAAACTTTGAGGTTCAATGGCTCTGAGCACTATGGGACTTAACAGCTGTGGTCATCAGTCCCCTAGAACTTAGAACTACTTAAACCTAACTAACCTAAGGACATCACACACATCCATGCCCGAGGCAGGATTCGAACCTGCGACCGTAGCAGTCGCACGGTTCCGGACTGCGCGCCTAGAACCGCGAGACCACCGCGGCCGGCCTTTGAGGTTCGCCGATGACATTGTAATTCTGTCAGAGACAGCAACGGACTTGGAAGAGCAGTTGAACGGAATGGACAGTGTCTTCAAAGGAGGATATAAGATGAACGTCAACAAAAGCAAAACGAGGATAATGGAATGTAGTCAAATTAAATCGGGTGATGC
Source organism: Schistocerca serialis cubense (assembly GCF_023864345.2). Classification (NCBI taxonomy): domain Eukaryota; kingdom Metazoa; phylum Arthropoda; class Insecta; order Orthoptera; family Acrididae; genus Schistocerca; species Schistocerca serialis. The sequence continues at coordinate 1,231,873,584 of NC_064638.1, read as the reverse complement.
TGAGGGGATTAGATTAGGAAATGAGACACTTAAAGTAGTTTTGCTATTTAGGGAGTAAAATAACTGATGATGGTCGAAGTAGAGAGGATATAAAATGTAGACTGGCAATGGCAAGGAAATCGTTTCTGAAGAAGAGAAATTTGTTAACATCGAGTATAGATTTAAGTGTCAGGAAGTCGTTTATGAAAGTATTTGTATGGAGTGTAGCCATGTATGGAAGTGAAACATGGACGATAACCAGTTTGGACAAGAAGAGAATAGAAGCTTTCGAAATGTGGTGCTACAGAAGAATGCTGAAGATAAGGTGGGTAGATCACGTAACTCATGAGGAGGTATTGAATAGGATTGGGGAGAAGAGAAGTTTGTGGCACAACTTGACTAGAAGAAGGGATCGGTTGGTAGGACATGTTTTGAGGCATCAAGGGATCACAAATTTAGCATTGGAGGGCAGCGTGGAGGGTAAAAATCGTAGAGGGAGACGAAGAGATGAATACACTAAGCAGATTCAGAAGGACTGGGAGATGAAGAAGCTTGCTCAGGATAGGGTAGCATGGAGAGCTGCATCAAACCAGTCTCAGGACTGAAGACCACAACAACAACAACAGCCGCTGTGACTGGGTCCGGGGTCCGCAGTGACTGAAAGTAACACCACACCGGCTGCCGTCCCCACTCACACCGTTGCCCGTGTCCCGCCACGTGGAGGCGGGCTCTGTTTAGATCCATTTGATATCTGTTTTTTTTTTTTTTGCAGCATTAGAAAAACTTATAACTAATACAAAATCAAGTAAGATATTAATAAACAAAACGAAATTAAAAATTTAGAAAGAAGGAAGGAAGAGAACTGAATAGAGAAGTTATAGGTATAATATTGCCCGTCACCTGGTTGTGGGCGGCGGCCCGGGTCTTGGAATGACCCTCAAGACGCTGGCCGTTGCTCACCATGCCTTTAACATCTATCATCCTAAAAACTACCTTAACTAGAAGAGATTAGGGTACGTTAAAGCTAGAAACTAAGACTAAGACCTCCATGTCCAGCCTGCTAAACTATTTACGATATACAATAAACAGGTAACTGATTTTGTGCTTGGCTCAAAGTTGCTAATGTAAGGGTACTCGTGGTAAAAGTAATAAGGTAATGACGTTAACGGTTTGTGTTGAGCCTACAAGGCTCCTAGTAGAGTACATCAGGCGCAAGCACCTCCCGGCCCCGCCGACAACACGACCTGAACGGTGGTTTTCCCCGATCTACCATAGGTATCCGTCGGGTTGGGCTCAAAAGAGAGGAACCACAATTAAGATCTTTGATTATGTTGTTCTGTTTCTACCTATGCTGATCTACTTCTACCTGCAGCGTTACAGACGTGCCAGCGTTGTATAAACCTATGATGTTGGCCGTGTTCACCGAGCTAATCCCGGTGAACGTGCCCCTGCCACCGGGCTGGCCCGGAGGTGTTGGTCGCTACAGTACTATACTAGGATTGCTATTCTAGCTTATCCTACATCTAACCTAACTTAACCTAGTGTCAAAATCGGTGAGTGTCTGGATCGGTAAGAAAGGCGCACCCTCCCCCTAATCCCAGACGTGGCGGATTCCAGCCGTGAGCTGGCTGGCCAAGTCCACGCCTCGGCGGAAACGGGACCAGTGCACGGAGTCAAGTCAGTAGCAATGTGCAATCTTAATCGTTGTTCCTAAGAAATTCCTTTACGACTTTAAGTGAGATCTCGTTTGCTAGTTTGTTCAGGATTGAAAAATAGTCCTCATGCCTGAGCAGGTGGTACGTGTCGTGGTTGGGTAGCTGGTGGCGTAACTGCGCCGCTACGTTGTCAGAGAGGTGACACTCATACACCATGTGTTCTGGGGTGCCTGGTGTGGCCCCACAGTCACACGCTGGTGTAGGCCGTTTCCCGAACCGGCATAGGTATGCCGGGTAGGGTCCATGTGTAAGTAGGCTGTTTAGGTTTTTTTATTGGTAACGCCACCTCTGTATAAAAATCACTGGCCGTGCTGTGTGCAGTCTGTGTCTAGTTTGCATTGTTGTCTAACTTTTGAAGATTTTGTTCCATTGTGTCTAACTTTTTAAGATTTTGTTCCACTGTGTCTAACTTTTTAAGATTTTGTCCCATTTGTCTCTGATTTTGTTCCATTTGTTGCATTAATTGCAATAATAATGTATTAGTGTCTGGAATCTGTTTCTCTACGCCTTTCGGCAGTGCATTTGCACCGGCAACATTCACATTTTGACAAGCAGAAAATGTGTCTTGACTTATTTGAGAAAACGGTGATGACCCAAAACCTGAATCTACAGTATTTGCGAAATTGTGTCCTGTCATTTCGGCTTCCTGAGGCGAGCTGTTGCCGACCGATCGATCGATAATGCTTCCCTGTTCACTACCTGTTTCACTGTCTACACCATTGTTTGCAGCCCGCTCCATTTCCCTATGCACAATTACCAAATTACTACTTTGAACAACAGTTAATTCATTACTCGGTGGCGCTAACACACTGCTTTCATCTTCACTGTCATTTCTCAGTTTACTTTGGAGCCTAGTATTACGTTTTTCACACGCCATAATTGTCACAATATTTCACACGATAACACAGAAATGCACAATTTGAAGAGCAAAATAAAATAACATAGCAATGGATATAATGTCTACTTAATTGCAAGCGCATGCCACACCTGTTTTACTGTACAACAATGAAAGACTGCAACTGCAAAGGAGATTCTCTCTACAATTACGCGCCAGCAATAAACAAAATCTACACTAATTACACAAACTACAAGAAAAAATCAGAAGATTCCCGTGAGGTATCCTCGGCTAAGGGTCGACATATGAAACGTCCCCTTTGAACAATTTATACAGGACTGTGCTTAAACTGACACACAATATTTTGTTAGCGCAACGCTACGCGCTGTTCACATCCAGCTGCCGCTGCCCAACAATGGCAGACAACAATGCAAACTAGACACAGACTGCACACAGCACAGCCAGTGATTTTTATACAGAGGTGGCGTTACCAATAAAAAAACCTAAACAGCCTACTTACACATGACCTTTGAGAAAGTGCAGCAGTCGTCGTGAAGGTGTGAAGTATTTTAGTTGCAGTCTCTCCCGGATGTTGGGCAGTAGTTCGTATGTTCTGCGACCAGTTTCTTCTTTGTCCCACTGTTATTGCCAAAGTTCTTCCCCCCTGCGTTTGATTTCCATTTTCTTTCCCACGTGAATCCCCATTAGATCAATTATCTTATCCCTGTTTCCCTTTTTAACCCAGTACCACGTCGCTTGCTCTCTGATCTTTATATCGAGCGGACAGAGCCCCATTAGTACTGTTAGCGCTCCCCCACGGGTTGTTCTATATGCCCCTACTGATCTGAGAGGCATGTTTCGCTGCACTCTTTTCACAGTCATGGCACGCATGACCCTCGTGAGTCTGTGGGCCCAGACTCCTTACCCATATCCTACGACTGATGCTAAAATGCTGTTATGATATAGTTTGATTGTGTACCTATCTGACGTAAGGACAGCACACACATCCATGCCCGAGACAAGATGACACAATTGCAGTGCTGCCACAAACGAATGACAGCACGATACAGCACGTTGTCAGTGGGCACCGCTATTTTTATTTGGTCTAGGGACCTGCTACGCTACTGTGGCTCACGTACTCCAAATATGTTGTAGGACTGCAGGCAATTACGCAGTCTAGCAGCAAAGAATGACTTTCGTAGCTTTATTTTCCTGAGTCGATGATTAACGCTTTATGTCTACCTCTTGTGCTGCCTCCCCTACGCCCCTGCCCGGGAGCAGAGCGTAATGCGTTTTGGCCGACCGCGCTGCCCCGCTAGCCGGCGTGTGGCGGCTGTTTGGGAGGCGGCGGAGGCGGCGGCGCTCATCCGGTATTCCGCGGCCGCCCCCGGCGCAGCCATTCGCCCCCTCCGCCCCCCTCTGCCGCCGGCACGTGTCGTCGCACACTCCACCCCCACGCCCCTCCCCCTTCGCCATTCCACACACCACCCTTTTCCGCCTCCCGGTCACCCCGGAGCGCCACTCTGCGCTCAGCGCGCGCCCGGGTAATATATTTCTGGGCGCACTTGTCGGCGGCGGAACGGGAAACCTGCTGAAATATCGCGGAGGTCGTTGCGTTTTGTGAAGACGTCACGGGCCGGCACGCGTCTGGCGCGCGGAAATGAATGCAATCCGGAAACCTGCCCCGTCTTCTGCCTCCGCAGCCGCGGCGCTGCCTGCTGCCGTCTCGCGCTTCTCTCCGTTTTGCTGCTCCGCGGACTGCGCTTCAGACTCGCAACTACGCAAGGTAGCTTCGTAGTTTGAACTGGAAAATAGAACGAGACAAGGGAGCGTCCTTGCACCGCTGCCGTTTACTGTAGCTATGGATCTTACGGAATGTTCCATTGCTTCGCCTCGCGGACGAAGTATGTTTACAGCCCGAATGTAAAGAGTGTTCGGAAATTCCTTTCACAGACTTCTAAGACTTGTAGGCGGGGAGTGAGTACACAATACGGGGTGTTCAAAACTTCTCTCCGCAGGGCCGTATGATCGTTAGCCGCGCGTGCCGTATGATTGTTCGCCTGCCTCGGTTACTTCCACCCAGCCGGCCGGAGTGGCCGTGCGGTTCTGGGCGCTACAGTCTGGAGCCGCGTGACCGCTACGGTCGCAGGTTCGAATCCTGCCTCGGGAATGGATGTGTGTGATGTCCTTAGGTTAGTTAGGTTTAAGTACTTCTACGTTCTAGGGGACTGATGACAACAGCAGTTTGCGAGGTGTCGGGGCAAGCAGTGTATTTAACACTAAATTCTTCTAGTATCTACATATGTAAATGATGCTCTAAGCCCCCCCTATTCTAACTCCGACTTTTGCTGTTGCACATGGATTAAAAAATATACGCGAACTGACTGTAATCAACCCTGCAAGTGGAGAAGAAAAGAGTTTGGCACCTGCAATAATTTAATTTGATAAATAAGTTAAATAAAGGAAGGTTTCATTAACGTAGTGAGAAATGATGGGTTGCTCTACCGATTAACAGAATGAAAGTTCTGTCCAAAATAACAATGTGATTTATTAAGACTAAACACAAAATAATAAACAAAAACACATGAAACATTTATAATACATCAAATTGGCTCAAATTGGATACTCAAACAAACGCTGTGAAGGTGAAGTTGTCCCTAAACTAGATTGTGACGTTTATGACGAAGTGGTATGTGGAGCCAATTCCTTGCCACTCAAATCTTACGAGAGACACACAGCTAACCCAACATTAATTGCTGCTACTCAAGACAGAACAATGTTAGAAAAAGACGAACAGGCGCTCTCTGCTGAGCTCTGATTATCACCTAGGAAAATCCCTATCTGGTGGTGCTGCGGACATACATTACCAAACTGTCTTCTTAACTGCCAGAACACGATCTGGCGTACCGGAGGCGATGGCTGGTTGCTTCGACGTCCTCGACCGAAAGGCGAGAGCCGACTACCTAGAGCACCCGTACAGGCCGAACACACAACATTCCCGCCCCCACGACAGTGGCCGTGGTTAAACGTTCCAGTCAGCAACTCGAAAACCGGCGGAAAATTCCACTCTATTGCCGGAACACTACCATTCCACCAATGGAGATTCTTGGCGCCAATTTCTTCGCTGATTTTGCTACGTCACGGAGCTATGCCCTGAGCAAGCCAATCACAGTTACTATTTTGCAGAAAGCGCTGGAATTTTCCCGCCACAACTGCCTGGGTACACAAGTCATTCCCACGCCTCGCTGGTAGCCCGCCAGAAAGTGTTTTCGCTAAGTTTCTGCGAAGTAACGGAACCTCTAGCCCAGCCGCTACTTCAGACCCCTCCGGGCGTGTCTTTTGACAATGTCGGCGTCTGGAAAGCATTCACTCGACTCCCTCACACTCGTCGGCTTAATCCTCTCGAGATCCGCAGAGCCCGCCTGTCACCGGACCATCTGGGTGACGAGAGACGCTGCGTGGGAAGTCCGCGTGTGAAGGAATAGCAACTTTTCACCGCATGCAATTAGAGACGAAAATCGTAAGATAGAAATATGAGAGGGGGCTCATGCCACCTCTCAAGTTAGGTCCCTTAGTGCTCAGAGCCATTTGAACCATTTTTTAACGTCCCTGCAAGTGGACTCTCCCAACATTCCACTGTTTAGTTTATCTCGGCCAGCGTCAGTAGTATTGCTGTGTGTCGTTGCGGGTTGACGTGAACATTTAAGTTTAGTTCCTTTGTTCCTTTGTTTCGTTTTTGTCACTGTTAAAATGCTAACCATTGAAGAACGTGTGTTTTTAATTGTACAAGTGTTCAAAGCTGTCGGTAAATACATAGTTTCAGTTCGTCAAACATTTAATTCCGTTTTCCAGGAGACCACGTTCCCACATCGCGATGCTGTTCAAAAATGTTCAAATGTGTGTGAAATCTTAAGGGACTTAACTGCTAAGGTCATCAGTCCCGAAGCTTACACACTACTTAACCTAAATTAACCTAAGGACAAACACACACACCCATGCCCGAGGGAGGACTGGAACCTCCGCGATACTGTGCAAGATTTGATTAAGAAATTTCGAAGTACGGGTTCAGGACAGATGCACCGAGAAGTGGTCGTCCTAGCGTTTTGTCTGAGGATAAGCTACTCGATATTTCGGATAAAATGTCCACGAGACCGAACAAGTCAGTAAGAAAACTCGCCCAGGAAATCAATGTTAGTGTCGGAAAGGCCCACACAGCTTTAAGGAATAAATTAGAACTTTTCCCATACAAAGTGACAGTCGTACAAGAACTGAAAAATACTAATCATGGCAAGAGACTGGATTATTGTCAATGGTTCAAAAATTTCGTTCAACAAAATGAAAGGGATATTCTTAATGAAACGTTTTTCACCGATGAGGAGTGGTTTCATTTATCCGGGCACATGAACTCTCAAAATGTTTGTATGTGAAGTACTGCAAATCCACTGTGTATTCATGAGGAACCACTTCATTCTGTGAAAATAGGAGTTTGGACTGTAAATTCCAGACGTCGGATTGTGGCTCCCATACAAAACAATAAACGCACAACGATACTGCAATGATATTCTGTACCCATTCATAGGAGAACTTGTGTTAAGTGAAATACTGAGCGGTTATTTTCAACAAGGTGGTGCAACCGCGCATACAGCTCGCGTTTCAGTGTCACTGCTTGCTGGTGTTTTTCGGGATCGCGTGATTTCAAAGGGACTTCGGCCTCCACGATCGCCTGACCTAACACCACCTGACTTTTTCTTCTGGAGTGCAGCGAAAGCAACTGTCTGTAAAAATCGTCCAAAATTGAAAACTGCAATATCCACTTTCACTGCTTCTGTTACAGAAGAAATGTTACAGCTTGTGTTTGGAAACACGATTAGACAAATTGAATTGTGTAATTGTGTATTCAACAACAGGGGGGAGGCGGGGGGGGGGGGGGGACGCTTTCAACATTTAATGTCAAAAATTTGTAAGTAAAAATGAATATTCAATAAATTATTAACTTGTATTTCCCTGAGTTTCATTTCGGTATATTCACTGCGGCATACGCCACGCGCGGATAACACTCACACGGCACTGTGGAGAGACTTTTTGAACACCCCGTAGTTTGAATAGGAACCCACGTCCGGAAACGGGGCCATTTCGAAACATTTTTCAAATTCAAATGGCTCTGAGCACTATGGGACTTAACTTTTGAGGTCATCAGTCTCCTAGAACTTAGAACTACTTAAACCTACCTAACCTAAGGACATCACACACATCCATGCCAGAGGCAGGATTCGAACCTGCGACGGTAGCGGTCGCGCGGTTCCAGACTGTAGCGCCTAGAACCGATCGGCCACCTCGGCCGGCCGAAACATTTTTGCTAGGTAGGTTTGCAACAGTGGTGGGGGGTGCTCAGGTCGGATTGGCTGATGTCATTTGACGTCTACCCTAGCTCTCTCATCTGCGCGGTGCGTTATTCAAGTATCTGTGAGTGTTAGAGGAGCACGGTTGGGTACACGTTTGAAGAATACTCCCACATGGTCCTTCTGAATCGCGAAGCTCACGCTGATCTAAGAGCTGCTCGTCGCCCTAATCGAGATCGTTACGCGCAAAATCCGACTCCATCGCTTACGCTTTTCTCCACAATTACGCAAAGGATTCTAGACAGGGGTAGCTTCACCACCTGCAGGCGTGACCGTGGTGCTCCAAGGAGACGCTGTACACTCGAATTGGAAGAGGCCGTACCACATCATGTTGAAGAGGAACCATCAACGAATACACGAGCAGTTGCGCATAGAGTGGATGTTGCTCCGAGCACCGTCCGGTACGATATGGATGAAAATGCCTTGCGGCTAGGGCCTCCCATCGGGTAGACCGTTTGCCAGGTGCAAGTCTTTCCAGTTGACGCCACTTGGGCGACTTGCGTGTCGATGGGGATGAAATGATGATGATAAGGACAACATAACACCCAGTCCCCGAGCGGAGAAAATCTCCGACACAGCCGGGAATCGAATCCGGGCCGATAGGAATGATAGTCCATAGCGCTGACCACTCAGCTATCAGGGGTGGACACGATGTGGATGACCAACAACTACATCCATACCATCTCGTACACTCACAGAAACGTAAATAAGGCTCGAACCAGGTGAGAGAGGTAGGACAGAAGTCAAATGACATCAGTCGATCCGACGTAAGCACTCCCCAACATGACTACCCTGTTGCAAACCTAGGTTTTAGAAAGGCTGAAGCACGGAGCGGTAGTTCTCCGGACATGGGTTCCTGTTCAAAATATTATGTAGTCACTCCCCTCTTACAAGTCCAAGGAGTTTGTAACCGGAATTTTCGAAGAGCCTTGTAAGAGGTCCGAGCAGATGTAATTTCGATGTATTGCTCATGCGCTGCCTGCAATAGGCAAGGTATAAGAGAATCTCTGACCAGAGAGCAGTGTTGACTGCAGTAGGAACTGTGTAGCTGTAGCAGTAAGTTGTTGCTTGTCTGGAGTCTGCCCTGGTCTGGTCTGGTCTGGTGTATCGTGTTGGCTGGTCCGGTCGCGGTGCAGCGATGCCGGAGCCTGAGTATTATTGTACAAGGTAAAAAGCAGCCTCGCGCATATGTAGTAATGTCATCTCAAGTCCCATGTAAATGTTTTTAAAATCTCGTAATAATAATCTTGCTCATAAAAAAGTAACAACAAATTCATTTCAATTTAAAGAATTTACTAATTTCTCCCATCCATTATCATCCCGATTGTTGCAAAAAAAGAAAGAGTTGCATCCTTTCATAAATGAGAGATATATCGGCCAGCATTGCACAGAGCTGTGCCGGAAAAATTTATTGTAAGAGCAGATATATCCGGCGACTTCATTGAGGTAAGAATTTTTTCCTTTTTTATTCAGAATGATCTTTCAGGGCCATGACGCAGCACTGCTGTCGTCCAAAATTTACCAGGTTAAATTCACAGTGAATTATTGAAAAGTCATAAGTGAGCGACAATTTAATTGAGAGGTTAGTTACATTGTTTTATTACCAGGTTACTGAATTTATTTTTTATTGGGACGTTACACTCAATGTGAACGACACAATTATAATTTTTACTGTTGAGAGGTTTAGGAATTTTTCTGTTTTGAGGTTACGCTAAATGTGAATGAATTTTGAGCTTAGATTAAATCAGAAAGAATTTTGTGTGGAGGTTAATGTGAAAAGAATTTTGTAGGGAGGTTACAAATGAGAAAGAATTCTGTTTTGAGGTTACACTAAATGTGAACGAATTTTGGTGGGGAATATTATTCATATTATTTACTTTAATATATATTTTGTGGGGAGGTTACACCCTGTATACACTTTTTTTTTCTTTTCTGCGTTTGCCATTTTCCACTCTAAGGAGGAGATGTTTTATATCAGCCCGTTATAGACATGCGGATTTTTATTCAGCAAATATCAGTAAAATTGGTAGTGGAGTAATGGGAGTGCCCTGTTGCGCGGGTGGATTTGGGGCGAGAGGAGGGGATGGGGGGGGGGGGTCCAGTTCTGCCATATACCAAGAAAAAGTGGTGTCCTGTAAAGTGCAGCCAGTGAAATTTGCTCCCAGACAGATGCATTGCCTCAACTGCCCGAAGTCTACAACTTGCCCGGCAGGCAGTAGAGACGAGGACTCTTTGTAGTGTACTGATAAAGAGGACTGCAGGTGCTACGACAAGAACTATAATGCCAAGATTGCTATAATTTCTCCTAACGAAGCAATCCAACTGTTTGCTACTCAGTCAGTTAATGCACTGGATGTACAAAACTGCACCACTCCTCACAGCTTACCAATGACTTAGACAAAATTTATAACTGTGTGATAAATGGTAGTTAGCTCCAAATGTAAGTTAACCCTTAACTACTATGGTCATTCACAGGAACACAATTACTAAGGATGGGTCTCACGGACCGCATTTTTCTATTTTATACATCAAACCAGAATTTTGCTGAATATATATAGTTTCTTGACTTCCAGGCATTCATTACACTTCTTAGAGGTAGCTTTTGTAGAAATTTGATTTTTTTAAACACTGCAATATTTTAAACACTTCGACAATTAAAACAAAGTGAAATCTTTTATTTTATGAGTTACGAAAATAACAGCAAATAGTTAGCTCTCTACTCACCCATAGATTTTCATCAGAGGGATCATATTACAAATTGGCAATATAACTACGTGAAAAAATCCGACATGACTTACGATAAATTGTGTGCGAAGTCAGCTTTCAGTTTACAACTCACTTTGCAAATGTAGAGCGAATATTTCAGTCCATAAGTCTATGAATGGAGAAACGTTGCCACCATTTTACTTCTAAAATTACAGGTAAAAATTAAATACTTGTTCTCATGTGCCACTGAATCATACTTTAGTCAATTTCCACATGCAAACACTTCACGCAGACCTTCCTGGAACACTCCAAACAAATCGGAACACCACGCTGTTGACATGGATACCTTGTTTTCCTCTTCAGAGGAGAAGGGCAAAAGGTGCACGTTTTTCGATTTTTGAAATCTCCTTTCGGTGTCTGAGGCTCATCTTGCAAGTGAAGACATCTGTCTCACATAACACGCGTTGCGCAGAAGGCCCAGCTTTCCCCGCCATGGAGAAACAGTAGCATGCAATAAAAACGCGGCACGCAAACACTATGGTACATCTGTGAGACCTCTCAGGGCTAATAATTACGAAACAAAGAGCAGCAACAATGCAAGAATGCTGGCACGTGTAGCTTGACAGCCAATAGGAAGGTACATGGAAGATTCCATTTGGCTTTGCAGGGGTGTGAGAAATATCTCGACACATAAATTAGTAGCGGTCTGAGAGACGGTCGATAGTAGTTAAGGGTTAATGCAGATGAGTGGGCAAAACAGACCCATAATATTCGATAACGGCATAAGTAGCAAGCCGCTTGACACAGTCACGTGGATTAAACATCTAGGTAAAACGTTGCAAAGCAATAATAAATGGAATATTCGTGTAAGAACTGTAGTAGAGTAGGCGAATGGTCGACTTACGTTTATTGGGAGAATTTTGGAAAAGTGAGGTTAATCTACAAAGGTGGCCTCATGTAGGACATTACGGCGACCCACTGCGCGCCAGGTCGAATTAAAGGTAGACGTCGAAGCAGTTCAGGGACGGGCTCCTAGATTTGTTACCAGTAGTTCGAACAACGTGCAGGTATTACGGGGATGCTTTGGGAACTCAGATGGGAACCGCTGGAGGGAAGGCGACGTTCTTTCGAGGAACACTACCGACAAAATTTAGAGAACCAGAGAGCGCGGACGGCAATAGATATTCGTTTTCCTCTCGCTGCATTTGCGAGTGGAACAGGACCGGAAATGACCAGTAGTGGTACAGTATACCCTCCGCCATGCATCATACGGTGGCTTGCAGAGTGTGTATGTAGATGTAGACTTTTCAGTTTCCATTTGCCTGACTCACACTTTCAGGCGTCGTTCTTTGTTGCCCAGAAATATATCTGTAAACGTCAGTTAAACGTCTTGGCCTGGTAGTCCATAAACTCTTTAATTTGAACGAATTTACTGAATCTATGAGGCACATTTCTATGTCCTGTTAAGTATTACATAAAAATAGTCCCAGCAGCATGTAAACCAAATGGCTGATTGTGATTCATTGGAAGAATACTGAGAAACTGTGGACAATTTGCAAATGACATTGCTTACATAACTCTTGACGGACTACAGTTGAAAACTACTGAATTATACGAGAGTCATTTACGAATGAGTGAGTCAAAACATTGCAACCTCTGCACAGCCAAGACCGGTGGCGTAGCGGACTGATGTGTGTACTACAGCATCATCAACTTTTTTTTTTTTTTTTTTTTTGAGTCACCAGCCTTGCTACTAGTTTGATGTTTGATGCGGCCTGCCACGAATTGCTCTCCTGTAGCAGCCTCTTCATCTCTCAGTAGAACTTGCAACGTATGAGTCGTGTGCGGCTCGTGTTCATCCCGTTTATTGTTTGTCATCTTCTCTTACGGTGTCCGGCCCCGGTAGCTGAGTGGTCAGCGTGGCGGAATGTCAATCCTAAGGTCCCGGGTTCGATTCCCGGCTGGGTCGGAGACTTTCTGCGCTCAGAGACTGGGTGTTGTGTTGTCCTAATCATCATCATTTCATCCCCATCGACGCGCAGGTCGCCAAAGTGGCGTCAATTCGAAAGACCTGCACCAGGCGAACGGTCTACCCGACGGGCGGCCCTAGCCACATGACATTTCATTTCAATTGTCTTACGGTACTGCCACCTCGTTTTCTTATTCCATTTACTGGCGTCACTAACTTCCTGCCTTACCTGCCCGTGAGTGGCAGCAGCAGCACTCTCGTACCATCTATGGAGCGACCGATAGTATTTCTGGGTCGTCGTGTGTCTGGAAGCCAGTTGAAAACGGACCAGCAGTGCAGTCGGGGATCTGCAGAACTAGCACTCCTGGAAGAAAGGATATTTCAGAGACGTGGTGAGCCGTGTGCAGCTCGTGTGCATGCCATTTATTGTCATCTTCTCTTACGGTACTGCCGCATCGTTTTCTTATTCCATTTACTGGGGTCACTAACTTCCACCTGCCGTGAGTGGCAGCAGCAGCGCTTATCGATAAGTGCACTGTCATACCATCTTTGTAGCGACCGATAGTATTTCTGGGTCGCCGTGTGTCTGGAGTTCAGTCAGGACGCAGCAGCAGTGAAGTCGGGGAAGAAGCGCCGGTGAGGCGCGGACAGCCAGTGCTCGCCGACCGCTGGCGACACACATTGAAACGTCCCCTTTGAACAATTCTACATGACTGTGCTTAACCTGACACACAATATTTTTAGCGCAACGCAATCTGACTTTCAAAATTCCCTACAAAAGAATGGCCCTGACTAACATTAAACTATACCTTTCACAAATCACTTACCTCACAAAAATCTTCGCTGCTCAAGCTACTGCAATACAGCGAGCGCCACTACTGCCAGCTAAATAAAAGATTCAAACTATGGAAGGCACTAACTACTGATAGGGATAGTTAGCAAATGAAAGATATTAATAGAGAACAAACAATGTATTTACCTTAATATCATCATATATAAATATAGCAGTTCATGACAAATTTCAAAACTCCGCCATCTCTCTCTCCACATCCACCACTGCTGGCGGCTCACCTCCAACTGCGCAACGCTACGCGCTGTTCACAGCCAGCTGCCTAACACTACAATGGCGAGTATTACAACAATGCAAAGCAGCCACAGACTGCACACAGCACAGCCAGTGATTTTCATATTGAGCGCTACGTAACGTTGCCAATAAGAAAACATAAACAGCCTACTTACATAGCCCCCATGCTCCCCACAAAAAAATTTTAAAATGGTGTTGGGCACTGGCCAATACAGATTTGAAAATTTTTTTTCATAATTACAATAACAAAGAAATCAAATGCACACACTTATTGATACAATGTTGGTCAAAAGCTAAAATTTTCTCACAGTCCATAAAGACAGTCCTCATCGTACATAACAGGAGAATAGCAGTGTTTTTCTCAAAGTCTGAGCAGTAAAAGAAAATGCACACGGAAGTAGTGGATTTCCATGCAGTCTTGAAGAAGTAGTGTTGTCCTTCCAATGGAAAGACAGTGCTGACTCTCGACATGCAGACAGGTAATGGGCCACAACAGAGCAAACCCACAGCAGAGTCAGTCGAAATTTTGATGAATATTGGTAGGTAGGTCATCACAGAGCAGACCCACCGTAGTCCTGGTAGAGATTACGATATTGGTGGGCCACCAGAGGTGCAGACCCACTGCAGTCCTTGTAGAAATAATGGTATTGATGGATCATCAAAGATGTAGACCCACTGTAGTCCTTGTAGAGATAATGGTATTGGTGGGCCACCAGAGGTGCAGACCCACTGTAGTCCTTGTAGAGATAGCCAGCAGCCATCTGTTGCGATTGTGCAGGTGCACATTCACCATTGAAGAGTCTTGCGGAGAATATAGCAAGTCCATAAACCACCACTTGTGCACTCACAAAGTTTTTGGAATTGTCCTTAGATCCAGCAATGCTGTTATCCAGTCCCTTGCTGAATCATTAACACACGTGCAAACACTATCAGTCCCTACTTCTCACATATTGTCCATGTACTATGACCAACAGAAACGTGTGCAGTGAAATGTTACTTAATTTGAAGAACTGGTGTCTGTACAATTATAAATTTACAACATGAAAATACAATTACAAAGGTACAAAATACATCATTAAAGAACATAACAATACAGATAACATTTGTAGTAACAGGGGCTTTACAAAAGAATAGAAATAGACATATACGTCAGTGTTACAGGAATTATGACATGAGTACATACATAGAAGATCAGAATAATTATTGAAACATCAACTTCACACATGAGCATTTAAACAGAATGAATAATGTCTAACATCTTTACAAAGTAAATAACATATTATTAATGCCAATTATATTCGAGGATAACAGTATTCCTCATCATAGTGAATGTAGCTTAATATTAAAAGAGAAAAAAATTCTATGAAACTGTACACAGAGACAGGAAGAAAACAAATACACAAGGGTACACAAACATATAGTGGGATAACACAAAAGGGAAAGGACAGGGTTCATTTTCAGTGTAACATGTGGTACTGCAGTCCAACCCAAAACTTCATATATCTTTCCTCTTATTTCATCCTTTGTTTCCACCCAAAAAATTCTATCTAAGCATGCTTTCTGTATTTATATGTTCATACATTTCTTATCTCAACATTTATTTCCAAGAAAATCCTACCTAAACCTGTTTTCTCAATGCATTTCTTTACCTATTCTCCATAGTCAGTTTCTTACATAGTCTACCCCCTCTTAAGCTAACTTAAATCTACTGAGCTCAGATGCTAAACTAAGGGACGAGGCAATGCAGCAGCACAAAACAATTAACACAAGCAGCAATGACAAAAAATACAGATTGGCAAAGCTAGCAGCATAAATGAGCAAAAGTCAAATTCAATAACACTATGCCTGGCAAACAGCAGCAACTTATACCTAAACATGACATAGCGCAAGCAGAAAAAATATTACACTAAAATGGCCATGTCTAATACCTATGTCACATCTTAACATTAGAGTGATGCATCACAATTTATTCTACAAAAGAAATTACCAAGTACTTGAAAAGAAAATTATAGATGCAGTTACTGGTATTAGTCCCTTCTTATTGTTCTCTCCATTCCAAGTGCTCCTTTTTTAAAGAATGTGGATCATAAAATAATTATTTAATAGATCTGTTGACAGAAAGTGTTCACATTAGCAAATGCATTTCATTTTATAAAAGCAATGCTGCAACACAGCTGGAAACCAGATATCAAATGAAATAAGCAACTATGAAAAGCAAAGCATAAAAATATCATTCAGTAGTCATGTGACATTTCATAAGTTAGTAGAAATTCTCTCAACTCTCATAGAAAGACGCTTGTCATAATCAGGTGTGCAGATGTACGAATATTTCCCATCAATTCATAAGCATTTCAGTAATTAGCACAAAGTGCGAGTAATCATATGTTTTCAAGTAACGAGGGTGTCGCATTAGCGATGAAAGGCACACCCTAATGGCTTGTTCTCCAGGTGTTTGACACGTCCCACGTCCCCTTTTTTTTTTTCTACCCGTGCCGCTGAAAAGGGCTCGCAATAATGGCTTTTTCTCCAGGCGTCTGACACAACTGGGTGCCCGCGACGCATTACGTGCAGGTGGTCACTTAACTTTCGTACGGAAATATTTACGACAGTAGATTCTGCTACCGTTGCAGTCTCATTTAAAAATATTTCACAGGTCAAGAATTAGCGTTGCAAATCTGTAGAAACAAAATCCTATAAATATAAGTCTCCAAAAAAAAATATTCGTCAGCATTGTGATACAGTCACACATTTCATAACTCTTAAAGTACGTTTCTTGGTTTCCAACATCCTTTTCATAAATCAGAGTCCCTAAACACTACTCATTATTCCTTACCTCATTATACATATACATATTCGTCGACACTTCTTCAATATTTCATCGTGAGAAATACGTAGCATAATAAACATTCCTCAACAACATAATACACATCGTCGTCGTAATAATATCATAACACCTCAGTCAAATCTCAAAATCGTCGTAACTTCCTCCAATAATTTCTGAGCCTAAAAAAATTCTCTGCTCATTTCAATAGTGTCATCTACCTCAAACGTACTTTAAAATCATGCTCCCTTACGAAATACGTCATTCAAAGCTCTCATAGTATCACAATGATTCCGAAAAATATGAGCGTTTCTCAAAGTACAGACAAAATACAGTTTCATAAGTGTGAAGTTACCCAACTGTGTATTGCGTAAACATGTGTCACTGATGTAGTAAAAAGAATGTTTGTTTCTCTGTCAAATAATCAGATAGCTGTGTAATTCTGTGTTAGAGAAATATGGTACCGATGTGTAAAGTTGTATAAGCAAATACCATATTAGCTAGGGTTCCTTGTGGTTGCCACACACATGGTACACAAAGTAAGCGTGTACCCCCCTGAGGATTAATGTAATTATACCCTCAGGTGTTACAGATTACAGCAATGGAATGAAATGTATCACGCAAAACTTTCTTTGTAATTCAGAAATCTTTAAAAATAAATGTTTTAAGTATAAAATTGATCACTCAAATACGTGTACTGTAGCGCTAAACTGTGCGTCTTGTAACATAATCTCTGTGGAAGTGTCGTAGTTATCGTCCTCCGAAAGCTAAGTCCTGCAGAAGTCAATGTACTTACCTCATGATAAACAAAAGTGAAATGCTTTGCGTATAGATATCATAGTTATTATGGTTATTGGCGTGATGAAGAAAGTACTGTACAGTAACGTATTGTTGTGCCACAAAAAAGGCTGTCTCATTGTTGCTATACCACAAAAGTTACTACTAAAACCTGTTTTACTTTCCAGAAGAATTCAGAAAAACTGTGCAGATATAAAACAGAAACACCGCAAAATCAACATTGTACATTGTCACTCATTAGTAGCGTCGTGATAAAAATCGTGTAGCTGTCACATAAACTAACCTCTGTGTCATCTGGTATCTCTCAGAAAGCACTTTAAACCCAGAATGTATTTTCAAGTAAACCAAAATGTTGCATTAAAATCTCATTAGCAGTACTGGTAAATGTTCTAAGTATGTGAGCCTTATAGTCGTTACGTAATCGTGCAACAAACAAGCAAGAATGAACACACACAATAACACTGTGACGTCTGTTCACTATAACAATGCATTCGTCATTTCTGTTTAAATAAGTTCTCTTGGTTCTTGACTGGATATTTAACTTCAAACATTGTTGCATGTTAACAGTTTCTTGAGTCTGACAAAGCATACTAGTAATGTGAAGTGAAAAGTTTTATGGCAAAGACAAAGTTAAAAAGCAGATTATCTCCCAATAAATGGTTTTACATGTGAAATGTGGTGTAGCCCTTTACTCTTCCTAGCACGCAGAGTTTCAACTTTAACGCAATTATCATGTGGTATACGTTGCTAAAGAATACTGGAATTTTTCTCAAGGTTAGCGTCAATGTTATTTTTCCCTGAGCCAGCGGGCGCACGCGGCTGCCTGCGGTGTGAGTCATTGTCTGTTTCTTTGTTGGCGCGCGCCGTTACTGGGATTAGGAGGCCTAACTTCCACAAATTCGCCTTGCCCAGAGGGCCCAGCTCTGTTTAAAGCTCGCCAGTTCTGATGGAATTCAGGTCTGTCGTTATGTCGGTAGTTGACATAGTTTCTTGTTTGTCGGTCATGTGGTGGAGAATTTCTCCCGGAATCGTAATTGCGTGGTGGACCGTTGCGTCTGAAGTTATTCTGTCTCCCTTGATAATAATTATTTTGGTTCCCATATTGTCTGTTTCTCTGATTGTCTCTGTGATAGTCATTACCACGGAGAGGTGATCTTTCCCTGTAGTTATTACCACTCTGCCAACGGTTGTCATACGGGTGTTGTCTATTTTGGTCACGATTTGTGTTGTGAGAATAGCCTTGTCGTGTCCAGTTATTACTTCTTTCATCGCGGATTTGCGACGGATGTGACCTGTAATTGTTGTGTTCCTGGTTTCGCGTTCCGCGATTGTCAGTGTCAATTTCTAATTCTTGTAACAGTCCCTGAAATGCTTCAATGTCGTCTTTGCAACGTCCTGCCAAAATAATATGTCGTAAATGTTCAGGCAGTTTGATTAAGCAAATGCGGATGAGTTCTGAGGGGCTGTATGGGTTTGAAAGATACTGATTCTTATGCAACATGTCTTCAAAATATTTCATAAGACTGGAAAATTCAGATTGTTCGAAACGTTTCATCATTATGATGCTATGTTTTACACGGTCTTGTGTGGCTTGAGACCAATATGCTGAGAGGAAGGCATGGTAAAACTCTCCTTCACTGTGGCAATCGTGAATTACCGATCGCATTCTTACAGCTGGTTCATTCTCCAAGTAGCCACACATAAATTCTAATCTGTGTTCCAACGACCAGTTGGGAGGAAAACAATGAGAGAATTGATGGAGCCATGCTTGTGGATGAATGTCGTTGCCAGAATTCTTAAATGTTTTGAATTTACGTGTAGTAATGAACAGCTTATAGTCAAAATCATCATGTCGGCGAGTAGCATATCGGTCATTGTTACGTCGTGTCGGCGGTTCCATATCGAAATTCGGTGCACATTGCCAGTTTCTTTCATAACTTACGAAATGCCCTGTGTTATTATTTTGCGTCTTTTCCGTATTTCTAAGTCCCTCTTCCCGTGTTGGAGCGCGAGTGTCCTCTGAAATACGTAATTCTTGTATTACCTGTGTCAGGTGATCTTGTACTTCCCGGATTTCTCTTTGGTGTTGTGTATTAATTTGATTCTGATTTTGTTTGAATTTTCTTATTTGTTCATACTCTTCTGTGTCAGTGAAGGTTACGGGTCTTGTGTCATTCAGATCATCATCTACCTTTGTAGATAAGTTAGTGACCTGATCCGAAAGTTCGGCTACTTTCTCCGATAGTGTACTTATTTCTTCAGTGTGTTTTTCTGAACCAAGTTTCAGAGTATCTACTGTGTCCTTAAAGTTTTCCTGAGTTTTTGCAAGTTGCGTAACCGAATCGGTAGATGCAACTGAGTCAAATTTAGCTTGCAAGGTCTCATGATTTTCATGAACAATAATTTGCAGTTCTTTTATGGCTGCTTCGTGATTCTGTAATGCATTTTCATGCCGCGAAAAAATAGGTTGAAAATGCTCACAAATTTGTGTTTTTACGTCATTACAGACTTTTTGACATTTCGATTCAATGTTATGTAACTCAGTAGTTAAATCTTCACGTGTTTGTTCAAGTGTTTGTTCCAATGAGTCTAACTTTTTAAGATTTTGTTCCACTGTGTCTAACTTTTTGAGATTTTGTTCCACTGTGTCTAACTGTTGCTGTGTTTGTCTCTGATTTTGTTCCATTTGTTGCATTAATTGCAATAATAATGTATTAGTGTCTGGAATCTGTTTCTCTACGCTTTTCGGCAGTGCATTTGCACCGACAACATTCATATTTTGACAAGCAGAAAATGTGTCTTGACTTATTTGAGAAAACGGTGATGACCCAAAACCTGAATCTACAGTATTTGCGAAATTGTGTCCTGTCATTTCGGATTCCTGAGGCGAGCTGTTGCCGACCGATCGATCGATAATGCGTCCCTCTTCACTAATTGTTTCACTGTCCACGCCATTGTTTGCCGCCTGCTCCATTTCCCTATGAACAGTTACCAAATTACTACTTTGAACATCAGTTAATTCATTACTCGGTGGCGCTAACACACTGCTTTCATTTTCACTGTCATTTCTCAGTTTACTTTGGAGCCTAGTATTACGTTTTTCACACGCCATTATTGTCACAGTATTTCACACGACAACACAGAAAAACACAATTTGAAGAGCAAAAATAAGAGAACACATTAACATAACACTGAAATTAATATCTAGTTAATTGCAAGCGCAGCTGCGAAATACTTGGTGCAAATCTACATGCATGCCACAACTGTTTTACTGTACAACAATGAAAAACTACAACTACAAAGGAAATTCTCTCTATGATTACGCGCTAGCAATAAACAAAAGCTACACTAAATACACAAACTACAAGAAAAATCAGAAGATTCCAGTGAGGTATCCTAGGCTAAGGGTCGACATATGAAACGTCCCCTTTGAACAATTCTACATGACTGTGCTTAACCTGACACACAATATTTTTAGCGCAACGCAATCTGACTTTCAAAATTCCCTACAAAAGAATGGCCCTGACTAACATTAAACTATACCTTTCACAAATCACTTACCTCACAAAAATCTTCGCTGCTCAAGCTACTGCAATACAGCGAGCGCCACTACTGCCAGCTAAATAAAAGATTCAAACTATGGAAGGCACTAACTACTGATAGGGATAGTTAGCAAATGAAAGATATTAATAGAGAACAAACAATGTATTTACCTTAATATCATCATATATAAATATAGCAGTTCATGACAAATTTCAAAACTCCGCCATCTCTCTCTCCACATCCACCACTGCTGGCGGCTCACCTCCAACTGCGCAACGCTACGCGCTGTTCACAGCCAGCTGCCTAACACTACAATGGCGAGTATTACAACAATGCAAAGCAGCCACAGACTGCACACAGCACAGCCAGTGATTTTCATATTGAGCGCTACGTAACGTTGCCAATAAGAAAACATAAACAGCCTACTTACAACATGAACTGTCCGATGGAGGAAGATTGGGGCAGGACGACCGTAGGTTGGTCGTTCGGTTGGTCGTCTCATCGGGCGACGTGTATTTTGGTCTTTTGACCGTTTCAGGACCTCGTCAGTTGGTCATCTTGTTGGACGTGGGTCGGTTCCTTCCTTGTGCAGAGATGTCGCGGCCAATGGGCAAGAGTTACCCCTGAATGGATGGGTCCGAGCCAGGGTGCCAGGGTCACCGTGTCTCCGAGTTCCGAACGGACACGGAGTTGAGTCGGGTTGGAGCTGCAGTCAGCTTCGGGCAGCCAAGGCTCGCCCGACCGTTGCCGACACACGTAACTTAAGTGGGAACGACCTGGGTTGGTCGTTCGGTCGGCCATCTCATCGGACGACGTGTATTTCGTCGCCGAACGCATGTGGAAACTCTATGTCGAATTGATTCGTCCATGTTGTTCCTTGTCCGCCCCGATAGCTGAGTGGTAGAGAGCGGCCTTTACGTTGATTTTATGATTTCCAAATTGTTTGTGCTGTCTCAGCACAATTGTACGAATAAAGATTGTTTGTTTACCCTGCCTTCCTGTTCCCAAAAAAAAGAAAAAAAATAGTGGTCGCGTTGTTGGACCATAAAGCGGAGGAACCGTGTTTTTATTTTTGTTTTATTATATATATATATATATATATATATATATATATACATACTCCTGGAAATGGAAAAAAGAACACAT
Source organism: Schistocerca serialis cubense (assembly GCF_023864345.2). NCBI lineage: Eukaryota > Metazoa > Arthropoda > Insecta > Orthoptera > Acrididae > Schistocerca > Schistocerca serialis. The sequence continues at coordinate 1,231,851,589 of NC_064638.1, read as the reverse complement.
TGACACCGGTGTGTCAGACCCACCATACTTGCTCCGGACACTGCGAGAGGGCTGTACAAGCAATGATCACACGCACGGCACAGCGGACACACCAGGAACCGCGGTGTTGGCCGTCGAATGGCGCTAGCTGCGCAGCATTTGTGCACCGCCGCCGTCAGTGTCAGCCAGTTTGCCGTGGCATACGCAGCTCCATTCCAGTCTTTAACACTGGTAGCATGCCGCGACAGCGTGGACGTGAACCGTATGTGCAGTTGACGGACTTTGAGCGAGGGCGTATAGTGGGCATGCGGGAGGCCGGGTGGACGTACCGCCGAATTGCTCAACACGTGGGGCGTGAGGTCTCCACAGTACATCGATGTTGTCGCCAGTGGTCGGCGGAAGGTGCACGTGCCCGTCGACCTGGGACCGGACCGCAGCGACGCACGGATGGACGCCAAGACCGTAGGATCCTACGCAGTGCCGTAGGGGATCGCACCGCCACTTCCAAGCAAATTAGGGACACTGTCGCTCCTGGGGTATCGGCGAGGACCATTCGCAACCGTCTCCATGAAGCTGGGCTACGGTCCCGCACACCGTCTTCCGCTCACGCCCCAACATCGTGCAGCCCGCCTCCAGTGGTGTCGCGACAGGCGTGAATGGAGGGACGAATGGAGACGTGTCGTCTTCAGCGATGAGAGTCGCTTCTGCCTTGGTGCCAATGATGGTCGTATGCGTGTTTGGCGCCGTGCAGGTGAGCGCCACAATCAGGACTGCATACGACCGAGGCACACAGGGCCAACACCCGGCATCATGGTGTGGGGAGCGATCTCCTACACTGGCCGTACACCACTGGTGATCGTCGAGGGACACTGAATAGTGCACGGTACATCCAAACCGTCATCGAACCCATCGTTCTACCATTCCTAGACCGGCAAGGGAACTTGCTGTTCCAACAGGACAATGCACGTCCGCATGTATCCCGTGCCACCCAACGTGCTCTAGAAGGTGTAAGTCAACTACCCTGGCCAGCAAGATCTCCGGATCTGTCCCCCATTGAGCATGTTTGGGACTGGATGAAGCGTCGTCTCACGCGGTCTGCACGTCCAGCACGAACGCTGGTCCAACTGAGGCGCCAGGTGGAAATGGCATGGCAAGCCGTTCCACAGGACTACATCCAGCATCTCTACGATCGTCTCCATGGGAGAATAGCAGCCTGCATTGCTGCGAAAGGTGGATATACACTGTACTAGTGCCGACATTGTGCATGCTCTGTTGCCTGTGTCTATGTGCCTGTGGTTCTGTCAGTGTGATCATGTGATGTATCTGACCCCAGGAATGTGTCAATAAAGTTTCCCCTTCCTGGGACAATGAATTCACGGTGTTCTTATTTCAATTTCCAGGAGTATATATATATATATATATATATATATATATATATATATATATATATATTCTTCTTCGCGGATGGATCACTTAGGACCACGCGTAATCAACATTTGTTGGCCTCCCTTTTCGCCCAGTATTCCTTCATAAACAACGAATGGGCCAGCTTTCGTTGCGTAGACCATGTATGTCGGTTAGTTTTTCTCTCTTCTTCCTCAAAACCCCGTGTGTTTGTGATTTTTCTGATTTCATTTCTATCATGTAGATTTTGGAGACCCTAATTCTCTCAGGTCTTTTTTCGTCTCTTTGTACCAGTTCGGTCTTGTAGTTTTGTTCTTTAAAAATGTATGGATTTTGTGCGTTAACCTGTTTGAGTCCATTCTTTCTAAGTGCCCCATGAATTGGATTCTTCTCATGCGCATTGTGTCTGTTATTTTGGAGATATTTTTATATATTTCTGCATTGGGTTTTGGATAATGTACCCCATCTTTAGTTCTTGGTCCTAGGATTTTCCTCATTATCTTACGTTCTTTCACTTCTAATTCCTCTTTTAGTGTTCTGTGTTGAAGGTTTAGTGTCTCAGAGGCGTAGAGAGCTTCGGGTCTAATTGCTGTTGTGTAGTGTCGTATTTTGCAGTTCCACGAGAGATTCTTTTTGTTGTAAATGTTTTTTGTTAACTGAAACGCCGTCTCCATTTTCTGGACTCTTGATCTGACAGATTTCTTTTCATTACAATTTTCTGCAATCCGTTCACCTAAATATTTAAATTCTTTTACTCGAGAGATGTAGTTATTACCAGTTTTGAGATCAGAAGGTGCATCTTTGACGTCAGTCATAAATTTTGTTTTTTCAAATGAAATTTGTAATCCTATTTTAGCTGCCTGTTCTTGTAATAATTCTAGCTGTTTCTGTGCATCGGTAATGTCTTGTGCGATCAGTGCCATGTCATCAGCAATATATAAATAAATAAATAAATATATATATATATATATATATATATATATATATACATATATATAAAGTGGTCAGCACGGTGTTCTGTCACGCCAAGGAGCCCGAGTACGATTCGCGGCGGAGTCGGAGATTTTCTCCGTTCAGGGACTGGGTGTTTTGTTGTCCTCATATCATTTCACCATCACCAGTGGAAGGCAACGGGAAACAACTACTGGAATCACTTCTCTAGGCGCTCATGCGGTGGAACTCTCTGGTGAGGATTTCCCGCCGGCCGCGATGGTCTAGCGGTTAAGGCGCTCAGTCCGAATCCTGCCTCGGGCATGGATGTGTGTGATGTCCTTAGGTTAGTTAGGTTTAGGTAGTTCTAAGTTCTAGGGGACTGATGACCACAGATGTTAAGTCCCATAGTGCTCAGAGCCATTTTGAGGATTTCCCCATGACAAAACCTGCCGTAAGGCAGAACACAATGTGAAGTGTTGCTCCACAGTGATAGCTTTTACGACTGTTCGAGTTCTTGTGCAAGTGTGTTTACATGGAGCCGTACGTAGCTTCTGTGATTTCCATTGGATGAATACTGACTGCCTATTGGAGTAGTCAGTTGGTCGTTTGAAATAGAGCAGCGAATGTGTCGTGTGGAAGACAATTGATCAGGCTGTTGGTTGGTTCTTCTGGCGTCCCTAGGTCGTGTAACCACCCGATTGTTTAGAGTTACGCTTGGCTACCTGTCTCAGCTAAACTGTTGTTAGAGTTTCCTCCTGAGGCCGACCCTTGGAACACTTCTAAGCACCACTGTTTGTTGTTTGTGATTGTCATTTTATTTGGTAGCAGGTACTGTGCCAGGCCTTCAGCCGTGTATTAGTATTGTCTGTTTTATGTTTAGTATATGGCCTTCAGCCGACTTCATGACAACTATTTTAAGATTAGGTCTTCAACCGTGTTTGTTTCAGAATCTGTGGCTTTAATATGTAAATCCTTGTCTGTAAGGTTTCACTTTAATTATCTTGAATTCTTGAAACGTCCTTCAACCGTGTTCTGTAAATGTTTATCTTAAGGAGGTATTTAATTATTCTTGAGTAATTGTTTGGGCCTTCAGCCAACAAGATACTTTAAGTTTTCTTAAGATGTTTTTGTTGTACTGTGTAAAAGCTTATCTTTATAGCCTCTCTTTTATTATGTAAATTTTTTTTTATTTTGCTTTCAGCCGAAGAATTTATTTAAATTTTTCTTAATATGGCCTTTAGCCGAAAATTGTAAATGCTTGGCTTCTAAAGAATTTCCTTAGCTGATCTAATATATTATTTCGGCCTTTAGCCGAGAAGATATTGCAATTTTACATAAGTAAGGCCTTGAGACTTTACTCTAAATCCTGGTGTTCTAAAAGGAATCATTTAAACTTGTTCTGGAGAAGTTACTTGGGCCCTCAGCCGTGATTTGATTTTTGTTCTTTTAAACAGAAAACTGTGCATTAGTTCTAGCAATAAAGTTATGTGTTCTTGTAGAACTAACAGTAACTGACCTTGGCCCCTTTCCACAACCTGATCCGCTCTGTTGTGCGAAACCAGATTTCACGTACAGCAGCCTCAATTATTTGCTATTTATATTCAAGTCTCTGTATTCCTCTACAGTTTTTATCCTCTACACTTTCCTCTAGTACAATGCTTCCCAACCTCCCTTAGACCACTACCCCTGAGTGCAATAAGATAATAATTAGTTCACCCCATACCCTCCCGCCACCGCTAATTCACTCACCATCATCAATTTTAATGGCCAACGAGTGTTTAGAGTTTTCTTTGAACTCTTTTATTTTTAATATGGTGAAAGATGAGTGGTATGTAGTATTTGTGAGTGTTTTATTGACACACACACCGGTGCAAGAATGGGAGAATATACCCTTGCAGCTGCTCGACCACCTGATCCAGAGTATGCCAACCAGTTGTGCGGTCTGTGTACGTGTGCATGGTGATCGTATCCCATATTGAAGTCGGGGTACATGCGAAGGAAACAGTGGAGTTTTGTAGTACATGTGTTTCGGGATGGTTTTCTCAACTTATCACCTATACCGTCGACTTAAAGATCTGTATAGTATGTATCCCCATGTGCCTACGCTATTAGCGAGAGTTTTGTGTCACATTCTGCAATTATCCTTAATTCATGAGAATGAGTGTAGAATTCTTAAGGATAAATCCTTGTTAAATCTTCAGTCCACTGTCAGTAGCTGACATATCAAAATAACAGAATGAAAGACCAAAATACATGACAAAAAACTCTCAAACAGGCATTGATATGGATATACACTCATGGAAATTGAAATAAGAACACCGTGAATTCATTGTCCCAGGAAGGGGAAACTTTATTGACACATTCCTGGGGTCAGATACATCACATGATCACACTGACAGAACCACAGGCACATAGACACAGGCAACAGAGCATGCACAATGTCGGCACTAGTACAGTGTATATCCACCTTTCGCAGCAATGCAGGCTGCTATTCTCCCATGGAGACGATCGTAGAGATGCTGGATGTAGTCCTGTGGAACGGCTTGCCATGCCATTTCCACCTGGCGCCTCAGTTGGACCAGCGTTCGTGCTGGACGTGCAGACCGCGTGAGACGACGCTTCATCCAGTCCCAAAAATGCTCAATGGGGGACAGATCCGGAGATCTTGCTGGCCAGGGTAGTTGACTTACACCTTCTAGAGCACGTTGGGTGGCACGGGATACATGCGGACGTGCATTGTCCTGTTGGAACAGCAAGTTCCCTTGCCGGTCTAGGAATGGTAGAACGATGGGTTCGATGACGGTTTGGATGTACCGTGCACTACTCAGTGTCCCCTCGACGATCACCAGTGGTGTACGGCCAGTGTAGGAGATCGCTCCCCACACCATGATGCCGGGTGTTGGACCTGTGTGCCTCGGTCGTATGCAGTCCTGATTGTGGCGCTCACCTGCACGGCGCCAAACACGCATACGACCATCATTGGCACCAAGGCAGAAGCGACTCTCATCGCTGAAGACGACACGTCTCCATTCGTCCCTCCATTCACGCCTGTCGCGACACCACTGGAGGCGGGCTGCACGATGTTGGGGCGTGAGCAGAAGACGGCCTAACGGTGTGCGGGACCGTAGCCCAGCTTCATGGAGACGGTTGCGAATGGTCCTCGCCGATACCCCAGGAGCGACAGTGTCCCTAATTTGCTGGGAAGTGGCGGTGCGGTCCCCTACGGCACTGCGTAGGACCCTACGGTCTTGGCGTGCATCCGTGCGTCGCTGCGGTCCGGCCCCAGGTCGACGGGCACGTGCACCTTCCGCCGACCACTGGCGACAACATCGATGTACTGTGGAGACCTCACGCCCCACGTGTTGAGCAATTCGGCGGTACGTCCACCCGGCCTCCCGCATGCCCACTATACGCCCTCGCTCAAAGTCCGTCAACTGCACATACGGTTCACGTCCACGCTGTCGCGGCATGCTACCAGTGTTAAAGACTGCGATGGAGCTCAGTATGCCACGGCAAACTGGCTGACACTGACGGCGGCGGTGCACAAATGCTGCGCAGCTAGCGCCATTCGACGGCCAACACCGCGGTTCCTGGTGTGTCCGCTGTGCCGTGCGTGTGATCATTGCTTGTACAGCCCTCTCGCAGTGTCCGGAGCAAGTATGGTGGGTCTGACACACCGGTGTCAATGTGTTCTTTTTTCCATTTCCAGGAGTGTAAATGTTTACAAAATGCGCAAAACGATGAATGAGCCTGATCTTTTGGGTTGTATTATTTTTGGAATGTCACACACGCATTTTTGTTCACTTTGTCACTTTAGTGTAGTGGGGGTTTACTGTGACACAATGTATACTGGGACGGCGTGCACTTTAGTTCGATGCATTTCCATATGGTTGTCGCTTGCAGCATGGTTGTGTCACATCCGCTGGATGCAGTAAATGCATAGGACAACAGTGGCCCACATTCCAGTCCTCCTAGGTATTGTCCAGAGATGGGTGACAGTGACGCTGCGTGTGAGGTCATCTTGCTCGATGACAACGTAGCCAGCCTTCTCCCATCTTGATAGTCCCCTTAAATTAAACAAAGAAATTTATTAGATTTTTTCTTTTAAACTGTGACTATAAAAAAGCTATACATGAAGTATCGATGTTTTCAAACTATGTTAAACGTATCGATGTCTCTGAAAATCTGTTAAAAGTAAATGAAGAATTACATATTGCTTAAAGAAACCAAAAGCATAATAATCAATGGTTTTCATGATTATAACGAATGTAATATTCATAGATTAATTGAAAATGTATAATACTTTTGACACAGAAAATGGGAATGTCAGGTGGTCCACTTTAGGTTCTCAGCTCACAATTGTGTGGATGACCTAGACCCTAAGTAATATGGGAAGGACCGAACGATTCGAAAAAATGGCACTTGCAGGCAGGGTAGCCTTGTGTGCTTGAATAGCTGTCATGTCTGATGATGGTAATATTTTTTAAATGCTTCAACTGTGCACAATCGAGTGAAAATAGGTGTGGCATCGGCGTTTGTGTCGTACAGTCATCTCCAGAAATTGCTGCTTTTGGAAAGCAAGACTGTCCAATATTAACCTAAGATGTAATTGGGAGTCGCAGCAACTTCAAGGAAAATGGCTACCACAAGCAGCATGATAGTAATAAATTAATTCCATCTCATTGGAGACATGAAGAGCCTAACCAATTATCATTCTGGAATCTGTAATTACATCAGCATAACAGCTACGATAAAAGACGCAAGACTTTTTATTAAAGCTAAATGATGTAACTATTTAACAGAGTCAGTTATTTAAAAGTATCTGTTAAATTCATCATCCTAAAGTCGCAAATTCAATTCTAATTTTCTTATCACACTGTTTAAATAATTGTTAATGGGTCCAAACGATCAAAATATTTTCAAAACCACGACAATGAAAGAGTGTCGTAAGTGTACCTCGCTGAAAAATACAGCTTTAACTTTATTTAAGTGCATATTAAACTGAATGGCCCCACTGCTAATTCACTTAATGTTTCAAATTTTGATTTGGTTTTCAGTTATTTAATTTTTGTTAGTACGTAAATACAAAATTTAAAGGGGATAACCATTGAGCTATATCAGAATCTCACAACTTGGACCCATCTTAATTCCATGTAGAACATAGAAATGATCTGTAATAAAGTAACTTCATTCGGGTAACTGTTAAATAACTTATGAGAAAACAAAACTCAATTGCTCCTTCAGAGCTGCTGACAACAAATCTTCATAGAATTAATATCTTTTTCAGAGGTAGTGTCATACAACAAGATTATGCCAGTCTGCAAGCCATTCGCCACCTGGTGATGATAAAATTACAAGGTAGACAGCGAAGTATTTATTTGATTTATGTGATTTCATGGCATAGCACTAGACACCTCAGTAAAATAATTTCGCTTTTTGGCCCTCCTGGTAACTTGTTAGTGATAATGCTACGGCATTCGTCACTCGGGAATTCCGTCTTCCGTCGGATTTGTTTTGGGCACGGCATCCATTACGTAACTATCACACTCTATTACCCCAACTACCTTTCAAGGACTAGGTTAGTAGGAATCTGAAAGTTTCACTTATAATCCATCACTCAGGGTCGTAATTGCAGCGCGATCGCTCCCTCCCGTAGTTGAATTTTTGCCTTCAATACCACAAGGCATGAAGCTCATCAAGCTGTGCCAGCATCCTTAATGCTCGCGCATCCTATAAATTCGTCACTTTCCAGCCTGTGGGAGATATCTGCCTTGCTTACGTACCAGGTTACTCCTGGAGTAATTAGAGAAAATTAGCAGAGTGTGAGGAAAATGACGTTAGGGTCCACCAAAGGAAAGAGTCGCGCTACAACAGCGGCCGCTGGCGTGCGAAATTCCAAGTAGGCGACATGGTCTATATTCGTAACTTCGGAGGCTGCGATAGAGAAGTTAAGGCATCAAGCACGTTTGCATCACGCTTTGTGGGTCCGTGGCATGTCCTCGAGATCCCCAACCTGGTCACGCTACGAGTGAAGGCATCCAATCATGTACAGAGGGTGCACATCAGCCAGTTTAATTCAGCAAATCCTCATATATGCTTTCCTTGTGATCTCCCTTCTCAGGAGTTCAGTTTACGGGGTTGAGATTGAAAAAAGTGCTGCAAGGTTGTTGCCTCATATCTTGTGAGCTTGAGAACCATCTGTACGTATCTGGGAAGGTTGCACTCTCTAGCAGAGGGACAATGGAGGTGACAGCCGTGCAGAGCCTGGTGGGGAGTCTTGGAGAGGATGGCACACGAGGCAGAACGTAGTTGTTTTTGGGTTAGAATGACCAGCTTTACTGGTGTGCAACATGTTCCAGCAGCGGGTCCCACGTGCTGTGCCAGTGATTGCGCCGCGTCCAGCCGTTTGGTGAGTAGTCTGAGAGGACATTTTCCTGTCTTGCTTGCCAAGTTTGGTCGAAGAAAGAGCTTGGCATCCACCGCTAAATGTTTTAGTGGTGAGCGTTCTTCGACATTTCTGTGACACTCATTTCGGCCGGTGGCTTTTGTCTGTGCTGCAGTGGTTTAATGATTATTGCCTGCTTGATGCTCAACTCTCCGCTGTCTGTCTTGCAGCCCTGCTAAGGTAAAGTCTGTTTCTGAATTCTCGCCCTGTGTGCTCAACCCTCTCCCTCGTAGGCAAACTTCTGGATCTGTTATAGTTAACTCCTCTTAAACTAAAAAGGCAAATACCACAGGGAGATCAGTTTAGGTTCCGTCTTTTAGTGTTATTTGTGTTTTATTCTTTTAAAGGGTCTTGCGGCCTTTATATGTTGTTTTATTTTTAACTGTCTAGCTTTCTGCAATTCTGTCGTATGTAGATATGCTTGGGGACTGTGGCTGTCGCATAAATAAATTGTTGATGGTGATGCATAAATATATAGCACAACCTTTTTGGTTACACGTTTGTAATTTGTAAATTATTGTTTATCCTAGGGCAACTAACAGGAAACGAATGTATAGTATGTATTGATGAAACCACGAAAACACCGTCTGATGATGCATTGCAAAAAAAATCGAAACCGTAGCGGTACTTTATGAATAAAGTAACCTGAAATCAATTTGTGGCTGATTACTGTACACCATCAACAATTTATTGTCCAGCTTTCGTTTTCCAAGAAGGGAGCTCCCCTTGGTAGTAATAACAACCGTTGCGCGAAAGTATTATTGATTTGTTATTCTTGTCAAGTTTCAGTTAATAGTTGCCTGAGTAATATTTCGGAAGTACTGAAGTGTTTGTTGTTTGTTCGTGTTTTTAAATCAAATTATTTAGCCGTGTATTCGTTCACGGTTGATGCAACTGGCAATAGGTGCATTGCACCCTGATAAGAGACCTTGTATTGTTCGGCACACTTGATTAACTTTAATATGAAATTTTTTGGAGATTAATGTTAGTTTTTTGATGCTGTTAAATTTCTCGTGCCGGCTTCTGCTCTAGCCTTGAGTGCAGTATTTTTTACATGGGCCAAAGAACTATTGTTTTATCTCTACTTTATTTAAGAGAGTTTTTATGTATGTTCTGGTTGAGCCGATGTTAACTCTATGCCTTGTCGTCACGGATCGGGTGCTCGAGGTCTAACACAGAGTGTAATGTGCTGTCTGCCGGTTTGTACCTTGATCTGACAACGGACTGGTTGTTTATAATTTATTGTGCTCTAAGGAACCTCTTTGAGTAAATTGTTTTCTTGAAATTTTGGAAGCATTAAGGGATATATATATATATATATATATATATATATATATATATATATATATATATATATATGTATGTATATTGCACTGTTTAATAAGAAAAGGTTTAATGGCTGAAGCAAATAAACTTCTTTTTTAATGCTTTGGAACATAATGCAACTTTGGTTTCTTAATGTAAATTATCCTTGCTGTAGAGATGCGCTGTTTTCGTAATAAAAGATTTAATGCCTGAAGTTAGTAAACTGCTCTTCTATTACATTTGGAACACAATGCAAAATATTGCTTCTCACTGTGAATTAACCATTTCCAATGTGCATGTTTTAGTAGAAAGAAATTAATTCTTGTAGCCAGTAAGTGCTTATCATCAAAAGAATAAAGTAATGAAAATTTGTAGTATATTGCTTTACTGTGTTGTAGTATTAAAAGTTTGTGAAATTGTTATTTTAAAGAAACAAACGATGTTCTAGTTGTTACTCACCCCTTTCATTAGCACCTGTTGATTGTGTCCTCTCATTAATTAACGCCCTTGTTAAGACTGTACCAACTTCCTATTTCTAAACTGGAACAAACTGCAAGGCTTGCGACTGTTAATGAGTTGTGTTTGTCACGCTAACAATAAATACCATTTACACACTTTAGTAGCGCTCATGACGTTACTGTTGTTTCATGCTGTCAATTAATTCATTTATCTGTATTGAAGTAACCAAGAAAATTCTGGTCTATTTCTGAAACTATCTAAAGTTTGGATAAGACATTTCAATAAGATATTTAATGTTTGTTTTGTATGTGTCTCACTTTATTGGCATGTACGTCTGGAACAAAGTATGTGCATAGTGAATGGACAGTGTGAGGAACCTGTAACCTCCATCGCAAGTGTCACGCATCAATGCTAGTAATTTAGAAAAAGTAAGTGTTGATAACTTATATAATAAATGTCGAAGTCTTGCAGAACTGTGATAATAACAATGACCTTCTAAAACAATTTAATTTGGACAAAAATACAATTAAAACCTTTTGTTTTTTTCCCCTCAGAAATTTTATTTTACCCTTCAGGGTAATTGACACTAGGTTCAGATAAGAATGAGATTCTCACTCTGCAGCGGAGTGTGCGCTGATATGAAACTTCCTGACAGATTAAAACTGTGTGCCGGACCAATTGCTCAAGTACTGTAGAAGTATGTCTTAAAAATGTTCTATCATCCTGTCTTCTCTGGTGATTGCTAGCTGATATTTATTGCAGAACTCAGTCTTTGCCGTCTCACATTCCTACTACCAAGCCTGCATTCTCACGTAACCCTTTCTTCTGCTGCTTCCCTTACAACCACATTCAAATCTTCCTTAATTATTTGATTTTCAACTCCGACTACATACTGAACTACCCATGCAGTATCCTCACTTACGTTTTCTGTCTCTTGATCTTCTGCTTGCAATGTCTGCATGCATACCTGAACTGTTGTTGGGGCGTTGATTTGTTGTCGATTCTGATGAGAACAAAGCTATAAACGCCGTAAATGCAACTAAATACCCAGGAACTATAATTATGAACAATCTAAATTGAAATGAGCACATAGAAAATGTTGTGGGGAAGGCTAACCAAAGACTGCGTTTTATTGGCAGGACACTTACAAAATGTAACAGATCTACTGAGGAGACTGCCTACACTACGCTTGCCCGTCCTCTTTCAGAATACTGCTGCACGGTGTGGGATCCTTACCAGATAGGACTGACGGAGTACAACGAAAAAGTTCAGAGAAAGGCAGCACATTTTGTATCATCGCGAAATATGGGAGAGCGTGTCACTGAAATGATGTAGGATTTGGATTGGACATCATTAAGAGAAATGCGTTTGCCGTTGCGACTAAATCTTATCACAAAATTCCAATCACCAACTTTCTCCTCCGAATGCGAAAATATTTTGTTGATATCAACCTTCATAGGGAGAAACGATCACCACGATAAAATAAGGGAAATCAGAGCTCGTACGGAAAGATACAGGTGTTCGTTCCTTCCACACGGTATACGAGGTAGCCAGGCACTTAAATGTGATTTTCAGAGTATCCATGTAGATGTAGATCAACTGTTCACAGTTAACTCAGTCTCTGCCCTATCTTCCTATCTATAAAGAATGCCACTGCCATTAGACTATTTTCCGCTGCATTTGATATTGCTCTATATTTGTCGAACGAGAAATCCATCTCTTCTTTTAATTTCGCTTCAGTAGCCCCCACTATATGTAGACTGATCCTGAGAGGTGGCATGAGCCCCCTCTCATATTTCTATCTTACGATTCTCCTCTCTAATTGCATGCGGTGGAAAGTTGCTATTCCTTCACACGCGGACTTCCCACGTAGCGTCTCTCGTCACCTGGGTGGTCCGGTGACAGGCGGGCTCTGATGATTTTGAAAGGGTAAGCCGACGGGTGTGAGAGAGTCGAGTGAATGCTTTCCAGACGCCGACATTGTCAAAAGACACGCCCGGAGGGGTCTGAAGTAGCGGCTGGGCTAGAGGTTCCGTTACTTCGCAGAAACTTAGCGAAAACACTTTCTGTCGGGCTACCAGCGAGGCGTGGGAATGACTTGTGTACCCAGGCAGTTGTGGCGGGAAAATTCCCGCGCTTTCTGCAAAATAGTAACTGTGATTGGCTTGCTCAGGGCATAGCTCCGTGACGTAACAAAATCAGCGAAGAAATTGGCACCAAGAATCTCCATTGGTGGAATGGTAGTGTTCCGGCAATAGAGTGGAAATTTCCACGGGTTTTCGAGTTGCTGATTGGAACGGTTAACCACGGCCACTGTCGTGAGGGCGGGAATGTAATGTGTTCGGTTTTGTACTGGTGCTCTTGTGAGTAGTCGTCTCTCGCCTTTCGGTGGAAGTAGGTTACAAGACTGAGCTCTCGCTGCTCGGGTCAGCCTGCCTTCTGTGGGCTGCCTAATATACTTTTATTTATTTGTAACTGTTTGACGAAGTTGCTGAAGTTTCGACTTCAACGTAACTGTCCGTGTAGAGTTGGCAATTGAGCGTTCTGTGTACAAGAGGCCTATGTTGTCTGTCTTGAGCAGTTTTGGCTAATGTTGACTGTATTGGAGTTACTGGGTGACTTCGCTTGTTAAAGTTAATCACTGTACCATCAGTGATTGTGTGGCGAGCTTTCTTCGTCTCCCTCAGAGGCCCATTTGTATTGCTAGGAAGTCTTTAGTCTGGAACAACCAGGCCAGGATAATTTGTTTCGGGCTATACTTGCGACATTATCATCACCACGACGGGCCGTCGAAGCAACCAGCCATCGCCTCTGGTACGCCAAATCGTGTTCTTGCAGTTAAGAAGACAGATTGGTAATGTATGTCCGCAGCACCGGCAGACAGGGATTTTCCTAGGTGATAATCAGAGCTCAGCAGAGCGCACCTATTTGTCTTTTTCTAATTTTGTTCTGTCTTGGGTAGCAGCAATTAATGTTGGGTTGGCTGTGTGTTTTCTCTTAAGATTTTAGTTGCAAGGAATTGGCTCCACATACCACTTCGTCATAATCCTCACAATCTAGTTTAGGGACAACTTCACATTCACAGCGTTTGTTTGAGTATCCAATTTGAGCCAATTTGATGTATTGTAAATGTTTCATGTGTTTTTGTTTATTATTTTGTGTTTAGTCTTAATAAATCATATTGTTATTATGGACAGAAAAATAAATAATAATAATAATAATAGAGTACCATATACTAGGATAAATTAAACTTTAGGATTTTACAATAACTAGATCCTTAATATTGTGGCGGTTTTCTACCACAAGTGTTTGGCGCGCGCCTGTTGAGATGCTATTTTTCAGGTCACGAAACCACAGACCCGAGATGGAGGGACGACGGGCAAGCGAAAGTAGAATAGTTGCATGTTCTTTATAGCACAGTAAAACTTAGACCTGCATAACAACATAATTTAATTAAAAGACATAGAATGTAGATCGTTGGCAAATGGTAGTTAATTCTTGAGCATGTCTACTGTCGGTCTATATAATTAATAGTAATATTAGTGCGGGCCCGCACATTTAGTTGTTCATCCAGTATAGCATCACACACCACGTACAGTAGTGAGATCTGTCTCTACACAAATATCAAGATAGATTATTTCCATGTCTAGCTTAGATACACCAAGATTTGGTTATAGTGATAGCCATAGATTGATAACTATAAAATTAAAATAAGAGTGTCTGAAATGACAGGCCATCAATGTATCGTTATGTAAATTTATTATAACATAGAAGGTCATGAAAAAAATGTTAGGCATAATATTTTTGTCAGAACAGTGCAGATGACGGGAATCGTGGCAATGCAGAGGCCAGGCGGAGCAAAAACAAGAGGTTATCGGCTACCTGCAAGAAGGAGAGCGTCAGCGCGCCACCTGACGTAAAGGGCGCTAGAGCATCCGGTCCTACAAGCTGACAGTCACCGGGCCATATACCTGACAGATTAGGCGGCAGACAGCCCTCGCCGGGCCACAAGCGAAAGTGAGGCTGGCCGTTGACACTGACACGCGACCCACACGTGACAGCCAGCTAGCTCTCCCGACGCGGCAGCCGTTTGGAGGGATTCCCTGTGGCAGACCACGTTGTCGTGAGTACAGGAAGAAGATCACATATGGTGTCATAACCGGCGTCTCATGTGCCTCAGGACAGAAAGGGACACTATATACTCACCTGTTTGGTTTTATACAACTCACTAGCATTGACCGATCTGCATACACAAAGCAGTATTGTGCCACAAACTCTAACAAATGAATTGTCTCATTTCTAACTTCTCCTCTCTATTAGAGAGCAGTTGTAGCAATCGTCACTACTAGTTCGATCCTGTATGGATGACCTCACACACTTGTAGAGTCACTCCACGTGCCGTCATCCCTCGTCGAACTGCAATGTTGGGAAACGTAAAGTACTGTCCAGCGAGAGAAGAGACTTTGACTAGTGATGTATCCCAACAAGTAGACCTCAGAGACAATTAATCGACGTGAGGAGAGCTTATCACTGTGTCTTCCTACAGTACTGCCGTGATCATATCCGTGGGTCTTGCTGCAATCTCAACAGAGTACTGCAGATGCTCCAGCACACCCTATTGCTGTTGCAACAACGTAGCAAGAACACCCAGCGTTTAGCCCTTTGTGATGTCAGTACTGTGGAATTTGTGAAGTGCTTCGAATATTTCTAACAACGTGATTTAGTGCCTCATTCTCAGCACAGTCGTGAACATTGTGCAATGTGCACGTGCAACTAGATGCCCCATTAACCTTGTTTTTTTTCTTAAATTTCTTTCTCTTGTGTTGTTTTTGTAATGTATGTTATACTTTATCTGTGTTTGTGTTTTACACTGTAATTCTTATGTAAGTGATAGAGTAAGGCGCACAAATTACAAATTACTGTATTGTTCTCCACACCATGTTTTTTTTTGTATTTTGTGTTTATTGTTGTGTGTATGCAAACAGTGTGCCTGAAGTCCCCATAACTGAAGCAGATACCACCACTGTCATTGTGACTGGACCATCAGTTCAGGGAACATTTTGTAAAGGTAATTCTTGCTGCAGAGAGACAGAAATTACAACCTCCAGGTTGTAATTAGATTCTGAAAGCTCACAAAGAAATTGTTAACTTAAATAGCATCATGTGTGAGTGAGTTCAGGTTAGTTTAATGATACAAATTGTTGTAACATCTTGGGCATTTAATTGCGGAGCACTCCAACTCAGATTGTAAAGAATAAACTGCTCCATAGTTGCCTCACATGCCCGGGCCATATTTAGAGCGTGAATGTCTGTGTGAATCAGCATTTGGAAGGGGCTCCCTGGGTATGGATGTGTGATGTGAGTGTTAGAGTTCCATATTAAGAAGGTGAAGTTGGCTACATCATAAATAATCCTCCCTCTATGAGCTGCATTTTTCAGTTGCAGTGATTTTCTTTATAGAGTGCGGCATGTGGAGTCAGTTTGCAAGATTGCTCTTGGGCGATTGACTCACTACCTTGCTCCTAAGTGAGCCAACCACTCACCAATTACAATCTAAAATGGCATAGGGGCAATAAGAGGTGGCATGAGCCCCCTCTCATATTTCTGTCTTACGATTCTCCTCTCTAATTGCATGCGATGGAAAGTTGCCATTCCTTCACACGCGGACTTCCCACGTAGCGTCTCTCGTCACCTGGGTGGTCCGGTGACAGGCGGGCTCTGATGATTTTGAAAGGGTAAGCCGACGGGTGTGAGAGAGTCGAGTGAATGCTTTCCAGACGCTGACATTGTCAAAAGACACGCCCGGAGGAGTCTGAAGTAGCGGCTGGGCTAGAGGTTCCGTTACTTCGCAGAAACTTAGCGAAAACACTTTCTGTCGGGCTACCAGCAAGGCGTGGGAATGACTTGTGTACCCAGACAGTTGTGGTGGGAAAATTCCCGCGCTTTCTGCAAAATAGTAACTGTGATTGGCTTGCTCAGGGCATAGCTCCGTGACGTAGCAAAATCAGCGCAGAAATTGGCGCCAAGAATCTCCATTGGTGGAATGGTAGTGTTCCGGCAATAGAGTGGAATTTTCCGCGGGTTTTCGAGTTGCTGATTGGAACGGTTAACCACGGCCACTGTCGTGGGGGCGGGAATGTTCTGTGTTCGGTTTTGTACGGGTGCTCTTGTGAGTAGTCGTCTCTCGCCTTTCGGTGGAAGTAGGTTACAAGACTGAGCTCTCACTGCTCGGGTCAGCCTGCCTTCCGTGGGCTGCCTAATATACTTTTATTTAATTGTAAGTGTTTGACAAAGTTGCTGAAGTTTCGACTTCAACGTAACTTTCCGTGTACAGTTGGCAATTGGGCGTTCTGTGTACAAGAGGCCTATGTTGTCTGTCTTGAGCAGTTGTGATTGTGTGGCGAGCTTTCTTCGTCTCCCTCAGAGGCCCATTTATATTGCTAGGAAATCTTTAGTCTAGAACAACCAGGCCAGGATAATTTGTTTCGGGCTATACTCGCGCCATTATCATCACCACGACGGGCCGTCGAAGCAACCAGCCATCGCCTCCGGTACGCCAAATCGTGTTCTTACAGTTAAGAAGACAGATTGGTAGTGTATGTCCGCAGCACCGGCAGACAGGGATTTTCCTAGGTGATAATCAGATCTTAGCAGAGCGCGCCTGTTCGTCTTTTTCTAACTTTGTTCTGTCTTGGGTAGCAGCAATTAATGTTGGGTTGGCTATGTGTTTTCTCTTAAGATTTGAGTTGCAAGGAATTGGCTCCACATACCACTTCGTCATAATCCTCACAATCTAGTTTAGGGACAACTTCACATTCACAGCGTTTGTTTGAGTATCCAATTTGAGCCAATTTGATGTATTGTAAATGTTTCATGTGTTTTTGTTTATTATTTTGTGTTTAGTCTTAATAAATCATATTGTTATTTTGGACAGAACTTTCATTCAGTTAATCGGTAGAGCAACCCTATCATTCCTCACTATGTTAATGAAACCTTCGTTTATTTAACTTATTTATCAAATTAAATTATTGCAGGTGCCAAACTCTCTTCTACTCCACTGGCAGGGTTGATTAGAGTCAGTTCGCGTATTTTTTTTAATCCTTGTGTTATATCCTAGCCAGTAATGCCACCCGAGTGTTAAATACACTGCTAGCCCCAGCACCTCGCAATCCTTAGCATTTCCCTTTTAATATTTTCTAGCTTTTATGGCACGTTCAAATTTGTGATTTTCCATGTCCCAACTCATAGACTATTGCCGTTTCGTTCGTTATTATATCTTCATCTCATGTTCACTTCCCCAGAGATTAGGATGAGGGCTAATCGATGATATTTCGCTAATTGAGAGACTGTCACGGCAATTTTTCAGTTACAGTCCACATGTCCTGTGGATACACATTATGTGTCTTTAATGCAGTGGTTTCTTCTGCCTTGTTGTCCTCATATTGTTCTTTCATTATCCCATCTACTAGGGACACTTTCCAACACCTGAACCTTTGTCCACTTCACCGCCCTGTTTCACAAAGCCATAGGCAGAATAAGTTCTTATGCCAGAATATTTCGATCACCATTGCTGGCAATTTTTATTCCAGATCTTAACAATGCTGTGTCCAAACCCGCGACCCAGGGTGTTTTGGTTCCCAGTCAGAGACGCTACCCCTAGACCACGTGTTCGACAAGTAACTGTAACGGATATTTTTACTGTCTTGACTAATTTCTGGTTGATAATGCTTCAAATGGCTCTAAGCACTATAACATTCTGCGTGGTGTCTGTCTGTTCTAAGTCGTGTCTCCCTACCACTTTCGCGCAACGACGCTCTGAGCGTGTTTTTTAGGGAATTGACTAGTTTGAACCTGGGACCTGTTGCTGGTAAGGAGACGCCAGACCACACATGACATGTAGAATTCAGAAGAGTTCAGTGAGACTAGCGATGATATAACCAAATACTTAATGATTTCAGCGTCAGCTTCACTGCACTCCCTGTAAAAGAATCTTAATAATAACTAAATTTAGTGGAAGGGGTTCAAGGCTTTCCTATTTTTAGTTAGCTGGTAAAATAACGTCGAAAAAGCAGTTAAGTTTACCATTGGAAATTTTATTCTACTCATAAAACATTGTTTATAAATTGCACTATTGATAAAAGGAAATATTTTAATACAGGATGATAAAAACCAACTGCGTTCAACAAAAATGTAAACGAATATTCCCTGAGTGGGTTTCCAAGTTCTACAATGTATCGAAGGATGACCTATGTCATATCACATCTATAATCTAGGTTTAAATTAAGTTTTGCAAAAGATAAAACTATCAAAATGGTCTACAGTGACCCTCAATTATCTTTAATTACTTATCTAACTTGTCGTAAATTACAGTGGCTGATGTGGCTTTTCAATAATTATATAGCAGAAAAAACATTGCGTTTCAGATTTTAACTTACATAGCAAATGTGAATACCATGAACTTCAATTGACGATCGACACTAGTATTACGTAAAAAGCGGATGTGACAGATGAGACTTCTGCAGTTCTGAGTGAAGCCTTACACGCTCAAAAATGCGGCATCGGGTGCGTTAATCACCTTGCCGGTGTTCGTCAGGGGGCGGCGGGCAGCACAGCTCCGCTCACCTCGCCGTCTCGGAAGCAACTCCTTTCTAACTTCTCCTTACTACAATTTACCGAAGTTGGTTTAAAAAAAACTATCTGGCTGTGTTTTCATCTGACCAATCAGGGTCTCAATGTTAACCTTAAGCTCCGCCTACAAAAATTCTGTCCATCCAATGAGAAACGTTATACTTTTCGTGGTGGGGCAATGTTTTTAACGTTTGCAACATAACGGAGACGCGAAAAAGTCTCACGCTAAAACTTGCAGCTGGTATGGCCCTTTTAGTGTTATCGTAAGATCTATACTGTTCTTCTGGAGGGCTCTAGCTTTCAACATGGGCTGCGGAGTGGTCCTTCTAGCTTGACACGGTTCTGCTCTCGACTTCTGTTCTCGTTTCTCCCCTCGGAACTGCGTCTGTCTCACGGTGGGGAGCTATGACATGCATTTAGGCATTCTTGTGTTAGTCTGTGGTATTCCATTTGCTCACTCGTTACTCGTATTACTTTGGTTAATTTAATGTCACGATTTATTCGGAGCTATGTGACATACTACTGGATTTGCTTATCATGTCAGGGTTTTCATGGAAGGTGTTGGATTTGCCTGACACCTTACAGCACTGTGGGACTTAACATTCGAGGTCATTAGTCCCCTAGACTTAGAACTACGTAAACCTAACTAACCTAACGACATCACACGCATCCATGACAGAGGCAGGATTCGAACCTGCGACTGTAGCAGCCACGTGGTTCCACTGAAGTGCTTAGAACCGCTCCCTAGCATCTGGTAGTGCTTCAAATAATACAACAAATTTTTTTTAGATGTGACCTTCATACGTGGTGTAGGAGTACAATAACACGTTAAAACATATGAATATCGTTTACTAAATAGACACTGTGCAGTTCATCAGGTTACTGGGCCCACGCATCATTATGCTGACTCTAGTGATAACATTGATTGCTTTAAGCTTCATGAGTATTTTGGAACCTGTCCCATTTTGACATCAACCAATATGTGTAAACTATTAAAAATACAGTCGTAATTTTTGAAACAACCTGTATACTAGAATAGCCAGTGGTCCGAGTGTCCATGTTTTCTCTAAACGAATGTTTTAATACAACTTCGCCCAGAAGTCGAAGTAGGGTGGCAACGTTTTCCTGCTGGGGCGTGCTGTTTGTGGCTAGGTTAGCCGGGCGTGGCTTCCGCGTGTCGCACGGCGTTGCTTAAAGTGGCGTGCCGCGAACATACTGCCCGCTATCACAGCTCGGCCGACAAGCGGGCGCCACAATAAGAGCATTGTGGGGGGATAAAGTCGGAGGCCCTGGGCTTTCCTCCGGAACGACCGACACAATCAGGCGCCCGGTTTCCAACGCGGGCCGCTTTTCACGGCAGAGGGAGAAGAGGTTGGAGCGAGAGCAGTCGATCCCTCTGCCTACAGGGCGCAGCACCGGCGGAAGGCGACCGGGCTCGGAAGGGTGTGGCGGGGGAATCACCGGAAGCAGAGAGGGCAGGGCTGGGCTGATCACAGCCACTAGCGGCAGAGGGGCGGCGAGTGAGAAAGGGGGGGGGGGGAGGGGTGGATAGGCATTGTGGCGCCAGGCACGTCGGCATAATCAGCGCAGAGGCCACTCGGAGAGAGTGTAGGGTAGCTGCGGCGTGCCTATCTCAAAGGGGCTGTCCAAGCAGACCGCCGGGCTGCTGTCGCTGTTATTGTTATTGCAGGCTGCTAATTGCCACTTTGATGGATCTGTCGTACACATTTTTTTCTCAGATTAGCCTGATACTCTTTCTCCTTTTTGACACACCAACAACCAGCTATACATACGGACGTAGTCGGATTTTTTCAAAGGGGCCGTCCTACTTCTCGAAGAGGATCTTAATAAGACTCACGTTTTTCGTTTACTCTTAAAATTTCCATAAAGAACGCGAAAGCAATTTATTCGATTTTCACCAAGCAGAGTGTTCGCCAAGCGCAGATATAATTCCCTTACTTAGGAGTACTGTGTTTTACCAAACGACTAAGCAATCTCCCTCCAGCCTCCAAAGTTATTTTACACACTCCTTCTTTCAGTCTAGATTTGAGTTGACACACAGTCAACATGGCTTTAGAAAACATCGTTCCTCTGAAACACAACTAGCTCTTTATTCACATCAAGTGTTGAGTGCTATTGACAAGGGATTTCAGATCGATTCCGTATTTCTGGATTTTCGGAAGGATTTTGACACTGTGCCACTCAAGCGGCTCGTAGTGAAATTGCGTGCTTATGGAATATCGTCTCAGTTACGTGACTGGATTTGTGATTTCCTGTCGCCGGCCGGAGTGGCCGTGCGGTTCTAGGGGCTAAAGTCCGGAACCGAGCGACTGCTACGGTCGCAGGTTCGAATCCTGCCTCGGGCATGGATGTGTGTGATGTCCTTAGGTTAGTTAGGTTTAATTAGTTCTAAGTTCTAGGCGACTGACGACCTCAGAAGTGCTCAGAGCCATTTTGATTTGATTTCCAGTCAGAGAGGTCACAGTTCGTAATAATTGACGGAAAGTCATCGAGTAAAACAGAAGTGAGTTCTGGCGTTCCCCAACGTAGTGTTATAGGCCCTTTGCTGTTCCTTTTCTATATAAACGATTTTGGAGACAATCTGCGAAGCCGCCTTCGGTTGTTTGCAGACGACGCTGTCGTTTATCGACTAATAAAGTCATCAGAAGACCAAAACAAACTGCAAAACGATTTAGAAAAAAAATATGTGAGTGGTGCGAAAAGTGGCAGTTTATCCTAAATAAAGAAAAGTGTGAGGTCATCCACATGAGTGCTAAAAGAAACTCATGAAACTTCGGTTAGACGATAAATTAGTCTAATCAAAAAGCCATATAAATTCAACTACATACCTTTTTTTTTTTTTTTTTTTTTGGTCATCAGTCTACTGACTGGTTTGATGCGGCCCGCCACGAATTCCTTTCCTGTGCTAACCTCTTCATCTCAGAGTAGCACTTGCAACCTACGTCCTCAATTATTTGCTTGACGTATTCCAATCTCTGTCTTCCTCTACAGTTTTTGCCCTCTACAGCTCCCTCTAGTACCATGGAAGTCATTCCCTCATGTCTTGGCAGATGTCCTATCATCCTGTCCCTTCTCCTTATCAGTGTTTTCCACGTATTCCTTTCCTCTCCGACTCTGCGTAGAACCTCCTCATTCCTTAACTTATCAGTCCACCTAATTTTCAACATTCGTCTATAGCACCACATCTCAAATGCTTCGATTCTCTTCTGTTCCAGTTTTCCCACAGTCCATGTTTCACTACCATACAATGCTGTACTCCAGACGTACATCCTCAGAAATTTCTTCCTCAAATTAAGGCCGGTATTTGATATTAGTAGACTTCTCTTGGCCAGAAATGCCTTTTTTGCCATAGCTAGTCTGCTTTTTGATGTCCTCCTTGCTCCGTCCGTCATTGGTTATTTTACTGCCTACGTAGCGGAATTCCTTAACTTCATTGACATCGTGACCATCAATCCTGATGTTAAGTTTCTCGCTGTTCTCATTTCTACTACTTCTCATTACCTTCGTCTTTCTCCGATTTACTCTCAAACCATACTGTGTACTCATTAGACTGTTCATTCCGTTCAGCAGATCATTTAATTCTTCTTCACTTTCACTCAGGATAGCAATGTCATCAGCGAATCGTATCATTGATATCCTTTCACCTTGTATTTTAATTCCACTCCGGAACCTTTCTTTTATTTCCATCATTCCTTCCTCGATGTACAGATTGAAGAGTAGGGGCGAAAGGCTACAGCCTTGTCTTACACCCTTCTTAATACGAGCACTTCGTTCCTGATCGTCCACTCTTATTATTCCCTCTTGGTTGTTGTACATATTGTATATGACCCGTCTCTCCCTATAGCTTACCCCTACTTTTTTCAGAATCTCGAACAGCTTGCACCATTTTATATTGTCGAACGCTTTTTCCAGGTCTACAAATCCTATGAAAGTGTCTTGATTTTTCTTTAGCCTTGCTTCCATTATTAGCTGTAACGTCAGAATTGCCTCTCTGGTCCCTTTACTTTTCCTAAAGCCAAACTGATCGTCACCTAGCGCATTCTCAATTTTCTTTTCCATTCTTCTGTATATTATTCTTGCAAGCAGCTTCGATTCATGAGCTGTTAAGCTGATTGTCCGATAATTCTCGCACTTGTCAGCTCTTGCCGTCTTCGGAATTGTGTGGATGATGCTTTTCCGAAAGTCAGACTCATATATTCTACACACCAACGTGAATAGTCGTTTTGTTGCCACTTCCCCCAATGATTTTAGAAATTCTGATGGAATGTTATCTACCCCTTCTGCCGTATTTGACCGTAAGTCCTCCAAAGCTCTTTTAAATTCCGATTCTAAAACTGGATCCCCTATCTCTTCTAAATCGACACCTGTTTCTTCTTCTATCACATCAGACAAATCTTCACCCTCATAGAGGCTTTCAATGTATTCTTTCCACCTATCTGCTCTCTCCTCTGCATTTAAGAGTTGAACTCCCGTTGCATTCTTAATGCTACCACCGTTGCTTTTAATGTCACCAAAGGTTGTTTTGACTGTCCTTCCGACAATCATATCTTTTTCGATGCCTTCACATTTTTCCTGCAGCCATTTCGTCTTAGCTTCCCTGCACTTCCTATTTATTTCATTCCTCAGCGACTTGTATTTCTGTATTCCTGATTTTCCCGGAACATGTTTGTACTTCCTCCTTTCAGCAATCAACTGAAGTATTTCTTCTGTTACCCATGATTTCTTCGCAGCTACCTTCTTTGTACCTATGCTTTCCTTCCCAACTTCTGTGATGGCCCTTTTTAGGGATGTCAATTCCTCTTCAACTGTACTGCCTACTGCGCTATTCCTTATTGCTGTATCTATAGCGTCAGAGAACTTCAATCGTATCTCGTCATTCCTTAGTACTTCGGTATCCCACTTCTTTGCTTATTGATTCTTCCTGACTAATGTCTTGAACTTCAGCCTACTCTTCATCACTACTATATTGTGATCTGAGTCTATATCTGTTCCTGGGTACGCCTTACAATCCAGTATCTGATTTCGGAATCTCTGTCTGACCATGATGTAATCTAATTGAAATCTTCCCGTATCTCCCGGCCTTTTCCAAGTATACCTCCTCCTCTTGTGATTCTTGAACAGGGTATTCGCTATTACTAGCTGAAACTTGTTACAGAACTCAATTAGTCTTTCTCCTCTTTCATTCCTTGTCCCAAGCCCATATTCTCCTGTAACCTTTTCTTCTACTCCTTCCCCTACAACTGCATTCCAGTCGCCCATGACTATTAGATTTTCGTCCCCCTTTACATACTGCATTATCCTTTCAATATCCTCATACACTTTCTCTATCTGTTCATCTTCAGCTTGCGACGTCGGCATGTATACCTGAACTATCGTTGTCGGTGTTGGTCTGCTGTCGATTCTGATTAGAACAACCCGGTCACTGAACTGTTCACAGTAACACACCCTCTGCCCTACCTTCCTATTCATAACAAATCCTACACCTGTTATACCATTTTCTGCTGCTGTTGATATTACCCGATACTCATCTGACCAGAAATCCTTGTCTTCCTTCCACTTCACTTCAATGACCCCTACTATATCTAGATTGAGCCTTTGCAGTTCCCTTTTCAGATTTTCTAGTTTCCCTACCACGTTCAAGCTTCTGACATTCCACGCCCCGACTCGTAGAACGTTATCCTTTCGTTGATTATTCAATCTTTTTCTCATGGTAACCTCCCACTTGGCAGATCTACTAAGGAGACTGCCTACACTACGCTTGTCCGTCCTCTTTTAGAATATTGCTGCGCGGTGTGGTATCCTTACCGTATAGGACTGACGGAGTACAACGAAAAAGTTCAGAGAAAGGCAGCACGTTATGTATTATCGCGAAATACCGGAGAGAGTGTCACTGTGATTTGCAGAGTATCCATGTAGATGTAGAAGTCATCAGGAAGGGACGATCGCTAATTTTTTGAGACACCGTGATTATCACCGACAGGGCTTTCAGATAAAGAGATTGTTCGACAGATAAGCTAGAACAATTTCTGGTGGCGCAAATACAAATGATCCGGAATTATTCAACCTACACTTTACCATATTTCCTCATTTAAGAATGCAGCTCTCACTTCACGCACTTAAGGGGGGATGTAATGGATTTTGGTCCAAAAAATCGATTTTTCATAACTATTAGTTTCTTGATCTACACAGTTTAATCTACGAGGGTAATCCCAAAAGTAAGGTCTCCTATTTTTTTATAAGTACATGGACCTGTTTATTTCTACAATGTTTACAGCTTGAACATTTAGCTATTTTTCGAGATAATCACCCTTTCTGTCGATGCATTTTTGTAGACGCTGTGGCAGTTTTTGTACGCCCATGTCACGCCAACTCGCCGCCATGCTGTTCAGAAAGTTATGAACCTCTTCTTTCACCTCGTCGTCGGAGCTGAATCGCTGAGACCACAATTAACGCTGACAGGTACTCTGAGACTCTCAAAAAAACTCAGACGGGCAATTCAGAATCGGAGAAGAGGAATGTTGAGCAAGGGCGTACGCATTCTCCATGACAACGCTCGCCCACACATCGCTCGGCAAACCTTTGCTCTCCTGCAACAGTTTCAGGGTCACATAATCACCCACTCACCATATATTGGCGCCCAGTGACTATCACCTGTTCCCTAGGTTAAAAGAACATTTGGCCGGAAAGCGATTCAGCTCCGATGACGAGGTGAAAGAAGAACAGCATATCGGCGAGCTAGTATGATACGGGCATACAAAAACTGCCACAGCGTCTACAAAAACGCATCGACAGAAATGGTGACTCTGTCGAAAAATAGCTAAATATTCAAGCTGTAAACTGATGTAAACCATTGTAGACATAAACAGGTCTATGTACTTATAAAAGAATAGGAGACCTTACTTTTGGGATTACCCTCGTATGTTGTGTGTGAATTTTATCGTGATAGTATCTTTAGAAATGCCTTTAAATTGTTAAACTGATTAACTCTGCACTGGCGGTCACTCTAATCTTTTCCGACATTTTGAATTTTTGTCAGTGTGAAGGCTATTTTCTTTCGATATCTTTGGCTGACATCTATATCTATGGCTGACATCTATATCTTTGCCTGAAAACTTTCTTGAATGTGGTTTATTTACGTGTTAACAATACTAACACATATTAATAGGTGGAAGGTAGAATTCGCAAGCCTATGTGTGCAAGTTAAGATTTATGCGTAATGGGTGGTGGAAAAACTGTGTTTACGAAACGGAGGTTTTATGGAAATCGGTTTACCAACAAAAAAGAGGAAGCAGCACGAAATAAATAACGTAAGCTCTCAGTTTCACCATCGAAACTTGCGACAGGAGAATTGCACAGGTGCGTGAATGATGTTGATATGGATTCCACTGAATTCAGACTTATTGATTCAGAGGTTCTCTGAAAGGCTATGAAGTTTTCGTGTTCATGTGTTAGCTGTAAAAATACGGAATGCATGATTGCTGTTGAAGAAAGAAGAGTGGGAATAGCTTGTGATTTTAAATTAATTTGTAATTCGTGTGGCTATGAATCTTCGTTTTCCTCCTCCAAAAACTGACACTGGCACCTATGAAAGAAATTTTAGGTTAGCATATGCTCTGAGATGCCTTGGACAGAGCAGGAAGGAGGTAATTTAACGTGCGGTTCTGAACATGCCCCCACTTCCTGCAAGGTTTGAAAAAATAAATAAAGGAATTTCTGATGCTGTATGCGATACTGCCAAAGTTTCTACGAAGAAAGCAGTGGAGTAATTGGTGGAAATAAACCAAAAAGAAATAGATTCTGGGGTAGATATTCATGACGGTGAATCCCCTACAAATGTTACTGACCTGTTTGTGTCTGTAGATGGGACCTGGATGAAAAGCGGTCACACATCTCTGTATTTTTTATTTATTTTTATTTTATTTATTGATTTATTTAACCTGGCAAGATTAGGGCCATCAGGCCCTCTCTTACATCTAACCAGGCATTCTACTTATTTTACATTCATATGTTTTAGTAGGCATGTTAAACTACATCTAGTACAAAAAGTGAAATAAACAATTTGAAAGGTACACCTGGAAAAATACATACATATAGAGTTTATATTCTTAGGTCACAAGTACTGTTATAATTAGATAATTATTGAAGAGACAGATTTTAGATAGGAGTGCCGGCAGCAGGGAGTATGAGGGAGACTCATGGTGAAGGGAGGAGAAGAATAGAGACATGATGAAACATAATTAAGGAAATGTAAAGGAAAAGAAGATTGCGTGGCTAATAGAGAAAGATGAAGAGGAAGGCATCTCAGGAGCAAGATTGGAGACGCTAGCTTTGCTATTTGACAGATGAGGGGATTGTCATTGTACATTAATTTTGTGGAGAACTTTGTGAGGATGATAGTAGGAAATGCTTCAACTTCTTCTTAAAAGCAGCAGGAGATCGAATTTTGCGCAAGGTAAGGGGCAGTTTGTTCCAGAGGCGGACAGCGGCAACTGAGAAGGAGTTTGCAAAAGTTTTTGTTTTGTGAGTGGGCACAGTTAGGATACCAAATAAGAGTGACCTCGTGTTTCGATTATGATGACATGACAGGTTTTTAATCCCTGAAGCAAGGTACTGGGGTGCTTGCGCGATGAGGAGTCGGTGGAGTAGACATAGAGTGTGGTAGTCACGCAATTTGTCCGGCCGCAGCCACCCTAGCTCGGAGTATGAAGCACTAACATGATCATATCGGCGAATGTTGCAGGTGTAACGCACACAGGAATTCATGGTTAGCTCTAGCCGTCTTTTGTTTTCACTACTCATGCCTTGTTGAATCACATCACAATAGTGGAGGTTCGGTAGAACGAGTGCTTGCACGAGCTGGCGTTTCAAGTCCTGTGGAAATATGTTCCGAAACTTTTTGAGAGCATAGAGACAAGCAGACGTCTTTCGGCACACTGCGACTGTATTCTCCGCCCAGTTGAGATGCTCATCCAAAGTTACACCCAAGTATGGAGTTGCATGTATTATTGGTATTGACTCAGGTAAAATTTTAGATGTAGAAATTATGTCTAAATACTGCCACCAGTGTGCAACAAGGAAAATGTCCAACAATGAAGACAGTGAGAAATTGAGGCAAGAAAAGCATGCAGTACCATGCTCTAAAAATTATAGTGGCTCAAGTGGGGGCATGGAGGCTGCTGCAGTTGTGAGGATGTTCTCCAGATCTGAGGACCAGTATGGTGTTAGATATACTGAATACCTTGGTGATGAGGACTCCTCTTCGTTTAAAGCTGTAACAGATAAAAATCCATACAATACAACAATAGAAAAGTTGGAATGTGTTGGCCACATCCAAAAGAAGCTTGATGGTAGGCTTCGTCGCTTGCTGGAAGAGAAGAAAGGTGAAGTACTTGAGGATGGAAAACCACTAGGAGGAAAAGGCAGGCTTACTCTGAAAGAAATTGATTCTTTTCACTTATTTTATGGGAGAGCCATCAGGAAAAACACACATAATTTCGAGGCAATTAGGAGTGCTGTGTGGGCAATTTTTTTCCACAAACTTTCCATTGACCAAATACCATCGCACAATCTGTCTCCAGAAGACGACTGGCGTAAGTTCAGCAGAAATGAGACGTATTCACTTAAACTCTCATTACCAGAACCTGTTATGAAAGCAATTAAGACCACATTTAGGTTTCTTGCAAACCCTGATTTATCGAGGAAGCGTCTTCACGAAAAGACACAAAACCCAAATGAAAGCCTCAGTAGTTGAATTTGGGTTAGATGCTCAAAAAGGATATTCTGTGGACTTGAAGTACTCAAAACAGGAGTCTATGATGCAGTTTTATGTTACAATAATGGAAATAATGGCAGAATTGAAGTGCTGAGAAGAGTTGATATAGGCCCTGGTGTGTTTACAATAAAAGCATTTTACACCATCGACGAGAGGAGGGTCAAGAAAATGAACATATCAGTGTCTCACTTTCAAATACAGGAAAGGTAGATTCGAAGAGGTGAGGAGAGGAGCCTGAAGGATGAGGAGAATCAGTATGTAGGATTTTAAAATTGAGGCAAGCTTATTACATGTAGAAGTATGAGAAGAAAATCTTTGAATCTCATTTTCACTGTTTTACATTTTTTACGTTAGTAGAAGACTTTCTCTCAAAAATTATATGCGCAAAGCTACGAAATTTTCAGGAACTGTTTGAACGTGTTGTTGTCTCCCTGGAACTAAAAATACGAGACCCTGCAATTACATTCCGATTTTTAGATGATTGTATGTAGAAAAAATGTTAATTTTGGTTGTGCAAAATTGAAAACCCTGTTAATGATTCATTTTGTACCAAAAATTGATAACTACAGGTCAGTGGGCTTATAACCGTCTCGGGACACTACAGTAAAAGTTTCAGATTAATTGCATGATTAAGATTTGAGTTATGGCTTTTTGTAAAAAAGACAATGAAAAAATTAAAAATAAAAATATCTGGTAAAATATTAATCCTGCATATTTTATTGTATTTTTCAGTTAAATCACAGTTCTTTTGCTCTAAACATGCACAGTTTTAGATTTGTACATTAAATAAATATGGCTGCAACGATTTTTTAATAAATGTTTACATTTCCCGTTACATCACCCTCTTAAGAAAGATCGTTTTCTGTATTAAAGACCGTCCCGGCAGACAGATGCGTGAGCTTAAATAAGGAAAATCTGGATTATTTTTTTTATTTATCGTTTTGCTCGACTCGCCTTTGATGCAGCTGTTTTCTTTAAAGCAGAGGTGCTGCATCTTTAAGGGAACTGGAATCTGAAGAAAGGTATTCGGAAGGAATTGACTGTGGCCTATCCTAAGAGATCAACCGTGGAATTTGCCTAAACTGAAAATGCGAAACCACAGAAAACCATTTGAAGGTTGCTGGTGGATGGATTCAAACCAACTCTCCTCCCAGATCCAGGGATTGCTACATAGCTCAGCAGCCCAACACGCAGACGTGTGTATCCCAAGTCAATGGAGAGTTTGGAAAAACTGGTTGTTGTACTGTGGTGTGCGTACTGCAAGACCTTCGGTACACACACCATCAGATTATTTGACTCGTCGCCCTAACGAAGTAGGCGAGTGTCAGCAATATGTCTCATAGTCTTATCGAGGCGTGTTTATCTTCTGCCGTTAGGTCAGATGATAGAAATGCCACTTGCACGCTTAGAGTAGCAGATTGACAGTGATCAACTTTAAACAGAACTTGATTAATTTTCACACACATTTATTAAAATAATAAAAAGCATAAAAATAACTTAACTTCGTTCTGGATGCTATTTACAATGGACAATCTGAAGTTCCTTTGGTCTTGGTATGTTAATCTTATTCTCACATATCTCTGATACTTGACAAAGTGTCTATACATTTATCTTCATGGCTATGTACAGGAGTATGATAATCTTATTAGGCACAGACAGAAACTTGACTGTAGACTACTGCAGAACATGCAGACTGACTAATCAGAGGTCTGTACACTGGTTATAATACCTCGCGCATTCAGGTATCACTGCGCGAGTGTGATCCGCGAGGAGAAAAGATTCTACATTAGCAGCAATCTCATTGGCTGCGTTACATATTAATACGCGGATCGGCGGAAGCAGAATTTGGTCCGTCTCTAAGACAGCGCCATCTCGTAGTGCAGAGACGGACGAGCACTGTGCCTGCACTGTTGTGCTTAGCGGGGCGCGCTCTAGTGGGAAAGTTGTGTACGCGCTGACTACGCGGAACTATGTACACAACATGTACATTGTTTAAAATAAAGTAATACGCATCACACCAAAAGACTGAATTCTGATTTTGAATATGTGCACGTTTATTCAAACGATAGTACATGAATTCATGCGTAATTTAAGATTTAATTGTGGATGGAATTGATGGTTTCAGTTATTACAGTATCACAAGAGCGTAAATAGCTTACATAGATTTTGGGATGGAGGGATGCAGAGTGCAGTCGACCTGGACGAATTCAAGCAGACCGCTCTCCACATACCCCTTCCCATCGTTCCGCATCGGAACTGGTTTTCATGACAGAGTGTCGCCCAGGTGTCCAGATTGGGTGATCTTTTGCAATTTGGGGTACTAATGATAGAATATTGATGAATTTTTTTTAAAGAAGTACACCCGTCGCCTTGGGCGATGATTTAATTCATCAGAGCGATTTTTAGCGACACAGACAAATCCAAGTGTATTTTTGTGCACTGATTTTAATTTAAGGTTACTATATTTGCAATGATATTTACCGCTCCACAGGCTTGTGAAAGACTGAAAATTTGCAATCCCAAAATTCTACCTGCCTTCAAATAACGAATTCAGTGCTAACATTAAACAGCTATAGACAGATCATTGAGCTGTTATAGTAGTGCGTACATATTAGGTTGGTGCGTAGGGTTTTTGTTTTCATGTTGGTATTCTGGTTGCTGGTGATTTGTTTATCAATTGTAATTTTTTGTTTGTAGTTCACTGCTGCTACTTTATTTTACACATCGTAATTTTGTCATTCGGAAGTAGCGAGTGTATCTGTGGATGCTACAAAACGGAATGCCAACATTTCCCACATATTCTCTTCTTTGAGTCCAGTAGAGGGTGACAACAGCGGAGACAGTTAGTAATATTGAAAGGGTACAGTACCACCCAACATTGAAAATAGGTACAACATTCTTCGTTATTCTTATCAGAACAACATATTTTTTGTAATAATAACTCAATTTCACTTAATATACTGAAGCCGGATACCAGTGTAGGAAAGAATGACAATTTATTTATTTAATTGATCACCTGTGCACTCCCACAAAATAAATCCCTACATCCAATTTGGTGAGAACTGTGAAATGAATGAATGTATGGTCGTCTGCTAACCGCAGATAGTGTATGTGCAATATATGATCATTTTTGAGACGGTCCTTCGGTCACCTTTGGTGGAACCAAAGAGATGACATTTACCTGAGCTTTGAGTACCTGAAATGTGGCTGACCAATATGGTAGCATGGTGTTCCCCCACCTCAGCGGAGGTGCGAGATGACCTGAAGAACGGCCATGTTTCAGCACTCTGGCGCTGGATGTTGTGTTGGTAAGACCTGTCTTAGGTGTGCTCTGTAAAGACAAAAGAGTGGAGAGAATGGTATGGATGTGAAATACTTAAGAGTAGCTTGCAATAATAATTTCACTATGTCAAGAACCTTTGGGGGGGGGGGGGGGAGAATTAAATGACAGGCAGGTAATATTAAGGGGATCGTGGTAATCTTCGGAAGTGACCAACGGTCACAATGAAACCACGTGTAGCAATGTAGCAATAAGTTGAAATACTTCCGAGTGCTAAAGTTAAGCTGAATTACAGGCGTGTGTACTATAAGTTGGAAATATTTAAGAAATGGCCTGTGCAGGACTTGAAATTAGAGACGAGCGCTTCCATGTGGTGATTTCTGTGTGAATCTCAATCTGGGTATGAGACAAAGGATAAAGAGAAGTGCTCGTCCAAGATATCAGTTGAGGACTCACGTGTGTAACGAATATGATCGTAGTATTACTTTGCGTGTTATGTTTCCGTGTGTCGCTGGATTTAAACTCTAATACTCTGAGTGAGAAGCAAGGTGAGTCAGCCGTCTATCCAGCAACGCTTGTATTGCACAGGAAGACGTGCATATATCCTCCAGAGTTCTTAGTAGGAAAGAAAAGTTACGAAGTGGGGCAGTGTCGTGTGAAACTGGGATGAATACTAATGGAAGTGCGAAAGCTGAAAGTGAAGTGATTCTAACGTTGTGACTATTCTTTGTGATGTATCGTATGTTGCCAGTGTGATGTATTTCATGTAATTTAAGTATGTGTGGTTTGCACGGGAGAGTAGCAAGATAGGTTCAGAGGCAGTGGGTTATACATGTTCCTTCTTGTACCGCTAGGTCTGGAGGAAATTTTCGTGGTGATGGGTGTTAGAGTCGAAGTGTGAGATATATCAAAAGATCCACCATCCTATCCAGAAAGTGCACTGTAGCGTTAGATAATTACGAGACCATAAGATAGAGAATCACCAATGAAAAGCCATGCCCACTGGGCGGAGTTTCTCATGTGTAATTGTTGTATAAAATGTAATTGTGTGTTTAGATTATCTTTGAACCATAATAGAATTTATCAGAACAAAAAAGATAGTGAAAAGAAAAAGATTGATGGCCTTGTTCTTCGAATAGTATGTAGTCATGTAGTCATGTTATCCAGAATTTAGAATGTGTGCGCCATTCATATTCAGTGTGATGGCCACGTGTTGATCAAAGCCGTTGGGTAAGAAAGAAAATGTGGTATTGCCAGTGCGTAGCGAACAATCAGAGTTGTGTAAATTTTTGTAGATTGGCCAGAGCGCCAACCCACAATGAGAGGAAGCCAAAAGGCACGCGTTTAAGCTCACGCAGGATGGCGTGAAGTCTGGAACAGGACAAGCAATGAAGACTAGCAAATAAAGTACGTAGCTTCTGGAATACTTAACTTTAATCCATAATTGGTGAACATCGGTCTTGATGATACATGAATTACAAGATCAGTAGCAACTGATAATGGCACCTTGCTAGGTCGTAGCAAATGACGTAGCTGAAGGCTATGCTAACTATCGTCTCGGCTAATGAGAGCGTAATTTGTCAGTGAACCATCGCTAGCAAAGTCGGCTGTACAACTGGGGCGAGTGCTAGGACGTCTCTCTAGACCTGCCGTGTGGCGGCGCTCGGTCTGCAATCACTGGTAGTGACGACAGGCGGGTCCGACGTATACTAGCGGACCGCGGCCGATTTAAAGGCTACCACCTAGCAAGTGTGGTGTCTGGCGGTGACACCACATAAATTACTAATAGTCAGATGTGCGTTATCCGTTTCCGTTACGTAATATTCAAACAGGAGAATAGTTTGTAGCTCAATTGAGAGTACTAGAGCTCATAATCAGTCACTGACGTTACTCGATAAATAAGATTAAATCCTCTCGCTTGGCAGACCACTCATCTTGCAGGCCTGACTGCTTGATGCCACAGTAAGAGCAAGGCATGTCGGTTCCTCTCAATATTTGCGTCGTGTATCGAGATAATGCCACTGGACAGAGCTTGGCAGGATAATGGTTTTCCTGTTTTAAGGATAATCGTTTTGACATTAGTGACTCTCCACGTACAGGAAGAAGACTTTCGGGGGTTTGATGAAGATAGTTTACTCGCATAAATTCACAATGATCCACGTCACTGTACTCAAGAACTGGCAAATGTGATGAACAACAATCATTTCACGATTGTTCGGTATTTTTTTTTTTTGCAATGGGAAACGTTCAAAAAGCGGATGTATGGGTACCGCATGCTCCAAGCCAAAATCACAAAAATCAGCCATACGTGCATCTCTGATTGCTAGAAATTAACTGGCTCTTGAACAACACCGATCATTCGTATCCTTTATCATTGCTGGTGACGAGAAACGGTGTCTTTATGCTAACATAAGGAAAGAAAGGAATGGTTGAGCCCAAACAATGCAGCGACTTCCCATAGAAAGACCTGCGTGCTTCCACAAAAGATAATGTTATGCATCTGATGGAATGTGTGATGATATAGTCAAGTTCAAATTGAAATGTCCAAAAATTTTTATTTATTTAAATGGTATCGAATACAAACCGACTTAGTAAAATTATCGACCATATACTAAATGTTGGTGTTAAGTAAACCTCTATTTCTACGTCAAGATGTAAAAGTGTTATTTCTGAGATAAATGGTACTTGGAAGAAGATGGTATTTTGTGAAAACATTAACAATTTTACGGAAAAATATGGAAATGAATGTCAATTATAAATGTTCCGACTGTAACATTCTAAGGGTACTAGGACGTGTAATTCGTTTTGCAGTCAAGCAAGTCTCCGCTATTGCTGAACATTGTATTTCCACT
Organism: Schistocerca serialis cubense; assembly: GCF_023864345.2. Lineage (NCBI taxonomy): Eukaryota > Metazoa > Arthropoda > Insecta > Orthoptera > Acrididae > Schistocerca > Schistocerca serialis. The sequence goes on along the minus strand of NC_064638.1, from coordinate 1,231,816,511 downwards.
GGACATTCAATGGAGTACGAGAAAACAATGATTTTGTCCACAGCAACATTTTTCTGGGACTCCATTATTTAAGAATCCGTAGAAATACGCCTGACGGAAAATCTGTTGAACCGTGACAGCGGAAACCAGCTGGACAATGCATGGAATCCCATCATCTCCACGATTTGCTCAAATCGAAGACGACAGAGTGCGTCGACGGCCGCGGAAAACAGCAACGCAGAGGGCGACTGAGTTCCGCTATTCCACCAACGAGGGCGCTGCCGGCGGGCAGTGTGGCCCATCTATCAAGTTTTTGACGTATGCGCAGAATAGTTACAGCGCGCTATGTATTGCGGAACGGAGGACGTTTTCGCACTACAACGCTACCGGCAAATACAGCGACACGTACGGAACCTTATTACAGAAGCAGAAAGCCGAGACTGGCACCAGACCTGCACACGACTCAACGCCACCCTCCCTGTCAACTCCTTCAAGTACTGGTCCGCCTTCCATCGCCTTACTGGTTCCCATTCCGCTCCCCACTACCCCTTCTCCATAAAGATCGCCCCTAAACCTCATTAAGGCCAACCACTTTGCTTCCCACCTTTCCGAGGTCTCCATCCCAGATGATCCCCACTTTGATTATTCTCTTTTCCCCACCATCATGGAACGTGCTGATACCTCAGTCGCTCCACTTGCTCCTAGTCTCCAGTACTTGAGGCAGTTGCCCCCGCCGACATCAACACTCCAATCACAGCACAAGACATTACATTTATTCTCCAGTCCAAATGCAACATGGCCCCTGGTCACGACTGTGTCACCTACTGCCATATCAGAGAAACCCCCTATTCCTTCTGCCCTCGCCCATCTCTGTAATGTCATCCTCTCTACCAGCTTCTACCCTGATCTGTGGAAGACTTCCCGCATCCTCTTATTCCTCAAACCCAACAAACCCCCTTCTGCCACCTCGTCCTCTCGTCCCATCTGCCTCACCTCTGTCTTCGGTAAGGTCTTCGAATCCATCACTCCTGCTCTATCCATCAGCACCTTAATCAACACTACCGCCTCCCCCTTACCCAGTGTGGCTTCCGACCCCCCTTCTCTGCTGAAGACCGACTCCTTAACCTCGTTCACCTTCTCTCCCTCCAGCTCAACTCCCGTCGCTCCGCAATTTTTGTTTCCCTCGACCTCCAAAATGCCTATGACCGTATATGGCATTCCAGTCTCCTCTTTAAACTCCAAACCTACGCCCTCCCTATCAATTTTGTCCATCTGGTCACTTCCTTCATGCGCCATCCTTCCTATGTCACCCTCCACAACACCCACTCCCGTATCTTTTATCCCACTGCTGGCGTTCCCCAGGGCTCTGTCCTCTCCCCTCTCCTTTATCTCTTGTATAGGGCTGATATGCCCAAGCCACCCCCACTCTTCTACCTTCTCCAGTATGCTGATGACACCGCCTTCCTGGCTCTCTATCCTACCCTTCAATGGTCAAAATGCACCCTCCAAACCCACCTTAACCAGGTCACCACTTGGTGTAACCAGTGGTTCCTCTCTCTCAACCCCTCCAAAACCCAGGCAATCATCATAGGCCTCACCACCCTCTTCATGATTTCTACCTCACCCTTTATAGTTGTCCCATCCAGCTCCCCCCCCCCCCCCCCCGAGATACCTTGGCCTCACCCTCGACCGTCACCTCACCTGGACCCCTCATCTCCAGACCATCCAGCAGAAAGCCCATTCCCGCCTCCGTCTCCTGAAACTCCTTTCTGGCCAGACATGGGGATTGCATACTTCCACCATCCTCCACACCTACAAATCCCTCATCTGTCCTATTCTCTGTTATGCCAGCATTGCCTGGATCTCCGCACCCACCTGCTTTTACAAGGCCCTCCAAATTCTTGAACGCCTTGCGCTCCACCTTGCCTTCCACATCCATCTCCCTTCCCCCATATGGTTCCTGTATGAACTCATCCCCTTCCCCCCCCCCTTCCTGTACATTGTCTGCAGGCTTGGTCATTCCCACCCACTGGTCCCCTCCTTCCTCTCCACCCTCACCTGTTGCCGCCCCTCTGTCACTGTATCCCTCCCTCTCTCCGCCTCCACACCTTCCATCTCTTTCATCAGAGCAATTTCCAGTGCCTCCTCCTCCCAGATGATGAACTTCGCCGTGACATATACCCTTCCTTCCAACTATAACCTGGCCTTGTTCCCCCTTCCCCAGGGCCTTCTTTTTCCTCTCCCCTCCTTCTCCCAGAGCGGATTTTCCTCCTTCCCCCCCATGAGACCCTGCACCCCATCATTGCCTCCTTCCCTCCCACGTCCCTCCCTATCTTGCCCTCTTCGGCGTGCCCCCCGCCCATCTGCCCACTCTCTTCCCCTTCCTCCCTTCTTCTGTTCTCCCTCATCTCCTTGTACCTGGCAGATACTCCGTTTTAATCATCATCAGTGTGCCATGTCAGTGTTGTGGTCAGTGCTGTTTCTCCTGTGTGTAGAGAGGTGTGATTTTAATTGTGTGCTGGGCTTGTACTCAGTGCTACTGTCAGTGTTTGTTATGTGCTACACCATCTGTCGATACTTTTATGCTCCAGTCATACTGTATCTTTGTGTTCTTTTAATTGTCCCAGTGTGTGGTTTTTTGTGTGTGCTACTTTTTTACCGTTTTTATCGCCATTTTACAGTCGCCCATTTTTTTTCTATTGTCTTCCATGATGCTCCGCCTTTTTTATATCTATGTTCACCATGTTTTCTCCTTTGTTCTTTTTAAATGTCTTCTGCTAGCGGTCCGCGGCCGATTTAAAGGCTACCACCTAGCAAGTGTGGTGTCTGGCGGTGACACCACATAAATTACTAATAGTCAGATGTGCGTTATCCGTTTCCGTTACGTAATATTCAAACAGGAGAATAGTTTGTAGCTCAATTGAAAGTACTAGAGCTCATAATCAGTCACTGACGTTACTCGATAAATAAGATTAAATCCTCTCGCTTGGCAGACCACTCATCTTGCAGGCCTGACTGCTTGATGCCACAGTAAGAGCAAGGCATGTCGGTTCCTCTCAATATTTGCGTCGTGTATCGAGATAATGCCACTGGACAGAGCTTGGCAGGATAATGGTTTTCCTGTTTTAAGGATAATCGTTTTGACATTAGTGACTCTCCACGTACAGGAAGAAGACTTTCGGGGGTTTGATGAAGATAGTTTACTCGCATAAATTCACAATGATCCACGTCACTGTACTCAAGAACTGGCAAATGTGATGAACAACAATCATTTCACGATTGTTCGGTATTTTTTTTTTTTGCAATGGGAAACGTTCAAAAAGCGGATGTATGGGTACCGCATGCTCCAAGCCAAAATCACAAAAATCAGCCATACGTGCATCTCTGATTGCTAGAAATTAACTGGCTCTTGAACAACACCGATCATTCGTATCCTTTATCATTGCTGGTGACGAGAAACGGTGTCTTTATGCTAACATAAGGAAAGAAAGGAATGGTTGAGCCCAAACAATGCAGCGACTTCCCATAGAAAGACCTGCGTGCTTCCACAAAAGATAATGTTATGCATCTGATGGAATGTGTGATGATATAGTCAAGTTCAAATTGAAATGTCCAAAAATTTTTATTTATTTAAATGGTATCGAATACAAACCGACTTAGTAAAATTATCGACCATATACTAAATGTTGGTGTTAAGCAAACCTCTATTTCTACGTCAAGATGTAAAAGTGTTATTTCTGAGATAAATGGTACTTGGAAGAAGATGGTATTTTGTGAAAACATTAACAATTTTACGGAAAAATATGGAAATGAATGTCAATTATAAATGTTCCGACTGTAACATTCTAAGGGTACTAGGACGTGTAATTCGTTTTGCAGTCAAGCAAGTCTCCGCTATTGCTGAACATTGTATTTCCACTGGACATTCAATGGAGTACGAGAAAACAATGATTTTGTCCACAGCAACATTTTTCTGGGACTCCATTATTTAAGAATCCGTAGAAATACGCCTGACGGAAAATCTGTTGAACCGTGACAGCGGAAACCAGCTGGACAGTGCATGGAATCCCATCATCTCCACGATTTGCTCAAATCGAAGACGACAGAGTGCGTCGACGGCCGCGGTAAACAGCAACGCAGAGGGCGACTGAGTTCCGCTATTCCACCAACGAGGGCGCTGCCGGCGGGCAGTGTAGCCCATCTATCAAGTTTTTGACGTATGCGCAGAATAGTTACAGCGCGCTATGTATTGCGGAACGGAGGACGTTTTCGCACTACAACGCCACCGGCAAATACAGCGACACGTACGGAACCTTATTACAGAAGCAGAAAGCCGAGACTGGCACCAGACCTGCACACGACTCAACGCCACCCTCCCTGTCAACTCCTTCAAGTACTGGTCCGCCTTCCATCGCCTTACTGGTTCCCATTCCGCTCCCCACTACCCCTTCTCCATAAAGATCGCCCCCTAAACCTCATTAAGGCCAACCACTTTGCTTCCCACCTTTCCGAGGTCTCCATCCCAGATGATCCCCACTTTGATTATTCTCTTTTCCCCACCATCATGGAACGTGCTGATACCTCAGTCGCTCCACTTGCTCCTAGTCTCCAGTACTTGAGGCAGTTGCCCCCGCCGACATCAACACTCCAATCACAGCACAAGACATTACATTTATTCTCCAGTCCAAATGCAACATGGCCCCTGGTCACGACTGTGTCACCTACTGCCATATCAGAGAAACCCCCTATTCCTTCTGCCCTCGCCCATCTCTGTAATGTCATCCTCTCTACCAGCTTCTACTCTGATCTGTGGAAGACTTCCCGCATCCTCTTATTCCTCAAACCCAACAAACCCCCTTCTGCCACCTCGTCCTCTCGTCCCATCTGCCTCACCTCTGTCTTCGGTAAGGTCTTCGAATCCATCACTCCTGCTCTATCCATCAGCACCTTAATCAACACTACCGCCTCCCCCTTACCCAGTGTGGCTTCCGACCCCCCTTCTCTGCTGAAGACCGACTCCTTAACCTCGTTCACCTTCTCTCCCTCCAGCTCAACTCCCGTCGCTCCGCAATTTTTGTTTCCCTCGACCTCCAAAATGCCTATGACCGTATATGGCATTCCAGTCTCCTCTTTAAACTCCAAACCTACGCCCTCCCTATCAATTTTGTCCATCTGGTCACTTCCTTCATGCGCCATCCTTCCTATGTCACCCTCCACAACACCCACTCCCGTATCTTTTATCCCACTGCTGGCGTTCCCCAGGGCTCTGTCCTCTCCCCTCTCCTTTATCTCTTGTATAGGGCTGATATGCCCAAGCCACCCCCACTCTTCTACCTTCTCCAGTATGCTGATGACACCGCCTTCCTGGCTCTCTATCCTACCCTTCAATGGTCAAAATGCACCCTCCAAACCCACCTTAACCAGGTCACCACTTGGTGTAACCAGTGGTTCCTCTCTCTCAACCCCTCCAAAACCCAGGCAATCATCATAGGCCTCACCACCCTCTTCATGATTTCTACCTCACCCTTTATAGTTGTCCCATCCAGCTCCCCCCCCCCCCCCCCCCGAGATACCTTGGCCTCACCCTCGACCGTCACCTCACCTGGACCCCTCATCTCCAGACCATCCAGCAGAAAGCCCATTCCCGCCTCCGTCTCCTGAAACTCCTTTCTGGCCGGACATGGGGATTGCATACTTCCACCATCCTCCACACCTACAAATCCCTCATCTGTCCTATTCTCTGTTATGCCAGCATTGCCTGGATCTCCGCACCCACCTGCTTTTACAAGGCCCTCCAAATTCTTGAACGCCTTGCGCTCCACCTTGCCTTCCACATCCATCTCCCTTCCCCCACATGGTTCCTGCATGAACTCATCCCCTTCCCCCCCCCCCTTCCTGTACATTGTCTGCAGGCTTGGTCATTCCCACCTACTGGTCCCCTCCTTCCTCTCCACCCCCACCTGTTGCCGCCCCTCTGTCACTGTATCCCTCCCTCTCTCCGCCTCCACACCTTCCATCTCCTTCATCAGAGCAATTTCCAGTGCCTCCTCCTCCCAGATGATGAACTTCGCCGTGACATATACCCTTCCTTCCAACTATAACCTGGCCTTGTTCCCCCTTCCCCAGGGCCTTCTTTTTCCTCTCCCCTCCTTCTCCCAGAGCGGATTTTCCTCCTTCCCCCCCAAGAGACCCTGCACCCCATCATTGCCTCCTTCCCTCCCACGTCCCTCCCTATCTTGCCCTCTTCGGCGTGCCCCCCGCCCATCTGCCCACTCTCTTCCCCTTCCTCCCTTCTTCTGTTCTCCCTCATCTCCTTGTACCTGGCAGATACTCCGTTTTAATCATCATCAGTGTGCCATGTCAGTGTTGTGGTCAGTGCTGTTTCTCCTGTGTGTAGAGAGGTGTGATTTTAATTGTGTGCTGGGCTTGTACTCAGTGCTACTGTCAGTGTTTGTTATGTGCTACACCATCTGTCGATACTTTTATGCTCCAATCATACTGTATCTTTGTGTTCTTTTAATTGCCGCAGTGTGTGGTTTTTTGTGTGTGCTACTTTTTTACCGTTTTTATCGCCATTTTACAGTCGCCCATTTTTTTTCTATTGTCTTCCATGATGCTCCGCCTTTTTATATCTATGTTCACCATGTTTTCTCCTTTGTTCTTTTTAAATGTCTTCTGCTGTTTTGTTCTATGTCTTTCGGCTGAAGAGCAGCGAATACGCTGCTGCCAGCCCGCCCCGATGCGGAATTGAAATACAATAAAGGAAAAATAATTTTCGCCGGTCTGTGACGGCTCACCTGAAGATGACTGGCAGGTGCCCTGTTGAAATATCGTGTGAGGTATTGAATGATGTCTGGCTGCAAGCCTGAAATTTGTTTGAATGGCTAAATACTAATCAGCAGTCACACAAATACATTTTATTTTCTGACGAGGCACAGTTGACTTGAGATGTTGTAAACAATTTACATAACGAGCACGTATGGTCTGAAGCAAACCCACATTCAACAGTGCAACGCAATTTCTAGCAGTGATTTAGCATAAATGTGTGGTGTGGTATAATCAACACACATCTACTGGACCATGCATTTTCCCATGACGTCTAACTGTCGAGGCGTACTTACAATCCCTTCAAGAAGAAATGCCCCACTTGCCCAAAGATGTTCCACTTGCTACAAGATTGCAAATGTATTTTCAACACGACGGTGTGGCTCCACATTTCACCAACGTTGTTACTACACATTTAAATGAAAATTTTCCCCAGAAATGGATTGGTCGTGGTGCTACACATCTGTGGCCATCCAGATCGTCCAATTTAACACCAATAGGTTTTTGTGTATGGGGATGTATGAAAGACATAGTTTATGAGGGCAAAGCCAACATACCTGAGGCATTACTTGCTCGCATTATGAATGCAATAGACGAAATTAAGAACAACCCCGTGAAACTGAAACGAGCAACAAAATCCGTTCATGCACGTGCAGCTAAAAGCATTGAATTCGGTGAAGACTTTTTGAACATTTATTGTGAATATATTGTGAAACTGTATGTACACTGTACAACTTCCTTAATATTGAGCTTTGGTTTTCAGGTTTAACACGAATTCACATGTGCTATGGTAAAATAAAAGCAGATTATCTGACACATTCATACAGTTTCAATTAAAGTTATTACCATCATCTTTCCAAAATTCAATTCTCTACAGCTTCTGTTGCAAACTTTGTGGAACTGTCTGAAGTTTAAAAAAATAAGTTGGGCCAATTAGTTAACAAATTAAAAACTTTACCAAATTACACCCTTGCTACTCTGTATGTTCTGGAAAACTATTTCAGTTACACGTCTAGGATATGTTTTATTAGATTCACCAGATCAGTAACAGCAATATAAATGGAAATCGTGCTTTACTTTAACCTCGTACCGTTTTGCGGTGGCTTCATATTAGCGAAGTTCCTAAATTTCAGGCAAAATCTTTTATTAGCCATAACTCCGTAACTAAACATTTGCGGACCTATGTTCATATGAACTTTTTTCTTTAGTTTCACTTGTAGAATAACATATTAAAATATTTGCATATCTTCATTAGTAACCCTGTAGATACGAGCCCGTACTCAGATCACTTCGCATGTATAATCGAAATTTTTAGATCACAGCCAATACCTAATTCTTATCCGAAGCTCGTTCTTGGATTGAAAGCAATGACATCTTTTTCTCATCTGCTGGCCTGCTATGCCTAACGCATCTGAGTATTTTCTTCCAGGGTTCACTCCCTCAGCCTTTGAAGATCCCTCTTCACCACAAAGCAGTGGTTCCACTCCTTATTTGACCTTAGGTGGCCGGCCGCGGTGGTCTAGCGGTTCTAGGCGCGCAGTCCGGAATCGCGCGACTGCTACGGTCGCAGGTTCGAATCCTGCCTCGGGCATGGATGTGTGTGATGTCCTTAGGTTAGTTAGGTTTAAGTAGTTCTAAGTTCTAGGGGACTGATGACCACAGATGTTAAGTCCCATAGTGCTCAGAGCCATTTGAACCATTTGAACCATTTGAACCTTAGGTGGGAAAGGGTGCCTCCTCCGCCAGCTGCGCCTTAGCAAAGATGTTCTTCTCCGCCGTAGCTGCCATTAAGGACTTCGCCATATCCGTGGCAAGGGTTTGATAATAGTAAGGAAAAAGGAGAGGTTTAGGGTAGGATAAGATAAGGAGACAGACTAATGATAGGTCGTTGTGGGACGCACTTTGTCTGGCTCCTCCCCTTTGGCCTGCCCAGCGTGGGTGACCCTGCTGGTAGCTACGCTACCGCCAGCAGAGCCCTCCGATGAAGAGGACGCAAACCTCCTCGCCCGCACAGATAGTGCTATGTGAAGGCGGTGTCCTCTTAGGGGCTTATCTCCTAACGATCATGATGTGTAGTCTAGAGGCTTGTGTCATAAATAAGAGAGAAGAGAGTCACATACAAGCATGTGGAATGAAGTTCCTTAGCTAAACTCTACAAAAAACTGGGAGAGACAGTCAGGAATGAATGATTATGTAAGGAGAGGCCTGCAGACGACATTGAGTACAGAGGAGAGAATGAGTGCTTTGAGACTGAAGTGGTTCGGTCATGTGATACGAATGCACCCGACTCGAACTCCACGCCAGTATTTGGAGATGGAGGTACCAGGAAGAGAACCGATTGGGCTACCCAGAAAGAGATGGACAGACCAGGTTAAGGAAGATCTCAAGAGGAGAGGATTAACATGAGATGTAGTGGGGAGGGAAAAGCTATACCAGGACAGAAACCAATGGAGGCATATCATTCACAAAGTTCCTACCCAGCCCGCTGGAAGAAAATCCTGATGATGATGATCTAATTCATACACGAAATACCAATCCACGTTTGGGCTAAAACGTGGATTGGTTAACTTGTGCAGTGTTTTTTACACTGTCGTGACGAAGGTCATGAGATACCTCCTAATATCGTGTCGGACCTCCTTTGGCTGGCTTAGTGCAGCATCTCGACGTGGCATGGACTCAACAAGTCGTTGCAACACCCCTGCAGAAATATTGAGCTCTTTGCTTCTGTAGCCATATACGCTTGTGAATATGTAGGCGGTGCAGGATTCTGTGCCTGACCTGACCTCCTGACTGCGTCCCACAAATCTTCGATGGATTTATGTGGGGTTATCTGGATGACCAAACCATTCACTCGAATTGTTCAGAATGTTCTTCAAACCAATCACGAACAATTGTAGCCTAGTGACATGGGGAGTTGTCATCCATAAAAATTCCATCGCTGTTTGGGAACACGTAGCCGTACATAATCATTTCCAGCCAACGGTAGGTTCAGTTGGAGCAGAGGACCCAGTTCTTTCCATGTAAACACAGCCCACACCGCTATGGAGCCACCACCAGCTTGCACAGTACCTTGTTGACAACTTGAGTCCATGGCTTGATGGGGTCTGTGCCACACTCGAACCCTACCATCAGCTCTTTCCAACTGAAATCGGGAATCATCCGACCAGCCCAGGGTTTTCCAGTCGTCTAGGATCCAACCCATATCGTCACGCGCCCAGGACAGGTGATGCAGGCGATGTCGTCCTGTCAGCAAAGGCAGATTCGGACTGATATTTTCATTCTGCAGCGGAGTGTGCGCTGGTATGAAACTTCCTGGCACATTAAAACTGGCCGGCCGGGGTGGCCGAGCGATTCTAGGCGCTACAGTCCTGAACCGCGCGACCGCTACGGTCGTAGGTTCGAATCTTGCTGGATATGTCTGATGTCCTTAGGTCAGTTACGTTTAAGTAGTCCTAAGTTCTAGGGGACTGATGACCTCAGAATTTAAGTCCCATAGTGCTCAGAGCCATTTGAAAGTTAAAACTGTGTGCCGGACAGAGACTCGAACTCGGGGCCTTTGCCTTTCGCGGGCAAGTGCTCCACCATCTGAGCTACCCAAGCACGACTCTTGCCCCGTCCTCAAAAATTTACTTCCGCCAATACTTTGTCTCCTACCTTCCAAACTTCACAGAAGCTCTCCTGCGAACCTTGCAGAACTAGAACTTCTGGAAGAAACGATACTGCGGAGACATGGCTTAGCCACAGCCTGTGGGTTCCTTCTAGAATGAAATTTTCACTCTGCAGCGGAGTGTGCGCTGATATGAAACTTCCTGGCAGATTAAAACTGTGTGCCTGACCGAGACTCGAACTCCGGACCTTTGCCTTTTGCGGGCAAGTGCTCTACCATCTGAGCTACCCAAGCAGGACTCACGGCCGTCCTCACAGCTTCAATTCTCCCAGTAACTCGTCTCCTACCTTCCAAAGTACTTGCCCGCGAAGGCAGAGGTCCCGAGTTCGAGTCTCGGTACGGCACACAGTTTTAATGTACCAGGAAGTTTCATATCAGCGCACACTCCGCTGCAGAGTGAATATGTCTCCGCAATATCTTTTCTTTCAGTAGCGCTAGTTCTGCAGGTTCGCAGAAGAGCTTTTGTGAAGTTTGGAAGGTAGGAGACGAGGTACTGGCAGAATTGAAGCTATGAGGACGGGTCGTGAGTCGTGCTTGGGTAGCTCAGTTGGTAGAGTCTTTGCCCGCCAAAGGCAAAGGTCTCGAGTTAGAATCGCGGTACGGCACGCAATTTTAATCTGCCAGGAAGTTTCATATGAGTGCACACTCCGCTGCACAGGGAAAATCTCATTCTCACTCTTCCAACGTTCGACTGTTCCTAATCGTCAGTACATGAGATCCGCATTTTCTTGGTTTAGCTATGGTTGTCCTTTAATGTTTGCACTTCACAGTCGCATCACCAAAATTCGACTTCAGGAATTTGAGGAGGGTTGAAGTGTTACTCAGGTGACATTAAAAGACTAGTCACTGGCCTCTCCTGGCACCTGTACTGCTAACACCTGAAATCCCTTAATACTGGCAAGTCTGCCCCACAACACATCAGTTCCACTTTACGTTGCGGGTACGGATATTCTTAATGAGATGGAAATGCTGTGTGGCTAGGGCCTCCCGTCGGGTTCACCGGTGCTTGGTACAAGTCTTTGGAGGTGACACCACTTCGGCGACTTGCGTGTCAACTTAATGAGATAGTATATCTGAACAGTTTGTACCGACATTATTAGATGTACTACACGTTGATATAGAAATAAGGAATTAGGAGGAAGGCTCAAACCAGAAAACTGGAATAATCTTAAAGGAAATTGAGGAGCACACCAGTAGCATGAAGGATGATAGGCAACCAAAAAATGTCATACAAGTAGAAGCAACACGATGAACCAGATAGAAGAGACTTAACAAGCAGTTGTAACGCAAAGGCTAATACGTGCTGATGTCGGTGATGGTGATAATATTTCTCCATTTATTTCATCCTCAATGATCCATTAATGTATTGTAATTGTATTTTATTAATGTCATATGCCATCATTGGCAGCTGTAATATCTCCAGCATTTTATATGTACTATACCTAACGTCTGAATCATGTTTTAAATAGTCTGATGTATGCATGGTGCAGCGTACTACTAAGTGAAATATTCCAGGGTCCTCATCAAGTGTTCACCAACTTGTCACTTCTTATAGTAATGGTTTCTTATGTCCTCATTTCCTTTTGTTTTTCCAGTTATCTTCTTTCAATCTGCTGGTTCTCTCATAACTGACATGTTGTTGAGCGCTCATCTATTGTTTGTGACCATCCTCTGTGTAGGGGCTAATTCCAGCGTCGATGAATCCTCGGTGATATTCACTGCACTTGCAGTATTCACTTCAGCAGTGTCACGCAAAATCTTGTCTTCTCTCAAAACGAATTTATTACCTAAATTCCTTCGCGGATACCTTATTTTCTGTATAAAGTATCCTCGCTTAGCTGGGTAAATACCATTGATGCAAAAATGCTGCGACAATTGGTAGTGGAACCAATGCTTCCGTTTCGGAAGCTACCATTTCAAAGGTCATTATCGACCTCACACATCGAGGGAAGTTGTTCGAACATGCTACAGGTAACTACTCAGTTTTCTAATGTATATGATGTGTATGAATACAGTTACCGTATCTATTCTCCTGAATCTCTGGTACAAGTATCTAAAAAATTTCTGTGAAGAAACTTCAGCGAATTAATTTTCAACATTACGAGGTGTTCGCCGAAGTGACAGTTACTAAAGGCGTTTTTCGTTATGACGGGCATTCTGCTTTATGCACGCTAGGGTTGGATAAATTATATGTAACGAGAACAAGAAGTAATGAAGCAGGAGAGTCAACTTATAAACGCTTCACTTAATAATGAAATTTGCTCCTAGAGGTAGTTAATTGCTCACGTAGCTCGGAGGGAATTTGCTTCCCCAGAACTTGCTGCGTGTTAAAGTTCGCAAGCTCGCACCGGCGAAACAGTTAAACTGTATAATATTTGGCAGCGCTTGCCTCAGCGAGAATATATAGTAGCTGATAATGTGTTGCTAATTACAAACAGATTCTCGGTTAAAGTGTTTTTGTCACATTTCCGATATGATGTTTGAGTGCATTTTTGTTACATCGCGTACCTAACTACATGCAGTTAATAAACCACACAAAAATCCCGTCGTAAGCTTGCAGCGAATAGATCTGTTTCTCTCCGTTATAGCACGTCTACTAAACCGACATTACATCTGGCGTTTCCCTAAAAAATGTGATGGGCTCTTTGCTGTTTCTGACTTGTATAAATCTTTTAGCAGACAATATGAGTAGCCCTCTCATATTTTTTGCAAATGACAACGTCGTTTACCGTCTAGTGGAGTCAGCAAAAGATTACAACGAATTACAAAATGGTTTAAATAAGTTATATCAGTGTTGCGAAAAAACACAGAAGTATAAAAAAATGCTAGTCGCTACACAGCATCTAAGAGAATTTCATTGCGTTTAGGCCGCATGAATAATTACACAAACTTAGAGCTTTTCAACTCTACAAAATGTCTAGAGATAACAGCTAGGAACAACTTAAATTACGGTCGCAGGTTCGAATCCTGCCTCGTGCATGGATGTGTGTGATTTCCTTTAGTTAGGTTTAAGTAGTTCTAAGTTCTAGAGGACTGATGACCACAGATGTTAAGTCCCATAGTGTTCAGAGCCATTTTTGAACTTAAATTAGGATGATCGTATAGACCACGTTGTAGTTAAGGCGAACAAAAAACTACGCTTTATTGGTAGAACTCTTAAAAGTTGGCGCGTATCAATTAAAGAAACTTCTCCTGTTCCCCCCTCTCCTAAAGTACTGCTGCACAATATCCCCACCTTTGCCAGATAAGACTCACAGAATACATGGAAATTGTTCGAAGATGGACGGCACGTTCTGTGTTATCACAAAACAAGAGAGAGATTGTCACGGATATAATAAACGAAGTGAGAGGAATCATCATGGCGATAAAATAAGAGAAACCAGAGCACGAACACAAAAATATTAATTCTTCCTAGGCTCTATTCAGGGGTTAAACGGCGGAAATGTTGATCCATTAAATTTCTGTAGTGCTGCAGCATAAATTCTATTTCTCCTTCTTCTAATATACTGGCCATACACTTTCGGCCATCTGAATTTAATGGATCAGTTATAGCGCCGCGAAAACATGAAAGTAGATATGTTGTTTGAGAATGGTGTCTTACACCCTCTGCCAATTACTCAAGCGTGAATAGTGGAGTAATCATGAAGATGAAGACAGTCACGAGTAGTCTCGCACAGTGCTGTCAGTAACGAAGAACTATAATTTGAACAGTTCTCGGGTATCCGACCGAGCGAGGTGGCGCAGTGGTTAGCACACTAGACTCGCATTCGGGAGGACGACGGTTCAATCCCGTCTCCAGCCATCCTGATTTAGGTTTTCCGTGATTTCCCTAAATCGTTTCAGGCAAATGCCGGGATGGTTCCTTTGAAAGGGCACGGCCGATTTCCTTCCCAATCCTTCCCTAACACGAGCATGCGCTCCGTCTCTAATGACCTCGTTGTCGACGGGACGTGAAACACTAACCACCACCACATCGGGTATCCGACCGGGTATCGTCGTAATTTCTCCACAATATTTCGGCAGACGTACACGCTGCCATCTTCAGGTGGTTCCTGACGAATGCTGTGCTGTTCCTCTCGGCACCCTATATATACTAGCCGTTACCCCCTCCACCGTTCCTCTCCTGGTGTCTTTGGTGCGGTCGGCGCGGCGGCTAGTGGAGGTGGTCGAAAACCAGGCGTTTATCAAATTCCCTGCCAGTGCGGAAAATCATACATTGGGGAGACAGTCCGCACTGTAGAAGAGAGGTGCCGCGAACACAAGCGCCAAACCGAATTACGCCAGGCCACTAAATCAGCCGTGGCTGACCATTGTATAAAGACTGGCCATACTATAGACTATGAAAAAACAAAAGTACTCTGTCAATCCTCCTACTTCTGGGACTGCGTTACTACAGAGGCCATCGAAATCCGACTGCAGGACGATCTAATTAATAAAGACAGCTTCCTTCAACTTAGTCAGGCTTGGAACCCTGCAGTTAGCCTGGAGAGAAAGATGCGGTCCCAGAGATCGAGGACCGCCCTCGACGGCGGCAGCAGGGAGACTGCAGACCCCAGTTCAGACCCAGGCGCCGCTTCCCCCACCACCTCCAGTAGCCGCCGCGCCGGCCGCACCGAAGACACCAGGAGAGGAACGGTGGAGGGAGTAACGGCTAGTATATATAGGGCACCGAGAGGAACAGCACAGCATTCGTCAGGAACCACCTGAAAATGGCAGCGTGTACGCCTGCCGAAATATTGTGGAGAAATTTCGACGCTACCTGTTCAAATTGGAAATACGCCGGGAAATCTTCAGATCGCATACCAAAAACTATAATGTCACACGGTCCTACTTAGTTGGAATGTACTGTATAAAAGACAAAATAAGCTTTGTTGCTAATCTGTAACCAGTAGGACTACGTATAAAATTATTCACAGCATCTTATCGTTAGGGTTCGTTATAAATGTTCACTGGATATAGCAAACGAGGTGGTGTAGTAGTTAAGCCGATGGACCTGCATTCGATAAGGTGGCGACTGAAACCCAGTAAGGACACACAAATTTCGGTTTTCCTTTGTTTCCCTAAATTGCTTAAGGCAAATGCCAGGATGGTTCCTTTGAAAGGGTTCGGCCGATTTCCTTACCCACCCTTCACTAATCACTGTTGTTATTTACTTATTACTGTTCTACGCTACAGTCGGCGTAGAGGCTTGCCCTCTCTTGACTTCTGCCTCTGCTCTTCTCTGTCCATTCCTTTCGTTCTCCAATTTCTGATTCCCATTGCTTTCAGGTCCTCTTCCATATCCTCAAGACACTTTTTTCTGGGTCTTCTTCTTTTTCTTCTACCCTCGGTCCGTCCTATACATACTTTCTCAACACTCCCAATTTCTGACATTCTCTGTACACGATCAGTCTCTCTTATTCCTCCTTGTCTGTTTTCAGTACAATAATCATCTACCTAAAAAGTATTTGTAGTTCTGCCTTTGTCCTTAACCTCCAGCTTTCTTCCTCTCTCACTGTACCGACTATCTTTCTCAAAATCTTTCTTTCCCATTTCATTAACCAGCCTTCTTTCTTTGTATACGTCACCCAAACTTCCGATCTATACACTATTACTGACCTTAATATAATGAAATATATTTTGATATTAGTATTTCTACTAACATTATTGGACTTGATTATATTCTACAGATAATAATAGCATAGGTACTCTTGCTTGAATTTCTGTTGGTGTCTATTATCTCCTGTTATTATCGAATGTAGATTTTTAAACTCTTTCAGTCTTTGATACTCTTTCTCATTTATTCTTACTGACGTCTCCTCTACATTCCTATCAGGACCTCCCATCATCATATACTTTGTTCTGCCTGTTTTCAAAAGTAAGTGGTTCAAATGGCTCTGAGTACTATGCGACTTAACTTCTGAGGTCATCAGTCGCCTAGAACTTAGAACCAATTAAACCTAACTAACCTAAGGACATCACACACATCCATGCCCGAGGCAGTCCACGAAGGGGCTACCAGTGGTCCTACAGAGGCCGTAACGCAAGAAGAAGAAGAAGCTCCGAGCCAGACGCCCTGTCGCGTGGTTTACATTGACTCCAAACCATCGCCATTTGAGACTTCAGTGGCGTCAAGAGAAAGTTCGTTGGAGTGCAAGGTGGAAGTCTGTTGGGTTTTCTGATGAAAACTGGTTCTGCCCCGGTGCCAGTGATTGCCGTGTTTTGGATAGAAGGTGGCCAGTTGAAAACCTGCAACCGTCCTGTCTTGGTGCTAGATGCACTGAACCTACGCCTGAAATTATGGTCTCAGGTGCGATTTAGTATAACAGCAGGATCACTGTCGTGGTTATCCCACGGACAGTGATCTGCAAAAGTGTACGCCTGTCTGGTGATTCACCCTAATGTGCTGCCATTCATGAACAGAATTCCAGGGGGTTTCCAACAGGATAATGCTCGTCCACATATCGCTGTTGTAACCCAACATGCCCTACAGTATAGTGACGACATATTGCTTTAGCAGCCGCTCGGGATAGCCGCGCGGTTTCAGGCGCCTCCCCCCTGCATGTGTGTGTCTGTGTCTGTGTGTGTGTGTGTGTGTGTGTGTGTGTGTGTTGTCCTTAGCGTAAGTTAGTTTAAGTTAGACCAAATAGTGTGTAAGCCTAGGGACCGATGACCTCGCTGTTTGGCCTCATAGGAAATTAGCATAAATTTCCAAAAAATTATTGCTTTGGCCAGATTGATCACAAGATCTGTCACCAGTCGAACACACATGAGACTTCATCGGACGGCAGCTCCAGTGTTAACGAAAGGCAGCATCAACTGTCCCTGTATTGACCGACCAAGTGAAACAGATATGGAACTGCGGTCTACTGACTGACATGCGGCACCTGTACAACATAATTTATGCACCAGAATGAGATTTTCACTCTGCAGCGGAGTGTGCACTGATATGAAACTTCCTGGCAGATTAAAACTGTGTGCCCGACCGAGACTCGAACTCGGGACCTTTGCCTTTAGCGGGCAGGTGCTCTACCATCTGAGCTACCGAAGCACGACTCACGCCCGGTACTCACAGCCTTACTTCTGCCAGTATCTCGCCTCCTACCTTCCAAACTTTACAGAAGCTCTCCTGCGAACCTTGCAGAACTAGCACTCCTGAAAGAAAGGTAATAGCGGAGACATGGCTTAGCCACAGCCCGCGAAAGGCAGAGGTCCCGAGTTCGAGTCTCGGTCGGGCACACAGTTTTAATCTGCCAGGAAGTTTCATATCAGCGCACACTCCGCTGCAGAGTGAAAATCTCATTCTGGAAACATCCCCCAGGCTGTGGCTAAGCCATGTCTCCGCTATATCCTTTCTTTCAGGAGTGCTAGTTCTGCAAGGTTCGCAGGAGAGCTTCTGTAAAGTTTGGAAAGTAGGAGGCGAGATACTGGCAGAAGTAAGGCTGTGAGTACCGGGCGTGAGTCGTGCTTCGGTAGCTCAGATGGTAGAGCACTAGCCCGCGAAGGGCAAAGGTCCCGAGTTCGAGTCTCGGTCGGGCACACAGCTTTAATCTGCCAGGAAGTTTCATATCAGCGCACACTCCGCTGCAGAGTGAAAATCTCATTCTGGAAACATCCCCCAGGCTGTGGCTAAGCCATGTCTCCGCTATGTCCTTTCTTTCAGGAGTGCTAGTTCTGCAAGGTTCGCAGGAGAGCTTCTGTAAAGTTTGGAAGGTAGGAGGCGAGATACTGGCAGAAGTAAGGCTGTGAGTACCGGGCGTGAGTCGTGCTTCGGTAGCTCAGATGGTAGAGCACTTGCCCGCGAAAGGCAAAAGTCCCGAGTTCGAGTCTCGGTCGGGCACACAGTTTTAATCTGCCAGGAAGTTTCATAATTTATGCACGTTTGCATGGTTGCATTTAAAATTCTGGCTGTTACTCCTGCTATTAATGTACCACCATTTCACATTTGCAATGACTTATCACGAGCTTACATCAACATGTGATCTTGCAATGTTACGAAGACAAATGTTTTCCCGTAATTTTAATGCTCTGTAGTAATTACTTTTTTGTGCTGCAATTTTTTCTCCGTCAGTATGTTTAACCGTCAATACTTATCTTTTCTTCTTGTGAAGTAATTGCTTTCTGGCGGTAAGACAGAACAGGATCTATCGAAGTCGGGAAATCTGTTTGGTTCTGTCCGCTGCAAACTAAAGGATAGGAACACAAAACATATATATTGACCATTTTCTCCACTTCCTCAAATGTGATCCTATTTCCATCATCATTCCTATCCCATTGTACATCGAAATCTGAAACATTACTGATCGCATTTTCACCTACGTTGAGCAACTCTTCAAAATATTCCCTCCATCTGCCCAAGACATCAACAGGATTCACCAGCAGTTTTCCTGGGCTGTCCAAAATACTTGTCATTTCCTTCTTACCTCCCTTTCGAAGACTGCTAATTACACTCCAGAATGGTTTTCCAGCAGCTTGACCCAAAGTCTCCAACCTGTTTCCAAAGTCCTCCCAAGATTTCTTCTTGGATGCTGCAATTATCTGTTTGGCTTTGTTTCTTTCTTCAACATAACTTTCTCTGTCTACCTGAGTTCTAGTATGTAGCCATTTCTGATACGTCTTCTTTTTCCTTTTGCAGGCTGCCTTGACTGTGTCATTCCACCAAGCTGTTTGCTTCATCCTACCTTTACACACTACTGTTCCAAGACATTCTTTAGCCACTTCTAGTACTGTGTCCCTGTACCTTGTCCATTCCTTTTCCAATGACCGTAATTGACTACATTCAACTAACTGGTACCTTTCTGAGATCACTGTTATGTACTCGTGCCTGAATTCCTCATCCTGAAATTTCTCCACTCTTGTCCTCCTACATATGGACCTGACCTCCTGCACTTTCGGCCTCACAATACCAATTTCACTGCAATATGATAACCTATTGTAAAGCTACGGCATTTCCAGTTCTTTCGTATGGTAGTGAACACTGATTGAGTTCAAACAAAAAGAATACGGAGTACAGGAACGAAATCCTTGATAAGTTCTAGGGGGTTCTCTAGGCAGATAACGAAACAAATGAGTATGTTACAATAACCGAAAGTAAAATCAGCTGAAAATGAAATAAATATTTACCACAACAGGTGATAGGAACACGAATAAATGATGGACAGGGTTTCCTGAAATCATGGTACATTATAAAACAGGTGAAAGAAGAGATGTGAGAAAAAGAAAAACAAACAGAAAGAGATTTTGTGAAGATAGCTTGCATGCCTAGGCCATGAGATGTAAAAAGAAAGATTTATTTTTCCATCCACTAGGCTTATCAAATAGCGCAAGGCGTTACAAACCCCCAGAAAAAATATTTACTAGTCGCAGAGAACGACGGGTAATGCACAGTTCTTTTCAACCTGTACACCGATGATGTAAATAAAAAAAATGGCTCTGAGCACTATGGGACTTAACAGCTATGGTCATCAGTCCCCTGTAAATAAAGGAAAGACGCCTAAGTGTGATGAAAAAATCAAGATTCGCTAGTGACGTTACTATCGACTTCATATTTTAGATATATACTGGGAGGAGAAAAGAGAACCACCTGTATGAATATCAAGAGCTCAGATGGAAAACCCGTCCTAAGTGAAGAAGGGAACGCAGAAACTGGAGGGAGTATATAGTGATTCTATACAAGGGCGATATATTTGAGGGCAGTATTATGGAAATGGAAGAGGACATAGATGAAGATGAAATTGGAGGTATGATAGTGTATGAAGAATTTGACAGAGCACTGAAAGACGTAAGTAGAAACAAGGCCCCAGGAGTAGACAACATTTGACAATGTTAACTGGAATACCCTTTTTCAAATTCCGAAGGTGACAGGCGTAAAATACAGGGAGCGAAAGACTATTTGCAATTTGTTCAGAAACAGGATGGAATCCCTAGAGTCGAGGGGCATGAAAGGGAACAGGGGCTGAGAAGGGTCTGAGACAGATTGTAGCCTATCCCCGATGTTATTCAAATTGTATAGTGAGCAAGCAGTAAAGGAAACAGAAGAAAAATTTGGAGTAGGAACTAAAATCCACGGAGAATAAATAGAAAATTTGAGGTATGCCGACGACACTGTAATTCTGTCAGAGACAGAAAAAACCCTGGAAGAGCAGCTAAACGGAATGGACAGTGTCTTGAAAGGAGGAACATCAACAAAACCAAAACGAGTATAATGGAATGTAGTCGAATTAAATCAGGCACTGCTGAGAGTATTAGATTAGGAAATGAGACACTTAATGAGTTTTGCTATTTGGGGAGCAAAATAACTGACGATGGTCGAAGTAGAGAGCATATAAAATATAGACTGGCTACGTCAAGGAAAACGTTTCTGAAGAAGAGAAATTTATTAACATCGAGTGCAGATTTGAGTGTCAGGAAGTCTTTTCTGAAAGCATTTGTACGGAATGTGGCCTTGTATGCAGCTGAAACATGGACGATAAACAGTTTAGACAAGAAGAGAACAGAAGCTTTCGAAATGTGGTGCTACAGCAGAATATTGAAGATTAGATGGGTAGATCACATAACTAATGAGGAGGCATTGAATAGAATTGGGGAGAAGAGAAACTTATGGCACAACCTGACTAGAAGAAGGGATCGGTTGGTAGGTCATGTTCTGAGGCACCAAGGGATCACCAACTTAGTGCTGGAGGGAATCGTCGAGGGTAAACGTCGTAGAGGAAAACAAAGAGGTGAATACAGTAAGCAGATTCAGGAGGAGATGAAGAAGCTTGCACAGTGTAGAGTAACATGGAGAGCTACATCAAACCAATCTCTGGACTGAAGATCACATCAACAATAACAGCAGGGAGGAAACGTTTTACAAACTTTGAACGACGTTAGTATGTCTTTTGAAAGTTTAGTTACAAAGAAATGGTTAGAAACATTTGCTAAAGAATATGAAAATTTTATTAGCTGATCATTCTAAAACTACACTTACTTTCTATTTATTGTAAGATTTGTGTCATCTACAAACAAAAACAAGTTGACAACTAAGGACATCACACACATCCATGCCCGAGGCAGGATTCGAACCTGCGACCGTAGCAGTCGCGCGGTTCCGGACTGCGCGCCTAGAACCGCTAGACCACCGCGGCCGCCTCTTCGTGTTTTCGCCATGCACACACTGTTCAGCATGTTTCTCACTCTTTTTTTGTGGTGGACTATCGTTCTTCTGTCACTCGATACAACTATTTCGTCGTACACTTCTTTTCACATATTGCGACTCCGTTCGCGTCGTACACTTCTTTTCACATATTGCGACTCCATTCGCATGGAGTGGCAATATTTACGCTGTGAAAAGAAGTGTACGACGAAATAGTTGTATCGAGTGACAGTAGAACGATAGTCCACCACAAAAACGAGTGAGAAACATGCTGAACAATGCGTGAAAGGCGAAGGCGAAAACACGAAGAGGTGAATATAGAAGAATGATAAAAGTGGTAGTGCGACCTCTAGACCAGATGTGAGGAAAGGCAGATCAGCAAATCATCCCACTGGTGATGCCTTAGAACAGTAGAAGGCGAAACGCGTATGGATTAAATAATATAAATAGCAGCACGAAAAGGCAGTTTGATTTGCAAAACAAGTAACTTAAAGTGATATTGGTATGTATACAATCTTTGACTGCCTAATTTCTAGCAAACAGTGAGTAGCTCTCTGGTTTGTAGTTTCCTGCAACTGATATATGTTGTTACCGAAGGGCCCTTACTACGTCTAAATCAAATGAGATCAGTAGCGAAAGAAAAGTGGGTTATTACGTTATATGACTTTAGTGGTAGACCATTTCGGCTGCATGTGCCCTGCGGAACTGGTGTCTCGTGACGAAATTCTTCACTCTGCGTTTGCATCTTACCGAAACGGTTCTGGCTTGTATGATAAAGCATAGAGGATGGCATTTTTTGTGGTTTCCCTAACGCAGTGGCGGGTTAACACGGATCATCGCTGTCGGCGGCCGCGCTTGCGGCGTTGTGTCGCCAGGTGGGGCGTCGGACGCAAAGCGCTGTATTGACGCAGCACGCCCCCGCCCCCCACCCTCCCCCTACCCCGTCCCAGGGCGGCAGGCAGCCGGTGTGGAAATAAAGCAGTGGGCTGGGGGCGCATCTGCCCCGCACAGAAGGCGTAACGATTTTAGGAAGGGCGGCGGTATTTCTTGGCGACGAGGGTCGCCGAGCGGGAGGGTTTGCGAGGGAGAGGCATCGCCGTTTTCCGGGAATGTCTCACAAGAGGAGATACTGCCAGGAATGAGAGCGGGGGCGGCGTTATCGCTAACCGAAGAGGGAGCAATCCGGCCATGCGACTGTCACTCGGGCAATTCCTGGAAGTACGTTGTTGGGCTGACAATATACGGGTAGCTTTCGTAGTCTGCAGCATTACGTGACAAACGCGACCATTCAGTTAACAATGACGAATGTTTATCTGTTCGCCACATCCCGCAGCGGACAAAATTCTTCTGAAATACCGTCCTTTTGTTGTGAATGGTTCTAACGGGTACTGTTATTCTAGGAAATCGATTCGCCGAATACCGATGAACGAACCATCGGTTAACCGAAAGCATTACCCTCGGGAAAATTCAAATTTGCGCTCGAACTATACACTAATCGCACACTTTACAGTCGCCCTTTTCAGTTTGACTGATTTCGGGTGTCTTACGGAATGTTTACGCTTGCTGTTAACACTGACTGCGTAGCAGAAAAGCAGCCATTGTGAAACGTCCCCTTAGAACAATTATAAATGACTGTGCTTAAACTGACACACAATATTTTTAGCGCAACGCAATCTGACTTTCAAAAATCCCTACAAAAAAAAAATGGCCCTGACTAACATTAACCTATGCGTTTCACAAATCGCTTACCTCACAAAAATCTTGGTTACTCGAACTACTGCAATACAGCGAGCGCCACTACTGCCAGCTAAATAAAAGATTCAAACTACGGAAGGCACTAACTACTGATAGGCATAGTTAGCAAATGAAAGATTTTGATAGAGAACAAACAATGTATTTACCTTAATAGTCATAATATATATAGCAGTTCATGACATCCAGTCTTACAAATTTCAAAACTCCGCCATCTCTCTCCCCACATCCACCACTGCTGGCGGCTCACCTCCAACTGCGCAACGCTACGCGCTGTTCACATCCAGCTGCCCAACACTACAATGGCAGATAACAATGCAAACTAGCCACAGACTGCACACAGCACAGCCAATGATTTTCATACAGAGCGCTACGTAACGTTGCCAATAAGAAAACATAAACAGCCTACTTATAATTGTTAAATAGTGTTGACTCATGTGCAGCCACGTGTGCTACGGTTACTGCTATTCTCTATCAAAATGTGCGAATAGGCTGTACCAGGTCCTTATAGCAGCTAACCATCGAGTATCGTGTCATCCCTGCGACATATTAAGCAATTACATACTCGTTGGTTTCATTAAGTACCAGCTGTGCTCGGCATTCATTGTGGTGCATCTTTTTCTTCGAAACTAGGTACAAATACACTTTGCAGTCCCCTTTACATGTATAAATAAAAGAAATTCAACGACTGTTGGTTCATGTGTCGTATTTCACACAAGTATCCAGGGTGAAGTAGCTAGGACTAGCCACCCAAATACACTGAAAAGCCAAAGAAACTGGTACGCCTGCCTAATATCGTGTAGGGCCCCCGCAAACGTACCGCAACACGACATGGCATGGACTAGACTAATGTATGAAGTAGTGCTGGAGGGAACTGACACCATGAATCCTGCAGAGCTGTCCGTAGATCCGTAAGAATACGAGGGGGTGGAGATCTCCTCTGAACAGCACGTTGTTAGGCATCCCAAATATGCTCAATGATGTTCATGTCTAGCGAGTTTGGTGGTCATTGGAAGTGTTTAAACTGTGAAAAGTGTTCCTGGAGCCACTCTGTAGAAATTCTGGTCGTCTGGGATGTCGCATTGTCCTGCTGGAATTGCCCAAGTCCGTCGGAATGCATAATGGACATGAATGGATACAGGTGATCAGTCAGGATGCTCGCGTACGTGGCACCTCTCAGAGTCGTATCTAGACGTATCAGGGGTCCCATATCATTCCAACTGCGCACGCTCCACACCATTACAGAGCCTCCACCAACGTGAATAGTTGCAGGTTCCATGAGTTCATGAGGTTTTCTCCATACCCATGCACGTCCATCCGATACAATTTGAAATGAGAGAGGGCCGGCCGTGGTGGCCGAGCGGTTCTAGGCCCTTCAGTGCGGCCCGCGCAACTGCTACTCGCAGGTTCGAATCCTGCCTCGGGCATGGATGTGTGTGATGTCTTTATGTTAGTTAGGTTTAAGTAGTTCTAAGTTCTAGGGGACTGATGACCTCAGATGTTAAGTCCCATAGTGCTCAGAGCCGTTTGAACCATTTTTGGAATTAGAGTCGTCCCACCAGGCAAGATGTTTTCAGTTGTCAACAGCGCAATGTCGGTGTTGATGGTCCCAGGCGAGGCGTAAAGCTTTGAGTCGTGCAGTCTTAAAAGGTACAAGAGTGGTCCTTGGGCTCCGAAATCGCCTGTCAGTGATGTTTCATTGAATGGTTCACACTCTGACACTTGTTGATGGCCCAGGCATTGAAAGCTGCAGAAATATGCGGAAGGGTTGCACTTCGGTCACGTTGAACGATCCTCTTCACTCGTCGTTGGTCCCGATCTTGAAGGATCTTTTTCCGGCCGCAGCCATGTCGATATTTGATATTTTATCGGATTCCTGATATTCACGGTACACTCGCGAAATGGTCGTTACCTCGGGGATACTGTGTTCGATCGCTCATGCGCCGACTATAACACCACGTTCAAACTCATCTAAATCTTGATAACCCACCATTGTAGCAGCAGTAAACCATCAATAACTGCGCCAGACGCTTTCTGTCTTCTAAAGGCGTTGCCGGCCGTGGCGCCGTGTTCTGCCTGTTTACATATCTGTGTACTTGAATATGCATGCCTATACCAGTTTCTTTGGCGCTTCAGTGTATGTATAGAATGAATAAATATATCGAGGCACCAATAATTTCGGTCAATATGACAAATTTCTTGACGTTCACAAGTAATTTTTATTCTTTGTAGTTGCGAACTATGACACCGACTTTACTATTTTCTAACGTTACAACACAGTGCATGGGATTTGATGAAGTATTATCAAGACAACAGCCTAGAGAACCACTGACCTGTCATCTGGAGAAAAGGTTCCACAATCGTCTGCCCTGTTATACCACCAAAAATGTAAATACGTAATTCGAACACGATTCCTGCGTTTATTATCACGGCTGTTATACCAAGCGCTCAAAATGTTGACCTTGAACTTAACGGAAGCACAGGCCTGTCTTAGAAAGCATTTCGTGCCCGACGGTGTTTGCTAATAGATCTCTTGCTTTAATTTTCGCCACAGGTAAAAGTGTAAGAGAGTCAAGTTTGGTGAGTGTGCAGACAATTTTCCGTTTCCTGAACGACAGTTACAATGCTCTCCAAATGTTTTCTAAACGGAGTCTACCATTAGATGTGCGGAATGGGAGGGATATCCATCATATTGATACCACACTGATTGCAATATGTCCTGTGGGATATCTTCCAATAACTGCGATAGCAATATATCTTAGGAACTCGAGAAACTAGAATCTGTTTAGACACCCGTCAATAAAACACCGATAAATTCAAAATGGCTCTGAGCACTATGGGACTTAACATCTGAGGTCATCAGTCCCCTTGAACGTAGAATTACTTAAACCTAACTAACCTAAGGACATCACACACATCCATGCCCGGGGCAGGATTCGAACCTGCGACCGTAGCGGTCGCGCGGTTCCAGACTGAAGCGCCTAGAACCGCTCGGCCACTCCGGCCGGCCACCGATAAGTGATGTCGGTTTTGAGAAACGCGTACCAAATGTTAATAGATCAAGAACGTTATTTTCATCGACTTCTTTGAGTCAGTGTGGATTTTCAACTGATGATTAGTGCATATTGCGAAGATTGACTTGCCCGTGGTTTGCAAACGATATTACTTCTTTAAACAAAATTTTGCGTAGATAGGGAGCATCACTTCGTACTTTTCGTAGTTAATGTTTGTAGAAATATAATTTTTTAGGAATCATTGCCATGAAGCTGTATATGCATTGAAATGTAAAGAGGCTGAAGTGTGATGGAATGTAATGTTCGGCCGGCCGGTGTGGCCGTGCGGTTAAAGGCACTTCAGTCTGGAACCGCGTGACCGCTACGGTCGCAGGTTCGAATCCTGCCTCGGGCATGGATGTGTGTGATGTCCTTAGGTTAGTTAGGTTTAATTAGTTCTAAGTTCTAGGTGACTGATGACCTCAGAAGTTAAGTCGCATAGTGCTCAGAGCCATTTGAACCATTTTGTAATGTTCGCACAACACTTGTTTGATTGATCCCTCCCGTACTTCCGAGATGATACTAAAATGTTAATTCATTTCGTTTAACAGTTGCTCTTCTTCTACCTTGGCGTATTTTATTCCCCCCTCCCCCCCCCCCCCCCCCCCTCCTATGAACCACGGACCTTGCCGCTGGTGCGGTGGCTTGCGTGCCTCAGCGATACAGATAGCCGTACCGTAGGTACAACCACAACGGAGGGGCATCGGTTGAGAGGCCAGACAAACGTGTGGTTCCTGAAGAGGGACAGCATTTTTTCAGTAGTTGCAGGGTCAGCAGTCTGGATGATTGACTGATATGGCCTGTAACACTAACCAAAATGGCTTTGCTGTACTGGTACTGCGAACGGCTGAAAGCAAAGGGAAACAACAGCCGTAATTTTTCCCGAGAGCATGCAGCTTTACTGTATGGTTAAATGAACATGGCGTCCTCTTGGGTAAAATATTCTGGAGGTAATACAGTCCCCCATTCGGATCTCCGGGCGGGGAATGCTCAGGAGGACGTTGTTATCAGGAGAAAGAAAACTGGCGTTCTACGGATCGGAGCGTGGAATGTCAGATCCCTTAATCGGGCAGGTAGGTTAGAAAATTTGAAAAGGGGAATGGCTAGGTTAAAGTTAGATATTGGGACTTAGTGAAGTTCCGTGGCAGGAGGAACAAGAGGTCTGGTCAGGTGAATACAGCATTATAAATACAAAATCAAATAGGGGTAATGCAGGAGTAGGTTTAATAATGAATAGGAAAATAGCAATGCGGGTAAGCTACTACAAACGGCATAGTAAACGCATTATTGTGGCCAAGATAGATACGAAGCCCACGCCTACCACAGTAGTACAAGTTTACATGCCCACTAGCTCCGCAGATGACGTAGAGATTGATGAAATGTGTGATGAGATAAAAGAAATTATTCAGATAGTGAAGGGAGACGAAAATTTAATAGTCATGGTTGACTGGGATTCGATAGTAGGAGAAGGATGAGAAGGAAACGTAGTAGGTGAATTTGGATTGGGAGGAAGAAATGAAAGAGGAAGCCGCCTGGTAGAATTTTGCACAGAGCATAACATAATTATAGCTAACACTTGGTTCAAGAATCATAAAAGAAGGTTGTATACATGGAAGAAGCCTGGAGATACTGACAGGTTTCAGAAAGTTTATATAATGGTAAGGCAGAGATTCACGAACCAGGTTTAAAATTGTAAAACATTTCCAGGGGCAGATGTGGACTCTTACCACAATCTATTTGTTATGAACTGTAGATTAAAACTAAAGAAACTGCAAAAAGGTGGGAATTTGAGGAAATGGGACCTGGATAAACTGAAAGAACCAGAGGTTGTAGAGAGATTCAGGGAGAGCATTAGGGAACGATTGACAAGAATTGGGGAAAAAAATACAATAGAAGAAGAATGGGTCGCTTTGAGAGACGAAATAGTGAAGGTAGCAGAGGGTCAAGTAGATAAAAAGACGAGGGCTAGTAGAAATCATTGGATAACAGAAGAGATATTGAATTTAATTGATGAAAGGAGAAGACATAAAAATGCAGTAAATGAAGCAGGCAAAAAGGAATACAAACGTCTCAATAATGAGATCGACAGGAAGTGCAAAATGGCTAAGCAGGGATGGCTAGAGAACAAATCTAAGATAGATGCTGCCTACAGGAAAATTAAAGAGAACTTTGGAGAAAAGAGAACCACTTACATGAATATCAAGAGCTCAGATGGAAACCCAGTTCTAAGCAAAGAAGGGAAAACAGAAAGGTGGAAGGAGTGTATAGAGGGTCTATACGAGGGCGGTGTTCTTGAGGACAATATTATAGAAATGGAAGAGAATATAGATGAATATGAAATGGGAGATATGATATTGCGTGAAGAGTTTGACAGAGCACTGAAAGACCTGAGTCGAAACAAGGCCCCGGGAGCAGACAACATTCCATTGGAACTACTGACAGCCTTGGGAGAGCCAGTCATGACAAAACTCTACCATCTGGTGAGCAAGATGTATGAGACAGGCGAGATACCCTCAGACTTCAAGATGAACATAATAATTCCAATCCCAAAGAAAGCAGATGTTGACAGATGTGAAAATTACCGAACTATCAGTTTAGAAAGCCACTGCTGCAAAATACTGACACGAATTCTTTACAGACGAATGGAAAAACTGGTAGAAGCCGACCTCGGGGACGATCAGTTTGGACTCCGTCGAAATGTTGGAACACGTGAGGCAATACTGACCCTACGACTTATCTTAGAAAATAGATTAAGGAAAGGCAAACGTACTTCTAGCATTTTTAGACTTAGAGAAAGCTTTTGACAATGCTGACTGGAATGCTCTCTTTGAAATTCTGATTGTGGCAAGGGTAAAATGCAGGAAGCGAAAGGCTATTTACAATTTGTACAGAAACCAGATGGCAGTTATAAGAGTCGAGGGACATGACAGGGAAGCAGTGGTTGGGAAGGGAGTGTGACAGGTTGTAGCCTCTCCCCGATATTATTTAATCGGTATATTGAGCAAGCAATAATGGAAACAAAAGAAAAATTTGGAGTAGGAATTAAAATCCATGGAGAAGAAATAAAAACGTTGAGGTTCGCCGATGACGTTGTAATTCTGTCAGAGACAGTAAAGGACCTGGAAGAGCAGCTGAACGGAATAGACATGGTCTTAAAAGGAGGATATAAGATGAACATGAACAAAAGCAAAACGAGGATAATGGAACGTAGTCGAATTAAATCGGGTGATGCTGTGGGAATTAGATTAGGAAATGAGACGCTTAAAGTAGTAAATGAGTATTGCTATTTGGAGAGCAAAATAACTGATGATGGTCGAAGTAGAGAAGATATAAAATGTAGACTGGCAATGGCAAGGAAAGCATTTCTGAAGAAGAGAAATTTGTTAGCATCGAGTATAGATTTAAGTGTCAGGAAGTCGTTTCTGAAAGTATTTGTATGGAGTGTAGCCATATATGGAAGTGAAACGTGGACGATAAATAGTTTAGACAAGAAGAGAATAGAAGCTTTCTAAATGTGGTGCTACAGAAGAATGCTGAAGATTAGATGAGTAGATCACATAACTAATGAGGAGGTATTGAATAGAATTGGGGAGAAGAGAAATTTGTGGCACAACTTGACTATAAGTAGAAATCGGTTGGTGGGGCATATTCTGAGACATCAAGCAATCACCAATTTAGTATTGGAGGGCAGCGTGGAGGGTAAAAATCGCAGAGGGAGACCAAGAAATGAATACACTAAACAGGTTAAGAAGGATGTAGGTTGGAGTAGGTACTGGGAGATGATGAACCTTGCACAGGATGGAGTAGCATGGAGAGCTGCATCAAACCAGTCTCTGGACTGAAGACTACAACAACAACAACAACAACAACAACAACAACAAAAACAAAATTTTATTTTCCACGCTTTCAGTTTCTAGAACCCGCCAGGTTAGTCGAGACCACTAATGCGCTGCTTCCTGGACCCGGGTAGGCCTGCCGGCCGCAGATCGAATCCGCCTGGCGGATGCCGTTTTTGGGCGGTTTTCCACATCCCACTAGGTGAATACTATGCTGGTTCCCACGTGCCGCCTCAGTTGCACGACTCGCAGACATGTGAAACACCTGTAAAGGATGAGCCAGACAATAAGGGATTTTACTTTATTATATGAGCCTCCAACCGGTAACTTCATTTCTCCATTACGGCCAAGCCACGGCCGGCAGCGTTAGCTGCCTGTAAATTCTTTCGTCCCACGGTTTAGTAACAGGAAGTCAGCACCGATGAAGGGCACCTTGTTCACGCGCCTCTCTCATGTGCTGACGAGGTAACGCCGCCCCAGGCGTCGCTTAGCAGGCAACGCTCTGGAAAGTTACATGCCGCCCGCACGATTTGCTCGGTCCTGACCAATCACGGTGGAGAAAGCCGCGTGGTGCGTCGAATATACCCGGCCGCCCGTCGCCGGGCCCGCTCTCTTGTATTCTCGCTCACCCGCGAGTCGGATGCGCGCCCTGTAGCATCGAACATCTCCCGCTTCTCCCGGTGCTGCGGTACTGTGGACTTAGTTTTGGCAGACAACCACTTTCGGTAGCTTCGCGAACAATGTTCGCCAAATTGTAAGCTCTGGCTCACCCTCACCTCCCTAGGCCTATGTAGCCCCTTTTCATCATGCTTTAGCCAATAAATGGCCTTTCTCTAAAATTTACACTATTATTCCGTAACGCCCACCGCCTGCCCATACCCGCCATCCTGTACAATTGGTGTCAGAAGTTTGGATACGTTCCCGTAGTGACTTTGTCACTACACAAAATTTTTCCCGGCGAGACGCCGTGAACTTCGCGCATGGAATGCGCCAACCGGCCGCCACGTTTGCTGCACGTGGGCCGTGGCTGCGCCAGTGAACACGCACAGGGCGCGTGCTGCAGCGAGGCAGCCCACGCTAGTCAGCCACGTGAGCCGGACGCCGCCGCGGTGCCCGCTGCCTGAGTTCGAGGGGCCTGCGCTGCGCTGCGCGACCTGCCGGGCCGCCGTCATCCGCCGCCGTCATCCGGCGCCGCCCACCGCCGCCCGCCGCTGTCACCGACGCGCCAGGGGGCTGCCGCCATCACCGACCGGCCGAGCCAGCGCCGTCCGCCGCCAACACATTTGCCGCCGCCCGAGGGTCCGGACGCCGCCGCCGCCACCACTGCCTCGCACCGCCTCCATCGCCATGTAAGTCGCCGCGATGCTTACAACTATATCTTCGACGATCTTCCGCCGCTGGATTGAGAATCTTTGTGGCCGTCCTTTTTTTGTAACAATCATTACTTTTTTCTGGTCACTAGCGTCCCATAAAATTGTAAACATGCCGATAGGGACACGAGCGACGGAACGGGATACCCCCGTAGAGGCACCCGCCTCGCAAGACCCGCTCGAGGCCATAAATTCGCAAATGCGCCAGTTATTCGCACAAAATCAGGAGCTACTTGAGCAAAACCGCGTCTTGAAACAGACGCTGGAAGCTAGTGCGCGAACTTCCATACCTGTGGCTAGCTCCACCCCTGTAACAAATGCTCAAACAGAGGCAACTAACACTAATTCTGTCTCTAATACAAACGCCACAATTTCTGCTAACATGGCGACTGTAAGCAATTTTCCTGCGGCTGATTTCATTCCCACCTTTTCTGGGAAGTCCCACGAAAATGTAGCTATGTTCTTACAAAATATTCGTGATGTGGGTCGCACGTGTGCCTGGCCGGACGATCTATTAGTCAATGTAGCCAGACTCAAGTTGACAGGGGAAGCCCGAATGTTCATAGAAACAGTGGACGAATTGCGTGACACGCACGAATTTGAAGTATTGGCCCGCGGATTGACTACACGTTATTCAGATACCAGAGGTACCGCATATTACAGAGATCAATTATCAACCCTTAGGCAGAAGCCTAATGAGGATTTTGATGCCTTCGCAGATCGCATACGAGCAGTGTCTTGTCGTACCTACAAGCTAGGTGAAAATGCCAGTGAAAACAGAATTTTGCGCTCAGAAGCCGAAGCGCGTGCAATTGATGCATTTGTTCGCGGTATTGACCCCCGCATCGGAGGAGAAGTCAAAGCTGCCTCCCCCACTTCTCTGTTTGAAGCTGTTCGTTTGGCAATGCTTCGCGAAGAGGTGTTGCGTTTTTGCGCTGCCGCCCCGCGCCAATCGGACCCAGTACCGGTCCCAGCAAAAGAAGTATTTTGTCAGCGTTGTGGGAAGCCCAACCATACGTCAATGCGCTGTCGCGCGCCGTATTGCACAATTTGTCAGACAGTAGGTCATGCTAATAATGTTTGCTCCACAAAGTCACCATTTTCAAATCAGATGCGCGGCCACCGCCGCAACGCGGGGTCGAATCAGGGAAACGCTTGGGGGGCAGGTTCCGCCACCCACCCGCGCCCCCGACAAAAATAATACACCCGGTTAGGACCGAAAAATGTAAAGAGGTGGAACACGTTAGTCTATTTGGCGTACTCGGGAACAAATCAGTTAGAATTTTAGTTGATACTGGTGCTCAAGTTAGTGTATTGTTTGTGGAGAAAAATGATCGAAGGGTGTTACAGCCACCCCGGTACCATATCAGTGGCCTTGGAGAGGAAGTAATTGTCCCTGCAGGTTCGTGTGTAGTGAACCTGCAAATCGACGAGGGTAAATACAGTCAGATGATGGAGGTAGTAAGGCTAAAGAAGGGTGAATTTGACATCATACTAGGGAATGACTTCCTGCACCGTTATCAGGGGATAGTGGATTATCGAACGCGAACTGTGCAGTTCGGCGAAGCAATTCACCGATTTGGCAGTGCGCACCCCCGTCAGACGCGAGGGAGCTGCGAAAGGCGCCGTTCACAGTCTCCTATAAAACCGCAGATGTGGGCGATAAAAACCACTGACCCTGTGAGGATAAAAGGCGGAAGTGGAAAGATTCTCTGGATAGATGTCAAAAATCAAGAACAGCCTAATACAGACATTCTGGTTGACCCGCTCACCCAGAATGATGTTTTAGATCGTCAGTCAGTACATATAAAGAGAAGTATCTGCCGACCGGAAAGGAGACAGAAGGGTTTTGCGATACCAGTAAGTATAGATAATTTTGGTGTAGAAGATGTTGTGATACCGAAGGGTACTATTGTTGCCAGTGGTCAGGAAATTTTTGAGGAAATAACAGGAGCTGAGAAGCAGCGAAATAAAGATAAGAAAGGAAGGAAAGGAAATAAATGTTCAGTTAGAGAAGTGCGATATGTCGCGTCGACGATAAGGAGTCAGTTAGCAGAGAAGTTAGGTCATTTAAACAGTGAGGAGAAAAGGATGTTGCAGCCGGTATTAGAGGAATTTTCGTGGTTGTTTGAAGAGAGGCAGTTTCTACCGGCTACGGATTTGGTTCAGCACGAAATTCCGACCGGAGAAGCTCGGCCAATTGCACAAAAACCTTACCGCATACCATATCATTTGCAGTCTGTAGTTGAAGATACGATTCAGCAGCAATTAGCTGCAGGAATCATACAACCCTCCTCGAGTGCGTGGGCGTCCCCCGTGGTCGTTGTGCCAAAGAAATCAGTAAATGGGGAGAAAGCCTATCGCCTATGTGTCGATATGCGGGCAGTAAATCGGATAACGACACCAGACACATATCCGTTACCGCGCATTGATGAAACATTGGACCGATTGGGCAACTGTAAGTATTTTACCACCCTTGATTTGCGTTCTGGGTACCATCAGATCCCTGTTTCACCCCAGGACCGCCATAAAACTGCTTTTGTTGTACCTACAGGATTGTATGAATTTGTAAGGATGCCATTTGGATTGAGAAACGCCCCTGCCACTTTTCAAAGATTTGCAGACTTGCTGCTGCTTGGGTTGAAACCTACAACCTGCTTGGTGTATTTAGGTGACATTATTATTTTTTCTAAAACGATAAAAGAACATGCAGAAAGACTGAGGGATGTTTTGCAAAGGTTAAAAGGAGCTCATTTGAGTGTAAAATTAGAAAAGTGTGCTTTCGCCCAGTCACAAGTACAATATTTAAGTCATATAATAAGTGGAGAAGGTGTCAAACCGGGCCCCCGTTTGACCACCGCAGTAAAGGAATTCCCAACACCGACAAATGTCAAAGAACTACAGTCATTTTTAGGCCTTGCAAACTACTACAGACGTTTCGTGAATAATTATGCCACCCTTGCTAAGACCCTGACTAATTTATTGAAAAAAGGAGTTAGTTTTATTTGGACCAAAGAATGTGATAAAGCTAAGCAACGAATTCAACATGTTTTAACTAGAGCCCCTGTACTAGCGTACCCGGATTTTGAAAAACCATTCATACTGTCAGTGGACGCCTCAGATTATGCTGTAGGAGCCATCCTGTCACAAGAGATAGATGGCGAAGAACGACCAATTGGTTATGCGTCCCGACAGCTTAATAAAGCAGAGTCAAATTACAGCACAACTGAGGAGGAACTACTAGCACTCATGTTTGGTGTAACTTATTTCCGATGTTATTTGTATGGGAGAAAATTCACTGTCATCACTGATCACGCCGCGTTACAGTGGATGTTGAGCTTAAAAGACCCTAGTAGTAGGCTAACTCGTTGGGCTTTGAAATTGAGCGAATTTGAGTATGAGGTGAAACACAAACCGGGCAAGTTACATCAGAACGCCGACGCATTAAGCCGAAAGGTCAGAGTGATCGTAGCTAATGACGTTTCTATTGAAGAATTAAGGGAGGCACAGCAAAGAGACGTCGAATGTCAGAAATATGTGGCTTTGCCTGAATTTTCCGTTGAAGATGGAATTTTATATCGAAAGACCCACTTGGGTAAACAGGCAGTAATCCCGAAAGAATTACGTTCCAAGATTATCGCACAGTGTCACGATAGCCTGCAGGCATGTCATAACGGCCTTCGCGCCACAAACTGCCGAATAGCCGCCCGTTATTTCTGGGCAGGAAGACGGAAGGACGTGCAAAAGTATATACAAAATTGTCTACCTTGTGTTAAGAGGTCATTACCATCTCGAACGAAAGTGCCTTTACAGCAGGTACCAGAAGCCACTTATCCCTGGGCAGTAGTAGCAGCAGATATTGTCGGTCCTTTCCCTGTGAGCCCCCAAAATAATCGGTATATTCTGTCCCTTATAGATCATTTCTCTAGGTTCTTGATTTTCATTCCTATACCAGATATGTCCGCTGAAACAGTAGCGCGTGCTTTTGTCACCCATTTGGTGTTACCATACGGAAGCCCTGAAGCTGTACTCACAGACCAGGGTACGAATTTCATGTCTGCGGTATTTACCGAAGTTTGTCGGTTATTGCGAATTAAAAAGTGGCGAACGACACCGTTCCACCCAAAAGCAAACGGTCGCCTGGAACGAGTCCACCGCACCGTTATGCGCATGCTGTCTTACTATGTTAATAAACATCACTCTGACTGGGATAAGTATGTTCAATACGTTACGTCAGCATATAACAGCCGTGTCCATGAAGCTACAGGGTACTCTCCTTATGAAGCAGTATATGGCCGCCCTATGAATTCGCCTTTTGAAATTGACAAACTGCCCCCTGGAATTAAATCCAAAGATGTGAAAGGTCTAGCTCGACGTCTAAAATCCATTTGGAAAAAAGTAAGAGGGAACAATGCCCGAGCCACCGCCCAACAGTTAAAGAGAAGTAATCAAAAAGCAAAAATGCCTGAGTACAAGGTAGGAGACCTAGTTATGTTGAGCAATCCAGTAGTAAAAAAGGGAAGAACCAAAAAGATTACACCTACTTATGAAGGACCGTACCGTATCATCCGGCTTACTTCACCAGTAAATGCGGAAATTCAGTTAGCGGAACGCACAGTGATCGTTCATTTTGACAGATTGAAACTGTATAAAGGACCCGAGCCACCCCCACCTAACAGTGAAACCGGGCCTATTACGCCAGTAGTTCCACCCAAAAAAGCAAGAAAGAAGGTAATACAACCGCCTAGACAGCAACGTAGATATGCTCTAAGGTCAAACCCCTATGATTTGCGTTCCTGAAAGTAGGTCTGGAATGGTATGTAAACAGTTGGAAAAGTCCTGCATGCAGCAAGAGAATTAATTGACGGAAAACACCGTAGTTACTATACATTTAATTAAATTGTGCATGTTAGTTATAAGTAGACATAAGAATTGGCAACTGTTGGTAACTGGTAATAGAATTTATGACGTCACATGTTAATGGAAGTGACTGAAGTTATGTAATCATTTTGTCTTGTCATTTAACGTCTCCAGTAATGTTATCGTAGCAGTCGAGAATTAAAAACACAAACATTCTTTAATCATGGAATTAAGGGGAAAGTTGTCCTTGTCAACAGAACACTTAGAGAAAGAATCAGTTAATCTAGAATATATCAAAGGGATTCACATTTCACCTATTAATTTAGTGAATAGTGCACGAACACAGGTATTAAAGCTTTACCATAAAAACATCATAGTAATACGCCTTCGTAACTGCCAGTAGATCAATGACTACATGCTGCCGTCTACCTGTCCTTTGAAATACGCCCTATTACATGTATGTTTTGCTAAATGATCACACAACGATAATAACGTGAATAAATATATCCAAGTTAAACAACAAATAGGTTACCCTAAAGTAAAAGGAGTCTTCCTCAAGTGCTGTTTTATTGTTTTCATGATGCGATGTTGAACAGACAACAAGGTAAGTTTTCTTGGTACCACGTATTTCTGTATATTAAATGCCACGGAAGGAGTCGCGTAAATACCGCCGCTGTTGTCTACAGCTGTTCACATGCGGCGAGTCCCGCCCCTCCCTGTCAGCTGGCGACGCGGCCCCCTTCCCTCCCCATCCAGCGGCCTGCCGAGAGAGCGGCCATTGCAGTTCCCCCTTTCCCACCCACCGCCACTGTCCTTGGTGCGTGCAGCATCTGCACCTCTCCCCTCGCCCCTCCTCACCGCCCAACCATCGCCCTGCAGGCCACGTGCCTCAGCCATGCTACACATTCCTACATTCGTACGTTGCAGTTTAAACAGCAAACCTAAAAGGATGGTTATAAAAATAAAATCACCAGCTTAATATTGCCCTACAGATTTTATTAGTCTTATCTAAAGACGGGAATCTATGTGTATTGTCTATTTGAATTTTCAGTATGGAACAAAAATCGTGGGAGAGAACTTTTCCTGGTACGCATTGTCTAAACCATCAGGATTAGTAAATGTTGGAATTTCAGATCGATCTCCGGCTATGTTGTATCACCACCACGGTTAATAAACGGATCTATATGGCGTCAAGAAAGCCGGCACTTGCCGCTATATCTGTCCTGTAAACGACCGCTGTGTGGGGAACGCGTTAGCCAAGGAGTTGGGTTTGGAATGCCATTGCAAAATACAGTTTATCTAGAAGCCTAACACCTGCCATTTACCTAAATTTTAGAAGAACAGAGTGTTTAAGTAAAATAATTGGAACCCGATAGTTTTGTGACCTCTAGCGATTTAAGTTATTAGAGTCCCTTAGAAAAGAACATCCTCCATGCATAACTGTCGTGAACAACATAACTCTGGAAGGAAATTTCGTGACTGTACCGAGAGGTTAACTCCACGCGTAGCAAGAGGACGGACCCAGCGTGAACGCCAGTTCTGCCGCCCAGCCAGTGAAACCGGACGCAGCCGTACTGTCAGCTGTGCTGTCAGCAACTTTACAATCTCACGAGCGCGACGCGTGTCGCACCTTAGCACCTCAAGCTGCACTGAATCTTAACACAGAAATTCTTAACCATTATATAACGAACCCTTTGAATAACCTTGCGCACATTTTCAATAGTAAGGAACATACTTTGCTCCCTACACACTCTTTATATGACAGATGAACTCTAATTTTATTAAAAACCAAAGCACCGACAGGTAAGTCATATCGACGTCTTCGAGATGCAACTAGCTTCGTCGAGCCGCCAATATTGATTATATGGAAGCAGGTAAGTGAGAGAATGAACAAAAGGAACAACCAATACACACCGGAACGATTGGTTGGGTGACTGATGATCGTCAATATTTGCAAATACAAATCAACACAGGAAACGGTTTATCACACGTTTAATAATTATTGGTCTGTCCATTGAAGGAGACATAAAATCATTTTTCATCAGAATCTTGTTACAGGAAGTATTAACGTGACATTACACTATTCCACAGCATTACACATAACATTGCCATGACTTAACGACAGTTTTCTTCTAGGTAAAAGTACCAAAGACTATTAGTTGGTATGAAGACACAAACGAGAGCATAAAGGAATACCAAGGGATGCTTACATTCATTTTGCTACGAAATGTAACTGGAGGATAAGGAAGTTTTGTTTGAAGGAAATATTATTTTGAACTTTTGCTTTTGTTGCGGTTTTGCCATGTCTTATATCACTATGACGAGTTGCCAATTACTTATGTCAAATTGCTTGTGTCTAATTGATTACGTCAAATTACTTATGTCTAATTACTTGTGTCCAATTACTTAAGTCCATGGATTATCTTATTGTTGTTCATTTTGACTGTTTTATTACTACCTATTTAGAGAATTTTGCTAAAGTTTTGCCAGCACCAGTAATTTAGTATTTGTATCAACCTAGTGTTTCCATGTGTCGCTGTGTTACTATATTGATGAGGATAGTCATTTTGTAGGATTTCAAGTATGCTAGAGTAAGTTCCCGAGTACTGCCAATTATTTGTTTAATAATAATGATGTCTTAGGTAATAAATTGTTTTGGGAGAGTAGTTTAGGATGTAACCATGCTTTATTTTGATTTGTATTTGAATGTTTATCTGGAGGGACATACCACATGCCTACCCCCGTGATAGATAACGTAAACAGAGTGAATCACACCCACAGAACGAGCAAGCTTTGGCCGTATACCTAGTCTGTTGGATGAACAAGAGAACCACCCGCGAGGGCACGTACCTTACGTGACGCGGTTGGCCCCCGCGCGGTCCCTTAGCTGTCTGTGCCGTTCCTTCACCTTTCAATTTCGCGGCATAGTCCATTCTACCCACTTTCATCTTTCAACTAACAAGAACACAACACATGAAGAGTCATTCACCACCCGCAAGGGCACGTACCTTACGTGACGCGGCTGGCACCCGCGCGGTCCCTTAGCTGTCTGTGTCGTTTCTTCACTTTTCCGTTCCGCGACATAGTCTGTTCTACCCACTTTCATCTTTCCACTATCATCAGAACAACCCTTGAAGAGTCATGCTCCACCCGCAAGGGCACGTACCTTACGTGACGCGGCTGGCACCCGCGCGGTCCCTTAGCTGTCTGTGTCGTTTCTTCACTTTTCCGTTCCGCGACATAGTCTGTTCTACCCACTTTCATCTTTCCACTATCATCAGAACAACCCTTGAAGAGTCATGCTCCACCCGCAAGGGCACGTACCTTACGTGACGCGGCTGGCACCCGCGCGGTCCCTTAGCTGTCTGTGTCGTTTCTTCACTTTTCCGTTTCGCGGCATAGTCCGTTCTACCCACTTTGATCTGTCAACTTTCAACAGACACAAAACTATTCAGCCCAGACTTTGATCTTCCATCTCGAAGAAGAGTTCACGAGAACAGTGTTCCGTGCTCTCTGACGACAGCTGATCAGGCAACATCAGACGCTAACAGCGTCTAGCCCGCAGCTAAACGCCAGTAAGCGGAAATCTCTGTTCAAAACCTTGAGCCTTCTTTGTTTCCCCATTGTATTTTCCGAAGGAATACCGACTATTGATGTAGTAGCATTTAACTGTATGACGTGTCCCAGGACACTGCGATACAAGCAAGGATAGACGGGAGTTTTAAGCAACCAGCTGGGCCCGAGGAGGCCAGTACTACGGAGTTATAGAGACGGCGAGTTTAGTCGCAAGATATTGAGAGGATAAAGACGGCGAATTTGGTCGCAAAGTAAAGTTAGTCGCAAGATGTTGAGAGGATAAAGACGGCGAATTTGGTCGCAAAGTAAAGTTAGTCGCAAGATGTTGAGAGGATAAAGACGGCGAATTTGGTCGCAAAGTAAAGTTAGTCGCAAGATGTTGAGAGGATAAAGACGGCGAATTTTGGCGCACAGTAAAGTTTTGTTTTAAGTGAGAGAAGTCGTGTTTTAGGAAGAAGTAAGTATCAGCTATCTTGCAGTCGCAGCATTGTCATGTACACAGTTAAGTAGGCGATAACGTCGTGTCAACGATGCGCCGTGCGCTAAACCTTCATAAAGGAAAAGTCCTTCAGAAATTACGCTCAAATTATATTGTAATCCAATTTCTTACGCTTTCTGTCTCCACTATGGAAATCTCTAGATTCCCTTCGAGTTTTGTTTCTCTCCTTTCGCTAGCAACAGCGTTGACACCCTACGACACAATCTATGTCCCACCTGGACCAAACTGGTGTCACTTTTCTTTGTCACTCTCACTTTATGGTGTTTTGCAAATATATTGATGCATGAGAAACTTCTTCTCAAAATGTGAATGTTATTACACTTGGATGGTTAGCCCAAGGAGACAGTTAACTTCTTTCTTTGTTTACCGATATGGAATATGCAGTAAATTTAATGTGATATTTATGTACTTCGCTTTTATATTTTCATGTTTTTATAACAATTATGTTTGGGCTAAAATGGATTTCATAGGAACTTTGTTATGAACCAGTTTACTAATGCATAATGTAATTTTAAACAGAACCCACTGTAACAACTCATCTAGCTTTGTCACGCGTAATCCCACTTCTATTTTGTTTGTCATCGGTGAATAAACCATGTCGATTACGCATATCTATTTCCCTTTGGGGAGAGTGTAAAATACAGACAGCGCAGTGAACAGCGTCGGTAAGCTTCATCGCTCTCTCTCGCTCTTACACCTGACGCATGCTTCCTGCGCCGCGCACGTGCGCACTGCGTGCGCACTTAGCCGCCTAGGCTTCGCTTCTCAGCTGCCGCGTGCAGCTCTGACGCGGTGCTGCCCTTGGAAGTTATCTGCCGCGCGCCTTTCTGACGCAGCGCGAGATTCGGCCTTGCAGCCAGCTGCCACTCTGACGTAGGTTCCGCGCAGATCTTCCGCAAATGGTTCCTGCTGGAACACCACTTATAACCTTTTATGCCTCTACGGCTTACTCACTTAGTATTCGCGCCACTTATGTTTTTTATACCTGGGAGCTCATTCATGATTCCCTTGTCAGCTAACGTTCAAGTTTTACCTAAAAAATCAAATAATCACATTCTAACGTCAATTGATGATTTGCTAAAACATGAAAAAGGACAAATTTCTTACGTTCGCCTGTTGGCACTTAAATGAATGGCAAACAGCCACAAACTAAACTCAACAATAAAGAGAAAACAAGAACCTATCAGGCATGTGCCCTCCCTTAGTTTTAAGAGTGAAACTGAGATATCAGTTAATGTGGAAAAACTAGCGTAGTGTAGTGAAGTGTTTCCTTAGTAATAACTCCCTTTTCAACTGTGTTTTGAAACGTGTGAATCTCCCCTCATACTCCCCCTGCGCTGAGTTCCAGTACACGGACCTGGCCACGGCCACGCCCCCTTCCCGCCGACAGCCTGCGCGCTGCCCGCTGAGGACAACACACCACACCGCCTCGCCCCAGGCGCCCCCGCCGTGACTCATCAGTGGTGATGTGTTTAAATTTTCAACTTATTCTAACAAAAGCAAAAAAAAAAAAAGACATTTTTACCTCAACTTAACAACAAGAACACTTGACATGTTTATCTAATTCACACTGCTAGGTTTTGTTCTAATTTTGTTTTGATGTTTTATGATGTTTTGATATTCTATGATGATTTGATGTCTTATGATGATTCTTGCATGCACACAAAATTGTTGATCTAAGTCCCCTTGCGACCCTTAGGAGGTCTTTAGAGTCTCTATACCCTCCCATAGATTAAGACCCCTGCCGTCTTCCGTGAGAGCCAATGTTCACTTTCTTTTGCAAGATAAATTTAAATTTGTTTACATTCAAATAATAATTGCATTGAGCGAATTCACATACGTTCTCCGCTCCCACGGAAGAGGGAGGAATGTAAAGGATGAGCCAGACAATAAGGGATTTTACTTTATTATATGAGCCTCCAACCGGTAACTTCATTTCTCCATTACGGCCAAGCCACGGCCGGCAGCGTTAGCTGCCTGTAAATTCTTTCGTCCCACGGTTTAGTAACAGGAAGTCAGCACCGATGAAGGGCACCTTGTTCACGCGCCTCTCTCATGTGCTGACGAGGTAACGCCGCCCCAGGCGTCGCTTAGCAGGCAACGCTCTGGAAAGTTACATGCCGCCCGCACGATTTGCTCGGTCCTGACCAATCACGGTGGAGAAAGCCGCGTGGTGCGTCGAATATACCCGGCCGCCCGTCGCCGGGCCCGCTCTCTTGTATTCTCGCTCACCCGCGAGTCGGATGCGCGCCCTGTAGCATCGAACATCTCCCGCTTCTCCCGGTGCTGCGGTACTGTGGACTTAGTTTTGGCAGACAACCACTTTCGGTAGCTTCGCGAACAATGTTCGCCAAATTGTAAGCTCTGGCTCACCCTCACCTCCCTAGGCCTATGTAGCCCCTTTTCATCATGCTTTAGCCAATAAATGGCCTTTCTCTAAAATTTACACTATTATTCCGTAACGCCCACCGCCTGCCCATACCCGCCATCCTGTACACACCTTCGCACTGTTTCACGATTTACACTAGACGCAGACAGCTGGGTACATTGATTACATCCTGGGGGGTACAGGGTGGCGGCAGGAAGGGCAGCCAGCCACCCCTTTAAATTAATCTTGCCAAATCCGATTGTAACCACGCTAGCCCTGCGCAAACTGCAGGACAAAGGGGTAAGCACAAGCACAAGCACTTTCAGTTTCTAGAACTTTTTTGATAGTGTCTGCAAAGGCACATTGTAAGCGCTCGGCACAATCTGGATACTCTTCGTCATACAACCGCATCGCTGCTCTAATAGTTTGGCGACATTCGTCATAAATGATATTTACTTTTCCGACTGTAGTATACATTTTGAATGTCTCACTAGGGTTACGAGCAAGTTATCGGATTGTTACAACGGCAGAAAGCAAACTGACGGGCTACAGGCCAGTCTTCCCAAAGTGACACGTTATAGGGTCCGCCCTCTGTTTTTCAGTCTCTACATTTCTACTTTCTGTCCCGTGAACCGAACCGTTGCGGCTTCGTCTCATGTAATCCAAACGAATACTTTCGGTTTGCAAACTCAGCTTCTCTAAATAACTGATACTTTAAGGTGGCACTAAAAATATTAACCTGTACCGATCTCCTAGTTTTATTCTTTATTTACATCCTCTATAATGTCTGTTCCATTTACGTTTATCCGCAGAGTCTTTACACTAGCTAAAAATTTGGTTAAATGGTGGGAAAAGGACTCTTGTAACCGTAATTAATATTTGTTTATTGGATCACGCGTAAGCCTATCCGGCTTACAGTAATCACTAAGGTGTCTATGAAACTGAGCTAAACTAATTCCTGATACAATCTGCTCTCTAATGTACCGATTTCATTCTCCTTTGGCCACTGGGTACAACGACTCCATATCTTCCGTCTGAAATACTCTTTAACCAGACACAGCAGCCTGTCTATTGGACAGATTCTACCGACAACTCATACACTCTCACAGCAGTTTAGATAACTTCGCAAAGTTACTGAAAACATGTGACGGTGCTTTCGTTGGTCCTCTCTTGGTTGCCAGTCACACTGAACTCACGGGCATATGTATGCGTATTCAAATCTCCCAGTTTATCATTGAACCAGTGAACCAGTCTGACGCTTTCTCCCTCCCTGCCAGCCGTCATAGTTACTATTGTTTTGATATCTAAACCTCCACTTCTCGCACATCATGTTATTGTTGTGCCGTTCGCAATACTGACAAGTGTTTCCGGTAACCTTAAAGAATAGATGTATTCGGGAAAAGTACAACTGGATCAAGATTAGTCAGAAATATGGAGTTGGAAATGCAGCAGTATGGGACTTTAAAAAAGAACGGTGCTGTCATTAAAAAATTTGATTTGCCCGAAAACTGAAG
This sequence comes from Schistocerca serialis cubense, assembly GCF_023864345.2. Lineage (NCBI taxonomy): Eukaryota > Metazoa > Arthropoda > Insecta > Orthoptera > Acrididae > Schistocerca > Schistocerca serialis. The sequence continues at coordinate 1,231,772,099 of NC_064638.1, read as the reverse complement.
TCAGCACGCAAAAGGTTTAGATACTGAACAATGGTTGGAGCATGTTCCTCCTTACGGGTGAGTCTGTAACGCCGGAAATGCATATCCTCCTATTGCCATCTATTGTACTATTATTTTTTTCCTTGTTTTGTTACCGCAAGATATGACATTTCTGTCTCTTTATATATTGTAATTGCTTTACTGTTTGGATATATACATTTATACACTTATGTCGATGTATAATTGGTTTGTTTCGTAAATATTATTTGTATTTTTACGCTGGGTCTTGCCTAGGGAAATCTGCTATCGAACGATTACGTCGATAGGTCGTGTGAAGAATCAAAGTGTGTAGGATCTTTGGTAGTGTCAACTCTGCCGCGTGGAGCGCGGACAGGGAGAGTCTGGCTGGAGTAGCGAGTGGAGCAGGTGTGTTGTGAGAAGCTCCCGCGAGTTGCCGCGCTTTCGGGGTTTGGCAGCATGTAATTGCGCTCGACTCGCGATGATAGTTTCTGACATGGTGTCGCGGACGGGAAGCATTAGCTGGCGCACATCAAGAGCCCGTTTCGCCTGGTGACCGTGTCGAGAAGAAGGCGCGCCAACATCCAGCTTCTGCCACAGCGACGGCCGCAATGAGTGACTGTCGCCACCTCCTCGATCGACGGCTTCAAACCTTCAATCAACCAACAAGGAAGACTAAAAGCACGTAAAGTTTTAGAACTGTATGGGAGACCTCAGCTTTTAATCTTGTTCCATTTGCCTCGCAAAATTACAGCAACTTAGCATGAACCTTTGTTGCTCATTGTCCCAATTGCATTGCCAAGCAGGGTCCCTTCCTTTTCCGAAATGAACCCGAGTGTCGTTGAAATTCAAACGCCAGCATTAAAATAATATGGTTAGATTTCACTGCTTTAATTTCAAAGTTCAGTAGCTGGCTACAATATTTAGGTTACACGAGCACAAATTTAGAGTGCGAGTTTTGTTAGCATATTTTAGCTTACCTGTGACTGCAGCTCAGCTTGGTACGTACTAAATTTTACTATTGTTAATAGTTCAGAATCATTTAATTCAAGTTCAAAGTTAAATATCTTGTTTCTAAATTGCGTAGAGTCAAGTTGCTTTTGAAATGATTGTTGAGGTAGTCCAAGACTAACCGTATTTTACTGGATTTCGATGTGCTTCAGAAAGAAAGCTCACTATTAACCTCAGTCACTAAATTAATTTTCGATTTTCCGGTTTTATTAATTCTTTTGCTAAATTAAGTCAGAGTGTAGCGAAATTTATTACTTCTGACAAACTTTCAGTTTTCACACTACACGTGTCAACCTTCAGTTGCCACGCTTCTAGTGCTAATTATATGTGTAATAACCTTTCTTTTTCAGTTACTATAGTAATTGTCCTTAGGACTGGCGACCGTGATTTCCCCCAAATCTCAAATATCTAATTACCGCTAGTTAATTGTTAACGTAACGGCCGCACATTTACTTTCTTTATTAACTTTACCCCTTTTCAAAATTGATTTCCACCAGTTTCATTTGCATTTTTCCTTTCATTAAGATGTAACCCTTTCCTCCCTCTTTACCGATAGATTAACTTCGGTGACGATTGCTTTTCCCAAATTTCCATTAGGTACACGCGGTTTAATTTCTCACTGTCATTAAGGTCGATAAGTGAGGGCGGAGGTTACAAGTCTACCACCGCAGGTGGGGAGCTACCAAACAGTCAAATCGTATCCAAACTGTGTGGGTCAATTAAAGACTCTCCAGGATTTGTAGTACGTGATAAGGACAACATTCAAGACTAACACAAATGTGACGAAAATGATCCCAGGTATCAAATACAATAAGACAAAAAAAGAAAAAAGCGCACCATGAAGGGATTATTCTAATGAGACCGAAGTCGGTGGATGTGATGTACATTTATAGACAAACAAATGATTACAATTTCCGAAAATCTGGCTGATTTATTCAAGAAAACGAGCTTCACAATTTGTACAAATCAACAACACTGTTCCATCTCTGGCCCTTATGCAAGCAGTGACTCAGCTTGACATCGATTGATAGTTTCTGGATATCTTCCCGAGGGATACCGTGCCAAATTTAGTCCAGTTGGCGCGTTAGATCGTCAAAATCGAAAAGTGATGGAGGACTCTGCTCATAATGCTCCAAAGGTACTATTGGGAGAGATCTGTCAAACTTGCTGGCCAAGGTAGTTTTTGGCAAGCTCAAAGACAAGCAGTAGAATTTCTCATCGTATGAGGGTGGACACCATCTTGTTGAAATGTAAGCCAAGGGTGGCTTCTCATGAAGAGTATCAAACCGGGACATGGAATAGCGTCGACGTACTACTGTGCTGTAAGGGTGCCGAGGGATGACAACCAAAGGGATCCTGATGTGAAAGAAATAGCAACCCAAACTATCACTTCTAGTAGTCGTGCCCTATGGCGGGTGACAACAGTTTGCTATCTCACTGCTGTCTGGGGCGTCTCCAGACACATCCTCGGCCTGGAATCTCATTGACTTGAGTGGAATTGTCTTCAGTGACGAGCCCCACTTCGAACTGAACCCCTATGACCAACGAAGACATGTCTGGAGATGCCCCAGACAGCAGCGGTACACCAAACCGACTGTCACCAGCCATAGGGCACGACAACTTGAGGTGATAGTTTGGGTTGCCATTTTTTTCATACCAGGAGCCCTTTGGTTGTCATCCCTCGGCACCCTTACGACACAGTGGCACATCGACAATATTTTACACCCCATTATGTAGTCCTTCATGGCAAGTCATCATAGGCCTCCATTTCAGCAAAACAATGTCCGCCCGCATACGGCGAGAGTTTCTACTCCTTGTCTTCGTGTTTACCAATCCCTAGCTGGCCGCTGTGGCAGAGCGGTTCTAGGCGCTTCAGTCCGGAACAGCGCTGCTGCTACGGTCGCAGGTTCGAATCTTGCCTCGACCATGGATGTGTGTGATGTCCTTAGGTTAGTTAGGTTTGAGCAGTTCTAAGTCTAGGGGACTGATGACCTTAGATGTTAAGTCCCATAGTGCTTAGAATCATTTGAACCATTTGAACCAATCCCTGCCTTGGCGAGCCAGGTCACTGGATCTCTCCCCAACTGAATAATTTTGGAGCTCCATGGGAAGAGCCCTCCAAGCAGCTCCGGATTTTGACGATCTAACGTCCTAATTGGACAGAGTCTGGCACGATATGTGCCTCACGAGGACATCCAACATTCTGTCAAGCACTGCCACACTGAACAATGGCTTGTATAAGGGCCTCATGCCGACCAACGCGTTATTGGTTTTCTCATTTTGTGATCCTCTTTCTCTTGAATAAATCAACAAATTTTTCATAAATTGCAATCATTTTTTTGTCTGTACATTTAGGTCACATCTACCAATTTCCCTCTCATTCGGATAATTTCTTCGTGATGTGCCGTTTTTTCTCTGTTGGAGTGTGATATGGACGATGAAGAAATTCCTCGTGTCATCGAGAACCAAGACCCTCTCGCCGACGACAAAGAACCAAGCAGCAATGACGTTCTGGAAAAAGGACCATCCATTGAGGAATCTTTTCATTGCTTGAGGTTTATGTAAGGCCTTAACGACAAGAAGGATGTCATGCTGTCCAGTTACTGTCTTTAATACATTTGCGAGATTTAGCAGCAAAAAGCGAGTCTCAGCTCTAAAGCAAAAATAAATTTTGGAGTCCTTTTTTCGAAACTATAAACCCACTTCAACGGCCAATGGCTTTGTGTTACTGTAAGATGTGCGATGTAAAATTTATATGTACAGTTTTATGTATATTCAATGTTTCTTTGTTTCATAGCCCTACGTTTATGTGAATGATCATTATCAGAAAAATCCAGTAACTTTCGAACTCCCCTCCCCACCCCCCTCTTCGCCCACCCACACATCCCCAACTGCTTGAGATAATCAATGTTATACAGTATTCACAAACTTCTATATGTTCCTGGGCCACAGATAGTGTAATGTGTCGTCCTTTATAAAACACAGGAAGTAAAGAGCAACGTTTAAGAGGTATCTGTGCCGTTGTCAATATTTACGCTTCCACAGCCAGCATTAATTTCGTCGAAGTACTACCGCGTATTACATCACTTCATTATGTAATACTAAGAACATCTAAAAACACAAACATTTCTATCGGCTTTGCAGTGGTTCTCTTCAGGATGACAGGAGGAGGACGGTACACATGGAAGACCATCACCAGAAACCACAAACTCCGTAACCCACAATAAATCCTAAAAAGGCGGGGAAAGCATCTGTTTCCTTTAGTTGTTGTTTCTAATGTTACAAAGTATCGTGGCCTGATACCAAAAATGATCAATGTGCGTTTCCAGTCTACACTTGCGTGCAGAACGTAAGGACGGAAATAACTTTCGCATGGTGTGAAGCTCCATGAACCAGGGACCACACGTATAAAGAACTGCTACAGTGCTGTACAGGAGGTAACTGAAAGAAATTCACAATGAGACGAACAGAAATGACACTTTTATTCAAAGCCAACAATTACACTGAAGTCTTCGTGATTGACGATGGTCTCCTGACCATTACAAAATGCGGAATATCGTCCTTAATAGGGTGTGTGTTCACCACGCACGGCAATGCGTGCTATACACCTCGCTCTCATGGTCATCAGAAGCTTGGAAAGGAGATCTTGTGATATCACGTTCCATTTCTCCATCAGCATAGGTTGGCAGCTACTGGCTGGTGGTTGGTGCGTGTGGTAGTACTGTACTATGTGTCTCCAACGCATCCCACACGTCCCCGGTGGGATTTAAGTCGGGGGTATGTGCATGCCAATTCAACCGCCGAATATTCTTTCGTTCCAAGAGCTCGACCGCCGGCGCAATTCGATACGATCGCGCATTGTCATCCATAAAAATAGTAGTGTAGTGTAGTGTCGCGGAATAGTAAAGAGTTGGAAACGTGGAATATTGTTAAAGTTTCGTTGCCTATGCCGAGAGTCAGAGGCAGTAAGTTAGCCAAGAGGTAGGAGGATTGCACATATGAGCTGTGGCTAGAAAAAAACCGGACTAGTACTGGTGAAACAATAAAACGAATGCAATAAGGCTGAAAGTCGCGTGGCCTGTCACGTGACTCTTGCTCCGCCTACTGCTCGAGTTTCATCTGCCTCCTGCACTCAGTCTGCCCGTGGCGTCTGTTTTAAGTAGTTGACGTTTTGTCTGTGCGTCGGAAAATGTTGAGTGTACAGAAAGAACAGCGTGTTAACATCAAATTTTGTTTCAAACTAGGAAAATCTGCAAGTGAAACGTTTGTAATGTTACAACAAGTGTACGGCGATGATTTTTTATCGCGAACACAAGTGTTTGAGTGGTTTAAACGATTTAAAGATGGCCGCGAAGACACCAGTGATGACACTCGCACTGGCAGACCATTGTCAGCAAAAACTGATGCAAACATTTAAGAAATCGGTAAACTTGTTCGACAAGATCGCCGTTTAACAATCAGAGCAGTGTCTGAGTTAACAGGAGTTGACACGGAAAGTGTTAGGCAGATTCTTCATGAAAGTTTCAACATGAACAAAGTGTGTTCAAAAATGGTTCCAAAGTGTCTCACAATTGAACAGAAGGAACGCCGAAGAATGATTTGTTCTGACATCCTGGAAAACATTGAAAGTGATCCCACCTTCTTACAAAATGTTATTACTTGTGATGAATCGTGGTTTTTTACTTACGATCCCGAAACTAAACGCCAATCGATGCATTGGAAAACTCCTGGTTCTCCACGACAAAAAAAAGCACGAATGTCAAAATCGAAATTCAAGGCAATGATGATTGTTTTTTTTTGACATCAAAGGGATTGTGCACATTGATGGGGTACCAGAGGGACAAACAGTGAATCAGCGTTACTACATTAGCGTCCTGGCTACCCTACGTGAGCGAGTACGGAGAAAACGGAACGATTTGTGGAGAAAAAAGTCATGGATCCTTCACCAAAACAATGCCCCAGCTCACAGTGCGTTGTCAGTGAAGACGTTTTTGGCAAAACACAACATTCCCATCTTAGATCATCCACCCTACTCACCTGATTTGGCCCCCTGTGACTTTTTTCTTTTCCCTAAAGTCAAGTCAGCTTTGAAAGGAACTAGATTTGAGACTGTTGAAGCAGTAAAAGAAAAAGCGACGGAAGTAATGTATGGACTTACCGAAAATGATCTGCAGCATTGCTATGAACAGTGGAAAATTCGTATGGAGCGGTGTAGAGACCGAGGAGGAGAGTACATTGAAGGAGATAACATGAAATTGTAAATAATTGTAAATAAATGTTTTTTCCAGCATCAGTCCGGTTTTTTTCTAGCCGCACCTCGTATATCGGAATGTGTCGTCACGCAGGGGCAATGGCCTGGTTACACACAACGGGAGAGAGAGCGAGAATTGCTTAGGACGCGGGTTTGTGTTAGACGGAGACTTTCGTAGAGTGCAAGACTGAGGTATAGAATCAGCTGTACTGCATTTCAGAACTTCGCGTAAGTGTGCCGTAACAACACGTAACTCTGCCGCAAGAACACCTAAGGGGCGAGTACGACAGATGAATCAGCAGTATAAGTGGAACGAATGCGTTCATTACAAACGAGCGTGACGTCAGGACGTCGCTCGTGCTTCCTTTAAATACGGCAGTTTTGATAGCAACAAGGCACTCGCACTCGCAGTTAGACTTGCAGTTAGATGTGTACTGGGTCGCTGTGTAGCGCTCAGCTCAGTGATCCACACGTTAATCTTTATTAAGGAGATGTTGCAGTAAGGGCGGCCCATCCAGCAGCAGACGTGAGGGGACAGTACCAGCTCTGGTCCTCTCTGCTGCCACTGTCAATCATCGACCCAGGACTAGCAGACATCGCGGCAGACTCGCTCGCCGCCAATGCTGACCACATCAGTGAGCCGTCGTCGAGATCGTGCGGGGCCTAGGCCCTGTGCACCCGCCATCACAACCGGGTGAGCTGACGACGCTGGGGGACTGCAGCCCGTTCCGCCACCCGTCCACTGCGGACGAGCCACCAGGAGGAGCAGGGAAGAAGACGGGGTGGGATAGAGTACACTCCGCAGTACGAGAACGCCTCTCGTGCCGACAGCGCCAGGACTCCAACCCAGAGCCATCCACGCACAGCAGCTTGCTGCCCGCAGCCGAGCCGCCGCCCAGCCGAGCGCCGCCAGCCACGCGCGGCCGAAGTAAGGGCATTCCTCCGCTACGTCACAGCACGCGGCGCTGCGCTAGCAAGACTGTGCGGCCGGGATCTGGTGTCATCGCTACGAGTCAGCGAGGACTCGGGGAAGGTCGTTGATATCACCAAGCCACATTGTACTCGGCAGGAATAAAGGTGTTATGAATTAATAATGTTTCTTTGGCGTTTCTAACGCTTCTACAGCCATTTCCTAGCATCCTGACAACTGGAGAGGTCACCGCTCGGCCATCCAGTCCACCGTAGGCGACCGAGACCACCGGGGCGCCTACAGATTTGGTGTCAGAAGTGGTCGCCCCCACTGCCTACAAATTTGGTGTCAGAAGTGGTCGCGCCCACTGCCTACACTTCTAACGTCCCTCTTGTGATGTCAGCCAAGCCTTACGTCACAGTTACACATTATGTTTTGAATAAAAAATTCTAAAATTTCAAAAGATACTGAAGGCCAATCTGAGGCAGTATTCAGTGCATGAAAATAGAATCCGGGGAGCGCAGGTTCTGTTCCTACATAAATGGTGTTTACAGTATACTAACGAGCTGGGTTGGTATTGGGATAGAAGGACTTGAAACAGACAAGAATTAAGACAAGAGTGCAAAAATAAAAACTAAACAAGATGTGTTTTGTATTCGAAAAGAATTGCATGTGATTAGTAACTTACGAATCTGCAAAGTTACCGATGTATTTTATCGATGTTTCAATTAATTAACAATAAGTTAGCTGTATCGAGGTATTCTGAAATCGTACTTCGACTGACAATTCATGTGCATCAAAAGGCTTTTTAAAGAAAGTGGCAAAAAACAAGTTGAACAGTGTTCTCGTATCAGTTATGGTGATATCAGGCTTGGAATTTATACCCCACAAAATCCATTACGTCCATTTCAAGAAATTTTATATTTCAGGCAAAAGTGACTTACGTTACATTAGGAACAAGATTTATGTCAGGAGAGTTCAGGCAATGATGAACAAAGACCTGTCTGAAGCATTCGATTATACATCGAGAGTATGCAGTCGATCTTACGTTGACAAAATGAGAGGAGAATTTTAGGGTGTTATGTCATACTTTGTGTAGTAGAGATGTATCGGAGGATATGAGGCGGCGAAAGTGGGTATGCATGCCTGAAGAGACGCCTATGACGAAAGAGTTAAGTGTGACAGAAATGTTCAGCATTCAGTGTAATGTGGTCGAAGATTTGTAGGTCAGTACGCCAATGCAACGATGTGTCTCCCCACACCATAACAGCTGGACCACCAAAACCATCATGTTCGACAATGTTCTTGGGCACATTACGTTTGAGGGAACTTGATAAACTAGCTTTTCGTAGAACGGTTCTTTAAACAATAGGGGTTAGAGAGGAGGGCGGGAGGTGGAATTTCTGGTTTCTCTCCAGCTTACACGGAAAAGTTTCGCGACTGTACATCTCCGAGTGGATTTGTTTAATTTATAACCCATACCACATTTTACTGATCATATGTTACAGAGTTAGTCTCTGGTCCTCTGCTTCGTGCAACAAAACCTTCGTCTGTAATAGCATTTCACGATTGCAGTAACTAATATTCGAGCCTGGGCGAGATACACTTCAGTACCTTCTACGCGTGCATATAATCTGGCAAAGTCAGCATTCCGTGAATTCTCCCCTTCACACTGTAGACAGCGTACCAGATAAATCCCGGACTGGCCGACTGTGCGAGAAACGCTGGAGCCCTGCACGGTACTGCACGAGATTTTCCATTAAAATACGAATACTCGTGCCAGGTCTTTTGTCGGAAACTCGACAGAGATTTGCTGCCGCCGCCGCCGCTGGGGGGTCCCGCGTTTATCCTCGTACTTGGCTTACTTTTGGCGCTACGGTTTAACTTTGAGTAATTACTGTTTAATTACTCGACTGCGACGCGCAAGATGGAGCCCTAATGTGATTAACGGAAACACAATTAAAATTGAGTGGCGGTTGAGTTACTTCCGTAATCAATGGCAGCGGAGCACGGCAGACTGAGCTCTCTTCTCAGGCAGCTTCTGCTGCGGAGAGAGTTGCCAGATTAAGTCGCTGTCCAGTGCCGCGCTGTTTGCTGGGATTCTGACCGCCATATTGGCATTCCAACCGCAGTATTTCGCCTGCCTGTCATACAAGTCTTAGACCGTAGACAGTATGCGCGCGTGACACCATTATATTGAATCCTTCTCGATCAGCTAATTGGTGACATAATGGCAAAACTGGTTACTGTTTTCCTACTGATGAAGTACGAAGTATTGCACCAAGGAATATGCCTCTATCCTGGCATAAGATCAAGTATTCAGTGAGATGATAGCGCAGAACACTCTGCCTAGGGCCTTACGGCGCCGACAGGACTTCCGAAGGAGCTGCCATAACTGGAAATTTGGTTCAAATGATATCACGATTGCCGGCGGCTGTGGCCGAGCTGTTCTAAGCGCTTCAGTCCCGAACCTCGATGCTGCTACCGTCGCAGGTTCGAATCTTGCCTCGGCTGTGGATGTGTGTGCTGTCCTTAGATTGGTTAGGTTTAAGTAATTCTAAGTCTAGGGGACTGACGACCTCAGATGTTAAGTCGCATAGTGCTTAGAGCCATTTGAACCAATTTTGATATGACGATGGTCCAACTGTTACATCAGCCTCTGGAGGTGCTGACATTATAGGGAAGTTGGGAAAACTGATGTGATGTCTGCCCAACAATTACGCCCAGTGGCTCAGACTTTTTATGACTTGGAGGTCATGAGCCCCGCCGTTTCAGAAACACTATCTAACTCGGCTTGTATATACAGGGTGAGTCACCTAACGTTACCGCTGGATATATTTCGTAAACCACATTAAATACTGACGAACCGATTCCACAGACCGAACGTGAGGAGAGGGGCTAGTGTAATTGTTTAACACAAACCATAAAAAAATGCACGGAAGTGTGTTTTTTAACACAAACCTACGTTTTTTTAAATGGAACCCCGTTAGTTTTGTTAGCACATCTGAACATATAAACAAATACGTAATCAGTGCCGTTTGTTGCATTGTAAAATGTTAATTACATCCGGAGATATTGTAACCTAAAGTTGACGTTTGAGTACCACTCCTCCGCTGTTCGATCATGTGTATCGGAGAGCACCGAATTACGTGGGGATCCAAAGGGAGCGGTGATGGACCTTAGGTACAGGAGAGACTGGAACAGCACATTACGTCCACATGCTAACACCTTTTTATTGGTCTTTTTCACTGACGCACATGTAAATTACCATTTTATGAGGGGTGAGGTACACGTACACACGTGGTTTCCGTTTCCAATTACGGATTGGAATAGAGTGTGTCCCGACATGTCAGGCCAATAGATGTTCAATGTGGTGGCCATCATTTGCTACACACAATTGCAATCTCTGGCGTAATGAATGTCATACACGCCGCAGTACATCTGGTAATGTACATGTGCGTCAGTGAAAAATACCAATAAAAAGGTGTTAGCATGTGGACGTAATGTGCTGTTCCAGTCTCTCCTGTACCTAAGGTCCATCACCGTTCCCTTTGGATCCCTACGTAATTCGGTGCTCTCCGATACACACAATCGAACAGCGGAGGAGTGGTACTCAAGCGTCAACTTTAGGTTACAATATCTCCGGATGTAATTAACATTTTACAATGCAACAAACGGCGCTGATTACGTATTTGTTTATATGTTCAGATGTGCTAACAAAACTAACGTGGTTCCATCTAAAAAAACGTAGGTTTGTGTTAAAAAACATACTTCCGTGCATTTTTTATGGTTTGTATTAACCAATTACACTAGCCCCTCTCCTCACGTTTAGTCTGTGGAATCGATTCGTCAGTATTTGATGTGGTTTACGAAATATATCCAGCGGTAATGTTAGGTGACTCACCCTGTATATACTGTGTAATTCAGACGCGCCGGCCGTGGTGGTCTCGCGGTTCTAGGCGCGCAGTCCAAAACCGTGCGACTGCTACGGTAGCAGGTTCGAATCCTGCCTCGGGCATGGATGTGTGTGATGTCCTTGGGTTAGCTAGGTTTAAGTAGTTCTAAGTTCTAGGGGACTGATGACCACAGCAGTTGAGTCCCATAGTGTGTAAGTAGACTGTTTATGTTTTCTTATTGGCAACGTTACGTAGCGCTCAATATGAAAATCACTGGCTGTGCTGTGTGCAGTCTGTGGCTAGTTTGCGTTGTTGTCTGCCATTGTAGTGTTGGGCAGCGGCAGCTGGATGTGAACAGCGCGTAGCGTTGCGCAGTTGGAGGTGAGCCGCCAGCAGTGGTGGATGTGGGGAGAGAGATGGCGGAGTTTTGAAATTTGTCATGAACTGCTATATTTATATATGATGATATCAAGGTAAATACATTGTTTGTTCTCTATTAATATCTTTCATTTGCTAACTATCCCTATCAGTAGTTAGTGCCTTCCATAGTTTGAATCTTTTATTTAGCTGGCAGTAGTGGCGCTCGCTGTATTGCAGTAGCTTGAGCAGCGAAGATTTTTGTGAGGTAAGTGATTTGTGAAAGGTATAGTTTAATGTTAGTCAGGGCCATTCTTTTGTAGGGAATTTTGAAAGTCAGATTGCGTTGCGCTAACAAAATATTGTGTGTCAGTTTAAGCACAGTCGTGTATAATTGTTCAAAAGGGGACGTTTCATATGTCGACCCTTAGCCGAGGATACCTCACTGGAATCTTCTGATTTTTTCTTGTAGTTTGTGTAATTAGTGTAGATTTTGTTTATTGCTAGCGCGTAATTATAGAGAGAATTTCCTTTGTAGTTGTAGTTTTTCATTGTTGTACAGTAAAACAGTTGTGGCATGCATGTAGATTTGCAGCAAGTTTTTCGCAGCTGCGCTTGCAATTAACTAAATATTATTTTCAGTGCTATGTTAATGTGTTCTCTTATTTTTGCTCTTCAAATTGTGCTTTTCTGTGTTGTCGTGTGAAATATTGTGATAATAATGGCGTGTGAAAAACGTAATACTAGGCTCCAAAGTAAACTGAGAAATGACAGTGAAGACGAAAGCAGTGTGATAGCGCCGCAGAGTAATGAATTAACAGACATTCAAAGTAGTAATTTGGTAACCGTGCATAGGGAAATGGAGCAGGCGGCAAACAATGGCGTGGACAGTTAAACAATTAGTGAAGAGGGACGCATTATCGATCGATCGGTCGGCAACAGCTTGCCTCAGGAATCGGGAATGACAGGACACAATTTTGCAAATACTGTAGACTCAGGTTTTGGGTTCTCACCGTTTTCTCAAATGAGTCAAGACACATTTTCTGCTTGTCAAAATGTGAATGTTGCCGGTGCAACTTCACTGCCGAAAAGCACTGAGGAACATGTTTCAGATACCAGTGCATTGTTGTTACAATTAATGCAACAAATGGGACAAAAGCTTGAAAAGTTAGACACAATGGAACAACACCAGAGACAAACACAGCAACAGTTAGACACAGTGGAACAAAATCTCAAAAAGTTAGACACAGTGGAACAAAATCTCAAAAAGTTAGACACTACGCTTGAACAAACACGTGAAGATTTAACCACTGAGTTACATAACATCGAATCGAAATGTCAAAAGCTCTGTAATGACGTAAAAACACAAATTTGTGAGCATTTGCAACCTATTTTTTCGCGTCATGAAAATGTATTACAGAATCACGAAGCAGCCATAAAAGAACTGCAAACTATTGTTCATGAAAATCATGAGACCTTGCAAGCTACAATTGACTCAGTTGCATCTACCGATTCGGTTACGCAACTTGCAAGAACTCAGGAAAACTTAAAGGACACAGTAGATACCCTGAAAATTGGTTCAGAAAGACACATGGAGGAAATAAGTACACTATCGGAGAAAGTAGCCGAACTTTCGGATCAGGTCACTAACTTATCTACAAAGGTAGATGATGATCTGAATGACACAAGACCCGTAGCCTTCACTGACACAGAAGAGTATGAACAAATAAGAAAATTCAAACAAAATCAAAATCAAATCAATACACAGTACAAAAGAGAAATCCGGGAAGTACAAGATCAGTTGACGCAGGTAATACAAGAATTACGTATTTCAGACGACACTCGCGCTCCAATGCGGGAAGAGGGACATAGAAATGCGGAACAAACACAAAATAATAACACAGGACACTTCGGAAATTATGAAAGAAATTGGCAAGGCGCATTGGATTTTGAGATGGAACCGCCGAAACGAAGTAACAATGACCGACATGCGACTCGCCGACATGACGATTTTGACTATAAGCTGTTCATTACTACACGTAAATTCAAAACATTTAAGAATTCTGGCAACGACATTCATCCACAAGCATGGCTCCATCAATTCTCTCATTGTTTTCCTCCCAACTGGTCGTTGGAACACAGATTAGAATTTATGTGTGGCTACTGAGAGAATGAACCAGCTGTGAGAATGCGATCGGTCATTCACGATTGCCACAGTGAAGGAGAATTTTACCATGCCTTCCTCTCAGCATATTGGTCTCAAGCCACACAAGACCGAGTAAAACATGGTATCATAATGATGAAACATTTCGAACAATCTGAATTCTCCAGTCTTGTGAAATATTTTGAAGACATGTTGCACAAGAATCAGTACCTGTCAAACCCATACAGCCCCTCAGAACTCATCCGCATTTGCTTAATCAAATTACCTGAACATTTACGGCATATTATTTTAGCAGGACGTTGCAAAGACGACATTGAAGCTTTTCAGGGACTGTTACAAGAACTAGAAATTGACACTGATAATCGCGGAACGCGAAAACAAGAACACAACAATTACAGGTCACATCCGTCGCAATTCCGCGATGAAAGAAGTAATAACTTGACACGACAAGGCTATTCTCACAACACAAATCGTGACCAAAACAGACACCACCCGTATGACAACCGTTGGCAGAGTAGAAATAACTACAGGGAAAGATCACCTCTCAGTGGTAATGACTATCACAGAGACAATAAGAGAAACAGACAATATGGGAACCAAAATAAATACTATCAAGGGAGACAGAATAACTTTAGACGCAACGGACCAGCGCGCAGTTACGATTCAGGGAGAAATTCTCCACCACGTGGCCGACAAGAAAGAAACTGTGTAAACTACCGACAAAATGACAGACCTGAATTCCATCAGAACTGGCGAGCTTCAAACAGGGCAGGGCCTTCCCGTCAAAGTGAATTTGTAGAAGTTAGGTCTCCTAATCCCAATAACGGCGCGCGCCAACAAAGAGACAGACAATGACTCGCACAGCAGGCAGCCGCGTGCGCCCGCTGGCTCCAAGAAAAATAACATAAGACGTTAGCCTTGAGAAAAATTTTAGCATTCTTTACCGATGTATACAACATGATAATTGCTTTGAAGTTGAAACTCTGTGCACTAGAAAGAATAAAGGTTTACACCACATTTCACATGTAAAACCGTTTATTGAAAGATAATCTGCTTTTTAACTTTGTCTTTGCCATATAACTTTTCACTTTACATTACTATTATGCTTTGTCAGACTTAGAATCTGTTAATATGCAACAATGTTTGAAGTTAAATATCCAGTCAAGAACCAAGAGAACTTATTTAAACAGAAATTAAGAATGCATTGTTATAGTGAACTGACGACACATCGTTTTTGTGTGTGTACATTCTTGTTTGTTAGTGGCACGATTACATAACGACCATAAGGCTCACATACTTAAAACATATACTGGTACTGCTAATGAGATTTTAATGCTACATTTTGGTTTACTTGAAAATATATTCTGGATTTAAAGTACTTTCTGTGAGATACCAGATGACACAGTGGTTAGTTTATGTGACAACTACACGGTTTTATCACGACGCTACTAATGAGTGACAATTTACAATGTTGCTTTTGCGGTGTATCTGTTTTATATCTGCACAGTTTTTCTGAATTCTTCTGGAAAGTAAAACAGGTTTTAGTAGTAACTTTTGTAGTATAGCTACAATGAGACAGGGTTTTCCGTAGCACAACAATACGTTACAGTACAGTACTTTCTTCATCACAACAATAAGCGTAATAACTACGATATCTATACACAAAGCATTTCACTTTTGTTTATCATGAGGTAAGTACATTGACTTCTGCAGAACTTAGCTTTCGGAGGACGATAACTACGACACTTCCACAGAGATTATCTTACAGCAAGACGCACATTTAGCGCTACAGGACACGTATTTGAGTGATTAATTTTGTACTTAAAATATTTATTTTTAGAGATATTTGAAGGACAATGATACAAAGGTTTTCCGTAATACATTTCATTCCATTGTTGTAATCTGTAACACCTGAGGGTATAATTACATTAATCCTCAGGGGGGTACACGCTTACTTTGTGTACCATGTGTGTGGCAACCACAAGGAACCCTAGCTAATATGGTATTTGCTTATACAACTTTACACATCGGTACCATATTTCTCTAACACACAAATTACACAGCTATCTGATCATTTAACTGAGAGATAAACATTTTTTTTCTACATCAGTGACACAAGTTTACGCAATACACAGTTGGGTAACTTCACACTTATGAAACTGTATGTTGTCTGTACTGTGTGATCTGTTCATACTTTTTCGGAACCATTGTGATACTATGAGAGCTTTGAATGATATATTTGGTAAGGGAGCATGATTTTAAAGTACGTTTGAGGTAGATGACACTACTGAAATGAGCAGAGAATTTTTTTTAGGGTTTGAAATTATTGCAGAAAGCTACGACGTTTTTGAGATTTGACTGAGGTGTTATGATGTTATTATTACGACGACGATGTGTATTATGCTGTTGAGGTATGTTTATGATCAATAAGATGATGCTACCGTATATGAGGAATAAGAAGTATGTTGGAAACCAAGAATCGTGCTTTAAGAGTTATGTAAGTGCGTAAATGCGTGACTGTATCACAATGCTGACGAATATTTTATTTGGACACTTATATTTATAGAATTTTCTTTCTACAGATTTGCAACGCTAATTCTTGACCTGTGAAATATTTTTATGTGAGACTGTCACTATAGCGGAAACTGCTGTCGTAAATATTTCCGTAAGAAAGTTAAGTGACCACCTGCACGTAATACGTCGCGGGCAACCACCTGGGCGACAGCCGTCCGAAAAAAAGCCATTAGCCTTTCAGCGGCACAGGTAGAAAAAAAAGGGGAGGCCATTATACTCGCTATTGACATTTCCTTGTTGAAAGCATACTGTGGAGCTCGTAATTTATGATATTTACTGAAATGCTTAATGAAATGACGAGAAATATTTTTACATCTGCACACCTGATTACGACAAGCGTCTTTCTACGAGAGTTGAGAGAATTTCTACTAACTTATGAAATGTCACATGACTATTGAATGATATTTTTATGCTTTGGTTTGCGTAATTGCTTATTTCATTTGATACCTGTTTTCCAGCTGTGTTACAGCATTAGTTTTGTAAAATAAACTTAGATGCATTTGCTAATGTGAACACTTTCTGTCAACAGATCTATTAAATGATAATTTTGTAATCCACATTCTTTAAAAAAAGGAGCACTTGGAAAGGAAAGAACAATAAGAAGGCACTAGTAACAGTAACTGGACACATAATTTTCTTTTCGAGTTCATGGTAATATTTTTTTTTATAATAAGTTGTTGTGGTGCACCACTTTAATTTACATAGACATTAAGATGTGAATATACACTTCCCTTATCTGCATTGTTGTTTTTACTGTAATATCTTTTCTGCTTGAGCTTTGTCATGTATAGATATAAGTTTTATATTTTTTATATTTTTTATATTTGCTGCTGCTGTTTGCCAGGCATAGTGCTACTGAATTTTAAATTGTGTTACTCTGTTAAGCTAGTTTTACTACTGACTTATTTTTCTTGTTACTGTGCATTGGCTCATATTAGTTGTAATGTTGCATTGCTTGGTAATTTATATTTACTGTAGCTTGCTTTGCAATTTTCCATTTTTTTTGCATTGCTGTTTGTGTTAATTTGTTATGTGCTGCTGCATTGCCTCGTCCCTTAGTTTAGTATCTGAGCTCAGTAGATTTAAGTTAGCTTAAGAGGAGACTATATAAGAAACTAACTATTATAAATTTATAAGAAATGCATTGAGAAGCTATCAGAAAATGGTCTGGCAAAATAAAAAGGATACTGTACAGTGGAGAAAAACTATTATTGACAGAGGATGGGAACAGAATACAGAAAGCAGAGAGAAAAACTATTTTTGACAGAGGATGTGAACAAAATACAGAAGGCAGGCTTAGATAGGACTTTTGGGAATAATGATGAATGAAGGGAGATCTCCAAGAAGCAAAGAAAGTTTTGTTTGCAAAATACTGCAATGAAACAAACCCTGTCCTTTCCTATTGGTGTTATCCCACTATGTGTTTGTGTACCCTTGTGTATTTGTTTTCTTCCTGTCTCTGTGTAGTTTCATAGAATTTTTTGTTCTTTTAATATTAAGCTACATTCACTATGATGAGGAATACTGTTATCCCCAAATACAATTGGCATTAATAATGTGTTATTTACTTTGTAAAGATGTTTAGACATTATTTATTCTGTTTTGTGTTAATGCTCATGTGTGAAGTTGATGTTTCGAAAGTTATTCCGATCTTTTATGTATGTACTCATGTCATAATTCCTGTAACATTGATGTATATGTTTATTTCTATTCTTTTGTAAAGCCCCTATTATCTACAAATGTTATCTGTATTATTATGTTGTAATGATGTTTTCTGTATCTTTGTAATTGTATTCTCATGTTATAAAATTGTACTTGACACCAGTTCATCAAATTAAGTAACTTGTGAGTTACATTTCACTGCACACGTTTCTGTTGATCATAGTATATGGACAATATGTGAGAAGTTGGGACTTTTAGTGCTTGCACGTGTGTTACTAATTCAGCAAGGGACTGGATAACAGCATTGCTGGTTCTAAGGACAATTCCAAAAACTTTGTGAGTGCACAAGTGGTGGTTTATGGACTTGCTATATTCTCCGCAAGACTCTTCGATGGTGAATGTGCACCTGCACAATCGCAACAGATGGCTGCTGGACATTTCTACAAGGACTACAGTGGGTCTGCACCTCTGGTGGCCCACCAATACCATTATCTCTACAAGGACTACAGTGAGTCTGCATCTTTGATGGCCCACCAATACCATTATTTCTACTAGGACTACAGTGGGTCTACACCTTTGCTGACTCACCAGTACCATTATTTCTGCAAGGACTGCAGTGGGTCTGCGCCTCTGATGGCCCACTAATACCGTAATCTCTACCAGGACTGCAGTGGGTCTACTCTGTGATGACCTACCTACCAATGTTCTTCAAAACGTCGAATGACTCTGCTGTGGGTTTGCTATGTTGTGGCGCATTACCTGTCAGCATGTCAAGAGTCAGCACTGTCTTTCTGATGGAAGGACACTACTTCTTCAAGACTGCATGGAAATCCACTACTTCTGTGTGCATTCTCTTTTACTGTTCAGACTTTGAAAAAAAAAAGAAAAACACTGTAATTTTACTGTGATGAATCAGGACTGTCTTTATAGACTGTGAGAAAATTTTAGCTTTTGACCAACATTGTATCAATAAGTGTGTGCATTTGATTTCTTTGTTATTGTAATTATGAAAAATTTTTTCAAATCTGTATTGGCCACTGCCCAATCCAATTTGTAAAATTTTTTTTGTGGGGAGCATGGGGGCTATGTAAGTAGGCTGTTTATGTTTTCTTATTGGCAACGTTACGTAGCGCTCAATATGAAAATCACTGGCTGTGCTGTGTGCAGTCTGTGGCTAGTTTGCGTTGTTGTCTGCCATTGTAGTGTTGGGCAGCGGCAGCTGGATGTGAACAGCGCGTAGCGTTGCGCAGTTGGAGGTGAGCCGCCAGCAGTGGTGGATGTGGGGAGAGAGATGGCGGAGTTTTGAAATTTGTCATGAACTGCTATATTTATATATGATGATATCAAGGTAAATACATTGTTTGTTCTCTATTAATATCTTTCATTTGCTAACTATCCCTATCAGTAGTTAGTGCCTTCCATAGTTTGAATCTTTTATTTAGCTGGCAGTAGTGGCGCTCGCTGTATTGCAGTAGCTTGAGCAGCGAAGATTTTTGTGAGGTAAGTGATTTGTGAAAGGTATAGTTTAATGTTAGTCAGGGCCATTCTTTTGTAGGGAATTTTGAAAGCCAGATTGCGTTGCGCTAACAAAATATTGTGTGTCAGTTTAAGCACAGTCGTGTATAATTGTTCAAAAGGGGACGTTTCAAGTGCTCAGAGCCATTTGAACCATTTTGAATTCAGTCGCAGTCATGGTCAGGCGCTAGCCAAGGCGAGGTTCACGTCAGTCGTTAATCCCACGTGAATCAAGATGGAGTCTCAGATAATTCTCATTTATTGCTCCACCTCAGTTGCACATTTTTAACCAGATTACGTATCTTCGGATTTAAGTAGTTGCTTCAGCAACCAGTCTTGTCTAATCAGTATATCTGGCTATTGGTATGTGGCTCTGAGTAGAAAAGAAGTGTTGCTGACTCAACTACTCAGATCCAAAGATGATCCAGAGTGATCCAAACATGTAATATAATTTAAAAAATGCAACTGAAACGGAATAATAAATGGGAATTATCTTAATAACTTACAGTTGGTGAATCTCTCAGGACGCTTATGTTGGTTATACTGAAAGCCACAGTCTTTCCTCAGTAGCTGCAAGTCGTTGTCTGAATGGTGTTGACTGGGAACATTTGCACCATTGGGTCATCCACTGGGTAACGGTTGTCCCCTGCTGGCCGCCTCTTTGAGGGAGCGGGGTTTGAACCTGAACCATCTAGCTGTCCAGCCGTCACCACCTGTGTGGGCACAAGATTTGTCTGCCTTTGCCATCTTCCGTAGCATCGGATATCAAATGTTTCTATCCTCAAAACGCTTTCTAAAATTTAAATTTCTTTTCGATGTTAACAAATTGTTCATTTTCAGCAATATTGTACTTGCTGCTGCCAGTTTGCATTTTATATTCTCTCTATTTCGGCCAACGTCAGTTATTATGCAGCCCAAGTAGCAAACCATATCTACTACTTTTAGTATTCTATTTCCTTGTGAAAGGTCTCTTTTAGATTCCTTTCATGTTATTTTCCTCCATATATTGTTTACGTCATACATTCCACCTCTAAATTTACTGTGGTATTTCAAAATTTATCTGGAAGAAGACTGAGCAGTGGGATATGTTATATTGACACATAATCAAGAACAACTTGTCATACAACACTTTCAAACACATTTTTATATGTAATTCGTATCATACAGTTTCATATGGAACCCACAGCCCCTTCCTTTACATCGTGTATATGATGTCTTAAGATATTATCATCTCCTTCCCTTCTGGTGTGAAAGGATGAATGAGTGGGCGTATTTGTAATTGCATGCTCGGTGGTAGCAGAGAAGTTCTTTCTGCTAGAGAAAAGCCGGCCGAAGTGGCCGTGCAGTTCTAGGCGTTGCAGTCTGGAACTGCGAGACCGCTACGGTCGCAGGTTCGAATCCTGCCTCGGGCATGGATGTGTGTGATGTCCTTCGGTTAGTTAGGTTTAAGTAGTTCTAAGTTCTAGGGGACTCATGACCACAGAAGTTGAGTCCCATAGTGCTCAGAGCCATTTGAACCAAGCCATTTGCTAGAGAAAAGTAGGACCAACGTCTGAGTAGGTAGCTACTATTTCTAACCAAAGAGGTTTGTCTCCTTGGTGTGGTCCTGTCCATCCCTTGTCAAGTTGCTCACTTCCTATTGTAACTGTGGGACACCCTCGGAAGGGGCCCACGATACTCAGTCTGCGCCCAGTTTCTGAAGTGGTAAGATCTCCGGATAAGCGCGTGTCTGGTCAGTCCGAAGGACAACGGAATTCTTAAGTTCAGCCTAACTGAAAAGTTAATCGCATTTGTTACAGATCTACAGCGAAAATGTTATTATACTTTTTTAAATCGCGACGCCATGCAATTTCAGTGTTAGTTTCGGAATGTATTGCGGTAGTGGCTTTGTCCCCACTCGAATAAAGGAAAGTAGAAGCACGTGGTGATGAGGCGTAATTGTAATTAAGATCGTCGGTCTTTAATGTGAATGTGCGTGTGATTGTAAGGTTTCTTCTCGATAAAATTTTTCAAATTTGTTATTTTTCTTTATGTTCAAGTCATGTGGTGTGTGCTTTGTGGCACCAGTATCACATGCTCATAAAGTTGTTTGACCCATCAGGTCACTACCATCTACATCTACATCTACATACAGACTCCGCAATCCACCATTCGGTGCGTGGCGGAGGGTACCTCGTACCACAACTAGCATCTTCTCTCCCTGTTCCACAACCAAACAGAACTAGGGAAAAATGACTGCCTATATGCCTCTGTGTCAGGAAGTCATTTCTGAAAGTATTTGTATGGAGTGTAGCCATGTATGGAAGTGAAACATGGACGATAAATAGTATGGACAAGAAGAGAATAGAAGCTTTCGAAATGTGGTGCTACAGAAGAATGCTGAAGATTAGATGGGTAGATCACATAACTAATCAGGAAGTATTGAATAGGATTGGGGAGAAGAGAAGTTTGTGGCAGAACTTGACCAGAAGAAGGGATAGGTTGGTAGGACATGTTCTGAGGCATCAAGGGATCACCAATTTAGTATTGGAGGGCAGCGTGGAGGGTAAAAATCGTAGAGGGAGACCAAGAGATGAATACACTAAGCAGATTCAGAAGGATGTAGGCTGCAGTAGGTACTGGGAGATGAAGAAGCTTGCACAGGATAGAGTAGCATGGAGAGCTGCATCAAACCAGTCTCAGGACTGAAGACCACAACAACAACAACAACAATATGCCTCTGTAGGAGCCCTAATCTCTCTTATCTTATCTTTGTGGTCTTTCCGAAAATAGAAGTAAAATTGGACTGCAGTCAGCCTCAAATGCTGGTTCTCTGAATTTCCTCAGTAGCGATTCACGGAAAGAACGCCTCCTTTCCTCCAGAGACTCCCACCCGAGTTCCTGAAGCATTTCCGTAACACTCGCATGATGATCAAACCTACCAGTAACAAATCTAGCAGCCCGCCTCTGAATTGCTTCTATGTCCTCCCTCAATCCGACCTGAAAGGGATCCCAAACGCTCGAGCAGTACTCAAGAATAGGTCGTATTAGCGTTGTATGAGCGGTCTCCTTTACAGATGAACCACATCTTCCCAAAATTCTACCAATGAACCGAAGACGACTATCCGCCTTCCCCACAACTGCCATTACGTGCTTGTCTCACTTCATATCGCTCTCCAATGTGACGACCAAATATTTAATCGACGTGACTGTGTCAAGCGCTACACTACCAATGGAGTATTCAAACATTACGGGATTCTTTCACCTATTCATCTGCATTAACTTACATTTATCTATATTTAGAATTAGCTGCCATTCTTTACACCAATCACAAATCCTGTCCAAGTCATCTTGTATCCTCCTACAGTCACTCAACGACGTCACCTTCCCGTACACCACAGCATCATCAGCAAACAGCCGCACATTGCTATCCACCCTATCCAAAAGATCATTTATGTACATAGAAAACAACAGCGGACCTACCACACTTCCCTGGGGCACTCCAGAAGATACCCTCGCCTCCTATGAACACTCACCACCGAGGACAACGTACTGGGTTCTATTACTTAAGAAGTCTTCGAGCCACTCACATATTTGGGAACCAATCCCATATGCTCGTACCTCAGTTAGGAGTCTGCAGTGGGGTACCGAGTCAAACGCTTTCCGGAGGTCAAGGAATATGGCTTCCGCCTTATACCCTTCATCTATGGTCCGCAAGATATCATGTAAAAAATGGGCGAGTTGCGTTTCGCAGCAGCGATGCTTTCTAAAGCCGTGCTGATACATGGACAGCAACTTCTCTGTCTCCGGGAAATTCACTATATTCGAAGTGAGAACATGTTCGAGAATCCTGCAACAAACCGATGTTAAGGATATTGGTCTATAATTTTAAGGATCAGTCCTTCTACCCTTCTTATATACAGGCGTCACCTGCGATTTTTCCAGTCGCTCGGGACTTTACGTTGGGAAAGAAAAATGGTTCAAAGGGCTCTGAGCACTATGGGACTTAGCTTCTGAGGTCGTCAGTCCCCTAGAACTTAGAACTACTTAAACCTAACTAACCTAAGGACATCACACACATCCATGCCCGAGGCAGGATTCGAACCTGCGACCGTAGCGGTCGCGCGGATCCAGACAGTAGCGCCAGAACCGCTCGGCCACCCCGGCCGGCATTGGGAAAGAGATTCGCGATAAATGCAAGCTAAGTAAGGAGCCAATGCAGTAGAGTACTCTCTGTAAAACCGACTTGGAATCCCATCAGGACCTGGTGATTTATTTATTTTCAACCCATTCAGCTGTTTCACAATCCCAGGGATGTCTATCACTATGTCCTCCATAGGGGAATCTGTACGAGACTCAAACGGCGGTGTGTTTGTACGATCCTCCTGCGTGAAAGATTTCTCAAATGCTAAATTTAAAATTTCAGCTTTCGTTGTGCTGTCTTCCGTTGCCAGGCCAGACTGATCAGTGAGTGACTGGACTGAAGCCTTCGACCCGCTGACCGATTTTACGTAAGACCAGAATTTCCCTGGGTTTTGAGCAAGATCTTTTGCTAAGGTATGACGGTGGTAGTGGTTGTATGCTTCGCGCATCGCTGTTTTTACAGCAGTACGAATCTCTACTAACTTTTGCCTGTCCTCATTCTCCCGATCTTTCTTGTACCGCGAGTGCAACTGTATTTGCTTCCTGAGCATTCTCCGAAATGCGCTGTTATACCACGGTGGGTCTTTTCCGTCCGTAACCCACTTTTTCGGGACATACTTGTCCAATGTGTGATTTACAATGTGTTTAAAATTTGCCCATAATTCTTCCACGTCCATCGTACCGGAAGTAAATGAAGTCGATTCATTTACTAAGTGGGATGCTAACAACTGCTTATCTGCTCTTTCTAGCAGCGTACCATGGCGTTAGTAACGCAGTTCGAATGTTTCTCTTGTAACTAAAGTTTCGATTTAATTTTTTTATTATTAAAATTATTGTGGAATTACACATTTCTGTAAATCTAGTTGACCACGTGCAGCATGTGGTGTAATAACAAAACTGGCCCTCAGCTACTCTTTTGGGTAACATTTTGGGTATTCAAACGTAGTTAATCGGTACGACGAGCAGTTATTCCTGTTTCATATTCTCTTTGAAAGATTTCATGGACCATTTGGTAAGATTGTGGATATATCGCACCACGTTTTCTTTGTATAAACTTACTATACTAGTCTGTGGTTATCCGTTAGGAACAGGACTACAGTACGATCCGAATTTCTTTGTTTTAAATAGAATCGATTAGCTATGGTTCATTTCCTTTTGTGTAGCCTTCAACGATCTTTGTGTGTTAGTTTGAATGTGGTATTGCACTCTGTTACCCTGCTTCCCATTCTTTCTTTCCTTTTTTTTGTTTTTTTGTTTCCTGTTCTTAGAAAGTCACGTTTTCCTAGCATTAAATAAGGCACCAGCTTTGAGTGAGGTTCACCATGTTGTACGTTTCATTGAACACTGATAAACTTTAAAATAAATATCAAAGTTTAAGCTTAGTTTATTTTTCTTTAATATAATTTTCCCTATAATCTGTTCAATTAAAATAACAACTAAAATTTTATAAAAAAACAGGTGATAGTGTGCGTGACTATTCCGTAAACTATAAAAATTCATAACAGTAGTAAAAATTTGTCAGTCACGCACGGATACTTTCCACACGAAGTGCGAACGGTTTTTAAAAACACTAGGCTCATTATAATTGTCTAATTCACTCAGCGTCACTTGATTTAAATGAATTTTTCATAAGTGACCATGTAAAAATAGAGGCTGTTAACTTTTGAATTCGCGCAAATAAAAGAGTTTTTTTTCTTAATGATCAACATGTTATGTTATGTTATGTTAACCGGGGACCCAGAAACGACAGAGAGGCTCCGTCCCTGCCGCAGCCGCAGTGGTCCGCAACCCCACGTCGACTACCGCAGTCCACTTCACTCTCCGCCGCCCCACTCTGAGCCCAGGGTTATTGTGTGGTTCGGCCCCCGGTGGACCCCACCAGGGGCACGTCTCACACCAGACGAGTGTAACATCTATGTTTGCGTGGTAGAGTAATGGTGGTGTACGCGTACGTGGAGAACTTGTTTGCGCAGCAATCGCTGACATAGTGCAGCTGAGGCGGAATAAGGGGAACCAGCCCGCATTTTCCGAGGCAGATGGAAAACCGCCTAAAAACCATCCAGAGACTGGCTCACCGGACCTCGTCGACACAATTCCGCCGGGCGGATTCGTGCCGGGGACCGGCGCTCCTTCCCGCCCGGAAAGCCGTGCATTAGACCGCACGGCCAATCAGGCTGGCAATAATCAACATACTACCGTTCATTTGAAAACTATTTCCCGTACGTCATTCTGCACTGCATGACGGTATCTGCACCCCTTCTCAAGAATCATGTTAGGAACCATTGCTTTAAAGTCATTTTCCCACCTCCCCCCCCCCCCCCCCCCCCCTCTTGACATTTTCAGTTCAGTTCAGGGGCAGTAATACAGCTGAGGTAGGCTCGTGAATGGCCAGTGTCATCACAGGTGTCTGATACCGGAAGGTGTCGCCTCTCTGGACAAACAGGCGGCCACCGCCCGAGGCCAGGTGAGCGCCGCGCACCAGCTGTTTATCCAGTGTCCCCGTCCCATTAGACGCCCGACACCTTGCAGCGCAGGCTAATTCCTAGAGCATATTTGGGCGCGCCGTTATTATTTAGGCAGCTCAGCGGCGCCGTATGTGCCTACTGATATAGCGATACCCGCCGGCTGACACAATTGGCGCCGGAGCGCTGTTTGGCGAAGCCGTTGGACCGCGACCAATCAACGCTGGCGTTGCGTGACGTTCCACTACGAACTGGGGCTTTGTAGCCGTTCTCTCTGATACGCGGCGCAGCGTATGCATCGCGCCAGTAGCGTTCAGACTGAGTTTCGCCCAAGTCGGAGTGCGGACACGTTGATTTGTCTTTTCTGTTATATCACATTACGTCAAATTACGGTGAAGTTACTGCATAATCAACAATAATAAAAGTAATGTTTGAAACATCAGTTACTAGCCACAGTCCCAGTCTTCTTACTATCAAGAAATCTGCATCTGTGAGCCATTACAGATCTACAATACTGGCCATTATAATTGCTACACCAAGAAGAAATGTAGATGATAAACGGGTATTCATTGGACAAATATATTATACGAGAACTGACATGTGATTACATTTTCACTCAGTTTGGGTGCATAGATCCTTAGAAATCAGTTCCCAAAACAACCACCTCTGGCCGTAATAACGGCCTTGATACCCCTGGGCATTGAGTCAAACAGAGCTTGGATGGCGTGTATAGGTACATCTGCCCATGCACCATCAACACGATACCACAGTTCATCGAGAGTAGTGACTGGCGTATTGTGACGAGCCAGTTGCTCGGTCACCATTGACCAGACGTTTACAGTTGGTGAGAGATCTGGAGAATGTGCTGGACAGGACAGCAGTCGAACATTTTCTGTATCCAGAAAGGCCCGTACAGGACCTGCAACATGCGGTCGTGCATTATTCTGCTCCAATGCAGGGTTTCGCAGGGATCGAATGAAGGATAGAGCCACGGGTCGCAACACATCGGAAATGTAACGTCCACTGTTCAAAGTGCCGTCAATGCGAACAAGAGGTGACCGAAACGTGTAACAGTTGCACCCCATACCACCACGGCGGGTGATACGCCAGTATGGCGATGACGAACGCACGCTTCCAATGTGCGTTCACCGCGATGTCGCCAAACACGTATGCGACCATCGTGATGCTGTAAACATAACCTGGATTCATGACGTTTTGCCATTCGTGCACCCAGGTTCGTCGTTGAGTACACCATCGCAGGCGCCCCTGTCTATGATGCAGCGTCAAGGGTAACCGCAGCTATCATCTCCGAGCTGATAGTCCATGCTGCTGCAAACGTCGTCGAACTATTCGTGCAGATGGTTGTTGTCTTGCAAACGTCCCCATCTGTTAACTCAGGGCCGGCCGGTGTGGCCAAGCGGTTAAAGGCGCTTCAGTCTGGAACCGCGCGACCGCTACGGTCGCAGGTTCGAATCCTGCCTTGGGCATGGATTTGTGTGATGTCCTTAGGTTAGTTAGGTTTAAGTAGTTCTAAGTTCTAGGGGACTGATGACCTTAGATGTTAAGTCCCATAGTGCTCAGAGCCATTTGAACCATTTGTTAACTCAGGGATCGAGACGTGGCTGCACGATCCGTTACAGCCATGCGGATAAGACGCCTGTCATCTCGACTGCTAGTGATTCGAGGCCGTTGAGATCCAGCACGGCGTTCAGTATTACCCTCCTGAACCCACCGATTCCATATTCTGCTAACAGTCATTGGATCTCGACCACCGCGAGCAGCAATGTCGCGATACGATAAACCGAAATCGCGATGGGCTACCTTTATCAAAGTCGGAATCGTGATGGTACGCTTTTCCCCTCCTTACACGAGGCATCACAACAACGTTTCACCAGACAACGTCTGTCAACTGCTTTTTTTTCATGAGAAATCGGTTAGAAACTTTCCTCATGTCAGCACGTTGTAGGTGTCGCCACCGGAGCCAACCTTGTGTGAATGCTCTGAAAAGGTAATCATTTCCATACCACAGCACCTTCTTCCTGTCGGTTAAGTTTCGCGTCTGTAGCACGTCATCTTCGTGGTGTAGCAATTTTAATGGCCAGTAGTGTACTACGTTGAGCAAAAGTAATTATACACAGGACACCCATGTGTGTCGGACCTGCTTTTGCCCGGGAGTGGTGCAGTAAATCGACGTGGCATAGACTCAAAAAGTCAGTTGATGTCCCCTGCAGAAATATTGAGCAGTGCTGCCTCTATTTACACCCATAATTGCGAAAGTGTTGTCGCTGCAGGGTTTCGTGCACGAACTAACATCTCGATTATGTTCCATAAATGTTAGGGGGATTCATGTCGGGCGATTTGGGTGACCAAATCATTCGTTCGAATTGTCTAGAACTTCCTTCAGACATACCACGAACAATTGTTCAAAATGGCTCTGAGCACTATGGGACTTACCATCTGAGGTCGTCAGTCCCCTAGAACTACTTAAACCTAACTAACCTAAGGATATCACACACATCCATGCCCGAGGCAGGATTCGAACCTGCGACCGTAGCAGTCGCGCGGTTACGAACAATTGTGGCCCAGTGACGTGGCGCATTGTCATCCATAAAAATTCCATCTTTGTTTGCTGCAAACGGCCTCTAAGTAGTCGAACATAATCATTTCCAGTCAATGATCGCCCCGCGCCAACTGCTTGTCTGGTGTCGCGATCCATTAGACACGAGAAAACTTGCAGCACTGCCTAATTCCTAGAATATTTTGGTTGAGTTGGACCAAAAGACCCAGTTCATTCCATGTAAACACAGGCCACACCACCATGCAGCTACCACTAGCTTGCTCAGTGCTTTGTTGACATCGTTGGTCCATAGCTTTGTGGGGTCAGCGCCACACTCAAACCCTACCATCAGCTCTTACCGACTGAAACATTCACTCATCTGACCAGACCACGTGTTTTCAGTCGTCTGGAGTCCAACCGATATCGTCGCGAGCTGACACGAGAAAACTTGCAGCACTGCCTAATTCCTAGAATATTTTTGTTGAGTTGGACCAAAGGACCCAGTTCATTCCATGTAAACACAGGCCACACCACCATGCAGCTACCACTAGCTTGCTCAGTGCTTTGTTGACATCGTTGGTCCATAGCTTTGTGGGGTCAGCTCTTACCGACTGAAACATTCACTCATCTGACCAGACCACGTGTTTTCAGTCGTCTGGAGTCCAACCGATATCGTCGCGAGCTGACACGAGAAAACTTGCAGCACTGCCTAATTCCTAGAATATTTTTGTTGAGTTGGACCAAAGGAGCCAGTTCATTCCATGTAAACACAGGCCACACCACCATGCAGCTACCACTAGCTTGCTCAGTGCTTTGTTGACATCGTTGGTCCATAGCTTTGTGGGGTCAGCGCCACACTCAAACCCTACCATCAGCTCTTACCGACTGAAGCATTCACTCATCTGACCAGACCACGTGTTTTCAGTCGTCTGGAGTCCAACCGATATCGTCGCGAGCTGAAAAAGGCGCTGCAGGTGATGTCACGCTGTTAGCAAAGGCTCTCTCGTGGGTCGCACTGCCACACCCCACTAACGCCAATTTTCGCCGCACTGTCCTAAGGGATGCATTCGTCATACTTCCCACGAGGATTTCTGCTGTTATTTCACACAGTGTTGCTTGTCTGTTAGCACTGCCAACTCTATGGAAATGCTGCTGCTCTCGGTCGGTAAGTGAAGGCTATCGGCCACTGCCTCGACTGTGGTGAGAGCTAATACCTAAAATTTGGTATTATCGGCACACTCTTGACACTGTGACCCACAGCATATTCAATTCCAAACGATTTCCAAAATGGAATGTACCATGTATCTAGCTCTAGCTATCATTCTGCATTCAGCTCCCGTCGTGCAACCGTAATCATGTTGGAAACATTTTCACGTGATTCACCTGAGTACAAATGATAGCTCCGTTGCTGCCCTTTTGTACCTTTGACAACTCTGTAAAGGCACTGCCCGTTTTATACCTCGTGTACTCAATACTACTGCAGTCTGTATATATGCATTTCGCTACCCCATGACTTTTCATCACCTCAGTAAATGAGACATTACTGACCTTTTAACACGACCCTATTTACCTGTGCCATTGTGCGTCTGGAAGCAGTGCCTCCGTCGAATCTGACTGAAAAGTGAGTGTCGAAAGTAGGCTACTTCGAATGATGTTGTTTATACCAAAAAAACGGTTCAAATGGCTCTGAGTACTATGGGACTCAACTGCTGTGGTCATAAGTCCCCTAGAACTTAGAACTACTTAAACCTAACTAACCTAAGGACAGCACACAACACCCAGCCATCACGAGGCAGAGAAAATCCCTGACTCCGCCGGGAATCGAACCCGGGAACCCGGGCGTGGGAAGCGAGAACGCTACCGCACGACCACGAGATGCGGGCTGTCTATACCAGATTTTCTGTTCAAACACTTCAACTGACGCATATGACACTCGATTGATGTTCTGGAAAATAACTGTTCGAGTGCAGTAACCTAGCAGAGACGTAATTATTCACAAAAGTGCACGTATGGTAAATGTTTATAATGAATACAGTCAGCGTATCAAAATGTTAAAACTGTCTTCGAATTCCAACAGGCAACTCGATATGAAAACTACATTCACAGTCAGTCACTGTTGGAAGTGGCATTGTTGACTCTATTGACACAATGAACACTATTGAAGTCTGACACAGTTTTTAAGTAGGCTGTTTAGGTTTTTATGTTGGTAACGCCACGTAGCGCTCTATATGAAAATCATTGACTGTGCTGTGTAAAGGCTGTGGTTGGTTTGCATTGTTGTAATTTGCTATTGCAGTGTTGGGCCGTTGGCTGTTAACAGCGCGTAGCGTTGAGCAGTTGGAGGTGAGCCGCCAGCAGTGGTGGATGTGAGGAGAGAAATGGCGGAGTTTTGAGAGCGGATGATCTGGACGTGTGTCCTTCAGAGACAGTAAATTTGTAAGACTGGATGTCATGAACTGCTATATATTTTTTTTTACTTTTGAACACTATGAAGGTAAATACATTGTTTGTTCTCTATCAAAATCTTTCATTTGCTAAGTATGCCTATGAGTAGTTAGTGCCTTAAGTAGTTCGAATCTTTTATTTAGCTGGCAGTAGTGGCGCTCGCTGTATTGCAGTAGTTCGAGTAACGAAGATTTTTGTGAGGTAAGTGATTTGTGAAAGGTGTAGGTTAATGTTAGTCAGGGCCATTCTTTTGTAGGGATTTTTGAAAGTCAGATTGCGTTGCGCTAAAAATATTGTGTGTCAGTTTAGTGTTGATCAGAATAGGTAAAGAGCGAAATGCCTGAGTACGTTCAGTTCTGCTCAGTTGTTTGAAAATCAAATAATGTAAGAGTGAAATTTGTACTCACTTGCCCACTGTACGTTTTTGGACACAGATGTTACTCTTTTCATAACCTCCTCCAGACTGACCCAAATTACTTCTAAAAGCCTCTCTTTCATAATATTACATTAATTAAAGCTATATTTATCTGTTGTTGTTCACTATTTTTTTACAAATTATAGTTAAAAACTTACATTTCCGATTTACTGAATACTGCAGGAAGACTCTTCTGAACGTTAAGTGTTAGAATCAACAATAATCTCTACTGAATTACACTGATTAGTTTGCTAAAATATGGTACTGTATTTCAGCAACAATGTTTTAACTATGCGTGCTAATTTCTCTGAACATAAATGAGAGAAGAAGTTGCTAAAATATTTTCAACAGAAACATTACAATTGCTTCACTTATTTATGTATATTTTAGATGTACTATACCAGGATGTTACTTACTGGGAATTGTTTATGTATGGGCAATAATAAGTAAGTTCTAAAATTAGTAATGACTATAATTGGGACAGTTTTTAGGTAAACTAACTAGTTCATAAACTCGTGATAGCCAAAGGAATGTAATAAATACTAAAGTTAAGTTAGAAAAGCACTATATCAATATTTGCGATTTTTAGGTACTGTGCACAGGCATAAAAATAACACTATTGAAAGTACTACTACTACTACTACTCCATCCGAAGAGGTCTCGAGAGATCCTAACGGCACTAACCGACCGCCGTGTCATCCTCACCCTATAGGAATCCACAGCTCGTGATGTAGAAGCTAGTATTGCTGCATCTGGATCAAGGGGTTCGAGGTTTGATTCCCGGTCGGGTTGTGAATTTTCTCTGCCAGGGCACTGGGTGTTTGTGTTGTCCTCATCATTTCATCATCATCCTCATCATTCGTGACAGTAGTTAGATTGGACAGTGAAGAAAATTGGACTGTGAACAAATTGCGACTTTGTATGGGCGCTGATGATTGCGCAGTTGAGCGCCCCACAAACCAAACATCATCATCTCACACCCTATAGGCATCAATGGACGCGGATATGAAGTGTCCTGTAGTCAGCATACAGCTCTCCCGGAAGTTGTTAGTTTTCGTCCCCGCAGCCGCTACTTCTAAATCAAGTACCTCCTCTATTTGGTTCACAAGGACTGAGGGTACCCCGCTTGCTAACAGCGATTGGTAGACTGGACGGTCACCCATCCAAGTGCCAGCCACGCCCGACAGCCCTTCATTTCGGTGATCTCACGGGAATCGGTGCTACCACTGCGGCAAGGCCGTGGGCCTATTGAAGATGCTTGAAAAAAAAAATACAATTTGGAAGGGGTGGGAGGGGGGGGGGAGAGAAAACATAACAGGATGAAAGAATCCACCAGCCTTCTTATTATCTATTTAGTTAATGCAAAAGTAACCGCAACAGAAGGGGATCGAAGCTTTTGAGATGTGACTGTTGAAAATTAGATGGACTGATAAGAAATGAGGAGGTTCTCCGCAGAATCGGTGAGGAAAGGTATATATGGAAAAGACTGACAAGAATAAGGAACAGGATGGTAGGACGTTTGTTAAGATATCGGCAAGAACTTCCATGGCACTAGAGGGAGCTGTAGCGAGTCAAAACAATAGAGGAATATAGAGATTGGAATACTCTCAGCAAATAACGGTACACGAATATTCCAAGTGCTACTTTGAAATGAAAAGTTTGGCACCGGAAAGGAATTCGTAGCGGGCCGCATCAAATCAGTCAGAAGACTGATGACTCAGAAAAAAAATCCTTTTTGATAGTTAGCCTTGTGTAGAAATTCGTGACCAATCAAGCTGGTAAGACGATGAGTACCACGCCATTAGCACCAGTTCCGATCTCCTGTAATGATGGTTTCCAAAAACTGCCAATTCGGTCAGACATGTCTATGAAATCTCCAGATATTTCTACGTGTATATCTATATCAATATGCCGCAAGCTACCTGACGGTGTGTGAGGAGAGTGCACTTCTGGTACCACTATTTCATCTCGTCTTCTCCCTTCCACTTTCAAATGGCGTATCGGAAAAAAAAAATGATTGTCGGTAAACATCTGTATAAGCTCTAATTTATCGAATTTTCTCGTTTTCGTCATTTCGCGAGATGTATATGGGAGAAAGTAATATGTTGCCCAACTCTTAGCGGAACGTAGTCCGCCCCCGGTAGCTGAGTGCTCAGTGCGACAGACTGTCAATCCCAAGGGCCCGGGTTCGATTCCCGGCTGGCTCGGAGATTTACTCCGCTCAGGGACTGGGTGTTGTGTTGTCCTAATCATCATCATTTCATCCCCATCGACGCGCAAGTCGCCGAAGTGGCATCACATCGAAAGACTTGTACCAGGCGAACGGTCTACCCGACGGGAGGCTCTCGTCACACGACATTTCATTTTTCACCGGAACGTAGTTCCTCATATTACAAAAATAAACGACTCTGTGACTCATAACGCCTCTCTTGTTGCGTCTGCCACCGGAGTTTGTGTAGCATCGCTGTAACGCTCTCGCACCGACTAAACAACCATGTGACGAAATGAACAACTCTTCTTTGGATCTTCTTTATCTCTTCTCTTAGTCCCACTTGGTAAGGGACCCAGAGTGACGAGTGATATTCTTGAGTAGGTGAGTTACAGCTCCTTAAGATTCGTCCAATGAATCTCAGTGCAGCATCTGTTTTTCCTACTATTTGTTTAATATATTCATTCCACTTAAGAATGCTCCGTACGGTTACACCTAGATATCTTACGGCAGATACTGTTTCCAGCAGTTTGTCATGATTGCTATAGTTGTACTGTAGTGGATTTCGTCTATGTTCGCGCAATATGTTGCATTTATTTGCGTTCAGGGCCAAATGACAGTCCCTGCACCATTCACCAATCTTCTGCAAGTCCTTTACAAATCGATACAGTCTTCTGTAGTTCCTACTTCCTCGTAGACAGCCGCTCCATTTGCAAATAGCCTTATGGGACTTCCGACATTTTACACGAAATTATTCATACGTAGGGCGGTCAGAAACAGTCTGAAAAGCTTGTTTTGATGTTGCAGGTTAGGTTTTGCCTTTTCCAAGTTAATTAGAATTGAAGTTCGCCAATAAGGCCTCTGTGCGCGCAGATTCAAGTGGTCCGCCAGATACAATTAGTGTCAGTTGTTCTCATAACGCAAGAGACTGCTTAGCCTTTGGCTTGGATTCGATCCTTACCACTATCCCACGTCCAATTTTTGTATCGTTCTCTCGTTCGGTTTTAGGACACCAACCGCAGAACACGTTTGGCGACACCATTGTTGGCGGAGTACTTTAATTTGCGCGCGCAACGGCCTGACTGCCTAATTTTAATGCTAATTGACTCGGAAACGGCGCAACGTATCAAATATTTCTTAACCGTCATTTCCCAGCACAATCCACCCTGCAACACCCCTACAGACTTCCAGACTGTTTCTGATCACCAAGTATATTACGATATGATGCCTTTATTGTTCAGAAGTACGGTGCATGCACGTCTGAATGAACAGACATTGCAGTGACTACAGCCGTTATGTCTACTATAAACAGTATCGGTCCCGTTACACTTCCTTGGGGCACTCCTGAGTTTAACTTTAAATCTATCGATTTTGTTCCGTTAATGGCGACTTGTTAAGCTCTCTGCAAGCAAATTTCGAATCCGGTTTAACATCTGGTCCGATACTCGGTAAGCTGATTTTTTAAATTTTTATTTATTTATTTATTTACTAAACGGCAGTGCGGGACTATGCAAAATACCTTCCTGAAGTCTAAAGCACTGTGGATCTCACAGGGAAGAGAGTTTCGCAAGATCTCTGTTTGTAAACCCTACGTCGATTTTCGCAGAGGACATTGCATGGTGGATACTTCCGAGTTTGCTTCAACTCGTCTGTCACCGTATGTCGTAGAAGACGGGTACAAGTCTTCCACCTTTCCAGATGTTCGTGAGCAACATTGCCTACCGTGTTTTTGCTTATCTTCAATTCTTCTTCTGCCATTCTCAGTGACAGCCACCGACCATCCACAATCATCCGTCGCTCTCGTTCGATGTTGTATGGGACTGTGCTTACTGATGATCGACCCGAACACGGCTCATCACTGATACCTTCCTTCCCGCCTCTAAAGCGTTTAAACCACTCACACACCATTTTTACTCACTGCTTCAATACCGCCCACTTGCATTAACATTCTATGACACTCAGTAGCCGTTCCCCCTACTTTGAATTAAAACGTAATGTTAAAGCGTTGCTCCATTTTGAAATGACATGAATTCTCACACTGACTCATAGCGTGCACCACTGACTGACTTCGGTGACTTGCACGAAGCATCACGAAGAAATTATTCGAATGGGAGGAAAATCGATAGCTGTGATATACCTGTCCGTCCAACAAATCATTACAGTTTCAGAAAAATCGGATGATTTATTGGAGAGAAAGAGCTTTACAAATTGAGAAAGTCACTAGCGACTTGGACCACCACTGGCCATTGTGCAAGCAGTTATTCTGCTTGGTATTGATTCAAAATTGTTAAGGCTTTCGTGCCCACTTGTTGACAAACTGCCTATTGGCTTCTGTCTCGGGTTCTTCCGGCGACTTTCATTTAATGATTTTAATGACGTTTCGCCAGCACGAGTGGCTGGCACTGTCAAATCTTCACCCTCCACTGCCGGTGGTGAACTGGAGCCGAACTCGCGGTTGCAGGCTATATGTACCTGGCGCGCCAACGGCCGAGGGCTTCTCCGCGGTCATTTCCGGTGCGATTCTCCTCTTGCTTCCTGCGACGGTCGTTCGCTGCAGTACCGGAAGCCAGGATCCGTTTACCTTAAGGTTTTCCTCTTTCTTGTTGAAACTGTTCGCGTGTTTTTGTATTTCTACAGCTTCTCTGAACAAGCAGGCGTGGTAGTGCTTCTCTACAGCCAGAACTTCCATGTCGGCGAATTTTATTACGTGGTCGGTATCACTCAGTGCGTACTCTGCCATGGCCGATTTCTCCACCTTCACCAGCCTGCAATGTCGCTTATGATGACTTGCAAACCTAAGGTGTGGTATAGATACGTCGCTGATACTTTCGTTGTGTGGAGCCATGGTGAAGAACAGCTCGGTGACTTCCCAAGACACTTTAACAGCCTCCATACAAACATAAAATTTACCATGGAAGTAGAAAAGGACAAAAAACTGCCATTTCTAGATGGGCTGGTTACAAGGGCTGGCGAAAACCATGGGATGCAGCGTTTATAGAAAACCGACCACGGACCGATACCTGCACAAACTATCAAACCACCACCCGAGCCAGAAAAGTGGCATGATTAAAAGGCTTGTAACGCGAGCAGGAAGAACATGTGAGCCGCAACACCTCAAACGAGAAATGCAGCACCTGGAAACTGTTCTGAGGAGCAATGGGTACTCCACAAATTACATTAGAAGTGTAACAGAGCCAAACACTCGGCGAAGTAAGGAACCATAAAAAGAAATGTCGGGTACGGCCTTTCTGCCATACATTCCCAGAGTGACGGACAGAATCGGCCGTATATTGCGCAAACATGGCGTAAAGACGATTTTCAAACCGACAAGGAAGATCAAAGAGTGTCTTAGACCGGCAACGGAGAAAAGGGACCCACCTGCAATGTCGGGAATATACCGTATACCATGCACATGCGGAAAAGTTTATGTCGGAATGACTGGACGATCCATTAACACCAGGATCAAAGAGCATAAGCGACATTGCAGGTTGGGACAGGTGGAGAAATCGGCCGTGGCAGAGCACGCACTGAATGAGACCGACCACGTAATAAAATTCGCCGACACGGAAGTTCTGGCTGTAGAGAAGCACTATCACACGCGCTTGTTCAGAGAAGCTGTAGAAATACAAAAACACGCGAACAGTTTGAACAAGAAAGAGGAAAGCCTTAAGGTAAACGGATCCTGGCTCCCCGTACGGCAGCGAACGACCGTCGCAGGTAGCAAGAGGAGAACCGCACCGGAAATGACCGCGGAGAAGCCCTCGGACGTTGGCGCGCCAGGCACATATAGTCTGCGGCCGCGAGCTCGGCTCCAGTTACCGAGCGAGGTGGCGCAGTTGTTAGCACACTGGACTCGCATTCGGGAGGACGACGGTTCAATCCCGTCTCCGGCCATCCTGATTTAGGTTTTCCGTGATTTCCCTAAATCGCTTCAGGCAAATGCCGGGATGGTTCCTTTGAAAGGGCACGGCCAATTTCCTTCCCCATCCTTCCCTTACCCGAGCTTGCGCTCCGTCTCTAATGACCTCGTTGTCGACGGGACGTTAAACACTAATCTCCTCCTCCTCCTCCTCGGCTCCAGTTCACCACCGGCAATGGAGGGTGAAGCTTCGACAATGCCAGCCACTCGTGCTGGCGGAACGTCAGTAAAATCATTAGATGAACGTCGGCCGAAGAACCCGAGACAGAAGCCAATAGGCAGTTTGATATTGATTGATGGAGTTTTTGGACGTCCTCCTGTGGGATACTGTGCTAAACTGACGAGTTAAATCGTGAAAATCCCGAGCTAGTTGTATGATCCTGCCGATAACGCTCCAAATGTGCTCAACTGGGGAGTGATACGGAGACCTTACTGGCCAAGGCAGGTTTCGGCAAGCACGAAGACCAGCAGTAGAAGCTCTCATCGTGTCCGGCCGGGCATTATCTTGCTGAAATGTAAGACCAGGATGACTCGCATGAAGGGCAACAAAACCGGACGTACAGTATCGTTGACGTACCGCTGTACTGTAAGACTGCCGCGTATGACAACCAAAGGGATCCAGCTATGAAAAGATATGACACCCCAGACCATCACTACTGGCTATCGGACCATACGGCGGGCGAAATTCAGGTTCATCGCTGTCCGGGGCGACTCCAGACACTTCTTCGCTGGTCATGCTGGTCATCGGGGCTCAGTTCGAAGCGGGACTCATCACTGAAGACGGTAATACTCCACTCAATGAGATTCCTGGCCGAAGACCTGTCTGCAGGCGTACTGGACTGTGGTGGGATACCAGCGGGAATGTAGCCCGCCGAACGGCGGAACAACACGGAATGATGATCTTGGATGCTATTTCTTTTAACAGCAGGAGACGCCTTTCGTTGTCATCCATGGCACCCTTATTCTACAGTGGCACGTCGACGATTTTCTACTCCACGTTTCCTTGTGAGACGCCCGCTAAATCCGCTGGTCAGAACAGGTGATTAGGATTGTCGTAAGGGTCACATAACGTTGGGGTCAGTTTCACCTTAAACTTGTAATTTATTGTAATTTAATAACACATTTACAACCGAAGCGGCACATAGCCGAACTTTTACAACTACGAGTTTCAGACTCAACGCAACGGTGGAAGACAAACATAAACAAGATGCAATACGAAAGGCCGAAGCCCCATAATAAAATTTTCAAGATTTTAAAATACATTACCATAACCTTTCCAAGACAGAAGGCCGCAATTTTCAAGCCTGAAAGGTAATTTTAAGAATAAGGTTCCTAGCAGCAATGTTTAAGCTTGAAAGGTAATTTTAAAAATAAGGTTCCAAAATTTTTAAAAAAATATAAATATAAGCCTTAAGTTTCAAGTAGCTGAAACCGCACTAAAAGAAAAGACACCACCACGGCAATAACCTTTAAAACACAGTAAAACCAAGAATTTTTTAA
This sequence comes from Schistocerca serialis cubense, assembly GCF_023864345.2. NCBI lineage: Eukaryota > Metazoa > Arthropoda > Insecta > Orthoptera > Acrididae > Schistocerca > Schistocerca serialis. The sequence goes on along the minus strand of NC_064638.1, from coordinate 1,231,733,133 downwards.
ATCATTGGATATGATAGATTATAATCAGACAGTTAAACACCGGTGAGAAAGACAGTAGTACACAGTATCAATACTAGGAATAAGAACAATATACATAAAGATTTAAAATCACTTACTCTTGCCCAGAAAGGAGTCCAGTATTCAGCAACGCATATTTTCAATAAGTTACCAGCAACCATTAAGAGTTTAGTTTCAGACAAGGCACAATTTAAACGTAATTTAAAAGAATGTTTGGTGGCCAACTCCTTCTGTTCCATCCATGAGTTTCTCAACAAGTGCAGTAGACCATGGGATCCTCATCAGTTAGAATTGACGGAGGACATCGAAAAAGTGCAAAGAAGGGCAGCTCGTTTCCTGTTATCGTGCAATAGGGGTGAGAGTGTCACTGATATGATACGCGAGTTGGGATGGCAGTCACTGAAACAAAGGCGGTTTTCTTTGCAGCGACATCTATTTACGAAATTTCAATCAGCAACTTTCTCTTCCGAATGCGTAGATATTTTGTTGACACCCACCTACGTAGGGGGAAATGATCATCACAATAAAATAAGAGAAATTAGATCTGGAACGGAAGGATAAATGTGTTCCTTTATCCCACTCGCCATTTGAGAGTGGAATGGTAGAGGAGTAATATGAAAATGCTTCGATGAACCCTCTGCCAGGCACTTAAGTGTGAACTGCAGAGTAACTACGTAGATTCACATAAAATCGTTACGTCTTCGTATATAGAATCACTGACGTCAGATGATAAAACCATGAGTTTATCACTGAAAATAAAAGTCTGACCCACACCACGATGTATCTAATTTCGAAAAAAAAAAATGCTTCGTATTTACATTGGGATAACCGTGGTCACATTGTTATATAAAATATATTCTCAATCTATAAATTGTGCTTGGTAGTTCGCTGTTTCATGTTATATCACTAGTTGTTGTTAACGCTGTGAATGGATGCATACGTCTTACAGCCGACTTCACGTCTGATAACTCTTTAATGATAGAACCGAAAATGGTCAAAGAAGTCTCCATACGCCGATAGTTACTAGTATCTTAAGATTATACTTGCTGCGTGTCGCAGGCTATACGTGATAATCATAACCGACAATCCATATGGCAATTTGCTAACAGGAACCTGATGATGTTTGTCGATCGAAACTGTTTGTTGAATAAAGAAATTTATCAACTGCTCGAGATGGTCATCGTGACATGTTTTAAATACTTACAAGTTGTGAGGCACCATCTTCTGAAAAGATAATAATAGTAGTTCACTTAACTACAGGGGCTCAGGAAACGTTATCGAACATTATTGTAAGGATGGAAACTCTGCCGGGCTTCGCACACGCTGCTCCCACCCACTTCCTAAACCTGCAGAAAGCTCGTATCGCTACGCAGCTCGGCGGACGTCGGCTCGCGTCGGTTTTCATCGGCCGCTTCCGCCTGGATTCACCTCGCTTCGCATCAGCCCGTCTCTTCTCGCGTGCCCACAGATCTTTCACAAAGTGGCTTAGCAACTAACTTCCAAAATACCATTACTTCGATAACTAAGTCGGTGCCTGTAAACTTGGCCACAATCAATGTAGCAGCGCAGGGTGGGAGGGTCGGGATAGAGCGCCGGTCGCTTGCTTCTCCGTGGCCCTCCCTCCCTCTGCATAAAACATGGCTGCGAGCCACGTCAGACGTCTGCTGGCTGCAAGGGGCAAGAAATGGCTTCAGCGTATCCGCGCTGTGCAGCTTTTCGTCGGACCATTCACAGCTGCAGGGAAACGCTCGAGACCACCACCGCGAAGAGTGTCGCTCCAGAAATCGTTGTGAGAGGTATTGCAAGATAAGAAAATACCTCGCGGCATGCACTCCACACACACACACACACACACACACACACACACACACACAAAATGAAGCATGCACACTCTAATACTTCCGAGTCTGTTTCATGCTGGAATTACCGTAAAATGGGATGAACAGAAACAGTTTTCAAGTTTAAATGAAAAAAAGATAATATTAAAAATAAATATGAAAATAAAAATTATGTAGGATTATAGGTCTTGTGCATAGCTTCAAAGTTGTAATTAGATTTGAAAGCAAGTTCATTCTTTTATAATATAAAAAAATAAAAAACTTGGTGTGTCCATTCACCCCACAGAGAGGTGCGAAAATAAAACAGCACTGTAAATGTTATTGTTTTTGCTATTTAATGGTCTTTGTCAAAATCTATTTTAGTTTTACGAGAGTAAAAAACATGAATCATTTGATTCAAAGAAAGTTTTATTCTGCAAAAGAACTAAAAATATTGTAGGAATTATGGTTTCTTTATTATTTTCCAAAAAGCTTTATTCCTCTAATTACTTTAATCTAACATTAAATTGATGAACGTTGTTTGCTTATTAATACATTAAGTCACTGACATCAAGTGTAAAAATGATGTCTTTGAATCTGCAGGTTGTGCTGCCAAAACAAATGAAGAACTTTCAAACATCATCTCTTTGAGTAAAAAGTTACTTACCATCTTTATAAATAAACGTTTTTAATCAGTCTTGTTCTTATTTTTCATATTTATTTCAAAACACATCAATATTGATTTTGCCTTCTACATAATAAAGTTTACATGCATACAATCTAAATAACTTCTTACTTTTTCCGTATACTTGAAACAGAGCACAATCCCCTGAGAACAATGCCAGGTGGTTCTCCGTTTATCGTAGAACGTAGCATATTAGCTGAGATGTGGCACGGAGTCATGGGTGGTCAGGACGGGGTCGTACTTAGGAGTTGCCACCGTAATTCCCGATGATCTGATTGTCGCAACTAGTGAGTGTAACGGTCCAGTCACTGGCAAGTGAGACCGCAGACCAGTAACCGAAACACTTTAAACGTTATTGGACTCCTTTTGCTCTGGAAAAAGCACTCGCGACTTTCCAGTGCTTATTAGACGGAGTTCTTTAGGATATGAAAACAAATCAATGCCTAGACTATCTAGATGACATAATAATACACTCCAAGGACATCCAGGAGCACTTTGTCTGTTTGCGGGAAATATTTGAGCAGTTGCATGCTGCACGGCTGACCCTTAGCTTAGAAAAGTGTCACTTTGCATTGTGCAAGCAATAAAACATTTTCCAATGTTTAGTATGGTAAAACAAATACAATCGTACCTTGAGATCACGAATTGATGTGGAAAATACATTCCAAAATTTGCAAAGGTAGCAAGACCCCTTTCACATCTGGTAAAATTTATCTGGACTCTGGATTTCAACAGTTGAAAGAGTTATTGACCACGAATCCTGGTCTCATTTTTCCAGACTATCAAAAACAGTATCTCTTGTCTTGTTATTCGAGCAACCATGTCTGTTCTGAGGCCAGATGGGGCCAGTAGCGTATGCTTCCAGGCAAATAAATAATGCAGAAAAAAACTATTTAACTAAAGAAAAGAAAAAGATTTCTCCAATTTTTGATAACGCATATTTGCGCTGCTGTTTGCATGGGAGGAGTTTTAAGGCCATAAAAGATCAGGCTGCACTAAAATGTCTTCTGGGGTTAAGGGATCCAACCAGTAGGCTAATTCACTGGGGCTTAGGCTTACCGAATTCGATTTTGAGTTATTGTATCATAGTGATAATGATAACGAGTTAAGTAGTGAAGTATGCAGTGTAGAATGCATTGAAATAAGCACAGTAGAGTGGCACAAAGCTCTGGCTGCCGACTCCCACTGTCAGCGATTAGCAAAACACGCGCAGTTCAGTTCTGATGACGGAGTGCTTTACATGCTAACAGGATGCGGCTGCTGTATCGTTGTCCCGGCCTGTTTACGGAATGAAGTATTGAAACAAGCCCATTATTCCATCTTGGCTGGACACAGTAGAGGACGAGCCACGGATCATCGTGTTTCGTGAAATCGCTGATGGGCACTGAGGAAATAATACGTTGAGTGCTACATGATGAACTGCATCCACTGCGCTCAAAGAACCGAGCTGAGGCGCCAGCGAATACCTTTGTCTGAGGCGGAGAAACCTTTCCAATTAGTCAGCCTTTACGTACTCGGCCCTTTCGCACAAACACCATTGGGAAATCGGAATAATTGATCTTTGTGCGCGTTACTTACCTTGATCGTCATACCAACCATCAAGCGGACACAGTGGCGCACGCTTTCGGTAACTGATGACTATTGAAACTGCAATCATTTCTTGGACTGCCAAATTATTACCAAAAATTCATCAAAGGGTTTGCAACCATTGACTAGTGTATGGTAAGAAGGTATTATATACCAATGGGCATCAAGATGTCAGGCAGTATTTCAAAATTTGAAAGAGATGCTGGCTTCGGATCCTGTATTAACTCTTTCCTGATTTTACTAAAGAATTCATATTATCCTGTGATAGCAAGCAGTACAGCTTTGGGTGTCATTTTAAGTCAAACTCTTAATGGACAAGAGCATCCAGTAGTTTATGCTTCTAAGCGGCTGTATGAGGCTGACTGCACTTATTATGCTACAGAAAAGGTGATGTTTGCTTTGATATATGATATTTTGTATTTCTGTGACTACTTAAGTGGTTGTAAATTTAAAGCAGTTTCAGATCATGCATCCTTCAAGTAGTTATTGGGGTTAGAAGACCCATCAACTGGATTAACAAGACGGACAGTGAAACTGTGTGAGTCTCAATAACAGTAGTTCATAAACCTGGTGTCAAGCACACAAACACAGGAACGCTCAGTAAGAAAACTGCAGTGTTCCAAGTATCAGGCTTGTATCTAGAAGATTTGAAAAAGGCGCAAAAAGTGGCTACAGAGTCCCAAGCACGTTCAACAACGACAATTTCTTATGCAGTAACGCCTGCTCTAAGTCAACTAAATGCAGACCACTCATTGTTATTCCTGCAGTAATACAAACATGCAACAAAGTACTATCAGGATATTGAGGTAGGAGAGCTACTGGCAGATGTGTCACAAAGAGATTTAGGTGGAGAACACAACAAGATGACGTGGAGTAATAGGCAAAAAATTGCACTCCATGTGCTCAACGAACCAATTTGAGTCCGCCAAAGATGCAACTTTAGAGATTATGTGAATCATAAAAAACTTTTCAGGTGGTAGGTAAATAGGAGTTTAGTGAGTAATAAATATGTACTGATGATGATTGCCCATTTTTCAAAATACCTTGTGGTGATAGCAGTACCAGGTCAGAAAGTGAACACTGTTTCTCAAGTCATTGTTAACAATTCGTTACTTAAGTTTGGTGTACCAGAAACTGTAGTCAGTGACCAAGGAACTAATTTTGTGGCTGATCTGAAGAAACAGTTACATCATCTTCTATTGAGAGTAAAAACATTGCAGGCTAGTCCTTTCTACCTACAAGCTAATGGTCATACAGAATGTGTCATAGTCAAGATGTTAAGTCAGTATGTGAACAGTCGACATGTAGACTGGGATGTCTATTTAGGCTATGTGGTGAGTGCATCAACTCAAAAATCCACACAGGGACAGATCTTTCACTGTACGAAGTAGTGTATGAGTGAAAGATGCTGTCAGCTTTTGATTTAGTGCAGCCGAAGATAGGAACACAGGGTGAACATGTGAAAGAAGTTTGGAAACGAGTGAAACGTGTAAACACAAAAGCATTGGAGTGCCAAGAGTGTACTGGGCAGGATGTCAGTAGATTACCTCAGAAAAGAGTAAGATAGTGGGTTCTACTAACAAATTCACATACTCAAAGGGTAAAACCAACAAATTCTTGGCAAATTTCAAGAAACATGCCACATAGTAGAGATGACTTCATAGTCAGTGTCAAGTTGCAGTTTCTCAAGAAAACATCGGTTGTACATGTTAGTCAAGATAAACCTTTTAAGGGTACAGTTGGTGCGTCACCATAATTACTTCCACTGAAACTACAGGAAAAGAAATCACCACATGTACCAAAAGTAATAAAGAGTGTAACCTGCTAGCTTAGGCCTAGGGATAAGTGATAAAATAGCAGTGCATTGTCTTTAATTTTTTGTGTGGGTTACCTAAATTAATAATATTTTTTTTAGTTTGTTGTAGTAGTTTTCCACGAGATACACTTATTTTCCTAAGGAGGAGAGAATTTATTGTAATTCCTCTCTCCTAGGTGGTGTCGAAGACGGTGTCACAATATGTTATCATTGGTATAACGTTCTTGCACGTAAGTGAAGCACAGGTGATTAAAACGTTGCAGTTTTTGTTGGGATTGTAGGAAATGGAAAAAGAATTTCCAACAGGAATACAATACGTTGTACCACCAATGAAAAGCAATATGGCATTCTTATTTTATGTTTCTACAATTAAGGTTTATTGTTATCGAGCTAGGGTGTATGTAAACATACAGTTTCCAGTTGCAGGTTTAAATTCTCATTACTACTGTTTCACAATCCATCCGAAGCTTGTAGTATGGAAAATTATCAATAAGTGGGTACAAGTGGAAACCAATGAAGTTTACTTATGTCAGAACATGTTTTTATGTCAATAGGAGATCTTGGCAATTGTAACAAACAGAGAGTCACCATTTGTTCAGCACAAGTTGTTTGAGCAGACAAATGGTTATGTGAAATTCAGTTGTTCCTAGGAAATATGGAAGCACCAGAGTGGAAAATAGTTGTGTCAATAATAAAATATTTATGGGATGACAAAATCAGAGTTAAAACGATGTGGATTATCAATAATTGGTATCGAGTCTGATATAGCCAGAACAAAGTTCCACCCTCCTCCTAAGATTGCAGGTGCCAAGATAAGTATAGGAACTCGACCAATATTGTATTGGTCCTAGGAACCTTGTAGAGTGTAAGCCATGCAAAAACAAACCTTCCAAAACAATTCTCTAGTGCCCACTTTACTATAGATTATAGTTAAATTAGTCACTGCAAAAAAAGAACAAATTTCGGTACATCAAATGTTACAGCTTGTTTGGAGATATCAACAGAAGAGTAAACAAAATACGATGTCAATCAGTGTACAAACCATCACTGTTATGATGACAGTAACTTTAATTCATGCAGTCTACTTTTGCCTTAGGAAGAGAGTAATTCTAGCAAAGGGAACAATTGTTGATGAAATTCCTTTGGAATGGATTTGTACTATCATCTAAGAGATTTTAGGGTAAAACGTAAAAAGAGGCAAACATGGAAGTTATGTTCAGCTGGGATACGATAGAACTAAAGGTTCGAAGTAGATGTAATTATGTACGAATGTTAACTGAACGGATCGCAAAGGGTAAGATTCGGAACGCATGTTATTAAAGTGGCGGGGAATATTACGTGACAAAATTAGCCATGGAACGTGACTGTAATTTTTTTTTCTAAATTCAAACAGCCAGTTTTTATTTCTTCTCCATGGATTTTAATACCTACTACGAATTTTTCTTTTGTTTCGTTTATTGCTTGCTCAATATACAGATTGAATAACATCGGGGAGAGGCTGTCTTAGGTTGTTTGCAGATGATGCTGTCGCTTATAGTCTAATAAAGTCATCAGGAGATCAAAACAAATTGCAAAACGATTTAGAAAAGATATCCGTTTGTTGCGAAAATTGGTAATTGACATAAAATAATGAAAAGTGTGAGGTCATCCATATGAGTGCTAAAAGGAACCCGTTAAACTTCGGTTACGCGATAAATCAGTCAAATCTAAAGGCCGTAAATTCAGTTAAATACCTAGAATTACAATTATCAACAACTTAAATTGGAAGGAACACACGGAAAATTTCGTGGAGAAGGCAAACCAAAGAATACGTTTTATTGGCAGAACATTTAGAAAATGTACCAGATCTACCAGGGAGACTACCTACACCAAGCTTGTCCGTCGTCTTTTGGAGTACTGCTGCGTGGTCTGGGTCCTTACCAGATAGGATTAACGGAGTACATCGAGAATGGTCAAAGAAGAGCAGCACGTTTTGTATTAGCGCGCAGTAGGGGAGAGTGTGTCACTGATATGATACCGGACTTGGGGTGGACGTAATTAAAACAAAGACGTTTTACATTGAGGTGGAATCTTCTCATGAAATTTCGTCACGAAATTTCTCCTCTGAAAGGGAAAATATTTTGTTGACGCCGACCTATATAGTGGGAAATGATAATCATAATAAAATAAGGGAAATCAGAGCTCGCACGGTAAGATATAGGTGTTTGTTTTCTCCACGCGGCGTTCGAGATTGGATAACAGAGAATTATTGTGAAGGTGTTTCTATGAATCCTCTGTCGGGAAGTTACGTGTGATTTGCGGAGTATCCACGTAGATGTAGATGTGGACCGAACCGCCTTCGTTACTCCGGTATCATTATATGAGAGACACTATGTAGGACGTAACAACGTCTGGCAGAGTTTGACTAACCAGTGAAGACCGTGTAATAAATTCGTTAAGCAAATATAGCAGATCTGAAGATCGTTGACGACTCTGGAAGACCAGAATCAATTCAGTCATTATGAATGACGTAGCAGAGCAGAGCCAACTTAAGTATTCCAACCCCACTATCTTCTAACACTCGACCAGTAGGATCAATGGCAAGCACGTAGTTATGATATGGTAACATCTTGTGTGTGAGATTGTTCTAGCATTGGTCTTACACTGACTGCCGTACGAGACGATCAGCGATCCTATGCCACAGCTGATGGAGACGAGCACGTAGTACTGACGTCAGCACAGCAGCCAGTGCTCATGGGTAGTCCGGTAGTCTAGCAACACGACTCTGGTGCAGGGCAGGCGCTGCCCTAAAATCCAGCGCTGCACGTCAATCAATAATGAATGAAATGATGTTGGCGTGGTGGCCCTCAACGTACCCTCCGACTCAGAGTTGCAATATTAAAAATTGTGGCTGGTTTCGTTGTCTAGTGGCTGCGATACGTAGTTGCCGCATTCCAGGACAAATACTGCTGAGTCTACATTATACGATACGAATACACACATGAATCGAATGGTCGAAGGTTTCTATCACTCAGCAATTGCGAATTATGAATGTGACATATAAATTTATAAATGAAAGATTGCAATTAAATAAAATCTGCAGGTACTATCTTAACGACTTTAAATGAGCACGATAGTAGAAGTACTTTTGAGAATGCGGTATATTTCTGCAAAGCACGTATTGGTGTCAATGGTACAACAATTAAATAAAATATAAGTTGAATAACAGGGAAACAATAGATTCCTACTTCACGTAATTAGTTATGAACAACAACATAGCTCGCGAGATATTCACTTCTGAGTGCGTACTACGTCTTCACTGCAGAAGCCACGGAAATCACATAAGAACACAGGTCAGCACTCCGAAATATTTCTACCCTCGGCAACCACGCACAAAGCTCCACACTGTACTAGTCTCTCTCGCGACCGTGCGTCCGTTCCCATTGACGATAGCTGTGATTGGCTAGAGCACTCCCGCCCTTTCTCCAAGCCAATGCACACCCACAAACATAATGAAACAAATTCTAAATACTGCATTTACATTTAAATAACTTGAAATTAAATAAATATTCCTACGGCTGGACCAAAAACACGCTCTAACACACATTATTAAATAGATAACCAAATTAAATAAACATATATCAAAGGAATAGAACAGAAGTAAGCCAATAGACCAATGTCTCTGTGCTTTCTAAAACACAGTAAATATTTAACCAATTTCTTCATGAATAGGATGTATCGGATATAAAGAAAGACACAGACGAATAAATACCTTTATAGACATGCTGTTACCGTTTTTCTCTCTTTTTTTCGTGTCACTGTGGAATACTTATGGCCTGATGCGATCGGTAGTAATCGGCCACTTTGACCTCCAATAACTCAAGTGCTATTCAAGTTACATGCTTGTAGTTTTTCCCAATTTAGGTTTACCCTAATAGCTTTCTAAAGACATGTCGATCGACAAAATCGGGTGTAGCGTTTAGATTTTGGAAATTCGTTGCTGGGTGTTACTTGTATAATTTATCGTCAGATACTTAACTTTAAACTAATAAAGATATCGAAAATCTGATTGCACCATCAGAATTATCGTGTAAATAATGGTAATATACATGTTTCTTTTTGAGGTATCATGATTCCTCTGGCTACTATTAATTCCTGTATGAACTGCGAAATGTCTGCCATCAACGTTTCACAAAGTCCGCCATGTTTGGCACTCCCGGCGTGTCTCCTTCATCGACACAGCGTCACCATGGAATTCCCAGCCACGTGGCTGGACCACCTGCCAGGACTACCCCTCAAGCTCAGCTAACATTCGGCACCACATGGTTGCTGCCAGGCCGCAGCCTGCCGAGGGGCCCACATGCGGCCATGCCAACTCTGAACTCAGAATATTTTCAGGGCGCCACAACTAAACCCTTTACCTCACACATGGACCTGAAGGCCTACTCTACTGGAGGGCTAGATTCAGCATTCAACACTACTATGCAGCATCCGACTTCGCCGCTCACTTAATCGATATGGCTGTGTCAAGCGGCACTCTACTAGTGATGTACTGCACAATTTAAGGCTTGTTTTTTCTCTGCTCATCTGCATGAACTCACATTTTTCTATGTGTAGAGTTAACTGCCATTCAGCCCACAACTAGAAATTTTGTCCAAGTCATCTCTTATCCTCCTACAGCCACTCAATGACAGTACCCTCCCATAAACTACAGCGTCATCAGCAAACTGCTACAGACTGCAGATCACCCTGTCCACCACATCATTTACGTATACAGAAGATGACTGCGATCCTATTGCACATAGGCAGAGAGAGGGAGCCGGTCGAAGTGGCCCTGCGGTTCTAGGCGCTGCAGTCTGGAGCCGCGAGACCGCTACGGTCGCAGGTTCGAATCCTGCCTCGGGCATGGATGTGTGTGATGTCCTTAGGTTAGTTAGGTTTAACTAGTTCTAAGTTCTAGGGGACTAATGACAAGTTGAGTCCCATAGTGCTCAGAGCCATTTGAACCATTTTGAACCAGAGAGAGGGAAGAAGGTTGTTGCATCCAGCTTATGACGACAATGTGCGGGGCGTCGAGCTGTTAGAACTTGTGAGTGGGCATCCAGGGCTGCCGTTAAGTGACAGAACAGAAGATTAAGTTAAACAGGGAGGATATATTTCTGTGTGTGGAGGAATTTGGCAGGAGTAGGGCAGTCTAAAGTAACTAACTAACTAAATAACTGGGTCACGGGAGGGGAGGCAGTTCATGTTAAATTATGTTGGTGGCCGGTCTGTCATTTGGTTCAGAGCCAGAGGCTCTGCCTCCAGTGAAAAAGTCTGTTCTATGATATACATGACATAACATCCCGTCTCAGGCCTGCAATCACTTTTATGTTAATGATTAGTAACCAATGCTGTATAATCGCAAGAAAGTCATGAGATGTTCAATTGACTCTTTTATTAGAAGATGTTACGCGTTTCGGGATTACACCCATTTTCAGACATCACAAACTTCAACTCCTGCCTAACCAACCAGGCATACACCCTTGACAACTCAACGAAAGTGTCCAATAACATATGACTATAACTGCGACACAAGCAGTCTTAAAGCAGAGTTGTTAAGGGTGTATGCCTGGTTGGTTAGGAAGGAGTTGAAGTTTGTAATGTGTTGTGTACATAGTTCCGCGTAGTCAGCGCGTACACAACTTTCCCACTCGAGCGCGCCCCGCTAAGCACAACAGCGCAGGCGCAGCGCTCGTCCGTCTCCGCACCACGAGATGGCGCTGTCTTAGAGACGGACCAAATTCTGCTTCCGCCGATCCGCGTATTAATATGTCACGCAGGAGATTGCTGCTAATGTAGAACCTTTTCTCCTCGCCGATCACACTCACGCAGTGATACCTGAACGCGCGAGGTATTATAACGAGTGTACAGACCTCCGATTAGTCAGTCCGCATTAGTCTGCATTTGTCTGTACTAGTCTATAGTCAAGTTTCAGTCTGCGCCTAATAAGATTATCATATTCCTGTACATAGCCATGAAGATAAATGTGTAGACACTTTGTCAAGTATCAGAGATATGTCAGAATAAGATTAACGTACCAAGACCAAAGGAACTTCAGATTGTCAATTGTAAATAGCATTCAGAATCAAGTTAAGTAGGGTTTATGATTGTTATTATTTTAATAAATGTGTGTGAAAATTAATCAAGTTCTGTTTAAAGTTGGTCACCGTCAATCTGCTACTCTAAGCATGCAAGTGGCATTTCTATCGTCTGACCTAACGGCAGAAGATAAACACGCCACGATAAGACCACGAGACATATTGCTGACACTCGCCTACTTCGTTAGAGCGACAAGTCAAATAATCTGATGGTGTGTGTACCGAAGGTCTGACAGTACGCACACCACATAATGTCTGAAGATGGGTGTAATCCCGAAACGAGTAACATGTTCTAATAAAAGAGTCAATTGAACATCTCATGACTCTATTGCGATTGTACAGCATTGGTTGCCAATTATTAACGTGTGTTCTGGTCGAGGTCTGGATCATAAGAGAGAGCGGGAACTGTGTTCTGCACTGCAGAATCCTACAGGGTCCACACACGTGAGCTGTATCCCACGTCCGCCTGCTTGTCTCAGTGGTAATGTGTTTGCCTACCGTGCAGCGAGCCCGGGTTCGCTTCCCGGCCGGCCTGGAGATTTTCTCCGCTCGTGGACTGGGTGTTGTGTTATCCTCATCATCCTTTACCGGCGAAAGGTCGCCCAGTGTGGCATCGGCTGAAACAAGACTCCCACCTGGCTGCGTCGTTCCCCGTTTGGCGCCTCCCAGTCAACAGTGCCACACGATCATTTTTGTACCTGTATCCCACGCACCCTATTGGCTAAAACCGATGGCGTGAATTCGCTATCGATTTCAACAGATGGCTCAAGGCGTCTCTTGTAAAAATGGAAATGAGCTTTTGGCGTCATTAGCGGGGAGGCCCCTTGCGGGGCAGGTCCGGCCGCCTTGGTGCAGGTCTTATTACATTTGACGCCAGACTGGGCGACCTGCGCGCCGGATGGGGATGAAATGATGATGGAGACAACACAACACCCAGTCACTGTGCGGGGAAAATCTCCGACCCAGCTGGGAATCGAACCCTAGCCCGTAGGACGGCAACCCGTCACGTTGACCACTCAGCTATCGGGGCGGTCTATGTCATCTCTTGTGAACAGCTTTAACTAGACAGAACTGCCTCAGTTCTGAAAGGCAGGCAACTTGTGTTGCGTAGGAACAGCGAAGTTGCCCTGGGTTCAAAAAATGGTTCAAATGGCTCTGAGCACTATGGGATTCAACTTCTGAGCCTAGAACCGCACGGCCACTTCGGCCGAAGTTGCCCTGGGAGAGAACTTATAAATATTTGACTGGGTCCTTTGAAACAATTTTTTTAACCAATTCCTTGACTGGCTGCCATCCTGTTCACTATCACAATTTCCTGTGTGCTCCTGACATTATCCTTGTCTCTGATGAACATTCGCCGTCAAGGACAACGTACTGAGTCCTTTTGCTTAAGAAGCCTTGGAGCTGTCTGAAGTGTGAAAGCAACATAAAGCGTCTTTTGATGTTGATATTCAGATCTAGATTCCTGCTGTAATCCCTACTGTTTCATTGGCAAACACTTAGGAAACGTAAACACGCATTTTCAAACCTAGCAAAATGATTATCCGTCACTGTATTTTGCCAGAATCAGTGTATACAGGGTGGTCCATTGATAGTGACCGGGCCAAATATCTTACGAAATAAGAACGAAACTCGTATAGCTTGAAGGGGGAAACCAGATGGCACTATGGTCGGTCCACTAGATGGCGCTGCCATAGGTCAAACGGATATCAACTCTGTTTCTTTTTTTTTAATAGGAAACCCCATTTTATTACATATTCGTGTAGTAAGTAAAGAAATATGAATGAAACGTTACACCACTTTTTTCGCTTTGTGATAGATGGCGCTGTAATAGTCACAAACGTATAGGTACGTGGTATCACGTAACATTCCGCCAGTGCGGACGGTATTAGCATCGTGATAATTTACCCGTGTTAAAATAGACCGTTTACCAATTGCGGAAAATGTCGATATCGTGTTGATGTATGGCTATTGTGATCAAAATGTCCAACGGGCATGTATGCTGCTCGGTATCCTGGACGACATCATCGAAGTGTCCGGGCCGTTCGCCGGATAGTTACGTTATTTAAGGAAACAGGAAGTGTTCAGCCACATGTGAAACGTCAGCCACGATCTGCAACAAATGATGATGCCCAAGTAGATGTTTTAGCTGCTGTCGCGGCTAATCCGCACATCAGTAGCAGACAAATTGCGCGAGAATCGGGAATCTCAAAAACGTCGGTGTTGAGAATGCTACATCAACATCGGTTGCACCCGTACCATATTTCTATGCACCGGGAATTGCATGGCGACAACTTTGAACGTCGTGTACAGTTCTGCCACTGGGGACAAGAGAAATTACGGGCCGCGTGGGATTAGCCGAGCGGTCTGAGGCGCTGCAGTCATGGACTGTGCGGCTGATCCCGGCGGAGGTTCGAGTCCTCCCACGGGCATGGGTGTGTGTGTTTGTCCTTAAGATAATTTAGGTTAAGCAGTGTGTAAGCTTAGGGACTGATGACCTTAACAGTTACGTCCCATAAGATATCACACCCCTTCTTTCTTATTTAGAAATTACGGGACGATGACAGATTTTTTGCACGCGTTCTATTTAGCGACGAAGCGTCATTCACCAACAGCGGTAACGTAAACCGGCATAATATGCACAATTGGGCAGCGGAAAATCCACGATGGCTGTGACAAGTGGAACATCAGCGACCGTGGCGGGTTAATGTATGGTGCGGCATTATGGGAAGAAGGATAATTGCGCCCCATTTTATCGATGGCAATCTAAATGGTGCAATGTACGCTGATTTCCTACATAATGTTCTACCGATGTAACTACAAGATGTTTCACTGCATGACAGAATGGCGATGTACTTCCAATATGATGGATGTCCGGCACATAGCTCGCGTGCGGTTGAAGCGGTATTGAATAGCATATTTCATGACAGGTGGATTGGTCGTCGAAGCACCATACCACGGCCCGTACCTTCACCGGATCTGACGTCCCCGGATTTCTTTCCGTGGGGAAAGTTGAAGGATATTTGCTAATTTATTGCATTCATGTGGTACTTACAGGCAATCAACCTGTAACAGCATGCGTTCTCAGAAATGATAAATTCACGAAGGTACATGTATCACACTGGAACAACCGAAATAAAATGTTCAAACGTACCTACGTTCTGTATTTTAATTTAAAAACCTACCTGTTATCAACTCAACGGCCTTGCCGCATTGGTTACACCGGTTCCCGTGAGATCACCGACGTTAAGCGCTGTGGGGCGTGGTTGGCACTTCGATGGGTGACCATCCAGGCCGCCATGAGCTGTTGCCATTTTTCAGGGTGTACTCAGCCTCGTGATGCCAATTGAGGAGCTACTCGACCGAATAGTAGCGGCTGCGGTCAAGAATCCCATCTTGCGACAGCGAGAGCAGTGTGCTGACCCCACGCCCCTTCTAAACGCGTCCTCCATCGAGGATGACACGGCGGTCGGATGGTCCCGGTAGAACATTCGTGGCCTGACGACGTAGTGCTTACCTGTTACCAACTGTTCGTCTAAAATTGTGAGCCATATGTTTGTGACTATTAAAGCGCCATCTATCACAAAGCGAAAAAAGCTGTCCAACTAAAACATTTCTATTTCTTTACGTACTACACGAATCTGTAATAAAAATGGGGGTTCCTATTTAAAAAAAACGCAGCTGATATCCGTTCGACCTATGGCAGCGCCATCTAGCAGGCCAACCATTGCGCCATCTGGCTTCCCCTTCCAGCTAGACAAGTTTCGTTCTTTGTAGTTTTTTCGTTTGACGCTTATTTCGTGAGATATTTGGCCCGGTCACGATTAATGGGCCACCCTGTATAAGAATAATTACGTAATCGAACGTTACGCATTACGCTATTAATCTCTGAAACCGTTGCCACGCGAGTGCAGACTGGCCGTCAGTGGCTGTTGAAGCGCTGACGGCTAGGCGGTAGCTGTCCCTAGCCCGGGGTAAACAGGCCTGCGAGTGCAGAACAAAGAGCCCTCCTGCAGAGCGACACGCCCTATCTCTGGCGGGCTAACTTGCTCGACACTTTTAATTAGTTTTCAGCCCCTCGCAAATATTTAGCGCCGAGGTGGCGAGGGGATAACGAGATGCAGCCGCGGCGGCCCCATGCAAATGCCTCCGCCGGCCAAGTTGGCCGCCGCCTCCCCAAAGCGTGTAACTCTTTGCTTTACGGCCGCCCCGACAAGATCTACCTGCGTTCTCTCGCGGCGCCCTTTATCACTTTATCCCGGCCCCCGCTGGCCTGGGGGCGGCTGCAGGTAGCAGGTGCGCGGGCCTTCATTTCGTATTCGCGCCTGTGTTCGTCCGCCCCCACTGTGAATTGTTGAATAACAGGCCTGAACCTCGCAAACAAATTAACTGCCAACGTTGACCAATTGCACTGGACTGAAAGATGTTAGTAAAAACGATGCACTTTTTAAACTTAAAACTGAGGTGAACATGTGCTTCTTTAGAAGTCATCGTTATTATGTGAGGCCTCTCCAGAAGACGTAGTAACTTTTCTAAATATTTTTCGGAATGTGAAACTATTCAGACGCTTAGTGCAATTAATGTATGAATATAAAAATTATTTGATACTAATACTGTTGACCAACGTCATATTCCCGCCATTTTATCGTAACGAATCGTACTAAATCTGGAGCGTTCTGGCAGATCTTTAATGTCGTGTATCGATGGAACGGAGTACTTTACTACCACCCAAGTGTAAGCACAAAAACCACCAAATATGGCCTGTTAGGCTCACAAACACTGAAATAAGCATAACGGCTGCTCGGTTTGTCTTTGTCAGCCTGAAATGAAATTCTCACTCTGCAGCGGAGTGTGCGCTGAAATGAAACTTCCTGCTTTAGTTCAAATGAGCGCTATGGGACTTAACATCTCAGGTCATCAGTCCCCTAGAACTTAGAACTACTTAAACCTAACTACCCTAAAGACATCACACACATCCATGCCCGAGGCAGAATTCGAACCTGCGACTGTAGCGGTCGCGCGGCTCCAGACTGTAGCGCCTAGAACCGCTCGGCCACTCCGGCCGGCCCTGTTTTAGTTCTAAGCTCCTCATGTTGGCAGTTGCTCTTGAATTCAGGAATATTTACCTCATCCTCTTTGGTGAAGGAATTTCAGATGTAAGTAGGCTGTTTAGGTTTTTTTATTGGTAACGCCACCTCTGTATGAAAACCACTGGCTGTGCTGTGTGCAGTCTGTGGCTGCTTTGCATTGTTGTAATACTCACCATTGTAGTGTTAGGCAGCTGGCTGTGAACAGCATGTAGCGTTGCGCAGTTGGAGGTGAACCGCCAGCAGTGGTGAATGTGGGGAGAGAGATGGCGGAGTTTTGTAATTTGTCATGAACTGCTATATATATTATGACTATTAAGGTAAATACATTGTTTGTTCTCTAAAAACAGGGGGGTACACACTTACTTTGTGTACCATGTGTTTGGCAAGCATTAGGAGCCCTAGCTAATATGGTATTTGCTTATACAACTTTACACTTCGGTACCATATTTCTCTAACACAGAATTACACAGCTATCTGATTATTTGACAGAGAAACAAACATTCTTTTTACTACGTCAGTGACAGATGTTTACGCAATTACAGAGTTGGATTACTTCACACTTATGAAATTGTATTTTGTCTGTACTGTGTGAACTGTTCATATTTTTTCAGACCCATTGTGATACTATGAGAGCTTTGAATGATGTATTTGGTATGAGATCGTGATTTTTAAAGTACGTTTGAGGTAGGTGACACTATTTAAATGAGCAGAGAATTCTTTTTAGGTTTTGAAATTATTGGAGGAAGCTACGACGATTTTGAGATTTGACTGAGGTGTTATGATGTTATTATTACGACGACGATGTCTATTATGCTGCTGAGGTATGTTTATGATTAATAGGCTGATGCTATATGAGTTATTTGATTAAGCCACGTAGCTGTTATGATGAAATATTGAAGAAGTGTCGACGAATAAGGTAAGGAATAATGAGTAGTGTTTAGGGACTCTGGTTTGTGAAAAGGGTTGTTTGAAACCAAGATTCGTACTTTAAGAGTTATGAAATGTGTGTAAATGCGTGAATATATCACAATGCCAGCGAAAATTTTTTGGACACTGTTATATTTATAGGGTTTTGTTTCTACACATTTGCAACGCAAATTCTCGACCCGTGAAATTTTGTATATGAGACTGTCACAGTAGCGGAAACTGCTGTCGTAAATATTTCCATAAGAAAGTTAAGTGACCACCTGCACGTAATGCATCGTGGGCACGCAGCTGTGTCAGACGCCGGGAGAACACGTCATTAGTGAGTGCCTCATCAGAAGCACAGGTAGAAAAAAAGAAAGGGGAGGCCATTGTCCTCGCTATTGACATTTCCTTGTTGAAAGCATACTGTGGAGCTCGTAATTTATGATATTTACTAAAATGCCTAATGAAATGATTAGAAACATTTTACATCTATTGTCTTTGTAGTTAAGAGATTGATCATTTTGTTTAATATCTGGTTTCCAGCTGTGTTGCAGCATTGGTTTTATAAAATAAACTTAAATGCATCTGCTAATGTGAACACTTTCTGTCAACAGATTTATTAAATAATTATTTTCTGATCCACATTCTTCGAAAAAGGAGCTCTTGGAATGGAGAGAACAATAAGAAGGGACTAATAACAGTAACTGCATCTATAATTTTCTTTTCAAGTACTTGGTAATTTTTTGTAGAATTAGTTTTTGTGGTGCACCACTTTAATTACATATACATTACGATGTGAATATACATTTCCCTTGCCTGCATTGTTGTCTTTAGTGTAATATTTTTTCTGCTTGAGCTATGTCATGTTTAGGTATAAGTTACTGCTGTTTGCCAGGCATAGTGTTACTGAATTTGACTTTGTGTTACTCTGCTAAGCCAGTTTTACTACTCATTTATTTTTCTTGTTGCTGCACATTGGCTCATATTAGTTGTAATGTTGCATTGCTTGGTAATTTAGATGTACTGTAGCTTGCTTTGCAATTTTCCATTTTTTTGGTCATTGCTGTTTGTGTTACTTATTTTGTGCTGCTGCATTGCCTCGTCCCTTAGTTTAGCATCTGTGCTCAGTAGATTTAAGTTAGCTTAAGAGGGGGTAGACTATATAAGAAACTAACTATGATGAATTGGAAGAAATGCATTGAGAAGATATAAGGAAATGGTTTGGCCAAAAAAAAAGTAGTGTACAGTGGAGAAAAACTATTTTGAAAGAGGATGTGAACAGAATACAGAAAGCAGGCTTAGATAGTACTTTTGGGAAGGGAGATCTCCATGCAAAATACTGCAGTAAAACAAACCCTGTCCTTTCCTTTTGTGTCATCCCTCTATATGTTTGTGTACCCTTGTGTATTTGTGTTTTTCCTGTCTTTATGTGTTTAGCTGATAAGATTTATGTTGTAGAATTTTTCAAATACTATGTTATTTTTCTTGTAAAGATGCTCAGACATTATTTATTCTGTTTTGTTTTAATGCTCATGTGTGATGTTGATATTTCGAAAGTTATTCAGACCTTTTATGTATGTACTTATGTCATAATTCCTGTAACACTGATGTATATGTTTATTTCTATTCTTTTGTAAAGCCTGTTTTTTACAAATGTTATCTGTATTGTTATGTTCTGTAATGATGTATTTTGTACCTTTGTAATTGTATTTTCATGTTGTAAATTTATAATTGTATCGACACCAGTTCTTCAAATTAAGTTACATTTCACTGCACACGTTTCTGTTGGTCATAGTATATGGACAATATGTGAGAAGTAGGGACTGATAGTGTTTGCACGTGTGTTAATGATTCAGCAAGGGACTGGATAACAGCATTGCTGGTTCTAAGGACAATTGTGAGTGCACAAGTGGTGGTTATGGACTTGCTATATTATCTGCAAGACTCTTCAATGGTGATTGTGCACCTGCACAGTCACAACAGATGGCTGCTGGCTATCTCTACAAGGACTACAGTGGGTCTGCATCTTTGCTGACTCACCAGTACCATTATTTCTACAAGGACTGGAGTGGGTCTGCGCCTCTGGTGGCCCACCAATATCGTAATCTCTACCAGGACTACAGTGGGTCTGCTCTGTGATGACCTACCTACCAATACTCTTCAAAATTTCGACTGACTCTGCTGTGGGTTTGCTCTGTTGTGGCCCATTACCTGTATGCATGTCAAGAGTCAGCACTGTCTTTCCGTTGGAAGGACAACACTACTTCTTCAAGATTGCATGGAAATCCACTAGTTCCGTTGCGTGTGCATTTTCTTCTACTGCTCAGACTTTGAGAAAAACACTACTATTTTACCGTGATGAACGATCAGGACTGTCTTTATAGACTGTGAGAAAATTTGAGCTTTTGACCAACATAGTATCAATAAGTGTGTGCATTTGATTTCTTTGTTATTGTAATTATGAAAATTTTTTTCAAATCTGTATTGGCCACTGCCCAATCCAATTTGTAAAATTTTTTTGTGGGGAGCATGGGGGCTATGTAAGTAGGCTGTTTAGGTTTTTTTATTGGTAACGCCACCTCTGTATGAAAATCACTGGCTGTGCTGTGTGCAGTCTGTGGCTGCTTTGCATTGTTGTAATACTCCCCATTGTAGTGTTAAGCAGCTGGCTGTGAACAGCACGTAGCGTTGCGCAGTTGGAGGTGAGCCGCCAGCAGTGGTGGATGTGGGGAGAGAGATGGCGGAGTTTTGTAATTTGTCATGAACTGTTATATATATTATGACTATTAAGGTAAATACATTGTTTGTTCTCTATTAATATCTTTCATTTGCTAACTATCCCTATCAGTAGTTAGTGCCTTCCATAGTTTGAATCTTTTATTTAGCTGGCAGTAGTGGTGCTCGCTGTATTGCAGTAGTTCGAGTAATGAAGATTTTTGTGAGGTAAGTGATTTCTGAAAGGTATAGTTTAATGTTAGTCAGGGCCATTCTTTTGTAGGGATTTTTGAAAGTCAGATTGCGTTGCGCTAACAAAATATTGTGTGTCAGTTTAAGCACAGTCCTGTATAAATTGTTCAAAGGGGACGTTTAATAGAGAACTCTGGTTAGTAGTTCTGCTTTAGCGGCACTGTCACCCATAACATCGTCATTGTTAACTGTGCTGGAATTCGCTGTCGTCGTCTGGAATCAATCAGCCGGAACTCAAATGCAGACCCTACAAAGAGCGGAAAAGGCGCGCATTGCGATTGGCTCACAACTTGCCGATGACCTTCGCGACAGCTCGGCTTAAGAAGTGTTGAGAGCGACTGACCACGTCTTCGAATAGAAACCTCTACGAGCACGCAACATGAAAATTCGGAAGTTAGGCCGAAAAATGCAGCTTAGCGTCAAGAGTAGATGGCCACAACAACTTGCTGTATACTCAGCTGCTACTGACTCGAAAGAAACTGAATAAACGAGGAGACCAGCATAGATCATTTACACAAAAACTTGGATGAAAATGGTGTACATGTTGTGAATTTCAAGAATAGCCGGAGAATTGCGCACAACTCCGTGAAGATCCGTCTCACGCATGCCTTGTGCCGTAGTTCCACAATAATCACCGACAGACAAGGGACAGCTACTTTACGTGTAACTACCGTTGTCAGATTAAATTGACAGAATTACCGAACATTTCCTGGCGAAATGATTTGCTGAGCTGAGGGTGAGCACAATAAAACAGTGATAGTAAACATTAAAAATTACTGCTCGTTGCAGCTTTCAGCAAGTTTTTGTTGCCTTTAAGTTTTGGTAAAAATCGTTGTACGTTGCAACTCAATTTACGAGGAATGTATAATTCTGCGATTACCATATCGACACGCAATTTCCTTCTAGTGTCAGTCCATAAATGATTAATGTGACTCAACGCTCTTTCCACATATGCATTGTTGCATGCAATCGCCTCTATCATTTTGATAACTTTTCTGTTAGGCTTTTCTTCTTCGTTTAAATTTTTTTTTTTTACACGAAACAAGTTTGTGGACGTAGAAGCTTGACTTCGTAATTGTTCCAAAGTTTTACTTACAAGGGAACCTTCCCATCGCACCCCCCTCAGATTTAGTTATAAGTTGGCACAGTGGATAGGCCTTGAAAAATGAACACAGATCAATCGCGAAAACAGGAAGAAGTTGTGTGGAACTGTGAAAAAAATTAGTAAAATATACAAACTGAGTAGCCCATTCGATGATAGGCAACACAAGGAGAATGGGAGTCAAGGAGCGCTGTGGTCCCGTGGTCAGCGAGAGCAGCTGCGGAAAGAGAGGTCCTAGGTTCAAGACTTCCCTCGAGTGAAAAGTTTAATTTTTTATTTTCAGTTTATGTGACAAACTCTTATGTTTTCATCACTTTTTCGGGAGTGATTATCACATCCACAAGAAAACCTAAATCGGGCAAGGTAGAAGAATCTTTTTACCCATTCGCTAAGTGTACGAGTTAGGTGGGTGGACAACATATTCCTGTCATGTGACGCACATGCCGTCACCAGTGTCGTACAGAATATATCAGACATGTTTTCCTGTGGAGGAATCGGTTGACCTATGACCTTGCGATCAAATGTTTTCTGTTCCCATTGGAGAGGCACGTCCTTTCGTCTACTAATCGCACGGTTTTGCGATGCGGTCGCAAAACACAGACACTAAACTTATTACAGTGATCAGAGATGTCAATGAACGAACGGATAGATAATAACTATGCAAAAATAAAGAAAGTAAAATTTTCAGTCGAGGGATGACTTGAACCAACGACTTCTGGTTCTGCCGCTGCTCACGCTACCACGAGACCACGGCGCTCCTATGCTCAGATTGTCCATTATGTTGCTTATGTGGTCCATGGACTACTCAGTTTGTATATTTTGCTTATTTTTTCACAGTTCCACACAAGTTCTTCCTGTTTTCTCAATTGACCTGTGATCAGTTTATCAAGGCCTATCCACTGTGCCAACTTATAACTAAATCTGAGGGGGGTGCGATGGGGAGGTTCCCTTCATATAAACTATCTTTATCAATATCTTCTTCGATACCCGACAACTTTGATGCTTATATATATTTCTCATATGTAGGAGATACTTTCCCTACATCCAAGTAATTGAAAATCTTAATAGGAGAGTTTTCGTAGCAAACCACCTATTAAGATAATCTTCGGTTCTTTGGCAGGTTACCACGGCTTCATTACTGAATTTACTTCGGTCAACCTCATTTAATATTAACACTTCCCGTTTAGCATTTGCTACGCAAAACAGTCGCTATTACGTGATTCAACGTCCTCTTTCAATGCAACTATTTTATTAAATGTTTCTACAGGATTCATGTATTCGTATTCCAGAAATTTAATACGCTACTGAAATGAATTTCACAAATAATGTGCAAAATAAGTGTAGCGCGCCAGCGATCCATTTTCTTCATTAGCGACTAAAGACCAAATAAACCTATTTCATTGATTCTCACCCTCTTGGTGGGGATACATTCTGATCGCTTTCCAATGAAGCAACAGCCTTCTCACAGATGGCACTTAAATGCTATATGGCAAAGCACGGCATGATAATCTTGATTAACGAAAGAAAACCATTCTTTAAATCCATCCGCTCTGTTAGCACTTACAGAAAATTCACCAAAAATCTTTAGGACAAGACACTGAAGAGCGAAAGATAATAATTTCATTCAGCGTTTTGCAGCACTATGTAAGACACAGCAATTGTAATTATATATAAGAAAATTCGAGTTCAGATTTTGTAACTTCCGAACGCCGAGCAAGTGCGATATAATTGAACGAAGCGTTGTCAGCACTATATGTAACAACGTTAGTAATCTCCAAACGAAGTTTTTCTAACGCTTTCATAATCGTGTTCACAGTAGACTCTGAGGTCTCATCCGGTTATTCGTAAAAATCTAATAGGTAATTTACTGTCCCATCTTCGTCATCAAAGGAAGTTAACACAAGTGGGTGAAAAATTTCTATTGCCTTTATTAGAAGCATCAATAATATTGAAATTGGACAGTTTTGATCTATTATTTCTTTTAGGACAACTGCTATAGAACATTACTCTTGAGAACTTCCATTTCTGTTCTGTTGAGCTGCACATTTGAAGCCCACTCAGTCATTGTTAGTATGGGATCTCATTTATTGCCACAGACAGAGCAATTGTAGCTGTGTCCGTGTTTTACCGCACGTTAATTTGCAGTGAGTTCGGATGAATGCAGCTATTTGCTCTTTTAAGTCTCCAGAAGGTGGAACTAGGTATTTGCTAATGCTCCTTCAAATATTTTTTATCGCACAGATAAAAGGTGTTTATTGCTATTACTGCAAGAGGGGTCCACTTTCTTTTTTCTCGGCCTATTTCGTTTGAAAAAATGTGGAATGTTTTGTGGGTCATTGTGGAATATTCCCACATGACCCCTCATAGTTTTATGAATTTCCGACCGGTGGTGGCGCTGTAAGTAGCCTTCAAAATGGTATCTGTAACAGAGGTGCGTTCCCAGCAGGAATCGGTCATTGAGTTTCTTTTGGCTGAAAACCAGAGCTTCGCAGATATCCACAGGTGTTGTAGAATATCTATGAAGACCTGGCAGTGAGCAAATGCTCGGTGAGTTCTTGGGCGAGGCGTCTGTCACCATAGCAACAAAGTCGCGCAAACCTGTCCTATGTCCTGCGTTCCAGCCGGCCGCCCACAGTTGTGGCTCCTGCCATGTTGCAACGTGCGGACACTCTTATTCGTGGTGATGCAAGCGAACTTCTCCATGACAACGCAAGGCCTCACACAAGTCTGCACATCCGAGAGGAGCTCAAAAAACTTCATTGGACTGTTCTTCCTCATACACCCTCCTTCCGATGTCCTGCGTTCCAGCCGGCCGCCCACAGTTGTGGCTCCTGCCATGTTGCAACGTGCGGACACTCTTATTCGTGGTGATGCAAGCGAACTTCTCCATGACAACGCAAGGCCTCACACAAGTCTGCACATCCGAGAGGAGCTCAAAAAACTTCATTGGACTGTTCTTCCTCATACACCCTCCTTCCGATGTCCTGCGTTCCAGCCGGCCGCCCACATTTGTGGTTCCTGCAATGTTGGAACGTGCGGACACTCTTATTCGTGGTGATGCAAACGAACTTCTCCATGACAACGCAAGGCCTCACACAAGTCTGCGCATCCGAGAGGAGCTCAAAAAACTTCATTGGACTGTTCTTCCTCATACACCCTCCTTCCGATGTCCTGCGTTACAGCCGGCCGCCCACATTTGTGGTTCCTGCAATGTTGGAATGTGCGGACACTCTTATTCGTGGTGATGCAAACGAACTTCTCCATGACAATGCAAGGCCTCACACAAGTCTGCGCATCCGAGAGGAGCTCAAAGAACTTCATTGGACTGTTCTTCCTCATACACCCTCCTTCCGATGTCCTGCGTTCCAGCCGGCCGCTAACAGTTGTGGCTCCTGCAATGTTGGAACGTGCGGACACTCTTATTCGTGGTGATGCAAACGAACTTCTCCATGACAACGCAAGGCCTCACACAAGTCTGCACATCCGAGAGGAGCTCAAAAAACTTCATTGGACTGTTCTTCCTCATACACCCTCCTTCCGATGTCCTGCGTTCCAGCCGGCCGCCCACATTTGTGGTTCCTGCAATGTTGGAACGTGCGGACACTCTTATTCGTGGTGATGCAAACGAACTTCTCCATGACAACGCAAGGCCTCACACAAGTCTGCGCATCCGAGAGGAGCTCAAAAAACTTCATTGGACTGTTCTTCCTCATACACCCTCCTTCCGATGTCCTGCGTTACAGCCGGCCGCCCACATTTGTGGTTCCTGCAATGTTGGAATGTGCGGACACTCTTATTCGTGGTGATGCAAACGAACTTCTCCATGACAATGCAAGGCCTCACACAAGTCTGCGCATCCGAGAGGAGCTCAAAGAACTTCATTGGACTGTTCTTCCTCATACACCCTCCTTCCGATGTCCTGCGTTCCAGCCGGCCGCTAACAGTTGTGGCTCCTGCCATGTTGCAACGTGCGGACACTCTTATTCGTGGTGATGCAAACGAACTTCTCCATGACAACGCAAGGCCTCACACAAGTCTGCGCATCTGAGAGGAGCTCAAAAAACTTCATTGGACTGTTCTTTCTCATACACCCTCCTTCCGATTTCCTGCGTTCCAGCCAGCCGCCCACATTTGTGGCTCCTGCGATGTTGGTACGTGCGGACACTGTTATTCATTGTGATGCAAACGAACTTCTCCATGACAACGCAAGGCCTCGCACAAGTCTGCACATCCGAGAGAAGCTCAAAAAACTTCATTGGATTGTTCTTCCTCATACACCCTCCTTCTGATATTCTGCATTCCAGCCGGCCGCCCACATTTGTGGTTCCTGCAATGTTGGAACGTGCGGACACTCTTATTCGTGGTGATGCAAACGAACTTCTCCATGACAACGCAAGGCCTCACACAAGTCTGCGCATCCGAGAGGAGCTCAAAAAACTTCATTGGACTGTTCTTCCTCATACACCCTCCTACCGACTTCCATCTCCTTGGCCCAATGAAGAATACACTCCACAGGAAGCAGTACGCAGTTGATGAGGAGGTTGCCGATGCAGCAAGACTTTGACTCCGACATTGTCAAGTACCAGTTGATCGCTTCTTCTAGTCAAGTTGTGCCACATACCCCTCTTCTCCCCAATTCTATTCAATACCTCCTCATTAGTTATGTGATCTACCCATCTAACCTTCAGCATTCTTCTGTAGCATGCGGGCATACATGAGGTCCCAGTAAGACGGCGTAAGACAGTCCCATTGAACGGAGATTATGTTGGAAATTTGGGTTTCTAGCCAAATGAGTGGCGAACAACCTGATGTATTGGAATCCTGAATAAAACCAACTTGCTTTTAGAAAAAAAAGACGTTACTTACTGAACACCCCTCGAATGTTAAATAAGAGCCTTCACCCCGCCATTCTTTACACTAAAAGAAGATGTTTGGTGTCTGTCGTCTGCCTGACTAATTCAACTGGAGACTCTTCCATCTTGTATCACTCCTATTTAAAAGCACAAGGACCACAAATCGACTTGTTTTTCTGGGCGGATTATCCATATTTTATGTTACGTCTGTAATAGTCTTTCCAATATGTCTGTAACAATCATAATAATATTACGTAATGTACCACAACAATGGGTTTTAAACGAGGTAGATATACCTAAAGAAATTGGTAGCCATAAAGTAAGAATTACATACGGCTGAAATGATCCTGTGAGACACTAATATTAACTTCCATACTTACATACATACATACATACATTAATCCCTGTTCCATATATCATGAATACGACATTTTGTAATGATGTGGAATGTGTCACTTTAACATAAGTTTTCTTTACACAAAATAATTAATTATTTTTTTGTTTTAGAGTTACTACTTCATATCTAAGAATTCATCGATTGAGTATATGGAGTTTTTATTCAGAAATTCTTTTAATTTGCTTTTAAATGTTGGTTGGCTATCTGTCAGACTTTTAATACTATTTGGCAAATGACCAAAGGATTTTGTGGCAGCATAATTCACCCCTTTCTGTGCCAAAGTGAGATTTAATCCAGAACAGTGAATATCATCCTTTCTTCTAATGTTGTAGCTATGCACTTCACTGTTATTTTTGAATTGGGATGGGTTATTAATGGTAAATTTCATGAGTGAACGTATGTATTGCGAAGGTACTTCGAATATCCAGAGTTTCTTAAATAAGTGTCTGCAAGGTGATCTTCGGTGGACTCCAGCTATTATTCTGATTACACGCTTTTGTGCAATGAATACTTTTTCTCTTATTGACGAATTGCCCCAAAATATGATGCCATATGGAGGCAATGAATGAAAATAGGCATAGTAGGCTAATTTACTGATATGTTTATCGCCAAAATTTGCAATAACCCTAATAGCATAAGTAGCTGAACCTAACTGTTTCAGCAGATCATCGATGTGTTTCTTCCAATTCAGTTTCTCATCAATGCACACACCCATTAATTTGGAGTATTCTGCCTTAGCAACAGACTTCCGTTCATAGTCTATATTTATCATTGGTGCTATGCCATTTACTGTACAGAATTTTTAAACCCTGATTTGTCAAAATTTAGTGAGAGTCCATTTGCAGAGAACCACTTGATAATTTTCTGAAAGGCATTATTTGCAATTTACTCAGCTGATTCTTGCTTCTTTGGTATGATTACTATACTTGTATCATCCGCAAAAAGAACTAACTTTGCATCCTAATGAATACAGAGTGGCAAGTCATTAATATATATTAAGAACAATAAGGGGCCCAAGACTGAACCTCATGGGTCACCATTCTTGATACCTCCCCAGTTAGAGGTCTCCGCTGGTTTTTGTAGACAATCTGTACTGTTCATTTAAACCTTCTGCATTCTTCCAGTTAAGTATGAATTAAACCATTTGTGCTCTGTCCGACTCATACCACAACACTTAAGCTTGTCTCGAAGAATTTCGTGATTCACACAGTTAAAAGCTTATGCCAAATCAATAACGATCTTAATTTCTGTTACGTTTTATTTATTCACAAATAGTTTAGGAACAGTGCAAACAATAAAGTCAAAACGCGTTTTCAACTGTGAGGGTCAGTTGATTACCTGGTGCGCGGCGTAAGGTGGATGGCACGGGCAGTGCGAAACGAAATGCCGAATGCGGAGAAAGAAAGGGAAGGACGGTCAACGTTACGAACGCAGCAGGCGCCGGTAAGCAAAAGCACACCAAATGTTTATTGACTTTGTAACCCTACGCTACTGCGCACGACACTTATTAAAGCCTGTACTACGGTAAGTTGATGGGCTTCACCTTATAAGAAAGGATTTTGGTATATATGTTGACCGCGTGTACCAGAGCGGAGGCAAAATCAGACTTTCACCCACTCAGTAACAACAATGATACGCCAAGCAAGTCTGAAGTGCAACTACACGTTAGGACGGACAAGAATCAACACAGCAGATGCTACCAATTTGTTAATAAAACGGTCGCCAGCCTAATTAGGCATTAACTGAGTTTCTTCACAGTACAAGTTGATGCACGTTCATACAAAACAACACGTAATAACACTGCATAATATGGTAAATTTTAGAACCAGAAAATCTACTGAACTAATAATTTCACTTTCTGTACTAATATGGACAAGCCATAAATACACAACAATACACTATAATGTTTACTACAAACTTCGTACTGTCTATTGATCTGATTAAAATCGGGCATAGGTTACCCTAGAAATAGCACTTTCGAAACACACATACAATGTCAATTTTGAAAAAGGTAAATTTTGGTTTTATATTGACTTTAGCTTTGCTGGTCAAATCAGTTCAGTACATTTCAGAATTTAAATGAATAGAAAAGAAAAGGGGGGGGGCCTGAAACTGTTATGATCACTGTACTGAAATTTTTGATTATCGAAATCGTTAAGCACTCAAGATTTCCAATATATGAGTTACTACTCTTTTTGTCTTATTTCTTGCTCATTTAACTACCATTATTTTTGTCTCAAATTAATTAGATTTCATTACTAAACCAATTTCAACATTATCTTCCAACTTTGTCAGACCTATATTATTTACCTATATATTCATTAACAACAAAGTTCTTTAAACATCATTTTAACATAGATAGGTCTGCAGGTAATTATTATTAACATAAACTTTAAATCTTCATCTCGGGACACCCGGATTGTACAACATGTGGAAAGGACCCTGTCTAGGTTAGTGATGAGGATAATTAAATGATAGGACAGTTCTGGTAAAAGTTAACTTGTTATTGAACAGTAAGGAACAAAAGTAACACTGGTCCACACGAATACAGTACTAAAAGTTTCAACCTGTTCGTATCGATGCGGCGGTTGGCGGGCGGCGAGATGGCGAGGCGCAGAGCACACATACAACCACAGCTATGGCTCTTGATGTATCGGCACTTACTTCTTCATAGCGTCGCAATAATTTTCCATTTAGTGCCTATGGAATTTTGCCATGCTGTATAGTCGTCGGAAACGGCACATCCGAGGCTCAATGAAACTACGTCTTCCAGGAGAGCCTCCTCGATCCCGGACGTGTTTCTCAGACCGATGCCCAACTCCGACTACTACTGCTGAGCCCGTTATGCCGTGCAGCGCCCGTGTGCATTTTCCCGCGCTCGCCTGCCATCCACCTTTTACCGCTCCCCTACAGACAGGGTATTCACCAGAGGTTTTGCATTCTACATATCCTAATACATTGCCTACGTATGGACCAGGCACACAATTACAACTTTGACATCTTACAATAGTTTCAACGTTTCTTACATTTCAATTCTGTTATAACATTGCTTGAAATTTGACATAAATATTAATATTCACATCGAAATTTGTTTACAGTTTCTTTAACATAATGACATGAAAAGAAAAGAAATGAATTCAGAACATCGATTACACTAATTTATCGAAAATCAGAAGAAAAAATTATTATATGTACAATAGTACAGCGTTGTTGTTGTTACAACTTGATTTTGCACGTCAATAAATAAATTAACAATATGAATGGAATCTTAAAAATACCGAAGCACTCGCACTTCGGTACCGAACAGTTCGGGAAAGAAGTCGATCCCCTGCCAGTCCAGCCGGTAACGTACCTCCACGGTGTGAGAACTGGCGAACGTAGTAACCAGAATAAGAGCCTCAGACTCCCGTATGACCAATCATTGCGGTAATTTTTAGTTGGAAACGACATCAGTGCAAATAAAGTGCAGCACTGTCGGTCTCAGTTTTCGGTAACAGCCACTCTACAAGCCTGTTCAGATATGATGACACAGACAACGTCTGTCTAGAGAAGAGCACGGGCCGGACACAATCCTCTTCGCAATAGCACAAAACAAAAAAATTAGCGTACCATTTGTGATTCCCCTATTTCGTTCGAAAATGGTGTTAGATTACGGTAGCGGACGACTGTTTTTAATATTCTTCTTATTGCTGATCGCCAGTTTGTGAACTCTGCTATAGCTTTCATCACACGACAATTGAAACAACTGCAGTCCATGCACAGCTGCCTACTCAAAAGTAGTGAATCCGAATATTTTATGTGAAAGCTCTCAAAGATTTTTAAATAAACGAAGATTATTAATATTCTAAATCTACTTTTTCTTTTCAGCGATCACAGGCCCTATAGACCACGTGCTGCATAGACAATCTGCTTCCATCTTCTTCTGTCTCTCGCTGTATCTCTCCATCCGGCGGGGTTCCTAATGCTGCGATGTCCTTCTCTGTGTCATCTTTCCACCAAGTGCGAGGTCGGCCCAATGGTCTTGTTGCTTGGGGAGTGCCCTCAAATGCCTTCTTAGGAATTTTGTTGGTTTCCATTCTAGCCACATGCCCAGCCCATTGCAGCCTCCTACTTATTAATTTCTGGGCGATAGCGCGTTGCTTCATTAACTGACAAAATTCAGTGTTTCTCTGAACTCTCAAGACCTCATTCTCCAACATAGTTCCCCAGATTTTTCTCGTCACTTTTCTTTCGAAAATATATGGTTTTTCTCTTTCTTTCTTGGTAAGCGTCCATCTTTCCGAACTATACAGTACAACTGGACAGATGATGGGTTTATATATCTTCATCTTTGTGGTGATTGAGAAAGCTTTACTTTTCAGCGTGCTGCTTAGAGCGTGTAGACGTCTCGATCCTGAGGCTGTTGTCTCATTTGTAACCAGTGTTATGACATTTTACTGCTGAAGCGTGATCCGAGATATTTAAACTTTATTCTTAATAGCTATTCATTTACTTCTTAACATAGTCATCCTAACACATTTCTCCCAACGAGAGACCAATTCGTTGATATCGTTTCTACAGAATGTTTGGCTCTGTTGATGGAGCAATAACGTCACCTCTGCTTGCACCGATTCATCACTATCAAAATAAAGTCCTCGAAGCTGTCCTTTAAGTTTAGAAAACAGATGTGAATCGAATGGGGCCAAGTCGGGACAGTATAGAGGATAAACGATCACAGTGAATCCAAAGCTTCGGATTGTTATCGCAGCGCTCGTGTGTTGTCTGATATTTTCATACTGAAGGAGACGATGCTCCATGTGTGGACGAACTCAGTGAGTTCGAAACTCGATTACAGCACGCTGTTTGTGACGCACCGACGTCGTTAGTTACGTTACACACTATCATGTTACATGCTACAGTTGGGAGCCCTCTAGAGCAGAGGGCTGCAGATACTTACACATGAAGAATGAAGACGTATTATAGAATATTAACAACGTTATTTTATTTAAAACGCTTGAAGAGTTTTCCCATAAAAATTTCGTAGGCATTACTTCCTAGCACGCCTTCGTAATTTTACGTCTGTATACTTCTCTCCGTTGAGAGTGATATGCTGTTTTCTGTTTGACAGAAACTCTTCGATCCAGTCACTCAGACGGTCTGATATTTCGTATGCTGGTATTTTATTCCTTAGGCGGCAGTGCGGAACAGCATAGAATTTAATTTTATCCATTGTTTTTCAGTGTTTCGTCCGCGACTGTTTTACTTTCGTTAAATGAAACCGCCTTCAGTCACAAGTTGCGTTTATTTACTGCACTATGCATTTCGAGCCCTGGAGGCTATTCTTCAAGTGCTTTTTAGTGATTTACATCACGTTCTGTAGTTGTTTGCCTGTTGATATTACATTTTTCTGTTACAATATGGTATATTGTAGATATAAGTTTAACAGCGTTAATAATATGAAACTAACTTACAGTTTAACATTGTATGATGTCTGCTTCTGTTGTGCTGTTGGTATACACAATACACATCTTTAATTTTGCATCACATACTGGGATATATACATAGTCACACACTTTTTTGCACACTGTAGTAGCGGAACGTAAACATGCCAAAGATTCTCGTTCATACAGATGATGGATAGTGGAAGATGGACTGGGCGAAGGTAAGAAAGTGGAATTCACCTTGTGGAATTTAGCATGCAGCATAAATTAATCACTGCTAACAATTAACTGACGAACTTCCGAAGAATGTTTTATACGTAGAATAGACCTGGAGACATCAGTAGGTACTATATAGATAAAATAATGGTAAGACAGATTAAAAACTTAAGACAGACATTTCGAATCCGGATTTTAAAGTGCAAACCACTTCCAGGGCCAGAATTATTGATTCTAAACTGCAGATTAAAACTGAGGCAATAAAAGAAAGTTAGAGTATTTAAGGCATGGAATCTGGGTACTCTGAATGAATCACAGTTTTCTGAGTTTCAAAGGATCAGGCAACGATTGGAAGAAACTGGGGAACTGACTACGAGAGAAGACGAATAAGTTTGAGGGATGAAAGAGCCAAGGCAGCAGAGTAACAAAGGGAGAAAAAGACAAGACCCACTAGAAATCCTTGGATATCACACGATGTACTGAATTTAACTGACGAAAAGAGAACACATAAAAATACGTAAGTGAAGCCGTCAGAACGACATGGAGAAGTCTGAAAAATGCAATTGACAGTTCAGAATGGCAGAAGAGGGATGGATAGACGGGTATTGCAAAGTGTAAAACTAATATAGGATTACAAGCGCCGCCTAAAGGAAAATTTAAGATGCCTTTGGAGAGAAAAGAAGCGCCTCTATGAAGATTAACTCAGATGGCAATCCACTGAGAAGTAAACAGGGAAAGCCGAAAGGTGCCCAGAGAATATAGAAGGACTACACAGGAAAGTAGATGACATTATGGATCGATACTGCGATGATAATTGGACAGTACACTAAAAAAACCTAAGTTGAGACAAGACTCTGGAGTAAATGATACTCGCTCTGAATTATTGAGATCCTAGGGAGAGTCACGCGTGACAAAATTTTTCCACCCGGCACGCAAGAGGTATCTGACAGGAAAAATACCCCCGATTTCAAGTAAGAACGTAATATTTCCAGTTCCGTAGAACGCAGCTGCCGACGTGTGGATATTACCAAACCATCAGTTGTGTTTGCGAAATTTTAACATAACGTATTTACAAAAGAAAGGAAAAGCTGGTAGAAGACGACCTCGGGGAAAATCAGTTCGGATTCCAGAAAAAATGTAGAGTAACGTGAGGCCGTATTGACCCTACGACTTATCCTAGAAGATAGGTTGAAGAAAGGCAGTCTACGGTTATAACATACACTGCTTGAAAGTCTCAAGGTAGCAGGTATAAAATGCAGGGAGAGAAATTTAATCTGCACGTTTCACAAGAATCAGACTGCTGCTAGAAGAGTCTTAGTCCATGAGAGGGACTCTGTAGTTGAGAAGGGAGTGACTTAGGTTTGTAGGCTGTCCCGAACACTGTTTAGTCTGTGCAGTGAGGAAATTAGGAATAAAGTCAAAAATAAATTTGGAAAAAAATTAAAATTGAGGGAGAAGAAATTAAAATTCGAGGTTTACCGATTACTTGGCAACGCTGTCACAGACAGTAAATGATTTACGATCGTATTTGAACCTAATGGATAGTGCCTTAAAAGATGTCGTAACACGAACCTCAGCTAAATTTAAAAAAAAGGGTAATGGAATGTCACCGAACACTGTCAAAAGTGTTATTTAAATATACAAATGCTATGAATGTAGACTGGCAATGCCAAGGAAAGCGTTTCTGAAGAAGAGAAATTTGTTAACATCGAGTATAGATTTAAGTGTCAGGAAGTTGTTTCTGAAAGTATTTGTATGGAGTGTAGACATGTATGCAAGTGAAAAGTGGACGATAAATAGTTTAGACAAGAAGAGAATAGAAGCTTTCGAAATGTGGTGCTACACAAGAACGCTGAAGATTAGATGGGTAGATCACATAACTAATGAGGAGGTATTGAATAGAATTGGAGAGAAGATAAATTTGTGGCACAACTTGACTAGAATAAGGGATCGGTTGGTAGGGCATATTCTGAGGCATCAAGGGATCACAAATTTAGTACTGGAGGGGAGCGTGGAGGGTAAAAATCGTAGAGGGAGACCAAGGGATGAGTACACTAAACAGATTCAGAAGGATGTAGGTTGCAGTAGGTACTGGGAGATAAAGAAGCTTGCACAGGATAGAGTAGCATGGACTGAAGACCATACCAACAACAATGAACGTAGGGTTTGGCTTCCATCAATCTGTGTTCTAAGATAGGTCGTATTCCTTCACTTCTCCGGATCCCCGAGCCAGTTTTTAAATTTTGTAAATACACTACTTTAATTCTGGCTGACCGTGGTTCAATAAAATATGAATGTGGCTTTTAAACGTCCTCAAGTTAAGCGACATGCCTGCTTTCATTGCGGGCCCCACAGTAAGCAGCCAAACCTAACCCCGAAGGAAGCGGTTGTGATGCAACTGCCAGAGAAACTGTGATTTGAAAAAAAAAAGCAACTCAGAGAGAAAACGAGACGTACAGAATGTCTCCATATGAAAGAATAGGTGTTGTATTTCTGGAGTATTTCAAGGTAAGTAAAGATAACATCGTATTCTCGCACGGGCCTTTCTAGGAAAAGCGATTCGAATCTAAGTTCAACTGTCACAGAGTTCATTATACGAAATTATTGTCACTATAAGGCAACATTTTTCAGTTGAATCCCTGTTGATTACTGCGGACATTCACTGTTTTGATTTAGAAAACCCTAAATGTATATACTGGACAAAATGTTTCAAATGGCTCTGAGCACTACTAGACTTAACATCTGAGGTCATCAGTCCTCTAGAACTAACCTAAGGACATCACACACATCCATGCCCGAGGCAGGGTTCGAACCTGCGACTGTAGCGGTCACGCGGTTCCAGACTAAAGCGCCTAGAACCGCTAGGCCACCACGGGCTATACCGGACAATTAACATAAAAGCAATCTTCCTATTGATGTCCAGTGCCAACATTACACCAAATGCCTCTGAATAAAGCTTCGATTACAACAGAGCTCTTCCGAATACTTCCTCATGCAGCGAACAGCTGAAGACCGTATATTATTATCCGTCCACATAAATAATTCACCTACACAGAGTAAATTTATTTTTCTACCCTTGGAGAGTAATTCCCAAACTTTGCAGCTGCCAACTTCCTTGGGAGAGATAAATCATTTCTCCCGGCTCTTAAACTCAGCATCTCGAGGAGTTTAAAAACTCGGCGGGTCTTAACGAAAGTAAATTTAAATTATCTGATACCAATGAAAAATCTTTAGCAAGGGAGGAATTACGCCTTTTTGAAAAGATGCGCTCTATCACCTTTGTTAGGGAACGAATGTCTAGAAGCGAAAGAAATTTCCTCTGCCCGAAGGCGCTTAGCTCGCTCAGCTAAGGAAGGCGAGCTGCAAAAATCCCCTGTGGAGTATTGTATCAACTCATTAATTCGTCCCGTTCGCCCGATTAATCTTTGAACGTCTTGTCTTTTCTTCTAAGAAGTTGAGCCAAAAAGAAAGGAAAGCGGCGATTAAGGGGACGCATGGAATCCAACTCTGTGAACTTATGATCACGGCTGATACATTTGCCCTTCACCTGCGTCGCCATTTATCGTGCTGCTACAAATGAACCGTTTGGCGTGCATTAACAAAAGCAAACGTTGCTCACCAAGTGCAAGTGAGCTCCGAATCATTTCTGTAATAGGACTCGGATGAGGTGCACACTTCAGAGCTTAGAAAGTACGCCATTTTGAATTTTACTTGAATAATGCTTCCATCACGCACTGTATCTCTATTTTAATGGATAAAAGAACACATTTACTCACAAAATAATCAACGTTACGAGAACGAATACCGCTTTAGACTATTAAGTGTACGCACAAACTCTACACACACTCACATGTGTTTATTGTGCTCCATTAGTCATCGAAGCATTGTGAGGGTGTATACACTAGGCCACAGCAAGGGAACAGGTGACAAATTAAATGAATTTTAATATTAATAGGAATCTGATAAGGCGTGGCATGGATGTGACAAACTGAGAGAGCATTTCTGCTCTGAAGCATCTAACTAACAATCACCTGTGTTTCAGTTATTACAGTCGCTTGAAATGATAATTTTAAGTAGCATCACATCGAGGAAGAAGCTTACGGAAAACGGAATTTATGTGCAGAGTTGCATTAGGCTGACACTTCTCTTGCTATGATAACATGACATGATGCCAAAATATGTAATCGATTTTATTTTCTGTCTTAATGGTCAGTGTATAAAAATGAACTACGATCAGTTGCAGTATGAAGTTAAATGGTGAATTTCAGCTGTGACTGACACTGCACGTACCCATCGGTGCCGTTGATATACAAGCCGCTATAATATTTAGAAATGACATGTCGTTTTAATTGAATTTCATAAAAATATTTATAAAGCACATCGTGACCGTATTGACATATCGATAATAGTATAGCCGGGCACATAGAGATCTTTCTGCTTACTAAAAAGAAATACACGAATTTATTTACGATGAAGGTCAACTGCCAGTTCCCAAACAAATTACTGACAATCTGCAGGAATTTTTGCATTTCCGTATAATTTCTGGCGTCGAAACAGGAGAGACTGTATACCTTCCTCATTTTCTGTAATAGGTAGCACCTCATGCCATGGCCACCAGAAGGTAAGATTTACATATACTTGTAACAAATAAATAAATGTCGTAAGTGGGGACCAGGTCGGAATAGCGAACCCTCTTTGGAACTCAGACCACCATTTATACGCAATATTTCTCAGATGCGACATATTGGACTCTAGAGCGTACACAGCAAAGCGTGAAACTGCGTTACACGCCTACTAATAGGACAGGAAACAATTACGTCTGTTACCACGACATATTTAAGCAAATTGATCCACTAAAAAGAAAAAAGCAAGTGTCGAATGTCAAATATTTCGTGTGTTACGTGTATGGAAAATTACTGATCCCCCTTTGCACAATGGCACGTGCTAAAAGACTTGTTTTGTTATCTTGACTTGTTCTTGAAATATAAGAGAAGAGCACGTTACATGGAACATGATATACATACAGTACAAACCACCACAATCAAAACATTTCTCTCACACTGTCTGACTATCTTACCTCTGACTGTCCTCTCGAGCAAGTTGCTTCGTATCTTGCTTCTCCAAGAGAAGAGATAAAATAAATACAGTGTAAATATTTTATGTCAAAACATCTAGTAAAATGCATAGACTCTCTGCTTTAAAAATATTCAATGATATGACAACTTTCTTGTGAATTTTATCCATTATCGATGATGCTGAAGTCCATGACTATTTCTTTACAGGGTATAGAATAATATACGCTACCATTCGCAGTTGAAAGTGATTTACTGTAGACACAACCAGTTTCGAGCTTGTGCCAATTTTCCCGCGATTAATCATTTATTTTCATGATTCCACATTCAGTGTTGGAGTTCACTGTTTACATAAAAGGCAAATTACATGAAGCTGACTAAATGGAGACAAGTGAAAGAACTGGAAGTGGCGAAATGACTTTTTTTTTTGTCGTCAGTCTACTGACTGGTTGGATGCGGCCCGCCACGAATTCCTTTCCTGTGCTAACCTCTTCATCTCAGAGTAGCACTTGCAACCTACGCCCTCAATTATTTGCTTGACGTATTCCAATCTCTGTCTTCCGCTACAGTGTTTGCCCTCTACGGCTCCCTCTAGTACCATGGAAGTCATTCCCTCATGTCTTAGCAGATGTCCTATCATCCTGTCCCTTCTCCTTATCAGTGTTTTCCACATATTCCTTTCCTCTCCGATTCTGCGTAGAACCTCCTCATTCCTTACCTTATCAGTCCACCTAATTTTCAACATTCGTCTATAGCACCACATCTCAAACGCTTCGATTCTCTTCTGTTCCGGTTTTCTCACAGTCCATGTTGCACTACCATACAATGCTGTACTCCAGACGTACATCCTCAGAAATTTCTTCCTCAAATTAAGGCCAGTATTTGATATTAGTAGACTTCTCTTGGCCAGAAATGCCTTTTTTGCCATAGCGAGTCTGCTTTTGAAGTCCTCCTTGCTCCGTCCGTCATTGGTTATTTTACTGCCTAGGTAGCAGAATTTCTTAACTTCATTGACTTTGTGACCATCAATCCTGATGTTAAGTTTCTCGCTGTTCTCACTTCTACTACTTCTCATTACCTTCGTTTTTCTACAATTTACTCTCAAACCATACTGTGTACTCAATAGACTGTTCATTCCGTTCAGCAGATCATTTAATTCTTCTTCACTTTCACTCAGGATAGCAATGTCATAAGCGAATCGTCTCATTGATATCCTTTCGCCTTGTATTTTAATTCCACTCCTGAACCTTTCTTTTATTTCCATCATTGCTTCCTCGATGTACAGATTGAAGAGTAGGGGCGAAAGGCTACAGCCTTGTCTTACACCCTTCTTAATACGAGCACTTCGTTCTTGATCGTCCACTCTTATTATTCCCTCTTGGTTGTTGTACATATTGTACACTCCTGGAAATGGAAAAAAGAACACATTGACACCGGTGTGTCAGACCCACCATACTTGCTCCGGACACTGCGAGAGGGCTGTACAGGCAATGATCACACGCACGGCACAGCGGACACACCAGGAACCGCGGTGTTGGCCGTCGAATGGCGCTAGCTGCGCAGCATTTGTGCACCGCCGCCGTCAGTGTCAGCCAGTTTGCCGTGGCATACGGAGCTCCATCGCAGTCTTTAACACTGGTAGCATGCCGCGACAGCGTGGACGTGAACCGTATGTGCAGTTGACGGAATTTGAGCGAGGGCGTATAGTGGGCATGCGGGAGGCCGGGTGGACGTACCGCCGAATTGCTCAACACGTGGGGCGTGAGGTCTCCACATTACATCGATGTTGTCGCCAGTGGTCGGCGGAATGTGCACGTGCCCGTCGACCTGGGACCGCACCGCAGCGACGCACGGATGCACGCCAAGACCGTAGGATCCTACGCAGTGCCGTAGGGGACCGCACACCCACTTCCCAGCAAATTAGGGACACTGTTGCTCCTGGGGTATCGGCGAGGACCATTCGCAACCGTCTCAATGAAGCTGGGCTACGGTCCCGCACACCGTTAGGCCGTCTTCCGCTCACGCCCCAACATCGTGCAGCCCGCCTCCAGTGGTGTCGCGACAGCCGTGAATGGAGGGACGAATGGAGACGTGTCGTCTTCAGCGATGAGAGTCGCTTCTGCCTTGGTGCCAATGATGGTCGTATGCGTGTTTGGCGCCGTGCAGGTGAGCGCCACAATCAGGACTGCATACGACCGAGGCACACAGGGCCAACACCCGGCATCATGGTGTGGGGAGCGATCTCCTACACTAGCCGTACACCACTGGTGATCGTCGAGGGGACACTGAATAGTGCACGGTACATCCAAACAGTCATCGAACCCATCGTTCTACCATTCCTAGACCGGCAAGGGAACTTGCTGTTCCAACAGGACAATGCACGTCCGCATGTATCCCGTGCCACCCAACGTGCTCTAGAAGGTGTAAGTCAACTACCCTGGCCAGCAAGATCTCCGGATCTGTCCCCCATTGAGCATGTTTGGGACTGGATGAAGTGTCGTCTCACGCGGTCTGCACGTCCAGCACGAACGCTGGTCCAACTGAGGCGCCAGGTGGAAATGGCATGGCAAGCCGTTCCACAGGACTACATCCAGCATCTCTACGATCGTCTCCATGGGAGAATAGCAGCCTGCATTGCTGCGAAAGGTGGATATACACTGTACTAGTGCCGACATTGTGCATGCTCTGTTGCCTGTGTCTATGTGCCTGTGGTTCTGTCAGTGTGATCATGTGATGTATCTGACCCCAGGAATCTGTCAATAAAGTTTCCCCTTCCTGGGACAATGAATTCACGGTGTTCTTATTTCAACTTCCAGGAGTGTATATGACCCGTCTCTCCCTATAGCTTACCCCTACTTTTTTCAGAATCTCGAACAGCTTGCACCATTTTATATTGTCGAACGCTTTTTCCAGGTCGACAAATCCTATGAAAGTGTCTTGATTTTTCTTTAGCCTTGCTTCCATTATTAGCCGTAACGTCAGAATTGCCTCTCTCGTCCCTCTACTTTCCCTAAAGCCAAACTGATCTTCACCTAGCGCATCCTCAATTTTCTTTTCCATTCTTCTGTATATTATTCTTGTAAGCAGCTTCGATGCATGAGCTGTTAAGCTGATTGTGCGATAATTCTCGCACTTGTCAGCTCATGCCGTCTTCGGAATTGTGTGGATGATGCTTTTCCGAATGTCAGATGGTATATCGCCAGACTCATATATTCTACACACCAACGTGAATAGTCGTTTTCTTGCCACTTCCCCCAATAATTTTAGAAATTCTGATGGAATTTTATCTATCCCTTCTGCCTTATTTGACCGTAAGTCCTCCAAAGCTCTTTTAAATTCCGATTCTAATACTGGATCCCCTATGTCTTGTAAATCGACTCCTGTTTCTTCTTCTATCACATCAGACAAATCTTCACCGTCATAGAGGCTTTCAATGTATTCTTTCCACCTATCTGCTCTCTCCTCTGCATTTAACAGTGGAATTCCCGTTGCACTCTTAATGTTACCACCGTTACTTTTAATGTGACCAAAGGTTGTTTTGACTTTCCTGTATGCTGAGTCTGTCCTTCCGACAATCATATCTTTTTCGATGTCTTCACATTTTTTCTGCAGCCATTTCGTCTTAGCTTCCCTGCACTTCCTATTTATTTCATTCCTCAGCGACTTGTATATGTCTGTATTCCTGATTTTCCCGGAACATGTTTGTACTTCCTCCTTTCATCAATCAACTGAAGTATTTCTTCTGTTACCCATGGTTCCTTCGCAGCTACCTTCTTTGTACCTATGTTTTCCTTCCCATCTTCTGTGATGGCCCTTTTTAGAGATGTCCATTCCTCTTCAACTGTACTGCCTACTGCGCAATTCCTTATTGCTCAAATGGCTCAAATGGCTCTGAGCACTATGGGACTTAACATCTTAGGTCATCAGTCCCCTAGAACTTAGAACTACTTAAACCTAACTAACCTAAGAACATCACACACATCCATGCCCGAGGCAGGATTCGAACCTGCGACCGTAGCAGTCGCGTGGTTCTGGACTGAGCGCCTAGAACCATTCCTTATTGCTGTATCCATAGCGTTAGAGAACTTCAAACGTATCTCGTCATTCCTTAGTACTTCCGTATCCCACTTCTTTGCGTATTGATTCTTCGTGACTAATGTCTTGAACTTCAGCCTGCTCTTCATCACTACTATATTGTGATCTGAGTCTATATCTGCTCCTTGGTACGCCCAACAATCCAGTATCTGATTTCGGAATCTCTGTCTGACCATGATGTAATCTAATTGAAATCTTCCCGTATCTCCCGGCATTTTCCGAGTATACCTCCTCCTCTTGTGATTCTTGAACAGGGTATTCGCTATTACTAGCTGAAACTTGTTACAGAACTCAATTAGTCTTTCTCCTCTTTCATTCCTCGTCCCAAGCCCATATTCTCCTCTAACCTTTTCTTCTACTCCTTCCCCTACAACTGCATTCCAGTCGCCCATGACTATTAGATTTTCGTCCCCCTTTACATACTGCATTACCCTTTCAATATCCTCATACACTTTCTCTATCTGTTCATCTTCAGCTTGCGACGTCGGCATGTATACCTGAACTATCGTTGCTGGTGTTGGTCTGCTGTCGATTCTGATTCGAACAACCCGGTCACTGAACTGTTCACAGTAACTCACCCTCTGCCCTACCTTCCTATTCATAACGAATCCTACACCTGTTATACCATTTTCTACTGCTGTTGATATTACCCGATACTCATCTGACCAGAAATCCTTGTCTTCCTTCCACTTCACTTCACTGACCCCTACTATATCTAGATTGAGCCTTTGCATTTCCCTTTTCAGATTTTCTAGTTTCCCTACCACGTTCAAGCCTCTGACATTCCACGCCCCGACTCGTAGAACGTTATCCTTTCGTAGATTATTCAATCTTTTTCTCATGGTAACCTCCCCCTTGGCAGTCCCCTCCCGGAGATCCGAATGGGGGACTGTTCGGGAATCTTTTGCCAATGGAGAGATCATCATGACACTTCTTCAATTACAGGCCACATGTCCTGTGGATACACGTTACGTGTCTTTAATGCAGTGGTTTCCATTGCCTTCTGCATCCTCATGTCGTTGGTCATTGCTGATTCTCCCGCCTTTATGGGCAATTTCCCACCCCTAGGACAAGAGAGTGGCCTGAACCTCTATCCGCTCCTCCGCCCTCTTTGACAAGGCCGTTGGCAGCATGAGGCTCACTTCTTATGCCGGAAGTCTTCGGCCGCCAATGCTGATTATTTATCAAAATTTAGGCAGTGGCGGGGATCGAACCCGGGACCGAAGAATCAAAGACGCTACCCCTAGACCTCGGGTACGGTCCTGACGTATGTTTAAAAATTATTGCACTTACACATAGATTGAGTAACCATATTGTAATTCCACATTTGTCACATGTTTTCAGAAAGACAGTTCGATTTTTACACATTAACTGTGCATTTGTCACCGTAGTACTATTTGAAATGATAATTAAATCAAGACCCTAAGCTGTCGCCAGGCGTTGATATACATCAACGGGGACAGTTAAAAATATGTGCCCCGACTGGGACTCGAAACTGGGATCTTTGCTTAAATGGCATACACTCTATCCATTTGAGCCACCGAGGGCACAGAGAAAGGTGCGACTGCGGGAATTTACCCTTGCATGCTCCCCGTGAAACCCACATTCCCAAGTTAATATCCACACACTACATTCGTAGTGCCCCTGCCCATTACACTCATTACTCGCGGCAGACAGTCTTATGGAGTCCCGTAAGAGTTCGGGCAATGCGTGTGCATCCAGCACAGAAGAAGAAGGTCAATGGCCGGTCAGCCTTAACTGTATGAAGATGGTTTCTGATCTTTCGGACATGTAATGGGCAGAGGAACTACGAATGTAGTGTGTGGACAGTAAGTTGCGAATGTGGGTCTCACGGGGAACGTGCAGGGGATAAATCCCTGCAGTCGCACTATTCTCTGTGTCCGAAAGAACAGATACCATCTTCATGTAGTAGTAGTTGGACTGCCATTTTACGCCTTTAACACAGTAATGGTTTATTAGTTGTTAATAACTGTAATTAAGACATGAACTCGTAACATCCTGCGGTTCTAGGCGCTACAGTCTGGAACCGAGCGACCGCTACGGTCGCAGGTTTGAATCCTGCCTCGGGCATGGATGTGTGTGATGTCCTTAGGTTAGTTAGGTTTAATTAGTTCTAAGTTCTAGGAGACTTATGACCTCAGAAGTTAGGTCGCATAGTGCTGAGAGCCATGTGAACCATTTGAACCGAAGCATCCAAAGTGTTTACGTTGGAATACAGAGGTTATAGTCAAAGAACTTAGAAAGACTTACAGAGATGTTATACACACGAGAACCCAGCAGAACTTACAAAATACGGAAATGAAAATGGTTACATGATTGCGGAACATCGAAATCTACTTCATTATAACTGAAACAATGAGCAGGTCGCAGTAAATTTGTAAAACAAAATGAAAATCATCATTTCTAAAGGAGCTCGTTCAA
This sequence comes from Schistocerca serialis cubense, assembly GCF_023864345.2. Classification (NCBI taxonomy): domain Eukaryota; kingdom Metazoa; phylum Arthropoda; class Insecta; order Orthoptera; family Acrididae; genus Schistocerca; species Schistocerca serialis. The sequence goes on along the minus strand of NC_064638.1, from coordinate 1,231,688,528 downwards.
ATTTACATTCACCAGTGGAATAGAAACATTTACATTGATCGTCTCATCTGGGGGTGTTAATCAGTATTCCAGAGGTTAACGATATGTACATAGCGTTCTACGGGTAATTTTACGAAAATGTGAGGACAACGATTCACTAAAATAAGTCCAGCTGCGAATCAGAAAAAAGAAGCAATGAAATCATTAACGTGATACAAAATGAATCTTGCACCTCACCCTAAAAATCCCGAAGAATATTAATAACGCAAACTCTAATCTACATGCTAGCCACTTTCTGGATTCACATCGACCGTGGAGCAAGACAGCTCTTACCAACAAACGACACCTTCAGAGTACGAAGGTAAAACCTACTGCCATCGGAATCTGCTGCCAGCGCCAGAGGCAGATTTCCTCAGTCGAATTCGGATCCCCAAGCATCTGCACCTGTCACTGTCTAATGTCAGAGACGAAGTGTCCAGAAACTTTGCTTTTCCCCTCTCCCTTAGCGATCCACCCAAAAGCCCCATCTGGCCTTTCCCGAGACAATGAAACGTGTTCAGCCAATGAGACGAGAGAAAATACGCAGACTCTTCGAAACCCACTCCTAAGAAAATTTTGAAAATAGCCTTCTGGATGTTCCTATGCAAGGAGATGGAGAGAGAGCTTGCTCGTCAATGGCTGACATGTCACCAGTCTGTTACAACGTTCCAGTATTCAAAAACTTTGAAAATCCGGCGTCTAGTCATTTCGGCAAACGAGAGTTGCGTTCCAGGGCATGGCAACCGCCTTCACTTCGCCACGTGGACGCCTCCCACACGGCTTGAGAAATGGTTTCGGAAACTCAATGGTTATGTTCCTCACTCCAAACTATTCAAATCGTAATCGCACATGTGTTCCTACAGAGAAAAGAAAAAAGTTGCAAGTTTCCAGGATGAAATTTTCACTCTGCAGGAGAGTGTGAGTTGATATGCTACGTCCTGGCAGATCAGAAACGTGTGTCGGAGCGAAACTCGAACTCGGGACCTTTGCCTTTTTCCGACTAAAGGTACGTTGTCCAAGACGCGACGCACACCAGCGACTGCGACGGGTCGCTACGTGACGTCAGAGGTTGTCCGCTGGCGCATGCGCAGTTCGAGTTTGGGATGCGACGCGCGACTGTTGCGGTAGCTGTCGCAGCACTGCACCAGTGAGCAGTGTTGCGACGGAAGTCGCACGACACAAAGACGTACGGCTGCGAGAAGATGTCGAGCCAGTCAAGGAAAACTGAAATGAGCCACTCACAGGATGTGATGCTCTGTGAGCTGGTCTCGCAACAGCCTTGCCTTTACGATTTGAAGAACCCTAAATATAGAGACACTATGTTCAGAGACAGAATTTGGGAAGAAATTGGTGCACAGTTGAAACTGGCAGGTGAGTGAAATATATAATATTTTCCCATTAATGCAAATTTTTCAGGCCTGTTACGAAAATCAGTATAATCCATGCAGATGTAGAAATAGAATGATGAAAATGAACTTGAAGGTCAATTTTCGCATTACTCTTTTTTGTGACGATAAAAATTGAAAACGGCAAATACATTATAAAATGAACAATCTAACGTACAACGAGAAAGTTACATTTTACAATACCTTCACTTTGAAAGTAAACGGTAGATTGGTGTCTTGATGATACCTTCTAGTTGTGAAAAACCACCGCCAGATTGTTGTACAGCTTTCTGTAATCAATAGATGTTCGCTTTTGAGGAAGGCGTTTCTCAACAGATTGCGCAAACAGTATGCTGCGATAAGTAATTTGTCACATTCACTTCAATTCATTGGTAGAAGATGGTGCTCAAAAAACTTGTGCCAAAAGTGCACTACTGTTTTACAAGGCCCTTCTGGTCTGACACAGTTCACAATTGAAATTCGTCTTTTGTAAATCCTGGAGTCATCTTTTGAGTGCAGCTTGGCAAGATTAAATGGATTAAATGTTGATGTCATCCATAACGATGTATGCTGTCAGAATACAAGAATATGGAAGTTCATTTCGATGGGAATAAAGATTCAGTCGGCTATGAAAGTTGCCTTAGCTTGTTCCAAAAGTTTCTGCATGGGAGAAACTGACAAGTATAATTTGGGGAAATTTTGTGAACAAGCACGGACATTATTTCTTCCACATTTCTGCCAGTGTATACTGTAGACGTTCAGAATCAAAATTCTAGAGATGTTTAAGGTGTAACCCTATCTTGTTGTCAAGAACTTGAAACAATGCAATGAAGCTAGCGTGCGCTTATTTTTAATAAACTTATCTTTCATTGGAATTTTAGGGGAAATGTGCAAAAACAGATGGAGGAATATTCGGGACTCGTATCAGAGAAATAAACGAGAAAGAAAGCTTGGAACAGGTTCAGATGCCTCAGCAAAACCAAGAAAATGGGTTCTGCTTGATCACTTGGCTTTAAGAAACCTACGTTTCGTGGCATTTTAAATGAAATTGTCAAGAGCATATGGAGAAATATTAGTAACTCATACCGGAGGAATATGACATAAAATGGTTTCATTAGGTCCAAATGTGTCAGCGAAACAAAACAAATGCATTCTCTATCGTGTGATGACCACACGATTCTCGTTGCGCGTCGACAGAACTGGCGGCTAGTCGCGACGCTCCCGGAGATATATGAGCCCAAATCTCGGAAACGGAGATCGATATCAATCTGATCTCAACTTAAAAAATAATTTCGATATGTTAGCTTCTTTTCATCGGCAACGATGTATGACCTAACGTGAACCATACGTAAAGTAGCCAGCGACCACATTTTTCACTGTACACAATTCAAATTTTATGCAGTAGGTTACTTGTAAATTAAGTATCGGGATAACTGTGACGAATATCGGAAAAATAGACACCTCATTATCAAGCTGTGATGTGAAACTGTAAGATACGCAAACATCAATTTTTTGTGCCTTTTACTTTCCTCACAATTGATAGAGAAGTAATATACAGCGAAAAAAACACGCGAAACCGGAAGAGATACTTTTCAATTTTTTAAAGTAAAAGGAGAATCTGTATCGAAACACTAACTCTGGGAGCCGATGTAACTTTGTTGCATTAACATACAGTATTTTTTACAGCAAGAAAATCGGAATTCTTATTTTTCTTATGTATTTGAATCCGCCGCCGCCGACCGGAGCTTGGGAAACAGCGACGACTCCAGTCGTGTTGCGGCCGTGTCGCCGTCTGCCAGGGTGGGAAAAGAGGAGGGGGCAGCGTCGCAGTCGCAGCCAACTGTCGCGTCTTGCACAACGTAACTTAAGCCACCCAAGCACGACCGAGCAGCTGTAGTGTCAGAACTGTGTGGTCGAGTTAAACGTTGCGGTTTCTGTTGGTAGCCCTGTGCGCCGATTACGTCAGCGTTTCCCCTCACACGTTTCCGCCCACGGTAAAGACCGGTCTTGTCCTTTAGATCCTTGTTAATTATTTTCAGTAACTGTTTTTGAAGAATGCCGATGTGAAGAAATAGCGCAGTAGTTGCACTGAAAATTGTTTTTCAATGCGACTGGCGTGCTATTTCTTCAATTCGGAAATCTTGTTATTCCAGTCCCCCGCCCCCCCCCCCCCCAGTAATCGGACTACTTCTTTATGCCACCTATACTTGCTTCACACAGTCATAGAAAAAGACTGGAAGTGATGAAAGCTCAAAAAGTAGTAAGACTCCTTCACACAGTGAAAGTAAAATCAAGTTCTACTACAATTTCAAATATTTACCAAAAACTGCGAAAAAATATAACATAAAATAAAAATATCGACTCTCGATATTGATAATTCCATACCGATACTCCGATATATCGGTGAAAGAAGTGTCGCCGGTACTTACTGACAGAAACCAAAAAAATTATCGATATTTTTACTACAGTCCTATTACAGAGTCATGTTTCTCGTGCTGTGTGGGGCGTCTGCCACTTCTGAGTCACACTATTCAGCTACCAAGTGAAGATTCATTTACTACAGAAACGATAAAAAATTGCTGATACCTTGCGTATACCGTAAAGTGTATCTAAATGACAACCACAAGATGTTATGTGAAAGGTGCTAGCTACTTATCTTCTGCAGTTGTTTCTGTTACTATTGAATTCCATTTCCATTCTTTTTATCAGAGTGGCAGAAAATGGTACCGTATGAAATAAGTCAGCGAGACAACTGGCAGACGCATTTCAGGCTTTAATGTTTTAGCACATCGGCTATTGGCTCCAACTTGCTTCACAATCATGCCAGCGCGCCACTCGAGTGTAATGTTTCTGTCAGGTTGCACAGCCAGAATGGCTGCTGCAGAATCGCTGACAAGTGAAACTTGGCATCGCATTCCCTTCATATTTTGTGGTAAGACGGCCTATTGGGTAGCCCCTTAAAAACTGCACACAGATCGAGTTTGGAAACAGGAAGGTGTACTGAACTGTAGAAAAAAAAGAAGCTTAATAGAAACAGTGCACGGTCCAAGATAAAGATATGCAACATTAAGCGACTTTGAATGACAGTAGCGTTGTGGTAATGTGGTCACGGTGTTGCACTAAGAAGAGGGAGATGCGGGTGCAAATCTCTCTCATGCCTCATTTTTTCCGCTCATTGTCGTGTCTGTTCGCTGCACTCACATTTGTGTTTTTACCGTTGCGTAACGTCCGTTTGCAACAGCAACGTGTAATGAAGGGCCTCCAAATGTACGTACCTCCTACCGATTCTACAGGGTTATTACAAATGATTGAAGCGATTTCACAGCTCTACAATAACTTTATTATTTGAGATATTTTCACAATGCTTAGCACACACATACAAAAACTCGAAAAGTTTTTTTAGGCATTCAGAAATGTTCGATATGTGCCCCTTTAGTGATTCGGCAGACATCAAGCCGATAATCAAGTTCCTCCCACACTCGGCGCAGCATGTCCCCATCAATGAGTTCGAAAGCATCGTTGATGTGAGCTCGCAGTTCTGGCACGTTTCTTGGTAGAGGAGGTTTAAACACTGAATGTTTCACATAACCCCACAGAAAGAAATCGCACGGGGTTAAGTCGGGAGAGCGTGGAGGCCATGACATGAATTGCTGATCATGATCTCCACCAAGACCGATCCATCGGTTTTCCAATCTCCTGTTTAAGAAACGCCGAACATCATGATGGAAGTGCGGTGGAGCACCATCCTGTTGAAAGATGAAGTCGGCGCTGTCGGTCTCCAGTTGTGGCATGAGCCAATTTTCCAGCATATCCAGATAAACGTGTCCTGTAACGTTTTTTTTTTTTTGCAGAAGAAAAAGGGGCCGTAAACTTTAAACCGTGAGATTGCACAAAATACGTTAACTTTTGGTGAATTGCGAATTTCCTGCACAAATGCGTGAGGATTCTCTACCGCCCAGATTCGCACGTTGTGTCTGTTCACTTCACCATTAAGAAAAAATGTTGCTTCATCACTGAAAACAAGTTTCGCACTGGACGCATCCTCTTCCATGAGCTGTTGCAACCACGCCGAAAATTCAAAGCGTTTGGCTTTGTCATCGGGTGTCAGGGCTTGTAGCAATTGTAAACGGCAAGGCTTCTGCTTTAGCCTTTTCCGTAAGATTTTCCAAACCGTCGGCTGTGGTACGTTTAGCTCTCTGCTTGCTTTATTCGTCGACTTCCGCGGGCTACGCGTGAAACTTGCCCGCACGCGTTCAACCGTTTCTTCGCTCACTGCAGGCCGACCCGTTGATTTCCCCTTACAGAGGCATCCAGAAGCTTTAAACTGCGCGTACCATCGCCGAATGGAGTTAGCAGTTGGTGGATCTTTGTTGAACTTCGTCCTGAAGTGTTGTTGCACTGTTATGACTGACTGATGTGAGTGCATTTCAAGCACGACATACGCTTTCTCGGCTCCTGTCGCCATTTTGTCTCACTGCGCTCTCGAGCGCTCTGGCGGCAGAAACCTGAAGTGCGGCTTCAGCCGAACAAAACTTTATGAGTTTTTCTACGTATCTGTAGTGTGTCGTGACCATATGTCAATGAATGGAGCTACAGTGAATTTAAGAAATCGCTTCAATCATTTGTAATAGCCCTGTATACAGTTACCACATTTTATGACTCCCGCGTTCCGTTTTGGAAGTTTTGATCTTAAATTCATTCGTTGTAACAAGTTTCACACCCATTTATTTGATGTTTTCATTTCTGTGAGAGGTCTGTGAGGCATCTCGCTTGTTCTCACTATTAATCACATTTATCTGCGTCGGTAATATATTCTTACCACATGATTCCTACTCTGTAGCCAATGTATAGTATGACAACTGCCAAGACCGCCCGGCTAACCCGCGCGGTCTGAAGCACTGTTTCCCGAGCGGGAAGGCGTGCCTTTCCTCGGCTCGAATTTGCCCAGCGGATTAGTGTCGAGGTCCGGTGTGCCGGCCAGCCTGTGGATGGTTTTTAACGTGGTTTTCCATCTACCACGGCGAATGCGGGCTGGTTCCCTTTATTACGCCTCAGTTACACTGTGTCGGTGATTGCAAACACCGTTTCCACGTACGCGTACACCATAAAAATGGTTCAAATGGCTCTGAGCACTATGGGACTTAACATCTGAGGTCATCAGTCACCTAGAACTTAGAACTACTTAAACCTAACTAATCTAAGGACATCACACACATCCATGCCCGAGGCTGGATTCGAACCTGCGACCGTAGCGGTCGCGCAGTTCCAGGCTAAAGCGCTTAGAACCGCTCAGCCACACCGGCCGGCGCGTACACCATAATTATTCTACCACGCAATCATTTGGGGTTACACTCGTCTGGCATGAGACGTTCCCAGGGGTCCACTGGGGGCCGAACTACACAGTAACCCTGGGTTCGGTGTGGGGCGGCGGTGGGGTGGGTGGACTGCTGTGGCGTGTTGTGGGGTTGTGAACCACTGAGGGCTACGACGGTACGAAGCCTCTCCGTCGTTTCTAGTTCCCCGGTTTAATACACAATACACAGTACAATGACAATTGCCAAGACTACAGAAGGAGAACAAGCATGTCAGTGATCGGACGGATAGTTCATAAAATTTGGGAAGGAAACAAGAAGTGGACTCGAGGGAGTTCTGAACACGTATCTTTCACTTGCAGTCCAACACCATAACCACACAATCACAACTCCGTTGTTCTGCTGTGTCGCTCGATCTTTCACATATTGAACCTGGACAGTTCACTTTTTATATTTTGCTTCTTTTTTTACAGTTCTCTACATGTTCTAGTTTTCGTGCTCGATCTGTGTTCAACTTTAGACGGGCTATCGAATGGGGCACCCATCTGATGGGTGTGCGATGGGGAGTTCCCTTTTGAGTAGTTCCGCGTGGTGTGTCTAGCGGAGATGTGGAACTCCGCCTTGCGAGAGCCCGTCATGTTGCTGCACATATTTGGCAGAAATCACTAAATGCTCTTGACTTAAATCACGTTTCTCATGGGTGTTTCGTTTACTTTTCTTGCAGGTCGTATTGTTTTAGAGCCTCATTCACACAGAGTAAATTCTCCTGTCGCATGCTTGGTTAAATTATAATGGATCACAGCATTCCTTCGGGTTAGGTTCAGAGACACAAGCCAACGTGGATAACAAAATCCAGTTGCGCTTCTGACATCTGTGAGCCTTCGTGGCAATCAGTCTACTTCTCATTCCCCCAACTATTAAGAAGCTGCTTATATAGGTTTACCGTATTATCAGTTTTTACCGAGGGCCATCCGTTTTTGAAACCCTTCCCAGACCCCCCTCCCCCACACACAGTTTTCGAATTTTCTGCAAAACCATTTGTTTTTAGTATATAACAGAAACTTATTTTCTGTTTATCACTTGAATTTATTTTGCATTCTGGCTCCTATTTGTCACTTCAGTTTATTTTGAATCCTGGCTCTGGCAACAATCATCCGGGAAATTTATCGCACTTTTAGGAATTGTTTTGAAAATGCATTCTGCTATGATTTGTTTGCTCTCTAGCTGGTCTTTGCTCTGCTTCAAGTTTATAGCAGTGTGCCTCTTCACTCTTTGTTTCATCTACGCTTTTGAGAACACACGGCTTAGAAAAGAAACTCCACAATAACGTCTTCAGTGGACCTACATATGATGTTTTATGGACCACCTAGCGTATTGTAACGAATACAGTGTATCGTTATAGGATTCAGGATGCCAAAGTTAATCCCAAATGCATCTTAAAATTTATTACAAAACTGAACGTTATTTCCTTTAAAAGTGAAGTAAATTATTACTAAACGTGATGACTGAAATTTAGTTAAAGTGAAATGTACACGTTTTACACTATGACAATTATATTAATACATGGATGACACAATATATATTGCCATATCTGTATTTCAGTGGTTAATTATGGAAATAGAGCCACAGTGACAAGCGGTGGAAAACGTGTTATTTTTAAGAGATGTGAATATTGTAAATGATGATTTTTTGACTCTGCACCGTTTGATGAAATAAGTGCTTTAGGAACATGATGAACTCTACCACTTCGGTAGGGAAAAGTATTGCTTACAAATTGCACCAGTACGTGAATTGTAGTGTTGTGTGCAACGAATTGTCCAAAGTGGTTGAAACACGTATGTAACATAGCAGCGATGGCGAGGCATTGTAGCATCTGTGACCAGAGAGTATGCGCTTGACCGCGCGAGTGTTGCGAGCGGTGCTCAGTCCGTCAGTCTGTCGTTGCGAGTCGGTCAAGTCAGTCGTTGCGAGTCTGTCAGTTCAGTCGTTGCGAGTCTGTCAGTAGTCGTTGCGAGTCTGTAGCTCTGTCTAGTTGAGAGCAGTACTCAGTCTGTAGTCGTCATGCAGAGCGGTCGGTCAGTAGTAGCAGCCCAGTGCGGTTGTGTGATGTAGGCGGTCGGCAACACTGGTCAAGATGAGGAATAAGGTATACTGTTAATTAATATAATCATTAGATAATGAAAAATTTTATTTATTGTAATTATTCTCCAACAAGTCTCCCAATAATAATTTTTTTATTTCAAAAGCATTTTCTCAAAAATTTAATTTTTTATTGAACTCAAGATTTCGTTGCACTTCCCATTTCATTCTACTTCTTTTGAAGAAAAATTCCACTAAAATCACAAAAAAAGAGAATATTATTATTTGCAATGCAGTTCCTCCAAGCGGTGCGCAACAACAAGAGCAGATATGTGACATCCATTTATTCTGAGGTAAGACTTTAATTCTGATTGTTTTACACAGGGCCAAAGACCGATATTTCGGTTTAATTGAATTTTCTTGTCACTGAATGGACTTTACTTTTGAAGGATTTATATTTGAGTCAGATTGCGAATTTCACATTTTTGTTGCCATTGTCAGTACATTTCATTGTGGGCAGGTTACGCATAGAGCCATGTCCATCAGCATTTCTAATTAGTATCGTCCTTTTTCTTTTAAAATTTTTGTGGGGAGGTTACACTTGGCTCCCATTTGTATTAAGTATTGTCACTTACTTTTCTTATAAAATTGCGGTGGGAAGGTTACACTTGGCGACACCCAGTCCAGGATCGTATTTCGTTGAGAGTCTTTTGAGCAACAGTCAGATATCTGCTCTTGTTTGCTTAGATATAATTAGGATTTGGCGCAACGCTTTTATTAATCTTGTGACTTTCTTTCTACAGGTCAACGGCAATTTGTTGCTTTGTTGTATTTGTGTGTTGCTTTTGCATTTGTGCTTATTGCTTTGTGAATATTTGTGACTGTTGCAAAAATGCCGCGAAAGACTGTGAATAGTGTATCGCGAGGTATTACGAACGAAACTACCGATTTAAACATCTTTACCGATAGGACATGTGACACGCAGTGTAAAGATGACAATCCTGCGTTCACTAACAATCCGTGCATTCTAACCACTAATGATGATTTTTGTCTTAATGACGAACAAACGAACTCGGTTATGTCCTCTGTTGATTTGTCGACAATCGATGACGCGGGACGCTCTATTGTAATGAGCGCTGCCGAGCTTAACACACCCGATTTAGAAAATTCAAATAATGTGCAGACAAGTTTTTCGAATGAAAATGGTCAGTGTACTGAAAATTCGACGGATTCATTTAGCGCGACAGTTGCAGGTACACAATCAAACAGCACGGTTGATAGAGTGGGTAATATTACTTTGGATCAATTTATGGCAATAATGCTACAGTTTAGGAACGAACTTGATGAACAGTACAAACAGCGGAAGGAAATGATGGATGAAAATTTCAAACAACTTAGGGAAGATAACAAACAAAAGAACGAAAAACTAGACAAACTTAGGGAGCAGTATAAACAACTTAATAAAAAACTTGATGAGCAGAACAAACGACTGGAAGAAGAAAACAAACAATTTAGAGAACGGAACAAACAATTTTCTGAAAGTATTAAACAGCCGAGAGAAAAACACGATAATGTTAATGAACAGAACAAACAAGTTAGGGAAGAGATTACAGCTGTTACCGTTCAATGTCAGGACACTAAAGTACAATTACGTGTGAATACTAAGACTTGTGCTAATAACAGTAATGAAAAAGTTGGCACTGTTGCACAAGAATTAAATAGTACACATGTAAGCACAACAGAATTACATAAAGACGAAGTTAATGCAGTCACTGAACAATGTTCAGCAAACGAAATACAGGTACACGAAATTAATGCAATCACTGAACAATGCCCTAAAAACGCAGTACAGATTCGCGACGAAGTTAATTTAGAGTCAGTGGAAGTTTCACACACTCCGAATACGGAAGTCAATAATAAAAGTGAACGACAGAACAACCAAAATGTCGCAAGTTTTCAAGTAACAGAGTTGAAAACTATTTCAGTCACCAATACGTCACAGAATCCGCCACGTTTCGAGCATTTGCGTGACTCACGCAGCGTGTATAATGTGAACAATTTACAGAGACTACGCGAATTAAAATCCGAAAAGCTACGCGACTTAAAATCTGAAAAGCTACGTAACTTGAAGTACGAAACGACACAGACAAACAGATTCACACATAAACCCGAACGTGTTTTTAAATTCAATGACGAGTACGTAGATTTCGAGCAATTTGCATTTGTAAGAAAATGTAAAGAACTTAATAATGACAGCGTACAGGTACACGCTTTGAGCTGTATACGACAATTTATTTTTGTACATTCACCGCTATTACCTGTAATGCAGAAACTAGCTTTGAACCAGAGGCGACAATTTGCTATTGTATTTTCATCAGCATTACGTATTATGCAGAAACTGGAATTAGCAAGAATACAGCGATTTACTTTTGGAATTTTACCGCTATTGCTTGCAACGCAAAAGCTAAAATTTATTTGCAGTGCGTAATTGACCTCAGGGGATTCATTACGCTTTAATGAATATGTGCCGTAGCGAGCATAGGGCCCCGAGCTGTAGTAGTGCTATTTCATCTTTAGTTTTCTGCACTGCTGCCTTCTCTTCTACTATCCTTTATATCTATCCAAACTGCTCTTTAACTATTGCTCTATCTAGAATTAAGAAATATTGTACTGAAAACCCGATATGACAAACTTTTACCGAATGTGACAATTTTCAGTAGGCACTCCCGTAATGACAACTACCGCCGTAACTTAAATAACAGACAAAATCGTAATCATCAGTATGTGTAAAATTATTACTAACAGGAACCACATTTTTGTAACAATAGACCTTTTCACCACAACAGCATGAAAGTCAGCCGCTTAGCATACGTAACCAACAATGCAGTCTACAAGGTCAGGCAAACTTTAATGTTTCGCCGCGTGCACGTATAGTCCCAGTCCCAACAAATAGTAACGCATGCCAGCAAAGAAATAACTACGTACAGATAACACACCATTTCAATTCCTATCGCAATGCGCCGTATAGAAATTACTATCATGACAGACGTAAAAATAACGAGCACAATTTTCAGCGTACATTTAATAACAGTCGATCTTATGAGCAGCAACAACATCAGCAACAACAAATAATCATGAATGAAACAGACAATAGGTGTCATCGATAGCGTAATACGTCAGTAAGAAATAACAGAACAGTTCATATAGTGGATATGCCACAGCATCCTCCCGTAAATAACAGGACGTACGATAGAATTTAACCAGATACAGCACAGACTGCATATTCCAGTAACGTAAGCAATAATTTAGACACGCAGAATTTTGTTCACGAAAATGTTATTAATTTTGACGCCATCCGACACACGTTTGCATTAAAGACAGAATTACGACGTATGTAGACGACATTCTTATCGCAGAAGCTAACTGGTCCGAACACAATCTGATTCTTGAACAACTGTTACAAACTTTTCATGCACAAGGACTTACAGTTAATCTTAGTAAATCGCACTTTGGCAAAACTTCTATAAAATTTCTTGGACACGTAATTTCAGCAGAAGGCATTGCACCTGATCCGGAAAAACTTCAAGCTCTACGTGACATTACTGTTCCTACAACAAAAAAGCAATTACGCAGTTTTTTGGGCTTAATTAACTTTTTTCGCAAATTTATTCATCATTCTGCTTTAGACACGCCTAGACTATGCCAATTAACAGGTAAAAACAGTATTTGGTCTTGGGATAAGCAAGCACACTCTGAATTCATGAACCTGAAACATGCTTTGTTGAATGCACCACTTTTATCGCACCCTGATCTTACTAGAAATTTTTCCATTGCCACCGACAGTTCCAACACCGCTTTAGGCGTACACATTTTCCAGGAAATTGAAGAAGATGGTTCAATAGTAATCAAAAACATCGCATTTGCAAGCCGCATTCTGTCACCTGCTGAACGAAATTATTCTGTTACAGAATTGGAAACATTATGTGTTGTATGGGCTTTCACGAGATTTAGGCACTTTCTTTATGGCAGACATACCACCGTTTACACAGACCACAGAGCGATACAATTTTTACTTTCAGCTAAATTTACTCACGACAGGTTAAGTAGATGGAAACTTTATTTACAGGAATTTAATTTTACGATTGTTCACATTCCCGGTACGCAAAATGTTATAGCAGACGCACTATCGCGTTCTCTCGGCAACAATCAGCAAGACGTAGCAACCAACTTCTGCAAAACAAATTTCAGTGTCATGTACATTCAGCAAGTTGCATTTGAAAACTTTATTTCATCGTCATTACAGGACATAGCAAAGGAGCAAAATAAAGACAATGTGTGGAAAGAAATTAAACAGCTTTGGCAAGATAAGAATAATGTTACGATTAGAAACCACTACACTGTACGCAATGACATTCTGTTTCGCCGCTCTCATCCTGACAGCAACAATTGGTTATTATGCATTCCTGACGAACTGGTTAACAAACTAATTTGGTACACTCATTTAAGTTACGCACATTACGGAGCAAGAAAATGTTTTCTTATACTGAGACAGAACTGTTATTTTGCCAACATGGAGAAACGTATACGACGAGTTTTAGCGTCTTGTAAAATTTGCCAGAAAGCTAAATCAGACACCACTTCACATATTCCTCCATTATATCCCATTATACCTGTTAAATTAAGACACATGGCCGCAGTAGATATTTTTGGTCCGATTCCCAGAACTAACAGAAGCCAGAAACATTTCTCCGATCTATATATCCAAGTACCACGCTTCTTCGAACCCTTGTGAAAGATTAATGAAGGAAATTGGTAAGCTGTGCCGAATATACTGCCACAAAAGACATATTGATTGGGATACACACATACTCTCATTCCAAGATGTAATTAATTCTATTCCAAATGAATCCACTATGCTATCTCCGACTGTTATACTGAAAAACGTTGAACCACCGAACAAAATTAAAGAATTAATAGAATTTCCCAAAAGTCGTCGCCTACGACACCACGAAATAATTGACATTGCGCTGAACAACATCAAACGTGCCGCAGAGCGCCGGAGAAGACAGCAAAAACAGGTTTGTACACGCCGCGTCTTTCACGTTGGACAGAAGATACTAGTACGTACACACTATTTATCCAGCAAATTAAAAGGTAAGTGCAGTAAATTTGAACTGCTATACGCAGGTCCATATCGGATTCGCAGCATCCCTCACCCCAATGTTGTACACGTCGAAACTTTGAGAACCAGAAAATCGAAAGGCAATCACCATATCTCAAACATTAAACCGTCTATTGAGTGAAACCACTGTATGATTCAACACACTATGATGCCATTTACTAACGCAATTATTTCACGTGACTAATTACTGATGATTATCGTACTTTTTCTTGGCAAGTGCCCGGCAAGGTAAGGTTAGCAGGTCGCTTTTCTTGTCGTTACACATCAGACCGTGCATATTTTTCCAGATGAACTTACGTATTTTATGAATAATTATGCAATTGTATGTAATGACGTAGTAATTTTATCAAATTCTCTCTCCATTAAAGTATTTAATTCTCGCCTTGATTAATTACACTACATACAAGCTGAACACGACGAACGTCACATTTGTCTCTTTTATGTACGATTATATTCCAGTTTTGTTTATATGCATTGTGAAATAGTTAAGATATAACACACAACAGTCGACTTTGACATTTTTTTTGCCTTATGACATCTCAACATCGTGACTGTTTCACATTTTTTTTGCTGCTGCATTGTATTATTCTGTACATTTTGCCTCTGAACACTGTCAATGCCTTTGACATATTACGTTTTCTGTCATGTTATGCTGTACGGTTAATTATGTTACCATAAACCAGTCATTATTTAATGGGTATATGATTTAAATGCAAGACATTAATCTCTGTTCATCAATTTCAGAAAGAAATGATGCATGTAAGAAATAAATTCAACAGAAATGGGAATTTCACCTACGGGATAAACGAAAGGAGATGCAATAACTTTATGAGGAAGAGTAAATGGATCAGGATTAACAGGCATTAACAAGAATATACAATACTCATCACAGAATAGCAGTCTTAACTAATTTCTTCTTTCAGAATACAAGGTGATTGATGCAGGCTGTCAGACTGAACTACACATCTTAGTTTTAGTGATGAAATATGCTAGAGATAAGGAATAGTTATGTAATGAGTAATGAAGTGATTTTTTTGCAGATGATAATGAATACTGATGAATAATGATGAAGGAAATGGTATTATGAATAATGAAGTTTTTCTTTACAGGTGATGATAATAGTGAAGTTATGATGATATGGATAATGAAGTTTTCTTTACAGATGAGGATAATGTTGAAGTTATGTATTTATGCTATGTAGTTATTTAAGTATTTGTTGCAGTTTGCTTTGACAGCAGGTGTTACATTGCATAGTAGGATGACAGAAAGTTTTGGAAAGGACAGCTATGGAGCACATTTTATACACATTTCACTACCTGTTAATTCGAAGTTCACTACTTTTCAGCATAGTGTGCGTTTCTTCTTTCAGGTCAATAATCCGTTTTTGTAATTTTTCCAGGAGAAGCTTTTCATGATACTTACTAAACCTGTTAGTTATTATACCTGTTATAGTACTTGCATTTTTTTTGTATTTTACCCATTTGTGTTTAATATTTATAAATGTGATCACACATACTGCCTTGTTACATAATCTTGCTACAGCTGACTCATGACGAATGACGTTACCTATCCTCATTTGCAGCAATAGGTCAAAAGCAAAAAGTATTATGCCTCAGCAATTAATTATCGATCCCAACGCAATGCATTGCTACCAAAAAAATGTATTACCAGTCCCACATAATGTCACTAGTTTATGATAATTCTGAATAATACTGATCAACTATGAATAGCATGTCACTTGAGTAATGACCTCTTAATGAGACTATATTCAAAATAATGCTTTGTCACTAGCTGATAACTGCCACTGTTTATTGTAATGATATTACTTATAATGGCTGTGATTACTAATGATTTGACTGTAATTAACTGATTTTAATAATGACTTTGTAATGGTCTGAATACTACTGAAGGAGGAACACTGTTTATTGTAATGTTACCACTTATAATGCCTGTGATTATTAATGATTTGACTGTAATTAACTGATTTTTAATAATGACTTCGTAATAATCTGAATAATACTGAATGATGATTCTATTCAATACTTGCTGGCCACTGAGTGCCAATAATTAATGTCACTCCACGAATTGTGATTAATTATGCCATTGATTAGCTCTTGTTTCCAATGTTGATACTTTGTAACCAGAAAAGAATGTGACTGTTTAATAATGCTTTGTACTTAGAAGAAGGCTGATGATTCTTAATAGATTGGAATGACAAATGATTAATTAACTGTCATTAGGATGTTTTGTAATTAGAAGGCTAATGAATCTTAATTACTGTTTAATAATGCTTTGTAATTAGGAGAAGGGTAATAATTCTTACTACATTGGAATGACACAATTAATTAGCTATGGTACTGTTTAGTAATGCTTTGTAATTAGGAGAATACTAATGATTCTTACTATATTAGAATGACAAATGATTAATTAACGACAAATGATTAATTAATTGTAATTATACAAATGATTAATTAACTGTAACTAGACAAATGATTAATATGATTAATTAACTGTAATTAGACAAATGATTAATTAACTGTAATTAGACAAATGATTAATTAACGACAAATGATTAATTAACTGTAATTAGGAGAAGGTTAATGATTCTTAATTATACTCTGTAACTGAAAAGAATGCGATTATTTCATAATGCTTTGTAACCAGGAAAAGAAGGCTACTGATTCTATGTACAACAATTAATGAACATTTTTCTGTAATACTACATACTTGGTACAGAAATGTTCAATAACTGGGCTATGAATGCCACAAACTACTAATTAGGTCTGTAATTGTCAATATTATGTGACTTGATGTCCTTCACCTCATAAGCTGACTACCCTGAATTACTGCAATGTCCATTTGTCCTGTTTATCCTAGTGATCATGGAGCACTATCTTTGGTTTTGCACTAATTCTACGTTGGTGTGCCTTGTAAGAGTGTGGTGTTGACACGACATGCTGTCCACCACCGTGAGCAATGAAGACGTTATTATGGTCCCACTGTTTGGTGTACCTAATGTACTGCCAAAATGAAAACATGGAACATTACTACGACAGTTCAGTGTCTTTGCTACACTGATAAATTCTGATGGGAAAAGATCTTCAAGTTGTGTCACTTGGTGTTGTACTTCTGTGGAAAGATATGGACTTTCAGAGCAGCTGTGTGCAATCTAAAGTGCTACAACCATGATGGAATCCTTCCCTTTCCTATCCTGATTCTTGTCACATAAAGAAAAAATTTTTTTGGTAACATTATTTATGTTCATGGCTATACATTTTTTTTTTTTGATTTGCTGAACTCCAATGCGAGTACACTTATGTCACTTGTCAACATAATATTTTTGCCAGTCTGTTTATTTGTTCTGAATATGCTAAAGAATTTTTTCAGTGCCTGTGCACTTTGTTATCTGTCAAATTTGTATATACATTTTTCTGATTTGCTACTATGTTTTGTATTCACATTTTGTCTTTGTCTGATATATTTTGTACTTAGTGCGTGTGCACAACATTTAAATATTCTGTAAGTTGTAGGATTTTGTTAATTAAAGAAAAATTTTGCCGCGCTTGGCAAGTCCAAATGACTCACCATCGCTGCCAAATTTTTGCCCCCCCAGTGGAGGGTTATGAAACACGTATGTAACATAGCAGCGATGGCGAGGCATTGTAGCATCTGTGACCAGAGAGTATGCGCTTGACCGCGCGAGTGTTGCGAGCGGTGCTCAGTCCGTCAGTCTGTCGTTGCGAGTCGGTCAAGTCAGTCGTTGCGAGTCTGTCAGTTCAGTCGTTGCGAGTCTGTCAGTAGTCGTTGCGAGTCTGTAGCTCTGTCTAGTTGAGAGCAGTACTCAGTCTGTAGTCGTCATGCAGAGCGGTCGGTCAGTAGTAGCAGCCCAGTGCGGTTGTGTGATGTAGGCGGTCGGCAACACTGGTCAAGATGAGGAATAAGGTATACTGTTAATTAATATAATCATTAGATAATGAAAAATTTTATTTATTGTAATTATTCTCCAACAAGTCTCCCAATAATAATTTTTTTATTTCAAAAGCATTTTCTCAAAAATTTAATTTTTTATTGAACTCAAGATTTCGTTGCACTTCCCATTTCATTCTACTTCTTTTGAAGAAAAATTCCACTAAAATCACAAAAAAAGAGAATATTATTATTTGCAATGCAGTTCCTCCAAGCGGTGCGCAACAACAAGAGCAGATATGTGACATCCATTTATTCTGAGGTAAGACTTTAATTCTGATTGTTTTACACAGGGCCAAAGACCGATATTTCGGTTTAATTGAATTTTCTTGTCACTGAATGGACTTTACTTTTGAAGGATTTATATTTGAGTCAGATTGCGAATTTCACATTTTTGTTGCCATTGTCAGTACATTTCATTGTGGGCAGGTTACGCATAGAGCCATGTCCATCAGCATTTCTAATTAGTATCGTCCTTTTTCTTTTAAAATTTTTGTGGGGAGGTTACACTTGGCTCCCATTTCTATTAAGTATTGTCTTTTTTTCTTTAAAAATTGCGGTGGGGAGGTTACATGGTTCAGTACTGTTTTGCCGTATCTGCACATAAGGTAGCTTCAGAGAGAGTATTTCCTAAAAAAAAAGTCCAATGAAATGAAAAATATGTGAAATAAATCACATTATCTGGATTCCCCATGGCTTTTGTGTAACATCTAACACGGTTTCCAGTCACCCATTTAGGGATGCATATACTGTAACGAAAATGCTTGTGTATCAGTGCTTGCCGTTAAAAAACGCATCAGCATTGTTTTATTCGTTACATTAAAATTTCCCTTTGCGTCAGCGTAAAACCACATGCCTTTACTTATTAGCTACCAATAATTAGTTTCTCATGACTGTTCGTCTCATTTAATGGTTTTTTTGCTACAAGATATGCATGTGGTTTGTACGACCAAGAGCAGTACTTTTTCTTACGGAGTATTTTCGGCTGCACTGTAAGTACTGGTGTTACAGTTTGTCCCCGAACACAGTTCTGCCAGCAGCAACGATTTCAGATCATTAGCTGTTCGTAGTTGCTTTATTACAGGATAATGCACACCGGTTTCGCGATGATATAATCGCATCTCCAGGTCAATAACCCATGAAAAAATATAATACTAATTAGAAGGTATAATGTTGGTCAAAATATGGAAGTTAACCAGAAAGACAGAGGAGCAGATATTTACATAACTAATTTAACACTGGATCGTTAAAAATGCGATTCTCAACGTTCGATCGGGGTTCGAATTGCCAGAACCGCCTAAATTGGATGGTTACAAAACGAAAGATCAAAAATTCCAGTGGGAAGCAGGGATAGACAGTGGAATGTACACAAGCACTGGACCTAAAAAAAGTTGAACTAAGACCTTCGAGGAGAACTATAGGGAATAAACCAACGTTTGGACAGAGAAATATAAAAACTCTCCAATAGTGAAAAATCAACAAATGAACTCAAAAGCCACATGATGGAGGCGTGACTATGCCTGCAGTAGGAAGGCGAGGCAATCCAACAACCCAGTTCAAAAATGGTTCAAATGGCTCTGACCACTATGGGACTTAACTGCTGAGGTCATCAATCCCCTAGAACTTAGAACTACTTAAACCTAACTAACTTAAGGACATCCATGCCCGAGGCAGGATTCGAACCTGCAACCGTAGCGGTCGCGAGGTTCCTGACTGTAGCGTCTAGAACCGCTCGGCCACTACGGCCGGCTAACAGCCCAGTTGAGGGCAGTTTCAATAAACAACACTACGCCATCCGGAACAGTTTGCAAACAGTGATTCTGAAAGCTACTTACTGAAGGTCTTCATGCCGAAGATAATGGAGAAACAAAAAGATGGCAAACTATGAAAGGAAATAACTACAATAAAAACATGTTAGTGCAGGAAAACCACAGCATCTGGTAACAAGAAAGGTAATAAAATACCACTGATGAGGCCGAAACTTCAGCGAAACATGTTTGCGAAGTAAAAGAAAATATCGAAATTGTGTTTTGCTTAAGGCGGACACACTGAAAAAACAAATTAATTGTTAGGCATTTAAGTAAAGTTACAAGGCAACGGTTAGCTTTCACAGCGAACTTTTGCAGTTGACTAAATTTTAGCACTTTACGTTTCATTCAGAGAAAAATCGCTCTGTATTCCCTCTCTTTATCACAGCTACAGTAATAAACGACGAAGCTATCCCTAACCACAAACACAGTGCTTTTTTTTCTGCTACCCTTGAAGACCTCCATTCACACTTGCTGGCACAAAACGGACGTAAAAGCCGGAGCTTTCAACCTGCGTCATTTTAGCGAGCCTGTTTTTTTTTTTTTTTTACACCGTCGCTACCCCCTTTGCCCCGCGCTGGCCCATTTCCCTCTCACCCACCCTCTCCCTCTTTTTGCTCCCCCTTTTTTGGTAGCGGCGCGGGAGAAAAATGAGATGATGTCGCTATCAGGATAACAAGATAGCCTGCCGGTTCGATAAAATAACCACGTGTCGCGGCGACGGGTATCAATAATTCAAGAGCAAACGAGGCGCAGCAACACAAAAAGAGGAGCAGGGGGGGGGGGGGTGGAGGGGGTGGAGGTCTGTGGCGGGCCCCCGCGGACCAGTGTGCGCGTTGTTTATTCACCGGGCAGGCCAGCCGGCCGGTCGGCATTATTCAGCACGCAGGGGCGCAGATGCTGTGCGGGTTGCTGCGGGTTATCCTATCGGGCCGGCGA
This sequence comes from Schistocerca serialis cubense, assembly GCF_023864345.2. Taxonomy (NCBI): domain Eukaryota; kingdom Metazoa; phylum Arthropoda; class Insecta; order Orthoptera; family Acrididae; genus Schistocerca; species Schistocerca serialis. The sequence continues at coordinate 1,231,667,839 of NC_064638.1, read as the reverse complement.
TCTGCGCGGGCAGCCGACATCTGCCCCTGCGGACTGCCTTCGCCGCCTGACACACTAGCAGCTCGGCACACCTGTAAGCTCGCACCGACCGAGCCAGCTGCTCTGCAGTGTGGGCACACAGAACACCCGGGGAAGAGTGACAGGACCGCTCCTGTTTGCAATGGAACCGATCAAGGGCTCGTGTTTATGATGTATTGTACTTATCGATACATACAAACAACGGGGATACTCGATACACACAAATACTCGCATTACTCGGTTCATCTTCAAGGGGAGGCCACCACGTTGGGATCACGGATTTATATCAAAATTTGTACACTTTTGATAGCCCATTAAAACAACATAATTTTCAATACTATTACCTTGGAAACCCTTTCCATTTGGTCCGTGTTTGCGTAGAAAAATAGTAATATCACAAATTGAGTCCGCCTTGATGCAAACACCGTGTTATTTGTTTATTTCTTTATTATGCCAAACTAGTTTCGGCGACAAATATCACCATCATCAGTGGTTTTTTTAAAATCTAAAACATTCAGAAAATGGTATGGTTGTACAAACACAGTAAAACGTAATTACATTTTTACAATTCGTCTTTTGAAATATAGTTTTATATTGATACTATTGTACTACCTTATTTATTGTATGCTACAGCATGTTTTAAGCTATTATAGGTGCTGTTTGTGACATATTTTCTGTGCTCTTTTTCTGTTGCCGTCTTTTTATACTTAGCGAACATCATGTCATCTGCAACCATGTGAGCGGCTGTTAATAAACAAATACTCAAAGGTGAACTTAGTATGTCAGCAGTATATACTTGGGGTTGTGGTAGTGTTTGAGGAAACCAGTTATTCTGTTGGCTCTGAGCACTATGGGACTTAACATCTATGGTCATCAGTCCCCTAGAACTTAGAACTACTTAAACCTAACTAACCTAAGGACATCACACACATCCATGCCCGAGGCAGGATTCGAACCTGCGACCGTAGTAGTCGCGCGGTTCCGGACTGAGCGTCTGAACCGCTAGACCACCGCGGCCGGCTAGTTATTTTGTTATGTATTTAGCTGTTGCTTAGCTATTCGTGTACTCACGTTCGTTGGGTGGTGTGTGGCTGCTTTTCACACAGAAAAACAAAACTTTTGCACTTTGTTTCTGATCCATAATCTTACAGCAACAAAGTAAAACGGAAACATGCAGCACACGCAGGCAACACAGCAGACCACAGCGCTTCAGAAAAAAAGAGAGAGTGGGTACACACTAACATACAATAACAAAATATCACATAGAATAGGAAACATCTTAAAAAAGCAAGGGATTCCAGTAACATTCAGAACAAACAATACAGTTCAGAAAAGACTAAAACCAGTCAGAAAAACCTCAGACAAATTCAGCAACGCTGGAATATATCAACTCACTTGCAACTCTTGACAGGTCCACTACATAGGACAAACAAGCAGAAATTTCCGAACGAGGTACACAGAGCACATGAGAGCAGTAAGAAGTGACAGCACACATTCAACTTTCGCAGAACATCTAATGAACAGAAACCTTAACCCAACTAATATCGAAAACGATCTACGCATTCTGAGAAACAGCAACAGCCTATACCGACAACTAACGATAGAAGAAAATTACCACATATAAAAGGCTATAGTCGAAGGGAAAAATGTAATAAATGAAAACACAACTCTCTGTAACAACACACTCTTTACCGCTCCGAGAGAACTGACCAAGGACACAGAACAGAAAGCACACATACGCAAAAGAACCACCTCCCCATCACACACAGAGACATAAATAATGAACAGAAGTCGTCGTAATTCGCGCTAAAGTTTTTCACAGCCTTTCTCACCACTTGCGATACGCCACTCGTGATACACGCGAACAGCAAGATGGCGTAAGATTATGGATCAGAAACAAAGCGCAAAAGTTTTGTTTTTCTGTGTAAAAAGCAACCACACACCATCCAACGAACGTGATTACACGAATAGCTAAGCAACAGCTAAATACATAACAAAATAATTGGTTTCCACAAACACTACCACAACCCCAAGTATATACAGCTGACATACAAAGTTCACCTTTGAGTATTTGTTTACTAACAGCCGCTCACATGGTTGCAGATGACATGATGTTCGCTAAGTATAAAAAGACGGCAACAGAAAAAGAGCATAGAAAATATGTCACAAACAGCGCCAATAATAGCTTGAAACATGCTGTAGCATACAATAAATAAAGTACTATAAAAGTATCAATATAAAACTATATTTCAAAAGACGATTTGTAAAAATGTAATTATGTTTTATTGTGTTTGTACAACCATACCATTTTCTGAATGTTTTAGATTTAAAAAAAAACACTGATGATGGTGGTATTTGTCGCCGAAACTAGTTTGGGATAATAAAGAAATAAACAAACAACACGATGTTTGCATCAAGGCGGACTCAATTTGTGATATTACAATATAATTTTCAAGCAATAAGGTGTACTACTCTTGCAATTCTGAGAAATTGCAAGCGACGTTTTACGCGTCTATTATGTAACTGATGTATCTATTCGTATGTGCAGGAGGTTCGAGTACATAGTGGTCACGTTTGAGCTTCGTAAGACGAACGTGTGTGAAGCGCCGGTTCGACTCCCGCTCAAACCTTCATTTTTGTAGTACAAATGTAAATTCCATGACATTCAAAGAATTTGCACCTTGCTACTTTAGCAACGTCTCGTCACTACGCGGGTTAACTACCAAACATGGCCTGGCTCTGTGTCTGCAACTCGAAGTGTCGAGGTGCAGAGTAGGTTCGGTTAAGTTGTCAGGTTGCATGCAGTCACAAATCACGACAGGCATACATTTTCAGGAAAACACTATGCGTCTCTTCATTACTTCTCTAAGTGGCAAATATTTTTCTTCTAATAGTTAAATTAAATTAAAAATGGTAAGTATTCAAATACAATGACACAATGCTAAAACGCTAACCACTATTGTATTCTTTTCTTCCTTTTTCTTTTGTTCTCATTTCGTTCGATGTTGTTCGCTGCATTTTTTCGGTGCGGATGTCCCAGGACACCCGTCCATGTTCAGTCTGAAGCCGTTGACAAATTTTTTTTAAGTACAGATGGCAGCTAACCTTCTGACTGAACACACTGAGCTAACGTGGCGGCTAAAGTTTCTCGGAATTTCCAGAGTAGTGCAGCTTCCCATTTCCACATTGTTGTTTTTAATGGTCTGCTAAAGGTGTACAAAGTTTGAAGTAAATCTATGATCTCAACGCCGTGGCCTCCCATTGGTAGACAACCAGATCACTCGGTGCACATTTACCGAGATCATAAAAGTGTTTGCTTCTTAGCTTTGAATAAACAAATAATGAAGTGTTATCTTATTCTTAAAATGTTGTTGTTATGGTCTTCAATAAAAGTAAAGATTGTAAATGCCACAAAATTATGGTAACCATATTTTCCTAAATTTTCTAAAGACACGTAAGGAAGACTACGTTGCATTTAACAACTTTTTTAACGATGTTTTATGTCTGTAAGGTGATATTTAACCATAGATTACTAAAACCTCGTGAAATTTACGATTGCAGTTGGGCCTGAAACAGGAAATTTTCTACTTAATTTGATATCATTGCAGATCTATTAAAGTAAATAACTAGTTCATAACCTATAAATTAAGACTTCCTTTGAATAAAATTTAGAGTTGTAAAATTTACGATGGTTTAGCAGCAGTGTTACATTTTTTCCCCTTTAGTGCTCTAGGGTTAAAGCATTTTCCATTCTGATCTTGGATTTTCTGAATAATGACAGATTTTTGTTGAAGTCACGTCTGAACTTGTAGGTAAAATCATATTTTTTTCTAACAGGGAATTAATTTAACTGTATTAAAAAGAAATTATTTATTTTGTAACTTTGCATTGAATCGTCACGCACTGCTTTAGAGCAGACTTAAAAATACTAGTAATCATTTCAAAAACACAACACATGTATGGCAATTTAATTTCCTTTCACTGGCTTCACTCCGGCCGCGGTGGTCGCGCGGTTCTAGGCGCGCAGTCCGGAACCGTGCGACTGCTACGGTCGCAGGTTCGAATCCTGCCTCGGGCATGGATGTGTGTGATGTCCTTAGGTTAGTTAGGTTTAAGTAGTTCTAAGTTCTAGGGGACTGATGACCACAGCTGTTAAGTCCCATAGTGCTCAGAGCCATTTGAACCATTTGAACCACTGGCTTCACTGAATCGAGTTCTTTCTGACAAGGAATGAAACGGGTAAGTTTTGACGGGTCTATAAACAACCTCCACTGACTTCGGATCATATGTGACAGTAAAGAAATTCAATAAACCCTCAATACCTCAACAGAAAACCATATCGTCTCTTTCCTTGAAGAATTTTATAAATTTCTTTTCTCTATTCCTGTGCGAGGAGAATTATACTCGTGGCAGTAGAAGACGTTCTGCCTCCAGTCTCGACCCAACTTCTTTGATAGTCAAATCAGGCGTGAAATTATTTAGTTTGTTTTGAATAAATAATTTTGGTGCAGAATATTCTTCAGGCTTATATTCACCACCATCATCGCACTCACCTTCTGAGCTGCTCTCCTGCTGCAAATACTCAAGAACGATAAGTGGAATTGGAGTGGGGAGAGACTGTGCTTAACTAATGGTAAGGCTGAAGAAATGTTAGTATATTTTCCATCCTTACTTTTTCGTTTGTGATCTTCAAATTTAACATTACAAAAATAAATATGATATACATGATTTTGCGGCTCCTTCCAATCTATGGGAATTGCAAAAGGCTCTGCGTTCCTCATTCCATTTTTGCAAAGTCTCAGTCCTTCAACAGACTCACGGCGTACCTTGTGCAGTGTCCAGCTTTTGTCGAGATCTGCAAGCCTTCTACCAAAATACGCGTAGTAGATATTATTCACGAAATTATTAATGTACTGTCTTTGCTTAGCAATTACGTAATTACCACAACGTAGCAGAATATTTAGGTTGTTCAAACACTTGCGGAAACTCATTTCTGAGAAACAGCAAAACTACATATAATAGCACAATATACTATGTAATCTCACGGCAGTACAATATGTCGATAATGAATTAAAGTTTCCCATCCAACAGCGAAATGGATACGACATGTGTAGTCAACTACTCTGTCTCATTAAAACAAAATTTCCCTTACTTGCAATAAAATTTCTCTCTGTGAAACTGAGGCTTCCACTTATTTTTAATAAAATTTCTCCCTGTAGAATGGAGGCTTAAATTAAAAACAAGTTTACTTAATTTCTCAAAAAAGCTGTACATGATAGAGGAAAACTAACAGGTCTGAAGTCAGCGCAAAAGATTAGTCAAGGAACAACGAAAAAATATCAAAAATAATTTTGCAGTGTATTATTATTATTATTATTGTCTTTCGTAGCAGTAATGTTGTGGAAGATAACTTGAAAAACTTTGTAACATACATAATTAATCACTTACATATAGTAATTCTTCATGCTTTCCCGGCGATCTGTTTACATCTTGGATATTCGGGAATCCAGCCGTATGTTCGCGTCGTTCTCGCACGATATTTCAACAGCGTGCCTCGCTGTCTTCTTCAGGTGCTACCTGAGACTGGTCCTTGGGTCGATCGAGTCCAGTATCTATGCCTGGAAGGAGCTGGGCGTTCCCTAATCGGTTCGCGCCGAGTCGAGTGTTCCCTCTGTGGTCTGCGCCCTTCATACTCGGCTTCAATGGACCCCTCCAGTCGCGGATTTTCCGACTGCCGTCCGCGCCCGTTTTGGCCGTCCTCAACGGTTGTGGTCGTCATCTGAGGTGTGTCAGACCCGATCTGAGATGTTGGGTACTTTGTATCATGACTGTTACTATGATTTCCACTTCTTTTTCGTGCTGGGCGCTCCATAATCGGTCCGCGCCGCGTCGTGTGTTCCTTCTGCGGTCCGCACCCGCCAGACGCGGCTACATTGGCCCTCTCTGGTCGCCAGTGTTCCGACCACCGTCCGCGCCCGGCCTGGCCGTCTTCTGAAGTCGAGTTCATGCTCTGGGGTGTGTCAGATCTGGTCTCTAATGTCCGACACCTTGTCTCACGGCTCTCTCGGTCTCCACTTCTATTTCTTGTAGAATCCCGGAGTGTCCTGCGTTGAGTTTTCACAAGCTCAAGCACTGGATTCCAGGCAGTGCTCATTTGGTAACCCGAGTCACGGTTGATTAGATTGTCTGTGACCTTGATCTCAATGGCTTCTTTAATGACACTGTCCCAAAATATTGAGGTCTGTGTCACAATCTTGGTGTCATTGTAATCCATTGAATGACCAAGTTCCAGACAATGCTATGCTATGGCTGATTTAGTTGCCTGTCTGAGTCTGGTGTGTCTCTAGTGTTCTTTACACCTGATGTCCTCAGTTCTGGTGGTCTGCCCGATGTATGACATCCCACACTGGCATGGTATGCATACCCCAGGTCATCTTTTACATTCCCCAGCATAGCGCCAATTTTGGTGGGCGGCCAAAATATGCGCTTGATGTCATATTTCTGGAGAATCCTGCTGATTTTGGCAGAGATAGGTCCGGCGCTTGTCAGGTATGCCATCTTCTTTACCTCTTCTGGTTCTTCTTCTGGATCCTTTGGCTGATTGAAGTGCCTTCTGGATATCTCTAGAGGAGTACCGATTCCTACTGAACACTGATCGTAAGTGTTCGGTTTCTGTGGCCAAAGTGTCAGGATCTGACTGAGTTTGTGCTCTGTGGGCCAGTGTTTTGAACACTCCATTCTTCTGTGCTGGATGGTGGCAACTGCTGGCTTGTAGATATAAGTCAGTGTGCTTAGGCTTGCAGTACACACTGTGACCAAACGTGCCATCTGCCTTTCTCTTCACTAGAACATCCAAGAATGGAAGTAGTCCATCCTTCTCCATTTCCATTGTGAACTGAACGTTTGGATGGCAAGAGTTCAGATGTAGCAGGAATTCATCTAACTTCTCCCTACAATGGGGCCAGATGACAAAGGTCTCATCCACATACCTAAAAAAGCACTTTGGTTGATATGAGGCTGAAGAGAGTGCCTCCTCTTCAAACCTTTCCATAAGTAGGTTGGCCACCACTGGTGACAGAAGGCTGCCCATCGCCACCCCTTCTCTTTGTTCGTAAAATGGACCCCCATATAGGAAGTACGTCGAGGTCAGTACATGCCTGAATAGGTCAAGGAGAGCCCCATCGAAGTTCTCTCCAATAAGCTCAAGTGACTCCTTCAGTGGTACCCATGTGAATAGAGACACCACATCGAAACTAACCATGATGTCTGTGTCTGTGATGTGTTGCTGGCTTAGCCGTTGCAGGAAATCCTCTGAGTTCCGGATGTGATGTGCACATTTACCCACATGTGGTGTCAACATCATCTTCAGGTATTTCGTAGTAGGGTAAGTTGCTACGCCAATATTGCTGACAATAGGTCGCAGAGGAACCTCGTCATTGTAAACCTCGGGAAGTCCATACGGTCTAGATGGTGCTGGCGCTTTGGAACGCAGCTTCTTGACAACTTGTTCAGGCAGGCCTGTCTCCTTCAACAGAGCCCTGCTCTTTTGTCCACTTCCTCTCTAGGGTCGCTTCCTAATGACGTGAATGCAGGATCCTCCAGAAGTTGTTGCACCTTTGTGTCATATTCTGTTTTCTCTAGGATGAGATATTAAAACACAGCTGAAGGCCACACATCAACCAAATAACTAAAACTCAAACAGGGAAGTCACTATGTAACAGACACAGAACGGTGCTCAGAAGTTGCAAGGGTCGGCCTGCAATTGTAACACTAACGCCTATTTAGGCGAGACAGGCAGCCCGACCAACAATCACTTAATCTGAAGGCAACCCAACCGACAGACAGCCGACCGACCAATCAACCAAATCAGTTCTGTTCGACGCAACCAGCAAAATGAGCACAAGATTTAAATACAAGGACACACAGAATATTGGCGCCCACAACGACCAACAACACCTCAGCTCTCAAACTACACGCGACGCTGGACAGCAACAACATGACGAGGAAAACACACCACCGAAAATTACGTCAACGACCAGGGCAGGCAACCGGAACGCCAACGGCCACAAGGCAGGAGATACCACTGGTGAACTTCAATAACAGGGAATAAATTAAGTTAAATTCCATAGGAAGATGGCTGGAATCTTAGCCGACTTAAATACACACATGTTTTTGCTCGCAGGAATGTCCCAAAAGCGACAACCAGGATCAAACGAAGAAATGTAAACAGTTGAGGCTCGATAGTAGGTTAAGTGAGGACTCAGCTTTCATGTCCAAGATCGGTGGGCGACGAACTTCGTAGCACTCGCAAGCAGCACCCCACACTCCAACCGCGCGTGCACGCCACCAGCGGCTCCAGCCCGACAGGGGCTTGCTTGCTGCTCCACGCCAACCGGCCGACTGGACTGCTTTTCCACCAGATGACAGTGCAGCGATGAATGAAGTAAGACTGTCATTTGAGCAGCGCAAGGCCGGACTGAGGTGGTACTGGAAGTACGAAAACATGATGGAGGTACAACAGCAGTGGCGTAATGTGTACGAAACTCAGCCGCCAACAGGTACAACAATTTATCGTATTCGGGATAAACTTGGAACCGACGGTAATGTTCAGGAAGATGTGCATAAGGAAAAGTCTGGCGGACAGAAACTGTCAATAAAGCCAGCTTTCAGCGCTGCTGTCTTACAACATTTTACTAGGTCACCTCGAAAATCTATGAAGCAGGGTGCACGTGAAAGCGGGTTAAGTCGATCAAGCGTACGGCGAATTTCTAGGGCTGCAAAGTGGAAAGTGTTTATTCCAGGATCGGTGGACGCTATGAACGAGGACGACCGGGATCGATGGATGGTGAGGTGTATCTTCATATGCTGCGAACACTAATTTTACTTGCCATTCAAAAGTGTTTGAAAATGAAATATTTTACCTGAAACAAGATGGCGCTCCACCTCACTAATACAGAGACGTTAGAGCCTACTTGGATGAAAATCTACCTGGACGATGGGTGGGTTGAAGAGGACCTGTTGAATACCCACCGCCGTCTCCAGTCCTTACACCTCCTGACGTCATCTTATGGGGAACTTTCAAAGAGGAAGTTTGTAAGTAGGCCGTTTAGGTTTTTATTTTGGTGACGCCACGTAGCGCTCTGTATGAAAATCACTGGCTGTGCTGTGTGCAGTCTGTGGCTGGTTTGCATTGTTGTTTGCTATTGTAGTGTTGGGCAGCTGGCTGTTAACAGTGCCTAGCGTTGCGCAGTTGGAGGTGAGCCGCCAGCAGTGGTGGATGTGGGGAGAGAAATGGCGGAGTTTTGAGAGCGGACGAACTGGACGTGTGTCCATCAGAGACAGTACATTTGTAAGACTGGAGGTCATGAAGTGCTGTATATATTATGACTTTTGAACACTATTAAGGTAAATACATTGTTTGTTCTCTATAAAAATCTTTCATTTGCTAACTATGCCTCTCAGTAGTTAGTGGCTTCAGTAGTTTGAATCTTTTATTTAGCTGGCGGTAGTGGCGCTCGCTGTATTGCAGTAGTTAAAGTAACGAAGATTTTTGTGAGGGAAGTGCTTCATGAAAGGTATAAGTTATTGTTAGTCAGGGCCATTCTTTTGTAGGGATTATTGAAAGTCATATTGCGTTGCGCTAAAAGTATTGTGTGTCAGTTTAAGCACAGTCATGTATAATTTTTCTAAGGGGACGTTTCAAGTTCATCAACAGAAGCCAGCAACATTGAACAAGTTACGAGAAACCATCGAGACGTCCTGTGCGACTATCACACCGGAAACGCTGATAACCGTAGTTCGGTCAACAATTCAGCGGCATACACGTTCGCAGGAGAGCTTCTGTAGAGTTTGGAAGGTAGGAGACGAGATACTGGCAGAAGAAAAGCTGTGAGTACCGGGCGTGAGTCGTGCTTCGGTGGCTCAGTTGGCAGTCGGCTCTCAGCCGTGGCAGCGTGCGGACGGCCCCGCGCGCCAGCCAGTGTTCCGCTGCAGGCGTTGTTTACTTCCGCGTCGTAGCTTGCCGCTGCAGGCGTTGTTTATTTCCGCGTCGTAGCTTTAAGGCTTGTGTCCGTCCACCGTGAACAACATGTCGAGCGCTTACCGCCGTGCGACCCTTAAAGTTTCCTTCCCAGCTGAACATGCGCGACCACGTGCACATGAAGTTGAAACGTTCATATGTGAAGAAGTTAGTTTAGATCCTAACCACGTTATCGGAATCCATTTTTCGATCACGAGTAGTGTCGTTTATATTAAAATGACAAACACCGAGGTGTGTGAAGATGTTATTCGCCGCCATGCCAATGGACTTAAGTTCAAATACTCTGATAGTCACGTCGGAGATGTAACACTTGAACTCGCGGAGTACGGTCAACGCACGATTAGGGTGTTTGAACTACCTTTTGAAGTGCTGAAGGACGAAGTTGTCTCTGCGTTACAACCATACGGTAACGTCATCGGTTACGTAGAGGAAAAATGGCAAACCTTGACGACCTACCATGTCCTTAATGGTGTGCGTCAGGTCAAAATTGAACTGAAAAAAACATATAACATCATACCTGACACTTGGCGGGGTGCGAGCCATTGTCGTGTACGACGGCGAACCCCGGACATGTGCGGGTTGTGGACAAGAAGGCCACGTCAGATCCGCCTGCATGCGACACCGCCTGATACAGACGACGGTCGGCGAAGAAGCGTCCCCAGCGGTGATCACTCAGATCCCTGTCACATATGCCAAGGTTGCCCAGGAAGGTAGCACCTCTACACAGCGTCTTCCTGCTCCGTTGACGTCGTCTGATCAGGTAGATGCAACCGCTACTGAGATTCCTTCTGAGGTGCCACAGAAGCCAGATCCTGACCTGCCGAATCTTCGCGGCACTGTGACTGAAACTGCTACTGAGATGGTCGTTGATTCGGGAGTGGTACCTACTTCTGCTTTCCTTCAGACTGGTCCGGAGTCAGACGAAAGCCACCCGCAATCAGACTCTGAACGACATGTTCGAAAACAAAGGTCGACACGAAAGAGGAAGAAACGTAGCCGTACACCCCCCGATGAATCCATTCTACGGATGGATACCTGGGATGCAGACCCGAAGATGGACGACAAACCGCTCTTTGATGACCAAAAGTCTGATGCGAACGATCTGCCATAGGCGACCACTGGCAACGAACACCCCTCCTTGCTGGCGCCGTCGCCCCTACAGCTCGACGTTGAAGAGAGCCTATCCTCTGAGCCGAAAACTACATCTCCTCTCCACGTGGATGATGTGCAGAGCCGATGCCCTACCGCAGTATCAGTCTCCTGGGCAGACGACGTGGAGATCGAAGGGACTGGGGTGGACGGTGCTGATGATGGGGCGCCCCCATCGGTTGCGCCGCGCCCGCAAACTCTCCACAATAGCAGCCCCTTCAGCGGACCGCCACGATCGACGACCTCTCGCTCCTGAAGGAGCGCCACCTGTGTCTGTGGGACTGCAACACCAGCGTTGTCGTGTCGCAACGATTAACCTAGCGACCATTATTACGCCCCACAAACTAGCGCTGCTCCGCGATATGATTTATGATGCGGACATAGATATTGCGCTTTTCCAGGAAGTGCATGTCGCCGATTTTTCACCACCACGTGGCTTCACGGCGCATCTTTCTCCCGCTTCGGACACCGGTAGTGGTGTTGCCATCATCTTACGAGAAGGTCTTCCTGCCGAAGATGTCCTATACCTCCCCAACGGCAGAGGTATGGCTCTTACTCTCTTTGGTGTACGCATCGTCAACATTTATGCGCCGTCGGGCTTCAGCTACCGTCGTGAACGCAATGCCTTCTTCGCGAATGAAGTTACACCCCTTTTTATGGGACCACACAATGACTGGGTCATGGGTGGAGACTTCAACTGCACCCAGCGACTTCAGGATCAATTGCCGCGTCACTCAGCTCTGGAAACAGTCGTCACGCGGCTACAATTTGTCGACACGTGGAGACATGTTCGCAGTGATCTTATGGCCTTTACGTACCACACTGCGCACTCCTCTAGCCGACTGGATCGCATCTACATCTCGCGATCCCTAATTCAACATACTCGACAGGCTGAAATCTGGCCAATTGCTTTCTCAGATCATGAGGCTTACTTCTGTGATGTTGTTCTCACCAGACAGGCAGTATGGCACGGACGTGGTTTATGGAAACTGAACACAGCACTTCTTAATTCACCTGACTGTCGACTTCTAATAGAAGACACTTGGATCACATGTAATAGACGCCGTCCCACGTATCCGTCTACCATATCCTGGTGGGTCCAGTGTGCAAAACCTGCTCTTCGAAAAACTTTGATCCGGTATGGCAAAGATGTTGTAGCCTGGAGGAAGAGCACTATGGACTTTTACTGCAGGATCCTACGAGAATGCTGCACGATGCCAGCCTCCCCTGAGCGCCATACAAGGATGAACCAAGCTAAGGCACAAATCTCCAATCTCATGCGGAGGCATTTGGAAGGAGCGATAGTACGATCTCGTACTGCTGATCGCATGCCTCATGAACATGTACCATATCATCCACGAACGCCAAAATCGACGTCGAAAATTGATTCACGTCCTAACAGACCAAGAAGGGCGTCGCTACGTAACACAATCTGCAACAGGGAATGTGCTTCACGCCCACTACCAGCAGCTCTACGCCGCAATTCCACATTCCCCAGAGTTGATCGAGGAAGTCTCACAGCTCAACTTCGGTGGTATCCCAGGAGATGCGGCGATTGACTTGATGTCAGAGGTGACTGATGATGAAGTCCGCGATGCGATCCGGGCAGGAACCATCAATCGCTCCCCAGGACCCGACGGTCTTCCCCTCGAATTTTATCGCACCTTCCGTGATTTGTTAGAGTCCACCTTCACCTCCATCTGTCGGGAACTGATGTCTCCGGAAGTACCTGTGCCGGACGCTTTCATGGTAGGAATTATTATTCCTGTACATAAACCGCATGGTGGCAACAACATCAGTGATTATCGACCCATCACCCTCCTTAACAGTGATATGAAAATCTTCACTCGCCTTTTGGCGGCACGACTTAAAAACGTTGCCCGATATGTTGTGTCGTCAGACCAAGCATCTTTGGAAGGGGATAATAATATCCGCACGGCTTTATGCTGCTACAGGGATATGATCGCCGTTACCCAGGCACAACGCCTCTCTGGAGCACTTGCGTCTTAGTACTTTAGCCAAGCTTTTGATAAGGTTGACCATTCGTTCCTTACGGCCGTTCTCCACCATATGGGTTTCCCAGTCGCCGTTATCACGGTAGTGATGCGCCTTCTGCGGGGTGCCTCATCCAGGATTATGTGCAATGGCAGACTCACTCCACCGATTTGTCGACACGTGGAGACATGTACGTCAAGGTTGCCCTCTATCAGCAGTTTTGTACGCCGAGCTGTTTTGACGTGGGTAGCGACTTATGGTGAGGCATCGGGTAGCTCTTTAAACGTACGTAAGTCACAAGTTATGTTCATTGGCACGGGACTTCCCGTGGAGTGCGTTACACCTCTCACCACCGTTGATACCATTCGCTGTTTGGGAATAGATTTTTCATCTGATCTCCGGCGCTCAGCCACCATCAACTGCCGACGCCTCCTTTTAATGATCAGAGCAGGTCTTATGGACCATCGCCTTCGATCCCTAGATATTCTCCAACGAGCTCGATATGTAAATATATATATCGCATCCCGAGTTCCCCATGTAGCACAAGTTCTACCTTTTCCGTTTACTGTGGCACGTCGCATGTTGGCAGCGATGGAATCTTTCGTCAGCTCTGCGCTGTTGTTCAAAGTTAACTATGCAACCCTTACTCTTCCCCGTGAACGAGGTGGGATAGGTCTGTTTCACGTGCCGGATAGAGCTCGCGCCCTATTTGTCAGCTCCCAGATGACGGTATGGACACGTTGCCCAACGAGCCTCACTGGTCTCCTCCTGTCGGCATATTCGCCGGTCTCACCGTCAGCCCCAGTGATGATCTCGGATGTTCCGGCGCAGTTTCATTATATACGATACTTCTTTCTTGAACTCAGTTATCTACGCCTCACCTTACCAAGACAACTTTTACTCAAGACAAAGGCAGTATACAATGTCCTCCAATTAGGTCGTCCACCTAACCCGATTGAACGAAAGTTCCCCCAGGTTGCCTGGAGTCATGTATGGCGCGAGGTGTTCGCCTGTTACCTTGACACGAATGTTCAATCTGTCTGGTACCTAGCTGTCAGTGGTAAGCAAATCAACCAATTTCGCCTTCATCGTACCCACTTCGCCCAATCACCTCTATGTTCCAGGTGTGGAGTGCCAGACAATGATGAACATCGGTTTGTTTGCGGACCGGCGGCGGAGGTTTGGCACTTGGTTCGTCGTATTGTGGCTTTTCTAACGCGGGACATTCCGGATCGGATTACTCCCCTTTCATTATTATTTTCGGAACGTGACTATTTTCCTCGGACAAAGACCAATGCTGTGAATTGGATTCGCGGACATGCCATTCACTACCTATTTGGACAAAATGTAGACTCTGTACTCGATTTTTGGACATACCTCAATGACCGTCATTATGTCGTTGTCCGTCACCCAAAATACAGACAATTTTTCTCAAACTTCCTTGGGAGTGCTTTCCACGACCCGCCTTGCAGCTGGAATGTGTTAAGCCAAGAGAGAAGAAAGTTTCCTGTTTGAACCAATGAACATTTCTGAACAATTTAACGGAACACACCAATTTCCAGAAGACGTGACTCAACATATTACCAGGGGGTGCGCAGAAGGCCTCTGATCAGTTACACACGGAAAAGAGAAAAAAATAAATAAAAAAAACCAATAAAAATAAAAATAAAATTCAGAGAAAGGAAGATTTTGTTTTGTTTGTAAGGATAGCCCTAACCTCCTAACCTTGATATCCCGTATTTCCCCTGGTATATAGGTAGCTCTCTGGAGTAGGTTTAGTCAGGAGCCAACGCCTGAAGTGGACCAATTTTTTTTTTTTTTTTAGAATGAAAAGTGACGGTGGCACTTAGGGTTTTTTTGTAGTTCCAAAAGAAAAAAAGAAAAAAATGAAATTAAGTTTTTAAAAAAAGTTGGTAGAGCACTTGCCCCCGGAAGGCAAAGGTCCCGAGTTCGAGTCTCGGTAAGGCACACAGTTTTAATCTGCCAGGAAGTTTGGCATCCACGTTGTTTGCTAATGGGGGTCACATTGAACACATAAAATAACCTTCCCCCGTCAAGAATTGTAGCGGTATGTCATTTTGTTCCATCAATATTGACTATCAAAGATTGTGTACATTTTTTGGACCCCTCTGTACTTTTTTCAGCTCTATATTACATACTCTAGAGCGTCACAGCTCCGTTAAAATACTTCTCAATTGCTGTGAATATTGCACAGTGAGTCGGTCAAGATATTCGCTACACAGGGAATTCCTCTGTATTAATTTAGACAGAACACTGCGGGCTGCGAGTTTGCAGGCTGCAGGTCTTTGTACGTACGAAGTAAAACGAATGGACACATGGGTGGGTCTGTTGTGTGTGTGTGTGTGTGTGTGTGTGTGTGTGTGTGTGTTTCTGTGTGTGGGCGCGCGTGCGTAAAGGCAAATGAAAGAGAAAAGAGAGAGGAACTGCCTTGTGTCAACGCGGTATTAAAACACAGCGGTACACTATACAGCAGTATCACAAGATAAACATTGACAACAGACCACAATAAAAGCATATTTACAAACAATTACTTGCCGCATCATTTACTCTCGAGCGTTGCAACTTTGTAATAACAGAAAAACTCTCGTGTTTGAACAGTATAATGAACAATGATGCTAACGAGTGTAACTCATACATTATAGAGTATTCTAATATAATTTTATGGTGGCAGGTACAGGCACACAAAAATCCCTTCGGCCCCTAATCCGGCTGTATTTTAATGACTAAATTTTTGAAAGGTACAGTGGTAAACAAGAAAAGTTAAAGACTGCGTATCGTGCACTTTACCAATGAAGACCTTAGCATGTTGAGATCTGAGAGCATCCCCAACCTCACTTTCCGATTTCGTTCTCCACCACAGGAAACCGTTGTGATCAGCATCAGTGAATTTTCGTGGATTATTGGCTAAAGTCTTCTCCTAGACTTCACAATATACATTGGATTTTAGCTTTTTCATTCACGTCCTGCCTGACTCCTAACGTCTTCTATGTACCCTACATTTTATAGCTTATTATCACGAGAAGACCCTCAAAGAAGTTTGCTACTTCATCCTTCAGAAAGTGCTCTTCAAGATAATGTAGTTTAAGACAAAAATATTTTACAAAACTGTCGGATGACTGTATCTATAAATAAAACAAACACGACGGCAATGGAAGAGAAACAAGTAACGGGAGTAAAAGTAGTCAGAGACAATTAAATAATAGAAGAGACGAATTCGTTTATATATCTCGGGACAGATATGTCAATATACAAAGTCAGTTCAGATGAGGTTCAGAATTAACAGAAATATAACGCTATAAATGGTTGTGCAAGGAGATACCTCAGCAGAACTATGAGGAAAGAGAGAACACTATGACTGCACAACGTGGTGGCTAAGCTTGCTCGTATGTACGGCAGTAGAAATTGGATACCAAGAAAAGGAGAGGACAAAACAAGTGAACCTGCTGAAGTGAAATTTCTGAGATAACTTCCTGAGTTAACGTAAGGAGACAGAGTCCGAAGTAGAGACATTAAACAGCAGCTAGACGGGAAAACAACAGTGGTAGAAGAAATTAGGCACTACAAAACAAAATGGTATGAACACATCAAAAGGATGCCGCCTGAACGCCTGGACATGCAGACGGGATATAGGACGGCCTCTGAAGAGATGGAGGTAACAGATCTGTCAAATTCCTTTGATTTCGGAACGGGCTATTTCCCGCTCCTTGAAATGGAAGAAGAAGAATAATAAGAAGATATTTCATTAGTTCGTGTGGCTCATTGTCCCGTTTATTTACATTCAGTTTTATAAGAGTCAGAATGATACCAATTCTTGTTGACTCTCTCCCATCCATTAATTCACGTTCTACTGTTCCCAGTATACTTCCTTACACCACCTCTTGAGTAACTCTCAATTTTTCGACGGTTTAGCCATTTAAACCAACATCTCACTGCCACAGGTTACAACCAGTCGTACTCACGGTTTCTGTCTCAGCGATACTGGATATACTAACTATTCTAGTGTCCTTCTTCTTATTTTGAATTACCTTAGACTTCATTGTGGGTTCAATAACGTACTTCTATCGGTGTGATACTACACGTAACTCGTTTCTACTACAGGTAATTTTGTCCAAGCGTAAGGCGTTCCAGTAGAGAAAGCTGTCACTCTGACACAAGACAAAACACAAGAGAAATGCAATGGAATCATTCCGCACAATAGCAAAATTTCGTGTACTTTTCCCTCTTTCCATACCTTTCTTCTTTTCAGTACCTATCTATTTCAACGAAAAATACACAAATCAAAAAAAGTTTTGCATCACCTCGGTTCCGAGAGCCCCGGAATCTATACAGAAAATTTGAGTAGAGAACAACATAAACATCATTTACGCCATTTTTATTGCTCATGAAAACCACAAATTGCATGTTGTACCACCGTACAGCGAGATCTTCAGAAGTAATGTTTCAGATTGCTGTACACGCCGGTACCTCCAATACCCGCACAAACGAAAAAATAGCTGACATCGAAATAAGTGTCCAAGGAATAGAAAAGCAACTGGAATCACTCAATAGAGGAAAGTCCACTGGACCTGACGGGATACCAATTCGATTCTACACAGAGTACGCGAAAGAACTTGCCCCCCTTCTAACAGCCGTGTACCGCAAGTCTCTAGAGGAACGGAGGGTTCCAAATGATTGGAAAAGAGCACAGATAGTCCCAGTCTTCAAGAAGGGTCGTCGAGCAGATGCGCAAAACTATAGACCTATATCTCTTACGTCGATCTCTTGTAGAATTTTAGAACATGTTTTTTGCTCGCGTATCATGTCATTTCTGGAAACCCAGAATCTACTATGTAGGAATCAACATGGATTCCGGAAACAGCGATCGTGTGAGACCCAACTCGCCTTATTTGTTCATGAGACCCAGAAAATATTAGATACAGGCTCCCAGGTAGATGCTATTTTTCTTGACTTCTGGAAGGCGTTCGATACAGTTCCGCACTGTCGCCTGATAAACAAAGTAAGAGCCTACGGAATATCAGACCAGCTGTGTGGCTGGATTGAAGAGTTTTTAGCAAACAGAACACAGCATGTTGTTATCAATGGCGTGCCACAGGGGAGTGTTATGGGACCATTGCTTTTCACAATATATATAAATGACTTAGTAGATAGTGTCGGAAGTTCCATGCGGCATTTCGCGGATGATGCTGTAGTATACAGAGAAGTTGCAGCATTAGAAAATTGTAGCGAAATGCAGGAAGATCTGCAGCGGATAGGCACTTGGTGCAGGGAGTGGCAACTGACCCTTAACATAGACAAATGTAATGTATTGCGAATACATAGAAAGAAGGATCCTTTATTGTATGATTATATGATAGCGGAACAAAGCACTGGTAGCAGTTACTTCTGTAAAATATCTGGGAGTATGCGTGCGGAACGATTTGAAGTGGAATGATCATATAAAATTAATTGTTGGTAAGGCGGGTACCAGGTTGAGATTCATTGGGAGAGTGCTTAGAAAATGTAGTCCATCAACAAAGGAGGTGGCTTACAAAACACTCGTTCGACCTATACTTGAGTATTGCTCATCAGTGTGGGATCCGTACCAGATCGGTCTGACGGAGGAGATAGAGAAGATCCAAAGAAGAGCGGCGCGTTTCGTCACAGGCTTATTTGGTAACCGTGATAGCGTTACGGAGATGTTTAATAAACTCAAGTGGCAGACTCTTCAAGAGAGGCGCTCTGCATCGCGGTGTAGCTTGCTCGCCAGGTTTCGAGAGGGTGCGTTTCTGGATGAGGTATCGAATATATTGCTTCCCCCTACTTATACCTCCCGAGGAGATCACGAATGTAAAATTAGAGAGATTAGAGCGCGCACGGAGGCTTTCAGACAATCGTTCTTCCCGCGAACCATACGCGACTGGAACAGGAAAGGGAGGTAATGACAGTGGCACGTAAAGTGCCCTCCGCCACACACCGTTGGGTGGCTTGCGGAGTATCAATGTAGATGTAGATGTAGACATCTTCTTGCATTGATCCATGCCTGTATTCGTCGTGGCATACTATCCACAAGTTCATCAAGGCACTGTCGGTCCAGACTGTCCCACTCCTCAACTGTCGATTCGGTGTAGATCCCTCAGAGTGGTTAGTTGGTCACGTCGTCCATAAACAACCCTTTTCAACCCATCCCAGACATGTTCGGTACGTTTCATGTTGGTGAACGTGCTGACCACTCTAGTCGAGCTGTGGGGCGGCGGTTAGAATTTTTACTGTTGTATAAATGTTTGAATGTTGAAACACTTCAGATGCATTTCCCGGCCGATGCACCATATGTGGGGCGGCGGTTAGAAAATATTGTTTTATATAATGTTTTGTGATGTAGAAAAGGTGCATTTCCCGGCCGATGCACCATATGTGGGGCGGCGGGTGGAAAATTTTACGGTGGTATAAATGTTTGAATGTTGAAACACTTCCCGGCCGATTATCCATATGTGGGGCGGCAGGTGGAATAATGTACTGTTGTATAAATGTTTGAATGTTATTTATGCTGTCTTTTGCCGTTCTCAACACTGGCACTCTAACTACAATATTGGCAACCAGAAAGTGATTAGCAAAACGTGAAGCCTGTAATTAGAATTCCTAGTGCCCACTTCATATGAGAAACACACTTATAGCTGCAGCTTATAGCTCTGAGAAATTAGGAGATTGTCTGGGATTCATAATCAAAAACAATTTTCTAAAAATTCGCTGTATTCTGAAAGTCACAGATGAAAAGAAAAAGAAAAAACCCAAACAATCTAACAGAGCCGTTCAGAGTCTAATAACTGTCCAAATTAAATGTTTAAATGAATGCTCGCCATAATTTGATGATAATGCTCATCAAACGCCACGCTAAATAATGGTAGAATGTCTGTCCCGCGGCAGCACGTGAAAATACGACATACGCAAACTGAAGATATATAATTAGAATCATCCCAGAATTAACACTTCACTCGAAAATGATTTCATGGTTACGCGTATCCCGAGTAACTTAATACGGCATCCGAGGCTGTTTATAGCAATGATACCGACGCGACGCGACTCCCGACACAGATGGCGTGCTATTCAGCGTCTGGAGAGAACTGGGGCCTTTCTTCCTCGCGCAGCGTTCTTATATATAAAGCCGCGGTGCGGACGGCTAAGGGAACGCCTGATCAAATCGGCTCTTCCGACTAGCCGCTGAGCTAGTAATGCACCACTTTAAGTTATCGAATAAATCATCGCTTCCTTTGCTGATGGCCAATGAAGCTCTCAATTTAAATGTGCAATCAGCACACAGGTAAGTAATCATAATAAAAGACTGATGTGGCTAAAGCAAATATATTGGGCGAGAGAATTAATTTAATTACACTAGACGCAGTAGACGAGCTCTGAACGTGCCCTTTGGAGATACGCTATCGCTATAGTTTTATAGTTATTCAGTTGAAACTTCTCATATCTTTATGATTATAGCGGATCTCCCTTCTACTTAAATTTAAACATTCTATCCTTATTTATTCGCCTACTTAATCTATCTTGCTTCCTTAATTTTTAAGACAAAACCCAGAAAATCATGAATTTCAACTAAAATTTTAATTTGTGAGATCCAGAATACTGTTTCTACTAAATTATTATGCAAAAGGAATCTAAATATATATTTTTAAGTTTCTAGCTCTTTTCTATTGCGCCAATGATTTTTACAGAAAAATGTCCAAATTTCGAAAATGGTTTAAGTTATTGAACTGACATACAACACATATGGATTTAGTACTACTCCTGACATGCTAGAAACCTTTCAGGTTATTTACTTGATTTTTAAAGTATTGCGCAACGTTTATGACGTCAGAGCTATTTACAGCGGACTGGCTGGCACACAATGGAAAGACTGATGTGAAATTACTACGGTGTGAGTAGGCTGCTTCCCTACAGAGCGATGTCGTTATCCTGAAGGAAGTCAATCACAAGATGTGCACGATGGGGGCTCGAATTGTCGTCCGTGAAGACGAATGCCTGGTCAATATGCCGCCGATATGGTTGCGCTATCGTTCAGAGGATGATATTCACGTATCACACAGCTGTTAGGGTGCCTTCCATGACCACCAGCGGCGTGCGTCGGTCCCACGTAATGCCACCCCAGAACTGCAGATAACCTCCAACTTGCTCCACTCGCTCAACAGTGTGTCTGAGGCATTCAGCCTGGCCGCGTTGCCTCCAAATACGTCTCCGACGATTGTCTGTTTGAAGGCATATGGGACACTCATCGGTGAAGAGAACGTGATGCCAATCCTGAACGGTCCAAATTTGGCATGTTGTTGGGCCCATCTGTACCGCGCTGCTTGGTGTCGTGGTTGCAAAGATGGACCTCACCGTGGACGTCGGGAGTGAAGCTGTGCATCATGCAGCCTATTGCGCACCGTTTTAGTCGTAACACGACGTCCTGTGGCTGCACGAAAAGCATTACTCAACCCTGGGGCCTTGCTGTGAGGTTTCCTCCGAACCATAATCCGTAGGTAGCGGTAATCCACTGCAGCAGTAGCCCTTGGGTGGCCTGAGCGAGGGATGTCACTGACAGTTCCTGTCTCTCTGTATCTCCTCCATGTCCAAACAACATCGCTTTGGTTCACTCCGAGACGTTTGGATATTTCCCTTGTTGACAGCCCTTCCTGGCACAAAGTAATAATGCGGACGCGATCGAAATGCGGTACTGACCGCCTAGGCGTGGTTGAACTACAGACCATACGTGCCGTGTACCTCTGGTGGAATGACTGGAGCTGATCGGCTGTCTGACCCTTTCTGTCTAATAGGCGCTGCTCATGCATGGTTGTTTGCATCTTTGGGCGGATTTAGTGACATTTCTGAACAGTCAAAGGGACTGTGTCTGCTTCAGGAGTAGCCGGCCGAAGTAGTCGTGCGGTTAAAGGCACTGCAGTCTGGAACCGCAAGACCGCTACGGTCGCAGGTTCGAATCCTGCCTCGGGCATGGATGTTTGTGATGTCCTTAGGTTAGTTAGGTTTAACTAATTCTAAGTTCTAGGGGACTAATGACCTCAGCAGTTGAGTCCCATAGTGCTCAGAGCCATTTGAACCATTTTGCTTCAGGAGTTCTGGAACCGGGGTGATGCAAAACTTTTTTTATGTGTGTAATTCATTTCATAATTACAACAGTGATACCACACTCACAGTGATTAGAGATGTCATGTTTATATTTAGAACTTACATAATGACAATAACTGAACTGAGGTAAAAGCTGCTATGAAAGATGAGCTGTGCACAGCTCGTGTTCATGCCATTTATTGCTTGTCATATTCTATTACGGTACTGCCGCCTCGTTTTCTCATTCCATTTACAGGCGTCACTAACTTCCTGCCTCACATGCCCGTGAGCATAAGCAGCAGCTCGTATCGATAAGTGCACTGTCGTACTATCTCTGGAGCTACCCATAGTATTTTCGGGTCGTTGTGTGGCTGACAGTCGGTTGGAGACGGACCAGCAGTGCAGTCGCGACGCAGCAGGAGTGAAGTCGGGGACGGAGCGCCGGTGAGGCGCGGACAGCCAGTACTCGCCGACCACAGGCGACACACATTAACTGTCCCATGGAGGAAAGAATAGAGGGAGACGCCGTGACGTCACAGCTGTGAAGCCGAGGGTAGCCATCTCAGTCAGACCAATACATTGCTGCTGTAAGCTTGTGTGCATAGGCTTGTCGCTCGCATTTGGAAGGATTTTGCGTTATTATGGTGACTTGTGTGATGTTCGGATGTACGAATCGTTCTGATTGTGATGCGAAATCGAAGGGAATAACATTTCATGTGTAAGTTGTCTCGTTAAGTGTGATTTTACAACTTCATTGTGAATGAACGTGTGCTACATCGGTACTTGTACTATAGCGTGTTTTTCTCCTGTATGATTCTAATTTCCTAAAAATGAAAGTCGGAAAGCTCTGTGGGAGAATGCCGTGAGGAGGAAGAATTGGCGTGCGTCTAAGTGGAGCACTATATGTTCTCAGCATTTCCGAGAAGAGGACATAGACCGAACTTCCCTTTCAACAGTAAGGCTCCGAGAAAATGCTGTACCATCAGTTTTCCCTACACACCCAAAACATTTGCAAAAGGTATGTTAATTCAAAGAATTAAATTCTTAGTTTTCAAGTTCACGTTTCAGTATAATACGTACGTATCGTCGATAATCGAAGTGTTGAGTAACTCACTTTGTCTTCATCATGTACCAAATTAAAAGCTAACACTACATTAACTGGCGTAAAGTATAGGCCTAAACAGGACAGTGTGTGGATTTGCCATTCTATGTACCGTATTTCAGTAAGTATTGGTGGTAATGAGCAGTGTTTCCCATTAGTGTAACATAACTGAAATGTCCCAGTACGTATTACAAACAAGATGTATTTATGGGGCTTTGGAGGGAGGGTATAGCTAACTTAGTTTTCAGTTTCTATTATTTAGTTTGTGATACACGTTTATTACTGAATTAACAAAATTGTATCGTTTACATTGAAGGCTAGCTATTCGTAATATTACATTAAAAACTATTTTTAATCAGAAGAGACGCGGAATTTCGCCTTTACGAGATTTTATTTTAAACAAAAACTTTGAAACAACCAATCTGATGACGTTACATGCGTATATGGTGCAATTAGCGACTGTAATACACGCAGCGCTATAGCACACTGGCAATGTTTTGGTCAGAGTGTCATGGCAGCGAGCCAGCCGCCATGGCTTCAAAACGTAGTACGGCTGGGGTACGTAGCGCCACCTCCCCTTATTCTTACCTCCATGAACTGTCCGATGGAGGAAGATTGGGGCGGGACGACCGTTGGTTGGTCGTTCAGTTGGTCGTCTCATCGACCGACGTATATTCGGTCCTTTCTCCGTTTCTGGGCCTGGGCAGTCGGTCGGTTGGCGTGCAGCAGCAAGGGAGTCTCCGTCGCGCGTACTCTGGCCGGGGCTGCTGGCAGTGTGGGCGCGCGGCCGCAGTGTGAGGTGCTGCTTGCGGGGGCTACGAAGTTCGTCGCCTACCGATCTTGGACATGAAAGTTGAGTCCTCACTTAACCTACTATCGAGCCTAACCTATTTACATTTCTTCGTTTGATCCTGGTTGTCGCTTTTTGGACATTCCCACGAACAACAATGTGTGTCTATTCAAGTCGGCTAAGATTCCAGCAGACTTCCTGTGGAGTTTAACTTAATTTATTCCCTGTTATTTAAGTTGACCAGCGGTATCTTCTGCCTTGTGGCCGTTGACGTTCCGGTTATCTGTCCTGGTCGTTGTCGTAATTTTCAGCAGTGCATTTTCCTCGTCGTGTTGTTGCTATCCAGTGCGGCGTTTAGTTCGACAGCTGAGGTATTGTTGGTCGTTGTGGGCACCAATATTCTGTGTGTCGTTGTATTGAAATCTTGTGGTCGTTTTGCTGGTTGCGTGGAGCGGAACTGATCTGTTGATTGGTCAGTCGGCTGTCTCTCGGTTGGGTTGCATTCAGATTAAGAAGTGTTGGACAGGCTACCTGTATCACCTAAATGGGCGTTAGTGTTACGATCCCAGGCCGACCCTTGCAAACTTCTGAGCGCTGTTCCTTGTGTGATACATAGCAGTTTCCCTGTTTGGATTTTAGTTATTTGGTTGATGTGTGGCCTTCAGCTGAGTATCCATATCTTTTAAATTAATTTACTTGTCTTGGGCTTAAGGCATGAGATTGTTGTTCTTAATAGGGGGCTTTAGCCGAATTTTATATGAAATGTTTTAAAATACGGCCTTCTCCCTTTTAAAATTTAAACTCTTCTTTCTAGGCTTTAAGCCGTTAAATTATTTGCTAATGTGCGGCCTTCAGCCGAGTTTTAATATCTCTTTAATTAATGTTCTTGTCTTGCCCTCAAGGCATTAGATTTTTATGCTTTTGTATGAGGCTTTCAGCCGAATTTTGCATGAAATGTTTTAAGATAAGGCCTTCTGCCTTTTGATTGAAACTCTTCTATTGCTTAATATGCAGCCTCCAGCCAAGTTCCATTAAAATTAAATTGCTAAGGCCTTCAGCCTGTTTAGATTGAAGATTTAGAAAATATTCTTGTATGAAACCTCCAGAAGAACCTTGTATTTCAATTTCTTGCTTAGGCCTAGTGTCTTGAATCTAAAGTTAATGAAAGGAGGTCAATTAGAGAATTGAGTGTTTTGCATCTTTGTTGTAATATTGCCTGTTGATAAATAAAGTTTAGCCGGCCGGGGTAGCCGAGCGGTTCTAGGCGCTACAGCCTGGAACCGCGCGACCGCTACGGTCGCAGGTTCGAATCCTGTCTCGGGCATGGATGTGTGTGATGTCCTTAGGTTAGTTAGGTTTAAGTAGTTCTAAGATCTAGGGGACTGATGACCTCAGAAGTTAAGTCCCACAGTGCTCAGAGCCATTTGAACCATTTTGATAAATAAAGTTTGTACGTTGAGTGCAACTGACAGCAACAAACTAATCTGCTCTGTCCTGCTAGCCCAGGCATTTCAAAAGAGTTGTTAGTTATTAAGTACTTATATTTCAATACGAAGTTTATGTTCCTTCCCGAGGCGACCTGGAGATGACGGTGACGTAATGATGTCTTTATGATATAGATATAGCTCTGCACCGTTTTTGCAGCTCATTATATATTAGCATTAATAACTTACTGATTGTCACCAACAAGGTTTTTTTTTTTTTTTTTTTTATTTTTTTTTATTTTTTTTGAAAACAGTGTTCTTCGTGGTAACGGCCCCGCTTTCACGTGGATTGCTTTACCTACATAGTGAAACTGGGAAGTCCAACCAGGTTTCTTTACTTAATTGTTTCTTCACAACACGAGTTCAGAACACCTAGTGAGGTTTTCGCACAACTTAGGTCTACATTAATTACATGAAACTACATTGGTCCAGAGACCTTTTCATGTTCCAAACATCTACTGAAGCAACGAATGAAGATTTGCACCAAGTAATAGATTCGAATCCGGATCTCCTGCTCACGAGGCAGATCCCCTAACCAGTACGCCACCCTGGCACAGTGGGTTTACACAGGTGCATGGACTATCTTAGCACGCCTCCCTCCTTAATCCAAATCCCGATTCACGCCTTACTCCACTTGGTATTGCCCCTAAAGTCGAACAGTATTGCAGAGGCTCTGTAGCTGTATGGGAATAGCATCTTAGCATCAAACGAAAAGGGAGATATTGCCTGGAAACCAGGCACAGGTGCTTTAATTAAATGAAACGATATGGTTCCATAAATCTTTTCAAGTGTCAAACATCTTTGATGCATATATACGGACTGAAATGACGAATGAAAATTGGTACCAAGGTCAGGATTCGAATTTGGATCTCCTTCTCACATTAATTAGTAGACTGTTTTTCTGGAGGCAGTTGTCTTTAAATGTGGCTTAGAGTGAGCAGCTGTTTCACACTTTAGCTGACTGAGCGAGGTGGCGCAGTGATTGGCACACTGGAATCGCATTCAGGCCCGTGTCCGGCCATTCTGATTTAGATTTTCCGTGATTTCCCTAAATCACTTAGGCAAATACCTGGATGGTTCCTTTGAAAGGGCACGGCCGACTTCCTTCCCCATTCTTCCCTAATACGATGGGACCGATGGCCTCGCTGTTTGGGCCCCTCCCCCGCATTAACCAAGCAACCAACATTTTAACTGTACTTAGGAGACACAGCTCGTAAATAAAGAAAAGGCACTTCGAAAAAGGAAAGACAAGACCAAGTAAAAATACTTTCTTGTCGAAGGGAGAGAATTTAAATATACAGCAAATGAAACATTCGAAAGGGAATGATGATGATGATGTCCCATACTCTGAGGAGTATGATACGAGATGCGGGAGACCCGCACCGCCGTACTAGGCAAGGTCCTAGCGGAGGTGGTTTGCCATTGCCTTCCTCTGACCGTAATGGGGATGAATGATGACGATGAAGACGACACAACAACACTCAGTCATCTCGGGGCAGGAAAAAATCCCTGACCCCACCGGGAAACGAACCCGGGACCCCGTGCGTGGGAAGCGAGAACGCTACCGCAACACCACGAACTACATACTCGAAAGGGAATATAGACAACTAAAATATGACGTACATAAAATGTATTAGCAGTTGCGAATATGGATAACCATCAGTTGTGTAGTGGAATAACGATAACGAAAATTTGTGCCACACTGCGACTCGACCCCGGGTTTCCTGCTTATCGCCAGCTGTCGCCTTACCATTTGGCTACGTATGCATGTCCAAAGGAAATTCGGAATAACAGAGGCACCGCAATATCTTATTTATCCGCCGACACCGGGCAAGAGACTTCCAAGTACAAGGGCCACTCCAAAAGAGATGCACTATATTTTTAAAAATCACTTTTATTCTACATGTCTGAAAATTTTACAGTGTGCAGATACATCCTTTAGGAACAATATTTTCATTTCTCCACATAATTTCCATCCCTCTCAACTGCCTTACGCCATCTTGGAACCAGCACGGTAAAATTCTGGACCAACCTGTTGGAGCCACTGTTTGGCAGCGTGCACAAGGGAGTCATCATCTTCAAACCTTGTTCCACGAAGAGAATCTTTCACTTTCCCAAACATATGATAGTCACATGGAGCCAGGTCAGGACTGTAAGGCGGGTGTTTCAGTGTTGTCCATCCGAGTTTTGTGATCCCTTCCATGGTGTTTCGACTGACATGTGGCTGTGCATTGTCGTACAACAGCAAAACATCCTGTTTTTGTCGATGTGGTCGAACACGACTCAGTCGAGCTTGAAGTTTCTTCAGTGTCGTCACATATGCATCAGAATTTATGGTGGTTCCACTTGGCATGTTGTACACAAACAAGAGTCCTTCGGAATCGAAAAACACTGTAACCATAACTTTTCCAGCAGAAGGTGTGGTTTTGAATTTTTTTTTCGTGGGTGAATTTGCATGAGGATACTCCATTGATTGCCTCTTCGTCTCTGGTGAAAAATTATGGGGCCATGTTTCATCACCTGTCACAATTCTTCCAAGAAATTCATCTCCACCATTCTCGTACTGTTCCAAAAGTTCGCTGCATACTATTTTTCTTGTTTCTTTGGGAGCCACTGTTAACATTCTGGGAACCCACCTGCCACAAACCTTTTTTAATGCAAGCACTTTCTGTATTCTGCAAACACTTCCTTCCCCTATCCCAACGTAGCGTGACAATTCGTTCACTGTGAGGCGTCTGTCAGCAGTCACCAATTCGTTAACTCTCTGCACATTGTCTGGAGTGTGTTCAGTACGAGGCCTGCCGCTGCGAGGACAATCCTCAATTTTGCCGTGGCCGCTTTCATTACGATCCCTGCGTGCCCACCGACTAACTGTACTGCGATCGACAGCAGGATCTCCATACACCTTTACCTACCTGTTGTGGATATTTCCCACTGTCTCGTTTTCACAGCACAGGAATTCTATGACAGCACGTTGCTTCTGACGAACGTCAAGTGTAGCAGCCATCTTGAAGACATGCTGTGACGGCGCCACTCACGGGAACAAGTTGAACTAAGTTTGAAAACAAGCGGGAAGGATATACCTACACACTGTAAATCTTTCACACATGCAGAATGAAAACCGTATTTTTACAAAAATAGTGTGCTTTTCTTTTGGAGTGGCCCTCATAAAATGTCTCCCTTTATGGGAATAAACGTAATGAACGTACGAGTACTGATTTTAGGCACATGGCTGACGACATATGGAGTTTTGGGTCTGGCCACGAGTCTTGCTCGGGTAGCCAATTTGCGAGGCGATCGCTCTCAATAGGCTGGAAATTTCGTTGTCATCATTCTATTATACAGTTGATGGCTGTCTATATTCGCTATTGATAATACACTTAATGTCTTTCATACCGGCTGTAGTCGTTGCAGTGCCTATTCCTTCGGACAGGCAGGCATGTAGAGGCGTGCACAACTAGGGGAAAGATAAATGCTGCTTAAAGGACAATGGAAGAGACATTCAGAGAAAAGAGTAGCAGCTGTATCAATGTCAAGAGTTCAGACAACTTTCCAATACCAAGCAAAGAAGGGAAAGATGAAAGTTGGAATATACAGAAAGGCCTATGCAAGAGGAACAATCTGTAAGACATTATTGTAGAAAGAAAAGATGAAATAGGTGAAGAGGGTATGGGATATACGGTACTTCGAGAAGGATTTGACACAGCACTGAAAGACACAACTTGAAACAAGGGTCCTGGAGCAGAATACATTCCCTCAGAATTACAGAAATCCCCAGGAGAGACAGCCACGACAAAACTATTCCATCTTTTGTGCAAGATGTATGAGACAGGAAAAATACCATCAGACTTCAGAAAGAATGTAATAATCCCAATTCCAAATAAATTAGCTGATTAAATAAAAAAATGTTGTGCTGAAGTTAACTTCTTTTACTGCAAGTTAAGATAATCTCTTCTAATGAAAATCGAATTTAATCTCGTAGTTATGTAAAAATAAAATTCATGATTAGCTTTACCATAATGATTTTGGAAGCTTCAGGCTTTAACTTAAATGTTCGGGGAAGGAGCTCTCTATAAGTTCACTCAGAGATATTGTCCTTCTGCAATGACAATGCCTTCGTTGGAAACGGGTAAGGTAAGTCCAAGAAAAAATTTGAAAAATAGGAAGACATATTTCGGTGGTGGATGACATTTTTTCACTACAGAATTGGACCACGGACAGGTTCGTAGCATCAAACCTATGTCCAGCGAATCAAAGAGACTATAAAGTGTAACAGCCCGTCGTAACATAAAATCATGGACTATTAAAAGAAAATGCTTGTTACCTTTTTATCAATAGGAACCATCACATATTTTGAAAATGGTTCCAGATAATGAACAAATTTTCTTAATTTCCTTAATATTACTCTTTTAGTATTACTATGAATTTTGTGATTCTGAAAAAATCTATGATGGTGGCTCTTAACAATACCGCACATTACGCAATAGGACAGTCTCTAAACACACGTCTGCTCTCTGCAAGGCCTCGAACCAAAGTACTTTTGGAGAGGGTACTTGTAGTTCATTATGATAATCCAAAGAGAAACGCAGTACTTGAGTGACATTGTGTTCCCGTGCATCATAGCAGAAGAATTAACTGACTCGCATCTTTCAGATAAATATAAATACCTACGATAACCAATCGGTGCGAATTGTCACTATAAGTTATTACACAGGGACTGTAGGTGCTGACTGTCGAGCCGTCGGATTCATTGGCCAAAGTAGTAAATATTGACACGAATTATTTGCAGAAGAATAGAAAAAATGGTAGAGGCCGACTTTGGGAAAGATCATCTTCGGATTCGAATAAATCTAGGAACACGTGACTCAGTACTCACCCTACGACTTATTGTAGAAGATCAAGTGAAGAAAGACAAACCTCAGTTTACAGCTTTTGTAGATTTTGGGAAAGCTTTTGACAATGACGACTGGATCACGCTGTTTGAAATTATGAAGGTGACGCAGATAATATACTAGGAACGAAAGGTTATTAAAAATTTACACAGAAGCTAGACTGCAATTATAAGAGTCGAATGTCATGAAAGGGAAGACCTAATTGACAAGCGAGTGAGATGTGTGTAAACCTCCCACGAAACTATTCAATCTACAGTGTGAGCAAGCTGTGCAGGAAACCAAGGAGAAGCCTAGAACGGGAATTAAACTTCAGGGAGAAGAAATAAAAATTTTTCTTTTTTTAATTCTGTCAGAAACGGTTAACTGCTTGGAAGAGCAGTTGAGCGGAATGGATAGTATCTTGGGAAAAGATTGTACGATGAACATCAATAAAAATGAAACAAGGGTAATCGAAATAAATCAGGCGATTTTGTGTGAATTAGATTACGAAATGAGGGAGTAGATGAGTTAGATACTTCAGCAGCAAAGTAACTGATGATGGCCAAAGTAGGGAAGGTACGGAATTCAGACTGGCACCAGCTGTAATTTTAAGTATTACAAAGTCTTTTTTGAAGGTATTTGTCTGGAGTGTAGCCTCGTATGGATGTGAAACGCGAACAATAGGCAGTTCAGACAAGAAGAAGACAGTACCTTTCGAAATGTGATGTTACAGTAAACTGCTTTGGAGCGAGACCAAGGTTTGAATACTACGTTACGGTAGGTAGATGAAGAGGCTTGCAAAGGATACGCTAGAATGAAGAGCTGCATCAAACTAGTCTTGTCACTGAAGGCTATAACAACAACAACCATACGAAAAGGGGACAGGTCATCCCCGTTTTCAAGAAGGGACGTCGAAAAGATGTGCAGAACTATAGACCTATATCTCTAACGTCGATCAGTTGTAGAATTTTGGACGACATATTATGTTTGAGTATAATGAGTTTTATGGAGACTAGAAATCTACTCTGTAGGAAGCAGCATGGGTTTCGAAAAAAGACTATCGTGTGAAACCCAGCTCGCGCTATTCGTCCATGAGACTCAGAAGGCCATAGACACGGGTTCCCAGGTAGATGCCGTGTTACTTGACTTCCGCAAGGCGTTCGATACAGTTTCCCACAGTCGTTTAATGAACAAAGTAAGAGCATGTGGACCAACAAACGAATTGTGTGATTAAATCGAAGGGTTCCTAGATAACAGAACGCAGCATGTCATTCTTAATGGAGAGAAGTCTTCCGAAGTAAGAGTGACCTCAGGTGTGACTCATGGGAGTGTCGTAGGACCGTTGCTATTTACTATTTACATAAATGACCTTGTGGATAACATTGGAAGTTCACTGAGGCTTTTTGCGGATGATGCTGAAGTATATAGAGAGGTTGTAACAATGGAAAATTGTACTGAAATGCAGGAGGATCTGCTATGAATTGACGTATGGTGCAGGGAATGGCAATTGAATCTCATTGTAGACAAGTGTAATGCGCTGTGAATACATAGAAAGAAAGATCCCTTATCATTTAGCTACAATTTAGCAGGTCAGCAACTGGAAGCAGTTAATTCCATAAATTATCTGAGAATTCACATCAGGAGTGATTTAAAATGGAATGATCATATAAAGTTGATCGTCGGTAAAGCAGATGCCAGACTGAGATTCATTGGAAGAATCATAAGGAAATGCAGTCCGAAAACAAAGGAAGTAGGGTACAGTACACTTGTTCGCCCACAGCTTGAATACTGCTCACCAGTGTGGGATCCGTACCAGATAGGGTTGATAGAAGAGATAGAGAAGTTCCATCGGAGAGCACCGCACTACGTTACAGGATCATTTAGTAATCGCGAAAGCGTTACGGAGATGATAGATAAACTCCAGTGGAAGACTCTGCAAGAGAGACGCTCATTAGCTAGGTACGGGCTTTTGCTGAAGTTTCGAGAACATACCTTCACGGAGAAGTCAAGCGGTATATTGCTTCCTCCTACGTATATCTCGCGAAGAGACCATGAGGATAAAATCAGAGAGATTAGAGCCCACACAGAAGCATACCGACAATCCTTATTTCTACGAACAATACGAGACTGGAATAGAAGGGAGAACCGATAGAGGTACTCAACGTACCCTCCGCTACACACCGTCAGGTGGCTTGCGGAGTATGGATGTAGATGTAGATACCAAACTCCATATTGGGGATATGGTTCTTTCGAAGACTGAAGAAGGATCGAAGAAATGTTTTAGAGTTACCTGTAATGCAGGATGGCATATCATTTATATAAAAAAGGAACAGGAGTGGTCCCAGCATGGATTCCTGGGCACTCCCCATTTAACCATGCCACACTTGTACCTCACATCATGGCCACTGTTCTGAAAGTAAGAGGCGAACTAATTGGAAGCTACTTCCTGTATTCCATAATGGTCAAACTTCTGAAGTAATACTTTGTGGTCAATCCAATCAAACGTCTTAGTTACATCAAAAAAGACGCACAGTGTTTGAAATCTGTTATATAATCCATCCATTATCTCACAGAGAACAGTGAATTTAGCGTTATCAATTGTTAAATCACATCTGAAAGCAAACTGTACATTTGACAGCAAATTATGTGAAATGAAACGATCAATTATCCTTACAAGAACAATATTTTCAGTAACTTTAACAAACACTGATAGCTTATAAATAGGTCTACAACACTTAAAGTTATGAATCCCACTTTACCTCAGTTGAGATCACAAATCAAATTACACAAACCAAATTTACCAATATCTCCAATTAATAATATCAACAGTCTCTCTTATAACCCGAATAAAAAGCTTAATCAAATCTTAAAATCGTTTAACATTTATGAAGAAAATTACAGCATTAAAACAGTTTTGAGTTAACTAAATTAATTTATGATGTGGATATTCCAAAAAACGCAAGGGTTGCATCGTTGGACATCGCCAATCTTTACACAAACGTACCTATTCAAGAGACTATCTCAGTAATTAAAGATAACTTAACATATCATAAAATCATGAGCCCCAAAGAAATAGTAGAGTTGGTTGCATTGTTAAGAATTACTCTAGATTTTAATATTTTTCATTTAATACTAAAATATATATTCAGGAAGATGGACTTGCAGTGGGGAATTCCCTGGCTAGCACAATAGGAGATATCTTCGTCAATTATGTTGAAATTTAATTTTTCAAAAATGGTTCAAATAGCTCTGAGCACTATGCGACTTAACTTCTTAGGTCATCAGTCGCCTAGAACTTAGAACTAATTAAATCTAACTAACCTAAGGACATCACACACATCCATGCCCGAGGCAGGATTCGAACCTGTGTCCTAGCGGTCGCTCGGTTCCAGACTGTAGCGCCTAGGACTGCACGGCCACTCTGGCTGGCTCAATTTTTCAAAAATAGTCCAGAAATAACAAATAAATTTATATACTACAAAAGATATGTTGATGACACATTGCTATTATATAACGGTTCTAAGGAAGAAATTTATGCTTTCTCTACCAACTTAAATAATTTACATCCAAAACTTGTATTTACAATAGAAAAAGAAAGTAAAAATAGTATTAATTTTCTGGACCTCACAATTGCAAACAGGAATAGAAAACATAATATTTCTATTTATGGAAAACCCAAATCAACCATTGTAATAATAAATGCTACATCATGCCATCCATTAAAATAAAAAATGGCATTTTTTAAAACAATGATACATAGTATATTGAAATTTCCTCTTCAACCTGATGCAACCCAGAAGGAAATTGTTACCTTAAAACAGATAGCAGTTGCTAACAATTCTACTTCCCAACAGGTTGATCTGTTATATCAAAAACTAAAACAAACAAAAGATGCTGCTATAAATTCCAAGAAGAGATTTAGTAAAATTACATACATGGGACCTATTTCAGATAAAACAACTAAATTCTTTAAGAATACAAGTGTGACAATAGCATTCAGAACCAATAACCCACTACAGATGAAACTGAAACACACAATTGGAGAATCAAATGTATATCAAAAATCAGGCGTTTACAGAAGACTGTGAGAAACGGTATATTGGCCAAACTGACCGTAACTTTCTAACACGTATTAAGGAACATACTACTGGTACTGCACGTACCAAATCAATATTTGGTCAACATCTTGATGGATACAATCATTCTGAAGGTTGCATTTCTAACAATTTGAAAATATTACATACTATGCCAAAAGGGCTACTGCTAAATACTTTAGAAGAAATTGAAATCTATTCACTTCACAAAAGTAAACCGTAACCTGTTTTAAATGAAAAACTTGAATTCAAAGGCAAACATTTCTTTAAGCTTTTTGACGATCTGCTTTAGAATGTTCACACGTCTGTGCTTTGTTTTTAAAATTATTAAGACCTTTAGGAAATATTTTTTCTTTACTTTGTAATTTTATTTCATTATTTTATGACTAACTATCTGTTTTTAGAATGTTTGCTTTAATGCTTTAAGGCTGCATATTGCTAATTCACATCCCTTTGTTTTTAACAATATGGCTGATAGTATCATAAATTTAAATTCCTTCCATTTTCATTATTTTTATTTGTTTATAAGACTGGCATGCAACATAAGACTTAGCAATGCCTTTAAAAATTGTCACGTGTAAAAAAAATGGAATCTACATATGAACTTCATAGACAATATTTGATAAATATGCACAACTACTGTGCCCTCTCCATTTTTTTCTTAGTATTCATCTGTAAGAATTATTATGTAATCTGTGTAAATGGAAGTCTCTTATTACACAAGTAAATTGTATGTGTGCAGCATGTACTACACATTTCAGCTGACGATTATTGCAGTGTACTCATTGAAAATCGTTTCAACAGCGACATGTTGCTGCTCAATAGTACACCGTCTGACGTGACAGTCTTTGCCATTCCACTTTCTCAACAACTTCGTTAGAAAGAAGCCTGCTGTCACATCTTTGGACTGGCGTTTATCCTCACAATGGCAACCACTAGTTTGCCTATCGAGTTTACAACTTCAGCGAAAGAAGCCTGCTGCCACATCTTCCGAACGGCGTCCAACTTCAGCATGGCAACCAGTGAGTTCAAATGGCTCACTAAAAGGCATTGAGAGGGCAACTCATGTACTGTGAAAACTAAGTTCATTTATCCTACATGTTTAAATATTTTTAACGCTTCTTAATTGACAATAGCTGTTGAACAAGCTAAGTTTAGTGTGTGTTTATTTTCCCTTCTTGACAATGTTCTCTTAACTAAGAAATTTTACATTGTTATTCGATCTATAACCCACTGGTTAGTAATGACATCATTCCGTCAGAAGTGGGTGGAGCCTGCGTTATATATAGTAAGACGTGCACTGGTTTCTCCAGTATTGATTTACCACCAGAAGGAGGTTCTTACTCATTGGTAATTCATTGTTTTTTAGCTTTATAACGTTATGTATTTTCTTTAAGGTATGTAGCCCTCTAATAAAAGCTTTGTATACGACTTGTAGGTCTGAAGATGACCACAGTAGTATTCGAAACCGGTCACTGTAATAAATAAATTGTGATCAAGACTGTTTTTTATAGTAAATATTTGTAACACATTGATCACTGTTCACTCCCACAATGTATTCAGAAGTAATTAATTTATTGCCCAGTCAGGGATTGGGAGATTAGAGGGTTATGCACTAAAATTATGAAACTTAATTTCAAAATATCTGTTAACAAACAATGCCTAATGAATCATGTGATTCCTAATTATGTAAAAATTAGCTTTAATACCAGATAAAATATAGAAAAATCTTTACAACAGAAGAGTAGCTTTCTATGGATTAGATCTGAAATTAAAGATGCATATAAAGAAAAAGATTCAGTAAATCTTGAAATGTACAATTTACATCTAATAATTAGCAATCAATCGTCACCATTAATATTTTCACAGTTACTTAACTTTACAGACAACAAAATTAATGCATTACGGGAAACTATTCTTAATAAGCATAATAAGAAAGTTGCAGCCATTGTTAGTCACCAAAAAACTTTATGTATTTTCTTTAATGTATGTAGCCTTCTAATTAAGGCTTTGTAAACGACTTGTAGGTCTGCGAAACCGGTCACTGTAATAAATAAATTGTGACTATGACTGTTTTTATCGTAAATATTTGTAACACAATGATCACTATTCACTCCCACAACGTATTCAAAAGTAACTAATGGTCTGCTTTTATATCTGTCAGTCATACATCATGGCAAATCGTGTAAAACGGTAACAGTATATGACTGTTGCGGAAAGTAGCAGTGTTTATGACGTGTGTACTATGTGCACAATTCCCCATACAATGGTGTTACACGTGGCTTTTCCAGTGACAGAACTGTTTGTTTTGCTTGTGTATAATGGAAAATATTTGTAACACAATGATCACTATTCACTCCCACAACGTATTCAAAGGTAACTAATAGTCTGCTTTCTATATCTGTCAGTCACACATCATGGCAAATCGTGTAAAACGGTAACAGTATGCGACTGTTGCGGAAAGTAGCAGTGTTTATGACGTGTGTACTATGTGCACAATTCCCCGTATAATGGTGTTACACGTGGCTTTTCCGGTGACAGACTTGTTTGTTTTGTTTGTGTATAATGGAAACGCGTTTGGCGGCATTGGCCGAGAGGCCCCTTACGGGGCAGGTCCGGCTGCCTTGGTGCAGGTCCTATTACATTCGACGCCATACAGGGCGACCTGCGCCCCGGATGGGGATGAAATGATGATGAAGACAACACAACACCCAATCCCTGAGCGAAGAAAATCTCCGACCCAGTCGGAAATCGAACCCGGCCCCTTAGGACGGCAATCCACTCAGCTATCGGGGCGAACGGTGTATAATGTTATAATGTCAACTTAATACGTGGCAATTGCCACACTTCCAATATGTCGTTTAGATTAAGAGAAGTACATACAAAAAATATTACACTGGAAACATTTGGCAAATTTTCTTTTCTTTTATCTTCGCCGACCGATGTGGCCGAGCGCTTCTAGGCGCTTCAGTCCGGAAGCCCACTGCTGCTACGGTCGCAGGTTCGAATCCTGCCTTGGGCATGGATGTGTGTGATGTCCTTAGGTTAGTTAGGTTTAAGTAGTTCTAAGTTTAGGGGACTGATGACCTCAGATTTTAAGTCCCATAGTGCTTAGAGGCATTTGAACCATTTTTTTACCTTCAATGTCAGTTGACCTGGTGGAGGAAGTCGCATGCGGCATGTTAGTGAATCGCGTAAACTTTGTCCCGTACGTCTCTGTTAATTGTTTCTGTAACGGATTTTTCTGAGATGGGCACTGGGGATCGGCTCAGCAATTACCTAAACGAGTGTGGCATACCGCCTAAAAACCAGACTCATACTGGCCAGTGTACCACACGTTAGTCTCTAGTGTGCTTATGATATTGTTGAGTACAGTTGCACTCGGTAGGGTGAGTTTTGGTGACAATGGGCCAGGAGTCCAAGTGGTAACACTGCTGATCAAAAGTAAGTCATTTATTCATCTTTAATTACACGATTCATCGTTAGCTCAGTGAGACAAACATGTCACTTTCGGTTGACCCTGGTCGGTGCTGGCTCGTTGTCAGCTGCTTCCATATGAGGGGAGATGCTGATGACAGTTCGAGGATGGCCGGCAGCCTAAGTAGGCCACGAACGCAGCATCAGTGACACTGTGTGTCGTGCTGGGAAGGCGTTCCACTAGAGAACGGCCTGTTCTTACGACACAGCCCTGCACGTGCTCACCGTGGAGTAGCAGTTGGTGGCTGCTTTGTATGGGGTGTGACGCACTGTCCTCTGGCACGAGTCAGACAGTGGATAGTGCTGAGGCACCAAGTTCCTCAAGGAAATCAGTGCTGGTGGCGGCTGGCGTGGACGACAGGTCAGCGGTGCTGTGGCACCACGTCCTGTCAGTCCCCAGCCCCAACACTACTTGAACTTATGTCTGCTAATGGTGATGCCCAGTCGTCACATCATCCAGCGTGGCCCTTAACGCCAAGCTGAAAAAGAGACAGAGAGGGTGGTGGTGGTGGTGGTGGTGGTGGTGGTGGTGGTGGTGGGAGGGAAAGAGAAGCGATATACAAGGGCATTTCGAAAAGTAAAGATACAATGGCTCACAGTCCTTAAATAGAACATTTATTTAGAAAACGTCAGTTACATCTTATTAACTGGATTATTTGTGTATTTTCGACATAATCACCCCCATTATCCAAACATTTGTTAAGTCGGTGCACAAGCTTTTGTATCCCACAGTCATAGAAGGTTGCTGCCTGTTGTCAGAACCACATTTCAACTTCATGTTTGATCTCTTCATCGTCGTGGAATGATTTTCCACCAAGATGTGACTTCAGGAACGGAAGACAAGGAAGTCGGTGGGCGCAAGGTCCGGGTTGTATGGCGGATGGTCCAATACGTCCCATTTGAATTGTTTGAGTAGTGCTTTGGTTACGAGCGCTGTGTGAGGCCGAGCGTTGTCATGAAGCAAGCTGACTCCACTTGTCAGCATTCCCCTGCGTTTGTTTTGAATTGCCCTTCGAAGACGTTTCAAAGTCTAGCAATATGCAGCAACATTAATTGTCGTTCCAGGAGGCATTAATTGCAACAGAAGAATGCCTTGACTATCCAAAAAACATAAGCCATGATTTTCTTCACTGAAATCGACGTTTTGCATTTCTTGGCTTTTGGTGAATTCGAATGGCGTTATTGCATTGATTGTTGCTTGGATTCAGGTGTATGATGATAAACCCACGTCTCGTCACCTGTCACAATGTGATCAAGGAACTCATCACCTGCTTCAGCATAGCGTGTGAGGAAGTCGAGTG
The DNA here is from genome assembly GCF_023864345.2 of Schistocerca serialis cubense. Lineage (NCBI taxonomy): Eukaryota > Metazoa > Arthropoda > Insecta > Orthoptera > Acrididae > Schistocerca > Schistocerca serialis. The sequence continues at coordinate 1,231,628,411 of NC_064638.1, read as the reverse complement.
CGAAGCCCATCCTTTTCTGTTTGTGTTCTTCCATTAACAGTTTTGGAACCTAGCGCGCACACAATTTCCTGTACCTTGACTTGACAGTCACAACGTCATAAAGAGTTGTCATTGACACGTCCGCTGTGATCTGAAGCAATTCTTTCAATGTGAGACGTCTGTTCGCACGAATTGCTTCCTCCATTCTCCAAAGAAAGGCATCAGAGATCACAGATGGCCGACCTGTTCTTTGTTCGTCATGAACATCGGCCCTACCTTCAGAGAAATGACGACACCATTTCGTTACATTTTGTCGATTCATGATGTTCCCCATAAACAGAAACAATTTCTTTGTGAATATCTGCTGGTCGCTGACCTTTTGCATGAAGAAAACGTATGACAGAGCGCACTTCGCATTTGGCGGGATTCTCAACCGGCGCAGCCATTTTAAACACGACCTACTCCAGCCAGAAGCAACGTTCAACTGCCGAACGACCGCGAGGAGAAAGATAACCGTTCAAGATTAACACCAGTGTTGCCAACTTGCTCGCCAAAACTCTTCTGTTCCTCTAGTGTACGGTGTATCTTTACTTTCCGAAATACCCTGGTACACGTGTGTATGATAAAACCCTTCCCTCAAAATTATTACTCATTTTCATATCTCCTTTGTGTTACCAGAGATGACGTGTTACTGATCTCATTCGTACGGTGACTGCAGTACACGTGAGATACCTGTTTGCTTCCACTGCCCTGAGTGGAATGTTTCAGTTCTAGTAAAGTTTCAACAACCAGTTATCTTCTATTGTTGTTGACCCCTGTGCAGGAAACAGCACCTAGGTCATGAATCCGTAATCTTGAGGCCGTAAGAAACACTCAGGAAGGAACTGTTAATTAATTAAATTTCCAATCAGTTTGTTTAAAAGGGATACCACTCGATTTTCATTGCTAGAACACGAAAAACTGCACAATTATATTCCACTTTAGAGTCACAAATAATTTCTATTCTTCAACGAATTAATGAACTACGTATTTTTGCAATTACAAGCACACTGTTCTCAACTACATGTTCCAAATAACCATTCGTTGCTAATAAAGTCTTAAGTAACACTGACCAGCTCTATTTTTACAAACCATGGATTACTAATGAAATCTTAACTGATACTGACCGTGGAAGACCACATGCCTATTCCTCGACCCTGCTGAACCAGCTCTGATCTTACGGCCGAACCACATCACCGGCCATCCAAGTTAGGCGCGGTCCGAAGATCACCGAAGTGCTTCGTCTGCCTTTTCGTTTTATAGTTGTTTATTATTCTGCATGTTATTAATACTTGTGACGTAATGGAATAATATCGCGCTTTTGAGAGATGCTTTAATTTGAAATGGGAGCAAATACGCTGTGTAGTTTGTCTAATATTAATAACAGGAATTTATCATTTTAGCGCGCAACTTCCAAATGCAGGAGCCAATCGTTGAGAAGGACCACAATTTAGGAGATCTTTCACACGATACCCACACCATCTGTCATCGGTACCTCACACCGCATTACGCCATCCTGCCACTGCTGCTTTGTCAACTGCCCAAAAAAGAGCTTCATGTATGCGAATATGATGGCTGTAAAGCCAGAAATATTACACCCTGGTGTCATGTTGGTGCTGTTGAACTGCCCCACATTTCAAACTTATTTGTATGGCTTTGGTGTACATGTGTTGCACCAAAACCTGGCACCTACTCACATAGCCGATAGCAAGAGTCTTGGGCTGGTATGGTGTCATCGACCTAACCGTTACGGCAATTACCACTGTGTGGTGTAGTTTTCCACTGAGAGCGTGTAACGTCCCCTTAGAAAAATTATGAATTACTGTGCTGGTAAACCTCTTACGTTATTTGATTTTCAAACAGCTGAGCAAAACTCAACGTACTCAAACAGTTTTCTCTTTACTTTTTGTGATCATCACTAAACTGACTCACAATATTTTTAGCGCAACGCAATCTGACTTTCAATAATGCCTACAAAATAATGGCCCTGACTAACAATAAACTGTACCTTTCATGAATCACTTGTTGTTGTTGTCTTCAGTCCTGAGACTGGTTTGATGCAGCTCTCCATGCTACTCTATCCTGTGCAAGCTTCTTCATCTCCCAGTACTACTGCAATCTACATCCTTCTGAATCTGCTTAGTGTATTCATCTCTTGGTATCCCTCCACGATTTTTACCCACCACGCTGCCTTTTTGTGATCCCTTGATGCCTCAGAACATGTCCTATCAACCGGTCCCTTCTTCTTGTCAAGTTGTGCCACAGACTCCCCTTCTCCCCAATTCTATTCAATACCTCCTCATTAGTTACATGATTTACCCATCTAATCTTCAGCATTCTTCTGTAGCACCACATTTCAAAAGCTTCTGTTCTCTTCTTGTCCAAACTATTTATCGTCCATGTTTCACTTCCATACATGGCTACACTCCATACAAATACACTCCTGGAAATTGAAATAAGAACACCGTGAATTCATTGTCCCAGGACGGGGAAACTTTATTGACACATTCCTGGGGTCAGATACATCACATGATCACACTGACAGAACCACAAGCACATAGACACAGGCAACAGAGCATGCACAATGTCGGCACTAGTACAGTGTATATCCACCTTTCGCAGCAATGCAGGCTGCTATTCTCCCATGGAGACGATCGTAGAGATGCTGGATGTAGTCCTGTGGAGCGGCTTGCCATGCCATTTCCACCCGGCGCCTCAGTTGGACCAGCGTTCGTGCTGGACGTGCAGACCGCGTGAGACGACGCTTCATCCAGTCCCAAACATGCTCAATGGGGGACAGATCCGGAGATCTTGCTGGCCAGGGTAGTTGACTTACACCTTCTAGAGCACGTTGGGTGGCACGGGATACATGCGGACGTGCATTGTCCTGTTGGAACAGCAAGTTCCCTTGCCGGTCTAGGAATGGTAGAACGATGGGTTCGATGACGGTTTGGATGTACCGTGCACTATTCAGTGTCCCCTCGACGATCACCAGTGGTGTACGGCCAGTGTAGGAGATCGCTCCCCACACCATGATGCCGGGTGTTGGCCCTGTGTGCCTCGGTCGTATGCAGTCCTGATTGTGGCGCTCACCTGCACGGCGCCAAACACGCCTACGACCATCATTGGCACCAAGGCAGAAGCGACTCTCATCGCTGAAGACGACACGTCTCCATTCGTCCCTCCATTCACGCCTGTCGCGACACCACTGGAGGCGGGCTGCACGATGTTGGGGCGTGAGCGGAAGACGGCCTAACGGTGTGCGGGACCGTAGCCCAGCTTCATGGAGACGGTTGCGAATGGTCCTCGCCGATACCCCAGGAGCAACAGTGTCCCTAATTTGCTGGGAAGTGGCGGTGCGGTCCCCTACGGCACTGCGTAGGACCCTACGGTCTTGGCGTGCATCCGTGCGTCGCTGCGGTCCGGTCCCAGGTCGACGGGCACGTGCACCTTCCACCGACCACTGGCGACGACATCGATGTACTGTGGAGACCTCACGCCCCACGTGTTGAGCAATTCGGCGGTACGTCCACCCGGCCTCCCGCATGCCCACTATACGCCCTCGCTCAAAGTCCGTCAACTGCACATACGGTTCACGTCCACGCTGTCGCGGCATGCTACCAGTGTTAAAGACTGCGATGGAGCTCCGTATGCCACGGCAAACTGGCTGACACTGACGGCGGCGGTGCACAAATGCTGCGCAGCTAGCGCCATTCGACGGCCAACACCGCGGTTCCTGGTGTGTCCGCTGTGCCGTGCGTGTGATCATTGCTTGTACAGCCCTCTCGCAGTGTCCGGAGCAAGTATGGTGGGTCTGACACACCGGTGTCAATGTGTTCTTTTTTCCATTTCCAGGAGTGTACTTTCAGAAACGACTTCCTGACACTTAAATCTATACTCGACGTTAACAAATTTCTCTTCTTCAGAAACGCTTTCCTTGCCATTGCCAGTCTACATTTTATATCCTCTCTACTTCGACCATCATTAGTTATTTTGCTCCCCAAATAGCAAAACTCCTTTACGACTTTAAGTGTCTCATTTCCTAATCTAATTCCCTCAGCATCACCTGACTTAATTAGACTACATTCCATTATCCTTGTTTTGCTTTTGTTGATGTTCATCTTATATCCTCCTTTCAAGACACTGTCCATTCCATTCAACTGCTCTTCCAAGTCCTTTGCTGTCTCTGACAGAATTACAATGTCATCGGCTAACCTCAAAGTTTTTATTTTTTCTCCATGGATTTTAATACCTACTCTGAATTTTTCTTTTGTTTCCTTTACTGCTTGCTCAGTATACAGATTGAATACCATCGGGGACAGGTTACAACCCTGTGTCACTTCCTTCCCAACCGCTGCTTCCCTTTCGTGCCCCCCGACTCTTATAACTGCCATCTGGTTTCTGTACAAATTGTAAATAGCCTTTCGCTCCCTGTATTTTACCCCAGCCACCTTCAGAATTTGAAAGAGAGTATTCCAGTCAACATTGTCGAAAAGTTTCTCTAAGTCTACAAATGCTAGAAACGTAAGTTTGCCTTTCCTTAATCTATTTCCTAAGATAAGTCGTAGGGTCGGTATTGCCTCACGTGTTCCAACATTTCTGCGGAATCCAAACTGATCTTCGCCGAGGTCGGCTTCTACCAGTTTTTCTATTCGTCTGTAAAGAATTCGCGTTAGTATTTTGCAGCTGTGACTTATTAAACTGATAGTTCGGTAATTTTCACATCTGTCAACACCTGCCTTCCTTGGGAATGTAATTATTATATTCTTCTTGAAGTCTGAGGGTATTTCACCTCTCTCATACATCTTGCTCACCAGATGGTAGAGTTTTGTCAGGCCTGGCTCTCCCAAGGCCGTCAGAAGTTCCAATGGAATGTTGTCTACTCCCGGGGCCTTGTTTCGACTCAGGTCTTTCAGTGCTCTGTCAAACTCTGTCAAAAGACTGCGCGCAGCACAGTCAGTGATTTTCATACAGAGCGCTACGTGGCGATACCAACATAAAAACCTAAACAGCTTAGTTACAAGCGGCTAGCCCGTCTTGAAATCATTTTGTGTACATGTTATTCTGTCACACATGTCGCCGCGCTGTGGCTACCAGCCCATGGCTGCTATTGCATTATTCCACAGTGTCTTTCTTACCACTTCTCACTAATTACACTAAAACCGGTTAGCGGCACTACAATGTGGGTATGGCTGCCCCTCTGTCTCGTAAACTATTACATTGCATCTTGAGCCGTACGTGTAAGTCTTTGTAATTGTCCTGTGTAATCGCGTGTAAATGGAATTGCAGTATAGAAGATTTTAGACTAACGATGTTGAATGCTGGACCTGTAAATATTTATTTATGAATTTTTCAAACTAATATTATTTCTTGGATGTTAAACGACTTTCCATTTGCAGCGACAACAAACAAGTAATAACAATAATATTAAATATTTTGTAAGTAGGTACGTAACGAGCCTAGGGCGCCTAAATCGTATGCTAATGGTTCAAATGGCTCTGAGCACTATGGGACTTAAGTTCTGAGGTCATCAGTCCCCTAGAACTAAGAACTACTTAAACCTAACTAACCTAAGGACATCACACTCATCCATGCCCGAGGCAGGATTCGAACCTGCGACCATAGCGGTCTTGCGGTTCCAGACTGAAGCGCCTAGAACCGCTCGGTCACCCTGGCCTGCGTATTCTGTTTATCAGATGGCATAATTAGGAAAGGAGTTACAGGAAAAAAGGAAGAGTTGCCCTCTATGTGAATCAAGCAACGAAAAGTAAACGGAGAGAAGTATTAGCATTTGCTTTCGTCGTTCTTTCCTTCGCCCAGCAAATTTATTTGACTTCCCAATCGGATGTGCATCATAAGCCATTTTCAACTTGCAACTATTTAAAAATGACACGTTGGGGATGAAAGACACCTACCGAGTGATTAGGAACCGTCAGATCATGCAAACGCCTGTAGACAGCCTTTTGTGCTCGCTGCTCCTATACAACTTGTGTGGCACCGCTCACTTCGCAAGCGATACGTTGCAATATTTCTTTGTTGCGAGCAGCGGTCTTTGTGCCGGTGACAGAAGAGTCATTTTTAAGAGCTTTATGTACAAGACCCATTGATAGTATTGAAGCACAGCGCCAGAGATGATATTTGCAACAGCACAATGCTAAAGCTCTTCCTCCCATCTGTCCTCGACATGTGAGAGATCCCTTTTTTTTCCCCCCCTTCTCCATTCTGCCGCGCTCGGGCAATCTCAGCATCGTGCCAATAAACAAACACGACAGCTGGGGACCCCGTGCGCAACTCTCTCGGTGCGCCACCGAGGCAAGCGCAGCCGCTTGAAAGAGTGAGAGGCGGTAAGGGGTGTGAGGTGCGCAGCGGCGGGGTGAGCGAGTCAGCAAGTGTATCGACAAGGCTAACGGAGCGTAATCGATCGATCGACAGCGGCCGGACCGCCGCAGCGGCGGCATCCAGCAGCCGCAGCGCTCGCCTGATAACCTCGGGGGACGCAATCGATGTGTTCACAGGCCGGCGACCACCCCCTCCGCCCCCGGCCACTCCACACGGCACATTCGCCTCCACCCCGCCCACGGCGCGGAGAGGGCTCACCGTACTTACCCCTCCAACCCCTTAGCGGCAGACAGCTCTGCGCTCGCGTGCCGGTTCGCTGATGAATATTTCACGCGCATTTACAATGGAAATGACAATATGGGTTCCGATACGGCACGCGCCAGACCTGATCTGTTTATACCGGGCTTGCCGCCCACCCCATGAATATCTCACGCGGTTTGCAAACGTTTAGTCGAAAGACGTTCTCACGGTCGTTTCGTTTGGAGGGTAGGCAATATGCCGCACGTCTCTAGTTACCCACTACTTCGTTGTACGTTAAAAAAAAAAAAAAAAAAAAAAAAACGGAAATGACAGATAGAAGGAAAGAAGACTCTTGTCCGAGACAACATTGTTAGTGACAGCGGGACCAATCGAACTGGGGAACGATGGCAAAGGAGATCGATCTTTCCCTTTCAGGTGAGCCACCCAGGCATTCGCCTAAACTCATTCAGATGGTTCAAATGGCTCTGAGCACTATGGGACTCAACTGCTGAGATCATTAGTCCCCTAGAACTTAGAACTAGTTAAACCTAACTAACCTAAGGACATCACAAACATCCATGCCCGAGGCAGGATTCGAACCTGCAACCGTAGCGGTCTTGCGGTTCCAGACTGCAGCGCCTTTAACCGCACGGCCACTTCGGCCGGCTAAACTCATTCAGAGCAAATATAGATAATCTATATCTGTTTGACAAGATGCAGATTTGAACTGTAGTACTTCCAATTCCAGTCTAGGGTGTCACCAGTGCGTCACCTCGCGTGGTACTGTTATATACAAAGATTGTCAGAAATGAAAAAAATCAAAAAGTCCGATTAAAATGCGGAAGTTATGTGAGAAAACACATCGACAACTGCTAAGTGGCAGTTTCGATTAACACAGTCGTCATGAGGTTACACTACTGGCCATTAAAATTCTTACACAAAGAAGAAATGGAGATGATAAACGGGTATTTATTGGACAAATATATTATACTAGAACTGTCATGTGATTACATTTTCACGCAGCTAGGGTGCGTAGATACTGAGAAATCAGTACCCAGAACAACTACCTCTGGCCGTAATAACGGCCTTGATACGCCTGGGCATTGAGTCAAACAGAGATTGGATGGCGTGTGCAGGTACAGCTGCCCATGCAGCTTCAAAACGATACCACAGTTCGTCAAGAGTAGTGTTGTGACGAGCCAGTTCCTCGGCCACCATTGACCAGACGTTTTCAATTGGTGAGAGATCTGGAGAATGTGCTGGCCAGGGCAGCAGTCGAACATTTTCTGTATCCATAAAGGCCTGTACAGGATCTACAACATGCGGTCGTGCATTATCCTGCTGAAATGTACGGTTTCGCAGAGATCGAATGAAGGGTAGAGCTATGGGTCATAACGCATCTGAAATGTAGCGTACACTGTTCAAAGTGCCGTCAGTGCGAACTAGTGGTGACCGAGATGTGTAACCAGTGGCACCCCATACCATCACGCCGGGTGATATGCTAGTATGGCGATGACGAATACACGCTTCCAATGTGCGTTCACCGCAATGTCGCCAAACACGGATGCGACCATCGTGATGCTGTAAACAGAACCTGGATTCATCCGAAAAAGTGACGTTTTGCCATTCGTGCACCCAGGTTCGTTGTTGAGTACACCATCGCAGGCGCTCCTGTCTGTGATGCAGCGTCAAGTGTAACAACAGCCATGGTCTCCGAGCTGATAGTCCATGCTGCTGCAAACGTCTTCGAACTGTTCGTGCAGATGGTTGTTGTCTTGCAAACGTCCCCATCTTTTGACTCACGGATCGAGATGTGGCTGCACGATCCGTTACAGCCAAGCGGATAAGATTTCTGTCATCTCGACTGCTAGTGATACGAGGCCGTTGGGATCCAGCATGGCGTTCCGTATTGCCCTCCCGAACCCACCGATTCCATATTCTGCTAACAATCATAGGATCTCGACCAACGCGAGCAGCAATGTCACGATACGATAAACTGCAATCGGGATAGGCTACAATCCGACCTTTATCAAAGTCGGAAAAGTGATGGTACACATTTCTCCTCCTTACACGAGGCATCACAACAACGTTTCACCAGGCAACGCCGGTCAACTGCTTTTTGTGTATGAGAAATCGGTTGGAAACTTTCCTCATGTCAGCAATTTGTAGGTGTCGCCACCGGCGCCAACCACGTGTGAATGCTCTGAAAAGCTAATCATTTGCATATCATAGCATCTTCTTCCTGTCGGTTAAATTTCGCGTGTGTAGCACGTCATCTTCGTGGTGTAGCAATTTTAATGGCCAGTAGTGTACGAAGGTATAACGATTTTATGAGAATGTGTCAGTTTTATATCGTGTGTGTTGTCGTTAACACTTACATCAGTTAAGAGATTTATGATAGTATGTGTTGAAAACAGTCTTGGTTGCAATTTTGGTTTTTTTTATTTATCAACTACGCGTTTCACCTTATTTGAGTATCTTCAGGCTGATCTTAATTTGATATTTCTGAGGACAATCCTTTAGACAGTGTAGATGAAGCGCATTTTAATGGCCAGCAGTGTATATATAAAAAGAATAAAAATCCTATTAAGCTGTGGGAGTTATGTGGGAAAACACATCGACAACTGCTAAGTGGCAGTTTCGATTAACACAGTCGTCATGAAGTTATTAAAAATCTCGTCAGCATTAGTACCTTGATCGAATTTTACCAAAGTGGTACTCCAGTATTTGCATACCTGCGGGATACTACGACGATCTAACAAATCGGTCAGTCGCAAATGAACATGACGCAACAGAACCTGCTTTCAGAGCGAGTGCGATTGCAATTCCCGTTTCTGTGTTACCATAGACGGCACTTCTGCACTTGCACTGGAGCAGCACGGCGTATAAGCTCTCTAATTGTGTCTTGCGGTGTCAGAATGTATAAAATGTCCACCAAGCATAAGTCTTCAAGTGAAGTAGCCATCCCATTACAGAAATAGAACGTAAATCTTGGGTCTGCTGCTTGGGCCTCACTTCTGCGAAGAATCAGCATTGGCGGCCGAAGACTTTCGGCATGAGAAGTCAGCCTCATTCTGCCAATGGCCTTGTCAAAGAAAGCGGAGGAGCGGATAGAGGTTCAGGGCACTCTCTTGTCCTAGGGGTGGGAAATTGCCCCTAAAGGCGGGAGAATCAGCAATGATCAACGACATGAGGATGCAGAAGGCAATGGAAACCACTGCATTAAAGACACGTAACGTGTATTCACAGTACATGTGGCCTGTAATTGAAGAAGTGTCATGATGATCTCTCCATTGGCAAAAGATTCCGGAATAGTCCCCCATTCGGATCTCCGGGAGGGGACTGCCAAGGGGGAGGTTACCATGAGAAAAAGATTGGATAATCTACGAAAGGATAACGTTCTAAGAGTCGGGGCATGGAATGTCAGAAGCTTGAACGTGGTAGGGAAACTAGAAAATCTGAAAAGGGAAATGCAAAGGCTCAATCTAGATATAATAGGGGTCAGTGAAGTGAAGTGGAAGGAAGACAAGGATTTCTGGTCAGATGAGTATCGGATAATATCAACAGCACCAGAAAATGATATAACAGGTGTAGGATTCGTTATGAATAGGAAGGTAGGGCAGAGGGTGTGTTACTGTGAACAGTTCAGTGACCGGGTTGTTCTAGTCAGAATCGACAGCAGACCAACACCGACAACGATAGTTCAGGTATACATGCCGACGTCGCAAGCTGAAGATGAACAGATAGAGAAAGTGTATGAGGATATTGAAAGGGTAATGCAGTATGTAAAGGGGGACGAAAATCTAATAGTCATGGGCGACTGGAATGCAGTTGTAGGGGAAGAGTAGAAGAAAAGGTTACAGGAGAATATGGGCTTGGGACAAGGAATGAAAGAGGAGAAAGACTAATTGAGTTCTGTAACAAGTTTCAGCTAGTAATAGCGAATACCCTGTTCGAGAATCACAAGAGGAGGAGGTATACTTGGAAAAGGCCGGGCGATACGGGAAAATTGCAATTAGATTACATCATGGGCAGACAGAGATTCCGAAATCAGATACTGGATTGTAAGGAGTACCCAGGAGCAGATATGGACTCAGATCACAATGTGGTAGTGATGAAGAGTAGGCTGAAGTTCAAGACATTAGTCAGGAAGAATCAATACGCAAAGAAGTGGGATACGGAAGTACTAAGGAATGCCGAGATACGTTTGAAGTTCTCTAACGCTATAGATACAGCAATAAGGAATAGCGCAGTAGGCAGTACAGTTGAAGAGGAATGGACATCTCTAAAAAGGGCCATCACAGAAGTTGGGAAGGAAAACATAGGTACAAAGAAGGTAGCTGCGAAGAAACCATGGGTAACAGAAGAAATACTTCAGTTGATTGATAAAAGGAGGAAGTACAAACATGTTCCGGGAAAATCAGGAACACAGAAATACAAGTCGCTGAGGAATGAAATAAATAGGAAGTGCAGGGAAGCTAAGACGAAATGGCTGCAGGAAAAATGTGAAGACATCGAAAAAGATATGATTGTCGGAAGGACAGACTCAGCATACAGTGAAGTCAAAACAACCTTTTGGCACATTAAAAGCAACGGTGGTAACATTAACAGTGCAACGGGAATTCCACTGTTAAATGCAGAGGAGAGAGCAGATAGGCGGAAAGAATACATTGAAAGCCTCTATGAGGGTGAAGATTTGTCTGATGTGATAGAAGAAGAAACAGGAGTCGATTTAGAAGAGATAGGGGATCCAGTATTAGAATCGGATTTTAAAAGAGCTTTGGAGGACTTACGGTCAAATAAGGCAGAAAGGATAGATAACATTCCATCAGAATTTCTAAAATCGTTGGGGGAAGTGGCAACAAAACGACTATTCACGTTGGTGTGTAGAATATATAAGTCTGGCGATATACCATCAGACTTTCGGAAAAGCATCATCCACACGATTCCGAAGACGGCAAGAACTGACAAGTGCGAGAATTATCGCACAATCAGCTTAACAGCTCATGCATCGAAGCTGCTTACAAGAATAATATACAGAAGAATGGAAAAGAAAATTGAGAATGCGCTAGGTGAAGATCAGTTTGGCTTTAGGAAAAGTAAAGGGACGAGAGAGGCAATTCTGACGTTACGGCTAATAATGGAAGCAAGGCTAAAGAAAAATCAAGACACTTTCATAGGATTCGTCGACCTGGAAAAAGCGTTCGACAATATAAAATTGTGCAAGCTGTTCGAGATTCTGAAAAAAGTAGGGGTAAGCTATAGGGGGAGACGGGTCATATATAATATGTACAACAACCAAGAGGGAATAATAAGAGTGGACGATCAAAAACGAAGTGCTCGTATTAAGAAGGGTGTAAGACAAGGCTGTAGACTTTCGCCCCTACTCTTCAATCTGTACATCGAGGAAGCAATGATGGAAATAAAAGAAAGGTTCAGGAGTGGAATTAAAATACAAGGTGAAAGGATATCAATGATACGATTCGCTGATGAAATTGCTATTCTGAGTGAAAGTGAAGAAGTATTAAATGATCTGCTGAACGGAATGAACAGTCTAATGAGTACACAGTATGGTTTGAGAGTAAATCGGAGAAAGACGAAGGTAATGAGAAGTAGTAGGAATGAGAACAGCGAGAAACTTAACATCAGGATTGATGGTCACAAAGTCAATGAAGTTAAGGAATTCAGCTACCTAGGCAGTAAAATAACCAATGACGGACGGAGCAAGAAGGACATCAAAAGCAGACTCGCTATGGCAAAAAAGGCATTTCTGGCCAAGAGAAGTCTACTAATATCAAATACCGGCCTTAATTTGAGGAAGAAATTTCTAAGGATGTACGTCTGGAGTACAGCATTGTACGGTAGTGAAACATGGACTGTGGGAAAACCGGAACGGAAGAGAATCGAAGCATTTGAGATGTGATGCTATAGACGAATGTTGAAAATTAGGTGGACTGATAAGGTAAGGAATGAGGAGGTTCTACGCAGAATCGGAGAGGAGAGGAATATGTGGAAAACACTGATAAGGAGAAGGGACAGGATGATAGGACATGTGCTAAGACTTGAGGGAATGACTTCCATGGTACTAGAGGGAGCTGTAGAGGGCAAAAACTGTAGAGGAAGACAGAGATTGGAACACGTCAAGCAAATAATTGAGGACGTAGGTTGCAAGTGCTATTCTGAGATGAAGAGGTTAGCACAGGAAAGGAATTCGTGGCGGGCCGCATCAAACCAGTCAGTAGACTGACGACAAAAAAAAAAAAAGCATAATACTGTTCCTACCAGCCTGCGCCCGTGGTGTGCAGCTAGTTCCGAGCTGCCGTTCACCCCGATGAGACGTGCGGGGTAGCCGCGCGGTCTTGGGCGCACTATCACGGTCCGCGCGGCTCCCTCCGTCGGAGGTTCGAGCTCTCCCTCGGACGTGGGTGTGTGTTGCCCTTAGCGTAAGTTATTTTAAGTTAGATGAAGTAGTGTGTAAGCTTAGGGACTGATGATCTCAGCAGTTTGGTCCCATAAGATCTTACCACAAATTTACAATTTTTTTCACCACGATGACGGCGATTCTGGAGGCGACCATCGACCAAGCGAAGCAAAAATGTGTTTCACCCGAAGAGTCGACACGTTTCCATCGATAAACGGTCAAATCCTGAAGGTTCCGTGCCCACTGCAATCGTAATTGACGATGCTGTTGGTCTGCTGCGGAGCTTCATGTTCAACAATAATGATGAACGGTGAGCGCCGAAACACTTGCGCGTGCACCAGCGTTCTGCTCCTTCGGCAGAGATGCCACAGATCACAATCTATCCTATTTTACAGAGCAGACATGCCTCCGATTCCCACCTTCTATGAAAAGTCCTGGATGTCCAACTATTTAGCGCCTAGTGCTAGTTTCACTAGCCTTCTACCTCTTCACATAGGTAATCACGACAGTAGCACGTGTACATTCGACCAGATTCGCCCTTTTTTTTTTCTAGATACTAGTTCAAGGCCTCTGCGGAATAATAATCTGCCCTTTGTCAAAGTCGCTTATCTCAATGGATTTCCCCATTTGCAGCCTATAGCTTCTCTAGGATGCTTTCTAATACAAAATGAAATGTGTGGCCCTCAGTTACAAGCCCTCAGACTCAGAGTTGAAATATTAAAAGTTTTGGCTGGTTTCATTGTCTAGGGCTGGGTTACGTAGTTGCTCCATTAGAAGCCAAATACTGCTGAGTCTACAGTATACAATACGAATATACACATGACTCAAATGGTCGAAGGTTCCTATCACTTGGCAATTGCGAATTTTGAATGTTATATAGAAATTTATGAATGAAAGATTGCAACTAAATAAAATCTGCAGGTACTATTTTAACGACTTTAAATGATGAGTACAGTAGCAGAAGTACCTTTAAGAATGTCCTTTATTACTGTAATTCACTTATTGGTGTCGATGGTCCAGCAATTAAATAAAATATAAGTTGAATAACAGGGAAAAATAGATTCCTACTTAACGTAATTAGTTATGAGCAACAACATAGCTCGTGAGATATTCACTTCTAAACGCATACTACGTTTTCACTGCAGAAACCACGAAAATCTTACAAGTGCACAAGTCGGCACTACGAAATATTTCTACCTCCTGCGACCACGTGCAAACTGCTCCTCTCTCCAAGATTTTCCCGCGACCGTGCGTCCGTCGCGCCGTACAGTCCAGGACTCTTCGTGTCCTCTTAGCTAGAGCGCTACCGCCATGTCTTCAAGCCAATGCACACTTGTAAGGTGTCGGGCAAATCCAACACCTTCCATGAAAACCCTGACATGATAAGCAAATACAGTAGTATTGAAAGAGTACAGTACCGCCCGACATTGAAAATAGGTACAACATTCTTCGTTGTTCTTGTCAGAACAACAGATTTTTTCTAATAGTAACTCAATTTCAATTAATACAGTGAAGCCGAATACCAGTGTGGGAAAGAATGACAATTTATTTATTTAATTGATCACATGTGCACACCCACAAAATAAATCCCTACATCCAGTTTGGTGAGATCTGTGAAATGAATGAATGTATGGTCGTCTGCTAACCGCAGATAGTGAATGTGAATATATGATCATCTTTGAGATGGTACTTGGGTCACCTTTGGTGGGACCAAAGAAATGAAATTTACCTGAGCTTTGAGCGCCTGAAATGTGGCTGACCAATACGGTAGCAAGGTGCTCCCCCACTTCGGCAGAGGTGCGAGAGGACCTGAAGAACGGCCATGTTTCAGCACTCTGCCGCTGGATCTAGTGTTGGTAAGACCTGTCCTAGGGGTGCTCCGTAAGGACAAAAGAGTGGAGACATGGTATGCATGTGAAATACTTAAGAGTAGTTTAGAATAATAATTTCTCTATTTCAGGAACTTTTGTGGGGAGAATTAAATGTCAGGCATGTAAGATTAAGGGGATCGTAGTAATCACCGGAAGTGACCAACGGTCACAATGAAACCACGTGTAGCAATAAGTTGAAATACTTCCGTGTGCTTAAGTTAAGCTGAATTACTAGCGGGTGTACTATAAGTTGCAAATATTTAAGAAATGGCGTGTGCAGGACTTGAAATTAGAGACGAGTACTTCCACGTGGTGAGTACTTTGTGAGTCTCAATCTGTGTATGAGACAAAGGATAAAGAGAAGTACTCGTCCATGGTATCAGTTGAGGACTAGCGTGTGTGATGAATATGTACTTAATATTACTTTGCGTGTTATGTTTCCGTGTGACGCTTGGTTCAAACAATAATACTCTGAGAGAGAAGAAAGGTGAGTCAGCCGTCTATCCAGCAATGCCACTTGGCTTGCATCGCACAGGAAGATGTGCATATATCCTCCAGAGTTCATAGTAGGAAAGAAAAATTATGAAGTGGGGCAGTGTCGTGTGAAACCGGGATAAATACTAATTGAAGTGGGAAAGCTGAAAGTGATAATGTTGTGACTATTCCTTGTGTTGTATTCCATGTTGCAGTGTGGCGTATGTCATGTGATTTAAGTATGTGTGGTTTGCATGGGAGAGTAGCAAGATAGTTTCAGAGGTAGTGGGTTATGCATGTTCCTTTTGTACCGCTCGGTCTCGAGGAAAGTTTCGTGATGATGGTTGTGAGAGTCGAAGTGTGAGATATAGCAGAAGATCCACCATCCTATCCAGAAAGTGCACTATAGCGTTAAATAATTACGAGACCATAAGATAGAGAATCACCAATGTAAAGCCATGCCCACTGGGCGGAATTTCTCATGTGTTATTGTTGTAGGTTATAGAATTTGTGTGTTTAGGTTATAGAATTTATCAGAATAAGTAAGATAGTGAAAAGAAAAAAGAATGGTGGCCTTTTCCTTCGAATAGTGTGTTGCCATGATACCCAGAATTTATAATGTGTGCGCCATTCATATGCAGTGCGATGGCCACGTGTTGATCAAAGCCGTTGAATAAGAACGAAAATGTGTTATTGCCAGTGTGGAGTGAACAGTCAGAGTTGTGTAAATTACTAATAGTCAGACGTGTGTTTCCGTTGTGCAATATCCAAGCAGGAGAATAACTTTTTAACTTAATTGTGAGTACTAGAGTTCATGTTACTTGATTAAAAAAAATGAATCAACTCGCTTGGCAGACCACTCATCTTGCAGGCCTGACTGCTTGATGCCACAGTATGAGCAAGGCATGCGGGTGCCTCTCAGTATGTCACATAGCTCCGAACAAATCGTGACATTAAATTAACCAAAGTAATACGAGTAACGAGAAAGCAAATGGAATACCACAGACTAACACAAGAATGCCTAAATGCATGTCATACCTTCCCACCGTGAGACAGACGGAGTTCCGAGGGGAGAAACGAGAACAGAAGCCGAGGGCAGAACCGTGTTAAGCTAGAAGGCCCTACGATAAGGGACGGACTGGACACCCACGTTGTCAGCTAACCACTAGGACCACCCCAGCTGCAAGTTTTAGCGTGAGACTTTTTCGCGTCTCTGTTACATTGCAAACTTTAAAAACATTGCCCCACCACGAAAAGTATAACGTTTCTCATTGGATAGACAGAATTTTTGTAGGTGGAGCTTAAGGTTAACATTGAGACCCTGATTGGTCAGATGAAAACAGAGCCAGATAGTTTTTTTAAACCAACTTCGGTAAATTGTAGTAAGGAGAAGTTAGGAGAGAGTTGCTTCCGAGACGGCGAGGCTAGCCGAGCTGTACTGCCCGCCGCCCCCTGACAAACACCGACAAGGTACTGAACGCACGCGATGCCGCATAACAGCGCATAAAGCTTCACCCAGAACTGCAGAAGTCTTACCTGTTACACCCTCTTTTTGCGTAATAATAGTGTCGATCGTCAATTAAAGGTCATGATGTTCACATTTGCCACTTGAAGTAAAAATCTGAAACGCCATGATTTTTCTGTTATATAGTTATTGAGAAGCTACATCAGCCAATGTAATTTACGACAAGTTAGATAAGTAATTAAAGATAATTGAGGGTCACTGTAGACCATATTGATAGTTTTTCTCTTTTCTGAAACTTAATTTAAACCTAGATTATAGATGTGATATGGCATAGGTCATCCTTCGATCCATTATAGAACTTGGAAACCCATTCAGGGAATATTCGTTCACATTTTTGTTGAATGCAGTTGGTTTTTACCATCCTGTATTAAAATATTTCCTTTTATCAATAGTGCAATTTATTAACAATGTTTTGTGAGTAGAATAAAATTTCCAATGGTAAACTTAACTGCTTTTTCGACGTTATTTTACCAGCTAACTAAAAATAGGAAAGCCTTGAACCCCTTCCACTAAATTTAGTTAGTATTAAGATTCTTTTACAGGGAGTGCCGTGGAGCTGACGATGAAATCGTTAAGTATTTGGTTATATCATCGCTAGTCTCACTGAACTCTTCTGAATTCTACATGTCATGTGTGGTCTGACGTCTCCTTACCGGGAACAGGTCCCAGGTTCAAACTAGTCAATTCCCTAAAAAACACGCTCAGAGCGTCGTTGCGCGAAAGTGGTAGGGAGACACGATATAGAACACACCACGCAGAATGTTAGACACTCACAAACATAATGAAACACATTCGAAATACTGGATTTACATTTAAATAACTTGAAATTAAATAAATATTACTACAGCTGGACTATAAACACATTCCAACACACATTACTAAATACCTAAACAAATCAAATAGACATATATCAAAGGAATAGAAACATAGGTAGGCCAGCAGCCTAATGTCTCTGTACTTTCTAAAACACAGTTAATATTTAACCAATTTCTTCATGAATAGGATATATCGGATATAAACAAAGACATAGATGAATCAAAATATTAATAAGCTTGTTGCCACCGTTTTTTCATGTCACTGTGGAGTATTTATGGCCTGACGCGATTAACAGTAATCGGCCACTTTGACCTCCAATAGCTCATGTACTATTAACGTTACGTGCCTGAAGTTCATACCAATTTAGGTTTACACTTTCTAAAGACACGTCGATCGACAAAATCTGATGAACCTTTTAGATTTTGGAAATTCGTTGCTGGGTGTTACTTGTATAATTTATTGTCAGATACTAAGCTTTAAACTAATAAAGATATTGACAATCTGATTACACCGTCAGAATCGTCATGCAAATAATGGTAATGTACATGTTTCTTTTTGAGGTATCATGACTCATCTGGCTACTATTAATTTCTATACAAACTGTGAAATGTCTACCATTAAGGTTTCACAAAGTCCGCCTTATTTGGCACTCCCGGCATGTCACCATGGAATTTCCAATCACGTGGTCGGCCCAGACCCCGGCTAACGTTCGGCACCACGCCAACTCCGAACTTAGAATATTTTCAGCGCCTCACAACTCGCCCGTTACCTCACAAGGATGATCCCCCATCCGCGTCTGCTCCACAGTGGGCACTGCTCATAATGTTTTGGCTGATCGGTGTATATTTTCTAGGTCTGAAGATGATCATTACTGACCGAAAGTAAAAAGCTGATTGCAAATAAACATTGCGATCCAAGGCTAGAATTATAATAACGCAGATATTTTTCTGGATCGCTGGAAGCTTCTTGTGCCTATGTCACCACTTGTTAAGAAAATTTTTGTGGTCTATACTGGATTGTGTGAATGCGGAAGAGGTTTGACTTGAAGAAGATGGCGCAAACCGTCAACCCTCGATCGCAGCAATGGACTTGTTATGGGAGGGATCCCTGGCCATATGATTTCTCACAGAGGTGACGTAAATTGGGCACCCTCTTCTTGTGATTTACAACGGCCTTGCCGCAGTGGATACACCGGTTCCCGTGAGATCACCGAAGTTAAGCGCTGTTGGGTGTGGCCGGCACGTGGATGGGTGACCATCCAGCACGCGATGCGCTTTTGCCATTTTTCGGGGTGCACTCAGCCTCGTGATGCCAAATGAGGAGCTTCTCGACCGAATAGTAGCGGCTTCGGTCAAGAATACCGTCATAACGACCGAGAGAGCGGTGTGCTGACCCCACGCCCCTCCTATCCACATCCTCCTTTGAGGATGGCACGGCGGTCGGATGGTCCCGGTAGGCCACTCGTGGCCTGATGACGGAGTGCTTCTTGTGATTTGAGACCGTGTGGTTTCTTTCCTTGGAGGCTGGGGGGAATTTGAAACCTCGCGTATCGCCGACAAAGCAGGATCATTTCCAGAGATCAAAGCTGAAATTCAGCGTCCAATTTCGTAACAGGACGTGCCCATATGTGGAAAAGTAATGATAAATTTCATTGAAAGACCGAGTACCTGCCTGCAGAGTCGTGGTTGGCATTTGAGTAATATCATATTTCGTACATAATCACAGCGAACGTGAACTGCAGTAATATGTAAATTACCCAATATCATCAATTAACTGTTATTCTTATTTCATCAGCAATAGATGGCCATTAAAATTTTATTTCATTGAAAAATCTATAGTTCCTCATACACAGCAGTAGATAAGAAAGTTTTGCACATTAACTCTGGGTCACAATATTCTCTGCTTTGCATATCAGCATTTGCCAAAATCTCCTTTCGACTTATATAAGATATAATGGATGCTATGAATCTCATAACTGTCACTCTATCGTTTGTACATGCAAACGAAATTGAGTCTACTACATACAGCCACTTTTCTGTACATTGGGGATGTATGTAGACTTGATTTAATGTCTTACCTACATTTCGCACGCAGAAAATTCAGTTAGTAGGTACCAAATGCAAACTCATAGCGACGCGTAATTTTCAATGCAAACTATTCGAATTTCTCACAGTACTTTGCTTAATGCGAAATATCACAATAAGCAGTTGACTTATGAGGCAATGAGATGCGAGAGAATGAAATGTGTTCACCCATTAGTTTGTTTAAAATCTTTTGAGAAAGATTGAAGAGGAGCCAGCGTGCGCACTCCTCCATTCCCACAGTGCAGCGCTGAATAAGCCTAAGCGGACAGAAAATATTTCTTTCATAAAGGACGAAATGTGGACAGGAGACTGAAGTTGCTGCCTCTTTGAAACAGAGAGCGATCAAGAGATGGATACAGTAAGCAGATTCAGAAAGATATAAGTTGCAGTAATTAATCGGAGATGAAGAGGCTTGCACAGGATAGAGTACCATGGTGAACTTATAACGGACGTACACTTTCGGATAACTGAAATAATTGATGTCACTGTTGTCTAGGAAAAAGTGTCATAACGGAATCGTTATTGGGCGAATACTGGTACGCAATAATAATCGAAAGAATTTAGAAAAATGATAAAAACTGCGAAGTAGTTAGTGAAATTTAGGTAATGAAGTTAAATACCTTTTAGTTTGGATTGCAATCGTTATAGAAAACAGTAGCCTGCTCACGGTGTTAGCGAACAATGTTGTATAATTGTTAATCAATTTAGAAAATCATTTATGTAGTAAATAATGGAAGACAATCAGGGGGGAACGGGCACATTAACGCTGACTCGAGCTCAGATTCAAAATCACAGTTAGCCATATCAAATAAACGTAATAGTGAAATCAGTAAAGCAAATTGCGCTAATCATTTGTACATGACTGCTAATTGTTTGGCACTCTGTTTTCATAATAAATAGGTTCGTGCAGCCTACCATAACGTATTATGTTAATATTGACAGTATTGTATTTGTTTTTAAATGAATATTTCATATTAAGCAAAATATGTCTTACTAGCGCATAACTATCGCAAAACAACTAATGATTAGCTTTTGCTTAACACTGTTACATGTTTTGGGAATGAGAGCAGAAATTATTATTCACATAAAGAAATTAAATATTCTGGTCCACAATAATCTTTAAAAACTCACTGAAATTACTTTTGCATAATCACTTAATATTAATACTTGTTTTTACAAAAAGGATTTCGCTGAGCACCAAAGTGCATTATCTTTAACTAACAGACTCAATTATTTTTGCAGTTTCGATAAGTTTCACTTTTTTGAAGAAACAAGCAAAATTAAGTTAGATCAGCGATTTTAGTCTTTTTTATGAATGACAGATACACTCCGTTTTGATTAATAATGATACGATAGGACCTTATTGATTATTGCTCAGTTTTAAGCACAGTTCTGTAGTGATGGCAATGACCACCTGCAACCATGTGTTGTCCCACATGGATTTCTCCCTTATCCACTATTAACATGACCTTACTCTCAAGTGCGGTCTCCAGGACACTATTGCAATATAATCCTTAATCTAATGCTTGTACTATTAAAGATAGAGATCCTACTTCCAACAACTCTTCCTAGTCCCTCATCCTTCCCACCTAGACCATATTCTCCCATAGCACTTTCTTTTATCTTTTCTCCCTGCATCTGCATAGCAGTCTCCCATGACTATTAGATTTCTGCTTTTACGTACTGAATTACCGATTGTATAACCATGTATACTTTTTCTCCCTCTTCATCTTCTGCTTGCGACGTCGCCATGTACACCTGAACTATTGCTGTCAGTGTTGCTTTGCTGTCGATTCTGATGAGAATAACTCCATCACTGAACTGTAGCACAGTCTCTACATTTCGTTTCTATTCACAACTGATCCTCCTCCCATTGTACCATTTTCTGCTGTTGTTGGTATTACCCTATTTTCATTTGAGCAAAAAAAACTTGCCTTCTTTCAATTTCAGTTCACTTAACACCACTATGTATAGACTAAACCTTTGCATTTCCCTTTCCATATTTTCTACCTTCCCTACCACGTACAGGGTTCTAACATTCCACTCCCGACTAGTAGAACGTTATCATTTCGTTGGTTATCAAACCTTGTTCTCATGGTCACTTCCCCATGGCAGTGGCCTCCGAGAGATCCGAATGTGGAACTAGTCTGGAATCTGTCGCCAATGGAGAGATCATCATGACACGTTTTCAGCTACAGGCCATATGTGCTGTACATACAAATTATGTGTCTTTAATGCAATAGTTTACAATGCCTGCTGCATGTAATGCTGTTGATCATTGCTGATTCTCCTGCCCATTAGTGGCAGTTTCCCACCCCAAGGGCAAGACAGTGCACTGAAACAGTGACCGCTCCTCCGCCCTCTTTGCCAAGGCCGTTGGCTGAACAGGGGTGACTTGTTATGCTGGACGTCTTTGGCAACCATTTCTGATGATTTTTTATTCAAAATTTGAGCACCGATATTCGAACTTGGAATCCAGGAAGTTTTGATTACTAGTTAAAGACGCTACCAGTATTCCATGGGTGCAGATCTGCATACACTAGAAACCTGTAATAGGAGTTGTGAAATACCCTGTACAAACAGATTTGACTTTCGTTTAGTGTCTTAATAAAACTAATGATGCACTGTCGCACTCCATAGCGATTTACCACCTGAATAGCATAATAGATCGAAATAACGATTGTCGTGTAATATGTATTTGGTAATAGTCCGGTCGGACAACGTTATTCTTTCTAAAGAACAGTTCTGCATAATCGCTATACTTACTGCCTTCGAACGTAAAATTGAGAAATATTTCGAGTAATACGCTAATGGCAAGGCACACTTAATGATGCGGAAACTTTTTGAGAGCACACAACGGTCATGACGCAGACATAACGGCTCTCCAGACCAGTAGCTATCACAAAGAAAGAGAGCCATATGCAATTAATGTGATAATTCCAACTACAGATGCGGGATGGCTACAAAATTTGGGCTTCTTGATAATAGTCTCATCCCGAACGAACGAATATTTGAAAAGTCATAAAACTTAATTGATCAATTTATGCAATTAGATTAATTTTGCCAGCCAATGAGAGCCGCCGCTGCACTACCTAAATGGTGGATCATTGAATGTAGAGGGCGAAATAATTTCCATATTTTCCATTTCTTTGTAGTAGAAAATGGTAAAGATGGTGAATTTCCTTAAGGGGTCTTGTCCGTGAATACCAGGGGAAACCTTGAAAAAATTCTCACTTTTCTAAACAGTGTAACTCAAAGAATAAGATTTATAAGACCCTATAATGCTTGTGCAGGTGTTGACAGATGTGAAAATTACCGAACTATCAGCTTAATAAGTCACAGCTGCAAAATACTAACACGAATTCCTTACAGACGAATGGAAAAACTAGTAGAAGCCAACCTCGGGGAAGATCAGTTTGGATTCCGTAGAAACACTGGAACACGTGAGGCAATACTGACCTTACGACTTATCTTAGAAGAAAGATTAAGGAAAGGCAAACCTACGTTTCTAGCATTTGTAGACTTAGAGAAAGCTTTTGACAATGTTGACTGGAATACTCTCTTTCAAATTCTAAAGGTAGCAGGGGAAAAATACAGGGAGCGAAAGGCTATTTACAATTTGTACAGAAACCAGATGGCAGTTATAAGAGTCGAGGGACATGAAAGGGAAGCAGTGGTTGGGAAGGGAGTAAGACAGGGTTGTAGCCTCTCCCCGATGTTGTTCAATCTGTATATTGAGCAAGCAGTAAAGAAACAAAAGAAAAATTCGGAGTAGGTATTAAAATTCATGGAGAAGAAATAAAAACTTTGAGGTTCGCCGATGACATTGTAATTCTGTCAGAGACAGCAAAGGACTTGGAAGAGCAGTTGAATGGAATGGACAGTGTCTTGAAAGGAGGATATAAGATGAACATCAACAAAAGCAAAACAAGGATAATGGAATGTAGTCTAATTAAGTCGGGTGATGCTGAGGAAATTAGATTAAGAAATGAGGCACTTAAAGTAGTAAAGGAGTTTTGCTATTTGGGGAGCAAAATAACTGATGATGGTCGAAGTAGAGAGGATATAAAATGTAGGCTGGCAATGGCAAGGAAAGCGTTTCTGAAGAAGAGAAATTTGTTAACATCCAGTATAGATTTAAGTGTCAGGAAGTCATTTCTGAAAGTATTCGTATGGAGTGTAGCCATGTATGGAAGTGAAACATGGACGATAAATAGTTTGGACAAGAAGAGAATAGAAGCTTTCGAAATGTGGTGCTACAGAAGAATGCTGAAGATTAGATGGGTAGATCACATAACTAATGAGGAAGTATTGAATAGGATTGGGGAGAAGAGAAGTTTGTGGCACAACTTGACCAGAAGAAGGGATCGGTTGGTAGGACATGTTCTGAGGCATCAAGGGATCACCAATTTAGTATTGGAGGGCAGCGTGGAGGGTAAAAATCGTAGAGGGAGACCAAGAGATGAATACACTAAGCAGATTCAGAAGGATGTAGGTTGCAGTAGGTACTGGGAGATGAAAAAGCTTGCACAGGATAGAGTAGCATGGAGAGCTGCATCAAACCAGTCTCAGGACTGAAGACCACAACAACAACAACATAATGCTTACCATCTTTCAAGACATATTTTGGGAACATTTTTATGTGTGAACCACAGCTTTAGGTCTCACACATTTTTTTAATTGTATTTTTTGTTCCAAGTGAAATAAACCATGCTAATTATTTATGCACATCATAGGTACACATTACTCAAAATACAAATAAACTAGAAGGTTTATTTTTTCCTGTAAGTTCTTTACACTATTGCCTTTAAAGCAGACTATTCAAAAGATGGTGCTGACATAAACTGTAGTACAAAAAAATTAAGTATGATTATGAAAAACTTTGTAAATGAATTCAGTGTTTTTCTTCAAAGAAGAATTTCATTTTCAAAGTTAAGTAACAAGATGTGTGTACTTTCTAGTCAAGCATGTTTTAAGACAGTATACAAAATTTCAGTTCTATCTCTTTAATAGTTTTTAGCCAAAGTGTACCACGACACGAAATAATTTAACTTTTGGGAAATTCAACTTAAAGTTAAAACTTGCTTTTTCTATTAAACTTGCATGGCAGTAATGCATCCCAGGTCAATATTCATCTGGTTTCCTGTGCTGTTTTTCCTACCTTCTCTTTTTCACATTCTTCCTCTTAGTCTTGCTTCTTTGGTGGCTTTCAACACTGATTTTTCTGCTTCGAAGAGTATCCTTCTGTCAATGACTTTTAGAGCTTTGCTGATATTTAGTCCACCAGGCACTGCCATCAGTTCCGTAACATTAGGCCTTGACTCTGGACCGTCATTGAAACATAGAACAGCATCTAGCACACCTTTTTTCAAAGTATTTAGTCCTACTAGAACAGTTTCTGGTATCCGTTCCAATGTATAATTGTTGATACAGCAGCAAACAATGACTAAACTTTATGTACAAAAAAGGTTAACCATCTGTAAAGCTTTCGTAGGTTAGCCAACTTAAGGGACTAAAAAGTTATAAAAAGTCATAAAAATGAAGCAACTGGGGGCAAAACTTTATTTTTAACAGAACTGTGTGCTATGGGGACCCCGTGGTGCGTGCAGCCACTTTTAAATTCCTCTAATTTTGGTACTTTCTGTGGTCCATTTTGCTGGAGGTAAACTTTATCTCGTTCAGAAAACTGCAGAGAATTTTTATAAGAAAAATTAAAAAATCGATTTTTTGGCAGTTATTCACGTACAAGTCCCTTTAAAAGTTCTTGGCCGTTACATCTGAATTTAAGGTGAAGCCACTCGGTAGTGTAGGCTTATAAGCTTTTCCTTCGTTCGGGGAATTCGTGACCAAACAATTTTCCCAACCTGTAAGTCAAAGGGACCAAGCCATCTTTCGACGTGCCTCCACCAACGGTTCGCCTCCTGTCCCTGTAATGGCGGCTATGGGAACCCACTTGTTAACTGAGGACGCATAATATAGTGCGGTGTCAAAGTTTACAGATAGCACTGAGAGCTACTCCTGGACCCATTTGTTTTGCTGACCTTAGACTGGTATACACTGCATGTAACTGGAGTGCGCCCATTACCGCCGATTTGGCGAGCAAGTGTTCCCTTCCACCGCTCCAGGAGCAGCCGTGTGTTAAGACCGTCCGGTTTGGTCACAATCTATCACGCTAGGAAGCACGCACCTATCGCGGCAACTGGTGTCGTACGATCAAGCCGATTTTCAAAGCAAGCATCCGGAATCGCGGCTCCTCTGATCGCAGGGTGGTAATTTGTGGCGTTCGATCTCAGCTTCTCCGCACGTAATACGCAACGCGTGGCTAGCAACTCTCACATTGTTGGTGCGTTCCAGCTGAACAATCCTTGCTCTCTCTAGGGACTGGACCTACTCATCCTTAGATTTTCTTGGTGTTTGATGTGTTGCTTCTAGCCTAATTCTTTATCTTGCAGCAAGGTGGCATCTCGGTAAACGATTCAAGATTTTGGATGCTTCTCTAAGACACTGTAACAGATCATCACGCGTTTCTGTGCCTCCCTGTAATATACAGGGTGCCTCACAAAGGAATTTACACTGTTTGAACTTTAATAACAGGAAGTCTTAAAGACAACCTTATCCATTTGTGACTGTGTGGGTCTCTCATGACTAACGCGAGTAGCCATTCATTTGTTTTTCTCTTTTTATTTTCAGTCGCCAGTAACTACCCGTAAATAACAAGATGGCTGGAAACTTGTCCTTCGAGCAAAGAAAGCGGATTTTAAACTGTTACTGGAAATGAGAATACGTGAAAGAATTTTAGAGACGATTGCGGAAAGATTCTGTTACTGCGTCAGCATCACATATGAGAGCAACCAAATTACGCAACAAATTTCATAGGGAAGGTAGTATGCTTAATCTGAAGAAGGGAAGATGTAGCAGAAAGAAGTCAGTAGCGGACGAAAGGGAGGTGGTGGGGCCGGTACAAGCTTTCACAAGATCCCCATAAAAGTGCATACGACAGGGTGCGCGCGAATCACGTGTAGACAAGTGTTCACCGCAATTTAAAGCAAGTAAAGTGAAAACGCTGTAATCGCAGGCTGTTTCACGCGATGAATGAGGACGATTCGCATAGGTTCCTCGAGTTTTGTGAACAGATTTGCGATAGTGAACAGTTGACTGATATCATTGTGTGGTGAGACGAGGCGCGTTTAAACTGAGTGGGACAATCGGTCACCATAACTATGTGTATCAGGCAAGATACATTCCCCCTGGTATGGAAGAACGAGCTGTTAATATTTCCGGATTATCAATGTGATGCGGTATGCCTGTCAGAGGACTTGTACGGTCATTCTATCTCGAAGAAGCAGTGACAGACATAATGTACTTCACCATGTCGGAGGAAAGAATTGTACTGGCAGTTCACCAACTGTATCTGGATGAAAATTGTTATTTACAACAAGAAGGTGCACTTAACCATTGTGACGTGGAGCAGTTCCTGGAACAACATTTATTGAGAGGTGGATAGGCCGACAGAGAAGTGTTTAGTTTCCACCGAGATCTCCCGATCTCTAGACTTCCATCTGTGGAGAAATCTGAAGAGCACAGCCTATGCTATGATGACATGAAAGAGGCGATTGTGACCGCCTATGAATCCATTCCAGTGGCAATCACAACACGTGTATCGATATTTTCCGCAGCCTTGCAGGCGCTGTACTGCTGCCGATGGAGGACATTTTGTACGTCTTCAACAGTAAACATCATCAGTAATGGCGTGACCGTCTATGTGACTTAAGAATTCATAGTTTCTGTTCTTACTTTTTTATGTTTTTTGTTCGAGTTATGTCTTTTGAAATTGTGTAACGTACACTCCTGGAAATGGAAAAAAGAACACATTGACACCGGTGTGTCAGACCCACCATACTTGCTCCGGACACTGCGAGAGGGCTGTACAAGCAATGATCACACGCACGGCACAGCGGACACACCAGGAACCGCGGTGTTGGCCGTCGAATGGCGCTAGCTGCGCAGCATTTGTGCACCGCCGCCGTCAGTGTCAGCCAGTTTGCCGTGGCATACGGAGCTCCATCGCAGTCTTTAACACTGGTAGCATGCCGCGACAGCGTGGACGTGAACCGTATGTGCAGTTGACGGACTTTGAGCGAGGGCGTATAGTGGGCATGTGGGAGGCCGGGTGGACGTACCGCCGAATTGCTCAACACGTGGGGCGTGAGGTCTCCACAGTACATCGATGTTGTCGCCAGTGGTCGGCGGAAGGTGCACGTGCCCGTCGACCTGGGACCGGACCGCAGCGACGCACGGATGCACGCCAAGACCGTAGGATCCTACGCAGTGCCGTAGGGGACCGCACCGCCACTTCCCAGCAAATTAGGGACACTGTTGATCCTGGGGTATCGGCGAGGACCATTCGCAACCGTCTCCATGAAGCTGGGCTACGGTCCCGCACACCGTTAGGCCGTCTTCCGCTCACGCCCCAACATCGTGCAGCCCGCCTCCAGTGGTGTCGCGACAGGCGTGAATGGAGGGACGAATGGAGACGTGTCGTCTTCAGCGATGAGAGTCGCTTCTGCCTTGGTGCCAATGATGGTCGTATGCGTGTTTGGCGCCATGCAGGAGAGCGCCACAATCAGGACTCCATATGACCGAGGCACACAGGGCCAACACCCGGCATCATGGTGTGGGGAGCGATCTCCTACACTGGCCGTACACCACTGGTGATCGTCGAGGGGACACTGAATAGTGCACGGTACATCCAAACCGTCATCGAACCCATCGTTCTACCATTCCTAGACCGGCAAGGGAACTTGCTGTTCCAACAGGACAATGCACGTCCGCATGTATCCCGTGCCACCCAACGTGCTCTAGAAGGTGTAAGTCAACTACCCTGGCCAGCAAGATCTCCGGATCTGTCCCCCATTGAGCATGTTTGGGACTGGATGAAGGGTCGTCTCACGCGGTCCGCACGTCCAGCACAAACGCTGGTCCAACTGAGGCGCCAGGTGGAAATGGCATGGCAAGCCGTTCCACAGGACTACATCCAGCATCTCTACGATCGTCTCCATGGGAGAATAGCAGCCTGCATTGCTGCGAAAGGTGGATATACACTGTACTAGTGCCGACATTGTGCATGCTCTGTTGCCTGTGTCTATGTGCCAGTGGTTCTGTCAGTGTGATCATGTGATGTATCTGACCCCAGGAATGTGTCAATAAAGTTTCCCCTTCCTGGGACAATGAATTCACGGTGTTCTTATTTCAATTTCCAGGAGTGTATTTTGGGGGACACTACTTATTCAAACGTAATCGTTTTTGCTATCTGTCACTCTCTGTGAGTTTCCTCCTCTGTCTATTTTTTTTTACGTTAAATCTTTAAATTAACTCTTTGAAGGGCGGGCATCAGTCTAACCTGCCACACATGTAGATGCTCTCAAAGGATTTTTCTTAGTTTACCGCTCTGGGGCGGCAGTTCTCTCAACTAAGCAACTAATTGCTAACCACAGTTTCGCTAGATGGCACCAGATGCCCAGTCTACATCTACATCTACATTTATATTCCGCAAGCCACCCAACGGTGTGTGGTGGAGGGGACTTTACGTGCCACTGTCATTACTTCCCTTTCCTGTTCCAGTCGCGTATGGTTCGCGGGAAGAACGACTGCCGGAAAGCCTCCGTGCGCGCTCGAATCTCTCTGATTTTATATTCGTGATCTCCTCGGGAGGTATAAGTAGGGGGAAGCAATATATTCGATACCTCATCAAGAAACGCACCCTCTCGAAACCTGGCGAGCAAGCTACACCGCGATGCAGAGCGCTTCTCTTGCAGAGTCTACCACTTGAGTTTGCTAAACATCTCCGTAATGATATCACGCTTACCAAATACCCCTGAGACGAAACGCGCCGCTCTTCTTTGGATCTTCTCTATCTCCTCTGTCAACCCGACCTGGTACGGATCCCACACTGATGAGCAATACTCAAGTATAGGGGGAACGAGTGTTTTGTAAGCCACCTCCTTTGTTGATGGACTACATTTTCTAAGGACTCTCCCAATTCATCTCAACCTGGTACCCGCCTTACCAACAATTAATTTTATATGATCATTCCAGTTCAAATCAATCCGTACGCATACTCCCAGATATTTTACAGAAGTAACTGCTGCCAGTGTTTGGGTTGGGTTGTTTTGGGGAAGGAGACCAGACAGCGAGGTCATCGGTCTCATCGGATTAGGGAAGGACGGGGAAAGAAGCTGGCCGTGCCCTTTGAAAGGAACCATCCCGGCATTTACCTGGAGCGATTTAGGGAAATCACGGAAAACCTAAATCAGGATGACCGGACGCGGGATTGAACCGTCGTCCTCCCGAATGCTAGTCCAGTGTCTAACCACTGCGCCACCTCACTCGTTATCAGTGTTTGTTCCGCTATCATATAATCATATAATAAAAGATCCTTCTTTCTATGTGTTCGCAATACATTACATTTGTTCATGTTAAGGGTCAGTCGCCACTCCCTGCAGATCTTCCTGCATTTCGCTGCAATTTTCTAATGTTGCACTTTCTCTGTATACTACAGCATCATCCGTGAAAAACCGCATGGAACTTCCGACGCTATCTACTAGGTCAGTATTCACCTAGTCAGTGCAGTACTTCCGCCGCGTATTTACGAGACAGGCTGATATCTCATCCATTCATGAAAGTATCAAGCATTCCTGTCTGTGGCTCTTCTGTATACAACTATTTCTGGTAGTAACTGTTTGTGTTTATGTGTTGACCTTCCATAAATCTACATGTAACATTCCTTTTTATTCGAATAGAATTTTCATTATTTCACAGACAGATTCCTGTGTTGGTACATTTTTCTCCATTTGTATCTCTCGCCAAAAAAGAATAACACATGAAGAACGTTACCAAATATTTTTTCATGAAATTCCTTCCAGTGAAAAGAATGTTGACAGTAATGAAAATGATGAAAATGACTAGTATTGCTGATAGTTTTAAAAATATCGGGAATCCGATATTTGCATATTTAAAAAAATACAATTACTGGCCCTCGATACATCGAAGAAGCTTCTAGTTATCCATATATCGACAAGATACCAATCGACTTCAGGCCTGTAAAAATATCGATTGCACATTGTAAACATACTGCCGGTCTTAGAGCTGTATATTTAAGTATTAATTTACCCGCCGGGATAGCTGAGAGCACTAACGCACTGATTCCTGGAGTCGGGTAGGCGAGCCAGCCCTGGATCGAATCCGCCCAACGGATTAACGACGAGGGCCGGAGTGCCGCCCAGGCTGGATGTGGTTTTTCGGCGGTTTTCCGCATCCCACTAGGTGAATACTGGGCTGGTCCCCACATAGCACCTCAGTTACATGGCTCACAGATATCTGAACTCCTTCGCACTTTTCCATGGATTACACTAGTCCCAGACAGCTGAGGTACACTAATTCCATTCTAGGGTGTACGGAGTGGTGGCAGAAAAGGCATCCTGCCACCCCTTAACATTAACATTCCACATCCAATTAACAATGGTGACCCTGCACAACTGCAGGATAAGGCACAAGCGATAGATAGGTTTTAAGTATTAATTTATTATTTGATATTCTGTCCATGAACGATCTAGGGGCCTGCTTATCCCCCTTGGAGCAAGAATTGAAAGGAAAACGATGCACTCTAAGTCTTGGCGGTAATCTAAGTGATGGTAACGATGGTAATTGCACGTAACCAGCACAATAAAAAGTGTCTGATGGGTCCCTCATTTGATTTCTTCACATATCAGTTTTGCCCAGAACACTCCATGTGGACTACCTTGCTTTTTCATTTCTGTAAACGCCAGCGGCCTAGCAGTTGTAGTGTCAAAATTGCATGGTGAAATAGACGTTGCAGTTTCTGTTAGTAGCACCGAGCGCCGTTTACGTCAGCATTTCCCCTCACACATCTCTGCTCTCCGCAAAGACCAATCTTGTCACTTAGATTGTATTTTCGTCATTTTCTACAAAGGTTTAAGGCAACAGGTGTGCTATTTCTTCGCATCGGAAATTTTGTTATTCCATTCACACCGCCACTCCTCCTCCCCCCGCCCCCCAGTGCAATCATACATTTTCTTTTAAGCCACATATACTTGCTTCACACAGTCAAAGAGGAAGACTGATCATACTAAAAGCTCAAAAAATAGTAAGACTCCTTCAGACAGTGAATGTAATATTATGTTCTACAATTTGAAAAGAATAATTTGAAATATTAACGAAAATTGCGAAAAAATTCAATATAAAACAAAAAAAAAAACGGTACTCGATACTTCATTTCGATGTATTGGGGAGGATGTACATCGATACTTTTTGGAAGAAGCATTGATATGTCCATATGTCGACTGTTACCAACAGACATAAAAGTGACCTGAGTAGATAAAGAGTGTAGGTTCTAGCTCAGTCTTCGTTTTCTAGCTCACTCACTTGTTTCACTCACTCCTTCACTAGAAAACGAAAAATTACTTACAAGCTACAGTTTTTATTTATTATAATCCACTTTTCAGGTCTAATCACATAATTTCATTTCCATTACTTAGAAAAATTAATAAAAATGAATATTATTTTGTATCACATTCTCCAATTTTAAAAATAATTATTTTTTCATACAGAAGGTGAATGTAAGAAAATTAAATTTTATACCTTTTTATAAAAGATGAATGTAAGAAAATAAAATATATTATGGCGAATGTAAAAAAAGTAAATAAATAAATAAATTTACTATTAAAAAGTTCACAATTTTCACATTGTGAACTCAATATCATGAAATTCATTATTTGTAGTTTCAAATTTCTTCATTTCTCTATATTCCATTTTCATCTACACATTTTCAGTTAGTTGAAAGTCCCAATCAGTAATTAATATAGAATATCTACCTGGTAAAAAACGCATTATTAATCTCATTACAAATTTTTCTCCATATTTAATATATTAGTTTTCACATCCAGTAACATTATGTAAAACATTTATCTCCAACTCAGTTTTTAATTTCTTTCGATGTATGTATGTTGTTGAGCTTCTTGATTAGAGTCTCCATTTATATAGACTACTTTTATTACATTTTTTTATAGTTTGTAATGTCTGTTTGAAAATGTATATTTTATTTTCCAAAACATATCTTTTGACATCAATGCTTTCTTGTTTATTTTAACTGTGTATATTTCTTGTTTTTTTGCTACTTCAAATCATATTAATTCTTCTATACTGTTCTCTGTTGTTAAACTTACAATCTTTATAACCTCCTGAGCTTATTGTATTTATGACTATACAGGTCTTAACTCCATTAGATTTTCCTCTATTTTTTCACCAAATTTGTAAACATCAAGTATTGCTCTTAAACCACAGGATTCTTCCATTATTTGTCCATTGCATTCATGTTTCATTTTTCCTACAACTTTCTTGTTAACTTGTGGAATATCATAAATATTATTTTCAGGATGATCACTTGTATGAAGTTCTTCAATCATTGATTTCATATCTTCATAAAAATCTTCAGTATGTATACTATAGATATAACTGTCCATATCTTGACAGTACATCTCAATACTTTCTCCACACTTCAGTTCCATTATTCTATTGTGAAAATCGTATGTTAGTTCTTCAGATACATCAAGTATACTCATAGCACCGTAGATGGGTCTATTAAATGCGATTTTTGGCTTATTCATGTGAAAACCAGCAATATTTTCATTAAATATAGTACTTGCTTCAAAGTTCAGCTTTGCTGTCAATTTATCACATTTTTCTCCATCTGATACTAATTTTATATCCACTGTATTTGTAATATTTTCCATTGCCTTGCCGAAAACCGGATTAATCGTCACTGTATAGAAATGTTTTTAAAATTCTTCTTTCGTTTGGTCTCATTTCTGTATTTAAACCTATATGCTTCTTCAACCAATTGGATTGTTTAAATTTTAAAACTATATAAATTTTTGTTAATTTCATTCCTAATGATAAATACCATGTAAGATATTTATAAAGATCTACATATTTATTTGTATCACTTAGAGTGTTAAACAACTTTCTTTCCTTAGTTCCAGGAACATTTTTTTTTGCAGGAATGACCTATAAAAGTTTATGTAAATCATGCAGTTCTTTTGGATATTCTAAATTTACTTTGAAAGTACATCTAGTTTAATCAGTATCTGAAATTTCACTTATTTTTGTACTGTCAAAAGAATCTGGATTATCTCAATCAAATTCTCCATGAGATAAATACTGACACATAGCATAACCATGTAAATTTTTCACATCTAAATATGCTAGATAATTTGATATATTTTGAATATCTTAATCCTTCATATATTTATTATTTGCTTCAACTTATCTTTAATAAACTGTGATATTCCTCTTCTTATTCCCTTTTCAACCATTAAAATCATATAATAACATAATAAATCAAGTGATGTATTTAGTTTTTATCAACTATGCATCTCATAATAATCCTGATGCAGCAGAATACCAACACAGGTCAAGATCATATGCTTTTAAGCACGTTTTTTCTGAAATTTTAAAACACATGAGATAATAAGAATAATTCAATTTTAAGATATAGATAATGATATTCGCCTTGGTTTTTAATATTAAATCTTTTCCAAACTATTTGTGCATGTTTATAATCTTCATCACTTATTTCACAGTCATTCAGTTTACTGTAAAATTCTTCCTTTGCTGGTAAGTATGTCTCTGCAAATTTTTTTCCAAGAATCCGTGTAATCATATGGATATACACCTTTTCTGATCACTAAATCGAATAAATCTTCTGGGAAATTTTTTAAAATGTTTTTCATTTGAAAATTGAAGAAAATTTATCAAGTGAAGAAGCCACGAATTTACATGTGTCAATAAATATCATTTCTAAACTTTCTGTCTTCTTACCAAAACTAATGTATCTGTCTTTGTTGCTTGGAATAAAATCAATAAATATCATTTCTAAACTTTCTGTCTTCTTACCAAAACCAATGTATCTGCCTTTGTTGCTTGGAATTATATCTATTTCTTTCCTATTGTAACCAAGTCCATCCATAAACATATTCTATAAATGTTATGTAAATAAATTGGTGCAGAACTCAGATGTTTCAAGTGCAAATTACATTTGTTACATGATGGATTTATATATTTTCAAGTGAAATGATCATGATGATGAACCCTTCTAATTTTTGGTGAACACAATGTACATTTTTTTCGATCTTGTGTGTTTTGATAGATTTTCAGGAGTTAATGGTTTCATTCCTTCAACTTCAGAATAAATTCTTCCATTTTCATCAACCTCTGTTTGTATACAGTCAATGAATATTTGTAAGAATTTGGTCCTCTATAAACAACAGGATCTTCATAGTGTCCATTTACATATGTAGTATAATAACAGACTCCACTTGGTTCATGTTTTTGACTTTTCAATGTATATGAATTTTCTGGATTTGGTTGATGGTTGTCCATCTTCAACAATAAACTTTCAAAATAAGAATATATAACTAATGGAGCTTTCTGTGTATTTTGATAATTTTTAAAACTTACATAGGAACCTTTCTCTGCCAATTCTGCCTTTAATGGTTTGTTAACTAAACTGCTTGTAGTGCAATTATCTAAATTTGTCTTTGTCAGTGAAATGATGTAAACTCATATTACAAATAAATTTTACATTTTCATGTTTATTAATTTGAGTCAAAACAAGCCTACATAAATTCTTTTAAACAATAGTGTGAATTATTTCCTTCCTTGAAATAAAGGATATTTACATGTTTTTCTTTCTTACTTTTCGTAATTTTTAATAGATACACTTGATGTTTTTCATCAAATGAATAAACATTAATACATACATTATTTTTTTTTCAGTTTCTGGAATTTGTTCAATCATTACAGGAAACACAAAATTATCAAGTTTCTGATCAAGATCAATGCCAACTACTTATATTTCATAACTCTTTCTGAATTTTTACCTGCAGGATACAAAGCAGATTTTATAGCTGACAGAAAACATTATCAAACATTCTGGAAACATTATCAAACACTATTTTTTGGATTAATACATGCTTCTTTGTTTTTTATTTCATCTAGTAATTCGATGTAAGATGATCCTCCCAGTGGAACACGCCTGTTAATTGCTAGTTGTAGACCAACAATTCTATTTAATGTCCATCATAGAACACATGCTTCAAAATCACCCATTCTTGATAAAATCTTTTGTTTACAAAAATTGTTTCTTTTTTATTTGTGATCCTATAGTTCTCTGTTTGGAATTGAAATTTCTTAATATTTATATTTGTCAGGATTTGGTACTCACAAAAATGTTCCTGGTGTGTTCTTAGATTGTCTTTTACGATTTTCATTATTTTTGGTTTTGTTCACGTGAAATGATTGGGTTCAATTGAGTGCATATTATTTTAAAAATACACAGCTTGTAACATGTTTTCAAATGCAGTATCAACCAGATAATTCCTAATTGTTCTTCTGTCTATTGTTTTCTCAGATAAATTAGCATAAAAAGGAAATTCTATTTCTTTATTAGTTCTGGTTTTTCATTTCACAAACACATTGGTAGAAAATGGAAACATTTTTCACAGTGGTTTATCTACATCAATTCTAGTTTTTTGTTTCACCAACACATCAGTAGGAAATGGAAATTTATCTGTCAATAGTTTATCTTAATTAGTTCCAGGTTTCTCACAAACACTCCAGTAGATGTCATTAGAAATGGAAATATTTTTTTCAATGATTTACCTTCTTTAGCTTCGAAAACATGATTAACATTTTTAATTTTATGTTAAGGTAACTGTTTCTATAGATTTTCTTTTTTCATATATAAATTTGTGACTTGATGACTTTTAATAAACATAATTAAATGGGCTTTATTTAATTTACTATATTATTTCTTTTATAATAATCATGAAGTTGAAAACTGTGAATCGCTGCATTTGACATTCCTACTCACAGAAAATAAAATTCGTTACATTTGAACAAATTAATTTTTCAAAATTCGATCAGTTAGAGTTCATGATTCCATTTGACGATTGATGTGCTCTGAGATATAATGCCATTATCACCTCAGATGTA
This sequence comes from Schistocerca serialis cubense, assembly GCF_023864345.2. Taxonomy (NCBI): domain Eukaryota; kingdom Metazoa; phylum Arthropoda; class Insecta; order Orthoptera; family Acrididae; genus Schistocerca; species Schistocerca serialis. The sequence continues at coordinate 1,231,591,553 of NC_064638.1, read as the reverse complement.
ATGCATTCTTTCCTCTTCAGCAGCGCCCTGATGTTTGGAGAGTGAGTCAACCCACAGTAGAGTACTGTGTTACATTTAATGGCATTTAGTCTCGGACCATATAGGGCTGATAAGCATTGTCTCCAGCACGTCGAGGCATGCTGCTAGAAACCCGACCGGGTCGCTATGCCCCCTCAGGCAGATTCAATTCTAGTGAAAGAGATACACCTTTCAAAGGTCCTAGCAACTCCCGAGTGTTCTGGAGGGGTCATGACGCCGCTAATTTGATGTCCATCACTATCAGGATGGGAGAGAACACTACTGCTAAGGACAGGTTCATTATCAAGGGGAGGCCAAGGCTGTGTCCATTTGGCAGATGATGGCATTGGGGAGGAGACACATGCTGGGGTGAGGGTTGTATGCTGAAGCACACATACCTTTCATCGGTGAGGACGATAAGCCTGAGCTGGAGCAGGAGGAGGTGGCAGTAGTGAGCCCCAGTGGGAGCACCTGGGTTGTGGAGAGGGTACCTGTTGATGCTGCTGCATGGTGGAGTCTTCACCACTGCTAGCCTGGTGGGTGGGAGATCGTTGCTCTTCTTCTTCTGACTGAACCACCCATGGACACCAGAGGATATGCGATGAAGGAGGGGCCAGCACAGCAGTGGCTGCAGCTGCTGCTGCCTCTCTTGCAGCCACAAGTGGTGCCTTACATGGCGGTGAATGCTGCTCAGTTGCATGTTTGATGCCTGCCTCCCCACAACCACCACTCTAAACACCAATGCGACAGCAAGCTGGTGTGTTGCTGTTGGTGAAACCTGTATAACAGACGAATAATGAGAAAAATTAAGTATAATGCTCAAGATTATTTTAATATATGCTGTAACCAAATTACAACAGTTAAGTGCATCAGCAATCCAGAGTAATAATTATATGCTGTAATGAAACATCCATGGCTTGAACTGTTCATTCGGTCTTTCAGGTATTTCTCCCACCCACTCAGGTAAGTCCTTCGTATCTAAAAGGGCCAGGTCACATCACCCTCCGCAGAGCTGCCATGGAACCATCGATCCATCTCACTGAAATCTCCTACAACAAGATATTGATTATAAGAAACAAAATAAAAATCGGCATAGGAATCGCCGACAATGAGTTATTGATTAAACACAACTATGAAAATAGCACATGGATGTGATGACTCCTGTCATCATCCTTGACGTATAGCCCTGTTAGATTCTCCTCTTGCCCCATAGCAAAATCTACAACAATGAAGAACAAAAGTCTCATTCAACTGTACATGATGAAAAGAAATCGTCTAACAGCAATAAACCACATGTGCATTAACATTCTTGTTGCCACTGCCTTTCGACTTCCAACAATGCTTAAGTTCATCCAGATCCCACTCTAAGGCTGCAACAGCGAGATCAGAACTTTTATAACCTCTTGTTACGATTTGAATGTATCAATAGCTGTTTTCTGAACATGTAAACTATCACACACATACAGAATTTGGAGATGTACATACATGATGGTAGTGTAACCTCTTCAGGTTGTTGCTGCTGGCAACTTTCAGCATCCAGCTGCCACTCCAATGCTAGAACAACAGTAGAAATGTTATAACCACTTGTTATGATTTGAATACATTAAGAATTTTTTTCTGAACATGTAAACTATTACATACAGAATTTGGGAATGCACTTACATGGCTGCCAATCAGCTTCCAGCTGACATTCTAGGAAGGACATCATTGTGAGAATGAATGCAGCAACAGTGAGAAAGAGCACATTTGTAACCACTTGTTATGAATATGTATCACGATCTCGAAAAATCTGGTTACTTAGTTACGAAATTTTTAACTTGTCACAATCTGAAATCATAAGATTTTATGAACACTTAAACACTTAAATAGCAAGTTTCTCATCAGCAGTGCTGCTGGCTGACCGTTTCATATTGTGATGAGCATACACACTCGACTAGACGCAGAGTTGGGCTTTGGGCTTTATATACCTTCAGGCTACATTCTTGAGAACTCAGAATGTCACGCCAGCAAGTTAGAACACACCATTTCATTGTTCAAGCAGGCAGGAGCAGGGTTTATGCAGGTGGCTGAGGAAACAGAATGTTACTGTGAGGGGAGAGCTATCTTTCAAACAATATTATGGTACAAACAGATAGAGGGAACTTTCGAAAACTTCCTTTGTCTGCTGAGAAGTGACTGCATGTGGATGGGAAATAGGATGCAACTGCTATCATTTGGAAAACACCCTTTGTTCATTCTGGGACAGACAGATAGCATGGCATTTCCTTTGATCCTGCAGCAGATGGCTGGGAGCGTCATCTTTTGTTTGTAGGAAGTTCGTTTTGATCGAAATAAGACTTTGTCGTGGTGTGACTTCAATCCCTGGAAATACATGCTATTGTTCATCGGGGCACAGCTGTGGGAGGAAGACAATAACTTTCGAAAACAAATGTATTGTTCGTTCTAGAGGCTATTGTTCATTGTAGAGGATATAGTAGATACCCACCACCATGCACTACGGGAATGGTTGGTCACATTAAAATCGTCTGCCATTTCCTTTGATCATTTTGTGGGCACAGAGCTGCTGTGACCACGTGCAGTGCAGGCAGCACAGCCCTGAGTTGCAGCAGGATGCAGGAAGACAGCTCAGTGTGGGTTGGCGCACAGCATGGCACAGAAGGGGTGCGAAGGAGGTGGCCCAGTGTGTGTTGGATGGGCCCCCGATGTCACATGAGGCATCTGTGACCCAGCCTGGGGCAGGTCCCATAGTTCTGCTGACGGCCACCAGATACCACACCAAGCTGCACGCATGGCACGGTACATGTGCCACCTCATTCAGTCACAAATATTCAAATGTGTGTGAATTCTTAAGGGACCAAACTGCCACTTACTCTAACTTATGCTAAGAACAACACATACACCCATGCCCAAGGGAAGACTTGAACCTCCGGCAGGAGGGGCCGTGAAATCCATGACATGGCACCTCAAACTGTGCGGCCACTCCACACGGCTCATTCAGTCAGAGACGAGCGCCATCTGTAGCAGCCTTAAGTACCGCTGCACTAGCATCTGGCATTATACCATGGAGCATCTTAATGGCAGTGCAGTTTCAGTATACGATGTGATTGGGAGGATCACTGTCCTCCATAATTATGTCCCCTGCACTGCATAGTTCCCCAATTTCCTATCCTCTGAATTTTTTCGGTTTCTGCGACCTATCCCCATCTTATAAACAATTTCCATCTGCAATTTCCGTTTTATAAAAAACCTCCATCAACAGTTTCCGCTAATATTACGTCCTCTGAATTGAAAAATGAATTTTACCGCGAAAATGCGATGTAGCCATAAAAATCAGAACTCCCGCCAATATTCGAAATTTCTGCCAACAGAGCTATTGGTGAGGGGGAGGCGCAGGGAGGGGAGGGGAGGCAGAGGGGCGGGGACCAACATGCTGGCTGGGGGAAAACCCACGATGTCCTCTGGGAGTGGAATTGGGGATAATTAAGTGATCAGTTAATTAATTTGATATCAAACGACACTTCCTGAAAAATTAAAATGTGCGCCCGACCGAGGCTCGACCTCAGTACCTTTGTCTCTCGTGGGCAAGTGCTCTACCATTTCAGCTACCCAAGCATGACTCCCTCCCTGTCCTCACAGCTTTACTTCTGCCAGTACTGGCTTGGGTAGCTCACATAGTAGAGCACTTCCATGCGAAAGACAAAGGTCCCAAGTTCGAGTCTCGGTGCGGCACACAGTTTTAATCTGGCAGGAAGTTTCATACCAGCGCACACTCCGCTGCAGAGTGAAACTATCATTCTGGAAACATCCCTGAGGCTGTGGATAAGCCAAGTCTCTGCAATATCCTTTCTTTCAGGAGTGCTTGTTCTGCAAGGTTCGCAGGAGAGCTTCTGTAAAGTTTGGAAGGTAGGAGACCAGATACTGGCAGAAGTAAAGCTGTGAGGGCGGAGCGTGAGTCCTGCTTGGGTAGCTCAGATGGTAAAACACTTGCCCACGAAAGGCAAAGGTCCCAAGTTCGAGTCTCGGTCCGGTACACAGTTTTAATTTGCCAGGAAGTTTCATATCAGCGCACACTCCGCTTCAAAGTGAAAATCTCATTCTCGAATTTGACACCAAAATTGCACCTGGAGCCCCATTACCACACTACTCACAGTGCTGCGAGCCACATTTATAAATCGGTTACTTTAGGGACAGCTCCGAGCAAGATGACCCATAGCGAGCATTCCGCTGACACCAAACCACCGCCATTTGCGACTTCAATGGTGTCAAGCGAAAGGTCATTGGAGGGCAGGGTGGAGGTCTATTGTGTTTTCTGATGATAGCTGGTTCAGCCTTGGTGGCACTGATGGCCATATGTTAGAAGGAGGTCATCTGAGGGCCTTCAACCATATGTCTGCGTGCTAGGCACACTGAATCTAGGCACACTTAATCTACGGCAGGAGTTAAGGTCAGGTGTGTGATTTCGTACAACAGCAGGAGCATTCTCGAGATTATCCTGCGCACCCTGCCTGCAAAACTGTACGTAAATCTGGTGAATCGACCTGTCGTCTGCCCTTCATGAAAAGCATTCCAGGGGGTGTTTGTGTGTGTGAATTCCTAAGGGACCAAACTGCTTAGGTCTTCGGTCACTAGACTTACACACTATTTAAACTAACTTATGCTAAGAACAACACACACACACGCATGCCTGAGGGAGGACCCGAACCCCCGGCGTGACATGACGCCTCAAACCGCGCGGCTACTCTGCGTGGCCCAGGGGGTGTTTTGCCAACAGGGTAACGCCCTTCCTCATGCCGCTGTTGTAAACCAACATTCTGTACAGAGTGTAGACACGTTGCTTTGGCCTGCTGAAACACCAGATCTGTCTCCAGTCAAGCACATATGGGACATCAACGGACGACAACTCTAGCGTCATCAACAACCAACATTAACCGTCCCCATATTGACGGACAAAGTGCAACAAGCATGGAACTCATCCCTCGAACTGACATCCGGCATCTGGACAACACATTTTGCATGCTTGCATTCAACATTCTGGCGGTTACACGTTTATTAATGTACCACCATTTCACATTTGCCATGGCTTATCTCGCGCTTACATTAACCTGTGATCTTGCAGTGTCAATCACTTAAATATGTTACCTACACGAGTGTATTCCCGAAAATTCATTACTCTACATTAATTATTTTTTGGTTTTACAGTATTTGTTTTTATTCGACGGTGTATTTCGCATAGCAGTAATGATTTCCCGACACAAAGATTCTCAAACGCAGCTCAAATAATTTCTGATGTAAAATTGTTTTCGTTTTTTCTTTGAATATGCGCTTTTCAATAAATCCATTTCCCTAGCAACTAAATTAAAATATCTGTATTCTCATTGTCAGACTGATCATTCCCCAACCACTACTGTTTGTCGATTATGACTTTGCTGTATTTTTCTTTGCAGTCATTTGAGTACATATGTTGCAGAGGATGAGCTTTGGCATGTGTGTGTTCACTGTTCTTATCAGAAAATTTTACGTGTTTACACAGCGTGTTTCAAAATCGACGGTTAATATTCAGGTTTATGACAGAAATGATAATTCGAAACAAAAAAGTCAAATAAACGTGCTCTATAACGCATACCTTAAGAGCTATGAGCAATTCTTGATCTTCGATAATGTGACACCGATCTCTTCTACTGCAAGCTCTTTGCTTTCCATATTTTGGGAAGTGGTAGTGTGGAGCAAAACAAGAAAAAATGTCCAGCAAACATTTACTCCAAAAAGTGTACCTTAAGACCTATGAGCACTTGTGCACCTTCGCTGCTTTGAAACACAACTCTTCTAATGAACATGTGCTCGTAACTTTTAAAGTATGCATTTCCGAGCACATGTTTGCTGGACATTTGTTTCTTGTTTTGGTTCATACTACCACTTCCCAAAATATGGAAAGCAGCAGAAGAGATTTGTTTCGCAGTCTCGAAGACAAGAATTGCTCATAGCTCTTAAGGTTTGCATTTTATGGCCCATGTTTACTTGGCTTTGTGTTTCGAATGATCATTCCTGTCATATCCCTTAATATTGACGATCGCTTCATTAGCAGTCAAAATCCTGTATTTTACTTAGTATACAGTTTTCTAACGACAAAATGAAACTAGAAAGTGTTGCCTGTACATGGTATTCTGTGGAACGTGCGCTAACTATGACGTCCGCCATTACGATCCTGGCTCCGGCCGACGGAATGAAGTAGGTCCAACGTCAAAATAAAGTTCGAATATTAAATCTTGCACCCGTACTACGACAGGAACTTACGTTTACGTTCTTTAACTTGTCATTTGGAACATTCTCGAAGTCGTCAATGCAATTATGCTTCTGCGATATGACGACTTGTTTAGCGTATTTTACAAAGGTATTAATGTGATTTTCATAATTTATATTTTTTGGGGATCTTATTTAAATGCGTACGTGACCTTCACACTAATTTTGGCATCGAAACAGTTTATACCGGTTCTCAAAAGATGAAATCTCATTATTTGAGGCGCTGAGTTGAATATTTCACATATTGATAGATATAGATAGATATCAGCGTTCACAGGCCCTGCAGACCACTCCCTGCTTCCACAAACTGCCTCCATTTCTTTGTGTTTTGTGCCTGGTTCCCCCAGGTGTCTTCCAATTCCCAGGGCTGCTAGGTCCTTCGCCAGGTCGTCCATCCAGCGCTGTCTTGATCGTCCAATCGGGCTTTTGGTGTTTGGTTTCCCCGCTAGTGCCATCTTCGCCTGTCTTCCATCTGGCATATGAGCTACATGTCCCACCCATTGCATTCTTTTGCTCTTTATCTTCTGTAGGATAGTTGATTGTCGCATCAGAAGGTACATTTCCTCGTTTTTCCTCCTCCTCAATTCTCCGTTATCTAAAACTGGTTCCCGTATCTTCCTCATTGCTCTTCGTTAAAATATTAATAGTTTTTTCCCTTTCTCGCTTAGTCATGCTCCATGATTCTTAGCCGTACATTACTGCTGCGCTTATCACTGTGTTGTAGATTTTCATCTTAGTGTTCACTGAGATCGATTTAGAGCCGAGCGTCACTCTGAGTGAATGTATGCATTTCATTCCCACTGCTATTATTTCCTTGATGTCCATTTTTATGTTGTTGTCAGTGGTAAACCAAGATCCCAAGTATTTGCACAGGTGTATTGAACCTCTTGCCATCAATCTCAAGAAATTCTTCCTGCTCTTGTCTTCTTCCTAATTGCGTGAACAGTGTTTTGTCTCGATTCACTTCGAGCACATTAGCAGTCAAAATTCTGTATGTTACTTGTTATACAGTTTTCTAGTGGCAGAATAAAACTAGAAAGTGTTGCTTGCCACAGAATCAAAAAATAACACCCTTCTGTTACATGAGACTCTTGAGTAACAAGGCTTGAAATTTGCTCTCACCAGAGTTAGGCTTCGTTACATCTCTCGTTATTTATTCCTCCTCCTATCACATGCCTACTGCTTAAGTAACAAGTCAGTTAAACAACAGTTTGCACGTTTGTCTGCGCGTTTCCGTTATTTGTTTCCAACCCCTTATATTGTCGAAGCTTCTCTCGACGTCCACAGTCAGTGGGAAGTTATTCTAATTTTTGTTTACTCTTCCAACGTCAAACATTAAATGAAAATTACTTGCCGGTATTTGAACTCTTTCAGAAGTGAAACAAGCGATTAAATAAGAGAAGAGGAATGTAATTAAAAACTGAGAGAAGCTATTCAGCAATGCATGTACCACACAAATACTACGAGGGTCACTCCAAAAGAAAAGCACACGTATTCATCTTTTATTCTACATGTTTGAAAGTTTTACAGTGTGTAGATACATCCTTTAGGAACAATATTTTCACTTCTCCACATAATTTCCATCCCTCTCAACTGCCTTACGCCATCTTGGAACCAGTGCCTGTATACCCGCACGGTAAAATTCTGGACCAACCTGTTGGAGCCACTGTTTGGCAGCGTGCACAAGGGAGTCATCATCTTCAAACCTTGTTCCAGGAAGACAGTCTTTCAGTTTCCCAAAGAGATGATAGTCACATGGAGCCAGGTCAGGACTGTAAGGCGGGTATTTCAGTGTTGTCCATACGAGTTTTGTGAGCCACTGTCAACATCCTGGAAACCCACCTGGCACAAACCTTTTTTGACGCCAACACTCTCAGTATTCTGCAAACACTTCCTTGCCCTATCCCAACGTAGCGTGACAATTCGTTCACTGTGATGCGTCTGCCAGCAGTCACCAATTCGTTAACTCTCTGCACATTGTCTAGAGTGTGTGCAGTACGAGACCTGCCACTGTGAGGACAATCCTCAATATTACCGTGCCTGCTTTCATTACGTAACCTGCTTGCCCACCGACTAACTGTACTGCGATCGACATCAGCATCTCCGTACACCTTTTTCAACCTCTTGTGTATGTTTTCCACTGTCTCGTTTTCACAGCACAGGAATTCTATGACGGCACGTTGCTTCTGAAGAACGTCAAGTGTAGCAGCCATCTTGAAGACATGCTGTGACGGCGCCACTCACGGGAACAGATTGAACTAAATTTGAAAACAAGCGGGAAGGATGTATCTACACACTGTAAAACTTTCGCACATGCAGAATGAAAACTGTCAAGTGTAGCAGCCATCTTGAAGACATGCTGTGACGGCGCCACTCACGGGAACAGATTGAACTAAGTTTGAAAACAAGCGGGAAGGATGTATCTACACACTGTAAAACTTTCACACATGCAGAATGAAAACTGTATTTTTACAAAAATAGTGTGCATTTCTTTTGGAGTGACCTTCGTACTTCTCAAATAATCTATCCTCGCACGGTGCAAAGAAAAATTGTACAGAACTTGGTAAAATTGTAGTGTTAATTTGCGACAGGAAAGTGTGTTACGATCAGGAATTAAACTGGTATAAACAAGCAAAAAGTGAATGCAGCCAAAATTAGAGGTAAAAATTAAAAGAAGAATGGAGTTTGACAATAAAACAAATCCAAGATTGAAGGAAGAACATGAATAACAACAGAGAAGATAGGAAAAAGGAGAACTTACCAAAGAACGTTGAAAAAAGCATGGAGATGATTACAGTGTTTAGAAAGGCGTAGTAATTAGGTCTTGACGAAGAGAGAAGAAATTCCAGGTTCTTTTCATCGTTACCTGCGTATAGTAAAGTCTGTGAGTACTTTCGTAATGAACTGCGACGCGACATTTATTCCGTAGCTATAGACGGGATGCAGCATACCAGTTGAGCAACATAAATTTGACACCGGTAACAGTTACGCCCTGAAACCTCGCATTAATCCACTCCAGGCACGTTTCACGCGAGGGAAGTAATTACTCCATTTGTACACCATTTTGCGGCTGCGCCGTCATTGTGCCGACGCGGCCGACTGGCTATGGTGACACCCGCGCGCTAACTCGATAAAGTTCACAATGGCGATAACAAACGTGCGGTGGCGAGAGCCGCTAGAAAAGCTAGCTAGCTGCCGATTCAATTCGCTATGTGAGCGGCGACTCGGTTGGGCCACAAACAACGGTTTTATAACACAATAAATTAACCGAGTTAACGCGGGCCTGCCAATCGAATGCGATGCTTATCTGCGTAAATGCGATCGAATGAGGCGTCCGTTGTTCATTTCGTTGGCGTCGAAGAGATCTGAAAGCGCAAGGCCATCTGCGCTTCATGAGTTCGGTGCATCGCTGCAGTTTTACAGCATCGAAGAGTCTTTATGGAGAGCCCCTTAGCAAAGATTTTTGAAACAGTTAAATAATACTACCACGATTTTAGGGAAAGAATATTTTTCTCTGACGAAGAGTGCCGCACAGCTGATACATACAGGCAGAAATCTATGTCTACGGGATGTTTCCGTAAGAGTGTGAGAGGTGGCATGAGCCCCCTCTCATATTTCTATCTTACGCTGAGTAATTCGATTTTCCTCTCTAATTGCATGCGGTGAAAAGTCGCTATTCCTTCACACGCAGACTTCCCACGCAGCGCCTCTCGTCACCCAGGTGGTCTGGTGACAGGCGGGTACTGCTGATCTTGAAAGGGTTAAGCCAACGGGTGTGAGAGAGTCGATTGGATGCTTTCCAGACGCCAACATTTTCATAATTGCGGCGGCGACACGACACAGGGGCCTGACGGAGCGGCTGGGCTAGAGATTCTGATACTTCACAGAAACGTAGTGAAAACACTTTCTGGCGGGCTACCAGCGAGGCATGGGAATGACTGGTGTTCCCAGGCAGTCTTGGCGGGCAAATTCCCGCGTTTTCTGCAAAATCATAACCGTGATTGGCTTGCTCAGGCAATAGCTCCGTGACGTAGCAAAATCGGCGCAGAAATTGGCGCCAAGTATCTCCATTGGTGGAATAGTACTGCGTCGGCAATAGACGGGAATTTTCCGCTGGTTTTCGAGTTGCTGATTGGAACGTTTAACCACGACCACAGTCGTGGGGGCGGGAATGTTCTGTGTTTGGCTTGTACGGGTGCTCTTGAGAGGGTCGGCTCTCGGCTTTTGGTCGGAGTAGGTTACAAGACTGAGCTCTAGCTGCTCTGGACAGCCTGCCTTCCGTTGGCTGTCTAATATACTTTCATTTAATTGTAACTGTTTGACGAAGTTGCTGAAGTTTCGACTTCATTGTAACTTTCTGAGTACAGTTGGCAATTGAGTGTTCTGCGTACAAGTGGTCTATGTTGTCCGTCTTGAGCAGTTTTGGCTGAAGTTGACTGTACTGGAGTTACTGTGGGACTTCTCTTGTTAAAATCACTCACTGTACTGTCAGTGATTGTGTAGCGAGCCTTCTTCATCTCCCTCAGAGGCGTATTTGTGTTGCTAGGAAGTCTTTAGTCTGGAACAACCAGACCAGGAGAATTTGTTATGGGCTATACTCACGACATTATCATCACCACGACGGGACGTCGAAGCAACCAGCCATCGCTTCTGGTACGCCAGGTCGTGTCCTTGCAGTTAAGAAGACAGCTTGGTAATGTACGTCCACAGCACTGGCAAATCAGGCAATTTTGCTAGGTGACAATCAGAGCGCGCCTGTTCACCTTTTCTAACTTTGTTCTGTCTTGGGTGTTCATTGTCTGAGTTATCACTACTGTAGCAGCAATTAATGTTGGGTTGACTGGGTATTTTTCTTAAGATTTGAGTTGCAAGGAATTGGCTCCACATACAAGTTGGTCATAAATGTCACAATCTAGTTTATGGACAACTTCACCTTTGAGTATTAAGTATTGTAAATGTTTAATGCGTTTTGTTTATTATTTTGAGTTTAGTCATAATAAATGAAATTGTTATTTTGGACAGAACTTTCATTCCGTTAATCGGTAGAGCAGCCCTTTCATTTCTCACTACGTTAATGAAACTTTCCTTTATCTAATTAATTTCTATCCAGTTAAAGTATTGCAGGTGCCAAACTGTTTTCTACTCCACTTGCTGGGTCGATTACAGTCAGTTGGCGTTTCTTCTAAATCCATGTGCAACAGCAAAAGTCGGAGTTAGAAAAGGGGGGGGGGGGGCTAGAGCATCATTTCCATATGAAGATTCGAGAAGAATTTAGTGCTAAATACACTGCTAGTCCCGGCACCTCGTAAGTGTGCAAAAACGTAACAGGACGTAGAGAATGCTCCACTGAACAATTTGAGGTAGGGACCCTGGGGTCGGAGAAGTGAGCTTAGTGAGATTTGGAAGTAAACTTGTCTACCACTTTGTCTAGCATCACTGTTTTCCGGCTTATTTACAACTAATGCTCGTACAAGTTTACACGTATTGTGCTGCTTGTTTACATGTACATTCTTTATTTCCTGCAAGGAAACGAGGAGGACGTGTCTGATTACTGGGAAGTCATGATGCAGGTTTTGTTTACTTTGCTTGATCATAGGGTGGCTGTGTTGTATCGTATTTGCATTGTCTCCTTGGCTGTTGGTGAGAGACCGGCCGCTTTTCTTTCTGTCATTTTTTTTCCGTTGTGTAAACGGAACACTAGGGACAAAACAGTACATCCCTGTCTGACACACTTTCTAATCCGAGCGTTTCGTTCTTTATCTTCCATTCGTATAATTCCCCCTCGATTCTTATAAATATTATACACTAATCAATCAGAACATTATGAACACCTACCTAAGAGCCGAGATGTCCACTTTTGGCACGGAAAACAGCGTCTGCGGGTCGTGCCATGAAAACCATTTAGGCGTTTGTACGTCGCCGGAGGGAGTTGACACCACACCTGCACTCACAAGTCACCTAACTTCCATAAATTCCAGGGAGTGGGGCAATGAGTACTGACACCACGTTCAATCACATACCAGATGTGATCGATTGGGTTCTGATATGACGAGTTGGGGGGGAGGGCCGCAAATCAAGTGTAACTCACGACTGTGTTCGTCGAAGCATTCAATCACACTCCTCGCCTTTCGACATGGCACATTATCTTGTTAAAAAATGCCACTGCCGTCATGAAACATGATCATCATGAAGGGGTGTACGTGGTCTGCAACCAGTGTACGATACCCCTTGGCTGTCACGGTGCCTTGCACGAGCTTCACTGGACCCATGGACGCCCACGTGAATGTTCCCCAGAGCATAATGGAGCTGCCGCCAGCTTGTCTCCATCCCGCAGGATAGGTGTCAAGGGGCTGTTCCCCTGGGAGACGACGGATTCGCGCCCTCACATCGGGATGATGAAGAATATGTTCGAGCCCTCACATCGGCATGCCGGAGAAGATATCTGGATCCAGCAGACAGTGTAATGCTCTGCCACTGCGCCAACGTCCGGTACCAATGGTCACGTGCCCATTTCGGTCGTAGTTGGCCGATTTGGTTTGCTTTTGTTTTGCTTTAGGGCGCAAAAAACAACTGGGGTCATACGCACCCAAGTCAAAACTATAGAACAGGAGCACAAAGAGGAGTTAAGCGACTATACTTCAGTCTCAATTGACAAAATAGAAGACAGCTAAAAACAGGTATGCGGAAAAAGGGCTAAAAAGACACCATACAGAAACAGAAGTCCCAAACTAAAAATTAAATGGCCTTCGCCATATTGCTTTGCCGGATAAAAAGTAAGACGCGGTCGACAGCCCGAGCGTCATTTGTTAAAACGGCCGATAACTCAAACGGCAAACCCAAACGGGTTAGGATTTAAAATGGACATTCCATCAGGAAGTGGCGGAGAGTTAAAACCTAAGTGCAATGTGGACAAAGTGGTGGGGTAGCGCCACTTAGCAAATGACGATGGCTAAAAAGGCAGTATCCAATACACAGCCGAGTTAAAATAACCTCTTCCTGGCAAGGAGGGCCGAGAGGAGGTCGTTTGAGCCACTGGGAGAGGCTTAATAAGCCGGAGCTAATACCCGTGAAGGGAGGACCACTGGCGATCCCAAAGGAACACCACCTCCTGACAGACGGCAACATAGAGATCATCGGAGGGTATATAGGAACTCGTGGGCTGAGGTACAAGGACTGCAGCTTTGGCAGCAGCGTCAGCAGCCTCGGTTCCTGGCACACCGATATGACCAGGAACCCACATAATTACACTGGCTCCACCAAGAGTGAGCAAGTGACAGCTTTCCTAGACCTGCTGCACTAAGGGATGGGTGGTGAACAGTCCACATAGACTTTGAACTGACTGAGTGAGTCTGAACAGAGGACACAATTGAAAAGGCTGTGTCACCGGGTGTACTCCGTAGCTTGATGCAAGGCGAAGAGCTCCACTCTTAATACTGAGGAGTGTGCAGAAAGCCGATATCGAAAGACACGGCGTCTTGGTTGGTACATGCGTGGGTTGTCAGCTGCGGAGACCCATAGTTAGGAGTGTTCGGTGCATTCTGTGCTCGGACACACTTGTAGTCTGCCCATCATTAAAGTCTGATGTTAGTTCCACCACAGCCTGTCCTGTTTTACCAGTCTGCACAGCCTACGAGGCAGCCTACGAGGTCCTAAATATATAATGAAGCGTAGCCGCCTAACCCCATGACGTCTGGACGTGATTTCTCCTTGGTTTCGCCACTTGTTGAAGACACTCACCGCAGCACTGCTCGAACACCCGACAGGTCGTGCAGCTCCCGAAATGTTCTTGTTGACCTTCCGGGCCATCATAATCTGCCTTTGGTCGAACTCAAATAGATCGCGTTGGTGGTCATAATATTCTGGCTGATTTAGTGAATAACACCCGGCCTTAATTTCTATTATTGTATGCCGCTTTGTCACAATGGTAATCATTTTGCTGCATGTACGTACATGCTCCGTGATGGTGCAAATGATACTTTTCAATGCACTACTGAGAACAATTCGATGTGCTATAAAATAACGTGTGTGTGGGTATTGTGAACTGAACCGGCGAGCCAGAAACGACGGAGAGGCTTCGTCCCCGCTGTAGCTCTCAGTGGTTCACAACCCCACAATGGGCCACAGCAGTCCACCCACCCCACCGCCGCCCCACACCGAACCCAGGGTTACTGTGCAGTTTGGACCTCAGTGGACCCACCAGTGCGTGTTACAGTAATTATGGTGTACACGTACGTGGAGACAGTGTTTGCGCAGCAATCGCGGACATAGCATAACTGAGGCGGAATAAGGGGAACCAGCCCGCATTCACCGAGGCAGATGGAAAACCGCCTTAAAAACCATCCACAGCCTGGCTACCACACAGGATCACGACACTGATCCGCCGGGCGGATTCGTGCCGGGGACCGGCACGCCTTCACGCTAGGGAAGCAGCGTCAGACCGCACGGCTAGCCGGGTGGGCTATAAAATAACGTATTGTGCATTATACGCTGACCGTTAACGTGGAACTGCGAGGGATAGAAGCGAGTTCAATGATTATCGCAATAAAAGTAACTTTATGATGCTCCCGAGGAAGCGACCGATTTAAGTCTGGTTTGGCTATGAAAATGATTGCAATTTCTGTCCGAAATAGCGTGTAAAACGTGCAGCACTGTGAAACAACAATTATCGGGATATAGTTGATATTATCAGAATTGCGATGCTTTAATTGGTATAGTGGCCTCCATTCCATGCTCCCTGGACGAATGTTTGTTCTTCAAACGCTATAAACTGATGATTCTTACTATTGATGACTGTCGTTTTATGAAATAAGTAAAAATGTTGTTCGATCTCTGGAGTAAGATCCCGTTTCACTCATTTTACGATCAACTTAACTATGCTGTTATCTCGTTACTCAAATGTGATTAGTGTCTCAATGCTTGCTTTGTTTGAAGTTGCTGTCAGCCAATATAGCTACTGCATTGCTCCCGTCAGCTAATCGACCACCATCGTGCAGTGATAAACAGCGGCCTGCCGCAGCATTCCGCCCAACTTTTACATAAACAAATCCCCACACATCCTCACATCCCCTTACATTCAAGGCAAACAGGATATAAAATAGACAGTAATGAATTGCGGTAATAAAGATTAACTACGGAGCCGAAAAGAATATACGTTATTTTCCATTCAGTTTCTGAAATGAATGCGGTAAATATTAAGAAAGAATTTCTATTATGGATAACTGTAGTGTTAATTTCGTGTACTTGGAGACTTGTATGATTTAATACAACTTCAAAATTTCATCACAAAAAGTTGGCGTTACTGCTTGGCCTCTAATATAAAATCATATGATGAGAAACACTTGTTTAAATTCAATCCAAAATTTCTCCCATGTAACTTGAGGTTAAAAATGTGCACTTGTATACAAGAATGGTATAAAATCTCTCCTCTTGGAAAGCTGCCTTGCTTTATTTAATTATTCGCATGATCTGAAAACGTTTTTAATTTTGTATACGAATGTCTTTACGATGTAAATATTGCATCACTCTACACTAAACATTTTGAAAGATGCCCTACGTCGAACTGTAGACAATAGTCTATCTGTAGCTGCTGAGTTAACAAATTGCTAGACCGCTCTGGCGTAGTTGATCTTAATGGCTACAACAAACGGCAGAGCCTCCAAGTTAATTTAGTCACATTATACTGAGAAATGTAACCCCGAATACAGCTCCAGAAAGCATCTAACGAACAAGCAATATTTTGAATCACTCAGGGAATACTTCAGCATGGGATTAGATGTAACGCTTATATAAAACACAGACGTTCTATTAATAATGTGCACGCCAACTGAACTTTATTTATGTAGTGCCGTGCTTAACAATTTAGGTTCACTCTCGGATACAAACGCATACTATGCCCTCATGAAATAAACAGTTCTAAATTGTTTGTAAAATTGCGGAAATTTACGTGGATTTTAAACTTCCCCCCTTTTTACAGTTTATGCACTTCACCACTCTATGATGAAGAATATTACTCATGGTTGCATTTACAACCCTACTCTTCTTGTTGTCGTTCTGTCCACACGTCTCCAGAATCCAAACAATTACTGATCCTCTTCAAACTTGATGTGGTTGCTGATTCAATTCCGCGACAATTTTAAGTCTATAGTCCATCTTCCAGTCCTCTTCGTTTCTTTACTGGTACTTCTCGACCTTTATCGAATAATATAGATGTTTAAGGCTCTGGTGAAAAGTTCGTATCACGCCAAAATTATATCGTCTGTGATCACTTTTCTCTCTTCTCTACCGTATAATTTCAAAAGCAACTTCACCTCTTCCTCCTTTCAGTTACAGTACTTCTCTAAAAATGTCTCTGCGCAAAACGCTCTTCAAGATTTCCTCAAAAATGCTTATTCTTTACTGCAATACTTCTTCGTTTACACACTAGAACACTTCCATCACCTCAGCGATCCCTTTTCCATGTCTCCCGAGTATCCGGTGTCTCCCGCTTCACTTACAGTTACGAGTTAAAGGACAGAGGCGAACAGCCGAAGGTAAAAGTTGTCGGGCTGGGTAGAATTTGGATGGGTGACCATCCGGTCTGCCGAGCGCTGTTGGCAAGCGGGGTGCACTCAGTCCTTGTGAGGCAAAATGAGGAGCTATTTGGCTCGGAAACAGCGGCCACGGTCTCGTAAACTTACTTACGACCGGGAGAACGGTGAGCTAACCACATGCCCCTCCATATCCGCATCCAGTGACGCCTGTGGGCTGAGGATGACACGGCGGCCGGCTGGTAACGTTGAACCCCGCCTGTTTGGGCAGAGTTTTAGCTTTCATTTTATATTTTTAATGGACATAACACTGGCCTACATACGTTCAACACATCAATTTTACCTAAAATAAACACATATACTAATAAGTTTCACACAACTGGACACACTCAGTCATACCCCGGACATTTATAAGCAAAATCGGCAAATAAAAGTGTCATAACTTGATACTGGAACAAAAGAGAAACAACGAAAACAAACCACTATCAGTGACTATTTCGTCCATCAATACATCTTCATTAGTTATGTCATCTACCCATCTAATCTTCAGCATTCTCCTGTAGCACCACATTTCGAAAGCTTCTATTCTCTTCTTGTCCAAACTATTTATCGTCCATGTTTCACTTCCATACGTGGCTGCAGTCCATACAAATACTTTCAGAAACGACTTCATGACACTTAAATCTATACACGATGTTAGTAAATTTCTCACCTTCAGAAACGCTTTCCTTTCCATTGCCAGTCTACATTTTATATCCTCTCTACATCAGCCATCATCAGTTATTTTGCTCCCCAAATAGCAAAACTCCTTTACTACTTTAAGTGTCTCATTTCCTAATCTAATTCCCTCAGCATCACTCGACTTAATTCGACTACATTCCATTATCCTCGTTTTGCTTTTGTTGATATTCATCTTATATCCTTCTTTGAAGACACTGTCCATTCCGTTCAACTGCTCTTCCAAGTCCTTTGCTGTCTCTGACATAATTAAATGTCATCGGCGAACCTCAAAGTTTTTATTTCTTCTCCATGGATTTTAATACCGACTCCGAATTTTTCTTTTGTTACCTTTACTGCTTGCTCAGTATACAGATTGAATAACATCGTGGAGAGGCTACAACCCTGTCTCACTCCCTTCCCAATCACTGCTTCCCTTTCATGTCCCTCGACTCTTATAACTGCCATCTCTATATTTTACCCCTGCCACCTTTAGAATTTGAAAGAGAGTATTCCAGTCAACATTGTCAAAAGCTTTCTCTAAGTCTACAAATGCTAGAAACGTAGGTTTGCCTTTCGTTAATCTTTCTTCTAAGATAAGTCGTAAGGTCAGTATTGCCTCACGTGTTCCAGTATTTTACGGAATCCAAACTGATCTTCCCCGAGGTCGGCTTCTACCAGTTTTTCCATTCGTCTGTAAAGAATTCGCGTTATTATTTTGCAGCTGTGACTTATTAAACTTATAGTTCGGTCATTTTCAAATCTGCAACTCCCGCTTTCTTTGGGATTGGAATTATTATATTCTTCTTGAAGTCTGAGGGTATTTCGCCTGTCTCACACATCTTGCTCACCAGATGGTAGAGTTTTGTCAGGACTGGCTCTCCCAAGGCTGTCAGTAGTTCTAATGGAATGTTGTCCACTCCCGGGGCCTTGTTTCGACTTAGGTCTTTCACTGCTCTGTCAGACTCTTCACGCAGTATCATATCTCCCATTTCATCTTCATCTACATCCTCTTTCATTTCAATAATATTGTCCTCAAGTACATCGCCCTTGTATAGACCCTCTATATAGTCCTTCCCCCTTTTTGCTTTCCTGTCTTTGCTTAGAACTGGGTTTCCATGTGAGCTCTTGATATTCATACAAGTGGTTCTCTTATCTCCAAAGGTCTCTTTCATTTTCCTGTAGGCAGTATCTATCTTACCCCTAGTGAGATAAGCCTCTACGTCCTTACATTTGTCCTCTAGCCATCCCTGCTTAGCTATTTTGTACTTCCTGTTGATCTCGTTTTTGAGACGTTAGTATTCCTTTTTGCCTGCTTCATTTACTGCATTTTTATATTTTCTCCTTTCATCAATTAAATTCAGCATCTCTTCTGTTACCCAAAGATATCTACTAGCCCTCGTCTTTTACCTACTTGATCCTCTGCTACCTTCGCTACTTCATCCCTCAAAGCCACCCATTCTTCTTCTACTGTATTTCTTTTCCCCATTCCTGCCAATTGTTCCGTTGTGCTCTCCCTGAAACTCTGTACAACCTCTGGTTTAGTCAGTTTATCCACGTCCCATCACTTTAAATTCCATTTTCACAATAGCAGATCAAAGTTGTTACGTCTTTCGCTAATGATAAAAACTGTTTATTTAGAAAAGGCACTTTTGAGTCTAAAAACATGAATTTCTGACAGTGAATTGTAGTGACAGCGGCGGTAAAGCCGTAAAAGGTCACATACAACATGTAGCAATAAGCAGACTTTTTACGGTTCTAACGCCCTTGTAAATAAAGTCCACTGTCAGAAGTACTTGTTTTTAACGTCAGAATTGCCTTTTCTAAAGAAACAATTTTTATCATTAGCAAAGACTCAACGCAAGCTACACTGCCCTTATTTGCTACTGCTTTAGAAAGACATCTGAACTCTTCAACATAACTAACTATTTAAATATACAATTCTCCACTTGAAGATGATGGTGTGGACCATCGAAACATGTAGTGGCAAAATAAACAAGGTACTGACGCAGAAAATTGTTTTATTTCTGTACCACTATCAAATTAATACCTAGAACGTACAAGGAACTGGAATCTCCGTGATATTCAGTGTTGGGATATTTAAGCATTTCCGCGAACATCAGTGCCACGTAGCAAGTACCATCCCTCGCTGCTGTCTGCTCGCACTTGGCGTCTCCCTACCGGCTGGGAGTCTGCTGCACTTAGATTACACCTTCGTTTCTGACACAACGCTGCTTTTATTTCGTCGGGAGCTTTAAGCCTGCTTCTGTTCACATCGCTAGCTGGGTGGATTACTTGCGGTGTGTGAAGCAAGTATTACGTGTTCTGCCTTGTATGACGATAGCATCAGCGTTTTGTTCAAGCCGGAAACATGATTATTGACGAGAAGAAAGGAGAAGAGGTACATACGCTCCATTTGAATGTAGATCATTCACTCTGTAGATACTTTTACGAGTTTTAAGAACTGCTAAACATTATCCAGAGCACATTTTCAGACAGTTAAAAATGTCGCTACAAATTTTCCACTTTATTTCAAGTACTATTGAATCAAAACAGTTAAAGATATGACTTCCCCCGTATCTAGATAGTCAGCGCGTTTGTCTGCCGTGCAGCGAGCCAGGGTTTGGTTGCCGGACGGGTGGGGGTTTTCTCCGCTCGGTGACTGGGTGTTGGGTTTTCCTCATCATAATTTCACCATCGTTGACACGCAAGTCGCCCAATGTGGCGTCAACTGAAAAAACTTGCTACTCGGCGGCCTAACTTCCCCAGCTGTGGACTCCCTGCAATCAATGCCATACGATCACCTCAGCTAACGATATGGAGATTCGACCCAAAACTATTAATGTAGTATTTGTGGAAGAGCAGTTCGTAGGCTTACCCAGTTGAGATTATATTCTGTCACTTGTAGATTATCGCCTTCATACTATATTTTAAAAAAATTGTGAAAGAAAGGAACTAATTTACAACAATTTTTACACCTGATATAGCTGCGCGGAATTAGCCGATCGGTCTAGGGCGCTGCAGTCATGGACTGTGCGGCTGATCCCGGCGGAGGTTCGAGTCCTCCCTCGGGGATGGGTGTGTGTGTTTGACCTTAGGCTAGTTTAGGTTAAGTAGTGTGTAAGCTTAGGGACTGTTGACCTTAGCAGTTAAGTCCCATAAGATTTCACACGCATTTGAACATTTTTTTTTTTTTTACACCTAATATAATCCATCATGTTGTGACCTGTATGCCTTTGCTCCCACATAATTTTACTTCCAGAAATGGCTGAAATAAGTGACTCTTTAAAACCGTCACTTCCAGATCACACTCATGAAATTATCCCTACGCTCGCAACAAATATTTCTGTCTGCATAGGATAATTTCATTGATAGGGTACTGAGAAAATGCTAACTGTCTACTAAGAAGGATCTAACTCACAAAACACTCCTGTGACCCATCCTAGAACACTGTTCGATTAATTCATGAGAGAGAGTCACGGAAATGCAGAAAAATCTACTGGGTTATTTAACCTCCACCATCGGTGACATAATGTACTCTTTAAGAGGTACAATATCCTTGAAAGGTACCACGCACTAAGACAAGTTTAGTAGTTACAAACTTTATTGTTACAAACTGTGTGAATGTCAAAGGCAGCCTAACTCACCGCGCTCAAATACCCAGACGATATTCATCAATAATTGGAGAATGAGTGACTTGCAGCAAACTTTACACATAGTTTCAAATCTTTGAAAAACTTTTTCTCGCAGATATCCCCCACAAAATGTTGAAAGGGAAATTGTTTATCGTTTGCTACATGTTCGCTGTTCACCCAGTAAAACTGCCGCATCAGGTGCAACGTTTTAATTTATCACTTCCCTACTACCACCTGTATTCAGAACGCAATTTGCAGACAGCATCCACATACGTCAGCGAATGTTCCTGCGAAACTGTATCACTGTACGACAAATACTTTAGGAGACATGATGTCACAAACATTGAGATCCTTGAAAAACTATCTTTTACTGTTAGATGATGATGTTTGGTTTGTGGGGAGCTCAACTGCGCGGTTATCAGCGCCTGTACAAAATCCCAACCTTTGCTCAGTCCAAACTCGCCATTTCCATGAATGATAATGAAGTGATGTAGAGGTTGTGTGACTAGGGCCCCCCGTCGGGTAGACCGTTCGCCGAGTGCAAGTCTTTCGATCTGACGCCACTTCGGCGACTTGTGAGTGGATGGGGATGAAATGATGATGATCAGGACAACACAACACCCCGTCCCTGACGGGAGAAAATCTCCGATCCAGCCGGGAATCGAACCGGGCCCTTAGGATAGACATTCTGTCTCGCTGACCACTCAGCTAGTGGGGGCAGACATGATGAAGTGATGAGGACAACACAAACACCCAGTCCTCTCGAGGCAGGTGAAAATCCATGACCCCGCCGGGAATCGAACTTGGGAACCCGTGCTCACATTTGTCTTGAGGCAAATACCCAGATTATATTCACTCACTTTTTAATAAGGAGAGCACTTACTGGCAGTCCATAAATTTTTACATAATTTCAAGAGCTTACGAAAGTTTTTCTCGTTGTCACCCCGCACAAAGCGAAGCAAGGAAAAAAAGTTTATCGCTTACTACTTTTCCACTCCTCATCCAATACAACTTCTGCATCTTACGTGACGTTTCAATTTATCACTTCTTTATTACTAACTGCATCCGTAACACATGTTACTAACAGTGGCTACATGCACCAATAAATGTATTTGGAAGATTATGTCGTTTTAGGACATGTAGTTGAGAAGTTATGAGGTCGCATATATTCAGGTGCGTGAAAAGGGGAGTGAAAATTATTCAGATTATACTCCTCCAGTGTTGATAATGACAGCACTTGTCGCCCTCCAGCGAACTTTAATTTTCTGCTTGCATCCTGAATGTCAAATGTTTAATAGAATACATAGAAAGAGTACATAGAAAGAGAGGCAAAAAGAGAAGCGGATGAAGCAGAGGAACACTCATACATAGCAGCAAGACCAAGAAGACTGGCTCATACACCAAATATAGATAAGAAGGAATGGGAAGACCAGTAAGATATTGAACAAACGAGGAATCAAAACACCCCCAAAGAAAGAGAAACAATGTAAAACAAAGGAAAAAGACAATGTATGGGAACCTCTAAATGAAGAAGATGTAAAAGAAGTAACAAAAACACTGAAGAACAAGAAAGCAGTGGGACCCGATAATACAGGGTGTTTCAAAAATGGCCGGTATATTTGAAATGGCAATAAAAACTAAACGAGCAGCGATAGAAATACACCATTTGTTGCAATATGCTTGGGACAACAGTACATTTTCAGGCGGACAAACTTTCGAAATTACAGTAGTTACAATTTTCAACAACAGATTGCGCTGCAAGTAATGTGAAAGATATAGAAGACAACGCAGTCTGTGGGTGCGCCATTCTGTACGTCGTCTTTCTGCTGTAAGCGTGTGCTGTTCACAACGTGCAAGTGTGCTGTAGACAACATGGTTTATTCCTTAGAACAGAGGATTTTTCTGGTGTTGGAATTCCACCACCTAGAACACAGTGTTGTTGCAACAAGACGAAGTTTTCAACTGAGGTTTAATGTAACCAAAGGACCGAAAAGCGATACAATAAAGGATCTGTTTGAAAAATTTCAACGGACTGGGAACGTGACGGATGAACGTGCTGGAAAGGAAGGGCGACCGTGTACGGCAACCACAGAGGGCAACGCGCAGCTAGTGCAGCAGGTGATCCAACAGCGACCTCGGGTTTCCGTTCGCCGTGTTGCAGCTGCGGTCCAAATGACGCCAACGTCCACATATCGTCTCATGCGCCAGAGTTTACACCTCTATCCATACAAAATTCAAACGCGGCAACCCCTCAGCGCCGCTACCATTGCTGCACGAGAGACATTCGCTAACGATATAGTGCACAGGATTGATGACGGCGATATGCATGTGGGCAGCATTTGGTTTACTGACGAAGCTTATTTTTACCTGGACGGATTCGTCAATAAACAGAACTGGCGCATATGGGGAACTGAAAAGCCCCATGTTGCAGTCCCATCGTCCCTGCATCCTCAAAAAGTACTCGTCTGTGCCGCCATTTCTTCCAAAGGAATCATTGGCCCATTTTTCAGATCCGAAACGATTACTGCATCACGCTATCTGGACATTCTTCGTGAATGTGTGGCGGTACAAACTGCCTTAGACGACACTGTGAACACCTCGTGGTTTATGCAAGATGGTGCCCGGCCACATCGCACGGCCGACGTCTTTAATTTCCTGAATGAATATTTCGATGATCGTGTGATTGCTTTGGGCTATCCGAAACATACAGGAGGCGTCGTGGATTGGCCTCCCTATTCGCCAGACATGAACCCCTGTTTGACGTTGTCAAAGGTTTCGGATAATTTCATTCAGAGACTACGCCATATTATTGCTACGCATGGTGGATATGTGGAAAATATCGTACTATAGAGTTTTTTCCCAGACCGCAGCGCCATCTGTTGTTGAAAATTGTAACTACTGTAATTTCGAAAGTTTGTCTGCCTTAAAATGTACTGTTGTCCCAAGCATATTGCAACAAATGGTGTATTTCTATCGCTGCTCGTTTAGTTTTTATTGCCGTTTCAAATATACCGGTCATTTTTGAAACACCCTGTATATACAAAGGACATATAAAAGATGCGAAAGAGGCTCTCCAACACGTATGGATCAAACTACTCAACAAATGCCTGGAACTTGGACGAATTCCGACCCAATACAGACACTCGATAATAAAAGTCCTCTACAAAGGTAGAGGAGACCCAACGGACACAAACAAGTACAGAGGCATACCTCTGGAAAATTCTCAGTTCAAGATGTTTTCAAAGATAATTACACAAAAAAATCAAAGCCTCTGTTGAGAGTCACCTCCCAGAACGACAAATGGGCTTCAGATCTGGAAGATCAACACTTATGGCAGTTAGGCTTCTGCTAACCAACATCGACGAAGCGCTACAAAAGAAACAGTCATTCTGCACAGTGTTCATAGACTTCACCAAAGCCTTTGACCTACTGGAAAGATATCTCATATTCCGAAAACCGGAAAACACAATGGGAGGAGATAGCGTATGGGCAAGAAAATCAAGTCAGTCCTCGAACACAACTTAATCACAATATCAGACAACCTTTCTTTTTCGAGTCTCGTTCTGCAATCGAACGGAGTCTTACAGGATGAGCCAATGAGCCCTCTGCTGTACATTCTTGCCACTGAAAAAGTACTGCAAATTGTAGAAAATGAAGAAGATGTATACAATTATGCATATGCTGACGACATAGCCATAGGTTCAACAGATAAACAAAAGCTGCAGAAAATCATTGAAAAAATAGATGAATGGTGCAGTGAGCACAAACAACAGATACACTACAAAGACAGAAATGGTGATTTTCACAATAGGAGGCAAAACACCCAAGAACGCGGAAATCAACATTTGTAGGACAAAAAATAAAAATCTCATTAGACTGTAAATACTTAGGGGTAACATTGGAACCAAGAGCCAAATGCTTCACAAAACATACAACAGAACGTGCCGCCAAAGCAATAATAGCAATACAGGACATCAAAATCAACCGCCTACTCAGTCTAGAAACGGCCATAAAATTATTCAGCGAAAATATCTTGCCAATCCTGGCCTATGGGATGGAGGTTATATAGGACCACCTGACAGAAAAAAATCTAGAAACACTAGAAAAGGCAAAATCGACTTACCTAAAAAGAGCACTAGGTCTCTCAAAGACAACAAGATCTAGACTAGTGTACCTGCTAGCGAGAGAGATATTCCTAATTGAAGACATCAAACTTCGATATAATTATGATGCCACACACCAGGGCTTTCAGAAATCAACTGAAGATCATGGAAGATAAACGAGAAAAAGTATGGCCCGAGTTCTATGGCACCGAAGCCGCTCATGGACGGCACCAAATTTCGAACTGCGACATGTCGTAAATAGATTTTCTATTCACGGCTTACATCATCTAATTTGCAAAAACAAAACTTATCGCGACCCAACCGCCGGCCAGAGTGGCCGAGCGGTTCTAGGCGCTTCAGTTGCAGGTTCGAATCCTGCCTCGGGCACGGAGGTGTGTGATGTCCTTAGGTAGGTTAGGTTTAAGTAGTTCTAGGGGACTGATGACCTGCGATGTTAAGTCCCATAGTGCTCAGAGCCATTTGAACCATTTGAACCATCACGACCCAACCACAACATGTGTGTGAGAACTGTATAACGAAGCATGTGAACGATATCACATAGAACTGTGCAGTAAAAGAGTGAAACCTATAAATGAATACGCAAAAAAGTAAAATATAAATGTAAATGTAAAATGTTTAGCAAAGTAACTGTATATGGGTATTTGGCTCCAATTGTATTAAATATATGCACTACTGGCCATTAAAATTGCTACACCAAGAAGAAATGCAGATGATAAACGGCTATTCATTGGACAGATATATTACACTAGAACTTACATGTGATTACATTTTCACGCAATGTGGGTGCATAGATACTGAGAAATCAGTCCGCAGAACAACCACATCTGGCCGTAGTAACGGCCTTGATACGCCTGGGCATTGAGTCAAACAGAGCTTGGATGGCGTGTACAGGTACAGGCCCATGCAGCTTCAACACGATACCACAGTTCATCAAGAGTAGTGACTGGCGTATTGTGACGAGCCAGTTGCTCGGCCACCATTGACCAGACGTTTTCAGTTGGAGAGAGATCTGGAGAATGTGCTGGCCAGGGCAACAGTCGAACATTTTCTGTATCCAGAAAGGCCCGCACAAGATCTGCAACATGCGGTCGTGCATTATCCTGCTGAAATGTAGGGTTTCGCAGGGATCGAATGAAGGGTAGAGCCACGGGTCGTAACACATCTGAAATGTAACGTCCACTGTTCAAAGTGCAGTCAATGTGAACAAGAGGTGACCGAGACGTGTAACCAATGGCACCCCATGCCATCATATCGGGTGATACGCCAGTATGGCGATGACGAATACACGCTTCCAATGTGCGTTCACCGCGATGTCGCCAAACACGGATGCGACCATCATGATGCTGTAAACAGAACCTGGATTCATCCGAAAAAATTACGTTTTGCCATTCGTGCACCCAGGTTCGTCGTTGAGTACGCCATCGCAGGCGCTCCTGTCTGTGATGCAGCGTCAAGGGTAACCACAGCCATGGTCTCCGAGCTGATGTCCATGTTGCTGCAAACGTCGTAGAACTGTTCGTGCAGATGGCTGTTGTCTTGCAAACGTCCCCATCTGTTGACTCAGGGATCGAGACGTGGCTGCACGAACCGTTACAGCCATGCGGATAAGATGCCTGTCACCTCGACTGCTAGTGATACGAGGCCGTTGGGATCCAGCACGGCGTTCCGTATTACCCTCCTGAACCCACCGATTCCATATTCTGCTAACAGTCATTGGATCTCGACCAACGCGAGCAGCAATGTTGCGATACGACAAAACCGCAATCGCGATAGGCAACAATCCGACCTTTATGAAAGTCGGAAACGCGATGGTACGCATTTCTCCTCCTTACACGAGGCATCACAACAACGTTTCACCAGGCAACGCCGGTCAACTGCTGTTTGTGTATGAGAAATCGGTTGGAAACTTCCCTCATGTCAGCACGTTGTAGGTGTCGCCACCGGCGCCAGCGTTGTGTGAAAGCTCTGAAAAGCTAATCATTTGCATATCACAGCATCTTCTTCCTGTCGCTTAAATTGCGCATCTGTAGCACGTCTACTTCGTGGTGTAGCAATTTTAATGGCCAGTAGTGTATTTAATAGATTAACTCATTTTTAAAGTAAACAGAATTTCGAAGGTGTTTTATACACGTGAGTTCCATTCTTTAAAGAATCGGGGTTTTATTGGTAGTTTCCCTGACATACAACCATTCTCGCTTGGGCTGCAGTTTAGTAACCGTGGATCGCGAGAGGTGCAGGAGGAATACTGACACTCGCTTGTCTGCGCTTCTGTTATTCCAGAACGGCGGCGGAATATTCCCGAATTTCTGGCCCGTGTCTCGGGCTTCCGGTGCAGCGGTGAACGGCAGGGATCGTGTGGCAGAATGAGCCCGGAAGCAGATCAGGCAGGCGTGTGGCGCGCGGCTCTGCATTGCCGGGGAGCGGGGATCGATGCCAGCGGCACGGACGGGCTCGGCTCATTTGACGTCTCCTCTCTCTCTCTCTCTCTCTCTCTCTCTCTCTCTCTCTCTCTGTCTCTCTGTCTCTCCCTCTCTCTTTGTCTGCGGGACGGGGCGCATCTAACTGCGGCTCGTTCCGCCGCCCTCGGCAATTGTCCTCTCCGTGTTGCGTCCCCGTTGGAGAGCATGGAAACCTGGCGCCAGTAGTTTGTTAGCCACACCCATACAGGTGGCAGTACACTGCGTCATTAGCTTCTGCTTCACGAGAGCCATTTGCAGCGCACTATTCGTAGAGCGGTGCCTCGGTAAATTCGTGTGCCAACAGGTCATTTGCAGTGATAGCGCACGTTCCCGCTGTAATACCGTTTCACACAGCACAGGCCACGTTACAAAAGCGCAGGGCAGTACCTTTTATGACGCTTTAATATAAACATCTTCTTATCCATTGTCTCATGGCTGTACTACAATGGCGGTAAATGGCTAACAGCTGTGCAACAAGGCTAAACGTGAATCGCGGTATGAACAAAAAGTGTAATTTAATAAATATGCAGAACGAACTTAAAATTGCTGCAGAAGCAGAAACGTGACTCCATTATGGTTTTGTACGTCTTTTAAACAAAACACATAGGTGCTCGAAACCATACTCTGTTCGTTTTAATTGTCTTCGCCCTAACCTCAGCCGCCCGGGGTGGCCGAGCGGTTCTAGGCGCTACAGTCTGGAACCGCGCGACCGCTACGGTCGCAGGTTCCAATCCTGCCTCGGGCATGGATGTGTGTGATGTCCTTAGGTTAGTTAGGTTAAAGTAGTTCTAAATTCTAGGGGACTGATGACCTTAGCGGTTAAGTCCCATAATGCTCAGAGCCATTTTGAACCTAACCTAAAATTCACGATGGAAATTGAAAATGAGGGTAAGTTACCCTTTATGCATCTACTGGTTCATAAAGAAATGACGGAACTCTTGGCCACAGAGTTTATAGGAAACCGACACATACTGAAAGATATTGTCATGCTACCAGCTATCATCCATCGTTTCAACGTACAAGACTCCTGTGGACCTTGGTCAAAAGAACAAATGCTATCACTGATGCTGAGAACTTACCACAAGAGCGACAACATACTAAGGCGTGTTTAATCGTAACGGCTATACGGACGTGCATATGAGTTTGGGCTATTACCCAAGCCAGCTGAAGACACTTTTAGTTCTGTGGCTTTCCTTCCGTATGCTAGGAACGTACAGGCCAAGGTAGGTAGGGCATTGAAGAATTATGAAATCAGACGTGTTTTCCGTCCGCCAGCTAAGATTAGAGCACTTCTTGGCTCTGTTTAGGACGATTTAGGTCTGAGGCAAACTGGCATTTGCAAAGTGAGTGCGGTAAGATGTATTTTGGCCAAACTATTCGTACCGTCAATGACAGATGTGCCGAAAATCATCGCCATACGCGATTATTACAACCTGAGAAATCTGCGGTGGCTGGGCACTGCCTTACAGAATGACGTACACTGAAGTGCCAAAGAGACTGGTATAGGCATGAGTATTTAAATACAGAGTTATGTAAACAGGCAGAATACGGAACTCCGGTCAGAAACGCCTATATAAGGCAACAAGTATATGGCACAGCTGTTAGATGAGTTACTGCTCCTACAATGACAGATTATCTAGATTTAAGTGAGTTTGAACGTGGCGTTAGAGTCGGCGCATAAGCGATGGGACACAGCATCTCCGAGGTAGGGACGAGGAAGATTTTCCCGTACGACCATTTCACGAGTGTACCGTGAATATCAGGAATCTGGTAAAACATCAAATCTCCGACATCGCTGAGGCCCGAAAATGATCCTGAAAGGATGAGACCAACGACGACTGAAGAGAGTTGTTGAATGTGACAGAAGTGCAACCCTTCCGCAAGTTGCTGTAGATTACAATGCTGGCTCATCAACAAGTGTCAGCGTACAAACTACCCAACGAAACATCATCAGTATGGGCTTTCGGAGCCGAAGGGTGCATGGGGGCTTAATTATTTTATAATGCAAATATTTTTTAAATTTTTAGTAGCTGTCTGTCCGATTACGAAGTCTCGTAAACGTTTGGCCCTGTCTGGTACTTGTGCGCAATCTGACTGCACAGAACAACAACAAGGAATGAAAGGAGACTTCCGTTAACACAATTAATTAATTAAGTCCCCAGCAACTATGAAAGCTACGAAACAACAAGGCACAAGTGTCACTGTTCTGTGTGTGGAAGTGTGATTCAACGTACACATCTGACACGGTTCTTCCTCAATAAGACCAGATATCTTAAACACCATTTATACTGAAGTAATTAAAAAAAACCAGAAATACTATAATTGCACATAGAAACCAGAAATACAGTCTAATACAAGAACACGAGCCAGATGCTTTGTTGACTGAACCTGTGACCAAGAGGCATTATTGTTTAAGACATTGAAATAATAAAAAAAGGAATTTTTTTACCTTCATATATATTGACGAAAAGCACATTACAGCATCCCTAATCCAACAACATCTGGTGTCTAGCCCATCAAAACAATACTACAAGTTCTGAACAAGCACTCTCCATGGGAACTTCTCAACAACGACTCACCACTGCTACATCTCAATAGCACTCTCCACCACGACTTCTCGCTAAGAACTGCTAGTGGAGGCGGCTGAATAATACTCTTTGGCGCAATCTCTGGCGCTGTGGCTCAGTGTAGCCACCTTTCAAGGGTCACTGGTGTATCCTTGATGACTGCAAGAGTCAAACCTTCACGCAAGGTGACCGTCAACACCGACATGTCTCTTTTCAAATTGTATAGACTTGTACGGGTGTGGAGACAACCTCATGAATCCATGGACCCTGCATGTCAGCAGGTGACTGTTCAGTCTGGAGGAGCCTCGGTAATGACATGGAGCCTGTGTAGTTGGAGTGATTCCTGATAAGTCTAGATACGACTCTGACAGGTGACACGCACGTAAGCATCCTATCTGATCACCTGCATCCATTCATATCCATTGTGCATTCCGACGGACTTGGGCAAATCCAGCAGGACAATGCGACACCCCACATGTCCAGAATTGCTACAGAGTGGCTTCAGAAATACTCTTCTGGGCTTAAATACTTCCGCTGGCCACCGAACTCCCTAGGAATGAACATAATTGAGCATAACTGGGATGCCTTGCAACATGCTGTTCGGAAGAGATCTCCACCCTGTCGTATTCGTATGGATATGGACAGCCCTGCAGGACTCATGGTGTCAGTTCCCTCCAGCGCTACTTCAGACATCCTGTCGTACTCGTACGGATATGGACAGCCCTGCAGGATTCATGGTGTCATTTCCCTCCAGCGCTACTTCAGACATCCTGTCGTACTCGTACGGATATGGACAGCCCTGCAGGATTCATGGTGTCATTTCCCTCCAGCGCTACTTCAGACATCCTGTCGTACTCGTACGGATATGGACAGCCCTGCAGGACTCATGGTGTCAGTTCCCTCCAGCGCTACTTCAGACATCCTGTCATACTCGTACGGATATGGACAGCCCTGCAGGATTCATGGTGTCAGTTCCCTCCAGCGCTACTTCAGACATCCTGTCGTACTCGTACGGATATGGACAGCCCTGCAGGATTCATGGTGTCAGTTCCCTCCAGCGCTACTTCAGACATCCTGTCGTACTCGTACGGATATGGACAGCCCTGCAGGATTCATGGTGTCAGTTCCCTCCAGCGCTACTTCATACATCCTGTCGTACTCGTACGGATATGGACAGCCCTGCAGGATTCATGGTGTCATTTCCCTCCAGCGCTACTTCATACATCCTGTCGTACTCGTACGGATATGGACAGCCCTGCAGGATTCATGGTATCAGTTCCCTCCAGCGCTACTTCAGACATTACTCGAGTCCATGCCCCGTCGTGTTGCGGCACTTCTGCGTGGTCGCGGTGGCCCTACACGATATTAGCCACGTGTACCAGTTTCTTTGGATCTTCAGTGTAGGATCCTATACAACGAGACACAAGTGGGTGGTAACGCGTCGCGATACTAAGATTGTGTTTTAAAAGAATCAATCGAAATCATACTAACAGATAATATCATTAACCGTGATAATCGATACCCGCTACGTAAAACTTGGCTTCCTATTTTATCAGATATGAAGAAACAATGGTATCTGAATTTCTAGCGATATATCGTCCATCGACATTATTCACCACCGGAGGCGCTGCAATTTTTCTTGCACCAGGGGGCAGCAGAAACGTTTGCCTATTGACTTAGCGCATGCCCTTTTGTATTTTCTCTGCATATTATGTTTCCGTGTTCACGGTTTGAATCAATTGTCGGCGAGAGCGGCTCAGCTTTTCTCACCGGATGATGGCGGCGAAGTGGAGCGCGGAAATATTGTGTGCAGAGGACAGTTTGATCTGGCTGAAGACCCAACAAGAATTTTATCTGTTGAAAGTTTACATAGAGCGCGAGTGAAATTGCTTGGCAGCTGCACACGTAATTAAGAACTGAAGAACGCGGGACATCACGATTCCGTTGGGCAATACGTGTTCAGTGCACACTGATTTACTGCGAAGTTCTGGCCGTATAAAGCCCAAATGTAAAGTTGGGTCCAGCTGTAGTTAAATAGTGCCCATAACTTTTAACCAAGGCCACGCACGCACACATGGATGAAGATGATAGGGAAGTTAATATCTCGCTCCATGCAATCTCTAACTTTTCGGTAAGTCGAAAGAACATCTACATCTACATGGATACTCTGCAAATCACATTTAAGTGCCTGGCAGAGGGTTCATCGAACCACCTTCGCCGGCCGTGGTGGCCGAGCGGTTCTAAGCGCTACAGTCTGGAACCGCGCGACCGCTACGGTCGCAGGTTCGAATCCTGCCTCGGGCATGGATGTGTGTGTTGTCCTTAGGTTAGTTAGGTTTAAGTAGTTCTAAGTTCTAGGGGACTGATGACCTCAGAAATTAAGTCCCATAGTGCTGAGAGCCATTTGAACCATTTTTTGAACCACCTTCACGATTACCCGTTATTCCAATCTCGTATAGCGCGCGGAAAGAATGAACACTATTATCTTTCCGTGCGAGCTCTGATTTCCCTTATTTTATCGTGGTGATCGTTCCTCCCTGTGGTTGTCGGTGTCAACAAAATATTTTCGCATTCGGAGGGGAAAGTTGGTGATTGTAATTTCGTGAGAAGATTCCGTCGCAACGAAAAACGCCTCTCTTTTAATGATTTGCAGCCCAAATCCTGTATCATTTCTGTGACACTCTCTCCCATATTTCGCGATAATACAAAACGTGCTGCCTTTTTTTGAACTTCTTCGATGTACTCCGTCAGTCCTCTCTGGTAAGGATCCCACACCACGCAGTAGTATTCTACACTACTGGCCATTAAAATTGCGACACCACGAGGATGACGTGCTACAGACGCGAAATTTAACCGACAGGAAGAAGATGCTGTGATATGCAAATGATTAGTTTTCAGAGCATTCACACAAGGTTGGCGCCCGTGGCGACACCTACAACGTGCTGACATGAAGAAAGTTTCCAACCCATTTCTCATACACAAACAGCAATTGACCAGCGTTGCCTGGTGAAACGTTGTTGTGATGCATCGTGTAAGGAGGAGAAATGCGTACCATCTCGTTTCCGCTTTGATAAAGGTCGGATTGTAGTCTATAGCGATTCCGGTTTATCATATCGCGACATTGCTGCTCGCGTTGGTCGAGATCCAATGACTGTTAGCAGAATATGGAATCGGTGGCTTCAGGAGGGTAATACGGAACGCCGTGCTGGATCCCAACGGCCTCGTATCACTAGTAGTCGAGATGGCAGGCATCTAATCCGCATGGCTGTAACGGTTCGTGCAGCCACGTCTCGATCCCTGAGTCAACAGATGGGGACGTTTGCAAGACAACAGCCATCTGCACGAACAGTTCTACGACGTTTGCAGCAACATGGACATCAGCTCGGAGACCATGGCTGTGGTTACCCTTGACGCTGCATCACAGACAGGAGCGCCTGCGATGGTGTACTCAACGACGAACCTGGGTGCACGAATGGCAAAACGTAAATTTTTTTATGAATCCAGATTCTGTTTACAGCATCGTGATGGTCGCATCCGTGTTTGACGACATCGCGGTGAACGCACATTGGAAGCGTGCAATCGTCATCGCCATACTGGCGTATCACCCATCGTGATGGTATGGGGTGCCATTGGTTACACGTCTCGGTCACCTCTTGTTCGCATTGACGGCACATTGAACAGTAGACGTTACATTTCAGATGTGTTACGACCCGTGGCTCTACACTTCATTCGATCTCTGCGAAACCCAACATTTCAGCAGGATACTGCACGATCGCATGTTTCAGGTACTGTACAGGCCTTTCTGGAACGTTCGACTGCTGCCCAGCACATTCTCCAGATATCTCACCAATTGAAAACGTCTGGTCATTGGTGGCCGAGCAACTGGCTCGTCACAATACGCCAGTCACTACTTTTGATGAACTGTGGTATCGTGTTGAAGCTGCATGGGCAGCTGTACCTGTACACGCCATCCAAGCTCTGTTTGACTCAATGCCCAGGCGTATCAAGGCCGTTATTACGGCCAGAGTCGGTTGTTCTCGGTAATCACCTCGCCGGCCGAGGTGATCGAGCTGTTCTAGGGGCTACAGTCTGGAACCGCGCGACTGCTACGGTCACCGGTTCGAATCCTTCCTCGGGCATGGATGTGTGTGATGTCCTTAGGTTAGTTAGGTTTCAGTAGTTATAAGTTCCAGGGGACTGATGACCTCAGCAAAAAATGGTTCAAATGGCTCTGAGCACTATGGGACTCAACTGCTGTGGTCATCAGTCCCCTAGAACTTAGAACTACTTAAACCTAACTAACCTAAGGACATCACACACACCCATGCCCGAGGCTGGATTTGAACCTGCGACCGTAGCAGCAGCGCGGCTCCGGACTGGAGCGCCTAGAACCGCACGGCATCCGCGGCCGGCTGACCTCAGCAGTTAAATCTCATAGTGTTCAGAGCCATTTGAACCATTTTTTGTAATCACCTGTCAGTTCTTGTATATTATATTTGTCCAATGAATACCCGTTTATCATCTGCATTTCTTCTTGGTGTAACCATTTTAATGGCCAGTAGTGTAAAAGAGGACGGACAAGCGTAGTGTAGGGAGTCCCCTTAGTACATCTGGGGAAAAGATTTTTCAACGATGAAGACGTCCACACAGAGGTTCTCGAACGACTCCGTGAGCAAGGAGTGGATTTCTATCCAACGATCCGACCGTTGTTTAAAAAGACTTTGTGCTTATGTTAAAAAATAGTGTCATTTGTCTGAGCGACGTTGAAGTGTAGAGTAGCATTCAAAGTTACTTCGCTTCGTAATAACACGTAACTCAGTTTTTGAAGTCCCCTCGTACGTAAATAACGCCTATTTCAAGTAGCATCAGAGCACTTGGTGTAGGTTTTCTGCACTGACTGCCGAGATAGCCGAGGGGTTATTTGTTTATATTAGAGCTGAACAAAGATTAGACCAGCTATATCACTGAACGGCTAAAATGGTACACATCTCGAGTTGTGCCTTGCCCATCTAACGAATTCCAGGGAGAATAAAATCTTCATTTTCAATATGTCACGTAATTATTCACCGAATGTAAAAGTTTAGAATGGTCTTATAATCTTCTCATTAAGTGGTATAATTTTACGTTAAGGATTTAACACGATAAGTCAACCATTGAAGTTAGATACTTCGATTATGTGTTGAGGCAGCGTAACTTATCCCACGGAAATTACCCAGACTATATCCACCTGGTATTTGAGAACGAGAGCACTTACAAAATTCCGACTAACTTTACATAAATTTTGAAACATTTTCGAAACTATTTCTCAATAACTCCTCCCACAAAAGTATGAAAGAAAAAATGTTTGTCCCTTGCTACGTTTTAACTGTTAACGCAATAAAACTTCAGTATTAAGTATGAAGTTTTGATTTGTATTGTATTATATTGTATGTTAACCGGGGACCTAGAAACGACGGAGAGGCTCCGTCCCCGCCGCAGCCGCAGTGGTCCGCAACCCCACGACGACTACCGCAGTCCACTTCACCCCTCCGCCGCCCTACACCGAACCACTCTTTCCGGGTTATTGTGCGGTTTGGCCCCCGGTGGACCCCCCCAGGAAACGTCTCACACCAGACGAGTGTAACCCTTACGTTTGCATGGTAGAGTAATGGTGGAGTACGCGTACGTGGAGAACTTGTTTGCGCGGCAATAAAAAAAATGGCCCTGAGCACTATGGGATTCAACTTCTCAGGTCATTAGTCCCCTAGAACTTAGAACTAGTTAAACCGAACTAACCTAAGGACATCACAAACATCCATGCCCGAGGCAGGATTCGAACCTGCGACCGTAGCGCTCTCGCGGTTCCAGAACCGCACGGACACTTCGGCGCGCGGCAATCGCCGACGTAGAGTAACTGAGGCGGAATAAGGGGAACCAGCCCGCATTCGCCGAGGCAGATGGAAAACCGCCTAAAAACCATCCATAGACTGGACGGCACACCGGACCTCGACACTAATCCGCCGGGCGGATTCGTGCCGGGGACCAGGCGTTCCTCCCCGGAAAGCCGTGCATTAGACCGCACGGCCAATCGGGCGGGCTAACTTTTAACTCTATACACAACATACTTTGTAAGCAGTGTCTGTTGTGTATGACCTCGTACACAATGGCAAGGGGAGGATGCTACAGAGTGGTGCAGTAGCTGTCGTCGTAGGAAAGCTGGACAGGAGCAGAAATGATTTGCGAACGAGTTAGCACAACAAATAGAAAATTCCCATTACAAATACTGCAGCAAGAAACAGAGTCCAGCTCATACAATAGCAACAACGGGGATGTTGGAGCCGCGCCTACGCCCCGTGGGTATGAACCATTGCCAGCCTACTTAACGTCATCGTCATACGAGCTCAGGACCTGACGTGATGTTTAAGGTACCACTCGCTGCACGGTACAGTCACTTGTGGTTCGCACAATCTGGACAGAAGAGGCTGGACAGCATTAGTTGTATTTCTGACGTGTTACGGTCGGCTGATGTATCCAATCTTCGAGAACTCCTTGATGTTATGTTTCCACAAGACAGAGTGAGACCACATATTAACGACGCTGTCCTGACCTATGTTTATAGAAAGGATGTCCGAGTGTTGCCGTGTCCAGCGCGTTCACCAGATCTCTCAACCGCTGAAAACATCTGCTAAACGCTTGCCGAGAAGCTGCCAAGCCATCACTTGCCAGCTACTCCGGTAAGTGAATTATCGCATAGACTTGAAGCAGCATGGACGGACGTGCCCGTGTCTTTTATCCAAGCTCACTTTGGCTCGATGCCGGCCGGAGTGGCCGAGCGGTTCTAGGCGCTACAGTCTGGAACCGCACGACCGCTACGGTCGCAGGTTCGAATCCTGCGTCGGGTATGGATGTGTGTGATGTCCTTAGGTTAGTTAGGTTTAAGTAATTCTAAGTTCTAGGGGACTGATGACCTCAGAAGTTAAGTCCCATAGTGCTCAAGCCATTTTTTTTTTTTTTTTTTTTTTTTTTTTTTTTGGCTCGATGCCCACCTGGGTTAGACCCATAACTGCTACCACAGCTGGCATAATTGCTTACTGGATTTAGCACACTGCATCCCGCCAGACATATGCAATTCACGTATTTTTCTTGACCTATTTACACACAAGGTTGGCCAGGCGTCGTACCTTAGCAAAACAGATTTAGTCTCCAGGTTCGGATCGAATCTCAATTCGCTTTTACGAAGTCTACTCCACGGCACTGGCTACTTACTTAACTTGCATTTATCGCGAATCTCTCGCCCAGCGCAAATCCCAACCGACTGAAAAAAAAGCGCAGATGACTCCAGTATATAAGAAGGATAAATGAATCGATCTTCAAAACTAACACAGCCGTGTCCTTTAAGTATCTGGGAGTAACGTTGCAAAGATATATGGAATTGGACGATCATACGAGCAATATAGTAGGGAAGGCGGATGGTCGACTTCGGTTTATTGGGATAATTTTTGGGAATTGTGGTTCGTCTGTAAAGGAGACTTTTGGAAATTTGTGGTAAGGTCTTATGGGACCAAACTGCTGAGGTCATCGGTCCCTAAGCCTACACACTACTTAATAATATAAACTAACTTCCGCTGTCGACAACAGAGACACCCATACCCGAGGAAGGACTCGAACCTACGACGGGTGGGGGGGGGGGGGGGGGGGGTGCCGCACGGACTTTTGAAACTTCCCCTTTGAATGTAAAGAAAGACTGTGCTGGTGGTAAACTTGTACGTTGTTTGATACGGAAACAGCTGAGTAAAACCGAAAGTAATCAGACAGTTTTTTCTTTACCTATTCTGATCATTTCTAAACTGACACACAATATTTTAGCGTAATGCGGTCTGACTTTTAATAATCCCTACAAAAGAATAGCCCTGGCTAACAATAACCTATACCCTTCAGGCGAATCACTTACCTCACAAAAATCTTCGTTACTGGAACTACTTCAATACAGCGAGCGACAATACTGCCAACTAAATAAAAGATTCTAACTACTGAAGGCACTAACTACTGTTAGGCATATAGTTAGCAAAATGGTTCAAATGGCTCTGAGCACTATGGGACTCAACTGCTGAGATCATTAGTCCCCTAGAACTTGGAACTAATTAAACCTAACCCAAGGACATCACAAACATCCATGCCCGAGGCAGGATTCGAACCTGCGACCGTAGCGGTCTTGCGGTTCCAGACTGCAGCGCCTTTAACCGCACGGCCACTTCGGCCGGCTATAGTTAGCAAACGAAAAATTTTGATAGAGAACAAACAATGTATTTACCTTAATAATGTTCAAAAGTCATCATATATCAATTCATGATATCCATCTTTACAAATTTCCTTTTTCTGGCGGACACCCGTCCAGGTCGTCCGCTTATAGCTATCTCTCAAAACTCTGCCATCTCTCTCCCCACGTGCACCACTGCTGGCGGCTCACCTCCAACTGCCCAACGCTACGCGCTGTTCACACCCGCCCAACACTACACTAGTGAAAAACTTACAACAATGAGTCCAACCAGCCACAGACTGCACACAACGCGTTCAGCTATTTTCATACAGAGCGCTACGTGACGTTACCAAAATAAAAACCTTAACAGTCTAGTTACACTTTGACAAGGCGCCTCAGACCGCGCGGCTACCCCGCGTGACTAAAGGAGACTGCTTATAGGACGGTTGTGCGCCCTATATTGAGTACTGCTCGAGTCTTTGGTATCCGTACTACATCGTATTAAAGGAAGACATGGAAGCAATTCAGAGATGGGCTGTTAGATTTGCTACCGGTGGGTTCGAACAACACGCAAGTGCTGCGGAGATAGTTCAGGAACTCAAATGGGGATTCCTGGAGTGAAGGCGGCGTTCTTTTCGAGAAACACAGTTGAGAAAATTTATAGGCCCAGTATTTGAAGCTGAGTGCAGAACGAGTCTACTGCCGCCAAGGACCACGAAGATAAGATGCGAGAAATTAGTGCTCATAGCGAGGCATGGGGACAGTCGTTTTCCCTCGCTCTATTTGCAGGTGGAACAGAAACGGAAATGACTCTTAGTGGTACAGGGTACACTCTGTCACTCACCGAACAGTGGCTTGCGGATTATGTGTGTAGATGTATTAGAAGTAATGAACTCTGGCATAGAATCACCTTAGAGTGACGTACAAGGATGCCAAGGATGCCCAATCGGTTGGAGCCATTGTTGCTCCAAGAACTCGCAGAAATGCACACTAAATTTCTCTCTCTGTGCATACTCAGACACACATAATTTAAACACGCATTATTCGTAGTGTTCTGTACACACACATTATATGACTCGTCTTTAGTCTCTACCTTTCCTGGTTTTGCGCCGGCCGGTGTGGCCGAGCGGTTCTGGGCACTTCAGTCTGGAACTGCACGACCGTTAAGGTCGCAGGTTCGAATCCTGCCTCGGGCATGGATGTGTGTGATGTCCTTAGGTTAGTTAGGTTCAAGTACTTCTAAGTTCTAGGGGACTGATGGCCTCAAATGTGAAGTCCCGTAGTGCTCAGAGCCATTTGAACCTGGTTTTGCAGTTTTAATAAACAGCATTGTAATTCGTGCTGCTTACTGATATTCGTCATACGTACTAGTACCCCTTTGTGAATAGAATACTGTGGTCAATGTGAAACTAAATTTCATGCTTCGGCTGACAGCACTGGACCACATTCACAACCACGAGAGAGACATACTTACTATGCATACGGCCGCGTCTGGCAAGCTGCGTCCGCCTACTTGCCGAAGCGTTCATTGTGTGTAAATTTCTGTCCAATCGGGAACGTACGCAGCGCCTCTCAGTGTCAACAGCTGCGCCCCACTGCAGAATACAAGCGCGATGGTCAGGAACACTCGTTCCACGTATTCAGCTGCTCAGGGATCACGTTACTGCGTAAGGAGAGCGCGTACCAACCGCCGTTGATATGAACCAACATTTGTGAGTTTTATAAGGTCGGGCGTAATATGTGTGTGGCGGTAGGGAGATGGGTCTTGTGGAGGCGCGGTTCTTTCTATTCCTTTACGACGAACCTGCACCTTACCTGTGAACATTGTCTCAGCAGATCATCAGTAGGAAAGCCGAGTGAAACCTACTGTACTTCGACGTGAACCAGGCTGCAATTAAAGTCACTAATCTACGTTTCGGGAGAAAGTTTTCACACGAAATGAAAGGTTGGAAATTTTGTCCTTAATTAATATATTCTGAAACTTAGGTGAACAAGCATCACCGCCAAGCCCATGCTAGTCTTAACACAGTCACTCATAATCCCTTTCACTCACGTTAGCAAGTTTATGGTGTTGCATTTCCCGAAAACGCAATAGTTACAAAAATACGGTTGTTTTTGATTGAGAATGCTCGCCAAATATTAAGTCTGTTGGTACCAAATGCAGTCACAGTTTTTAGCCACCGACCTGCTCAATACGCCATGCGGAATTTTTGTCTTTTCTTGTCACAAAATTCACTTAAAAATTCCGACATTTCTACACACACATCGGAATAATTATGCCGTCACTTTACAACACTTTTGATGTATGAAACACTGCTAGATCCGGCAACTTATCATTTCCATCGGAACTACTACTACACACGTCCGAACTATTTCATGGCTAGGCTCCGACTCCTCTTTGGAATATTCTAAGTCTTCTCTACCAGCAGAGAAAGGCGCGCGAAGAATACTGCTTTACCATTGGTCAGCTTACTCAACAGCCAATAGCAAAGCAACACTCTCCCGCGTCAGTCCGCGCTTTTTTATCAATAACCAATCGCAAAATAGTAAACCTAACTGCTCTTTTTACCGACGTAATTATCTAATATCCTGAAGTTTTGTTAATGCATAAAGTTAATAACTATTGTTATTTATACCTGAATTAACTTTCCCTTTACCATAAACTTACTTTGCAAATCTATTCTACAAATATCCACATTGTCCACATACATACTTCTTCGAAATGTTCCCACACTTAATCCCACTAAATAACTCGTTAAACAATTATGTTCATATTAACCTTAAACCACAATCACGCATCATTCATGCTGCTAAAACACATTTATAACTTTTATATACACAAAAAGACATAGTAACACTTTTTGAAAATACTAGTACAGTTTATGAAAAACATTCAATTACTTTAGTGCACTCTAGTGGGCACAGTCGAAACTAAAACCCATTCCCCTATCCAATACTGTGCTCTATCGGCTGATACATAAACTAAGTGCACGTCCAGTCTGGCGTCACCCTCTGTCACTATCCAGCTCTGAGACACATCTCCCACTTAACCGCCTACAAGGCAGGATCGGTATACGGCGCTACGCCTCAGCCTGGAGCGATAAGATGCTGCTACCGAAATACATACACTCTAAGGCTAACAATAAAATTATTAAAAATTTCAGAAAAGAAGGATATTCTTTCCAGAGGTCCACAGATTTCAGATCAAAAACTTTACTCAATAAAAAAAGAGACAGCCAAAATAGATCTCTATTTAGCATAAGCGTGTATCCACACTTCACGACATTTTCAGTAACTTATTTGAAATAGAAAGATTTAAATAGTGATCCGCGGTACAACAATTAAAGGCTGTCCAAATTTAGACACAATGATCAAATAACACATCCGAAATATAGGAAGTACAATAAAGGAGAAGGGCCTCTTTCCGCAGCTCAAGGGCAGCTAACACAAGACCGAAATATTCCTAATCTAAAACACAGAGCAGTAAATCTCATTGTAATATCATATTTTAGTATGGAAATAACTGTGTCAGATATTGTACTGTGTGTAGGAACCAAATACGTTATTCCTTGCATAAGAAAAGTGAACATTATCATAGTATGATGTAACTGACTTTTATTATCACTGTTGTTAAATGTAACGTTAATCACTCCGATTTTGTTCTTGTTCTGCCAAAGACGAAGTGAACTTATGATTGTCAATATTACGTGTAACAGCTCGATAGTATGAGCGAAAGTTGTATTCACAGATGAAATAAACGAGTGCTCATTGCTGATAAATAATTAGATGAGACTCGATCGCAAATATTACTCTTTCCAGCCATTGTAATTACTAAGAAAGTTTCAGCTGCACCACGTCAACGTAGAGTTGGAGAGACGCTCAGGAGATTGGCGAACGAACCTGCGAATAAACACGGTGAGTTTCAACGGACTCAAGAGCACTCAATAAGAAATCTGCCACAGCTATTAGTAACATATCACCACACGACAAAACACACACAAGGCGAGTTTAGTTTCAATGGACATTTCAATGCACCGTTTGAAAACCAAAATCACATGCTAATGTTGTCTGTCAAACCATAAAATACAATAAAAATAGCACTATATCACTGCAACCAACACACAGTAGAGTAACATATATGTCAGTTTGGTGACAGCTTAACCAGTAATCAGTAAGAGAAAATTACAACTTCCTACAAGAATTTCGGTAAGACAAGCTTTAAAGTAATTATCTGATAAGCAGAGGCCTCGAGCAAACACGATTCATGCTCGAGTTTGTTTCACCAAGGTACCTACAAGAAAGCGCTCTTGATTATACGCTTAGAGCATCTTCGAACGGCCACACAAGTCGAAAATTCAGAAACAACAAAATAATCGAAGAATTTATACAGGTGCCAAGACTAATACCTAGTAGTAAGACAGCGTATAAAACAATAACCTTAAAAGCGCAGACCAAGAATTTTACATCAATGCACAAGCACAAAAAATTTAAAGGCACGCTAACAGCAGTCTAATAACGAAACTCTACCATGTTGCAAACCAAGAACAAACAAGCGTCCACACGCTTAACATGGTGTCTTTAAATCTCCGAAAGATAAGTAGTAACTTAAGGTACGCACTCCAGCGCAAACTAATATCCAGACAAAGAGAAATATTAATCTCTATACAGCAATCCGTGTTGCGAAACACAGTAATCACAAGAGTAACAAATCCCTCGGCAACTTGAATAGAGAACTAAATGTACCTCCTTTTACTGCGGGAATGCTCTTCCTGGTGTAAAAGTATACTGTTTGCGAAGTCATTCAGTGCCCCATGCTTCCGTTGCTTCACTGAAAAGACTCCAACCGTACCACTATCGTTACACATAGAACTGAAGAAACTGAAACATAAGCAAAATCAAGTTACACAACGGTAAATCACAACCTTCATCATACAACCTACAACATATTTTTGGCAAAGCAAAATACTATGTAGAAAACCCTTAGTCTCTAGCGGCCAGCCGGCCGCAGTGACCGAGCGGCTCTAGGTGCTTCAGTCTGGAACCGCGAGACTGCTGCGGTCGCAGGTTTGAATCCTGCCTCGGACTTGGATGTGTGTGATATCCTTAAGTTAGTTAGGTTTAAGTACTTCTAAGTCCTAGGGGATTGGTGACCTCAGATGTTAAGTTGCATAGTTCTCAGAGCCATTTGAACCATTTTCTAGCGGCCAGCCAACCTGCAAAAGGGACCAGCAATACAATTTCAAACGGAAAATACTTAGTCCACTGTGGCCGTCCTTACTCAACATAGTTGCTCAAAATTCTGTAGGCAGAAACGTGCATCGCTTGCGTCGTTGAAACAGAAGGCACCAATCTCACACATGAGGTTTTTGCCAATCGTACATTAAAACAACTGCAACACATATTCATGAAGCCAATTAATAAACAGGAGAAGCACAGGTAGACAGCCCACTCGCTGTTCATCTCCGGACACTCAACAGAATAAAGAAACTAGACGTGCCGTATAACTTGTCAAGCAAGTTACACGAGACATACGACTGTAAACAGCTTTCAGTTAAATGCTGGTACAAGGTGCAATAGTAGAATAACGTACAAAACGAGTATCGTGCGCTAAAACGAGTATATAGACATTTGCTGTTAGGTGTGAACACGTACCCAAAACGGCTGTATGACTTGCTCCACAATTTATTCAAGGTAAACGACCACGAACAAATACAAATACGGTAAAGCAGAATTACCAGTTAAACGCTGGCAAGCTAGTTCTAAAAGTACATTCAGGCCACGCAGAGCAAGCACAAATTCAAGTAATATCCCAGATTTAGCACGTCTTATCCATAAGCCAAAACAGTAAAATTCTCATCTGAAATGAAGTGTTTAGTTCGATAGCAAAATAATAAATCCAACCCTCCCTGGTAACGTGGACGCTTCCGAGCATAGAGGGGGAGCGATAGGGAGGCGTGGAGGGGATGAGATTTGCGCGTGCGTGGAGGCAGAGAGCGGGCAAACGAAGTCCGTGTTGCCGAACTGGCTTGCTGTGGACGACAATCACGTTACGTTGCCTTCGGTATATCGTATTATACGTTCAAATCTATGAGGGAATAATACATTTTAAAATCGATTTCAATCA
The DNA here is from genome assembly GCF_023864345.2 of Schistocerca serialis cubense. Lineage (NCBI taxonomy): Eukaryota > Metazoa > Arthropoda > Insecta > Orthoptera > Acrididae > Schistocerca > Schistocerca serialis. The sequence goes on along the minus strand of NC_064638.1, from coordinate 1,231,546,850 downwards.
TTCGTCTACATGGGAGAGAACTTTAGTTGCGAGTCTTGAGGTTGTGTCCACTGCTCCATGCCAATTGTCTGTGTGATGTCGGAAGGCGAGAACAGCTGATACAGTTTTGTGATGAGGTCAAGAACTATTTTTCTCAAAACAATTGTCCAACGTCACGATTATCAAAAATAGTTGCAATAATCGCCACTTATTGCTATTTGGACTGTATTATAAGTAAAAATGTAGTACATAACTAAGTATACTTCAAACTCAAACCGAAATCATTATCTTTGTTTGTCTTCTTGCGGCGGCGCGGTACTTTCCGTCCCTTTACGACGGACCTGCACCTACCTGTGAACATTGTCTCAGCAGATCATCAGTAGGAAAGCCGAATGAAACCTACTCTACTTCGACGTGAACCAGGCTGCAATTAAAGTCACTAATCTACGTTTCGAGAGAAACACGAAGTGAAAGGTTGGAAATTTTGTCCTCAGTTAATATATTCTGAAACTTAGGTGAACAAGTATCACTGCCACGCACGTGCTAGACTTAACACAGTCACTCACAATCCCTTTCACTCACGTTAGCAAGTTTATGGTGTTGCATTTCCCGAAAACGTAATAGCTACAAAAATACTAATTGTTTTTGATTGAGATCGCTCGCCAAATATTAAGTCTGTCGGTACCAAATGCAGTCACAGTTTTTAGCCACCGACCTGCTCAATTCGCCACACGGAATATATGTCTTGTCTCGTCACAAAATTCACTTAAAAATTCCGACATTTCTACACATACATCGGAATAATTATGCCGTCACTTTACAACACTTTTGATGTATGAAACACTGCTAGATCCGGCAGCTTATCATTTCCATCGGAACTACTACTGCACACGTCCGATCTCTTTCATGGCTAGGCTTCGACTCTTCTTTAGAACACTTTAAGTCTTCTCTACCAGCAGAGAAAAGCGCGCGAGGAATATTGCCTTACCATTGGTCAGTTTACTCAACAGCCAATAGCAAAACAACATTCTCCCGCGTCAGTCCGCGCCTTTCATCAACAACCAATGGCAAAATAGTAAACCTAACGACTGCACCTTTTACCGACGTAATTATCCAATATGCTGAAGTTTTGTTTATGCATAAAGTTATTTACTATTGTTATTTATACCTGAATTAACTTTCCCTTTACCATAAACTTACTTTACAAATCTATTCTACAAAAATCCCCTTTGTTCATATCCATACTTCTTCAAAACATTCCCACACTAAATCCTACTACATAACTCTTTAAACAATTATCTTCATATTAACCTTAAACCACACTCACGGATCATTCATACTGCTAAAATACATTTATAACATTTTACATACACAAAAAGACATAACAACTCTTTATGAAAATACTAGAACAGTTTACGAAAAACATTCAATTACTTTAGTGAACTCTATTAGGCACAATCGAAACTAAAATCTCAGTCCCTCTATCCAATATTGTCCTCTATCGGCTGATACATAAACTACGTGCGCGTGCAGTCTCGCGTCACCATCTGTCACTATCCAGTTCTGAGACACATCTCCCACTTAACCGTCTCCAAGGCAGGATCGTTATACGGCGCTACGCCTCAAACTGCCCCAACTCCATATAATTTTTTTAAATGTGTATAATGCGCATATGTAGGTGTGTTTCACTGCTGATGAATGTAAATCACTATTATAAAAAATAATTACTGGTAGCAAACACTAGTGCAAAAGACTATAGTAAAAATTGTTATCATATTTTCGACATTACAGTAGGAGAAAGCATTTAAGATCCATTGAACAAGCCAGCAACTAACCATTTTCTGTGAATAACTCGACGGAATGCTGATCGATAACGTCGAAAACCCTCCCTTCTATTTTAAGGCATTTTCCAATTAGTGCCATGAAAATGACAGGAGTTTACGTATCGAAATATTGGTGTTTTTGACGAATTTATCCATCCGCATTCTCACGACGGGCCGGGAAAAGCTTAACTTGTCCTTGGGCAATGTACGGAACATTATAGACTCAATACTTCAAAGGTTACATGTTCCAAATCAATAAAAGCTAGGAAGTTCTCATGTACAGTGTATGCAGTTGACATGTTGACAAATACGTTTTCAAACCATGAGTCTTTGAAACCAAGAAAGATCATTACTTTACTTTATTTCAAAGTCTACATCGTAATACCACTTGCTATCTGAGTCCATGTCCGAACCATGTGATTGTAAATTTAGGATGATACGTTCAAGACTGTTATCCATCGTCACCTCCCTGTGTAAGTCTTATTTTTGAAACTTTTCAGCATAAACACGCAGTGTGCCAAATCTGAAGGGGAATGCTGTCTATTGTTTCATGCACAAGCCTTTCAGTGTCTGTTATCTTGAATGTTCTTTTTTTTTCTTTTTTTTTTTCAAATAGCTTGTAACCTGTGCGCAAATGAATTCTGTCAGATTATACTGACAATAATATGTGAGTAAATGCAAAACTGTGTGACCACATTCAAACGCAAGAAAGTCAAATTTGTACATTCGGTCTCGTGACTTTTGTAAATTAACGAGTCTGACTTATATTGTCCGGAATATCTTTATTTTTCAGCCGGAGCACAATATCCCCTTTCCCGGTGTTCGTACTTGGTCATTTCTCTGTAACAGCTGAATGCCGAGTGGCACGGTAATTACAGTGACCGACTTTGAAGCTAGGTATGGCAAGAATTATTCAGTAATCACTTCTTGAAAGTGACAGTTTTCACTCAACATTGTTTTTGTTAAAACTAAATACAAGTTTACACCCAGGAACCATATCTGAAGACGAGTCGGCCTTAGTGGCGCTACAGTCTGGAACCGCGCGACCGCTACCGTCGCAGGTTCGAATCCTGCCTCGGGCATGGATGTGTGTGATGTCCTTAGGTTAGTTAGGTTTAAGTAGTTCTAAGTTCTAGGGGACTGATGACCTCAGAAGTTAAGTCCCATAGTGTTCAGAGCCATTTGAACGACTTTCTGAAGACGAGTCAGCATGCAGGATAAGTATCCGAGAACCTTTTCCTAAGCGAACTATAAAACCGCCAGTACCATCACTCATTTTCCATCAGGTATTCACGTAATAAGTCTGATTCACGTGTGTTTCATCAAGATACACTGTAGATCTACCTCCTCCACTTGTATCGTGCATCTTTATTACGGAAGTGTTTCGTGCTGCTTCTATGTCACTTTCTGCAATTAAAAACTCTTTCCTTAACATGTTCAAAACGAATGTATTTTAAAATTCATTACATTGACGAAGCGCTACCTTTGAAGCGAATTTGCTCAGGCACAATTATAACAAGTTTTTCTGATGTTGGGTATTCCCTTTTTATTTACATTTCAAACATGGAGCGCTCTAAAACATCGTTGTCAAAGCCATCTACTTGTGTTACAGGTTGCTTGCGATTTCGATGATTTTAAGGCGACACGAAAACATATTTTCCTGAGGCTTCTACAGCTCCGACTCTTGTTTACTATTTTCTGTACAATTCTCTGGCCGACAAGCGCTTCTGCATTACGTTCTTGACTCTTCAGAATGTCAAAAATAGAAGCATCGCTTTCACATTCACATTTGAAGAAGTTATAAAAGCGCAACATAAACTTCCTGGACTGTCTGTGAAGCATCTACATCTACATGATTACTCTGCAGTTCATAATTAAGTGCCTGGTACATCGTTCGTAGAATCACCTCCGAGCTATTTCTCTACCTTTTCCTCTCGAACAGCGCGCAGAAAACGCGAACGCTTTTATCTTTCCCTGTGAGCTTTGATTTCCCTTATTTTGCGAGGTTTGTCCAGAAAGTAAGTTCCGATCGGTCGCGAAATGGAAACCACTGGGAAAATCCGGTAAAGCTTTGCACACATGTGTTGGGCAGTGTCTCCAGTATGTCCGTCGATCGTGTCGCGTCGCTCTTTGCAGTTTAGAGTGAACAGTGAGCACGTAAAGATGCGTAGAGAATAGGGTCTCCCGCCAAGTATGAGGGTCTGGTTAGAGGTTTCGCCTGTGTCAGCAGCCCACATAACAACTGTCGAGCAGTTCCTTCTGCAAGCCAATTCTCAGCCACACACTGCAGGGGCAATGAAGACGCTCCTGCAGCATTTCCAATGAGAAGTGTTTGGTCACTCACAGTACAGTCCATAATTGGCTCTCCCTGAGTCTCATCTCTGCTCGCAAGAACCGCTGGCTATAAAGGCAAAATTTTTCCACAGACAACGAACTGCAGACCAATGCAGATACCTGGCCGAAAGCACAGGCGGCTGCTTTCTGTGATGAGGGTATTGGAAAGTTGATACAACACTCGAAGTTGGAGCGGCGACTAAGTAGAGGTTTACCTAATTGTTGCAAATAAAACGTTTCTGGTTTTCACTGTGATTTCCATTTCGCGACCGATCGGAACTTACTTTCTGGACAACCCTCGTATTATGATGAACATTCTTCCCTATGTAGATGGGCACCAACACTTTCACATTTGAGGAGAAATTTGGTGACTGAAGTTTCATGAGAAAATCTCGCCACAACGAAAACGCCGTTGTTTTGATGATTGCCACCCCAATCCTCATATCATATCCGTGGTAGTCTGTCCCCTATTTCAAGAAAATACAAAACGAGCTGCTCTTCTTTGAACTTTTTCCATCAGTTCTATCTGCTGTGGATCCCACACCTGACAGCAGTACTCCAGAAGAGGCCGGAAAAGCATAGTGTAAGTAGTCTCTTTAGTAGACCTGTTGCATTTTCTAAGTGTTCTACCAATGAAATCGCAGTCTTTGGTTTGCGTTCCACACAACGTAATCAATGTGGTAGTTGTGTTTTAAATTATTTGTAATTGTAATGCCTAAGGGTTTAGTTGAATTTGCGGCCTTTACAATCGCGTCTTTTATCCTGTAAACCGAATTTAGCTGATTCCTTTTAGTACTCAGGTGGATGACTTCAGACTGTTCATGATAAAGAATGAACTGCCACTTTTCTCACCATACAGGTATCTTGTCTAAATCATTTTCGCAAACAGCCCAAGAGGGCTGCTCAGATTGTCTCCTAAATCGTTTATTACATCAGTAATAGAGGAGCGCGCAGAACACTTCTTTGCAAAGACCAGGTATCACTGCTATCGCTTCTATTTTACTCGGTGATTTTTCGTCGACTACTACATACAGTGATCTTTCTGACAGGAAATCACTAAGCCAGTCGCACGACTAAGGCGATACTCCATAGGCACGCAGTTTAATTGAAGTTGAATGTGATTAACTTCACGTTTCATGCTGTCACGTAACATTTTCATTTGGAAATCACACTAAAACGCTTACAGATACACATTCACAGGTATTCTGCTAAAGAAACTAATATCAACATCTGATTAAATACGAGGCGTGTTTTTTGAGTAAGTACTGTTTTGAAATTAAAAAAGACATGCTAAGATATCTCAATAATATTATTTTTACATGAACGCCTGTACCTGAATCTACTTTTCTACATAATTTCCGTCAATACTGAGGCACTTGTCATAATGTTGTACCAGTTTTTGAATACCCTCCTCATAGAAGTCTGCCGCCTGTCTTGTTAACCACTGCATCACCACTGTTTTGACTACGTCATCGTCTTCAAGTGCAGGAACAGATGGTGGTCACTGGGCGCAAGATCGGGGCTGTACAGAGGATGATCTAGAGTTTCCCATCGAAAAGAAGTGATGAGATCTTTGGTCTCATTCGCCACATGCGGACGGGCATTGTCTTGCAGCAAAACGATGCCCTTGCTCAACTTCCATGGACTGTTGCTTTGATTCTGGTGTGACGTAGGCCACCCACGTTTCATCGCCCGTAACAATTTGGCTTAAGAAATCATCACCGTCGTTGTGGTACCGCTGAAGTAAAGTCAATGCACTGTCTAAACGTTTGGTTTTGTGCACATCCGTCAACATTTTCGGTACCCAAGGTGCGCACAATTTTCGGTAATTTGAGTACTCGGTCACAATACCATATAAAGCACTACGAGAAACATTAGGAAAGTCATCCCGCAAGGACGAAATGCACCAAACTTTCATTAACGACCGAAGGATGTCCACTCCGTTGTTCATCATGCACTTTTTATAACACTCGGTAATCATTTACATAGCTTGTACTATAAAATACCAAATTTGGTTTATGTACTATGCCCACTGGTCAGGTGACTACAGGGTTATAAACACAAAATCAAATAGGGGTAATGCAGGAGTAGGTTTAATAATGAATAGGAAAATAGGAATGCGGGTAAGCTACTACAAACAGCATAGTGAACGCATTATTGTGGCCAAGATAGATACGAAGCCCACACCTACTACAGTAGTACAAGTTTATATGCCAACTAGCTCGGCAGATGACGAAGAAATTGAAGAAATGTATGATGAAATAAAAGAAATTATTAAGATTGTGAAGGGAGACGAAAATTTAGTAGTCATGTGTGACTGGAATTCGAGTGTAGGAAAAGGGAGAGAAGGAAACATAGTAGGTGAATATGGATTGGGGCTAAGAAATGAAAGAGGAAGCCACCTGGTAGAATTTTGCACAGAGCACAACATAATCATAACTAACACTTGGTTTAAGAACCATGAAAGAAGGTTGTATACATGGAAGAACCCTGGAGATACTAAAAGGTATCAGATAGATTATATAATGGTAAGACAGAGATTTAGGAACCAGGTTTTAAATTGTAAGACATTTCCAGGGGCAGATGTGGACTCTGACCACAATCTATTAGTTATGACCTGTAGATTAAAACTGAAGAAACTGCAAAAAGGTGGAAATTTAAGGAGATGGGACCTGGATAAACTGAAAGAACCAGAGGTTGTACAGAGTTTCAGGGAGAGCATAAGGCAACAATTGACAGGAATGGGGGAAAGAAATAAAGAAGAATGGGTAGCTTTGAGGGACGAAGTAGCGAAGGCAGCAGAGGATCAAGTAGGTAAAAAGACGAGGGCTAGTAGAAATCCTTTGGTAACAGAAGAAATATTGAATTTAATTGATGAAAGGAGAAAATACAAAAACGCAGTAAATGAAGCAGGCAAAAAGGAATACAAACGTCTCAAAAATGAGATCGATAGGAAGTGCAAAATGGCTAAGCAGGGATGGCTAGTGGACAAATGTAAGGATGTAGAGGCCTATCTCACTAGGGGTAAGATAGATACTGCCTACAGGAAAATTAAAGAGACTTTTGGAGATAAGAGAACGACTTGTATGAATATCAAGAGCTCAGATGGAAACGCAGTTCTAAGCAAACAAGAGAAAGCAGAAAGACGGAAGGAGTATATAGAGGGTCTATACAAGGACGATGTACTTGAGGACAATATTATGGAAATGGAAGAGGATGTAGATGAAGATGAAATGGGAGATATGATACTGCGTGAAGAGTTTGACAGAGCACTGAAAGACCTGAGTCGAAACAAGGCCCCAGGAGTAGACAACATTCCATTGGAACTACTGACGGCCTTGGGAGAGCCATTCATGACAAAACTCTACCATCTGTTGAGCAAGATGTATGAAACAGGCGAAATACCCTCAGACTTCAAGAAAAATATAATAATTCCAATCCCAAAGAAAGCAGGTGTTGACAGATGTGAAAATTACCGAACTATCAGTTTAATAAGTCACAGCTGCAAAATACTAACACGAATTCTTTACAGACGAATGGAAAAACAAGTAGAAGCCAACCTCGGGGAAGATCAGTTTGGATTCCGTAGAAACACTGGAACACGTGAGGCAATACTGACCTTACGACTTATCTTAGAAGAAAGATTAAGGAAAGGCAAACCTACGTTTCTAGCATTTGTAGACTTAGAGAAAGCTTTTGACAATGTTGACTGGAATACTCTCTTTCAAATTCTAAAGGTGGCAGGGGTAAAATACAGGGAGCGAAAGGCTATTTACAATTTGTACAGAAACCAGATGGCAGTTATAAGAGTCGAGGAACATAAAAGGGATGCAGTGGTTGGGAAGGGAGTAAGACAGGGTTGTAGCCTCTCCCCGATGTTGTTCAATCTGTATATTGAGCAAGCAGTAAAGGAAACAAAAGAAAAATTGGGAGTAGGTATTAAAATTCATGGAGAAGAAATAAAAACTTTGAGGTTCGCCGATGACATTGTAATTCTGTCAGAGACAGCAAAGGACTTGGAAGAGCAGTTGAATGGAATGGACAATGTCTTGAAAGGAGGATATAAGATGAACATCAACAAAAGCAAAACAAGGATAATGGAATGTAGTGTAATTAAGTTGGGTGATGCTGAGGGAATTAGATTAGGAAATGAGGCATTTAAAGTAGTAAAGGAGTTTTGCTATTTGGGGAGCAAAATAACTGATGATGGTCGAAGTAGAGAGGATATAAAATGTAGGCTGGCAATGGCAAGGAAAGCGTTTCTGAAGAAGAGAAATTTTTTAACATCCAGTATTGATTTAAGTGTCAGGAAGTCATTTCTGAAAGTATTCGTATGGAGTGTAGCCATGTATGGAAGTGAAACATGGACAATAAATAGTTTGGACAAGAAGAGAATAGAAGCTTTCGAAATGTGGTGCTACAGAAGAATGCTGGAGATTAGATGGGTAGATCACATGACTAATGAGGAAGTATTGAATAGGATTGGGGAGAAGAGAAGTTTGTGGCACAACTTAACCAGAAGAAGGGATCAGTTGGTAGGACATGTTCTGAGGCATCAAGGGATCACCAATTTAGTATTGGAGGGCAGCGTGGAGGGTAAAAATCGTAGAGGGAGACCAAGAGATGAATACACTAAGCAGATTCAGAAGGATGTAGGTTGCAGTAGGTACTGGGAGATGAGAAAGCTTGCACAGGATAGAGTAGCACGGAGAGCTGCATCAAACCAGTCTCAGGACTGAAGACCACAACAACAACTATGCCCCAACAGAACAAGTAGTCCTGCCACGGAAAAGCCACGTATAACACTACCACCTGCTACTGCTATATCATAACCTTAAAGTTGGAGGCAGGTCGTAAAATAAAACTATGTTGTTAAAGCAATTATGGTAAAAAGCAACAGAGCAGTGTTACCCTCTGAGAGGAATTTTGTTGTGTTGACCGTGTTGTACCTAACGGAGGTGGCTTATCGGAAATGAAAGTCAGAATTTCGTAAATATTTGAACAGTACAAACAATGTTTTACCTAGCTACACTGTTTAAAGAATAAGGAAAACGGTCGCCAGCCTAATTAGGCAAGAGAAAGATTAACGTTCTTGTTTAAGAAAGTAGGTATGAGTAACTTCAACGGACAAACACAGCCTAAATTTTGCCACACGCGAGTGCAACGAACTCCGACACCTGCGTATGTGCACGGTCAAGATTGGAAGCTGACAAAGCGGGACAGACTATTTGCATAAATATAACAGATAACGAAACACACTATTACTTTCAGGGCTTATTAAAACTAAATGGTCTTTATAACATTACTATTAATAATCACTGCAGAATCATTAATTGGACAAAGGTTGAAAGGTGGCTACACTGAGCCACTGCGCCAGAGATTGCGCCAAAGAGTATTATTCAGCCGCCTCCACAGTGCTTGGAGAGAACTCGTAGAAGTCAGTGCCTGTCGAGGACTCGTGGTAGTCAGTTCTTGGGGAGAGCTCGTAGTAGAGTGTTTGTTGAGATGTGCTAGTAGGCAGTGCTTGCTGAGATGTGATATTGGAGAGTTCTGGTTGAGATGTGGTAGTAGCGAGTCGGTGTGGAGAGATTGTAATGTTTAGAGTGCTTTTCATCAATATAAATTAAGGTAACAAAGTACTTTTCTTTTTTTTCTCATAATTTCAATGTCCTGAATAATGCGTCATTACAGGTTCAGTCAACAAAGCGTCTGGCGTGTGTTCTTGTATTAGAGTGTAATTCTGGGTTTCTTGCACAATTATAGTATTTCTATTTTCTTTTAATTACTTCAGTATAAATGATATTTAAAATTTCTTGTCTTTTTGAAGAGGAACCGTGCCAGATGTGTACGTTGAGTCAGACTCCCACACACAGAACAATTACACTTGTGCTTTGGTTTAGTAGGTTTTATAGTTGCTGGGGACTTGATTAATTAACTGTGTTAACAAAAATTTTCTTTCATTGTTTGTTTTTATTCTATGCAGTCAGATTGCGTAATAATACTAGTCAGGGCCCACCGTTTACGAGACACAGCGTAATCGGACATACAGCTACCAAAAGTATTTGCATTTTATTTAATTAAGCCCCCATGCACGTGGCGACCGCTGCTTCGGATCGTCCCTTGGAATCTTCTGATTGTAAAAATAGTAGATAGTAGTATTGTTGTAGTAATATGGAGTTTAGTAATTGTAGTCTATTTTGCATGTGTAGATTTGGTAATTGTCATTCTTCTAATGGTATTTTTTTTCCAGAATTTGATTTGTTGTCTTGTATACGCGTTTGACAATTTAGTGCAATTATTTCAATTGTTCGATTAATCGTGTTTGAGGGAAACATTTCATGTAAATGGTATTGTTGGAGATAAAGAGTCATTGTGTGTAATTTTCGTACAGTGACAAATTTTTTTATGTTTTGTAAATGATTACGCGGTCGATGAAAAAGGCGAAAATGATGAATAGTGAGAATGACGAAATTGTTAACATGGCGAACTCGCCAACAGAGGAAAACAGTGTGATGAATAATGAAGTGGAAAACAATGTAATAAGTCGGGAAAATAGTCCGGAACCATTTCAAAATTTTTCTCAATCAGAAAATTCACAGAATACGAGATTAACGATAGAAGATTCTGAAATGGTATCGAACACAGATAGCTTTACAGCTATGACGAAGGAAGCTAGTTTTGCGGGAAATGTTAGGGGCGAAAAGAATTTTGAAACAGTTAACATGGAGCAGTTGATGAGTGCAATATTAAATTTGGGATCACAAATGGGAACAATGGAAAAACGGTTAGAATCACTGGGATCACAAATGGGAACAATGGAAACACGGTTTGGATCTGAATTAAAAACAGAGATAGGAACAATTAAAACGGAGATGGGAACTTTGGGATCTGAATTAAAAACTGATATGGGAACAATGGAAACACGGTTGGACTCACAAATAGTAACAATCAGAACTGAGATAGGAACACTGGAAACACGGTTAGACTCACGAATAGGGACATGTTTCAAAAATATGAAAGATGAGTTAAAGAAAGAAATCAGAGAAGAAGTACAACCGATTTTGAATTCTTACAATAATAGATGAATTGCAGTAGAGATTAGACAAAGGGAACGGGATAGAGAACAGGAAGAAAGAGATCGCGTGATAGTACAAAAATTTTCAGAGTTAAATTTACAACGTGCACACGATAAGAAAGAAATATTTGAGAGAATCGAGGAATCCGTACCAAATGACAGAATAAATAATCTAACACAACAATATGAACAGTTAACTACCAAATGTGTCAATACTGAAACCCGAGTCGCGACACTTACGGAAGACGTAAATAAACAGAACGAAAAAATAGGTGATTTAGCGGAAAGAGTTGAGGAGATATCAGATAAATTGACAAATCTTAGTTTACATGGGGACAGAGATTCGGATGATACAGCTCCATTACCATTCGCAGAAACCGAAGAGTACCAGAACATAAATAAACATGTTGAAAATCAGGGAAAATTTAATGAACGCGTTAAAAGGGAATTTGAGGCACTACGAAAGCAAGTTAAACAGATCGAAGGCGAAATTGTAGGAAAAGACAGCAAAAGAAATTCGGAATCACAGATAGCAGAGGGGTTTGAAGAAAATAATTTGTTTCATTTACGGGATGCGACAAGAGAGCGCCAGGCGCGCGAACTTGACAATAATCGTCATTGGGACTGGGACAGACGCAGTAGGTCTTTGTCGCCACGAGGCGAAAACTTTGACTATAAACACTTTTTGACTGTTCGGAAATTTAAGATCTTTCGCAACTCTAAGAATGACATACATCCATGTGCATGGTTAGATCAATTTATGTACGCACTTCCACCAAATTGGCCACTAAGTCACAAACTGGAATTTATGTGTGGATATTTAGAAAACGAACCGGCGACGCGGATGCGCGCACTCATTAGAGATTGTAATAATCTGAATGATTTTTATCATGCATTTCTATCGGCATATTGGTCCGAAAACACGCAAGACAGATTCAAGCATAGTCTGATTATGCAGCGTAATTTTAAACAGTCTGAGTTCCGCACGCCAGCAGAATATTTTGAAGACATGATTCGAAAGAATCAGTTCCTTTCCAACCCTTATAGCCCGACTGAATTAATTCGCATTTGTTTAACTAAGCTGCCACAATCCATAAGACAAATTGCTTTAGCCGGAAGATGTAAAGACGACATTGAGACTTTTAAGACTTTGTTGCAAGAACTTGAGTATGACAACGACGACGGGACTTCTTGTAACTTTTTCAGTAACAGTATTTACAATAGATTTTCAGAGAAAAGAGATAGTGGTCGGAACGGGCGTTATATGGGTAACTTTGAGAATGACAGACGTAACAGACAGGACAATAGATACCAGCCTGATGACAATAACAGACGTTCTAACAGAAATTACACAGACAATTATAATAACGGTAATTCGTACCGGAATGATCAATCATACGGAAACGGTAATCGGTATCATCAAGACAGAAATTATTCAAACAGTAATAGAAATTCTTACTACAGAAATAATCAGGGTAGTAGATACAACAATAATTTCAGAAGTCACAGTCGAAATTATACAAGAAGTAGTGATGCAGACAGACAGGAAAATAGAAATTTTAATAACAGACACAACCCAGAATTTGCATCTAACAGACAGGAGGGACCTAATTGGCATCCTCCACGTGACAGAACTTCAGAGAGACAAGTGCAAATAGTAGAAATTGATCCGCGAAATGACGCGAATAATCAAAGACGTGACGCAAACAATCGACAATGACTTGCAGCTTCGGCTTCTGGCAGCAATATAGACGGTTCAGAAAGTAATGACACTACGACTTTACACTACGTACGCCTGGAAGACATGAGAGACATTTTGTTAGACGAAAAGGAAAATAATGTAGACGCGTTTTTACATCCTGTTATTGAAGTATGTGTGGGTAAGAATAAGTTCACTGCAGTTTTAGATTCTGGGAGCCCACTGAATGTCATTAGTGAATCAGTTTTTCGTATATGTGTAAGAACTATGGCTTGTCCTGTGTTACCTATTTCTAAAACTACAATTCGAGGAACGATTTCTGGAAAAAGTGTGGAAGTCAAACAACAGACCAATTTAAATTTCATTTGTCAAGGATACGAATTTTCTGCTAATTTTATTATTGTTCCATTACTCAATACACAAATTATATTAGGTATGGAGTTTCTTAACGCACATAAGGCAATTTTGAACTTGAAAGAAGGAAGTGTGAATTTGACTGTTGCCGGAATGCCGAAAAGTTTGAAATTTTTCGAGTGTTTAACAAGATCTGAGTCAGATACAAAATGTTTAAGGTTTCTTACTTCTGATGTTTTCGTTGAGCATTATGACGACAGTGTGTTTATTCATGACAATGACAATAGATACAGAGACGCGATGGATGATATAATTAATAGCGAAGAATTAATTAATGAAAAGGTTGAGAAAGCTGAAGTGCCAGATGACGTTGCAAGAGAAGAGCTGTACCACATTTTGACTTCACATTCTACAGTATTTAGTCATCACAGAGGAACTATACAAGGCTTACAATATTTATTTAAAGTAAAAGAACACACACCACTTCGCGGGAAAACGTACGCTATTCCTTTGGCCTACAGAGACAAGGTTAAGAATGAACTTCAGTACATGTTAGATCAGGGCATTATTGAGCCTGCAGTCAGTCCTTATACCAGCCCATTACACGTTGTTCTTAAAAAGGATGGATCAATTCGTTTGGTTCTGGATTCCAGACAGATAAATAATATCATCATTCCTGAAACTGACCGTCCACAAAATTTAGATGAACTTCTTCAACATTTTCATGGAATTAAAGTTTTATCCACGATTGATATGCGCGCAAGTTTTTGGCAAATAGAACTCCACCCTGATTGTAGAAAATACACGGCCTTTTTAGCCTTTGGTAACTGTTACCAGTTTCGGAAATTACCGTTTGGACTTACTGTATCTTCAGCAGCATTCATTCGTAGCTTAAATGAAATTTTACCTGTTTATCTTCGTGACAATATTACTTCATATGTTGACGATATTCTTATTGCTAAACATTCTTGGAGTGAGCACAACAAAATTTTGGATTCATTGTTACGTATCTTTGCAAGAGTTGGCATTACAGTGAACTTAGAAAAATCTGAATTTGGTCGTTCACAGGTGAAATTTCTGTCACATTATTTCTACAGAAGGTATTCTTCCTGATCCAGAGAAATTAGACGCTATTCGTAATTATGCTGTTCCTACTACAAAACGTGATGTTCGTAGTTTCCTTGGTGTCTGTAATTTTCTTCGACGCTTTGTTAAATTGGACGATTTGGCCACACCTCGTTTATGTGAACTATCTGGAAAGAAATCTAATTGGTGTTGGGATGAGGAAGCTCAATCAGAATTTGAACAACTTCGTGATGCCTTAGTTGCAGCTCCACTTCTTTCACATCCGGATTTATCTAAAGATTTTTGTTTGGCGACGGACTCATCATACAAGGGCCTAGGTGCACATTTATTTCAAGAGATAGAAGAAAACGGCGTTGTAGTACAGAAGACTATTGCATTTGGAAGTCGTGTTCTCTCTAAATCAGAAAATAATTATTCGATTACGGAACTTGAAGCTTTGGCTGTTGTTTGGGCTTTCACAAAATTTCGCACATTTTTGTTTGGCAGACATACTGAGGTTTATACCGATCATCGAGCTCTGGAATTTCTTATGTCGACAAAATTAACTCATGGCAGATTGTCACGATGGGCGTTGTACCTACAGGAATTTGACTTTAGTATTGTTTACATACAGGGTTCTTCAAATATTGTTGCTGATGCTTTATCACGTGCACCTATGGGTTTGAAACAAAGTGCTGAAGAGGACTGCATAGAAAACAATTATTGTTTGATGTATATTCAAGGTGTTGCGTTTGAGAACTTTATTTCGTCTTCGCTCCAGGACATCGTTAAGGAGCAAAATAAGGATCCAATCTGGAAGGACATTAAGGAGAAGTGGAGGAGAAAGGAAAGCGTAGCGATTAGACAGCATTATTTAGTCCGCAATGACATTCTTTTTAAACGAAAATCGGTCGACAATTCTGTTTGGTTAGTTTGTATTCCTGATGAGTGGGTTAATAAGCTGATTTGGTATACGCATTTCAGTTATGCACACTTTGGTCCCAGAAAATGCTTTCATAAATTACGAGAAAATTGCTCCTTCAGTAATATGGAAAAACGTATTCGATCTGTTCTGGCCAAATGCAAATTATGTCAAAAGGCTAAGCCGCCAACAGTTTCTCACAGAGCACCGTTGTTTCCTATCATTCCAGCGAAATTAAAGGAGATGGCTGCAGTCGATTTGTTCGGTCCAGTGGTTCGTTCTACTAATGGTTTTGCGAACATTTTCAAAAATGGTTCAAATGGCTCTGAGCACTATGGGACTCAACTGCTGAGGTCATTAGTCCCCTAGAACTTAGAACTAGTTAAACCTAACTAACCTAAGGACACCACAAACATCCATGCCCGAGGCAGGATTCGAACCTGCGACCGTAGCGGTCTTGCGGTTCCAGACTGCAGCGCCTATAACCGCACGGCCACTTCGGCCGGCTCGTACATTTTCGTAGCAGTGGAGTTGACATCAAAATATGTGTGTTTTACACCTTTACGCAAAGCAACAGCTCGATCAGTATCTAACGCTTTCATCAAACATTTTATTAAAGAAGTTGGTCATGTTGATAAGGTTATATCAGATAATGGATCACAGTTTCGTTCTAAAATTTGGCTTCGTACTCTACGGCGTCGTAAAATTAAACCAATCTTCATTTCACTTTTTCACCCTCAATCTAACGCTTCAAAGAGATGGATGAAGGAAATCAATAAATTGTGTCGTCTTTATTGTCATCAGAATCGCAGAACGTGGGATCAGTATCTTCATATTTTTCAAAACATTCTGAATGAACTTCCTAATGACTCAACTTCTTTACCGCCTACACTGATATTAAAAAACAAAGCACCGACAAATCGCATATCTGAAATCGTTCCTTTTCCGCCTTCACGGAAACTGCGACATTCTGAAGTTGTCAACCTGGCTCTACAAAATATTGCATCTGCGGCTGCTAGAAGAGAGAAATCAGCTAAGCGTCCTGGTCGTTCAAAAATCTTGTCAGTTGGTCAGAAGGTGTTAATTACGTCTCATCGTTTGTCTCACAAAGGAAAAGGCTTGTGTCGCAAATTTTTTCTGCTTTATAACGGTCCATATAGAATTCGTAAAATTATTTATGATAACACTGTCGAAGTAGAAACTCTTAAATCTCGACGCTCTAAAGGAATACATCATATATCTAACGTAAAAATTTTTGTGGAATGACATACTTTAGAGAAACTCACAGCTACATGTAAACATGCGGAGAGTACAAGGATACCGCGCTGTGTTTTGGCGGCGGCACATACTCAAAGCAACAGTCAAGTCTGCGCGCCGCACAAGGCAGTCGTTGACCGCGAACAATTGCTTCCTACGTCACGCGCCTACAGCTGATCGAGCGCTCAGTGCGAATGCACTGACAGCCGTAAACAAATACACAGTTTAATTTCTCCGATTAAATTCAGTATAAAGCTATAGTGACTTGATGAATTATAAACATTCAGTATTTTTCAGGATACGGTTCTATAAAATATTTAAGAACTTCAGGTAAATTCTGTGTGTCTCCGACGTTAAGAGGACTTGCTATCGAGAAATTTTCAGGAAGAATGTAATTTCGAAGAAGAAACTAATAAACTAAAAAGGGTAACTATTAATTGAGTTCATTTTTCAGGTAACATATTTCCACTTAGGTACGTACTTTTGACGTAATTTGCTGCTCGCGATTACGTGATTCATACTTTGTGCTAATTTCATGTTCTATGAATTTACGTGTGAAGCGACGTGCTTGCGTACATTTGCTGATTTTTGTCAATGTTTTATTAATGAACAGGGTTGTTATTTGTATATATTATGCATCGCTTGGCCGCACTGCTTTTTCACTGATATTTTTTTTTAAATTATGTGCCTGCTGTGCTCATTTATTTAAATTATAATTGTAACCTGATTAATTGTGCTGACTGTGATTATGTATGTAAGTTATACTGTATGATTTATCTGCTTGCGCCTTCATGTTTACTTATTAAGATTACATATGAACATTTATTTGCTTGTGCTGATATGATGCTAATGACCTGTTTATTACGTAAGATATGTTTACTGCTATGCGTATGGATTGCATATTTATACATTTCTGTTTGTCGTCACAACTACTCTTTAATTTGGTATATAGAAATGCTGATGTACTGTGTACGAACAGAGAGTTTAGGTCACATTATGGTATTAATTATAGATTGTTCGCTTGGCAGAGCCTCGTTGTAAGAATTGTGCTGCATCCACTTGTTGACATTCTGTTCTCTACTGGTATATTTACTCGCTATTGCTTGTTTTGCTCACGGTCAGTGCCTTATATTTTTAAGATAAGAAAATGAACTGCTATAATTCGACGAACGACATTAGTACAAGAAACTTCATAGAAGTCACATGACCTGAGGTTTTATGGAAGCTGTATAAATTTATGCTAATAGGAAGGAGGCTAACGACATCACATACTAACACTAGGTTTAGACCATTGACAGTCATTACACTGCATTTTTCGTGAGCAATTTAAATAGGAAGTGACACTTGACACAAAAAATACTCGACATGTTTGCTTCTGCCATAATTCTTGAAGTGGTGTACACACTGTGAAATATTATGATCATTCACACTCCGTAAACGTACTTAATTACTGAGAGTTATTCGAACTACGTCTGTTAGAGGTCATGTATGCATTTCTTTTGTTTATAATTCATAATGAGTAGAAGATTTGGGTCAGACGGATTACACAGAGGTTGTGTGTTGAGAATGTGTTTTCGGATTGTATGGGATGATGAGGTTTGCATTAGGATTTTATCTGTACTTGTTCGAGCAGACTGACTAGAGGAAAGAGTTGTTATGGAAGTGAAATGATATTGGTAATAAGGTTTATATGTGTCGACGTATTGAAGAGGTATTATTGAGGTATTATTGAGATGATGTGAAGTTGATGATTATTGGAGTTTTTGTGGACAAGAGGTAAGGTAAATGCTATTAATGATAAGGTTTATATGTATCGACGTAAGAGGTATTATTGAAGTATTGAGATTATGTGATGCTGATGATTATTGGAGTTTTGGTGGATAAGAGGTAAAGTAAGTGAGGTACATATTTTTTTTTTGTTGGTCATATGGAACAAGGAGGATGAAGATAGCAGGCTAGAACACTAAAGTAGAAGGAAGATAATCTATACACACACTTCGTTAAATCATTAAGCAGTATATACTTTTTTTTTTTGGAGAGAGGAAGTAATTGCATATCTTGGCTCACTGACAGTTGTTCAGCAACAGTACATTTTGATCTGGCTTGGCAAACAATTGTTTTGACATGATGAATTATAGCAGTTCATTTTCTTATCTTAAAAATATAAGGCACTGAGCGTAAGCAAAACAAGCAATAGCGAGTAAATATACCAGTAGAGAACAGAATGTCAACAAGTGGATGCAGCACAATTCTTACAACGAGGCTCTGCCAAGCGAACAATCTATAATTAATCCAATAGTGTGACCTAAACTCTCTGTTTGTACACAGTATATCAGCATTTCTATATACTAAATTAAAGAGTAGTTATGACAACAACAGATATGTATAAATATGCAATCCATACGCATAAAAGCAAACAGGTCATTAGCATCATATCAGCATAAGCAAATAAGTGTTCATATGTAATCTTAATAAGTAAACATGAAGGTGTAAGCAGATAAATCACAAAGTATAACTTACATACCTAACCACTTCAGCACAATAAATCAGGTGACAATTACGAGTATAATTTAAATAAATAAGCACAGCAGGCACATAATTAAAAAATATGACATCAGTGAAAAAGCAGTGCACCCAAGCGATGCATAATATACACAAGTTACAAACCAGTTCATTAATAATCATTGTCAAAATCAGTTAACGTACGCAAGCACGTCGCTTCACAAGTAATTTCATAGAACATGAAATTTAGCACAAAGTATGAATCACGTAATCGCGAGCAGCAAACTACATCTAAAGTACGTACCTAAGTGGAAATATGTTACCAGAAAAATAAACTCAATTAATAGTTACCTTTTTAGTTTATTAGTTTCTCCCTCGAAATGACATTCTTCCTGAAATTTTCTCGATAGCAAGTCCTCTTAACGTCGGAGACACACAGAATTTACCTGAAGTTCTTAAATATTTTATAGAACCGTATCCTGAAAAATACTGAATGTTTATAACATAATTCATCAAGTCACTATAGCTTTATATTGAATTTAATCGGAGAAATTAAACTGTGTATTTGTTTAGGGCTGTCAGTGCATTCGCACTGAGCGCACGATCAGCTGTAGGCGCGTGACGTAGGAAGCAATTGTTCGCGGTCAACGACTGCCTTGTGCGGCGCGCAGACTTGACTGTTGCTTTGAGTATGTGCCGCCGCCAAAACACAGCGCGGTATCCTTGTACTCTCCGCATGTTTACGTAAACTGTTGGTTTCTCAAAAGTATATCATTCCACAAAAATTTTAACGTTAGATATATGATGTATTCCCTTAGAGCGTCGTGATTTAAGAGTTTCCACTTCAACAGTGTTAGCATGTATAATTTTGCAAATTCTATATGGACCGTTATAAAGCAGAAAAAATTTGCGACACAAGCCTTTTCCTTTGTGAGACAAACGATGAGACTTAATTAACACCTTTTGACCAACTGACAAAGTTTTTAAACGACCAGGACGTTTTGCTGATTTCTCTCTTCTAGCAGCCGCAGATGCAATATTTTGCAGAGCCATGTTCACAACTTCAGAATGCCGCAGTTTCCGTGAAGGCGGAAAAGGAACGATTTCAGATATGCGATTTGTCGGTGCTCTGTTTTTTAATATCAGTGTATGCGGTAAAGAAGTTGAATCATTAGGGAGTTCATTCAGAATGTTTTGAAAAATATGAAGATACTCATCCAAAGTTCTGTGATTATGATGACAATAAAGACGACACAATTTATTGATTTCCTTCATCCATCTCTCTGAAGCGTTAGATTGAGGGTGAAAAAGTGAAATGAAAATTGGTTTAATTTTACGACGCCGTAGAGTACGAAGCCAAATTTTAGAACGAAACTGTGATCCATTATCTGATATAACCTTATCAACGTGACCCACTTCTTTAAGAAAATGTTTGATGAAAGCATTAGATACTGAACGAGCTGTTGCTTTGCGTAACGGTGTAAAGCACACATATTTTGATTTCAATTCCACTGCTACGAAAATGTACGCAAAACCATTAGTAGAACGAACCACTGGACCGAACAAATCAACTGCAGCCATCTCCTTTAATTTCGCTGGAATGATAGGAAACAACGGTGCTCTGTGAGAAATTGTTGGCGGCTTAGCCTTATGACATAATTTGCATTTGGCCAGAACAGATCGAATACGTTTTTCCATATTATTGAAGTAGCAATTTTCCCGTAATTTATGAAAGCATTTTCTGGGACCAAAGTGTGCATAACTGAAATGCGTATACCAAATCAGCTTATTAACCCACTCATCAGGAATACAAACTAACCAAACAGAGTTGTCGACCGATTTTCATTTAAAAAGAACTTTCCAGATAGATTGCAAAAACGAGGTGTGGCCAAATTGTCCAATCTAACAAAGTGTCTAAGAAAATTACAGACACCAAGGAAACTACGAACATCACGTTTCGTGGTATGAACAGCATAATTACGAATAGCGTCTAATTTCTCTGGATCAGGAACAATACCTTCTGTAGAAATAATGTGACCGAGAAATTTCACCTGAGAACGACCAATTCAGATTTTTCTAAGTTCACTGTAATGCCAACTCGTGCAAAAATACGTAATAATGAATCCAAAATTTTGTTGTGCTCACTCCAAGAACATTTAGCAATAAGAATATCGTCAACATATGAAGTAATATTGTCACGAAGATAAACAGGTAAAATTTCATTTAAGCTACGAATGAATGCTGCAGAAAATATAGTAAGTCCAAACGGTAATTTCCGAAGTCACTTTTGGGTAAATTAATCATATCAGGTTATTGTTTACTTACTCTCTAGATAGATTGATAGTCGAAGAGTTGTTTTGACAGATGCAAAGAATAGTAAAAGAGTAGGCAGCAGTACAGAAAACTAAAAGGGAAATAGCACCAATACAGCTCGGGGCCCTATGCACGCTACGGCACATATTCACTTAGAGTAGTGAATCCCCTGAGGACATTAATAGCTGCACATAATTTCCAGTTTGTGACTTAGTGGCAAATTTGGTGGAAGTGCGTACATAAATTGATCTACCCATGCACATGGATGTATGTCATTCTTAGAATTGCGGAAGATCTTAAATTTCCGAACAGTCAAAAAGTGTTTATAGTCAAAGTTTTCGCCTCGTGGCGACAAAGACCTACCGCGTCTGTCCCAGTCCAAATGTCGATTATTGTAAATTTCGCGCGCCTGGCGCTCTCTTGTTGCATCCCGTAACTGAAACAAATTATTTTCTTCAAACCCCTCTGCTATCTGTGATTCCAAATTTCTTTTGCCGTCTTTTCCTACAATTTCGCCTTCAATTTGTTTGACTTGCTTTTTTAATGCCTCAAATTCCCTTTTCACGCGTTCATTAAATTTTCCCTGATTTTCAACATGTTTATTTATGTTCTGATACTCTTCGGTTTCTGCAAATGGTAATGGAGCTGTATCATCCGAATCTCTGTCCCCATGTAAACTAAGATTTGTCAATTTATCTGAAATCTCCTCAACTCTTTCCGCTAAATCACCTATTTGTTCTTTCTGTTTATTTACGCCTTCTGTAAGTGTCGCGACTCGGGTTTCAGTATTAACACATTTAGTAGTTAACTGTTCATACTGTTGTGTTAGGTTATTTAATCTGTCATTTGATACGGATTCCTCGATTCTCCCAAATATTTCTTCCTTATCTTTTGCACGTTGTAAATTTAACTCTGAAAATTTCTGTACTATCACGCGATCTCTTTCTTCCTGTTCTCTATCCTGTTCCCTTTGTCTAATCTCTACTGCAACTAATCTATTATTGTGAGCATTCAAAATCGGTTGTACTTCTTCTCTGATTTCTTTCTTTAATTCGTCTTTCATATTTTTGAAACATGTCCCTATTCGTGAATCTAACCATGTTTCCATTGTTCCCATCTCAGTTCTAATTGTTCCTATCTGTGATCCCACTGAGTCTAACCGTGTTTCCATTGTTCCCATACCAGTTGTAATTGTTCCTATCTCTGTTTTAATTGTTCCTATTTGTGAGTCAAACCGTGTTTCCATTCGTGCTCCCAAATTTAATATAGCACTCATCAACTGCTCCATATCTTCTGTCGCTAATCTCGTATTCTGTGAATTTTCTGATTGAGAAAAATTTTGAAATGGTTCCGGACTATTTTCCCGACTTATTACATTGTTTTCCACTTCATTATCCATCATACTGTTTTCCTCTGTTGGCGAGTTCGCCATGTTAACAATTTCGTCATTCTGACTATCCATCATTTTTGCCTTTTTCATCGATCGCGTAATCATTTACAAAACATACAAAACTCGTCACTGTACGAAAATTACACACAATGACTCCTTATCTCCAACAATACCATTCACACGAGATGTTTCCCTCAAACACGATTAACGAACAATTGAAATAATCGCACTAGATTGTCAAACACGTATACAAGACAACACAAATTAAATTTTGAAAAATACCATTAGAAGAATGCCAATTACCAAATTTACACATGCAAAATAGACTACAATTACTAAACTACAAATTACTACAAGAATACTACTGTCTACTATTTTTACAATCAGAAGAATTCCAAGGGACGATCCGAAGCAGCGGTCGCCACGTGCATGGGGGCTTACACGCCAGACGCTTTGTTGACTGAACCTGTAATGACGCGTTATTCAGGACATTGAAATTATGAGAAAAAAAAGAAAAGTACTTTGTTACCTTAATTTATATTGATGAAAAGCACTCTAAACATTACAATCTCTCCACACCGACTCGCTACTACCACATCTCAACCAGAACTCTCCAATATCACATCTCAGCAAGCACTGCCTACTAGCACATCTCAACAAACACTCTACTACGAGCTCTCCCCAAGAACTGACTACCACGAGTCCTCGACAGGCACTGACTTCTACGAGTTCTCTCCAAGCACTGTGGAGGCGGCAGAATAATACTCTTTGGCGCAATCTCTGGCGCAGTGGCTCAGTGTAGCCACCTTTCAAGGTTCAGTATTATTGTTCAAACATTTTCCTAGCTGACATGAAATTATAAATGTAGTTTACTGCAAAATTAGGAACTGGTCACAGGTTGAGTATATCTCAACTAAATACTATTCTGTTTAGAATGAAAGTTAAATGGAATTCACTAACAGGTTACTTCTCACTGTCTACTGAATGAAGAAATTATTGTTTTCATAAATAGTGGTAAAGGATAACCTGTAGATCTTATTACACTATTAATATGCACTTTCAATACCCAAATGAAACTAGTGCTTAGCAAGCATGAGTATATAACTTTCCATCAATGCAGTTCACGCCTTTTACTACAGTGCAACACAATGTTGACAAATTTACAAGAAAATGACTCACCTTTTAAAATTTACTACAGGCAGCACTATGATCATTAACTAAGCAAAACTTTATAAACTTCAGTTTTAAGAGCTTTTAATCTTTAAAAGAAACTGCAAATTGTCTTTATTACCACAGTGTTCTACTTGCAAGTCAGTGATTAAATAGGTGACTTTGAAACTCCACAAAACTATAAATTGGACTATTTCCATCACTGGTAGGCTTTCACAAAACTACCTTTACTACCTCCCACAATTTCATGAAATCCACAGTAAACCTGAATACTCTCTTATTGCCGAAGATCAAACAACATCATTTAATTTTTTGAGGCTTTCATTTTTTCCACAAAATAGGACACTCGGTAATCATAGTTCAAATGGAGAAGAACCTGAGAGGTGTTGTGATAGGGAAAAAATCTAAGTACATGAATTCAATTATAAGTTATCTTATATTTGAGCACATTAACACATCCAATAAGCTGACCCTTCACTGTACATTATTATAGTATTCCGTTACAGTGATTGCGCAATGTAGTGGCAACTGCATGTTGGTAGGTGGATTTGCAGGCAGAATTGCTGGACTCTGCCCATTCTTGGTGCCGATGATGGATACCAATTCCAGAATCGTTCCAGCTATTTATCCATCCATTCGAGGCATTGGAAAGTGGCAGAAAAAGCCTCTCTCGGAACCAGCATAATATACAACTTTTACATGGTAGTGGACAGTTTGGTAGCTCGTCCCCGACTGACTCTTGGTTCCACTTTTCTACCTAGGCCAACCACAATTTGCGCGCGCTACTCAGTTCCGTTCCCGAGGGGAACCACCCTATCTCTTATACACAGAATAACTAAGAACCCTAAGCGGGGATCAGCAGTTTACATAACAGTAACCAAATATATTAAATAAAACAGACCATTTACACATATTGACATTTCTACCAAAAATTATTCACACAAAATTACATTTATATACAGTAAGTTTTGTTCCCTCCAAATGGGACAAAGAATTTAAATGACAGATATACTACATTGCATAGAATCAAATCATGACATCAAAGTTTTAACAAAGAAAGGAGTATACAATTTTGTGTTATCTATTCAATCAAACAATATTTACAGAATCTCAATGATGTAACATTAAGTACAACAAAAGCAAAATAAATCAGTAGAGTATTTGAGTTATGGTGTTACAATTTGTGCGGCCATATTTAAATGCTCTCACCCACTTTCTTACCAGTCCATCCCTCATAATGTTTTCTCCGTAAACTGCACAGATCTCACGATGAATATTGATCGCTTTTAGGCCTTTAGCACTAAGAAATCGAATAACAACCCGTACTTCACAGTCGGCGGGACTCACGATTATCGGAGGCATCTTAAACACTCAGTACACAACGTAAACAAGGAAGAATCAGACCGCAATGGCGCCAGTGCGTAGATTAAGGTACAGGATGTCATGCGAAAATAAAATTATTGAGATATCTTAGCATGTATTTTTTTTAATTTCAAAACGGTACTTACTAAAAACACGCGCCTCGTATTTCGGTCGCTCTGTGAATGAAACTGCACTGTCGCAAAATACGGCAACAGCGCAGCATGAGAGAGAGAGAGAGAGAGAGAGAGAGAGAGAGAGAGAGTCTCGCAGTCCAGTTTGTAACATGCGGCTAGTCGCTCGGAAAGAGAAAGAATCTTATTGGGTACTACATCTACATCTACATCTACATACATACTCCGCAATCCACCATACGGTGCGTGGTGGAGGGTACCTCGTACCAAAACTAGCATCTTCTCTCCCTGTTCCACTCCCAAACAGAACGAGGGAAAAATGGCTGCCTATATGCCTCTGCACGAGCCCTAACCCCTCTTATCTTATCTTTGTGGTTTTTCCGCGAAATATAATTTGGCGGCAACAAAATTGTACTGCAGTCAGCCTCAAGTGCTGGTTCTCTAAATTTCCCCAGTAGCGAGTCACGAAAAGAAAGTCTCCTTTCCTCCGGAGACTCCCACCCACGAACAGACCAGACCTCATCGACGGTGTCAGTGTTGAGACAGGGATAAGTGATCATGATGTTGTCATTACGACTATGGTTACGAAAGTTAAAAAGTCGGTCAAGAAGGCTAGGAGAGTGTTCTTACTAGAAAGAGCAGATAAGCAGTTGTTAGCATTCCACTTAGTAAATGAACCGCCTTCATTTACTTCCGGTACTATGGACGTGGAAGAATTAAGGGCAAATTTTGAACACATTGTAAATCACGCATTGGAGAAGTATGTGCCGAAGAACTGGGTTACGGACGGAAAAGACCCACCGTGGTTTAACAGCGCAATTCGGAGAATGCTCAGGAAGCAAAGGCAGTTGCACTCGCGGTACAAGAAAGATCGGAAGAATGAGGACAGGAAAAAGTTAGTAGAGATTCGTGCTGCTGTAAAAAGAGCGGAGCGCGAAGCATGCAACCACTACCACCTCATACCTTAGCAAAAGATCTTGCTGAAACCCCAAGGAAATTCTGGTCTTACGTAAAATCGGTAAGCGGGTCGAAAGCTTCCATCCAGTCACTCACTGATCAGTCTCGCCTGGCAACGGAAGACAGCAAAACGAAAGCTGAAAATTTAAATTTAACATTTGAGAAATCTTTCACGCAGGAGGATCGTACAAACATACCGCCGTTGTTTCAGTCTCGTACAGATTCCCGTATGGAGGACATAGTGATAGACATCCCTGGGGTTGTGAAGCAGCTGAATGGGTTGAAAATAAATAAATAGCCAGGTCCTGATGGGATTCCAATACGGTTTTACAGAGAGTACTCTACTGCATTGGCTCCTTACTTAGCTTGCATTTATCGCGAATCTCTTGCCTAACGTAAAGTCCCCAGCGACTGGGAAAAAGTGCAGGTGACACCTGTGTATCAGAAGGGTAGAAGGACGAATCCTCAAAATTACAGACCAATATCCTTAACATCGGTTTGTTGCAGGATTCACGAACATTTTCTCAGTTCTAATATAATGAATTTCCTTGAGGCAGGGAAGTTGCTGTCCAAGCATCGCTCTTGCGAAACACAACTCGCCCTTTTGTTCACATGATATCTTGCGAACCATGGGTGAAAGGTATCAGATGGATGCCATATTCGTTGACTTCTGGAAAGCGTTTGACTCGGTGCCCCAATGCAGACTCCTAACTAAGGTACGAGCATATGGGATTGGTTTCCAAATATGTGAGTGGCTCGAAGACTTCTTAAGTAATAGAACCCAGTACGTTGTCCTCGATGGTGAGTGTTCATCGGAGGTGAGGGTATCATCTGGAGTGCCCCAGGGAAGTGTGGTAGGTTCGCTGTTGTTTTCTATCTACATAAATCTTTTGGATAATGTGGACAGAAATGTGCGGCTGTTTGCTGATGATGCTGTGGCGTATGGGAAGGTGTCGTCGTTGAGTGACTGTAGGAGGATACAAGATGACATGGGACAGGGTTTGTGATTGGTGTAAAGAATGGCAGCTAATTCTAAATATAGATAAATGTAAATTAATGCAGATGAATAGGTGAAAGAATCCCGTAATGTTTGAATACTCCATTAGTAGTGTAGCGCTTGACACAGTCACGTCGATTAAATATTTAGGCGAAACATTGCAGAGCGATATGAAGTGGGACAAGCATGTAATGGCGGTTGTGGGGAAGGCGGATAGTCGTCTTCGGTTCATTGGTAGAATTTTGGGAAGATGTGGTTCATCTGTAAAGGAGACCGCTTATGAAACACTAATACGACCTATTCTTGAGTACTGTTCGAGCGTTTGGGATCCTTATCAGGTCGGATTGAGGGAGGACATAGAAGCAATTCAGAGGTGGGCTGCTAGATTTGTTACTGGTGGGTTCGATCATCACGCGAGTGTTACGGAAATTAATGGTGGGGAATGCGCAGAACGGCTGAAAATAGGGCCGCCTTCCAACATGACGCGAGTGATACCATCATCTGTAATTCTATATATGTGCACATCGCTATCCCATGATAGGACCACAGTGAAAAAAAAAACTCTTATTTACGTAAGTAGTGGTAGTTTAGCAAGTGGAGCCTTTCATACATCGATTCGTTCCACACTTTGCAGGCCACTCTCGTACATTATATGTACAGTGAAGTGACTACAGCAGCCCCATCGCACTCGGTAAAAATGAAAAGGAGGCAGAATAGAAATCCAGCTTGGAGAGTGGTGCAGGTTATGAGAAGGCGGCGACCCCTTGCGATGGCAGGTGGTCCCGCAATCTTGTGATGCCTCCCGCTACCCCAACCCCTCGCTCTCTCCACACGACACCGCTCTCACAGGGTCCGGAGAGCGCCACTCTGGCGCGGGAGACGTTCGCCGGAAGTCTTGCCTCGCCAAGTGTAAACAGAGCAAGAGAAAGTTTTCCCCCTCATCCAAAATAAGAACGAGATACGGAAAAAGCGAAAAAAAAGAACGGCGTGGGGGAAAGACAAGTAAGGGTGGCTTAGAGGGGGGGGGGAGGGGATCCTATGCCCCATCCCCCTCTCCCCCGCCCCTTCGCCTAACTCGCCGCCACCGACCGCAACCTCCGGACTGCCAGCGCCCCTGGCGGCGGCTTTCTCGTATTAATCCGCGTGCCGCCGTGTGCCTTTTCATAATGCCTCTTCCTTTGTTAATCGTAGATGAATGCGTATTGTTTCCTGCTCCTCATCGGAAGGAGTATTTTTTTTCCAGTCGCCAGGCGCTCGCTGCAATATTACCTTCCGCGCTTTACTTGCTGCTCCCCTCTTCACTGCGTTCCTGCTTTTTTTATTCTGAGCGTCCATTACCCGACTCTCCCGCCGCACGGCCCGCGTCACTCAGAAGATAAAAAAAAAAGTTAGGGTTTGGGGGGGGGGGCGGCAGTGGGGAGGCTGAGAGACACCGTTAACAGACAGGAAGAAGGGAGGAACTAGCGCAAAGCCCTTTATGTCGCTGGCAAATTGTCATCCTTGTATATGTATATGTGTATGTGTGTGTGTGTGTGTGTGTGTGTGTGTGTGTGTGCGTGTGTGTGTGTGTTACGACATGATTAAATTTCAGACAAAACACCTTTTATGTGCCATTAAGTTGCTGACAATGCAAAGGTGTCTATTCGCGTATGTACACACGCAGACAGGATCAACGAGTAGCTTTTCACTTGCATTGTTTCGCTGCCTTTGTTGTCGGACGCGTCCGCGGAAAGACGGCGTCCGCCCCTGTAAAACGAAAACAAAAATGAGTTGCAAAAAAGACGGGGAAGCAGAGAGAGAGAGAGAGAGAGAAAGAGAGAGCGAGAGAGATGGACTGACTGAGGGACGGAGAGGGAAACATGGGGCTTAACGAATATCACAAAAGCCAAGTAATAGCATTACACGCCTGTCTCGCGGAAATCCGTCGCTTCATTTTTATATTCGCTACAGTCGCAGCCTCTACTTTCGGGTGCGGGCGGAGGAGCGGGGGAATGTGTACCGACATCGGTAGCAGCCGGCAAATGGAAATTAAAAAAAAAGGAAAGTAAAGAAAGAAAGAAAAAAAAGGAAGAAAGACGCGCTACTGCGTATTCATTGACGTTCTTAGCATTTGAAACTCTGGAAACATTTCTCTCCGAGATTAAAAGAAAACCCTTTTCTGCACTCTGAGCCGGTGCTCACGCCACGTCCGCAGTAAACAGAAAGACGCCGGCTAAATGCGCACTTAATTGTCTCTCTGCTAACGGCTTTCCTGACGGCGGGAGAAAAACTGCTCAGTGGAAATTGTTCTCCATGGAGAGCTGCATGACTTTACACACACTTGGATTGGCGAGGACTTTCCCTACGCGCGCGAAATCTTTCGCGGCACCGTGGAACCAAAGACGTGTGACGGCGCGTGTGGTGCGAATTTATTCGGAACTAGTAATAACTGTGGGGATTCCTGTCTCGCATTGAGCTAGAGATGACCACGCGTAACGTTCGCAAGCGCTAAATGGGTCGGATCCTACTTTGGGATTCCGCAGAAATTCTCTAACAGCCTATAACCTCCAGATGTCAGAAACTCAGTCGGCACCAAACGTTGTACGTACACAATGTGACCAAGAGTATTTGGACACCTGTCTGAAAAAAAAACTTAAAAGTTCGTGGCGCCCAATGCTGGAATTCAGTAAGGTGTTGGCCCACCCTCAGCCTTGATGACAGCTTCCACTCTCGCAGGCATACGTTCAATCAGGAGCTGGAACATTTCTTGGGGAATGACAGCCCATTCTTCATGGAGTGCTGCACTGAGGCCAAGTATCCATGCCTTTCGGTGAGTCATGGCACGAAGTCGGCGTTCCAAAACATCCCAAAAGTATTCTATAGGATTCAGATCAGGACTCTGTGCAGGCCAGTCCATTAAAGGGATGTTATATTCGTGTAACCACTCCGCCAACAGGCCGTGCATTATCAAAAGGTGCTCGATCGTGCTGAAAGATACAATCGCCATCCCCGAATAGCACTTCAACAGTGGGAAGCAAGAAGGTGCTTAAAACATTAATGTAGGCCTATGCTGTGATAGTGTCACGCAGCCGCGCGGGATTAGCCGAGCGGTCTGAGGCGCTGCAGTCATGGACTGTGCGGCTGGTCCCGGCGGAGGTTCGAGTCCTCTCTCGGGCATGGGCGTGTGTGTTTGTCCTTAGGATAATTTAGGTTAAGTGGTGTGTAAGCTTAGGGACTGATGACCTTAGCAGTTAGATCCCATAAGATTTCACACACATTTGAAGTGTCACGCAAAACAACAAGGGGTGCAAGACCCCTCCATGAAAAACACGACCACACCATAACACCAGCGCCTCCGAATTTTACTGATGGCACTACACACGCTGGCAGATGACGTTCACCGAGCGTTCGCATTACCCCCACCCTGCCATCGGATCGCCACATTGTGTACCGTGATTCGTCACTCCACACAACGTTTTTCCACTGTTCAATCGTCTAATGTTTATGCTCCTGACACGTCATTTGACATTTACCGGCGTGATGTGTGGCTTATGAGAAGCCACTCGACCATGAAATCCTAGTTTTCTCACCTCCCGCCTAACTGTCATAGTACTTGCAGTGGATTCTAATGCAGTTTGTAATTCCTGTGTGATGATCTGCCTATTAAACATTAGGAACCCCTTCAACTGTCGGCAGTCTCTGTTAGTCACCGACGCGCGGGATTAGCCGAGCGGTCTTAGGCGCTGCAGTCATGGATTGTGCAGCTGGTCCTGGCGGAGGTTCCAGTCCTCCCTCAGGCATGGATGTGTGTGTTTGTCCTTAGGATAATTTAGGTTAAGTAGTGTGGAAGCTTAGGGACTGATGACCTTAGCAGTTATGTTCCATAAGATTTCACACACATTTGAACATTTTTTTTGTTAGTCACCAAACGAAGACGACCTGCACGCTTTTGTGCTGTACGTGTTCCTTCACGTTTCCACTTCACTATCATATCGGAAACATGTTTAGGAGTGCAGACATGTCGCGTACAGACGTATGACACAAGTGACATCCAATCACTTGAATACGTTCGAAATCCGCAAGTTCCACAGAGCGCCTCATACTGCTCTCTCACGATGTCTAATGACTACTGAGGTCGCTGATATGGAATACCTGGCAGTAGGTGGTAGCACAATGCACCCAATATGAAAAACGTATGTTTTTGGGGGTGTCCTGATACTTCTGATCATTTAGTGTAGGTAGTGTATCAACCAATACAGCGATTTAATTCTGGCTACCTGCTGTCTTCCTGTAGAACATGAGTAAACGATAATAAAAACTAACACCAGAACTACGGAGCATAGGAAAGGCGTATCTGTAAGTCTGACAGTTTTACAGATCTCAGGTGGGTGAGTTTATTGGTTTCTGGGGTACGTAAACGTGACATGGTGACCAGGCTTTGGGTTTTGACCCCTACTCACTTTGCTCCTACCCCTGCTTTCGGTCCTACCTTTTTCCTTTAGGAAAAGAAAAAGGTTGGTAGAGTGTGAGGTCATCGTGCCAAAGGCCCCGCGTTCAAACGCCACTGATGGCAATTTGTTTTAAGTGCTTACGCCTGAAACTGTTATATTGGACAACATATCCCTGACGTGTAAAATAACTTTTCGGTGTTTTATAGCAATGTACTTATGGCTGTCTGCTTTCGCTTTGTTCGTTGAAAGTAGCAAACCTATAGAGTATATTTGTACCAATAAGTGTGGTGTTCTGTCGGACATGTGCGGCAGAACAGACACCACTCGTAATGGAGCAGCTAGTGCATATGTAGTATCACAGAATAAACATAAACAATCGGAACAGTGCAATAACGAAACAACTGCATCACACGTAGGGAAGTATTAGCAGTCCCACATAACACTTTTAACACATTGTTGTTGTTGTGGTCTTCAGTCCAGAGATTGGTTTGATGCAGCTCTCCATGCTACTCTATCCTGTGCAAGCTTCTTCATTTCCGAGTAGCTGCTGCAACCTACATCCTTTTGAATCTCCTTACTGTATATTCATCTCTGTCGACGTCTATGATTTTTACCCTCCACCCTTCCCTCCAATACTAAACTGTTTCCTGTGATGCCCCAAACGTGTCCTACAACCTATTCCGTCTTCTAGTCGAGTTTTGCTGCGAATTCCTCTTCTCCCCAATTCTCTTCAGTACCTCCTTATTAGTTACGTGATCTGCCCATTTAATCTTCAGGGTTCTTCCATAGCATCACGTTTTTAAAGCCTATAATCTCTTCTTGTCGAAACTATTTATCGTCCATGTTTCACTTCCATATATAGCTACACTCCATACAAATACTTTCAGAAATGACTTACTGACTCTTAACTCTACGTAGGCCTGTGCTGTGACAGTGCCACGCAAAACTACAAGGGGTGCATGCCACCTCCATGAAAAATTTCTCTTGTTCAGAAACACTTTTCCTTGCCATAGCCAGTCTACATTTTATATCCTGTCTACTGCAACTATCAACAGTTATTTTGCTTCCCAGATAGCAAAACTCATCTACTACTTTAAGTGTCTCATTTCCTTATCTAATTCCATCAAAATCACCCGCTTTAATTGGACTACATTCCATTATCCTCATTTTGTTTTTGTTGATGTTCATCTCATATCCTCCTTTCAAGATACTGTCCGTTCCATTCAACTGCTCTTTCAGGTCCTTTTCTGTCTCTGACAGAAGTACAATGTCGTCGGCAAACCTCAAAGTTTTTATTTCTTCTGCATGGATTTTGATTCCTACTCCAAATTTTTCTTTTGTTTCTGCTTGCTCAATATTGAGATCGAATAACATCGGGGAAAGGCTACAACCTCGTCTCACTCCCTTCTCAATCACTGCTTTCCTTTCGTGGCCCTCGACTCTTATAAGTGGCATTTGGTTTCTGTACAAATTGTAAACAGCGTTTCACTTCGTAACATGGTAAAGAAATTGTCATCATTGGGTTGTAAACCAAGGACCTCTGGTAACGCTCTACCAACTTCCTCGCGAAAGCTATACGTATTTGTTACTCACAGTTATTCTTTTCCTGTGCCCTGTAGTTTTGGTGTTGCTTTTAATTAACGTTTGCGCCCGTTCTGCTAGACGACAGCTCATACCACAAACTAATCACTATCGACATAAAACTTCTGGTATCGACCTGTGTGTCTGACGTGCAAGTTTTGGGTGCACTCTGACCGGGCGATTGACAACGGCAAGCTCTACTCCTTCCTCTACAGTAAATCAAGATAAGAGTTCCCCATTCCTGTCAGCACAGGATATCAATATCACCAACGGTTATTAAAATTGTGACGAACATCGGGCAGTCCCAGAGAAGAGTCAGTTACCGAAACGTCGGTTTTATTCAGTGACAGTTCAATTGCAATACGACCATACCCAGATAACTTTTATGTCAACCGATTATGGCGGCGGAAGTCAACGCAATTACATCAGCACCTTCTGTAGACAGAATCAGTCTACGAAAGAGTCCGTAGGGTAGTTCCTGCTCCATCCTCATACAGTCACCACTTCTGCGAGGCGCTGCACTGCATTTCATTTAGCCAAGTCAGGCGGTGCAGCAGCCAGACATAGGAGTTCGCATCCCATAGGATGGTGATTTAAATCCGCCGCCGGACATTCAGATTTAGGTTCTTCGTAATTTCTCTTAAAGAGAAAGATGGAACGGTTCTCTTCGAAAACACACAGACAATATCCATCGGCACCTTCCCCTTGTCTGCAATGACCTCGCCGTTGACAGGACAAACTCTAATCGTCCTTCCCTCCTTATACTTGCTTATACTGCAACTGCAGTTCTGCTGTGTGAAATTGATACTGTAGTTCGTGTACAGTTTATTAATTGCATTTCGTTTAAATTTTTGCTCTGAAGTAAAAGGACTTTTCATCAATTTTTATGCCCTGTAAAAAGCACTCCGACATCAGGCCACAAGTGGCCCATCGGGACCATCCGACCGCCGTGTCATCCTCAGCTGTGGATGCGGATAGAAGGGCGTGTTTTATGCCCTGTAACTGTCAGTTTTTTAAGTTCTCGTCGTGGCCCTGAAGTACCATTATCGAATATAGCGGCTGTCACCCCAGGAGGACACCACCCCAAGCAGTCACCCCAAGTACCATTATCCAAGATGGCGGCTTTTGGTGGGTAGATAGGTCAATTGGGCAACCTCTACTAACCCAAGAAAGTGCCACGCCCCCCTAGCAGTAAGTTTGAATTTTGGAGGGAAGATAGCTCAATTGCATTACCTCTACTAACCTAACCGCCGCTAACCTAAGTCACCTGACCGCCACTTCTTCTTAGGGACTGGTGGGAACTTTGAATTTTGGCGATGAAAGAAAAGGCACTTGGCCTACCTCTACTAACCTAAAAAAATTGCTGGAAAGAAAGGCCAGTTGGCCTACCTCCACTAACCTAAGTCACCCGACCCCCAGCTCTTCCTAGGAACTGGTGGGAAGTTTGAATTTTGGAGGGGGAAGATAGGCCAATGAGGCTACATCCACTAACCTAAGAAAACGGGCGGAAAGAAAGGCACTTGAGTTACCTCCAGTAACCTAAGTCATCTCTTCCTAGGAACTGGACGTAAGTCTTTATTTAAACAGAACCAGTACCACCATCAAGCGTGTTCGCCATCCTCTTGGAAAATGTGCCCGAATTTTGCTCTAAGAACTTACTCCTGCAGCTGAGGGGAGTTAGGATCGTGTTGCCCCCACTAGAGCCTGCGCATAATGTCATTCGATTCGAATATAATTTGTTTAAATTTCTTTAAATTTGTTTCAATTTTTATAAATTTCTTTAAATTTATTATCTACCTACAGCAACAGCCGCTTAGTCTGATGCTACCAGCACCACAAGAGGCTTAGATATCAGTTGTCTACATCTAATTCTACATATATACTCCGCTAGCCACCAAGCGGTGTGTGGCGGAGGGCACAATTCGTGCCAAGGTCATATTTCCTCCCCTCTGTTCCACTCGCGTATCGCGCGAGGGAAAAACGACTGTCTGAACGCCTCAGTACGATCTCTAATTTCCCTTATCTTTGAATGGTGATCATTGGGCGATTTGAAAGTTCGTGGTAATAATATATGCTCTACATCATCGGCGAAGATCGGATTTCGGAATTTAGTGAGCAGCCCCTTCCGTTTAGCGCGCCATCTATCTGCAAGTGTGTCCCACTTCAAACTTTCTACGAGATTTGTAACGCTCACGCGGTAGCTAAATGTACCAGTCACGAATCTTACCGCTCTTCTTCGGACCCTCTCAACCCCCTGAATCAGACCCAACTGGTAAGGGTCCCACACAGACGAACAATAAGGCTGGACGAACTAACATATTGTAAGCTATTTCTTTTGTTGAAGGACTGCGTGGCTTCAGGATTCTACAAATAAACCGCAACCTAGAGTTCGCTTTGCCCATTACTTGTGTAATCTGATCATTCCATTTGAGATCATTTCGAATAGTCACACCCAGATAGTTGACAGATGTTACCGCCTCCAAAGACAGGGCATTTACTTTGTACTCTTACATTAATGGGGATTTTCGCCTTGTTACACACTGTAGGTTACACTAACTAATATTGAGAGATAACAGCCAGTCACTACTCCTCGAATTTATTTTCTGCAAATGCTCACTGATTTGTTCGCAGCTTTCGTGTTATACTGCTTTCCTGTAGACTACAGCATCATCGGCAAGCAGTCTAATGCCGCTGTCAATACCATTAACCAGATCGATTATGTAAATCGTAAAAAGCAGCGGACCTATTACACTGCTCTGTGGCACATCGGAAGTTACGCTTGTTCCTGTTGAAGTCACCTCATTCAGGACGACATACTGCTGTCTGTCAGAAAAGTTTCTGTCCAACCGCATATGTTATCGGGTAGACTGTAAGCGCGCACTTTTTGGAGCAAGCGACAGTGCGGAACTGAGTCCAACGCCTTTCGAAAGTCAAGAAATATGGCATAAAACTGGGAGCCGGTATCCACAGCCTATTGTATATAACGCACAAAAAGTGTCTCGCATGACCGCTGTTTCCTAAAACCGTGCTGGTTTCTGCAGATGAGCATCTCAGTGTCTAGAAAGGTCATTATGTCTGAACACAAAATATGATCCATGATTCTACAACCAATCGATGTCAGTGAAATTGGCCGGTAATTATGTGCATCCGATTTTCTACCCTTTTTATAGATTGCTATGACCTGAGTCCCATCGAACTTTCCGCTGTTCCAATGATCTCTGATAGATGATGGATAAGAATGGTGCTATATTTGTAGCATAGTCAACATATAATCTTACGGGGATACCGTCTGTGCCAGATGCCTTCCTGGCGTCTAAGGATCTTAACTGTTTTACAATACCAGATACACTAAACACTATGTCAGTCATCCTTGCGTTTGTTCGATAATTGATAGGGGGAATGGTGCTGCAGTCGTCTACTGTACACGAGTATTTGAAAGCTATGTTTAGAATTTCGGCATTCAGTTTATCATCATCACTTACATTACCCATACCGTCAGCAAGAGAAGGCATTGAATTGTTTGTAGCGTTCATAGATTATATGTACGACATTTTTTTTATTTTTTTTAGAATCTGCAGATATGACATTGCTTTCAAATTCGTTAAAAGAATCTCTCATAGACCTCATTGACCTTTTGACAGCTGCTTTCATTTCGGATAATTTCTGTTTGTAAGCCCGGCGGAGGTTCGAGTCCTCCCTCGGGCATGGGTGTGTGTGTTTGTCCTTATGATAATTTAGGTTAAGTAGTGTGTAAGCTTAGGGACTGATGACCTTGGCAGTTAAGTCCCATAAGATTTCACAAACATTTTTTTGTTTGTAAGCGGAGCAGTGGCTACGTTTAAAACGACTGTACCAAATTCTCTGCTTTCTCAGCAGCTTCCTAATATGTTTGTTGTACCAAGGTGGATCCTTTCCCTCCCCTATATTTTTGCTAGGCACATACTTCTCAAGGACATGGTGGACAATACCTTCAAATTCCGACCAAAGATGCTGAGTGTCTTTGTGTTCTGCGGTGAATGTTGACTATGAAGATATTCATTAAAGACACTTTTATTTGCTTCCCTAAACAAGAAAACTCTACGCTGTTTCTTGTCAGTGTTGAATTAGCGAGATGTTGGTACCAGATAGGGTGGGTTTCAATAGCTGTATTACATGCGCCCATTCAGCTGAGGAATGGAAGTGAGCATTAATGCTTGAACATATGATCAGGAAGAATACGGTTCTGCAAATAAATTCTTTGTATTAAAGATGCATTACACAATGCATTGAAACATTTGTCTCTGCTTCAATGGTCTGTCATTTCTAAAACCTAGGAATAAGCTCCAACCACACAAGAGACAACTGCCTTCGATCCAGCAGACCAAGGAACTGACCTAGTTCACCACTAGAGGGTACCTCGATAGGTCACGGTATCGTGCAGTTCAGTCCATAGGAGCATGATGACGTCACGTGTTTTTCTCAGCTGCAAGTCTCCAAAATGGTTCAAATGGCTCTGAGCACTATGGGACTTAACTTCTGAGGTCCCCTAGAACTTACAACTAATTAAACCTAAATAACCTAAGGACATCACACACATCCATGCCCAAGGCAGGATTCGATCCTGCTGCTGGAGAGAGGAATGAGTCTACTTTATTTATTTCTTTAACAATTTATTTAAGTACGGATCTCACCTAGTTTATTTATCACGCTGATACAAAACACTCACACTGCCTGCGGTCTGAAGTGGGAAAAATGATGTCAAAAAGGAATCAGCTTGTTCTTGACTGCTGGAGAGAGGAACGAGTTTACTTTATTTGTTCCACGATTTATTTAGCCATGGATTTCACCTAATTTATTTATTATGCTAATGCTAAACACTCACCCTTACACGCCCAGTTTACAGACCTGGAAACTACTAATAACGCATTACGCTGATGTGCAGAGACGCAAACAATTCCTAAATTACCCAAATAATCCACTACCCACCATACATACGTACAAATTACTCCTAGATCGCAGAAATAATGTATGCAAACACCCAAAAATAATTCAGTGCACAAACACTCAGTGCACGCAAAAAAAAAAAAAAAAAAAAACAACTTATCAGCGAACCGAACCCCGATTCTACTGGATGGAAAGCCTAAGTGCACCCCCCCAACACATGGAAACTGTCCACTGTCCACATGTGGGAGAGAAAGGTTAGGTTAGTGTACTATTTTGCTCGGCACACTGACTCAATTATCCATCCTTATTACTTATCAGTCCTAATTTCACAACTATATGCATAGCGCTGCACAAGAATGGCTTAAATTCGCAAAAACAAACAATTAGTCTTATTCTGAAGGGGAAAAAATTATACCATTCGAAACCAGCGACAAAAACACTCAAACTCTACCGTACACCTACAAGCTAGGGGGAAAAAGTTCAACTGACTAGATCCTGGTGTTGGACGGAGATGTGTTTAAAAAAAAATTGTATTACCTGCAAGCATATAGTATCTATACCTGTTTGACGTCAGAGTTCACTACACATGTCTACTAAAAATCACCCAAACGTAAACAAATACACGCTAGCACAGTTGATGAGAAAAAAAGCATCACAATACTGGGGCAAATCCTCGTCCTGAAACACTGCGTTCTCGCCCCTTTACAATCCCAAACTAGGCCATAGAGCTACTTCACCGACTGCCTCGCGGTCCTGTGTGTCCCCATGCTGCCCAGCAAGTGAAAGCTCCGCGGGCTGTCCCGGCCGACCGCCATCTGAATTGATACGCCAATATAGTCTGTCTGTAAACTCAAGAGCGAGCCGCGCTTTTGGTGGGGGAAGTGGCCTTTCCCGGAAGAACGCTGCCACCGGCCTACAGGGGCACCGAGAATCTGTTGCCCGTTATCTGTCTAGCAGTGTAGATCGGCGTGCAGTGATATACGTCGTTTCTATTCTTGGGATCTTAGTTGCCAGTGTTAGTCTTGTATACTTACTGATATACTTCGATATCCGGAAGTGATGGATAATCGTCTAGCATTGCAAGAAAACGTGCAGAATATGACGAAGAGGAGGTATTTGCGGAGTAAACGAGCTTTCGATCGTCTCTAATGTTATTGCAGCGTGTATTAAAGAGACGACCCAAAAGGAACTGTTGGCTAATATTACCAGCCCCAATCAAAGGGCTGAAATTTATGCAAAAGTCAGCCTCGTCCAATAGGACGCATAAGGAACGAACGCGGAAATAAGCCGCATGGCTTAGTGGAATCGCCACGAAGGAAAACTAATACTCTTGGGAGGAGAGCGATCGTTATAGACACTTTCAAAATCACGTGAAACCTTTGATGCTTATGGAACACTAAATCTCTATCTCGGTCACTATTCACCTGATTCTGAGACATATTGCTCGAAATATGTGGGCAATAGATATTCTAAACACTGTTGAAATTTTCTCCTAACATGCACATCGATTCTGGACTTATAAGCAAATAGCTTGACGTACGAGGTGCGTTCACATATTAATTTTTATTTTTTGGTAAGAACTTTATTTGTTAATCTACAGCAATGTTATCCTCTTCAAAATACTCCCCATTACATACTTGGGTCAGTGCTTTTTCCTATTCCCTTTTCTTTAGGAACTGTTTCTTCGGGATAGTTTATAGGTCTCTTAACTGTGCATTTTTAATCTCATCCATGCTTTGAAATGTTTATACCACTTCTATGTCCATGGTTCACTCATAACAGGCTCACCAAAAGCAATATTTAACATTTCTAAAAATTTCATACACTTTATTCCATTCCTGTAACAAAATTTAATACACATTCTCTAATCTGTTTTTATACAAAACAAATAATCCTTGATGCTACTAAAACACATTTAACCTTTCTGACAACTGACAACAGAGTAAAAACCCAATATGTATAACATTGTACACATACTTTCAAGACATGTTTACGAAGACAGTGACAAAAAAGTAGTGCATATCGGACACACAAAATTATAAATTTCTGCTTACTTTTTGTACAGTCTTCGTGTTGAAAGTCCTTCAAAGAAAACTTCTACCTTTTAGTAGAAACACAAAGTTAGAACAAGCCCTAAACTCTACAGATTGATTGCCCTATATGGGGCTCGTTTTACGAATAGCAATCGAGGAACATACAATACATTCACATGAACAAGCATTTGGGTCTATGTTTGCAGTGTAATCCTGACTTCTATTCTTATCTTAATATTATTTACTCTATGATGTTGTGTTTCGGAAGAAGCTATCGTTTTATCTATCCCTTCTGGTCTTAATGCATTTGTCTACAAATGAACGCAGCCGAGACGTATCTGTACACGGCGTCGCCACAGATTTGAAGCGCGCGCCGCGGCAGGGACGGTACTACGTTGTGAAACAGCCTGTAGAAGCGCCCTGTGACGTAGCTGGGTTGGCATTTGCTCGTCTAAAAGTATACTCGCGCATCCGGCCCTAATAGCTACGACGCGCCCAACGCCTATCGTTCTGAGAGTTTCTTTGACTTCACGTAGGACACTCCGGTAGGGGACTCGTCTGCCGTTCTGCGCTCGATTATTTATTTAACATCATCTCGATCCCTATAATAAAGCAACAATTAAAAACATTTTCCACCATAATAAATGTCCTCTTTCCACAAGAATAGACAAAGACCAGTTTAATGAGCAAAATAGGTATAACTCTTTTACGTCTGCGAAGACATTTACGTGGAAACCGATATTTCCACTCGCGAATACAGAGTCAGTGAGTTAGCAGATTCCAAGTTACCCCTATAATTTATAAAGTCAAATAAGGTGTCTCTCATATCTAGAGAACCGGAAAACGTGTCATCCACCTGTTATATTTTGACTAAAGTTCAGTCTTGATCACGTCATGTATGTTTTAATGATACAGGTGACCGGTTTCGGTTCTTTCTACAAAACCATCATCAGACCCTGGCTCCTTTAGGATGGTAGATGGAGCTCTCCTCGCTGCTACGCAGTCAACTGATCCGCCTACCATCGTAATGGAGCCAGGGTCTGATGATGGTTTTGTAGAAAGAACCGAAACCGGTCACCTGTATCATTAAAACATACATGACGTGACCAAGACTGAACTTTAGTCAAGATATAACAATTTATTGATCACTGCTTTACAAAAATGTTTACCAAAATTATCCACCTGTTAGATGCACACACCACAATCGATCTACTCTCAACTAAATAAATACGTCAAATGCGAAGAAGCAGTCAACAGAACAATTTAGATTTGAGGGAATAATAGCCCAGCGCAAACACGCGACCATATTGAACATTGTCAAATTTGCACTCGATCACCAAAGCTGTCCAACACACATACTAAGTACTAGTGTAGAGGACTATACGGTTAAGTCAACTACATCCCACATTAGCAGGAAACGTGATTTATTCTCACCACAGGCCGTGCATAGACAGAATCATCCTGCTAAATCGGCCACATATACATTTGATACTTACAATTAAATGTTATGATTGCGGTTTCAGCTGAATGAGATTCGACAATGAGCGAAGTATCGGAAATACACCCTGCTGACGGCTTTGCTCTGGAAATAGAAATATCTTTACCATTCTTATGACTTGACATACGCCATTACAGTATTGCATGTCAAATCCATACCTTCCTTACGACTGGACATAGTCATTTCCTTTACACATTTCTCAACACAAACACATCATGCTCAAGGCTAGAGCGAGGTGGCGCAGTGGTTAGCACACTAGTCTCGCATTCGGAAGGACGAAGGTTCAATCCCTCGTCCGGTCACCCTGATTCAGGTGTCCCGTGATTTCTCTAAATCGCTGCATGCAAATGCCGGGATGGTTCCTTTGAAAGGGCACGGCCGAATTCCTTCCCCGTCCTTCCCTAATCTGATGAGACTGATGACCTTGCTGTTTGGTCTCTTCCCACAAAAGCGACCCCCAACCCTCAAGGCGAAACTATCACACATCTCCTACTACTGTACAAATACTTTCAGAAAAGGCTTCCTGACACTTAAATCTATTATCATTCATATAACTGATTTGCCTAGATGCGCAATGATTTCATCTTCTTCAGTGTGGATGCACAAGTTCGTCCGACCTCCTATGGGAGTCTCAGAGTAGCGAGCATGGAGGATATAGACAGGCACTGTGAACAGGTGGCACTCAGTGGGGTTGTGGGTAGCCAGCGAGATGGTCCACACAGGTGGATAAACACTCTGTGCCAAGTGGCACAGTCGTTAACGTACCTGCCCACTAAGCCGGATATCCCAGGTTCGAACTCCCATCTCATTTTCACTCATCGCTGCTGATTCCGCATAATGTCCCAATGCAGCTGACATCAGTTATGCCTTCCTATCTCCCCCCACCTTGAATTTACATATGACTTAAATCTACACTTGATGATAACAAATTTCTCTTCTTAAGAAACATCTAAATTTTATGTCCTTCCTACTTCGTCTACCATCAGTTATTTTGCTGTACAAACAGCAAAACTCTTCTCCTACTTTAAGTGTCTCGTCAATTTCCTTAGCATCACCTGATGTAATTCGAGTGCTTTCCATTATCCTTGTTTTGCTTTTGTTGATCTTCATCTTATATCTTACATTCAAAAAACTGTCCATTCTGTTCAACTTGTCTTCCAAGTCCTTTGCTGTCTCTGAGAGAAT
The DNA here is from genome assembly GCF_023864345.2 of Schistocerca serialis cubense. Lineage (NCBI taxonomy): Eukaryota > Metazoa > Arthropoda > Insecta > Orthoptera > Acrididae > Schistocerca > Schistocerca serialis. The sequence continues at coordinate 1,231,503,870 of NC_064638.1, read as the reverse complement.
TACAATGTCCCTGGCCAACCCCAGTGCTTTCATTTCTTCTCCCTCTCCCTCGGTAACCTATACCAAGTCCTTTTCTGTCTCTGAGAGAATTACAATGTCCTTGGATAACCTATGTGCTATTATTTCTGCTCCCTCTTCCTCGGTAATATATACAGGGTGGTCCATTGATAGTGACCGGGCCAAATATCTCACGAAATAAGCGTCAAACGAGAAAACTACACAGAACGAAACTCGCCTAGCTTGAAGGGGGAAACCAGATGGCGCTATGGCTGGCCCCCTAGAAGGCGCTGCCATAGGTCAAACAGATATCAACTGCGTTTTTTTAAAATAGGAACCCTCATTTTTATTACATATTCGTGTAGTACATAAAGAAATATGACTGAAACGGTGGACCACTTTTTTCGCTTTGTGATAGATGGCGCTGTAATAGTCGCAAACGTAACATTCCGCCAGTGCGGACGGTATTTGCTTCATGATACATTACCCGTGTTAAAATGGACCGTTTACTAATTGCGGAAATGGTCGATATCGTGTTGATGTATGGCTATTGTGATCAAAATGCTATGTATGCTGCTCGGTATCCTGGACGACACCATATAAGTGTCCGGACCGTTCGCCGGATAGTTGCGTTATTTAAAGAAACAGGAAGTGTTCAGTCACTTGTGAAACGTCAACCACGACCTGCAACAAATGATGATGCCCAAGTAGGTGTTTTAGCTGCTGTCGCGGCAAATCCGCACAACAGTAGCAGACAAATTGCGTGAGAATCGGGAATCTCAAAAACGTCGGTGTTGAGAATGCTACATCAACATCGATTGCACCTGTACCATATTTCTATGCACCAGGAACTGCATGGCGACGACTTTGAACGTCGTGTACAGTTCTCCCACTGGGCACAAGAGAAATTACGGGACAATGACAGATTTTTTGCACGCGTTCTGTTTAGCGACGAAGCGTCATTCACCAACAGCGGTAGCGTAAACCGGAATAATATGCACTTCTGGGCAACGGAAAATTCACGATGTTTGCGACAAGTGGAACATCGGTGACCTTGACGGGTTAATGTATGGTGCGGCATTATGGGAGGAAGGATAATTGGTCCCCATTTTATCGATGGCAATCTAAAAATGCTGATTTCCTACGTAATGTTCTACCGATGTTACTACAAGATGTTTCACTGCATGACGGAATGGCGATGTACTTCCAACATGATGGATGTCCGGCACATAGCTCGCGTGCGGTTGAAGCGGTATTGAATAGCGTATTTCATGACGGGTAGATTGGTCGTCGAAGCACCATACCATGGCCGGCTCGTTCACCGGATCTGATGTCCCCAGATTTCTTTCTGTGGGGAAAGTTGAACGATATTTGCTATCGTGATCCACCGACAACGCCTGACAACATGCGTCAGCGCATTTTGAATGCATGTGCGAAAATTACGGAAGGCGAACAACTCGCTGTTGAGAGGAATGTCGTTACACATATTGCCAAAAGCATTGAGGTTGACGGACATCATTTTGAGCATTTATTGCACTAATGATATTTACAGGTAATCACGCTGTAACAACATGCGTTCTAAGAAATGATAAGTTCACAAAGGTACATGTATCACATTGGAACAACCGAAATAAAATGTTTAGACGTACCTACGTTCTGCATTTTAATTTAAAAAGCCTGCCTATTACCAACTGTTCGTCTAAAATTGTGAGCCATATGTTTGTGGCTATTAAAGCGCCATCTATCACAAAGCGAAAAAAGTGGTCCAACTAAAACATTCATATTTCCTTACGTACTATACGAATATGTAATTAAAAATGGGGGTTCCTATTTTAAAAAACGCAGTTGATATCCGTTTGACCTATGGCACCGCCATCTAGCAGGCCAATCATAGCGCCATCTGGTTTCCCCCTTCGAGCTAGACAAGTTCCGTTCTTTGTAGTTTTTTCGTTTGACGCTTATTTCGTGAGATATTTGGCCCGGTCACGATCAATGGACCACCCTGTATATATATATATATATATATATATATATATATATATATATATATATATATACAGAGAATGCAAGAGCTGACAGGTGTATTTTACCGAACTATTAGTTTAATATGGTTCCAAAATACTAACAGGAATTCCTTACAGAAGACTGGAAAAACTGATAGAACGCGACCACGGGGAAGATCAGTTTGGATTCCGAAGAAGTGTAGGAGCACGTCATAGTATTGCACCTGTTTCATACATGTTGCTGACCAGTTGGATGAGTTTTGTCACGGTAGGTTCTCCAAGTTTATTAGTAGTTCTAACGGAATGTCGTGTACTCTCGGGGCCTTGTTTCGACTTAGGTCTATCAGTGCTCTGCGAAATCCTTCTACCAGAATCTCTCTTCTCATCATCTACGTCCTTTTCCATTTCTATAATACTGGGCTCAATTACATCTCCCTTGCACAGACCTCCATGTACTCCTTCCACCTTTCAGCTTTCCATTCTTTGCTTAGGACTGGTTTTTCGTCTGAGCTCAGATGGTTCCCTTTTCTCCAAAGGATTCTTTAATTTGTGTGTAGGCTATATCTGTCTTTCACTCCTGGTATATATAATCCTTGCATTTGTTTTCTAGCAACTGTTGCTTAGCCATTTTGCACTACCGGTCAATCTCATTTTTTTAGATGTTTGTATTCCTCTTCGCCTTTTTCGTTTACAGAATTTTTATATTTTTCCTTTCATCAGTTAAACTCAGTGTCTTTTGTGTTACCCAAGGATTTCTTCTGGGCCTCGCCTTTTTGCCTATTTGATCCTCTGCTGCCTTCACTATTTTATCTCTCAAGGTTACCCATTCTTCTTCTGTCACATACCTTTCCCCATTGAACCTCACACACGGACCTTAAGACGATTCAGTTTGCCGGATACATGAAATTTTGCCTCATCGGACAGACAAATCTTCTCTAAAGAGTCATTATTTATGTCAGTCTTGCCCAGCATATGCACTGCATACAGTTCGCGCTGAGGTTTGTCCGTTGGCTTTAATAGCTGAAGCAGCTGCGCATAGTAGGCATATAGCCGTAAACTCTTTTGCAAGACGTTGTGGAACTTTGATCGTCTCATTTCCAATTCTCTAACCACCTGAAGCATCGATTTTGTCGGACTCTTTGCAAACGCCTGCCGTACACTGCCCACATTGGCGACTGAAACAAATGTGGCACCAATCCCCTTTTTTGTAGGATATTACCTTTTTCCATAAATGAGATTGTCAAGCCTGAATAGTTGGTCGTGATGGTGGTTGCCTTTCATACCGAATTCACTTGGGTATAGGTCGTTCTCTGTTTGAACCGGGCCACACATGAAGTTTTCTCCTGTGACGTCCACATTTTATCAGGTTGGCAAGTTCAACTTTGCGTCGAAATTGCGTCACGTGGAAGGTAACAAATACTTTATGTTATCTTATCACATGTTTAAAACACTTTCTTAAGGGGACGACGTCCTGCCTCTCTAACCCATGTTAATTTAGGCAAGTTTTTGACCCATTTCTGAAAAAAAAACTATTTGATGCAGGACCTTAATATTTTTACTGTATGTTACATGATGCTAATAGAGTCAGCTGTACTGAAATCTATTTTATCCATTTTATAGTTTTTAAGAAATACTTTTTTAAATTTATTGACAAAAAACATTAAGTTTTTTCTGTAGAAGATATTTTTTGTGAACTTCCTAATGGGGGACTATAAATGAACGTAGTACCAGAGGTGGATTTTTATGTTATGCAGAGTTTCTGATATAATGGGGCATATGTACTGAAAATTTTAGTTTGTGGGAAATTGACTTTAAAGAAAAAAACTAAGGAAATTTGTTACTTACAGTTAATTAAAACTGTCCTGCTGCATATGATGACCCTTCTTTGGCCTCTAGCAAGTCTTCCAGCTTCTTTTTCACCTTCCTGGATGTTTGACTTGCTTTCTTGGCCATATTAGATGCAGACCTGTCTGCATCGGCTATCCTCATTTTATCGCAATGTTGCAGCCCAGTGATCATATTTTCATCAGTATTATTTCCCAGCTTTTTCAGTACCCAACACTTTCCAATATTACCATAACTGAATGTAACAACAGCATCATGAACTGCTAGTTTCGTTGTATGCATGCCTACAAATACAGTTTTAGGAAGGTGGTTCCAAATATGCTGCTGAAACATTCATTTGGTTTCTGTGTCTGCCCATGCAGACATTTTCTTAGAAGGCCAGGATGAGCCAAGTCTCTGAAAATAGGTTTAATTGCTGTAATAACAGCAACAGGAGGAGAAAGCTGGTGAGAATAAGATTCTCCAGTTGCCTGAGCCCTATTGTACTTGCACTACGAATTTTCTTCTGATCGACACGATCCGTGAGATGGCTTGTCATCAGTAGAGGACTTATGGAAGAATATGGCCCAAACATCTCTGTTCATTGCCTCCAGATTTTCTTTATTTCTCCTCATTGCCTGCCCATAGTACACCTACAAGTTTTCAGTTTTAGTTCACCGACCCTGTCCGGGCAACAATTTTCCATCTCCTAATTATTTGTCCTCTCATATGAACAGTTAGTTTTCTCAGCCTTGTTCCCAAAAGTTTTTGAACATGGCCTACACGTTCTGTTTTGCTAATAATGGCATCTCCATATGGCTTAGAGTTGACAGTGGGTGGGTTGACAGTGGGTGACAGAAAACTGGGCGTGGCACATAAATGCACGTGGTGGGAAAATGCTTTTTAAATGCTCGAAAAGCAAAACCCTTTTCAGAGTACTTAAATAAAACCTTAGTCAATCGAAATATGGCGAAAATCTAAAATCGATTTTTTTCGACCTGAACCACGGTGTGGTCCCCTTAATATCTAGTACAGTTTTAAAGTTATGAAAGTCTTAAGTTGTAAAGATAATTTAATGCCATTATTTGTAGAGGATAAATTTGACAGGGCAAATGGAGACTGTATCGTAGTATGAACCCCTTTGAGGCGTAGCGCCGTACACCGATCCTGCCTTGGAGGCAGTTAAGTGGGAGATGTGTCTCAGAGCTGGATAGTGACAGATGGTGACGCGAGACTAGACACACACGTAGTTTATGTATCAGCCGATAGAGGACAATACTGGATAGGGAGACTGTGATTTTAGTTTCGATTGTGCTCACTAGAGTGCACTAAGGCAATAGAATGTTTTTCCTAAACTGTTCTAGTATTTTCATAAAGTGTTATTATGTCTTTTTGTGTAGGTAAAATGTTATAAATGTGTTTATCAGTATGAATGATGCGTGAGTGTGGTTTAAGGTTAATATGAAGATAATTCTTTAACGAGTTGTGTCGTAGGATTTAGTGTGGGACCATTTCGAAGAAGTATGGATATGGACAAAAGGGATTTTTGTAGAATAGATTTGTAAAGTAAGTGTATGGTAAAGGGAAAGTAAGTGTATGGTAAAGGGAAAGTTAATTCAGGTATAAATAACAATAGTAAATTACTTTATGCATGAACAAAACTTCAGCATCTTAGATAATTAGGTCGGTAAAAAGTGCAGTCGTTAGGTTTACTATTTTGCGATTGGTTATTGATGAAAAGCGCGGATTGACGCGGGAGAATCTTGTTTTGCTATTGGCTGTTGAGTAAACTGACCAATGGTAAAGCAATATTCTTCTGCTGGTAGAGAAGACAGAGTATTCTAGAGAAGGGTCGGAGTCTACCCATGAAATAGATCGGACGTGTGTAGTAGTAGTTCCGATGGAAACGATAAGTTGCCGGATCCAGCAGTGTTTCATACATCAAAAGTGTTGTAAAGTGACGACATAATTATTCCGAGGTGTGTGTAGAAATTTCAGAATTTTTAAGTGAATTTTATAACGAAAAAAGACATATATTCCGTGTGGCGTATTGAACAGGTCGGTGGCTAAAAACTGTGACTGCATTTGGTACCGACAGACTTAATATTTGGCGAGCATTCTCAATCAAAAACAATCAGTAATTTTGTAGCTATTACGTTTTCGGGAAATGCAACACCATAAACTTGCTAACGTGAGTGAAAGGGATTGTGAGTGACTGTGCTAAGACTAGCACGGGCTTGGCAGTGATACTTGTTCACCAAAGTTTCAGAATATATTAATTGAGGACAAAATCGGCAACCTTTCATTTGTGTGAAAACTTTCTCCCGAACGTAGATTAGTGACTGTAATTGCAGCCTGGTTCACGTCGAAGTACAGTAGGTTTCACTCGGTTTCGCTACTGGTGATATGCGGAGTAGGTGCAGGTCCGTCGTAAAGGGACGGAAGGAACCGCGCCGCCGCACCTTCCTCTCCCCCAAAATACAAAAAAGGTTTGGATCCACTTTCACATACAACGGGCCTTGGCGGGTGCTACGTCACTGCGCTGTTGACTGCTCTTTAGGAGAAGAGACGGAACCACCGCCATCCAAGTTGAAAGAGTACGCAGCAGCTGAGAGCGTGGAGATGCCTACGGCCACGCAGTCTTGCGTTGTCTGGTGGCGGTGCGGCAGCCCGCCGAAGCCCTCAGGGCTGCCAGCGCCGGGGGTGGGAGGTGACGGCGGCTGGCGAGGGGGAGGGTTGGCAGGCCTGGAGAGCGGCTGCCTCGAGTGTTTACTCTGGCTGCTCCGTGCCGCGCCGCGAAGCTCTCCAGTGCTCTCGGGCGACGGCTTCTAATTTGCTTGCCAGGTGAAATCCGCGCCAGCGCACCGCCTCGCAGCGCCGTCTACCATCTGCAAGCAGCACTTCACACCTACAACCTAGGGCGTTCCGTCAAACACCATTTTAATTATTATTTTATTTATTTCGGTTAGAGAACACCGCAGCGCTGTTTTCGTGAATTACACTGTAAGAAATACTGCAATCCTGCCACAAGAATTTTTAATGATTTTTTTTTTTTTTGGTCATCAGTCTACTGACTGGTTTGATGCGGTCCGCCACGAATTCCTTTCCTGTGCTAACCTCTTCATCTCAGAGTAGCACTTGCAACCTACGTCCTCAATTATTTGCTTGACGTATTCCAATCTCTGTCTTCCTCTACAGTTTTTGCCCTCTACAGCTCCCTCTAGTAACATGGAAGTCATTCCCTCATGTCTTAGCAGATGTCCTATCATCCCGTCCCTTCTCCTTATCAGTGTTTTCCACATATTCCTTTCCTCTCCGATTCTGCGTAGAACCTCCTCATTCCTTATCCTATCAGTCCACCTAATTTTCAACATTAGCACCACTTCTCAAATGCTTCGATTCTCTTCTGTTCCGGTTTTCCCACAGTCCATGTTTCACTACCATACAATGCTGTACTCCAGACGTACATCCTCAGAAATTTCTTCCTCAAATTAAGGCTGGTATTTGATATTAGTAGACTTCTCTTGGCCAGAAATGCCTTTTTTGCCATAGCGATTCTGCTTTTGATGTCCTCCTTGCTCTGTCCGTCATTAGTTATTTTACTGCCTAGGTAGCAGAATTCCTTAACTTCATTGACTTCGTGACCATCAATCCTGATGTTAAGTTTCTCTCTGTTCTCATTTCTACTGCTTCTCGTTACCTTCGTCTTTCTCCGATTTACTCTCAAACCATACTGTGTACTCATTAGACTCTTCATTCCGTTCAGCAGATCATTTAATTCTTCTTCACTTTCACTCAGGATAGCTGCTGCCGCATCAGCGAATCGTATCATTGATATCCTTTCACCTTGTATTTTAATTCCACCCCTGAACCTTTCTTTTATCTCCATCATTGCTTCCTCGATGTACAGATTGAAGAGTAGGGGCGAAAGGCTTCAGCCTTGTCTTACACCCTTCTTAATACGAGCACTTCGTTCTTGATCGTCCACTCTTATTATTCCCTCTTGCTTGTTGTACATATTGTATATGACCCGTCTCTCCCTATAGCTTACCTCTACTTTTTTCAGGATCTCAAACAGCTTGCGCCATTTTATATTGTCGAACGCTTTTTCCAGGTCGACAAATCCTATGAAAGTGTCTTGATTTTTCTTTAGCCTTGCTTCCATTATTAGCCGTAACGTCAGAATTGCCTCTCTCGTCCCTTTACTTTTCCTAAAGCGCATTCTCAATTTTCTTTTCCATTCTTCTGCATTTTATTCATGTAAGCAGCTTCGATGCATGAGCTGTTAAGCTGATTGAGCGATAATTCTCGCACTTGTCAGCTCTTGCCGTCTTCGGAATTGTGTGGATGATGCTTTTCCGAAAGTCAGACTCATATATTCTACACACCAACGTGAATAGTCGTTTTGTTGCCACTTCCCCCAATGATTTTAGAAATCCTGTTGGAATGTTATCTATCCCTTCTGCCTTATTTGACCGTTAAGTCCTCCAAAGCTCTTTTAAATTCCGATTCTAATACTGGATCCCCTATCTCTTCTATATCGACTCCTGTTTCTTCTTCTATCACATCAGACAAATCTTCACCCTCATAGAGGCTATCAATGTATTCTTTCCACCTATCTGCTCTCTCCTGTGCATTTAACAGTGGAATTCCCGTTGCACTCTTAATGTTACTACCGTTGCTTTTAATGTCACCAAAGGTTGTTTTTACTTTCCTGTATGCTGAGTCTGTCCTTCCGACAATCATATCTTTTCGATGTCTTCACATTTTTCCTGCAGCCATTTCGTCTTAGCGTCCCTGCACTTCCTATTTATTTCATTCCTCAGCGACTTGTATTTCTGTATTCCTGATTTTCCAGGAACATGTTTGTACTTCCTCCTTTCAGCAATCAACTGAAGTATTTGCTCTGTTACCCATGGTTTCTTCGAAGTTACCTTCTTTGTACCTATGTTTTCCTTCCCAACTTCTGTGATGGCCCTTTTTAGAGATGTCCATTCCTCTTCAACTGTACTGCCTACTGCGCTATTCCTTATTGCTGTATATGTAGCGTTAGAGAACTTCAAACGTATCGTCATTCCTTAGTACTTCCGTATCCTACTTCTTTGCGTATTGATTCTTCCTGACTAATGTCTTGAACTTCAGCCTACTGTTCATCACTACTATATTGTGATCTGAGTCTATATCTGCTCCTGGGTACGCCTTACAATCCAGTATCTGATTTCGGAATCTCTGTCTGACCATGATGTAATCTAATTGAAATCTTCCCGTATCTCCCGACCTTTTCCAAGTATACCTCCTCCTCTTGTGATTCTTGAACAGGATATTCGCTATTACTAGCTAAAAACTTGTTACAGAACTCAATTAGTCTTTCTCCTCTTTCATTCCTTGTCCCAAGCCCATATTCTCCTGTAACCTTTTCTTCTACTCCTTCCCCTACAACTGCATTCCAGTCGCCCATGACTATTAGATTTTCGTCCCCCTTAACATACTGCATTACCCTTTCAATATCCTCATACACTTTCCCTATCTGTTGATCTTCAGCTTGCGACATCGGCTTGTATACCTGAACTATCGTTGTCGGTGTTGGTCTGCTGTCGATTCTGATTAGAACAACCAGGTCACTGAACTGTTCACAGTAACACACCCTCTGCCCTACCTTCCTATTCATAACGAATCCTACATCTGTTATACCATTTTCTGCTGCTGTTGATATTACCCGATACTCATCTGACCAGAAATCTTGTCTTCCTTCCACTTCACTTCAATGACCCCTACTATATCTAGATTGAGCCTTTGCATTTTTCTTTTCAGATTTTCTAGTTTCCCTACCACGTTCAAGCTTCTGGCATTCCACGCCCCGACTCGTAGAACGTTATCCTTTCGTTGATTATTCAATCTTTTTCTCATGGTAACCTCCCCCTTGGCAGTCCCCTCCCGGAGATCCGAATGGGGGACTATTCCGGAATCTTTTGCCAATGGAGAGATCATTATGATACTTCTTCAATTACAGGCCACATGTCCTGTGGATACACGTTACGTGTCTTTAATGCAGTGGTTTCCATTGCCTTCTGCATCCTCATGTCGTTGATCATTGCTGATTCTTCCGCCTTTAGGGGCAATTTCCCACCCCTAGGACAAGAGAGTGCCCTGAACCTCTATCCGCTCCTCCGCCCTCTTTGACAAGGCTTTTGGCAGAACGAGGCTGACTTCTCACGCCGGAAGTCTTCGGCCGCCAATGCTGATTATTTATCAAAATTTAGGCAGTGGCGGGAATCGAACCCGGGATCGAAGACGTTTTGATTATGAATCAAAGACGCTACCCCTAGACCACGGGTACAACGATTATTTTATTGAACCTTTACTAGTTTCAAGGTTGAGCCCATCGTCAGGTGGTTATCTTTTCAAATATATTCCCTCCTAGCACCACCACTTACCAGCAGTCACCGTCCATGTCGTCCATGCTCGCTAAATTTGGACTGCTGCTGGCCAAACGTAAATGTGCATCAACACTGATGGTTGTCGATTCAGAGCCAATCGAGGCATATCAGTTATTTGAATACAAGGTGTCTGTTATTTCGGATATTATTTATATCGAAGGTGGAGGGGGGAGAAAGGAAAGGAAAGGGAAGGAAATGATGATATCAGCGGTGTGATGTCTGCTCTTTTGGACATGAGAAAATACTGTATGGAAGTATCATTAAAATGTGCAGACTGTATAAGTGAACCAATCGTAAAAGAGGAATTAGAACTAGGTGTGCAACACCAAGATAATAACAAACGCCCGAGTACAGAAAAATTTCTCAAAGCAGAAGAAATTGAAATGAAAGACTCGTTACGTACTCGTACATACTCTTACGTGTTACGTACATGAATTGGGAAAACTGGCCAAGGATTCCCATCTCCGGCGGTACTCCGAAAGGATACCGCCCTTCGATTGTGCCATTCCAGCACTAATCGAAGCGCTAGGGTTTCAGGTGCCAGCCAGCCAGCCAGCCAGCCCTCCAGCAGCAGCAGCAGCAGCAGTAGCAGCGGCACCGGCCCCGTCCGCGGCAGCAGCAGCAGCTGAGGCGTTCCTGCCAGCCGTCGCCAGCGCCAGCGCCAGCGCCAGCAGCGTGGGACTCTGGTCTTCGTCCGTCTTCGTTTTTGTCTTCGACCGTCTTCGTCTGTCCCCAGTTTTTTCCCCTCCTTTTCGTCCTGTGCTTTTTTGTTTATTCCTGTCGTAATGTCAGCCCCCACCACCACTGCCACTACTACCACCACTGCCACTGTCTACACGTCGTCCTCCGCCGCCACCACCACCACCATTACATGATGTGCCCAGTTACAGCCCCCTCTTTCCATCCCTCCTCTTCTCACTCTCCCTTCGCCCTCGCTCTTTGTCGCCCCCTCTCCAGCTTCTTCCTCCCGCTCCTCCCCCTCTGATCCTTTCCCCCCCCCCCCTCCCCCAGCCTGTCACTGCAGCTCCAGCTAGGGTGGTGGCCCGTCGGGCCACTGCCCATGCCCAACTCTCCCCGTCGCCTTCGCCATCACCGCCACCGACACTGCCGTCGCCGTCGCCTTCACCGTCACCATCTCCGGCGGCGCTGACTGCTGCGTCCACACCGGGACGTGCCCCTTCCCGCCACCTCCCTATAGCTCCCGTCCCTCATGTCACCACCCACCCTTCTGCCGCCGTTAAACGCCCTAGTGGCACCACCACCTCCTCCGCTCCCAAAAAGGCCCTGACCTGTCCTCCTTCCCCCCCCCCCAGGAAGCCATGGATGTCTCCCCACCTGGCCCTGCTCCCTCCGCCTCCTCCTCCTCCTCCTCCTCCTCCTCCTCCTCCTCTTCCCCCCTCTTTATACAAATACCTCCTCTCCCATCCCAATCCTTCCCTTCTCGAGGCCCGGAATCTCTCCCTCCTCCTCCACCAACACTTCCCTGGTGCCCCCATCTCACTCCTCACTCCCAGATGGGATTCCGTTCTCATCTCCTCCCCCAGCCCCACCCTCCATACTGACATCCTCTCCCACCTCCCCATCACCCGTTTTGGCCCCACTGCCTCCCTCACCCCTGCTCCTTCTCCATCTCCTACCCGCCAACCCCAAACCCCACGTCGCCCGCCGACCCTCACTGCCGTGATCACTCGGCTCAGTCTGACGATCACGGAGGAGGAGGTGTTGGCAGAGCTCAAGGTGCATCCCACGCAGGAGGTGCGGGCGGTCTGCCGCATTTTCAACTCGGCCGGCCCCACCCGCCTTATGCGAGTTTTCTCCAAGGACGCCCCCTCCATTGACCGTCTCCTGAAGGAGGGTGCCCTCCTTTTCAACCAGGTCGACCCCTCCAGTTCCCCTCCTCAATCCCTGCGCTGCAAGAGGTGCCTGCACTATAACGCACACCCAACAGACGAGTGCCACGAGGCCCCCACTTGCTCGCATTGTAGGCAAGCGCACTTCCTCTGGCAGTGCCCTATCCTTCAATCCCCTCCCTCCTGTAATACCTGCAATCTCCCCCATCCCACCTACTCCCAAAAATGTAAAGCCCGGCCCCCTCCGACCACTCTTTCAACTCAGCGTCCCTGTCCGTTGTCTGGACGCCCCCACCCCTCCTGGCAATTCCCTTCGTTCCCCCCCCCCCCCCCAACGCTTAGGATATCATCAGGTTCCTCACCATTGTCCTACAAAACGTCCACCCTTTCCAGCACCCTCACACCCTCCAACAGGCCTCCCTCGCCACCCGTTCCATTTTCCACTTAAAAATGTATGCCACCTACTCCAACAACAAGGCCCATTTCACCTTTTCCCGTTTTGACACCCTTGCCTAAATCCCTGTCATGGCACAACACCACCGTATCCTTTTCAACAACATCCACTCCCTTCCCGCCAACAAGAACCGCTTTCTGCACACACTTGCCACCCACCGCATGGATGCCTTCCTCCTCAATGAAATCTTCCTCCAACCCCACCACACCGTCCACAAGTCGCCCTACCTCCTTCACCACTCCGATAATCCCCTCCCGATTGCACGTGGCGGAGTTGTCATTGGTCACCACCGCCAGATCCCAGTTCGGCTCCAACCTCTCCTTCCCGACCCCACCGAACACCTGATCCTTAGTCTCTTCTTCCCTGGCCTTACCGTCACCTGCGCCACCATCTATGTCCGCCCCAATGCCTCTATTCCCTTCGACTTCCTCTCCCACATTGACTGTACCTTCTCCTCCTACGTGATCACTGCCAACCTCAACATCCATAGTCGTTCTGCCCCCAGTTACGGCGGTGGCATCAGTTCCTCTCCTCCCTTCAAGACGACCTCATCCCCATCCCCCAGCACACCCATCATGAATCCAACTCCACTCCCGATGTTATCCTTTCCTCCCCTAACCTCCTTGGCTGCATAACGGTGGATGTCCTGGAGCCTACTGGTAGCGACCATCTCCCTGTCCTCTCCACCATTTCAGATGGTCGTGGCCCCCACCGCGACCCTCGTAATAACCCTCCACCAAAGTACGTCCATGACTATTCCTGTGGCAACTGGAATGCCTACCGGGATACCTTGTCCACCCAGGTCGATAGCCACCCCTTCACCTGCCACCACCCTGACGATGTAACCTATGCCGCCTCCTTTCTCCAGCAGACCTTGTCTGAGGCTGTGGAGGCCCATGTCCCTACTGTCGCCATCCACCCCCACCGTCCTACCTTACCCCCAAAGGCCGTCCTCCTCCTCCGTGAATCCCGCCATCTGTACTGTGTCTTCCTCCACACGGATGACCCGGACACACTCCGACGCCACCGGAAACTCCAGCAACACATTCGAAATTTGCTCGTGGCTAAGAAACGCCAGGACTGGCGACAGACATGCACCCGTTTAAATGCTACCCTACCTATCAACTCGTCCAAGTTCTGGTCAGCCTTCCATCGCCTTACCGGAACTAAACCCTCCCCCTACTATCCTCTTCTCCATGATGATCACTCCTTCCCTGACACCCTTAGTAAGGCCAATCACTTTGCCTCTTACCTCTCCAATGTCTTTTCCATCCCCGATGATCCCCAGTTCGATTACTCCCTCTTCCCGGATGTCCGCGATCGAACTGACACCTCTGTCCCTCCCCTCGCACCTGGTTTCCAGTACTTGGACAACATTGCACACACGGAACACAATGCCCCTATCACTACACAGGATCTCATTGCTACACTCCGCACGAAACTCAACACTGCTCCTGGTCACGATTGTGTCACCTACCGTCACCTTCGTGAAGCTCCTGTCTCTTTCCTCTCCACCCTGGCCAGGCTCTACAATGTAGTCCTGTCCACCGGTTACTACTCCAACCTGTGGAAAACCTCCCTTATCCTCATGTTCCTTAAACCTGGCAAACCGCCGTCCGCCGTCTCCTCCTACCGTCCCATCTGCCTTACCTCGGTCTTCAGCAAGGTCCTGGAATCTATCCTCACCCGACGCATCCACCAGCATCTCCGCCAGCACCGCCTCCTTCCCGTTACCCAGTGTGGCTTTCGGCCGTCCCTCTCTTCCGATGACCTACTCCTTCACATCACTCATCTCCTTTCCAAACAGCTTAATTCCCGTCACTCCGCAGTCTTCCTCTCCCTGGACCTCGAACGTGCTTATGACCGCATATGGCATTCCGGTCTCCTCTTCAAGCTCCAAACCTTCGCCCTTCCCATTAACTACGTCCGTCTGATCGGCTCCTTTCTCTCCCACCATCCATAACACGGATTCTTACACCTTTTATCCCTCTGCCGGAATGCCCCAAGGCTCCATCCTCTCTCCCCTTCCGTACCTTTTATATACGGAGGACATGCCGCCGCCGTCACCCCACTTCCACCTTCTCCAGTTTGCCGATGACACCGCCTTCCTTGCCCTTGCCCCCACCCTGCAGCGCTCACAACACTTTCTCCAATCGCATCTTGACCGGTTCACCGCTTGGTGCAACCAGTGGTTGCTCAAGGTCAATCCCTCCAAAACCCAGGCGATCATTGTAGGCAAAACCACCCCTTCCTTCCGCCTCCTTGATTTCTATCTCACCATCTATGGCCGTCCTATCGCCCTCACCCCAACCCGTGAGTACCTTGGCGTCACCCTCGACCGTCGACTCTCCTGGACCCCCCATCTCCCGACAATCCAAGCCAAGGTATGCTCCCGACTCCGTCTCCTCAAGCTCCTTTCCGGCTGTACGTGGGGTCTTGGCCCCTCCACCATACTCCACACCTATAAATCCCTCATCCGCCCTATCCTTTGTTATGTGCATCTGGCCTGGATCTCCGCCCCCCTACCTTTTATAAATCCCTTCAAATCCTTGAACGCCATGCTCTCCGCCTTGCCTATCGCATCCATCTCCCCTCCCCCACGTGGATCCTGTATGATCTCATTCCGTTCTCCCACCTCCTCCTTTTTCTCGAAAGGATACAGATCCTGTACACCTCCCGCAAACTCGATGCTCCTCAACTGCTTGTCTCGCCCATCCTCTCCCGACCCTGCCCACTGCCGCACATGTATTCCCACGTCCCACCCGGTCTCCATCTCTCCACCCTCCTTCCCTCTCCCGAGGTGGCTTCCGCCAGCTCCCCCTCCCTAATGATGCCCTCCTCCCCACCATCTACCCCTCCTAACTTTGATCCTCCCACCCTCTTCCTGTGTTTGCTCCTTTGGGCACCCTCCCACCCTTCTCTCTCTCTTCCCTCCCTCCTCCATTTCTCCCCAATCCTCCCGTGGGCTTCCCCTCTCCTGTCCCTCTCCTGCTCCCCCCATCTCCTCAGCCATTGGCATCCTTGTTCTCTCCTCCCCCACCTCACCCTTCTTCCCCTCTTGGCAGGTCCCCGGACTCACACACGCTAAGTGGACATTCGCGTGCTGGAGATCATCGCCATCAGTGTCTCGTGTGTGCCGTCATGTTTAGTGTTCAGTGTTCACCGTCACACCCCATCGTTCACCAGTGCCATCGACATCTTCAGTGTTTGTGCTTCGTGTCAACAGTTTGTAGTGTGGATTGTCATTGAGTGTGAACGACTTCATGTTTTTTATGTTCCTGTGTCTACTGTTTTTTCCCCACCGATTTGTTCCAACTCATGTGTCTCCTCTGTTTTTATCTTTGTACTATCTTTGGCTGAAGAGCGGTGTATTGTGCTGCTGCCAGCCTACCTGTTATACTGGTATTAAAATCACAATAAAGAAAAAAAAAAACAAGGATTCCGTCTTGCTACAAGATATTGGGTGCATCAGCTCATATATTTGTTACCTAGCATACTAACCAACTTTAAATGCAGCTGAATGAAATCTTTATCATAATAAAGTGAGAGATCACAGGAAATTAAAATTCCCACACGCCCCCAGGAAAAAGAAACAAATCTCAAAAAATGCGAAAATTACCAAACGCTTGTCCTAATTGTGCATGCAATGAAAGTAATAACCAACATCATCGCCGACCGGAGTGGCCGAGCGGTTCTAGGCGATACAGTCTGGAACC
This sequence comes from Schistocerca serialis cubense, assembly GCF_023864345.2. NCBI lineage: Eukaryota > Metazoa > Arthropoda > Insecta > Orthoptera > Acrididae > Schistocerca > Schistocerca serialis. The sequence continues at coordinate 1,231,487,589 of NC_064638.1, read as the reverse complement.
GCGCGACCGCTACAGTCGCAGGTTCGAATACTGCCTCGGGCATGGATGTGTGTGATGTCCTTAGGTTAGTTAGGTTTAAGTTGTTCTAGGTTCTAGGGAACTGATGACCTCAGAAGTTAAGTCCCATAGTGCTCAGAGCCATTTGAACCACCATTATCCTGAACCAAATTCAACAATAAGCTAAAAACTCTAACTAGATTAATTTGTCTTTCATAAAAAGAAGAAAAAAGTAGAAAAAATGAAAAGAACTCAAAGAATCAGAGGAGGAATATTAGCTTTAAAACTAGAAAAACAGAAATAGATTGAAAGGAATTGACAACATGAATAGGTCCTGTAGATATATAGACTGTGTTTGATAATGCAAAATGGGGAGGAATGTTTAAGATACTAAATAAAATACTAAATAAAATACGAATAGATTTCTTTCACCGACAACTGATGTGGAGCTTTCACTAAAACGAGACGGCTTTTATTGGTAGGTAATTAACAGAATATGAAGCACAGTTTCGGAAAAGTGTCTCTAAGGATTTGCATTACCACCAATTATTTATAATCTGTACATAGATGAAGCACTTAAAGAGACAAGCCGGCCGAAGTGGCCGTGCGGTTAAAGGCGCTGCAGCCTGGAACCGCGAGACCGCTACGGTCGCAGGTTCGAATCCTGCCTCGAGCATGGCTGTTTGTGATGTCATTAGGTTAGTTAGGTTTAACTAGTTCTAAGTTCTAGGGGACTAATGACCTCAGCAGTTGCATTCCATAGTGCTCAGAACCATTTGAACCAACCATAAAGAGACAAGAAGGCAGGAATTTCTGGTCAGATGAGTGTAGGGTAATATAAACAGCAGCAGAAAATGGTATAACGGTAGTAGGGTAGAGAGTGCGTTACTTTGAACAGTTGAGTGATCATGTTGTTCTTATCAGAATCATCAGAAAACCAACACCAACAACGATAGCTCAGGTATACATTCCGGCGTCGCAAGCTGACGATGATAGAGGAAGTATATGAGGATACTGAGAGGGTATTACAATATGTAAAGAGAGATGAAAATCTGATTGTCGTGGGGGACTGAAAAGCAGTAGCAGGGGAAGGAGTAGAAGAAAAGGTTACAGGAGGATACGGCTTGGGAAAAGTAATGAGTGATGAGGAAGACTAATTGAGTTCTGTAATAAATGTCAGTTTGTAATATCTACATCTACATCCATACTCCGCAAGCCACCTGACGGTGTGTGGCGGAGGGTACCTTGAGTACCTCTATCGGTTCTTCCTTCTATTCCAGTCTCGTGTTGTTCGTGGAAAGAAGGATGGTCGGTATGCTTCTGTGTGGGCTCTAATCTCTCTGATTTTATCCTCACGGTCTCTTCGCGAGATATACGTTGGAGGGAGCAATATACTGCTTGACACTTCGGTGAAGGTATGTTCTCGAAACTTCAACAAAAGCCCGTACCGAGCTACTGAGCGTCTCTCCTGCAGAGTCTTCCACTGGAGTTTATCTATCATCTCCGTAACGCTTTCGCGATTTCTAAATGATCCTGTAAAGAAGCGCGCTGCTCTCCGTTGGATCTTCTCTATCTCTTCTATCAACCCTATCTGGTACGGATCCCACACTGCTGAGCAGTATTCAAGCAGTGGGCGAACAAGCGTACTGTAACCTACTTCCTTTGTTTTAGGATTGCATTTCCTTAGGATTCTTGCAATGAATCTCAGTCTGGCATCTGCTTTACCAACGATCAACTTTATATGAACATTTCTGTTTAAATCACTCCTAATGCGTACTCCCAGATAATTTACGGAATTAACTGCTTCCAGTTGCTGACCTGCTATTTTGTAGCTAAATGATAAGGGATCTATCTTTCTATGTATTCGTAGCACATTACACTTGTCTACATTGAGATTTAATTGCCATTCCCTGTACCTTGCGTCAATTCGCTGCAGATCCTCCTGCATTTCAGTACAATTTTCCATTGTTACAACCTCTCGATATACCACAGCATCATCCGCAAAAAGCCTCAGTGAACTTACGATGTCATCCACAAGGTCATTTATGTATATTGTAATACCGACTGCTCTGTTCAAGAATCACAAGAGGAGGATGTATACTTGGAAAAGACCGGGTGATACTAGAAGATTTCAGTTTGATTACACCGTGGTCAGCAGAGAATCCGAAATCAGATACTGGATTGTAAGGCATATCCAAAAGCAGATATAAACTCTGACCACAATTTAGTAATGATAAAGAGTAGCTCAAGCATAAGAAACTAGGCAGGAAGAAACAATGCGCAATGGAGGGTGATACCGAAGTACTGAGGAATGAAGATATACGCTTGAAGTTCTCCACGTCTATAGATACTGCGATAGCGATTAGTTCACTAGAAGGTTCAATTGAAGAAGAACGATACCTAGAAAGAGTAATCACAGAAGTACATAGGTACAAAGAAGGTAACTGTGAAGAATTCGTGGTCAACAGAAGAAATACTTCAGTTGATCGATGAAACAAGGAAGTGCAAAAACGTTGAGGGAAATACATAACCGCAAAGCGCTGAGGAATTAAACAAACAGGAAGTGTAGGGAAGTGAAGATGAAATGGCTGCATGAAAAATGTGAAGAAATCGAAGAGGAAATGACTGTCGGAAGGACTGACTCAGCATACAGGGAAGGCAAAACTACCTTCGGTGATATTCAAAGCAAGGGTGGTAACATTAAGCCTGCAACGGGAATTCCACTGTTAAATGCAGACGAGAGAGCGGATAGGTGGAAAGAATACATTGAAGGCCATTATGAGGGGGAAGAATTGTCTGGCGTGATAGAAGAAGAAACAGGAGTCGATTTAGAAGAGATAGGGGATCCAGTATTGAAACCAGAATTTGAAAGATCTTTGGAGGTCTTAAGATCAAATAAGGCGACAGGATAGATAATATTCCATCAGAATTTCTAAAATTTTTGGGGGAAGCGGCAACAAAATGACTATTCACGTTGGTGTGTAGAATGTATGAGTTTGGCGGTATACCATCTGACATTCGGAAAAGCATTATCCACACAATTCCGAAGACAGCGAGAATTATCTCACAATCAGCTTAACAACTCATGCATCCAAGTTGCTGACAAGAATAATACACAGAAGAATGGAAAAGAAAATTGAGAATGTGCTAGGTGACTATCAGTTTGGCTTTAGGAAAAGTAAAGGGACGAGAGAGGTAATTCTGACGTTACGGCTAATAATGGAAGCAAGGCTAAAGAAAAATCAAGACACTTTCATAGGATTTGTCGACCTGGAAAAAGCGTTCGACAATTGAAATGGTGCAAATGAGGGAGACTGGAATAAGTTACAGGGAGAGATGGGCAATATAAAATATCTACAAGAGCCAAGAGGGAATAATAAGAGTGGGCGAGGAAGAATGAAGTGCTCGGATTAAAAAGGGTGTAAGACAGTGATGTAGCATTTCGCCCCTATTGTTCAATCTGCATATCGAAGAACCAGTGATGAAAATAAAAGAAAGGTTCAGGAGTGGAATTAAAATGCAAGGTGAAAGGACGTCAATGATGCAATTCGCTGATGACACTGCTATCCTGAGTGAAAGTGGAGAAGAATCACATGATCTGCTGAATGGAATGGGCTGTCTAATAAGTAAAGAAGGACAGAGATAAACAGAAGGTAGACAAAATTAATGAGAAGAAGCAGAAATGTGAACAAGAGAAACTTAACGTCACGATAGATGGTCACAAAGTAGATGAAGTTAAGGAATTCTACTACCTATGCAGCCAAATAAGCAATGACGGAAGGAGCAAGAAGGACATCAGAATCAGACCAGAACTGGCAAAAAGGCCGGCCTGAGTGGTCGAGCGTTTCTAGAGGCTTCAGTCTGGAACCGCGCGACCGCTACGGTCGCAGGTTCGAATCCTGCCTCGGGCATGGATGTGTGTGATGTCCTTAGGTTAGTAAGGTTTAAGTAGTTCTAAGTTCAAAGGGACTGATGACCTCAGAAGTTAAGTCACATAGTGCTCAGAGCCATTTGTACCATCTGGACTGGCAAAAAGGGAAATCCCGGGCAAGAGAAGTATTCTAGCATCAAACATAGGCCTTAATTTGAGGAAGAAATTTCTGAGAGTGTACATTTGGAGCACAGCATTGTACGGTAGTGAATCATGGGCTGCGGGGAAACCGAAACAGATGGGAATCGAAGTATTTGTGACTTGGTGCTACAGATGAATGGTGAAAATTAGGTGGACTGATAAGGTAAGGAATGTGGAAGTTCAGTGCAGAATAGGACAGGAAAGAAATATGCGGAAAACACTGATCAGGAGAAGGGACAGGATGATAGGACATCTGCTAAGACATGAGGGAATGACTTCCATATCACTAGAGGGAGCTGTAGAGAGCAAAAACTGTAGAGGGAGACAGAGATTGTAAGACGTATGCGTTGCCGGCGATGGGCGAGGCATGGGAGAGTCTCTGACCAGAGAGCAGTATGTAGTTAGTTGTTGCTTGTCGCTAGTCGGCATTAGTCGACAGTAGTATTTTGTAGTCTCCAGTGGTAGGCAGTAGTCTTGAGTAGTCTGCGTGAGTCGGCGGTAGTCGGCGCGTGTCTGCGCGTGTGTGCAGTCTGCTCTGGTCGGGACTCTGGAGGATGGGTATTATTGTAGAAGGTAAAGAAGCAGCCTTGCGCATATCTAGTAATGTATATTAACTGTCATCAATTTCTTAAAAAAATGCCCCAATAATAATTTTTATAATATAAAGTAATTTTTTTAAAAAAAAGCATTCATTTCAATTTAAAGATTTTATCCAATGAATAATTATTCCTTTCACGAATCACAAAGCATAGGCCAGCATTTCACGGAGCTGTGCCAAACCTTTTTTATGTAAGAGCAGATATATTCGCAGTTTTTATTGAGGTAAGAATTTTTGCTTTTTTTTATTCGGAATACAGGGCCGAGGCGCAGCGCTGCTGTCGTCATGAAATTTACCAGGTTACTGAATTTTTTTATTATTTTGGTGTTTAGGAATTTTCTGTTTCGAACTTAACATTAAATGAGAAAAGAATTTTGTGGGAACATTAAATGTGAAAGCATTTCTGCACAGAGATTATGAATGGGAGCCAATTTTGTTCAGAAGTAACAATATTTAAAAAATTCATTTAATTATTATTTCCGTGGGGAGTTTATTCATGGTTCATCATTTAATTAATTATTTTTGTGGGGAGGTTACACTTGGTTCATGGTCCATTTTTATATTTTTATATTTTTTTGTGGGGAGGTTACAACATTATTATGCATCCACAAACAATTGAGAACGTAGTTTGCAAGTGCTGCTCTGAAATGAAGAGGTCAGCAAAGGAGGGGAATTTGTGGTGGGCAGCATCAAATCAGTGAGAAGACTGATGACTAAAAAGAAAAAAACATCTCGGTTGTGAGGCAACTGCAAACATTTTTAACGCATTGACCTTCTTTTCTTACGGTGGGATATATTTATTAACAGATATGACAAATATTTTTGAAATAATAAAAAGTTTACTTACTTTTTCCATTTGTCTCATTTTCGTTTAACTGGTCGCTATGAATCCGGTAACAACGCAAATTATTTCATGTTGTAAGAGGTCCATGAATAAGGAATTTATTGGTAGCGCACTCGAGCTGATGTAATTTCGATGGATTGCTCACGCGCTGCGTGCGATATGTAAGCTATAAGAGAATCGCAGACCAGAGAGCAGTGTTGGCTGCAGTAGGAGCAGTAGCAGAAGGAGTAAGTAGTAGCTAGCAGTCTGGTGTATGGAGTTGGCTGGGCCGGTCGTGCGGAGCGATGGCGGTGCCTGAGCGATGTAGTATAAGGTAAAAGCAGCCGCGCGTGTATGTAGTTTGTTATACGAAAATTTGTACTATTGTTATATCAAGTCCCATGTAAATGTTTCAGTAAATCTTTTAATAATAATCCTTTTATAAAATCAACTTTTTCACAATCATTCATCTGAATTTAAAGAATTTATTAATTTCTGCAGTCCATGGTCATCCCGATTAATGTAAGGAAAAATCAGTTGTTTCTTTTTATACATGACAGATCTAGCGGCCAGCATTGCACTGGGCTGTGCCAGAAAAATTTCCTATAGGAGCAGATATATATATATATTCTTACCTCAATAAGGTCGCCGGATAACGCGTATATATATATATATATACGCGTGTTGACAGATGGCTGTAGTTGCCCCTTGCTTTCAGCCGTTCGCAGTACCAGCACAGCAAGGGCGTTTTGGTTAATGTTACAAGGCCAGATCAGTCAATCATCCAGACTGTTGCCCCCGCAACTACTGAAAAGGCTGCTGCCCCTCTTCAGGAACCACATGTTTGTCTGGCCTCTCAACAAATACCCCTCCGTTGTGGTTGCACCTACGGTACGGCCATCTGTATCGCTGAGGCACGCAAGCCTCCCCACCAACGGCAAGGTCCATGGTTCATGGGGGGGTGACTCATATATAACCTTTCAATAATTAACTGACCGTGAATATAAAGTGGCAAATTTGGATGTTAGCAGTGCTCCGTCATAGCCCTGAAAGATCGTACTGAATAAACTGAAAATTCTTACCTCAATAAGGTCGCCGGATAACGCGTATATATATATATATATATATATATATATATACGCGTTATCCGGCGACCTTATTGAGGTAAGAATTTTCAGTTTATTCAGTACGATCTTTCAGGGCTATGACGGAGCACTGCTAACATCCAAATTTGCCACTTTATATTCACGGTCAGTTAATTATTGAAAGGTTATATATGAGTCACCCCCCCATGAACCATGGACCTTGCCGTTGGTGGGGAGGCTTGCGTGCCTCAGCGATACAGATGGCCGTACCGTAGGTGCAACCACAACGGAGGGGTATTTGTTGAGAGGCCAGACAAACATGTGGTTCCTGAAGAGGGGCAGCAGCCTTTTCAGTAGTTGCGGGGGCAACAGTCTGGATGATTGACTGATCTGGCCTTGTAACATTAACCAAAACGCCCTTGCTGTGCTGGTACTGCGAACGGCTGAAAGCAAGGGGAAACTACAGCCGTAATTTTTCCCGAGGGCATGCAGCTTTACTGTATGGTTAAACGATTATGGCGTCCTCTTGGGTAAAATATTCCGGAGGTAAAATAGTCCCCCATTCGGATCTCCGGGAGGTGACTACTCAGGAGGACGTCGTTATCAGGAGAAACAAAACTGGCGTTCTACGGATCGGAGCGTGGAACGTCAGATCCCTTAATCGGGCAGGTAGGTTAGAAAATTCAAAAAGGGAAATGGATAGGTTAAAGTTAGATATAGTGGGAATTAGTGAAGTTCGGTGGCAGGAGGAACTAGACTTTTGGTCAGGTGATTACAGGGTTATAAATACAAAATCAAATAGGGGTAATGCAGGAGTAGGTTTAATAATGAATAAAAAAAGAGGAGTGCGGGTTAGCTACTACAAACAGCATAGTGAACGCATTATTGTGGCCAAGATAGACACAAAGCCCATGCATACTACAGTAGTACAAGTTTATATGCCAACTAGCTCTGCAGATGATGAAGAAATAGATGAAATGTATGACGAGATAAAAGAAATTATTCAGGTAGTGAAGGGAGACGAAAATTTAATAGTCATGGGTGACTGGAATTCGTCAGTAGGAAAAGGGAGATAAGGAAACATAGTAGGTGAATATGGATTGGGGGGAAGGAATCAAAGAGGAAGCCGCCTTGTAGAATTTTGCACAGAGCATAACTTAATCATCACTTGGTTCAAGAATCATGAAAGAAGGTAGTATACCTGGAAGAATCCTGGAGATACTAAAAGGTATCAGATAGATTACATAATGGTAAGACAGAGATTTAGGAACCAGGTTTTAAATTGTAAGACATTTCCAGGGGCAGATGTGGATTCTGACCACAATCTATTGGATATGAACTGCAGATTGAAACTGAAGAAACTGCAAAAAGGCGGGAATTTAAGGAGATGGGACCTGGATAAATTGAAAGAACCAGAGGTTGTAGAGTGTTTCAGGGAGAGCATAAGGGAACAATTGACAGGAATGGGGGAAAGAAATACAGTAGAAGAAGAATGGGTAGCTCTGAGGGATGAAGTAGTGAAAGCAGCAGAGGATCAAGTAGGTAAAAAGACGAGGGCTAGTAGAAATCCTTGGGTAACAGAAGAAATATTGAATTTAATTGATGAAAGGAGAAAATATAAAAATGCAGAATATGAAGCAAGCAAAAAGGAATACAAACGTCTCAAAAATGAGATCGACAGGAAGTGCAAAATGGCTAAGCAGGGATGGCTAGAGGACAAATGTAAGGATGTAGAGGCTTGTCTCACTAGGGGTAAGACAGATACTGCCTACAGGAAAATTAAAGAGACCTTTGGAGAGAAGAGAACGACTTGTATGAATAGCAAGAGCTCAGATGGCAACCCAGTTCTAAGCAAAGAAGGGAAGGCAGAAAGGTGGAAGGAGTGTATAGAGGGTTTATACAAGGGCGATGTACTTGAGGACAATATTATGGAAATGGAAGAGGATGTAGATGAAGATGAAATGGGAGATACGATACTGCGTGAAGAGTTTGACAGAGCACTGAAAGACCTGAGTCGAAACAAGGCCCCGGGAGTAGACAACATTCCGTTAGAACTACTGATGGCCTTGAGAGAGCCAGTCATGACAAAACTCTACCATCTGGTGAGCAAGATGTATGAGACAGGCGAAATACCCACAGACTTCAAGAAGAATATAATAATTCCAATCCCAAAGAACGCAGGTGTTGACAGATGTGAAAATTGCCGAACTATCAGTTTAATAAGTCACAGCTGCAAAATACTAACGCGAATTCTTTACAGACGAATGGAAAAACTGGTAGAAGCCTACCTCGGGGAAGATCAATTTGGATTCCGTAGAAATGTTGGAACACGTGAGGCAATACTGACCTTACGACTTATCTTAGAAGAAAGATTAAGAAAAGGCAAACCTACGTTTCTAGTATTTGTAGACTTAGAGAAAGCTTTTGACAATGTTGACTGGATTACTCTCTTTCAAATTCTGAAGGTGGCAGGAGTAAAATACAGGGAGCGAAAGGCTATTTACAATTTGTACAGAAACCAGATGGCAGTTATAAGAGCCGAGGGGCATGAAAGGGAAGCAGTGGTTGGGAAAGGAGTGAGACAGGGTTGTAGCCTCTCTCCGATGTTATTCAATCTGTATATTGAGCAAGCAGTAAAGGAAACAAAAGAAAAATTCGGAGTAGGTATTAAAATTCATGGAGAAGAAGTAAAAACTTTGAGGTTCGCCGATGACATTGTAATTCTGTCAGAGACAGGAAAGGACTTGGAAGAGCAGTTGAACGGAATGGACAGTGTCTTGAAAGGAGGATATAAGATGAACATCAACAAAAACAAAACGAGGATAATGGAATGTAGTCCAATTAAATCGGGTGATTTTAATGGAATTAGATAAGGAAATGAGACACTTAAAGTAGTAGATGAGTTTTGCTATCTGGGAAGCAAAATAACTGTTGATAGTTGCTGTAGACAGGATATAAAACGTAGACTGGCTATGGCAAGGAAAAGTGTATCTGAACAAGAGAAATTTTTCATGGAGATGGCATGCACCCCTTGTTGTTTTGCGTGGCACTGTCACAGCACAGGCCTACGTAGAGTTAAGAGTCAGTAAGTCATTTCTGAAAGTATTTGTATGGAGTGTAGCTATATATGGAAGTGAAACATGGACGATAACTAGTTTGGACAAGAAGAGAATAGAAGCTTTCGAAATGTGGTGCTACAGAAGAATGCTGAAGATGAGGTGGGTAGATCACGTAACTAATGAGGAGGTATTGAATAGGATTGGGGAGAAGATAAGTTTGTGGCACAACTTGACTAGAAGAAGGGATCGGTTGGTAGGACATGTTTTGAGGCATCAAGGGATCGCAAATTTAGCATTGGAGGGCACCGTGGAGGGTAAAAATCGTAGAGGGAGACCAAGAGATGAATACAATAGGCAGATTCAGAAGGATGTAGGTTGCAGTAGGTACTGGGAGATGAAGAAGCTTGCACAGGATAGCGTAGCATGGAGAGCTGCATCAAACCAGTCTCAGGACTGAAGACCACAGCAACAACATATGAGTCACATATTTTATTGGGAGATTAGTCACGTTATTATTGCGAGGTTACGGAATAGTAAACTGTTGGGAGGTTACACAAAATGTCAATGTTATAAATATTTTTTTCTGCTGGGAGGTTACAATGTGCTTGAGTGTAATATCCCGAAATGTTCTGTGTCCACGCCAGCACTAATGGCGATGATCACTAGGCCATACGACACTGGAAAACAATTTTCAAACAGTCGACAGCTGTAAAATATTCAGTCCCCACAGCAGTGCCTGAGAGTCCATCTCGGTGTGGAATAATTGTGACTGCTGTCTAGCATTATTCGCAATAGACACAAGGCCGTCCGACACTCGACTGAAGCCAAAATATCGAGAAACCAACTCAGTTGTCTAATCAGAGTGAAAGCCTGCCCTACACGTGAATATCATAAATTCAACCGAACCACTACGACATTTTCGCAAGTAGTCACTGTCCTCCCGAAAACTGCTAAGTCTGTAAAAATTAGTGGACAAACACGGCACAGAGAGGCATAGACGCTGCCAGTAGTAGCGCCCCGGTCTAACTGATCTAGATCAAATATTGCGGCCCCCATTTATAAGAGCGTCTCACCTATCCTTGTGACTTTACGTCATTCGGCAGGTCAGGGAAATCACCGAGCCGAATTACTATCGTTCATACAGAGGTGGAACCTTAAAGCTAGAGCAATCCGTAAACGAGCGCCGAAAAGATTATTAAAAGGTATACCACCATAAGAAATAAATTAATTCGTTTGGCCACAACCTTAATTGGAACCATTATACAATTTTTTTAACTGTGCCTCGAACAGTTAAGATATACACATAAATGGAACATCTGTTTTGCAGGAAATGATTCTATCTTTCCACTGTTGCCAATCCAGATTTACACTACTGGCCATTAAAATATCTACACCACGAAGATGACCTGCTACAGACGCGAAATTTAACTGACAGGAAGAAGTTGCTGTGATATGCAAATGATTAGTATGCCAGAGCATTCACACAAGGTTGGCGGCGGTGGCGACACCTACAAGGTGCTGACATGAGGAAAGTTGCCAACCGATTTCTCATACACAAACAGCAGTTGACCGGCGTTGCTTGGTGAAACGCTGTTGTGATGCCTCCTGTAAGGAGGAGAAATGCGTACCATCACGTTTCCGACTTTGATAAAGGTCGGATTGTAGCCTATCGCGATTGCGGTTTATCGTATCGCGACATTGCTGCTCGCGTTGGTCGAGATCTACGACTCTTACCAGAATATGGAATCGGTGGGTTCAGGAGGGTAATACGGAACGCCGTGCTGGATCCCAACGGCCTCGTATCACTAGCAGTGGAGATGACATGCATCTTATACGCATGGCTGTAACGAATCGTGCAGCCACGTCTCGATCCCTGAGTCAAGGGATGGGGACGTTTGCAAGACAACAACCATCTGCACGAACAGTTCGACGACGTTTGCAGCAACATGGACTATCAGCTCGGAGACCCTTGACGCTGAATCACAGACAGGAGCGCCTGCGATGGTGTACTCAACGACGAACCTGGGTGCACGAATGGCAAAACGTCATATTTCGGATGAATCCAGGTTCTGTTTACAGCATCATGATGGTCGCATTCGTGTTTGGCGACATCGCGGTGAACGCATATTGGAAGCGTGTATTCGTCATCGGCATACTGGCGTATCACCAGGCGTGATGGTATGGGGTGCCACTGGTTACACATCTCGGTCACCTCTTGTTCGCATTGACGGCACTTTGAACAATGGACGTTACATTTCAGATGTGTTACGACCCGTGGCTCTACCCTTCATTCGATCCTTGCGAAAGCCTACATTTCAGTAGGACAATGCACGACCGCATGTTGCCCGCATGTTGCAGGTCCTGTACGGACCTTTCTGGATACAGAAAATGTTCAACTGCTGCCCTGGACAGCACATTTTCCAGATCTCTCACCAACTGAAAACGTCTGGTCAATGGTGGCCGAGCATCTGGCTCGTCACATTACGCCAGCCACTACTCTTGATGAACTGTGGTATCGTGGTGAAGCTACATGGGCAGCTGTACCTGTACACGCCATCCAAGCTCTGCTTGATTCAATGCCCAGGCGTATCAAGGCCGTTATTACGGCCAGGGGTGGTTGTTCTGGGTACTGATTTCTCAGGATCTATGCACCCAAATTGCGTGAAAATGTAATCACATGTCAGTTCTAGTGTAATATATTCGTCCAATGAATACCCGCTTATCATCTGCATTTGTTCTTGGTGTAGCAATTTTAATGGCCAGTAGTGTATGTATTCTAAAATGAAATTATATTACGATCACTTGAAGCTGGTGTAACGTACTCCACTGTTAGCTCAATTATTGTATGCAAACGAATGCAAAGGTGTCCAGTCCATCGTCCGAAATGCAGATGGAGCCGTTACGTCACGTCCGCAGCACTCACAATTCGACAGGACTGCGTATGCTAGCCTGCATCCATCTCACGGTGGCAGCAGTTACAACCCAAGTGCTCTACAGGATGTCAGCATGTTGCCTTGACCTATTCGATCACCCGATCTGCCTCCAGTCGAGCACACATGGGGCATCATCAAATGGTTCAAATGGCTCTGAGCACTATGGGACTTAACATCTGAGGTCATCAGTCCCCTAGAACTTAGAACTATTTAAACCTAACTAACCTAAGGACATCACACACATCCATGCCCGAGGCAGGATTCGAACCTGAGACGGTATCAGGAGCGCGGTTCCTGACTGAAGTGCCTAGAACCGCTCGGCCACATCGGCCGGCGGGGCATCATTGGCCCACTACTCCAGCGGCCTACACAGACAGAATTAACTGCCCTGTATTGCCAACCAAATGCAACGGACTTGGAACTCAATCCCATATACTGACATCCGGTACCTTGTACTACACAACGCATGCACGTTTCCAAGCTTACATTTAACATTCTTACGATTACAACTGTGCAGCATTTCACATTTGCAATGGCTCATATCGCGCTTACATTAACCTGTGATCTTTCATTGTCAATTACTTAAACATACACTCCTGGAAATGGAAAAAAGAACACATTGACACCGGTGTGTATCAGACCCACCATACTTGCTCCGGACACTGCGTGAGGGCTGTACAAGCAATGATCACACGCACGGCACAGCGGACACACCAGGAACCGCGGTGTTGGCCGTCGAATGGCGCTAGCTGCGCAGCATTTGTGCACCGCCGCCGTCAGTGTCAGCCAGTTTGCCGTGGCATACGGAGCTCCATCGCAGTCTTTAACACTGGTAGCATGCCGCGACAGCGTGGACGTGAACCGCATGTGCAGTTGACGGACTTTGAGCGAGGGCGTATAGTGGGCATGCGGGAGGCCGGGTGGACGTACCGCCGAATTGCTCAACACGTGGGGCGTGAGGTCTCCACAGTACATCGATGTTGTCGCCATTGGTCGGCGGAAGGTGCACGTGCCCGTCGACCTGGGACCGGACCGCAGCGACGCACGGATGCACTACAAGACCGTAGGATCCTACACAGTGCCGTAGGGGACCGCACCGCCACTTCCCAGCAAATTAGGGACACTGTTGCTCCTGGGGTATCGGCGAGGACCATTCGCAACCGTCTCCATGAAGCTGGGCTACGGTCCCGCACACCGTTAGGCCGTATTCCGCTCACGCCCCAACATCGTGCAGCCCGCCTCCAGTGGTGTCGCGACAGGCGTGAATGGAGTGACGAATGGAGATGTGTCGTCTTCAGCGATGAGAGTCGCTTCTGCCTTGGTGCCAATGATGGTCGTATGCGTGTTTGGCGCCGTGCAGGTGAGCGCCACAATCAGGACTGCATACGACCGAGGCACACAGGGCCAACACCCGGCATCATGGTGTGGGGAGCGATCTCCTACACTGGCCGTACACCACTGGTGATCGTAGAGGGGACACTGAATAGTGCACGGTACATCCAAACCGTCATCGAACCCATCGTTCTACCATTCCTAGACCGGCAAGGGAACTTGCTGTTCCAACAGGACAATGCACGTCCGCATGTATCCCGTGCCACCCAACGTGCTCTAGAAGGTGTAAGTCAACTATCCTGACCAGCAAGATCTCCGGATCTGTCCCCCATTGAGCATGTTTGGGACTGGATGAAGCGTCGTCTCACGCGGTCTGCACGTCCAGCACGAACGCTGGTCCAACTGAGGCGCCAGGTGGAAATGGCATGGCAAGCCGTTCCACAGGACTACATCCAGCATCTCTACGATCGTCTCCATGGGAGAATAGCAGCCTGCATTGCTGCGAAAGGTGGATATATACTGTACTAGTACCGACATTGTGCATGCTCTGTTGCCTGTGTCTATGTGCCTGTGGTTCTGTCAGTGTGATCATGTGATGTATTTGACCCCAGGAATGTGTCAATAAAGTTTCCCCTTCCTGGGACAATGAATTCGCGGTGTTCTTATTTCAATTTCCAGGAGTGTATATTCCAGAAATCTCATTTCTCTACATTTATTATATTTTAATGTTGGGATTTTTTCCCGTCGGCGTACCAGAATTTTTGTTTTTCGTTTTAAATTACTGTAAACTATGTAAGATTTGTGGTGATAAAATCAATTTTTAGTAAGTCTTGAAATGAACATTTCTTTTTGTAATAATTGCACTATATTTCACAATGTCAAGAATATAGGTGTCACACACATTTGCGACAAGGAAAAAGATTTAAGATTAGATTTGAAGACAGGGTACGAAATATCGAAACCGTGCTCTTTGCCACTGCATTACGATCTGACTCGGGACTATGTCGTGGGAGTGGACTGATGAACTAATGAACCGCCATCGAAATTTGACCATAGTTTTCTCGGAAACTATCGAGTGTTGCCAAATAAGCCACAATCGGTGACCATTTATTTTCATCCTTATTTCACATTCCGAAGTTTCCACCCTCTCAGAGAGCGACCTTTGAAGGTATGCTTTCGTAAGTGGCTGGTCACAGACTCAATGATTTTCGTGTCCATTTACGACCAGTGTCCACAACACACTCCCTTTTCACTTTCGTAGTAGGAAACTCTCTATAAGAAGCACTTTCTTCCTCACAGCGGTACCATGTCCCCAAAGTGGTCGAAGCCAAACACCATCCGCTACCTCATCCATATCGGTGTCCCCGTTGATAGCAACAGCTTAGGCTGTGTGACCACAAAACTGCCTTTCTGCTTCACAAACCCTCCTACTTTAACCCCAGGTACTGCTCCCGTACTCCTCTTGCTAGCTGAATCTGCTTTCGGTGACAAGATCCCACTGCCTCCGCTCCGGTGTGGTTGCCTCTCCCTCAGTTGGCGACATTGGCCAAACACAGAGTCAAAACAAGACCGTCCGGCGCACTATTCATGGACCCTGGTGCAGAAATGAAGACTTGTGCTCCTCTGCTCCACGGCAGCCAAGTGCTGGCTCAGGCTACATGTGGCCGAAACAGTGCCAGTCATCTGTTGGCCATATACTGTCACAGCACGCAGTTTCACACCTCGCCGTGGTGCAACTCTCGGCAGGTAACACGTGTGCATGCCCAGTGGAATGCTATGATGCATCCGCAGCACTGATGCGACAGCTAGTCGTGGCAGGAATTTAAATGTGCTGAGATTTAGCTGATTCACAGCACAGTGTCAAGAACTGATCATTTACTACTCTGTTCAATCTTTACTCTGCGTGATTTTTTACACATGATTTCGTTTGTAAACTCCCACAGTATTTGCAACACGTAGCATGTGCATGTGTGCTTGACTACTGTTGACTTCACAATGGAATCCTCACGGCTACAAATAATTAAAATGACTCTGCCACTGACCATCTACACCTACGGACTTCCATGAAACGAACTACAGGGTTATTCTAATTGGTGGACCCATTTTCAAAACTTCGCATTTATTCAGGTACAAATCCAAACTGAACAAGCTGTATACCAATGAAAAGAGGAAGTTTCCAAGTTTTTTTGTAATATTTTATATCAATTTAATAAATTTAGTAATTTGTAATTAATTAGTTTTTAATAATTATTTAATAATTATAAATGTGATAAATGTTATCACTGTTCAATGCGGCCACCGTTGGCTGCACGGCAAACATCGACGCGGTAGTCAAACTCGTCCCACACACACGAAAGCGTATCTGATGTTACTGAGAGCACGGCAGCAGTGATCCGGTTCCGCGAAACATTCACAGTGGTTGGTAGAGGCGCGACATTAACGGCTTCCTTCACGCAACCCCATAAGAAATAATCGCAGAGTGTGAGATCAGGAGATCTCGGTGGCCATAAGTGCAGAGCCAAGTCCTCAAGTCCCCTGCGACCGATCCAGCGCTGAGGAAGGGAGTCATTCAAGAGGCTCGTACATCAGGGTGCCAATGGGGCGGAACTCCATCCTGGTGGAAAATGTAGTCCTGGGAATCTTCCATTACTTCAGGGAACAGCCATTGTTCCTACATGTCCACGTACGTGATTCATCTACATCTACATCTACATTTATACTCCGCAAGCCAACGGTGTGTGGCGGAGGGCACTTTACGTGCCACTGTCATTACGTCCCTTTCCGGTTCCAGTCGCGTATGGTTCGCGGGAAGAACGACTGCTGGAAAGCCTCCGTGCGCGCTCGAATCTCTCTAATTTTACATTCGTGATCTCCTCGGGAGGTATAAGTAGGGGGAAGCAATATATTCGATACCTCATCCAGAAACGCACCCTCTCGAAACCTGGACAGCAAGCTACACCGCGATGCAGAGCGCCTCTCTTGCAGAGTCTGCCACTTGAGTTTGCTAAACATCTCCGTAACGCTATCACTCTTACCAAATAGCCCTGTGACGAAACGCGCCGCTCTTCTTTGGATCTTCTCTATCTCTTCCGTCAACCCGACCAGGTACGGATCCCACACTGATGGGCAATACTCAAGTATAGATCGAAAGAGTGTTTTGTAAGCCACTTCCTTTGTTGATGGACTACATTTTCTAAGGACTCTCCCAATGAATCTCAACCTGGTACCCGCCTTACCAACAATTAATTTTATATGATCGTTCCACTTCAAATCGTTCCGCACGCATACTCCCAGATATTTTACAGAAGTAACTGCTACCAGTGTTTGTTCCGCTATCATATAATCATACAATAAAGGATCCTTCTTTCTATGTATTAGCAATACGTTACATTTGTCTATGTTAAGGGTCAGTTGCCACTCCCTGCACCAAGTGCCTATCCGCTGCAGATGTTCCTACATTTCGCTACAATTTTCTAATGCTGCAACTTCTCTGTATACTACAGCATCATCCACGAGAAGCAGCATGGAGCTTCCGACACTATCTACTATGTCATTTATATAAATTGTGAAAAGCAATGGTCCCATAACACTCCCCTGTGGCACGCCAGAGCTTACTTTAACGTCTGTAGACGTCTCTTCATTGAGAACAACATGCTGTGTTCTGTTTGCTAAAAACTCTTCAATCCAGCCACACAGCTGGTCTCATATTCCGTAGGCTCTTACTTTGTATATCAGGCGACAGCGCGGAACTGTATCAAACGCCTTCCGGAAGTCAAGGAAAATAGCATCTACCTGGGAGCCTGTATCTAATATTTTCTGGGTCTCATGAACAAATATAGCAAGCTGGGACTCACACGATCGCTGTTTCTGTTATCATGTTGATTCCTACAGACTAGATTCAGGGTTTCCAGAAACGACATGATAATCGAGCAAAAAACATGTTCTAAAATTCTACAACAGATCGACGTCAGAGATGTAGGTCTTTCCGCAAAGAACAATGTTTCATAAACTATTGTACGGGATACGGCAGACAACACGTTGATCTTCTGTGAGTCTCTTTCCTTTTGCAATGGTGAATATGGATTTTATTAAGCCCCATATGCGAACATTGTGTCTGTTGATCTTTCCACTAAGATGGAACGTCGCTTCATCGCTAAAAATTACTCGCTGTGGAAATGCGTCATCCTCCGTCTTTGCTAGCACATAACCACAAAATCGGAGACGCTTCTCTTTGTCATTGCGGTTGAGAAGCTGCACAAGTTGTAATCGGTAGGGCTTGTACGGCAAACGCCGTCTCAGAACTTTCCATACAGTTGGTTGGCTCAATTGGTAGACTTACTAGGACTGCACACAGAACTTTCTTGAATCCGTCGGACATCATCCTCTGACACACGCGGTCAGCCTGTGCTTTTTCCTGAACACACACTGCCGACTTGTTTGAATTGCTTAAACCAACGGCTAAACTTTTTCGATATGATGGTTGAATATCGAATTTGGTACGAAATGCCCTCTGCCCTAAAATCTGCGACTCGCTTTTCGTGAACTCAAGAACGCAGAAAACCTTGTGCTCCACAGTCGCCATCTAACTGACAATTGACAGTGAATCGAAATGACGGCCCTATTGTCGCGCGAACCCTACCGGCCGTTTCTGAAACCGTCACCGCCCGCCCGCCGCCACTCGCCAAAAACTTTGGAACTTCCTCTTTTCACTGGTATAAAGCTTGTTCATATTGGGTTTGTACTTGAATACATACGAGTTTCTGAAAATGGGTCCTTCATTTATAATAACACTGTATTGTGTTGTGGTTTTTCTTCACTCCAGTCTAGCAAATTAAACTAGTTATTCCTGTTGGGATGCTACCAGAATGAATCACAAATTGGATACCGTTGATGATTTATTCTCTACAGGGGTATGAATCTGCCAGCCAATCGCCTTAAGCTCACATTCTTTTCAGAAGATATTTCTGGAGGTTTCCATTTCCCTCATACATCCCTAGCACTCTGCCAGTCAAACACACGTCTCTGCTTTTTGGGGCGAAATGTGCCCCGACGCTTCCCTTGAGAAGATTCCTCGGAAGTCAGCTCACGACCATTGTTGGTATCCCTGCACATCTCTCGTCACTAAAAGGAACTGTCTTCGCCTTGCTCTGCCCCCGATGCTCTTCGATCGGGTACGCTATTCTGAAATTCCTTTCAGGTCACCAGAGCGCAAACTCCTGCCTGCATTACAGGGATTCTGCAGCCTCCAGCGTTGTAAACCGCCACCTCCTTGCTCTGTTCTCTCTCAGGGCAGTAAATGTTTCACCCCTCAGAACACGACAACTCTCTTCCCAGCCCGTCTTTAGCTGACAGCGGCTTCTGAGAAACGCATTGCCCACGTCGCCATTTATGTCAGCTCTAATTAACTCCCAGCAGAAATTGTCAGTCAGTGACGCTAGCCTGTATCAGCCAATGAAATGACTAATAATCCAAATGCGCATTGTAAACAGTGATGTAATAGAAACGTTCAAAGTTCTCTATAAATAATAAACATAAGGCTCGCGTACTCTATTTTGAATAACGAAAATAAGGCTCACGTACTCTATTTTGAATAATGAGAGCTGTATAGAAGTAATAACGAATCGTAATAGAAAACTGAACTGTCGTAATGGGAAGGCAAAGCTGCATTGTAATAATAATTAACAGTCGTAATAAAAAGGGAAGTATTTCATACTGCAAAAGCTAACAAATCTGACTGCAAGAAGTTTGAACATTATAAGCTGCGCACTCGTTGGAAGAGAAGGACAAGACTGCTTGCTTGGACCAGAGGGTTGGCGCTACCGAAATGAGGAAGGTGGAAGACTATTGGAGTTCTGTCAAAGAAATGGCTTGCTGGTTGGATACTCTTGGTACAGGAAAAGAGAGAGCCACAAGATTACCTGATACAGTCAAGACTTAAAGAGAATGTCGATAGCTGACTACTTCCTGTACGATAGTGAGATGAATAGGACCATCATTGACATTAAGGTAATACCATCAGGGACCCTGGATAGCGACCACCGTTTGCTGGTAATGAACCTGAGAGGGACAAAGGATAATAAAGGGACAGAAAACCAGGAAAGGCGTATAAGGGTATGGAAGCTGAAGGAGGAAGAAAGCAGGCTACAGTGCCTACAAGTAATAAAGGAAAGCATCCAAAAGGATGAACCAAAAACGGTACAAGATGAATGGGATAGATTTAAGGGAACATCAGTAAGTGCGGCGGAAACAATACGTGGGAGGACAAGCAACAAAAAGAGATGGAAAGAAGCACTTTGCAAACACAGACATAATGTCTTATGGGATAACAGCAATCTATGCATAGAGCTCATAAGGGACGGTTTCTTAACATTTTGGAAGAGATTGAAATATACACCCACAAAAATAAAGATCTGGATTTAATCCTCAACGAGCAAAGCGAATTCAATCATAAAGCCTATTTTAGCATTTATGACGACCTACTAAGATGACAACTGTTGCGTGTGGAGATCCAGGCCGAGGGATGAGAGATGGTGCGCGGTGGAGAAGCCGGAAGACGCGTGCAGCGCCTGGCGTCGTTGACGGGGCCCTCCTTGTGCGGCTCTCTTGCCCACGGCGATGGACATCAGACGACTGAGCGGACCGCGGCACAACACCGAAATGGCGGGAACCACGGAAGGAGACCGTAGAGGAAAACAAGTTCACACCAGCACCGTAGATATATAAATCTCCCTATGCTTTTTAGATCGTATAAAAATGATAATTTTACAGTTTTTCAATTCTGACAAGTACAGATTTTAACCTTGACATCTACATATTTTAATTAAGTATTTTAATATAAAAAAAGATCTACTGAATACAGTATGCGCAAATGGAATGTAACAAATGTACCAGACGCCACCTGTCGGTAATAGTGTTATAATTAATATAAATGACGTGCACTCTGCCAACCAATTTTATGTGACATAGCATGTGAAAGTTGCTGGATTTGGACGGGTTACTCCTGTAACTGAAATATCAGGTACGTTCTGGTACATTTGATGTTGATTAGATAGGATGAAAAAGATTTGCTTCCGTGAAATAGTAAATTAGTATCATTACTTTTACAGCTCTGAAGATGGTTCTGAATGAACCGAAACCGGTCATATGAATAAAAAAAAATTTGCAATCAAGACGGATTTTAAGTAACTTTATGGAAAGAAACACGCTGGTGGAAAGATAAAACAAAGGATATAGTACAGAAGAAGAATAGAGCCTTTAGGCTATGGTTCCAGAAGACAACAGTAGAGACAAAAGAAGAGTATGAGGCAAGCAAGAATGAAACAAAAAGAGTGGTGGCGGAGGAAAGAAGGAAATTGATGGAACAGCGGACCAGATTGATGGAGGAGGATAGTGAAGGTTCAAGAAAAGTGTTATATGGGATAATTAAAAGAAAGAGGAAGAACGGTACGACAGATTATGCTTGAATGGTGAACAAAAATGGACAAGATGTGGAGAATAAGGAGGAACTCAAGAATATGTGGAAGGAGTGTTTTGAAGAACACCTGAACCCGAATGGAGACCTGGATGAGGAGGAACAAGCCGAGGAGAAAAAAGGGGATGAACAGCAAATAGAAGAGGACCGTACATCGGGAGAAGTGGAAGAGAAATTGGGAAAGATGAAGGGAGGGAAGTCACCAGGTCTCCATGAGCGAAGTTTAGAGATGGCGAGAGCAGCAGGAGAGGTGGGGATACAATGGCTATATCGAGTAATGAAAATTGTGTGGAGACAGAAGATGATCCCAGAAGACTGGAAGAGGTGAATGATTGTCCCGATGTTTAAGAAGGGAAGTAGAAAAGAGTCCTAGAACTATCGGGGGATAACATTGATGAGTCATTGTGCAAAGATTTTTGCGAAAATTTTGGAAACACGATTTGGGCAAAATTAGAAGGAAGAATGAGAGAAGAGCAACATGGCTTCAGAACAGGAACGTCAATAGTGGATCTAATTTTTGCTATAAGACAACTGCAGGAACAGCACTATGAATATGGAATAGGTTTACTAATGACCTTCCTGGGCATGATGATAGAGTGTGTAGAAGTAAAGCATGGAAAGCCATGGAGAACAGAGGAGTTTCAAAACAGCTTATTTGGAGGATAAGGGAAATGTACCATGGAAGTGTGAGCTGTGTGAAAGTGGGAGGAAAACAGATGGATAGAACATAGGAGTGCCTTGAGGCAGGGAAGTGCACTTTCACCATTACTCGTCATTGCAGTGGTGGATGATATAATGAGTACAGCAGCGTAAGTAATTGGTGAAAGGAAGATGAAAGCTATGGTGTTTGCAGATTATCTGATGATCTGGGGGGATAAGGAGGAGGAAGTACAAGAGCAGTTGGACCTTTGGGAACGAACAGTACAAGAATATGGGATGAAATTTACCATGACTTAGAGTGAGATGATTATGACAACAAGAAAGAAGGGGAGAGGAACAACGAGAATAACAATTGGTGGGGAAAGATTGAGGAGAGTGATGAGTTTCAAGTACCTAGGAAGCCTGACACAGGGAGATGGAAAAACGACAGAGAAATAAACGAGCGGGGGAGAAAAGCAGAAGCATTTCGGAAAAGTGTCAGTAGCCTGATATAAATGTCGTGTGACTAGGGCCTCCCGTCGGATAGACTGTTCGCCAGGTGCAAGTCTTTCGATTTGATGCCACTTCGGCGACTTTCACGTCGATGGGGATGAAATGATGATGATTAGGACAAGAAGAGCGAAGAAAATCTCCGACACAGTCGGGAATCGAACCAGGACCCTTAGGATTGACATTCTATCGCGCTGACCACTCAGCTACCGGTGGCGGACAGAAGCCCGATATGGAGCAAAGATGTACCTCAAATCAGTAAAAAGGTTGTATACCAGTCATACTATGTCCCGATCCTGACATCTGCATCAGAAACCTGGGTTATGAAAGGAAGAGAGAAAAGCAAAGTACAAGCTAGTGAGATGAAATTCTTGAGAAACAGTATTGGAGTGACAGAGATAGACAGGTTAAGAAATGAGATGATCAGAGAGTTAATGAAAGTGAAACCATTACAGGAGGAGACAGAAAAATCAAGGCTGAGATGGTATGGACATGTTAAGAGAATGGAGGAGAAGAGGATACCCACGAGATGAAACTGGAAGGAAAGAGACCAAGAGGAAGACCGAGAGACAGATGGCTGAAAGTAGAGGAAAGCGTCCAGAAGATAGGAGAAGACTGGACCAACGTGAAGACGGAGAGATGGTGGCAAGACAGAAGACAATGGAGAGACCTATGTTCCATACAGACCCGGCTAGAGGCAGGAAACTGTTCAAGATGAAGTTGATGATGATGATGATAATGATAAGCTGCCTGAATAATGAACTTCGACATAAAACTTACCATAATTAGTTTTGCAAATCTGATCACAAAAAATGTCTCTGAATGTCGTAAGTTGGCCCTGATTGAATAAACAAAAACAAAAAACATCAAAATATTTAGCCCTTACCTCTATTCTGCGCAAATCTGGATAACGCGTTATAGTACTGCTCTGCCTTGCGCGCCACTATGCTAAAGCTGCAAATTACTGTATCTACACGGATACACTCGTGAGGTGCAATGAGTTCTCTGTTAGTTGCACACCGAAGTACTTTCCGACCACTCTTGGTTCCTTTTCCATTAAAAAAATGGTCAGTTAAAAATTGTAAGAAAAAGGTAGGTAAAAAACGAAATATGGGCATAAATGACAACACTAAGGGTTTTTTTGTATAATGTGAAAAAGTCCTTATGGATGATTTGAAATTTAATGAAATTGGAAATTTGTGGTACGGTCTTACGGGACCAAACTGCTGAGGTCATCGGTCCCTAAGCTTACACACTACTTAACCTAACTTAAACTAACTTACTCTAAGGACGCCACATGCACCCCTGCCCGAGGGAGGACTCGAACCACCGACGGGGGGAGCCGCGCGGACCACGACAAGACGCCTCAGACCGAGCGGCTCAAATTTAATGAACGTCTTAACATACAAATAATACACTTTAATATTTTTCAAATCTAGAAACTCTCAATACTCAATCAAATTAGTCCGATGGCGCAGCAATAGTGAAAAAAAGGTGACATCATTATAATAATCATCTTGTGGTGCAGTTCTTCTTGTTGTCTCCGTGCTTGCTAAGAAAATGGGATGAGGAGTTCCGCCATATGCAAGACACCTTGAAACACACCAACCATGAAACACACACACATACAAACACAGCTCATCACACAACAAATCGGCACACTGTAAGCAACAAATGGCACATAATGACTTACAACAACATAGTCACACACAGGGTGGGTAATATACTAAAGAAACAAGGACTCAACATAGCATACAGAACCAACAACACAATACAGAGCAGACTCGGAAGAATTACCACCAACACTGACAGATACAGCCAGTCTGGCATCTACCAACTTACTTGCAACTGCTGTCAATCTGTATATGCGGGCCAAACATGCAGGACCTTCAGAACCAGATATAATGAACACCTCAGAGCACTGAAAAGCAATAGCACACACTCGACATTTGCAGACCACCTGGTAGCACACAACCACCACCCAACAAACATTGAAACTGACCTTCACATCCTAAAAACTAGCAGCAGCCTATACCAAAAATTAACTATAGAAGAAAACTACCATATCCAAAAATCAATAGCCCAAGGAAAGAAAGTACTCAATGAATACACATCACTGTGCAACAAAACTCTCTTCACCACAATAGAAGAACTATACAAGTAAAACACACACACACACACACAAATCCTCTCTCTTTTCTTTCTTTCTTTATTTTTTCTTTCAGTCTCTCTCTCTCTCTCACTCACACACACACACACACACACACACACACACACACACACACACACACACATACACTCTCTCTATGCCCCAGTACTCATCACACACAGGCAAACCCACATAAACCACACACAACTAACACCAAATACAATTCAAACTCGCGCGCCTCAGCCAGCAGAACACGCTACGAAACAAATGAACGCCACACAGCCACAACAACACGTAATGGCAGCGAAAACCCCGCCTACGTTTTGAGTAATCGAAAAACTGCATTACCACACGAACACAGGCAAAGAAGTAAGCCCATTTACTTCGCCAACAAAACAGGAAAACGTACCACAACTTCAAAACTGTAAGTTACAGAAAGAAAACGTGATACAGTCTTATTTCCATTCGTAAATACATAACAAATAGAAAATAAATTACGTTTTGCTGTTTGCAGATGACATGTTGTATATTGGGTAACATAACAGCTACCAAAACAAGAGGACAATAATACACTCCTGGAAATTGAAATAAGAACACCGTGAATTCATTGTCCCAGGAAGGGGAAACTTTATTGACACATTCCTGGGGTCAGATACATCACATGATCACACTGACAGAACCACAGGCACATAGCCACAGGCAACAGAGCATGCACAATGTCGGCACTAGTACAGTGTATATCCACCTTTCGCAGCAATGCAGGCTGCTATTCTCCCATGGAGACGATCGTAGAGATGCTGGATGTAGTCCTGTGGAGCGGCTTGCCATGCCATTTCCACCTGGCGCCTCAGTTGGACCAGCGTTCGTGCTGGACGTGCAGACCGCGTGAGACGACGCTTCATCCAGTCCCAAACATGCTCAATGGGGGACAGATCCGGAGATCTTGCTGGCCAGGGTAGTTGACTTACACCTTCTAGAGCACGATGGGTGGCACGGGATACATGCGGACGTGCATTGTCCTGTTGGAACAGCAAGTTCCCTTGCCGGTCTAGGAATGGTAGAACGATGGGTTCGATGACGGTTTGGATGTACCGTGCACTATTCAGTGTCCCCTCGACGATCACCAGTGGTGTACGGCCAGTGTAGAAGATCGATCCCCACACCATGATGCCAGGTGTTGGCCCTTTGTGCCTCGGTCGTATGCAGTCCTGACTGTGGCGCTCACCTGCACGGCGCCAAACACGCATACGACCATCATTGGCACCAATGCAGAAGCGACTCTCATCGCTGAAGACGACACATCTCCATTCGTCCCTCCATTCACGCCTGTCGCGACACCACTGGAGGCGGGCTGCACGATGTTGGGGCGTGAGCGGAAGACGGCCTAACGGTGTGCGGGACCGTAGCCCAGCTTCATGGAGACGGTTGCGAATGGTCCTCGCCGATACCCCAGGAGCAACAGTGTCCCTAATTTGCTGGGAAGTGGCGGTGCGGACCCCTACGGCACTGCGTAGGATCCTACGGTCTTGGCGTGCATCCGTGCGTCGCTGCGGTCCGGTCCCAGGTCGACGGGCACGTGCACCTTCCGCCGACCACTGGCGACAACACCGATGTACTGTGGAGACCTCACGCACCACGTGTTGAGCAATTCGGCGGTACGTCCACCCGGCCTCCCGCATGCCCACTATACGCCCTCGCTCAAAGTCCGTCAACTGCACATACGGTTCACGTCCATGCTGTCGCGGCATGCTACCAGTGTTAAAGACTGCGATGGAGCTCCGTATGCCACGGCAAACTGGCTGACACTGACGGCGGCGGTGCACAAATGCTGCGCAGCTAGCGCCATTCGACGGCCAACACCGCCGTTCCTGGTGTGTCCGCTGTGCCGTGCGTGTGATCATTGCTTGTACAGCCCTCTCGCAGTGTCCGGAGCAAGTATGGTGGGTCTGACACACCGGTGTCAATGTGTTCTTTTTTCCATTTCCAGGAGTGTATAATGTAAGGTATGTTACTTTTCGCCAATTAAGTTATAAATGCAACTTTTACATAATGTTGTAAACGACGAAAATATTGATATGTTAACAACAAATTTACAGTTAAAAATAAAAATAGAACCCACTGATGATAGCACAAAAGTGCTGAAACATGTATGGGTGAAACGAAAGAAAAATGGTGTCTTGCATAAGGCGGAACTCCTCATCCCATTCTCATCATTATAATATTTACCACTGACATTCCACTTCTGGTATACACTTAGTGCCATTAAACTTCCTCTTTCACTGATCAGTTTCCTATACAATCTTGATATAATCATGTTCATTAAACACAATGATAAATTGAGGCCGGCCGGTGTGGCCGTGCGGTCTAGGCGCTTCAGTCTGGAACTGCGAGACCGCTCCGGTCGCGGGTTCGAATCCTGCCTCGGGCATGGATGTTTGTGATGTCCTTAGGTTAGTTAGGTTTAAGTAGTTCTAAGTTCTAGGGGACTGATGACCACAGATGTTAAGTCCCATAGTGCTCAGAGCCATTTGAACCATTTTTGATAAATTGAGACTTTACTTTTGAAACATAACATTGCAGCCGGCCGCGGTGGCCGAGCGCTTCTAGGCGCTTCAGTCCGGAACCGCGCTACTGCTACGGTCGTAGGTTCGAATCCTGCCTCGGGCATGGATGTGTGTGATGTCCTTAGTTTAGTTAGATTTAAGTAGTTCTAAGTTCTAGGGGACTGATGACCTCAGATGTTAAGTCCCATAGTGCTCAGAGCCATTTGAACCACAACATTACATTGCTTCCTCACTCCAGCACAGCTTAACGTTATCTGACCCTGCACCCCCACGCACACCAAAGTTAATAACCTAACTGCTGTGATACAAATTTACAACATCGCTGATCGCTCACAATCGATTCAGATATCAAAATTATACATGACACCTATCAACGTAAATTGAAAAGCTTTTATTGAATATTAAATGTATGGCAGCAAAATCTTACCACCTTACACATTTATTTGCAAATTTTCACATTAAGATTATTTGATCTGCAATTTCATTAACACATTGATGTACAAAAGGTGAAATCAGAGAACATTTCTAATTTACTACAATTCATCAGTTTCTTCGTAAGACAGATGATCGCAGAAACAAGGCTTATTTTTATAGTTATTTAATGAGAGGGACGTTTAAGTTTCACATGACAATATACCAATAAGCTTGCAGTATGATATTTAAAAAAAATGGCTCTGAGGACTATGGGACTTAACATTTTAGATCATCAGTCCCCTAGAACCTAGAACTACTTAAACCTAACTAACCTAAGGACGTCACACGCATCCATGCCCGAGGCAGGATTCGAACCTGCGACCGTAGCAGTCCTGCGGTTGCGGACTGCAGCGCCTAGAACCGCACGGCCACCGCGGCCGGCTATGATATTTAACTCCAAAACAGTGACACTCAAGAAATGCTCCAAAAAATTGAAAAGTACAAAATAAGGAAAAAGAAAGAAAGTGAGTGAGAGAGAGAGAGAGAGAGAGAGAGAGAGAGAGAGAGAGAGAGAATCGCCATATCGCCATACTCCTTGATGATGGATATTCGTGGAAGTGGTGTTCGTACATCGTGTGGTGTGCTCTGCCCGCATCTCGTGGTCGTGCGGTAGCGTTCTCGCTTCCCACGCCCGGGTTCCCGGGTTCGATTCCCGGCGGGGTCAGGGATTTTCTCTGCCTCGTGATGGCTGGGTGTTGTGTGATGTCCTTAGGTTAGTTAGGTTTACGTAGTTCTAAGTTCTAGGGGACTGATGACCATAGATGTTAAGTCCCATAGTGCTCAGAGCCACTTCCATCTGCAGCTCTCTTCTTAAATGTGCCCGCCTCTTGCAAGCGTTGGTGGAGTCGTCCAAATATTCCTGCACAATGTCTCTCAGGGTAACACTAAGCAGCCAGTGTCCCATGTAACAGTGCCGTCTATAGCGCATGTCCAGCGGATCAGACGTTGAACACATCGTTGTCATTTGTTGTCACCGAAATTACTCTGAAACCGAAAAAACGGCTATCAGGCAAAACAAAACAATTGCTTCATCAGCTGCATATAAGAAAATGAGTAAAAATGCACATCTGAGGTTAATTACGCAACCGCAAATTGCTACAGTTAATTTCTTTCATACCTTCCTAACCGAGGATTTTCGGACCCATCTTCATGTGAGCTTTTTGTAATATTTTGATGTCAAGAATAAATTACTAGAGATTGTGACGCATGTATTTATACACTTTGATACACCTCGTACTTGCACAAACCATCACAAGATGATAGCTGGATGGCCACTGAACACACGATAGCTACTGTGACACGAAAGTGACCGAACGATATCGTTTAGTGGGCTGCTGCATTGCTGCTGTCCACATGTGAATTTATGCAACAGCACTTACGGGATAATGCGTTCTTTAAAATCTTGTTTCGTGAATCGTTGCCTGCGTTGAATTATTCAGAAGCAGTCTTTTATTACGGCAGACTTCTCTGTGGTTTTCCGCTGCTGAAAATTTAAATACGGGACTCCAGTACCTCTGGTATGCTCGACGCAGCAAAACTCGAAAAAGAAGACCCACTGTAAAGATAACAATAGCGGCGCCGCGATTTGGAGCGCTTCCAGCGGCCTGGCCCGACACTAACTCCGCCGTCGCGAGATTATTCTCCGGATGCCACCTTTTTTGCTCGTCGTCTCGTTCCGGAGGGCAGACAAATAAATTCGCTTAACGGGTACATTGAACGTCTGCACGCAGAAATAAGCTGCGTCGCCTGCATTTCTGTTGACAGCGTGAGATAATATAGACGCTGCTACTAGGAAGATTCTGACGGGTTCTGCATCGATTTCTACGCTCTTCAAGCCATCTTATCTTGTGCCGTCGTGAGTGCTCCCGTTAATACCGCCATTCCATCTTTAACACCCCATCTTTTAAACTCTTTATTAATTTTTTTTTACAATAAAAGGAAGGAAGGAAGATTGGGTTTAATGTCCCGTCGACATGGAGGTCATAAAAGACGGAGCAAAAGCTCAGATTATGTCAAGGGTGCGGAAGGAAGTCAGCTGTGCCCTTTCAAAGGAACCATCCCTGCATTTGCTGGAGCGATTTAGGAAAATCACCGAAAAACTAAATGTGGATGACCGGACGCTGTTTTGAACCGTCGTCCTCCCGAATGCTAGTCCAGTGTGCTAACGACTGCCCACCTCTCCTGACTTGTTTTAAAATACAAAAAAGCCTGAAATCAGATAGTGGCCGGACCTATGGGTGGGTAATAGGCTTCACCAGGGAGATATTATAACGTTTATCGTACTGATATTGACTGAATTACAGGCATCATTGTAGTCAATGTCACTGTTAAGTTTGCAATAAAGACAGAAGTATATTCCTTTCATATACGTAACTAGAAACCCTTTACCGCCAATCCTTTAAACACTCGAACTGCTTTTTTAAAACAGCTTCAAAAGTCAGATTAGTTGACAAATGAGCTAACGTCTTAAATATTTGACGTTAAGCACATAAAAGCCTTATGACTGAAGATACTAAACCCTAATTACGTTTGTTTTATTAGTTTAGGATTATTCACCAACAGACTAATGAAACAGATTAGAAAAGGTTTGAAATTATGTTTAAAGTTTGTTGGAAGTCACTAAGTACTCTCATTATCAAACACTGGATGAGTATGCTCTGAGTATTTCGTGCTTCGTTTTGAGTAAAGCTAGTTTTTCACGCATCCGAATATTTATGACGTCGTGTCTCCTAAAATGAGTATCGTATAACGACATAAATTTGCAGCTACGTTCAGTGATATATGTTGATTCTGTCTGCAGCCTGTTTTGCGAATAGGCCTACATTTAGTAGCAAAGAAGAAATAAATTAAAACGTCATGTCGTGTCTGATTCGGTTGTTATGTTGCGTGAGCCGGCAGAAGTGGCCGTGCGGTTAAAGGCGCTGCAGTCTGGAACCGCAAGACCGCTACGGTCGCAGGTTCGAATCCTGCCTCGGGCATGGATGTGTGCGATGTCCTTAGGTTAGTTAGATTTAAGTGGTTCTAAGTTCTAGGGGACTGATGACCTCACAAGTTAAGGCCCATAGTGCTCAGAGCCATTTGAACCATTTTGAACAATTTATTCAAAGGCAGAAAGAAACAAGTTTTGACTGTATGAGCTTTCGGGCAGAGAACCTTGCCGCTACCTTTTGACACGGCTGTAGTTACAATCGCTCACAACAGCCTCTGAAAAACTACACTGATGCAAATCTGCAACACACCAGATAACTTTAAACTAAGAGTTTTAATAATTTACACAAGCATACAAACTATGCGCCCCCAGTAGGAGGGATGGAAATGGTACAAAACACTAACAATTAAATATTAACCTTGCCACCGCAGGTGCAATTTGATTTTAACTTCTAAGAAAAGTCTTACGGTGAAAGGGTGGCAACTTTATATACTAAAATGATCACTTAAATAAAAGCCCATGAAATGCAATCTTATATAAAATTCTACAAGGTTGGCCAAACAATAGTTAAGATGCTCTACGGTACGCAGATACCGCCTCTCAAGATCATAGGTAATAAATTCGTTAACACGCCAAATCCGACAAACATGACAGAGGCAGCTACTAACGTACGTTAGATTGATAGGGACATTACCGAACAACCCGAACCGCAGGTTGCTCTAACCCGCCCCTACTCCACAAGGGAGAAACTGACCACCCAGTTTATAAACAACCGCCTTCCCGTGGGTGGGCAAATAGAGAAGAACGGGACGACCCCAAAGCAAAACGGCTGGTGACCTCGCCAAGAACACATGTAGAATTTAACAAAAGTAAATCAAACAACATATCACCAATCACTTAACTTCTAATAAACTGCGATTTCTCGAGAAGACCTGGCGCAGCACCCCCAAATCGCTCTCCCGAACCGTCCGCTGCCAGCCGCTTCAACGGACGCAGGAAGGCGCGCCGATCTCCAGTCTCACGGCACCGTAGATCGCACCGGCCAGACTGATGTCGTGGGTTGCTCTCGTGTCGACCGGGAAGCCACTACCCCTCGCTATACGCCGCGGCCCACTGGACTCACGTGGCGACCTCACATGCGCCGACGCTCAAGACGGCCAAGTCATCTCGTGTCTCAGTGCGCGACCGACCAACCGATCGATTCCACCACCAATGTCCACTGCCTGAGCAAATTCTAGCAGACTGACGGCCTAACGCGCAGACTCAGATGCAGGAACTAAGCTCCAATCGGGCGACCACTCGCTGAGTTCTCTTACTTTCGGAGTGGAAAGACTCTCATTTTGATGGCTTTAAAGGTTGATCCGAACGACAGACATACTAGCACTCCGAACGACAGACGACACTAACTGCCTACCAAATGCGGATGAGAGACAGATTAGCAAGCTGAGGCGAGAGACTGACCCAGACTGACCGACTGACGAGCTCATAGCGCCCCTTAAATGCACGTGAACAGGCAACCTTTCCCTTTCCCACCAGAGGGAGATACCAAAGCTGCGATTGCCACAGCGGCGCCATCGCCAGAAACGAAGGGCGACTGGTTCACACTACGCGTTGTGGCGCGATCTTCAAAACAGCAATTTTTACGACGGTTCAGTACCGCAAATATCAAGAATCCGGTAAAACATCAAATCTCCGACATCGCTGCGGCCAGAGAAAGATCCTGCAAGAATGGGACCAATGACGACTGAAGAGAATCGTTCAACGTGACAGCAGTGCAACACTTCCGCAAACTGCTGCAGATTTCAATGCTGGGCCATCAACATGTGTCAACGGGCGAACCATTCAACGAAAGATAGTCAATATGGGCTTTTGTAGCCGTAGGCCCTCTCGGGTGCCTTTCATGACCGCGCGACACAAAGCTTTACGCCTCGTTTGGGCACGTCAACACTGACGATGGACTGTTGATTACTGGAAACATGCCTTGTCGGGCGAGCCTCGTTTTAAATTTATCACGCAGATGGACATGCACGGGTATGGAGACAACGTCATGAATTCCTGTACCCTCTATGTCAGCAGGGGACTGTTGAAGTTGGTGAAGGCTCTGTAATGATGAGGGGTGTGTGTAGTTGGTGTGATATGGGGCCCCTGATACTGCTAGAGACGACTCTGACAAGTAACACGTACGTGAGCATCCTGTCCGATCAGCTGCATCCATTCATGTCGTTTGTGCGTTCAGACGGACTTGGGTAATTCCAGCAGGACAATGCGATACCCCACACGTCCAGAATTGCTACAGACTGGCTCCAGGAACACTCTTCTGAGTTTAAACACTCCCGCTGACCACCAAGCTCCGCACACATGAACATTATTGAGCATATCTGGGGTGCCTTGCAACGTGTTGTTCAGAAGAGATCTCCACCCACTCGTACTCTTACAGATTTATGGACAGCCCTGCAGCGTTCATGGTGTCAGTTCCCTCCAGCACTACTTCAGACATTAGTCGAATCCATGCTACGACGTGATGCAGCATTTCTGCGTATTCGTGGGGACCCTACATGATGTTAGGCAGGTGCACCAGTTTCTTTGGCTCTTCAGTTCACATGAAATCTTGTGAACTCTGTTCTGCATTATTTTAGCTTTATTCCACGAGTACTAGTGAAGTTGTTATATAAAAGCCATTTTTGAATAGTAAACAACAGTTGGTTATAAATACGTCAACTCTTACGTATCGTAGCCATTCTTATAGCAAGAATACTGTTGTAAATGAAACAAAATTAAGTTTGGTCCTTCAATACTGATAAGAAAAGCTTGTAATTGTTAGTGCTGACATACTCTTCCAATACTTGGGGCCCCCTGGGTGCCTCGCCGCCTAACAGATGACCATAAAGAGCAATGGAGGACCATTTGCACGGGGTTTCTTGCGCGTTATACAATTGACAAGTTTCATGCCGCCGGAGTTTATGAAATCGGGTGCGAATGTGGACTGGTGTATATAGGTGAGACTGGGCGTTCAATAAGCACAAGCTTAACTAAACACGAGAGATATATCCGCCTGAAACAATACAACAAACCTGCGGTGGCAGAACATCAGGAACAGCGCAGGATGAAGATCAAATTTCGAGAGGCCCGCGTACTGGCGAAACAGCTGCTTAGTCTGAGGAAGAAGATCAGACAGGCTGCAGAAATAGCCAAGCGACCCGACGATATGAATAGAGAAGACGGTTACCGTCTTCCAGCGTCTTGGCTGCCAGCTGTGAAAGCTTTGCAGAAGGACAGATCTCGCAAAGCAACAGGCGTGCGGTAGTCCACAGCAGGGGAGGGTACACATGAGTGCTGACGCGCCCTAGTCAATACTAGGCAGTTAGTAAACAACGCTGCGCTGCAGTCACCGCTCAGTCTCCTATTCGCCGATTTCCACCAATGGCAAGCAGCAAAGCAAACTCCAATGGAAGACGCCCATTTCCGCCAATGACAATACGCAATGCAAGAACCAATAAAATGAACTCCTAATACCCTTCCTCCTCACCCTTACATCAAATGACAACACTCCTCCATAGTATATAAGTATCCAAACTATTGCTCATTCAGCAGTTCGCAATACACCCTGAGGAAGGCGCCTTCCAACAGTCGCCGAAACGTCGGAATTTTACAGATGACAATGAGGCCTCAAACCCATAAGAATTTTATTGACAGGCTACAACCTTGTCTCATTTCTTTTTTATTGCTGCTTCCTGTACTTTATCTCTGCTGTGTTTAGAGTTCGAAAGCGTGATTTCCAGTCAACAATACTTTCTCTAAATCTGCGAATGCTATAAAGCTTTGCCTTCGTTTCACATATCTCTTAAACCTTACCGTATGGTTAGTTCTGTCTCGCACGTACCCAAACATTCGTTCCCACACAACTTTTGACTCACCTTCATCTTCTTCGAAGTCGGTTTCAGGCAGTCCTCCCATTCCTCTTTTACTAATTGAAGTTAATAGCCGGCCGGAGTGGCAGAGCGGTTATAGACGCTACAGTCTGGAACCGCGAGACCGCTACGGTCGCAGGTTCGAATCCTGCTTCGGGCATGGATGTATGTGATGTCCTTAGGTTAGTTAGGTTTAAGTAGTTCTAAGTTCTATGGGACTGATGACCTCACAAGTTAAGTCCCATAGTGCTCAGAGCCATTTCAACCATTTGAAGATAATATTTTGCAAACATGAGTGATTATGCTGACGGTTCGGTGATATTCTTGACTGCCAATACCTGCTATTTTTGGTACTGGTGGTTCTACATTCTTTTTGAAGTCTGAGGTTAATTTGCCCGTCACTTACGACTTCCATACTAGGTGAAGTAGTGTTTAAGTGGTATATCCTATCAAGTGTCCCAATAATTCTGGACAAATGTCATCTGTTGTGTTCTCTTGCTGTGCATTCAATGTATTCATACATGAAGTACATATCGAACAACCCCACACCAGTGGAGCTAGCCATTGTAACATCCACGAGATAAATTTTAGCTACAGTGCGACGAGAGGAAATGATGCCTGTAACAGTTATAAACATTATCTGTTCGACATATGAAAAAATAGTGAAAACGTTCTCTAAATCTGCGAATGCTATAAAACTTTTCCTCCGTTTAACATATCTCTTAAATCTTGTCGTATAGGTAGTACTGTCTCTCACGTACTCAAACATTCGTTGCCACACGGTTTTGGACTCACCTTCATCTTCTCCGAAGTTGGTTTCAGCCAGTCCTCCCATTCTTCTTTAACTAATTGACGTTAATATTTTGCAAACATGAGTTATTATGCTGATGGTTCGGTAATACTCTTGACTGTCAACAACTGTAATTTTTGGCACTGATGATAGTACATTATTTTTGAAGTCTGAGGTTAATTTGTCTGTTACTTACGACTTCCATACTAGGTGAAGTAGTGTTTAAGTGGTATATCCTCCCAAGTGTCCCAATAATTCTGGACAAATGTCGTCTGTTGTGTTCTCTTGCTGTGCATTCAATGTATTCATACATGAAGTACATATCGAACAACCCCACACCAGTGGAGCTAGCCATTGTAACATCCACGAGATAAATTTTAGCTACAGTGCGACGAGAGGAAATGATGCCTGTAACAGTTATAAACATTATCTGTTCGACATATGAAAAAATAGTGAAAACGTTCTCTAAATCTGCGAATGCTATAAAACTTTTCCTCCGTTTAACATATCTCTTAAATCTTGTCGTATAGGTAGTACTGTCTCTCACGTACTCAAACATTCGTTGCCACACGGTTTTGGACTCACCTTCATCTTCTCCGAAGTTGGTTTCAGCCAGTCCTCCCATTCTTCTTTAACTAATTGACGTTAATATTTTGCAAACATGAGTTATTATGCTGATGGTTCGGTAATACTCTTGACTGTCAACAACTGTAATTTTTGGCACTGATGATAGTACATTATTTTTGAAGTCTGAGGTTAATTTGTCTGTTACTTACGACTTCCATACTAGGTGAAGTAGTGTTTAAGTGGTATATCCTCCCAAGTGTCCCAATAATTCTGGACAAATGTCGTCTGTTGTGTTCTCTTGCTGTGCATTCAATGTATTCATACATGAAGTACATATCGAACAACCCCACACCAGTGGAGCTAGCCATTGTAACATCCACGAGATAAATTTTAGCTACAGTGCGACGAGAGGAAATGATGCCTGTAACAGTTATAAACATTATCTGTTCGACATATGAAAAAATAGTGAAAACGTTCTCTAAATCTGCGAATGCTATAAAACTTTTCCTCCGTTTAACATATCTCTTAAATCTTGTCGTATAGGTAGTACTGTCTCTCACGTACTCAAACATTCGTTGCCACACGGTTTTGGACTCACCTTCATCTTCTCCGAAGTTGGTTTCAGCCAGTCCTCCCATTCTTCTTTAACTAATTGACGTTAATATTTTGCAAACATGAGTTATTATGCTGATGGTTCGGTAATACTCTTGACTGTCAACAACTGTAATTTTTGGCACTGATGATAGTACATTATTTTTGAAGTCTGAGGTTAATTTGTCTGTTACTTACGACTTCCATACTAGGTGAAGTAGTGTTTAAGTGGTATATCCTCCCAAGTGTCCCAATAATTCTGGACAAATGTCGTCTGTTGTGTTCTCTTGCTGTGCATTCAATGTATTCATACATGAAGTACATATCGAACAACCCCACACCAGTGGAGCTAGCCATTGTAACATCCACGAGATAAATTTTAGCTACAGTGCGACGAGAGGAAATGATGCCTGTAACAGTTATAAACATTATCTGTTCGACATATGAAAAAATAGTGAAAACGTTCTCTAAATCTGCGAATGCTATAAAACTTTTCCTCCGTTTAACATATCTCTTAAATCTTGTCGTATAGGTAGTACTGTCTCTCACGTACTCAAACATTCGTTGCCACACGGTTTTGGACTCACCTTCATCTTCTCCGAAGTTGGTTTCAGCCAGTCCTCCCATTCTTCTTTAACTAATTGACGTTAATATTTTGCAAACATGAGTTATTATGCTGATGGTTCGGTAATACTCTTGACTGTCAACAACTGTAATTTTTGGCACTGATGATAGTACATTATTTTTGAAGTCTGAGGTTAATTTGTCTGTTACTTACGACTTCCATACTAGGTGAAGTAGTGTTTAAGTGGTATATCCTCCCAAGTGTCCCAATAATTCTGGACAAATGTCATCTGTTGTGTTCTCTTGCTGTGCATTCAATGTATTCATACATGAAGTACATATCGAACAACCCCACACCAGTGGAGCTAGCCATTGTAACATCCACGAGATAAATTTTAGCTACAGTGCGACGAGAGGAAATGATGCCTGTAACAGTTATAAACATTATCTGTTCGACATATGAAAAAATAGTGAAAACGTTCTCTAAATCTGCGAATGCTATAAAACTTTTCCTCCGTTTAACATATCTCTTAAATCTTGTCGTATAGGTAGTACTGTCTCTCACGTACTCAAACATTCGTTGCCACACGGTTTTGGACTCACCTTCATCTTCTCCGAAGTTGGTTTCAGCCAGTCCTCCCATTCTTCTTTAACTAATTGACGTTAATATTTTGCAAACATGAGTTATTATGCTGATGGTTCGGTAATACTCTTGACTGTCAACAACTGTAATTTTTGGCACTGATGATAGTACATTATTTTTGAAGTCTGAGGTTAATTTGTCTGTTACTTACGACTTCCATACTAGGTGAAGTAGTGTTTAAGTGGTATATCCTCCCAAGTGTCCCAATAATTCTGGACAAATGTCGTCTGTTGTGTTCTCTTGCTGTGCATTCAATGTATTCATACATGAAGTACATATCGAACAACCCCACACCAGTGGAGCTAGCCATTGTAACATCCACGAGATAAATTTTAGCTACAGTGCGACGAGAGGAAATGATGCCTGTAACAGTTATAAACATTATCTGTTCGACATATGAAAAAATAGTGAAAACGTTCTCTAAATCTGCGAATGCTATAAAACTTTTCCTCCGTTTAACATATCTCTTAAATCTTGTCGTATAGGTAGTACTGTCTCTCACGTACTCAAACATTCGTTGCCACACGGTTTTGGACTCACCTTCATCTTCTCCGAAGTTGGTTTCAGCCAGTCCTCCCATTCTTCTTTAACTAATTGACGTTAATATTTTGCAAACATGAGTTATTATGCTGATGGTTCGGTAATACTCTTGACTGTCAACAACTGTAATTTTTGGCACTGATGATAGTACATTATTTTTGAAGTCTGAGGTTAATTTGTCTGTTACTTACGACTTCCATACTAGGTGAAGTAGTGTTTAAGTGGTATATCCTCCCAAGTGTCCCAATAATTCTGGACAAATGTCGTCTGTTGTGTTCTCTTGCTGTGCATTCAATGTATTCATACATGAAGTACATATCGAACAACCCCACACCAGTGGAGCTAGCCATTGTAACATCCACGAGATAAATTTTAGCTACAGTGCGACGAGAGGAAATGATGCCTGTAACAGTTATAAACATTATCTGTTCGACATATGAAAAAATAGTGAAAACGTTCTCTAAATCTGCGAATGCTATAAAACTTTTCCTCCGTTTAACATATCTCTTAAATCTTGTCGTATAGGTAGTACTGTCTCTCACGTACTCAAACATTCGTTGCCACACGGTTTTGGACTCACCTTCATCTTCTCCGAAGTTGGTTTCAGCCAGTCCTCCCATTCTTCTTTAACTAATTGACGTTAATATTTTGCAAACATGAGTTATTATGCTGATGGTTCGGTAATACTCTTGACTGTCAACAACTGTAATTTTTGGCACTGATGATAGTACATTATTTTTGAAGTCTGAGGTTAATTTGTCTGTTACTTACGACTTCCATACTAGGTGAAGTAGTGTTTAAGTGGTATATCCTCCCAAGTGTCCCAATAATTCTGGACAAATGTCGTCTGTTGTGTTCTCTTGCTGTGCATTCAATGTATTCATACATGAAGTACATATCGAACAACCCCACACCAGTGGAGCTAGCCATTGTAACATCCACGAGATAAATTTTAGCTACAGTGCGACGAGAGGAAATGATGCCTGTAACAGTTATAAACATTATCTGTTCGACATATGAAAAAATAGTGAAAACGTTCTCTAAATCTGCGAATGCTATAAAACTTTTCCTCCGTTTAACATATCTCTTAAATCTTGTCGTATAGGTAGTACTGTCTCTCACGTACTCAAACATTCGTTGCCACACGGTTTTGGACTCACCTTCATCTTCTCCGAAGTTGGTTTCAGCCAGTCCTCCCATTCTTCTTTAACTAATTGACGTTAATATTTTGCAAACATGAGTTATTATGCTGATGGTTCGGTAATACTCTTGACTGTCAACAACTGTAATTTTTGGCACTGATGATAGTACATTATTTTTGAAGTCTGAGGTTAATTTGTCTGTTACTTACGACTTCCATACTAGGTGAAGTAGTGTTTAAGTGGTATATCCTCCCAAGTGTCCCAATAATTCTAGACAAATGTCGTCTGTTGTGTTCTCTTCCAGCGTATCCATACACGAAGTACATACCGAGCAACCCCACACCAGTGGAGCTAGCCATACTGCTGTGTATCGCTGTTTACATAGCTCTCACACTGGAAGAACAAACCCAGCACTGAGCCGATCAGTACTATATGCAAGCCTGAGGGTGAAGATCGAAGTGGACATTGCTGTCGCCACCAGCTAGTGACGAGGGTGAATGGAACGAATTTGTTATCAAAAATGACACACAGCGCATACCGTCATCATTAGCACCTCTTCTCTGGATTTTCGATGATCGACGCATCCATAAAACGCTGTACACCTGGAACGCTTCATGAAATTCTGTCGTATCAGTACCTGTGATACAAACTTGTAAATCGAAGAAAAACTTTATCGGCCTTTGTCAACATACTTCTGAGTTTTATAGGTGTTAAGAACATTGCTCATGCATGGAGGGAGGGTGGGGCCAATTTGTAAGCTACCACCGTCTTCTTGGTGGAGGCGAAGAAGCTCACGAATGGGATGAGAAGGGGCGGTTGTTTCTTTTTTTCTTGTACACATTCAAACTACTTATAGTAATACCTTTTACTTCATATTAATTGTAATTCCAGCCCAATAAGGAAAACACGAACATTATTCAGTCCTTGTGCCGCAACTACTACTCGACCGTCATTACACTGGTACAATCTATATCAACCAATTGAAACGTTTTCCTAGCAACATACGCGCAGTCTACTTGCCTCTGCCTAGGCTGTGGCCACTCTTGAAGTGAAGTTACACACGGTGACGAGGAAAAGCAGTGGTTCCAACTATTTCAACTTTATTTTATCATAGGAGCAATATTATTTTAAATGTGGACATGACTGCGGTATTTTCATACAGTCTTGTTTAGATTCACAGCATGAATCTGTGAGTACTTCTAACATAGGACTTTCGCCACGCGGAATAGCCGCGCGGTCTGGGGGCGTCTTGCCACGGTTCTCTCCGTCGGAGGTTCGAGTAATCCCTCGGGCACAGGTGTATGTGTTGTCCTTAGCGTAAGTTAATAAGTTAGAGTAAGTAGTGTATAAGCCTAGGGACGGATGTCCTCAGCAATTTCCTCTCATAGAACGTACCACAAACTTTCAATTTCCATGGGACTTTTTGCCGGCCGCG
Source organism: Schistocerca serialis cubense (assembly GCF_023864345.2). Classification (NCBI taxonomy): domain Eukaryota; kingdom Metazoa; phylum Arthropoda; class Insecta; order Orthoptera; family Acrididae; genus Schistocerca; species Schistocerca serialis. The sequence goes on along the minus strand of NC_064638.1, from coordinate 1,231,446,774 downwards.
GTGGTCTCGCGGTTCTAGGCGCGCAGTCCGGAACCGTGCGACTGCTACGGTCGCAGGTTCGAATCCTGCCTCGCGCATGGATGTGTGTGATGTCCTTAGGTTAGTTAGGTTTAAGTAGTTCTAAGTTCTAGGGGACTGATAACCACAGCAGTTGAGTCCCATAGTGCTCAGAGCCATGGGACTTTTACATCTAATTTGTTGCGATATTCAGGAATCAGTTCCAAGGGACTTTCTCTGGGGCACACTAAAACTAAATTAAACTCCGCCCGAAGAGGCCATGAAGGCCCAGTGGTACCGACCGGCCGCCTTGTCATCACCAGCCCACGGGCGTCAATGGATGCGGATGTAGTGGGGCATGTGGTCAGCACACCCCCCTCCCGGCTGTTGTCAGTTTACCAGACCGCAGCAGCTACTTCTCAGTCAGGTAGCTTCTCAGTTTGCCTCACAAGGGATAAGTGCACCCCCTTGCCAAGAGTGCTCGGCAGATCGGATGGTCACCCATCCAAGTGCTGGCCCAGCCAGAAAGCGCTTAGTTTGGGCGATCTGATGGGAACCGGTATTACCAGTGTGGCAATGCCGTTGGCCTGGGAGATACTAGCGGGAAGGGGGGGGGGGTGAAAATAATATGGAAAAAACCAAAAACTCAACAATTACCATGCCTAATCCGGTGTAGGAAACCTTTTGGCATTCAAAACATCTTCCAGTTGCCTCGGGACGGCTAAATAAATGCCCCGTATGGTTTTCGAGAGAACCCTACAGTATTCTTCCTGCAAAATAGTTCAGGTAACGAAGAAGAAAGTGGATAGCGATAATGCTCTCTTCTCTGGTAAGTGGACCAAAGAGGCTCAATAACATTGAGATTGATGACTGTTGCTTCCAGGGAAGATGCGACAATTCACTCTGGTGCTGCAGAACCAGTCCTAGATGATGCAAGTTGTGAGAATACGGCCCCTGTCGTCTTGGAATACGTTATTGGTTGGGACCGAACAATGTACCATGGGGTGGGCCTGATCAGCCAAACTGGTGGCATGATCCTTGACAGTAGCACTACCTTGCAGAGTGACCAGTGAGCCCCTGGAATAAATGGCTGCCTAAATCGTGACCGAACCTCCTCCACGTTTAACTTTTGGAACTTAAGCTCGACCAGAATTTGGAAAAAGCGTGAAGGAAGACTCTTCTGACCGGTTTTCTTCCATTGCCTCATAGACCAGGCTTTATGGCCTCGTCACCACGTTCTCTGTTTAAGGACATCTGCATCACCGATGAGTGGTTTTGAAATCCCAGCTCGCCCTGCAGTTCTCAGGTTATGGAGCCCCCTTTGTACTGCTTTGTGCTGACAAGTTCGCGAGGGCGACATTTATTTCTGCGGTGACTTACGCTGCTATCCTCTTATTTTTCGTCAAAATCCTCTTCAATGACCGTCTGTCACTATGACTCAAAACACACTTTCGTCCGCTTTGTGACTTAGCGGAAGACGCTTTTCCGCATTCTCTGCGTACGGTATAAGTCTCCGTAGGGTGCCTCTAGAAACACCGGACACTTGAGCCACCTTAGTTACGGAAGCACCAACCATGTGAGCACCAACAAGAATTTTATCCAACTTTGAATTCACTTAGCTCCTACATAACTCACTCACAATTACACAGAACTCTGTTCTGACCACGATTGACAGTTGCACCATATTGAGGACATTTCACAGCTAACGTTCGTGGTCAAATACAGGGTGTTTCAAGATGAATATACGGTTTTTAAGGCTTCGTAGCAATTATTTATTTATTTATTTTTTATTTCCCTTCGAATCATCCATCTTTGGGATACGTCAGGTGAATCACTTCTTATATGCTTGTGCTCTCTTTTTCTCCCAATACTTCCTCGTTCTATCTGATCTCTTCTTTCTTTTCTCCTCTGATATCTGAATCGGTTTTCTAGTGTTGATCTTAACTTGGAACTTCTTAGTTTTGTCTTTGGTCACGGTCTTGGCTGTACCGTTTTTTAACATTACTTCTGTAATCTGGAGTTCTCTCAAATACTTTTCCACTTCCAATGGGGCTTTAGTCTTTCTTTTTGTAAAGGAAGTCAAAGATTTGTTTAGTTAGTCTGTCGGGATTCATTCGGAGTATGTGTCCATAGAAATCAATCCTCCTTTTCCTCATGCTTTTCGAGAGTCTCTCCGACTTTGCATAAGGCTTGATTTCTATAGTAAACTTTTTGATATTTTGGAAATTTGGATCCATGATCTTCCTAAAAATTTTGCTCTCCTTGATTTCCAATTTCACCATTTGCCCTTTCCTCCCCATCACTAGTGTCTCTGCTTTATAGAGTGCTTCCGGCTTAACTACTGTTTACAGTGCCTTATCTAGGTGTTCCAAGAGAAGGCTTTCTTTTTGTATATGGTTTTGGTTTTCTGGAAATCTAGTTCCTTTGCTCCTTCTTGCTTCCATTGCTTTCCCTTCAAGGTTGTTCCAATCAATCCATTCTCCTAGGTACTTGAAACTCCTAACCACCTCTATTTTTTGAGCTCCTACATTAATTCTCTTAGGAGTATCTAGTATATTCGTCATAATCCTCGTTTCTTCGTAAGAAATCTTAAGTTCTATCTTCCCTGCCTGATCTTGTAACTCGGCGATTTGTCCTTTAGCCTCCTCCCACCTTTCCTCGAGTAGCGCCATGTCGTCAGCGAATGCCAAATACTTCATCGCGATTCCTTTGTTTTTTGTTCCAAGTCTTATTCCCCCTTTCATTGTTGCATGCCACTCCCTCACAACGTTTTCGAGTGCACAGTTAAACAGTACGGGTGAGCGACCATCCCCTTGTGTCGGATCCCTGTTCTGATTTCAAAAAGTTCCGATAGTTCACCCTTGAATCTGACTTTGGAGGACGTATTAGTGAGCGTCTGCTTGATGATGTTTAGAGTTTTTCCATCCAAGCTAAAGTCCTCCAAAATATTGAACAACGACTCTCTGTCTATGCAATCGTAGGCTTTTTGGAAGTTTACAAAAGTCACTGCATACGGTTTAGCCCTCTTGTTCTGATATGCTAAAATGGCTCTGAGGTTTAAGATCTGTTCAGCGGGGTAGCATTTATTACATTCACTTTACAATAATAAACAATACATCCACTGCAAGAGAAACTCTAAAAGTTTTCTTTGTATACCCATGCACAAAGGAAAGAGTATGGAAAGACCATGAGTGGCTGTAAAACGTGTTGAATGAGTCAGAGTCTTCACGCAAAATCAGTTCGGAATGCTAGTAGTGAATAACAATTCCAGTGGCGTCTGTGTGGAGACTTTTAAGGAGGCTCTTACAACTGCATTCTTGTAGTCTCTAAAGCCTATAGACTACAGTTTACGTGCCAACTTTGAAAACGAAATGGTGATGCACGACGACAAACATTTTCCAGAACTTGTCGTCTTCAGTGGTGACTCGACGTTTCATCTAAGTGGAAAGCTCAATAGACATAATGTGCTCATCTTTGGTTCGGCTTACCCTCACGAGATGGTACGGTTGCAACGAGACTCCCCTACATTGAAGGTTTTTTGTGCTATATCCCGGAGGAAAGTCTATGGACCTCAATACGCAGTTGGTTAAACGACTTTGTACCCAACCGCTGAACTGGCCGTTAGTGGCTTTATGAAAGAATTTGTTTTGCACGATCTCCACGTTCAACACGATCTGACGCCATGCGATATTTACCTTTAGGGCTCGTAAAGGATCATGTGTACGAGTATGTGTCTCCGCTACCAGCCGATCTACACGACTTTAGAAACAGCAGCCTTGCAACAATTATTCCAGACACTGATTAAGATTTGCGAAGAAATCGCCTCAAGACTCGATGTGTGGCGAATGGTGCTCAAATGAAACACCCTGTATAACAGCGCTACCTGCAGGCTTAGCTAGCATTTGCATTTACGAGATTTGGAACTATAATAGTGGCAACTATTTATTCACTACTCTTACAAAATAGATACGTGTTTCAAAGATTTACTGGCCTTCAAAGTAGTGACCAGCAATGTGTATAATTCGTTGCCTGCGATGTGGAAGTCGTAGGATACTCTTAGCAGTGCCATTTGTGCTGACAGTTCGAACGTCGCGGTTAGTTGCCCGACGAATTTGTAGCAGTTTTGAAGCGAATGCCGTGAAGTGTGGCCTTCAGTTTAGAAATCGAGTTGAACTCACGAGGGCATAAGTCAGGGGAGTGCAGTATGTGGTGTAGCTCTTAGCAGCCCCATCAGTCAAACAAATAAGTAACAGCTTGCACTATACGTGCTTGAGCATTGTCCTGCAAAATGATGGTCAAGTCCTGTAGAAAGTGTCATCACTTCTGTCTCTATGCTGTTCATTTTTTTAACACAACCTACGACCATCTTAGAGACGGAAGTGATGACACTTTCTGCAGGACCTGACCATCATTTTGCGGGACAATGCTCAAGTACTTACTGTGCAAGCTGTTACTGATTTGTTTGACTGATGCGGCTGCTAAGTGCTATGCCGCCTACTTCACTCTCCTGACTAAAGCCATCGTGAGTTCCCCTTGATATCTAAACTGAAGGAAACTGTTCAAAGCATTCACTTCAGAACTGCTACAAATTCGTCGGGTAGTAGACCGCGCCGCTCGAACTGTCAACACAACTGGCACTGCTAAGAGTATCCTACGACTTCCACATCGCTGTCAACGGGTAACACACAATGTTGGTGACTACTTTGAAGGTCAGTAAAACTTTGAGACACTTATTTATTTTGTACGAGCTGTAAATAAATAGTTGCCACTATTAAAGTTCCAACCCTCGTATTTTGGAGCGTGCATGTTCCGCAAAGTTTCCACATATTTATCCAACCACTGTACTCTCTTTGAAGTCAGAGTGAAGCACATCTCAATAGAGAGCCTGTATACAGAGAGAGTGGCCAAAGGTGAAGTTGCCCGTGATTGATTGATTAGCTTTGGCAGGAAAATGGCGCGAAACGTCTATCGCGCTTCCTATGTTCGCCGTGCTTCTGAGTTGAAGTTCAGAGAACTTTTGGAAACGATTAAAAGGTATTTGAATTATTGAGAGACTTGTTATGCGTTGTACATGCATGTTAGATTTAGTTGTTTATCGTTTTCAGTACGCCATTAGCGTTTGCGATCTTAAATACGAGTTGAAATAATGAAGCGTTTTGTGATGAAGCCAGTAGGCCTACATGTTTGAATTAAACACGTTAGTAATTGTACAGTATTGTTTTTGACATCTGTAATTCGTTCTGCAGACGTTCGTAAACGATGCCAGGTTGTGGTGCATTTGGTTGTTCCAATAGAGGCGAAGGTGGATTTCGCATGTTAGCATTTCCACGCAATGAAGAAAGACGAAAGCAGTGGGCAGTCGCACTCAACAGAGCTGACATAAATCAAACAGGAGCCCTGTGGAAACCAACCAAGTACTCTTATCTATGCGAAGGAAGTCGTTTTTGCTTTTTAATACATATAAAACATCTTGCAATATACGTAGTTAAATTTGAAAACGGACCTGTAAATTGGCTGTGTGAAAATTATTATAACACATTATTCTTATAAAAAAAGGCATTTAACGAATGATTTCGCCATATTGTCTTGTGCTTTTGATTCGGTGAGTGTGTACTCCACTACTCCACTACTGGCCATTCAAAAGTCCCGCCCGCAGTTTGGCAGAAAAATGGCCGCCGTATCGTCCGGTTGGCCACTCTCTCCCTATACAGTCGCTCTACATCTCAGTGTTCTTTGTGTCCATCTGGCGACAGTTTGAAGTACTACGACACGGCAGAGGCGCGCCACTTGGACAGCGCCACTAAGCCAAGTACTCCCTCCTTAATTGCGAGAGCTTCTTTGCCCTGTAGGGCTTTTCCCTTTGTTAATCAGTACCAGTTTCTTTTCGTTCCCCTTTCAAATTTTTTTAAGATGATCCCTCTGCCGCGTCCGTGGCCGCTCTCATTGGTCGCCGTGCCCCTGCACACTAGCGCCGCTCCCTCCCTAGTGGCGGAGTGCGCGTTTTACATAACATTATCGCCTTCCTCCCTCGACGCTCTCGAGCGCGCCGGCTCACTCTTTCTAATTAATTACGTCAAAAATACAAATTAAACTTTCCCTGCGCGTAGCTCCTCACTAATTTCTTTGTACAGTCGTTTCCACATTCCGAGAGCGCAAAGGCGACCCAACGAGTGGTTCTTCTCGCCTCGTCGTTGTAGACGTTCCTCGGGTGGAAGGACCAGGCAGTTAAAAGGGACTTCCCTTGCGAAATCCGTGGCGCAGTCTCGGAAAAGCTGCTCTTAAAATAAAGAAAAGGAATAAAACTTTGCCGTGTTCCCGTGGCAGCCCTATCCACGGCTTTCGTTTCCCAATTAAAGGAACAATTAAATCAGACGACCTTTTGTTTCAGCGGACAGTTCGGCAACCCTGTTTAAACTGAGAGTGCTGCGGTAACATTTCAAAATAATCGTGTAATGGCCAGATGAAATAAACTCTCCGACGAAATTGTCTAAACCAAGCTCATCGGGCAGTAAATGTGTGAGTCGCATTTATTGTTTCTTTTCGTCCTTCTGATAGCTAAAAATGACCCTCAAAATGTTCTTTGCACGGCGGTGCCGCCCGCTGTGGCCGAGAGGTTCTAGTCGCTTCAGTCCGGCGCCGCGCTGCTGCTACGGCTGCAGTTTCGAATCCTGCCACGGGCATGGATGTATGTGATGTTCTTAGGTTAGTTAGGTTTAAGTAGTTCTACGTCTAGGGGACTGATGACCTCAGATGTTAAGTCCCGTAGTGCTTAGAGCCATTTGAACCATTTTTGTACGGTGGTTTTAGGTGTAAAGTACCAGACGTTTTCTCTAACATCACATTCGCCATCCTGATTATTACAATTTCCACGACTAGAGCTTCGAACTTAGTCCAGCCAAGTGGTTTAAAATGCTGAAAGTATAGTAGTTCTCAACATTAATAAAACGAATATAAAAGGAAGTGAGCCTCTATGGCTACTACATTACTGGTCATTAAAATTTGCTACACCACGAAGATGACGTGCTACAGACGCGAAATTTAATCGACAGGAAGAAGATGCTGTGATATGCAAATGATTAGCTTCTCAGAGCATTCACACAAGGTTGGCGCCGGTGGCGACACCTTCAACTAGCTGATATGAGGAAAGTTTCCAACCGATTTCTCATACACAAACAGCAGTTGACTGGCGTTGCCTGGTGAAATGTTGTTGTGATGCCTCGTGTAAGGAGGAGAAATGCGTACCATCATGTTTCCGACTTTCTACATCTACATCTACATCCATACTCCGCAAGCCACCTGACGGTGTGTGGCGGAGGGTACCCTGAGTACCTCTATCGGTTCTCCCTTCTACTCCAGTCTCGTATTGTTCGTGGAAAGAAAGATTGTCGGTATGCTTCTGTGTGGGCTCTAATCTCTCTGATTTTATCCTCATGGTCTCTTCGCGAGATATACGTAGGAGGGAGTAATATACTGCTTGACTCTTCGGTGAAGGTATGTTCTCGAAACTTTAACAAAAGCCCGTACCGAGCTACTGAGCGTCTCTCCTGCAGAGTCTTCCACTGGAGTTTATCTATCATCTCTGTAACGCTTTCGCGATTACTAAATGATCCTGTAACGAAGCGCGCTGCTCTCCTTTGGATCTTCTCTATCTCTTCTATCAACCCTATCTGATACGGATCCCACACTGCTGAGCAGTATTCAAGCAGTGGGCGAACAAGCGTACTGTAACCTACTTCCTTTGTTTTCGGATTGCATTTCCTTAGGATTCTTCCAATGAATCTCAGTCTGGCATCTGCTTTACCGACGATCAACTTTATATGAACATTCCTTTTTAAATTACTCCTAATGCGTACTCCAAGATGATTTATGGAATTAACTGCTTCCAGTTGCTGACCTGCTATTTTGTAGCTAAATGATAAGGGATCTATATTTCTATGTATTCGAAGCACATTACACTTGTCTACATTGAGACTGAATTGCCATTCCCTGCACCATGCGTCAATTCGCTGCAGATCCTCCTTTGATAAAGGTCGGATTGTAGCCTATTGCGGTTTATCGTATCGCGACAATGCTGCTCGCGTTGGTCGAGATCCAATGACTGTTAGCAGAATATAGAATCGGTGTGTTCAGGAAGGTAATACGGAACACCGTGCTAGATCCCAACGGCCTCGTATCACTAGCAGTCAAGATGACAGACGTCTTATCCGCATGGTTGCAACGGATCGTGCAGCCACATCTCGATCCCTGAGTCATCTGATGGGGGCGTTTGCAGGGCAACAACCATCTGCATGAACAGTTCGACGACGTTTGTAGCAGCATGGACTATCAGCTCGGAGACCATGGTTGCGGTTACCCTTGACACTGCATCACTGACAGTAGCGCCTGCGATGGTGTAAACGACGAATCTGGGTGCACGAATGGCAAAACGTAACTTTTTCGGATGAATCTAGGTTCTGTTTACAGCATCATGATGGTCGCATCACTGTTTGGTGACATCGCGGTGAACGCACATTGGTAGCGTGTATTCATCTTCGCCATACTGGCCTATCACCCGGCGTGAAGGTTGGAGTGCCATTGGTAACACGTCTCGGTCACCTCTTGTTCGTATTGACGGCACTTTGAACAGTGGACGTTACATTTCAGATGTGTTACGGCTCGTGGCTCTACCCTTCATTCGATACCTGCGAAACCCTACATTTCAGCAGGATAATGCAGGACCGCATGTTGCAATTCCTGTACGGGCCTTTCTGGATACAGAAAATGTTCTACTGCTGCCCAGGCCAGCATATTCTTCAGATCTCTCACCAATTGAAAACGTCTGGTCAATGGTGGCCGAGCAACTGGCTCGTCACAATACGCCAGTCACTACTCTTGATAAACTGTGGTATCGTGTTGAGGCTGCATGGGGAGCTGTACCTGTACACGCCATCCAAGCTCTGTTTGACTCAATGCCCAGGAGTATCAAGGCCGTTATTACGGCCAGAGGTTGTTGTTCTGGGTACTGATTTCTCAGTATCTATGCACGCAAATTGCGTGAAAATGTAATCACATGTCAGTTCTAGTATAATATATTTGTCCTATGAATACCCGTTTATCATCTGCATTTCATCTTGGTGTAGGAATTTTAATGGTCAGTAGTGTATAGCTATGCATCACATACACTATGGATATGCAACGCATGTGATAAAAAATCTTAAAACAAGATCCGTGCTTATCGCACATTTCGGCAACGAACACCACGAAATCAGTTTCAAGAGATTCCGATCCGCTACATACCGACCGTCTATGTGATGAATACTAACACCAGCGATAGAGATTCCGATTCTTTTTTATTCATTTTATTAATATTAACAACTGCTTTGTTTCCATCACCTTTATACCCTCAAAAAATACCTAAAATCGAAATTCGAATCGTGAAAATTGTAAAAAAACTTCAGTCCATGACGAATACGATGTCATTTAAAAATTTTTACTAGATTGGGATGCCACAGTAAATACTATTGTGTAAAACGTAATTTTGATTTCATCGCCTTAGTAGGACACACCTTAAATTTATCCACGTTTCTCACGGGAATTCTAAGCAAGTTTCAAATTCGACTCAAAATGGATTGAAGTTAATATTAAACAATGGATGATGGGGACATCAAAAAATATAGCATGAACTAACAATGAAGTTACTGACTCAATGGAGTAGGTTTTGTGTCTACGATTGTTGAAGACAAAGACAGGATGGAAACAGAAAGAAACAGATTGCTAATAGCCAGTATAGGTAGGGTAAATTCAGAATTTTCAAAAGCAAGACTCCGTAGTATCTGAAACACGAAAGCCTCCCATCGTCCTGTAAAATGTCACTGAATATTCAGTTAAAATTTTAAATTAAGCTTTACTCTCAATTTTGACCATATTTTAGGCCGGTCCCCTGATAACGCAGTGTCGTAAATTCCAACGGCGACTCTAGTATTTTCGCAAGTGCATCGGGGAATTCCAAGTAAAAGTTTCTGAATTAATCTTTTTCTTTTCATAAGCTTTGTAGCCTTTGAAATGCCCACAACTCCATCCATTACCAAAGCACGATCCCTACTTTTAGTCAAGTTACGAAATACATATTTTGCCTTTCCAAATCGATTCAATAGCTCTTCACTGTCTGATCTACCCTTCTAATCTTCAGCATTCTTCTAAAGCACCGCATTTCAAAAGCGTCTACTTTCTTCTTGTCTGGACCACATTTCAGGTTACACTCCAGACAAACACTTCCCGAAAAAATTTATATTCGATATAAACTAGTTTCTCATTTTCAGAAATATTTTACTTCCTGCTACACTCTGCTTTTTCTATCCCCCCTACTTCAGCATCTTCACTTGTTTTACTGCCTAAATAAGAAAACTCAACTACCACTGTCGTTGCCCTATTTGCCAGTCGAATTTCCTCAACATCACCTAATTTAATTCGACTACATTTCATTATCCTTGTTCTAATTCTGTTTATATTTACCACATCACATCTTTTCACGACGCTATCCTGTCATTCAGCAGTTCCTCTAAGTATTTTTCTGATGTCAACATTATGACAATATCATCGCCAAAACTCAAAGTTTTTATTTTTTTCTTTCAAATTTCACTTGATATCCTTGACTGGTTGCTGAATGCACAGGTAGAATAGCATCGGGACTAGGCTAAAACACTTCCTCAGTGCCTTCTCAACATCTGATAGCCTTCATGTCCTTCAACCGCAGTGTAGTTTTCATTCAAGTTGTACATCATCTTAGGCTTCTTGTGTTTTTTGCCTTCAGAATATCAGTGTGTCCTCCAGGCAACATTGTAAAATGTTTTCCCAAAATCGAAGAATGTAGGAAACGTAAATTTACCTTTCTACAACCGACTTTCTAAGAAAGGGTCAGTATTGCCTCATGTGTTCCTACATTTCTCCGGAATCTAAATTGATCTTCCCTGAGCCCGCCTTTCTCTAGTTATTTTCTTTACTACATCTGTAAATAATTTGTATCGGTATTTTGGAACCAAGACTTATTACGAAGTCAATTCGGTAATAGTCTCTTCTGTCGGTAACTGCTGCCTTTGGCATTAGGATGAGTACGTTCTTCTTGACGTCTGAGGGTGTTTTTTCGTATAGCATATACCTTTCGTATCTGACAGAATAGTTTTGTCGTGATATTTTATTCACAGGACCTCAATAATTTTGAGGGAATGTCATCTGCTGCAAAATCCTTGTTTTGACTTTATAAACTTTTCCGTTGCTTCTTCTGGTGTAAATATCTGTGCAAAATAGCTTTTAAAATTGACAGTCAAAATTGGCCTATATAGCTCGGGGTCTTACGTCTGTTTGATTATTGAGAGTATTATTGGAGACTGTCAGTATAAAGCCCTGGAGCAATAATTCAAACCATACGGTTTTAGTCCCAACAGGAATTTACCTTCAGATAAACGAACAATGTACAGTATAAATAATTTATAAATAATGTAAAAATATTAGTGTAAATAATTTATTTATTGATTGTGTAGTGTGTGATCTTTAACTTAGGCTACTTCATGAAGTGAAGAGAATTACCTCTATATCTTTACCACATATTTTCTTGTCATTTTAGTTAAATATTTTGAACGGTTCACTAAAGGGATGACATAAAGTTAGAACATCTAAGATTCTGAGTCCAGAAAGCTCGTTCCAAGTTGAAACTATATCCACTCTCGTCTTTAGCGTTGCAAACCATCCGTTTCGTCCATCACTAGGGCAAAGAGAGAGCTCTATGCGATGGTTGTCCGCTAGCTCAGCGGTAAAGTGTTTACCATTCAAAAGGAAGATTGTGGTAGCTAGCAGTTGTAATTGCTCAGGAGACAACATTTTTACTTCTTCTGTCACGAAGTTACAGTCAGACAGATCGACAGTCAGTAAAAAAAATCCTTAGAAATACTCACCCTCATACGTTTCTTTGCTACTTTGATTCAGTACACAGCAGATCCAAAAATGAAAAACTTACAGGCTTACACAGTTGCTGTTGCTAATTTCTCTGCTTCTGATGAGTTATTTTTTTAGTTTTTTATGGAGAAACAATTGTAGAGATTTAATAGGGACAGTGAATACGTTGTTAACTGGATTTCGTTATGTGTCTGCGTGCGCTGCTACGTTTCCTTATTTTCGGGGTAGTCCTGAAACGCTACTTATATATGATAATGGACGGCACATAGTCACAGACGGTTTTTATGCCAAAAGCGAATAATATCTTTCCAATTTGTGACGATTTTGGGACGACTGTGATACGGGTACTTTGTTTTGTTATAGAAGACCTGTGATGTAAATTTACCATGGTAAGTGGCAACTCATTTGCATTAGTACAGTGCACACTTTATGGCGTATTTGCGTTAGTTTATTGAACAGAGGAGATAAAAACATGGAATAAGTTAATCAGCAGCAACGTTATCTCCCACATTATCTAACATTATCGAACTTGCAATGTACTCATTCACTTGTTTCTTCATTGATTTCTAAGTATTGTTTTTTGGCCTCTGAGAAAGATTTCCTTACACTGTTTGCTTTTCCGATTTGAAACTGTGTGCTGTTTGCTGCTTATGAAATACTTTGCGGATGTTAGTGTTTTATAATCGCTGTTATGTTGTCTTTTCATTTGTGTGACTATGTTAGAGGTGTCGCCAATGAAAGAATTCTGAAGGAAAACTGCTTTATATGAATAATATTAAAAAGAAAAATTGTTACTTGTAATGTTTATTGTATCAAGTGACGATACAAAGCGAAACACTTGTGGTGAATGAGCTTCAGGTCTCCAGAACTTTAAAGATCAGAGCCATCCAAGTAATTTCCGCTTCCTCTTTATTTATGATGTTTGAGCTACATTCGGTGTGTCTAGGTCAAAGTCATGTTTACTGAAATGCAAATAAAACTAACGGGGCTATGCTTCAGATACTTCGGCAACCAGTCAATACTATATCACCAGATTTCGCAGCATCTTCGAAAGGAGAGCTTACCAACTGTCAGCCAGCTCAGCACATTGGCTACTGTAAGTCTAATGGAGAATAGGCAACATTGTAAAATACGTTTGGCAACTACGTGGCCATCGATTTACTTCCTGATGTGGTTTTAGAAATGTTGTTGTTGCTGTGGTCTTCAGTCCTGAGACTGGTCTGATGCAGCTCTCCATCCTACCCTATCCTGTGCAAGCTTCTTCATCTCTCAGAACTTACTGCAACCTACATTCTTCTGAATCTGCTTAGTGTATTCATCTCTTGGTCTCCCTCTAGGATTTTTACCGTCCACGCTCCCCTCCAATGCTAAATTTGTGATCCCTTGATACCTCAGAACATGTCCTACCATCCGGTCCCTTCTTCTTGTCAAGTTGTGCCACAAACCCCTCTTCTCCCCAATTCTATTCAATACCTTGTCATTGGTTATGTGATCCACCCATCTAATCTTCAGCATTCTTCGGTAGCTCCACATTTCTAAAGCTTCTATTCTCTTCTTGTCCAAACTATTTATCGTCCATGTTTCACTTCCATACATGACTACACTCCATACAAATACTTTCAGAAACGACTTCCTGACAGTTAAATCTATACTCGATGTTAACAGATTTCTCTTCTTCAGAAACGCTTTTCTTGCCATTGCCAGTCTACATTTTATATCCTCTCTACTTCGACCATCATCAGTTATTTTGCTCCCCAAATAGCAAAACTTCTTTACTACTTTAAGTGTCTCATTTCCTAATCTTATTCCCCCAGCATCACCCAACTTAATTCGACTACATTCCATTATCCTCGTTTTGCTTTTGTTGATGTTCATCTTATATCCTCCTTTCAAGGCACTGTCCATTCCGTTCAACTGCTCTTCCAAGTCCTTTGCCGTCTCTGACAGAATTACAATGACATTGGCGAACCTCAAAGTTTTTATTACTTCTCCATGGATTATAATACCTACTCCAAATTTTGCTTTTGTTTCCTTTACTGCTTGCACAATATACAGATTGAATAACATTGGGGTGAGGCTACAACCATGTCTCACTCCCTTCCCAACCACTGCTTCCCTTTCATGTACCTCGACTCTTATAACTGCCACCTGGTTTCTATACAGATTTAAACAGTCTTTCGCCCCAAGTATTTTACCCCTGCCACCTTTAGAATCTGAAAGAGAGTATTCCAGTCAACATTGTCAAAAGCTTTCTCTAAGTCTACAAATGCTAGAAACGTAGGTTTGCCTTTCCTTAGTCTATCTTCTAAGATAAGTCGTAAGGTCAGTATTACCTTATGTGTTCCAATATTTCTACGGAATCCAAACTAATCTTCCCCAGGTTGGTTTCTAAAAGTTTTTCCATTTGTCTGCAAAGAATTTGCGTTAGTATTTTGCAGCTGTGACTTATTAAACTGATAGTTCGGTAATTTTCACATCTGTCAACACCTGCTTACTTTGGGATTGGAATTATTATATTCTTCTTGAAGTCTGAGAGTATTTCGCCTGTCTCATACATCTTCCTCACCAGATGGTAGAGGTTTGTCAGGACTGGCTCTCCCGTCAGTAGTTCTAATGGTATGAAACTTCCTGGCAGATTAAAACTATGTGCCCAACCGAGACTCGAACTCGGGACCTTTGCCTTTCGCGGGTAAGTGCTCTACCATCTGAGCTACCGAAGCACGACTCACGCCCGGTACTCACAGCTTTACTTCTGCCAGTACCTCGTCTCCTACCTTCCAAACTTTACAGAAGCTCTCCTGCGAACCATCAGAGCTAGGAGTGCTAGTTCTGCATTTTAGTAAATATCATAAATTAAGAGCTCCACAGTGTAATCATATGTTTTCAAGTTTGAGCATGTCGTATTTGCGATGCTTTCGACAAAGAAATGTCAATAGCGAGGATAATGGCCTCTTTTTTTTCTCCACCTAATGGCTTTCTTTTGTCAGACGACTATCTCTCAGCTGGGCGCCCAAAACGCGTTGATCTTATTGATCATAAACATATCTCAACAGCATAATACACATCGTCATCGTACTAATATCATAACATCTCAGTCAATTCTCAAAATCGTCGTAGCTTCCCCCAATAATTTCAAAACCTAAAAAAAATTCTCTGCGTATTTCAATAGTGCCATCTACCTCAAACGTACTTTAAAAATCATGATCCCATACCAAATACATCATTCAAAGCTCTCATAGTATCACAATGGTAGCGAAAAATATGAAGGGTTCACACAGTACAGACAAAATACAATTTCATAATTGTGAAGTTATCCAGCTGTATAATTGCGTAAACATCTGTCACTGACATAGTAAAAAACAATGTTTGTCTCTCTCAGTTAAATGATCAGATAGCTGTGTAATTTATGTGTTAGAGAAATATGGTACCGATGGTTAAAATTGTATAAGCAAATACCATATTAGCTAGGGATCCTTGTGTTTGCCAGACACATGGTACACAAAGTAAGCGTGTACCCCCCTGAGGATTAATGTAATTATACCCTCAGGTGTTACAGATTACAGCAATGGAATGAAATGTATCACAGAAAACCTTTGTATCATTGTACTTCAAATATCTTTAAAAACAAATGTTTTAAGTACAAAATTAATCACTGAAACACGTGTACTGTAGCGCTAAACTGTGCGTCTTGTTGTAAGATAATCTCTGTGGAAGTGTTGTAGTTATCGTCCTCCGAAAGCTAAGCTCTGCAGAAGTCAATGTACTTACCTCATGATAAACAAAAGTGAAATGCTTTGCGTATAGATATCTTAGTTATTACGCTTATTGCCGTGATGAAGAAAGTACTGTGCTGTAACGTATTGTTGTGCTACAGAAAAGGCTGTCTCATTGTAGCTATACCACAAAAGTTACTACTAAAACATGTTTTACTTCCCAGAATAATTCAGAAAAACTGTGCAGGTATAAAACAGAAACACCGCAAAAGCAACATTGTAAATTGTCACTCATTAGCACCGTCGTGATAAAATCGTGTAGCTGTCACATAAACTAACCACTGTGTCATCTGGTATCTCACAGAAAGTACTTTAAATCAAGAATGTATTTTCAAGTAAACCAAACTGTTGCATTAAAATCTCATTAGGAGTACTGGTAAATGTTCTAAGTATGTGAGCCTTATAGTCGTTACGAAATCGTGCAGCTAAGCAAAAATGTACACACACAATAACACTGTGTCGTCTGTTCACAATAACAATGCATTCGTAATTTCTGTTTAAATAAGTTCTCTTGGTTCTTGACTGGATATTTAACTTCCAACATTGTTGCATGTTAACAGATTCTAAGACTGACAAAGCATACTAGTAATGTAAAGTGAAAAGTTATATGGCAAAGACAAAGTTAAAAAGCAGATTATCTTTCAATAAACGGTTTTACATGTGAAATGTGGTACAAACCTTAGCTCTTCCTAATACGCAGAGTTTCAACTTCAACGCAATTATCATGTGGTATACGTCGGATTCTGTAAGGTCCATTGTAAACTAGAAAGAATTTGTGACTCAAGTGTTTCTTCTTATGTGACAATGAATCTGCTTTAATGAGAACTTTCTGACCAATATATAATTTCTTTGCATTTGCTTTACCGTGTAGTTTTCTCCTTTTGTCTGCTGCAGAATTTATGTTTTTAATAGCCAAATCAATTATGTATTTGTGTCGAAATTTACGTCCATACGGAAAAGGTACAAGCTCCCTGATTCTGTTCGGTGGTTCTTCATTCTTCAGTACAAGAATAGGTGGTAAAGCAGTGGAGTCATGAGGCATTTCATTCAGCACGTTTTGAAATAAGTGTAAATATCTGTCCCAATGCTGATGCTTTCTGTGACAATAAAGTCTGCAAAGCTTACTGATTTCTTTCATAATCCGTTCAGACGGGTTACAATGTGGTGAGTACAATGAAATAAAAACAGGTTTGATTTTATGGTTCCGAAGCATGCGTGACCAAACACCAGATCTGAATTGCGGTCCGTTATCTGAAATGACTTTACTAACGTGTCCAACTTCACGTAAGAAACTTTTAGCAAAGGCGTTGGACACAGACCGTCCAGTGGCTTTACGTAACTGAGTGAAAGAAACAGATTTTGAAGTAAGTTCAACAACGACTAGAACGTACGAAAATCCATTCGAAGTTCTGACAAGGGGTCCCAAGAGATCAACAGCAGCAAATTCTTTTAATTTAGAAGGAATGATAGGAAACAACGGAGCGTGATATGAGATAGTAGATGGTTTCGCCTTTTGACAAAGTTTACAAATAGACAAGACTCTTCGAATTCTCTTTTCCATATTGTTAAAATAACAAGTCGTTCGAAGAATATGATAACATTTTCGTGGACCAAAATGCGCGTAGCTGAAATGAATGTACCAAATGAGCTTATTAACAAAATTGTCTGGAATGGCAAGTACCCATAGCTTGTCATCAACACTGCAGCGTTTGAAGAGTATGTTGTTTCTAACCAGATAATAATGCCGAATCTGAGTGTGCGGCTTTTCATGCCATTTACTTTCGATGTCTTTCCAAATCGGATCTTTATCTTGTTCATGAGCAATGTCCTTTATAGATGTGGTGATGAAGTTTTCAAAGGTGACTTTCTGAATGTAAAGAATACTGAAATATTTCTCGAGGTTGCCTTCTGTGTTACTTTTCTCAAGCCCAGCCGGTGCGCGTGACAGTGCGTCCGCAACAATGTTCTCTTTGCCGGGAATGTAGACTATTGTGAAGTGGAATGCTTGCAGAAACAACGCCCAACGTTTTAACCTGTCATGATTTAATTTTGAAGACATAAGAAATTGTAATGCACGATGATCACTGTATACTTTTACGTGCTTACCAGAAAGAAAGAAACGGAATTTGTTGAATGCCCAAACGATAGCTAAAGCTTCTAATTCAGTAACGGAATAATTTTTTTCAGATTTTGTTAGCACTCGGCTAGCAAAAGCAATGATTTTCTGAACAGTAGTGTCATTTTCTGTGCCTTCTTGAAATAAATGGGCACCAAGACCGACTTTAGAAGAATCTGTGCTAAGGCAGAAATCTTGTGACAGATCTGGATGAGCTAGTATTGGCGTGTTAAGTAGCGATTCTTTCAAAGAGTTGAATTCCAACTGTGCTTGTTCGTCCCAGTTCCAAATAGTATTTTTTCCAGTGAGAGAACAAAGTTTTGGTGTAACTAGAATTTGCATATTCAGAAAACGACGGTAAAAATTTACGAGACCTAGAAAACTGCGGACTTGTTTTTTCGTGGATGGAACTGAAATGGCTCTGATTGCTTCTAACTTTTCAGGATCCGGCTGAATGCCTTCAGAAGAAATAATATGTCCCAAAAACTTCACCTTTGTCCTACCGAATTCAGACTTTTCCAAGTTAACTGTAATTCCAGATTCTGCAAAAATATGTAACACGCTGTTGAGGATGCGATTGTGTTGTTCCCACGAGGCTTCTGCTATCAGAATATCGTCCACATATAAGGTGATGTGACGTTTTAAGAACTCACGTAATATGGAATTTAACCCGCGAATGAATGCTGCCGAAGAAATGTTCAAACCAAAAGGAAGTTTCCGAAACTGATAACAAACGCCGAAACAAAGGAAAGCTGTGTATTTTCTACATTCTGGATGAAATTCGAGCTGATAAAAGCTGGATCTGAGATCAATAGAAGACAACACTTTTACACCATTAAAATTTTGAACAAGTTCTTCCATCGTTTGTGGCCTGTCTGTTTCAGGAATGATGATAGTATTGGTTTGTCTCGAATCTAAGACAAACCTGATCGATCCATTTTTCTTCTCAACAACATGTAATGGATTGTTGTATGAGCTTACTGCAGGCTCAATAATGCCCTCGTCGAGCATAGATTGTATTTCCGTTCTAAAACGGTTCCTATAATGTGCTGGAATTACGTATGGTCTAACACAAAATTTAGTATGCTCACGAACACGAAATTGGTATTGAAATCCCTTGATTGTTCCTGTTTTGTGAGTAAAAACTGTGGAATGTGCTTGTAAAATATCAAAAAAGTCCTGCCTATCAGTGTCATTACAGTTCTCAATTGTTTGAATTTTATTCTGAATTAACTCATTAATATCAAATATGCTGTCGATTATCATCCCTGTCAGTACTTGCAGAGTGATTGTTAGTGTCTAGTTCTGTAGAAAATACCGAACTGTTGTCTAACAGAAGGTAAAGCCGATTAATTTCCTCGTTATGGTTTGAGAGCCAATCTTCAAAGCTATTGACTTACCTTCTTTCTCTAAACTTATTTCAGCATCGTGAAAGTTTAAGATTGCTTTGTATTCATTCAAAAAGTCTACTCCCAATATAAATTTCCGTCGACAATAATGGAACAATAAGAAAGTTCATAGAGAAGCTGTGGCTTTGACAAAAGAATTCTAAGTTGGTTTGTTCGTGTACATCTACACTTTTTCCAAAAATTGCACCTTGTAATTTAATCTTACGTAAAGGAAGTGTGGGGCAATCGTTCGATTTGTTGCATTTGCTAAAAGCTGTTTCATTAATTACTGAAATGGGACTGCCAGAGTCATGTAATGCCGTAAATTTTATGTCATTTACTGTAATGTGAATCACAGGATATGCAATGTTGTTATGTTTTACGTCGTGTTCCTGGAGTAAGATGTCCCTAATGTCTTCCATTTTTACGTAATTATTAGCTACGGCAGCTGCGTCGTCAGTTTCAGAAGTACGTTTTGTGGCTGCCAGCGGTGTGAGTCATTGCCTATTCTGTCTTTGTTGGCGCGCGTCGTTATTGGGATTAGGAGATCTAACTTCTACAAATTCATCTTGTCGAGAGGGCCCCGCCCTTTTTCAATCCCGCCAGTTCTGATGCAATTCAGGTCTGTCGTTACGATCATATCGTCTGTCGTCATGTCGGTAGATTCCATAGTTTCTTTCTTGTCGGTCACGTGGTAGAGAATTTCTCCCTGAATCGAACCTGCGCGCTGGACCATTGCGTCTAAAGTTATTCTGCCTCCCTTCATAATAATTATTTTGGTTCCCATATTGTCTGTTTCTCTGTTTGTCTCTGTGATAGTCACTAATGTGGAGAGGTGATCTTTACCTGTAATTATTAGTACTCTGCCAACGTTTGTCATACGGGTGGTGTCTGTTTTGGTCACGATTTGTGTTGTGAGAATAGCCTTGTCGTGTCCAGTTATTTCTTTCATCGCGGAATTGTGACGGTTGTGACCCGTAGTTGTTGTGTTCCTGTTTTCGCGTTCCGCGATTGTCAATGTCAATTTCTAATTCTTGTAACAGGCCCTGAAAAGCTTCAATGTCATCTTTGCAACGTCCTGCCAAAATAATATGTCGTAAATGTTCAGGCAATTTGATTAAGCAAATGCGGATGCGTTCTGAGGGGCTGTATGGGTTTGACAGGTACTGATTCTTGTGCAGCATGTCCTCAAAATATTTCACAAGACTGGAAAATTCAGATTGTTCGAAGTGTTTCATCATTATGATGCTATGTTTTACTCGGTCTTGTGTAGCTTGAGACCAATATGCTGAGAGGAAGGCATGACAAAATTCTCTTTCACTGTGACAATCGTAAATGACCGATCGCATTCTTACAGCTGGTTCATTCTCTAAATAGCCACACATAAATTCTAATCTGTGCTCTAATGACCAGTTGGGAGGAAAACAATGAGAGAATTGATGAAGCCACGCTTGTGGATGTATGTCGTTGCCGGAATTCTTAAATGTTTTGAATTTACGTGTAGTAATGAACAGCTCATAGTCAAAAATCATCATGTCGGCAAGTCGCAATTCGGTCATTGTTACTTCGTTTCGGCGGTTCCATCTCAAAATTCTGTGTACCTTGCCAATTTCTTTCATAATTTCCGAAATGCCTCGTGTTATTATTTTGTGACTGTTCCGTATTTCTATGTCCCTCTTCCCGTATTGGAGCGCGAGTGTCCTCTGAAATATGTAATTCTTGTATTACTCGTGCCAACTGATCTTGTACTTCCCGGTTTTCTCTTTTGTACTGTGTATTGATTTGATTTTGATTTTGTTTGAATTTTCTAAATTGTCCATACTCTTCAGTGTCAGTGAAGGCTACAGGTCTTGTGTCATTCAGATCATCATCTACCTTTGTAGATAAGTTAGTGAGCTGATCCGAAAGTTCGGCTACTTTCTCCGATAGTGAACACATTTCCTCAGTGTGTTTTTCTGAACCAAGTTTCAGAGTGTCCATTTGTGTTGAAATCGAATCTACTGTGTCCTATATAAGTTTTCCTGAGTTTTTGCAAGTTGCGTAACCGAATCGGTAGATGCAACTGAGTCAGTTTTAGCTTGCAAGGTGTCGTGATTTTCATGAACAATAGTTTGCAGTTCTTTTATGGCTGCTTCGTGATTCTGTAATGCATTTTCATGCCGCGAAAAATAGGTTGAAATGCTCACAAATTTGTGTTTTTACGTCATTACAGACTTTTTGACATTTCGATTCAATGTTATGTAACTCAGTGGTTATATCTTCACGTGTTTGTTCAAGGGTGGTGTCTAACTTTTGAAGCTTTTGCTGTGTTTGTCTCTGATTTTGTTCCATTGTGTCTAACTGTTCCTGTGTTTGTGTCTGGTGTTGTTCCATTGTGTCTAACTTTTTAAGATTTTGTTCCACTGTGTCTAACTTTTGAAGCTTTTGTCCCATTTGTTGCATTAATTGTAATAACAATGCACTGGTGTCTGAAACATGTTACTCAGTGCTATTCGGCAATCCATTTGAACCGGCAATATTCGCATTTTGAAAAGCAGAAAATGTGTCTTGACTTATTTGAGAAAACGGCGAGGGCGCAAAACCTGAATCTACAGTATTTGCAAGATTGTGTCCTGTCATTTCGGATTCCTGAGGCAAGCTGTTGCCGACCGATCGATCGATACTGCTTCCCTGTTCACTAATTGTTTCACTGCCTACACCATTATTTGCAGCCCGCTCCATTTCCCTATGCACAGTTACCAAATTACTACTTTGAACATTAGTTAATTCATTACTCGGCGGCGCTAATACACAGCTTTCGTCTTCACTGTCATTTCTCAGTTTACTTTGGAGCCTAGTATTACGTTTTTCACACGCCATTGTTGTCACAATATTTCACACGACAACACAGAAAAACACAATTTGAAGAGCAAAACAAGGAAACACATTAACATAACATTGAAAATAATATCTCGTTAATTGCAAGCGCAGCTGCGAAATACTTGGTGCAAATCTACATGCATGCCACAACTGTTTTACTGTACAAGAATGAAAAACTTCAACTACAAAGGAAATTCTCTCTACAATTACGCGCTAGCAATAAACAAAGGCTGCACTAATTGCAGAAACTACAAGAAAAAAATCAGAAGATTCCAGTGAGGTATCCTCGGCTAAGGGTTGACATATGAAACGTCCCCTTAGAAAAATTGTACATGACTGTGCTTAAACTGACACACAATATTTTTTTAGCGCAACCCAGTCTGACTTTTAATAATCCTGACAAAAGAATGGCCCTGACTAACATTAACCTATACCTTTCACAAATCACTGACCTCACAAAAATCTTCGTTACTCGAACTACTGCAATACAGCGAGCGCCACTACTGCCAGCTAAATAAAAGATTCTAACTACGGAAGGCACTGACTACTGATAGGCATAGTTAGCAAATGAAAGATTTCAATAGCGAACGAACAATGTATTTACCTTAATAGTCATAATATATATAGCAGTTCATGACATCCACTCTTACAAATGTACTGTTTCTGATGGGCACACTTCCAGATTATCCATTCTCAAAAATCCGCCATCTCACTTCCCCACATCCACCACTGCTGGCGGCTCACCTCCAACTGCGCAACTGCCCAACACTACAATAGCCAACAACAAAGCAAACCAGCCATAGACTGCACACAGCACAGCCAGTGATTTTCATACAGAGCGCTACGTGGCGTTGCCAATATAAAAACCTAAACAGTCTACTTACAATATATTTATTTTACTTTATGAAGAACACGGTCTTTTATTTAGAAACAAAAGAGATTTTTATTTAGTTTATCATTACCTGCAACATTTTGGTCATGTAGTAGGCGTTTATTTTTTGTTCTCTGTACGCAAGACATTAATTTTTATTTCAAGAAGAGAGCATTTACTTACTTCATTCAAGACACTTCTGTTATGGAAATAGGAATAATAATGGAGCCAAAGCCACGTCAAAAAAGACGCTTAGGACGAATAAGGAAGGGCTGAATAGGAGGAAAAAGGTCCAAAAATTTTGTTATTGCTATTGACAAACATTATTAAGTCTGAACGGAATCGTCGGAACGCGGATTCTACTCGCACCTTTCGGTTTTTGAGGTGCCCCGGTGGATTAAAATACATCAACATTCTTAAAACAAAAAAGGTTACTAAGCCCCCACCTACGTAATTATATCAGACCAAATGCGGTTTAAATGACAGTGTGATCGATATCTGGTCTTTGAGTTTACAGTGCACTATATTTATAAGTAGACCATAAATGCATATATCAACCCACAATCACAAGTGGAAAGGCACACCTCCAGCAGAAATTTCTGCATCCTACCATGTTGGAAGTTCGCCCAGATTACTGTTACGTGGTTCCACTTGAGTGAATAAAAAATAAGAGACGCGCATTGGGTAGACAGCTGGTGAATATGTTTTGTATGTCCATCCTTTTAGCAGGACGCCTCTGGGACAACACCTACAGCCGTCCTTATGATTTTATTTTGTTTTGTCGCTACCAGTTTCGACGCTTCATTGCGTCATCTTCAGGCTGTTTTGATGCGGTACAGGTTGATACGATCAACTGTTGGTTGATACTGTTGATGTTTGGAGGGCTGGCACATTATCTGCGAATCCAGTAACGTTGGCAGCTGATGGGTTATGCATGGGGATCATATCAACACGTACAGCATCAAAACAGCCTGAAGATCATGCAATGAAGCGTCGAAACTGGTAGCGACAAAATAAAATAAAATCATAAGGACGGCTGTAGGTGTTTTTATTTTTTGTCACGCTGGTGAATATGGATGTGGACGAACAAGGAGACGAATGTACAGAGCAGAAACAACAGTCTCTTTTCCTGTGGGAGCGTCGTTCTTTACGAGAAAATCAGGAACCAATCATCTGCGTCGGTTGGTGGTCTGTTGAAATGATCCTAGCTACATACGCAGACGTCCGAGCGATTTACACGTGAGGCAACCGCTTCTAACAAGCGCGAAAACACCCTCTTCACCTCTGCTACCTCAAGTTGAACATTGTAGGGTATCACCGTTGTTTCAAATCCATATCAAAAATGACGTCTCTTCGCTAATTACTTTAGATCAGTCTGTGTGAGTTGGGTCATGACGGAGGCGATAGTTACGCCAGGTAGGAACTATGTCGTGGGTTTGCTTTCTTATACGATGTATTTTATAAATGAGCGAATCCTCACGTAAAGTGAAAGGCCACTTTTTTCTTGTTGTATCTGAACTTCAGATAATGAAAATATTTCTGCTAGACTGGGGTTCGAAATCAGATCTCTCCTTCTGATGGATCTGACGCGTTTGAGATGATGCAGTTCCTCGTTTCATTGTTTCCCCAAGATTCCTAACTCCTCAAGGTCCTCATGAAGCGCCTAACTCGGTTCGAATCTTGATCTGGCACATAAGCTTCCACAGTGTCACGTCAAGTCGCAGCACGCGCAAACCAAACTACAGATGACATATGGTTATAATTTTTAACACCTCTCCGTGTGTTTTCAACAATAACGGTTGGCACCGGTTACTTCCAGTTCAGGCATGTAAACATCTCGCTACTGGTGAAACAAATCGATTTTTAATTTCCATTCGTGACAAGATGTCAGTGAGGATAGGTACTGATTTCGATGCCCGGTAGGTGAAAACTTCTTCGTCTCGTCATTTCACTTTCAATGAGTTCGCTATTGGGAAAAAATTACAATTTCTAACATTTGGTCGTGCTTTTTAACAGTCCAGTTAGATGCTGGGTTCGAATCCCTGTTTAACATAAAACTTTACACTTTGTCATTTCAAGTTTAAACGTGCACTCGCTTTGTCCTTTGTAACTGAAACCGTATTTAACAGCTTTCGTATGTTAGTTGACAGGTCCAGTAGTCACTGGATTGGAGTTTTGGATTCTAGTCCAGTACAAAAATGTTCATATAGTAATTAGAAGTTGAGACTTGCGTTTTGAAATGTCATTTACTGAATTGAGTTTACAAGCGTAATGGTTGTGCCAATCTAATAACGTGTTTTCAGATATTGGCATTATCGTGATATTAATTTGTATTTCTAATGATATCCTTACGGAGCAGTTATATCTTATGGCCTGTTGAAATAACAATTTGTGTTATCAAACGACCGTACAGAAAAGAGAGTAGAGGACCTGTGACACAGTTACGTCATGTGATTTGCATACAATCAGGCGAAACCAAATTCAGGTCTTGAAAAGTGGTTCAAATGGCTCTGAGCACTATGCGACTTAACTTCTGAGGTCATCAATCGCCTAGAACTTAGAACTGATTAAACCTAACTAACCTAAGGACATCACACACATCCATGTCCGAGGCAGGATTCGAACCTGCGTCCATAGCGGTCGCTCGGTTCAAGACTGTAGCGCCTAGAACCGCACGGCCACTCCGGCCGGCAAGTCACGTCTTTCGGATACTTTTGAGCATGGTACGAAACCATCTGTCCCAGTCTCTGGGCGACAACAATAAACAGCTAACGCGGCAAACTGGACTATCAGTCAGTGTTGCCAGCATTTCAGCTCCTCAATATATTTCTGTTTCTTTGTACAAAAATTTATAAGAACCGTATTACTGACTTTACTGACTTAGTAAACATTCATAGCATCCGAATTAATAACAAAAGGCATAAACCGGAACCGTAAAATTACTTACAGGTCCCATGTTATCTAAATGGTTTCATGTGTGTTTCAAGATACAAATAATAGCATTACTGAAACAACCCCGACGGTACTCATACTTAATCAAGTCATTTGTCATCGATAATTTAAGTTGCGTGCGTCGGCCCCACATAATATCATCCTAAAACAGCAGGGAACCTCCAACTTGCTGCACTCGCTGGACAGTGTGTCTAAGGCGTTCAGCCTGACCGGGTTGCCTCCAAAAACGTCTACGACGATTGTCTGGCTGAAGGCAAACACGTCACACATCGATGAAGAGAACTTGATGCCATACTGAGCGGCCCATTCGGCATGTTGTTGGGACCATCTGTACCGCACTGCGTGGTGTCGTGTTTGCCTTTTGGAAGGTAGGAGACGACGTAATGGCAGGAGTAAGGCTGTGACGACGGAGCGTGAGTCGTACTTGGATAGCTCAGTTGAGAGCATTTGCCACCAAAAGGCAAAGGTCCCGAGTTCGAGTCTCGGTCCGGCACACAGTTTTATTCTACCAGGAAGTTTCATATCAGCGCAAACTCCGCTGCAGAGTGAAAATCTCTTTCTGAAGAAATATGAATTTCGTAATGTATTCTGTCATCACTCACTAGCAAGTGATTCGGGAACCTGGTAAAAGACATTGTTCATCCATTTACTCACCTTTATAACTACACTGACGTCTTGTACATTCAGATAGAACACTGTGTCATTGCATACCACCCTTAAGAGTCCAGCGACAAGACAATGGACCTTGCATTCGAAAAGATGGCGGTACAAATCCACGTCGGGCCATCCTGATGTAGATTTTCCGTGGTTTCCATCGGTGAGGATTTAACTGAGAAGGATACAGCCGATTAAATTTCCAAATACGAGTTCCTGCTCTGTCCCTGACGATCGTGCCGTCGACGGTATATTAAACCCCATTATCGCGATATTCGTAATATACTCAAAGTAGTTAGATCAATGTCAGTCGCACTTGGAGATACGTATCCATCTTCCAAGGTTAGCTGACCATGATTGATGGAATACGAAATGCTGCTTTGACGCATTATGTGCATTGGGCAACTTGCTAATGGATCTAAATACGGGAGGCTGCTGTTGAGCAATCGTGGGTAAGGAGAATTACACAATATTCTCAGCGGACTGTGAATTTCATGTCAGGCGAGAAACAGTGGTCCTTATTAATACAGAGGCATCTTTAAGCCAATTGTATGTTAATGCAGATGATTTAGTGCTGATAGTGGAATTAGCAAGAGAGGTAGTTTTAGGATATATTTTAGGAAGAGCTCAAATATTGTACAAAGAGCAGTAGATAACTAAACCTATGTTTCGGACTGAAAGATACAGCCATTTTAACGGTAATGGGAAACAAATTCCCATTAAATGACGTCAAAGTGCTTATAAACACATAGGTCCCAGGGGCCATGTGTCAACAATGGGCAGTTAAGTAGCACAGGAACTTTATAAGAATAACAGTTGACTTGGTGGGGCGTTTATGTGAAATGCCTGCTTGAATTTTAGCAGCGAAAAACAGCTCGGTTCCTTTATGTCCATGTCGCCTATCTTACTTGAAGTCACCCTTTTGTTTGCAACCAGTTGACGCTTCGATCCGTGCTTCCCCTACCCAAACACTTACTTCGGAAGACGTAATCCACTTACACGCAATAAACTCTTAAAGAAAACCCACCCTCGAGCTTCCCCACATCATAATCCATATTTCCCATTCCGCTGTCTCAATTTTTCATCTCAGCGGCAACAGCACGAGCCCCTCCAGCTTTGCCCCTCCTTTACAGTCACTTAGCACCTGCTTCATTACTTCCCTCTCCTTTCCTCCTCTGAATTTCCCATATAAGAGACATCAATTCCCTTCTTTTGCTCCGACACAAAACTCAGCTTAGGTTATCCTTAACTTGTTGATTCACGTATCCATCCTTCTACAAATCTTAAAGCAAACTCTCAGAGACTATTACGGTACTTGTTTTATAGCTTCTTTCTGCACATCTGATTATCTGAACAATAGAAACACATTCAGACAGCAAATATACAGAGTTAAGAAACGTTAATTCGATTTGTCATGTTGTTGCAGTTCATCACGCAATTTGTGAACCATTTGCTAAAAGAATAATACACCATTGAGAATATCATTCAACAGCTAGATCCGTCACTGAGAGAGGTAATTCACAGCTGGTTGTTTACTCTTAATCCAACTGCAATTTTTACATGCTCAGGTCGTTGGAAGGTCTTATGGTGGACGATCGTAAAGTAATTACCCTTTGTACTTAATTTATACGTGTACTTATCTAATAACATGACTTACGCTTTTCTTGGATAATTTTGCAAAGCATATGCAGAAGGATAGTAGTTACTTGTGAATATATACAACACTGGCCTCTCAATATACATATATTTCTTGCTGTCATTTCTTGTTAACAATATTAGCTTACTCCTATAAATAAGCAGCTTTCACTCGCTTAATACTCGGCAGAAATCAAACCTGCATTTGGATCGGACTTCCTTAACTCTTGTGCAAAAAGGTGTGCAGTTTACTGCTGCATACATTTTCAATAAGCTACCACTCGAATTCAAAAATCTTATCAGTAATCCACGCGCTTTCAAATCAAAACTGAAGAGTTTCCTCATGGGTCACTCTTATTCTGTCGACGAGTTCATTGAAAAATTAAGCTGATTCTTATTGTATTGTTGACTGCGTTTACTTAAACTTATGAACTGACTTATTTCGGGTTCATGAACATTTATTTTTATCTGTTGTTACTTTTATGTTGTAATTTCATGTAAACACACGTTCCATGACCTTCGAGATTTGCTCCTCAATTTGGTCCTATGGAACTTAACGTGTAAATATAATAAAATAAGAATCGAGATAATATTACTTTGAAGTTGATAAAGCGTTTTTTTTGAATATACAGGGTATTTCACAGTTCACGTTACACACACTTCTAGAGTTTGTAGAGCGCACTTAGTAGATCCAACGACGTTACAGGGCGTCAAAATTATAGGCGCCAGCGCCTGTAAATATATTTACGAGTATACAGACGGTGATTCCATGATGACGCTACAAACATTTATGGATAATGGAGAAGGATAAATGTATCAATCTGAGGTAAGGATCCCTTTACCGAAACGAACGAGTCGAAAGTTATAAGCAAAAGTCATTCTGATACATCTGACAGTGGAATACATGACTCGGTACTGTTGTTGTTAAAATTGAAAGGTAGGCAACTTCCAGAGGGGGTAGTATGGACCGAAAGAAGAAAAAATATCTAGTAAACATGGTCTCCATAATGCATGCCGTAAGAGAAATAAGCATTTGTAAAATAAAGGAGATGTGTTACACATTAGCGAAGATAAACAAGTGCTCATTGCTCCTGAGGTATGCCTTTCAGAGTCTATGTTTACTAGACATATTTTTCCTTGTCTTGGTCCATACTACCACCTCTGAGAGTTGCATACCCTACTTTATTAACAACAACAGTTCTGGTACATGTCTTTCACTGTCAGAGGCATCAGAACGATTTTCACCTCTAACTTTCGACTCGTTCGCTTCCGAACGAGGGTCCCTTACCTCACATTAATACATTTATACGTCTCCATCATCACAGAAAGTTTGTAACATCATTACGGAAGCACCTTGTATGTGCATACATTAACATGTGCCGGCGCCAATAACTTTGACGCTCCATAGCGTCGTTGAATGACATTTCCGGACGTATTTTTTTTTTTTTTTTATGTTCATCCTTCTGACTGCTGGTTTATGTGACTTCGGCCGTTCACTTATGTGATAAAATGAAACACCCGGTGTTATTTATTATATTGCTACCAGTGTTGGTGACCCAATACACCAGGCCGGGCCGTGTGGCCGAGCGGTTCTAGGCGTTTCAGTCTGGAACCGCCTTTACCTGCTGTCGATTGCTAGTACCGCATAAAAATTACTTCTTTGTCAGTCTTAACCGTCTAAACAATATACTGTACCCCGTCATAGTTTCTATCAGTCTCTGTCTCCATCTCGGGAGCGTAGAAACTTGTGCTATTGTAGTCGGTGTTGGCGTCGTATCTTTTTACTACGACAATGCGTTCGCTATGCTGTTCATAGTAGCTTACCTGCATTCCTATTTTCTCTTTCGTTATTAGAAGTACTCCTACATTATCCCCACATGATGTTGCGTTGATGACCCTGCTTTCACCTAGTCATAAGTCCTGTTTATCCAAGCGAGCCACTTCAACAATACCACTGATATCAAATTTTAACAACTGCATCTCTCTAAATTATCTAACCTGCCTGCCTTGCCGAAGGGTCTAATATTATACACTCCGATTCCTAGAACACTAGTTTTGTTTCTCCTAATCTATGAAGTCACCGACCGGGTATCCAAATGGAGACTATTTTATCTGCGCAGTATTTCACCCAAGAGGATGCCGTTATTATTAAGCCGTACAATAGAGATGTCAGTCTACGAGAAATATAGTAGTAGCAGCAGCTTCTCTTTACTTTCAGCTGTTTACAGTGTCAACATAGCAAAACCGTGATGGCTAATGTTACAAGGGCAGACTGTTGACCATATACCTACTGAAAAGACTGCTGCCCATCGTCAGGGGATATACGTTTCCCTGCCCTCTCCACACACACCACTCTGATACGGTTACATTTACAGTACGGCTGTCTGTATTGTGGAGGAATGCAAGCCACCCCACTTCGACAAGGCCCACGTTTCGCGGGAACTGTCTGGTCTGACAGTCCAATAATCTAGGCGAATAGCTATGGTGAAGGCTGGCTGCCCAGTAGGATTATGCGCAGCGAAGGTGTAAAGATGCAGTTTGCAAATATGATAACAAAGACTATTTATCATGAAGAGATAGTCAGTTACACTTGACTTATTCACAACAACATGTAAGAAAATGTATAAATTAAATACCTTGTACAACGTACGGCTATTTCTATAGGTATGAGGCCTGTCACTTTTTAACCGTGCTATCCCCTTCATTTTAACAATGGACTACCGCTTTCAGTCCACCATTTGCTTAAAAATTCTCGTGAATGGTGGGGAGTGGCGGGAACTGTCTGGTCTGACAGTCCAATAATCTAGGGGAATAGCTATGGTGAAGGCTGGCTGCCCAGTAGGATTATGCGCAGCGAAGGTGTAAAGATGCAGTTTGCAAATATGATAACAAAGACTATTTATCATGAAGAGATAGTCAGTTACACATCACTTATTCACAATAACATGTAAGTAAATGTATAAATTAAATACCTTGTTCAACGTACGGCTATTTCTATAAGTATGAGGCCTGTCACTTTTTAACCGTGCTATCCCCTTCATTTTAACAATGGACTACCGCTTTCAGTCCACCATTTGCTTAAAAATTCTCGTGAATGGTGGGGAGTGGCGGGAACTGTCTGGTCTGACAGTCCAATAATCTAGGCGAATAGCTATGGTGAAGGCTGGCTGCCCAGTAGGATTATGCGCAGCGAAGGTGTAAAGATGCAGTTTGCAAATATGATAACAAAGACTATTTATCATGAAGAGATAGTCAGTTACACATCACTTATTCACAATAACATGTAAGTAAATGTATAAATTAAATACCTTGTACAACGTACGGCTATTTCTATAAGTATGAGGCCTGTCACTTTTTAACCGTGCTATCCCCTTCATTTTAACAATGGACTACGGCTTTCAGTCCACCATTTGCTTAAAAATTCTCGTGAATGGTGGGGAGTGGCGAGAACTGTCTGGTCTGACAGTCCAATAATCTAGGCGAATAGCTATGGTGAAGGCTGGCTGCCCAGTAGGATTATGCGCAGCGAAGGTGTAAAGATGCAGTTTGCAAATATGATAACAAAGACTATTTATCATGAAGAGATAGTCAGTTACACATCACTTATTCACAATAACATGTAAGTAAATGTATAAATTAAATACCTTGTACAACGTACGGCTATTTCTATAAGTATGAGGCCTGTCACTTTTTAACCGTGCTATCCCCTTCATTTTAACAATGGACTACGGCTTTCAGTCCACCATTTGCTTAAAAATTCTCGTGAATGGTGGGGAGTGGCGGGAACTGTCTGGTCTGACAGTCCAATAATCTAGGCGAATAGCTATGGTGAAGGCTGGCTGCCCAGTAGGATTATGCGCAGTGAAGGTGTAAAGATGCAGTTTGCAAATATGATAACAAAGACTATTTATCATGAAGAGATAGTCAGTTACACATCACTTATTCACAATAACATGTAAGTAAATGTATAAATAAAATACCTTGTACAACGTACGGCTATTTCTATAAGTATGAGGCCTGTCACTTTTTAACCGTGCTATCCCCTTCATTTTAACAATGGACTACGGCTTTCAGTCCACCATTTGCTTAAAAATTCTCGTGAATGGTGGGGAGTGGCGGGAACTGTCTGGTCTGACAGTCCAATAATCTAGGCGAATAGCTATGGTGAAGGCTGGCTGCCCAGTAGGATTATGCGCAGTGAAGGTGTAAAGATGCAGTTTGCAAATATGATAACAAAGACTATTTATCATGAAGAGATAGTCAGTTACACATCACTTATTCACAATAACATGTAAGTAAATGTATAAATTAAATACCTTGTACAACGTACGGCTATTTCTATAAGTATGAGGCCTGTCACTTTTTAACCGTGCTATCCCCTTCATTTTAACAATGGACTACCGCTTTCAGTCCACCATTTGCTTAAAAATTCTCGTGAATGGTGGGGAGTGGCGAGAACTGTCTGGTCTGACAGTCCAATAATCTAGGCGAATAGCTATGGTGAAGGCTGGCTGCCCAGTAGGATTATGCGCAGCGAAGGTGTAAAGATGCAGTTTGCAAATATGATAACAAAGACTATTTATCATGAAGAGATAGTTACACATCACTTATTCACAATAACATGTAAGTAAATGTATAAATTAAATACCTTGTACAACGTACGGCTATTTCTATAAGTATGAGGCCTGTCACTTTTTAACCGTGCTATCCCCTTCATTTTAACAATGGACTACGGCTTTCAGTCCACCATTTGCTTAAAAATTCTCGTGAATGGTGGGGAGTGGCGGGAACTGTCTGGTCTGACAGTCCAATAATCTAGGCGAATAGCTATGGTGAAGGCTGGCTGCCCAGTAGGATTATGCGCAGTGAAGGTGTAAAGATGCAGTTTGCAAATATGATAACAAAGACTATTTATCATGAAGAGATAGTCAGTTACACATCACTTATTCACAATAACATGTAAGTAAATGTATAAATTAAATACCTTGTACAACGTACGGCTATTTCTATAAGTATGAGGCCTGTCACTTTTTAACCGTGCTATCCCCTTCATTTTAACAATGGACTACGGCTTTCAGTCCACCATTTGCTTACAAATTGTCGTGAATGGTGGGGAGTGGCGGGAACTGTCTGGTCTGACAGTCCAATAATCTAGGCGAATAGCTATGGTGAAGGCTGGCTGCCCAGTAGGATTATGCGCAGCGAAGGTGTAAAGATGCAGTTTGCAAATATGATAACAAAGACTATTTATCATGAAGAGATAGTCAGTTACACATCACTTACTCACAATAACATGTGAGTAAATGTATAAATTAAATACCTTGTACAACGTACGGCTATTTCTGTAGGTATGAGGCCTGTCACTTTTTAACCGTGCTATCCCCTTCATTTTAACAATGGACTACGGATTTCTGTCCACCATTTGCTTAAAAATTCTCGTGAATGGTGGGGAATGGCGGGAACTGTCTGGTCTGACAGTCCAATAATCTAGGCGAATAGCTATGGTGAAGGCTGGCTGCCCAGTAGGATTATGCGCAGCGAAGGTGTAAAGATGCAGTTTGCAAATATGATAACAAATACTATTTATCATGCAGAGATAGTCAGTTACACATCACTTATTCACAATAACATGTGAGTAAATGTATAAATTAAATACCTTGTACAACGTACGGCTATTTCTATAAGTATGAGGCCTGTCACTTTTTAACCGTGCTATCGCCTTCATTTTAACAATGGACTACCGCTTTCAGTCCACCATTTGCTTAAAAATTGTCGTGAATGGTGGGGAGTGGCGGGAACTGTCTGGTCTGACAGTCCAATAATCTAGGCGAATAGCTATAGTGAAGGCTGGCTGCCCAGTAGGATTATGCGCAGCGAAGGTGTAAAGATGCAGTTTGCAACTATGATAACAAAGACTATTTATCATGAAG
Organism: Schistocerca serialis cubense; assembly: GCF_023864345.2. Lineage (NCBI taxonomy): Eukaryota > Metazoa > Arthropoda > Insecta > Orthoptera > Acrididae > Schistocerca > Schistocerca serialis. The sequence continues at coordinate 1,231,412,671 of NC_064638.1, read as the reverse complement.
AGATAGTCAGTTACACATCACTTATTCACAATAACATGTAAGTAAATGTATAAATTAAATACCTTGTACAACGTACGGCTATTTCTATAAGTATGAGGCCTGTCACTTTTTAACCGTGCTATCGCCTTCATTTTAACAATGGACTACCGCTTTCAGTCCACAATTTGCTTAAAAATTCTCGTGAATGGTGGGGAGTGGCGGGAACTGTCTGGTCTGACAGTCCAAAAATCTAGGCGAATAGCTATGGTGAAGGCTGGCTGCCCAGTAGGATTATGCGCAGCGAAGGTGTAAAGATGCAGTTTGCAAATATGATAACAAAGACTATTTATCATGAAGAGATAGTCAGTTACACATCACGTATTCATAATAACATGTGGGTAAATGTATAAATTAAATACCTTGTACAACGTACGGCTATTTCTATAAGTATGAGGCCTGTCACTTTTTAACCGTGCTATCCCCTTCATTTTACCAATGGACTACCGCTTTCAGTCCACCATTTGCATAAAAATTCTCGGGGATGGTGGGGAGTGGCGGGAACTGTCTGGTCTGACAGTCCAATAATCTCGGCGAATAGCTATGGTGAAGGCTGGCTGCCCAGTAGGACTATGCGCAGCGAAGGTGTAAAGATGCAGTTTGCAAATATGATAACAAAGACTATTTATCATGAAGAGATAGTCAGTTACACATCACTTATTCACAATAACATGTAAGTAAATGTATAAATTAAATACCTTGTACAACGTACAGCTATTTCTATAAGTATGAGGCCTGTCACTTTTTAACCATGCTATCCCCTTCATTTTAACAATGGACTACCGCTTTCAGTCCACCATTTGCTTAAAAATTCTCGTGAATGGTGGGGAGTGGCGGGAACTGTCTGGTCTGACAGTCCAATAATCTAGGCGAATAGCTATGGTGAAGGCTGGCTGCCCAGTAGGATTATGCGCAGCGAAGGTGTAAAGATGCAGTTTGCAAATATGATAACAAAGACTATTTATCATGAAGAGATAGTCAGTTACACATCACTTATTCATAATAACATGTGAGTAAATGTATAAATTAAATACCTTGTACAACGTACGGCTATTTCTATAAGTATGAGGCCTGTCACTTTTTAACCGTGCTATCCCCTTCATTTTAACAATGGACTACAGCTTTCAGTCCACCATTTGCTTAAAAATTCTCGTGAATGGTGGGGAGTGGCGGGAACTGTCTGGTCTGACAGTCCAATAATCTAGGCGAATAGCTATGGTGAAGGCTGGCTGCCCAGTAGGATTATGCGCAGCGAAGGTGTAAAGATGCAGTTTGCAAATATGATAACAAAGACTATTTATCATGAAGAGATAGTCAGTTACACATCACTTATTCACAATAACATGTAAGTAATGTATAAATTAAATAACTTGTACAACGTACGGCTATTTCTATAAGTATGAGGCCTGTCACTTTTTAACCGTGCTATCCCCTTCATTTTAACAATGGACTACCGCTTTCAGTCCACCATTTGCTTAAAAATTCTCGTGAATGGTGGGGAGTGGCGGGAACTGTCTGGTCTGACAGTCCAATAATCTAGGCGAATAGCTATGGTGAAGGCTGGCTGCCCAGTAGGATTATGCGCAGCGAAGGTGTAAAGATGCAGTTTGCAAATATGATAACAAAGACTATTTATCATGAAGAGATGGGCAGTTACACATCACTTATTCACAATAACATGTAAGTAAATGTATAAATTAATACCTTGTACAACGTACGGCTATTTCTATAAGTATGAGGCCTGTCACTTTTTAACCGTGCTATCCCCTTCATTTTAACAATGGACTATGGCTTTCAGTCCACCATTTGCTTAAAAATTGTCGTGAATGGTGGGGAGTGGCGGGAACTGTCTGGTCTGACAGTCCAATAATCTAGGCGAATAGCTATGGTGAAGGCTGGCTGCCCAGTAGGATTATGCGCAGCGAAGGTGTAAAGATGCAGTTTGCAAATATGATAACAAAGACTATTTATCATGAAGAGATAGTCAGTTACACATCACTTATTCACAATAACATGTAAGTAATGTATAAATTAAATACCTTGTACAACGTACGGCTATTTCTATAAGTATGAGGCCTGTCACTTTTTAACCGTGCTATCCCCTTCATTTTAACAATGGACTACCGCTTTCAGTCCACCATTTGCTTAAAAATTCTCGTGAATGGTGGGGAGTGGCGGGAACTGTCTGGTCTGACAGTCCAATAATCTAGGCGAATAGCTATGGTGAGGGCTGGCTGCCCAGTAGGATTATGCGCAGCGAAGGTGTAAAGATGCAGTTTGCAAATATGATAACAAAGACTATTTATCATGAAGAGATAGTCAGTTACACATCACTTATTCACAATAACGTGTAAGTAAATGTATAAATTAAATACCTTGTACAACGTACGGCTATTTCTATAAGTATGAGGCCTGTCACTTTTTAACCGTGCTATCCCCTTCATTTTAACAATGGACTACCGCTTTCAGTCCACCATTTGCTTAAAAATTCTCGTGAATGGTGGGGAGTGGCGGGAACTGTCTGGTCTGAGAGTCCAATAATCTAGGCGAATAGCTATGGTGAAGGCTGGCTGCCCAGTAGGATTATGCGCAGCGAAGGTGTAAAGATGCAGTTTGCAAATATGATAACAAAGACTATTTTTCATGAAGAGATAGTCAGTTACACATCACTTATTCACAATAACATGTGAGTAAATGTAAAAATTAAATACCTTGTACAACGTACGGCTATTTCTATAAGTATGAGGCCTGTCACTTTTTAACCGTGCTATCCCCTTCATTTTAACAATGGACTACCGCTTTCAGTCCACCATTTGCTTAATAATTCTCGTGAATTGTGGGGAGTGGCGGGAACTGTCTGGTCTGACAGTTCAATAATCTAGGCGAATAGCTATGGTGAAGGCTGGCTGCCCAGTAGGATTATGCGCAGCGAAGGTGTAAAGATGCAGTTTGCAAATATGATAACAAAGACTATTTATCATGAAGAGATAGTCAGTTACACATCACTTATTCACAATAACATGTAAGTAAATGTATAAATTAATACCTTGTACAACGTACGGCTATTTCTATAAGTATGAGGCCTGTCACTTTTTAACCGTGCTATCCCCTTCATTTTAACAATGGACTACGGCTTTCAGTCCACCATTTGCTTAAAAATTGTCGTGAATGGTGGGGAGTGGCGGGAACTGTCTGGTCTGACAGTCCAATAATCTAGGCGAATAGCTATGGTGAAGGCTGGCTGCCCAGTAGGATTATGCGCAGCGAAGGTGTAAAGATGCAGTTTGCAAATATGATAACAAAGACTATTTATCATGAAGAGATAGTCAGTTACACATCACTTATTCACAATAACATGTAAGTAATGTATAACTTAAATACCTTGTACAATGTACGGCTATTTCTATAAGTATGAGGCCTGTCACTTTTTAACCGTGCTATCCCCTTCATTTTAACAATGGACTACCGCTTTCAGTCCACCATTTGCTTAAAAATTCTCGTGAATGGTGGGGAGTGGCGGGAACTGTCTGGTCTGACAGTCCAATAATCTAGGCGAATAGCTATGGTGAAGGCTGGCTGCCCAGTAGGATTATGCGCAGCGAAGGTGTAAAGATGCAGTTTGCAAATATGATAACAAAGACTATTTATCATGAAGAGATAGTCAGTTACACATCACTTACTCACAATAACATGTGAGTAAATGTATAAATTAAATACCTTGTACAACGTACGGCTATTTCTGTAAGTATGAGGCCTGTCACTTTTTAACCGTGCTATCCCCTTCATTTTAACAATGGACTACGGCTTTCAGTCCACCATTTGCTTAAAAATTCTCGTGAATGGTGGGGAATGGCCGGAACTGTCTGGTCTGACAGTCCAATAATCTAGGCGAATAGCTATGGTGAAGGCTGGCTGCCCAGTAGGATTATGCGCAGCGAAGGTGTAAAGATGCAGTTTGCAAATATGATAACAAATACTATTTATCATGCAGAGATAGTCAGTTACACATCACTTATTCACAATAACATGTAAGTAAATGTATAAATTAAATACCTTGTACAACGTACGGCTATTTCTATAAGTATGAGGCCTGTCACTTTTTAACCGTTCTATCCCCTTCATTTTAACAATGGACTACCGCTTTCAGTCCACCATTTGCTTAAAAATTCTCGTGAATGGTGGGGAGTGGCGGGAACTGTCTGGTCTGACAGTCCAATAATCTAGGCGAATAGCTATGGTGAAGGCTGGCTGCCCAGTAGGATTATGCGCAGTGAAGGTGTAAAGATGCAGTTTGCAAATATGACAACAAAGACTATTTATCATGAAGAGATAGTCAGTTACACTTCTCTTATTCACAATAACATGTAAGTAAATGTATAAATTAAATACCTTGTACAACGTACGGCCATTTCTATAAGTATGAGGCCTGTCACTGTTTAACCGTGCTATCCCCTTCATTTTAACGATGGACTACCGCTTTCAGTCCACCATTTGCTTAAAAATTCTCGTGAATGGTGGGGAGTGGCAGGAACTGTCTGGTCTCACAGTCCAATAATCTAGGCGAATAGCTATGGTGAAGGCTGGCTGCCCAGTAGGATAATGCGAAGCGAAGGTGTAAAGATGCAGTTTGCAAATATGATAACAAAGACTATTTATCGTGAAGAGATAGTCAGTTACACATCACTTATTCACAATAACATGTGAGTAAATGTATAAATTAAATACCTTGTACAACGTACGGCAATTTCTATAAGTATGAGGCCTGTCACTTTTTAACCGTGCTATCCCCTTCATTTTAACAATGGACTACCGCTTTCAGTCCACCATTTGCTTAAAAATTCTCGTGAATGGTGGGGAGTGGCGGGAACTGTCTGGTCTGACAGTCCAATAATCTAGGCGAATAGCTATGGTGAAGGCTGGCTGCCCAGTAGGATTATGCGCAGCGAAGGTGTAAAGATGCAGTTTGCAAATATGATAACAAAGACTATTTATCATGAAGAGATAGTCAGTTACACATCACTTATTCACAATAACATGTAAGTAAATGTATAAATTAAATACCTTGTACAACGTACGGCTATTTCTATAAGTATGAGGCCTGTCACTTTTTAACCGTGCTATCCCCTTCATTTTAACAATGGACTACGGCTTTCAGTCCACCATTTGCTTAAAAGTTCTCGTGAATGGTGGGGAGTGGCGGGAACTGTCTGGTCTGAGAGTCCAATAATCTAGGCGAATAGCTATGGTGAAGGCTGGCTGCCCAGTAGGATTATGCGCAGCGAAGGTGTAAAGATGCAGTTTGCAAATATGATAACAAAGACTATTTATCATGAAGAGATAGTCAGTTACACATCACTTATTCACAATAACATGTGAGTAAATGTAAAAATTAAATACCTTGTACAACGTACGGCTATTTCTATAAGTATGAGGCCTGTCACTTTTTAACCGTGCTATCCCCCTCATTTTAACAATGGACTACCGCTTTCAGTCCACCATTTGCTTAAAAATTCTCGTGAATGGTGGGGAGTGGCGGGAACTGTCTGGTCTGACAGTCCAATAATCTAGGCGAATAGCTATGGTGAAGGCTGGCTGCCCAGTAGGATTATGCGCAGCGAAGGTGTAAAGATGCAGTTTGCAAATATGATAACAAAGACTATTTATCATGAAGAGATAGTCAGTTACACATCACTTATTCATAATAACATGTGAGTAAATGTAAAAATTAAATACCTTGTACAACGTACGGCTATTTCTATAAGTATGAGGCCTGTCACTTTTTAACCGTGCTATCCCCCTCATTTTAACAATGGACTACCGCTTTCAGTCCACCATTTGCTTAAAAATTCTCGTGAATGGTGGGGAGTGGCGGGAACTGTCTGGTCTGACAGTCCAATAATCTAGGCGAATAGCTATGGTGAAGGCTGGCTGCCCAGTAGGATTATGCGCAGCGAAGGTGTAAAGATGCAGTTTGCAAATATGATAACAAAGACTATTTATCATGAAGAGATAGTCAGTTACACATCACTTATTCACAATAACATGTAAGTAAATGTATAAATTAAATACCTTGTACAACGTACGGCTATTTCTATAAGTATGAGGCCTGTCACTTTTTAACCGTGCTATCCCCTTCATTTTAACAATGGACTACGGCTTTCAGTCCACCATTTGCTTAAAAGTTCTCGTGAATGGTGGGGAGTGGCGGGAACTGTCTGGTCTGAGAGTCCAATAATCTAGGCGAATAGCTATGGTGAAGGCTGGCTGCCCAGTAGGATTATGCGCAGCGAAGGTGTAAAGATGCAGTTTGCAAATATGATAACAAAGACTATTTATCATGAAGAGATAGTCAGTTACACATCACTTATTCACAATAACATGTGAGTAAATGTAAAAATTAAATACCTTGTACAACGTACGACTATTTCTATAAGTATGAGGCCTGTCACTTTTTAACCGTGCTATCCCCCTCATTTTAACAATGGACTACCGCTTTCAGTCCACCATTTGCTTAAAAATTCTCGTGAATGGTGGGGAGTGGCGGGAACTGTCTGGTCTGACAGTCCAATAATCTAGGCGAATAGCTATGGTGAAGGCTGGCTGCCCAGTAGGATTATGCGCAGCGAAGGTGTAAAGATGCAGTTTGCAAATATGATAACAAAGACTATTTATCATGAAGAGATAGTCAGTTACACATCACTTATTCATAATAACATGTGTGTAAATGTATAAATTAAATACCTTGTACAACGTACGGCTATTTCTATAAGTATGAGGCCTGTCACTTTTTAACCGTGCTATCCCCTTCATTTTAACAATGGACTACAGCTTTCAGTCCACCATTTGCTTAAAAATTCTCGTGAATGGTGGGGAGTGGCGGGAACTGTCTGGTCTGACAGTCCAATAATCTAGGCGAATAGCTATGGTGAAGGCTGGCTGCCCAGTAGGATTATGCGCAGCGAAGGTGTAAAGATGCAGTTTGCAAATATGATAACAAAGACTATTTATCATGAAGAGATAGTCAGTTACACATCACTTATTCACAATAACATGTAAGTAATGTATAAATTAAATACCTTGTACAACGTACGGCTATTTCTATAAGTATGAGGCCTGTCACTTTTTAACCGTGCTATCCCCTTCATTTTAACAATGGACTACCGCTTTCAGTCCACCATTTGCTTAAAAATTCTCGTGAATGGTGGGGAGTGGCGGGAACTGTCTGGTCTGACAGTCCAATAATCTAGGCGAATAGCTATGGTGAAGGCTGGCTGCCCAGTAGGATTATGCGCAGCGAAGGTGTAAAGATGCAGTTTGCAAATATGAAAACAAAGACTATTTATCATGAAGAGATGGTCAGTTACACATCACTTATTCACAATAACATGTAAGAAAATGTATAAATTAATACCTTGTACAACGTACGGCTATTTCTATAAGTATGAGGCCTGTCACTTTTTAACCGTGCTATCCCCTTCATTTTAACAATGGACTATGGCTTTCAGTCCACCATTTGCTTAAAAATTGTCGTGAATGGTGGGGAGTGGCGGGAACAGTCTGGTCTGACAGTCCAATAATCTAGGCGAATAGCTATGGTGAAGGCTGGCTGCCCAGTAGGATTATGCGCAGCGAAGGTGTAAAGATGCAGTTTGCAAATATGATAACAAAGACTATTTATCATGAAGAGATAGTCAGTTACACATCACTTATTCACAATAACATGTAAGTAATGTATAAATTAAATACCTTGTACAACGTACGGCTATTTCTATAAGTATGAGGCCTGTCACTTTTTAACCGTGCTATCCCCTTCATTTTAACAATGGACTACCGCTTTCAGTCCACCATTTGCTTAAAAATTCTCGTGAATGGTGGGGAGTGGCGGGAACTGTCTGGTCTGACAGTCCAATAATCTAGGCGAATAGCTATGGTGAGGGCTGGCTGCCCAGTAGGATTATGCGCAGCGAAGGTGTAAAGATGCAGTTTGCAAATATGATAACAAAGACTATTTATCATGAAGAGATAGTCAGTTACACATCACTTATTCACAATAACGTGTAAGTAAATGTATAAATTAAATACCTTGTACAACGTACGGCTATTTCTATAAGTATGAGGCCTGTCACTTTTTAACCGTGCTATCCCCTTCATTTTAACAATGGACTACCGCTTTCAGTCCACCATTTGCTTAAAAATTCTCGTGAATGGTGGGGAGTGGCGGGAACTGTCTGGTCTGAGAGTCCAATAATCTAGGCGAATAGCTATGGTGAAGGCTGGCTGCCCAGTAGGATTATGCGCAGCGAAGGTGTAAAGATGCAGTTTGCAAATATGATAACAAAGACTATTTATCATGAAGAGATAGTCAGTTACACATCACTTATTCACAATAACATGTGAGTAAATGTAAAAATTAAATACCTTGTACAACGTACGGCTATTTCTATAAGTATGAGGCCTGTCACTTTTTAACCGTGCTATCCCCTTCATTTTAACAATGGACTACCGCTTTCAGTCCACCATTTGTTTAATAATTCTCGTGAATTGTGGGGAGTGGCGGGAACTGTCTGGTCTGACAGTCCAATAATCTAGGCGAATAGCTATGGTGAAGGCTGGCTGCCCAGTAGGATTATGCGCAGCGAAGGTGTAAAGATGCAGTTTGCAAATATGATAACAAAGACTATTTATCATGAAGAGATAGTCAGTTACACATCACTTATTCACAATAACATGTAAGTAAATGTATAAAATAATACCTTGTACAACGTACGGCTATTTCTATAAGTATGAGGCCTGTCACTTTTTAACCGTGCTATCCCCTTCATTTTAACAATGGACTACGGCTTTCAGTCCACCATTTGCTTAAAAATTGTCGTGAATGGTGGGGAGTGGCGGGAACTGTCTGGTCTGACAGTCCAATAATCTAGGCGAATAGCTATGGTGAAGGCTGGCTGCCCAGTAGGATTATGCGCAGCGAAGGTGTAAAGATGCAGTTTGCAAATATGATAACAAAGACTATTTATCATGAAGAGATAGTCAGTTACACATCACTTATTCACAATAACATGTAAGTAATGTATAACTTAAATACCTTGTACAATGTACGGCTATTTCTATAAGTATGAGGCCTGTCACTTTTTAACCGTGCTATCCCCTTCATTTTAACAATGGACTACCGCTTTCAGTCCACCATTTGCTTAAAAATTCTCGTGAATGGTGGGGAGTGGCGGGAACTGTCTGGTCTGACAGTCCAATAATCTAGGCGAATAGCTATGGTGAAGGCTGGCTGCCCAGTAGGATTATGCGCAGCGAAGGTGTAAAGATGCAGTTTGCAAATATGATAACAAAGACTATTTATCATGAAGAGATAGTCAGTTACACATCACTTACTCACAATAACATGTGAGTAAATGTATAAATTAAATACCTTGTACAACGTACGGCTATTTCTGTAAGTATGAGGCCTGTCACTTTTTAACCGTGCTATCCCCTTCATTTTAACAATGGACTACGGCTTTCAGTCCACCATTTGCTTAAAAATTCTCGTGAATGGTGGGGAATGGCCGGAACTGTCTGGTCTGACAGTCCAATAATCTAGGCGAATAGCTATGGTGAAGGCTGGCTGCCCAGTAGGATTATGCGCAGCGAAGGTGTAAAGATGCAGTTTGCAAATATGATAACAAATACTATTTATCATGCAGAGATAGTCAGTTACACATCACTTATTCACAATAACATGTAAGTAAATGTATAAATTAAATACCTTGTACAACGTACGGCTATTTCTATAAGTATGAGGCCTGTCACTTTTTAACCGTGCTATCCCCTTCATTTTAACAATGGACTACCGCTTTCAGTCCACCATTTGCTTAAAAATTCTCGTGAATGGTGGGGAGTGGCGGGAACTGTCTGGTCTGACAGTCCAATAATCTAGGCGAATAGCTATGGTGAAGGCTGGCTGCCCAGTAGGATTATGCGCAGCGAAGGTGTAAAGATGCAGTTTGCAAATATGATAACAAAGACTATTTATCATGAAGAGATAGTCAGTTACACTTCTCTTATTCACAATAACATGTAAGTAAATGTATAAATTAAATACCTTGTACAACGTACGGCCATTTCTATAAGTATGAGGCCTGTCACTGTTTAACCGTGCTATCCCCTTCATTTTAACAATGGACTACCGCTTTCAGTCCACCATTTGCTTAAAAATTCTCGTGAATGGTGGGGAGTGGCAGGAACTGTCTGGTCTCACAGTCCAATAATCTAGGCGAATAGCTATGGTGAAGGCTGGCTGCCCAGTAGGATAATGCGAAGCGAAGGTGTAAAGATGCAGTTTGCAAATATGATAACAAAGACTATTTATCATGAAGAGATAGTCAGTTACACATCACTTATTCACAATAAGATGTGAGTAAATGTATAAATTAAATACCTTGTACAACGTACGGCAATTTCTATAAGTATGAGGCCTGTCACTTTTTGACCGTGCTATCCCCTTCATTTTAACAATGGACTACCGCTTTCAGTCCACCATTTGCTTAAAAATTCTCGTGAATGGTGGGGAGTGGCGGGAACTGTCTGGTCTGACAGTCCAATAATCTAGGCGAATAGCTATGGTGAAGGCTGGCTGCCCAGTAGGATTATGCGCAGCGAAGGTGTAAAGATGCAGTTTGCAAATATGATAACAAAGACTATTTATCATGAAGAGATAGTCAGTTACACATCACTTATTCACAATAACATGTAAGTAAATGTATAAATTAAATACCTTGTACAACGTACGGCTATTTCTATAAGTATGAGGCCTGTCACTTTTTAACCGTGCTATCCCCTTCATTTTAACAATGGACTACGGCTTTCAGTCCACCATTTGCTTAAAAGTTCTCGTGAATGGTGGGGAGTGGCGGGAACTGTCTGGTCTGAGAGTCCAATAATCTAGGCGAATAGCTATGGTGAAGGCTGGCTGCCCAGTAGGATTATGCGCAGCGAAGGTGTAAAGATGCAGTTTGCAAATATGATAACAAAGACTATTTATCATGAAGAGATAGTCAGTTACACATCACTTATTCACAATAACATGTGAGTAAATGTAAAAATTAAATACCTTGTACAACGTACGGCTATTTCTATAAGTATGAGGCCTGTCACTTTTTAACCGTGCTATCCCCCTCATTTTAACAATGGACTACCGCTTTCAGTCCACCATTTGCTTAAAAATTCTCGTGAATGGTGGGGAGTGGCGGGAACTGTCTGGTCTGACAGTCCAATAATCTAGGCGAATAGCTATGGTGAAGGCTGGCTGCCCAGTAGGATTATGCGCAGCGAAGGTGTAAAGATGCAGTTTGCAAATATGATAACAAAGACTATTTATCATGAAGAGATAGTCAGTTACACATGACTTATTCACAATAACATGTAAGTAATGTATAAATTAAATACCTTGTACAACGTACGTCTATTTCTATAAGTATGAGGCCTGTCACTTTTTAACCGTGCTATCCCCTTCATTTTAACAATGGACTACCGCTTTCAGTCCACCATTTGCTTAAAAATTCTCGTGAATGGTGGGGAGTGGCGGGAACTGTCTGGTCTGACAGTCCAATAATCTAGGCGAATAGCTATGGTGAAGGCTGGCTGCCCATTAGGATTATGCGCAGCGAAGGTGTAAAGATGCAGTTTGCAAATATGATAACAAAGACTATTTATCATGAAGAGATAGTCAGTTACACATCACTTATTCACAATAACATGTAAGTAAATGTATAAATTAAATACCTTGTACAACGTACGGCTATTTCTATAAGTATGAGGCCTGTCACTTTTTAACCGTGCTATCCCCTTCATTTTAACAATGGACTACGGCTTTCAGTCCACCATTTGCTTACAAATTGTCGTGAATGGTGGGGAGTGGCGGGAACTGTCTGGTCGGACAGTCCAATAATCTAGGCGAATAGCTATGGTGAATGCTGGCTGCCCAGTAGGATTATGCGCAGCGAAGGTGTAAAGATGCAGTTTGCAAATATGATAACAAAGACTATTTATCATGAAGAGATAGTCAGTTACACATCACTTACTCACAATAACATGTGAGTAAATGTATAAATTAAATACCTTGTACAACGTACGGCTATTTCTGTAAGTATGAGGCCTGTCACTTTTTAACCGTGCTATCCCCTTCATTTTAACAATGGACTACGGCTTTCAGTCCACCATTTGCTTAAAAATTCTCGTGAATGGTGGGGAATGGCGGGAACTGTCTGGTCTGACAGTCCAATAATCTAGGCGAATAGCTATGGTGAAGGCTGGCTGCCCAGTAGGATTATGCGCAGCGAAGGTGTAAAGATGCAGTTTGCAAATATGATAACAAATACTATTTATCATGCAGAGATAGTCAGTTACACATCACTTATTCACAATAACATGTAAGTAAATGTATAAATTAAATACCTTGTACAATGTACGGCTATTTCTATAAGTATGAGGCCTGTCACTTTTTAACCGTGCTATCCCCTTCATTTTAACAATGGACTACCGCTTTCAGTCCACCATTTGCTTAAAAATTCTCGTGAATGGTGGGGAGTGGCGGGAACTGTCTGGTCTGACAGTCCAATAATCTAGGCGAATAGCTATGGTGAAGGCTGGCTGCCCAGTAGGATTATGCGCAGCGAAGGTGTAAAGATGCAGTTTGCAAATATGATAACAAAGACTATTTATCATGAAGAGATAGTCAGTTACACATCACTTATTCACAATAACATGTAAGTAAATGTATAAATTAAATACCTTGTGCAACGTACGGCTATTTCTATAAGTATGAGGCCTGTCACTTTTTAACCGTGCTATCCCCTTCATTTTAACAATGGACTACGGCTTTCAGTCCACCATTTGCTTAAAAATTCTCGTGAATGGTGGGGAGTGGCGGGAACTGTCTGGTCTGACAGTCCAATAATCTAGGCGAATAGCTATGGTGAAGGCTGGCTGCCCAGTAGGATTATGCGCAGCGAAGGTGTAAAGATGCAGTTTGCAAATATGATAACAAAGACTATTTATCATGAAGAGATAGTCAGTTACACATCACTTATTCACAATAACATGTGAGTAAATGTATAAATTAAATACCTTGTACAACGTACGGCTATTTCTGTAAGTATGAGGCCTGTCACTTTTTAACCGTGCTATCCCCTTCATTTTAACAATGGACTAAGGCATTCAGTCCACCATTTGCTTAAAAATTCTCGTGAATGGTGGGGAATGGCGGGAACTGTCTGGTCTGACAGTCCAATAATCTAGGCGAATAGCTATGGTGAAGGCTGGCTGCCCAGTAGGATTATGCGCAGCGAAGGTGTAAAGATGCAGTTTGCAAATATGATAACAAATACTATTTATCATGCGGAGATAGTCAGTTACACATCACGTATTCACAATAACATGTAAGTAAATGTGTAAATTAAATACCTTGTACAACGTACGGCTATTTCTATAAGTATGAGGCCTGTCACTTTTCAACCATGCTATCGCCTTCATTTCAACAATGGACTACCGCTTTCAGTCCACCATTTGCTTAAAAATTCTCGTGAATGGTGGGGAGTGGCGGGAACTGTCTGGTCTGACAGTCCAATAATCTAGGCGAATAGCTATGGTGAAGGCTGGCTGCCCAGTAGGATTATGCGCAGCGAAGGTGTAAAGATGCAGTTTGCAAATATGATAACAAAGACTATTTATCATGAAGAGATAGTCAGTTACACATCACTTATTCACAATAACATGTAAGTAAATGTATAAATTAAATACCTTGTACAACGTACGGCTATTTCTATAAGTATGAGGCCTGTCACTTTTTAACCATGCTATCCCCTTCATTTTAACAATGGACTACGGCTTTCAGTCCACCATTTGCTTACAAATTGTCGTGAATGGTGGGGAGTGGCGGGAACTGTCTGGTCTGACAGTCCAATAATCTAGGCGAATAGCTATGGTGAAGGCTGGCTGCCCAGTAGGATTATGCGCAGCGAAGGTGTAAAGATGCAGTTTGCAAATATGATAACAAAGACTATTTATCATGAAGAGATAGTCAGTTACACATCACTTACTCACAATAACATGTGAGTAAATGTATAAATTAAATACCTTGTACAACGTACGGCTATTTCTGTAAGTATGAGGCCTGTCACTTTTTAACCGTGCTATCCCCTTCATTTTAACAATGGACTACGGCTTTCAGTCCACCATTTGCTTAAAAATTCTCGTGAATGGTGGGGAATGGCGGGAACTGTCTGGTCTGACAGTCCAATAATCTAGGCGAATAGCTATGGTGAAGGCTGGCTGCCCAGTAGGATTATGCGCAGCGAAGGTGTAAAGATGCAGTTTGCAAATATGATAACAAATACTATTTATCATGCGGAGATAGTCAGTTACACATCACGTATTCACAATAACATGTAAGTAAATGTATAAATTAAATACCTTGTACAACGTACGGCTATTTCTATAAGTATTAGGCCTGTCACTTTTTAACCGTGCTATCCCCTTTATTTTAACAATGGACTACCGCTTTCAGTCCACCATTTGCTTAAAAATTCTCGTGAATGGTGGGGAGTGGCGGGAACTGTCTGGTCTGACAGTCCAATAATCTAGGCGAATAGCCATGGTGAAGGCTGGCTGCCCAGTAGGATTATGCGCAGCGAAGGTGTAAAGATGCAGTTTGCAAATATGATAACAAAGACTATTTATCATGAAGAGATAGTCAGTTACACATCACTTATTCACAATATCATGTAAGTAAATGTATAAATTAAATACCTTGTACAACGTACGGCTATTTCTATAAGTATGAGGCCTGTCACTTTTTAACCGTGCTATCGCCTTCATTTTAACAATGGACTACCGCTTTCAGTCCACAATTTGCTTAAAAATTCTCGTGAATGGTGGGGAGTGGCGGGAACTGTCTGGTCTGACAGTCCAAAAATCTAGGCGAATAGCTATGGTGAAGGCTGGCTGCCCAGTAGGATTATGCGCAGCGAAGGTGTAAAGATGCAGTTTGCAAATATGATAACAAAGACTATTTATCATGAAGAGATAGTCAGTTACACATCACGTATTCATAATAACATGTGAGTAAATGTAAAAATTAAATACCTTGTACAACGTACGGCTATTTCTATAAGTATGAGGCCTGTCACTTTTTAACCGTGCTATCCCCTTCATTTTACCAATGGACTACCGCTTTCAGTCCACCATTTGCTTAAAAATTCTCGTGAATGGTGGGGAGTGGCGGGAACTGTCTGGTCTGACAGTCCAATAATCTAGGCGAATAGCTATGGTGAAGGCTGGCTGCCCAGTAGGACTATGCGCAGTGAAGGTGTAAAGATGCAGTTTGCAAATATGATAACAAAGACTATTTATCATGAAGAGATAGTCAGTTACACATCACGTATTCACAATAACATGTAAGTAAATGTATAAATTAAATACCTTGTACAACGTACGGCTATTTCTATAAGTATGAGGCCTGTCACTTTTTAACCATGCTATCCCCTTCATTTTAACAATGGACTACCGCTTTCAGTCCACCATTTGCTTAAAAATTCTGGTGAATGGTGGGGAGTGGCGGGAACTGTCTGGTCTGACAGTCCAATAATCTAGGCGAATAGCTATGGTGAAGGCTGGCTGCCCAGTAGGATTATGCGCAGCGAAGGTGTAAAGATGCAGTTTGCAAATATGATAACAAAGACTATTTATCATGAAGAGATAGTCAGTTACACATCACTTATTCATAATAACATGTGAGTAAATGTATAAATTAAATACCTTGTACAACGTACGGCTATTTCTATAAGTATGAGGCCTGTCACTTTTTAACCGTGCTATCCCCTTCATTTTAACAATGGACTACGGCTTTCAGTCCACCATTTGCTTAAAAATTCTCGTGAATGGTGGGGAGTGGCGGGAACTGTCTGGTCTGACAGTCCAATAATCTAGGCGAATAGCTATGGTGAAGGCTGGCTGCCCAGTAGGATTATGCGCAGCGAAGGTGTAAAGATGCAGTTTGCAAATATGATAACAAAGACTATTTATCATGAAGAGATAGTCAGTTACACATCACTTATTCACAATAACATGTAAGTAATGTATAAATTAAATACCTTGTACAACGTACGGCTATTTCTATAAGTATGAGGCCTGTCACTTTTTAACCGTGCTATCCCCTTCATTTTAACAATGGACTACCGCTTTCAGTCCACCATTTGCTTAAAAATTCTCGTGAATGGTGGGGAGTGGCGGGAACTGTCTGGTCTGACAGTCCAATAATCTAGGCGAATAGCTATGGTGAAGGCTGGCTGCCCAGTAGGATTATGCGCAGCGAAGGTGTAAAGATGCAGTTTGCAAATATGATAACAAAGACTATTTATCATGAAGAGATAGTCAGTTACACATCACTTATTCACAATAACATGTAAGTAAATGTATAAATTAATACCTTGTACAACGTACGGCTATTTCTATAAGTATGAGGCCTGTCACTTTTTAACCGTGCTATCCCCTTCATTTTAACAATGGACTACGGCTTTCAGTCCACCATTTGCTTAAAAATTGTCGTGAATGGTGGGGAGTGGCGGGAACTGTCTGGTCTGACAGTCCAATAATCTAGGCGAATAGCTATGGTGAAGGCTGGCTGCCCAGTAGGATTATGCGCAGCGAAGGTGTAAAGATGCAGTTTGCAAATATGATAACAAAGACCATTTATCATGAAGAGATAGTCAGTTACACATCACTTATTCACAATAACATGTAAGTAAATTTATAAATTAAATACCTTGTACAACGTACGGCTATTTCTATAAGTATGAGGCCTGTCACTTTTTAACTGTGCTATCCCCTTCATTTTAACAATGGACTACGGCTTTCAGTCCACCATTTGCTTACAAATTGTCGTGAATGGTGGGGAGTGGCGGGAACTGTCTGGTCTGACAGTCCAATAATCTAGGCGAATAGCTATGGTGAAGGCTGGCTGCCCAGTAGGATTATGCGCAGCGAAGGTGTAAAGATGCAGTTTGCAAATATGATAACAAATATTATTTATCATGAAGAGATAGTCAGTTACACATCACTTACTCACAATAACATGTGAGTAAATGTATAAATTAAATACCTTGTACAACGTACGGCTATTTCTGTAAGTATGAGGCCTGTCACTTTTTAACCGTGCTATCCCCTTCATTTTAACAATGGACTACGGCTTTCAGTCCACCATTTGCTTAAAAATTCTCGTGAATGGTGGGGAATGGCGGGAACTGTCTGGTCTGACAGTCCAATAATCTAGGCGAATAGCTATGGTGAAGGCTGGCTGCCCAGTAGGATTATGCGCAGCGAAGGTGTAAAGATGCAGTTTGCAAATATGATAACAAATACTATTTATCATGAAGAGATAGTCAGTTACACATCACTTATTCACAATAACATGTAAGTAAATGTATAAATTAAATACCTTGTACAACGTACGGCTATTTCTATAAGTATGAGGCCTGTCACTTTTTAACCGTGCTATCGCCTTCATTTTAACAATGGACTACCGCTTTCAGTCCACAATTTGCTTAAAAATTCTCGTGAATGGTGGGGAGTGGCGGGAACTGTCTGGTCTGACAGTCCAAAAATCTAGGCGAATAGCTATGGTGAAGACTGGCTGCCCAGTAGGATTATGCGCAGCGAAGGTGTAAAGATGCAGTTTGCAAATATGATAACAAAGACTATTTATCAGGAAGAGATAGTCAGTTACACATCACTTATTCATAATAACATGTGAGTAAATGTATAAATTAAATACCTTGTACAATGTACGGCTATTTCTATAAGTATGAGGCCTGTCACTTTTTAACCGTGCTATCCCCTTCATTTTAACAATGGACTACCGCTTTCAGTCCACCATTTGCTTAAAAATTCTCGTGGATGGTGGGGAGTGGCGGGAACTGTCTGGTCTGACAGTCCAATAATCTAGGCGAATAGCTATGGTGAAGGCTGGCTGCCCAGTAGGATTATGCGCAGCGAAGGTGTAAAGATGCAGTTTGCAAATATGATAACAAAGACTATTTATCATGAAGAGATAGTCAGTTACACATCACTTATTCACAATAACATGTAAGTAAATGTATAAATTAAATACCTTGTACAACGTACGGCTATTTCTATAAGTATGAGGCCTGTCACTTTTTAACCGTGCTATCCCCATCATTTTAACAGTGGACTACCGCTTTCAGTCCACCATTTGCTTAAAAATTCTCGTGAATGGTGGGGAGTGGCGGGAACTGTCTGGTCTGACAGTCCAATAATCTAGGCGAATAGCTATGGTGAAGGCTGGCTGCCCAGTAGGATTATGCGCAGCGAAGGTGTAAAGATGCAGTTTGCAAATATGATAACAAAGACTATTTATCATGAAGAGATAGTCAGTTACACATCACTTATTCATAATAACATGTGAGTAAATGTATAAATTAAATACCTTGTACAACGTACGGCTATTTCTATAAGTATGAGGCCTGTCACTTTTTAACCGTGCTATCCCCTTCATTTTAACAATGGACTACGGCTTTTAGTCCACCATTTGCTTAAAAATTCTCGTGAATGGTGGGGAGTGGCGGGAACTGTCTGGTCTGAGAGTCCAATAATCTAGGCGAATAGCTATGGTGA
Source organism: Schistocerca serialis cubense (assembly GCF_023864345.2). Lineage (NCBI taxonomy): Eukaryota > Metazoa > Arthropoda > Insecta > Orthoptera > Acrididae > Schistocerca > Schistocerca serialis. The sequence goes on along the minus strand of NC_064638.1, from coordinate 1,231,393,954 downwards.
AGGCTGGCTGCCCAGTAGGATTATGCGCAGCGAAGGTGTAAAGATGCAGTTTGCAAATATGATAACAAAGACTATTTATCATGAAGAGATAGTCAGTTACACATCACTTATTCACAATAACATGTAAGTAAATGTAAAAATTAAATACCTTGTACAACGTACGGCTATTTCTATAAGTATGAGGCCTGTCACTTTTTAACCGTGCTATCCCCTTCATTTTAACAATGGACTACCGCTTTCAGTCCACCATTTGCTTAAAAATTCTCGTGAATGGTGGGGAGTGGCGGGAACTGTCTGGTCTGACAGTCCAATAATCTAGGCGAATAGCTATGGTGAAGGCTGGCTGCCCAGTAGGATTATGCGCAGCGAAGGTGTAAAGATGCAGTTTGCAAATATGATAACAAAGACTATTTATCATGAAGAGATAGTCAGCTACACATCACTTATTCACAATAACATGTAAGTAAATGTATAAATTAAATACCTTGTACAACGTACGGCTATTTCTATAAGTATGAGGCCTGTCACTTTTTAACCGTGCTATCGCCTTCATTTTAACAATGGACTACCGCTTTCAGTCCACAATTTGCTTAAAAATTCTCGTGAATGGTGGGGAGTGGCGGGAACTGTCTGGTCTGACAGTCCAAAAATCTAGGCGAATAGCTATGGTGAAGGCTGGCTGCCCAGTAGGATTATGCGCAGCGAAGGTGTAAAGATGCAGTTTGCAAATATGATAACAAAGACTATTTATCATGAAGAGATAGTCAGTTACACATCACTTATTCACAATAACATGTAAGTAAATGTATAAATTAAATACCTTGTACAACGTACGGCTATTTCTATAAGTATGAGGCCTGTCACTTTTTAACCATGCTATCCCCTTCATTTTAACAATGGACTACGGCTTTCAGTCCACCATTTGCTTAAAAATTCTCGTGAATGGTGGGGAATGGCGGGAACTGTCTGGTCTGACAGTCCAATAATCTAGGCGAATAGCTATGGTGAAGGCTGGCTGCCCAGTAGGATTATGCGCAGCGAAGGTGTAAAGATGCAGTTTGCAAATATGATAACAAATACTATTTATCATGCAGAGACAGTCAGTTACACATCACTTATTCACAATAACATGTAAGTAAATGTATAAATTAAATACCTTGTACAACGTACGGCTATTTCTATAAGTATGAGGCCTGTCACTTTTTAACCGTGCTATCGCCTTCATTTTAACATTGGACTACCGCTTTCAGTCCACCATTTGCTTAAAAATTCTCGTGGATGGTGGGGAGTGGCAGGAACTGTCTGGTCTGACAGTCCAGTAATCTAGGCGAATAGCTATGGTGAAGGCTGGCTGCCCAGTAGGATTATGCGCAGCGAAGGTGTAAAGATGCAGTTTACAAATATGATAACAAAGACTATTTATCATGAAGAGATAGTCAGTTACACATCACTTATTCACAATAACATGTAAGTAATGTATAAATTAAATACCTTGTACAACGTACGGCTATTTCTATAAGTATGAGGCCTGTCACTTTTTAACCGTGCTATCCCCTTCATTTTAACAATGGACTACCGCTTTCAGTCCACCATTTGCTTAAAATTCTCGTGAATGGTGGGGAGTGGCGGGAACTGTCTGGTCTGACAGTCCAATAATCTAGGCGAATAGCTATGGTGAAGGCTGGCTGCCCAGTAGGATTATGCGCAGCGAAGGTGTAAAGATGCAGTTTGCAAATATGATAACAAAGACTATTTATCATGAAGAGATAGTCAGTTACACATCACTTATTCACAATAACATGTAAGTAAATGTATAAATTAAATACCTTGTACAACGTACGGCTATTTCTATAAGTATGAGGCCTGTCACTTTTTAACCGTGCTATCGCCTTCATTTTAACAATGGACTACCGCTTTCAGTCCACAATTTGCTTAAAAATTCTCGTGAATGGTGTGGAGTGGCGGGAACTGTCTGGTCTGACAGTCCAAAAATCTAGGCGAATAGCTATGGTGAAGGCTGGCTGCCCAGTAGTATTATGCGCAGCGAAGGTGTAAAGATGCAGTTTGCAAATATGATAACAAAGACTATTTATCATGAAGAGATAGTCAGTTACACATCACGTATTCATAATAACATGTGAGTAAATGTAAAAATTAAATACCTTGTACAACGTACGGCTATTTCTATAAGTATGAGGCCTGTCACTTTTTAACCGTGCTATCCCCTTCATTTTAACAATGGACTACCGCTTTCAGTCCACCATTTGCTTAAAAATTCTCGTGAATGGTGGGGAGTGGCGGGAACTGTCTGGTCTGACAGTCCAATAATCTAGGCGAATAGCTATGGTGAAGGCTGGCTGCCCAGTTGGATTATGCGCAGCGAAGGTGTAAAGATGCAGTTTGCAAATATGATAACAAAGACTATTTATCATGAAGAGATAGTCAGTTACACATCACTTATTCACAATAACATGTAAGTAAATGTATAAATTAATACCTTGTACAACGTACGGCTATTTCTATAAGTATGAGGCCTGTCACTTTTTAACCGTGCTATCCCCTTCATTTTAACAATGGACTACGGCTTTCAGTCCACCATTTGCTTAAAAATTGTCGTGAATGGTGGGGGGTGGCGGGAACTGTCTGGTCTGACAGTCCAATAATCTAGGCGAATAGCTATGGTGAAGGCTGGCTGCCCAGTAGGATTATGCGCAGCGAAGGTGTAAAGATGCAGTTTGCAAATATGATAACAAAGACTATTTATCATGAAGAGATAGTCAGTTACACATCACTTATTCACAATAACATGTAAGTAAATGTATAAATTAAATACCTTGTACAACGTACGGCTATTTCTATAAGTATGAGGCCTGTCAATTTTTAACCGTGCTATCCCCTTCATTTTAACAATGGACTACCGCTTTCAGTCCACCATTTGCTTAAAAATTCTCGTGAATGGTGGGGAGTGGCGGGAACTGTCTGGTCTGACAGTCCAATAATCTAGGCGAATAGCTATGGTGAAGGCTGGCTGCCCAGTAGGATTATGCGCAGCGAAGGTGTAAATATGCAGTTTGCAAATATGATAACAAAGACTATTTATCATGAAGAGATAGTCAGTTACACATCACTTATTCACAATAACATGTAAGTAAATTTATAAATTAAATACCTTGTACAACGTACAGCTATTTCTATAAGTATGAGGCCTGTCACTTTTTAACCGTGCTATCCCCTTCATTTTAACAATGGACTACGGCTTTCAGTCCACCACTTGCTTACAAATTGTCGTGAATGGTGGGGAATGGCGGGAACTGTCTGGTCTGACAGTCCAATAATCTAGGCGAATAGCTATGGTGAAGGCTGGCTGCCCAGTAGGATTATGCGCAGCGAAGGTGTAAAGATGCAGTTTGCAAATATGATAACAAAGACTATTTATCATGAAGAGATAGTCAGTTACACATCACTTACTCACAATAACATGTGAGTAAATGTATAAGTTAAATACCTTGTACAACGTACGGCTATTTCTGTAAGTATGAGGCCTGTCACTTTTTAACCGTGCTATCCCCTTCATTTTAACAATGGACTACGGCTTTCAGTCCACCATTTGCTTAAAAATTCTCGTGAATGGTGGGGAGTGGCGGGAACTGTCTTGTCTGACAGTCCAATAATCTAGGCGAATAGCTATGGTGAAGGCTGGCTGCCCAGTAGGATTATGCGCAGCGAAGGTGTAAAGATGCAGTTTGCAAATATGATAACAAATACTATTTATCATGAAGAGATAGTCAGTTACACATCACTTATTCACAATAACATGTAAGTAAATGTATAAATTAAATACCTTGTACAACGTACGGCTATTTCTATAAGTATGAGGCCTGTCACTTTTTAACCGTGCTATCGCCTTCATTTTAACAATGGACTACCGCTTTCAGTCCACAATTTGCTTAAAAATTCTCGTGAATGGTGGGGAGTGGCGGGAACTGTCTGGTCTGACAGTCCAAAAATCTAGGTGAATAGCTATGGTGAAGGCTGGCTGCCCAGTAGGATTATGCGCAGCGAAGGTGTAAAGATGCAGTTTGCAAATATGATAACAAAGACTATTTATCAGGAAGAGATAGTCAGTTACACATCACTTATTCATAATAACATGTGAGTAAATGTATAAATTAAATACCTTGTACAACGTACGGCTATTTCTATAAGTATGAGGCCTGTCACTTTTTAACCGTGCTATCCCCTTCATTTTAACAATGGACTACGGCTTTCAGTCCACCATTTGCTTAAAAATTCTCGTGAATGGTGGGGAGTGGCGGGAACTGTCTGGTCTGAGAGTCCAATAATCTAGGCGTATAGCTATGGTGAAGGCTGGCTGCCCAGTAGGATTATGCGCAGCGAAGGTGTAAAGATGCAGTTTGCAAATATGATAACAAAGACTATTTATCATGAAGAGATAGTCAGCTACACATCACTTATTCACAATAACATGTAAGTAAATGTATAAATTAAATACCTTGTACAACGTACGGCTATTTCTATAAGTATGAGGCCTGTCACTTTTTAACCATGCTATCGCCTTCATTTTAACAATGGACTACCGCTTTCAGTCCACAATTTGCTTAAAAATTCTCGTGAATGGTGGGGAGTGGCGGGAACTGTCTGGTCTGACAGTCCAAAAATCTAGGCGAATAGCTATGGTGAAGGCTGGCTGCCCAGTAGGATTATGCGCAGTGAAGGTGTAAAGATGCAGTTTGCAAATATGATAACAAAGACTATTTATCATGAAGAGATAGTCAGTTACACATCACTTATTCATAATAACATGTGAGTAAATGTATAAATTAAATACCTTGTACAACGTACGGCTATTTCTATAAGTATGAGGCCTGTCACTTTTTAACCGTGCTATCCCTTTCATTTTACCAATGGACTACCGCTTTCAGTCCACCATTTGCTTAAAAATTCTCGGGGATGGTGGGGAGTGGCGGGAACTGTCTGGTCTGACAGTCCAATGATCTAGGCGAATAACTATGGTGAAGGCTGGCTGCCCAGTAGGATTATGCGCAGCGAAGGTGTAAAGATGCAGTTTGCAAATATGATAACAAAGACTATTTATCATGAAGAGATAGTCAGTTACACATCACTTATTCACAATAACATGTAAGTAAATGTATAAATTAAATACCTTGTACAACGTACGGCTATTTCTATAAGTATGAGGCCTGTCACTTTTTAACCATGCTATCCCCTTCATTTTAACAATGGACTACCGCTTTCAGTCCACCATTTGCTTAAAAATTCTCGTGAATGGTGGGGAGTGGCGGGAACTGTCTGGTCTGACAGTCCAATAATCTAGGCGAATAGCTATGGTGAAGGCTGGCTGCCCAGTAGGATTATGCGCAGCGAAGGTGTAAAGATGCAGTTTGCAAATATGATAACAAAGACTATTTATCATGAAGAGATAGTCAGTTACACATCACTTGTTCATAATAACATGTGAGTAAATGTATAAATTAAATACCTTGTACAACGTACGGCTATTTCTATAAGTATGAGGCCTGTCACTTTTTAACCGTGCTATCCCCTTCATTTTAACAATGGACTACGGCTTTCAGTCCACCATTTGCTTAAAAATTCTCGTGAATGGTGGGGAGTGGCGGGAACTGTCTGGTCTGACAGTCCAATAATCTAGGCGAATAGCTATGGTGAAGGCTGGCTGCCCAGTAGGATTATGCGCAGCGAAGGTGTAAAGATGCAGTTTGCAAATATGATAACAAAGACTATTTATCATGAAGAGATAGTCAGTTACACATCACTTATTCACAATAACATGTGAGTAAATGTAAAAATTAAATACTTTGTACAACGTAAGGCTATTTCTATAAGTATGAGGCCTGTCACTTTTTAACCGTGGTATCCCCTTCATTTTAACAATGGACTACCGCTTTCAGTCCACCATTTGCTTAAAAATTCTCGTGAATGGTGGGGAGTGGCGGGAACTGTCTGGTCTGACAGTCCAATAATCTAGGCGAATAGCTATGGTGAAGGCTGGCTGCCCAGTAGGATTATGCGCAGCGAAGGTGTAAAGATGCAGTTTGCAAATATGATAACAAAGACTATTTATCATGAAGAGATAGTCAGTTACACATCACTTATTCACAATAACATGTAAGTAAATGTATAAATTAATACCTTGTACAACGTACGGCTATTTCTATAAGTATGAGGCCTGTCACTTTTTAACCGTGCTATCCCCTTCATTTTAACAATGGACTACCGCTTTCAGTCCACCATTTGCTTAAAAATTGTCGTGAATGGTGGGGAGTGGCGGGAACTGTCTGGTCTGACAGTCCAATAATCTAGGCGAATAGCTATGGTGAAGGCTGGCTGCCCAGTAGGATTATGCGCAGCGAAGGTGTAAAGATGCAGTTTGCAAATATGATAACAAAGACTATTTATCATGAAGAGATAGTCAGTTACACATCACTTGTTCATAATAACATGTGAGTAAATGTATAAATTAAATACCTTGTACAACGTACGGCTATTTCTATAAGTATGAGGCCTGTCACTTTTTAACCGTGCTATCCCCTTCATTTTAACAATAGACTACGGCTTTCAGTCCACCATTTGCTTAAAAATTCTCGTGAATGGTGGGGAGTGGCGGGAACAGTCTGGTCTGACAGTCCAATAATCTAGGCGAATAGCTATGGTGAAGGCTGGCTGCCCAGTAGGATAATGCGCAGCGCAGGTGTAAAGATGCAGTTTGCAAATATGATAACAAAGACTATTTATCATGAAGAGATAGTCAGTTACACATCACTTATTCACAATAACATGTAAGTAAATTTATAAATTAAATACCTTGTACAACGTACGGCTATTTCTATAAGTATGAGGCCTGTCACTTTTTAACCATGCTATCCCCTTCATTTTAACAATGGACTACGGCTTTCAGTCCACCATTTGCTTACAAATTGTCGTGAATGGTGGGGAGTGGCGGGAACTGTCTGGTCTGACAGTCCAATAATCTAGGCGAATAGCTATGGTGAAGGCTGGCTGCCCAGTAGGATTATGCGCAGCGAGGGTGTAAAGATGCAGTTTGCAAATATGATAACAAAGATTATTTATCATGAAGAGATAGTCAGTTGCACATCACTTACTCACAATAACATGTGAGTAAATGTATAAATTAAATACCTTGTACAACGTACGGCTATTTCTGTAAGTATGAGGCCTGTCACTTTTTAACCGTGCTATCCCCTTCATTTTAACAATGGACTACGGCTTTCAGTCCACCATTTGCTTAAAAATTCTCGTGAATGGTGGGGAGTGGCGGGAACTGTCTGGTCTGACAGTCCAATAATCTAGGCGAATAGCTATGGTGAAGGCTGGCTGCCCAGTAGGATTATGCGCAGCGAAGGTGTAAAGATGCAGTTTGCAAATATGATAACAAAGACTATTTATCATGAAGAGATAGTCAGTTACACATCACTTATTCACAATAACATGTAAGTAATGTATAAATTAAATACCTTGTACAACGTACGGCTATTTCTATAAGTATGAAGCCTGTCACTTTTTAACCGAGCTATCCCCTTCATTTTAACAATGGACTACGGCTTTCAGTCCACCATTTGCTTAAAAATTCTCGTGAATGGTGGGGAGTGGCGGGATCTGTCTGGTCTGACAGTCCAATAATCTAGGCGAATAGCTATGGTGAAGGCTGTCTGCCCAGTAGGATTATGCGCAGCGAAGGTGTAAAGATGCAGTTTGCAAATATGATAACAAATACTATTTATCATGAAGAGATAGTCAGTTACACATCACTTATTCACAATAACATGTAAGTAAATGTATAAATTAATACCTTGTACAACGTACGGCTATTTCTATAAGTATGAGGCCTGTCACTTTTTAACCGTGCTATCCCCTTCATTTTAACAATGGACTACGGCTTTCAGTCCACCATTTGCTTAAAAATTCTCGTGAATGGTGGGGAGGGGCGGGAACTGTCTGGTCTGACAGTCCAATAATCTAGGCGAATAGCTATGGTGAAGGCTGGCTGCCCAGTAGGATAATGCGCAGCGCAGGTGTAAAGATGCAGTTTGCAAATATGATAACAAAGACTATTTATCATGAAGAGATAGTCAGTTACACATCACTTATTCACAATAACATGTAAGTAAATTTATAAATTAAATACCTTGTACAACGTACGGCTATTTCTATAAGTATGAGGCCTGTCACTTTTTATCCGTGCTATCCCCTTCATTTTAACAATGGACTACGGCTTTCAGTCCACCATTTGCTTACAAATTGTCGTGAATGGTGGGGAGTGGCGGGAACTGTCTGGTCTGACAGTCCAATAATCTAGGCGAATAGCTATGGTGAAGGCTGGCTGCCCAGTAGGATTATGCGCAGCGAGGGTGTAAAGATGCAGTTTGCAAATATGATAACAAAGATTATTTATCATGAAGAGATAGTCAGTTGCACATCACTTACTCACAATAACATGTGAGTAAATGTATAAATTAAATACCTTGTACAACGTACGGCTATTTCTGTAAGTATGAGGCCTGTCACTTTTTAACCGTGCTATCCCCTTCATTTTAACAATGGACTACGGCTTTCAGTCCACCATTTGCTTAAAAATTCTCGTGAATGGTGGGGAGTGGCGGGAACTGTCTGGTCTGACAGTCCAATAATCTAGGCGAATAGCTATGGTGAAGGCTGGCTGCCCAGTAGGATTATGCGCAGCGAAGGTGTAAAGATGCAGTTTGCAAATATGATAACAAAGACTATTTATCATGAAGAGATAGTCAGTTACACATCACTTATTCACAATAACATGTAAGTAATGTATAAATTAAATACCTTGTACAACGTACGGCTATTTCTATAAGTATGAGGCCTGTCACTTTTTAACCGAGCTATCCCCTTCATTTTAACAATGGACTACCGCTTTCAGTCCACCATTTGCTTAAAAATTCTCGTGTATGGTGGGGAGTGGCGGGAACTGTCTGGTCTGACAGTCCAATAATCTAGGTGAATAGCTATGGTGAAGGCTGGCTGCCCAGTAGGATTATGCGCAGCGAAGGTGTAATGATGCAGTTTGCAAATATGATAACAAAGACTATTTACCATGAAGAGATAGTCAGTTACACATCACTTATTCACAATAACATGTAAGTAAATTTATAAATTAAATACCTTGTACAACGTACGGCTATTTCTATAAGTATGAGGCCTGTCACTTTTTAACCGTGCTATCCCCTTCATTTTAACAATGGACTACGGCTTTCAGTCCACCATTTGCTTACAAATTGTCGTGAATGGTGGGGAGTGGCGGAAACTGTCTGATCTGACAGTCCAATAATCTAGGCGAATAGCTATGGTGAAGGCTGGCTGCCCAGTAGGATTATGCGCAGCGAAGGTGTAAAGATGCAGTTTGCAAATATGATAACAAAGGTTATTTATCATGAAGAGATAGTCAGTTACACATCACTTACCCACAATAACATGTGAGTAAATGTATAAATTAAATACCTTGTACAACGTACGGCTATTTCTGTAAGTATGAGGCCTGTCACTTTTTAACCGTGCTATCCCCTTCATTTTAACAATGGACTACGGCTTTCAGTCCACCATTTGCTTAAAAATTCTCGTGAATGGTGGGGAGTGGCGGGAACTGTCTGGTCTGACAGTCCAATAATCTAGGCGAATAGCTATGGTGAAGGCTGTCTGCCCAGTAGGATTATGCGCAGCGAAGGTGTAAAGATGCAGTTTGCAAATATGATAACAAATACTATTTATCATGAAGAGATAGTCAGTTACACATCACTTATTCACAATAACATGTAAGTAAATGTATAAATTAAATACCTTGTACAACGTACGGCTATTTCTATAAGTATGAGGCCTGTCACTTTTTAACCGTGCTATCGCCTTCATTTTAACAATGCACTACCGCTTTCAGTCCACAATTTGCTTAAAAATTCTCGTGAATGGTGGGGAGTGGCGGGAACTGTCTGGTCTGACAGTCCAAAAATCTAGGCGAATAGCTATGGTGAAGGCTGGCTGCCCAGTAGGATTATGCGCAGCGAAGGTGTAAAGATGCAGTTTGCAAATATGATAACAAAGACTATTTACCAGGAAGAGATATTCAGTTACACATCACTTATTCATAATAACATGAGAGTAAATGTATAAATTAAATACCTTGTACAACGTACGGCTATTTCTATAAGTATGAGGCCTGTCACTTTTTAACCGTGCTATCCCCTTCATTTTAACAATGGACTACCGCTTTCAGTCCACCATTTGCTTAAAAATTCTCGTGGATGGTGGGGAGTGGCGGGAACTGTCTGGTCTGACAGTCCAATAATCTAGGCGAGTAGCTATGGTGAAGGCTGGCTGCCCAGTAGGATTATGCGCAGCGAAGGTGTAAAGATGCAGTTTGCAAATATGATAACAAAGACTATTTATCATGAAGAGATAGTCAGTTAACACATCACTTATTCACAATAACATGTAAGTAAATGTATAAATTAAATACCTTGTACAACGTACGGCTATTTCTATAAGTATGAGGCCTGTCACTTTTTAACCATGCTATCCCCTACATTTTAACAATGGACTACCGCTTTCAGTCCACCATTTGCTTAAAAATTCTCGTGAATGGTGGGGAGTGGCGGGAACTGTCTGGTCTGACAGTCCAATAATCTAGGCGAATAGCTATGGTGAACGCTGGCTGCCCAGTAGGATTATGCGCAGCGAAGGTGTAAAGATGCAGTTTGCAAATATGATAACAAAGACTATTTATCATGAAGAGATAGTCAATTACACATCACTTATTCATAATAACATGTGAGTAAATGTATAAATTAAATACCTTGTACAACGTACGGCTATTTCTATAAGTATGAGGCCTGTCACTTTTTAACCGTGCTATCGCCTTCATTTTAACAATGGACTACCGCTTTCAGTCCACCATTTGCTTAAAAATTCTCGTGAATGGTGGGGAGTGGCGGGAACTGTCTGGTCTGAGAGTCCAATAATCTAGGCGAATAGCTATGGTGAAGGCTGGCTGCCCAGTAGGATTATGCGCAGCGAAGGTGTAAAGATGCAGTTTGCAAATATGATAACAAAGACTATTTATCATGAAGAGATAGTCAGTTACACATCACTTATTCACAATAACATGTGAGTAAATGTAAAAATTAAATACCTTGTACACCGTACGGCTATTTCTATAAGTATGAGGCCTGTCACTTTTTAACCGTGCTATCGCCTTCATTTTAACAATGGACTACCGCTTTCAGTCCACCATTTGCTTAAAGATTCTCGTGAATGGTGGGGAGTGGCGGGAACTGTCTGGTCTGACAGTCCAATAATCTAGGCGAATTGCTATGGTGAAGGCTGGCTGCCCAGTAGGATTATGCGCAGCGAAGGTGTAAAGATGCAGTTTGCAAATATGATAACAAAGACTATTTATCATGAAGAGATAGTCAGTTACACATCACTTATTCAAAATAACATGTAAGTAAATGTATAAATTAATACCTTGTACAATGTACGGCTATTTCTATAAGTATGAGGCCTGCCACTTTTTAACCGTGCTATCCCCTTCATTTTAACAATGGACTACGGCTTTCAGTCCACCACTTGCTTACAAATTGTCGTGAATGGTGGGGAGTGGCGGGAACTGTCTGGTCTGACAGTCCAATAATCTAGGCGAATAGCTATGGTGAAGGCTGGCTGCCCAGTAGGATTATGCGCAGCGAAGGTGTAAAGATGCAGTTTGCAAATATGATAACAAAGACTATTTATCATGAAGAGATAGTCAGTTACACATCACTTATTCACAATAACATGTAAGTAATGTATAAATTAAATACCTTGTACAACGTACGGCTATTTCTATAAGTATGAGGCCTGTCACTTTTTAACCGTGCTATCCCCTTCATTTTAACAATGGACTACCGCTTTCAGTCCACCATTTGCTTAAAAATTCTCGTGAATGGTGGGGAGTGGCGGGAACTGTCTGGTCTGACAGTCCAATAATCTAGGCGAATAGCTATGGTGAAGGCTGGCTGCCCAGTAGGATTATGCGCAGCGGTGTAAAGATGCAGTTTGCAAATATGATAACAAAGATTATTTATCATGAAGAGATAGTCAGTTACACATCACTTATTCACAATAACATGTAAGTAAATGTATAAATTAAATACCTTGTACAACGTACGGCTATTTCTATAAGTATGAGGCCTGTCACTTTTTAACCATGCTATCCCCTTCATTTTAACAATGGACTACGGCTTTCAGTCCACCATTTGCTTACAAATTGTCGTGAATGGTGGGGAGTGGCGGGAACTGTCTGGTCTGACAGTCCAATAATCTAGGCGAATAGCTATGGTGAAGGCTGGCTGCCCAGTAGGATTATGCGCAGCGAAGGTGTAAAGCTGCAGTTTGCAAATATGATAACAAAGACTATTTATCATGAAGAGATAGTCAGTTACACATCACTTACTCACAATAACATGTGAGTAAATGTATAAATTAAATACCTTGTACAACGTACGGCTATTTCTGTAAGTATGAGGCCTGTCACTTTTTAACCGTGCTATCCCCTTCATTTTAACAATGGACTACGGCTTTCAGTCCACCATTTGCTTAAAAATTCTCGTGAATGGTGAGGAATGGCGGGAAGTGTCTGGTCTGACAGTCCAATAATCTAGGCGAATAGCTATGGTGAAGGCTGGCTGCCCAGTAGGATTATGCGCAGCGAAGGTGTAAAGATGCAGTTTTCAAATATGATAACAAATACTATTTATCATGAAGAGATAGTCAGTTACACATCAATTATTCACAATAACATGTAAGTAAATATATAAATTAAATACCTTGTACAACGTACGGCTATTTCTATAAGTATGAGGCCTGTCACTTTTTAACCGTGCTATCGCCTTCATTTTAACAATGGACTACCGCTTTCAGTCCACAATTTGCTTAAAAATTCTCGTGAATGGTGGGGAGTGGCGGGAACTGTCTGGTCTGACAGTCCAATAATCTAGGCGAATAGCTATGGTGAAGGCTGGCTGCCCAGTAGGATTATGTGCAGCGAAGGTGTAAAGATGCAGTTTGCAAATATGATAACAAAGACTATTTATCATGAAGAGATAGTCAGTTACACATCACTTATTCATAATAACATGTGAGTAAATGTATAAATTAAATACCTTGTACAACGTACGGCTATTTCTATAAGTATGAGGCCTGTCACTTTTTAACCGTGCTATCCCCTTCATTTTAACAATGGACTACCGCTTTCAGTCCACCATTTGCTTAAAAATTCTCGTGGATGGTGGGGAGTGGCGGGAACTGTCTGGTCTGACAGTCCAATAATCTAGGCGAATAGCTATGGTGAAGGCTGGCTGCCCAGTAGGATTATGCGCAGCGAAGGTGTAAAGACGCAGTTTGCAAATATGATAACAAAGACTATTTATCATGAAGAGATAGTCAGTTACACATCACTTATTCACAATAACATGTAAGTAAATGTATAAATTAAATACCTTGTACAACGTACGGCTATTTCTATAAGTATGAGGCCTGTCACTTTTTAACCGTGCTATCGCCTTCATTTTAACAATGGACTACCGCTTTCAGTCCACCATTTGCTTAAAAATTCTCGTGAATGGTGGGGAGTGGCGGGAACTGTCTGGTCTGACAGTCCAATAATCTAGGCGAATAGCTATGGTGAAGGCTGGCTGCCCAGTAGGATTATGCGCAGCGAATGTGTAAAGATGCAGTTTGCAAATATGATAACAAAGACTATTTATCATGAAGAGATAGTCAGTTACACATCACTTACTCTCAATAACATGTGAGTAAATGTATAAATTAAATACCTTGTACAACGTACGGCTATTTCTATAAGCATGAGGCCTGTCACTTTTTAACCGTGCTATCCCCTTCATTTTAACAATGGACTACCGCTTTCAGTCCATCATTTGCTTAAAAATTCTCGTGAATGGTGGGGAGTGGCGGGAACTGTCTGGTCTGACAGTCCAATAATCTAGGCGAATAGCTATGGTGAAGGCTGGCTGCCCAGTAGGATTATGCGCAGCGAAGGTGTAAAGATGCAGTTTGCAAATATGATAACAAAGACTATTTATCATGAAGAGATAGTCAGTTACACATCACTTATTCACAATAACATGTAAGTAAATGTATAAATTAAATACCTTGTACAACGTACGGCTATTTCTATAAGTATGAGGCCTGTCACTTTTTAACCGTGCTATCCCCTTCATTTTAACAATGGACTACCGCTTTCAGTCCACCATTTGCTTAAAAATTCTCGTGAATGGTGGGGAGTGGCGGGAACTGTCTGGTCTGACAGTCCAATAATCTAGGCGAATAGCTATGGTGAAGGCTGGCTGCCCAGTAGGATTATGTGCAGCGAAGGTGTAAAGATGCAGTTTGCAAATATGATAACAAAGACTATTTATCATGAAGAGATAGTCAGTTACACATCCCATATTCACAATAACATGTAAGTAAATGTATAAATTAAATACCTTGTACAACGTACGGCTATTTCTATAAGTATGAGGCCTGTCACTTTTTAACCGTGCTATCCCCTTCATTTTAACAATGGACTACCGCTTTCAGTCCACCATTTGCTTAAAAATTCTCGTGAATGGTGGGGAGTGGCGGGAACTGTCTGGTCTGACAGTCCAATAATCTAGGCGAATAGCTATGGTGAAGGCTGGCTGCCCAGTAGGATTATGCGCAGCGAAGGTGTAAAGATGCAGTTTGCAAATATGATAACAAAGACTATTTATCATGAAGAGATAGTCAGTTACACATCACTTACTCACAATAACATGTGAGTAAATGTATAAATTAAATACCTTGTACAACGTACGGCTATTTCTATAAGTATGAGGCCTGTCACTTTTTAACCATGCTATCCCCTTCATTTTAACAATGGACTACCGCTTTCAGTCCACCATTTGCTTAAAAATTCTCGTGAATGGTGGGGAGTGGCGGGAACTGTCTGGTCTGACAGTCCAATAATCTAGGCGAATAGCTATGGTGAAGGCTGGCTGCCCAGTAGGATTATGCGCAGCGAAGGTGTAAAGATGCAGTTTGCAAATATGATAACAAAGACTATTTATCATGAAGAGATAGTCAGTTACACATCACTTATTCACAATAACATGTAAGTAAATGTATAAATTAAATACCTTGTACAACGTACGGCTATTTCTATAAGTATGAGGCCTGTCACTTTTTAACCGTGCTATCGCCTTCATTTTAACAATGGACTACGGCTTTGAGTCCACCATTTGCTTAAAAATTCTCGTGAATGGTGGGGAGTGGCGGGAACTGTCTGGTCTGACAGTCAAATAATCTAGGCGAATAGCTATGGTGAAGGCTGGCTGCCCAGTAGGATTATGCGCAGCGAAGGTGTAAAGATGCAGTTTGCAAATATGATAACAAAGACTATTTATCATGAAGAGATAGTCAGTTACACATCACTTATTCACAATAACATGTAAGTAAATGTATAAATTAAATACCTTGTACAACGTACGGCTATTTCTATAAGTATGAGGCCTGTCACTTTTTAACCGTGCTATCCCCTTCATTTTAACAATGGACTACCGCTTTCAGTCCACCATTTGCTTAAAAATTCTCGTGAATGGTGGGGAGTGGCGGGAACTGTCTGGTCTGACAGTCCAATAATCTAGGCGAATAGCTATGGTGAAGGCTGGCTGCCCAGTAGGATTATGCGCAGCGAAGGTGTAAAGATGCAGTTTGCAAATATGATAACAAATACTATTTATCATGAAGAGATAGTCAGTTACACATCACTTACTCACAATAACATGTGAGTAAATGTATAAATTAAATACCTTGTACAACGTACGGCTATTTGTATAAGTATGAGGCCTGTCACTTTTTAACCATGCTATCCCCTTCATTTTAACAATGGACTACCGCTTTCAGTCCACCATTTGCTTAAAAATTCTCGTGAATGGTGGGGAGTGGCAGGAACTGTCTGGTCTGACAGTCCAATAATCTAGGCGAATAGCTATGGTGAAGGCTGGCTGCCCAGTAGGATTATGCGCAGCGAAGGTGTAAAGATGCAGTTTGCAAATATGATAACAAAGACTATTTATCATGAAGAGATAGTCAGTTACACATCACTTATTCACAATAACATGTAAGTAAATGTATAAATTAAATACCTTGTACAACGTATGGCTATTTCTATTAGTATGAGGCCTGTCACTTTTTAACCGTGCTATCCCCTTCATTTTAACAATGGACTACCGCTTTCAGTCCACCATTTGCTTAAAAATTCTCGTGGATGGTGGGGAGTGGCGGGAACTGTCTGGTCTGACAGTCCAATAATCTAGGCGAATAGCTATGGTGAAGGCTGGCTGCCCAGTAGGACTATGCGCAGCGAAGGTGTAAAGATGCAGTTTGCAAATATGATAACAAAGACTATTTATCATGAAGAGATAGTCAGCTACACATCACTTATTCACAATAACATGTAAGTAAATGTATAAATTAAATACCTTGTACAACGTACGGCTATTTCTATAAGTATGAGGCCTGTCACTTTTTAACCGTGCTATCCCCTTCATTTTAACAATGGACTACCGCTTTCAGTCCACCATTTGCTTAAAAATTCTCGTGAATGGTGGGGAGTGGCGGGAACTGTCTGGTCTGACAGTCCAATAATCTAGGCGAATAGCTATGGTGAAGGCTGGCTGCCCAGTAGGATTATGCGCAGCGAAGGTGTAAAGATGCAGTTTGCAAATATGATAACAAAGACTATTTATCATGAAGAGATAGTCAGTTACACATCATTTATTCATAATAACATGTGAGTAAATGTATAAATTAAATACCTTGTACAACGTACGGCTATTTCTATAAGTATGAGGCCTGTCACTTTTTAACCGTGCTATCCCCTTCATTTTAACAATGGACTACCGCTTTCGGTCCACCATTTGCTTAAAAATTCTCGTGAATGGTGGGGAGTGGCGGGAACTGTCTGGTCTGACAGTCCAATAATCTAGGCGAATAGCTATGGTGAAGGCTGGCTGCCCAGTGGGATTATGCGCAGCGAAGGTGTAAAGATGCAGTTTGCAAATATGATAACAAAGACTATTTATCATGAAGAGATAGTCAGTTACACATCACTTATTCATAATAACATGAGAGTAAATGTATAAATTAAATACCTTGTACAACGTACGGCTATTTCTATAAGTATGAGGCCTGTCACTTTTTAACCGTGCTATCCCCTTCATTTTAACAATGGACTACCGCTTTCAGTCCACCATTTGCTTAAAAATTCTTGTCGATGGTGGGGAGTGGCGGGAACTGTCTGGTCTGACAGTCCAATAATCTAGGCGAATAGCTATGGTGAAGGCTGGCTGCCCAGTAGGATTATGCGCAGCGAAGGTGTAAAGATGCAGTTTGCAAATATGATAACAAAGACTATTTATCATGAAGAGATAGTCAGTTACACATCACTTATTCACAATAACATGTAAGTAAATGTATAAATTAAATACCTTGCACAATGTATGGCTATTTCTATAAGTATGAGGCCCGTCACTTTTTAACCGTGCTATCCCTTTCATTTTAACAATGGACTACCGCTTTCAGTCCACCATTTGCTTAAAAATTCTCGTGGATGGTGGGGAGTGGCGGGAACTATCTGGTCTGACAGCCCAATAATCTAGGCGAATAGCTATGGTGAAGGCTGGCTGCCCAGTAGGACTATGCGCAGCGAAGGTGTAAAGATGCAGTTTGCAAATATGATAACAAAGACTATTTATCATGAAGAGATAGTCAGCTACACATCACTTATTCACAATAACATGTAAGTAAATGTATAAATTAAATACCTTGTACAACGTACGGCTATTTCTATAAGTATGAGGCCTGTCACTTTTTAACCGTGCTATCCCCTTCATTTTAACAATGGACTACCGCTTTCAGTCCACCATTTGCTTAAAAATTCTCGTGAATGGTGGGGAGTGGCGGGAACTGTCTGGTCTGACAGTCCAATAATCTAGGCGAATAGCTATGGTGAAGGCTGGCTGCCCAGTAGGATTATGCGCAGCGAAGGTGTAAAGATGCAGTTTGCAAATATGATAACAAAGACTATTTATCATGAAGAGATAGTCAGTTACACATCACTTATTCACAAAAACATGTAAGTAAATGTATAAATTAAATACCTTGTACAACGTACGGCTATTTCTATCAGTATGAGGCCTGTCACTTTTTAACCGTGCTATCCCCTTCATTTTAACAATGGACTACCGCTTTCAGTCCACCATTTGCTTAAAAATTCTCGTGAATGGTGGGGAGTGGCGGGAACTGTCTGGTCTGAGAGTCCAATAATCTAGGCGAATAGCTATGGTGAAGGCTGGCTGCCCAGTAGGATTATGCGCAGCGAAGGTGTAAAGATGCAGTTTGCAAATATGATAACAAAGACTATTTATCATGAAGAGATAGTCAGTTACACATCATTTATTCATAATAACATGTGAGTAAATGTATAAATTAAATACCTTGTACAACGTACGGCTATTTCTATAAGTATGAGGCCTGTCACTTTTTAACCGTGCTATCCCCTTCATTTTAACAATGGACTACCGCTTTCAGTCCACCATTTGCTTAAAAATTCTCGTGAATGGTGGGGAGTGGCGGGAACTGTCTGGTCTGACAGTCCAATAATCTAGGCGAATAGCTATGGTGAAGGCTGGCTGCCCAGTAGGATTATGCGCAGCGAAGGTGTAAAGATGCAGTTTGCAAATATGATAACAAAGACTATTTGTCATGAAGAGATAGTCAGTTACACATCACTTACTCACAATAACATGTGAGTAAATGTATAAATTAAATACCTTGTACAACGTACGGCTATTTCTATAAGTATGAGGCCTGTCACTTTCTAACCGTGCTATCGCCTTCATTTTAACAATGGACTACCGCTTTCAGTCCACCATTTGCTTAAAAATTATCGTGAATGGTGGGGAGTGGCGGGAACTGTCTGGTCTGACAGTCCAATAATCTAGGCGAATAGCTATGGTGAAGGCTGGCTGCCCAGTAGGATTATGCGCAGCGAAGGTGTAAAGATGCAGTTTGCAAATATGATAACAAAGACTATTTATCATGAAGAGATAGTCAGTTACACATCACTTATTCACAATAACATGTAAGTAAACGTATAAATTAAATACCTTGTACAACGTACGGCTATTTCTATAAGTATGAAGCCTGTCACTTTTTAACCGTGCTATCCCCTTCATTTTAACAATGGACTACGGCTTTCAGTCCACCATTTGCTTAAAAATTCTCGTGAATGGTGGGGAGTGGCGGGAACTGTCTGGTCTGACAGTCCAATAATCTAGGCGAATAGCTATGGTGAAGGCTGGCTGCCCAGTAGGATTATGCGCAGCGAAGGTGTAAAGATGCAGTTTGCAAATATGATAACAAAGACTATTTATCATGAAGAGATAGTCAGTTACACATCACTTATTCACAATAACATGTAAGTAAATGTATAAATTAAATACCTTGTACAACGTACGGCTATTTCTATAAGTATGAGGCCTGTCACTTTTTAACCGTGCTATCCCCTTCATTTTAACAATGGACTACGGCTTTCAGTCCACCATTTGCTTACAAATTGTCGTGAATGGTGGGGAGTGGCGGGAACTGTCTGGTCTGACAGTCCAATAATCTAGGCGAATAGCTATGGTGAAGGCTGGCTGCCCAGTAGGATTATGCGCAGCGAAGGTGTAAAGATGCAGTTTGCAAATATGATAACAAAGACTATTTATCATGAAGAGATAGTCAGTTACACATCACTTATTCACAATAACATGTAAGTAAATGTATAAATTAAATACCTTGTACAACGTACGGCTATTTCTATAAGTATGAGGCCTGTCACTTTTTAACCGTGCTATCCCCTTCATTTTAACAATGGACTACGGCTTTCAGTCCACCATTTGCTTACAAATTGTCGTGAATGGTGGGGAGTGGCGGGAACTGTCTGGTCTGACAGTCCAATAATCTAGGCGAATAGCTATGGTGAAGGCTGGCTGCCCAGTAGGATTATGCGCAGCGAAGGTGTAAAGATGCAGTTTGCAAATATGATAACGAAGACTATATATCATGAAGAGATAGTCAGTTACACATCACTTATTCACAATAACATGTAAGTAAATGTATAAATTAAATACCTTGTACAACGTACGGCTATTTCTATAAGTATGAGGCCTGTCACTTTTTAACCGTGCTATCGCCTTCATTTTAACAATGGACTACCGCTTTCAGTCCACCATTTGCTTAAAAATTCTCGTGGATGGTGGGGAGTGGCGGGAACTGTCTGGTCTGACAGTCCAATAATCTAGGCGAATAGCTATGGTGAAGGCTGGCTGCCCAGTAGGATTATGCGCAGCGAAGGTGTAAAGATGCAGTTTGCAAATATGATAACAAAGACTATTTATCATGAAGAGATAGTCAGTTACACATCACTTATTCAAAATAACATGTAAGTAAATGTATAAATTAAATACCTTGTACAACGTACGGCTATTTCTATAAGTATGAGGCCTGTCACTTTTTAACCGTGCTATCCCCTTCATTTTAACAATGGACTACCGCTTTCAGTCCACCATTTGCTTAAAAATTCTCGTGAATGGTGGGGAGTGGCGGGAACTGTCTGGTCTGACAGTCCAATAATCTAGGCGAATAGCTATGGTGAAGGCTGGCTGCCCAGTAGGATTATGCGCAGCGAAGGTGTAAAGATGCAGTTTGCAAATATGATAACAAAGACTATTTATCATGAAGAGATAGTCAGTTACACATCACTTATTCACAATAACATGTAAGTAAATGTATAAATTAAATACCTTGTACAACGTACGGCTATTTCTATAAGTATGAGGCCTGTCACTTTTTAACCGTGCTATCCCCTTCATTTTAACAATGGACTACCGCTTTCAGTCCACCATTTG
The DNA here is from genome assembly GCF_023864345.2 of Schistocerca serialis cubense. Taxonomy (NCBI): domain Eukaryota; kingdom Metazoa; phylum Arthropoda; class Insecta; order Orthoptera; family Acrididae; genus Schistocerca; species Schistocerca serialis. The sequence goes on along the minus strand of NC_064638.1, from coordinate 1,231,372,880 downwards.
CTTAAAAATTCTCGTGAATGGTGGGGAGTGGCGGGAACTGTCTGGTCTGACAGTCCAATAATCTAGGCGAATAGCTATGGTGAAGGCTGGCTGCCCAGTAGGATTATGCGCAGCGAAGGTGTAAAGATGCAGTTTGCAAATATGATAACAAAGACTATTTATCATGAAGAGATAGTCAGTTACACATCACTTATTCATAATAACATGTGAGTAAATGTATAAATTAAATACCTTGTACAACGTACGGCTATTTCTATAAGTATGAGGCCTGTCACTTTTTAACCGTGCTATCCCCTTCGTTTCAACAATGGACTACCGCTTTCAGTCCACCATTTGCTTAAAAATTCTTGTCGATGGTGGGGAGTGGCGGGAACTGTCTGGTCTGACAGTCCAATAATCTAGGCGAATAGCTATGGTGAAGGCTGGCTGCCCAGTAGGATTATGCGCAGCGAAGGTGTAAAGATGCAGTTTGCAAATATGATAACAAAGACTATTTATCATGAAGAGATAGTCAGTTACACATCACTTATTCACAATAACATGTAAGTAAATGTATAAATTAAATACCTTGTACAACGTATGGCTATTTCTATAAGTATGAGGCCTGTCACTTTTTAACCGTGCTATCCCCTTCATTTTAACAATGGACTACCGCTTTCAGTCCACCATTTGCTTAAAAATTCTCGTGGATTGTGGGGAGTGGCGGGAACTGTCTGGTCTGACAGTCCAATAATCTAGGCGAATAGCTATGGTGAAGGCTGGCTGCCCAGTAGGACTATGCGCAGCGAAGGTGTAAAGATGCAGTTTGCAAATATGATAACAAAGACTATTTATCATGAAGAGATAGTCAGCTACACATCACTTATTCACAATAACATGTAAGTAAATGTATAAATTAAATACCTTGTACAACGTACGGCTATTTCTATAAGTATGAGACCTGTCACTTTTTAACCGTGCTATCCCCTTCATTTTAACAATGGACTACCGCTTTCAGTCCACCATTTGCTTAAAAATTCTCGTGAATGGTGGGGAGTGGCGGGAACTGTCTGGTCTGACAGTCCAATAATCTAGGCGAATAGCTATGGTGAAGGCTGGCTGCCCAGTAGGATTATGCGCAGCGAAGGTGTAAAGATGCAGTTTGCAAATATGATAACAAAGACTATTTATCATGAAGAGATAGTCAGTTACACATCACTTATTCATAATAACATGTGAGTAAATGTATAAATTAAATACCTTGTACAACGTACGGCTATTTCTATAAGTATGAGGCCTGTCACTTTTTAACCGTGCTATCCCCTTCATTTTAACAATGGACTACGGCTTTCAGTCCACCATTTGCTTAAAAATTCTCGTGAATGGTGGGGAGTGGCGGGAACTGTCTGGTCTGACAGTCCAATAATCTAGGCGAATAGCTATGGTGAAGGCTGGCTGCCCAGTAGGATTATGCGCAGCGAAGGTGTAAAGATGCAGTTTGCAAATATGATAACAAAGACTATTTATCATGAAGAGATAGTCAGTTACACATCACTTACTCACAATAACATGTGAGTAAATGTATAAATTAAATACCTTGTACAACGTACGGCTATTTCTATAAGTATGAGGCCTGTCACTTTTTAACCATGCTATCGCCTTCATTTTAACAATGGACTACCGCTTTCAGTCCACCATTTGCTTAAAAATTATCGTGAATGGTGGGGAGTGGCGGGAACTGTCTGGTCTGACAGTCCAATAATCTAGGCGAATAGCTATGGTGAAGGCTGGCTGCCCAGTAGGATTATGCGCAGCTAAGGTGTAAAGATGCAGTTTGCAAATATGATAACAAAGACTATTTATCATGAAGAGATAGTCAGTTACACATCACTTATTCACAATAACATGTAAGTAAATTTATAAATTAAATACCTTGTACAACGTACGGCTATTTCTATAAGTATGAGGCCTGTCGCTTTTTAACCGTGCTATCCCCTTCATTTTAACAATGGACTACCGCTTTCAGTCCACCATTTGCTTAAAAATTCTCGTGAATGGTGGGGAGTGGCGGGAACTGTCTGGTCTGACAGTCCAATAATCTAGGCGAATAGCTATGGTGAAGGCTGGCTGCCCAGTAGGATTATGCGCAGCGAAGGTGTAAAGATGCAGTTTGCAAATATGATAACAAAGACTATTTATCATGAAGAGATAGTCAGTTACACATCACTTATTCATAATAACATGTGAGTAAATGTATAAATTAAATACCTTGTACAACGTACGGCTATTTCTATAAGTATGAGGCCTGTCACTTTTTAACCGTGCTATCCCCTTCATTTTAACAATGGACTACGGCTTTCAGTCCACCATTTGCTTAAAAATTCTCGTGAATGGTGGGGAGTGGCGGGAACTGTCTGGTCTGACAGTCCAATAATCTAGGCGAATAGCTATGGTGAAGGCTGGCTGCCCAGTAGGATTATGCGCAGCGAAGGTGTAAAGATGCAGTTTGCAAATATGATAACAAAGACTATTTATCATGAAGAGATAGTCAGTTACACATCACTTATTCACAATAACATGTAAGTAAATGTATAAATTAAATACCTTGTACAGCGTACGGCTATTTCTATAAGTATGAGGCCTGTCACTTTTTAACCGTGCTATCCCCTTCATTTTAACAATGGACTAAGGCTTTCAGTCCACCATTTGCTTACAAATTGTCGTGAATGGTGGGGAGTGGCGGGAACTGTCTGGTCTGACAGTCCAATAATCTAGGCGAATAGCTATGGTGAACACTGGCTGCCCAGTAGGATAATGCGCAGCGAAGGTGTAAAGATGCAGTTTGCAAATATGATAACAAAGACTATTTATCATGAAGAGATAGTCAGTTACACATCACTTATTCACAATAACATGTGAGTAAATGTATAAATTAAATACCTTGTACAACGTACGGCTATTTCTATAAGTATGAGGCCTGTCACTTTTTAACCGTGCTATCCCCTTCATTTTAACAATGGACTACCGCTTCCGGTCCACCATTTGCTTAAAAATTCTCGTGAATGGTGGGGAGTGGCGGGAACTGTCTGGTCTGACAGTCCAATAATCTAGGCGAATAGCTATGGTGAAGGCTGGCCGCCCAGTAGGATTATGCGCAGCGAAGGTGTAAAGATGCAGTTTGCAAATATGATAACAAAGACTATTTATCATGAAGAGATAGTCAGTTACACATCACTTATTCACAATAACATGTGAGTAAATGTATAAATTAAATACCTTGTACAACGTACGGCTATTTCTATAAGTATGAGGTCTGTCACTTTTTAACCGTGCTATCCCCTTCATTTTAACAATGGACTACGGCTTTCAGTCCACCATTTGCTTAAAAATTCTCATGAATGGTGGGGAGTGGCGGGAACTGTCTGGTCTGACAGTCCAATAATCTAGGCGAATAGCTATGGTGAAGGCTGGCTGCCCAGTAGGATTATGCGCAGCGAAGGTGTAAAGATGCAGTTTGCAAATATGATAACAACGACTATTTATCATGAAGAGATAGTCAGTTACACATCACTTATTCACAATAACATGTAAGTAAATGTATAAATTAAATACCTTGTACAACGTACGGCTATTTCTATAAGTATGAGGCCTGTCACTTTTTAACCGTGCTATCCCCTTCATTTTAACAATGGACTACCGCTTTCAGTCCACCATTTGCTTAAAAATTCTCGTGAATGGTGGGGAGTGGCGGGAACTGTCTGGTCTGACAGTCCAATAATCTAGGCGAATAGCTATGGTGAAGGCTGGCTGCCCAGTAGGATTATGCGCAGCGAAGGTGTAAAGATGCAGTTTGCAAATATGATAACAAAGACTATTTATCATGAAGAGATAGTCAGTTACACATCACTTATTCACAATAACATGTGAGTAAATGTATAAATTAAATACCTTGTACAACGTACGGCTATTTCTATAAGTATGAGGCCTGTCACTTTTTAACCGTGCTATCCCCTTCATTTTAACAATGGACTACGGCTTTCAGTCCACCATTTGCTTACAAATTGTCGTGAATGGTGGGGAGTGGCGGGAACTGTCTGGTCTGACAGTCCAATAATCTAGGCGAATAGCTATGGTGAAGGCTGGCTGCCCAGTAGGATTATGCGCAGCGAAGGTGTAAAGATGCAGTTTGCAAATATGATAACAAAGACTATTTATCATGAAGAGATAGTCAGTTACAGATCACTTATTCACAATAACACGTGAGTAAATGTATAAATTAAATACCTTGTACAACGTACGGCTATTTCTATAAGTATGAGGCCTGTCACTTTTTAACCGTGCTATCCCCTTCATTTTAAAAATGGACTACGGCTTTCAGTCCACCATTTGCTTAAAAATTCTCGTGAATGGTGGGGAGTGGCGGGAACTGTCTGGTCTGACCGTCCAATAATCTAGGCGAATAGCTATGGTGAAGGCTGGCTGCCCAGTAGGATTATGCGCAGCGAAGGTGTAAAGATGCAGTTTGCAAATATGATAACAAAGACTATTTATCATGAAGAGATAGTCAGTTACACATCACTTATTCACAATAACATGTAAGTAAATGTATAAATTAAATACCTTGTACAACGTACGGCTATTTCTATAAGTATGAGGCCTGTCACTTTTTAACCGTGCTATCCCCTTCATTTTAACAATGGACTACCGCTTTCAGTCCACCATTTGCTTAAAAATTCTCGTGAGTGGTGGGGAGTAGCGGGAACTGTCTGGTCTGACAGTCCAATAATCTGGGCGAATAGCTATGGTGAAGGCTGGCTGCCCAGTAGGATTATGCGCAGCGAAGGTGTAAAGATGCAGTTTGCAAATATGATAACAAAGACTATTTATCATGAAGAGATAGTCAGTTACACATCACTTATTCACAATAACATGTAAGTAAATGTATAAATTAAATACCTTGTACAACGTACGGCTATTTCTATAAGTATGAGGCCTGTCACATTTTAACCGTGCTATCCCCTTCATTTTAACAATGGACTACCGCTTTCAGTCCACCATTTGCTTAAACATTCTTGTGAATGGTGGGGAGTGGTGGGAACTGTCTGGTCTGACAGTCCAATAATCTAGGCGAATAGCTATGGTGAAGGCTGGCTGCCCAGTAGGATTATGCGCAGCGAAGATGTAAAGATGCAGTTTGCAAATATGATAACAAAGACTATTTATCATGAAGAGATAGTTACACATCACCTATTCACATTAACATGTAAGTAAATGTATAAATTAAATACCTTGTCCAACGTACGGCTATTTCTATAAGTATGAGGCCTGTCACTTTTTAACCGTGCTATCCCCTTCATTTTAACAATGGACTACCGCTTTCAGTCCACCATTTGCTTAAAAATTCTTGTGAATGGTGGGGAGTAGCGGGAACTGTCTGGTCTGACAGTCCAATAATCTTGGCGAATAGCTATGGTGAAGGCTGGCTGCCCAGTACGATTATGCGCAGCAAAGGTGTAAAGATGCAGTTTGCAAATATGATAACAAAGACTATTTATCATGAAGAGATAGTCAGTTACACTTCACTTATTCACAATAACATGTAAGTAAATGTATAAATTAAATACCTTGTACAACGTACGGCTATTTCTATAAGTATGAGGCCTGTCACTGTTTAACCGTGCTATCCCCTTCATTTTAACAATGGACTACCGCTTTCAGACCACCATTTGCTTAAAAATTCTCGTGAATGGTGGGGAGTGGCAGGAACTGTCTGGTCTGACAGTCCAATAATCTAGGCGAATAGCTATGGTGAAGGCTGGCTGCCCAGAAGGATAATGCGAAGCGAAGGTGTAAAGATGCAGTTTGCAAATATGATAACAAAGACTATTTATCATGAAGAGATAGTCAGTTACACATCACTTATTCACAATAATATGTGAGTAAATGTATAAATTAAATACCTTGTACAACGTACGGCAATTTCTATAAGTATGAGGCCTGTCACTTTTTAACCGTGCTATCCCCTTCATTTTAACAATGGACTACCGCTTTCAGTCCACCATTTGCTTAAAAATTCTCGTGAATGGTGGGGAGTGGCGGGAACTGTCTGGTCTGACAGTCCAATAATCTAGGCGAATAGCTATGGTGAAGGCTGGCTGCCCAGTAGGATTATGCGCAGCGAAGGTGTAAAGATGCAGTTTGCAAATATGATAACAAAGACTATTTATCATGAAGAGATAGTCAGTTACACATCACTTATTCACAATAACATGTGAGTAAATGTATAAATTAAATACCTTGTACAACGTACGGCTATTTCTATAAGTATGAGGCCTGTCACTTTTTAACCGTGCTATCCCCTTCATTTTAACAATGGACTACGGCTTTCAGTCCACCATTTGCTTACAAATTGTCGTGAATGGTGGGGAGTGGCGGGAACTGTCTGGTCTGACAGTCCAATAATCTAGGCGAATAGCTATGGTGAAGGCTGGCTGCCCAGTAGGATTATGCGCAGCGAAAGTGTAAAGATGCAGTTTGCAAATATGATAACAAAGACTATTTATCATGAAGAGATAGTCAGTTACAGATCACTTATTCACAATAACACGTGAGTAAATGTATAAATTAAATACCTTGTACAACGTACGGCTATTTCTATAAGTATGAGGCCTGTCACTTTTTAACCGTGCTATCCCCTTCATTTTAAAAATGGACTACGGCTTTCAGTCCTTCATTTGCTAAAAAATTCTCGTGAATGGTGGGGAGTGGCGGGAACTGTCTGGTCTGACCGTCCAATAATCTAGGCGAATAGCTATGGTGAAGGCTGGCTGCCCAGTAGGATTATGCGCAGCGAAGGTGTAAAGATGCAGTTTGCAAATATGATAACAAAGACTATTTATCATGAAGAGATAGTCAGTTACACATCACGTATTCACAATAACATGTAAGTAAATGTATAAATTAAATACCTTGTACAACGTACGGCTATTTCTATAAGTATGAGGCCTGTCACTTTTTAACCGTGCTATCCCCTTCATTTTAACAATGGACTACCGCTTTCAGTCCACCATTTGCTTAAAAATTCTCGTGAGTGGTGGGGAGTAGCGGGAACTGTCTGGTCTGACAGTCCAATAATCTGGGCGAATAGCTATGGTGAAGGCTGGCTGCCCAGTAGGATTATGCGCAGCGAAGGTGTAAAGATGCAGTTTGCAAATATGATAACAAAGACTATTTATCATGAAGAGATAGTCAGTTACACATCACTTATTCACAATAACATGTAAGTAAATGTATAAATTAAATACCTTGTACAACGTACGGCTATTTCTATAAGTATGAGGCCTGTCACATTTTAACCGTGCTATCCCCTTCATTTTAACAATGGACTACCGCTTTCAGTCCACCATTTGCTTAAACATTCTTGTGAATGGTGGGGAGTGGTGGGAACTGTCTGGTCTGACAGTCCAATAATCTAGGCGAATAGCTATGGTGAAGGCTGGCTGCCCAGTAGGATTATGCGCAGCGAAGATGTAAAGATGCAGTTTGCAAATATGATAACAAAGACTATTTATCATGAAGAGATAGTTACACATCACCTATTCACATTAACATGTAAGTAAATGTATAAATTAATTACCTTGTCCAACGTACGGCTATTTCTATAAGTATGAGGCCTGTCACTTTTTAACCGTGCTATCCCCTTCATTTTAACAATGGACTACCGCTTTCAGTCCACCATTTGCTTAAAAATTCTTGTGAATGGTGGGGAGTAGCGGGAACTGTCTGGTCTGACAGTCCAATAATCTTGGCGAATAGCTATGGTGAAGGCTGGCTGCCCAGTACGATTATGCGCAGCAAAGGTGTAAAGATGCAGTTTGCAAATATGATAACAAAGACTATTTATCATGAAGAGATAGTCAGTTACACTTCACTTATTCACAATAACATGTAAGTAAATGTATAAATTAAATACCTTGTACAACGTACGGCTATTTCTATAAGTATGAGGCCTGTCACTGTTTAACCGTGCTATCCCCTTCATTTTAACAATGGACTACCGCTTTCAGTCCACCATTTGCTTAAAAATTCTCGTGAATGGTGGGGAGTGGCAGGAACTGTCTGGTCTCACAGTCCAATAATCTAGGCGAATAGCTATGGTGAAGGCTGGCTGCCCAGTAGGATAATGCGAAGCGAAGGTGTAAAGATGCAGTTTGCAAATATGATAACAAAGACTATTTATCATGAAGAGATAGTCAGTTACACATCACTTATTCACAATAACATGTGAGTAAATGTATAAATTAAATACCTTGTACAACGTACGGCAATTTCTATAAGTATGAGGCCTGTCACTTTTTAACCGTGCTATCCCCTTCATTTTAACAATGGACTACCGCTTTCAGTCCACCATTTGCTTAAAAATTCTCGTGAATGGTGGGGAGTGGCGGGAACTGTCTGGTCTGACAGTCCAATAATCTAGGCGAATAGCTATGGTGAAGGCTGGCTGCCCAGTAGGATTATGCGCAGCGAAGGTGTAAAGATGCAGTTTGCAAATATGATAACAAAGACTATTTATCATGAAGAGATAGTCAGTTACACATCACTTATTCACAATAACATGCGAGTAAATGTATAAATTAAATACCTTGTACAACGTACGGCTATTTCTATAAGTATGAGGCCTGTCACTTTTTAACCGTGCTATCCCCTTCATTTTAACAATGGACTACGGCTTTCAGTCCACCATTTGCTTACAAATTGTCGTGAATGGTGGGGAGTGGCGGGAACTGTCTGGTCTGACAGTCCAATAATCTAGGCGAATAGCTATGGTGAGGGCTGGCTGCCCAGTAGGATTATGCGCAGCGAAGGTGTAAAGATGCAGTTTGCAAATATGATAACAAAGACTATTTATCATGAAGAGATAGTCAGTTACAGATCACTTATTCACAATAACACGTGAGTAAATGTATAAATTAAATACCTTGTACAACGTACGGCTATTTCTATAAGTATGAGGCCTGTCACTTTTTAACCGTGCTATCCCCTTCATTTTAAAAATGGACTACGGCTTTCAGTCCACCATTTGCTTAAAAATTCTCGTGAATGGTGGGGAGTGGCGGGAACTGTCTGGTCTGACCGTCCAATAATCTAGGCGAATAGCTATGGTGAAGGCTGGCTGCCCAGTAGGATTATGCGCAGCGAAGGTGTAAAGATGCAGTTTGCAAATATGATAACAAAGACTATTTATCATGAAGAGATAGTCAGTTACACATCACTTATTCACAATAACATGTAAGTAAATGTATAAATTAAATACCTTGTACAACGTACGGCTATTTCTATAAGTATGAGGCCTGTCACTTTTTAACCGTGCTATCCCCTTCATTTTAACAATGGACTACCGCTTTCAGTCCACCATTTGCTTAAAAATTCTCGTGAGTGGTGGGGAGTAGCGGGAACTGTCTGGTCTGACAGTCCAATAATCTAGGCGAATAGCTATGGTGAAGGCTGGCTGCCCAGTAGGATTATGCACAGCGAAGATGTAAAGATGCAGTTTGCAAATATGATAACAAAGACTATTTATCATGAAGAGATAGTTACACATCACCTATTCACATTAACATGTAAGTAAATGTATAAATTAAATACCTTGTCCAACGTACGGCTATTTCTATAAGTATGAGGCCTGTCACTTTTTAACCGTGCTATCCCCTTCATTTTAACAATGGACTACCGCTTTCAGTCCACCATTTGCTTAAAAATTCTTGTGAATGGTGGGGAGTAGCGGGAACTGTCTGGTCTGACAGTCCAATAATCTTGGCGAATAGCTATGGTGAAGGCTGGCTGCCCAGTACGATTATGCGCAGCAAAGGTGTAAAGATGCAGTTTGCAAATATGATAACAAAGACTATTTATCATGAAGAGATAGTCAGTTACACTTCACTTATTCACAATAACATGTAAGTAAATGTATAAATTAAATACCTTGTACAACGTACGGCTATTTCTATAAGTATGAGGCCTGTCACTGTTTAACCGAGCTATCCCCTTCATTTTAACAATGGACTACCGCTTTCAGTCCACCATTTGCTTAAAAATTCTCGTGAATGGTGGGGAGTGGCAGGAACTGTCTGGTCTCACAGTCCAATAATCTAGGCGAATAGCTATGGTGAAGGCTGGCTGCCCAGTAGGATAATGCGAAGCGAAGGTGTAAAGATGCAGTTTGCAAATATGATAACAAAGACTATTTATCATGAAGAGATAGTCAGTTACACATCACTTATTCACAATAACATGTGAGTAAATGTATAAATTAAATACCTTGTACAACGTACGGCAATTTCTATAAGTATGAGGCCTGTCACTTTTTAACCGTGCTATCCCCTTCATTATAACAATGGACTACCGCTTTCAGGCCACCATTTGCTTAAAAATTCTCGTGAATGGTGGGGAGTGGCGGGAACTGTCTGGTCTGACAGTCCAATAATCTAGGCGAATAGCTATGGTGAAGGCTGGCTGCCCAGTAGGATAATGCGCAGCGAAGGTGCAAAGATGCAGTTTGCAAATATGATAACAAAGACTATTTATCATGAAGAGATAGTCAGTTACACATCACTTATTCACAATAACATGTGAGTAAATGTATAAATTAAATACCTTGTACAACGTACGGCTATTTCTATAAGTATGAGGCCTGTCACTTTTTAACCGTGCTATCGCCTTCATTTTAATAATGGACTACCGCTTTCAGTCCACCATTTGCTTAAAAATTCTCGTGAATGGTGGGGAGTGGCGGGAACTGTCTGGTCTGACAGTCCAATAATCTAGGCGAATAGCTATGGTGAAGGCTGGCTGCCCAGTAGGATTATGCGCAGCGAAGGTGTAAAGATGCAGTTTGCAAATATGATAACAAAGACTATTTATCATGAAGAGATAGTCAGTTACACATCACTTATTCACAATAACATGTAAGTAAATGTATAAATTAAATACCTTGTACAACGTACGGTTATTTCTATAAGTATGAGGCCTGTCACTTTTTAACCGTGCTATCCCCTTCATTTTAACAATGGACTACCGCTTTCAGCCCACCATTTGCTTAAAAATTCTCGTGAATGGTGGGGAGTGGTGGGAACTGTCTGGTCTGACAGTCCAATAATCTAGGCGAATAGCAATGGTGAAGACTGGCTGCCCAGTAGGATTATGCGCAGCGAAGGTGTAAAGATGCAGTTTGCAAATATGATAACAAAGACTATTTATCATGAAGAGATAGTCAGTTACACATCACTTATTCACAATAACATGTGAGTAAATGTATAAATTAAATACCTTGTACAACGTACGGCTATTTCTATAAGTATGAGGCCTGTCACTTTTTAACCGTGCTACCCCTTCATTTTAACAATGGACTACCGCTTTCAGTCCACCATTTCCTTAAAAATTCTCGTGGATGGTGGGGAGTGGCGGGAACTGTCTGGTCTGACAGTCCAATAATCTAGGCGAATAGCTATGGTGAAGGCTGGCTGCCCAGTAGGATTATGCGCAGCGAAGGTGTAAAGATGCAGTTTGCAAATATGATAACAAAGACTATTTATCATGAAGAGATAGTCAGTTACACATCACTTATTCACAATAACATGTAAGTAAATGTATAAATTAAATACCTTGTACAACGTACGGCTATTTCTATAAGTATGAGGCCTGTCACTTTTTAACCGTGCTATCCCCTTCATTTTAACAATGGACTACCGCTTTCAGTCCACCATTTGCTTAAAAATTCTCGTGAATGGTGGGGAGTGGTGGGAACTGTCTGGTCTGACAGTCCAATAATCTAGGCGAATAGCTATGGTGAAGGCTGGCTGCCCAGTAGGATTATGCGCAGCGAAGGTGTAAAGATGCAGTTTGCAAATATGATAACAAAGACTATTTATCATGAAGAGATAGTCAGTTACACATCACTTATTCACAATTACATGTGAGTAAATGTATAAATTAAATACCTTGTACAACGTACGGCTATTTCTATAAGTATGAGGCCTGTCACTTTTTAACTGTGCTATCCCCTTCATTTTAACTATGGACTACCGCTTTCAGTCCACCATTTGCTTAAAAATTCTCGTGAATGGTGGGGAGTGGCGGGAACTGTCTGGTCTGACAGTCCAATAATCTAGGCGAATAGCTATGGTGAAGGCTGGCTGCCCAGTACGATTATGCGCAGCGAAGGTGTAAAGATGCAGTTTGCAAATATGATAACAAAGACTATTTATCATGAAGAGATAGTCAGTTACACATCACTTATTCACAATAACATGTGAGTAAATGTAAAAATTAAATACCTTGTACAACGTACGGCTATTTCTATAAGTATGATGCCTGTCACTTTTTAACCGTGCTATCCCCTTCATTTTAACAATGGACTACCGCTTTCAGTCCACCATTTGCTTAAAAATTCTCGTGAATGGTGGGGAGTGGCGGGAACTGTCTGGTCTGACATTCCAATAATCTAGGCGAATAGCTATGGTGAAGGCTGGCTGCCCAGTAGGATTATGCGCAGCGAAGGTGTAAAGATGCAGTTTGCAAATATGATAACAAAGACTATTTATCATGAAGAGATAGTCAGTTACACATCACTTATTCACAATAACATGTAAGTAAATGTATAAATTAAATACCTTGTACAACGTACGGCTATTTCTATAAGTATGAGGCCTGTCACTTTTTAACCGTGCTATCCCCTTCATTTTAACAATGGACTACCGCTTTCAGTCCACCATTTGCTTAAAAACTCTCGTGAATGGTGGGGAGTGGCGGGAACTGTCTGGTCTGACAGTCCAATAATCTAGGCGAATAGCTATGGTGAAGACTGGCTGCCCAGTAGGATTATGCGCAGCGAAGGTGTAAAGATGCAGTTTGCAAATATGATAACAAAGACTATTTATCATGAAGAGATAGTCAGTTACACATCACTTATTCATAATAACATGTGAGTAAATGTATAAATTAAATACCTTGTACAACGTACGGCTATTTCTATAAGTATGAGGCCTGTCACTTTTTAACCGTGCTATCCCCCTCATTTTAACAATGGACTACCGCTTTCAGTCCACCATTTGCTTAAAATTCTCGTGGTTGGTGGGGAGTGGCGGGAACTGTCTGGTCTGACAGTCCAATAATCTAGGCGAATAGCTATGGTGAAGGCTGGCTGCCCAGTAGGATTATGCACAGCGAAGGTGTAAAGATGCAGTTTGCAAATATGATAACAAAGACTATTTATCATGAAGAGATAGTCAGTTACACATCACTTATTCACAATAACATGTAAGTAAATGTATAAATTAAATACCTTGTACAACGTACGGCTATTTCTATAAGTATGAGGCCTGTCACCTTTTAACCGTGCTATCCCCTTCATTTTAACAATGGACTACCGCTTTCAGTCCACCATTTGCTTAAAAATTCTCGTGAATGGTGGGGAGTGGTGGGAACTGTCTGGTCTGACAGTCCAATAATCTTGGCGAATAGCTATGGTGAAGGCTGGCTGCCCAGTACGATTATGCGCAGCAAAGGTGTAAAGATGCAGTTTGCAAATATGATAACAAAGACTATTTATCATGAAGAGATAGTCAGTTACACTTCACTTATTCACAATAACATGTAAGTAAATGTATAAATTAAATACCTTGTACAACGTACGGCTATTTCTATAAGTATGAGGCCTGTCACTGTTTAACCGTGCTATCCCCTTCATTTTAACAATGGACTACCGCTTTCAGTCCACCATTTGCTTAAAAATTCTCGTGAATGGTGGGGAGTGGCAGGAACTGTCTGGTCTCACAGTCCAATAATCTAGGCGAATAGCTATGGTGAAGGCTGGCTGCCCAGTAGGATAATGCGAAGCGAAGGTGTAAAGATGCAGTTTGCAAATATGATAACAAAGACTATTTATCATGAAGAGATAGTCAGTTACACATCACTTATTCACAATAACATGTGAGTAAATGTATAAATTAAATACCTTGTACAACGTACGGCAATTTCTATAAGTATGAGGCCTGTCACTTTTTAACCGTGCTATCCCCTTCATTTTAACAATGGACTACCGCTTTCAGTCCACCATTTGCTTAAAAATTCTCGTGAATGGTGGGGAGTGGCGGGAACTGTCTGGTCTGACAGTCCAATAATCTAGTCGAATAGCTATGGTGAAGGGTGGCTGCCCAGTAGGATTATGCGCAGCGAAGGTGTGAAGATGCAGTTTGCAAATATGATAACAAAGACTATTTATCATGAAGAGATAGTCAGTTACACATCGTTTATTCACAATAACATGTGAGTAAATGTATAAATTAAATACCTTGTACAACGTACGGCTATTTCTATAAGTATGAGGCCTGTCACTTTTTAACCGTGCTATCGCCTTCATTTTAACAATGGACTACCGCTTTCAGTCCACCATTTGCTTAAAAATTCTCGTGAATGGTGGGGAGTGGCGGGAACTGTCTGGTCTGACAGTCCAATAATCTAGGCGAATAGCTATGGTGAAGGCTGGCTGCCCAGTAGGATTATGCGCAGCGAAGGTGTAAAGATGCAGTTTGCAAATATGATAACAAAGACTATTTATCATGAAGAGATAGTCAGTTACACATCATTTATTCACAATAACATGTAAGTAAATGTATAAATTAAATACCTTGTACAACGTACGGTTATTTCTATAAGTATGAGGCCTGTCACTTTTTAACCGTGCTATCCCCTTCATTTTAACAATGGACTACCGCTTTCAGTCCACCATTTGCTTAAAAATTCTCGTGAATGGTGGGGAGTGGCGGGAACTGTCTGGTCTGACAGTCCAATAATCTAGGCGAATAGCTATGGTGAAGACTGGCTGCCCAGTAGGATTATGCGCAGCGAAGGTGTAAAGATGCAGTTTGCAAATATGATAACAAAGACTATTTATCATGAAGAGATAGTCAGTTACACATCACTTATTCACAATAACATGTGAGTAAATGTATAAATTAAATACCTTGTACAACGTACGGCTATTTCTATAAGTATGAGGCCTGTCACTTTTTAACCGTGCTATCCCCTTCATTTTAACAATGGACTACCGCCTTCAGTCCACCATTTCCTTAAAAATTCTCGTGGATGGTGGGGAGTGGCGGGGACTGTCTGGTCTGACACTCCAATAATCTAGGCGAATAGCTATGGTGAAGGCTGGCTGCCCAGTAGGATTATGCGCAGCGAAGGTGTAAAGATGCAGTTTGCAAATATGATAACAAAGACTATTTATCATGAAGAGATAGTCAGTTACACATCACTTATTCACAATAACATGTAAGTAAATGTATAAATTAAATACCTTGTACAACGTACGACTATTTCTATAAGTATGAGGCCTGTCACTTTTTAACCGTGCTATCCCCTTCATTTTAACAATGGACTACCGCTTTCAGTCCACCATTTGCTTAAAAATTCTCGTGAATGGTGGGGAGTGGTGGGAACTGTCTGGTCTGACAGTCCAATAATCTAGGCGAATAGCTATGGTGAAGGCTGGCTGCCCAGTAGGATTATGCGCAGCGAAGGTGTAAAGATGCGGTTTGCAAATATGATAACAAAGACTATTTATCATGAAGAGATAGTCAGTTACACATCATTTATTCACAATTACATGTGAGTAAATGTATAAATTAAATACCTTGTACAACGTACGGCTATTTCTATAAGTATGAGGCCTGTCACTTTTTAACCGTGCTATCCCCTTCATTTTAACTATGGACTACCGCTTTCAGTCCACCATTTGCTTAAAAATTCTCGTGAATGGTGGGGAGTGGCGGGAACTGTCTGGTCTGACAGTCCAATAATCTAGGCGAATAGCTATGGTGAAGGCTGGCTGCCCAGTAGGATTATGCGCAGCGAAGGTGTAAAGATGCAGTTTGCAAATATGATAACAAAGACTATTTATCATGAAGAGATAGTCAGTTACACATCACTTATTCACAATAACATGTGAGTAAATGTAAAAATTAAATACCTTGTACAACGTACGGCTATTTCTATAAGTATGATGCCTGTCACTTTTTAACCGTGCTATCCCCTTCATTTTAACAATGGACTACCGCTTTCAGTCCTCCATTTGTTTAAAAATTCACGTGAATGGTGGGGAGTGGCGGGAACTGTCTGGTCTGACATTCCAATAATCTAGGCGAATAGCTATGGTGAAGGCTGGCTGCCCAGTAGGATTATGCGCAGCTAAGGTGTAAAGATGCAGTTTGCAAATATGATAAGCAAGACTATTTATCATGAAGAGATAGTCAGTTACACATCACTTATTCACAATAACATGTGAGTAAATGTAAAAATTAAATACCTTGTACAACGTACGGCTATTTCTATAAGTATGAGGCCTGTCACTTTTTAACCGTGCTATCCCCTTCATTTTAACAATGGACTACCGCTTTCAGTCCACCATTTGCTTAAAAATTCTCGTGAATGGTGGGGAGTGGCGGGAACTGTCTGGTCTGACAGTCCAATAATCTAGGCGAATAGCTATGGTGAAGGGTGGCTGCCCAGTAGGATTATGCGCAGCGAAGGTGTAAAGATGCAGTTTGCAAATATGATAACAAAGACTATTTATCATGAAGAGATAGTCAGTTACACATCACATATCCACAATAACATGTAAGTAAATGTATAAATTAAATACCTTGTACAACGTACAGCTATTTCTGTAAGTATGAGGCCTGTCACTTTTTAACCGTGCAATCCCCTTCATGTTAACAATGGACTACGGCTTTCAGTCCAATATTTGCTTAAAAATTCTCGTGAATGGTGGGGAGTGGCGGGAACTGTCTGGTCTGACAGTCCAATAATCTAGGCGAATAGCTATGGTGAAGGCTGGCTGCCCAGTGGGATTATGCGCAGCGAAGGTGTAAAGATGCAGTTTGCAAATATGATAACAAAGACTATTTATCATGAAGAGATAGTCAGTTACACATCACCTATTCACAATAACATGTAAGTAAATGTATAAATTAAATACCTTGTACAACGTACGGCTATTTCTATAAGTATGAGGCCTGTCACTTTTTAACCGTGCTATTCCCTTCATTTTAACAATGGAATACCTCTTTCAGTCCACCATTTGCTTAAAAATTCTCGTGAATGGTGGGGAGTGGCGGGAACTGTCTGGTCTGACAGTCCAATAATCTAGGCGAATAGCTATGGTGAAGGCTGGCTGCCCAGTAGGATTATGCGCAGCGAAGGTGTAAAGATGCAGTTTGCAAATATGATAACAAAGACTATTTATCATGAAGAGATAGTCAGTTACACATCACTTATTCATAATAACATGTAAGTAAATGTATAAATTAAATACCTTGTACAACGTACGCCTATTTCTATAAGTATGAGGCCTGTCACTTTTTAACCGTGCTATCCCCTCCATTTTAACAATGGACTACAGGTTTCAGTCCACCATTTGCTTAAAAATTCTCGTGAATGGTGGGGAGTGGCGGGAACTGTCTGGTCTGGCAGTCCAATAATCTAGGCGAATAGCTATGGTGAAGGCTGGCTGCTCAGTAGGATTATGCGCAGCGAAGGTGTAAAGATGCAGTTTGCAAATATGATAACAAAGACTATTTATCATGAAGAGATAGTCAGTTACACATCACTTATTCACAATTACATGTGAGTAAATGTATAAATTAAATACCTTGTACAACGTACGGCTATTTCTATAAGTATGAGGCCTGTCACTTTCTAACCGTGCTATCCCCTTCATTTTAACAATGGACTACCGCTTTCAGTCCACCATTTGCTTAAAAATTCTCGTGAATGGTGGGGAGTGGCGGGAACTGTCTGGTCTGACAGTCCAATAATCTAGGCGAATAGCTATGGTGAAGGCTGGCTGCCCAGTAGGATTATGCGCAGCGAAGGTGTAAAGATGCAGTTTGCAAATATGATAACAAAGACTATTTATCATGAAGAGATAGTCAGTTACACATCACTTATTCACAACAACATGTAAGTAAATGTATAAATCAAATACGTTGTACAACGTACGGCTACTTCTATAAGTATGAGGCCTGTCACTTTTTAACCGTGCTATCCCCTTCATTTTAACAATGGACTACCGCTTTCAGTCCACAATTTGCTTAAAAATTCTCGTGGATGGTGGGGAGTGGCGGGAACTGTCTGGTCTGACAGTCCAATAATCTAGGCGAATAGCTATGGTGAAGGCTGGCTGCCCAGTAGGATTATGCGCAGCGAAGGTGTAAAGATGCAGTTTGCAAATATGATAACAAAGACTATTTATCATGAAGAGATAGTCAGTTACCCATCACTTATTCACAATAACATGTGAGTAAATGTATAAATTAAATACCTTGTACAACGTACGGCTATTTCTATAAGTATGAGGCCTGTCACATTTTAACCGTGCTATCCCCTTCATTTTAACAATGGACTACCGCTTTCAGTCCACCATTTGCTTAAAAATTCTCGTGAATGGTGGGGAGTGGCGGGAACTGTCTGGTCTGACAGTCCAATAATCTAGGCGAATAGCTATGGTGAAGGCTGGCTGCCCAGTAGGATTATGCGCAGCGAAGGTGTAAAGATGCAGTTTGCAAATATGATAACAAAGACTATTTATCATGAAGAGATAGTCAGTTACACATCACTTATTCACAATAACATGTGAGTAAATGTATAAATTAAATACCTTGTACAACGTACGGCTATTTCTATAAGTATGAGGCCTGTCACTTTTTAACCGTGCTATCCCCTTCATTTTAACAATGGACTACCGCCTTCAGTCCACCATTTCCTTAAAAATTTTCGTGGATGGTGGGGAGTGGCGGTGACTGTCTGGTCTGACAGTCCAATAATCTAGGCGAATAGCTATGGTGAAGGCTGGCTGCCCAGTAGGATTATGCGCAGCGAAGGTGTAAAGATGCAGTTTACAAATATGATAACAAAGACTATTTATCATGAAGAGATTGTCAGTTACACATCACTTATTCACAATAACATGTAAGTAAATGTATAAATTAAATACCTTGTACAACGTACGGCTATTTCTATAAGTATGAGGCCTGTCACTTTTTAACCGTGCTATCCCCTTCATTTTAACAATGGACTACCGCTTTCTGTCCACCATTTGCTTAAAATTCTCGTGGATGGTGGGGAGTGGCGGGAACTGTCTGGTCTGACAGTCCAATAATCTAGGCGAATAGCTATGGTGAAGGCTGGCTGCCCAGTAGGATTATGCGCAGCGAAGGTGTAAACATGCAGTTTGCAAATATGATAACAAAGACTATTTATCATGAAGAGATAGTCAGTTACACATCACTTATTCACAATAACATGTAAGTAAATGTATAAATTAAATACCTTGTACAACGTACGGCTATTTCTATAAGTATGAGGCCTGTCACCTTTTAACCGTGCTATCCCCTTCATTTTAACAATGGACTACCGCTTTCAGTCCACCATTTGCTTAAAAATTCTCGTGAATGGTGGGGAGTGGTGGAAACTGTCTGGTCTGACAGTCCAATAATCTAGGCGAATAGCTATGGTGAAGGCTGGCTGCCCAGTAGGATTATGCACAGCGAAGGTGTAAAGATGCAGTTTGCAAATATGATAACAAAGACTATTTATCATGAAGAGATAGTCAGTTACACATCACTTATTCACAATAACATGTAAGTAAATGTATAAATTAAATACCTTGTACAACGTACGGCTATTTCTATAAGTATGAGGCCTGTCACTTTTTAACCGTGCTATCTCCTTCATTTTAACAATGGACTACCGCTTTCAGTCCACCATTTGCTTAAAAATTCTCGTGAATGGTGGGGAGTGGCGGGAACTGTCTGGTCTGACAGTCCAATAATCTAGGCGAATAGCTATGGTGAAGGCTGGCTGCCCAGTAGGATTATGCGCAGCGAAGGTGTAAAGATGCAGTTTGCAAATATGATAACAAAGACTATTTATCATGAAGAGATAGTCAGTTACACATCACATATTCACAATAACATGTAAGTAAATGTATAAATTAAATACCTTGTACAACGTACAGCTATTTCTGTAAGTATGAGGCCTGTCACTTTTTAACCGTGCAATCCCCTTCATTTTAACAATGGACTACGGCTTTCAGTCCAATATTTGCTTAAAAATTCTCGTGAATGGTGGGGAGTGGCGGGAACTGTCTGGTCTGACAGTCCAATAATCTAGGCGAATAGCTATGGTGAAGGCTGGCTGCCCAGTAGGATTATGCGCAGCGAAGGTGTAAAGATGCAGTTTGCAAATATGATAACAAAGACTATTTATCATGAAGAGATAGTCAGTTACACATCACTTATTCACAATAACATGTGAGTAAATGTAAAAATTAAATACCTTGTACAACATACGGCTATTTCTATAAGTATGAGGCCTGTCACTTTTTAACCGTGCTATCCCCTTCATTTTAACAATGGACTACCGCTTTCAGTCCACCATTTGCTTAAAAATTCTCGTGAATGGTGGGGAGTGGCGGGAACTGTCTGGTCTGACAGTCCAATAATCTAGGCGAATAGCTATGGTGAAGGCTGGCTGCCCAGTGGGATTATGCGCAGCGAAGGTGTAAAGATGCAGTTTGCAAATATGATAACAAAGACTATTTATCATGAAGAGATAGTCAGTTACACATCACCTATTCACAATAACATGTAAGTAAATGTATAAATTAAATACCTTGTACAACGTACGGCTATTTCTATAAGTATGAGGCCTGTCACTTTTTAACCGTGCTATCCCCTTCATTTTAACAATGGAATACCGCTTTCAATCCAGCATTTGCTTAAAAATTCTCGTGAATGGTGGGGAGTGGCGGGAACTGTCTGGTCTGACAGTCCAATAATCTAGGCGAATAGCTATGGTGAAGGCTGGCTGCCCAGTAGGATTATGCGCAGCGAAGGTGTAAAGATGCAGTTTGCAAATATGATAACAAAGACTATTTATCATGAAGAGATAGTCAGTTACACATCACTTATTCATAATAACATGTAAGTAAATGTATAAATTAAATACCTTGTACAACGTACGGCTATTTCTATAAGTATGAGGCGTGTCACTTTTTAACCGTGCTATCCCCTTCATTTTAACAATGGACTACAGGTTTCAGTCCACCATTTGCTTAAAAATTCTCGTGAATGGTGGGGAGTGGCGGGAACTGTCTGGTCTGGCAGTCCAATAATCTAGGCGAATAGCTATGGTGAAGGCTGGCTGCTCAGTAGGATTATGCGCAGCGAAGGTGTAAAGATGCAGTTTGATAATATGATAACAAAGACTATTTATCATGAAGAGATAGTCAGTTACACATCACTTATTCACAATAACATGTGAGTAAATGTATAAATTAAATACCTTGTACAACGTACGGCTATTTCTATAAGTATGAGGCCTGTCACTTTTTAACCGTGCTATCCCCTTCATTTTAACAATGGACTACCGCTTTCAGTCCACCATTTGCTTAAAAATTCTCGTGAATGGTGGGGAGTGGCGGGAACTGTCTGGTCTGACAGTCCAATAATCTAGGCGAATAGCTATGGTGAAGGCTGGCTGCCCAGTAGGATTATGCGCAGCGAAGGTGTAAAGATGCAGTTTGCAAATATGATAACAAAGACTATTTATCATGAAGAGATAGTCAGTTACACATCACTTATTCATAATAACATGTGAGTAAATGTATAAATTAAATACCTTGTACAACGTACGGCTATTTCTATAAGTATGAGGCCTGTCACTTTTTGACCGTGCTATCCCCTTCATTTTAACAATGGACTACCGCTTTCAGTCCACCATTTGCTTAAAATTCTCGTGGATGGTGGGGAGTGGCGGGAACTGTCTGGTCTGACAGTCCAATAATCTAGGCGAATAGCTATGGTGAAGGCTGGCTGCCCAGTAGGATTATGCGCAGCGAAGGTGTAAAGATGCAGTTTGCAAATATGATAACAAAGACTATTTATCATGAAGAGATAGTCAGTTACACATCACTTATTCACAATAACATGTAAGTAAATGTATAAATTAAATACCTTGTACAACGTACGGCTATTTCTATAAGTATGAGGCCTGTCACCTTTTAACCGTGCTATCCCCTTCATTTTAACAATGGACTACCGCTTTCAGTCCACCATTTGCTTAAAAATTCTCGTGAATGGTGGGGAGTGGTGGAAACTGTCTGGTCTGACAGTCCAATAATCTAGGCGAATAGCTATGGTGAAGGCTGGCTGCCCAGTAGGATTATGCACAGCGAAGGTGTAAAGATGCAGTTTGCAAATATGATAACAAAGACTATTTATCATGAAGAGATAGTCAGTTACACATCACATATTCACAATAACATGTAAGTAAATGTATAAATTAAATACCTTGTGCAACGTACAGCTATTTCTGTAAGTATGAGGCCTGTCACTTTTTAACCGTGCAATCCCCTTCATTTTAACAATGGACTACGGCTTTCAGTCCAATATTTGCTTAAAAATTCTCGTGAATGGTGGGGAGTGGCGGGAACTGTCTGGTCTGACAGTCCAATAATCTAGGCGAATAGCTATGGTGAAGGCTGGCTGCCCAGTAGGATTATGCGCAGCGAAGGTGTAAAGATGCAGTTTGCAAATATGATAACAAAGACTATTTATCATGAAGAGATAGTCAGTTACACATCACTTATTCACAATAACATGTGAGTAAATGTAAAAATTAAATACCTTGTACAACGTACGGCTATTTCTATAAGTATGAGGCCTGTCACTTTTTAACCGTGCTATCCCCTTCATTTTAACAATGGACTACCGCTTTCAGTCCACCATTTGCTTAAAAATTCTCGTGAATGGTGGGGAGTGGCGGGAACTGTCTGGTCTGACAGTCCAATAATCTAGGCGAATAGCTATGGTGAAGGCTGGCTGCCCAGTGGGATTATGCGCAGCGAAGGTGTAAAGATGCAGTTTGCAAATATGATAACAAAGACTATTTATCATGAAGAGATAGTCAGTTACACATCACCTATTCACAATAACATGTAAGTAAATGTATAAATTAAATACCTTGTACAACGTACGGCTATTTCTATAAGTGTGAGGCCTGTCACTTTTTAACCGTGCTATCCCCTTCATTATAACAATGGAATACCGCTTTCAATCCACCATTTGCTTAAAAATTCTCGTGAATGGTGGGGAGTGGCGGGAACTGTCTGGTCTGACAGTCCAATAATCTAGGCGAATAGCTATGGTGAAGGCTGGCTGCCCAGTAGGATTATGCGCAGCGAAGGTGTAAAGATGCAGTTTGCAAATATGATAACAAAGACTATTTATCATGAAGAGATAGTCAGTTACACATCACTTATTCATAATAACATGTAAGTAAATGTATAAATTAAATACCTTGTACAACGTACGGCTATTTCTATAAGTATGAGGCGTGTCACTTTTTAACCGTGCTATCCCCTTCATTTTAACAATGGACTACAGGTTTCAGTCCACCATTTGCTTAAAAATTCTCGTGAATGGTGGGGAGTGGCGGGAACTGTCTGGTCTGGCAGTCCAATAATCTAGGCGAATAGCTATGGTGAAGGCTGGCTGCTCAGTAGGATTATGCGCAGCGAAGGTGTAAAGATGCAGTTTGCAAATATGATAACAAAGACTATTTATCATGAAGAGATAGTCAGTTACACATCACTTATTCACAATAACATGTAAGTAAATGTATAAATTAAATACCTTGTACAACGTACGGCTATTTCTATAAGTATGAGGCCTGTCACTTTTTAACCGTGCTATCCCCTTCATTTTAACAATGGACTACCGCTTTCAGTCCACCATTTGCTTAAAAATTCTCGTGAATGGTGGGGAGTGGCGGGAACTGTCTGGTCTGACAGTCCAATAATCTAGGCGAATAGCTATGATGAAGGCTGGCTGCCCAGTAGGATTATGCGCAGCGAAGGTGTAAAGATGCAGTTTGCAAATATGATAACAAAGACTATTTATCATGAAGAGATAGTCAGGTACAATTGACTTATTCACAACAACATGTAAGTAAATGTATAAATCAAATACGTTGTACAACGTACGGCTACTTCTATAAGTATGAGGCCTGTCACTTTTTAACCGTGCTATCCCCTTCATTTTAACAATGGACTACCGCTTTCAGTCCACAATTTGCTTAAAAATTCTCGTGGATGGTGGGGAGTGGCGGGAACTGTCTGGTCTGACAGTCCAATAATCTAGGCGAATAGCTATGGTGAAGGCTGGCTGCCCAGTAGGATTATGCGCAGCGAAGGTGTAAAGATGCAGTTTGCAAATATGATAACAAAGACTATTTATCATGAAGAGATAGTTAGTTACCCATCACTTATTCACAATAACATGTGAGTAAATGTATAAATTAAATACCTTGTACAACGTACGGCTATTTCTATAAGTATGAGGCCTGTCACATTTTAACCGTGCTATCCCCTTCATTTTAACAATGGACTACCGCTTTCAGTCCACCATTTGCTTAAAAATTCTCGTGAATGGTGGGGAGTGGCGGGAACTGTCTGGTCTGACAGTCCAATAATCTAGGCGAATAGCTATGGTGAAGGCTGGCTGCCCAGTAGGATTATGCGCAGCGAAGGTGTAAAGATGCAGTTTGCAAATATGATAACAAAGACTATTTATCATGAAGAGATAGTCAGTTACACATCACTTATTCACAATAACATGTGAGTAAATGTATAAATTAAATACCTTGTACAACGTACGGCTATTTCTATAAGTATGAGGCCTGTCACTTTTTAACCGTGCTATCCCCTTCATTTTAACAATGGACTACCGCTTTCAGTCCACCATTTGCTTAAAAATTCTCGTGAATGGTGGGGAGTGGCGGGAACTGTCTGGTCTGACAGTCCAATAATCTAGGCGAATAGCTATGGTGAAGGCTGGCTGCCCAGTAGGATTATGCGCAGCGAAGGTGTAAAGATGCAGTTTGCAAATATGATAACAAAGACTATTTATCATGAAGAGATAGTCAGTTACACATCACTTATTCACAATAACATGTGAGTAAATGTAAATATTAAATACCTTGTACAACGTACGGCTATTTCTACAAGTATGAGGCCTGTCACTTTTTAACCGTGCTATCCCCTTCATTTTAACAATGGACTACCGCTTTCAGTCCACCATTTGCTTAAAAATTCTCGTGAATGGTGGGGAGTGGCGGGAACTGTCTGGTCTGACAGTCCAATAATCTAGGCGAATAGCTATGGTGAAGGCTGGCTGCCCAGTAGGATTATGCGCAGCGAAGGTGTAAAGATGCAGTTTGCAAATATGATAACAAAGACTATTTATCACGAAGAGATAGTCAGTTACACATCACTTATTCACAATAACATGTGAGTAAATGTGTAAATTAAATACCTTGTACAACGTACGGCTATTTCTATAAGTATGAGGCCTGTCACTTTTTAACCGTGCTATCCCCTTCATTTTAACAAAGTACTACCGCTTTCAGTCCACCACTTGCTTAAAAATTCTCGTGAATGGTGGGGAGTGGCGGGAACTGTCTGGTCTGACAGTCCAATAATCTAGGCGAATAGCTATGGTGAAGGCTGGCTGCCCAGTAGGATTATGCGCAGCGAAGGTGTAAAGATGCAGTTTGCAAATGTGATAACAAAGACTATTTATCATGAAGAGATAGTCAGTTACACATCACTTATTCACAATAACATGTAAGTAAATGTATAAATTAAATACCTTGTACAATGTACGGCTATTTCTATAAGTATGAGGCCTGTCACTTTTTAACCGTGCTATCCCCTTAATTTTAACAATGGACTACCGCTTTCAGTCCACCATTTGCTTAAAAATTCTCGTGAATGGTGGGGAGTGGCGGGAACTGTCTGGTCTGACAGTCCAATAATCTAGGCGAATAGCTATGGTGAAGACTGGCTGCCCAGTAGGATTATGCGCAGCGAAGGTGTAAAGATGCAGTTTGCAAATATGATAACAAAGACTATTTATCATGAAGAGATAGTCAGTTACACATCACTTATTCACAATAACATGTGAGTAAATGTGTAAATTAAATACCTTGTACAACGTACGGCTATTTCTATAAGTATGAGGCCTGTCACTTTTTAACCGTGCTATCCCCTTCATTTTAACAAAGGACTACCGCTTTCAGTCCACCATTTGCTTAAAAATTCTCGTGAATGGTGGGGAGTGGCGGGAACTGTCTGGTCTGACAGTCCAATAATCTAGGCGAATAGCTATGGTGAAGGCTGGCTGCCCAGTAGGATTATGCGCAGCGAAGGTGTAAAGATGCAGTTTGCAAATGTGATAACAAAGACTATTTATCATGAAGAGATAGTCAGTTACACATCACTTATTCACAATAACATGTAAGTAAATGTATAAATTAAATACCTTGTACAATGTACGGCTATTTCTATAAGTATGAGGCCTGTCACTTTTTAACCGTGCTATCCCCTTCATTTTAACAATGGACTACCGCTTTCAGTCCACCATTTGCTTAAAAATTCTCGTGAATGGTGGGGAGTGGCGGGAACTGTCTGGTCTGACAGTCCAATAATCTAGGCGAATAGCTATGGTGAAGGCTGGCTGCCCAGTAGGATTATTCGCAGCGAAGGTATAAGATGCAGTTTGCAAATCTGATAACAAAGACTATTTATCATGAAGAGATAGTCAGTTACACATCACTTATTCACAATAACATGTGAGTAAATGTATAAATTAAATACCTTGTACAACGTACGGCTATTTCTATAAGTATGAGGCCTGTCACTTTTTAACCGTGCTATCCCCTTCATTTTAACAATGGACTACCGCTTTGAGTCCACCATTTGCTTAAAAATTCTCGTGAATGGTGGGGAGTGGCGGGAACTGTCTGGTCTGACAGTCCAATAATCTAGGCGAATAGCTATGGTGAAGGCTGGCTGCCCAGTAGGATTATGCGCAGCGAAGGTGTAAAGATGCAGTTTGCAAATATGATAACAAAGACTATTTATCATGAAGAGATAGTCAGTTACACATCACTTATTCACAATAACATGTGAGTAAATGTATAAATTAAATACCTTGTACAACGTACGGCTATTTCTATAACTATGAGGCCTGTCACTTTTTAACCGTGCTATCCCCTTCATTTTAACAATGGACTACGGCTTTCAGTCCACCATTTGCTTAAAAATTCTCGTGAATGGTGGGGAGTGGTGGGAACTGTCTGGTCTGACAGTCCAATAATATAGGCGAATAGCTATGGTGAAGGCTGGCTGCCCAGTAGGACTATGCGCAGCGAAGGTGTAAAGATGCAGTTTGCAAATATGATAACAAAGACTATTTATCATGAAGAGATAGTCAGTTACTCATCACTTATTGACAATAACATGTGAGTAAATGTAAAAATTAAATACCTCCTACAACGTACGGCTATTTCTATAAGTATGAGGCCTGTCACTTTTTAACTGTGCTATCCCCTTCATTTTAACAATGGACTACCGCTTTCAGTCCACCATTTGCTTAAAAATTCTCGTGAATGGTGGGGAGTGGCGGGAACTGTCTGGTCTGACAATCCAATAATCTAGGCGAATAGCTATGGTGAAGACTGGCTGCCCAGTAGGATTATGCGCAGCGAAGGTGTAAAGATGCAGTTTGCAAATATGATAACAAAGACTATTTATCATGAAGAGATAGTCAGTTACACATCACTTATTCACAATAACATGTGAGTAAATGTGTAAATTAAATACCTTGTACAACGTACGGCTATTTCTATAAGTATGAGGCCTGTCACTTTTTAACCGTGCTATCCCCTTCATTTTAACAATGGACTACCGCTTTCAGTCCACCATTTGCTTAAAAATTCTCGTGAATGGTGGGGAGTGGCGGGAACTGTCTGGTCTGACAGTCCAATAATCTAGGCGAATAGCTATGGTGAAGGCTGGCTGCCCAGTAGGATTATGCGCAGCGAAGGTGTAAAGATGCAGTTTGCAAATGTGATAACAAAGACTATTTATCATGAAGAGATAGTCAGTTACACATCACTTATTCACAATAACATGTAAGTAAATGTATAAATTAAATACCTTGTACAATGTACGGCTATTTCTATAAGTATGAGGCCTGTCACTTTTTAACCGTGCTATCCCCTTCATTTTAACAATGGACTACCGCTTTCAGTCCACCATTTGCTTAAAAATTCTCGTGAATGGTGGGGAGTGGCGGGAACTGTCTGGTCTGACAGTCCAATAATCTAGGCGAATAGCTATGGTGAAGGCTGGCTGCCCAGTAGGATTATTCGCAGCGAAGGTATAAGATGCAGTTTGCAAATCTGATAACAAAGACTATTTATCATGAAGAGATAGTCAGTTACACATCACTTATTCACAATAACATGTGAGTAAATGTATAAATTAAATACCTTGTACAACTTACGGCTATTTCTATAAGTATGAGGCCTGTCACTTTTTAACCGTGCTATCCCCTTCATTTTAACAATGGACTACGGCTTTCAGTCCACCATTTGCTTAAAAATTCTCGTGAATGGTGGGGAGTGGCGGGAACTGTCTGGTCTGACAGTCCAATAATCTAGGCGAATAGCTATGGTGAAGACTGGCTGCCCAGTAGGATTATGCGCAGCGAAGGTGTAAAGATGCAGTTTGCAAATATGATAACAAAGACTATTTATCATGAAGAGATAGTCAGTTACACATCACTTATTCACAATAACATGTGAGTAAATGTATAAATTAAATACCTTGTACAACGTACGGCTATTTCTATAACTATGAGGCCTGTCACTTTTTAACCGTGCTATCCCCTTCATTTTAACAATGGACTACGGCTTTCAGTCCACCATTGGCTTAAAAATTCTCGTGAATGGTGGGGAGTGGTGGGAACTGTCTGGTCTGACAGTCCAATAATATAGGCGAATAGCTATGGTGAAGGCTGGCTGCCCAGTAGGACTATGCGCAGCGAAGGTGTATAGATGCAGTTTGCAAATATGATAACAAAGACTATTTATCATGAAGAGATAGTCAGTTACTCATCACTTATTGACAATAACATGTGAGTAAATGTAAAAATTAAATACCTCCTACAACGTACGGCTATTTCTATAAGTATGAGGCCTGTCACTTTTTAACTGTGCTATCCCCTTCATTTTAACAATGGACTACCGCTTTCAGTCCACCATTTGCTTAAAAATTCTCGTGAATGGTGGGGAGTGGCGGGAACTGTCTGGTATGACAGTCCAATAATCTAGGTGCATAGCTATGGTGAAGGCTGGCTGCCCAGTAGGATTATGCGCAGCGAAGGTGTAAAGATGCAGTTTGCAAATATTATAACAAAGACTATTTATCATGAAGAGATAGTCAGTTACACATCACTTATTCACAATAACATGTGAGTAAATGTATAAATTAAATACCTTGTACAACGTACGGCTATTTCTATAAGTATGAGGCCTGTCACTTTTTAACCGTGCTATCCCCTTCATTTTAACAATGGACTACGGCTTTCAGTCCACCATTTGCTTAAAAATTCTCGTGAATGGTGGGGAGTGGCGGGAACTGTCTGGTCTGACAGTCCAATAATCTAGGCGAATAGCTATGGTGAAGGCTGGCTTCCCAGTAGGATTATGCGCAGCGAAGGTGTAAAGATGCAGTTTGCAAATATGATAACAAAGACTATTTATCATGAAGAGATAGTCAGTTACACATCACTTATTCACAATAACATGTGAGTAAATGTATAAATGAAATACCTTGTACAACGTACGGCTATTTCTATAAGTATGAGGCCTGTCACTTTTTAACCGTGCTATCCCCTTCATTTTAACAATGGACTACCGCTTTCAGTCCACCATTTGCTTAAAAATTCTCGTGAATGGTGGGGAGTGGCGGGAACTGTCTGGTCTGACAGTCCAATAATCTAGGCGAATAGCTATGGTGAAGGCTGGCTGCCCAGTAGGATTATACGCAGCGAAGGTGTAAAGATGCAGTTTGCAAATATGATAACAAAGACTATTTATCATGAAGTAATAGTCAGTTACACATCACTTATTCACAATAACATGTGAGTAAATGTAAAAATTAAATACCTTGTACAACGTACGGCTATTTCTACAAGTATGAGGCCTGTCACTTTTTAACCGTGCTATCCCCTTCATTTTAAAAATGGACTACGGCTTTCAGTCCACCATTTGCTTAAAAATTCTCGTGAATGGTGGGGAGTGGCGGGAACTGTCTGGTCTGACAGTCCAATAATCTAGGCGAATAGCTATGGTGAAGGCTGGCTGCCCAGTAGGATTATTCGCAGCGAAGGTATAAGATGCAGTTTGCAAATCTGATAACAAAGACTATTTATCATGAAGAGATAGTCAGTTACACATCACTTATTCACAATAACATGTGAGTAAATGTATAAATTAAATACCTTGTACAACTTACGGCTATTTCTATAAGTATGAGGCCTGTCACTTTTTAACCGTGCTATCCCCTTCATTTTAACAATGGACTACGGCTTTCAGTCCACCATTTGCTTAAAAATTCTCGTGAATGGTGGGGAGTGGCGGGAACTGTCTGGTCTGACAGTCCAATAATCTAGGCGAATAGCTATGGTGAAGACTGGCTGCCCAGTAGGATTATGCGCAGCGAAGGTGTAAAGATGCAGTTTGCAAATATGATAACAAAGACTATTTATCATGAAGAGATAGTCAGTTACACATCACTTATTCACAATAACATGTGAGTAAATGTATAAATTAAATACCTTGTACAACGTACGGCTATTTCTATAACTATGAGGCCTGTCACTTTTTAACCGTGCTATCCCCTTCATTTTAACAATGGACTACGGCTTTCAGTCCACCATTGGCTTAAAAATTCTCGTGAATGGTGGGGAGTGGTGGGAACTGTCTGGTCTGACAGTCCAATAATATAGGCGAATAGCTATGGTGAAGGCTGGCTGCCCAGTAGGACTATGCGCAGCGAAGGTGTATAGATGCAGTTTGCAAATATGATAACAAAGACTATTTATCATGAAGAGATAGTCAGTTACTCATCACTTATTGACAATAACATGTGAGTAAATGTAAAAATTAAATACCTCCTACAACGTACGGCTATTTCTATAAGTATGAGGCCTGTCACTTTTTAACTGTGCTATCCCCTTCATTTTAACAATGGACTACCGCTTTCAGTCCACCATTTGCTTAAAAATTCTCGTGAATGGTGGGGAGTGGCGGGAACTGTCTGGTATGACAGTCCAATAATCTAGGTGCATAGCTATGGTGAAGGCTGGCTGCCCAGTAGGATTATGCGCAGCGAAGGTGTAAAGATGCAGTTTGCAAATATTATAACAAAGACTATTTATCATGAAGAGATAGTCAGTTACACATCACTTATTCACAATAACATGTGAGTAAATGTATAAATTAAATACCTTGTACAACGTACGGCTATTTCTATAAGTATGAGGCCTGTCACTTTTTAACCGTGCTATCCCCTTCATTTTAACAATGGACTACGGCTTTCAGTCCACCATTTGCTTAAAAATTCTCGTGAATGGTGGGGAGTGGCGGGAACTGTCTGGTCTGACAGTCCAATAATCTAGGCGAATAGCTATGGTGAAGGCTGGCTTCCCAGTAGGATTATGCGCAGCGAAGGTGTAAAGATGCAGTTTGCAAATATGATAACAAAGACTATTTATCATGAAGAGATAGTCAGTTACACATCACTTATTCACAATAACATGTGAGTAAATGTATAAATGAAATACCTTGTACAACGTACGGCTATTTCTATAAGTATGAGGCCTGTCACTTTTTAACCGTGCTATCCCCTTCATTTTAACAATGGACTACCGCTTTCAGTCCACCATTTGCTTAAAAATTCTCGTGAATGGTGGGGAGTGGCGGGAACTGTCTGGTCTGACAGTCCAATAATCTAGGCGAATAGCTATGGTGAAGGCTGGCTGCCCAGTAGGATTATACGCAGCGAAGGTGTAAAGATGCAGTTTGCAAATATGATAACAAAGACTATTTATCATGAAGTAATAGTCAGTTACACATCACTTATTCACAATAACATGTGAGTAAATGTAAAAATTAAATACCTTGTACAACGTACGGCTATTTCTACAAGTATGAGGCCTGTCACTTTTTAACCGTGCTATCCCCTTCATTTTAAAAATGGACTACGGCTTTCAGTCCACCATTTGCTTAAAAATTCTCGTGAATGGTGGGGAGTGGCGGGAACTGCCTGGTCTGACAGTCCAATAAACTAGGCGAATAGCTATGGTGAAGGCTGGCTGCCCAGTAGGATTATGCGCAGCGAAGGTGTAAAGATGCAGTTTGCAAATATGATAACAAAGACTATTTATCATGAAGAGATAGTCAGTTACACATCACTTATTCACAATAACATGTGAGTAAATGTATAAATTAAATACCTTGTACAACGTACGGCTATTTCTATAAGTATGAGGCTTGTCACTTTTTAACCATGCTATCCCCTTCATTTTAACAATGGACTACCGCTTTCAGTCCACCATTTGCTTAAAAATTCTCGTGAATGGTGGGGAGTGGCGGGAACTGTCTGGTCTGACAGTCCAATAATCTAGGCGAATAGCTATGGTGAAGACTGGCTGCCCAGTAGGATTATGCGCAGCGAAGGTGTAAAGATGCAGTTTGCAAATATGATAACAAAGACTATTTATCATGAAGAGATAGTCAGTTACACATCACTTATTCACAATAACATGTGAGTAAATGTGTAAATTAAATACCTTGTACAACGTACGGCTATTTCTATAAGTATGAGGCCTGTCACTTTTTAACCGTGCTATCCCCTTCATTTTAACAATGGACTACCGCTTTCAGTCCACCATTTGCTTAAAAATTCTCGTGAATGGTGGGGAGTGGCGGGAACTGTCTGGTATGACAGTCCAATAATCTAGGTGCTTAGCTACGGTGAAGGCTGGCTGCCCAGTAGGATTATGCGCAGCGAAGGTGTAAAGATGCAGTTTGCAAATATGATAACAAAGACTATTTATCATGAAGAGATAGTCAGTTACACATCACTTATTCACAATAACATGTGAGTAAATGTATAAATTAAATACCTTGTACAACGTACGGCTATTTCTATAAGTATGAGGCCTGTCACTTTTTAACCGTGCTATCCCCTTCATTTTAACAATGGACTACGGCTTTCAGTCCACCATTTGCTTAAAAATTCTCGTGAATGGTGGGGAGTGGCGGGAACTGTCTGGTCTGACAGTCCAATAATCTAGGCGAATAGCTATGGTGAAGGCTGGCTTCCCAGTAGGATTATGCGCAGCGAAGGTGTAAAGATGCAGTTTGCAAATATGATAACAAAGACTATTTATCATGAAGAGATAGTCAGTTACACATCACTTATTCACAATAACATGTGAGTAAATGTATAAATGAAATACCTTGTACAACGTACGGCTATTTCTATAAGTATGAGGCCTGTCACTTTTTAACCGTGCTATCCCCTTCATTTTAACAATGGACTACCGCTTTCAGTCCACCATTTGCTTAAAAATTCTCGTGAATGGTGGGGAGTGGCGGGAACTGTCTGGTCTGACAGTCCAATAATCTAGGCGAATAGCTATGGTGAAGGCTGGCTGCCCAGTAGGATTATGCGCAGCGAAGGTGTAAAGATGCAGTTTGCAAATATGATAACAAAGACTATTTATCATGAAGAGATAGTCAGTTACACATCACTTATTCACAATAACATGTGAGTAAATGTAAAAATTAAATACCTTGTACAACGTACGGCTATTTCTACAAGTATGAGGCCTGTCACTTTTTAACCGTGCTATCCCCTTCATTTTAACAATGGACTACCGCTTTCAGTCCACCATTTGCTTAAAAATTCTCGTGAATGGTGGGGAGTGGCGGGAACTGCCTGGTCTGACAGTCCAATAATCTAGGCGAATAGCTATGGTGAAGGCTGGCTGCCCAGTAGGATTATGCGCAGCGAAGTTGTAAAGATGCAGTTTGCAAATATGATAACAAAGACTATTTATCATGAAGAGATAGTCAGTTACACATCACTTATTCACAATAACATGTGAGTAAATGTAAAAATTAAATACCTTGTACAACGTACGGCTATTTCTACAAGTATGAGGCCTGTCACTTTTTAACCGTGCTATCCCCTTCATTTTAACAATGGACTACCGCTTTCAGTCCACCATTTGCTTAAAAATTCTCGTGAATGGTGGGGAGTGGCGGGAACTGCCTGGTCTGACAGTCCAATAATCTAGGCGAATAGCTATGGTGAAGGCTGGCTGCCCAGTAGGATTATGCGCAGCGAAGGTGTAAAGATGCAGTTTGCAAATATGATAACAAAGACTATTTATCATGAAGAGATAGTCAGTTACACATCACTTATTCACAATAACATGTGAGTAAATGTATAAATTAAATACCTTGTACAACGTACGGCTATTTCTATAAGTATGAGGCTTGTCACTTTTTAACCGTGCTATCCCCTTCATTTTAACAATGGACTACCGCTTTCAGTCCACCATTTGCTTAAAAATTCTCGTGAATGGTGGGGAGTGGCGGGAACTGTCTGGTCTGACAGTCCAATAATCTAGGCGAATAGCTATGGTGAAGACTGGCTGCCCAGTAGGATTATGCGCAGCGAAGGTGTAAAGATGCAGTTTGCAAATATGATAACAAAGACTATTTATCATGAAGAGATAGTCAGTTACACATCACTTATTCACAATAACATGTGAGTAAATGTGTAAATTAAATACCTTGTACAACGTACGGCTATTTCTATAAGTATGAGGCCTGTCACTTTTTAACCGTGCTATCCCCTTCATTTTAACAATGGACTACCGCTTTCAGTCCACCATTTGCTTAAAAATTCTCGTGAATGGTGGGGAGTGGCGGGAACTGTCTGGTCTGACAGTCCAATAATCTAGGCGAATAGCTATGGTGAAGGCTGGCTGCCCAGTAGGATTATGCGCAGCGAAGGTGTAAAGATGCAGTTTGCAAATATTATAACAAAGACTATTTATCATGAAGAGATAGTCAGTTACACATCACTTATTCACAATAACATGTGAGTAAATGTATAAATTAAATACCTTGTACAACGTACGGCTATTTCTATAAGTATGAGGCCTGTCACTTTTTAACCGTGCTATCCCCTTCATTTTAACAATGGACTACGGCTTTCAGTCCACCATTTGCTTAAAAATTCTCGTGAATGGTGGGGAGTGGCGGGAACTGTCTGGTCTGACAGTCCAATAATCTAGGCGAATAGCTATGGTGAAGGCTGGCTTCCCAGTAGGATTATGCGCAGCGAATGTGTAAAGATGCAGTTTGCAAATATGATAACAAAGACTATTTATCATGAAGAGATAGTCAGTTACACATCACTTATTCACAATAACATGTGAGTAAATGTATAAATTAAATACCTTGTACAACGTACGGCTATTTCTATAAGTATGAGGCCTGTCACTTTTTAACCGTGCTATCCCCTTCATTTTAACAATGGACTACCGCTTTCAGTCCACCATTTGCTTAAAAATTCTCGTGAATGGTGGGGAGTGGCGGGAACTGTCTGGTCTGACAGTCCAATAATCTAGGCGAATAGCTATGGTGAAGGCTGGCTGCCCAGTAGGATTATGCGCAGCGAAGGTGTAAAGATGCAGTTTGCAAATATGATAACAAAGACTATTTATCATGAAGAGATAGTCAGTTACACATCACTTATTCACAATAACATGTGAGTAAATGTAAAAATTAAATACCTTGTACAACGTACGGCTATTTCTACAAGTATGAGGCCTGTCACTTTTTAACCGTGCTATCCCCTTCATTTTAACAATGGACTACCGCTTTCAGTCCACCATTTGCTTAAAAGTTCTCGTGAATGGTGGGGAGTGGCGGGAACTGCCTGGTCTGACAGTCCAATAATCTAGGCGAATAGCTATGGTGAAGGCTGGCTGCCCAGTAGGATTATGCGCAGCGAAGGTGTAAAGATGCAGTTTGCAAATATGATAACAAAGACTATTTATCATGAAGAGATAGTCAGTTACACATCACTTATTCACAATAACATGTGAGTAAATGTATAAATTAAATACCTTGTACAACGTACGGCTATTTCTATAAGTATGAGGCCTGTCACTTTTTAACCGTGCTATCCCCTTCATTTTAACAATGGACTACCGCTTTCAGTCCACCATTTGCTTAAAAATTCTCGTGAATGGTGGGGAGTGGCGGGAACTGTCTGGTCTGACAGTCCAATAATCTAGGCGAATAGCTATGGTGAAGACTGGCTGCCCAGTAGGATTATGTGCAGCGAAGGTGTAAAGATGCAGTTTGCAAATATGATAACAAAGACTATTTATCATGAAGAGATAGTCAGTTACACATCACTTATTCACAATAACATGTGAGTAAATGTGTAAATTAAATACCTTGTACAACGTACGGCTATTTCTATAAGTATGAGGCCTGTCACTTTTTAACCGTGCCATCCCCTTCATTTTAACAATGGACTACCGCTTTCAGTCCACCATTTGCTTAAAAATTCTCGTGAATGGTGGGGAGTGGCGGGAACTGTCTGGTCTGACAGTCCAATAATCTAGGCGAATAGCTATGGTGAAGGCTGGCTGCCCAGTAGGATTATGCGCAGCGAAGGTGTAAAGATGCAGTTTGCAAATGTGATAACAAAGACTATTTATCATGAAGAGATAGTCAGTTACACATCACTTATTCACAATAACATGTAAGTAAATGTATAAATTAAATACCTTGTACAATGTACGGCTATTTCTATAAGTATGAGGCCTGTCACTTTTTAACCGTGCTATCCCCTTCATTTTAACAATGGACTACCGCTTTCAGTCCACCATTTGCTTAAAAATTCTCGTGAATGGTGGGGAGTGGCGGGAACTGTCTGGTCTGACAGTCCAATAATCTAGGCGAATAGCTATGGTGAAGGCTGGCTGCCCAGTAGGATTATTCGCAGCGAAGGTACAAGATGCAGTTTGCAAATCTGATAACAAAGACTATTTATCATGGAGAGATAGTTACACATCACTTATTCACAATAACATGTGAGTAAATATATAAATTAAATACCTTGTACAACGTACGGCTATTTCTATAAGTATGAGGCCTGTCACTTTTTAACCGTGCTATCCCCTTCATTTTAACTATGGACTACCGCTTTCAGTCCACCATTTGCTTAAAAATTCTCGTGAATGGTGGGGAGTGGCGGGAACTGTCTGGTCTGACAGTCCAATAATCTAGGCGAATAGCTATGGTGAAGGCTGGCTGCCCAGTAGGATTATGCGCAGCGAAGGTGTAAAGATGCAGTTTGCAAATATGATAACAAAGACTATTTATCATGAAGAGATAGTCAGTTACACATCACTTATTCACAATAACATGTGAGTAAATGTATAAATTAAATACCTTGTACAACGTACGGCTATTTCTATAACTATGAGGCCTGTCACTTTTTAACCGTGCTATCCCCTTCATTTTAACAATGGACTACGGCTTTCAGTCCACCATTTGCTTAAAAATTCTCGTGAATGGTGGGGAGTGGTGGGAACTGTCTGGTCTGACAGTCCAATAATATAGGCGAATAGCTATGGTGAAGGCTGGCTGCCCAGTAGGACTATGCGCAGCGAAGGTGTAAAGATGCAGTTTGCAAATATGATAACAAAGACTATTTATCATGAAGAGATAGTCAGTTACACATCACTTATTGACAATAACATGTGAGTAAATGTAAAAATTAAATACCTTCTACAACGTACGGCTATTTCTATAAGTATGAGGCCTGTCACTTTTTAACCGTGCTATCCCCTTCATTTTAACAATGGACTACCGCCTTCAGTCCACCATTTGCTTAAAAATTCTCGTGAATGGTGGGGAGTGGCGGGAACTTTCTGGTATGACAGTCCAATAATCTAGGTGCATAGCTATGGTGAAGGCTGGCTGCCCAGTAGGATTATGCGCAGCGAAGGTGTAAAGATGCAGTTTGCAAATATTATAACAAAGACTATTTATCATGAAGAGATAGTCAGTTACACATCACTTATTCACAATAACATGTGAGTAAATGTATAAATTAAATACCTTGTACAACGTACGGCTATTTCTATAAGTATGAGGCCTGTCACTTTTTAACCGTGCTATCCCCTTCATTTTAACAATGGACTACCGCTTTCAGTCCACCATTTGCTTAAAAATTCTCGTGAATGGTGGGGAGTGGCGGGAACTGTCTGGTCTGACAGTCCAATAATCTAGGTGAATAGCTATGGTGAAGGCTGGCTTCCCAGTAGGATTATGCGCAGCGAAGGTGTAAAGATGCAGTTTGCAAATATGATAACAAAGACTATTTATCATGAAGAGATAGTCAGTTACACATCACTTATTCACAATAACATGTGAGTAAATGTATAAATTAAATACCTTGTACAACGTACGGCTATTTCTATAAGTATGAGGCCTGTCACTTTTTAACCGTGCTATCCCCTTCATTTTAACAATTAACTACGGCTTTCAGTCCACTATTTGCTTAAAAATTCTCGTGAATGGTGGGGAGTGGCGGGAACTGTCTGGTCTGACAGTCCAATAATCTAGGCGAATAGCTATGGTGAAGGCTGGCTGCCCAGTAGGATTATGCGCAGCGAAGGTGTAAAGATGCAGTTTGCAAATATGATAACAAAGACTATTTATCATGAAGAGATAGTCAGTTACACATCACTTATTCACAATAACATGTGAGTAAATGTTTAAATTAAATACCTTGTACAACGTACGGCTATTTCTATAAGTATGAAACCTGTCCCTTTTTAACCGTGCTATCCCCTTCATTTTAACAATGGACTACCGCTTTCAGTCCACCATTTGCTTAAAAATTCTCGTGAATGGTGGGGAGTGGCGGGAACTGTCTGGTCGGACAGTCCAATAATCTAGCCGAATAGCTATGGTGAAGGCTGGCTGCCCAGTAAGATTATGCGCAGCGAAGGTGTAAAGATGCAGTTTGCAAATATGATAACAAAGACTATTTATCATGAAGAGATAGTCAGTTACACATCACTTATTCACAATAACACGTGAGTAAATGTATAAATTAAATACCTTGTACAACGTACGGCTATTTCTATAAGTATGAGGCCTGTCACTTTTTAACCGTGCTATCCCCTTAATTTTAACAATGGACTACCGCTTTCAGTCCACCATTTGCTTAAAAATTCTCGTGAATGGTGGGGAGTGGCGGGAACTGTCTGGTCTGACAGTCCAATAATCTAGGCGAATAGCTATGGTGAAGGCAGGCTGCCCAGTAGGATTATGCGCAGCGAAGGTGTAAAGATGCAGTTTGCAAATATGATAACAAAGACTATTTATCATGAAGAGATAGTCAGTTACACATCACTTATTCACAATAACATGTGAGTAAATGTATAAATTAAATACCTTGTACAACGTACGGCTATTTCTATAAGTATGAGGCCTGTCACTTTTTAACCGTGCTATCCCCTTCATTTTAACAATGGACTACCGCTATCAGTCCACTATTTGCTTAAAAATTCTCGTGAATGGTGGGGAGTGGCGGGAACTGTCTGGTCTGACAGTCCAATAATCTAGGCGAATAGCTATGATGAAGGCTGGCTGCCCAGTAGGATTATGCGCAGCGAAGGTGTAAAGATGCAGTTTGCAAATATGATAACAAAGACTATTTATCATGAAGAGATAGTCAGTTACACATCACTTATTCACAATAACATGTGAGTAAATGTATAAATTAAATACCTTGTACAACGTACGGCTATTTCTATAAGTATGAGGCCTGTCACTTTTTAACCATGCTATCCCCTTCATTTTAACAATGGACTACCGCTTTCAGTCCACCATTTGCTTAAAAATTCTCGTGAATGGTGGGGAGTGGCGGGAACTGTCTGGTCTGACAGTCCAGTAATCTAGGCGAATAGCTATGGTGAAGGCTGGCTGCCCAGTAGGATTATGCGCAGCGAAGGTGTAAAGATGCAGTTTGCAAATATGATAACAAAGACTATTTATCATGAAGAGATAGTCAGTTACACATCACTTATTCACAATAACATGTAAGTAAATGTATAAATTAAATACCTTGTACAACGTACGGCTATTTCTATAAGTATGAGGCCTGTCACTTTTTAACCGTGCTATCCCCTTCATTTTAACAATGGACTACCGCTTTCAGTCCACGATTTGCTTAAAAATCTCGTGAATGGTGGGGAGTGGCGGGAACTGTCTGGTCTGACAGTCCAATAATCTAGGCGAATAGCTATGGTGAAGGCTGGCTGCCCAGTAGGATTATGCGCAGCGAAGGTGTAAAGATGCAGTTTGCAAATATGATAACAAAGACTATTTATCATGAAGAGATAGTCAGATACACATCACTTATTCACAATAACATGTGAGTAAATGTATAAATTAAATACCTTGTACAACGTACGGCTATTTCTATAAGTATGAGGCCTGTCACTTTTTAACCGTGCTATCGCCTTCATTTTAACAATGGACTACCGCTTTCAGTCCACCATTTGCTTAAAAATTCTCGTGAATGTTGGGGAGTGGCGTGAACTGTCTGGTATGACAGTCCAATAATCTAGGTGCATAGCTATGGTGAAGGCTGGCTGCCCAGTAGGATTATGCGCAGCGAAGGTGTAAAGATGCAGTTTGCAAATATTATAACAAAGACTATTTATCATGAAGAGATAGTCAGTTACACATCACTTATTCACAATAACATGTGAGTAAATGTATAAATTAAATACCTTGTACAACGTACGGCTATTTCTATAAGTATGAGGCCTGTCACTTTTTAACCGTGCTATCCCCTTCATTTTAACAATGGACTACCGCTTTCAGTCCACCATTTGCTTAAAAATTCTCGTGAATGGTGGGGAGTGGCGGGAACTGTCTGGTCTGACAGTCCAATAATCTAGGCGAATAGCTATGGTGAAGGCTGGCTTCCCAGTAGGATTATGCGCAGCGAAGGTGTAAAGATGCAGTTTGCAAATATGATAACAAAGACTATTTATCATGAAGAGATAGTCAGTTACACATCACTTATTCACAATAACATGTGAGTAAATGTATAAATTAAATACCTTGTACAACGTACGGCTATTTCTATAAGTATGAGGCCTGTCACTTTTTAACCGTGCTATCCCCTTCATTTTAACAATGGACTACGGCTTTCAGTCCACTATTTGCTTAAAAATTCTCGTGAATGGTGGGGAGTGGCGGGAACTGTCTGGTCTGACAGTCCAATAATCTAGGCGAATAGCTATGGTGAAGGCTGGCTGCCCAGTAGGATTATGCGCAGCGAAGGTGTAAAGATGCAGTTTGCAAATATGATAACAAAGACTATTTATCATGAAGAGATAGTCAGTTACACATCACTTATTCACAATAACATGTGAGTAAATGTTTAAATTAAGTAGCTTGTACAACGTACGGCTATTTCTATAAGTATGAAACCTGTCACTTTTTAACCGTGCTATCCCCTTCATTTTAACAATGGACTACCGCTTTCAGTCCACCATTTGCTTAAAAATTCTCGTGAATGGTGGGGAGTGGCGGGAACTGTCTGGTCGGACAGTCCAATAATCTAGCCGAATAGCTATGGTGAAGGCTGGCTGCCCAGTAAGATTATGCGCAGCGAAGGTGTAAAGATGCAGTTTGCAAATATGATAACAAAGACTATTTATCATGAAGAGATAGTCAGTTACACATCACTTATTCACAATAACACGTGAGTAAATGTATAAATTAAATACCTTGTACAACGTACGGCTATTTCTATAAGTATGAGGCCTGTCACTTTTTAACCGTGCTATCCCCTTAATTTTAACAATGGACTACCGCTTTCAGTCCACCATTTGCTTAAAAATTCTCGTGAATGGTGGGGAGTGGCGGGAACTGTCTGGTCTGACAGTCCAATAATCTAGGCGAATAGCTATGGTGAAGGCAGGCTGCCCAGTAGGATTATGCGCAGCGAAGGTGTAAAGATGCAGTTTGCAAATATGATAACAAAGACTATTTATCATGAAGAGATAGTCAGTTACACATCACTTATTCACAATAACATGTGAGTAAATGTATAAATTAAATACCTTGTACAACGTACGGCTATTTCTATAAGTATGAGGCCTGTCACTTTTTAACCGTGCTATCCCCTTCATTTTAACAATGGACTACCGCTATCAGTCCACTATTTGCTTAAAAATTCTCGTGAATGGTGGGGAGTGGCGGGAACTGTCTGGTCTGACAGTCCAATAATCTAGGCGAATAGCTATGATGAAGGCTGGCTGCCCAGTAGGATTATGCGCAGCGAAGGTGTAAAGATGCAGTTTGCAAATATGATAACAAAGACTATTTATCATGAAGAGATAGTCAGTTACACATCACTTATTCACAATAACATGTGAGTAAATGTATAAATTAAATACCTTGTACAACGTACGGCTATTTCTATAAGTATGAGGCCTGTCACTTTTT
Organism: Schistocerca serialis cubense; assembly: GCF_023864345.2. Classification (NCBI taxonomy): domain Eukaryota; kingdom Metazoa; phylum Arthropoda; class Insecta; order Orthoptera; family Acrididae; genus Schistocerca; species Schistocerca serialis. The sequence goes on along the minus strand of NC_064638.1, from coordinate 1,231,330,289 downwards.
AACCATGCTATCCCCTTCATTTTAACAATGGACTACCGCTTTCAGTCCACCATTTGCTTAAAAATTCTCGTGAATGGTGGGGAGTGGCGGGAACTGTCTGGTCTGACAGTCCAGTAATCTAGGCGAATAGCTATGGTGAAGGCTGGCTGCCCAGTAGGATTATGCGCAGCGAAGGTGTAAAGATGCAGTTTGCAAATATGATAACAAAGACTATTTATCATGAAGAGATAGTCAGTTACACATCACTTATTCACAATAACATGTAAGTAAATGTATAAATTAAATACCTTGTACAACGTACGGCTATTTCTATAAGTATGAGGCCTGTCACTTTTTAACCGTGCTATCCCCTTCATTTTAACAATGGACTACCGCTTTCAGTCCACGATTTGCTTAAAAATCTCGTGAATGGTGGGGAGTGGCGGGAACTGTCTGGTCTGACAGTCCAATAATCTAGGCGAATAGCTATGGTGAAGGCTGGCTGCCCAGTAGGATTATGCGCAGCGAAGGTGTAAAGATGCAGTTTGCAAATATGATAACAAAGACTATTTATCATGAAGAGATAGTCAGATACACATCACTTATTCACAATAACATGTGAGTAAATGTATAAATTAAATACCTTGTACAACGTACGGCTATTTCTATAAGTATGAGGCCTGTCACTTTTTAACCGTGCTATCACCTTCATTTTAACAATGGACTACCGCTTTCAGTCCACCATTTGCTTAAAAATTCTCGTGAATGGTGGGGAGTGGCGGGAACTGTCTGGTCTGACAGTCCAATAATCTAGGCGAATAGCTATGGTGAAGGCTGGCTGCCCAGTAGGATTTTGCGCAGCGAAGGTGTAAAGATACAGTTTGCAAATATGATAACAAAGACTATTTATCATGAAGAGATAGTCAGTTACACATCACTTATTCACAATAACATGTGAGTAAATGTATAAATTAAATACCTTGTACAACGTACGGCTAATTTCTATAAGTATGAGGCCTGTCACTTTTTAACCATGCCATCCCCTTCATTTTAACAATGGACCACCGCTTTCAGTCCACCATTTGCTTAAAAAATCTCGTGAATGGTGAGGAGTGGCGGGAACTGTCTGGTCTGACAGTCCAATAATCTAGGCGAATAGCTATGGTGAAGGCTGGCTGCCCAGTAGGATTATGCGCAGCGAAGGTGTAAAGATGCAGTTTGCTTATATGATAACAAAGACTATTTATCATGAAGAGATAGTCAGTTACACATCACTTATTCACAATAACATGTGAGTAAATGTATAAATTAAATACCTTGTACAACGTACGGCTATTTCTATAAGTATGAGGCCTGTCACTTTTTAACCGTGCTATCCCCTTCATTTTAACAATGGACTACCGCTTTCAGTCCACCATTTGCTTAAAAATTCTCGTGAATGGTGGGGAGTGGCGGGAACTGTCTGGTCTGACACTCCAATAATCTAGCCGAATAGCTATGGTGAAGGCTGGCTGCCCAGTAGGATTATGCGCAGCGAAGGTGTAAAGATGCAGTTTGCAAATATGATAACAAAGACTATTTATCATGAAGAGATAGTCAGTTACACATCACTTATTCACAATAACATGTGAGTAAATGTATAAATTAAATACCTTGTACAACGTACGGCTATTTCTATAAGTATGAGGCCTGTCACTTTTTAACCGTGCTATCCCCTTCATTTTAACAATGGACTACCGCTTTCAGTCCACCATTTGCTTAAAAATTCTCGTGAATGGTGGGGAGTGGCGGGAACTGTCTGGTCTGACAGTCCAATAATCTAGGCGAATAGCTATGGTGATGGCTGGCTGCCCAGTAGGATTATGCGAAGCGAAGGTGTAAAGATGCAGTTTGCAAATATGATAACAAAGACTATTTATCATGAAGAGATAGTCAGTTACACACCACTTATTCACAATAACATGTGAGTAAATGTATAAATTAAATACCTTGTACAACGTACGGCTATTTCTATAAGTATGAGGCCTGTCACTTTTTAACCGTGCTATCCCCTTCATTTTAACAATGGACTACCGCTTTCAGTCCACCATTTGCTTAAAAATTCTCGTGAATGGTGGGGAGTGGCGGGAACTGTCTGGTCTGACAGTCCAATAATCTAGGCGAATAGCTATGGTGAAGGCTGGCTGCCCAGTAGGATTATGCGCAGCGAAGGTGTAAAGATGCAGTTTGCAAATATGATAACAAAGACTATTTATCATGAAGAGATAGTCAGTTACACATCACTTATTCACAATAACATGTGAGTAAATGTATAAATTAAATACCTTGTACAACGTACGGCTATTTCTATAACTATGAGGCCTGTCACTTTTTAACCGTGCTATCCCCTTCATTTTAACAATGGACTACCGCTTTCAGTCCACCATTTGCTTAAAAATTCTCGTGAATGGTGGGGAGTGGTGGGAACTGTCTGGTCTGACAGTCCAATAGTATAGGCGAATAGCTATGGTGAAGGCTGGCTGCCCAGTAGGATTATGCGCAGCGAAGGTGTAAAGATGCAGTTTGCAAATATGATAACAAAGACTATTTATCATGAAGAGATAGTCAGTTACACATCACTTATTCACAATAACATGTGAGTAAATGTAAAAATTAAATACCTTGTACAACGTACGGCTATTTCTATAAGTATGAGGCCTGTCACTTTTTAACCGTGCTATCCCCTTCATTTTAACAATGGACTACCGCTTTCAGTCCACCATTTGCTTAAAAATTCTCGTGAATGGTGGGGAGTGGCGGGAACTGTCTGGTCTGACAGTCCAATAATCTAGGCGCATAGCTATGTTGAAGGCTGGCTGCCCAGTAGGATTATGCGCAGCGAAGGTGTAAAGATGCAGTTTGCAAATATGATAACAAAGACTATTTATCATGAAGAGATAGTCAGTTACACATCACTTATTCACAATAACATGTGAGTAAATGTGTAAATTAAATACCTTGTACAACGTACGGCTATTTCTATAAGTATGAGGCCTGTCACTTTTTAACCGTGCTATCCCCTTCATTTTAACAATGGACTACCGCTTTCAGTCCACCATTTGCTTAAAAATTCTCGTGAATGGTGGGGAGTGGCGGGAACTGTCTGGTCTGACAGTCCAATAATCTAGCCGAATAGCTATGGTGAAGGCTGGCTGCCCAGTAGGATTATGCGCAGCGAAGGTGTAAAGATGCAGTTTGCAAATATGATAACAAAGACTATTTATCATGAAGAGATAGTCAGTTACACATCACTTATTCGCAATAACATGTGAATAAATGTATAAATTAAATACCTTGTACAACGTACGGCTATTTCTATAAGTATGCGGCCAGTCACTTTTTAACCGTGCTATCCCCTTCATTTTAACAATGGACTACCGCTTTCAGTCCACCATTTACTTAAAAATTCTCGTGAATGGTGGGGAGTGGCGGGAACTGTCTGGTCTGACAGTCCAATAATCTAGGCGAATAGCTATGGTGAAGGCTGGCTGCCCAGTAGGATTATGCGCAGCGAAGGTGTAAAGATGCAGTTTGCAAATATGATAACAAAGACTATTTATCATGAAGAGATAGTCAGTTACACATCACTTATTCACAATAACATGTGAGTAAATGTATAAATTAAATACCTTGTACAACGTACGGCTATTTCTATAAGTATGAGGCCTGTCACTTTTTAACCGTGCTATCCCCTTCATTTTAACAATGGACTACCGCTTTCAGTCCACCATTTGCTTAAAAATTCTCGTGAATGGTGGGAAGTGGCGGGAACTGTCTGGTCTGACAGTCCAATAATCTAGGCGAATAGCTATGGTGAAGGCTGGCTGCCCAGTAGGATTATGCGCAGCGAGGGTGTAAAGATGCAGTTTGCAAATATGATAACAAAGACTATTTATCATGAAGAGATAGTCAGTTACACATCACTTATTCACAATAACATGTAAGTAAATGTATAAATTAAATACCTTGTACAACGTACGGCTATTTCTATAAGTATGAAGCCTGTCACTTTTTAACCGTGCTATCCCCTTCATTTTAACAATGGACTACCGCTTTCAGTCCACCATTTGCTTAAAAATTCTCGTGAATGGTGGGGAGTGGCGGGAACTGTCTGGTCTGACAGTCCAATAATCTAGGAGAATAGCTATGGTGAAGGCTGGCTGCCCAGTAGGATTATGCGCAGCGAAGGTGTAAAGATGCAGTTTGCAAATATGATAACAAAGACTATTTATCATGAAGAGATAGTCAGTTACACATCACTTATTCACAATAACATGTGAGTAAATGTATAAATTAAATACCTAGTACAACGTACGGCTATTTCTATAAGTATGAGGCCTGTCACTTTTTAACCGTGCTATCCCCTTCATTTTAACAATGGACTACCGCTTTCAGTCCACCATTTGCTTAAAAATCTCGTGAATGGTGGGGAGTGGCGGGAACTGTCTGGTCCGACAGTCCAATAATCTAGGCGAATAGCTATGGTGAAGGCTGGCTGCCCAGTAGGATTATGCGCAGCGAAGGTGTAAAGATGCAGTTTGCAAATATGATAACAAAGACTATTTATCATGAAGAGATAGTCAGTTACACATCACTTATTCACAATAACATGTGAGTAAATGTATAAATTAAATACCTTGTACAACGTACGGCTATTTCTATAAGTATGAGGCCTGTCACTTTTTAACCGTGCTATCGCCTTCATTTTAACAATGGACTACCGCTTTCAGTCCACCATTTGCTTAAAAATTCTCGTGAATGGTGGGGAGTGGCGGGAACTGTCTGGTCTGACAGTCCAATAATCTAGGCGAATAGCTATGGTGAAGGCTGGCTGCCCAGTAGGATTATGCGCAGCGAAGGTGTAAAGATGCAGTTTGCAAATATGATAACAAAGACTATTTATCATGAAGAGATAGTCAGTTACACATCACTTATTCACAATAACATGTGAGTAAATGTATAAATTAAATACCTTGTACAACGTACGGCTATTTCTATAAGTATGAGGCCTGTCACTTTTTAACCGTGCTATCCCCTTCATTTTAACAATGGACTACCGCTTTCAGTCCACCATTTGCTTAAAAATTCTCGTGAATGGTGGGGAGTGGCGGGAACTGTCTGGTCTGACAGTCCAATAATCTAGGCGAATAGCTATGGTGAAGGCTGGCTGCCCAGTAGGATTATGCGCAGCGAAGGTGTAAAGATGCAGTTTGCAAATATGATAACAAAGACTATTTATCATGAAAAGATAGTCAGTTACACATCACTTATTCACAATAACATGTAAGTAAATGTATAAATTAAATACCTTGTACAACGTACGGCTATTTCTATAAGTATGAAGCCTGTCACTTTTTAACCGTGCTATCCCCTTCATTTTAACAATGGACTACCGTTTTCAGTCCACCATTTGCTTCAAAATTCTGGTGAATGGTGGGGAGTGGCGGGAACTGTCTGGTCTGACAGTCCAATAATCTAGGCGAATAGCTATGGTGAAGGCTGGCTGCCCAGTAGGATTATGCGCAGCGAAGGTGTAAAGATGCAGTTTGCAAATATGATAACAAAGACTATTTATCATGAAGAGATAGTCAGTTACACATCACTTATTCACAAAAACATGTGAGTAAATGTATAAATTAAATACCTTGTACAACGTACGGCTATTTCTATAAGCATGAGGCCTGTCACTTTTTAACCGTGCTATCCCCTTCATTTTAACAATGGACTACCGCTTTCAGTCCACCATTTGCTTAAAAATTCTCGTGAATGGTGGGGAGTGGCGGGAACTGTCTGGTCTGACAGTCCAATAATCTAGGCGAATAGCTATGGTGAAGGCTGGCTAACCAGTAGGATTATGCGCAGCGAAGGTATAAAGATGCAGTTTGCAAATATGATAACAAAGACTATTTATCATGAAGAGATAGTCAGTTACACATCACTTATTCACAATAACATGTGAGTAAATGTATAAATTAAATACCTTGTACAACGTACGGCTATTTCTATAACTATGAGGCCTGTCACTTTTTAACCGTGCTATCCCCTTCATTTTAACAATGGACTACCGCTTTCAGTCCACCATTTGCTTAAAAATTCTCGTGAATGGTGGGGAGTGGTGGGAACTGTCTGGTCTGACAGTCCAATAGTATAGGCGAATAGCTATGGTGAAGGCTGGCTGCCCAGTAGGATTATGCGCAGCGAAGGTGTAAAGATGCAGTTTGCAAATATGATAACAAAGACTATTTATCATGAAGAGATAGTCAGTTACACATCACTTATTCACAAAAACATGTGAGTAAATGTAAAAATTAAATACCTTGTACAACGTACGGCTATTTCTATAAGTATGAGGCCTGTCACTTTTTAACCGTGCTATCCCCTTCATTTTAACAATGGACTACCGCTTTCAGTCCACCATTTGCTTAAAAATTCTCGTGAATGGTGGGGAGTGGCGGGAACTGTCTGGTCTGACAGTCCAATAATCTAGGCGAATAGCTATGGTGAAGGCTGGCTGCCCAGTAGGATTATGCGCAGCGAAGGTGTAAAGATGCAGTTTGCAAATATGATAACAAAGACTATTTATCATGAAAAGATAGTCAGTTACACATCACGTATTCACAATAACATGTAAGTAAATGTATAAATTAAATACCTTGTACAACGTACGGCTATTTCTATAAGTATGAAGCCTGTCACTTTTTAACCGTGCTATCCCCTTCATTTTAACAATGGACTACCGCTTTCAGTCCACCATTTGCTTAAAAATTCTGGTGAATGGTGGGGAGTGGCGGGAACTGTCTGGTCTGACAGTCCAATAATCTAGGCGAATAGCTATGGTGAAGGCTGGCCGCCCAGTAGGATTATGCGCAGCGAAGGTGTAAAGATGCAGTTTGCAAATATGATAACAAAGACTATTTATCATGAAGAGATAGTCAGTTACACATCACTTATTCACAAAAACATGTGAGTAAATGTATAAATTAAATACCTTGTACAACGTACGGCTATTTCTATAAGTATGAGGCCTGTCACTTTTTAACCGTGCTATCCCCTTCATTTTAACAATGGACTACCGCTTTCAGTCCACCATTTGCTTAAAAATCTCGTGAATGGTGGGGAGTGGCGGGAACTGTCTGGTCCGACAGTCCAATAATCTAGGCGAATAGCTATGGTGAAGGCTGGCTGCCCAGTAGGATTATGCGCAGCGAAGGTGTAAAGATGCAGTTTGCAAATATGATAACAAAGACTTTTTATCATGAAGAGATAGTCAGTTACACATCACTTATTCACAATAACATGTGAGTAAATGTATAAATTAAATACCTTGTACAACGTACGGCTATTTCTATAAGTATGAGGCCTGTCACTTTTTAACCGTGCTATCGCCTTCATTTTAACAATGGACTACCGCTTTCAGTCCACCATTTGCTTAAAAATTCTCGTGAATGGTGGGGAGTGGCGGGAACTGTCTGGTCTGACAGTCCAATAATCTAGGCGAATAGCTATGGTGAAGGCTGGCTGCCCAGTAGGATTATGCGCAGCGAAGGTGTAAAGATGCAGTTTGCAAATATGATAACAAAGACTATTTATCATGAAGAGATAGTCAGTTACACATCACTTATTCACAATAACATGTGAGTAAATGTATAAATTAAATACCTTGTACAACGTACGGCTATTTCTATAAGTATGAGGCCTGTCACTTTTTAACCGTGCTATCCCCTTCATTTTAACAATGGACTACCGCTTTCAGTCCACCATTTGCTTAAAAATTCTCGTGAATGGTGGGGAGTGGCGGGAACTGTCTGGTCTGACAGTCCAATAATCTAGGCGAATAGCTATGGTGAAGGCTGGCTGCCCAGTAGGATTATGCGCAGCGAAGGTGTAAAGATGCAGTTTGCAAATATGATAACAAAGACTATTTATCATGAAAAGATAGTCAGTTACACATCACTTATTCACAATAACATGTAAGTAAATGTATAAATTAAATACCTTGTACAACGTACGGCTATTTCTATAAGTATGAAGCCTGTCACTTTTTAACCGTGCTATCCCCTTCATTTTAACAATGGACTACCGTTTTCAGTCCACCATTTGCTTAAAAATTCTGGTGAATGGTGGGGAGTGGCGGGAACTGTCTGGTCTGACAGTCCAATAATCTAGGCGAATAGCTATGGTGAAGGCTGGCTGCCCAGTAGGATTATGCGCAGCGAAGGTGTAAAGATGCAGTTTGCAAATATGATAACAAAGACTATTTATCATGAAGAGATAGTCAGTTACACATCACTTATTCGCAATAACATGTGAATAAATGTATAAATTAAATACCTTGTACAACGTACGGCTATTTCTATAAGTATGAGGCCAGTCACTTTTTAACCGTGCTATCCCCTTCATTTTAACAATGGACTACCGCTTTCAGTCCACCATTTGCTTAAAAATTCTCGTGAATGGTGGGGAGTGGCGGGAACTGTCTGGTCTGACAGTCCAATAATCTAGGCGAATAGCTATGGTGAAGGCTGGCTGCCCAGTAGGATTATGCGCAGCGAAGGTGTAAAGATGCAGTTTGCAAATATGATAACAAAGACTATTTATCATGAAGAGATAGTCAGTTACACATCACTTATTCACAATAACATGTGAGTAAATGTATAAATTAAATACCTTGTACAACGTACGGCTATTTCTATAAGTATGAGGCCTGTCACTTTTTAACCGTGCTATCCCCTTCATTTTAACAATGGACTACCGCTTTCAGTCCACCATTTGCTTAAAAATTCTCGTGAATGGTGGGAAGTGGCGGGAACTGTCTGGTCTGACAGTCCAATAATCTAGGCGAATAGCTATGGTGAAGGCTGGCTGCCCAGTAGGATTATGCGCAGCGAGGGTGTAAAGATGCAGTTTGCAAATATGATAACAAAGACTATTTATCATGAAGAGATAGTCAGTTACACATCTCTTATTCACAATAACATGTAAGTAAATGTATAAATTAAATACCTTGTACAACGTACGGCTATTTCTATAAGTATGAAGCCTGTCACTTTTTAACCGTGCTATCCCCTTCATTTTAACAATGGACTACCGCTTTCAGTCCACCATTTGCTTAAAAATTCTCGTGAATGGTGGGGAGTGGCGGGAACTGTCTGGTCTGACAGTCCAATAATCTAGGAGAATAGCTATGGTGAAGGCTGGCTGCCCAGTAGGATTATGCGCAGCGAAGGTGTAAAGATGCAGTTTGCAAATATGATAACAAAGACTATTTATCATGAAGAGATAGTCAGTTACACATCACTTATTCACAATAACATGTGAGTAAATGTATAAATTAAATACCTAGTACAACGTACGGCTATTTCTATAAGTATGAGGCCTGTCACTTTTTAACCGTGCTATCCCCTTCATTTTAACAATGGACTACCGCTTTCAGTCCACCATTTGCTTAAAAATCTCGTGAATGGTGGGGAGTGGCGGGAACTGTCTGGTCCGACAGTATAAATAATCTAGGCGAATAGCTATGGTGAAGGCTGGCTGCCCAGTAGGATTATGCGCAGCGAAGGTGTAAAGATGCAGTTTGCAAATATGATAACAAAGACTATTTATCATGAAGAGATAGTCAGTTACACATCACTTATTCACAATAACATGTGAGTAAATGTATAAATTAAATACCTTGTACAACGTACGGCTATTTCTATAAGTATGAGGCCTGTCACTTTTTAACCGTGCTATCGCCTTCATTTTAACAATGGACTACCGCTTTCAGTCCACCATTTGCTTAAAAATTCTCGTGAATGGTGGGGAGTGGCGGGAACTGTCTGGTCTGACAGTCCAATAATCTAGGCGAATAGCTATGGTGAAGGCTGGCTGCCCAGTAGGATTATGCGCAGCGAAGGTGTAAAGATGCAGTTTGCAAATATGATAACAAAGACTATTTATCATGAAGAGATAGTCAGTTACACATCACTTATTCACAATAACATGTGAGTAAATGTATAAATTAAATACCTTGTACAACGTACGGCTATTTCTATAAGTATGAGGCCTGTCACTTTTTAACCGTGCTATCCCCTTCATTTTAACAATGGACTACCGCTTTCAGTCCACCATTTGCTTAAAAATTCTCGTGAATGGTGGGGAGTGGCGGGAACTGTCTGGTCTGACAGTCCAATAATCTAGGCGAATAGCTATGGTGAAGGCTGGCTGCCCAGTAGGATTATGCGCAGCGAAGGTGTAAAGATGCAGTTTGCAAATATGATAACAAAGACTATTTATCATGAAAAGATAGTCAGTTACACATCACTTATTCACAATAACATGTAGGTAAATGTATAAATTAAATACCTTGTACAACGTACGGCTATTTCTATAAGTATGAAGCCTGTCACTTTTTAACCGTGCTATCCCCTTCATTTTAACAATGGACTACCGTTTTCAGTCCACCATTTGCTTCAAAATTCTGGTGAATGGTGGGGAGTGGCGGGAACTGTCTGGTCTGACAGTCCAATAATCTAGGCGAATAGCTATGGTGAAGGCTGGCTGCCCAGTAGGATTATGCGCAGCGAAGGTGTAAAGATGCAGTTTGCAAATATGATAACAAAGACTATTTATCATGAAGAGATAGTCAGTTACACATCACTTATTCACAAAAACATGTGAGTAAATGTATAAATTAAATACCTTGTACAACGTACGGCTATTTCTATAAGCATGAGGCCTGTCACTTTTTAACCGTGCTATCCCCTTCATTTTAACAATGGACTACCGCTTTCAGTCCACCATTTGCTTAAAAATTCTCGTGAATGGTGGGGAGTGGCGGGAACTGTCTGGTCTGACAGTCCAATAATCTAGGCGAATAGCTATGGTGAAGGCTGGCTAACCAGTAGGATTATGCGCAGCGAAGGTGTAAAGATGCAGTTTGCAAATATGATAACAAAGACTATTTATCATGAAGAGATAGTCAGTTACACATCACTTATTCACAATAACATGTGAGTAAATGTATAAATTAAATACCTTGTACAACGTACGGCTATTTCTATAACTATGAGGCCTGTCACTTTTTAACCGTGCTATCCCTTTCATTTTAACAATGGACTACCGCTTTCAGTCCACCATTTGCTTAAAAATTCTCGTGAATGGTGGGGAGTGGTGGGAACTGTCTGGTCTGACAGTCCAATAGTATAGGCGAATAGCTATGGTGAAGGCTGGCTGCCCAGTAGGATTATGCGCAGCGAAGGTGTAAAGATGCAGTTTGCAAATATGATAACAAAGACTATTTATCATGAAGAGATAGTCAGTTACACATCACTTATTCACAAAAACATGTGAGTAAATGTAAAAATTAAATACCTTGTACAACGTACGGCTATTTCTATAAGTATGAGGCCTGTCACTTTTTAACCGTGCTATCCCCTTCATTTTAACAATGGACTACCGCTTTCAGTCCACCATTTGCTTAAAAATTCTCGTGAATGGTGGGGAGTGGCGGGAACTGTCTGGTCTGACAGTCCAATAATCTAGGCGAATAGCTATGGTGAAGGCTGGCTGCCCAGTAGGATTATGCGCAGCGAAGGTGTAAAGATGCAGTTTGCAAATATGATAACAAAGACTATTTATCATGAAAAGATAGTCAGTTACACATCACGTATTCACAATAACATGTAAGTAAATGTATAAATTAAATACCTTGTACAACGTACGGCTATTTCTATAAGTATGAGGCCTGTCACTTTTTAACCGTGCTATCCCCTTCATTTTAACAATGGACTACCGCTTTCAGTCCACCATTTGCTTAAAAATTCTGGTGAATGGTGGGGAGTGGCGGGAACTGTCTGGTCTGACAGTCCAATAATCTAGGCGAATAGCTATGGTGAAGGCTGGCTGCCCAGTAGGATTATGCGCAGCGAAGGTGTAAAGATGCAGTTTGCAAATATGATAACAAAGACTATTTATCATGAAGAGATAGTCAGTTACACATCACTTATTCACAAAAACATGTGAGTAAATGTATAAATTAAATACCTTGTACAACGTACGGCTATTTCTATAAGTATGAGGCCTGTCACTTTTTAACCGTGCTATCCCCTTCATTTTAACAATGGACTACCGCTTTCAGTCCACCATTTGCTTAAAAATCTCGTGAATGGTGGGGAGTGGCGGGAACTGTCTGGTCCGACAGTCCAATAATCTAGGCGAATAGCTATGGTGAAGGCTGGCTGCCCAGTAGGATTATGCGCAGCGAAGGTGTAAAGATGCAGTTTGCAAATATGATAACAAAGACTTTTTATCATGAAGAGATAGTCAGTTACACATCACTTATTCACAATAACATGTGAGTAAATGTATAAATTAAATACCTTGTACAACGTACGGCTATTTCTATAAGTATGAGGCCTGTCACTTTTTAACCGTGCTATCGCCTTCATTTTAACAATGGACTACCGCTTTCAGTCCACCATTTGCTTAAAAATTCTCGTGAATGGTGGGGAGTGGCGGGAACTGTCTGGTCTGACAGTCCAATAATCTAGGCGAATAGCTATGGTGAAGGCTGGCTGCCCAGTAGGATTATGCGCAGCGAAGGTGTAAAGATGCAGTTTGCAAATATGATAACAAAGACTATTTATCATGAAGAGATAGTCAGTTACACATCACTTATTCACAATAACATGTGAGTAAATGTAAAAATTAAATACCTTGTACAACGTACGGCTATTTCTATAAGTATGAGGCCTGTCACTTTTTAACCGTGCTATCCCCTTCATTTTAACAATGGACTACCGCTTTCAGTCCACCATTTGCTTAAAAATTCTCGTGAATGGTGGGGAGTGGCGGGAACTGTCTGGTCTGACAGTCCAATAATCTAGGCGAATAGCTATGGTGAAGGCTGGCTGCCCAGTAGGATTATGCGCAGCGAAGGTGTAAAGATGCAGTTTGCAAATATGATAACAAAGACTATTTATCATGAAAAGATAGTCAGTTACACATCACTTATTCACAATAACATGTAAGTAAATGTATAAATTAAATACCTTGTACAACGTACGGCTATTTCTATAAGTATGAAGCCTGTCACTTTTTAACCGTGCTATCCCCTTCATTTTAACAATGGACTACCGTTTTCAGTCCACCATTTGCTTAAAAATTCTGGTGAATGGTGGGGAGTGGCGGGAACTGTCTGGTCTGACAGTCCAATAATCTAGGCGAATAGCTATGGTGAAGGCTGGCTGCCCAGTAGGATTATGCGCAGCGAAGGTGTAAAGATGCAGTTTGCAAATATGATAACAAAGACTATTTATCATGAAGAGATAGTCAGTTACACATCACTTATTCACAAAAACATGTGAGTAAATGTATAAATTAAATACCTTGTACAACGTACGGCTATTTCTATAAGCATGAGGCCTGTCACTTTTTAACCGTGCTATCCCCTTCATTTTAACAATGGACTACCGCTTTCAGTCCACCATTTGCTTAAAAATTCTCGTGAATGGTGGGGAGTGGCGGGAACTGTCTGGTCTGACAGTCCAATAATCTAGGCGAATAGCTATGGTGAAGGCTGGCTGCCCAGTAGGATTATGCGCAGCGAAGGTGTAAAGATGCATTTTGCAAATATGATAACAAAGACTATTTATCATGAAGAGATCGTCAGTTACACATCACTTATTCACAATAACATGTGAGTAAATGTATAAATTAAATACCTTGTACAACGTACGGCTATTTCTATAACTATGAGGCCTGTCACTTTTTAACCGTGCTATCATCTTCATTTTAACAATGGACTACCGCTTTCAGTCCACCATTTGCTTAAAAATTCTCGTGAATGGTGGGGAGTGGTGGGAACTGTCTGGTCTGACAGTCCAATAGTATAGGCGAATAGCTATGGTGAAGGCTGGCTGCCCAGTAGGATTATGCGCAGCGAAGGTGTAAAGATGCAGTTTGCAAATATGATAACAAAGACTATTTATCATGAAGAGATAGTCAGTTACACATCACTTATTCACAAAAACATGTGAGTAAATGTAAAAATTAAATACCTTGTACAACGTACGGCTATTTCTATAAGTATGAGGCCTGTCACTTTTTAACCGTGCTATCCCCTTCATTTTAACAATGGACTACCGCTTTCAGTCCACCATTTGCTTAAAAATTCTCGTGAATGGTGGGGAGTGGCGTGAACTGTCTGGTCTGACAGTCCAATAATCTAGGCGCATAGCTATGTTGAAGGCTGGCTGCCCAGTAGGATTACGCGCAGCGAAGGTGTAAAGATGCAGTTTGCAAATATGATAACAAAGACTATTTATCATGAAGAGATAGTCAGTTACACATCACTTATTCACAATAACATGTGAGTAAATGTGTAAATTAAATACCTTGTACAACGTACGGCTATTTCTATAAGTATGAGGCCTGTCACTTTTTAACCGTGCTATCCCCTTCATTTTAACAATGGACTACCGCTTTCAGTCCACCATTTGCTTAAAAATTCTCGTGAATGGTGGGGAGTGGCGGGAACTGTCTGGTCTGACAGTCCAATAATCTAGCCGAATAGCTATGGTGAAGGCTGGCTGCCCAGTAGGATTATGCGCAGCGAAGGTGTAAGGATGCAGTTTGCAAATATGATAACAAAGACTGTTTATCATGAAGAGATAGTCAGTTACACATCACTTATTCGCAATAACATGTGAGTAAATGTATAAATTAAATACCTTGTACAACGTACGGCTATTTCTATAAGTATGAGGCCTGTCACTTTTTAACCGTGCTATCCCCTTCATTTTAACAATGGACTACCGCTTTCAGCCCACCATTTGCTTAAAAATTCTCGTGAATGGTGGGGAGTGGCGGGAACTGTCTGGTCTGACAGTCCAATAATCTAGGCGAATAGCTATGGTGAAGGCTGGCTGCCCAGTAGGATTATGCGCAGCGAAAGTGTAAAGATGCAGTTTGCAAATATGATAACAAAGACTATTTATCATGAAGAGATAGTCAGTTACACATCACTTATTCACAATAACATGTGAGTAAATGTATAAATTAAATACCTTGTACAACGTACGGCTATTTCTATAAGTATGAGGCCTGTCACTTTTTAACCGTGCTATCCCCTTCATTTTAACAATGGACTACCGCTTTCAGTCCACCATTTGCTTAAAAATTCTCGTGAATGGTGGGGAGTGGCGGGAACTGTCTGGTCTGACAGTCCAATAATCTAGGCGAATAGCTATGGTGAAGGCTGGCTGCCCAGTAGCATTATGCGCAGCGAAGGTGTAAAGATGCAGTTTGCAAATATGATAACAAAGACTATTTATCATGAAGAGATAGTCAGTTACACATCACTTATTCACAATAACATGTAAGTAAATGTATAAATTAAATACCTTGTACAACGTACGGCTATTTCTATAAGTATGAAGCCTGTCACTTTTTAACCGTGCTATCCCCTTCATTTTAACAATGGACTACCGCTTTCAGTCCACCATTTGCTTAAAAATTCTCGTGAATGGTGGGGAGTGGCGGGAACTGTCTGGTCCGACAGTCCAATAATCTAGGCGAATAGCTATGGTGAAGGCTGGCTGCCCAGTAGGATTATGCGCAGCGAAGGTGTAAAGATGCAGTTTGCAAATATGATAACAAAGACTATTTATCATGAAGAGATAGTCAGTTACACATCACTTATTCACAATAACATGTGAGTAAATATATAAATTAAATACCTTGTACAACGTACGGCTATTTCTATAAGTATGAGGCCTGTCACTTTTTAACCGTGCTATCCCCTTCATTTTAACAATGGACTACGGCTTTCAGTCCACCATTTGCTTAAAAATTCTCGTGAATGGTGGGGAGTGGCGGGAACTGTCTGGTCTGACAGTCCAATAATCTAGGCGAATAGCTATGGTGAATACTGGCTGCCCAGTAGGATTATGCGCAGCGAAGGTGTAAAGATGGAGTTTGCAAATATGATAACAAAGACTATTTATCATGAAGAGATAGTCAGTTACACATCACTTATTCACAATAACATGTAAGTAAATGTATAAATTAAATACCTTGTACAACGTACGGCTATTTCTATAAGTATGAGGCCTGTCACTTTTTAACCGTGCTATCCCCTTCATTTTAACAATGGACTACCGCTTTCAGTCCACCATTTGCTTAAAAATCTCGTGAATGGTGGGGAGTGGCGGGAACTGTCTGGTCTGACAGTCCAATAATCTAGGCGAATAGCTATGGTGAAGGCTGGCTGCCCAGTAGGATTATGTGCAGCGAAGGTGTAAAGATGCAGTTTGCAAATATGATAACAAAGACTATTTATCATGAAGAGATAGTCAGTTACACATCACTTATTCACAATAACATGTGAGTAAATGTATAAATTAAATACCTTGTACAACGTACGGCTATTTCTGTAAGTATGAGGCCTGTCACTTTTTAACCGTGCTATCCCCTTCATTTTAACAATGGACTACCGCTTTCAGTCCACCATTTGCTTAAAAATTCTCGTGAATGGTGGGGAGTGGCGGGAACTGTCTGGTCTGACAGTCCAATAATCTAGGCGAATAGCTATGGTGAAGGCTGGCTGCCCAGTAGGATTATGCGCAGCGAAGGTGTAAAGATGCAGTTTGCAATTATGATAACAAAGACTATTTATCATGAAGAGATAGTCAGTTACACATCACTTATTCACAATAACATGTGAGTAAATGTATAAATTAAATACCTTGTACAACGTACGGCTATTTCTATAAGTATGAGGCTTGTCACTTTTTAACCGTGCTATCCCCTTCATTTTAACAATGGACTACCGCTTTCAGTCCACCATTTGCTTAAAAATTCTCGTGAATGGTGGGGAGTGGCGGGAACTGTCTGGTCTGACAGTCCAATAATCTAGGCGAATAGCTATGGTGAAGGCTGGCTGCCCAGTAGGATTATGCGCAGCGAAGGTGTAAAGATGCAGTTTGCAAATATGATAACAAAGACTATTTATCATGAAGAGATAGTCAGTTACACATCACTTATTCGCAATAACATGTGAGTAAATGTATAAATTAAATACCTTGTACAACGTACGGCTATTTCTATAAGTATGAGGCCTGTCACTTTTTAACCGTGCTATCCCCTTCATTTTAACAATGGACTACCGCTTTCAGTCCACCATTTGCTTAAAAATTCTCGTGAATGGTGGGGAGTCGCGGGAACTGTCTGGTCTGACAGTCCAATAATCTAGGCGAATAGCTATGGTGAAGGCTGGCTGCCCAGTAGGATTATGCGCAGCGAAGGTGTAAAGATGCAGTTTGCAAATATGATAACAAAGTCTATTTATCATGAAGAGATAGTCAGTTACACATCACTTATTCACAATAACATGTGAGTAAATGTATAAATTAAATACCTTGTACAACGTACGGCTATTTCTATAACTATGAGGCCTGTCACTTTTTAACCGTGCTATCCCCTTCATTTTAACAATGGACTACCGCTTTCAGTCCACCATTTGCTTAAAAATTCTCGTGAATGGTGGGGAGTGGTGGGAACTGTCTGGTCTGACAGTCCAATAGTATAGGCGAATAGCTATGGTGAAGGCTGGCTGCCCAGTAGGATTATGCGCAGCGAAGGTGTAAAGATGCAGTTTGCAAATATGATAACAAAGACTATTTATCATGAAGAGATAGTCAGTTACACATCACTTATTCACAATAACATGTGAGTAAATGTAAAAATTAAATACCTTGTACAACGTACAGCTACTTCTATAAGTATGAGGCCTGTCACTTTTTAACCGTGCTATCCCCTTCATTTTAACAATGGACTACCGCTTTCAGTCCACCATTTGCTTAAAAATTCTCGTGAATGGTGGGGAGTGGCGGGAACTGTCTGGTCTGAGTGTCCAATAATCTAGGCGCATAGCTATGTTGAAGGCTGGCTGCCCAGTAGGATTATGCGCAGCGAAGGTGTAAAGATGCAGTTTGCAAATATGATAACAAAGACTATTTATCATGAAGAGATAGTCAGTTACACATCACTTATTCACAATAACATGTGAGAAAATGTGTAAATTAAATACCTTGTACAACGTACGGCTATTTCTATAAGTATGAGGCCTGTCACTTTTTAACCGTGCTATCCCCTTCATTTTAACAATGGACTACCGCTTTCAGTCCACCATTTGCTTAAAAATTCTCGTGAATGGTGGGGAGTGGCGGGAACTGTCTGGTCTGACAGTCCAATAATCTAGCCGAATAGCTATGGTGAAGGCTGGCTGCCCAGTAGGATTATGCGCAGCGAAGGTGTAAAGATGCAGTTTGCAAATATGATAACAGAGACTATTTATCATGAAGAGATAGTCAGTTACACATCACTTATTCGCAATAACATGCGAGTAAATGTATAAATTAAATACCTTGTACAACGTACGGCTATTTCTATAAGTATGAGGCCTGTCACTTTTTAACCGTGCTATCCCCTTCATTTTAACAATGGACTACCGCTTTCAGTCCACCATTTGCTTAAAAATTCTCGTGAATGGTGGGGAGTGGCGGGAACTGTCTGGTCTGACAGTCCAATAATCTAGGCGAATAGCTATGGTGAAGGCTGGCTGCCCAGTAGGATTATGCGCAGCGAAGGTGTAAAGATGCAGTTTGCAAATATGATAACAAAGACTATTTATCATGAAGAGATAGTCAGTTACACATCACTTATTCACAATAACATGTGAGTAAATGTATAAATTAAATACCTTGTACAACGTACGGCTATTTCTATAAGTATGAGGCCTGTCACTTTTTAACCGTGCTATCGCCTTCATTTTAACAATGGACTACCGCTTTCAGTCCACCATTTGCTTAAAAATTCTCGTGAATGGTGGGGAGTGGCGGGAACTGTCTGGTCTGACAGTCCAATAATCTAGGTGAATAGCTATGGTGAAGGCTGGCTGCCCAGTAGGATTATGCGCAGCGAAGGTGTAAAGATGCAGTTTGCAAATATGATAACAAAGACTATTTATCATGAAGAGATAGTCAGTTACACATCACTTATTCACAATAACATGTGAGTAAATGTATAAATTAAATACCTTGTACAACGTACGGCTATTTCTATAAGTATGAGGCCTGTCACTTTTTAACCGTGCTATCCCCTTCATTTTAACAATGGACTACCGCTTTCAGTCCACCATTTGCTTAAAAATTCTCGTGAATGGTGGGGAGTGGCGGGAACTGTCTGGTCTGACAGTCCAATAATCTAGGCGAATAGCTATGGTTAAGGCTGGCTGCCCAGTAGGATTATGTGCAGCGAAGGTGTAAAGATGCAGTTTGCAAATATGATAACAAAGACTATTTATCATGAAGAGATAGTCAGTTACACATCACTTATTCACAATAACATGTGAGTAAATGTATAAATTAAATACCTTGTACAACGTACGGCTATTTCTATAAGTATGAGGCCTGTCACTTTTTAACCGTGCTATCCCCTTCATTTTAACAATGGACTACCGCTTTCAGTCCACCATTTGCTTAAAAATTCTCGTGAATGGTGGGGAGTGGCGGGAACTGTCTGGTCTGACAGTCCAATAATCTAGGCGAATAGCTATGGTGAAGGCTGGCTGCCCAGTAGGATTATGCGCAGCGAAGGTGTAAAGATGCAGTTTGCAAATATGATAACAAAGACTGTTTATCATGAAGAGATAGTCAGTTACACATCACTTATTCACAATAACATGTGAGTAAATGTATAAATTAAATACCTTGTACAACGTACGGCTATTTCTATAAGTATGAGGCCTGTCACTTTTTAACCGTGCTATCCCCTTCATTTTAACTATGGACTACCGCTTTCAGTCCACCATTTGCTTAAAAATTCTCGTGAATGGTGGGGAGTGGCGGGAACTGTCTGGTCTGACAGTCCAATAATCTAGGCGAATAGCTATGGTGAAGGCTGGCTGCCCAGTAGGATTATGCGCAGCGAAGGTGTAAAGATGCAGTTTGCAAATATGATAACAAAGACTATTTATCATGAAGAGATAGTCAGTTACACATCACTTATTCACAATAACATGTAAGTAAATGTATAAATTAAATACCCTGTACAACGTACGGCTATTTCTATAAGTATGAAGCCTGTCACTTTTTAACCGTGCTATCCCCTTCATTTTAACAATGGACTACCGCTTTCAGTCCACCATTTGCTTAAAAATTCTCGTGAATGGTGGGGAGTGGCGGGAACTGTCTGGTCTGACAGTCCAATAATCTAGGCGAATAGCTATGGTGAAGGCTGGCTGCCCAGTAGGATTATGCGCAGCGAAGGTGTAAAGATGCAGTTTGCAAATATGATAACAAAGACTATTTATCATGAAGAGATAGTCAGTTACACATCACTTATTCACAAAAACATGTGAGTAAATGTATAAATTAAATACCTTGTACAACGTATGGCTATTTCTATAAGTATGAGGCCTGTCACTTTTTAACCGTGCTATCCCCTTCATTTTAACAATGGACTACCGCTTTCAGTCCACCATTTGCTTAAAAATTCTCGTGAATGGTGGGGAGTGGCGGGAACTGTCTGGTCTGACAGTCCAATAATCTAGGCGAATAGCTATGGTGAAGGCTGGCTGCCCAGTAGGATTATGCGCAGCGAAGGTGTAAAGATGCAGTTTGCAAATATGATAACAAAGACTATTTATCATGAAGAGATAGTCAGTTACACATCACTTATTCACAATAACATGTGAGTAAATGTATAAATTAAATACCTTGTACAACGTACGGCTATTTCTATAAGTATGAGGCCTGTCACTTTTTAACCGTGCTATCCCCTTCATTTTAACAATGGACTACCGCTTTCAGTCCACCATTTGCTTAAAAATTCTCGTGAATGGTGGGGAGTGGCGGGAACTGTCTGGTCTGACAGTCCAATAATCTAGGCGAATAGCTATGTGGAAGGCTGGCTGCCCAGTAGGATTATGCGCAGCGAAGGTGTAAAGATGCAGTTTGCAAATATGATAACAAAGACTATTTATCATGAAGAGATAGTCAGTTACACATCACTTATTCACAATAACATGTAAGTAAATGTATAAATTAAATACCCTGTACAACGTACGGCTATTTCTATAAGTATGAAGCCTGTCACTTTTTAACCGTGCTATCCCCTTCATTTTAACAATGGACTACCGCTTTCAGTCCACCATTTGCTTAAAAATTCTCGTGAATGGTGGGGAGTGGCGGGAACTGTCTGGTCTGACAGTCCAATAATCTAGGCGAATAGCTATGGTGAAGGCTGGCTGCCCAGTAGGATTATGCGCAGCGAAGGTGTAAAGATGCAGTTTGCAAATATGATAACAAAGACTATTTATCATGAAGAGATAGTCAGTTACACATCACTTATTCACAAAAACATGTGAGTAAATGTATAAATTAAATACCTTGTACAACGTATGGCTATTTCTATAAGTATGAGGCCTGTCACTTTTTAACCGTGCTATCCCCTTCATTTTAACAATGGACTACCGCTTTCAGTCCACCATTTGCTTAAAAATTCTCGTGAATGGTGGGGAGTGGCGGGAACTGTCTGGTCTGACAGTCCAATAATCTAGGCGAATAGCTATGGTGAAGGCTGGCTGCCCAGTAGGATTATGCGCAGCGAAGGTGTAAAGATGCAGTTTGCAAATATGATAACAAAGACTATTTATCATGAAGAGATAGTCAGTTACACATCACTTATTCACAATAACATGTGAGTAAATGTATAAATTAAATACCTTGTACAACGTACGGCTATTTCTATAAGTATGAGGCCTGTCACTTTTTAACCGTGCTATCCCCTTCATTTTAACAATGGACTACCGCTTTCAGTCCACCATTTGCTTAAAAATTCTCGTGAATGGTGGGGAGTGGCGGGAACTGTCTGGTCTGACAGTCCAATAATCTAGGCGAATAGCTATGTGGAAGGCTGGCTGCCCAGTAGGATTATGCGCAGCGAAGGTGTAAAGATGCAGTTTGCAAATATGATAACAAAGACTATTTATCACGAAGAGATAGTCAGTTACACATCACTTATTCACAATAACATGTGAGTAAATGTGTAAATTAAATACCTTGTACAACGTACGGCTATTTCTATAAGTATGAGGCCTGTCACTTTTTAACCGTGCTATCCCCTTCATTTTAACAGTGGACTACCGCTTTCGTCCACCATTTGCTTAAAAATTCTCGTGAATGGTGGGGAGTGGCGGGAACTGTCTGGTCTGACAGTGCAATAATCTAGCCGAATAGCTATGGTGAAGGCTGGCTGCCCAGTAGGATTATGCGCAGCGAAGGTGTAAAAATGCAGTTTGCAAATATGATAACAAAGACTATTTATCATGAAGAGATAGTCAGTTACACATCACTTATTCACAATAACATGTGAGTAAATGTATAAATTAAATACCTTGTACAACGTACGGCTATTTCTATAAGTATGAGGCCTGTCACTTTTTAACCGTGCTATCGCCTTCATTTTAACAATGGACTACCGCTTTCAGTCCACCATTTGCTTAAAAATTCTCGTGAATGGTGGGGAGTGGCGGGAACTGTCTGGTCTGACAGTCCAATAATCTAGGCGAATAGCTATGGTGAAGGCTGGCTGCCCAGTAGGATTATGTGCAGCGAAGGTGTAAAGAAGCAGTTTGAAAATATGATAACAAAGACTATTTATCATGAAGAGATAGTCAGTTACACATCACTTATTCACAATAACATGTGAGTAAATGTATAAATTAAATACCTTGTACAACGTACGGCTATTTCTATAAGTATGAGGCCTGTCACTTTTTAACCGTGCTATCGCCTTCATTTTAACAATGGACTACCGCTTTCAGTCCACCATTTGCTTAAAAATTCTCGTGAATGGTGGGGAGTGGCGGGAACTGTCTGGTCTGACAGTCCAATAATCTAGGCGAATAGCTATGGTGAAGGCTGGCTGCCCAGTAGGATTATGCGCAGCGAAGGTGTAAAGATGCAGTTTGCAAATATGATAACAAAGACTATTTATCATGAAGAGATAGTCAGTTACACATCACTTATTCACAATAACATGTGAGTAAATGTAAAAATTAAATACCTTGTACAACGTACGGCTATTTCTATAAGTATGAGGCCTGTCACTTTTTAACCATGCTATCCCCTTCATTTTAACAATGGACTACCGCTTTCAGTCCACCATTTGCTTAAAAATTCTCGTGAATGGTGGGGAGTGGCGGGAACTGTCTGGTCTGACAGTCCAATAATCTAGGCGAATAGCTATGGTGAAGGCTGGCTGCCCAGTAGGATTATGCGCAGCGAAGGTGTAAAGATGCAGTTTGCAAATATGATAACAAAGACCATTTATCATGAAGAGATAGTCAGTTACACATCACTTATTCACAATAACATGTGAGTAAATGTATAAATTAAATACCTTGTACAACGTACGGCTATTTCTATAAGTATGAGGCCTGTCACTTTTTAACCGTGCTATCCCCTTCATTTTAACAACTGACTACGGCTTTCAGTCCACCATTTGCTAAAAAATTGTCGTGAATGGTGGGGAGTGGCGGGAACTGTCTGGTCTGACAGTCCAATAACCTAGGCGAATAGCTATGGTGAAGGCTGGCTGCCCAGTAGGATTATGCGCAGCGAAGGTGTAAAGATGCAGTTTGCAAATATGATAACAAAGACTATTTATCATGAAGAGATAGTCAGTTACACATCACTTATTCACAATAACATGTGAGTAAATGTATAAATTAAATACCTTGTACAACGTACGGCTATTTCTATAAGTATGAGGCCTGTCACTTTTTAACCGTGCTATCCCCTTCATTTTAACAATGGACTACCGCTTTCAGTCCACCATTTGCTTAAAAATTCTCGTGAATGGTGGGGAGTGGCGGGAACTGTCTGGTCTGACAGTCCAATAATCTAGGCGAATAGCTATGGTGAAGGCTGGCTGCCCAGTAGGATTATGCGCAGCGAAGGTGTAAAGATGCAGTTTGCAAATATGATAACAAAGACTATTTATCATGAAGAGATAGTCAGGTACACATCACTTATTCACGATAACATGTGAGTAAATGTATAAATTAAATACCTTGTACAACGTACGGCTATTTCTATAAGTATGAGTCCTGTCACTTTTTAACCGTGCTATCCCCTTCATTTTAACAATGGACTACCGCTTTCAGTCCACCATTTGCTTAAAAATTCTCGTGAATGGTGGGGAGTGGCGGGAACTGTCTGGTCTGACAGTCCAATAATCTAGGCGAATAGCTATGGTGAAGGCTGGCTGCCCAGTAGGATTATGCGCAGCGAAGGTGTAAAGATGCAGTTTGCAAATATGATAACAAAGACTATTTATCATGAAGAGATAGTCAGTTACACATCACTTATTCACAATAACATGTGAGAAAATGTATAAATTAAATACCTTGTACAACGTACGGCTATTTCTATAAGTATGAGGCCTGTCACTTTTTAACCGTGCTATCCCCTTCATTTTAACAATGGGCTACCGCTTTCAGTCCACCATTTGCTTAGAAATTCTCGTGAATGGTGGGGAGTGGCGGGAACTGTCTGGTCTGACAGTCCAATAATCTAGGCGAATAGCTATGGTGAAGGCTGGATGCCCAGTAGGATTATGCGCAGCGAAGGTGTAAAGATGCAGTTTGCAAATATGATAACAAAGACTATTTATCATGAAGAGATAGTCAGTTACACTTGACTTATTCACAACAACAGGTAAGTAAATGTATAAATTAAATACCTTGTACAACGTACGGCTATTTCTATAAGTATGAAGCCTGTCACTTTTTAACCGTGCTATCCCCTTCATTTTAACAATGGACTACCGCTTTCAGTCCACCATTTGCTTAAAAATTCTCGTGAATGGTGGGGAGTGGCGGGAACTGTCTGGTCTGACAGTCCAATAATCTAGGCGAATAGCTATGGTGAAGGCTGGCTGCCCAGTAGGATTATGCGCAGCGAAGGTGTAAAGATGCAGTTTGCAAATATGATAACAAAGACTATTTATCATGAAGAGATAGTCAGTTACACATCACTTATTCACAATAACATGTGAGAAAATGTATAAATTAAATACCTTGTACAACGTACGGCTATTTCTATAAGTATGAGGCCTGTCACTTTTTAACCGTGCTATCCCCTTCATTTTAACAATGGGCTACCGCTTTCAGTCCACCATTTGCTTAGAAATTCTCGTGAATGGTGGGGAGTGGCGGGAACTGTCTGGTCTGACAGTCCAATAATCTAGGCGAATAGCTATGGTGAAGGCTGGCTGCCCAGTAGGATTATGCGCAGCGAAGGTGTAAAGATGCAGTTTGCAAATATGATAACAAAGACTATTTATCATGAAGAGATAGTCAGTTACACATCACTTATTCACAATAACATGTGAGTAAATGTATAAATTAAATACCTTGTACAACGTACGGCTATTTCTATAAGTATGAGGCCTGTCACTTTTTAACCGTGCTATCCCCTTCATTTTAACAATGGACTACCGCTTTCAGTCCACCATTTGCTTAAAAATTCTCGTGAATGGTGGGGAGTGGCGGGAACTGTCTGGTCTGACAGTCCAATAATCTAGGCGAATAGCTATGTGGAAGGCTGGCTGCCCAGTAGGATTATGCGCAGCGAAGGTGTAAAGATGCAGTTTGCAAATATGATAACAAAGACTATTTATCATGAAGAGATAGTCAGTTACACATCACTTATTCACAATAACATGTGAGTAAATGTGTAAATTAAATACCTTGTACAACGTACGGCTATTTCTATAAGTATGAGGCCTGTCACTTTTTAACCGTGCTATCCCCTTCATTTTAACAGTGGACTACCGCTTTCGTCCACCATTTGCTTAAAAATTCTCGTGAATGGTGGGGAGTGGCGGGAACTGTCTGGTCTGACAGTGCAATAATCTAGCCGAATAGCTATGGTGAAGGCTGGCTGCCCAGTAGGATTATGCGCAGCGAAGGTGTAAAAATGCAGTTTGCAAATATGATAACAAAGACTATTTATCATGAAGAGATAGTCAGTTACACATCACTTATTCACAATAACATGTGAGTAAATGTATAAATTAAATACCTTGTACAACGTACGGCTATTTCTATAAGTATGAGGCCTGTCACTTTTTAACCGTGCTATCCCCTTCATTTTAACTATGGACTACCGCTTTCAGTCCACCATTTGCTTAAAAATCTCGTGAATGGTGGGGAGTGGCGGGAACTGTCTGGTCTGACAGTCCAATAATCTAGGCGAATAGCTATGGTGAAGGCTGGCTGCCCAGTAGGATTATGTGCAGCGAAGGTGTAAAGAAGCAGTTTGAAAATATGATAACAAAGACTATTTATCATGAAGAGATAGTCAGTTACACATCACTTATTCACAATAACATGTGAGTAAATGTATAAATTAAATACCTTGTACAACGTACGGCTATTTCTATAAGTATGAGGCCTGTCACTTTTTAACCGTGCTATCGCCTTCATTTTAACAATGGACTACCGCTTTCAGTCCACCATTTGCTTAAAAATTCTCGTGAATGGTGGGGAGTGGCGGGAACTGTCTGGTCTGACAGTCCAATAATCTAGGCGAATAGCTATGGTGAAGGCTGGCTGCCCAGTAGGATTATGCGCAGCGAAGGTGTAAAGATGCAGTTTGCAAATATGATAACAAAGACTATTTATCATGAAGAGATAGTCAGTTACACATCACTTATTCACAATAACATGTGAGTAAATGTAAAAATTAAATACCTTGTACAACGTACGGCTATTTCTATAAGTATGAGGCCTGTCACTTTTTAACCATGCTATCCCCTTCATTTTAACAATGGACTACCGCTTTCAGTCCACCATTTGCTTAAAAATTCTCGTGAATGGTGGGGAGTGGCGGGAACTGTCTGGTCTGACAGTCCAATAATCTAGGCGAATAGCTATGGTGAAGGCTGGCTGCCCAGTAGGATTATGCGCAGCGAAGGTGTAAAGATGCAGTTTGCAAATATGATAACAAAGACCATTTATCATGAAGAGATAGTCAGTTACACATCACTTATTCACAATAACATGTGAGTAAATGTATAAATTAAATACCTTGTACAACGTACGGCTATTTCTATAAGTATGAGGCCTGTCACTTTTTAACCGTGCTATCCCCTTCATTTTAACAACTGACTACGGCTTTCAGTCCACCATTTGCTTAAAAATTGTCGTGAATGGTGGGGAGTGGCGGGAACTGTCTGGTCTGACAGTCCAATAACCTAGGCGAATAGCTATGGTGAAGGCTGGCTGCCCAGTAGGATTATGCGCAGCGAAGGTGTAAAGATGCAGTTTGCAAATATGATAACAAAGACTATTTATCATGAAGAGATAGTCAGTTACACATCACTTATTCACAATAACATGTGAGTAAATGTATAAATTAAATACCTTGTACAACGTACGGCTATTTCTATAAGTATGAGGCCTGTCACTTTTTAACCGTGCTATCCCCTTCATTTTAACAATGGACTACCGCTTTCAGTCCACCATTTGCTTAAAAATTCTCGTGAATGGTGGGGAGTGGCGGGAACTGTCTGGTCTGACAGTCCAATAATCTAGGCGAATAGCTATGGTGAAGGCTGGCTGCCCAGTAGGATTATGCGCAGCGAAGGTGTAAAGATGCAGTTTGCAAATATGATAACAAAGACTATTTATCATGAAGAGATAGTCAGGTACACATCACTTATTCACAATAACATGTGAGTAAATGTATAAATTAAATACCTTGTACAACGTACGGCTATTTCTATAAGTATGAGTCCTGTCACTTTTTAACCGTGCTATCCCCTTCATTTTAACAATGGACTACCGCTTTCAGTCCACCATTTGCTTAAAAATTCTCGTGAATGGTGGGGAGTGGCGGGAACTGTCTGGTCTGACAGTCCAATAATCTAGGCGAATAGCTATGGTGAAGGCTGGCTGCCCAGTAGGATTATGCGCAGCGAAGGTGTAAAGATGCAGTTTGCAAATATGATAACAAAGACTATTTATCATGAAGAGATAGTCAGTTACACATCACTTATTCACAATAACATGTGAGAAAATGTATAAATTAAATACCTTGTACAACGTACGGCTATTTCTATAAGTATGAGGCCTGTCACTTTTTAACCGTGCTATCCCCTTCATTTTAACAATGGGCTACCGCTTTCAGTCCACCATTTGCTTAGAAATTCTCGTGAATGGTGGGGAGTGGCGGGAACTGTCTGGTCTGACAGTCCAATAATCTAGGCGAATAGCTATGGTGAAGGCTGGATGCCCAGTAGGATTATGCGCAGCGAAGGTGTAAAGATGCAGTTTGCAAATATGATAACAAAGACTATTTATCATGAAGAGATAGTCAGTTACACTTGACTTATTCACAACAACAGGTAAGTAAATGTATAAATTAAATACCTTGTACAACGTACGGCTATTTCTATAAGTATGAGGCCTGTCACTTTTTAACCGTGCTATCCCCTTCATTTTAACAATGGACTACCGCTTTCAGTCCACCATTTGCTTAAAAATTCTCGTGAATGGTGGGGAGTGGCGGGAACTGTCTGGTCTGACAGTCCAATAGTATAGGCGAATAGCTATGGTGAAGGCTGGCTGCCCAGTAGGATTATGCGCAGCGAAGGTGTAAAGATGCAGTTTGCAAATATGATAACAAAGGCTATTTATCATGAAGAGATAGTCAGTTACACATCACTTATTCACAATAACATGTGAGTAAATGTATAAATTAAATACCTTGTACAACGTACGGCTATTTCTATAAGTATGAGGCGTGTCACTTTTTAACCGTGCTATCCCCTTCATTTTAACAATGGACTACCGCTTTCAGTCCACCATTTGCTTAAAACTTCTCGTGAATGGTGGGGAGTGGCGGGAACTGTCTGGTCTGACAGTCCAATAATCTAGGCGAATAGCTATGTTGAAGGCTGGCTGCCCAGTAGGATTATGCGCAGCGAAGGTGTAAAGATGCAGTTTGCAAATATGATAACAAAAACTATTTATCATGAAGAGATAGTCAGTTACACATCACTTATTCACAATAACATGTGAGTAAATGTAAAAATTAAATACCTTGTACAATGTACCGCTATTTCTATAAGTATGAGGCGTGTCACTTTTTAACCGTGCTATCCCCTTCATTTTAACAATGGACTACCGCTTTCAGTCCACCATTTGCTTAAAAATTCTCGTGAATGGTGGGGAGTGGCGGGAACTGTCTGGTCTGACAGTCCAATAATCTAGGCGAATAGCTATGGTGAAGGCTGGCTGCCCAGTAGGATTATGCGCAGCGAAGGTGTAAAGATGCAGTTTGCAAATATGATAACAAAGACTATTTATCATGAAGAGATAGTCAGTTACACATCACTTATTCACAATAACATGTGAGTAAATGTATAAATTAAATACCTTGTACAACGTACGGCTATTTCTATAAGTATGAGGCCTGTCACTTTTTAACCGTGCTATCCCCTTCATTTTAACAATTGACTACGGCTTTCAGTCCACCATTTGCTTAAAAATTGTCGTGAATGGTGGGGAGTGGCGGGAACTGTCTGGTCTGACAGTCCAATAATCTAGGCGAATAGCTATGGTGAAGGCTGGCTGCCCAGTAGGATTATGCGCAGCGAAGGTGTAAAGATGCAGTTTGCAAATATGATAACAAAGACTATTTATCATGAAGAGATAGTCAGTTACACTTGACTTATTCACAACAACAGGTAAGTAAATGTATAAATTAAATACCTTGTACAACGTACGGCTATTTCTATAAGTATGAGGCCTGTCACTTTTTAACCGTGCTATCCCCTTCATTTAACAATGGACTACCGCTTTCAGTCCACAATTTGCTTAAAAATTCTCGTGAATGGTGGGGAGTGGCGGGAACTGTCTGGTCTGACAGTCCAATAATCTAGGCGAATAGCTATGGTGAAGGCTGGCTGCCCAGTAGGATTATGCGCAGCGAAGGTGTAAAGATGCAGTTTGCAAATATGATAACAAAGACTATTTATCATGAAGAGATAGTCAGTTACACATCACTTATTCACAATAACATGTGAGTAAATGTATAAATTAAATACCTTGTACAACGTACGGCTATTTCTATAAGTATGAGGCCTGTCACTTTTTAACCGTGCTATCCCCTTCATTTTAACAATGGACTACCGCTTTCAGTCCACCATTTGCTTAAAACTTCTCGTGAATGGTGGGGAGTGGCGGGAACTGTCTGGTCTGACAGTCCAATAATCTAGGCGAATAGCTATGTTGAAGGCTGGCTGCCCAGTAGGATTATGCGCAGCGAAGGTGTAAAGATGCAGTTTGCAAATATGATAACAAAAACTATTTATCATGAAGAGATAGTCAGTTACACATCACTTATTCACAATAACATGTGAGTAAATGTAAAAATTAAATACCTTGTACAATGTACCGCTATTTCTATAAGTATGAGGCGTGTCACTTTTTAACCGTGCTATCCCCTTCATTTTAACAATGGACTACCGCTTTCAGTCCACCATTTGCTTAAAAATTCTCGTGAATGGTGGGGAGTGGCGGGAACTGTCTGGTCTGACAGTCCAATAATCTAGGCGAATAGCTATGGTGAAGGCTGGCTGCCCAGTAGGATTATGCGCAGCGAAGGTGTAAAGATGCAGTTTGCAAATATGATAACAAAGACTATTTATCATGAAGAGATAGTCAGTTACACATCACTTATTCACAACAACATGTGAGTAAATGCATAAATTAAATACCTTGTACAACGTACGGCTATTTCTATAAGTATGAGGCCTGTCACTTTTTAACCGTGCTATCCCCTTC
This sequence comes from Schistocerca serialis cubense, assembly GCF_023864345.2. Lineage (NCBI taxonomy): Eukaryota > Metazoa > Arthropoda > Insecta > Orthoptera > Acrididae > Schistocerca > Schistocerca serialis. The sequence goes on along the minus strand of NC_064638.1, from coordinate 1,231,299,367 downwards.
ATTTTAACAATGGACTACCGCTTTCAGTCCACCATTTGCTTAAAACTTCTCGTGAATGGTGGGGAGTGGCGGGAACTGTCTGGTCTGACAGTCCAATAATCTAGGCGAATAGCTATGGTGAAGGCTGGCTGCCCAGTATGATTATGCGCAGCGTAGGTGTAAAGATGCAGTTTGCAAATATGATAACAAAGACTATTTATCATGAAGAGATAGTCAGTTACACATCACTTATTCACAATAACATGTAAGTAAATGTATAAAATAAATACCTTGTACAACGTACGGCTATTTTTATAAGTATGAGGCCTGTCACTTTTTAACCGTGCTATCCCCTTCATTTTAACAATGGACTACCGCTTTCAGTCCACCATTTGCTTAAAAATTCTCGTGAATGGTGGGGAGTGGCGGGAACTGTCTGGTCTGACAGTCCAATAATCTAGGCGAATAGCTATGGTGAAGGCTGGCTGCCCAGTAGGATTACGCGCAGCGAAGGTGTAAAGATGCAGTTTGCAAATATGATAACAAAGACTATTTATCATGAAGAGATAGTCAGTTACACATCACTTATTCACAATAACATGTGAGTAAATGTATAAATTAAATACCTTGTACAACGTACGGCTATTTCTATAAGTATGAGGCCTGTCACTTTTTAACCGTGCTATCCCCTTCATTTTAACAATGGACTACCGCTTTCAGTCCACCATTTGCTTAAAAATTCTCGTGAATGGTGGGGAGTGGCGGGAACTGTCTGGTCTGACAGTCCAAAAATCTAGGCGAATAGCTATGGTGAAGGCTGGCTGCCCAGTAGGATTATGCGCAGCGAAGGTGTAAAGATGCAGTTTGCAAATATGATAACAAAGACTATTTATCATGAAGAGATAGTCAGGTACACATCACTTATTCACAATAACATGTGAGTAAATGTATAAATTAAATACCTTGTACAACGTACGGCTATTTCTATAAGTATGAGGCCTGTCACTTTTTAACCGTGCTATCCCCTTCATTTTAACAATGGACTACCGCTTTCAGTCCACCATTTGCTTAAAAATTCTCGTGAATGGTGGGGAGTGGCGGGAACTGTCTGGTCTGACAGTCCAATAATCTAGGCGAATAGCTATGGTGAAGGCTGGCTGCCCAGTAGGATTATGCGCAGCGAAGGTGTAAAGATGCAGTTTGCAAATATGATAACAAAGACTATTTATCATGAAGAGATAGTCGGTTACACATCACTTATTCACAATAACATGTGAGAAAATGTATAAATTAAATACCTTGTACAACGTACGGCTATTTCTATAAGTATGAGGCCTGTCACTTTTTAACCGTGCTATCCCCTTCATTTTAACAATGGGCTACCGCTTTCAGTCCACCATTTGCTTAAAAATTCTTGTGAATGGTGGGGAGTGGCGGGAACTGTCTGGTCTGACAGTCCAATAATCTAGGCGAATAGCTATAGTGAAGGCTGGCTGCCCAGTAGGATTATGCGCAGCGAAGGTGTAAAGATGCAGTTTGCAAATATGATAACAAAAACTATTTATCATGAAGAGATAGTCAGTTACACTTGACTTATTCACAACAACAGGTAAGTAAATGTATAAATTAAATACCTTGTACAACGTACGGCTATTTCTATAAGTATGAGGCCTGTCACTTTTTAACCGTGCTATCGCCTTCATTTTAACAATGGACTACCGCTTTCAGTCCACCATTTGCTTAAAAATTCTCGTGAATGGTGGGGAGTGGCGGGAACTGTCTGGTCTGACAGTCCAATAATCTAGGCGAATAGCTATGGTGAAGGCTGGCTGCCCAGTAGGATTATGCGCAGCGAAGGTGTAAAGATGCAGTTTGCAAATATGATAACAAAGACTATTTATCATGAAGAGATAGTCAGTTACACATCACTTATTCACAATAACATGTGAGTAAATGTATAAATTAAATACCTTGTACAACGTACGGCTATTTCTATAAGTATGAGGCCTGTCACTTTTTAACCGTGCTATCCCCTTCATTTTAACAATGGACTACCGCTTTCAGTCCACCATTTGCTTAAAACTTCTCGTGAATGGTGGGGAGTGGCGGGAACTGTCTGGTCTGACAGTCCAATAATCTAGGCGAATAGCTATGTTGAAGGCTGGCTGCCCAGTAGGATTATGTGCAGCGAAGGTGTAAAGATGCAGTTTGCAAATATGATAACAAAAACTATTTATCATGAAGAGATAGTCAGTTACACATCACTTATTCACAATAACATGTGAGTAAATGTAAAAATTAAATACCTTGTACAATGTACCGCTATTTCTATAAGTATGAGGCGTGTCACTTTTTAACCGTGCTATCCCCTTCATTTTAACAATGGACTACCGCTTTCAGTCCACCATTTGCTTAAAAATTCTCGTGAATGGTGGGGAGTGGCGGGAACTGTCTGGTCTGACAGTCCAATAATCTAGGCGAATAGCTATGGTGAAGGCTGGCTGCCCAGTAGGATTATGCGCAGCGAAGGTGTAAAGATGCAGTTTGCAAATATGATAACAAAGACTATTTATCATGAAGAGATAGTCAGTTACACATCACTTATTCACAACAACATGTGAGTAAATGCATAAATTAAATACCTTGTACAACGTACGGCTATTTCTATAAGTATGAGGCCTGTCACTTTTTAACCGTGCTATCCCCTTCATTTTAACAATGGACTACCGCTTTCAGTCCACCATTTGCTTAAAACTTCTCGTGAATGGTGGGGAGTGGCGGGAACTGTCTGGTCTGACAGTCCAATAATCTAGGCGAATAGCTATGGTGAAGGCTGGCTGCCCAGTAGGATTATGCGCAGCGAAGGTGTAAAGATGCAGTTTGCAAATATGATAACAAAGACTATTTATCATGAAGAGATAGTCAGTTACACATCACTTATTCACAACAACATGTAAGTAAATGTATAAATTAAATACCTTGTACAACGTACGGCTATTTTTATAAGTATGAGGCCTGTCACTTTTTAACCGTGCTATCCCCTTCATTTTAACAATGGACTACCGCTTTCAGTCCACCATTTGCTTAAAAATTCTCGTGAATGGTGGGGAGTGGCGGGAACTGTCTGGTCTGACAGTCCAATAATCTAGGCGAATAGCTATGGTGAAGGCTGGCTGCCCAGTAGGATTATGCACAGCGAAGGTGTAAAGATGCAGTTTGCAAATATGATAAAAAAGACTATTTATCATGAAGAGATAGTCAGTTACACATCACTTATTCACAATAACATGTGAGTAAATGTATAAATTAAATACCTTGTACAACGTATGGCTATTTCTATAAGTATGAGGCGTGTCACTTTTTAACCGTGCTATCCCCTTCATTTTAACAACGGACTATCGCTTTCAGTCCACCATTTGCTTAAAAATTCTCGTGAATGATGGGGAGTGGCGGGAACTGTCTGGTCTGACAGTCCAATAATCTAGGCGAATAGCTATGGTGAAGGCTGGCTGCCCAGTAGGATTATGCGCAGCGAAGGTAAGAAGCTGCAGTTTGCAAATATAATAACAAAGACTATTTATCATGAAGAGATAGTCAGTTACACATCACTTATTCACAATAACATGTGAGTAAATGTATAAATTAAATACCTTGTACAACGTACGGCTCTTTCTATAAGTATGAGGCCTGTCACTTTTTAACCGTGCTATCCCCTTCATTTTAACAATGGACTACCGCTTTCAGTCCACCATTTGCTTAAAAATTCTCGTGAATGGTGGGGAGTGGCGGGAACTGTCTGGTCTGACAGTCCAATAATCTAGGCGAATAGCTATGGTGAAGGCTTGCTGCCCAGTAGGATTATGCGCAGCGAAGGTGTAAAGATGCAGTTAGCAAATATGATAACAAAGACTATTTATCATGAAGAGATAGTCAGTTACACATCACTTATTCACAATAACATGTGAGTAAATGTAAAAATTAAATACCTTGTACAACGTACGGCTATTTCTATAAGTATGAGGCCTGTCACTTTTTAACCGTGCTATCCCCTTCATTTTAACAATGGACTACCGCTTTCAGTCCACCATTTGCTTAAAAATTCTCGTGAATGGTGGGGAGTGGCGGGAACTGTCTGGTCTGACAGTCCAATAATCTAGGCGAATAGCTATGGTGAAGGCTGGCTGCCCAGTAGGATTATGCGCAGCGAAGGTGTAAAGATGCAGTTTGCAAATATGATAACAAAGACTATTTATCATGAAGAGATAGTCAGTTACACATCACTTATTCACAATAACATGTGAGTAAATGTATAAATTAAATACCTTGTACAACGTACGGCTATTTCTATAAGTATGAGGCCTGTCACTTTTTAACCGTGCTATCCCCTTCATTTTAACAATGGACTACCGCTTTCAGTCCACCATTTGCTTAAAAATTCTCGTGGATGGTGGGGAGTGGCGGGAACTGTCTGGTCTGACAGTCCAATAATCTAGGCCAATAGCTATGGTGAAGGCTGGCTGCCCAGTAGGATTATGCGCAGCGAAGGTGTAAAGATGCAGTTTGCAAATATGATAACAAAGACTATTTATCATGAAGAGATAGTCAGTTACACATCACTTATTCACAATAACATGTGAGTAAATGTATAAACTAAATACCTTGTACAACGTACGGCTATTTCTATTAGTATGAGGCCTGTCACTTTTTAACCGTGCTATCCCCTTCATTTTAACAATGGACTACCGCTTTCAGTCCACCATTTGCTTAAAAATTCTCGTGAATGGTGGGGAGTGGCGGGAACTGTCTGGTCTGACAGTCCAATAATCTAGGCGAATAGCTATGGTGAAGGCTGGCTGCCCAGTAGGATTATGCGCAGCAAAGATGTAAAGATGCAGTTTGCAAATATGATAACAAAGACTATTTATCATGAAGAGATAGTCAGTTACACATCACTTATTCACAATAACATGTGAGTAAATGTATAAATTAAATACCTTGTACAACGTACGGCTATTTCTATAAGTATGAGGCCTGTCACTTTTTAACCGTGCTATCCCCTTCATTTTAACAATGGACTACCGCTTTCAGTCCACCATTTGCTTAAAAATTCTCGTGAATGGTGGGGAGTGGCGGGAACTGTCTGGTCTGACAGTCCAATAATCTAGGCGAATAGCTATGGTGAAGGCTGGCTGCCCAGTAGGATTATGCGCAGCGAAGGTGTAAAGATGCAGTTTGCAAATATGATAACAAAGACTATTTATCATGAAGAGATAGTCAGTTACACATCACTTATTCACAACAACATGTGAGTAAATGCATAAATTAAATACCTTGTACAACGTACGGCTATTTCTATAAGTATGAGGCCTGTCACTTTTTAACCGTGCTATCCCCTTCATTTTAACAATGGACTACCGCTTTCAGTCCACCATTTGCTTAAAAATTCTCGTGAATGGTGGGGAGTGGCGGGAACTGTCTGGTCTGACAGTCCAATAATCTAGGCGAATAGCTATGGTGAAGGCTGGCTGCCCAGTAGGATTATGCGCAGCGAAGGTGTAAAGATGCAGTTTGCAAATATGATAACAAAGACTATTTATCATGAAGAGATAGTCAGTTACACATCACTTATTCACAACAACATGTAAGTAAATGTATAAATTAAATACCTTGTACAATGTACGACTATTTTTATAAGTATGAGGCCTGTCACTTTTTAACCGTGCTATCCCCTTCATTTTAACAATGGACTAACGCTTTCAGTCCACCATTTGCTTAAAAATTCTTGTGAATGGTGGGGAGTGGCGGGAACTGTCTGGTCTGACAGTCCAATAATCTAGGCGAATAGCTATGGTGAAGGCTGGCTGCCCAGTAGGATTATGCACACCGAAGGTGTAAAGATGCAGTTTGCAAATATGATAAAAAAGACTATTTATCATGAAGAGATAGTCAGTTACACATCACTTATTCACAATAACATGTGAGTAAATGTATAAATTAAATACCTTGTACAACGTATGGCTATTTCTATAAGTATGAGGCCTGTCACTTTTTAACCGTGCTATCCCCTTCATTTTAACAACGGACTACCGCTTTCAGTCCACCATTTGCTTAAAAATTCTCGTGAATGGTGGGGAGTGGCGGGAACTGTCTGGTCTGACAGTCCAATAATCTAGGCGAATAGCTATGGTGAAGGCTGGCTGCCCAGTAGGATTATGCGCAGCGAAGGTAAGAAGCTGCAGTTTGCAAATATAATAACAAAGACTATTTATCATGAAGAGATAGTCAGTTACACATCACTTATTCACAACAACATGTGAGTAAATGCATAAATTAAATACCTTGTACAACGTACGGCTATTTCTATAAGTATGAGGCCTGTCACTTTTTAACCGTGCTATCCCCTTCATTTTAACAATGGACTACCGCTTTCAGTCCACCATTTGCTTAAAACTTCTCGTGAATGGTGGGGAGTGGCGGGAACTGTCTGGTCTGACAGTCCAATAATCTAGGCGAATAGCTATGTTGAAGGCTGGCTGCCCAGTAGGATTATGTGCAGCGAAGGTGTAAAGATGCAGTTTGCAAATATGATAACAAAAACTATTTATCATGAAGAGATAGTCAGTTACACATCACTTATTCACAATAACATGTGAGTAAATGTAAAAATTAAATACCTTGTACAATGTACCGCTATTTCTATAAGTATGAGGCGTGTCACTTTTTAACCGTGCTATCCCCTTCATTTTAACAATGGACTACCGCTTTCAGTCCACCATTTGCTTAAAAATTCTCGTGAATGGTGGGGAGTGGCGGGAACTGTCTGGTCTGACAGTCCAATAATCTAGGCGAATAGCTATGGTGAAGGCTGGCTGCCCAGTAGGATTATGCGCAGCGAAGGTGTAAAGATGCAGTTTGCAAATATGATAACAAAGACTATTTATCATGAAGAGATAGTCAGTTACACATCACTTATTCACAACAACATGTGAGTAAATGCATAAATTAAATACCTTGTACAACGTACGGCTATTTCTATAAGTATGAGGCCTGTCACTTTTTAACCGTGCTATCCCCTTCATTTTAACAATGGACTACCGCTTTCAGTCCACCATTTGCTTAAAACTTCTCGTGAATGGTGGGGAGTGGCGGGAACTGTCTGGTCTGACAGTCCAATAATCTAGGCGAATAGCTATGGTGAAGGCTGGCTGCCCAGTAGGATTATGCGCAGCGAAGGTGTAAAGATGCAGTTTGCAAATATGATAACAAAGACTATTTATCATGAAGAGATAGTCAGTTACACATCACTTATTCACAACAACATGTAAGTAAATGTATAAATTAAATACCTTGTACAACGTACGGCTATTTTTATAAGTATGAGGCCTGTCACTTTTTAACCGTGCTATCCCCTTCATTTTAACAATGGACTACCGCTTTCAGTCCACCATTTGCTTAAAAATTCTCGTGAATGGTGGGGAGTGGCGGGAACTGTCTGGTCTGACAGTCCAATAATCTAGGCGAATAGCTATGGTGAAGGCTGGCTGCCCAGTAGGATTATGCACAGCGAAGGTGTAAAGATGCAGTTTGCAAATATGATAAAAAAGACTATTTATCATGAAGAGATAGTCAGTTAGACATCACTTATTCACAATAACATGTGAGTAAATGTATAAATTAAATACCTTGTACAACGTATGGCTATTTCTATAAGTATGAGGCCTGTCACTTTTTAACCGTGCTATCCCCTTCATTTTAACAACGGACTATCGCTTTCAGTCCACCATTTGCTTAAAAATTCTCGTGAATGATGGGGAGTGGCGGGAACTGTCTGGTCTGACAGTCCAATAATCTAGGCGAATAGCTATGGTGAAGGCTGGCTGCCCAGTAGGATTATGCGCAGCGAAGGTAAGAAGCTGCAGTTTGCAAATATAATAACAAAGACTATTTATCATGAAGAGATAGTCAGTTACACATCACTTATTCACAATAACATGTGAGTAAATGTATAAATTAAATACCTTGTACAACGTACGGCTCTTTCTATAAGTATGAGGCCTGTCACTTTTTAACCGTGCTATCCCCTTCATTTTAACAATGGACTACCGCTTTCAGTCCACCATTTGCTTAAAAATTCTCGTGAATGGTGGGGAGTGGCGGGAACTGTCTGGTCTGACAGTCCAATAATCTAGGCGAATAGCTATGGTGAAGGCTTGCTGCCCAGTAGGATTATGCGCAGCGAAGGTGTAAAGATGCAGTTAGCAAATATGATAACAAAGACTATTTATCATGAAGAGATAGTCAGTTACACATCACTTATTCACAATAACATGTGAGTAAATGTAAAAATTAAATACCTTGTACAACGTACGGCTATTTCTATAAGTATGAGGCCTGTCACTTTTTAACCGTGCTATCCCCTTCATTTTAACAATGGACTACCGCTTTCAGTCCACCATTTGCTTAAAAATTCTCGTGAATGGTGGGGAGTGGCGGGAACTGTCTGGTCTGACAGTCCAATAATCTAGGCCAATAGCTATGGTGAAGGCTGGCTGCCCAGTAGGATTATGCGCAGCGAAGGTGTAAAGATGCAGTTTGCAAATATGATAACAAAGACTATTTATCATGAAGAGATAGTCAGTTACACATCACTTATTCACAATAACATGTGAGTAAATGTATAAATTAAATACCTTGTACAACGTACGGCTATTTCTATAAGTATGAGGCCTGTCACTTTTTAACCGTGCTATCCCCTTCATTTTAACAATGGACTACCGCTTTCAGTCCACCATTTGCTTAAAAATTCTCGTGGATGGTGGGGAGTGGCGGGAACTGTCTGGTCTGACAGTCCAATAATCTAGGCCAATAGCTATGGTGAAGGCTGGCTGCCCAGTAGGATTATGCGCAGCGAAGGTGTAAAGATGCAGTTTGCAAATATGATAACAAAGACTATTTATCATGAAGAGATAGTCAGTTACACATCACTTATTCACAATAACATGTGAGTAAATGTATAAACTAAATACCTTGTACAACGTACGGCTATTTCTATAAGTATGAGGCCTGTCACTTTTTAACCGTGCTATCCCCTTCATTTTAACAATGGACTACCGCTTTCAGTCCACCATTTGCTTAAAAATTCTCGTGAATGATGGGGAGTGGCGGGAACTGTCTGGTCTGACAGTCCAATAATCTAGGCGAATAGCTATGGTGAAGGCTGGCTGCCCAGTAGGATTATGCGCAGCAAAGATGTAAAGATGCAGTTTGCAAATATGATAACAAAGACTATTTATCATGAAGAGATAGTCAGTTACACATCACTTATTCACAATAACATGTGAGTAAATGTATAAATTAAATACCTTGTACAACGTACGGCTATTTCTATAAGTATGAGGCCTGTCACTTTTTAACCGTGCTATCCCCTTCATTTTAACAATGGACTACCGCTTTCAGTCCACCATTTGCTTAAAAATTCTCGTGAATGGTGGGGAGTGGCGGGAACTGTCTGGTCTGACAGTCCAATAATCTAGGCGAATAGCTATGGTGAAGGCTGGCTGCCCAGTAGGATAATGCGCAGCGAAGGTGTAAAGATGCAGTTTGCAAATATGATAACAAAGACTATTTATCATGAAGAGATAGTCAGTTACACATCACTTATTCACAACAACATGTGAGTAAATGCATAAATTAAATACCTTGTACAACGTACGGCTATTTCTATAAGTATGAGGCCTGTCACTTTTTAACCGTGCTATCCCCTTCATTTTAACAATGGACTACCGCTTTCAGTCCACCATTTGCTTAAAACATCTCGTGAATGGTGGGGAGTGGCGGGAACTGTCTGGTCTGACAGTCCAATAATCTAGGCGAATAGCTATGGTGAAGGCTGGCTGCCCAGTAGGATTATGCGCAGCGAAGGTGTAAAGATGCAGTTTGCAAATATGATAACAAAGACTATTTATCATGAAGAGATAGTCAGTTACACATCACTTATTCACAACAACATGTAAGTAAATGTATAAATTAAATACCTTGTACAATGTACGGCTATTTTTATAAGTATGAGGCCTGTCACTTTTTAACCGTGCTATCCCCTTCATTTTAACAATGGACTAACGCTTTCAGTCCACCATTTGCTTAAAAATTCTTGTGAATGGTGGGGAGTGGCGGGAACTGTCTGGTCTGACAGTCCAATAATCTAGGCGAATAGCTATGGTGAAGGCTGGCTGCCCAGTAGGATTATGCACAGCGAAGGTGTAAAGATGCAGTTTGCAAATATGATAAAAAAGACTATTTATCATGAAGAGATAGTCAGTTACACATCACTTATTCACAATAACATGTGAGTAAATGTATAAATTAAATACCTTGTACAACGTATGGCTATTTCTATAAGTATGAGGCCTGTCACTTTTTAACCGTGCTATCCCCTTCATTTTAACAACGGACTACCGCTTTCAGTCCACCATTTGCTTAAAAATTCTCGTGAATGGTGGGGAGTGGCGGGAACTGTCTGGTCTGACAGTCCAATAATCTAGGCGAATAGCTATGGTGAAGGCTGGCTGCCCAGTAGGATTATGCGCAGCGAAGGTAAGAAGCTGCAGTTTGCAAATATAATAACAAAGGCTATTTATCATGAAGAGATAGTCAGTTACACATCACTTATTCACAATAACATGTGAGTAAATGTATAAATTAAATACCTTGTACAACGTACGGCTATTTCTATAAGTATGAGGCCTGTCACTTTTTAACCGTGCTATCCCCTTCATTTTAACAATGGACTACCGCTTTCAGTCCACCATTTGCTTAAAAATTCTCGTGAATGGTGGGGAGTGGCGGGAACTGTCTGGTCTGACAGTCCAATAATCTAGGCGAATAGCTATGGTGAAGGCTTGCTGCCCAGTAGGATTATGCGCAGCGAAGGTGTAAAGATGCAGTTAGCAAATATGATAACAAAGACTATTTATCATGAAGAGATAGTCAGTTACACATCACTTATTCACAATAACATGTGAGTAAATGTAAAAATTAAATACCTTGTACAACGTACGGCTATTTCTATAAGTATGAGGCCTGTCACTTTTTAACCGTGCTATCCCCTTCATTTTAACAATGGACTACCGCTTTCAGTCCACCATTTGCTTAAAAATTCTCGTGAATGGTGGGGAGTGGCGGGAACTGTCTGGTCTGACAGTCCAATAATCTAGGCGAATAGCTATGGTGAAGGCTGGCTGCCCAGTAGGATTATGCGCAGCGAAGGTGTAAAGATGCAGTTTGCAAATATGATAACAAAGACTATTTATCATGAAGAGATAGTCAGTTACACATCACTTATTCACAATAACATGTGAGTAAATGTATAAATTAAATACCTTGTACAACGTACGGCTATTTCTATAAGTATGAGGCCTGTCACTTTTTAACCGTGCCATCCCCTTCATTTTAACAATGGACTACCGCTTTCAGTCCACCATTTGCTTAAAAATTCTCGTGAATGGTGGGGAGTGGCGGGAACTGTCTGGTCTGACAGTCCAATAATCTAGGCGAATAGCTATGGTGAAGGCTGGCTGCCCAGTAGGATTATGCGCAGCGAAGGTGTAAAGATGCAGTTTGCAAATATGATAACAAAGACTATTTATCATGAAGAGATAGTCAGTTACACATCACTTATTCACAATAACATGTGAGTAAATGTATAAATTAAATACCTTGTACAACGTACGGCTATTTCTATAAGTATGAGGCCTGTCACTTTTTAACCGTGCTATCCCCTTCATTTTAACAATGGACTACCGCTTTCAGTCCACCATTTGCTTAAAAATTCTCGTGGATGGTGGGGAGTGGCGGGAACTGTCTGGTCTGACAGTCCAATAATCTAGGCCAATAGCTATGGTGAAGGCTGGCTGCCCAGTAGGATTATGCGCAGCGAAGGTGTAAAGATGCAGTTTGCAAATATGATAACAAAGACTATTTATCATGAAGAGATAGTCAGTTACACATCACTTATTCACAATAACATGTGAGTAAATGTATAAATTAAATACCTTGTACAACGTACGGCTATTTCTATAAGTATGAGGCCTGTCACTTTTTAACCGTGCTATACCCTTCATTTTAACAATGGACTACCGCTTTCAGTCCACCATTTGCTTAAAAATTCTCGTGAATGCTGGGGAGTGGCGGGAACTGTCTGGTCTGACAGTCCAATAATCTAGGCGAATAGCTATGGTGAAGGCTGGCTGCCCAGTAGGATTATGCGCAGCGAAGATGTAAAGATGCAGTTTGCAAATATGATAACAAAGACTATTTATCATGAAGAGATAGTCAGTTACACATCACTTATTCACAATAACATGTGAGTAAATGTATAAATTAAATACCTTTTACAACGTACGGCTATTTCTATAAGTATGAGGCCTGTCACTTTTTAACCGTGCTATCCCCTTCATTTTAACAATGGACTACCGCTTTCAGTCCACCATTTGCTTAAAAATTCTCGTGAATGGTGGGGAGTGGCGGGAACTGTCTGGTCTGACAGTCCAATAATCTAGGCGAATAGCTATGGTGAAGGCTGGCTGCCCAGTAGGATTATGCGCAGCGAAGGTGTAAAGATGCAGTTTGCAAATATGATAACAAAGACTATTTATCATGAAGAGATAGTCAGTTACACATCACTTATTCACAATAACATGTGAGTAAATGTATAAATTAAATACCTTGTACAACGTACGGCTATTTCTATAAGTATGAGGCCTGTCACTTTTTAACCGTGCTATCCCCTTCATTTTAACAATGGACTACCGCTTTCAGTCCACCATTTGCTTAAAAATTCTCGTGGATGGTGGGGAGTGGCGGGAACTGTCTGGTCTGACAGTCCAATAATCTAGGCCAATAGCTATGGTGAAGGCTGGCTGCCCAGTAGGATTATGCGCAGCGAAGGTGTAAAGATGCAGTTTGCAAATATGATAACAAAGACTATTTATCATGAAGAGATAGTCAGTTACACATCACTTATTCACAATAACATGTGAGTAAATGTATAAATTAAATACCTTGTACAACGTACGGCTATTTCTATAAGTATGAGGCCTGTCACTTTTGAACCGTGCTATCCCCTTCATTTTAACAATGGACTACCGCTTTCAGTCTACCATTTGCTTAAAAATTCTCGTGAATGGTGGGGAGTGGCGGGAACTGTCTGGTCTGACAGTCCAATAATCTAGGCCAATAGCTATGGTGAAGGCTGGCTGCCCAGTAGGATTATGCGCAGCGAAGGTGTAAAGATGCAGTTTGCAAATATGATAACAAAGACTATTTATCATGAAGAGATAGTCAGTTACACATCACTTATTCACAATAACATGTGAGTAAATGTATAAATTAAATACCTTGTACAACGTACGGCTATTTCTATAAGTATGAGGCCTGTCACTTTTGAACCGTGCTATCCCCTTCATTTTAACAATGGACTACCGCTTTCAGTCTACCATTTGCTTAAAAATTCTCGTGGATGGTGGGGAGTGGCGGGAACTGTCTGGTCTGACAGTCCAATAATCTAGGCCAATAGCTATGGTGAAGGCTGGCTGCCCAGTAGGATTATGCGCAGCGAAGGTGTAAAGATGCAGTTTGCAAATATGATAACAAAGACTATTTATCATGAAGAGATAGTCAGTTACACATCACTTATTCACAATAACATGTGAGTAAATGTATAAATTAAATACCTGGTACAACGTACGGCTATTTCTATAAGTATGAGGCCTGTCACTTTTTAACCGTGCTATCCCCTTCATTTTAACAATGGACTACCGCTTTCAGTCCACCAGTTGCTTAAAAATTCTCGTGAATGGTGGGGAGTGGCGGGAACTGTCTGGTCTGACAGTCCAATTATCTAGGCGAATAGCTATGGTGAAGGCTGGCTGCCCAGTAGGATTATGCGCAGCGAAGGTGTAAAGATGCAGTTTGCAAATATGATAACAAAGACTATTTATCATGAAGAGATAGTCAGTTACACATCACTTATTCACAATAACATGTGAGTGAATGTATAAATTAAATACCTTGTACAACGTACGGCTATTTCTATAAGTATGAGGCCTGTCACTTTTTAACCGTGCTATCCCCTTCATTTTAACAATGGACTACCGCTTTCAGTCCACCAGTTGCTTAAAAATTCTCGTGAATGGTTGGGAGTGGCGGGAACTGTCTGGTCTGACAGTCCAATTATCTAGGCGAATAGCTATGGTGAAGGCTGGCTGCCCAGTAGGATTATGCGCAGCGAAGGTGTAAAGATGCAGTTTGCAAATATGATAACAAAGACTATTTATCATGAAGAGATAGTCAGTTACACATCACTTATTCACAATAACATGTAAGTAAATGTATAAATTAAATACCTTGTACAACGTACGGCTATTTCTATAAGTATGAGGCCTGTCACTTTTTAACCGTGCTATCCCCTTCATTTTAACAATGGACTACCGCTTTCAGTCCACCATTTGCTTAAAAATTCTCGTGAATGGTGGGGAGTGGCGGGAACTGTCTGGTCTGACAGTCCAATAATCTAGGCGAATAGCTATGGTGAAGGCTGGCTGCCCAGTAGGATTATGCGCAGCGAAGGTGTAAAGATGCAGTTTGCAAATATCATAACAAAGACTATTTATCATGAAGAGATAGTCAGTTACACATCACTTATTCACAATTACATGTGAGTAAATGTATAAATTAAATACCTTGTACAACGTACGGCTATTTCTATAAGTATGAGGCCTGTCACTTTTTAACCGTGCTATCCCCTTCATTTTAACTATGGACTACCGCTTTCAGTCCACCATTTGCTTAAAAATTCTCGTGAATGGTGGGGAGTGGCGGGAACTGTCTGGTCTGACAGTCCAATAATCTAGGCGAATAGCTATGGTGAAGGCTGGATGCCCAGTAGGATTATGCGCAGCGAAGGTGTAAAGATGCAGTTTGCAAATATGATAACAAAGACTATTTATCATGAAGAGATAGTCAGTTACACATCACTTATTCACAATAACATGTGAGTAAATGTAAAAATTAAATACCTTGTACAACGTACGGCTATTTCTATAAGTATGATGCCTGTCACTTTTTAACCGTGCTATCCCCTTCATTTTAACAATGAACTACCGCTTTCAGTTTACCATTTGCTTAAAAATTCTCGTGAATGGTGGGGAGTGGCGGGAACTGTCTGGTCTGACATTCCAATAATCTAGGCGAATAGCTATGGTGAAGGCTGGCTGCCCAGTAGGATTATGCGCAGCGAAGGTGTAAAGATGCAGTTTGCAAATATGATAACAAAGACTATTTATCATGAAGAGATAGTCGGTTACACATCACTTATTCACAATAACATGTGAGTAAATGTATAAATTAAATACCTTGTACAACGTACGGCTATTTCTATAAGTATGAGGCCTATCACTTTTTAACCGTGCTATCTCCTTCATTTTAACAATGGACTACCGCTTTCAGTCCACCATTTGCTTAAAAATTCTCGTGAATGGTGGGGAGTGGCGGGAACTGTCTGGTCTGACAGTCCAATAATCTAGGCGAATAGCTATGGTGAAGGCTGGCTGCCCAGTAGGATTATGCGCAGCGAAGGTGTAAAGATGCAGTTTGCAAATATGATAACAAAGACTATTTATCATGAAGAGATAGTCAGTTACACATCACTTATTCACAATAACATGTGAGTAAATGTATAAATTAAATACCTTGTACAACGTACGGCTATTTCTATAAGTATGAGGCCTGTCACTTTTTAACCGTGAATGTTAGAATGAACCTCTACCACCATAGGAAGCTTGTTCAATTGGGGCAATACCGATCAGCGCGGATCTTTTCCTTCAAAATCAAGGATACCGTTTGCCTTCAGCGCTATCCCCTTCATTTTAACAATGGACTACCGCTTTCAGTCCACCATTTGCTTAAAAATTCTCGTGAATGGTGGGGAGTGGCGGGAACTGTCTGGTCTGACAGTCCAATAATCTAGGCCAATAGCTATGGTGAAGGCTGCCTGCCCAGTAGGATTATGCGCAGCGAAGGTGTAAAGATGCAGTTTGCAAATATGATAACAAAGACTATTTATCATGAAGAGATAGTCAGTTACACATCACTTATTCACAATAACATGTGAGTAAATGTAAAAATTAAATACCTTGTACAACGTACGGCTATTTCTATAAGTATGAGGCCTGTCACTTTTTAACCGTGCTATCCCCTTCATTTTAACAATGGACTACCGCTTTCAGTCCACCATTTGCTTAAAAATTCTCGTGAATGGTGGGGAGTGGCGGGAACTGTCTGGTCTGACAGTCCAATAATCTAGGCGAATAGCTATGGTGAAGGCTGGCTGCCCAGTAGGATTATGCGCAGCGAAGGTGTAAAGATGCAGTTTGCAAATATGATAACAAAGACTATTTATCATGAAGAGATAGTCAGTTACACATCACTTATTCACAATAACATGTGAGTAAATGTATAAATTAAATACCTTGTACAACGTACGGCTATTTCTATAAGTATGAGGGCTGTCACTTTTTAACCGTGCTATCCCCTTCATTTTAACAATGGACTACCGCTTTCAGTCCACCATTTGCTTAAAAATTCTCGTGAATGGTGGGGAGTGGCGGGAACTGTCTGGTCTGACAGTCCAATAATCTAGGCGAATAGCTATGGTGAAGGCTGGCTGCCCAGTAGGATTATGCGCAGCGAAGGTGTAAAGATGCAGTTTGCAAATATGATAACAAAGACTATTTATCATGAAGAGATAGTCAGTTACACTTCACTTATTCACAATAACATGTAAGTAAATGGATAAATTAAATATCTTTTACAACGTACGGCTATTTCTATAAGTATGAGGCCTGTCACTTTTTAACTGTGCTATCCCCTTCATTTTAACAATGGACTACCGCTTTCAGTCCACCATTTGCTTACAAATTCTCGTGAATGGTGGGGAGTGGCCGTAAGGCAGTTACCTTTCCTCTATGACATGTTAGAATGAACCTCTACCACCATAGGAAGCTTGTTCAATTGGGGCAATACCGATCAGCGCGGATATTTTCCTTCAAAATCAAGGATACCGTTTGTCTTCAGCGCTTTGCATCACACGGTACGCATTTGTAGGAGGTCGCTCTAGTGAAAAGAGAGCGACACAGCTAAAGGCCCCACTATTATCATATTCGCTTACATTTTTGTGCCGTGCCCTCTTGTCTCATTTCATCTACATCTACGTCCATACTCCACAAGCCACCTGACGGTGTGTGGTGGAGGGTACCTTGAGTACGTCTATGGGTTCTCCCTTCTATTCCACTCTCGCATTGTTCGTGCAAACAAAGATTGTCGGTATGCCTCTGTGTGGGCTCTAATCACTCTGATTTTATCCCCATGGTCTCTTCGCGAGATATACGTAGGAGGGAGCAATATACTGCTTGACTCCTCGGTGAAGGTATGTTGAAACTTCAACAAAAGCCCTTTCCGAGCCACTGAGCGTCTCTCCTGCAGTCTTCTACTGGAGATTATCTATAATCTCCGTAACACTTTGGCGATTACTAAATGATCCTGTAACGAAGCGCGCTGCTCTCCGTTGGATCTTCTCTATCTCTTCTGTCAATCCTATCTGCTACGGAGCCCACACCGATGAGCTGCATTCAAGCAGTGGGCGAACAAGTGTATTGTAACCTACTTCCTTTGTTTTCGGACTGCTTTTCCTTAGGGTACTTCCAATGAATCTCAGTCTGGCATCTGCTTTACCAACGATTATTTTTATATGGTCATTTCATTTTAAATCACTGCTAATGCCTACTCCAAGATAATTTATGGAATTAACTGCTTCCAGTTGCTGACCTGCTATATTGTAAATAAATGATAAAGGATCTTTCTTTCTATGTATTCGCAGCGCATTACACTTCTCTACATTGAGATTCAATTGCCATTCCCTGCACCATACGTCAATTCATAGCAGATCCTCCTGCATTTCAGTACAATTTACCATTGTTACAACCTCTCGATATACTTCAGCATCATCCGCAAAAGGCTTCAGTGAACTTCTGGTGTTATCCACAAGGTCATTTATGTATATTGTGAATAGCAACGGTACTACGACACTCCCCTGCGGCACACCTGAAATCACTCTTACTGCGGAAGACTTCTCTCCATTGAGAATGACATGCTGCGTTCAGTTGTCTAGGAATTCTTCAATCCAATCACACAATTAGTCTGATAGTCCATATGCTCTTACTTTGTTCGTTAATCGACTGTGGGGAACTGTATCAAACGCCTTGCGGAAGTAAAGAAACACGACATCTACCTGGGAACTCGTGTCTATGGTCCTCTGAGTCTCGTGGACGAATAGCGCGAGCAGGGTTTCACACGATCGTCTTTTTCGAAACCCATACTGATTCCTACAGAGTAGATGTCTAGTCTCCAGAAAAGTCATTATACTCGAACATAAAACGTATTCCAAAATTCTACACATGATCGACGTTAGAGATATAGGTCCATAGTTCTGCACATCTTTACGACCTCCCTTCTTGAAAACTGGGATGACCTGTGCCCTTTTCCAATCCTTTGGAACGCTACGCTCTTCTAGAGACCTACGGTACACCGCTGCAAGAACGGGGGCAAGTTCCTTCGCGTACTCTGTGTAAAATCGAACTGGTATCTCATCAGGTCCAGCGGCCTTTCCTCTTTTGAGTGATTTTAATTGTTTTTCTATTCCTCTGTTATCTATTTCGATATCTACCATTTTTTCATCTGTGTGACAATCTAGCGAAGGAACTACAGTGCAGCCTTCCTCTGTGAAACAAAAAAAAAAACAAAAAAAAAACCACAAAATGGCCTTGTGCTCTATGGGACTTAACTTCTGAGGTCATCAGTCCGCTAGAACTTAGAACTACTTAAACCTAACTAACCTAAGGACATCACACAGATACATGCCCGAGGCAGGATTCGAACCTGCGACCGTAGCGGTCGCGTGGTTCCAGACTGAAGCGCCTAGAACCGCTCGGCCACTCCGGCCGGCTTCTGTGAAACAGCTTTGGAAAAAGACATTTAGTATTTCGGCCTTTTGTCTGTCATCCTCTGTTTCAGTACCATTTTGGTCACATAGTGCCTAGACATTTTGTTTTGATCAACCTACCGCTTTGACATAAGACCAAAATTTCTTAGGACTTTCTGCCAAGCCAGTGCATAGAACTTTACTTTCAAGTTCGTTGAACGCCTCTCTCATAGCCCTCCTCACACTACATTTCGCTTCGTGTAATTTGTGTTTGTCTGCAAGGCTTTGGCTACGTTTATGTTTGCTGTCAAGTTCCCTTTGCTTCCGTAGCAGCTTACTAACTCGGTTGTTGTACCATGGTGGCTCTTTTCCATCTCTTACGATCTTGCTTGACACAAACTCATCTAATGCATATTGTACGATGGTTTTGAACTTTGTCCACTGATCCTCAACACTATTTGTACTTGCGAGAAAACGTTTGTGTTGAGCCATCAAGTACACTGAGATCTGCTTTTTGTCACTTTTGCTACACAGAAAAATCTTCCTACCTTTTTTAATATTTCTATTTACGGCTGAAATCACGGATGCTGTAACCGCTTTATGAGATTCCCTATTGTGCGTTAACTGTTTCAAATAGTTCGGGTCTGTTTGTCACCAGAAGGTGTAATATGTTATCGCCACGAGTCGGTTCTCTGTTTAACTGCTCGAGGCAGTTTTCAGATAACGCACTTAAAAAAATTTCACTGGATTTTTTGTCCCTGCCACCCGTTATAAACGTTTGAGTCTCCCAATCTATATCTGGTAAATTAAATTCTCCACCCAAAACTATAACATGGTCGGGAAATCTACTCGAAATATTTTCCAAATTTTCCTTCAGGTGTTCTGCCACAACAGCTGCTGAGCCAGGGGGCCTATAGAGACATTCAATTACCATGTCTGAACCTGCTTTAACCGTGACCTTCACACAAATTATTTCACATTTCGGATCTCCGTCAATTTCCTTCGATGCTTATAACACCCCCCTGCTTCCCGGGATTTGTGAAATTACAAGTTAACAATGACCGCGAATTATGAATTTTGACCCGTGTCGGGATAAGGCATCCAAAACCGAAGTATATAATGATTATTCCGCGGGAAACAGGAGACGTTATAACTTGACCGTTATTGAATGAGTAATTTCATTCAATAACGATCGGTAAATGAAATAATGGAAATAATTTGGAAATAAATTTTGCCAGTGGAAATTTTGCCGAAAGAAATGATTAAGTTGTAAAAGCAATTAAAAAATCGGTCGCCAGGTCAACTTATGAGTGACAGTACTGTTAAGTACGTGAATAATTGTGTCAAAAATAAAGGTTACCTGTTTGTAGCGCAGCAGTTGGAACGGGGACTTTTACGTAAGTGCTGTGTCAGGCTCAGTAGTCATATAAAAATAATGTCATAACAATCTAACTACGCTTAAACATTAATGGTTAACTTTCAATAAGTATTTTTATAATTATTTTGTTCATAATTTGTCAGTTAAGTGCAATGCTGACAACACAGATGACTATCTATCTAGATTTTGAATAATGGACTGTCATTCTGTCTTTAAAATTACATACTTTGCACAGTTTAATCTACTGATAACGAAATATATTGCCAATAATTGATTAACTATGTTTTGAATGATAATAATTCATTAATTGGGCGATTGTCAGGTGGAATAAGCTTTATAGTTTCATGAAATGTCCTTGAACTAACTTTAGCTGAATATGCATTGAAATAAATCTTAACAATCAAATTTATTACTTCAGTCTATTATTAAGTTACTACGGTTGGCGTAAGCTTATTAAGTGCAACAGTTAACTACGATAACCAATCGTTCAAAACAGTCTGAAATTTACTCTTTACCGTCTATGCAAATAATTTGATAATTAACACATTTTCTCTTGATAATGGCGTGACACACTGGGTTCAATAAGGTAAGGATCGGAAGGAACCTACTTGGAGTTACTGTCGGGTGGAATGTAGCTGCAACACTTCGATTATAAAGTGCTTGTTATTAATTGTTCAGCTTCAGAGAAAAGCACAGTCACTGGCAAGCCTTATACAATTTTATCCTACGAAAATTACATAGATCTTACTTCCCTCGTTGTCGGTGGATCGACGGAAGTCCACGGCGGCGACACAATGTGGCAGCGGGCTTTTACTGTTGCGACTTGTTCCCACAGTGCGCTTCACATTTAAGCCCTCGTTTCTTCAGCACTATGCCAATAAGATGAACATCAACAGAAGCAAAACGAGGATAATGGAATGTAGTCGAATTAAGTCGAGTGATGCCGAGGGAATTAGATTAGGAAATGAGACACTTAAAGTAGGAAAAGAGTTTTGCTATTTGGGGAGCAAAATAACTGAAGATGGTCGAAGTAGAGAAGATATAAAATGTAGACTGGCAATGGCAAGGAAAGCGTTTCTGAAGAAGAGAAATTTGTTAACATCAAGTATAGATTTAAGTTTCAGGAAGTCATTTCAGAAAGTATTTGTATGGAGTGTAGCCATGTATGGAAGTGTAACATGAACGATAAATAGTTTGGACAAGAAGAGAATAGGAGCTTCCGAAATGTGGTGCTACAGAAGAATGCTGAAGATTAGATGGGTAGATCACATAGCTAATGAGGAGGTATTGAGTAGAATTGGGGAGAAGATGAGTGGTATGAACATCCATTTACAGAAGGTGTTCGAAGTGATGACCATTGGTATCGCCGGAGTGGCCGAGCGGTTCTAGACGCTTCAGTCCGGAACCGCGCTGCTGCTACGGTCGCAGGTTCTAATCCTGCCTCGGGCATAGATGTGTGTGATGTCCTTAGGTTTAAGTAGTTCTCAGTCTAGGGGACTGATGACCCCAGATGTTAAGTCCCTTAGTGCTTAGAGCCATTTGAACCATTGGTATCAATGCAGTGCTGCAATCTTCTTATCATAGATTGAGCGGTATTCCGTATCACTTCGGCATTTATCGAAGCACATGCTCTGACAATTCTCTCTCGTATATTGTGCAAATAGTAAATATTCGCCGAATACTGCGTACCCTTCTAACGTGCCATTGACTTGTAAACACCGTTCAACGGTTTCACAATACAACACTATTAGTAACGGTAAGACTAGTTTCGTCGAATCAAGCGAATGTGAATGATGCATTCCTTGGAAGCACAAGTCGATATGCTTCTCATTTACGGAGAATGCCGCCCGCATCTCGTGGTCGTGCGGTAGCGTTCTCGCTTCCCACGCCCGGGTTCCCGGGTTCGATTCCCGGCGGGGTCAGGGATTTTCTCTGCCTCGTGATGGCTGGGTGTTGTGTGCTGTCCTTAGGTTAGTTAGGTTTAAGTAGTTCTAAGTTCTAGGGGACTTATGACCACAGCAGTTGAGTCCCATAGTGCTCAGAGCCATTTGAACCATTTGAACGGAGAATGCCAACGAAATTCACTGAGAGCTAGAGACTTATACGCTGAAAGATATCCTACACGTCGTACATTTAAATGTGTGTGTGATAAATTGAGAACAACTAGATCTTTAACGCTTCGGAAACATATCCGGCAAAAGAAAGTTACTAACGGGGAAACGGAAATTGGTACTCTTTCCACTGTGATTCGAGATCCTTGTGTTAATTCGCGTCAAATCGCAAGGGAATCTGGCATGAGCCAGAGTAGTGTTGTTCTTCTTCTGCATCGTCATCAATATCATCCTTACCATATCAATCTCCACCAAGAATTAACTGGTACGGATTGTATGCGTCGCAATGAATTCTGCTGATGGGCTGAACTTCAGATTTAGACGAATGATACATTTATTAATTTTATTTTATTTAGTGACGACGCTACATTCACGAACCATGGAAATGTTAATTTGCACAACATGCATTATTGGGCAACTGAATATCCATAGTGGCTACAGAAGTTGCACACCAAAAACCGTGGTAGGCGAATGTATGGTGTGGGATTCTGGAGGACCGTATTACACGCCCCTATTTCATCAAAGGAAATCTTAACGGTAGGAAGTAAACCACATTCCTGCAAGAAACATTAGGTCTGTTATTGGAAGAAACACCTTTAGGAACAAGGAATGGAATGTGCTATCAACACGATGGGTGTCTGGCACATTTTTCGCTGATTGCTAGAAATGAATTGCAGAGACAATTCCCAAATCGTTGGATTGGACGCGGCGGAGATGTGTCGTGGCCGGCTTGTTCGCCAGACTTGACGCTTCTGGAATTTTTCTTGTGGGGGTTCATAAAAGACACTGTTTATAAAGACGTTCCAACGACACCTGAAGATACGTGAGAGAGAATTGTTGGAGCATGTGCATCGATAAATGCCGATGTGATAAGGAATACCACTCAGTCCATGATAAAAAGATTGCAGCACTGCATTGTTACCAATGGTCATCACTTCGAACACCTTCTGTAAATGGACGTTCTTGCCACCTTTGTGACCTACGTTCACCTTCAAAGACCTTACTGTTACACATCATTGGATTCGTCTCGATAGTCGCTATCAGAAAATAAGTACCAAACTATAGCATCCCACTTAAAAAAACAAAGCTGACCTTCATATCTCTGAAGCGACTCAACCTAGCAATAAAAAAACAATGTCATATCATGGCCCCCGTTGTCATATGCAAGTTTGTCCCATAAACTTTACAGCTCCTATCATACTTTCGGAGTTATTGTTGGTGGCTATATATATAAATGCGTTATTTATGAAGGTCTTGCCTGATGCTAGTTGAGTTCAGTTATGTCAGTGTGTGTGGGTTTGTGGCTGTCACTATTCCAAACTGATTTTAGGCCGGTTGAGGAGGCCGAGCGGTTCTAGGCGCTACAGTCTGGAACCGCGCGACCGCTACACTCGCAGGTTCGAATCCTGCCTCGGGCATGGATGTGTGTGATGTCCTTAGGTTAGTTAGGTTTAAGTAGTTCTAAGTTCTAGGGGACTGATGACCTCAGAAGTTAAGTCCCATAGTGCTCAGAGCAATTTGAACCAAACTGATTTTAGAATCTGAGGGTATAGAATGCAGATGTAATTCTTATGGTTTCCGAATTATACTCTATGTTCAGTGACAATTGTTTAATCTATCTACCTTATCTCTGAGGCATGTCTTTACTAAGTAATTAACGATTTGTCTCTGTGTTACAGACGTCCTTTGCGCAGTAGATACACCGGTTCCCGTCAGATCACCGTAGTTAATCGCTGTCGGTCGTGGCCGGCACTTGGATGGGTGACCATCCGGGCCACCATGTGCTGCTACCAATTTTCGAGGTGCACTCAGCCTCGTGATGCCAACTGTGGAGCTACTCGAACGACAGTAGCGGCTCCGGTCACAGAACACCATCATAACGACCGGGAGAGCGGTCTGCTGACCCCACGCCCCTCCTATCGGAATCTCCAGCTGAGGATGACACGGCGGTCGGATGGCCCCGATGGGCCACTTGTGGCCTGAAGACGGAGTGCTGCTTCTGTGTTACAGGATAGGTGATTGTATCTTTTGTTAACTGTGGTCTAATTAAAGATGCCTTTGTACATCACGATTGAAATTTTTGATGGTTTCTAGTACTGTGGTAGTGGTAGTGGAGGAGGAGGAATTATTGCTACTGGCGCTGACTCTGGCACCGCCTCTATCATCATAAATTTGAACCACATTTATCAGTCATTTTGGCTACTTCGAAGGCAATGGCGTTTTTATAATTACTGGCAATAGCCGATGGTTGATATTTGTGACATATTCATTTGATCACATATTTTGCTGTTTGTAATGCAAATGTATTTTTACTTCATATAATATTCTTTACTAAAAGGAAGTTATTTTATACTTTCGCTGTTTTGAGGTGCTTGCTATCAGTTATGTTATTGAAATGTAGTCTTTTCAGTTCTGGAGGCAATATTTTAATGTTATTCTTCGATTTTTGCTTTTTAAAAAAAGATTCATTAGTGTTTTAGAAACTTTAATAAATTTATTATGGCTCAGAACCTTTCCACTTAACACCAACTCTCTACCGCATTTCAATTTTAATCCATTGACGTCTACTGCGCAAGAATGCGTTTTTTTGGAATGAGGTATGTTGGCCATTCACTAAAACCACGAGGAGGAGAAACTACGGATAGAAAAATAATTCTTTTTTTTTTAAAAAAAAAGAGCTCTACGACTTTGAGTGCATTTTCTATCAAACCGCAACCGGCAACAATTTTTGAGATAGTGCTTTCCCTCTTTACCAGTTTTGAAATACCCCACGTCTGACTCGTTGCTGTGGACACGTATGACTGAATAAAGAGACAACTGGCCGTATTGGCAGCAAGTGCGCGCTACTACAGTTTACTGCCTGTGGATGCAAATTTACCGGATCGATAACAGCGCCAATGCTTGCGAACGCGACAACGTGTATCCCGGGACGCGTGCCGGCTGTAAAACAGTCATTAAACATAATGCGTCGACGCGTTATCTCGCCGCCGCCTGCTGTGTATGGGGACACGGTTGCAGTAGTTGTGAGACTAGCTGGCCAATTATTCACTGTCCGTGTAGCGAAGTCAGCTGTAACTGCCGATGCGGATTGCAGGTCTCTAACAATCACACGCGTAAGCTGTAAACTTATTATCCAGGGTGACGAGACAATAACTTTTAACTTTTTGTCTCCTTGATCACATATTTATGGCTGTGACTGTGATTGACGTTGTAGTATTGAATAAAATCCGCCTCGTAACATGAAACAGAAAGAAAAGGAGGTTGTGCCATATATCTAGGCCCACAGAAAAAAAGTTCTGCGCGAATAATTTAAGTAGAGGAGCAGCAACAACGTAATGTGTCGGCTAGAATAACTAGTAGCTTGGAACATGGACTTGTCATTGGCTTACGTTAATACTTGTTCCACAGATAATGAATACGAGATTTCGTAATAATGTCTAACGTGTGACTTTTAACGTAAGTTTACTTACACTTTTTTTCCACAATAACTGTTTCATATCTAAAAATTCATCTACTGAGTAGAAGGAGTTGTCATTCAGAAGTTCTCTTAACTTGTTTTTAACAGTTGGTTGGCTATCTGTCAGAAATTTAATGATATTTGCCAAATGACCACAGATTTTTGACGCAGCATAATTCACCCCTTGCTGTGCCATAGTCAGATTTAACCCAGAATAGTGAAGATCACCCATTCCTCTAGTGTTGTAGATATGCACCTCGCTGTTAGTTTTGAATTGGGGTTGCTTATTAATAACAAATTTCTTAAGTGAATATGTATACTGCGAAGGAACTGTGAATATCCCCAGTTCCTTAAGTAAGTGTGTGGAAGGTGATCTTGTGTGAGCTCCCAACTACACTCCTGGAAATTGAAATAAGAACACCGTGAATTCATTGTCCCAGGAAGGGGAAACTTTATTGACACATTCCTGGGGTCAGATACATCACATGATCACACTGACAGAACCACAGGCACATAGACACAGGCAACAGAGCATGCACAATGTCGGCACTAGTACAGTGTATATCCACCTTTCGCAGCAATGCAGGCTGCTATTCTCCCATGGAGACGATCGTAGAGATGCTGGATGTAGTCCTGTGGAACGGCTTGCCATGCCATTTCCACCTGGCGCCTCAGTTGGACCAGCGTTCGTGCTGGACGTGCAGACCGCGTGAGACGATGCTTCATCCAGTCCCAAACATGCTCAGTGGGGGACAGATCCGGAGATCTTGCTGGCCAGGGTAGTTGACTTACACCTTCTAGAGCACGTTGGTTGGCACGGGATACATGCGGACGTGCATTGTCCTGTTGGAACAGCAAGTACCCTTGCCGGTCTAGGAATGGTAGAACGATGGGTTCGATGACGGTTTGGATGTACCGTGCACTATTCAGTGTCCCCTCGACGATCACCAGTGGTGTACGGCCAGTGTATGAGATCGCTCCCCACACCATGATGCCGGCTGTTGGCCCTGTGTGCCTCGATCGTATGCAGTCCTGATTGTGGCGCTCACCTGCACGGCGCCAAACACGCATACGACCATCATTGGCACCAAGGCAGAAGCGACTCTCATCGCTGAAGACGACACGTCTCCATTCGTCCCTCCATTCACGCCTGTCGCGACACCACTGGAGGCGGGCTGCACGATGTTGGGGCGTGAGCGGAAGACGGCCTAACGGTGTGCGGGACCGTAGCCCAGCTTCATGGAGACGGTTGCGAATGGTCCTCGCCGATACCCCAGGAGCAACAGTGTCCCTAATTTGCTGGGAAGTGGCGGTGCGGTCCCCTACGGCACTGCGTAGGATCCTACGGTCTTGGCGTGCATCCGTGCGTCGGTGCGGTCCGGTCCCAGGTCGACGGGCACGTGCACCTTCCGCCGACCACTGGCGACAACATCGATGTACTGTGGAGACCTCACGCCCCACGTGTTGAGCAATTCGGCGGTACGTCCACGCGGCCTCCCGCATGCCCACTCTACGCCCTCGCTCAAAGTCCGTCACTGCACATACGGTTCACGCCCACGCTGTCGCGGCATGCTACCAGTGTTAAAGACTGCGATGGAGCTCCGTATGCCACGGCAAACTGGCTGACACTGACGGCGGCGGTGCACAAATGCTGCGCAGCTAGCGCCATTCGACGGCCAACACCGCGGTTCCTGGTGTGTCCGCTGTGCCGTGCGTGTGATCATTGCTTGTACAGCCCTCTCGCAGTGTCCGGAGCAAGTATGGTGGGTCTGACACACCGGTGTCAATGTGTTCTTTTTTCCATTTCCAGGAGTGTATTATGGTGACCACACGCTTTTGTGTAATGAATACTTTTTCTCTTAACGATGAATTGCCCCTAAATATGATGCCAGTGAATGAAAATAGGCGTAGTAGGCTAATTTACTGATATGTTTATTACCAAAATTTGCAATAAACCTAATAGCATAAGTAGCTGAACCTAACCATTTCAGCAGATCATCGATCTGTTTATTACAACCCAATTTCTCATCAGTGCACACACCCAGAAATTTTGAATTTCTGCCTTAGAAACAGACCTCTGTTCATTGTCTATATTTATCAATTGTCTTATGCCATTTACTGTACAGAATTGTATACACTGTGTTTTGTCAAATTTTAGTGGGAGTCAATTTGCAGAGAAACTCTTAATAATTTTCTGAAAGATCTGATTTACAATTTCCTCATCTGATACCTTTTTGTTGGGTGTAATTACTACAAATGCAACACAAAAAAAAAAAAAAAAAAAAAAAACAAGCTTGGCATCTTCATGAATATAGAGGGGAAAATGTAAATTAGGAGCAATAAGGGAGACAAGACTGAACCCTGTGGGACGTCATTGTTGATACCTTCCCCTTAGAGGACTCTGCTGATTTTTGCAGACTATCTATACCGTTAATCTGAATCTTCTGCATTCTTCTAATTACATATAAATTAAATCATTTGTGCACTGTCCCACTCATACCACAATAAATAAGCTTATATAGAAGAATTTTCGATTCACATAAACGAAAGCCTTTGAGAGATCACAAAATATCTCAATGGGTGATGTTCGGTTATTCAATGCATTTAATATTTGGTCAGTGAAAGCATATATAGCATTTTCTGTTGAAAAGCATTTCTGAGAACCAAATTGACATTTTGTTAGTACTACTCGAGTAACAAGTCCATCGAGGACATTTCAATCCTTCTAAAGCTACCATAGTCGACTTGTGGCGATGTGGTTGCGAGGGGTGGGAGCGCAAAGGAATAATTACAGCTAAACCTGTAAGTAGGCTGTTTATGTTTTCTCTATGTAAGTAGGCTGTTTATGTTTTCTTATTGGCAACGTTACGTAGCGCTCAATATGAAAATCACTGGCTGTGCTGTGTGCAGTCTGTGGCTAGTTTGCATTGTTGTCTGCCATTGTAGTGTTGGGCCGCGGCAGCTGGATGTGAACAGCGCGTAGCGTTGCGCAGTTGGAGGTGAGCCGCCAGCAGTGGTGGATGTGGGGAGAGAGATGGCGGAGTTTTGAAATTTGTCATGAACTGCTATATATATATATATATATATATATATATATATATATATATATATATATATATATATGATGATATCAAGGTAAATACATTGTTTGTTCTCTATTAATATCTTTCATTTGCTAACTATCCCTATCAGTAGTTAGTGCCTTCAGTAGTTTGAATCTTTTATTTAGCTGGCAGTAGTGGCGCTCGCTGTATTGCAGTAGCTTGAGTAGCGAAGATTTTTGTGAGGTAAGTGATTTGTGAAAGGTATAGTTTACTGTTAGTCAGGGCCCATTCTTTTGTAGGGATTATTGAAAGTCAGATTGCGTTGCGCTAACAAAATATTGTGCGTCAGTTTAAGCACAGTCTTTTGTAATTGTTCAAAAGGGGACGTTTCAAACCAAGACTATGCAGGTCTTAAGTGCTAGCGGACAGGGACTGGAAAGCACTGAGGGGGGTATGAAATCAACGGAAGGAACAGCTTGTGACTTTTAAAGTGCTTCCAGCAGTTCAGCTAGCAAAATGGCTCTGCGTAAAAGGAATGGAGCACAATAGTGGAACAGCTTCTCATAAGCTACACATTTCTGGAATCAATGTTAAGCGATGCCTGAGGTCATTTAAAAGCGACTGGTCAGAGGATGGCTGAGAGACAGTGATTTGGAATGGTGAAACATGTCGTACCCTGTGACAGTCCGATAGAAGGATTTGAGTCTGGCGGGTGCCTGGAGAATATTACTAACAATGAAGTACAGAGGTGATGTTACGGTATGGGGACATTTTTCGAGGTTGGAATGTGGTGTCCCAAAGCGCTCAAGGAAACGTTAATATGGAAGCATATGAACACGTTTTATTGTATTGTGTACTGTGTACAGCAGAGGAACAATACGGAGATGATGATTGTATGATTATGAAAATGGCCCTCTGTCGTATCAGCATCTGTCAGCCTACGTCTCGTGTATAAAACGTTCCTCAAGTGGACTGGCCTACCTACAGTCCCGACCTAAACCCAATAGAACACTTTGAGGAGGAATGGGCTGCAGTCCTTCCACAAACATTCAGACGCCTCTCTGAAAGTGCCCCCACTTTTGATCACTAGTAATGAGCTCAAGGAGTAAATGTTTTGTAAGAGAAAAGCTGGTTCAGAGCTTAAGAGCGACAATACTTATCCAGATGTCTTGGTTCGATATATAGACGATTCTGACAGTCATATCCACCACTTATTGCTTCTTTCATCTCTGGCACTGTTTGCTAAAGTGAAGATGCTAAGTTACAGCTTGAGAAGTAATGCAATTTGCAGTATAGGTCCCATTACAAATGACTGGGTACCTCGGTTCAAAGAATATGAACGAAGTATGGTGTAAAAATTGTTCAGCATATTACAGGCAGTATACATATATACTGACATTTTCATTCTGCAGCGGAGAGTGCGCTCTGACATGAAACTATCTGACAGGTTAAAACTGTGTGCCGGACCGAGACTCGAACTCGGGACCTTTGTCTTTTGTGGGCAAGTGCTCTACCAACTGAGCTACCCAAGAACGACTCACGACCCGTCCTCACACCTTCAATTCTGCCAGTACCTCGTCTCCTATCTTCCAAACTTCACAGAATCTCTTCTGCGAACCTTGCAGAACTAGCACTCTTGGAAGACAGGATATTGTGGAGACGTGGCTTAGCCACAGCCTAGATGTTTCCAGAATGAGATTTTCACTTTGCAGTGGAGTGTGCGCTGATATGAAACTTCCTGACAGATTAAAACTGTGTGTCAGACCGAGACTCGAACTCGAGCCGAGTTCGAGTCTCGGTCGGGCACACAGTTTTAATCTGTCAGGACGTTTTATATATACGTTATTTACTCGATTATTCCCCTTTAGGAGAGCGATTGGCCTCGAATTCACGATTTTAATTTTGGATGTTTTCCCTCTTCCTCTTCCAGAAACTCTTCATTCTCTCAGGATGTTCTCGTTTCCGTACGTCTGTCCACTTTTTTCCAGGTTGTTGCATTGTTCTTTGCTCGAACTTAACGTTCATGGTTTTACTCCGGCACTCGTTGCGATTTTCGAGGTGGTCTACGTTGATCTGTTGCATGTCCCTCTGGACGTCCTTTATACTTTCCGTGCTGCATTTACTGGCTCTGAGCACTATGGGACTTAACTGCTGAGGTCATCAGTCCCCTAGAACTTAGAACTACTTAAACCTAACTAACCTAAGGACATAACACACATCCATGCCCGAGGCAGGATTCGAACCTGTGACCGTAGCGGTCGCGCAGTTCCAGACTGAAGCGCCTAGAACCGCTCGGCCACTCCGGCCGGCGCTGCATTTACTCTTTGTTATGATGTCGAGTAGCTTCTTTGTTGTTCTGGTCTTCTCCATTCCGTAGATGTGTGTGTAGAACTTTGCTCGGCGTTTCCTGATTTCTTCGGTTATTGTGTTGGTCCTTTGACAGGGTTCGTTCTGAGGTCTCTTCATCCAAATGCCGTTTTTGTTGATTGCTCCGCAAATCTTCCTAAGAATTTTTCGTTCGTGTTTTTCTATTGCCTTGATTTTGGAGTGACTGCAAATTACCGTTGTTTCAGCTGCGTCTGTTGTTTCTGGAAGAATCACAGTTTTGTAATGTCTCAATTTGCGTGGGTCGAAACGCATTTCTTCTTGTAGCAGGCCCATGTTAATTTATTGCCTTTTGCAGCTTGCTGATCCTTTGTTTATTGGCGATTCTGTTTAGACCTGATGACTGTATAGTTTCACCAAGATATTTAAAGTGGCTGACTTGTGTGATGTTATCTTGTTTCCTGATTATCGGGGACATATTTTTTGGTCGTCTTTCCATATACTTCTGTCCTGTTGTTTGTGATAATCGCAGTGTCGTCAATCTTCTGACTGGTTTGATGCGGTCCGCCGCGAATTCCTCTCCCGTGCCCACCTCTTCACTTGCAACCTGCGTCCTCAGTTATTTGCGGGATGTATTCCAATCTCTCTCTCTCTCTCTACAGTTTCCAACCACTAAAGCTTCCTCTAATATCATGGAATATTTTCTCTGATGTCTTAACAGTTTTCCTATCGTCCTGTCTCTTCTTCTAGCCAGTATTTTCCATACATACTTTGCTCTTCGATTTAGCAAAGAACCTCTTCATTCCTTACCTTATCAGTCCACCTAATTTTCAACATTCTTATATAGCACCACATCTGAAATGCTTCGATTCTCGTCTTTTGTTAGTTTCCCACAGTTCATGTTTCACTTCCTGTGCTCCAAACGTACTTTCTCAGAAATTTCTTCTTTAAATTATGAATTATGAGCAGCATACTTCTTTTGGGCAGGAATGCCTTTTCTGCCAGCGCTGGTCTGGTTTTTACGTCCTTCTCGCTTCGTCCGTTATGGTTATTTGGTTGCTTAGGCAACAGTATTTCTCGTAACTTTATCTACTTCGTGATCGCGAATTATGATGTTAAATTCCTTCTTGTTCTGATGCTTCTCATTACTTTCGTTTTTCTTAGATTTATTTACTCTCAATCCATATTCTGTACTCATTAGACTGTTCATTGCGTTCAACAGATTCTGTAATTATTCTTCACTTTCACAGAGGATAGCAAAGTCACTTGTAAATATTATCATTAACACCTCTTCAACTTGAATTTTGATCCCAGCCTTGAACCTAACTTTTATTGGCATCATTGCTTTTTCGATCTGTAGATTGAAGAGTGGGGGTGAAAGACTACATCCTTCTCTTGAATTCTTATTAATCCGAGCACTGCGTTCTTGATCTTCTATCCTTATTCTTCCCTCTTTGTTCTCGTACATGTTGTATATTACCGGTATTTCCCTATACTTCACCCCTATTTTTCTCATTTTACCCTGTCTAACGCCTTTTCCAGCTCGACGAATGCTATGGATGTGTCTTGATTTTTCTACAGTCGTACTTTTATTGTCAACCACATCAGAACTGCCTCTGTTTTGCGTTTACCTTTCCTAAAGCCAAACTGATCAGCATCTAAGAGATCCTCATTTGTCTTTTCTATTCTTCTGTATTTTATTCTTGTCTGCAACTTGGATGCAAGAGCTGTTAAGGTAATTGTGCGATAATTGCCACACTTGTCGGCTCTTGCAATCGTCGCAGTTGTGTGGACCATGTTTTTCCGAATACAAACGTGAATAATCGTACTGTTGTCACTTCGCAATGATTTCAGAAATTCAATGGAATGTTCCGTATTCCTTCCGCCTTATTTGATTTTAAGTCTTCCAAAGTTCTTTGAAATTCTGATTCTAATACTGGATACCATATCTCTTCGTCTCCATTGGTCCATTATGACCAGGGGTCATCGGCTGGTTAAGTAATTGTCAATGTCAATAAAGTTCATCAATAGCCCTGTATTTTAAGGTATTATTTGACTTTATTTTGAAGGCAACCAGTTTCGGCGTAGTGGCATAATGAAATGCCGAAATTGGTTGCCTTCAGAATAAAATTTTTAAAAAAAATGGTTCAAATGGCTCTGAGCACTATGGGACTTAACATCTGAGGTCATCAGTCCCCTACAACTTAGGACTACTTAAACCTAACTAACCTAAGGACATCACACACATCCATGCCCGAGGCAGGATTCGAACCTGCGACCGTAGTGGTAGCGCGGTTCCAGACTGAAGCGCCTAGAACCGCTCGGCCACCAGTGGCCGCCAGAATAGAATAAAATAATATCTTAAAGTACACAGCTGTTGGTGAATTTTATTGACACTGACAATTACTTCTGCTCCTTGTTCTAACACGTCATCAGTCAAGTCGTCCCCATCATAAAGGCGTGCAATGTACTCTTTCCACCTATCCGCTCTCTCCTCTGCATTTGACAGTGGAATTCGCATTGAATTCTTAATACTGCCGCATTTGCTTTTAATTTCACAGGAAGTGTGCTAACTCAGTCCTTCCGACAATCAGTTCTTTTTAGATTTCTTCACTTTTTTCATGTAGCTATTTTGCCTTAGCTTCCGTGCACTTCCCTCCGTCATACCTCTTTCGATATGACCACAACGAGAAAATTCGAGAAATCGTCTGAAGGGGGAATAAAATAGTCGTCCCAGAAGTACCCTCCGCCGTACACACAGTCAGGTGGCTTGTGGAACACAGGTATGGATGTAGTTGTAGAACGTGTGTGGGTATGTAGTACCAACCAGCTCCAACTGATCGCCAGAGATGAAAGCCTGTAATTTGGGCTATGGTTTGGAAAGAAGTCTGCGGAAGACATTCGTATTGGTTCAGAAATCCCTTCTTGCTGATTCAGGGAACATGTTGGGCCTCCGCGACTTGGTGGGGAGGTCGCGTTGCTACTGCTGCCGCTCCCTCGAAGACCTAATTAGCCAGAAGAGGGGAAGCGGGGGTGGAGGGTGGTGATGGGCCGAGAGGAGGCGGACGCAGCCGCGATGTAATCACAGATCGCTTCGCCGCTTAAGGGCCGTTCCGCTGCCAACACGGCACGTGCCACGCCTCGCAGCTCAACCAGCCGTCTCAATCTCTCTCTCTTTCTCTATTTCTTTCTCTTTCCCCCTCTTTCTTTGTAAACCGAGGAGCAGGTACCACGGTCCTTGAGTTAACAAAGTATTCCGAGGCCGTTTCGTGTGATCATCCAAACAGCCAGAATACGAAGCACTTCTCTGATGGTAAGAGATGGATATTGAGAATAGTAGAGCATGGTGGGAAGGTGGAGAAGTTATCATCGATGGATCCGTGTTGAGTGCTGCGAGTGCAGTACTGTCCTAATCATGATATCTCATTACTATCTTCACTGTAGACAGTAACAACCCTCAACGTTTATATTGACAGCACTCTCTAATTACGGAAGTATGGAAGTTTTCTCTACATACTCTTCTCTCTCACCCGAACCAGTCTCCCCATTTTCTCTCTTTCCATTCCTTCTTCTCTCCTCTTTTTGATCTTACATGTTTTTCCCTGCTCCCTCCTTTTCTCCTTCCGTTGTTTCTTCCTTTTTATAACTCGCCCTTGTCCATCTACTCCGTCTTTCGCCAGTGCCTCATTCCTTCTACCACATCCTTTGCCTCCTCTCCTTACATTTTACTTATCTCCATCCATTTCTATCGCACTTTTCACCTTTATCCTTCCGTTCCTTCCTCACCTTCTTCTCTTTTTCCTCTCCCATCTGTCCCTTTCTTTCTTCCCTGTTTCTCTTCTTTTATTTCTCCTTTTTTGTTGTCATCACTCCCTCCTCTTTCTCTATTTCTTACCCTCTCTTTGTCTCCTGCTATCTAACAGTTCTCTTTGGTCATTCTTATACTGCTCTCTCCCATCCATTTCTTGCTATTTCCCACCTTTCGCCCTCTTCATTCTCTATAACTACCTGTCTACACATCAGGGAAGATAGTGGAGTGGAAGACGCAACTATGACAAATGAATTGGTGGGCACATCATGTAGCCAAGTGAATGGATGGTAGATGCACCAATGAAATTGTTTACTGGATGTCACATGATAAGAATAGATAAAGAAAATTACCTAACATTACTAGATAAAAATAATAAAAAATTTAGAAAATTAGCTAAATAGGACAGGTAGGTGACACTAGGAAACATGCGGGAGAAAGATGACTTTGTGTAGCAGAGGACTGTCGTGGAAAGAAAAGTCCAGAGGAGGACTGATTAAACAGTGAATATAACAGGGTTGATGTTGAAGAAAGTGATAATCATGATGAATAGTAGCAAGCGATTTGAAACAGTACAGACTTGTGATCGTTTCTCAGTTTTTGTTACTGGTAATAACTTGATACCAGTGCCTATGAGTTTAATTTGTACACTACAGCACTGAAGATGATCACTATGTGATTGAAAATTGATTTTGCTATCAATAAAACATCAATATTACGGCCAACGCTGACCTTCCTTCTAACTTGTGAAATAAGTAATAAGTAATGAAGTGACACTTTTGGATTTAATGGCAAGATTCTGGGAAGATGTAGTGCACGTGTAAAGAAGACTGTATATTAGACGATTGTGAGACCAATTACAGAGTACGCTTCAACTTTTTGAGTCCTTGACTGATACTTCTGACAGCAAATAGAACGAATTCAGAGACACGCTACAGTAATGTACCAAATCAGTAAACGCAATCGAAAAATGTAACATTAATATAAGGGGAACTTAAATAGGACATTTTCGACGATAGACTGGGGTGCAGACCAATGCATGTAGGGGCGATGTGCTTGTGCCATATGCTGGTTCAGTCGCAAAGCACGCGCACAACAGCTGCTTAATCCACAATCTTGTATTATGTACACGACTAGTTTCAGAACACTTAAAGTTCTATCATATGGAGTAAAAAATGAAATCAGTTAACCATCTGAGATCATCCTCAACCTAATGTTATCAATGAACTAAAGGCTCCGAGTCAAAAGGAAAAGAGTGACGTAAATTCTTTTAAAAACTGGTCCCCCGTGCTGCGCAACGGCGAACACACAAATTTATTGTTTGTGTTATCCGTTGTGCAGTGTGGGGGAACGGTTGTTATGAAATTTATGTCCCTTTTATCCTTTTGACACAGAATCTTCGGTTCCATGATAACACTGGAGTGAGAATGACCTCAGATGGTTAAGTGATTTTATTTTTTACACCAGTTATGGAGCTTTAAGTATTCCGAAAGCGGTCGTCTACACAATAAAAGACTGTGGATGAAGCACCTGTTGTACAGTTTCTTTAATTTACAAAATGGAGTTACACGGTTTCGGCTAGTTTCAACCGTCCATAAAAAGAACTATTTATTCCTATTACCTTGGGTATGAGGTCTGCACTGGTTTGTGAAGCATTTCTAGTTGCAGTTGTTGTTAATTTGTCCTGCTCCCTCGAGACAAGCCGGACTTCCCTGCACCATATGACATCTAGTCAAAAATTTTTCGATGGTGGGGAGCCACAGTAATGCAGTACTTTTTGAAAGACTCTATATTACTATATTTTTCTGCTGTACTACCTAGATTTCCGCTTTTACACTATTGTCGAATACAATGCTCTAAGTTCTTAGATCAGTAACACGTCACGTCTGCTAAAGTCAGCCGAAATCAGGTAAACAAGAGTAGTCAGACTGATGAGCAACGCTCAAGAATCGGTCGAGAGAGTGATGATTTTTTTCTTTTTGTGGGGTCACAGTCGAGTAGAATTTTCGACAAGATATTACCACCATTTCACTGTATAGAGTATATTTATTTCCCGATCTAGTTTTCGGCCTGACAGTTAATGTTTAGATACTGTGTATTGGAGCTTATACCTTTGTTTTGGAAGTCCAAGTTACATCACAGCTGCACTAGATTTGCCATACATGCACATTTCCACCAATTTTCTGTATTGCTGATGTGTTCTCAGACTTACGTGCGAGACACTGGGTTTATAAGCTGGTATGTGTTTTACGTTCCTTAAGTTTCTCCCTATAAATCCCAGTCTGTCATTTCCTTTTCCCACTGTTTATTTTATGTGATAATTTCACTTAAAATCGCTCCGAACAATTACTCCTAGGTATTTTACTGTAGTTACTTTTTCAGAAATTTGTCGTCAATACTGTGACTGTACAGCAGTGGATCTTTTTCTCCCATATACATGCAATTTTTTGTATCTATTTACGTTCATGGTCACATGCCAGTCGCTACATCTCTCCCCTGTAGGTCCCCATACAATTCGCCAAGCCTTCTGACGTTGCAACCTTCTTACAGACAGCGACATCATCTGCAAACAGCCTCATGGGCTTCCGGCGTTATCTACTAGATAATTTGTATGCAATGTATCACACATACTTTTGCTATTTCGGAAATTATTTTTAAAACTGTCTGTTCTGTACCATTAAGAGTGTCGAGTTGAGTTCTGTCTGCAAGGAAAACCTGAATCCAGTCACAAACCTGGCCAGATACTGGACAAGTTCGTATTTTTTTCGCTGAACTTCAGTACAGAACTCAATCAAATGGCATGACGTCAAGGGACACGATGACATTCTGAGTGCCAATGCCTGCGGCGCACTGGATCTCGTGGACGACAGAGTTTCGAAAGGTCTGTGTTTGCGGAATCCTTGTTGATTTTTACAGAAAAGATTTTAGTTCTCCTGAAATTTCCTAACACGTGAGCATGAAAGGTATCTCAGAATTTTACATGTTGATGTCAGCGATGTAGGCCTATAAATGTGTACATCTGTCATGTGAGCCTTCTTGAGAACAGAAACTGACTTCTACTCTGCCTGACACAAAAACATGAAGAAAAGTAATAAAATATTATTATACAGAATAGTCTTGTATATCCTGTCTCCTTCTGAATCAAAAGGATTTACGTCTGTATATCGTGATTCCGGAATCTACATCTACATCTACATCCACACTCCGCAAGCCACCTGACGGTGTGTGGCGGAGGGTACCCTGAGTTGTTCGTGAATGGAGAAAAGCATGTGCACCAGCACACAGACTGGGACCAAAACGTTCGAGCATAGAATTAGACTGTTTAGCATTTGCTGATGACATGGCACTGATCGCCCAAGACATTACCGATGCACAGAAACAGCTAGAATTATTAAAAGAGCAGGCAGCTAAATTAGGATTACAAATTTCATTTGAAAAAACAAAATGTATGACTGACATCAAAGATGCACCTTCTGATCTCAAAATTGGTAATAGCTACATCTCTCGAGTAAAAGAATTTAAATATTTAAGTGAATGAATTGCAGAAAATTGTAATGAAAAGAAATCTGTCAGATCAACAGTCCAGAAAATGGAGACGGTGTTTCAGTTAGCAAAAAACGTTTACAACAAAAAGAGTCTCTCGTGGAACTGCAAAATACGACACTACACAACAGTAATTAACCCAGAAGCTCTCTACGCATCTGAGACACTAAACCTTCAACACAGAACACTAAAAGAGGAATTAGAAGTGAAAGAACGTAAGATAATGAGGAAAATCCTAGGACCAAGAACTAAAGATGGTGTGCATTATCCAAAACCCAATGCAGAAATATTTAAAAATATCTCCAAAATTACAGACACAATGCGCATGAGAAGAATCCAGTTCATGGGCATTTAGAAAGAATGGACTCAAACAGGTTAACGTACAAAATCCATACATTTTTAAAGAACAAAACTACAAGAGCGAACTGGTACAAACAAACGGAAAAAGACCTGAGAGAATTAGGGTCTCCAAATCTACATGACAGAAATGAAATCAGAAAAATCACTAACACACGGGGTTTTGAGGAAGAAGAGAGAAAAACTAACCGACATACGTGGTCTACGCAACGAAAGCTGGCCCATTCGTTGCTTATGAAGGAATACTGGGCGAAAAGGAAGGCAAACAAATGTTGATTACGCGTGGTCCTAAGTGATCCATCCGTGAAGAAGAAGAAGAATAGTCTTGATCGCATAAAAACTCTTTTATTAATAAATGACGACCGTTTTCGACAAGATGTGGATCGTCTTCGGACCGTACTCTGTAATTTACAGTACAACAGAATAAAGGGAAACTTTTAATGTATTAAACGCTAAGTTAAACATAAATTATACGATGTAACAACCCTTGTTTGATAAATTGTACGATGTTATACCCGGTGATGACCTGCGTAGAGGATGACACGGAGAAGGAACTGTGGACATCGCGCAGTGATGTCGATTACTGACTATGTGGCTGTGTGATGGAGTTAAATAACAGCAGCGCCGCCCATTCCTTCTCACCCTATGTCGTTTTTAGTCATTTAGTTAGTGTGGTACAGCGTATGCGACACATGACCTACAGCATGACTATGAACCTTAATATTATGCCGGATATTGCGGAAAATTATATTTAAGTAACAATTTACAAGCTGTGCAGTTAAAACTTTACATAATAAAAAGCGTAAATGGCGAACCAATGGTACCACGTTATTAGACTGCCCCCCTGAGGGACTTTGTGTATGTCAAAGATGGCCAGCAGACGCTACTGGTTACCTAGCGACGTGAGCGCTTCATTGAGAGCTATCAAAGATCTTTAGTTGCTGCCATCTACATTTAGTTTCGCGGCATGAGATCTTCGTATTTGCGTTTGTCGTAATTCGTCATTAAACCACGACCGTCAACATTTTGTGCGGCGCCATGTACTGCGGGAAACCCTTGTAACCACTGTCCAGCATCACCAGGAACACAGCCACCTTAATAATACGTACAGAGTGCTGTTTAATCATTGTCTTCAATATAAATACCTGTAGCTGTAAAAGTTTTCTACATTGGAGCTAAAATGTATAAGACGTAGCTTAACATAACCAGTGGCGTCCTACAGACCATCTCTGGTGTACGCTAAGTCTCGCTGCCTAGTAACATGATGCAGTTGGTTGGTCAATCATACTTTTTAACATTACATTATATAAAATTTTAACTGCATAACATATAACTTGTTACTTAAATATAACTTATCCTAATACCCAGCATAGTATTAAGGTTTATATTCATGATGTATGTTATATATAGTCAGCAGTCGACACCAGTGGGCCGTGTCCACAGTTTCTGCTCCATGCCATCATCTCCACACGTCGTCAGTGGGTATAACATCTTACAGTTTACGTTTAACTTAATGTTTATTACCTTACATGATTTCCTCTATTCTGTTGTACTCTAAATTAGAGAGTATGGTCCAGAGATGATTCCCATCAGGTCTAAACTGGCCACCACTAACTAATAAAGGTCTTTTTCATGCAATCACGACTGTTCTATACAATATTTTATAGAAGTTCATTGAGATCGCTGCTGTTCCCAATATGTTTACAAAAGATGTGTCGGTTAGACGGTCAGTGAGAGAGCACTGCGAGTTCCTGCTGCTAATAAGGCGAGTACACCGTCCGCTTGTTACATATTTTTACGAGCTTCAAATAGGAGCGACTGCTTTTTAGTTACCTGTGTAGTTAACAGTATATTTTTGTAATTTCTTGCGTGTTTGAGTGCTTACTAGAAGCAACCTTTCATTTTAAAAACCGTGTAGCATACAGTACCGCCATTGCTATCGACCATTGTATCGACCGTTGTATCGTACAGGCTTTCGTTTGTTTTGCTTAGAACAGCTCAGACTCTCAGTGAGAGAGCACCACGATTTCGTGCTGTTAATAAGGCGAGTACACTGTTTGCTTATTACATGTCTTTATGAGCTTCAAACAGGTGTGGCCAATCATAGGACCTCCCCGTTTCGTTTGACAAACAGGTTTTGGGTGTTATCCGTGACTGACGAAGTCTCTGAGCTGGATTCAGTCGTCCACCCTGTTGCAGAGGAAGCTTCTCGAACCGCAAGGTCTGGGCGTTCACAGAGAGTGGATTTGCTGGTATTTGGGAGCTCCAACGTTAGGCGCATAATGGGGCCTCTTAGGAACATGGCAGCCAAAGAGGGGAAGGAAGCCAGTGTGCACTCCGTGTGCATACTGGGGGGAGTCATTCTGGATGTGGAAAGGGTGCTTCTGGATGCCTTGAAGAGTGCAGGGTGCAGCCAATTCCAGGTGGTGGCCCATGTCGGTACCAATGACGTGTGTCGATTTGCAGTAGTGTTTTGGAACATATATTGTATTCTAGTATTATGAAGCTCCTCGAAGGAAACGATTTACTGACACATAGTCAGCAAGGATTCAGAAAATATCTTTCTTGTGGTACACAACTAGCTGTTTATACTCATGAAGTAATGAGTGCTATTGACAGGGGATGTCAAATTGACACCATATTTTTAGATTTTCAGAAGGCTTTCGACACTGTTCCTCACAAGCGTCTTCTAACCAAACCGCATGCCTCAGTTGTGCGACTGGATTTGTGATTTCCTGTCAGAAAGGTCACAATTCCTAGTAATAGACGGAAAGTCATCGAGTAAAATAGAAGTAATATCCGGCGTTCCACAAGAAAGTGTTATAGGCCCTCTATTGTTCCTGATCTATAGTAACAACATAGCAGACAATCTGAGCAGCCCTCTTTACCCTAAAGAAGTTCTTCGTCTTGCAGTCCGCAAGCACTATGGGACTTAACATCTATGGTCATCAGTCCCCTAGAACTTAGAACTACTTAAACCTAACTAACCTAAGGACATCACACAACATCCAGTCATCACGAGGCAGAGAAAATTCCTGACCCCGCCGGGAATCGAACCCGGGAACCCGGGCGCGGGAAGCGAGAACGCTACCGCACGACCACGAGCTGCGGACACCCTAAAGAAAAGTGTGCAATTAATCACATGAGCACTAAAAGAAATCAGCTAAATTTCGATTACGCGCTAAGTCACACAAATCTGAGCGCTGTAAATTCAACTAAATACTTAGGGATTACAATTACAAATAACCTAAATTGGAACGATCACATAGATAATGTGGTGTCACCGCCAGACACCACACTTGCTAGGTGGTAGCCTTTAAATCGGCCGCGGTCCGTAGTATACGTCGGACCCGCACGTCGCCACTATCAGTGATTGCAGACCGAGCGCCGCCACACGGCAGGTCTAGTCTAGAGAGACTTCCTAGCACTCGCCCGGTTGTACAGCCGACTTTCCTAGCGATGGTTCACTGACAAAATACGCTCTCATTTGCCGAGACGATAGTTAGCATAGCCTTCAGCTACGTCATTTGCTACGACCTAGCAAGGCGCCATTACCAGTTACTACTGATGCTGTAAAACATGTACCGTCAAGAGCGATGTTGACCATTTATGGATTAAAGTTAAGTATTCCAGCAGCTACGTACGTTTTTTGCTAGTCTAATTTCCTTGACCTTTTCCAGACCTCACGCCAGCCTGCGTGAGCTAAAACTCGTGCCTTTCGGCTTCCTCTCATAGTGGGTTGGCGCTCTTGCCGATCCACCACAGATAATATTGTGGGTAGAGCAAACCAAAGACTGCGATTCATTGGCAGAACACTTAGAAGGTGCAGCAGGTCTACTAAAGAGACTGTTTACACTACGCTTGTCCGTCCTCTTCTGCAGTATTGCTGTGCGTTGTGGTATCCGCATCAGATGGGGCTGACCGAGGAAGTCGAAAAAGTACAAAGAAGGGCAGCTCGTTTTGTATTATCACGAAGTAGGGGAGATAGTGTCCAATCATGATACGTGAATTGGATGGTTCAAATAGCTCTGAGCACTATGGGACTTAGCATATGAAGTCATCAGTCTCTTAGAACATAGAACTACTTAAACCTAACTAACGTAAGGAAATCACACACATCGATGCCTGAGGCAGGATTCGAATATGCGACCGTAGCGGTCGCGCGGTTCCAGACACAAGAGCCTAAAACCACTCGGCCACAGCGGCCGGCCGTAAACTGGAGTGACAATCATTAAAACAAAGGCGTTTTTCGTTGCGACGGGATCTTCTCATGAAATTTCAATCACCAGTTTTCTCCTCCGATTGCGAAAACATTCCGTTGGCGTCCACCTACACAGGGAGAAATGGTCATCACAATAAAATAAGATAAATCAGGGCTCGCACAGAAAAATTTAAGTGCTCGTTTTCCCCGCGTGCCGTTGTAGAGTGGAACGATAGAGAGACAGCTTGAAGGCGGTTCAGTGAACCCTCTGCCAGGCACTTAACTGTGAATAGCAGAGTAATTACGTAAATGTAGATGATTAATAATGAACTAAAGCACTGCGTAAGTGACGTAACGTCTCAAAATGAATGACCGACATGGTGATGAACAGTACCAGAAGGACGGCCGTAAGAACAATGGCGGGAGAAGTTGGTGGAGAAGAGCGGTGCGGGCAGCACTGCTGAGGTGCTCCGAAGGTGTCGTGGCCCCTGACCCACGGCGGCAGGCGTGCATCAGATAGCGAGCGCGGCGAGTCCGCGCTGCGCTACCGAGGAACCAGCTACCACGCCGCACCTGCTGCCGATGTTCGACGCAGATACCGCTAATTACCGCCCTCGGATATCACCCGCAACGGCTGAATATTTCAGTGTCGGTCACGCTGTTAACACTACTTCCTCTCTAATTTGAGAATGAGAAGATAAATACGAGATTTGGCATACATCGTATGTAACCACATTGGTTATCTGCCAGGCAGGGGGGAGGGGGGGATTTATTATCAACGCCTCGGTAAATACAGGGCTATTACAAATGATTGAAGCGATTTCATAAATTCACTGTAGCTCCATTCATTGACATATGGTCACGACACACTGCAGATACGTGGAAAAACTCATAAAGTTTTGTTCGGCTGAAGCCGCACTTCAGGTTTCTGCCGCCAGAGCACTCGAGAGCGCAGGGAGACAAAATGGCGACAGGAGTCGAGAAGGCGTATGTCGTGCTTGAAATGCACTCACATCAGTCAGTCATAACAGTGCAACGACACTTCAGGACGAAGTTCAACAAAGATCCACCAACTGCTAACTCCATTCGGCGATGGTATGCGCAGTTTAAAGCTTCTGGATGCCTCTGTAAGGGGAAATCAACGGGTCGGCCTGCAGTGAGCGATGAAACGGTTGAACGCTTGCGGGCAAGTTTCACGCGTAGCCCGCGGAAGTCAACGAATAAAGCCGACAGTTTGGAAAATCTTACGGAAAAGGCTAAAGCAGAAGCCTTACCGTTTACAATTGCTCCAAGCCCTGACACCCGATGACAAAGTCAAACGCTTTGAATTTTGGGCGCGGTTGCAATAGCTCATGGAAGAGGATGCGTTCAGTGCGAAACTTGTTTTCAGTGATGAAGCAACATTTTTTCTTAATGGTGAAGTGGACAGACACAATGTGCGAATCTGGGTGGTAGAGAATCCTCACGCATTCGTGCAGCAAATTCGCAATTCACCAAAAGTTAACGTGTTTTGTGCAATCTCACGGTTTAAAGTTTACAGCCCCTTTTTCTTCTGCGAAAAAAACGTTACAGGACACGTGTATCTGGACATGCTGGAAAATTGGCTCATGCCACAACTGGAGACCGACAGCGCCAACTTCATCTTTCAACAGGATGCTGCTCCACCGCACTTCCATCATGATGTTCGGAATTTCTTAAACAGGAGATTGGAAAACCGATGGATCGG
This sequence comes from Schistocerca serialis cubense, assembly GCF_023864345.2. NCBI lineage: Eukaryota > Metazoa > Arthropoda > Insecta > Orthoptera > Acrididae > Schistocerca > Schistocerca serialis. The sequence continues at coordinate 1,231,254,405 of NC_064638.1, read as the reverse complement.
TCGTGGTGGAGATCATGATCAGCAATTCGTGTCATGGCCTCCACGCTCTCCCGACTTAACCCCATGCGATTTCTTTCTGTGGGGTTATGTGAAAGATGCAGTGTTTAAACCTCCTCTACCAAGAAACGTGCCAGAACTGCGAGCTCGCATCAACGATGCTTTCGAACTCATTGATGGGGACATGCTGCGCCGAGTGTGGGAGGAACTTGATTATCGGCTTGATGTCTGCCGAATCACTAAAGGGGCACATATCGAACATTTGTGAATGCCTAAAAAAACTTTTTGAGTTTTTGTATGTGTGTGCAAAGCATTGTGAAAATATCTCAAATAATAAAGTTATTGTAGAGCTGTGAAATCGCTTCAGTCATTTGTAATAACCCTGTAGGTTAGTGCAGTGAGCTAGTAAGGAGATAGTCGACGTGCTCGTCTTTACACACAGAAGATAGCCCAGTTGGATACAGATTTCTTGTTTCACCACTCGTTGGAAGCTTTTACTCCTGTGTGAACATCTTCATCTCAGAGTATCAGTTATATCGTATGTCCTCAACCGTTTGTTGGAAATATTCCAGTCTTTATATTTCCATACAGATTTTGTGATCTGCAACGCGATCTAATTCCATGAGAGTTTTCAAAAATGGTACAAATGGCTCTGAGCACTAGGAGACTTAGTATCTGAGGTCATCAGTCCCCTAGAACTTAGAACTACTTAAACCTAACTAACCTAAGGACATCACACACATCCATGCTCGAGTCGGGATTCGAACTTGCGGCCGCAGCAGTCGCGCGGTTCCGGACTGAAGCACCTAGAAAGTTGTTCCTTGACGTGTTCATGTATTGTCATCCATTTCCTTCTCCCTGGATACTGGTAGATCAAGAAATTAGACGTTGCTCTTGTAAGTAGGCTGTTTATGTTTTTATATTGGTAACGCCACGTAGCGCTCTGATGAAAATCACTGGCTGTGCTGTGTGCAGTCTGTGGCTGGTTGGCATTGTTGTAATACTCGCCATTGTAGTGTTGGGCAGCTGGATGTGAACAGCGCGTAGCGTTGCGCAGTTGGAGGTGAGCCGCCAGCAGTGGTGGATGTGGGGAGAGAAATGGCGGAGTTTTGAAGTTTGTAAAACTGAATGTCATGAACTGCTATGTATCTTATGATTTTTCAACACTATTAAGGTAAATACATTGTTTGTTCTCTGTTAAAATATTTCATTTGCCAACTATGCCTATCAGTAGTTAGTGCCTTCCGTAGTTTGAATCTTTTATTTAGCTGGCAGTAGTGGCGCTCGCTGTATTGCAGTAGTTCGAGTAACGAAGATATTTGTAAGGTAAGTGATTTGTGAAAGGTATAGGTTAATGTTAGTCAGGGCCATTCTTTTGTAGGGATTATTGAAAGTCAGATTGCGTTGCGCTAAAAATATTGGGTGTCAGTTTAATCACAGTCATGTATAATTGTTCAAAGGGGACGTTTCATATGTCATCCATTTCCTTCTCCCTGGGTACTGGTAGATCAAGAAATAGGACGTTGCTCTATTGAAAGAATCATGATGGCTTCAGCCTAAAGTGATTGAAGGAAAAGACAGAAAAAAATAAATGAGGACAGCCCGGGATGAAATCAAGTTCTTCTTCTCTCACATACAAGTCTGAATAAAATCGATAGTGGTACAAATTTATAACACACTTTGAGCTTAGCCTGACAAGGTAATGGTCCAGTCTCACATGTAGATAGCCACCCTGAAATTTTTTATCCAGGAAGAATGCAACGAAAGATATACACTGCAAAAATTTTGTCTGCAAAGTCACAGTACAAGTAATTTTTTAAAAACCTTCGAAGTTACTCATTTTTGTAGCACGAAGAACTATTTATGATAACGGTTTGAACAGCCCTTCGTGCCCAACGCATGATCGACAAGGGAGTGTAGGGCCATGAGGTGCTAATATCTGGAAAGAGTTAAACGACATTGAAGCAACTATTCAGACAAAAACTGTCACGTAACATTAACGTTTTATGTAAAAAGCAGCTGATATCGACAGCTAAACTGCTGCATACAAAGTTGACTAGCAGAAGAAAATAAATCAAGCCAATATTTGATGTTACATTACAGACGACTTCTATCAATTGTAACTTTAATTTATTGAAATGAAGTACTTCCTACACATATATCATTTTATAATAATCCTTGTAGCACAGTTTTTTTATAATTTTTAAATAATTTGTATTTTAATAACAACGAAACATTTCTTTTCTTATAAGACGCAAAAATATGTATGCTCTTTTTGTTCTACTCATTTTTGGTTATTTCTGACTATTGCCGATTATCAGGCCATCTTCAGGAAAAAATGACTGTCGTCTACAAGGCACATTTGTTCTTAGGTAACCAAACATTATAAACAAAGATACAGTCCGCTAGCAGAAAATGTTGTTCATCAAACTTGTTTTTTAACGTTGAAATTACACTTTACGCAACGGACAATATTAAGCGCAATAAATAATTAAACTAAACAGAATAACAGTATTACTAATTATATGGTTATAATACTGAAGTTTCTAAGGTCTTGACATTGGTTGAGAAACTAACAAAATAAGCACTCTTGATTTATGTTGTGCAACAAACATCAGTCCCCTAGAACTTAGAACTACTTAAACCTAACTAACCTAAGGACATCACGCACATCCATGCCCGTGGCAGGATTCGAACCTGCGACAGTAGCGGTCGCGCGGTTCCAGACTGTAGCGCCTAGAACCGCTCGGCCACCCTTGCCGGCGGGGATTTTAAGCTAAATGTTTCTTTACCTCAGGTGCGTCTGACAGGTTTAGTTTTCTTCATTTGTTGGCTATACGTAATACTTCTGTGTGGACGTGGTATCTCTGTCCTTGTTTATTCTCCACTCTCGTCATAATACAGAGAAGTGTCATTTGACTGACAAAACCATTTTCCTTGCATCAGGCACATCTGACGAAAGAAAAATTAGTGCTTTCAGGTACGAGTACATTACAATAATTACTACTTTTATTTAGGAAGCATTCCAGATGACTAACAATTGGTCCTGGTTGTCACTCTGCTTATTATGTTGCCTACCGAGCATACCTAAGGCAATTCGCAAAATGTAGCGATGGAAACCGATAACACAAATGATTGAAATTTAAAAATTCTGTTCTCCTGATTAGCCTCAAATGATATGGAGCTATCGGAAATTATATTGTCTGACGGTTTCCTTAAAAATATATTACACAGGCGAAAAATTTGTTTATCGAGAGTCTCGTAGTTTGTTCCAGGCGAAATCTCAATAATATCAGCAGAGGTATAGTTATGTCCAAAGCAAAACTCCAGCAAAATCAACGAATTAATTTTTGAAACTGGTTAGAAACTGTTTCAAATTAGATGTTCCCATTTTTCCTGGTTTTCATATATCGATTATAAGGTTTTTACCACGAAATAGTCCTCTTTTTTGTCCTAATATATTTTGATGTCCCTGGTTACAGACGCAAAGGTGCAGAAACAGTAATCCACTTACACTCATCATTGTTACTGTTATATATGAATGTGTCATAGCATTAACTTATTGCACAACAGACACCTTCTTCTTTCGTCTCTAAATGCTGAAGTGCAGTTTCCGCACATTTCTTTCACGAAACCTGACTGATCAGCGTTAGACACAGCAAATGTGGAGATAATGCAAGCTTCGTCTTCAAGTCAATTACGATATCTACTCTACAATTTCACTTCAAGTAAACCTCGTTTTCTTGCGGCTACCTATACTGTATGATATCTTGAACCTGCTTAACCAGGTCGACGAAGGCTTGAAATCAGAAATGTTTATGTCAGTTGCGATTCAGAGGACCCAGTCTTGTAGATTTCCATCAGTAACGGTGCACTGCCTCTGACGTGAAATTCTATACGGTTCCTATTTCACGAAAACTTCTCTAAAGAACTGTTTTCCATATTATTTATTCACGTTTAGGAGTTCATGTTGTTATTAATGTGGCGGGAGGGGGGGAGGAGGGTAATGGGAATTTGTGGCCACTTGTACAGTATATCTTTCGGATAGGTTTTCTTTCACAGTCTTGCGGGTTTCATTGTGGCTCATATTTATTACATCGTGGAAGTCTTTCTTCCATTTATAAAGTTGACGGTCAGTTCTTACAAAGCAAAATCCGATTTGCACATTGCGTAAGATTAATCGTTAAACACAATGAATATTAATTCAGTTTTATCACCATTGTTAACACTGACGCTACTGCAAAAGTAACAGGTAATTATTTTATTATTATGGATATTAAATGAGATGCAAATTTGAATTAAGAGGCAGTGTAGACAGTTGTTTCAGAAAACTATAAACGAAAACTCTTTGAAATACCGAACGTGCAGAGTCGTCAGAATGAGATTTTCACTCTGCAGCGGAGTGACGCTGATATGAAACTTCCTGGCAGATTAAAACTGTGTGCCGGACTGAGACTCGAACTCAAGACCTTTGCCTTTCGCGGGCAAGTGCTACACCAACTGAGCCAATTGAGCTACCCAAGCACGACTCACGCGCACACTCCGCTGCAGAGTGAAAATCTCATTCTGGAAACATCCCCCAGGCTGTGGCTAAGCCATGTCTCCGCAACATCCTTTCTTCCAGGAGTGCTAGTTCTGCAAGGTTCGCAGGAAAGCTTCTGTGACGTTTGGAAAGTAGGAGACGAGGTACTGGCCGAAGTACAACTGTGAGGACGGCGCGTGAATCGTGCTTGGGTAGCTCGGTTGGTAGAGCATTTGCCCACGAATGGCAAAGGTACCGAGTTCGAGTCTCGGTCCGGCACACAGTTTTAATCTGCCAGGAAGCTTTGTGCAGAGTCGTGCTTGCGGTTTACCGATGCGCCATGAGCCAAAGCGTGCGTCTGCCATGTTGCGTGTGAGCGGTCTGCTACAACTCCACTAGGGATGGAGATTGCTCCACCTATGAATCTGGCGATTTTCAACATTTAAAAAAAAATGCTTGCACTGCGTCTTAGTACCCAAAATTTTGAGCGAATCTTTCTTTTTGTATACTCCTCCTGCATGAAAAATTTCAGTGCGTTATCAACGTATCGCAGTGGACCGTTCTCTCGTGAGTGAAATGGAGGAGAAGGAAGGAGAGGAGAGAATTCCTCACTGCCGAAAAAAATAGTACAGTCTTTCGCAGGTTTTCAATTCACTCATGATTTATTGTTGCAACATTACACATGGAGTAAATGAAATGATTACAAAAAAATGGTTCAAACGGCTCTGAGCACTATGGGACTTAACAGCTGAGGTCATCAGTCCCCTAGAACGTAGAACTACTTAAACCTAACTAACCTAAGGACATCACACACATCCATGCCCGAGGCAGGATTCGAAATGATTACAGTTACAGATCAATACCACAGGCCGTTCTGAGGTAACAGGTATAGATCTTCGTCTCCATGTACAATTTTTACGCGCCACACTTCGTAGCATTACGAAACTGACAATTAATTAATTCCTGAGGACATGATCCGTCAAGAAATCCCATCTTTTAGTCAAGTTGTGCCTTAAATTTCTTTATTTTTCCAGTTTGATTCAGTACTTCTTGATTTGTTATTCGATCTATCCTTCTAATCTAAACCGTATGCACTTCATCTTTGCCTAGGTGTGGTGTGTCGCCTTCCGGAGCCTTGGCTTTGCACTGCCGCGATTGGTCCGTTTGCTTCTGAATTTCGGAGGGCGCTGCTTTCTGTGGAGAGACCTGATGACGACGAGAGTATCGAGTGCTGCTGCCAGAGTGAGACGGGGAGTTTAGTTTCCGGTTGTGTGGCAGCGCAATGTTGCGGGAAAGGTGGTATAACTGCCTGTAAACGCACGTGATTGCTACGAGCGTGTGTACTCGGGACCGGTTCTGGACGGGCTGTGTGATACGGAAGCTCGGCGAGGCAACTGTTGACGCGGCTTTGCTGTGGCGGAACTGGGGCGATTGACATAACTCGAGTTGATGCTGGTTGCAGCCTGTCGCCGAATGCTTGTCTGCCTTCTGGACTAACGGTGAGAATTTCTTGACTTCATGTGTCTCACTCAATTTCTGCCCGTGACGTCGGGTGTGTTTTGCTCTAAGGTCGTGTGCCACGGTGTTTCACAATTTTAGTAGGCTCAGGCGTGCCCGAAATCCCGATTCAATGGTTCAAATGACTCTGAGCACTACGGGACTCGACCGCTGAGGTCATTAGTCCCCTAGAACTTAGAACTAGTTAAACCTAACTAACCTAAGGACATCACAAACATCCATGCCCGAGGCAGGATTCGAACCTGCGACCGTAGCGGTATTGCGGTTCCAGACTGCAGCGCCTTTAACCGCACGGCCACTTCGGCTGGCCCCGATTCAATGATCTGCTGCTGTGTTGTCAATTGTAATTATCACTAGAAAAGAGTGTTAACTCTCTGTGCCTTAATAACTGAACCTAAAATATTATCTGTGGTTGGAATTTTATTCTGACCCAAGTGCAATAACGACCTTATATTGTACAATTTGTTGAGTGGTATTATTATTTAGTACTGGCCGTCACATTTACTAAGTCGAAGATTTACGAAGGCCAGTGGGCGTCATTAACAGTTCCTGCCCAGATAGGCGTTATATTTTGAACCATGTGTTTCAGTGTCAGGTGACTACAGGGTTATAAACACAAAGTCAAATAGGGGTAATGCAGGAGTAGGTTTAATAATTAATAGGAAAATAGGAATGCGGGTAAGCTACTACAAACAGCGTAGTGAACGCATTATTGTGGCCAAGATAGATTCGAACCCACACCTTCTACAGTAGTACAAGTTTATATGCCAACTAGCTCTGCAGATGACGAAGAAATTGAAGAAATCTATGATGAAATAAAAGAAATTATTCAGATAGTGAAGGGAGACGAAAATTTAATAGTCATGGGTGACTGGAATTCGAGTGTAGGAAAAGGGAGAGAAGGAAACGTAGTAGGTGAATATGGATTGGGGCTAAGAAATGAAAGAGGAAGCCGCCTGATAGAATTTTGCACAGAGCACAACTTAATCATAGCTAACACTTGGTTTAAGAATCATGATAGAAGGTTGTATACGTGGAAGAACCCTGGAGATACTAAAAGGTGAAACTTCCCCTTTGAACAATTTATACATGAGTGTGCTTAAACTGACACACAATATTTTGTTAACGCAACGCAATCTGACTTTCAAAATTCTCTACAAAAGAATGGCCCTGACTAACATTAAACTATACCTTTCACAAATCACTTACCTCACAAAAATCTTCGCTGCTCAAGCTACTGCAATACAGCGAGCGCCACTACTGCCAGCTAAATAAAAGATTCAAACTATGGAAGGCACTAACTACTGATAGGGATAGTTAGCAAATGAAAGATATTAATAGAGAACAAACAATGTATTTACCTTGATATCATCATATATAAATATAGCAGTTCATGACAAATTACAAATCTCCGCCATCTCTCTCCCCACATCCACCACTGCTGGCGGCTCACCTCCAACTGCGCAACGCTACGCGCTGTTCACAGCCAGCTGCCTAACACTACAATGGCGAGTATTACAACAATGCAAAGCAGCCACAGACTGCACACAGCACAGCCAGTGATTTTCATATTGAGGTGGCGTTACCAATAAAAAAACCTAAACAGCCTACTTAACGTTGCCAACAAGAAAATATAAACAGCCTACTTACATAGAGAAAACATAAACAGCCTACTTACATAGCCCCCATGCTCCCCACAAAAATTTTTACAAATTTTTTTTGGGCAGTGGCCAATAATGATTTGATAAAATTTTTCATAATTACAATAACAAAGAAATCAAATGCACACACTTATTGATACAATGTTGGTCAAAAGCTAAAATTTTCTCACAGTCCATAAAGATAGTCCACATTGTTCATCACAGTAAAAAATGCAGAGTTTTTCTCAAAGTCTGAGCAGTAAAAGAAAATGCACACAGAAGTAGTGGATTTCCATGCAGTCTTGAAGAAGTAGTGTTGTCCTTCCAACGGAAAGACAGTGCTGACTCTTGACATGCTGACAGGTAATGGGCCACAATGGAGCAAACCCACAGCAGAGTCATTCGAAGTTTTGAAGAATATTGGTAGGTAGGTCATCACAGAGCAGACCCACTGGAGTCCTGGTAGAGATTACGGTATTGGTGGGCCACCAGAGGTGCAGACCCACTGCAGTCCTTGTAGAAATAATGGCATGGTGAGTCAGCAAAGGTGTAGACCCACTGTAGTCCTAGTAGAAATAATGGTATTGGTGGGCCATCAAAGATGCAGACCCACTGTAGTCCTTGTAGAGATAATGGTATTGGTGGGCCACCAGAGGTGCAGACCCACTGTAGTCCTTGTAGAGATGGCCAGCAGCCATCTGTTGCGATTGTGCAGGTGCACAATCACCATCAAAGAGTCTTGCGGAGAATATAGCAAGTCCATAAACCACCACTTGTGCACTCACAAAGTTTTTGAAATTGTCCTTAGAACCAGCAATGCTGTTATCCAGTCCCTTGCTGAATTATTAACACACGTGCAAACACTAACAGTCCCTACTTCTCACATATTGTCCATATACTATGACCAACAGAAACGTGTGCAGTGAAATGTAACTTACAAGTTAATAATAAGATGAACTGGTGTCAATTACAATTTTATAACATGAGAATACAATAACAAAGGTACAAAATACATCATTAAAGAACATAACAATACAGATAACATTTGTAGTACAGGCTTTACATCCTTTGTTTCCACCAAAAAAATCCTATCCAAGCATGCTTTCTGTATTCTATTCATATTTCTTTCAATATAATTATTACTCAGTGTACAATACTCATTTTGGCCCAAATCTTTTTCATATTGTCCATAGTCAGTTTCTTATATAGTCTACCCCCTCTTAAGCTAACTTAAATCTACTGAGCTCAGATGCTAAACTAAGGGACGAGGCAATGCAGCAGCACAAAACAATTAATACAAACATCAATGACAAAAATACAAATGCCAAAGCAATTGCAATATTACAACTAATATAGGACACTGTGCAGCAAAAAAAAAAAAAATCTGGCTTTGCAGAGTAACACAAATTAAAGTTCAGTAGCACTATGCCTGGCAAACAGCAGCTTATATCGAAACATGACATAGCTCAAGCAGAAAAAATAGTACACTAAAGATAACAATGCAGATAAGGCAAATGTATAATCACATCTTAATGTCTAAGTAATGAAAGTGGTGCACCACAACAACTGATTGTAAAAAGAAATATTACCATGTACTTGAAAAGAAAATTATGTGTTACTGTTACTAGTTCCTTCTTATTGTTCTTTCCTTTCCAAGTGCTCCTTTTTTTAAAGAATGTGGATCATAAAATAATTATTTAATAGATCTGTTGACAGAAAGTGTTCACATTAGCAAATGCATTTCATTTTATAAAAGCAATGCTGCAACACAGCTGAAAAACAGGTATCAAATAAAATAAGCAATTACGCAAACCAAAGCATAAAAATATCATTCAATAGTCATGTGACATTTCATAAGTTAGTAGAAATTCTCTCAACTCTCGTAGAAAGACGCTTGTCGTAATCAGGTGTGCAGATGTACGAATATTTCCCATCAATTCATAAGCATTTCAGTAATTAGCACAAAGTGCGAGTAATCATATGTTTTCAAGTAACGAGGGTGTCGCATTAGCGATGAAAGGCACACCCTAATGGCTTGTTCTCCAGGTGTTTGACACAGCTGTGTGCCCACAACGCACTACCTGTGCCGCTGAAAAGGGCTCGCAATAATGGCTTTTTCTCCAGGCGTCTGACACAGCTGGGTGCCCGCGTCGCATTACGTGCAGGTGGCCACTTAACTTTCTTACGGAAATATTTACCTCTACAGTGACAGTCTCACATAAAAATATTTCACAGGTCAAGAATTAGCGTTGCAAATCTGTAGAAACAAAATCCTATGAATATAACAGTGTCCAAAAAATGTTCAGTGGCATTGTGATACATTCACACATGATTCACACATGTCATAACTCTTAAAGTACGATTCTTGGTTTCCAACATCCTTTTTCACAAGTCAAGAGTCCCTACCCACTATTCATTACTCCTTACCTTATTACACATATACGTATCCATCGACACTCGTCAATATTTCGTCATTATAAATATGAAGCATAATCAAATAACTCATATAGCATCAGCCTATTAATCGTAAACATACCTCAGCAGCATAATACACATCGTCGTCGTAAAAATAACATCATAACACCTCAGTCAAATCTCAAAATCGTCGTAGCTTCCTCCAATAATTAAAAAAATTCTCTGCTCATGTCAAAAGTGTCATCTGCCTCAAACGTACTTTAAAATCATGCTCCCTTACCAAATATATCATTCAAAGCTCTCATAGTATCACAATGGTTCCAAAAAAATATGAACAGATCACACAGTACAGACAAAATACAATTTCATAAGTGTGAAGTAATCCAACTCTGTAATTGCGTAAACATATGTCACTGATGTAATAAAAAGAATGTTTGTTTCTCTGTCAACTAATCAGATAGCTGTGTAATTCTGTGTTTTAGAGAAATATGGTACCGATGTGTAAAGTTGTATAAGCAAAATACCATATTAGCTAGGGTTCCTTGTGGTTGCCACACACATGGTACACAAAGTAAGCGTGTACCCCCCTGAGGATTAATGTAATTATACCCTCAGGTGTTACAGATTACAGCAATGGAATGAAATGTATCATGGAAAAACTTCGTATCATTGTACTTCAAATATCTTAAAAAATAAATTTTTAAAGTACAAAATTAATCACTCAAATACGTGTACTGTAGCGCTAAATGTGCGTCTTGTTGCAACATAATCTGTGTGGAAGTGTCGTAGTTATCGTCCTCCGAAAGCTAAGTTCTGCAGAAGTCAATGTACTTACCTCATAATACACAAAAGTGAAATGCTTTGCGTATAAATGTCTTAGTTATTACGCTTATTGCCGTGATGAGGAAAGTACTGTGCTATAACGTATTGTTGTGCTACGGAAAAGGCAGTCTCATTGTAGCTATACCACAAAAGTTACTACTAAAACATGTTTTTCTTTCCAGAAGAATTCAGAAAACTGTGCAGATATAAAACAGATACACCGCAAAAGCAACATTGTAAATTGTCACTCATTAGTAGCGTCGTGATAAAATCGTGTAGCTGTCACATAAACTAACCCCTTTGCAATCTGGTATCTCTCAGAAAGCACTTTAAATTCAGAATGTATTTTCAAATAAACCAAAATGTTGCATTAAAATCTCATTAGCAGTACTGGTAAATGTTCTAAGTATGTGAGCCTTATAGTCGTTACGTAATCGTGCAACAAACAAGCAAGAATGCACACACACAATAACACTGTGTCGGCTGTCCACAATAACAATGCATTCCTAATTTCTGTTTAAAAATGTTCCCTAGGTTCTAGACTGGATATTTAACTTCAAACATTGTTGCATGTTAACAGATTCTAAGTCTGACAAAGCATATTAGTAATGTGAAGCGAAAAGTTTGATGGCAAAGACAAAGTTAAAAAGCAGATTATCTCTCAGTAAGCGGTTTTACATGTGAAGTGTGGTGCAATCCTTTACTCTTCCTAGTACGCAGACTTTCAACTTCAAAGCAATTATCATGTTGTTTACATCGGTAAAGAATGCTAAATCTTTTCTCAAGGCTAGCGTCTTTGTTATTTTTCCCTGAGCCAGCGGCCGCACGCGGCTGCCTGCGGTGCGAGTCATTGTCTGTTCCTTTGTTGGCGCGCGTCGTTATTGGGATTTGGAGACCCAACTTCTACAAATTCACCGTGACGAGAGGGCCCTGCTCTGTTTGAATCCCGCCAGTTCTGATGCAATTCAGGTCTGTCGTTACGATCACATCGTCTGTCGTCATGTCGGTAGTTCCTGTAGTTCCTTTCTTGTCGGTTAAGTGGTGGAGAATTTCTCCCTGAATCGTAACTGTGCGTTGGACCGTTGCGTCTAAAGTTATTCTGTCTCCCTTGATAATAATTATTTTGGTTCCCAAATTGTCTGTTTCTCTTATTGTCTCTGTGATAGTCATTACCACGGAGAGGTGATCTTTCCCTGTAGTTATTACTACTCTGCCAACGGTTGTCATACGGGTGGTGTCTGTTTTGGTCACGATTTGTGTTGTGAGAATAGCCTTGTCGTGTAAAGTTATTACTTCTTTCATCGCGGAATTGCGACGGATGTGACCTGTAATTGCTGTGTTCCTGGTTTCGCGTTCCGCGATTGTCAGTGTCAATTTCTAATTCTTGTAAGAGTCCCTGAAATGCTTCAATGTCGTCTTTGCAACGTCCTGCCAAAATAATATGTCGTAAATGTTCAGGCAGTTTGATTAAGCAAATGCGGATGAGTTCTGAGGGGCTGTATGGGTTTGAAAGATACTGATTCTTATGCAACATGTCTTCAAAATATTTCATAAGACTGGAAAATTCAGATTGTTCGAAACGTTTCATCATTATGATGCTATGTTTTACACGGTCTTGTGTGGCTTGAGACCAATATGCTGAGAGGAAGGCATGGTAAAACTCTCCTTCACTGTGGCAATCGTGAATTACCGATCGCATTCTTACAGCTGGTTCATTCTCCAAGTAGCCACACATAAATTCTAATCTGTGTTCTAACGACCAGTTGGGAGGAAAACAATGAGAGAATTGATGGAGCCATACTTGTGGATGAATGTCGTTGCCAGAATTCTTAAATGTTTTGAATTTACGTGTAGTAATGAACAGCTTATAGTCAAAATCGTCATGTCGGCGAGTCGCATGTCGGTCATTGTTACTTCGTTTCGGCGGTTCCATCTCAAAATCCAATGCGCCTTGCCAATTTCTTTCATAATTTCCGAAGTGTCCTGTGTTATTATTTTGTGGCTTTTGCGTATTTCTAAGTTCCTCTTCCCGTGTTGGAGCGCGAGTGTCTTCTGAAATACGTAATTCTTGTATTACCTGTGTCAGCTGATCTTGTACTTCCCGGATTTCTCTTTTGTACTGTGTATTGATTTGATTTTGATTCTGTTTGAATTTTCTTATTTGTTCATACTCTTCTGTGTCAGTGAAGGCTACGGGTCTTGTGTCATTCAGATCATCATCTACCTTTGTAGATAAGTTAGTGACCTGATCCGAAAGTTCGGCTACTTTCTCCGATAGTGTACTTATTTCCTCCATGTGTCTTTCTGAACCAATTTTCAGGGTATCTACTGTGTTCTTTAAGTTTTCCTGAGTTCTTGCAAGTTGCGTAACCGAATCGGTAGATGCAACTGAGTCAATTTTAGCTTGCAAGGTCTCATGATTTTCATGAACAATAGTTTGCAGTTCTTTTATGGCTGCTTCGTGCTTCTGTAATACATTTTCATGACGCGAAAAAATAGGTTGGAAATGCTCACAAATTTGTGTTTTTATGTCATTACAGACTTTTTGACATTTCGATTCAATGTGATGTAACTCAGTAGTTAAATCTTCACGCGTTTGTTCAAGAGTTTGTTCCAATGAGTCTAACTTTTGAAGCTGTTGCTGTGTTTGTCTCTGATTTTGTTCCATTGTGTCTAACTTTTTGAGATTTTGTTCCACTGTGTCTAACTGTTGCTGTGTTTGTCTCTGATTTTGTTCCATTTGTTGCATTAATTGCAATAATAATGTATTAGTGTCTGGAATCTGTTTCTCTACGCTTTTCGGCAGTGCATTTGCACCGGCAACATTCACATTTTGACAAGCAGAAAATATGTCTTGACTTATTTGAGAAAACGGTGATGACCCAAAACCTGAATCTACAGTATTTGCGAAATTGTGTCCTGTCATTTCGGATTCCTGAGGCGAGCTGTTGCCGACCGATCGATCGATAATGCTTCCCTGTTCACTACCTGTTTCACTATCTACACCATTGTTTGCAGCCCGCTCCATTTCCCTATTCACAATTACCAAATTACTACATTGAACATCAGTTAATTCACTACTCGGTGGCGCTAACACACTGCTTTCGTCTTCACTGTCATTTCTCAGTTTACTTTGGAGCCTGGTATTACGTTTTTCACACGCCATAATTGTCACAATATTTCACACGATAGCACAGAAAAGCACAATTTGAAGAGCAAAATAAAATGACATAGCAATGGAAATAATGTCTACTTAATTGCCAGCGCAGCTGCGAAATACTTGGTGCAAATCTACATGCATGCCACAACTGTTTTACTGTACAACAATGAAAAACTACAACTACAAAGGAAATTCTCTCTATGATTACGCGCTACCAATAAACAATAGCTACACCAATTACACAAACTACAAGAAAAATCAGAAGATTCCAGTGAGGTATCCTAGGCTAAGGGTCGACATATGAAACTTCCCCTTTGAACAATTTATACATGAGTGTGCTTAAACTGACACACAATATTTTGTTAACGCAACGCAATCTGACTTTCAAAATTCTCTACAAAAGAATGGCCCTGACTAACATTAAACTATACCTTTCACAAATCACTTACCTCACAAAAATCTTCGCTGCTCAAGCTACTGCAATACAGCGAGCGCCACTACTGCCAGCTAAATAAAAGATTCAAACTATGGAAGGCACTAATTACTGATAGGGATAGTTAGCAAATGAAAGATATTAATAGAGAACAAACAATGTATTTACCTTGATATCATCATATATAAATATAGCAGTTTATGACAAATTACAAATCTCCGCCATCTCTCTCCCCATATCCACCACTGCTGGCGGCTCACCTCCAACTGCGCAACGCTACGCGCTGTTCACAGCCAGCTGCCTAACACTACAATGGCGAGTATTACAACAATGCAAAGCAGCCACAGACTGCACACAGCACAGCCAGTGATTTTCATATTGAGGTGGCGTTACCAATAAAAAAACCTAAACAGCCTACTTAACGTTGCCAACAAGAAAATATAAACAGCCTACTTACATAGAGAAAACATAAACAGCCTACTTACAAAGGTATCAGATAGATTATATAATGGTAAGACAGAGATTTAGGAACCAGGTTTTAAATTGTAAGACATTTCCAGGGGCAGATGTGGACTCTGACCACAATCTATTGATTATGACCTGTAGATTAAAACTGAAGAAACTGCAAAAAGGTGGGAATTTAAGATGGGACCTGGATAAACTGAAAGAACCAGAGGTTGTACAGAGTTTCAGGGAGAGCATAAGGGAACAGTTGACAGGAATGGGGGGAAGAAATACAGTAGAAGAAGTATGGGTAGCTCTGAGGGATGAAGTAGTGAAGGCAGCAGAGGATCAAATAGGTAAAAAGAAGAGGGTTAGTAGAAATCCTTGGGTAACAGAAGAAATATTCAATTTAACTGATGAAAGGAGAAAATATAAAAATGCAGTAAATGAAGCAGGCAAAAAGGAATACAAACGTCTCAAAAATGAGATCGACAGGAAGTGCAAAATGGCTAAGCAGGGATGGCTAGAGGACAAATGTAAGGATGTAGAGGCTTATCTCACTAGGGGTAAGATAGATATTGCCTACAGGAAAATTAAAGAGACCTTTGGAGATAAGAGAACCACATGTATGAACATCAAGAGCTCAGATGGAAACCCAGTTCTAAGCAAAGAAGGGAAATCCGAAAGGTGGAAGGAGTATATAGAGGGTCTATATAAGGGCGATGCACTTGAGGACAATATTATGGAAATGGAAGAGGATGTAGATGAAGATTAAATGGGAGATACGATACTGCGTGAAGAGTTTGACAGAGCACTGAAGGACCTAAGTCGAAACAAGGCCCCCAGAGTAAACAACATTCCATTGGAACTACTGACGGCCTTGGGAGAGCCAGTCCTGACAAAACTCTACCATCTGGTGAGCAAGATGTATGAAACAGGCGAAATACCCTCAGACTTCAAGAAGAATATAATAATTCCAATCCCAAAGAAAGCAGGTGTTGACTGATGTGAAAATTACCGAACAATCAGTTTAATAAGCCACAGCTGCAAAGTACTAACACGAATTCTTTACAGACGAATGGAAAAACTAATAGAAGCCGACCTCGGGGAGGATCAGTTTGGATTCCGTAGAAATACTGGAACACGTGAGGCAATACTGACCTTACGACTTATCTTAGAAGAAAGATTAAGGAAAGGCAAACCTACGTTTCTAGCATTTGTAGACTTAGAGAAAGCTTTTGACAATGTTGACTGGAATACTCTCTTTCAAATTCTAAAGGTGGCAGGGGTAAAATACAGGGAGCGAAAGGCTATTTACAACTTGTACAGAAACCAGATGGCAGTTATAAGAGTTGAGGGACATGAAAGGGAAGCAGTGGTTGGGAAGGGAGTAAGACAGGGTTGTAGCCTCTCCCCCATGTTATTCAATCTGTATATTGAGCAAGCAATAAAGGAAACAAAAGACAAATTTGGAGTAGGTATTAAAATCCATGGAGAAGAAATAAAAACTTTGAGGTTCGCCGATGACATTGTAATTCTGTCAGAGACAGCAAAGGACTTGGAAGAGCAGTTGAACGGAATGGATGGTGTCTTGAAGGGAGGATATAAGATGAACATCAACAAAAGCAAAACGAGGATATTGGAATGTAGTCGAGTTAAGTCGGGTGATGCTGAGGGTATTAGATTAGGAAATGAGACACTTAAAGTAGTAAAGGAGTTTTGCTATTTGGGGAGCAAAATAACTGATGATGGACGAAGTAGAGAGGATATAAAATGTAGACTGGCAATGGCAAGGAAAGCGTTTCTGAAGAAGAGAAATTTGTTAACATCGAGTATAGATTTAAGTGTGAGGAAGTTATTTCTGAAAGTATTTGTATGGAGTGTAGCCATGTACGGAAGTGAAACATGGACGGTAAATAGTTTGGACAAGAAGAGAATAGAAGCTTTTGAAATGTGGTGCTACAGAAGAATGCTGAAGATTAGATGGGTAGATCACATAACTAATGAGGAAGTATTGAATAGGATTGGGGAGAAGAAAAGTTTGTGGCACAACTTGACCAGAAGAAGGGATTGGTTGATAGGACATGTTCTGAGGCATCAAGGGATCACCAATTTAGTATTGGAGGGCAGCGTGGAGGGTAAAAATCATAGGGGGAGACCAAGAGACGAACACACTAAGCAGATTCAGAAGGATGTAGGTTGCATTAGGTACTGGGAGATGAAGAAGCTTGCACAGGATAGAGTAGCATGGAGAGCTGCATCAAACCAGTTTCAGGACTGAAGACCACAACAACAACAACAACAACAACATGTTTCAATGTTTAGTAATTTTTATTTTATGGGTTATAGAGAGTTGCTGTAATGCCCTATGTGGACGATTCGTCATGTTGGTGAAGTTTCTAGTTGTTCTGCTGGTCTGTGCCCTATTGCTAAAGCAGGCGGTCCTAGCACAGCTGATTGTAAATTTTTCCTAGCGGTGAGGAGCACAGGCTGGTTTTAAGTGCTAACACACTAACTTCAACCATTCTCAAATATTTATTACCACTGATATTCATGCCCTTCAGGCCGAGTGGCGACGTCACTATCCCTTTTTGGTTATTAGTTTTATCTTGTTAGCTTGTTTCATTAGAAAAACCTTTGATATATGAATTTGTCTTTTGGTCTTACTGCTCCTTTGGACGAAGTAAATTAACTGTTGGTTTTGCATTCTTGGAGCATTATCAAAACAGGATTTTTGGTTACATTTGATTGGCCCTTCTGGCCGAATAATTAAAGTCATTCCTTTCAGTAACTTATTCTATTGGTAAATAATTAATCAAAAGTGTTGGGTCCTTCAGACCGTGATTATCTCCTTATGTTGAATCTTAAGGTTGTCATTCTGACATTACAGTTGTGAATGTTCAGCGGCCCTTCAGGCCTGGAGTTTAAAACTTTTTACTGTGTTTTCTAATTTTATATGTACCAGTGAACTAGTGTTTTTTAATGTTTAATAAAATTAAATTGTGTTGGAAACTATAACCTCATTTGGGTCTACTCTTTCACTCCCTGCAGCCTTTGAGCTCTGCTTACCTTACGTTTTGGTTAAGTTTTCCCATACCACGACGTATCATAATCTTTGCCATTCCTCTATAGGAACATGTCTAAGAAGCTTTTGTTCTCCTCTTTTCTGAACCCCTTATTATCCACTTTTCATTTCCATGCAAGGCTATGATCCAGACAGATACCACCAGGACGCACTTCCTAACACTTAAATTGATATTAGATGTTAATACAGTCTTCTTTTCTAGAAATGCATTTATTGCTATTCCCAGTATGTGGTTTATCACACTACTTCGACCATCATCAGTTACTGTATTGTACAAATATAAAAATTCATCTACGACGTCTAGTTTTTCATTTTCTAAGCTTATTTCTTTAGTATTGCCTGATTTAATTCGATTACTCCTCATTTGCTTTTCTTTGTGTTCGTCTCAGAATCTATTACAAGACAACTGTTTCCATATTAGTAGACAATTGAGGGTAGTGATACATGTGGTGGTTATCGTCATAACGACAGAAATTTTTACACAGGCCACGCTAATACATCGTGTTACAACACTATCACTGGAGAAACAGACGTAAAAAAGGGAAATAAGGCCGTTTGGACTTGTGGAGGAAACCTGCGACATACGCATGACCATGCGACTTCGTGTTGCTCCTGTAATTTTTAAATCTGATGATGGCTGCATATCTGAAACGGTAATCAGTTTTGATAAAGTAAGAGAGTGACTTTTACAATCCAAAAATATATAAAGAGAAATACAGAGTGGGAGTGGTGTGTGTGTCATGTACGATGCATGTTTTCTCTCCAGCATTTCATGGGAACCAGTACTACTGTTGGATAGTTCTTATCACAAAAAACACCTCGTAATGCTGCCATAGATGCAATTAACCTCTGGTCATTTTGTTGGTTGTGTTCTCTGAAAAATATTGCAGTATATTTTTCATACACGTAACAGAAATAGTGGCTATGTGGAAAAAGACCCCCAATAACTACTGTTGAGCATTATATTCGTGTTTTTGCGTCTCGTGTAGACTCTTGATGTAACTGATGAGCATTTTGCGAATGCCTACGTCAATTTTTCTGTGAGGCTGTGGGGCGACGGGTGGAATACTTGATTGTTACTATAAATGTTTTGTTTATCCCGGCCGATGCACCATATGTGGGGCGGCGGGTGGATATTTTGTTATTTAAATGGTCCTATTATTTATTTAATGCTGTTGTTTGCCGTTCTCAACACTGGCTCTCTAACTACAATATTGGCAACCAGAAAGTGATTAGCAAAACGTGAAGCCTGTAATTAGAATTCCTAGTGCCCACTTCATCTGAGAAATACATTTAAAGCTACAGCTTATAGCTCTGAGGAATTAGGAGATTGTCTGAGATTCATAATCAAAAACGATTCTCTCTAAAATGTTCACTATATTCTGAACGTCACAGACCAAAAAGAATCCACACAATCCAACTTCCAGAGCAGTTCAGAGCCTAATGCACTGATGCAACTATATCTGTTCAAATTAAAGGTTTAAGTGAATGCTCGCCATAATTTGATGATAGTATTCATCAAACGCCACGCTAAATAATGGTAGAATGTCTGTCCCGCGGCGGCACGTGAAAATATGACATACACAAACTGAAGACAGATCATTAAAGTCATCCCACAATTAACACTTCACTCGAAAACGATTTCATGGTTACGCGTATCCCGAGTAATTTATTATGGCATCCGAGGCTGTTTATAGCAATGATACCGACGCGACGCGACTCTCGGCACAGGTGGTGCGCTAATCAGCGTCTGGAGAGAACTGGGGCCTTTTTCTCTCGCGCAACTTTCTAATATATAAAGCCGCGGTGCGGACGGCTAAGGGAACGCCCGGTCAAACGCGCTCTCCCGACTAGCCGCTGGGCTAGTAATGCACCACTTTAAGTTATTGAATAAATCATTTCTTCCTTTGCTGATGGCCGATGAAGCTCTCAATTTAATTGTGCAATCAGCACACAGGTAAGTAATCGTAATAAAAGTCTGACGTGGCTAAGTAAAATATTTTGGGCGAGAGAATTAATTTAATTACACTACACGCAGTAGACGAGCTCTGAACTTGCCCTTTGGAGATACGCTATCGCTATAGTTTTATAGTTATTCAATTGAAACTTCTCACATATTTATGATTATAGCGGTTATCTCTTCTACCTATATTTAAACATCCTAGCTTTATTTATTCGCCTACTTAATCTATCTTGCTTCCTTAATTTCTAAGACAAAAACCAGGAAATCATGAATTTCAACTAAAGTTTTAATTTGTGAGACCCAGAGTACTGTTTCTACTAAATTATTATGCAAAAGGAATCTTAATATAAATTTTTAACTTTCTAGCTCTTTTCTGTTGCGCCAATGATTTTTACGGAAAAACATCCAAATTTCGAAAATGGTTGAAGTTATTGAACTGATATTCAACACATATTGATTTAGTATTACTCCTGACATGCTAGAAACGTTTCAATTTATTTACTTGATTCTTAAAGTATTGTGCAACATTTATGACGTCAGTGCTAGTTACAGTAGACTAGGCTGGCACACAATGGAAAGACTGATGTGAATTTTATAAGGTGTGAGTAGGCTGCTACCCTACATCACCCTCTACCTAATTTTTTTTATTGTAAATGGAAAAAAAATAATTACAAAGTGGGAAGCAAGAGTACAGCCTAACTCCCTATGAAAAATTAAAATTTAAATGTAAACATAAAGAAATATTAAAAGAAAACTTATTACCTACTTCAATTATTTAAATTGCTGGAATGTTCACTGCTTAATAAGCAACATTATCACTCAAAATTTGAGCAAAATCAATGAAACACTTTGGCATACATATTGCCTTAGACAGACAAACACATAAAATATGTAAAATTATGAAAATCTTAAATCCATTAAATACATTTTTACATACACAAATTCAAGAAAATAACAGTTATTCATGATACATAGACAGATAAATATATCTTAGCAGTCTTTTCAAAGCCTGAAAGAAAATTTCACAAATCATGACAATTTCATTTTTACACACGTGGTCGTAGCCGCTTTGGCTGGCGTTCTACACTTCCATTCACAAGGGTGGAGGAGGGGAAGTTGCTATGGAGTGCGTCCTTCACGTTCAGTCTAAATTACATGGGGAAAGGGGAGGGGTCACTGCGAGTTGTGTCCAAGTCACTCCACGCTTTCACGCAGCTACCAGGCTGCCATTATCTGGTTTGTCCTGTAGAACAAACAAAAAGAGTGTCTCAGATTCTGTTCACTTAATATCTAAGGGTGGGTCACAATGAAATGGGGATATATACATTTTATCTTTTAATATGTTACTGGGACAAAGTTAACAGAATTTTTTCAATTTTACTCTCACGGTTACTTAATTGTAATAAAATCGATAAACAAATGGCTCAAAACGCCGTTAGTCACATACTAGAGAAAATTTATGCTCAAGGCATACAATCATAAATCCTATTTAACTTCAATTTATTATTTCTGGGCCGGAATATTGAACCAATGCTCGGTACATTCCTGACAAACCTGTATTTTATTTACTTAACTGACTCATCTTCGATTACCTTATTCTTAGAGATAGTATATTTGATTAGTAGTTGTCTTCTCAGCTTCTTTGTACATGTGGGTAACTTTTGGTAATAGTACAGTTCTGAGTGTTCAAAACACACTACGTTTAGTTGACTACTAAATCCACTTATTGGTCCTCTGCTGCTGTGTCAGTTCCACATCTGCAATTATGTACTTACTTCATCGAAGTGTATTTATGCTGAGCTATAAATAATGTTTCACGTCTGCCATTATGTTACTCAATTATGTTGCTAGTGTATGTACTTATTTAACACTCACTCTATTAACATTTAAAGCATAGGATAGCACATTTATTTCATATCTATAGTGACAGATGATCAGTTTGCTCACGTGGCAATCCATTTCCAATCGATCGTACGCTGAAACCACAGGTAGTCTCTCTCGACCTACCACTAAAGTGCATTAAGTAATTATGGACGATCGTAATGCTAAATTCCTTAAACCTATAGGACACCATGAGCTGCTCTGTCTCATCTAACATAAGGGTACCTATGGTCGCATTCACGCCTCCAACTCATACCTCAATACGTGTAGGTGTGTTCTGTCACAAACTACACCGAATAACGGCCAGCTCCAACCTTATAAATATTTCAGGGACGTGTCCTTCACGTCTCAACCACAAACACTACTCAATTCTATTACACTGCCATTCCTTGCTACACAAGGTGAGTTCATTTTTACAACTTATCCGTCTATTTTTCATAAGACTAAGTAATCTCTCTTACTATTAGATAGTTAGCTCTACAGCATGCGATAGGTTTCACTGCCACTTCAGATCCTGCTTGTACACGAATTTGTATATCTTTTTAAATTACTGTTGGTGGACCATTTCCAATAAAACAACAACTTTGTACTTATAATGTTACCAGGGTTCTATACATACTTGTTACTCAAATACCTTTGGATCTTAATTACGTCATACTCCTCTATTGTTTATGTCACTGTTAGGTTTGTCACATTAGGTATTTTCTTCACTAATCGTTGGATATAATGGTTACAGAACTCATGGCTTGATAGCCATGACGGAAAATTTTTGTATAGCAAAGAAGGAGTCGAAACTTTGGTGGATAGGAAAGATGAAGAATGAGTGAGACCTGAAAAGGAAAGATCTCACACAGCTGGGACTGCACGGCTGCCACACTGTGTAGAGGTTACAGAACAACCTCCTCCATACAGAATTCATTGGTTTCAGAAAATTTTCATATTGGAAAGATGGGGTCGAAATTTTTGTAGATAGGAAAGATGAAGACTGAGTGAGACCCGAAATGGAAAGAAGATCTCACACAGCTGAGACTGCACAGCTGCCATACTGTGTAGTGGTTACAGAACAACCTCCTCCCTACAAAATTCATTAGTTTATTATTGGGTAGATAACCATAACGGAAACTTTAATGTGTTGGAAAGACGAGGTCGAAATTTTAGGTGGTTAGAAAAGATGAAGAGTGAGTGAGACCTGAAAAGGAAAGATCTCACACAGCTGGGACTGCACAGCTGCCACACTGTGTAGAGGTTACAGAACAACCTCCTCCCTACAGAATTAATTCACTACCTACGAACTTCTTTGGGTCGATCACGTTCCTGAGACCTAATAGCTTTTTACTCTTAGGGTACTCTAGTCTACATTCATTGGCATGTGGTTTTCCTATGATCCTGAAAGGTCCTTGGTATACGAACATGAATTTCTTTGTTTCTGCATTTATTTTCTTTGATTTTTCCTTGGTTTTGACAAGGACTAACTGACCTATTTCAAAACTGGTGGGTACAGCTTTTGCGTCATGACGATTCTTCCTTTTCAATGCTCTTTTTCTTATATTTGCCCTAGCCTTTAACTTCTTCTCGTCTGTGTTTAGCTTACTTTTACTAAGATTAACACCTTCGTCCCAATATCTCCTATTTCCAGAACTCGTATAGGCAGCTCCCAAGTTTCATCATTAGTTACTACATGTTTACAAACAAAAGGTACCGTAATTACTCCGGTTATCGGCAAGACCAATTTTAACTGGCTTCTTTCAAAGTCAACAACACTCTGGTATTTTGACAAGAAATCTATGCCAATTAAAACCTCAATACTGAGATTATTTACAATTAAGCATGAATGATCAATTAAATTACCATTAATGTTAAAGGGCAGCAAAGCTTCTTGCTTTACCGTTATTGACACCTTGCCAGTAGCACCAATTATTCTTAGTCCTGATACCCTCATTACTGTAAGCTTGTCTTTACCAGGCAATGCATCAAAGAAGGAATGAGATATTGCACTCACCTCACTTCCACTGTCTAAGAGACAACGTACATTGATACCCAACATATTCACGGTTATTATAGGGTGGCTTATTCTAGTTTGTACAGGTGTTTCCTCAAACTCATCCAATAGTTCCTTTAGGATTTGTCTCCAACTAAAGTGATCGACATCTGTCTTCATTACATTTACGTCAAAGTGTGTAGGGGTTTCCTGAATTACATTTTCAGCTGCCTTTTCCAGTCGGTCTATTAATTTCAAATTGAAACACCACACGACTTCATTACATTTAGTTTGCTGAACATGACCCAAATTACTGTAGTCTGAGCGATTCTGCGCCTCCAGACCGGGCATAACACTAGTTACAGCTAAACCACTTTCACTATTATTGTCGGGTTCCTTCTCAAGTGACAACTGGTCACAGCTGCTGGGCCGGTCGCGGTGGTCTAGCGGTTCTAGGCGCGCAGTCCGGAACCGCGCGACTGCTACGGTCGCAGGTTCGAATCCTGCCTCGGGCATGGATGTGCGTGATGTCCTTAGGTTAGTTATGTTTAAGTGGTTCTAAGTTCTAGGGGACTGATGATCACAGATGTTAAGTCCCATCGTGCTCAGAGCCATTTGAACCATTTTTGAACAGCTACTGGGTTCATCGACGCCCAACAAGCTATCCTCTACATTCTCACTTACCTCCTGTCCTAAATCTATAAGTACAGAATCAACATCTTACACAGGCACTTTAGATAAGAGCACATCATCCTAATCGCAAATATAAGCATGAATTTCTTCTGCTTCTTCACCTGACAATTCAGTATTTTGTAGCTCTTCCCTACCGTTACACTGCTGCGCCTTCTCTTTCTCTTCCCACTTAGAAGGCGTCTCTAACATGGTATCTATCAAATACTGTGAGTGATCTAATATTTCTGCTGTATCCTTAGATGCTACCGACCCCTCATCCACCTGTTCAGTCTTATTCTGATTTGTCTTACCAATTACTGTAACTATTGGCTTAGGAAAAATAACCGCCTGGTGAGAGCCAGTGTCCTCATAGACGGGAACTGGTTTTCCTGCCTCGGCCTACTACTGTTTCCTTTATTTCCATTATAGCTAACTGGCACAGCATTGCTTTCCACATTGTTGTTTACCTGCATAATTTTGTTCAGAACAAAATTACTATCATTTGGATGCCATTGTTGATTCTGATAATTATTTCTCGAATTCCTACCTCTCTTAGGATGGCGAACACCTACTGTTCTGATGTTTACATTGCCATTCTGCTCGTTCTTAAAATTACTATTAGTGTTATTAGCATTTCTGTTATTACGTGCTTGCTCCTCATTGGCAGCCACACGCTCTACAAGTTCCAAATATTCAATGAGACTATCAAGATTGTCTCTAGGGGCAGATATGATTCTAGTATGCCAATACCATGGCAGTTTGTCTTCAAGACCCAGTATTATCATTTCAGGTTTCAGATTTTCCGCCAAATGTGACAAACGTGAGATCCATCACCTGGCAAACACTTTAATAGATTCCTTGCCTGCATTGAAGCGTTTTCCACTCCAAAATTCTCTCAACACTTTATTTTGCTTATTGCTAGACCAATACTCATTAATGAAAGCTGTTTTAAATTCCGCTAATGTTTTACACTTCAACATAACATCAGCTGACCAACGCACGGCGTCACCTGCTAAATGGCTTCTAATAAATGAGATTTTCTCTCGCCCAGACCAAGTTGGTGGAATCAAATCTTCAAAATCGTTCCAGAAATCTAGTGGGTGGATATTTTTATCTGGATCGAGCCACAAGAACTGCCGACACCCTATAAAAGTGGCGTTTGCAGCTACAACTTGTTGCATACTACCATTACCAGAAGTTACTGAAGCTACTTTATTCTCAATGTTAGGAATGTTAGTACTAATATTTTCTACTATCATTTCAACATTATCTACTCTTTGCACAATATGAGTAGTATCAGTTTTGATTGCGTCTACTTCTGCTTGACATATGTTTACCTTTATATCAACATCTTTAAACCTATCTGAACACAGTTCAGATTCCGCCTCGATCTTCTCTGTTAACTTGTTCTCCAGTTTCGCATCTTCCATTTGGAAGTCTGTGCGAACCTCAGCAACTTCGGATTTTACTGTTTCATACATTTCAGAAAATTGTTAAGCAACCTTTTTCTTAATATCCTCATGATTGTAATCAATTTTATAATTCAAACTGTCCAGATCATCTTTCAACTTATTGCAACCAGCCTTGAAGGTATTGTCCATTACCTCCAATCGTTTATTAACATTAGTTTGGCTGGCCACAATCTCATACTTTAATTCAGCATTACTGCTTTTGACCTGGTCACTTATTTCAGACTTTAATTCAGCTGTCATTCTAGCATTACTGGCAGCTATTGCTTCTAAAATTACATTTAAATCCATAGCCCCAATATCTTTGGGTTGCTCACTAGCTGGCTTTTTATCACACTCAGGTGACGGAAAACTAGCTCCAACACCAGAATCATCAAAACTAAATGAAACTTCTGATTGATCAGTCATATTTAACTTCTCCTTCTTAAACTCTACCATCTCTGATGACTGTTTCATTTTCAATTCATCAGAGAAACTATCATCCAATAAATTAACAATTTATGATTTCTGCTTTACTACAGGGGTCTCTATTATTGAATCATTGCCCCTTTTCACACTACTGTCAGGAGACAATAGTTCATATTTCACTTAAACATTACTATTTTCATACATATTTACACTTGAAGTGTTGCCTGGATTTACAGTTCCCTCAACAGAGATAGGTTCTGACTTATGTTTAACCTCAGTTTCTTTTTGCGGTTCCATCGCCGACAGTCTTTTAGTGCAGGTTAGTAAAATTTTTAACAGCTTTTCACTTAACTTAGTTCCTTCTGCACGACGTATGGCGTTGCCGGCGCGGCGTACCAGGATTACTGATGCGACGCGGCGCGTTGACCTGCGGACAGCACTGCGTGTTTGCGTGGCCTGCAACTGCAGGCGCGGTTCCGATTGCTCCGGCGGATGACTGCGGTGAGGCGAAACTGGCTTCTCGCGATGCCAGCAGCGCCGCTAGACTCATTGCCAGCTCAGTCAATCCAGATGCGTTGTTAATCCATTTGCGTCGTCCACATGCACACGTAACACTATCACTGTTCTATTACTCAGTTGCGTGTCGCATTTCACTCCCGAATCCGAATATTTAAAAATCACTTTCACTTTTACTCAGTTTCTTTCCTGACCGATGTACCATATGTGGGGCGGCAGGTGGAATATTTGATTGTTATTATAAGTGTTTTTTTTTTCATGGCCGATGCACCATATGTGGGGCGGCGGGTGGATATTTTGTTATTTAAATGGTCCTATTATTTATTTAATGCTGTTTTTTTGCTGTTCTCAACACTGGTTCTCTAACTACAATATTGGCAACCAGAAAGTGATTAGCAAAACGTGAAGCCTGTAATTAGAATTCCTAGTACCCACTTCATCTGAGAAATACATTTATAGCTGCAGCTTATAGCTCTGAGGAATTAGGAGATTGTCTGGGATTCATAATTAAAAACCATTCTCTCTAAAATGTTCACTATATTCTGAAAGTCACAGACCAAAAAGAATCCACACAATCCAACTACCAGAGCAGTTCAGAGCCTAATGTGCTGATGCAACTATATCTGTTCAAATAAAAGGTTTAAGTGAATGCTCGCCATAATTTGATGATAATGTTCATCAAACGCCACGCTAAATAATGGTAGAATGTCTGTCCCACGGCGGCACGTGAAAATACGACATACGCAAACTGAAGATAGATCATTAAAGTCATCCCAGAATTAACACTTCACTCGAAAACGATTTCATGGTTACGCGTATCCCGAGTAACTTATTATGGCATCCGAGGCTGTTTATAGCAATGATACCGACGCGACGCGACTCCCAGCACAGGTGGTGCGCTAATCAGCGTCTGGAGAGAACTGGGGCCTTTTTCACTCACGCAGCATTCTTATATATAAAGCCGCGGTGCGGACGGCTAAGGGAACGCCTGATCAAATCCGCTCTCCCGACTAGCCACTGGCCTAGTAATCCACCACTTGAAGTTAGTGAATAAATCATTGCTTCCTTTGTTGATGGCCGATGAATCTCTCAATTTAAATTTGCAATCAGCACACAGGTAAGTAATCATAATAAAAGTCTGCCGTGGCTAAGTCAAATATTTTTGGCGAGAGAATTAATTTAATTACACTACACGCAGTAGATGAGCTCTGAACTTGCCCTTTGGAGATACGCTATCGCTATAATTTTATAGTTATTCAGTTGAAACTTCTCACATTTTTATGATTATAGCGGATCTCCCTTCTACTTAAATTTAAACATCCTAGCCTTATTTATTCGCCTACTTAATCTATCTTGCTTCCTTAATTTCTATGACAAAAACCAGAAAATCATGAATTTCAACTAAAATTTTAATTTGTGAGATCCAGAATACTGTTTCTACTAAATTATTATGCAAAAGGAATCTAAATATAAATTTTTACGTTTCTAGCTCTTTTCTGTTGCGACAATGATTTTTACAGAAAAACATCCAAATTTTGAAAATGGTTAAAGCTATTGTGCTGATATTGAACACATATTGATTTAGTATTACTCCTGACATGCTAGAAATGTTTCAGTTTATTTACTTGATTTTTAAAGTATTGCGCAACATTTATGACATCAGAGCTAGTTACAGCGGACTAGGCTGACAAAATGGAAAGACTGATGTGAATTTTATAAGGTGTGAGTAGGCTGCTTCCCTACAAGGCCATGAAATTCAATAAATGCAACTTTTTCGTTCGGAAAAATAACACAAAATTACAGGACCAACATCTCTTTGAATCACTGACTACTGACTGCAAAAGTCATTTGCAGTACTGACATATGTATTGTAGGTCTTCCGTCTGAGTCCATACACAGCTCTGTGCCTTGTTGCCACTGATGTATCAGTCTGAAATGTTAAGTGGATGGCACGAAGATTTTATCGCAATTCCTGACAATCCCTTTCATAATCAGTACCCCACCACTACATATCCCGGAAATGGTTGACAGTCATGCAGTGATCCCAGTCAATCTGCAGGTGTATTGGTTCCTTCACAGTGTCAGGGATAGTGATTATGTTATAGTGTATAGCCCTGTAACTAATTTTAACTTCTCTTCTGTCGAATTTTATTACTCCTAACGGAAATCGTACACCTTGGCATCAAGTCATAGTAAATTGTAACACACCACGAGAATAATCCACATTTTACAGGGCTGTACAGATCGACAAATAATCGATAGAACGGCAATCTAAAATGTAGCCCAGTTGAAGTATAATAAACTATCAGATTTTTCACAGCATGACTGTAAGTGTCTTGCAGCCATCTGGTGGCTATGTTTCCGGTTTCATTTAAGCTTGCAAGGCACATGTAGAGATCGCTGACGCCTCCTACCAGCCGCCCGAGGAGTCGTTGATAATGGACATCGTAGGGTATCGAAGTAAAGGAGTTTTGCTATTTAGGGAGTAAAATAACTATTGATGGTCAAAGTAGAGAGGATATAAAATGTAGACTGGCAATGGCAAGGAAATCGTTTATGAAGAAGAGAAATTTGTTAACATCGAGTATAATTTAAGTGTCAGGAAGTCGTTTCTGAAAGTATTTGTATGGAGTGTAGCCATGTATGGAAGTGAAACATGGACGATAACCAGTTTGGACAAGAAGAGAATAGAAGCTTTCGAAATGTGGTGCTACAGAAGAATGCTGAAGATAAGGTGGGTAGATCACGTAACTAATGAGGAGGTATTGAATAGGATTGGGAAGAAGAGAAGTTTGTGGCACAACTTGACTAGAAGAAGGGATCGGTTGGTAGGACATGTTCTGAGGCATCAAGGGATCACAAATTTAGCATTGGAGGGCAGCGTGGAGGGTAAAAATCGTAGAGGGAGACCAAGAGATCAATACACTAAGCAGAGTCAGAAGGATGTAGGTTGCAGTAGGTACCGGGAGATGAAGCAGCTTGCACAGGATAGAGTAGAATGGAGAGCTGCATCAAACCAGTCTCAGGACTGAAGACCACAACAACAACAACAAGGGTATTGAACTGGTCATCGGATAGCGTAGATGTAGCTCCATTCCTCTCTTGAACTGGCGCATAGGGACAGAAACTGCCCTGTTGGTATCGTAATTACCATACTGCTACGGCAGAGGTGTGGGTGAGCATATCAGCTAACGTTTCGCTGTCCATCTCGATGTCTGGTACTGCTGTGTCCTCTGCTCGCAGCAGAGATGTGGTGTTGATGCTGGAGTCGGCTGGAGCTAGCGTTTCAATCTAGTCAGTAGTGCTAGAGGTGGAAAACGGTCACAATCCAAGAGTTAGAGGGCACGCAGTATAATGGGTCCGGTAAATGCACAGTCTGCAGGACACGTATGTGGAAAGCGAAGTTGTGAGGATAACACTATGGCATTTTTTGCAAGAACAGACATAATGTCTGATAGGATAGCCGCAATCAGGGATTTTACAATGTTACTTATAAACCGTCTTGCTTTCAAAACGTTTATTTATATGACTTGTTTCGGTAGGTCCCCTAAAACCATCTTCAGATCTGATATTTCGGTTACAGGAGTAACCTGTCCAAACACAGCAACTTTCACATGCTACGTCACAAAAGACTGGTTTGATATTTCGGTTACAGGAGTTGTTGTTGTTGGTTGTTGTGGTCTTCAGTCCTGAGACTGGTTTGATGGAGCTCTCCATGCTACTCTATCCTGTGCAAGCTTCTTCATCTCCCAGTACCTAGTGCAGCCTACATTCTTCTGAATCTGCTTAGTGTATTCATCTCTTGGTCTCCCTCTGAGATTTTTACCCTCCACGCTGCCCTCCAATACTAAATTTGTGATCCATTGATGCCTCAGAACATGTCCTACCAACCGATCGCTTCTTCTAGTCAAGTTGTGCCACAAGCTTGTGAAAGTTGCTGTGTTTGGACGGGTTACTCCTGTCACCGAAATATCAGATCTGCAGATGGTTGTTGTGGAACCGAAATCGGTCATTTGTGACGCAGCATATGAAAGTTGCTGTGTTTGGACGGGTTACTCCTGTAACTGAAATATCAGATTTGAAGATGGTTCTAGAGGAACCGAAACCGGTCATTTGTGACGCAGCTTGTGAAAGTTGCTGTGTTTGGACGGGTTACTCCTGTAACCGAAATATCAGATCTGAAGATGGTTCTAGAGGAACCGAAATCGGTCATTTGTGACGCAGCATCTGAAAGTTGCTGTGTTTGGACGGGTTACTCGTGTAACCGAAATATTAGATCTGAAAATGGTTCTAGAGGAACCGAAACCGGTCATATGAATAAACATTTTGCAGGCAAGACGGTTTATAAGTAACATTATAACACTGCAGGCTGAAATATAAAGTTTTTTTTTTCCTTTCGGCTATACTTTCTTTTATTTCTTTCCTGCTTCATTTGCATCATACATAAAAATGTTATTTCAAAATGAGTTTTGTAAATTTAATTCTTGTTTCTGTTTACATAATGTAGTTGTTATGAATGTGATTACCATTTTCAGTTATTCTGATGTTGTATACTTTCTTATGAGTTAACAGGTCATTTAAATTCATTTTCTGTGGCGAGAGTAATATGAAATTATGATTTTATATAAAACTGTTAATGGATTAGTCAGAATTTTTGAAGTGTTATGTGAAGCAAGGAATAAAACAGAAAATACTGTAACACAGTGGCGCGTCGTAATTGATACGAAGAACTGGGAATGTACGGTGTGCTGATAGCCGCGAGATTGAAGTGACTCCATAGACATTTGCGCACAGCTTTTATTGTTCTGTTTAAACCACGGACGAATGATTTACAGTACAATCGACTTGATTTAATTTCGTAGTGTGACAGATATACTGTGAAAAGGGCCGCGCAGCGATCGTAAACCATGAATCTGATAACTGTGTGTAACGTGTGTAACAAACATTATGACGTCAGGGCGTCAGGGTACGTCACGCGTTAATGGAAAGAAGCGTGTTTTATTTTCGTTGTTGCATGCAGATACGCAGAGAGGAATTAATTTTGCAAACAAAGAGCGTACGTACCTGGCACATTCACAACTGGCGCTCGGGATCAGTGTGATTAGCAAGACCCCAGCAATTATTGGAGTACACGCTCAAGGATCATGGACTAATGACGTGGATGTATACGACTTGCCAGCAGCATTAGCTAAGTGGAAACGTTGGCTGAGAGACACCGTGAATTAAATCGTTCTAATCAGAGTTGTAAAAACTCTTTACATAGGAGCAACAATAACTTTTCTTTTACGTAATTGTGAATTGTCCTGTTGTAATACTATTCAGCTTTATTTTCAGTAACATGCAGAACAGTAGTTAAAACGTGGTTTCATTCATTTAATTGTTTTCATAACCATAATAACTTTGTCACCCTGGTTAAATTCCGACGCAGTCATTTTTGCAAACAATAGTTACTAAAACTAATGAGCTAAGAATTAAAAAGTTATTTTTTTCTTTTCATTTGCTTTTAATTGGCAATGTTTCTATATTTGAGTAGTCTGTAAGTGTTTTCGCACATTTGCATGTGTTGTTGTTCTGTGGATGAATTTTGGCGCTATGCATTATCCGCCGCAAGTAGAAACACGCCTCGAGTTGTTCAGTCTGTTCAGGAGAATATTTTATCAATGGTAATCTGTTTGATTTAGGCTAATGGATGATGACTAGTAATGTTATTTTTTTGCATAATTGCTTACATGTGTGAATTTAATCTTCAGCCAATTATAGAACAGTAAAATATTCCTTGTCCCAGTTACCTTAAGAGTTCCGGGCGCAGCAAATTTAGGGGAGACGGATCGGAATATTTCAGTCCGAGTAGCTGAAAACGGTCAGTTCCAGTTCAGACAGTTTTCGAGGAGACGCCATTTCCGATGGTACAGTTATATTTTGTGGTACCCTTTGGTCCGTTATCGCCAGATGGTGGGGAACGCGGGCAGACACCGCATGGGAGATGCCGTTCTAAACTGAAGCCTAAGATCACATTTATTTTTTTTATTTTTTTTTATTTTATAAATGTTAGGAGGAGCCCCTCCACGTTCACGCTTGTGTGGTGATCATCCAAAAACATCTATGTGTGGTGATAATCCAAAAACATCTATTGTCACCTCGCTCTGCTCTAAACAGAATTTCGCGGAAAATGCAACAAAATCAGCAATTTATTTTCGCCTGGCTTCTTAACCATTTGTAACTTATACAGAAGCGTCATCAGTGGATAACTTTGAATGAAACCCACATTTCTCTTATTTCCATGTTAAAATTTGCTTCTTTTGCCAAAACACAGTAGATATTACACAATGACATCTCTCTAACGTTGTGCATACGCAATTACGAGAAAATTCTGAAAAAGTGGTTTATTAATTTTCTTAAATGAGGAACTAAGAATAAACATGGTCAACAGCTTATGAGAAAGCACATCCTTGGTACAAAAATAAGATATAATTCTTCACTTACGTTGTTCCAAAACCCACAGTATTTCTCGTTTCACCAGCCATCGATGCTCCTTGAAAATTACATTCTTTTACCGAAAAAAATTGTTGTTAGCAGAATAACAGGTAGATAATGAAATTTTCCATGGTAACCATATGGCAAAATACTCTCCTCTTTTTTTGTGCTATCATTTTCCAAAATTTCATTACGATATATCAGATCGTTTATGAAATATAAGGAATGTTGTGGATATTTCATTCTGGCTTTATTGCTGGCGAACGTGATTGCAGATGAGTGTGCTACATCAGATCAATCTTCTCAAGATTGGTGGCAGAGGCTTCCACTCAAGTCTAAACAAAAAAAAAAAAAATTTAATTAAATTTCATATGAAGCAACATATCATGTAATATGCACCAAACGAAGAATCATAGCAATCCCTATTTTTCATTGTAAACTTCTTCGAATTTCTGGCAGGGTCTTACCTAAAGGCAAATATCACTATTACTGTGACCATTAACAAAACGATGGGCTTGTCATGTAGAGATGATATACGAAGCTATAAGCGACATCAAAATTAAGTTTCTTTTTACTGAATACTTTCTGTAAAATCGTTTGATAAAGACTGCAGGGAGCGCATCTCGACTCGATTCTGTTATGTTACCGTGTCGCCAACCGGTCGAAAGCGGACAGACGGATGTTGGTTCCCACTCCGAACAGATGAATGAACTCGCTAGGCACTTTGGACGAAAACTGGCCACTGCCCGTTGGTCATCGTGTCTTGTGCAGACTCTACCAGCTCTGGCAGTGCGAAATCTTGAGATGTGCGTCTACCAATCACTTGATTCTGATATACACTGCCAGATATTGTGATAGTGTTGTTATGGAAGCTGTTGGAATTAAATCAGTAAGTAATCTTATAAACAGAGATAGTGGTATTTGTTTCGATTCTACATGGAATCCTCCTCACTCCCTTGTCAAAAAACAGAGATAAAGATTTTATGCTACCTCACCTACCGGTTATTACTTTCACTGATGTTAACGTCTGATGTCGGTTATCTTTGGTTCGTAAGGGCGCTAGTGTGTACAGTATGTGTGAGTGTTAACTGTCCGGAGTTTCTCAGAGAACCGAGGTTTTAAATTCCCTTGCACAGCGCTTACTTGTTGCAGTTATGCCTTCAAAATGGCAGGATGTGCTCCTGGCGAAATATCGGTCGTTGTCGACGATGTCATCCAGCTGCATTCCCATAAGCTATTTGACCATTGAGAGACTCAGATCTAACATTATTTACCTCTACGGCGAGAAAATCTATCACTGCTTCTGGAGATTGGATAAACTTCGCAGCATTAGAGTACGTTTGTAATGTGTGTTGTCGTTTCTGCTGAGGGATTGCGATCAAAATATTATTCCAGCGTCTGCCGAAGTTGTTTGTCACATTAAATCTCCTGCCACCAGTCACATAAAGCAACGTTCGTTGCTAGCCAACCTCTTGTTCGTGAAAGAATCTATTATATTCATTAACAGTTAGATTTTGTTTCGAAGGAACTGTTTTGGCTTTATTTAACGATAGCTCCAAAAATTTCGACTTTTTGGGGAATAGCTGAACGCTGCTTCATGGTCGCAGTCTGACTGGGGATTTGGATCTGTAACTGCCAGCATTTAACGAAGTTTCAATGTTTCCTTAGCTCGAATGGAATATCATATCTCGACGTTCTGTGATAAATCTCACACAGCTTTATACGAGGGTTGTCCAAAAAGTAACTTCCGCTCGGTCGCTAAATGCAAGAGTTAGCTACATTTTGCAGATACTTTTCTACACAGTCGCCGCTTCGACTTTGACATTTGTAGGAGCGTTATACCAAATTTTCAACACCATCGTCATGGAAGGCAGCCGCCACCTATGCTTTCCGATTATTCTCTACGCTGGTCTGTGCGTATCCTGCACTCAAGTGTTGTCTTTGTATCCAGCGTTTCATGTGAACAGAGATGATACTCAGGACGAGCCAATTAGGGCTGTGTTGTGGATGATCGAACACTTCCCGTCGAAAAGGCTGCAGGAGCGTTTTCACTGCCCGTGCAGAGTGCGGCTGAGAATTGCCATGAAGAAGGAAGCGCGTGGCAGTTGTGTTAGGTGGGCTGCATTCATTAAGGCGAAGCTTCTCAGCAGGCCCTCCTACTTGGTGGGAGACATCGTTGTTCTAGTCTCCTTTACTCGCTCACTGTGCACTCACAACTGAAAGGAGCGTCTTGATGCGATCGATGGTCACACTAGAGACACTACCCAATACATCTGTGCAAAGCTTTATTGGGTTTTCTCTGTGGTGTCCATTTGGCGACCAATCAGAACTCACTTTCTAGACAACCCTCCTATGTGCTAGGGAAAGGTTCAACTTTTGCACCACCTCCCAAGCATACGATAATGGTTTATGTTTTTACTTCCATTGAACAGACTGTTCTTAAACTACCTCCTGATGTTGCAGAGAAGGCAGCGAGGGAGACATGTTGTCTGTTGACTGGGACACATCCTCCCAAGAGTATTATCATAGTAGCTGAGAGGGCTGATTTACGCTCACTTAGAGTTGATCCAGATATTGTTATTATATCTGCGGTCAGAGACAGTGCAACCGTTGTTTCGGACAAGCAGGATTACGCTCATATGATGCAATGTTTACTGCCTGATTAAGCGTATTGCAGGATCAGTGCTGACAACGCAAAAAGTGTTGAGAGAAAGTCTAACAGCTTCCTGAAGAAAAGTTCCTTGTCATAGTAAATTACCAAGATTGTTTATTGTTATTATGCTGCCATCCCTAAGGGCCACAAGGAAGGGGTTCCTTTTCATCCTATTGTGAGTAACGCTGGTGTTCCGACATATCGTGCAGCAAAACACATTGCTACTCCGTTGAGGGCTATGGTAGATTGTGTCAGCGCCACATTAAAAACTAGGCAGATTTCTTTTGTCGATTGGAGGGAACGCGTTTGAGTGACTGATATTCTATTAAATTTTGATGCGGTCTCTCTCTTTACTCGCGCGCCTCTGTCTGGTTCATTACTGTTCACTGAGGTCAGGTTTCATGCGGAATTAATGATTTTGATATGTGTTGGTTTCCACATTCTTTTTATTCAATGACCAGTACTATCAGCAGACAGATGGAGTTGCGTTGGGAAACCTGTTGTCACCGATTATTGCCAATTTGTTTGTGGAGAATTCAAGGAATGTGCCTTGGAGACCACGGCTTTGAAACCTGCTGGCGCTGTGGGAGGTATTGTGGCAATGTTCTGCTGGAACCCTGTCTGTACGAGGGGCTTCTGTTGTCCAGACTCATGACAGTGAGAATTTGAATGACTTTTTAGATCTGAATTCAAACCAGGATAAAGATGGAAAAGGATGTCTGTCTATTCTTCCCTGATGCCTTGGTGAGGAGGAAGGTTGATGATATGTAGGGCCATGCTGCTTATTGGGAGTGTGCTCACACAACTTTATCTGCAGGCTGACAGTGGTCACTATCCAGCTCAGTGTGAAAGGGTACTTTGTATCTTGGTTGGGGCCTATGTCATCTCAGGGCTGAGGTTTGTCAGCTGAGTTGGCCCATCTCGGAATCACCGTTCATCAGAATGGTTATACTAAAAAAACAGATGAGATATGCACTGTGCTATTGTCGAATGCGTGATGATAATACCGAGATGGCACCAAAGTCTATGTCCTTTTTGCCTTACTCAGGGAGCACTTTGAACAAGACTGGTCGTGTTTTTCGAAAATACAATGTCAAGTGTGTTTTTCGACCACCATCTAAGATCAGGGTCCCTTTAGGTTCCATAAAGGATTATGTTGGTTTGCATAAGGTGGGTGTCTATCGTATTCCTTACAGTTGTGGCATGTCGTATATTGGTCAGATCATCAGGAGTGTGGAGGACTGGTGTACTGAGCATAAGCTGCACACACGCCTACAACAGCTGAGCAAATCCGCTATTGCAGAATACTGTCTGGGCACCGGTCGTCCTATGAAATATAACAACACTGGGATTCTAGTGTGCAATTCCAGCTATTGGAATAGTGTTACTAAGAAAGCTATTGAAATTAAATTAGCAAGTAACCTTACGGAGGTGGCAATTTTTGTTCGAAATTCTGCATGAAATCCTGTTCTTTTCCTTGTCAGAAAACAGAGGGACAAACTTAATGCGTTCTCACATGTTGATTATTCATTTCACTATCGATAACTTCTGACGTCGGTCAACTTCGATTTGTGAAGGCGCTAGTGCTTACAGTGTGTGTGTGTGTGTGTGTGTGTGTTATCTTTCCGGTGTTTATCTGCAAATCGAGGTTTCAAATTCCCTTACACAGCGCTTACTTGCTGCAGTTACGCCCAAAAACTGGTAGGATGTGCTTCGGGGGTGTCGAAATATCGATGGTTGTCGACGATGTCCCCAGCTGCTTTCCCGTAAGTTATTTGAACATTTGAAGCTGTATCACGACAACTTCGGGGGTGGTAGTTGTTTTCTCGGGGAGTAAGCTGCTTACGTGATGACAGCTGGTTGGAGTGTCATTGGTGTACACGGTGAACCATTGTCGTCTCCTGATGACTCTCTAGATGCCTGGATGCATCCCAGTCCCACCTGATGGTGCGTTCCAAAATCTCTATGTCCAGCGAGAAGTGGAAGTGACAGCTGGATTGACGTGGGCGTGGTGTATGAACGACCCAGTCGATTCAATGTTGGCAGTTCCGCCAGAGTGCGCTCCTGTATAGGTAGGATCCTGTAGGAGGCTAGGAACTAGGAAGCTAGGAACTGGATCAGGACCTCCGATGCAGCTGCCAGCATCTTCCACATCTTTTTCGTTAAAGAGCCATCGAACTCTTAGCTTTACCATTGCAGGCTAGGTGGAATGCGACAGTGTTAGGTGCGCTATGCCATTCTCAGAGGAGCACACCTTGAAAAATACTTGATGAAAACTAAGGGCCATTCTCTGAAACAATGTCAAATACATATTTCCTGCTAGACTCTTATTGTCTCTCTTACTGTGGTATTAGACATTATGACTACGTAAGATCAAAATCTACCCCAAACTGCGTGTGTAAGCGTCAGGTGGCTGTCAATGTCGTGTTCGCAATGATACAGTCCCGTCTAAAAGGTGAATTAAATTACTCCTGCCATTGACAATCTGCAACAGGAATAATGTATGGATTTGTTCCTAAAGTTGTAATAATACTTCACTCTATCTTAATCAGGATCGCTACTTCAAGTCTCATCCTGGAGAAAAGTAGAACAACTTGAGAGACAACAAGGAAAACTATTAAAGATTTTGTTACAATCTGTCACACCTTGAGCGAGACTCCAGAGCCTGAGCAGACGATGGAGCCTGGTAGGACGCTAAAAGCATGAGGTATTTTTATGATTTTTAGCTTGTAGAAACGGTTTGATGAGAGTTGAAAGCAATTGGCAGCGCGCCCATCCCTTTGTAAATCTTGTCTGACAGGCCCACAGCCATACAGGGCAGACAGGGCAGCCCCTCATAGAGACAGATCTCCAGCAGAACAATGCCACGATAGCTGCCACGGCGCCAGCAGAAGTCTGGGCAGGGGCGACGGTCTAAAGAAATGCATCTATCCAGTGGAGTCGTAAAATGGGCATTGTGTGCAGAGCCACACATGATAAAAATTCACATGTTTTCATGTTCGCTGATAGTACAAGTAGGCCAGTGAACCATTTCCCTCAGGCACCTCTGTTGTATAAGAAATCTCCCACACCTGAGAAACGTTTAGAGATAGAATCTTTATTACACCTCATAGCTAGGACTAACAAGCTCCAAGGGACAGGCAATTTCGATAAAAATTTTTGAGATTGTATCTGTTCGCTTGTTGCCGTGGGAAGTGACAAGACTTTGTAGAAATTCATCTCTTCCCCCTCTGCAAAAATTTAAAAAAACCATTAATTGGTGGTTTCTTTGTTTCAGAGACGCAGGTTTCTTAACGCTTGCCCTGGTTCGACATGAGTTTGTGTTGTCATGTGGGAGGGGAGATTTAGAGGCTGAGCCTTGTGATTGGCTCAAGATGGGGCGAAGGCGGTGTTGTTCGTGCACTTTGCGGGAAAACGGAATTTTTTTCTGGAGAGCTGCGAAGCACTGAGTTGCGGGACGTTGGTCTGGCAGAGGACTTCTGGTCGAAACTCTGGCATGTGTGGCTGATACTTGGGACTTGTCCTGAGACTGACTCTACTTGTGAGTAGTTTGCACTGGAGAACCTGTGGTGAAGATCTTACTATGCCAACAGTGTGACTTCAAACGTCTAGGACTACTCGTCTGCCGAGGGCACACTTATTCGTTTTTGGTTCAACAGTCTTAAGTATGGTATAGTTGTGCACTCTGTCTTATAAGTGAGCCACCAGTGAACGGGTGTGTCACACACTGAAACCTACCGTGATTTCAGGGCTATGGTAGAGAGTAAATTGCGATCTGTCGGCCAGCTGCAAGTTACGTCGCCGCACAAAGCAAACAGGGTTACGTAATGCCGCTCCGTCATTCTCAGGGCGTACAGATCTGAATCGACATTTGCTCTCAGCTGCACATATGTAGGGAAACTCCAGTAGATTTGATCAGTCAAAGTCTGCTCAGAGTCAGATCAATTCAGTTTGCGTTATCCACATCTTTAGGGACAGAGTACTTGACTCTCTGATCACCTTGTTGAATTGTCTTTCCCAACCAGGATCCACCCAGTGGGGAATTAAATTGCCGGTTAGTTGTTTAGGGTATTCAATTTATAAGCTGTTTAGTATAATTTACCTCTTGTTTGAAAAAATAAGTGTTGTTAGTACACTAAATTTTTCCACCATTCTCAATCAATTAAACAGTCCAAACAAGTTACTTTGCAAACTGGGTGCTAATAAGATATTTGCTGATACCTCACAAGGGCAAATCCCGCATATTTCGTCATTTGTTGTTTCGTTGAATACACTTTATTTAATTATAATTAAATCTTAAAAACCTTGTTAGATGTGTAACAACGCTGACAATAATTTAAAGAACTTGAACAGGC
Organism: Schistocerca serialis cubense; assembly: GCF_023864345.2. Taxonomy (NCBI): domain Eukaryota; kingdom Metazoa; phylum Arthropoda; class Insecta; order Orthoptera; family Acrididae; genus Schistocerca; species Schistocerca serialis. The sequence continues at coordinate 1,231,214,000 of NC_064638.1, read as the reverse complement.
TCAATTCATTTATAACAAAATTTAACAACTTATACCACTAAAGAACAGGGGTTGAAACCATGAATATACAGTCCCAAAATACAAGTAAGAAGTAGGTGTGGCTGGAAGCGGGTTCAAGAAACGGATTTTTATTATTAAAATGGATTACAAATGACTGCCACTAAATGTACTAACAACTCCCAAGCATGGACAACATGTTAAACAGATGGGTAATTCCCTTCCAGAATACAGAAAGGACAACAAATCACGCCACTGAATGTGGCTGTTGGAAAGTCCTTAACAATGTATAAGCCTTAACGCACACAATCCCCGAAAATACAAGCAAAGGTGGGAAGGCGTTCAATTTAAATGTGACTACCGGCAGGTAGTTTACACCGGCAGAAACATTGAGAATGACCCTTAAATAAACATACAATCCCCCAAAGTACAAGGTAAACTGGGAAGACATGCAATATAAATGTGACTCCAAACTGGTACACATCAACAAAAACACTGACAATTGCCCTTAAATAAGTATACAATCTCGCCGAATAAAAGATAAGCTGGATAATACAGCAGGTGGCTATCACAAACAACAGGCAACAAGTAGGCGAGTTTTACAGTGGGTGGAGTTAGTTAATAACTGTGGATAAAAAGGAAACCTCTACAGTTAATACGCATAGGTAAAACGCTTTCAAACTTAACACGCTCCGGAAGCAGCAATAAGGGTGCAAGGTTCAAGCGAATAATTGAAGATCAGGTATAGGAACGAGGAACTTGGGGCTTGCAGAACACGCTTAAAGGCTTATGTGCTTAATGAAATCACAATATTAGGTAGATCAACAGGTACCGATTAATTGGCGACACTTCGCCGTGGCACATATCAAACATCAAATTTACTTAACTTGAGCCAACACGATGTGGCTAGTAGAGGCAGCAGATTGCGGGCCACCCACACGTCGTGCGACGACGGAAGTGCCGCTGCAGCAGAAAGAAAACACACCTGTGCTCTGGGCCCAAGAAACAGGAACGCGTCGCTCGCTGCCAAAGCCACCCCACCAACACAAGTCAGAAGGGAACAGTAATCTGCTCAAAGAAGGCTACAAACGAGAATGCGTAAGGTGTAGGGCATATCAACTTATTGCAGAAGCTTCTTTACGCACAAGTTAAAAGCTTAACACTCCTTAAAATTTCGTGAAGGTTACAAGGCGAAATACCAGCGCCTGCTAATGTAATGACTAGGGTGTACTCATTTACGAGGGGTGACTTGCCTTCGACACAGACTATGTTACAATTTCAATTTCATCAACTTAATTTATAACAGAGAATGCTCATACACTTGAACAGAATATGGCCTGGAACAACAGATTACCATCAGGTATGCTGACCGCTGACCATACACACGATCACTCGGAACCGCGTTGATGGTTCAAATGGCTCTGAGTGTTATGGGACTTAACTGCTGTGGTCATCAGTCCCCTAGAACTTAGAACTACTTACACCTAACTAACCTAAGGACATCACACACATCCATGCCCGAGGCAGGATTCGAACCTGCGACCGTAGCGGTCGCGCGGTTCCAGACTGTAGCGCCTAGAACCGCTCGGCCACTCAGGCCGGCTGAACCGCGTTGATGTCACAGGTCCAATTCGACATTAACACAGCGGTGGCCTTACGCTAACAAGTATCAAATAAAACAATAACTCCTATCTCCACTCAGGTGCGAAGGAACCGTGACATCCACGGTTCCAAGCCGGGCTGTTATTATCTCCGCCCGCATCTCGTGGTCGTGCGGTAGCGTTGTCGCTTCCCACGCCCGGGTTCCCGGGTTCGATTCCCGGCGGGGTCAGGGATTTTCTCTGCCTCGTGATGGCTGGGTGTTGTGTGATGTCCTTAGGTTAGTTAGGTTTAAGTAGTTCTAAGTTCTAGGGGACTGATGACCATAGATGTTAAGTCCCATAGTGCTCAGAGCCATTTTGTTATTATCTCCAGTCCGTACAGGCGAACTTCGAGGTGCCGTAAAATTTAAACAAGCAAAGCAGGCCGGGAATTTGCCGACCAGGTTGCACGTGACGTCCACAGCTCTTCCCGCAATCCGGGGGTGGCGTTTGCTTCGTACGGTGCTAAACTGCGCGGTCATCAGCGCCCATACAAAGTCTCAAGCTTCACACAGTCCCGTTTTTTGCACAAACAATCGAGCTACTGTCGCGAATGATGATGGTGATGATGAAATGATGAGAACAACATAAACGCTCACTCCCCGGTGAGAGAAAAATCCCTAATCCGGCCGGGAATCGAACCCGAGACCCTGTGATCCAGAGACAGCAACGCTAGCCACATTTTTTTCTTTTTTTTCGTAAGGTTCTGAGTGTAGGGTCGGGGGCAAAGAGGGTAGGGGTCGTCTTCCGAGGCCAGGCCTCAATGTCCCGTTCCCGCCCTCCCAGCGTCAAGGAAAGGAAAGGGGTTCGATAGGATATAGAGAACTTTATTGGATCAATGTCACTCATTTATAAGTATACATATATATATTTACCATGTATTTCTTTTTATATTATATATATACACTCCTGGAAATTGAAATAAGAACACCGTGAATTCATTGTCCCAGGAAGGGGAAACTTTATTGACACATTCCTGGGGTCAGATACATCACATGATCACACTGACAGAACCACAGGCACATAGACACAGGCAACAGAGCATGTACAATGTCGGCACTAGTACAGTATATATCCACCTTTCGCAGCAATGCAGGCTGCTATTCTTCCATGGAGACGATCGTAGAGATGCTGGATGTAGTCCTGTGGAACGGCTTGCCATGCCATTTCCACCTGGCGCCTCAGTTGGACCAGCGTTCGTGCTGGACGTGCAGACCGCGTGAGACGACGCTTCATCCAGTCCCAAACATGCTCAATGGGGGACAGATCCGGAGATCTTGCTGGCCAGGGTAGTTGACTTACATCTTCTAGAGCACGTTGGGTGGCACGGGATACATGCGGACGTGCATTGTCCTGTTGGAACAGCAAGTTCCCTTGCCGGTCTAGGAATGGTAGAACGATGGGTTCGATGACGGTTTGGATGTACCGTGCACTATTCAGTGTCCCCTCGACGATCACAAGTGGTGTTCGGCCAGTGTAGGAGATCGCTCCCCACACCATGATGCCGGGTGTTGGCCCTGTGTGCCTCGGTCGTATGCAGTCCTGATTGTGGCGCTCACCTGCACGGCGCCAAACACGCATACGACCATCATTGGCACCAAGGCAGAAGCGACTCTCATCGCTGAAGACGACACGTCTCCATTCGTCCCTCCATTCACGCCTGTCGCGATACCACTGGAGGCGGGCTGCACGATGTTGGGGCGTCAGCGGAAGACGGCCTAACGGTGTGCGGGACCGTAGCTCAGCTTCATGGAGACGGTTGCGAATGTTCCTCGCCGATACCCCAGGAGCAACAGTGTCCCTAATTTGCTGGGAAGTGGCGGTGCGGTCCCCTACGGCACTGCGTAGGATCCTACGGTCTTGGCGTGCATCCGTGCGTCGCTGCGGTCAGGTCCCAGGTCGACGGGCACGTGCACCTTCCGCCGACCACTAGCGACAACATCGATGTACTGTGGAGACCTCACGCCCCACGTGTTGAGCAATTCGGCGGTACGTCCACCCGGCCTCCCGCATGCCCACTATACGCCCTCGCTCAAAGTCCGTCAACTGCACATACGGTTCACGTCACGCTGTCGCGGCATGCTACCAGTGTTAAAGACTGCGATGGAGCTCCGTATGCCACGGCAAACTGGCTGACACTGACGGCGGCGGTGCACAAATGCTGCGCAGCTAGCGCCATTCGACGGCCAACACCGCGGTTCCTGGTGTGTCCGCTGTGCCGTGCGTGTGATCATTGCTTGTACAGCCCTCTCGCAGTGTCCGGACCAAGTATGGTGGGTCTGACACACCGGTGTCAATGTGTTCTTTTTTCCATTTCCAGGAGTGTATTTAACGGGATCCTACTACCGCCACCAGCAGTTTCCGAGTCGTCTTCGCGTAATGAATGTAAGGGGGACTCCCTCTAAACCGTTTGCTCTGAGGATCAATCGCGTGCCGTGAATCATTTTTAAGTACTCGGAACGCCCGAATGGGCAGGAGTATCCTCAAATAATGCGCCTAAATAGTTCGACAGTAGCGTGCGGTACAATGCATGGTGGAGGAACGCCTCATGGGTCGTTGTCAGGTGGACCCACAAGTCCAGAGCGTTTTTGGTAGCGGCAAGCAAAATGTAATACAGCGCTATGCCCTTCAGCCAGTTCTACATCTACATCTACATTTATACTCCGCAAGCCACCCAACGGTGTGTGGCGGAAGGCACTTTACGTGCCACTGTCATTACCTTCCTTTCCTGTTCCAGTCGCGTATGGTTCGCGGGAAGAACGACTGTCTGAAAGCCTCCGTGCGCGCTCTAATCTCTCTAATTTTACATTCGTGATCTCCTCGGGAGGTATAAGTAGGGGGAAGCAATATATTCGATACCTCATCCAGAAACGCACCCTCTCGAAACCTGGCGAGCAAGCTACACCGCGATGCAGAGCGCCTCTCTTGCAGAGTCTGCCACTTGAGTTTGTTAAACATCTCCGTAACGCTATCACGGTTACCAAATAACCCTGTGACGAAACGCGCCGCTCTTCTTTGGATCTTCTCTATCTCCTCCGTCAACCCGGTCTGGTACGGATCCCACACTGATGAGCAATACTCAAGTATAGGTCGAACGAGTGTTTTGTAAGCCACCTCCTTTGTTGATGGACTACATTTTCTAAGGACTCTCCCAATGAATCTCAACCTGGTAACCGCCTTACCAACAATTAATTTTATATGATCGTTCCACTTCAAATCGTTCCGCACGCACACTCCCAGATATTTTACAGAAGTAACTGCTGCCAGTGTTTGTTCCGCTATCATATAATCATACAATAAAGGATCCTTCTTTCTATGTATTCGCAATACATTACATTTGTCTATGTTAAGGGTCAGTTGCCACTCCCTGCACCAAGTGCCTATCCGCTGCAGATCTTCCTGCATTTCGCTACAATTTTCTAATGCTGCAACTTCTCTGTATACTACAGCATCATCCGCGAAAAGCCGCATGGGACTTCCGACACTATCAACTAGGTCATTTATATATATTGTGAAAAGCAATGGTCCCATAATACTCCCCTGTGGCACGCCAGAGGTTACTTTAACGTCTGTAGACGTCTCTCCATTGATAACAACTGCTGTGTTCTGTTTGCTAAAAACTCTTCAATCCAGCCACACAGCTGGTCTGATATTCCGTAGGCTCTTACTTTGTTCATCAGGCGACAGTGCGGAACTGTATCGAACGCCTTCCGGAAGTCAAGGAAAATAGCATCTACCTGGGAGCCTGTATCTAATATTTTCTGGGTCTCATGAAAAAATAAAGCGAGTTGGGTCTCACACGATCGCTGTTTCCGGAATCCATGTTTATTCCTACATAGTAGATTCTGGGTTTCCAAAAACGACATGATACTCGTTTGACGGCGTTCGTTCTTGTAGTGGGGAAGTAAGTGGTATCTGGGTGTAACAGTTCGTCAGGCGTCACCGACTCTGGCTATACCAGGAGCTGCATTCCCGAAACTCGCCGCTATCAGTCCTTAATCCAGGAAAGGCTTGCCTCCGACCGATTTAACGACTCGAGGCTTCTCGAGCCCCTACCGGACAGCTGGAGTCCCGCGAAACCAACAACTTGCCAGCCACGTGCTCTCGAGCTAACTGTCGGTCCCAGGGCCCGCCAAAAACGACACCGCGCACCTTAACCAAAGACCCTAGCTCCAGGCGTGTGGTCAGGATCGATACTGACAAACCAAGTAGTCACTGGCGCCAGCGGAGTGTCACGCCCCAGAAAATTAAAGCCGCCACAGCTCATTTGTTACAAAAGCAATTCTCAAAGAAAAACATGCAAACTGACACAGAATGTTAACTCCTTCTCATTAACATAAGTCTGAAATTGGCAAAACATCTACGATTTGACTCAGTCACGCCCTCGTTTATACGTCAGAAACAGTAAGTGGTTGATATAGATTAGCATTGAAGTCAAGAAAGCCTCCATGCTGACTTTCGCAGAAAGTAAAGAGCTCTGCGACCAAATAAATTGAATCCATATACTATTACAGGTCCCCTATCTGCCGAGCCGTGGTGTGTATCACCGAATTCAGTAGCGAGAAGAGCATTTCCGCAGCACCGATCTGCCCAGTGCCGTCAGCAGTCATGTAGACGAAATGCGTTACTTAGCTAAAAATTCTGACTACATAGAAGATGCGAAACTGCGTCTGTAAACCCATAGGATGGAAGCTACTTCTGCACAATGCTGGACAGAATCAAGCGTTCCGCCGACTCATAAACTAAAAGCAGAGACGTGATTCAAGTGTGTGGTCGTAAAGAAGCACTTCGGAATGCCTCGATCAACGAGAGGGAGCACAGTTTCATTTCTCTGCTCACAGACAAACGAATGATACTGTTTCTAGTGGCGAAACCAGCAATTACGAATATAATGTCGACACTGTTCACTGACGCCTTGTCAGCAATGTCTCAAAACACATTCCAGCGAAGTGTTTTCTATCGACACCCGCCAGATAGTCCTCTCGGCACACAGCGCCCAGTTTAGAGCAAACCTCGACTTATTAGCATGAACTCTCCTTGTGGCCAATCGCCATTGGAAATGTGGTGCTACAAAAGAATGCTAAAGATTAGATGGGTAGATCACATATCAAATGAGGAGATATTGAATAGAATTGGGGAGAAGAGAAATTTGTGGTACAGCTTGACTAGAAGAAGGGATCGGTTGGTAGGACATGTTCTGAGGCATCAAGGGATCACCAACATAGCATTGGAGGGCAGCGTGGAGGGTAAAAATTGTAGAGAGAGACCAAGAGATATGAATACACTAAGCAGATTCAGAAGGATGTAGGCTGCAGTACATACTGGGGATGAAGAAGCTTGCACAGGATAGAGTAGCATGGAGAGCTGCATCAAACCAGTCTAAGGACTGAACACCACAACAACAACAACTTTCCAGCAGGATAGGGTTATCCTCTCGAAGTCCTGTGTGATGCTGAGCTAGTTAGGAGTTTCGCCTTGTGAATGCTTTTATGTGTTGTAACCTCCCCACAATAAAATATAATGAATAATATTCACATTCAGTGTAACCTCCCAACAGTAAAAGTTCCGAAACCTCCCAATAAATAAATTCCGTAACCTACTAATAATAAAATGTGACTAATCTCTCACTAAAAAATTGTGGCTCACTTATAACGTTTCAATAATTGACTGTGAATTTAAACTGGTAAATTTTGGACGTCAGCAGTGCTGCGTCATGGCCCTGAAAGATCATTCTGAATAAATTGAAAATTCTTACCTCAATAAGGTCGCCGGATAACGAATATATATCTGCTCCTATAAGAAATTTTTTGGCACAATCGAGTGCAATGCTGGCCGATAGATTTGTCACGTATAAAAAGAAACAACTGATTTTTCTTTTCAATAATCGGTATGACCAAGGATTGGAGAAATTAGTAAATTCTTTAAATTGAAATGAATGATTGTCAAAAGTTACTTTTTATGAGAAAGATTATTATTGAGAGATTTCTTTTTAAAAGCATTTGCATGGGACTTGATATAACAATCTACATATGCACGAGGCTGCTTTTACCTTATACTACAACGCTCAGGCACCGCCATCGCTCCCCACGACCGGCCCAGCGAACTCCATACACACGACTGCTCGCTAGCAACAATGACAACTGCTACACAGTTCCTACTGCAGTCAACTCTGCTCTTTGGTCTGAGATTCTCTTATAGCTTACATATTGCAGGCAGCGCGTGAGCAGTCCATGCAAATTACATCTGCTCAAGTGCGCTAGCAACAAATTCCTTAATCATGGACCTCTTACATAACCCTCCACTGGGGTGGAGGGGGGGGGGGCAAAAACTTGGCAGCGATGGTGAGTCAATTTGACTTGCCATGAGCAACAAATTTTTCTATAATCTATTTAGTTAACTAAGTCTACAGTCACAGAGTATATACATTATTGATGAGTGCGGAACATATTAAGAAACGAAATAGAGTGCACAAGCACTGAGTTCAGAAAATATTAAGAAATGACAAAATGTATATGCAGTGAATACAAAATATATTAACAAATGACAAAGTACACACGGACTGTAAAAGTCTTTAGCATTTTACAAGTACTGAATACATTAAGAAATGACATAAAGTGCACACGTACTGTAAAAGTCTTTAGCATTTTACAAGAACTAAATACATTAACAAATGAAATAAAGTGCACACGCACTGTAAAAGTCTTTAGCATATCTAGGACAACTGATCATATTAACAAATGAAATGAAGTGCACATGCACTATATAAGTCTTTAGCATTTTCTACAAAAAGTAAATACATTAACAAATGAAATAAAGTGCACATGCACTGTAAAAGTTTTTAGCATTTTGTACAAGAATTGAAGTGAAATAAAGTGCATATGCACTGTAAAAGTCTTTAGCATTTTTTTTACATGAACTAAATACATTAAGAAGTGACGTAAAGTGCACACACACTGTAATAGTCTTTATCATTTTTACAAAAACTAGGAAAGGAATGGGAAGGATAGCATCATGGTTGTAGTACAGTAGGTTGCACGTAGCTGCACAGAAAGTCCATATCTTTCTACAGAAGCACAACACCAAGTGAGACAATCTGAAGTTCTCTTCCCTGAAGTATTTATCAGTGTAGACAAGACACTGAAATATTGCATTAATATTGTATGTTATGATTTTGGTAGTACATTAGGTACACCAAATAGTAGGACCATAATAACATCTCCATCGTTCAAGGTGGTGAACAGCTTGGTATGTCAACACTACATTCTTGTAGAATCCATACTCTTACACCAATGTAGAATTAGTGCACAAATCAAATATAGTGCTCCATGATCATGAGGATGGACAGGACATACGGATATTGCAGTAATTGCTGGTAATTAGGCAACAAGGTGAAGGATACATTACCTCTTATGCTAGTCATCATAGAATTACACTAGTGTATCTACCGATCTGAATAATTATTGGCATTCATTGGCTATTTACACAGCATTTAAGTAGTATGTATGTATTATTACAGAACATTATTCACAGGTCACCTCACTACAGTACTTATTGGCATAGCATTTATGCATAAGTCATCTCATTACAGTAATTATTGGCATTGCATTTATGCATGTCATGTCATTACAGTAATCATTGGCATATCATTTATGCATGACTCATGTCATTACAGTAATCATTGGTATAGCATTTCTGCATAAGTCATCTCATTACAGTAATTATTGGCATAGCATTTGTGCACAAGTCATCTCATTATAATAATCATTGGCATACCATTTATGCAGTATTGCAAAACATCATTCATAACTCATTTCATTACAGTGATTTTTGGCATCATGTCATCTCATTACAGTAATCATTGGCATCATAAGACATCTCATTACAGTAATCAGTTGCATTCATTGGCCAGTTACTAAACATGTGGCTAGTATTGAGTATAACAAAACACTATTCATAACTCATCTGATTGCAGTAATTATTGGCATCATGTCATCTCATTACAGTAATTATTGGCATAGCATTTATGCATAAGTCATCTCATTACAGTAATCATTAGCATCATAAAACATCTCATTACAGTAATTATTGGCATTCATTGGCCAGTTATAAGGCATTTATTGTGCATTATTCAGAAGTAATCAATCAAAACACGAGTTACTGCGTGTAGCATCAAGCTGCTAGTGTTTATAAATGATATCATGTAAGTGACATAAGACATATTTAAAATGTAAGACATTGTAAGTATTACTCAAGGTCTCTAGTCCAATAATACATAGACATAAGGCAATCAATACATCAGAAAAATTTGCATTATATTTAGGACTAGAAATATATCTTAAACTGGTAGCATTATTTAGTTGTATACTGGTAATAGTTGGGACTGAGAATAAAAAAAATTTGTGCTAGCAATGCATTGTGTTGGGATCGATAGTCAATTGCTGGGGCATGAAAATATTTACTTTTGACTTATTGCTGGAAATAAGGATTAATAACGTCATTCGTTATGAGTCAGCTGTAGCAAGGTTGTGAAACAAGTAGAGTATATGTGATCATATTCATACATGATAGACACAACTGGGTAAAAAAATGCAAGTACTAGAACAGATTTAATAACTAACTGCTTATAGCATATTAATCTCATGAAAAGCTTCTCCTGGAAAAAAATACAAAATGGATTATTGACCTGAAAGAAAAATGTATATTATGCTGAAAAGTAGTACACCTCGAATTAACAGGTAATGAAACGTGGACTTAATATGTATGTACTCTAGCTGTCTTTCCCAAAACATTCAGTCATTATACTATGTGACATAAGACATACTGTCAACAGGAACTGCAAAAAATACTTAAATAATTATGTAGCATCTCCTAACTAATACAAAATATATAAACCTCATCATTACCATCATCTGCAAAGAAAAACTTCATTATTCATATTATCATAACTTCAGCATTATCATCATCTGCAAAGAAAAACTTCATAATTCATATTACCATATTCTTCATATAACTATTCATCATTATTTATTATCATCTGCAAAAAATAGACACTTCATTATTCATATTCATATTAGCATTTACTTCATACAACTATTCATCATAATTTATTACTTCCTATTGTATAGAGTTTCTTACTTCTAGCATATTTTATCACTAAAATTAACATGTGTAGTTCTGTCTGACAGCCTGCAATAATCGCCTCGTATTCTGATAGAAAAATAATTAGTTAAGACTGCTATTAAACAGTGTGTATAGTACATTCTTGTTAATGCATGTCAATTCTGATCCATTTACTCTTTATTCCACAGTATTGCATTTTCTTTCATTCATTCCAATGGTGAAATTTCCATTTCATAGTAAACCACTGTGGTTTGTTTAACTTATTTCTTTTACACATTATTGCTTTCTGAAAATGATGAATACGGATTAATATCTTGCATTTAAATCATGTACCCATTAAATAAAAACTTGTTTCTAGTGATACGACTAGGCATACAGCATAGCAAGACAGAAAACGTATTATGTCAAAAACATAGACAGTTTTCAAGTGCAAAAAATGTACACACAGTATCATAATGTAGTAGCAAAAAATGTAGAATAGTCAAGATGTTGAGATGATATATGGCAAAATGTCAATGTCAACTGGTGTTTGTTACATCTTAAACATTTCATAGTGCATACAGACAAAAATTCTACTTTCGATAGGAAAACAATCATACGTACACAAAAAATGGAAAATGTGGACGGTCTGATGTGTAACGACAAGAAAAGCGACCTGCTAACCTTACCTTGCTGGGCACTTGCCAAGAAAAAACATAATCATCATCAGTAAGTAGTCACATAAATGGCATTACAGTGTGATAAATCATAAAGTATGTTCATTCAATAAAGAGTTTAATATTGGAGACATGGTGATTGCCTTTGCTTTTTCTGATTCTCAAAGTTTCGACGCGTACTACATTGGGATGAGGAATGCTGTGAATTCTATATGGACCTGCATATAGAAGCTCTAATTGACTGCATCTACTCTTTCCTCTGTTGGATAAATAGTGTGTGCGTGTAAATATCTTCTGTCCAATGTGAATGTCACAGCATGTACAAACCTGTTTTTGCTATCTTCTCCGGCTCTCTGCGGCACGTTTGATGTTGTTGAGCGCAATGTCAATTACTTCATGGTGGCGTAGTCGACGAGATGTAGGAAAAGATACTAATTCTTTAATTTTGTTAGGTGGTTCAACATTTTTCAATATAACAGTCGGAGATAGCAAAGTACATTCATTTGGTATGGAGTTAATTACATCCTGGAATGAGAGTATGTGTGTATCCCAATCAATATGTTTTTTATGGCAGTATATTCTACACAGTTTACCAATTTCTTTCATTAATCGTTCAGAAGGGTTTGAAAAAGCATGATACCTGGATATATAGATCGGAGAAATGTTTCTAGCTAGTAACATACGTGTCCATATCGCAGATCGAAATTGTGGTCCATTGTCGGAAATTACACTCCTGGAAATGGAAAAAAGAACACATTGACACCGGTGTGTCAGACCCACCATACTTGCTCCGGACACTGCGAGAGGGCTGTACAAGCAATGATCACACGCACGGCACAGCGGACACACCAGGAACCGCGGTGTTGGCCGTCGAATGGCGCTAGCTGCGCAGCATTTGTGCACCGCCGCCGTCAGTGTCAGCCAGTTTGCCGTGGCATACGGAGCTCCATCGCAGTCTTTAACACTGGTAGCATGCCGCGACAGCGTGGACGTGAACCGTATGTGCAGTTGACGGACTTTGAGCGAGGGCGTATAGTGGGCATGCGGGAGGCCGGGTGGACGTACCGCCGAATTGCTCAACACGTGGGGCGTGAGGTCTCCACAGTACATCGATGTTGTCGCCAGTGGTCGGCGGAAGGTGCACGTGTCCGTCGACCTAGGACCGGACCGCAGCGACGCACGGATGCACGCCAAGACCGTAGGATCCTACGCAGTGCCGTAGGGGACCGCACCGCCACTTCCCAGCAAATTAGGGACACTGTTGCTCCTGGGGTATCGGCGAGGACCATTCGCAACCGTCTCCATGAAGCTGGGCTACGGTCCCGCACACCGTTAGGCCGTCTTCCGCTCACGCCCCAACATCGTGCAGCCCGCCTCCAGTGGTGTCGCGACAGGCGTGAATGGAGGGACGAATGGAGACGTGTCGTCTTCAGCGATGAGAGTCGCTTCTGCCTTGGTGCCAATGATGGTCGTATGCGTGTTCGGCGCCGTGCAGGTGAGCGCCACAATCAGGACTGCATACGACCGAGGCACACAGGGCCAACACCCGGCATCATGGTGTGGGGAGCGATCTCCTACACTGGCCGTACACCACTGGTGATCGTCGAGGGGACACTGAATAGTGCACGGTACATCCAAACCGTCATCGAACCCATCGTTCTACGATTCCTAGACCGGCAAGGGAACTTGCTGTTCCAACAGGACAATGCACGTCCGCATGTATCCCGTGCCACCCAACGTGCTCTAGAAGGTGTAAGTCAACTACCCTGGCCAGCAAGATCTCCGGATCTGTCCCCCATTGAGCATGTTTGGGACTGGATGAAGCGTCGTCTCACGCGGTCTGCACGTCCAGCACGAACGCTGGTCCAACTGAGGCGCCAGGTGGAAATGGCATGGCAAGCCGTTCCACAGGACTACATCCAGCATCTCTACGATCGTCTCCATGGGAGAATAGCAGCCTGCATTGCTGCGAAAGGTGGATATACACTGTACTAGTGCCGACATTGTGCATGCTCTGTTGCCTGTGTCTATGTGCCTGTGGTTCTGTCAGTGTGATCATGTGATGTATCTGACCCCAGGAATGTGTCAATAAAGTTTCCCCTTCCTGGGACAATGAATTCACGGTGTTCTTATTTCAATTTCCAGGAGTGTACTTTCAATATATGCCCTACATGAAATAAAAAATCTTTTACAAATGCACTCCAAATAGATTTAGCAGTAGCTTTGCGTAACGGAGTGAAGGTAACAAATTTCGAAGTGAGTTCAGCATCAACAAAGATATAACAAAAACCTCTATTAGTTCTGGGAATCGGACCAAAAATGTCTACAGCGGCCATGTGTCTCCATTTAACGGGTACAATGGGATGTAACGGAGGAATATGTGAAGTTGTGTCTGATTTAGCTTTCTGGCAGATTTTACATGACGCTAAAACTCGTCGAACACGTTTCTCCATGTTGGCAAAATAACAGTTCCGTCTCAGTATAAGGAAAAATCTTCTGGCTCCATAATGTGCGTAACTTGAGTATACCAAATTAATTTGTTAACAAGTTCGTCAGGAATACATAATAATTAATTGTTGCTGTCAGGATGAGAGCGGCGAAACGGAATGTTCTTGCATACAGTAAAATGGTTTCTAATGGTAACGTTATTCTTATCTTGCCAAAAGCGTTTAATTTCTTTCCACAAGTTGTCTTTGCTCTGCTCTTGTGCTATGTCTCGTAATGACGACGAAATGAAATTTTCAAATGCAACTTGTTGAATATACATGACGCTAAAATTTGCTTGGCAGAAGTTGGTTGTGATGTCTTGCTGATTTTGTGTACGGATATTCGGAATAGGATAATGTTTAGCTTTAAATGTGTCATGCTGTTTAACTTGAAATTCATACATAAAACCGGAAATAGTACCAGGGATGTTGTCAAAAACTGGAGCTTGCTGTAAAAGAATTTTGCGTAGCTCTGTACGTTCGTCGTCTGCATTTGCACTGCTCTGTTTTACTTTTTCAGAAATCATTTGCATAACGTCATAGTCCACTTCGTCTGGTGTATTGTAGTTGTGTACGTACGTTAGGGTGACCGAATTATTTTCGATGAAAACCGGGACATATTCACCCGGGTGCCAATGGACACCTCATTCCACATGTAACCAGGTTTCTTAATTTTAAATATTAATGTTTTGTTGATACATTTTGTTAACCTGATTATTATAACTAATAATAGGATACAAAAGATTGATATAATCTACATTATCTGTATAATTAATGACATTTATTAAACGTATACAGTAATGAAGAAATGTATTACGATTTTACGAAATTTTACAGCCATTCAACTTTTAATCAATTAATATTAACATGAGCTTTATTATGACTGAGCACTTGTAGATGGAATTGACTGTCCTTGGAGAAAAGGGTATTTTTCACTGCCTCCAGCCTTCTTGATCATGTCTTTGTTCTTTGAGACACAGTGATAAAACTCGGCACAATCCATTTTGTAGTTGTACAGGATCTGCAGGATTGCTTCAAGAGAGCCCACCTCCATTCTGTTTCTTTCATCAGTCCACTGGATATTCATGAACGAAAATATTCTTTCCACATTGGCATTATGGGCTGGAATTGCAAATAAATACCTTGCAATTATTACCAACTCAGAGTAATGCTGAAGACAGTCACAGCTTTTAAAAAAAACTCACCCACTTCTCACGACATTCCATTGGTGTTATTTTTTTTCATCATTCCACTTGTGAAGACTTTCTTCAACAAAATTGGTCAGTATGCCGAACTGGTCAAAGAGAATGGAATCATCGATTTCAATCTTTTTACTCTTCAAATAAGAAACCGTCTCTTCAACACTTTCCCATTTTGGCACTCTCTTCAGTAACATCCAATCAAACACCGGCGATGAGGGTAAATATGAGGCACTCCACTTGCTTTGATATTCTACACAAGTGTCATAAAACTTGTTAACTTCTTCTCTAAAACTCCTTTCCGCTGCTTCTGACACTTCTGCTCTTTTAAGGACAGATTTAACATTAAAAGAAATGAACTGCTGTTCTCTCCTCTTAGTAACAGTTTCCAGAGTATTTTTCAAGACATCATTTACCTCTATTACACTTTTCGTGCTTCCCTCAATTTCCTTTATCCCATGCTGCAAAGTGCTAAGCTGACTGTGAATGAACCATAAGTAGGCTTCACTTAAAGGGTTACTGAAAAACTGAACCAATATTTTGGGGGCTTTGTCTTCACTTAGGAAAAAATCTTTTAACGGTTCAAACAGGCGGATTACTCTTTTAACTGCTGGAAACAGTGATAACCAGCGCGTTTTCGAGTGACACATTACATTCATATATTCAGTTCCCACATAATCACAGAACTCCTTAAGACTCTCTGTTCTAACAGTATATATGTAAAAGTGTGAGTATACCTTCATTACGATAGTTTCAACATCACAGCTTAAACTGTCAGCAGATGTCTGCACGCTATTGTGTAAAACATGTGCAGGGCACCCTATGCCTTCAATGTTTTCATGCAATGTTGCCTTTAATTTGGTAAATACATTGCATTTTCCTTGTCTTTTTAAACAATCAAAGTTTGTGTTGGTGTTGTCTCCACAAAATGCCACACATTTATTTTTCCCAAGATCAAACATTTCGATAGTATTCATACAAAATCTTGAAATTTCGTCAGTTGTTTCATGACGTAGGGAACTCACCTTCAAAAGATTTGTCTGAATTTCCTGATTAATGTCAAAAAACTGAACAACAAACGGAAATATTTTAGTGGTCTTATGTTTGCTGGCATCAGTGGATAGCCCGTATAAAGAAGACTTTTTGATGTATTCAAGGCTTTCCTTTACACTCTGGGGAGCAATAACTCCTTTGACTAAGGCTGACACTTTGGTTCTTGCTGAACTAAACTTTTTTGCAATGGAAGAATCATCAAACATAATGCTGTTAAGCTTATTAGTACAATCACTAGATCTATAAGTTTGGTGATGTTTTACCGTGTGGTAGGCTAGTGTAAGCTCGGCTGCTCGAACTTTCGTCTCTTCACTTGACTGATGTTTCACAAAATAATTTTGTAGATTTTTACTGCAGCTCGGTGCACTGTATCTGTTAATGTGTTTCTTTGACCTGATGTGATCAACAATGTCGGAACGTCCACCAAGACTTATACTAATAAAACAGCTACATACGGAATACTCTGCTTCGTAATCAAAACGACCTTTCTTAATGAAATTCCATTCCTTGGAATAACAGTCACTGAACTTGCAGGCACGTTTCGGCATTGCGTTTCACAGTACTGAGCAATAATACCACTAATATGAGAAAAAACTATTGCAGTTTGTCTGATAATGAGTGTGTGAGTAAGTGGCGCGACAATCGGACGGTTTCATAGGTATGTTACAATAATACAACTTACTACTTGTTGGCCAAAGTACCACTCAAAGTAAATTATTGCCTGAGTGTATCAATAATGATACTGTGATTACTAGTATGGGACAATGGAGATTTTAGACAAATAAGCTAAAATATATAAATTTCTTGTGTTGTATTTCCTTTAATATAGCGAAATCCCAAAAATTTGAGAAAGTTTCACGAAATGTATTTAAAAACTGAATTCCGGGACTTTTGAGCGTCCCGAAACAAATTTTCGGGACACCGGAACACGGGGGTTAAAAACCGGGACACTCCCGGATTTCCGGGACATTTGGTCACCCTAACGTACGTATCTGTGAACAATGTGGAATGACAGTCTATGTTACGCGATGTCGAAATGACCTCTGTTCGATTAATTGCTTGTTATTCTGCAGATAAATCGTGCTGAAATTCTAGTGCCAGTTGTATATTTTCATCCTTTAACATTAAACAAGAATTTTGAAAGTCAACAATTGCGTCATGTTGTACCAAAAAATTCGTACCTAAAATAACGTCTGTTGTCAATAAGGGAACAATCGAAAACTTTGAGTGGAACGTATGACCTGCAATACAAAACGATAAGTGTGTCTGTAATTTTACATTTACTCCTTTACCAGATACTGCTCCTTTTACTTTAGTTTTGCCTAATGGTAACGTAGGATAGGTATTCTCTTCGTTACATTAGTCGAAAGTTTCCTCATTTATGACTGACATAGGTGATCCAGAATCGATTACTGCTGAAAATGTGGATGATCCAGTCTTTACTTCGATGACAGGGTGGGAAATGGTTTTTTGAATAACTGGTTTTTCATGCAAAAGAGTGTCTCGGATGTCGTCAAAAGTAATAACATTTTCGTGAACAAGATTCTCTGTGTCAAAAGTATTGCTTGCGTTGCTGGAAGATGCAACCTGTACTATATCTAGTCAAATTCTTTCTGACGTGCTGTTATTTGCACGAGGATGCTGTGGCATTTCAACTATTTGTACTGTTCTGTTATTTCGTCCTGACGTATTTGGCTCGGAATGATACCGACTGTCTGGTTTATTCATGATAATCTGCTGCTCGTAAGACCTACTGTTATTAAATGTACGCTGAAATCTGTGCTCATTACTTTTACGTCTGTCATGATAGTCATCCCTATACGGCACGTTGCGATTGGAGTTAAAATGATGTGTTTTCTGTACATACTGATTTCCTTGTTGCTGTGAGTTACTATTTGGTGGAGCCGACGCTATACGCCTAGGCGGCGAAACATTAAAGCTTGTTTGACCTTGCAGACTACATTTTTGGTTAGGTATGCTAACTGGCTGGTTTCTTGCTGTTGTGTGGAAAAGCCTCTATTGTTACCAAAATGTGTTTGCTGTTGCTGATAATTTTCACGATACTGATAATTACAATTTTTTCTGGTATTAAAATTATGCTGTTAGTTCTTGTCATTTCGGGAATGTCTAATGAAAACTGTCACTTTCGGTAAAACTTGTCGTATCAGGTTTTCTTTACTCATTCCTAATCCTACATAGATCGATAGGTGAAGAGTGGTTTTGATAGATATAAAGGATAGTAAAAGAGTAGGCAGCAGTGCAGAAAACTAAAGAAGAAATAGCACTACTACGGCTCAGGGCCCTGTGCACGCTACAGCACATATTCATCGAAGTGTAATGAATCCCCTGAAGTCACTAACGCCCTGCAAATAAATTTTAGTTCCTGCATTACAGGCCGAGCTGGTGGAAAAGCAAAGCTAAATTGTTGTATGCAATCCAAAGGGTGAATCTGTGTTCTGTCATTTTTAAATACCTTAAATTTCCTAACAGATAGAAAGTGCTTGCAATCAAAATTATCGTCTCTGAATGTCTGAGCGGGCTCAGGATTGTATGATAATCTGTTTGTCTGTGGCTGTTCGAATCTAAGACACGTACTCTCTGTAAATTACCTAAATTATACTGGCTGTGAGAGTGTGAGAAATGTTCGGAAAGTGGTGTATGCTGTGACGTGTTAAAGGCTGAAACATTTTTCGTTTCAGTCATTTCATGCTGTAAAGATGACAGTTTTCTGCGTAATGTATTATTGGACGAACCTATCTCACTGATTGTCTGCTGTATGTTTTGGAATTCGGGTGTTTGATTAAACGAAATTGGTGACGTATCGTCTGATTTGGTGTCATTGTTATTTTCGATAACATCAATACGACTGGCCAATTCATCGATTTTTTTCAGTCAGTGCTTTTACCTTATCGTCATTTTTAGTGTCAAAAACATTAACTTGTTTTTGGTTTTTACGGGTGGTTTTGTTCACTTTCTTAACGTCTGCTTTAATGGCATCGGGATCCTGTATTAATTCCAATTGTTCAAGTCTGCTGGTCGTTGTCTGATAGTCTACTGTGTGTGTGTCTGTTTTTGTTTTAAGAGCGGAGATTTCAAGATGCAATTCAGTGTTCAACTTCTTGATAGCATTAATTTCGTCTGATACTGTTGCAATGTTGTTGTCTACGTATGTTTTTGCTTTCGTAAACAACTTACGCTTATCTTCCTGTCTCTGTGCAGTAATTGTTTCCATGACTTGTTTCTTTACTTTGTTCTGTTCCTGTATAAATTTACGGTAACGCGTTTCACTGTTTTGTAGGTGGTGATTAAAACCTTCGTCAATTTGGCTGTTCTGTTGTTCGAATTTCTTGTCTACTTTCGCATCCAGTGGGCGTGAAAGTTCTGCTGACATTAATTTAAACTCGTCGCGTAACTGTGTTGCGTTTTTTGAACATTGTTTAGCAACTGCACTAATTTCATCTCTAAGTAATTTTGTTGTGGTTGCATGTGTATTACATATTTCTTGTGCAACGGATCTAATTTCTTCACTACTATTCCTAGCACTAGCCTTAATTTCCTCACGTAACTGTTTTTTAGTTTCATTACATTGCTCGGCAACGGCTGTAATCTGTTCAGTAAGCTGTTCAGTAGAGGTGTCAAGTTTTTCATTACTCTGTTTGAGTTTTTCATTAAGTTGTTTGTAATTGTTGTCTTGTTTTTCATTCGACTGTTTGAGATTTTCATTAAGTTGTTTGTTCGGTTCATTGAGTTGTTGTTTGAGATTTTCATTAAGTTGTTGTTTGAGATTTTCATTATTTTCATTAATTTGTTGTTTGAGATTTTCATTAAGTTGTAGCAATAATGCCATAACTCGATCCATGCTAAAATTAGCTGCTGTATTCTCTGTGCTGTGTGATGATGTATCTGCATGTGTCACGTTTTGTGTACCACTAACCATTTGGTCATGTCTGATTCACAAAAAGGTTTGCCAATCGGATGTGCACTGTTGGTCGCTACATCGGAATCAAATAAATTTGACGTGTTTTGTGTATATTGTTCACCTTCGTTAGAATCATTTATCTGTTCACTGTGTAAATTTTGCAAATCAGGTGTATTAAACTTGTAACCTCCCCCTCACTTATCGACCTTAATGACAGTGAAAAATTAAACCGCGTGTACCTAATGGAAATTTGGGAAAAGCAATCGTCACCGAAGTTAATCTATCGGTAAAGAGGGAGGAAAGGGTTACATCTAAATGAAAGGAAAAATGCAAATGAAACTGGTGGAAATTAATTTTGAAAAGGGGTAAAGTTAATAAAGAAAGTAAATGTGCGGCCGTTACGTTAACAATTAACTAGCGGTAATTAGATATTTGAGATTTGGGGGAAATCACGGTCGCCAGTCCTAAGGACAATTACTATAGTAACTGAAAAAGAAAGGTTATTACACATATAATTAACACTAGAAGCGTGGCAACTGAAGGTTGACACGTGTAGTGTGAAAACTGAAAGTTTGTCAGAAGTAATAAATTTCGCTACACTCTGACTTAATTTAGCAAAAGAATTAATAAAACCGAAAAATCGAAAGTTAATTTAGTGACTGAAGTTAATAGTGAGCTTTCTTTCTGAAGCACATCGAAATCCAGTAAAATACGGTTAGTCTTGGACTACCTCAACAATCATTTCAAAAGCAACTTGACTCTACGCAATTTAGAAACAAGAGATTTAACTTTGAACTTGAATTAAATGATTCTGAACTATTAACAATAGTAAAACTTAGTACGTACCAAGCTGAGCTGCAGTCACAGGTGAGCTAAAATATGCTAACAAAACTCGCACTCTAAATTTGTGCTCGTGTAACCTAAATATTGTAGCCAGCTACTGAACTTTGAAATTAAAGCAGTGAAATCTAATCATATTATTTTAATGCTGGCGTTTGAATTTCAACGACACTCGGGTTCATTTCGGAAAAGGAAGGGACCCTGCTTGGCAATGCAATCGGGACAATGAGCAACAAAGGTTCATGCTAAGTTGCTGTAATTTTGCGAGGCAAATGGAACAATTTGAAAAGCTGAGGTCTGCCATACAGTTCTGAAACTTTACGTGCTTTTAGTCTTCCTTGTTGGTTGATTGAAGGTTTGAAGCCGTCGATCGAGGAGGTGGCGACAGTCACTCATTGTCGGCCGTCGCTGTTGCAGAAGCTGGATGTTGGCGCGCCTTCTTCTCGACACGGTCACCAGGCGAAACGGGCTCTTGATGTGCGCCAGCTAATGCTTCCCGTCCGCGACACCATGTCAGAAACTATCATCGCGAGTCGAGCGCAATTACATGCTGCCAAACCCCGAAAGCGCGGCAACTCGCGGGAGCGTCACACAACACCTGCTCCACTCGCTACTCCCGCCAGACTCTCACTGCCCGCGCTCCACGCGGCAGAGTTAACACTCCCAAAGATCCTACACACTTTGATTCTTCACACGACCCATCGATGTAATCGTTCGATAGCAGTTTTCCCTAGGCAAGACCCAGCGTAAAAATACAAATAATATTTACGAAACAAACCAATTATACATCGACATAAGTGCATAAATATATATATACAAACATTAAAACAATTACAATATATAAAGAGACAGAAATGTCATATCTTGAGGTAACAAAACATGGAAAAAAATAATAGTACAATAGATGAAAATAGGAGGATATGCATTTCCGGCGTTACACGTGCCCCACATTGTCTGAGGATGTTCGTGTAACGTAAACAGACTCAGAAAATGTCCCAAAAAAGAAACAGCGGAAATGCATATGCTCAAAACATCAACAAAAGTTAGCATTCGTCTAATTAACCATAAATCAATTTTTAGACCATAATAATTGAGTGGAGACACTCCTAATCTTATTCCACTCCGTCACCTTGCACAAAATAAAACAGGTTGACAACATATTAAAATTCATAGAAAATATAGAAAATGGTTTAGCTATTCCAAAATCATTAAAATTCGTAACACTATGAGAAATGGAATACTATTTGCAAAATTAATTAGATTGCATGGTCATAAAAACAGGTAGATCAAAATACGCAAATAAATAATTAAATAGACTACACATTTTATATAACCTTTTGATAATTAATATTCTCGTCACGAGAATCTACTTAACGCTAAACAAGAAAATAATATTCAGTAGATCGAAAAAAACATAAATATTGACAGCAGAATTCTTTCACATCAGCTGTCCGGGAAGAAAAACTATTCCGCCTTTCGTACCCGCAAGTACAAAGAATGCCGAGAGCGGCACGGAGAGCCTACGGCGGCACAAGAGCCGACAGCGGCTCCGCCTCGTCAGTATTGTTGCGCCCGCCTGTGCGGCACGCTTGATCTCACTCGCCTGTCTAACGGCATTTCCAGAACGTCCGCTTCACTGAATTCTTTGGGAAGAACTCACTGCCGAGTTATCTCAAGGAGTCCTTTAACACTATCACAGTGGATAACTCAACACTGTCCATCATCACACGCATGTACTAGCCTGAAACTTAAAACACCGTCTAAGTACATCGGCAATGACTAGTAACACACATATTCATGAAATCTTACAGTTAGTTACAAAATCATATTTACATTGCTTAATCTACTGTGACTCAGCTGAAAACTTAAACCAGCAGCTTGGATTTTTCAATTGATAAATAATCACTTTCTCTTAAATCATTTAGTCAAAATTAATTACTTATTAATTACAACTTCTTTAATGTCCTCTTGGTCAGGCAAAAGCATGGCAATCTAGCAAACCTTAAATCTCACACTCTATATTTACATATTGTACAAATTACCAATTGTGTGGTATTAATCGATCCTAGGTTGGTACAATTTCAATTCTACTATATTCCGTATTCCTAATCGTTTTCCAGAGCTTGGATACTCTAAGCAATAAGCATTTGTGTGAGGTATACCAATGACTTTATATGGTCCATTTTAAACAAACTTAAATTTAGAGATTTCATGGTCTAACTCGCTCGATTTCTCAAGAGCTTTTACAAGTACTAAGTCTCCGATTGCAAACTTAGCAAAACGCGCTTTAGTGTCATGACGACGTATGCGAGCATCGGCTTTTAGCTTCATTACTTCTCGCAAACGATCCTTTTTCACACCAATACTAATGTCAATCCGTGGAGGGAATTTGATTATCTCTTCCACTAAACTTTTACTTCTGTCATCCAACAGGATTTCCTCTGGAGAAAATCCCGTCGATTCATGTCTCAAGGTGTTCATAATTCTCTTAAATTCTGCTTCATATTAGCCCCATGCCCTATGGTTGTGATGACAATAGGTACGGGAAAGTCGGCCTCGTCTTTGTTCGTGTGTTACGTTTGACACACCGTCTACAATACTTTCCAATTCACTTTCTACATTATTGTCAATGCCGAGATTCCTCATGTTACGGCAGTTCAGATTCATTCCTACGTCAATGTCATCCGGCCACTCAACAATGTGTATAGGCTGGTATTGCCTATGCACACCGTCTCCTGCCTCGTCAAAACCAACTACCATTGTTTTATCTAGTGACATACATGTCAAAGTTTTGCTCTCGCAGTTAATCACTGCACGGTACTTTAATAGCCAATCTAACCCGATAATTACTTCCGTAGTTAAGTCTGGCACGACGACAAACTCTTGCTCAAATCGTGCCCCACATATCTCGAAGTTGACAAAAATCTGTTTTGTGACCGGTTTACTGGCCTTCCCAGTAGCACCGATAATTTTCACTCCTGTTACTGGCATAACTACGATGCCAGGTCTGTCTTTCAGTAACTCAAATATTTTCACAGATACAGCACTCAATTCTGCACCGGTGTCAATCAACACGTTTAGTTGTAGGTCGTGCATATTAACAGACACTACTACCTGTCTACACTTGCCCTCGACTGTTTCTTTATTTTCCCGCAGTAAATCCTCGTCTATATCCAGGTCATTCCAGAAAAAACCATCCGGCTTTGATCCTAAATCCGGTTTATCTGGCGGCTTTTTCAGCCTCTGTTCACATACAGTTTTAATTTCAACACGTTTGTCCTGAGGCTTAGTCTGTAGCGTCGCCTCCAATACCGAAACCTTTTCCTGTAACTCGTCAACTAGTGAGTGTTGCTTTGCTATCAATTCACTAATTGTCACCTTCGTTGATTCCTCTTTAATCAGATTGATCTCATCTGCCAATCTACCAGGAAGAATGTGCCCAGTAGCATCTGAAATTACTTCCTCTGGATCTGTGCAACCCACACTGCTACCGTCTGACCGTATAACGTCAGCTCTAACCTCATACACGCTGTAATCTACGTGCTTTTCTACCAATCGTGTCCGGCTATCAGTAAAATTTTCGTAATCTTTCTCCTTAATCCTGTCGCAATGTTTAAACTGGATGTTCGCGTCGGATGGGTCGGCTACTTCTACCATTACAACTTTCGGTAAAGTCTGCCGGTTAGGGCCAGAACTTTCCGTTACTACTTCAACATTCAACTCCTGCGGGACGAAACACGACGCATCTTGCTCGTGCTCCCCATTAACATCAACTATTTCTAGTAAAGTCTGCCGGTTAGGGCCAGAACTTTCTATCACTTCACAATCACTATCTTCCTGCGGGACGAGACGCGGCAAATCCTGCCCGCGCTCCCCATAAACACTTCTCCCGTACAGGCCCCTATAATCTCTTAGTTCGTCGTATAAGCGACCGAACTGCCTTAACCAGACCTCATCCCTCTCTGCATCTCCTCGCTCGATGACGGACGTTTTATCCGACATCTGATCTTCTTTCAACACTTGCGAATCATTCTTAAACTCAATCTCCAGTTCAGCTGTGGGTATTACAGCTGCCACTTTATAATCGATTTCCGGAACACTACTTAAATTGTTCTCACTGACAGTGAATGTACTTCCTACTGCCGTGTCTACAGCTGATCTACTACTTGTGGGCGCACTCCTTTCTCCTAACACTGGCACACTCTCCCGCCGTTGATTATTCCATACGGAATTTTCATAACGACGACACCTGGGTTTTCTCCTGTTATTGGGCCGCCAAAATTTCTCCACGCCCGGTCGGCCCCTCACCGGCGCGGCTAATGGTTTCCCTGTCTCGTCCCAGCAGATACGCTCCCCGGATACTGCTGAGGCGGCTGGTCACACCCTCTGGCGTTATTACTATTCTGTGAAGCCCGTATCACACTAGTATGATACTGGTTTCCGTCATTCCGGTTATTATTTGCATTGTACCGATTGTTATTACGGTCCGAACCATTATTGTTATTGCTGCCATGGTTGCGGTATGCATTATTCCCATGGTTATCGTTGTTGTGGTTGCTGTGGTACCCGTTGTTGTTACCACGGCCTCTACCACTGTCGCGATTATTGCGCCAATTGTCCTCGTCCTCCACTCTTTCCAGGAAATCATTTATTGTCCTGTAATTGCTTCCTACGTAGCGTTTTGTATCATCTGGAAGCTTTTTGTAGAGTTCCCAGACTATTTCGGATTCCGTGCGGCGATCACGCAAATATTCCAACTTGCGGATCCAGCCCTCACAAAACTCCTTCATCGAGCCACGCGAATTCGCATCGAAAGGCCTCGATACGACAAATTCGCGCCAGACACTTTGCTGTTTTTGCTCTGACCAGTATTCAGCCAGAAACAAATTTTTAAACTCGTCAAAAGTCAGGTTCGTAATGTTGAGGTTTAAGCCCCAACGCTTGGCATCACCAGCCAACACATCAATAACCATGATCTGGGTAAAACTCTTTCACAATTTTTAATGAAATCCGTCGGGTGTATAGCGCCTTTTTTCAAGGGGTCGAACCGCTCCTCTTTCGTCAACAACTCCGAACTATGTGCACAGATTGGCACATAGCTCTGTTTTTCGTCAAGTTTCCTTTCTAATTCCGACACCCTCGTAATCACTTGGCAAGTGGTTGTCGCAAGCGTTTCCACTTCCCTCTTTTTCTCTTCGCAGGTATTAGCCTGCTTCGTCACTTTGGTATCTACTTCGGATACTAAAGCCTTTAAAGTTTCCACCTTCTGTTGATCCTCTTTTCTCACTAATTGAATTTGTTCCGTCACCTTATTCTCGATGATCGGAGCAACTGCGTCTCCTACACTTTTCTCGATTCTGCTAATTTCGGAATCAAAACGAGTATTTATGCTCGCAATTTCCGCCTGAACGCCTACCATTTCCTGTTTAAGATTACCGATTTCGGTATTAATCACGACAATATCGTCTTTGATTTTATCAACTTTTGCGTTAACAACTTCAACATTGTTGTTAACAACATTAATAGCTTTGTTCTGATTGTCTAGCATTCGTTCAATTTTTTTAGACTGAGCTACTTGCTTGGCAGCCTGAGCTTCTTGCTTGGCAGCCTGATCGTCTTGCTTGGCAGACAGAGCTTTAATTTCTGCCGATTGACTCTTGATTTCGTTAATCAAAACATTCAATAAATCAGTTAAATTCCCGGAAACTACCGGTTTTACTTCCGCAGCGGCTTCCTCTTTAATTGTCCCCCCGTATTCGTCATCAAGGGATTCAGATTTGATTTTCACTTCCGATTCCGAAACAATTTCTAAAGTTTGGAATTCCATTTCTGCTCTTTGTTGCGTTTCGGCGGTCGCGTCTTTCATGCTAGCCGCCTGCCCCTGAACAATGGGTACCGTGGTGCGCGTTTCCCACTGTTCGACCGATTGTTCCGTATCCAAGTCTACCAAATTTTGGCAATTGTTGCCTTCACTCATTTTAATATTTTTCAATATAAATGCCAAATCTCAAATCTAATTAGGATTCCTCACACTAATATTCTCGCCGACGTATCGACCATTTCGTAACCAGTACTTTGTTACGAGATTTGCACAATGCAAAATTCGTGTCCAGAACAACCTCAAATCTGAAGATTGTCCTGTCACCAGGTCGCCACGTGTAACCTCCCCCTCACTTATCGACCTTAATGACAGTGAAAAATTAAACCGCGTGTACCTAATGGAAATTTGGGAAAAGCAATCGTCACCGAAGTTAATCTATCGGTAAAGAGGGAGGAAAGGGTTACATCTAAATGAAAGGAAAAATGCAAATGAAACTGGTGGAAATTAATTTTGAAAAGGGGTAAAGTTAATAAAGAAAGTAAATGTGCGGCCGTTACGTTAACAATTAACTAGCGGTAATTAGATATTTGAGATTTGGGGGAAATCACGGTCGCCAGTCCTAAGGACAATTACTATAGTAACTGAAAAAGAAAGGTTATTACACATATAATTAACACTAGAAGCGTGGCAACTGAAGGTTGACACGTGTAGTGTGAAAACTGAAAGTTTGTCAGAAGTAATAAATTTCGCTACACTCTGACTTAATTTAGCAAAAGAATTAATAAAACCGAAAAATCGAAAGTTAATTTAGTGACTGAAGTTAATAGTGAGCTTTCTTTCTGAAGCACATCGAAATCCAGTAAAATACG
Source organism: Schistocerca serialis cubense (assembly GCF_023864345.2). Lineage (NCBI taxonomy): Eukaryota > Metazoa > Arthropoda > Insecta > Orthoptera > Acrididae > Schistocerca > Schistocerca serialis. Next base: position 1,231,186,400 of record NC_064638.1, on the reverse strand, counting down.
GTTAGTCTTGGACTACCTCAACAATCATTTCAAAAGCAACTTGACTCTACGCAATTTAGAAACAAGAGATTTAACTTTGAACTTGAATTAAATGATTCTGAACTATTAACAATAGTAAAATTTAGTACGTACCAAGCTGAGCTGCAGTCACAGGTGAGCTAAAATATGCTAACAAAACTCGCACTCTAAATTTGTGCTCGTGTAACCTAAATATTGTAGCCAGCTACTGAACTTTGAAATTAAAGCAGTGAAATCTAATCATATTATTTTAATGCTGGCGTTTGAATTTCAACGACACTCGGGTTCATTTCGGAAAAGGAAGGGACCCTGCTTGGCAATGCAATCGGGACAATGAGCAACAAAGGTTCATGCTAAGTTGCTGTAATTTTGCGAGGCAAATGGAACAATTTGAAAAGCTGAGGTCTGCCATACAGTTCTGAAACTTTACGTGCTTTTAGTCTTCCTTGTTGGTTGATTGAAGGTTTGAAGCCGTCGATCGAGGAGGTGGCGACAGTCACTCATTGTCGGCCGTCGCTGTTGCAGAAGCTGGATGTTGGCGCGCCTTCTTCTCGACACGGTCACCAGGCGAAACGGGCTCTTGATGTGCGCCAGCTAATGCTTCCCGTCCGCGACACCATGTCAGAAACTATCATCGCGAGTCGAGCGCAATTACATGCTGCCAAACCCCGAAAGCGCGGCAACTCGCGGGAGCGTCACACAACACCTGCTCCACTCGCTACTCCCGCCAGACTCTCACTGCCCGCGCTCCACGCGGCAGAGTTGACACTACCAAAGATCCTACACACTTTGATTCTTCACACGACCCATCGATGTAATCGTTCGATAGCAGTTTTCCCTAAGCAAGACCCAGCGTAAAAATACAAATAATATTTACGAAACAAACCAATTATACATCGACATAAGTGCATAAATATATATATACAAACATTAAAACAATTACAATATATAAAGAGACAGAAATGTCATATCTTGAGGTAACAAAACATGGAAAAAAAATAATAGTACAATAGATGAAAATAGGAGGATATGCATTTCCGGCGTTACAAACTGGGCAGCGTTCATTGTAACGGAAAGTGCCGCGTCATCAATTGTCGTTAAATTAAATGTGGACATAACTGAATTTGTTCGTTCATCATTTCGAATAAAATCATTACTGGTGGTCGGCACGCACTGAATGTCAGTAATTGGACGATTATCATTAAGACACTGAGTATCGCTAGTATTATCCGTCAATTTATTCAGGTCGGCTTTTTCGCTCACAGCGCATCGCGATGTACTGTTAGCAGTTTTTCGCGGCATTTTCACAAATCAAAGGTAAGCACAAAATCAAACAAAGACAAACCAAAAATGGAACAAATACAACAACAAAAACAAACAGCAATAAATTGCCGATGATCTGTGAAAGAAAGAGTGACAAATTAGTAAATGCGTTGCGCCAGATGCAAACTACATTTAACATTAAGTAAATAAGAACAGATATATAACTACTTCTCAGAATTTCACAAAGAAATACGATGCTGGCCGGTTGTCGACAAGTGTAACCTCCCAGCAAAAAAATATTATGAATAATATTCACATTTAGTGTAACCTCGCAACAGTAAAAGTTCCGAAACCTCCCAATAAATAAATTCCGTAACCTACTAATAATAAAATGTGACTAATCTCTCACTAAAAAATTGTGGCTCACTTGTAACGTTTCAATAATTGACTGTGAATTTAAACTGGTAAATTTTGGACGTCAGCAGTGCTGCGTCATGGCCCTGAAAGATCATTGTGAATAAATTGAAAATTCTTAACTCAATAAAGTCGCCGGATAACGCATATATATCTGCTCCTATAAGAAATTTTTTGGCACACCCGAGTGCAATGCTGGCCGATAGATTTGTCGTGTATGAAAAGAAACAACTGATTTTTCTTTTCAATAATCGGGATGACCAAGGATTGGAGAAATTAGTAAATTCTTTAAATTGAAATGAATGATTGTCAAAAGTTACTTTTTATGAGAAAGATTATTATTGAGAGATTTCTTTTTAAAAGCATTTGCATAGGACTTGATATAACAATACGACATATGCGCGAGGCTGCTTTTACCTTATACTACAACGCTCAGGCACCGCCATCGCTCCCCACGACCGGCCCAGCCAACTCCATACACACGACTGCTCGCTAGCAACTACTACAACTGCTACACAGTTCCTACTGCAGTCAACACTGCTCTTTGGTCTGAGATTCTCTTATAGCTTACATGTCGCAGGCAGCGCGTGAGCAATCCATCGAAATTACATCTGCTCAAGTGCGCTAGCAACAAATTCCTTAATCATGGACCTCTTACAGCGTGTCATCCACCAAAGAACAGCGTGCAGGAGGCTTATGACACAGGGATGTAGCGGAGATGGGATGACTGCATTGCAATTCTAGTTTTCTGATGTCTGCATCGGTACCCCTGTATCATTCCCAATGGAGTATGGTGGGAGGAGGAAGCTTCTGTGGTGCTGGTCACCAGCCCTTTCGCGTCACCCTACCTCAACCCCATCCCTCGTGGCAAGCAGAAGGTCGTCCGCTGGTGCTCCAACTTTAGAGCTAAGACGCTGCTTTCTATTGGAACACTGACTGACACATATTTAAGGCAACACAGTTTTACACTTAACCGTACTTCGATTTTAGAACTGGACAACAGAACTCCCAGCTATTACGAGTCAGTCAGTCTGCAGGACGTGCAAACGAGTAGCATTAACATAAATTTCAAGATATTTGAGGCAGCTGTGATGATAAGCAGAGATGAAGTGTGCTGGAGCAACGATAAAGCGAAGTGCATGCAAGTAGGGAAAACCACAAGATCAGTTGCAGTGATGTAACAGTTTTTAGAGTTTTTGCAATGAAATTTCACAGGAAAAAAGGCAGAAAAAATTTGATGGCCCATACTGTTGTTTTCACATTTAATACTGTATAGATGGATAAACTTCATTACCTCAACACACTTTGTCAACAAATGTAGCACAGTTTCTGCATGTTCTATTTCCTATGAATAGTGGCGTTGGATAGGAGACCCATTTCCCAAGCTTTTACACAATTTTTTAAAATTGTTTCTTGCTACAGACGGCAGACAATCAGATCTGGCTCATATCATGTGTCACAACCAGCGGTTGGGGCATGCAAATAGTGGCAGCACATTTTCACATCGAGTTAAGCTGTAGTCAAGGTGTGCAAATGGCACAGTGTGACAGCATCCAATACGTTATTCGGCGTACCTTGCAGTATGGAACCATAACGTGTAACATCCCACCGCAGCCGCTCGTGATGGCCTATCATTGACGGAAAGCACGTACGCAAGGGAACTGACAGTAATTCAGACAAGACGGCCTGGACAAGCCCACAGGTAACTCCACATAATGAGAACAAAATATTGCATCGTCGGCCGTGACGTAAGTGTCTGTGTTATTAGACTGTCGATACTGTGAACGATATACACCCTCAAATCACTGCAACATGATTCATGCCTGCTAGCCTTTGTTATCTACTATATTGATAGCTTGCCATTGGATGCAGGGTGCAGCAGTTATGTATAGACGAAAATATTTGTAGAGAACAGGCTACTGTGAAAAGTTATACCAAACCAGTCTGCGGCATGAAGACAACAGCAGATGATGTCAGAATACTAAAATTGTTGGACAGTCGTGAAGGTCACAGAACAACATCTAATTACTAAGAAAATAAAAAACGCTCGAGAGGCAATTAGTAAATAAGGCTGGGAAAAGAAATGTGATTAAAGCTGCACTCGCTATTGACGTAAGAATCCGTAAGACGATGACGGGAAGGACTTTGTATATTAAACCATTCCTCTGTCACATTTGGCGTACTTTCAAACAGGCTAGACCGACACCAGGGTCGTTCGTAACAATCAATGTCAGGAGTCGCTAAAAATCTCTTAAAATGCTATAATGACGTTAAGACTAGAACGCTTTTTATTCATAAGAAGGAGGATTGGAGTTAAACATGCCGTAAGTATCGATATCATTAGAGACATAGTACTAGATATATCACACTAAAGAGCATAAATCAACAGTGTCTGTGCAGGAACCACACGGGTATTGGTCAAAAATTACCAACCCTTTCATATTTCCCGTGGAAATATGCGATACCAATACAACAAATACAGGCACGTCTACCGAAAACCACTGAAGGCTCGTCAGGCTGATTTTACTATAAAATGTAGACCTAAGGAGTTGCGTTAAATCATCGGTGTGACCACGTTGTGAGATCTGACAAGTGTTTAATGCTGTTACCAAACGACCTTTTAGATCCAAAGCTGTTATTCTCAGAACCGATCTCCAACGGTGACAATGGTATCGTGGGCGTGATGTGGCCTGACCCCTTCACGTCTAACTAGGATTCTCTTGACGATTTCATTGGCTTTTACTATCACCTGAAATAATTTTCTTTTTTCTTTTTTTTTTTTTTTTTTGAGTCATCAGTCTTCTGAATGGTTTGATGCATCCCGCCACAAATTCCTCTCCAGTGCCAACCCTTTCATCTCAGAGCAGCACTTGCAAACTACGTCCTCAATTATTTGCTGGATGTATTCCAATTCCTGTCTTCCTCTACAGTTTTTGCCCTCTACAGCTCCTCTAGTACCATGGAAGTCATTCTCTCAGGTCTTAACAGATGTCCTATCATCCTGTCCCTTCTCCTTGCCAGTGTTTTCCACATATTCCTTTCCTCTCCGATTCTGAGCAGAATCTCCTCATTCCTTACCTTATCAGTCAACGTAATTTTCAACATTTTCTGTAGCACCACATCTCAAATGCTTCGATTCTCTTCTGTTCCGGTTTTCCCACAGTCCATGTTTCACTACCAACCATACTGTACTCCAGACGTACATTCTCAGAACTTTCTTCCTCAAATTAGTACCTAGGATATTAGTAGACTTCTCTGGTCCAGGATTGTCCTCTTTGCCAGTGCTAGTCCGCTTTGGATATCCTCTTTGCTCCGTCCGTCATTAATTATTTTGGTGTCTAGGTAGCAGAATTCCTTAACTTTTTCCACTTCGTGACCATCAATGCTGATGTTACGTTTCGTGCTATTCTCATTTCCGCTACTTCTCATTACTTTTGTCTTTCTTCGATTTACTCTCGGTCCATATTCTGCACTCATTAGACTGTTCATTCTATTTTGGAGATCATTTAATTCTTCTTTGCTTTCACTCAGGATAGCAATGTCATCAGCGAATCTATCATTGATAACGTTTCACCTTGAATTTTAATTCCACTCCTGAAACTTCCCTTTATTTCCAGCATTGCTTCTTCGACGTACAGATTTAACAGTAGTGGTGAGAGACTACATCCCCGTCTTACACCCTTTTCAATCCGATCACTTCGTTCTTGGTCGTCGACTCTTATTGTTCCCTGTTAGCTCTTGTACATTTTGTATATTACCTGTCTCTACCTATAACTTTTACACTGTCTAACGAATTTACCAGGTCAACAAATTCTATAAACCTGTCTTGATTTTTCCTTAGTCTTGCGTCCATCATCAAACGCGTCTGAGTTGCCTCTCTGGTGCCTTTACATTTCCTAAACCCAAACTAATCGTCACTTAACACATCTTCAATTTTCTTTTCCATTCTTCTGTATGTTGTTCTTGTCAACAACTTGGATGAGTGTGCTGTTAAACTGATTGTGCGATAATTTACTCACGTGTCATCTCTTGCAGTCCTCGGAATTGTGTGGATGACATTTTTCCGAAAGTCAGATGGTACGTCGCCAGACTCTACATTCTACACAAAAGCGTGTTTTGTTGCCACTTTCTCCAGTGATTTTAGAAATTCTGATGGACCTGTCCCTTCGGGTTATTTGATCTTAAGTTGTCCAAAGCTCCCTTAATTCTGATTCTAGTAATGGATCCCCTATCCCTTCTAAATCGATTCCTGTTTCTTCTTCTATCACATCAGACAAATCTCCTTCTCATGAAGGCCTTCAATATACTCTTCCCACATACCCGCTCTATTCTGCATTTAACACTGGAATTCCCATTGCACTCTTAATGTTACCATCTTTGTTTTTAATTTCACCGAATATTGTTTTAATTTCCTATATGCTGAGTTAGTCCTTCCGACATTCATTTCTTTTTCAATTTCTTCACATTTTATGTGCAGCCATTTCGTCTTAACTTCCCTGCACTTCTTGTTTATTGCATTCCTCAGAGACTTGCATTTCTGTATTCTTGAATTTTTCTGAACATTTTTGTACTTTTTTTCTTTAATCGATCAACTGAAGTATTTTTTCTGTTACCCACGGGTTCTTTGCGTACCTATGTTTTTTTTTTCAACTTCTGTGATTGCTCCTTCTATAGATGTCAATTCTTCTTCAACTATACTGCCTAAGGTATTACTTATTGCTGTATTTACAGCCTTAGAGAACTTCAGCGGTATCTCGTCATTCCTTAATACTTCCCTATTACACTTCTTTGTGTATTAATTCTTCCTGACTAATGCAGCGGAGTGTGCGCTGATAGGAAACTTCGAGGCAGATTAAAACTGTGTGCTGAACGGAGACTCGAACTCGGGACCTTTGCCTTTCATAACTCAAATCTTCCTGTATCTCCCTTCCTTTTCCAAGTATACGTCCTCCTCTTGTGAATCTTGCACAGAGTATTCGCTATTGCTAGCTGAAATTTATTACAGAACTCAATTAGTCATTTTCCTCTCTCTTTCGTAGTACCAAGCCAATATTCATCCATACTCCTTTCTTCTACTCCTTCTTACTCCCATATACCAGTTCCTCATGACTATTAGATTTTCATCTCTGTCTTCAACTTTAGCTTACAATACAGGCACGTATACCTGAACTATCGTTGTCGGTGTTGGTTTGCTGTCGATTCTGACGATAACAACCATTTCATTGATCTGTTCACAATGACACACCGTCTGTCCTACCTTCCAATTCGTAACGAATCGTAACACTGATTCGCACTATGTCTAGACTGACATTTCCCTTTTTCAAATTTTCTAGCTTCTCCACCACGTTGAAGCTTCTGATATTACACATTTCTCATGGTCATCTCCCCCTTGGCAGTCCTCCCCCGGAGATCCGAATGGGGGACTGTACCGGAATCTTTTGCCGATGGAGATACCAGCATGACACTCGTCAGTTAAAGACCACATTTCCTGTGGCTGCACATTATGTGTCTTTATTGCAGTGGTTTCCATTGTTTTCTGCATCCTCATGCCGTTGATCATTGCTGATTCGTCCGCAGTTTCCCCCTCCAAGGACAAGAGGATGTCCTGAACCTCTGTCCACTCCTCTGCCCGCTTTGACAAGGCCGCTGGCAGAATAAGGATGACTTCTTATCCCGGAAACGTTCGGACGCCCATGCTGGATATTAATCAAATTTTAAGTGGCGGCGGTTTTCGAATCCGGGATCGGTGACATTTTGATTACTAATCGAAGACGCTACCCCGTAGACAACGGGTGCATCCGTGAAAGAACTACTACTACTAAATTCACACTGTTCTTCAATCTCTGCTGTTATCCAATGTAACTAACCTGTTTCTATGGGTTATTACGTTAAGATTATTGGGAATGGAAATACTTATTGCTTGTGAAATTAACGTGAGAAGATTAGGGTCGCCACCGACTCTAACCATACAAATAATCAAAGGTTTGGCCGAGTCGGAAAATAAATTAATTTGATCGCAGACCAAAAACTCATAAAAATGCATACGTCGTGGTATTGCTCATAGAGGATGCGATGTAATTAACAGCACTGCCCGTGCACTGTTCACAAGCATCAAACATTTAAAATAAACTAGAAAATAGATGAACACTGTGCATAAGAGCAGCTCCCAGCAATACACCTGAAGATAAGACTTAATCTAAAGCATTCGTTTTAAAATAAAAGGGGAAATTAATCACTGGACCTGTGCGTAAGGAAACACGTTGGATGTGCTAACAGGAAAGCTACGAGGTGAGTGGCTTAGGTGCAAAAACGTAACCTCGGAATACAAGAGAAAATTGTGGACAAAATCAATTATTCCTATGATATGGATGTGAGGCGTGTACACAATTCCGGATAACATTAATTCCTAAAACATTAAAGAAAAGCATCGATACATTCACCGTTATAATCTACATCTAAAATCGTTGGTGTGAATCATTCGTACAACTGCTGTTGCCTGATAACTGATTGCAATAACTCGTGAAACGGTACACATTTCGCAGTACACCCGCGTGCCCACGTGGTTTGTGGAGACGCAATTTCTAGGTATCGTGTCCAAGTTGCGACAATGTCACATCACACGATCATGAACAGTTAACATTCTTTAAAACAAGCATGAGATCGGACAGTTAGCGATGACGGTAGCCCAACAAACTCTAGTGTTCTACCACGAGGTTGGCTCCCCACGGACGAAAGACAATAAAGTAAGGAAAAATAAAGTAGAAAAAGTAGAAAAATAAAAGCGTATACAGGCATAGCTCAAGGCAAACAGACATTCATACAGAAGCGAGTGCTCACTTCTTATCGACACCTTTGTGTGGCGCTCTTCCGGCGGATCAAAGTCTGCTACAGAAATTTACTAAAATAAAAATCTGCCGAAGTTTTGCATTCCTTGCTGCGATGAGGCAAATCAATCTTTCAGAGTTGAAAAGCGAGACCAAAAGCTAACAGCTCTCCCCTCGCCAAGTAACAACGCACCACGCGGTCAGTCTAACTCACCCTTCTCCGACTGGAGCACAGCTGTGGACGCTTCCCGTACCGGCGGCGTAAACCTCTTTGCCTACTTGACCACTACGAGAGTTGGCTATCCTGTACAACTGCTGCTGAATCTGTATGACTATCGCAGACTTTCTGCAGCAGACTACGCCACCGTATAGCAACGTGACACACAACCACATTCATTCAGTCACACACTATGAGAGTTATGAGAAAAGAGAAACAAGGAAAAGAAAGAGAAATGCTAGCGGAAATGGGCTACCGGACTAACGAAAGGTGGCTACAGGTCCCGCGTTTTGTTAATTGAATGAGAAAGAATAGCTTTCAGAATATAGTTTTTGAAAAAAGGAATTACTTGTTGGGTTATCATTTATCGAGCCGCAGCAACAGCAGGAGCCGCCATACAGAACATGCATTGCACTCAGCATGAATAATAGGTTTTTTTATGTTTTTGTTAAATAATGGAATGCAGCAGATCAAACAGTGGCAGCAGAAAGACCAAGTAAGTTATTTGTTACGCAAAGGACCAATTTAAAAAAATAATGAAGTTCAAGCGATCTCTGTAATAGTAAACTTAACAAGAGTACAAGCGCGAGATTTTCAGTAGAAAACACGAGATAAGAAGATAGAGCTCGTGACTTTAAGCATCTTTGATGTTGGCGGATCTATAGTAAGTGAAAGCTTTTGCTGGAGTAGTTATTTGTAAAGTTTTCGAATTATGAATTGGCACTTGAGTCAGCCTGTCAGTACAAGTGCCAAGTATAGTCAAGTAACGTCAAAGGAGCAAACGTATACAGAAGTGTGGCAGCAATTGACACATGCATGTCATCTGGACAGCAAAACTACCTGATACAACGTGAAGGCGGCAGTCACTCCAAAGTAGGCCTACTGTAATAAACAATGTAATCGAACACAGCAGCTTCTTTGCTTCATAGTACTATACATAACGCCGTTATGTGACATTAATGACGCAGTGGACCCTCTAACAATACCACCACTTGCAAAGTAGGTTAGAAATTAGATTAATAATGTTGCTCACGCAGCATATGTTCGCTTTATCGGGCAACAACAAAGTTATTGGCTGTGGATGGTATCGTCAGAATGGAAATAATGAAGTCTCTGTAAAAAAGCCATTAATTTCTGCACTTATCTTGAATGGATTCCCACGTAGATTTCGTCGAAGTTGTTATGGCTCATCTTGTTGATTCTAGGGTGATTCCACTTTGACTGCTAGAAGGTCCAGATCTGTATTTTAGCAATATTTGAAGACCTAACAAATGCGTTTTTCAGGGAATTCTTTATGATCAAACAATCCTAGATCAGAACAATGGTATGGTAGAAATAATTTTTGACTTGGTGTTCACGATCCACATTTTTATTAAACTCCTTGTAAATTCACATATACTTCTTCTTAATCGTCACATCATCAAGAAAACATTTTTGTATGAATCTTCATATATTTAATTTCCACTTTAACTAAAGACAAGACTTGACTGTTCCTTTGCAAAGCGAAATAACAACTTAACTTCTGCAAAGTGAAACAAAGACTGCTCTGTGCGCATTCGCGTCAAAACGGTTACAAGTAAGTCAAAGATTATGACACTCTCACAGAAATGAATACACACAAGACGATATCACTGTAATATATCGATACATCGGAGTACCTATACATTAATAATACCAAATGTGAATATTGTCATAAAAATATGTATGTTACTTCGCAGAAAAGTAGTTCGATATTAATGGTATCGAGAATTGGGGTTGGAGTGCCATAATGGTCACGTAAATAAAGAACCATTACAACCCACATGAGTACAAATTGTTAAATTTGTGTCTACCTTGGTTTGCAGCATTGTTCCCCTCCAAGCGCAAAAAACGACACAGTGGTCTGTGACATTTCGTTTCATCTCCTCTATATAGCTTGCCACAGTACTGTGGCGCGCGAGTTTCCATGTTTATCAGGACTACAGAAGTATCGCTGCTGACAAAATAAAATTTAATTATGTGTATTATAATGTAATGATTAAAAGTACATGATTAACACTCATAGATAAAGATTTCGTCTAAACGCGCAACAGCAACAAAAAAACAAAACGCAATACGTGCTGATTTACTGGAAATTAGCCCTGACGCGTTTGGCTGGCGTAAAGCCGTCGGCACACGGATCGTGCATCCGAACGTTGAGCGTTGAGCGTGCCGAGTTTCTGACGTCATAGCGTGGAATAGCACGTTCGGGAGTCTTTCCGAACGTGCAGAGCAATATCTGGCATGTGAGATATTCGGAACGTGCGTCTGAGCGCCGTCTCCCTTCAGTACAGAGTTGCGAGGCACCATATTGTCATTCATTTCAAGCCTAAATGTATATATGCCGTTTCTGAGCACCTGCAAATTGAGAATCACTGGAAAACCCGTTGTTAACTGTGTGATTTTTTCCAATAAAATAATGAGCTACATCATATTCGTGGCAAAAGAATTGTTGTATCTGGCTTATTATGAGAGTAGGCTGTTTGAAGGCAGCGACACACTTGAAGATCCACCTAAAACATATTGTTCTTGGCACAATTTGTTATAATTATATTGCAATTAGTAACATATGTGAGATTAAGGTTTTCACCAAAGGCTAGTACACAAAGATTAATTCCCAGGGATGTGCTGTTGGTTTAGCGTAACGCGTAGCGTCACCGACTGGTAAGTGGTTGTCTGTTGGGGCGCTGGGGCGCGTCTTCGCACATTTAGAATTTTTTCCTAACATTCGCGTTTTATTAGGTTCTGATACTTTATTATTAGTTTCATGCAAATATATACTATAATATTTGATGTTATGTAAATATATGTTCACATTTTGTTTGAGGGATGACTTTGTTCTATTGACTTAATCTACTGGACAGCTTGCGCTACTTGCATAAATATATTTTGCTCCTTTTTCTTGTACGCTTCGTAATTCACATGTTGCAAAGATTCTGCTGCTGGGCAGGAACAGTGATCAAGTAAGACTGACCTTGGGGTTTTACTAAAATGTAGGAATGACGAAATAATGTTTATCTTATGCGGAGAAGTATTCCAAATTTGTACCGCACTATTTGTAACGGAAAGGGAAATTATTGACCAGTTCTATGGAGATTTACAAGAATTACTACTGTCAACACCAAAAAAGGATATCGTCTTCATAGTTGGAGATTGGAATGCAAAAGTGGGAAATCAAGCTGTAGAAGGTATAACAGGAAAATATGGTCTTGGTACAACAAATGAAGGTGGACAGAGACTCCTAGAATTCTGCCAAGAAAATTCATTGATAATTATTAATACACTGTTTCAGCTACCAAAACGACGCCTATATACCTGGACTTCGCCAGATGGCCAACACCGGAACCAAATTGATTAGATACTTTGTAATCAGAGGTGGCAGAGCGCGGTTCAGTCGGCTACAACAAGACCTGGGGCTGACTGCGGATCAGATCATGAGCTCCTGATTGCAAAATTTCGGCTGAAACTTCAGAATGTAGCAAAAAGTATCCCAAATTGCAGATACGACCTTAACTCTATACCCTCCGACTACGCTGTAGAGGTACAAAACAGATTTAATGTATTACAGCTGGAGGACAAAATCTCGCGAGAGATGTGGACAGAAGTAGCTAATACTGTCAAGGAGGCCGCTGAGAAACACATTCCCCCCCTGGAAGGTCTAATGTTAAAACAAAAGCTGACCTACTTTGGACACACAATGCGAAGGCATGCCTCGCTGGAAAAAACATTAATGCTGGGGAAGACTGAAGGAACTAGAAGAAGACGTCAGAGGATGAGATGGATCGATGGCATCACAGAAGCAACCTGGAAGGTCTACGGGAGAAAGTGCAAGACAGGAAAAAGTGGCGTGATTTGGTTCATGCGGTCACGAAGAGTCGGAACCGACTAAATGAATAGATGGAGAGAGAGATTTAATGGCACTTTTATAAGCCTGTTATTGATTGGACATGGTATTTTTCTTTTCGTGGACGATGGAGGAAATGTGCGTTTTAATGGAGCTAACGTGGGAATTTTACGCGCTCCCGTTGAGTAAACAGTGTAATTTACGAACTAGAAACATCCCTCAACTGCCGCTGGAGTGCGTTGCGATCGCGTATACCACGTTGGGACCCACGTACCGTATGCACAAGCCGCATCGTTCCCGAGTGTTCAGCAGCACGTTGAACTTGGCACGCTAAACGTTAACGTTCGACAGCACGGTCCGTGTGCCGACGGCTTAACAGTGATCGGCCGCCCCCGGGCAGCGTGGTGTATGAGCGGGTCCGCAGCGGCCACACGGTGGCTGACGGGGAGGGAGGCGAAGAGAAGGCTGCGGAAACCACAATCGGGGCGCGGTCGCTGGTGCTGGCGTGTGGCTGACTGTCCCTTTGACATGCAGATTAGGGCGGCCAGGAATCAGCTTAACCCAGCCGCTCCCCCGGGCCGTATTCCGCCTCCCTTGTGCAGCAGCTGCGCGCCGTGTGCCCACGGGGGAGGGGCGGGAACGGCAGGGGGGAATCTTATCTGCACGTGAAGGAGGAGTCCCCTACTCCAGGCTCCGTCGCTCAGCCACTGCCATTGTTTCACTGGACTGTACCAGGCGCCGACACTGACCACGTACTTCTCTGTCCTGACAACAGCGAGGGAACAGTCGGTGTAATTACTGTGTGGGAACATCTACCCTCCCGCCGGAGGTTCGAGTCCTCCCTCGGGCATTGGTGTGAGAGTTGTCCGCAGCGTTTAGTTACACTACTGGCCATTAACATTGCTACACCTCGAAGATGATGTGCAACAGTCGCGAAATTTAACCGACAGGAAGAAGATGCTGTGATATGCAAATGATTAGCTTTTCAGAGCATTCACACAAGGCTGGTGCCGGTGGCGACACCTACAACGTGCTGACATGATGAATGTTTCCAACCGATTTCGCATACACAAACAACATTTGACCGGCGTTGCCTGGTGAAACGTAATACGGAATGCCGTGTTGGATCCCAACGGCCTCGTATCACTAGCAGGCGACAGTCATATTATCCGCATGGCTGTAACGGATCGTGCAGCCACGTCTCGAGCCCTGAGTCAACAGATGGGGACGTTTGCAAGACAACAACCATCCGCACGAACAGTTCGACGGCGTTTACAGCAGCATGGACTATCAGATCGGAGACCATGACTGCGGTTACCCTTGACGCTGCATCACAGACAGAAGCGCCTGCGATGGTGTACTCAACGACGAACCTGGGTGCCCGAATGGCAAAACGTCATTTTTTCGGATGAATCCAGGTTCTGTTTACAGCATCATGATGGTCGCATCCGTGTTTGGCGACATCGCGTGTATTCGTCTTTGCCATACTGGCGTATCACCAGGCGTGATGGTATTGAGTGCCATTGGTTTCACGTCTTGGTCACCTCTTGTTCGCATTGACGGCACCTTGAACAGTGGACGTCACATTTCAGATGTGTTACCAACCGTGTCTCTACCCTTCATTCGATCCCTGCGAAACTCTGCATTTCAGCAGGATAATGCAAGATCCTATGTTTTAGGTCCTGTACGGGCCTTTTTGGATACAGGAAATGTTCGACTGCTGCCCTGGCCGGCACATTCTCCAGATCTCTCACCAATTCCAAACATCTGGTCAATGGTGGCCGAGCAACTGGCTCGTCACAATACGCCAGTCACTACTCTTGATGAACTGTGGTATCGTGTTGAAGCTGCGTGGGCAGCTGTACCTGTACATGCCATCCAAGCTCTGTTTGACACAATGCCCAGGCGTATCAAGGCCGTTATTACTGCCAGAGGTGGTTGTTCTGGGTACTGATTTCTCAGGCTGTGTGCACCCAAATTGCGTGAAAATCTAATCACATGTCGCTTCTGGTATAATATATTTGTCCAATGAATATCGTTTATCATCTGCATTTCTCATTGGTGTAGCAATTTTAATGGTCAGTGGTGTAGTTTAAGTAGCGTGTAAATCTAGGGACCGATGACCTCAGCAGTTTGGTCCCTTATGAATTGACAAAAATTTGAACACTGGAACATATACATTTACATACATTCTGCCCAAGTCTCTGTCTTTCCTATTCCATTCACGTACTTACCCTTCGCCCTAATTTCTTCTCATAATCTCAAGGCGAGATATATGATTGCGGCAGCATAAAGATCATTTTCCGTGGGTCATGCCATGCTGTCATGAACCGCGATTTCGTTGACCCTCGAGAACGTAGCATCTCCTCATGTGTGACGTCACTGGCCCACTAGAAAGACAGGCCACGGCGAGTACGTCACGAAGGTAGTCCTGAACCACCACTACCTAGAGACAAGGCCGCGGCGCGAAATTCGTGGCAGGTCGTGACGTCACTCCAAGTGGGACACCATTTTGTGTTTCGAAGTGTTTGTTTATCTCACCGTTTGTTGGATCGAGTGCTACATTCGTGCTTAAAACTAGCGATTATAGTGTTTACGTCTAGTGAACCTACTGTGAACATGGTTTACAAAAGTTGTGTGCCAAGGTGTCGTGGGAATTACGGAACTGGACCGAAAGAAATGTTGTTTTCCTTTCCGAAAGATGTGAATCTGCGTCGGAAATGGCTTTCAGCGATTCATCGGGACAATTTCCAACCCTCTGAGCACACGAAGGTATGTGACAACTATCCATCTAGTACAATTATTATTTTTTTCTAGTGGAATATCTTAAATTTTGGATACATTTGACTAATATTGTGAGCAAAAGTTCGCAGTAAATAGTTTTCGTTTTCAAGTGGCTTTATTTTAATTTTGAAAACGAAATATATATTTGAGGCTCGTGTTACATTTTATTCGTGTTTAAATTTCTCTGCAATTTGTATTTTGTTACAAATTACCGATACGTTTTATTCTCTATTTATGAGTAGGTGTTGGTTTTCACTCTCGCAGTAGTTAGCATGAGCGCTAACGGATGTTGCAACTGTTGTTTTCATGTTTAAAAAGCAATCTCTCTATATAAAGCATATCTGTGTTGTTTTTCTATGTGTTAGTTTTTATATTGTGCGCTAAGTATGTCGAGACGTGGCAACAGCAAGGGACGTGATTCGACTGATCAACAGAGCGGACGTAAGCAGTACGCAGGTTTCTAACGCCATTATACCCGAATGGAAACCGTTTCCCAAAGCAAAGCTACACTCGCCTACGTGGATCATGGCACACACAATTCATATAATTTTAGGACTTAATTTAATGGTCAACTTACAGTACCCGACATATTACGGGATGAATACGAGAAAGTAACTCGTTATCGTAAGAACAGGCTTACATACGCGAATTTTCTCAAGATTCCAGTCTGTAAAGCTTATAATAGTATTTTGACATGAAACCTCACGGAAGGAAGGGGAAAAAAAAGGAAATGTAATGTGAATTCTACAAGAGCGCCATCTAAGAAATAACTCAATGGACAGTTTCCTGAGGATTTCCGCATGAAAGACTGAAATGTGAAACTGTTGTAAATTGTATTATTATTTTTCAGATGAGTTTATTCTCTGTTGTTTTGTGAAACTGTTAAATGCAAAATAAAAAAAAGTAAAAAGGGTGCTGGTGAGTTCGGATTGGGAAGAATGAATTCAAGAATTTTGTGACTAACATAAGATGGTTATCAGAAACACATGTTATGAATTTCTTGAAGTGTTTATTACAGATTCTGTCAACAGTTGCATTGAAACGTCCCCTTTGAACAATTATACAAGACTGTATTTAAACTGACATACAATACTTTTAGCGCAACGCAATCTGACTTTCAAAAATCCCTGCAAAAGAATGGCCCTGAGTAACATTAAACTATACCTTTCAGAAATCACTTACCTCACAAAAATCTTCATTACTCGAACTACTGCAGTACAGCGAGCCACTACTGCCAGCTAAATAAAAGATTCAAACTACGGAAGGCACTAACTACTGATAGGGATAGTTAGCAAATGAAAGATATTAATAGAGAACAAACAATGTATTTACCTAGATATCATCATATATAAATATAGCAGTTCATGACAAATTACAAATCTCCGCCATCTCTCTCCCCACATCCACCACTGCTGGCGGCTCACCTCCAACTGCGCAACGCTACGCGCTGTTAACAGCCCAGCTGCCCAACACTACAATGGCGAGTATTACAAAGCAGCCACAGACTGCACACAGCACAGCCAGTGATTTTCATACAGAGGTGGAGTTACCAATAAAAAACCTAAACAGCCTACTTACATAGCCCCCATGCTCCCCACAAAAAATTTTACAAATTCGTTTGGGCAGTGGCCAATACAGATTTGAAAAATTTTTTCATAATTACATTAACAAAGAAATCAAATGCACACACTTATTGATACAATGTTGGTCAAAAGCTAAAATTTTGTCACAGTCCATAAAGACAGTCCTGATCATTCATCATAATAGTAATTACAGTTTTTTTTTCACAAAGTCTCATTCGTAAAAGAAATTGCATACAGAAGTAGTGGATTTCCATGCAGTCTTGAAGAAGTAGTGTTGTCCTTCCAATGGAAAGACAGTGCTGACTCTTGACATGCAGACAGGTAATAGGTCACAACAGAGCAAACCCACAACAGAGTCATTCGAAGTTTTGAAGAATATTGGTAGGTAGGTCATCACAGAGCAGACCCACTGTAGTACTGGTAGAGATTGTGGTATTGGTGGGCCATCAAAAATGCAGACCCATTATAGTCCTTGTATAGACGGCCAGCAGCCATCTATTGCGACTGTGCAGGTGCACAATCACCATCGAAGAGTCTTGCAGAGAAGATAGCAAGTCCATAAACCACCACTCGTGCACTCACAAAAAAAATTTTTTTTTAAATGTCCTTAGAACCAGCAATGCTGTTATCCAGTCCCTTGCTGAATTTTTAACACACGTGCAAACACTATCAGTCCCTACTTCTCACATATTGTCCATATACTATGACCAACAGAAACGTGTGCAGTGAAATGTAACTCACAAGTTACTTAATTTGATGAACTGGTGTCAAGTACAATTTTATAACATGAGAATACAATTACAAAGATACAGAAAACATCAATAAAACATAATAATACAGATAACATTTGTAGATAATAGGGGCTTTACAAAAGAATAGAAATAAACATATACATCAATGTTACAGGAATTATGAGATAAGTAGATACATAAAATATCAGAATAACTTTTGGAACATCAACTTTACACATGAGCATTAAAACAAAACAGAATAAATAATGTCTAAACACCTTTATGAAGAAAATAACATAGTATTTGAAAAATTCTACAACATAAATCTTATTAGCTAAACACATAAAGACAGGAAAAACACAAATACATAAGGGAACACAAACACATAGTGGGATAACACAAGGAAAGGACAGGGTTTCTTTTACTGCAGTATTTTGCAAACAAAACTTCCTTTACTTCTCGGAGATCTCCCTTCATTCGTCATTATTCCCAAAAAGTCCTATCTATACCTGCTTTCTGTACTTTTCTCGTATAGCCTCTCAGTGCATTTCTTCAAATTCATCGCAACTCATTCTCTTCTATAGTCTACCCCCTCTTAAGCTAACTTAAATCTACTGAGCTCAGATGCTAAACTAAGGGACGAGGCAATGCAGCAGCACAAAACAATTAACACAAACAGCAATGAAAAAAAATGGAAATTTACAAAGCAAGCTACAGTAAATCTAAATTACCAAGCAATTCAACATTACAACTAATATGAGGCAATGCGCAGCAAACAAGAAAAATAAATCAGTAGTAAAACTGGCTTAACAGAGTAATGTAAAGTGAAATTTAGTAGCACTATGTCTGGCAAACAGCAGAAGCAAAAGCAAAAACTTATCCCTATACATGACAAAACTTAAGCAGAAAAAATAGTACACTAAAGAGAACAACACAGATAAGGGAAATGTCTATTCACATCTTAATATCTATGTCATTAAAGTGGTGCACCACGAGAAGTTATTCTACCAAAAAAATTACCAAGCAGTTGAAAAGAAAATTCCTTATGCAATTCCTGTGAAGGGAAATGTCTTTTTACGCTCCCTCATTTTTTTGAAAAAATTATTATTTACTCGATCTGTAGACAGAAAATATTTATATTAGTACATCTATAAAATTTTATTTTAACCAATGCTGCAGTGTAGCTAGAAACTAGATATTAAACACAATGAGCAATTATGTACAAAGTAAAGCATAAGAACATCATTCAGTAGTCATGAGGCATTTCATAAGTTAGTAGAAAAATCTCTCAACTAGAGAGACAGTAGTCATAATTAGGTGTATAGACACAAAAATATTTCTCGTCATTTCAGTAGGCATTTCAGTAAATATCATAAATTAAGAGTTCCACAGTGTAATCATATGTTATCAAGTTTGAGAGTGTCGTATTGGCGATGCTTTCTACAAAGGAATGTCAATAGCGAGGATAATGGCCTCCGCTTTTTTTTTTTTTTTTTTGCACCTAATGGCTTTCTTTTGTCAGACGTCTACCTCTCAGCTGGGCGCCCAAAACGCATTACATGCAGGTGGTTACTTAACTTTCTTACGGAAATATTTACGACAGCCGTTTCCGCTACAGTGGCAGTCTCATATAAAAAATTTCAGAGGTCGAGAATTTTCGTTGCAAATGTGTAGATACAAAATCCTACGAATATAACAGTGTTCAAAACGTTTTCGTCGGCATTGTGATACATTCATGCATTTATACACATTTCATAACTCTTAAAGTACGATTCTTGGTTTCCAACAACCTTTTTCACAAATTGGCATCCCTAACCACTACTCATTATTTCTTACCTTATTCGTCGACACTTCTTCAATATTTCATCATCACAGATACGTAGCATAATAAAATAACTCATACAGCATCAGCTTATTGATCATAAACATACCGCAACAGCGTAATACACATCGTTATCATAACATCATAAAACTTCAGCCAAATCTCAAAATCGTCGTAGCTTCCTTCAATAATTTCAAAACCTAAAAAAAATTCTCTGCTCATGTCAAAAGTGTCATCTACCTCAAACGTACTTTAAAAATCATGATCTCATACCAAATACATCATTCAAAGCTCTCATAGTATCACAATGGTTCCGAAAAAATATGAACAGTTCACAAAGTACAGACAAAATACAATTTCATAAGTGTGAAGTTACCCAACTGTGTAATTGCGTAAACAAGTGTCACTGATGTAGTAAAAAAATGTTTTCTCTCTCAGTTAAATGATCAGATAGCTGTGTAATTCTGTGTTACAGAAATATGGTACCGATGTGTAAAGTTGTATAAGCAAATACCATATTAGCTAGGGCTCCTTGTGCTTGCCAAACACATGGTACACAAAGTAGGCGTGTACCCCCCCTGAGGATTAATGTAATTATACCCTCAGGCATTACAGATTACAACAATGGAATGAAATGTATTACGGAAAACCTTTGTATCATTGTCCTTCGAAAGCTAAGTTCTGCAGAAGTCAATGTACTTACCTCATGATAAACAAAAGTGAAATGCTTTGCGTATAGATATCTTAGTTATTACGCTTATTGCCGTGATGAAGAAATTACTGTGCTGTAACATATTGTTGTGCTACGGAAAAGGCAGTCTCATTGTAGCTATACCACAAAAGTTACTACTAAAACATGTTTTACTTTCCAGAATAAAACAGAAAAACTGTGCAGATATAGAACAGATACACCGCAAAAGCAACATTGTAAATTGTCACTCATTAGTAGTGTCGTGATATAGGCGTGTAGCTGTCAAATAAACTAACCACTGTGTCACCTGGTATCTCTCAGAAAGCACCTTGAATCCATAATGTATTTGCAAGTAAACCAAAATGTTGCATTAAAATCTCATTAGCAGTACTGGTAAATGTTCTAAGTATGTGAGCCTTATAGTCGTTACGTAAACGTGCAACTAACAAGCAAGAATGTACACACACAATAACACTGTGTCGTCTGTTCACAATAACAATGCATTCGTAATTTCTGTTTAAATAAGTTCTCTTGGTTCTTGACTGGATATTTAACTTCAAACATTGTTGTATGTTAACAGATTCTAAGTCTGACAAAGCATACTAGCAATGTAAAGTGAAAAGTTATATGGCAAAGACAAAGTTAAAAGCAGATTATCTTTCAATAAACGGTTTTACATGTGAAATGTGGTGTAAACCTTTACTCTTCCTAGTACGCAGAGTTTCAGCTTCAACGCAATTATCATGTGGTATACGTCGGATTCTGTAAGGTCGATTGTAAACTAGAAAGAATTTGTGACTCAAGTGTTTCTTCTTATGTGACAATGAATGAGCTTTAATGAGAACTTTCTGACCATTATACAATTTCTTTGCATTTGCTTTACCGTGTAGTTTTCTCCTTTTGTCTGCTGCAGATTTTATATTTTTAAGAACCAAATCAATTATGTCTTTGTGTCGAAGTTTACGTGTATTTGGGAAAGGTACAAGCTCTCTGATTCTGTTCGGTGGTTCTTCATTCTTTAGTATAAGAGTAGGTGGTAAAGCAGTGGAATCATGAGGCATTTCATTCAGCACATTTTGAAATAAGTGTAAATATCTGTCCCAATGCTGATGCTTTCTGTGACAATAAAGTCTGCAAAGCTTATTGATTTCTTTCATAATCCGTTCAGACGGGTTACAATGTGGTGAGTACAATGAAATAAAAACAGGTTTGATTTTATGATCCCGAAGCATGCGTGACCAAACAGCAGATCTGAATTGAGGTCCGTTATCTGAAATGACTTTGCCAACGTGTCCAACTTCACGTAAGAAATTTTTAACAAAGGCGTTGGATACAGATCGTCCAGTGGCTTTACGTAACGGAGTGAAAGAAACAAATTTTGAAGTAAGTTCAACAGCGACTAGAACGTACGAAAATCCATTAGATGTTCTGACAAGCGGTCCCAAGAGATCAACAGCAGCAAATTCTTTTAATTTAGAAGGAATAGTAGGAAACAACGGAGCACGATGTGAGACTTTAGATGGTTTCGCCTTTTGACAAAGTTTACAAATGGACAAGACTCTTCGAATTCTTTTTTCCATATTGTTAAAATAACAAGTCGTTCGAAGAATATGATAACATTTTCGTGGACCAAAATGTGCGTAGCTGAAATGAATGTACCAAATGAGCTTATTAACAAAATCATCAGGAATGCAAAGTACCCATAGCTTGTCATCAATAGTGCAGCGTTTGAACAGTATGTTGTTTCTAACCAGATAATAATGCCGAATCTGTGTGTGTGTCTTTTCATACCATTTGCTCTTGATGTCTTTCCAAATCGGATCTTTATCTTGTTCATGAGCAATGTCCTTTAAAGATGTGGTGATGAAGTTTTCAAAGGCGACTTTCTGAATGTAAAGAATACTGAAGGCGACTTTCTGAATGTAAAGAATACTGAAGTTTTTTTTCGAGGTTGCCTTCTGTGTTACTTTTCTCCAGCCCAGCCGGTGCGCGTGACAGTGCGTCCGCAACAATGTTCTCCTTGCCGGGAATGTAGACTATTGTGAAGTGGAATTCTTGCAGAAACAACGCCCAACGTTTTAACCTGTCATGATTTAATTTTGAAGACATAAGAAATTGTAATGCACGATGATCACTGTATACTTTTACGTGCTTACCAGAAAGAAAGAAACGTAATTTGTTAAATGCCCAAACGATAGCTAAAGCTTCTAATTCAGTAACGGAATAATTTTTTTCAGATTTTGTTAGCACTCGGCTAGCAAAAGCAATGGTTTTCTGAATGGTAGAGTCATTTTCTATGGTTTCTTGAAATAAATGGGCACCAAGACCGACTTCAGAAGAATCCGTGCTAAGGCAGAAATCTTGTGACATATCTGGATGAGCTAGTATTGGCGTGTTAAGTAGCGATTCTTTCAAAGAATTGAATTCCAACTGTGCTTGTTCGTCCCAGTTCCAAATAGTATTTTTTCCAGTGAGAGAACAAAGTTTTGGTGTAACAAGAATTTGCATATTCAGAAAACGACGGTAAAAATTTACGAGACCTAGAAAACTGCGGACTTGTCTTTTTGTGGATGGAACTGGAATGGCTCTGATTGCTTCTAACTTTTCAGGATCCGGCTGAATGCCTTCAGAAGAAATAATATGTCCCAAAAACTTCACCTTTGTCCTACCGAATTCAGACTTTTCCAAGTTAACTGTAATTCCAGATTCTGCAAAAATATGTAACACGCAGTTGAGAATGCGATTGTGTTCTTCCCATGAGGCTTCTGCTATCAGAATATCGTCTACATATAAGGTGATGTGACGTTTTAAGAACTCAGGTAATATGGAATTTAGCCCGCGAATGAATGCTGCTGAAGAAATGTTCAAACCAAAAGGAAGTTTCCGAAACTGATAACAAACGCCAAAACAAAGGAAAATTGTGTATTTTCTACATTCTGGATGAAGTTCGATCTGATAAAAGCTGGATCTGAGATCAATAGAAGACAACACTTTTACACCATTAAAATTTTGAAGAAGTTCTTCCATCGTCTGCGGCCTGTCCGTTTCAGGAATGACGATAGTATTGATTTGTCTCGAATCTAAGACAAGCCTGATCGATCCATTTTTCTTCTCAACAACATGTAATGGATTGTTGTATGAGCTTACTGCAGGCTCAATAATGCCCTCATTAAGCATAGATTGTATTTCTGTTCTAACACGGTCCCTATAATGTGCTGGAATTACGTATGGTCTAACACAAAATTTAGTATGCTCACGAACACGAAATTGGTATTGAAATCCCTTGATTGTTCCTGTTTTGTGAGTAAAAAGTGTGGAATGTGCTTGTAAAATCTCAAAAAGGTCCTGCCTATCAGTGTCATTACAATTCTCTATTGTTTGAATTTTATTCTGAATTAACTCATTAATTTCAAATATGCCGTCGATATCATCCCTGTCAGTACTTGCAGAGTGATTGTTAGTGTCAAGTTCCGTCGAAAATTCCGAACTGTTGTCTAACAGGAGGTAAAGCCGATTAATTTCTTCGTCATGGTTTGAGAGCCAATCTTCAAATTTCAAAGCTATTGACTTACCTTCCCTTCTCTAAACTTATTTCAGCATCGTGAAAGTTTAAGATTGCTTTGTATTCATTCAAAAAGTCTACTCCCAATATAATTTCCGTCGACAATAATGGAACAATAAGAAAGTTCATAGAGAAGCTGTGGCTTTGGCAAAAGAATTCTAAATTGGTTTGTTGGCGTACATCTATACTTTTTCCAAAGATTGCACCTTGTAATTTAATCCTACGTAACGGAAGTGTGGGGCAATCATTCGATTTGTTGCATTTGCTAAAAGCTGTTTCACTAATTACTGAAATGGAACTGCCAGAGTCAAGTACTGCCGTAAATTTTACGTCATTTACAGTAATGTGAATCACAGGATATGCAATGTTGTTATGTTTTACGTCGTGTTCTTGGAGTAAGATGTCCCTAATGTCTTCCATTTTTACATAATTACTAGCTACGGCAGCTGCGTCGTTAGTGTCATACGTACGTTTTGTGGCTGCCAGCGGTATGAGTCATTGCCTATTGTCTCTTTGTTGGCTCGCGTCGTTATTGGGGTTTGGAGACCTAACTTCTACAAATTCACCGTGACGAGAGGGCCCTGCTCTGTTTGAATCCCACCAGTTCTGATGCAATTCAGGTCTGTTGTTACGATCACATCGTCTGTCGTCATGTCGGTAGTTCCTGTAGTTTCTTTCTTGTCGGTTAAGTGATGGAGAATTTCTCCCTGAATCGTAACTGCGCGCTGGACCGTTGCGTCTAAAGTTATTCTGTCTCCTGTAATAATAATTATTTTGGTTCCCATATTGTCTGTTTCTCTGATTGTCTCTGTGATAGTCACTACCGCGGAGAGGTGATCTTTCCCTGTAATTATTACTACTCTGCCAACGGTTGTCATACGGGTGGTGTCTGTTTTGGTCACGATATGTGTTGTGAGAATAGCCTTGTCGTGTCCAGTTGTTATTTCTTTCATCACGGAATTGTGACAGATGTGACCTGTAATTGTTGTGCTCCTGTTTCCGCATTCCCCGATTGTCAGTGTCAATTTCCAGTTCTTGTAACAGTCCCTGAAAAGCCTCAATGTCTTCTTTGCAACGTCCTGCTAAAATAATATGTCGTAAATGTTCAGGTAATTTGATTAAGCAAATGCAGATGAGTTCTGAGGGGCTGTATGGGTTTGACAGGTACTGATTCTTGTGCAACATGTCTTCAAAATATTTCACAAGACTGGAGAATTCAGATTGTTCGAAATGTTTCATCATTATGATGCCATGTTTTACTCGGTCTTGTGTGGCTTGAGACCAATATGCTGAGAGGAAGGCATGGTAAAATTCCCCTTCACTGTGGTAATTGTGAATGACCAATCGCATTCTTACAGCTGGTTCATTCTCTAAGTAGCCACACATAAATTCTAATCTGTGTTCTAACGACCAGTTGGGAGGAAAACAATGAGAGAATTGATGGAGCCATGCTTGTGGATGAATGTCGTTGCCAGAAGTCTTAAATGTTTTGAATTTACGTGTAGTAATGAACAGCTTATAGTCAAAATCATCATGTCGGCGAGTCGCATATCAGTCATTGTTAGGTCGTGTCGGCCGTTCCATCTCAAAATTCGGTGCACATTGCCAATTTCTTTCATAACTTCCGAAATGCCCTGTGTTATTATTTTGCGGCTTTTCCGTATTTCTAAGTCCCTCTTCCCGTGTTGGAGCGCGAGTGTCCTCTGAAATACGTAATTGTTGTATTACCTGTGTCAGCTGATCTTGTACTTCCGGATTTCTCTTTGGTGTTGCGTATTAATTTGATTCAGATTTTGTTTCAGTTTCCTAATTTGTTCACTCTCTTCTGTGTCATTAAAGACTGCCGGTTTTGTGTCATTCAGATTATCATCTACCTTCGTAGATAAAATAGTGAATTGATCCGAAAGTTCGGCTACTTTCTCCGATAGTGTACTTATTTCCTCAGTGTGTTTTTCTGAACCATGTTTCAGAGTATCTACTGTGTCCTTTAAGTTTTCCTGAGTTTTTGCAAGTTGCGTAACCAAATCGGTAGATGCAACTGAGTCAAATTTAGCTTGCAAGGTCTCATGATTTTCATGAACAATAGTTTGCAGTTCTTTTATGGCTGCTTCTTTATTCTGTAATGCATTTTCATGCCGCAAAAAAATAGGTTGAAAATGCTCACAAATTTGTGTTTTTACGTCATTACAGACTTTTTGACATTTCGATTCAATGTTATGTAACTCAGTAGTTAAATCTTCACGTGTCTGTTCAAGAGTTTGTTCCAATGAGTCTAACTTTTGAAGATTTTGTTCCATTGTGTCTAACTTTTTAAGATTTTGTTCCACTGTGTCTAACTTTTTGAGCTGTTGTCCTATTTGTTGCATTAATTGTAATAACAATGCACTGGTGTCTGAAACATGTTCCTCAGTGCTTTTCGGCAGTGAAGTTGCACCGGCAACATTCACATTTTGACAAGCAGAAAATGTGTCTTGACTTATTTGAGAAAACTGTGAGGACCCAAAACCTGAATCTACAGTATTTCCGAGATTGTTTCCTGTCACTTCGGATTCCTGAGGCGAGCTGTTGCCGACCGATCGATCGATAATGCTTCCCTGTTCACTAACTGTTTCACTGTGTACACCATTATTTGCAACCCGCTCCATTTCCCTATGCGCAATTACCAAATTACTACTTTGAACATTAGTTAATTCATTACTCTGCGGCGCTAACACACTGCTTTCGTCTTCACTGTCATTTCTCAGTTTACTTTGGAGCCTAGTATTACGTTTTTCACACGCCATAATGGTCACAATATTTCACACGATAACACAGAAAAGCACAATTTGAAGAGCAAAAT
Organism: Schistocerca serialis cubense; assembly: GCF_023864345.2. NCBI lineage: Eukaryota > Metazoa > Arthropoda > Insecta > Orthoptera > Acrididae > Schistocerca > Schistocerca serialis. The sequence goes on along the minus strand of NC_064638.1, from coordinate 1,231,159,790 downwards.
AAAATAACATAGCAATGGAAATAATGTCTACTTAATTGCCAGCGCAGCTGCGAAATGCTTGGTGCAAATCTACATGCATACCACAACTGTTTTACTGTACAACAATGAAAGACTGCAACTACAAAGGAGATTCTCTCTACAATTACGCACTAGCAATAAACAATAGCTACACTAATTACACAAACTACAAGATAAAAATCAGAAGATTCCAATGAGGTATCCTAGGCTAAGGGTCGACATATGAAACGTCCCCTTTGAACAATTATACAAGACTGTGCTTAAACTGACATACAATACTTTTAGCGCAACGCAATCTGACTTTCAAAAATCCCTGCAAAAGAATGGCCCTGAGTAACATTAAACTATACCTTTCAGAAATCACTTACCTCACAAAAATCTTCATTACTCGAACTACTGCAGTACAGCGAGCCACTACTGCCAGCTAAATAAAAGATTCAAACTACGGAAGGCACTAACTACTGATAGGGATAGTTAGCAAATGAAAGATATTAATAGAGAAGAAACAATGTATTTACCTTGATAGTCATAATATACACTCCTGGAAATTGAAATAAGAACACCGTGAATTCATTGTCCCAGGAAGGGGAAACTTTATTGACACATTCCTGGGGTCAGATACATCACATGATCACACTGACAGAACCACAGGCACATAGACACAGGCAACAGAGCATGCACAATGTCGGCACTAGTACAGTGTATATCCACCTTTCGCAGCAATGCAGGCTGCTATTCTCCCACGGAGACGATCGTAGAGATGCTGGATGTAGTCCTGTGGAACGGCTTGCCATGCCATTTCCACCTGGCGCCTCAGTTGGACCAGCGTTCGTGCTGGACGTACAGACCGCGTGAGACGACGCTTCATCCAGTCCCAAACATGCTCAATGGGGGACAGATCCGGAGATCTTGCTGGCCAGGGTAGTTGACTTACACCTTCTAGAGCACGTTGGGTGGCACGGGATACATGCGGACGTGCATTGTCCTGTTGGAACAGTAAGTTCCCTTGCCGGTCTAGGAATGGTAGAACGATGGGTTCGATGACGGTTTGGATGTATCGTGCACTATTCAGTGTCCCCTCGACGATCACCAGTGGTGTACGGCCAGTGTAGGAGATCGCTCCCCACACCATGATGCCGGGTGTTGGCCCTGTGTGCCTCGGTCGTATGCAGTCCTGATTGTGGCGCTCACCTGCACGGCGCCAAACACGCATACGACCATCATTGGCACCAAGGCAGAAGCGACTCTCATCGCTGAAGACGACACGTCTCCATTCGTCCCTCCATTCACGCCTGTCGCGACACCACTGGAGGCGGGCTGCACGATGTTGGGGCGTGAGCGGAAGACGGCCTAACGGTGTGCGGGACCGTAGCCCAGCTTCATGGAGACGGTTGCGAATGGTCCTCGCCGATACCCCAGGAGCAACAGTGTCCCTAATTTGCCGGGAAGTGGCGGTGCGGTCCCCTACGGCACTGCGTAGGATCCTACGGTCTTGGCGTGCATCCGTGCGTCGCTGCGGTCCGATCCCAGGTCGACGGGCACGTGCACCTTCCGCCGACCACTGGCGACAACATCGATGTACTGTGGAGACCTCACGCCCCACGTGTTGAGCAATTCGGCGGTACGTCCACCCGGCCTCCCGCATGCCCACTATACGCCCTCGCTCAAAGGCCGTCAACTGCACATACGGTTCACGTCCACGCTGTCGCGGCATGCTACCAGTGTTAAAGACTGCGATGGAGCTCCGTATGCCACGGCAAACTGGCTGACACTGACGGCGGCGGTGCACAAATGCTGCGCAGCTAGCGCCATTCGAATGCCAACACCGCGGTTCCTGGTGTGTCCGCTGTGCCGTGCGTGTGATCATTGCTTGTACAGCCCTCTCGCAGTGTCCGGAGCAAGTATGGTGGGTCTGACACACCGGTGTCAATGTGTTCTTTTTTCCATTTCCAGGAGTGTATATAGCAGTTCATGACAAATTACAAAACTCCGCCATCTCTCTCCCCACATCCACCACTGCTGGCGGCTCACCTCCAACTGCGCAACGCTACGCGCTGTTAACAGCCCAGCTGCCCAACACTACAATGGCGAGTATTACAACAATGCAAAGCAGCCACAGACTGCACACAGCACAGCCAGTGATTTTCATACAGAGGTGGCGTTACCAATAAAAAACCTAAACAGCCTACTTACAGCATTGTTTATAATAGGAGAATTCGTGGGGAAACTTGCAGGTTCATGTTCAAGCCAGGCCCTCTGAGGCTGCACTGACAGTGCTTGACCTTAATAACAAACATCAAGGAAGTAACATTTGCTTTATGAACTTTTGCATAATGAACGACAGAATCCACACTGGCCTCTCACCAAGTCAAAAACAAACAGGAATTGAACAACATCTCAAAGAAAGACTATTTTGACAGTTCCATAAGGCTATATAGTGGAGGTTTTACAAGGGGTGGGGGGTGGGGGGGGGAGTAGCAGGAAGAGATTGGGTGCAACAGCAGAAGCATTAAAATCGACATCTTAATGTTCTCTTCTTTTCATTAATCCAGTCTCGAAACTTTCTCGAGTGACGGTGAACATCATTTGCTGTTTTCAGTCTACAGTTGTTATTACACTGTGTGTGTGTGTGTGTGTGTGTGTGTGTGTGTGTGTGTGTGTTCTTTCCTTTTACTTTGCGATAGAACTTATTTTTGTGATGACTCTCGTAATACTTCAGTTAGTAATGTTACTTTTTTTCTTTTTTGACACTGTGCTCGGACGTTGGGGCCATCAAGTGCTTCGGTGACTTCCGTTCAACGTCTCGACCGAAAAGAAGGTAGGGACCCAATAACTGCCGATACGTGGCGATCACTCACAGCTTAGCAAAGTTAAAGACTGCCTTCAAAATGTAAAAGACGAGATGATGGATGGAGAGCCTTTAGCCAGTGCCACCGTATCTTGAGCATTGGAAGTGACGTCTTTTCATAGTACTCTCAGCACGGCAGGAAGGAAAATTTTCGAGGATCTCAATGCGATAGAAAGGGCTTGCGTGGCGTGTCGTCACAGCCCGAATAGACTCCGTACTCGCCTTCATGATACAGAAATACAATCAGCACGCACCTCTGTTACCTACGGGACCCAGCACTTCGCATCAAGCAAGTGAAACAATTTCGGTATGGTGTAGTAAAGCGCAACGGTCACCAACAGGCTAACCAATCCACAATAAACAGTGCTGAATCAAGTTAAAATTGACACAGATTTTATTACCTTTAGGCTTTCTTATTAGACACAAAGAACGCACACCCGCGTCTAAATTCCCTGCTCCAATAATTACCCTACACTGCTCATTTTGCACGCTAGTGCGTGCCAGAAAACGAAGCGTTTACTAGGTTAGAAGAACACCACATCAGGAGCAAAGTAAACAAAGTACAAAATGTCTCTAAAGACATACCCACTATGTGTTGGAACTTAATACAATCCCACCTACCTACTGCTTGAGGACTTAAAACGAGATATAATCAATAACATTTATTTCGACAGCATTGATTGCAAACTGCAGACTTAGTAAATAAATTAAATACACTCAAGTTATTCACACTGAGTCCCCTGCACTGACAAGTTGTACGCTCTTATACACTACTGGCAATTAAAATTGTTACACCAAGAAGAAATGCAGATGATAAACGGGTATTCATTGGACAAATATATTATACTAGAACTGACATGTGATTACATTGTCACGCAATGTGGGTGCATAGATCCTGAGAAATCAGTACCCAGAACAACCACCTCTGGCAGTAATAACGGCCTTGATACGCCTGGGCGTTGAGTCAAACAGAGCTTGGATGGCGTGTACAGGTACAGCTGCCCATGCAGCTTCAACACGATACCACAATTCATCAAGAGTAGTGACTGGCGTATTGTGACGAGGCAGTTGCTCGGCCACCATTGACCAGACGTTTACAGTTGGTGAGAGATCTGGAGAATGTGCTGGCCAGGGCAGCAGTCGCACATTTTCTGTATCCAGAAAGGCCCGTACAGGACCTGCAACACGCATTATCCTGCTGTAATGTAGGGTTTCGCAGGGATCAAATGAATGGTAGAGCCACGGGTCGTAACACATCTGAAATGTAACGACCACTGTTCAAAGGGCCGTCAATGCGAACAAGAGGTTACCGAGACGTGTAACCAATGGCACCCCATACCATCACGCCCGGTGATACGCCAGTATGGCGATGACGAATACACGCGTCCAATGTATGTTCACCGCGATGTCACCAAACACGGATGCGACCATCATGATGCTGTAAACAGAACCTGGATTCATCCGAAAAAATGACGTTTTGCCATTTGGGCACCCAGGTTCGTCGTTGAGTACACCATCGCAGGCGCTCCTGTCTGTGATGCAGCGTCAAGGGCAACCGCAGCCATGGTCTCCGATCTGATAGTCCATGCTGCTGCAAACGTTGTCGAACTGTTCGTGCAGATTGTTGTTGTCTTGCAAACGTCCCCATCTGTTGACTCAGGGATCGAGACATGGCTGCACGATCCGTTACAGCCATACGGATAAGATGACTGTCGACTGCTAGTGATACGAGGCCGTTGGCATCCAGCACAGCGTTCCGTATTACCCTCCTGAACCCACCGATTCCATATTCTGCTAACAGTCATTGGATCTCAACCAACGCGAGTAGCAATATCGCGATGCGATAAACCGCAATCGCGTTAGGGTACAATCCGACCTTTATCAAAGTAGGAAACGTGATGGTCGCATTTCTCCTCCTTACACGAGGCATCACAACAACGTTTCACCAGGCAACGCCGTTCAACTGCTGTTTGTGTATGAGAAATCGGTTGTAAACTTTCCTCATGTCAGCACGTTGTAGGTATCGCCACTGGTGCCAACCTTGTGTGAATGCTCTGAAAAGCTAATCATTTGCATATCACAGCATCTTCTTCCTGTCGGTTAAATTTCGCGTCTGTAGCACGTCATCTTCGTGGTGTAGCAATTTTAATGGCCAGTAGTGTATGTAGAACAGCTCCCATGAACCTACTTTTCAGAAAAGTGATACATACAGCGTGTGTGGTCTTTCACTCGATTTTACATCAGTGACGAATCATTGCTATCCAGTTTAGAATTACCCCCAACAGGGACAGCAGTGTAAACGGAGGACTTACAAGCCTTAGACAAATTTTAATTAGTCACAACGTATTAACTACACTGCGGGTTCAGAATTTTTGCCTATTCTTCGATGATTGCACCTGGTTCCCGTTGCGTCCTTTAATGATGCTCATTTGTTTTTCAGTAATAGGTCTGTCATTCTGTGATACCCACATTCTCTGAGCTTCTTACAGCTCTGATGCAGGAGGAGGTCGATGTCGTCTTAACAAATCGAGTGGCTAGTCCCAAGCTTTGTTTAAACTGAACAACTTAATTAAGCCGGATTGCACTAACGATAAGTGATCCTCACCCATGGGTACCTTATACACTCTGTTTAAGACTTTGAGTATTCCAACTACTGCTTCACTCAAGAGCCAAAGAAACTGGTTCAACTGCCTTATATCGTGTAGGGCCCCCGCGAGCACGCAGAAGTGCCACAACACAACGTGGCACGGACTCGACTGTTGTCTGAAGTAGTGCTGGAGGGAACTGACACCATGAATCCTGCGGGGCCTTAAATCCGTAAGAGTACAAGGGCGTGGAGATCTCTTCTAGAGAGCAAGTTGTAAAACATCCCAGATATGCTCAGTAATGTTCATGTCTGGGGAGTTTGATGGCCAGTGGAAGTGTTTAAACTCAAAAGAGTGTTCCTGGAGCCACTCCGTAGCTATTATGGACATGTGAGGTGTCGCATTGTCCTGCTGAAACTGCACAAGTACGTCGGAACGCACAATGGACATGAATGGATGCATATGATCAGGCAGGATGCTTACGTACGTCAGAGTCGTATCTAGACGTATCAAGGGTCCATATCACTCCAACTGCACACGCCCCACACCATTACAGAGTCTCCACCAGCTTGAACAGTCCCCTATTGACATGTAGGGTCCATGGATTCATGAGGTTGTTTCCATACCCATACACGTCCATCCGGTCAATACAATTTGAAACGAGACCAGGCAACATGTTTCCAGTCATCAACAGTCCAATGTCCCTACTGACGGTCCCAGGCGAGGCGTAAAGGTTTGTGTCGTACAGTCATCAAGGGTACAAGAGTGGGCCTTCGGCTCCGAAACCCCATATCAATGACGTTTTCTTGAATGGTTCGCAAGCTGACACTTGTCGATGGCCCACCACTGAAATCTGCAACAATTTGCGTAAGGGTTGCGATTCTGTCATGCTCAACTATTCTCTTCAGTCGTCGTTGGTCCCGTTCTTGTAGGATCTTCTTCCAGCCACAGAGATGTCGGAGATTTGATGTTTTACCGGATTCCTTATATTCACCGTACACGCGTGAATGGTCGCAAGGGAAAATCCCCACTTCATCGCTACCTCGGAGATGCTGTCTGCCATCGCTCCTGCGTCGATTATAACACCACGTTCAAACTAACTTAAATCTCGATAATCTGCCATTCTAGCAGCAGTAAGCGATCTAACAACTGCGCCAGACACTTCTTACATAGGCATCGCCGACCGGAACGCCGTATTCTGCTTGTTTATGTATCTCTATATTTGAACTCGCATCCCTATATCAGTTTCTTTGGCACTTCAGTGTATTTATTCCGTCCTTAAGTTTGTTGTAAATAACACAGTACGTTCAAAAGGAACAATGGTGCACATAGTCAGAATACTCGTGCAAAATGATCCATGGAACATGAAACAAAGTCCGTCCCGATTTAGTAGGTTTTCCGACGTCGTTATCCCGATAGATTACTTATTGCGTTGTCCCAGAAACTTGATATTTGCACCACGATGCTGGTCTCGAAGTATCTCTTTTCACGGCTATACTAGAGGCACTTCATTTCGTTTAAGCAATTCTGATTCAACAGTAAGAAATGTAAATCAGCTTCTCAGGCTCGATGGTAGATAAATCGATCACCACATAAATTAGATTCCTAAAGTGGCATGTAACAGATTATCACTATAGGATTCGAATATCGAAAGCACTTCAAGAAGAACAGAAATTCATAGACTACAAAAAATGTCAGTCCTACGTAGATTGGAAGATCAGTTTTACAATCCGCGAACGAAAAGAATTACTCGACAGTTTTACGTGGGGATAGAGATGAAGTCATTCTATAGATTCTAACGGAAGCGAAAGAAGAGGTCGTCTTTAATGCCTGCTTGACATACTCGACGACAAAAGACCCCCAGGTATGAAAGGAAAGGAACTTAATAAACAGAGAAGACTTCTTTCTTTCTTTCTTCGCTATAGTAGTCAAACGAGTGCCTAAATAAGAGAAGCCGTCCAGGCCTCGTCCATTTCTCTGAATCAGAGTTGGGTAAACCTAATAAAAGAAATATCCTCTTTTGTCAAGCCATCCGTAATTAACTTCTCCCTCCGTTGAAAAGAGGAGGAATTCGGGGAGAGGTTGGGGTGGTGCGGGGGAAAGGGGGGGGGGACGTTTTGGCTCCGGTTTAAAACTCAAAGGAAGTAACAGTGGCAGAATGAAAAGTATTTAAGTGACATTTATGCCGCTTTGTCTCCACCTGTTCGCTGGGAGATCATAAAGACGAGGCTTTAAACTGCGCTCGCCAGCGGCGGCGTCTGCACACAACGTCATCCGAATATAAACGCCGTCGGACACAATTTCTCTGTCTTGGTTAAAGTTATTTTACGATGTATGTTACGTGTTCAAGGTGAAAAGTTTGTAGGCTTGCACCCAAAGAAAGGTTGGTAAAAACAGAATTCATGCTTCTCGTATCTTGGTACCGTGTTACCTTTAACTTACTCAACAGTCAGTTGTTTAAAGCAGTGGAGTATTGCATGAATTTCATGGAAATGGGCGATCCTGAAACCGAGCCGTCATAAAATTCTGTTTTGTACCATTTGCCTTCAGTGGAAACTCATCCAGAGTTAATGTCGGTTTGGATGAAGTTTGTTCCAACAATTAAGAAATGGGTTTAAGATTTTAAACTTTGCGGTACTGAATGATTTACGTGACAGGCGCTATAAAACAGTATACGTAAACATAGAGGAGTGGGCGGTATAGTTTTGTAGGTAGGAGATTGAGGCTGTAACCATACCTGTCGTCGTAGGCATTTAAGGAGAAGACTTCGTAAACGGTTTTAGCAATGTAAATTTAATTACCAGGAAACAGAGTAAAAAGTTGACTTAGTACAATACACTATTTATAGTTCGTACGCGAAACTACGTAGCAGAGCAATGTGCCGCTCCGTCTTGGACTCTTGAAATTTGAGAAGCCTTTTTGCTCGGGTTCAACACAATCTGTGCTAACAGTTTTTCAAGAAGAAGCAACAAATTCACCCTACGTTTGCAGACCGGAGAACACATACAACAGATGTTAGCGAGATAGTGGCAATCTACACATGTTATAAAAATAATTGTATGTATGCAAGTTCTAAAAAATGGTTCAAATGGCTCTGAGCACTATGGGACTTAACATGTGAGGTCATCAGTCCCCTAGAACTTAGAACTACTTAAACCTAACTAACCTAAGGACAGAACACAACACCCAGTCATGACGAGGCAGAAAAAATCCCTGACCCCGTCGGGAATCGAACCCGGGAACCCGGGCGCGGGAAGCGAGGACGCTACCGCACGACCACGAGATGCGGACTGTAAGCTCTACATGTTCTCCTAAACCAATAGACCAGTTTCAACGAAACCAGTCACACAGGTTGCTTGCTGTAGTGCACGAATCGCTTTAGGGATAAGAACTATCTACCTGTCAAAATGGAGCGGGTTGGTGTGAAGCACAACTGGAGGCCACGACGCGCCGTTATCCACACATTATTCATCCAGTATTTGAGAATGAGAGCACTTAGTGGCTTTCAACAAACTTTATACATTATTTCGAATCTTTATGAAACTTTTTCAATCTGACAAATCCCACAAAACGATGAAAGGAAAGAAGTCCATTCCTTCAACAATTTCGCTGTTCGTGCACTAAAGCTGCTGCATGACGCATGAAGTTTAAATTTAGTACTTCTTTTCTACTGACTGATTCGCAACAAATTTCGCAGGCAACATCCACATATGTCGTTGAATGTATCTACAAAATTGTATCATTGTAGGGCACGCAGTTCAGGAGGTATGATATCATAAACATCCAGCTGAGTGAAAACGAAACTGCAGTGCGATATTCGCTAGAGATGCAGATGAAATCTGTGGAGAGATGTGTGTGATATATGTTAAATATATGCGAAATATATAGTGTATTTCAAAATTACACCGACAAACTTCGAGGGGATGTAGAAGTGTCTTGAGGAACAAAATAAGGATAGGAACCCGTGTCCGAAAACATCATGCGACGGCACAACACTGTGTCAAAGTTACATGTGCCGACGACTCTACATCTCTTCTACAGCAATCTGTTTGCTTTCTCCGTTTTTTGGAGGAGATTGTGTGGGCCAAAATAATGCAAAAATGTGCAGCAAATATGGGCACTAAATTCAAGTTGGGAAGGGAGTGAGACAGGTTTGTAGCCTATCCCCGATGTTATTCAATCTGTATATTTGGCAAGCAGTAAAGGAAACAAAAGAAAAATTCGGAGTAGGTACTAAAATCGATGGAGAAGTAATAAAATCTTTGAGGTTCGCCGATAACATTGTAATTCTGTCAGAGACAGCAAAGGACCTGGAAGAGCAGTTGAACGGAATGGACAGTGTCTTGAAAGGAGGATATAAGATGAACATCAACAAAAGTAAAACCGGGATAATGGAAAGTAGTCGAGTTAACTCGGGTGATGCTGAGGGAATTAGATTAGGAAATGAGACACTTAAAGTAGTAAATGAGTTTTGCTATTTGGGGAGCAAAATAGCTGATGCTGGTCGAAGTAGAGAGGATATAAAATGTAGAATGGCAATGGCAAGGAAAGCGTTTCTGAAGAAGAGTAATTTGTTAACATCGAGTATAGATTTAAGTGTCAGGAAGTCGTTTCTGAAAGTATTTGTATGGAGTGTAGCCATGTATGGAAGTGAAACATGGAAGATAAATAGTTTGAACAAGAAGAGAATAGAAGCTTTCGAAATTTGGTGCTACAGAAGAATGCTGAAAATGAGATGGGTAGATCACGTAACTAATGAGGAGGTATTGAATAGAATTGGGGAGAAGAGTAGTTTGTGGCACAACATGAAAAGAAGAAGGGGCCGGTTGGTAGGACATGTTCTGAGGTCTCAGGGGATCACCAATTTAGTATTGGAGGAAAGCGTGAAGGGCACAAATCGTAGAGGGAGACCAAGAGATGAATACACTAAGCAGATTCAGAAGGATGTAGCTTGTAGTATGTACTGGGAGATGAAGAAGCTTGCGCAGGATAGAGTAGCATGGAGAGCTGCATCAAACCAGTCTCAGGACTGAAGACAACAACAACAACAACAACAACAAGAGCTACGAGCACTTCTTCAATAGAGAAGATGTGTTTCACAGTAGCAAAGATGAAGAGGTGCCCATAGCTCCTCAGGTTTGCATTTTACAGCCTATTTTTTTCTTGTTTTGGTCCAGACTAATACTTCTGAAAGTTGCGTAACCTACACTCTTAGCAACAACAATATCGGAAAAATCACTGTCAGAGGTAATCAGACATATTTTCGTTTAGAACTTTCGAATCGTTCGTTTACGGATCATTGTCCTTTACTTTAAATCGATTTTTATCCTTTTTCATCCCTCAAAATTTATATCATCATCACGGAGTCACCCACTGCAGTCCTTATGTGGTGAGTTATCTTGGCGAAAGGCGGCACGACAGTACCGTCTCGGCATCTAAGCAGGAACGCAAGTGAGCACAGCAGTCGCTCCTTCTTGTTCCGCAGCTTGTCCAGCATCTTCATCTGCTGAAGCATTTCCTCCCCGCAGAGGTACTTGATATGCGATCTAAAGTTTTCCCGGAGTATTTCCAATTTGAACAGTTCTCGGGTATCCGACCGGCTAGCGTCGTAATTTCTCCACAATATTTCGGCAGACGTACACGCTGCCATCTTCAGGTGGTTCCTGACGAATACTGTGCTGTTCCTGTTATTATGAACAGACAGATGGCGTCGCCATGGGATGCCCGCTTTCACCGGTTGCAGCCAACTTTTTTGTGGAGAATTTCGAGGAGAAGGCACTAGAAAAGCCGAACAAAACCAACTTGTTTCTTCCGCTACGTGGATGACACGTTCGTTGCTTCGCCACATGGACGGGACAGCTTAAATGAATTTCTCGAACACCTCAACTCGCTGCACCCCAACATACAGTTCACGATGGAGGTGGAGCAGGATGATGTCCTACCGTTTCTTGACGTCCTGGTGTAAGTACGCTGTTTAGGTTTTTATATTGGTAACGCCATGTAGCGCTCTGTATGAAAATCACTGGCTGTGCTGTGTGCAGTCTGTGGCTGGGTGGCATTGTTGTAATATTCGCTATTGTAGTGTTGGGTTGTCAGCTGTTAACAGCGCGTAGCGTTGCGCAGTTGGAGGTGAGCCGCCAGCAGTGCTGGATGTGGGGAGAGAAATGGCGGAGTTTTGAAATTTGTAAGACTGGATGTCATGAACTGCTATGTATATTATGATTTTTCAACACTATTAAGGTAAATACATTGTTTGTTTTCTATTAAAATCTTTCATTTGCTAACTATGCCTATCAGTAGTTAGTGCTTTCAGTAGTTTGAATCTTTTATTTAGCTGGCAGTAGTGGCGCTCGCTGTATTGCAGTAGTTCGAGTAACGAAGATTTTTGTGAGGTAACTGATTTCTGAAAGGTATAGGTTAATGTTAGTCAGGGCCATTCTTTTGTAGAGATTTTTGAAAGTCAGATTGCGTTGCGCTAAAAATATTGTGTGTCAGTTTAAGCACAGTCATGTTTAATTTTTCTAAGGGGACGTTTCATATGTCGACCCTTAGCCGAGGATACCTCACTGGACTCTTCTGATTTTTTTCTTGTATTTTGTGTAACTAGTGTAGTTTTTGTTTATTGCTAGCGCGTAATTGTAGAGAGAATCTCCTTTGTAGTTGCAGTTTTTCATTGTTGTACAGCGAAACGGTTGTGGCACGCATCTAGATTTGCACCAAGTATTTCGCAGCTGCGCTTGCAATTAACTAGATATTATTTTCAGTGCTATGTTAATGTGTTTTCTTATTTTGCTCTTCAAATTGTGCTTTTCTGTGTTATCGTGTGAAATACGTGATAATTATGGCGTGTGAAAAACGTAACACTAGGCTACAAAGTAAACTGAGAAATAATAGTGACGACGAGCGTAGCTTATCAGCACCACTGTGTAATGAATTAACAGACATTCAAAGTAGTGATTTGGTAACTGTGCATAGGGAAACGGAGCGGGCGGCAAATAATGGTGTAGACAGTGAAACAAATAGTGAACAGGGAAGCATTATCGATCGATCGGTCGGCAACAGCTCGCCTCAGGATTCCGAAATGACAGGACACAATCTTGCAAATACTGTAGATTCAGGTTTTGGGTCCTCACCATTTTCTCAAATAAGTCAAGACACATTTTCTGCTTGTCAAAATGTGAATGTTGCCGGTGCAAATTCACTGCCGAAAAGCACTGAGGAACATGTTTCTGACACCAGTGCATTGTTACTACAATTAATACAACAAATGGGACAAACACAGCAAAAGCTTCAAAAGTTAGACACAGTGGAACAAAATCTTCGAAAGTTAGACACTATGGAAGAAAATCTTCGGAAGTTAGACACCACACTCGAACAAACACGTGAAGATTTAACTACTGAGTTACATAACATTGAATCGAAATGTCAAAAAGTCTGTAATGACGTAAAAACACAAATTTGTGAGCATTTCCATCCTATTTTTTCGCGTCATGGAAATGCATTACAGAATCACGAAGCAGCCATAAAAGAACTGCAAACTATTGTTCATGAAAATCACGACACCTTGCAAGCTAAAATTGACTCAGTTGCATCTACCGATTCGGTTACGCAACTTGCAAAAACTCACGAAAACTTGAAGGACACAGTAGGTACGATTTCAACACAAATGGACACTCTGAAACTTGGTTCAGAAAAACACACAGAGGAAATAATTTCACTATCGGATAAAGTAGCCGAACTTTCAGATCAGTTCCCTAACTTATCTACAAAGGTAGATGATGATCTGAATGACACAAGACCTGTAGCCTTCACGGACACTGAAGAGTATGGACAAATTAGAAAATTCAATCAAAATCAAATCAATACACAGTACAAAAGAGAAATACGGGAAGTACAAGATCAGTTGGCACAAGTAATACAAGAATCACATATTTCAGAGGACACTCGCGCTCCAGTACGGGAAGAAGGACATAGAAATATGGAACAACCACAAAATAATAACACAGGACATTTCGGAAATTATGAAAGAAATTGGTAAGGTGCACCGAATTTTGAAATGGAACCGCCGAAACGACGTAGCAATGACCGATATGCGACTCGCCGACATGATGATTTTGACTATAAGCTGTTCATTACTACACGTAAATTTAAAACATTTAAGAATTCTGGCAATGAAATTCATCCACAAGCGTGACTCCATCAATTCTCTCATTGTTTTCCTCCCAACTGGTCATTAGAGCACAGATTAGAATTTATGTGTGGCTATTTAGAGAATGAACCAGCTGTAAGAATGCGATTGGTCATTCACGATTGTCAGAGTGAAGGGGCATTTTATCATGCCTTCCTCTCAGCATATTGGTCTCAAGCTACACAAGACCGAGTAAAACATAGCATCATAATGATGAAACATTTCGAACAATCTGAATTTTCCAGTTTTGTGAAATATTTTGAAGACATGTTGCACAAGAATCAGTACCTGTCAAACCCATACAGCCCCTCAGAACTCATCCGCATTTGCTTAATCAAATTACCTGAACATTTACGACATTATTTTGGCAGGACGTTGCAAAGACGACATTGAAGCTTTTCAGGAACCCTTACAAGAATTAGAAATTGACACTGACAATCGCGGAACGCGGAAACAGGAACACAACAGTTACAGGTCTCATCCGTCGCAATCCCACGATGAAAGAAATAATAACTGGAGACGACAAGGCTATTCTCACAACACAAATCGTGACCAAAACAGACACCACCCATATGACAGCCGTTGGCAGAGTAGTAATAATTACAGGGAAAGATCACCTCTCCGTGGTAGAAACAGACAATTTGGGAACCAAAATAATTATTATCAAGGGAGACAGAATAACTTTAGACGCAACGGTCCAGCGTGCAGTTACGATTCAGGGAGAAATTCTCCACCACGTGACCGACAAGAAAGAAACTACGGAATCTACCGACATGACGACAGACGATATGATCGTAACGACAGACCTGAATTGCATCAGAACTGGCGGGATTCAAACAGAGCAGGGCCCTCTCGACAAGGTGAATTTGTAGAAGTTAGGTCTCCAAATCCCAATAATGACGCGCGCCAACAAAGACACAATACGCAATGACTCATACCGCTGGCAGCCACAAAACGTACTTCTGAAACTGACGACGCAGATGCCGTAGCTAATAATTACGTAAAAATGGAAGACATTAGGGACATCTCACTCCAGGAACACGACGTAAAAAGTAACAACATTGCATATCCTGTGGATCACATTACTGTAAATGACGTAACATTTACAGCAGTACTTGACTCTGGCAGTCCCATTTCAGTAATTAGTGAAACAGCTTTTAGCAAATGCAACAAATCGAATGATTGTCCCACACTTCCGTTACATAAGATTAAATTACAAGGTGCAATGTTTGGAAAAAGTGTAGATGTACGCCAACAAACCAACTTAGAATTCTTTTGTCAAAACCACAACTTCTCTATGAACTTTCTTATTGTTCCATTATTGTCGACGGAAATTATATTGGGAGTATTCTTTTTGAACGAATACAAAGTAATCTTAAACTTTCACGATGCTGAAATAAGTTTAGAGAAAGAAGGTAGGTCAATAGCTTTGAAATTTGAAGATTGGCTCTCAAACCTCTCAAACCATGACGAGGAAATTAATCGGCTTTACCTTCTGTTAGACAACAGTTCGGAATTTTCTATGGAACTAGACACTAACAGTCACTCTGCAAGTACTGACAGGGATGATATCGACGGCATATTTGAAACTAATGAGTTAATTCAGAATAAAATTCAAACAATTGAGAATTGTAATGACACTGATAGGCAGGACCTCTTTGAGATTTTACAAGCACATTCCACACTTTTTACTCACAAAACAGGAACAATCAAGGGATTTCAATACCAATTTCGTGTTCGTGAGCATACTAAATTTTGTGTTAGACCATACGTAATTCCAGCACATTATAGGGACCGTGTTAGAACAGAAATACAATCTATGCTTGACGAGGGCATTATTGAGCCTGCAGTAAGCTCATGCAACAATCCATTACATGTTGTTGAGAAGAAAAATGGATCCATCAGGCTTGTCTTAGATTCGAGACAAATCAATACTATCATTATTTCTGAAACAGACAGGCCGCAAACGTTGGAAGAACTTCTTCAAAATTTTAATGGTGTAAAAGTGTTGTCTTCCATTGATCTCAGATCCAGCTTTTATCAGATCGAACTTCATCCAGAATGTAGGAAATACACAGCTTCCTTTTGGTTTGAACATTTCTTCGGCAGCATTCGTTCGCGGGCTAAATTCCATATTACCTGAGTTCTTAAAACGTCACATCACCTTATATGTGGACGATATTCTGATAGCAGAAGCCTCATGGGAACAACACAATCACATCCTCAACAGCGTGTTACATATTTTTGCAGAATCTGGAATTGCAGTTAACTTGGATAAGTCTGAATTCGGTAGGTCAAAGGTGAGGTTTTTGGGACATACGAGGTGCGGCTAGAAAAAAACCGGACTGATGCTGGAAAAAACATTTATTTACAAATATTTACAATTTCATGTTATCTCCTTCAATGTACTCTCCTCCTCGGTCTCTACACCGCTCCATACGAATTTTCCACTGTTCATAGCAATGCTGCAGATCAATTTCGGTAAGTCCATACATTACTTCCGTCGCTTTTTCTTTTACTGCTTCAACAGTCTCAAATCTAGTTCCTTTCAAAGCTGACTTGACTTTAGGGAAAAGAAAAAAGTCACAGGGGGCCAAATTAGGTGAGTAGGATGGATGATCTAAGACGGGAATGTTGTGTTTTGCCAAAAACGTCTTCACTGACAACGCACTGTGAGCTGGGGCATTGTCTTGGTGAAGGATCCATGACTTTTTTCTCCACAAATCGTTCCGTTTTCTCCGTACTCGCTCACGTAGGGTAGCCAGGACGCTAATGTAGTAATGCTGATTCACTGTTTGTCCCTCTGGTACCCAATCAATGTGCACAATCCCTTTGATGTCAAAAAAAAACAATCATCATTGCCTTGAATTTCGATTTTGACATTCGTGTTTTTTTTTGTCGTGGAGAACCAGGAGTTTTCCAATGCATCGATTGGCGTTTAGTTTCGGGATCGTAAGTAAAAAACCACGATTCATCGCAAGTAATAACATTTTGTAAGAAGGTGGGATCACTTTCAATGTTTTCCAGGATGTCAGAACAAATCATTCTTCGGCGTTCCTTCTGTTCAATTGTGAGACACTTTGGAACCATTTTTGAACACACTTTGTTCATGTTGAAACTTTCATGAAGAATCTGCCTAACACTTTCCGTGTCAACTCCTGTTAACTCAGACACTGCTCTGATTGTTAAACGGCGATCTTGTCGAACAAGTTTACCGATTTTTTCAATGTTTGCATCAGTTTTTGCTGACAATGGTCTGCCAGTGCGAGTGTCATCACTGGTGTCTTCGCGGCCATCTTTAAATCGTTTAAACCACTCAAACACTTGTGTTTGCGATAAACAATCATCGCCGTACACTTGTTGTAACATTACAAACGTTTCACTTGCAGATTTTCCTAGTTTGTAACAAAATTTGATGTTAACACGCTGTTCTTTCTGTACACTCAACATTTTCCGACGCACAGACAAAACATCAACTACTTAAAACAGACGCCACGGGCAGACTGAGTGCAGGAGGCAAATGAAACTCGAGCAGTAGGCGGAGCGAGAGTCACGTGACAGGCCACGCGACTTTCAGCCTTATTGCATTCGTTTTATTGTTTCACCAGTACTAGTCCGGTTTTTTTCTAGCCACACCTCGTATTATTTCTTCTGAAGGCATTCAGCCGGATCCTGAAAAGTTAGAAGCAATCAGAGCCATTCCAGTTCCATCTAAAGAAAAACAAGTCCGCAGTTTTCTAGGTCTCGTAAATTTTTACCGTCGTTTTCTGAAAATGCAAATTCTTGTTACACCAAAACTTTGCTCTCTTACTGGAAAAAATACTATTTGGAACGGGGACGAACAAGCACTGTTGGAATTCAGTTCTTTGAAAGAATCGCTAGTTAACGCGCCAATACTAGCTCATCTAGATCTGTCACAAGATTTCTGCCTTAGCACAGATTCTTCTAAAGTCGGTCTTGGTGCCCATTTATTTCAAGAAGCCACAGAAAATGACACTACTGTTCAGAAAACCATTGCTTTTGCTAACCGAGTGCTAACAACATTTGAAAAAAATTATTCCGTTACTGAATTAGAAGCTTTTGCTATCGTTTGGGCATTTAACAAATTCCGATTCTTTCTTTCCTGTAAGCACGTAAAAGTATACAGTGATCATCGTGCATTACAATCTCTTATGTCTTCAAAATTAAATCATGACAGGTTAAAACGTTGGGCATTGTTTCTGCAAGAATTCCACTTCACAATAGTCTACATTCCCGGCGCGCACCGGCTGGGCTTGAGAAAAGTAACACAGAAGGCAACCTCGAGAAAAATTTCAGTATTCTTTACATTCAGAAAGTCGCCTTTGAAAACTTCGTCACCACATCTAAGGACATTGCTCATGAACAAGATAAAGATCCGATTTGGAAAGACATCAAAAGTAAATGGCATGAAAAGACACACACTCAGATTCGGCATTATTACCTGGTTAGAAACAACATACTCTTCAAACGCTGCACTGTTGATGACAAGCTATGGGTACTTTGCATTCCAGACGATTTTGTTAATAAGCTCATTTGGTACATTCATTTCAGCTACGCACATTTTGGTCCACGAAAATGTTACCATATTCTTCAAACAAGGTGTTATTTTAACAATATGTACCCGTGGTCTATGGGTAGCGTCTATGCTTGACGAGGGCATTATAATTTTGATAAATAATCAGCGTTGGCGGCCGAAGACTTCCGGAATAAGAGGTCAGCCTCATTCTGCCAACGGCCTTGTCAAAGAGGGCGGAGGAGCGGATAGAGGTTCAGGGCACTCTCTTGTTCTACGGGTGGGAAATTGCCCCTAAAGGCGGAAGAATCAGCAATGATCAACGACATGAGAATGCAGAAGGCAATGGAAACCAGTGCATTAAAGTCACGTAACGTGTATCCACAGTACATGTGGCCTGTAATTGAAGAAGTGTCATGATGATCTCTCCACTGGCAAAAGATTCCGGAATAGCCCCCATTTGGATCTCCTGGAGGGGACTGCCAAGGGGTAGGTTACCATGAGAAAAAGATTGAATAATTAATGAAAGGATAACGTTCTACGAGTCGGGGCGTGGAATGTCAGAAGCTTGAACGTGGTAGGGAAACTAGAAAACCTGAAAAGGGAAATGCAGAGGCTCAATCTAGATGTAGTAGGGGTCAGTGAAGTGAAGTGGAAAGAAGACAAGGATTTCTGGTCAGATGAGTATCGGGTAATATCAACGGCAGCAGAAAATGATATAACAGGTGTAGGATTCGTTATGAATAGGAAGGTAGGGCAGAGGGTGTGCTTCTGTGAACAGTTCGGTGACTGGGTTGTTCTAATCAGAATCGACAGCAGACCAACACCGACAACGATAGTTCACGTATACATGCCGACGTCGCAAGCTGAAGATGAACAGATAGAGAAAGTGTATGAGGACATTGAAAGGGTAATGCAGTATGTAAAGCGGGACGAAAATCTAATAGTCATGGGCGACTGGAATGCAGTTGTAGGGGAAGGAGTAGAAGATAAGTTTACAGGAGAGTATGGGCTTGCGACAAGAAATGAAAGAGGAGAATGACTAATTGAGTTCTGTAACAAGTTTCAGCTAGTAATAGCGAATACCCTGTTCAAGAATCACAAGAGGAGGAGGTATACTTGGAAAAGGCCGGGAGATACGGGAAGATTTCAATTAGATTACATCATGGTCAGACAGAGATTCCGAAATCAGATACTGGATTGTTGTACCCAGGAGCAGATAGAGACTCAGATCACAATATAGTAGTGATGAAGAGTAGGCTGAAGTTCAAGACATTAGTCAGGAAGAGTCAATACGCAAAGAAGTGGGATACGGAAGTACTAAGGAATGACGAGATAAGTTTGAATTTCTCTAACGCTACAGATACAGCAATAAGGAATAGCGCAGTAGGCAGTACAGTTGAAGAGGAATGGACATCTCTAAAAAGGGCCGTCACAGAAGTTGGGAAGGAAAACATAGGTACAAAGAAGGTAGCTGCGAAGAAACCATGGGTAACAGAAAAAATACTTTAGTTGATTGACGAAAGGAGGAAGTACAAACATGTTCCGGGAAAATCAGGAATACAGAAATACAGGTCGCTGAGGAACGAAATAAATAGGAAGTGCAGGCAAGCTAAGACGAAATGGTTGCAGGAAAAATGTGAAGTCATCGAAAAAGATATGATTGTCGGAAGGACAGACTCAGCATACAGGAAACTCAAAACAACCTTTGGTGACATTAAAAGCAACGGTGGTAACATTAAGAGTGTAACGGGAATTCCACTGTTAAATAAAGAGGAGAGAACAGATAGGTGGAAAGAATACATTGAAAGCCTCTATGAGGGTGAAGATTTGTCTGATGTGATAGAAGAAGAAACAGGAGTCGATTTAGAAGAGATAGGGGATCCAGTATTAGAATCGGAAGTTAAAAGAGCTTTGGAGGACTTACGGTCAGATAAGGCAGAAGGGGTAGATAACATTCCATCAGAATTTCTAAAATCATTGGGGGAAGTGACAACAAAACGACTATTCACGTTGGTGTGTACAATATATATGAGTCTGGCGATATACCATCTGACTTTCGGAAAAGCATCATCCACACAATTTCGAAGACGGCAAGAGCTGACAAGTGCGAGAATTATCGCACAATCAGCTTAACAGCTCATGCATCGAAGCTGCTTACAAGAATAATATACAGAAGAATGGAAAAGAAAACTGAGAATGCGCTAGGTGACGATCAGTTTGGCTTTAGGAAAAGTAAAGGGACGAGAGAGGCAATTCTGACGCTACGGCTAATAATGGAAGCAAGGCTAAAGAAAAATCAAGACACTTTCATAGGATTTGTCGACCTGGAAAAAGCGTTCGACAATATAAAATGGTGCAAGCTGTTCGAGATTCTGAAAAAAGTAGGGGTAAGCTATAGGGAGAGACGGGTCATATACAATATGTACAACAACCAAGAGGGAATAATAAGAGTGGACGATCAAGAACGAAGTGCTCGTATTAAGAAGGGTGTAAGACAAGGCTGTAGCCTTTCGCCCCTACTCTTCAGTCTGTACATAGAGGAAGGAATGATGGAAATAAAAGAAAGGTTCAGGAGTGGAATTAAAATACAAGGTGAAAGGATATCTATGATACGATTCGCTGATGACATTGCTATCCTGAGTGAAAGTGAAGAAGAATTAAATGATCTGCTGAACGGAATGAACAGTCTAATGAGTACACAGTATGGTTTGAGAGTAAATCGGAGAAAGACGAAGGTAATGAGAAGTAGTAGAAATGAGAACAGCGAGAAACTTAACATCATGATTGATGGTCACGAAGTCAATGAAGTTAAGGAATTCTGCTACCTAGGCAGTAAAATAACCAATGACGGACGGAGCAAGGAGGACATCATAAGCAGACTCGCTATGGCAAAAAAAGGCATTTCTGGCGAAGAGAAGTCTACTAATATCAAATAGCGGCCTTAATTTGAGGAAGAAATTTCTGAGGATGTACGTCTGGAGTACAGCATTGTATGGTAGTGAAACATGGACTGTGGGAAAAACGGAACAGAAGAGAATCGAAGCATTTGAGATGTGGTGCTATAGACGAATGTTGAAAATTAGGTGGACTGATAAGGTAAGGAATGAGGAGGTTCTACGCAGAACCAGAGAGGAAAGGAATATGTGGAAAACACTGATAAAGAGAAGAGACAGGATAAGACATCTGGTAAGACATGAGGGAATGACTTCCATGGTAGTGGAGCTGTAGAGGCCAAAAACTGTAGAGGAAGACAGAGATTGGAATACATCAAGCAAATAATTCAGGACGTAGGTTGCAAGTGCTACTCTGGGGCGAAGAGGTTAGCACAGGAAAGGAATTCGTGGCGGGCCGCATCAAACCAGTCAGTAGACTAATGACCAAAAAAAAAAAAAAAAAAAAAAAAATGGGAAAGAGAATTCGAAGAGTCTTGCCTATTTGTAAACTTTGTCAAAAGGCGAAACCATCTACTATCTCACATCGTGCTCCATTGTTTCCTATTATTCCATCTAAATTAAATGAATTTGCTGCTGTTGATCTCTTGGGACCGCTTGTCAGAACATCTAATGGATTTTCGTACGTTCTAGTCGCTGTTAAACTTACTTCAAAATTTGTTTCTTTCACACCGTTACGTAAAGCCACTGGACGGTCTGTATCCAACGCTTTTGTTAAAAATTTCTTATGTGAAGTTGGACACGTTAGTAAGATCATTTCAGATAACGGACCGCAATTCAGATCTGCTGTTTGGTCACGCATGCTTCGGAATCATAAAATCAAACCTGTTTTTATTTCATTGTACTCACCACATTGTAACCCGTCTGAACGGATCATGAAAGAAATCAATAAGCTTTGCAGACTTTATTGCCACAGAAAGCATCAGCATTGGGACAGATATTTACACTTATTTCAAAATGTGCTGAATGAAATGCCTCATGATTCCACTGCTTTACCACCTACTCTTGTACTGAAGAATGAAGAACCACCGAACAGAATCAGAGAGATTGTACCTTTCCCGAATACACGTAAACTTCGATACAAAGACATAATTGATTTGGCTCTTAAAAATATAAAATCTGCAGCAGACAAAAGGAGAAAACAGAACGGTAAAGCAAATGCAAAGAAATTATATATTGGTCAGAACGTTCTCATTAAAGCTCATTCATCGTCACATAAGAAGAAACACTTGAGTCACAATTACTTTCTAGTTTACAATGGACCTTACAGAATCCGACGTATACCACATGATAATTGCCTTGAAGTTGAAATTCTGCGTACTAGGAAGAGTAAAGGTTTACACCACATTTCACATGTAAAACCGTTTATTGAAAGATAATCTGCTTTTTAACTTTGTCTTTGCCATATAATTTTTCACTTTACATTACTAGTACGCATTGTCAGACTTAGAAACTGTTACCATGCAACAATGTTTGAACTTAAATATCCAATCAAGAACCAAGAGAACTTATTTAAACAGAAATTACGAATGCATTGTTATAGTGAACAGACGTCACAATGTTATTGTGTGTATACATTCTTGCTTGTTAGTTGCATGATTACATAATGACTATAAGGCTTACATACTTAGAACATATACTGGTACTGCTAATGAGATTTTAATGCAACATTTTGGTTTACTTGAAAATACGTTCTGGATTTAATGTATTTTCTGTGAGATACCAGATGACACAGTGGTTAGTTTATGTGACAGCTACACGATTTTATCACGATGCTATTAATGAGTGACAATTTACAATGTTGCTTTTGCGGTGTTTCTGTTTTATATCTGCACAGTTTTTCTGAATTATTCTGGAAAGTAAAACATGTTTTAATAGTAACTTTTGTGGTATAGCTACAATGAGACAGCCTTTTCCGTAGCACAACAATACGTTACAGCACAGTACTTTCTTCATCATGGCAATAAGCGTAATAACTAAGATATCTATACGCAAAGCATTTCACTTTTGTTCATCATGAGGTAAGTACATTGGCTTCTGCAGAACTTAGCTTTCGGAGGACAATAACTACGACACTTCCACAGAGATTATCTTACAGCAAGACGCACATTTAGCACAACAGGACACGTATTTGAGTGATTAATTTTGCACTTAAATCATTTATTTTTAAAGATATTTGAAGTACAATGATACAAAGGTTTTCTGTGATACATTTCATTCCATTGCTGTAATCTGTAACACCTGAGGGTATAATTACATTAATCCTCAGGGGGTACATGCTTACTTTGTGTACCATGTGTGTGGCAAGCACAAGGAGCCCTAGCTAAGATGGTATTTGCTTATACAACTTTACACATAGTTATCATGTTTCTCTAACACATAAATTACACAGCTATCTGACCATTTAACTGAGAGAGACAAACATTTTTTTTTTACTACATCAGTGACAGATGTTTGCGTAATTACACAGTTGGGTAACTTCACACTTATGAAATTGTATTTTGTCTGTACTTTGTGAACTGTTCATATTTTTTCGGAACCATTGTGATACTATGAGAGCTTTGAATGATGTATTTGGTAAGGGAGCATGATTTTAAAGTACGTTTGAGGTAGATGACACTATTGAAATGAGCAGAGAATTTTTTTAGGTTTTGACATTATTGCAGAAAGCTACGACGTTTTTGAGATTTGACTGAGGTGTTATGATGTTATTTTTACGACGACGATGTGTATTACGCTGATGAGGTATGTTTATGATCAATAAGATGATGCTACTGTATATGAGGAATTTGATTATGCTATGTATTTATTATGATGAGATATGGAAGAAGTGTTGATGAATACGTATATGAATAATGAGTAGTGGTTAGGGACTCTGATTTGTGGAAAAGGATGTTGGAAACCAAGAATCGTACTTTAAGAGTTATGAACTGTGTGTAAATGCGCAAATGTATCACAATGCTGATGAAAACTTTTTGAACACTGTTATATTCATAGGATTTTGTTTCTACACATTTGCAACGCAAATTCTCGACCTGTGAAATTTTTTATATGAGACTCACTGTAATACAAACTGGTGTCGTAAATATTTCAGTAAGAAAGTTGAGTGACCACCTTCACATAATGAGTCGTGGGCACCCAACTGCATGACAGTCGCCTGGAAAAAAGCCATTAGTGTGTGCCTTTCAGAGGCACAGGTGAAAAAAAAAAGGGGTCCTCGCTATTGACATTCCCTTGTAGAAAGTATCGCAAATACGACACGTTCAAACTTGAAAACATATGATAACACTGTGGAGCTCTTAATTTATGATATTTACTGAAATGCCTAATGAAATGACGAGAAAAATTTTTATGTCCATACACCTGATTATGACTACTGCCTTTCTAGTTGAGAGATTTTTTTACTACCTTATGAAATGCCATATGGCTAATGAATGATGTTTCATGCCTTCCTTTGCCCATATTTGCTCATTTTCTTTAATATCTAGTTTCTAGCTGCACTGCAGAATTGGTTATTATAAAATTTAATAGATGTACTAATATCACTATTTTCTGTCTACAGACCCAGTAAAGAATACGTTTATGATGTACTTTCCTAGAAAAGAGAGCACAAATAGACATTTCCCTTCACAGGAATTGCATAAACAATTTTTATAATGACTTGGTAACTTTCTTGCAGATTAAGTTTTTGTGATGCATCACTCTAGTGTTAAGATGTGACATAGGTATTAAACATGGCCATTTTTACTGTAATATTTTTTCTGCTTGAGCTATGTCATGTTTAAAAATGAGTTATTGCATTTGCTACTGCTGTTTGCCAGGCATAGTGCTACTAAATTTCACTTTACATTACTCTGTTAAGTCAGTTTTACTACTGATTTATTTTTCTTGTTTGCTGCTCGTTGCCTTATATTAGTTTTAATATTGCTGCTTGCTTTGCCAATTTGCATTTATTTGTCATTGCTGTTTGTGTTAATTTTTTTGTGCTGCTGCATTGCCTCGTCGCTTAGTTTAGCATCTGAGCTCAGTAGATTTAAGTTAGCTTAAGATGGGGTAGGCCATATGAGAGAACAAGTTGTGATAAATTGGAAGAAGTGCATTGAGAAGCTATAAGAAAATGGTTTGGCCAAAAAAGTATTTTGAAAGAGGATACGAACCAAAAAAGTAGGGTTTAGGGACAACAGGTTTAGGTAGGATTTTCTTGGAAATAAATGATGAGGTAAGATAATGGAAAATAAATAATGAGGTAAGATATGTGTGAACATATAAATACAGAAAGCATGCTTGGATAGAATTTGTTTGGTGGAAACAAGTGTTGAAATAAGTGGAAAGATAAATGGAATGAAGTTTTGGGGTGGACTGCAGTACCAAATGTCACACTGAAAACAAACCCTGTCCTGTATTTTTGTGTTATTACGCTATGTGAATTTGTGTTTTTCCTCTCTTAATGTGTTTAGCTAATAAGAGTTATGTTGTAGAATTTTTCTCATAATATGTTATTTTCTTTGTAAAGATGTTTAGACATTATTTATTCTGTTCTGTTTTAATGCTCATGTGTCAAGTTGATGTTTCGAAAGTTATTCTGATCTTTTATATATGTACTCATGTCATAATTCCCGTAACACTGATGTATATGTTATTTCGATTCTTTTATAAAGCCTGTACTACAGATGTTATCTGTATTGTTTTGTACCTTTGTAATTGTATTCTTATGTTATGAAATTGTAATTGACACCAGTTCATCATATTATTAACTTGTAAGTTCCATTTCACTGCACACGTTTCTGTTGGTCATAGTATATGGACAATATGTGAGAAGTAGGGACTGTTAGTGTTTGCACGTGTGTTAATAATTCAGCAAGGGACTGGATAACAGCGTTGCTGGTTCTAAGGACAATTCCAAAAACTTTGTGAGTGCACAAGTGGTGGTTATGGACTTGCTATATTATCCGCAAGATTCTTCAATGGTGATTGTGCACCTGCACAGTCACAACAGATGGCTGCTGGCCATCTCTACAAGGAATACAGTGGGTCTGCATCTTTGATGACCCACCAATACCATTATTTCTACAAGGACTACAGTGGGTCTGCTCTGTGATGACCTACCTACCAGTATTCTTCAAAACGTCGAATGACTCTGCTGTGGGTTTGCTCTGTTGTGGCCCATTACCTGTCAGCATGTCAAGAGTCAGCACGGTCTTTCCGTTGGAAGGACAACACTACTTCTTCAAGACTGCATGGAAATCCACTACTTCTGTGTGCATTGTCTTTTACTGCTCAGACTTCGAGACAGTTTTACTGTGATGAATGATCAGGACTGTCTTTATGGACTGTGAGAAAAGTTTAGCTTTTGACCAACATTGTATTAATAAGTGTGTGCATTTGATATCTTTCTTACTGTAATTATGAAAAAATTTTTCAAATCTGTATTGGCCAGTGCCCAAAACAATTTGTAAAATTTTTTATGGGGAGCATGGGGGCTATGTAAGTACGCTGTTTAGGTTTTTATATTGGTAACGCCACGTAGCGCTCTGTATGAAAATCGCTGGCTGTGCTGTGTGCAGTCTGTGGCTGGGTGGTATTGTTGTAATATTCGCTATTGTAGTGTTGGGCTGTCGGCTGTTAACAGCGCGTAGCGTTGCGCAGTTGGAGGTGAGCCGCCAGCAATGGTGGATGTGGGGAGAGAAATGGCGGAGTTTTGAAATTTGTAAGACAGGATGTCATGAACTGCTATGTATATTATGATTTTTCAACACTTTTAAGGTAAATACATTGTTTGTTCTCTATTAAAATCTTTCATTTGCTAACTATGCCTATCAGTAGTTAGTGCCTTCCGTAGTTTGAATCTTTTATTTAGCTGGCAGTAGTGGCGCTCGCTGTATTGCAGTAGTTCGAGTAACGAAGATTTTTGTGAGGTAAGTGATTTGTGAAAGGTATAGGTTAATGTTAGTCAGGGCCATTCTTTTGTAGGGATTTTTGAAAGTCAGATTGCGTTGCGCTAAAAATACTGTGTGTCAGTTTAAGCACAGTCATGTATGATTTTTCTAAGGGGACGTTTCACTGGTGAAACGGAAACCTGACGGCAAGCAGGGACACAGTGTATACAGGAAACCTACACACATCGATTTGTACCCAAGTGCCTTCAGTTGCCACCACAACTCCTAGCGTGAAGGCTTTTTGCGCACACTTGTTCACAGAGCACGATCGATCTGCGATCAGGAGAGTCTTCCAGCAGAACTGCAGCACCTCGAGACAACATTTCGGAAAAATGGGTACAACCAGAAGCAAATAAGAGATACACTCAGACAGACTGCGCCAAGAGAATAAGAAGAAGAAACAGAAGAATAAAAGTCATTGGCGTGCAGTCCGTTTGTCGGAAACACCTCAAGAAAAATCGGCAGAATCCTGGGGAAACACAGTGTGAAATGTGTATTACGACCCCCTGCAAGAACCTTGAATCTACTGGGTTCAGTGAAAGATGACCTAGGCCTTCGAAAACCAGGCGTTTATCAAATTCCCTGTCAGTGCGGAAAGTCATACATTGGGGGGACAGTCCGCACTGTAGAACAGAGGTGCTGCGAACACAAGCGCCATACCGAATTACGCCAGGCCACTAAATCAGCTGAGGCTGACCATTGAATAAAGACTGGCCATATTATGGACTACGAAAAAACAAAAATATTCTGTCAATCCTCCTAGTTCTGGGACTGCGTTACCAAAGAGATCATCGAAATCCGACTACAGGACGATCTAATTAACAAAGACAGCTTCCTTCAACTTAGTCAGGCTTGGAACCCTGCAGTCAGCCTGGATAGAAAGATGCGGTCCCAGAGATCGAGGACCGCCCTCGATGGCGGCAGCAGGGAGACTGCAGACCCCAGTTCAGACCCAGGCGCCGCTTCCGCCACCACCTCCACTAGCCGCCGCGCCAGCCGCACCAAAGACACCAGGAGAGGAACGGTGGAGGGGGTAACGGCTAGTATATATAGGGCGCCGAGAGGAACAGCGCAGCATTCGTCAGAAACCACCTGAAGATGGCAGCGTGTACGTCTGCCGAAATATTGTGGAGAAATTACGACGCTACCCGGTCGGATACCCGACAATTGTTCAAAATGGTAATAATAGTTTAATCAGAATAAACCGTACAAAATTTTTTAATACAATTATCATCATAATTTATTCTAACCTGCTCTTACTACATCATTTTAGGGCATACTTACCAAGAAATTGTTATACAGAAAAATACAGCATTTGAAAAGCAGTTGTTCGAAAATTTGAGGTATGTAATGCAACTGATTTAAGAACTGTAACAGAAGCAAACTGGAATGACTTAAACAGCTTTTTAATTTACACAAAAATAAAATCTTCGATAAGGATAGGAGCTGAGGTAATGAATCAAATTTTGTGCTAAGGCCGGTACTTAAATTTGGTTGTCCTGCTTCCTAGGCAGATGTGCTATCCACTTAACCACACTGGCACTGGGGCTAACAAGCCTGCACTGAATACTCTAGCCCATTGCCCTCCCTAACACCTAACACATACTTCAATTCACACCTCAGCCCAGCTTGATTTAACCCATCTTAAATTGCCAGTCATTCACGAAAACTGACAGCAGCTGGGAGAGCAGTGTGCTTGAAACGTCCCCTTTGAACAATTTATATAAGACTGTACTTAACCTGACACACAATATTTTTAGCGCAACGCAATCTGACTTTCAAAATTCCCTACTAAAGAATGGCCCTGACAAACATTAAACTATACCTTTCACAAATCACTTACCTCACAAAAATCTTCGCTGCTCAAGCTACTGCAATACAGCGAGCGCCACTACTGCCAGCTAAATAAAAGATTCAAACTATGGAAGGCACTAACTACTGATAGGGATAGTTAGCAAATGAAAGATATTAATAGAGAACAAACAATGTATTTACCTTGATATCATCATATATAAATATAGCAGTTCATGACAAATTACAAAACTCCGCCATCTCTCTCCCCACATCCACCACTGCTGGCGGCTCGCCTCCAACTGCGCAACGCTACGCGCTGTTCACATCCAGCTGCCGCTGCCCAACACTACAATGGCAGACAACAATGCAAACTAGCCACAGACTGCACACAGCACAGCCAGTGATTTTCATATTGAGCGCTACGTAACGTTGCCAATAAGAAAACATAAACAGCCTACTTACATAGAGAAAACATAAACAGCCTACTTACATAGAGAAAACATAAACAGCCTACTTACATGCTGACCATATGCTCCTCTGTATCTACATCTGGTGACATGTAAGGGTTCCGAATGACATCAAGGCTGGTCAGTACCGTTGAGCCTCCAAGGCCTGTTGAGATGGTGTTTGTTTGTAAATCTCCAGTACTGTCGAGGTTCTCTAGTACTGGAATAACAATACTAGAATATTCCTAGCAGATGTGTTACGCACAGCGCATCTGCCTAGTAAGCCCGTGTTCAAGTCCCAAACTTGGCACAAATTTTAATTTCTTACTTCAGCTTCTATCTTCATTGAAGATAAAATTAAGAATCAATCCGTCTCCAGGGGATTGTACTTACATCAACATAAAATCGTTGTTGTATCCATCATCACAATTTAATTTAGGACTATGATTGTGAACTTGGTCTGTACAGTATGGCCATGCGATCGTGTAAATGAGAGGTGTAGCGAAATAAATAAAAAAAAATTAAATTTAATGATTTTTTGAAAAGAGAAAAACTTATGGATATGGAACTGTAAATTTAGAATTTTTGAAAGGATTTTTTACGGACTGTATTGACCGGCTTGAATGCGGACAAATTCAGTGCTGTGTGAAATTTGCCTGTAATATAATTTACCATTCCACTAATTACATTTTTGAATTCAGCGTCATTGTTGATTTATTCAGAGTTCTCACCTTAGACGTAGAATTCGTCCTTCTGCCACAATATTAATTCATTAGTCGCCATCGATGTTCTTCTCTTTGTTGACCGTGTGTATCTTCCTGAGTCGGCATCGGTTCACTACACGAAGACGGTGGAAACCAAGGAATACAATGCTACATCGCTTTAAATAATTCTCGTAAAACTTAGATACTTCTCACTATTTTTTATTCACAACACAATAAGACTTGCTCTGCTCATCACACAAACCATAAATACTAACAAGATGGCTGCCCTTCCGCACACACCAAAAATTACGTCCATCCGTTACAAGGCAACAATCGAAAGTGTCTCTTAACTCCTTCTTGGAGTATGAAACAAAAGAGAATCAAATAAGCACATTACACAGATTATATTCTACATCCCTCTCAATTTAATCTTTGGCGCAGCCTTTAAGGTATTGTATGTCTCTGCATCGGAATGTGTCATTACAGAGGACAGTTATTTCTTAACGTCTTTATTACTGGAGGGTCTGTCTTTACATTATATTGCCTCATATCAGATCCGACGACGTACCGAAAACTAAGCGCAGATCCGACGCAGCGTATCACACGGAATACGAATCGATTAATCAAGGCGTCTTCTCTGCCGGCGGCCATACAGAGAAACCTGCGCAACACAGAAGCCCTACCACCTCGGCTGTATGGATTACCCAAGATCCATAAGAACAACGTTGCACTGAGACCGATCGTTAGCGCTCCTGGCTCACCGACATATAAACTGGCAAAACACTTGGCCTCTCTGCTCCAGCCACACGTGGGGAAGACCGACACATACATTAAGGACTCAGGACATTTCATTGTGAAGCTGAAGAAACTGAAACTTGCACCAAACGACATCCTGGCCAGCGTTGATGTTGTTTCGCTATTTACGAAAGTGCCACTCAGTGACGCTCTGGAGCACATCGGTTCCATTTTCCCGCAAGACATCACAAAGCTCTTCCATGCATGTCTTACCACGAGCTATTTCACGTGGAATGGCGATTTCTACGAACAGCTGGAAGGCGTCACCATGGGTAGTCCTCTCAGTCCAGTGGTGGCCAACTTCTTCATGGAACAATTCGAAGCACAGGCACTGGACTCGGCGACTTGCAAATCTAAGGTGTGGTACAGGTACGTCGATGATACTTTCGTGGTGTGGAACCATGGTGAAGAACAACTCGGTGACTTCCTAAGACACTTGAACAGCCTCCATGCCAACATAACATTTACCATGGAAGTAGAAAAGGACAAGAAACTGCCATTTCTAGATGTGCTGGTCACAAGGGACGGCGAAAACCTGGGACACAGCGTGTATCGAAAACCGACACACACGGACCGATACCTGCACAAACTGTCAAACCACCACCCGAGCCAGAAAAGAGGCATGATTAGTACGCTCGTAACGAGAGCAGGACGAATATGTGAGCCGCAACACCTCAAACGAGAAATGCAACACCTGGAAACTGTCCTGAGGAGCAATGGGTACTCCACAAATTACATTAGAAGTGTAGCAGAGCCAAACACTCGGCGATGTAAGGAACCAGAAAAAGAAATGTCGGGTACGGCCTTTCTGCCATACATTCCCAGAGTGATGGACAGAATCGGCCGTATATTGCGCAAACATGGCGTAAAGACGATTTTCAAACCGACAAGGAAGATCAAAAAGTGTCTTAGATCGGCGAAGAAGAAAAGAGACCCACTTGCAATGTCGGGAATATACCGTATACCATGCACATGCGGAAAAGTTTATGTCGGAATGACTGGACGATCCATTAACACCAGGATAAAAGAGCATAAGCGACATTGCAGGTTGGAACAGGTGGAGAAATCGGCCGTTGCAGAGCACGCACTGAGTGAGACCGACCACGTAATAAAATTCGCCGACACGGAAGTTCTGCCTGTAGAGAAGCACTATCACACGCGCTTGTTCAGAGAAGCTGTAGAAATACAAAAACACGCGAACAGTTTCGACAAGAAAGAGGAAAGCCTTAAGGTAGACGGATCCTGGCTTCCCGTACTGCAGCGAACGACCGTCGCAGGTAGCAAGAGGAGAACCGCACCAGAAATGACCGCGGAGAAGCCCTCGGACGTTGGCGCGCCAGGCACATACAGTCTGCGGCCGCGAGCTCGGCTCCAGTTCACCACCGGCAATGGAGGGTGAAGCTTTGACAATGCCAGCCACTCGTGCTGGCGAAACGTCAGAAAAATCATTCGATGAACGTCGGCCGAAGAACCCGAGACAGAAGCCAATACAAAGTTGGCCAACGCCGGGTGCAAAACTTGTACAGAGGAATCATAACAAGTTGCACGTTCATTAAAGATACACGAATGATTAACATAAGTGTTAAATAAGAAGGGCTAGTAATAACTCAACCAATAACATGACTTACAGAAACCCCTATATTAACAAGGTGACCTCAATTGTCGTATATAATGACTCAGAATGGTTCCCAAATTGCACTTAACTTTACAAAACAGTGTTGAGGCCCATAGCAGTGTTTGGAAGCAATAACGCTAAGGCCGGCAGCCAATACGAGCATTCACTCACGGCTTGTGCGCTGGGTCACATAGAAGGCGGTATATAGGGTGTTACAAAAAGGTACGGACAAACTTTCAGGAAACTTTCCTCGCACACAAAGAAAGAAAATATGTTATGTGGACATGTGTCCGGAAACGCTTAGTTTCCATGTTAGAGCTCATTTTATTACTTCTCTTCAAATGACATTAATCATGGAACGGAAACACACAGCAACAGAACGTACCAGCGTGACTTCAAACACTTTGTTACAGGAAATGTTCAAAATGTCCTCCGTTAGCGAGGATACGTGCATACACCCTCCGTCGCATGGAATCCCTGATGCGCTGATGCAGCCCTGGAGAATGGCGTATTGTATCACAGCCGTACACAATACGAGCACGAAGAGACTCTACATTTAGTACCGGGGTTGCGTAGACGAGAGCTTTCAAATGCCGCCATAAATGAAAGTCAAGAGGGTTGAAGTCAGGAGAGCGTGGAGGCCACGGAATTGGTCCGCCTTTACCAATCCGTCGGTCACCGAATCTGTTGTTGAGAAGCGTACGAACACTTCGACTGAAATGTGCAGGAGCTCCATCGTGCATGAACCACATGTTGTGTCGTACTTGTAAAGGCACATGTTCTAGCAGCACAGGTAGAGTATCCCATATGAAATTATGGTGGTGAATCGAGGAAGTACAGTACATACTGACGAAACTAAAATGAGTGCTAAACATGGAAATTAAGCGTTTCCGGATACATGTCCACATAACATCTTTTCGTTATTTGTGTGTGAGGAATGTTTCCTGAAAGTTTGGCCGTACCTTTTTGTAACACCCTGTATATTTGTATATAATCCGACTGGCCCCACAATGAGCGGTCCTGACAAGAATCCATAACCGCGCCGACGCCAGGAAACGAACAGTCTTAACAAATGTCGTGCAGCACAAATAGATTGCAACGAAAACAAGGTCAAATCACAGCCACACTGGAATATATAATAAGCACGCCCCCCAAATTATTAAGGAGCAGTAATCTAACACTACCCGTCTCCCAGTAAATTAGGAGAAACTTAGAGATCACTTCCAGTTGCCCTAAGGCACTTTCAACTTAAATACAAACACCAAATGCTGCCGTGACAAATGATTACACCATTACCTCTACGGCTGCCGGGCACGTACACAACCGCAGCCAGTCCCAAAGCGGACAATGTGCCCTAAAACAAGCTAAAATCTGCATGAAAACCGCGTAAACCACACACTCCAAGACTGATCAAAACGGAATAAAGAACATTAGCCTCCTTAAAGTAGCGACTGTGGAACCAAGTTCAGAATCATCTCCGGCAGCTACCCAAGCAAATTACGAGCTGGGAAGCTGTTCAGCGTGAGACTACATACCTACCACAATTCCCACTCCAATTTTGCACGTCAAGGCGGCCAATGATAGGCACCGTACATCCCGCGCACGCTAAAAGGCAAGGACGGCGAGCACGGCGAGGCCCATGCACAACGGTCAGGGACGCGGGCTTGTTTCCAACACAAGCTGGCTCTTTAAACGCCGACCGTAGACTACTCCGTCACACGTTCACCCGGAAAACCCGCCGGGGGAGCGGCCAAAAGATAGCGAGGCAGCCGAATATCGATATCAGCGATGCAAGTCGAACACCTTATCGCCAGCCGCCACGGCTGAGACATATACGAAAATGAGATGTGAGATATGATATTGCGAAATGAATTTGATGGAGCACAGAAAGACCGAAGGCGAAACAATGCCCTAGGCGTAGAAAATATTCTGCCAGAACTACTGATACCGTTGGGAGAACCAGCCATGACAAAACTCTTCCATGGTGTGCAGGATGTGTAACATAAGCGAAATATCCCCAAACTAAAAGAAGAACATAATAATTCCAATTCCAAACAAGGCAGCTGCTGACAGGTATGAATATTACGAACTATCTATTTATTAAGTCATGGATACCGTCGCCAATTTGTAGAACTCGACAGTAACTGCTGACACGACCGATATGATAGGTACTGTGGTATCCTGTCGTGCGAGCAGAGAGGCTCAATGGAGCGTCAACTGGATATTCACTCAAAATTGGAGGTACAAGCAACGATCAGATTTCTAAGGGCTAAACGGGTCAATTGCTAGAACATTCACCTTGAAATCACTGCTATATATGATGAGCGTGCAATCTCGCGACCATCTATTGTAAAGTGGTGTGAGCAATTTGACGCCGAACGCATGGATCTCACTGATGAATATCGCGAAGGCAGGCCCGCAACAAAATGCTCAAATGTGTGTGAAATCTTGTGGGACTTAACTTGGTTCAAATGGTTCAAATGGCTCTGAGCGCTATGGGACTCAACTGCTGAGGTCATTAGTCCCCTAGAACTTAGAACTAGTTAAACCTAACTAACCTAAGGACATCACAAACATCCATGCCCGAGGCAGGATTCGAACCTGCGACCGTAGCGGTCTTGCGGTTCCAGACTGCAGCGCCTTTAACCGCACGGCCACTTCGGCCGGCGGGACTTAACTGCTAAGGTCATCAGTCCCTAAGCTTACACACTACTTAACCTAAATTATCCTAAGGACAAACACACACACACACACACACACCCATCCATGCCCGAAGGAGGACTCTAACCTCCACCGGGACCAGCCGCACAGTCCATGACAGCAACGCCTCGGCTAATCCCGCACGGCGGCCTGCAACATCTACATCTACATTCATACTCCGCAAGCCAACTGACGGTGTGGGGCGGAGAGTACTTTGTGTACTCCTATCGGTACGCCCTTCTATTCCAATCTCGTACAGTTTGCAGAAAAAAAGATTGTCGGTATGCCTCTGTGTGGGCTCTAATCTCTCTGATTTTATCCTCATGGTCTCTTCGCGAGATATGCATGGGAGGGAACAATATACTGCTTGACTCCTCGGTGAAGGTGTGTTCTCGAAACTTCAACAAAAGCCCGTACCGAGCTGCTGAGCGTCTCTCCTGCAAAGTCTTTCACTGGAGTTTATCTATCATCTCCGTAACGCTTTCGCGATTACTAAATGATCCTGTAACGAAGCGCGCTGCTCTCTGTTTGATCCTCTGTATCTCTTCTATCAACCCTATCTGGTACGGATCCTACACTGGTGAGCAATATTCGAGTAGTGGGCGAACAAGTGTACTGTAACCTATTTCCCTTGTTTTCGGATTGCATTTCCTTAGGATTCTTCCAATGAATCTCAGTCTGGCACCTGCTTTACCGACGATCAACTTTATATTATCATTCCATTTTAAATCACTCCTAATGCTTACTCCCAGATAATTTATGGAATTAACTGCTTCCAGTTGCTGACCTGCTATGTTCTAGCTAATTGATAAAGTATCTTTCTTTCTATGTATTCGCAGCACATTACACTTGTCTGCATTGAGATTCAATTGCCATTCCCTGCACCAAGCGTCAATTCGCTGCAGATCCTCCTGCATTTCAGTACAATTTTCCATTGTTGCAACCTCTCGATATACCACAGCATCATCCGCAAAAAGCCTCAGTGAACTTCCCATGTTATCCACAAGGTCATTTATGTATATTGTGAATAGCAACGGTCCTACGACACTCCCCTGCGGCACACCTGAAATCACTCTTACTTCAGAAGACTTCCCTCCATTGAGAATGACATGCTGCGTTCTGTTATCTAGGAACTCTTCAATCCAAGGACACAATTAGTCTGATAGTCCATAGGCTCTTACTTTGTTCATTAAACGACTGTGGGAAACTGTATCGAACGCCTTGCGGAAGTCAAGAAACACGGCATCTACCTGGGAACCCGTGTATATGGCCCTCTGAGTCTCGTGGACGAATAGCGTGAGCTGGGTTTCACACGATCGTCTTTTTCGAAACACACGCTGATTCCTACAGAGTAGATTTCTAGTCTCCAGAAAAGTCATTATACTCGAACACAATACGTGTTCCAAAATTCTACAACTGATCGACGTTAGAGATATAGGTCTATAGTTCTGCACATCTGTTCGACGTCCCTTCTTGAAAACGGGGATGACCTGTGCCCTTTTCCAATCCTTCGGAACGCTACGCTCTTCTAGAGACCTACGGTACACCGCTGTAACAAGGGGGGAAAGTTCCTTCGCGTACTCTGTGTAAAATTGAACTGGTATCCCATCAGGTACCTTCCAAATGTTGACTTTTTGGATGCGATCGTTAGAGAGTATCGGCACGTAGCACTGCAGGGAATTGGCAGCATGCTGAAAATTTCACACAGCAGTGTATCCTACATTGTTCACCAGCACGTTGAATACCGTACACTGTGTACTGCATGGTTCAAAAATGGTTCAAATGGCTCTAAGAACTATGGGACTTAACTTCTGAGGTCATCAGTCCCCTAGAACTTAGAACTACTTAAACCTAACTAACCCAAGGAGATCACACACATCCATGCCCGAGGCAGGATTCGAACCTGCGACCGTAGCGGTCGCGCGGTTCCGGACTGTAGCGCCTAGAACCGCTCGGCCACTCCGGCCGGCGTGCATGGTTCCCACGGGTGCTCACCGATGTTCAGAAGGGACAACTTTTCCGATCGTCACTGACATTTCTGGAACTGTTTTCTGTGGAGGACAACGAGTTTCTGCTTCGAATCATCACTGGGGATGAAATGTGGAAAACGAGAACATCGATAGAATGGTTGCACACCACATCATCACGACGGAAGAAGGCCAGGCTCCAGCAGGCAAGGTTCTGGCGACAGCGTTCTTGGAGGTGTACGTGAAATTTATGCCGTGAGTCTCGACAATCAACTCTGCTTCGTACTGTCAGACGTTGCACCGTTTGCGTAAGGCAGCTAAAGCAAAGCGTCGAGCAAAATTGAGCGCCGGTGCGATTTCGTTACACGTTAACGCAACACCGCAATCGACCAACCAAACGTCAGAACTGCTGGATCGATACAAGTGGGAGGTAAACCAAGATCCTCGTTACAGTCCACGTTTAGCGCCATGTGATCATCATGTGCTCGGCAAGATTGAATGGGATCTTGGTAGACGATGATTCCGAAACAATCAAGAGCTAAAAGCAGCTGTTTCCAGGTGGTTAAATAACGCTGGAGCTGATTTCTATGCACCCAGAATCGAAAAGTTGGTTACTCGTCCCGTCAAATGTTTACAGTCGCTCACGGACTATGTGGAAAAGTGAACTTACATTGTATGTTGAGCCGGCCGGTGTGGCCGTGCGGTTAAAGGCGCTTCAGTCTGGAACCGCGTGACCGCTACGGTCGCAGGTTCGAATGCTGCCTCGGGCATGGATGTGTGTGATGTCCTTAGGTTAGTTAGGTTTAATTTGTTCTAAGTTCTAGGCGACTGATGACCTCAGACGTTGAGTCGCATAGTGCTCAGAGCCATTTGAACCATTGTATGTTGACATAGCCTTGTTGTTTATGTGTACATTGTTTATTAAATGGCCACTCCTTGAAAGAGTAACTTACTTTTTGATTCATCCTCGTACTAACACGATTTCTTCACAGAAGAATTGTGGAACTAGTAGAAGCCAACCTCAGGGAAGATTAATTTCATTTCTAAAGCAATGTAGGAATACGCGATGTAATACTGATGCTACTACTTATTTTAGAAGATAGATTAAGAATAGGCAAATCTACGTTTATAGCACCTGTAGACTTGGAGAAACCTTTTGTCAAAGCTGAATGGGCTACTCCCTTTGAAACTCTGAAGGTAGCAGGAATAAAATACAGATACAGGGAGCGGAAGGCTGTTTACAACTTGTACAGTAACCAGACAGCAGGTTTAAGAGTTGAGGGACATCCCAGGGAAGCAATGGTTGACAAGGGAAGACGGGGTAGTAGCCTATCCCTAATGTTATTCAGTCTGTACATTGAGCAAGCAGAAAAGGAAACCACACAAAAATTTGGAGTAGAAATTAAAGTTCAGAGAGAAGAAATAAAAACTCTGAGGCTTGCCAGTGACATTGTAATTTTGTCAGAGAGGGCAAAGGACTAGGAACAGCGGTTGATCGGAATGTACAGCATCTTGAAAGGAGGTAAGATGAAAATTAAAAAAAAAGCATAACAAGGATAATGGAACATAATTGAATTAAAACAGGTAATGCTGAGGAGATTAGAAAATGAGAAACTTAGCAGCTGAGTTTTTTATTTGGGCAGAAAAATAACTGATAATGGCTGTAATAGAAAGGATATAAAATGTAGACTGGCAATGACCACTAAAGCGCTTCTGAAGAAGAGAAATTTTTTAACATCGAATATCGAATTAAGTGTTAGGTAGTCTTTTCTGAAAGTATTTGCATGGAGTGTGGCAGTGTATGGAAGTGAAACATGGATGATACACAGTTTAGACTAGAAGGGAATAGAAGGATACTGAAGATTAAATGGATAGATCATGTTATTAATGAGGGGGTACTGAATACAATATGAGAGAAAAGAAGTTTGTGCCGCAACCTGGCTAGAAGAAGGGATTGTTTTGTAGGACACATTCTGAGGCATCAAGAAATCACCAGCTTACTTGTTAGTACTGAAGGGAACGTGGGAAGGGTAAAAATTGTAGATGGAGACCAAGAAATGAATACAGATTCAGAATATTGTAGGTTGCAGTAGTTATCCGGAGATGAAGAGGGTTGTGCGGGATAGAGCACCATGGGGCTGCATAAAACCAGTCTTCGGACTGAAGAACACAACAATAACACAAAAAGATATTTTTTTCGGTGGATATCTATCTCCTTTACGACTCGTTTTTGGATCCGCGCCTGGCTGAAGATCGAGATAGAGTACTAAACCGAGATGGTTAGGTTGGCAGCGAGACGGAGTGGCTCTCATACCCCGCAGAGCTTTGAGCGCTCAGCTTACGGGCCACCCTGCAAGGATGCCCCCCCCCCCCCCCCCCCACACACACACACACACACCCAGGGGCAAAGCGTCTGCCGCAGCTGCCGTTAGAGCGCAGCACGTGCTCCGGCGCGCTCCATTATACAAAGTAGCTGACGTAATAATACACCTGCTGCTGCGGTCGCAGCCGCCGACGCTGCTTCGCCAGCTCGCCACCTGGCGCGCCACCTGCGACCTTCCGCCCCTCTCCCCGCGCACGGTCCGTTATAACTACGCTTTAAACACTACATAAATGCCGGCCATTAACGTCACCTGCCTGGAAATACTAAGCCGGCAAACTCTTCTCTCTTTTTACTCTTCAAATAAAGCAGCGAAAAAATGCTCCCAGGGGGCGTGTAAGCAAACATGTAACACGGAGCAGCAGCTACTATTACCAGTGTCCCACATAGCTATGGACAATTGCTGTTTAGTCTAAGTTAACATTAAAGACCTTGTATCATGCATTACTGCGTATTAGCCTCGGAATTATACCGCTCGTGCTCCTCTTCCTTAATCCTTCCCCCATAATTTCGCTTTAAAGCCTTTTTTAGTGTACCACTGTTTAAAGGCAGGCCTAAAAAAAGGAAGATCATCCTTAAAGTTACGTCGCAGTACATAAACGACGCACTGCACTAAAATAGCAGAGTAATGTCAGTGTAATGTAAAATCTAGTGCGTCTTTCAACGGCTGGCGCATCAAGTAAACGAGCGGCTTTAATAGAAATAAAACTCAACCGGTCTGAGTCCTCATTCGTAGTTACTTTATGGAGTACTGCGATAGTTTTTTCCTACACTATATGCGTTTCATTACCCTGATTCAAATAGTGATCTGAAAATCACATATATTTTACAAGCACGTTGCCCTAGAAATTCGTAAACACTTCACTTTCTAAAGCTGCTGAAGTGACGTTCTTTCATGTACTGCATGTCTCGCATTTTTCCTGCAAAAACGAGATATTAATATATATTGTACGAATTGCATTCCACGAATCTGGCGGGGATAGGTTCCTGGGCCGTGGAAATTAATCAAGGATGTACATTTAAAGTTCAAAATATAAGTAAATGGCTTAATTTTGTGAAAATGTAGTGTGGCAGTGCTACTGTTGTTTTAGTATAACCTAACTTTAAGGTTATTTTTTTGATAAAATATACAGCACTCCGTCTTCAGGCCACAAGTAGCCCATAGGGACCATCCGACCGCCGTCTCATCCTCAGTTCAGGACGCGGATAGGAGGGGCGTGTGGTCAGCACACCGCTCTCCCGGTCGTTATGATGGTTTTCTGTGATCGGAGCCGCTACTATTCGGTCGAGTAGCTCCTCAATTGGCATCACGAGACTGAGTGCACCCCGAAAAATGGCAACAGCGCATGGCGGCCTGGATGATCACCCATCCAAGTGCCGGCCACGCCCAACAGCGCTTAACTTCGGAGATCTCACAGGAACCGGTGTATCCACTGCGGCAAGGCCGTTGCCATAAAATATACAGCGTGTTTGGAAATTCCCAATATAACCTTGTAGGACTTGT
This sequence comes from Schistocerca serialis cubense, assembly GCF_023864345.2. Lineage (NCBI taxonomy): Eukaryota > Metazoa > Arthropoda > Insecta > Orthoptera > Acrididae > Schistocerca > Schistocerca serialis. Next base: position 1,231,118,822 of record NC_064638.1, on the reverse strand, counting down.
AAAGTTCACTGAATACATAATATTTTGAATAGGAACCCATGTTCGGAAACCTTCCGTTTCCGTGCTGCAGTCATTTGAAAATATGTTGGTAAGATGATAACTTTTACAATTACTAGGAAACACCCAGGACAGCACTCGTTTTACGATTATACTCATTAATAACCAAAGAAGCAGCCCACCAGGCTAGCCGACAGCGCTGTTGTGCTGCTTCCTCGACTGGGGTAGGCGCGCCGGCGGCGGATCCAATTAATGGAGAGGGCCAGTGCGCCAGCCAGCCTGGATGTGGTTTTTAGGCGGTTTTCTACATCGCACTAGGTGAATAATGGGCTCATCCCTACGTCCCGCCACAGTTACACGACTTGCAGACATCTGAAAAACGTTCCCATTATTTCATGGTTTACACTGGACGCAAGCAGCTGAGGAACACTAATCCAATCCTGTGGGGTATGGGGTGGTGACCGGAAGGGCATCCGGCCTCCCTCTGACACTAACATTGCCAACTCCACAGTAACAAGGCACCGACACAAGTGGGTCACAGGCCCAAAGAAAATGATGATGATGAATAACCAAAGAAACAAAATGGCCAGCCGGAGTTGCCGAGTGGTACCAGGCACTACAGTCTGGAACCGCGCGACCGCTATGGTCGCAGGTTCGAATCCTGCCTCGGGCATGGATGTGAATGATGTCCTTAGGTTAGTTAGTTTTAAGTAGTTCTAAGTTCTAGGGGACTGGTGACCTCAGAAGTTAAGTCCCATAGTGCTCAGAGCCATTTGAGCCAAACAAAACGAAACTTAATCTGTTTTCACAAGCATCACACTGTTCCAATTTGGGTGTGCGGCGCCTTCTTGGAGCACTAAAGTCGCTCTTGCTGATGGTGGGGATACCCTTTCTCGAAGCCATTGCTTAATTGTGGCGAAAACGGTATGCAATGGTGCCGGACGTTGCAGAAGGCTATGTCGGTGTATTCTGCAAACGTGTTCTCAACTGTGTTGCTCTATCACTCACGGATATGTCAGTGAGGCTCGCATCAGGTCAGAAATGTAGGATAAATGTCAAATGACATCAGCTGATCCGACATAAGCATCCTCCACAATGATCAACCCGTTACATACCTGCATAGCAAACATGTTTTTAAAACGACGGAAACGGCACGTTTTCGTGCGTGAGTTCCAGTTCATAATATTGTCTACTCACTCCTCTCTACAAGTCCTAAAGAGGAATTTCCGAACACCTTGTATCTTCAAGGAAATAGATATAGTTACTCAGAAAAATGCTATTTCGTGAAATCTCAAAATTCGCCAAATTATCCATAGGACATTTAATATGCTCTAGCAGACAGTTGAATAAATATCGGTCGATGTACTGGACAGTTATAATTGGAGTACAGTTACGTACTATTATTATAATTATCGTATGCCTACGAAACTAGGCAGTATGCTAATGAGTTAATGCGGAACGTATTTACGTTGGAAACCAAATTAGTTCCATTTGTGGCCTCCAGGTGAAACTCTGACGCTGTACGCTGTATGTACGACAGTATGAGTTCCACTCCGTAATTTGACATGCCATAACGTTAGTGAACAGTATGGCTCTCAAGAAGAGAGACCGTACGCTGTTCGTGGAGCTGTTTTATGTGAACGGAGCAGTTACTGCCTTGAGAGAGTATCGCTAACTGAAAGAACTGAAGATGTCACTAAACGCTTTAAAGACTATGGAAATGAACTCTGAAAACACGGGTGAGCTTGGCGTCGTATCTAAAAGATGACTGCATCCCATGCCGGTGGAAGTTACTGATGAGGTGATGTTCCTGTAACTGATGAGGTGATGTTCCTGTAACTGATGAGGTGATGTTCCTGTAACTGATGAGGTGATGTTCCTATAACTGACCATGCAGCAAGTGCTCCGGTTAGTGGTAGTGCTCCGGCGGTCTTAACGAAAATTGTCCGTCCCACAGTCAACAGGGACAAAAGTTTTGCGACATATATTACACTTGTGCCAAAGCAAGGAAAGGCAAACCTAAGTTTTTATCATTTGTAGGCTTAGAGAAAGCTTTTCACAGTGTTGACTGGAATACTCTCTTTCAAATTCTGAAGGTGGCAGGAGTAAAATACAGGGAGCGAAAGGCTATTTACAATTTGTACAGAAAGCAGATCCCAGTTATTAGAGTCGAGGGACATGAAACGGAAGCAGTGGTTGGGAAGGGAGTGAGACAGGGTTGTAGCCTCTCCCCGATGATATTCAAATGGTTCAAATGGCTCTGAGCACTATGGGACTTAACATCTATGGTCATCAGTCCCCTAGAACTTAGAACTACTTAAACCTAACTAACCTAAGGACGTCACACAACACCCAATCATCACGAGGCCGATGCTATTCAATCTGTATATTGAGCAAGCAGTAAAAGAAACAAAAGAAAAGTTCGGAGTAGGCATTAAAATCCATGGAGAAGAAGTAAAAACTTTGAAGTTCGCCGATGACATTGTAATTCTGTCAGAGACAGCAAAGGACTTGGAAGAGAAGTTGAACGGAATGGACAGTGTCTTGAAAGGAGGGTATAAGATGAACATCAACAAAAGCAAAACGAGGATAATGGAATGTAGTCAAATTAAATCGGGTGATGCTGAGGGGATTAGATTAGGAAATGAGACACTTAAAGTAGTAAAGGAGTTTTGCTATTTGGGGAGCAAAATAACTGATGATGGTCGAAGTAGAGAGGATATAAAATGTAGACTGGCAATGGCAAGGAAAGCGTTTCTGAAGAAGAGAAATTTGTTAACATCGAGTATCGATTTAAGTGTCAGGAAGTCGTTTCTGAAAGTATTTGTACGGAGTGTAGCCATGTATGGAAGTACAACTTGGACGATAAATAGTTTGGACAAGAAGAGAATAGAAGCTTCCGAAATGTGGTGCTACAGAAGAATGCTGAAGATAAGGTGGGTAGATCACGTAACTAATGAGGAGGTATTGAATAGGATTGGGAAGAAGAGAAGTTTGTGGCACAATTTGACTATAAGAAGGGATCGGTTGGTAGGTCATCTTCTGAGGCATCAAGGGATCACCAATTTAGTACTAGAGGGCAGCGTGGGGGGTAAAAATCGGAGACCAAGAGATGAATACACTAAGCAGATTCAGAAGGCTGTAGGTTGCAGTAGGTACTGGGAGATGAAGAAGCTTGCACAGGATAGAGTAGCATGGAGAGCTGCATCAATTCAGTCTCAGGACTGAAGACCACAACAACAACAACACCCGAGAAAGATCCAGACGGTGCAGTAATTGAAGCCTCATGATGCACAGCAACGTTCTGAATTTGCTCTTTGGTTTCTGGCACGAATCGACGTTGATGACCCGTGGCCGGCACATTTCACACTACAGGATGCAGTGAATACACAGAACAAGCGAATTCGAGATTAATGTTAAACCGAGTGTTGCGCACAAAGAGGCACTGCGTTCACCGTATGTGACAGTGTGGTGTGGATTCACAAACACCTTTATTCTCGGTTCGTTCTTCTATGAAGAGAATACTCAAAGCTCCTGTGAGGCGTACCGTGACGTTTGCGTGTTATCGAGACGACCTCGTACAACATGTGATTCCTGCTTTGGTAGAGTGCAAATATATGGAAACCACTGCTTAAGGGGCTCCGGAACGCCCTATACTTGCAATGTTAAAATAACGCTTATAAATTACATCTTTCCTCACAAAGTATTTGAGGTAGGAAGTTGAACTTTTTACAGATTATTTATTGGAATATGGACTACAACTTAACACAGGGATTTCACAAAATTTTAGTTCAGTTATTAAAGATGATTTTTTTTCAATTGTAATGAAAATTCACAACATTTTTTTGCAATTTTTTATTTATATATTCAAAAATATACAGTTTTTTGGAAAAAGGCTGTGTTAAATTATGCAGAAGGTACTGTGTAACATTTACTGAAAGTTTGAAACAAATATGTTTGGAAGATCCTTAGAAAACATGTAATTAGTATGAGAAAATAAAAGTTTTGGGAATCGAGCGACAAAGATTGGATTAACTTTTAAGTGCATTCCAGGTCCATAGGATGGATTATCTTCATCCTCTGCAAACTCCTCCTCCAGCTTCCTGTTGTTCCTCCTCCTGTTTACTCTTGCTTGTATTTCTAGACTCTTTACAGCCCTGTCTGCAGCCCGAAGGCGTTCCTTGTCTAAAGCAAGCATCGCTCGTTGTTGTGTTCGTAGATTTTGCTACCATTTTCTTCAGTTGCAGTTACTGCAACACTGTTCCAAAAGGTGGTCATGTATGAACACTTATCACATTTCAGTTGTATTTCACTAGCAAGTCCTACGTGCTTTATTATGGAGAGTTCCAGACCAACTTCACTACAATGAATACATCTTACACAGTTTGAAAAAATTCCTTTGAGAACCGACATATCAAATATTTCATTCACATCCGATTCGCCCATAAAACATTCATAGTTTTCACTCATTGAACCAAGCTTCTTCTGTGAAGTATTTTCTTTCCCACTTTGACTGCTATGGGCAGGTGTACTTGAGAGGTTAGGTTCACTCACTTGGTTATCGTCTTTATTGTTTACAGTAATAACACATACCTTTGGATTTCCAACATTTCTCCTTTTCTTAAAAGCCTTCAGAAGATTTCTAATAACTTTACTTTTACTCATTATTATACTTCAACAAAACAGAGACTCAAGAAACAGAATTAATTACGAATATTTTCGAGATAACGACAGAGTAAATAAACATGAAACAATCGACAATCACACCAGCGATATATATTGAACCATCACAGGTTAGCCACAACACATACTTTATCTCACATCACTAAAATGTACCTGATGAACACGGACGTTAATAATAACACCATTTGACAGCAGTTTAACAGCGCCACAGTGGGTCACGCCCATGTAGAACACATTCCAAAAAAAATTTAAAAATAGTTGTAGTCTTCGGAATTGAATAAATTATATATCTATTAAAAGGTAATAGTCTGCAGATTCAGAAAACGTAAAAAAGTAAAAATTGAACTTTTCATGATTTTGAGCCTTTCCGGAGCCCCTTAAATCCAAGGTGGGGGAACACCTCTTGTAGCTCGTCCAGTCAAAGATCTGCCTAATGCAACCTTCCACAAGGATTCACAGACGTATGGTCTGAAAAATCACCTTGTGTCATTTGGCTTTGGCGATATCTAATGTGTTTCCCAGGGACACGTTCGGCCTCTATCTGATCTGAAGGTCAGTATACAAGAACACAACACGTTGCTCAGTTTCCACCGGGACTGCTACGAGCAACTGCTGATCACGTCGTTTTACGGTTGCGGCGTCTTGTCGATATCTCCGCTGCTCGTATTGAACCAACTATGTAAGCGGCGGTTACTAATAAAATCAACGTTATATCTTCGTCTCTTGTTTGACATTTTCTGCCCACATCTCGTTCCTAATTCTTTAAACATGGAAACATTTCTATACGTCTTTTCTGCATTCGTAAAGGCAGATTTCCGCCTGGTGGTCAAAATTTCTTCCATTTGTAAATCCATTCCGCATTAAGGCATTAGAAAATCTACCAAGTTGGGCTGCCATACAATAATTTAAAGCCAACACTGGACCTCTGAGACTGACCACCAGGTTTTTGTCTTCTTTCGGTGCAAGTGAAAAGACCATGAAGTCTTTGTAGACGCTGTTTTTGATCCACATATAATTTTCATACTTTGCGGTACTTTGTGAGAGAAAGAAACATTGGGAAAGACAAGCGACATTAACGAAACTACAGTATGTGATCAGAAGTATCCGGACGCCCCCAAAAACATACGTTTTTCATATTAGCTGCATTGTGCTGCCACTTACTGCCAGGTACTTCATACCAGCGACCTCAGTAGTCATTAGACATCGCGAGAGGGCACGGAATTCGAACGTGGTAAGGTGATACGGTGTCACTTGTGTCATACGTCAATACGCGAGATTTCCACACTCCTACACATCCGTAGGTCCACTGTTTCCGATGTGATAGTGAAGTGGAAACGTGAAGGGACACGTACAGCACAAAAGCGTACAGGCCGACCTCGCCTATTGACTGACAGAGATCGCCAACGGTTGAAGAGGGTCGTAATGTGTAATAGGCAGACATCTGTCCAGACCATCACACGGGAATTCGAAAGTGCATCAGGATCCGCGGCAAGTACTATGACAGTCAGGCGGGAGGTGAGAAAACTTCGATTTCATGGTCAAGCGGCTGCTCGTAAGCCACACATCACGCCGGTAAATGCCAAACGACGCCTCGCTTGATATAAGGAGCGTAATCACTGGACGATTGAAGAGTGGAAAACGTTGTGTGGAGTGACGAATCACGGTACACAATGTGGCGATCCGATGGCAGGGTGTGGGTGTGGCGAATGACCGGTGAACGGCATCTGCCAGCATTTGTAGTGCCAACAGTAAAATTCGGAGGCGGTGGTGTTATGGTGTGGTCGTGTTTTTCATGGAGGGGGTTTGCACCCCTTGTTGTTTTGCGTGGTAGTATCACAACACAGGCCTACAGCGATGTTTTAAGCACCATCGTGCTTCCCACTGCTGGACAGCAATTAGGGGATGGCGATTGCATATTTCAACACGATCGAGCATCTGTTCATAATGCACGGCATGTGGCGGAGTGGTTACACGACAATAACGCCCCCATAATGGACTGGCATGCACAGAGTCCTGACCTGAATCCTAGACTTTGGGATGTTTTGGAACGCTGACTTTGTGGCGGGCCTAACCGACCGGCATCGATACCTGTCCTCAGTGCTGCACTCCGTGAACAATGAGCTGCCATTCCACAAGAAAGCTTCCAGCACCTGATTGAACGTATGCCTGCGAGAGTGGAAGTTGTCATCAAGGCTGAGGGTGGGCCAACAACACATTGAATTCCAGAATTACCGATGGAGGGCGCCACCAACTAAGTAATTTTCAGCCATGTGTCCGGGTACTTTTGATCTCACAGTGTATCTACAGCGAAACATTTGCCAGAACACTAAGCTTCTAGATTCGGTCACTGCAGTATGTTCTAGAAGTAACACCAATGCCGTGACATGCTTCTATATCTAGAAAATATGATGCTGTGCTGACCCAACATCTGACACAGAGGCACGGTGGACACGTTAAAACACAAGATGGCGACGACACGTCGTGCTCACTAAGGCCAATGCTTCTCACCGTTTGCTTTTCCCGCCGTCAATGCTGCCGCCATTGCCAACCAGCACTGCTGGTTACTGACCGCAGTAAGTCGACGTGTTGATGAGTAAACTAATACCATATTGCGTACATGGACATCGAAACGATGAATGAAAATTTGTACTGAAGTCCGGATCTGAACTTGGATCTCCTGCCGATCTCCTGCTCATTAGGCTGACGCCCTAACCACTAGACCACCGTGGCACAATGATTTTGCACAACTGCACGGATTACCCTAGCACACTTCAGTTCTCAATCCAAATTCCAATCACGTCTCAGATCACCAGGTAATTCCTCTAAACACGAACGGCACTGTGGAGGCTCTCCAGCTGTCTTGGAATAGCATCCGAGAACCGAGCGAAATGAGAAATCCTGCCTCAAACCAAGGCCTGGGTGCTTTAATCTAATGAAACTAGTCGTTCCAGAGACCAGAGCTAACGGTAATTTGGACTGAGGAGGAAGGCGTGGTGGGGTGGTTGGTGCAGCTGTGGAAAGCCACTGCGCCAGGGTAGCTTAATGCGTGGCGCGTCTGCCTAGTGAACAACAGACCCAGGTTCGAATCCTCGCCTTCCTATAAATTTTCATTCGTCGCTTCAGTCTGCATATATGCATCATAGATCTTTGAGACTTGAAAAGGTTTCTGGAACTATATACACTCATGCGCATAAATTGAGGATAATAGCAGAATGTGGTGCACTCAACGTAGCACTACACAAAACTGGCGCTAATAGCATAGGCACATACAGAAAACACAAGACACAGATCTGTAAGTCCACGGTATTGGTGATAAGTTGAGAAAACCGTCCCGGAACACATGTGCTACAAAACGCCACTGTTTTCTGCGCATGTACCCAGACATCAGTATGGGATATGATCACCATGCACACATACACAGGCTCCACAACGTGTTGGCATACTCTGGATAATGTGGTCGAGCAGCTGCTGGGGTACAGCCTCCCATTCTTGCACCACTGCCGGTCGGAGCTCCTGAAGTGTCCTAAGGAACTGAAGACGTGCAGCGATACGTCGACCGAGAGCATCCCAGACGTGCTCGATGGGGTTAGGTCTACAGAACAGGCAGGCCACTTCATTCACCTGATACCATCTGTTTCAAGGTACTCCTCCACGATGGCAGCTCGGTGGGGCAGTGCGTTATCATCCTCAGGAAAAGGTGAGTCACACTGCACCTCTGAAAAGGCGGAAATACTGGTGCAAAATGACGTCCCGATACACCTGACCTGTTACGGTTTCTCTGTCAAAGACATGCAGGGGTGTACATGAACCAATCATAATCCCACCCCACACCATCAAACCACGACCACCATCCAGGTCCCTTTCAAGGAAGTTAAGGGGTTGGTATCTGGTTCCTGGTTCACACCAGATGAAAACCCGGCGAGAATCATTTTTCAGACTATACCTGGACTCGTGCGTGAACATAACCTGGAACCACTGTTACAATGACCATGTACTGTGTTCTTGACGCCAGGCTTTACGGGGTCTCCTGTAACCAGGGGTCAGTGAAATGCAACTTGGAGGTCTCTGGGCGAATAAACCATGTCTGTTAAGTCGTGTGTAGACTGTGTGTCTGGAGACAACTGTTCCAGTGGCTGCAGTAAGATCCCGAGCAAGGCTACCTGGAGTACTCCGTGGCCGTCTGCGGGCACTGATGGTGAGATATCGGTCTTCTTGTGGTGTTGTACACTGTGGAAATCCCGTACTGTAGCGCATGGACACGTTTTCTGTCTGCTGGAATCGTTGCCATAATCCTGAGATCACAATTTGTGGCACTTGGAGGGCCCGTGCTACGACCCGCTGTGTTTGACCAGCCTCCAGTCGCCCTAGTATTCCTGCCCTCATAACGTCATCATGAAACGTTCCCCTTTGAACAATTATACACGAGACTGTGCTTAACCTGACACACAATATTTTTTTAGCGCAACGCAATCTGACTTTCAAAATTCCCTACAAAAGAATGGCCCTGACTAACATTAAACTATACCTTTCACAAATCACTTACCTCACAAAAATCTTCGCTGCTCAAGCTACTGCAATACAGCAAGCGCCACTACTGCCAGCTAAATAAAAGATTCAAACTACTAAAGGCACTAACTACTGATAGGGATAGTTAGCAAATGAAAGATATTAATAGAGAACAAACAGTGTATTTACCTTAATATCATCACAAGTCATAATATATATATCAGTTCATGACAAATTGCAAAGTTCCGCCATCTCTCTCCCCACATCCACCACTGCTGGCGGCTCACCTCCAACTGCGCAACGCTACGCGCTGTTCACATCCAGCTGCCGCTGCCCAACACTACAATGGCAGACAACAATGCAAACTAGCGACAGACTGCACACAGCACAGCCAGTGATTTTCATATTGAGCGCTACGTAACGTTGCCAATAAGAAAACATAAACAGCCTACTTACATAGCCCCCATGCTCCCCACAAAAAATTTTTACAAATGGTGTTGGGCACTGGCCAATACAGATTTGACAAAAATTTTTCACAATTACAGTAACAAAGATATAAAATGCACACACTTATTGATACAACGTTGGTCAAAAGCTCAAATTTTCTCACAGTCCCTAAAGACAGTCCTAATCGTACATAACAGGAGAATAGCAGTGTTTGTCTCAAAGTCTGAGCAGTAAAAGAAAATGCACACGGAAGTAGTGGATTTCCATGCAGTCTTGAAGAAGTAGTGTTGTCCTTCCAATGGAAAGACAGTGCTGACTCTCGACATGCTGACAGGTAATGGGCCACAACAGAGCAAACCCACAGCAGAGTCATTCGAAGTTTGGAAGAATATTGGTAGGTAGGTCATCACAGAGCAGACCCACTGGAGTCCTGGTAGAGATTGTGGTATTGGTGGGCCACCAGAGGTGCAGACCCACTGCAGTCCTTGTAGAAATAATGGCGTTGGTGGGTCATCATAGATGCAGACCCACTGTAGTCCTTGCAGAGATAATGGTATTGGTGGGCCACCAGAGGTGCAGACCCACTGTAGTCCTTGTAGAGATGACCAGCAGCCATCTGTTGCGATTGTGCAGGTGCACATTCACCATCGAAGAGTCTTGCGGAGAATATAGCAAGTCTATAAACCACCACTTGTGCACTCACAAAGTTTTTGGAATCGTCCTTAGATCCAGCAATGCTGTTATCCAGTCCCTTGCTGAGTTATTAACACACGTGCAAACACTAACAGTCCCTACTTCTCACATCTTGTCCATATACTATGACCAACAGAAACGTGTGCAGTGAAATGTAACTAACAAGTTAATAATGTCATGAACTGGTGACAATTACAATTTTATAACATAAGAATACAATTACAAAGGTACAAAATACATCATTAAAGAACATAACAATATTGATAACAATTGTATTACAGGCTTTACAAAAGAATCGATAGAACATATACATCAGTGTTCCAGGAATTATGACATGAGTACATACATAAAATAATGAGAATAGTTTTCGAAACATTAATTTCACACATGAACATTGAAACAGAACAGAATTGTAAACAACTTTACAAAGAAAATAACATATTATTAATGCAACTTATATTTGAGGATAACAGTATTCCTCATCATAGTGAATGTAGCTTAATATTAAAAGAAGAAAAAATTCTATGAAACTACACAGAGACAGGAAGAAAACAAATACACAAGGGTACACAAACATATAGTGGGATAACACAAAAGGGAAAGGACAGGGTTCGTTTTCAGTGTAACATGTGGTACTGCAGTCCAACCCAAAACTTCATATATCTTTCCTCTTATTTCATCCTTTGTTTCCACCCAAAAAATTCTATCTAAGCATGCTTTCTGTATTTATATGTTCATACATTTCTTACCTCAACATTTATTTCCAAGAAAATCCTACCTAAACCTGTTTTCTCAATGCATTTCTTTACCTATTCTCCATAGTCAGTTTCTTATATAGTCTACCCCCTCTTAAGCTAACTTAAATCTACTGAGCTCAGATGCTAAACTAAGGGACGAGGCAATGCAGCATCACATAACAAATCAACACAAACAGCAATGCAAAAAATGCAAATTGGCAAAGCTAGCAGCATAAATGAGCAAAAGTCAAATTCAATAACACTATGCCTGGCAAACAGCAGCAACTTATACCTAAACATGACATAGCGCAAGCAGAAAAAATATTACACTAAAATGGCCATGTCTAATACCTATGTCACATCTTAACATTAGAGTGATGCATCACGAGAACTTACACTAGCAGATAAGTTACCAAATCGTAAAGAAATTATTTATGCAATTCCTGTGAAGGGAAATGTCTATTTATGTGCCCTCGTTTTCTTGTAAGTAGATCATAAATTTCTTATTGACTGGATCTGTAGGCATAAAATAACTATATTAGTACATATATTAAATTTTATTTTAACCAATGCTGCAGTGCAGCTAGAAACTTGATATTAAACAAAATGTGTAAATAAATACATAAAGCAAGCCATATGGCATTTTTCTTAACTAGCAAGACAATAGCTGTGAAATGTTTCTCATCGTTTCATTAGGCATTTCAGTAAAACATCATAAATTACGAGCTCCACAGTATGCTTTCAACAAGGAGATGTCAGTAGCGCGGACAATGGCCTTCCCTTTCTGTTTTTTTTTTTTTTACCTGTGCTTCTGACGAGGCACTCACACTAATGGCTTGTTCTCCAGGTGTCTGACACACCTGGGTGCCCACGACGCATTATGTGCAGGTGGTCACCTAACCTTCGTACGGAAATATTTACGACAGCAGTTTCTGCTACCGTCTCACATAGAAATATTTCACAGGTCAAGAATTAGCGTTGCAAATCTGTGGAAACAAAATGCTACAGATATAACAGTGTCCAAAAAAATTTTCGTCTGCATTGTAATACATTCACGAATATACACACACATTTCATAACTCTTAAAGTACGATTCTTGGTTTCCAACAACCTTTTCCACAAATCAGAGTCCCTAAACACTACTCATTATTCCTTACCTTATTACACATATACGTATCCATCGACACTCGTCAATATTTCGTCATTATAAATATGAAGCATATTCAAATAACTCATATAGCCTCAGCCTATTAATCATAAACATACCTCAGCAGCATAATACACATCGTCGTCGTAAAAATAACATCATAACCCCTCAGTCAAATCTCAAAATCGTCGTAGCTTGCTCCAATAATTAAAAGAATTCTCTGCTCATGTCAAAGATGTCATCTGCCTCAAACGTACTTTAAAAATCATGAATCCATACCAAATACATCATTCAAAGCTCTCATAGTATCACAATGATTCCGAAAAAATATGAACAGTTTACAAAGTACAGACAAAATACAATTTCATAACTGTGAAGTAATCCAACTCTGTAAATGCGTAAACATCTGTCACTGACATAGTAAAAAAAATGTTTATCTCTCAGTTAAATGATCAGATAGCTGTGTAATTCTGTGTTAGAGAAATATGGTACCGAAGTGTAAAGTTGTATAAGCAAATACCATATTAGCTAGGGTTCCTTGTGGTTGCCACACACATGGTACACAAAGTAAGTGTGTACCCCCCTGAGGATTTATGTAATTATACCCTCAGGTGTTACAGATTACAGCAATGAAATGAAATATATCACGGAAAACTTTCTTTGTAATTAAAAAATCTTTAAAAATAAATGTTTTAAGTACAAAATCTCTCAAATGCGTGTCCTGTAGCGCTAAATGTGCGTCTTGCTGTAAGATAATTCTGTGGAAGTGTCGTAATTATCGTCCTCCGAAAGCTAAGTTCTGCAGAAGTCAATGTACTTACCTCATGATAAACAAAAGTGAAATGCTTTGCGTATAGATATCATAGTTATTATGGTTATTGGCGTGATGAAGAAAGTACTGTACAGTAACGTATTGTTGTGCCACAAAAAAAGGCTGTCTCATTGTTGCTATACCACAAAAGTTACTACTAAAACCTGTTTTACTTTCCAGAAGAATTCAGAAAAACTGTGCAGATATAAAACAGATACACCGCAAAAGCAACATTGTAAATTGTCACTCATTAGTAGCGTCGTGATAAAATCGTGTAGCTGTCACATAAACTAACCACTGTGTCCTCTGGTATCTCACAGAAAGTACTTTAAATCCATAATGTATTTTCAAGTAAACCAAAATGTTGCATTAAAATCTCATTAGCAGTACTGGTAAATGTTCTAAGTATGTAAGCCTTATAGTCGTTCCATAATCGTGCAACTAACAAGCAAGAATGTACACACACAATAACACTGTGACGTCTGTTCACTATAACAATGCATTCGTCATTTCTGTTTCAATAAGTTCTCTTGGTTCTTGACTGGATATTTAACTTCAAACATTGTTGCATGTTAACAGATTCTAAGTCTGACAAGCATACTAGTAATGTGAAGCGAAAAATTTTATGACAAAGACTAAGTTAAAAAGCAGATTATCTTTCAATAAACGGTTTTACATGTGAAATGTGGTGTAAACCTTTACTCTTCCTAGTACGCAGAGTTTCAACTTGAATGCAATTATCATGCGGTATTCGTCCGTAAAGAATACTGGAATCTTGCTCAAGGTTAGCGTCAGTGTTATTTTTCTCTGAGCCAGCCGGCGCACGCGGCTGCCTGCGGTGTGAGTCACTGTCTGTTTCTTTGTTGGCGCGCGTTGTTATTGGGATTAGGAGGCCTAACTTCCACAAATTCGCCTTGCCGAGAGGGCCCGGCTCTGTTTGAATCCCGCCAGTTCTGATGCAATTCAGGTCTGTCGTTACGATCATATCGTCTGTCGTCATGTCGGTAGTTCCTGTAGTTTCTTTCTTGTTGGTTAAGTGGTGGAGAATTTCTCCCTGAATCGTAACTGCGCGCTGGACTGTTGCGTCTGAAGTTATTCTGTCTCCCGTGATAATAATTGTTCTGGTTGCCAAATTGTCTGTTTCTATGATTGTCTCTGTCATATTCATTACTACGGAAATGCGATCTTTCTCTGTAACTATTACTACTCTGCCAACGGTTGTCGTACGGGTGGTGTCTATTTTGGTCACGATATGTGTTGTGGGAATAGCCTTGTCGTGTCCAGTTATTATTTCTTTCATCGCGGAATTGCGACTGATGTGATCTGTAATTGTTGTGCTCCTGTGTTCCGCGATTGTCAGTGTCACTTTCCAGTTCTTGTAACAGTCCCTGAAAAGCTTCAATGTCGTCTTTGCAACGTCCTGCCAAAATAATATGTCGTAAATGTTCAGGTAATTTGATTAAGCAAATGCGGATGAGTTCTGAGGGGCTGTATGGGTTTGACAGGTACTGATTCTTGTGCAACATGTCTTCAAAATATTTCACAAGACTGGAGAATTCAGATTGTTCGAAATGTTTCATCATTATGATGCCATGTTTTACGCGGTCTTGTGTGGCTTGAGACCAATATGCTGAGAGGAAGGCATGGTAAAATTCTCCTTCACTGTGGCAATCGTGAATGACCGATCGCATTCTTACAGCTGGTTCATTCTCTAAGTAGCCACACATAAATTCTAATCTGTGCTCCAATGACCAGTTGGGAGGAAAACAATGAGAGAATTGATGGAGCCATGCTTGTGGATGAATGTCGTTGCCAGAATTCTTAAATGTTTTGAATTTACGTGTAGTAATGAACAGCTTATAGTCAAAATCATCATGTCGGCGAGTCGCATATCGGTCATTGTTAGGTCGTGTCGGCCATTCCATCTCAAAATTCGGTGTACCTTGCCAATTTCTTTCATAATTACCGAAATGCCCTGTGTTATTATTTTGTGGCTTTTGCGTATTTCTAAGTTCCTCTTCCCGTGTTGGAGCGCGAGTGTCTTCTGAAATACGTAATTCTTGTATTACCTGTGTCAGCTGATCTTGTACTTCCCGGATTTCTCTTTGGTGTTGCGTATCAATTTGATTCAGATTTTGTTTCAGTTTCCTAATTTGTTCACTCTGTTCTGTGTCATTAAAGACTACCGGTTTTGCGTCATTCAGATTATCATCTACCTTCGTAGATAAATTATTTAGCTGATCCGAAAGTTCAACTACTTTCTCTGATAATGAACACATTTCCTCAGTGTGTTTTTCTGAACCAAGTTTCAGAGTGTCCATTTGTGTTGAAATCGAATCTACTGTGTCCTTTAAGTTTTCTTGACTTTTTGCAAGTTGCGTAACCGAATCGGTAGATGCAACTGCGTCAATTTTAGCTTGCAAGGTGTTGTGATTTTCATGAACAATAGTTTGCAGTTCTTTTATGGCTGCTTCGTGATTCTGCAGTGCATTTTCATGCCGCGAAAAAATAGGTTGGAAATGCTCACAAATTTGTGTTTTTACGTCATTACAGACTTTTTGACATTTCGATTCAATGTGATGTAACTCAGCAGTTAAATCCTCACGTGTTCGTTCAAGAGTTTGCTCCAATGAGTCTAACTTTTTAAGATTTTGTTCCACTGTGTCTAACTGTTGCTGTGTTTGTCTCTGGTATTGTTCCATTGTGTCTAACTTTTGAAGCTTTTGCTGTGTCTGTCCCATTTGTTGTATTAATTGTAATAACAATGCATTGGTGTCTGAAACATGTTCCTCAGTGCTTTTCGGCAGTGAATTTACACCGGAAACATTCACATTTTGACAAGCAGAAAATGTGTCTTGACTTATTCGAGAAAACGGTGAGGATCCAAAACCTGAATCTACAGTATTTGCGAGATCGTGTCGTGTCATTTCGGCTTCCTGAGGCGAGCTATTGCCGACCGGTCGATCGATAATGCTTCCCTCTTCACTAATTGTTTCACTGTCCACGCCATTGTTTGACGCCCGCTCCATTTCCCTGTGCACAGTTACCAAATTACTACTTTGAACATTAGTAAATTCATTACTCGGCGGCGCTGATAAGCTACGCTCGTCATCACTATTATTTCTCAGTTTAGTTTGGAGCCTAGTGTTACGTTTTTCACACGCCATTATTGTCACAGTATTTCACACGACAACACAGAAAAACACAATTTGAAGATCAAAAATAAGAGAACACATTAACATAGCACTGAAAATAATATCTAGTTAATTGCAAGCGCAGCTGCGAAATACTTGGTGCAAATCTACATGCATGCCACAACTGTTTTACTATACAACAATGAAAGACTGCAACTACAAAGGAAATTCTCTCTACAATTACGCGCTAGCAATAAACAAAAGCTACACTAAATACACAAACTACAAGAAAAAAATCAGAAGATTCCAGTGAGGTATCCTAGGCTAAGGGTCGACATATGAAACGTCCCCTTTGAACAATTTTACAGGACTGTCCTTAACCTGACACACAATATTTTTTTAGCGCAACGCAATCTGACTTTCAAAATTCCCTACAAAAGAATGGCCCTGACTAACATTAAACTATACCTTTCACAAATCACTTACCTCACAAAAATCTTCGCTGCTCAAGCTACTGCAATACAGCAAGCGCCACTACTGCCAGCTAAATAAAAGATTCAAACTACTAAAGGCACTAACTACTGATAGGGATAGTTAGCAAATGAAAGATATTAATAGAGAACAAACAGTGTATTTACCTTAATATCATCACAAGTCATAATATATATATCAGTTCATGACAAATTGCAAAGTTCCGCCATCTCTCTCCCCACATCCACCACTGCTGGCGGCTCACCTCCAACTGCGCAACGCTACGCGCTGTTCACATCCAGCTGCCGCTGCCCAACACTACAATGGCAGACAACAATGCAAACTAGCGACAGACTGCACACAGCACAGCCAGTGATTTTCATATTGAGCGCTACGTAACGTTGCCAATAAGAAAACATAAACAGCCTACTTACAATCAATATGTGTTCTTTGAGCCATTTTCGACACACAGTCACCATTAGCACGTCTGTAAACGTCTGCACACTTACTCGCTGCACCACACTCTGACCTGCACCAACACACCCCTGCGTATGTGGACTGCTGCCAGCGTCGTTGTGCGACGACCGAAGGTCAAATGCACCGCATTGTCATACCCCGAGGTGATTTCTACCCGCAAACCGCCCACTAGAGCAGGGCTCCACAACATACGTGCTCGCGGAGCAAGCTGTGAGCAGCAAGGCGCAAGCACGGAGCAGCGGGAGCACGCTACCCCCACTACCGGACCAGAGCGGAGAGTGGGGAAAGTCACGTGGGGCACACAACAGCTGGCGCCAGTCGATGTAAATCCGCGGCCACCTGCGGGGATATCACTCACGAATTATTACTGCGACAAATGAAACAAATAAAGGAGAATGTACACATGCCACATAATTTTATTGGCTTAGTGTATGCCTCTACATTCGCATTAATTTGTGAACTGTTACACAATAAAAGGTGTCACTGAAGTGTGGGATTCTCGATTATCTTGTACTTTTTGCCCTTTACAATTGCGTCTATGTTCGGAGTAATTGTTCTTGTGCATTTTAGGCGCAGCGTGCAGTTTAAATTTCGATCAGACAATGCGTTTCTCAGGCGCGTCTTGTTACATTTCATTGCAGAGAAGAGTTGTTCACAAACATACGTGGAACCAAACATTGATATTATTGTAGCCGCCAGTTTGTGCAAACGAGGAAATCTATCCTGAGGGAAGTGTCTGCAGAATTCCAAAATGTTTTTCTTGTTCTGAAATTTGTCTCTGTATTCTCTGTCACACTGCAGGTCAATAATTTCTTGCTGCAGCTCATGACGAATCTCTTAAATATTCGCTGAATATGGAGAGAACAGATCAAAATCACTGTCTAGTGCTGTCAGATCTTGAAAGCGCTGATCAACTAAACTATGTGAATAACGTTCACAGTCTTTGTGAACATCTTGCATGGATGATAATTTAGGAAAATGAGCTATGTTTCCTGTTTCCAGCTGACTCACCCAAAGTTTCAATTTCATTTTAAAAGCTTGTATTCGATCTATGAAATGAGTAATTAGCAGATCTTTACCTTGTAGTAAAATGTTCAAAGCATTCAGATGGCTAGTTAAATCTGCTAAGAACGCGAGATCACATTCAAATGTGGGGGCGCATTTCCCCTCCCTCCCCTCCCTCCCTACTCCGCGACCTTGCACCTGCTCGCGAGCACTTGCCTGAGCAGACGCGAGTACTCGCGCTCAAAACCGGCCAGTTGTTAAGCCCTGCACTAGAGCATTGTTTCACCATGTATCAGGATTATCCTTAATTTATGAGCATGTGTGTAGTTTCATTTGATCAGAGTATCCTTGGCTGGGTTTCAGGAAGGATCCCCAATTTCGATCGATGCTGGGACGCTATTCCTGTATAGATGGAGAGCCTCTGCAATGGTGTTCGTGTTTAGGAGCTGAGGCACGATTGGGAAGTTGGACTGAAGAGAGATGTTTGCTAGGGTAGTTCGCGCAGTTGTGCAAAACAGTTGTGCTAGAGAGGCGGAATGGTTAGACCATCTGCCTTATGAGCAGGAGATTCGGGCCCGAATCATGACCGTGGCACAGATTTTCATTCATCGCTTCACTCTGCATATACACATCCTGGACGTTTGAGACTTAAAAGGTCCCTGGAACCACATAGTTTCATTTGATAATACGCTATTGTTCTCTCCCTGCTTCTATGACACTGCGATGGACCATCTGGTTCGAGGTACCTGCTGCCCGACCAGCCATCTTCCAGCAGCACCATGGCCTTGTGACGGTACAAACTCCCGTTACTAGATGAATATTTCTAGTATACAAGGATTGCTTTGTGGAGAGCGAGCGCGCTACATCGTGCGCGATTCGCGGAAGCGCGTGGCGCGCCCGCGCGAGATTTGCAACGGTCGGTGGGATGGTCTCCGCCGCCACATGGCCTGCAGCTTGGGGCATTGTTTGGTTTTTCGCGCATTACGCGAAAACTATGTAACTTACGGTGAAGAGCGATGCGCCAGTGGATTATGGTCAGCAATATGCACCTTCTGAAAGATCGATCTTTATTTCAAGTCACGAGACGCAAAAGTTATAGTAGCCTAAAAATCGGTTAATATCACGAATACTGAAAGATTAATAAAAATAGTAAATAACAACTTACAGGGATGAGCGAGCACTCATTAAAAACGTCTCGTCATAGCGGATCGAGTGCCATAGTCATATGTTAAGATTCATAAATAATTAACCCCGTAAAGAGCAATAAATAAAGTTTGAGGGAAAATTATTTGTAAAATTCAATAGAAAATTCATAACGTAAAGAACGGCACTATACAATGTTTTGGGTGGCATCAGACGTATTGTTAAACTAGTGAAGTTATACTGTGCGTGTAACTTGCAATAGTTTTCATTGTTTGCAAATTATTATTAACATTTATCGCCCATAGTTAATCAATTACTATAGATATGAAGAGTTTGGACAGCGCAATGTGTAGATCGCTATAGATTACGTCAAAAAACGGTGCTATATGCAGTTCTATGTTAAAACTTTGCAGCACAGATGTAAACAAACAAATCTGCGCTACGGGGCGAAATTTTGCAAAAACTAAAACTTGATTTACGGGTGATAGAATAATCCTAGAAATTAATGTAACATAGTAAATAAGATGTGTACTTATTTCTGTCGAGGGATGTATGTATCAAAATTTGTAACCTTAACTGGTGATATTGGTACTTGTATAACCAGGGGGTTGACGTCCGAGCCTATATAAGCGAGCGGCCATCTTGGCCAGGGGTCAGTCGTTGGTCAGTCGTTTTGGAGGGTGGGTGGCGAGCAAGCCCCACTTGAGGGTGGCCAATGTGGTCGTTTGAGAATTCTTTTTCGCGCCGATTTATTTCGACAAAGAGTATTGTTTAATAGTGCAAGTGTGCAAGCATATATTTGGTGAACTGGAAGTACTACGATTATTTGTGTGAGTACGATTTACGAGGTATACATCGTCGTAAGTGAACATGTGGCGAACTGTGATTTCGCGCCAAAACTGTTAGAACAAAGAGGTCAGTGGGACTTGTGGTTCTGTTCGAATTGATTGAGTAGTTTTCGTTTATAGCAGCCTCCATTACTGCTTTTGGGGGTTCGGAGTCAAATTATTATTAAAGTAAAACTGTAAACCGTCTCACCGGTGCTAATTTCATTGTGTGAAAGAAAAGGACAACGCCAATAAATAGTGATTGAACTGTGTCCTGAAAAACTGATTTTGCAATAATAATCGCCTAATTTTTGTTCCCTAGCATAAACTGTACTCCTGTCTGAGGGCATAATTAATTCAAAACCTATAACAAATGCGCGGGTGTGGCATAGTGTACTAATGCACCAAGTGTGGAAATCATTCCCTGAGACTTATGTGAGAGCCAAAATTTGCAATCCCATTTTTTAACCAACATTTATAAATGCACATTCGTGTGAACTCTGCTTCAACCGTACTTCTTTATTTGCCGCCCCGTCGCAGCCTACAGAAAGGTCATTAAGACTCAAGCCATCCTGACCCCACTACAAATCAACGTGTATGAGACACGTATCTACGAACAGTTTAAAAAAACGTTGTATTGCTTTGTATAGACGTCAGTGTTGCTGTCTTGAGAAACCATAGTCGCCTAGGGGTTAGACGAAATATGGAGACATCGCGAGAAATCTAGGCTGTAAAATTAATACAGATGCTGCAGGTTACGCTGTTGTATTTGATGATGAACTGGAATGTCCTCAATACATTCCACGTGTGAGACGTGGTCAAAACAGTGTTCTGTATAGTTGTGAGTGCGTATGTCGCCGGCCGCTGTGGCCGAGCGGGTTGGTTGGTTTTGGGGAAGGAGACCAGACAGCGAGGTCATCGGTCTCATCGGATTAGAGGAACCATCCTGGCATTTGCCTGGAGCGATTTAGGGAAATCACGGAAAACCTAAATCAGGATGGCCGAACGCGGGATTGAACCGTCGTCCTCTCGAATGCGAGTCCAGTGTCTAACCACTGCGCCACCTCGCTCGGTTGGCCGAGCGGGTCTACGCGCTTCAGTCCGGAACCGCGCTGCTGCTACGGTCGCAGGTTCGAATCCTGCCTGGGGCATGGATGTGTATGATGTCCTTAGGTTAGTTAGCGTTACGTAGTTCTAAGTCTAGGGGACTGATGACCTCAGAAGTTAAGTTCCATAGTGCTCAGAGCCATTTGCACCTTTTTTTTTTTTTTTTTTTGCAGTATGTCGGAGCTAATTCCAACGTAGCCAAATTGTTTGTGCTTTTATGGCGGGTACTTCCGTAATCAAAGGAGCCGAAATGTTTACTGTTTCAAGAAGAAACGTATCGAAGTTTTATACCACATGCGGGGAAAGCGGAAAGACAACTTCACTAAGTCACAACGCGGGCGGACATGTGTGTTGAGTAATTGTGCTGGACCGTGACTGAAGAGGATAGTGACGAAAAATAAGAGGACGATAGCTGCAAAAGTACTGCGCTGAATGTCGTTGACTCGCGTACCCCGACAGCACCAAAACAACATGAAGTGAGTTCCATAGGATGGGAAATGCAGACCGAGGTGGAATTCCAAAACCATTCATGAAGGACGCTAATGCTGTTACATTGAAACATGACGCCGAAAGCACAGTACCCGGAAAACGGAGCAATGGAAGAAGGTCGTTTGGAGGGATGAGTCTTGTTTCACACTGACCGCAACTTTCTTCCGAGTTTACGTTTGGTTTAAATGGCTCTGAGCAGTATGGGACTTAACTTCTGAGGTCATCAGTCCCCTAGAACTTAGAACTACTTAAACCTAACTGACCTAAGGACATCACACACATCCATGCCCGAGGCAGGATTCGAACCTGCGACCGTAGCGGTCGCGCGGTTCCAGACTGTAGCGCCTAGAACATTTGGAAGGATGAGTCTTGTTTCACACTGACTGAAATTTTCGACCGAGTTTACGTTTGGTTCAAATGGCTCTGAGCACTATGAGACTTAACTTCTGAGGTCATCAGTCCCCTAGAACGTAGAACTACAGGGTTATTACAAATGCATGAAGCGATTTCACAGCTCTACAATAACTTTATTATTTGAGATATTTTCAAAATGCTTTGCACACACATACAAAAACTCAAAAAGTTGTTTTAGCCATCACAAATGTTCGACATGTGCCCCTTTAGTGATTCGGCAGAGACCAAGCCGATAATCAAGTTCCTCCCACACTCGGCGCAGCATGTCCCCATCAATGAGTTCGAAAGCATCGTTGATGCGAGCTCGCAGTTCTGGCACGTTTCTTCGTAGAGGAGGTTTAAACACTGAATCTTTCACATAACCCCACAGAAAGAAATCGCATGGGGTTAAGTCGGGAGAGCGTGGAGGCCATGACATGAATTGTTGATCATGATCTCCACCACGACCGATCCATCGGTTCTCCAACCTCGTATTTAAGAAATGCTTCTGCTTTAGCCTTTTCCGTAAGATTTTCCAAACCGTCGGCTGTGGTACGTTTAGCTCCCTGCTTGCTTTATTCGTCGACTTCCGCGGGCTACGCGTGAAACGTGCCCGCACGCGTTCAACCGTTTCTTCGCTCACTGCAGGCCGACCCGTTGATTTCTCCTTACAGAGGCATCCAGAAGCTTTAAACTGCTCATGCCATCGACGAATGGAGTTAGCAGTTGGTGGATCTTTGTTGAACTTCGTCCTGAAGTGTCGTTGCACTGTTATGACTGACTGATGTGAGTGCATTTCAAGCACGACATACGCTTTCTCGGCTCCTGTCGCCATTTTGTCTCACTGCGCTCTCGAGCGCTCTGGCGGCAGAAACCTGAAGTGCGGCTTCAGCCGAACAAAACTTTGAGTTTTTCTACGTATCAGTAGTGTGTCGTGAGCATATGTCAATGAATGGAGCTACAGTGAATTTATGAAATCGCTTCAATCATTTGTAATAGCCCTGTACTTAAACTTAACTAACCTAAGGACATCACACACATCCATGCCCGAGGCAGGATTCGAACCTGCGACCGTAGCGGTCGCGCGGTTCCATACTGTAGCGCCTGGAACAGCTCGGCCACTTCGGCCGGCCGACTTTACGTCCGGAGAGTGAAACGTGCACAGGGTTTCGTATTGATTTGGGCAGCCGTATCGCGGTATTACAAGGGGCTAATGGTTACTATGCAAATTCGCATTGCTGCCATGGATTATGTGACCATTTTCGCTGATCAGGACCATCCTGTGGTGCGACGATCGTTCCCCTAATGACAGTGCTATGTTCCAGGACGACAGGGCCACTATTGACACAACTTGCATCGTCCAAGACTGGTTTTTGTCTGCACGAGGATAAATTGTCGCATCTCTCTTGCCACCCAGTCACCAGATCTCAGTATTATTGGGCCTTTATGGTCTACTTTGATGAGAGGCGTCCGTGGTTGTCATCATTCTCCATCGCTATTACCTGAACTTAACACTGTTGTGCAGGAAGAACGATGTAAGGTTCCCTTGAAAACCTTACAGCGCCAATATGTCTCCATTTCGCGAAGACAGGATGCCGGGTTTTAATGCGGAGGGGTTTCCTATACCGTGTTATGTACGGTAATTGTTGTATTTTTGGTCTTTCCAAATTTTTGTCCAACCCTTATAGATGTGATATATCCACAGTGAACTTTTTCCCGTGGGGTTGTGTGAAGTGGTTGGCTTGTGAAGCTCCAGAGGCACCTGAGTAGAAAATACTTGGTTTAGTAGAGATTCCCAACGCAGGCAACATATGACTTAGAACTGGAATGAAACGGTCACTAAAATCATGCTTATCTACAGTCATGTCGCTTAACAAAATTTCCCACTATTTCACTTAAATTTGTCACACTAATAAAATCAACATCTCTACACAAAGAATATAAACACATCAAAAAGTTTTACATCAGCCCGGTTCCCAGAACTCCTGAAGATAGACGTTGACTGTGGATATTGTATCAGAGACACAGTCCCTTTGACTGTTAATAGATGTCACTAAACCCGCCCAAAGATGTAAACAACCATGTATTAGCAGCGCCTATTAGACGGAGGGGGTCCGACAGCCAAACATTTCCAAGCATTCTACCAGGAAGGAGGTACACGGCTCCTGTTGTCTGTAGTTCAACCATGCCTAGATGGTCAATACCTAAGTTCAATCGCGTCCGCATTGTGACATTGTGCCAGGAAGGGCTCTCAAAAAGGGAAGCGTTCAGGCGTCTCGGAGTGAACCAAAGGCGACGTAATTCGCACATGGAAGAGATACAGAGAGACAGGAACTGTCGATGACATGCCTCGCTCAGGCCGCCCAAGGACTACTACTGCAGTGGATGGCCGCTACCTACGGATTGTGGCTCGAGGGAACCCAACAGCAACGCCACCATGTTGAATAATGTTTTTCACGCAGCCACAGCACGTCGTGTTACGACTCAAACTGTGCGCAATAGGCTGCATGATGCGCAACTTCACTTCCGACGTCCATGGCGAGGTCCATCTTTCCCACTACGACACCATTCAGCGCGGTATAGATGGGACCAACAACATGGCGAGTGGACCGTTCAGGATTGGCATCACGTTCTCTTCACCGATGAGTGTTGCATATGCTTTGAATCAGACAATCGACAGAGACGTGTTTGGAGGCAATCCGGTCAGGCTGAACGCCTTAGATACACTGTCCAGTGAGTGCAGCAAGGTGGAGGTTCCCTGCTGTTTTGGGGAGTCATTATATGGGGCCGACGTACGCCGATAGTGGTCATGGAATGCGCGGTAACGGCCGCACGATACATAAATGCCATCCTCCGACCGATAGTGCTACCATATCGGCAGTATATTGGCGAGGCATTCGTCTTCCTGGACGACAATTCGCGCCCCTTGTGATTGACTTGCTTCAGGATAACGACATCGCTCGACCAGAGCGGCCAGTATGTTCTCCAGATATGAACCCTATCGATCATGCACGGGATAGATTGAAAAGGGCTGTTTATGGACGACGTGACCCACCAACCACTCTGAGGAATCTACGCCGAATCGTGTGCCTTGATGAACTTGTGGATAGTATGCCACGACAAATACAGGCATGCATGAATGCAAGAAGACGTGCTGCTGGGTATTAGAGGTACCATTGAGTACAGATGTCTGGACCACCACCTCTGAAGGTCTCACTGTATGGTGGTACAACATGCAATGTGTGGTTTTCCTGAGCAATAAAAAGGGCGGAAATGATGTTTATGTTGATCTCTATTCCAATTTTCTGTACAGGTTCCGGAACTCTCAGAACTGAGGTGATGCAAAACTTTTTTTGATGTGTGTACATTGTAAAGATATCAATTATTAAGATTTGTTCGTTCTATCTGTTTTCCCGCGTTCGTCACTCAGGCTGGGGTTATACGCACAGGAAAACAGAAAAGAAAGGAACATTGCCACGAGTTTATCACAGTCGGTGTAAACGTATGTGTTGGAAAATGATGAGAAAAGAAATCTCGCCACAGGCGACTTGAACGATTTAGGGAATCCAGAGTATCTTAATTTGTAGAAATAGTAGTAGTGATAGTAGTCTTATTTATCTGTGGATGATTTTTACAAGGCCGTTGGATATGATATGGTATTAAAGATCAAGAACCATAAAAGTGCATATAGACGGGCATTTACTTACAATTTTAGTTTGACAAGGACGAATTTATAAATCCCAGCATTCGCTTGAAGTAATTCAGGGAAACCACAGAAGACCTAAATCTAGATGACTGGATCGAGGTTGGAGGCCCTATCCTCTCGAATACAGGAGCAGCCTGTTTAACGCGACACGTACTCATTCTCTGTAACCCTAGCGTACAATACTATTTTGTAAAGAAGATATTTAAGAATGCAAAATACTAGCTGTACGAGAGGCATTCCATGAGGAATGCAACACGTTTTTTTCTCGTTCAGTTTCGGTTGAAAAATATGTGGAATTTGTAGGGAGACGTCGTGGAATATTCCTGCTCTAGTCACTGTAGTTACACGAGGTTCCGATAGATGGCGGCGTTTCGAAATGGCGTCTGTAATGGGGGTGCGTTCCAAGAGGAGCGCTATCAATGAATTTCTTTTGGCGGAAAACCATAGCATCGCAGATATCCATGGGCGCTTGCGGAATGTCTACGGATGCCTGGCAGTGAACTAAAGCACGTTGAATCGTTGGGCAAGGCGTCTGTCATCATAGCAGTAAGATCACGCATATCTGTCCAATAGCCCTTGTACCGTCCGGCCACACACAGCTGTGTCTCCTGCAATGCTACCCTCAGGAAATTGAAGAAACGACTTGAACATGTTCGCTGCCAAAATAAAAAAATAAAAAGCAAACGAAGTTTTGCTTCTCCACGACAATACAACGCGTCACACAAGTCTGCGCTGCCGAGAGGAGCTCACAAAACTTCGTTGGACTGTTGTGGCTCGGTAAACTTTCCCGGCGTAGTAATTGGTTGTATTCATATCGGGTCTCCAGCCGGAACGTATCGTCCTGTGGACACAATATTTCGAAGGTCCACCTGGCCGCCATCTTCAGGTGCGTAGGCCGTCGCACTATCTCGCCAGAACAGAAATCAAACACGCCGCGGCGGCTTCTTTATACACCGACCATGGGTCCACAATGTGTGCACGAACGTAACTGCCCTCTAGCGACAGGCACACCAGCGCACCGGTGGTGAAAGCTAGCGGAAACGATAAATCGATATCAAACAGTACTGACAGTTTTTGAAGACCGACACAAGGACCGTTGTTTCTTAATGTCAAACAGAACACAGTTCCGTCTCTTACTTAAAGGATACCCCTTTGAAATCTTCACGGGTTATCAGCCGAGTGGCGTCATCTTCTAGTCGCAACGTTTCAATGGATTGTGTATCCATCACCTTCAGACGAAGTGTCGGGATGATGCCTCTCCCTCACCTTTTGCTTTCCCCTCCTTGCGGAAGTGTATGGAGGAGTTTATAGCCGGCCGGAGTGGCCGAGCGGTTCTAGGCGCTACAGTCTGGAACCGCGCGACCGCTACGTTCGCAGGTTCGAATCCTGCCTCGGGCATGGATGTGTGTGTTGTCCTTAGGTTAGTTAGGTTTAAGTAGTTCTAAGTTCTAGGGGACTGATGACCACAGCAGTCAAGTCCCATAGTGCTCGCAGCCATTTTTATTTTTTGAGGAGTTTATAGCCTGTTGGCTTTCACTTCACGATGTGTGTTGTCAGTGGCTGTTAAAGTTGTTTGTGTAATGTGGTGGTGTTCTGATAGTGTCAAGTAGAGTTGGGCAACACGATTCCTTTTCCCGATACGATTCGTTCACGATTCATTCTGGTCTGCGATGGCACGATTGTTACCGAATGCAAAAAGTTCTACATCTTACTCACAGATGGCAGTACATGTCTGAAATCGTCAATGGGATTAGAATCGAACTGTCATGATAAGATATGCCAGAAATAGTTTATTAATGAGCAAACAAGCATATGACGTTACAAGTGTGATTCTCGATTTATACGTGTAATGTCTTAATTGATGAAAGGTGACGTTTGCCTCGGTTGCATCTATTGTTTTATTTCAGTATGCCAGGAAAGAGGAGTCAATTTGTGCGAAAGGTGGTGCAAAATTACGTGGTATGCCAGTTTGGTTGTGTGGCTTGAACGTATCTAACTACAGCGTTATTACATATGATTGAAGCGATTTCACAGCTCTACAATAACTTTATTATTTGAGATATTTTCACAATGCTTTGCACGTACATACAAAAAGTCAAAAAGTTTTTTTAGGCATTCACAAATGTTCGATATGTGCCCCTTTACTGATTCGGCAGACATCAAGCCAGTAATCAAGTTCCTCCCACACTCAGCGCAGCATTTCCCCATCAATGAGTTCGAAAGCATCGTTGATGCGAGCTCGCAGTTCTGGCACGTTTCTTGGTAGAGGAGGTTTAAACACTGAATCTTTCACATAACCCCACAGAAAGAAATTGCATGGGGTTAAGTCGGGAGAGCGTGGAGGCCATGACATGAATTGCTGATCATGATCTCCACCACGACCGATCCATCGGTTTTCCAATCTCCTGTTTAAGAAATGCCGAACATCATGATGGAAGTGTGGTGGAGCACCATCCTGTTGAAAGATGAAGTCGGCGCTGTCGGTCTCCAGTTGTGGCATGAGCTAGTTTTCCAGCATGTCCAGATACACGTGTCCTGTAACGTTTTTTTCGCAGAAGAAAAAGGGGCCGTAAACTATAAACCGTGAGATTGCACAAAACACGTTAACTTTTCGTGAATTGCGAATTTGCTGCACGAATGCGTGAGGATTCTCTACCACCCAGATTCGCACATTGTGTCTGTTCACTTCACCATTAAGAAAAAATGTTGCTTCATCACTGAAAACAAGTTTCGCACTGAACGCATCCTCTTCCATGAGCTGTTGCAACCGCGCCGAAAATTCAAAGCGTTTGACTTTGGCATCGGGTGTCAGGGCTTGTAGCAATTGTAAACGGTAAGGCTTCTGCTTTAGCCTTTTCCGTAAGATTTTCCAAACCGTCGGCTGTGGTACGTTTAGCTCCCTGCTTGCTTTATTCGTCGACTTCCGCGGGCTACGCGTGAAACTTGCCCGCACGTGTTCAACCGTTTCTTCGCTCACTGCAGGCCGACCCGTTGATTTCCCCTTACAGTGGCATCCAGAAGCTTTAAACTGCGCATACCATCGCCGAATGGAGTTAGCAGTTGGTGGATCTTTGTTGAACTTCGTCCTGAAGTGTCGTTGCACTGTTATGACTGACTGATGTGAGTGCATTTCAAGCACGACATACGCTTTCTCGGCTCCTGTCGCCATTTTGTCTCATTACGCTCTCGAGCGCTCTGGCGGCAGAAACCTGAAGTGCGGCTTCAGCCGAACAAAACTTTATGAGTTTTTCTACGTATCTGTAGTGTGTCGTGAGCATATGTCAATGAATGGAGCTACAGTGAATTTATGAAATCGCTTCAATCATTTGTAATAGCACTGTACAGACGTCTGTTTTATTGTAATAAAATCTAGCAGTGAGGCAGACGTGGTTTGGCTCATATCATCCTATGTTTTTCTCTGCTAAGATGTCTTTCGAAGTCCACATCACCCTTGTAATTCATAACGCAGCTGACAGTCCTCCCACATAGCAAATTTAGGTTAACTTTCATTTCTTCTAAATACACATCGTAGGTATTTTGCTTTTAATTTGTCTGAGAACTTGCTGCTGTCACTACTATTTACGTGAGAAGACGACATACTTCTAAACAGTAGGATTCGATCAGCTTGGTTTTCACGAGTAATATTACGGCCCACGAACTTCGTTTGTTCGTTCCGAGCTTCCTTTGTTTACACGCCTCCTCCATTTGACTGCCATCTGGCGGTCGTAATCATTCGACACGACTCAGCATAATTCGGAAGTTGCCCTCGAAGCATAGCGTACAAAGAACCGATGATACGTTGGAACTTGGAATCGTCACCACTCGGAAACACGCAATCGTTCATACGATTCTTTTGAACGACGATTCGTCCGTATCACGATTCGATTCTTTATTTAGAGTCGTTCAAATGAACGACTCACTCACGAATCGCCACGACTCTAATGTCTAGTACCTGCCTGAGGTTGGCGAGATGATGGGTATTTTAAGGATTGGTATTAGGATTTGGAGATTTTTGGGATTTTCCTCTTCGACCTAGTCATCGAAGATCGTCATGGGGCGTTTGTGCTTATCAGGGGACATGTCATACCGACCTAGGGAGTGGATGAGGTTATTTCCAGATCTGGAAGAGCTCTCGTAGAAAGCCCTTGCCAGATCTTGGAATCTTTTTTTGAGGAGTGAGATTTCGGCAGTGGCGTGCGGATCGTTGGTGGGGAATCCCATGGGTAGGTGCAGTGCCCTCCTGAGGGCGCGGTTCTGCAGCCTCTGGAGTTTGTCCAGGTGCTGCCTCGCCGCATATCCACAGACAGAGCACGCATACTCCACTACTGGCCGTATAAGGGCCTGATAGACATTTAGTCCTACAGAGCAGGGAAGGGAGTTGATTGTGTTGAGGACTGGCTATTCCAGCGCCGACTTTCCTGTGGATCTCGTCTATGTGGGGTTTCCACGTTAGTCTCGAGTCCAAGGTTACGTCGAGATACTTGGCGGATCTGCGCCAGGGGAGTCGGGATCCATGTAGGAACAGGTGAAAGGGAGGGGGGGGGGGGGGGGCGTTGAGGGGGTCCACGTCTCCCGAGTGTCCGGGCGATCAGCATCGCCTGTGTCTTTTCGGGATTGATGGTGATGGGCCAGCGACGGCCCAGGTTTCTGTGCTATCTAAAACCCTTTGTAGCCTACAAGTGACCAGTTCCTTATTCGCATTACGAGTGTAAAAGGCGGTGTCGTCAGCGTACTGTGCGGTGTGCAACAGGGGGGCGGTTGGAGTGTCCGCAGTGTACAGACTGTACAAGACGGGCCCCGTCGGGATGCTGTCTGAAGCACGCCATTGTAGCCGCTGGACCGCTATCAGATTCCCCAGTGGAATCACACCGGGCGCTTGGCGCCACCGGTGGTGTGTGTGTGTGGGGGGGGGGGGGGGGGGACGCGTGGGCGGGCGTCGATTCCCAGTGTCTGTTCATATCAGCGCCGGCCGCGGTCCCCTTCGGACCGGAGCGCTCTTGCCGAATTTTCCTAATTGCAGGATCCCAAGCTGTACTGAGATGGTAACCACTGTTTCGATTAATTAAAGTTTCGTGCAGACGAATCTCTACCTTTTATTTTATCACCGAATCCCAAAATCCTCTGGCGCTGCATAACTTCTTTGTTTCTTCAAATTCGAAGGTATGCTTGTCGTTGATGCTCTATTCCACCACCGCGGACTTGTCAACCTGTCCAATACACACGTTTGTTATGTGTTCCGTACGGCACTGTGTAATGCAACGTTGGGTCTGCCCTATGTATTGCATTCCACATTCGCATCCAGTTCTATAAACACCCGGTGTCATTAGTCCTAGTGGGTCTTTGGTCGATCCTAGAATATTCTTGATTTTCTCTGCTGCGTGAAAGACGCCTTCACTTTGTGCTTCTTAAGGATTCTTGCGATCTCCGCCGTTGGTGGTCCCTCATACTGGTCTCTCTCTTCCTCTCTTCTTATTGTTCCTCAAAGCTCTTCCTATTAGTTTCTCGCTGTAGCCGTTTCTTCTTAAAGATTCATTTAGATGTTGTAATTCACTCGGTAAGCTCTTCTTGCCACAAATGGACCTCTTCCTGTGTACCAAGGTGTTAAATACAGTGCTGCGTTGTGCTGGACGGCGACAGCTCCTAGCGTTCAGATACAGGTCCGTACGTGTTTCCTTCCTATATACCGAACGTGCGACTTGAGTGCCGGTGATGAGAATAAAATTATGATGAGGACAGCAGAACACCCAGTCCATGAGCAGAGAAAATCTCCAACCGGGCCAGGAATCGAACCCGTGACCACTGCATGGGAGGCAAGCACGTTACCATTCAGCTAAGCAGGCGGACGTAAATGAATAAATGAGTGCCATACACTCTCGTATAAAACTGAAGGACAAAGCTTCATTTTATACTTCTTAGCAAGAGTTGGACAGGTTTCGGTCATAACATGTAACCACATGGTTCTAATATTTGAGGGTAAAATCTATGCTTGGACATTTCTCCAAACTTTTGACCAATTTGCTTGAGGATATTTGTTCCTAGTCGGGTGATAAGGAGAGCGTTGGAGTAATTTGTTGGTAAATACTTGCTGAGGAATGCATTATCGTGTCCTCTCCTAAGTAGCTAATTTCTATGTAGTATATTTAGAGATATCTGTAAATGTTACATTCGGGATCGATATAAATCGGGGCCTAAACTCTGAGGGCTGAAACACTTGACAGATCTTTCCCGTCATGATTCTTGCGTCTTTCATCTTGCTTGTCTGTTTTGGGAATACTGTTCTGTAATGCAGATGGGGATTCCTCAACCCCACTCCGCAGTCAATACATCGGGGGATTGCGTTGAGAAAACGCCTTTAATCAACACAACCACCCGATATACCCCGCCTACACTTCGAAAATTTTGGCTCATGATGTCCTTTTCTCTGATGCACACTCTCAAACCAACTGAATTGTACACTGAAACGCCAACGAAACTGGTGTAGGCATGCGTATTCGAATACAGAGATATGTAAACAGGTAGAACAATTCACTGCGGTCGGGAACGCCTATATAAGAAAACAAGTGTCTGGCTTCGTATTAGATCGGTTACTGCTTGTACAATGGCAGGTTATCAAGATTTAAGTGAGTTTGAACTTTGTGTAATAGTCGGTGCCAAAGCGACGGGACACGGCATCTCCGAGGTAGCGATGAAATCAGGATTTTCCCGTACGACAGTTTCACGAGTGTACCTTGAATATCAGGAATCCGCTAAAACATCAAGTCTCCGACGTCGCTGCGGCCTGAAAGAGATCCTGCAAGAACGGGATCAACGACGAGTGAAGAGAATCGTTGAACGTGCAGTCCTTCCGCGAATTGCTGCAGATTTCAGTGCTGGGCCATCAAGTGTCAGCGTGCGAACTATTCAACGAAACTTCATCGATATGGGCTTTCGGAGACTTTTGACCAATTTTCTTTAGGATATTTATTTCTAGTCGGGTGATAAGGAGAGCCTTTCAGTAATTTGTTGGTAAATACTTGCTGAGGACTGCTTTATTGTGTCCTCTCCTAAGTAGCTAATTTCTAGTAGCTTCTAGGCTCACTCGTACCTTGATGACCGCTCGACACAAAGCTGCACACCTCACATGGGCCCGTCAACACCGACACTGGACTGTTGACGATCAGAAACGTGTTGCCTGGTCGGACGAGTCTCGTTTCTAACTGGTTCGAGTGGATGGACATGTACTGCCATGGAGACAACCTCATGAATCACGGACCCTGCATGTCAGCAGCGACTGTTCAAACTGGTGGAGACTCTGTAATGGTGTGGAGCGCGTGCAGTTGGAGTGATATGGGACCCCTGATACTTGTTGATACAACTCTGACAGGAGACACTTACGTAAGCATCCTGCGTGATCACCTGCATCCATTCTTGTTCATTGTGCATTCCGAAGGACCTCGGCAATTCCAGCAGGACAATGCGACACCCCACACGGCTGTAATTGCTACAGGGTGGCTCAAGGAACACTCTTTGAGTTTAAACACTTCTGCAAACTCCCCAGACACAGGGGAGTGTTATGGGACCATTGCTTTTCACTATATATATATATATATATATATATATATATATATATATATATATATATATATATATGACCTAGTAGATAGTGTCGGAAATTCCATGCGGCCTTTCGCGGATGATGCTGTAATATACAGAGAAGTTGCAGCATTAGAAAATTGTAGCGAAATGCAGGAAGATCTGTAGCGGATAGGCACTTGGTGCAGGGAGTGGCAACTGACCTTAACATAGACAAATGTAATGTATTGCGAGTACATAGAAAGAAGGATCCTTTATTGCATGATTATATGATAGCGGAACAAACACTGGTAGCAGTTACTTCTGTAAAATATCTGGGAGTATGCGTGCGGAACGATTTGAAGTGGAATGATCATATAAAATTAGTTGTTGGTAAGGCGGGTACCAGGTTGAGATTCATTGGGACAATCCTTAGAAAATGTAGTCCATCAACAAAGGAGGTGGCTTACAAAACACTTGTTCGACCTGTACTTGAGTATTGCTCATCAGTGTGGAATCCGTACCAGGTCAGGTTGGCGGAGGAGATAGAGAAGATCCAAAGAAGAGCGGCGCGTTTCGTCACAGGGTTATTTGGTAAGCGTGATAGCGTTACGAACATGTTTAGCAAACTCAAGTGGCAGACTCTGCAAGAAAGGCGCTCTGCATCGCTGTGTAGCTTGCTGTCCAGGTTTCGAGAGGGTGCGTTTCTGGATGAGGTATCGAATATATTGCTTCCCCCTACTTATACCTCCCGAGGAGATCACGAATGTAAAATTAGAGAGATTCGAGTGCGCACGGAGGCTTTCCGGCAGTCATTTTTCCCGCGAACCATACGCGGCTGGAACAGGAAAGGGAGGTAATGACGGTGGCACGTAGGGTGCCCTCCACCACACACCGTTGGGTGGCTTGCGGAGTATAAATGTAGATGTAGATGTAGATATGAGCATTATTGAGCATATCTGGGACGCCTTTCAGTGTGCTGTTCAGAAGAGATGTCCACCGCTCGTAGTCTTACGGATTTATTGACAGCCCTGCAGTGATCATGGTGTCAACTCCCTCCAGCACTTCTTCAGACATTAGCCCGTCCGTGGAATGTTGTGTTGCGGCACTTCTGCGTTGTCGCAGGGCCCCTACACGATATTAGGCAGCTGTACCAGTTTCTTTCGCAGTTCATTGTATCGTGTGCTTGCGATTCGCCGTGATAATCATGGCCAAATGGTCTTTTTGTTGACTGTATGCAGTGATATGAGCCTCCGATGTGCCTTCTCGGCTATTCACAGTTATTACCGTTCCGCTCTACCATAAACCGTGTATGTGGTACATTACGTAATTTAATGCAACGGTGCAGAACTGCAGTGAGGGATGACGTTCTTGGGTGTCCCCCCCCCCTCCCCCGCCCTGTTGCCACCCCTCCAGCGACCCTGCCGGCCACACAATTAGGCCGGAGCGCAGCTAACTGCTTATTAATTACCGAGTTCGCTAATCCAGTCTCTCGGCCCGCAGCAGTCCCCCTCCACAGCGCATTACTACCCCTCCTAGTGGCCAGGATGCGGCTGCGGCGGGCGTGCAAAAACACGCACACACACACACACACACACACACACACATACATACACACACACACACACACACTGGCGCGTGGGCCAGCAGCCACTACCCCATTTCGCGCCCCGACACGACGCCTGTAAAAGCCGCACGCACCAGGTTTAGCTTTGTGCAGCCTGTTGTCTCGTTAATCCGCTACAAAAGCGCCGACGCCAGCGCGCTCTGGTCGGTTTCACTGGTTAAACATTTATAGTTCCAGAGAGACTACACAGCTTAGACGAACAGCGATGACTGCACTTGTGATTTCTGGCCAGGTGCATAAGCGAAGCTGAGCTTCATTAAAAACGAAGAAGTGAAAACTGCAAATGTTAGTACACTATGAGGCGGCTGCGTTACTGAGTGCATCCATGTTTTTTTTTGGGGTTTTTCCTTTCCTTTATCAAGCCGACAATGGTGTGGCTTGGACCTCTTACGCTAGGGAGATACGGAAGCGTCCGATACCGCCCGTCTGCTTTGGCCCATGACGTCACAAATATGGCGGAAACAAAAACACACACACACACACACACACACTTTCCACAAGAAGCCTAATGACACTGACGGGACAAGCGCAGGAATGGGGTGTTTTGGGTGGGGGGAAAACTAAATACAAACAAATTTAGACGCCTTGCGTAGCTACAACGTGTAAGTGAAGACAGCCATGCATGAATACCCACCCACCTCCCCAAGGGTCGTAACCCCTGCAACCCATAGAAGATAAAGATGCTTCAGTAGCTGATTAGTGTCTTTTGTCTTTTTTTAAAAAAAAATCTCACGGGATAGAACGAACAGATCAGAAAGATAAATATAATAAACTAAAACAGAAATTGGAGGAAACAGATAAGTAAAATAAGTAATAAGTGTTTTTAAATTTAAAAAAAAATCTCACGAGATAGAACGAACAGATCAGAAAAGTAAATAAAATAAGATAAAACAGA
Source organism: Schistocerca serialis cubense (assembly GCF_023864345.2). Taxonomy (NCBI): domain Eukaryota; kingdom Metazoa; phylum Arthropoda; class Insecta; order Orthoptera; family Acrididae; genus Schistocerca; species Schistocerca serialis. The sequence goes on along the minus strand of NC_064638.1, from coordinate 1,231,082,976 downwards.
ACTGGAGACAGCCACACTCAAACCAAACTCCGCGCCGTCATGACGTCACACACGACAACACCCTTACGTCACGGGTCAAAGCCGACGCGTGGGATCGGACGCTTCTGTCGACCCTATGCTAGTGGTGTGCGGGGTACTCTACATCTTACGGAAAGGAAAAAGGAATAATTGTCAGATAGTGTTAATACTTCCATCCTTCTTTACCTCCTCTGCATTACTACAGATGTCGTGTCACTGAGCACATTTGTACTGTGCATGCAGTACACCTGAGGTGCCTAGTTGTTTCCACTGCCCTCTGTGGAATACATAAGTTCTTGTACACTTCACTAACCTGCTGTCTTCATGATGATGACGTCCCCAGCGCAGGAAACAGCACGCAGGTCGTGGATTCTTTTTCTTGAGGCTGAAATTAACTTCGCAAGGAACTGCTGCTACGAATAAACTATAACTCATTTGGGATGCCACTCGCGTTTTTATTGATATAGACACGAGAAACTATTCTTGATCACAACGTATTGAACATATATTTCCACAGTCACTTTATCTGGCTAAAATAACATGAAATACATCCTGCCACAGACAACATGTCCGTCTACTGGGACCGTCAGAACTGGAGAATAAAATTACATGAATCAAATACTACTATTACAGACAACATGTCTGTACCTAGCGACGGTCGGAACTGTAGTAAATAAAATTGCATGAAAGAAATACTGCTATAACAGACAACATGTCTGTCTACCGGAACGGTCAGAACTGGAGAGCCGGACTGCCCGAGACACTTCGCGCGCCAAACTAGCAAGGCATGACCCGAAAGTCACCGAAGTGCATCGGCAGTAATATCGTCAATGTTTTGTTTTAGTAATGCTTTCATTTTAATAATTTTGAAATTACTGATTGATATCTGACTGTTGAGAGATGTTTATTTAAAAAAATGAAGTAATTTGGATGACAGGTTTAATTAATAATAGTAACTAAAGTTTAACGTTTTGGCGCCCTACCGCTGAACGCAGCAGCCAATCACAGAGCAGCAGCATCATGCAGGCGGTCTTTCTCACGGGAATGGTGCCGAATCTAACATCTGTCACCGGTACCTCATCCCACATTGCGTCATCTCTATGCTTCTTGCATCTCCACTGCCCTGAGAATAGCTTCCTGAAGCCTAATATGATGGCTGAATAAGCCAGAAATATTACAACCTCATGTAGTTTATGAGTTTTACAATAATGAAATTAATGTTTTGTGTCCAACGTTATTGTACCAATATGACTGCGTTTACAATCAGCATAATATGTTTTATGCAGACAGTACCACAACACACTCATTACGCAAAAAAACACTTTCTCAATTCATCGTCTAACTTCTCCTTCCTGCATACTTCTTTTCTCGATTTAGTTGTTCTATCTTTAACCAAGTAATAACTATCACTGACCTCATCTTCATGATTTTCATCTGCTTCCTGCTCTGATTAGTTGTGATCACTGATAAAGACGTTCTGGGCTCGACGAAAGATACAACTGACAAGTTTCATGCCGCCAGAGTATATGAAATTGGATGCGAATGTGGACTGATGTATATAATCATATTGATTCCATATTTTTAGATTTCCAGAAGGCTTTCGAAACCGTTCCTCACAAGCGTCTTCCAACGAAACTGCGTGCCTACGGAGTGTCGCCTCAGTTGTGCGACTGGATTCGTGATTTCCTGTCAGAAAGGTCACAGTTCGTAGTATTAGAAGGACAGTCATCGAGTAAAACAGAAGTAATATCCGGCGTTCCCCAAGGAAGTGTTAAAGGCCCTCTATTGTTCCTGATCTATATTAACGACATAGGAGACAATCTGAGTTGCCGTCTTAGATTGTTTGCAGATGATGCTGCCATTTACCGTCTTGTAATGTCATCAGATGACCAAAACGAATTGCAAAATGATTTAGATAAGATATCTGTATGGTGCGAAAAGTAGCAATTGACCCTGAATAAAGAAAAATGAGAAGTTATTCGCATGAGTACTACAAGAAATCAGCTAAATTTAGATTAAGCGGCAAGTCACACAAATCTGAAGGCTGTAAATTAAGGTGAATAGTTAGGGATTACAATTACAAATAATATAAATTGGAACGATCACATAGATAATATTGTGGGTAGAGCAAACAAAAGGCTGCGATTCAAATGGCAGAACATTTAGAAGGTGCAACAGGTCTACTAAAGAGACTGCTTACACCACGCTTGTCCGCCCTATTCTGGAGTACTGCTGTGCGGTGTGGGATCCGCATCAGGTGGGACTGACGGATGACATCGAAAAAGCACAAAGAAGGGCAGCTCGTTTTGTATTATCGCGAAATAGGGGAGATAGTGTCACAGACATGATACGTGAATTGGAGGGGAATCATTAAAACAAAGACGTTTCTCGTTGCGACAGGATCTTCTCATGAAATTTCAGTCACCAGTTTTGACCTCCGTTTGCGAAAACATTCTGTTGCCACCCACCTACATAGGGAGAAATGATCATCGCGATGAAATAAGAGAAATTAGGGCTCACACGGAAAAATTTAAGTGCTCGTTTTTCCCGCGTGCCGTACGAGAGTCAAACGGTAGAGAGACAGCTTGACGGTGGTTCAATGAATCCTCTGCCAGGCACTTTATTGTGAATAGCAGAGTAATCACGTAGATGTAGATGTAGGTGAGACTGGGCGTCCAATAAGCAGAAGGTTAACTGAACACTAGAGATATATCCGCCTCAAACAATACAGCAAATCAGCGGTGGCAGAACATCAGAAACAGTGCAGGATGAAGATCGAATTTCGAGAGGCCCTCGTACTGGCGAAACAGCCGTTTAGTTTGAGGAGGAACAAAAAAATGGTTCAAATGGCTCTGAGCACTATGGGACTCAACTGCTGAGGTCATTAGTCCCCTAGAACTTAGAACTAGTTAAACCTAACTAACCTAAGCACATCACAAACATCCATGCCCGAGGCAGGATTCGAACCTGCGACCGTAGCGGTCTTGCGGTTCCAGACTGCAGCGCCTTTAACCGCACGGCCACTTCGGCCGGCTGAGGAGGAACATTAGAGAGGCCATAGAAATAGCCAAGCGACCCGACAGTATGAATAGAGAAGACGGATAGCGACTTCCAGCGTCCTGGCTACCAGCAGTGACAGCTTTCTCGAAGGACAGCTCTCGCAAAGCAACAGGCGTGCGGTAGTCCACAACAGCGGAGCGTACACATGAGTGCTGACGCGCCCTAGTCAATACTAGGCGGTTAGTAAACAACGCTGCGCTGCAGTCGCCGCTCAGTTTCCTATTCGCCAATTTCCACCAATGGCAAGCAATAACGGAAACTCAAATTGAAAACGCCTATTTCCGCCAGTGACAACACGCAATGCAAAGACCAATAAAATGAACTAGTACCCTTCCTCGTCACCCTCATATCCAATGACAGCACTCCTCCACCGTATACAAGTAACCAAACTAGTTCTCGTTCAGCAGTTAGCAACACGCCCTGAGGAGGGCGTCTTGTAGCAGTCGCCGAAACGTCGGAATTTGGTAGTCGACAATGCCGCCTCAAACCCAGAAGAATTTTATTGACTATGACAACTGCCGCGGAAGCCTACGCTTACAATATGTTCTTCATCTCCACCATTAAATCAATTGGCCCCTTATCAAGTACATCATAAGTCAGCGCTCGCACGTGGCCCCTTCTGGCCCATAAGGATCCAACTATAACAGTACTTCCTCTTAATTACGCAGTCAAATGTCATATGCGAAACACGCACAAAAAACGGCAAAATAGCTACCTTAACTTTTTCATCTTGAAAGACAAGAGAGGTGCGTTGGGTAACAAACCCGGGCAAGCTCAGACTGTTTCAACAGGACCTCACCAAGACCTATGCACAAATACAGTTACAAAAACACACTTGTACTACTCTACTGACATCTCGTAGCACCCATCTAGAACTAAAAGTAGCATGATATGCCATCTAACATTCATCATAGGGGGTATACCACACCCCCACACACGACTGCTAGGTTAAGAGATTCTGGATGCCCTAAAATTGTACTAGTGACAAGAACAGTCACCATATCATCAGCAGTGACATGTGTCCACTGTACATGCCAAGCAAAATTGTACTAGTGACAAGAACAGTCACCATATCATCAGCAGTGACATGTGTCCACTGTACATGCCAAGCAAGTCATTGACTGTACTCTGCACACACTTCAGCATCTACACATATGCAGATGCTAAGCTCTCAAAGTTCTCGTCTTTGGCATCTAGGGATGAGCCAACATTGTCCACTAGTCACCCACGATTAAATGTCTCCCGCTGACGCTGTGGACACGAATAAGAAACGGAGCTACTACGAGTCTAGTGTTGAGGGCTGCATACATTAGAAATCAAGTTGCTATCTCTCCCATTCAGGCTTCCTTCTCTTCCGCTTCACTGCCAAAGTCTGAGAAGGTTACACTGTGTTTGCTTCCTTCTTGTCGATTCGTTCCCTCTTACTGCAGCGCGCATGAGTCGTGAATTAGTACAGAAGTTGAGCGCACCATTGCCACTGACAGGACGAAAATGATCGATTGACAGGGTCAGGTGGCATATAACGAAGCTTTCTGATACTGTGGAGCATTTAAGATGAAAATTAATCGGTACATTGTGTACAGAAGTCCCATAGAGAAATGACACCAAGAAAAATTTCGATGATGTAATCTCCATTTTTCTGACGAAATAAACACAAAGTTCGTCTAATGCAAACGAAAAGGGTGTATTCTCATTTACTCTACCTCTAAGACGACAAAATAATATATGCTCCATCAAATGAAAACGGGGCCCAGAGTAATGGCTTTTCTATGTGCCTGAGGCCTAAATATGTGCTATTTGGTTATTCTTTCAGATATGGCAGCTAATGTTTGTTGAATAATAGCTTATTATTCATATCTGTAACTTTTTCCAAGAGTGCTGTAAATTTACTTTAATAATTAATCACCATGTAGAAAATGCACCTACGTTTCATGCCCTATTTTCTTGTACTGTCGTCATTAATCAATAATGTATCGAAAGTTTCTATGTCAATGTTATTGTTAGATATTTTATACAACATACATTAAATATTTTAAAAAATATACAGCACTCTGAAAATTTTTATACATATTTATACATATGTACTTGTACATACAATCATACCTTTTTTGTGCCATTAGTCTTCAGACTGGTTTGATTTGGCCTGCCTTGAATTCCTCTCCTCTGACATCCTTTTTATCTCAGAGCGGTACTTGCAAACTACGTCCTCAATTATTTGCTGAATGTATTCCACTCTCTGTCTTCCTGTACATCTTTTATCCTCTACAGCTCCCTGTAGTACCATGGAAATTATTCCCTGATGTCTTAGTAGATATCCCTGATCTCTTAACAGCCACACTATCATCCTATCTCTTCTCCTTGTCAGTGTTCAAAAAAATTGTTCAGATGGCTCTGAGCACTATGCGACTTAACTTCTGAGGTCAGCAGTCGCCTAGAACTTAGAACTAATTAAACCTAACTAACCTAAGGACATCACACACATCCATGCCAATACAATCGCTGATCGCTTAGAATATATATATATATATATATATATATATATATATATATATATATATATATATATATTGGCACATAATAATCGTCATGCTCAATGGCTGCTTACGTGGCGGCGATGTCGCGAGTCATCGACTATACGTGCGAACTCAAGTACTCGCTGCCCTTTCTATGCTGACGTAGTCTACGTGCACCTAACAACAGATCCAAGCAACCACTTGTTAGTTAAATAGGCAGCAGCGGAGACTGGTGAGCTGAGTCTCTGAGCGTACGGAGACAGTGAGTTCGAAGATGATGTCATGGGACACGAGAGTAAACGGAGACTATCTCTGACCTCTATCGGATACGTGACTCAGTAAAAAAAAGTACATAATCGGAGAAGACACGAATAAGAAACAATAGCGGCGACGATACGAGACCAAAATGAAGTAATTCACTGACATGAGCGACTTTGACATACGAGAAATTGTTATAGACTGGGAACGATTACCTCGGAAATGATGAACCTGGTCAGGTGTTTGCTTTCTGCTGTCGTAAGGACCTGTAGAAAGTGGTTGAGACGGGACACTAAGGGTAGGTCACAAGGTGCTGGACGTCCGAGTGTCACAGAATGTGGAGGTTGGAGGACTGCCCACTCCGTAAAGTAGGATCTGTGGTGGATCTGATGACAGTGTAGGGCCTCCAACACTGGTGCACTGACAAGTGTTTTGGAGCACACCGCTCCGCGCCCGCAAACCAGCGGCCTGTAATTTATGGCAATTTCGTGACCTGTGTATAGACATGAGGACTCCGGAAACCTACCAAGGACCTGTCTAAGCAATGCTACACAAAACTGTCGCTGTGTTGCGTTCCAAAGGTGGGCCAACACGCTGTTATGGACATGGTCATTATGTTTTGGCCCGGAAACAAAGCGAAAACAGTTCAGACTCCCTGATTCTTATCAAGGTGTAAGGATTTTTTTTTTCAGTTAGAAGGCAAATACCAGAACTACAAAACCTTTCCCAAATATTCCTAATTGGGACGCTCTGATGCACTATCAGCACACCTGTTAATTGGCTAAAAAGTTTCTGACTGTACAGTGTGCCCGGGCTAATGTTGGGAAGTCCAAAAACAGATAACGTTGTAATCATCTTGAGGCTGATGCTCTGCTGTCTGTGTCTGCTTACAAACATATTTCTTTTCCTTTCTTTCTTTTTACTTTTAAAGAGGGTCCACCTTGAACAAAACACAATGTTTCATTGTCTTTTTATTCCCCAGACACGTTTTGCTGAAATTGCAGCATCAGCAGTGGCTCTTTTTTTACTGTCTTATATAAACAGAAGAAACTCTTTTTACTTTTGTACACGCATAAATTTGACTTTTTATGACAGTATTTACATATTTGAAAAACAGGCAAAATTTATATATACACCTTGTTCCCACACGCTGTGGGTTTCCTAGATTTTACGTTATTTAATGCAGTTTTGTTTCACAATTTTTCATCTGCAACCAGAACTTAAGGTAGAACAGTTACTCACAGCAAAAATTTGTGACTGGGCATGTAATCGTTATGCCTACCATTAACTAATAGTATGTGGAAGACGGTGTGTGTGTGTGTGTGTGTGTGTGTGTGTGTGTGTGTGTGTGTGGGCGCGCATTCTTGTGGTAGGGGGGTTTGGTCGTTTATGGGCTGGTATTATCTGATAGTTCTTTGAGGACAGAGAATAGACTTCCATTGCAGAGAACTGTGTATCCATTTAATACTTCTTTCATTGAGTCATGGCTTTGTCTATCAACAAAAATCCACTCAGAGAACACACCTATAAAAATGAATTACAGACAATGAAACAAATAGCTTTAGAGAAGGCATATGATACAAACATTATAGAGAAACTGAATCACAAAATTAAATCGAAAATAAAGGGGACACCTACCTCACAAAAAAAAACAACCTGTCACCAACTTACAAACACAAACACACATAACACAAACACACAGAAGAGACACACAAACACCCATAATAACGAGTAAACGGTTCACTATCACTTACAACAACAAAGCAGCCCATAGAGCAGGCAATTTTATTCAAGAAACAAGGACTAAAAATAGCCTACAGGGCAGACAACTAGATACAGAAAAAACTAAGAGCAAACACAACACATCTGGTATTTATTAACTGACATGCCAAGACCGCAAACCAATTTATAAAGGGCAGATATGCAGAACACAGGAGAGCATAAAAAAGTAACAGCTGTCATTCCACATTTGCCGAACACCTTATTGATATGAAACACAGTCCAGCAAACATCAACACTGACTTCAGAATTCTCAAACTGAGCCTTAGCCCCCCCCCCCCCACAAAATCTAGTAAAACTAGAAAACTATCAGTTAAAAAAGACATAACGGAAGGAAACTAGGTAATAAATAAATACACAGTTCTCTGCACTGAAAGTCTGTTCTCTGCCCTCAAAGAACTATCAGACAGTACCAACTCATAAACAACCCAGACCCCCTTCCAAACACAAAACCACCCATCCAACCACCCACCCACTGACCCCCCCTCCCCCCCCCCCCACACACACACATAATGTAAAAATAAATAAAACTCGCATCCTTCATATACACCCACGCACACACACACACACACACACACACACACACACACACACACACACACACACTCAAAATGGCGGATACATCCCACAGAGATCCAAAACTCCCTCCCAGATAACACTGAACTGTTCAGCTGTCCACTATCTTGTTTCTGTAGTTTCAAAAAGTGATACGAAAGGTTACTTAATGCAGGCTTTCACAGTGAAGATAATGGGGAAACCAGCAAAAGTAAATGAAACATATTGCAAACACACACACACACACACACACACACACACACAGTCTTCCACATAATATTAGTAATGGTGGGCATAACAACAACATGCCCAGCCATAAATTTTAGAAGTGAGTAACTGTTCTACATTAAGATCTGTATGGCTGCAGATGGCAAACAGTGAAACAAAACAACTGCATTAAATAACATAAAATCCAGTAAATCCACAGCATGCGGTAACAAGGTATATACACTAAATTTTGACTGTTGTTTTCAAATATGAAAATACTCTCTTAAAAATTCTGATTGTTGTGTACAAGTAGTAATAAGCATTTCTCCTATTTTATAGAAGATAATAAACAAGCCATTGACGATGCTGAAACTTCAACGAAACGTGTCTGGGAAATAGAAATAAAAACAAAAATTATGGTTTGTTCAAGGCGGACCATCTTCAAATACAAATTGTTACGTCCCATTTCGGTTGAATGTATTCTATTCTAATTACAATGTAGTAATTGCTTTATTAATCGTGAGTGGCTATCGTGCTCGTGAATTACGGGAGTCAGCCGCGTACAGTAGGCTAGATGCTTAGCTGTGTGATGGGTAATCACTCTCTGTTAACTGTGAGAGTTTATAATCTACCGCACGAATAAGTTCAAGAGATAGCAAACAGCTGTTAAGAGCAAGTGATTCTAGAGACAACGTAGTAATTTTAACAATAACTGCCTCTGAGATGACGATCGTAGAGGATGTTAGTTCAAAATGGAGCACTTAAATTCGCTGTAATGCCTAATATTAATGTGCCTACGTTCACACACACAATAAACTTTTAATGAGTAACCTGATAAGCATTGAAGCTATTTATCTACTGTGTTGGTTCAATATTTAACATTAATAGTATAAAAATATTTCAGACACGGTATGAAAATGTTTAAGTCACTTAGCAATATGTAATTAGAAATTACCTAATGGGTCTGAATTACCACCTATTTGCGACTTTAGTTAACACAAACTCAGATTTCGTCACACGCCACTGGTTTCGACTTGCAAAGTACACAAGCCACAGCAGTTTTCTGGAGAGAAGAAATAGAAGTTTCACTTTACCTTGTGGAGTCTACTTCTCAACAGTAACTGCGACACACAGGATCCGTTACAAAATTTGGCTGGTTTATAATTTATATATGAAATCTCAGTATAAGTCGCAGAACGATTTTGTATTCAAATCAATACCAGGAATCTTTGGTTTAAAACATTAAGACTATAAGAATGTTGATTTTTAAATACAGAAGTATAACACGAGATAAGCATTTGCTTCATAAATAACCAGTATATTATTACTCATCTTACAGTTCCCATTACGTCGTGGCTGCTACACATTTTGTTAATATAGCTTCCCTACTTGAAGTCCACTTTACGTTGTACCACAGACAAAATAAGACTGTTTCATCTGTAACACAGATCGTTGCATGTCACGTGATGACGAGCTATGTCCAAGCCCCTTTAACAAACGCTACTGAAATGTGGAGTGACACCTTACTATTTGTGGCTCTGAATACAGAAACATCTTCAGTTGTGCGTATAACCTTCAATATGTATCTTGCAGTTTGCAGAGCCCCATGATGCACTATACACATAGTTCAGCTGCACTCCTTATAAAACAGTACCATCATTCGGCAGTCATACAAGGCTAGTTTTAACAGTGCTCGATTTTCACTACGCAAACACCACTCACGTTTACTGTGCTCACACTGCTACTGACTACTTAGGCAATCTTTGTTCGACACCCATCCCTTCTCAAAAAGGGCGGGATGCCATCGCATAGAATTCCCTTAACAATTATTGTTTATTTCTAAAGCCATGACTGCTTATAAAACATAGTACATAATTTCACAGTCGTTTCAACACTCTAAGATTTTTAACAAAATAAACAGAACATAATATATTCAATTACTTCGTAATGTTGTTGTTGTCGTGGTCTTCAGTCCTGAGACTGGTTTGATGCAGCTCTCCGTGCTACTCTATCCTGTGCAAGTTTCTTCATCTCCCAGTACATACTGCAACCTACATCCCTCTGAATCTGCTTAGTGTATTCATCTCTTGGTCTCCTTCTACTATTTTTTCCCTCCACGCTGCCCTCCAATGCTAAATTGGTGATCCCTTAGTGCCTCAGAGATTTTTTGTCGCACTAATTCCGTGAAATTTGCTACAGATTAAATAACTTACTGACATCCATGTGGTTGATCGGCACGTTCTACGTTGCCCCGCCCACTCTGCGCGTAACGTGGTTGCGACAAGTGTTACGCTCGTTCGGCCTACCAAGAAAACAAGGGACGGAGAAATGAGAATAGTATTGGTTGGTATATTCTCATGGCATATTTCCTTATCCCTCCTTGTACTGTTTATTCCTCGCACTTACGTTTGTAGCTTGGAACGGACCTTAGTTGTGCTGTTTCTAACGAAAGCTGTACTAGCGGATTTGTATATACACTCCTGGAAATTGAAATAAGAACATCGTGAATTCATTGTCCCAGGAAGGGGAAACTTTATTGACACATTCCTGGGGTCAGATACATCACATGATCACACTGACAGAACCACAGGCACATAGACACAGGCAACAGAGCATGCACAATGTCGGCAGTAGTACAGTGTATATCCACCTTTCCCAGCAATGCAGGCTGCTATTCTCCCATGGAGACGATCGTAGAGATGCTGGATGTAGTCCTGTGGAACGGCTTGCCATGCCATTTTCACCTGGCGCCTCAGTTGGACCAGCGTTCGTGCTGGACGTGCAGACCGCGTGAGACGACGCTTCATCCAGTCCCAAACATGCTCAATGGGGGACAGATCCGGAGATCTTGCTGGCCAGGGTAGTTGACTCACACCTTCTAGAGCACGTTGGGTGGCACGGGATACATGCAGACGTGCATTGTCCTGTTGGAACAGCAAGTTCCCTTGCCGGTCTAGGAATGGTAGAACGATGGGTTCGATGACGGTTTGGATGTACCGTGCACTATTCAGTGTCCCCTCGACGATCACCAGTGGTGTACGGCCAGTGTAGGAGATCGCTCCCCGCACCATGATGCCGGGTGTTGGCCCTGTGTGCCTCGGTCGTATGCAGTCCTGATTGTGGCGCTCACCTGCACGGCGCCAAACACGCATACGACCATCATTGGCACCAAGGCAGAAGCGACTCTCATCGCTGAAGACGACACGTCTCCATTCGTCCCTCCATTCACGCCTGTCGCGACACCACAGGAGGCGGGCTGCACGATGTTGGGGCGTGAGCGGAAGACGGCCTAACGGTGTGCGGGACCGTAGCCCAGCTTCATGGAGACGGTTGCGAATGGTCCTCGCCGATACCCCAGGAGCAACAGTGTCCCTAATTTGCTGGGAAGTGGCGGTGCGGTCCCCTACGGCACTGCGTAGGATCCTACGGTCTTGGCGTGCATCCGTGCGTCGCTGCGGTCCGGTCCCAGGTCAACGGGCACGTGCACCTTCCGCCGACCACTGGCGACAACATCGATGTACTGTGGAGACCTCACGCCCCACGTGTTGAGCAATTCGGCGGTACGTCCACCCGGCCTCCCGCATGCCCACTATACGCCGTCGCTCAAAGTCCGTCAACTGCACATACGGTTCACGTCCACGCTGTCGCGGCATGCTACCAGTGTTAAAGACTGCGATGGAGCTCCGTATGCCACGGCAAACTGGCTGACACTGACGGCGGCGGTGCACAAATGCTGCGCAGCTAGCACCATTCGACGGCCAACACCGCGGTTCCTGGTGTGTCCGCTGTGCCGTGCGTGTGATCATTGCTTGTACAGCCCTCTCGCCGTGTCCGGAGCAAGTATGGTGGGTCTGACACACCGGTGTCAATGTGTTCTTTCTTCCATTTCCAGGAGTGTATTTCGATGTACACGACCGTAAAAAACAAGACAGCGGGCAACCCTAATACGGGGTCAAACGGCCCTCTCCATGTGGGAATGAAAAGGTATAAAATGGCCTAACATTAAGAACTGGTTTATATTTTTTTGATATGATTGTCACAGATAACATAACCATTGCGATCGTCCTGTTCCACAACGGCTGCTTCACTTTACGTCAGTAATTTAGTCCAGTAGGAAGTGATGTAATGTGTCTGCTAGGAGAGAGAAGAAAAATATGGGCAAGTCTTTGTTCACACACATCTTAGTTGCTAGTCAAATGTCAACCACCATTTAGAGACCACTACAAAATAATCTGCAGAGGAAGAGTAAATCTAGTAATAAATTTATCGGCATCCTTTGTCTAGTAGAAGTGATAGTAGACATTATGTATGAACAGAAGATAGCACTGGACAATCAAACAAGCAGGCAACATCCGACTTGCAGGGAGTTTTTTGAAGCTACAGCGGAATAGTCTTTACTGGTTTTTTTCCAGAATGCAAGTCACTGTGGATTGTGGCCTATAGTAATTCTCCATTATACGCTTCAAAAGTGAAGCAACAAGAGCGAAGTACTCGGATTGAAAAGAAGGTAAAACAGGGATGTAGTAACCGATATCCGTGGCAGTTGAAGTAGATTATGGGCTTCACATTCTGCGAAAGGATGTTCTCAACAACTAATAACGCTCATATATAGGGTGTTCCAAGAGGAATGGTCAGTACTCAAGGATAAGATGAAAACCATCATTCGAAGGAAAAAAAATATGTGTAGTTAACAAGGGCTGTAAAATGCATACCTTAAAATTTATGAGCAGTTGTTCAGTAGAAGAGACGCACGCATTTTAGAGCCCATGTTAACTACAGTTTTTTGCTTCGAGTGATTGTTCCTGTCATATTTCTGATCACTGACAATTCCGCATGGGACCCCTATCTGTTATCTCCATCAACTAGCTCCGTGTATTAACAAACAATACTGCGCCACCTCTTGTCAGAGATTAGGTATCGTTTAGCATATTCTATTGTTGTTCCAGCGATTCTACTTAACACCTGAACTTAGGCTCACGTCAGCTGACCAAACACAACTGAGCTGTTAACAACACAGAGTTATTCTAAATGATGGTTCAAATGGCTCTGAGCACTATGGGACTCAACTGCTGAGGTCATTAGTCCCCTAGAACTTAGAACTAGTTAAACCTAACTAACCTAAGGACATCACAAACATCCATGCCCGAGGCAGGATTCGAACCTGCGACCGTAGCGGTCTTGCGGTTCCAGACTGCAGCGCCTTTAACCGCACGGCCACTTCGGCCGGCTATTCTAAATGATGGACCCATTTTTAAAACTTTGTATTTATTCAAGAACAAATCCAAAATGAACAAGCTTGATACCAATGAAACAGGGCAGTTTCAAAGCTTCTTTCATAGTGTTTGATATCAATTTAAGACTTTCTGGAAGCCTTCGGACATCATCCTCTGACACACGCTGTCGGCCTGTGTTTTTTTCCTTTGCACACACTCCCGGTCTGTTTTAAATTGCTTAAACCAACGGCTAATTCTTTCGTGAGATGTTGGTTGAATATCGCATTTGTTATGAAATGCCCGCTGCACTGCAATTTGCGACTCACTTTCCGCGAACTCAAGAACGCAGAAAACCTTTAAGAGGTCCATCACTAAGGAATTTATTGCTAGCGCACTCGAGCAGATGTAACTTCGATGGATTCATGGAGGTAGGAATAAGGGGAGATGGCGCTACGTATCCCAGCCGTACTACGTTTTGAAGCCATGGGGCCGTGGCTCGCTGCCATGACACTCTGACCAAAACATTGCCAGTGTGCTACAGCGCTGCGTGTATTACAGTCGCTAATTGCACCATATACGCATGTAACGTCATCAGATTGGTTGTTTCAAAGTTTTTGTTTAAAATAAAATCTCGTAAAGGCGAAATTCCGCATTTCTTCTGATTAAAAATAGTTTTTAATGTAATATTCCACGAATAGCTAGCCTTCAATGTAAACGATACAATTTTGTTAATTCAGTAATAAACGTGTATCACAAACTAAATAATAGAAACTGAAAACTAAGTCAGCTGTACCCTCCCTCCAAAGCCCCATAAATACATCTTGTTTGTAATACGTACTGGGACATTTCAGTTACGTTACACTACTGGGAAACACTGTTCATTACCACCAATATTTACTGAAATACGGTACATAGAATGGCAAATCTACACAGTGTCCTGTTTAGGCCTATACTTTACACCAGTTAATGTTGTGTTAGCTTTTAATTTGGTACATGATGAAGACAAAGTGAGTTACTCAACACTTCAATTATCGACGATAGGTACGTATTATACTGAAACGTGAACTTGAAAACTAAGAATTTAATTCTTTGAATTAACATACCTTTTGCAAATGTTTTGGGTGTGCAGGGAGAACTGATTGTACAGCATTTTCTCGGAGCCTTACTGTTGAAAGGGAAGTTCGGTCTATGTCCTCTTCTCGGAAATGCTAAGAACATATAGTGCTCCATTTAGACGCACGCCAATTCTTCCTCCTCACGGCATTCTCCCACAGAGCTTTCCGACTTTCATTTTTAGGAAATCTAAAATAATACAGGAGAAAAACACGCTATAGTACAAGTACCGATGTAGCACACGTTCATTCACAATGAAGTGGTAAAATCACACTTAACGAGACAACTTACACATGGAATGTTATTCCCTTCGATTTCGCATCACAATCAGAACGATTCGTACATCCGAACACCACACAAGTCACCATAATAGCGCAAAATCCTTCCAAAAGCGAGCGACAAGCCTATGCACACAACCTTACAGCAGCAATGTTTTGGTCGGATTGAGATGGCTACCCTCGGCTTCACGTAGCTTCACAGCTGTGACGTCACGGCGTCTCCCTCTATTCTTACCTCCATGGACGGATTGCTCACGCGCTGCCTGCGATGTGTAAATTACAATAGAATCGCAGACCAGAGAGCAATGTCGGCAGGAGGAGCAGTGGTAGCAGCTCGCAGTCGGGCGGTTGGGTCAGGTCGCCCCTGGAGAGCAGTTGTCGAGTTGTATAGCTCACAGAGAGCACTTGTGTCCTGGAGTTCGGACAATGCAGTCCAGTAGTGGTGTTTTGTAGCTCGAGAAGAGCAGTAGAGTTATGGAATTAGCAAGGCCGTTCGTGGAGAACGATGGCGGTGCCTGAGCGATGTACTATAAGGTAAAAGCAAAATATTATTGTTCTTTATTGCCGTGCACATTTGTTAATTGCTACAACTGATTTTGTACTATTGTTATACCAAAGTCCCAAGTAAATGTTTTCAAAAAAATCTTCCAATAATAATCTTTCTTATAAAGATAACTTTTGACAGACATTCATTTGAATTTAAAGTTTTCACTAATTTCTCCTATCCATAGTGCCAGAAACATTTCTTATAGGAGCAGGTATATACGCGTTATCCGGCGACATCACTGAGGTAAGTATTTTCAGCTTATTCAGAAAGATTTTTCAGGGCCATGACGCAGCGCTGCTGATGTCCAGATTTACCAGTTGAGATTCACAGTCAGTTAATTATTGAAAGGTTACTTTACGGGATTTCTTTTGAAAGGTTATATATGAGTCACATTTTTATTGTGCGGTTAGTCACTTTTTTATTGGGAGGTTACGGAATTTATCTATTGGGGGGTTACAACCTTGTGCTCCACAGTCGCTAGTCAGTGAAACGGAATGACGGCCCTATTGCCGAGCGATCTCTACCGGCCGCTTCTGAAACTATCACCGCACACTCGCAGCCGCCCGCCAAAAACTTTTAAACTTCCTCTTTTCGTTGGTATAAGGTTCTTCATTTTGGATTTGTATTTGAATACATAAGAATTTTTGAAAATGGATCCATCATTTAAAATAACCATGTATTTTGCAACTATGAAAATGCCAACTTTTCTTTCAACTCCATTAAATACCAAATAAAAAGTTAACCTGGCGATGTTGCCTGAGGTAGATAAGTACAGGCTAAAAAAAGACGCACTGCGAAGCAATTACTCGAAATGGACGGAAATCGGTGGATGTGATGTACATGTACAGACAAACAGACTTCAGAAAAACTGGATGATTTCTTCAAGAGAAAGAGCTTCATAAACTGAACCAGCCAAAAACGTGTTGGATTCGCGTCTAGCCGTTATGTAAGGAGCTATTCGGCTTCACATTGGTTGACTGGGTTACACGTCCTCCTGAGGGATACATGCCAAATCCAGAATGAGATTTTCACTTTACAGCCGAGTGTGCGCTGATATGAAAGTTTCTGGCACATTAAACCTGTGTGCCGGACCGAGACTCGAACTCGGGACTTTGCCTTTCGCGGGCAAGTGCTCTACCATCTGAGCTACCCGAGCACGACTCACGACCCGTCCCCACAGCTTCAATTCTGCCAGTACCTCGTCTCCTACCTTCCAAACTTCACAGAAGCTCTTCTACGATGGTAGAGCACTTGCCCGCGAAAGGCAAAGTCCCGAGTTCTAGTCTCGGTCCGGCACACAGTTTTAATCTGCCAGGAAGTTTCATCATGCCAATGCTGTCCAGTTGGTTCGTTACATCGTCAAAATCTCGAGCTCCTGCCCCAGACGTTCTCATTCAGGGAAAGATAAAGCGACGTTGCAGCACGAAGTAGGATTTGGCTAGAACGAGGACATGCAGTTGAGACTCTCGCCACAGACAGTGGTGGGATACCAGCGTGAATGTAGTCTGCCGCACGCCCCGACCATCACAAGTGACGGTCTGGCGTGCTATTGTCTTTCGTAGCAGGACCCCTTTGACAGTCATACGACGGCACCGTTACAGCAAAGCGGTTTGTCGATAATATTCAACAGCCCGTTTTTTTACCCTTCATGGCAATACATTCTGGACATACATTTCACCAAGGTAATGCCCTCCCGCACAAAGCGAGAGTTTCTCCAGCTTGCCTTCGTGTTCCCAAACCCAACTTTGGTCCTGAGGGTCACCGGATCTCTCCACAACTGACAACGTTCGGAGCATTTTGGGCGCCCCCCCCCCCCAACCAACTCGGGAGTTTGACGATCTAACGCGCCAGTGGGAAAGAATTTGACGCAATATCCCTCATGAGGACATCCAACAACTCTGCCTACCATGCTTACATGAGGGTCAGACAAAGGCGTTATTGTCTTGCACATTTTGTGAAGCTCCTTCCCTTGAATCTATCATCCAATTTTTATCAAATTGTAATCATTATTTGTCTGTACGTCTACGTCACATCTAATAGTTGCCAGCCATTGTAGCTGAGCGGTTCTAGGCGCTTCAGTCCGGAACCGCGCTGCTGCTACGGTCACAGGCTCGAATCCGGCCTTGGGCATGGATGTGTGTGATGTAATTTGGTTATTTAGGTTTAAGTAGTTCTTAGTTTAGGGGACTGATGATCTCAGATGTTAAGTTCCATAGTGTTTAGAGCCATTTGAGCCATCTAATAGTTCCCGTCACAATCCCATAATTCCCTCGTGGTTTGTCGTTTCTTTCCTTTTCCTTTTTTCCTCTTAGCGTGTTCGTAGATTAAAGTAAGGAGAAAGAAAATTATTTCATTTATTAGCAAATAAAATTTCGTGCAATACGAGGTGCATTCAAGTTCTAAGGCCCCCGATTTTTTTTCTCCGGAAAGGAAAGAGATAGAAACATACGCATTGTTTTAAAATGAGGCCGCGTTCATTGTCAATATATCCCAGAGATGGCAGCACCGTATGGCAGATGGAATTTTACCGCCAGCGGCGAGAATGAGAACTGTTTTAAATACTTAAAATGGCGACGTTTTCCTTACTTGAACAGCGTGCAATCATTCGTTTTCTGAATTTGCGTGGTGTGAAACCAGTTGAAATTCATCGACAGTTGAAGGAGACATGTGGTGATGGAGTTATGGATGTGTCGAAAGTGCGTTCGTGGGTGCGACAGTTTAATGAAGGCAGAACATCGTGTGACAACAAACCGAAACAACCTGGGGCTCGCACAAGCCGGTCTGACGACATGATCGAGAAAGTGGAGAGAATGGTTTTGGGGGATCGCCGAATGACTGTTGAACAGATCGCCTCCAGAGTTGGCATTTCTGTGGGTTCTGTGCACACAATCCTGCATGACGACCTGAAAATGCGAAAAGTGTCATCCAGGTGGGTGCCACGATTGCTGACGGACGACCACATGGCTGCCCGTGTGGCATGTTGCCAAGCAATGTTGACGCGCAACGACAGCATGAATGGGACTTTCTTTTCGTCGGTTGTGACAATCGATGAGACGTGGATGCCATTTTTCAATCCAGAAACAAAGCGCCAGTCAGCTCAATGGAAGCACACAGATTCACCGCCACCAAAAAAATTTCGGGTAACCGCCAGTGCTGAAAAAATGATGGCGTCCATGTTCTGGGACAGCGAGGGCGTAATCCTTACCCATTGCGTTCCAAAGGGCACTACGGTAACAGGTGCATCCTACGAAAATGTTTTGAAGAACAAATTCCTTCCTGCACTGCAACAAAAACGTCCGGGAAGGGCTGCGCGTGTGCTGTTTCACCAAGACAACGCACCCGCGCATCGAACTAACGTTACGCAACAGTTTCTTCGTGATAACAACTTTGAAGTGATTCCTCATGCTCCCTACTCACCTGACCTGGCTCCTAGTGACTTTTGGCTTTTTCCAACAATGAAAGACACTCTCCGTGGCCGCACATTCACCAGACGTGCTGCTATTGCCTCAGCGATTTTCCAGTGGTCAAAACAGACTCCTAAAGAAGCCTTCGCCGCTGCCATGGAATCATGGCGTCAGCGTTGTGAAAAATGTGTACGTCTGCAGGGCGATTACGTCGAGAAGTAACGCCAGTTTCATCGATTTCGGGTGAGTAGTTAATTAGAAAAAAAATCGGAGGCCTTAGAACTTGAATGCACCTCGTACTACACCAAGCCACGCCGTTAAGTGCTTGCTGCACTTGAGGCATCAGTGAGAGATGTCGGGTACTCTAGCCAGCAACTAACCTGTTAGTTTTTAAAAACGGACCGCCGAGAACGAGGAAGCGAGTAAATTTGCTCAAGCACACTCAACAGCAGCAGCAGCCAGACCGACTGAAACTGGCCCGCTTGCAACCGCTGGACCTCTGACCTCTGCGCAGGTCACCAAAGCCACGCCGGCTGCGGCTCACCGGACACTGCGCCACAAGGGATTTGTTGGACTACGCACCACGCTGAGGTAAGTGGAGCAATACCAACCACGCTGCCCGTAGCCGATCGGATTCACCGCGCCATTTCGGGCCAACTATCTCTTCCCAAACTCTCTCTCTCTCTCTACAGATAACAGCCAATAAGACCTTGACCAAATAAGTCGCAAGTGTGGTGTATTTACTGTCGGGAGGACTACATTAACTATTCCTGATGATTAATCTAGAATCTACTAACCTACGTACGTGAACTTAGATACACACTGATTTTGCCATCGACTCAGGTCAAATATAACACAGAAGGGGCCTAAATTATATCACCTGTAATCGCTATTTCCAATAGCTAATAAGCCCTGAAATGTTATGGGACCTGAGTGCATGGAAGCAGAACAGAGAGATCACGCCTGCTTAAAAGGAACTTCTACATCTACATCTACATCTACATCCATACTCCGCAAGCCACCTGACGGTGTGTGGCGGAGGGTACCTTCAGTACCTCTATCGGTTCTCCCTTCTATTCCAGTCTCGTATTGTTCGTGGAAAGAAGGATTGTCGGTATGCCTCTGTGTGGATTCTAATCTCTCTGATTTTATCCTCATGGTCTCTTCGCGAGATATACGTAGGAGGGAGCAATATACTGCTTGACTCTTCAGTGAAGGTATGTTCTCGAAACTTTGACAAAAGCCCGTACCGCGCTATTGAGCGTCTCTCCTGCAAAGTCTTCCACTGGAGTTTATCTATCATCTCCGTAACGCTTTCGCGATTACTAAATGATCCTGTAACGAAGCACGCTGCTCTCCGTTGGATCTTCTCTATGTCTTTTATCAACCCTATCTGGTACGGATCCCACACTGCTGAGCAGTATTCAAGCAGTGGGCGAACAAGCGTACTGTAACCTACTTCCTTTGTTTTCGGATTGCATTTCCTTAGGATTCTTCCAATGAATCTCAGTCTGGCATCTGCTTTACCGGCGATCAACATTATACGATCATTCCATTTTAAATCACTCCTAATGCGTACTCCCAGATAATTTATCGTATTAACTGCTTCCAGTTGCTGACTTGCTATTTTGTAGCTAAACGATAAGGGATCTTTCTTCCTGTGTATCCGCAACACATTACACTTGTCTACATTGAGATTCAATTGCCATTCCCTGCACCATGCGTCAATTCGGAGCAGATCCTCCTGCATTTCAGTACAATTTTCCATTGTTACAACCTCTCGATACACCACAGCATCATCCGCAAAAAGCCTCAGTGAACTTCCGATGTTATCCACCAGGTCATTTATGTATATTGTGAATAGCAACGGTGCTATGACACTCCCCTGCGGCACACCTGAAATCACTCTTACTTCGGAAGACTTCTCTCCATTGAGAATAACATGCTGCGTCCTGTTATCTAAGAACTCCTCAATCGAATCACACAATTGGTCTGATAGTCCATATGCTCTTACTTTGTTCATTAAACGACTGTGGGGAACTGTATCGAACGCCTTGCGGAAGTCAAGAAACACGGCATCTACCTGTGAACCCGTGTCTATGGCCCTCTGAGTCTCGTGGACGAATAGCGCGAGCTGGGTTTCACATGACCGTCTTTTTCGAAACCCATGCTGATTCCTACAGAGTAGATTTCTAGTCTCCAGAAAAGTCATTATACTAGAACACAATACGTGTTCCAAAATTCTACAACTGATCCACGTTAGAGATATAAGTCTATAGTTCTGCACATCTGTTCGACGTCCCTTCTTGAAAACTGGGATGACCTGTGCCCTTTTCCAATCCTTCGGAATGCTACGCTCTTCTAGAGACCTACGGTACACCGCTGCAAGAAGAGGGGCAAGTTCCTTCGCGTACTCTGTGTAAAATTGAAGTGGTATCCCATCAGGTCCAGAGGCCTTTCCCCTTTTGAGCGATTTTAATTGTTTCTCTATCCCTCTGTCGTCTATTTCGATATCTACCATTTTTTCATCTGTGCGACAATCTAGAGAAGGAACTACAGTGCAATCTTCCTCTGTGAAACAACTTTGGAAAAAGACATTTAGCATTTCGGCCTTTAGTCTGTCATCCTCTGTTTCAGTACTATTTTGGTCACAGAGTATCTAGACATTTTATTTTGATCCACCTACCGCTTTGACATAAGACCAAAATTTCTTAGGATTTTCTGCCAAGTTAGTACGTAGAACTTTACTTTCGAATTCATTGAACGCCTCTCGCATAGCCCTCCTCACACTACATTTCGCTTCGGGTAATTTTTGTTTGTCTGCAAGGCTTTGGCTATGTTTATGTTCGCTGTGAACTTCCCATGAAGCTCCATCCCTTCCAAAGTATTAATAGTCTGTCACTTTCACGTAAATGTTTCTCACAAGCAAATAAAATACTGTACAGGGGCAAACTGTAATGAAACATGTCTTCAAATAATCAACAACTGTTAAGTTAGAAGAATGAAATTACGTCCTAAATGTTCTTATGATCAGCATCAGCAATTGGTGTAGGTATGCGTATTCAAATACAGAAATGTGTAAACAGGCAGAGGACGGCACTGCTGTGGCAACGCCTACATAATACAAGTATCTGGCGCAGTTTTTAATCAATTACTGCTGCTATAATAGCAGGTTATTAAGATTTAAGTAAGTTTGAACGTAGTGTTACAGTCGACGCACGAGCGATGGGGCACAGAATCTCCGAGGTAGCGATGAAGCTGTGATTATCGCGTACAACCGTACTGTGAATATCAGGAATTCGGTAAAACACCAAATCTCCGACATTGATGCGGCCAGAAAAAGATCCTACAAGAACGGGACCAACGACGACTGGAGAGAATCGTTCATCGTGACAGAAGCACAACCCTTCCGCAAATTGCTGCAGATTTCAATGCCGGGCCATCGATCAACAAGTGTCAGCATGGGAACCATTCAACGAAACAGCATCGATACGTGCTTTCGGAGCCAAAGCCCCTCTTGTGTACCGTTGATGACTGCACGATACAAAGCTTTACCCCTCACCTGGGCCCGTCAACACCGACATTGGACTGTTGATGACTGGAAACATGTTGCCTGGTTGCACGAGTCACAAATGGTTCAAATGGCTCTAAACACTCTGGGACAGAGGTCATCAGTCCCCTAGAACTTAGAACTACTTAAACCTAACTAACCTAAGTACATCACACACATTCATGCCCGAGGCAGCATTCGAACCTGCGACCGCAACAGCAGCGCAGTCCCGGACTGAAGCACCTAGAAGAGGCCGGCGGACGAGTCTCGTTTCAGATTGTATATAACGGATGGACATGGAGACAACCTATTGAATCCATGGACCCTGCATGTCAGCAGGGAATTGTTCAGTCTGGTGGAGCATTTGTAATGGTTTGGGGCGTGTGCAACTAGAGTGATATGGGATCCCTGATACGTGTGGGGACAACTCTGATAGGTGGCACGTACATAAGCATCCTGTCTGATCACCTGCAGCCATTCCTGTTCATTGTGCATTCCAACGGACTTGGACAATTCCAGCAGGACAACGCGACACCCCACACGTCGAGAATTGCTACAGAGTTACTCCAGGAACACTCTTCTAATTTTAAACACTTCCGCTGGCCATCAAACTCCCCAGATATGAACATTATTGAGCACATCTGGGATGCCTCGCAACTTGCTGTTCAGAAGAGACCTCCACCCCCTCGAACTCTTACGGTTTTGTGGGCAGCCCTGCAGGATTCATGGTGTCAGTTCCTTCCAGCTCTACATCAGACATAAGACGAGTCCATGGCACGTCGTGTTGCGGCACTTCCGCGTGCTTGCGGGACCCTACACGATATTAGGCGTATGTACCAGTTTCTTTGGTTCTTCAGTGTATATAGTGGTTGTGCTATGATATTTCTTATCTACTTACTGCTTTGAGTCCGATTTCAGTTTCGATCATTATCACATACGCGTCTGGCTGGAGCAGTGATCTTGAACATACCAAGGGCGTTCAATAAGAAATGCAACACTTCTTTTCATGAAAGCAGGTTGGTTACATTCAGGATTCCCCACTCTGACACGTTCCACATCATTACGAAGTGTCGTATTCATGACCTATGGAACACGTACTACTCTAATCTAACCTAATCTTCGGCTACAAAACTCCATTCTTCAGCATAATCTCCGTTCAGTGTGATGAGCTTACGCCACTTTACTATGAGGGCCTACATGCCTGCATGATACCACTCTACAGGTCGACGTCGAACCCAATGTCTTGCTGCATCAATAACTTCCCCATCCTGCACGTCGCTATGACTGCTAGCTAAGCGTGAGGCTCTGAACTATTCCTTCGGGGGAGAGGAGGTTGGCGCCACTCCATGAACCCAAGTACACCAGTTGTGACGATGTTCCGCAAAAAAGTGTCTCTATCAGCCTTGTAACTCAGAGCATTTCTGCGCATATGGTGCTCCGTTGCTTTTAGGCGGCGAGCAACACAACGGGCACACACCTTTGAGTATCCCAATTGGTGGATAAGTGTGTTAGCAATACCAACAGAGACGTTCAATTGAGCAGCGAAGTCTTGTGATACATCGCTCACCTCGAATGAAAATGTCCGCACATTCCAACATTGCAGGAGTCACACTTATATACGGCCGGCGCGCACGGGATATGAGACAGGTCGGTGCAATATTGTTGCGATAATGACGTGCCTCGCCCAACGACTCACCTTGATTTTGATCACTGCCGGGTCTCTGTAGACATTCTGCAAGCGCCTATGAATATCTCTGATGCTCTGGTTTTCCGTCAAAAGGAACCCAATGACAGCTCTTTGCTGGGAACTGCCTCTGTTACAGACGCCATTTTTGAAGGCTAATTACAGCGCCACCTATCACAACTTCATGAAATTATAGAGGCTGAAACGGGAACACTCCACGATGTGTCACAACAAATTCTGCATTCTTTCAACCGAAGTTGGTCGAGAAAGAAAAGCGTTGCATTACTCTTACAAGTCGTAACAAGGCAATTATCTAAAAAACCTTCATATATTCGGAATCGACATGTATAGTATCTGAGCCATGATATTCCCTCTCTACTTAATGTTTGGAACTCAATTTCACTCTCAGTCAGTATTATATACACATCACAGACACAGTCCGTCTGACATTTCAGAGATGTCACTAAACCCGTCCTAAGATGTAAACAACCATGTATGAGCAGCGCCTATTCGACGGAGGGCCGATCAGTTCCAGTCATTCCACCAGGAAGGAGGTACACGGCTCGTATTGTCCGTAGTTCATCCATGCCTGGATGGTCAATGTCGCGGTCAGATCGCGTCCCCATTCTTACTTTGTGCCAGGAAGGGCTCTCAACAAAGGAAGTGTCCAGGCGTATCGGAGTGAGCTAAAGCGATGTTGTTCGGATATGGAGAAGATACAGAGAGACAGGAACTGTCGATGACATGCCTCGCTTAGGCCGCCCAAGGGCTAAATTTGCAGTGGAAGACCGCAGCCTGTGGAATATGGCCCTTAGGAAATATGACAGAAACGCCATCGTCTGGAATAATACTTTTCGTGCAGCAACAGCACGTCGTGTTACGACTCAAACTGTGCGTAATTGGCTGCATAATGGGCAACTTCACTCTGGACGTCCATGGCGAGATCCATTTTTGCAACCACGACACCATGCAGTGCGGTACAGGTGGGCCC
This sequence comes from Schistocerca serialis cubense, assembly GCF_023864345.2. Classification (NCBI taxonomy): domain Eukaryota; kingdom Metazoa; phylum Arthropoda; class Insecta; order Orthoptera; family Acrididae; genus Schistocerca; species Schistocerca serialis. The sequence goes on along the minus strand of NC_064638.1, from coordinate 1,231,057,806 downwards.
AACAACATGTCGAATGGACCGCTCAGGATTGGCATCACGTTACCTTCACCGATGAGTCTCGCATATGCCTTCAACCAAACAATCGTCGGAGACGTATTTGGAGGCAACCCGATCAGGCTGGATGCCTTGGACACGCTGCCTAGAGAGCGCAGGAAGGTGGAGATTCCCTGCTGTTTTGGGGTGGCATTATATGGGGCCGACGTACGACGCTGGTGGTCATGGAAGGCGCCGTAACGGCTGTAAGATACGTGAATGCCATCCTCCGACCGATAGTGCAGCCATATCGGCAGCATATTGGCGAGACATTCGTCTGCATGGACGACAATACGCACACCCATCGTGCACATATTATGAATGACTTCCTTCAGGAAGGACATTGCTCGACTAGAATGGTCAGCATGTGCTCCAGACATGAACCCTATCGAACATGCCTGCGATAGATTGAAAAGGGCTGTTTATGGACGACGTGACGCATCAACCACTCTGAGGGATCTACGCCGAATCCCCGTTGAGGAGTTGGACAATCTGGATCAACAATTCCTTGATGAACCCGAGGATAGTATGCCACTACGAATACGGGCATGCATCAAAGGAAGAGAACGTGCTACTGGGTACTAGAGATACCGATGTGTACAGAAATCTGGACCACCACCTCTGAAGGTCTCGTTGTATGGTGGTACAACCAATGTATGTTTTTCATGATCAATAAAAAGGGCGGAAATGATGTTTATGTTGATCTCTATTCCAATTTTCTGTTCAGGTTCCGAAACTCTCGGAACCCAGGTGATGCAAGACTTTTTTGATGTTTGCATAAACCTTGGCCTGTCGCAGCGGTCCTGAATATACGATGGAAGCACGAGCTGAGTATATAACATTTTTTTCAGCGTATCGTATTATTGCGTCGCTGTTTCAGAGCATGCTACGAATGGTCCATTGCATGACTCGAGCAAATAATAGCGTTCTACAATATATTCACACATATAAGCATACATAAAATCCCCAAATCGGAAGACTGTTGACTTCTGAGCAGTAATTTTATACGGAAATCCTTATAACCAAGCCACATGCTCGTGAACTAAAATAAATCTTATCGGGCTCCATGGGCGATCCGTTACAGATGATTTTGTTATGTACAGCAAAGCATCGTCATTGGAAGGAATTGTAGAAAAACTTGCACATAATTTTGACTTGGGTTAATGAATGGCATCTATCCCTAAATTTGGGTAAATAGAAGATTATGACTATAATAAAGAGACATTTCCTGCAGGTATCCAAATATTAAGTTATAATACTAACAAGAGTCGGACGATCACATCAAATCAGCGTTAGGGAAGGCAAAGGGAAGATTTAAATTTCTTGGGAGGATTCTAGAAAAATTTAGTGCATCTGTAAAGAAGATCGCATTCAAGCCACTGGTATGGAGGTCATTTCAAAAGCTCTGCACACTGTAAGACAGAATTGAAGAAAATAATTTATTTTACAATACACCTTTACACACTTCAGTATAATCTCCATTGTCACTTACGACAGCTTCCCAAAGTTTTGGCAACTTCTGTGTTAGGGATACAGTTCCCTCATTGTTAAACTATCTGATTAGTCGAGGCACATCACTGAAAGTTTCATCAGTGGTATGAAAACGTGTTCCACGGAGATGTTCCTTCAATTTTGGGAGCAAATCAACGATTGGTGGGTTCATAACAGGATGGGTAACGAAGTATTTCCCATCCATATTTGTCGAACGTTTCTCTCACTGGTAGGGAAATATGCGGTCTTGTGTTATTGTGGAAAATGAAGACCCTAGCTGCTAGCAAGTCAGGCCTTCTTTAACTAACTTTTGGGAAGAAAATTTTTTTCAGAAACAGCTTGTAGTATGCACCTGTTACAGACAACCCCGAGGGCACACGTTTTTAAGTCATGACTCTATTCATGTCATACACAAAGATCACTTCAGTAACACCTTTAATTATTGGCGGCGGAATTATTTTGGGCGTGGAGAGACGGAACATTTCCATTGTGACAACTGAGACTTCATCCTGGCTCTAAATCTTATATCCAGGTTTTATCAAGTTCAACAGTTCTTTTCAGAAATTGTTCTCCTGCTGTCCGATAACGTTCAAGAAATTCTTCTGAGATTCTTTTGCGACCTTCTTTCTGCTCTTCACTCATATTGTCGATGCTCTCTCAAAATATCATTAACAATAACCTGAGAGGTGTAGTCTGTTGCTGTTGATGGGTTTCTACTTCTTGGTTGTTCTCAGCGCTTATCCGACTTTCGCGCAAATGAGCAGACTAGCGTGATACTGTGCTACGATCCACAACACTATTCCAACACTCCTCAAAATGTTGTAAATATCCGTTGAGTCCTTTACAAGTATGGTTTCAGTTTTGATGCAGGAACTCTCGTCTCTATGTGTAATACGACCTGATTCGGTTTCAGGTTTCATTTTAATAACGAATCGCTCACGAGACGGCTACGGGAACCAGCAAACACATATACGACCGTCACGCTAATGTCTTGCTTACAATTGAGGTGAATTTTAACTTCATCACTCCACCGTAACAGTCGCACATAGGCAGTATGCAGCACTTTTGAAATGACCCTCGTCTGACCAAACCTGCTGTTCCAGTGTTTGTAGTCCTTATCATATAGGCAGCACAAAATACGCACATCAAAAAAAGGTGTGCATCACCTCGGTTCCGATAGTTCCGGAACCTGTGCAGAAAATTGGAGTAGAGATCAACATAAACATCGTTTCCGCCCTTTTTATTGCCCATGAGAACCACACATTGCATGTTGCACCACCATACAGCGAGACCTTCCGGGGTGGTGGTCCAGATTGTTGTACACATCGGTACTTCTAATACCCAGTAACACGTCCTCTTGCATTGATGCTTGCCTAAATTCGTCATGGCAAGTTCATCAAAGCATTGTTGGTCCAGATTGTCCCAGTGCTGGCCGCTCTAGTCATGTCTGGAGAACATGCTGGCCACTCTAGTCGAGCGATGTCGTTATCCTTGTAAGGTGTCAGGCAAATCCAACACCTTCCATGAAAACCCTGACATGATAGCAAATCCGGCAGTATGTCACATTGCTCCAAATAAATCCTGACATTAAATTAACCAAAGTAATACGATCAACGAGTGAGCAAATAGAATACCACAGACTAACACAAGAACGCTTAAATGCATGTCATACCTTCCCACCGTGAAACAGACTCAGTTCCGAGGGGAGAAACGAGAACAGAAGTCGAGAGCGGAATCGTGTAGGCTAGGAGGCCCTACAATAAGGGACGGACACCCACGTCCCCATCCGACCGCCAAGACCACACCCAGCCCATGTTAAAAGATAGAGCCCTCCAGAAGAACAGTATAGATCTTACGATAACACTAAAGGGGCCACACCAGCTGCAAGTTTTAGCGTGAGACTATACGCGTCTCTGTTACACTGCAAACGTTAAAGACATTGCCCCACCACGAAGAGTATAACGTTTCTCATTGGATAGACAGAATTTTTGTAGGTGGAGCTTAAGGTTAACATTGAGACCCTAATTGGTCAGTTAAAAACATAGCCAGATAACTTTTCTAAAACCAACTTCGGTAAATTGTAGTAAGGAGAAGTTAGAAGGAGTGGCTTCCGAGACGGCGAGGTGTGTGGACCTGCCCCGCCTGCCACCCCCTGACGTTGCCTAGCCAATGACAAGGCAATGAACGCACGCGATGCCGCATGAGAGCGCATAAGCCCTCACTCAGAACTGCAGAAGTCTCATCTGTTACATCCCCTTTTTACGTAATACTAGTATCGATTGTCAATTAAAGCTCATGGTGTTCACATTTTCTACGAGAAGTTAAAATCTGAAACACGATGATTTTTCTGTTATATAATTATTGAGAAGCCACATCACCCACTGTAATTTACAACATGTTAAATAAGTAATTAAAGATAATTGAGGGTCACTGTAGACCATTTTAATTTAAACCTAGATTATAGATGTGATATGGGACAGGTCATCCTTCGATCCATTGTAGAATTTGGAAACCCATTCATGGAATATTAGTTCACATCTTTGTTGAACGCAGTTGGTTTTTATCATCCTGTATTAAAATATTTCCTTTTATCAATAGTGCAATTTATAAACAATGTTTTGTGAGTAGAATAAAATTTCCAATGGTAAACTTAACTGCGCTTTCGACGTTATTTTACCAGCTAACTAAAAATAGGAAAGCCTTGAACCCCTTCCACTAAATTTAGTTAGTATTAAGATTCTTTTACAGGGAGTGCAATGGAGCTGACGCTGAAATAATTAAGTATTTGATTATACCATCGCTAGCCTCACTGAACTCTTCTGAACTCTACATGTCATGTGTGATCTGGCGTCTCCTTACCAGCAACAGGTCCCAGGTTCAAACTAGCCAATTCCCTAAAAAAACACGCTCAGAGCGTCGTTGCGCGAAAGTGGTATGGAGACACGACTTAGAACACACAGACACCACGCAGAATGTTAGATCCTGAATGAAGTCATTCACAAGATGTGCACGACGGGGGCGCGAATTGTCGTCTATGAAGACGAATGCCTCGCTAATATGCTGCTGATATGATTCCACTATCGGCTGGAGGATGGCATTCACGTATCGTACAACCTTTACAGCGCCTTCCATGACCATCAGCGGCGTTACGTCGGCCCCACATAATGCCACCCCAAAACAACAGGGAACCTCCACCTTGCTGCACTCGCTGGACAGTGTGTCTAAGGCGTTCAGCCTGACCGCGTTGCCTCCAAACACGTCTCTGTCGATTGTCTGATTGAAAGCATATGGGACACTCACCGGTGAAGAGAATGTGATACCAATCCTGAGCGTTACACTCGGCATGTTGTAGGGCCCATCTCTACCGCGGGGCATGGTGTCGTGGAATTCGCCATGGACGTCGGGAGTGAAGCTGCGCATCATGCAGCCTGTTGCGCACAGTTTGAGTCGTAACACGACGTCCTCTGGCTGCACAAAAGGCATTATTCAGCATGATGGCGTTGCTGTCAGGTTTCCTCCTAGCCATGGAAATGAAAATGATCGTTTGGGGTCATTGGCCGGGAGAGCCCTTACGGAGCAGGTCCGGCCGCCTTGGTGCAGGTCTTATTACGTTAGACGCCACATTGGGCGACCCGTGCGCCGGATGGGGATGAAATGATGATCAAGACAACACAACACTCAGTCCTTGAGGGGAATCGAACCCGGGCCCCGCAGGACGGCAGTCCGTCACGCTGACCATTCAGCTATTGGGGCGGACCCTCCTAGCCATAAACCGTAGGTAAGGGTCATCCACTGCAGTAGTAGTCCTTGGGCGGCCTGTGCGAGGCTTGTCATGGACAATTCCTGTCTCTCTGTATCTCTTCCATGTCCGGACAACATCGCTTTGGTTCACTCCTAGATGCCTGGACACTTCCCTTGTTGAGGGCCCTTCCTGGCACAAAGTAACAATGCGGACGAGATCGAACCGCGGTATTGACCGTCTAGGCATGGTTGAACTACGGACTACACGAACCGTGTACCTCCTTCCTGGTGGAATGACTGGAACTGATCGGCTCTCGGACCCACTCTGTCTGATAGGCGCTGCTCATGCATTGTTGTTCACATCTTTGGGTGGGTTCAGTGACATCTCTGAACAGTCAAAGGGACTGTGTCTGTGATACGATATCCACAGTCAACATCTATCTTCAGGAGTTCTAGGAACTGGGGTGATGCGAAACTTTTTTTGATGTGTGTATACCGAACAAATTCAGAGGCACGTTGCTAGGACTGTGACAGGAGAGTGTAATCCATACGCATTACAGAAATGCTCGAGGAAATTAAATGGGAACTACTGGAAGTAAAACAATCTTGTTTCCTACGCAACCTTATTGGGTACATTTAGAAAACCTGTATTCGAAGAAGCTTGTCCTCCCATTGCATACGAAAGATTCTTATAAAGTGTTCATTATCACTCCAAAGAAATCAAGTTGCGAACATGGAAACCCCTTATGGTTTTATTCTTTCTTTTAATTTTTACCTCAAAATGCGGTACTTCTTCCCAGCGATGCATGAATTGCTGGACATACTGTTCTTTGGACAATGCTCAGAAATCTGTGGAGCAAACCACAGATTCATACCAATTGTAATTGAAAGAACTTCAGTAAACTTATTTATCAAGTGATTATCTAAGATAATTTAAGGAGTTAGTTAAAATGTATAACATTAGAGTGTCAATCTAGCAGAAGCAGGTATTTTCATTGTTTACGAAACGTTCCATCTGGAAAATCACATCCTCGTCATGCGGGAAATGCTGGCGACAGACATATGAGGAAAGGGGCAAAGGCCACTGAGTGAATGTGAGAAGAGCACCGTTAGTTGAGATAAAGTTGACTTATTTTGGACTTTAAACTTAAATATTTCCGAAACCAATAAAAGTAGTATACTGGTTTTTCTTTCAGAGCATGGGAATAAAATAAAAAAAATAAAAAACTGCGTCGGTCAACAGCATCCCACCCCCCTCCCCCGTGGGTGAATTTGACCAACTATCTGTTATTGTTAATTATTCTAGGGTGACTTTAATTGTTCCGAAACTTTACTGCTAATTTAAAAAAAAATGATCTGGCATAATAATAAAATTTTAAAATTAATTTCAGAGTAACATATAAAGAAAGTTGAAGAACAAAAAATGTGATCACAAATTCTCTCCATGAAATTCTCAAGAAACAGACGCGGAAAACGTGTTCACTGTATACTGAACCCCAACATGTCAGCTTCAACAGAAAAAGTCCTTTCTTCCAACTGCTGGGATTGGCAAATTTTTTACAACATGGAAACCAGACACCGTAGAGTGACGAGAGGTAGTATTTTTGTAGCAGCCACTAGAATGCATCCCCAGAACACAAACATAGACTCTACAAGTCTAGGTGGGAGTGGGTGTATGGCTTGGAGAGGCACTTCCCTGCATGGATCAGTCAATGAAACTTCGCTCTTGGGACCGACCTAGAGACTTTGCTGGCATGAGCCACAGGGGAGAATTTGGCAGCTACATTTTGAGAAGTATTGAGTGAGTGAAGTCGTTTCTCTGTGGACAAAGTTGATTTGAGTATGTATGAGTGAAACGAGAGTGTTAGTAAGGACTGCAGGAGCATACTCGCAACCTTTCTCCATAAGAACTGGACCCATCGATGTAAACGGAAGAATTTATGATGTCTCCAAATGTGTACACTCCTGGAAATGGAAAAAAGAACACATTGACAACGGGGTGTCAGACCCACCATACTTGCTCCGGACACTGCGAGAGGGCTGTACAAGCAATGATCACACGCACGGCACAGCGGACACACCAGGAACCGCGGTGTTGGCCGTCGAATGGCGCTAGCTGCGCAGCATTTGTGCACCGCCGCCGTCAGTGTCAGCCAGTTTGCCGTGGCATACGGAGCTCCATCGCAGTCTTTAACACTGGTAGCATGCCGCGACAGCGTGGACGTGAACCGTATGTGCAGTTGACGGACTTTGAGCGAGGGCGTATAGTGGGCATGCGGGAGGCCGGGTGGACGTACCGCCGAATTGCTCAACACGTGGGGCGTGAGGTCTCCACAGTACATTGATGTTGTCGCCAGTGGTCGGCGGAAGGTGCACGTGCCCGTCGACCTGGGACCGGACCGCAGCGACGCACGGATGCACGCCAAGACCGTAGGATCCTACGCAGTGCCGTAGGGGACCGCACCGCCACTTCCCAGCAAATTAGGGACACTGTTGCTCCTGGGGTATCGGCGAGGACCATTCGCAACCGTCTCCATGAAGCTGGGCTACGGTCCCGCACACCGTTAGGCCGTCTTCCGCTCACGCCCCAACATCGTGCAGCCCGCCTCCAGTGGTGTCGCGACAGGCGTGAATGGAGGGACGAATGGAGACGTGTCGTCTTAAGCGATGAGAGTCGCTTCTGCCTTGGTGCCAATGATGGTCGTATGCGTGTTTGGCGCCGTGCAGGTGAGCGCCACAATCAGGACTGCATACGACCGAGGCACACAGGGCCAACACCCGGCATCATGGTGTGGGGAGCGATCTCCTACACAGGCCGTACACCACTGGTGATCGTCGAGGGGACACTGAATAGTGCACGGTACATCCAAACCGTCATCGAACCCATCGTTCTACCATTCCCAGACCGGCAAGGGAACTTGCTGTTCCAACAGGACAATGCACGTCCGCATGTATCTCGTGCCACCCAACGTGCTCTAGAAGGTGCAAGTCAACTACCCTGGCCAGCAAGATCTCCGGATCTGTCCCCCATTGAGCATGTTTGGGACTGGATGAAGCGTCGTCTCACGCGGTCTGCACGTCCAGCACGAACGCTGGTCCAACTGAGGCGCCAGGTGGAAATGGCATGGCAAGCCGTTCCACAGGACTACATCCAGCATCTCTACGATCGTCTCCATGGGAGAATAGCAGCCTGCATTGCTGCGAGAGGTGGATATACACTGTACTAGTGCCGACATTGTGAATGCTCTGTTGCCTGTGTCTATGTGCCTGTGGTTCTGTCAGTGAGATCATGTGATGTATCTGACCCCAGGAATGTGTCAATAAAGTTTCCCCTTCCTGGGACAATGAATTCACGGTGTTCTTATTTCAATTTCCAGGAGTGCATATACCCTTAGAGATACGTTCAAGTCTAAATCAACATCAAACACTGCATCAATGGAGATCTACAATGCCGTTATACGTTACCATTGTCCTTGCTCGAAGAGCTGGACAATAGCTGAAAGGAAGACGCAAGAGCTTCTGATATTTGAAAAAAAAAAAGTGATGAGAAGAATCTGGAGCCCAGTGAAAGAAGGAGATACTGGAAGAACAGGAAAGAATAATGAAAGTTATGAGATCACGAACCTACCTAAAGTTACAATATCAGAACAGCAGACGACTCCAAATCACGTAATCCGTATGCCAGAGACCCAACGTCCTAGGTAAGTTTTCATTGCCCAAATTGCAAAAAAAAAGGAAAACCATAGGTAGGCCAACAACAAACACATGGGAAGATCACTTAGAGAAAGATGCAGAGCTCTGAGTGTAGTCTGGCGGGAAGAAACAGCAACAACAGAATGCAGCGGAGACTGCCTACAGAGTTGGTGACCGCTGGATAAGTAAGACAATTAGAACTTCAGGACTGCCCTGATATGACTCGCGATTCGAACAGGACAGAAAAGCGATAGTATTGCTAAGGCTTACTGAACACCGTGCTAGCTTGCGCAGTGCACACGTAGATGTAGACATATGAAAGGTGTTAAGGATGGTGGAAACCAACTCGTTAGTTACATGCATAAAGCTCATAATGAAATTCGTGCCTAGCCCTATTAAATCAAAGCGATACCACGCAATGGAAGGCACGAGCTGCCACTGTCCTGGCAGGTGTGTGTGTGTGTGTGTGTGTGAGTGTGTGTCTGAGTGTGTGTGTGTGTATACGGGTTTGTGTGTGGGTGGGTGAGTGGGTGGGCGCCAGGAACCAAGTTCGCGTGACAAGCGAGCATAAATAGTGCTCGGAACGGTCCCGGCAGTGGTCGGGTGTACTTGTCTCCGGAATAAACAGCCCGGGTGTTCCCGGCGACCGCCTAATATCGCCAAACTTGCCCGTTCCGCTTTACAAATTATATTTTTATGACCTCGCGCGCCCCGGGAAGAGAGAGCAAGTTTCCCGTAAGTTATAGGGCGTAACCTGTAACTCCAGCCCCGCCTCGTTAAAGAAAGACGAGCTAAAGTGAGGGCTGGGAGTTGCGGAGAGCTGGCAAGAGGCAGAGAGAGAGAGAGAGAGAGAGAGAGAGAGAGAGAGAGAGAGAGAGGATAAAGACGAACAGAGACGGGGAAACAAAAGAGGCGGAGGAGAACTGTCGCGTAAAGAAATTTAAAGCAAACAAAAGGATTTGCGTTAAATATTTATGCGGCGAGGCGAGTCAGCGCCTGATAATGGGCTACTTTCGGAAGGCAATTCGTCCTCCAAAGCGAATTTACGGGCGCTTTTCGGAACCGGGCGGACGAGGAATCTTGCATTATCTGCACCCGGAGTAAGGTTTCTTGTTGCGCCGTTGGGAACAAAATTTTACCCCGTTTCCTTTGCCGCCGGTGGGAGCGATGCAAGAATTAAAACTGAATCTGTCGCAACCCTGCTATGTTCTGTTTCTTTATTCCTACCATTTGCCATTCAGTAACAGACTGCATAATGAGAAACGGCTCCCCACGCGGAAGCGAACGGGAGCTTCATAAGAAATTACCAAATGACCCTCTTTTCGTGCCCTGTAATTATTCCAAGTGATCGTTTTAAAAGAATTGTTTGTTAGACTCTGCATGCTGATCACGTTGATTTATAAGTTCGAAGCGAGGAGGCAGAGTTTTTAAGGTGATGGTTTTGTGACGCAATGATCCTGCAATGTTTATTTACATACATTTTTTCTTTAATTAATACTACTACCAATCTGTAAATTTGTAGGTGTGTAACTGTTGTACACATACATTTTCTGTTGTACGGGTACTATGCACAGAGAAGTTCATTTCTCCATAAACATCCGATGAACGGACCGTTGAAAAAGTGAGAGCAGAGAAAGCAATGTCGTGAGTTTTTTCTGAACAGCAGATGTATGAAAAGAAGGACCTGAATGACTATAGGACTAACAATTAATGAAGATGGTGGAGTAAGGAACATGTAATTCCTAGTGATTAAAGTTGCTGAATTCTTCAAGCGATTTATGAGCATAGGGTAGTGATCCTTTGTGCGTCCTTTCTGTTCAACAAAGGATCACACCTCTACAATCACGTATCAGGAGTTGGGAGCAAATGTGATTGAAAAGCTGCGATTGTGGGTTAATTGAAAATATTAGTCCCAGCTGGATATTCCTTCGTATACTGCACCGAATTTATTTACACTTCCATAAACACCTGTTTGATCCTCTCCATCTTACTTCTAATACGTATATTCCTATCTATGTAATTGTACATGCATTTGTCCTGTTGTAGGGTTACTACGCCCATAGCAGTTAATTTCTGCGAAGAAATCAGAGGATCGGGCAGTTGAACGTGGAAGAAGTAATCACAGCGAAAGTGAGTTTTTATAAATAATAATAATGGCGTGTGACGAGGGCGGGAGTCGGGTAGACCGCTCGCCTGGTGCAAGTCTTTCGATTTGTCGCCACTTCGGCGACTTGCGCGTCGATGGGGATGAAATGATGATGATTAGGAGGACAACACAACACCCAGTCCATGAGCGGAGAAAATCTCCGACCCAGCCGGGAATCGAACCCGGGCCCTTAGGATTGATAGTCTGTCGCGCTGATCACTCAGCTACCGGGGGCGGACAGTGAGTTTTTTTGAACCGCAGTGGGTGAAAAGAGGTAGAACTCACAGTAGAACTCACAGTAGAACTCACTGTAGAACTCACAGTAACTGAAGAAAGTTGATCAAATGACATAATTCCTAGTGATTATAATTGTTGAAATTCTGAAAGCGATTTGTGAGCATAGAGGAGCTGTGTGTGAGGTACAAACTACAGAAGAATTGTTGTGGATTGGCAAGACAGCCAACCCACTATGAGAGGAAGCCGAAAGGCACGCGTTTTAGCTCACGCAGGCTGGCGTGAGGTCTGGAACAGGTCAAGGAATTAGACTAGCAAAAAAGTACGTAGCTGATGGAATGCTTAACTTTAATCCATAATTGGTGAACATCGCTCTTGACGGTACATGTTTTACAGCATCAATAGTAACTGGTAATGGCGCCTTGCTAGGTCGTAGCAAATGACGTAGCTGAAGGCTATGCTAACTATCGTCTCGGAAAATGAGGGCGTATTTTGTCAGTGAACCATTGCTAGCAAAGTCGGCTGTACAACTGGGCGAGTGCTAGGAAGTCTCTCTAGACCTGCCGTTTGGCGGCGCTCGGTCTGCAATCACTGATAGTGGCGACATGCGGGTCCGACGTATACTAACGGACCGCGGCCGATTTAAAGGCTACCACCTAGCAAGTGTGGTGTCTGGCGGTGACACCACAAGAATGTTGCATTTTAATGAATTACGTGGGGGATGTTAATGATAGAACAAAAGATTTTACTAAGCCATAGCACATCTGACTCCATTATGTGTCCTTCTGTTTAATATAGGATCGCACCTAACAATTATGTTTCGGGTGTTGCGATCAGATATGACCGAAAAGTGGTGAACGTGGATAAAGTGAAAATATTAGCCCCAACTGGATATTTCTTCCTACACTGAAATGAATATATTTACACTTCTGTGAAAACCTGTTTGAATTGAAGTCAGCCCACATCTCGTGGTCGTGCGGTAGCGTTCTCGCTTCCCACGCCCGGGTTCCCGGGTTCGATTCCCGGCGGGGTCAGGGATTTTCTCTGCCTCGTGATGGCTGGGTGTTGTGTGCTGTCCTTAGATTAGTTAGGTTTAATTAGTTCTAAGTTCTAGGGGACTGATGACCATAGACTTTAAGCCCCATAGTGCCCAGAGCCAATTGAAGTCAGTTTGCCCCCTGCGGCGGATACAGAAAAACCTCAAGGAGGGGGGCGCTAAAGATATCTTGAGCTAACTTTTTTTTTACCTTAATGAAAAAATAATCAAGTCACGTGCAAGGTTTAAGAAAGTTTTATTTAAACTGGTTATACACATATACAGGATAATGCCATCTTATGATATAAAAAAGTTACAAATGATACATTCTGTGCGGCTATTCTTCGTGGCAAATTGGTTAGTTACATCGTCAACAGGCCAATCAACGTCGGGGTGAGTGTTCAACAGAGCTAAGCCATTAAGTCGATCCCTATGTACCACACATCATCATCATCAGTTATCTGCTATGTTAGCAGGTCCTTTGCCTCTCCATTTTCTGTGATCCATTGCTTCCTTCTTAAGGCTGCTGTATGTTGTACCGTCCATCAGGTCATCCAGTATCTGGAATCTCTTCCTTCCTCGCTTCCTTTTCCCTTCTACATAACCTTCTAAAACTGTTTTTATCAGTCCGTCATTCTTTCTTAATATATGACCAATTCAATTTCTTTTTCTTCTCTTTGTTTCATCTAGTAAGTGTCTTTTCTCTCCCTCTCTTCTCAGTACCTCTTCACTTTTTACTCTGTCCATCCAACTTATTCTTTCCATCCTCCGCCATGTCCAGATGTCAATAGCCTCCAGCCTTTCTCTGTCTTTTTCCCTCATAGCCCATGTTTCAGCGCCATATAGAAGAACACTCCATACAAGACATTTTATGAGTCTCTTTCTGACTTCTCTGTCCAGACCGCTGCTGTGTCCTTTTCTTATAAAACGCCTCTTTTTTGCCATTGCTATTCTTGTTTTAAATTTTGTGGTGCACTTCCAGTCGGTGTCTATCCTTCTTCCAAGATACTTAAAATTTTGCACCTGTTCTAGTATTTTTCCATTCGGCATAATTTTTATTTCCTTATTTCCTCCTAGTGCCAATACTTTTTTTTTATTTGTGTTAATTTTCATTCCATATTTTTTTCCGTTAGTTGCAATGGTGTCCACCAAATCCTGTAATCTTTTTCCCCTGTGGCCAGAAGGACCATGTCATCAGCAAATCTCAAGCACCCTACTCTTCTTCCTCCAATTTCTACTCCTTTGCCATCTAATGAGCATTGGTCAATCATATTTTCCAAGTACAGGTTGAAAAGAGTAGGTCATAAACAGCATCCTTGTCTTACTCCTTTCCCTAGTCTGATCCAGTTTGTACTTTCTCCTCTCACTTTAACTGAAACTTTTTGATTAAGGTATAATGAGTTTATAAGTCTTCTGGTTTTCCAGTCCACTCTCTTTTCCCTCATAATAGTCGCCAGCTTGTCCCAAACCACATTGTCAAATGCCTTTTCTAAATCGATGAAGCACATTCTGTGCCACACAGAAAAGTATAAAATACGATGACGCGGACGCGCGTGCTACATAGGAAAGTACAACTACTCGATAACTCGATTCAGTCCAGTCGACTGACGAAAGAAACGAACGAATATCATTTTAGTTTTTCTGTTGTGGTTTTCAGTCCGAAGATAGGTTTATAATCCAATAAAGTAACGTCACGTCATCTTAGCAAAATCAGCGAAGGCAGAGGGTTCAGTATCACCCGCCGAATTCATATGTCAGTAGGCAGGAAAGACTTCTTGGCGTCGAAAAAAGTAGATACAGAATGAGAACGAAATAATATCCGACTTGCATCTAGCAAGTACCAACATAATTATTTCTCTTGAATAGCGGAAGCCTTTATCTGTTTAGAAATAAACTCGCAGGCGGTAGTAAGTGATCACTTAATACATTTTGTTGGGTTGTAGCGTTTCTGCCTGAGGTATTATTCATTAATGGAAGAATGTGGTAACTAGACTTGGCCACTGTTTCTATGTGTCGATACAGTGTATCGATACATGGAACTGTTTCAGTGTTTCGGAACGGCTGTAGTTCACTGTTTCGAAACAGTGGTGTCTCATTCCGCCCCTGTTTCGGATAACCGGACCAGATTCGATCTCGAGCCAGACACAGCAACTGTATCGTTGTTTCAAAGTAAGGCTGTTTCAGTCCACCTGTGCTTAGAACGGACTAATTGTATCGAAACAGTGATGTTTCATTCCGCTCTATGTCGCATGAGATTCGGGTTCGGCAAGGTACTGAAACACAACATACCACTTCATGAAACACTTTCAAGAGTGTCGAAATCTTTTTGACAAGCAATAGCATGAAGCTTAAGATATCCGAAAATAAAGCTTCGTTTCTAGCTGACTGTCCTATTTCGAAATGGCGTAACATCTGCTTTATAAACAATAAAACAACGCATATTATTCACATTCAAAATAATAAATATGTGAAAATCATTGAGTTAAATTACACTTTTTTTATAACATACGCTTCTCTGTTCATGTACAGTAATCATATTAAGAATCGCAAGTAAGCCTACAACATTTTGAATAAAAAAAGGCGTATATACACATTAAGAAACGCAAGTAAGCCTACAACATTTTGAATAAAAAGAGGCGTATATACACAAATTTGATGTAGGTATAATTCCAAGCAATCTGTTTTACATATCACAGATTGTGTAATGGTGAACGGGAAGGACTGGGAAGCAAGGTGAATTTATAGTAACGGTTCGAAACACCTTGCAAGACAAACTTTTTTCCGTTATATTTTGTTATTTATTCGAATTATTTGGCGTTATTTGTGCCTATTATCCACAATGATTCCCTTTGTGTGCATGTAAATTAGCAGGATGGGTATATTACCCATACTATCGGAATGTGGGAATCCCAGTAGCATATCCGTTGTCTCTGCAGTTTGCTCCCATCTCCAGTTCCGTTCGTGGTGGTTCTTCTGTCTTCAGCTATGGCTGTCCTCAGCCAATTGAAATGTATGAAAGTCGCACGACACGAAAGCAGCGCATTTGTTGCAGGAAGTACGAAACTGCCAAGACGCCTAAGTGATAGTTTCATACTTTCTGCGATATGATTAGCGCTCTCGCACCTCATTTATGTTTATATGGACATACTTATACAGTAGACATTGAAGATGATAAAATGTGTAGGTTTATTAGATTACAAAACACAAACTGTTTCACTGTTTCGAAACAGCGTATCGAAACATTACATTGTACTGTTTCATTTGTTTCGAAACAGTTAGGTGTTTCAGTTTGCCCATCTCTAGTGGGAACGTTATTATAGAATGTACGTAAGATCATCTTGCCTGCCTAAAATTGTCAAACTGGCCATTGTTTCGACAGCTCCAAGGCGGGCTTCATCAAAAGAAAAATTGCATAGGATTCTCTAGGAAATAGAATGATATGACTCAAAAATACAATATACTTAATAGGATTACTTCCAGAAAATGTACAAACAGTGTACTTACATGCAATCACACCCTAGGTGAAAAACATCTGAGCACAAATGCTCCTAAAAAATTGAAATTCTCAGAAGAATAAAAATTAAATTGTAAAAATATTACATATTTGTCGTTTGGAAGAAAATGTTCATTCGAAATACAGTAGCAGTTACAAGGTCGCTTTGTGCGAAACAACTGCATCAAACCGCCGCTACCGTCAAAAAAATGGCTACCAGCTCTGCAGTAAACACACTGCAGCCATCGGGCCAGGAATGCTGTCCAATATGGCCTCTGTGGACGTAGGTGAAGCCAACATGACCATCAGCCATCGAGCCGTCGGTGTAAACCACTTCAGAGCCCCGGAACACGCCAAGAACCGAGAGGAAGTGACAGCGGAGAGCCGCGGGTCCCGTAATATCTTGGCTTACCAGCGTAGGTTACTAAGTTTGAAGACAGTAATTCATCTGCTACATAGGTGGGCTATACATGGCGGTAGTTTGATGTTTCAGTCATACTTCATTTCAGTACAAGGTTACGAGATTTGTTATCTTTTGATTGCTGATAGTGGTCCTCCCTTAACAGATTCACAAATTGTCTATATAAGTAGAACGAATCTTCGGTTGACCCATACAAATTGAAGCACCCAAAGAAGTCGTCAAATAAAATTTCTTTCAAAGAACAAGTGAACCCGACTGAACTTTCTAAGACAGTGCAAAATTACTGGCATTCTGTTTTGAATCACTCTTGTAACATGCAAACAGCATAAAACTATTTCATGTACCGTTAACCACTGACCGTGTACAGTATCTCAATGTTTTCATCTGTGATTCGGCATTGTTCAATCACATTAATGTGACCCTTTGTCAAACGCCTTAATAACAGGCCTTTTGCAGCGTGAAGTGAAGGAGATAATCGCTGAGGTTCCGGAAGGTACCGACTGCTCTGTGCCGATTCCAGTGCCTGGTTTACTCGGTTGAGTATCCACGGCGCAAACAGCCGGATCGAACCGATCCCACAGATTATCGACTGGGCTACGTCCAGAGGGATTGGTGGCCAAGGGTACCGGTAAACTCATCCCGGCGCTCTTCGAACTTCGCATGTACACTGCGAGCTGTGTGAGACGTTGCGTTGTCCTGCTGGTAGATGCCACTGTACCGAGGAGAAACAAACTGCACGTAGAGATGAACATCATTCTCAAGGATAGATGCATAATTGTGTTGATCCATTGTCCCTTCCAGGACGAGAGCACCCAAGGGACGCCACGAAAACATTTCCCAGACTATAACGCTCCCTCGTTTTGTAACGTCCCCCTTCCTTTCTATCGACAATGTTAGAAATATATGACCGTGTAAGCATATACCTAAATAATTGGAATAAAATTTAGAAAAGGCTATCGTTCCGAAGATTCAATATAAAGTCGATAAATGAGAGGGAGGTTAATAACAAGATGCCTTCTAGAACAACTTATTACGCCTACCTAATTACTGTAAAGTTTAGTATGGTTGTTCGAAAGGTTTGTGCTGTCATTCACGTACCGTGCCAACGAGAAGGGGTACCACGTGGACCGGAACAGAATAATAAGATTTTCTGAAATAATTATAGCTACATGAAATACGGTCGCCAGCCCAATTGGGCAAAATTTCTGTTCGGTAGGTGAATTAATGAGCCGAACAGTCAATGTCAGGACTTAATCGAACACGCGCGGCAACACAGGGCCGCACGCACGTTAGCAAAAACAATTGAAACATTTACGTAATAAAGCGAGAAAGAAAATAGTTTGCACTCGAAATATCATTACCTAATAGAGATGAAATTTTGAAAACATACAAGATAACACTTAGATTAATGGTTACTTACTGTTGTAAGTGACAATGGCGCTACCTCACAATAATGTATACTACACTCCTGGAAATTGAAATAAGAACACCGTGAATTCATTGTCCCAGGAAGGGGAAACTTTATTGACACATTCCTGGGGTCAGATACATCACATGATCACACTGACAGAACCACAGGCACATAGACACAGGCAACAGAGCATGCACAATGTCGGCACTAGTACAGTGTATATCCACCTTTCGCAGCAATGCAGGCTGCTATTCTACCATGGAGACGATCGTAGAGATGCTGGATGTAGTCCTGTGGAACGGCTTGCCATGCCATTTCCACCTGGCGCCTCAGTTGGACCAGCGTTCGTGCTGGACGTGCAGACCGCGTGAGACGACGCTTCATCCAGTCCCAAACATGCTCAATGGGGGACAGATCCGGAGATCTTGCTGGCCAGGGTGGTTGACTTACACCTTCTAGAGCACGTTGGGTGGCACGGGATACATGCGGACGTGCATTGTCCTGTTGGAACAGCAAGTTCCCTTGCCGGTCTAGGAATGGTAGAACGATGGGTTCGATGACGGTTTGGATGTACCGTGCACTATTCAGTGTCCCCTCGACGATCACCAGTGGTGTACGGCACGGCCAGTGTAGGAGATCGCTCCCCACACCATGATGCCGGGTGTTGGCCCTGTATGCCTCGGTCGTATGCAGTCCTGATTGTGGCGCTCACCTGCACGGTGCCAAACACGCATACGACCATCATTGGCACCAAGGCAGAAGCGACTCTCATCGCTGAAGACGACACGTCTCCATTCGTCCCTCCATTCACGCCTGTCGCCACACCACTGGAGGCGGGCTGCACGATGTTGGGGCGTGAGCGGAAGACAGCCTAACGGTGTGCGGGACCGTAGCCCAGCTTCATGGAGACGGTTGCGAATGGTCCTCGCCGATACCCCAGGAGCAACAGTGTCCCTAATTTGCTGGGAAGTGGCGGTGCGGTCCCCTACGGCACTGCGTAGGATCCTACGGTCTTGGCGTGCATCCGTGCGTCGCTGCGGTCCGGTCCCAGGTCGACGGGCACGTGCACCTTCCGCCGACCACTGGCGACAACATCGATGTACTGTGGAGACCTCACGCCCCACGTGTTGAGTAATTCGGCGGTACGTCCACCCGGCCTCCCGCATGCCCACTATACGCCCTCGCTCAAAGTCCGTCAACTGCACATACGGTTCACGTCCACGCTGTCGCGGCATGCTACCAGTGTTAAAGACTGCGATGGAGCTCCGTATGCCACGGCAAACTGGCTGACACTGACGGCGGCGGTGCACAAATGCTGCGCAGCTAGCGCCATTCGGCGGCCAACACCGCGGTTCCTGGTGTGTCCGCTGTGCCGTGCGTGTGATCATTGCTTGTACAGCCCTCTCGCAGTGTCCGGAGCAAGAATGGTGGGTCTGACACACCGGTGTCAATGTGTTCTTTTTTCCATTTCCAGGAGTGTATTTTCATATGAATTTTGGAAAATGGCAAAAAATATTAAAAGAAACTCTATTGACTTCTGAACAGGGAAGTAGAAATTGATAATTACTGTATGAAAAGGTAATTATTATACTTTAGCACGACTGCAAGTCAAAATGTGAACCAGAACTTAATTAACAACAAATTACAATAATCACTGACATTTGCACTCACTCATTAATTCTAGTTAGTGCTTTTGTTCATAGTACCAGCAATCAGTATAATTTCATTAGTTGATTTACTATTTGCAGCAATTGGATCGCCTCAGATTAAAGTTCAAATTTAAAGTTAGTGAGACTGGAATTACTGAATGCTTTAAGTGCAAATCTTTAATCTAACTGAATCATTTAGTTCATAAGCAAATTTAACTGGCACTGCAATTTTCATTTTTCATAAACGGTGCTCGGATTATAGGACAGGACAGGAACCTACTTGGTGAATGACTTTAGGAGAATCACGGGTAAACAGTTTTGATTAAACTATGGTAATTATTCACTCGCAAAACACCCCAAAGCTGACTAACGCCGTTACAAAACTAGTTGACAATAAGCTGTGATGCAGCAATCTTACTCCAGTCCATTCTCGCCGTGACGAAGTTGCTGACGACGATACAGCTGCTGGCTCCTTTCCATGATAATTAGCGAGCACGGGAGTTATTGGCAACGATATTGGCGTGGCGGGTTCTTGATGTTGCTGCAGCCAATATTTCCACCGCCCACGCCCATCACTTGCCACGTGCCGTTAAACAGTCACTCCCCCAGTACAGTGCACGCCATCCATGCGTCCGCACTTCACCAAGTCTCACACCAGAGTTCTCTCTCTGTGTAGCGCGCGCTCTGACGTAACATCCTCCCGCGTCCAGAGACGCCGCTACTCCAACGATACTTATTCGTTGACAAAAACCTAACGCTTCCCTAACATTCCCTCAGCGATTACTCAGCGATATCTTACATAATACACATAATTGATAATACAGCGAAATAAACAAATTAATTCGTACATCGTGTATATATAAATTTACATAAAGATAAAAGCAAGTATATATACAAAAATAAATGGTCAAAGAGCACATCGGCATGAAAGTGTAAGTCTGGCCTGGTCCGTTTCGACGATTGTTTTAGGGTGTTTGTTGCTTTTCTGTTCCAGACGAACATGCCAACACCCAACTGGCCGATGGAGCATAACAAGTGTTTCATCTGAAAAGGCCATTTTTGGCGTTCAGTGGGCGTCCAGTCGCACTATAGGCCTGCAAATTCCTTCCTTCCTCGGTAATGAACAGCAGTCGGAAAGGCCCACGGTGCACTACTGTTGCCTCGGCGCCGGTTTTGGGCGCCATTTTACCATGCACGACATACTTGAACCACGGCAGCACGCGAACATTTTTCAACCTAAGCCCTTTCAGAAATGCTTCCACCCTTGCCAATGATCACGCCCTTTTGGATGTCAGGTAAATCGTTCCGTTTCGCATTACGACAACGAATGCTCTGTTTCCGCGTCCGCCCGACCCTATTTATATACCCTCCACTGCTAGTGCTGCCACCTCATGTCTTTGAGTGGTCATTGCAAGCTGACTTTCAACATAGGTAGTGATCACATTAATGTACTGGACCTTGTAGTTTCCTCGGGGTTCAAATACCGGGTGATCAAAAAGTCAGTATAAATTTGAAAACTTAATAAACCACGGAATAATGTGGATAGAGAGGTAAAAATTGACACACATGCTTGGAATCGAGTACAGATTTAAGTGTCAGGAAGTCGTTTTTGAAAGTATTTGTATGGAGTGTAGCCATGTATGGGAGTGAAACATGGATGATAAATAGTTTGGACAAGAAGAGAATAGAAGCTTTCGAAATGTGGTGCTACAGAAGAATGCTGAAGAGTAGATGGGTAGATCACATAACTAATGATGAAGTATTGAATAGAATTGGGGAAAAGAGGAGTATGTGGCACAACTTGACAAAAAGAAGGGACTGGTTAGTAGGACATGTTCTGAGGCATCAAGGGAGCACAAATTTAGCATTGAAGAACAGCGTGGAGGGTAAAAATCGTAGAGGGAGACCAAGAGATGAATACACTAAGCAGATTCAGAAGGATGTAGGTTGCAGTAAGTACTGGGGCCGGCCGGAATGGCCGTGAGGTTCTAGGCGCTACAGTCTGGAGCCGAGCGACCGCTACGGTCGCAGGTTCGAATCCTGCCTCGGGCATGGATGTGTGTGCTGTCCTTAGGTTAGTTAGGTTTAATTAGTTCTAAGTTCTAGGCGACTCATGACCTCAGAAGTTAAGTCGCATAGTGCTTAGAGCCATTTGAACCATTTTGAAGTACTGGGAGAGGAAGATGCTTGCACGGGATAGGGTAGCATGAAGAGCTGCATCAAACCAGTCTCACCACAACAACAACAACATGCTTGGAATGGCATGGGACTTTATTAGAACAAAAAAAAAAAAGTTCACAAAATGTCCGACAGATGGCGCTGGACAGCAAAACGTCAGTAACTGCTACCGTGACGGGTGAGAGGTACGCCGATAGCTTACAGAATCGCATCATCCCCGGTCTGACTGATAAACACCTGCTGGAACGTACGTTCTTTATGCAGGAAGGCGCTCCACCCCATATTGCTAGACGCGTGAAAGATCTCTTGCGCACGTCGTTTGGTGATGATCGTGTTCTCAGCCGCCACTTTCGTCATGCTTGGCCTCCCACGTCCCCAGACCTCAGTCCTTGCGATTATTGGCTTTGGGTTTACCTGAAGTCGCAAGTGAATCGTGATCGACCGACATCTCTAGGGATGCTGAAAGACAACATCCGACGCCACTGCCTCACCATAACTCGGACATGCTTTACAGTGCTGTTCACAACATTATTCCTCAACTACAGCTATTGTTAAGGAATGATGGTGGACATATTGAGCATTTCCTGTAAAGAACATCATCTTTCCTTTGTCTTACTTTCTTATGCTAATTATTGCTATTCCGCTCAGATTAAGCACCATCTGTCGGACATTTTTTTAACTTTTGTATTTTTTGGTTCTAATGACACCGTATGTCATTCCAAGCATGTGTGTCAATTTGTACCTCTCTATCTACATTATTCCGTGATTTATTCAGTTTTCAAATTTATACTGACTTTTTTATCACCCGGTATATCATGAATATGGGAAATTTTGGAGAAGAGGAGTCATACTTTTTGCCGACTACTGCTGAAGCTGCGAGCGGTTAGTACTTACAAGGTCAAGTTTCAGGGGAGCAATAAAAGAATTTTTTTTAACCCTTAGGAACGAGACAACATTAATTGATAAATTCTGTACAAATCTTCAGAAAGCAAGAAAATATATATGAGAGAAAAACCTGGCTATCCCAAGATTTGATTTATTGGTTTGCACTCTCAGCGAAGGAAACTGTTTTCTCTTTATCGGTGTGTTATTTGTCAGGCAAATCCAACACCTTCCATGAAAACCCTGACATGATAAATAAATCCAGTAGTATGTCACACAGCTCCGAATAAATCGTGACATTAAATTAACGAGTAACGAGTGAGCAAATGGAATACCACAGACTAACACAAGAATGCCTAAATGCATGTCATACCTTCCCACCGTGAGACAGACGCAGTTCCGACGGGAGAAACGAGAACAGAAGCCGAGAGCAGAACAGTGTTAAGCTAGATGGCGATAAGGGACGGACACCCACGTCGCCAGCTAACCGCTAGGACCACCATGTTAAAAGCTAGAGCCCTCCAGAAGAACAGTATAGATCTTACGATAACGCTAAAAGGGCCACCCCAGCCGCAAGTATTAGCGTGAGACATTTTCGCGTCTATGTTACGTCAGGACCACCCCCCCAGCCCATGTTAAATGATAGAGCCCTCCAGAAGAACAGTATAGATCTTACGATAACACTAAAAGGACCACACCAGCTGCAAGTTTTAGCGTGAGACTTTTTCGCATCTCTGTTACATTGCAAACTTTAAAAACATTGCCCCACCGTGGAAAGTATAACGTTTCTCATTGGATAGACAGAATTTTTTTAGGTGGAGCTTAAGGTTAACATTGAGACCCTGATTGGTCAGATGAAAACACAGCCAGATAGTTTTTTTAAATCAACTTCTATAAATTGTAGTGAGGAGAAGTTAGGAGAGAGTTGCTTCCATGACGGCGAGGTGAGCAGAACTGTGCTGCCCGCCGCCCCCTGATGAACACCAACAAGGTAATGAGCGCACATGATGCCGCATAACAGCGCATAAGGCTTCACTCAGAACTGCAGAAGTCTCATCTGTTACATCCCCTTTTTGCGTAATACTAGTGTCGATCGTCAATTAAAGCTCATGGTGTTCACATTTGCCACTTGAAGTAAAAATCTGAAACGCGATGATTTTTCTGTTATATAGTTATTGAGAAGCCCCATCAGCCACTGTAATTTAGGACAAGTTAGATAAGTAATTAAAGATAATTGAGGGTCACTGTAGACCATTTTGATAGTTTTCTCTTTTGTTAAACTTAATTTAAACCTAGATTATAGATGTGATATGGCATAGGTCATCCTTCGATCCATTGTAGAACTTGGAAACCCATTCAGGGAATATTCGTTCACATTTTTGTTGAACGCAGTTGGTTTTTACCATCCCATATTAAAACATTTTCTTTTATCAATAGTGCAATTTATAAACAATGTTTTGTGAGTAGAATAAAATTTCCAGTGGTAAACAACTGCTTTTTCGACGTTATTTTACCAGCAAACTAAAAATAGGAAAGCCTTGAACCCCTTCCACTAAATTTAGTTAGTATTAAGATTCTTTTACAGAGAGTGTAGTGGAGCTGGCGCTGAAATCATTAAGTATTTGGTTATATCATCGCTAGTCTCACTGAACTCTTCTGAACTCTACATGTCATGTGTGGTCTGGCGTCTCCTTACCAGCATCAGGTCCCAGGTTCAAACTAGTCAATTCCCAAAAAAACACGCTCAGAGTGTCGTTGCGCAAAAGTGGTAGGGAGACACGATATAGAACAAACAGACACCATGCAGAATGTTAAAGAATGGCGACCCTGCCAGGATGGTAAAATACCATGATTGAAGGTCGACCACATGCCTAACTAGATCAGAAAAATATCCTGTTAAAAATTTTCGTAATAAAAAAAATTATTTTTGAAAGGCATAAATAGTTGAAAACAGTAGCTGCAGCAATAGATAGTGAGAGATTCTAGCAGAGACAATAGCATAATTAAGTTATGAATTTTAAAAATTGTTAGAATTAAGTTTTCTCCTCAATGCAAGCGCACAGGTGGCGGATACATCGTTGACAAGTTGGTTCTGACCCAACAAGTAAGTGAATGGATTGTCAGTCTTGGGTATAATAAGTGTCAAGTCGTGTGAACAAACAATTTATGAAACGCGTGAGATCGTATGAGCGCATCTTGACTCGAAGTAGGGCGCGTGAATTGGTTTTAAAACAGAAAATAAGGGATTCGGAAAGATTAGCAATGGCAAATCGAGACATTGACCGAATTGAGGTAGAGACCCAGCATGAAAATGGACAGAGAATAGAGGACAGTACAACAGATGATGCAGTATCGCGAGAAATAGGACATATAACGCACCATAACGAAGATAATGAACGTCAAGGCATAGAAAACGTAAGTCAGCATACGACAGAGGAGCAGGAAAGTAGAGAGACAGTCGATGAGAATTCTAACTTGCGTCTTGAATACATAGAACCCATAGTACAAGTAATCAGAGCTCCCTCACCACAGAGTACAAGGAATGCGAGCAGAAACGTGTCACAGCACAGTTCAATGCAATCGGTTGCGAACCAACACTTGGGCGAAAACACAGAGCGTAGGACGTCGGAAGAAAACGCAATAGGACCCACCAATCTGGCAGAATTATTACAACAAATTACGGAAACCATGACAAGGCAAAATAAAGACATAGCGAACCAAATTCAAATTCAGAATGCAGAAACCACGAGACAAATGCGTGAGATTAAAGAACAAATCAAAAAAATTCAGTTACACCTAAGTCATATTGAAGACGAGGCAAAAGAATCTCGAGAAGTGATAGGAAACTTAATAACAGGTCACAATCAATTGAGAACAGACATTGACAAGGTACAATCGGACGTACAAACATTGTGTAATGACATTCAGGACGAGATCAAAACATTACGTAACAACACCCAGGGAGAAGTCAAGAAACTAGAGAAACAGATAAACGAAATTACTAGACAAGCAGCAGGTACAGCGCGTGAAGTTGTTGAGAACAGTGTGTTGCACAAACGTATCACAAAAGCAGCCCTGAAAATATATGATAACCGCATAGTCAAAATAGAAGCGCAAACGAAGTGACAATTTCAGAAATTGTGAACAGAGTTGTTGCAAACCATTGAAGAGCGTAGTGAACAGGATCGAACAAGCACAGAGTCTGCAACCACATCCGTATCTGTAACAGCACCGGAAAAAAAACAAGCAATTAGCGAAGATATTACGCATTTGCGATTCCAATCGCAGGCGGAAAGTAACATACGTGAAATCAGACAGCCTGCACAGCAACAAACACGTTTCGAAATTCTTGATGAACAAACGTCATCACAAACACATGCGGAACCACTAATGTATGTTTCAAGACAGTTTGGATCGTGAAATGAAGCAGCAAGGTTATCCAGACAAGATACCGAACCAATACCTGACAATGAAAAGCCAGGTCGCGAAGAGTACAGTGCAATGCATTCAGCTACACGATCATAACCGATGGAAGAAAATTATTGCGTACCACTCCAACAATACTACGCAAGGATAGGCGAAGGTTACAGTGGACAATATCCAATGGATCTACCACAACCGGAAAGGACGACGGAAGAAATGATCAGAAACAAAAGTGACGAAGAATCGCGAATTTCATATGGAACTATGACGAAGTACGACAACGATCATTTCCTCACAGTCAGAAAATTTCAACACTTTCTAGAAGGAAACTCATTACATCCGCGAACTTTCATTGATCAATTCCGAGTAGGATTACCAGAACACTGGACGCTAGCACACAAATTAGACATTATACGTGCACACATGTCAGGAACAGTCGCAGAAACCATGCAGAATGTTGCAGCGACATGCCGATCGTACGAAGATTTCAGAGAGAAGTTTCTCTCACGATATTGGTCCAGCGAAGCACAGAACAGAGTGAAGTACGAATTATTACAGAACCCATATTTTGGAAATTCACGAGAGAAGATGTAAGTAGGCTGTTTAGGTTTTTTTATTGGTAACGCCACCTCTGTATGAAAATCACTGGCTGTGCTGTGTGCAGTCTGTGGCTGCTTTGCATTGTTGTAATACTCGCCATTGTAGTGTTAGGCAGCTGGCTGTGAACAGCGCGTAGCGTTGCGCAGTTGGAGGTGAGCCGCCAGCAGTAATGGATGTGGGGAGAGAGATGGCGGAGTTTTGAAATTTGTCATGAACTGCTATATTTATATATGATGATATCAAGGTAAATATATTGTTTGTTCTCTATTAATATCTTTCATTTGCTAACGATCCCTATCAGTAGTTAGTGCCTTCCATAGTTTGAATCTTTTATTTAGCTGGCAGTAGTGGCGCTCGCTGTATTGCAGTAGCTTGAGCAGCGAAGATTTTTGTGAGGTAAGTGATTTGTGAAAGGTATAGTTTAATGTTAGTCAGGGCCATTCTTTTGTAGGGAATTTTGAAAGTCAGATTGCGTTGCGCTAACAAAATATTGTGTGTCAGTTTAAGCACAGTCATGTATAATTGTTCAAAGGGGACGTTTCATATGTCGACCCTTAGCCGAGGATACCTCACTGGAATCTTCTGATTTTTTCTTGTAGTTTGTGTATTTAGTGTAGCTTTTGTTTATTGCTAGCGCGTAATTGTAGAGAGAATCTCCTTTGTAGTTGCAGTCTTTCATTGTTGTACAGTAAAACAGTTGTGGCATGCATGTAGATTTGCACCAAGTATTTCGCAGCTGCGCTTGCAATTAACTAGATATTATTTTCAGTGCTATGTTAATGTGTTCTCTTATTTTTATCTTCAAATTGTGTTTTTCTGTGTTGTCGTGTGAAATACTGTGACAATAATGGCGTGTGAAAAACGTAATACTAGGCTCCAAAGTAAACTGAGAAATGACAGTGAAAATGAAAGCAGTGTGTTAGCGCCACCGAGTAATGAATTAACTGATGTTCAAAGTAGTAATTTGGTAATTGTGCATAGGGAAATGGAGCGGGCGGCAAACAATGGCATGGACAGTGAAACAATTAGTGAAGAGGGAAGCATTATCGGTCGATCGGTCGGCAACAGCTCGCCTCAGGAATCCGAAATGACAGGACACAATTTTGCAAATACTGTAGATTCAGGTTTTGCGTCCTCGCCGTTTTCTCAAATGAGTCAAGACACATTTTCCGCTTGTCAAAATGTGAATGTTGCCGGTGCAAATTCACTGCCGAAAAGCACTGAGGAACATGTTTCAGACACCAGTGCATTGTTATTACAGTTAATGCAACAAATGGGACAAAAGCTACAAAAGTTAGACACAACGCTTGAACAAAATCAGAAACAAATGGGACAAAATCTTCTAAAGTTAGACACAATGGAACAAAATCAGAGACAAACACAGCAAAAGTTAGACACAGTGGAACAAAATCTTAAAAAGTTAGACTCATTGGAACAAACTCTTGAACAAACACGTGAAGATTTAACTACTGAGTTACATAACATGGAATCGAAATGTCAAAAAGTCTGTAATGACGTAAAAACTCAAATTTGTGAGCATTTTCAACCTATTTTTTCGCGGCATGAAAATGCATTACGGAATCACGAAGCAGCCATAAAAGAACTGCAAACCATTGTTCATGAAAATCACGACACCTTGCAAGCTAAAATTGACTCAGTTGCATCTACCGATTCGGTTACGCAACTTGCAAAAACTCAGGAAAACTTAAAGGACACAGTAGATACTCTGAAACTTGGTTCAGAAAAACATACAGAGGAAATAATTTCACTATCGGATAAAGTAGCTGAACTTTCAGATCAGTTCACTAACTTATCTACAAAGGTAGATGATGATCTGAATAACACAACACCTGTAGCCTTCACTGACACTGAAGAGTATGTAGAAATTAGAAAATTCAAACAAAATCAAAATCAAATCAATACACAGTACAAAAGAGAAATCCGGGAAGTGCAAGATCAGTTGGCACAAGTAGTACAAGAATTACGTATTTCAGAGGACACTCGCGCCCCAATACGGGAAGAGGGACACAGAAATACGGAACAGCCACAAAATAATAACACAGGGCATTTCGGAAGTTTTGAAAGAAATTGGCAAGGTGCACCGAATTTTGAAATGGAACCGCCGAAACGACGTAACAATGACCGATATGCGACTCGCCGACATGATGATTTTGACTATAAGCTGTTCATTACTACACGTAAATTCAAAACATTTAAGAATTCTGGCAACGACATTCATCCACAAGCATGGCTTCATCAAGTCTCTCACTGTTTTCCTCCCAACTGGTCATTAGAACACAGATTAGAATTTATGTGTGGCTACTTAGACAATGAACCAGCTGTAAGAATGCGATCGGTCATTCACGATTGTCACAGTGAAGGAGAATTTTACCATGCCTTCCTCTCAGCATATTGGTCTCAAGCCACACAAGACCGAGTAAAACATAGCATCATAATGATGAAACATTTCGAACAATCTGAATTTTCCAGTCTTGTGAAATATTTCGAAGACATGTTGCGTAAGAATCAGTATCTTTCAAACCCATACAGCCCCTCAGAACTCATCCGCATTTGCTTACTCAAATTGCCTGAACATTTACGACATATTATTTTAGCAGGACGTTGCAAAGAAGACATTGAGGCTTTTCAGGGACTGTTACAAGAACTGGAAATTGACACAGACAGTCGCGGGATGCGAAAACAGGAAAACAATCACTACAGGTCACTTCCGTCACAATTCCGTGACGACAGAAGCAATAACTGGACACGACAGGTCTATTCTTACAACGCAAATCGTGACCAAAACAGACACCACCCGTATGACAACCACTGGCAGAAATATTGTTACAGAGAAAGTTCGCATTTCCGTAGTAATGAATATGACAGAGATTACCTTAGAAACAGACAATATGGGAACCAAAACAATTATTATCAAGGGAGACAGAATAACTTCAGACGCAACATTTCAGCGCGCAGTTACGATTCAGGGAGAAGTTCTCCACCACATGACCGACAAGAAAGAAACTATGGAATCTACCGACATGACGACAGACGATGTGATCGTAACGACAGACCTGAATTGCATCAGAACTGGCGTGATTCAAACAGGGCAGGGCCTTCTCGTCAGAGTGAATTTGTAGAAGTTAGGTCTCCTAATCCCAATAACGGCGCGCGCCAACAAAGAGACAGACAATGACTCGCACAGCAGGCAGCCGCGTGCGCCCGCTGGCTCCGAAAAAAATAACATAAGACGCTAGCCTGGAGAAAAATTTTAGCATTCTTTACCGATGTATACAACATGATAATTGCATTGAAGTTGAAACGCTGCGCACTATGAAGAGTAAAGGTTTACACCAGGTTTCACATGTAAAACCGTTTATTGAAAGATAATCTGCCTTTTAACTTCGTCTTTCCCACAAAATTTTTCGCTTCACATTACTAATATGCTTTGTCAGACTTAGAATCCGTTAACATACAACAATGTTTGAAGTTAAATATCCAATCAAGAACCAAGAGAACTTATTTAAACAGAAATGACGAATGCATTGTTATAGTGAACAGACGTCACAGTGGTATTGTGTGTGTACATTCTTGTTTGTTTGTTGCACGATTACGTAACGACTATAAGGCTCACATACTTAGAACATTTACCAGTACTGCTAATGAGATTTTAATGCAACATTTTGGTTTACTTGAAAATATATTCTGGATTTAAAGTACTTTCTGTGAGATACCAGACGACACAGTGGTTAGTTTATGTGACAGCTACACGATTTTTATTACGACACTACTAATGAGTGACAATTTACAATGTTGCTTTTGCGGTGTATCTGTTTTATATCTGCACAGTTTACTGAATTCTTCTGGAAAGAAAAACATGTTTCAGTAGTAACTTTTGTGGTATAGCAACAATGAGACAGCCTTTTTCGTGGCACAACAATACGTTACTGTACAGTACTTTCTTCATCACGCCAATAAGCATAATAACTATGATATCTATACGCAAAGCATTTCACTTTTGTTTATCATGAGGTAAGTACATTGACTTCTGCAGAACTTACCTTTCGCAGGACGATAACTACGACACTTCCACAGAGATTATGTTACAAGACGCACAGTTTAGCACTACAGTACACGTATTTGAGTGATCAATTTTATACTTAAAACATTTATTTTTAAAGATTTTTGAATTACAAAGAAAGGGTTCCGTGATATATTTCATTCCATTGGTGTAATCTGTAACACCTGAGGGTATAATTACATTAATCCTCAGGGGGGTACACGCCTACTTTGTGTACCATGTGTTTGGCAAGCACAAGGAACCCTAGCTAATATGGTACTTGCTTATACAACTTTACACATCGGTACCATATTTCTCTAACACAGAATTACACAGCTATCTAAACTTTTTTTTATTACATCAGTGACAGATGTTTACGCAATTACACAGTTGGATAGCTTCACACTTATGAAATTGTATTTTGTCTGTACTTTGTGAAATGCTCATATTTTTTTGGAACCATTGTGATACTATGAGAGCTTTGAATGATATATTTGGTAAGGGAGCATGATTTTAAAGTACGTTTGAGGTAGATGACATTATTGAAATGAGCAGAGAATATTTTTTTAAGGTTTGAAATTATTGCAGAAAGCTACGACGATTTTGAGATTTGACTGAGGTGTTATGATGTTATTTTTACGACGACGATGTGTATTATGCTGCTGAGGTATGTTTATGATTAATAGGCTGAGGCTATATGAGTTATTTGATTATGCTTCATATTTATAATGACGAAATATTGACGAGTGTCGATGGATACGTATATGTGTAATAAGGTAAGGAGTAATGAATAGTGGGTAGGGACTCTTGACTTGTGAAACAGGATGTTGGAAACCAAGAATCGTACTTTAGAATTATGAAATGTGTGTACATGTGTGAATGTATTACAATGCCAACGAAAAATTTTTGGACACTGTTATATTTATAGGGTTTTGTTTCTACAGATTTGGAACGCTAATTCTTGACCTGTGAAATATTCTTATGTGAGACTGTCACTGTAGCGGAAACTGCTGTCGTAAATATTTCCGTAAGAAAGTTAAGTGACCACCTGCACGTAATGCGTTGCGGGCACCCACCTGGGCGACAGCCACCCGAAAAAAAAAAAAAAAAAAAAAGCCATTAGCCTTTCAGCGGCACAGGTAGAAAAAAAAGGGGAGGCCATTAACCTCGCTTCTGACATTCCTTTGTAGAAAGCATCGCAAAAACGACACGGTCGAACTTGAAAACATACGATTACACTGTGCTCTTAATTTATGATATTTACTGAAATGCCTAATGAAATGACGAGAAATATTTTTACATCTGCACACCTGATTATGACAAGCGTCTTTCTATGAGAGTTGAGAGAATTTCTACTAACTTATGAAATGTCACATGACTATTGAATGATATTTTTATGCTTTGGTTTGCGTAGTTGCTTATTTCACTTGATATCTGGTTTCCAGCTGTGTTGCAGCATTGCTTTTATAAAATAAAATGCATTTGCTAATGTGAACACTTTCTGTCAACAGATCTATTAAATAATTATTTTATGATTCACATTCTTTAAAAAAGGAGCACTTGGAAACGAAAGAACAATAAGAAGGAACTAGTAACAGTAACACATAATTTTCTTTTCAAGTACATGGTAATATTTCTTTTTACAATCAGTTGTTGTGGTGCACCACTTTAATTACATAGATATTAAGATGTGAATATACATTTCCCTTATCTGCATTGTTGTTTTTACTGTAATATCATTTCTGCTTGAGCTTTGTCATGTATAGATATAAGTTTTATATTTTTTATATTTTTTATATGTGCTGCTGCTGTTTGCCAGGCATAGTGCTACTGAATTTTAAATTGTGTTACTCTGTTAAGCTAGTTTTACTACTGACTTATTTTTCTTGTTACTGCACATTGCCTCATATTAGTTGTAATGTGAATTGCTTGGTAATTTAGATTTACTGTAGCTTGCTTTGCAACTTTCCATTTTTTTTGTCATTGCTGTTTGTGTTAATTGTTTTGTGCTGCTGCATTGCCTCGTCCCTTAGTTTAATATCTGAGCTCAGTAGATTTAAGTTAGCTTATGAGGGGGTAGACTATATAAGAACCTAACTATGGAGAATAGGGAAATAATGCTTTGAAAGTTATATGAAAACGATTTGGGCCTAAATGAGTATTGTGCAATGAGCCATATTTATTTTGAAAGAAATATGGTTAGAATACAGAAAAGAGGTACAGATAGGACTTTTTGGGAATAATGATGAACGAAGGGAGATCTCCAAGAACAAAAAAGGTTTTGTTCGCAAAATACTGCAGTACCAAATGTTACACTGAAAACAAACCCTGTCCTTTTCTCCTGTGTTATTCTGGTATGTGTATATGTACCCTTGTGTATTTGTCTTTTTCCTGTCTTTATGTGTTTAGCTAATATGTGTTTATGTTGTAGAATTTTTCAAATACTATGTTATTTTCTTTGTAAAGATGTTTAGACATTATTTATTCTGTTCTGATTTAATGCTCATGTGTGAAATTAATGTTTCGAAAACTATTCTCATTATTTTATATATTCACTTAGGTCATAATTCCTGTAACACTGATGTATATGTTATTTTGATTCTTTTGTAAAGTTTGTTACTACAAATGTTATCTGTATTGTTATGTTCTTTAATGATGTATTTTGTACCTTTGTAATTGTATTCTTATCTTATAAAATTGTAATTGACACCAGTTCATCATATTATTAACTTGTAAGTTCCATTTCACTGCACACATTTCTGTTGGTCATAGTATATGGACAATATGTGAGAAGTAGGGACTGTTAGTGTTTGCACGTGTGTTAATAATTCAGCAAGGGACTGGATAACAGCGTTGCTGGATCTAAGGACAATTCCAAAAACTTTGTGAGTTAGCCGCAAGACTCTTCAATGGTGATTGTGCACCTGCACAGTCACAACAGATGGCTGCTGGCCATCCCTACAAGGACTACAGTCGGTCTGCATCTTTGATGACCCACCAATACCATTATTTCTGCAAGGACTGCAGTGGGTCTGCACCTCTGGTGGCCCACCAATACCATAATCTCTACCAGGACTACAGTGGGTCTGCTCTGTGATGACCTACCTACCAGTATTCTTCAAAACGTCGAATGACTCTGCTGTGGGTTTGCTCTGTTGTGGCCCATTACCTGTCAGCATGTCAAGAGTCAGCACTGTCTTTCCGTTGGAAGGACAACACTACTTCTTCAAGACTGCATGGAAATCCACTACGTCTGTATGCATTGTCTTTTACTGCTCAGACTTTGAGAAAAACACGACAATTTTAGTGTGATCAATGATCAGGACTATCTTTATGGACTGTGAGAAAATTTTATCTTTGACCAACATTTATCAATAAGTGTGTGCATCTGATTTCTTTGTTATTATAATTGTGAAAAAAAATTTTAACAAATATGTATTGGCCAGTGCCCAAAAAAAATTTGTAAAATTTTTTGTGGGGAGCATGGGGGCTATGTAAGTAGGCTGTTTAGGTTTTTTTATTGGTAACGCCACCTCTGTATGAAAATCACTGGCTGTGCTGTGTGCAGTCTGTGGCTGCTTTGCATTGTTGTAATACTCGCCATTGTAGTGTTAGGCAGCTGGCTGTGAACAGCGCGTAGCGTTGCGCAGTTGGAGGTGAGCCGCCAGCAGTGATGGATGTGGGGAGAGAGATGGTGGAGTTTTGAAATTTGTCATGAACTGCTATATTTATATATGATGATATCAAGGTAAATATATTGTTTGTTCTCTATTAATATCTTTCATTTGCTAACGATCCCTATCAGTAGTTAGTGCCTTCCATAGTTTGAATCTTTTATTTAGCTGGCAGTAGTGGCGCTCGCTGTATTGCAGTAGCTTGAGCAGCGAAGATTTTGTGAGGTAAGTGATTTGTGAAAGGTATAGTTTAATGTTAGTCAGGGCCATTCTTTTGTAGGGAATTTTGAAAGTCAGATTGCGTTGCGCTAACAAAATATTGTGTGTCAGTTTAAGCACAGTCATGTATAATTGTTCAAAGGGGACGTTTCAAAGAGTCCTGTGAAATTTTTCGAATTAATGGCAAAGAAATATCAATGCTTAGATGTACCATACAGTGACGGAGAGTTGATTAAATTATGCGCGATGAAGCTACCATTGAAATACCAGCAATCATTAGTAGGTCGCGGAGGCAATGACGTCGAAGCATTTAAAGGTATTCTAAGGGAACTAGAGTTCATATTTTCGGAAGATGACTCAAGAAAAAGACGAAGCGCACGTAATAACGAAAGCAAAAAGCAGTGGAATCCACAAGACGCAGTACGAAGAAACAATAATTACGAACCATGTGATAACATCGCACCAAGAAACGACAATAGATTTCAACAAAGAACCGGTTATGGATTTAGAAGAAAATATGGCAATAACTATAATTCACCCAGGAACGGCAACAACTATTACAGAGGGAATAACGACAACCGGAACGGGTACTGGAGAACCAATAGACCGATAAATTATCAACAAAGAAACCGCTATCAACAGTCTGAACAAGAAAAGAGAATACAGATAGAAGAGGTGGAGGTAAGACCACCAAACCCCGATAAACGTTCGAATTGACAGCTAAGCGCCCATGCCAAAGAGAATGACGCACCGACCCAGGACAATTGCAGCACCTTGAGCAGAGAAGTAAAAATCTTATCACGAGAAGAGAAGAAGGAAGAAACAAATCCGCAAGGACCAGATGAAAACGAAGACAAGAAAATAACAATATCGTGTTGGGACGAAATTAACTGGGAGAATACTGACGAGGAAGATGAATTACCAGAGGCATGCACAACGAATGTAGGAGGAAAGGACGAAGTAATAAGTATTGCAAGGCTATTTGAGATGGAAACCAGGGAAAGCGAATTCAATGAGGATAATGTGCAGTCGGTAGACTTTGAAAATAAGTTACGAGAGGGCACACAACCCAACGTATATAATGAAGGAAGTTATGAAGCGATAATTAGAGCATTTAGATGCGATTATGTGGAAGTAGCGACGAAGAAGGAGAAGATAGGCGAGGATGAGAAAAAAGTAGAGGATGTTGAAGAAAGCGTAAATGAAGGAAGAAATAGAGAAGAGGAAATAAAAGAGAGAGAAGTAGCAGTCGAAGCTTATCCTACAGAAAGTTCGAATTCACAAGGGAAATTCCTAAAATGACTTATGTATGATTCAGTGGAGGATTCGTTGATGCAAGAAGAAGAAGAACAAAACCAGCCCTTTCAAATTCAACCAATTGTGAACGCCATGGTAAAGCATATCCCAGTGAATATTGTAATTGATAGCGGAAGTGGACTGACTGCGATCTCAGAAAATTTATTCATGCAGTGTAATGCCAATGAGGAATTGCCAGTTCTGAAAACACGTAAGACTGAAGTAAGGAGTCGTATTAGAAACAATGCTGCGGAAGTTACGAGACAAACAAGGTTAACTCTTTCGTGTCAAGGTCAAAAGATCGAAGCCAACTTCGTGATTATACCTAAACTAACTGTAGATTTGATTATAGGTGCAGATTTTTTAAATGAGAGACGAGCGATAATAGATATGGGGAAAGGTAGCGTAACATTCGGGAATGTCACACTTCTCTTTGAGCAAAAGCTAAAATTAGAAGAAATACCAGTTATAAACAAACAATTAAGAATGACGCGAGATAAAGAGGATGAAGAATTAGAATGGTATGCACAAAAGGGGGAATCGCCTCAACTCATCTTAGAAGTCTATAAAGAAATCGACGAAAAATTGCAAGAAGTTCAAGGTATTTCGGAACACAGTAAAACAGAA
Source organism: Schistocerca serialis cubense (assembly GCF_023864345.2). Classification (NCBI taxonomy): domain Eukaryota; kingdom Metazoa; phylum Arthropoda; class Insecta; order Orthoptera; family Acrididae; genus Schistocerca; species Schistocerca serialis. Next base: position 1,231,021,499 of record NC_064638.1, on the reverse strand, counting down.
TTAGAGTGTATTTTACGAGATAAAGCAGAGGTATTTTTACCTAAGACTGGCAGTATTAAACACTTTCAGTACAAGTTTGAAGTAAAACAGCACAAACCATTTAGAGTGCCACCCTATACAATCCCATTAAGCTACAGAAATAAAGTATTCCAGGAGATATCTAAAATGTTAGATGACGATATTATTGAACCAGCTACCTCCACATATAACAGCCCACTCCATATTGTACAAAAACGAGATGGGAGCATCAGGTTAGTGCTTGTTCCAGACAGATCAACACAATCATAGAGACAGGCCGCCCAGAAAAATTAGAGGAATTGATACAAAACTTCCACGGTGTTAAGATACTTTCATCAATTGATTTATGGAGTAGTTTCTGGCAAATAGAATTGGCCCAAGAATGTAGAAAATTTACAGCATTTATCGTATTCGGTAGATGTTACCAGTTTAAACGATTGCCATTTGGTTTAAACATATCATCAGCAGCGTTTATTAGGGGATTTAATACTATACTCAGTCCTGAAATTTTACAAAAAATTACTTGTTATGTTGATGATGTGATTATAGCAGAACCCTCTTGGGAACATCACAACGACACATTAAATCAGTTTTTACAGATCATGAAAGAGCATGGGGTCACAGTAAATATAACAAAATCCAAATTTGGAAGGCGAGAGGTCAAATTTCTAGGACACATAATTTCCGAGAAAGGGGTAATGCCCGACCCAGAGAAACTAACGGCAATCAAAGAATTCCGTACTCCATATAATAAGAAAACTCTCAGAGGATTTCTAGGTCTCACCAGATTCTATAAAAAATTTATTTGGATCGACTCTCTCGCAACACCACGCCTATGTGCATTGACTGGAAAAAACACGCCATGGGTATGGGATCAACAAGCCAATGAAGAATTTTTAAAAGTGAAAAACGCACTAACAACAGCACCGATTTTAGCACATCCTGATCTAACACAAAATTTTTGTATGGCCACTGATAGCACGAAAACAGGTTTAGGAGTTGTTTTATTCCAAGAATACGAACAAGCAGGGCTAAGATCATATACAACAATTGCATTTGCCAGTCAGGTACTCACAAAAAGCGAGAAAAACTATTCAGTCACTGAGCTGGAAGCATTGGCCATTGTATGGGGCTTCCAACGTTTTCGATACTTCCTATTCGGAAGAAAAACAAAAGTATACACTGACCACAAAGCATTAGAATTTCTGTTATCCACCAAACTAATTCATGGGAGGTTAGCCAGATGGATGTTAATACTACAAGAGTTTGACTTCACTATTACACACATACCAGGACCAGCGAATGTATTAGCAGATGCTTTATCACGATGTCCACGGGGTGCATCCAATAACATAGGTTTGCAAGCAGCAGAAGACCAGTTTACAATGTACTATATGAAACAAGTACCTTTCTAAAACTACATTACGACAGTATTGAAAAACATAGGCAAAGAACAGGACAAGGATCCCAAAATACTAGGAATCAAACACAAGTGGAGAAGCAAGGATTTTCCAGACATTCGACAGCACTATCTCGCAAAGAACAATGTTTTATTTTTTAGACGAAATGTTGCAACGAATGAATGGTTAATTTATATCCCAGATGAACTAATTAGTAAGTACATATGGTATACACATTTAAGTAATGGCCACTTTGGACCAAAGAAATGCTTTTTAAAAATAAAGCAAACAACCCATTTTCCTAATATGGAAAGACGAATTAGAACAGTATTAGTCAAATGCAAAAAATGTATGAGGGCTAAACACGTCACTTTCCAAACCAAACCACCTATGTTTCCAATAATCCCTAAAAGTTTAAAACAAATAGCTGCAACAGATTTGATGGGGCCCCTCCCACACACAGAAATGGATATATTTTCATATTTGTCGTTTTGGAACTTACTTCTAAGTATGTTACCTTGACACTATTAAAACGGGCAACAGCTCTTACTATAAGTAAAGCATTTAGACAAGACTTTCTCAGACAAGTAGGTCGAGTGGAACGAATAATTTCGGATAATGGCCCACAATACAAATCAGTGCAATGGCAGAACACGTTAAAACAACACAAAATAAAACCCATCTACAAATCTAAGTACAAACCAAGCATAAATCCAGCAGAACGATCTATGAAGGTCATAGGCACTTTATGCCGATTATATGCAGGCAAAAGACACAACACTTGGGATATATACCTTAAAGGTTTTCAAGAAGTAATAAATGAAATGCCACATAGCACTACACTACTACCTCCAGTTACTGTACTTCAAAATATTGAACCCCCAAACATAACCAGAGAAAATGTTAGATTTCCTACTGTACCACGTAGACAGCACAAACAAGTCATAGCAACAGCACTCTCCAACATCAGAAAGACAGCCATTAAAAGAAAAGAAAGAGGAGATAAAACAGCAATTAAAAGAACATTCTCAGTAGGCCAGAAAGTATTTGTAAAAACACACCATCTCTCCAGCAAACAGAAACACAAAATACATAAGTTTTACGCTGCATACAAAGGACCTGTCATAAGTAGCCGAATTGCTCTTGATAACGCTGTGGAACTAATGAACCCAAAAACAGGCAAAACCTTAGGGCTTCACCATGTGAGCCATATCAAAAAGTTTGAAGATTAATTTTATTACTGGTAAATAATCAGCACAATATTTCAAGATTATGTTGCAGATAAGATCGTCAGGAGAAAGAAGAATGAAGAGAGAGGAAGGTGGGAAAAAGAAAGTAGTTTCAATAAAAACAAAAACAAAAATAACATCAATAGTACCATGGATTAAGGTGAAAGGATAAAGCGTAGATAGTCTAACAGCATGAAATACTAAAATGCTATACACCACGACACTACACAAAAGTAAAAAACGAATTTGAGGATTCTTATAGACGTTAAGACTAAAAATATCTTAGAATTGTAACATGGAAAGGGCCCCAAAATTTCTAAAGCATTTAAGAAGGCATAAAACAATGTAGGTACTAGACATGTCTTAGATGATTATAAGTAATCTTTTTGTAAGAACCATTGTAAAAACTCCAGCAAGGACGAGATGCAACGACCCACAAGTTGCAAGGCGAGAAGTATCAAGAAAGGAAAGGACATAATTAGCAAGACACGATTACTACAAGGCAGAAGCATTGAGAGAAGGGAAAGGACAGCGAGACCAACAGAAGGCCCTTGTAGCCGAAGTGGGCAGTAAATAAATCTGATGCCAAGCTGAACCACAGGGTGGCAGAACCCTGCTGGGACAGAACACGGAACCACACAGTGGCGGAACCCTGCAGAGACACGACAGGACACCGAACACCAGAAGGGTCTCCGAATGCGCCGACTCAGCGGAGCAAGCAAAAAACGGCCTGACGAAAAGACCGCTTGGGCAAGCCACCACTAGCAAAAAAAAATATGTGTAAAAGTCACACTACTTCTATTAAACAGCACGCTGATGCACGAAACTGAAGAAAACTTCCAGGAAGTAAAAATGACACGCCCAAACAATTTATCAAACTTTTAGTAAGAGGAGAACTTCAAAGCAACTAGTTATCAATAAATATTTCCATATCCTGCCCAGAGAAGAACCAAGAAGCAGAGAAAAAGCAGGAAGAACAGAAGTTGAAGATTTGCAAGGTAGAGACCAAGAAAGAAGACAGGTGAAGAATAGACGACATACTTTCCCAAATCCCTATCCTATTGTAAACTAGTCGTCTGTGAAGTATTACAACGAAAAACGACCGCTTTCAGTGACACATAACGATGACTGCCACGCATACAAAGCCAGTAAACCACAAGATTCTGCACTCACAGCCCCATTCCATTATGGGACCTCCACAAGAGCAACACACACTTGCAAAGCCAAGAAGGAAAGATGAACAAAGCTGTACATCAAATACTTGCATACATCCATCTCGCTCAAGTCCATCATTCGCCAACCTCATGCTTAAACATTCATAGGATTGTGTGAATGTGTGAAATGAAATTATGTGATGTAGGAATTGTAAAAAGAAACGTGTGAAAAACTAAATAAGTTAAGCACACCAGACAGCTAATAAACTACAAAATAACAGTCATTGACTATGGGCTTAAGTAAAAAATAGACTATCGGTAAAAATAAGTCATTAGTTCTGAAATGGACAGTATATAAAGAACAAAAGCAAGGCATAATAAACACTAAAACTATATTCCACTTATTTTCTCCTCATAAAAATAAAAGGATAACTATATTTTACTTATTTTCTCCTTATAAAAACAAAAAATAAAAAATTATCTTATTGGATGATTTCCCCTTTTTTTAACATTTGTACAATTTGTTAGGATAGTATCTCAATACTTGTGTATGTATATTTCTTTGTCAAAGCAATTCTTGGAAATAATTCTTATTTGTTAGTGTAACAATGTTGAAATGAGTGTCTGGAAACAAAAACATTTTACTTGTACATGATATTTAGAAAATGTGTTAGGAATAGATTTTACTTAATTACTGCATTTATAAAAACATTTATAAGAAAATCGATATGAAAGACTCCTCACTTTCGATAACAAACTTTTTAAAAAACAAACTTCACAATTAAATAAAGAAAGAAAATAATTAAAAAATTATAATTATAATAGAATAAAAATATTCTTCCCTTGTCAATATAAACATATTTTTGATAATAATGTGGAAGAATATAAAAATATAAATTAGTACTACAAACTAGCATGAACAGAATAATGGGGCTGAACAGTAGGCAACAAAATTTAGATAACGGAATAATTTTTGACTGGCTTAGACAATGATTCAATCATTGCCTAACTTCAGTACAAAAATTAAGTTTGAAGGGTGGTGATATGTAAGGTGTCAGGCAAATCCAACACCTTCCATGAAAACCCTGACATGATAAGCAAATCCAGTAGTATGTCACATAGCTCCGAATAAATCGTGACATTAAATTAACCAAAGTAATACGAGTAATGAGTGAGCAAATGGAATACCACAGACTAACACAAGAATGCCTAAATGCATGTCATACCTTCCCACCGTGAGACAGATGCAGTTCCCACGGGAGAAACGAGAACAGAAGCTGAGAGCAGAACCGTGATAAGCTAGGAGGCGATAAGGCACGGACACCCACGTCGCTAGCTAGCCGCTAGGACCACCATGTTAAAAGCTAGAGCCCTCCAGAAGAACAGTATAGATCTTACGATAACACTAAAAGGGCCACCCCAGCCGCAAGTTTTAGCGTGAAACTTTATCGCGTCTCTGTTACGTCAGGACCACCCCCCAGCCCATGGTAAAAGATAAAGCCCTCCAGAAGAACAGTATAGATCTTACGATAACACTAAAAGGGCCACACCAGCTTCAAGTTTTAGCGTGAGACTTTTTCGCGTCTCCGTTACGTTGCAAACTTTAAAACCATTGCCCCACCATGAACAGTATAATGTTTCTCATTGGATAGACAGAATTTTTGTAGGCGGAGCTTAAGGTTAACATTGAGACCCTGATTGGTCAGATGAAAAACACAGCCAGATAGTTTTTTTAAACCAACTTCTGTAAATTGGAGTAAGGAGAAGTTGGGAGAGAATTGCTTCCGAGACGGCGAGGTGGGGGGAGCTGTGCTGCTCGCCGCCCTTTGACGAACACCGACAAGGTAATGAACGCACGCGATGCCGCATAACAGCGCATAAAGCTTCACTCAGAACTGCAGAAGTCTCATCTGTAACACCCCCTTTTTGCGTAATACTAGTGTCGATCGTCAATTAAAGCTCATGGTGTTCACATTTGCCACTTGAAGTAAAAATCTGAAACGCGATGATTTTTCTGTTATATAGTTATTGAGAAGCCCCATCAGCCACTGTAATTTAGGACAAGTTAGATAAGTAATTAAAGATAATTGAGGGTCACTGTAGACCATTTTGATAGTTTTCTCTTTTGTTAAACTTAATTTAAACCTAGATTATAGATGTGATATGGCATAGGTCATCCTTCGATCCATTGTAGAACTTGGAAACCCATTCAGGGAATATTCGTTCACATTTTTGTTGAATGCAGTTGGTTTTTACCATCCTGTATTAAAACATTTTCTTTTATCAATAGTGCAATTTATAAACAATGTTTTGTGAGTAGAATAAAATTTCCAATGGTAAACAACTGCGCTTTCGACGTTATTTTACCAGCTAACTAAAAATAGGAAAGCCCTGAACCCCTTCAACTAAATTTAGTTAGTATTAAGATTCTTTTACAGGGAGTGCAGTGGAGCTGACGCTGAAATCATTAAGTATTTGGTTATATCATCGCTAGTCTCACTGAACTCTTCTGAACTCTACATGTCATGTGTGGTCTGGCGTCTCCTTACCAGCAACAGGTCCCAGGTCCAAACTAGTCAGTTCCCTAAAAAACACGCTCAGAGCGTCGTTGCGCGAAAGTGGTAGGGAGACACGATATAGAACAAACAGACACCACGCAGAATGTTAGAGGTGTAAGACGGAAAAATCAATTCTGTGCAGCAACAAAAAGAGTGTCCCACAACTGCACCTTGGGGAAAGCAGGTAGCAACTTGTTCCGACTCAGAAGAAAATCAGTTTTGAGAAGTGCATGAGCCTTCTAAGATGACCATTCGCTTGCTAGCAGTTATGTATCAAGTCAACCACTTATTCATTGTTCCTTGAAAGATCTTCACGGCTCTCCAAAAGGATATTGCGAGTTGCACATTCAAACAACGTAGCCAGACCACAAAATATCCTTATAGATGGAATCTTGCTGTATGATGTAAAGAACTGTAGCGCTATTGTGAGAACTTTTCCTCTTTCTCTCTCACGGAAATGACTCGTCACAGTAAGAAGTTAAACTTCAACCTATCTCGGTTCATAAACTCAGCAGTTAGTTAGCTCTTCGACTTGGGCAAAGTATGATGGCGGCAGAGTATTGCGAGGCTACGCACACATTCTGTTTCATTTTACTGACACGTTAAGCTCTACGTTTAAACTTGGCGGGTGCTGAAGTTTTATAGCTTCTTCAGAGCTACCCCGCGGCACAAGTTGGGGTAACGACTTGCTCCTACAGACCGTGGCTGTTGGATGTAACGTCGCATATTCACACGGAACACCGTAAAGCGCCCGTATCATGTTTCAAAAAATGCCAAACGAGACGTTGTCAATGTTAGAACGTTGGCCATGGAGAGCTAAGACTTCCCATAAGCCTCCAACACTTTTGTTAATAAAACCCACTACGTCGATTAATAAATGTGGTTATTTACACCGCAGTTTTGGCTACTGCCATCGTCAGAGCAAAACTTAGAGCTTGTAAGACAATGTTCAATGTCAGTGTAAACAAAACCTATGCATAATTAGGGCGTCGGATTTCGATCTGATGATGGTAGAAGCCGAAACGACGTTTTGAGTAAAGACATTCATGAAATGATCTAGGCAGTGTCATTCACAAAATATTCACAATGATCTCGCGCTCATACACAACATTTATTTCCTTAATTAAGAAGCATCCCACATCGTTACGTAATTTGTCTAACTCTCTCAGGAATTACCAACACCCTTCTTTCAATAACACCGCGGAAAGTGTGCTGTAACTGGTGCGTGTGCAGTGGCCATGCAATGGAAGAGATGTTAACCTCTCTTCTTTCTTCCTTCGTTAACAAAACAGTATCGAAGACAATCTTCAGCGGCAACCATCACCTCCTCAGCTGCTACTACGCTGCACGCTGCAAAAATGTATTTTAATTTGCGCCTGCAACTACAGACATAACCAAACGATTCGAATTCTTAATGTAAACTGCTCAGTCTAATGAAAATTCTCGGCTAAAGTGAACCATTAGCATTGTACTCTATTCTCTATATTTTTAATTACAGCGCAATAGCACGAAAACTAAATGCTAGCTAGCTCTTTTCTTCAGCCCTTCGACTTTCTTGATGGTGTCGCCTGTCTTCTCTTATCTTGTGCCAGTCACTTCATCTCTACTAGTACCGACGTTTGTGTTGAACAGATTCGTATAATACAGGGTGAGTCACCTAACATTACCGCTGTATATATTTCGTAAACCACATCAAATACTGACGAATCGATTCCACGGACCGAACGCGAGGAGAGGGGCTAGTGTAATTGGTTAATATAAACCATGAAAAAAATGCACGGAAGTATGTTTTTTAACTAAACCTACGTTTTTTTTTAAATGGAACCCCCTTAGTTTTGTTTGCACATCTGAACATATAAACAAATACGTAATTAGTGCCATTTGTTGCATTGTAAAATGTTAATTACATCCGGAGATATTGTAACCTAAAGTTGACGCTTGAGTACCACTCCTCCGCTGTTCGATCGTGTGTATCGGAGAGCACCGAATTACGTAGGGATCCAAAGGGAACGGTGATGGACCTTAGGTACAGAAGAGACTGGAACAGCACATTACGTCCACCTGCTAACACCTTTTTATTGGTCTTTTTCACTGACGCACATGTACATTACCATGAGGGGTGAGGTACACGTACACACGTGGTTTCCGTTTTCAATTACGGAATGGAATAGAGTGTGTCCCGACATGTCAGGCCAATAGATGTTCAGTGTGGTGGCCATCATTTGCTGCACACAATTGCAATCTCTGGCGTAATGAATGTCGTACACGCCGCAGTACATCTGGTGTAATGTCGCTGCCACAATACGTTGTTTCATATCCTCTGAGGTTGTAGGCACATCACGGTACACATTCTCCTTTAACGTACCCCACAGAAAGACGTCCAGAGGTGTAAGATCAGGAGAATGGGCTGGCCAATTTATGCGTCCTCCACGTCCTATGAAACGCCCGTCGAACATCCTGTCAAGGGTCAGCCTAGTGTTAATTGCGGAATGCGCAGGTGCAGCATCATGCTGATACCACATACGTCGACGCGTTTCCAGTGGGACATTTTCGAGCAACGTTTGTAGATCATTCTGTAGAAACGCGATGTATGTTGCAGCTGTTTGGACCCCTGCAATGAAGTGAGGACCAATGAGGTGGTCGCCAATGATTCCGCACCATACATTTACAGTCCACGGTCGCTGTCGCTCTACCTGTCTGAGCCAGCGAGGATTGTCCACGGACCAGTAATGCATGTTCCGTAGATTCACTGCCCCATGGTTTGTGAAACCCGCTTCATCGGTAAACAGGTAGAACTGCAACGCATTCTCTGTTAATGCCCATTGACAGAATTGCACTCGATGATTAAAGTCATCACCATGTAATTGCTGATGTAGCGACACATGAAACGGGTGAAAGCGGTGTCGATGCAGTATGCGCATGACACTACTTTGACTCAGTCCACCGGCTCTCGCAATGTCCCGTGTACTCATGTGTGGGTTCATGGCAACAGCAGCTAACACACCAACTGCACCCGCTTCTCCTGTGACGGGCCTGTTACGGACCCGTTTGCGTGCTACGACCATACCTGTTGCATACAGTTGGCGGTTGATGTTTTGCAATGTGCGGCACGTTGGATGCTCTCTGTCCGGGTACCGTTCTGCATACACCCTGCAGGCTTCAGCTGCATTTCGTCGACACTCGCCATAGATGAGTATCATCTCCGCCTTTTCAGAGTTCGAATACACCATGGTCACAGTTCCAACAACACTACACTATCACAGACGTCTGGTAACACGGTGTACTACAGTTGGTCTGCGTGCGGAGACAATAGCAGCAAGCGCTACATGCGGACACTGCAACAGCTAGACCAAACCACAACAGTGCACTACAGCCACACTCGTAAACACGGTCGTCATCGTAAACATGTCCCTGCAGATGCTGCTCGCTGACCGTGGCCCGTGTTTGTTACAACACGCAACTGGACGTCGGAGGTTTCAAGCGTCAACTTTAGGTTACAATATCTCCGGATGTAATTCACATTTTATAATGCAACAAACGGCACTGATTACGTATTTGTTTATATGTTCAGATGTGCTAACAAAACCAACGTGGTTCCATTTAAAAAAACGTAGGTTTGTGTTAAAAAACATTCTTCCGTGCATTTTTGTGTGGTTTGTATTAAAGAATTACACTAGCCCCTCTCCTCACGTTCGGTCTGTGGAATCGGTTCGTCAGTATTTGATGTGGTTTACGAAATATATGCAGCGGTAACGTTAGGTGACTCACCCTGTATAGTCTTTGCCCTGCCCGACTCACCCTGTATAGTCTTTGCCTTGCCCTTATAAACGGAGCGGTCAAAAGGCACTGGAACGGTAGTCCTATTTGGAGATGTATCACGTACGAAACTGAAATGTTGCGTTTAGATTTTGTGACTGCGCGAGTGTACGCACAATACCCGGGAAGTCTGTTACAGTCAGATGTGTGGTAAATATAGCAGCACGTCGTGAGTTAACAGACTTTGAAGGAGTGTTTGTGCAAGACGCATGGGTAACAGCATATTGGAGATTACACGAGAATTCAGGTTTCCGAGGTGAAAGTATCTAGGATGGACCACAGTATCGTAGAGAAAATATTTTTACACAGATAAACAGACGCACTGGATGCCCAAAACTTATTGCTAGACCGTGGCCAAAGATAGAGCAAGGCTGTGTGACGTTAACAATGAAGTGGTCGTGGCCAACGATAAATAATTATCAAAGTCCTTTGCTAAAATCTTAGACAGTGTAGTAGCGAAGCTTTTATCAAAGATCTCTGATATAAGTCAGAGCGATATTTATTAATTTATTTGCTGCCATTTACAAACGAAATGCCACCTTGTTACTGAGGCGGGTCGTACTTTTACAATACGAAATTGTACATGTACAGAATGTGATACTCAATTGTTATTTCTTACTTCTAATGAGGATTAATAATATTGCAGATTTAAATACTTATAAATTCAAAACTAATTAAGAAACGAAAATCTTAAAATTGGCTATTTATGAATGGAAGATAGTAATTTATGAAAACAGAAAGGAGGTTATGACATATTATAACGTTAAGACATATCAAAAATTCGGAAAAATTTTTCTAAAATAAACAAGATTCTCGCAGTTAAGATGGGTAGATTAAAGATACGAAATATTTATGAAGTTAACAAGATTCTGTGAAATCGAATTTTAGACCATAACCATTTTTAGGTAGAATAAAAACGGAAGATGGGAAATGTGATAGTGGAAGAATGTCCATTTATCGAGTGTGTATGACGGTGAGTGACTTGGAATTGTCCATCAAGCCAACGACCACCAATCACAGCTCTTCATCTAAATCTAGCATCTACTCTAGATTTCCTGATAACTAATCCTTAACCTCTATTTTTTTTATGTTTTACAGGCTATTATGTTGTTTATTTAGGGCATTTCTTCACTTTTATTTACGGTCGTGTCGGGATCAGTGTCATCACCGGATTCCGTGTCGGAATCTGTGCTGTTTTCCACACTGTGGACTCGTTCCTGTCTTTGCAAATAGGCTGTTGTCTGGTTCGGACATGCTCTCTATAGGTCTCTTGGGATGTGAGTGTGTTTAACATGGTCCACTGAATTTCGTCTATGAGCATTGCGTGTATAGTGTCTTGAATAATGTTGAGGTTTAAGTATGTTGTAAGTCTGACGTTGGTACGTCGTCGGCAGTAAAAGACGATGTGTTCTGGAGAGACTTCTTCCCCACATGTGCACGGTGGTGTCTGTCTCAGACCCAAGCGGTTAAAGAGCGTGGGGTAACAACCTAACTTTCATCAAAGTTCGCCATTTATAAATGTCGCTTTGATTTCTTTAAGCTATAAAATTGTGAAGTATACTTGATGCGTGGCTACGACCACAGTGATCATTGCGAAGTATGAAGAATACGAAATTCTTCATAACGCAAGCATTAAAAAAAACGTAATGAGTGGTTGGAATCTTATAAAGAAAGTGATTGCACTGTATATGATCTTCAGCTTACATATAGAAAGAAAGCATGTGGAAGGAGGTGAACATGTGAAAGGTGGAGTGTGTTCAAAGTGTACATAAGTGTAGTAAATGTGTTTGTTTGTACTCTAAAAATGGTTCAAATGGCTCTGAGCACTATGGGACTTAACATCTGCGGTCATCAGTCCCCTAGAACTTAGAACTACTTAAACCTAACTAACCTAAGGACATCACACACATCCATGCCCGAGGCAGGATTCGAACCTGCGACCGTAGCGGTCACGCGGTTCCAGATTGAAGCGGCAAGAACCGCACGGCCACGCAGGCCGGCTGTTTGTACTCTAAATAACCTAACTTAATCTTCATAAATTCCTCCTTAGGTCGTTTGTGTATTGGTTCACATGTTTCTGTAATAGTACATAACACGGTACACTGCAGGATTCGAATATTATATTGCAAGGTGATATAGCTTTCACATGTTGCTAGATATCTTAACCTAATCATGGGACGATGTTTGGCAGAAATAGCATTCATGATTTAAATAATGAAACACTGCACCAGTTACGTATTTTTTTCACGACGATTTGCTAGCGTAAGTTCTCATTAACAAGTAAAAATATTTACATAGGTATTTCTTGTGATGTTTCGGAAAATCTGACAAAGCAAATCTGTCCGACTGCAGCAAACCATAAAAATACAGCTATCGGGCAATGGATATAAACAAAATACCTGTGTGAATGTTTTCTCTTGATAATGAGAAAAAATTCTCGAAACGAGTCGTATTAAGCACGAAAAAATACGTAACTAGTACAGTGTTTAATTATTTAAATTATGAATGACACATTTGCATACTTTCTGTAAACATCAGTCATGGTGAATGAAATTAAGAAATGGCATTTCTTAAATGAGTATCGTGTGTGCAGATATGAGGTGCCACTTTCATGAGGGCAAACTGAAATGTTTGTTCGTCCACGATCAAATAACTTCTGTTGTTCTTTATGCCCTCGCACTGTAGTTCACGAAGCAAATTCTGATGAACACTGCGAGCTTCTCCTCTCGCTATCCACGGATTCACTAACAATCGCTTCCACTTCTCTTCCTTTTCAAACAATGCCCCCGCCACCAACATATGCTGTTTTACACGCGATTAAATGTTCCGCATCCATAACCAACAATTAAGATGAAAACTTTATCGTGCGTGTATTGGCTCCAATGAAGAAGTTTAGTTAAAGAAGTTTGACGAAATCTTTGACAAAAGTTTAATCAAACGTGTACAGTGTGATACGGACCTCAGGCTTCATGTGTTTGTGCCGGCCTGCAGTTCAACACTACACTGCTGGCGTCGAACACACGTGCTCTAAGGCCTGTATTTATCGTTGGGCACACCGTTTGACGAACGGACGCCGTGTCACCTCCACAGAACCGTACGGGGCAATCGACGTTCTGCCATGATTCAGGTAGCCGCCGATTCGAATGCGAGGCGTGGCGAAGCTAAATTACTGGCCATTAAAATTGCTACACCAAGAAGATATGCAGATGATAAACGGATATTCATTGGACAAATATATTGTACTAGAACTGACACGTCATTACATTTTCACGCAATTTTGGTGCATAGATCCTGAGAAATCAGTACCCAGAACAGCCACCTCTGGCCGTAATAACGGCCATGATACGCCTGGGCATTGAGTCAAACAGGGCTTGGATGGCGTATACAAGTACAGCTGCTCATGCAGCTTCGACACGAAACCACTAGCGTACTGTGACGAGCCAGTTGCTCGGCCACCATTGACCAGACGTTTTCTATTGGTGAGAGATCTGGGGAATGTGCTGGCCAGGGCAACAGTCGAACATTTTCTGTATCCAGAAAGACCCGTACAGGACCTGAAACTTGCAGTCGTGCATTATCCTGCTGAAATGTAGGGTTTCGCAGGGATCGAATGAAGGGTAGAGCCACGGGTCATAACACATCTGAAATGTAACGTCCACTGTTCAAAGTGCCGTCAATGCTAACAAGAGGTGACCGAGACGTGTAACTGGATTCATCCGAAAAAATTACGTTTTGCTATTCGTGCATCCAGGTTCGTCGTTGAGTACACCATCGCAGGCGCGTCTGTGATGCAGCGTGAAGGGTAACCGCAGCCATGGTCTCCAAGCTTATAGTCCATGCTACTGTAAACGACGTCTAACTGTTCGTGCTGATGGTTGTTGTCTTGCAAACGTACCCATCATTTGACTCAGGGATCGAGACGTGGGTGCACGATCCGTTACATCCATGCGGATAAGATGTCTGTCATCTCGACTGCTAGTGGGATCCAGCACGGCGTTCCGTATTACCCTCCTGAACCCACTGATTCCGTATTCTGCTAACAGTCATTGGATCTCGACCAATGCGAGCAGCAATGTCGCGATACGATAAACCGGAATCGTGATAGGCTACAATTCGACCTTTATGAAAGTCGGAAACGTGATGATACGCATTTCTCCTCCTTACACGAGGCATCACAACAACGTTACACCAGGCAACGCCGGTGAACTGCTGTTTGTGTATGAGAAATCGCTTGGAAACGTTCCCCATGTCTGCAAGTTGTAGGTGTCGCCACCGGCGCCAACCTTGTGTGAATGCTCTGAAAAGCTAATCATTTGCATATCACAGCATCTTATTCCTGTCGGTTAAATTTCGCGTTGTAGCACGTCATCTTCGTGGTGTAACAATTGTAATGGCCAGTAGTGTATTTCTATCACGAAGTTATGGAGAGAAATGTATCGCTTAGGCTTCAGCAATGGCCGATCAAGTCGTGTCGCATTGCCAACTTATCCATCTTCTGAGCTCTCTCCTTGTAAAGGTCTTCTAAGGATTATGATTCCTCACATATTCTTTTTATTAATATATTATAGTCGATTAATTGTTAACAGTCCTCGATTACATCCACATTCCGGTATTTTCTTCTGGTGATTTCCAGTGCACCTGCTGCTTTTCTATACCACTCTGTGCTGTAGACGAACACAATCACGAAGTTCTTCCTCGTTTCCAAAACAGTATCTGATAAAACTAGAGCTGTTTCATGGAACAAAACTTCCTTCACATTTACCAAGGTTCTTCTAATACCACAACCAGCTGTAATAGCTTTCTTTGCAGTGGTCGTATTTAGTCATGCGAACTACATATAAATACGAGTGTTGGAACTTAAATATTGGCAACTATTTATTTACAACCGATACAAAAGAGTTACATGTTTGCACCTGTCACTTTCCTTCAAAGTAGTTATCAGTGTTGTGTAGAACCAGTTTTCAGCGATGTGGAAGGCGTAGTATACCGTCAGCAGAGCCTGTTGTGTTGATGGTGCGAATGGAGCGGTCTACTGCCTGTCGAATCTCCGGAACAGTTCTGAAGCGAATGCCAGGAAGTGATTCCTTCATCTTCGGAATGAAATCAAAGTCACAAGGACTTATGTCCGGGAAGTGTGGTAGATGGTACAGTACTTCCCAGTACCATCGACCGAACATACCAGCCACAGCTTGCGCTGTATGCGCCCGCGCATTGTCGTGCAAAATGTTGGTTGGATTGCGCAGAAAGTGTCGCCGCTTCTTTCGCAAAGCTGGTCGCAGGTGATGCTCCAAAAACGAACAGTAATACTATGCATTTGATTCCTTCTCGCCCTTTCCAAGACATTCTGGGATACCGTAGAACGGTGAGCGTCCGCGACTCTAGTGCTTGCGCTGTACAATATCCCTCGGGGTGGTGGGGTCAGGGCTCGCGACCACAGCCGTGACCTCGGCCACTGCAGATGCGTTGTACCGCCGCGCGTGGTACCCACTCGGCACATACAGGGTGTTTCAAAAATGACCGGTATATTTGAAACGGCAATAAAAACTAAACGAGCAGCGATAGAAATACGCCGTTTGTTGCAATATGCTTGGGACAACAGTACATTTTCAGGCAGACAAACTTTCGAACTTACAGTAGTTACAATTTTCAACAACAGATGGCGCTGCGGTCTGGGAAACTCTATAGTACGATATTTTCCACATATCCACCATGCGTAGCAATAATATGGCGTAGTCTTTGAATGAAATTACCCGAAACCTTTGACAACGTGTCTGGCGGAATGGCTTCACATGCAGATGAGATGTACTGCTTCAGCTGTTCAATTGTTTCTGGATTCTGGCGGTACACCTGATCTTTCAAGTGTCCCCACAGAAAGAAGTCACAGGGGTTCATGTCTGGCGAATAGGGAGGTCAATCCACGCCGCCTCCCGTATGTTTCGGATAGCCCAAAGCAATCACACGATAATCGAAATATTCATTCAGGAAATTAAATACGTCGGCCGTGCGATGTGACCGGGCACCATCTTGCATAAACCACGAGGTGTTCGCAGTGTCGTCTAAGGCAGTTTGTACCGCCACAAATTCACGAAGAATGTCCAGATAGCGTGATGCAGTAATCGTTTCGGATCTGAAAAATGGGCCAATGATTCCTTTGGAAGAAATGGCGGCCCAGACCAGTACTTTTTGAGGATGCAGGGACGATGGGACTGCAACATGGGGCTTTTCGGTTCCCCATATGCGCCAGTTCTGTTTATTGACGAAGCCGACCAGGTAAAAATAAGCTTCGTCAGTAAACCAAATGCTGCCCACATGCATATTGCCGTCATCAATCCTGTGCACTATATCGTTAGCGAATGTCTCTCGTGCAGCAATGGTAGCGGCGCTGAGGGGTTGCCGCGTTTGAATTTTGTATGGATAGAGGTGTAAACTCTGGCGCATGAGACGATACGTGGACGTTGGCGTCATTTGGACCGCAGCTGCAACACGGCGAACGGAAACCTGAGGCCACTGTTGGATCACCTGCTGCACTAGCTGCGCGTTGCCCTCTGTGGTTGCCGTACGCGGTCGCCCTACCTTTCCAGCACGTTCATCCGTCACGTTCCCAGTCCATTGAAATTTTTCAAACAGATCCTTTATTGTATCGCTTTTCGGTCCTTTGGTTACATTAAACCTCCGTTGAAAACTTCGTCTTGTTGCAACAACACTGTGTTCTAAGCGGTGGAATTCCAACACCAGAAAAATCCTCTGTTCTAAGGAATAAACCATGTTGTCTACAGCACACTTGCACGTTGTGAACAGCACACGCTTACAGCAGAAAGACGACGTACAGAATGGCGCACCCACAGACTGCGTTGTCTTCTATACCTTTCACATCACTTACAGCGCCATCTGTTGTTGAAAATTGTAACTACTGTAATTTCGAAAGTTTGTCCGCCTGAAAATGTACTGTTGTCCCAAGCAGATTGCAACAAACGGTGTATTTCTATCGCTGCTCGTATAGTTTTTATTGCCGTTTCAAATATACCGGTCATTTTTGAAACACCCTGTATCTGCATGACTCACCACCTTGCAGCTTTCGTCAGAAACGTTCTCCAGAAATGTTTTAAATACATACACCAATACGTTGTGATCGTACAGAACTTTCAGAATTTTCAGTACAGTCGCCCGTCCAACACCCCAAATAATTTGACACCGTCAGTCAGTCTCCCCCTCGTCGTCTCCCGTAAAGCAAACTTGCAAAAATTGTGCTTCCCCATTGCACGGAGGTAAACGGGACCCGACTGAATGGACACTTTCCCCTGCACCGTAAAGGTCAGTGGAAACCCAGGCATGGCGCGAAATCTCTCTCTTCCAAAGAGGTCACGTGAAAACATGAATTATATGTTTCTTATAACGTTTATAAACTGCTCTGTCTCGTGAGTCTCTCCAGAAAATAGTTCCTTTAAGCCAGAGGTATAATGCTCAGTTGCAGAAGTTCCTCCCACAGGACTGTTTGTAGTTCCTTTAAGGCAGGGATTCCCAAAGTGGTCGATATCGACCCCTTGGGGTCGATGTCGGTTTCCTAGGGGTCTACATAAACGAAAACTGATTTTTGGGATCGACGAGGTCTAAAAATCGACCCCTATTAAATTAACACAAGTTCTCATTTAAAACTTTCAAGTTATGTAGTTACTGTATTGTTTACATTTGGTTACGTGTACTAAGAATAATTAATATTTTTGTAGGAAATAGCATTGTTGTAGTAATGTAAAGTCTCGAGTTCGTACAAGATGAAAAACTTGGCAAGTCTGTGTGGACAAGTTTGTGCAAGATAATGAGTTCGAGCGTACGTCTTTCAGGCGCGTTTTGACTTGCTCTCTATTTGACGCTTACGCGATTTAACACGAACGAATTCATGATCAAGTCCAAACATGTTCCTGATATTTTACTATTTAACGAGCTTGCACTTAGGTTGAAAGTGCATTTGCGTTTTGAAATTCGTTGGAGTTTCAACGATAATAACTCACATAAGTACTCATTTATTTCAAGAGATTACAAAGTTATTACATAGCTAAATTAAGTGAAGTAAATTTACTGAAAAAGTGGTAAACACAACATACAATGTATTTTAAATAGGTAGGTACAAAAGTATTTGCAAAAATTACTTACACTTAAGTTGTTAAGTAGGTAGGTACCTAAACTTTGAAGTGTTCAGTTTGCTTTGGTTTATGTTCCTATGCTGATAGGTACCTACTTACCTAATACGAATTTTCTATACCTAATTACCTACTATAGTTACTTACCTAATATAACTATCCAAGTTTATCAATGAGTAAGTCAGGAATACCTAACAAGAATCCATTACCTGGGTGTGATAAAAATAAGATAGTGTGCAAATTTAAGTTTATTATTGGTTTTTATTTAGGTAGTTTTTTATTTGCAGGATTACTGAGAGTTTGATGATGGCGGACACGAAAAAAAAATGCAGACAATACATTTTGGACTACTTGAAGTTCGGATTTATTGCATGTCCATCAAATCAACACTTGCTGATGTGTCTCATATGTGAAGAAGTATTCAATAACGAAGCCATGAAGCCTTCAAAAATGGATGTTCACTTATCAAGAGTACACGCTGACAAAAAAGTAAGCCCTTGTCATTTTTTCAAGCACTTAAAGAAAAACTAGACAAAAGGCCAACCATAAGATCTATGTTTGCGTCATCATATATTAAAGACGATGATGGTTTACGAGCGTCCTATAATATATCTTTACTAATAGCGAAGTCGGGGAAACCCCACACAATTGGAGAGCAGCTTATCTTACCAGCTTATCTTACCAGCCATTGCGGAGGTCCTTAACAATGTATTGCACAAACACCGTTCAGAGACGCATAGATGAGATGGGACGCGATGTGGAAAACATTTTATGCAAGATCTTACAGACTTTGATGAATATATATATATATATATATATATATATATATATATATATATATATATATTTATATTTATATTTATTTAAAGCCATTTCTTCCCCATTTTCATCCATATATATATATATATATATATATATATACATATATATATATATATGGATGAAAATGGATGAAAATGGGGAAGAAATGGCTTTAAATATTTTTGTTATTTACTCTTTCAGTACGAACTTTGTTCTAGAATCCCTTTTTTTATGTGTGGTAATAAAAATTCATTTAGACAGAATTAAGCACATTTAAAATCACAGGGTGAACAGATTTTTTCTCCGTTGTAAAGATCTGAAACTGTCGGTTTTTAATCAGGCTTTCTTCAATCACTATTTTGGAGTGACATTTGTTTGTTTCACTAACATTGGTTGCCTGTTCTGTCTCGCAGTCGCAATTTTTCACTGCTGTATTTATATGCCTATCATTGTTGGACCTGGCTGGCGTCACACACGCCTGTGCGTCGCCGTACAGCAAGCCGTTTTTCAGCTCCGCAGGACGACGGTTGACATTCCGCTGCTACAGCGGAATGTCAGTGTGCACCGCCCTTCTTAGGTCCTGCACTTCCGCACTCGAGCCCAAGTCTTTAGCCTCAATCGCGGCGTGCACCTTCTCGTCTATTTTTTGATTAAGGTCGGTGTCTTTTGCCTCTAACCAGTTCGTAAATTCCTTTTCAATTTTGTTCGCCTGTTCGGACATTTTCTGCTCTATTGCTTGACTTGTGTCAATTTCTAATTTTTCCATCCTGTTAGCCAGTACACTTATTTCATCTACGATAATGGCGTTAGCCACCTGAATATTATCTACTCTTTCGCTCAGTTCTTGCACCGCATTGGGTATGGTTTCATAGTTTTGTCTCAAACTAACAATCTCAATTTGCATAGTTTCCAAAGATTGCATTAACTGCAAGTCTCTCTCATGCTGGCATCGATCACGCTCTGCTTGTTTAGCATCACGTTCAGTTTCTCGTTCTGCATGCATAGCATCACGTTCTCTATCACTTTCTGCTTGCATACGTGCAAATTCAGCTACCAGTCTCTGGTTACGCTCTGCTTATTGATGCACAAAGGTAGCTTGGAAATTGAGCATGCGCTCGAACATAACTCTTAATGATTGCACTTCTGACACCTCACCACTCTCTGGTCCGTGTCTAGTGCTTGTGGGTGGCACAGTATTTCTACTTTCAATTGAATCACTGGCTGGCAGTGGCAACATTTCTTGCCCTTCGGCCCCCAGATTCTCACATTGTACTTCCTGAACTACGCCACTAACATTACTTTGTGCCCCACTTTCTAACTCGGTGTCACAGCTTGCTAACTGTTGTTCATTATCCATGTTTATATTTTTCTGACTACGCAGTCTAACCATAGTCAACAAAAGAAACAAAATCTGAACTAAATATCCTAACACTCAGGTTTCACTGACATAATCACACAAGAAATGGTCATTTGTTGAAACACACTTATTATATACTACGATGACTAACTACTCAAATGTCCTGTAATTTAAAAAAAACACTAACAACAAGCACACCACTAATGATCCGAGAACACCGCACTGAGGCTACTTTACTACCCACAGGACAACTACACTGTAGCTTTACCTTTTGGTGATCTATCTTGGGTGCAGCTGCCCCCTGGTATTGTGGTAGGTAATTAATTTTTTGATATAATGAGCTCTCTTCTTCTGCTTGCCTCTGGGTATATAGTGTTCTCATGCAAAAAATCATATACAGGTATTACCACACAATATTGGTTAGGCAAGACATACAATACATGAAAAAATTATTAATTGTTCTCCAACAAAGTTCGACTACAATAATTCCCTAATTATCTCATGGGTATTTTGTGGCCACTGCTTATTCGGGCCCCGCGTTGTTGGGCGCCAGTTTGATGAATATATATATATATATATATAGGGTGTAACAAAAAGGTACGGCCAAACTTTCAGGAAACATTCCTCACACACAAATAAAGAAAAGATGTTATGTGGCCATGTGTCCGGAAACGCTTAATTTCCATGTTAGACCTCATTTTAGTTTCGTCAGTATGTACTGTACTTCCTCTATTCACCGCCAGTTGGCCCAATTGAAGGAGGGTAATGTTGACTTCGGTGCTTGTGTTGACATGCGACTCATTGCTGTACAGTACTGGCATCAAGCACAACAGTAAGCAGCATCAACAGGTTAGTGTTCATCACGAACGTGGTTTTGCAGTCAGTGCAATGTTTACAAATGCGGAATTGGCAGATGCCCATTTGATGTATGGATAAGCACAGGGAAATAGCCGTGGCACGGTACGTTTGTATCGAGACAGATTTCCAGAACGAAGGTGTCCCGACAGGAAGACGATCGAAGCAATTGATCGGCGTCTTAGGGAGCTCGGAACATTCCAGCATATGACTCGCGACTGGGGAAGACCTAGAACGACGAGGACACCTGCAATGGACGAGGCAATTCTTCGTGCAGTTGACGATAACCCTAATGTCAGCGTCAGAGAAGTTGCTGCTATACAAGGTAACGTTGACCACGTCACTGTATGGAGAGTGCTACGGGAGAGCCAGTTGTTTCCGCACAACGTACAGCGTTTGCAGGCACTATCAGCAGCTGATTGGCCTCCACGGGTACACTTCTGCGAATGGTTCATCCAACAATGTGTCAATCCTCATTTCAGTGCAAATGTTCTCTTTGTGGATGAGGCTTCATCCCAACGTGATCAAATTGTAAATTTTCACAATCAACATGTGTGGGCTGACGAGAATCCGCATGCAATTGAGCAATCACATCATCAACACAGATTTTCTGTGACCGTTTGGGCAGGCATTGTTGGTGATATCTTGATTGGGCCCCATGTTCTTCCACCTACGCTCAATGGAGCACGTTATCATGATTTCATACGGGATACTCTACCTGTGCAGCTAGAACTTGTGCCTTTACAAGTAAGACACAACATGTGGTTCATGCACGATGGAGCTCCTGCACGTTTCAGTCGAAGTGTTCGTACGCTTCTCAACAACAGATTCGGTGACCGATGGATTGATAGAGGCGGACCAATTCCATAGCCTCCACGCTCTCTTGACCTCAACCCTCTTGACTTTCATTTATGGGGGCAATTGAAAGCTCTTGTCTAGGCAACCCCTGTACCAAATGTAGAGACTCTTCGTGCTCGTATTGTGGACGGCTGTGATACAATACGCCACTCTCCAGGGCTGCATCAGCGCATCAGGGATTTCATGCGACGGAGGGTGGACGCATGTATCATCGCTAACGGACGACATTTTGAACATTTCCTGTAACAAAGTGTTCGAAGTCACGCTGGTACTTTCTGTTGCTGTGTGTTTCCATTCCATGATTAATGTGATTTGAAGAGAAGTAATAAAATGAGATCTAACACGGAAAGTAAGCGTTTCGTCCACATAACATATTTTCTTGCTTTGTGTGTGAGGAATGTTTTGTGAAAATTTGGCCATACCTTTTTGTATCACCCTATATATATATATATATATATATATATATATATATATATATATATATATATATATATATATATATATATATATAATGTAAAATGAATGGATGAAAATGGCGAAGAAATGGCTTTAAATATTTATGTTATTTACTCTTCCAGTACGAACTTTGTTGTAGAACCCCTTTTTTTACGTGTGATAACAAAAATTCATTTAGACAGAATTAAGCACATTTAAAATTACGTGAACTTTAGCAACCCTGTCATGCTGATAAATTCAAACTAACTGATTAATAACATTTATGACTTTGAAAATTATTTGAATTAAATTTTTTACGTAATTCGGCCTTGGCACATATTATCTAAATGCAGTGGGTTTTTAAATATTTACTGAATTCTTTCCCGGCGTTAGCTATGGAACACAAGACTGTCTCTGTTAGCATAAAATGGTTAAATATTGCCAAGCCGACCTGAATGTTTAATTATCATTGACAAAACACACTTAACTATACATTTAAGTTATTTGCTTTAGAAATGGAAAGAACCAACAGATTAACAACTTCAACGTTAATTATCGGCCTATGAATGCACAAATGTAAAACCAGTAATAAATTCAGTCAGCCTCAGGATCGTTGTAAAAGAAAAATATTTCGTAATTCACTGCTAATTTTACCTGCTCCCGATTTACGGGTTTGGTTAATTTTATAGCGGAACAATTTTTTAAATGTGCCACCGCTGCAAATCTTTCGGTCGCGGCACAGCCCAGCAACACCAACGATAATCGCTAAAAGTGCTGAAAATTCTTTAAAGAAATATTATAGATGACATGGGCAAGCTAATTTACATTAGTAATACACCATTTTGATAAATTATAATGTATTTAGACCATAACAATAATTAAAATTACACACCTTTATAATTTCTCCTATGATGGCGGCTAAAGATAGATACAGACAAAAGAAGTCTACTCATTCATATAATGCTACGTCACAGGTTCCTCTCTCTCTCTCAGCTCTCGAGGGAGACGACAAAGAATGCACATTATGTAGTGCTATTTATACTATTGCTGATTATGAATATCTCTTTGTAATCTTACAACATTATTTTCCTCTGTGGCTAGATTTTACATTTTTTCATCGCAGATATTAATATATTTCGTAATTACATTATGAGTATAGAAATATTACAATCATAAATACATCGAGAATATTATTACAGAAAATATTACAATAATAACCAATGTCCTTTATACAAAATTAAATAATATTTTTTGTTAAACAATTACAGTACATAAGAATTGCTTCATAGCGGCGTACATAGTACAATTAAATGTCATTTCAGTTTATTAATAGTGTGTGTGCTGCCAGGGAACGTTACAAGACCAACAGATTCTCTCTCCAGTTGGACGAGTCTACATTACCTGACAATGAAGCTCTGTTGTTAGGATATGTTCGATTTATCAAGGATGAAAATATGTGCCAAAAACTGATTTTTGCTACATATTTAGAGACTGATACCAGAGGAGAATCGATGTTTCAGGCCATGGAACATTATTTTACTGACAAAGTTATTCCATGGAAGAACATTGTTTCTGTTGTGACTGATGGTCCACTGTCTATGGTTGGTCGTCATAGTGGTCTTATAGCTCACTTAAAGCGACAACTGCCTGATGTACTGGTCATTCATTGCGTGAGTCACAGGCAGCATTTAGTAGCAAAAAGCTGAGTCCTAGATTGCATAAGTCTTTACAATATGTAATAAATGCTATCAACAAGATTCGAAGCAATTCTTTGAACTCTCGGTTATTTGCTCAGCTATGTAAGGAAAACAACGAAGTCTTTACTCTTGTACTTGTGCACACTGAAGATCGCTGGCTTTCAAGAGGCTCTTGCTTAGATTTTCAGCCATTTTTGAATCTGTGTTGCAGTTTTTACAAGAAAAAGATCCGAATTTGAAAGAAAATCTGAACAATTGTAAAACAGATATTTATTACTTGACTGATATCTTTGGAATGTTCAACAAAGTTAATTTGCAACTGCAGGGAGACTACCTTAACTCGATTAAAACAAAAGCAATAATATCGGCCTTCGTGGGTAAATGAATCCTTTATAAACAAAATTTAGGCAGAAATAAATATTCGCAGTTTCCACATTTGTCAAAATTACCAGAAATGCTTCAAGATGATGACATTTTATTATATGTCACTCACTTGGGCGCATTACACAAGGATTTTACGGAGAGGTTTGAGGATCTTTTAAATTTACAAATTCCTCAATGGATAATAAATCCGTACAATACCACAGCCATAGAAGAAGTCAATGTTGTCGGGAAGCAGCATACTCACGCCTTATAAAATTCACATCAGTCTTTCCATTGTGTGCCAGCCTGTCCGCTGTAACTAGTTCTGACGTCATAAATGTTGCGCAATACTTTAAAAATAAAGTAAATAACCTGAAACGTTTCTAGAATGTCAGGAGTAATACTAAATCAATATGTGTTGAATATCAGTTCAATAACTTTAACCATTTTCGAAATTTGGACTTTTTTCTGTAAAAAATCATTGGCGCAACAGAAAAGAGCTAGAAACTTAAAAATATATATTAAGATTCCTTTTGCATAATAATTTAGTAGAAACAGTATTCTGGATCTCACAAATTAAAATTTTAGTTGAAATTCATGATTTTCTGGTTTTTGTCTTAGTAGGCGAATAAATAAAGCTAGGATGTTTAAATATAGGTAGAAGAGATATCCACTATAATCATAAAGATGTGAGAAGTTTCAATTGAATAACTATAAAACTATAGTGATAGCGTATCTCCAAAGGGCAAGTTCAGAGCTCGTCTACTGCGTGTAGTGTAATTAAATTAATTATCTCGCCCAAAATATTTGACTTAGCCACATCAGACTTTTATTAAGATTACTTACCTGTGTGGTGATTGCACAATTAAATTGAGAGCTTCATCGGCCATCAGCAAAGGAAGCAATGATTTATTCGATACCTTAAAGTGGTGCATTACTAGCCCAGCGGCTAGTCGGGAGGACAGATTTGATCAGGCGTTCCCTTAGCCGTCCGCACCACGGCTTTATATGTAAGAACGCTGCGCGAGAAGAGGAGGCCCCAGTCCTCTCCAGACGCTGATTAACGCACCATCTGCGCCGGGAGTCGCGTCGCGTCGGTATCGTTGATATAAACAGCCTCGGATGCAGTAATAAGTTACTCGGGATACGCGTAACCACGAAATCGTTTTCGAGTGAAGTGTTAATTTTGGGATGACTTTAATGATCTATCTTAAGTTTGTCGTATTTTCAGGTGCCACCGCAGGACAGACATTCTACCATTATTAGCGTGGCGTTTGATGAACATTATCATCAAATTATGGCGAGCATTCACTTAAACATTTAATTTGAACAGTTATAGTTGCATCAGTGCATTATACTCTGAACTGCTCTGGTAGTTGGATTGTGTGGATTCTTTTTGGTACGTGACTTTCAGAACATAGTGAACATTTTAGAGAGAATGGTTTTTGATTATTTTGTGGACTGGCAAGACAGCCAATCCACAAGGACGGGAGGCCGAATGGCACGCGTTTAAGCTCACGCAGGATGGCGTGAGGTCTGGAAAATGACAAGGAATTGAGACTAGCAAAAAAGGTACATAGCTGCTGGAATACTTAACGTTAATCCATAATTGGTGATCATCGGTCTGACAGTAAATGCATCACAAGATAAATAGCAATTGATAATGGCACCTTGCTAGATCGTAGCAAATGACGTAGCTGAAAGCTATGCTAACTATCGTCTCGGCAAATGAGAGCGTATTTTGTCAGTGAACCATCGCTAGCAAAGTCGGCTGTACAAGTGGGGCGAGTGCTAGGACGTCTCTCTAGACCTGCCGTGTGGCGGCGCTCGGTCTGCAATCACTGATAGTGGCGACACGCGGGTCCGACGTATACTAATGGACCGCGGCCGATTTAAAGGCTACCACCTAGCAAGTGTGGTGTCTGGCGGTGACACCACAGATTATGAATCCCAGACAATCTCCTAATTCCTCAGAGCTATAAGCTGTAGTTATAAATGTATTTCTCAGATGAAGTGGGCACTAGGAATTCTAATTACAGGCTTCACGTTTTGCTAATCACTTTCTGGTTGGCAATATTGTAGTTGGAGAGCAAGTGTTGAGAACGGCAAACAGCATAAATACAAAACATTTATTCTATTATTCCACCCGCCGCCCCACATATGTTGCTAATCGGCCGGGAAACAAACTGAGTAAAAGTGAAAGTGATTTTTAAATATTCGGATTCAGAAGTGAAATGCGACACGCAACTGAGCAATGGAACAGTGATAGACAGTGTTACGTGTGCATGTGTACGACTCATCTGGATTGACGGAGCTGGCGCTGAGTCTGCACTGCTGGCATCGCGAGAAGTCAGTCTCGCTGCACCGTAGTCTTCCGTCGGAGTGACCGGAGCCGCATCTGCTGTTGCGCAGTTGTCGAGGTGCCGTCTGCAGTTCAACGCGCCACGTCGCATCAGTAATCCTGGTACGCCGCGCTGGCAACGCTATACGTCGTGCAGAAGGAACTAAGTTAAGTGAAAAGCAGTTAAAACTTTTACTAACCTGCACCAAAAGACTGTCGGCGATGGAACCACAAAAAGACACAGTAGTTGAACCTAAATCAGGACCTATGTCTGTTTGAAGGAACTGTAAATCCAGACAACGGTTCAAGTGTAAATATGCATGAAAATAGTAATGTTAAAGTGAAATCCGAACTAGTGTCTCCTGACAGTAGTCTGAAAAAGGGCAACGATTCAATAGTAGAGACCCCTGTAGTAAAGCAGAAATCAGGAAGTGTTAAGTTATTGGATTGTAGGTTTCTTTGATGAATTAAAAATGAAACAGTCATCAGAGATGAGGAGAAGTTAGATATGACTGATCAATCAGAAGTTTCATTTAGTTTTGATGATTCTGGTGTTGGAGCTAGTTTTTCGTCACCTGGGTGTGATAAAAAGCCAGCTAGTGAGCAACCCAAAGATACTGGGGCTATTGATTTAAATGTAATATTACAAGCAATAGCTGCCAGTAATGCAAAAATGTCAGCCAGTAGTGCTCGAATGACAGCTGAGTTAAAATCTGATATAATTGAGGTAAATAACAGGATTGTGGCCAGCCAAACCAATTTTAATAAACGGTTTGAGGCAACGGACAATAAATTAGAATCCAATAAAACTGAATTAGAAACTTCCTTCAAGACTGGCTGCAATAAGTTGAAAGAGTATCTGGACAGTTTAAATTATAAAATTGATTAGAACCATGAGGATATTAAGAAAAAGGTTGCTCAAAAGTTAACTGAGATGTATAAAACAGTAAAATCCGAAGTTGCTGAGGTTTGCAAAGACTTCCAAATGGAAGATGCGAAGCTGGAGCACAAGTTAACAGAAAAGATCGAGGCGGAATCTGAACTACGCTCAGATAGGTTTAAAGATGTTGATATAAAGGTAAACATATGTCAAGCAGAAGTAGACGCAATCAAAACTGATACTACTCATATTGTGCAAAGAGTAGATAATGTTGAAATGAGAGTAGAAAATATTAGTACTAACATTGCTAACATTGAGAGTAAAGTAGCTTCAGTAACTTCTGGTAATTGTAGTATGCAACAAGTTGTAGCTGCAAATGCCGCTTTTGTCGAGTGTCGGCAGTTCTTGCGGTTCGATCCAGATAAAAATATCCACCCGCTAGATTTCTGGAACGATTTTTAAGATGTGATTCCACCAACTTGGTCTGAACGAGAGAAAATCTCATTTATTAGAAGCCATTTAGCAGGTGACGCCATGCGTTGGTCAACTGATGCTACGTTGAAGTGTAAAACATTAGCGGAATTTAAAACAGCTTTCATTAATGAGTATTGGTCTAGTAATAAGCAAAATGAAGTGTTGAGAGAATTTTGGAGTGGAAAACGCTTCAATGCAGGCAAGGAATCTAGTAAAGAGTTTGCCAGGTCATGGATTTCACGTTTGTCGCATTTGGCGGAAAAGCTAAAACCTGAAATGATAATACTAGGTCTTGAAGCCAAACTGCCATGGTATTGGCATACTAGAATCATATCTGCCCCTAGAGACAATCTGGATCGTTTCACTGAATATTTGGAACGTGTAGAGCGTGTTGCTGCCAATGAGGAGCATGCACGTAATAACAGAAATGCTAATAACACTAGTAGTAATTTTAAGAACGAGCAGAATGGCAATGTAAACATCAGAACAGTAGGTGTTCGCCATCCTAAGAGAGGTAGGAATTGGAGAAATAATTATCAGAATCAACAATGGCATCCAAATAATAGTAATTTTGTTCCGAACAAAATTATGCAGGTAAACAACAGCGCGGAAAGCAATACTGTGCCAGTTAACTATAATGGAAATAAAGGAAACAGTAGTAAGCCGAGGCAGGAAAACTAGTTCCCGTCTGCGAGGACACCGGCGCTCACGAGGCGGTTACTTTTCCTAAGCCAGTAATTACAGTAATTGGTAAGACAGATCAGAATACTCAGACTGAACATGTGGATGAGGGGTCGATAGCATCTAAGGATACAGCAGAAATATTAGATCACTCACAGTATTTGATAGTTACCGTGTTAGAGACGCTTTCTACGTGGGAAGAGAAAGAGAAGGCGCATCAGTGTAACGGTAGGGAAGAGCTACAAAATACTGAATTGCCAGGTGAAGAAGCAGAAGAAATTCATGCTTACATTTACGATGAGGATGATGTGCTCTTATCTAAAGTGCCTGTGCAGGATGTTGATACTGTACTAATAGATTTAGGACAGGAGGTAAGTGAGAATGTAGAGGATAGCCTGCTGGGGGTCGATGAACCCAGTAGCTGTGACCAGTTGTCACTGGAGAAGGAACCCAACGATAATAGTGAAACTGGTTTAGCTGTAACAAGTGTTATGCCCGGTCTGGAGGCGCAGAATCGCTCAGACTACAGTAATTTGGGTCATGTTCAGCAAACTAAATGTAATGAAGTCGTGCGGTGTTTCGATTTAAAATTAATAGACCGACTGGAAAACGCAGCTGAAAATGTAGTTCAGGAAACCCCTACACACTTAGACCTAAATGTAATTAAGACAGATGTCGATCACTTTAGTTGGAGACAAATCCAAAAGGAACTATTGGATGAGTTTGAGGAACCACCTGTACAACCTAGAATAAGCCACCCTATAATAATAGTGAATATGTTGGGTATCAATGTACGTTGTCTCTTAGACAGTCAGTCCTTCTTTGATGCATTACCTAGTAAAGACAAGCTTACCGTAATGAGGGTTTCAGGACTAAGAATAATTGGTGCTACTGGCAAGGTGTCAAAAACGGTAAAGCCATAAGCTTTACTCCCCTTTGATATTAATGGTAATTTAATTGATCATCCATGCTTAATTGTAAACAATCTCAGTATTGAGGTTTTAATTGGCATAGATTTCTTGTCGAAATATCAGAGTGTTGTTGACGTTGAAAGAAGCCAGTTAAAAATGGTCTTGCCGATAACCGGACTAATTACGGTACCTTTTATTGATAAACATGTGTAACTAATGATGAAACTTGGGAGCTGCCTATACGAGTTCTGAAAAATAGGAGATATTGGGACGAAGGTGTTAATCTTAGTAAAAGTAAGCTAAACACAGAAGAAAAAGAAGCAATTATTTTGGACCAAATAGAAGCTAAATTGCAGGAAATCGATAAAATTTCAGCTAATCAGAAGGAAGAACTGAGACAGGTTTTAAAAAGGTGTCATAAGGTATTTTCAAATCGACCTGGCGTGGTCAAAGGTTATGAGTGTCAATTAATGCTAGGAAGGAGGCGGTTCGAAAGGAGATACAGAGAATGCTAGAGTGGGGTGTGGTTGAAAAAGCGGTCAGTGAGTAAAATAATCCTCTTGTTGTTGTACCAAAAAGAGACGGGAGTGTCAGATTGGTCTTGGACGCTCGTTGGTTGAATGAAATAGTGGTCAGGGAAAGTGATAGAGCGCAGAACATGGACGAGTTATTGCAAAAGTTCCAGGGAGTAAAATTCTTAACTTCTATGGGCATCACGTGTGGATATTGGAATTTGCCACTGGCGGAAAGTTCAAGGAATTACACAGCTTTCTTGTACGAAGGAGTTTGTTACCAATACCGTGTGGTACCTTTCGGACTTAATATCTCTGTTTGTGCCTTCGTACGTGTCATGTGCCATTTTTTAGGACCAGCCTTAAGTAATAAAATAACAGTCTACGTAGATGATATGTTAATAGCAACTCCTACCTGGGAAGAACTCATAGTTTTATTAGAGGATGTATTAGAGGCTATTGAGAGAGGTGGCATGAAACTAAAGATTGAAAAGACGGAGTGCGTTAAAGAGGAAATAGGTTTCTTGGGATATATGATAAGTGGAAAAGGTATTCTGCCTCACCCAGGCAAGCTAGCAGTCATTGAAAAATTTGAGGCTCCCAGAAACAAGAAGCAGTTGAGATCGATGTTCGGTCTTTTCGGCTTCGATAGGCGTTTTGTTAGTGATCAGGCTTTTAATGCACCCTGTCTTCACCTCCTGCTGAAAACGAATACCCTTTGGGTTTGGACAGCAGAATGCCAACAGGCGTTCGAGGTGCTTAAACAATTTTTAATTAATAGTCCTATTTTACATCATCCTGATTTTGAAAAACCATTCTGAATGTCTGTTTATGCTAGTGGCTATGGTATAGCTGTGGAGATATTCCAAGTAGAAATAGAGAACGAACAAAAAGTGCACAAGACTATAGCTTTCGCAAGTCGATCTTTACAGGCAGCAGAGAGAAATTATGGCACCTCAGAACTGGAAGCATTGGCAAATGTATTTGGTGTACAGAAATGTGAGCAGTAGGCCTATCTATTAGGTCACAAGATAATTGTTTACAGTGACCATAAGGCGTTGACTTTTTTAAAGACCTGTAAGTTGAGGAATGCTTATTTGGTAAGATGGTCATTGTATCTCCAGCAGTTTGACCATGAGGTTAGATAGATTCAAGGTTTAACATTCCTGTCTGCTACTGCAAACAGAAATTTATCTTTCAATATTTTTAAAGGACTGTAAACTTCAGAGACACACAAGCATACTCATGATCACTGTGGTGTCACCGCCAGACACCACACTTGCTAGATGGTAGCTTTAAATCGGCCGCGGTCCATTAGTACATGTCGGACCCGCGTGTCGCCACTGTGTGATCGCAGACTGAGCGCCACCACAAGGCAGGTCTCGAGATACGGACGAGCACTCGCCCCAGTTGTACGGACGACTTTGCTAGCGACTACACTGACGAAGCCTCGCTCCTTTGCCGAGCAGATAGTTAGAATAGCCTTCAGCTAAGTCCATGGCTACGACCTAGCAAGGCGCCATTAGCCTTACAGAGCAATTTATACTTATCGTATAAAGCATGTCTCATCAAGAACGATGTATACAACAAGGATGGATTAAAGTTAAGTATTCCAAAAGCTACGTACTTTTCTTTATAGCATTCATTACGTATCCTGTTACAGACCTATCTCTTGCCTGCGTGAACTAAACGCGTGCCTTTCGGCTACTTCCGTGGCGTGGCTGTCTTGCTACGCCACAACAATCACAGTACATTTTGCAAGGTTCAGCAATTAATGAAATGTCGAAAAAAATTCAGTTTGCATCCACATATGTACAAATATTTAAAGAAACAGCCATGAAAACCTTTTTCAACTTATTCCTTAAATACAAAAGTAGTTTTTCAAGGTTTTTTCAAAATAATTAACTTTAAAGCTGCTCTTCATTAACAGCAGTCCAAAATGTTTGTTGCACATTAAACACTCTAACATACTCAGAACCTATCTTTAATTATCACTGCTATGTTTTAAAACAAGGCAGTCCAAAACTTTAAGTTATTCCAAAAAAACTAGTATCAAAAGCATCTACATCCATTTCAATAAGAATGCATATATATCTTTTATAATAACTTTTCACTGCCTTCAAAAAGAATAGCTTTCTGGTTGCCAATATTGTAGTTAGAGAGCCAGTGTTGAGAATGGCAAACAGCATAAATACAAAACATTTATTCTATTATTCCACCCACTGCCGCACTATGTGATAATGCAAGAAGAGTTGACTACCAGCAGCACAGACGAAGAGCTTAAGCAGAAGTTCAACCAAGGCTATCAGAAGTTCTGGTTGCAACGCAACATTGAAACACAGTATCCTACATTGTGGAACATTGCTGAAAAATACCTTATCGCTTTTCCAACATCATACCTAGTTGAAAAAAGCTTCAGCGTGGTAACAAATATTTTGACGAAACAAAGAAACCGTTTGAAAATCAACAAACGTGGAGATTTAAGGCTGCAGCTCACCAATATTGAACCAGATGTAGCTAGATTGGTAGATAGTCACCAGGTTCATCCATCACACTGAATGTTTTATTTTCTCTTTGCGAATTAATGCTTTTTTAAATATAATTACCTACCTACTTAAGATTCTTTAAGTACTTAATTTGTAATAATCATTATAAATTAAACTTGATATTTACTGAATTGTATGTCTTAATTTTGTTAAATTTTGATGATAAAATGAAGTCATCTTTACTCACTTAACCAAGTGCAAAGTTTTCCAATTGGTACCTTACTACCTAAGTATTTTGTATCAATAGGAAAAAACTAAAGATAGGTCCCCTTATTCATAATAGTCTGCTAACTTAAAGCATTGCTAATTCTCACTCTGTCTTCTTCTATTGACCTAAGTCAGAATGAAAAATAACATTCTGTAGCAGCTGTTTTAAGTTAGCGGACCATTATGAATAAGGGGGTTGATCTTAAAAATAGGTAATATGGCCATGGGGGTCTGAGGTAACAGTTCATTTTGGAAAAGGGGTCACTTGTCCAAAATAGTTTGGGGATCCCTGCTTTAAGGTATACACCAGCTATTCCACTGTATGGACGGATACCTTGCCTCCAGAGTAACACATTACCAACGTTTCCTCCTTCCATTTTAGTGCCCCACAAAATCTACATGCCTTGTTTGTAGAGTCAGTTTTGATGAGCCTGTGGTTTTTGTGATCCAAAGTTGTATCATAGTAGAAAGCATTTTTTTTACAAAATTCCAGAAAAAATCAAATAAAAACAGTCTCGATTGCGTTTTCAGATTTTTACAGATTAGTAACCGGTTCCGGCCCTTTCCTCAGACCATCTTCAGGCTTTTCCCAACCATTGTTGTTGCTGGTGGCGGCAGACGGAGCGTGATCCCTAGAAGTAAGGATGTCACTGCTCATTAACGAATGACAAACTGAAAACGCGATCGAGACAGTTTTTATTTGATTTTTTGAATTTTATACCGATCTGTGCTTTGCTCCAATTACAGAATGCTCCCTAAAATTTTAAAACCCCAGATATTCGTTGCAAGTATTTGCCGACGTCAACCTGTCTCTGAGCAACATCATGTCGGTGTGCATCTTGTTCTTCGACTGTTTCAGAGGAGACGCACGGATGTTACTCCGAGAAGTTGCATCTTCAGCTGTCTCAGGCGCATGCTGAGATGCAATGCGTTCAGCGTCCCGCTGACGTCGAGCATCAGATTGTACGTTCGAGCATTTGCCTGACGCTCTGGCTACTCAATTCTCCAGTCTTCGGCATGTGCAAACGATTGTTGCTGTCTGGTTATCACAATAGGTTGAGTTCATTTTGAGTTCTGCTACAGATTCGACTTCCATCTCCCAAGCATTAGAAATGCAAACAGTGGCACCTAACTGAGGAACCGATGTTGTAAGGTATTCGACATAAACAACCTAACCTAATAACCAATTACAAAACAACAATACAGTCATCTAAAATAAATACCAAGTCAACCAATGAAATAAATTATAAACATAACAGAGAAACAAACTGTCAAGAACGTACTAACGCCAAGCAAACCAACGAAAGAAACAACAAACCTAATGGGAAACAAACTATCCAGATCCACAAGCCATCTAAATCACAAAAGAAGTTACAAATCACTCAAATCTAATCAGAAAAGCCATATCAGTGTCCTAAAAGCAAACCTTCGAATACTAGAAACATTTGAATCACCAAAGAAATTATGATTCGTTGAAACCCAAAGAGAATACAAAGTTTAAGAACCCCAATAACATCACAATCTTCGACCATGTATGGTCGAAGATTACAGTCTAATACCCTCCATCGTAATACAGAGGGAAAATAGTGTTAAATATCCCAATAATATTACAATCGAATACACATTCTACATTCTGCGAAATATTTTCAAGAGCATACGTTACATTGTTACGAACTTTAGCGATGATTTTATAATAAAGCAATATTTCTGCTTTCGTAAATTTATATACGTACTTCCTTCATTTGTTAAAAGAAATCAAAATGGGTGCTGTGTAACCGCTATTTCCAGTTTTGAAACTGCATTATGACACTATTCCGTTACAATGCAACAGATCATCGAAGATTCATCACAAACTCAACATCCTCGGTACGATTTGTTGTAATTAAATGTCATTTTAAGCCATATTAGCAGTAATATCCATGGCGCACTACTAATACAATGTCTGAAATTTTTGTTACCGTGTGTTCCGCATATGCACGCGGTTAGAAACATGACGTTACGAAGGTGAATTATATGTGAATATAGTTCCCCATCCAACTGTAGTTAATTTCTTTTACTTCGTGTTTGTCAAAGATTCTGGGAGTATCTTATTTAAAACTGAAATAGTTATTGTACTGCTTCTCGCATATATTTAGTTTTTCATTGCGAGTCCGTTGATTGCCGATTGACGTCCAGCACGACCGAGTCCTCCGACCGGTCCTCACCGGTGGCCAACCCAGTCAGGCAGCAGTAGCCGACCGAGACAGACGCAGCAACAGGGAAGTAACCACTTTTGTGACATTTACGAGTTCCTAAGCAGGAGTGAATTCTATTATATCATCTGCGTGCTTTAATAGTTTAGTTTATTGAGTTTCTGCGTGTAAATTTAATTTAATATCTAATAGCCACAGGTCTCGCGTTTTCGTTTGCGTCGGAAAGTAAACCGAGTTTGCGACATATTAAAAGTTTCTAATCAGGGGCGAATTATTTAGTTTCATCTAGGTGCTTCGATAGTTATGTTTTTGAATATCTGCTTATTATTAGACACAGCTCCTGCGTTTTAGTCAGGGTCTACAGTAGACTTGCGCAGGATGTGCTGATAGTCCGTTTATCTGCATAGTTTAGTTTTCCACGGTCTTTTGTATGGACAGGGATTGCGATTGTTGTGTGCGGATGCGAGCCGAGTTGGTGACACTTCGCTCCCAGCTTCAGGCTTTGATGGCTTTGGTTACACAGCTTGAGGCAGCAGTGGATGGGCACCACTGTTGTGGGCCGGCTGTGGGGATCCAACGGACTTCCAGCACATCCGAGCTCTCCAGTCGGTCCTCATCGGTGGCCAATCCAGTTACTGCTCGCACTGATTCCTGTTGGTTGGTCTGACAAACAGGTCCCACGTGCTGTCCGTGGCTGACACTGTCGCTGAGCCAAATGCTTTCGCCTGTCCTGTTTCAGAGGAATCCACTCAGCCTACAAGATCCGGGCAGTCACAGAGGGTGGGATTATTGGTAGTTGGGAGCTCCAACGTTAATCGCATTATGAGGCCCCTTAGGGACTCGGCTGACAAGAAGGGTCAGAAAACCAATGTGCACTCCGTGTGCACACCGGGTGGAGTCATTCCAGATGTGGAAAGGTTTCTCCAGGTTGCCATGAAGAGCACAGGGTACAGCCAACTGCAGGTGGTTGCTCACGTAGGTACCAATCATGTGTGTCACTTTCGATCAAAAGAGATTCTCTCTGGTTTCGAGCAGCTAAGAGAAGTGGTAAAGGCTGCCAGTCTTGTTTGCAAGATGAAAGCAGAGCTGACCATTTGCAGAATAGTCGACAGGACCGATTGCGGACCTCTGGTCCAGAGCCAAGCGGAGGGTCTGAATCAGAGGCTCAAGCGGTTCTGCGAATGCCTCGACTTGCGCCAAAGGGTGGTTGGGTATCGGGTTCCGCTGAATAGGTCAGGTGTCCACTATACGCAGGAGGCGGCTACACGGGTACCACAGGCTGTATGGCGTTGACTGGCCGGTTTTTTTAGGTTGGAGGGTCTCGGAAAAACACAAGAAGGGCTTCAGTCACAAAGCGTACAGGCTGAACACAGGAAGAACGTAGCCACAGGAACCATTGGTAAAACAGTTGTAAATTGTTGTAGCTGCGTTGGGAAAGTACCAGAGCTCCAAGCGCTAATAGAAAACACTGATGCTCAAATCGTTATAGGCACTGAATGCTGGCTAAAGCCGGATATAAGCTCAGCCGAAATTTTTGCGAAGACCCTGTCGGTGTTCCAAAAGGCTAGGCTAAACACGGTTGGCGGTGGCGTGTTTGTTCCTCTGAGAAGTAGTTTAACTTGTCGCGAAACTGAAGTAGATTCTTCCTGTGAGTTAGTATGGGCAGAGTTCATTCTTGACAACCGGAATAAAATAATAATTGAATCCTTTTACCAACCTCCCAATTCAGATGATACAGTTGCTGAAAGGTTCAAAGAAAACTTGAGTTTGATTTAAAACACGTACACGACTCATACGATAATAGTTGGGGGTGACTTTAATTTAACCTCGATATGTTGGTGAAAATACATGTTCAATTCGGGAGGTACTCATAAAATATCATCCGAAATTGTGCTAACCGCATTCTTTGAAAATTATTTCGAGCATTTAGTTCATGAGACCACGCGAATAGTAAACAACAAATAATTCTGAGATAATAATGAGCATCAAAACCGATTCAGAGATTAGTGAACACAGGGTTGTCATAGCGAGACTGAATACTGTAATCCCCAAATCCTCGAAAAATAAGCGAAAAATATACCTATTCAAAAAAGCAGATAAAAATTCACTTGACGCCTTCCTGAGAGACAACCTTCACTCATTCCAAATTAATAATATAAGCGCAGACCAGATGCGGCTTAAATTCAAAGAAATAGTATCGGCAGCAATTGAGAGATTTAAACCAAATAAATTAACAAACGACGGAGCTGATCCTCCTTGGTACACAAAACGGGTTAGAACACTGTTGCAGAAACAACGAAACAAATATGCCAAATTTAAAGAGACGCAAAATCCCCAAGATTGGCAATCTCTTACAGAAGTTCAAAATTTAGCGCGGACTTCAATGCGAGATGCTTATAACAGTTTCCATAACGAAACTTTGTCCCGAAACCTGGCAGAAAATCCAAAGAGATCCTGGTCGTATGTGAAGTATGTTAGCGGCAAGAAACAATCAATGTCTTCTCTGCGCGATAACAATGGAGATGCTATCGAAGACGGTGCTGCCAAAGCAGAGTTACTAAACACAGCCTTCGATATGCCTTCACAAAAGAAGACGAAGTAAATATTCCAGAAATCGAATCAAGAACAGCTGCCAACATGAGTAACGTAGAAGTAAATATCGTCGGAGTAGTGAAACAACTTAAATCACTTAACCAAAGCAAGTCTTCTGGTCCAGACTGTATACCAATTAGGTTCCTTTCACAGTATGCTGATGCGTAAGCTCCATACTTGACAATCATATACAACCTTTCGCTCTACGAAAGATCCGTACCCAAAGACTGGAAAGTTGCACAGGTCACACCAATATTCAAGGCCCATATCGTTAACGTCGATATGCAGCAGCATTTTGGAACATATATTGTGTTCAAACATTATGAATTACCTCGAAGAAAACGGTCTATTGACACACAGTCAACATGGGTTTAGAAAACACCGTTCCTGTGAAACACAACTAGCTCTTTTACTCGTATGAAGTTTTGAGTGCTATTAACATGGGATTTCGGATTGATTCCGTATTTCTTGATTTCAAGAAGGCCTTTGACACTGTACCACACAAGCGGCTCGTTGTGAAATTACGTGCTTATGGAATATCGTCTCAGTTATGTGACTGTTTTTGTGATTTCCTGTCAGAGAGGTCACAGTTCGTAGTAACTGACGGAAAGTCATCGAGTAAAACAGAAGTGATATCTGACGTTCCCCAAGACAGTGTTATAGGCTCTTTGCTGTTTGTTATCTATATAAACAATTTGGGAGATTGGTCGGTTGGTTGGTTTGGGGGATTAAAGGGACCAGACAGCTACGGTCCTCGGTCCCCAATTTGGGAGACAATCTCAGCAGCGGTCTTCGGTTGTTTGACGCTGTCGTTTGTCGACTAATAAAGTCATCAGAAGGTCAAAACAAATTGCAAAACGATTTAGAAAAGATATCTAAATGGTGCGAAAAGTGGCAGTTGACCCTAAATAACGAAAAATGTGAGGTCATCCACACGAGTGCTAAAAGGAACTCGTTAAACTTCGGTTACACGACCTAAAAGCCGTAAATTCTACTAAATACCTAGGTATTACAATTACGAACAACTTAAATTGGAATGAAATACATAGAAAATGTTGTGAGGAAGGCTAACCAAAGACTGCGTTTTATTGGCAGAACACTTAGAAAATGTAACAGATCTACTAAGGAGACTGCCTACACTACGCTTGTCCGCCCTCTTTTAGAATACTTTGCACGGTATGGGATCCTTACCAGATGGGACTGACGGAGTACATCGAATAAGTTCAAAGAAAGGCAGCACGTTTTATATTACGGCGAAAAGGGGAGAGAGTGTCACTGAAATGATACAGGATTTGGGCTGGACATCATTAAGAGAAAGGCGTGTTTCGTTGCTACGGAATCTTCTCAAAAAATTCCAATCACCAACTTTCTCCTCCAAATGCGAAAATATTTTGTTGACATCGATCTACAAAGGGAGGAACGATCATTACGATAAAATACGGGAAATCAGAGCTCGTACGGAAAGATTGGAATAATAGAAAATTGTGAAGGTGATTAGCTTGTCAAAAAAGCTAAAAACTGCTTTCTAGCTAAACTTGATGCCTTAAATTGATAGTAAGCTCACATGTATGACTTTTTTGTCACGTTACCCATCCCATGGGAACAGTAGGAACGTTGACTGTCCCATGGGAACAGTTATTTGTTTCGGAATAAAAGGCAGCCTGTGTGTTAATTCAGAGTTTAGGCTATCTACATTCCATAGTTCATCTAAATCCGTCCAGCAGCTTCAGCATGAATGGGAAACAAACATATTAATTAGTTGAAGAAGGATACTAAGCAATTTCTGGTTCTGTGCATCGCAAGTTTGATTATATTTGGATGTGAAGCAACGTCATCTTTCCTCACGTCTGTGCCTGTTGTCAGGAGATATGACCGTATACCATAATCAAGCCTCACTAAACTCCTACGACGTTCTACACGTAAAGAATATCCAATGTTTGTCATACAGCGTTTACGCGTAAAGAACACCTTCATTGTGGGTCTTGAAGGCTATTCCACAGATGACCAGCAGTTAAGGAACTCGTCAGCTTTCTGATGTTGGTATCACAGGGCGTGTGCAAACTCGTAAACGAACTCAGTTGTCATAAAGCAAACGTTAGCGGAAAGCAGTATTTAATTGTCTAAATTTCTAACAATAAGCTCCCAGAATGTTTTACAAACGCGAAAGTAAAAAAAAAAAAGAAATAAAGAGGTATTTTCTTACAGCGTTGATACTCGGAATATTCGTATGTTTCTATTTCATCTGATTTATTAATAGCTTGTTAACGGTGTTACCGCTAATATGGCTTGAACTGACATTTAATTAGAGGAAATCGTACCAAGAATGTTGGGTTTGTGATAAATCGTCAATGCTCTGTTCCCTTGAAATTAATTACTGTCGTAACACAGTCTCCAATCTGGATATCAGCGTTTGCACAATGTGCTTTTTGATTGGCCTTCCTGTTGTGGCTTTTCATTGGTGAGTGCTTAAAGCTCAGTTATCATTCCGTATCTTGTACTGTACACGTTTAAAAGTAGCGTATGTGTTAAACCAGGTTATAAGCTATCTCCATGTCAAATTTCATCCAAATCCATTAAGCCGTTTGACTGCGATGAAGTAACAAACATACAAACAAACTTTCGCATTTATAATATACATGGGATTCTTCGCTGAATTACACTGGCTGCTGATGTAAAGTAAACGGTTTTGCACTGCATTATTCAAAAACAGTGATTAACATTATGATGTGTTGTGATTTATGCGTATGCGTAAGTATGAATCCAGAGACAATATGCGTAGGCGTAAGTATGAATCCAGAGACAATAGTGTAATTGAGTGCCTTTAATTTTTCGTATTGTTGCTTGTTTAGGTTAGAGTGATTCTGGAGACTGCATGAACATGTGGTGGAAATGGCAAGTCATTAAGTAAAGGCATTTTTGTGTACTCCATAGGCTGACAGCACTGATTCTACGATGTCATAACCTCGTTATTGTTCATATGAATTTACTCTGTTGGTTCAGTGACTAGCTCTGTTCATAGTAACTTCAGAACATTTGGTTACGAGTGCCCCATTGGCCGTAAGGAGTAAGTGTAGTATTCGTTTTCTGTACTCTGGAGGGACTAACGCTGCGGAGAATGCAGCTGACATATGGTCTGTATCCGCTACAGAGAAGGGCGCTCGGATTTGCCATCCACCATCGACATATCTGATTTAGTTATTCGTGGTGATTGTTGTGTCAGAATGGATGCTGTTGCTCTAAGTTGAATAGTAGGAACGGTTCTGAATTTTCAGTAACCGATGTATCTCTCAACTACCGTAAACATTGTATTCCTTGTCTAGTACGTCAGCTGACACCAAACACAAATAGGAATGTTTGGAACTGTCGGAATCAAGATTTAAGGCTTCTTGAAAAGGAAGAAAACTTCCCAAGTCAGTTATTAACCTTTGATGAGACGGATGTACATCGCTATGAACCGTTGAGTAAGTGGTAGAGGATGGGATGGAAACATCCATCTTCGCCAAAGACAGAAAAGTTAAAAAGCTACGTTTCTGCAAGAATACTGATGTGGGTGTTTTGGGGTACGAAATATCAATTTCCTATTCATCATATTCTTAAAAGCCAAACAATGAGGTACCGCAAGATCTGGAATCCAAAATCACAGCAAAGATGAGAAGTGCTCGAGAGATTTAGTGTTGATTAAGTATACAGCTCTGAAAACAACCCAATGCTTTCAAAATTTTGGTTTTGAGTATCTGGAGCACTGACCGTACAGTCCAACTGATTTTCGCCATTTTGGTCCGCTGAAGGTGCACTTGCCCGAATACAGGTTTTGGTCGGATGTCAAGGGTCAAGGGTCGTAGGTGATGTACATGATGCCACTAAAGCTTCTTTAGGGATGTAATGCGAAAGCTCGTCGAGACAGAGAGAGACCAGTTGCACGGAGGTTAACTGCGACCGTGTTTCTCCAAATAAATCGTTTTGCAGGACGTAGTGAGAAAGCTTGTCAAGAGGTAGACAAACTTTATAGGGCGTGGCGGATTATATAGAGAAATGAACGTCCCTGCAACGCTATTTTCGCAGTATCAGTTTTCTTTGTAAACACTGAATTTACTTTTTGGCGTGTTTAGTGATCCTCCCACTCTCAGCAAATATTTTTACTTGAATTTATTTTATATAAAATGTTTAAGAGTGAATGACCGTATTGATCTTACCTGGTTGGTGGTTATGCAACCGGAATTGCCTGTCATGATTTACGCACACGCACGCCGCAGCTGTTCGGCATGTGAAA
The DNA here is from genome assembly GCF_023864345.2 of Schistocerca serialis cubense. Classification (NCBI taxonomy): domain Eukaryota; kingdom Metazoa; phylum Arthropoda; class Insecta; order Orthoptera; family Acrididae; genus Schistocerca; species Schistocerca serialis. The sequence goes on along the minus strand of NC_064638.1, from coordinate 1,230,979,217 downwards.
ACAATGAAATGAATACAGCGAGAAACCACAGAAAGTTGCCATGCGTTTTTCACTGTTAATGATTTGACATTACATGAGCAAAAGGTTTTGAAATGTTGTTAAAATTTATCTTGTGAAACAATATGGCTGATAGAGCTTCGGGTATATGACGTCAATAGTAGGAAATTGATTAGGTTTGCCCGACATACAATGCACACTGTCGAAAGTGATTGCCAATACAAACACTCACGTAACAAAATATTATTGTAACGAAGTAATCCTTATTATCTGAGCATCCAGAATGAAAAACACTCGACTTCGGTTATATTTTCAGTATCTGCCTTCAAGTTAATTCTTTAATAAAACATACACTGTTATTAGATATCATGAAGCGAAATCAATCAAGTCAGAGTATTTTATTAAGTAAGCAAAAAAAGTATTCATGAGCACTCATGTTTTATGGTATCGTCAAAAGACTGAATATTCTACCGATTTTTATTCCTGTAATAGTACTCAAGAAGACAGGTGAAGCCCGCAAATTATTACGTAAATGTAAAGCTATTAGCGGTGTATGGGCGCAATCCAGCAATGATCTATGATGGCTTATGGTCCATAGAAAAAACTTACGTATTTACTTAATAATTCAAGGAGAGGAGCTTTTCAGAAAGGCACAAAGTTGGTTAATATTTTAACTGTTGAACTCTGTTCTGGGATTAAGCACAAAGTAAAGCATTTAGAATACATACGTTTTCGTTTTACAAGCAGTAAGGGTCAGAGGTGCTATTACACAACAACTTCCTTCTTGACAAATGAGAGTTAGTTTTCTCTTTGGCGGCGCTTTATGTGTTTATTATGCCAGAGAGGTTGATGAGTTTATCCAAAGACACAATGTCATCTGCTATTGGCTTTCGTTTCATACTTCACCATATTTTCACAACACGACATTGTTTTCTACTTTATCGTATTGGCACACGTGAGATTTCAACACGGATGCTACATTTGTCCTTGTGTATCATTGTCTATGAACTCTTTCTCTGTATTACCGTGTTTACAAAGCGTTTGGAAATGATTTTCACCAGGCACTAATTTTATTTACTGTGTTTCCTTTCAGTGATGTTTCCTGTGGCAGTCAAACGATTAGTTCTAGCCGCAAGCAATCCCACAACCATTTACTGCGAATTTGGTTTATCAAACGGTAGGAACAACCAAAACTTGTGTCGCTTTTATGCAGAAAAACGTTATTACGACAAGCAAGGAGTGACAAAGGCTCTCCATAGGCTAAAAAATGCTCCTGTTGTAGTACAATAAGGCGGATATGCTCCTCTTTAAAAAAAAAAAAAAAAAACAGAGAAGGGGGGAACTAGTTGCCCCAGTCTCATTCCGCCTTCCTCAAAAATTTTGGCATACGACCATATTCTCGTTCTTTTAACACAGAACATTCTAAATCCTTTCACCCAGTCACTGTTTGTAGTGAAGCCTTCATACTCAGCATCTACCTCACACTACGATTGTCTATATACGTCTCGCTCCCACTGTCTCAATTTTCTCCCTACGGCACTTTTTTCTGTCTGGCCACTATTAGTCTTCCTTTCTTTCTCTCGCTCTTCCTTAGCACTGCCTCTCTCTGCCCCACTGCCGTTGTCTCATTATTTTTCTCTCCCACTGTCACTGTCTCTTTCTTTCTCACTTACAGTCTGCCGTTTGCCTTTCAGCACCATTGTCTCCTCTTCAGACATGTCCTTGTGGATGGTTATCTCGGAGTTTTGACCCTTAGACCGGAAAACTGTAACACGTGGGCGTAGGGGATGGGGCAAAGTGGGGAAATTTTTCGTGTTAAATTTCGTCATTCTGCAGGGGGAGGGAAGATGGGGGGGGGGGGGGGTGTTTGAGTGCCACAAGCCTATAATGGTCTCCACTCATCTCCCTTTTTTTTATTTTCACTGTCTCCTCTTCCTTTTGTTCCCACTCTTACTATCCCCATCTGTATCACTTCCTCCTTTTAAAACCACTGTCTCAGTGACCATCACCATCCCTTCTCTCTTTGGCTCCCATCCACCTTCCTTTCACTTTCTCTCTCTCACCATCACTGTCTCCTCTCTCTTGCCTTTTCACTGGCACTGCCTTCTCTCTCTTCCACCTTTAATATTACTCTGTTACTTTCTTTCAACACAAAAAAGCGCGAACATGTTCGCATGCAAATTTTTTTGGTGAGAAAGGTGGAATGAGAATTCACTCTGCTGGTTAACCACATTTTTTTCAGACTCTTTTAAAGAGAGGTATGTCTGCCTTTTTATGCTTCAATACGCCCATTTTTCCTTTGTTTTCCTGTCACAGCAAGATGTGCTGCTTATATAGAACGATTTGTAGATCAGTGAATTTTTGACAGTTTACTTATATACTTCGACAGATTTACATACTCTGGCACAAACAAATAACAAATAAGTAGGCACTGGGTTGACGTAAAATAGTCTGCCATCCACCGCAAGTTCACTTCACGTTACTTTACATGAAATGCACTACATATTGACATCACACCTACAGTATACCAAACAATTTGGTGTTTGATTTGCAAGTGCAGAGAATTTCCAGCGATAAAATAATTTTTCGCAAGCTGCTTACATCGCCAGGTGGCACCACCGAATAATATTCTGGTTAAGACAGCGTGTGTAGGCGTGAAGTTTCCTTTATGGAGACAGAGCGCCATAAAGTTTAATTTCTGAAGAAAATGGAGAGTAAAAACGTATTTTGGTGACCTTAGAACCCTTGCGATGACCCCAGAATCCTCGCCATACATTCAGTACGTACGTTAAAACTAAATTTATCGCCCAGACCAGATAGTACATGCATATTTTACTTGCGTAGGTACGGTAACTTTGAACCTCTTGACGTAACTAACGGACAATGGTATCGAAGAAAGGTTCAAGGTTCCCCGAGAACATTATCTTAGGAAGATACGGTAAAAATTTCAACGCTTTGCCATGAACAGAGAGTATAGAAGTGACCGTCCTCAAAATTGGCACTTTTGCTACCGGGACACCACACCTAATGCAAAAGGACCTATCGATTTGTTCAATTTTGCTAGGCTGGAGGAGTAATGGGTAATGTTTAAATTTTGACCTTATGCTATACGGTAGCTACAGTATGCCCGTTCTTCCGATAGGCATAAAAATTGTCGGTAAGCCAAGGGTTGTCTAAAACACTTGACCGTGGTCTCTGTGGTAGGTAGAACCAGAGATATGATCGCGGGAAGAATTTCATTTTCGAGTGAGCTTTTTTGGAACATACTGGGTGCAGGTACCTTATCCTGTAGGGCATGGACAGGTCGTAATATTTTAAATATGTGCACAGTGCACAGAAACTGTACTTGGCAAGCAATTTCAGATTTTTGAAAAATTCATTGTCTACGTAGAGAAGGCTGTTCAACTACTGAGCTGTTATAGATTCAAGGAAATTTCAGCCTAATACCAGACACAGAGTAACACATCTTTGTCGGTGTACCAGAATAGCTGATAGCTGGACAGTAGGTGGAGAATATTTGAATACATAGACTTTTTATACTCCATCACATTATCATACTGAAACATCCCCTTGAAAAATTATGAAAGACTGTGCTGGTAAACATCTACGTTATTCAATTTTCAAACAGCTGAGCAAACCTCAACGTACTCAAACAGTTTTCTCTTTACGTATTCTGATCATCATTAAATTTACACACAATATTTTTAGCGCAACGCAATCTGACTTTCAATAATCCCTACAAAAGAATGGCCCTGACTTCCAATAACCTATACCCTTCATGAGTCAATTACCTCAAAAAAATCTTCGTTACTCGAACTACTGCAATACAGCGAGCGCCAATACTGCCAGCTAAATAAAAGATTCTAACTACTGAAGGCACTAACTACTGATAGACCTAGTCAACAAATGAAAGATTTTGATAGAGAACAAACAATGTATTTACCTTAATAATGTTCAAAAGTCACCACACACACATATATATATATATATATATACTTCCTTTTTCTGGCGGACACATCCAGATCGTCCGCTTATAGTAACCTTTCAAAACTCTGTCATCTCTCTCTCCACATCCACCACTGCTGGCGGCTCACCTACAACTGTTCAATGCTATATGCTGTTCACATCCAACTGCCCAGCACTAAACAAGCGAATATTCCGACAGTGAGTCCAACCAGTCACAGACTGCACACAGCACAGTCAGTGATTTTCATTCAGATCGCTACGTGGCGTTACCAACATAAAAATATAAGCAACCTAATTACAATACAAAAATCTCAGTGTTGCCAATAGAAAATGGAGAACTGTTTCTACTTAATGCTAGCTAAAACGGCAAAAATACTCTGGATACTGATACTGCAATTTTCAAAGTAATGCATATTTTTACTGCATCAAAACTATTCTGAACTCAACACATATGAAAAATTCAAAAACTTGAGTTAATTAACAATTTTGTCCCCCATTTTCTTTTCCAGCAGAATGAGATCGTTAACAATTTGTTACTTTTTGAGAAAATAGAACGCCAACAACCGCCCTTATGATTTTACTAATTTTTTTGCAACCAGTTTCGGCGCGTCAGTGCTCCATCTTCAGGCTGTAGCTGATTTGGAAGGGGTTGACATGGTCCCTACATACATCGCTTCAGTGGCCAACATAACTGGTTACGCGGTTTATCAGAAAAATTCGGTATTAGCACTCTAACCATCAACTGCCAGCCAGTTATGCTGTCGTCTGATGCGATATATAAATAGGGATCGTGTCAACCCCTTCCGTATCAACTGCAGCCTTAAGATGACACATCGAAGTGCCGAAACCGGTGCAACAAAAATACGCAAATAAGATCATAAGGACAACTGTGGGCGTAATATTTTCTCACAATAGTAAACGGCCGTCGTCTCAAAGACCTCCTGTCAAAAGGATGGACATACTAAAAATCTGTTGCCTTTGTTTAGATTGATCAGTCTTATAGTTCATAGAGCTGCACTCTGAAAAACATGACATCGGTACTGATCCCAGTGGAACACAGCTGGTTTGGCGCAGTTGTCCGGTCAACATTCTTAGTAGAGTCTCATAATAATTAACTTATTTAATAAACATCTAAGTTCTTAATTTCTATTTTCAGATGTGTGGTTTCGTTCTTCTGAGAGACATCATCAGATACGTACATTGCTACTATCATCTAGGAGTGTAGATCTGATAAAGACCTCTTAGAAGATCAAAGGGGGTCATCTAAAAGCAAAAAGCCACAAATGCTGTCACGACTGTGTTATCAAATATGTTACAATGTTAATAGATCACTGGTGTGGTGTCATGAAAACCTTGGTGGACAGAGCCAACAAAATCTGCGAGCCGGCTTACTTACAAGATGAACTGAATCACCTACGGTCAGCCTTCATGAAAAACGTATATACCAGCAAGGAAATTTATGGAGCCCTCCATCAAAGAAGAAAAGAAGCCAGAAATCCAGAGCGACGGTCACTTACTGGAAAATTTTTCCTACCGTTCATTAATAAGGTCACGGACTGTATCGGGAAAGTGCTGGCCAAGTATGGGATCGAAACGATCTTCAGACCCACCAAGAAGATTAAGGAATATTTAAGAACTGCAAAAGACGCCCGACATCCCCTAGCAACACCTGGGGTATACTGGAACAACAAAAAGAAGTGTAAACACACGCTTAGCCGAACATAAAAGAAACTGTCACTTAGGACACATCGAAAAATTGGGCGTAGCTGAGCAAGTTTTTCGAGATGGGAATCACGAAATTAAATTTAATGAGACATGCGTTCTAGAACGAACATCCCATTATCATGGGCGCATGTATAGAGAAGCAATAGAAATTCACAAACACCATAACAATTTTAATAGAAAAGAGGAAGTTTTAAAGTTGGACAAAATATGGATGTCGACGTTGCGCCAGCAGAATGACAATCGATTAATCTTAATCGAGATGACGCCTTCCAAAGATAGGCATACCGTCGGCATCACACGACGAATAGTGGTGCCCTCTATGCGCTCTATAAATGCGAGAGTACCTGGAGCCTCAGTGGCAGTAGCCGGACGACCTCAGAAGATGTCTCTCGCAGATGGAGACGAAACGTCAGGTGGAAATTTTATACATCGACCACGGCCTCTCAGCCCGGAAGTTTCAACTGAAGAGTTATTGATTTTTTGTTGGTAAATCCAACGGTTCCAAATTTGCAGCCTGAAAGAATGGTACCAGTATCGACCCCTGTGGGACACGGCCGGTGCGACGCAGCGGCCCACCGGGCGAGCGGTCGCGCAGCTGGCAGCGATGCGGCGACGCCTCCGCGCGCGAGAAATCTCGTCATCGACCGCGGCGGCGGTGGCGGCGGCGTGGCGTTGCTGCTCCACCGGAGGCGGCAGATCAATACGCACACACGGCTGTCGGCCGCGCGGTCCGGCCTGTTACGACCACTTGTCGCCGCGCCGAGGCTGTCGCCCGGGCACATAAATTTGTTAACGCGCCCCCCGCCCCACCCGGGGGACGTGCAGGCCGGCTACCGGATTTATGACTCGCGCCACCAGTGCGCCCGAGTAACTGGCCAGGCTCCCGGTGAGCGCTGCTTACAGCTGGAAGCGTGTCGCTCATCCCCTCATAAAGGACCACATCACGTAGCGTAAGATGTGGTGAACCTTACTCGATTTGAGGCGTATAAGATAACAGTAGCGAAATCAAAGGGTTTTTTAGTGGTACCGGTACCGGTAGGTAGCTCTTTTATGCGTTGCCCGTTTCACCTACATCCATTAACAAATATACACTGCCGGGAAAAAATAGTACACCCATTTAGAAGTTTCCAATTCCCCCAAGATTTATTGTTGCAACACTGACATGAAATGATTACATTTACACATCAATACTAATATTGGGCAAGACTAAAGAAAAATCAGGAAACGTTCACAGGATTTGTCGGCCTAGAAAAAGCGTTCGACAATGAAAACTGTGCAATAGGTTTGAAATTCTGAGAAAAATAGAGGTGAGCTGTAGAGAGAGACGGGTAATACACCACTGGCCATTAAAATTGTTATACCACGAAGATGACGTGCTACAGACGCGAAATTTAACCGACAGGAAGAAGATGCTATGATATGCAAATGATTAGCTTTTCAGAGCATTCACACAAGGTTGACGCCGGTGGACACACCTACAACGTGCTGACGTGAGGAAAGTTTCCAACTGATTTCTCATACACAAACAAGCAGTTGATCGGCGTTGCTTGGTGAAACATTGTTGTGATGCCTCGTGTAAGGAGAAGAAATGCGTACCATCACGTTTCCGACTTTCATGAAGGTCGGATTGTAGCCTATCGCGATTGCGGTTTATCGTATCGCGACATTGCTGCTCGCGTTGGTCGAGATCCAATGACTGTTAGCAGAATACGGAATCGGTGGGTTCAGGAGGGTAATACGGAACACCGTGCTGGATCCCAACGGCCTCGTATCGCTAACAGTCGAGATGACAGGCATCTTATCCGCGTGGCTGTAACGGATCGTGCAGCCACGTCTCGATCCATGACTTAACAGATGTGGACGTTTGCAGGACAACAACCATCTACATGAACAGTCCGACGACATTTGCAGCAGCATGGACTATCAGCTCGGAGACCATGGCTGCGGTTACCCTTGACGCTGCAATACAGACAGGAACGCCTGCGATGGTGTACTCGACGACGAACCTGGGTGCACGAATAGCAAAACGTCAATTTTTTCGGATGAATCCAGGTTCTGTTTACAGCATCATGACGGTCGCATCCGTGTGTGGCGACATCGTGGTGAACTCACATAGGAAGCGTGTATTCGTCGTCGCCATACTGTCGTATCACCCGGCGTGATGGTACGAGGTGCCATTGGTTACACGTTTCGGTCACCTCTTGTTCGCATTGGCGGCACTTTGAACAGTGGACGTTACATTTCGGGTTGTGTTACGACCCTTCATTCGATCCCTGCGAAACCCTATATTTCAGCAGGATAATGCAGGTCCTGTACGGGCCTTTCTGGATACAGAAAATATTCGACTGCTGCCCTGGCCAGCACACTCTCCAGATCTCTCACCAATTGAAAACATCTGGTGAATGGTGGCCGAGCAACTGGCTCGTCACAATACGCCAGTCACTACTCTTGATGAACTGTGGTATCGTGTTGAAGTTGCATCGGCAGCTGTACCTGTACACGCCATCCAAGCTCTGTTTGACTCAATGCCCAGGCGTATCAAGGCCGTTATTACGGCCAGAGGTGGTTGTTCTGGGTACTGATTTCTCAGGATCTATGCACCCAAATTACGTGAAAATGTAATCACATGTCAATTCTAGTATAATATATTTGTCCAATGAATACTCGTTTATCACCTGCATTTCTTCTTGGTGTAGCAATTTTAATGGCCAGTAGTGTATATCGAGAAAAAGATAGTCCTATCACACTTCCGCGGGGCACTCCTGACGATAGCGTTGTCTCTGACGAATACTCGCCGTCGAGAACATCGTACTGGGTTCTAGTACTTCAGACGACTTCGAACCGCTCACATATGAGGGAACCTATTTCTTCTCTTACCTTCGTTAACAATCAGCAGTGGGTTGAAATCAAATGGCTCTGAGCACTATGGGACTTAACATCTGATGTCATCAGTCCACTAGAACGTAGAACTACTTAAACCTAACTAACCTAAGAACATCACACACATTCATGCCTGAGGCAGGATTCGAACCTGCGACCGTAGCTGTCACGCGGTTCCAGATTCAGCAGTAGGGCACCTCGTCAAACGCTTCTCAGAAAATGGGGATATGCAAGCTGCCTGTTGCCCTTCATCATGGATCGAGATTGCATGTGAGGAAAGAGCAAATTGAGTTTTACACGTGCGATGCTTTCTAAATGTGTGCCGAGTTGTGGACAGAAGCTCTTCCGCCTCCTGAATCCCTGTTATATTGTAAATGTAAATATGTTCAAGAATTCCGCAGCAAACGATGTCAAGGATATTTGTCTGTAATTTAGCGGCCCGTTCCTTTACTTTTCTTATTCACGGGCGTCACTTGCGCTTTTTTCAGTTGCTTGCGACTTCCATATGGGAGAGGGATTTGCGATAAATGCTGGCTAGCCGGCCGGGGTGGCCGAGCGGTTCTAGGCGCTACAGGCTGGAACCGCGCGACCGCTACGGTCGCAGGTTCGAATCCTACCTCGGGCATGGGTGTGTGTGATGTCCTTAGGTTAGTTAGGTTTAAGTAGTTCTAAGTTCTAGGGGACTGATGACCTCAGAAGTTCCATAGTGCTCAGAGCCATTTGAACCATTTTGAAAATGCTGGCTAAGTAAGTGGCCAACGACGTAGAATACCTTCTACAAACCGAATTAGGATTCCATTCGGACCTGGCGATATATTTGTTTAAAGTCTTTCAGTTGCTTATGGCGCCAGGGATGCTATTACTATTTCCTCCACACGAGAGTCGGTACGGCGGTGAAATGGCGGTATGAAACTTCCTGGCAGATTAAAAATGTGTGCCGGACCGAGGCTCGAACTAGAGCTCTGCCTTTCGCGGGCAAGTGCTCTACCAACTGAGCTACCCAAGAGCAACTCACGCCCTGTCCTCAAAGCTTTAATTCCGCCAGTCCCTAGTCTCCTACCTTCCAAACTTCACAGAAGCTCTTCTACGAACCTTGCAGATGTAGCACTCCTGGAAGAATGGAAATTGCCTGAGGCTTGTTTCCAGAATGAGATTTCCACTCTGCAGCGGAGTGTGCGCTGATTTGAAACTTCATGGCAGATTAAAACTGTGTGCTGGACCGAGACTCGAACTCGTGACCTTTGCTGTGAGGACGGGTTGTGAGTCATGCTTTGGTATCTCAGCTGGTAGAGCACTTGCTCGCGAATAGCAGAGGTCCCGAGTTCGGGTCTTGTTCCGGGACACAGTTTTAATCTGCCAGGAAGTTTCATATCAGCGCAGACTCCACTGCAGAGGGAAGATCTCATACTAAATGATGACATGTTTGTTCGATCCTCCTGCATGAATATTCCCTTAAACGCGAGAATTAAAACTTTGGATTTCTTTTTGCTGTCTGATAGTGCCATATCCGAATGGTCAACGACGGATGGAAACCTTAGCGATTTTATATGGGATCAGAATTTTCTCCGGTTATCGGCAAGGTCTTTTGCTAGGGTACGACGACGGTAACTGACGTTTGCTTTACGGATCGATTTTTAACTTTTAGAAATTCTGCTTGAAGTTATACTAACTTTTGAGTGTCGTCACTTGCGCTTTCTTTTTTGGAACCGAGAGTGCACACTCAGACAACAAATTATTAATGTAGAATAATAATAATGATTATAATAAAACCCGTGAAGGCCCGGGGAAAAGAATAGGCCTCCGGCATGTTCTGCCAGTCGTAAAAGGCGACGAAAAGAACAAACCACTAATAGGGCTAACCCACCTTTTAGTGTGATTAGTTGGTTCAGGATAGAACTAATGAAGCCTTGGACAAGCGATGTCATGGTCGCGGACGACGCTTGAACCCTATGCCCGTCCACAATGGTAACGACACTGCTAGCCACACAGAAAATGATTTAAATCCAAATAGAGGTGTTTTGCAAGATATGCTTCCTCCAACCACTCTAGAAAGAAAACAAAGACAGAGGATGAGACGGTCAGATGAAGTTAACCGACACCTCATGTTGTGTTATTACCAAGCAACAAACTTAGGAACCAACACAACTGGATACAGATCACAAGTGTACACAACATTTATTACCAGATACCCAGAATTAAAATTTTTAACAGAACAACGACTAGCTGATCAGATCCGTGTAATAATTAAAAATAACGGGATGCCCCAGTCACAATTAGAAAACATCAAACAACAAGTACAACAAATACTAGAACAAAATAATGTGCAATCACAAGAAGAAGAAAATACAGTAATGGACTCAAACATCCCAGAGCAAACAAACAAAGAACAATACGCATCAATTAAACAATCAGAGGAAAACGAAATCTTAAGGCAGCCACCAGAACAAGCACAAATAGAACACGAAGTGACACACATGTTAGATATAGAAGAAAAATTTCAGCTAACATATATAGAACACAAAGACACAAATACAGACATTAGACCATTCTTGCATAGACCACCAAATAACCCACAGGTCGAAACAACAATAACAACTATCAACACAATCATACACAACAAAATAAATGAAAATACAACTATGGAAGAGCTACAACTACTGGTTTATATAGGCGCACTCACTACACTAAATATACACACTAGGCAGAGATCAGAACAAACCAACACACAGAAGAAACCCACAAAAGCAGCATGGCAACACAGGCTACAGATCAGAATAGAAAAACTGAGGAAAGACATTGGACAGCTAACACAATTGATAAGAAATGAAATGTCAGGAAAAAAACGAAAAAGCTTAGGTAAAATCTCACAACAAGAAGCGATAGAGCAATTAGTTGAAAAGAAGCAGAAATTACAAGCATTGGCCAAACGACTTAGAAGATACAAAAAAAGTGAAAATAGAAGAAAACAAAACGAAACATTCAACACAAACCAAAAGAAATTTTACCAAACAATAGATAATACACACATTAAAATAGACAATCCACCAAACATAACAGACATGGAACACTTCTGGAGCAACATATGGTCAAACCCGGTACAACATAACAGGCATGCTGGGGGATACAAGCAGAAATAGACACATACAAGATGATACCACAAATGCCTGAAGTGATAATTTTACAACATGAAGTCACCCAAGCAATTAATTCTACCCACAATTGGAAAGCCCCTGGAAAAGATAAAATAGCAAATTTCTGGCTAAAGAAGTTCACCTCAACATATTCACATCTAACTAAATTATTTAACAGTTACATTGCAGATCCATACACTTTCCCTGATACACTTACACATGGAATAACTTATCTGAAACCTAAAGATCAAGCAGACACAGCAAACCCAGCTAAATATCGCCCCATGACATGCCTACCAACAACATACAAAATTTTAAGTTCAGTCATTACACAGAAATTAACGACACATACAACACAGAACAAAATTATAAATGAAGAACAAAAAGGCTGTTGCAAAGGAGCACAAGGATGTAAAGAGCAACTGATAATAGATGCAGAGGTGACATATCAAGCTAAAACTAAACAAAGGTCGTTACACTATGCATACATTGATTACCGAAAAGCTTTTGATAGTGTACCCCACTCATGGTTACTACAAATATTGGAAATATACAAAGTAGATCCTAAATTGATACAGTTCCTAAACATAGTAATGAAAAATTGGAAAACCACACTTAATATCCAAACAAATTCAAATAATATCACATCACGGCCAATACAGATTAAGCGCAGAATATACCAAGGAGATTCATTAAGTCCTTTCTGGTTCTGCCTTGCTCTAAACCCACTATCCAACATGCTAAATAATACAAATTATGGATAGAATATTACTGGGACATACCCACACAAAATCACACATTTGCTATACATGGATGATCTAAAACTACTGGCAGCAACAAATCAACTACTCAACCAATTACTAAAGATAACAGAAGTATTCACCAATCATATAAATATGGCTTTTGGAACAGACAAATGTAAGAAAAATAGCATAGTCAAGGGAAAACATACTAAACAAGAAGATTACATATTGGATAACCACAGCGTCTGCATAGAAGCGATGGAAAAAACAGATGCCTATAAATATCTAGGATACAGACAAAAAATAGGAATAGATAACACAAATATTAAAGAAGAACTAAAAGAAAAATATAGACAAAGACTAACAAAAATACTGAAAACAGAATTGACAGCAAGAAACAAGTTAAAAGGAAGTCACGCTTGATCAAGGTCCGCGTCACTTGCCATTTTTGACCAGACATAACGTCTGAGACAGGAAAGAGAAATAATAATAATAATGATGGCAGTATACTATCGTGTGTAGCGTATATGAGGATATGTTGTTTGCTGAATAGTGTCTGAATTTAATGCATTTGTCTAGTGTAAGAATTTCTAATATGTACACTATGTAGGCTGGCTACATTAATATAACACAAAGTGAAATCACAAAACACTGGGGTTACAGCTTCTACGCTAACATCAATATGTTAAGAGAAAGATCAAAACTATCTTTTAAAATTTCTCGCAGTTATCATTAATTTAACTGGACGTGCGTATAGAGAAGCTATATGGCACTAGATTGCGAGAGAAACTACAGGGTATGTGTATTCTGCTAAATTCGGATTGGCTACTGTTAACCTGGGTATCTTCAAAATTTTGCAGTCCAAGTTAATTTACATTATTTCAGTACTCAAAGAATATGAATGTTTCGAGGTTCTATTAATTCACTTGCCTAAACTGATCAGTGATGATCGCGATCTTATTTTTTTTCCGGCTGTCGTCAAAGATCCAGTCTGAGACGCCCCTGCCACTGGCTCAAGAGAGTTGCTTCTAGCAGGATGCTTTGCGGTGTATCATGCTGGAACGCCCTACCGTCACTAATCTGTAATGGCTGCATAAGATGGGGTTGTTTATAGTTCAAATTATCAGAATTAAGCTGAATTTTAATATAGCGAAGATACCACTCGCAACAATAATTCGATGTACAATTCATTATACACGTAGAATAGGTCAGTGAAAACTTCAGAATGTGTTTTGACGCGATATCTCTGTAAAACAAAGAAGTTATTTGATACTTCCTGGCAGATTAAAACTGTGTGCCCGACCGAGACTCGAACTCGGGACCTTTGCCTTTCGCGGGCAAGTGCTCTACCATCTGAGCTACCTAAGCACGACTCAGGCCCGGTACTCACAGCTTTACTTCTGCCAGTACCTCGTCTCCTACCTTCCAAACTTTACAGAGCTTCTGTAAAGTTTGGAAGGTAGGACACGAGGTACTGGCAGAAGTAAAGCTGTGAGTACCGGGCGGGAGTCGTGCTTCGGTAGCTCAGATGGTAGAGCACTTGCCCGCGAAAGGCAAAGGTCCCGAATTCGAGTCTCGGTCGGGCACACAGTTTTAATCTGCCAGGAAGTTTCATATCAGCGCACACTCGGCTGCAGAGTGAAAATCTCATTCTGGTAAGAAGTTATTTGCTAACATTGAGGGTTTACACTAATAATTTATTGCGGAGGTGACGTGCACATTTAGCGAAACTTCACATTCCACGAACCAAACGTATACTACGCCCATACAAATGAAAAACAATTACCTGTCACTTACGGAAGCCAACGCAATGGTCACAGATTCAGATAAACAGTTCGTTCATTTTCTACAGCTCACGCACGCCATTCTGTTCACTGACGAATGAAGTAACTCTTTAACTTCACAAGCCGTTACCCTCTTCTAAACTCTGTGAGTTAACGAGCATTTCGCCTTCATTTAAATATATGGCCGAAAGTGTCAGCCTATAGGAATTGTGAAACGAATCCTGTCATCCAGGATCGCGTGCAGCAAAGGGCGCAGATTCACCACGAGATGGGGAAACTCACAGGCGTCTATTGTCTATTGAGGCCTAAGCGGTGTAGTGTACGAGTGAGACAGACGAGAACCTACGTCATTGGGAAACCCAGTAGAAGGCGTTTATTGCCAGAGAGATATAGCAGCGTTAAATATGGCGGACCTAAGATCGGCCATAAAGGGAAACATTTATGAAAACTATTTAATTCTGTAGTAATGCAGTGAATATAGGCACAGTAATTTTAATCTACCATCCTTCAAAATGTGTGTGTGTGAAATCTTATGGGACTTAACTGCTAAGATCATCAGTCCCTAAGCTTACACACTATCTAAAGTATCCTAAGGACAAACACACACACCCATGCCCGAGGGAGGACTCGGACCTCCTCCGGGAGCAGCCGCGCAGTCCGTTGCTGCAGCGCCTTAGACCGCTCGGCTAATCCCGCGCGGCAGTCTACCACCCTTCATAAATTTTCATGGTGATCCCAATAAAACTTGAATATCGGTGATATCTACAATAGTTTAGGATTTACTGTTAAAGTGAAATTAAGAAGTTCTGTAACAAAGACCTGAATGCTAAAATATGAACGCTTTGGTCGATCTTAACGATAGACGTTTCATATAGAAGCGCATCATTACAATGAGAGATGTTGTAAATATCGACTCTGTAACTTCATTTGTTTAAAAGATATCATTTCCTCCACAAAAACACATTGAACAATGACAGCATGACACGTTATTTAATCATTAGGTAATAGAATATTTGTTGTAAAGTTTAGTGCATAATAGTTACTTTTGCACTTTATTTATTTATCAGAAAGCACATGGGTGCAAGGCTACCGGTCATGACATTCAAAGTTGGGAAGGAAACTGTATTGAAACTTCCTGCCGTGAGTCGTGCTCCGGTAGCTCAGATGGTAGAGCACTTGCCCGCGAAAGGCAAAGGTCCCGAGTTCGAGTCTCGGTCGGGCACACAGTTTTAACTGCCAGGAAGTTTCATATCAGCGCACACTCGGCTGCAGAATGAAAATCTCATTCTGGAAACATCCTCCAGGCTGTGGCTAAGCCATGTCTCCGCAGTATCCCTTGTGCTAGTTCTGCAAGGTTCGCAGGAGAGCTTCTGTAAAGTTTGGAAGGTAGGAGACGAGATACTGGCAGAAGTAAAGCTGTGAGTACCGGGCGTGAGACGTGCTTCGGTAGTTCAGATGGTAGAGCACTTGCCTCCGAAAGGCGAAGGTCCCGAGTTCGAGTCTCGGTCGGGCACACAGTTTTAATCTGCCAGGAAGTTTCATATCAGCGCAAACTCCGCTGCAGAGTGAAAATCTCATTCTGGAAACATCCCCCAGGCTGTGGCTAAGCCATGTCTCCGCAGTATCCTATCTTTCAGGAGTGCTAGTTCTGCAAGGTTCGCAGAAGAGCTTCTGTAAAGTCTGGAAGGTAGGAGACGAGATACTGACAGAAGTAAAGCTGTGAGTACCGGGCGTGAGTCGTGCTTCGGTAGCTCAGATGGTAGAGCACTTGCCTGCGAAAGGCAAAGGTCCCGAGTTCGAGTCACGGTCGGGCACACAGTTTTAATCTGCCAGGAAGTTTCATATCAGCACACACACCGCTGCAGAGTGAAAATCTCATTCCGGAAACTGTATTGGTTTTATGTAAAAGAATTTAACGTCTTTTTAGGTAATGGATATTGTTGTTACTTTATTTAGAACGTGAAAGTGGTCAAGCTTTGATTATTTAAATATGTTAAAATGTAAATTAATGTAGAATAAGCTGTAGCCAATCAGATGGACGGCTTCAGGAAAGGGAACTGCCCTAGTCAGTTGAGCGAGGATATTCGGCGCGCGAGAAAACGCGGCCGGGAACGGGCAGAGAGAAAGTGCTGGTGCAGACGCGAAAGCGGACAGTCCTGGCCTGGACACCAAGGATGTACGGTGGGGGCCGTTACTGAATAGATTTATTAGTATAAAAATTTGATTTTTATTTTTCACTTGATGTTCGTCATTGCCTTCTGCCTAGCGGCTAGTTGCAGCGTCTCAGTAACATTGCCCAGAACCGGAATAGAACCATTCTGAAACTCACTTGTTGAACCGTCAGCAGCTAAATTCACGGGTTGCTGACGAGGTGACGCTATCGAACTGCGCGTCTTACGATCCGACCGACCAATAGGGAGGCTTGGAGGCGGTCAAGTGGGGGCGGAACCGCGGTCAGATGCTGGGAGTGGACACGCTGTTCGCTCTCTTCTGCTGACAGCTTCCGACCCGACCAGGCGTTCTCCTCTCCTGCTCTCTTGGGAGGCTGTCCATTCAGTCTCGGCGACTTCTCCAGGCCTGCCGTTCCTTTTTACGACATTAAAACTTCATACAGTTAAAACTAGTTTGATTTTTCACCTCAACGGGTGTCTACTGTTTAAGAAAAAAAAGAAAAAAAAGGTTTAAATGGCTCTGAGTACTATGGGACTTAACATATATGGTCATCAGTCCCCTAGAACTTAGAACTACTTAAACCTAACTAACCTTAGGACATCACACAACACCCAGTCATTACGAGGCAGAGAAAATCGCCGACCCCGCCGGGAATCGAAACCGGACGCGGGAAGCGAGAATGCTACCGCACGACCACGAGCTGCGGACCTACTGTTTTCCCCTCCTAGCCAATCCTCACGAATTAACAAAGGGGACAGATCGGATTGAGACGCGAAAGCGGACAGTCGGTCTGTAGGTAGCTAGGAAGTGAAACGACGTAGAAAATTTCGCGCTGTGTGGTATCGCGGGATTAGCCTCTGAGCGGTGAGCAGCCGCGCGCCTGGTGTGAACTCTAGCTTTTCGTGTAGTTAACGAGATGGAGTATTGGACGGGTAATACGCGATGAGACTGTGAATGATCGAACCGTGTCAAATGGCTATGGGCTCGAGTCTTGTGACAGCCAGAGCGAGAGCACCAGCAGCAGCGAGTACTGTTTGTATAAAGCGTTTATTTTGCATTTTGTTTACGACCATCCACTAAGGAAGGGATTCTATTTGTGTTTATCTGCTCTGCATAGTAACTAACAGTTCTTGATAAAACTTTACGTAGTTTTCGTGTTAGATTTCTTAGTGTTTTCTTGATCGTTTAGAACAGAAAGCGCCCAAAAACCGTCTTTTGTTTGTTTCGCGACCGTTAGCCACTAGTCACTTGAATCAGCAGTTGTCTTGTGACAGCCAGAGCGAGAGCACCAGCAGCAGCGAGTACTGTTTGTATAAAGCGTTTTTGTACTTATTTGCTGCGCTTAGCTTTTAAATAGTTTTTCTGGGAAAACCTAGCGTAGTTTTCGCGTCTCGTATTTCAGTGAGTGTTTCTTGATTATCAGAGTAGCTCATCAGAAGATTATCTTGGGAATTTGTCACCGTATAGAGTAGGGTAAACATAGTCATGTGTAGGGACTGTGGTTGTTGTGAGCGGACGCAAGGAGAATTGGCCACTCTTCGGGGGCAGGTGGAGGCTTTGTCTGTTAGGCTCATCGAGCTCGAGGCGCGGGCGTCGGCTCGTAGTGGCGTTGGGGCAACTGTGGTGAGACCTATGCCTACTTCGGTGGCCTTGGAATCACATGGAACCCCTGATGTCGCTGCGTCTTCCGGCAGTGAGCATCTTACCGGTCAGCCATCACTCCAGGGTGAATGGCGGACAGTGGTGGGCTCGCGCGTGCCTGGCCGAAAGGCAAAGGTGGGATCTGGCCGCGTGGCAGCTGCCTTACCCCTTTCCAACAGGTACGGGGTGCTTCCTAGTGGTGATGACATCGTTTCCGAGCCACCACAGGATGCCTCGCCTGTTGGGCCAGTGGCCGATTCTCCGGCAAGGTCCCGACAGTCACAGAGGGCGGGCCTATTAGTTATAGGGAGCTCCAACGTTAGGCGGGTTATGGAGCCCCTCAGGAAAATAGCGGGTAGGTCGGGGAAGAATGCCAGTGTGCACTCGGTGTGCTTGCCGGGGGGTCTCGTCCGTAATGTGGAGGAGGCCCTTCCGGCAGCTATTGAACGCACTGGGTGTGACCGGCTGCAGATAGTAGCACATGTCGGAACGAATGACGCCTGCCGCTTGGGTTCTGAGGCCATCCTTGGTTCCTTCCGGCGGCTGGCTGATTTGGTGAAGACAACCAGCATCGCACGCGGAGTGCAAGCTGAGCTTAATATCTGCAGCATAGTGCCCAGAGTCGATCGCGGTCCTCTGGTTTGGAGCCGTGTGGAGGGTCTAAACCAGAGGCTCAGACGACTCTGCGACTATAATGGTTGCAAATTCATCGACCTTCGTTATTGGGTGGAGAACTGTAGGGCCCCCCAAGACAGGTCAGGCGTGCACTACACACCGGAAGCAGCTACTAGGGTAGCAGAGTACGTGTGGCGTGCACACGGGGGTTTTTTAGGTTAGAGGGACCCCCCCTTGGGCGAAACGATAAAATACCTGACGGCTTACCAGAGAGGACATTATCATCGTTGATAAAGAACGTCCGTCCTCAGAGACCAAAAACAGGAAAAGTTAACGTAATATTGGTAAACTGCAGGAGTATCCAGAGCAAGGTTCCTGAATTAGTATCTCTTATTGAAGGAAATAGTGCGCATATAGTATTAGGAACGGAAAGTTGGTTAAAACCGGAAGTGAACAGTAACGAAATCCTAGACACAGAATGGAATATATACCGCAAGGATAGGATAAACGCCAATGGTGGAGGAGTATTTATAGCAGTAAAGAATTCAATAATATCCAGTGAAGTTATTAGCGAATGCGAATGTGAAATAATCTGGGTTAAGTTAAGTATCAAAGGTGGGTCAGATATGATAGTCGGATGCTTCTATAGACCACCTGCATCAGCAACCGTAGTAGTTGAGCGCCTCAGAGAGAACCTGCAGAACGTCGTGAAGAAGTTTCGTGATCATACTATTGTAATAGGGGGAGACTTCAATCTACCAGGTATAGAATGGGATAGTCACACAATCAGAACTGGAGCCAGGGACAGAGACTCTTGTGACATTATCCTGACTGCCTTGTCCGAGAATTACTTCGAGCAGATAGTTAGAGAACCAACTCGTGAAGCTAACGTTTTAGACCTCATAGCAACAAATAGACCGGAACTTTTCGACTCCGTGAATGTAGAAGAGGGTATCAGTGATCATAAGTAAGTGGTTGCATCAATGACTACAAGTGTAATAAGAAATGCCAAGAAAGGAAGGAAAATATATTTGCTTAACAAGAGTGATAGGGCACAAATCGCAGAGTATCTGAGTGACCACCATCAAACGTTCATTTCTGAGGAAGCGGATGTGGAACAAAAATGGAAAAAATTCAGAAACATCGTCCAGTACGCCTTAGATAAGTTCGTACCGACTAAGGTCCAAAGCGAGGGGAAAGATCCACCGTGGTATAACAATCATGTACGAAAGGTACTACGGAAACAAAGAAAGCTTCATCATAGGTTTAAGAGTAGTCGAATCATAGCTGATAAGGAAAAGCTGAACGAAGCGAAAAAGAGCGTAAAGAGAGCAATGAGAGAAGCATTCAACGAATTCGAACATAAAACATTGGCAAACAATCTAAACAAGAACCCTAAAAAGTTTTGGTCATATGTAAAATCGGTAAGCGGATCTAAATCCCCTATTCAGTCACTCGTTGACCACGATGGCACCGAAACAGAGGACGACCGAAGAAAGGCAGAAATACTGAATTCAGTGTTCCGAAACTGTTTCACTGCGGAAAATCGTAACACGGTCCCTGACTTCAGCCGTCGTACGGACGCCAAAATGGAAAATATTGAAATAAACGATATCGGAATTGAAAAACAACTGCTATCACTTAGTAGCGGAAAAGCATCCGGACCAGACGAGATACCCTTAAGATTCTACAGTGATTATGCTAAAGAACTTGCCCCCTTTCTATCAGCAATTTATCGTAGATCGCTGGAAGAACGTAAAGTACCTAGCGACTGGAAGAAAGCGCAGGTCGTTCCCATTTTCAAGAAGGGTCATAAATCAGATGCGAATAATTATAGGCCTATTTCGCTTACGTCAATCTGTTGTAGAATAATGGAACATGTTTTGTGTTCTCGTATTATGACGTTCTTAGATAATACAAATCTCCTTCATCATAACCAACATGGATTCCGCAAACAGAGATCATGTGAAACTCAGCTCGCCCTATTTGCCCAAGAAATTCACAGTGCCGTAGACACTGGCGAGCAGATTGATGCCGTATTCCTGGACTTCAGGAAGGCATTTGATACGGTTCCGCACTTACGTTTAGTGAAAAAAATACGAGCTTACGGAATATCGGACCAGGTTTGTGATTGGATTCAGGATTTCCTAGAAGAAAGAACACAACATGTCATTCTTAACGGTTCAAAATCTGCAGATGTAGAGGTAATTTCGGGAGTACCGCAGGGAAGCGTGATAGGACCTTTATTGTTTACAATATACATAAATGACTTAGTTGACAACATCGGTAGCTCCGTGAGGCTATTTGCAGATGACACGGTTGTCTACAAGAAAGTAGCAACATCAGAAGACTCGTACGTACTCCAGGAGGACCTGCAGAGGATTAATGCATGGTGCGACAGCTGGCAGCTTTCCCTAAACGTAGATAAATGTAATATAATGCGCATACATAGGGGCAGAAATCCATTCCAGTACGATTATGCCATAGGTGGTAAATCATTGGAAGCGGTAACGACCGTAAAATACTTAGGAGTTACTATCCGGAGCGATCTGAGGTGGAATGACCATATAAAACAAATAGTGGGAAAAGCAGGCGCCAGGTTGAGATTCATAGGAAGAATTCTAAGAAAATGTGACTCATCGACGAAAGAAGTAGCTTACAAAACGCTTGTTCGTCCGATTCTTGAGTATTGCTCATCAGTATGGGACCCTTACCAGGTTGGATTAATAGAAGAGATAGACATGATCCAGCGAAAAGCAGCGCGATTCGTCATGGGGACATGTAGTCAGCGCGAGAGCGTTACGGAGATGCTGAACAAGCTCCAGTGGCGGACACTTCAAGAAAGGCGTTACGCAATACGGAGAGGTTTATTATCGAAATTACGAGAGAGCACATTCCGGGAAGAGATGGGCAACATATTACTACCGCCCACGTACATCTCGCGTAATGATCACAACGAAAAGATCCGAGAAATTAGAGCAAATACGGAGACTTACAAGCAGTCGTTCTTCCCACGCACAATTCGTGAATGGAACAGGGAAGGGGGGATCAGATAGTGGTACAATAAGTACCCTCCGCCACACACCGTAAGGTGGCTCGCGGAGTATAGATGTAGATGTAGATGTAGATAATAACTCTAAATATGACCACTTTCGCTATTAGTTTGCTTTCTGAATAAACATTATTGTAACCAAATCCAACTGTGTGGGCTATATCATTTATGGGTCGTTAATTTAGCTCCCGATATTATCATTACTGTTTTTATATGTTATATTAAATATACAATTTCGCAAACTTGTCATCAGCCAAACAATTTAACCGAAAGGACACAAGTGTCTAATTTAGGGCGTGTAATGCGGCACGTGCGGTTCAACCCCTAGATAAGTTTGAGCCAATACATTTCGACGAAGAGGAACCCATGTGAGCTCGAACATTATGGGATGTCAGCTCGGAACTCCTTCCTCTCACATGTCTTCAATAAAAGTGCAAACAGTTTCTGAAAATTCTTGGAATTCGACTTGTTTTCCAACAGCCATTAAAGAAGCCACGAGCACTTCTGTTTCCTTCTCTTTCTCTTCTTGTTTCCTTAAAATCTTCTTCTTCGAGTTAAATCAGCTTCATCTCCCATCCGCCGACCTGCATCTCTTTTTTTCTCGATCCGCCTCCACGGTCTCTAAATAGTTTGTATCATAATGTTCTGACGGAAAAGGTCACAAATAAGTTCAACCACGACGCCTTTTAACGAGCTCCGATAACACTCCTCGTTATGCTGACACATCCTCCAAAAAAAGGATCACTTAATCATCCTGCCGTTGCAATATTTCCTTCCCCACACTTCTCGATACGTCACATTATTAACAGTGCTTTGAAATATTTCTTCCTTCCCCCAATGCATCTTCCCCATTATAAGCTTTCTTTCTTCTGCTGCCTCGAGTACAGAACATATATATTAATTTTCACCTAAAATTTACATTAACTTCACACAAAAGTACAACAAAAAGAATTCATTGGCAAATAAAGCTTCATACATTTTGTTACACTGATTTGCATTTTACATTTGTACTGGAAACAAAGATAATTAACAAGTAAGAGAGAACTCTCGATTTAACTCCCAGCAATTACGTGAGGCGAAAATCTCCGTCACAAGGACACCTGAAGTTACTGAAATAGAAGGCCCATATTCGATCCTTTTACCTTGGCACAAACTATAAAATGAATTTATGTCGGTTTAAAGTGAGCTTTGCTGTATGATTAAATGATGATGGCGTCCTCTTGGGTCAAATATTCCGGAGGTAAAATAGTCCCCATTCAAATCCCCGGGCGGGGACTACTCAAGAGGACATCGTTATCAGGAGAAAGAAAACTGGCGTTCTACGGGTCGGAGCGTGGAATGTCAGATCCCTTAATCGGGCAGGTAGATTAGAAAATTTAAATAGGGAAATGGACAGGTTAAAGTTAGATATAGTGGGAATTAGTGAAGTTCGGTGGCAGGAGGAACAAGACTTTTGGTCAGGTGAATACAGAGTTACAAATACAAAATCAAATAGGGGTAATGCAGGAGTAGGTTTAATAACGAGTAAAAAACTAGGAGTGCGGGTAAGCTACTACATTCTCTGCCTCGTGATGACTGGGTGTCGTGTGATGTCCTTAGGTTAGTTAGGTTTAAGTAGTTCTAAGTTCTAGGGGACTGATGACCATAGATGTTAAGTCCCATAGTGCTCAGAGCCATTTGAACCATTTGAAGCTACTACAAACAGCATAGTGAACGCATTATTGTGGCAAAGATAGACACGAAGCCCACGCCTACTACAGTAGTACAAGTTTATATGCCAACTAGCTCTGCAGACGATGAAGAAATTGATGAAATGTATGATGAGATAAAAGAAATTATTCAGGTAGAGAAGAGAGACGAAAATTTAATAGTCATGGGTTACTGGAATTCGACAGTAGGAAAAGGAAGAGGAGGACACGTAGTAGGTGAATATGGATTGGGACTAAGAAATGCAAGAGGAAGCCGCCTGGTAGAATTTTGCACAGAGCATAACTTAATCATAGCTAACACTTGGTTCAAGAATCATGAAAGAAGGTTGTGTACATGGAAGAACCCTGGAGATACTAAAACGTTTCAGATAGATTATATAATGGTAAGACAGAGGTTTAGGAATCAGATTTTAAATTGTAAGACATTTCCAGGGGCATATGTGGACCCTGACCACAATCTATTGGTTATGAACTGTAGATTAAGACTGAAGAAACTGCAAAAAGGTGGGAATTTAAGGAGATGGGACCTGGATAAACTAAAAGAACCAGAGGTTGTACAGAGTTTCAGGGAGAGCATAAGGGAACAATTGACAGGAATGGGGGAAAGAAGTACAGTAGGAGAAGAATGAGTAGCTTTGAGGAATGAAATAGTGAAGGCAGCAGACGAGCAAGCAGGTAAAAACACGAGGGCTAGCAGAAATCCTTGGGTCACAGAAGAGATATTGAATTTAATTGATGAAAGGAGAAAATACAAAAATGCAGCAAGTGAAGCCGGCAAAAAGGAATACAAACGTCTCAAAAATGAGATCGACAGGAAGTGCAAAATGGCTAAGCAGGGATGGCTAGAGGACAAATGTAAGGATGTAGAGGCTTATCTCACGAGGGGTAAGATAGATACTGCCAACAGGAAAATTAAAGAGACCTTTGGAGAAAAGAGAACCACTTGCGTGAATATCAAGAGCTCAGATGGAAACCCAGTTCTAAGCAAAGAGGGGAAAGCAGAAAGGTGAAAGGAGTACTGAGACACTTATCTTGAGGACAATATTTTGGAAATGGAAGAGGAGGTAGATGAAGATGAAATGGGAGGTATGATACTGCGTGAAGAGTTTGACAGAGCACTAAAAGACCTAAGTCGAAACAAGGCCCTGGGAGTAGACAACATCCCATTAGAACTACTGACAACCTTGGGAGAGCCAGTCTACCATCTGCTGAGCAAGATGTATGAGACAGGTGAAATACCCTCAGACTTCAAGAAGAATATAATAATACCAATCCCAAAGAAAGCAGTTGTTGACAGATGTGAAAATTACCGAACTATCAGCTTAATAAGTCACGGCTGCAAAAAATTTACGCGAATTCTTTACAGACGATTGGAAAAACTGGTAGAAGCCGACCTAGGGGAAGATCAGTTTGGATTCCGTAGAAATATTGGAACACGTGAGGCAATACTGCCCCTACGACTTATCTTAGAAGAAAGATTAAGGGAAGGCAGACCTACGTTTCTAGCATTTGTAGACTTAGAGAAAGCTTTTGACAATGTTGACTGGAATACTCTCTTTCCAATACTGAAGGTGGCAGGGGTAAAATATAGGGAGCGAAAGGCTATTTACAATTGTACAGAAACCAGATGGCAGTTATAAGAGTCGAGGGACATGAAAGGGAAGCAGTGGTTGGGAAGGGAGTGAGACAGGGTTGTAGCCTCTCCCCGATGTTGTTCAATCTGTATATTGAGCAAGCAGTAAAGGAAACAAAAGAAAAATTCGGAGTAGGTATTAAAATCCATGGAGAAGAAATAAAAACTTTGAGGTTCGCCGACTTCATCGTAATTCAGTCAGAGACAGCAAAGGACTTGGAAGAGCAGTTGAAAGGATTGGACAGTGTGTTGAAAGGAGGGTATAAGATGAACATCAACAAAAGCAAAACGAGGATAATGGACCGTAGTCGAATTAAGTTGGGTGATGCTGAGGGAATTAGATTAGGAAATGAGACACTTAAAGTAGTAAAGGAGTTGCTATTTGGGGAGCAAAATAACTTATGATGGTCGAAGTAGAGAGGATATAAAATGTAGACTGGCAATGGCAAGGAAAGCGTTTCTGAAGAAGAGAAATTTGTTAACATCGAGCGTTGATATAAGTGTCAGTAAGTCGTTTCTGAAAGTATTTGTATGGAGTGTAGCCATGTATGGAAGTGAAACATGGACGATAAATAGTTTAGACAAGAAGAGAATAGAAGCTTTCAAAATGTGGTGCTACAGAAGAATGCTGAAGATTAGATGGGTAGGTCACATAACGAATGAGGAGGTACTGAATGGAACTGGGGAAAAGAGGAGTTTGTGGCACAACGTGACTAGAAGAAGGGATCGGTTGGTTGCACATGTTCTGAGGCATCAAGGGATCACCAATTTAGTACTGGAGGGCAGCATGGAGGGTAAAAATCGTAGAGTGAGACCAAGAGATGAATACACTAAGCAGATTCAGAAGGATGTAGGCTGCAGCAGGTACTGTGAGATGGAGAGGCTTGCGCAGGATAGAGTAGCATGGAAAGCTGCATCAAACCAGTCTCAGGACTGAAGACCACAACAACAACAACAAGAAATAGAAACTCTGTATGACCTTATCATGATTACGGTATAAAACACCTTTCAGAGATATAGGTTGACTTATCCACTTTCACACTTTGATCTACTGTTTGAAAAATAATGTGCATGAACAAGACCTGTTGCAGTTCATACGAGCAAATTTACCTGACTCCATATTATTTCTTCGGGAGAAGCTTCTCTTCCTGCAGCACGTGAGTGCCACTTACATTGCTGTATTTATCAACCTGGGAGGCACTAGTTTGCACTGGGGAGTACAAATCTACTCAGAGAGGGTTCCAGTACTTCGTAGAGAGCCTAAATTGGAGGACCAGGATTTTCCCCGTGGCATCTTCAAACCGCGGAATAGCTGTAATTATCGGCAACGTTGGAAAGAAGAGGGTATGAGAACGAGAAGATCATCAAAATGATGGTAATGAAGTAAACAATGAAGATCAGCTTTAGGATGGTGGTTGGCGAGTATCAGACGTTGATGTTAGTCTCCCTTTGAATTTTTCAATCTGCAGCGAAACTGTCGCTGATTTGAGACTTCCTAGCAGATGAAAACTGTGTACCGGACCGGGACTCGAACCCATGATCTTTGACTATAGCGGGAACGTGCTCAACCGACTACTTTTTTTTAGTTTTTTGCTTTCTCTACCAACTTTTAAATACAATTTTATAAGCATAAACCAAAGTTGAACAAAAGAGAAAAGTACAGGGCTATTACAAATGATTGAAGCGATTTCATAAATTCACTGTAGCTCCATTCATTGACACATGGTCACGATACACTACAGATACGTAGAAAAACTCATAAAGTTTTGTTTGGCTGAAGCCGCATTTCAGCTTTCTGCCACCAGAGCGCTCGAGAGCGCAGTGAGACAAAATGGCGACATGAGCCGAGAAAGCGTATATCGTGCTTGAAATGCACTCACATCAGTCAGTCATAACAGTGCGACGACACTTCAGGACGAAGTTCAACAAAGATCCACAAACTGCTAACTCCATTCGGCTATGGTATGCGCAGTTTAAAGCTTCTGGATGCCTCTGTAAGGGGAAATCAACGGGTCGGCCTGCAGTGAGCGAAGAGACGGTTGAACGCGTGCGGGCAAGTTTCACGCGTAGCCCGCGAAGTCGACGAATAAAGCAAGCAGGGACCTAAACGTACCACAGCCGACGATTTGGAAAATCTTACGGAAAAGGATAAAGCAGAAGCCTTACCGTTTACAATTGCTACAAGCCCTGACACCCGATGACAAAGTCAAACGCTTTGAATTTTCGGCGCGGTTGCAACAGCTCATGGAAGAGGATGCGTTCAGTGCGAAACTTGTTTTCAGTGATGAAGCAACATTTTTTCTTAATGGTGAAGTGAACAGACACAATGTGCGAATCTGGGCGGTAGAGAATCCTCACGCATTCGTGCAGCAAATTCGCAATTCGCCAAAAGTTAACGTGTTTTGTGCAATCTCACAGTTTAAAGTTTACGGCCCCTTTTTCTTCTGCGAAAAAAACGTTACAGGACACGTGTATCTGGACATGCTGGAAAATTAGCTCATGCCACAACTGGAGACCGACAGCGTCGACTTCATCTTTCAACAGGATGGTGCTCCACCGCACTTCCATCATGATGTTCGGCATTTCTTAAACAGGAGATTGGAAAACCGATGGATCGGTCGTGGTGGAGATCATGATCAGCTATTCATGTCATGGCCTCCACGCTCTCCCGACTTAACCCCATGCAATTTCTTTCTGTGGGGTTATGTGAAAGATTCAGTGTTTAAACTTCCTCTACCAAGAAATGTGCCAGAACTGTGAGCTCGCATCAACGATGCTTTCGAACTCATTGATGGGGACATGCTGTGCCAAGTGTGGGAGGAACTTGATTATCGGCATGATGTCCGCCGACTCACTAAAGGGGCACATATCGAACATTTGTGAATGCCTATAAAAACTTTTTGAGTTTTTGTATGTGTGTGCGAACCATTGTGAAAATATCTCAAATAATAAAGTTATTGTAGAGCTGCGAAATCGCTTCAATCATTTGTAATAACCCTGTATTTATGGCCTAATATATCGTATAAGGGAAGGATCGGAAGAGGAAAGACAGTTGAGGCTATTCATCACTCCATCAGCGGAACCTAAGGGCAGAGGTCGTAATTGAGGCCTGGCCACAGTGCCACCGGACCTCACCATAGTCGGATGTGTAGGAGGTGAGTGCACGCAGTAGTTAGGGTGGGGTGGGGGAGATCTCATTTTATTTGTTTAATACAGATTCAGGTGACGTGAGAAGAGAGGGCTGCCTTTTGTGGGCTGCCCTGTTTGGCGAGTAAGTTGCGCTCATCTTTCTGTCATCCTTAGAAGGCGGGGACGAAATATGCAAACGCAGCGAGAAAAGTGGGAGGAGAAGTCGTAGAGGAGATAGGAGGGAGATAAGGCTCATAACGCCCGAACTTGATGCAAGTAGTTGACAAACAGGGTCTGGTATTGGGCCATCGCTCGAAGTTGGCATGGGCGCTCTATAAACTGCACCAAAAGCCGAAGCCTGATTTGTCGCCGTCGCCGTAGAGGCATCTGGACGTCCAACATTTTATCTAGAATATGGCGCTGAGTTTCGTAGCTGGGATGTATAAATCCTCAGGAGAGATGTGTGTCTCAGGTTCAGCCAAGGTCGGCGGAATGCGAAGGAAGCAGATGTCAAGGGTTGATGGGCAGTGAGGTGGTGGATGTCCTCGTCGTCATGTTGGCAGACACCACATAAGGGGTATAAGCTAGCCCAGCTGCATGTAACTTCCGTTGTGTCGCAATTTTGCCACTGGTAACCAAGTACCATGTTGCTCGCACATATGTGGAGAGGTAAATTTGGTGGATATGGCGCCATACTTTTGACCAACGGACCGCGGGATAATGTTGCATGACACTCGAGATAGATGTCTTTGGCCGTAGAAAGATGCATGGTCAGGAGTGCGCGATGAACGTAACTATAGGCCACAATAAAAGTCTTAATATGTGACGAGGAGGTATGAATGTGACCAATCGGCATTGGTGGAAGGATGGACGTTGGCATGAGGACATCCACTAAGCCGCATATGATGGACGCTCCTGGTCCAGTCCATTGTTTCTGCATCATGTAGCCGGCCGCAGTGGTCTAGCGGTTCTAGGCGCTCAGTCCGGAACCGCGTGACTGCTACGTCGCAGGTTCGAATCCTGCCTCGGGCATGGATGTGTGTGATGTCCCTAGGTTAGTTAGGTTTAAGTAGTTCTAAGTTCTAGGGGACTGATAACCACAGATGTTAAGTCCCATAGTGCTCAGAGCCATTTTTTGCATCATGTACATATAAAGAGCATCAGCCCTCTGCTCTACGTTGAGTAGACCAAGCGCTCCGTCACGTTGCGGCGGAAGTGCAAGCGTTTCATACCAGACCTTAAAGATAGTTCCCGTCGTCAGATGGTAGCCGTAGGCCGCTTTCCAACGAATTCCACTCGTGTGCGGTAAGGGTAGGATGTGTGTAACATGTAAAAGCTTCGAAGCAATATAGTGGTTGAGATAGAGCGTCCGCTGAAGAGGGTAGAGACGGCAGAGTAGATTGTTGTGGGTCTCGGGGCGAACACTCCACAACGAGCGCCGAAAATTTGTGGCGAGCGTACAGGATTTTTTGGGGGTGAAGACAATGCCCAGGTATTGGATGGTCTGCATCCTTGTGAAGGGTGCAAGTTTGGCATCGGTGGGGGCAGCGTCCTACTGGAGCGCTACTGATTTATTTACGGTCACCAAGCTGACTGTCGCTACATCATATATCATTATTGCTTCCATGGTCAGTCGTGTTTCCACACCCAAGCGAACCAAGCCAAGCTGGTCGTCGTCGTATGCTTGATAACGCAGATTTGCGGTTCTCAATAATGGGTTCCAGAGCGAAGGCATATAGCAGGGCAGATAGCGGACAAGCGGACAGCCTAGTCAGATAGCTCACAGTATAGGAACTGGGCTCGATAAGACTTTTATGTGGGAGCTAGCGCTCTCATAAATGCTGTGCATGACCTTAAGGCAGGAAGGTGGGAAGCCCACTGAGCCATCATGGAGAACAGGAAACCATGACGTACTGTGTCACATGCACCATCGAAGTCGATTGGGACTATAGCTGTCCGGAACTGGCACGTTGCGACTAGTGCTATCACATCGCGATTTTCGCTGGTTGGTGTCTGCATACTCACCTGACCACCTGGGGTCGTCTGTCCTGGTGAAAGGATGCTGGGAAGAATGGGAAAAAGGCGCACCGCCAAAATGTGTAGTCCGCGTTAAGGAGGGTAAGTAGACGATAGTCAATGATCACCTTGCCATAGTGTGGCTTCTATGTAGGAATGATTAAGCTTGTGACAATTCTGGGAGAGATAACATGGCCCAGCATGAAAAGTTCTTGAAACATGCTCGTCTATACCGGGCCATTAACGTACGAAAGCCATGACAGAGCTCAATGGGCAGCCTGTCCATACCACCAGCCTCCACTTCATTGCTGGTAATATGTACCATTAATTGGGTATTAACCCAATCGGTG
Organism: Schistocerca serialis cubense; assembly: GCF_023864345.2. Classification (NCBI taxonomy): domain Eukaryota; kingdom Metazoa; phylum Arthropoda; class Insecta; order Orthoptera; family Acrididae; genus Schistocerca; species Schistocerca serialis. The sequence goes on along the minus strand of NC_064638.1, from coordinate 1,230,948,674 downwards.
ACCATTTTCTCTCGCATAAGGTATCCCGGCGCCTTAGATGTTTAGCAAGTGATCGGCGAAAGCAGTGACTACTTCAGATAGTTGGCTTGAAGAGTTTGGTTGTGAGCTGTCGACGTCGTCGTCTGTCGTTGGTCGCATTTGATGCGTGGTAGGTATCTCGTGGCCCAGTGAGTCCTGTAGATGCGTTCTCACGAGAAGTCCCTATTGTCGACGTCGAGCAGTCGGTACCAAGCGTGCCTTAATCTGCTGACGCTTCCTCTGGATGGTCTGGTTGGGCCCTTGGGTGTCTGTCCCGGAGGACGGCATCATAGTAGTTAATAGTGTGTCGACGACATTCCACCACATCCTTCCCGTATCGCTTCAGGGTTTATTGTAAGGAGGGCTTCGAGGTGTGTGACGTTCATTTTTCACGACGTACGACTACGCCAGCCTGGTTTCGATTTGAGGAGAACCGTTCATATGTATGCACTTTGGTCTGAAAAAGCCAGCAGTCACAGTTCAGCGTCTTGGGCGTCATATCCAAGCTCCCGGAAGATGTAAATTCAATCAAGTCGACTTTTCCGAATGGTTTGTTTGATACATGGGGCCATGGACATTGCCAACCTTCTCTTCCCAGTTGTCGTTCTTCCCAGTGTTAGATGCCCAAATCGTATACTGTAACAGATATAATGTTTGGGGCGAACTGACTTGGGGCAACGCCGTTGCCACGGTGGATACACAGGTTCCCGTGAGATCACCGAAGTTAAGCGCTGTCGGGCGGGGCCGGCAGTTGGATGGGTGACCATCCAGCCACCATGCGCTGTTGCCATTTTTCGGGGTGCACTCAGCCTCGTGATGCCAATTGAGGAGCTACTCGACCGAATAGTAGCGGCTCCGGTCAAAGAAAACCTCCATAACGACCGGGAGAGCGGTGTGCTGACGACCCGCCCCTCCTATCCGCATCCTCAACTGAGGATGACACGGCGGTCGGATGGTCCCGATGGGCCACTTGTGGCCTGAAGACGGAGTTACTGACGTGGTTCGCATTGATCGTTGCAATCTTGTATGATGTGCAGCGCTTAAAGAGAGGTTCAGTACCACGTTGTCGGTAATCGAGGGCCAACATAAAGGTGAGAGGCCGTCCCGTCCATCTCCGACAGTTGCAGTCTGAGTATGTTTAGGTCGTCGACGGCAGAGGCGCCGCCACAGTCCGGTGGCTCAGGGCCGATTTTGATGTAGTAGCTCCACACACAAGAATGGAGTCCCAGTGAATCACGATAAGGTGCTTGACTGATGATGAAGCGCCGAAAGGGATCGACGCGTCCTCCGATTCGACTACCTTTTGACATGCTGTCAGGACTAGCGGTCGCAGGATGTCAGGCAGGTCACACTCGTCACAGTGTCCTGGACACGAACCAATTGTGATTTGCAGCACCCCACACCACAAAGGCTTGAGTTGGCGCCATATGTCTTGTGCGAATGTAGTCACTGTAATGCCGCTCCCCTGTCTGCTGTGAACCAAAATGTGGAAACCATTTTCAAACAAACAGTACCTGGATGCGTCTGAAAACACTATCTGATGCAATTCCTGTCCCCTGTGACGTTGTTCCACACACAATTTCCATGCAGCATGTTTCTGCACATTCCTCAATGGTAGACGGAGAGGTGGACAACGCGCACATAAGCTGTCCCGTAATAAAAGGCGACAGACTGTCACCTCTGATAGTGTACGATGTGTTAGACTGTTGCGCCAGAGCCGAGGAGGACAAGATCTGTCCTGCAATGCCATTAGCCGGCCGCGGTGGCCGAGCGGTTCTAGGTGCTTCAGTTCGGAACCGCGCTGCTGCTGCGGTCGCAGGTTCGAATCCTTCCTCGGGCATGGATATGTGTGATGTCCTTAGGTCAGGTAGGTTTAAGTAGTTCTAAGTCTAGGGGACTGATGGCCTTAGATGTTACGTCCCATAGTGCTTAGAGCCATTTGAACATTTTTGCAATGCCATACGGATGAGGTGCCGATCTTCTCAAGAGGTTGGTCTGAGTGGAGCGACTTGACCCATCGCGTTGTGTTCTACGGCCTTCCGTGAACCATTCGGCTCACACCCGTTGCAGGGACAAAACACATTGTCTCATGAGAGTAGCAATTTCCCGGATGGATGCATCACATTCTCAAAAATGATTCAAATGGCTCTAAGCACTATTGGACTTAACATCTGAGGTCATTAGTCCCCTAGACTTTTACCTAACTAACCTAAGGACTTCACTCACATCCATGCCAGAGGCCGGATTCGAACCTGCGACCGTAGCAGCAGCGCGGTTCCGGACTGAAGCGCCTAGAACCGCTCGGTCACAGCTGCTGCATCAGATTCTCTCATACCAATAATGCGCTCTCTTTCAAATTCACTGATTTGACGGTACGATTCGCGCTTACGACTGCGAGGCATCGTGCTGGTCTGCTCAAGCCACACTGGTCCATTACCTTCGGTTTGTGGCGACAATGAGAGCGGCAGGCACATTTTACCGGTAGACAGTGTTGCACTGCGATATCGATTTTGACCCTGAATTCGCCGTCCGACGTGGTTCAAATGCTAATCATTTCTGCAGAACATACTAATATGAACGTCCTGTCTCTAGTCGTTCAGGGTGTTCTGATATTTTCTAAACATGAGTTTAATTTGCTGACGAGGTATCCTGAAGCACCCAGTTGAATACAGAGACGGCTGACCCTTCCTACCGAGGAGACAACTGCTGTTAACTGGAGTGCTCGGCAGCTTGGCGTGCCTGTCGGACAGTAGAGCTGCTAGTCCCGACACGTGCCGCCGGAAGCGCCTCTGGCGGACGCGGCGCGCCCTAAGCCGCCCTAATTCGGCTGCGGCCGGATCTGAGTCCGGGTCGCGCCAATTGTCCGGCTAAGTCCGGGATCAGAGCGCCTGTCGCCTGCTCCGCGCTCCATCCCAGCCCAGCTGCAGATGCGGAACGTCGTCACACGCCCGCCTGCAACCCCTAGCCGTCACTTTGCGCTGTAACAGGCGAGGTACTTTTTCTTTAGTATACAGAAAGGGAAAAAAAACTATCAGCAAAGACATGATACGTTTTCTCTCTCATCTTTGAGTCGTCGTTTTTCTGGCTGGATTAATGTGACTCGCTGCGATTTACTCTCCTGTGCCATTGCTACTTCCACTCAGTGTCCTCAAATAGGCTATCCGTTACTCTGTGGTATTGTGTGTTAACACCAACAGCTGGCGATGTACGAGGGCATTGCGAAAAGTAAAGATGTAATGGCTCGCAGTCCTTAAATAGAACATTTATTTAGAAAACGTCAGTTACATCTTATTAACTAGATTATTTGTTATTTTTCGGCATAATCACCCCCATTATCCAAACATTTGTTAAGTCGGTGCACAAGCTTTTGTATCCCACAGTCATAGAGGGTTGCCGCCTGTTGTCGGAACCACGTTTCAACTTCGTCTTTGATCTCTTGGAATGATTTTCCACCAAGATGTGACTTCGGGTAATGGAAGACATGGAAGTCGATGGGCGCAAGGTCCAGGCTGTGTGGCGGATGGTCCAATACGTCCCATTTGAATTGTTTGAGTAGTGCATTGGTTACGAGCGCTGTGTGAGCCCGAGTGTTGTCATGAAGCAAGCGGACTCCACTTGTCAGCATTCCCCTGCATTTGTTTTGAATTGCCCTTCGAAGACGTTTCAAAGTCTGGCAATATGCAGCAGCATTAATTGTCCTTCCAGGAGGCATAAATTCCAACAGAAGACTGCCTTGTCTGTCCCAAAAAACAGAAGCCTTGATTTTCTTCGCTGAAATCAACGTTTCGTATTTCTTGGCTTTTGGTGAATTCGAATGGCGCCATCGCATTGATTGTTGCTTGCATTCACTGTGTATGGTGATAAACCCACGTCTCGGGCACTGATCAAGGAACTCATCACCTGCTTCAGCATAGCGTGTGAGAAAGTCTAGTGCAAACCCCATCCTTTTCTTTCTGTGTTCTTCCGTTAACATTTAAGGAACCCAGTGCGCACGCAGTTTTCTGTACCCTAACTTGACAGTCACAACGTCAGAAAGAGTTGTCATTGACATGTCCGGTATGATCTGAAGCAATTCTTTCAATGTGAGACGTCTATTCGCACGAATTGCTTCCTCTGCTCTCTGAAGAAGGGCATCAGAGATCACAGATGACCGACCTGTTCTTTGTTCATCATCAACATCAGTCCTACCTTCAGAGAAATGACGACACCATTTCGTCACATTTTGTCGAGTCATCATGTTCCCATAAACAGAAACAATTTCTTTGTGAATATCCGCTAGCCGCTGACCTTTTGCATGAAGAAAACGTATGACGGAAAGCACTTCGCATTTGGCGGGATTCTGAGTCGGCGCAGCCATTTTAAACACGACCTACTCCAACCAGAAGCAACGTTCAACTGGCGAACGACCGCGAGGAGAAAGCTAACGGTTCAAGGTTAACACCAGTGTTGCAAACTTGCTCTCCAAAACCCTTCTGTTCCTCTGGCGAACGGTGTATCTTTACTTTCCGAAATACCCTCGTATATATCCGTGCACAGTTGTCGTACCTACAGAGTAGGCCCGTTGATTTTTTAAAACTATTATAGGCTCTCGACGCATATCTAAAGAAGTATCGATATATCAATATCTCGTCAAGAAAATATCGACACACCTGCCTATAAAAATATTGGCTGCACATTGTAAATATACTGCCGGCTTTAGAGCTGTATATTTAAGTATTGATTTACTATCAAATATTCTGATAAACTAGCAGCCTGCCTAGACTCCTTAAAGCAAGAACTGAAAGGAAAACACTTGGCCATAACCACTTTGCTCGCAATGGTAACTGCATCTAAGGGGCACATTGAAAGTTGTCCGATGGGTCCAGATTTCTCTGGAATACTTCGTATCGATTTTCCTGTTTTTTTTTCCTTTTTTCTTTTTCTCTTTCTTCGTCTGAAGCTTAGGACACCGTGTCTGTCGAGTCTCGTCCTTCAACATCTCAGGGGCCGGAAAGCAACTTTTCTCGTTACATATCTTTGCACAAAAATACTTAAATGTGCTTCTTTGTATTGTTATCTTGTTTTAGAAACTTCATGACTAAGGAATAATCAGAGTAAGCCTTATCATAAGAACGTATTGGGGAGATACGATAAGAAAACAGCACAGTAGGCGCTGCACTACTCACATTGAAAACTCTACAACGCACCCACTCAGCTTTAGCAGTGATGATGATGATGTTTGGTTTGTGGGGCGCTCAACCGCGCGGACATCAGCACCCGTACAAAGTCAATTTTCACTCAACCCAGTGTAGCCACTGCCACCAATGATGATGGTGAAATGATGAGGGCAACGCAAACACGCAGTCCCCAAGCAGAGAAAATCCCCAAGCCGGGAACCGAGCTCGGGACCCCATGATCCAAAGGCAGCAAAGCGAGCCACTAGACCACGGCCTGTTGTCTCAGATTTGGCGGTAACTGAACACAGATCAAGCATGAAAACAGACAGAAAATGTATTGGACTTGTCAGTTTGTGGGTGTCATGTTGATGACTTGCGCAACGGATTGGTCTGACAAGTACCCTTTGGCTCCTGCAAGGAGCAATTTCCACCCCACACTACAACAGAAGTCAAACAGACGCTCCTAATGTGCCAAAAATGCCTAAAAAAACTTTCAACAATAAATATCTCCTGGAGTTGTCCGCTGTAAGGAAAAGACACAAAAATATTCTGTTTTCTTATGTAACTAGTGGGATACTTGGGTACTGGAGTATTGGTAGTTAGGGTGAGAAAAACATTAGACGAACGGAAAATATTATTTATTGCAAAATCTGAGAAAATCAAATGAAACTTTTATTTATAAACTGATACACAAATTTCCGGGTTCTTTTCGGAATGGGTTACCTCTTATGGATAGGAATCCTGTTAATGAAATTTATGTACAAAGTGTGGGAAAGCTCATTTGCCCCTTTTCTTTAAGAATGTTATTTACTTGGCAGAATGGCTGAGAGGTGCACCTACTCGAATAATTGTCCGATTGAATTTTTCCAAGTATGGTCGAGGTGTCACACTAGAAATGTAATGGAATGATGTGAATGAAGTATGTTATTTCTAATGGAGGAAAGTTGGGGGTCGCCTATGCTGTAGCGCACAATACCGTGTTCACACCGCACATTAAGTGTCGCGGCCGACATAGTGAACAAATGCTTAATTGCGAGCAACTCAATATAGAGTATCACTCCAATTTTCTAGTGTCAGAGGTGCTCTCTCAGTGCAGTACATCTACATCTACATCTATACTCCGCAAGCCACCCAACGGTGTGTGGCGGAGGGCACTTTACGTGCCACTGTCATTACCTCCCTTTCCTGTTCCAGTCGCGTAAGGTTCGCGGGAAGAACGACTGTCTGAAAGCCTCCGTGCGCGCTCGAATCTCTCTAATTTTACATTCGTGATCTCCTCGGGAGGTATAAGTAGGGGGAAGCAATATATTCGATACCTCATCCAGAAACGCACCCTCTCGAAACCTGGCGAGCAAGCCACACCGCGATGCAGAGCGCCTCTCTAGCAGAGTCTGCCACTTGAGTTTGCTAAATATCTCCGTAACGCTATCACGGTTACCAAATAACCCTGTGACGAAACGCGCCGCTCTTCTTTGGATCTTCTCTATCTCCTCCGTCAACCCGATCTGGTACGGATCCCACACTGATGAGCAATACTCAAGTATAGGTCGAACGAGTGTTTTGTAAGCCACCTCCTTTGTTGATGGGCTACATTTTCTAAGGACTCTCCCAATGAATCTCAACCTGGTATCCGCCTTATCAACAATTAATTTTATATGATCATTCCACTTCAAATCGTTCCGCACGCATACTCCCAGATATTTTACAGAAGTAACTGCTACCAGTGTTTGTTCCGCTATCATATAATCATACAATAAAGGATCCTTCTTTCTATGTATTCGCAATACATTACATTTGTCTATGTTAAGGGTCCGTTGCCACTCCCTGCACCAAGTGCCTATCCGCTGCAGATCTTCCCGCATTTCGCTACAATTTTCTAATGCTGCAACTTCTCTGTATGCTACAGCATCATACGTGAAAAGCCGCATCGAACTTCCGACACTATCTACTAGGTCATTTATATATATTGTGAAAAGCAATGGTCCCATAACATTCCCCTGTGGCACGCCAGAGGTTATTGTAACGTCTGTAGACGTCTCTCCATTGATAACAACATGCTGTGTTATGTTTGCTAATAACTCTTCAATCCAACCACACAGCTGGTCTGATATTCCGTAGGCTCTTACTTTGTTTATCAGGCGACAGTGCGGAACTGTATCGAACGCCTTCCGGAAGTCGAGAAAAATAGCATCTACCTGGGAGCCTGAATCTAATATTTTCTGGGTCTCATGAACAAATAAAGCTAGTTGGGTCTCACACGATCGCTGTTTCCGGAATCCATGTTGATTCATACATAGTAGATTCTGGGTTTCCAAAAACGACCTGATACTCGAGCAAAAAACATGTTCTAAAATTCTACAACAGATCGACGTCAGAGATATAGGTCTATAGTTTTGCGCATCTGCTCGACGACCCTTCTTGAAGACTGGGACTACCTGTGCTCTTTTCCAATCATTTGGAACCTTCCGTTCCTCTAGAGACTTGTGGTACACGGCTGTTAGAAGGGGGGCAAGTTCTTTCGCGTACTCTCTGTAGAATCGAATTGGTATCCCGTCAGGTCCAGTGGACTTTCCTCTGTTAAGTGATTCCAGTTGCTTTTCTATTCCTTGGGCACTTATTTCGATGTCAGCCATTTTTTCGTTTGTGCGAGGATTTAGAGAAGGAACTGCAGTGCGGTCTTCCTCTCTGAAACAGCTTTGGAAAAAGGTGTTTAGTATTTCAGCTTTACGCGTGTCATCCTCTGTTTCAATGCCTTCATCATCCCGGAGTGTCTGGATATGCTGTTTCGAGCCACTTACTGATTTAACGTGAGACCAGAACTTCCTAGGATTTTCTGTCAAGTCGGTACATAGAAATTTACTTTCGAATTCACTGAACGCTTCATGCATAGCTCTCCTTACGCTAACTTTGACATCGTTTAGCTTCTGTTTGTCTGAGAGGTTTTGGCTGCGTTTAAACTTGGAGTGAAGCTCTCTTTGCTTTAGCAGTAGTTTCCTAACTCTGTTGTTGTACCACGGTGGGTTTTTCCCGTCCCTCACAGTTTTACTCGGCACGTACCTGTCTAAAACGCATTTTACGATTGCCTTGAACTTTTTCCATAAACACTCAACATTGTCAGTGTCGGAACAGAAATTTTCGTTTTGATCTGTTAGGTAGTCTGAAATCTGCCTTCTATTACTCTTGCTAAACAGATAAACCTTCCTCCCTTTTTTATATTCCTATTAACTTCCCTATTCAGGGATGCTGCAACGGCCTTATGATCACTGATTCCCTGTTCTGCACATACAGAGTCGAAAAGTTCGGGTCTGTTTGTTATCAGTAGGTCCAAGATGTTATCTCCACGAGTCGGTTCTCTGTTTAATTTCTCGAGGTAATTTTCGGATCGTGCACTCAGTATAATGTCACTCGATGCTCTGTCCCTACCACCCGTCCTAAACATCTGAGTGTCCCAGTCTATATCTGGTAAATTGAAATCTCCACCTAAGACTATAACATGCTGAGAAAATTTATGTGAAATGTATTCCAAATTTTCTCTCAGTTGTTCTGCCACTAATGCTGCTGAGTCGGGAGGTCGGTAAAGGGAGCCAATTATTAACCTAGCTCGGTTGTTGAGTGTAACCTCCACCCATAATAATTCACAGGAACTATCCACTTCTACTTCACTACGGGATAAACTACTACTAACAGCGACGAACACTCCACCACCGGTTGTATGCAATCTATCGTTTCTAAACACCGTCTGTACCTTTGTAAAAATTTCGGCAGAATTTATCTCTGGCTTCAGCCAGCTTTCTGTACCTATAACGATTTCAGCTTCGGTGCTTTCTATCAGCGCTTGAAGTTCTGGTACTTTACGAACGCAGCTTCGACAGTTTACAATTACAATACCGATTGCTGCTTGGTCCCCGCATGTCCTGACTTTGCCCCGCACCCGTTGAGGCTGTTGCCCTTACTGTACTTGCCCAAGGCCATCTAACCTAAAAAACCGCCCAGCCCACACCACACAACCCCTGCTACCCGTGTAGCCGCTTGTTGCGTGTAGTGGACTCCTGACCTATCTAGCGGAACCCGAAACCCCACCACCCTATGGCGCAAGCCGAGAAATCTGCAGCCCACACGGTCGCAGAACCGTCTCAGCCTCTGATTCAGACCCTCCACTCGGCTCTGTACCAAAGGTCCACAGTCAGTCCTGTCGACGATGGTGCAGATAGTGGGCTCTGCTTTCATCCCGCTAGCGAGACTGGCAGTCTTCACCAGCCAGAGAGTATTTCCTCCGATCCATAGCGACACACATCATTGGTGCTGACATGAGCGACCACCTGCAGATGTGTGCACCCTGTACCCTTCATGGCATCCTGAAGGACCCTTTCCACATCTGGAATGACTCCCCCCGGTATGCACACGGAGTGCGCATTGGTTTTCTTCCCTCTCTTGCTGCCATATCCTTAAGGGGCCCCATTACGCGCCTGACGTTGGAGCTCCCAACTACCAGTAAGCCCACCCTCTGCGACCGCCCGGATCTTGCAGACTGAGGGGCAACCTCTGGAACAGGACAAGCAGCCATGTCAGGCCGAAGATCAGTATCAGCCTGAGACAGAGCCTGAAACCGGTTCTTCAGACAGACTGGAGAGGCCGTCCGTTCAGCCCTCCGGAATGTCTTTCGCCCCCTGCCACACCTTGAGACGACCTCCCACTCTACCACAGGTGAGGGATCAGCCTCAATGCGGGCAATATCCCGGACAACCACAGTCGTAGTCTGATCGGGGGATGCGTGGGACGAGCTGGCCGTCCCTGACAAACCCCCATCCGGACCCCCACAGTGATGCCCATTGGCAACAGCCTCAAGCTGTGTGACCGAAGCCAACACTGCCTGAAGCTGGGAGCGAAGGGATGCCAAATCAGCCTGTATCCGAACACAGCAGCTGCAGTCCCAGTACTGAGCAGAGACTTTGTTCCTCGCTCTCTGCATACACGCACAAGGCGATTACTGTCCACCTGTGAGAACTCTGAAACTGCTCACTAGGTCTGTCAAAAAATGTGTATGCTGGGGCTCTCCCAAACAAAACAGTGGGTTTTGCTTTTAAGATGAACACATATTCCATTATCCCTTTTCTCTGGCAAAAAACTGTTTTGGTCCCTGAGTGGTCGGCCAGCTGGCACAGCTGCGTGCTAACTCACCCCCCTAAGGACTTTCCAGTGAGCTGGTTGCCTTCCGCCTAACAAAAACTCCTGTGGCCGTCATGTCTTGAATGTTTGTGTACGCCAGCCTCGACTTTTATAATGTCTGTGAACACTTGCGATTTATTTATTAGATTTGCATATCGATTAAATGGAAATATGTAAAACTGACTCCACCCTATCGAGTTTGGCCTCGAATGAAACGTACTGATATGCAGAATACGATGGTGAGGTCGGAATATGTAAGAGACCACGCCACCTTACAGACTGTGAAAAAAAAAGCAAAATCGAAAAAGTGTATGGTCCATGCTTAAGATGTGCAACATCGAACAAAAATGATGAGCCATGACATCTTGGTCACTTGGTCAAGATGTCGGAATGCGAAAGAGGAGATCGGCTTTCCATCTTCCTCGTGTCCCTTTTTTTCTCACAAAATTATGATCTGTCTATCCGGTCATTGACGTGTTTGATCGTGTTCAAATTTACATTTGTGTCGTGGTGTAATATACGTTTGCAACAGTGAGGTGTAAGGGAGGGACCTCGAGACGTACGTACCTCCTGTGTGTTCTCCCAAGTGCCCTATGTTATGAATCATCCGTTTTGGAAGTTTTGACACCCGTTTATCTATTCTTTTCATTTCTGTGTTAGGTCTATGTGACATCTCATCTGCTCTCACTATTCTTCACATTTACGTGTCAGGGTAATATATTCTTACTACATGATTCGTATTCTACAGCCAACGTATGGTACAGCAACTACCAAGACTGCAGAAGGAGAAAACACACGTTAATGACCTGACGGAAGTTCATAATGTTGTGGGGAAAGAAAAATGAGGCACGAGTGAATGTGAAACAGGGATCGAACGCTATTAGCCTATTTGTGACTAGACAACCAAGACCGGTTCTTCCAGTGCACTCGATGTTGCACATATTGACCTTGGACCATTCACTGAAGCGCTAAAGAAAATTGTATAGGCGTTCGTATTCAAATGCAGAGTTATGTAAACAGGCAGAATATGGCGCTGCGGTCGGCAACGCCTATAAAAGACATCAAGTGTCTGGCGCAGTTCTTAGATCGATTACTGCTGCTACAATTGCAGGTTATGGAGATTTAAGTGAGTTTGAACGTGATGCTTTAGTCGGCGCACGAGCGACGGGACACAGCACCTCCGAGATAGCGACGAAATGGGGATTTTCCCGTATTATCATTTCACTAGCCAGGGGCCTGAAGAGGGCGTAGTAAAATGGTTGGGAACTAGACGGCTGAAAGGTATCTAATTTGAGATCCTGTTACGAACAGCCGAGTCCCGCAACCATCTCTAAAACGATGGACATATAGAGACATTTCACGAGTGTACCGTGAGTATCAGAAATTCGGTAAGACATCAAATCTCCGACATCGCTACCGCCGGAAAAAGATCCTGCAAGAAAGGGGCCATCGACGACTGAAGAGAATAGTTCAACGTGACAGAAGTGCAACCGTTTCGCAAATTGCTACAGGTTTCAATGCTGGGCCATGAACAAGTGTAAGCGTGCGAACCATTCAACGAAACATTGTCGATGTGGGCTCTCGGAGCCAAAGGTCCATTCCTGTATCCTTGATGACTGCACGACACAAAGCTTTACGCTTCGAACGGGCCAATCAACACCGACATTGGACTGTTGATGGCTGGAAACATGTTGCCTGGTCGGAGGAGTCTCGTTTCAAAGTGCATCGAGTGGATGGACGTGTGCGGCTATGGAGACACGCCCATGAAACCATGAACATTACATGTCAGCAGGTGACTTTTCAAGCTGCTGAAGACTCTGCCGTGGTGTGGGGCGTGTGCAGTAGTAGTGATACGGGACCCATGATACGTCTAGATACGACTCTGACAGGTGACATGTACGTAAGACTCCTGTCTAATCACCTGCATCCATTCATGTTCATTGTGCATTCCGACGGACTTGGACAATTCCAGCAGGACAGTGCGACACCCCACACGTCCAGAATTGCTACACAGTGGCTCCAGGATTGAGTTTAAACACTTCCTCTGGCCATCAAACTCCCCAGACATGAACATTATTGAGGAGATCTGGGATGCCTTGTTCAGAAGATATCTCCAACCCCTCGTACTCTTACGGATCTTAGAACAGCTCTGCAGGATTCATGGTGTCAGTTCCGTCCAGCACTACATCAGACATGCCACATCGTGTTGCGGCACTTCTGCATGCTCGCGCAGGCCCTACACGATATTAGGCAGGTGTACCAGTTTCTTTGATTCTTCAGTGTATTTTGCTTTTTTTTTTTCACAGTTCAGCACACTTTCTTCCTGTTGCCATGCTTGATCCGTGTTCAATTTTGGACGGGCATTTCACTGGGCCGATGTAAGTTTAAATCTTGTTTCACTTGTCAGTACCATATCGTGCCCTGCAGGACGGGCATTGCCACGTGGTGTGGTTGGACCGAACTCGAATGCGCACACTGTTAAGGAACTAGCAGAGAGTACTGACAGGAATCTTTTGCAGATGGTGCTGTTACCCGTAATGAAGTAGGGCAGAAGATCGTACCTTGAACCAGTTTCCAGACCTTCCCTGTAAAGCAAATTTAAAACTTTTTTTTCATTTTTAAACGACAGCATTCACTTTATGTATGCAACAGTCTTTTTCTGGAACTACAAAAAAAAAAAAAAAAAAAAAAAAAAAAAAAAGCTCGGGAAGAGTAAGGTTTCTCGAAATGCAAACACTGTTCCAAGGTACAACACGTTCATGTGCCTAGTGCTGCACTCTAGTCTACGTGTTAGATTACTATTCTGCTATTATCAGTTAAGAATAAGAATGATCACCAAAAAGCAGTCACAAGTTAGAAACGTTTTGAAACAGAATCTATTGCGAACAAGCACAAATTTCCAATTTCAATACAGGGATAACCGTTATGATGTTAAATAATCTCAGTTAATTTGCAACTATCGCAGTTTCAATGGTAGAATACATCCTTCCGTTTCAAGGTACACGACGGTGCACGAACGACGAAATTTGGATTAAGCGTCCACATCTTTAAAGCTTCTTTTTAAAATATACAGAATTTCACTCATCATAAAACTGTGTGAATTGAGAATTAACCATATCCTCCAAATAGCTCTAATATACAGCACTTAAATATGTCGTACTCGTAATATACAGAATAATTCAGCTGCCTCTACCGCTGTCATTTTATGCAACCCACAGTGTTATATCTGGCCTTCAGAAACGATGCGCGAAATTACCATATTGTCTCGCTCGTTATGCGATAGTTATTAGTCATACAGACAAAATGAACGGGACGTTTTTGTGTGAAATTTAATGTAGTTAAACTTTGTACTGGAATACATTTCTGTTGGAGGCTACAGTCTTTTATTTATTCAAGAAAAACGTACAAAAGAGAGATTCAAACGTATCTCCCCCCGCACATGCATCCTTGACTAGCCAGGACTTCTAGTATGTTGTTCGTCGTACTCTCTCCTAGCACTGTTCAAGCATTTCTGACTGTACGAACTATTCCCGATATTTGAGCTCTTTGTTCTCTATTGATTAGGATGTCACGCCACCAGTGTAGTTGGCTAGTTAGTTATCATTATTAATTTGAACATGCCCATATGGATAGTAAGTGAAAAACGACTTTTGAAAAAGTTGCGCTAAAAGCAGTTACGTAGACCGCTCGATACAAAGCTGACCCTTACAAGCACAATAGTTTCGTAGTTAAGAGGCCTGACGAATTCAATGGTGTAATTTTCCATTTTATGCTCTTAAAATTCACAAAATTATTGAGTAAAACTGACACACACGTCAGTTGTACAATTGGTAAGTACTCGACAAAGCTGTTGGTGCAACATGGACAGTCAATGAACACCAAAAATGAGGGAATGTGAAAAATAATTCGTACAGTCACAAATTTTTGTACAACGATAGGAGGGAGTGCGATGAAGACGCCCTGATCGGTGATGGCTGAGTGTGTGATTGCTGCTACATTTGAAGACCACTTTTCTGCATTTTTCTTGAATAATCCGAAAATTACGGCCTGTCTCTAAAATGTAACCCGGTACAAAACTTAGCCACATTAATTTTCCTACAACAAGGTCCTGTTCATTTTCGCTATAGGACTAACGGTTTGCTCGTAGCGAGCAAGAGAATATGAAATTTCGCATGTTATTTTTGAAGGCCAGGTATAGCATTACGGGTTCTATAAAACGACATCGGTTTGGCGGCTGAACGACCTGTATACAAACACTGGACAAAAAATGCCGGAAACTGCTTTTAACGATTTCTAGTGCTAATTCCTTCGCGTTTTTCTAAAATCAGCCACTAGGCTTAAACACAGGCCAGTAAGCATCACGTGTCTCTTGGTACACTGCCCTCGAGGTACAGCACTCTACCAGCCTCTGTGGCCGAGTGGTTCTAGGCGCTTCAGTCCAGAACCACGCGGATGCTACGGTCGCAGGTTCGAATCCTGTCTCGGGCATGGATGTGTGTGATGTCCTTAGGTTAGTTAGGTTTAAGTAATTCTAAGTTCTAGGAGACTGATGACCTCAGCTGTTAAGTCCCATAGTGCTCAGAGCCATTTGAACCACTTGTACTACACTCTCCCCTACTGTCTTAAAAAGCGTGGAGGATTGGATTTTTTGTTGTTGTCATTTATGAATTATCATATTTTAATTCTGCACCTGGATTTTTTGTTGTTGTCATTTATGAATTATCATATTTTAATTCTGCACACGAGTGCAGGCTCTGCATGATAAATGAAAGGATTGAGGGGATGAGGCACATGAATGTGATTAGATCGTTCAGAACATTTATTTTTACAAACAAAAATGGACCACAGGTGTAAATACTTTGAAAATCACAAAATGATTGTTTTTCTTGTCCTTTGTCCAGCATCGCCACTGGTATGGCG
Organism: Schistocerca serialis cubense; assembly: GCF_023864345.2. Lineage (NCBI taxonomy): Eukaryota > Metazoa > Arthropoda > Insecta > Orthoptera > Acrididae > Schistocerca > Schistocerca serialis. Next base: position 1,230,933,414 of record NC_064638.1, on the reverse strand, counting down.
TGGTTATCGATGGCTCTGGCACGGTTAATTTAAAGGGTGGCCAGATGCCCTTCTGTCGCCTCCCATTCGCCCCTGAAAGGCTCTAATGGTTCAAATGGCTCTGAGCACTATGGGTTCAAAAATGGCTCTGAGCACTATGGGACTTAACATCTGTGGTCATCAGTCCCCTAGAACTTAGAACTACTTAAACCTAACTAACCTAAGGACATCGCACACATCCATGCCCGAGGCAGGATTCGATCCTGCGACCGTAGCAGTCGCGCGGTTCCGGACTGAGCGCCTTAACCGCGAGACCACCGCGGCCGGCTGAGCACTATGGGACTCAACATCTTAGGTCATAAGTCCCCTAGAACTTAGAACTACTTAAACCTAACTAACCTAAGGACATCACACACACCCATGCCCGAGGTAGGGTTCGAACCTGCGACCGTAGCAGTCCCGCGGTTCCGGACTGCAGCGCCAGAACCGCACGGCTCCTGAAAGGTGGCAGGCATGTTTGGCCCCGTCGCTCTTGTTGGAAGGCCCATCAGATCCTTTCCCACTCATTTGTTCCCTTTTCTCTGTTTTAGTAATTCAACACGCAAATAGGCCATAATTTATATGTTGTCATTTTATCTCAGATATGAGTCACGAATCGTTGATTAAACTCACAGTTCCTGCATGTCAGGGGTAATTCCATCGGTGAGGGGATAGATTTCTTTTCTTAACACTATGTTTCGCCTGCTGTAAGTGGCGGCTGCATTCAGGCGAAGCAGGGTCGCCAGGGGAGGCATGAATGTGGCGAGTGGGGGACCTTCCCGGAAGGAAGCGAGGACAGTACGTGAAAGCGAGTAAGAGAGTCGTGTGAAGTTAGCACCCCTTTTTCGAGAAATATACATTTTTTTCACAGTTCTTGATAGATGTAGCATAGTTCTAGAGTTCTTTGTACAAAATTTCAATAGTTCTGCAGAATTTAGCGACCAAAACAACAATACTCGAAAAAATTTTCGTATCGAAAATGTTCTTTGGCAGTTTCCGCAAAATGTAAATAAGTACAAGAGTTCTGAGCACAGTTCTGAACAGAGCTCCAAGAGTTCTTTCGAAAATCCAAGTAACATTTTTTGGTGCAGCTAATAGTTTACGAGATAATTGCATCTTAATGAGAAAATCTTTTCACTTACTGTGAAGTTGGCACCCTTTTTTTCAGAAATACATATTTTTTTCAGAGTTCTTGATAGATATGGCATAGTTCTAGAGTTCTTTGTACAAAATTTCAATAGTTCTGCAGCATTTAGCGAAGAAAACAACAATATTCGAAAAATTATTCGTATCGAATGCATTTTTTGTCAATTTTCGCAAAAATTAAACTTGTACAACAGTTCTGAGGACAGTTCTGAACAGAACCCCAAGAGCTCTATCGAAAATCCCAACAACATTTTTCTATGGCGATAATGGTTTGAGATAAATTGATTTAATATGGGACACACTTTCTTTGCGGAAAATATAAATATATTCGTACAACAGTTCTGATGACAGTTCTGGACACCACGTGAAGAGTTCTATCGAAAATCCTAGTGAAATTTTTTTGTGCAGGTAATAGTTTAAGAGGTAATTGCAACTTAATTAAGAATTCCATAAGAGCTCCTACTGTGAAGCTGGTACCCTTTTTTTCAGAAATATATATTTTTTTCAGAGCTCTTGATAGATAAGTCATAGTTCTAGAGTTCTCTGTACAAAATTTTAATAGTTCAGCAGAATTTAGTGACGAAAACAACAATACTCGAAAAAATTTTCGTATCGAAAATGTTCTTTGGCAGTTTCCGCAAAATGTAAATAAGTACAAGAGTTCTGAGCACAGTTCTGAACGGAGCTCCAAGAGTTCTTTCGAAAATCCAAGTAACATTTTTTTGTGCAGCTAATGGTTTACGAGGTAATTGCATTTTAATGAGAAAATCTTTTCACTTACTGTGAAGTTGGCACCCTTTTTTTCAGAAATATATTTTTTTTTCAGAGTTCTTGATAGATATGGCATAGTTCTAGAGTTCTTTGTACAAAATTTCAATAGTTCTGCAAAATTTAGCGACGAAAACAATATTCGAAAAAATTTTCGTATCGAAAACATACTTCGTCAATTTTCGCAAATTGTAAATAAGTACAACAGTTCTGAGCACAGTTCTGAACAGAACTCCAAGAGTTCTATCGAAAACCCAAGTAACATTTTTTTGTGCAGCTAACAGCTTATGAGATAATTGCAATTTAAGAAGAAAATCTTTTCACTTACTGTGAAGTTGGCACCCTTTTTTTCAGAAATGTATATTTCTTTCACAGTTCTTGACAGGTATGCCATAGTTCTAGAGTTCTTTGTACAAAATTTGAATAGTTCTGCAGAATTTAACGAAGAAAACAACAATACTCGAAAAAATTTCGTATAGCAAACATTGGTTATTAATTTTCGCAAAAAGTAAATTCGGACAACAGTTCTGAGGGCAGTTCTGAAGAGAACCCCAATAGTTCTATCGAATATCCTAATTACAATTTTTTGTGCAGCTAACACGTTACGAGATAATTGCAATTTAAGGAGGGAACATCTTCACTTACTGTGAAGTTGGAATCCTTTTCTTCAGAAACATATATTTTTTCAGAGTTCTTGATAGAAATGTCATAGTTCTATAGTTATTTGTACAAAATTTGAATAGTCCTGCAGAATTTAGCGAAAAAAACAACAATACTCGAAAAATTTTTCGTATCGAATACATTCTTTGTCAATGTTCGCAAAAAGTAAATTCGTACAACAGTTCTGAACAGAACACCAAGAGCTCTATCGAAAATCCTAATAATATCTTTTTGTGGCGATGATAGTTTATACGGTAACTGCTTTGATGTTAGACCCACTTTCTCCACAGAAAAAGTAAATTCGTTCAACAGTTTTGATGAACAGTTCTGGTTAACAACTCAAGACTTCTATCGATAATCATAATAACATTTTTTGTGGTTGTAATAGTTTGTATGGTAATTGATTAATTGTGGGGCACGCCAACTCAAAAAAAAAAAAAAATTATGCCTGTTCGTATGCTCTGATGCCAGCTCTGGATAGCATTGTAAGAGTTCTATCGAAAATACTAGTAACATATTCTGTGCAGGTAATTGTTTACGTAGTAACTGCCTTTATTAAGGAATGCTTATGAGCATTTCCCGTGCAGTTTGAACCCCTTTTACGATAAATATAAATTTTTTTCACAGTTCTTGATATATATGCAATACTTCTAGATTTCCCTGCTCAAAACACGAATGTTCTACAGAATTTCGGGAAGAAAACAATAACTCGGCAAAATTTTGGTTTGGTAAAAAATTATTTGTCAGTTTGGAAAAAATAAATTTGTATAACAGTTCTGTTGGCAGTTCTGGATAGCACCGGAAGAGTTGCATTGAAAATGATAAGAACATTTTTGTGGCGATAATAGTTTATACAATATTTGTTTTAATCTGATACTCACTTTATCTAATATAGCAAAATTCGTAGAATAGTTCTGATGACAGTTCTGAATATCACCCACAGAGTTCTACCAAAAACTATAATAACATTATTTGTGACGATGACATTATATGAGATAATTAATGTGGGACTCACTTTTGTCATGTAAAAGTAATAAATTTGTACAAAAGATCTGATGGCATTTCTTAATACGACCCTAAGAGTTCTACAGACAACTGTAATAACATTTTTTGTGGGGATAACAGTTAATGAGATAATAGCATTTTCGAGAGACCCACTTGGTCTACATTATAATAAATTGGCACAACCCTTTTGCTGACAGTTCTGGATAGCACCGAAAGAGTTCTTTTAAAAACCCTCATAACATTTTTATGGTGCCAGTAGATTATGAAATAGATTGTGTGTTCACTCTGCAGTGGGTGTGCGCCGATGTGAAACTTACTGACAGATAAAAACTGTGTGTTGGACCGGGTCTCTAACCCCAGGCTGTGACGAAAGAATATCGTCACAATATCCTTTCGTCCAAGAGTGCTTCTGCAATTTTCGTAGGACAACTTCTACGAAATTGGGAACGCAAGAGATGAGGTATTGCTGGAAGTACAGCTATGAGGACGATCGTAAATTCTCACTTTTATTTTGGAAAACCGAAAATCGAAAACCCGGATGTATATTCTACTAAATACAAAAAGTCTAAATGTTCAGCACTATACAAATGCCAGTACACCTTCTTAAGACTGACTGTAGTAACTGTAGGTGGAAGCGTGGAATGTGCACGCTTAGATGATTCCAGGAGAGAAGGCTCGTCAGTGCAAAACAAACAGATGGCTGAGCGAGCAGATACATTCACACGCGCCACTAACCAGATGGTGTCACACCTGTCGAGAATCGCACCAGAGGTACAATGAGCTGTGGTGGAGTGCTGTTGGCGTGGTTACTATGCAACTTACTTGATGGGCTTCAATACACCGTTATATTAATGTACAATACTTGAGAAACAATGTCATTCACACACTCCGAGTTTCTTATCACTCAGTACTAGACTAAATTACCGGCCTAGTGATAAGCAGCCTATGTACCTCACCGACTACACATCTTCATGTTATAAGAAAAAAAGAGAAAAATACCAAGGGAAACAAAATATGAATCCGGATAAACCGGAAATCCGGATTACTGAGGACCAAATAAACGAGGTTCTTATTTACAAATTTCGAACTTCTTATTAACTTTAATACTGTATCCCCTCAACATTATAACACCTCTGTCAGTCATGCATTGAATTAGGATTTAAACATACTACTTAGTTCGTCTGTACGATATATTCAGTAAATATACTTACATTTTTATACATTGTAAAGACTTTTAACTCTCGCTCTAGTGTAACTCATCAAACTTCCACACTTCCTTTCTAACTAGAACAAATGTTTGCAACAATATTAACGACAGCAATTTCAAATTTATTCGTTACACACAGCACATGTTTTTATGTACCCTAGCGGCTGGTGATGTTGCCACATAACTTTCATCCATGAGGGTCCTGGGCATATTTTTAGCTGTTAGTGGGTCCTGGATGTCATGAGAGCTCAAAACAATTACTGTTTTACGTAATAAAATTCATCTGGTTCTTCCTGATTCTAAAAATATACACTTCATGTGTGCCTTTCAATATTGTATGATTCAGTATCGACGCTAATGCTCTCTTGATGAGATATGAGACGATTGCTCGTTTTTATCCACTGTGCCCTTTCGAATTTCATTTCACCGATTAATTTATTTGTTTATCAACGTAGTAAGTAGTACAAAGCTAATCCAGAATGTAAACTGCACTTAAATTCTGTTTGAACTGTTTAATAGTCGGTGTCCGCTGTCTGAACGTCAAATTTCAGATTAATACACTGCGCCTGGTTGCGTTATTTTATAGGAATTTTATTATTGTAAGTGGGAAGTACTAGATAATGTTGAAGAAATCCAAAGCATATTGTTCGAAGAGCATAATATTATTCGAAATTTACCTGTACCAATAGGTGCAGCCAAAGCAGCATTTGTGATGCTGTAATTACCTCATAGATAACGATATTTGTCTATTGTAGTTTTGTATTCCAATCAGAATTTTGAGAGCATCAAAGCCTCATTTCAGCGTGAGAGAGGGGTAAAATCAATAGATGATATTGAATTGAAAGCCTTCATCAGTCTCTTGTTTTTAATTGTTGTTAACAAAAGTAACAGATAAAGCCTGGAAGATCTGTGTGGAACTGATGGTGATGGCATTGAAAAATTTCACCTTCCAAATGAACATAAAACGTTTCAAATTTATTCTGGAGAGCCTTAGATTTTACAGTCGCGCTATTCGTGATGAAAGGAGACAATTAGACAAGCTAACAGCTATTCGGGAAATATTTACTGTGTTTGTACGCAACTACCACAAATCTTACATCCTTGGAGAAAATGTTACAGTAGACAAGAAGCTGGAAGGATTCTGTGGAAGGTACAGTTTTTGCCAATATGTATCAATCAAAACAAACGAGTATGGATTCTTAAGTGTGGATTCTTAAGTATTTTACCGGTACAATTTGGAAATATACGCTGTGTTGCAACCAGAAGGATTTACCAACTGAGCAATAAACATTTTGATGTTGTTCTGTGACTGCGTAAACCTATATATCAGTCAGGTCGAAATGTGAAAGCGGACAACTGGTTTACTAATACTGGAATGATAATAGAGCTATGAAGGGAGAATTTTTCTTTTGTTGGCATGATGAAGAAAGACAAGCGTGGAGATTTCTCTAGAGTTTGCTATCAGTAAAAGAAGGGCTGCCCACATTTCCTTTTTTGGCTTCCACAAGACTGAACTCTAGTTTCCTCCGTACCTAAAAAGGGGAAGTGAGTGATCCAGGCATCACGTTTGCATGAAGATAATTCGATAGATGCTGACATTGTAGATAAACGGAAGCCATCCACCGTAAATTTTAAAATAGCGTTAAGTGTGGTATTTTCACAGCGGATAAGCCGAATGCTTTGTACAACGTTGTCAATGGCTGTATTTTTGTAATGATCAGTTGAGTTGGAATCTATGCACAAGTGATTTATTGTGGCAACAGTAAGAACTGTATCAGAAGGAAAGGGTTCCTGAATCAGCTTTGTTATACAATGTTGTTTTCTTCGCTAAATTCTGCATAACTATTGAAATTTTGTACAGAGAACTCTATAACTATGACTTATCTATCAAGAACTCTGAAAAATATATATATTTCTGAAAAAAAGGGTGTCAGCTTCACAGTAGGACATCTTATGGGGTTCTTAATTAAGTTGCAATTACCTCTTAAACTATTACCTGCACTAAAAAATTCTACTAGGAATTTCGATAGAACTCTTGAACTCTTCACGTGGTGTTCAGAGCTATCATCAGAACTGTTGTACGAATATATTTATATTTTCTGTAGAGAAATTGTGTCCCACATTCAATCAATTTATCACAAACTGTTATCGCCATAGAAAAATGTTATTAGGATTTTCGATAGAACTCTTGGAGTTCTGTTCAGAACTGTGCTCAGAACTGTTGTACTTATTTACAATTTGCGAAAATTGACGAAGAATGTTTTCGATACGAAAATTTTTACGAATATTGTTTTCGTCGCTAAATTCTGCAGAACTATTGAAATTTTGTACAAAGAACTCTAGAACTATGCCATATCTATCAAGAAATCTGAAAAAAGTATACATTTGTGAAAAAAAGGGTGCCAACTTCACAGAAAGTGAAAAGATTTTCTCTTTAAATTCCAATTATCTCGTAAGCTATTAGCTGCACAAAAAAATGTTACTGGGGTTTTCGATAGAACTCTTGGAGTTCTGTTCAGAACTGTGCTCAGAACTGTTGTACTTATTTACAATTTGCGAAAATTGACGAAGAATATTTTCGATACGAAAATTTTTTCGAACATTGTTTTCGTCGCTAAATTCTGCAGAACTATTGAAATTTTGCACAAAGAACTCTAGAACTATGCCATATCTATCAAGAAATCTGAAAAAAGTATACATTTGTGAAAAAAAGGGTGCCAACTTCACAGTAAGTGACAAGATTTTCTCTTTAAATTGCAATTATATCGTAAGCTATTAGCTGCACAAAAAAATGTTACTGGGGTTTTCGATAGAACTCTTGGAGTTCTGTTCAGAACTGTGCTCAGAACTGTTGTACTTATTTACAATTTGCAAAAATTGACGAAGAATGTTTTCGATACGAAAATTTTTTCGGACATTGTTTTCGTCGCTAAATTCTGCAGAACTATTGAAATTTTGTACAAAGAACTCTAGAACTATGCCATATCTATCAAGAAATCTGAAAAAAGTATACATTTGTGAAAAAAAGGGTGCCAACTTCACAGTAAGTGAAAAGATTTTCTCCTTAAATTGCAATTATCTCGTAAACTATTAGCTGCACAAAAAAATGTTACTGGGGTTTTCGATAGAACTCTTGGAGTTCTGTTCAGAACTGTGCTCAGAACTGTTGTACTTATTTACAATTTGCGAAAATTGACTAAGAATGTTTTCGATACGAAAATTTTTTCGGACATTGTTTTCGTCGCTAAATTCTGCAGAACTATTGAAATTTTGTACAAAGAACTCTAGAACTATGCCATATCTATCAAGAAATCTGAAAAAAGTATACATTTGTGAAAAAAAGGGTGCCAACTTCACAGTAAGTGACAAGATTTTCTCTTTAAATTGCAATTATATCGTAAGCTATTAGCTGCACAAAAAAATGTTACTTGGATTTTCGAAAGAACTCTTGGAGCTCTGTTCAGAACTGTGCTGAGAATTCTTGTACTTATTTACATTTTGCGGAAATTGTCAGAGAATGTTTTCGATACGAAAATTTTTTCGAGTATTGTTGTTTTCTTCGTTACATTTTGCAGAACTATTGAAATTTTGTGGAAAGAACTCTAGAACTATGGCACATCTAACAAGAACTGTGAAAAAAATGTATATTTCTCGAAAAAGGGGTGCCAACTTCACACGACTGAGTAAGAGACACAGTCAGAGTCCGTTTTATAAGTTGCCGCCACGTTGTCCCGGCTCGGCACTAGCCAAATCGCTTAACAGCTCGTTCTCCACGTTGCTAGAAGCCCTGTTTTGTTGCCATTCGGCAGAGTGCTGGGCTGGGGTACCCACACTGACTGGTGTGTTAGAATTCACAGAAATTGCTCGCTGCTCTGCAGGACGCCCGCTGGGGAAGACACCGAACGTAGACTAGCAAATTTACGTGTTTGGTCTTTGCACCCCACTCTAGAGTTGTCCTGCAAGGCCGGCCGGTGTGACCGAGCGGTTGTAGGCGCTACAGTCTGGAACCGCGCGACAGCTACGGTCGCAGGTTCGAATCTTGGATGTGTGTGATGTCCTTAGGTTAGTTAGGTTTAAGTAGTTCTAAGTTCTACGGGACTGATGACCTCAGAAGTTAAGTCCATAGTGCTTAGAGCCATTTGAACCATTTTTGTCCCGCATGCTTGGGGCCTTGGTATGGCCTGTGATTTGCGGGGGCTCTGTGACGTCTGCCCAAGTTCAGAGTAGTTTTTTTTGTTTGGCTATATGCCTTGAGATGGCTTTTTTCTGTAATTGTGTAGGGAGCAGGGGGCTTTAGTTTCAGTTTAATGATTGGTGCCGATTTGTTGCTATATCAGGAATGGCAATTTTCAAGAGCAATGGAATGAGTGTCAGTAGTGTGAAAGATGGAAAATAAGGCACTCACTTCCGGACGGTCGTAGAGTAAAGTCGTTTTATCCCTTCCGTATCGACGGAGAGCAGAGTTGTGCTCGTCCGGACACCTGGTCGAAAGTTAACTTTTCACGCGGCAATGAATTAATCGTGCTCCACTCTGGAGTACGGCAGACAGGACGCTGGGCAGCTGTCGACTCTTACAGCTTTGACATCTTCACCATAAACACGTCGGCTTCGTGTCATAGCATGCAGTTTTGGTAAAGTGTCCCAGCACCGACAGATAGGGAATTCTATGTGTGGTCGATCACCTTTTAGAGTTACGAAAATTCTACATCAGTATTAACTGTCCTTCACTCACATTACAGTCCCATAGCATATCTGCTGTAGTCAAACTAAGAATACAGCCGTATATTGTTAGAAAACCAGCAGTAGTTTTGCTCACGTTAATGATTTTCGAACAATCTGTCACTCAAATATTCTGTGTCAAGATCCAAGTTTTAATTTTGTCCCTATAGAAATAAATCTGTTTGTTATAGCTTACCACATTGCCTTCTTAGATCATTATCATAATTTAACTTCCTTTCCCAGCTCACATATTTTGGCGGGGCTAACATGTTATTTCTTTATCAGTTGTATTAATGAGAAGTTAGCCACCTCATTAGTATGTGTGTGGGGGCCAAAGGCAACCCTTGCACCACAGTATCAATGTGCATCCTCTTGAGAGTGGTGGAAATCAAAACATTTCCCTTTTGATGTTGACGAAGGTAAATCAGTCAGTCCTAAAAAGGACCCACCCTCTGGTATGTAATGTGTTTACACCAACTCTCTACATGTATTGCTGGTCATATGAAAGTTAGCATCAGTTTTTTAGATGTTTGCGCTTCATATAACTGAGGCGAGAGTTGGGTACCAGTGGCACCTATTGGCATGCGGAAACCGCATGGAAACCTCATCCAAGCTAAAGGAGCATTCGTGTTGGCTGGTAGCGTCTCTAGTCGATGGCGCGTGGACAGTGGATAGAGAGTGGCTTCGGGTAGCGGCCCGAATTGGGTGTCCGGTGTTAGCGGCAAGGACACACTCACTGGCCCATTTAAACATTTAGTGTTATGTGAGTGATGAATGTAAGACAGGGGCACCTGAAATTAAATACTGTGAGACTTTGTAAAAAGTAAGCAAATATTGATCACAACACAAAAGTACTTTTTTTTAAATCCTATGTTGCTCATAATGCGATGTGATTGACGTAGATAATCTGACTTTCGCTGTTGTCACAAGGGCCGAAAGTAATTACAGGGTTTGCTGCCACTAACATTTTATGTATTTATTTTATTTAGAGTATTGCTAATACAGACCTATCATAAAATTAAATTAGATATACACTGCTGGCCACCGTAAATGCAACACCCTGAAGGAAGCATCCGAATCAAGTGAAATTTACGCCATGGGTTTGCAGCGATGAGATATGCAACTGATTAGAATTTCAGCGCAGACTCACATCACGCGCGCCTGTGGCGCCACCTCATAGCGCCATTTAAGGCTTGGCGATTTCGACGTTGTTTCACAAGACGATCACTTATGCCTCGTAGACAACAGCGAACATCGTTTGATCAAGCATCCGAGTTCGACAGAGGAAGGATAGTGGCTTACCGAGATTGTGGATTATCATACAGAGAAATCGCTAGTCGTGTTGGACGAAATCAAACAACTGTAATGCGGATATGTGACCGTTGGATGCAGGAGGGCACGACGGACCGACGTGGTCGATCGCATTCATCTCGGTGCACCACTGCACGTGCTGATAGGCAAATTGTTCGCATGGCAGTGACGGATCGCTCAGTGACATCCCGAACCATAGCACAGCACATTGCGTCTGTAACGCATCATCCAGTGTCTACGCGTACCATTCGACGCCGTTTACAGCAGAGTGGTCTGTCCGCAAGACGTCCATTGCTTCGTCTACCATTGACGCAGAACCACTGACGCCTCCGTCGCCAATGGTGTGATGACAGACGGATGTGAACGGCAGAATGGAATGACGTTGTCTTTACTGACGAGGCACGCTTCTGTCTGCAGCACCACGATGGTCGGATTCGAGTGTGGAGACACCGTGGAGAGAGGATGCTGGACAGCTGCATTATGCACCGCCACACTGGTCTTGCACCGGGTATTATGGTATGGGGCGGTATTGGATATTACTCTCGCACGCCTCTAGTACGCATTGCCGGTACTTTAAATAGCCGGCGCTACATATCCGAGGTGCTGGAGCCAGTTGTCCTTCCTTACCTTCAGGGCTCGGCCACAGCCATATTTCAACAGGATAATGCGCGACCACACGTGGCACGCATTGTCCAAAGGTTCTTCGTCAATAACCAGATTGAAGTGCTTCCCTGGCCGGCTCGCTCTCCGGATCTTTCGCCGACAGAAAACGTGTGGTCCATGGTTGCTCAACGAGTGACCCAGATTACATCTATAGCTGCCACACCAGATGATCTTTGGCAACGTGTGGAAGCTGCTTGGGCTGCTGTACCCCAAGAACACATCCAACGTCTCTTTGACTCAATGCCGAGACGTGTGGCAGTGGTGATCTCCAACAATGGCGGCTACTCTGGCTACTGATTCTGGCAGGAACCACATGTCACAGCCGTCTGTAAACGTAATCATTTGATACTTGGTCAACATGTTATCTACAAAATAAATTTTGTTGTGCTACCTCTTGTCTTTCTTGGTGTTGCATTTACGGTGGCCAGCAGTGTACATACGTACATATTTACACACAAGAAACTTAAGTTTGGCTTTACAACTGAATATCCAGTCCTTCAGTCCAGAGCACTGCATTTGAAATTGCTAGCAGGAAGTCCTCTTCGGCACCGTGATAGGCTCGAATCCTGCATTCACTGACAATGTGGTGAACAGTGTGGTATGAAGCCCCGAAGTCACAGGCTGGATTAGGCAGCTTCTTCCACTTAAAGAGAGCATCCCGGCATCGAACATGGTCAGTACGGATTCTGTTGAGGGCAGTCCAGGCCTTGCGTGGTAGGTCGAATCCACTTGAGAGTTTAGCACCTGAGAAGATGTTAGGCACGCGCACATTTGTCGCTGCTTCCCACCGACCTTCCCATTCTTCAAGGGGTTTGAAATCCTTAGCAACCATGTCAGCAGCGTCGCAGGGAGTTGGATAGCGTGATTTCAGTCTCTTACGATTTAAAAGTAGAAGGTCGCTATGCACGGGTAGGGTAGAATTCCTGTAGATCTTGTGGAATTCCTTCATAAGGGCAGTACATCTGCGTAGATCTGGAGGCATTATACCGGTTAACAGTGGAAGCCAATAAACTGGAGTAGATCTGACTGCGCCAGGTATTATGCGCATCGTCGTACTCAGTTGGGTGTCAACAAGCCGTGTATGATGACTGTTCATCCAAACAGGTTCACCACACTCAGCACTTGAGTACACCAAGCCCAGAACTGAAGAGCGCAGGGTGGATGCTGAACATCCCCAGGTAGTTCCGCATAGCTTATGGAGGATGTTGTTTCGAGTCCTCAACTTCTAAGCTAAGAAGGTGTTATTTGAAGCATAGTGTGCAGTCCAGGATGACACCAAATAGCAGAAACAGTTCTTTTCAGAGCCCATTAACAATAAACATTGGACCAACTATCAGACTCCACAAACACTGATATGTGGGGATCGCGCTTGCATCTCGGGATGTGCAATAGCGGCGCGTTTCGTTTATTTTAAGCAACAACAAAAAATGGTCAAAATGGCTCCAAGCACTATGGGACTTGACATCTGAGGTCATCAGTCCCCCAGACTTAAGATTAACGTAACTAACCTAAGGACATCACACACAACAATGCCCGAGGCAGGATTCGAACCTGCGACTGTAGCAGCAGCGCGGTTCGAGATTGAAGCGCCGGAACCGATCGGTCACAGCGGCCGATTATTTTAACCATCAAATTCGCTTTGCTATTTCTCGGCATGTAACTGACGTATTGTGATGCTACCAACGCCATTTTTTGTGATTTTTCATGTTACTGATTGTGTAAGAAAAAATTCCGAGTGTCCATTAAAAAAAAACAACAATGTGGGTTTGTGTTGAAACTTATATTCTCTTACGATCTAGAATGTCTCGTAGTATGTAAGAACTTGCGAGTAAGTCGGTGAAGAGATCAACTGTTGTTCGATAACACTTTTGGCGAAAAATCACTGGACGGTAAGTATCAGAAATATTCTGGAGTAATCATGTGGAGCTACCTAAGGTGGGTGAGCATACAAAAAAAAAAAGGAAAAAAAAAAGACCTGTAGGAAAGGCTGACGCAACGCTTAGCATCATTACAAGAACCTTAACTAAATTTAATAATTGACCGAAATAAGTGGATTATGAAAGATCTGTTCGACTAATTATTGCTTGTCACTCGAGGACGCTTACCAAGTTGGATTAACATACGAGATAGAAAATTCGACGAAGAGCTGCGCAGGTTCGAATCCTGCCTTGGGCGTGGATGTGTGTGACGTCCTTGGGTTAGTTAGGTTTAAGTAGTTCTAAGTTCTAGGGGACTGATGGCCTGAGAAGTTGAGTCCCATGGTGCTCAGAGCCATATGAACCATTTTGAAGAGCTGCGCTGCGCTTTTCGTTCGGGATTGTTTACTTGGGATGAGAGCGACAGGGAGTTGCTCAATGAATCCAGATGCTACAAAAGAGGGATTATGTATCACGGAGAAGAGTAGCGTTGCACTTCGAGGGCATACGATGAAAATAAGTCGGGAAACACATAGTTTCCCCCTACGCAAGTCTCTTGAAATGCCGACAACGAGAAAGTTACAGACGATGATCATCCCGAAGACTTACCGACAGTCAAGCGGTTTAAACGTAACGTTGCGAAGCGATGTGAAAATGAACGAGCATGTGGGAAGTGTGGTAGGGAAGGCGAATGGTCGACATCGATTTATTGGGAGAATTTTAGGAAAGAGTGTTTCACCTGTAAAGGATGCTGCATATAGGACGCTGGTGCGACCTATTCTTGAGTGCTGCTCCAATGTTTCGAATCCGTACCAGGTCGTGTTGCAGGAAAACATCGAAGCAATTCAGAAGCATGCTGCTAGATTTGTTACCGATAGGTTCGAACAACACGTACATGTTATGGAGATGCTTCGGGAACTACAATGGGAATCGCTGGGGGGAAGGCTACGTTCTTTTCGAGAAGCGCTATTGAGAAAGTTTAGAGAAGCGGCATCTGAAGCTGAGTGCCAAACAACTCTACTGCCGCCAACATACATTGCAAGTAAGGACCACGAAGATAAGATACGAGATATGAGGGTTCACACAGAGGCGTATAGACAGTCGTTTTTCCCCCGCTCTATTTGCGAGCGCAGCAGGAAAGGAAATACTTGCAGCTGTACAGGTACCGTCGGCCATGCACCGTACGATGACTTGCGGAGTATCTGTGTAGATGCAGGTGTGGAACACCTCTGGAAATCATCGATACAAACTTCTACATTAAAAATCGAGAAAGATAGCGCAGTCGATAGCACACTGGACTCGCAATCTGGAGAACAATGGTTTAAAGCCGCATCCGGTTATTCAGATTTAGGTCTGCTGTAATTTCCCTAAATCGCTCCATTAAAACGCCGGCTGACTCCTCTGAAAGGCCGGCCGGGGTGGCCGAGCGGTTCTAGGTTCTACAGTCTGGAACCGCGCGACCGCTACGGTCGCAGGTTCGAATCCTGCCTCGGGCACGGATGCGTGTGATGTCCTTAGGTTAGTTAGGTTTAAGTAGTTCTAAGTTCTAAGGGACTGATGACCCCAGTTGTTAAGTCCCATAGTGCTCAGAGCCATTTGAACCATTTTTTTCCTCTGAAAGGGCAGGGCCGATTTCTCTCCTCATCCTTGAAGACAATCCGAGCGCGTGCTTCGTCTCTAATGATCTCGATTTCGACGTGACTTTTCTATGTTCCAAGTCGCCTCTGCATTAAGAACATGAAATGCCTGCCGCCTGTCAGGGTATTTGCTGTACTACGATTTGCGCTGCGAAATTCCTGGTACCAATACACTCTTCAGTCACTGTTGTTAATGATCTATACAATCTGTGTATAATTCAAGAAAAGGCAGGAATACGGTAACTCCACCGAGAACAGAATTCTACTGCAATTTCGAGGAGACCCCTGGTCTTACAATAATGCAGCACACTGAAGTCGCAATCGAGAGGACAATGGTTTTAAGCCGCATCCGGTTATCAAGATTTAGGTCTGCTGTAATTTCCCTAAATCGCTCCATGAAAATGCCGGGTTGACTCCTCTCTCAATGGAGAGAAGTCTTCCGAAGTAAGAGTGATTTCAGGTGTGCCGCAGGGGAGTGTCGTAGGACCGTTGCTATTCACAATATACATAAAAGACTTTGTGGATGACATCGGAATTTCACTGAGGCTTTTTGCGGATGATGCTGTGGTACATCGAGAGTTTGTAACAATGGAAAATTGTACTGAAATACAGGAGGATCTGTAGCGAAATGACGCATGGTGCAGGGAATGGCAACTGAATCTCAATGTAGACAAGTGTAATGTGCTGCGATACATAGAAAGATCCCATATCATTTAGCTACAATATAGCAGGTCAGCAACTGGAAGCAGTTAATTCCATAAATTATCTGGGATTAGTCATTAGGAGTGATTTAAAATGGAATGATCATATAAAGTTGATCGTCGGTAAAGCAGATGCCAGACTGAGATTCATTGGAAGAATCCTAAGGAAATGCAATCCGACAACAAAGGAAGTAGGTTACAGTACGCTTGTTCGCCCACTGCTTGAATACTGCTCAGCACTGTGGGTTCCGTACCAGATAGAATTGATAGAAGAGATAGAGAAGATCCAACGGAGAACAGCGCGCTTCGTTACAGGATCATTTAGCAATCGCGAAAGCGTTACGGAGATGATAAACTCCAGTGGAAGACTCTACAGGAGAGACGCTTAGTAGCTCGGTACGGGCTTTTGTTGAAGTTTCGAGAACATACCTTCACCAAGGAGTCAAGCAGTATATTGCTCCCTCCTACGTATATCTCGCGAAGAGAACATAAGGATAAAATCAGAGAGATTAGAGCCCACACAGAGGCATACCGACAATCCTTCTTTCCACGAACAATACGAGACTGGAATAGAAGGGAGAACCGATAGAAGTGCTCAAGGTACCCTCCGTCACACACCGTCAGGTGGCTTGCGAAGTATGGATGTAGATGTAGATGTACACGTAATATATCTTGAAAAGGTTAAAAGGACTTCATCTGGCTTTCAGTTACATACTATTGGTATTTATGATTACGTAAGTCTGCTTGTTCCTTTCTTTCTCAATCCCATTCCCTCTCTCTCCCTTTCTATTTGTGAGTGCCTGTGTATGTGCGTGCAAGTATATGTGTGTGTGTGTGTGTGAGAGAGAGAGAGAGAGAGAGAGAACAGACAAGGCATGGGGGACGGGACTGTATGATTGTAAATCGTGACAAGTGATAATTTTTGGGCGTAATAGAGATGATCGTTGGTAGATTGTGATGAACTAGTGACTAAGCTATTTTTGTATGCTTCTCATTCCCTAGGTAGAGCGGTCTGTGCACGCCTGCTGCTAATGGGGCACAAGCATCCCCAATTGGAAATGTTTTTTAGGGGACTTCCAGCTACGGCGTTTGCCTTACAACCAAGGGAAACCATTCTAAAAAGTTCGCCAAACCGGAAATGCGACCTGTTATTAATTTAGTCCAGGAACAGTAATTCATTTATGTATAGACAGAGAAAATCCTAAACTTGACATATGCAGTGTACACTTGTCGCTATCGACGGAACGTGTAGAATGTATCAACGTTTTCAAAAATTTATAATCTGTCTGAGTCCTGCAGCTGTGAGAGAGTAAGCGGACGTTGTGCTGTTGTATTCAAACGCCTAAACCTACTGAATTCAGTATGCAAAGACAGTTATTGTTCGGAGAAAAACGTGTTTTAGAACTTTTTGTCGTGTCCATTCGTGTTGCATAGATTTCCAGAACCGCGGAAGTACTGATACATCTGTGTCTGTTTTTGAAGCAGAAACATTTTCGCAGTTGGCGCGTAAACAATGCTGGAAAGTTCTTTAAAAACCCCTGCGGTCTGTTATTTCCGCCCGTAGTGAAAACAAAATACGTTTTCAAAGAGACAGCAACAAAAATGTGAGTTAGCGCACGTAAAATATCTGGACGAGTCGGTTCACATTGTAACCGTACACCAAACAGCGGCAGCTGAAGATGAATAGAGAATCTGGAAGTTGCCTAAATGTTTCCGTTGCATTATGTCCTGCTATTTCTGTCTACCTACCCCATACAAATAAAAATGAAATCCAACGTGTTTTTCGGAGAGAACTGTTTGGTTTTGCGACTGTGGATACCACTTTTTCCTGGTCGGAATTAAGAATAGACGAGAATTCGTAGCAATTCTCGTACTTGCAGCAATGTATATCTTGAAATATTGAGAGTTCCAACAGTTACATAACGACAAAATATAAACAACGGGAAAGAAACTTTTGTGAACAACGCCTTAGGTACATGAGATATCAAGAGCCTATATTATCAGAGAGCTCAAATGCGGTCCCCCAATGAGTCTTATTACGGAATCAACTGGCTTCCCAGACGTAACCGATGCACTGTTGTTAGCGACATCATGAGCAGGAAGAAGATCCTTGCATTCGCTAAAAAGTGGTAAGAAATATAGAAATATAGAAACTGCTAGAGATCAAAATCGACCCATTGTAACTGACGCTAACCATAGAAAGTTAGCTGAATTGACAACATTTAAAATTAGTAATTTATCGGAAAATTTGCTGGACACTTTTTAGTACTCTTGTTGAGTAATTGTTCAGCATCAGCTCCACTTTTCGCAGCATGTAGACACCTTGTCCAAATCACTTGGTAATTCGTTTTAAACGTCTGATGGCTTTACTAGACGGCAAACGACTACATGATCTGCGGACAATGAATGTTATTGTATCTACTTTATGTTGACGGGGACCTAGAAACGACGGAGAGGCTCCGTCCCCGCCGCAGCCGCAGTGGTCCACAACCCCACGACGGCTACCGCAGTCCACTTCACCCCTCCGCTGCCCCACACCGAACCCAGGGTTATTGTGCGGTTCGGCCCCCAGTGGACCCCCCAGGGAACGTCTCACACCAGACGAGTGTAACCTCCTATGTTTGCATGGTAGAGTAATGGTGGTGTACGCGTACGTGGAGAACTTACTTGCGCAGCAATCGCCGACATAGTGTAACTGAGGTGGAGTAAGGGGAACCAGGCCGCATTCGCCGAGGCAGATGGAAAGCCGCCTAAAAACCGTCCACAGACGGGCCGGTTCACCGGACCTCGACACAAATCCGTCGGGCGTGTTCGGGCCGGGGACCAGGCGCTCCTTCCCGCCCGGAAAGCCGCAGACCGCAGGGCCAACCGGGCGGGCCTGCGAACAATGTAACTGTGCTGCTTAGATTGTCTTCTATTTACATATATTAACTACAGTGGAGAGCGTGGGGTACACGGAAAGAGCCTCCCCGCAGATCGTTCAGTTAATGTCATGAAAAACCAAACGATCGGGCTTACCCTGGGCAACGTTGGAAGATATTCCAGTGGCAATTCTTTCCACCGCCAGAACACTACATCTGATACCCCAAAATACCTGGGAGTAAAGCTAGACTGTTCCCTCACCTTGAAAGTCCACTGCAAGGACACAAAAATGAAAGTATCTGCTAGGAAAATCATTCGGAAACTGAAAGGTAACAATTGGGTAGCACAGCCAGATGTTCTTCGCACATCTACACTGTCGGCTTCTCCGCTGCTGAATATGCAGCACCTGTGTGGCAGAACTCCAACCATGCCAAACAAGCGGACATTGCCATTAATGAAACGGGACGCACTGTCACTGGCTGCTTGCGGGCAAAATACAGGGTGAGTCACTTAACATTACCGCTGGATATATTTCCTAAACCACATCAAATTCTGACGAACCGATTCCACAGACCGAACGTGAGGAGAGGGGCTAGTGTAATTGTTTAATACAAACCATAAAAATTGCACGGAAGTATGTTCTTTAACACAAACCTACGTTTTTTTAAATGGAACCACGTTAGTTTTGTTAGCACATCTGAACATATAAACAAATACGTAATCAGTGCCGTTTGTTGCATTGTAAAATGTTCATTACATTCGGATATATTGTAAACTAAAGTTGACGCTTGAGTACCACTCCTCCGCTCTTCGATCGTGTGTATCGGAGAGCACCGAATTACGTAGGGATCCAAAGGGAACGGTGATGGACCTTAGGTACAGAAGAGACTGGAACAGCACATTACGTCCACATGCTAACACCTTTTTATTGGTCTTTTTCACTGACGCACATGTACATTACCATGAGGGGTGAGGTACACGTACACACGTCGTTTCCGTTTCCAATTACGGAGTGGAATAGAGTGTGTCCCGACATGTCAGGCCTACAACCCCAGAGGATATGAAACAAAGTATTGTGGCAGCCTGTGGCGACATTACACCAAATGTACTGCGGCGTGTACGACATTCATTACGCCAGAGATTGCAATTGTGTGCAGCAAATGATGGCCACCACATTGAACATCTATTGGCCTGACATGTCGGGACACACTCTATTCCACTCCGTAATTGAAAACGGAAACTACGTGTGTACGTGTACCTCGCCCCTCATGGTAATGTACATGTGCGTCAGTGAAAAAGACCAATAAAAAGGTGTTAGCATGTGGACGTAATGTGCTATTCCAGTCTCTTCTGTACCTAAGGTCCATCACCGCTCTTTTTGGATCCCTACGTAATTCGGTGCTCTCCGATACACACGATCGAACAGCGGAGGAGTGGTACTCAAGCGTCAACTTTAGGTTACAATATCTCCGGATGTAATTAACATTTTACAATGCAACAAACGGCACTGATTACGAATTTGTTTATATGTTCAGATGTGCTAACAAAACTAGCGTGGTTCCATTTAAAAAAACGTAGGTTTGTGTTAAAAAGCATACTCCCGTGCATTTTTTATGGTTTGTATTAACCAATTACACTAGCCCCTCTCCTCGCGTTCGGTCTGTGGAATCGATTCGTCAGTATTTGATGTGGTTTACGAAATATATCCAGCGGTAATGTTAGGTGATTCACCCTGTATACAGGGTTATTACAAATGATTGAAGCGATTTCACAGCTCTACAATAACTTTATTATTTGAGATATTTTCACAATGCTTTGCACACACATACAAAATCTCAAAAAGTTTTTTTAGGCATTCACAAATGTTCGATATGTGCCCCTTTAGTGACTCGGCAGACATCAAGCCGATAATCAAGTTCCTCCCACACTCGGCGCAACATGTCCCCATCAATGAGTTCGAAAGCATCGTTGAGGCGAGCTCGCAGTTCTGGCACGTTTCTTGGTAGAGGAGGTTTAAACACTGAATCTTTCACATAACCCCACATAAAGAAATCGCATGGGGTTAAGTCGGGAGAGTGTGGAGGCCATGACATGAATTGCTGATCATGATCTCCACCACGACTGATCCACCGGTTTTCCAACCTCCTCTTTAAGAAATGCCGAACATCATGATGGAAGTGCGGTAGAGCACCATCCTGTTGAAAGATGAAGTCGGCGCTGTTGGTCTCCAGTTGTGGCATGAGCCAATTTTCCAGCATGTCCAGATACACGTGTCCTGTAACGTTTTTTTCGCAGAAGAAAAAGGGGCCGTAAACTGTAAACCGTGAGATTGCACAAAACACGTTAACTTTTGGTGAATTGCGAATTTGCTGCACGAATGCGTGAGGATTCTCTACCGCCCAGATTCGCACATTGTGTCTGTTCACTTCACCATTAAGAAAAAATGTTGCTTCATCACTGAAAACAAGTTTCGCACTGAACGCATCCTCTTCCATGAGCTGTTGCAACCGCGCCGAAAATTCAAAGCGTTTGACTTTGTCATCGGGTGTCAGGGCTTGTGGCAATTGTAAACGGTAAGGCTTCTGCTTTAGCCTTTTCCGTAAGATTTTCCAAAGTGTCGGCTGTGGTACGTTTAGCTCCCTGCTTGCTTTATTCGTCGACTTCCGCGGGCTACGCGTGAAACTTGCCCGCACGCGTTCAACCGTTTCTACACTCACTGCAGGCCGACCCGTTGATTTCCCCTTACAGAGGCATCCAGAAGCTTTAAACTGCGCATACCATCGCCGAATGGAGTTAGCAGTTGGTGGATCTTTGTTGAACTTCGTCCTGAAGTGTCGTTGCACTGTTATGACTGACTGATGTGAGTGCATTTCAAGCACGACATACGCTTTCTCGGCTCCTGTCGCCATTTTGTCTCACTGCGCTCTCGAGCGCTCTGACGGCAGAAACCTGAAGTGCGGCTTCAGCCGAACAAAACTTTATGAGTTTTTCTTCGTATCTGTAGTGTGTCATGACCATATGTCAATGAATGGAGCTACAGTGAATTTGTGAAATCGCTTCAATCATTTGTAATAGCCCTGTATTCAACGAAATTGTTTTGTGAAATGTGCAGAATCGTGAATTTAGAGCACCATAGAAAATCACGGAGTTCGACATGAATGCCAGCAGAAGGCCAAGAAATTTCTTACGCAGTCTTTGTTGATGTGACCAAATAATTGCGTTATTTGTAACGTGAGATAGAAGTAAGTAAACGACATCTGTGGGTAAGTGAGTTGAGTGCTGTTCGATTTCGAGAATATGATGAGGGACCATAAACCACCAACAAGCTACAAAAGAAGCTGCTTTTCATTTTGAGAGGCGGGTATCATTTCAAGAAAACGATTAACTATAGTGTCCTTTACATAGCGGAAGCAGTACGCTGGATGATCCTAGCACAGGTTCAAATAATATCCGCCTGAGTAACTGATATACAGAAACCCTTCCGCTTAAAGCTGTAAACTAGAGTGACTTCTTCAGTTAAATTCGAATGGGACGGAAATCAGAAGGTTTGTTGTACAAGGACAAACAAATGGTTTCAACTTCAGAAAAAATTGAATGATTTATTCAAGAAAAATAGCTTCACAAACTGAACAAATCAAAGATGCGTCGGTTCACCTCTAGCCTTCATGCAAGCAGTTATTCGGCGTGCCATTGACTGACGTTATTGGATGTCCTCCGCAGCGATATCGTGCCAAATTCTGTCCAAATGGAACGTTACATCGACAATATCCCATGATTGCTAGAGGGCTCAATCCTATTGCTCCATACGTTCTCGATTGGGGGAAGATCTGGCCACCTTGCTAACCAAGGTAGGGCCTTATCTTGCTGAAATGTAAGCTCAAGGTGAGTTGCCATGAAGGGCAACAAAGAGTGGCGTCCAATATTGTTGACGTACTGGAGGGTAATACTGCTGCGTATGGTAACCAAAGGTGTCCTGCTGTGAAAAGAAATGGCACCCCGGACGACCAGTCCTCGTTGTCGGGCCGCCAGATTGATACCCCACCATTTCTCTGCTCGCTTCCAGACACGTCTTCGTTGGTCGTCGGTGCTTAGTTCGAAGCGGGTCTCGTCGCTGAAGACAATTCTACTATATTCCGTGAAATTTCAATCCGAATTCGATTTTGCAAAGAATACTCCACGTCATTGGCACCTTACTTAATTTGCATTTATTGCGAATGTCTCGGCCGACACAAAATGCTGAGCGACTGGAAAAAAGTGCAGGTGACTCTTGTGCATAAGAAGGATAAAAGAAGAGAACCACAAAATGATAGATCAATATCCTTAACATCGGTTTGCTGCAAAATCCTAGACCACATTCTGAGTTCGAATATGATAAATTTCCTAGAGGCCGGAAAGCTCGTATGCACGAATCAGCACGGGTTTAGAAAGAATCGCTCATGCAAAACCCAGCTTCCTTTTTTCTCATATGGTATACTGCGAGCGATGGATGAAGGGCAACACCCAGATACCATATGTCTATATTTCCGAAAAGCATTTGACACGGAACCCCACTGCAGACTGTTAACGAAGGAGTAGGCTTCCAGATATGTGACTGGCAGAAGACTTCTTAAGTAACAGGACCCAGCATGTTGTCCTCGATGGTGACTGTTCATCGGAGACAGGGGAAACATCTGGAGTGCCCTTACGACGTGTGATATGACCGTTGCTATTTCCTATGTACACCACTGCCCATTAAAATTGCTACACCACGAAGATAAAGTGCTACAGACACGAAATTTAACCGACAGGAAGAAGATGTTGTGATATGCAAATGATTAGCTATTCAGAGCATTCAGACAAGGTTGGCGCCGGTGGCGACACCTACAACGTGCCGACATGAGGAAAGTTTCCAACCGAATTCTCATACACCAACAGCAGTTAACCGGCGTTGCCTGGTGAAACGTTGTTGTGAAGCCTCGTGTAAGGAGGAGAAATGCGTACCATCACGTTTCTGACTGTGTGCAAGAATGGCAAAACGTCATTTTTTCGGATGAATCCAGGTTCTGTTACAGCGTCATGATGGTCGCATCCTTGTTTGGCGACATCGCGGTGAATGCATATTGTAAGCGTGTATTCGTCATCGCCATACTGGCGTATCACCCGGCGTGAGGGTACGGGGTGCCATTGGTTACGCGTCTCGGTCACCTCTTGTTCGCATTGATGGCACTTTGAACAGTGGACGTTACATTTCAGATGTTTTACGACTCGTGGCTCTATCCTTGTTTCGATCCCTGCGAAACCCTATATTTCAGCAGGATAATGCACAACCGCATGTTGCAGCTCCTGTACGGGCCTCTCTGGATACAGAAAATGTTCGACTGCTGCCCTGGCCAGCACATTCTCCAGATCTCTCACCAAGTGAAAACGTCTGGTCAATGGTGGCCGAGCAACTGGCTCGTCACAATACGCCAGTCACTACACTTGTTGAAATGTGGTATCGTGTTGAAGCTGCATGGTCAGCTGTACCTGTACACGTCATTCAAGCTCTGTTTTACTCAATGCCCAGGCGTATCAAGGCCGTTATTACGTTCAGAAGTGGTTGTTCTGGGTACTGATTTCTCAGGATCTATGCACCCAAATTGCGTGAAAATGTAATTACATGTCAGTTCTAGTATAATATATTTGTCCAATGAATACCCGTTTATCTTCTGCATTTCTTCTTGGTGTAGCAATTTTGATGGCCAGTAGAGTACTTAAATGATCTAACAGACAGGTGGTTCACTGATTATGCCGTGCCTTAGAGGAGGATGTCCAAGATAAGTGATTGTAGGTGATGCAAGATGACCTAGACTAAATTTCTAGTTGGTTTGATGAAAGGCAGCTGGCTCTTAATGTAGAAAAATGTAAGTTAATGCAGAATGAGTCAGAAAGAAATGTTCGGATACATGATTAGTAGTGCTGCGCGAAGTGGCCGCGCGGTTTGAGGTGTCGTGTCACGGATTGCACGGCCCCTCCCGTCGAAGGTTGGAGTCCTCCCTCTGGCATGGGTGTGTCTGTGTTGTTCTTACCATGTCAGATTAAGTTAGTTTACGTAATGTGTAAGTCTAGGGACAGATTACCTTAGCAGCTTGGTCCCTTAGGAATTCGCATACACACATCATTAGTAGTGTCTTCCTTGAGACAGTCACGTCGTTTAAATACCTGGGAGTAACTTCGCGAAGCGATATGAAATGGAACGTGCATTTGAGGATTGAGGTAGGGAAGGTGAAAGATCGACTACGCTTTATTGGCGGAATTTTAGGAAAGTGTAGTTCATATATAAAGAGGCCGCATATAGGACGCTAATGTGACCTTTTCTTCAGTACTGCTCGAGTGTTTGGGATCCGCACTAGATAGGATTGAAAGAAGACATCGAGACAATTCAGAGGCGGGCTGCTAGATTTGTTACCGATAGATTCGATTAGCGTACAAGTGTAACGGATGTGCTTCGGGAGCTCAAGTGGTAATCTTTGGAGTGAAGGAGACACTCATTTCGAAAAAAAAGGTTGATCATCGCTTAAATATTAAAAAAAAATGTTCAAATGGCTCTGAGCACTATGGTACTTAACGTCTGAG
Organism: Schistocerca serialis cubense; assembly: GCF_023864345.2. Lineage (NCBI taxonomy): Eukaryota > Metazoa > Arthropoda > Insecta > Orthoptera > Acrididae > Schistocerca > Schistocerca serialis. Next base: position 1,230,908,207 of record NC_064638.1, on the reverse strand, counting down.
GTCATCAGTCCCCTAGAACTCAGAACTACTTAAGCTTAACTAACCTAAGGACATCACAAACATCCATGCCCGAGGCAGGATTCGAACCTACGACCGTAGCGGTTGCGCGGTTCCAGACTGAAGCGTCTAGAACCGCTCGGCCACATCGGCCGGCTATTTAAAAACCCAAAGTACCTTGTTTTTAAATAATTTATTGATGACAAACATTTTATAATGTGCTGATGTTATCCACATGACATGTTGTGTGTAATGTTCACGTAAAATGAACTTGTTTTACAAGATTTTTAGGGCCAGAAGATGACAGCGAAGTCTGTTGAAACTGGTTGTCTGAAATAAAGAAATTTTTGGTCCGTTTTTAGTTGTTGAATGGTTTTTAACAATTTTAACAGATCGCCCTTCACTATTCCCAAAATGAGAAAACTCAACTATTGACGTAGTTTAGTGAACTGTCATCGCAAGCTGACTTCAGAACGATCCTACTGCTGCAATTATACATTTCGCTGAGGGACCACGAAAATAAGTTACGAGTAATTAGGGCGGTCTAACGCACTGATTTCCGGACGGGAAGGCGTGCCGGTCCCCGGCACGAATGCGCCCGGCGGATTAGTGTCGAGGTCCGGTGTGCCGGCCACTCTGCGGATGGTTTCTAAGGCTGTTTTCCATCTGCCTCGGCGAATGCGGGCTGATTCCCCTTATTCCGCCTCAGTTACACTATGTCAGCGATTGCTGGGCAAACACTGTCTCCAGGTACGGGTACACCATAATTACTCTAACAAGCAAACATTTGGGGTTACACTCGTCTGGTGTGAGACGTTCCCGGGGGCTCCACTGGGTGCCGAAGCGCACAATAACCCTGGGTTCGGTGCGGGGCGGCGGAGGGGTGAGCGGACTGCTGTAGCCTGTTGTGGGGTTGTGGACCACTGAGGGCTACTGCGGGAACGAAGCCTCTCCGTCGTTTCTAGTTCCCCAGTTCAATACAATACAATACAATTAGTGCTCATACGGTGGCGTATACGAGGGTAATCCCAAAAGTAAGGTCTCCTATTTTTTTCCAAGTACAGAACTCTGTTTGTGTTGCAGTTGGTCACACTGTTATGAAGAGTGCTTCACACGTTGAGTGTAAACATGCGCACGCCGCGCTGAGGCGCTGTCTTGGCTTGGCAGCCGTTTATAATGGAGCACCCGTTGGATGTTACCGCCAAGTGCGAATTGCGGGCAGTTATTTGGTTTTTGAACGCAAAGGCCACTGCGTCGATTGAAATCCATCGCCAGTTGACAGAAGTGTATGGTGAATCGTTCATGGATGTCAAAAATGTTCGTAAGTGGTGTAGAGTTTACAGCTGGTCGGACCGAAATTCACGACGAACGAAGGAGTGGGAGACCGTCAGTTTCTCAGGAGACAGTGTTGAAAATTGAGCGGATCACCCTGGATGACCTCTGCACGTTGGTTCCTGAGGTCTCCCGAAGCACCGCTTACAGAATTTTAACGGAAACATTGAAATACCGGAAGGTGTGCGGAAATGCATATACTCCTATTTCCAGCTATTGTACTATAATTTTTTTCCTTGTTTTGTTGCCTCAAGATATGACATTTCTGTGACTTTATATATTGTAATTATTTTACTATTTGTATATATATATATATATTTATTTATACATGCATTTACGTCGATGTATAATTGGTTTGTTTCGTAAATACTATTTGTATTTTTACGCTGGGTCTTGCCTAGGGAAAACTATGCTATCGAACGAATACATCGATAGGTCATGTGGAGAACCAAAGTGTTAGGATCTTTGGTAGTGTTAACTCTGCCGCGTGGAGCGCGGGCAGAGCAGAGAGAGTCTGGCGGGAGTAGGGCAGTGGAGGAGGTGTGTTGTGTGACGCTCCCGCGAGTTGCCGCGCTTTCGGGGTTAGGCAGCATGTATTTGCGCTCGACTTGCTATGATAGTTTCTGACACGGTGTCGCGGACGGGAAGCGTTAGCTGGCACACATCAAGAGACCGTGTCGAGAAGAAGGCGCGCCAACATCCAGCTTCTGCAACAGCGACGGCCGACAATGAGTGACTGTCGCCACCTCCTCGATCGACGACTTCAAACCTTCAATCAACCAACAAGGAAGACTGGTAGCACGTAAAGTTTTAGAACTGTATGGCTGACCTCAGCTATTCAAACTGTTAAATTTTTCTCACTAAATTAAAGCAACGTAGCATGAACCTTTGTTGCTCATTGTCCCAATTGCATTACCAAGCAGGGTCCCTTCCTTTTCCGGAATGAACCCGAGTGTCGTTGAAATTCAAACGCCAGCATTAATGTAATATCATTCGATTTCACTGCTTTAGTTTCAAAGTTCAGTTAAGGTATTTATAGCTGGCTACAATATTTAGATTATACAAGCACAAATTAAGAGTGCGAGTTTTGTTACCGTATTTTAGCTTACCTGTGACTGCAGCTCAGCTTGGTAAGTACTAAATTTTACTATTGTTAATTGTTCAGAATCATTTAATTCAAGTTCAAAGTTAAATCTCTAATTTCGAAATTGCGTAGATTCAAGTAGCTTTTGAAATGATTGTTCAGGTAGCCCAAGACCAACCGTATTTTACTGAATTTCGATGTGCTTCAGAAACAAAGCTCACTATTAATTTCAGTCACTAAATTAACTTTCAATTTTCCGGTTTTATTAATTCTTTTGCTAAATTAAGTCAGAGAGTAGCGAAATTTATTACTTCTGACAAACTTTCAGTTTTCACACTACACGTGTTAACCTTCAGTTGCCACGCTTCTAGTGCTAATTATATGTGTAATAATATTTCTTTTTCAGTTACTATCGTAATTGTCCATAGGACTGGCGACCGTAATTTCCCCCAGATCTCAAATATCTAATTACCGCTAGTTAATTGTTAACGTAACGGCCGCACATTTCTTCATTAACTCTACCCCTTTTCAAAATTAATTTCCACCAGTTTCATTTGCATTTTTCCTTTCATTTAGATGTAACCCTTTCCTCCCTCTTTACCGACAGATTAACTTCGGTGACGATTGCTTTTCCCAAATTTCCATTAGGTACACGCGGTTTAATTTTTCACTGTCATTAAGGTCGATAAGTGAGGAGGAGGTTACAAGATGGGTGCCACGCATGCTGACTGAGGGTCACATGCGGCAATGAGTTGATGCTTCCCGCGCATTTGTTCACCGCCTTGCACCTGAACAGGACAACTTTCTGGACTCAATAGTCCTGGGCATACCACTTTACACCTGAGACCAAGGAACAATCACACCAGTGGCGGCATCCTTCTTCGCCAAAGCCGCGGAAATTCGAACACAGTCTGTCGGTAAAGTCATGACAACCGATTTTTGGGATCGGAAAGGGGTATTGTTGGTTTATTTTATGCCCACTGGGACCACAATTAATGGGGGTTTACAGGTAGTGTGAGACTCTGAAGAAATTCAAACGGGCAATTCTGAACCGGAGAAGAGGAATGTTGAGCAAGGCGTAGACAACGCTCGCCCACACATCGCTCGGCAAACCGTTGCTCTCCTGCAACAGTTTCAGTGGAACATAATCACCCAACCACCCTAAAGTCCTTACTTGGCGTCCAGTGACCTGTTCCCTAGGTTAAAAGAACATTTGGCAGGAAAGCGATTCAGCTCCGACGGCGAGGTGAAAGAAGAGGTTCATAACTTTCTGAACGGCATGGCGGCCAGCTGGTATGACATGGGCACACAAAAACTGCCAGAGCGTCTACAAAAATGCATTGACAGAACTGGTTATTATGTCGAAAAATAGCTAAATGTTCAAGCTGTAAACTGATATAAACCATAGTAGAAATAAACAGGTCTATGTACTTGTAAAAAATAGGAGACCTTACTTTTGGGATTACCCTAGTAGATAGTCGTTTTTTTCCCTCAAGCTATCTGCGAGTGTAATTGGAAAGGAAACGACTAGCTGTGGCATAGGGTACCCTCCGCCACGCACCGTACGGTTGCTGGCGTATGAATTTAGATGTAGGTGTAGATGACGTGTTTGGAGACGTCCTGTAATTTGGCGGATTACCAGCCTGCCTGTCGTCCCCTACACGTCTAGACAACCCGGACTTAGATGCCATTTCTTTTCATAGGAGGACCACTTAGATTATCTGCGGCAACCCTACAGTGCAGCGGTTCGTCGACCATATTCTACGCCTCGTTTTGCTACCCTTCATGGCACTTCATTCTGAGCTTACAGTTCAACAAGATAATGGCCGCCTGCACAAGGCGAGAGTTGTACTGCTTATTTTGGTGCTTGCCAAACCATTCTTCGGTCAGTAAGGTCATCGGATCTAGTCACAATGGAGAACGTTTGGAGCGTTATAGGCAGATGCCGGCAACCAGCTTGGGGTTTTGACTATCTAATGGGCCAATTGGACAGAGTTTGGAAAAATATCCCTCAGGGGGACATCCAAGAAATCTATCAGATCAGTGCCAAGCCGAATAAGTGCTTGCACAGTGGCCAGAGGTGGACTGATTCGTTGCTGATAAGCTGAATTTGTGAAGCTCCTTATCTTCAATAAATCATCCAAAATTTTGTTAAGATGTAATCAGTTATTTGTCTGTACGTGCACATCGCATCTAACGATTTTCGACCCATTCGGATAATTCCCTCTTGGTACATCTTTTTCTGTCTAAGTGTTTATGTCATGCTCCTTAAAACAGGCAACACAACTTTCAGCATCTCCTGTAGGACCACAAGAAGTATGTTGGATTGGCTATCATAAAGTGCATGAGGTATTTTTCCAGGCCAGTTTAATTGTGCCCATCCTGTATACATCTGCATCTACGTACATCTACATGGATACTCTGCAAATCACATTCAAGTGGCTGGCAGAGGGTTCATCGAACCACCTTCATAGTTCTTTATTATTCCAGTCTCGTATAGCGCGTGGAAAGAATGAACACCTATATCTTTCCGTACGAGCTATGATTTCCCTTATTTTATCGTGGTACTCGTTCCTTCCTACGTAGGTCGGTGTCAACAAAGTATTTTCGCATTCGGAGGAGAAAGTTGGTGATTGGAATTTCATGAGAAGATTCCGTCGCAACGATAAACGCCTTTCTTTTAATCATTTTCCAGCCCAAATCCTGTATCATTTCTGTGAAACCCTCTCCCGTATTTCGCGATAATGTAAAACATGCTACCTTTCTTTGAACTTTTTCGATGTACTCCGTCAGTCCTATCCGGTGAGGATCCCACACCGCGCAGCAGTATACTAAAAGAGGACGGACAAGCACAGTGTAGGCAGTCTCCTTAGTAGGTCTGTTACATTTTCTAAGTGTCCTGCCAATAAAACACAGTCTTTGGTTAGCCGTCCTAACAACGTTCTCTACGTGTTCCTTCCAATTGAAGTTGTTCGTAATTGTAATACCTAGGTATTTAGTTGAATTTACGGCTTTTAGATTAGACTTAGATTTGACTTAGTAGATAGTGTCGGAAGTTCCATGCGGCTTTTCGCGGATGATGCTGTAGTATACAGAGAAGTTGCTGCATTAGAAAATTGTAGCGAAATACAGGAAGATCTGCAGCGGATAGGCACTTGGTGCAGGGAGTGGCAACTGACCCTTAACATAGACAAATGTAATGTATTGCGAATACATAGAAAGAAGGATCCTTTATTGTATGATTATATGATAGCGGAACAAACACTGGTAGCAGTTACTTCTGTAAAATATCTGGGAGTATGCGTACGGAACGATTTGAAGTGGAATGATCATATAAAACTAATTGTTGGTAAGGCGGGTACCAGGTTGAGATTCATTGGGAGAGTGCTTAGGAAATGTAGTCCATCAACAAAGGAGGTGGCTTACAAAACACTCGTTCGACCTATACTTGAGTATTGCTCATCAGTGTGGGATCCGTACCAGGTCGGGTTGACGGAGGAGATAGAGAAGATCCAAAGAAGAGCGGCGCGATTCGTCACTGGGTTATTTGGTAACCGTGATAGCGTTACGGAGATGTTTAATAAACTCAAGTGGCAGACTCTGCAAGAGAGGCGCTCTGCATCGCGGTGTAGCTTGCTCGCCAGGTTTCGAGAGGGTGCGTTTCTGGATGAGGTATCAAATATATTGCTTCCCCCTTCTTATACCTCCCGAGGAGATCACGAATGTAAAATTAGAGAGATTAGAGCGCGCACGGAGGCTTTCAGACAGTCGTTCTTCCCGCGAACCATACGCGACTGGAACAGGAAAGGGAGGTAATGACAGTGGCACGTAAAGTGCCCTCCGCCACACACCGTTGGGTGGCTTGCGGAGTATCAATGTAGATGTAGATGTAGATGTAGACTGATTTATCGTGTAACAGAAGTTTAACGAGTTCCTTTTAGCACTCATGTCGAGGACCTCACACTTTTCGTTATTCAGGTTCAACTGCCACTTTTCGCACCATTCAGATATATTTTCTAAATCGTTTTGCAGTTCGTTTTGATCTTATGATGACTTTATTAGTCGATAAACGACAGCGTCATCTGCAAACAACCAAAGATGGCTGCTCATATTGTCTCCAAAATCGTTTATATAGATAAGGCTCAGCAAAGGGTCTATAACACTACCTTGGGAAACGCCAGAAATCACTTCTGTTTTACTCGATGACTTCCGTCGATTACTACGAACTGTGACCTCTCTGACAGTAAATCACAAATACAGTCACATAACTGAGACGATGTTCCATAAGCATGCAATTTCACTACGAGCCGCTTGTGTGATACAGGAAATCCAGAAATACGACTCGATAGGAAATCCCTTGTCAATAGGACTCAGTACTTCATGTGAATAAAGATCTAGTTGTGTTTCACAGGAACGATGTATTCTAAACCCATGTTGACTGTGTGTCAATAGACAGTTTTCTTCGAGGTAATTCATAATCTTCGAACACAATATATGTTCTAAAATCCTGCTGCATATCGACGTGAACGACATGGGCCTCTAATTTAGTGGATTAATCCGACTACCTTTCTTGAATGTTGGTGTGACCTGTGCAACTTTCCAGTCTTTGGTTATAGATCTTCCGTCGAGCGAACGGTTGTATATGATTGTTAAGTATAGAGCTAAAGCATCAGCATAAACCGAAAGGAACCTAATTGGTGTACAGTCTGGACCAGAAGACTTGCTTTTATTAAGTGATTTAAGTTGCTTCACTACTCAGAGGATATTTACTTCTACGGTACTCATGTTGGCAGCTGTTTTCGATTCGAATTCTGGAATATTTACTTCGTCTTCTTTTGTGAAGGCATTTAGGAAGGCTGTGTTTAAGCAACTTTCATTTGGCAGCACTGTCTTCGATAGTATCTCCATTGCTATCGCGCAGAGAAGGCATTGATTGTTTCTTGCCGCTAACATACTTCACATACAACCAGAATCTCTTTGGATTTTCTGCCAGGTTTCGAGAGAAAGTTTCGTTGTGGCATCTCGCATTGAAGTCCGCGCTAAGTTTCGAGCTTCTGTAAATGATCGCCAATCTTGGGGATTTTGCGTCTGTTTAAATTTGGCATGTTTGTTTCGTTGTTTCTGCAACAGTGTTCTAACCCGTTTTGTGGACCAATGAGGATCAGCTCCGTTGTTTGTTAGTTTATTTGGTATAAATCTCTCAATTGCTGCCGATACTATTTCTTTGAACTTAAGCGACATCTGGTCTACACTTATACAGGGTGTTACAAAAAGGTGCGGCCAAACTTTCAGGAAACATTCCTCACACACAGAGAAAGAAAACATGTTATGTGGACATGTGTCCGGAAACGCTTAATTTCCATGTTAGAGCTCATTTTATTACTTCTCCTCAAATCACATTAATCATGGAATGGAAACACACACCAACAGAACGTACCAGCGTGACTTCATTTTGTTACAGGAAATGTTCAAAATGTCCTCCGTTAGCGATGATACATGCATCCACCCTCCGTCGCATGAAATCCCTGATGCGCTGATGCAGCCCTGGAGAATGGCATACTGTATCACAGCCGTCCACAATACGAGCACGAAGAGTCTCTACATTTGGTACCGGGGTTGCGTAGACAAGAGCTTTCAAATGCGCCCATAAATGAAAGTCAAGAGGGTTGAGGTCAGGAGAGCGTGGAGGCCATGGAATTGGTCCGCCTCTGCCAATCCATCGGTCACCGAATCTGTTGTTGAAAAGCGTACGAACACTTCGACTGAAATGTGCAGGAGCTCCATCGTGCATGAACCACATGTTGTGTCGTACTTGTAAATGCACATGTTCTAGCAGCACAGGTAGAGTATCCCGTATGAAATCATGATAACGTGCTCCATTGGGCGTAGGTGGGAGAACATGGGGCCCAATCAAGACATCACCAACAATGCCTGCCCAAACGTTCACAGAAAATCTGTGTTGACGTGATTGCACAATTGCGTGCGGATTCTCGTCAGCCCACACATGTCGATTGTGAATATTTACAATTTGATCACGTTGGAATGAAGCCTCATCCGTAAAGAGAACATTTGCGCTGAAATGAGGATTGACACATTGTTGGATGAACCATTCGCAGAAGTGTACCCGTGGAGGCCAATCAGCTGCTGATAGTGCCTGCACACGCTGTACATGGTACGGAAACAACTGGTTCTCCCGTAGCACTCTCCATACAGTGGCGTGGTCAACGTTACCTTGTACAGCAGCAAATTCTCTGACGCTGACATTAGGGTTATCGTCAACTGCACGAAGAATTGCCTCGTCCATTGCAGGTATCCTCGTCGTTCTAGGTCTTCCCTAGTCGCGAGTCATAGGCTGAATGTTCCGTGCTCCCTAAGACGCCGATCAATTGCTTCGAACGTCTTCCTGTCGGGACACCTTCGTTCTGGAAATCTGTCTCGATACAAACGTACCGCGCCACGGCTATTGCCCCGTGCTAATCCATACATCAAATGGGCATCTGCCAACTCCGCATTTGTAAACATTGCACTGACTGCAAAACCACGTTCGTGATGAATACTAACCTGTTGATGCTGCTTACTGATGTGCTTGATGCTAGTACTGTAGAGCAATGAGTCGCATGTCAACACAAGCACCGAAGTCAACATTACCTTCCTTCAATTTGGTCAACTGGCGGTGAATCGAGGAAGTACAGGACATACTGACGAAACTAAAATAAGGTCTAATGTGGAAATTAAGCGTTTCCGGACACATATCCACGTAACATCTTTTCTTTATTTGTGTGTGAGGAATGTTTCCTGAAAGTTTGGCCGTACCTTTTTGTAACACACTGTATGATTAATTTGGAATGAATGGAAGGGATGTCAAGTGAATTTTTATCTGGTTTTTTTTTTGAATAAGTATATTTTTCGCCTATTTTTCGAGGACATGATTACAATATTCAATCTCGCTACGACAACTCTGTGTTCACTAATCCCTGAATCGGTTTTGATGCTCGTTATTAACTCAGGATTATTTGTTGCTAAGAAGTCAAGTGTGTTTTCACAACCGTTTAGTATTTGCGTAGGCTCATGAACTAAATGCACGAAATAATTTTCTGAGAACGCGTTTAGCACAATTTCGGATGATATTTTATACGAATTCTAAAACAGGGCTATTTGAGCAGAGTACTCTGGAAGGAACCCGCAATGCAACTGATCACTTTGAATAAGAAGATTAGTGAATTGGAGGAGCAGATCCAGGAGCTGAGCGGGAGAATGGGTAATGGGAGGGAGACAAGACTGCGCGTCCTTACTGCGGCCTCTCGCTGGTACGCGGCTGGAGCGAGCCGCGCTGGAACGGCTGGAGAAGTGCGGCGCGGCGCCCAGCGCGGATCGATTAACGAGCAGCTGTAATTGTGCGTAATTAGACGTGGCCCGGGGCGGCGCTGAGTGGAGGAGGCAGCTCCCTGAGGACGACGGCGCTGGCCGGATAATGTGGCCCGCGGTGACACTCCAGCACAGAGGGGCAGCCGGTTGGTACACACCAGTCCGCGGCGCTGATTCAGTCTTTGCAGCAGTTCAGAAGGTGGTCCAGGTCTCGTATCAGAGCCACAGGTTATTGAAGGTTGCAAGTTACTGGATCCATTTGTTCCAATCCATGTGCCTGAATACCGTGATAAGGAGATTCATAGCTGCGTGGACTATTATGGCTCAAATGGCTCGCGACTTAACTTCTGAGGTCATCAGTCCCCTAGAACTTAGAACTACTTAAACCTAACTAACCTAAAGACATCACACACATCCATGCCCGAGGCAGGATTCGAACCTGCGACCGTAGCGGTCGCTCGGCTCCAGACTGTAGCGCCCAGAACCGCACGGCCACTCCGGCCGGCGGACTATTATGCAGACAGATGATGGATACAAAATGAAGATGGGCGCAAGGAGTTGATATTTATCAGTGCCCATAATCCAAGACGACTAATGTTAGTGTGTGCCTCGTTATAATTTTCTGTTCTCTTTAAAAAAAGTATTTATATAGTGAAAAGAGAGTTATTAACCGTATGCAGGAAACTCATAGGAATGTGAAATGTCAGTCATTAATTGATTGTAAGGCTTTACTGTCCGCAGCTCTTGGTCTCGCGGTAGCGTTCTCGCTTCCAGAGCACGGGGTCCCGGTTTCGATTCCCGGCGGGGCAGGGGTTTTTCCTGCCTCGAGATGACTGGGTGTTGTTGTTGTCGTCTTCATCATCATCGTGCATCGCCATTACGGTCGGAGGAAGACAATGGCAAACCACCTCCACTAGGACCTTGCCTAGTAACGCGGCGCAGGTCTCCGGCGTCGCTCCCCTACCCTATGTAAAGGAGTATGGGACTCATCATCATCATCAAGGCTTTACTATGTACTGGTGAGTGAGAATGAATTCTCTGGTTTGTCAGCCATCAGAAACTTGTCAGAGAGTGTAAAGGCATAGAAATTGCCACACAATTAATGAAAATGGTAGTGATTGTGCTGTACTTAAAATATGAAAATGGAATGAACAGTTGTGACACTGAATATATTTATTATAGCGCAGTGCAGTGAAAAATATTTAAAATTTGTGTTCACTGAAAATAACATTAATTGAATTTAAAGATAAAAAGATAAAAAGTTTGAATGTAGAGATAAAAATTTAAAGATTAAAATTTTTTTTTATATCACTTATGAAATTTGTTGTTAATAATCCAACCCAATTCAAAAGTAATAGCAGTGTGCTTAGCTATAACACCAGGAGAAAGGATGAGTTTCACTATGCAGGGTTGAATCTGACTTTGGCACAGAAAGAGGTAAATATGCTGCCACAAAAGTCTTTGGTCACCTACCAAACAGAATCAAAAGCCTGACAGATAGCCAACTAACATTTAAAAATAAATTAAAAGAATTTATAGATGACAACTCCTTCTACTCATTTTTAGATATAAATTAAGGGGAAAAAAATACTTAAACATTAATGTCATGCAATATTTTGTGTAACGTAATATCTTGTACAAACATTTTTTATTAACCTGACACGTTCCACATCATTGCAAAGTGTCGTATTCATGATCTATGGAACAAGTATTAATCTAATCTAATCTAATCTAATCTGACAAGCGTTACTCGCAGAAGAATAAAAGGACTGCTGGAAGTCGCACTTGTGGAAGATCAATTAGCGATCCGGACGAACTTAGGAACTCGTGGGGTTTTTCAGTCGTATGGAATAGGAGGCAAACTTTTGCAAACAATTAAAGATCTTTACCTACGCTTTTCAACTTCTACTTGAAAAATATGACTGACCAATGCTCATTAGATGACAAAGGAGTAGAACTTTGAGGAAGAAGAGTAGGGTGTTTGAGGTTTGCTGATGACATGGTCCTTCTCGCCAAAGGGGAAAAAGAATTACACGATTTGGTGGACACCATTGCAACTAACGGAGAAAAATATGGAATGAAAATTAATACAAATAAAACAAAAGTATTGGCACTAGGAGGAAATAAGGAAATAAAAATTATGCCGAATGGAAAAATACTAGAACAGGCGCAAAATTTTAAGTATCTTGGAAGCAGGATAGACACCGACTGGAAGTGCACCACAGAAATTAAAACAAGGATAGCAATGGCAAAAAAAGAGGCGTTTCATAAGAAAAAGAGACAGCAGCGGTCTGGACAGAGAACTCAGAAAGAGACTCATAAAATGTCTTGTATGTTCTTCTATATGGCGCTGAAACATGGGCTATGAGGGAAAAAGACAGAGAAAGGCTGGAGGCTGTTGACATCTGGACATGGCGGTGGATGGAAAGAATAAGTTGGATGGACAGAGTAAAAAGTGAAGAGGTACTGAGAAGAGTGGGAGAGGAAAGACACTTACTAGATGTAATAAAGAGAAGAAAAAGAAATTGGATTGGGCATATATTAAGAAAGAATGACGGACTGATAAAAACAGTTTTAGAAGGTTATGTAGAAGGGAAAAGGAAGCGATGAAGGAAGAGATTCCAGATACTGGATGACATGATGGACGGTACAACATACAGCAGCCTTAAGAAGGAAGCAATGGATCGCAGAAAATGTATAGGCAAAGGACCTGCTAATATAGCAGATAACTGAAGATGATGACATAGATAGTCAGGCAGCAGTTAGAGTAGACGGTAAATTGAGTTCATGGTACAGAGTGGTTTCAGGGGTAAGACAAGGATGCAACCTGTCTCCACTGTTGTTCATATTATTTATGGATCATATGTTGAAAACAATAGACTGGCTGGGTGAGATTAAGAAATGTGAACACAAAATAAGCAGTCTCGCATATGCGGATGATTTAGTTGTGATGGCAGATTCGATTCAAAGTTTGCAAAGTAATATTTCAGAGCTAGATCAGAAATGTAAGGACTATGGTATGAAGATTAGCATCTCCAAAACGAAAGTAATGCCAGTGGGAAAGAGATCTAAACGGATTGGGTGCCAAATAGGAGGAACAAAGTAAGAACAGGTGGACGGTTTCAAGTACTTAGGATGCATATTCTCACAGGATGGCAACATAGTGAAAGGACTCGAAGTGAGGTGTAGCAAAGCTAATGCAGTGAGCTCTCAGCTACGATCTACTCTCTTCTGCAAGAAGGAAGTCAGTACTAAGACTAAGTTATCTGTGCACCGTTCAGTCTTTCGACCAACTTTGTTGTATTGGAGCGAAAGCTGGGTGGATTCAGGTCACCTTATCAATAAGATTGAGGTTGCGGATATGAAAGTAGCTGGGATGATTGCAGGTACTAGTAGAGGGGAACAATGGCCGGAGGGTCCACAATGAGGAAATCAAAGAAAAACTGGGAATGAACTCTATAGATGCAGCAATCAGGGCGAACAGGCTTAGATGGTGGGGTCATGTTACACTCATGGGAGATGCAAGGTTACCCAAGAGACTCATGGGTTCAGCAGTAGAGGGTAGGAGGAATCGGGGTAGACCGAGGAGAAGGTACCTGGATTCGGTTAAGAATGATTTTGAAGTAATAGGTTTTTACATCAGAAGAGGCACCAATGTTAGCACTGAATAGGGGGTCATGGAGGAATTTTATAAGGGGGGCTATGCTCCAGACTGAACGCTGAAAGTCATAATCAATCCTAAATGATGATGATGATGAGTGACAAGGAAGAGATTCGTATTTAACGTCCCATCAACAACGCGGTCATGGTTCAAGCGGCTCCCCCCGTCGGAGGTTCGAGTCCTCCCTCGGGCATGGGTGTGTGTGTGTGTGTGTGTGTTGTCCTTAGCGTAAATTAGTTTAGGTTAGATTAAGTAGTGTGCTTAGGGACCGATCACCTCAGCAATTTGGTCCCATAGAACTTACCACAAATTTCCAGTTTTTGACAACGAGATCATCGTATACGGAGCACAAGTTCGGATTAGGGAAAGATGAAGATGGAAAGCGGCCGTCCGTTTCGAAGGAAACATCCCGGCATTTGCCTTAAGTTATTTAGATAAATTAGGGAAAACCTAAATCAGGATGGCCGGACGCGTGTTTGAATAGTCGTCCTCCAGAATGAGAGTCCAGTGTGCTTGACACGTGGCGCCATGCCACCAGTCGCTTCTCTGTACTCAAATAAGGGCTCTGCGATCGACTCTGCATCGCTTGGCCGCGGTTTTCCTCTTTGCTCACTTTTCGGCTGTTTAAGCGCACTTGGCTGTGGGGAGACGGCTGGTTTTCTTCGGTTGGTTGATTGGCGCTCCGGTGTGCGGTTTGGTTGCCGGCGGTCGCTCTTTGCGTATGCTCTGTCTCTTTCTGTCACGTGGGCAGTGGGGCTGCGGACAGAGACTTGGGTGCCGTCGGGAGTGTGTACTGCGTTTAGTGAGAGGGCGGTGGTCTCGTCTGTGTCGCTAAATGGTTTTTTTTTTGTCATCAGTATACTGACTGGGTTGATGCGGCCCGCCACGAATTAATTCCTTTCCTGTGCTAACCTCTTCATCTCAGAGTAGCACTTGCAACCTACGTTCTCAATTATTTGCTTGACGTATTCCAATCTCTGTCTTCCTCTACAGTTTTTACCCTCTACAGCTCCCTCTAGTACCATGGAAGTCATTCCCTCATGTCTCAGCAGATGTCCTGTCATCCTGTCCCTTCTCCTTATCAGTGTTTTCCACATATTCCATTCCTCTCCGATTCTGCGTAGAACCTCCTCATTCCTTACCTTATCAGTCCACCTAATTTTCAACATTCGTCTATAGCATCACATCTCAAATGCTTCGATTCTCTTCTGTTCCGGTTTTCCCACAGTCCATGTTTCACTACCATACAATGCTGTACTCCAGACGTACATCCTCAGAAATTTCTTCCTCAAATTAAGGCCAGTATTTGATATTAGTAGACTTCTCTTGGCCAGAAATGCCTTTTTTGCCATAGCGAGTCTGCTTATGATGTCCTCCTTGCTCCGTCCGTCATTGGGTATTTTACTGCCTAGGTAGCAGAATTCCTTAACTTCATTGACTTCGTGACCATCAATCCTGATGTTAAGTTTCTCGCTGTTCTCATTTCTACTACTTCTCATTACCTTCGTCTTTCTTCGATTTACTCTCAAACCATACTATGTACTCATTAGACTGTTCATTCCGTTCAGCACATCATTTAATTCTTCTTCACTTTCACTCAGGATAGCAATGTCATCAGCGAATCGTATCATTGATATCCTTTCACCTTGTATTTTAATTCCACTCCTGAACCTTTCTTTTATTTCCATCATTGCTTCCTCGATGTACAGATTGAAGAGTAGGGGTGAAAGGCTACAGCCTTGTCTTACACCCTTCTTAATACGAGTACTTCGTTCTTGATCGTCCACTCTTATTATTCCCTCTTGGTTGTTGTACATATTGTATATGACCCGTCTCTCCCTATAGCTTACCCCTACTTTTTTCATAATCTCGAACAGCTTGCACCATTTTATATTGTCGAACGCTTTTTCCAGGTCGACAAATCCTATGAAAGTGTCTTGATTTTTCTTTAGCCTTGCTTCCATTATTAGCCGTAGCGTCAGAATTGCCTCTCTCATCCCTTTACTTTTCCTAAAGCCAAACTGATCGTCACCTAGCGCATTCTCAGTTTTCTTTTCCATTCTTCTGTATATTATTCTTGTAAGCAGCTTCGATGCATGAGCTGTTAAGCTGATTGTGAGATAATTCTCGCACTTGTCAGCTCTTGCCGTCTTCGGAATTGTGTGGATGATGCTTTTCCGAAAGTCAGATGGTATATCGCCAGACTCATATTCTACACACCAACGTGAATAGTCGTTTTGTTGCCACTTCCCCCAATGATTTTAGAAATTCTGATGGAATGTTATCTATCCCTTCTGCCTTATTTGACCGTAAGTCCTCCAAAGCTCTTTTAAATTCCGATTCTAATACTGGATCCCCTATCTCTTCTAAATCGACTCCTGTTTCTTCTTCTATCACATCAGACAAATCTTCACCCTCATAGAGGCTTTCAATGTATTCTTTCCACCTATCTGCTCTCTCCTCTGCATTTAACAGTGGAATTCCCGTTGCACTCTTAATGTTACCACCGTTGCTTGTAATGTCACCAAAGGTTTTTTGACTTTCCTGTATGCTGAGTCTGTCCTTCCGACAATCACATCTTTTTCGATGTCTTCACATTTTTCCCGTAGCCATTTCGTCTTAGCTTCCCTGCACTTCCTATTTATTTCATTCCTCAGCGACTTGTATTTCTGTATTCCTGATTTTCCCGGAACATGTTTGTACTTCCTCCTTTCATCAATCAACTGAAGTATTTCTTCTGTTACCCATGGCTTCTTCGCAGCTACCTTCTTTGTACCTATGTTTTCCTTCCCAACTTCTGTGATGGCCCTTTTTAGAGATGTCCATTCCTCTTCAACTGTACTGCCTACTGCGCTATTCCTTATTGCTGTATCTATAGCGTTAGAGAACATCAAACGTATCTCGTCATTCCTTAGTACTTCCGTATCCCACTTCTTTGCGTATTCATTCTTCCTGACTAATGTCTTGAACTTCAGCCTACTCTTCATCACTACTATATTGTGATCTGAGTCTATATCTGCTCCTGGGTACGCCTTACAATCCAGTATCTGATTTCGGAATCTCTGTCTGACCATGATGTAATCTAATTGAAATCTTCCCGTATCTCCTGGCCTTTTCCAAGTATACCTCCTCCTCTTGTGATTCTTGAATAGGGTATTCGCTATTACTAGCGACCTGTGAAAGTGCTTTTGGAATGTCTCAGCCTGCGACTTAATACGCTACAGAATCAAACGGTGGGAATTATTCAGGTTCTTAATCTCCTGCTGTATATACGTACGTTGAATTTCATGCTGTTTGCAGTTAATGGCTCTCCCAGTGTTTGGACGCCCATGTTATCTGTTTCGTGTTGACCACTGGTGCACAACATATTGAACAGAATATGTAAAATCATACAGAAAAATACACCGAAAGGCAGTAGCAAAGGTAAAGTTGCTATATAATGACAATTTAATAAGTAACTCAGACAACAAACCACAAACTATATGGGACATTGTGAGGAATGAAACTACTACCTTGGGAGAAGAGGAAGAAATAATACTCAAAAGCAGTGAAAATTGCAATATAGAAAAGAAGGAAGTGCCAAACTACATTAATAACTATTTTTAAATGTACCACATTCACTAAACTTAAACTTCACAAAACAAAAAATAATACAAGCTCCAAGGGTTGCCTGCAGCATGAATATTCCTTCAACAAATGGACAGGAAGTAATTAGAGTGATTAGAAGCTTAAAACCAAAAATGGCAGCAGGTGTTGATGAAGTACCAGTTTCAATCATAATAAGGACTGCATTGCAGATTGCAAAACCTTTAGCACATACTGCAAATTTACCCTTTAGTGAAGGTGCGTTTCCTCAGCGACTGAAGATCTCAAAAGTGAGGCCACTATTTAAGGAGGGAGACAGACATAAAATAGGAAACTACCGTCCCATATCACATCTTCCTGCTTCCTCCAAAATATTAGAGAAACCGATGAAATTGCGAGTCACTAGTTACCTAGACAATAATAAACTTCCGAATAGTAATCAACATGGTTTTCGTGCAAGACGAAGCACAGAAACGTCGCCGGCCGGTGTGGCCGAGCGGTTCTAGGCGCTTCAGTTTGGAACCGCGAGACGGCTACGGTCGCGGGTTCGAATCCTGCCTCGGGCATGCATGTGTGTGATGTCCTTAGGTTAGTTAGGTTTAAGTAGTTCTACGTTCTAGGAGCTGATGACCTCAGATGTTGAGTCGCATAGTGCTCAGAGCCATTTGAACCACAGAAACTTCAGTCATAGACTACACCGAAGAAATAATTAAAAATTTGGAGAAAAAAAGTGTAGTAAAAATCAATTTAGATCTATCTAAAGCTTTCGATACGGTCTGCCATGAAATCCTCCTTGATAAGCTGGACGCAGTAGGTATTAGAGGAAGAGTTTAAATGTGGTTTGAGTCATATCTCAAAAACAGATCTCAGATTGTAGAGCTCACCACTATAAATTCAAATAAAAAAATAAGGTTAGTTTCAGAAGCAAAAGTAGTTCCTTTAGGAGTACCCCAGAGCAGAATCTTAGGGCCATTAATCTCTCTCATATATATCAATGATTTACAGTTACAATATGATACAGCCAAAATTGTACTATATGCAGATGACACAAGTCTGATAGTGAGCGACTTTAAAAACTCGTTAAGTCAGCTGCTGACAAAATCCTAAAAATTATTGAGACGTGGTTCAGTGCAAATAAACTTACACTCAATGCAAAGAAAACAAATTACATACAGTTTGGTAAAAAGGTTCAGGATGAAGACATTAATCTAGAACTGGATGACGTACTAATAGAGAGAGTGCATTTTGCAAAAGTGTTAGGAATGCATATAGATGAAGCTATGAATTGGAAACACCATGTAAAATTTCTTACACACACACTTAACTCAGCCTGCTTTGCACTAAGAGATATTGCAAATGTTTGCACTCTTGAAGGCACCAGAATGGCATACTTTGGATACTTTCATTCTGTTGCCTCATTTGGAATAGTATTCTGGGCCAGCTCAAAATCTAATTTGAAAGACATTTTTATTTTACAAAAACGGGATGTTCGAATAATTATCCACAGTCCGACACAAGCTCACTGCAGACCTCTTTTCAAAAAGTTAGGAATATTTACTCTGCCATCAGTCTAACTACTTAAATGTGTACTCTTAACCAAAGCTAATCTAAGCAATCTTCACATAAATGCAGACTGTCACAACTATAACACAAGGAATAAGAATGGTCTCCACATAGAACAAGTAAGAAGAACATGAACTC
Organism: Schistocerca serialis cubense; assembly: GCF_023864345.2. Lineage (NCBI taxonomy): Eukaryota > Metazoa > Arthropoda > Insecta > Orthoptera > Acrididae > Schistocerca > Schistocerca serialis. The sequence continues at coordinate 1,230,889,482 of NC_064638.1, read as the reverse complement.
AGAAGCATGTAAGACACATGGGCATTGAGCTCTATAATGCACTGCCTCAATACATTAAAGATTTGAAGGAAAATACAAATTTTAAATTGGAACTTAGAAAATTTTTAATTGATAAATGTTGCTACTTAATAAATGAATATCTTGAAGACTAAGAAAATGACTTTACAAACTAACCTCCAAAATTTTCTATCTTCGTTTGTTTCAGCTTTTATTATACTTTACCATCTATAGTACTAGTTATATATTGTTACTGAGAAACAAATCACTGTAAACCATTTATGTGGAAAGAAACTGTAAGTTTGCTGTCATTTATTATAGACAATTTCATTTTGTACATTCTATATTTTAATTTCTGTGTATGACAAATCCAATTGTAGACAATTTCATTTTGTATATTCTATATTGTTAATTTCTATGTATGACAAGTCCAATATCGTTTGTACGATGACATGGATGCTAAATAAATAAAGAGTGGTTTGCCTGTTTTGGACGCACTTGAGATACTGACAGGGAGTGTATATCAAAGTGGCGGTCTGTGCACTGTGGAAGAACCACAGTTTTGACTTTCTGGCGCTTCTTTCTGCCTTTTGCTATTAAGTGTAATTCATCTATAGTGGCATTATTGGTAAAATTAAGAGATTTATGACATTGTTTTTCTTCTGGTATGTAATTATTATTTAGGATTATAAGACACAGTATGTGTTCTGGTATTTACACATTCTGGAGTGTTTTCTTGTGAATGTTTATGTATCGTGGTTCCTGTGCAAAGGCAACGAGAACTGTTGTTGTAGACAGTGATTGCAAGATATTTAATTTGGCTGCAAGGAGTAATTGTATTCCTGTTCTGAAATTTTTCTAGTGTTTTAAGGATTGTTCAAAAAATGGCCCTTAGCACTGTGGGACTTAACACCTGAGATCATCAGGCCCCTAGAACTTAGAATTACTTAAACCAAACTAACCTAAGGACATCACACACGTCCATGCCCGAGGCAGAATTCGAACCTGCGACCGTAGCGGTCGCGCGGTTCCAGACTGACGTGCCTAGAGCCGCTCGGCCACACCGGCAGGCTTAAGGATTGTGTTGCTCTGGATACTGCCCAGTTGCTGTGTGGTTTTATGTTGTTGTTTCAATGGTATAACGTGCAGTGTGCGTCGTCCGTTATAGCTGGTCGGTTTAACTGGGGGACGACGCCTCAGCGGCAGCCAGTGAATTGTAACTGATAGCGCGGCAACTGTGTTTATCAACAGACGCCAGCTCTTCGGCGAATTTGAGTATTTTATTATTTGTCCCTGGTGACGCCGAGGCATCCGTCTTTCCTTCTTTACCGTTCCTTCCAGCTTTTATTCAGACGCGATCTGAGTTGTAGTTTGCGCGCGTCTTTGATATTCCGTTGCTTGTCACTGAAATTTGGCATTATCTGAAAGATGCCTTTCTTTCTACTGGGCTTTTAACATCTTATTCAAAAGAGAAATTGTGAGTTGTTTCTGCTGTTATGCCTTAAAAGGTGTCCTGCTTCTGTGAGAGTTTTTCTCAGTAAACCAGTTCTTGTTGTATCGATCTTAAGATTTATGTGAAGAGGTTTTTAAAATTATTAATTGTTTGGGGTGGGCTTTGACCCCCCTAGACATTTTGTCTGTTTAGTAATGTTTCAAATTTTAGGGCAGTAACGTGTATTATTCTGGGGTAACAGCAGTTTGCTATCGTCATGCAATTGCTGCATAAAATCTATTGAAAATTACAAGCCAGAGTTTGTGTCTAATTGGTAATTAATGCCTTGTCTTTATTGAGCTTAAGTACACTTGAGCGTGTGTCCGACATTTCATTGCTAACCACTGCACTCCACCGTTTGGTCATAGTCAAAAAATGCTAATGTGAATTATTTACAGAAGAATGGAAAATCAGATTTTAAACTCTGTGCCATGTCGGACCTCGAATCAGGGACCTCTGCCTTTTCCGAGCAATTGCTCTAGCGACGGAGCTATTATATCACGACCTACGACACCTTCCGCCCCCCCCCCCCCCCCTCTGCTGCTTTACTTTCGCAAGTACTTCATGTCTTACCTTTCAACCTTTCAATCTTACCCAAAGTATGGCTTACCCACTGTAGCATGTCCATATAAACTGTCCACTGCACATTTCAGAGGATGATAGGCGAATTCCATTGATTAGGAAGTTGTTCATTACACTGCTCTGTAATTGCAGAACTGAATTAGCATTGCCAGAGACTGTTTTCGCTCCATTGTTTGTTTTTCTAATTTTCTTATGTACGAGGGGTGTTCAGTAAGTAATGCAACACATCCTTTTTCTGAAAGAAGGTTGCTTTTATTCAGGGTTCCTGTAGTGTTGGCAGAAGAGCCAACACCGTGTTGTTAGAGGAGGCCGAAATGCACGCCTTTAAGCTCACGCAGATTGGCGTGAGTTCTGGAACAGTTAAAGGATTTGAGTCTAGCAAATAAAGTACGTAGCTGTTGGAATACTTAACTTTAATCCACAATTGGTGAACATCTCTCGTTACTGTACAAGCTTCACAATATTAATTATCAAATGCTATGGCGCCTTGCTAGGTCGTAGCAAATGACGTAGCTGAAGGCTATGCTAACTATCGTCTCGGCAAATGAGAGCGTAATTGTCAATGAACCTTTCCTAGCAAAGTCGGCTGTACAACTCGGGCGAGTGCCAGAACGTCTCTCTAGACCTACCATGTGGTGGCGCTCGGTCTGCGATCACTGACAGTGGGGACACGCGGGTCCGACGTATACTAACGGACCGCGGCCGATTTAAAGGCTACCACCTAGCAAGTGTGGTGTCTGGCAGTGACAACACAGTTCCAGTACACCATATTATTCCCCACTCTTTGGGTGACCTAACTGGGGAGGCCACGCTACTCGGAAGTCCTGGATGCCCTCGAGGCACCACTCTAGTGGTCGACAGCTGAGCCAACGCTCTGCTGTGTCAGTGACCTCCCCATCATCTACATTCTGCTTCTCACGGAGTTCAGACTTCATTTGGCCAAACAGATGAAGTCAGAATGTGCGAGATCCGTGCAGTTGGGTGGGTGTTCAGTCCAGTGAAGTTTTGTGAGCTCCTCTCGGTTTACACAGATTTGTGTGAGGCCTTTCTTTGTTGTGGATAAGGAACAGTTCGTAGACAGCACTGTAGCTCAGCGTGTTCATTCAGAGGGTTTGCTGCCCGTCCGCCCCGAGCAAATGCAACGAACAGAACAACGCCAGCACGGTAGCTCAGCGTTTTCGGTCGGAGGGTTAGACGCCCTCTGTAATAATAAAAAAAAACTGAGTGAATGGTCCAACGCTGAACTTCAACGGCTGTCATGGGACGTCCGCCCCGAACAAACGCAACGAACAAAAATGGAAAAAAATGATATTAAAAAAAAAAGTGGCTAGTGTTGCTGCGTCTGGCCTCTGGATTATGGGTGGGGGTGGGGGGGGGGGAGGGGGGGGGGGAAGGGGGAGGGTTGACGGATTCCGGATTCGATTCCCAGCTGAGTTGGGAATTTTCTCTGCCCGGGACTGGGTGTTTGTGTTGTCCTCATCGTTTCATCATTCGTGACAGTGGTTAGACTGGACTGTGTACAAAAGTTGGGCTGTGTTAAAATCGGGACTTTGTACGGGCACCTCACAAACCAATCATCATCCTCATGTCCGTTTCCATTCCTCGTATTGACCTCGAGTTTAAACTTCCAGAATACCGCTTTCTCTTTGGGTCATTCAATATTTTTCGGGAGAGCTCTGGCCTTACTTTGAAAGTCTTTAGGCTGGTTCAAATGGCTCTGAGCACTATGGGACTTAACTTCTAAGGTCATCAGTCCCCTAGAACTTAGAGCTACTTAAACCTAACTAACCTAAGGACATCACACACATCCATGCCCGAGGCAGGATTCGAACCTGCGACCGTAGCGGTTTCGCGGTTCCAGACTGTAGCGCCTAGAACCGCTCGGCCACCCCGGCCGGCTGAAAGTCATAAGTTCGGCAATTTCAGAATCACGTCATGGAGGAGGAGACGTCTGCTGTCTCTGCCTAACCACCTCTGAACGATTGGCTGAAGTATAAATAGAGAGAAAAGAGTAAGAAATTATTTAACACTGTTGGTATTTTTCATTCGTCGAACTCTCAACCTCCGCGCTCATAGACAGCGAGTTAGTGTTCTGGCGGCAAGACAGTCGAATTCCATACGGCTACTGGAGAACTTACTTTTTTTCAGGCTTCTGCAGAATGAACATTTCGTTTTGGACCCTCGCAATGTAAGGATTTCAGGTTAGGACAGAACAGATGAAGAATGAGATGATTCTCGCTACCGCTGGAGGAATGTCCATATGTAAACACGAAATACAGAAGGACGGCTGAAATAACATCTGGCAGTGGCTGCCGGCGCTTGCCTGTTTATTTATAGATTGTGGGATTGGTAAGGTGGCACGTCGCCGTGGACGCCGAACCAGTTTGGAAATGAATCTAACGCTTCCTTTAGGAGTCGAGTACACGATCTTAAAGTCACGCATCCAGCTTGTAGGTCACAGTGCCCATTCTTGCATACTGATGGTGCTAGCTCCTATCTTCCCGTGTGCTTTCTAACTAACAGCCGGCCGTGGTGGCCGAGCGGTTCTAGGCACTCAGTTGGGGACCGCGCAGCTGCTACGGCCGCAGGTTCGAATCCTGCCTCGGGCCTGGATGTGTGTGATGTGCTTAGGTTAGTTAGGTGTAAGATGTTCTAAGTCTAGGGGACTGATGACCTCAGATGTTAAGTCCCATAGTGCTCAGAGCCATTTGAACCATTTTCTAATTAACAGCTCACACAGTCACCGGCCGTATCCGCGAATTATTAACATAACTGTGTTTTATTCCGATACCCACCTATACCAGGGTTATACTTGGAGGTGTGTTCCGTTGTCCGGTTAATAATTGTTCTTTTTAAGATGTCAGAGGGTGAATTTCATGTTCAGAGTCAATAAATCTATTTGTTACAGAGTACTTTTGTTTCCATTCATAGCTATATGATCCCTCCTTCTGTGTATAAATCTATGTGAGTGGTGTGGTAGCCATTTGTTTCACTCTTAATTGGGCCAACGATATTAATATTCATTTAAATAAGACTTTTCTGTTGCATAACAGTATACTTATTTTCAATTAATTCGCAGCATCAGTTGGAGTGATTCCTGATTCTGTTGGGGCACAAGACTTTGTGTTTGTGCGTGCTAGGGGTATGCTCCTATCCCAACGCAATGCTCCCCAAAAGCCTTTCTTCCTGCGTTTCTAGTCTAGCGAGGCGTGGAGGAGAACTTCTGCGAATGTTGAAATGAAGAAATAAAGATTAAAGTTTAATATCCCGTCGACAGAGCGGTCATTACAGAAGCAATATAGGCTTAAATTTGCCAAGAATTTTCTACTCAGCGCACATTCCACTGCGAAGTCAAAATTCAGTCTGGAATGGAAACACCAAGGTAGCCAAGAACATCAGTGAAGAAAAGTTTGGTTTATGGTAAAATGTAGGAACACACAAGGCAATTCGGAGCGTAAGACGTATCTCAGAAGTTAGATTGAAGGCAAACAAATCCACGATTATAGCATCTGTAGGTTTAGAGAAAGCTTTTGACAATGTTGAGCGAAATACACCTTTTGAAATTATGAAGGTAACACGGATAAAACACGGGGGAGAAACGTTTACTACATCTTGTATGAAAACCATAATGAAGTTACCATTCTCGTAAAACATGAAAGGGAGGCGGGGACTGACCTTACCTCCGATGTTACTGAGACTGTACATTGAACAAACTGTTACGGCAACCAGGTAATGAAGTAGAAATTTGGAATGAGAGTTTTGCCGATAACGTAACTGCGTAAGACACGCAACGTGCCATTCAGTCGGGTAGAGCTCAGGGAGTTATGTTACGAAATCAGACTCCATAAAGCAGTAGGAGGGCTTTGCTATTTGAGCAACAAAATGATTGACAATGGCCGAAGCAGAGAGGATATAAAAACTACAATGGCAAGAGGGAGAAGAAAGTTTCGTTACAGTGACAAGAGGGAGAAAAAAGTTTGTTGCAAACTTAATTTGCCTGGGGCGTATTCGGTATAACTGTTAATGACTTTTGCGTCAGTGAAGTGTCTCTGATGACCTAGATGTAAAACGATTGTAAAATTGATACTTCTTATTCTCTCTCTAAACAAAAATAGCAAGTGTCAAATTGGCTGGAATACATTAATATATAAAGAAGAAAGAAAGACATAGCAACAAGGATTATACAAAACAAGAGCCTTCAATAAAAAGTAACAACAGCTAATATTGAAAAATATGTACCTTGAGACCACAAAAAGATGAATGAAAAACACTTTTTGTATGATAGCGAAAATTTTTCAAACGGAAAGACAGAAATGAAACTATAGTTTTATAGACAACTGTTGAAAACAAGATGGATCCATCCAGGACGAAATAAAGACGTCTGTCAACAGGTAAATGAGAAAAAGCATCCAAATGTGAAGCAAAGAACATAATGAGAGGAAAAGATAACTTTCGTTACTGATAACGGTAGCTGAAGGGGTAGCGGAAGGAAAGAATTGCAGTGACAGACTGCCGAGATGTCAGATGCAGCATTTATGCTGAAATGATTGGGTAGTTGGCAAACAGCAGATATGTAGAACTGCAAGAAATTACTAAAAAGTTGATGACCAAAACATGACACACCGTAAACATAAGGAACGTAGACAGAAATCTTAAACGCACAAAAAGGTTCTACGTCATACTTTTCCAAGAACAAGACATTTTACGTGAAGTATTGCATGCTGAATAACTAAAAAGTTGATCACAAAAACATGACGCCCTGAACATACGGAACGTAGACAGAAATCTTAAATGCACAAAAAGGTTCTACTTCATATTTTCCTAAGAACAAGACATTTTACGTGAAGTATTGCATGCTGCTTTGTGAGCCGCGCGTGCCGTATGCCGCAGTGAATATACCGAAATTAAACTCAGTGAAATACAAGTTATTAATTTATTGAATGTTCATTTTTACTGAGATGAACGGAACAGTGGAATGTTGGGAGAGCCCACTTGAAGGGCAGTAACCCAGGCAGGCAAACAATCATACGGCACTGCGGAGAGACTTTTTGAACACCCTGTTCGACAATCTACTTATAAAAGTAATAATTTAGAAAACATATGAATCTGCTTAGTACATAGCATGCCAAAAGAAAGTCAAAACAGAAAAAGGAAAAAAAAATATAGCAGTGCGAGTAAACGTTACTGAAAGGCAAGCAAAAATATGTTCCTTCCCACTAAACTTTTTAACTATTTTGTTAACACGATAACAGAAACCTACAAAAGGCAACAGTTATCTTGATGGAGAAACATTAACATGACAGAAGAAATCAGAGAGGAACTGATTTCATTAACGCAACATTTGACAATATTTCAGTTTTAGCTTTATTGAAAATTCGTTCAACAAGTATGGTATGTACATTAGGTAGGCTTCTAATATGCGTCATTTTATTTACATTTTGTTTCCATTACGTCCTTTTGCCTATTTCGGATGATCACAAGAGTTTAATACCCGCGGGGCAGGAAACCGCGAGCTGTGGAAGTTTTGCTAATGGAACGGTCTTGTGTGCCGGACAAATGAAGGCAAGTGCTGGTGCTCATCCCACCGCCATTAATTTAACATGTCACGAGCGACTGCGCGCATCCAATGAAATTCCAGAGTTCTGACAAACGAGATAGCGCCGTGTGGGGGGCGTCGCTTACAGCTGTCACGGACACGGTCAGTAGCCCCGTATCGGACTTTCACATTGATTGATATTACACGCCGGGTCCGATATTGTACATGTGTGAACACAGCAGTGACTGTTCCACCGGATTTAACGTGAAATAATGTTTCGCATGAATATTTCTCACACCTTTATGAAGATTGTGTTTATCAATTCCAGGGTCTCATGTCGATGCGTCAGTAAAAACTTGTTGAAAATTGGAGAGTTCCATATTGTACTCGCAATGCACTGACTCTGTCTCATAAGCTGAGCAAAGCTCATGAGTAATCGTCATTCAAATATTCGTAACACTTGAGTTATTTAGCTGCGTTGACGGCAATTGCTTCATAATATAGGAACCATGTTTCATGAGTTAACTGAATTTTCTCATTTTGAGAGAGCTGAAGGGTGATTTGTTTCATTGTGAAAAACGATTCAACAGCCAAGATCGCAACAAACATATTTATTTAAGACAACCGGTTTCAACAGACTATCCTGTCATCTTCAGGTTGTTGTTAAACATGTTCAACTTACGCTGATATCACAGACAAGAAGTCAAGTGGATAATTTGCTCTTTTGATGAGTTTGACGCCTTGTGTGTGACGTCAGAGTAAAATGAACATGCTTTATATTAAAAAGATTTCAAGACCTGAAGATGACAGCATAGTCTGTTGAAACGGGTTGTCTTAAATAAAAAATATTTTATGCGATCTTAACTATTGAATGGTTTTCGTAAGTTAGATTAGTACAATGCAAACTCCGTTCGTTCGAAGATATCAGTATCGTTCCGGTATTTCAGTATTATTTTGCTACATTATCTTCATAATGTAAATGATTCTACGCAAAGAACGGAATGTGGTTAAGTAAAATAGAGCAAATTATTGACGAGTTACGAAAATCATCACTTATGTTGTAGAGGACAGATCAAGACACTCAACACGAGAGCAACGGGATTTAGTGCTTAAGAACAGAAATTATATGTCGCAGATTCGTGTACTAATATTACACAGATTGTAATGAAAATAGAACTGTTGCGTAACAAGGGGTTGAACGTCAATTAAATGGTTACAAACACTAGAAAATAAGTTTTGTTCTACATACGTAATATTCAGCAGTAGTACAGTTAATTTATGTTTGGCTAAAGTGTTTCGATGATAAACCAATCAGTCGATTTTAAACTGTATATTCGTTTGTTACAAGCTGTCATCCAGTACACACGTCAGTCAGCAAATCACACGCCCTAAATGAACATGGGGCTCTGTTTGAAGAATTTTTGCCTTCCTTTCATAGCGCGAAGTACAGTGCGACGGACTATTAATACAACGATAAATGTAAAATACCTGCGCGAGAGATAAATACTCTGTGGAATTTAAGCATCTAAGTGTGAACTCGATAACAAAGATATACAGACTGTATTAAACTGCGGTAAAGAGATAATTATTCCATGGTGGACATTGGAAGAGAGATGTTCTATGTCGGATTGAGAGGAGATTGTTGGAAGCCGCTGTTAAGGCATTAATTTTTGTTTTATGGTATTGAAGAAAATAATACATATAAAAGCACAAAAGGAGTATCAGGTGTGTACAGTTCTAGTCCTTAATCATTTCGAAAGAAGTATTCAGTGATTATAAAGACGCAAGTCGTTCGGAAGTGTTGTTGATTTTATTTATTACAAACCTAGACAGTAAGTTACAAAATTATTTACGCAATGCCATCCTGAGCTGCAGGATGTGACACATTAACACACAAACAGTTCAAACCCCGAAGTGAATAGAAGCTTTTGAAATGTAGTGCTGCAGAAGAACGCTGAAGATTAGTTGGCTAGCTCAGTAACTAATGAGGACGTACTGAATCAAACTGGTGAATAAGAAACTTATCCCAAACTTCCCGAGGAAAAGAAGGGAACTGGAGCCATCTGAATCGTCATTTTGGTACTGGCGGGAAGTAGGGGGGGGGGGGGGGGAGGGACCAAGGCTTAACTGAAGTGCATAAGTTGAAATTTACATAGGGTGCATTAGCCGAGCAAAGATGAAGAGTTAGTAGCGAGCCAGGATGTGGACTGGACCTCCAAAATCGCTACAACTATCCTAGCAGGCGTCCTCCGCAAATGGGTAGGAAAGGTTGGGTTTTAATAATATATTCGTCAGACCACGTTATAATAGCTAGAAATACTTTAATATGTGTGAAGTGGCTTTCACAGGATAGACAGGTGTGGAGAGCTGCGTCAAACAAGTTTTCAGACTGTAGACGTCAACATCACAGCCGGGAAACATCACTATTGGGAAACTCGGGTGTAGAATGTCCGTGGCCCGCCCCATTGTAACGCTGTAATCCATTCTTCTTCCCAGCTGCATACGATATTTCTCTTATATTTAGGCTTGTGATCCAATTGTGGTAGCTTATAATGATTGATTTCGCCTATTCATGTTTCCTCGTTGCTCTGAGAATGGCATTGCAACTTTTTACCAACCACCGGCCTGGAATAAAATGATCAGTTAATAAGACTTTGTGCAGTTTCATATTTTCACTGTGCGATAAACGTGCCATTAGATTTCGGACGTACAACTGTAGAAACCATACTTCTTCACCGACAGTCTGTGTGCCCACTCAGATGATACCTGAGAGATATACGGTCGAATTATTGGGTGAAGAAATAGGATTCTGCGGTTGGATATATATTGAAATATAATCGATAAACAAGACCTTCTTTGATATGAATCATTTGGGTGGTGTAAGCTGGATTTCTTGTCCGCTAGAGGAAGTTGTTTCAATATGACGGTGCACCATGCTACTTCGATATTAATTTTCGTGAACACCCTAGAAGACATACTCTCGTCGTTGCAGTGCAAGTGAAGTTCCTGTCCCGTGATGAGTGCGATAGCCTCATCCTAGTTAATACGAATTTGTCCTATGGATTACGTGAGCTCAATAAAAGTAATATCTGAGGAGGAACTGGTTGGTAGGGCCTCGCTGCATCTCAAATCGTACAACGGACCAGTTGGATACATGACCGAGTGTATCAAAACATGCACTTTTTGAACAGGTGCCATGAGCTGTAAGTTATTTCCATAAGGTGTGGCTTTTTTATTTTATTTTATTTATTTATATATTTTGAGTTTTAGTCTTCTGACTGGTTTGATGCGGCCCGCCACGAATTCCTCTCCCGCGCCAAATTCTTCACCTCAGAGTAGCATTTACAGCCTACGTCCACAATTATTAACTGGATGTATCTCAATCTCTGTCTTCCTTTACAGTTTTGCCCCGTACAGCTGCCTCTAATACGACGGAAGTTATTCCCTGATGTCATAACAGATGTCCTACCATTCTGTCCCTTCTTGTTGTCAGTGTTTTCATCATGTTCTTTTCCTCTCCGATCCTGCGCACAACTTCCTCATACCTTACCCTAGCAGTGCACCTAATTTTCAACATTCGTCTGCAGCACCACGTCTCAAATCCTTCGATTCTCTTCTGTTCCGCTTTTCCCATAGGCCGTGTTTCACTACCATAGAATGCTGTGCTCCAAATGTGTATTCTCAGAAATTTCTTCCTCAAATTAACGCCTATGTTTGATACTAGTAGACTTCTCTTGGCCAGGAATGCCCTTTTTGCCAGTGCTAGTCTGCTTTTCGTATCCTCCTTGCTCCGTCCGTCAGTTATTATTTTGCTGCCTAGGTAGTAGATTTCCTTAACTTCATCTACTTTGTGACCATCAATCCTGATATTAAGTTTCTAGCTGATCACATTTCTGCTACTTCTCATTACTTTCGTCATTCTTCGATTTACTCTCACAGTCTATTCATTCCATTCAGCCGACCATGTAATTCTTCTGCGCTTTCACTCAGAATAGCAATGTCATCAGCCAATCGTATGATTAATATCCTTTCACCTTGAATTTTAATTCCACTCCTGAATCTTTCTTATATTTCCGTCATTTCTTCTTCGGTGCAATCTCCGTCTAACAGCCTTTTTAATCCGAGCACTTCATTCTTGGTCGTCCACTCTTGTTATTTTCTCTTAGATCTTGGCTTCTTTAAGTCAGTTAAAATATTATCGTTTCCAACCATTGTTTCCTTACTTTAAAGCAACATGCTGGTGGATAGCTTAACGCGCGTCGCACTAGCTTGTGACAGTGGGAGGTGAGAAAGACGCGGATTGAATGCGTGTGACAGATTAATAACCGTTGGTCTAGCACGCAAGCCAACCTGATTGTTCATTTTGTTAGTTTCCTGCTTTTGTTTAAGTAAAGACTGGGCTACTACGCAATCTCTTCCTTACAAAGTATGATGTGGAAAGAGGTGAAATACGGTAACACACAGCGCAAAGCTTACATAGATAAATAGCACACATCAGTTCTCTGGCCACCAGGTGAAAATAAAACAAACGTATCAAATCACGAAAAACCACCAGAAAAGAAAGAGCTGCTTACTTCGAAATACTGAATTTAGAGACCTCTGTCACTCGTGTAAATCTGGCCCATAAGTTTTACGAGAGGCGTTTGAAAAGTCCGTGCATAGTCTGAGAGATGGCACCACCAGCGCGTATCGAGGTCATGTTTAGTTAGTAGCATATTTGGAAAGAACGCACACCACGTTTCAGCCATATTGGTCTATTTCTTTGTGTTTTGCATTCGTGTGAATCAAGCAAGTCGAGTGATTGTCAAACAATGGACGAAAAAGATTTTCGTGTGGTGATTAAACATTACTTTATGAAAGGCAAAAAGTCCAAGGAGACTAAAGAGAAGCTTGAAAAACATTACGGTGACTCTGTACATTCGATTAGAACAGTTTATAAGTGGTTTTAAAATTTTCGGAGTGGCAAGTGATGCTGAACGTTCTGGACGCCCTGTGGAGGTTACGACTTCAGAAATCATTGATAAAATCCGTGATATGGCGATGGATGACAGAAAGAGTTAAGGTGTGTCAGATTACTAGTGCTGTGGGCATCTCGAATGAAGGGGTACATGATATTTCACATAAACAGTTGGACATGAGAAAGCTATACGCAAGATGGGTTCCGCGATTACCCACACTTGACCAAAAACGGAATCGTGTTGCAAGGAGCCGGCCGGGGTGGCCGAGCCATTTGAAGCCCTTTTTTTTCTTCTTCTTCTTTTTTGCAACGTTGGTTGCAGCGGTTCAGGAAGGGAAGAATCCGTAGGACTTTAAGCGTCGTTTCGTCAATGTGGCTGAAACATGGATACGTTACTATACTCCTGAGACCAAACAACAATCTAAACAATGGGTTACCAAGAGAGAAACTGCACCAAAAAAGGCGAAGACCATTCCTTCCGCTAGAAAGGTTATGGCGACTGTCTTTTGGGATTCGCAAGGGATAATCCTCATCAACTATCTGAAAAGTCCGACTAGAGGTGCATATTATTCATCGTTATTTGACCGTTTGAAAACCGAGCTGCAAGAAAATCGCCGGCGATTGGCCCGCTAAAATGTCCTTTTCCATCACTACAATGCACCAGCACACGCCTCGCAAAATAATTGGAAACAGGATTGCAACTCGTTTCACATCCCCCCTATTCTCCAGACGTAAGTAATTAGAGGTAAAAAAATACTATAAGAAAGTACACTACTGGCCATTAAAATTGCTACACCGAGAAGAAATGCGGATGATAAACGGGTATTCATTGGATAAATATAGTATACTAGAATTGACACGTGATTACATTTTCACGCAATTTGGGTGCATAGATCCTGAGAAATCAGTACCCAGAACAACCACCTCTGACCGTCTTGATACGCCTAGGCATTGAGTCAAACAGAGCTTGGATGGCGTGTACAGGTATAGCTGCCCATGCAGCTTCAACACGATATCACAGTTCATCAAGAGTAGTGACTGGCGTAATGTGAGGAGCCAGTTGCTGGGCCATCATAGACCAGACGTTTTCAGTTGCTGAGAGATCTGGAGAATGTGCTGGCCAGGGCAGCAGTCGAACATTTTCTGTATCCAGAAAGGCCCGTACAGGACCTGCAACATGCGGTATTGCATTATCCTGCTGAAATGTAGGGTTTCGCAGGGATCGAATGAAGGGTAGAGCCACGTGTCGTAACACATCTGAAATGTAACGTCCACTGTTTAAAGTGCCGTCAATGCGAACAAGAGGTGAGCGAGACGTGTAACCAATGGCACTCCATACCATCACGCCAGGTGATACCCCAGTATGGCGATGACGAATACACGCTTCCAATGTGCGTTTACCGCGATGTCGCCAAACAGGGATGCGACCATCATGATGCCGTAAACAGAACCTGGATTCATCCGAAAAAATGACGTTTTGCCATTCGTGCAGTCAGGTTCGTCGTTGAGTACACCATCGCAGGCGCTCCTGTCTGTGATGCAGCGTCAAGGGTAACCGCAGTCATGGTCTCCGAGCTGGTAGTCCATGCTGCTGCAAACGTCGTCGAACTGTTCGTGCAGATGGTTGTTGTCTTCCAAACGTCCCCATCTGTTGACTCAGGGATCGAGACGTGGCTGCACGATCCGTTACAGGCATGCGGATAAGATGCCTGTCATGTCGACTGCTAGTGATACGAGGCCGTTGGGATCCAGCACTGCGTTCCGTATTACCCTCCTGAACCCACCGATTCCATATTATGCTAACAATCGTTGGATCTCGACCAACGCGAGCAGCAATGTCACGATACGATAAACCGCAAGCGCGATAGGTTACAATCCGACCTTTATCAAAGTCGTAAACGTGATGGTACGCATTTCTCCTCCTTACACGAGGCATCACAACAACGTTTCACCAGGCAGCGCCGGACAACATGTCAGCACGTTGTAGGCGTCGCCACCGGCGCTAACCATGTATGAATGCTCTGAAAAGCTAATCATTTGCATATCACAGCATCTTCATTCTGTCGGTTAAATTTCGCGTCTGTAGCACGTCATCTTCGTGGTGTAGCAATTTTAATGGCCAGTACTGTAATAGCAACTTGGAGAATTCCTATTATTCGGAAGGTATCAACAAATTAGAACAGCGTTGGACGAAGTGTATAAGTCTAAAAGGAGACTGTCGATAAATAAAAGAAGGTTTACCTCAAACACGTGAGTAGTTTTTATTTTTGCACGGACTTTTCAAACGCCCCTCGTAGATACCCTGTACCCTTGCTGTTGTAGAACAGAGTTTCAGTTCACGGTATAATCATCCCGTCGCTGTACTATCAACAATTGCGGGACACAGTTTCCATTTCATTCCACTTCAATTTTCCAGGTTGCTAACTCCACTTGATTTGTATTCAAGTTACCTGCAACAGATAAGTGTGTATTTCCGTGCGCGATCCGACGCCGATACAGGGCGTGATGTATATTTGATTGTTAATCTGAGGTAATGTGGCGACGCCCCGCCGGGACGCAGCGGCGAAACTCTCCCCATGGTGGAGGGGCGCCTCGGCTCGGCCGCCCCCGGGCCATTTATCCGTGAGCAGAAGACGCCGAGGGGAGCGGCTACGGGGGGACCGCCGATTCCATTCTGCAGGGAACACACGGCGCTCCGCCGAGGACCCTCCCTCGCGTATTCTCAGAGCTGCTTCTGGGACCGACTGCCGCGTTCTTGTGCAGCCAAAGAGCAAAATGTTTCGACACACGTCACTCGTCGTTTTAAAGACACAAATCATGTGATTAATAGCGAGGAACATCTATGACTTGTAGCGTCTCGTGGCCAGTCGTCATAAAAAGCGTGTGATAGAATTTTTTCTGTGTGTGTAAGACCAGTTAACATTTATCGATATAGTGCCACGCACACGGCGAAAGAGAAATAATTTAAACACGAATAAACATGACCAAGTGAAACAATAAAGCAAGACTGTGTAAACATTTCACGAATGTATTATGTGTGTATGTAGAACATTCATAATTATTTGACGTTTTATGCATTTTTTTAACTTTGAATCAATGCCATATTATTATATTGTTAAATGAATTAGTGATTATGATCTGTGCCTCAGATACAAAGGACAATTCAGTACATGTATAAATAGTAAAAAGCATTGTAATAATCTCTCTGTTCTCTTTGGGTTTCGTTACGCGTAACACTTGCGTGTTAAACAAATGTATATGCTGACCGTGAGTCTTTTGTTCATGAAGCTTGAGATCCGCCATTAGGCGAGTTGTTGTTAAAGGTGTGTAAAATTAATGCATTTTTGTTTGAATATATACAGATTGAGCAAATACGTTTTTAAAATAATTTGTTAAGTTGCCAGCCATTCGTCCCGTAAATAATTTAGACATTTTCAGCATTTAATTTAGCGGAAGCCGCAGTACCAATCTGCGAGGGCAACGGCCGCAGACGCGGCACATTTAAAAAATATTTATTTCAGGCATCGCAGTCGCCTCGCCGGTAAAACGAGGTAACATAATAATATTTAACATTTTCTAACAACTTCCAGCAGTGCCGGCAGACTATATCATATTATTCAGTGCATTTCTCAGTTTGATTTGGAAGCTGCTGTGCGACATGTTCTGTGCGGCAGCAAAAAATACAACGAATAACTGTGTTATGACTTTATCATTTTCACATTTTGTGGCAAGGTCTGCTCTGTGAAACTAAAGCAATATTTTACATTTATCCCTGAGATTAAGAGAACGCGGGCTAGCCGCGCGCCTATTCTGATTAACGGTATTGAAAAATCCACTGCAAAACGTAAACAGCATTCAGTGCTGTAACGATCGTTTGAATTTCATTACTGACTTTTCTGAATACCAGCAAGGTAGTGAGTTCAGATATAGTTTTCTTTCTTTCTTGATTACGTTACAATAGCAAGTGAATGTTCCCTACATGATTATCCAGAGCAGATGTGGAAAAGTAATAATTTGATCCACGGTGTGCCACACCTATGATAAAAGTGTTTATTCCCTCTTCCACTCCATGTCTGAAATTAACATATGTATGCTAGTGTGACTCATACAGCTAAAGTGGAATATTTATTCAACATTACTCAAAGTTACTTGCTTTTATGAAGTCTTATTACACTGTCTTTACTAAGTAAAGACAATGTAATAACATTGAATTAAAACTATAGCAGCATGTTACAAACATTATTGTGTACCGCCATCAGCTCTCAGTTTCAGTTTTATATCACTCTGAACATTGCAAATCCAAACTTTAATATCATAAAGCAAAGTTACTAGTTACCATGTACCAACTTACTTTCTGCTACACATATATAATCATATCTAAATAAATAAAACCACAAGCCGAATAAAATTAACTCCAGTGGTAAAAAAAGTGATAGGTGCTGTAAGGCAGACGGAATAGACTAATAGAAATGTGCAATCGTTGGAAGGTCGAGAGTTGGGTGGTAAGGTGTCAGACCACGAAAACGTGCCACTCAGAAAACATCAACTTATCCACGGCTGTTTCTCAATCAATAAAATTCTTCTGGGTACATGACAGCATTGTCGAAAGCATCGCGAGGTAGGCTATTTCCAACATTGGTCGTAACGTCGGAGAATTTTACACATTTACTATGTGGTCACTTACCCAGAAGAATTTCATTGACAATCAATTAATTTTATTTATCAAGTGCCGCGCGGGATTAGCCGAGCGGTTGCCGGCACGGTAACTCAGCGTGTTCGGTCAGAGGGTTAGTTGCCCCAAAAAAAAAAAAAAAAAAAAAAAAAAAAGAGTTAATGGATCAACGATGAACTGAAACGGGTGTCTTGCGACGTCCGCCCCGAACAGATACAACGAACGAAAACGAACAAAACGAGATTACAAAAAGAAAGTAGTAATCGTCACGAATTGTAAACTTATAAAAGAAAAAAAAAAGAGCGGTATAAGGCGCTGCAGTCATGGACTGTGCAGCTGGTCCCGGCGGAGGTTCGAATCCTCACTCGGGTATGGGTGTAGGGACAGATGACCTTAGCAGTTAAGTCCCATAAGATTTCACACACATTTGAACATTTAACAAGTTGCGCAAACTCTTATTATAATTCTTTTTAAGTACATGGGGTTTTACAAGCTCAGAGGAATGTAGATCTTTATAATCACCCAAAAAACATCAGCAATAAATATTTATTATTTGGAATTTAATGAATATTAATTTAAAATTTCAAAACACGACCTCGTGTAGATCTTCGCCTCACTCAGGTGGTTTTGTCTTAAAATAAATTCAATAAAGTGAAGTTTGAATTCAGGTACATCTTCATCTACATCATACTCTGCAAGTCACCTAATGGTGTGCGGCGGAGGGTACTTTCGGTACCACTATCTGGTCGCTCCAACCCTGTTCCAATCGCGAATAGTGCGTGTGAAGAAGCCTCTGTATTGGCTCCAATTTCTCGAATTTTCTTCTAGTGGTCAACACGCGAGTTGTATGTGGGGGGAAGTAATAAGTTGTCCGACTCCTCCTGAAAAGTGCTGTCCCGAAATTTCAATAGTAAATTTCTCAGTGATGCACAACGCCTCTCTTGTAACGTCTGCAAGTGGAGTTTGTTTAGCATTTCCGTAACGCTCTCTCAAAAGCTAAACGATCCCGTGACGAAACGCACATCTCTTCGTTGAATCTTCTCTATGTCCTCTATCAGACCTACCTCATAGGGATCCCAGATAGATGAACAATATTCAAGAATCGGGCGAACAAGCGTCTTATAAGCCACTTCTTTCGTGGATGAGTTACATTTCCTTAAGATTCTTCCGATGAATCTGAGTTGGTATCTGCTTTTCCCACTATCTGTTTTATGCGGTCATTCCACTTAAAGTCACTCTGGACAGTTACGCCTAGATATTTTACGGCAGACGCTGTCTCCATCTGTTTGTCATCAATAGTGTACAGTAATGGATTTCTTTTCGAATGTATGCGCTATAACATCCACGATATATATATATATATATATATATATATATATATATATATATATATTATTACGAGTGGAATATGAACGTATGGATAATATTCATTCAATTGTGTAATTATTTCTTAAACAGATGATAATTATGTAAAACAGAGACAATATTTGTCTCACATTCTTTGTTAATTATATCATTCTTTTGTTTTGTTTTGTACCCTTTTGTCGTCTTCTTATGTACATCGCCGACGCAAGACGCGAATCGATTTGAGGTCTATTAAATGAAAAACATTTAATGTAAAATTATTATACTTTTATGTTCATTTGGTGCTAAAAACAAACAGAGCCAAATCCGATAAAACGATTTATGATTAATTATTGAAAATTCACTGCCTCTTTTAATTATAATTTTGCATTAATTGTTTTATCATAGCTGCAAGAAATGCAGCAATTGTTAGTTGCGATTATATAGCAACTTCGACTGTACTTCTAGTTGAAAATAGCATTGGTTTGTGTTAAACTAATTTGAAAAACAATTTAATAATTTTTTTATTGGTAGCATCAATTTAAATAATTTAAATGATTTATTGGGAAAAGGAAAATCTTAATTAAAAAAGAAATCCTCTATCTTTTGATGGCCGCCATCTTAACTTTTATCACAGCGGCAAATTTAAATTACTTGAAACTGCAAACTTTCAATATTCCGATGTGTAAGAAATAAATGTGCACCGGTGGTATTGAACTCTATTTATAAAAGAAAAAATTAATCGAATCAGACTGCATTTTCTAAGAACAGTGCTGATGGTATTTATTGTTGAACAAGATTTCGTTGGTGATGTATGTGACAAAAATTAAACTACGCACGAATCACGGAGAACAATATTTCTGGTAACATACGTCAGTGTTGTGTGTGGGTGGTATTCTGTGGTTCCCTTTTCATGATCAATTTGCTAAGAATAATTAAATCCATCGAAGACAAAAAAATTATAAAAGCTGTGATGTACGATCTGTGATTTTAGTGATATGAACACAGCTTACAGTCAACATTATTACATTACGTCAGGTGGAATTCTTGTGCAATTTGAACAAAATAATTATCCGGGAGAAGTTGCAGTTTGAATAATACATTGTACATATTGTCAGTATCATTTACAAAATCAAATCAATGCAGCTGCCAGAAAAAAAAAAACGAAGTGAATTCAAACCGCAGAATACCATAGAGTATCGTATCATTCATATTCATTGCACTTGTCGGTGTTGATGATACACAAAAACCGCCACAGCGCCATATGTTACATTTATTTACGTTCAAGGTCAACTGCTAGAGCCTGCACCACTCATCAGTTTTCTATAGGTCCTTCTGCAAATTTTTACTATCCTCTGGCGTTGCTACTTTGGTATAGACAACTGCGTCATCTGCGAATAGCCTTAAAGAGCATTCGACGCTTTCCACTAGACCGTTTATATAAACGGTAAACAGCAACGTTCCTATCACATTTCCCTGTGGTACTCCGGATATTACCTTTAGATCTGTCGATCTGTCTGCTCCGATATTCCGTAAGTTCGTAGGTTTTTCATTTAACGTCAATGTGGGACGGAGTCAAATACCTTACCAGAAACAAGGAACATGTCATCAACCTGAGCGTCGTTTTTCACTACGCTGTTGGTCTCATGGAGGAACAGAGCGAGCTGAAATTCTCAGGATCTCTGTTTGCGGAATCCATGTTGAATTTTATAGAGGAGATGTTCATTTTCCAAAAACGTCATAATACTTTAGCATAAAACATATTCCATAATTCTACAACAGATTGACGCAACGATATAGGTCTGTAATTGTGTGGATCTGTCTTACAGCCTTTCTTAAAACCGGGAGTCACCTGCGCTTTTTTCGAGTCGTTAGGTACCTTTCGTTGCTCAAGCGATCTACGATAAATTACTGCTAGAAGGGGAGCAAGTTCTTTTGCATAATCTTTATAGAATCTTATACGTATCTCATATGGTCCTGACACCTTTCTACTCCTAAAGGTACGTTTACACTGGGATACATGTATCGCGACATGTATGAGCGACATGTCAATTTGACATGTCGCGATACATCACCTCATACAAAAATTCACGGAACTTGTATGCGGACCCTCGAGCTCATACATGTCGCGTATACATTTTGTATATCGCTTTTTGGCCATATACTCGACATGTATGAGCGACATTTGAAGAACTCGCGCATGCGCAGTACTATCATTTCCTGTCGTCTTGTCGACTGCCGCTTATTTCGACGATTAGCGCATGCGTAGTACCAGGCTCTTTGGCGGCTGTTTGAGTTTTGAAGGTGCCGACTGTCGTTTCGACGTTAATGTATCTGCATAAAATATCAAAAAGTGCCATATGCAACATTATTCTTCGTGTTTGCGAGGCCATTGAGCAAGTTTTATCCCAAGAAGTGAAGGTAAAAGTTTTATATATATCAGAGTTTGTCATACATTAAATAATTTTTTCATGCATCTGGCACGTATATCAATGTTTTGCTGTTATTCCGGCGGCCTCGCGTGATAATGTTGACAACGGATGCCGACAATCGTGTGTGAGACGTCGGCATTAGCAATCGCGCGACAATGCAAATGTTTTGTCATGAAATCTTCGTTTTACGAGGAATCCCCAGTGGCTAAAAAACGGAGTGTTACTGCCAACTGATCCTCTGGTGGAATCGCTTCCCGAAAGTTTGTGTTGGTTTTGGACACAAGAAGAGCCGCAAGTGATAACAAACCGCGGAAATCCTCCATACTCATCCTAACATAATTTCTAAAATATGGCATTAATTCGCGAGAAACTCTCTGTGCCACCATCTACGCTTCCTCCGCCTTTTCTTCCTATCATCTTCCAAAAGAGCAAGTGTATCAGCACATAAAAATGTGAAAACTTCCAAATCGTCGTCGGAAGCTATCGCACAGTGATACATATCAACCAGTGTAAACGCACGCTCATACATGTATGAGGTTGATACTTGTCAACTCATACAAGTCGCGATACATGTCGCAAAGTCGTATATACATGTATCTCATACATGTGCCGATACAAATCGCAGTGTAAACGCACCTTAATATCAAACCGCAGACCGCGAAAGAAATATTAAATATATTCCACTGCGCTTCGATAACAATCTCTAACACACCACACACAGAGAGGCATCTTTGGACTTTCTGGATTACATATTCCACGCAAACAAGAAGACAAGAATACCAGATTAATGCGACAATTATCACACCTCAGCTAACAGTTTATTCTCCAAGTCCATGACGAGAATAATATGCAGCATAATAGAAGTGGAATTTATGATGGTTAGATGGCGATCAGTGTGCTTTTGAAAAGGTAAACGAAACAGATATGGTAGTTCGGAATCTGTGGTTGATAATAGAGGCAAAATTTATGAAATATCGAGAAGCTTTCACAGGATTTGTCCATGCAGAACAAGCGTTCAATAACGTAAATGGTAGGTGTTTCAAGTTCTCAGAATAACTGGTATGCACTGTAGGGAAAGGCGATAATGTAAGTTGTAACGTGCCGGGCTGTATCCTTGTATTAGTGCCTCTTAAAGTTCACGTCACAACCGGATGTAGTGAAACATTTCCTCACCCAGTAGATAGTGCGCAGTATTCCTGACCTATCTTGCTTTGTTTATTCAATACTGTCTTCTCGGTAGCTGCGTCCGTCTCACCTAAATCACGCTGCAATTAAGAAGCCAGGATCCTAGATTATGTTTTCCAAAATCAAAAGTCAAGACCGTTTTCATTCTTGAACACTTATGACAACCACAGTGCGATTTATTTGTTATCATTCACACACCCAATATTCATGTGACCAGGCCTCTTACACTTAATAATCGTCACATTAGGTAGGTCAAAAACTTACAGTCTTCAACAATGTTCACAATACGTGATACGCATTAAACGTTCAAAACCAAATTCAATTACACTTTTTTGGTACCGACCGGAAAAGTTAAGCTTCTGTTTCAAGTATTATCGTATCACATTCCGGCACCGACTAGCCGCACTTTCGCTCCATGAGAATCTGACCGAGAACTAACTGAGAACTGCACCAGCTCGGACCTTATATAGACGAGTACCTGAATATTTGACTATTTCTGTTAATATAGTTTATAATTTCTCAGGGTTAAAATGATCCTTTCTAATTGGTTTTGAAGTTAACTATTGGGTTTTCTTATTTAAATAACATGAGTGAGCTGTATCAATTTAAATACGCAGAACTATCTTATGTATCCGCAGTGGGAATTCCCGACTTATAACGATGGCAGCCCTTTTGAACAATAATTTTCACTTATTCAAATTTACTTAATTCTTAATTAATGCACTTACAAAGTTGAGACTGGAGTCATTTTATGTAGAAAAATAAAGGTAGCAATAGTATCAAAACACATCTCAGAATTATTCAGTAGTTTGGTCACAATTGGCACTGAAAGTCAAACAAGCTACAGATTTCAAGTCTTAATATCTATTTAACTAATAGACTTTAGGTTAATTTAAACACTACGCTGGAATCAGAAAAATTTAGACTTTCTTTTGGATGCAGTCTGATAGCTGAATTCGATCTATTAGCTCACTCGAATTTTACTTAATATGTATTGCACAATATGGCCACAGAATCTGTAGTCGGAATCTGAGTAGTGAAAATGAAAAAAATAAAAGTTCATTGCTTAAATATGTTACTGAAGGAGTGTAAAACAAAAACAGGATAGCAGTGGGTAACCCTGCTTCGTGACATTATACTGATGAATATTTTTAAATGTGAATCTGGATAATTCCATGGAAAAATATTTACATTCAAGTGTTACATATATACCAACATAATTTCACTTAAAATTCACACATGTAGCATTTCATACACTAAAACATTTCAATAGAAAACCCTGGAAGCACTGGTCATTAAATAACACATTCTTCTAAAAGGCAAAGTAAGAATTAACGCATTTAAATTAGAATTTTCAATGACATATTGAAATTTTCCGATCTCAATACAAGAATAGTTACATAACAAAAGAAAACATCTACAAAAAATTTATGTAATAATATTTACAATGCTTGAAAACATTCTTATTTCACACATATGACAGTTATCTGACAGCTTGTCAGTTATATCGACCATAAAACAATTTGTAGCTTACTGGTGATTCATTCCTCACACTTGAGCTATCTCATTTCACCTAAGATCACTGCCGTAGTCCCCATTATTTACTTATTAGCAAGAAGTCTTGTGCTTTCACCACTAGGGTGCTATGTCGCTTCTTTCAACCCCACATTACTGATTATATATATAACTTTTTGTCATTCATTTTAAAATTATAATATAAAGTCTTATCTAAGGTAACATACAGATACATATTTAACACTATTTAGAACTGCAAATCAACAAGGATTTCCTCAAAGTTTTCAATGAAGTTATAGTATTATATAAACATTGCATATGACAAAGCATGTCTCTGTATGGCAACTGTTCTATGCTAACTTATCCACTAATTGTTTCCTAATAAATTTTTGCAAAGGAGGTAACATATGATGGAGTCTAAACAGCAGTATACATACTTTGTCAAATGCCAAATATTTTTGTAATTTGGATTCAATGGGTGTCATTTTAAACATTAATTCCTTAGGAGTGCCATACTGATTATAGCAGAGAACCAATTTGTTGCCTTTCTTTACCCAGGTGTCATAATACCTATTTGTATTCTAATTCTTAACTCCTCATTATAATGTTTATCTATATGTCAGTTGTGCCATACTCTCTTTTTTCCTCTCTTAACTGTAAACATGTGAAGTGTATCCCTACTAAAACATTAATTACAGCATACCCAGGCCCTAACTATTCCCTAACTGTTACTTCATTTTACTATTTCATACTCATTGACTTTGTATTCCTTATTCATCATTATTCTCATTATCATTATTAAATAATTAATTAACTAATCCCCCTGTTCTGCCTTCACTCAACCTCTGATAACAAGAAAAACACTCCACAGTCACAGTTTTTCATTCTTATCTTTGACTTACTTGATATACAGAACTTCATTATTGCACACTAGATATACTTCAATGCTCATCATATTAATGATTATTCATGCCTGAAGGGTCAAACTACTATCACTCCTGAAGACGTTTACTTCATTCTATTTATACTTCATATAGGCAACTCTGTTTCCTCACTTGACAGTATTACTCTGCAATCAGGCAAGTGTCTTCTTGCTTTAATTTGCATTTTCCCATTTTGCTTTTTACCTCCTAGGTTCCAAAATAAACGTAATTGCTGTCCAAGTAATCTGTAGCATTTCTATTCAAACTCCAATACACGTTATATTTTTAAAACTTATTTCAAATCTTTTCCACCCTTTGTAGCTTTCTATTCACAAGTTACCAAATATCATTACTAATACATACATAAATACTAAACTGAAAATTAAATTTGCATGGCCTAACTTATACGACAAGAACACCAACCAGCTAAGATATTCTCAATGGGCACTTGCCAAGTAGAAAAATGGGTAATATCAATAAAGTTTATCATTAATCATATTTCCTCCTCTGCAGCTTTCTATCTAATTACTTCTCCAAATACTATTACAAATATTATGACAGCACTTTCAAATAATAATTATTCATATACCACAGCAACATTGATCCATCTTATCTTCAAAGGATGTAATATGACTTGCCCATGCAGTGTGCTTTTTCCTACAGTAAGTTCGACACAGTCTATTTTTTTCTTTCATTACTCTTTCACTCGTATTTCCTTCGGGAAAGTAGGTTGATATCTTAATGTGTTTTATTTTGTATATGCCCATGCAGTGCATAAATCTTACTGATAAAAATTGGGGCCCATTGGCAGACAGTAAAGAATTTGGTACTCCTGCATTAGGAAAATTATCAGTCTCTAATTTAGACAAAGGGATGGTTAAACATAATTGGTTTCACTTATACACTTATCACAGGATAGCAAAAAAAGAAAAAAAACTTGCCTGGAAAAGAAGAATGGCAAACACAGCTGGGGAGGCACCAAACGCCATTAAAATAAATATAGAACCCCTACCTTAGTAGGTGGTGTACTTTTATGTCCTATTTACCATGCCCTCAAATCTATTTGCAAATTGTACCTCTCCCAGTTTTTTAAACAGCTCCACTTGCTGTGGATCAATCTTTAAATGTCTGACTGGCAGAATATATGGTTTTAGATCAATAATGTTTTTAAGGCCATTAATTTTACCTGATTTAACATAAGCCAATTCATATGTGTTATCATGTACTATCCTTACTATTTTGAAAGGTCCATGGAAATGTTTAAGAATGTCTTAATTTCTTCATTTACTTTATTGACTTTTCCTTGGTTATTACTAAAACCAAATCATTTACTTTAAAAGTAACAGGGTTTAGATTCTTGTCATGCCTTTTATTCCTACCCATGGCTTTCTTTTTCATCATCTCTTTTGCAAGTTTAATTTTTTCATCACGAGCTATATCACTAATCACTGGAAAATCTACCTCCTGATTTATGATATTTGATGGTCTTTCTCAAAACATTAACTCCACTGGAGCAAATCCTGTTGATTCATTCCACATATGATTAATGATATCTTCAAAGGATGTAATATGACTTGCCCATGCAGTGTGCTTTTTGCTACAGTAAGTTCGACACAGTCTATTTTTTTTCATACATTACTCTTTCACTCGTAATTCCTTCGGGAAAGTTGGTTGATATCTTAATATGTTTCATTTTGCATATGCCCATGCAGTGCATAAATCTTACTGATAAAAATTGGGGCCCATTGTCAGACAGTAAAGAATTTGGTACTCCTACATTAAGAAAATAATCAGTCTCTAATTTTTCTACTACAGTTTTAGTATTGGCCTTCTTAGTGGGATACAACTTAAAGAATTTGGTGAAGATGTCCAAAACAACTAATTTATATTTACAACCTCCTGTAGAAACAGGAAGTTGTCCTAGTAAGTCAATCGCTAAAAGTTCCTTAGGTTCAGAAGGCAGGACAGGATGCATTAAACCCCTGGAAGTATTATTAGCTGTTTTTACTCTCTGACACAAGTCACACTTCTCTAATCTCTGTTTTACCTTTCTCCATAGATTATTGAAATGTACTGTTTCTTGAATCTTAGTAGCAATTTTTCTAACCCCACAGTGCCCATTGCTTTCATGCAAACAATCTATCAGTTTGTCAACATGTTGTTCAGGGAAACACAGTTTCCACTCCTGGTCATTAAAGGATTTTCTTCTAAATAGAACCTCTCTATACATAGTATAATATTGTTTTATCTTGGGATAATCACTGGATTTATACTATTGTATAACCAATTTTAAATTAGGGTCATCATTCTGTTTTTTCTTCATTTGTTTATAAAAACTTTCCTGACAGCTCTCTCATCCTTTACCCCCTACATATAGAACAGTCTAATATGGTCTTCCCGCCCATCTTCATTTTCCTGGTCATTTCTACCCAATGGCACTCTAGATAAAGCATCAGCTGCTATATTACTTTTCCCGGGTACATATCTCACTTCCAAATCAAATTGCTGCAAATACATAGCCCACCTAGTTAACCTGCCATGTTTCAGTTTACATTTTTGTAGATAGCTCAAAGCTTTATGATCTGTATATACTATTACTTTATAACCCAACAAATAGCACTCAAACTTGTGGCACCCAAAGGCTTCTAATTCTGAAATATAATAATTTTTCTCATGATCATGTAATGTACAGCTGGCAAAGGCTATAGTTCTGTGTTCAACACCAGTTTCAGTCATAATCAACTGAAAGACTTCAACTCCCAGCCCACAAATACTGGCATCAGTACTCATGCAAAAAGGTTGTGAAAAGTCAGGATGGTACAATAGCTTATTGTTTACTAATTCTGTTTTTAATTTCTGAAAAGCTTCTTGGCATTCCTCTGTACAAACCCAGGGTACATTTTTCCTCAGTAATTTACCCAAACACGGATGACTGAATGCTTGATCAGACACTTATTTTCTTTAGAATCCAAATAGACTGAACATAGCTTTCAATTCTTTCTTATTTCTGTGAGGCAGAAATTCAGCAATTGCAGCCAATTTACTTTTGTCTGGTAGTATCCCTTGTTCATTAATTCTGTATCCCAAAAATGACAGTTCCTTCTTAACAAATTCTGATTTACTTAATTTCAGTTTTATCCCTCCTTGGCATATAGCTCTCAACACAGTTTCTAAAGTCTTACAGTGCTGAAACCACTAGTAATTTGCAACCAATATATCATCTACATACACTGTTATTTCCTTGGATAATACATCTCCTGATAAAAACACATACAGATATGTTTAGATCAAAAGGAACCACACAGTATTGGTAGCATTTACCTTCATGTAAAAATTATGTACGTGGCCTAGATCTCCTTGCCAGACTAATATTCCAGTATCCACAAGTCACATCAAAAGAAGTCATAAATTTACACCCATAAAACTTTTGTAAAATCTCATCAATGTTAGCTGGTCTGTCACTCTCTTTTATCACTATTTCATTCAATTTCCTAGAATCAAGGACAAGCCTAACACCCCCATCCTTCTTTTTTACTATAACTAATGGGTTTGAGTACCTGCTGTTTGATCTTTCAATTATATTCTAGGACAACATCCTTTGTATTTCTTTCCTTACAGCTTCCTTTCTAGAAAATGGTATAGCATATGGCTTTTTAAAGAATGGTTCATGCTCTTTTAACCTCAGTTCACATTCAAAGTTCCTTACTAAACCAGGTTTATCAGTAAAAGATTTACTATTTTGTAACAAGATCCCCTTCAGTTCCTCCTTTTGTTTGACTGTGATACCCTCAGTAGCTTCTACCTTCTTTACTGTTTCATTCTTAATCTTTTCTTCCTCACCATACTCAAAGTTTGTGTCCACAGACATATATCTTAAAGGTAAATCTAAACCACTTTCATTAGCACTATGGACCTTTTCTGAAAATACCATTTCGTACATATTCGCTTGGCTTTTAAAACTAAGTTTACCATTTACAAAATCTATATTTACATGCCACTTACTCAAAAATTTGGTCCCAAAAATAGCTCCAACACTTAGGGAACCACTAGGAAGTTGCATTCTAATAGTTGGTCTGCCAATTCCACATTTAAGAGTACTTCATGTTTTATGCTTTTAAATAGTTTACCAGTAGCACCAATAATTTTTACACCAGATACAGGCACAACAACTATGCCTTCAGTATCTTTTATAGATTCAAAGAAAGCTTGTGAAATACAGTTTAAATCACTACCACTGTCCAGTAAACATTTCACAGGTACACCCTGTATCTTAGCAGTCATCACAGGTTGCCATATTTCGCTAACTCTAGCCTCTGTGTTCTCCTCATACAAAAAATCTTCATTGATTTTCTTCCTGCTAAAGTGGTCATCTGGTTCCCCAAAACCCTCATTAACCACAGCTAAGTGACAGATAGCTTAGTCCTCTTCACTTACCATTTCCTCATCATTCACTACCATTTTTTTCATTACCTGATCAGACTTATATTTAATATTCCTTTTACTTATTAAATTATTCTCATTATCCAACACAAATTCAAACACTTCATCATCATCACCCCAGTGCTAGAATCATCACTAATCTCACCACTACTTACGCTATTCTCAGACTCTGAACTACTGTCACTTTCACTTTCTATCAATAATTGATCTATTAATTGTTTCTTACCCTCTTTAGAGGACCATAAGGCTAAACACCTGAATGCTCTCTGATAACTTGTACTTGGAACGCTATTAGTATCAATATGGCACACTCTCCTATCCCTGGCTACTTCCTGAATAGAAGTACTTCTACTCAATTCATCAGCATTATCTGATGCAGCAACCATTTCAGCACTTACTCTCTGGGTACTGCTGGCAAGATTTCCATTTGAACTACTATGTATATTACACTTTTCACTTATTCTATTGTTTGTGGAGTGCCTCTGCTCCTCAATAGTTACTGTATAATCATTTGTCTGTGGCTCTACATAGGACCTTGCCCATGTGCGAGCCTTCACAGGTGCCTGCCTTAGTTTAAATGTCCTGACTGAAAATTTCGATTCCTCCCTCTGTTCCTTTCTCTGGACTTTCTCTCTTCACTTCTGCCTCCATTCTGGTTATTTTCCCTCCAATTACTCCCATTGGCATTATTATAATTTCTAGAGTTAGATCCACTCATATTATTAACATGGAAATTTCTCCCTTGATTAATACTGTCATCAAAACTTCTCCTACTGTTATCAACGATAGTTTTTACTCTCTCCACTTTGTCCACGTAACTTAAAAATTCATTAATGCTACTCCTTGGAGCAGGTACCAACAATTCTATAACCTTTTGTGCTAACTTTGTTTCCAATCCCATAATAGTCACTTCACTACCCAATTCCTTATCTAAATATTTCAGTTTTTTAATCCAGTACTGACAAAAGCCTTTGACAGTACCCTTTCTAGATTCGTATCTCTCCCGTCCCCAAAACTCACTCAGGATCTTTTGCTGTTTCTTCTTAGACCAATATTCCTTCAAAAATGCAGTTTTGAAGTTACTACACGAGTTACAAGAATCAGCTGCTTGTATAGTCCAACCATAAGCATCTCCTATCATAAAACCTCTAGCAAAAGACATTTTCTCTTTATCACTCCAGGTATCAGGTAAGTCATTGAATTCTCTAACAAAATCTAATGGATGCACTCCCCCACATGGGTCAAAGTTACTGAATTTCTTACAACTAATAAAAGAACTATTTACACCATTACAAGAGTTGTGCTTTACAGTTTGCACTTTCTTTTCCATTTCAGATTATTTAGACTCTACACTAGTGTTTACAGTTAGTAGCTTAACATTTAGTTCACTCTTTACATCCTCAATTTTGCTTTCAATTTTAGATCTATTTTCACCACAAAATTTCCAATTTGCTTGTACTACAGCCTTACCCTTTTTCTCAACAGCCTGTACTGTATTCACAAAGTCCTGACATAACTTCCTTCTCCCCTCAACACAATTAATACTCACTTTTTTAAGTTTGTTATCAGTCTCTTCCCTTACTTTTATCATATTATTAACACAGCTCTTTTCTTTTTCATTCACATGTTTTTCTAATCCAGACACTTTTTCCTGATTGAGACTAATTGCGTTTTCAATATCATTAGCTAGTATGGTCATTGTGGTATCCATATTACTTATTTTAGTATCCATGCTAATCATATCACTCCTCACTTTACTAAGTTCATTACTAAGTTTTGCATTACCACTACTTACAGAATTACCCATTGTAACGGAACCTATTAAAGGCTTTACTTTACTGAAGTATGTGATACCCTCCAAATTCAACCAGTTTAACATGTATTTATGATTATGTATGTTAACAATGATTGCATAACATGTCTCCATAAACAGTCAACCCATTAAATTATACTGAATAACTGACCCACACAAAAGTTAATATCACTTGATCACTGATACAGCAAATGTCATCATGTAAAAACACTAAGTTCATCTTAAGTAATTAATACGAAGTACGGAAAATAGTGGCCAACTTCGGTATTTTGGATCTCCTTAAATAAAAATCACCCAGTGAAACCTATTTTTGCACTAGGAGCGTTTTCACTCAGTATTCAAGTAATCACTCCTATTTTAGACGAAAACCAATGTAATTCTTAATAATTCATATTATTTACTTATTTATGCAAATTAGAGAAGTCAATTGACAAACTTCTAAAAAACGGCCTTTTGTACTAAAGAATTATTCTGTCAAGTCAAGAAATCTGTCTGTCATTTTCATAACATGTTAAATTATGTCACTTGCTGTAAATTAATAACTTTTCTCCACAAATTATGGTAACAGATGTACATGTGACTTATAAACTATATCTCTTTTTAGTAGTTCTTTGACAAGGTTATAAATACAAGCAGCAAGAAGGGTTGAGAGCGCAGACGGAATGTCACTTTGGTAAAGTGTGTTTGTGTGTTATTGTTTGAGGTGGATAAACAATGCAAAGAACATGTAAAAGAAGTACAACTTTGTGTTGTGTCATTGTCTTTGGTGGACAGTGGAATTAAAATGGCCAGCAGAGTAATAAATATTTGAAGTTTACTTATTTGTTGGTTTCGCTCGTTATTTATCATCAAAAGCACATAAAAAACACGGGACCTCATGTTTTTAACCGTAGACAACCAGATTTAGAGCCAGCATCAGCATCGAGACACAGCAGCGATCCAGCAAGCAGCAGCGATTACCACAATGCATTTTGATGGCGCCAACCTAACATCAAGTGCTAACAAGCTCCGTATATGGGAGTGAAATAGTGCGATTATAGCAATTAGCAATACCTACGACAAGGCCACCATTACACCACATTATTCATAGCCCCTATGGTTTGCATGAGCATATCTTGTAAATTATTCTCATTTGACGGAGCCTGTGCCCCTTGAGCGCCACTACCAGTGTTCTTTTCTTCACTTAAGTCCTTATCATCAACATTACTCCCCTCTCTTCCCACTTTGTCTCTAATCGCAGTGGACGAAGCCTTAATTTCCTCGACCCGAATACCACTTACTTCACTGTCAGTTATGGTCGAATTTAATTCTGACCTATACCCATTGTCCTCTGTGAATTCTAATACTTCAACTTTTCTACCCCCTAAAGTATCACTCCCTTTCATTCCACTCGCAATGTCACTAATGTTTTCCACTCGCTCAGTCTCCACTACTTCGTTTTCCTGACTTTGCATTTGGGCGGAAGTTCCTCGTACGACACCTTAAAGTTCCGGGTGTCTTCTCCGTCGGTCATCGGCCGGCGTCTTGTTTATGATGTCCGTGGTCTGCTACTGCTGCTGTTACTGCAAGCGCGCAATCTGCCCAGGTGCTCCCATTCGTATTCGGTGCCTGCTGTCACTGACCCTGGTCAGCTATGTCCGGCTTGCGTGGATTGGCTGCTGCTTCCATCATGGCCGCCGCTGCTGCAAACTCGTCGCGTTGGTTGGCTGCTACTGTTGCTGCTGTCACGGCTATCTCTAAACTGCGTCGAATGTAGTTATGTGTGCACGGTTCTCACTTCTGCCATTGTTGCCACTGATATCTCTGAGTCGGTCTTCCAAATATAATCTTAAGGTTCGTAAGTTCGATGGCGTCACCCAAAGGGGCACTACATGTAACGTGCCAGGCTGTATCTTTGTATTAATGCCTCTTAAAGTTCACGTCACAGCTGGATGTAGTGAAACATTTCCTCACCCAGTAGATAGTGCGCAGTATTCCTGACCTACCTTGCTTTGTTTATTCAATACTGTCTTCTCGGGGTAGCTGCGTCCGTCTCACCTAAATCACACTGCAATTAAGAAGACAGGATCCTAGATTATGTTTTCCAAAATCAAAAGTCAAGACCGTATTCATTGTTGAACACTTATGACAGCCACAGTGCGATTTATTTGTTATCATTCACACACACAATATTCATGTGACCAGGCCTCTTACACTTAATAATCGTCACATTAGGTAGGTCAAAAACTTCCAGTCCTCAACAATGTTCACAATACGCGATATGCGTTAAATGTTCAAAACCGAATACAGTTACACTTTTTTGGTACCGACCGGAAAAATTAAGCTTCTGTTTCAAGTATTATCATATCACATTCCGGCACCGACTAGCCGCACTTTCGCTCCATGAGAATCTGACCGAGAACTAACTGAGAACTGCACCAGCTCGGACCTTATATAGACGAGTGCTTGAATATTTGACTATTTCTGTTAATATATCATAGTTTATAATTTCCCAGGGTTAAAATGATCCTTTCTAATTGGTTTTGAATTTAACTATTGGGTTTTCTTATTTAAATAACATGAGTGAGCTGTATCAATTTAATGTAGTAATGAATGAAATCTTCTACCTTGAAGACCAAAGACGGACGAAACACGAAGGATATAAGAAGCAGAAAGAAATTTCTGAGGAGGTAAAACTCGAAAAGAGCAGTGTACTGAAGTGAGTTGTGGACTGTAGGAAAACTCAAAGTTACAGAACAAAAGTATTTAAGATTTGTTGTAATATAAGAATTCAGACAATAAAGTGTACTGAATAGATATCAGCTCAGCAGATTCTCTGCAGTGTCAATGAGGAAACGGACGTAAGGAAAAAACTGACTAGAAGAAAGGAGAGGAAGACAGCACATGTGTGAAGACATAAGGGAATGACTTCTGTGGTGTTATGGGGAGTCGTAGCGGACAAAAACTGCAGCAGAACACACAGTTTAAAGTATCCAGCAACGTTAAGTACTATTCCAAGCTGAAGCAGTGAGAGGTTGGTACAAGAGAATAACTCGTAACGGGCTGCATTAAACCAGTCAAAAGAGAAAGAAGTTATTTAGTTCGTCGAATTTTTTACAGTAGGTAAAGTGACATAGGATGTTCCTCATGAAAGTGTAATATGATTACGAGTGTAATTTTTTTTTGTCAAGTAGGTTCAGCAGCACTGTTGGATTTATGGCTGAAGAAGTATAGACTATCGCAAGTAATATCAGAATATCCCTACATGAATTGCAATTTATTACTGAAGGACAGCTCTCTTTAAACGTGAATAAATGCAAGGAAGTTTCCACGATAAAGAGAAAGAACCGTATTTATGGTAGACGCTTTAAGTTTTAGGTGCAACGCTAAGAGGCAGTGTCCACCTCTTTATCTGAGTGGTCACTGCGGTTGGCTCCAGTTCGGTGGACCCGGTATCGATTCGCGGTACTGTGAAGGATTTTTCTTTGCTGGCATGATGCGGTGCAATCAGCCTCTACTCGACCGATGAGTGGCTGCACCAAGGTCACGAAACAGACAACGAACATTGGTGTGTTGACCACATGTGCCTCCATAATGCATCCAGTGACTCTACAAGCAGAGGGTGACTCTGATCAGCAGCGCCCGATTACCCATATAGGGCAAAGATGAGGAAAGTAACTTCCTGAGAAGCAGTACAACAAAGAATGAAAACTTGAAATCAGCAGCAAGGTGCACGAATGGAAGATTAAGGTTTTCAGAAAAGGTTCTGCAAAAGTGCAGCTGATCTGTAACAGAAATCGCATTCAAGAATCGATTGTGTCGGCTTCAGCAGTATTTCTCCGAAGTTTGTAGTCCATATCGAGTAGGTAAGATGGTAAGCAATTTAGAGAGACGCTGCTATTGTTTCGTTTGTGCCATTTCGCTATGGGAATTTAATTTTAGGAATGGGTCACATCGATTGACGTAGTAAAGTTTGCTGGGGGTGATAGACAATATGCTCTAAAATGACTTTGGATGGGAGCCAAGATCGTGGGAATGAGTCTGTGGAGTCGAGACGGAGACCCTGTGATGGCTCTAAATGGCTCTGAGCACTATGGGACTTATCATCTGAGGTCATCAGTCCCTCAAAACTTAGAACTACTTAAACCTAACTAACCTAAGGACATCACACACATCCATGCCCGGGGCAGGATTTGCACCTGCGACTGTAGCGGTCGCGCGGTTCCAGACTGTAGCGCCTAGAGCCGCTCGGCCACTCCGGCCGGCAGACCCTGTGATGAATCATATATTGAAAAATTTCCCGTATGAAAATTGGCTGCAAGTTTAATGAAGTGTAATCTTCCTTTTATTTTCCTCCTTCGTGGGTTAGATGATTTCACGTGTTGCGGTCAACAAGTTCCATTTCTGCCGTGGTCATCCTCTCTGTTTTGTCTCTCTAGGCTTGTAGTCAAGAATTCGTTCTTGAAGTCTGTTTTCAAGCATTCTATCTACACGTTCACACCATCTGTTTCTGTTTATATCGATCTTCTTGTGAATTGAAACAGCTTGTAATTCATTTGTAAGACCTTCATTTTTTAAGTGAACAGTACGCTTCTGTTGCCATTCTTGAATACGGAGAAAAATTTAGTCAGATTCCCTCCTCAGATAGCTTATCTGTAGTGCAACATATTTAACACGTTGAAATCATAATCTTACCTTGCTGGAAGCTAAAGTCATACTAGCATTTCATGTAGTATCTAGTGTAAGTGAAGAGCAACATGACAGATTAGCGCCGGCCAGAATGGCCGTGCGGTTCTAGGCGCTAGAGTCTTGAACCGAGTGACCGCTACGGTCGCAGGTTCGAATCCTGCTTCGGGCATGGATGTGTGTGATGTCCTTAGGTTGGTTAGGTTTAACTAGTTCTAAGTTCTATGCGACTGATGACCTCAGAAGTTAAGTCGCGTAGTGCTCAGAGCCATTTGAACCATGACAGATTAGCGTTAATATCCGCGCGCTGACGAACTGCTGTCTGTGCGGGAAAAGGGTCCGTTACAGCTTTCGGTTGGGAGGACTTAGGGTTTGCCGTAAGTTGCAGACGGCAGGCGTTAGTGTATGTTGGTGGTAAGTCGACCGCTACATTGTATATTATAGTGTTAAAAGAGACTCGGACATCAATTAGAGTGACACTGTAAGGTACAGAAAGAGAATAGACCCTGATGAAAATGTAATTTGAAATAGTGCTCGCAACTGAGAAGACACAACGCCCTCTTGATTTTTTTGGCTCTTGATACTGTGTGGACGTATGAAGTATTAGTCTCATTATACCAATAAAAATGAGATGTAATACTGTTTAAATCAAGAACATTGAAGTTCATCATTGAAGATAAAAGTAGCGATTCTCATTACCATCTTAGATTTCACTCTAAAGTCAGCTAAGAATCAGCGACCATTGGAGAACATTACCAATGTGACATCGAGATATCTAATGAAAACGCGAGATAAGCAAATATCTTATGAGTTATTGGTTCTCATAAATAAAACTTTATTAATCAAGAGACTGCTACGGTCGCAGGTTCGAATCCTGCCTTGGGCATGGGTGTGTGTTATGTCCTTAGGTTAGTTAGGTTTAAGTAGTTCTAAGTTCTATGCGACTGATGACCTACGATGTTGAGTCCCATAGTGCTCAGAGCCATTTGAACCATTTTTTTTATTAATCAAGATCGGAAAATTTATTTACAATCATGATAATAATTTCAAATAAATTTCATAATCTTAATTAATAAGGGATTATTTATAAGAAACTATAAACTTTGACGTTTATAGATCGCTTATCTCCAACCTACCTAAGTCAGGAGCCAACAGATATGTTAGGATTAACTCCTGCAGTTTATCCGATATAGCACTCAACTCGCAACTTCACACAGGGAACAACTCACGTTATCAGTATGGTTCTCGCAGTAATTTTGTCACGACAGGAACGTCCCTTGCAATTAAAATTAGTAAGTGATACACTGTACTTTAGCTTGAATATTACACTCGTAGATTTAATTAACCAGCTGATTTTCATTGTAACATGACACAATCTACATCTAATTTTACGTTGATACTCTGCAAATCACATTTAAATGCCTGGCAGAGGGTTCATCGAGTTCAGAGTTTTCTATTATTCAATCTCGTATAGCGCGCGGAAAGAAGGAACACCTATATCTGTCCGTACGAACTCTGATTTGCCTTATTTTATAGTGGTGATCGTTTCTCCCTATGTAGGTCGGTGTCAACAAAATATTTTCGCAATCGGAGGAGAAAGTTGTTGATTGGAATGCCGTGAGAAGATTCCATCGCAACGTAAAACCCTATTCTTTTAATGTTGCCCAGCCCAAATCCTGTACCATTTTAGTGACACTCCCCCCATATTTCTCGATAGTACAAAACGTGCTACCGTTCTTTGAACTTTTTCCATGTACTCCGTCAGTTCAATCTGATAAGGATCCCATACCGCGCAGCAGTATTCTAAAAGAGGACGGACAAGCGTAGTGTAGGCAGTGTCCTTAGTAGATTTGTTACATTGCCTTAGTGCCCTACCTATAAAACTCAGTCTTTGGTTAGCCTTCCCCACAACATTTTCTGTGTGTTCCTTCCAATTTAAGTTGTTCGTAATTGTAATTCCTAGGTATTTAGTTGACTTTACGGCCTTTATATTTGAGTGATTTATCGTGTAACCGAAGTTAAACGGATTCCTTTTAGCACTCATGTGGATGAACTCACACTTTTCGTTATTTAGGGCCAATTGCCAAATTTCGTACCATACAGAAATCGTTTTTAAATCGTTTTGCTA
Source organism: Schistocerca serialis cubense (assembly GCF_023864345.2). Lineage (NCBI taxonomy): Eukaryota > Metazoa > Arthropoda > Insecta > Orthoptera > Acrididae > Schistocerca > Schistocerca serialis. Next base: position 1,230,851,801 of record NC_064638.1, on the reverse strand, counting down.
TTTTTTTTATCTTATGAGGAATTTATTGGTCGATAAATGACAGCGTCATTGCAAACAACGTATGACGGCTGCTCACATTGTCTCCCAAATGCTCCTTGCTTTCACAACAGGACCAGCATAATTTTTGATGTTCAGAAGCTCTGATCCCGAACAGATTTTCAGTATGCTATCGACTGAGCTTACGATTCAGCTCGAAGCCTGAGGAACAAACCACTGCTGGATTCCTAGGTTCGAATCCCGATCCGGCACACGGTTTCAGTTAGCCAGGAAGTTTCAGATCAGTGTAAATTCCGATTAAGAGTGAAAATTCATCATGGAAACAATCCCGCAGGCTCTGGCTGAGCGATGTCTCCGCAGCAGCCTTCTTTCCACATTTGCACATTGAGGGCTAATCGTGAGTCGTTCATGGGTAGCTCAATCGGTAGAGCACTCAACTGCAATTGGTAAATGTCCCAGGTTCGATTCCCAGTCAAGCACACACTTTCAATCAGCCAAAAACGTTCAAATCAGCGCACATTCCGCTGGATAAAAACTATGTTAAGACAAAGAGAAGAGAACTACTGTCACTTCAGTGAAAAACGATTAGCGTTACGAGATACTTTACTACTGGAAAATTGGAACATAATGTGGGATGGAGTTTGAAAGAAAACCGGTTTTCGACGATAGAGACTAACACCATGACTCTCACATTGATATGCCGAATGTAACAACACGGAAACGGTCAACAACTTTACACAACAGGGTCTACTGAGTTCGTGGGACCTCCAGACAACTGGAATCAACAGAGACAACGTATTCACGTCCCTGGCAACATTTCAAAGACGTGCGCTGTGACAGTATTTCAAATACGTTAACTCAAATTGTGTAAAAGGCTTGCAAACCCCCCTTTGGCTCTACTACTCCCCTTACGTAAAGTAAGAAATAAAGTGCAACCAAACCCTCACCTTACACGCAAACAAGAAGTGATGTCCACCTGAAGAAGTTGATGAGATTTAGGCAACACAAGGGCAAAAATTCCAGGTAATTTTGAGTAGGACTCATGCACCGAATGTTCCGTACAAATTTAATCATGTATATAGATACTTAAGGAATCTCGGGAATCGAGAATTACAGCGTTTTTTACCTGTTATCGATATCGATGCTGGCAAGATTTGGAAATATATACCATAAGTGGCCATATCTTTTGACTGCATTATCGTAGAAGTTTAAACGTTTACCTTAATGTGACATAAATGTCAGCTTCATACGTCTACCCATTTCTGAGAAAAGGGGGTCTTAACAGACGGACGGACAAACAGTCAGATAACAAATTACAAATAATTTTTCGTGAGAGACAATTACAAATTAACCATTTTTGGATTTTTTTTCCTTTATTTGTACTGTAATACCTTCATTCTTTCCAGTTTCATGATTCTAGATCGCAGGTAAGTACCTTATAGTTTTTTATTAGTGAGTCGTCAAGTATCAAAATACTTCTTAAAACGTTTATTAACGATTCCGTCAAGAGTTTCAGTATTTGTATTAGGCGACCATTTTTCGAACCTTGCAGGTTCATTTTCAAGCCCGACCCACTGAGCCTCCACAAACAGTGTCTGATCTTAATAATAAACATCGAAGTGGCAACACACGCTTTATAAATGTTTGCAGAATGAATACTATAATCCACACTTTCCTCCTACCAAATCAAAATCAAACTGACGCCGAGACAAGAAGTTTAATATAAGGCATATGGGGTCGCGAATGTCGGGAAATAACCCAAAAGTGACTGAAAAATTTTGAACACGTGACGTCAGCGGATGACGTACTTCGCCACATGTGCAGCGGTTGGGCTTGTCGACCCTACTGTCGCTGGTAGTTGGCAGTGCTACAACTCGTTCCGCTGGGCTATTCTGTTTTCGTAAATGTAAACTGATCCATCGTAGTCGGTTATTGCCACTACTGCGAGTCTACCGTAACACATCGAATAATGCAAGAACAAATACGCAGTACCCTAGTGGAGCAATGTGTAGAACTGCCCGCAACCGACCTGTGTAGGATCGATATGCACAGAAAGTATTCAGAGAACGATACGAGCGTTCGAAATGTACCAATTTTTCGCGTGGCCGGCGCTCTTCCTCGTAGCTGGTATGCACAGGTTCGACTTTGAGATATAATTCGCGCAGTGACTACCATGTTTTTTTATTATTTGATCTTCCATATTTCGACACTTTTCATGCATATTTGAAGGTTTTTATGATACATATGATCCAGTTTTTACTGATCCATCGTAGTCGGTTATTGCCACTACTGCGAGTCTACCGTAACACATCGAATAATGCAAGAACAAATACACAGTACCCTAGTGGAGCAATGTGTAGAGCTGCCCGCAACCGACCTGTGTAGGATCGATATGCCCAGAAAGTATTCAGAAAACGATACGAGCGTTCGAAATGTACCAATTTTTCGAGTGCCCGGCGCTCTTCCTCGTAGCTGATATGCACAGGTTCGACTTTGAGATATAATTCGCGCAGTGACTACCATGTTTTTTTTTTTTTTTATTATTTGGTCTTCCATATTTCGACACTTTTCATGCATTTTTAAGCATTTTTCATGCATATTTTAAGGTTTTTATGATGCATATGATCCAGTTTTTAGTTACAAGGTATGCGAATGTAAATTAATGCAGATGAGCAGGAAAAAGAATCCTGTAATGTTTGAATACTCCATTAGTATTATGGAGCAGTACTCCATTTGAATACTCCATTAGTAGTGTAACGCTTGACACAGTCACGTCGATTAAATATTTGGGCGTAACATTGCAGAGCGATGTAATGGCAGTTGTGGGGAAAGCGGATAGTCGTCTTTGGTTCATTGGTAGAATTTTGGGAAGATGTGGTTCGTCTGTAAATGAGACCGCTTATAAAACACTAATACGACCTATTCTTGAGTACTGCTCGAGTGTTTGGGATCCCTATCAGGTCGGATTGAGGGAGGACATAGAAGCAATACAGAGGCGGCCTGCTAGATTTGTTACTGGAAGGTTTGATCATCAAGCGAGTGTTACGGAATTGCTTCAGGAACTCGGGTGGAAGTCTCTAGAGGAAAGGAGGCGTTCTTTTCGTGAATCACTACTGAGGAAATTTAGAGAATCAGGATTTTACTGCCGCCAACTTACATTTCGCGGAAAGACCACATAGATAAGAGAGATTAGGGCTAGTACAGAGGCATATAGGCAGTCATTTTCCCCTCCTTCGTTCTGTTTGGGAGTGAAACAGGGAGAGAAGATACTAGTTGTGGTACGAGGTACCCTCCGCCACGCACCGTATGGTGGATTGCGGAGTATATATGTGGATAGGCATATAGGCAGTCATTTTCCCCTCCCTCGTTCTGTTTGGGAGTGAAACAGGGAGAGAGGATACTAGTTGTAGTACGAGGTACCCTCCACCACGAACCGTATGGTGGATTGCGGAGTACATATGTAGATAAAGACGGAGAAGAGAGGGAACGGATTTAAGTACAAATCACTGCGTATTTTTGACTGAGAGAAAAAGTTACATTTGTAAAAATGGCTCGTTTCTCACTATAGCGAGAGATCGTAATTATGATTCATAAATGATAGAAATATATAAACGAAACTACGCTTTTTATTTGGTGTAAGTCTTCATTTACGAACATGTTTCAAGTTGGGCAGTCTGCTATAAATCGCAGTATTTGCTACCCTGTAACTGGGAGCTGCCGCTAATGTGAAATGACAGCCCCCTGGTGCCTCCCCCCTCTGTCTGTGAGTGATACTGCCGGACAAAAGACAGCCGGCCCGACAACACGTCCGCTGCCACTCCATTGTCACGTGAGGGGCGCCGCGCGGTGCGGCTGTGAGGAGATTTGTAGAATCGCCGCCCACGGCCCAGATAGCATCAGCTCGGCGCAACCGGTCCAGTGAGCCGCGCCGGCCGCGTCCATTGCGGGACCACCCAGCGGCGCAATCACCATAAACAACGGACCGGGAGCTGGGAGGGGGGCACGGAGGGGGGGGGGGAGGGGGTGGAGGAGGCGGCCCCTCAGTCGAGCAGGGCAATTCTCCCGCCTTCTAGCGGCACACATTCAGTTCGATTACCCCAGGCACGGATGCAGGTTCCGGGTTTATTAAATTGCTGTCACCCACACTTTAACTTGCCACAGATGTCTGCGATTTCAATATCAATAACAGTAAAATTTGTAAAATGTTTTACTTGTTATTTATTTACGTTTCCATCACAGTTGCACACAGAGGAATTCGCTGGCCTCTCCCGATAAATTTTGTGCAACCCGCAACGCATACAAACGCTAGTCGCGATATTTTAGTATTCTCCCGCTTACTACGTGCAAAGCATTAGGAAAAAAAAATTGTAATTGGATACGTTTCTGCTGTAGGCCACAGCTTCCAAGTTCTTAAATAAAAAAAAGGAATCTGAAGGTCACTTTCGTACGTTTTTCCTTGTAATTCGAAAAATACGGCCTCTTTGCACATAGCGACCGAGAGAATATGAAAATTTTGCACGTATTATCTGGAGGTGTTGCGGGTTGCATAAAACCCATGATTGGAGCCGCTGACTCACTCAGTATAGTTTTCAACGGTGACTAGTTTCGAGTGGTCCTCAGCTCGTGATTTTGCGGTAGCGTTCTCGCTTCCCGCGCACGGGCTACCGGGTTCGATTCCCGGCGGGGTCATGGATTTTTCCTACCTCGAGATGACTGGGTGTTGTTGAGTCATCTTCATCATTCATCCCCATTACGGTCGGAGGAAGGCAAAACTGTAACCACCTCCACTAGACCTTGCCCAGTGCATCGGTGCTGGCCTCCCGCATCGTCCCATACGCTCCTCGGACTATGCGGGAACCTCATCATCATCTCATCAGTTTAAAGTGTTTGTGTTCATTTTCAAATCATTACCTACATTAGAGGATACAATATTGATAAAAGTATAAAATACAAAATGATAAACTACAGAAATGTCCAGTGTATGTAGTGCATTACATCAGTTACAACATACCTGCGAACGCCAGTGTCTGACTTTACCATCAATGAAGGGGGAGTGGGAAAACTAGAGGCCAGTAACAGGCAATGAACTGAAAATGAATCAGACATATTAACTAGGAGAACACGATAAATGCGAGGTAGTTTTCTCACATAGAACGGAACTTAGCCAATCCACAATTGTGGTTTATGTGACGAACTGATGCCTTGCTATAGGGCAAGGAAATGTACACGAGAAAACAATGATAAAAAATGAAAAACACTGATAACGTTTATTACATCGACACAATAATAGTCGGAAAAACTGAGGTGAATTCCAGAAAATGAAAATCACGAAAGAGAGTTGTTAGCCGTGAGCACACAAACCGGGGAGGCACGGTAAAAATTACCGCGCTAGCGCTGGTGGAATCGTATTGCCGGTTGCTTACGGATTGAACAACGTATTTGTGCGATACCCCCGATAGACGTCACCAAGAGTGTACTACCGCAGAAGATGTTGACTACAGGGTGAAAATTAGTTAAGCCGACAAACTCTGTGAGGTGCTCGGGACAGAAACAAATGTTATACTTTCCTGCGAGAATTTTTCAAACCTGTGGAGGGAGTTGTCTCTGGTTGAAAATTAATTAAGCTAATACACTCTGGGAGGTTGCATGGGACACTGAAAACACTTTTTCTAATGCTTTTTCCTTGTGAGGACAAAAAGCAACTCAAAAAAGTTTCAATTATTTATTAGCAAGAGACAACATTAACACAATACAACTACTTTAACTACAGTAGAAGTTCAAAAATGCCTCCATTGACTTCTAAACAGAGGTTCTGTATAACACAGCAAAGGCTTCACGAGTGTCTTCGATACCTACTGCTGCTGTTACTATATAGGCAACCAGATCCTCTTCTTATTCAACACAAGGCTGCACACCCCTCGTCACACAGACATGTCCAAAGGAGTCATATCAGGGAATTGAAGAGGCCATGGTACAGGACCACCACTACCACTCCACTTTTCTGGAAACTCGTTTCAAAAGTCGACGCACGGGACGACTGAAATGTGCCTGCGCCCTGTCATGGTGGAACCACAAGTGCTCTCTTGAAGCGAATGTCACGTCATCCTGCAGCTCTGGCAATTCTCTGGCGAGGAAATTGTAATAATGCTTGCCATTTAATGTATGGACTATGTACGAGATATGGCCCAATCAAACAGTCGCCAACAATATCTCGCCCACCTTCACGTAGGACAGCAGTTGATGAGCGTGAGTGAATGTGGCATGTGGATTAACCATACTCAAAACATGCGAACTGTGGACGCTGAAGCCTCTATCACAATGGAACGTTGCTTCATCTGTAAATAGTACAAAGGACGCTAATGTAGGTAGCATCTAAGAATGGTGCAGGTACCACTGCAAAAACTAAGCTCTGAGTGGATAGTTATCTTGTTGCAGTGACGAACTCTCACTTTATTTTTCAGTCGGTCGATGTTCTACAAAGGTCAGTATAGCCACATTCACGAATTCAAAGCACAATTAAAATTACCAGTAAATTCACATCTAATAAGCCGAATACGGAACGGAACGTGTGAGACGCTCGGGTTTCACCAGTAATTAATGCAATCTGCCTGCCACACTCACGAACTGGAAACTCCATTAATACCATCAGTAAATTAGTACCTTGTGAAATTATCAGAGCACAGAATGATACTGAAACAGCAGAACAGTCCCTCTGCAACGTGCAGAAGCAGGAGAATTCAATTTATCGATAAGAAAAACTGATAAAAATATTTATGTTAACTGGAAATGAAACAATGCTTAATCAGTAATTTTCCAGGTAGTGGCACCTGTTTAAATCTGGAATGTCGACGCAGTAAGCACAAAATTCAGAGATATAAAACCACCTGCTGGCATTTGTTTTAAATTAAGAGAGGGTCGACTCATAAAAGTAATTGTAGGACAGCTCTAATGAAAATAATCATTAAAACCAACGTGAATATACTGACTCAAATTAATTTGACACACACACTTCTTTTCTCAACCGATTAAAACCACTGAGCATGAAATGCAATACTGAATCGCAGTTATTCGGGGAAATTAATTAAAAACAGACATCGTAATTAATACTTGAAAGTGGATGGGGTGACGCCTGTGGACACGGCGGTCGGTCGGCATCTGAGAGTTAGTTGGAAGATTGCTAAAATCTTGACCAACTCACAAATGCAGCAATACTGACGAAGTTTGGAAGTCTGGAACACGATATACGTAACATAAACTCTGAACTAAATAGCAACAGTACATTTTGCGGGATGCACTCGCTTGTCGCGTGCTGCGCGGGTTACAAGTAGCACAAGCGCTGTTCGTAACACTTAACTCGTAATAGCGACAGGAAGCACCAGAAGGGACAACGATCGTAATCTCTGCCAGATACGACCGCTCAGCAACCTGCCTGCTCCCCGTCTCGAACTCACTTTCTCTGCTCTCACACAGAGACAGAACCAACCCCTGGGTTTTGTCATCGTGACAGGAGTGAACTTCTTTCTATAGACCACTTTGCAGGCAATATACCTGCCTAAACATTACAGTCTGCGCCTGTTCTATTGCCGTAAGCTAATCAGAAGTTGGCAAAATGACGTGTTCTCTTTTCTCACTGGGTGTTGTTTACCAGGAACAAAATCGTTTGTTTGCCACGCTGTGTGCAAAAATATGGCGGCCGCGCGGGACTAGCCGAGCGGTCTAGGGCGCTGCAGTCATGGACTGTGCGGCTGATCCCGGCGGAGGTTCGAGTCCTCACTCGGGCATGGGTATGTGTGTTTGTCCTTAGGATAATTTAGGTTAAGTAGTGTGTAAGCTTAGGGACTGATGACCTTAGCAGTTAAGTCCCATAAGATTAAAAAAAAAAATGTGGCTGTAGCTTCCCCACTGCTATGCTTCCGGGAATCGCCCATCTGTGTTTCTCAAGGTCATCAGGAGCCACCCGGAGAACTGCCCAGCATGCAGCAGAAAGATGGCCAGCAGTACAGCCGGACTGAGAAGGACCTGTCGATCAAAGCGTCTTAGTCAGCCCATGCGAAAAATTCGGGGAACATCACGAGACGCCGCTATCAAGTACAGGAAGCCTCAAGCGTGTAGCTGGCAATGCGCCTCTCGTCCCAACAGCGGGGAATTTTACCGTACACGGAACTTCGTCTGCACCTGCCCCGTTCTACTCTCAGAAAGTCCCGGTCAATACAACATATAACACAATTATTAAATGTCACTTGGCCACATGTGAGTAATTAGTATCGCTACACCAAGTTGTGCACACGCTGTAAGTGAAGTGGAGTGACAATTGCCGCGTGGGGTAGCCGCGCGCTCTAGGAGTATTGCCACGGTTCGCGAGGCTCCCTCTGTCGGAGGTTCGAGTCCTTCCTCGGGCATGGGTGTGTGTGTTGTCCTTAGCGTAAGTTAGTTCAAGTTAGAGTAAGTAGTGTGTAAGGCTAGGGACCGATGACCTCTGCAGTTTGGTCCCATAGGAACTTACCACAAATTTCATTTTCCAGTGACACTTGCTCATGAAGGACGTTTCTTCCATCCGTCTGATTCATCTTCAGGTCATCAAGCGCAATTGCACGAGCACTGAGAGCGATTACGCCTCCTACAACATTAAAAAATGCTTACAGTTAATTACGGCTTTAGAGAAAAATATTTGTTTCGGTGTCCCGTGCTACCTCCCAGAGTTCGTTGGTTTAAACAACTTTCACCTTTTATAACTGCTGAGTTTACACATGTCTGTTTCCAAAGTGATGAACGCCAACACGTGCGCAATAAAACAGTAGCAACTGCCGCACAACTACGATTAACGAAGTGAAGACGACCAAGATTGCAATGAAATGCTTTTGTAAACTGGGACCCAACACAGCAGTGTTCGTCCTGCCACAGAAGAAGATTGCTGTAACCAACTTGAGGGGTCTGGTGGTTAGAACAGTTGGTGGGGCGGCTCGAACTCTTGGCTTTCATGTTTGTGAATGAGTAAGGCCACCAAGTGTCCGAACACAGGTGGAACTCTCGTCCCTAGACATAAGTGTGGCTGCATCTTGAATTTGATGGTAATGGCCCCAAACTTCTACAGATTTTCACGATTTGGAGAATTAATTGACTCCTAAATATTAAAACTGTTCCACCCCACCATTCTATTTGCCTCTACTCAAGCGAGCCATCGGTGGGCTTCAGTTGGCCGAGAAAATTTGTTTTTAAATCACAAATCAGCCGATTAATTTCAATTAATTGATTTATGGACCCTTGGCTAATATCACTGAACTCGTGATTCCTCACTCTGTACAAATCCGTGTTTGGAAACATAATTTTAATTTAATTAAACTGTTAGGCTTCTCCACGTGTTTTATGCGTCTCGGTAAAGTTTCCGTTTTGCACAGTGACGCAGACTTACCTGCCTAGTTGGTGTTGTGTGATGTCCTCAGGTTAGTTAGGTTTAAGTAGTTCTAAGTTCTAGGGGACTGATGACCATAGATGTTGAGTCCCATAGTGCTCAGAGCCATTTGAACCATTTTTTTTTACCTGCCTAGTTGAAAATTGTTCCATAAATTAATTGTAAGCACAGCTTAATTCAGGCTGCCTTACCCAGTTTTGCTAAACAAAGGCAAGGGAGGAGGACAATAAATTCATAAAATCCCATCCTACCCAGAAGCAATGCAGTTATTCAAATTAATACACAAGATAACATGCTTCGTGGATAAATACACAGATCTTGTACTTTACGTCTGCTCTGGATATTACAAATAAAAGACAAAAACAAAATATTATAAGTTCTGAAATATTGATAACTTTGTTTCCGTGGCCATCCTCCGCAGCAAGCATAGAAATACTTGTTTTGTAAATAAAACTGCGTTTTCCTGCTGCCACTTACACAAATTAAGTGGCAGCAGGAAAAGGCGGTTTTATTTACAAAACAAGTATTTCTGAAATACTGTTCTACGCGTGGAATACCAGTGGGACAAGTAACCCTCGATAATTAAATTAGAAGTGGAAGTTAATCACTAAGCGTTCTGAAGAAACGGAAAACGTAAATCAAGATCTAAGGTTTCCATGTCAGATACCACAGTCAAATACATCGCAACATGAAATCCAATCTTGCGTTATCTTAAAGAGCACCTAACTTAAAATCATATATTTTACACAGTGCAGTTGTGACAGGCTAACAGCAAACTATCATGTCCTAGATAGTAATCGGTTCAAGGGCCCATCTCACTATCTCAAGACAAACCGTTTATAGCATGTGACATATCAGCACATGATTGGCACTTTGATTGGACAAAGCCTATTAAACCGCGTTCGACCCGTCAACATATAAATTTGACTTTCTACTCAGAGAAATACTTCGCTAGCAGAGAACTAGGTAGGCCAAGTGACTGTCGTAGCTCACGCTAATGTGCTACATAAAATTCGTTCACTCCAAAGGAGACACTATTCAATGTAAGTAAGTAAGTACATACCTCTCGCAAAATACCAAAGAAATTCCATTCATCCAAAAATACAAGAAGAACACATGTCATGCAGATAATTTAAGAAATTTAAAAGCAACAGGCTCTCACAGTTTCGACATTGTCATAACAATCTGGTTGTGTACTCACCATTACAATGTTTCAATTATCACTACCACTGCAGCCGGCCGCTGTGGCCGAGCGGTCCTAGGCGCTTCAGTACGGAACCCTGCTGCTGCAACGGTCGCAGGTTCGAATCCTGCCTTGGGCACGTGTGGGGCGGCGGGTGGAGTAACTGTTTGCTATAAAATATAGAATGTAATGTAGAAAAGATGCATTTCCCGGTCGATTAGCAACATATGTGGGACGGCAGGTGGAATAATTGTTATTATTAAATGTTCCTATTATTTATTTAATGCTGTTGTTTGCCATTCTCAACACTGGCTCTCTAACTACAATATTGGCAACCAGAAAGTGATTAGCAAAACGTGAAGCCTGTAATTAGAATTCCTAGTGCCCACTTCATCTGAGAAATACACTTATAGCTACAGCTTATAGCTCTGAGAAATTAGGAGATTGTCTGGGATTCATAATCAAAAACGATTCTCTCTAAAATGTTCACTATATTCTGAAAGTCACAGACCAAAAAAGAATCCACACAATCCAACCAGAGTCTAATGCGCTGATACAACTATAACTGTTCAAATTACAGGTTTCAGTGAATGCTCGCCATAATTTGATGATAATGTTCATGAAACGCCACGCTAAATAATGGTAGAATGTCTGTCCCGCGACGGCACGTGAAAATACGACATACGCAAACTTAAGATAGATCATTAAAGTCATCCCAGAATTAACACTTCACTCGAAAACGATTTCATGGTTACGAGTATCCCGAGTAATTTATTACGGCATCCGAGGCTCTTATATCAATGATACCGATGCGACGTGACTCCCGGCACAGATGGTGCGCTAATCAGCGTCTGGAGAGAACTGGGGCCTTCTTCTCTCGCGTAGCATTCTTATATAAGCCGCGGTGCGGACGGATAAGGGAACGCCTGATCAAATCCGCTCTCCCGACTAGCCGCTGGGCTAGTAATGCACCACTTTAAGTTATCGAATAAATCATCGCTTCCTTTGCTGATGGCCAATGAAGCTCTCAATTTAAATGTGCAATCAGCACACAGGTAAGTAATCATAATAAAAGACTGATGTGGCTAAGTCAAATATTTTGGGCGAGAGAATTAATTTAATTACACTACACACAGTAGACGAGCTCTGAACTTGCCCTTTGGAGATTCGCTATCGCTATAGTTTTATAGTTATTCAGTTGAAACTTCTCATATCTTTATGATTATAGCGGATCTCCCTTCTACTTAAATTTAAACATCCTAGCCTTATTTATTCGCCTACTTAATCTATCTTGCTTCCTTAATTTTTAAGACAAAACCCAGAAAATCATGAATTTCAACTAAAATTTTAATTTGTGAGATCCAGAATACTGTTTCTACTAAATTATTATGCAAAAGGAATCTAAATATAAATTTTTAAGTTTCTAGCTCTTTTCTGCTGCGCCAATGATTTTTACAGAAAAGTGTCCAAATTTCGAAAATGGTTAAAGTTATTGAACTGATATTCAACACATATTGATTTAGTATTAGTCCTGACAAGCTAGAAACGTTTCAAGTTATTTACTTGATTTTTAAAGTATTGCGCAACATTTATGACGTCAGAGCTAGTTACAGCAGACTGGCTGGCACACAATGGAAAGACTGATGTGAATTTTATACGGCGTGAGTAGGCTGCTTCTCTACACATGGATGTGTGTGAAGTCGTTAGGTTAGTCAGGTTTAAGTAGTGCTAAGTGTAGGGTACTGATGACCTCAGATTATAAGTCTCATAGTGCTTAGGGCCAGTTGAACTATCACTGCGAACGCAGGCATGAACACTATATCCATGCGAGTATGTAAATGAAATGAGGGGAATGTTGTGTCTTTTAGTCGTTTCCACCTACTTTGGGCTGTTTGTCCACCCGTTATTTTCTCCTTACCCTTCTTGTCTTCCCTTACGGTACTTTATAGAGTTTGTCTGTTCCACCACTGGCTTTATGAACTGTAAACTTACTTGGCTTATAACACTGACAGAGTAGGAAAGAAAACGCATAGACAAAACCATACACCATATTGCAGTGCCTGTGTCATTAAAAACAACGATGTAATGTTCCTCCGGACATTCATGCTGCATCTCCACTTCGACGGCTTCAGGCTGTGCGGGGACCATCCTCCACGCTAGAACTTTGTCTTCCTCTAGCGACCGCTGCTGAACTCTTCATTGTCAACTTCTGTGGCTGAATCGATTGCCTCCTGTGTGGTATCTATGACGATGATACCACATACCTGACACGATGGAACGAGAGTGTGAGACACCTACGTGAGTGCCCGCATCTCGTGGTCGTGCGGTAGCGTTCTTGCTTCCCACGCCCGGGTTCCCGCGTTCGGTTCCCGGCGGGGTCAGGGATTTTCTCTGCCTCGTGATGGCTGGGTGTTGTGTGCTGTCCTTAGGTTAGTTAGGTTTAAGTAGTTCTAAGTTCTAGGGGACTGATGACGATAGATGTTAAGTCCCATAGTGCTCAGAGCCATTTGAACCTAAGTGAGTAGTGATTAAATAAATGTTAATAAAACCGAGTGTGTGAGCACGACATGTTTCTCGACCATGAGTAAATGACCACAGTTCACAAATTTCGACGGCGAGAGCTAAGCCGCGATTATCGAATTAGTCGCTAAGACGATGAAAGGTATCTGTTGGATTCGTTTCACGTTAATTTCTTAAAACTGTTGTCATTTACGGCATAAATTCCTCTTTTATACTTACTGTGGTGTTTCTGACTATCTGGGAGGAGACTGAGCAGTGAAACGTGTTACTTTTACACATAAACAAGAACGATCTGTCACACTACTACACTTTAAAACACAGTTTATATGTAATTCATGTCACACAGTCTCATACGGAATCTACATCCGCTTTCTTTTATATACTGTATATGATAAGGTACTGTCATCCCCCTTCCCTTCTGTGTGAGAGGATGAATGAGCAAATGTATTTCTAGGTGCATGCTTGATGGTAGCAGACAAGCCTGTCTGCTAGAGAACAGTAGGACCAACGTCAGAACAGGTAGCTACGCTTTCTAAAAGCAGAGAGGTTTCTATTCTTAGTATGGTCCTGTCCATCCCTTGTCATGTTGGTACAGGAAGCTGCCTCTCTGGTCACTTCCGTTTGTATCTGTTAAGCATGCTCGGTAGGAGCCCAGGTCAGTCTGTCTGCGGCGAGCGTCTGAAGTGGTAAGATCTCCGGCTAAGCGCGTGTCTGCTAAGTCCGTAGGACAATGGATTTCTTAAGTTCAGCCTAACTGAAAATTTAATCACCTTTATTTCAGGTTTAGCTCTAAAATATCTAATGTTATCTTAAATTGCAACGCAGTGTAATTCGAGTGTAACTTTCAGAATATCTTCTGGTAGTTGCTTTGTCATTACTTTGTGAGTAAAGTGGAACCGCGTGTTGATCAGTAACTCTAAGATCATCAATCTTAAATGCGAATGTACGTGAGATTATAACGTCTCATCTTGACCATATTTTTCAATATAGCAACTTTTCTTTATGTTCAACCCACGTGGGGTGTACTTGTGAGACCAGTACCACGTGCTTATACAATTGTTTGACCCATCAGGTTAATAGTAACACGATAGTAACCAGTTCGAAGTTTTTCTTTTGTAAATTGCGTTTCGATGTAATTTATTTTTATTATCAAAATTATTGTGGAGTTACACTCTTTGTGCCAACCAAGTTGACCACGTGAAGCATGTGGTGTAAGCATCAAAGTAGCCCTCAGCTATTCTTATGAATTAGTATGAATTTAATATACCAGTGTGTGGTAATTTCATGATGGACAGGATTGCGCTACGAACGTAACTCCTTTGGGTGAAAATTGAATCGGTTGGTTGTGGTTAATTTCCTTTTGGGTATGTCTCAACGTTCTTCGTGTGTTATTTTATGAATGGAGTGTTGTATGTAGTCTCCCAATCTTGGCTTCCTATTTGATGTGTTCCGTAAGATTACAAACTCACATTTTCACAATCCTAAATAAGGCACCAGTTTAGTTATGAATCAATTTTGATATACTGAAATTTTAACGGAACAATGATCAAATTTAAAATAAATGTCCAAATATAAACTGATTTATTTCTTTTCATTTAAATTGTCTTTATATATATATATATATATATATATATATATATATATATATATATATATATATATAAAAAATCACCGGTTATCGTAAGATGAATACTAAAAGATTATAATTAATGTTAGTCTGGTTGGGAATTTGGTAAGCTAGACAGGATACGTGGTGAAACAGTTGCGCAGTAATGCAAGGTTATCTCCCTCAGATAGCTCACAGCTTTTAACCCACTTTTATGGTCTTGAATATCAGCACCGCTCTCAGAACAAATTAATGCAACAACATTACAACGATAAACCGGTTCGGTCAGTAGATCACTTGTCAACGTAATGGGGTGGAACCTGATATACGCAGTTCACATGCAACCCGATTTCCTGTTGCGCCGACGGGAATTGTATATAGACACAGCGGCCTGAGCCGGCAACTGACTTTCGGTTTCCTGCGTGAATTCGAAAGCCTGAGAAATTTCAAGGATTTCGTCAATGGACGGATCTGCATACCATAAAGCCTGCGAGCAGACTTCCTTGTCGGGCGAATTTCGGAGTAGCAAGTCCCGAATCAAGGAGTCGGCATACAGTCGGTGACGTTATTCTTCGGAGTACACAAAAACACGATGGTGGCAAAGACTCCGAAGACTAGTGACACAGTCTTCGTACTGTAGTTCACAGACGGTTGTATATAACGGCAATAAAATTTCAAGCGGGAAAATGCCACTCATAATGATCCGACAGCAGCTTGCAGAGTTCATTAAAAGGCGAACTACAGTGCGATCCATATAAATATGAACTACTTTAATGAGTCATGACATTTGAACCAATAATGGGACACATTTGCAATTTTGAGCGATGGTAATACACAATTGGGAGGTCACATACTTTCATAAGAAGTCCTCACAGCAAATGTTGGAAGTAACCTCCACCACCATCGATAAGCAACTGTACTCATTTCACCATATTTCGCATTGTTCTGTGAAGTGTATACTCGCTAATGTCGCTTATCTCATGTGTAATCGCCTCACAGACCTCTGGTCTATTCTCGTACACTCGGCTTTTAAGGTACACCCACTAGAAAAAAAAAACCCTCGGGAGGAGTGGTTAGATTAGACGATCGGGGAACCAAAAAATTTTTTTCCGGTCACCAAAGTAATTTGTTGCAAGTTGCAGGTAACACGTTGCTCTGTCTTGCTGGAAATAACCTTCTGTAAGTTCTACATCGTGCATCAGCACCACAAATGTATTGAAGATGCCTATATAAACTGTAGTGTCTACGATATTATCAAAGAAAATGGGGCCAACAATCTTGGAAGCTGACACCGACCGGTGCAGTCCAACCTTTCAATCACTCAGTGTTTCGGGGATGATATGGGTGTTTACAGCAGCCCATTATCGACCGTTTTGCGTGTTGATATAACCTAACAGATGGAACCATGCGTCATCTGCAAACCAACTGTGGAGAGAATGTGTGGATGTTGATTCAGAAACCCCTGAAACCATCGACTGTAACGCATTGTTTCCTCATGATCAGATTCTTTCTATGCTTGCATCGTCTGAACTTTGTATGTTCGCAATGCCTATTTTTTCGTGTCTCTCTGACAGGTGCCATATGAAATGCCTGTCTCCTGGCTTAGTCGACTCGACGATTTCCTTGTAGAGTTTTCCAAGTGTCGTCGGACATTATCAATAAGCTCTGCACTCAGTGATGGTCTATGTTTACCACTATAACTATTTAGCATACCAGGGGTCTCCTGCTTCCTTACCGCGCACATTGAATTATCTTCGTTATGCCCGTCAGGTTGCAAACAATGAATCTTGTATGCCAGTATGTTTTCCAAGTGTGTACTGCATGTTTCTGCCAGCTAAACACTTCGAATGAATCACTAATTTGCTGGTTTTGGCACGCGGGCCAGAACTACACACTAACAGACTTCACAAATCGCGACCGACGAGGCTACGAACTAACACTGGCGGAGGATCAGCGAAATTGTACCGGACAAAGGATCTCATAAGCAGAAATAACAATCAACTTGTCATCTCGTGGAATCAGATGTACTGTCGGTGATCTGACAAGGGGACCCTCCATACTGTAGATCACGGATTTTGATGCGCTTCAAATATGTTGCAGAGGCACTTACCCTGAGTACCTGCCTATCCGGTTTTTTAGCGACGTGCCTTGGTTTTTTAGAAAATGGATTTTGAAGTTCATTGCGTGCTTTGTATACACGTAACATTACATTATATTCCCAGTAAGTCAGCGTGGCGCAGCGTTATAGGTTCACGGATACCCCACTGGAGATACCATGTTCAAATCCTGCTCGTCCAGTTTTTGTTTTTTTTTTTAAAAAAATCGACCGAATTTTTCAATTTTATTTCAAAGAATATCAGCAAACACTGTAAGGTGTGCGAAATGATAAAGATATATTCAGTTATTAATTTTTTCTGTCATACAATATTACAAAATCTTATTTTTCATCGTCCGCATTGCTTGATGTGCCAGAACAATATTGTGGGTGATACGTATCATAGAAACAACCGAAGCACCAATTTTCGCAGCACCACGCTCATTTGATGAAAGGAACCATCTTGCAGGAGCACGGTTTCTTCATGAGCGATACCGGAAACACAATTATTTTGCATTCAAAAAGATTTCTCTTTCATCTGCTACTATCGATGCGAACCATGCGTATCTAATCACGCTTTCAAAATTAGCTGCGGTAAATTGATGTAGGATCAGCGAAGGTAATTTTATCGAATCTTCCCTAGAAGCGATCTCTCTATTGTCTTTCATCAAGTCGGGAGCATTCTGAATAATTTTCGTGAAGCTTTTCACCTGTCGGTAAAAATAAACATCGCAGGGCTGGCCAGAAGGAGTGCACTTTTGTGGGACCACAATTAGGGTGCAGGTGCTCGCTTTCCTGTCATCCGTGAATAGATGATCGTATAAAGTTTAATCGGTTTGCCCTCCTCACGAATCGATAATGAAGAAAAAATTTGTCTGTCCCACATAAGGAAAAATTACAGAACGCAAAAATTTTTCTTACATCTGTTTCGTGAACTTCCCGGATTTCGTGCAGGACACGACTACATTTCTGTATTTACCAGTTAATTCGTCTACTCGTTTTTGAACGTTAGGACAAAATTTTGTGGATGGTTCTTGCATACACACAAAAAAAAAAATATGGGAACAGGATTCGAACACGGTACCTCTAGCGCGTTAGCCGTGACCCTTTACAGCTGCGTTACGCTGACTTTCTCGGAATATTTGTAGTGTTATTGGCATACAAAGCCCGCAATTAACTTCAGAATCGATTTTCTCAAAAAAGGAGACCCGTCGCTAAAAATCCGGATAAAATTCCTCAGGGTAAGTGCCTCTACAACATATTTGAAGTGCATCAAAATCAGTGGTTTACAATATGGAGGGTCCCCATGTGAGTCTTCCAATCACAATATTCTTCATATTTAGACTTGACGCTTACAATAGAAGACAATAACACCACTTTCAATATTTTTCGAAAAGAAATGTGCCTGCTTCCTCGTTTCATCCACAGTCTCAAAAATGGCCTTTTTTCACTCTGCCGTCTACCGAGCCACCTCCATACCACTTTCAACAGAAAAGTTTAGTGAGGAGATTAATTTACTTAAAACCATAGCAGTCAATAATGAATATACGCATAACATAGTCGACGATATCCTAAAAAAGAAAACTGCAAGAACTACCACGCTCAACACCTCATGCACTGAAATCAACCCAAAAAAAAACTTTTTCTATTCCTTTCATAGGACCCATTTCCTATCAGATTCAGCGCATGCTTCGCAACAAATACAACTGCAATGTTGCCTTCTCTACTAATAATAATCTGAAGAGAAACTTCATTCATAATTTGAAATCCATTCGCTCCCTTATAAAAAGTTCTGACGTTTATAAGAACATCTGCGATACCTGCTCCTCCTACTATATAGGGCAAACCGGACGCGCTTTTACCATCAGATATAAAGAACATCTTTTGAGAAAGAACGGCACCAGTCCCCTAAATTCATCCTTTGCCGATCATCTCTTAATTACTGGACACGTGCCTAAAGCCATAGGCGATAACAATATTCTGCATACCGAAAAGAAGGGGCGTAGGTTAGATGTCTTAGAGGAATTGGAGATTTTCAAACATCTCTCTCGTCATGATGGCCTCATTCTCAACGGACAGCTGCAGCTGCGAAATAAAAACTTTTTCGCCTGTATAAAGCCATTGCTTGATCTTTGATTCAGATTTCCTCATGCAGTTTACCGAAATGTTGTTTTCCTGTCACATCTTTGCTGTTTTCTTGTATGTCATAACTAACGTTTTTTACGTTACAAAATGTATCTCTATTTAAAACAGATAAATATGTAACTTCATCCTGTTATTAGTGCTTACGTTATGCCTGAATCAGCTGCATCACAATTTCACGGGTCTAATTTTGAATGTACAGTACCCTATTTGTTTCTGCGGCTACTAGATGGCGCTCGTAGCAACACCATGTTTACTTGCCCACACTTTGTTGCGACCCTTGTTCAGCCCTTAGCGGCTCGCCATCTCACAACTATTCATGACGTCGCCTTTCCGGCTTAGATCTTTTTTAGTATGTAAGCACTGCATCTTTTCCAGTCAGTACGAACTTTAATTTTATTAATGTATTATATACCTAATATGTTTTAGAACAGTTAGTCTAATTCTGAAGACGACGCTCATAGTAGCGTCGAAACCTGGTCAATTTTGACTTAATATTTGTGACCGAGGGCTTATTTGTTCTAATATAATTCTGACACGGTCACTGAACCTTAGCAGCTATGTTCAAAGTCTTCATAAGGTGTTTCCTGTGACTCACTTGCAGGAAACACCTAATAAAGACGCCGAGTGACGACATCGCAATATTGTGTTGGTAAGACGCGGACCACAGGCAGTACACCCGATTCCACGAGATGACACCGAATACCCGTGAAAGTCTAAGAAATTACAACAACCAACCCGCCAACAACACGTATTACTTCTGATTCTCCCAGAGCTACTGAGATCAGTAAAATAGCTTTCCCGTTTCTAAGAGCTTTCGGAGGAAAGTTATGACTTATAGAACAAGTTCAGCTTTAATTTTATCCAATACTGTCAGTGTTATTTTCGTCACTGTACTACTTTCGCAAAGTAAAGAACAACCGCATTCAGTCACAATCGTGACCTTATTTCAAGGCACGATGCATTTCGAGCCTTAGGGGTTTACATGGATCGCCCTGCATCAGGATGTTTACTTATGGAGCAAATCAAACGTACTAGGCGAAAACCATGAAAGACTCGGTTACCGTGTAGGCAGTGAAGTAATGGTGGAGGCGTCGTAAGTTTCCAGTCATCAACACCGAGCAGAAACGAAGGAAACGGTGGAACAGCAGAAGTTGTCTCGTTCCTGATAGACAACGCCGTTATTTGTTGCTGTAGTGAGGCCAACAGCTGCTGATGTTGCTCCAATAACTGCCGGTTAAGAAGTCGGTGTTCCTGCTGTTGCTGGTGCCACGGCTTCACAAATTCCGCGCCCATATATCGTTCAAATTTGCGGTGCACTGAGTGTTAGAATAGACTCGCCGCCTCTGTAGAGGTCTGCAGTTATGACCACAATTTATTTGCCTTATTGCACTGACATAATAGAAACAAACTGGGTAGACAAAACCGTCCACGTTCGGCGCCACACAAGCAGAAGATAGCAAGTCCAAGTTCACAGATAAGGTCATCAAGAGATAGTGGCCGGTACAGAGAACATTCCATCGAGCTAGAACACTTGGCAGTGACTCCTCTGGCTGGCGGACGCACGGTTATAGCCGCTCAGATGTCGTTCCAGGTGACGTGACGTGATCTCTGGAGGCCTGGCTTCGTTCCAGAGCACTACATGCGGAGACAGTTTGTAGACTGCGGGGCCACTGGCGGTGATTGCTGGAGGCGGGGATCGATCTCCGACAGCTGTGACAGATCCATCTCGCTGTCGGTCACTACACGCATCGGATTTGTTGTCTACAGCAGGCGCTGTCAGCCTGAGAAAGTGCGCCTCTAACGGGCAAGAACGCTACCGTTGAGGTCACGTGTCCATCCAACTGAACGCGTCCTCACATGAGCAACTGAAAATGATCCCACGCTAAGTGTGACTTGTAATTTAAGCAATTCCTCGTCATTTTCGAGTATATCAGTATCCATGCTGCTTTAATCTCCGAAAGGTAGCCGCGAAATATGAAAAGTGGTAAAATATTTAAAAATACAGGGTGTCAGAGGAAGAATGGTCAGTATTCAGGGCTGTATCATTTGAAGTAAATAAAACTTCATATCGACATCTGCCCTGTTCCAAAAGTTCTCCGAAATAGAGCATATTTAAGGTCACGTTTACATGTTTTTCTTGAATAACTCGAAAACCAGAGACTCTCAAGAAAATGTGTCGCAATAAAAAATGAAACTACGTTAAATTTCCTTTCAAAAAGGTCACATTCAGCCCCTAGGCTGTGGCTAAGCCATGTCTCCCAATATCCTCTCTTTCAGGAGTGCTAGTTCTGCTGCGCCGGCCGGTGTGGCCGTGCGGTTCTAAGCGCGTCAGTTTGGAACCGCGTGACCGCTACGGTCTCAGGTTCGAATCCTGCCTCGGGCATGGATGTGTGTGATGTCCTTAGGTTAGTTAGGTTTAAGTAGTTCCAAGTTCTAGGGGACTGATGACCTCAGTAGTTAAGTCCCATAGTGCTCAGAGCCATTTGAACCATTTTTTGCTAGTTCTGCAAGGTTCGCAGGAGAGCTTCTGTAAAGTTTGGAAGGTAGGAGACGAGGTACTGGCAGAAGTAAAGTTGTGAGGACGGGGCGTGAGTCGTGCTTGGTTAGCTCAGTTGGTAGAGCAGTTGCCCGCGAAAGGCAAAGGTCTGGAGTTCGAGTCTCGGTCCGGCACACAGTTTTAATCTGTCAGGAAGTTTCAGCCATACGAAAATCGGCTGGTACCGGCGGATGTTCGAGTCTTTCCTCGGGCATGGGTGTGTGTGTGTTTGTCCTTAGGATAATTTAGCTTAAGTAGTGTGTATGCTTAGGGACTGATGAACTTAGTTGATAAGTCCCATAAGATTTCACATACATTTGAACATTTTTTTTTCGTACAAAAAAAAAAAAAAAAAAAAAAATTGGCTCCTTCTACCGACCCCCCGACTCAGATAATATAATAGCTGAACGCTTCAATGAAAACTTGCATCTCGTTACAAATAAGTACCCAACTCATACAGTCATAATTGGTGGAGACCTCAATCTACCTCGATTTGTTGGCGAAAATACATGTTCAAAGCCGGGGGTAGACAGAAAAAATATTCCGAAATTGTACTAAATGCTTTCTCTGAGAATTACTTTGAGTAATTAGTTCGCGAGCCCACACGAATTGTAAATTGTTGCGATAACACACTTGACCTCTTAGCCACAAATAATCCTGATCTAATAGAGAGAGTCATGACGGATTCAAAGATTAGTGTACACAAGGTCATTGTAGCGAGGCTCAAAACCATATCAACCAAAACCACTAAAAATAAACGTAAAATATATCTATTTAAAACAGGAGATAAAAATTCGCTTGATGCCTTCCTAAGAGAGACTCTCCATTCCTTTCAAGCTAATTATGTAAGTGTAGACCAGATATGGCACAAATTCAAAGATACAGTATCAACAGCAGTAGATAGATTCATACCGCGTAAGTTAATAAGAGACGGGACTGATCCACCATGGTACACAAAACACGTCAGAACAGTGCTGCAGAAGCAACGAAAAAAGCATGCCAAATTCAGAAGGAAGCTAAATCCCCAAGACTGGCTAAGATTCACGGAAGCTCGAAATTAGTGCGGACGTCAATGCGAGATGCTTTTAATAGTTTCCACAATGAAATATTGTCTCAAAATATGGTAGAAAACCCAAAGAGATTGTGATCGTATGTAAAGTACACCAGTGGCAAAAAACAGTCAATACCGTCACTGCGCGATAGCGGTGGAAATGTTATCGATGATGGTGCGACTAAAGCGGAGTTACTAAAAACAGTTTTCTGTAATTCCTTCACGAAAGAAGTAAATATTCCAGAATTGGAAACCAGAACAGCTGTTAGCATGAGTCACATAAAAGTAGATATCTTAGGTGTTGCGAAACAACTCAAATCACTTAAGAAAAGCAAGTCTTCCGGTCCAGATGATATACCAATCGGATTCCTCTCTGAGTACGCAGGCACAATAGCGCCTTTCTTAGCAATCATATACAACCGGTCACTTGACGAAAGGTCTGTTCCTAAAGACTGGAACGTAGCACAGGTCACACCAAAATTGAAGAAAGTAAATAGGAGTAACCCATTGAATTACAGACCCATATCACTGACCTAAATTTGTATGAGGATTTTGGAGTATATACTGTACTCGAACACTATGAATCACTTTGAAGAAAATGACTTATTGATGCATAACCAACACGGATTCAGAAAACACAGCTAGCTCTTTATTCGCATGAAGTCATGAGTGCTGTCGACAAGGGATCTCAGATCGATTCCATATTCTTAGATATCCAGAAAGCTTCTGATACCGTTCCTCACAAGCGACTATTAATCAAATTGCGTGCACATGGTGTATCGTCTCAGCTGTGTGACTGGATTCGTGATTTCCCCTCAGAGAGGTCGCAGTTCGTAGTGATAGACGGTAAATCATCGAGTACAACAGAAGTGATATCTGGCGTTCCGAAAGGTAGTGTCATAGGCCCTCTGCTGTTCCTAATTTTCATAAATAATCTGAAACTTCCCCTTTGAACAATTATACAGGACTGTGCTTAAACTGACACACAATATTTTGTTAGCGCAACGCAATCTGACTTTCAAAATTCCCTACAAAAGAATGGCCCTGACTAACATTAAACTATACCTTTCACAAATCACTTACCTCACAAAAATCTTCGCTGCTCAAGCTACTGCAATATAGCGAGCGCCACTACTGCCAGCTAAATGAAAGATTCAAACTATGGAAGGCACTAACTACTGATAGGGATAGTTAGCAAAATGAAAGATATTAATAGAGAACAAACAATGTATTTACCTTGATATCATCATATATAAATATAGCAGTTCATGACAAATTTCAAAACTCCGCCATCTCTCTCCCCACATCCACCACTGCTGGCGGCTCACCTCCAACTGCGCAACGCTACGCGCTGTTCACAGCCAGCTGCCTAACACTACAATGGCGAGTATTACAACAATGCAAACTAGAACAGACTGCGCACAGCACAGCCAGTGATTTTCATACAGAGGTGGCGTTACCAATAAAAAAACCTAAACAGCCTACTTACATAGCCCCCATGCTCCCCACAAAAAATTTTACAAATTGTATTGGGCAGTGGCCAATACAGATTTGAAAAAAAATTTTCATAATTACAATAACAAAGAAATCAAATGCACACACTTATTGATACAATGTTGGTCAAAAGCTAAAATTTTCTCACCGTCCATAAAGACAGTCCTCAGGAAAATTGCAGTGTTTTTCTCAAAGTCTGAGCAGTAAAGGAAAATGCACACAGAAGTAGTGGATTTCCATGCAATCTTGAAGAAGTAGTGTTGTCTTTCCAACGGAACGACGGTGCTGACTCTTGACATACATACAGGGAATGGGCCACAACAGAGCAAACCCACAGCAGAGTCAGTCGAAATTTTGAAGAGTATTGGTAGGTAGGTCATCACAGAGCAGACCCACTGGAGTCCTGGTAGAGATTGTGGTATTGGTGGGCCACCAGAGGTGCAGACCCACTGCAGTCCTTGTAGAAATAATGGCATGGTGGGTCATCAAAGATGCAGACCCACTGTAGTCCTTGTAGAGATGATGGTATTGGTGGGTCATTAAAGATGCAGACCCACTGTAGTCCTTGTAGAGATGCCCAGCAGCCATCTGTTGCGATCTGTTGCGACTGTGCAGGTGCACAATCACCATCGAAGAGTTTTGCGAATAATATAGCAAGTACATAACCACCACTTGTGCATTCACAAAGTTTTTGGAATTGTCCTTAAAACCAGCAATGCTGTTATCCAGTCCCTTGCTGAATTAGTAACACACGTGCAAACACTAACAGTCCCAACTTCTCACATATTGGCCTTATACTGTGACCAACAGAAATGTGTGCAGTGAAATGTAACTAACAAGTTAATAATATCATGAACTGGTGACAATTACAATTTTATAACATAAGAATACAATTACAAAGGTACAAAATACATCATTAAAGAACATAGCAATATAGATAACAATTGTAGTAACACAGGCTTTACAAAAGAATAGAAATAAACATATACATCAGTGTTACAGGAATTATGAGATAAGTAGATACATAAAAGATCAGAATAACTCTTGTAACATCAACTTTACACATGAGCATTAAAACAAAACAGAATAAATAATGTCTAAGCATATTTACAAGGTAAATAACATATTATTAATGCCAATTATATTTGAGGATAACAGTATTCCTCATCATAGTGAATGTAGCTTAGTATTAGAAGAAGAAAAAATCCTATGAAACTACACAGAGACAGGAAGAAAACAAATACACAAAGGTACACAAACATATAGTGGGATAACACCAATAGGAAAGGACAGGGTTCGTTTTCAGTGCAACATTTGGTACTGCAGTCCAACCCAAAACTTCATATATCTTTCCTCTTATTTCATCCTTTGTTTCCACCAAAAAAATTCTATCTAAGCATGCTTTCTGTATTTATATGTTCACACATTTCGTACCTCAACATTTATTTCCAAGAAAACCCTACCTAAACCTGTTTTCTGTACTTTTTTTCGTATAACTTCTCAATGCATTTCTTCCAATTCATCGCAACTCATTCTCTTAGAGGCTACCCCCTCTTAAGCTAACTTAAATCTACTGAGCTCAGATATATATACCAAGGGACGAGGCAATGCAGCATCACATAAAACAATTAATATAAACGGCAATGAAAAAAAAAGGCAGATTTGCAAAGCAAGCAGCATTAAGAGATTAGCAAAGCAATTGTAATATTACAACTAATCTAAGGCAATGTGCAGCAAACAATAAAAATAAATCATTAGTAAAACTGGCTTAACGGAATAATACAAAGTCAAATTCAATAACACTATGCCTGGCAAACAGCAGCAACTTATACCTAAACATGACATAGCTCAAGCAGAAAAAATATTACACTAAAATGGCCATGTCTAATACCTATGTCACATCTTAACACTAGAGTGATGCATCACGTGAACTTACACTAGCAGATAAGTTACCAAATCGTAAAGAAATTATTTATGCAATTGCTGTGAAAGGAAATGTATATTTATGTGCCCTCGTTTTCTTGGAAGTAGATTATAAATTTCTTATTGACTGGATCTGTAGGCATAAAATAACTATATTAGTACATACATTAAATTTTATTTTAACCAATGCTGCAGTGCAGCTAGAAACTTAATATTAAACAAAATGTGTAAATAAATACATAAAGCAAGCCATATGGCATTTTTCTCAACTAGAAAGACAATAGCCGTGAAATGTTTCTCATCGTTTCATTAGGCATTTCAGTAAATATCATAAATTACGACCTCCACAGTATGCTTTCAACAAGGAAATGTCAATAGCGAGGACAATGGCCTCCCCTTTCTTTTTTCTACCTGTGCCGCTGAAAGGCTAATGGCTTTTTTTTCGGGCGGCTGTCGCCCAGATGGGTGCCCGCGACGCATTACGTGCAGGTGGTCATTTAACTTTCTTATGGAAATATTTACGACAGCAGTTTCCGCTACCGTGACAGTCTCACATAAAAATATTTCACAGGTCAAGAATTAGCGTTGCGAATCTGTAGAAACAAAATCCTATGAATATAACATTGTCCAAAAAAATTTTCGCCGCCATTGTGATACATTCACGCATTTACACGCACATTTCATAACTCTTAAAGTACGATTCTCGGTTTCCAACATCCTTTTTCACAAGTCAAGAGTCCTTAACTTCTTTCATTATTCATATACATATAAACACGTAATCACATTCCTCATATATGGTAGCATCATCTTATTGACATAAACATACCTCAACAGCATAATACACATCGTCGTCGTAAAAATAACATCATAACACCTCAGTCAAATCTCAAAATCGTCGTAGCTTTCTGCAATAATTTCAAAACCTAAAGAAAATTCTCTGCTCATGTCAATAGTGTCATCTACCTCAAACGTACTTTAAAATCATGCTCCCTTACCAAATACATCATTCAAAGCTCTCATAGTATCACAATGGGTCCAAAAAAAATTAAACAGTTCACAAAGTACAGACAAAATACAATTTCGTAAGTGTGAAGTTATCCAACTCTGTAATTGCGTAAACATCTGTCACTGATGTAGTAAAAAAAATGTTTATCTCTCAGTTAAATGATCAGATAGCTGTGTAATTTATGTGTTAGAGAAATATGGTACCGATGTGTAAAGTTGTATAAGCAAATACCATATTAGCTAGGGCTCCTTGTGCTTGCCAAACACATGGTACACAAAGTAAGCGTGTACCCCCCTGAGGATTAATGTAATTATACCCTCAGGTGTTACAGATTACACCAATGGAATGAAATATATCACGGAAAACTTTCTTTGTAATTCAAAAATCTTTAAAAATAAATGTTTTAAGTATAAAATTGATCACTCAAATACGTGTACTGTAGCGCTAAACTGTGCGTCTTGTAACATAATCTCTGTGGAAGTGTCGTAGTTCTCGTCCTCCGAAAGCTAAGTTCTGCAGAAGTCAATGTACTTACCTCATGATAAACAAAAGTGAAATGCTTTGCGTATAGATATCGTAGTTATTATGCTTATTGGCGTGATGAAGAAAGTACTGTACAGTAACGTATTGTTGTGCCACGAAAAAGGCTGTCTCATTGTTGCTATACCACAAAAGTTACTACTAAAACATGTTTTTCTTTCCAGAAGAATTCAGAAACACCGCAAAAGCAACATTGTAAATTGTCACTCATTAGTAGCGTCGTGATAAAAATCGTGTAGCTGTCACATAAACTAACCTCTGTGTCATCTGCTATCTCTCAGAAAGCACTTTAAATTCAGAATGTATTTTCAAATAAACCAAAATGTGGCATTAAAATCTCATTAGCAGTACTGGTAAATGTTCTAAGTATGTGAGCCTTATAGTCGTTACGTAATTGTGCAACAAACAAGCAAGAATGTACACACACAATAACACTGTGACGTCTGTTCACTATAACAATGCATTCGTAATTTCTGTTTAAATAAGTTCTCTTGGTTCTTGATTGGATATTTAACTTCAAACATTGTTGTATGTTAACAGATTCTAAGTCTGACAAAGCATATTAGTAATGTGAAGCGAAAAATTTTATGACAAAGACTACGTTAAAAAGCAGATTATCTTTCAATAAACGGTTTTACATGTGAAATGTGGTGTAAACCTTTACTCTTCCTAGTACACAGAGTTTCAACTTCAACGCAATTATCATGTGGTATACGTCGGATTCTGTAAGGTCCATTGTAAACTAGAAAGAATTTGTGACTCAAGTGTTTCTTCTTATGTGACAATGAATGAGCTTTAATGAGAACTTTCTGACCAATATACAACTTCTTTGCATTTGCTTTACTGTGTAGTTTTCTCCTTTTGTCTGCTGCAGATTTTATATTTTTAAGAGCCAAATCAATTATGTCTTTGTGTCGAAGTTTACGTGTATTCGGGAAAGGTACAAGCTCTCTGATTCTGTTCGGTGGTTCTTCATTCTTCAGTACAAGAGTAGGTGGTAAAGCAGTGGAATCATGAGGCATTTCATTCAGCACATTTTGAAATAATTGTAGATATCTGTCCCAATGCTGATGCCTTCTGTGACAATAAAGTCTGCAAAGCTTATTGATTTCTATCATAATCCGTTCAGACGGGTTGCAATGTGGTGAGTACAATGAAATAAAAACAGGTTTGATTTTATGATTCCGAAGCGTGCGTGACCAAACAGCAGATCTAAATTGCGGTCCGTTAACTGAAATGACTTTAGCAACGTGCCCAACTTCACGTAAGAAATTTTTAACAAAGGCGTTGGATACAGATCGTCCAGTGGCTTTACATAACGGAGTGAAAGAAACAAATTTTGAAGTAAGTTCAACAGCGACTAGAACGTACGAAAATCCATTGGATGTTCTGACAAGCGGTCCCAAGAGATCAACAGCAGCAAATTCTTTTAATTTAGAAGGAATAATAGGAAACAACGGAGCACGATGTGAGACAGTAGATGGTTTCGCCTTTTGACAAAGTTTACAAATAGACAAGACTCTTCGAATTCTTTTTTCCATATTGTTAAAATAACAAGTCGTTCGAAGAATATGATAACATTTTCGTGGACCAAAATGTGCGTAGCTGAAATGAATGTACCAAATGAGCTTATTAACAAAATCGTCTGGAATGCAAAATACCCATAGCTTGTCATCAACAGTGCAGCATTTGAAGAGTATGTTGTTTCTAACCAGGTAATAATGCCGAATCTGTGTGTGTGTCTTTTCATGCCATTTTCTCTTGATGTCTTTCCAAATCGGATCTTTATCTTGTTCATGAGCAATGTCCTTTAAAGATGTGGTGATGAAGTTTTCAAAGGCGACTTTCTGAATGTAAAGAATACTGAAATTTTTCTCGAGGTTGCCTTCTGTGGTACTTTTCTCAAGCCCAGCCGGTGCGCGTGACAGTGCGTCCGCAACAATGTTCTCCTTGCCGGGAATGTAGACTATTGTGAAGCGGAATTCTTGCAGAAACAATGCCCAACGTTTTAACCTGTCATGATTTAATTTTGGAGACATAAGAAATTGTAATGCACGATGATCACTGTACACTTTTACGTGCTTACCAGAAAGAAAGAAACGGAATTTGTTAAATGCCCAAACGATAGCTAAAGCTTCTAATTCAGTAACGGAATAATTTTTTTCAGATTTTGTTAGCACTCGGCTAGCAAAAGCAATGGTTTTCTGAATGGTAGTGTCATTTTCTATGGCTTCTTGAAATAAATGGGCACCAAGACCGACTTTAGAAGAATCCGTGCTAAGGCAGAAATCTTGTGACAGATCTGGATGAGCTAAGATTGGCGCGTGAAGTAACGCTTCTTTCAAAGAATTGAATTCCAACTGTGCTTGTTCGTCCCAGTTCCAAATAGTATTTTTTCCAGTGAGAGAACAAAGTTTTGGTGTAACAAGAATTTGCATATTCAGAAAACGACGGTAAAAATTTACGAGACCTAGAAAACTGCGGACTTGTCTTTTTGTGGATGGAACTGGAATGGCTCTGATTGCTTCTAACTTTTCAGGATCCGACTGAATGCCTTCAGAAGAAATAATATGTCCCAAAAACTTCACCTTTGTCCTACCGAATTCAGACTTTTCCAAGTTAACCGTAATTCCAGATTCTGCAAAAATACGTAACAAACTGTTGAGGATGCGATTATGTAGTTCCCATGAAGCTTCTGCTATTAGAATATCGTCCACATATAAGGTGATGTGACGTTTTAAGAACTCAGGTAATATGGAATTTAGCCCACGAATGAATGCTGTTGAAGAAATGTTCAAACCAAAGGGAAGTTTCCGAAACTGATAACAAACGCCGAAACAAAGGAAAGCTGTGTATTTTCTACATTCTGGATGAAGTTCGATCTGATAAAAGCTGGATTTGAGATCAATGGAAGACAACACTTTTACACCATTAAAATTTTGAAGAAGTTCTTCCAACGTTTGCGGCCTGTCTGTTTCAGGAATAATGATCGTATTGATTTGTCTCGAATCTAAGACAAGCCTGATCGATCCATTTTTCTTCTCAACAACATGTAATGGATTGTTGTATGAGCTTACTGCAGGCTCAATAATGCCCTCGTGAAGCATAGATTGTATTTCTGTTCTAACACGGTCCCTATAATGTGCTGGAATTACATATGGTCTAACACAAAATTTAGTATGCTCACGAACACGAAATTGGTATTGAAATCCCTTGATTGTTCCTGTTTTATGAGTAAAAACTGTGGAATGTTCTTGTAAAATCTCAAAAAGGTCCTGCCTATCAGTGTCATTACAATTCTCAATTGTTTGAATTTTATTCTGAATTAACTCATTAATTTCAAATATGCCATCGATATCATCCCTTTCAGTACTTGCAGAGTGATTGTTAGTGTCTAGTTCCGTAGAAAATTCCGAACTGTTGTCCAACAGAAGGTAAAGCCGATTAATTTCTTCGTCATGGTTTGAGAGCCAACCTTCAAATTTCAAAGCTATTGACTTACCTTCCTTCTCTAAACTTATTTCAGCATCGTGAAAGTTTAAGATTGCTTTGAATTCATTCAAAAAGTCTACTCCCAATATAATTTCCGTCGACAATAATGGAACAATAAGAAAGTTCGTAGAGAAGCTGTGGCTTTGACAGAAGAATTCTAAGTTGGTTTGTTGGCGTACATCTACACTTTTTCCAAAGATTGCACCTTGTAATTTAATCTTACGTAACGGAAGTGTGGGGCAATCTTTCGATTTGTTGCATTTGCTAAAGGCTGTTTCACTAATTACTGAGATGGGACTGCCAGAGTCAAGTACTGCCGTAAATTTTACGTCATTTACAGTAATGTGAATCACAGGATATGCAATGTTGTTAAGTTTTACGTCGTGTTCCTGGAGTAAGATGTCCCTTATGTCTTCCATTTTTATGTAATTACTAGCTACGGCAGCTGCGTCATCAGTTTCATAAGTACGTTTTGTTGCTGCCAGCGGTGTGAGTCATTGCCTATTGTCTCTTTGTTGGCGCGCGTCGTTATTGGGATTTGGAGACCTAACTTCTACAAATTCACCGTGACGAGAGGGCCCTGCTCTGTTTGAATCCTGCCAGTTCTGATGCAATTCAGGTCTGTCGTTACGATCATATCGTCTGTCGTCATGTCGGTAGATTCCATAGTTTCTTTCTTGTCGGTCACATGGTGGAGAATTTCTCCCTGAATCATAACTGCGCGCTGGTCCATTGCGTCTAAAGTTATTCTGTCTCCCTTGATAGTATTTATTTTGGTTCCCATACTGTCTGTTTCTCTTATTGTCTCTGTGATAGTCATTACCACGGAGAGGTGATCTTTCCCTGTAGTTATTACTACTCTGCCAACGGTTGTCATACGGGTGGTGTCTGTTTTGGTCACGATTTGTGTTGTGAGAATAGCCTTGTCGTGTCAAGTTATTACTTCTTTCATCACGAAATTGCGACGGATGTGACCTGTAATTGTTGTGTTCCTGGTTTCGCGTTCCGCGATTGTCAGTGTCAATTTCTAATTCTTGTAAAAGTCCCTGAAATGCTTCAATGTCATCTTTGCAACGTCCTGCCAAAATAATATGTCGTAAATGTTCTGGCAGTTTGATTAAGCAAATGCGGATGGGTTCTGAGGGGCTGTATGGGTTTGAAAGATACTGATTCTTATGCAACATATCTTCAAAATATTTCATAAGACTGGAAAATTCAGATTGTTCGAAACGTTTCATCATTATGATGCTATGTTTTACTCGGTCTTGTGTGGCTTGAGACCAATATGCTGAGAGGAAGGCATGGTAAAACTCTCCTTCACTGTGGCAATCGTGAATGACCGATCGCATTCTTACAGCTGGTTCATTCTCCAAGTAGCCACACATAAATTCTAATCTTTGTTCTAACGACCAGTTGGGAGGAAAACAATGCGAGAATTGATGGAGCCATGCTTGTGGATGAATGTCGTTGCCAGAATTCTTAAATGTTTTGAATTTACGTGTAGTAATGAACAGCTTATAGTCAAAATCATTGTGTCGGCGAGTCGCATGTCGGTCATTGTTACGTCGTGTCGGCTGTTCAATCTCAAAATTCGGTGCACATTGCCAATTTCTTTCATAATTTCCGAAATGCCCTGTGTTATTATTTTGTGGCTGTTCCGTATTTCTATGTCCCTCTTCCCGTATTGGGGCGCGAGTGTCCTCTGAAATACGTAATTCTTGTACTACTTGTGCCAACTGATCTTGCACTTCCCGGATTTCTCTTTAGTACGGTGTATTGATTTGATTTTGATTTTGTTTGAATTTTCTAATTTCTACATACTCTTCAGTGTCAGTGAAGGCTACAGGTGTTGTGTCATTCAGATCATCATCTACCTTTGTAGATAAGTTAGTGAACTGATCTGAAAGTTCGGCTACTTTATCCGATAGTGAAATTATTTCCTCAGTGTGTTTTTCTGAACCAAGTTTCAGAGTGTCCATTTGTGTTGAAATCGAATCTACTGTGTCCTTTAAGTTTTCCTGAGTTCTTGCAAGTTGCGTAACCGAATCGGTAGACGCAAATGAGTCAATTTTAGCTTGCAAGGTCTCATGATTTTCATGAACAATGGTTTGCAGTTCTTTTATGGCTGCTTCGTGATTCTGTAATGCATTTTCATGCCGCGAAAAAATAGGTTGAAAATGCTCACAAATTTGTGTTTTTACGTCATTACAGACTTTTTGACATTTCGATTCGATTTTATGTAACTCAGTAGTTAAATCTTCACGTGTTTGTTCAAGCGTGGTGTCTAACTTTTGAAGATTTTGTTCCATTGTGTCTAACTTTTGAAGCTTTTGTCCCATTTCTTGCATTAATTGTAGTAACAATGCACTGGTGTCTGAAACATGTTCGTCAGTGCTTTTCGGCAGTGAATTTGCACCGGCAACATTCACATTTTGACAAGCGGAAAATGTTTCTTGACTCATTTGAGAAAACGGTGAGGACGCAAAACCTGAATCTACAGTATTTGCAAAATTGTGTCCTGTCATTTCGGATTCCTGAGGCGAGCTGTTGCCGACCGATCGATCGATAATGCTTCCCTCTTCACTAATTGTTTCACTGTCCACGCCATTGTTTGCCGCCCGCTCCATTTCCCTATGCACAATTACCAAATTACTACTTTGAACATCAGTTAATTCATTACTCGGTGGCGCTAACACACTGCTTTCATTTTCACTGTCATTTCTCAGTTTACTTTGGAGCCTAGTATTACGTTTTTCACACGCCATTATTGTCACAGTATTTCACACGACAACACAGAAAAACACAATTTGAAGATCAAAAATAAGAGAACACATTAACATAGCACTGAAAATGATATCTAGTTAATTGCAGCTGCGAAATACTTGGTGCAAATCTACATGCATGCCACAACTGTTTTACTGTACAACAATGAAAGACTGCAACTACAAAGGAGATTTTCTCTACAATTACGCGAGAGCAATAAACAAAATCTACACTAATTACACAAACTACAAGAAAAATCAGAAGATTCCAGTGAGGTATCCTCGGCTAAGGGTCGACATATGAAACTTCCCCTTTGAACAATTATACAGGACTGTGCTTAAACTGACACACAATATTTTGTTAGCGCAACGCAATCTGACTTTCAAAATTCCCTACAAAAGAATGGCCCTGACTAACATTAAACTATACCTTTCACAAATCACTTACCTCACAAAAATCTTCGCTGCTCAAGCTACTGCAATACAGCGAGCGCCACTACTGCCAGCTAAATGAAAGATTCAAACTATGGAAGGCACTAACTACTGATAGGGATAGTTAGCAAAATGAAAGATATTAATAGAGAACAAACAATGTATTTACCTTGATATCATCATATATAAATATAGCAGTTCATGACAAATTTCAAAACTCCGCCATCTCTCTCCCCACATCCACCACTGCTGGCGGCTCACCTCCAACTGCGCAACGCTACGCGCTGTTCACAGCCAGCTGCCTAACACTACAATGGCGAGTATTACAACAATGCAAACTAGAACAGACTGCGCACAGCACAGCCAGTGATTTTCATACAGAGGTGGCGTTGCCAATAAAAAAACCTAAACAGCCTACTTACATATCTAGGTGATAATCTAGGCAGCCCCTTTAGACTGTTTACAGATGATGCTGTATTTTACCGTCTAGTAAAATCATCAGACGACGAATTCCAATTACAAAATGATCTAGAGAGAATTTCTGTCTGGTGCGAAAAGTGGCAATTAGCACTAGACACAGAAAAGTGTGGGGTCATCCACATGGGTACTAAAAGAAATCCGATAAATTTAGAGTATACGCTAAATTGCTGAAATCTAAGGGCTGTCAATTCGACTAAATACCTAGGAATTACAATTACGAGCAACTTAAATTGGAAAGACCACATAAATAATATTGTGAGGAAGGTGAAACAAAGACTGCGGTTTGTTGACATAACACTTAGAAGATGCGACTAACCCACTAAAGAGACAGCCTACGTTACACTTGTCCGTCCGCTGCTGGAATACTGCTGCGCGCTATGGTATCCTTACCAGATATGATTGACGGAGACATCGAAAAAGTGCGAAGAAGGGCAGCTCGTTTCGCGTTATCGCGCAAGAGGGGTGAGAGTGGCACTGATATGATACGCGAATAGGGGTGGCAGTCACTGAAACAGAGGCGGTTTTATCTGCGGCGAGATCTGTTTACGAAATATCAATCACCAACTTTCTCTTCCGAATGCGTGAATATTTTGTTGACAAGCACCTACGTAGGGAGAAATGATCATCATAATAAAATTACATTAGAGCTCGAGCGGAAAGATTTAGGTGTTCCTTTCTCCCACGCGCCATTCGAGAGTGGAATGGTAGAGAAGTAGTATGAAAATGGTTCGATGAACCCTCTGCCAGGCACTTAAGTGTGAATTGCAGACTAACCATGCAGATGTAGTTATTGATATAATAGCAAGAAACAGAGTGGCCGTGCGGTTAAAGGCGCTGCAGTCTGGAACCGCAAGACCGCTACGGTCGCAGGTTCGAATCCTGCCTCGGGCATGGATGTTTGTGATGTCCTTAGGTTAGTTAGGTTTCACTAGTTCTAAGTTCTAGGGGACTAATGACCTTAGAAGTTGAGTCCCATAGTGCTCAGAGCCATTTTTTTGAACAGAGTGACCTATGGGTTGGACACCTATATAGAATTCTCTCTTCGTTGTGAAATTGATATAAGGAAAAGTGGCTACAAAGAATGCACGAGGAAAACCAAGTATTAAGTACGTCACACAGTAACTAAAAAAGCCCTTCAATAAAAAAAAAAAAAAAAAATTGTGGGCTAAAGAGACTTGTGGCAGACAGGGGAAAAGGAGTACGATACCGATCAACGGATTGAGAACAAAGAAGAAAAATGAAGTATTTCAACCACCACGCGACCCTGATCGATTGCTTTGAAGGAGGGCGTAGATAGCAGAGCAACTGAGAATGCAGCCGCTTTAGTGCAGGCTGTCGCAGAAGAAATGTTCCAGATTTCAAGGACATGACAGGGGCGATCGTATGAAGAAAAAAACTTCATATGGTTACCGAGAGAGAACACGTGTAATGTTCATTGTTTTTTTTTTGTGTTACTCATTACATTAAATGAAATGAATACCCTTAGCTGAACACAGGAGTTGATATGTCAACGGGGACAGCTGAAAACGTGTGCCCCGACAGGGACTCGAACCCAGGATCTCCTGCTTACATGGCAGACGCTCTATCCATCTCAGCCACCGAGGACACAGAGGATAGTTCGACTGCAGGGACTTATCTCTGGCACGCCTGTCGTGAGACCCACATTCGCAACTTATTGTCCCGCACTGTACTCATAGTGTCCCTGCCCATTATACTCATTACTCGCGGCTTTACTGCCGATTCCCGTAAGTGTTCGGCCATTGTTTGTGCATCCGCACAGGAGAAGATGGTCAAATGGATGGTGAGCCTTAACTACGTATATATGAAGATGGTATCTGTTCTTTCGGACACGTCCGAAAGAAAAGATACCATATATATATATATATATATATATATATATATATATATATATATATATATATATCTTCTCATTACATCGTCATTGCCTACAACGTAACACAGTGGTGCAGAGGAAGTCGAGACGAGCAGTTTGATATGGAACACAGTGATCTATCAAGTCGGCAAACTATCTTAAAGCACAAGAACCGCGTAAGCTACAGAGCATGCTCTTCCCGAAAGATTTTCAATTTTCTCTCACTGTCTTCGCACCAACTGTTAGAATGAGATTTTCACTCTGCAGCGGAGTGTGCGGTGATATGAAACTTCCTGGCAGATTAAAACTGTGTGCCGGACCGAGACTCGAACTCGGGACCTTTGCCTTTCGCGGGCAAGTGCTCTACCAGCTGAGCTACCCAAGCACGACTCATGCCCCGTCCTCACAGCTTTACTTCTGCCAGTACCTCGTCTCCTACCTTCCAAACTTTACAGAAGCTCTCCTGTGAACCTTGCAGAACTAGCACTCCTGAAAGAAAGGACGGGGCGTGAGTCGTGCTTGGGTAGCTCAGCTGGTAGAGCACTTGCCCGCGAAAGGCAAAGGTCCCGAGTTCGAGTCTCGGTCCGGCACACAGTTTTCATCTGCCAGGAAGTTTTATATCAGTGCACACTCCGCTGCAGAGTGAAAAATCTCATTCTTTCGTATGGCTGTTGAGTATAACCTCTACCCATAGTAATTCGCAGGAACTTTCTCTTTCGACTTCATTACAAGATAAACTACTACCAACAGACACAAACACACCACCACCTACTTTATGTAGTCTATCCTTTCCGAACACCTCTCTAAAAATTTCGGCAGAGTTTATCTCCGGCTTTAGCCAGCTTTCTGTTCCTTTAACGATTTCAGCTTCAGTGCTTTCTATCAGTGCTGGAAGCTCTGGCACTTTTCCAACACAGTCACGACAATTTACAACTACAATACCGAGTGTTGCTTGGTCGATTCCCGCACAACGACCTTTTCGCTTCTACACTGCTGGAAACTTCTTCATTGCTCGTTCCATCTGTCTAAGAAATGCTTAGGACTAACACTATGGCCGTAGTCTCCGCCTTCCTGGCTCCCTAAATGCCCATGTCTCCTACTCTCCGAGACACATAGGCCAACATCTCAAATAAAACTTTACACAGTGTTTCCAGTAGTTTAAACTAATATTTTTCGATGTTGGGAGTTTCTTTTCCTTATTAGCTGCCGTTTCAGCTAGAGGAACTCTGTATCTAATGTCCTGGTATGATCTACCATCCTCTGTTGTTTTACTGCTCGATTACCCAGTGCCGCCGATTTGATTCTGATTCTCCCAGTCTTGGGCTTGCTGCTATTTTCTTTCGGAAAGTACCTTCTTCATGCCTTGTAAGACCATTTAGGGACTGTTCAATATACGAATAACACTGCTGTATCATCTGCAAATGCAAGTATCCTTATTTTATAGGGACAAAAGGCTGCATCCCTATCATACACCCTTTTTCATTCCAGCACTTCGTTTATAGTCTTCTATTCTTTTATACATCTGTATACGGTATTGTGGGGATTCTTAAATCAAGGAGCTATTTGGAAAGAATAAAAAAATATATTCTAGTTCTCAGCACATGTGTTTGCATCTCGGACGCCATTACGTTACGGGGTGGTTGCTAGACAAATTGTAAACAAGCGGCAAGAAGTTTTTTCGAAATATATTTAATCCAGGCAGTAATCATCCAGAAGGAAATAGAGATGGTAAGACGGTTCTGCTTATAACAATCCGCCATGGAATATTAAGTATATTTGAAATAAGGTCTGCCGCGAGGAGTAACCGTGCGGTGTGAGGCGCATGCATGGACGTGTGTGTGTGTGTGTTGCGTAAGTTAGATTAAGTTAGATTAAGTAGTGTGTCAGCCTAAGGACCGATGACCTCAGCAGCTTGGTCCCATAGGACTTACCACAAATTTCCAAAAATAAGGTCGGTCAACAGAGCAACTAGCGACATCTGTTATAAAACTGATGCTTGATACTTGCTTTCTGCAAAGCCTTGGCAGGCATCCTCAATTTGAATATGGCACCTGCGTCTTTTGTGAAAGATGGCTACGACCGTTTCCATGAGCAAACATCAGTACACAAATTTCTGCTTAATGGTTCGCTTTAAGGTGAAAGGAGAGTAAATTATTTAATTGGGCTGTGATACACACCATACAGATTATTAATAAAAAGTGAAAATACACCATCCTGTGGTTCATATAACCATTATTAATTGCACTGAGCTCTTTACCGAAAAACAGATGAAATTTTTAATATGCTACGGTCGCAGGTTCGAATCCTGCCTTGGGCATGGATGTGTGTGATGTCCTTCGGTTAGTTAGGTTTAAGTTGTTCTAAGTTCTAGGGGACTAATGACCACAGCTGTTAAGTCCCATAGTGCTCAGAGCCATTTGAACCAAATTTGTAATAACTTACTATAGGTTGAAAATACCGCTTCAGTTGTAAATTTCTTTTATTATCACAACCGGTATCGGGCTCTCCTAAGCCCATCCTCAGGTGTCGCAACTGTGCTGTGGCCCCCGAGCGCCGCGGTGGACGTGTACTAGGCGCCGTGTGCCGCCTATGAGCGCAGAACAGGGAGTAAATTTACAACTGAAGCGGTATTTTCAACCTATAGTATAATGCTCAGTTGCGGTAGTTCGTCAAACAGGATTGTTTATCTAATAACTTAATTGAATGATAAGGGAAATGTAGCGTTGCTATCAGAAACCAAGTTAAGCCTTTTTTATTACAACAACATTTATTTGCTATAAAACATGAAAGCACTCAATAATCACTCACTTTGCTCAGTAATGTGATTGTATAGAATGCTGACCCTCCATAAGTAGTACAAAACAAAAATAACAGGTTTGTACAACCTGTCTATCTCTCCTAACTGCGAAGACTTAACAAACACCATAGTGTGTTTTATTAGCAGGGAAGCTGCAGGACGCCGGCCGAAGTGGCCGTGCGGTTAAAGGCGCTGCAGCCTGGAACCGCGAGACCGCTACGGCGCATGTTCGAATCCTGCCTCGGGCATGGATGTTTGTGATGTCATTAGGTTAGTTAGGTTTAACTAGTTCTAAGTTCTAGGGGACTAATGACCTCAGCAGTTGAGTCCCATAGTGTTCAGAACCATTTGAAGCTGCCTTAACATTCGCTAATTGTGAGAGCAGTGACGCAGAGCGTCTAAGCAGGGAATGCCTAATCGTCTCTCCTCGTCCGGGGTCCACACGTAGTGGCTGGAAGAGCTCAGAGAGTCTGCCCAGCGGCTATTTGCCAACCTGACGGGGCCTGCTATCGCGCGAGGAACTTACGTCTCCCTGGCCCAGTGCAGTCACACTCTACTCAGCACAATGGTTGGCTAAACTGCCTCTACACATTCATGGAACCGACAGCAGGCAGCTCACGCATACGTCAGCAGACGACCTGCATTCACACTTACAGACAATACCAAGAATGATAATATTAAAGTAATTACCTATACTGAACATAATTACGAATAATAAATATTATACTGATCTCCCCTGAGTGTTGGAAGGGCACTCTGGTGTGTTTTGAGTAAACTGTTGTGTCAAGCCATGCGGCGGCTCACATGGACCCGTTACACTGAATAACCTCTTACATTTAAAAAGTAACAAGGCCCCGAGTACTATGAGACTTAACATCTGAGGTCATCAGTCCCCTAGAACTGTGAACCACTTAAGCCTAACCAACCTAAGGACATCACACACATCCATGCCCGAGGCAGGATTCGAACCTGCGACCGTAGCGGTCGCGCGGTTCCAAACTGAAAAAGTAACAAGAGATAGGAGCTATGTGAATCACTCTTCGTGGGGCTTTCTGCCTCGGAGTATAATAGGCATTATTCCTAATTTATTAATGTATTTATGTAGCCCAATTTCACACAATAATCACGCAGCCTAGAGTATAAAATTTGTTTTCAGTAAAATTGTAAAATTATCGGTGTCGCCTGGAGACGTGGAGCTAATGTAGTAAATGCTGTGAAGGAATTTAAGTACACGGAAATTTTCCCCTTAAATCGCAGCAGAAAAACCTTCACACAAATTCCTCCACATTCGTGAATGATAAGTCCTGTTCTTTTACCGTAGAATCAGAAATAAATCCAGGCCCTGCAGCTCTTTCAGATCCTCAAAAATATTCCAAAATTCATGGCTCAGCACTACCTCTGAATTTTCTCGACCTGTTTTAATTGTTAAAAACCATTCAAAAGCCAAGATCGCACAAAATATTTTTTTATTCAAGACTAACCAGTTTCAACAGACTTTGCTCTCATCTTCAGGTCTTAAACATTCTTTTAACACGTTTAACTACAAAAAAATGTTTAAAAACCGAATATGACAGCTAAGACTGTTGAAATCGGTTGTCTAGAATAAAAAAATATTTCGTGCGATGTTAACTTTTGAATGATTTTTAATTATCGTCATCTTAACTTCCTTCTGTTTTGCCAACCTCAACGAAAACGATCGGTATCACACGAGCAAAGACAGAGAAAAATTTAGTTTGTCAACTGACTTCACTAATTCATCGCAATCTTACAAGATTTATACGGAGGCCGCTGGTCATAACCAGTTCCGCTATGGCTAGCATATGTAACAATAACCGGAACAGATAAAAAAGTGTAATCTTCCATATTGTGTACAATTGTATGGCAGTTTACTGTGATCCACGTAGCCTCATTTACGATTCAAATAGCCCCACACATTTTCAATTTTTCCGTTGTTGCAATATTTTAAATTTTACTATTTACAATGAAGAAGAATAAATCTTGAAGCAATGTATCTTTATACAAAACTTACGTTGTTGTTGTGGTCTTCAGTCCAGAGACTGGTTTGATGCAGTTCTCTATGCTACTCTATCCTGTGCAAGCTCCTTCATCTCCCAGTACCTACTGCAACCTACATCCTTCTGAATCTGTTTAGTGTATTCATTAATTGGTGTCCCTCTACGATTTTTACCCTCCGTGCTGCCCACCCATACTAAATTGGTGATCCCTTTATGCCTCAGAATATGTCCTACCAACCGATCCCTTCTTCTAGTCAAGTTGTGCCAGAATTCTATTCAATACTTCCTCATTAGTTTTGTGACCTACCCATCTAATCTTCAGCATCCTTCTGTAGCACCACATTTCGAAAGCTTCTATTCACTTTTTGTCTAAACTATTTATCGTCCACGTTGCACTTCCATACATGGCTACACTCCATACAGATACTTTCAGAAAAGACTTCCTGACACTAAAATCTATACTCGATGATAACAAATTTCTCTTCTTCAGAAACGCTTTCTTTGCCATTGCCAGTCTACATTTTATGTCCTCTCTACTTCGACCATCATCAGTTATTTTGCTTCCCAAACAGCAAAACCCCTTTACTACTTTAAGTGTCTCATTTCCTAATCTAATTCCCTGAGCATCACCCGATTTAATTCGACTACGTTCCATTATCCTCGTTTTGCTTTTGTTAACGTTCATCTTATATCTTCCTTTCAAGACACTGTTCATTCCGTTCAGCTGCTCTTCCAGGTCCTTTGCTGTCTCTGGCAGAATTGCAATGTCATCGGCGAACCTCAAAGTTTTAATTTCTTCTCCATGGATTTTAATACCTACTCCGAATTTTTCTTTTGTTTCCTTTATTGTTTGCTCAATATACAGATTGAATAACATCTGGGACAGGCTACAACCCTGTCTCACTCACTTCCCAACCACTGCTTTCCTTTCATGCCCCTCGACTCTCATAACTGGCATCTGGTTTCTGTACAAATTGTAAATAGCATTTCGCTCCCTGTATTTGACCCCTGCCACCTTCAGAATTTGAAAGGGATTATTCCAGTCAACATTGTCAAAAGCTTTCTCCAAGTCTACAAATGCTAGTCGAAGTCTACAAAACTTATAACAACGATCAAAAGCCATCATTAGGGGCCCAAAAACTTAAAATGATTCGTTAGCCAAATGTGTATGACTGGAGGTACCTTGGTGCTGAGCCTGCAGTATGAGAGGACGCTGGAGAAGTGAAGTGTACCGGATACATTTCCTTCAGCGGTAGAGATTTTCGTAGGAAACAGATGTGACGCGACGCATGGACGTCATATCCGACGCGTCACGCCGGTATCTCTGAGGTACGGAATGTATGAGCGGTAGAGGGGGCCGGGGGAGAAGGGAGAACCGGCATGAATAACATCACGTGGAGCGCGGGGACAATGAAACGGCTGCGGAAATGCGAGACTGTAAAACGAGAGGTCTAGGCGCATCCGTATGGAAATCGGCGCGCTACAGGAAGTCGGAGGAGAGCTTTAGTCAGATATCTGTATGATTTATCCCCGCCGGGAGCCGGCGCAGAAGGGAAACTTTGTCGCAGCTGGAGGGGAGGGTGGCAGGGCTCTCCTAGAATTACGGCGCGCCGACACGGTGTACAGGGGAAGACGGCACTCCGGCGGGGGAAATAAAGACGTCCCGTTTGTCCGGCCACCGTCCTGAGATATGAAACAGCGATGATGCCCTGCGGCCCGTGTTTACTATCGCCCAAATATCGCGTTACTCGCCGATGAAAGTCGCGGGACTCATTGCTCTCAGAAAGCTTGCCGCGGGATTCCGCCAACTTTTACTGCGGTCTTTGGAAACTCTGGCGATTCACAAGGGCAGCTCTCCCTGTAGAGGGAACTCCAGGCTCCAGCATTTCACTAAACAAGCTGGACAAAAAACAAAGTTCATCATTCTTCACCATTTCACTTCTCTTTTTCTCCATCTCTGCTCTCTCTTTCTCCCTCTGCACCACCCCTTTTAACCATCTTTCTTTCTTACGACAGAGATGAGAGACGCTGTGCACCTCGTATGATACATTACTAGCCATTAAAATTGCTACACCACGAAGATGACGTGCTACATAGGCGAAATTTAACCGACAGGGAAAAGATGCTGTGATATACAAATGATTAGCTTTTCAGAGCATCACGCAAGGTTGGCGCCGGTGGCGACACCTACAACGTGCTGACATGAGGATGTTTCCAACCGATTTCTCATACACAAACAGCAGTTGACCGGCGTTGCCTGTTGTTGTCATGCCTCGTGTAAGGAGAAGAAATGCGTACCATCACGTTTCCGACTTTGATAGAGGTCGGATTGTAGACTATCGCGATTGCGATTTATACTATCGTGACATTGCTGCTCGCGTTGGTCAAGATCCAATGACTGTTAGCAGAATATCGAATCAGTGGGTTCTGGAGGGTAATACGGAATGCCGCGCTGGATCCCAACGGCCTCGTATCACTAGCAGTCGAGATGACAGGCATCTTATCCGCATGGATGTAACGGATCGTGCAGCTACGTCTCGATCCCTGAGTCAACAGATGGCGACGTTTGCAAAACAAAAACCACCTGCACGAACAGTTCGACGACGTTTGCAGCAGCATGGACTATCAGCTCGGCGATCATGGCTGCGGTTACCCTTGACGCTGAATCACAGGCAGGAGCACCTGCAATGGTGTACTCAACGACGAACCTGAGTACACGAATGGCAAAACGTCATTTTTTCGGATGAATCCAGGTTCTGTTTACAGCATCATGATG
Source organism: Schistocerca serialis cubense (assembly GCF_023864345.2). Classification (NCBI taxonomy): domain Eukaryota; kingdom Metazoa; phylum Arthropoda; class Insecta; order Orthoptera; family Acrididae; genus Schistocerca; species Schistocerca serialis. Next base: position 1,230,807,669 of record NC_064638.1, on the reverse strand, counting down.
GTCGCTTCCGTGTTTGGCGACATCGCGGTGAACGCACATTGGAAGCGTGTATTCGTCATCGCCATACTGGCGTTCCACCCGGCGTGATGGTATGGGGTGCCATTGGTTACACGTCTCGGCCACCTCTTGTTCGCATTGACGGCACTTTGAACAGCGGACGTTACATTTCAGAAGTGTTACGACCCGTGGCTCTACCCTTCATTCGATGCCTGCGAAACCCTACATTTCAGCAGGATAATGCACAACCGCGTGTTGCAGATCCTGTAAGGGCATTTCTGGATACAGAAAATGTTCGACTGCTGCCCTGGCCAGCACATTCTCCAGAACTCTCACCAATTTTTAAAACGTCTGGTCAATGGTGGCCGAGCAACTGGCTCGTCACAATACGCCAGTCACTACTCTTGATGAACTGTGGTATCGTGTTGAAGCTGCATGGGCAGCTGTACCTGTACACGCCATCCAAGCTATGTTTGACTCAATGCCCAGGTGTATCAAGGCCGTTATTACGGCCAGAGGTGGTTGTTCTGGGTACTGATTTCTCGGGATCTATGCACCGAAATAGCGTGAAAATGTAATCACGTGTCAGTTCTAGTATAATATATTTGCCCAATGAATACCCGTTTATCATCTGCATTTCTTCTTAGTGTAGCAATTTTAATGGCAAGTAGTGTATGTTTAATCTGTGCACTGTATTAAATTTTACTACAATGACACCTTTCTTAATATCTTTACATGTTTCTCTGATTCATTTTGATTTCATCTAATTCCTGTTCCTGTTAATTTCATTCCTAAGCAGTCCACTCTATACTGCCGACTTCCCGCCTCTTTCTTAAGACTGCTCCATTTTCTTCGTCTGTCCATAAAAGCTCCAACATTTACTGAGCCGTGCCTGGCTCCCGCTCTACGGTCCTGCCTTAATTAATTTTTTTTTTAATGTTCCACACCTACGCATCAACTCACGATGGTTTTATTTATTCAATTGTCCTCTGCCTCAGAGAAGTTCCGTTTGTGCATTGTGATCTACACTGACGGAAAAAAATGAAATCGCCAAGAAGAAGTTGTGGGCTAGAAACTAAAGCTGGTAGGCATTGTTGTACATCTCAAAGATGATGTCTAACAAAATTTCGCTCCAGTCGTGTAAGAGTGGTGTTAGTAGCGCCACTATGAAGATACAAATCAAACTTGCTTGAAATATACGCTTTAACGGTAGTGAGTTATAGTTACCTTTGAGACTGGACGTGGTGACCTGACACTAGGCACTGCCGAGACGGAAGACCATCATCTTCAACGAATAGCCCTTGAGCAGCGCTGGCCCCGACTTACGCATTGGTTTAAACCTTGACTGTTACTCTGCGTTTGGTTTCCCGCTTTTATTGCGATTATGCCATGGTTCTCCCTCTTTCTACGTGTGGCAGCAGAGGCGTGTATCGATATTCACACCTGTACTATCTTTGGTCTGGTGCTGCCGGTGTGCAGCAGTCGGTCGGGTGGTATGGATCAGCCAGGAAATCTCCGCGCGGCGCAGTGGGCCGGGCCAGCTGGCGGTCTCTACGTATTGTCGAAGTGTGTGGGAGCTGTTCAGATTACTACGAGGTTCGTGGCTCACTGACCCAGGACATCAAAGTTGAGTGGTGATTTAATTACCGAAGCCAGTCTGTTCACATTGTCCGTTGGTTTTCATGGTTGGCTGTTGGGAGTATTCTCGTGAGCAACAGCTAGTGTTAGAGTTGGCGAAAGTTCGGCCGCCATCCGGTGTAATTTAACTGTATTTTGGTTATTTGAAGTCCAAGTGCACCAGCGGAATTTTCTGCCTTGTGGCCGTTAGCGTTCCGATTACCTGTCCTGGCCGCTGACATAAAATTCAGACACTGTCCTTTCCTCACCGTGTTGTCGGTGTGTAGTTTTGACAGCTTATGCATACTTGGTTGTGGGCGGCTACGCCTTTTACGGTTTGGCTTTGGAGTTCCTTGTGTACTGTTCGGGTGGAAAGCAAGTCGTCTTGTCGGTGGGCCCGTTGACTGTCTCTTGGTTGGGTTGCCGGCGGATCGGATATAGCTGGACCGACTGACTACCTGTCTCCCCTAAGCGAACGTTAATATTTCAAGTGCAGACCGATCCCCGGAAACTCCTGAGCCTCGGTGGCTGCACTGCCTTTTCTTATTGGTGTTTGAATGTGTATTTTAATGGCTCGTAGCCGATGGTTTGAATCTGTATGCTTTTAGTTCTGTTTTAAATCATGGGCCTTCAGCCGTTTTAAAAATTAAAGAAGTTGTGCCCTTAAACCGTAAGATCTTGTGACATATTCAGTCGACAGTTAAGGTCGGAAATTTTGAGCCGCAATGTTTGGGCAACTAAATAAAGTTACATGTGATCGAGTGTAACTGACAGCCGCTCATTTTTGGCCCCTGTCCACAGTTCCAAATACCTGTTCTGTCTTGCAGATTTAACCGGGCGTGCTGTCCGGGGTGGCCGAGCGGTTCTAGGCGCTACAGTCTAAAATAGCGGGACCGCTGCGGTCGCAGGTTCGACTCCTGCCTCGGGCATGGATGTGTGATGTCCTTAGGTTAGTTAGGTTTAAGTAATTCTAAGTTCTAGGGTACTGATGATCTCAGAAGTTAAGTCCCATACTGCTCAGGATCGTTTGAACCATTTAACCAGGCGTTTCAGCTCTGACGCATCATACTGCTTCTGCAGCAGCAATTTGAGCAGCAATTGGCACCATAAAGACACAACGAACTGTCACAAATCGGTTACTTCTATGACAGCTCAGAGTCAAACGCTCTGTAGTGTGCACTCCACCGACCTAAAACAACCACTATTGGCGACTTCAGTGTTGGCAAGCGAGAGCTCTTCAGAGGGAGGATGGAGGTCTGTTGTGTTTTCTAATTAAAACTGGTCCTGTTGGTTAGAAAGAGACCATCTGACAGCCTGCAACCAATTTGTCTTCGTGCTAGAAACACTGGACCTGCGCCTCGTGTTATGGTCTGGAGTGCGATTTCGTCTGACAGCAGGTGCGTTCCCATGGTTATCCCACGCACCCTGACAGAAAAATTGTACATCAGTCTGGTGATTTGACCAGCTGTGTGCCATTCATGAACATCATCCCAGAGGACGTTTTGCAACAGCGTGACGCTCGGTCTGATACTGCCGTTATAACGCAACATGTTCTGCAGAGTGTAGACATAATGTCTTGGCCTGCACAAACAGCACTAATCGACCCTATATTGACAGACCAAGTGCAAGAGGCACGGAACTCCATCCCACAGACTGGCATCCGGCACCTGTTCAACACAATGCACGCATCTTGCATTCAGCATTCTGGCGGTTACGTCAGCTATTAATGCACGAGTATTTTATTTTACATTTGCAATGGCTTGTCTCACCTTAACATTAACTTGTGGTCTTGAAGTGTTAATCAGTTAAGTACGAGTATTGTCCAGAAAGTAAGTCCCGATTGGTCGTGAAATGTAAACCATAGTGAAAACCAGAAACGTTTTATTTGCAACAGTTAGGTACACGTGCCACCTACTTCTCTACATAGTCGCCGCTCTAACTTCGATTTTTTTGTAGTGTTGTATCAACTTTCCAATATCCTCGTCATAGCAAGCAGTTGCCTGTACTTTCGGCCAGCTATCTGCACTGGTCTGGAGTTCGTTGTCTGTGGAAAAATCTTGTCTTCATAGCCAGCGGTTTGTAACCTCCCCCTCGACCTTAATGACAGTGAAAAATTAAACCGCGTGTACCTAATGGAAATTTGGGAAAAGCAATCGTCATCGAAGTTAATCTGTCGGTAAAGAGGGAGGAAAGTGTTACATCTAAACGAAAGGAAAAATGCAAATGAAACTGGTGGAAATTAATTTTGAAAAGAAAGTATACGTGCGGTCGTTACGTTAACAATTAATTGGCGTTAATTAGATATTTGAGATTTGGGGAAAATTACCATCGCCAGTCCTATGGACAACTACTATAATAACTGAAAATGAAAGATTAATGCACGTATAATTAGCACTAAAGGCGTGGCAACTGAAGGTTGACACGTGTTGTGCGAAAACAGATGTTTGTCAGAAGTAATAAATTTCGCTACACTCTGACTTAATTTAGCAAAAGAATTAATATAACCAGAAAACTGAAAGTTAATTTAGTGACTGAAATTAATAGTGAACTTGTAAGTAGGCTGTTTATGTTTTCGCTATGTAAGTAGGCTGTTTATGTTTTCTCTATGTAAGTAGGCTGTTTATGTTTTCTCTATGTAAGTAGGCTGTTTATGTTTTCTTATTGGCAACGTTACGTAGCGCTCAATATGAAAATCACTGGCTGTGCTGTGTGCAGTCTGTGGCTAGTTTGCATTGTTGTCTGCCATTGTAGTGTTGGGCAGCGGTAGCTGGATGTGAACAGCGCGTAGCGTTGCGCAGTTGGAGGTGAGCCGCCAGCAGTGCTGGATGTGGGGAGAGAGATGGCGGAGTTTTGAAATTTGTCATGAACTGCTATATTTATATATGATGATATCAAGGTAAATACATTGTTTGTTCTCTATTAAAATTTTTCATTTGCTAACTATCCCTATCAGTAGTTAGTGCCTTCAGTAGTTTGAATCTTTTATTTAGCTGGCAGTAGTGGCGCTCACTGTATTGCAGTAGCTTGAGTAGCGAAGATTTTTGTGAGGTAAGTGATTTGTGAAAGGTATAGTTTAATGTTAGTCAGGGCCCATTCTTTTGTAGGGATTATTGAAAGTCAGATTGCGTTGCGCTAACAAAATATTGTGTGTCAGTTTAAGGACAGTCATGTATAAATTGTTCTAAGGGGACGTTTCATATGTCGACCCTTAGCCGAGGATACCTCACTGGAATCTTCTGATTTTTTCGTGTAGTTTGTGTAGTTAGTGTAGAATTTGTTTATTGCTAGCGCGTAATTGTAGAGAGAATCTCCTTTGTAGTTGCAGTCTTTCATTGTTGTACAGTAAAACAGTTGTGGCATGCATGTAGATTTGCACCAAGTATTTCACAGCTGCAATTAACTAGATATTATTTTCAGTGCTATGTTAATGTGTTTTCTTATTTTGCTCTTCAAATTGTGCTTTTCTGTGTTGTCGTGTGAAATATTGTGACAATAATGGCGTGTGAAAAACGTAATACTAGGCTCCAAAGTAAACTGAGAAATAATAGTGACGACAAGCGTAGCTTACCAGGACTGCTGTGTAATGAATTAACAGACATTGAAAGTAGTAATTTGGTAACTGTGCATAGGGAAATGGAGCGGGAGTCAAATAATGGTGTAGACAGTGAAACAGGTAGTGAACAGGGAAGCATTATCGATCGATCGGTAGGCAACACCTCGCCTCAGGAATCGGGAATGACAGAACACAATATTGCAAATACTGTAGACTCAGGTTTTGGGTTCTCACCGTTTTCTCAAATGAGTCAAGACACATTTTCCGCTTGTCAAAATGTGAATGTTGCCGGCGCAAATTCACTGCCGAAAATCACTGAGGAACATGTTTCAGACACCAGTGCATTGCTATTACAATTAATGCAACAAATGGGACAAAAGCTTGAAAAGTTAGACACAGTGGAACAAAATCTTCAAAAGTTAGACACAATGGAACAACACCAGAGACAAACACAGCAACAGTTAGACGCAATGGGACAAAATCTTCAAAAATTAGACACCACACTTGAACAAACACGTGAAGATTTAACTAGTGAGTTACATAACATTGAATCGAAATGTCAAAAAGTCTGTAATGACGTAAAAACACAAATTTGTGAGCATTTCCAACCTATTTTTTCGCGGCATGAAAATGCATTACAGAATCAAGAAGCAGCCATAAAAGAACTGCAAACTATTGTTCATGAAAATCATGAGACCTTGCAAGCTAAATTTGACTCAGTTGCATCTACCAATTTGGTTACGCAACTTGCAAAAACTCAGGAAAACTTAAAGGACACAGTAGATACTCTGAAAACTGGTTCAGAAAGACACATGGAGGAAATTAGTTCATTATAGAGAAAGTAGTTGAACTTTCAGAACAGCTAAATAATTTATCTACGAAGGTAGATGATAATCTGAATGACACAAAACCGGTAGTCTTTAATGACACAGAACAGTGCGAACAAATTAGGAAATTCAAACAAAATCAGAATCAAATTAATACGCAACACCAAAGAGAAATCCGGGAAGTACAAGATCAGCTGACTCAGGTAATACAAGAATTGCGTATTTCAGAGGCCACTCGCGCTCCAATACGGGAAGAGGGACATAGAAATATGGAACAGCCACAAAATAATAACTCAGGGCACTTCGGAAATTATGAAAGAAATTGGCAAGGTACACCGAATTTTGAGATGGAACAGCCGAAACTACGTAACAATGACCGACATGCGACTCGCCGACATGATGATTTTGACTATAAGCTGTTCATTACTACACGTAAATTCAAAACATTTAAGAATTCTGGCAACGACATTCATCCACAAGCATGTCTCCATCAATTCTCTCATTGTTTTCCTCCCAACTGGCCATTGGAGCACAGGTTAGAATTTATGTGTGGCTATTTAGAGAATGAACCAGCTGTAAGAATGCGATCGGTCATTCACGATTGTCACAGTGAAAGAGAATTTTACCATGCCTTCCTCTCAGCATATTGGTCTCAAGCTACACAAGACCGAGTAAAACATAGCATCATGATGATGAAACACTTTGAACAATCTGAATTTTCCAGTCTTGTGAAATATTTTGAAGACATGTTGCACAAGAATCAGTACCTGTCAAACCCATACAGCCCCTCAGAACTCATCCGCATTTGCTTAATCAAATTACCTGAACGTTTACGACATATTATTTTGGCAGGACGTTGCAAAGACGACGTTGAAGCTTTTCAGGGACTCTTACAAGAATTAGAAATTGACACAGACAGTTGCGGGATGCGAAAACAGGAAAACAATCGCTACAGGTCACATCCGTCACAATTCCGTGACGACAGAAACACTAACTGGACGCGACAAGGCTATTCTTACAACGCAAATCGTGACCAAAACAGACACCACCCATATGACAACCACTGGCAGAGTAATAATAGTTATAGAGAAAGATCGCATTTCCGTAGTAATGAATATGACAGAGATTACCATAGAAACAGACAATATGGGAACAAAAACGATTATTATCAAGGGAGACAGAATAACTTCAGACGCAACAGTTCAGCGCGCAGTTACGATTCCGGGAGAAATTCTCCACCACATGACCGACAAACAAGAAAGTATGTAAACTACCGACAAAACAACAGACCTGAATTCCATCAGAACTGGCGGGATTCAAACAGAGCAGGGTACTCTCGACAAGGTGAATTTGTAGAAGTTAGGTCTCCTAATCCCAATAACGGCACACGGCAACAAAGAGACAGACAATGACTCGCACCGCAGGCATACACGTGCGCCGGCTGGCTCCGAGAAAAATAACATTATATCTGGTACTGCTAATGAGATTTTAATGCAACATTTTGGTTTACTTGAAAATATATTATGGATTGAAAGTACTTTCTGTGAGATACCAGATGACACAGTGGTTAGTTTATGTGACAGCTACACGATTTTATCACGACGCTACTAATGAGTGACAATATACAATGTTGCTTTTGCGGTGTTTCTGTTTTATATCTGCACAGTTTTTCTGTTTTATTCTGGAAAGTAAAACATGTTTTAGTAGTAACTTTTGTGGTATAGCTACAATGAGACTGCCGTTTCCATAGCACAACAATACGTTACAGCACAGTAATTTCTTCATCACAACAATAAGTGTAATAACTAAGATATCTATACGCAAGGCATCTCACTTTTGTTTATCATGAGGTAAGTACATTGACTTCTGCAGAACTTAGCTTTCGGAGGACGATAACTACGACACTTCCACAGAGATTATGTTGCAACAAGACGCACATTTAGCGCTACAGGACACGTATTTGAGTGATTGATTTTGTACTTAAAATATTTATTTTTAAAGATATTTGGAGTACAATGATACAAAGGTTTTCCGTGATACATTTCATTCCATTGCTGTAATCTGTAACACGTGAGGGTATAATTACATTAATCCTCAGGGGGGTACACGCCTACTTTGTGTACCATGTGTTTGGCAAGCACAAGGAGCCCTAGCTAATATGGTATTGCTTATACAACTTTACACATCGGTACCATATTTCTCTAACACAAATTACACAGCTATCTGATTATTTGACAGAGAAACAAACATTCTTTTTACTACATCACACATCGGTACCATATTTCTCTAACATAAATTACACAGCTATCTGATTATTTGACAGAGAAACAAACATTCTTTTTACTACATCAGTGACAGATGTTTACGCAATTACAGAGTTGAATTACTTCACACTTATGAAATTGTATTTTGTCTGTACTGTGTGAACTGTTCATATTTTTTCGGACCCATTGTGATACTATGAGAGCTTTGAATGATGTATTTGGTATGGGATCACGATTTTTGAAGTACGTTTGAGGCAGATGACACTTTTGACATGAGCAGAGAATTCTTTTTAGGTTCTGAAATTATTGGAGGAAGCTACGACGATTTTGAGGTTTGGCTTAGGTGTTATGGTATTACTATGATAACTATGTGTATTATGCTGTTGTGGTATGTTTATGATCAGTAAGCTGATGCTATATGAGGAGTTTGATTATGCTACGTATTTCTTATGATGAAATACTGAAGAAGTGTCGATGAATAAGGTAAGGAATAATGAGTAGTGATTAGGGACTCTGATTTGTGAAAAAGGTTGTTGGAAACCAAGAATCGTACTTTAAGAGTTAAGAAATGTGTGTATATGCGACAATGTATCACAATGCTGGCGAAAATTTTTTGGACGCTGTTATATTTATAGGATTTTGTTTCTACACATTTGTAACGCAAATTCTCGACCTGTGAAATTTTTTATATGAGACTGTCACTGTAGCGAAAATTGCTGTCGTAAATATTTCCGTAAGAAAGTTAAGTGACCACCTGCACATAATGCGTCGTGGGCACGCAGCTGTGTCAGACGCCGGGAGAACAAGTCATTAGTGAGTGCCTCATCAGAAGCACAGGTAGAAAAAAAGAAAGGGGAGGCCATTGTCCTCGCTACTGACATTTCCTTGTTGAAAGCATACTGTGGAGCTCGTAATTTATGATATTTACTAAATTACCTAATGAAATGACGAGTAATATTTTTATGTCTATACACCTGATTATGACTACTGTCTCTCTAGTTGAGAGATTTTTCTAACTAACTTATGAAATGCCTAATGACTACTGAATGATGTTCTTATGCTTTACTTTGTACATAGTTGCTTATTTCATTTGATATCTAGTTTCTAGCTGCACTGCAGCATTGGTTAAAATAAAATTTTATAGATGTACTAATATAAATATTTTCTGTCTACAGATCGAGTAAATAATAATTTTTTCAAAAAAATGAGGGAGCACAAAATGACATTTACCTTCACAGGAACTGCATTCATAATTTTCTTTTCAAGTAATTGGTAACTTTTTGGTAGAATAACTTCTTGTGGTGCACCACTTTAATTACATAGACATTAAGATGTGAATATACATTTCCCTTATCTGCATTGTTGTTTTTACTGTAATATTTTTTCTGCTAGAGCTATGTCATATTTAGGTATAAGTTACTGCTGTTTGCCAGGCATAGTGTTACTGAATTTGACTTTGTGTTACTCTGCTAAGCCAGTTTACTACTGACTTATTTTTCTTGTTTGCTGCTCATTGCCTTATATTAGTTGTAATTTATGCTGCTTGCTTTGCCTTTTGGATTTTTTATCATTGCTGTTTGTGTTAATTGTTTTGTGCTGCTGCATTGCCTCGTTCCTTAGTTTAGTATCTGAGCTCAGTAGATTTAAGTTAGCTTAAGAGGGGGTAGACTACATAAGAAACTGACTATGGACAATAGGGAAAAAATGCATTGAGAAGTTATATGAAAAATATTTGGGCCAAAATGAGTATTGTACACTGAGAAATAATTATTTTGAAGTAAATATGAATAGAATACAGAAAGCAAGTATAGATAGGACTTTTTGGGAATAATGATGAATGAAGGGAGATCTCCAAGAAGTTAAGAAAGTTTTGTTTGCAAAATACTGCAGTAAAACAAACCCTGTCCTTTCCTTTTGTATTATTTTGCTATGTATGTATGTACCATTGTGTATTTGTCTTTTTCTTGTCTTTATGTGTTTAGCTGATGAGAGCTATGTTGTAGAATTTTTCTAATACTATGTAATTTACTTTGTAAAGATTTGAGACATTATTTATCTGTTCTGTTTTAATGCTCATATGTGAAGGTGATGTTTCAAAAGTTATTCTGATCTTTATGTATGTACTTATGTCATTATTTTTGTAAAACTGATGTATACGTTTATTTCTATTCTTTTGTAAAGCCTGTGTTACTACAAATGTTATCTGTATTGTTATGTTCTTTAATGATGTATTTTGTACCTTTGTAATTGTATTCTTATGTTGTAAATTTATAATTGTATAGACACCAGTTCTTCAAATTAAGTTACATTTCACTGCACACGTTTCTGTTGGTCATAGTATATGGACAATATGTGAGAAGTTGGGACTGTTAGTGTTTGCACATGTGTTACTAATTCAGCAAGGGACTGGATAACAGCATTGCTGGTTCTAAGTACAATTCCAAAAACTTTGTGAGTGCACAAGTGGTGGTTTATGGACTTGCTATATTCTCTGCAAGACTCTTCGATGGTGAATGTGCACCTGCACAATCGCAACAGATGGCTGCTGGTCATCTCTACAAGGACTACAGTGGGTCTGCACCTCTGGTGGCCCATCAATACCATTATCTCTACAAGGACTACAGTGGGTCTGCATCTATGATGACCCACCATGCCATTATTTCTACAAGGACTACAGTGGGTCTGCATCTTTGATGACCCACCATGCCATTATTTCTACAAGGACTACAGTGGGTCTGCACCTCTGGTGGCCCACCAATACCACAATCTCTACCAGGACTCCAGTGGGTCTGCTCTGTCATGACCTACCAATACTCTTCAAAACTTCGAATGACTCTGCTGTGGGTTTGCTCCATTGTGGCCCATTACCTGTCAGCATGTCAAGAGTCAGCACTGTCTTTCCGTTGGAAGGACAACACTACTTCTTCAAGACTGCATGGAAATCCACTACTTCTGTGTGCAATTTCTTTTACTAATGAGACTTTGTGAAAAAAAACCTGTAATTACTATTATGATGAATGATCAGGACTATCTTTATGGACTGTGAGAAAATTTTAGCTTTTGACCAACATTGTATCAATAAGTGTGTGCATTTGATTTCTTTGTTATTGTAATTATGAAAAATTTTATCAAATCATTATTGGCCACTGCCCAAAAAAAATTTGTAAAATTTTTTGTGGGGAGCATGGGGGCTATGTAAGTAGGCTGTTTATTTTTTCTTATTGGCAACGTTACGTAGCCCTCAATATGAAAATCACTGGCTGTGCTGTGTGCAGTCTGTGGCTAGTTTGCATTGTTGTCTGCCATTGTAGTGTTGGGCAGCGGCAGCTGGATGTGAACAGCGCGTAGCGTTGCGCAGTTGGAGGTGAGCCGCCAGCAGTGCTGGATGTGGGGAGAGAGATGGCGGAGTTTTGAAATTTGTCATGAACTACTATATTTATATATGATGATATCAAGGTAAATACATTGTTTGTTCTCTATTAAAATCTTTCATTTGCTAACTATCCCTATCAGTAGTTAGTGCCTTCAGTAGTTTGAATCTTTTATTTAGCTGGCAGTAGTGGCGCTCACTGTATTGCAGTAGCTTGAGTAGCGAAGATTTTTGTGAGGTAAGTGATTTGTGAAAGGTATAGTTTAATGTTAGTCAGGGCCATTCTTTTGTAGGGATTATTGAAAGTCAGATTGCGTTGCGCTAACAAAATATTGTGTGTCAGTTTAAGCAGTCCTGTATAAATTCTTCAAAGGGGACGTTTCAAACTTTGTTTCTGAAGCAGTACGAAATTCAATAAAATAACGTTAGTCTTGGGCTACCTCAACAATCATTTCAAAAGCTACTTGAATCTACGCAATTTAGAAATAAGAGATTTAACTTTGAACTTGAATTAAATGATTCTGAACAATTAACAATAGTAAAATTTAGTACGTACCAAGCTGAGCTGCAGTCACAGCTAAGCTAAAATACGGTAACAAAACTCGCACTCTTAATTTGTGCTTGTGTAATCTAATTATTGTAGCCAGCTATGACTACTTTAACTGAACTTCGAAATTAAAGCAGTGAAATCGAATGATATTATTTTAATGCTGGCGTTTGAATTTCAACGACACACAGGTTCATTCCGGAAAAGGAAGGGACACTGCTTGGTAATGCAATTGGGACAATGAGCAATAAGGTTGATGCTAAGTTGCTGTAATTATGTGAGGTAAATGGAACAATTTTAAAAGCTGAGGTCTGCCATAGAGTTCTAAAACTTTACGTGCTTCCAGTCTTCCTTGTTGGTTGATTGAAGGTTTGAAGTCGTCGGTCGAGGAGGTGGCGACAGTCACTCATTGTCGGCCGTCGCTGTTGCAGAAGCCGGATGTTGGCGCGCCTTCTTCTCGACACTGTCACCAGGTGGAACGGGCTCTTGATGTGCACCAGCTAATGCTTCCCGTCCGCGACACTGGTCAGAAACTATCATAGCAAGTCGAGCGCAATTACATGCTGCCAAGTCCCGAAAGCGCGGCAACTCGCGGGAGCGTCACTCAACACACCTGCTCCAACGCCCTACTCCAGCCAGACCCCGCTCTGCCCGCGTTCCGCGCGGCAGAATAAGCACTCCCAAAGATCCTTATCACTTTGGTTCTCCACCCGACCTATCAATGTAATCGTTCGATAGCACAGTTTTCCCTAGGCAAGACCCAGTGTAAAAATACAAATAATATTTACAAAACAAACAAATTATACATCGACATAAATTCATAAATACACTCCTGGAAATTGAAATAAGAACACCGTGAATTCATTGTTCCAGGAAGGGGAAACTTTATTGACACATTCCTGGGGTCAGATACATCACATGATCACACTGACAGAACCACAGGCACATAGACACAGGCAACAGAGCATGCACAATGTCGGCACTAGTACAGTGTATATCCACCCTTCGCAGCAATGCAGGCTGCTATTCTCCCATGGAGACGATCGTAGAGATGCTGGATGTAGTCCTGTGGAACGGCTTGCCATGCCATTTCCACCTGGCGCCTCAGTTGGACCAGCGTTCGTGCTGGACGTGCACACCGCGTGAGACGACGCTTCATCCAGTCCCAAACATGCTCAATGGGGGACAGATCCGGAGATCTTGCTGGCCAGGGTAGTTGACTTACACCTTCTAGAGCACGTTGGGTGGCACGGGATACATGCGGACGTGCATTGTCCTGTTGGAACAGCAAGTTCCCTTGCCGGTCTAGGAATGGTAGAACGATGGGTTCGATGACGGTTTGGATGTACCGTGCACTACTCAGTGTCCCCTCGACGATCACCAGTGGTGTACGGCCAGTGTAGGAGATCGCTCCCCACACCATGATGCCGGGTGTTGGCCCTGTGTGCCTCGGTCGTATGCAGTCCTGATTGTGGCGCTCACCTGCACGCCGCCAAACACGCATACGACCATCATTGGCACCAAGGCAGAAGCGACTCTCATCGCTGAAGACGACACGTCTCCATTCGTCGCCCCATTCACGCCTGTCGCGACACCACTGGAGGCGGGCTGCACGATGTTGGGGCGTGAGCGGAAGACGGCCTAACGGTGTGCGGGACCGTAGCCCAGCTTCATGGAGACGGTTGCGAATGGTCGTCGCCGATACCCCAGGAGCAACAGTGTCCCTAATTTGCTGGGAAGTGGCGGTGCGGTCCCCTACGGCACTGCGTAGGATCCTACGGTCTTGGCGTGCATCCGTGCGTCGCTGCGGTCCGGTCCCAGGTCGACGGGCACGTGCACCTTCCGCCGACCACTGGCGACAACATCGATGTACTGTGGAGACCTCACGCCCCACGTGTTGAGCAATTCGGCGGTACGTCCACCCGGCCTCCCGCATGCCCACTATACGCCCTCGCTCAAAGTCCGTCAACTGCACATACGGCTCACGTCCACGCTGTCGCGGCATGCTACCAGTGTTAAAGACTGCGATGGAGCTCCGTATGCCACGGCAAACTGGCTGACAGTGACGGCGGCGGTGCACAAATGCTGCGCAGCTAGCGCCATTCGACGGCCAACACCGCGGTTCCTGGTGTGTCCGCTGTGCCGTGCGTGTGATCATTGCTTGTACAGCCCTCTCGCAGTGTCCGGAGCAAGTATGGTGGGTCTGACACACCGGTGTCAATGTGTTCTTTTTACCATTTCCAGGAGTGTATATATATTACAAAACATAAAGACACAGAAATTTAATATCTTCAGGTAACAAAATAAGGAAAAAATTTATCGTACAATAGATGGAAATAGGAGGATATGCATTTCCGGCGTTACAGGTTCTTGTGAGCAGAGATGAGACTCAGGGGGAGCCAATTACGGACTGTATCGTGGGTGATCAAACACTTCTCATCGAAGACGCTGCAGGAGCGTCTTCATTGCCCCTGCAGTGTGTGGCTGAGAATTGGCATGAAGAAGGAACTGCTCAACAGTTGTGTTATTTGAGCTGCATTACAGAGGCGAAATTTCTAACCAGCCCCTCACACTTGCTGGGAGACGCAATTCCCTACGCATGTTTACCTGCTCATTGTCCACTCAAAACTAAAAAGAGCGATGCGACACGATCGACGGGCATACTAGAGACACTGCAGAACACATCTGTGCAAAGCTTTACCGCATTTTTCCAATGGTTTCCATTTCGCGACGAATCGGAACTTACTTTCTGGACAACCGTCGTATGTTACCTAGGTAAATGTATTCCCAGAATTTCAATACGTTACGTTAATTATATTTTGATGTTGCGATTTTTTTCCATCACTACATATTTTCAGTAATTCCTATTCAGAGTATTCATCTTTGTCCTTTTGTACTACAATAGCAACAACTAATTACAACGTACCTCTTGTGCTGTAAAAATCGGTAACGTGAAGATAATATAGCAAGACTGAGCTAAAAGAGGTAAAGGATACTGTTTACATTCGTAGCTTTTGTAGAGATTAGTCGTTCTATCGGCAGGATGACCCACGAAGAATTTAGAATGGAAAAGGAAACTATCGGACATAAATCCAAAGCAGAACTCACGGTAGAAACTTCGGATCCATTTGCGATTAAGACAGGAGTGACGCAAAGCGATGGACTACCTCCAGTCTTGTTTAATTGTGTACTTGAGAAAGTGATGACGCTTAGGTTGGTTGATTTGGAGGAAGGGGACCACAGAGCGAAAGCGAGGTGATCGGTCCCATCGGATTAGGGAAGGATGGGGAAGGAAGCCGGCCGAGCCCTTTCAGGCATTTGTCTGAAGCGATTTAGGGAAATCACGGAAAACCTAAATCGGGATGGCTGGACGCGGGTTTGAACCATCGTCCTTCCGAACGTGAGTCCAGAGAAACAACCACTGCCCCTCGTCGCTCGGTATTAGGCTTAAGCCACTGCATGAAAACCTAGGAAAAGCTGACTTAGATAACAAAGAAACTGAAGACAGAACAAAATATAGAAACAAAATTAAAAGGTGGGGAGGTTTCCAAGACAAACACCTTCAAACAGAAAGGTAAGAATGCGGACTGCGCAAGACAGGAAATAAATGAATGAACATGTCAAGTATTCCAGAAAGCGTAAAGCTAACATAGCTACTTGGACATTGTTCTTGACTGTCGTGTAACGAAAGAAGAAGGAAAATGTCTAACACCAACACGTTATGTCATTCATAACTCTCTCTTCTTTGTAAATAATGTTTTATTTTTATTTTGCACATACTTTGTTAATATTTATATTGACTTGTAATTTTTACTGAATGTTGCCGGTTTCTACACGTGTATTGTAAACTGTAAAATAACTGAATGACAAAAACTGTAACAAGAACAGGAGGACGAAACAAAATGAAACTTCAAGGGTTGATGCGGTGTAGGACGTTTCTTCATATTTTAAACATTTTAGTTAACCGACAGGGATACAGGGGTCCAGTAATGTGCAAATGAATAGAACAAACTCATATTTTACAAGGAATGGAAGCTCGGTATCTGTAACGAATTTTATCGCCCCATTTGTTGGATTCTTGACGGGCTATTGCTCCTTTAACTGTGAACATCAGTTGTCAGTCCCTCCAGTCCAGTTGAGTGCTTTTATGTATAGCAACAGCCTGTGTTATTTCTGTCCTCTCGACAGGAAATCATTGTGTTTGTGTTGAAATTGACATTTCACCTAAGAATCAAAAGTAGCTGTTCTTCCTGAACACACATCTCTTAGTGTAAGAGACAGTGCCTCTGTAATAGGTGTGGAAGAAATTAGTGTTTCGAGACTTACTAAGCCATATAGTGATACTGCCTCATTGTCTCCAAAGACAAAAGACAGATGTGGACGAAAATGAAAAACCACTCCTAGAACCGACAAATCTATTACGAAATGAATTCATTCTCACAAGACAAGTAAGGACCTTCAGAGAGATTTATTGGTTACTGGGGTTCAAATTGCGTCCTCGGCGGTACGGCATAGGCTTCTTGATTGTGGGCCGAAGGCAGGAAAGACATTAAAGAAAGTTCAAAAAATGGTTCAAATGGCTCTGAGCACTATGGGACTCAACTTCTGAGGTCATTAGTCCCCTAGAACTTATAACTAGTTAAACCTAACTAACCTAAGGACATCACACACATCCATGCCCGAGGTGTGGAGGAAACCTGCGACCATAGCGGTCTCGCGGTTTCAGACTGCAGCGCCAAGAACCGCACGGCCACTTCGCCCGGCTAAAGAAAGTTGTTAACACCTTACATGAAGACAAAACGGTTTGCATGGGCCAAAATACATAAATCTCGAACATTCCTATGACTGGAAACGTGTTATTTTCAGTGACGAGTCACATTTTATTGGTCGTCGATAGAGAGCAAGGATTGTCAGGTGAAGCACCCATGAGGCAATGAAAGCTGGCTATCTTGAAGACTGTAAAATAACCCACCGCCCCTAAAAGAAGTGGTTTCTTCGCTACACATGGCCCTGGGGAACTATTTCTAGTTGATGGCACGACCATTTCAAGCAAATACACGGAAATCCTTAGGCGCAAGATTTTGCCATTCCTACAAACCTTTTCAGATGTTCAACATGATCTGGCACCGTCTCACACTCGTAAGACAGTCAACACATTCGTGGAAGAAAACAACATTATCGTGTGGCAGTGATTCACACGACTTAAATCTCATCTAGAATACGCAGAGGGTTACAATAGGGGTACAATGAAAACTTACTTAGTCCCAGGTTCGAAACCTGCCACCGTTTAAATTGTGACTAATATCAGCATTGGCGGCTGAAATCTTCAGGCATAAGAAGTTCCTCATTCTACCAACGGCCTTGTCAAAGAGGGCGGAGGAGCGGACAGAGGTTCAGGGCACTCTCTTGTCCTAGGGGTGGGAAACTGCCCCTAAAGGCGGAAGAATCAGCAATGATCAACGGCATGAGCATGCAGAAAGCAATAGAAACCTCCGCATTAAAGACACATAACGCTTGTATGAGGGACATGTGGTCTGTAACAGAAAAAGTGTCGTGATGATCTCTCCATTGATAAAAGCTTCCGGTGGAATAGTCCCCCATTCGGATCTCTAGGAAGGGACCGCCAAGCGGGAGGTGACCGTGGGAAAAACACTGAATAATCAATGAAAGAATAACTTTCTATGTATCGGGGAGTGGATTGTAAGTAGCTTGAACGTGGTAGGGATGCTAGAAGAACTGAAAAGGGAAATGCAAAGGCTCAATCTAGATATAGCAGGGGACTGTGGTGTGAAATGTGGATTTCTTTCAGATGAGTGTAGTGTAATATCAATAGCAGCAGAAAATGGTATAACCGGAGTAGGATTCGTTACGAATCGGATAAGAGGGCAGAGGGTGTGTCTCTATGAGCAATTCATTGATAGGGTTGCTCTTATCAGAATCGACAGAAAATAAACACCGACAACGATAATTCAGGTATACATGCCAACGTCGTACGCTGAAGATGAAGAGATAGAAAGAGGAAAAAATGTTGATATTGAAATTGTAATACAGTACGTAAAAAGGGACTGGGATGAAGTTGTTGGAGTGGGAGTAGAAGTAAAGGCTACGTGAGAATATGGGTTTGGGACAAAGAATGAGAGAGGATAAAGACTATTTGAGTTCTGTAATAAATTTCAGCTCGGAATAGCGAATACTCTGTTCGAGAACCACAAGCTGAGGAGGTGTGCTTGTAAAGGATGATAGGGGAAGATTTCAGTTAGGTTACATCACTCCAACTGCATACACCCCACACCATTACAGAGCCTGTACCACTTTTTTCCCCGTTGACATGAAAGCTCCAAGGATTCATGACGTTGTCTGCTTACGTATACAAGTCCATCCGCTAGACACAATTTGAAACAATATTAGTCCGACAATGCAACACATTTCCCGTCATCAACAGACAATGTCGGTGTTAACGGGCCCAGGCGAGGTGTATAGGTTTGTGTGTGCAGTCATCAAGGGAACACGAGTGGGTCTATATCGATTATGTTTCTCTGAATGGTACGCACACTGACACTCGTTGATGGCCCAGCACTGAAATCTGCAGCAATTTGCGGAAGGATTGCACTTTTGTCACCTTGAGCGATTCTCTTCAGTCGTCATTGGCCCCGTTGTTGCAGGATGTTTTTCCGGCTGCAGCGATGTCAGTGATTTGATGTTTTACCGGATTCCTCATACTCACAGTACAATGAAAACTTACTTAGTCCCAGGTTCGAAACCATGTCAGTGATTTGATGTTTTACCGGATTCCTCATACTCACAGTACTCTCGTGAAATGGTGGTAAGGGAAAATCCCTACTTCATCGCTTCCTCGGAGATGCTGTGTCCCATCGCTCGTTCGCAAACGTTCAAACTCACTTAAATCTTCATTACCTGCCATTGATCTAACAACTGCGCCAGACACTTGTTTTCTTTTATAGGCGTTGCTGAGAGCACGGCCGTATTCTGCCTGTTTAAATATCTCTGAATGTGTTTCTTTGGAGCTTCAGAGTAGTTATTTATTGGGACCACCATAGTCTATTGCCGGTTTAGCAGACCAATGAACTCTGGATAAGGTGTTGGCGTACTTGCGAGCGTGGCGTGAGGTAAGTTTTTGCTGTCTAATGAAGCGGTTGTTGCTTGCGGCACGATGGGGTGGTAAGATGCAGTTTTAAAGTGTGCAACATGAGGACATCGTTTTGTAATATACTAGTAATTTTGGTATCCGCCCACAGAAATCCAGAGTAATCCTGAGTAATTATTTTCTTGGTTAGGGACTTCACTGAAACGTTCGTGCTTAGGAAGGGTGTCTTCTATGTGCAGAACTGATCTTCGTTGTTTTGTGAGAAGAGTAGATTTCAATACGGAATCTATCTGATGTTAATTCATCCAAATGGTATAACATTTACTTTCATCAAATTACGTACCAATGTGTTTTTGTCGGTGTTTATAGAATGTGCTATGTTTGATTTCCTCTAATGTTGGAACATTGTTGCCGCGTGTTTCCCGAGAATTAATGTCACACGTTCTATCGTGGTTCAGCTACCTTCAGCAACAATTGTACGGATTCATATTGAAACATTCTTTTATCAACTTTCATTGCCATCATTTCCCTACTTTGATGAGCTTCTAACGACTTACGCTTAGCAGCATAAAACACTTGAAGGGGAGCATACTAATTATCTTCAGGAGAACTAGAACTTTTCTAGAATTCTTACCGCAGATGATTGAGAACTAGAGTCAATCACTGTCATTATATTTGGTGCTTCTATGCATGATTTTCCAAAACAAAAGCTTGGTGTCAGTGTTGACGGAAGCGGCAGAGTCGTAATCCTTCCTCCTACTGAAAGTGTGGTGTTTCAAATGGTTCAAATGGCTCTAAGCACTGTGGGGCTTAACATCTGAGGTCATCAGTCCCCTAGACTTAGAACTATTTCTACATCTACATCTACATTGATACTCCGCAAGCCACCCAACGGTGTGTGGCGGAGGGCACTTTACGTGCCACTGTCATTACCTCCCTTTCCTGTTCCAGTCGCGTATGGTTCGCGGGAAGAACGACTGTCTGAAAGCCTCCGTGCGCGCTCTAATTTCTCTAATTTTACATTCGTGATCTCCTCAGGAGGTATAAGTAGGGGGAAGCAATATATTCGATACCTCATCCAGAAACGCACCCTCTCGAAACCTGGCGAGCAAGTTACACCGCGATGCAGAGCGCCTCTCTTGCAGAGTCTGCCACTTGAGTTTATTAAACATCTCCGTAACGCTATCACGGTTACCAAATAACCCGGTACCGAAACGCGCCGCTCTTCTTTGGATCTTCTCAATCTCTTCCGTCAACCCGACCTGGTACGGATCCCACACTGATGAGCAATACTCAAGTATAGGTCGAACGAGTGTTTTGTAAGCCAAATCCTTTGTTGATGGACTACATTTTCTAAGCACTCTCCCAATGAATCTCAACCTGGTACCCGCCTTACCAACAATTAATTTTATATGATCATTCCACTTCAAAATCGTTCCGCACGCATACTCCCAGATATTTTACAGAAGTAACTGCTACCAGTGTTTGTTCCGCTATCATATAATCATACAATAAAGGATCCTTCTTTCTATGTATTCGCAATACATTACATTTGTCTATGTTAAGGGTCAGTTGCCACTCCCTGCACCAAGTGCCTATCCGCTGCAGATCTTCCTGCATTTCGCTACAATTTTCTAATGCTGCAACTTCACTGTATACTACAGCATCATCCGCGAAAAGCCGCATGGAACTTCTGCCACTATCTACTAAGTCATTTATATATATTGTGAAAAGCAATGGTCCCATAACACTCCCCTGTGGCTCGCCAGAGGTTACTTTAACGTCTGTAGACGTCCGCCATTGATAACAACATGCTGTGTTCTGTTTGCTAAAAACTCTTCAATCCAGCCACACAGCTGGTCTGATATTCCGTAGGCTCTTACTTTGTTTATCAGGCGACAGTGCGGAACTGTATCGAACGCCTTCCGGAAGTCAAGAAAAATAGCATCTACCTGGGAGCCTGTATCTAATATTTTGTGGGTCTCATGAACAAATAAGGCGAGTTGGGTCTCACACGATCGCTGTTTCCGGAATCCATGTTGATTCCTACATAGTAGATTCTGGGTTTCCAGAAATGACATGATACGCGAGCAAAAAACATGTTCTAAAATTCTACAAGAGATCGACGTAAGAGATATAGGTCTATAGTTTTGCGCATCTGCTCGACGACCCTTCTTGAAGACTGGGACTATCTGTGCTCTTTTCCAATCATTTGGAACCCTCCGTTCCTCTAGAGACTTGCGGTACACGGCTGTTAGAAGGCGGGCAAGTTCTTTCGCGTACTCTGTGTAGAATCGAATTGGTATCCCGTCAGGTCCAGTGGACTTTCCTCTATTGAGTGATTCCAGTTGCTTTTCTATTCCTTGGACACTTATTTCGATGTCAGCCATTTTTTCGTTTGTGCGAGGATTTAGAGAAGGAACTGCAGTGCGGTCTTCCTCTGTGAAACAGCTTTGGAAAAAGGTGTTTAGTATTTCAGCTTTACGCGTGCCATCCTCTGTTTCAATGCCATCATCATCCCGTAGTGTCTGCATATGCTGTTTCGAGCCACTTACTGATTTAACGTAAGACCAGAACTTCCTAGGATTTTCTGTCAAGTCGGTACATAGAATTTTACTTTCGAATTCAATGAACGCTTCACGCATAGCCCTCCTTACGCTAACTTTGACATCGTTTAGCTTCTGTTTGTCTGAGAGGTTTTGGCTGCGTTTGAACTTGGAGTGGAGCTCTCTTTGCTTTCGCAGTAGTTTCCTAACTTTGTTGTTGTACCACGGTGGGTTTTTCCCGTCCCTCACAGTTTTACTCGGCACGTACCTGTCTAAAACGCATTTTACGATTGCCTTGAACTTTTTCCATAAACACTCAACATTGCCAGTGTCGGAACAGAAATTTTCGTTTTGATCTGTTAGGTAGTCTGAAATCTGCCTTCTATTACTCTTGCTAAACAGATAAACCTTCCTCCCTTTTTTTATATTCCTATTAACTACCATATTCAGGGATGCTGCAACGGCCTTATGATCACTGATTCCCTGTTCTGTACATACAGAGTCGAAAAGTTCGGGTCTGTTTTTTATCAGTAGGTCCAAGATGTTATCTCCACGAGTCGGTTCTCTGTTTAATTGCTCGAGGTAATTTTCGGATAGTGCACTCAGTATAATGTCACTCGATGCTCTGTCCCTACCACCCGTCCTAAACATCTGAGTGTCCCAGTCTATATCTGGTAAATTGAAATCTCCACCTAAGACTATAACATGCTGAGAAAATTTATGTGAAATGTATTCCAAATTTTCTCTCAGTTGTTCTGCCACTAATGCTGCTGAGTCGGGAGGTCGGTAAAAGGAGCCAATTATTAACCTAGTTCGGTTGTTGAGTGTAACCTCCACCCATAATAATTCACAGGAACTATCCACTTCTACTTCACTACAGGATAAACTACTACTAACAGCGACGAACACTCCACCACCGGTTGCATGCAATCTATCCTTTCTAAACACCGTCTGTACCTTTGTAAAAATTTCGGCAGAATTTATCTCTGGCTTAAGCCAACTTTCTGTACCTATAACGATTTCAGCTTCGGTGCTTTCTATCAGCGCTTGAAGTTCCGGTACTTTACCACGCAGCTTCGACAGTTGACAATTACAATACCGATTGCTGCTTGGTCCCCGCATGTCCTGACTTTGCCCCGCACCCGTTGAGGCTGTTGCCCTTTCTGTACTTGCCCAAGGCCATCTAACCTAAAAAACCGCCCAGCCCACGCCACACAACCCCTGCTACCCGTGTAGCCGCTTGTTGCGTGTAGTGGACTCCTGACCTATCCAGCGGAACCCGAAACCCCACCACCCTATGGCGCAAGTCGAGGAATCTGCAGCCCACATGGTCGCAGAACCGTCTCAGCCTCTGATTCAGACCCTCCACTCGGCTCTGTACCAAAGGTCCGCAGTCAGTCCTGTCGACGATGCTGCAGATGGTGAGCTCTGCTTTCATCCCGCTAGCGAGACTGGCAGTCTTCACCAAATCAGATAGCCGCCGGAAGCCAGAGAGGATTTCCTCCGATCCATAGCGACACACATCATTGGTGTCGACATGAGCGACCACCTGCAGATGGGTGCACCCTGTACCCTTCATGGCATCCGGAAGGACCCTTTCCACATCTGGAATGACTCCCCCCGGTATGCACACGGAGTGCACATTGGTTTTCTTCCCCTCTCTTGCTGCCATTTCCCTAAGGGGCCCCATTACGCGCCTGACGTTGGAGCTCCCAACTACCAGTAAGCCCACCCTCTGCAACTGCCCGGATCTTGCAGACTGAGGGGCAACCTCTGGAACAGGACAAGCAGCCATGTCAGGCCGAAGATCAGTGTCAGCCTGAGACAGAGCCTGAAACTGGTTCGTCAGACAAACTGGAGAGGCTTTCCGTTCAGCCCTCCGGAATGTCTTTCGCCCCCTGCCACACCTTGAAACGACCTCCCACTCTACCACAGGTGAGGGATCAGCCTCAATGCGGGCAGTATCCCGGGCAACCACAGTCTTAGTCCGATCAGGGGATGCGTGGGACGAGCTGGCCGTCCCCGACAAACCCCCATCCGGACCCCCACAGTGATGCCCATTGGCAACAACCTCAAGCTGTGTGACCGAAGCCAACACTGCCTGAAGCTGGGAGCGAAGGGATGCCAACTCAGCCTGCATCCGAACACAGCAGTTGCAGTCCCTATCCATGCTAAAAACTGTTTTACAAAGAACTTCTGAACTAATCTCCAGAGAGCGCAAACAAATCGACAAAATTTAAACGGTTATTAAAATACAAGATTGCCTAGTAAATGCAGTAATGCTGCTACTTGCGCACTGCTGACACTGCTCGGCGGCGGAAGGAGACTAAGCGAAATTACACTATTCAGGTACTAAGACGCGATGCTACACTCTCAAATACTATAATACGCCCGGAATTTATGAATTAAACAATGCAAGTACCAAAAACACGCAAAGAAATTAAGAATTAAACTATGTGACAAATGAGTGAGCTAGGAGTATACGACTTGCTGCTCAGCTGCTTATCCAACGGCGGCAGGGAGCACACTGACTGTGACCAACCGACACTGGCCGTTCAAAACAAAAACAGTAGACAAACGACTACGCGAATTTACACTATTCAGGTACTAAAACGCGATGCTACAACTCTCAAATACTATAATACGCCCGAAATTTATGAATTAAACAATGCAAGTACCAAAAACACGCAAAGAAATTAAGAATTAAGCTATGTAACAAACGAGTGAGCTAGGAGTATACGACTTGCTGCTCAGCTGCTTATCCAACGGCGGCAGGGAGCACACTGACTGTGACCAACCGACACTGGCCGTTCAAAACAAAAACAGTAGACAAACGACTACGCGAATTTACACTATTCAGGTACTAAAACGCGATGCTACAACTCAAATACTATAATACGCCCGAAATTTATGAATTAAACAATGCAAGTACCAAAAACACGCAAAGAAATTAAGAATTAAACTATGTAACAAACGAGTGAGCTAGGAGTATACGACTTGCTGCTCAGCTGCTTATCCAACGGCGGCAGGGAGCACACTAACTAATCTAAGGACATCACACATATCCATGCCGGAAGCATGATTCGAAGCTGCGACCATAGCAGCAGCGCTGTTCCAGACTGAAGCGCCTAGAACCGCTCGGCCACAGCGGCCGAAGAAAGTGTGGTGGCATGATGTCTTATACTCATGAGCTATGACACCAGCCTGAGCCCACATGGCCATACCACGGCAAGGGGCTAAAAGCTGTGATTTACATGGTTTTCTTGCAAAGTGAGATATTTTTACGGATCCTCATGTTCACACAAATGCAAGTCTCTTTTGCTACACCCACTGTAAATCGTTGGACTAAATAAGCGTTCCCTGCTTATTTAATAAACCAGGAGTACAAACTTTGTAAACAGATCGTGCTACTACTGTAATACGTATTTTTCTATTGTCTATTGTCAAACCACAATTTATGAATGATGTTTATATTTTATTAATGGGATTAAGGAGGAATAATTAATATTTGTCATGTTGGGAATAATTGTGTTAGCAGGGAATGTCTGCACCAAACTATCGTTGGCAAGAGAGACCGCACATTGATATAATTTTAAAAAGAGCGGGAGAGGCCGTGTATGGATACATTTTAAGAAAAGAGCGGGAAAGACCGCGCATTGATACATTTTGTAATGGTAGCAGGGATTGTCTGCACCAGAAAGCATTGTTGGCATGAGAGACCGCACTTTAGCGTTCGTAGGAAGTCAGTAGTAAGCGAGGTGTGAAGCGAGTCGGTAGCAGGTCTGAAGCGAGAGGTTGAGAGGAGCAGTGTGCCTTGCAGCCATCAGCTGTGATTTACAAGTGATTATAAACGGATGTACAGAGACATCAGCTAACTATCATCATAAGAGGAACTAATATTATTGAATTATTTTCTTTGCGAAACTCAAGACTACTGAAGGTATGTTTGCGCCTTGCTAGTTGTAAGATTATTGTAAAAAGTAAGTCCCATTTGAACGTTTGTAAAATCATTTCATTCAGAATATATTTAGTTTTTGCCAGTAATATTGTATTACTGATTATAATCCATCTCAAAAACCATCAACGTAAAACTTCGCAAAATTTTATTGTTGTCAAGAAAAAGTTTAACTATGAATTACGTAACTTCAGTGACATTAATTAAAGAATAACGTCAGCTTTGCTATTAAAGAATAACGTCAGCTTTGGTAATAAATAAATACACCCACTTATTATGAAAGCCCACCAGCAGTTAATAGAGTATAGTAAACCAGAGTAAGTATATTCATGTCGCAGTTCGATGTAGCAGTCAGATGGCGATCCAGTAACAGTAAAAAAGGTAAGGAACAGTTTTGGGTTATTGCAGATAACGACTGAGGGCCACGACGACGACACATTCTATGTTTCGTCGAAATAATCAGCAAATCGCTTTTAAGAAGCAGCATTTAAATTTGTATGCGAAGGTTGAGAAAGTGAATAAATTTCAAAGGGAAGATTTAATTTGTTATTATTATGCAAGAGATAGAAATCCTAAGGGAAGGTTTCATACGTTATCGTAGAAGGGAACAAAAGAGATGTAGAGGAGACGGGAAGGTTCTAAGTAGGCTGTTTATGTTTTCTCTATGTAAGTAGGCTGTTTATGTTTTCTTATTGGCAATGTTACGTAGCGCTCAATATGAAAATCACTGGCTGTGCTGTGTGCAGTCTGTGGCTGCTTTGCATTGTTGTAATACTCGCCATTGTAGTGTTAGGCAGCTGGCTGTGAACAGCGCGTAGCGTTGCGCAGTTGGAGGTGAGCCGCCAGCAGTGGTGGATGTGGGGAGAGAGATGGCGAAGTTTTGAAATTTGTCATGAACTGCTATATTTGTATATGATGATATCAAGGTAAATACCTTGTTTGTTCTCTATTAATATCTTTCATTTTGGTAACTATCCCTATCAGTAGTTAGTGCCTTCAGTAGTTTGAATCTTTTATTTAGCTGGCAGTAGTGGCGCTTGCTGTATTGCAGTAGCTTGAGCAGCTAAGATTTTTGTGAGGTAAGTGATTTGTGAAAGGTATAGTTTAATGTTAGTCAGGGCCATTCTTTTGTAGGGAATTTTGAAAGTCAGATTGCGTTGCGCTAACAAAATATTGTGTGTCAGTTTAAGCACAGTCTTGTAGAATTGTTCAAAGGGGAAGTTTCATATGGCGACCCTTAGCCAAGGATACCTCACTGGAATCTTCTGATTTTTTGTTGTAGTTTGTGTAATTAGTCTAGATTTTGTTTATTGCTAGCGCGTAATTGTAGAGAAAATCTCCTCTGTAGTTGCAGACTTTCATTGTTGTACAGTAAAACAGTTGTGGCATGCATGTAGATTTGCACCAAGTATTTCGCAGCTGCAATTAACTAGACATTATTTTCAGTGCTATGTTAATGTGTTCTCTTATTTTTGATCTTCAAATTGTGTTTTTCTGTGTTGTCGTGTGAAATACTGTGACAATAATGGCGTGTGAAAAACGTAATACTAGGCTCCAAAGTAAACTGAGAAATGACAGTGAAAATGAAAGCAGTGTGTTAGCGCCACCGAGTAATGAATTAACTGATGTTCAAAGTAGTAATTTAGTAATTGTGCATAGGGAAATGGAGCGGGCGGCAAACAATGGCATGGACAGTGAAACAATTAGTGAAGAGGGAAGCATTATCGATCGATCGGTCGGCAACAGCTCGCCTCAGGAATACGAAATGACAGGACACAATTTTGCAAATACTGTAGATTCAGGTTTTGCGTCCTCACCGTTTTCTCAAATGAGTCAAGACACATTTTCTGCTTGTCAAAATGTGAATGTTGCCGGTGCAAATGCACTGCCGAAAAGCGTAGAGAAACAGATTCCAGACACTAATACATTATTATTGCAATTAATGCAACAAATGGAACAAAATCAGAGACAAATGGGACAAAATCTTAAAAAGTTAGACACAATGGAACAACACCAGAGACAAACACAGCAACAGTTAGACGCAATGGAACAAAATCTTCACACCATGCTTGAACAAACACGTGAAGATTTAACTACTGAGTTACATAACATTGAATCGAAATGTCAAAAAGTCTGTAATGACGTAAAAACACAAATTTGTGAGCATTTTCAACCTATTTTTTCGCGGCATGAAAATGTATTACAGAATCACGAAGCAGCCATAAAAGAACTGCAAACCATTCTTCATGAAAATCACGACACCTTGCAAGCTAAAATTGACTCAGTTGCATCTACCGATTCGGTTACGCAACTTGCAAAAACTCAGGAAAACTTAAAGGACACAGTAGATACTCTGAAACTTGGTTCAGAAAAACATACAGAGGAAATAATTTCACTATCGGATAAAGTAGCTGAACTTCCAGATCAGTTCACTAACTTATCTACAAAGGTAGATGATGATCTGAATGACACAAGACCTGTAGCCTTCACTGACACTGAAGAGTGCGAACAAATTAGGAAATTCAAACAAAATCAGAATCAGATTAATACGCAACACCAAAGAGAAATCCGGGAAGTACAATATCAGCTGACACAGTTAATACAAGAATTACGTATTTCAGAGGATACTCGCGCCCCAATACGGGAAGAGGGACACAGAAATACGGAACAGCCACAAAATAATAACACAGGGCATTTCGGAAGTTATGAAAGAAATTGGCAATGTGCACCGAATTTTGAGATGGAACGGCCGACACGACCTAACAATGACCGATATGCGACTCGACGACATGATGATTTGGACTATAAGCTGTTCATTACTACACGTAAATTCAAAACATTTAAGAATTCTGGCAACGACATTCATCCACAAGCATGGCTCCATCAATTCTCTCATTGTTTTCCTCCCAACTGGTCATTGGAGCACAGATTAGAATTTATGTGTGGCTACTTAGAGAATGAACCAGCTGTAAGAATGCGATCGGTCATTCACGATTGCCACAGTGAAGGAGAATTTTACCATGCCTTCCTCTCAGCATATTGGTCTCAAGCCACACAAGACCGCGTAAAACATGGCATCATAATGATGAAACATTTCGAACAATCTGAATTCTCCAGTCTTGTGAAATATTTTGAAGACATGTTGCACAAGAATCAGTACCTGTCAAACCCATACAGCCCCTCAGAACTCATCCGCATTTGCTTAATCAAATTACCTGAACATTTACGACATATTATTTTGGCAGGACGTTGCAAAGACGACATTGAAGCTTTTCAGGGACTGTTACAAGAACTGGAAAGTGACACTGACAATCGCGGAACGCGAAAACAAGGACACAACAATTGCAGGTCACATCCGTCACAATTCCGTGACGACAGAAACAATAACCGGACACGACTGGTCTATTCTTACAACGCAAATCGTGACCAAAATAGACACCACCCGTACGACAACCGTTGGCAGAGTAATAATAGTTACAGAGAAAGATCGCATTTCCGTAGTAATGACTATCACAGAGACAATCAGAGAAACAGACAATATGGGAACCAAAACAAGTATTATCAAGGGAGGCAGAATAACTTCAGACGCAACAGTTCGGCGCAGAGTTACGATTCAGGGAGAAATTCTCCACCACATGACCGACAAACAAGAAACTATGTAAACTACCGACAAAACGACAGACGTGAATTTCATCAGAACTGGCGGGATTCTAACAGAGCTGGGCCCTCTCGGCATGGCGAATTTGTAGAAGTTAGGTCTCCTAATCCCAATAACAACGCGCGCCAACAAAGAGACAGACAATGACTCGCGCCGCAGGCACCCACGTGCGCCGGCTGGCTCAGAGAAAAATAACATAGACGCTAACCTTGAGAAAAATTCCAGTATTCTTTGCCGACGTATACCGCATGACAATTGCATTCAAGTTCAAACTCTGAGTACTATGAAGAGTAAAGGTTTACACCAGGTTTCACATGTAAAACCATTTATTGAAAGATAATCTGCTTTTTAAATTTGTCTTTGTCATAAAATTTTTCGCTTCACATTACTAATATGCTTTGTCAGACTTAGAATCTGTTAACATACAACAATGTTTGAAGTTAAATATCCAATCAAGAACCAAGAGAACTTATTAAAACAGAAATGACGAATGCATTGTTATAGTGAACAGACGTCACAGTGTTATTGTGTGTGTACATTCTTGCTTGTTTGTTGCACGATTACGTAACGACTATAAGGCTCACATACTTAGAACATTTACCAGTACTGCTAATGAGATTTTAATGCAACATTTTGGTTTATTTGAAAATAAATTCTGAATTTAAAGTGCTTTCTGAGAGATACCAGATGACACAGTGGTTAGTTTATGTGACAGCTACACGATTTTATCACGACGCTGCTAATGAGTGACAATATACAATGTTGCTTTTGCGGTGTTTCTGTTTTATATCTGCACAGTTTCCTGTTTTATTCTGGAAAGAAAAACATGTTTTAGTAGTAACTTTTGTGGTATAGCAACAATGAGACAGCCTTTTTCGTGGCACAACAATACGTTACTGTACAGTACTTTCTTCATCACAACAATAAGCGTAATAACTACGATATCTATACGCAAAGCATTTCACTTTTGTTTATCATGAGGTAAGTACATTGACTTCTGCAGAACTTAGCTTTCGGAGGACGATAACTACGACACTTCCACAGAATTATCTTACAGCAAGACGCACATTTAGCGCTACAGGGCACGCATTTGAGAGATTAATTTTGTACTTAAGCCATTTATTTTTAAAGATTTTTGAATTACAAAGAAGGTTTTCCGTGATACATTTCATTCCATTGCAATAATCTATAACACCTGAGGGTATAATTACATTAATCCTCAGGGGGGTACACGCCTACTTTGTGTACCATGTGTTTGGCAAGCACAAGGAACCCTAGCTAATATGGTATTTGCTTATACAACTTTACACATCGGTACCATATTTCTCTAACACACTAATTACACAGCTATCTGATCATTTAACTGAGAGAGACAAACATTTATTTTACTACATCAGTGACACATGTTTACGCAATTACACAGTTGGATAACTTCACACTTATGAAACTGTATTTTGTCTGTACTTTGTAAACTGTTCATATTATTTCGGAATCATTGTGATACTATGAGAGCTTTGAATGATGTATTTGGTATGAGATCATGATTTTTAAAGTACGTTTGAGGCAGATGACACTTTTGACATGAGCAGAGAATTTTTTTTAATTATTGGAGGAAGCTACGACGATTTTGAGATTTGACTGAGGTGTTATGATGTTATTTTTACGACGACGATGTGTATTATGCTGCTGAGGTATGTTTACGATTAATAGGCTGAGGCTATATGAGTTATTTGATTATGCTTCATATTTATAATGACGAAATATTGACGAGTGTCGATGGATACGTATATGTGCAATAAGGTAAGGAGTAATGAAAGAAGTTAAGGACTCTTGACTTGTGAAAAAGGATGTTGGAAACCGAGAATCGTACTTTAAGAGTTATGAGATGTGTGTAAATGCGTGACTGTATCACAATGCTGACGAATATTTTATTTGGACACTTATATTTATAGGATTTTCTTTCTACAGATTTGCAACACTAATTCTTGACCTGTGAAATATTTTTATATGAGACTGCCACTGTAGCAGAAACTGTTGTCGTAAATATTTCCGTACGAAAGTTAAGTGACCACCTGCACATAATGCGTCGTGGGCACCCAGGTGTGTCAGACGCCTGGAGAACAAGCCATTAGTGTGAGTGCCTCGTCAGAAGCACAGGTAGAAAAAAAAAAAGAAAGGGAAGGCCATTGTCCGCGCTACTGATATCTCCTTGTTGAAAGCATAATGTGGAGCTCGTAATTTATGATATTTACTGAAATGCCTAATGAAACGATGAGAAACATTTCACAGCTATTGCCTGGCTTGCTTTATGTATTTATTTACACATTTTGTTTAATATCAAGTTTCTAGCTACACTGCAGCATTGGTTAAAATAAAATTTAATATATGTACTAATATAAATATTTTATGCCTACAGATCCAGTAAATAATTTTATGATCTATCCAAAACAAATGAGGGAGCACAAAAAGACATTTCCCTTCACAGGAATTACATAAATAATTTTTTTACGATTTGGTAACTTATCTACTAGCGGAAGTTTTTGTGATGCATCACTCTAATGTTAAGATGTGACATAGGTATTAGACATGGCCATTTTAGTGTAATATTTTTTCTGCTTGCGCTATGTCATGTTTAGGTATAAGTTGCTGCTGTTTGCCAGGCATAGTGTTATTGAATTTGACTTTTGCTAATTTATACTGTAGCTTGCTTTGCAATTTTCCATTTTTTTCATTGCTGTTTATAATAATTGTTTTACGTGCTGCTGCATTGCCTCGTCCCTTAGTTTAGCATCTGAGCTCAGTAGATTTAAGTTAGCTTAAGAGGGGGTAGACTATATGAGAAACTGACTATGGAGAATAGGTAAAGAATGCATTGCGAAGTTATATAAAAAGGATTTGGGCCCAAATGAGTATTGTACAATCAGAAATAATTATTTTGAAAGAAATATGAACAGAATACAGAAAGCATGCTTGGATAAGAT
Organism: Schistocerca serialis cubense; assembly: GCF_023864345.2. Lineage (NCBI taxonomy): Eukaryota > Metazoa > Arthropoda > Insecta > Orthoptera > Acrididae > Schistocerca > Schistocerca serialis. Next base: position 1,230,775,249 of record NC_064638.1, on the reverse strand, counting down.
TTTTTTGGTGGAAGCAAAGGTTGAAATAAGACGAAAGATCTATGGAATGAAGTTTTGGGATGGACTGCAGTACCAAATGTTACACTGAAAACGAACCCTGTCCTTTCCTTTTGTGTTACCCCAGTACATGTTTGTGTACCCTTGTGTATTTGTTTTCTTCCTGTCTCTGTGTAGTTTCATAGAATTTTTTTCACTTTTAATATTAAGCTACATTCACTATGATGAGGAATACTGTTATCCTCAAATATAATTGGCATTAATAATATGTTATTTACTTTGTAAAGATGTTAGACATTATTCATTCTGTTTAAATGCTCATGTGTGAAGTTGATGTTTCAATAATTATTCTGATCTTCTATGTATGTACTCATGTCATAATTCCTGTAACACTGACGTATATGTCTATTTCTATTCTTTTGTAAAGCCCCTATTACTACAAATGTTATCTATATTGTTATGTTTTTAATGATGTATTGTGTACCTTTGTTATTGTATTCTCATGTTATAAAATTGTAATTGTTACCAGTTCCTCAAATTAAGTAACATTTCACTGCACACGTTTCTGTTGGTCATAGTACATGGACAATATGTGAGAAGTAGGGACTGATAGTGTTTGCACGTGTGTTAATGATTCAGCAAGGGACTGGATAACAGCATTGCTGGATCTAAGGACAATTCCAAAAACTTTGTGAGTGCACAAGTGGTGGTTTATGGACTTGCTATATTCTCCGCAAGACTCTTCAATGGTGAATGTGCACCTGCACAATCGCAACAGATGGCTGCTGGCCATCTCTACAAGGACTACAGTGGGTCTGCACCTCTGGTGGCCCACCAATACCATTATCTCTACAAGGACTACAGTGGGTCTACATCTTTGATGATCCATCAATACCATTATTTCTACAAGGACTGCAGTGGGTCTGCACCTCTGGTGGCCCACCAATATCGTAATCTCTACCAGGACTACGGTGGGTCTGCGCTGTGGTGACCTACCTACCAATATTCATCAAAACTTCGACTGACTCTGCAGTGGGTTTGCTCTGTTGTGACCCAATACTTGTCTGCATGTCGAGAGTCAGCACTGTCTTTCCGTTGGAAGCACAACACTACTTCTTCAAGACTGCATGGAAATCCACTACTTCCGTGTGCATTTTCTTTTACTGCTCAGACTTTGAGAAAAACACTGCTATTCTACTGTAATGAATGATCAGGACTATCTTTATGGACTGTGAGGAAATTTTAGCTTTTGACCAACATTGTATCAATAAGTGTGTGCATTTGATTTCTTTGTTATTGTAATTATGAAAAATTTTATCAAATCATTATTGGCCACTGCCCAAAAAAAATTTTGTAAAATTTTTTGTGGGGAGCATGGGGGCTATGTAAGTAGGCTGTTTATGTTTTCTCTATGTAAGTAGACTGTTTATGTTTTCTTATTGGCAATGTTACGTAGCGCTCAGTATGAAAATCACTGGCTGTGCTGTGTGCAGTCTGTGGCTGCTTTGCATTGTTGTAATACTCGCCATTGTAGTGTTAGGCAGCTGGCTGTGAACAGCGCGTAGCGTTGCGCAGTTGGAGGTGAGCCGCCAGCAGTGGTGGATGTGGGGAGAGAGATGGCGAAGTTTTGAAATTTGTCATGAACTGCTATATTTGTATATGATGATATCAAGGTAAATACCTTGTTTGTTCTCTATTAATATCTTTCATTTTGGTAACTATCCCTATCAGTAGTTAGTGCCTTCAGTAGTTTGAATCTTTTATTTAGCTGGCAGTAGTGGCGCTTGCTGTATTGCAGTAGCTTGAGCAGCTAAGATTTTTGTGAGGTAAGTGATTTGTGAAAGGTATAGTTTAATGTTAGTCAGGGCCATTCTTTTGTAGGGAATTTTGAAAGTCAGATTGCGTTGCGCTAACAAAATATTGTGTGTCAGTTTAAGCACAGTCTTGTGTAATTGTTCAAAGGGGACGTTTCAAGGTTTCACTAAGAGGAGCAATAAGTAATGCAACACTTTTTTTCCTGAAAGCAGGTTGATTTTATTCAGGATTCTAATACACTATACTATTCCCCGATCTTGTGCCTACAAAACCTTATTTTTCAACATACTCTCAGTTCAACGCGACGGCCTTAGGCACTTTTTATGGGAGGGCCTCTTACTCCCGCTTGGTACCAGTCTACTGATCGACTCAGAGCCAATGTCTCTCTGCGTCAGTAACATCCCCAAGTAATGCTTCCCGCAGAGCGCATTCTTCATTGGGCCAGACAGATGGAAGTCGGAAGGTGCGAGATCCGGGCTGTAATGTGGGTGAGGAAGAACAAGTCAACGAATTTTTGTGAGCTCCTCCTGGGTAAGTAGATTTGTGCGAATCATTGAGTTGTCTTGGAGAAGGAGAAGATCCTTTTCATTTTTGTGGCCACTAACAAGCAAGAAATCGTTTCTTCAGTTTCCTGGGGATAGCTCAATACACTTCGGAATTGATCGTTGTACCATACAGGAGGACATCAAACAGAATAACCCTTTCAGAGGTGCAGAAGACCGCCGCCTTAGCTTCTTTATCGGAGAAGAAATGATGTGGTGTCACTCCAAGGATTACCGTTTTGTTTCTAGATAGAAGTAAAGAACCCACGATTCACAGCTTATGACGATGTTCGACAAAACTGTTACTATCAGCCTCGTAATGCGCAAGCAATTCCGCACAGATAGTCCTTCGTAGCTCTTCATGGTCTTTTTGGTTTTAGTTTTAGTTATGTCGTGTTCTGTAGATCATTTTCCCGATTATTTTATCGATATGATGTGGAACAGGTCAGATTACAAGATATATATATACACACATGAACAGTGCTAATATTAAAATTACTGAAATATTTAGTTCTACACATGCACCTACATTTAGAGGTACAATCTTTTTTTTTTTTACCATTTCTGTAACAGAAACTCGTCCATGGAGTAGAAGGAGTTGTCCAAAAGAAATGATTTTAAGCTAGATTTAAAACTTGATCTGCTACCTGCCAGACTCACTATGTTGTTGGGCAAATGATCAAAGATTTTTGTTACTGAGTAATGTACTCCTTTTTGAGCAACTGACAGCTTCAATAACGTATAGGAAAGGTCATTTTTCCCTCTAGTCTTGTACGTATGAACATCACTGTTCTTCGCGATTTGAGATGGGCTATTAGTAACGAATTTCATTAGCGAATATATGCATTCTGATGGTCCAGTTAAAATACCTAACTCCTTGAAAAGGTACCCAAATGACGTCCTTCGGTGAACACCACTAATTATTCTCACTGCTCTCTTTTGTGCAATCAATACTTTATGTCTAAGTGGTGAGTTACCCCAGAAAAGTATTCCATAAGACATTATTGAGTGGAAATATGCGAAGTACGTTAGGAGGCTGATCTGTTTATTACCGAGACTAGCGATTATACGAAGAGCGAAAGAAGCTGAACTTAGTTGTTTGAGAAGCTCAGTAACATGCTTCTTCCAGATTGAGTTGTCATCAATGGGAACACCCAAGCCGGCCGCTGGTGGCCGAGCGGTTCTGGCGTTACAGTCTGGAACCGCTGCGGTCGCAGGTTCGAATTCTGCCTCGGGCATGGGTGTGTGTGTTGTCCTTAGGTTAGTTAGGTTTAAGTAGTTCTAAGTTCTAGGTGACTTATGACCTCAGCAGTTGAGTCCCATAGTGCTCAGAGCCATTTGAACCATTTTTTTTTTTTGGAACACCCAAAAATTTGGAGAAATCTACCCTGTTAACTGAGCCCTGTTCATATGCTACATCAATTGTCGGTATGACTCTATTCGGTGTACAGAACTGGATATAGTGAGTTTTTTTTTTCAAAATTAAGGGAGAGTCCATTTTCTGAGAACCACTTAATAATTCTTTGAAAGACATCCTTAACAACATCTGTGTTAGGTAGCGAGCAACCCATCGGGCACACACCTTTGAGTACCTCAACAGCGCTACGAACAGAAATGTCCAGTAGGTCGATTTCGATCCGTCGAGCACCACGAATGAGTGTGTCCGCACATTCCAACATTGCAAGGAGTCACATCTGCGTGCAGTCGGCACGCTGGAGATCCGACAGGTTTGCGCGACGTCGCTGTCATGATGGCAGATGCCTCGCCGAATGACCCAGAGTGCTTTTTTTCACTGCCATGTCTCCGTAGACGTTCTGCAAGCGACTACGAATATCTGCGATGCTATGGTTCTCCGCCACAAAAACTCAATGACTGCTCTCTGCTTGGAACGTACTTCAGTTACAGGTGCCATTTTGAAGGCCACCGCATATCGGACCACAGAGGCTGATGCGAGAATGTTCAACGATGTTCCACAGCAAATTCCGAAGTTTTCCAAACGAAATTAGCTGACAAGGGAACCCTCCATACTGTAAATCACGGATTTTGATGCGCTTCAAATATGCTGTAGAGGCACTTACCCTGAGTACCTGGCTACCCGGTTTCTTAGCAACGGCCCTTGGTTTTTGAGGAAATCGATTTTGAAGTTCATTACGTGCTTTGTACACTTCTGGCCATTAAAATTGCTACACCAAGAAGAAATGCAGATGAAAAACGGGTATTAATTGGACAAATATATTATACTAGAACTGACATGTGATTACATTTTCATGCAATTTGGGTGCATAGATCTTGAGAAATCAGTACCCAGAACAACCACGTCTGGCACTAATAACGGCCTTGATACGCCTGGGCATTGAGTCAAAGAGAGCTTGGATGGCGTGTACAGGTGCAGCTGCCCATGCAGCTTCAACACGATACCACAGTTCATCAAGCGTAATGACTGGCGTATTTTGACGAGCCAGTTGCTCGGCCACCATTGACCAGACGTTTTCAGTTGGTGAGAGATCTGCAGAATGTGTTGGCCAGGGCAGCAGTCGAACATTTTCTGTATCCAGAAACGCCCGTACAGGACCTGCAACGTGCGGTCGTGCATTATTCTGCTGAAATGTGGGGTTTCGCAGGGATCGAATGAAGGGTAGAGCCACGGGTCGTAACACATCTGAAATGTAACGTCTACTGTTAGAACAAGAGGTGACCGAGACGTGTAACCGCTGGCACCCCATACCATCACGCCGATTCTATATTCTGCTAACAGTCATTGGATCCCGACCAACGCGAGCAGCAATGTCGCGAGACTATAAACCGCAATTGCGAATGGCTACAATCCGACCTTTATCAAAGTCGGAAACGTGATGGTACGCATTTCTTCTCCTTACACGAGGCATCACAACAACGTTTCACCAGGCAACGCCGGTCAACTGCTGTTTGTGTATGAGATATCGGTTGGAAACTTTCCTCATGTCAGCACGTTATAGGTGTCGCCACCGGCGCCATCCTTGTGTGAATGCTCTGAAAAGCTTATCATTTGCATATCACAACATCTTCTTCCTGTCGGTTAAATGTCACGTCTGTAGCACGTCATCTTCGTGGTGCAGCAATTTTAATGGCCAGTAGTGTATATTCAGAACATTACATGCGTTTTAATCAAGTCGGCGAAGCGCAACGGTAAAGGTTCAGGGATGCTGTGCTGGAGGTACCGTGTTCAAATCCTGCTCGTGTACTTTTTTTTTCCTAAATCGACCGATTTTTTTCAATTTTATTTCAAAGAATATGAAGAAACTGTGTAAGGTGTGCAAAATTACAAAGATGTATTCAGTTATTAATTTTTTCAAATATTCATTCCATTTGTAGTTCGCATCATATTCTCCCAATTCATCTTCTTCGTTGAACTCTATCAGTTCATCATCAATAATGATCTGTCTTTCGACCAAGAGATCCTGTGTTGCGATACATATCTCACTGCCAATTGCAACGGAATTGGCAGAGATCACGCTAGGTGGTGTATTCGTTACGAGATTCAAATCGCGGAGTAGATTTTCGGCGCATTTAAAGGCATTTGTGCTTTTGCCTTTTGTTTCATCGTTCTACTCTTCTACTTGTGGATCTTCTTCTGGCTGCACTACACCTGGTTCTTCCATTTCACAGAATTTTGCTAACTCACGGCACTAGAGACGCTTTGCGAGAAACTGACGCTGTAGATAGATGCGCACGTAAAGGAATATAACTCGCATCTTCATTGGCCTAGGAGATGGGTTTCTGTTACGGCTAACGATATTCACGGGAGAGGGCGCGATAATGGGCGGAGATCGATTTCAGGTAATACAAGAAGCGACCGTTGTACGAACATTTGGAACACCAACTGCGAACCACAAACGGAACGAATATTTGAAAAAATTAATAACTGAACACATATTTATAATTTCGCACACCTTAACTGTTTGTTGATATTCTTTGAAATAAAATAAATAAATTAGGTCGATTTTGAAAAAAAAAAGAAAAGTACACGAACAGGGTTCGAACACAGCACCTCTAGCGCATTAGCTCTGAACTTTCACCACTGCGCTACGCTGACTTGCTGGAAATGGTTGTTATGTAACGAATATACAGAGAGCATAATGAACTTCAAAATCCATTTTGTCAAAAACCAAGGCCCGTCGCTAAAAAAACCGGATAGCCAGGTACTCAGGGTAAGGGCCTCTACAACATATTTGAAGTGCATCAAAATCCGTGATTTACAGAGTGGAGGGTCCCCTTGTGAGTAAAAAAGTGTCTTGCATTACTTATTGAACGCCCTTCGTCGTTGGCTTCATGGGTCTACATATTGTACATGACAGGGCATATCTAGATTTACTTTCATAGATAATCCGTTTTCGAAGTTAGCAAGAATCTTACAAATCGTTAGTGAAGAAATTTTATTTACTTTTTGTAATTTTGAGTTTAAAACGAGCAATTGCTTGGTTCAAATGGCTCTGAGCACTGCTGAGGTCATCAGTCCCCTAGAACCTAGAACTACTGAAACCTAACTAACCTAAAGACATCACACACATCCATGCCCGAGGCAGGATTCAAACCTGCGACCGTAGCGGTCGCGCGGTTCCTGACTGAAGCGCCTAGAACCGCTCGGCCACTACGGCCGACGAGCAATTGCTTGGTTTAGTAACATACCAACCTGATATGTGCTGGCGACCTGACTTACCTTGCTGTAATTAGTACTAACAGTTTTGTGCGAGCAAGCAAGAAGTAATTATGATGTGTTTAGGAGGCGAGTAAGCAGCTTTGAATCCGAGTGTCTGAGCAAACCATTTGAGACAAGATCAAGATCGAATATTAATGAAATTATAGCACGCGAGTTAGAAACGATGTGATAAATTGCGTTATGTGTGATAAACAAATGAATGGAGAGCAGGTGCCCCAGGACGAATGCGGGGGCTGCTGGTGCAACCGCCGCCACCACAGACCGCGGGGTGGCAACCCCTGCCCCCACGTCACGTAATCTCCGCAGCCGCCTCGCCCCCCAGAGGCGGGGCCGTGCGCCCCCGGGCTCAAGTGCCTCCCTTATGTATTACGATTCTCACCCTCGCTCAGCTTTTCATCCCATCCCTCTCGATTTCACACACTCGGGCTTTCAAATAAATATTGAGCCGGGTCTTTATTTTCCTTTTGGCTGTTACTGCTTCTCGGAGATACAATATTCTCCCTTCACGGCGCTTCCTTCTCCGAGTTTTGAGAGGGGGAGCGGCGTTAGTGCATCAATAATACAGTTGGCCTCCGGGAACGGTCTGTTGCATACTAAAGCAGAGGCATGTAACACTAGCTCACCAGCGCAATGCTTCCATGTAACACCAGCTCACCGGCACAATGCTTAAGATGCTTTGCAAACAGCATGTACAGAAACAGCACTAGAATTACATATAAATTAGAATTATTGTAATTAATAGGTAGACAGGCAGTAATTTGTACTGTATACTGACAAAAAGGTGATAGAACAGGAGGATGAGGTTGACATCCGTAGCATCACGTCGAGAGAATTTGATATTATAATGTATTCTCTGACTTACAACGTGCGTGCGAAAGTGTCAACGTGGCGGAAACATTTCTTATTTTTATCAAAAGCGGGTAGTATCCAAACGTTTGCTTCGCATTAGCTTTGAACTGTAACCCGTACCTCATTACTAAAAGCGGGTAGCTTTGAACTGTAACGCGTACATTAGTATACATCTGACCTGGACAGACTTAAAAACTACTACGGTAATACTGACACTCAAAGAGTGGCTGCGAGTGGCAGCAGCGAAGCCAAAAGAGACGGTTGTACGTTGTATCTCTGGCTTTGTTAGCAGACTTGGATGTAATTTCCATGCTTTTTTTGTGTTGTTTTATGTCGTCTTCCTAGCGGAAGTATATACGAGGGTTGAAACTTAAATAGTGGCAACTAATTATTCACAACCGATACAAAAGAATTATTCAAAGAAATAGCTCTGAGCACTATGGGGCTTAACATCTGAGGTCATCAGTCCCCTAGAACTTAGAACTACTTAAACCTAACCAACCTAAGGACATCACACACATCCATGCCCGAGGCAGGATTCGAACCTGCGACCGTAGCGGTCACGCGGTTCCAGACTGAAGCGCCTAGAACCGCACGGCCACACCGGCCGGCAAAGAATTATTGTTTGCACCTGGTACTGTTCTTCAGTGTAGTCACCAGCGTTGTGTAAAACCCGTTGTCAGCGATGTGTAAGGCGTAGTATACCGTTACCAGAGCCTGTTCTGTTGATGGTGCGAATGGAGCGGCCTACTGCCTGTCGAATGTCTGGAACAGTTCTGAAGCGAATGCCATGAAGTGGTTTCTTCATCTTCGGAACCAAATCAAAGTCACAAGGACTTAAGCCCGGGGAGTATGGTGGATGGTACAGTACTTCCCAGTACCATCGACCGAACAAAGCAGCCACTGCTTGGGCTGTAGGCGCCCGCGGATTTTCGCCCAAAATGATGGGTGGCTAGCGCGGAAAGTGTCGCCTCTTCTTTCGCAAAGCTGATCGTAGGTAATGCTCCAAATACGAACAGTGATACTGTACTTAGACTGTCTGCCGCGGAGAAACGTAATGCGTTAGGGTAACACCAACACAGTCGTACACGAGAATCACCATAACTTTAAACCGCTCCATTCGCACCATCAAGAGAACAGGCTCTGCTAACGGTATACTACGCATTCCACATCGCTAGCAACGGGTTCTACACAACGCTGGTGACTACGTTGAAGGACAGTAACAGGTTCAAACATGTAACTTTTTTTTATCGGTAGGGAATAAAAGTTGCCATTATTTAAGTCCAAACCTATATACACTCCTGGAAATGGAAAAAAGAACACATTGACACCGGTGTGTCAGACCCACCATACTTGCTCCGGACACTGCGAGAGGGCTGTACAAGCAATGATCACACGCACGGCACAGCGGACACACCAGGAACCGCGGTGTTGGCCGTCGAATGGCGCTAGCTGCGCAGCATTTGTGCACCGCCGCCGTCAGTGTCAGCCAGTTTGCCGTGGCATACGGAGCTCCATCGCAGTCTTTAACACTGGTAGCATGCCGCGACAGCGTGGACGTGAACCGTATGTGCAGTTGACGGACTTTGAGCGAGGGCGTATAGTGGGCATGCGGGAGGCCGGGTGGACGTACCGCCGAATTGCTCAACACGTGGGGCGTGAGGTCTCCACAGTACATCGATGTTGTCGCCAGTGGTCGGCGGAAGGTGCACGTGCCCGTCGACCTGGGACCGGACCGCAGCGACGCACGGATGCACGCCAAGACCGTAGGATCCTACGCAGTGCCGTAGGGGACCGCACCGCCACTTCCCAGCAAATTAGGGACACTGTTGCTCCTGGGGTATCGGCGAGGACCATTCGCAACCGTCTCCATGAAGCTGGGCTACGGTCCCGCACAGCGTTAGGCCGTCTTCCGCTCACGCCCCAACATCGTGCAGCCCGCCTCCAGTGGTGTCGCGACAGGCGTGAATGGAGGGACGAATGGAGACGTGTCGTCTTCAGCGATGAGAGTCGCTTCTGCCTTGGTGCCAATGATGGTCGTATGCGTGTTTGGCGCCGTGCAGGTGAGCGCCACAATCAGGACTGCATACGACCGAGGCACACAGGGCCAACACCCGGCATCATGGTGTGGGGAGCGATCTCCTACACTGGCCGTACACCACTGGTGATCGTCGAGGGGACACTGAATAGTGCGCGGTACATCCAAACCGTCATCGAACCCATCGTTCTACCATTCCTAGACCGGCAAGGGAACTTGCTGTTCCAACAGGACAATGCACGTCCGCATGTATCCCGTGCCACCCAACGTGCTCTAGAAGGTGTAAGTCAACTACCCTGGCCAGCAAGATCTCCGGATCTGTCCCCCATTGAGCATGTTTGGGACTGGGTGAAGCGTCGTCTCACGCGGTCTGCACGTCCAGCACGAACGCTGGTCCAACTGAGGCGCCAGGTGGAAATGGCATGGCAAGCCGTTCCACAGGACTACATCCAGCATCTCTACGATCGTCTCCATGGGAGAATAGCAGCCTGCATTGCTGCGAAAGGTGGATATACACTGTACTAGTGCCGACATTGTGCATGCTCTGTTGCCTGTGTCTATGTGCCTGTGGTTCTGTCAGTGTGATCATGTGATGTATCTGACCCCAGGAATGTGTCAATAAAGTTTCCCCTTCCTGGGACAATGAATTCACGGTGTTCTTATTTCAATTTCCAGGAGTGTATATGAAAGGGATAGTCCACCATTGCAATCAGAATTGTGACTTTAATGTCTGGTGTCTACAGGGTGGTCCATTGATCGTGACTGGGCCAAATGTCTCACGAAATAAGCGTCAAACGAAAAAACTACAAAGAACGAAACTTGTCTAGCTTGAAGGGGGAAACCAGATGGCGCTATGGTTGGCCCGCTAGATGGCGCTGCCATAGGACAAACGGATATCAACTGCATTTTTTTTAAATAGAAACCCCCATTTTTGTTACATATTCGTGTAGTACGTAAAGAAATATGAATGTTTTAGTTGGACCACTTTTTTCGCTTTGTGATAGCTGGCGCTGTATTGGCACAAACGTATAAGTACGTGGTATCACTTAACATTCCGCCAGTGTGGACGGTATTTGCTTCGTGATACATTACCCGTGTTAAAATGGATCGTTTAAAAATTGCGGAAAAGGTCGATATCGTGTTGATGTATGGCTGTTGTGAACAAAATGCCCAATGGGCGTGTGCTATGTATGCTGCTCGGTATCCTGGACGACATCATCCAAGTGTCCGGGCCGTTCGCCGGATAGTTAGGTTATTTAACGAAACAGGAAGTGTTCAGCCACATGTGAAACGCCAACCACGACCTGCAACAAATGATGATGCCCAAGTAGGTGTTTTAACTGCTGTCGCGGCTAATCCGCACATCAGTAGCAGACAAATTGCGCGAGAATCGGGAATCTCAAAAACGTAGGTGTTGAGAATGCAACATCAACATCGATTGCACCCGTGCCATATTTCTATGCACCAGGAATTGCATGGCGACGACTTTGAACGTCGTGTACAGTTCCGCCACTGGGCACAAGAGAAATTACTGGACGATGACAGATTTTTTGCACGCGTTCTATTTAGCGACGAAGCGTCATTCACCAACAGCGGCAACGTAAACCGGCGTAATATGCACTATTGGGCAGCGGAAAATCCACGATGGCTGCGACAAGTGGAACATCAGAGACCTTGGCGGGTTAATGTATGGTGCGGCATTATGGGAGGAAGGATAATTGGCCCCCATTTTATCGATGGCAATCTAAATGGTGCAATGTATGCTGATTTCCTACGTAATGTTCTACCGATGTTACTACAAGATGTTTCACTGCATGACTGAATGACGATGTACTTCCAACATGATGGATGTCCGGCACTTAGCTCGCTTGCGATTGAAGGGGTATTGAATAGCATATTTCATGACAGGTGGATTGATACCATTGCCCGCACATTCACCGGATCTGACGTCCCCGGATTTCTTTCTGTGGGGAAAGTTGAAGGATATTTGCTATCGTGATCCGCCGACAGCGCCTGACAACATGCGTCAGCGCATTGTCAATGCATGTGCGAACATTACGGAAGGCCAACTACTCGCTGTTGAGAGGAATGTCGTTGCAGTATTGCCAAATGCATTGAGGTTGACGGACATCATTTTGAGCATTTATTGCATTAGTGTGGTATTTACAGGTAATCACGCTGTAACAGCATGCGTTCTCAGAAATGATAAGTTCACAAAGGTACATGTATCACATTGGAACAACCGAAATAAGATGTTCAAACGTACCTACGTTCTGTATTTTTATTTAAAGAAACTACCTGTTACCAAATGTTCGTCTAAAATTGTGAGCCATATGTTTGTGACTATTACAACGCCATCTATCACAAAGCGAAAGAAGTGGTCCAACTAAAACATTCATATTTCTTTATGTGCTACACGAATCTGTAATAACTAATTGGAGGTCCTATTAAAAAAAAAAAAGAAAAAAAAAACAGTGGATATCCGTTTGTCCCATGGTAGCGCCATCTACTGGGCCAACCATAGCGCCATCTGGTTTCCCCCTTCAAGCTAGACAAGTTTCGTTCTTTGCAGTTTTTTCGTTTGACGCTTATTTCGTGAGATATGTGGCCCGGTCACGATCAATGTACCACCTTGTATATAGAAAAGTTGGAAGGATCAAAAACATTAATTGGAAAGAGCTTATCTTGATGAATAAACGACGAATGTAGTCATCGTCAAAGACAACAAAACAGGAAAAGGTAATTCATTGTTTTAAAAACCCGACACTCCATATTGGACATTATATATGTTTTAAGTTTTACCAGCAAAATTTACATCCTGTGGCGAAAATAGTTTCAAAAGCCTGCATAGAATTTATAATAACACGGATCAAAACCAGCGACGAGCAACATTGCCGTCCTTTCTCGAAAGTAAAGTTCAGTAGAGCCATTTGAACCATTTGAATGAACATCAATAGTCGCTTTGTTGCCACTAACCTAAACGACTTTGTAAATTACAATGGAATATTATCTATCCCTTCTCCCTATCTGACCGTAAGTGTCCTAAACCTCTTTTAAATTCTAACACTGGATCCTCTATCTCTTCCCTGTCGACTCGTGTGTCTTCTTCCACTACGTCATCAGAACAATCTTATCTTTCGCAGAGGCCTTCATCGTACTCTTTCCACATATCTGCTCTCTCCTCTACATTTCACAGGGGACTTCCCATTGTACTCTTAATGCCACCGCCCTTGTTTTTCATTTCACGGAAGATTGTTTTGACTTATCTACATGCTGAGCCAGTCCTTCTGACAATCATTTCCCTTTCGATCACTTCTCATTTTTCAGGTAGCCATTTTTCCTTAGCTTCCCTGCACTTCCTGTTTATTTCGTTCATACGTGGCTTATATTTCTGTATACCCGACGCCGGCCGGTGTGGCCGAGCGGTTCTAGGCGCTTCAGTATGGAGCCGCGCGACCGCTACGGTCGTAGGTTCGAATCCTGCCTCGGGCATGGTTGTGTGTGATGTCCTTGGGTTAGTTAAGTTTAAGTAGTTCTAAGTTCTGGGGGACTGATGACCTCAGATGTTAAGTCCCATAGTGCTCAGAGCCATTAGTATACCCGAATTTCCCTGAACATTATTGTACTTCCTTCTTTCATCGACCAACTGAAGTATTTGTTCTGTTACCCATGGTTACTTTCTTTGTACCTAATGTTTTCTTTCCAAATTCCGTCATTGCCCTTCTTAGAGATATCCATTCGTCTTCAGCTGAACTGACTAATGAGATATTCATTACCGCAATATCTAAAGCCTCAGAGAACGTCGAGAGTTTCTCTTCATTCCTTAGTACTTCAGTACACCACTTCACACTACTTCTTTGCTCACTGATTCTTTCTGATTAGTCAATCACTGTATCTCTTCGCTAACCCAAACCCGCCTTCCGACGTTACGCACACTATGGGATGCGCGCACAAGTAGCTGTGATGGATGTTGATGCATCGGCTGTTGATGATGGATAGGAAACCTATCTTGAATTCGGTTGCTTGTCTGGGAGTTCCAGCTCAGATATACGGTAAGAATCGTTATGAGTCGTACACCTATGTCGGTGTGGTAGAAAGTACTGTAGGCCGGCCGCTGTGGCCGAGCGGTTCTAGGCGCTTCAGTCTGGAAGCGCGCTGCTGCTACGGTCGCAGGTTCGAATCCTGCCGCCGGCATGGATGTGTGTGATGTCCTTAGGTTAGTTAGGTTTAAGTAGTTCTACGTTCAAGGGGACTGATTACCTCAGATGTTAAGTCCCACAGTGCTCAGAGCCGTTTGAACCAAAGTACTGTATATCAGTCGCGTGGCTGCACTCAGTGGTGACGAGAGATGCTGTGATATCTCTTGCGGTAGTTAACTCGCAGGCGGCGTCGGCGGGGGACGGCGGCGGCGGCGTCGGCGGCGTCGGCGTCGTCAAGGCGGCGACTTTAATTACGGCTGGCGCCTCGGCTCAGCCTAATTTCACATCAGCCGCCGGCGTCTGCGGGCCGGATTAAGAAGAAGGGCGGGCGAGCGGAAAGGGCTGAGCGCGGTGTCGCAGGCTCCCTCTCAGCGTGGCTGCCAAAGGCCGTCACAACACACTGTGGTCGGTATTTGCAACCGGAGTCTCCACGAGTCTACTTCCGAATCTGTTTTAGCCCTAACGTCGTCTTCCACATCAACCATAAACACGTGCTTTCTAACAAAAAGTCCGCAGCTCGTGGTCGTGCGGTAGCGTTCTTGCTTCCCACGCCCGGGTTCCCGGGTTCGATTCCCGGTGGGGTCAGGGATTTTCTCTGCCTCGTGATGACTGGGTGTTGTGTGGTGTATTTAGGTTAGTTATGTTTAAGTAGTTCGAAGTTCTAGGATACTGATGACCATGGATGTTAAGTCCCATAGTGCTCAGAGCCATTTTTCTAACAAAAGATCGTTTGTGAGTCATCAGCCATCTGGCTGGTTTGAAGTGGCCCGCCACGAATTCCTCTCCTTTGCCATCTTCTTCATCTCAAAGCAGCTCTTGCTACCCACGTCCCCATTTATTTGCTGAATGTATTCTAATTCTAATTTTAATTGGAGTTTCAGGCAAGTCTTCGAAGGAAACAGAGTTCTCGGCATTTGGAGAGCGATGGCCCCAGTATGACAATAACGATAATTTTTGAAGGTGCATGTGGAACCTGAAGATGTCTTACAGAACTGCCGAAACTGTTTCCGAAAATAAAACAAAATAACTTCTCAATTTGCTAACTTCCTTGTTAAGTATTCTAATCGCAGTCTTCCTTTAGAGTTTTTACCCTCTGCAGCTCCCTTTAGCACTACAGAAGTTATTCCGTGACGTCTTAACAGCCGACCTATGTGGCCGAGCGGTTCTAGGCGCTACAATCTGGAACCGTGAGACCGCTAAGGTCGCAGGTTCGAATCCTGCTTCGGGCATGGATGTGTGTGATGTCCTTAGGTTAGTTAGGTTTAAGTAGTTCTAAGTTCTAGGGGACTGATGACCTCAGAAGTTAAGTCCCATAGTGCTAAGAGCCATTTGAACCATTTGAACGTCTTAACAGATGTCCTAGCATCCCGTCCCTTCTTCATGTCAGTGATTTCAATATATTCCCTCGTCGATTCAGCGGAGATCCTCCTCATTTCTTACCTCATCAGTCCAACTAATTTTCAACATTCTTCTGTAGCACCGCATCACGAATGCTTCGATTCTCTTTCCATCCGGTTTCTCCCAGTACATGTTTCACTACCATGCAATTCTGTGCACCAAACGTACATTTCAGAACTTTCTCCCACATATTATGCCCTATATTTCTTACTAGCAGACTTCTATTGGCCAGGAATGCCGTTTTTGGTAGTGCTAGTTTGCTTTTTATGTCCTCATAGCTACGTCCGTCATGGGTTACTTCGCTGACGATGTTGCAGAATACCTTAACTTCATCATCAATTCTGCTACTTCTCATCACTTTCGTCTTTCTTCGATTTACTCTCAGTCCATATTCCGCAGTCATTAGACTTTTCATTCCATTCAACAGACCTTGTAAGCGTAGTTCTTCTTCACTTTCACTGATGATAGTAAGTCATCAGAGAATTTCATCACTGATATCTCTTCACCTTGAATTTTAATTTCACGGTTTAAGCTTTTGTTATTCGCAACATTGCTCCTTCGATGTATAAACTGAATGGTAGTAGCGAAAGACTACACACCTCTCTTACACTCTTTTTAATCCGAGCACTTCGGTTCCACTCTGATTGCTCCTCCTTGGCTCTTGTCTACATTACCCGTCTCCCCTAATAGCTTACCTCCATTTTTCCCAGAATTTTAATCATCTTGCACCATTTGATACCGTCGACAGATTCTATAAACAAATGGTTCAAATGGCTCTGAGCACTATGGGACTTAACATCTGAGGTCATCAGTCCCCTAGAACTTAGAACTATTTAAACCTAACTAACCTAAGGACATCACACACATCCATGCCCGAGGCAGGATTCGAACCTGCGACCGTAGCGGTCGGGTGGTTCCAGACTGAAGCGCCTAGAACCTCTCGGCCACACCGGCCGGCTTCTATAAACATGTCGATTTTTCTGTAGCTTTGCTTCCATTATCAACCGCAACGTCAGAACTGCCTCTCTGGTAGCTTTACCTTTCCTACAGCCAAACTGATCGTCATCTAACACATCCTCAACTTGCTTTTATATTCTTCCGTAGATTATTCTTGTCAGCAACTTGGATGCATGAGCTGTTAAGCTGATTGTGCGATAATTCTAACTCTTGTCTGTTCTAGCAATCTTCGCTGTTATGTGAATGATGTTTTTCCGAAATTGAAGTGATATATCGCCCCAGTCATGCATCCTACACACTAACCTGAATAGTCATTTTGTTGCTACTTCCCTCAATAATTTTAGAAATTCGGATGGAATGTTATCTATCCTTTCTGTCTCATTCGATGTTACGTATTCCACAGCTCATTTAAATTCTGATTCTAATACAGCCTCCCTCTCTCATGTGTATTGACTCCTGTTTCTGCTTCTATCACATCATGAAACAATGGTTTCCCCTCGTAGAGTCCTTCAATATACTCTTTCCACGTAACCGCTCTCTCCTCTGCATAAGACGGTGGAATTCTCATTGCACACTTAATGTTGCCACTCACATTTTTTATTTCAAAGAAGGTTATTTTGATTTCTCTGTGTACTGAGTCAGTCCTTCCGATCATTATTTATTTTTCGATTCCTTCACTTTTTTCATGCAGCCGTATCATTTTCGCTTTCCTGAACTTCCTATTTCTTTCATTTCTAAGTGTCTTGTATTTATATATTCCTCAACATAACAAAAGATAGCCGGATGACATAAACAAAATGTACATATCACTACCAACCGGAGCATTGAAGATGCTGTTAACACGCCATTGTCAACTTAAAACAAGTGCAGCATTTACTAACGTTTCACTAACTTCTCCATTATTTTAAAAATACGATTTTTACCTGTAGCTGATAAAGTATTGATTCCTCGGAAAAAGAGTTCCACGGGAATAATCTTTTTTATTACTTGTCCGACTGTCATTTTCTAGGTCGCAGGACCATCACCAAGCGCTCTCTTATCAGAAGAATAGATTAAGAGTGAGCCTCAGCATAAAGATACAAATTTTGCTCAGTTACATTAAAACAGCATTGCACTGCCATTAATTTGTGTAATACAAATAGGGCATAAAGCGCAGAGCTGGTCTTAAGTATCAGCTGAAAGAAACGAAATTCATGACAAATTTTGAAAAAAAATGAAGCAAAATAGAATGATGCATAGGATCAAAATATGGAGAGCGATCACACGATGTATATAATTTTTTATTTAATTGTCTTGACCGCTACGTTTTCTGAAAATAATGTCTAGTTTCGGCTATACAACACCCATCTCCAGAACCTCTTATTATGCTGCACAGCAACAAGTCATAACCATGACGTGGTTATTGTTTATTGCTGCAACAGAATGAGAGATTTTGAGGACAGCTATTATGTAGCTGAAACGGGAAATTCTGTTCAAAAACCATCACGATCAAGACAATTAAATAAAAAATTATGAACCAAAACGTATAGAAACAAAACTAGGTAAAACAGAGTGTAATGGTACTTGAATTACGTAACCATTACGGCACCTCACCTGAACCTCTCGATACCAGCAATATTCTACTGTGTTTCTGTAAAGTAGTTAACATATTTCTGAGACAACATTCAGATTTGATTTCATTAATGTAGAGGTACTTTGATACATCGATATGTTTATATTGCATTGATATTATTCTTATGTGTATTCTTTCTTTTGTCACTATGATCTTTGATGTACTTGTAACTCTGATTTTTGGGCGCGTAAGCGGTTA
Organism: Schistocerca serialis cubense; assembly: GCF_023864345.2. NCBI lineage: Eukaryota > Metazoa > Arthropoda > Insecta > Orthoptera > Acrididae > Schistocerca > Schistocerca serialis. The sequence continues at coordinate 1,230,756,948 of NC_064638.1, read as the reverse complement.
TTAGAAAGTCAAGTCTTGGACGTCATGTTGAAAAGACGTATATTGTAGTCGGTTTATAAAATGTGAACTTTAATAGTGAGGAAGATATTTTCAAGTATGTTTTATTTTGTGAAGTGAAGTGATATTACAACAAAAGTAATAAAAAAGAAGTGTAACTTAAATTCGAAGTGCTGATTACTTTTTTTCATCACCATTGTGCTAACTTTCAAAGGTTTAATCTTCAAGAACGGTTTGTGAAACAGATCTATAAAACTTTTGAATATCGCAGAATACCACCTACGCCTCTTTGCATCCGAGCTTGGAATCGTCACCACCTAGATTTTCGACGATAGAGCCATGAATTCACAACGAGACCAGCGTGGGAAACACGAAAAGATGAGTGCCTAGTTTATCCATTATTTCATGAAATGACTTTATTAACTGTGCTCTAATGACACCTGCCACATAATATAACTTTGTTGTTGCCCGAAGATGCAGTATTTATCAGCGTGAGCAACACTACAGCCAGAATTAATTTTTGACCTTTGTTGTGGTAGGGTTGTTAAAAGAGCCAGTTAGTAAACCTCAATGCGTTGGAGAAATACAGAGCGGAATTGCAATATATGTAAGAGTTAATAAAATAGAGTATATGGTTTGACAAAAAAAGTCTACGAAGTTACATATCTAGAAAATTAATAAAACATAGTATGACAGTGGTAAAACCATAATGTTTTACCTATGCTGTTGCTTAACGATGAACTGTAGGCTGGGCAGAACATATGTACTTCAGAGGCGGGTTATTGGAGAAACATCGGGTACAGCACAAAATAGAAGGTTGGGAAATGAGAAATTAGCGACAAGCTTTTCTTCCTTTAATTAACTGTGGGGCATGTCAACGTGAAAAAGTTTCGAAAAGGTTTGAAATTATCTATAAAATTTGTTGGCAGTCGCAGTGTGCTCCCGTTCTCAAATAGTGAATGAATATAGTCCGGGGATGAGAAATTCCGCCGTATGAAAGACACCTTTCTTCTGCTTTGTTTGACCCATACATGTTTCACCTCTTTCGTTCTATCTTCAGTGAGTTTAATTTTTAAACTATAAAATTGTTGTTACATATTAACATATGTGTCGTTTATAACATTATGCCAAAGTTCCATTTAAAGCTTAATTGGCGAAAAGTGGATGTATGCATTAGTTAACATTCGTTCATTATGTTATTGTCCATTTACTTTGGTAGCTATTCTGCTACTCAATATACAACTTGTCATCTGCAAACAGCAATAATTTATTTTCTGTTTGTTATGCATTTACGAAAGGTAATGAGTCTGTATCACGTTTTTGTGTGTAACTTACAGGTTTGAAATCGTGGTGCGTTCTCTTGTGTTGTTGGCGAAGTAAATAGGCCTACTTCATGACAGATGATCGCTTGGCACTGCACTTTTTCGATTTCTCAGAACATAGGCAGAGTTTTCGCTGCCATTATGTGTTGTTGTGGCCGTGTGGTATTCACTTGTTTCGTAGCATGTTTGGCTGGGTGAGGCCCGCGAGTTTGAATTGTATTTGGCGTCAGTGGTGTATGGTTTGTGTGGTTGTGCTTGTGTGTGTTGAGGACTGGGACAGAGAGAGAAAGAGAGAGAGAGAGAGAGAGAGAGAGAGAGAGAGAGTTGTTGGTATTTCCTCCAAGTCTGCTTTGTATTGTGTTGTTGGTTCTGTATGCGATTTTGAGTCCTTGTTTCTTTAGTATTTTACCCACCCTGTGTGTGACTTTATAGTTGTAAGTCATTATGTGCCATTTGTTGCTTACTGTCTGCTGACTTGTTGTGTGTTGTGTTTGTTTTTTGTGTGTGCTTCATGGTTATGTGTTGTTTGTTTTTGTATTTTGTGGTTTATTTTGTCTTCTCTCTTTGCATCATATCCATTCTCCTGTGCAATTTGTTTATTGTGTTCAGCTGTTGTGTGTAATCATGTTTGTTCATGGGTATTTTGTTCATGCTGAACAAAATACCCATGGTTATGTGTTGTTTGTTTTTGTATTTTGTGGTTATTTTTTTTACTCTCTTTGCATCATATCCATTCTCCTGTGCAGTTTGTTTTATTGTGTTCAGTTCTTGTGTACTCATGTTTGTTCATGGCTATTTTGTTCGGACTGAACAAAATACCCATAGTTATGTGCTGTTTGTTTTTTTGTATTTTGTGGTTTATTGTGTCTGCTCTCTTTGCATCATATCCATTCTGCTGTGCAATTTGTTTATTGTGTTCAGTTCTTGTGTGTACTCATGTTTGTTCATGGGTATTTCATGTTTGTTCATGGGTATTTTGTTCGGACTGAACAAAATACTCATGAACAAACATGATTACACACAAGAACTCAAGAACTAAACACAATGAAACCCGCCTTCAGGAATCGATGGGTCGGCCGAGGTGGCGTTGGCGGCCTGACCACCAGGTCAACTGATCTCACATTTCTGGATTTCTTCCTCTCGGGGCGTATAAAGCAGCTGGTGAATGAAACCGTTGTGTAAACAGAAGCAGCCCTCGTCGCTAGAATCATCTTCTCTGCTGGTGCCACTGCGGACATGGCACGAATCTTCGAACGGACACGGCAGCACGTGGTCCGACAGTTTACTGCGCCCATAGAAGCCAAAGGTCGCACATTCGAGCAGTACCTGTGAATACCGCTGCTGTAATTATCACGGTAAATTGTCTTCTGCGTAAGTCGTCTCTGGCATCAAAACTGCCCTCAGGGACCATATGTACCATAGCTACATATATTTATTTTGGTGTTCTCTACATCCTGTATTAATTTTGAAAGAATAACTGCAAAACAGCCTGTAGAGATGGTGTGATAAAACCTATTTGCCACTTTCGTCTCATGCAGTGAGACCGTCAATCGCTAGTTCAAAGAGTTGCTATGAACTTGAGAGTAAACCAAAGAAAAGTGAAAATAATAAGGAAAGCAGAAATGAAAATTGTTACAAACTTGATATCAATATTGCGAGCCACGTAGTAGGCGAAGTGTAAGGACTGTGCTGCAGTGGAAGCAAAATAACGCAAGACGGACGAGTCAAGTAGTACGTAACAAGCAGACTATAGGTTAGCTACTATCAAACATCTGCTTTAATCTGAGAAATAAAGATCTATGAACGGATGCCTTCGGACCAACGTTGTATAGAAATGAATCAAGGAGTTGGGGAAACCGGAAAAGAAAAGAATCGAAGCGTTCGAGATGCAGCATTGCAGAAGACACTGTATATCGAATGGACTGATAGGATTAAAAATGAGGATCTTCTCCGCAGAACCCACGAGGAAACGAATACATGAAACACCTTACTCCACTCCATTTTGGTTTGATGCAGCAACAGTGGTTCACTGTTCCTAAAATATAAAACTGCCTCTGTTGCAATTGTTTTATTAATTATGAAACAGTAAAATAATATTATTTCTTTTAGCTCCCAGACTTGCAGTGCAGATCAGCAGATTTTATGATGTGTTACAGGTTGACGCGGGCTGCTGATGGTGTATAACTCACAGTACAAATAAGTTAATGTACCGTCAAAATCTAATAGGAATCTTGCTGTGCTCCGTTCTGGTCTGGCAAACTTTATAGTGAAAACGTATTTTTTTTAATAGTCTCATGTTCTTGTGCTAGTCGTGGTATTGAATGGTGTTTTACCGAGAAACAAAATCCACTGCAAAATTTTGTTGTTGAACGATCATACGAACTGTAACATCAGTGTTCATAACCAAGTAATTTCAATTTTCAATAACTATAAAGTAGGGAAGATATGTTGATTTTTAGAATGAGTTACAGTCACGAAAAAACGTTCCTTTAATTGTAGGCCAGATACAGAACAATAAGATCTCAATATATATATATATATATATATTTTGCATTGTTAAAAGGTAATGATGATAAAGAAATTCAAAGCACGGCATTACTAACAGATATTTCGCGGCTCTTTTCGTATATGCGATATTAAAAAACGCGAAACTGTCGCCCAAAAACGCGGGGCCCGAATTTGCAGTGGCCACAAAATTTTTATGTATTTTCCTTTCAGTGTCTATTGTTATATATGTATATATATATATATGTATTTAGTGACAAATGTATGTATGTGTATCATGATTAATGCAATGTATTAATGAATGTGCAACTACTCTTTCATGAAAAAACGTACTACTGCAAGCGAGTCAGAGAAGACGATCCTGATAGTACTGAGAAACTGTAACGACTACGTAATCCGGGGGCAGCCGAACCCCGAGATCAGATAAACTAAAGGTAAGACTACAGTGTAGTTGTCCTGTTTGTAGAAGCTGAGCTCCAGTGAAGTGATCTCATATCGTTAGTGGTGTGCATATTGTGCGTAGTTTGATGTTAGTGTTATGACAGGACAAAGTTGATGGTAGATAGTAATTTTAGTGGGCAGTGTAGTGTAGATAAATTAACGTATTTTGTGTGCAAGTGGCAAAACTGTCAGATTTTGTGTTTGAGTAAGCAATTTAGGAATATGGTTAAGTTGCGTAGTCAACGTCCGAGCAATATGGATACTGAGGAACAGCCATTAGTTAGTGCAGGAAATGTAGAAACGGGTGCATTAAGCAGTACAAGTACTCTCTTTGAGGATATACCATGCGAAAATGTGGGGGCAGGGGCACAGGAAGTGGTGCCACCGCCCACTAGTGCTCAAGGAGAGGTAGATAAAGAAATTACACCACCTCCAGAAAAGCAGGAACCAGAGAGTGGTAATCTTCCTGGCGGGTATTCACTTCAGGCGATATTAGAGCGCGTGCTGGATTACCAGGCCAAATTCGCGCAACAACAAGCTGAAAAAGACGAAAAAATTGAAGTCTTTCTTGCCCAGCAAGCGGAGCGAGATCGCCAGCAAGCTGAGCGGGACCAGCAACTTGTGCAATCGTTAGAACATATGAAAAAGGAGATTGCCTGTATGAAACAGAATTATGAGTCGATACCTAAGGCCGTGCAGGAGTTGACTGTACAGGTCAACAACCTGCAAGTAGCAAACACTAACATGGTAGATGAGATAGGTGTCTTAGCCAACCGGTTAGAAAAGCTAGAGGTAGATTCCACACAGCTTGTAGAGCAGAAGTGGAACGAACAAGCGACTAAAATTGAAACCGAATTCAACTCATGGCTAGAAGTGAAGGAGAGTGAGATCGAAAAAAATATTGATTCTAAGGTACAAGCGGCAATAGCAGATAGAAATTCCGAATCGTTCAGTACCGCAGTAAATAGTCAGGTACAGAACGACGTGCAAACCATCAAACAAATACTCAGTGAGGATATTCCGCAGCGGCAAGTGAATATTAACAAACGGATATCCGACTTGGAAAAGGGTTTAGCACAAAGCAGAAAACATCTGGAACATGAAACTGTGTCGCCAACAGCCAATGTTTTTGGCACCGCACAAACTTATACGCGACACAACAATGGTGAATCTGTAGTTGATAATGCGAAGAGCTGTAGCTTCGGTTCGGAGCAGACAGCATATGTCCCAGGAGCAAATCCATATAGTTCAAAAATATTAGTTGAAGAAAGTTTAATCAAAAATAGGCAGTTTCAAACGTTTACTACTGAACGGAAGTCAGTACACCCAGTAGTATTCATAAAAAGCTTTAAAAATATCTTGCCTAGTGTGTGGAATGAAGCACAGAAAATTCAATACGTAATGTCATACATTCAGGGTGATGCAGCGTTGTGGGCTACGGAAGTAGCAGACAGCTGCATGACATATGAACAGTTCGAAAGGGCGTTTCTGTCGAAATATTGGTCGCCTTGTATACAAGAGCGTCTAAGAAAAGAGGTATATAATCCCGAACCGTACCCACCCCGTCTTGGGAATTTGAGACGGTATTTTGAAAAGTATATAAACAAAACGCGCTACTGGGACGAGCCTATATCACCAAGAGACATAATAAGACTACTAAAATCACATTTACCCATTCCTATCAAAGAGAAATTAATACACGTACCAGAAAGCGACATGGAAAACTTCCTGTCTGTTCTAGATTCAATAGACTTGATCCGGGAAGACGCAAAATCAGCGTGCGATCACTCGCGGAATAATGGATCAGGGTGTAAACATGACAGAAATAATAGTGCACAAAACCACAACCATGGAAATGGTGGGGGTGGTGACAAGCGGCAAGAGCATTCGCAAAATGGTAGTAATGGTAGAAGCCAGAACGGGTATGGGCAACCAACTTATAACAAAAAGCGTCGATTTGACGACCGGTACGAATCCGGAATGTCAGGGACCAACCGCTGGAAAAATGCGCGAGGTCAGTGGCATAGCAATTATAGTGATAGTAATCGAAATTGGCATCAGAATCAGAGAACAAGCCCAGAGCGACAGGGTAATGACCGGTGTGACAACAATAGACCACCACCGCAAAATGCGCCTATTGCGCAGCCGTGGCGGCCTACAAATCAGAATGTACACATAGTGGAGGTCACGGACAATAGCCGTCCAAGTACCTCACAAGTAAGCAACCCAACAAACTAGGATCGGCCTCGATATGCTCTCCATCGCTGGCCGAGGGGTGGAGTGAGAGCAACACGAATGATAATAATATACCTGGAATATGTATGCTGCGATACAACGACGGTATCAGTATGGATAAAGATCTACTGAACGAACCGCACGAATGTAAGAAAGATAATAACGAAAATGTGCAAGCCATAATAGAGGCGAAAATCAATGATGTTGCAGTGAATATAATCATCGACACAGGTGCCTCAGTCAGTGTAATGAGTATAGAGTTATTTAAAGCACTGGGAAAAGGACGTAGCATACCGACTTTCCCGGTTAAAAATTGTAAGGTGTCTGGAGCCATAAGTGCACAGAGCCAATTAGTTAAATACCAGGTGCAGGTAGAGATTTGTAAGGAGGGCGAAGCCATAGTGAGCTCGTTCCTCATTGTTGAAGGACTAAAGGTCAGTGTTGCCAATTTAGCGACTTTGTCGCTAGAAATGGCGACTTTTGCCTTTGTCTTAGCGACAAAAAAAACTTTTTAGCGACAAAAATTATTTAGCGACTTATCTGGCGACTTTTGGAGTACCGACGACTTTTGAAGTACAAATCAAAACTATTTTGGGCCAGTATTTTCATTAAAAAAACTAAGATTTTAACTATAGAATGGGTACTACACTGACTTTGTTCTAGATTTACTAAGTTAAATTAAGTTCTTAGCAGATCATGTAGCATTGTTCAGCATTTAGTAAACCTGAACGTGGGAATTGCCTACAGAGTAAGAAAACCTTGACTATAGAACAATTCATTATTCATTACCCACTAGGCTGTTATCGTCGATAGCGTATCGATCTATAATTCTTCAACTTTTGAACTCCCTTTATTTTTCGAATTGACAAAAAACATACGTGATATTAAGTATAATAAAATACATTTCTGCCCAGCAACCTCTAATTTTTCGAAATGTTAACTCGCAGTCAAATTATTACCACATACACAGTGGTAACGCAAGAACAATTCGGGGGGAGGGGGGGGGTATATCAGACGTTACTACGTTTTAAACAATAAACAAAAGGACTGATATGAAGTTACCGAGTGAGTAGATTGTTTCATGACCTCTAGTTCGTCTGAGTTTTAATGTATTTTCAGTGATTATAAATTGTTGAAACTTATGTTGTGGTGGCTTACATAATGGATTTACCGCAGAAGAAGAAGCAGTACGCTCAAAAATATCGGGAAGCGTGGGAAGCAGAACCTGAATTAATGGGGTGGCTGAAACCACCAGTCTTTGGAGACTTATCCAAGGCAAGATGTCAAGTATGTGCAACAGAGTTTTATGCTAAATTGTGTGATATTAGAAAGCATTTTTAAACTATTAACCAAAAACAAAAAAATTGATTAAAAAAAACACAAACCACCTTACGTGTGAAAATTGTTCTGAAAACTACAGTTAGAATAGCAAGCAGAGCAGAAGGCGCCCTTTCTTTATTTATTGCTGAACATTGTTCTGTTTTAGCTGTAGATCATTTAGGAATACTGTGCAAGAATGTGTTTTCCGCTGATGAGGGCGCTAAAAACATGCAATTACATCGTACAAAGTGCACTAACATTATAACTGAAGTTTTGGCTCCATATTTTACACAATCATTGGTTGAAGATATAGGTAACCAAAAATACAGTGTACTAATAGATGAATCCACAGATGTATCAATATCTAAAAGGCTAGGTATCGTTATACGGTACTACAGAGTAAACAACCGAACCATTACATCAGCATTTCTCAAATGCGCTGTGGTAGAAACTGTAGATGCAAGAAATCTGGCTGCTGTTCTTGTGAGTTCTTTGAAAGATCTCAAACTTCCAGTCGCTAATATGGTAGGAATTGGCACAGAAAATGCTTCTGCCATGGGTGGAATAAACAATGGGCTTTTCGAACAACTCAATAGAGGATATGGTTTGAAGCATTTGGTATTGATCCGTTGCATTTGTCACTCTCTTCAGTTTGCAGTTTCGCACGCCTCAGTGAATAACATACCTAAAAAAATAGAGTTTCTTGTACGGGAAACCTACAATTGGTTTTCCATTTCACCCAAAAGACAAGAGGAATATGAAAATGTTTATGAGACAATAAATTGTGGAAAACAGCCACTAAAACTTTTGAAGGTCTGTGCAACACGTTGGCTTTCAATTGAACCAGCAATACGAAGAGTTGTGGAGCAGTGGGAAGAACTAAAGCTACATTTTTCACTTGCCATGGTTCAAGACAATTGTTACACTGCCGATCTTTTGTACAAGATGTATTGTGACGACTCAAATCATCTTTACATGTTTTACCTTAAACATGCTTTAAAAGACGTACAAATAGTAATAAAAGCTTTTGAAGAAGACAACGACCCCACTAAATTACTAGATACACTTGTATTTCTCATGCAGTCACTCGGACCAAACATAGTTTTTCCAGCTGTTGAATTGTTGACAACACCAGTTCCAAGCGAATGTATGTACGCAAATCCGAACTTTGGCTTTATGTTTGAGCAGAAATTGTCTGAGTCAAGTTTGTTTGAAGAAGAGATGCATTCAGTTTAGTCTGCAACTCATAAAAGAAATTCAACAAAGACTGCCAAGTAACGTTACGATCCTGAAAAAAATGTCAATGCTGAATGATGAAGAAACACTAAAAGTGAATAAAAATTATGCTGTAGCGGATGTAGCCAAAGAATTGGGTTTTAGTGGCGATTTCATAGACGGTATGCTGCAAGAATGGCATAATATCAACTTCATTAGGTGGAATAACACTACTAACACTTTTCGATTTTGGAGTGAGGTTTTGTAGTATAAAAATGCCGCAAGGGAGAATCTTTCGATTTTACAGCTAGCAATGACTGTTCTATGCCTACCGCATTCAAATGCAGAAGTGGAAAGAATATTCTATGAACATTATAAAAACTAAACAACGTAACAGATTATCGTTAAAGACAATTAATACTTTGATCATATTGAGAGACCAGCTGAAGAAACAAAATAAAGATTGTGCGTCTTTTGACATACCGTCAGACGTATTGGAGCTTATTGGAACGAACAAAAGTTACTCTTTTGCGACAAAACCAGTCGAACTGTAACATCTTCTTTTGAGCGACGTTCAACCCTCTACATCAACTACAGTTCTGTCAGAGCATGGAACAGAAGAGTTATTCGATCTTCTGAGTGACGACGATGAATTGCTCACATACCGGTATGTATATATTTTGTAACCTAATTTGAGTTCTTCCTTTCTTTTGTTACAAATATAGTTGTATATTTCTAGTATATTTGACTACTGTGATTGAAACAACAATTTATGTGTTGCGTTAATTATGATAACATGTTTAATTACGTTAGCGTGTTTTATATGTATGTTGTTGCAAGCGATGCGTCATTTAATTAAGACAATATAGCAATTACACGAGACAGTTTTTATTAATATTTTATAACACCCTCCCCCCCCCCCCCCCCCCCAACTGGCTTACTGCACCATTCACAGCACGAAATTTTCACTACACCCCTAGTAAAATCAGTTTTAGCGACTTTCTAGCGACTTTTCATATTGAATCTAGCGACTCGGATTTTTTAGAGTTGGCAACACTGCTAAAGGTGGCCTGCATTATGGGAGTAGATTTTCTCCGTGAGAGGGACGCAGTGATCGACCTCTCCTTGGGGAAACTAAGCATAGTTAATAAAGGTAGGAGGATTGAGTTGTCTATGATGAAATCGAAGGAGGTACTTGTGCCATGTTGTAATCTAATTAATATCAAATGTAGGAACCCCTGGGTACTACACCTCGATGATTTTTCACATGTAGTAGACCTCTATTACCCGAATTTAGAGGATCGAAATTTTGAAACAAATGTTGAGACATTTCAACCCAAAGTGCAGGAATCTGAAGGTTTAAGCGATATCCAAAAGCAACAGTTGACGCAGCTGCTATCGGAATATACTATGGTATTTACCGACCGACCAGGAATAGTCAAAGGGTACCCCGCAAAACATACTGTCGCGCAACTTACTCCATCCCTTGGTCGAGGAGGGAAGTAGTGGCTAAAGAGATTCGGAAGATGTTGGCACACGAATGTAGCTATTTGTTAGCACATCCCCTGACGGGGAAAATCAAAGGACTGTATCCACGTAAAGATGTAAAGTTATTTATTCAGTGAAATGTCTGATGTAAATAGTAGTGGTAAGAAGATTTCAATTGTGTTTTAGAGTATAAGTATGTTAGTTTTAAGAAAGAATTTATGTATAGTTACGATTTTGAGGAAGCAGAATCAGTAAACTGAGCAATAATATGCAAATGGAAGACTTGGTTTACAGACAGTTAGTGTCATTAAAAGACTACATGCTCTTCAAGCAATGAATAATCTTTTGTTGATAAAATAAGGATTAATTTCCTGAATCATTTTGTAGTAAGTAAGTACAATTAATGATGAAATCTCATATAAATATGTAGCAGATGTAATTGTGTTAGAATCAAGGAACCCTGAGAGAGAGTCTATACTAGCCAAAAATTGACTTTGTAGTACGAAATAATTATGTGATGTAATGTTTACTGCCAATAGTGATCTGAGAACGACACAGGAGCAGAATCCAATAAAAAACAAAACCGTTCCGTGTAACCTATGCTTTGTATGTATTAATGCTTCAATTGAAGCCTGTGTACTTGGCACACGTTCTTGAATATTAATTACGCGGTACGCGAATCAAGTTACGCGGAAACTACACTGTAGTCCTGTAGGACGGACCGTTAAAAATAATACTAGTACTAAATGAAGTATTTATTGAACAATATGCCCAAGTCAAGCTGTCATGCACATGGTAAAATCTGTTTGCTAGATGGGTGATAACCTGGCAAGCTACACTAAAAGAGGAAAGGAAAGCTATGTACAAAAAAAATCACACACCTTTAAATAATTACAAAAAAACAATATATGCCTAGTAATAGTATTAAAAGTGTGTAATGAGAAGATAACACAATGGACTCAATGTAGATGAGAGTGATTATGCTAAGAGCAGTTGTTATGCATTAAAAATAAACTGTGTGCATAAACAACCTAGGAAAGGACGGAATATTGTGTGTAGTAGGGACAGAAAATGACTGTTGTATCTGCACCAATATATACGTCGGTATAAGTTAAGTGTTGAGTGGCTAACTGTCATAGTGCAGTGCTCAACGAACAGTAGTACACTGTGAGTAAAAAACGGTAGTTAGTGATCCGTTCGGAGTCGATTCAAACAAACATCGCTCGACGGAGACATTTAGTATGTGTGTACCGAAATATTTTCGCGTGTTGAAAGACGCTCTGGCAGTGTATCAACCGTGAGAACAAGTGAAAGTGTGTAGTACAATGTGCGTGTGACGAACCCTGAATACCAGTGTCACAATGCCACAAGAAACCTGTTATCATGCCAAAACATCCTGTGCATACCAGCGAAGCGACGGCGTAATGAACAATAAACACTTTTAAACAAGTTGCATTTTCTTCCACAGCTAGTAATCTGTGTCATTAGAGACAGTACACCGTTGTGGAATGTTTGTTTCATGCACTACGACGGGGAGCCATGCGGAGAAGCAGAGACGAGTGTCTTGCCGCCAGCCGGCCGGTCGCGGTAAACCACGGCAACTCGCCGACATCGGCGAATGGTTCGGCGCGGTTCGCGACTGCTTGCGCCACGTCAGCACGACGTCGCTGTTACTGAGAGCCGGTCGTCGAACCCAGCGGCCGTCGGCACGCGGCGTTCCAAACGACGCGACTCAACAATTGCTTCGCGCCGCCCGCTCCGTACAACATTGTTGTCATTCAAATGAACTATCAACTATGTGGTTAATGCACTAATATGAAAACGGTATATTGGACACGAAATGACGTGACAAACATTGTGTTTCTCTTTAGTTACTCGATGCAGACTCAAAGTATTCATCGGTTCAGTGATGTATAGATATAATATGTTTTCGTCATGTTAATGAAGTAAACTTGCACGAATGCTAGAACATTTTAAAACAATTGGCGTGAGTAAGTGCAGAGACGATTCAGTATACCACTGTAAAACTGTTTAATGAGTGACTTTCATTGCAATACAGAACACAAATGTGAAAAAGGGTAGAAGGTATATTGGTAAAAAAGAGACTAAAAGTTTAACACGTTGTCATAAATAGCCTTTGTTATCTGTGAACATTGGATAGAGTCTGAACCTTTTTGTGATCAAACTGGGTATTAAAACAAACCAGGCGAGATGACTATGGCTCCGGCGCAGTTTTCCCAGGTTTTCTGATCGCACGTAGCCCGAATGGGAGAGCCAGAGAAATGTAATGACCCTGGGACTAGGTTTATGGTCACCTCGCAAAGTGTAAGAACAGTATAAAAAGTGTAATTAAACCTACAGTGTAAAAGAACTAAGAAGTGTAAAGTGAATGTTCCAACCAAGGTAACAGACAATAACCACACAGACGTTAGTGGCAGCATATTGCCGAACATTCTTAACGTTAGTCAATTGCTGCCAGGGGGCATTGTAACGTCTAGAAAGAAACAAAAACAACATATTATGTAGTAACGAGAAAATTATATGTATCATATTGTGTTATTGTATAAAATTATGTATTTTTTTTTATTATTTATTTTTGAGAATATCTGCGTCGGCGAGTAATGAAACCGCCACAGACGATAAATGTCGAACAAAGATTAAAATAAGTAACTAGTATATAATACGTGACGAATAGCAATTTCTTTGTCTTCTTCATCTGGGAGTCGAGCGAGTAAGATATCCTGTGTCGTAGTAGCGAACGCTAGTGTAGCATTCTTTTGTCGAGACTAAGAGATGTACGCCATTACGTGTGAATTCATAAAGGTGTGTAACAATTGAAATATTTAAATGTTTTAGTAGAGTTATGTAAATGAAAACTTGCATTATTAATTGTTAAAGCTTGCTTGCCTATTATCCCATCCTGTTGAGACATTTTTCAGTTATATAAATATTATCTGTGGTGCTGAGCTGCGTGGCGAACGAAAGAGCCGCTGCCGCGGCGTATTCAAACAACTTCCAATATAGTCTATCATACCGCAAGGAAGCGGTAAAGTAACAGTAAAATAATATTATTTCTTTTAGCTCCCAGACTTGCAGTGCAGATCAGCAGATTTTATGATGTGTTACAGGTTGACGCGGGCTGCTGATAGTGTATAACTCACAGTACAAATAAGTTAATGTACCGTCAAAATCTAATAGGAATCTTGCTGTGCTCCGTTCTGGTCTGGCAAACTTTATAGTGAAAACGTATTTTTTTTAATAGTCTCGTGTTCTTGTGCTAGTCGTGGTATTGAATGGTGTTTTACCGAGAAACAAAATCCACTGCAAAATTTTGTTGTTGAACGATCATACGAACTGTAACATCAGTGTTCATAACCAAGTAATTTCAATTTTCAATAACTATAAAGTAGGGAAGATATGTTGATTTTTAGAATGAGTTACAGTCACGAAAAAACGTTCCTTTAATTGTAGGCCAGATACAGAAGAATAAGATCTCAATATATATATATATATATATATATATATATATATATATATATATATATATATATATATATATATATTGCATTGTTAAAAGGTAATGATGATAAAGAAATTCAAAGCACGGCATTACTAACAGATATTTCGCGGCTCTTTTCGTATATGCGATATTAAAAAACGCGAAAACACCGACCAGATTTCTAGTAGCAGCAGTAAGGATAGCGGACGGGAGGAAGAGGCTGTATTAATTACGATTGCCCGTTTCTCTAATTAGCCGTGCTCCACAAGACCGCCTTCAACAACAGCAGCAGTTCCAGCAACACAGATTTGTCATCGGCTCCGAGTTTCGTCGTATGCATAGCACTGAAGTAAGACTGCTTATTGGTAAAAAGTATTAACGGCTAATCCAGCAGCACAACTGAATGTGATGTGATCGATAACATTCATTTAAATAATAATCAGTTAAACTCAGAGCGATTGTTTCCTCATTGTCTTCAGACATTGTTACCAAGCAGGGTCCTTGTTCCTGTTTTTCCTTATGTGCTAACTGAAGGTCATAACAAACAAACTGAATAGTTACAGCCAGTTTGTTAATGAATAATTTCACTTTTAAGAATTTTAGCCTCAGTCTAGTTTCAATTAACTGTTGTACAACAGAGGTTTCAGTATATGAGCAAAGTAAAGCAATTTCATTTTTCAAGTTTGAGAATCAGTCACTGGAAAAAATCCAAATCTAAAGAAATGCACAAATTAATAGTGCAGAAGCTTTATTTATTTTACATATAGCTTGGAGCACGTGACTGGTTTGATACACATTCTATTATTTATTTCTGTTCAAGTCAGTAAAAAAGGCTCAGTTGTTCAGACAATAATTTGGAAATCAATTTGCAAAATAAGTAACTGCAAAGTAAAAGTGCTTGCTTTTTTCCTAAATATCTTTGATAAAGTTACGTGAGGTCACTGAAAGTCATTGTTCACGTAACAAAGTTGAATACTAACATTCAGTTTAATTGCATCGACTGTGTTTTTCGGTATTTAAGTAAGTAAAGTAAGAGTGATTTCTCAGTTTTCTTAATCATTACAAACTCACTTAACATTAGTGTCAAAAAACGTGACAACATTCAGTTGCCACGTCAGTGTTGAACAATACATGTTTTTCTTTCCCATCATCTTGTACGGGATTTTGGATGTAGATTGCCCTAGTGGGATGGCGACTGTTAATTATTTCCTTTTCGTTCATTAGTGTAACTTTTTTATTCATGATCAGTGGTACCCCTTTTCTGTCCAGTGTTTTTCGTGAGTGAATGCACAAAATAACTTTCATTTTTTTAAAATTATAACCCTGTTCAGTTTAATTACTTTTAATTGTAGTAGACTTTTCCATCAGAAGGGTCTGTTGTACACTTTCCTCCTACTTATCGGTATTATCTCTTCGGGAAAGATAGCCTTACACAATTAGTAAAAATCAATTAGGCATACACGCGATCCACAGTCATACTTTATATCGCAAGCAGGCTAGGCCGATTAGTAAGGGGAAGGTGACAGGCAGTGCAAATGAACCATCCTGGCAGTTTAGGAAAATCACAGGAAATCGGCCGAACACGGGCTTGAACCTTTTATATGTCCTTCCCTGTGGCTGAAGGTTTGAGGGGCTTGGGCCGTTCACTTATACAATAAAATGGAACACCTACGCCAGGCTCTGTGACGGAGCGGTTCTAGGAGCTTCAGTCCAGAACTGTACTGCTGCTATCGTCGCAGGTTCGAATCCTGCCTCGGGCATGGCTATGTGTGATGTCCTTAGATTAGTTAGGATTAAGTAGTTCTAAGTTCTAGGGGACTGATGACCTCAAATGTTGCGTCCCATAGTGCTCAGAGCCATTTGATTTGGAACACCTACAGCCGCCCTTTCGATGTTATTTATTTTGTGGTTACCAGCTTCGGTGCTTCAGTACAGCATCTCCAGCACCTTAACTGACGCTGATTCCATCAGTGGCCATAAACTATGAATTGGTTTCCCCAGACTATCTTCAACAACTGAGTTGGTGGCTCGAGACGCAACATCATTGTTACACGTAGTCTGCAAAAACCAGTGCATAGTTGTAGGTCACTCATGGAAACGGGTACACGGTTGGAGTTAACCCCTACAGCGTCAGTTAAGGCCTGCAGATGGTGTTCTGAAGCATCGGAATTGGTAGCCATAGAATAAGTAACATGGAAAGGACGGCTGTAGGTGTTCCATTTCATTAGATACAGATTCAAACCGTTGTCCTCCAGAATGCGAACACAGTGTGGTAATCTCTGCGTCACCTCGCTCGATATGGAAGGAGTCTGTTTGCAGTTTGTTGACGTAATAAATATTTGCTATGGTTGCATACTGACCATTGATACATCACGTACGATAACGGATAAAGATACTCAATTTAATAATAGTGGAAACTTGTAACTCTTTTGCACCGTATAAGCTGCTGGTTACAAATAAAAATTGTTATACAGAATAGAAGTAATTTCCCAGAATGAAACCCTTTGTTTACTTTCATAGGCAGCATTGCTACCCGTTAGGCATTTAATATCCTTGGAGAAATGATCAAAATTATTGTTAGCACAGCCATATCTAACGCAATTACGACCACTATTTCTTCTCAACTCTGATGAATTATTTTTAAAAAAGTAGAATCTCTTCGAAGTTCGGAGGAACCCCTGCAACAGGACTAAGCTTAGTAAAACACAATGGAATCAGACCAACCGTTGGTTTAACTACAACTTTACTTTTTAACGATTCTGACAGTGGGAACTAATAGTTACTATGTGCTGACAGCTATTTCCCGCGGTGAAGCTGCTATTACGAGCGTGGTCGTGGAAGAGGTACTGTTAACCTCTTTATACTTTAACCCGCTTAGTGGCACTGGGATCAATATGACCCAGCAAGCACACTGGAAATACCCTACCTATCTGTCTCGTTTTCAGAACTACTATTTTCAAAAGATATGACTTTTTACTTCCATATTAGTTGAGGTGCTGAGAACTATAAGAGCCTAAAGCACACTTTCATCGATTTTGAGATTGTAGCGTCTATGCATGATCCAGGCGTCTGTTGAGCCTTTGGTGAACCAGCTTTATCTATATCTGTAGCCCCACACTGTAGGTTGGCAACACTGCGCCGACGCGGACTCTTTGAGTATTTGCTGCACTAAATAATTATAAAAAGCGTTGTTATTAAGCTATTTTTAAACGTCTACAGGTGTTATAAATATAATATTAGTGTTGTTAAATTAGTGGAAGTGTTAGTGAAGTATAAAATAAGATTAAACGGTGTAAGAAGCGTATTTTTCTTCTCGTGCCTGTAGCACGAATCCTACGCCTAATTTCACGCGCGCGAATCGTAAGTAAGCAGTGAATTAAACTTATAGGTAAACGTTTCCAGTTGGTATAAATATATTATAAATGTTGTTACATTAGTGGAAGTGTTAGTGAAGTGTTAAATAAGATTAAACGGGGTAAGAAATTTATTTTCCTTCTCGCGCCTATAGCACAGATTTTAGGCTTAATTTCACGCGCGCGTATCGTAAGTAAACAGTGACTTAAACTTATATGTAATCACCAGCTTTTTTTTCATTACTCTTTCAATTTATTTATATCTGCCTGAATAGTTTCTAGGGTCCTTTGTTCACTTATTAGTCAGTACTTAAATCAGTTTATACGATTTCTGTTTTTGCCACGAGTGAGAAATGGTGACATCCCGTAGGATCGTTAGTTCCGGAGTATGGTCTGATGGGTGTTGTAGTTTCTTTCATTGGGGCGAATGTAGTGGCGTGGGAAATGGGGACATAAATGAGGCGCACCAGTGGTATTGTAGGATCTGCAGCAGAGATAAGAAAATACTGGAACAGGAAGGGAAAATTGCAGCTCTTCAAGCTGACCTAGACAAGGCAAGGGAGGATCTGGACAGGTTAAAGAGGGAGAAGGGTGAACAGAGGTGGGAAGTGGCAACAGGTAATAGGGGGAACAGGCAAAGGAGAGCATCAGACAGCTTTGTGATAAATCTTGAAAATAGATTTGACCTGTTGCCTCAGTCAGAATCGGATGAGCCTCATGTAGCTGAAGCTGTAGAAAGGGCACAACAAGCTTTCAAGGACTTGAAAAAGGTAGGGAAATTTGTAAAGAGAAAGAAAGTTCTGTTGTTATGTAGTTCCCATGGTACAGATGTTGGCCAACTACTGCAGGAAAATCTAGGTCCAGAGTACCAGGTCACAAACTTTTTCAAGCCTAGTGCACATCTGGGTCCAGGTAACAGAGGATATAGGTTCTTTATACAAGGATTTCACGAAGGAGGATGCCGTGGTTATGGTGGATGGTCCGGGAAACAGCATTGACAGAGACTCTGAATATTCCATAGAGACTGACATGGTGAAGATAGCATCAGCAACGAAGCATACGAGTGTGGGATTTGTGTCTGTGTTGAGATGCCATGATCGGCCTCATTTGAACTCTTCTGTAGGGAGGGTGAACTTGGAGTTGGAGTGGCTGCTTAGGACGGATATAGGGTCCCATATTGGTTTGATTCCTGTGGATGCTATTGGGACTACACTAGGCATGGCCTTCACCTTGTAACCTCCCCACAAAAATATTTAAAAGAACCAAGTGTAACCTCTCCACAAAAAAATAGTTAAATGAATTTTAAATATTGTAACTTCTGAACAAAATTAGTTCCCATTCATAATCTCTGTGCAGAAATGCATTCCCATTTAATATACCCACAAAATTCTTTTCTCTTTTAAAGTTAAGTTCGAAACAGAAAAATTCCTAAACACCAAAATAATAAAAAAATTCAGTAACCTGGTAAATTTTATGACGACAGCAGCGCTGCGCCACGGCCCTGTGCTCCGAATAAAAAAGCAAAAATTCTTACCTCAATAAAAACTGCGATTATATCTGCTCTTACCCAAAAAATTTTCGGCACAGCTCCGTGCAATTCTGGCCTATGCTTTGTGATTCGTGAAAGGAATAATCATGCATTGGATAAAATCTTTAAATTGAAATGAATGCTTTTTTTTAAAAAAAATTACTTTATATTATAAAAATTATCATTGGGGCATTTTTTAAAAGTAATTGGATGACAGTGAACATACATTACAAGATATGCGCAAGGCTGCTTCTTTACCTTCTACAGTAATACTCATCCTCCAGAGTCCTGACCAGAGCAGACTGCACACAAGCGCAGACACGCGCCGACTACCGCCGACTACTGCCGACTCACGCAGACTACAGTCGACTACTCAAGACTAGCGACAAGCAACAACTAACTACATACTGCTCTCTGGTCAGAGACTCTCCTATGCCTTGCCTATTGCAGGCAGCGCATACATCGCATACCTCTTAAATAACCCTCCACTGCGGGAGGGGGGGGGGGGGGGGGGCAAAAATTTGGCAGCGATGGTGAGTCAATTGGACTTTCCATGAGCAACAAATTTTTCTTAATTAACCAAGTTTACAATCGCAGAATATATACATATATATAAGTGCAGAACATGAAATAAAATATAGTGCACATGCACTGAGTACAGAACATATCAAGCAATGACAAAATGTATACGCAATGAGTACAAATCATATTAACAAATGACATGAAGTGCACACGCTCTGTAGTTCAGAACATATCAGCAAATCACAAAATGTATATGCAATGAATACAAATCATATTAATAAATGACATAAAGTGCACATGCACTGTAGTACAGAACATATCAGGAAATCACAAAATGTATAGGCAATGAGTACAAATCATATTAACAAATGACATAAGTGCACACGCACTGTAGTTTTTTTTTTACTATTTTACAAGAACTAGGATAGGAAAGGGAAGGATTGCATCATGGTTGTAGCACATTAGGTTGCATGCAGCTGCACTGAAAGTCCGTATCTTTCTACAGAAGCACAACACCAAGTGAGATCTGAAGTTCTTTTCCCTGAAGTATTAATCAGTGTAGCCAAGACACTGAAATGTCGCATTAATATTCCATGTTATTTTGGTAGCACATTAGGTACACCAAACAGTGGGACCATAATAACATCTCCATCGCTCAAGGTGGTGGACAGCATGTCGTGTCAACACCACGTTCTTGTAAGGTACACCAACGCAAAATTAGTGCAAAAACCAAATATGGTGCTCCATGAGAATGAGGATAGACAGGACAAACCGATATTGCAGTAATTTGTGGTAATTAGGTCAGAAGGTGAAGGACATTAAGTCTTATGCCAGTCATCATTGATAATTACTAGTCTATCAACTGATTTGAGTAATTCGTCGCACTCATCGCCAGTTAATGAACGTTTCTGTACCATGTATGAAGTATTACAGAATAATGTTCATAAGTTAACTGTTTACAGAGAACACTGGCACTCATTGACCAGTTACAAACCATCAGAAGTCATCATTCGAAACAGGAGGTAATGAGTGTAGCATCAAGCTACTGGTATTCATATATATAGCATGTAAGTGACATAATATAAATTTAAAATATAAGAGACAGTGTCATTCATTGGTCAGCAAGTATTGAATATTATAAAACATTTTTCATCATTCAAGTGACATATGACATATTCAAAAATAATTATTGGCACTCATTGGCCAGTTACAAAACATCAGAAGACATCAGTCAAAACAGGAGCTAATGAGTGTAGCATCAGGCTACTGGTATTCATATATAGAGCATGAAAGTGACATAATACAAATTTAAAATATAAGAAACAGTGGCATTCGTTGGCCAGCAAGTATTGAATATTACAAAACATTTTTATCATTCAAGTGACATATGACATATTTAAAAATAATTATTGGCACTCATTGATCAGTTACAAAACATCAGAAGTCATCCTTCAAAACAGGAGTTAATGAGTGTAGCATCAAGCTACTGGTATTCATATATCTAGCATAAAAGTGACATAATACAAATTTAAAATATAACAAACAGTGGCATTCATTGGTCAGCAAGTATTGAATATTACAAAACATTTTTCATCATTCAAGAGACATATGACATATTTAAAAATGTAAGACTCTGTAACTATTACTCACGTCTGTAGTTGGAAAACATCATTCAGTATTACTCATAACTCTTTTAAACTAGTAGCAATATTTGGGACTGGTAATACATTTTTTTGTGCTAGCAATGCATTGCATTGGGATTGATAATTAATTGTTGGGGCATAACAATATTTGCTTATGACTTATTGCTGCAAATGAAGATGGGTAACGTCATTCGTCATGAGTCAGCTGTAGCAAGGTTATGAGACAAATAGAGTATATTTGATCACATTCATGAATGACACAGGTTTAATGACCAACTGCTTATAGCACATTAATTTCATGAATAATTTCTCCTGCAAAAAATACAAAATGGATTATTAAGCTGAAAGAAGAAACGAATATTGTGCTGAAAAGTAGTGAACTTTGCATTAACAGCCAATGAAATGTGTATTAAATATATATGTTCTCTAGCTGTCCTTTCCAAAACCTTCAGTCATCATACAGTGCGACATAAGACATACTGTCAAAACGAACTGCAACAAATACTTAAATAACTACATATCATTTCTTAACTAACAGTAAATATATAAACTTCATCATTATTCTCATCTGCAAAGAAAAACTTCATTATCATTACTATCATCACCTGATAAGAAAAACTTCATTATCCATATTACCATAACTCCGTTATTATCATCACCTGTAAAGAAAAACTTCATTATCCATAGTAGCATATTCTTCATCACTATTCATCATCATTCATTATCATCTGACAGAAAAGCATTCTTAAATTCTTCTACTGAGTAGCATTGTCTCATGATCGGTTTCATACGAGTTGCCGGTTCGCCTTCCAAAAAACTGCAAATAAATTCAAGTTTATGTGTTACGAGCCAAGCCGGTGGAAAATCAAAGCTAAATTGTTGTATCCAATCCAATGGGTTAATCTGTGTTCTGTCATTTTTAAATACTTTAAATTTTCTCACTGATTGAAAATGTTTGTAATCAAAATTATCGTCTCTGTATGTCTGACCAGGTTCAGGATTGTATGAGAATCTATTTGTCTGTGATTGTTCGGAATCTAAGTCATGTACTCTCTGTAAATTACCTAAATTATACTGGCTGTGTGAGTGTGACAAATGTTCGGAATGTGCCGTATGCTGTGACGTGTTATTGACTGAAACATTTTTCATCTCTGTCACTTCTTGCTGTAAAGTTGACAATTTTCTACGTAATGCATTATTGGACAAATCTATCTCACTGATTGTCTGCTGTAAATTTTGGAATTCAGGTGTTTGATTAAACGAAATTGGTGAAGTATCGTCTGATTTGCTCTCATTATTACTTTCAATAACATCAATACGACTGACCAATTCATCATATTTTTCAGTCAGTATTTTTACCTGATCATCGTTTTTAGTGTCACAAGCATTAATTTGTTTTTGTATTTTATGTGTGGTTTCGTTCAATTTTTTAACGTCTGCTTAGATGGTATCGGGATCCTGTATTAATTCTAATTGTTCAAGTCTGTCGGTCACTGTCTGAAAGTCTACTGTATGTTGTAATGGATCTGGGAGATGTTATTTTTTTTTACCGTATTTGTCGATACCAAACTGTAAATGTTTTCTTATATTTTTTTGTCAGAATTTATTATAATTTGTGTTATTATATGTTAATTTACTTCTGTTTTTGAGAGTGAAACCATATTGATTACTATTAGAAAATGTATCGAAGAATAGGAAAGAGACTGATTACAAGTGGAAGCTTGTGTGTTGTGTAAAACATCTTTGACGCTGGAGTCGTCTTTGACTATAGTCAGTCAGCAGCTAACTCTTGGTGTGTGTTGACGGAAGTACGATGTGAAGGTCGCCGTCGTAAATAATTTTGAATTATGTTACTATTTTTTTGTATTAACTATAAAAAAGAAATTCATTTGAAGAAATGGTATTTGAAACACCAAAATGAGGCAAACACGTTGAACCACGTCTTTTCTGTAGCCGACAAAAATGCATTGTGGAATCATACTTAGACAACTGAAGCGAAGACTAATATCGCCTTGCAAACGTCTAACGGAAAAGGTACTGTCACGAAATATGGCAAATTTAAGTAAATAAAAAATAGTGACCATATTTTCAACTTTTGTCTTAGCCGGGATGCCATATTTCAATGTGTATCTGTTTTTGTTTTAAGATCGGAAATTTCATCACGCAATTCGGTGTTCAACTGTTTGATAGTAATAATTTCGTCTGATACTGTAGCAATATTGTTGTCTACGTATGTTTTTGCTTTCGTAAACAATTTACGCTTATCTTCCTGCCTCTGTGCAGTAATTGTTTCCATGACTTGTCGCTTTACTTTATTCTGTTCCTGTATGAATTTACGGTAACGCGTTTCACTGTTTTGTAGTTGGTGATTAAAACGTTCGTCAATTTGACTGTTCTGTTGGTCAAATTTCGCGTCTACTTTTGCATCTAGTGTGCGTGAAAGTTCTGCTGACATTAATTTAAACTCGTCGCGTAACTGTGTTGCGTTTTCAGAGCATTGTTTACCGACTGCACTAATTTCGTCTCTAAGTGATTCTGTTGCAGCTGTTTGCGTATTCCTTAATTCTTGAGCAACAGATCTAATTTCTTCACTACTTTTCCTAGCACAAGCCTTAATTTCCTCACGTAATTACTCTTTAGTATCAAGACATTGCGCGGCAACGGCTGTAATCTGTTCACTAAGCTGTTTGGAATTGTTATCTAGTTTTTCATTAAATTGTTTGTGATTGTTGTCTTGTCTTTCATTCTGTTGTTGGAATTTTCATTAAGTAGTTGTTTAACATTTCCACCAAATTGTTGTTTGAGATTCTCGTTAAGTTGTATCATTAATGCTATGACTCGATCCATGCCAAAATTAGCTACTGTATTCTCTGTGCTGTGTGATGGTATATGTGCATTTGTCACGTTTTCTGTAACCATTTGATCATTCTGTAGTTCTTGAAAGGGTTTGCCAAACGGATGTGGACTGTTAGTCACTATCTTGGAATCAAATAAATCTGTCGTACTTTGAGTACACTGTTCATTTACGTTAGAAAAATTTATCTGTTCACGATTCAAATTTTGCAAATCGGGCGTGTCGAACTGGGCAGCGTTCATTGTAACAGAACGTCCCGCGTCACCAATTGTCGTTAAATTAACAGAGGACACAATTGAATTTGTTTGCTCATCATTAGCATTAAAATCATTACTAGTGGTCGGTGCGCACTCATTGTCTACAATTAGGGGATTATCATCATTACACTGAGTGTCACAAGTATTATCGGTCAAATTATTAGAGTCGGCTATTTCGCTCATTGCACATCGCGATGTACTGTTAACAGTTTTTCTCGGCATTTTTCACAAATCAAAATTAGGCACAAATGAAACAAGGACAATGCAAAAATGCAACAAACACAATTACAACAAAGAGCAACAAACTGCCGATGATCTGTGAAAGAAAGAGTGACAAATTAGTAAATGCATGGCGCCAGATGTAAACTACGTTTAATTAAATAAGAGAAGATATGTGACTACTTATCAGAAGAATCACAAAGAAATACGATCCTGGCCGGATGTCGCCAAGTGTAACCTCCCCACAAAAATATTTAAAAAAACCAAGTGTAACCTCCCCACAAAAAAATAATTAAATGAATTTTAAATATTGTAACTTCTGAACAAAATTAGTTCCCATTCATAATCTCCGTGCAGAAATGCATTCCCATTTAATATACCCACAAAATTCTTTTCTCTTTTAAAGTTAAGTTCGAAACAGAAAAATTCCTAAACACCAAAATAATAAAAAAATTCAGTAACCTGGTAAATTTTATGACGACAGCAGCACTGCGCCACGGCCCTGTGCTCCGAATAAAAAAGCAAAAGTTCTTACCTCAATAAAAACTGCGATTATATCTGCTCTTACCCAAAAAATTTTCGGCACAGCTCCGTGCAATTCTGGCCTATGCTTTGTGATTCGTGAAAGGAATAATCATGCATTGGATAAAATCTTTAAATTGAAATGAATGCTTTTTTTTAAAAAAATTACTTTATATTATAAAAATTATTATTGGGGCATTTTTTAAAAGAAATTGGATGACAGTGAACATACATTACAAGATATGCACAAGGCTGCTTCTTTACCTTCTACAATAATACTCATCCTCCAGAGTCCCGACCAGAGCAGACTGCACACAAGCGCAGACACGCGCCGACTACCGCCGACTACTGCCGACTCACGCAGACTACAGTCGACTACTCAAGACTAGCGACAAGCAACAGCTAACTACATACTGCTCTCTGGTCAGAGACTCTCCTATGCCTTGCCTATTGCAGGCAGCGCATACATCGCATACCTCTTACAACCTCAATAGGAAAGGGAAGGGAAAACTGTCTGGGTTGATTGCAGAAAACGTAAGGGGGTACACTGTCACAAGTGGTAAAATACCAGTAGTCACAGGTGTCAGAGGGATGCCTTTTTTAGGATAGGGAAGGGGGATAGAAAACGAGTTTTAAGAGAGATTGGCATGACACACTCAGTTTGAGAAAACAGATGAACATGAGTCAGATTTTAGCATAGAGCCTCCATTTAAACAATGTTTAACAGAAAGTAATCAGAAACTGCCAGTCCATCTTCATCAAAGCAGTTATAATCCTATTAGTATGCAGTATCAGTTATCTTTATTACACCAGAACATTCCGGGACTCAGAAATAAAGTTGATGAACTACTCATTTGTATCGATGAAATGAATTCATCTAACCAAATTGACATAATCTGCCTCTCTGAACATCAAGTGACCACTGGTATAGATATTTTAGACATTTCAGGATTTAAGCTAGCTTGGTACTTCTGCAGAGTAGGTATGGATGGAGGAGGAGTTGCCACATTTATTAAAAACTGCCATAAATTCAAGATCATTGACATTAATAAATTCTGTTTAGAGCAGCATCTAGAAGCATGTGCAACAGAAGTAGAGTTCCATAACGGATCCTATATAATAGTAACTATTTACCGAGCACCTGAAGGAAATTATAATCTATTCATAAATCATCTAGAAGCTCTTTTGTGTTATTTAACACGAAGAAACAAAGAAATTTTGATTGCTAGTGACTTTAACACAGATTTTCTAATTTAATCTTCCAGTAAACATTTACTGCAGTTAGATGTTCTCTTTCAATCTAACTCACATTGTAAACTTTCCAACTAGGATCACTAAATCCTCAAGGACAGCCATTGATAACATTTTTATAGACAAATCAAAGGAACAAAATCATATCATAAAACCTGTAATAAATGGACTATGAGATCATGACATGCAGCTCCTTGTTTTAGATGTAAATTCTAAGCAGATTATCAAGACTGCTAAATCTGACTACAGGAGAGTACTCAATCAACCAAAAATTGAGTGTTTTAGAAAACTGCTCAAAGATATAAACTCGAAAGATGTTTATAGTACTCATGACATAATGAACAATATAAAACACTCATGAACAATGTCAGTACCATGTTTGAAAACTGTTTTCCTCTAAAAGTTACTCAAATTAAACAGAAATCTATAATAGAATCATGGATCACACAAGGAATAAAGATTTCCTGTAAGACAAAAAGGAAAATGTATCTGTCGACCAAGAATACCTCCAGTGCTGATGATTTAGCTAAATACAAGGAATACTGTAAAATATTTTAAAAAAGTAATTCAGACATCTAAAGAAATGCACTACGAGAAGAAGATTACAATGTCAGGGAACAAAATAAAAACAATATGGGATATAGTGAAAGAGGAGACTGGTAGAACCAGAAAGGAACAGGAGCAAATAGGACTAAGGGTAGATGACACATTAGTAACCGATGGGCATAGTGTGGAAAATCTATTTAACAAGTACTTTATATCCATTACTGATAGAATGGGATTGTGAGGATCAGTAAATAATGCCCTTGAATATCTGAAACTAGCCTTTACAAATAGCTGCAGGTACATGAATATGTCACTCACTTCACGAAAAGAAATAACTCCCATAATAAAATCTTTAAAAACAAAGCATTCTAGTAGTTACAATGAAATATCAACAAAGTTAAATAAGGCATACTCTTGTGAGTTTAGTACAATTCTAAGTTACTTGTGTAACCAGTCAATTATAACTGGGACATTTCCTGACAGGCTGAAATATGCAGATGTTAAGCCTCTATTCAAGAAAGGGGATAAAGAGATGCCATCAATCTCCAGACCGATTTCACTTTTGCCAGCATTCTCAAAATTTTTAGAAAAAGTAATGTACAGGCAGCTTCTCAACCATCTGACCACTAATAACATATTATCAAGAACACAGTTTGGATTTCTGAAGGGTTCTGATATCGAAAAGACTATTTACACCTACAGTGAAAATGTACTTAATTCATTAAATAACAAGTTACAAGCAGCAGGTATTTTCTGTGATTTGTCAAAGGCATTCGATTGTGTAAACCACAATGTCCTTTTAAATAAATTAGAATTCTATGGTGTCACAGGCAGTGCTGCAAAATGGTTCAAGTCATAACTCGCTAACAGGTAACAAAGGGTGTCAGTGCAAGGGACTAGTGAATTAAGTCATCAGTCATCATCAGAATGGGAAGAAATTACATGGGGTGTCCCACAAGGATCCATCTTAGGGCCATTGCTTTTTCTTGTGTACATTAATGATCTCTCATCAGTTACACTGCCCGAAGCAGAGTTCGTTTTGTTTGCAGATGACACAAGTATTGCAATAAATAGTATGTCAAGTGTAGTTCTAGAAAGATCTGCTAATGATATTTTCATGGATATTAATAAATGGTTTAAAGCCAACTCACTGACATTAAACTTCGAAAAGACTTACTATATGCAATTTAGAACCTGTAAGAGGTTTCCACCCAGCATATGCATAAAGTATGAAGAAGAGCAGATAGAAGAGGTTGACAGTCTTAAATTCCTGGGATTACAACTTGATAATAAATTCAGTTGGGAGGAACACACCACAGAACTGCAGAAACCCCTTAACAAATCTGTATTTGCAATTCGAATGTTAGCAGACATTGGCGACATAAAAATGAAAAAGCTTGCATACTTTGCCTACTTTCATTCCATAATGTCATATGGTATAATATTTTGGGGTAACTCTTCAAGTCAAACAAAAATTTTCAGAGTCCAAAAGCGTGTAATACGTATTATTTGTGGAGTAAACTCACAGACATCTTGTAGAAACCTCTTCAAAGAACTGGGTATACTAACTACTGCCTCTTGGTATATTTACTCCTTAATGAAATCTGTCCTAAATAATATACCTCTTTTTCCAACAAACAGCTCAGTTCATACATACAATACCAGGAACAAAAATGATCTGCACAAGGACTTAAAAGCCCTTACTTTAGTTCAAAAAGGGGTCCAGTACTCAGGAACACTCACCTTCAATAATTTGCCAGCAAACATAAAAAATTTAGTTACAAATAAAGTTCAGTTTAAAAGGAGCCTGAAAGACTTACTAGTGGCCAACTCCTTCTACTCCATTGATGAATTTTTTAATAGAAACAAATGATGTATTGTATATATTCATACTATTACTATTGTTATTTCAGCTGAAAAAAAAGTGACATGTTCCACATCCACGAAGATCTCCTCAACACGGATCCATGGCACGAAAAATTAATTGAATCTAATCTTATCTATGAGCATTTGCGAAAAACTATCACACCGATATCTCGGATATTCATTTACGTATGGGCGCAAGGGATAAAGCGTAATTTCGTTGCTCTGCGCTGCTCCATTGTTATCTACGGATGACGGCATAATTTGGTGTTCGTAGAAGTAATACTTCATAATCGGAGATGTATCAGCAGTTTTATCAGAACCTCAAGCCACAGAATGTGCTTAATGAAACTGATGAAAACAAGAAAACTGCCTAAATTTGAAAATTTTGTAATAATAATATTAAATATTAATCAATGTTTCGTAGTATAAAGAGGATGCACAATTTTTTCATAGGAAGTATGGGATGTTGAGACTTGGTTAAAAATGATTCGGACGTATGAGACTGATGGTTTGTCTGTAAGTTTGATTTTTCTTTTTTCTTTTGCAAACAATTTAGACTTGTGAGACTGAGGGTTTGTCTATAAAGCAGATTTTCACAAACATTTATTTTTCTCAAAACTTTGTTTCGGTGCTTTGGTCGCTTATGATTCTCAATGCCTTAGTTGTATCCAATGACTTTTCATTCATTTTTATGATTACAACACACTGATTTATGTTTCTAGCACTGAGTACCACTGGGGCCAGTATGAGCCCAACTTAAATTGTTTTTTTTTTTTTCTTGTTTCCTGAACGTAACATTTATGAAAACAGAATGATCAATGTTATCTTAACTGCTGTTATCTGTTATACGAAACACCTGAAACAAAATATTACTTCCCTCTTATTTTTGAACCAATGGTTAGGGTTCCTTGCATCTGTTGTTGTACCCTTTCTAGTTTTACTGATGTCAATATGTCTCCATGAACAAGTTGGAAAATTATGTCTCCATCCTATTGAAAGCCTTTTTCTTTACGAAATATATGACTTTCTTTCGCACTGAGTTAGTTGTATCCAACGATTGTTTCTTCAGTTTTATATTTAACACATTAAAAGTTATTCTTCGTTTTTTGCGATTAGTACTAGTGGGATCAATTGAACCCAACCTGAATTAATTTTTGTTTCTTGGACGTAATAATTATGAAAATAGAATCATTACTGTTACACTGGATAACTGGGATGTATGTTTTCGTGAAAATTATTTGGGGTCCATATGACACTACTGATAGCGAGTCAAAGAAATTATGGTAGCAGGAGCTGTTAAATCTTTTTCGGCGAAGCAAATTATCCATATTGTCTGCAGCTCGTGTGAAGTACAGTCCTTACATGGTAGCGTAACATGTTTTTTTTGTTTGTTTACAAATATGCTGGGCACGGTGCATTCGCAGCGCCGCAGCTGCGGAAGGTAACCGTTGCCGTACGCAACAGGTCGCCTATTCGCGCCGCTCGCCATTTACACGTGTTTTGTTTTGTTGCGTAGCGCTGCAAATTTCTAAACTTCATTGAGAACTGTAACAGAATTTTGGTAAGCCCAAAACTCGCTTCGGTAAACAGCGCCCAAGTTGTTCCTCCGTTTTAAGCATCCGCACCAAGTGCGGCCCACCAATTTAGCTCTCGCTCCTTACTCCTTAACTGAAACAAACGTGCCGCAGAAATCCCATCGTAGACGTTCCCATTCACCGTAAAACTAATTGACTGCTGTGCCGCTACTCGCGAAAACCGTAATTAAAGCAGTGGAAGTAACAGTGTTTGGTATGCGTAATTACGAGCAGCCGAATAATTCATTCGGGAGGACGACGGTTCAATCCCGTCTCCGGCCATCCTGATTTAGGTTTTCCGTGATTTCCCTAAATCGTTTCAGGCAAATGCCGGGATGGTTCCTTTGAAAGGGCACGGCCGATTTCCTTCCCAATCCTTCCCTAACCCGAGCTTGCGCTCCGTCTCTAATGACCTCGTTGTCGACGGGACGTTAAACACTAACCACGACCACCACCACCGAATAATTAGGCACACAAGAATATTTGGTTTTTCTTCAATGTGACTGCGATAAAATAAACTGTAATGCCATACTCTCCAAGAGATGGTCGAATTTATAATAATATTTAACTGATTATAATTTGGCCACAGGAAGCCTATGATGCCAGAGATAACATATATTATTGATTTTATAAGGAGTTTAAGAACTTGCAGCATGCTGCAGGTGAAAAATAGGTCCAAAACTTGTCAGATAATTGTAATAAATGGTTGGAGCTCCATTATAAGTTGCGTTGAGAAGTACCTTTTTTTATTTGTTGATGGCGACTAGTTTCAGACGTCTGTGTCCACTTCCAAACCATCTGTACTGTGAGTGTGACAAACACAGGCGGTAGCCCATGTCTAAAAACTGCCGGTGCAGCTATCAAAGCCGTATTACGACCGACTCAACAACAGTAAAATACATCACATAGGACGGATATTAGAGAACTCTTCTCTAATGTCCGTCCTATGTGGTGACGTAGGATGGATATTAGAGAAGTCTTTCTCTAATGTCCGTCCTATGTGGTGACGTAGGATGGATATTAGAGAACTCTTTCTCTAATGTCCGTCCTATGTGGTGTGTTTTACTGTTGTTGCGCCGGCCGTAGTATCGTTTTGGTCGTTGCAGGCGCATTTATTGCACATGGGCTGTCGCCTGTATTTCGCTCTCGTAAACTTACTTACGGCCGGGAGGGCGGTGTGCTGACCACATGCCCCTCCCCTCCATATCCGCATCTACTGACGCCTGTGGCCTGAGGATGACACGGCGGCCGGTCGGTGCTGTTGGGCCTTCATGGCCTCTTCGGGCGGAGTTTAATTTAGTTTTTTCGCCTGTATTTGTCACATTTACAGTACGGATGGTTTGGAAGTGGACACAGATGTCCGAAACTAGTCACCATCAAGAAATAAAAGAAGATACTTCTCAATGCAGCTTGTGGCTGAACTACAACCATTTCCAAATATTGCGGCAATAATTATTTTATGTCGACAGCATCACTCCCAATTTTGTTGGTTTCTGCGTGCGAAGTTGGGGGAACCATATTTTAAAGGGGGGTTTTTAACGATTTTTTGTCGTAGATGGCTGTAACCCTTTACATTTTACAGCTTACGTTTCTCTATTTTAACGACTAAGACTATTTTTGTCTCTTGTTTGCGCTGCTTAAAACTGCCCCAGTCCTGGAATCTTGGAGATTTATCGATTCGGAAAGCGTTCGCTATGAACGTACTCCAAAATTTACCTGTTTTACTCCTTGTGACACGTATCCACGTACTCTTACTATTTTACATTATATCCAGCTACTTTTACGTAAGTTTTTATTGCTTTCAGTTCACGCTGTCTACGTAGCCGTACAAGATAGGACCATGCTCCTGTCCTCCATTTTCATCTAATTAATTGGTCTCTTCTTTTTGTAGACAATCTGGTGGTGACCCAAAAGGGTGTAACGCGTCATTCACGTTAGATAATTTCGCAACAGAGACTGTTTTTGTTCCGAAACACTTTCAAAAAATTTGATGTAACAGCCTGCCACTATGCAGTGGGTTAATTTTTACAGTCATTTATGACACTTATAAGCAATGTTTAACTTTTATTATCAGTTATATGTGATGCGAGGGCAGACGTGAGACTCTTAATAGCTAATCGTCACTTTTTCAGTTATTACAATACATTGGGATGTTGGTAACTTTAGTCAAGATGACGTTTTCCGTTACAAGTAGGATTAAGTCGTTTGAGAGGTTCACCGCGCAAGGATACATAATAGAGGTGGCTTCAACAGTCAGAAGTATCTGCGCCCTTAATGGTTCCGCGTAGCCTTCCCAAAAGCTGTGGTAATGAAAGTTACGTTCATTTAAAAAAAATAGTCCTACCCCTCCCCCGTCGATAGTTGATCGTTTTCTTTGAGGGATGATTCAGATACTTAATGCGAGCAATCGCTGTCAGTTGGACGGAGAACTTCTGCAGGCAACAAAGCTTCTTCTGCAGTTAGTACAGTTAGCTTTCAGGTCACAAGCAGCAGCAAACGGAACGCCATGTTACTGAGGTTTATCTGAGTGCCTTAGTCCTTACAAATTGAGGGGAAGCTAACGGTTTTGTCGCCTCGTTGCTCTGAAGTCTTTACCATTGACATATTTGCATTGCGACTGAAATTCGTAATTATGACCACATCCTAACGAACGACATTTCTGTACCACCAATAAGACAATCTCCGACGCTCTACTGCCATCGACCATCATTAGAATCTCCCTCATTCGCCTTCAGTTTGAAAGGCTGCCTGGTGGCCAGGTGAAACTAGGCCCCTGATTTGAGTAAAAAACCTATATCTCAGTTTTGTGAAAGTACATACCACCCTCCAAAGACTGTCACTCTCCCTCACTACAAAACGCTTGTTCGTCCGATTCTTGAGTATTGCTCATCAGTATGGGACCCTTACCAGGTTGGATTAATAGAAGAGATAGACATGATCCAGCGAAAAGCAGCGCGATTCGTCATGGGGACATTTAGTCAGCGCGAGAGCGTTACGGAGATGCTGAACAAGCTCCAGTGGCGGACACTTCAAGAAAGGCGTTACGCAATACGGAGAGGTTTATTATCGAAATTACGAGAGAGCACATTCCGGGAAGAGATGGGCAACATATTACTACCGCCCACATATATCTCGCGTAATGATCACAACGAAAAGATCCGAGAAATTAGAGCAAATACGGAGACTTACAAGCAGTCGTTCTTCCCACGCATAATTCGTGAATGGAACAGGGAAGGGGGGATCAGATAGTGGTACAATAAGTACCCTCCGCCACACACCGTAAGGTGGCTCGCGGAGTATATATGTAGATGTAGATGTAGAAAGATACTGAGGCGTAGCGCCGTATAACGATCCTGCCTTGGAGGCGGTTAAGTGGGAGATGTGTCTCAGAGATGGATAGAGACAGATGGTGACGTGAGACTGGACGCGCACGTAGTTTATGTATCAGCCGATAGAGGGCAACATTGGATAGGGAGACTGTGATTTTAGTTGCGATTATGCCCAATAGAGTGCATTAAAGTAATAGAATGTTTTTCATAAGCTATTCTAGTAAAATGGTTCAAATGGCTCTGAGCACTATGGGACTCAACTGCTGTGGTCATCAGTCCCCTAGAACTTAGAACTACTTAATCCTAACTAACCTAAGGACATCACATACACCCATGCCCGAGGCAGGATTCGAACCTGCGACCGTAGCAACAGCGAGGCTCCGGACTGGAGCGCCTAGAACCGCACGGCCACCGCGGCCGGCGCTATTCTAGTATTTTCATAAAGTGTTATTATGTCTTTTTGTGTAGGTAAAATGTTATAAATGTGTTTTAGCAGTATGATTGATGCGTGAGTGTGGTTTAGGGTTAATATGAAGATAATTGTTTAACGAGTTATGTAGTGGGATTTAGTGTGGGAACATTTCGAAGAAGTATGGATATGGACAAAGAGGATTTTTGTAGAATAGATTTGTAAAGTAAGTTTGTGGTAAAGGGGAAGTTAATTCAG
The DNA here is from genome assembly GCF_023864345.2 of Schistocerca serialis cubense. NCBI lineage: Eukaryota > Metazoa > Arthropoda > Insecta > Orthoptera > Acrididae > Schistocerca > Schistocerca serialis. The sequence goes on along the minus strand of NC_064638.1, from coordinate 1,230,722,795 downwards.
GTATAAATAACAATAATAAATAACTTTATGAATAAACAAAACTTCAGCATATTAGATAATCACGTCGGTAAAAAGTGCAGTCGTTAGGTTTACTATTTTGCGATTGGTTATTGATGAAAAGCGCGGATTGACGCGGGAGAATGTTGTTTTGCTATTGGCTGTTGAATAAACTGACCAATGGCAAAGCAATATTCTTCGCGCGCCTTTCTCTGCTGGTAGAGAAGACTTAGAGTATTCTAGGGAGGAGTCGGAGCCTAGCCATGAAACAGATCGGACGTGTGTAGTAGTAGTTCCGATGGAAATGGTAAGTTGCCGGATCTAGCAGTGTTTCATACATCAAAAGTGTTGGAAAGTGACGGCATAATTATTCCGATGTGTGTGTAAAAATTTCGGAATTTTTAAGTGAATTTTGTGACGAGAAAAAACATATATTCCCCGTGGCGTATTGAACAGGTCGATGACTAAAAACTGTGACTGCATTACGTACCGACAGACTTGATATTTGGCGAGCCTTCTCAATCAAAAACAATCAGTATTTTTGTATCTATTACGTTTTCGGGAAATGCAACACCATAAACTTGCTAACGTGACTGAAAGGGATTGTGAATGACTGTGTTAAGACTAGCACGGGCTTGGCAGTGATACTTGTTCACCTAAGTTTCAGAATATATTAATTGAGGACAAAATTTCCAACCTTTCATTTCTTGTGAAAACTTTCTCCCGAAACATAGATTAGTAACTTTAATTGCAGCCTGGTTCACGTCGAAGTACAGTAGGTTTCGCTCGGCTTCCCTACTGATGAAATGCTGAGACAAGTTCACAGGTAGGAGCAGGTTCGTTGTAAAGGGACAGAAAGGGCCGTGCCACCGCAATACCTGAATGCAAAAGAATCTACGCTACCGGAAAAAATTAGTACATTTCGAAAGATGATATCGATATCGATTCGATGACATTTGCCAGCAGTATATGTACAGATATGCCAACAGTAGATTTACTGATAATGGTATATGAAGTTTTAGGAAGGAAATCGGAGTGGAAAAGCTGACTGAGAAAATTGAAAAGAATAGATTAAAATGGTTTGGATATGTCAAGAGGATGGGAGAGGGAATAATACCAAGTAGAATGATGGAGTTTTCAAGACTGAGGGCAAGAGGCCAAGAGGAAGACCGAGAACATGATGGATTGATACAATAAAGTGGTGTTTAAGAAGGAGAAACCTGCTATGGTTCCAATTTGTGGAAGAAGAATGGTGGAAAGACAGAGTAAAGTGGCGAAGTACCATTGATACCCAACCCGACCACATGTTGGAGAGAGGGGAGACGAAAGTGACGATGATGGTTTCAGCGTTGTCCGCCAATGGATAGCGTAGTGGCACGGCTACCGGAGCGCCATTTGTGCCTACCCTTTGATAGGGAACGCTCACAGCCAGAAGTCTCTACGTGGTACAAACGTGTGAAGCAAGCAGGAAACCGTACCACGGGGAAGCACTCGTGCTTCATACAGCCAACTGAACGAGTCTGAAAGGGGACAAGTGTGGCCTACCGAGTTGCGGGATGGTCCTTTCGGAGAACTGCCACACAAGTGGGACGTACTGCGTCAGTTGTGCAACGATGCTGGTGTCAGAGGTCACTTGAACATTCTCACACCCGTAGACGAGGTCCCGGATGACCGTGCTGCACAGACGCCTGCCAGGATCGTCATATTGTAGGGGCAGCAGTGGCACATTGTACAGCTACCACAGTACAGGTAAGAGGCCTTGTGAGCTCAGACGTGTCAGCACAAACCGCTGTGAACTGGATATTAGCATGGGACTACGGGCACGCACATATCTAGCCCTCATCTACATCTACATCCACACTTCGCAAGCCACCTGACGGTGTGTGGCGGAGGGTACCTTGAGTACCTCTATCGGTTCTCCCTTCTATTCCAGACTCGTATTGTTCGTGGAAAGAAGGATTGTCGCTATGCCTCTGTGTGGGCTCTAATCTCTCTGATTTTATCCTCATGGTCTCTTCGCGAGATATACGTAGGAGGGAGCAAGATACTGCTTGTCTCCTCGGTGAAGATATGTTCTCGAAACTTCAACAAAAGCCCGTACCGAGCTACTGAGCGTCTCACCAGCAGAGTCTTCCACTGGAGTTCATCTTTCATCTCCATAACGCTTTCGCGATTACTAAATGATCCTGTAACGAAGCGCGTTGCTCTCCGTTGCATCTTCTCTATCTCTTCGATCAACCCTATCTGGTACGGATCCCACACCGGTGAGCAGTATTCAATCAGTGGGCGAACAAGCGTACTGTAACCTACTTCCTTTGTTTTCGGATTGCATTTCCTTAGGATTCTTCCAATGAATCTCAGTCTGGCATCTGCTTTACCGACGATCAACTTTATATGATCATTCCATTTTAAATCACTCCTAATGCCTACTCCCAGATAATTTATGGAATTAACTGCTTTCGGTTGCTGACCTGCTATATTGTAGCTAAATGATAAGGGATGTATTCGCAGCACATTACACTTGTCTACATTGTGATTCAATTGCCATTCCCTGCACCATGCGTCAATTCGCTGCAGATCCTCCTGCATTTGAGTACAATTTTCCATTGATAGAACCTCTCGATATACCACAGCATCATCCGCAAAAAGCCTCAGTGAACTTCCGATGTTATCAACAAGGTCATTTATGTACACTCCTGGAAATTGAAATAAGAACACCGTGAATTCATTGTCCCAGGAAGGGGAAACTTTATTGACACATTCCTGGGGTCAGATACATCACATGATCACACTGACAGAACCAAAGGCACATAGACACAGGCAACAGAGCATGCACAATGTCGGCACTAGTACAGTGTATGTTCACCTTTCGCAGCAATGCAGGCTGCTATTCTCCCATGGAGACGATCGTAGAGATGCTGGATGTAGTCCTGTGGAACGGCTTGCCATGCCATTTCCACCTGGCGCCTCAGTTGGACCAGCGTTCGTGCTGGACGTGCAGACCGCGTGAGACGACGCTTCATCCAGTCCCAAACATGCTCAATGGGGGACAGATCCGGAGATCTTGCTGGCCAGGGTAGTTGACTTACACCTTCTAGAGCACGTTGGGTGGCACGGGATACATGCGGACGTGCATTGTCCTGTTGGAACAGCAAGTTCCCTTGCCGGTCTAGGAATGGTAGAACGATGGGTTCGATGACGGTTTGGATGTACCGTGCACTATTTAGCGTCCCCTCGACGATCACCAGTGGTGTACGGCCAGTGTAGGAGATCGCTCCCCACACCATGATGCCGGGTGTTGGCCCTGTGTGCCTCGGTCGTATGCAGTCCTGATTGTGGCGCTCACCTGCACGGCGCCAAACACGCATACGACCATTATTGGCACCAAGGCAGAAGTGACTCTCATCGCTGAAGACGACACGTCTCCATTCGTCCCTCCATTCACGCCTGTCGCGACACCACTGGAGGCGGGCTGCACGATGTTGGGGCGTGAGCGGAAGACGGCCTAACGGTGTGCGGGACCGTAGCCCAGCTTCATGGAGACGGTTGCGAATGGTCCTCGCCGATACCCCAGGAGCAACAGTGTCCCTAATTTGCTGGGAAGTGGCGGTGCGGTCCCCTACGGCACTGCGTAGGATCCTACGGTCTTGGCGTGCATCCGTGCGTCGCTGCGGTCCGGTCCCAGGTCGACGGGCACGTGCACCTTCCGCCGACCACTGGCGACAACATCGATGTACTGTGGAGACCTCACGCCCCACGTGTTGAGCAATTCGGCGGTACGTCCACCCGGCCTCCCGCATGCCCACTGTACGCCCTCGCTCAAAGTCCGTCAACTGCACATACGGTTCACGTCCACGCTGTCGCGGCATGCTACCAGTGTTAAAGACTGCGATGGAGCTCCGTATGCCACGGCAAACTGGCTGACACTGACGGCGGCGGTGCACAAATGCTGCGCAGCTAGCGCCATTCGACGGCCAACACCGCGGTTCCTGGTGTGTCCGCTGTGCCGTGCGTGTGATCATTGCTTGTACAGCCCTCTCGCAGTGTCCGGAGCAAGTGTGGTGGGTCTGACACACCGGTGTCAATGTGTTCTTTTTTCCATTTCCAGGAGTGTATATTGTGAATAGCAACGGTCCTACGACACTCCCCTGCGGCACACCTGAAATCACTCTTACTTCGGAAGACTTCTCTCCATTGAGAATGACGTGCTGCGTTCTGTTATCTAGGAACTCTTCAATCCAATCACACAATTGGTCTGATAGTCCTTATGCTCTTACTTTGTTCATTAAACGACTGTGGGGAACTGTATCGAATGCCTTGCGGAAGTCAAGAAAAACGGCATCTACCTGGGAACCCGTGTCTATAGCCCTCTGAGTCTCGTGGACGAATAGCTGGGTTTCACACGATCGTCTTTTTCGAAACCCATGCTGATTCCTACAGAGTAGATTTCTAGTCTTCAGAAAACTCATTATACTCGAACATAATACATGTTCCAAAATTCTACATTTGATCGACGTTAGAGACATAGGTCTATATTTCTGCACATCTGTTCGACGTCCCTTCTTGAAAACGGGGATGACCTTTGCCCTTTTCCAATCCTTTGGAACGCTACGCTCTTCTAGAGACCTACGGTACACCGCGGCAAGAAGGGGGACAAGTTCCTACCCGTACTCTGTGTAAAATCGAACTGGTAACCCATCAGGTCCAGCGGCCTTTCCTCTTTTGAGCGATTTTAATATTTTCTCTCTCCCTCCGTCATCTATTTCGATATCTACCATTTTGTCATCTGTGCGACAATCTAGAGAAGGAACTACAGTGCAGTCTTCCTCTGTGAAACAGCTTTGGAAAAAGAGATTTAGTATTTCGGCCTTTAGTCTGTCATCCTCTGATTCAGTACCGTTTTGTCACAGAGTGTCTGGACATTTTGTTTTGATCCACCTACCACTTTGACATAAGACCAAAATTTCTTAGGATTTTCTGGCAAGTCAGTACGTAGAACTTTACTTTCGAATTCATTGAACGCCTCTCGCATAGCCCTCCTCACACTACATTTCGCTTCGCGTAATTTTTGTTTGCCTGCAAGGCTTTGGCTATGTTTATGTTTGCTGTGAAGTTCCCTTTGATTCCGCAGCAGTTTTCTAACTCGGTTGTTGTACCACGGTGGTGCGCAGCTCGTGGTCGTGCGGTAGCGTTCTCGCTTCCCTCGCCCAGGTTCCCGGGTTCGATTCCCGGCAGGGTCAGGGATTTTATCTGCCTCGTGATGATTGGGTGTTGTGTGATGTCCTTAGGTTAGTTAGGTTTAAGTAGTTCTAAGTTCTAGGGGACTGATGTTAAGTCCCATAGTGCTCAGAGCCATTTGAACCATTTTTTTGTACCACGGTGGCTTTTTTCCGTCTCTTACGATCTTGCTTGGCACATACTCATCTAACGCATGTTCTACGATGGTTCCACTCACGTCACGGAACAGACGTGTACGGCTCGACTGGTGCCGTCAGAGCACCACTTGGAAGGTGGAATGGCGCGCCGTGGTCTTCAGCAATGAAAGCAGACTCTGTCTGCACACAAATGACGGTCGTTAGCGCGTATGACATATACCTGGTGAACGCTGTGTCGTAGAGTGCATTCGTCCGGGACACAATGGTGCCACACCAGGCCGTATGGTCTGGGGTGCGATAAGCTACAACTCTCGTCCACTCGTCCACCTTTGGTGCTTCTGGAGGCGACGCTAAACAGCGATCGCTCCTTGCAGTTAATAGATCCCTCTTTTGCCGTTATTGCGACAGGGTAGTGTTCTACCACACACTGTCCGTGAAACTCAACGTGCTCTGCAAGGCGTGCAGCAACTTTCCTGGCCAACATGATCTCCGGACATGTCGCCAACCAAGCACATTTGGGACATGACGGGACGACACGTGGCTCGGGGGACTTGTCAACCAGCAACTCTTTCAGAACAACGTGAACAGGCCACGCAGGCGTGGCATAACGTTGAGAGATTCCATGCCCTCTTTTGGATGTCGCCTCTCATTTTCATCGATTTTATTAATGTTTTGTGTCATTGCACGGCGGTAACAGGCCGAATAAGGTTACTGTAATGAGAGTATTTGTACTGAGAGTTCAAAATATTTTTCACTTCATTCCTATGCATGTTGGGTTACTTCCCTGGGTGGCCTGTGCGAGGCGAGCATCAGAGGTCGCTGCACACTGCGTTTCCGATTGGGGACTGCACTTCTGCGAATACTGAAAGGGTCGTACATCAATGGGCTTAAGCGGCTGGTGGAACGACTGATGACGGTCGAATTTCGCCTATTGTATTCGGGGCGAAACGACCAGCGAGACGTCTGACTGTTGCCGCAGTTTATGTGTTTACTGTACCGGCGCGTCCGGAACGAAGACTGCTGGCGACGACTGAGTGTATTGTCCTCATGATTCTGAGAAAACTTGTGGACCGTGCCCTGTTGGGCGCGACTGTCTGGCGCTGGATGGCCGGTGGTCTAGGCAGGTTGTTTTCGTGGCTGGTCAAAAGCAAGTTCAGTGCCCTCACCTGAATAGCAGAGGCATGATGGGTCAACTTAAACTGAGGCTAGTTGACGTAATGAAGCCCTGCTCTAAATTGGAGGGAACAGTCGCTATTGGCGCGAATGATGTTCTGAGACAGTGTGGGGAAAGTTTGGAATCAGCACTGAATGCTGATTCACGGTTTTCGAGGATGGTAAGGAATTGAGCAATCTACATCTACATCTACATGATTACTCTGCAATTCACATTTAAGTGCTTGGCAGAGGGTTCATCGAACCACAATCATACTGTCTCCCTACCATTCCACTTCCGAACAGCGCGCGGGAAAAACGAACACCTAAACCTTTCTGTTCGAGCTCTAATTTCTCTTATTTTATTTTGATGATCATTCCTACCTATGTAGGTTGGGCTCAACAAAATATTTTCGCATTCGGAAGAGAAAGTTGGTGACTAAAATTTCGTAAACAGATCTCGCCGCGACGAAAAACGTCTTTGCTTTAATGACTTCCATCCCAACTCGCGTATCATATCTGCCACACTTTCTCCCCTATTACGTGATAATACAAAACGAGCTGCCCTTTTTTGCACCCTTTCGATGTCCTCCGTCAATCCCACCTGGTAAGGATCGCACACCGCGCAGCAATATTCTAACAGAGGACGAACGAGTGTAGTGTAAGCTGTCTCTTTAGTGGACCTGTTGCATCTTCTAAGTGTCCTGCCAATGAAACGCAACCTTTGGCTCGCCTTCCCCACAATATTATGTATGTGGTCTATCCAACTGAAGTTGCTCGTAATTTTAACACCCAGGTACTTAGTTGAATTGACAGCCTTGAGAATTGTACTATTTATCGAGTAATCGAATTCCAACGGATCTCTTTTGGAACTCATGTGGATCACCTCACACTTTTCGTTATGTAGCGTCAACTGCCACCTGCCACACCACACAGCAATCTTTTCTAAATCGCTTTGCAACTGATACTGGTCTTCGCATGACCTTACTACACGATAAATTACAGCATCATCTGCGAACAACCTAAGGGAACTGCTCAGATTGTCACTCTGGTCATTTATATAGCAGAGGTCCCAGGACGGTTCCCTGGGGAACACCTGATATCACTTCAGTTTTACTCGATGATTTGCCGTCTATTACTACGAACTGCCACCTTCCTGACAGGAAATCACGAATCCAGTCGCACAACTGAGACGATACCTCATAGGCCCGCAGCTTGATTAGAAGTCGCTTGTGAGGAACGGTATGAAAAGCTTTCCGGAAATCTAGAAATACGGAATCAACTTGAGCAATGTGGGCTTTGCTCTTGCGTTGCGCCGGCGCAGAGCATTCGGGACCTGATCTTCGTTGGAGTCGGACGGTCTTGCGGCTTAGTCACACTTTTTCGGCAGAACTTAGAATACTCGGACATCTTTCGAGGCCAGGGGTGGAAACAGAGTTGCTGCACAGCAGAAGTCGGCACCTACATAATCAGAACGCTGCCTACTGACGACATGCTGCAGATTTCAGGTCTGGTACAGTATTTTGCGGCTTCGATATTGAATGACCTCTCATTTTTGTACTGAATCACTCGGCAGCAAGCGCTCTCGCTTTGCCACAAGTCCACCTTGCTTGTTTCTCCATGTGATCCCATTAGAGCTCTCACTACTAATCGCGATACTGCAATGTAGTCGGGACAGTAATACTTGATTCATTAGGACCTCCAGTCATTATCGTCAATCTATTGCATCACAGAGAGTAGGAGCCCCTTGTTCTCGAGCCAACTCTTATTCTCATAATATTTCAGTATACCCTATCCTTTAACCTACTGTTTGTGTCGGCAATCAAGTGACTTTATGTTCTGATGTATAATAAATCTCATTGTAATATTTAATCCGCATATCATTTCGTAGACATATGCAGAATCCCATTTCCTGTTGTTTATTGTGATAAAGTTCTCTTTTTTTTTCTCTGGGTATATTACGGTTTTTATTAAATTATTGTCAGTGTGCACTCCTTATTTTACCAACTAGTAGGGTCCACCATCACTTCCTTTTGTTACCTTTGTGCGCATAATTAATTAGGTGCACGTAAGGAGAGGGTCGAGTGCATGTCTAGTTCTCATGCAAAATTAGTCAGAATTGAAGAGGTACAAACTTTTCTCTACCCTTCCACCTCCCAACGTACCCCAGGACAGGACAGCATTCAACTTATCTACGATCGGCTGGATCCCGGAGTCAATGCCTGCGTTGACGCCTCTGGAGGCTACTCCTCATACTGATATGGGTGTTTCAGCATGATTCGATACCTCGTACCCCAGAACCGCTTTTGATGCCTATTTGTAAATGTAATTGTTTCATATACACCATATGCACTGTTGCAATAACAAATCTTGTGTCAATTGGAAACCTGTAAAACGCTGTACCAATATTTGTTTACCAAGAGTATATTTGGTCCTGTTTTTTAATGGTAGTTCATCGGTTGACAACTTTACGTAATTTACAATGTATTGAATAATCTTCCACCCAAAAAATAATTAATTACAGGATATTATAATGAGGTTCTACAGTCACTAATGTGATAGTGAGACTTAGTATCGCAATGGTATTTACTAATTTTAAGAACAAATAAAACTAACCTTCAAATATTGTCACAATACATGGCTACGCAACTACTTCACAAGTAGAACAAGTTTCCATGAATAGCTGAATGGAAAAACTGAAGTGGGAGCCTATCAGATGATTGTAGCTTCCTTTTCTCTATTACGAGCGGGCTGATTATGTTAACAGTTTGCCAATTTCCTGACTTGGGGAATATTGATCGAGTAACAGAACTCATCTGTAGAGCCCCACATGTAAATTTGATCTGTTTCATGGGTAGGCGCGATGCTGGTGATGTCAGAAATAATTAACAGAGTCCCTACATTGCCGGAGCTGCGAATCACTTTACCAGACACCGTGCTCTATTCCAGCGGAGTCAGTTATCAGCGATGGGCCGCTCTGCAGGCTAGAATCACGACCACTGACCTTCCCAAAGAGCTGTGGCCGCGGACGATGTTCCAATAAGTCGCAGTATAAGAACCAAATTATGCTGACTAGTGGCACGGATCAGCACTTACAAAAAACTGTCTGGGCTACCGAGGCAGTGACAACTCTAAACTCAATTGGATGTCCAGTCTCTACACCACGTCATTTCTCTCCAGCGGTGTGGAATAGAGTCCCTAACAAAATTCTGTCGTCTACACAAACTCTGAAAAATTAAGATTAATCAACTCCATCAAGCCACATAGCTGCCAATAGCGGCCAATCGACGATCTTATAACTAATCATTCTTATACAAACTATCACACCACCACCCTTCCAGAATACCACGAAAAATCCTACGCCAATTGAGAGACTTGCCGCCCAAAACCTAAAGATGCCTTCTTATGAGGTGTGGTTGGAAAGTTTTAAGAATGGATCCGCTACTACTTACTGGTTTGGCGGGCAGGTACATGGAAGGTGGGGAGTGAGTCTCTGCCTTGGTCTTGAACGCCTTCCGACAGGAAATTACCTTTCCTTTATTCAGTTCGTTGCGGCAGCTGGTTGAGTGCTTGTCTTTTAGGGCTTGTTGCCGGATTCTGTCTGCGTGAAAATGGACGTGAAAATGGAGCAACGAGTTTGTGTGAAATTTTATTTTAAAACCGGGAAATCAGCTTCTGAGACTTACGAACTATTAAAACAGCTTTTGGAGATAATTGTATGAGTCAGCAAAATGTTTTTGTCTGGTTCCACAGATTTAAAAGTGGCCGCAAATCATTTGAAGATGAACCACGGTCCAGCCGTCCTTCCAACTCAAAAATGAATGAAAATGTTGCGAAAGTTCGTGACTTAATGCTCTCTGATCGTAAACCTACAAATAGGGAGGTGGCTGATGAACTTAATTAAGTTTATATGCAATTGAGACAATTTTAACTGAAGATCTGAACATGCGTCGAGCGTTCGCAAAATTCATTCCAAAAGTGTTGTCAAGTGACCAGAGACAATATCGAGTTGAAGTGTACCAAGAACTGATTAATCGGACTAAAAATTACCCAGATTTTTTAAATAGGGTAATTACAGGTGACGAATCATGGGTATATGGATATGATCCTGAAACCAAAGTGCAGTCTTCGCAGTGGATAACTCCAGATTCACCACGACCGAAAAAAGCACGGCAGAGTCGGTCGAAGGTGAGAACAATGTTAGTGATTTTTTTCGATTCTACCGGTATTCTGCATCATTAATTTACTCCTGGAGGACAGGCAGTCAACCAGGAATACTATAAATGTGTCCTTGAGCGTTTGGGCGAAAAGGTATAGAAGAAAAGTGCTGCACTGTGGAAAGACAGGAGTTGGGTGGTACACCATGACAATGCTCTGGCTCATCGTGCCTTCTCCATCGTTGAATTTTTGACCAATTTCAAAATTCCTGTGCTTCCACAACCGCCATATTCCCCTGATTTGGTCCCTGCGGACTTCTACCTGTTTCCTAAACTGAAATTTTCCGTGAAAGGGAATCGATTTGACTCGATTAAAGACATCCAGGCAAATATGAAGAGTGACCTTAACAGACTTCAGGAAAAAATTTCCAGGAATGTTTCCAAAAGTGGAAACACCGTTGGAGTCGTTGTGTTCAGTCAGAAGGGGACAATTTTGAAGGAGATGCATCACAGTAGCATGTAAGTACCACTATTGTACAGGGCTATTACAAATGATTGAAGCGATTTCATAAATTCACTGTAGCTCCATTCATTGACATATGGTCACGACACACTACAGATACGTAGAAAAACTCATAAAGTTTTGTTCGGCTGAAGCCGCACTTCAGGTTTCTGCCGCCAGAGCGCTCGAGAGCGCAGTGAGACAAAATGGCAACAGGAGCCGAGAAAGCGTATGTCGTGCTTGAAATGCACTCACATCAGTCAGTCATAACAGTACAACGACACATCAGGACGAAGTTCAACAAAGATCCACCAACTGCTAACTCCATTCGGCGATCGTATGCGCAGTTTAAAGCTTCTGGATGCCTCTGTAAGGGGAAATCAACGGGTCGGCCTGCAGTGAGTGAAGAAACGGTTGAACGCGTGCGGGCAAGTTTCACGCGTAGCCCGCGGAAGTCGACGAATAAAGCAAGCAGGGAGCTAAACGTACCACAGCCGACGATTTGGAAAATCTTACGGAAAAGGCTAAAGCAGAAGCCTTACCGTTTACAATTGCTACAAGCCCTGACACCCGATGACAAAGTCAAACGCTTTGAATTTTCGGCGCGGTTGCAACAGCTCATGGAAGAGGATGTGTTCAGTGCGAAACTTGTTTTCAGTGATGAAGCAACATTTCTTCTTCATGGTGAAGTGAACAGACACAATGTGCGAATCTGGGCGGTAGAGAATCCTCATGCATGCGTGCAGCAAATTCGCAGTTCACCAAAAGTTAACGTGTTTTGTGCAATCTCACTGTTTAAAGTTTACGGCCCCTTTTTCTTCTGCGAAAAAAACGTTACAGGACACGTGTATCTGGACATGCTGGAAAATTGGCTCATGCCACAACTGGAGACCGACAGCGCCGACTTCATCTTTCAACAGGATGGTGCTCCACTGCACTTCTATCATTATGTTCGGCGTTTCTTAAACAGGAGATTGGAAAACCGATGGATCGGTCGTGGTGGAGATCATGATCAGCAATTCGTGTCATGGCCTCCACGCTCTCCCGACTTAACCCCATGCGATTTCTTTCTGTGGGGTTATGTGAAAGATTCAGTGTTTAAACCTCCTCTACCAAGAAACGTGCCAGAACTGCGAGCTCGCTTCAACGATGCTTTCGAACTCATTGATGGGGACATGCTGCGCCGAGTGTGGGAGGAACTTGATTATCGGCTTGATGTCTGCCGAATCACTAAAGGGGCACATATCGAACATTTGTGAATGCCTACAAAAACTTTTTGAGTTTTTATATGTTTGTGCAAAGCATTGTGAAAAGATCTCAAATAATAAAGTTATTGTAGAGCTGTGAAATCGCTTCAATCATTTGTAATAACCCTGTACAATTACAAGCCTATTCTTAAAACTTTCCAATCACACCTCGTACGTCAGCAAGCATCGCCGACCGTCTGCCAGTGAACTTGATCTTTTAAAGTGCGGATGGGAAGACTGCGGTTTGGGAAGAGTAATTAACATAGCAAAACACTGTGCTTACCTGAGGCACCACCGTGGCAGACATCCGTCACTGAGCTGCGATTCTAAGAAAGCGTCGATGCAATGTCCAACCGCCTTAGCACAGGCGCCATGGCATCTTGCTGGCAGATTCCATACTCGCTCGGGGCACCAGCCTGCAGCTGAGAACCTATTAATCTGAAGCATGCTCAGTAGTGTATGCAGCCTCATTGTCTTTCATTCGACTGAGAGAGAGCCGGTGGCGCCAGGTTATCGAGGATGCCTTTGACAAAGATCACCCCCGAACACTGCGATTGTCAGCTGGGGTCGACCTTCCTGGAACTCGACGGAGCTGGCCGCACACAACTCCCCTATCCAAAGCACCTCTCCTACACAGAATGTCTACCAACAGATCTCGGAAAATACAGCAAATGAAATGAGACCCATCACCTGATTTAATTCGAGCAAAGGGTAATTAAAGCTCTTGATATCCAGTCACCCTCCTATAGACACAGTCAGAGAGCGCAATTAAAGAAAATAAATTAGATAGGACAAGCCAACTGGATTCTACATCTCTTAAGTTTTTTATATTTAATTTCCATAGTCATATTGTTCCATAATTGTGTGTGGCATTTTTCTTATTGGGCACCATCAATCGATCATTCAACTGATGTTTATCTACAATCACAGCAATTATGCCACTAATTTTAGTGGCTTCTCGTTAATTAAATGTATGATCCTCCGTCTAAATTTATTCGTGATCTCTCTTAACTTTACTTGGTCACTGTGAATTGTAATTTTTTCGCTTGTTATTTTTGTGTTACCATTATCTATAGACTATGTTCATTCATTTTAAATTTTAATTTTTCAAGGATTAATTGTTGTTATTCTGCAATATTTTGCATGCGTTTTGTACAGTTTCTGACTATTTGTCCTGGATTTTCCATTCATGTGAGTTAAGGTTTCTTTCAGGTTTCTACATTTATAGTTGACTGAAGCACTTGTTGCAGACTGTTTGTTGTGGTTCTGTTGTGAACCATTTTTGTGTTCTGGTAAGAAAGGTATACACCCCCACAACGTCTAGCCACTTCCACCCCTCAGCCTAAGTTACAACTTATCCTACCATACCAGATTATAGCAGAGTGCGGTTGAGGGGACATAAATCTTACAAGGTTGACAAATAGCACAAGGTAAAAAGATTCAGTCCCTGAATAATTAAAATAGAAAGTGAAAAGACACATTGTAGGGACTAAAAGAACAATATCAAATTATCAATAAAACTTAAACAACTGAATTTATTAATACTAGGCCAAGCCGAGGAATTACAATTCATGATGGACAAACAAAAGTTTGTAGTGAAAGATCAATATTCAGGGTACGAGAACAACAAATTTAATCATGCTAGACCATAGTGATCAAATGCACCGAATATTTTGTTACGCTCACAAGCCCTGCAAAATAGCACAATGAAAAGAGCATCAGAATGAACAAGACAACCATCACTACTATTTTATCCCAACGTGATTTTATCTTCCAGGTGCAAACGAATCACAAAAACTACATACACAAAATTTGCTTGACTTCAACTGCTGCAAGAACTGCAGGAAGTAAAGTCACGCAGGAGATTCACAATGAGGCATAACAAACTTGCATACACAGCCAGTTAAAGGTAGTGCAAGAAAATAGTCAACTTTTTGCTGACCTGCTGCTCACTCAAGCTATATCAAGCTAGCGCCTGTCCCATTTCCACTAGAACAAGGCCGGCTGTATCGTGGGCTGACTTGGCCCTTATGAAGTACTATATGAAAGATACAGAAAATGCAGTCCATGCTTTCCTGAAATAGCTATGAACAGACACCAAGACAAGACTGAGCGTCCAATTTTTCTAGACTTCAGCCTGCAGACTCTTGTTGTGAACCGCCAAACACCACTCGGCTACTCAAGTGCCTCTCCAAGTACGTGCTGTCCCGTTGCTCCAATCACACAGTATTCAGCCACTGCAGGTCTTCGCTCTTTGCTTCCGTGTGGCGCTGACACAGCATTACTCTGATACAGGGCGAGAAAAGTGGGTCCACCTGCTGAAAGGGGCGGAACTGCTGTGTGTCACAAAAATACTGGGTGCGAAGTTAGGAGTTAAAAGGAACAACTGACGAAGAAAAGACTCTTAGGTGAGTGTTAGCCAATACGAGTTGGTTTGACTTTTACGAATAGGTAACTTGAGTCTGGGACAACCAATAGACACGAGAAATTGTTGCCATCGTTGTTAGCTGGTATTTGATTAGGCTACTGTATATTTCATTGTTTTCCAACGACATCTCTTTCTCCCGCCCCCCTTCCCCCTCCTCTCTCTCTGTCTTCTTATCTTATCTTTCTTATCTTTAATTATTCATTCCATAGACCCACAAAAGAGGGGACTTTCCTGGGTGTGGAACACATTACAAAAATGTAATTAGAAAAACTTGAGTTTCATTAATTTTAATGATCCTCAGTAAATAAACAGTAAAATTATGTACATGAGATAAAATTAAACGTCTAATATTTACAGGTTTAATACTTACATTTACTATCTTCTTCTCTGTATTCCACTCCTTTTACTTCCAAAGTGAGCAGTTACGTAGTTATTTTCCTCTCTGCAGATATGTCATTTGTTCTCGTGATCCAACCTGCCGCTCCCAGTTTCGCTGATCAATTACAATTTAAATTAATAATGTACTTGGAGGGGGCGGGGGGTACTATATGGAACTATTCCATTTATTAGAGATATTGACAAATTGTAAGTAGGCTGTTTATGTTTTCTTATTGGCAATGTTACGTAGCGCTCTGTATGAAAATCACTGGCTGTGCTGTGTGCAGTCTGTGGCTAGTTTGCATTGTTGTCTGCCATTGTAGTGTTGGGCAGCTGGATGCTAACAGCGCATAGCGTTCGGCAGTTGGAGGTGAGCCGCCAGCAGTGGTGGATGTGGGGAGAGAAATGGCGGAGTTTTGAAATTTGTAAGAATGGATGTCATGAACTGCTATATATATTATGACTATTGAGGTAAATACATTGTTTGTTCTCTATTAAAATCTTTCATTTGCTAACTATGCCTATCAGTAGTTAGTGCCTTCCGTGGTTTGAATCTTTTATTTAGCTGGCAGTAGTGGCGCTCGCTGTATTGCTGTAGCTTGAGTAACGAAGATTTTTGTGAGGTAAGTGATTTGTGAAAGGTATAGGTTAATGTTAGTCAGGGCCATTATTTTGTAGGGATTTTTGAAAGTCAGATTGCGTTGCGCTAAAAATATTGTGTGTCAGCTTAAGCCCAGTCACGTATATAATTGTTTAAAAGGGGACGTTTCAAAACTAAAGCCTTAACTTGGAAATGAAATTGTACAATATATTTAACGAGATAACATACGGTGCTGGAAGCACTGGGAGAGTAATTTCTTGACCTAGAATGCTTGCTGAATTGCTGCCAATGATTTCGTTTGTTTGTCTTATCCCGGAGGTGCACATCCAGCTCACAACAACATCTAGAAGTTGTACTTGTAGTGGTCCACCGTCCATTGAAAGAACTTTGCTGATTTCAGTTTTCGATTCAGGATTTGGAAGGCATGCGTGGGTCTAGGGGGGGGGGGGGGTCGTATTCGGGATCGTTGTGTCTCACTAATGTAGTCTGGCAAAGGCGATAGGAGTAAAGAAAACGAAAAGGATAGGAGGGAGACGGCAGAACGACAAGCGTTAGCAATGAAATCTATGATCAATCTAAACAGATATATGCCAAGACGTTACGCATAATAAATGACGTTTCTTCAGTAAGAGCATACAACGAGCCGGGAAGGAAACCAAAAAAACTACCTCCATCTGGGCTCAGAGACAAAAATGCCGATTGGCAATTTATTCCACTTACACTAACGAAATGATATAGCAACCAGCACAAAGCTTTCATGCAATATGTATCCGAAATAATATTTCGTATCATCTCACAGGCTAATTTTTGATTGCACATACAACGCATGAAGGAACACACCGAGAAATGCATAGTGCAACATAAACGCAGATGTTTGCCAAGCTTGCAGTTGCCGCTGCTCTGTTTCACCACCTCAATAGGATGCAAGTGCCAGTGGGGGTCAGAAAAGTGCTCTGCTAAGTCGTGAGTGTGTTATGTCGGAGCTAACTGAATTCTAACATGGGCAGATATTTGGTGCTCGTACTGTGGGTGCTTCCATAACTACAGCCGAAGTATTCGACGTTACCAGCGCCACAGTGTTGTAGATTTGTAGTACGGCATACAGAGAAAGCGGAAACAAACCACCCGTTGAGTCACAACGAGAACGGAAATGTATGTTGAATGTTAAGAGGATTGTGATGAAAATGAAGAGAACGACGGCTGCAGAAATCATTGCGGAACTGAATGTAGCACTCGTGCATGTCTTGCTTCACACTGTTTAAAACATCTGGTCGAGTTTACATCTGGAATACGCCGTCCAAAGCTCATTATGCAGACTGCTTGCTACCGATAGTGAAACATGGCGGAGGTTCGGTGATGATATGTTCAACCATAACGCAGTGCTGCGTGGGTCCCGTGTGAAACAAACCAAGCGCTGCATCATGTGTGAGATACAGAGCCGAGCGAGTGCGCCAGGACTTACCCTAGTTCAATGCTAGTAGCGCCACGTCACCTTAACGCGTCTGCATGTAGCGCACAAGTATTGTACCACAATTTAGTATGAAATAAAAATAAAAAAATATGTTTAAAAATTTGTTACATTATACTTTAGTGTAATGATGTTCCAAATACCAAGTCTTGATGTTCTAGACTTAATAGTTTACGGAAAAATGCCGTTTTAAGAGAAAAACCAGAGGCGCTAAATAATGGCGATAGGAAGCCAGAATTTCGTCAGAAGGTGCAGTTAGAAGTTAGAAATAAGTGATGCTGGTTTCCAAAACCATAAAACAAAAATTAACGCCAGAATCCAGGTTTTTCGGAAAAATCAGAGGCGCTAAATAATGGACTTAGAAACTTGAAAATTTGTTTTATGCTTCAGTACACCCCAGAAATAATAACAGAGAGTTCAGGTTAATCTACGTCTTATAGTCTTTGAGTATTTAATTAAAAAGTAGTTTTGTAACTAAAATGTACCTAAGTGTTGTAGATTAAGTACTTGAAATTTTAATGATAGATGATTTTGGTTAAACCAGATGATCAAATATATCAAATAATAGAGCTACACCAAGTTTAAGACTTGTAACGTAAATAGCAACTGATATACGTCTTAGCAAAGGTATCGTTCAGAGGTAACAATCTACCGTTAGTTCCACTAAATAAATTCCATTAAGCAAAGTTTTCTTTCTAGCGAGCTGAAACTTTCTACGTTCTTTCAAACTGCTTATCTGCATACCACTAAAAATTAAGAAGTTTCTGAAGTAATTGGTAACTATATTATTAAAGATTATGTGCCCGAGATAGCGGTCGTTTGTAGACTGCTGCCGTATGCAAATAGACAGAGACAACAGATGTTTTCTCCGAAGTCCGCACCGGCACCTTATAAATACGGAGATGTTTAATAAACTCAAGTGGCAGACTCTGCAAGAGAGGCGCTCTGCATCGCGATGTAGCTTGCTCGCCAGGTTTCGAGAGGGTGCGTTTCTGGATGAGGTATCGAATATATTGCTTCCCCCTACTTATACCTCCCGAGGAGATCACGAATGTAAAATTAGAGAGATTAGAGCGCGCACGGAGGCTTTCAGACAGTCATTCTTCCCGCGAACCATACGCGACTGGAACAGGAAAGGGAGGTAATGACAGTGGCACGTAAAGTGCCCTCCGCCACACACCGTTGGGTGGCTTGCGGAGTATAAATGTAGATGTAGATGAAGCAGTAGGATGGTTCACTTCGCTCTCAGACACTGTGAGGTCCACGCCAGTTAAACGACTGGTCGCGCTCTGCCTCGGATGACGTCAGAGCCGAGCTGTGACAAGCGCGTATTTGGCAGTGAAAACGGGTAGTGAACTCGCGAGGACTGTACACCGTCCTGGATCGTTTAGAATTCGGTAAAATAACTGTTAGTGTGCCGGCCGTGTGAAATTCAATTCCGCGTGGCAAGTGGTGAATTTATTTCCACTTTTATGGCGAGCATTAATTTTTGAACATTTATTGCGAACTTTCAATTGAGTGATGTTTGTCAGGGCGAAAAACAATCTGGTAGGAAGTTACCGTAGAGTCGCGCTCTGAACTGCTAAAGGTGCTGTTAGATTACAAAGACTTGTTTTCAATCGAACATAACGCAATTTTAAGAGTTGTTTGTGAGAAACTTTAATTAAATTAAATCTTGATTGGAACTTTAAACTTTTACTGAAGTCATAGTCCTGATCCCGCAAAGAAATGGGAAATAGACACTTTTCTTTCAGAGGGCTGGACCGGAATGTGGCCGTGCAGACTGGAAACTAAGGTCAGTATGTTTCCCTTCGCTTTCTGGCTGACCACCAAATTAGTTGCCAGGCTCACGTGATTAGAGACGGCATCAAAACTTTAAACCAGTGAAGTAACTTACTCGCTGCCCCACACGTGGTTACTCTTCAAGACCGCATTGCTGTCAAGGATTATTTGACCATTTTGGCTGATCAGTCCCGTCCCATGCTACAGCATGTGGTCCCTAATGGTGATGCCGTGTTCACACAGCTTGCATCGTCCAATACTGGTTTCGTGACCACGAGGAGGAATTGTCTTATCTCTCCAGCCTACCACACCACATCTCAATATTACTGAACCTTTCTAATTTACTTTGCAGAGAAAAGTACGTGGTCGCCATCTACCTCCATCATCGTTACCTGAACGTGTCACTATTTTACACGAAGAACGGTGTAAGATTCCCATGAAAACCACACATCTGACATCTATACGGGTAGTTGACCAGACTGGTAGCTGTTTTAAGTGCCAACGGTTCTTTCGTACGCTGTATTAGGCACAGCAATGTGTAGTGTTTTTGACGCTTCCGTATTTTTTTCACTCCCTGTATCTCTGAGACTGTCAAAATTTCAACTTACTTTTTCTGCCGGCGGGAGGCAGGGCTCAGTAACTGTCTCTGTCAATTGACTCATTTGCTTCCATGAATCAAGACTTATGTATGTAACTCAGAATATTGTGAACTATCGAGCAATATAAGGAAAATGAAACGTAGATGGAAAAATTCTGAATTTAAATTGGCAGTAACAATAATTATAATTTTTAGGAAGGAAATATCTTTCCTCTGTCTCACTAATTTAGTTACTGACAAAGATATTCACATTTCAGAAACAATGCAGAGCTTTATTATGATTTTCTCAGTAATAAATACGTTGTATATCATGTGAAATGTTTCTTCTCTGACAAGACAGGTCTTTACGCCTCAAGAGGTCGATTAAAAAAAAAAAAAAAAAAAAAAAAAAAACACCTAACTATAATCACCTAGATCGATAATCCAATAAACGGCCATCTAGTAAAAGTGCGAAGGAAAAACGATTTAAATAACTGTTTATATCTTTGGTCTAATAACTGTAAGAGATCTTATCAGAGATGTACTCATGTTTACTCTCTCGTTCTTCAGGTTACGTTACAGTAGTTGCATAATTTCCATAGCTCAAAACAGAACAGCATTCGAACATTATTTAAATCTGATTATCTCTATAGACTAAAATACACTACTGCTCTCATACTACGATATCCGTCCGTATCATAAGGCCAGAATTGTGCTCTAGAGGCCCTCAAGCCTCTAGAGCATTAAAACAACTTCACGTTGATTTCTTGCTCGCCAAATTCGCTTGATCCGAGCCTCATGGATCGCAAATGATCCAAAACCCTGTGCCTGTTTGTGTGTGTGTGTGTGCCTGTGTGTGTGTGTGTGTGTATGTGTGTTTGTGTTTGTGAGTGAGTGAATTTAACTGAATCAGAACTAATCATGATACAGATAGACCCTTCAGACTCAATATTGGGAAGCCTATGAAAGATCGTGGCCCTAGCAGTGAATCTTAAGCTGGAGAATTTGCATTTTATCATTGAAAAACATCGAATTTGAAAAGGGAGGCACCATCTGCTCGAACTCTTTACTGTACCACCAAAAGCATCGGAATGGACAAGCATCTAAATAAATTGCGAACTCACGAGAATTACTAGCCTAGAACAGTAGCTATGAAAAATCACAAAAGTGAACTATCACTTGACAGCGTTACTTGGCGGGCGTCAGAGTAGTTAACCATGTGACTCACATTGTGAAAGTTATGTTGTCCTGCCTACACATCAGTTACTTTGTCTGCATAGAAAGTCGAAGAAACAAATGCGTATGAGAATGCGCTGACAAACGTAGGAAAAACTGATCAAGAAACTGAATTTCTAATTTATGATTGTGGTAACATGCTGGAGCTGCTGATTATGTTCAGCATTATTGTAGGTGTGATATGAGCAGGAACGTGACACAGTGACTGACTGCCATCAAATACGACACTACAATTGCTCTGCCAAGAACTCCAACACAGTTCGTTGGTTGAGTCTGCAGTTCCAATTGAGTGTGCAACCTGTGGCATTCGTATGTGTTCAGCGCCAAGTCCATAGACGCAGTCTTTACCTTCTAGTCAGACAAGAAATGACTGCAGCCTTATTTCTACCAAGAATCTTGGCAAGCAGTCCTCTTTAAAGCTCTATCGGCCCTCGTATGATTGTTTCATAAACAAAATATCCTGGCAAGATGAAGTGAATCGTTAAAGAGTAATCTAGAGTTTCCCCCCATTTTTCTAAAACATTTCCTGCTACGTGTTACTTCCTCACGAGGTCACATCATTTTCATCAGTTGGCGGCCTCTCATGCAGAGCCAGCCTCCCGTCACAGGCTGTGGGGAAAGCTGAAACACTGTGCTCGAGGTTGTAGCCTCCCTCTTACTAATCGGCCTATCCTGCTGCGATATAAAATATTACCGTGGATCGCGTGTATGCCTAATGGATTTTTTCTAATTGTATAAGGCTATCTTTCCCGAAGAAGTGATACCGATAAGTAGGAGGTAAGTGTACAACCGACCTTTCTGCTAGAAAGTTTACTAAAAACAAAAGTAATTAAACCGAACATGGCTATAATCAGGAACAGGAAAGTTATTTTGTGCATTCACTCACGGACAACACTGTACAGAAAAGGGATAACACTGATCATGAATCTAAAAGTTACACTAATGAACGAAAAGGAAATAATTAACGGTCGCCAGCCCACTAGGGCAATTTACATCCAAAATCCTGCACAAGATGTTGGGAAAGAAAAACTTGCATTATTAAACACTGGCGTTGAAGCTGAAGGTTGTCACGTTTTTTTGACACTAATTTTAAGTGAGTATTTAATGATAAAGAAAAATGAGAATTCACTCTTACGTTATGTTTGGCATTAAATTTTGAAAAAGGCAATAGAGTAATGATTTGGAAATATGCAATTAAACTGTATGTTAGTACTGAACTTCGTTACGTGAACAATGACTTCAGTGACCTCAGCATAACGTTCTCAAAGAAATTTAGAAAAAAAGCAAGCACTTTTTACTTTGCTGTACTTATTTTGCAAATTGGATTTCATATTATTGTCTGAACAACTGAGCCTTTTTTACTGACATGAACAGAATTAAATGCCAGAATACGTACCGAATCAAACAGCCATGTGTTCCAAGCAATATGTAAAATAAATAAAACTTCCGCACTCTTAATTTGTGCGTTTCTTTGGATTTGGGTTTTTTCCAATGATTGATTCTCAAACTTGAAAAACGAAATTGCTTTACTGTAGTCATATACTGAAGCCTCTGTTGTACAACAGTTAATTGAAAGTAGACTGAGGCTAAAATTCTTAAAAGAGAACTTATTCAATAATAAACTGGCTGAAATTATTCAATTTGTTTCTTATGACACTCAGTTAGCATATTAGGAAAAAAAAGGAACAAGGGTCCTGTTTGGTAATAATGTCTGGGGGTAATGAGGACACAATCGCCCTGAGTTTAACTGATTATTATTTAAATAAATCTTATCAATCAAATCACATTCAGTTGTGCTGCTGGGTTAGCCGATAATACTTTCTACCAATGAACAGTCTTGTTTCAGTGCTGTGCATACGACGAAACTCGGAGCCGACGACGAAACTGTGTTCCTGGAACTGCTGCTGTTGTTGAAGACGGTAGCATGTTGTGGACCCACGGCTAATTATAGGAACGGGTAATCTTAATTAACACAGCCTCTTCCGCCCGTCCATTGTCCGTACTCCTGCTCTAGACATCTGGAGTGCGTACATGATGCCGCCGAAATGGTACTCTCTACTGCGAGAGCGTTAACACCACACTTCCGCACACTACAAGCGCTGGAACCCGTCTCCCGCTCTCTCCGCGCGCTCTGCGCAACAACTCCCTACCCAAAGATCTTACAACGCACATTATCGTTGCTAGTCGATACAAATAACAATACCTTTGGCTTTTTCCCAGAGCTTATAAATGTCACAGTAAAACACAGATAAATACAATGAAACGTCAACAGACGTCTGCCTAAATATACACGTACAGTGAAGCAGTGTCCTTACTTATTAAAAGAAAGCATTTAAATTACAAATATTTACATACAATTCAAAAAAAGTTATATATCGGTAGCAGGTGCCATGCATCCTGCATTTTCGGTGTTACAAGGTTATCCATCAACTCCACGGTGCCTTCTGAACCTGGAGTACCTCAGAGCTGTTATTTGGAAATCTGGGAGATATTTATCAGCTGAATGCACTTTTCTTAACATGGTCTGAACACCTACCACCTGCTGGCAGAGTTTCATCACCCACAACGAACGCTTTCAGCTCAGGCATCCGAACTGGATGCCGCTAGCCAAGGAGATTATCGGAAGACAACAACAGAGCAGCTATACGTTTCGCTCCCCTGCTCTCAGTTCCGTGAAGGTGTGGTTGACTCGGCCCATGAGCGTCGGCTTTTAGTGTTCCACTTGCATCTCCTGCAGTGTATCTGCAGTGCTCCGCAATTCTAAAGCTCGCCCAGAAAAGCTATCAAAGTAGCCAACAAAAGGTTAAATTAAATAATCTTGAGAAAGAGGAAATGAAGCCAAGGTATACAAACACTGTAAACTCATTAATCCATCTCAAAGTTTATACTGACAGAGCCTGTCCAACTAAGCACCTATCCGGTAGAATTATTTCTCAAAAATACATGAAAAAAGAAGAACCTAATGGCTTGCCACATTTCATCGGATCACTGCTGATTACCAGCTCGGCGTCTGTAATTAACGAGAACTATGGGATCTGCGTGTAGATATTTCGTAACATGTACGCAAAAAAATGGTCAAAGTCTTATGGAATCCATGCTAAGCAGAATCGTCGCTGTATTGCATTCCGAAAGTGGACCAACACGGTGTTAAGCTGGTGGTCGTAATGTTTTAGCTCACCAGTGTGTGCAATCGCTGCCGCGCTATACGAAGTGTTTTAGGTGGCCATTATCAGTGTGCACTCCAATTTCACACCTATGCTCCTCGGTCCCTGTAACACATGAGTTAACATATCCTGTAGGCTTCTTCCCTTTTTAACTTCTCTCGTGCAGGATTTTAACCTGTATTTCATTTCACGCATTTTAAGGACGTAATGACGGTGATAACACTAACTCTCTATCTACAGTAGATAACAATTTGGAACCTCTGAAAAATTAAGCAACTTGAATAAACGTGCACCAAAAACTCCAATTTTAGACACAACGTACAAAACAGCTTCTTAGAATTACTCATTCTTACTTCAGGAGTGAATAAAGGAGACGCCATGGAACCGTCGCTTTTCAGTCTTGTTAAGGGTTACAGCACGAGAAAAATATATCGATCTCTCCTCGGAGCAAACCAAGAACACTGGTTTACACAATTTTGGTAAACATTTTTGGAAAGCAGTGATCAATTAATTGTTATATTTTGACTGCGTAGCAGCGAGGAGAGCTCCGCCTACCATCCTAAGGGAGCCATGGGTCTGATGATGGTTTTGTAGAAAGAACCGAAACCGGTTACCTATATTATTAAAACATACATGATGTGATTAAGACTGAACTTTAGTCAAAATATAACACTGGTTTAGCTTACTGGCTTATGCAGTGATATAGTATACTAAGGAGAAAGTGTCTAATAAAACAATTCGCACACCACTGTGTTGAACAACACCTAATATGTAACAGCATTACAAATATTATATCGTGTCATGGCAAACGAATGCAGTGCATGCCTTATTACTACAGAAAAAATGAATAAGTTCATCAGTTCTTTTACCTTGGAACAATGTTAAGTAAGGAAAACAATATGAAATAAACAGTGTAATAAAAAATAAAATGGGTGTCATTTTGTACAGCTGATCATTAAAGAAAGATACATATCTCAATACTTTTGAAGTTATACACATAAATGTCTTATACCTGTCCTAATGTACACTTGTGAGACTTGAAATACTAACAAAATCAGAACAGATGTAACTAAAAATCTTTGAAAGGACAGTTTCAGGAAGTATAATTGGATAAATCAAAGCTAAAACCGCAATAGGATGGAGGAAACCTACAAACAGAGAAATCTATAATGTATATGAAGAGTGAGACATCATACACAAAACTGAAGCTAAGCTACCTCATTAGGTGGGACACACACTTCGATGTTCAGAGGAAATTAAAATCCTCTGCTCGTAAACAACACTACCAATGACGGTGGCCTCTCAGAAGACGTAGAATATTTAGTCGCTGCTTTGAAAACACTAGAGGGGATGGAAAAATCCTAGATATGGGGAACTGTGTACTTTAATATCAAAACAGAACCACGTGGCAAATCGTTATGACATTAGCAGCTAAGAATTTTCTAGTTTGTGAAGTATTTTTGTGGGGATGATAATAATAATTTAAATGAACATTTGTGGATTTCAAGAATACCTTGAACTCTGTTGGTATGGAAATTCTGGACAAACTTTTTCGAGAGTTCGTGTTACAACTAAACCGGTAAGTCTAATCCATGAAGTGCTTACAGACCAAATGCCCTATTAAAATAGCTTCAAATGTAAGACTAAGACAAGATGTTTGTTTATTTACAATTCACTTCAACTGTGTGCTAGAAAAAATAGTAAGAATTTGGAATGAAAAATTAAGAAGGACATTATGTAACAACATTAAAACGGGGGAGAAATAATCAGCGTATTGAAGTAAACAGTCTGACCTTTGCAGACGATTTTTCTGTACTACCTGAAAAACTAACAGGCGCAGAATTATAAGTCAAACTCCGACATAAAAGGTTTAATAACCTTTTTACAAATAAGGATTGGTCACACGAAAAACTTAAAAAGGTTCAAGTCCTAGCAGAGATAAATAAAGAAAATGTGTTACAAAAATTAGACGTGAACAAAACGATTCACTAAATTTAAAAGAGCCCATGGAAAAAGAATATTTACAATAAAAACTCTCATAGAGACTTACAAGAAGATTTATGTCTGAGTTCAAAGGAAACTGAATAAGTAATTAGAACCTTGAAAAACAATAAAGCTTCTGGAGAGACACTACTACATGCAACTTTTGAAAAGATCTCTACCAGAAAAGTGAGTTAAAATTAATCTCTGAAAAACCTGGAAAACATAAAAGAATTCCAGGAGAGTGAAAGGTAACCTTGACACATCCATTACAAAACAAAAGGAATTAACGAAACGTCAACAGCTACAGAGGAATTTATTGCTACCATTTGAGTATAAAATATTTTCCAATATTTGGTTAAACTGGATAGCCATTTAGCTGTATATGAAGATGGTTTAAGGACGGGCTGATCATGACGTGAAAAAATATTTAATCTGAAGACAACCATTCGTCACAGATAAATGAAATCATAATAGGTTGTAGTTATGTTCGTTGATATAAAATGGGTGTTTGTGTTGTGTTCATCATATCATCATCATCAGCGTGACAGTGGCTAGATTGGATTGTGAACAAACTGGACTGTGTAAAAACTGGGACTTCGTACGGGCGCTGATGAACGCGCAGTTGTGCGCCCAACAAACCAAACGTCATCGCCATTGATATAAAACAGAAATTTAATTCTGTTGACAGAGAAAGTATAGACAAAATAATCCGAGAATTTGGTGTAAAGTCTAAATTAGCAAATCTAGTCCGTGTAACACGGAAACAGCTTTTAAAATGTAGTATCTGTGAGAAATACCAAATACCCAAGCGCTTCGAAATAAACAGGGGTGTACAGCAAGGTGACAGACTTTCCCCGTTTCTTCTTAATTGTTTTCTATAAAAAACAACGATAATTTGGGTTTAATATAAGATTGAATATAAGAACCGGTAAGGTTGAAAAGAGAAACAAAAGTATTGCAATAAACTATGGCTGTTAATAGATGACTTCGTTAGACTTCCTGAAAATGTGACATCTAATTCTTGTTTGGATATTTCTGTTGGATGGATGAACCAAAATGATCTTCCTATATTTATGACACAAGAAGTCAAAAATTTGGATTCACGAAATGAAAAAAGGATTTTGAAAAAATAATATAAAAGCTGTAGAAGCAACTGACAGAGAAGTGTTTAGGAAAAAGTATTGAATGTGGACTTATTCCAAGACAGGGTAGTGAAAAAAAATGACCTGAGGTAGTCAGAACACAGGAAGAGAAACATAGTGAATAGATGGAAGAAAAGGAAAGAATAACGAATCAAGAACTGAAATTGCCATTGGGTCATCAGTTGGGCCATCCAAGGAAACAAAAACAACGCGTTCAACAAAGGTTGTCAAACCATGACTCCTAAACACAGGTGAATTCCAGTATTGTAGTATTAACCACGCAAACATAAAATATTAGAGAGAAGAATCATGAATAACTAAGCCCAAAACGAAGCACATATAGCATTAAAAGTAAGAAGCAAAGATAAAATATATTAAAACGTGGAAACAGTAAGATGATGAAGAGTGATATTCTTTGAATATTTATACAAGTTGGATGACATCAGATTGACAAACGGAATTCCAATATCTCTGTATCTGTGAAGTTGTGAAGTTGAATAAGTTACAAACAATGTCGGACTACGAGAGGGGGAGGGGAGGCGATTCCAGGGCTCATATCCCGGGGGGGGGGGGGGGGGGGCAGGCTTACAAATCTCGAGGGCGTCGAGATGTGAAAGCCACCCAGGACCGGACCATTTTTGATCAAATCACAAATAAGACCAAGATATGTTCAGTAAATAAGAGGCACTTTGGAGTTCCAGCCCATAGCTCTGTTCATTCCCTGTCCTAATCATTTCTTAAGTCTTGGTAGAGTTCATGCATTCTAGTGTGTTCCCTCAAGAGTACCTGTTTTGGAGTTGTAGAGACGCTAGAATCAGTCTTATCGTCTTCTACATATAGACGTGAATTATTTGCAGGAATAAGTAAAAACAATTTGGAATATATTATCTGATACCCACCGGAGTGCTCATTACAATTCAGTTCATCTTAAAAGAAAACATTGAAATAACTGTGCGCTCTTTGGGGTATGGCAGATCCATTCAAGGCAGACCTTCATTCTGGATTTGCAGCAAGCTTGTTCCTTCGAGCTATGTGTTATTTTAACTTTTTGACCTACATCAACTTCTGGCATACGATAATAGAGGGAGTAAATCGAGTCCAACAGTATCTTAAGTCTCCAAAAATGACTTTGGATAAAGGCTTGCCAAATGAAAAACTCTGTGTGAATATTTAGTGACAGAAAAAACAACAATTATAAAGAAAACAGCAGTAGTATGGACATTAAGATTGGCCGACGAGGAGGAAGGAGGATAAATAAAACAATGCCATATGAAATAGTTCATAAAGGTGGATTATCTATTCAAGAAGAAGATGATCGTTTAATTTTTGGACACACAAAGTGATATACAAGAATTACCACACCATATGTGGCCATGAAAAAAATAATCAAAATTTACCAAATTGTTTGAACAAAATTGATGCTAGAAGCTTAGAACTGGAGAATCTGAAACTAATTTACGATACGTTTGATGAGGCGGAAAGGCTACAAGTAATAGGAAGGTATCATAGGTATTTATGGGGAACCGATACGAGTGTGGACATTGCTGCTAGTTGGACAGCGCAAAAAGTCCTCCAATTTATAAGTAAATGGGACTTCAGTGAATCGTTACCCTTACATGACGTATAATCCTGTACTTCTTGACCATTCGTATCTCAGTCGCATCGTGTGAAAAAAGTTTGTCTAAACTGAAACAAATAAAACATTATCTTCGCCCTACGATGAATCAAGAAAGACTAGCCAATCTATCAATTTTATCGACTGAAAATAAACAACAGTTAAAATATTTTTCAGCGACGTTATTGAGAATTTCGGTACTATAAAGTCACGTAGACCTGTACTATAATACACTCCTGGAAATGGAAAAAAGAACACATTGACACCGGTGTGTCAGACCCACCATACTTGCTCCGGACACTGCGAGAGGGCTGTACAAGCAATGATCACACGCACGGCACAGCGGACACACCAGGAACCGCGGTGTTGGCCGTCGAATGGCGCTAGCTGCGCAGCATTTGTGCACCGCCGCCGTCAGTGTCAGCCAGTTTGCCGTGGCATACGGAGCTCCATCGCAGTCTTTAACACTGGTAGCATGCCGCGACAGCGTGGACGTGAACCGTATGTGCAGTTGACGGACTTTGAGCGAGGGCGTATAGTGGGCATGCGGGAGGCCGGGTGGACGTACTGCCGAATTGCTCAACACGTGGGGCGTGAGGTCTCCACAGTACATCGATGTTGTCGCCAGTGGTCGGCGGAAGGTGCACGTGCCCGTCGACCTGGGACCGGACCGCAGCGACGCACGGATGCACGCCAAGACCGTAGGATCCTACGCAGTGCCGTAGGGGACCGCACCGCCACTTCCCAGCAAATTAGGGACACTGTTGCTCCTGGGGTATCGGCGAGGACCATTTGCAACCGTCTCCATGAAGCTGGGCTACGGTCCCGCACACTGTTAGGCCGTCTTCCGCTCACGCCCCAACATCGTGCAGCCCGCCTCCAGTGGTGTCGCGACAGGCGTGAATGGAGGGACGAATGGAGACGTGTCGTCTTCAGCGATGACGGTCGCTTCTGCCTTGGTGCCAATGATGGTCGTATGCGTGTTTGTTGCCGTGCAGGTGAGCGCCACAATCAGGACTGCATACGACCGAGGCACACAGGGCCGACACCCGGCATCATGGTGTGGGGAGCGATCTCCTACACTGGGCGTACACCACTGGTGATCGTCGAGGGGGCACTGAATAGTGCACGGTACATCCAAACCGTCATCGAACCCATCGTTCTACCATTCCTAGACCGGCAAGGGAACTTGCTGTTCCAACAGGACAATGCACGTCCGCATGTATCCCATGCCACCCAACGTGCTCTAGAAGGTGTAAGTCAACTACCCTGGCCAGCAAGATCTCCGGATCTGTCCCCCATTGAGCATGTTTGGGACTGGATGAAGCGTCGTCTCACGCGGTCTGCACGTCCAGCACGAACGCTGGTCCAACTGAGGCGCCAGGTGGAAATGGCATGGCAAGCCGTTCCACAGGACTACATCCAGCATCTCTACGATCGTCTCCATGGGAGAATAGCAGCCTGCATTGCTGCGAAAGGTGGATATACACTGTACTAGTGCCGACATTGTGCATGCTCTGTTGCCTGTGTCTATGTGCCTGTGGTTCTGTCAGTGTGATCATGTGATGTATCTGACCCCAGGAATGTGTCAATAAAGTTTCCCCTTCCTGGGACAATGAATTCACGGTGTTCTTATTTCAATTTCCAGGAGTGTAGTATCAATATTACCTACTATCCCTATGGCGGTACGTCACATAAATGGACATTCGGAGAAAGGGAAAGGAAGTTTTTGTTATGAGATGTGTGAATTATAAATTATTTCAAGACTGTCTACGTGTCGCAATGTATAACAAATAGTAAAGAACGTAAGTTATTATTATCAAAACACAAATATCGATGTAATTAACAAAACACAGTTTTTTGGTATAATCTCCCATGTAACATAGGCCATGAAGTTCAGAGTAATGCTTTGATTGAACCAGCGCTCCTGTTTTGTTTCGTCTAGCGGTAGGCAGCCATTGTAGTGCTGTCTGATAATTAATGTAAGTTTTATCTGTATTTTTGAAAAATATAATAGAAATTGTTATTAGAAAGTGTGTATTATTGACTTAGTTGTCACTTCTCATGATCTCAACCATTAATTATAATTAACAAAGTTTTTATAGAACTTCGTAGTGCAGGGAGCTCATCTCCCCTAGCAGGATTTAGTCGACCATTACGCTGACGATTCATGTTATTAAATGTAAATTCGAGAGACTTCTCAATTTTGATCTTTCATTAATTTCAAAGTTAAAGACATTAGTGATAGATTTCAATTACCAAAATTCACAGTACTGAATGAGTCCAGTATGTTTCATTTTGGCCGCCTAACGGCAGATGAGATTCTCTCCATTTTTGCCTTGCAAATAAAGAAGAAGAAATATTGAAAATCATTACATTCCACAATATCTCAGTTGATCTTTGTGTAGTTTGGTACATTAATAACCAGTAGCCCCTGAGACCCATATTAATAATTACAGTTTGCGTAAGAATATTCATATTTTCTTTTCTAAATAGCAGCGCTCACGCAAACTATTTATTAGAAGGCGGTGAGTCGCGCGTTGTGTTTAAAAAAAAAAAAAAAAAATTATATCGTACGTACTTCGGGGCAGCCGATGTCCGTACGAGTGTTATCGCGGTATAAGTTAATTAAAACTCTCATGCTAGCCCACAATATTTAAAGCCACCCCAACCAAAATCATAAAATATAATTATAAAAATATATAATTATCCAGTGATAAAGTGCCCTCACAGCCCCACACCCACATACACTTATCCCGTGTTATCCCATATTAAGGTTACGAAAGAAACTGATATGATAATTGTACGAACTTTGTTTCCAGTCATATAAATTAAAAGGTAATTTTCTTATCGCGTTCTTTACAATTTCTTTGCACTTTGCACAATGTCTGCTGTGCTGAACGCTGATTCGTATTCTGACTTACATCTTTAGGTGTGCTTATTATAGTTATTAGAGCGCACAATATAAATACTTTTGTCAGCCGTTACATCTACATTATTCATTTTCTGAAAGATGCATACTGCAAATACACCAATTTCGAAGTAGACTGGGACTCGTAATTAGTTTCGCCGCCCCAGGCCTCCAACGCGCTTAGTCCCCCACTGCCTAGAAGTAAAACAACATAATAGCAGAAGAAGTAGCAGAAAGAGATGTTTTCGGAAGAAAACTTTTCAGTTTAGAAGGATTCCAAAGCAGAAGCAATAACACAGCAGGCGCGAAGTGGTCTGAAGAACGAAAAGAGACGCGGTAGAAAGAGAAAGAAATACTGGGTGAAAGAAAGAGAGCAGATAAACTGATACTGTAATGTGGTTCCCAGGTGGCCTAAACGGAAAGGAAAAAAAACACTTCATTGTACAGCGTGTAATAGGTCTTTATTTACGTGACCATTACGGCACTCCAACCCCAGTTCTCGATACCAGTAATATCGTACTACTTGTCTGCGAAGTAACAGACATATTTTTGTGACAATATTCACATTTGGTTTTATTAATGTATAGGTACTCTGATGTATCGAAATATTACAGTGATATGGTACTTGTGTGTATTCATTTCTGTGAGACTGTCATAATCTTTGACTTACTTGTAACCGTTTTGGCGCGAATGCGCACAGAGCAGTCTTTGTTTCACTTTGGAGAAGTTAAGTTGTTATTTCGCTTTGTAAAAGAACAGTCAAGTCTTGCGTTTGGTTAAAGTGGAAATTAAATGTATGAAGATTGATACAAAACTGTTTTCTTGATGATGTGACAATTAAGAAGAAGTATATGTGAATTTACAAGAAGTTTAATAAAAATGTGGTTCGTGAACAGAAAGTCAAAATTATTTCTACCCTACCATTGTTCTGATCTGGGATTGTTTGATCATTAAGAATTTCCTGAAAAACGCATTTGTCAGGTCTTCAAATATTGCTAAAATACAGATCTGGACCTTCTAGCAGTCAAAGTGGAATCGCCCTAGAATCAGCAAGATGAGCCATAACAACTTCGTGGGAATCCATTCTAGATAAGTGTCAAAATTAATGACTTTTTTACAGTGACTTCATTATTTCCATTCTGACGATAGCAACCACAACTTAGTTGTTGCCCGATAATGCGAACATATGCTGCGTGAGCAACATTATTAATCTGATTTCTAAGTTACTTTGCAAGTGGTGGTATTGTTAGAAGCGATGTCTGAAACTAGCAGAGCGATGCAAGGAAATAAAGAATCATCAGAATCACACTGTAAAAAAGACGAACAATAATTGGGGCATAAGATTTATGTGGTTTCTTTATCGCCTTTCACGCAATTATTCACATTAAGAAGGTTGTCATAAAAGCGTGGCGTAGCTTATTAATTGTGCACACCGCAGCACCGCTCTCCGCAAGTTACGCTCTGGCGCCATTGTTTGCAGTAGCCTTTCTTTTTCCCCGCAAAACGCCAATATTTAATGGACACGAGACGCGGCGTATTAACGTTAATTGCCGCCTTAGAGTCTCTGGTAAGGGGCTTTTGTGTGGACGTTCGCAGCGGGCTCGCTGCTCGGCCGACGTCATTAGCGAGCCGAAAGCCAGGCCGGCGCGGTGGTCCGGCGCCAGCCGCGGACTGGCGCTCCCCTCCGGTTATATTTTAATCCGCGGCCGCTGAAACTTAACAACTCCGCCGCAGTAATTACATTATTAAGGCGCGTTTCTGCGTCTGCGGGCGCCCGGAACGATAATCGATGTAGCATCTGCGGGCAAGCGGGTGCGCTCGTTGCATTGCAAACTGAAGTGTGGCCTGTGGTTAAGAGTTATTGATCTGTCCGAGGGGATTAAAGGCGACGCTTCTAAACAGGGCCGGTGGCTCTGCCCGTCTGGCACGCTGTCGTTCTCTCTCCACTGTGCTGTCAGCCGGGTCTTGCAGCTCGTAGACGAGACAACTCGAAGGTTTGCGGCGCCAGTTGTGATTGACATTGCTGGTGCCTTCGGTAATTTGTGATGGCCTGCGACGTTTGTATGTGTTAAAAGATCTGGGGGTCCAAAAGTCACTATACGGTAGTTTCATCGACTTCTGCAGAGGTATAACGGTGGCTTTGCTTGCTGAACGGTGTAAGGTGACAAGAAAGTCACACTGTCCACTGGGGTTAGTATATGGACCTATGTTCTGGGACCTAACTAGAGATTCCCAACTGACATAATTAGATTGGGTGGAGTCAATGTATGAGTCGTCTATGCTGATGATATCCTGATTGTGGTGACTTGTGATTCCACAAATGAACTTGAGAAGGGAATGAATGAAGCATTTTAGCATATTAAGCAGTGATATGGGCGCCCTCTCCCACTACGCGTTTGGAAATTATGACATATTTCCACAACTGGCTGAATTGTTTGTAGTACTGCAGTTTCGCCCATTGATGCAGTTTCAGACACCTAATCTGGTATTTTTGGTTTGCAGCAACTTTACCCATAGCCTATCGTAGCAAAGCACAGCGAACGAAATTAACATTGTTTGTACAACAGGTCTATTTCTGAGTGAACGCCAGCGTCATCTTACTTCAGGTGGTCTTGATATCCATGTGACGTCGATGTCTCAGTTGCTGTCACACTACTGCATAAGTCTGCTCCTTTGATGATGGTGAAGCTATCATCATCATCATCTTGGACAGTTTCCAGCCACTGGCTGGGTCTGTCGGGAACACAAGCCTCTCCATCGTGTTCTGTCTTTCCACCATTCCCCCTCTTCCACCTTCGTCCAGTTCTCTCCTCTTCTCGTCACACATTCCTTCACTCCCTTCATCCATCTATCTCTTGGTCTTCCTCTGGGCCTCTTCCCCTCCAGTTGCAGATCAAACATCCTCTTTGGAATTCTTCCCTCATCCATTCTCTTCATGTGTCCATACCACTGCAGTCTTGATTTTTCTATCCTGTCCTGTACTGGTTCCTCCTTTAGTGGTGAAGATGGTGAAGCTATAGTAGGCGTTAAACTTTTGCCGCAA
Source organism: Schistocerca serialis cubense (assembly GCF_023864345.2). NCBI lineage: Eukaryota > Metazoa > Arthropoda > Insecta > Orthoptera > Acrididae > Schistocerca > Schistocerca serialis. Next base: position 1,230,688,037 of record NC_064638.1, on the reverse strand, counting down.
CATTTGGTTGAGAAGTTGTCGATTTACGAAAGTATATTTAATAACGGCATTAGGATGAGTTGGGTTGTTTTGGGGAAGGAGACCAGACAGCGAGGTCATCGGTCTCATCGGATTAGGGAAGGATGGGGAAGGAAGTCGGCCGTGCCCTTTGAAAGGAACCGTCCCGCCATTACTGCCTTAGTTGACAGCTGTCAATACGTCATTACGAAAAAAAACTTCAATAATTCGATAACTTCACAAACTAATGTTACAGCAATAGTGTAACACCTACTATAGCTCCACCAACAGCAGAGGAGCAAACGCATGCAGAAGTGTGACAGCAACTTAGACAATGATATCAGATGGCTATCAAGACCACCTGATGTGTCGTGAAGTTGGCAGTCACGCAGAAATAGGCCTATTGTAATAAACAATATAATCGAACGATGTTAACAGTGTGTTATGCTCGCTTTATTTTCTTTGCTTTTGTTTTGCTACGACGGGCAAAAAGAGCTCCTATATACTAGCAGCACTAGATGAAGTGCATGAAAATGCAAACGTAGGCTTCCGCGGTCATTGTCACATTCAATAAATTTTTTCTGGGTTTGTGACCGCGTTGTCAATATGTATAAAACTATCGACGTTTCGGTCCCTGTTTCAAGCGACCTTCTTCAGTTCGTTCTTTTGTTTAAAAAAACACCCTGAAGAATATCGCTTGCAGTTGGGACGGAAAGGTCGGTAGTTTTATATATATTGACAATGCGGTCACAAACCCAGAAAAAATTTATTGAATGCATGAAAATGGCCTAACAGCCGAAACTACAGCATCACATATTCATTCAGTTGTGGGACCATGTTGTAATTTAGAAAATTAAAAATATCTCCACAGAGAACTATGTACCTACTGCTAATGGGCAGAGTCTCTGGTACGTGGAACTCTAATGTTAGGGTGCATGGCGTTTTAATAAAAAAAAAGTACTCTGTGTAGGTATCTAGCGAGGTTTCCATATTGATTATAAAGGAAGATTTTCGGCGCATATATACAGTGTCGCAGAAGGAAGTCAGAACTATACACGAGATAGATCGCGAAAGCACTGCATATTACAAAATTTCTCTGAACACCGGGCGTGTGTATAACAACGCCATCTTAGATGCGGTAGTCAGATTTGGAGCGAGTGCACTGGCACATCGGTTGCGATTAAAAAGCTATAGTTGTAGTAAAAACAGCTGCAGCTTTCTTGGCTGCACCGGCTGATGCTCTGCTAGAGATTCTTCGAGTATTCACACGCAATATAATTATAAGACATACGCCTGCTGCGAATTTTTTACGGATACAATTACTGCGCGTACAGTGGCATTCAGGTCGTTTTTCTTCCTGCGCTCACGCGACGGGAATCGAATGGGAATTACCACTTCCATCTGATGCACAGTGGTTTGCAGAGTATAACTGCAGATGCAGAAAGAAATATGGTCTTATGATTGTAATGGAAATGAAATAGAGGTGATAGGGACATGATACCTGGCGAATGGATTGTAGACGGTTGATGTGAGTTCTTTTCAGTATTCCAAGATACATGACGATAACACTGTGTAAGCTCATATATGCAACATGGGCGTTTGTAGGTAAATACATTAATACGGGAGCGCTTTCTCCGCTAGTGGACATTGTATGGGTGACGATGATGGTATGAAGCCCTCGTTAAATGTTGTGGTACGGGATTAGCGTAACACATGTGCAACAGATACAGCGAATCAGATCCGTCGTAGTGGGAATACCATGTAGTACTGAACAGGTATTTTTTGTCATACAAATAATATCTTCTAGCGTGAGGAAATATTGGAATCTGCTTACAGAAGTTGAGAAGTGCAGAATGAGAGCCGAAGCTAAACGAGACTTACGTAATGAGGTTTTAATCTGTAGGTATTGGTAAGCTCTTTGTTTCAAGGGAGAGTGTGGGAAACGTGCTGCTATGGCCGCGAGGAGAATATCTCCCAGGATGGTTGTCTCTGGCAAAGAGTGCGATCGATGCACACAGCGCCACGTCACTGGGAAGTCCGGAAGCAGGCTTACCTACACGATCAGGTACAAGGGCCCGGAGAATGCCGAACGCAGCAAGGTTAACTCGTTCACGACGTTGCTTGCTACAAAGCCTCGAAACACAGCGTCTCCGGGAACACCGAGCAACTCCGAAAGAATGTAGGTAGGCAGTTTTGAAGGGTTACTCTCCTGGTCAAGATGATATTTGGTGTTTCCAGGCGACAGTTAGACAGGGAAATTCACCTGGGAGGAGAAAATAAGGCGGCAGGGTAGAAGGGAACCGACTGACCAATGTGACTACCTGACTATGGATTTTTATGAACTAATCACAAGAGTGAAGAGGCCAAGGGATAATTGAGCTGAAAGGGAGAGGGGTCAGTTGGTGTTAGTCTAGTGTTGGCCACGCTATGCCAGTGTGTGGAGTGTGACGAGAGATATTAAAGCATCCATGAGTTCACTGCACGAAGGAAGAGGTTGGGATATCTACCTGGAATGTGAGAACATGGAGACAACGTCTGCGTAACTCAAACTGCAGGTGCTGAAAGGAACTTGTTGCGGCTAGTTTCTCGATGGGAGGAAGGAACTGTGTTCGGTAAAGGACTGGAGGATCCGTACTTTTCTGTTAATGTGACAAGTTTCTAACAGAATCTAAGAGATACTAAGAGTGTTACTGACACTTAGCAAAGTTACAACAATTAATTGAAGTAAAACGTGAAGTCTGAAATTGCTGGACTTTAACAACAAAACTTTGAATTTAAATTTTATAAATTAACCTCCCTCTTAATTCATATTGACGCGCCATTATTAATAGCTACTCTTTCCTGTCTTAAAAATAATTCGCCGATCCTTACATGGATGCTGAGTGATCGGGAAATGAGCAGCCGGAAGCACCAGATGTGTCACAATTAGTGAGTTACCCTTATCTCTTGGGTTCATTATTTAATAGTGACGCTGGCGTAATGCACAAAATATGAACACAATTTTCAAACTCCAGAAAAGAGCCATAAGAATAATAACCAAAAATACTAGTCGAATTCATTGTATAGATGTGTTCAGAACACTGGGGATTTTAACTGCTCCATGTGAATACATTTACCAGTCAGTTGTGCACATCAAAAATAACATTGGTAATTACTGCACAAACAGCTCTGTCCATGACCTTGTAACAAGAGATAGACTCAACTTACATTTACCAAGAAAAAAATAAACATAAAACTCAAAACAGCATTTTCTACCAAGGAATAAAACTGTACAATAAATTACCAAAAGAGATTAAAGATATTGCCAAAATACACCTATTTAAAAAGGCAGCTAAAAAGTACCTGGAATACATTTTATACATTGAAGGATTACTTAGCTAAAACAGAGTGGGGGTTTGATAAAAAATGTTATAGAAATAAATAATAATAATAATGTCGTTGTTGTGGTCTTCAGTCCTGAGACTGGTTTGATGCAGCTCTCCATGCTACTCCATCCTGTGCAAGCTTCTTACAGTACCTACTGCAACCTACATCCTTCTGAATCTGTTTAGTGTATTCATCTCTTGGTCTCCCTGTACGATTTTTACGCTCCACGCTGCCCTCCAATACTAAATTGGTGATTCCTTGATGCCTCAGAATATGTCCTACCAACCGATCGCTTCTTCTAGTCAAGTTGTGCCACAAACTCCTCTTTTCCCCAATCCTATTCAATACCTCCTCACTAGTTATATGATCTACACATCTAATCTTTAGCATTCTTCTGTAGCACCACATTTCGGAAGCTTCTATTCTCTTCTTGTCCAAACTAGTCATCGTCCATGTTTCACTTCCATACAAGGCTGCGCTCCATACAAATACTTTGAGAAACCAATTCCTGACACTTAAATCAATACTCGATGTTAACAAATATCTCTTCTTCAGAAACGCTTTCCTTGCCATTGCCAGTCTACATTTTATATCCTACTTCGACCATCATCAGTTATTTTGCTCCCCAAGTAGCAAAACTCCTTTAATACTTTAAGTGCTGTCTCTGACAGAATTACAATGTCATCGGCGAACCTCAAAGTTTTCATTTCTTCTCCATGGATTTTAATACCTACTCCGAACTTTTCTTTTGTTTCCTTCACTGTTTGCTCAATAGAGAGATTGAACAACATCGCGGATAGGCTACATCCCTGTCTCACTCCCTTCACAACCACTGCTTCCCTTTCATGTCCCTCGACTCTTATAACTGCCATCTGGTTTCTGTACAAATTGTAAATAGCCTTTCGCTCCCTGTGTTTTACCCCTGCCACATTCAGAATTTGAAAGAGAGTATTCCAGTCAACACTGTCAAAAGCTTTCTCTAAGTCTACAAATGCTACAAACGTAGGTTTGCCTTTCCTTAATCTAGCTTCTAAGAAAAGTCGTAGGGTCAGTATTGCCTCACGTGTTCCAGCATTTCTACGGAATCCAAACTGATCTTCCCCAAGGTCGGCTTCTACCAGTTTTTCCATTCGTCTGTATAGAATTCGCGTTAGTATTTTGCATCCGTGACTTATTAAACTGATAGTTCGGTAATTTTCACATCTGTCAAACCTGCTTTCTTTGGGATTGGAATTATTATATTCTTCTTGAAGTCTGAGGGTATTCCGCCTGTCTCATACATCTTGCTCACCAGATGGTAGAGTTTTGTCAGGAATGGCTCTCCCAAGGCTAAGTAATAATAATAATGATTATAAAATATCCAACATTCCACATAACACCTTGACTTAATGTTTTTTTCCTTGTTTTTTTTTTCCTTTTTAGAAATACTTACCCCCAAGCTATGCATAGCACAATACTAACACGTCTTCCTCTTTCTGAGCTCAGCATCTCACTCGTTATGGAGGTATGCTGACTCAGCTTTTCAGGACAGCAAATGGGAACTTGCGGTACAGAAAATGGCCCAGGGATCACAAGTGTGTGTGTATGTGTGTGTGTGTGTGTGTATGTGTGTGTGTGGTGAGTGAAGTGTTATGAAACAATGTGTGTATAGTGTGTGCAGTGACTGATTGTGAGATATGAGTGAACAATGGGGCATCATTACATTATTTAATAAGTTACTTGTAAAAAAAGTATTGTATACCAGGAGTAAATTTAATGATTGTCTCTAACTAGAAATCTGTAAATATATGTGTATGCGAATTAGCTTATTTTAAATTGGCCGGCCGGAGTGGCCGAGCGGTTCTAGGCGCTACAGTCTGGAACCGCGCGACCGCTACGGTCGCGGGTTCGAATCCTGCCTCGGGTATGAATGTGTGTGATGTCCATATGTTAGTTAGGTTTAATTAGTTCTAAGTTCTAGGGGACTGATGACCTCAGAAGTTAAGTCCCATAGTGCTTAGAGCCATTTGAACAATTTTTTTTTTTTTTAAATCGATCTAAATTTGTAAATACTTTGACATGTCCTATATCCTTGTAAAAGGTCGCGGGTTCGAATCCTGCCTCGGGTATGAATGTGTGTGATGTCCATAGGTTAGTTAGGTTTAATTAGTTCTAAGTTCTAGGGGACTGATGACCTCAGAAGTTAAGTCCCATAGTGCTTAGAGCCATTTGAACAATTTTTTTTTTAAATCGATCTAAATTTGTAAATACTTTGACATGTCCTATATCCTTGTAAAAGGAGATCTACGGACGAATAAAGCTACTACTACGCAGTTATCAGTCTTGAGGAGGTTGGTATTAAATGGAGCTGAAAGTGATCAACTGATAGACAGCTAAGTAAAGCTTTGGTACATCGCAAGTCCACATATTTTGGTGCTTGATGCTTTACTCAACCAGTAGACAAAGAAATTTTTTTTGCCATTGTGCTAGAACCAGTGGCTTCCCAAATACAATTTGGTAGTGATAGTTGTTTTCTGTACAACAGGAATTTAATTTTAACATCAAATGCCTCACATTTGTGTTTTGTTGTCAGAATTGGTATGCAGCGCTACCTGGTGTGTGTGTGTGTGTGTGTGTGTGTGTGTGTGTGTGTGTGTGTGTGTGTGTGTGTGTGTGTGTAGCTGTAGGTAGAAACGCGTCTGGTCTTACCTTTACTAGTTTGCATGACGCTACGCTGTCTTATCAAAAGAGGCACGCATGTTGACATGCAGGTGTCGATGGTGTACTGCCTACCGTAGATCTTTGTTCTGACAGGACACATGGTGGCTGGTGGCTCTTTGGCTTGCGGCGCACAATCAGATGGCTTGCCAGAAGAGTTCCTTTTGAACATAAAGTGGCGCGGGCCCAGTTTGGAGTTGACCATGCTGCTCATCAGTTAACATACTTTTGATCTGGTCTTGTTTCTGCCTGGTCACTCAGTTTCTGGTTCCATCATGCTGCTACAAATTTTCTCATGAGGTCGCTACATACTACTGACTGGAGCAATACATTGCAAGTGTAATCAGAAGCGTTCAGGGAGAACAACGTACCTTTATGACATCGCGGTTTAAGCGCGGTAAACCTCATGTCATTGCTTGGCATTGAGACTGGAAGTGGAACTCTGTTCCTTTGTGGATGGGTTCGACTCTCATGTCCATATGGAGCGGAGCCGTTCATGATTGTTTTAGATACGAAAACCCTCTTTCATTCAGTAAAAAGTCAGTTCGGTTCTCTGATGTGTTATTTTTGTGTCTCCTGTAACGTGGTTCCTTGTATTCGTGCTCAGTTTAATTTCATTTTTGGGTAAGAAGGTTTAATGCACGTCTGCGTATTTTTGTAGAAGGAGTGTTTTCTAATTACCAAGTAATTAACAGGTCTGATATCGATGCACTCATTTCTTTTTTTAAATCTTCGTTATTCCTTTTGCAAACCACATGGTTACGTAGGCTCACGGTCTGCAACAGAACACACATTAAAACTACATCCCCTGGTTAAGTGCACAGGAACTTATAAATATATGGTATATTCCACAGTGCCACTCGTGATTGTATGTGCTAAATGATTTTACTGTATTTTATTACTCGTATAAGTTCGTGAAAAGTAGACATATTGCTAATACAAAAGCGTAGCCACACACATGCTGCTGATCAGCTCTCGCCAAATAGTCAAAGGAAGCTTTCTTTTGTCTCCGAAGGCCACACTTTTGCATTTAAATAAGGTTCAGAGTTGTTTCATATTACAGACGACATAAAAATGAGCACTGCATGGAAGATTGTTTAAAAGGCGATCTCCATTGTACTAAGAGTTAATAACCTTTGCATCCCGTTAACTCTGCCTATTCCCTTTGAGGAGGAAGATTGTTTAAAAGGCGATCTCCATTGTACTAAGAGTTAATAACCTTTGCATCCCGTTAACTCTGCCTATTCCCTTTGAGGAGGAAGATTGTTTAAAAGGCGATCTCCATTGTACTAAGAGTTAATAACCTTTGCATCCCGTTAACTCCGCCTATTCCCTTTGAGGAGGAAGATTGTTTAAACGGCGATCTCCATTGTACTAAGAGTTAATAACCTTTGCATCCCGTTAACTCCGCCTATTCCCTTTGTGGAACAGACTTATCATTTATTTACGAGACACATGAATCTGTTTTCGGTTGTGCATGCGAAAGTTAACTGTTATAGCCACAAAAACTGCCAGATGCGTTTCCGCGAGGGCTTGCCGGAAAATCGACTGTATTCAATTACTTGAAATTCACATCTTTTTTTATTTCAGTAGTTAATTTCAAAGACAACTGTTGGCATTCAAGGCCCAGAACAAGTGAATAATTATAGCAGTCCGCCATTTTTTCCGAATTATTTCATCACTGCGATTGTGTGATTGTACTCGTACGAGTGTGGTCTGTAAGAAGCAAAATCAATTTTAACAAATTGTGTTGGAAATACAATACGACGCACCGCCGTATTACGGACCTGACGCAGAAATGTTGCAACCTCTGTACTGTCTAGACGGGGAACTCTTGTCTGAGAGGGTGTAACTTAGGCGCTCCTGCTGATTCCTGATGTCCGCCATATTACAGTCATGCAAAAATTTATATCGAACTGTATTGAGATGACAGGTGAGACAGACAGCGCGTGACGTCAAAGAATTTGTAAATTCCCATTGCCTTAGATTAGATTAGATTAGATTAGTTTTCGTTCCATAGATCCGTGCTGAGGAGATCCTCGTGGATGTGGAACATGTCAATTTTTTTTTAAGCTGAAATAACAATACTAATAGTATGAATATATACAATACATCATTTGTTTCTATTAAAAAATTCGTCAATGGAGTAGAAGGAGTTGGCCACTAGTAAGTCTTTCAGGCTCCTTTTAAACTGATCTTTATTTGTAACTAAATTTTTTATGTTTACTGGCAAATTATTGAAGATGAGTGCTCCTGAGTAGTGGACCCCTTTTTGAACTAAAGTAAGCGCTTTTAAGTCCTTGTGCAGATCATTTTTGTTCCTGGTATTGTATGTATGAACTGAGCTGTTTGTTGGAAAAAAAGATATATTATTTAGGACAAATTTCATTAATGAGTAAATATACTGAGAGGCAGTAGTTAGTATACCCAGTTCTTTGAAGAGGTTTCTACAGGACGTCCGTGAATTTACTCCACAAATAATACGTATTACACGCTTTTGGACTCTGAAAACTTTTGTTTGACTTGAAGAGTTACCCCAAAATATTATACCATATGACATTATGGAGTGAAAGTAGGCAAAGTATGCAAGCTTTTTCATTTTTATGTCGCCTATGTCTGCTAACACTCGAATTGCAAATACAGATTTGTTAAGGCGTTTCTGCAGTTATGATGTGTGCTCTTCCCAACTGAAATTATTATCAAGTTGTAATCCCAGGAATTTAAGACTGTCAACCTCTTCTATCTGCTCTTCCTCGTATTTTATGCATATGCTGGGTGGAAACCTCTTACAGGTTCTGAATTGCATATAGTGAGTCTTTTCGAAGTTTAATGTCAGTGAGTTGGCTTTAAACCATTTATTAATATCCATGAAAATATCATTAGCAGATCTTTCTAGAACTACACTTGACATACTATTTATTGCAATACTTGTGTCATCTGCAAACAAAACGAACTCTGCTTCTGGCAGTGTAACTGATGAGAGATCATTAAGGTACACAAGAAAAAGCAATGGCCCTAAGATGGTTCCTTGTGGGACACCACATGTAATTTCTTCCCATTCTGATGATGACTGATGACTTAATTCACTAGTCCCTTGCACTGACACCCTTTGTTTCCTGTTAGTGAGGTATGACTTGAACCATTTTTTAGCACTGCCCGTGACACCATAGAATTCTAATTTACTTAAAAGGATGTTGTGGTTCACACAATCAAATGCCTTTGACAAATCACAGAAAATACCTGCTGCTTGTAATTTGTTATTTAATGAATTAAGTACATTTTCACTGTAGGTGTAAATAGCCTTCTCGATATCAGAACCCTTCAGAAATCCAAACTGTGTTCTTGATAATATGTTATTTGTGGTCAGATGGTTGAGCAGCTGCCTGTACATTACTTTTTCTAAAATTTTTGAGAATGCTGGCAAAAGTGAAATCGGTCTGTAGTTTGATGGTATCTCTTTATCCCCTTTCTTGAATAGAGGCTTAACATCTGCATATTTTAGCCAGTCAGGAAATGTCCCAGTTATAATTGACTGGTTACACAAGTAACTTAGAATTGTACTGCTTCCTCATGCCTTTGATGCTTGCTGATTCTTCCTTTTTGTTAGTTTTCGACCCAAGGACAAGAGAACGCCCCGAAACTTGTCGGCTCCTCCCCCCTCTCTGATAAGGCCATTGGTTGAAAAAGGTGACTTCTTGTGCCGGAAGTCTTCGGCCGCCATTACTGATAATTTTTATTCAAAATTTAAGCGTTGCCAGGTTTCGTACCCGGTACCGAGGACGTTTTCATTTCTAATAGAAGACGCTATCCCTCGAACATTGGTGCAAATGCAGTATCAGATCATACATATGGTTCAGGCGATACGACCTCATAAACTATGAGATGCAAGAAAAAATGCCGCTTCATCCATGAAGTTTCAATACGCTTATTCTTTACTACGAATACACTCCTACAGTCGATCAGGTTAAGAAAATCTGTGACACCTGGCAGCGCTTTTGACAGCTTTCTACTGCTAAGCGCAAACAGCTGTAGGTGAAAACGGTAGTCATCTATAGAGCTATGAAGAGGAGTTGCCAGAGAGATGTTTATAAAACTGCGATGTAGCCACGCGAAGCAGCGGCGCCCAGCGTACTGGAATACTATTTTCTAAATCTGGAAATTTGTACAATATTCGTATTTGTTTGTAAGATTTTTTGACAATTTCGAAGGTCTTGTCACGAATACATGGAATGAAATTATTTCGAAATTACTCTAATTGAAAATTGACAAAATGAATAGCTGGGTAATGCCGGGTTTGCCAACTAGAACAGGGTAACGGAAATTAAAATAGGAACCAAATCAATAAATGAAATAAAACAATTCGCTTCTTGCATCTTTGCGCTAGAGGTTTCAGCGTAGTCTTGCAAGGGTAAGAATTTAGCGAGGCAAACTCGATGGCGGCGCAACAAAACGCCCAAGTGAAAAATTTTGCAAAGCAATGTGGAACAAACGAACGGGCACATTTCAAAAGGTACCATCCGCCATGAATCAAATGGTGTTCTACGTAGTACACTATGTGATCAAAAGAATCCGGACATCCCCTAAAACATACGTTTTTCATGTTGGGTGCATTGTGTTGCCACTTGCTGGCAGGTACTCCATGTCAGCGGCCTCAGTTGTCATTAGACATCGTGAGAGAGTAGAATGGGGTGCTGCACGGAACTCACGGACTTCGAACGTGGTCAGGTGATTGGGTGTAAAGTGTCTCATACGTCTGTACGCGTAATTTTCCACGCTCCTAAACATCCCTATGTCCACTGTTTCCGATGTGATGGTGAAATGGAAATGTGAAGGGACACGTACAGCACAAAAGCGCACAGGCCGACCTCGTCTTTTGACTGACAGAGACCGCCGACAGTTAAAGAAACTCGTAAAGTGCAACGGGCAGACACCTATCCAGACCATCACACAGGAGTTCCAAACTGCATCAGCATCCATTGCAAGAACTGTGACAGGCGGGAGGAGAGAAAACTTGGATTTCGTGGTCGAGCGGCTGCTCATAAGCCACACATCGCACCGGTAAACGCCATATGACGCCTCGCTTGGTGTAAAGAGCGTAAACATTGGACGATTGAACAGTTCAAAAAATGGCTCTGAGCACTACGGGACTTGAACACCTGAGGTCATCAGTCCCCTAGAACATAGAACTACTTAAACCGAACTAACCAGGATTCGAACCTGCGAACGTAGCGATTGCGCGGTTCCAGTCTGAAGCAAATAGAACCGCTTGGCCACAACGGCCGGCGATTGAACAGTGGGAAAACGCTGTGTGTAGTGACGAATCACGGTACACAATGTGGCTATCCGATGCAGGGCGTGGGTACGGCAAATGCCTGGTGAACGTCATCTGCATGCGTGTAGTGCCAACAGTAACATTCGGAGGCTGTGGTGTTATGGTGTGGTCGAGTTTTTCAGGGAGGGGACTTGCACCCCTTGTTGTTTTGCATGACGCTATCACAGCACAGGCCTACATGGATGATTTAAGCACCTTCTTGCTTCCCACTGTTGAAGAGCAATTCGGGGATGGCGAATGCATCTTTCAACACGATCGACCATCTGTTCATAATGCGCAGCCTGGTGCGGAGTGGTTAAACGATGATAACATCCCTGTAATGGAGTGGCCTGCATAGAGTCTCGAACTGAATCCTGTAGAACACTTTTGGGATGTTTTGGAACGCCGACTTCGTGCTAGGCCTCATCGACCAACCGATACCTCTCCTCAGTGCAGTTCTCCGTAAAGAGTGGGCTGCCATTCACCAAGGAACCTTCCAGCACCTGATTGAACGTATGCCTGCGAGAGTGGAAGCTGTCATCAAGGCTAAGGGTGGGCCAACATCATATTGCTTTCCAGCATTACCGATGGAGGGCGCCACGTACTTGGGAGTCATTTTCCGCCAGGCGCCGGATACTTTTGGTCACATAGTGTGTATATGTTGACATAGATGTAGATAAAATGCTTATCGTCCACGTATCACTTCCGTACGAGGATACTCTAAATAGACTTTCTGACATTTACAAAAAGAAAAGAAGAAAATATATGGATTGAATTGTCGCGAATAAAACAGTGACCCGTATATACAATAATTCCGGGCAGCCCATGACATCTTCAGGAGGCGGCTTCACGATGTAAACACGCGGGCCTAGGCGGTATAGATGCTGCGCTTTCCCCGCCAACGTACCTCGGCCCTCCCGCAGCGTCTGTGCAAATACAGGGCTTTTACAAATGATTGAAGCGATTTCATAAATTCACTGTAGCTCCATTCATTGACATATGGTCACGACACACTAGAGACACGTAGAAAAACTCATAAAGTTTTGTTCGGCTGAAGCCGCACTTCAGGTTTCTGCCGCCAGAGCGCTCGAGAGCGCAGTGAGACAAAATGGCGACAGGAGCCGAGAAAGCGTATGTCGTGCTTGAAATGCACTCACATCAGTCAGTCATAACAGTGCAACGACACTTCAGGACGAAGTTCAACAAAGATCCACCAACTGCTAACTCCATTCGGCGATGGTATGCGCAGTTTAAAGCTTCTGAATGCCTCTGTAAGGGGAAATCAACGGGTCGGCCTGCAGTGAGCGAAGAAACGGTTGAACGCGTGCGGACAAGTTTCACGCGTAGCCCGCGGAAGTCGACGAATAAAGCAAGCAGGGAGCTAAACGTACCACAGTCGACGGTTTGGAAAATCTTACGGAAAAGGCTAAAGCAGAAGCCTTGCCGTTTACAATTGCTACAAGCCCTGACACCTGATGACAAAGTCAAACGCTTTGAATTTCGGGCGCGGTTGCAACAGTTCATGGAAGAGGATGCGTTCAGTGCGAAACTTGTTTTCAGCGATGAAGCAACATTTTTTCTTAATGGTGAAGTGAACAGACACAATGTGCGAATCTGGGCTGTAGAGAATCCTCACGCATTCATGCAGCAAATTCGGAATTCGTCAAAAGTTAACGTGTTTTGTGCAATCTCACGGTTTACAGTTTACGGCCCCTTTTTCTTCTGCGAAAGAAACGTTACAGGACACATGTATCTGGACATGCTGGAAAATTGGCTCATGCCACAACTGGAGACCGACAGCGCCGACTTCATCTTTCAACGGGATGGTGCTCCACCGCACTTCCATCATGATGTTCGGCATTTTTTAAACAGGAGATTGGAAAACCGATGGATCGGTCGTGGTGGAGATCATGATGAGCAATTCATGTCATGGCCTCCACGCTCTCCCAACTTAACCCCATGCGATTTCTTTCTGTGGGGCTATGTGAAAGATTCTGTGTTTAAACCTCCTCTACCAAGAAACGTGCCAGAACTGCGAGCTCGCATCAACGATGCTTTCGAACTCATTGAAGGGGACATGCTGCGCCGAGTGTGGGAGGAACTTGATTATCGGCTTGATGTCTGCCGAATCACTAAAGGGGCACATATCGAACATTTGTGAGTGCCTAAAAAAAACTTTTGGAGCTTTTGTATGTGTGTGCAAAGCATTGTGAAAATATCTCAAATAATAAAGTTATTGAAGAGCTGTGAAATCGCTTCAATCATTTGTAATAACCCTGTATAAAGCGGCGCGGACGGTCCCTAATGTCGCCTTACACAGTATTTATATCTATATCGCGATCACCATATGCTGTGACAATTCTTCACAGCTGACCAGCATACTTGCTAAATATCCTAATACACTATATGTGTCACATGAATGCGTTTGTTACAACATATTACTCTCTCTCATACACATCTCATGAAATGAGCACAAATTACAAACAGAAAAATTCAACCAGTTTGGAAGCTTACCACTAGTTCTTATCGCTTAGTACGTTCGCAAATGAAACGGAAAAGGAGGTAAACAATTCTGGTACCAGATGTGCTGTCCACCATACAAGGTAAGGTGCGTGGCGAACTAAAGATGTACATGTAGGCATTGTAACGCCGGAAATGCATATCCTCCTATTTCCATCTATTGTACTATTTTTTTTTCCTTGTTTTGTTACCTCAAGATATGACATTTCTGTCTCTTTATATACTGTAATTGTTTTACTGTTTGTATATATATATATTTATGCACTTATGTCGATGTATAATTGGTTTGTTTCGTAAATATTACACTCCTGGAAGTGGAAAAAAGAACACATTGACACCGGTGTGTCAGACCCACCATACTTGCTCCGGACACTGCGAGAGGGCTGTACAAGCAATGATCACACACACGGCACAGCGGATACACCAGGAACCGCGGTGTTGGCCGTCGAATGGCGCTAGCTGCGCAGCATTTGTGCACCGTCGCCGTCAGTGTCAGCCAGTTTGCCGTGGCATACGGAGCTCCATCGCAGTCTTTAACACCGGTAGCATGCCGCGACAGCGTGGACGTGAACCGTATGTGCAGTTGACGGACTTTGAGCGAGGGCGTATAGTGGGCATGCGGGAGGCCGGGTGGACGTACCGCCGAATTGCTCAACACGTGGGGCGTGAGGTCTCCACAGTACATCGATGTTGTCGCCAGTGGTCGACGGAAGGTGCACGTGCCCGCCGACCTGGGACCGGACTGCAGCGACGCACGGATGCACGCCAAGACCGTAGGATCCTACGCAGTGCCGTAGGGGACCGCACCGCCACTTCCCAGCAAATTAGGGACACTGTTGCTCCTGGGGTATCGGCGAGGACCATTCGCAACTGTCTCCATGAAGCTGGGCTACGGTCCCGCACACCGTTAGGCCGTCTTCCGCTCACGCCCCAACATCGTGCAGCCCGCCTCCAGTGGTGTCGCGACAGGCGTGAATGGAGAGACGAATGGAGACGTGTCGTCTTCAGCGATGAGAGTCGCTTCTGCCTTGGTGCCAATGATGGTCGTATGCGTGTTTGGCGCCGTGCAGGTGAGCGCCACAATCAGGACTGCATACGACCGAGGCACACAGGGCCAACACCCGGCATCATGGTGTGGGGAGCGATCTCCTACACTGGCCGTACACCACTGGTGATCGTCGAGGGGACACTGAATAGTGCACGGTACATCCAAACCGTCATCGAACCCTTCGTTCTACCATTCCTAGACCGGCAAGGGAACTTGCTGTTCCAACAGGACAATGCACGTCCGCATGTATCCCGTGCCACCCAACGTGCTCTAGAAGGTGTAAGTCAACTGCCCTGGCCAGCAAGATCTCCGGATCTGTCCCCCATTGAGCATGTTTGGGACTGGATGAAGCGTCGTCTCACGCGGTCTGCACGTCCAGCACGAACGCTGGTCCAACTGAGGCGCCAGGTGGAAATGGCATGGCAAGCCGTTCCACAGGACTACATCCAGCATCTCTACGATCGTCTCCATGGGAGAATAGCAGCCTGCATTGCTGCGAAAGGTGGATATACACTGTACTAGTGCCGACATTGTGCATGCTCTGTTGCCTGTGTCTATGTGCCTGTGGTTCTGTCAGTGTGATCATGTGATGTATCTGACCCCAGGAATGTGTCAATAAAGTTTCCCCTTCCTGGGACAATGAATTCACGGTGTTCTTATTTCAATTTCCAGGAGTGTATTTGTATTTTTACGCTGGGTCTTGCCTAGGGAAAACTGCTATCGAACGATTACATCGATGGGTCGTGTGAAGAATCAAAGTGTGTAGGATCTTTGGTAGTGTTAACTCTGCCGCGTGGAGCGCGGGCAGAGGGAGTCTGGCTGGAGTAGCGAGTGGAACAGGTGTGTTGTGTGTAGCTACCGCGAGTTGCCGCGCTTTCGGGGTTTTGCAGCATGTAATTGCGCTCGACTTGCGATAATAGTTTCTGACATGGTGTCGCGGACGGGAAGCATTAGCTGGCGCACATCAAGAGCCCGTTTCGTCTGGTGACCGTGTTGAGAAGAAGGCGCGCCAACATCCAGCTTCTGCAACAGCGACGGTCGACAATGAGTGACTGTCGCCACCTCCTCGATCGACGGCTTCAAACCTTCAATCAACCAACAAGGAAGACTGGAAGCACGTAAAGTTTTAGAACTGTATGGCAGACCTCAGCTTTTCAGATTGTTCCATTTGCCTCGCAAAATTACAGCAACTTAGCATGAACCATTGTTGCTCATTGTCCCAATTGCATTACCAAGCAGGGTCCCTTCCTTTTCCGAAATCAACCCGAGTGTCGTTGAAATTCAGATGCCAGCATTAAAGTACAATCATTCCATTTCACTGCTTTAATTTCAAAGTTCAGTTTAAGTATTCATAGCTGGCTACAATATTTAGATTACGCAAGCACAAATTAAGAGTGCGAGTTTAGTTACCGTATTTTAGCTTACCTGTGACTGCAGCTCAGCTTGGTACGTACTAAATCTTACTATTGTTAATTGTTCAGAATCATTTAAATCAAGTTCAAAGCTAAATCTCTTATTTCTAAATTGCGTAGATTCAAGTAGCTTTTGAAATGATTGTTGAGGTAGTCCAAGACTAACCGTATTTTACTGAATTTCGATGTGCTTTAGAAAGAAAGCTTCTTATTAATTTCAGTCACTAAATTAACTTTCAGTTTTCCGGTTTTATTAATTCTTTTGCTAAATTAAGTCAGAGTGCAGTGAAAGTTATTACTTCTGACTAACTTTCAGTTTTCACACTACACGTGTCAACCCTCAGTTGCCACGCTTCTAGTGCTAATTATATGTGTAATTACCTTTCTTTTTCAGTTACTATAGTACTTGTCCTTAGGACTGGCGACCGCAATTTCCCCCAAATCTCAAATATCTAATTACCGCTAGTTAATTGTTAACGTAACGGCCGCACATTTACTTTCTTCATTAACTTTACCCCTTTTCAAAATTAATTTCCACCAGTTTCATTTGCATTTTTCCTTTCATTTAGATGTAACCCTTTCCTCCCTCTTTACCGACAGATTAACTTCGGTGACGATTGCTTTTTCCCAAATTTCCATTAGGTACACGCGGTTTAATTTTTCACTGTCATTAAGGTCGATAAGTGAGGGGGAGGTTACAGCATGTATTGTATAGAATGTCCATGGTTAGCTACAACACGAGCCTCAAAGTATATCCGAAAACCGATCTTAAATGCTGGCCCCTCGCTAGCCCCCTCCTTCTCCTTGCCACATTGTTTCGCTATCCATTCACAGGTAGCACAGCTTGCCTGTTTTATAGAGTTAACTGGTGTCGGCAACCATTAACCACGATTAAAAGCAATATGAAATCGTCGCCAATTAATGATTTTAGCGCTCTGTAAAAGCATTAAGTCTGAAAGAAGCTGGACATTTTTTAAAAACTTTGTGTGACTCAGTTCCACGACTAGTTATTGTTAATGCGTACTACATCTAAATATTGTTGTACGGCATGTGCTTAGTAATATCTAGGCATGTGGTTTGAGAATGGGCGTGTCAGCTAGAAACCCGTAATCACTGCGGCAAAATTGTATATTCTTGCAACTGATACTGACAAAACTAAAAAGTCTCAAATTTCCTCAATACTATACAGTTGAGGACCTATCATACCGAAGCAACATGCCTTGAATCAGAAAGGATTAAGTGGTACCATTGCACATGAGTGTCAATAGTGCACTATTCCGATTAACTGTATCAGACATTACGTCAAGGAAAATATCTAGTACAGAATTTAAAAAATTAGTCACTATCTCAACGGCAAAAGTTATTTTTTCATTTTTTCACTATATCGGAACTGCGGGATAAAAGCGTATTTTACACCCAACGTCATTAATCACCGAGATAGTTGATAGTACTGATTTTTCGGTGATGGGATTGTATACGGAAATCTTTTTCTCGTGTTCTCTTTCCGGATGACAATAGAAATGCAAGCCGGTGTCGATGAATTCATTTCTGGTCGTGAAAGCCGAGAACAGCAGGCTGATCTACGACCTGTTCCCGACCGTTGCAGGGACCGCTGGTGGTCGCAGTTACATGCAGAGCCCGGGGAAGCAAAGGAAGGGGATCAAGTGGCAAGCCGACCGCCTCTCGTGGAAAATTAAGTAGGCATTTACGTCGGGTCTGCGCCGTTCGCGGCCCTCGTGCCGGCAGAAGTAATCTGAGGACGTAGCGAGCTCCCGGCTGGGTGTTCTCTCTGAACCCTGCATCCCACACCCCCATTGTGTTTTTACGACTGGAGCAGAGGTGCGCCAGAACAACGAGAGCCACAAACGAGGGAGCGCTGGCTAGCTGGAACCTCCGCAGTAAGCAGAAAGGGGAGCTGCTGAATGCAGTACTCACCACTTGCTCTTTGCCCGACTGCCGATGAAATGGGACCTGGCACAAATACACATGCAAATACTGGACGATAAAGTCACTGCCATCACGATCTATTCAAACACTCATCCACCAACCCACAGCCACTCAGCCCCCCCCCCCCCCACACACACACACACGCGCGCGCACATAACACGCACACACGTACATACCCCAGACACACATATTTTGCGTGGGTATCAAGATTTTCATCCACATCTTCACTTCGCAAATTAAGCTGCTAGTTATTAAACTTGCGTCACGATGGTGGTAGCATACAACGAACTTCAAATTCGTGTGAAGGTTACTAGTTGTTTTTGTTGAGGGTCAAAATGGCTCTGAGCACTATGGGACTTAACAGCTGAGGTCATCAGTCCCCTAGAACTTAGAACAACTTAAATCTAACTAACCTAAAGACATCACACACATCCATGCCCGAGGCACGATTCGAACCTGCGACCGTAGCGGTCGCGCGGTTCCAGGCTTCTGTTGAGGTCTTCCATTCAGAGACTGATTTGATGCAGCTCTCCATGCTACTCCACCCATGCTACGTCTTCATGTCTTCATCTCCCAGTACCTACTGCATCCTACATCCTTCTGAATCTGCTTTGTATATTCATCTCCTCGTCTCCCTCTCCAATTTTTACCCTCCACGCTGCCTTCCAGTACTAAATTGGTGATCCCTTGATGCCTCAGAATATGTCCTACCAACTGATCCCTTCTTCTAGCCAAGTTGTGCCACAAATTTCTCTTCTCCTCAATTGTATTTAATACCTCCTCATTAGTTATGTGATCTACTCATCTAATCTTCAACATTCTTGTGTAGCACCACATTTCGAAAGCTTCTATTCTCTTCTTGTCTGAACTACACTCCTGGAAATAGAAATACGAACACCGTGAATTCATTGTCCCAGGAAGGGGAAACTTTATTGACACATTCCTGGGGTCAGATACATTACATGATCACACTGACAGAACCACAGGCACATAGACACAGGCAACAGAGCATGCACAATGTCGGCACTAGTACAGTGTATATCCACCTTTCGCAGCAATGCAGGCTGCTATTCTCCCATGGAGACGATCGTAGAGATGCTGGATGTAGTCCTGTGGAACGGCTTGCCATGCCATTTCCACCTGGCGCCTCAGTTGGACCAGCGTTCGTGCTGGACGTGCAGACCGCGTGAGACGACGCTTCATCCAGTCCCAAACATGCTCAATGGGGGACAGATCCAGAGATCTTGCTGGCCAGGGCAGTTGACTTACACCTTCTAGAGCACGTTGGGTGGCACGGGATACATGCGGACGTGCATTGTCCTGTTGGAACAGCAAGTTCCCTTGCCGGTCTAGGAATGGTAGAACGATGGGTTCGATGACGGTTTGGATGTACCGTGCGCCATTCAGTGTCCCCTCGACGATCACCAGTGGTGTACGGCCAGTGTAGGAGATCGCTCCCCACACCATGATGTCGGGTGTTGGCCCTGTGTGCCTCGGTCGTATGCAGTCCTGATTGTGGCGCTCACCTGCACGGCGCGAAACACGCATATGACCATCATTGGCACCAAGGCAGAAGCGACTCTCATCGCTGAAGTCGACACGTCTCCATTCGTCCCTCCATTCACGCCTGTCGCGACACCACTGGAGGCGGGCTGCACGATGTTGGGGCGTGAGCGGAAGACGGCCTAACGGTGTGCGGGACCGTAGCCCAGCTTCATGGAGACGGTTGCGAATGGTCCTCGCCGATACCCCAGGAGCAACAGTGTCCCTAATTTGCTGGGAAGTGGCGGTGCGGTCCCCTACGGCGCTGCGTAGGATCCTACGGTCTTGGCGTGCATCCGTGCGTCGCTGCAGTCCGGTCCCAGGTCGACGGGCATGTGCACCTTCCGCCGACCACTGGCGACAACATCGATGTACTGTGGAGACCTCACGCCCCACGTGTTGAGCAATTCGGCGGTACGTCCACCCGGCCTGCCGCATGCCCACTATACGCCCTCGCTCAAAGTCCGTCAACTGCACATACGGTTCACGTCCACGCTGTCGCGGCATGCTACCAGTGTTAAAGACTGCGATGGAGCTCCGTATGCCACGGCAAACTGGCTGACACTGACGGCGGCGGTGCACAAATGCTGCGCAGCTAGCGCCATTCGACGGCCAACACCGCGGTTCCTGGTGTGTCCGCTGTGCCGTGCGTGTGATCATTGCTTGTACAGCCCTCTCGCAGTGTCCGGAGCAAGTATGGTGGGTCTGACACACCGGTGTCAATGTGTTCTTTTTTCCATTTCCAGGAGTGTAGTTATCGTCGTTGTGTCGCTTCCACACGTGGCTACACTCCATACATATACTTTCAGGAAAGCCTTTCTGACACTTAAATCTATACTCAGTATTAACAAATTTCTCTTCTTCAAAAACACTTTCCTTGCCATAACCAAACTACATTTTATATCATCTGTACGTCGACAGTCATCAGTCCATACATCAAAATTCATTTACTACTTTAAGTGTCTCATTTCCTAATCTAATACCCTCAGCGTCACCATATTTAATTCGACTATATTCCTTTATTTTCGTTTTGATTTTGTTGATGTTCATGTTAATTCTCCTTTCAAGACACTGTTAATTCCGTTCAGCTGCTCTTCCAGGTCCTTCGGTGTCTCTGACAGAATTACAATGTTGTCAGCAAACCTCAAAGTTTTTATTTCTTCCCCAAGGATTTTAATTCCTATTCAAAAATTTTCTTTTGTTACCTTTACTGCTTGCTCAATATACAGATTGAACAACATCGGTCCGCAGCTCGTGGTCGTGCGGTAGCGTTCTCACTTCCTGCGCCCGGGTTCCCGGGTTCGATTCCCGGCGGGGTCAGGGATTTTCTCTGCCTCGTGATGACTGGGTGTTGTGTGATGTCCTTCGCTTAGTTAGGTTTAAGTAGTTCTAAGTTCTAGGGGACTGATGACCATAGATGTTAAGTCCCATAGTGCTCAGAGCCATTTGAACCATTTTTGAACAACACCGGAAATGTTGCTTCCCTTTCGTCCTCTACACTCTTATAACGGCCATCTGGTTTCTGTGGAAAGTGTAAGCAGTCTTTCACTGTCTGTATTTTACCCCTGCCACCGTCAGAATTTGAAAGAGAGTATTGCAGTCAACATTGTTAAAAGCTTTTTCTAAGTCTACAAATGTTAGAAACGTAGATTTGCCTTTCGTTAACCCATCTTCTAAGACAAGTTGTAAGGTCAATATTGCCTTTCGTGCTCCAACATTTCTACGGAATCCAAACTGATCTTCCCAGAGGTCGGCTTCTACCAGTTTTTCCATTCGTCCTTAGAGAATTCGAGTTAGTATTTTGCAGCCATAAGTTATAAAACTGATAGTTCAGTATTTTTCACACCTGTCGACACCTGCTTTCTATGGGATTGGAATTATTATATTCTTTTTGAAGTCTGAGGGTATTTTACCTGTCTCATACATATTGCTCAGCAGATCATAGAGTTTTGACATGGCTGGCTTCCCCAAGTCTATCGGTAGTTCAATGGAATGTGGTCTTCTCCCGGGGCCTTTTTTTGAGTTACGTCTGTCAGTGCTTGTTTCATCTGCATCTACGTCCTCTTCCATTTCCATAATATTGTCCTCAAGTACATCGACCTTCCGTAGTCCCTCTATATGCTCCTTTCATCTTTCTGCTTTTCCTTCTTTGCTTAGGACCAGTTTTCCATCTGAGCTCTTGATAAGGTTTGTAATAGGTGCTTAAATATGCAAATGATTAGCAACTACCCGGCCGTTGTGGCCGAGCGGTTCTCGGCGCTTCAGTCTGGAACCGCGCCACCTCTACGGTCGTAGTTTCGAATCCCGCCTCGGGCATGGATGTGTGTGATGTCCTTAAGTTAGTTACGTTTAAGTAGTTCTAAGTTCTAGGGGACTGATGGCCTGAGATGTTAAGTCCCATAGAGGGTAGAGCCATTTTTTTGATTAGCAACTGAACACAACTACAAAAAGCCGATATGAGTAACTGCCATCTAAATTATGTATACAAGGAAAGATTATGCACAGTGTCTCATTGAGAAATAGCATTTGAATGGTTGTTATTGTTTCACTGGAGATCCTATTACGTCTTGTGTAAGAAGGGAATAGCATGTGGCCAATGAGGGTTCTGCATACATTTCGACCTTGAACCATTCCTCAAAGATGGCCTACGTACAGGGGCAGGGGCAAAACATGACATCAATGATGAACCTACAAGAGTTTCATTGACCCGTCCGCTTCCCTGTTATTTAAAGTATGCATTTACGAAAAATATCTTTATTTTAACTATGTGCCCTGTTGTGCAGGCACCTAGGTAAATTCAGTTTATTCAAAGATATACGTTATTTATGGAGAGATGGAACACTAGATCTAATTTCTTAATAAAAGAACAGGTATGAAATTAATTCTACACTTATTCCAGAGATTGACATGCATGCTAATTTTGCTAACAGGATTACAATCCAAAAACTAGGTATGCACTACAAAGATAAACTTCACACTTATTATAGTGTTGCAACTAGCACTCATATGTGGTACAAGAGAACGCTAAATGCAAAGGGATCATTGCATGACTCAACTGCTTGACGAATTTATAAAGAAATGGATTATACCGAACGGATAAGGGTAATGTCTGGAAGAAGTGATGATAAACTGCAAGGAACCGATCGACCAGCAGCCTGCATACATCTTCCTTGTGGTTGCTCACATAAAGGAACACCATGATAATCGCATCAATTTCATTCATAACCAGTCAGCTACCATTTGGCAGTACATTCACAATAAAATTAAGAGTCGAACACGCATCTGGGTCGATTAACAAACGAAACTCGACAAACATTTGGAAATAATCGACGAAATAGAACCAGAAGAATTTTAGATCGAGGCTTAAATCAATATATTTAAGAAGAGAACTTAGTTGAGGGTCAATTTGAAGTCATGAGTGGCATGGAATAATGTCTAATGCCCTGTGTAGTCATCCACAAAGAAAGATAAGATAATTATGAAAAGTTATGTTCATAGCTCATTGGAAATATTAGAGGGGGGTTGGTTCTTAGAAATTCTGCTAGACAAGTGCAAGTATTGTGGCATGAGTGGGACAGTGCACAAATGGTTTAATTCGTACCTAACTGGAAGAGTGCAGAAAGTTGAAATAAGTAGTTCTCGTAACATGCAAAGATCAGCACATTCCTCAAACTGGGGAACTATCAAGAATGGGGTTCCACAAGGGTCAGTCTTGGGTCCTTTGTTGTTCTTATTATATATTAATGACTTGCCATTCTATATTCATGAAGAGGCAAAGTTAGTTCTCTTTGCTGATGATACAAGTATAGTAATCACACCTGAGAAACAAGAATTAACTGATGAAATTGTCAATACTGTCTTTCAGAAAATTACTAAGTGGTTCCTTGTAAACGGACTCTCACTGAATTTTGATAAGACACAGTACATACAGTTCCGTACAGTGAATGGTATGACGCCATTAATAAATATAGACCTTAATCAGAAGCATATAGCTAAGGTAGAATATTCCAAATTTTTAGGTATGTCCATTGATGAGAGATTAAATTGGAAGAAACACATTGATGATCTGCTGAAACGTTTGAGTTCAGCTACTTATGCAATAAGGGTCATTGCAAATTTTGGTGATACACATCTTAGTAAATTAGCTTACTACGCCTATTTTCACTCATTGCTTTCATATGGCATCATATTTTGGGGTAATTCATCACTGAGGAATAAAGTATTTATTGCACAAAAGCGTGTAATCAGAATAATAGCTGGAGTCCACCCAAGATCATCCTGCAGACATTTATTTAAGGATCTAGGGATATTCACAGTAGCTTCTCAGTATATATACTCTCTTATGAAATTTGTTATTAACAACCAAACCCAATTCAAAAGTAATAGCAGTGTGCATAACTACAATACTAGGAGAAAGGACGATCTTCACTATTCAAGATTAAATCTAACTTTGGCACAGAAAGGGGTGAATTATACTGGCACTAAAGTCTTTGGTCACTTACCAAATAGTATCAAAAGTCTGACAGATAACCAACAAGTATTTAAGAAGAAATTAAAAGAATTTCTGAATGACAACTCCTTCTACTCCATAGAGGAATTTTTAGATATAAATTAAGAAGAAAAATAAATAAATAAAGAAAAACAAAAAAACACAAAAAATAAAGTTGTTATATTAACTTAAGTATGTTGTTAAATTAACCTAATTATGTCATGTATTGGAAAATTCGACTCGTTCCACATCATTACGAAATATCGTATTCATGATCCATGGAACTAGTATTAATCTAATCTAATCTAATCTAATCTAATCTAATCTAGCCATTAATGTTTAATAATTAAAAAGGTATTTCATACACCAACAGAACTAAATGTCTTGCCCCAATTTAACCCCAGTTTATTACAGTCATTGCTCATAAGCAGATACATAATCCAGAAAGTAATAAATTAACCCAAATGTGAGGAAAAAATTACAAAGTGAAACCAACTGTCAGTTATGAACATTGCATCACACTTAAATCAGAGGTGTACTGGTTTGGCGAAGTTCGTAACAGACAAGTAGGGTGGTAGCGATTATCATCTCAATGCATCATTCTCGAAAATAGATACCCGCAGATGAGTGTGCAGAAATTAGCTCGATCGTGCAAGGAAGGCATATGAAAACGGCTTGTAAATAACACAGTCTGCTCGGTCATGGATGAGCGCTCGAATCCCTAGCCAGATGTTAAGTCACAGAACCTAATTAAATCTAGAAGCTATGAACTAGAAAACGTCTGGCTACTTTCCTTCCTGATTGCTCTGCGCTGCCAGATAACCTCACCACAGTTGATGAGTCGTCATGCCAAGTGCTGCACACAGCAGGGCCCCCTGAAAGCCCTAGTTGTCAGTTGGCCTGGGATCGGCTGAAACCCAAGCACAGCCACTGCAGCGCCTCCAAAGTCAAAATGTCCGCTGCCCTACAACTCAAGTTCCCAAGCGTCTACTCCCACGACTTTCTCCACACAAAACCCATACAAGAGAATACCCCGCCAATCTGAAAGCCCCACTAAACATTGGCCACAGAGATTTTTTAAAAACAATAAACCAACCCCCACCCCCTTCACCGGTAAAATGTTTTATAATTTATCCAGTGGGCTGCCTTCCGGTACATATAACTCTGACAAAAACAATCCCCCAAGCCACCGTTTCTCATATACCTTTTTACATCACCAAAGGGTTGTTTTCACGAATCCAAAATGTCATCCAGAACTCCATCTTCCAGATTTTTTTTTGAACATCCAGTGGGCTTAATTTTCACCTTGCGAGAGAGAAAGAAAAGCATTTCCTTCATGTGGAGTGACGTCTGGCTGTCGCAATTCCTCCCAAATGCGTTATGCATTCGTTCCTTGATTGTAGTGCCCGCATCCCAAGTTTATGTCTGTCATTGGGATCTGGCCGGTGGTGGTGGTTCACAGGCTGTGTCGGCAAGTAGTTCACAGAGTGCAAGTGTGTGCTAATGAGTGTGCAGAAATTAGCTCGATCGTGCAAGGAAGACATATGAAAACGGCTTGCAAATAACAAAGTCTACTCGGTCAGGGATGAGCGCTCGAATCCCTAGCCAGGTGTTAAGTCACAGAACCTAATTAAATCTAGAAGCTATGAACTAGAAAACGTCTGACTACTTTCCTTCCTGCTCAAGCAACGGCTGCGTATGTGGAACAGGTGGGATCTTGGTGGAGTGTCGTGGGCAAGCAGTGAGCCTGGCCTGTAGTTGCCACTGAGGGCGGTGAGTTGCTATCAAAGTGCAACGCAGGAGCAGCAGGCTGTAGGGCCAAACTGGTTTTAATCGTGTCAATGTGAGGTGTATCTCACGGAATTGCCTTCGGTGTTGAGAAATTCTGAGCTGCTGTGCAGTACTATTGAGAAGTTTGTTGCGCACCCTGCTTCGCTTCGAAAAATGGTTCAAATGGCTCTGAGGACTGTGGGACTTAACATCTGAGGTTATCAGTCCCCTAGAACTTAGAACTACTTAAACCTAACTGACATCACACAACACCCAGTCATCACGAGGCAGAGAAAATCCCTGACCCCGCCGGGAATCGAACCCGGGAACCCGGGCGCGGGAAGCGAGAACGCTACCGCACGGCCACGAGCTGCGGACTTCGTAGAATCATAATTAAAGTTACTGAACTTTTGTGCAAGTATATTTTTGAAGTATCTAATCCCCTGGAAGTTTTATTACACTGAATCTTTTTCAGTAATGTTTTTGAATTTAAGTCTAGTGGGCTGTTGCCTTTATTTAAAATGTTCCTAAGCAGTTCTTCTGGTTCTCTTTTTTTTTAATAACACTCAGATTACAGAGCTCGTTCTGTTGAACATTTGTCACTTAGCTGTCCTAAGCAAGTTACCAGTGTATGTTTGGAGTATTGTAACAAAATAAAAGTTGCATTTTCGGTGTATCCTCTGCTTGGGCTCAGATTTTCCAATCCAGCAGACCGGGTCGTGTATCAAGCGTAACAATGGTAGCAGGTAGCGCGGTTCTGCCATGTAACAGGAGCTGAACATACTCAAAGAGGAAATAGGCTTTTTTCCTGTAGTCAACAAGTTTATGTTGTTTTCTGGGGCTGATTCCAAGTAGAGGTACAACATCTGTAAGTAGGCTGTTTGTGTTTTCTTATTGGCAACTTTACATAGCGCTCTGTGTGAGAATCACTGGCTGTGCTGTGTGCAGTCTGTGGCTGCTTTGCATTGTTGTAATACTCGCCATTGTAGTGTTAGGCAGCTGGCTGTTAACAGCGCGTAGCGTTGCGCAGTTGGAGGTGAGCCGCCAGCAGTGGTGGATGTGGGGAGAGAGATGGCGGAGTTTTGTAATTTGTCATGAACTGCTACATATATTATGACTATTAAGGTAAATACGTTGTTTGTTCCCTATTAATATCTTTCATTTGCTAACTATCCCTATCAGTAGTTAGTGCCTTCCGTAGTTTGAATCTTTTATTTAGCTGGCAGTAGTGGCGCTCGCTGTACTGCAGTAGTTCGAGTAACCAAGATTTTTGTGAGGTAAGCGATTTGTGAAATGCATAGGTTAAAGTTAGTCAGGGCCATTCTTTTGTAGGGATTTCTGAATGTCAGATTGCGTTGCGCTAAATATATTGTATGTCAGTTTAAGCACAGTCCTGTATAAATTGTCAAAAGGGGACGTTTCACATCTGCCCCCATGAATATAAAACATCTAGAATGGATCTTCACTAGTTTTACACTCCCCCCCCCCCCCCCCCCCAATGGCATTAGTCAGTGACAACGCTCCTGCCTTTACGTCCCAAGAATTTAAGAGATTTGGCTTTGAAAATGGCATAATCCCAATAACGTCTGCAACCTATTATCTGCAACAGTGATTTGCCGAGAGAAGTATTACAAATTTTAAGTCAGCTCTCATCATATACCGTTATAGTTCTCAGAGGCATTGGGATTTGTCGTGAAATTTATTGTGGTCTGCCAATCTTTGGTCGCTTAATGATCTCTTGCCTGAGCGACATGATAGAGAGGAAATTAAATGAAAGTGGAAGGCAGTCAAAAATAGACGCATCGCTGGTAGAGAGAGAAGATGGGCTGTCTCCGCCACTGTAGTTGATCAGGTCTTCCTAAAAAGATTACTGGGGGAGGGTCAAGGAAGCCAAGGCATAATGGGAAAATTACTATCCAGTTTTTTCTTGCCGTTTGTGCTTATCAAGAGACTCTCACTCATCAGTTTCTTGCTATAAGATAAAAAAAAGAACTATGGTACATCTGAGCCAGATCAAAAGCGGATGCCTGCGTGATGGCTTTAGGCTGTGGAGCAAGTTAGTTCTGCTCATCCTCCCCCAGTTCCGCTATAGCGAATGCGGAGCTTGGGTACGAGCATTCTGTGTTTGTAGCACCCGTAATCGTTTGGTTAGAGATTTTGCCCCGCGAATATACAGGGTGGTCCATTGATCGTGACCGGGCCAAATATCTCACGAAATAAGCGTCAAACGAAAAAACTACAAACAACGAAACTCATCTAGCATGAAGGGTTAAACTAGATGGCGCTGCCCTAGGTCAAACGGATATCAACTGCGATTTTTTAAATAGGAACCCCCATTTTTTTATTACATATTCCTGTAGTACGTAAAGAAATATGAATGTTTTAGTTGCACCACTTTTTTCGCTTTGTGGTAGATGGCGCTGTAATAGTCACAAACATATGGCTCACAATTTTAGACGAACAGTTGGTAACGGGTAGGTTTTTTAGATTAAAATACAGAACTTAGGTACGTTTGAACATTTTATTTCGGTTGTTCCAATGTGATGCATGTACCTTTGTGAACTTACCAATTCTGAGAACGCATGCTGTTACAGCGTGATTACCTCTAAATACCACATTAATGCAATAAATGCTCAAAACTATGTCCGACAACCTCAATGCATTTGGTAATACGTGTAACGACGTTCCTCTCAACAGCGAGTTGTTCGCCTTCCGTAATGTCCGCACATGCATTGACAATGCGCTGACGCATGTTTTCAGGCGTTGTCGGTGGGTCACGATAGGAAATATCCTTCAGCTTTCCCCACAGAAAGAAATCCGTGGACGTCAGATCCGGTGAACGTGCGGGCCATGGTATGGTGCTTCGACGACCAATCCACCTGTCATGAAATATGCTATTCAGTACCGCTTCAACCACACGCGAGCTATGTGCCGGACATCCATCACGTTGCAAGTACATCGCCATTCTGTCATGTAGTGAAACATCTTGTAGTAACATCGGTAGAACATTACGTAGGAAATCAGCATACACTGCACAAGATAGATTGCCATCGATAAAATGCCATCGATAAAATGCCTCACATAATGCCGCACCATACATTAAGCCGTCAAGGTCGCTGATGTTCCACTTGCCGCAGCCATCGTGGATTTTCCGTTGCCCGGCCGGCCGAAGTGGCCGTGCGGTTCTAGGCGCTGCAGTCTGGAACCGCGTGACCGCTACGGTCGCAGGTTCGAATCCTGCCTCGGGCATGGATGTGTGTGATGTGCTTAGGTTAGTTAGGTTTAACTAGTTCTAAGTTCTAGGGGACTAATGACCTCAGAAGTTGAGTCCCATAGTGTTCAGAGCCATTTGAACCATTTTTCCGCTGCCCAATAGTGCATATTATGCCGGTTTACGTTACCGCTGTTTGGTTCGTCAACTGCTGCCTACTACCGGTGTTGTTTCTTGGAGAGCTGATTTACTTGAACGTTACTGGTCCAGAGGCTGTTCTTCTGCTCCGTCAGTTGGTGGTTACTGTTAAAGCTTCCCTACATGCATTCCACTGCATTCTTACATGTAATGTTGGTGTATACGTTTTCCTCGTTTGGCCTGACTGTGCTCAGGTTCTTAGTCGCCATCAGTGGGTCACGTTCTACGGGATTTTTTGCTCACTCAATGATAATCTTCGTCGCTAAATAGAACGCGTGCAAAAAATCTGTCATCGTCCCGTAATTTCTCTTGCGCCCATTTGCAGATCTGTACACGACGCTCAAAATCGTCGCCATGCAATTCCTGGTGCATAGAAATATGCTACGGGAGCAATCGATGTTGATGTAGCATTCTCAACACCGACGTTATTGAGATTCCCGATTCTCGCGCAGTTTGTCTACTACTGATGTGCGGATTAGCCACGATAGCAGCTAAAACACCTACTTGGGCATTATTATTTGTTGCAGGTCGTGGTTGACGTTTCACATGTGGCTGAACATTTCCTGTTTCCTTAAATAACGTAACTACCCGGCGAACGGTCCGGACACTTGGATGATGTCGTCCAGGATACCGAGCAGCATACATATCACACGCCCGTTGGACATTTTGATCGCAATAGCCACACATCAACACGATATCGACCTTTTCCGCAATTGGTAAACGGTCCATTTAAACACGGGTAACGTATCACGAAGCAAATACCGTCCGCACTGGCGGAATGTTACGTGATACCACGAACTTATGCGTTTGTGACTATTACAGCGCCATCTATCACAAAGCGAAAAAAGTGGTGCAACTAAAACATTCATATTTCTTTACGTATTGCACGAATATGTAATAAAAAATTGGGCTTCCTATTTAAAAAAACGCAGTTGATATCGGTTTGACCTATGGCAGCGCCATCTCACGGGCCAACCATAGCGCCATCTGCTTTCTCCCTTCAAGCTAGAAGTGGTTCGGGCTTTGTGTTTTTTTCGTTTGATCCTTATTGCGTGAGATGTTTGGCCCGGTCACTATCAATGGACCACCCTGCATATGTCATTGGGCGCTTTTATCTGGTGGGGTCTTAACGGGGCACCATCGGGGAATTGAGAATATTGTCTGGAGAGGGTGTTGTTGGTAGACACGCTCTGTTGGGAAGGAGTTTACTGAGGGCAGACCTACCTGCTGAAGCAACGGCTGTGTGTGTGTGTGTGTGTGTGTGTGTGTGTGTGTGTGTGTGTGTTTGGGGGGGGGGGGGGGGAGCAGGCGGGGCGTCGGCAGAGCGTCATGGGCAAGCAGTGACCCCAGCTGCGGTCTCTAGTTGTCGATAGGGGCACTCACTTGCTACCAGAGCACAACGCAGGAGCAGTGGGCCACATGCTGGAACTAGGTTTCGTCGTGGCATGTGATGTATATCGCACGGAATTTCCTTCGGTATTAAATCGTTACGAGCTGCTGTGCACTTCTATTGAGACGTTTGTGGTGCCGCCCCACCTCCCTCGAGTTTGGTTCGCCACCTTCTGCCTACTATCGGTGTTGTTCCTTGGAGAGCTGATTTACTTGAACGTTACTGGTCCAGAGGCTTTTCTTCCGTTCCGACGATTAGTGGTTACTGTTAAAGCTTCCCTACATGCGGTCCACTGCATTCTTACATGTCATGTTGGTGTATCCTGTTTTCTCGTTTGGCTTGATTGTGCTCAGGTTGTTAGTCGCCATCAGTGCGTCACGTTATACGGGATTGTTTGCTCACTCAATGGTAATCTGGTGTTTGTAATCCATAAACTTGTACACCTTTAAAAATGTTTTAATTCACCTCTTAAAAGTGGTTCAGTATAATTTTTTTCTCTAGTAGTATCATTTACTTAAAACTTTAAAGTTTTAATTCACCTTTAACAGTCACTAAGTATAATTTTTTTAAATTGTGTACACTGTTCCAGAGTTAGGTTTTCATGCTCCTTTTTATGCTATTATTAGTGGTTGTGTTAAAGAAAAGTCTGTCCTGATTACTTGGTTTACACCAGCTTGTTGGTTAGTAGAAGTAAGAGTATAATCTATTAATTGCTATTTGGTATGTTTGGATGGACTTAATCTGTTTAATACTACTGCTGGAAGTCACTCCACATGTACTCACATGCATGATGGCAATGTCACACATTATTCCAGAGGAATCAAAGTTTAATTCTGCATGGAAATTCTTTTCCTCTAACCATTGAACAAATAATGTACGGACATCTGAAGCTTATTCTGCAGCAAGTCTGTCGATATTAAAGATTGGTATTCTAGATTTGCTACGCACTGCTATATGTTTTATAAAAACCTAAGCAGGGTTACTGAGCTTATGTGCAAGTATATTTTTAAGTATTTAATTTTCGGTAAGTTTTATTACACTGAATTTTTTAGTATTTTGTTGAATTTAAGTCCAGTGGATTGTTGCCTTTAATTAGAATATTCGTAAGTATTTATTCTGGTTATTTGTTTTTTGGTAACACCTACAGTTGTGTTATCTGAAAGTTATATAGATTACTGAGCTCGACTGGTAGAACATTTTTCGCTTAGGTATTCTTTGCAGGCTATCAGTGTATGTTGTTCGAAATATTTTTGTAAAACAATAACTATATTTTTGGTGTGCACTCTGCTTGGGTTCGGTCCTTCCATTCCAGCAGCCCGTGTCTTGCTATCAACCATACGAAGAGGAGAAGAAATTTTTTAAAATAATGAACACCTGCTGATTTCCCACAAGGAAGGGGATAAATACCTCCTGACCAGTCAGGCACCCTCTTTTAGTCTAGGAAAAGCGTGGCCAATGAGGAACTACAAGCCACCCCGATGTTCTTTCAGCAGAGAAACCAACTTGTAAATATATATATATATATATATATATATATATATATATATATATATATATATATATATATATATATTTGCCCTGGCCGTATACACTACATGGTAATTCGCGCTGTGACTTCATAGGCTTTCCCGGCGTAATAATCCACGAAAGTCTCTTCGGGTTTGCTGCCGGATGCTGAAATCAAATCGATTCAATATTTTGGCGAACCAACTGTTCGCAATCTTCAGGAGAACGCTGCTTCTGCTGCTGAGTCCCTCTGAGAAGTATTACCAAAGTTGCAAATCGGCGTCCTGTATAGGCCTCCGTACCTTTCACGGCCCATGCGCCGCCCACCACAGGTGGTGCCCTCCAAGACTAGGCAGGTGGCGCCGCCCTAGCGGCATCGATATATCGCAGTCAGAGACGATTTTTGAACACTCGGACTGTCCGCACCGAAGAACATTTTGTTTTGTACAGTATAGAGTTCCATGTCCTGCGAAGAGGAAACCCATTGTCTCTATTAATCAAATTATCCGCCAACCTGATTTCAGTTGCCTCTTTATAAACACTGTTAAAAAAAACCGGAAGTGGTGCCTACTATCACAGCTTCGTCAAATTTCATCCCGTGTCTCTTGTTTACGCAATGTTCAGCTACCGCCAATTTTTCCGGCTGTTGTAGCCTCATATAATGGTGACGTTCCACGCACTTTTCATGAACTGTGCGAATCGAACGGCCGATGTGAGCCTTTCCACATTGACGGGGAATTTTATGTATACGAGGCTTCCTAAGCCTCAACTCATCATTCAAAGAGCCGAGTAGTGCCCTAATCTTGGAAGGTGGACGGAACACACTTTTAATGTTAAACCTCCTTAAAATGCTTCCAGTCTTAAACGATACGCCCCCACCATAAGGAATAAAGGCCACCGAACTATGCTCCTCTTCATGCACCTCCGATGATGGTCCAACTCCATAGTCCGACGAATCTACTTCTCAGAGTATTCACTTTCCTTAAAAACAGCCATCAAATGGGCAAGTCGTGCGGTTCTAGGGCTGCAGTCCGGAGCCGCGGGGCTGCTACGGTCGCAGGTTCGAATCCTGCCTCGGGCATGGATGTGTGTGATGTCCTTAGGTTAGTTAGGTTGAAGTAGTTCGAAGTTCCAGGGGACATGACGTAAGATGTTAAGTCCCATAGTGCTCAGAGCCATTTGAACCATTTGAACCAAATGGGCAAGTTCTTGGGTTTAACTGTCCCCGTCGGAAATGGCATACGCTCTCCGTATCAGAGTCCTAAGAACGCCACTGCGTTCGTGTGGTGCATGACAACTCTTAGTATGCAGATACCGATCAGTGCGCGTCGGATTTCGGTGAACTCTATGTCCCAGAGTACCGTCTGTTTTTTTGTAAACCATGACGTCCAAGAATGGAAGCTCCTCATCACTTTCAACCTATAGGGTAAATTTAATGCTGAGGTGATGACAGTTGAAGGACGTTCAAAGCATCACGACCATGTGGCCAGACGAAAAAGGTATCATTTGCATACCTCCAGAGGCACGTTGGCAGCAAATCCGAAGTCCTCAGTGCCATATCCTCGAAGTCTTCCATAAACAAACTGGTGACTATGGGTGATAAAGGACTACCCACAGCCACTCCATCATTCTGTTGAAAAGTGTTGCCTTTAAACGAAAAATACGTGGATGTCAGCACATGACGACGAAGCTTCACGAACTCTTCATCCAGTTTTTCACCAAGAAAACTAAGTAAACTTTACAGAGATACCACATCAAAACTCACCAATAAATTTGGAGGACCCAGCCTCAAAGATCTCAATGTCGAATAAAATCCACAGAATTGGAAATATGATGTTCACACTTGCCAACATATGGACTCACAACAGATATCAAATACTTCGCCAGGTTATAAGTGGGTGCACCAGAATTATTAGCAATGGGTCGTGAAGGAACCTCTTCCTTATGTAACTCAGTCAGATCATACAGCCTAGTCCGAACTGCAGGATGAAGTTTGTTACGTTAATCTTCGGACAAGGAGCTCTTTTTCAAAAGTGAGGGTGCCTTGAGCTTAATCCTTTCTGTGTGCTCACTGGATAGTCTTCTGTAAGCCGGTCGTTGAGTTGCAAATCCATTTTAAGGACGAGATCATCCCGTGTCGTTATAATCGTGACATTCCCCATCTCAGCCTGTGAAACTATTGCTTCATCATCATCTCTAAGGGAAGTAATGGCTGCTCTCCCTGCGAAAGAGATATTATCCCACAGTGGCCGAGCCTGACGCGATGTTTGGGACACTTCTTGCTTTGTTTCTTCCGCCTTACATTGCAACTTGTCATCGCAGATTTCAAAAGAATTGTAGCAGTGGCTTGATGATTCCTCGTGGACACTGTCGGACTGGGCACATGGGGAACTTTTACCAGACAGTCCTCGACATTTGAACGGCTTCTTTCTCGTCCCAGAGCATCAGAAGTGGATAAACTTCGACGCACTGTGGTTAATCTTTCTAGCAAGGCGTTGGCTGTGCCCACAGTGGCGGTGTTGGAGAGAGGTTTAAATTTTGCTTCCACTCCAAAGAGACTTCCTGTACTAAAAGCTGTACAACAGTTGTTAGTTTAATTCCCGTTCAAACTTTTATACTTTGCAACTACATGTATTCATGGTCTTTGACTGTTAACCGAAACGTCTTGATTCTCTAGTTCAAACCAAGCCAAAGCTTAAATTCTGAATGAAACCGGTAGCGAAAGTGACCAGACGCTTCCGGCATAAGAAAGCACCCTTATTCTTCCAGTGGCCTAGCCAAAGATGGCAGAGGAATGTTCAGAAACTCAGGGGACTCTCTTGCTCTTGGGGTGGCAAACTGCCTCTAAAAGGTGGAATAATCATCAATAATCAACGCCATGAGGACTAAGAAAGCAATAGGAACCACTGCATTAAAGGTACTTAATGCATATGCACAGGACATGTAGAGTTTTATTGGGAAACGTGTCGTAATGATTCCTACTGTCACGAAAGATTCCGGATTAGCCCCAGTTTGGATCTCCAGGAGGGGACTGCCATAGGGAAGTGATCATGAACGAAAGATGGAACAATCAGTGGTGAGTAACATCGTTGGGGTTGCAGCAGGGAATGTCAAAAGTTTGAAAATAGTAAGAAGGCTAGAAAATTTGAAAAGGGAAATGCATATGCTCATTCGGGTGGGGATCAGTGAAGTGCAATGGAAAGGATATGAGGATTTCTGGTCAGACGAATAAAGGGTAATGTCACCAGCTGCAGAAAATGGTGTAACTGGTGCAGGATTCGTTATGAAGAGGTAGGGAAGAGAATGAGGTACTGTAAACAGTTTGCGAGGTGCCGGGGCTAGCAGTGTATTTAACACTAAATTCTTCTAGAATCTTCATATGGAAATGATGCTCTAAGCCCCCCCCCCCCCCTATTCTAACTCCGACTTTTGCTGTAGCACATGGATTAAAAAGATATGCGA
The DNA here is from genome assembly GCF_023864345.2 of Schistocerca serialis cubense. NCBI lineage: Eukaryota > Metazoa > Arthropoda > Insecta > Orthoptera > Acrididae > Schistocerca > Schistocerca serialis. Next base: position 1,230,652,171 of record NC_064638.1, on the reverse strand, counting down.
ACTGACTGTAATTAACCCTGCAAGTGGAGTAGAAAAGAGTTTGGCACCTGCAATAATTTAATTTGATAAATAAGTTAAATAAAGGAAGGTTTCATTAACGCAGTGAGAAATGATAGGGTTGCTCTACCGATTAACAGAATGAAAGTTCTGTCCAAAATAACAATATAATTTATTAAGACTAAACACAAAATAATAAACAAAAACACATGAAACATTTACAATCCATCAAATTGGCTCAAATTGCATATTCAAACAAACGCTGTGAAGGTGAAGTTGTCCATAAACTAGATTGTGACGTTTATGACGAAGTGGTATGTGCAGCCAATTCCTTGCCACTCAAATCTTAAGAGAGACACACAGCTAACCCAACATTAATTTTGCTACATTAGTGAGAACTCAGACAATGAACACCCAAGATAGAACAAAGTTAGAAAAGACGAACAGGCGCGCTCTGCTGAGCTCTGATTATCGCCTAGCAAAAATGCCTGCTTTGCCGGTGCTGCGGACATACATTACCAAGCTGTCTTCTTAGCTGCAAGGACACGATCTGGAGTACTGGAAGCGATGGCTTGTTACTTCAACGTCCCGTCGTGGTGATGATAATGTCGCGAGTATAGCCCAAAACAAATTGTCCTGGTCTGGTTGTTCCAGACTGAAGACATCCTATCAATACAAATGCACCTCTGAGGGAGACGAAGAAGGCTCGCCACACAATCACTGACGGTACAGTGATTGATTTGCACAAGCGAAGTCACACAGTAACTCCAATACAGTCAAATTTAGCCAAAACTGCTCAAGATGAACAAAACATAGGCTGCTTGTACGCAGAACGCTCAATTGCCAACTGTACTCGGAAAGTTACGTTGAAGTCGAAACTTCAGCAACTTGGTTAAACAGTTACAATCAAATAAAAGTATGTTAGACAGCCAACGGAAGGCCGGCTGTCCAGAGCAGTGAGAGCTCAGTGTTGTAACCTCCTCCAACTGAAAGGCGAGAGCCGACTACCACAAGAGCACCCGTACAAACCGAACACAGAACATTCCAGCCCCCACGACAGTGGCCGTGGTTAAACATTCCAATCAGCAACTCGAATACCAGCGGAAAATTTCACTCTATTGCTGGATCACTACCATTCCACCAATGAGGATTCTTGGCGCCACTTTCTGCGCTGATTTTGCTACGTCACGGAGCTATGCCCTGAGCAAGCCAATCACAGTTACGATTTTGCAGAAAGCGCGGGAATTTGCCCGCCACAACTGCCTGGGTACACAAGTCATTCCCACGCCTCGCTGGTAGCCCGCCAGAAAGTGTTTTCGCTAAGTTTCTGCGAAGTAACGGAACCTCTAGCCCAGCCGCTACTTCAGGCCCGTCCGGGCGTGTCTTTCGACAATGTCGGCGTCTGGAAAGCATTCACTCGACTCCCTCACACCCGTCGGCTTACCCTTTCAAGATCAGAAGTGCCCGCCTGTCACCAGACCACCCGGGTGACGAGAGACACTGCGTGGGAAGTCCGCGTGTGAAGGAATAACAACTTTCCACCACATGCAATTAGAGAGGAGAATCGTAAGATAGAAATATGAGAGGGGGCTCATGCCACCTCTCAAGTTTAGTGATAGAACTGTTATCATCAAATTTGAATTCGTGGGTAACAGATTAAGTTCGACTGATCGATGAAAGAAGCAGTACAAAAACGTCAGTGAAAGACAGTAATACATCAGTATAAACCCCTTAAGAATGAAATAAATAGAAAATGCAAGGCAGCCAAGGCGAACTAACCACATGAAAGACATGAAGAAATCGAAGAAGACATGATCGTTGCGAGGACAGAGTCAGTGTATAGAAAGTAAAATACCCTTTGATGAAATTGTAAGAATGGCGGTAAAATTAAGAGTCCGATGGTTAAACTGTTAAATACAGAGGAGAGAGCGTATAGGTGGCAAGAGTACATTGAAGGCCTGTAGGACTTGTCCGATGACGTGATAGAAGAAAAAACGGGAGTTGTTAGAATTTAAAAGAGCTTTGGACGGCTCAAGATCGAAGGGATACATAAAATTCCATAGCAGTCTGTAAGATCCTGTGGAAGTGCCAATAAAACGACTATGCACGTTGGTGTGTGGAAATTATGAGACGGACGACGCAACATCAGGCCGTCGACCTAGAAAAACAGTCCGACAATGCAATATGGAACGACATAGTCGAAGTTCTGTAGAAGAAAGAAAAAAAAAAAAGGTTAGCAATAGGATAGGGCGTATAATACACAACGTGAACAAGAACCCAGATGTAACATTAAGACTGGAAGACCAAGAACGAAGTCATCGGAATTTAAAAGTGTGTAAGGCACTGATGCAGTCTTTCGACCTTCCTATTCGATCTATTCACTGTCGACCTTCCTATTCAATCTATACACTGAAGAAGCATTGATGAAAATAAAATAAGCGTCCAAGAGTGGCACTAAACTTCAGAGTGAGTGATGCGATTCGCTGATGACATCGCTGTCCTCGGTGAACGTGAAACAGAATAACTACAGGTTATGCTGGATGGAATGGACAGTCTAATGAGTGCAGATTATGGATTGCGACTAAATGGTAAAAAGATAAATGAGGAAAACGAGAAACTTAACATCAAAATTGGTGATCATGAAGCAGAGGAAATTAAGGAATGCTGCTACATCGGAAGAAAAATTAATCATTATGGATAAAGCAAGGAGCACATAGAAAGCGGACTAGCACAGGCACAAAGGAAATTGTAAGGATGTCAGTGGTGGAGCAGAGAGAGTTCTAGTGAAATTTTGATATCAAATTGATGTGCTAATTAATGAAATTGTTCAACTAAACCAATTATCCGCCCTCCCTACCCTTAATCTATTGTTCTGGTAAGTGTTTTCTCCTGTAACCCCCACACCCTCTCACCACAGGGATGAGTTAACTTGTTCTGCTAAGTGGTTTCCTCCCCAGCCCTCCCCTATAACTACTGATACTAATTGATTTGTGACCATATGGTTGATTTATAACCACTTGGGGATAATCTATCCTTCTGGCAAATCTCACCCCTCTTCCTTCCCTTCTCCTCCCCCACCAGTCTGGGAAAAGGTACACTTTTTAGTCTGCCATTCCCATTGCAGTTCTGAGCCACTTTGCTCCCTCCCCAGCCCTCCCCTCCCTCCATCACCCTCTACTCAAGTGGGGAGGCCTGTCTCCTGAAAATTGATTAAATAAAGAATATCCAACTTGAATCTAACAATATATTACTGACTTAATTTTGAACTTCTTGTCCTCTCCAAAACAGACAGGTTTTTTCCAACCATTTTCCAGCTGATGTGGTCACGCAATTGATGGAAAAACCTCAGTCTGTTTTGGAGAGGAAGGATCTCATGACAAGAAGTTCGAAATTAAGTCAGTAATACATTGTTAGATTCAATTTTTATATTATTTATTTAATCAGTTTAAGTAGAGCTCATGTCTGCAACCCCTTCCCATGACATAATAAATACCGAGTATGCACATCTGCATGCCACAGACATCAGGCAATGCCTACTAGATGGGTGCTGCCAGCATCGGTTGGACAACTGAAAGCTCCATTTGCTGTGGTAGCCTGAGGGCTGATGTTGGTCACTGCTAGTATTTCCTGGTGGCAGCTGGTGGAACTACCTCAAGATTGCACATGCATGGAGTACCTGCCTACTGCACAGTCACACTGACTGCATGTACAAGAAACCACTGTTGGTGGCCACAGAGAAGATGCTGTCAGGCTTCACAGTCTATCTCCAGGAGCCATGCACACCAATACCAGTAAGATTTTTTGAATGTCTATATGCTCAATGGACCTCCATTTGTTCTCAAGACCTTCCTGAACAAAGCACTATATAAATTATGGCTGTATAAACACAGAAAACAAACATTTGTTACAAGGGTTAAAAGATATAGAAACATCACAAAAAACTTTCTAATACTAGGTGCTAACGAACCAGAGCTTAAAACTGCTACTAACGCAATACACGCAGTTGCCTGTAAATGTGGTCAGTATTTAAAGAAAAATAATACTTGGAGTTTCACCTGCTGATTGGTGTGCAGAACAACACATGAACACCTGTGGGTGGCTACATGGGCTACTGGCAACTCCCATCTCATCTTGGCTCCCAGAGCCACTGACTGTGACGATGTCTGGTGCTCTTTGTCTGAACTAATGCTCTTAAGGTCTGGGGCATCTGTGAACTGTTACCCATTTCTGCATTACAGCAGCCCCCCCCCCCCCCCCCACCATCACCACTGTTTCCACAGTGGTCAGACAGCGCCATGATACCTCCTCACAATTCATGTTGTTCCCTGGTTAGATGCTCATTTACTACAGATTGGCTCCATTCCTCCAGATAGATTTTGAGTATACCAGAAGAAACTGCAACTGAAACAGAGAAAACTGCCAGAGTCGATAGCAATCCACTGGTTGCTTCTGAGAGGAACTATACTGTTGCTCCCTTACATGGGAGCCACCACCTAGTGAAAGTATGCATCTACCTCATCTGTGTGGGTACTTATAGTTTAGTCTGAAACATGGCGGTTTATCTCACTTGCAGTCAACCAACTCCTTCTAAAAATCAGACCACCCAGTAGAAGCCGGTATGTCTCTACCTCTCAGAGATGATGGGAACAGGTTACTGCCTGCAGGCCAAAGACTCACAATGTGTGTGGTCTAGCATTCATCTGCTTGTCCCAAGTTGTTGATCGCCATTCCTGCTTTACTGTTGGCCAACGCTGACTCACTGAACCTACAGTTGTCCTCGTTTTGTGATCGTCCATGGCTGCATCAGATTGTCTGTGCACTTATCAGCACTTTAGGAGAGTACACACAGCCTTACATGGACACAGATGAGCACTTCCTTGCTCATATTTTCGAAAAAAATTCTGGAGTCTGTGATGACTAAATAGTCTCTCGATCCCACCTTTTATTTCACTGCACCTGCGTTCTTTTTGTATGCTACCCTCAACAAAAGAAAGAGTAGCATCGAACTACTGAGCAAAGATGACATTTTGAGTGAGGGATCTGTGGAGTACTGTCAATGTGTCCATAGACACACCGAGGCAAATAACCCAAATGTGCACGAGAGGTTCAATGCATCCATTGGTCCAAGTGGTTCAAATGGCTCTTATCACTATGGGACATAACATCTGAGGTCATCAATCACCTAGAACTTAGAACTACTTAAACCTAACTAACCTAAGGACATCTCTCTCTCTCTGTCTCTCTCTCTCTCTCTCTCTCTCTCTCTCTCTCTCTCTCTCTCTCTCACACACACACACACACACACACACACACACACACACACACACACACACACACACACACACACCCATGCCCGAGGCAGGATTCGAACCTGCGACCGTAGCGGTCGCGCGGTTCCAGACTGAAGCGCCTAGAACCGCTCGGCCACAACGGCCGCCCATCCCTTGATTCGAGGTACATTATGTAACCGGGCATCAGTAAAATATACAGTCATAGCTAGTACCAATATTAATTATGACTAGTAACTTTTGATGGGTGTCGGGAGAAAAGTGCAAGGGATGAGGTGGAAATCGAGGGTATGGCGGCTGATTCTGATATGGGATACATGATGGAAGCGGAACACACACCCTGTTATTTTGCATGATGCACACTCCATCCCAAAACTGATGACAACACTGGACAAAAAGCAAAGATACACTCCTGGAAATTGAAATAAGAACACCGTGAATTCATTGCCCCAGGAAGGGGAAACTTTATTGACACATTCCTGGGGTCAGATACATCACATGATCACACTGACAGAACCACAGGCACATAGACACAGGCAACAGAGCATGCACAATGTCGGCACTAGTACAGTGTATATCCACCTTTCGCAGCAATGCAGGCTGCTATTCTCCCATGGAGACGATCGTAGAGATGCTGGATGTAGTCCTGTGGAACGGCTTGCCATGCCATTTCCACCTGGCGCCTCAGTTGGACCAGCGTTCGTGCTGGACGTGCAGACCGCGTGAGACGACGCTTCATCCAGTCCCAAACATGCTCAATGGGGGACACATCCGGAGATCTAGCTGGCCAGGGTAGTTGACTTACGCCTTCTAGAGCACATTGGGTGGCACGGGATACATACGGACGTGCATTGTCCTGTTGGAACAGCAAGTTCCCTTGCCGGTCTAGGAATGGTAGAACTATGGGTTCGATGACGGTTTGGATGTACCGTGCACTATTCAGTGTCCCCTCGACGATCACCAGTGGTGTACGGCCAGTGTAGGAGATCGCTCCCCACACCATGATGCCGGGTGTTGGCCCTGTGTGCCTCGGTCGTATGCAGTCCTGATTGTGGCGCTCACCTGCACGGCGCCAAACACGCATACGACCATCATTGGCACCAAGGCAGAAGCGACTCTCATCGCTGAAGACGACACGTCTCCATTCGTCCCTCCATTCACGCCTGTCGCGACACCACTGGAGGCGGGCTGCACGATGTTGGGGCGTGAGCGGAAGACGGCCTAACGGTGTGCGGGACCGTAGCCCAGCTTCATGGAGACGGTTGCGAATGGTCCTCGCCGATACCCCAGGAGCAACAGTGTCCCTAATTTGCTGGGAAGTGGCGGTGCGGTCCCCTACGGCACTGCGTAGGATCCTACGGTCTTGGCGTGCATCTGTGCGTCGCTGCGGTCCGGTACCAGGTCGACGGGCACGTGCACCTTCCGCCGACCACTGGCGACAACATCGATGTACTGTGGAGACCTCACGCCCCACGTGTTGAGCAATTCGGCGGTACGTCCACCCGGCCTCCCGCATGCCCACTATACGCCCACGCTCAAAGTCCGTCAACTGCACATAAGGTTCACGTCCACGCTGTCGCGGCATGCTACCAGTGTTAAAGACTGCGATGGAGCTCCGTATGCCACGGCAAACTGGCTGACACTGACGGCGGCGATGCACAAATGCTGCGCAGCTAGCGCCATTCGACGGCCAACACCGCGGTTCCTAGCGTGTCCCCTGTGCCGTGCGTGTGATCATTGCTTGTACAGCCCTCTCGCAGTGTCCGGAGCAAGTATGGTGGGTCTGACACACCGGTGTCAATGTGTTCTTTTTTCCATTTCCAGGAGTGTACATTATTCACTACCATAATCTCCAGCAGTGTATCAGACTGAAGATGAGGCTCGTTAGAAGCAATCCCCTAGGCTGAAGGAGTACATTGATTTCAATATGACACTGACAGCTTCTGCAATGCGTGACTTTGAGAAAGTGCCACATGGTAAACTGTTTGACAGACTCTTTCAATATCTGAGGGACACAGGTACTCTTTCACCTTGGAAGACTGATAGTGGGAGACCCTGCACAGTCTACACACCTGACATGGAGGAGCATTACTACGTTGTGGAAGAAACCCATTGGACCAGTGCGGAACAATTATCAGCAGCTGAAGGCAGGTCTCACTCCATATCTGGAGGGGGGTGGAGGGCACTTCATGAACAATTTTTCTAACCATAAAATCTGCAGTGCATTCCGCCCCTAAGGCCACAGTATCATCATGACGAGGCAGATTTGTCAATGGCTATTGTAGAAGTGTGGTGCAGATCCACTGCTCATATCCAAGATTTTATTTACCAATGATGCAGGATTCACAATCGATGTTCTTGTGAATTTCCATAACCAGCATGTAAGAGCAGATGTAAATCCTTAAGCTGTTTAGGGAAGAGGGCACCAACACTGACTCTCAATCATTGTATGGGCAGGTACCCTTGGTGAGAGATTAATAAGGCCATACATGCTAGCACAAAGGTTAGCTGTGGTGTGTTATCTGAACTTCCTCAGTAACGTACTGCTTAACTTGCTGGTGGCTGTGTCATTACAGCAACGAATACAAATGTGGTTCATGTGTGATGGTGCACCAGCGTTCTTTCGTCCCAATGTGTGTGAACATCTGATTCAGACTTTTCAGGACCACTGAATTGGTCTGGGGAATCCAAACATTGGGGTGCTCGTTCCCCAGACCTCAATGCCCTAGACTTTTAGTTATGGGGACACTTGAAGAAACTGATCTCCACCACGCCAATCCACGATGTGTGGACGCTACAGGGTAGCTTCTTCAGTGCATGCCAGCTGGTGTAACAACAACCAGGTCTATTTCGAAGGGTGTGTGTCATTCCTTATGCCAGAGGGCAGAAGTGTGCACTGTCAAGAATGGACGCCACGTTGCATACCTCCTGTAAACAGGAGTTTATTGGAGAAAGTATGCATTCCTGCCCCTGGGTTTATGGACATATCTCAGAGAATATGCATTTTTGGACAAATATTTATTTAACTCACTTTTCTTGGTTCGATGAGTACTACCACCTCTCAAAGCACTTGACATTTTTTTGGACACCCTGTGTAAGTCAGTGTGATTAATTTGTTCGATACTGAAATGAAGCATCTAAAAAAGCATTTTGTTAACATGATATATGAATGTGGGGGTGGCTGACCTGCAGGGAGGACCCTGAAATTCACCTACAAGATTTTGGAGATGGTTCAAAGACATTTTCAGAGTATTTTTGTAGAACTGACGCATGTGTTCTGAAAGCGCGTTACAGAATAATTGCATTTCATTTCATCACTTACCCACATTTACCTTTGTGTCTATACTGTAACGCAGATACCTACACAACATTACAAATATGGACAGTATGTACTGCGTACAAGTTTTGAAACAAACTTGTTCCATTAACTCACAGTAGTTGCTGATGACAACAATGTCCACTTTACTCATTGTCCTTGGGCTTACATTCACTTATGCTCACTTATGTTTTACAGACAGTGTTTGTTACACATTAACAGTGATAAACAGCAGTATGGAAAGGTTTACTAATGAAGAACTGATCAATATCAACGTCGTGCAGAGTTTCACAGAATGCAATTTAAGAGTAGCGCAGTGAGAATGTACCTACCTTACCACCCCACAGCAACCGTAAACACATCGGAATACTTTTTCATGTGTACATTAGCGCCTATGAAACATGGCGTCCTTCTATGTCAGAACAGTAGCTAGTGGTCGTGTGACGTATGACAGATCACCCAGTCTCGAAGAGGATGTTATACGCTGATCAAACAGAACATTACGACCACCGACATACCTTCGACATAAACCCCTCCATGCGATAGCAGCGTCACTGGCGAGGGATGACTGCTAGTCAGAGATTTGCTCAGTGCATGTAGTATCAGTGAGCATGTTGTCCATGTGCAGAATGGGGACGGCGCGCGATCTACCTGATTTTGACCGAGGGCAGACTGTGATGGACCAGAGGTTCAGCAAGAGCATTTCGAAAACTGGACAACTTGGCTGGTGTTCCTACAGTGCTGTGGTGACCGTCTTCAACACGTGGCGAAACAAACTGAAACCACATCCAGACATCCTGGGTTTGCGTGGCCACCTCTCATTACAGATTGTAGATGTCGTAGACTGGGCAGATCTTTAAAATAGGACAGGCAGCGAACTGTGGTGGAATTAACATCAGACGTTAATGGTGGAGAGAGTACAAGTGTATCTCAACAGACAGTGCACCGAACACTCCCAACGATTTTTTTATGTCCATCCTTGTGATTGGTGGTCTGGGGGACTTCGGCCGGTCACTTATGTACAAAAATGAAACATCTGCAGCCACCCTTATGACATCATTTATTGCATGGCTACCAGTTCCGGTGCTTCGGCGCACCGTCTTCAGACCTTAGCTGATGCTGAGGGGAAAACACCATCTGTATACAAGATTCATCAGTGACCAACATCTATAAGTGGTTTTCACAGACTTCCTGCAACCGCAATTTTGTCTCTCCAATGGTCTACATCTACATCTACATTTATACTCCGCAAGCCACCCAACGGTGTGTGGCGGAGGGCACTTTACGTGCCACTGTCATTACCTCCCTTTCCTGTTCCAGTCGCGTATGGTTCGCGGGAAGAACGACTGTCTGAAAGCCTCCGTGCGCGCTCTAATCTCTCTAATTTTACATTCGTGATCTCCTCGGGAGGTATAAGTAGGGGGAAGCAATATATTCGATACCTCATCCAGAAACGGACCCTCTCGAAACCTGGCGAGCAAGCTACACCGCGATGCAGAGCGCCTCTCTTGCAGAGTCTGCCACTTGGGTTTATTAAACATCTCCGTAACGCTATCACGGTTACCAAATAACCCTGTGACGAAACGCGCCGCTCTTTTTTGGATCTTCTCTATCTCCTCCGTCAGACCGATCTGGTACGGATCCCACACTGATGAGCAATACTCAAGTATAGGTCGAACGAGTGTTTTGTAAGCCACCTTCTATGTTGATGGACTACATTTTCTAAGCACTCTCCCAATGAATCTCAACCTGGTACCCGCCTTACCAACAATTAATTTTATATGATCATTCCACTTCAAATCGTTCCGCACGCATACTCCCAGATATTTTACAGAAGTAACTGCTACCAGTGTTTGTTCCGCTATCATATAATCATACAATAAAGGATCCTTCTTTCTATGTATTCGCAATACATTACATTTGTCTATGTTAAGGGACAGTTGCCACTCCCTGCACCAAGTGCCTATCCGCTGCAGATCTTCCTGCATTTCGCTACAATTTTCTAATGCTGCAACTTCTCTGTATACTACACCATCATCCGCGAAAAGCCGCATGGAACTTCCGACACTATCTACTAGGTCATTTATATATATTGTGAAAAGCAATGGTCCCATAACACTCCCCTGTGGCACGCCAGAGGTTACTTTAACGTCTGTAGACGTCTCTCCATTGATAACAACATGCTGTGTTCTGTTTGCTAAAAACTCTTCAATCCACCCACACAGCTGGTCTGATATTCCGTAGGCTCTTACTTTGTTTATCAGGCGACAGTGCGGAACTGTATCGAACGCCTTCCGGAAGACAAGAAAAATAGCATCTACCTGGGAGCCTGTATCTAATATTTTCTGGGTCTCATCAACAAATAAAGCGAGTTGGGTCTCACACGATCGCTGTTTTCGGAATCCATGTTGATTCCTACATAGTAGATTCTGGGTTTCCAAAAACGACATGATACTCGAGCAAAAAACATGTTCTAAAATTCTACAACAGATCGACGTCAGAGATATAGGTCTATAGTTTTGCGCATCTGCTCGACGACCCTTCTTGAAGACTGGGACTACCTGTGCTCTTTTCCAATCATTTGGAACCCTCCGTTCCTCTAGAGACTTGCGGTACACGGCTGTTAGAAGGGGGGCAAGTTCTTTCGCGTACTCTGTGTAGAATCGAATTGGTATCCCGTCAGGTCCAGTGGACTTTCCTCTATTGAGTGATTCCAGTTGCTTTTCTATTCCTTGGACACTTATTTCGATGTCAGCCATTTTTTCGTTTGTGCGAGGATTTAGAGAAGGAACTGCAGTGCGGTCTTCCTCTGTGAAACAGCTTTGGAAAAAGGTGTTTAGTATTTCAGCTTTACGCGTGTCATCCTCTGTTTCAATGCCATCATCATCCCGTAGTGTCTGGATATGCTGTTTCGAGCCACTTACTGATTTAACGTAAGACCAGAACTTCCTAGGATTTTCTGTCAAGTCGGTACATAGAATTTTACTTTCGAATTCACTGAACGCTTCACGCATAGCCCTCCTTACGCTAACTTTGACATCGTTTAGCTTCTGTTTGTCTGAGAGGTTTTGGCTGCGTATAACCTTGGTGTGAAGCTCTCTTTGCTTTCGCAGTAGTTTCCTAACTTTGTTGTTGTACCACGGTGGGTTTTTCCCGTCCCTCACAGTTTTACTCGGCACGTACCTGTCTAAAACGCATTTTACGATTGCCTTGAACTTTTTCCATAAACACTCAACATTGTCAGTGGCGGAACAGAAATTTTCGTTTTGATCTCTTAGGTAGTCTGAAATCTGCCTTCTATTACTCTTGCTAAACAGATAAACCTTCCTCCCTTTTTTTATATTCCTATTAACTTCCATATTCAGGGATGCTGCAACGGCCTTATGATCACTGATTCCCTGTTCTGCTCTTAAAGAGTCGAAAAGTTCGGGTCTGTTTGTTATCAGTAGGTCCAAGATGTTATCTCCACGAGTCGGTTCTCTGTTTAATTACTCGAGGTAATTTTCGGATAGTGCACTCAGTATAATGTCACTCGATGCTCTGTCCCTACCACCCGTCCTAAACATCTGAGTGTCCCAGTCTATATCTGGTAAATTGAAATATCCACCTAAGACTATAACATGCTGAGAAAATTTATGTGAAATGTATTCCAAATTTTCTCTCAGTTGTTCTGCCACTAATGCTGCTGAGTCGGGAGGTCGGTAAAAGGAGCCAATTATTAACCTAGCTCGGTTGTTGAGTGTAACCTCCACCCATAATAATTCACAGGAACTATCCACTTCTACTTCACTACAGGATAAACTACTACTAACAGCGACGAACACTCCACCACCTGTTGCATGCAATCTATCCTTTCTAAACACCGTCTGTACCTTTGTAAAAATTTCGGCAGAATTTATCTCTGGCTTAAGCCAGCTTTCTGTACCTATAACGATTTCAGCTTCGGTGCTTTCTATCAGCGCTTGAAGCTCTGGTACTTCACCAACGCAGCTTCGACAGTTGACAATTACAATACCGATTGCTGCTTGGTCCCCGCATGTCCTGACTTTGCCCCGCACCCGTTGAGGCTGTTGCCCTTTCTGTACTTGCCCAAGGCCATCTAACCTAAAAAACCGCCCAGCCCACGCCACACAACCCCTGCTACCCGTGTAGCCACTTCTTGCGTGTAGTGGACTCCTGACCTATCCAGCGGAACCCGAAACCCCACCACCCTATGGCGCAAGTCGAGGAATCTGCAGCTCACACGGTCGCAGAACCGTCTCAGCCACTGATTCAGACCCTCCACTCGGCTCTGTACCAAAGGTCCGCAGTCAGTCCTGTCGACGATGCTGCAGATGGTGAGCTCTGCTTTCATCCCGCTAGCGAGACTGGCAGTCTTCACCAAATCAGATAGCCGCTGGAAGCCAGAGAGGTTTTCCTCCGATCCATAGCGACACACATAATTGGTGCCGACATGAGCGACCACCTGCAGATGGGTGCACCCTGTACCCTTCATGGCATCCGGAAGGACCCTTTCCACATCTGGAATGCCTCCCCCCGGTATGCACACGGAGTGCACATTGGTTTTCTTCCCCTCTCTTGCTGCCATTTCCCTAAGGGGCCCCATTACGCGCCTGACGTTGGAGCTCCCAACTACCAGTAAGCCCACCCTCTGCGACCGCCCGGATCTTGCAGACTGAGGGGCAACCTCTGGGACAGGACAAGCAGCCATGTCAGGCCGAAGATCAGTATCAGCCTGAGACAGAGCCTGAAACCGGTTCTTCAGACAAACTGGAGAGGCTTTCCGTTCAGCCCTCCGGAATGTCTTTCGCCCCCTGCCACACCTTGAGACGACCTCCCACTCTACCACAGGTGAGGGATCAGCCTCAACGCGGGCTATCAACCAGCCACCAACTGTCAAGTAAGTTGAATTGATAGTTGATGGATGGAGATATAACCTCATAGTTACAGGAAGTCTGCAAAAACCAGTTATAGATGGTGGCCACAGATACATCGTGTATGCACACGGTGTTATTCCCCTCAGCATCAGCTAAGCCCTGAAGATAGTGCACCAAAGTACTGAAACTGGTAGCCATACAATATATGACGTCATAGGGGTGACTGTAGGTGTTGCATTCTCTAAAACTCCTAACGATGGTCCTACGCAACTGCCAACCCATGCACGTGCCAATGTTAACACCACAATAGTGGCAACTATGACTAAAATGGGCATGTCACCATCGGCACTGGGTGTCGGTACAGTAACAGAGCACTGCATGGTCTGATGAAACCCGATACCTTCTTCACCATTCCGATGGGAGGGCAGGGAATCAGTTGTATCCCAGGGGAACAGCTCCCTGACACCTGTACTGTGGGATGGAGACAAGCTGGCGGCGGCTCCATTATGCTCTAGGCAACATACAGGTCCATGGCTCCAGAGGAGCTCTCGCAAGGGACCATGATGGCCAAAGTCTATGCTGCACTGGTTGCAGACCACGTACACCTCTTCATGACAATCATGTTTCCCAACGACAGTGGCATTTTTCAACAAGAAGATGCGTCACAAGACCAAGAGTGTGGTAGGAGTGTTCAAGGGAAACAGTGGCGAGTTCCAATTGATGTGTTGGCCCTCCCAGCTCGCCGGATCTGTACCTGATGATAGCACACATCTGTGATGTGATTGAACATGGCGTCAGAGCTCATCGCCTTCCCCCACCCCCCCTCCCACCCCCTCACCACCGCTTTATAGGGATGAGGTGATTTGTGAGTGCAGACCTGGTAAGATCTGGTGCCAACTCACTTCAGCGACCTACCATCATCTCATTGCTTCCATGCCACGACGCGATGTCACTGTTATCCGTCCGAAAGGTGGATACACTGGCTGTTAGCTTGTTGTTGTGGTCTTCAGTCCTGAGACTGGTTTGATGCAGCTCTCCATGCTACTCTATCCTGTGCAAGCTTCTTCACCTCCCAGTACCTACTGCAACCTACATTCTTCTGAATCTGTTTAGTGTATTCATCTCTTGGTCTCCCTCTACGATTTTTACCCTCCACGCAGCCCTCCAATTCTAAATTGGTGATCCCTTGATGTCTCAGAATATGCCCTACCAACCGATCCCTTCTTCTAGTCATGTTGTGCCACAAATATCTCTTCTCTCCAATTCTGTTCAATGCCTCCTCATTAGTTATGTGATCTACCCATCTAATCTTCAGCATTCTTCTGTAGGACCACATTTCTAAAGCTTCTATTCTCTTCTTGTCTAAACTATTTATCGTCCACGTTTCACTTTCATACATGGCTACACTCCATACAAATACTTCCAGACACTTCCTGACACTTAAATCTATACTCGATGTTAACAATTTTCTCTTCTTCAGAAACGCTTTCCTTGCTACTGCCAGTCTACATTTTATATCCTCTCTACTTCGACCATCATCAGTTATTTTGCTATCAAAATAGCAAAACTCCTTTACTACTGTAAGTGTCTCATTTCCTAATCTAACTCCCTCAGCATCACCCGACTTGAATTAAGTCTTCAACTACATTCCATTATCCTCGTTTTGCTTTTGTTGATGTTCATCTTATATCCTCCTTTCAAGACACTGTCCATTCCGTCCAGCTGCACTTCCAGGTCCTTTGCTGTCTCTGACAAAATGACAATTTCATCGGTGAACCTCAACGTTGTAATTTCTTCTCCATCGATTTTAATTCCTACTCCGAATTTTTATTTTGTTTCCTTTACTGCTTGCTTAATATACAGATTGAATAACATCGGGGATAGGCTACAACCCTGTCTTACTCCCTTACTCACCACTGCTTCACTTTCATGTCTCTCGACTCTTATAAATGCCATCTAGTTTCTGTACAAATTGTAGATAGCCTTTCGCTCCCTGTATTTTACCCCTGCCACTTTCAGAATTTGAAAGAGTGTATTCCAGTCAAGGCTGTTAGGTAGGTGCTCATAATGTGCTGGCTGATCAGTGTACGATTATTGACAATCGTAGCATCAGTAGTCGGTTCGCTACATGACCTCTGAACGCAAGAAAAACAGGTGTACCGAGAATCCTGCATAAACCGCAGTTGCACCTGTACCATCCATGGATCATGGAGTTATTGCTGCAAGCGGACATCCGGTATCGAGTGGAGTTTGCCAGTTCGTTTCTACAATAATGTGCAGAAAAACCACAATTTTCCTTCTTTCGTGTTGTTTACGGACTAGACCATGTCCACAAGAGAGCATGTTCAACAGTAGAAATAGCCATTCGTGTGGTGACGAAAAGCTTTACCCACTGGCCTGTCGACTGTGCCAGTACATGTTCGCTGTGAACGTGTGAGGTGGTGACTGGATCTTACGTACTTCCCGATAGACTGAACTGTGTCCTGTCCTCACAGAAAGGTTTGAACACACTGTGATACAAGTGTCTGTGTTTCGCCTGAAGGTTGTTCCATTACTCTGTATAATGGGATGTACGTTTTGGTGACTGCATATTACAGGTTGTCTTACATTTTTCCTTTCAAGGCATTTTATTAGGTTCAAACGTAACTGGTGTAATGAACTGAATAAATCGAACTCACATCATTGCGCTGTGATAAGCAAACAGTCCCCTAGTACAAAAACACCCACAAAATTTCCTAAACAACCTCCGAAATTTTGTCGGTGGTTTCACATTCAACTTATAAATTAGAATATAGAAAGCAATCTCCTGAATCATGTTCTGCAACCTTTGAGAAATTTTTTAAAACTTTGACGATTCTTTCAAGTGTTCAATATCTGTTGGATGTTCTACAACATTTCCCAAGCGCAGACTATGTGCGAAGTAATCTATATTTCAATAAACATAGAGAAAGAACATCGAGGAGAGCAATGGAAACTGATATTAGACGCGCTGGTTGAAAACTAAATACCAGGAATCTAACGAACGGACTCGCATAACGGATATAAACGCAGGCTTCTGCGGCCATTGTAAATTAGCTTACCACGCCTATTTTCATTCTCTGCTTTCTTATGGCATCATATTCTGGGGTAACTCATCATTGAGTAAAAGAGTGTTCATTGCACAAAAGCGTGTATTCAGAATAATTGCTGGAGCTCATCCAAGATCATCCTGCAGATACTTATCTGCACTGCAGCCTCAGAATATATATATATTCACTTATGAAATTTGTTATTAACAATCCGAACGAATTCAAAAGTAATAGCAGTGTACATGGCTACAACACTAGGAGAAAGGATGATCTTCACTACTCAATGTTAAATCTAACTTTGGCTCAGAAGGGGGTAAATTATGCCACAAAAATCTTTGATCACTTACCTAATAGCATCAAAAGTCTGACAAAATGGCTCTGAGCACTGTGGGACTTAACATCTCAGGTCATCAGTCCCCTAGAACTTAGAACAAATTAAACCTAATTAACCTAAGGACATCACACACATCCATGCCCGAGGCAGGATTCGAACCTGCGACCGTAGCGGTCGCGTAGTTCCAGACTGAAGCGCCTAGAACCGCTCGGCCACCAGCGGCCGGAAAAAGTCTGACAGATAGCCATATAGCATTTAAAAGGAAATTAAAAGAATTCCTGAATGGCACCTCCTACTCATTAGATGAATTTTTGGATATAGTAAGTGGGTAAAATATTAAGTGTCATTTAATATTTTGTGTAATGTAATAGCTTGTATAGACACCGTTTATTAATGTGACACGTTTCACATCATTACTAAGTGTCGTATTCATGATCTATGGAACAAGTACTAATCTAACCTAATCTAAAAATTGTGACAGCTACTAAATTTTTTCTGGATTTGTGACGCATTGTCAATATGTAAAACTACAGATATTTTGGTCTCTGTTGTAAGTGACATTCTTCAGGGTGTTTTACTGACTGTCCCATAACGCATGAGAGAGTCCCATGCGAAGACACATCGGCATTTAAAGACATCCGGAGTGCGTGAAGATGCACCTTGTGCAGGAAAATTCTAATTTCCGCAACCTCGCTACTGAAAATTATTTTGTGAAAATACCTATTAAGATTATTTCGTTTGGTTACCGTTTTGTGCTACCTATTTTTCTGCTATCAACACGTTAGATTCTATTTGTAATTTAGATTCCATTTGTAATTTACGCCTGGACAAATGAGAATTACCTTATTGTGTTTTTAAATTTTAACTAAACAAAATTAAAGATATTTTATCCTAGACGTGTGGCTTTTATGGCTTTGGATTTACAAACACACACACACACACACACACACACACACAGAGAGAGAGAGAGAGAGAGAGAGAGAGAGATCAAAACTTATGGCGTAGGACGTTAAACGGGCCGACTTGGAGCAGGAGAGGCACCACAGGACATTTTAACTTCCACTATCTATACTTTTACAAATAAATTCATAAAACTTTAACAGCATGACCAGGAAGGATTCAGGATTCATATTCGTAGCAGTGGAAGCTCAAAAATGTAAAAAAACACTTTTTTTTACATGTGAAATTTCGTCATTTTTTCACTTACTACTGGCTGCATTTGTTGCTATAGGTACACTTTTCTTCCTAAGTAAGAGAGTTTCTTCGATGACTTTTGCACAGCATACAAACCATAGTTACAGGTGTATGAAACTCTAGAAGTTATTTAATTTATGAAAAATTGAATGAACTGTTACATTTTAAACTTCATGTTTAGAAAAAATTCAAGTTTTATAGTTAATTATCTCAATTTTTCCACAGTTTTTTAATAGATTTGGAAAATTCTAGAGTTTCATACACCTGTAACTACTGTTTGTATGCTATGAAAAATTCATGGAAGAATCTCTCTTATTTAGCAAGAAAAGTGTACCTATAGCAACAAATGCAGCCAGTAATAAGTGAAAAATAGATGAAATTTCACATGTAAAAAAAGGTATTTTGCTACGTTTTTGAACTTCCACTGCGATAAGTGTGAGTCTTCTATTCTTCCTGGTCATGGTGACAAAGTTTTATGAATTTATTTGTAAAAGTATAGGCAGTAGAAATTAAAATGTCCTGTGGTGACTCTCCTGCTTCAAGTCGGCCCGTTTGACGTCCTACCCCCCTTAATGTCGGTAAACAGAATGGATTTAAAATGGTTCAAATGTCTCTGGCTCTGAGCACTATGGGACTCAACATCTGTGGTCATAAGTCCCCTAGAACTTAGAACTACTTAAACCTAACTAACCTAAGGACATCACACACATCCATGCCCGAGGCAGGATTCGAACCTGCGACCGTAGCAGTCGCGCGGTTCCGGACTGCGCGCCTAGAACCGCGAGACCACCGCGGCCGGCAGAATGGATTTATACTCAGAGGTTGCTGTGCTCGAGAACATTCTTTCCATTATCTATCTGCCGTGCACTACATTTCTAACCACAAAGAGTAATATATTATTCGTGGCAGCAATTTTTTAGTGGATCATGGTGCTATTGGCAGCCAATTAAACTAGTGAGCTACGCTGCAAAACTATCCCCATGTTATTAAGATTAGCTCAATAATGACACAAAAATAAGTGTCAGAAAACGTATCTTCGTAATTCACTAACGCAAATGCCATCGATTTCTTTTAAGTGCAGCATTAACCACATATGAATTAATGAGCTCCGTTAAATGGTAATCGAAGACCTCGACCCTCTCTCAGAAGAAAAACAGCGGCTGCCACAATACATCGATCCATCGCATGCAGTCGACAGTTCTCCCTCCCTCTCTCTCTCTCCTCGGTGTGTTTCTTCTTCATTTATTTTTTCTTTCTCCTCCTTGCGTGTTAGGAAGCCCCTTACCATGTTTATTGGACATTTCCCGTAATTTCCTGGGCGCGTGTAGCACTTAACATGCGGCACGGTTGCCCACGCACGCGTATCAATTCAGGCCCATTACGCGATGAGTTTGGCGGCAGTTCCGTCTCCCCCACTCAGCAGCGGATGGTGGTGAGGGGGGGGGGGGGGGAAGGGCGGGGGTTCACCGCTGTGCTTGGGACAGGGGGAGAGTTAACGCGCCGCAAGGGGATAGAGGCGCCACTGGCCCCCAGGGGATTCCCCCTCCTGCCGAGCCCGCCACCCTGCCTACAGCTTTATCTGTCCGTCCCATATGCACGATTATCCGAGAGGGGTCGTCGCTGCCGTATTATGATTGGTAAAAACGAATTTTTGATGCAGCGAAAGGAAAAATAAAGATATAGTCGATCTTTTGATTTTTGCGACTTGTTTTTCAATTCGGGATCTTTAAGCACGATGGTGATACTCTAGTTTTACCCATATACATGTCAGCATTGTCTCAACAGTTCTGACTGCTGCGCTGAACTGCGCACGAAGTGTCGCTGTGAGTTTTTTTTTTTTTTTTGTGTTATAAATTCTTAGGCTTCCATGGAGAGTGTCATTTCGAATAAAATAATTTTAGATACTAGGCCGCGCAGTTATAAAGCACTAAAGCAATTAATTTAGTTACTTTAGTGTCTTATAATGAAGTGGCCTCATACTTAAAACCATTTTATTCAAAACTGATTGGTGCTGTGTTCACGCGGGTCTTGACGTCACCCCACAAAACGAAGACTAATGCCGCGACGTCGGGAAAGCGTGCCGGCTTCAGCGGCCGAGCGGTTCTAGGCGCTTCAGTCTGGAACCGCACGACCGCTACGGTCGCAGGTTCGAATCCTGCCTTGGGCATGGATGTGTGTCATGTACCTATGTTACTTAGGTTTAAGTAGTTCTAAGTTCTAGGGGACTGATGACCTCAGATGTTAAGTCCCATAGTGCTCAGAGCCATTTGAACCATTTTTCGGGAAAGCGTGGAGAGCCATGCAGTGACACAATCACGACCCAGCCATGTCTCAGGAAATGTGTCATTAGCACTTGTACAACTCTCAAACTCCAGATTGGGGTTGCACCACCACGCTGGAAGATGACTGACGATTGCAGATTTTACATTGGTCGTAGCATGCAGTGTACGAGCTTCTCCAAGCAAATATTTGTCAGTATGGTTTCATCTGAGAAGAAAAGTAGGCCTATAGTGCGTTAGGTCACATCAAACATTAAGCTTTGGGCTTTCACGAGTGCAGCGTGTGTTTCCTGGAGCCCCAAATCCCAATGTTGAGGCGATTCACGTGTTCAAACACGTGGAACGTTGCTTGTGATGAAAATAGGCATTTTTCAGTTAGTCATTGTCAGCATGTAAGGAGGCCAACACGGAACATGTGAACGCATGCTGTATGGAATTAGGAAAAAATCTGCAATAAAGGACAAATCACAAGGGAAGAAAGAAGGCTGCTAAACGTTGTACAGCCACTCACGAGTCTATGCCTCTAAAAATTTCCAAGTTATTATATTTCTGAAATGGTATCGGCATTTTTTGGATACTCTGTGAATGAAAACAGAAACTTCGGTGGCATTTAACTTAAGCGTTAACGTTTTCGCTGCCTCTGGGTGCAAGCACGTCATAGGAATACATGGTTCAAATGGCTCTGAGCACTATGGGACTTAACTGCTGAGGTCATCAGTCCGCTAGAACTTAGAACTACTTAAACCTAACTAACCTAAGGACATCACACACATCCATGCCCGAGGCAGGATTCGAACCTGCGACCGTAGCAGTCGCGCGGTTCCACACTGTAGCGCCTAGAACCGCTTGGGCACTCCGGCAGGCTCAGAGGAATATAGCTGTCCTGTTTGTTACCCAGTGTGCATGATGTGCAGAATCGCTACCTTGTTTTAAGTAAAACTTACAGGACTTTGTAAGAAAGCAGCCTTGAAGCATTGTGTTAGCTGCCACTGACCAGTAAGCGCAGTGTGGTAACCTATATAGGGTGTGTCCACCCTTGTCCTTTCTGATGGCTTGAAGTCAGCTGACAAAAGCATACTTTGAATGAGGTGTCTGAATGCCTGTGGGGAAATAGCATCTCATTCTTGCTCAAGAGCCGAAACCAGATAAGATAGTGGTGATCTTAGACGCTAGGGTCTAGGCTGAAGTCGGTGTTCGCTTCCCATGGTGTTCCTCTGGGTTACGTTCGGAATTAATGGCCGACCAGTCCATTTCACGAATGTTATTGTACACAAACCACTGCGTCACAGATGGTGTTTCATGACAGGGTACATTGGAAATGGTAATGATCGTATGGCGTCAGTGGCCGTGAGTTCCAGTCGGGAATTTCGGGCGCCAAGTGCAGGACTTACTGAGTACGACGCCACATTGGGCGACCTGCACATCGACAATGGGGATGAAATGATGATGAGTTCTATGTACTGACTTGGCAGAAAATCCTAAGAAGTTTTGGTATTATGTCAAAGCGGTAGGTGAATCAAAACAAAGTGTCCAGACACTCTGTGACCAAAATGGTACTGAAACAGAGGATGACAGAGTAAAGGACGAAATACTAAATGCCTTTTTCCAAATCTGTTTCACAGAATATGACTGCACTGTAGTTCCTTCTCTAGACTATCGCACAGATGAAAAAATGGTAGCTATCGAAATAGATGACAGAGGGATAGAACAACAATTAAAATCGCTCAAAAGAAGAAAGGCCGCTGGACCTGATGGGATACCAGTTCGATTTTACACAGAGTACGCGAAGGAACTTGCCAGAGGTGTACCGTAGGTCTTTAGAAGAGCGTAGAGTTCCAAAATATTGTAAAAGGACACAGGTCACCCATGTTTTCAAGAAGGAATGTCGAAAAGATGTGCAGAACTGTAGACCTATATCTCTAACGTCGATCAGCTATAGGATTTTGGAACACGCATTATGTTCGAGTACAATGAATTTTCTGGAGACTAGAAATCTACTGTATAGGTATCAGCATGGATTTCGAAAAAGACGATCGTCTGAAACCCAGCTTGCGCTATTCGTCCACGAGACTCAGAGGGGCATAGACAAGAGTTCCCAGGTAGATGCCGTGTTTCTTGACTTCCGCAAGGCGTTTGATACAGTTCCCCACAGTCGTTCAATGAACAAAGTAAGAGCATATGGACTATCAGATCAATTGTGTGATTCGATTGAAGAGTTCCTAGATAACAGAACGCAGCATGTCATTCTCAATGGAGAGAAGTCTTCCGAAATAAGAGTGATTTCAGGTGTACCGCAGGGGAGTGTCGTAGGGCCGTTGCTATTCACAGTATACATAAATGACCTTGTGGATAACATCGGAAGTTCACTGAGGCTTTTTGCGGATGATGCTGTAGTATATCGAGAGGTTGTAACAATGGAAAATTTTACTGAAATGGAGGAGGATCTGCAACGAAGTGACGTATGGTGCAGGGAATGGCAATTGAATCTCAATGTAGACAAGTGTAATGTGCTGCGAATACATAGAAAGAAAGATGCTTTATCATTTAGCTACAATATAGTAGGTCAGCAAGTGAAAGCAGTTAATTCCATAAATTATGTGGGAGTAGGCATTAAGAGTGATTTAAAATGGAATGACCATATAAAATTACTCGTTGGTAAAGCAGATGCCAGACTGAGATTCATTGAAAGAATCCAAAGTAGTTTACAATACACTTGTTCCCCCACTGCTTGAATACTGCTCACCGGTGTTGGATCCGTACCAGATAGGGTTGATAGAAGAGATAGAGAAGATCCAACGGAGAGCAGCGCGCTTCGTTACAGGATAATTTAGCAATCGCGAAAGCGTTACGGAGATGATGGGTAAACTCCAGTGGAAGACTCTGCAGGAGAGACGCTCAGTTGCTCGGTACGGGCTTTTGTTGAAGTTTCGAGAACGTGCCTTCACCGAGGAGTCAAGCAGTATATTGCTCTCTCCTACGTATACTTCGCGAAGAGACCATGAGGATAAAATCAGAGAGATTAGAGTCCACACAGAGACATACTGACAATCATTCTTCCCACGAAGAATACGAGACTGGGGTTCAAATGGCTCTGAGCACTATGGGATTTAACATCTATGGTCATCAGTCCCCTAGAACTTAGAACTACTTAAACCTAACTAACCTAAGGACAGCACACAACACCCAGCCATCACGAGGCAGAGAAAATCCCTGACCCCGCCGGGAATCGAACCCGGGAACCCGGGCGTGGGAAGCGAGAACGCTACCGCACGACCACGAGATGCTGGCGAGACTGGGGGAGAACCGATAGAGGTACTTAAGGTACCCTCAGCCACACATCGTTAGGTGGCTTGCGGAATATGGATGTAGATGGAGGACTGCACAACACCCAGTCTCTGAGGGGAGAAAATCTCCGGCCCCAGCTGGGAATCGAACCCGGGACCCCGTGCATGGCAATCCAACACGCTGACCATTCAGGTAATGGGGCGGACGACGGGGTACATTGTCATGTCGATACAGTCACCGTCTACGAAATGTTCTTCTGCAGCTTGCGTGCTCATATCCTTCCTTCCACGTTGAGCGATTTTTTGAATGCACTGATGTGACCACACCCTAAATACGAAAAACACACTCTTACCATAACACAATCTCCTTCGCCCTCTGTTGTTGGCACTACACGTCATGGAAGGTAAAGCTCTCGAACCATTCGCCAAACCAAAACTTTTTCATCGCGTTGTCACAGAGTAAAGCGTGATCCATGACGCCAAATCAGTCGTTTCAATTTTTCCACTATCCAATGGCGTCATTCCTTACAACACCCCAAGCGCCACTTAGCACTGACAATAGAAATTTGTGGCTTATCAGCAGCTGCTCGTCCATTGCAACCCATCGATTTTAAATCCATGCGCACAGTTACTGTGCTAGCTGGGCTGCTGCTAGCGTTTTGAAACTCACAAGTGATTGCTTCCGCGTACTTCGTGCGATTGATCACAACTGCACTTGGCAGTGCTAAACAGTCCCTGCCGGTCATTACATGAGGTGTACCTGGTCTTGGTGTAACCGTAACTGTTCCTTCGTGTTTTCATTTCTCAATCACGTCACCAGCAGTCGACCTGAAGAGCTACAGACGGGTTGGAAGATCTCTGATGTCAGATGACACCCAGTGACTAAACCACCTTCGAAGTCACTGAACACCGCTGACCTATACTCATTTTGCCGTTATTGCTTTTCTTCTGACATCACAACAGTCCCCGCCTTCTTTTATGTTGGCGGGTCTGCCTCTCGTGTATCTAACGATCAATTTCGCATTAAGTATGGATGTCAGGCATCTTTTGATCACAAATTCTTTTTCATCGAAGCATCTTGAGATTGGCAGTAGTCACTGCTAGGGACAAACTGGAATGGATTGTCACATTCAGAGCCCAAAAGAATCTCTAAGAATCAAAATATGAACGCGAAATATTTTAAAGGTGTGTCCTCAATGTCAAGTGCCAACAGAGTTGGAAAGAGTGCAACGGAAAGAATATTCTTACAAGCAGGGAACAGAGCTTACTTTGCAGACCTATAGCTACTACCCAGGAGAACAAAAGTCTTAATATACAACTCACAGTTTGAACAATAGTCGGATTTGGGTCAGGGAAACGGACGCTGACAGAAGATCACAAAAAAGGTTTAAGAACCTTTGGGTGCAAAGTACAACGCAAAACTTACGGCCTAAGAAGGGAGGGCAAATGATAGGGAGTACTCTATAGCACCGAGCTACGACACTTGACACAAGGAAGAGATATAATAAAATTTATCAAATCACAACGAATGCTATGGCGAGGACACGTAGAGAGAATGGAGAAAAATAGAATACAAAAGAAAATGATGAATGATGCTACTAGACGAAAATAGAGACACAGGATAAAGAGGACTGACAGTTCGTCCCGATTTATCAGGGCCACGACAGCAATCAATCATGCCTGGAAAAAACGCTTACAGCTGCACTAAAATAGCTGCTCACCGTGTAATCTGTAGGGAGCTGAAGAGAGGTCTTCCGCGCTTGCGCCATGGATAGCTACTGAGCTGCTGGAATTTGCTGCGGCTAAAAGCTGAATTAAAAGTCTGTAACGCGCCGTGTTGGGGTCCTTATTTTTCCCGTTTCAGCTAAATGGCAGCCAGCGCCGGACTCCAGGTAGCGCATAGTTGAAATCTCCTATCCATGTTGACAAAACTGTCTACCTTCCTTAATAACACTGTCCCAGAGCTAACACGCTGACGATGAAGTTGCAGTCTCGTAATGAAACGTGCAATGCTTGGAGTTCAGGCAACGCTTTGCTACGTGATTATCAGGTTGCTCTAGCCGTGTACGTCGATCGCTTTTAATCCAGCGTTCTCGCACGGAGCGTAATGTCTGTCCAATTTAAGACTTCCCACACAGACATGGAACCTTATATACATTGCGTTTTCTAACGCAAAGATCGTCTTTGACCGAAAATGACAGATTCCTCAATTTTGTTTGTGGACGTAAATTGTACTTAATGTCATGTGTCTTGACGATCCTTTCGATTCTTGAAGACATGCAAACACGCAAGAAGGCGCTGTGTTCACTTCGATCGGAGTGCATTACGTATCTGTTGGAACGCTTTTTAGTGGTTGCTGGTGAGCTGGCAGGCAGTAGGGATACGACCATTACATGTCCTCTTTGTACCAGGGAGCATAAGACACTACGGCCTCGTGCAAGGTGACGACAGCTTTTGGCCTACATGTTCGGGGTAATCAGAAACAGACTGAAAAGCTTCCAAGGTTGCTCCAGAGGAAGTTGAGGTGAGAAATAATTTTTCACAAAAAATGCGATACGTTGCACCGTTCCCCAGTTATTTAGCATTGAAGTTATCCAGTCGGACGTGTGCTCGCAAATTCAGGCAACTGAACGCGCTAAAACGCGGTAATGCAGAGACATCTACTATTACCATTCAAAATGTGCCTTTTTCGGAAGTGATAAATTTAAGATAGGTGCGAAAAATCTACACTTGTTCGGTTTGAGGAAACCAAAAGAAGAAGAAGTTCCGCGGCGCTGTCTGTGGCACGTAGAATTTGCACGTGCAACGACCTGATTGGCTAACTACAATGCTAAATAACTCCGAAGCAGCGCAACATATCTAATTTTTCCCTTAATAATTGTTTCTCCGCACAAGACAACGACTTAAAAGCTTTTCAGACTATTTCTGACCACCTTGCACAGCTCTGTGTGAGCAGATTTGAAGTAGATACTGTGTCTCAGCGTTCTGTCGGCTTTTCTTCTATCCACGACTTCCAGGCTGGTAAGCTACCGTAATATTCCAGTGCCATGTAAACTGATTATTCGACGGCGGCGAGTTCAAGTGCTGGAGAAACGTGGCAAGCCTTTTCATTCCTTGGGGCCACAGTGTAAATGTGTAGTCAACATACGGCAAGATGCAGTAAATTTCAGTAGTTATCGTTCATACTTCATTTTTCTCAAAGTCTTCCAGAAACGAGCTTGAAATCGTGGGAGATTTGGATCCTCCCCTGGTGACACTTTGCAGTGTTCAAAATAACAGCTATTAAAGAGCAAATAGGTTGATGTAAGCGGACGTTTAAAATACGCCATAACGTCTTCCTCCTGTAGAGGCACTTTTGTAAATAATTATACATCAAAGGTAACCAAAATATGTGACAGCTGTAGTTTAAGTTACATTAGACGCCCTATGAAAATTTTCGAATTCTGAATGTGATGGTCACACCTTCATTCGAGAGATCTCAACAGCGATGTAACATGTTTAGCCAAAAATTTCGTAGACGTTCCATCGATATTTACAGTTCTTGTAAGTCATAATCGTACACACAGTCTTGGGAGGACTGCGACGCGTTAGTGCACCACTATGACGACGTTATCGGAACAGGACACGGAGGGCTGCAGAGGCGTGGTGAAGCCAGATTCCCTAACGGAGTAAACCAGATACAACTGGTTCTCCTCCGGGTTGGGAATTGGGCATGGAGGTCAGAGCATATTTTGCAGCTCTACAATTAAGGAGATGTAGCATTGTTAGGAGGAGAACGAAACTCCTAGTATACAATTCACAATTCGAAAAATTATCAGATTTCGACTGGTCGCCTTTTTATTCTGGTCCTGCAACCCCCCCCCCCCCCCCCCCCACACACACACACACACACACACAAACCAGTTTTCGGATTTGAAAGAGATTTGAGCTGGCAGAAGATTACGAATTGCTACGCAAAATTCATGTCCCATGGCCCAATAAGTGCGGAAGACGGATAGTCAATACGCTATAACACCGAGCTATAACCATTAATATAAGGAAGAGATATTGAGCCGTGTTGCGGCTCGCGTTGGTGCCATTGGTAGGTTGGCATCGTGTAATAGGGATAGTGGCGTCTCGTTCTCTTCTTGTGTTTACTGGCGCCACTATGTTTGCTAGTGTTGTCTGTCCGCAAGTGGCAGCAGCAGCGGTTATCGATATCCAGTACGGTGGTACTATCTTTGGAGGGACGTCAAATGTTTTCCGGGTTGGGGTGTGTCGGGTAGTTCAGTTGAGACGGAGCAGCAGTGAGGTTCGGCAGCGAGAAGATATGCCGGGACCGTAGGCGGCACGCAGTTACTGCCACATCGAGGGGCTGCAGTTGCGAGGGCCACAACCTCGTTGTCAACAGCACCCAGGACATTTGCGTTGAGTGAACATTAACCCAGTAGTGAAACCTCCAGTATTTTGGGATCACACCGTTTGTTCGCGTGTTGCTGCTCGCAGGGTCACTGACACGAAGACCAATGTATGGAGTGTTTGGAGTTGGCGAAATTAATTAACCATCCTGCACTTCTTATTAATAATCATTGAATTCCATGTGTTTATTGATGAAGTTCAACCATCGGTAATTTTTTGCCTAGTGGCCACTAACGCCCCAGTTACCTGCCCTCGAGGTTAGCGTAATTTCGCGGCCTTGCCGCTGCTGTCAGGTAAGGGGTGTAGTTCGACAGCCTCCTTGATTGTGGTTCGGATATTTTGTTCTTTTGGACTACCTTGGTCATAGTGGTTCCTTCTGCTTCTGGATGTTCTAAACACCGGATTCTGAAAATGCAGTGCTGTCCGTCAGTTCCGCCTTGCCTGTGTTATTCCATCGTTCTGTTGGTTACTAGACGTTAGGTAGATTTTGCAAGAGTGTTGTTCTGCGTTTAAGCTGTCACCAGTTAACTGAATGCAGCTCTTGGCTGTCTGTCTCATCAGTTACAAAGTTGAGCGACTTTCCCAGGCCTATTCTTAGAGCACTGTCTGAGGCCCACTTCTGTCTTAATTTGATCAGATTGTGATGATTGTGTTTTTTTTAAAAAAATATTTTAGTATGTCTTCGAGAAGTTAACTGTTCTTAAGAGTTTACTATCCAGTCCTTCAGCTGTTAAATTGTTTCTTGAATTATTACTACTGGGGCCTACAGCCGACAAATAATTTCAATTTCTGGTCACTTAGACCTTCAGCAATGAATATAATTTGTCTTAAGAATTTTTAAATTAGATATTGTCTCTTAATAGTGTAAATCTGATGATTCTTTTTAAAAGAAATATTTTAGTATCTCTTGGAGAAGTTTAACCGTTTTTAAGAATATGCTATCCAGGCCTTCAGCCGACAAATAATTTGAATTTCTGGTCAATAAGACCTTCAGCCATGAGTGCAACTTGCTTAGGAATTTTTTTTAGACATTGTATCTTAACAGTCAAATTCGATCATTGTTCCTTATTGTCAACCTCATTTGCAATTGGTTCCAAATAAAGTGTAGGTACGTGATTAAAAGAAAAAAAAATGAAAAAAACTGAGCAACCAACGGTTACTGAATAAGGCCCCATCCACAGCCAATTCCTGAAATCCATAAGTTCCATGTTTCAGATGTAATAAAATTTGTCAAATCACAATGTATTCGATGGCTAGGGTACGTAGAGAGAACGGCGGCGAATAGATGGTTCAAATGGCTCTGAGCACCATAGGACTTAACTTCGGAGGTCATCAGTCTCCTAAAACTTAGAACTACTTAAACCTAACAAACCTAAGGATATCACACACATCTATGCCCGAGGCAGGATTCGAACCTGCGACCGTAGCGATCACGCGGTTCCAGACTGTAGCGCCACACCGGCCGGCGCGGCGAATAGAATACAAAATAAAATTATGAAATATATGATCCATGCTACTAGACGAAAAGAGAGACATAGAACAAATTGGACTGGTGATGTAACTGAGGATCTATGGCGAGGATGGAAAAGAGCTGCAGAAACCGAGAAGCATGGAGGAAAAGTAGCTGAGGAAGCAAGGCTCACAGAATAAGAAGTCATGCTGAGGAGTTTCAGAGTTTTTCTCTGAATAAAGTGGGATCCACTCTTAGCTAGCGATATGAAGGGTCCTCGAGAAAAGCATCTATCTTGCTGTCATATGCAGTTAGTGAGAGAAGGACGGTGACGTTCCCCTTGGCGGCAGGTAAAATGACGGGGTCACCGTCTGCTTGTAACGACAGCTGTACATAAAATAATTTTTTTCTTTATGAATTTAGATAAATTAATGTAAACAATGTTTTGAACTTCTTTTTCGGTTCGTATCCTTATGTTAAAGAGACTGTGAGCAACTTTTGAAATGAATATTATTATTTATGTTAGATTTCCAGCAATGTGATAATCAAAAGGGAAGTGTATTTAAGCTTAAAACTATTGTAAGATGTGAAAATTGTAATTTATACACTTGGTCCATACGTAGGTAATGCATTAGGATATGTGTAGTAGAAAACCTGTGGTGAATACCCTACCTGTAGGGGAGCGGGAAAAGGTGGAGGCAGGCGAGGCGGGAAAACGCACACAGGCGCGGTTCGGCACAACGGGCTCAGTATAACAGTGGGAGGCGAGCAACGGTCGGAGTTGGGTGTCGGTCAGAGGAACATGTACTGTTCCGAGGAGGCTACCCAGGAAAAGTGGATTCCATTGAGCCTCGGATGAACCGATTCCGACGACTACTTGGCATGGCTATATTCTGAGGCACAAAATTGGAAAGATTACGACGCTAAGAAGATGGAAAGTGCCGATGTTGTGTGAGCCTTAGCCGTGCTTGTATGTGTGCCGTGCTGCCCGCTATCTCGCTGCCCGCCAACCGCCGCACCGACTTGCACAGGTCAAACATTTATTTCATCTTTAGAAGTGTATCTGTGTGGACCAGTGTCGAAAATGTTTCTAACTGTTCAATAACAACGTGACTTTTACCAGAATTGCTTCAGCCATGACTTATCCTGATCACTGACCTAGACAGGATCCTTACCTCGTATTGTGCAACCCGAGTATCCTGAACTGAAAGTTTAATGTTAGTGTTAACGAAAATTATCAGCAGATTAATCTATGCTATAAAGAAGTTTAAAGGCCAGTGTGTTATTGCAAATGTTGGTAAAGAACAAAGGTATGACTGAATTGGAAGAGAGTTTTTTTTGAATTGAGTTAGCGATGTTATTTAATTAATTTGAGACAGAAATAATGACAGTTAAATTATTCAGAAGTAAGACAAAAGAGTAGTTATCCATAGATTGCTAAATTTGAGTGTAAATTTGCTTTCAGTACTTAATAGTTTCAGTATAACGACCATAACAGTTTCAGGGCCCCCCCCCTTCTCTTGTCCATTCTTTCAAACCTTGAAATGTGTTGATCAGATTTGACCAGTAAAGCTAAATTCTGTATTAATCTTAAGTGTATTAGTGTTTTTCCATCTTTAATAGTGACATTGTGTGTGTACTTTCAAGATTGCTAATTCTAGGGTAATCCACGCCCGATTTCAGTCTTATCAATATACAAAATGCAGTTCGTAGTAATCATTGCTGTGTGGTGTTGTGTAAATTTAGCTCGTCCAAATTAGTACAAAAAGAGAAAACTCTAGTTCAGTGGATTTTTCCGGTTCCAAACTTTGCCATATAACGCAACGTTACTACGTGTAGTTATGCTTGTACATGCACCCACTTGTACAAGGAAAAACTCGCTCATTGCCTAAGTAAGCTGGCGACCGAATTATTAATCATAGGTAGCATCTACTGTGTGTACTTCTTGTCCATGCGAAGGAGTAATTATACTTTACATTTGCTTGATGCATCACAGTGGTTACTAACTGAGTATAAGTCCGATCTTGCTTCCATTAGATACACGCGGTCAACTAATGTACTAAAATCCTTGTTTATAAGGCGAAGCCCGTGAACTTATTACAGTACAGGCTTTATAGAGCTAACGTACGTCCGAGAGCGGGCGGTAGCGTTACATGCTCTCGCTAAATCTTCCCTTCTGCGGAAGCACAACTGAAGGTCTTAGGGTGGGCGCCTCTGAAAATTTAACAGGTAAGCCGCCTAATCTCTTGTGCAGCCTCATTGGAGTTCTATTCTCGTTAACGTCACTTGTATTAAGCCACAATATGTGAGATATAAAACGTGGAATCAGATTTGTTTGGACCGTTTGTAAGTTAACTGTTCTGTTGGCATAACAGAAACTGTAAAGTAACTTGTGTGTGATGTGCGATAACGAATCACATTACTTAACCCTAGGATGCATATACAGGGACTCCGAGGCCCTTGTATGTCTTCATTTTTTAAAAAAAATTCTGTAATTTTTTGTTTGATTTCAAACTGCTTTCCAGTACTCTTTCACTA
Source organism: Schistocerca serialis cubense (assembly GCF_023864345.2). Classification (NCBI taxonomy): domain Eukaryota; kingdom Metazoa; phylum Arthropoda; class Insecta; order Orthoptera; family Acrididae; genus Schistocerca; species Schistocerca serialis. Next base: position 1,230,620,148 of record NC_064638.1, on the reverse strand, counting down.
ACACTGTGACATTCCTCCCATCAAGTCTGAACGAGATACCTTTTTAAGTTTTTTGTTCAATACGTTTACCCATACACCGTGAATGCATAAGCAGGGCTTTAGAAGCCCTCACACATTTATAAATGTTCTTTAGCCTATATTGTCTTCAACATTTGTTTGGGAGCAGTTATTAATTCAACAATAACTGAAGTGGTATTTCCAGCAACAGGAGTGCCAACAGCAGCAGTAGCTGTAGTAGCAATAGTATAACTAAAAAATAATACACACTACTTTCTCATATTGGCGATGTCGGTGTATTTTTGATCCTTTTGCTATCAAATCTTTTATTATTGCATAGTATTGTTATACTGTGCTGCCCTTGTCAGCCTCATTGTTGCTGTAGTTTGTTTGTTGCTGCAAGGCCCTTATTGTTACGAGTATGACTCTTTTAGTGCTGCACAAGCTGCTGTTCGAGAGACACGCCTTTTGCTATGGCTTTGATACACAAAGCAAGAGAGTCAGTACGTGCAAATGCAGCTAATTTTGAAAGTGTTGTGGCTCAGTGGTTTGAAGAAGATGATTCTTGCGAGGAAGGAAATATTTTTGAAGATGCAAGTAGTGAAGAATCAGCCAATGAACCTGCAGATGTGAATATTGACGCAGGTGACAGTCCTTCCAATAATATTACTTCAGCAGAGACTGAAAATGAAGAACCACCACAAAAAGGTATAGAAGACCACACACACATTAGTCGGAATGGAACGATTTGGAAATTAGATCCTCTTGCAACTTTTCGTACGCCTGACCATAATATCGTAAAGAAGGCACCTGGTCCAGCCCGTGGCTTGAAAACCTGTAAACCTAAGGATGCCTGGGACCATTTCATCTCCAAGGAAATACTAGAGGAAATCATCAGCTGCACAAATATTGAAGACAGAAGAGTGGCTGCTTTACATCGTAAAACGTGGAAAAACGTTTCGCTAGCTGAAATGGAGGATTTTCTTGGTCTTTTACTGCTTTCTGGTGTTGAGAAGAGTTGGGATGTCCCTATTAGAGAATTATTCTTGGATGAAAAGGTAAATCCTACATATAAGGCCACCATGTCAGTAAATAGATTCGAGGATACAAGGAGAATGATTAGATTTGATGACAGGCGTACCCGTGAAGCTCTATCTGCAGATGACAAACTTGGAGCTAATCGCTATGTATGGGAACTATTTTTTGACAAGTGTAAAAATAGAATGATTCCCAATGATTCGATCACAGGTGACGAACAGCTAGTCCCATTCCGTGGGAGATGCAGTTTCACCCAGTATATGCCCTCTAAACCAGCCAAGTATGGCATAAAAATATTTTGGTTATGTGATACTACATCTGCATATGCTTTAGACGGAATTGTTTACACGGGAAGGAAGTCCCAAGAACCTATTCAGAAAAATCTTGGATTGGATGTGGTGAAAGATCTTGCTAAAAGCATTAAAGGATCATCAAAAAATATTACTGTTGACAACTTCTTTACTAGTGTGCAGCTGGCAGAAGAGATGCTTCAGAAGCAAATTACTGTGGTGGGAACAAACAAACAAAATAAACCAGAAATTCTTAATGAGATGAAACCAACTGCCTCAAGAGCAATTCATTCCTCTTTGTTTGCATTTAGAGGTGACATTACAATGGTGAGATATGTTCCTAAAAAGAAAAAGTCTGTAGTTCTCATTAGCACGATACATCACGACAGAAACATTGATGAAACTCATGCAGAAAAAAGAAACCAGATATAATAAAGTTCTATAACTCTACGAAGGGTGGAGTAGATCAAATGGACCGGAAAATTCGTTATTACACTTGCAAGAGACAAACAAGAAGATGACCATTTGCATTATGGATGAATATGATGGACGTCACAGCAATGAACAGTGAAATTTTATTTTCCGCCCAACATCTGACGTACCATAGTGGAAGAAGTGATAAAAGGCGTTTGTTCCTAAGAGATTTAGCACAGGAAATGGTAAGACCACTAATGGAACTTCGTATTGAGATCCCTAATCTTCCAAAGAAAATCGTTGATGCCATGCAAAGATGTGGTGTTCAAAAAGATGTCATATTGCCGAACCAACTACCTGTTCCAGGAAAAAGAAGAAGAGGCAATTATTGTCCATATAATAAACACAGGAAAAGTGCTATGACATGCATTAAGTGTAAAACCAACATTTGTAAGGAACATAGTGGCGTTCTTTGTGCTTATTGTTTGTCACATGTTGAAAACTAAGAAAAATGCAATTTTATGTGAACAATGAGTAATAACTTTTTGTCAAAATATTGCTTATATACATAATATTGTGAATAATGAGTATGTTTTAATTGAAGAAATTGGTTGTAATAAATGTTATAAAATGTAAACTGCAACTTATAAGTGAATTAATAAAATTATTTGTGTATGTTGTATGTAAATGGATGTAACTAATAATAATTCACTCTTTTTTTTAAATTAATAAAATGTTAATCAGGCCCACCAGATCCTGTTACTCTATTTTAGGAATCTTTCGATATGAAAATAAATTTGACAGACATAAATTTAACTCCAAAGAATAATTATATGAAAAGAGGAAAATTTTATATTAGGGCAGGGCCTTGGAGGCATTCATGTGTGTTCTCGGCACCATGCATCCTAGGGTTAAGTCTGCAGCTTCTCGTGTCTGTTATCATTCAAGGTTAGGTTGTTAAGTGCGCCATGTCCCACAGTTCCTTCTTACACAATGCACGTTTCAACCCATGAGCTGGGATCGTCTTCAGTATCTTTTGGTGTTCCAGGTTAGTGTGTTCATCTAACCGGGAACACCACAAGATCCTGAAGAAGAAGAAGATCTCAGGATTGAAATGTAGATTGTGTAAGAAGGAACTGTGGAACATGACGCAGGCTAACAACTTAGAAGATTTTTATCTCTAAGAACAACATTTCGTGGGGTCGCTAGTAAGTTAACTGCTTTATTGCGACAGCAAAAAAGTAAACAGAATGAGATTTTCACTCTGCAGCGGAGTGTGCGCTGATATGAAACTTCCTGGCAGATTAAAACTGTGTGCTCGACCGAGACTCGAACTCGGGACTTTTTGCCTTTCGCGGGCAGTCGTGCTTCGGTAGCTCAGATGGTAGAGCACTTGCCCGCGAAAGGCAAAGGTCCCGGGTTCGAGTCTCGGTCGGGCACACAGTTTTAATCTGCCAGGAAGTTTCATATCAGCGCACACTCCGCTGCAGAGTGAAAATCTCATTCTGGAAACATCCCCCAGGCTGTGGCAAAGCCATGTCTCCGCAATATCCTTTCTTTCAGGAGTGCTAGTTCTGCAAGGTTCGCAGGAGAGCTTCTATAAAGTTTGGAAGGTAGGAGGCGAGGTACTGGCAGAAGTAAAGCTGTGAGTACCGGGCGTGAGTCGTGCTTCGGTAGCTCAGATGGTAGAGCAATTGCCCGCGAAAGGCAAAGGTCCCGAGTTCGAGTCTCGGTCGGGCACACAGTTTTAATCTGCCAGGAAGTTTCAAGTTTCAAAAAATGTAAAGTCAAGAAACCATGTATTTTTTTATAAACTTGTGCAGAATGACGTGAATGAATACACTATGTACATCTATTGACTTACTAGTATGTCTCGTCTCTTTCGGCACTGATCGTACCCCCTGAGACACAGCCCGGTAGCCTATTAGCAATGTCCACATCCATCGCGGAAATAATAACAGTCCATCCGCTGAAACCAGCCACTTTTTTTTTTTTTCAAAAATAGGCGCCATCCATCAAATGAATTACAATTGCAGATGTCCGCTAATATTTGTTCCCGTCAGATTTATAACACTCAACTACACATTAAAATTAGCGCTTATCAAACAGCGCAGTTCATTACGGCAGAAAATACGAGCAGAAGTCGACGCCGGGAGCTGCCGGCAAGCCTTTCTGCCGTTATTAACGAGCCCCTGGGAGATGTATGGCGGCCACTCGGACCAGAACGAGTTAGCAATCGTAAACGCGATGACTTACGGCCTAAGCCTCCACTTATCTGCGACGGCAGTCCGCTACGTTTGCAGGCATCGGCCCCCAGACCGATGTCTCTCTTACGGTACTTACAGCCGCTACTAGTCGACAATGTTATGAAAGAAATATGACGACGTAATGGCGCAGATTGTAAATTAGAGACAGAGGCCTGAGAAACGTTACGTGGGACAGAACACACTCCGCTTCTCACGATTTGTTTTTGTTCTCGTGTCTCAGACGGCAAACGTCTACATAATTTCTTACACTGTGCATTTATTTCTCTTTATTGATAAGTGTATTCCGGCATATGGAGCGTGTCCTGACAGTGGCTACAATGTTGAGCTTCAGTCCTGCAATACTAAAATAAAAAAATACAAGGTTAAAATTCGAATGTACAATGATCAGCTGAAATGCATTAAAAATTAATTCATATTAATGGGATTTCCAGGTAAAACACACGTTGAGTATTCATAAAATCTTAGCAGTGACATCCAAGATATAAAGTTAAGCAAAAATATGGCATTTCAGTCTCTGATCGCTATTTTTTATTTTCAATGACTGGTTTCAGGCTAGCTGCCCATCTTCAGATCTGTTATAGAAAGTTAAAAATATAATTAACAAGAGAGATACAGTTACTGATAGAAATATCTTAGTTTACAAAAGAAATTTTGGAATGTATTAAATGTCAACATACCATATATTGCGGTTACAGAGTAACTTGTCAGTACAGAACTATCGGTTCACTGTCATAACTAAACTAAATTTTGATCTGTTAAAACCTTATATAGGAGTTTTGGAGAAACCTGATTGGTAACAGTAAAAAGTGCCCTCAACCTATAAGAATTGTGCATATGTCATTTTTTCAACGTACATATTAATGGCGAAAATATTTTTAATAAAATAATTTTTAAAGTAATAACATATGAATAATCTTTTTTGAGTGGACCATGAACTGAAATAATTTATACTAATTTAAATTTTTTTTATAAAGAAACTTAAAAATTTAATTAAAATGTAGATATCCTTTCGAAAATGCGCGTTTCCTCTTCTTTGTATTGATTGGTGGTGGAGTGGATTTCCCCACGTCAGAGCGTATACAACGCCACGCCGAGTCCTCTTCCGCCGCGCCCAATTCACCTCGCCGCCAGTACGCTGAGGGCCGTTCCGCTGCAGCTTGTTCCTACTGGAGCGTGCTGTTGCATTCAAGAGTAAGCCCAAAACAGGTCTTTAAAAATCTCAGTCTGGGTTTTTTCTTTGATGAGCGTATGTTTCAATCTCTTGGAGCATGTTAAGATAGAGACTTTTTGGAGCTTTATGTAGCACCTCCATTTGTTCATTTATATTACTCACTTCATGTTTACTATCTTTTACATGCGCTCCAAATGCTGTCCGACTGCTATGACTGCAATGTTCCCTGTGTTGAATTTCAAAATTCTACCTTGTCTGTCCTATATAATAACTGTCACATTCAGCACATTTGATCTTGTATACTCCTGAATTGTTGTATTTCATTTGTTTTGCCGTTGCTGGTTTGTCTTAGTCAATGTGCCATTTGCCCTTCTGGAATGCCACAGCGATATTTTTTGGAAAGCATTTAGCGATTCTTTCCGACACACGCCCTTTGTATGTCAGGCTGACAGACTTCTTCTTAACTTTAATTTTCCTAGAATCATTACTGATACCCGCGGATTTGTTTTTGATCTTGTTAAACATACGTGTAACATCTTGTGTCCTGTATTCATTAGCTGCTGCTACTTGCTTAATAATACCTAGTTCTTTCTGCAACTCTTCTTCCTTTAGCGGCAATCTCAGGGCTCTGTTGCACATTGCATGAAAGTACGCTCTTTTATGCTGTGCCGGGTGGTGCGGCGTCGCTTCTATGATGTTGTCGGAACAAGTGTCTTTTCTATAGACGCCGAACACGTGCCTACCTCCCTCCTTTCTGCCGGTCAAATCTAAATAGTTAATCACCCCATTGTTCTCCATTTCTAGCGTGAACTGAATTTTCGGATGCTGCGCGTTTAAAACTTTAGTCATTTCCTCTACTTCTTCTTTTTTCCCTTTGAATAATAAAATAGTGTCGCCAACATACCGTCTGTAATAAATGAAGCACTCCGTCTTCAGGACACGAGTGGCCTACTGGGACCATCCGACCGCCGTGTCATCCTCAGTGGAGGATGCGGATAGGAGGGGCGTGTGGTCAGCACACCGCTCTCCTGGTCGTTATGGAGGTATTCTTGACCGAAGCCGCTACTCTTCGGTCGAGCAGCTCCTCAATTGGCATCACGAGGCTGAGTGCACCCCGAAAAATGGCAACAGCGCATGGCGGCCGGGATGGTAACCCATCCAAGTGCCGACCACGCCCGACAGCGCTTAACTTCGGTGATCTCACGGGAACCGGTGTATCCACAGCGGAAAACCTGTTGCCTCTGTAATAAATTAATTTCTCCTTAATTTCTGGAAAAGAGCTGAAAACTTTGTTCTCAAAGTCATTCATAAAAATTTCAGCTAAAATGCCTAATAGACTGTTTCCCATAGCTAAACCTTCATCTTGAATAAAAACCTTTTCGTTAAAGACGAAACTATTAATACTCAATGTGAACTCTAGCATATCCACGAATTTGACGATTTCTCCCATGCGCATTGACCTATTTTTTATCAGGTTTTTCCTTATAATTTGCAAAGTTTCCACAGTTGGTATGTTAGTGTAGAGGTACACGACGTCCAACGTGGCTCGGACGGCGTCCTCTGGAATTGCAACGTCCTTCACTTCGTTCACGAAACACAAACTATTTTTTACGTTGTAAACTTGCTGGTATTTATATGCAGATTTTAAATTACGGTACAAAGCCTTATTCAAGAGCTCATTAACAGCTTCCTTCCCATTACATTACATTCTCCTTGTGCAACTTTATTTGTGCTCTTGCTTCAGGTGTTCTTAAACCGGTCACTGAAAATAAAAAAAAATACGATCAAAGACTGAAATGCCATATTTTTATTTAAAGAACGATCGCGGCAATCGCATTACGACAATGATGTCTAATTTTGATAAACTTGTGCTAGTCAGGGTGTCCTAACTGATACCCGTCTGAACTATGAAGATATGGTCAAAGGGTTTTCTGCCGTCAAGGCCAGACGCAAACTTTGCTGACTGGTGAGTTTGTTTATTTATTCATGTTAGTTTTAAAAATTTAAGACTATAATGTGATTTTTGTTATGACTTAGAGAGTAGCAGTAGCTGCAGCACGAAACTGTTCAGCCCTTAAATGGATTAAAGGTATTGTGTACACTTATTATGCAGCATCCAGCTACACAGACTCTAATGCTTTACACATTGACTATTAGATCATAAAACAAATTTGATTTTTCCAGCCGGTCGGTGTGCCCGTGCGGTTCTAGGCGCTTCAGTCTGGAACCGCGTGACCGCTACGGTCGCAGTTTCGAATCCTGCCTCGGGCATGGATGTGTGTGATGTCCTTAGGTTAGTTAGGTTTAAGTAGTCCTAAGTTCTAGGGGACTGATGACCACAGATGTTAAGTCCCATAGTGCTCAGAGCCATTTGAACCATTTGATTTTTCCACACTAATCTGTAAAATTATGTAATAGCAAATCCAGTTCTGTGTTTGTTCGTCTGTATTTAGTTATTAGTTCATGCACCGAAATCCGTATTTCATCTTCATTTCTTACGCTTTCCTACAGATTCACTTGTTAATGCCGAACATTTTTTTTTTAATTTGCTACAAATTCAAGTTATTAGATCGTAAAACGACAGTTTAATTTCTAATGCATGACACGTTCGCCTCAGTTTTTAGATAGTAACACAACTTTATTTTCATTTTCAACGGTTTCGTATAAAAGAATACATTAAAAGTGAATGTATAACAAAAATCCGTTGTCTCCTACACGCTCTGCTGAATTTTTGGGCCATAAAAGAAAAGTTATATTTCTTGTGTTCGTTTCTGTTGAATTTCGACAGAAGAATGTGTCAAGACAATGAGTTTTAAGTTTGTTTCATCTGCTGCCGTACCCCAAATTCAGTTCAGGAACCATATTACATTTTGATTAAGCGCGACTAGACCGCTGACGCGTCCTTCAAAACAACGAATAGCAGAGTACGGAAACAGCTCACAGCGCTCCGACCCAAAACGGCAATTGTGAAGTGATCGGGTAATAGTTATTATTTGAAACATGTTTTTTTGGGGGGGGGGGGGTGGGGGGAGGGGCGCATATAATATGGTGTCCCTAGAGGCGCAAAATTTTTAAATCCGCCACTGCAGATAGGTTATGTAAAATACATTGAAAACGGATTACTCTCTCTCAGGCGAATTGTTTGGTGTACTGGCTAGTATTTATTTCGTATCGTGTAGCAAGAGCTTCACATATTTCCATTCAAAATTAAATTTTCGCGTAATTCTGTTGCCCTACATGAGGCTTACGGGTTTCGATATCAAAATAAGCTTTATACATTCACACAGAAACACAAGTTCAGAAGTTTAACATTAAACATCTAGTTTTACTACAGTTACAGAAGCATGTATTCACATTCACACAATGTCACCTTTATTCATCCACCTTAGGTAGTTGAGAAGGAAACGGACACACAGCCTTACTGTCTAGAGTTTCACATAAAACACTGCATTTCCCTACTCCAGCTCACATCTTTGCCACGTACAGAAATCTACCAGGAATCACGAAAATGTCTTATGGTATTACCGTCTCTGCAGTGGTGTCATAATGAATCATCTGCATACTCTCTCATCCACCACAGAATCATCAAAAACCTTGGGCCTCTAAATTAGGTAATACCTGCTAAATTAATTTTACACTTTTACATTATTTTTTGTAACTCTAGATACCTTTTTTCTTGTTCTTTTACCATATGATCAAATGAGTGGAAAAGTAAGGTGAAACACGACCTATATCCACAGGTGACTTGATGAAAAGTTGATACTGATCTTTGTAATACAGGCAGAGCCTTGAAATTTAACCTCTAGTACAATGAAAACCCACTTGCAAAGCTGAAATCTGTGAGATGTGAGTGCCGTGCGGGCACACACCGCTCTCACCATCAATCCTGAACGCTGCGGCTTAGAAACACCCATCTCCGCAACGCACAAGACGCTGCGTCTGAGTTTAACATACAGAACAAGATACCTCCTACAGTCAGCGTCCACGCTGAGTGTGTGTGTGTGTGTGTGTGTGTTTGGAGCTTACAGGAGCTCAACGACGAGGCTATCAGCGGCCTTACACGTATTAAAAGGAACGAATGTGGACCGAAATCGTCGTAAAATAGTCAGGAGGAAACGACATCTTTTATTCACTCCCACCCCACACGTGTTGGTCCACACAACCACTATCTCACACACCTTAAGATTATGGTTCCCTACCTAAGGATTATTACCTCCTCAGGGCTAAAACTTAAACGAAAGTAAATTATTTTCAAAAGATCATTCCTATTATCACAATTTTATAAGACTATAACATTGATTGTAGAAGGTAACTATTGTTTTTCCTCAATTAGCACCATTAACGCAGTGGAGCCGGCCGAGGTGGCCGAGCGGTTCTAGGAGCGGTTCTAGGCGCTTCAGTCTGGAACCGCGAGGCCGCTACGGTCGCAGGTTGGAATCCTGCCTCGGGCATGGATGTCCTTAGGTTAGTTAGGTTTAAGTAGTTCTAAGTTCTAGGGGACTGATGACCTCAGAAGTTAAGTCCCATAGTGCTCAGAGCCATTTGAACGCAGTGGAGATCACAGGTTCTTCTCATAGTCCACCCATTACACACATATGTTGTTCTTTGTCCCTTGCATCACTGATGATGAAACTGAAACATATACATAAAAAGGAGATAAATATCTCAAGAAAATGTCTTCTCCAATTTGTGGATAGTATCTGCAGTAGTGAAAAATTGCTTCATTATTCTGTTCGAACAATTAAATGGACTGATTGGCACCACGGCACAGCATTAACTACGTAAGGGCTGCTAAAGAGCTTTACACAGTATTATTATTATTATTATTAGAGTGATCAGATACAAGGCATTAATAGTCTGAAGTTGTCCCATTTCTGCCAGTTCGGAAGTGATTTACGAGCAGTATGTGTAGTCATCTTGGATATTCGGGAATCCAGTCGGATGTTCGCTTCGTTCACGCACGATATTTCAACAGCGTGCCTCGCTGTCTTCTTCAGTGCTACCTGAGACTGGCCCTTGGGTGTGGAAATCGTAGTAACAGTCATGAGACAGAGCACCCAACACTTCAGATCGGGTATGACACACCTCAGATGACGACCACAACCGTTGAGGACTGCCAAAACGAGCGCGGACGGCAGTCGGAACATCCGCTACTGGAGGGGTCCATTGAAGCCGAGACTGGCGGGCGCGGACCGCAGACGGAACACTCGACTCGGCGCGGACCGATTAGGGAACGCCTAGCTCCTTCCAGGCACAAATACTGCACTCGATCGACCAAGGATCAGTCTCAGGTAGCACCTGAAAAAGACAGCGAGGCACGCTGCTGAAATATCGTGCGGGAACGACGCGAACATCCGGCTGGATTCCCGAATATCCAAGATGTCAACAGATCGCCGGGAAAGCATGAAGAATTACAGTATTTGTAGTGTACACACCTCAAATTGTTTGATTTTAAATGGGGTTGCAGCACCACGGATTCCTTCCTCATTCATACAAACACCCTCCCCCCCCCCCTCTCTCTCTCTCTCTCTCTCTCTCTCTCTCTCACACACACACACACACACACACACACACACACACACACACACACACACACTAAATATCATTCATCTTTCATTTTAAAAAGAAAAGTCTCTCATTCTCAATTTAGTTAAGTGCTAAATCTGATGGTAACGTGGGGGGAGGGGGAAGGGCAACAGACGACTGGGGGGAGGGTGGAAGTACTAGTTAATGTCTGATTGCACTCAGAGGTAATGGTCTTAAAAAAGGGGACCACTGCCTTAAAACAGCGTAGAAAGGATGAAAGGTGCTTTATCTGGAATTAAAACGTAAGTAAAACGATAGAGGAGCTAAAAGGACAGGTACAGGGAAATGTGATTAGCTGGTTGAGCCAGTCACCCAATTAACACATTAAGAACATCTCCGTACAATTTTAGGAAACACCCCTTGGAGAAATTACAAAACCTTTACACCCTCATCACATTCGTTTGAACGTTACTTAAAATGGAGGGCAGATCTGTCGGCAAATCAGCCACTGTCTTCTGATATGAAAATAAAATACTGTCTGATAAAATGTGGCGCACAGTGGCCTGTACGCCAAATGCACCGCACACTGGAGGATTCTCTGGCTGGAGCAAGAAGCCATGCATTATGGGGCTGTGGCCTATGCGATGACAAGTAAGGAGAACCTCGTCACGTCAGTGAAGCTGGAAGGAGGTACACACAGCTGTGTTGTGGGCTTTGCTGAACGGAGCTTATTGTCAGTCACTTCTAGTCACCACGAGAAGAAGAGCTGTGGACAAGCACCTTCGTCCAGCGTAAGAAACAGCAAACGAGGAAGAGTCCCTCCAAGTCTGCGTGGACACGCGAATTCAAATCCTAACAGTTTTGCCACCTGACTGGCCGGTAGGGTAATTCCACTGTACATAAGTCATCTGCCCCTGAAGGCGGAAGGATTAGCAATGACCAACGCCATGAGGATACAGAAGGCAATGAAAACCGCTGCATTAAAGACACATAACGTGCATTCGCAGGACATGTGGCCTGTAATTGAAAAAGTGTCATGATGATCTCTCCATTGGCAAAAGATTCCGGAATAGTCCCCCATTCGGATCTCTGGAAGGGGACTGACAATCGGGAGTTGACATGAGAAAAAGATTGAATATCTAACGAAAGGATAACGCTCTACGAATATGGCTGTGAAATGTCAGAAGCTGGAATGTGGTAGGGAAGCTAGAAATTCTGGAAAGGGATATGCAAAGGCTCAATCTAGATATACTAGGGATCAGTGAGGTGAAATACAAAGAAGACAAGGATTTGTCGTCAGAAGAGTACAGGCTAAAATCAAGAGCAGCAGAAAATACTACAACTGGAGTAGGATTCGTTGTGAATAGAAAGACAGAAAGTCAGGTACTGTGAACAGTTCAGTGACAGGCTTGTTCTCATTAGAATCGACAGCAAACCAACACCGACAAAGATAGTTCAGGTATACGTGCCGACTTCACTAGCTGAAGGTGATGACATAGAGAAAGTGTATGAGGATACTGAAAGGGTAGTACAGTACATATGGGGAGATGAAAATCTAATAATCGTGGGGGACTGGGGTGCAGTTATAGGGGGAAGGAATAGAAGAAAAGATTACGGGAGAATATGGGCTTGGGACAAGAAATGGTAGAGGAGAGAGACTACAGGAGTTTTGTAACAAATTCCAGCTAGTAACAGCGAATACTCTGTTCAAGAATCACAAGAGGAGGAGGTATATTTGGAAAAAGCCAAATGATACGGGAACATTTCAGTTGCATTACATCATGGTTTGACCAGAGATTTAGAAATCATACACTGGATTGTAATGCATACGCAGGAGCAGATATAGACTCAGATGACAATGTAGCTGTGATGAAGAGTAGGGTAAATTCTAAGAGATTAATCAGGAAGAATCAGTACATAAAGAAGTGGGACGCGGAAATACTAAGGAATGACTCGCTTGCAGTTCTCTGAGGCTATAGATAATGCAATAAGGAATAGCTCCGTAGCAATTCAGTTGAAGAGGAATGATCATCTGTAAAAAGGGCAATCACGGAAGTTGGAAAGAAAAATATAGGTACAAAAAGGTAGCTGCGAAGAAACCATGGGTAACAGAAGAAATACTTAAATTGATCGATAAAGGAAGGAAGTGCAAAAATGGTCAGGGAAATTCAGGAATACAGAAAAATAAGTCACTGAGGAATAGAATAAACAGGAACTGCAGGGAGGCAAAGACAAAATGGCAGCATGAAGAATGTGAAGAAATCGAGAAAGAAATGATTGTTGGAAGGATTAACTCAGCATACAGGAAATTTACAGCAAGGGTGGTAACATTAAGAGTGCAACGGGAATTCCGCTACTACATGCAGAGAAGTGTGCGGGTAGATGGAAACAGTACATTGAGGGCCTGTTTGAGGGGGAAGATAAGTCTGATGTGATTGATGAACAAACAGGAGACGATTTAGAAGAGATAGCGGATCCATTATTAGAATCAGAATTTACGAGAGCTTTGGAAAGCCTAAGGTCAAATAAGGCGTAAGGGAAGTGGCAACGAAACAACCATTTACGTTGGTGTGTAGAATATGTGAATCTGGCGACATACCATCCGACTTTCGGAAAAATATCATCCACAAGTGGCTCTTGCATCCAAGTTGCTGAAAAGAATAGCATACAGAAGAAGAACGGAAAGGAAACTTGAGGATGTGTTGATGGCTTTAGGAAAGGTAAAGGCACCAGACAGGTGATTCTGACGTTGCAGTTGATAATGGAAGCAAGACTAAACAAAAATCCAGACAGTTCGCAGGATCTGTCGACCTGGAAAAAGCGTTCGACAATGTAAAATGGTACAAGATGTTCGAAATTTTGAGATAATAGGGGTAAACTATATGGAGAGACTAGTAATATACAGTATGTACAAGGGCACAAGCCTTAACTTGAAGAAATTTCTGAGAATGTACGTTTGGAAAAATTCCGAAATTTGTGGTAAGTTCTTATGGGACCAAACTGCTGAGGTCATCGCTCCCTAAGCTAACACACTACTTAATCTAACTGAAACTAACGTCCTCTCAGGACAACGCACACACCCATGCCCGAGGGAGGACTCAAACCTCCGACGGGAGGGGGGGGGGGGGGGGGAATCGGCACGAACTGTAACGCGACGCCTGTGACCGTGCGGCTACCCAGCGCGGCTGTCCGTTTGGAGCAGAGCATTTTATCGTACTGAAACGTGCACTATGGGAAAATCTGAACAGAAGACAATAGTCGCAGTGTGCCGAAAGACGTCTGCTTGTCTCTATGCTCTCAAAAAGTTTCGGAACATATTTCCACAGGACTTGAAACGCCAGCTCGTGCAAGCACTCGTTCTACCGAACCTCCACTATTGTGATGTGATTCAACAAGGCATGAGTAGTGAAAACAAAAGACGGCTAGAGCTAACCATGAATGCCTGTGTGCGTTACACCTGCAACATTCGTCGATATGATCATGTTCGTGCTTCATACTCCGAGCTAGGGTGGCTGCGGCCGGACAAATTGCGTGACTACCACACTCTATGTCTACTCCAACGACTCCTCGTCGCGCAAGCACCCCAGTACCTTGCTTCAGAGATTAAAAACCTGTCATGCCATCATAATCGAAACACGAGGTCACTCATTTGGTATCCTAACTGTGCCCACTCACAAAACAAAAACTTTTGCAAACTCCTTCTCAGTTGCCGCTGTCCGCCTCTGGAACAAACTGCCCCTTACCTTGCGCAAAATTCGATCTCCTGCTGCTTTTAAGAAGAAGTTGAAGCATTTCCTACTATCATCCTCACAAAGTTCTCCACAAAATTAATGTACAAGGACAATCCCCTCATCTGTCAAATAGCAAAGCTAGCGTCTCCTACCTTGCTCCTGAGATGCCTTCCTCTTCATCTATCTCTATTAGCCACGCAATCTTCTTTTCCTTTATATTTCCTTAATTATGTTTCATCATGTCTCTATTCTTCTCCTCCCTTCACCATGAGTCTCCCTCACACTCCCTGCTGCCAGCACTCCTATCTAAAATCTGTCTCTTCAATAATGTCTAATTATAACAGTACTTGTGACCTAAGAATATAAACTCTATATGTATGTATTTTTCCAGGTGTACCTTTCAAATTGTTTATTTCACTTTTTGTACTAGATGTAGTTTAACATGCCTACTAAAACATATGAATGTAAAATAAGTAGAATGCCTGGTTAGATGTAAGAGAGGGCCTGATGGCCCTAATCTTGCCAGGTTAAATAAATCAATAAATAAATAAATAAATAGAAGCATTTGAGGTCATGCTACAGACGAATGTTGAAAATTAGGTGGGCGGATAGGGTAAGTAATGTGGAGGTTCTGCGCACAATCGGAGAGGAAAGGCATATGTGGAATACACTGGCTAGGAGAAGGGACAGGATGGTAGGACATCTATTAAGACATCAGGGAATGACCGCCATGGTACTAGAGGGAGCTGCAGAGGGAAAAAACTGTAGAGGAAGAGGGATAATGGAATACATCCAACAAATAATTGAGGACGTAGGTCGCAGTTGCTAGTCTGATAAGCGAAGGTTCGCACAGGAAAAGAATTCTTGGCGAATTCTCGGCGCGGCCACATCAAACCAGTTAGAAGACCGATGACTCAAACTGGTGTACGTAACAGTACGCATATGACGTACATTGTAAAAACTGTAGGAGAAAATCGAACTTACTACTATCTGCAAAGGAAATGATACAAAACTAAAAGGAAAAGTAGCAGTGGAAGACAATACGAAAGAAGGAGAAAAGGATTAAGATAATGAATTCTTCATTGTACTCTGCAAGCTACAGTACGGCGTGAGGTGGAGGGTTTATTTTCTGCACCTCCCTAAAGCATTCACGGAAAAGAAAGATTGTTGGTATCACTTGTTACATACGAGTTAATGTACACAGAGCAGAATTTAGCTGTCTTGTTATATTAGCTAGAACAGACTGTCCTCGATAAGGGAATGGCTCTCAAGAGGGATTACATCGGAAGCTCTTCACTCCGAATATTCCTATGGCTAAAGATCGGAATGTAGTATATCCGCCCGTGCCAGTTACAGCAGATGAGGCAACAATAATAACGAGATAGACGGGTATGGATGTTTCCTGCGAGTGCAAAGTGAGCAAACGGTCTTGAATTGATCTGGAATAACCATACGTGCTTTTGCTCCCGTATGTATCAACAGGTTAAAGCTGGGACGAGGCAATCGCTTCGCATTTGATCACGGTGGTCTCGTTCTCCGAGACGGGACTGATACGGAGTAATTGAGAAGACGACACACTCACTCACTCACTCACACACACACACACACACACACACACACACACACACACACACACACACACACACGTGAGGGGGCAGTGAATGCCGAGGGGCGGAACGGCGGCATGTAATCTGCACCCTGTCCCTAGTAATTCAGCCCCTTTGAATTCCCCGGCGACAATCTGAAAAGTGAGTCGCGAGTAACGGCCGCGGGCGAACTGCCCGGATTCCTGCACCCCTCCTCCTCTTCCGCCATCTCTTTCACCGTCTGCCTCTCCCTCTCTTTCTCTGCCTTCTTATCTCCTGCGGCGAATGGAAACGGCCCGGAAAAACAGCGCGATGCGGCGCCGCTGAAATATGCGGCCGCCCCTTCGGCAAAGCTGATCTTTCCCTCCTCCTGCTGCCACTACCCACCAAACCCTGTCTCTGACGTCACTGTTTCGAAACTTCCGTGAATTCGTTACCGGTGTTCTTTGTGCGCGTTTGACATCCCTTGTCGGAGGAATGTTTGGTTGCGACATGCTGGAGGGAATCCCGAAATGTCTGCCAGGCCAAGTCAACAACAGGTACCCTTCAAGAAGCTTACCTTCTTTACCTTTATCACATGAAATGAGTACAGGTTTAATCAGCACGAGTTACTAGTATTCAATTATACATTACTTTTAATCTACTGCTGGAATTACCATTCACAGCTACAGCTACAGTCTACACATACATCTATGCACCACATGTCACCCCAAAGTGCGTGATTGAAGATGCTTCTGTAACACAGCCCCCCCCCCCCCTCCACCCCCCCCCCCTCCCTGCACTGCGTGAATAATGCGCTTGAAGAACGACTTTCACTAAGTTTCTAGATGAGTTCTAATTTCTCAGATTTTCTCATCATGGTCATTTCATGAGACGTATGTGGGAAATGTTTTGTCTGGAGTGTGGCACTATATGGGGCAGAAACATGGACGCTGAGATGAGACGATGAAGAAAGGTTAGAAGCATTTGAGATGTGGATGTGGAGGAGGATGGAGAGAATAAGCTGGATGGAAAGAGTGAGTAATGAAATAATATTGGAAAGGGTTGCTGGGAGAAGATGTCTGCTGAAGTTTGTAAGAGAAAAGAAAAAGAACTGGTTGGGGCATTCATTGAAAAGGAAATGCTTGCTAGTAGATGCTTTGGAAAGGATTGGTTTGTAGGAGAAGACTGAGAGGAAGAAGTAGATACAAGATGATAGACGACATAAAGGGAAGAGGAAATTATGCAGACCTGAAGAGGATGGCAGAAGACTGGACAACCTGGAGAACTACCATGTGAAAACCTGCCTTTTGGCAGAACACTGATGATGGTGATGTGGGAAGATGTAGCTCCGGGTTGTAATTTCACCGACAGTTTCCGAGTGCTACAGTGTGGGTCGAACACATCGCCGGCCGGAGTGGCCGAGTGGTTCTAGGTGCTTCAGTCTGGAACCCCGCGACCGGTACGGTCGAATCCTGCCTCGGGCATGGATGTGTGTGATGTCCTTAGGTTAGTTAGGTTGAAGTAGTTTTAAGTTCTAGAGGACTGATGACCTCAGATGTTAAGTTCCATAGCGCTCAGAGCCATTTTAGCCATTTCGTACACATCGCGGGACGCTCAAATTTCGGAGGTATTTTCACAAATCTGAGAAAAATAATAGTTCTACTTCTGACACCAGATGAAAATATGGCTGTAAGCAGGCAGAACGTCGAATGTTTCCGTTTCGACGTTTTCTCGCCTGGCACAAAAAAAACAAAAAAAAATGGTTCAAATGGCTATAATCACAATGGGACTTAACATCTGAGGTCATCAGTCCCCTAGAGCTTAGAACTACTTAAACCTAACTAACCTAAGGACATCACACACATCCATACCCGAGGCAGGATTCGAACCTGCGACCGTAGCAAACTTGGCACACGTTGATTTCTTTTGTAATGTGGGTGCTGGTTTAAAGGCTTGCGTTAAGAAGGTTGGTTTTCCGTAAGAAATCAATGCTATCGAGAAGAAAGACCATGCACTGTTCGTAAAGTTGTTCTATTAGATTGGCAACAATAGCAGCTCTGCATTTCGGGAATATCACATACAGAAACAGCTGCGGAGATGCCCGATGTCAACAAATGGGCTAAAGAACGTAATTAATAAATTTGAAGAAACAGATGAATTAAGTGGTGCAGATGGGAGAGAGAGGCGGTCAATTTCCTATGACAGTTGCTGATGGGGTTGCCGTAGCTATAGCTTATCATGCAGCATATGCTTCAGATTCAGTAGCCAGTGTAAAAGATAACCCTGGTGGGGCCACATAAACGGTAGAGAATGTAGGCAAAAGTTAGTGTACTAACAATATTTATTTCCCCAAAAATAGACATAAATTATGTTAAACAAGTTATTGATCGAATACCGTAAACAACTAACAGGTAGTTTAAGACTACACTGGACAAGGATCCTGGGTGTCAGAGACAGTTTAACTGGGTGGAGTGAGTCAAGTACTCTGGCCCTAAAATGTAAAAAACGCAGTCTGAACTGATCTGACGCTGAGTACACTTTGATTGATCAATTCTACTGAACCTTCTCTACATAGGGGCATCTGAGGGCAAGTGGCGATTGAGATGTGTACGCCCTGACAATCGCAGAGCGGCAGTACGTTACCCTGTTTGCTTCGTGCGCCGATGTAACTTGCAGCTGGCGAAATGTTTGCGGCGGAGATGAGACGTGGAGGCGGCACCTGTGAGTCGATCGTGGCCATGAAAGAAATGCAAAAATCTCACGGTCTAGCGATCAGGCAGACGGATCGCAATTTACTCTCCACCAGAGCCCTGAAATCCTGGTAGATTTCACTGTGTGGCACACCTGTCCCCTGGTCGTACCAAGGACCTGTGTAGCTCACTTACATGACAGAGTGCACAAGGATACCAAACGTCAAGGCTGGTAAACCAAAAACGAATAGGTGTGCCCTCGGCAAACGAGTAGTCCGAGACATTTGAATTCACACTGGTGGCACGTTAAGAACTTCACCGTAGGTTCACCAGTCTAAACTACTTGCAAGTGAAGTCAGTCTCGGGACAGGTCGCAAGTACCAGCCACACATGCCAGAGCTTGGACCAAAAGTGCTTACCAGACCCTAGTCCCGCACCTGAGTGCCTCGCACCTCTACAGAAAAAAAAATCCGTTTTTGTGCAAAGTGCACAAATGACATCACCTTCACCCCATCTTGAGTCAATCACAGGGCTCTATAGGCGCCAAATCTCCCATCCCACACTACAGCACAAACTCATGTCGGACCAGGACAAGAGTTAAGAAACCTGCATCTCCGGGGAAAAAATGAAACCGCCAATTACTAGCTTTTTTAAGTTTTCTCAGAGGGGAAGATGATTTTTTCCGATGTCGTGTCTCTTCCCACGGAAATAATCGAACAGATACAGTCTTAAAGATCTTTACCTAAATCGCCTGTGCCTTGGAGCTTTTTAGTTAGGAGGTGTAATAAAGATCTCCAAACGTTTCTCAGGTGCCGGATTGTTCTTATACAACCGGAGGAATTGGTTCACTGACCTATTTGCACCATCAGTGAACAGAAAAACAGGTGAGTTTTTATTATGTGTGGCTCTGCACACAATGCCTGGTTTACGTCTCAACTGTGTAGATGTGTTCCTTTATACTATCGCTCAAGCCCAGGCTTCTGCTGGCGCCATGGCGGGTAGTGCAACATTATTCTGCTGGAGGCCTGTCTCGACAAGGGGTTGCCCTGTCTGCCGTATGTGCTGTGGACATGTCTGGCAAGATTTACTTAGGGATGGACTCATCACCAATTGCTTTCAACTGCCAACAAGCCGTTTCTATGAGCTAAGAATCATGAAAATACCTCATGCAAGATTGCGGAAAGGAAATAAAATTCGGCGAAGCCTGTGTGTGGGCCTAGCAGCTGGTTATGACGAAACGCAAAATCAGAGGCGTCATCGAAAAACTGAAACTCCCTAAGAACACGAATAGAGAGGATGGACTCAGGCTTGTCCCATCTTGGCTGCCAGCAATCAGAGCCCAGCACACCGCAATATCAACACCGCCGTCCAGCACTTGGTAAACAGGAGCCAACTTCTCATTCGACGGTGACCACGTCATGGCACATATTACAAGAGCCAATAGACAACTGAGTCTACGCTCTCCCTCAACCGAGATAACCTATTAAAATAAAGTTCCCTCTCCTTCTTCCTTAAGTGACCACTGAAATGAACTATCTGTTTAAAATTATGGCGTAATGGCATGCGCAATGAACAGTAATAACAAAATATAAGGGGCACTGCATAGCTATAAAGCATCAGTAGACCAAGAAGAAGGCCGCTGCAACCGTAGCCGAAACGTTGGTTTTCTCCAGCAGCAGTTCTATTCAATATGACACGGTACCATACTCCGAAAAATTTTATGTCGACATGGTTCCACACTTGTAACAGCTTAACCGTTTCCACATCACTATTTTTATGCAAGATGAGGCGACGTAACATGTCACCTGCCAGGTGAAAATGGCTCAAATGGCTCTGAGCACTATGGGACTTAACATCTATGGTCATCAGTCCTCTAGAACTTAGAACTACTTAAACCTAACTAACCTAAGGATATCATACAGCACCCAGTCATCACGAGGCAGAGAAAGCCTGGTGAATGAATCGCTTCGACAAACCTTCCGTAAACGCAGCATTATCTCTAGTTAATTTCAAGATGTGATGCATTCCAGAGGCCCTGACCTAGATTCGTGTGAACATCTTCGGATTGAAGCTCTTTTTTCCATGTTTGCTTTAACAGTACATATATATTTGGATGAGGTCCGCCAAGAAAAAAGAATTGCTCTCAGTACTATGGGACTTAACTTCTGAGGTCATCAGTCCACTAGAACTTAGAACTACTTAAACCTAACTAACCTAAGAACATCACACACATCCATGCCCGAGGCAGGATTCGAACCTGCGACCGTAGCGGTCGCGCGGTTCCAGAATGTAGCGCCTAGAACCGCTCGGCCACCCCGGCCGGCGGTCCGCCAAGAAATAAATTTACTAGAAAATGGCCCATAATACAGGGTGATTCAAAAAGAATACCACAACTTTAGAAATTTAAAACTCTGCAACGACAAAAGGCAGAGCTAAGCACTATCTGTCGGCGAATTAAGGGAGCTATAAAGTTTCATTTAGTTGTACATTTGTTCGCCATTTCAGCCAATAAAGCTTTTGGTCCCTTTTTCTTCGAAGGTGCTACTGTAACTGGACTACAGTATCTGGAGATGTTAGAGAATTGGCTGTTCCCTCAGCTCGAACAAGAAGCACAACAATTCATATTTCAGCAGGATGGAGCGTCACCACATTGGCACTTATCTGTCCGTAACTACCTGAACGTCAACTACCCGAGGCGATGGATCGGCCGCCAGGCAGCCCGTGACAGAGCACTTCATCACTGGCCTCCAAGAAGCCCTGATCTGACGCCCTACGATTTTTTCTTATGGGGGTATGTTAAGGATATGGTGTTTCGGCCACCTCTCCCAGCCACCATTGATGATTTGAAACGAGAAATAACAGCAGCTATCCAAACTGTTACGCCTGATATGCTACAGAGAGTGTGGAACGAGTTGGAGTATCGGGTTGATATTGCTCGTGTGTCTGGAGGGGGCCATGTTGAAC
The DNA here is from genome assembly GCF_023864345.2 of Schistocerca serialis cubense. Classification (NCBI taxonomy): domain Eukaryota; kingdom Metazoa; phylum Arthropoda; class Insecta; order Orthoptera; family Acrididae; genus Schistocerca; species Schistocerca serialis. Next base: position 1,230,598,492 of record NC_064638.1, on the reverse strand, counting down.
ATCTCTGAACTTGTTTATGAGTGAAAAAAAACCTTTTTAAATACTCATTGTAATGATGTATAACAGAAGGTTATATTATGTTTCTTTCATTAAATACACATTTTTAAAGTTGTGGTATTCTTTTTGAATCACCCTGTACAATATCAACACACACGATAAACAAAAAACAGAGGAGAATCTTATCACTCAAAGTGAATACATCATAAAACAACAAGAAAGAAACAGTAACCCAAAGTTCAATACAGGTCTGACAAGAGAATTAGTTGCAGAATAAATAAGATGCATAATAAAGGAAAAAAAAACAACATATTGACAGGAATAAAAACTGGAGTAGAAAAAACGTCCATAAAAATAAAGAACAAACTTAAAAGCAATGAGGCACTCATTACGAGTTCAGACAAGGGGAGCACCATGATAGTAATAAAACAGGATGAATACGAGGATAAAACCTTAAAATTTGTAGAAGACAACAACATAACAAAGCTAACCAGCGACCCATCACAAAGATACCAGAAAAACACTAATACTTCTAAAAAATATCTCACATATTCACAAATCAGAAAGCGAAATGGCTGAAACAAAAGAATCCCCAAGCACCCACACTGAACAGCCTATTAAAGCTCCCCATTGTTAATTTCAGAAGTGCACCCACACATCGCCTAGCCAGAGAAATGCACACATACTTATAGAAACATTACTTATACACGAATAATAGAACCATACCCAACACCTAAGAGCTGATACAAAAAATCAAAGACATTAACATACCCACAACAGCCGTACTCACCTCATTTGACATCAGATCCATGTACACCAATATCCCCACCACAGAAACCATCAGCATCATCAAACAACAATTCGAAGAACTGGCAGAAATTCCCAAATCCTACATAAAACAATTAGCTAGCATTCTAAAACTAATCACAGAACAAAACTATTTCTCATTTGACAGTCAGTTCAACTCACAAGAAGACATGCTTCCAATGTGATCACCAGTCAGTGGACTCCTAGCCAACATTTTCCTCAATCACATTGAAAATAAAATATTTGAAACAATAGTAAAACAGACAAAACGATTCAAATGGCTCTGAGCACTATGCGACTTAACTTCTGAGGTCATCAGTCGCCTAGAACTTAGAAATAATTAAACCCAACTAACCTAAGGACATCACACACATCCATTCCCGAGGCAGGATTCGAACCTGCGACCGTAGCGGTCGCTCGGCTCCAGATTGTAGTGCCTAGAACCGCACGGCCACACCGGCCGGCGTGAAACAGACAGTACCGGATAATATATTCACATCGTTATGAAGATGACATCATATGCCTTCTAGATTAAACGCCCAGTCGCAATCCGACAACTCCACAGTGATATAAACAAAGTCCACCCAAAAATCAAGTTCATAATAGAAACAGAAAATGACAACATGTTAAATTTCCTTGACCTTACAAAATACAGAGACGACAACCAAAGTCAGTTCCCTATATTAAGGAAACTGACCACCACCAACACAGCCACTCACATTCCAACAATCCAGTTGCGCACAAACTAGCCAGCTGCCAATATATGCTACACAGACTAAACAAAACTCCATTCACTGAAATAAAACCGTAACATTGAATTACAGACAATCAGGCTAACAGATATAGAGAATAGATACGATACAAACACTGTAGTCAAACTGAACAACAAAATTAAAACAAAATTAAAAAGGACACTCAACACACAAAAACAAAATCCTTCTCATCAACTTACAAACACACGGAACACGCATATGAGCACAAATGAACAAAAAACACACAAAACAAGAAACAAGTGGTTCACTCGCACCTGCAACAACAAAGTAACCCACAGTATAGGCAACATACTATAAAAACAACTGCTAAAAATAGACTACAGGACAGACAACTCAACACAGAGAAAAGAAAGGACAACCAACACAAGCACAGACAAACAACACATATGGTATTTACCAACCGACATTTCAGGACTGAAAATCAGTTTATACAGGACACATAAGCAGAAACTTTAATACCAGATACACTAAACACAGAAGAGCATTAAAAAGTAATAGCTGTCATTCCATATTTGCTGAAGACCTTATGGACAAGAAAAATAACGCAACAGACATCACTACTGCCTTGAAAATTCTCAAATGCATCAACAGCCCCCACAAAAACTAATAACTAAAGAAAACTATCAAATACGAAACCATACTTGAAGGAAGACAACTAATAAATGAATACTCAGCTTTCTGCAATGGAACTCTGTTCCCTGCTGTCAAATAATTATTATATAACACCAACGTATAGATCCTGCCAACACCCCCCTCTCCACACAAAAAAAGAAAAAAGAAGTAATAACACACACACACACACACACAATTCCACATAGAATTAATTAATTTCAGGCATAACCATAACAGCTTCCAAAACGTAAGTTTTCTTTATAATTTGTCTACATTAAGTTACTCATATATATGGTTGCGGATTACACACTGTGAAAGAAAACCGCCACTGTAAAAATATGATACATCAGGAAAACCACACCATGTGGTAAAAAGGTATGAATTCAGAATTTTATGTGTTGCTTCAAAAATTTGTGATTACGCTTTTAAAAACTAATAATTACATAGATACAAACAGTAAAGAACATTTATGTTTAACATCAATAAAACAAAAGCCCACTGACGATGCTGCAACTGCAGTGAAACATGTTTGGAATTGATACGTGGTACTTACTGGAATAAAGGAAAATGTGGAAGGGAGGATCCATCAATATCACTTTCTTTTCACACAACCTGTTTATTTACCATATATAAACTGCGTTTTACAGATAATCGAAACATTTAACCATAAAATTTTCTATAACAAAATGAACGAATTTGGAAACTTCTTTCGACCTTAAACCATAAGTTGAATAAGCTTTTAATCTTTGCAAAAGAAATCTGAAGTGCTGTATTGCATAACAGCAAACCATAAGACAAGGATTACAAGACTGCCAGACCTGCAGCCCGCCCGTTATCGAGTGAAACAGCGGTGTTTACTAGCGCGCTGGACACAGTCTGTCTTATTGTAAGATGGCAAGAACTATGCCCCTTACATGAAGTCATTAAAGATCACCTAACTCACGTTGAGCGAACAGTAGGGCTGAACAAAAATGACTGACAAGGCACAATGCATCTTATAGAGGGTATAGTATGGACGTATTGGAATAATTAATGTCAGGTGATGGTTTTAAAGTAATTCACACGAAATGAAAACTTTGTGGAAACGCGTCGATTTACTGGAGGCTAGTTTACCCCAGGGAATTACTCAGAATTGACCGTGGCCGCCGGGGGAGCGGCTAAGGGAAGCGACAATAGGCAGCTTAGGGCAGCTCAAGCTCTGAGAAAGCGGTAATGGGGTACGGCCTCCAGCTGCCTTAAGGTGGGTGACACTGAGTGGGTGGTTGACCCCATGCTGGTGTACTGGGAAGCAGACGGAGAACTTGTATGCCTGTTGATAAATGTCCGTTGTCCCGTTTTCTGTGAAACATGCGAGAAAGCCGCGCAAAGCTACGGTGGAGCGGTCAACAGGGGTCAAAATATGCGTGTTCGTGACTATAGCAATTTCACGGTGAATTCACGGTCTGCGGAGTCAAGTAAATCAGGTGAAGAGCGACAGAATGAAATACGCCGACCTCTGATTGGAACGTAGGACCTAGGAATTTGAAGCACTCTCCTGGGAGTCAGAATTCCGGAAAACTTGGTGTTGTGCAGACACTAACCTTGATGGCTGGCCTGGGAGGAGCTAAATAACAGAAGTTGAGAGGAAGGGAAGTTTTGTGGGAATTTGTTCACTTCCCAGAGCAGGCATTGGTCGGTGCTGGGAAGCGACGCATAATTAATGCGACTTGCGCTGCAATTGGCGTATGCAGCACCACGAGGTTGGCCGACGTCCACACAAAGACGCCGCTCCGCCATACTGAATTCGGTGATATTGCGCCCGCTCCGGCTACTGATTAATTTGTTGGATCACGTCGGCAAAGTTTCCAAGAGGGTTTCATGGGCCGTGTATTGTAGAATTCTTCTCGCACTTCACATTACGCCTGGGTCAGTCGATAGGAATTACTTTTTATCTATCGCGCTTTACTCCATGCAAACCCAATTTATTACCACTGCCTGTTAGGAGAGTCATGTAATGTGATGATTGAAGGTCGTGAGTTAAAATAAATCTGTGCTAATCGACTGCATCTGTTTTCAATCAAGTAATTTAAATCCCAAGTCACTTTCTTAATCCATTTTATGTTCAACATTTGCATCTGGTGTTCAATAGCTGAATGTAACATCAATGTGCACCACTTTTTAATTAAAAGGGATAAATTCCGAATCAATTAATGTCAACACCGCCACCGCAGTTCAATCAGGAGTTACAGGGGCTTATTACTTTCTTTGCGTTATCCGACATTGCGGAAGTTTTGCACTCTCTGTTGATCTGTTAGTCAATTACCTGGGGGTGAACACACACCAAAACCAGATATGTGACGGGAGGGGTGTTACATTATTAAGTGCCCTTCTGCAACACATGAAAACTATATAAGCACCATTGATGACAAGAGTGATTCAATTACTCAAAACAAAGGGCTTAACTTTTAATTTGAAAGCTGTATGTCGAAAGGTTCGGGATTAAGATGTGCACCTGTTCTTAAAGGTTAAACAGGTTAGCAAACAATATGACAATGATAAGGCTTACTTCAAGGTGCGACTGGATCCCAACCAGTCCCTTCTGACAATTTTGTTTTGACTAAAGCCCTGGTGACAGTTGGATGTTAATATTTTCAAAGTTAAAATAATTGATAGTTATTAAGACCGCTCTGAAGGAACGTCTTAAAACATTACTTGTTAACACTTGTTACAGGAGAACTCACTCGGCGGAACCACAAGATCCAACTGAAACGCACTAATAATGACAGAGTCTTTCAAACACAGAAACAAACAGCTTAGGACAACAGGTTGTTCAGATTATACCTAATGACTGAGAAATGCAATTACAATCAAAGAACTGAACTGGTTAACAGCTAAATCGAACCACGAGGTCCATCTTTTGTTTAATGGCAAAGTGTGCCTTAGTACAATTGTTCCAGCTGAATTTACGACCAAGAGCTGATTAATTACAACATTAATGATCAAGCACAAACCAGAAACGAAAGGCAATATAACAGCGGGACAAATTTTCAAACGACAATAGTGTCTTCGTACAATACTACTGCCTATATTTACGACCAAAGAGCTCTGAGGGTCTGGTAGAATCCAGAAAATAATAAGGAGGGCAGGTAGACAATGAAACAAATGACCACGAGGATTGCAGAATGTTACTCCCGTTTATCAGCAAGCAGTTCCGTGGGTCCACGGCGCGTCGCAGCGGTTACTGAGTGGTGCAATGACAGTCACGTGGAAGAGGGCAGCCGGGCCACGAGCGGTCGTCCGACACGAGTGTTGCCAACCAACCGAGGGGATGCTGGCTTGCTGCTTGTAGTCGACGCTGACCCTGGTGAAGGACTCCGGTATCTTTGCTCTGCGCAGATCCTCCTTGCGCAGCTCGTGGATTCGGCCGCTCAGCCCTCGTGACCACCTCTTGTCTTGACGCTACTGCCAATGCCCAAACTTCATGCCTCTCTCTTGGGCTTTTTTTTCCTTTATTGATTGTCAATTCCCCCTGAAGGGGGCGGGCTGGCAGCAGTTTAGTACGCTGCTCTACAGGCTACAGACTTTTTTTTTTTAAATGGAAGGAGAAAAGAAACAAGAAAAACAGGCAATAAAACGGTGACTTAAAGTGTAAAATGGCGGAAAAATTCGGAAAGTTAATACAGAAAGCAAAAGGAGTTGGCAATGTTGACAAAAGACACAGGAATCAGACAAGTAACATAGTACACACACAATTAAAAAAACATGGCGACAGTCTGGTTTCTGTTCGCAAGAGATAAAAAGCACACCAAGCGACAGTATGATGGCCATTCGCAACACTTCCCAAAAAACACAACACGGAACACTCACTGTAAAACACTCACTATAGAGCACTGCACGGAAATGGTGGCACAAAGATGACACTCACGAGCCAAAGGCAGATGGGGGGGGACCTGGAGTAGGGGGAAGAGCAAGGAGAGAGGAAGGAAGAAACGAAAAGGGGGGGAGCCAAGGAGGGAGAGGACTCATAAAGGGGGAGAGGGGTAGGCAGACGCGAGAGGCAATGAGAAGAGGCAGAGGAGGGAAATGCAACAGGACTCGGGGGAGAGAAGGGGGCAGAGAGAGGGGAGGTGGGGAAGAAAGAGGATGGAAGAGGGGGAGAGGGAGCCTGGGAAAAGGACAGAGGAAAGGAGGGGGATTGAGGATCAGAGTTGATAGGAGGGATAAATGGAGGGAGAGAGGACATCATCTGGGAGGGGGAGTTGATGGAAGCCACCTTGGGAAAGGAGATGAAGGGTGTAGAGATGGAGGGTAGGGGGGACACAACAGTGAAGATGTGGCAGGTGGCGGGGATGAGAGAGGAGAGGAGCAACCATGGGGTGAGGGGGTTCAAGGTGGCGGGAGGTGTAGAGGATGCAGATATATTCGAGGAATAGGAGCAGATAGGCGAAAGGAATGAGATCATAGAGGATCCACGTGGGGGACAGCAGGCATATACAGAAGGCGAGGTGGAGTGCCCGACACTCAAGAATCTGGAGGGAGAGGATGTAACGCCGGAAATGCATATCCTCCTATTTCCATCTATTGTACTATTATTATTTTCCATGATTTGTTACCTCAAAAATGATATTTCTGTCTCTTTATATATTGTAATTGTTTTACTGTTTGTATATATATATTTATGCACTTATGTCGATGTATAATTGGTTTGTTTCGTAAATATTATTTGTATTTTTACGCTGGGTCTTGCCTAGGGAAAACTGCTATCGAACGATTACATCGATAGGTCGTGTGAAGAATCAAAGTGTGTAGGATCTTTGGTAGTGTTAACTCTGCCGCGTGGAGCGCGGGCAGAGCAGGGGGAGTCTGGCGGGAGTAGTGAGTGGAGCAGGTGTGTTGTGTGTAGCTCCCGCGAGTTGCCGCGCTTTCGGGGTTTGGCAGCATGTAATTGCGCTCGACTTGCGATGATAGTTTCTGACATGGTGTCGCGGACGGGAAGCATTAGCTGGCGCACATCAAGAGCCCGTTTCGTCTGGTGACCGTGTTGAGAAGAAGGCGCGCTAACATCCAGCTTCTGCAACAGCGACGGCCGACAATGAGTGACTGTCGCCACCTCCTCGATCGACGGCTTCAAACCTTCAATCAACCAACAAGGAAGACTGGAAGCACGTGATGTTTTAGAACTGTATGGCAGACCTCAGCTTTTCAAATTGTTCCATTTGCCTCGCAAAATTACAGCAACTTAGCATGAACATTTGTTGCTCATTGTCCCAATTGCATTACCAAGCAGGGTCCCTTCCTTTTCCGAAATCAACCCGAGTGTCGTTGAAATTCAGATGCCAGCATTAAAGTACAATCATTCCATTTCACTGCTTTAATTTCAAAGTTCAGTTTAAGTATTCATAGCTGGCTACAATATTTAGATTACACAAGCACAAATTAAGAGTGCGAGTTTAGTTACCGTATTTTAGCTTACCTGTGACTGCAGCTCAGCTTGGTACGTACTAAATCTTACTATTGTTAATTGTTCAGAATCATTTAATTCAAGTTCAAAGCTAAATCTCTTATTTCTAAATTGCGTAGATTCAAGTAGCTTTTGAAATGATTGTTGAGGTAGTCCAAGACTAACCGTATTTTACTGAATTTCGATGTGCTTAAGAGAGAAAGCTTCTTATTAATTTCAGTCACTAAATTAACTTTCAGTTTTCCAGTTTTATTAATTCTTTTGCTAAATTAAGTCAGAGTGCAGCGAAAGTTATTACTTCTGACAAACTTTCAGTTTTCACACTACCCGTGTCAACCTTCAGTTTCCACGCTTCTAGTGCTAATTATATATGTAATTACCTTTCTTTTCAGTTACTATAGTAATTGTCCTTAGGACTGGCGACCGTAATTTCCCCCAAATCTCAAATATCTAATTACCGCTAGTTAATTGTTAACGTAACGGCCGCACATTTACTTTCTTCATTAACTTTACCCCTTTTCAAAATTAATTTCCACCAGTTTCATTTGCATTTTTCCTTTCATTTAGATGTAACCCTTTCCTCCCTCTTTACCGACAGATTAACTTCGGTGACGATTGCTTTTTCCCAAATTTCCATTAGGTACACACGGTTTAATTTTTCACTGTCATTAAGGTCGATAAGTGAGGGGGAGGTTACACTTGGCAACCTGGTGACAGGACAATCTTCGAATATGAGGTTGTTCTGGACACGAATTTTGTATGGTGCAAATCTCTTAACAAAGTACTGGTTACGTACAGGCCGTTACGTCAGCGAGAATAAGTAGTGGGAGTAATCCTAATTATATTTGAGATTTGGCATTTATATTGAAAATTATTAAAATGAGTGAAGGCAACAATTGCCAAAATTTGGTAGACTTGGATACGGAACAATCGGTCGAACAGTGGGAAACGCGCACCGCGGTACCCATTGTTCAGGGGCAGGCGGCTAGCATGAAAGACGCGACCGCCGAAACGCAACAAAGAGCAGAAATGGAATTCCAAACTATAGAAAATGTTTCGGAATCGGAAGTGAAAATCAAATCTGAATCCCTTGATGACGAATACGGGGGGACAATTAAAGAAGAAGCCGCTACGGAAGTAAAACCGGTAGTTTCCGGGAATTTAACTGATTTATTGAATGTTTTGATTAACGAAATCAAGAGTCAATCGGCCAAGCAAGAAGATCAGGCTGCCAAGCAAGAAGCTCAGGCTGCCAAACAAGAAGCTCAGGCTGCCAAGCAAGAAGCTCAGGCTGCCAAGCAAGAAGCTCAGTCTGAAAAAATTGAACGGATGCTAGACAATCAGAACAAAGCTATTAACGTTGTTATCAACAATGTTGGAGTTGTTAACACAAAAGTTGATAAAATCAAAGAAGATATTGTTGTAATTAATACCGAAATCGGTAATCTTAAACAGGAAATGATAGGCGTTCAGGCGGAAATTGCGAGCATAAATACTCGTTTTTATTCCGAAATTAGCAGAATCGAGAAAAGTGTAGGAGAATTAGTTGCTCCGATCATCGAGAATAAGGTGACGGAACAAATTCAATTAGTGAAAAAAGAGGATCAAAAGAAGGTGGAAACTTTAAAGGCTTTAGTATCCGAAGTAGATACCAAAGTGACGAAGCAGGCTAATACCTGCGAAGAGAAAAAAAGGGAAGTAGAGACGCTTGCGACAACCACTTGCCAAGTAATTACGAGAGTGTCGGAATTAGAAAAGAAACTTGACGAAAAACAGAGCTATGTGCCAATCTATGCACATAGTTCGGAATTGTTGACGAAGGAGGAGCGGTTCGACCCATTGAAAAAAGGCGGTATACACGCGACGGATTTCATTAAGAATTGTGAAATGGTTTTACCCAGATCATGGACTAATGAGAGAAAAGTTAATGCGATTATTGATGTGTTGGCTGGTGATGCCAAGCGTTGGGGCTTAAACCTCAACATTACGAACCTGACTTTTGACGAATTTAAAAATTTGTTTCTGGCTGAATACTGGTCAGAGCAAAAACAGCAAAGTGTCTGGCGCGAATTTGTCGTATCGAGGCCTTTCGATGCGAATTCGCGCGGTTCGATGAAGGAGTTTTGTGAGGGCTGGATCCGCAAGTTGGAATACTTGCGTGATCGCCGCACGGAATCCGAAATAGTCTGGGAACTCTACACGAAGCTTCCAGATGATACAAAACGCTACGTAGGAAGCAATTACAGGACAATAAATGATTTCGTGGAAAGAGTGGAGGACGAGGACAATTGGCGCAATAATCGCGACAGTGGTAGAGGCCGTGGTAACAACAACGGGTACCACAGCAACCACAACAACGATAACCATGGGAATAATGCATACCGCAACCATGGCAGCAATAACAATAATGGTTCGGACCGTAATAACAATCGGTACAATGCAAATAATAACAGGAATGACAGAAACCAGTATCATACTAACGTGATACGGGCTTCACAGAATAGTAATAACGCTAGAGGGTGTGATCAGCCGCCTCAGCAGCATCCGGGGAGCGTACCTGCTGGGACGAGACAGGGAAACCATTAGCCGCGCCGGTGAGGGGCCGACCGGGCGTGGAGAAATTTTGGCGGCCCAGTAACAGGAGAAAACTCAGGTGTCGTCGTTATGAAAATTCCGTATGGAATAATCAACGGCGGGAGAGTGTGCCAGTGTTAAGAGAAAGGAGTGCGCCCACAAGTAGTAGATCAGCTGTAGACACAGCAGTAGAAAATACATTCACTGTCAGTGAGAACAATTTAAGTAGTGTTCCGGAAATCGATTATAAAGTGGCATCGGTAATACCCACAGCGGAACTGGAGATTGAGTTTAAGAATGATTCGCAATTGTTGAGAGAAGATCAGATGTCGGATAACACGTCCGTCATTGAGCGAGGGGATGCAGAGAGGGATGAGGTCTGGTTAAGGCAGTTCGGTCGCTTATACGACGAACTAAGAGATTATAGGGGCCTGTACGGGAGAAGTGTTTATGGGGAGCGCGAGCAGGAGTTGCCGCGTCTCGTCCCACAGGAAGATAGTATTTGTGAAGTGATAGAAAGGTCTGGCACTAACCGGCAGACTTTACTAGAAATAGTTGATGTTAATGGGGAGCACGAGCAAGATTCGTCATGTTTCGTCCCGCAGGAGTTAGATGTTGAACTAGTAACGGAAAGTTCTGGCCCTAACCGGCAGACCTTGCCGAAAGTTGTAGTAGTAGAAGTAGCCGACCCATCCAACACAAACCTCCAGTTTAAACATTGCGAGAGTATTAAGGAGAAAGATTGCGAAAATTTTAGTGATAGCCGGACACGATTGGTAGAAAAGCACATAGATTACGGCGTGCATGAGGTTAGAGCTGACATTATACGGTCAGACGATAACAGTGTGTGTTGTGCAGATCTAGAGGAAGTAATTGCAGATACTACTGGGCACATTTCTCCAGGTAGATTGGCAGATGAGATCAATCTGACTAAAGAGGAATCAACGAAGGTGACAATTAGTGAATTGATAGCAATGCAACACTCACTAGTTGACGAGTTACAGGAAAAGGTTTCGGTATTGGAGGCGAAGCTACAGACTAAGCCTCAGGACAGACGTGTTGAAATTAAAACTGTATGTGAACAGAGGCTGAAAAAGCCGCCAGATAAACCGGATTTAGGATCAAAGCCGGATGGTTTTTTCTGGAATGACCTGGATATAGACGAGGATTTACTGTGGGAAAATAAAGAAACAGTCGAGGACAAGTGTAGACAGATAGTAGTGTCTGTTAATATGCACGACCTACAACTAAACGTGTTGATTGACACCGGTGCAGAATTGAATGCTGTATCTGGGAAAATATTTGAGTTACTGAAAGACAGACCCGGCATCGTAGTTATGCCAGTAACAGGAGTGAAAATTATCGGTGCTACTGGGAAGGCCAGTAAACCGGTCACAAAACAGATTTTTGTCAACTTCGAGATATGTGGGGCACGATTTGAACAAGAGTTTGTCGTCGTGCCAGTCTTAACTACGGAAGTAATTATCGGGTTAGATTGGCTATTAAAGTACCGTGCAGTGATTAATTGCGAAAGCAAAACTTTGACATGTACGTCACAACTTAAAACAACAGTAGTTAGCTTTGACGAGGCAGGAGACGGTGTGCATAGGCAATACCAACCTATACACATTGTTACCTGGCCGGATGGTATTGATGTAGGTATGAATTTGAACTACTGTAATGTGAGGAATCTCGGCATTGACAATAATGTAGAAAGTGAATTGGAAAGTATTGTAGACGGTGTGTCAAACGTAACACACGAACAAAGACGAGGCCGACTTTCCCGTACCTATTGCCATCACAGCCATAGGGCATGGGGCAAATATGAAGCAGAATTTAAGAGAATTATGAACACCTTGAGACATGAATCGACGGGATTTTCTCCAGAGGAAATCCTGTTGGATGACAGAAGTAAAAGTTTAGTGGAAGAGATAATCAAATTCCCTCCACGGATTAACATTAGTATTGGTGTGAAAAAAGATCGTTTGCGAGAAGTAATGAAGCTAAAAGCCGATGCTCGCATACGTCGTCATGACGCTAAAGCGCGTTTTGCTAAGTTTGCGATCGGAGACTTAGTACTTGTAAAAGCTCATGAGAAATCGAGCGAGATAGACAATGAAATCTCTAAATTTAAGTTTGTTTATAATGGACCATATAAAGTCATTGGTATACCTCACACAAATGCTTATTGCTTAGAGTATCCAAGCTCTGGAAAACTATTAGGTATACGGAACATTGTAGACTTGAAATTGTACCGACCTAGGATCGATTAATACCACACAATGGGTAATTTATACAGTATGTAAAATAGAGTGTAAGATTTAACGATTTGCTAGATTGCCATGCTTTGGCTGACCAAGGTCATTAAAGAAGTTTTAATTAATAAGTAATTAATTTTGATTAATCAATTTAATTTTAATCAATTTAATCATGATCTAATCAACTGAAAAAACCAAGCTGCTAGTTTAAGTTTTCAGCTGAGTCACAGTAGATTAAGGAATGTAAATATGATTTTGTAACTTGCTGTAAGATTTAATGAATGTGTGTTTTATTAGTCACTGCCGATGTACTTAGACGCTGTTTTAAGTTTCAGGCTAGTACATGCGTGTGATGATGGACAGTGTTGAGTTATCCACTGTGATAGTATTAAGGGACTCCTTGAGATTACTCGGGAGTGAGTTTTACCTAAAGAATTCAGTGAAACGGACGTTCTGGAAATGCCGTTACACAGGCGAGTGAGATCAAGCGTGCGGCACAGGCGGGCGCAACAATACTTGCGAGGCGAAGCCGCTGTCGGCTCTTGTGCCGCTGTCGGCTCTTATGCCGCTGTCGGCATTCTTTGTACTTGCGAGTACGGAAGGCGGAATTGTTTTTCTTCCTGGACAGCTGAAAGAATTGTACTGTCAATATTTATGGTTTTTTCGATCTGCTGAACATTATTTTCTTGTTTAGCGTTAAATAGATTCTCGTGACGAGAATATTAATTATGAAAAGGTTATATAAAATGTGTAGTCTATTTAATTATTTATTTGCGTATTTTGATCTACCTGTTTTTATGACCATGCACTCTAATTAATTTTGCAAATAGTATTCCATTTCTCATAGTGTTACGAATTTTAATGATTTTGGAATAGCTAAACCATTTTCTATATTTTCTATGAATTTAAATATGTTGTCAACCTGTTTTATTTTGTGCAAGATGACAGAGTGGAATAAGATTAGGAGTGTCTCCACTCACTTATTATGGTCTAAAAATTGATTTATGGTTAATTAGACGAATGCTAAATTTTGTTGATGTTTTGAGCATATGCATTTCCGCTGTTTCTTTTTTGGGACTTTTCTGAATCTGTTTACGTTACACGAACATCCTCAGACAATGTGGGGCACGTGTAACGCCGGAAATGCATATCCTCCTATTTCCATCTATTGTACTATTATTTTTTTCCATGTTTTGTTACCTCAAAAATGATATTTCTGTCTCTTTATATATTGTAATTGTTTTACTGTTTGTATATATATATTTATGCACTTATGTCGATGTATAATTGGTTTGTTTCGTAAATATTATTTGTATTTTTACGCTGGGTCTTGCCTAGGGAAAACTGCTATCGAACGATTACATCGATAGGTCGTGTGAAGAATCAAAGTGTGTAGGATCTTTGGTAGTGTTAACTCTGCCGCGTGGAGCGCGGGCAGAGCAGGGGGAGTCTGGCGGGAGTAGTGAGTGGAGCAGGTGTGTTGTGTGTAGCTCCCGCGAGTTGCCGCGCTTTCGGGGTTTGGCAGCATGTAATTGCGCTCGACTTGCGATGATAGTTTCTGACATGGTGTCGCGGACGGGAAGCATTAGCTGGCGCACATCAAGAGCCTGTTTCGTCTGGTGACCGTGTTGAGAAGAAGGCGCCAACATCCAGCTTCTGCAACAGCGACGGCCGACAATGAGTGACTGTCGCCACCTCCTCGATCGACGGCTTCAAACCTTCAATCAACCAACAAGGAAGACTGGAAGCACGTGATGTTTTAGAACTGTATGGCAGACCTCAGCTTTTCAAATTGTTCCATTTGCCTCGCAAAATTACAGCAACTTAGCATGAACATTTGTTGCTCATTGTCCCAATTGCATTACCAAGCAGGGTCCCTTCCTTTTCCGAAATCAACCCGAGTGTCGTTGAAATTCAGATGCCAGCATTAAAGTACAATCATTCCATTTCACTGCTTTAATTTCAAAGTTCAGTTTAAGTATTCATAGCTGGCTACAATATTTAGATTACGCAAGCACAAATTAAGAGTGCGAGTTTAGTTACCGTATTTTAGCTTACCTGTGGCTGCAGCTCAGCTTGGTACGTACTAAATCTTACTATTGTTAATTGTTCAGAATCATTTAATTCAAGTTCAAAGCTAAATCTCTTATTTCTAAATTGCGTAGATTCAAGTAGCTTTTGAAATGATTGTTGAGGTAGTCCAAGACTAACCGTATTTTACTGAATTTCTATGTGCTTAAGAAAGAAAGCTTCTTATTAATTTCAGTCACTAAATTAACTTTCAGTTTTCCAGTTTTATTAATTCTTTTGCTAAATTAAGTCAGAGTGCAGCGAAAGTTATTACTTCTGACAAACTTTCAGTTTTCACACTACCCGTGTCAACCTTCAGTTGCCACGCTTCTAGTGCTAATTATATATGTAATTACCTTTCTTTTCAGTTACTATAGTAATTGTCCTTAGGACTGGCGACCGTAATTTCCCCCAAATCTCAAATATCTAATTACCGCTAGTTAATTGTTAACGTAACGGCCGCACATTTACTTTCTTCATTAACTTTACCCCTTTTCAAAATTAATTTCCACCAGTTTCATTTGCATTTTTCCTTTCATTTAGATGTAACCCTTTCCTCCCTCTTTACCGACAGATTAACTTCGGTGACGATTGCTTTTTCCCAAATTTCCATTAGGTACACGCGGTTTAATTTTTCACTGTCATTAAGGTCGATAAGTGAGGGGGAGGTTACACTTGGCAACCTGGTGACAGGACAATCTTCGAATATGAGGTTGTTCTGGACACGAATTTTGTATGGTGCAAATCTCTTAACAAAGTACTGGTTACGTACAGGCCGTTACGTCAGCGAGAATAAGTAGTGGGAGTAATCCTAATTATATTTGAGATTTGGCATTTATATTGAAAATTATTAAAATGAGTGAAGGCAACAATTGCCAAAATTTGGTAGACTTGGATACGGAACAATCGGTCGAACAGTGGGAAACGCGCACCGCGGTACCCATTGTTCAGGGGCAGGCGGCTAGCATGAAAGACGCGACCGCCGAAACGCAACAAAGAGCAGAAATGGAATTCTAAACTATAGAAAATGTTTCGGAATCGGAAGTGAAAATCAAATCTGAATCCCTTGATGACGAATACGGGGGGACAATTAAAGAGGAAGCCGCTACGGAAGTAAAACCGGTAGTTTCCGGGAATTTAACTGATTTATTGAATGTTTTGATTAACGAAATCAAGAGTCAATCGGCCAAGCAAGAAGATCAGGCTGCCAAGCAAGAAGCTCAGGCTGCCAAACAAGAAGCTCAGGCTGCCAAGCAAGAAGCTCAGGCTGCCAAGCAAGAAGCTCAGTCTGAAAAAATTGAACGGATGCTAGACAATCAGAACAAAGCTATTAACGTTGTTATCAACAATGTTGGAGTTGTTAACACAAAAGTTGATAAAATCAAAGAAGATATTGTTGTAATTAATACCGAAATCGGTAATCTTAAACAGGAAATGATAGGCGTTCAGGCGGAAATTGCGAGCATAAATACTCGTTTTTATTCCGAAATTAGCAGAATCGAGAAAAGTGTAGGAGAATTAGTTGCTCCGATCATCGAGAATAAGGTGACGGAACAAATTCAATTAGTGAAAAAAGAGGATCAAAAGAAGGTGGAAACTTTAAAGGCTTTAGTATCCGAAGTAGATACCAAAGTGACGAAGCAGGCTAATACCTGCGAAGAGAAAAAAAGGGAAGTAGAGACGCTTGCGACAACCACTTGCCAAGTAATTACGAGAGTGTCGGAATTAGAAAAGAAACTTGACGAAAAACAGAGCTATGTGCCAATCTATGCACATAGTTCGGAATTGTTGACGAAGGAGGAGCGGTTCGACCCATTGAAAAAAGGCGGTATACACGCGACGGATTTCATTAAGAATTGTGAAATGGTTTTACCCAGATCATGGACTAATGAGAGAAAAGTTAATGCGATTATTGATGTGTTGGCTGGTGATGCCAAGCGTTGGGGCTTAAACCTCAACATTACGAACCTGACTTTTGACGAATTTAAAAATTTGTTTCTGGCTGAATACTGGTCAGAGCAAAAACAGCAAAGTGTCTGGCGCGAATTTGTCGTATCGAGGCCTTTCGATGCGAATTCGCGCGGTTCGATGAAGGAGTTTTGTGAGGGCTGGATCCGCAAGTTGGAATACTTGCGTGATCGCCGCACGGAATCCGAAATAGTCTGGGAACTCTACACGAAGCTTCCAGATGATACAAAACGCTACGTAGGAAGCAATTACAGGACAATAAATGATTTCGTGGAAAGAGTGGAGGACGAGGACAATTGGCGCAATAATCGCGACAGTGGTAGAGGCCGTGGTAACAACAACGGGTACCACAGCAACCACAACAACGATAACCATGGGAATAATGCATACCGCAACCATGGCAGCAATAACAATAATGGTTCGGACCGTAATAACAATCGGTACAATGCAAATAATAACAGGAATGACAGAAACCAGTATCATACTAACGTGATACGGGCTTCACAGAATAGTAATAACGCTAGAGGGTGTGATCAGCCGCCTCAGCAGCATCCGGGGAGCGTACCTGCTGGGACGAGACAGGGAAACCATTAGCCGCGCCGGTGAGGGGCCGACCGGGCGTGGAGAAATTTTGGCGGCCCAGTAACAGGAGAAAACTCAGGTGTCGTCGTTATGAAAATTCCGTATGGAATAATCAACGGCGGGAGAGGTGCCAGTGTTAAGAGAAAGGAGTGCGCCCACAAGTAGTAGATCAGCTGTAGACACAGCAGTAGAAAATACATTCACTATCAGTGAGAACAATTTAAGTAGTGTTCCGTAAATCGATTATAAAGTGGCATCGGTAATACCCACAGCGGAACTGGAGATTGAGTTTAAGAATGATTCGCAATTGTTGAGAGAAGATCAGATGTCGGATAACACATCCGTCATTGAGCGAGGGGATGCAGAGAGGGATGAGGTCTGGTTAAGGCAGTTCGGTCGCTTATACGACGAACTAAGAGATTATAGGGGCCTGTACGGGAGAAGTGTTTATGGGGAGCGCGAGCAGGAGTTGCCGCGTCTCGTCCCACAGGAAGATAGTATTTGTGAAGTGATAGAAAGGTCTGGCACTAACCGGCAGACTTTACTAGAAATAGTTGATGTTAATGGGGAGCACGAGCAAGATTCGTCATGTTTCGTCCCGCAGGAGTTAGATGTTGAACTAGTAACGGAAAGTTCTGGCCCTAACCGGCAGACCTTGCCGAAAGTTGTAGTAGTAGAAGTAGCCGACCCATCCAACACAAACCTCCAGTTTAAACATTGCGAGAGTATTAAGGAGAAAGATTGCGAAAATTTTAGTGATAGCCGGACACGATTGGTAGAAAAGCACATAGATTACGGCGTGCATGAGGTTAGAGCTGACATTATACGGTCAGACGATAACAGTGTGTGTTGTGCAGATCTAGAGGAAGTAATTGCAGATACTACTGGGCACATTTCTCCAGGTAGATTGGCAGATGAGATCAATCTGACTAAAGAGGAATCAACGAAGGTGACAATTAGTGAATTGATAGCAATGCAACACTCACTAGTTGACGAGTTACAGGAAAAGGTTTCGGTATTGGAGGCGAAGCTACAGACTAAGCCTCAGGACAGACGTGTTGAAATTAAAACTGTATGTGAACAGAGGCTGAAAAAGCCGCCAGATAAACCGGATTTAGGATCAAAGCCGGATGGTTTTTTCTGGAATGACCTGGATATAGACGAGGATTTACTGTGGGAAAATAAAGAAACAGTCGAGGACAAGTGTAGACAGATAGTAGTGTCTGTTAATATGCACGACCTACAACTAAACGTGTTGATTGACACCGGTGCAGAATTGAATGCTGTATCTGGGAAAATATTTGAGTTACTGAAAGACAGACCCGGCATCGTAGTTATGCCAGTAACAGGAGTGAAAATTATCGGTGCTACTGGGAAGGCCAGTAAACCGGTCACAAAACAGATTTTTGTCAACTTCGAGATATGTGGGGCACGATTTGAACAAGAGTTTGTCGTCGTGCCAGTCTTAACTACGGAAGTAATTATCGGGTTAGATTGGCTATTAAAATACCGTGCAGTGATTAATTGCGAAAGCAAAACTTTGACATGTACGTCACAACTTAAAACAACAGTAGTTAGCTTTGACGAGGCAGGAGACGGTGTGCATAGGCAATACCAACCTATACACATTGTTACCTGGCCGGATGGTATTGATGTAGGTATGAATTTGAACTACTGTAATGTGAGGAATCTCGGCATTGACAATAATGTAGAAAGTGAATTGGAAAGTATTGTAGACGGTGTGTCAAACGTAACACACGAACAAAGACGAGGCCGACTTTCCCGTACCTATTGCCATCACAGCCATAGGGCATGGGGCAAATATGAAGCAGAATTTAAGAGAATTATGAACACCTTGAGACATGAATCGACGGGATTTTCTCCAGAGGAAATCCTGTTGGATGACAGAAGTAAAAGTTTAGTGGAAGAGATAATCAAATTCCCTCCACGGATTAACATTAGTATTGGTGTGAAAAAAGATCGTTTGCGAGAAGTAATGAAGCTAAAAGCCGATGCTCGCATACGTCGTCATGACGCTAAAGCGCGTTTTGCTAAGTTTGCGATCGGAGACTTAGTACTTGTAAAAGCTCATGAGAAATCGAGCGAGATAGACAATGAAATCTCTAAATTTAAGTTTGTTTATAATGGACCATATAAAGTCATTGGTATACCTCACACAAATGCTTATTGCTTAGAGTATCCAAGCTCTGGAAAACTATTAGTTATACGGAACATTGTAGACTTGAAATTGTACCGACCTAGGATCGATTAATACCACACAATGGGTAATTTATACAGTATGTAAAATAGAGTGTAAGATTTAACGATTTGCTAGATTGCCATGCTTTGGCTGACCAAGGTCATTAAAGAAGTTTTAATTAATAAGTAATTAATTTTGATTAATCAATTTAATTTTAATCAATTTAATCATGATCTAATCAACTGAAAAAACCAAGCTGCTAGTTTAAGTTTTCAGCTGAGTCACAGTAGATTAAGGAATGTAAATATGATTTTGTAACTTGCTGTAAGATTTAATGAATGTGTGTTTTATTAGTCACTGCCGATGTACTTAGACGCTGTTTTAAGTTTCAGGCTAGTACATGCGTGTGATGATGGACAGTGTTGAGTTATCCACTGTGATAGTATTAAGGGACTCCTTGAGATTACTCGGGAGTGAGTTTTACCTAAAGAATTCAGTGAAACGGACGTTCTGGAAATGCCGTTACACAGGCGAGTGAGATCAAGCGTGCGGCACAGGCGGGCGCAACAATACTTGCGAGGCGAAGCCGCTGTCGGCTCTTGTGCCGCTGTCGGCTCTTATGCCGCTGTCGGCATTCGTTGTACTTGCGAGTACGGAAGGCGGAATTGTTTTTCTTCCTGGACAGCTGAAAGAATTGTACTGTCAATATTTATGGTTTTTTCGATCTGCTGAACATTATTTTCTTGTTTAGCGTTAAATAGATTCTCGTGACGAGAATATTAATTATGAAAAGGTTATATAAAATGTGTAGTCTATTTAATTATTTATTTGCGTATTTTGATCTACCTGTTTTTATGACCATGCACTCTAATTAATTTTGCAAATAGTATTCCATTTCTCATAGTGTTACGAATTTTAATGATTT
The DNA here is from genome assembly GCF_023864345.2 of Schistocerca serialis cubense. Classification (NCBI taxonomy): domain Eukaryota; kingdom Metazoa; phylum Arthropoda; class Insecta; order Orthoptera; family Acrididae; genus Schistocerca; species Schistocerca serialis. The sequence continues at coordinate 1,230,578,286 of NC_064638.1, read as the reverse complement.
TGGAATAGCTAAACCATTTTCTATATTTTCTATGAATTTAAATATGTTGTCAACCTGTTTTATTTTGTGCAAGATGACAGAGTGGAATAAGATTAGGAGTGTCTCCACTCACTTATTATGGTCTAAAAATTGATTTATGGTTAATTAGACGAATGCTAAATTTTGTTGATGTTTTGAGCATATGCATTTCCGCTGTTTCTTTTTTGGGACTTTTCTGAATCTGTTTACGTTACACGAACATCCTCAGACAATGTGGGGCACGTGTAACGCCGGAAATGCATATCCTCCTATTTCCATCTATTGTACTATTATTTTTTTCCATGTTTTGTTACCTCAAAAATGATATTTCTGTCTCTTTATATATTGTAATTGTTTTACTGTTTGTATATATATATTTATGCACTTATGTCGATGTATAATTGGTTTGTTTCGTAAATATTATTTGTATTTTTACGCTGGGTCTTGCCTAGGGAAAACTGCTATCGAACGATTACATCGATAGGTCGTGTGAAGAATCAAAGTGTGTAGGATCTTTGGTAGTGTTAACTCTGCCGCGTGGAGCGCGGGCAGAGCAGGGGGAGTCTGGCGGGAGTAGTGAGTGGAGCAGGTGTGTTGTGTGTAGCTCCCGCGAGTTGCCGCGCTTTCGGGGTTTGGCAGCATGTAATTGCGCTCGACTTGCGATGATAGTTTCTGACATGGTGTCGCGGACGGGAAGCATTAGCTGGCGCACATCAAGAGCCTGTTTCGTCTGGTGACCGTGTTGAGAAGAAGGCGCCAACATCCAGCTTCTGCAACAGCGACGGCCGACAATGAGTGACTGTCGCCACCTCCTCGATCGACGGCTTCAAACCTTCAATCAACCAACAAGGAAGACTGGAAGCACGTGATGTTTTAGAACTGTATGGCAGACCTCAGCTTTTCAAATTGTTCCATTTGCCTCGCAAAATTACAGCAACTTAGCATGAACATTTGTTGCTCATTGTCCCAATTGCATTACCAAGCAGGGTCCCTTCCTTTTCCGAAATCAACCCGAGTGTCGTTGAAATTCAGATGCCAGCATTAAAGTACAATCATTCCATTTCACTGCTTTAATTTCAAAGTTCAGTTTAAGTATTCATAGCTGGCTACAATATTTAGATTACGCAAGCACAAATTAAGAGTGCGAGTTTAGTTACCGTATTTTAGCTTACCTGTGGCTGCAGCTCAGCTTGGTACGTACTAAATCTTACTATTGTTAATTGTTCAGAATCATTTAATTCAAGTTCAAAGCTAAATCTCTTATTTCTAAATTGCGTAGATTCAAGTAGCTTTTGAAATGATTGTTGAGGTAGTCCAAGACTAACCGTATTTTACTGAATTTCTATGTGCTTAAGAAAGAAAGCTTCTTATTAATTTCAGTCACTAAATTAACTTTCAGTTTTCCAGTTTTATTAATTCTTTTGCTAAATTAAGTCAGAGTGCAGCGAAAGTTATTACTTCTGACAAACTTTCAGTTTTCACACTACCCGTGTCAACCTTCAGTTGCCACGCTTCTAGTGCTAATTATATATGTAATTACCTTTCTTTTCAGTTACTATAGTAATTGTCCTTAGGACTGGCGACCGTAATTTCCCCCAAATCTCAAATATCTAATTACCGCTAGTTAATTGTTAACGTAACGGCCGCACATTTACTTTCTTCATTAACTTTACCCCTTTTCAAAATTAATTTCCACCAGTTTCATTTGCATTTTTCCTTTCATTTAGATGTAACCCTTTCCTCCCTCTTTACCGACAGATTAACTTCGGTGACGATTGCTTTTTCCCAAATTTCCATTAGGTACACGCGGTTTAATTTTTCACTGTCATTAAGGTCGATAAGTGAGGGGGAGGTTACACTTGGCAACCTGGTGACAGGACAATCTTCGAATATGAGGTTGTTCTGGACACGAATTTTGTATGGTGCAAATCTCTTAACAAAGTACTGGTTACGTACAGGCCGTTACGTCAGCGAGAATAAGTAGTGGGAGTAATCCTAATTATATTTGAGATTTGGCATTTATATTGAAAATTATTAAAATGAGTGAAGGCAACAATTGCCAAAATTTGGTAGACTTGGATACGGAACAATCGGTCGAACAGTGGGAAACGCGCACCGCGGTACCCATTGTTCAGGGGCAGGCGGCTAGCATGAAAGACGCGACCGCCGAAACGCAACAAAGAGCAGAAATGGAATTCTAAACTATAGAAAATGTTTCGGAATCGGAAGTGAAAATCAAATCTGAATCCCTTGATGACGAATACGGGGGGACAATTAAAGAGGAAGCCGCTACGGAAGTAAAACCGGTAGTTTCCGGGAATTTAACTGATTTATTGAATGTTTTGATTAACGAAATCAAGAGTCAATCGGCCAAGCAAGAAGATCAGGCTGCCAAGCAAGAAGCTCAGGCTGCCAAACAAGAAGCTCAGGCTGCCAAGCAAGAAGCTCAGGCTGCCAAGCAAGAAGCTCAGTCTGAAAAAATTGAACGGATGCTAGACAATCAGAACAAAGCTATTAACGTTGTTATCAACAATGTTGGAGTTGTTAACACAAAAGTTGATAAAATCAAAGAAGATATTGTTGTAATTAATACCGAAATCGGTAATCTTAAACAGGAAATGATAGGCGTTCAGGCGGAAATTGCGAGCATAAATACTCGTTTTTATTCCGAAATTAGCAGAATCGAGAAAAGTGTAGGAGAATTAGTTGCTCCGATCATCGAGAATAAGGTGACGGAACAAATTCAATTAGTGAAAAAAGAGGATCAAAAGAAGGTGGAAACTTTAAAGGCTTTAGTATCCGAAGTAGATACCAAAGTGACGAAGCAGGCTAATACCTGCGAAGAGAAAAAAAGGGAAGTAGAGACGCTTGCGACAACCACTTGCCAAGTAATTACGAGAGTGTCGGAATTAGAAAAGAAACTTGACGAAAAACAGAGCTATGTGCCAATCTATGCACATAGTTCGGAATTGTTGACGAAGGAGGAGCGGTTCGACCCATTGAAAAAAGGCGGTATACACGCGACGGATTTCATTAAGAATTGTGAAATGGTTTTACCCAGATCATGGACTAATGAGAGAAAAGTTAATGCGATTATTGATGTGTTGGCTGGTGATGCCAAGCGTTGGGGCTTAAACCTCAACATTACGAACCTGACTTTTGACGAATTTAAAAATTTGTTTCTGGCTGAATACTGGTCAGAGCAAAAACAGCAAAGTGTCTGGCGCGAATTTGTCGTATCGAGGCCTTTCGATGCGAATTCGCGCGGTTCGATGAAGGAGTTTTGTGAGGGCTGGATCCGCAAGTTGGAATACTTGCGTGATCGCCGCACGGAATCCGAAATAGTCTGGGAACTCTACACGAAGCTTCCAGATGATACAAAACGCTACGTAGGAAGCAATTACAGGACAATAAATGATTTCGTGGAAAGAGTGGAGGACGAGGACAATTGGCGCAATAATCGCGACAGTGGTAGAGGCCGTGGTAACAACAACGGGTACCACAGCAACCACAACAACGATAACCATGGGAATAATGCATACCGCAACCATGGCAGCAATAACAATAATGGTTCGGACCGTAATAACAATCGGTACAATGCAAATAATAACAGGAATGACAGAAACCAGTATCATACTAACGTGATACGGGCTTCACAGAATAGTAATAACGCTAGAGGGTGTGATCAGCCGCCTCAGCAGCATCCGGGGAGCGTACCTGCTGGGACGAGACAGGGAAACCATTAGCCGCGCCGGTGAGGGGCCGACCGGGCGTGGAGAAATTTTGGCGGCCCAGTAACAGGAGAAAACTCAGGTGTCGTCGTTATGAAAATTCCGTATGGAATAATCAACGGCGGGAGAGTGTGCCAGTGTTAAGAGAAAGGAGTGCGCCCACAAGTAGTAGATCAGCTGTAGACACAGCAGTAGAAAATACATTCACTGTCAGTGAGAACAATTTAAGTAGTGTTCCGGAAATCGATTATAAAGTGGCATCGGTAATACCCACAGCGGAACTGGAGATTGAGTTTAAGAATGATTCGCAATTGTTGAGAGAAGATCAGATGTCGGATAACACGTCCGTCATTGAGCGAGGGGATGCAGAGAGGGATGAGGTCTGGTTAAGGCAGTTCGGTCGCTTATACGACGAACTAAGAGATTATAGGGGCCTGTACGGGAGAAGTGTTTATGGGGAGCGCGAGCAGGAGTTGCCGCGTCTCGTCCCACAGGAAGATAGTATTTGTGAAGTGATAGAAAGGTCTGGCACTAACCGGCAGACTTTACTAGAAATAGTTGATGTTAATGGGGAGCACGAGCAAGATTCGTCATGTTTCGTCCCGCAGGAGTTAGATGTTGAACTAGTAACGGAAAGTTCTGGCCCTAACCGGCAGACCTTGCCGAAAGTTGTAGTAGTAGAAGTAGCCGACCCATCCAACACAAACCTCCAGTTTAAACATTGCGAGAGTATTAAGGAGAAAGATTGCGAAAATTTTAGTGATAGCCGGACACGATTGGTAGAAAAGCACATAGATTACGGCGTGTATGAGGTTAGAGCTGACATTATACGGTCAGACGATAACAGTGTGTGTTGTGCAGATCTAGAGGAAGTAATTGCAGATACTACTGGGCACATTTCTCCAGGTAGATTGGCAGATGAGATCAATCTGACTAAAGAGGAATCAACGAAGGTGACAATTAGTGAATTGATAGCAATGCAACACTCACTAGTTGACGAGTTACAGGAAAAGGTTTCGGTATTGGAGGCGAAGCTACAGACTAAGCCTCAGGACAGACGTGTTGAAATTAAAACTGTATGTGAACAGAGGCTGAAAAAGCCGCCAGATAAACCGGATTTAGGATCAAAGCCGGATGGTTTTTTCTGGAATGACCTGGATATAGACGAGGATTTACTGTGGGAAAATAAAGAAACAGTCGAGGACAAGTGTAGACAGATAGTAGTGTCTGTTAATATGCACGACCTACAACTAAACGTGTTGATTGACACCGGTGCAGAATTGAATGCTGTATCTGGGAAAATATTTGAGTTACTGAAAGACAGACCCGGCATCGTAGTTATGCCAGTAACAGGAGTGAAAATTATCGGTGCTACTGGGAAGGCCAGTAAACCGGTCACAAAACAGATTTTTGTCAACTTCGAGATATGTGGGGCACGATTTGAACAAGAGTTTGTCGTCGTGCCAGTCTTAACTACGGAAGTAATTATCGGGTTAGATTGGCTATTAAAGTACCGTGCAGTGATTAATTGCGAAAGCAAAACTTTGACATGTACGTCACAACTTAAAACAACAGTAGTTAGCTTTGACGAGGCAGGAGACGGTGTGCATAGGCAATACCAACCTATACACATTGTTACCTGGCCGGATGGTATTGATGTAGGTATGAATTTGAACTACTGTAATGTGAGGAATCTCGGCATTGACAATAATGTAGAAAGTGAATTGGAAAGTATTGTAGACGGTGTGTCAAACGTAACACACGAACAAAGACGAGGCCGACTTTCCCGTACCTATTGCCATCACAGCCATAGGGCATGGGGCAAATATGAAGCAGAATTTAAGAGAATTATGAACACCTTGAGACATGAATCGACGGGATTTTCTCCAGAGGAAATCCTGTTGGATGACAGAAGTAAAAGTTTAGTGGAAGAGATAATCAAATTCCCTCCACGGATTAACATTAGTATTGGTGTGAAAAAAGATCGTTTGCGAGAAGTAATGAAGCTAAAAGCCGATGCTCGCATACGTCGTCATGACGCTAAAGCGCGTTTTGCTAAGTTTGCGATCGGAGACTTAGTACTTGTAAAAGCTCATGAGAAATCGAGCGAGATAGACAATGAAATCTCTAAATTTAAGTTTGTTTATAATGGACCATATAAAGTCATTGGTATACCTAACACAAATGCTTATTGCTTAGAGTATCCAAGCTCTGGAAAACTATTAGTTATACGGAACATTGTAGACTTGAAATTGTACCGACCTAGGATCGATTAATACCACACAATGGGTAATTTATACAGTATGTAAAATAGAGTGTAAGATTTAACGATTTGCTAGATTGCCATGCTTTGGCTGACCAAGGTCATTAAAGAAGTTTTAATTAATAAGTAATTAATTTTGATTAATCAATTTAATTTTAATCAATTTAATCATGATCTAATCAACTGAAAAAACCAAGCTGCTAGTTTAAGTTTTCAGCTGAGTCACAGTAGATTAAGGAATGTAAATATGATTTTGTAACTTGCTGTAAGATTTAATGAATGTGTGTTTTATTAGTCACTGCCGATGTACTTAGACGCTGTTTTAAGTTTCAGGCTAGTACATGCGTGTGATGATGGACAGTGTTGAGTTATCCACTGTGATAGTATTAAGGGACTCCTTGAGATTACTCGGGAGTGAGTTTTACCTAAAGAATTCAGTGAAACGGACGTTCTGGAAATGCCGTTACACAGGCGAGTGAGATCAAGCGTGCGGCACAGGCGGGCGCAACAATACTTGCGAGGCGAAGCCGCTGTCCGCTCTTGTGCCGCTGTCGGCTCTTATGCCGCTGTCGGCATTCTTTGTACTTGCGAGTACGGAAGGCGGAATTGTTTTTCTTCCTGGACAGCTGAAAGAATTGTACTGTCAATATTTATGGTTTTTTCGATCTGCTGAACATTATTTTCTTGTTTAGCGTTAAATAGATTCTCGTGACGAGAATATTAATTATGAAAAGGTTATATAAAATGTGTAGTCTATTTAATTATTTATTTGCGTATTTTGATCTACCTGTTTTTATGACCATGCACTCTAATTAATTTTGCAAATAGTATTCCATTTCTCATAGTGTTACGAATTTTAATGATTTTGGAATAGCTAAACCATTTTCTATATTTTCTATGAATTTAAATATGTTGTCAACCTGTTTTATTTTGTGCAAGATGACAGAGTGGAATAAGATTAGGAGTGTCTCCACTCACTTATTATGGTCTAAAAATTGATTTATGGTTAATTAGACGAATGCTAAATTTTGTTGATGTTTTGAGCATATGCATTTCCGCTGTTTCTTTTTTGGGACTTTTCTGAATCTGTTTACGTTACACGAACATCCTCAGACAATGTGGGGCACGTGTAACGCCGGAAATGCATATCCTCCTATTTCCATCTATTGTACTATTATTTTTTTCCATGTTTTGTTACCTCAAAAATGATATTTCTGTCTCTTTATATATTGTAATTGTTTTACTGTTTGTATATATATATTTATGCACTTATGTCGATGTATAATTGGTTTGTTTCGTAAATATTATTTGTATTTTTACGCTGGGTCTTGCCTAGGGAAAACTGCTATCGAACGATTACATCGATAGGTCGTGTGAAGAATCAAAGTGTGTAGGATCTTTGGTAGTGTTAACTCTGCCGCGTGGAGCGCGGGCAGAGCAGGGGGAGTCTGGCGGGAGTAGTGAGTGGAGCAGGTGTGTTGTGTGTAGCTCCCGCGAGTTGCCGCGCTTTCGGGGTTTGGCAGCATGTAATTGCGCTCGACTTGCGATGATAGTTTCTGACATGGTGTCGCGGACGGGAAGCATTAGCTGGCGCACATCAAGAGCCTGTTTCGTCTGGTGACCGTGTTGAGAAGAAGGCGCCAACATCCAGCTTCTGCAACAGCGACGGCCGACAATGAGTGACTGTCGCCACCTCCTCGATCGACGGCTTCAAACCTTCAATCAACCAACAAGGAAGACTGGAAGCACGTAATGTTTTAGAACTGTATGGCAGACCTCAGCTTTTCAAATTGTTCCATTTGCCTCGCAAAATTACAGCAACTTAGCATGAACATTTGTTGCTCATTGTCCCAATTGCATTACCAAGCAGGGTCCCTTCCTTTTCCGAAATCAACCCGAGTGTCGTTGAAATTCAGATGCCAGCATTAAAGTACAATCATTCCATTTCACTGCTTTAATTTCAAAGTTCAGTTTAAGTATTCATAGCTGGCTACAATATTTAGATTACGCAAGCACAAATTAAGAGTGCGAGTTTAGTTACCGTATTTTAGCTTACCTGTGACTGCAGCTCAGCTTGGTACGTACTAAATCTTACTATTGTTAATTGTTCAGAATCATTTAATTCAAGTTCAAAGCTAAATCTCTTATTTCTAAATTGCGTAGATTCAAGTAGCTTTTGAAATGATTGTTGAGGTAGTCCAAGACTAACCGTATTTTACTGAATTTCGATGTGCTTAAGAAAGAAAGCATCTTATTAATTTCAGTCACTAAATTAACTTTCAGTTTTCCGGTTTTATTAATTCTTTTGCTAAATTAAGTCAGAGTGCAGCGAAAGTTATTACTTCTGACAAACTTTCAGTTTTCACACTACACGTGTCAACCTTCAGTTGCCACGCTTCTAGTGCTAATTATATGTGTAATTACCTTTCGTTTTCAGTTACTATAGTAATTGTCCTTAGGACTGGCGACCGTAATTTCCCCCAAATCTCAAATATCTAATTACTGCTAGTTAATTGTTAACGTAACGGCCGCACATTTACTTTCTTCATTAACTTTACCCCTTTTCAAAATTAATTTCCACCAGTTTCATTTGCATTTTTCCTTTCATTTAGATGTAACCCTTTCCTCCCTCTTTACCGACAGATTAACTTCGGTGACGATTGCTTTTTCCCAAATTTCCATTAGGTACACGCGGTTTAATTTTTCACTGTCATTAAGGTCGATAAGTGAGGGGGAGGTTACACGGAGATGAATGAGGCGGAGGAGTTGGTCATCAGCAGCGAAGTAAGGACAGATAGAACGATAGGAGGAGGCATCAGATGGAGGCTTGTTGGGTTTGGAGAACATCAGTATATGGGAGGCTTTCCACAGGTCGGGATAAAAGCCAGTGGCAAGGATGACATTGTAGAGGGTGGCAAGGACTGAAAGGAAGGAGGGAGGGCAGTGTTTGAGGTGGCAGTAGGTAATGCAGTCGTGGCTGGGAGCAGTTTTGCATTTAGTGCGGAGTGTGAGGTTGATGTACTGTGTAGTGATGGAAGTTCAGTCGGTGGTCTGTGGCCCAAGTACTGGAAGCTAGGAGCAAAGGGAGGAACAGAGGTATTCATACGGTCCATGACGTCAGGGAAGAGGGAATAATCAAAGAGGTTATCGTCTGGGATGGAAAAAAACATCAGAGAGGTGAGAGGCAAAGTGGATGGCCTTACTGAGGTTGTCAGGAAAGGGACGGTCATTAAGGAAGAGAGGATACTGGGGGGTGGGGCGGTTCCCAGTAAGGCAGTGGAAAGCAGACCAATACTTGGAAGAGTTTATGGGGAGCGTGATGTTGAGTTGTGTACATGTCTGGCGCCAGGCAAGGCGTTTCTTCACAGTAAGCAGGTTGCGGATGTGTCGTTGTAATTGCCGGTGGCGGGTAAGTGTATCCCGGTCACGAGTGCGGAGGAAAGAGCGGTAGAGGCGGCGGTACTCTCAAAGGAGAAGGACAGCCTGTGGAGGCGGGGCAGGGTGGTGAGGGTGGATGGCTTTGGTGGGGATATGGGTGGCGACGGCGTCAGACAAGGTCTGGTGCAGGAAGGCAGCAGTACGAGAGATGTCATCAGGAGATTGGAGGATATGGTCGTGGCCGTCAACCTGGGTGTGAATGGAGTCTCGGTAGGCATTCCAGTTGGCATGGGAGTAGTCATGGACAAGTTTAGGAGGGACGTCGGGGCAAGGAGCGTTGCGGGGATGGCGACCATTAGAGATAGTGAGGAGAACAGGAGCATGGTCACTGCCAATGAGGTCAAGGAAATCTGCGGTGATGCAGCCAAGGAGGTTGGGAGAGGCAAGGACCACATCGGGAGTGGTGTTGGATTCGGGTTGGGTGTACTGAGGCAGGGGAACCAGGTCTCCCTGGAGGGTGGTGAGAAACTGATACTACCGCTGGAGGTTGGCAGGATCGCGGCTGTGGATATTGAGGTCGTCGGCAATCACGTAGGTGGAGAAGGTGCGGTCAATGTGGGCCAGGAAATCGTATGGGATGGGGGTGCGAGGGCGGACATAAATGGTGGCACAGGTGATGGTAAGGGTGGGGAAGAAGAGGCTGAGGGTGAGATGCTCGGCAGGATTGTTAAGGAGAGGTTGGGGCCGGACAGGGAGGTGCTTGAGGTGGCCTTTAGCAACTCCGACATGCGCCAGAGGGTATGGGTTATTGGTGCAGTGAAGGGTGTAAGGAGCCTATGGAGATGGAGATATAGGGTTGAAGGAAGGTTTCATTTAGGATGAAGGCATCCACGCGGTGCTGACGGAGAGTGTGTAGGAAGAGGAGTTTGTGGGTGGGCAGGGAGCGAATGTTGTGGTACAGGATACGGTAGGGTTGTTGCACTATGGGAGGGGAGAGTTAGACGAGGGTGGTGAGGGGGGTGAAGTTGAAGTGGGCCTAGTTGTGGGAGTATGTGCCATAGGTGGAAAGATGGAAGATGGAACGGGCAGCGAGGACGATTTGGGAAAGTGTGTGGGAGCGCTGGAAGGGGTGGATGTTTTGGAGCACAATGGTGATGAAACGGATGATGTCCTCTGCAGTAGGTGGAGGGTGGATCGAGTTGTTGGGGTGGATGGGGTCATCAACAGGACGGACAGGGACAGTGAGTCCAGGGGTGACTGGAGGAGGTTTCGCTTTACACTTCAAGGAGTAGGTAGGATGTGGTTCGTTACAAGTGTTGCAGGAGGGCGGAGAGGTGAGGTTGGGGCAATTCTTGAGGAAGTGTGAAGCTTTGCAGTGGGGACAAGTAGGGGGGTTATTGCAGGCAGAGGTAACATGGTTGTTGTATGTGAGACAGCGTTGGCAGCGGTAGGATTGAACTGGGGAACGGGAGGGGTCCACCTTATGATGGCGATTGTAGATGAGGGCTCCCTCAATGAGGAGGCGGTCAATGGAGGAGGAGGATTCGGTGAATATCCGCATGATAAAAGTCGGCCCAGCATCACTGAAGATGCGACGGGCCGAGTGGATTTCAATGTCGGGCCGGGAGTTGGGTTCCGTCAACACCTCATCCTCTGTGATCACGGGGCTAAGCTTCTTGATCACAGCGGTGAAGGTCGGCGGACGTCGGGAAGGTTGAGGCTGACGGGGAGAGGATGGGCTGTGGTAGGGGGTGAGTCTCTTGGGCCAGCGAACCACGAATAGATATCGGCAAGCAACGACCTTCTAAGAACACAATCCACATATACCAAATCTTCCTCATAGATATTGCCAATGGGGCAGCTAGAGAGATAGTCGATACTACACCTGAGCCAGTGCTGCCAGACACAACAGTCTACTAACTCAATGGCGCCACGGCTCAGGGATAAAAAAAATAAAATTGTGTTTCGCTAAAGGTGGTCCCCATCCAAATATGTAAATTCATGTTACTTCTGGTAGTGGGGGAACCTGAAAGATTGTGTTCCCAGACTTCCTGATCTGAAGAGTAGCACACAATGATGTCACTCTGATTACATCTGACATGCTGTGTACAAATGCTGATCATGCTGTGTGTCAGATGCAGCATGTTGCTGAGTCACAAGACCCTGTTGAACACGTGTTGTAACTGGTGACCATATCCTGATAAACGTGCCAAAACCACCGTCGCAATGTGTTTGACCGTTCCTCGCCTTTTCCTGCAATCCATGCTACATTCTGACTGCTTACTGTGCCGTATTTTCACTAGTGGCATATAGAGAAACTATTATTTTTGCATACTTCCCGAGTGCACCAGTTAATTATTATATTATTACTATTATTATTATTATTATTACTATTATTCTTACTAATTACGTATTATGGCCATCATTGGACCACTCCAGCCAACTTTAAACAAAGAATTTATCAGTTTCCTGTCAGCCCAGTACTTCTTCATTCTCTCGGATCTCATCCTTCTTTCTTCATTGGAAATCACCCTTCCTATTGTCTGTTTGTTGATTGTCGTTTGCAGTCTGGTTTGTTTGTCTGTGAGTTTCCTGGTTTTGTCAGTTTTGTTTCTTAGGTCTTTCAATGTAATCTGTAGCTCATCCATATCTTCCTTGATTTCTGTAATCCACTTAATGTTTCACTTTCTATTCCACAATTTTTTTTACTATTCTTCTGATGATCCTGTTCTCTGGTGTTCTGATTAGATGTCCGAAAAATGAAATGCGTTTCTTCCTGATTTTACTCATTACCGGTTCTACTTCCTTTTAGGCTGTTTCATTTGTCGCTACTCTCCAGTGTCCATCTTTCTGGTACGATTTGTTGATGCACGTTCTGATGATTCTTCTCTCTTTTTGAGTATTTTGTCTATTTGTGCAGTGTTAGTTGTTTTGAAGATGGCTTTACTTGCTTATGTTATTTCTGGTAGAGTGGCTGTTTTGTAGTGTTTTAATTTTGTTGCTATTGACAGACTCTTTTTCGTTGTAGGTGTTCTTGGTGATATATTGTGCTCTAGTCAATTTGCTTGTTCTGTTATGCCATGTTCGATTTTCGTTGAGGTTATATGTTATGATTTCTCCCAGACATTTAAATTTATCTACAGTTTTGATTTCTTGGTTTCCTATGGCAATTTTGTTTATGAGTGGTGGGTCAGTTAGCATGATGACTGTTTTTCCAAAAGATATTCCAAGACCAATTTTCTGTGCTATTTCCTGTAGTGAGATATCTTATTGTTTGGTTTCCTGAACACTGTTGGACAAGAGAGCAAGATCATCAGCAAATCCGAGACAATTTAAACTTATGTTTGTAACCTCCGCATGTGACAGAGTGCTCGTTAAAGCCGGTGCTAAGGCAAGTGAGTGGGGTTCACCTTATGAGAAAGGATTTTCGTATAGATATCTACCGCGTGTACCTGAATGGTGGCAAATCAGACTTACATCCCTTATGTAATAACAATGATACGTCAAGTAAGTTCGAAATGCAATTACACGTCAGGATGGACCAAAAGTAACTCTGAAGATGCTACCAATTTGTTAATAATACGGTCGCCAGCCTAATTAGGCATTAACTGAGTTTCTTCCCTGTACAAGTTGGTTTATATTAATGCAAAACAACAAGTAGTAACACTGCACAATATAGTAGAATTTTAGAACCAGAAAATCTATTGAACTGATAGTTTCACGTTCTGTATGGAAAAAAACCATGAATACATTACACTACACTATAATGTACACCACAAAACTTTATACTGTGTATTAATCTGATTAAAATCGGGCATAGGTTACCCTAGAAATATCACTTTCATGCCACACCCAAAATGTCAATTTTGATAAAGATAAAACACTGATAAATTTTGACTTTCACTTTTGCTGGTCAAACCAATTTAGAACACTTCAGAATTCTAATGAATAAGAGGAGGGGGGGGGGAACCCATAAACTGTTATGCTCCCTGTATTAAAAAAATGATTACTGAATTTATTATGCGTTTAAGATTTCCAGTATGTAAGCTACTACTCTTTTCATCTTATTTACTGCTCATTTAAATACCTTTATATTTGTCTCGAAATAATTAACTTCATTAGTATATCAATATTAAAGTCATCTTTCAACTTCATTAGACTTTCGTTATTCATTTACTGGTTCATTAACGAAACATTTCTTTAAACACCATTCTAACGTAGCTAGGTCTGCAAATAATTATTATTAACAAAAACTTTAATTTTCATTTTGGGACACTCTGATTGCACAACATTTGGAAAGGACCCTGTCTAGGTTAGTTGTGCGGATAATTAAATTATGGGAAAGTTCTGGCAAAATTTAGGTTATTATTGCACAGTTCACTCTCTGATCCATACGAATACAGTACTAAAAAATTCAACCTGCTAGTATCGATGCGGTGATTGGCGGGCGGCGAGGTGGCGAGGCATTGAAACTCATTTACAGTTTTCTTAACATAATGGCATGAAACAAAGAAGAAATGAAATCAGAACATCAAATACACAAGTTTATCGAAAAATCAGAAGAAAAAATATTATTTATATGTACAATAGTACAGCGTCGTTGATGTTACATGTTGTCTTTGGGTATTCCAATTTGGATGTTCTTTGGGTTAGTCTTGTACCATTCCCTCATTATGTATACTAAAGCACAGTTGAATAGCAGGGGTGCCAAGCAATCTCCTTGTCTTAAACCTGTTTTTATGAAGTCTGGCTCAGAGAGTTCCCCCCTGAACTTGACTTTTGATACAGTGTTGGTTATGATGAGTTCTATCAGTTGGATTAATTTTGTATGGAGCCCGAAAATTCTTAAGATTTTTGACATTGAAGGTCTATGGATACAGTCATATGCTTTTTTAATGTCCACGAAGGTTATTACACGAGGTTTATTTCGTTTCTTGTAATATGCTATGGCTAATTTTAGAGTGATGATCAGTTCTGCACAGCTTCTCCAAAGTCTAAAGCCTCCTTGGTATTCACCTAATTCTTCCACGGTCTTTGATCCTCTTGTATAGGATTCTGGAGAAAATCTTGTATGTACAGTCTAAGAGAGAGATACCTCTGTAATTATGTGGGTTGCTTTTATCTCCTTTTTTGTGGAGTGGGTGGATAATGGCTGTGGTACAATGTTCGAGAAACTTGTCTGTTATCAAGATTTTTGTTAGGGCTATGTGTTAGGATGTTCGAACTGTATCACTGGTATATTTCCACATTTCTGCAAAAACTTGGTCTTCTCCGCATGCCTTATAATTTTTCATCTCTCTGAGTGCCATTTCCACCTCTTGGATTACTGGAGGATCTATGACATCAGGTGGAGTCTTTATTGGTGTGTCTCCATATATTGCTAAAAGTTCCTGGTGTTCTTCACAATTCAAAAGTTTGTTAAATGCTTTTGCCATGATTTTGGCATTTTACTTGTCATTGTCTGTCATTTTTCCATCTTCTCTTTTCAGCATTAACGTGGGAGGGGCAAATTTTTGTAATTGCCTTCCAAACATTTTGTAAAAGTCTCTTGAATTGGTTTTGTGGTAATTTTCTTCTATTGAATCAATTAGATCTTTCTGTGATTTCTCTTGGTTTGCCTGATAATTTGTGTGACGTTTTTCCTGATATTTTTGAGGTTGGCTGCATTTTCTTCTGTTTTGTGTGTTTGAAATTTTAACCATGCATGATGTCTTTCTTCATGAATTTTGTCACATTCTGAGTTCCACCAGACATGTCTTTTACATGGGTTCAATGGGGCTCAATTTTCTGTTTGTTGCCTGAGAATTTAAGGCAGTTCTTCTAAATTATTTTTCAGTTTTATGTTTTATGTGACTTCTCTATATTTATCATTTCTAATGAATTTGTGGGGATCGAAGTTCCTCTTTTGTTTATTGCACTTTGGTTTCTTTTTTAGTGGTGTGAACTTAATTTTGATTTTGACAATGTAATGATCTGAAACTGTATCTACTCCTCTTAATACCTTAACACTGTAGATTTCTCAGTGGAAGAATTTGTTTATAAATACATGACCCAGGTGCCATTCTCCTTTTCTCCAATCAGGTTGATACCAAGTTTTAAGTTTGTTTGGCCTCCTTTTGAAGTATATGGACTATGAGATCAGTTTATGTTCCCTACGGGGTTCAACAAGTCTTTGACCATTCTTATTTGTTTGTTCATGTGGAGCCCATTTCCCAATGATATCCTGGTATTTCTTTTTATTTGGTTTATTGTTTGGTCAAGGAGATCCTAAAACTTTTCCACTTCTTTCCCAGACTTTGCTAGAAAATTCTTCTCATTAGTAGGGGTATGGGCATTAATGATGGTATAAATTTTGTTGGATGCTTTTAAACTCAAAGTTTCAGTTCTAGGGGAGATGGCTTGAAAACCGATAATCGAATATATTATTTTCACAGTAACTATAAAACCAGTTCCAAATTGGGGACATTCTTTCATAACCCTTATTCCAGGTTTCCCACTGTAAATTCTGTAGCCTTGTGATTCGAATGGTTCTTCTGTAGTATTTCTCATTTCCTGGAGTCCTGCTACTAAAATTTTCTTTTCTCTAATTCATCCGTGAAATTCTTTAGTTTTCCTGCTTTAACTAGAGAATTAATATTATGAGTTGCACTGTAGTTGATCTGATCTAGTTTGATACTGTTCTTATGAACAGGGGTAAGAATGGGTGATTGCCAATGCTCCGACTCACTGACGCCGTCTAGGTGGCTGTCCACCGAATCCGATGTAGCCTTTTCCTGCATTATTGGACAGGACAGTGGAAATTTTTTCCTAAAAGACCTTTCCATGGTTGACTTTCGATGGTAGTTAACCTTGGGTGGAGCAAGCTCCGATTTACAACTACGATTGTTAACCGCAGAAGCACAACCCTAGATGTTCAGTTAATTATCTCAGAGTCAATCCTGGTATGTTGCCCACGCTCTTCTTGGATTCTAAACTAGAGATGTGGCCATGATACATATAACCATTGTCCTCATTCACTGATGATGCATAAGAACTAAATAACAGGTGAAAGTGTTTGGAGCAGAATGTGTACATATTTGGTTATTTATTTAAGAGCATCTGCTGAAGACTGCATAGCATCAAAGTTGCAGGTCACGACATATTTCAATTTAAATCAGTTACTGAAATCATAATTCGTGCTAGCACATGCAGAAAGGTGGTGACTATTGTCGTGCTGATGGAGCGACCGAACGTCCAAGGACGCCACATCATCATGGCAGGCTTCAAAGTGTGCCTACAGAAAGTTCTTGGAAAGTCAGCACAACAATACATAAGGCACAAACTAAAGGTTAGACACGATTTGCGAGGCCAGATGGCCCTTGGACGAGTCCAAGGAATGTGCAGCCGAGGAAAGACAGTCCACCAGAAAGAAACATTTTACAAAAGTAATAATTAAGGGCGAATTATTTCAGGAGGTGTTCCGGAAGAGTATCCACTGGAGGAACTGGAAGAATATCCACTGGAGGAACAACAATTTGACTAGGAAAATAATTTGTAATATGGTTTGCCTGACGTCACTGAAATGATGAAAGTTATAAGTAGGAAAGGAAGACTAATGTGTGCATAAGGACTCATCGGGGCTTCGCTAAGGTCAGCCTATGTCAGATGCAGTCCTCCTCAGTTACATCATAAACTTTGCTGCTACAGATTGTCGCTGATGGCGGTCTGGTCGCAACCATGGGGCTAAAGTATTTTTCGCCTTGGAGAAAGTGCTGGCAAATTCGAAAGCTATCCTGGCGATTCAAGTCTAAGTTCTGTGTTGGTCTGTAAACACTGTGTACTCCTTGTTTCTTCAGAATTTTTGCTATTCTGTGCGTTGATTTCCTTGTATGTTTAAGCATCCGATTTCCTTTTATAATTTCGTCGTGAGTGGTATTGTTTTGTGTGTCTGTGTGCACTACAGTGTCTGTGCTCTTTTTGAGCTTTTGTAGTGTTTATATTCTCTCATTGTTTTCATTTTTCTTTAGTTATGTTACGATTCTGTGGTAGGTAGTATGTTTGTGTTATATGGGTGTTACATCCATGACCAAAAATCTATTCTGTGAAAATGGAACATCAACAACACATTCCATTTCCGCAATATTTTACGGTGCAAGTTTTAAGTGATTTATCCTGTATACGTAAAACAAACGTGTATTACAAGCCATTGAAGATGCTTCACAAAACAAACTGCCCGTCATTTATTTACAAACACGAAATATATCTCGATGAAGAAGCGAAGGTTAATGCTCCGCTGATAATGTCGCCATTAGAGGACGAGCAAAAGCTCAGATTACGGAATGGGGATAGACGGTGAAGGACGGGATGGATATCTACCATGTCTTTTCAAAATAGCCCTTTCATCAATCACCTTAACCGTCGCAATTCCAACGTATTTCCAATAACGTGTAATTTTAAAAAATTGTTAATTGTTTTTGACACATTAACTACAGACTTTTAAGAGGTACTGGTGCGTAAGTAGTGTCGAGAACTTGAACATTTCTTTTAGCACACTCTTAGAAATATCAACATACTTTCAGTAATAAGTACGGCCAACAGACGATTTTTTAAAAAAATACAAATATCGTTAATTATTATTGCCTTTTACGCAAAGTATACATTTAAACTGATATTGCTGTGTAAGTAGGATGCTGAACCTGAAAATATTGAGCATGACACACTTTGTGAAAAGTCACATCTACTACCGAGACAAATTTACGAGTAAAGTTTAACTGGAAAATTTAAAACATTTATGTAATGTGGTATAAAATTTCACTAAAATATTTGTTTTTCAAAATTTTGACCTATAAAATACCTGACTAGGTTGGGCACAAAGTACCTCCCCCCCCTCCCCACCCCCTCACCCCCCCGTCTCCTTGGTATTACGTGTGCTAAATGATGGAGTAAACCCGTAGGAAACCCAAATTTGACGGCGCTAACTGGTTTTGAACCACCGTCCTACCGAATACGAGTCGAGTGTCCAGAATGTGCAGTATGCGCGCTCTAAAATCCCCAGGTGTGTTAAGAGTATCTGCTGTATGAGGATTCGATGGATGAACCTTGCCTTTTACGGGCTGTTCCATTTCCCTGCAGAATACTTTCTTCCAGGAGCGTTAGTCTTGAATTGTATGGAGGAGACCTTGTGTTAAGTTTGGGAAGTAGGAGAAAGCTGGGAGGTGCTAGAAGCAGATCCATTTCTACCATTAAGCAACATTAGGCGATCGCCTAGGGAGGCAAAATTTTAGGGGCGGCAAAGGGCGAAAAGGAAAAAACAGATTACAATGAAACAGCGAAAAAGTTGGGCAAATGAGGGGAAAAAGTGGAACATAGGAGAAAAAGAAAAAAATCGAATTGTTTTCAAAAGCATACTTAACAGTTACTTACTTTCACGATTGTACACACATTGCCTCTACTTGCTTCAAAATTAAAGCAGCCTTCCTTTAAACAAGCACAAAATCCACCCCTCATCGGGATTCGAACCTGGACCCGTCTCGGACGAATGATCAAAAACCGACCACTTCGACCACTGGCGTTAAAAAAAAAGAAAAGTCGTAGAATTCTCAATAGAAAATGCAAACAAGGTATTATTTAAAACTTCCTGGCAGATTAAAACTGTGTGCCAGACCGAGACTCGAACTCGGGACCTCTGCCTTTCACGGGCAAGTGCTCTACCGTCACCACAAAAAGCTATTAATTTATCTAATGGAATTTGCAATTTTCTGAAAGTGTCTGGACGAAATTTTGCGATTGTCTCCGATGTTTCGTTATTCAGCGAATCGAACCTCAACAGATTCTGTAGGATTACGTCAGTTACAGAAAAGTTCTGCAACGTCCGCAGGAGAGCTTCTGCAAAGTTTGGAAGGTAGGAGACGAGATACTGACAGAAGTAAAGCTGTGAGGACGGGGCGTGAGTCGTGCTTGGGTAGCTGAGATGGAGCCGGCCGGTGTGGCCGTGCGGTTCTAGGCGCTTCAGTCTGGAACCGCGTGACCGCTACGGTCGCAGGTTCGAATCCTGCCTTGGGCATGGATGTGTGTGATGTCCTTAGGTTAGTTAGGTTTAAGTATTTCCAAGTTCTAGGGGACTGATGACCACAGATGTTAAGTCCCATAGTGCTCAGAGCCATTTGTACCATTTTATATCAGATGGAGCCTGCACGGTAGCTCAGCGTGTTCGGTCAGAGGGTTAAGTGCCCTCTGTAATAAAAACCTGAGTTAATCGATGAACAACGAACTTAAACGGATGTCTTACGACGTCCGCCCCGAGCACCGAGCAGATGCAACGAACAAAAGCGAACAAAATGAGATTAAAAAAAAAAGAAGCTGGTAGAGCACTTGGCCACGAAAGGCAAAGGTCCCGAGTTCGAGTCTCGGTCCGGCATACAGTTTTAATCTGCCAGGAAGTTTCATACGAGCGCACACTCCGCTGCAGAGTGAAAATCTCACTCACGGTATTATATATTTATTTAACAGCTTCAAAGTGGATGCCGAAAAAGATGATATTTATTAGCCCTCGTCCTAAAAATATTTCGGTTAAAACAGAAACGAAATAATACCACGATTAAGCAGATGACCTAATTTGATGCTTCACAATGTCTCGCATCAGTATAGCATAATTCCTAAATTAAAGGAAAAATTCATTCGTACCAGAAAATAATTCCACATCTAAATATTTAACCATTTCCTTAAAATTAAATTAAATAAGTAATTGGTGCCAAATTTGGATGCACTGGTATGTTGAGCTGAATTCTGCTGTAAAATGTTCAGTTCATTCGTCCTATTTCAGTTATTTTGGAAAATTTCGAAAACTGAGGACAAAAATAAGAAACTGAGGTCATTCGTCGTCGGCTATCAGTTTTAAAGCAATCGAGAATAGTACATGAAAATTGATGACTGTCCCCATACAACGAAGACGGCTGGTCACATTAGTTTAATGAATAAAAGTACCGGGTGATCAAAAAGTCAGTATAAATTTCAAAACTTAATAAACCACGGAATAATGTAGATAGAGTGGTAAAAATTGACACAAATGCTTGGAATGACATGGGGTTTTATTGGAACAAAGAAAAAAAAAACGCTCAGAAAATGTCCGACAGATGGCGCTGGACAGCAAAACTGCTACCGTGACGGGTGAGAGGTACGCCGATATGTTACAGAATCGCATCATCCCCAGCCTGGCTGATAAACACCTGCTGGAACGTACGATGTTTATGCAGGATGGCGCTCCACCCCATATTGCTAGACGCGTGAAAGATCTCTTGCGCGCGTCGTTTGGTGATGATCGTGTGCTCAGCCGCCACTTTTGTCATGCTTGGCCTCCCAGGTCCCCAGACCTCAGCCCGTGCGATTATTGGCTTTTGGGTTACCTAAAGTCGCAAGTGGAACTTGATCGACCGACATCTCTATGGATGCTGAAAGACAACATCCAACGCCAATGCCTCACAATAACTCCGGACATGCTTTACGGTGCTGTTCACAACATTATTCCTCGACCACAGCTATTGTTGAGGAATGATGGTGGACATATTGAGCATTTCCTGTAAAGAACATCATATTTGCTTTGTTTTACTTTCTTATGCAAATTATTGCTATTCTGACCAGATGAAGCACCATCTGTCGGACATTTTTTGAAATTTTGTATTTTTTTGGTTCTAATAAAACTCCATGTCATTCCAAGCATGTGTGTCAATTTGTACCTCTCTATCTACATTATTCCGTGATTTATTCAGTTTTCAAATTGATACTGACTTTTTGATCACCCGGCATAACAGGAGATTTGCATTGTTATAAGGTCACGTTAGTTTAATGAATAAAAGTGTAATAGGAGATTTGCATTGTTGTACTGTGGATGTTAATGGTGGTGGAGGATTGGGAGGGAGGAGGGGGCTGGGGTGAAATCGGGGAGGCGGACGTTAGTAGGAAAAGACAGGGTATTAGTTTGCAGTTCTTGCCTAGGGCAGCAAAACACCTAGCCGTGGCCCTGGCTGAAAGTCTTGAACTTGTGAAGGTGGGTCACGAGTCGTGGATAACTGAGGTCAATGTCGGCTCAAGCACTTGTTTATAGTGTAAAACCCTAAGATTGACGCGTTTCGGAAGTCAAGCTTCCATCATCAGAGTAATAAAAAGTAAAAGAACCTGTTAAAACTCTATACTGCAGGCTAAAGGCGAAGTTCCGGTTCGAGTCCCAGTCTGGTACACGATTTTAATCCGCCAGGAGCTTCTGAACGAGCCACGGCGCTCGGTTAGAGGATTAGCCACAGAGGACTCCGGACGAGCGCAACTTCATTGCGCGAGAAGTGAGCGTGACAACTCTCAGGCTTTTCGCAGCTTTTCTGCGTCTGGCAGCTTGGAGTGAAGCCGGATGGAAAGGACGCTTGTTGAAGCGACGGGTCGGTCGGCGAGTCACGAACCAAGACACACGTGTGTGTGTGTGTGTGTGTGTGTGTGTGTGTGTGTGTGTGTGTGGCGCGCGCGCAGCTGTGCTGGGAAGCAGGGGGGCGGCGGAGGGCCTCAGTCAATACGGCGGCGGCGCGGATAATTCATGTGGGGGTGTGGTGGGGGTGGCGGTCACAGCACGACAGCCGCAGCCCGGCGCTTCCTGCCTCGCCCTCTGCCCTCATCCCGCCCTTCCTCGCCGCTTCCTTCATTTCCTCTCGTTCGTCGGCCGCTTCCTCGCCTGGCGGCTTTTCTTCCTCCACCGGCGGTCGCAGCGAGCTCGGGGCCGCCGTGCTCCTTCAGACATCGTGCTGTGTGTGTGTGGCGAGCGGCTGCCCCACGTTTGCAGCCGCCAGTGTAATGTAGTCCGGCCCCAATGGGAGAAGCGGTCGTCCCAACCGAGCGGCATGATTGCCAGCCCTTACTTAAGGAATCAACTGATGTTAATGGGCCGGCCAAAAGCTGCCTGGTACAGTGTTCTGCACCTACGTCCGCACTCAGCACAGTCAAGCAAGGGAAATTAGGGGAGCTAAGTCGTTTAGTCGCAAATTTTTGGACATTGGTGGGAGGGAGTAGGAGGATACAAACTGACTTGGACAGGATTTGTGATTGATGTAAAGAATGGCAGTTAACTCTATAGATAGATGTAAATTAACGCAGATGAATAGGAAAAAGAATCCTGTAATGTTTGAATACTCCATTAGTGGTGTAGCACTTGACACAGTCGCGTCGATAAAATATTTCGGCGTAACATTGCAGAGCGATATGAAGTGGGACAAGCATGTAATGGCAGTTGTGGGGAAGACGGATAGTCGTTGCATGGGGGCTTAATTAAATAAAATGCAAATATTTTTAGTAGCTGACTGTACGGTTACGCAGTCTCGTAAACGGTTGGCCCTGACTAGTATTTGTACGCAATCTGACTGCATAGAACAACAACAAAGAATGAAACAAAATTTCCGTTAACACAATTAATTAATTAAGTCACCAGCAACTATAAAACCTAGGAAACAACAAAACACAAGTGTAGCTGTTCTGTGTGTGGAAGTGTGATTCAACGTACACATCTGGCACGGTTCTTCTTCAATAAGACAAGAAATTTTAAATACCATTTATACTGAAGTAATTAAAAAAAATAGAAATACTATAATTGCGTAAGGAAACCAGAATTACACTCTAATACAAGAACACGAGCCAGATGCTTTGTTGACTGAACCTGTAATTTATTTATTTAAGACACTGAAATAATAAAAAAAAGGGAATTTTTTTACCTTCATATATATTGACGAAAAGCACTCTGATCATTACAGTATCTCCATTCGAACAACATCTGCTGTCTAGCCCATCAAACAACTGCATAAAACATGGAACAAGCACTCCCTACTACAACATCTCAACACCGACTCACTACTACTACTCCACAACAAGCACTGACTACAGCCACAAAAATGGTTCAAATGGCTCTGAGTACTATGGGACTCAACTGCTGTGGTCATAAGTCCCCTAGAACTTAGAACTACTTAAACCTAACTAACCTAAGGACATCACACACATCCATCCCGAGGCAGGATTCGAACCTGCGACCATAGCGGTCGTGCGGTTCCAGACTGTAGCGCCATTAACCGCTCGGCCACTCCGGCCGGCTACAGCCACATCTCGACAAGCACTGCCCACCACGACTTCTCGACAAGAACTCTTCACCACGACTTCTCGACAAGAACTTTTCACTACGACATCTCAGCAAGCATTGCCAGTGGAGGCGGCTGAATAAAAACTCTTTGGCGCAATCTCTGGCGCTGTGGCTCAGTGTAGCCACCTTTCATCGTCTTCGGTTCATTGGTAGAATTTCGGCAAGATGTGGTTCATCTGTAAAGGAGACCGCTTATAAAACACTAATACGACCTATTCTTGAGTTCTCCTCGAGCCTTTGGGATCCCTATCAGGTCAGATTGAGGGAGGACATAGAAGCAATTCAGAGGCGGGCTGATAGATTTGTTACTGGTAGATTTGATCATTACGCGAGTGTTACGGAAATGCTTCAGGAATTCGGGTGGCAGGCTCTAGAGGAAAGGAGGAGTTCTTTTCGTGAATCGCTACTGAAGAAATTTAGAGAATCAGCATTTGAGGCTGACTGCAGTATAATTTTACTGCCGCCAACTTACATTTCGCGGAAAGACCACAAAGATAAGATAAGGGAGATTAGGGCTCATACAGAGGCATATAGGCGATCATTTTTCCCTCGTTCTGTTTGGGAGTGGAACAGGGAGAGAAGATGCTAGTTGTGGTACGAGGTACCCTCCGCCACGCACCGTATGGTGGATTGCGGAGAATGTATGTAGATGTAGATGTAGGAGTGCCATGAACAAGACGCTAACAACGTCGGTATGGGAGGATTTTTTAAATGTCAGTTTTTTTATGTTTTTCTTGAGTGTTAGGTCTACAACTTTGTTTCCGCCGTTTTGAAATAGACAGCAGTAGCAGCAAGTGGGGTTGGTCATAGGTGTAATACAATAAGCTTAGGCATCTGTAAACATGTTGTTGTTGTTGTTGTGGTCTTCAGATCTGAGACTGGTTTGATGCAGCTCTCCATGCTACTCTATCCTGTGCAAGCCTCTTCATCTCCCAGTACCTACTGCAACCTACATCCTTCTGAATCTGCTTAAAGCTGCATGCCCTCGGGAAAAAATACGGCTGTAGTTTACCCTTGCTTTCAGCCGTTCGCAGTACCAGCACAGCAAGGCCGTTTTGGTTAGTGTTACAAGTCCAGATCAGTCAGTCATCCAGACTGTTGCCCCTGCAACTACTGAAAAGGCTGCTGCCCCTCTTCAGGAACCACTCGTTTGTCTGGCCTCTCAACAGATACCCCTCCGTTGTGGTTGCACCTACGGTACGGCTGTCTGTATCGCTGAGGCACGCAAGCCTCCCCACCATAAAAATATTAGTCGATTTAAGACTGCATCATTAGGTTATTCTTGATTAAGTACGTCAACTTACGTACCCATTTCTCGCCATTTGCGGGAAGTTTTAATTTTCTGCTTTAATATGAAGAAATCCGCGACCGTGGCTCTTAAAATGCTGGGTAAGACTAATGGCGAGAAAACTACTAGTGGAATAAAGTGCAGAGAATATTTTCAACGCCTTAAGAACGGTGGTTTTGATGTCGAAGACCGGCATACCGGTGGAAGACAGAACGTTTTCGTGCCTACTGAAACGGACTAAGACAGTCACAGGACATCATTATCGAAAGCAATTGATGCGTTCGAGCCCAGCACTGAAACACAAACGGCCACAATACACTGATAGACACGTAAAGGTAATTTTGCAGCAGGTCAGTGCTCTACCCCATGTGGCAAAACCCGTCAAAATAACGTTGAAATGAGAAGTCATATACCCCCCCCCCCCCGCCGTATTCTCCATACGTTGCTCTTTTCGATCATTGAACACAGTCTGGCTGACCAGCACCTCCGATCATATGAACAAGTGCAAAACTGAATCCATTCATGGATCCCAACAAAAGACGCCCAGTACTTCTGCCACGGGATTCGAATGCTATCCGAAAGATGGGAGAATGCAGTGGCCAGCGATGGGCAATACTATAAATCATAATTTCTATGTACCCCCCCCCCCCCCCGCCCTCCTCCCCCATGATCCACGGACCTTGCGGCTGATAGGGAGGCTTGCGTGCCTCAGCGATACAGATAGCCGAACCGTAGGTGCAACCGCAACGGAGGGGTATCTGTTGAGAGGCCACACAAACGCGTGGTTCCTGAAGAGGGGCAGCAACCTTTTCAGTAGTTGCAGGGGCAACAGTCTGGATGATTGACTGATCTGGCCCTGTAACACTAACCAAAATGGCCCTGCTGTTGTGGTACTGCGAACGGCTGAAAGCAAGGGGAAACTACAGCCGTAATTTTTCCCGAGAGCGTGCAGCTTTACTGTATGATTAAATGATGATGGCCTCCCCTTGGGTAAAATATTCCGGAGGTAAAATAGTCCCCCATTCCGATCTCCGGGCGAGGACAACTCAAGAGGATGTCGTTATCAGGAGAAAGAAAACTGGCGTTCTACGGATCGGAGCGTGGAATGTCAGCCCCCTTAATCGAGCAGGTAGGTTAGAAAATTTAAAAAGGGAAATGGATACGTTAAACTTAGATACAGTGGGAATTAGTGAAGTTCGGTGGCAGGAGGAACAAGACTTTTGATCACGTGAATACAGGGTTATAAATACAAAATCAAATAGGCTTTATGCAGAAGTAGGTTTAATAATACTACAGTAGTACAAGTTT
The DNA here is from genome assembly GCF_023864345.2 of Schistocerca serialis cubense. Classification (NCBI taxonomy): domain Eukaryota; kingdom Metazoa; phylum Arthropoda; class Insecta; order Orthoptera; family Acrididae; genus Schistocerca; species Schistocerca serialis. The sequence goes on along the minus strand of NC_064638.1, from coordinate 1,230,552,160 downwards.
ATATGCCAACTAGCTCTGCAGATGACGAAGAAATTGATGAAATGTATGATGAGATAAAAGAAATTATTCAGATAGTGAAGGGAGACGAAAATTTAATAGTCATGGGTGACTGGACTTGGATAGTAGGAAAAGGGAGAGAAGGAAATGTAGTAGGTGAATATGGATTGGGGATAAGAAATGAAAGAGGAAGCCGCCTGGTAGAATTTTGCGCAGAGCATACCTTAATCTTAGCTAACACTTGGTTTAAGAATCATGAAGGAAGGTTGTATACATGGAAGACGCCTGGATATACTAGAAGGTAACAGATAGATTATATAATGGTAACACAGAGATTTATGAACCAGGTTTTAAATTGTAAGACATTTCCAGGGACAGACGTGGACTCTGACCACAATCTATTGGTTATGAACTGTAGATTAAATCTAAAGAATCTGCAAAAAGGGGGGAATTTAAGGAGATGGGATCTGCATAAGCTGACAGAACCAGAGTTTGTAGAGAGTTTCAGGGAGAGCATTAGGGAACGATTGAGAGGAATGGGGGAAAGAAATACAGTAGAAGAAGGATGGGTAGCTTTGAGGGATGAAATAGAGTAGGCAGTTGACGATCAAGTAGGTAAAAAGGTGAGGGCTAGTAGAAATAATTAGGTAACAGAAGATATATTGAATTTAATTGCTGAAAGGAGAAAATATAAAAATGCAGTAAATGAAACAGGCAAAAAGGAATACAAACGGCTCAAAAATGAGATCGACAGGAAGTACAAAATGGCTAAGCAGGGATAGCTAGAGGACAAATATAAGGATGTAGAGGCTTATCTCACTAGGGGTAAGATAGACACCGCCTACAGGAAAGTTAAAGAGGCTTTTGGAGAAAAGAGAACCAGTTGTATGAAAATCAAGAACTCAGATGGAAACCCAGTTCTAGGCAAAGAAAGGGAAGCAGAAACGTGGCGGGAGTATATAGAGGGTCTATACAAGGGCGATGTGCTTGAGGGCAATATTGTGGAAATGGAAGAAGACGTATATGAAGATGAAATGGGAACTATGATACTGCGTGAAGAATTTGACAGAGCACAGAAAATCCTGAGTCGAAACAAGGCCCCGGGAGTAGACAACATTCCATTAGAACTACTGATAGCCTTGGGAGAGCCAGTCCTGACAAAACTCTACTATCTGATGAGCAAGATGTATGAGGCAGACTAAATACCCTCAGACGTCAAGAAGAATATAGTAATTCCAATCCCAAAGAAAGTAGGTGTTGACAGATGTGAAAGTTACGGAACTATCAGTTAAATAAGTCACGGCTGCAAAATCCTAATGCGAATTCTTTACAGACGAATGGAAATACTGATAGAAGCCGAACTAGGGGAAGATCAGTTTGGATTTGTAGAAATAGTGGAACACGTTTGGCAATACTGACACTACGACTTATCTTAGAAAATAGATTAAGGAAAGACAAACCTACGTTTCTAGCATTTTTAGACTTAGAGAAAGCTTTTGATAATGTTGACTGGAACACTCTCTTTCAAATACTGAAGGTGGCAGGAGTAAAATACAGGGAGCGAAAGGCTATTTACAATTTGTACAGAAACCAGATGGCAGTTGTAAGAGTCGAGGGACATGAAAGTGAAGCAGTGGTTGGGAAGGGAGAGAGACAGGGTTGTAGCCTATCCCCGACGTTATACAATCTGTATATTGAGCAAGCAGTAAAGGAAACAAAAGAAAAATTCGGAGTAGGTATTAAAATCCACGGAGAAGAAATAAAAACTTTGAGGTTCGCCGATGACATTGTAATTCTGTCAGAGACAGCAAAGGACTTGGAAGAGCAGTTGAACGGAATGGACAGTGTCTTGAAAGGAGGAATTAAGATGAACATCATCAAAAGCAAAACGAGGATAATGGAATGTAGTCTAATTAAGTCAAGTGATGTTGAGGGTATTAGATTAGGAAATGAGACACTAATAGTAGTAAAGGAGTTTAGCTATTTGGGGAGCAAAATAACTGATGACCGTCGAAGTAGAGAGGATATAAAATGTAGACTGGCAATGGCAAGGAAAGCGTTTCTGAAGAAGAGAAATTTGTTAACATCGCGTATAGATTTAAGTGTCAGGAAGTCGTTTCTGAAAGTATTTCTATGGAGTGTAGCCATGTATGGAAGTGAAACATGGACGATAAATAGTTTAGACAAGAAGAGAATAGAAGCTTTCGAAATGTGGTGCTACAGAAGACTGCTGAAGATTGGATGGGTAGATCACGTAACTAATGAGGAGGTATTGAATAGAATTGGGGACAAGAGGAGTTTGTGGCACAACTTGACTAGAAGAAGGGATCGGTTGGTAGGGCATGTTCTGAGGCATCAAGGGATCACCAATTTTAGCAGTGGAGGGCAGCGTAGAGTGTATAAATCGTAGAGGGAGACCAAGAGATGAATACACTAAGCAGATTCACAACGATGTAGGTTGCAATAGGTACTGGGAGATGAAGAAGCTTGCACAGGATAGAGTAGCATGGAGAGCTGCATGAAACCAGTCTCAGGTCTGAAGACCACAAAAACAACTATTTGTTTGTAAAGTTTTCACAATAAAGCCCGGAACTTCGAGAAAAAACGGCGGGAGCACAGTTGTAGACCTAGTACATGGAAATTTGACCTCTTGCGAAAATGTTTCCCAGTCTAAAATTAAACTAAACTAAATTTCCTACAAAACAAGGCCCCATTCATTTATACCGACAAGTAATAGTTGCCACAATGCAGGAGATGTAAAAATCGTAGATTGTTAAAAACAATGTAATAGTGGTATAAAATCAACGTTTATCATTCAGTGGGCTAAGAACAAATATTAAATGTCTGTACCACATCTAAGTGCAGTAGAACTGTATTAATGGATAAATTGTGTTCTAGAGGTGTAACAGGGTGTCCAAGTGAGGAGGACAGCAGGAGTGTTTGTAGGGGGGGGGGGGGGTTGGGGGGGGGGGTGGAAGACCTGGCGCTACGGAGCATTTTTTATATTTTGGAAGCCGGATTGAGATTTGTCAGTAGCCATACAACGTTGAAATCCCTACCCTGTTAGAAACCTCAGTAATACCGACTTTTAAATCATTTTCTTGAAAGAAAATCACCTGACTACTCTATATTTGTTTCCCTTCCCTGAGAGATAGGGGGACGGGGTGCTTCCTCCCTTGCCGCAGCTATGGGCGCCCTTGGAGGCGGAAGGATGTTGAAGGCGATGGGAAGGTCGCCTGATTATTACGTACGTGCGTGCACTTCTTTGCTTCACGGGACTGCAAGCTGAAGAGCAGACGATTCTTCACTCTCTCTACGAGCCACATCACAAAAAGCAGCTGTAGTACTCTTTTACAGAGTTATTCGGACCTTCCGCAGTATATCTTGTCAGTCAATGGCGAAGCAGTGCACAGGCCTGCTCGGGGGTTGTCCAGTTTCCATGAACTCCGTTAACACTACGTTGAACACAGATATGAGTTACTAACATTATTAAAGCAAGAAACGCATATGGACAGAATCTACGTAACTCTTTGTACACAGTTCTACACAGCTAGTAGGGAAATTCGTTGTTGTCATCCTGCACAGCTGTTGTAGCCTTATTCCGAGAAAGGCAACTTCCCCAGCATGAATGCTTCTTGCTTTCCAGTTTTCTTAAGTAAGAAGATAAAATAACTTCACTGGACTCGTGTTTATATTGTGGAGTACTCCTAGACTATTACTTTCAGAGAAAAAACGAATACAGCAATTTTTATAGTAAATTTAACGTAGTTTAATTTTGTACTGCGCAAATATTATCGCTAGTTCAAGCGGTTTTAGAGTTATTCATGCAAATCATAAGAAAGGGACTTTTAAATGCCCTCTACATCCACGCTCACACCCCACTGATCAGGATCCTTAGTATGTTGTTCGTGGCACTCCCTCCTAGTATCGTAGAAAAAATTGCAGCTACACGAAATATTTCCCCTCCTCGACATTTTCTGGTCTTAGTTGACTGGGACTATCCAAATCGCTGTGAAATGCTGGCAGAGCATACTTCCTGATGTGCCACAGTAGCAGATCGAGGCATCGCTTCTTGGAGTCGCGTTTTGCTGCTGCTCCCCTCTTGCTCTCAAATATACCTGGACTTCAATCCCATTCATCTTATCAATGATATTCTGTCACCCTGAATTTTAACACCACTCCTAAATCTTCTTCGATCTACAGATTGACCGATAATGGCGAAAGGCTGCATCTCTGTCTAACATTCTTTTTAATCCGAGCACTTCTTATATTAATAAGAACAGTAAAATATAGAAAATTTTTAGCAAAATAATTTGTTCACATTACTGATAGACTAGAAATTGGAATACAGTGCATCCAATGAATAATTAAGGACGATTAGTGCAAGTGCTATTTCGAGATAAAGAGATTGACATAACTTCCAACATAATGAATTTCAGAGAAGTACTTCATTTTAAAAGAATTTATTAAAATTTTTGAGAACTACGTTGTCGAACAATTTATTTACAAAGGTGACAGTAACAAACTTACAGAACTTTTACTTTACAATTGACACGATACAAAATGAACTTGTGCTCTTGCCAGTATAACTATTCCACTTATCGGTACTATTGTAGACATAGTCTGCAGTATACGACGTTACAGATTTGTAAACGATGAGGGTGCTGTTTGGATCAGTTGCTGGCCCCTACGCTAGGAAGAGTCGCCTTCGGCAGCATGTATACTCAGCTTGTGAATGAGCAAGTGGGCAGACTGCAAACTCATTCGCGTGAAGAGTATTCTGTGTTGAAAGTAATTCGCCTCCTAGAATTTGTTGCCATTCTAGAGACACGAAGTTTTCATGCTACTGTATTTCTCCGAAGCTATCTTAAAAATATTGGAAATAACATTCTGTATGTAAAAATATAAACACTTTTAGTAAATTTATGTATTTCATTTTTGTAATACAGAAAGTCATTACCCCCATGACTCCCCCCCTCCCCCTCCCTCCCCCCTTTCACCCCGGATCAGTTTCCCGTTGTGCCATGTATTCCAAAAGCTTGCTTATCAAACCCTAAAGCACTAGTATTGAGGAACTTAGGAGGAATGTATTACAGTCCCACATTCATTTCATAGGAACAAGATGAGATTGCTTACAGCAGGCACTTAAATGCTCTGGGGATTTGGCGTTTCTTCTCGCTCTTTTCGTGTATGGACAGTTACTTAGACGCCCGAGTGACTGTTGTAAGTAGTCTACTCTTGTTTTTGCTCTCCTTTTTGCTCTCCTATATGGGACTGTAATATGTTGCTAGACTCCTCACGTACTAATGGATCTTGCTAGTTTGCAATCAGGCTTTCGCTGGTATAACTTTACTCACGGAAATAAAATAGACCACAATTACCAGTAGAGTCAAGCAACATGCTACTTGCTTCAACATACACCTCGCTTAATGATCAGAGTGCCAAAATCAGAAGGAATTCAGGATCATACCGACGGTTAAGCACAGCTCCTCTTCCTGCATACCATTCGGGAAGGGGTGAAAATGTTACGGGTACAAATACACTCTTCGCCACAAATCGCACAATGGCTTGCGGAGTGCAGGTGTAGCTAATTAACGTATTTAAAATTTATTCCGTAATTAATCTACCTCATGAATTTGCTACATGAGCATTAATTAGGAAATAGGTACGACAAATTTTTGTTAGAATTTGTTCTGGTAATAAAATATGAGGTTCTTCAGCTGGTCGTCCTCCACTTCATGTTAATAAACATACAACAAATTTCGATTAAAATATTCGTCCCACAGGCAGGAAAGCGATACTTGGACTCCGGAGGAAGCTATCTGGAATTCTAGTATTCAGTATCACACATGAAGCCGATTTGATTTACTGATATGACGCGCATACACATTTATTGCATTATGTTATATGTTCAACATGTCATGACTTCCTCTGGATCCTTGTTATTATTTCAGTGCATCTGCATCTACATTCACAAACTGTAAGCTACTGAACGAAAAAGAGGGGTTAGGGTTTAACAGCATTTTCAAAAGAAGCACCCTGGAAATTACATTAAGCGACACAGCGTTTTAGTTTAACTTTTTTAAAGAATTTTGTTTCTGCATCTCATACAAGGCCAGCACCACTATTACAAATGGTTCAAATGGCTCTGAGCACTATGGGACTTAACATCTGAGGTCATCAGTCCCCTAGAACTTAGAACTACTTAAACCTAACTAACCTAAGGACATCACACATATCCATGCCCGAGGCAGGATTCGAACCTGCGACCGTAGCGGTCGCGCGGTTCCACACTGAAGTGCCTAGAACCGCTCGGCCACACCGGCCGGCTCCACTATTACAGATCGCAGACTTACAAACAGCACTTACCTCTCACAACATCTTTTTTCTTTATTGAAATTTAGCAAAGGTCTCAGAAACATAAAGGTGTGATATTCCGTGGTTTCAAAAAAATTACAGACATTAAAGAAATTTCAAACATAAATTGTACATCGTAATACTTTCCAAGATTTCCAAAGGTACTACCAATATCGTCCCTGAATGTTTCATACTTTTTACTACCTACTATAAAACGTTTCATTGAAATGCCTCCAGGTATAGCTTCATGATTTCTAAAGTGCTAACAGAAAAATAAAAATACATTTTCACAGACTCTGACGCCAGTGGTCACTTTTATCACTGTGTTCCAAGCAGGTTAAACAGCAAGCATTCTACTTGGATATACCTGAGCGTTAACAAGGACAGCCGAATTGGGGGGGGGGGGGGGGGGTTGAACCATGCTGCTCCTGAAAGTGCATTAATCATCTTGCTCTCTCACTCTATGTGTGTGGATGAGGCGAAGCAGTTTCACCTGGATAACGAAGCAATACAGCCGTCATATAAGTCGGAGTGACATCCGGTGCTGCAGAAACACGAAAGGTGGGCCACGTGTACACAAGTTGGTCCAACAAGGCAGTATTTTGCTGTCTTATTCGTATGCCAAATCGTTTGGTTTTCTTTTTCTTTTTTGCTTAATGGTTGCCTCTGAGGCTAGCTGATTCTTTCACAGCTGAGTATTAACATTTGGAATGATGAAAAAGTGTTGTGTTCCCGGCTGTTCTAGTATTTACGACGAGTACAGGGAAGTTCACATTTTTTAAACTCCCAGGCGATAAAGATATGTGTACGAAGTCGATATCCGTGATCAGAGGTAAGATTTCGTACCGATCAAACATTCACCGTGTAAGTAGGCTGTTTATGTTTTCTTATTGGCAACGTTACGTAGCGCTCTGTATGAAAATCACTGGCTGTGCTGTGTGCAGTCTGTGGCTAGTTTGCATTGTTGTCTGCCATTGTAGTGTTGGGCAGCTGGATGTGAATAGCGCGTAGCGTTGCGCAGTTGGAGGTGAGCCGCCAGCAGTGGTGGATGTGGGGAGAGAGATGGCGGAGTTTTGAAATTTGTAAGACTGAATGCCATGAACTGCTATATATATTATGACTTTTGATGACTATTAAGGTAAATACATTGTTTGTTCTCTATAAAAATCTTTCATTTGCTAACTATGCCTATCAGTAGTTAGTGCCTTCCGTAGTTTGAATCTTTTATTTAGCTGGCAGTAGTGGCGCTCGCTGTATTGCAGTAACCACGATTTTTGTGAGGTAAGCGATTTGTGAAACGCATAGGTTAATGTTAGTCAGGGCCATTTTTTTTGTAGGGATTACTCAAAGTCAGATTGCGTTGGGCTAAAAATATTGTGTGTCAGTTTAAGGACAGTCATGTATAATTGTTGAAAGGGGACGTTTCAACCGGTAAATAAATTCCTTTTTAATGAAAGTATGTGGGAGTAAAAATTTTGGTTCACAGTAAAAGTATCAGCAGTGAAAACACAGTACACCTCCTTCGTCTTTTACGTATGGTGTTTGAATTTTTTCAGCAGTGTTATATTTTTTAAACTCCCAGGCGATAAAGATATGTATACGAAGTCGATATCCGTGATCAAGAGGGACGATTTCGTACCGAGCAAACACTAAGAGGTAAATAAATTCCTTTTTAATGGAAGTATGTGGGAGTAAAAATTTTGGTGCACAGTAAAAGTTTCAGCAGTGAAAACGCCATGTAATCGTCTTCATTTTTTTACGTATGGTGTCTGAATTTTTTCGGCAGTATTATGAAAAATCCATGAAGTAGGATGGAATATTAATCGCATCTTCTAGCAAACCACAGGTTGGAAAAACTGCTGTACCCAGCGAACTACCAAACTGCCCTTTGTATCTTTTCATATCGAAGCTAGGCGACACATCCTGAGCTTTACTGCAGGTGGATAATGAGAAGTGGTTTATAACTTCCAGAATAAGTAGTCTACAAAAAGGCCATTGGCAAGTGATTCCTTTACTTTGTGGAAGGCTTGCTTTTAAGAAGACGGTCATAAACAGATCGAAAACGTCTTTCGATGAGGGAGCCGTAAAATCTTTGTTAGCTACCGATTCTTTCTTGACACGTTCGAAATCCTACTGCCTTCTGGAGCTAAGAATGGTCGCAGACGTCTGGCATTCCTCGTCTCATTACATCAGTAGATAGTGTAACTTTTTGCAGTAAGGTGTAGTTAAAGCCCATCACGATCTTTCATCGGCTATTTACACACTGTCGTTCAGAAATAAACCATTTACCTACCCAACGGACATTTGTAATGCATGTAATCATTGTCCCATCAAGTTATATACCTCCCACGATATGGAATGCACTTGAATTAGCAGCTTTACGCACATTTCAAAATTAGTCGCGCATTCAGAGGCCCGCAATGGCTAATTAAGCTACAGTTCATCTTCTGAACATGTCAGGCACTGTTACAGGTAATTTAAAATCAAGTTAATAATGCGCTTGTTTGGTTTAAGGTATGTGGTTTCCTATTTGCTGCTAATTCTGTACAAAATCTGTTTCAGACGGTGAAGTTGATCATTGTCGATAGGGTAAGCGGTTTCCTACTAACCGCTAACCCTTCGTGAAATATGTTCCAAGCTCTACGCATTCGATCGTTGTTGGTTTACCTATAGCATTCTGGCACCCAAACATAATTAAAACGGCTGATTAAACATCAGTGTCACTACATAACTGACGCCACAAAAGTAGCCACAACATGTATGGTGGTTATAATTAATTAACTTCCGCTACTGCAGTCGGTGTAAACGGGAGAATATTTACCATGTGGGTACTCAACGTCATGGGAATGATGTTAAAACTGTTCGTTTCGGGATGTTAATTGTCAGTAGCGTTAGTGTTGTGACTTGCCGCCAGGCGCCGGTACTGATACTAAGACGTTGGGTTGAATCACAAACATCGGTGTGCATTACAATTGCAAGCAGTCAGTATGGGTCTGGAAAAGGCAAGCGTTCCTTTACTCGTAAAGCTGTTTTATCAGAAAAACAGCAATACTCCTGCTGCTCTTCGTAAACGTCAACGCATTAAAGGAATCCCGAGAGGTTCTCTTTCCGCACCGTTGTCGCAAAAGTGACTCTGAGGTTGGAAGTAACTGGCGACCCCCCCCCCCCCCCTCCAGTATACCTCCTGCAGTATGCCGATGACACCGCATTCCTTGCCCTCACTCCTACCCTCCAACGGCCCGAAGGCCTTCCCCAGAATCACCTTGACCTTTTGGCCGCATGGTGTAACCAGTGGCTCCTGATAATCAATCCTTCCAAGACCCAGGCAATCATCGTAGGTCCTACCACTCGCTCCTTCTGGCTCCTGGAGTTCTCCCTTACCATCTGCGCCCGTCCTGTCTACCTCTCCCCCACCCTCACCTACCTTAGCCTCACTATTTACCGTCACCTCACCTGAATCCCTCATCTCTGCTCCATCCAATCCAAAGCCCACCACTGCCTATGACTCCTCAAACTCCTCTCTGGCTGGACATGGGGGTTGAACTCCACACCTACAAATCCTTAATCCATCCCATCCTCTGTTATGCCAATCCTGCCTAGATATCCACCCTCTCCACCCCCACCCCCCAATTCTATATGTCCCTCCAGATCCTCGAGCGCCATGCACTCTGCCTCACCTTCCGTATATGCTTCCTGTCCCCCATGTGGATCCTCTATGACCTGATTCCTTTCCAGCATCTGCTCCTATTCCTCGAACATATCAGCATACTCTACACCTCCTCATCCCCTGGTTGCTCCTCTCCTCTCCTACCCCCGCCCTCTGCTGCGCCATCACTGTTGTGTCCCCCCTACCCTCCACCTCGACACCCTTTATCTCCTTTCCCAAGGTGGCTTCCTTCAACTCCCCCTCGCAGATGATGACCTCTCTCCCTCCATTTTCCCTCCTATCAACTCTGATCCTCATCTCCCCCTCCTTTCCTCTCTCCATTCCCCAGGCTCCCTCTTCCCCCCCTTCCATCCTGTTTTTTCCCCACCTACCCTCTCTCTACCTCGCTTCTCCCCCCTACCCCCCAGAGTCCTTTTGCTTTCCCTCCTTTGCCTTTCCCCATTCCCTCTCGCATCTGCCCAACCCTCCCCCTCTTATGAGTCCTCATCTTCCGTTGGATCCTTCCCCCCCTCCCCCCACTTCGTTTTTCCTCTCCTTCCCCCCCTTTTCTTTCCCATCATCTGTCCAGGTTCCCCCCACCTGCCCTCGGCTGTGGTGTGTATCATATTTGTGCCAACTTTTTAATGCAGTGTTCAAGTGAGAGTTCTACAGAAACCAGACTGTAGCCATGTTTTTTAATTGTTTGTCTTATTTTACCTCTCTGCTTCCTGTGTATTTTATTAGCACCACCAACCCTTTGTTTTATGTTTTAAGTTCCACAATTTTCCGCCATTTTACCATTTCAGTCACCAATTTAGTCACCTACTTTTATTATTTATTATCTTCATGTTTTAAAACAAATTCTGTAAGCTGAAGAGCGGTGTACTAAGTTGCTGCCATCCCGCCTCCATCGGGGGAAATCGAAACTCATTAAAGGAAAAAAAAAAGAAAAAATCGCTCCTGAGAGAGGCCGACGGCCATTTGCGCCACGAATTGTTCAAGAAGTATCTGTTGCCATGGCTGAGAATACTGGATGCAATGTGCGACTTTCAAGCAGTGCACGAACTGCATCACGACTGCTGAACATCCCATGGTCCAGCGTTCAGAAAGTGCTGCGAACAGGTGTGAAATCGTATCTCTAGTGTAGTTCCAGGCTTTCATGGATGCAGGTGTTCGCCACATTGTGCAACGTTTATAACTGGGAAGTTATCATTGTGCGAAATTAACAAACGTTATCCACTTACGTGGAAATTAAATTGTGTTTCATTGAATGGTTTATCCGTTATTTCTCTTCCACATCGTCTTCCAAATGTTTCCACAACGTTTCGTTGTCCTACGATCACTAGTTTTTGAAGGGGGGGGGGGGGGGAGGGCATGTCAAGTAGCAGAAGCTTAATTATAACCATCCTGCAACTTGGTGCCCAACCTAGGTCTGTCAAAGCATACCACTACAAGGCATACATATCAGACCTAAAAGCCAGAAATTTCTGGTGATAATTTTGCCACTTATGTGATGCCAATGTAAGTTTCACTGTTCGTTTGTGACCACTGAAATGTGAAGTACTTTCCACTAGTTAATCCGGCCAGCATAGTGAAAACGTGAAGGTGTCTTATATGGGGAAAGGAGAGGGGAGGAAGTTTTATACGATTTTAAAGGATGTCGTAAAAATGTTTGAGATCTGAAGAATTTTGGGGGCATAGAATCTCGTGACACGTTTTGTAGATGTACGAGGATGAGTCAAAAACGTTAAATATTTTTTTAAATATTATTTATTGTGCAGAAGTGGTACAAAGCTGTATAACTTTTCAACATAATCTCCTCCGCACTCAATGCAAGTCCTCCAGCGCTTACAAAGTGCATAAATTCCTTTAGAAAAAAATTCTTTTGTAGTCCACGCAACCACTCATGCACCGCGTGGAGTACCTCTTCATCAGAACCGAACTTCTTTCCTCCCATTGGGTCTTTGAGTGGCCCAAACATATGGAAATCACTTGGGGCTAGGTCTGGTGAGTATGGTGGATGAGGAAGACACTCGAAATGCCAGTCTGTGATTGTTGCAACTGTTTTACGGGCAGTGTGGGGCCTTGCATTGTCATGTTGCAAAAGGACACTTGCTGACAGCAATCCACGTCGATTCGATTTGATTGCAGGCCGCAGATGATTTTTTAGGATATCTGTGTATGATGCAGTTTTTTTTTTTTTTTTTTTTTTTGGGTAGGGTTTAAGGGCGCTCAACTGCTGAGGTCATTAGCGCCCAGTCACTGGTGTTAGAGCACATGGAATCTGCTAAAACTCAAGGGGATGGGGGGACATCAGAAGGACCTGACAAAGATGCAGATAAAATAAGTAAAAAGGTTAAATGTCTTTGGACAAGCCAGTTAAAGTTATAAAACGCAGAATACGAGCAGCTGCTCGAGCGTCATCAGCTAAAACATCCGGTAAAGTAGATGGCAGGGACAGGATAACACGAAATTGACTAAAACGGGGACACAACAATAAAACTTGGCGCACTGTTAATGCCTGACCACAAGGGCACTGCGGGGCTGGGTCACCGGAGAGCAGGTAGCGGTGGCTAAACCGGCAATGCCCAATCCGCAACCTGGTCAGAAGGACCTCCTCACGCCGAGATGGTCGGGAGGATGTTGTCCAAGCAGTTGGGAGCGGTTTTACTGCCCGGAGCTTGTTTCCTTGGAGGGATGACCAAGCATCCCACCACAACGACACAAGCCTCTTACATACATACCCACGAACGTCAGATGACGGGACACAATGGGAGGCTGGCCGAGGCAGGAGGACTGCAGCCTTGGCTGCAGCATCCGCAGCCTCATTCCCAGGCACTCCTACATGTCCGGGAACCCACAGAAAGCTGACAGAACCACCATTATCAGCGAAAGAATGGAGGGACTGCTGTATCCGTTGAATCAAGGGATGGACCGGATTGGGAGCTCCAAGGCTCTGAAGAGCACTGAGTGAGTCAGAGCAGAGTACATACGATGAATGGCGGTGGCGGCGGGCATACTGAACGGCCTGATGGAGAGCAAAAAGCTCGGCCGTAAAGCTGGAACATTGGTCGAGGAGCCGGTATTTAAAGGTGGCGGCCCCGACGACAAAGGCACAGCCGACACCGTCGTCAGTTTTGGAGCCATCGGTGTAAATAAAGGTGTGACCGGCAAGTCGAGCACGAAGTTCGACAAACCGTGAGCAATACACTGCAGCCGGAGTACCCTCCTTCGGGAGTGAGCTGAGGTCGAGATAAATAGGAACCGGAGCCTGGAGCCAAGGTGGTGTCGGGCTCTCACCCTCTGTGCAGGTGGTAGGGAGAGCAAAATCCAATTGTCGAGCAGGCGACGGAAGCGGACTCCGGGGGCAGCAGGGCAGACACATACAACCCGTACTGACGGTCGAGAGAATTGGCGAAGAAGAACTCGTAAGAGGGGTGGTCGGGCATAGACAAAAGCCGGCAGGCATACCGACACAGCAGTACGTCGGGCCGGTAGGTCAATGGTAACTCGGCAGCTTCAGCATAAAGACTCTCGACAGGACTAGTGTAGAAGGCTCCGGTCGCAAGACGTATCCCCCGATGGTGGATCGAGTTGAGCCGGCATAAGAGGGATGGCCAAGCGGACGAGTAGACGAAGCTCCCATAATCCAGCTTCGATCGGACTATGGACCGATACAAGCGAAGCAGGACAGTGCGATCCGCTCCCCAAGGTGAACCACTAAGAACTCTGAGGACATTAAGGGAACGTGTACAATGGGCCGCCAAATAAGAGACATGTGGAGACCAACACAGTTTCCTGTCCAACGTGAGCCCAAGAAAATTAGTTGTGTCCACGAATGGGAGAACAACGGGACCGAGATGTAAGGATGGCGGAAGGAACGCTTTATATCGCCAAAAGTTGATACAAACCATCTTCTCTTCAGAGAACCGGAAGCCATGTGCCACGCTCCAAGAGTAGAGGCTGTCTAGACAACGCTGAAGGCAGCGCTCCAGGAGGCATGTTCTCTGGGCACTGCAGTAGATCGCGAAGTCATCGACAAAGAGAGAGCCTGAGACTTTAGGTGGAATGCAATCCATAATTGGATTGATCGCGATGGCAAAAAGGGCTACGCTCAAGACGGAGCCCTGAGGCACTCCGTTCTGCTGGAGGAAGATGTCGGACAATACGGAACCCACACGGACCCTAAACTTTCGATCCGTTAAAAAGGAATCAATAAAAAGGGGCAGGCGACCACGTAGGCCCCACCTGTGCATAGTGCGGAGGATACCTCCTCTCCAACAGGTATCATAAGCCTTCTCCAAGTCGAAGAACACGGCTACCGTTTGGCGCCTTCGCAAAAAGTTGTTCATGATGAATGTCGACAAGGTCACAAGGTGGTCAACAGCGGAGCGGCGGCGACGAAAGCCGCATTGGACATTAGTAAGTAGTCGACGAGATTCAAGAATCCAGACTAACCGAGCATTAACCATGCGCTCCATCACCTTACAGACACAGCTTGTAAGAGAAATGGGGCGGTAACTAGAAGGAAGGTGTCTATCCTTCCCGGGTTTGGGTATAGGAACAACAACGGCGTCACGCCAACGCATGGGGACTTGACCTTCGGTCCAGACGCGATTGTAGGTACGAAGAAGGAAGCTTTTGCCCGCCGGAGAAAGGTGTGCCAGCATCTGAACGTGAATGGCATCTGGCCCCGGAGCAGAGGACCGGGACAGTGCAAGCGCACGTTCGAGTTCCCGCATAGTAAAGGGGGCATTATAAGTTTCCAGATTCAGCGAGTGGAAGGAAGGTCGCCGAGCCTCTTCTGCCTCTTTCCTGGGAAGAAAGGCAGGATGGTAATGGGCGGAGCTTGAAACCTCCGCGAAAAAGCGGCCAAAGGCGTTGGAGACAGCCACAGGATCAACAAGGACCTCATTACCTGACGTCAGGCCAGGTACTGAGGAGTGGGCCTTAATGCCCGACAGCCGGCGCAGGCTACCCCAAACGACGGAAGAGGGAGTAAAACTGTTAAAGGAGCTGGTGAAAGAGGCCCAACAAGCTTTTTTGCTGTCTTTGATGACTCTACGGCTTTGCGCTCGGAGTCGTTTGTATTCAATACAATTCGCCAACGTAGGATGGCGGCGAAAGGTGCGTAAAGCACGTCGTCGAGCACGGATAGCGTCCCTACAAGCCTCGTTCCACCAGGGGACGGAAACGCGACGTGAAGAAGAAGTAGTACGAGGAATGGAACGTTCGGCAGCATTGACGATAACAGCCGTGAGGTATTCGACATGACTGTCACAACTGGGAAAATCGTGGTCCGGAAAGGTCGCCAGGGAAGAGTAAAGTCCCCAGTCTGCTTTCAGTATGTTCCAGCTCGAAGGACGTGGGGATAGGGTGTGGTGCAGGAGACGAACGACACAGGGGAAGTGGTCGCTCGAATAGGTGTCAGAAAGGACATACCACTCGAACCGACGGGCAAGAGTGGTAGAACAGATCGAGAGATCCAAGTGGGAGTAGGTATGAGTAGAGTGCGAGAGGAAAGTCGGGGCGCCGGTATTGAGGCAGACAAGATTGAGATGGTTGAAGACATCCGCCAAGAGTGAGCCTCTTGGACAGGATGCAGGAGAGCCCCAAAGGGGATGATGGGCATTGAAGTCGCCAAACAATAAGAACGGCGGGGGAAGCTGAACGATTAGGTGCATCATGTCAGCCCGACTAACAGCAGATGACGGTGGAGTGTAGATGGTACAAAATGAAAAAGCAGAAAGAGTAATGCGGACAGCTATTGCTTGGAGTGGGGTGGTCAATGGGATGGGATGGTAATAAACATCGTCCCAAACGAGTAACATGACCCCACAATGAGCTGGGATACCGTCCACAGGGGTGAGGTCATACCGCTCCGAGGTATAGCGGGTAAAGGCAATACGGTCAGTCGGGTATAACTTGGTTTCCTGGAGACCAAGGACGAGTGGACAGTGCAGGCGGAGGAGCAGTTGTAATTCCTCCCGATTAGATCGAATACCTCTTATGTTCCAATGAAACAACGCCATCGCTAGTCAAAAGGTTGGGGGAACGAGACGGGGGAAGAGCTGGTCACCTCGACGGCCGCGGAGGGCCAGGTTGCGAGGGAACAACGCTACAACCGACGGGAGGCAGATCCGGTTCCATCGACTCGTCGCCAGCCGCGGCCGCTGTCCCTGGTTGTGTAGGAGGGGCCGCATCATTTGCCGATGAAAGGCCGGTGGAGCGCCTAGCAGCAGAGCGTCCCGGCGAAACTGAGGACGGCCAGGAGCAGCAACTCACGGATGGAGCGTCAGACGAAACGTGCCGGGGTGGAGAGGGGGATAGAGACTTCTCCTTGGAGCCCTTCTTGGAAGGCCGAGGAGGCACAGGGATGGTGGGCTGGACCCGAAGAAGGTCCTCATGCGCGGGGTCCGTTTTGGAACGCCGGACCTCGGAAGCTGGGGTCCGGAACGTTGCCCCGATGGACGCCTGAGAAGAGGATCGCTTCTCAGGTGGCGTGGGGGGAAGAGGAGGAGGAGGAAGGGTGGCCCCTGGGGCAGAGGGGGTGGGGGCCCCGGGGGAGGAGGATTTGGAAGGGAGGGATTTGGGAGGCGGAGGCAGAGCCCATTGATGGGCGGAGGAGGCGGAGGGGGGACAGGATAGGGGTGAGGATACCGCGGAAGGAGTGGACACAACTGAGGCGAACGAAGTGGTCAATGACACGGGATGGAGGCGGTCGTACTTCTTCCGGGCCTCAGAATAAGAGAGCCGATCCAAAGTTTTGATTTCTTGTATCTTCTTCTCCTTCTGATATGTGGGGCAGTCTGAGGATCTAGGCAAGTGGACGCCAGGACAATTAACGCACCGAGGTGGTGGGGTGCATGTATGTTCCTCACGAAGAGGACGTCCACAATCGCCACAAAGGGGCTCAGCCTCACACCGTGATGACATGCGCCCAAAGCGCAAACACCTAAAACAGCGCATAGGAGGCAGGACGTAAGGTCGCACGTCACACCGGTAGCACATCACCTTTACCTTCTCCGGGAGAACGTCCCCCTCGAAGGCGAGGATAAAGGCCCCGGTGTCGATGCGACGGTCTTTGGGGCCGCGCTGGACTCGCCGGACGAAATGCACGCCTCGGCGCTCCAGGTTGGCCCTGAGCTCCTCATCAGACTGTAGCAGGAGGTCACGATGAAAAATAACCCCCTGCGTCCTATTTAGTGCCAAATGTGGGACAATGGATACTGGGATGTCCCCTAGGCGGTCGCACGCCTGGAGCGCCGCCGACTGTGTGGCGGAGGTGGTCTTGAGAAGAACGGACCCTGAACGCATCTTGCTGAGAGCCTCGATTTCCCCGAAGACGTCCTCAATGTGCTGAACGAAGAACATGGGCTTGGAGGTGGCGAACGTCCCCCCATTGGTTCGAGAACAGACCAAATAGCGGGGGAAGTACTTCGCCCCAAGCCGGCGGGCCTGTCCCTCCTCCCATGGAGTGGCCAAGGGGGAAAGGGCAGGAGAACCAGAACTAGAAACGGTACCTTTTCTTTTGAAAGACTCGGCCGCAGAGCGACCTGATACATGTTGACGTTTCATCTGCGAAACGTCCGCCCCGATACCACCCACTCCGACCAGGGGCTCTCCCCACGGGCGCCACCCAGCCGCAGCAAGGGCCACCTGGCAGGATGACCATTGCCGGGAGTCCTGATGCCCCAAGGAGACGGGCATCTACTCCTTGGCCGACGTGGGGAGGGTGCAGCTCAGGTATCGGCAGTACGATCCCTGTGTTGTCAGGGGGCTACAACCTAGAGGGTACATGACGACCCCACCACAACGGGCTGGCTACCGTGCTGGATTTCTGGTGCCATGGAAAGTCCATCGTGATCACTGGTGCAGATGGAGATGCACTATGGGCGTAACATGGACAACCCATCACGCGTTGAGGCCCAATTTGAGGAATAGTGGGTATGGTTACAACGCCAGTGCAATGCTGAGTGCCAAGGTCTTAGTGCACTTAGGACCAGTGGTACACCATGTAAGGTGTCCTTCCCCAAAAGGCTCGTACTTCTGTAGAATTTTGAAAAATGGAGGTCAAACCCCAAGGGGGACCATCAGATAGAAGGCCGAAACGGTTGAAACTCCTTTTAGTCGCCTCTTACGACAGGCAGGAATACCTCGGGCCTATTCTTACCCCGGACCCGCAGGGGGGGTATGATGCAGTGGTGACAGTGATCCCTCTACCCATGTAATGTTCCAAAATGACGCCTTTTTCGTCCCAAAAGAGAGTCAGCATAACTTTCCCTGCTGATGGTTCTGTTCGAAACTTCTTTGGTTTTGGTGATGAGGAATGGCGTCATTCCTTGCTCGCCCTCTTCGTTTCCGGTTGGTGGCAGTGAACCCAGGTTTCGTCCCCGGTAACGATTCTTGCAAGGAAGCCATCACCTTCTCGTTCAAGTTCTTCACAAGCCTCAACACGTCCTTCTCTCATTTCAGGAGTCAGCTGCCGTGGCAGCCATCTTGCAGACACTTTGTGAAAATGTAGCACATCACGCACAATGTGGTGTGCGGACCCATGACTAATCTGTAAACATGCTGCAGTGTCATTCAGTGTCACTCGGCGGTTTTCCTTCACTACGGCTTCAACTGCTGCAATGTTCTGTGGAGTCACAACTCGTTGTGCCTGACCTGGACGAGGAGCATCTTCCACTGAAGTCACACCATTTGCGAACTTTCTACTCCATTCGTAGACTTGCTGCTGTGACAAACATGCATCACCGTACTGAACTTTCATTCGTTGATGAATTTCAATAGATTTCACACCTTCACTACGCAAAAACCGAATAACAGAACGATGTTCTTCCCTGGTGCAAGTCGCAAGTGGGGCTGCCAGCTTTATACTGATACTGCGACGGTACGTGTGCACCTGCACTATGCTGCCACCTACAGGCCATTCTGCACGCTGTTTGTAGCACGCTTGCCAACTTACAGGATAAGGGCGCGAAATTTCGATTTGTTGTTACAGATGTAAGGTTTTCATTTGACTCACCCTCGTAAGATGATTGATAACTTCAGTACGAGCCTTTTTCCTGCATGGCTAAAGTGAGCGGATAGTCTACTTTGATTCAGGATGAAGTGTTACTCTGGAGTACATTAGTGGTTAGTGGAGTGAGAAGGATATATTATAGATGGTAACACGGTAGTAAGGGTGAAAGAAGCAATGTCGTCCGTTAGAAAATTATTGTCTGTAGCTTGTGGGGTGGCTTGTACTCGTGTATTGTTTATTTGCTGAGTAGGGTGTGCCGCAGTGTGAGTATATAACGGCTGTTATTCTTCACCTCCCTTCGACGATATATAACAGTTTCTAAGAGTTGTAGCTCTGCTAAAACACACCAGCTAATGATCACTGACAGGAAGCAAATTATTTTGAAGGCGACACACAACGCATTATTCACCAGCCCCTGCTACACAGCGTACAAGAACCGGTTCGCAGACTGGCTCCGAACGGCGAGCCATTTGTTAAATGTGGCGATGACCACGCACAGGGAGCGCTGAAAATATGCCTTTCGCTTTTTTTCGAATAAATGCAGCAGCGAATTCGCCTGCTGCAGCAAAATTAGTCCGCCGTGTCCCGCGGCTGTGTGGGCGCGCGCGCTACGCGGCCATATTACGAGCAGATTTAGTGAGTGCGCCGTTCTTTTGTTTCTGCCAGATAGCCGGAACGCGTCCGGAGCGTTCGCCACCGCCAACCAGATGGCAGCACACAGCGCCGATGTGTCCGCAGCCGATAAATAACGCCTCATTTTAAACTGCCGGCGCTATAATTCCGCACGGAACGGCTGCACTCCGGTGATAAATTATGTCGCGAAATCGAAATAGCTGTAATTTATTCAGCTCCATTGGCACGTGCAAGCTGCAAATGAATGGGAACTCGCGCCCTTCGGAAGACAATCAGCAGATATACCAAGCTTTCACAGCATTGTTTCTTCGTTTCGGTTCGTGTGTCTTTAAAATCCGTGTACTGTGATCAGTTAAACTACAGCGAGCGTTTGATCGTAAGCCTAATATTTCGGTAATAAAGCTGTTGCTTCCGAAACCCATTCGAAACGAGTTGGGAAACGTACGTCTACTACAAAAATGACTGCCTTCTCTCCTCCTGTTTTACTTCAAGTTCCAAGGTGCTACTCCTGGCGACTGTAAAATGAATGTGCACAACGGAAGATAATGAACGCTAAAATGAAGATTTGGCCCTGTCTGACTACCCCTTGAAGCAGATCTTAGGATCTCTTAATGATGGCCGGCCGAAGTTGCCGAGCGGATCTAGGCGCTACAGTCTGGAGCTGCGCGACCGCTACGGTCGATGGTTCGAATCCTGCCTCGGGCGTGGATGTGTGTGATGTCCTTAGGTTAGTTAGGTTTAAGTAGTTCTAAGTTCTAGGGGACTGATGACCTCAGAAGTTAAGTCCCATAGTGTTCAGAGCGATTTCTTAATGATAATTTCTCCTCCTTCTTGCTCTTTAACATATGAATTACAACATGAATGATTAAGGGAACAAGTAACTATAAAATGATAAATGCTGTTTCTGCCTATACATTTATTGTAGATTAAAACCCCTTTCAAATGGTTCAAATGGCTCTAAGCACTACGGGACTTAACATCTGAGGTCATCAGTCCCCTAGACTTAGAACTACTTAAACCTAACTAACATAAGGATATCACACACATCCATTCCTGAGGCAGGATTGGAACCTGCGATTCTACCAGCAGCGCTGTTCCGGACTGAAGCGCCTAGAACCACTCGGCCACAGCGGCCGGCTAAAACCCTTTATATTACAACTGTTTATATATCAATGTCCAATGGACATCAATAGATACAAACGAATTTCCTTACCAATACGATTGGTTAATTGCCCAAATCTGCCCCTTTTTACGGCTACGCGATCTAGTATAAATAATGCGAGACGACTGACATCTACGTACCAAACACTAGAAGAGTCTACTTTCAAAAATGATCTACAATGGTGTGCAACCACAGTGGAAATAAAATCGCGGCTGTTTAACTTTATAGCCCTAATTTAACCGAATCAATTAGGAATATCACCGTATGTGTTGCGTCCCGTGTGGAGTGATGGTTCTCGTACACGTCTGCGACGACGGAAGTAGGGAAATAGGGGCCTATAATTCTGTCCTCCATGATTCACCGACCACGGTTGTTGGTGTGCAACTTGCGTCAGCCAACATGGATTTTCAGTTGCCCAATAATGCATGTTATGCAAATTAACATTTCCATGGTTCGTGAATGTAGCCTCGTAAGTATATAAAATCAAATTAATAAACGTGTCATCCCTCTGAATCAGAAGTTCAGCCAGCCGGCCGCGGTGGCCGAGCGGTTATAGGCGTTACTGTCTGGAAACGCGCGACTGCTACGGTCGCAGGTTCGAATCCTGCCTCGGGCATGGATGTTTGTGATGTCCTTAGGTTACTTAGGTTTAAGTAGTTTTAAGTTCTAGGGGACTGATGACCTTAACTTCTAAGGTCCCATAGTGCTCAGAGCAATTTGAACGATTTTGAAGTTCAGCCCCTCGGAAAAATTCAGTGCGGCGCATACGATCCGTACCAGTTAATTCTGGGTGGAGACTGATATGGTAAGGATGATACTGATGGCAATGCAGAACACGAACAACACTACTCTGGCTCATGCCAGATTCCCTTGCGATTTGACGCGAAATAACACAAGGATCTCGAACCACAATGGCAAGAGTACCAATTTCCGTTTCCCCGTTAGTAACTCTCCTTTGCCGAATGTGTTTCCGAGTAGTTAAAGATCCATTTGTTCTCAATTTATCTTAGACGTATTTAAATGTAATTGTGGGGTGGTGAGTACGTTGAGGATATCTTTCAGTGTATAAGTCTAGCCCTCACTGCAATCCGTTGGCATTCTCCGTAAACGAGAAGCATATCGACTTGTTTTTTGAAGGAATACATCATTCACATTCGCTTGATTCGACGATACTAGTCTTACCGTTCCTATTAGTGTTGTATTGCGAAATCGTCGAATGATGTTTACATGTCAATGGCACGTTAAATGGATACGCCGTATTCGGCGAATATTTACTATTTGTACGATATATGAGAGAGAACTGTCAGAACATGTGCTTACATAAGTGCCGATGTGATAAATAATATCACTCAAGCCATGATAAGAAGATTGCAGCACTGCATTTATACCAATGGTCATCAATTCAAACACCTTCTGTAAATGGACGTACATGCCACCTTTTTGACCTTCGTTGACCTTCAAAGATCTTTCTGTCACACATCATTGGATTCGTGTCGATAGCCTCTGTCTCATAATAAGTACCAAACTATAGCATCCCATTTTAAACAAACAAGGTTGACCTTCATATCTCTGACGCGACTCCATCTAGCAACATTTGTCCCACAAACTTTTCAGCTCATACTTTTGGAGTTATTCTAGGTGGCAATAGTTAGTGACTCATCCTGTATAATACGGCTCGTAATATTAAAGGTAAAAACCATTACCGTTCTATCAAAAACGCTCCCTCAAAGTACAAACAAAGCGAGATATAATGACCTGTGCACATTATGCCACCAAACTTATGATAACATAGAAAGCAAAAAAAAAAAAAAAAAAAATTTCTTTACATACCGTCTGGCCTGCAGCATAACATGCATCAGTATAACATATGATGAAAATGAAAGCTCTAAAACTAACTGCAGTAAGGTAGAATCTTATTAGTATTTTACACGACAGGCCTTTTTCGGGTTACTGACATTATCAAGTGATCCGCGAAAATAATATTGATAAGACTACCTACACATAAATCGCTGCTTTTCTATGTTCACATTTGCATTGGTACTTAAGTCTAGTTGGGAGTGACTACCATGTTCGACCTATAGTAAATTTTCTCTGCCACATCTCGGTATGTATAATATTTTCTTGTGTTATGAGACGTAGGCAACGACCTTGCCGCAGTGGTAACACCGGATTCTGTAAGATCGCCGAATTTAAGCGCTGTCGGACTGGGCTAGTACTTGGATGGGTGACCATCCGGTCTACTTAGCGCTGTTGGTAAGTGGGATGCACTCAGCCCTTGTGAGGCAAACTGAGGAGCTACTTGACTGAGAAGTAGTGGCTCCGGTCACGGAAATTGACGTACTTCGGGGAGAGCGGTGTCCTGACCAAATGCTCCTCCATCAGGCCTTGGTGTCCTGACCAAATGCTCCTCCATCAGGCCTTCGTGGGCTGATGGAGTGAAGTTTAGTTTAGTTATGAAACGTAAAAATACGTTTTTGGAAGGTATTTTGAAAGTTCTGTAATCTGACACTTCTTTACTACAATGATATACGTTTACAATTTATATGCAGTCTACCAGAGATGATGTTACATTTCGTTAAAGTTATTTTCCTTTATATTTCATCTATGATCTGAGTATTTTTTTATCATATGACTATCCCATTTCGGTTCTATGCGCTTCAGTCCGGAACCGCGCGACCGCTACGGTGCAGGTTCGAATCTTGCGTCGGGCATGGATGTGTGTGATGTCTTTAGGTTAGTTAGGTTTAAGTAGTGTAAGGTGTATGCTTCGCCGGCGATGGGCGAGGCATGACAGAATCTCTGACCAGAGAGTAGTTTATTGTTAGTTGTTGCTTGTCGCGAGTCTGCGCTAGTCTGCGCGAGTGGACAGTAGAAGTCAGTCTGCGCTAGTCTGCGCGAGTCTGCAGTAGTAGTCAGTCGGATACGGTAGTAGGGAGTCGGCATGCGTCGGCTGTGTGCTCTGGTCGCGACTCTGGTCAGGACTCTGGAGGATGAGTATTGTTATAGAAGGTAAAGAAGCAGCCTTGCGCATATTTAATAATGTATGTTAATTGTAATTTAATTTGTTCAGAAAAAATGCCACAATAATAATTTTTTTATAAAGTAAATTTTTTAAAGAAAAGTAATCATTTCAATTTAAAGAATTTTTCCACTCTTTTGAAGAAAAAGCATTCATTTCAATTTAAAGAATTTTTCCTATGCATTCCTTCCAAGAATAAAAAAAAAATATAGGCCAGCATTGCACGAAGCTGTGTCGATAAATAAGTGCAGATATAGTTGCAGTGTATTCAGGTAAGAATTTTGCTTTTGTTATTCAGGATACAGGGCCGAAGGTCAGCACTGCTGTCCTTATAAAATTTACCAGATATTATTATTTCTGTTAGGAGGTTACATTCTGTTCATGGTTCATTATTCAATTAATATTATTGTTGGTTTATGGTCAATTTTCATTCCTTACATTTTGTGGGGAGGTTATGCATGGTTCCATGTTGCATTATTACTTATGAAATGTCCCCTTTAAACAATTATACAGGACTGTGCTTAAACTGACACACAATATTTTTAGCGCAACGCAATCTGACTTTCAAAAATCCCTACAAAAGAATGGCCCTGACTAACATTAACCTGTACCTTTCACAAACCACTTATCTCACCAAAAATCTTCGTTACTCGAACTACTGCAATACAGCGAGCGCTACTACTGCCAGATAAATAAAATATTCAAACTACTGAAGGCACTAACTACTGATAGGCATAGTTAGCAAATGAAAGATTTTGATAGAGAACAACAATGTATTTACCTTAATAGTGTTGAAAAATCATAATATACATAGCAGTTCATGACATCCAGTCTTACAAATTTCAAACCTCCGCCATTTCTCTCCCCACATCCACCACTGCTGGCGGCTCACCTCCAACTGCGCAACGCTACGAGCTGTTCACATCCAGCTGCCGCTGCCCAACACTACAATGGCAGACAACAATGCAAACTAGCCACAGACTGCACACAGCACAGCCAGTGATTTTCATACAGAGCGCTACGTGGCGTTACCAATATAAGAACCTAAACAGCCTACTTACACAGCCCCCATGCTCCCCACAAAAAATTTTACAAATTATTTTCGCCACTGGCCAATACGTATTTCTTAAAAATTTTTCACAATTACAATAACAAAGAAATCAAATGCACACACTTATTGATACAATGTTGGTCAAAAGCTAAAATTTTCTCACGGTCCATAAAGACAGTCCAGATTGTTTATCACAGTAAAATTGCAGTGTTTTTCTCAAAGTCTGAGCAGTAAAAGAAAATGCACACGGAAGTAGTGGATTTCCATGCAGTCTTGAAGAAGTAGTGTTGTCCTTCTAACAGAAAGACAATGCTGACTCTTGACATGCTGACAGGTAATGGGTCACAACAGAGCAAACCCACAGCAGAGCCAGTCGAATTTTTGAAGAATATTGGTAGGTAGGTCATCACACAGTAGACCCACTGTAGTCCTTGTAGAAATAATGGTACTGGTGGGCCATCAAAGATGCAGACCCACTGTAGTCCTTGTAGAGACGGCCAACAGCCATCTGTTGCGACTGTCAGGTGCACAATCACCAACGAAGAGTCTTGCGGAAAATATAGCAAGTCCATAAACCACCACTTGCGCACTCACAAAGTTGTTTTTATCTAATTGTCCTTAGAACCAGCAATGCTGTTAACCAGTCCCTTGCCGAATTATTAACACACGTGCAAACACTATCAGTCCCTACTTCTCACATATTGTCCATATACTATGACCAACAGAAACGTGTGCAGTGAAATGTAACTTACAAGTTACATAATTTGATGAACTGGTGTCAATTACAATTTTATAACATAAGAATACAATTACAAAGGTACAAAATACATCATTAAAGAACATAACAATACAGATAACATTTGCAGTACAGGCTTTACGAAAGAATCGAAATAACATATACATCAGTGTTACAAAAATAATGACATAAGTACATACATAAAGATCAGTAGAACTTTTGAAACATCACCTTCACATATGAGCAACAAAACAATAAATAATGTCTAAACATCTTTACAAAGTAAATAACATAGTATTAGAAAAATTCTACAACATAGCTCTCATCAGCTAAACACATAAAGACAGGAAAAACACAAATTCACATAGTGTAATAACACAAAAATACAGGACAGGGTTTGTTTTCAGTGTGACATTTGGTACTGCAGTCCAACCCAAAACTTCATTCCATATATCTTTCCTCTTATTTCAACATCTGTTTCCACCAAAAACATTCTATCCAAGCATGCTTTCTGTATTTATATGTTCACACATTCCTTACCTCATTATTTATTTACCATTATCTTACCTCATCATTTATTTCCAAGAAAATCCTACCTAAACCTGTTGTCCCTACACCCTACTTTTTTGGTTCATATCCTCTTTCAGAACTCTTTTTCTGGCCAAACCATTTTCTTATAGCTTCTCAATGCATTTCTTCCAATTCATCATAGTTAGTTTCTTATATAGTCTACCCCCTCTTAAGCTAACTTCAATCTACTGAGCTCAGATGCTAAACTAAGGAACGAGGCAATGCAGCAGCACAAAACAATTAATACAAACAGCAATGACAAAAAAATGTCAATTTGTAAAGCAAGCAGTAGTAAATCTAAATCAACAGACAAAATGCAACATTACAACTAATATGAGCCAATGTGCAGTAACAATAAAAATAAATCAGTAGTAAAACTAGCTTAACAGAGTAACACAAAGTCAAATTCAGTAACACTATGCCTGGCAAACAGCAGCAAATGAAATAACTTATGTCTAAACATGACATAGCTCAAGCAGAAAAAATATTACACTAAAGACAACAATGCAAACAAGGGAAATGTATATTCACATCGTAATGTCTATGTAATTAAAGTGGTGCACCACAAAAAGTAATTCTACAAAAAATTACCAAGTACTTGAAAAGAAAATTATATATGCAGTTACTGTTATTAGTCCCTTCTTATTGTTCTTTCCATTCCAAGAGCTCCTTTTTCGAAGAATGTGGATCATAAAGTAATTATTTAATAGATATGTTGACAGAAAGTGTTCACATTAGCAAATGCATTTAATTTTATTTTATGAAACCAATGCTGCAAGACAGCTGGAAACCAGATATCAAATGAAATAAGCAACTATGTACAAAGTAAAGCACAAAATAATCATTCAGTAGTCATGAGGCATTTCATAAGTTAGTAGAAATTCTCTCAATTCTCGTAGATAGACACTTGTCCTAATCAGGTGTGTGGATGTAAGAATGTTTCCAAGTTATGAGCGTGTCGTATTTGCAGCGCTTTCTACAAAGGAATGTCAATAGGGACGTTAATGGCCTCCTTTTTTCTCCACCTGTGCCTCTGAAAGGCACACACTAATGACTTTTTTTCCAGGCAACTGTCACGCGGCTGGGTGCTTACAGTGACCTACCTTCCTTACCGAAATATTTGCGACCTCAGTTTCCGTCACAGTGACAGTCTGATAGAAATAAGATTTTACAGGTCGAAATATTTGCGTTCCAAATCTGTAGAAACAAAATCCTATAAATATAACAGTGTCCAAAAAATTTTCGCCGGCATTGTGATACATTCACGCATTTACACACATTTCATAACTCTTAAAGTACGATTCTTGGTTTCCAACATCCTTTTTCACAAGTCAGAGTCCCTAACCACTACTCATTATTCCTTACCTTATCACACATATACATATTCATCAACACATCTTCAATATTTCATAATAATAACTACATAGCATAATCAGATTCCTTATATAGCATCATCTCATTGATAATAAACATACCTCAACAACATAATACACATCGTTGTCGTAATAATATCATAAAACCTCAGTCAAATCTCAAAAACGACGTAGCTTTCTGCAATAATTTCAAAACCTAAAAAAAATTCTCTGCTCATTTAAATAGTGTCATCCACCTCAAACGTACTTTAAATATCATGACCCATACCAAACACATCATTCAAAGCTCTCATAGTATCACAATGGTTCTGAAAAAATATATGAACAGTTCACAAAGTACAGACAAAATACAATTTCATAAGTGTGAAGTTATCCAACTGTGTAATTGCATAAACATGTGTCACTGACGAAGTAAATAAACATTTTGTTTCTCTGTTAAATAATCAGATAGCTGTGTAGTTTTGTGTTGGAGAAATAAGGTACCGATGTGTAAAGTTGTATAAGCAAATACCATAGTAGCTAGGGCTCCTTGTGCTTGCCACACACATGGTACACAAAGTAAGCGTGTACCCCCCTGAGGATTAATGTAATTATACCCTCAGGTGTTACAGATTACAGAAATGGAATGAAATGTATCACAGAAAACTTTCATTGTAATTCAAAAATCTTGAAAAATAAATGGTTTAAGTACAAAATTAATCACTCAAATGCATCTCCTGTAGCAAAATTCTGCTGAAGTCAATGTACTTACCTCATCATAAACGAAAGTGAAATGCTTTGCTTATAGATATCTTAGTTATTACGTACCTTACCGTGATCAAGAAAGTATTATAATGTAATGTATTGTTGTGATACGAAAAAGGCTGTCTCATTGTAGTTTTACCACAAAAGTTACTACTAAAACATGTTTTACTTTCCAGAAGAATTCAGAAAAACTGTGCACATATAAAGCACATACAGCACAAAAGCAACAATGTGAATTGTGTCACACATTAGTAGCGTTGTGATATAATTGTGTAGCTGTCAAAGAAACCAAATGCTAAGTCATCTTTAATCCTACAGAAAGTACTTCAAATAAAGAATGTCTTTTCAAGTAAATCAAAATGTTGCATTAAAATCTCATTAGCAGTACAAGTTCTAAGTATGTAAGCCTGATAGTCGTTACGTAATCGTGCAACTTGTTGCAAGAATGTACAACACTGTGTCGTCTGTTCACTATAACAATGCATTCGTAATTACTGTCTAAATAAGTTGCCCAGGTTCTTGACTGAATATTTAACTTCAAATATTGTTGCATGTAACAGTTTCTTAAGTCTGACAAAGCATACTAGAAATGTGAAGTGAAAAGTTTTATTGCAAAGACAAAGTTAAAAAGCAGATTATCTTTCAATAAACGGTTTTACATGTGAAATGTGGTGTAAACCTTTACTCTTCCTAGTACGCAGAGTTTCAACGTCAACGCAATTATCATGTGGTATACGTCGGATTCTGTAAGGTCCATTGTAAACTAGAAAGAATTTGTGACTCAAGTGTTTCTTCTTATGTGACAATGAATGAGCCTTAATGAGAACTTTCTGACCAATATATAATTTCTTTGCATTTGCTTTATCGTATAGTTTTCTCCTTTTGTCTGCCGCAGATTTTATATTTTTAATAGCCAAATCAATTATGTCTTTGTGTCGAAGTTTACGTGTATTCGGGAAAGGTACAAGCTCTCTGATTCTGTTCGGTGGTTCATCATTCTTCAGTACAAGAGTAGGTGGTAAAGCAGTGGAGTCATGAGGCATTTCATTCA
This sequence comes from Schistocerca serialis cubense, assembly GCF_023864345.2. NCBI lineage: Eukaryota > Metazoa > Arthropoda > Insecta > Orthoptera > Acrididae > Schistocerca > Schistocerca serialis. The sequence continues at coordinate 1,230,522,796 of NC_064638.1, read as the reverse complement.
GCACATTTTGAAATAAGTGTAAATATCTGTCCCACTGCTGATGCTTTCTGTGACAATAAAATCTGCAAAGCTTATTGATTTCTTTCATAATCCGTTAAGATGGGTTACAATGTGGTGAGTACAATGAAATAAAAACAGGTTTGATTTTATGGTTCCGAAGCATGCGTGACCAAACAGCAGATCTGAATTGCGGTCCGTTATCTGAAATGACTTTAGCAACGTGGCCAACTTCACGTACGAAATTTTTAACAAAGACGTTCGATACAGACCGTCCAGTGGCTTTACGTAATGGAGTGAAAGAAACAAATTTTGAAGTAAGTTCAACAGCGACTAGAATGTACGAAAATCCATTCGATGTTCTGACAAGGGGTCCCAAGAGATCAACAGCAGCAAATTCTTTTAATTTAGAAGGAATGATAGGAAACAACGGAGCATGATGTGAGATAGTAGATGGTTTCGCCTTTTGACAAAGTTTACAAATAGACAAGACTCTTCGAATTCTCTTTCCCATATTGTTAAAATAACAAGTCGTCCGAAGAATATGATAACATTTTCGTGGGCCAAAATGTGCATAGCTGAAATGAATGTACCAAATGAGCTTATTAACAAAATCGTCAAGAATGCGAAGTACCCATAGCTTGTTATCAACAGTGCAGCGTTTGAACGGTATGTTGTTTCTAACCAGGTAATAATGCCGAATCTGTGTGTGTGTCTTTTCATGCCATTTGCTTTTGATGTCTTTCCAAATCGGATCTTTATCTTGTTCGTGAGCAATGTCCTTTAAAGATGTGGAGATGAAGTTTACAAACACGACTTTCTGAATGTAAAGAATACTGAAATTTTTCTCGAGGTTGCCTACTGTGTTACTTTTCTCAAGCCCAGCCGGTGCGTGTGACAGTGCGTCCGCAACAATGTTCTCCTTGCCGGGAATGTAGAGTATTGTGAAGTGGAATTCTTGCAGAAACAATGCCCAACGTTTTACCTGCCATGATTTAATTTTGAAGACATAAGAAATTGTAATGCACGATGATCACTGTATACTTTTACGTGCTTGCCAGAAAGAAAGAAACGGAATTTGTTAAATGCCCAAAGGATAGCTAAAGCTTCTAATTCAGTAACGGAATAATTTTTTTCAGATTTTGTTAGCACTCGGCTAGCAAAAGCAATAGTTTTCTGAACGATAGTGTCATTTTCTATGGCTTCTTGAAATAAATGGGCACCAAGACCGACTTTAGAAGAATCCGTGCTAAGGCAGAAATCTTGTGACAGATGTGGATGAGCTAGTATTGGCGCATTAAGTAGCGATTCTTTCAAAGAATTGAATTCCAACTGTGCTTGTTCGTCCCAGCTCCAAATAGTATTTTTTCCAGTGAGAGAACAAAGTTTTGGTGTAACAAGAATTTGCATATTCAGAAAACGACGGTAAAAATTTACGAGACCTAGAAAACTGCGGACTTGTTTTTTTGTGGATGGAACTGGAATGGCTCTGATTGCTTCTAACTTTTCAGGATCCGGCTGAATGCCTTCAGAAGAAATAATATGTCCCAAAAACCTCACTTTTGACCTACCGAATTCAGACTTTTCCAAGTTAACTGTAATTCCAGATTCTGCAAAAATACGTAACAAACTGTTGAGGATGCCATTATGTTGTCCCCATGAGGCTTCTGCTATCAGAATATCGTCCACATATAAGGTGATGTGACGTTTTAAGAACTCAGGTAATATGGAATTTAGCCCGCGAATGAACGCTGCCGAAGAAATGTTCAAACCAATCGGAAGTTTCCGAAATAGATTACAAACGCCGGAACAAAGGAAAGCTGTGTATTTTCTTCATTCTGGATGAAGTTCGATCTGATAAAAGCTGGATCTGAGATCAATAGAAAACAACACTTTTACACCATTAAAATTTTGAAAAAGTTCTTCCAACGTTTGCGGCCTGTCTGTTTCAGGAATGATGATAGTATTGATTTGTCTCGAATCTAAGAAAGGCTGATCGATCCATTTTTCTTCTCAACAACATGTAATGGATTGTTGTATGAGCTTACTGCAGGCTCTATAATGCCCTCGTCAAACATAGATTGTATTTCTGTTCTAACACGGTCCCTATAATGTGCTGGAATTACGTATGGTCTAACACAAAATTTAGTATGCTCACGAACACGAAATTGGTATTAAAATCCCTTGATTGTTCCTGTTTTGTGAGTAAAAACTGTAGAATGTGCTTGTAAAATCTCAGAAAGGTCCTGCCTATCAGTGTCATTACGATTCTCAATTGTTTGAATTTTTTTCTGAATTAACTCATTAGTATCAAATATGTCGTCGATATCATCCCTGTCAGTGCTTGCAGAGTGATTGTTAGTGTCTAGTTCCGTAGAAAATTCCGAACTGTTGTCTAACAGAAGGTAAAGCCGATTAATTTCCTCGTCATGGTTTGAGAGCCAATCTTCAAATTTCAAAGCTATTGACTTACTTTCTTTCTCTAAACTTATTTCAGCATCGTGAAAGTTTAAGATTGCTTTGTATTCATTCAAAAAGTCTACTCCCAATATAATTTCCGTCGACAATAATGGAACAATAAGAAGGTTCATAGAGAAGCTGTGGCTTTGACAAAAGAATTCTAAGTTGGTTTGTTGGCGTACATATACACTTTTTCCAATGATTGCACCTTGTAATTTAATCTTACGTAACGGAAGTGTGGGGCAATCGTTTGATTTATTGCATTTGCTAAAAGCTGTTTCACTAATTACTGAAATGGGACTGCCAGAGTCAAGTACTACCGTAAATTTTACGTCATTTACTGTAACGTGAATCACAGGATATGCAATGTTGTTATGTTTTACGTCGTGTTCCTGGAGTAAGATGTCCCTAATGTCTTCCATTTTTACGTAATTACTAGCTATGGCAGCTGCATCGTCAGTTTCGTAAGTACGTCTTGTGGCTGCCAGCGGTATGAGTCATTGCCTATTGTGTCTCTGTTGGCGCGCGTAGTTATTGGGATTTGGAGATCTAACTTCTACAAATTCACTTTGTCGAGAGGGCCCTGCTCTGTTTGAATCCCACCAGTTCTGATGCAATTCAGGTCTGTCGTTACGATCATATCGTCTGTCGTCATGTCGGTAGATTCCATAGTTTCTTTCTTGTCGGTCATGTGGTGGAGAATTTCTCCCTGAATCGTAACTGCGCGCTGGACCGTTGCGTCTAAAGTTAATGTGTCGCCCTTGATAATAATTATTTTGGTTCCCAAATTGTCTGTTTCTCTGATTGTCTCTGTGATAGTCACTACCGCGGAGAGGTAATCTTTCCCTGTAATTATTACTACTCTGCCAACGGTTGTCATACGGGTGGTGTCTGTTTTGGTCACGATTTGTGTTGTGGGAATAGCCTTGTCGTGTACAGTTATTATTTCTTTCATCGCGGAATTGCGACGGATGTGACCTGTAATTGCTGTGTTCCTGTTTTCGCGTTCCGCGATTGTCAGTGTCAATTTCTAATTCTTGTAAGAGTCCCTGAAAAGCTTCAATGTCGTCTTTGTAACGTCCTGCCAAAATAATATGTCGTAAATGTTCAGGCAATTTGATTAAGCAAATGCGGATGAGTTCTGAGGGGCTGTATGGGTTTGACAGGTACTGATTCTCGTGCAACATGTCTTCAAAATATTTCACAAGACTGGAAAATTCAAATTGTTCGAAATGTTTCATCATTATGATGCTATGTTTTACACGGTCTTGTGTAGCTTGAGACCAGTATGCTGAGAGGAAGGCATGATAAAATTCTCCTTCACTGTAGCAATCGTGAATGACCGATCGCATTCTTACAGCTGGTTCACTCTCTAAATAGCCACACATAAATTCTAATCTGTGCTCTAATGACCAGTTGGGAGGAAAACAATGAGAGAATTGATGGAGCCATGCATGTGGATGAATGTCGTTGCCAGAATTCTTAAATGTTTTGAATTTACGTGTAGTAATGAACAGCTTATGGTCAAAATCATCATGTCGGCGAGTCGCATGTCGGTCATTGTTACTGCGTTTCGGCGGTTCCATCTCAAAATTCGGTCTACCTTGCCAATTTCTTTCATAATTTCCGAAGTGCCCTGTGTTATTGTTTTGTGGCTGTTCTGTATTTCTATGTCCCTCTCCCCGTATTGGAGCGCGACTGTCCTCTGAAATATGTAATTCTTGTATTACCTGTGTCAACTGATCTTGTACTTACCGGATTTCTCTTTTGTGTTGCGTATTAATTTGATTCTGATTTTGTTTGAATTTTCTTATTTGTTCGTACTCTTCTGTATCATTGAAGACTGCCGGTCTTGTGTCATTCAGATTATCATCTACCTTCGTAGATAAATTATTTAGCTGATCCGAAAGTTCAACTACTTTATCTGATAATGAACTATTTCCGTCCATGTGTCTTTCTGAACCAATTTTGAGAGTATCTACTGTGTCCTTTAAGTTTTCCTGAGATTTCGCAAGTTGTGTAACCGAATCGGTAGATGCAACTGAGTCAATTTTAGCTTGCAAGGTGTCGTGATTTTCATGAACTATAGTTTGCAGTTCCTTTATGGCTGCTTCGTGATTCTGTAATGCATTTTCATGACGCGAAAAAATAGGTTGTAAATGCTCACAAATTTGTGTTTTTACGTCATTACAGACTTTTTGACATTTAGATTCAATGTTATGTAACTCAGTAGTTAAATCTTCACGTGTTTGTTCAAGTGTGGTGTCTAACTTCCGAAGATTTTGTTCCATTGTGTCTCACTGTTGCTGTGTTTGTCTCTGGTATTGTTCCATTGTGTCTAACTTTTGAAGATTTTGTTCCAAAGTGTCTAACTTCTTTTGCTGTGTTTGCCTCTAATTTTGTTCCATTTTGTCTAACTTTTGAAGCTTTTGTCCCATTTGTTGCATTAATTGTAATAACAATGCACTGGTGTCTGAAACATGTTCCTCAGTGCTTTTCGGCAGTGAATTTGCACCGGCAACATTCACATTTTGACAAGTGGAAAATGTGTCTTGCTCATTTGAGAAAACCGTGAGAACCCAAAACCTGAGTCTACAGTATTTGCAATATTGTGTTCTGTCATTCCCGATTCCTGAGGCGAGCTGTTGCCGACCGATTGATCGATAGTGCTTCCCTGTTCACTACCTGTTTCACTGTCTACACCATTATTTGACGCCCGCTCCATTTCCCTATGCACAGTAACCAAATTACTACTTTGAATATTAGTTAATTCACTACATGGTGGCGCTAACACACTGCTTTCGTCTTCACTGTCATTTCTCAGTTTACTTTGGAGCCTAGCATTACGTTTTTCACACGCCATTATTGTCACAATATTTCACATGACAACACAGAAAAGCACAATTTGAAGAGCAAAATAAGAAAACACATTAACATAGCATTGAAAATAATATCTAGTTAATTGCAGCTGCGAAATACTTGGTGCAAATCTACATGCATGCCACAACTGTTTTACTGTACAACAATGAAAGACTGCAACTACAAAGGAAATTCTCTCTACGATTACGCACTAGCAATAAACAAAAGCTACACTAATTACACAAACTACAAGAAAAAATCAAAAGATTCCAGTGAGGTATCCTCGCCTAAGGGTCGACATATGAAACGTCCCCTTAGAAAACTTATACATGACTGTGCTTAAACTGACACACAATATTTTTAGCGCAAATCAATCTGACTTTCAAAAATCCCTACAAAAGAATGGCCCTGACTAACATTAACCTATACCTTTCACAAACCACTTACCGCACCAAAAATCTTCGTTACTCGAACTACTGCAATACAGCGAGCGCCACTACTGCCTGCTAAATAAAAGATTCAAACTACTGAAGGCACTAACTACTGATAGGCATAGTTAGCAAATGAGAGATTTTGATAGAGAACAAACAATGTATTTACCTTAATAGTGTTGAAAAATCATAATACACATAGCAGTTCATGACATCCAGTCTTACAAATTTCAAACCTCCGCCATTTCTCTCCCCACATCCACCACTGCTGGCGGCTCACCTCCAACTGCGCAACGCTACGCGCTGTTCACATCCAGCTGCCGCTGCCCAACACTACAATGGCAGACAACAATGCAAAATAGCCACAGACTGCACACAGCAAAGCCAGTGATTTTCATACAGAGCGCTACGTGGCGTTACCAATATAAGAACCTAAACAGCCTACTTACATATTAAACATTAATTTTTGTTGGGAGGTTACAGTAGTTCTGAGTTTTAGGGGGATGATGACCTCAGATTTTCAATTCCCATAGTGCTCAGAGCCATTTGAACTCCTATCCCATTTCGTATTCCATTATGTCAACAAAGTTTTCGAGACAGTATTTGTGTTTGGAATCTGTGTGTTCATTTAGAATGTCGTGTCCTCTTCGCCTTCATGGCCTGTTGGGGTGAAGTTTAGTTTAGTTATGAAACGTAAAAATACGTTTTTGGAAGGTATTTTGACAGTTCTGTATTCTGACACTTCTTTACTACGATTATATACGTTTACAATTCATATGCAGCCTACCATAGGTGATGTTATATTTCGTTAAACTTATTTTATATTTCATCAATGATCTGTGTATTTTTTAAAATCATATGACAATCCCTTTTCGTATTCCATTATGTCAATTAAGTTTTCGAGGTAGTATTTATGTTTGGAATCTGTTTGATCATTTAGAATTTCGTGTAGATATTTCCTTGCAGGAATATATATTTCCAGTTCTTCGAGAATGTTCATAGTAAGCCCTTACGGTATTTTGTGTATTTCTAATGCAGTTACAACTTTCTCATCTTTGTGGTGTGGAGTTTTCAGATTAAATAGAAGCGAGATGAACTAAATCGCGGCCGACCACTGTGGCCGAGCGGTTCTAGGCGCTTCAGTCCGGAACCAGCTGCTGCTACGGTCGCAGGTTCGAATACTGCCTCGGGCATGGATGTGTGTGATATTCTTAGGTTAGTTAGGTTTAAGTAGTTCTACGTTCTGTATCCGTGGTCTAGGGGTAGCGTCTTTGATTTATAATCAAAACGTCTTCGATCCAGGGTTCGATCCCCGCCACTGCCTAAATTTTGATAAATAATCAGCATTGGCGGCCGAAGACTTCCGGCATAAGAAGTCAGCCTCATTCTGCTAACGGCCTTGTCAAAGAGGGCGGAGGAGCGGATAGAGGTTCAGGGCACTCTCTTGTCATAGGGGTGGGAAATTTCCCCTAAAGGCGGAAGAATCAGCAATGATCAACGACATGAGGATGCAGAAGGCAATGGAAACCACTGCATTAAAGACACGTAAGGTGTATCCACAGGATATGTGGCCTGTATTTGAAGAAGTGTCATGATGATCTCTCCATTGGCAAAAGATTCCGGAATAGTCCCCCATTCCAGATCTCCGGGAGGGGACTGCCAAGGGGGAGGTTACCATGAGAAAAAGATTGAATAATCTACGAAAGGATAACGTTCTACGAGTCAGGGCGTGGAATGTCAGAAGCTTGAACGTGGTAGGGAAACTAGAAAATCTGAAAAGGGAAATGCAAAGGCTCAATCTAGATATAGTAGGGGTCAGTGAAGTGAAGTGGAAGGAAGACAAGGATTTCTCTCAGATGAGGATCGGGTAATATCAACAGCAGCAGAAAATGGTATAACAGGTGCAGGATTCGTTATGAATAGGAAGGTAGGGCAGAGGGTGTGTTACTGTGAACAGTTCAGTGACCGGGTTGTTCTAATCAGAATCGACAGCAGACCAACACCGACAACGATAGTTCAGGTACACATGCTGACGTCGCAAGCTGAAGATGAACAGATAGAGAAAGTGTATGAGCAAATTGAAAGGGTAATGCAGTATGTAAGGGGGACGAAAATCTAATAGTCATGAGCGACTGGAGTGCAGTTTAGGGGAAGGAGTAAAAGAAAAGGTTACAGGAGAATATGGGCTTGGGACAAAGAATGAAAGAGGAGAAAGACTAATTGAGTTCTGTAACAAGTTTCAGCTAGTAATAGCGAATACCCTGTTCAAGAATCACAAGAGGAGGAGGTATACTTGGAAATGGCCGGGAGATACGGGAAGATTTCAATTAGATTACATCATGGTCAGACGGAGATTCCGAAATCAGATACTGGATTGTAAGGCGTACCCAGGAGCAGATATAGACTCAGATCACAATATAGTAGTGATGAAGAGTAGGCTGAAGTTCAAGACATTAGTCAGGAAGAATCAATACGTAAAGAAGTGGGATACGGAAGTACTAAGGAATGACGAGATACGTTTGAAGTTCTCTAACGCTATAGATACAGCAATAAGGAATAGCGCAGTAGGCAGTACAGTTGAAGAGGAATGGACATCTCTAAGAAGGGCCATCACAGAAGTTGGGAAGGAAAACATAGGTACAAAGAAGGTAGCTGCGAAGAAACCATGGGTAACAGAAGAAATACTTCAGCTGATTGATGAAAGGAGGAAGTACAAACATGTTCCGGGAAAATCAGGGATACAGAAATACAAGTCGTTGAGGAATGAAATAAATAGGAAGTGCAGGGAAGCTAAGACGACATGGCTGCAGGAAAAATGCGAAGACATCGAAAAAGATATGAATGTCGGAAGGACAGACTCAGCATACAGGAAAGTCAAAACAACCTTTGGTGACATTAAGAGCAACGGTGGTAACATTAAGAGTGCAACGGGAATTCCACTGTTAAATGCAGAGGAGAGAGCAGATAGGTGGAAAGAATACATTAAAAGCCTCTATGAGGGTGAAGATTTGTCTGATGTGATAGAAGAAGAAACAGGAGTCGATTTAGAAGCGATAGGGGATCCAGTATTAGAATCGGAATTTAAAAGAGCTTTGGAGGACTTACGGTCAAATAAGGCAGAAGGGATAGATAACATTCCATCATAATTTCTAAAATCATTGGGGGAAGTGGCAACAAAACGACTATTCACGTTGGTGTGTAGAATATATGAGTCTGGCGATATACCATCTGACTTTCGGAAAAGCATCATCCACACAATTCCGAAGACGGCAAGAGCTGACAAGTGCGAGAATTATCGCACACTCAGCTTAACAGCTCATGCATCGAAGCTGCTTACAAGAATAATATACAGAAGAATGGAAAAGAAAATTGGGAATGCGCTAGGTGACGATCAGCTTGGCTTTAGGAAAAGTAAAGGGACGAGAGAGGCAATTCCGACGTTACGGCTAATATTGAAAGCAAGGCTAAAGAAAAATCAAGACACTTTCATAGGATTTGTCGACCTGAAAAAGCGTTCGACAATATAAAATGGTGCAAGCTGTTCGAGATTCTGAAAAAAAGTAGGGGTAAGCTATAGGGAGAGACGGGTCATATACAATATGTACAACAACCAACAGGGAATAATAAGAGTGGACGATCAAGAACGAAGTGCTCGTATTAAGAAGGGTGTAAGACAAGGCTGTAGCCTTTCGCCCTTACTCTTCAATCTGAAGCAATGATGGAAGTAAAAGAAAGGTTCAGGAGTGGAATTAAAATACAAGGTGAAAGGATATCAATGATACGATTCTGATGACATTGCTATGCTGAGTGAAAGTGAAGAAGAATTAAATGATCTGCTGAACGGAATGAACAGTCTAATGAGTACACAGTATGGTACTCCTTTCAGGAGTGCTAGGTCTGTATGGTTCGCAGGAGAGCTTCTGTAAAGTTTGGAAGGTAGGAGACGAGGTACTGGCAGTAGTAAATCTGTGAGGACGGGGCGTGAGTCGTGCTTGGGTAGCTCAGTTGGTAGAGCACTTGCCCGCGAAAGGCAAAGGTCCCGAGTTCGAGTCTCGGTCCGGCACACAGTTTCAATCTGCCAGGAAGTTTCATATTTAAAATTATTCCTCATTTCTTCTCACTGGAGAGCAATACTGTTTCAGTTCGACCGACCTACCCAAGACGTGTTCAGAATATACGAACTATCATCAACGATTAAGTAGACCCTTAACACCGCCCACTGATGATTTTCTTGCCAGAGCGGTGAGGGAGAATGCTAGCCAGCTCTGGGCGTGGTTAGTCGTGCTGCGGCTGTAACAGCCCGCAGTTACGTACCGCGCTGTCAATTGATCGCCGTGGCGGCGGCGGCTGCGACAAGGGCGTGTGGAATTTCAGACAGGCATGCGGCCCATCTCTGCTGACTGCCCGTTAACCTCACCAGCTCAACCGTTTCCCTGCAGTGATTCTCTCTTCTCCTGTACTAACAATAAGTCTCGAAACTATTGCTAGGACAACGCGAATGTACCTGTTGAAGTTTGCTTCATGCTGTAGCCTCAGTTTCTCTTAGGACCATTAGAGGCTCGTGACTAATACGGTTGGGCTGACATATGAACTCAAAATGGTCAGCTGTGCTCTGCTTACTTCATTCGTTGGTTGCTTGCGTACTACTTACAAGGGAACCTCCCCATCGCACCCCCGTCAGATTTAGTTATAAGTTGGAACAGTGGATAGGCCTTGAAAAACTGAACACAGATCAATCGAGAAAACAGGAAGAAGTTGTGTGGAACTATGAAAAAAATAAGCAAAATATACAAACTGAGTAGTCCATGTGCAAGATAGGCAACATCAAGTATAGTGAGAGCTTAGGAGCGCCGCGGTCCCGTGGGTGGCGTAAGCAACTGCGGAACAAGAGGTCCTTGGTTCAAGTATTCCCTAGAGTGGAAAGTTTACTTTCTCTATTTTCGCAAAGTTATGATCTGTCCGTTCGTTCATTGATGTCTCTGTTTACTGTAATAAGTTTAGTGTCTGTGTTTTGCGACCGCACCGCAAAACCGTGCGATTAGTAGACGAAAGGACGTGCCTCTCCAATGGGAACCGAAAACAATTGAGCGCAAGGTCATAGGTCAACCGATTCCTCCACAGGAAAACACGTCTGATATATTCTATGCGACACTGCTGACGGCATGTGCGCCACATGACAGGAATATGTTGTCGACCCACCTAACTTGTACACTTGGCGAATGGGTAAAAGGATTCTTCTGCCTTGCCCAATTTAGATTTTCTTGTGGATGTGATATTCACTCCAAAAAAAGTGATGAAAAAAAAATGAAACTATTCACCTCGAGGGAAGACTTGAATTAAGGACCTCTCGCTCCGCAGTTGCCCACGCTAACCACGGGACCACGGCGCTCCTCAACTCTCGTTGTCCTTGAGGTTGCATATGTTGCACATGGACTACTCAGTTTGTGTATTTTACTTATTTTTTTTCGTAGTTCCACACAACTTCTTCCTGTTTTCTCGATTGATCTGTGTTCAGTTTTTCAAGGCCTATCCACTGTGCCAACTTATAACTAAATCTGAGGGGGGTGCGATGGGGAGGTTCCCTTGTTAGTAGATTCGTTATATCCTTTCGGCATCCTTAACACATGGACTGAGCGGAAAGCAAGTTCCTGAAAACTAAACTTATTGAATTCGCCACCAGCCTATGTTTGGAAGTAATACCAACTTGTATCAATGAAGTGATAATGTTAATCAAAGAAAGGGACGGCAAATTTGTACGCTTACAGTCGGTAGGGGTAGTAACTATAGCTCAAGACAGTTACATCTACATCTACATGGATACTCTGCAAATCACATTGAAGTGCCTGGCAGAGGGTTCATCGAACCACCTTCACAATTCTCAATTATTCAAATCTCGTATAGCGCGCGGAAAGAATGAACGCCTATATTTTTCCGTACGAGCTCTGATTTCCCTTATTTTATCGTGGTGATCGTTCCGCCCTATGTAGGTCGGTGTCAACAAAGTATTTTCGCATTCGGAGAAGAAAGTTGGTGATTGGAGTTTCGTGAGAAGATTCCGTCGCAACGAAACACGCCTTTCTTCCAATGATTTCCAGCCCAAATCCCGCATCATTTCCGTGACACTCTCTCCCATATTTTGCGATAATACAAAACGTGCTACCTTTCTTTGAACTTTTTCGATGTACTCAGTCAGTCCTACCTGGTAAGGATCCCACACCGCGCTGCAGTATTCTAAAAGAGGACGGACAAGCGTAGGGTAGGCAGTCTCCTCAGTAGGTCTGTTACATTTTCTAAGTGTCCTGCCAATAAAACGCAGTCTGGTTAGCCTTCCCCACAACATTTTCTATGTGTTCTTTTCAATTTTAGTTTTTCGTAATTGTAATGTCCAGGTATTTATTTGAAATAACGGCTTTTAGTTTGGACTGATTTATCGTGTAACCGAAGCTTAACGAGTTCCTCTTAGCATTCATGTGAATGACCTCACACTTTTCGTTATTTAGTGTCAACTGCCACTTTTTGCACCATTCAGATATTTCTTCTAAATCGTTTTGCAGCTCGTTTTGATCTTCTGATGACTTTATTGGTCGATAAATTATTGGTCGATAAACGACAGCGTCGTATGCAAACAACCGAAGACGGCTGCTCAGAATGTCTCCCAAATCGTTTATATAGAGAAGGAACAGCAAAGGGTCTGTAACACTATCTTGGGGAACGCCTGAAATCACTTCTGTTTTACTCGATGACTTTCCGTCAATTACTACGAACTGTGACCTCTCTAACAGGAAATCGCAAATCCAGTCACATAACTGAGACGATATTCCATCAGCACGCAATTTCACTACGAGCCGCTTGTGTGGCACATTAAATTAAATCTGTGGTATCCCGTACCTGCTATCTAATACGTCCTATTCACATCTTAACCTCTAATTGGATGCTGGGGGCTCTTGGTGTAGAGATACTATTAACAATAACAGCCCTATATTAATTATATTTACAGGATTCACATGGAGCATGACATCTAATGAACTTATCAACACAATGGATAAATTAAAGCTGCACCACGAAATAGCACATTCTGTACAGAGGCGCGTAACCGTTTGCCTGATCATGGCCGAAATGGAAATTTTACTAGATATTGTTCCATTCAAAGTTTGATCATTCCTTCTGCAATCTTTTCTTTCATGTCTCAGACTATTCATTTCAGTGGAGTTGAATACAGACTGCATGTAGTAAGGAGGTGGAGTAGTCATCTGGTTAGATGGCCGTCAAAAGTGATTCCCTAAAATTATCAACATTTATTGATCTAAAGCACTACTTTCAACATTAAGTTACGCGTATATGGCATTGATTCTAAGTATGGTAACCACGTTCGTATTAATGACAGTAGTTATGAACTTCACGTTGTAGTAATCATGATTGTAACAATCATGAATTTTACGTTATTTAGTCCCTTAAACACAAAAGGGGAACTCCTATATATTGGAGGGGCATTGAAGAAATTCAGTGTTGTTTGACGTACCAGCATGTAACATTACAGTTAGACAAACGCACGTAAAAACTACAGAAATGAGGTAGGTTTTGCGCATGGTAGACATTTCGACTAAATGCGCCAGTTTGCACTGTAGGAAGGCGAAAAATGAGGAGCTTTGTACGCAAATTACGTTATACTTTAGTAGAATAGTCACTGTATCTGATATTACTCAGCAAAGCTACTTGATGTGGATGGACTAGACAAATAAAGTCTACCGAGAAATTTAAAACTTGAGATAAATTGATAAATTTAGCTTCTACTGGTTACTATTCCACACCAAGGGATTGAAACAAACTGCGTGCACGGACAGGGGGTAACGAACTCACAATGGCGGAAACACATGGGGTCCGTTAGGATTCAAAGAAGTAATTCACTGAAAATTACTAAATTATTACGGAGGTGTGACTGATGGTAATCATGAACACTATATCGAACTACAGGAAATTAAATAGCATCTGCGTCATGATCAAACCATACACTCAAAGAAAAAGTTGAAATCGAGCAAAAGTTCTCACGAAAGGCGATATCAAACTTCATAGAATCGCTTTTGATAGACATTAATACGCTTGAGCACACTTTGAAACGTCAAGTGGGTGCAGAACAGATTCCACGCCCTCATGTGGCGAGAATAGTGGATGCATTAAAAGTCACAAAGAAAAATTCCTTATATTTATGAAATAACTGATACTATGGCCTGGATTCTGTGCTCTTTGGCAAGTATTTAAAATGCTTAACCGCGCGCAAAATTTTGACCCCTAGTTTTCATCTGTGGCGCGAACGTGTGCTTATAACCACATCACAAAGAAAAACTGGTATAAAATTTATCTTTATCACACTATACGTTACTAATCCGGCAATAACTCGAAACGTTCTCTCAAATGGATACATTTTACTCATAGATATTCTGCAAACAGACGGCATAGCTGACGGCCAACTTTCACAATTAATGTTCAGGACCACAATTTAATGTACTTTGACCCGACAGAATTGTGACAATTAAATCGTTTTGTGACACTTCCCTGATTAAACTGACTCGAAACGACGTATTAATAAGGCTTTCCACGATAATACAACCCATTTTTAAACCTTTTATCCAATCTCAACAAGAGCTCCGGAACTGCAGCCACCGCACCTCGTGCAACCCCACCTAACATTGCCTCAGCATTTGAACTTCTGGAGACAACATCTCGTTCTTCAAGCTGCCTTTCCATTATTTGACACCTGACGGCCACTACTCTCGATCTTTCCTACGCCCAACAGGCAATCTCTTTGCTTCCATAAAGTTCAAAGAAGGGCAGCATGTTTTGTATAATTGCGAAATAGGGGAGGGAGTGTCACTGAAATGGTACAAGATTTGGGCTGGACATCATTTGTTTTAATGATGTCCAGCCCAAGTCATTGCGTCGGAATCTTCTCACGAACTTACACTCACCAACTTTCTCCTCCAAATGCGAAAATATTTTGTTGACGCCAACCTACATAGGGAGAAACGATCACCACTATAAAATAACGGAAATCAAAGCTCGTACGGAAAGATATAGGTGTTCGTTCTTTCCGCACGCTATATGAGATTGGAATAATAGAGAATTGTGAACGTTGTTCGATGAACCATCTGCCAGGCACTTATACGTGATTTGCAAAGTATCCATGTAGATGTAGATGTAGATGCAGATGCTTAGCTTTTCCACAGCCCACTAACGTCTGTATTGGTCTTGACCCTCACCTTTTGTAAGTAGGCTGTTTATGTTTTCTTATTGGCAACGTTACGTAGCGCTCTGTATGAAAATGACTGGCTGTGCTGTGTGCAGTCTGTGGCTAGTTATCATTGTTGTCTGCCACTGTAGTGTTGGGCAGCTGGATGTGAACAGCGCGTAGCGTTGCGCAGCTGGAGCTGAGCCGCCAGCAGTGGTGGATGTGGGGAGAGAGATGGCGGAGTTTTGAAATTTGTAAGACTGGATATCATGAACTGCTATATACATTACGACTTTTGAACACTATTGAGGTAAATACATCATTTGTTCTCTATTAAAATCTTTCATTTGCTAACTATGCCTATCAGTAGTTAGTGCCTTCCGTAGTTTGAATGTTTTATTTAGCTGGCAGTAGTGGCGCTCGCTGTATTGCAGTAGTTCGAGTAACCAAGATTTTTGTTAGGTAAGCGATTTGTGAAACGCATAGGTTAATGTTAGTCAGGGCCATTTTTTTGTAGGTATTTTTGAAAGTCAGATTGCGTTGCGCTAAAAATATTGTGTGTCAGTTTAAGCACAGTCATGTATAATTGTTCAAAAGGGGACGTTTCACTTTCTATATCCCATCGCAGCCAAACTTCATGCCAACACACTCTCATGAAAGGTCGTAGACAGGAATTGGGATGTGTGACACAAAACAAAACGCACATAGGTTCATTCTTATAACTACAGGCCATAGCTCATGACAGCAAAAAATAAATTTAGTTACGTCATGGACAACAACGACAATCAATCTAGTGACATTCTTATACACTGAAGCAAAAAACTGGTATAGACATGCGTATTTAAATACAGAGATACGTTAACAGGCAGAAAACGGCGCTGCAGTCGGCAACGACTACATAAAACAACACGTTGCATGGGGGCTTAATTAAATAAAATGAAAATGATTTTATGTTTTTAGTAGCTGTAAGTCTGATTACGCTGTGTTTCGTAATCGGCTGGCCCTGACTAGTATTATTACGCTATCTGACTGCAACAAACAATGTAAGAAAATTTTCGTAAACACAGTTAATTAATTAAGTCCCCAGCAACTATAAAACCTGCAACACCAATAAGCACAAGAGTAACTGTTCTGTATGTGGGAGTGTGACTCAACGTCCACATCTGGCACGGTTCTTTTCCAACAAGACAAGAATTTTTAAATACCAACTATGCTGACGTGACAAAAGAAAATTAGAAAACTATAATTACGCAAGAAAACCAGAATTCACTCTAATACAAGAACACAAGCCAGATGCTTTGTTGACTGAACCTGTAGTGACGCATTATTTCAGACAAACAATTAATAAAAGAACATTGTAGTTTTTACCTTCATATATATTGACGAAATGCACTCATTACAATAACATCTGCTATCTCTCCCATCAAATAACTGCATACAACATGGAACAACACTCTTTACTACCACATCTCACTCCGACTTCACGACAAGCAGTGCCCACTAGCACATCTCGGTACGACTGACTACAACGAGCTCTCAACAAGCACTAACTGCTATGAACTCTCAACAACCACTGACTGCTATGAGTTCTTAACACACACTGTCCTCTACGATCTCTTAACACGCACTGTGGAGGCGGCTTAATAGTACTCTTTGGCGCACTCTCTGGCGAAGTGGCACAGTGTAGCCACCTTTCATATGCCCCTCCTCCACAGGCCAGAATTTGATGGTATTTTTGCCAGCATTGGTGGTGAAAATACCACCAAATTCGTCCAGAAAAATACAGACAAAAATAAAAGATAATATTAATACCTAAATATCACATAATTAGTTAAAAATTTTGGCTTTGCACTGACCTTTCACTAACCTAATATATGAAATACAGTAAGCAATACAACTTCTTTTCATACATGTGACTTTACATAATAGTTTACACAATATACAAAAAAATCAGTTTATACAAATGTTCACATAAAATGCTTTCAATGATTAGTTTATAGAAAAAAAAGATACTAACAGGTGACATCTTTTCAGTAGAAGCAGTCCATCAGTTGCACCCAGTAAAGTTTAGCAGGTACATCCAGCAACAAGTCACATTAATTCAGTAGAAGCAGTTCATCAGTGGCACCCAGCAATGTTAAGCAGGTGCAGACACCAACAAGTGACATCATTTCAGTAGAAGCAGTCCATCAGTTGCACCCAGTAAAGTTTAGCAGGTACACCCAGCAACAAGTCACATTAATTCAGTAGAAGCAGTTCATCCGTGGCACCAGCAATGTTAAGCAGGTGCAGACACCAACAAGTGACATCATTTCAGCAGAAACAGTCTATCAGTTGCACCCAGCAATGTTGAGAGCAGGTGCAGACACCAACAAGTGACATCATTTCAGTAGAAGCAGTCCATCAGTTGCACCCAGCAATGTTGAGAGCAGGTGCAGACACCAACAAGTGACGTCATTTCAGTAGAAGCAGTCCACCAGTGGCACCCAGCAATGTTGAGTAGGTGCTCACAGCAATAGGGGACATCTTTTCAGTAGAAGCAGTCCATCAGTGGCACCCAGCAATGTTGAGTTGGTGCAGACAGCAACCAGTGACTTCATTTCAGTAAAAACAGTTCATCAGTTGCACCCAGCAATGTTGAGTAGGTGCAGACACCAACAAGTGACATCATTTCAGTAGGAGCAGTCCATCAGTTGCACCCAGCAATGTTGAGTAGGTGCAGACAGCAACAAGTCACATTTCTCAGCAGAAGCAGTTCCACAAAATTCACTAACACTGATCACACTGTTCATCAGAGTTTATGAGCAGAAATTAAACATGTCCTAGTGGCACCAATCATGAAGGAAAGGTACAAGTAACAGTCCATAATTTTTTTTACAATCACTGATCACACAGTTCATCAGCAGAAATTAAACATGACTAAATGTCACACATCATGTTGAAAAGTGCAGGTAACAGTTCAGAATATTTATCTTCACTAATCAGATAGTCCAGGCATGAACAATAGTTTGAATGCACATACAAATGCTTTTACAGTAAGATACAAATCATAACAAACACACAAATGATATCAGATAATTTTCATATTAACTATTACAATACACAAATACCAGTAAACCTATAATATTTATGGGTGTCAGTGCAAGCCACTACCAACAAATAAAATAATATTTAGGAGATAGGTGGGTAGGATTAGTAAAGGAAGACACACAGAACACACTCACTCATCTTTCATTCACATTAAATACTACTGTGTAATTGAATAGTGTTAATTGTGTAAATGAAATTCTGTCTAAATCTGATGTTCATCATGTGTATCAAGTAGTAGTGGCAGCAATGTATAACAGTCAATAATAGTTAGTCAACGTCATAGTCATCATGTCAAGACCAATGTTTGCCAAGCCAGATCAAATGTACTGTTGTTGAACAATCGTCAGTGAGCCAAGATATGCAAATACTTCCTCTCTTCAAAAAAAAAAGTGTATACTGCTTAGTGATTTAACAAAGTGTGTGTATAGACTATCTCCCTTCTACTTTAGTGTTCTAGTCTGCTATCTTCATCCTCCTTGTTCCATAAGACCAACAAAAAAAAAATATGCATCTCACTTACTTTACCTCTTATCCACCAAAACTCCAATAATCATCAACTTCACACAATCTCAATAATACCTCTTCAATGCGTCGATACATATAAACCTTATTGCCAATATATGCTCCTCACTTACTTTACCTCTTATCCACCAAAACTCCAATAATCATCAACTTCACACAATCTCAATAATACCTCTATAATACCTCTTCAATACATCAATACATATAAACCTTATTATCAATATCATTTCACTTCCATAACAACTCTTTCCTCTAGTCAGTCTCCTCGAACAAGTACAGATAAAATCCTAATGCAAACCTCATCATCCTATACAATCCGAAGACACATTGTCAACACACAACCTCTGTGTAATCCGTCTGACCCAAATCTTCTACTCATTATGAATTATAAACAAAAGAAATGCATACATGACCTCTAACAGACTTAGTTCGAATAACTCTCAGTAATTAAGTACGATTACAGAATGTGAATGATCATAATATTTCACAGTGTATACACCACTTCAAGAATTATGGCAGAAGCAAACATGTGGAGTATTTCTTGTGTCAAGTGTCACTTCCTATTTCAATTGCTCACGAAAAATGGAGTGCAATAAGTGTTAATGGTCTAAACCTAGTAATGGTATGTCATGTCGTTAGCTTCCTTCCTATTAGCATAAAGTTATACAGTTTCCATAAAACCTCCAGCTCATGTGACTTCTATGAAGTTTCTTGTACTAATGTCGTTCGTCGAATTATAGCAGTTCATTTTCTTATCTTAAAAATATAAGGCACTTAGCGTAAGCAAAACAAGCAATAGCGAGTAAATATACCAGTAGAGAACAGAATGTCAAAAAGTGGATGCAGCACAATCCTTACAACGAGGCTCTGCCAAGCGAACAATATATAACCTATATCATAGTGTAACCTAAACTCTATGTTCGTACACTGTACATCAGCATTGCTATACACCAAATTAAAGAGTAGTTATGACAACAACAGATATGTATAAATATGCAATCCATACGCAAAGCAGTAAACAGGCCATTAGCATCATATCAGCATAAGCAAATAAATGTTCATATGTCATCTTAGCAAGTAAACATGGAGGCGCAAGCAGATAAATCACAAAGTATAACTTACATACATATCAGCACAACTAATCAGGTGACAATTATAATTTAAATAAATAAGCACAGCAGGCACATAATTAAAAAAAAAATATGACATCAGTGAAAAAGCATAGCAGCCAAGCGATGCATAATATATACAAATAACAACCCTGTTCATTAATCAATAATTGTCAAAATCAGTAAATGTACACAAGCACGTCGCTTCACAAGTAAATTCATAGAACATGAAATTAGCACAAAGTATGAGTCACGTAATCGCGAGCAGCAAATTACTTCTAAAGTACGTACCTAAGTGGAAATATGTTACCTGAAAAATGAACTCAATTAATAGTTACCTTTTTAGTTTATTAGTTTCTTCTTGGAAATTACATTCTTTCTGAAAATTTCTCGATAGCAAGTCGTCTTAACGTCGGAGACACACAGAATTTACCTGTAGTTCTTAAATATTTTATACAACCGTATCCTGAAAAATACTGAATGTTAATAACATAATTCATCAAGTCACAATAGCTTTATACTGAATTTAATCGGAGAAATTAAAACTGTGTATTTGTTTACGGCTATCAGTGCATTCGCACTGAGCGCTCGATCAGCTGTAGGCGCGTGACGTAGAAAGCAATTGTTCGCGGTCAACGACTGCCTTGTGCGGCGCGCAGACTTGACTGTTGCTTTGAGTATGTGCCGCCGCCAAAACACAGCGCGGTATCCTTGTACTCTCCGCATGTTTACATCTAGCTGTTGGTTTCTCAAAAGTATGTCATTCCACAAAAAAATTTTTTAAAAGTATATCATTCCACAAAAATTTTGGAAACTAGGAACCTCACGTTTTGTGGTAGGAACAGCATAATTACGAATACCGTCTAATTTTTTTTGGATCAGGAAGAATACCGAGAAATTTCACCTGAGAACGACCAAATTCAGATTTTTCGAAGTTCACTGTAATGCCAACTCTTGCAAAGATACGTAATAATGAATCCAAAATTTTGTTGTGCTCACTCCAAGAATGTTTAGCAATAAGAATATCGTCAACATATGAAGTAATATTGTCACGAAGATAAACAGGTAAAATTTCGTTTAAACTACGAATGAATGCTGCAGAAAATATAGTAAGTCCAAACGGTAAATTCCAAAGTCACTTTTGGGTAAAACAGTCATATCCGGTTATTGTTCACTTACTCACTAGATAGATTGATAGTGGAAGAGTTGGTTTGACAGATGCAAAGAATAGTAAAAGAGTCGGCAGCGGTACAGAAAACTAAAAGAGAAATAGCACCACTACAGCTCGGGGCCCTATGCTCGCTACGGCACATATTCACTTAGAGTAGTGAATCCCCTGAGGACAAATTTTAGAACGAAACTGTGATCCATTATCTGATATAACCTTATCAACATGACCAACTTCTTTAAGAAAATGTTTGAGGAAAGCATTAGATACTGAACGAGCTGTTGCTTTGCGTAATGGTGTAAAACACACATATTTTGATGTCAGTTCCACTGCTACGAAAATGTACGCAAAACCATTAGTAGAACGAACCACTGGACCAAACAAATCGACTGCAGCCATCTCCTTTAATTTCGCTGGAATGATGGGAAACAACGGTGCTCTGTGAGAAATCGTTGGAGGCTTAGCCATTTGACATAATTTGCATTTGGCAAGAACAGATCGAATACGTTTTTCAATATTACTGAAGTAACAATTTTCTCGTAATTTATGAAAGCATTTTCTGGGACCAAAGTGCGCATAACTGAAATGCGTATACCAAATCAGCTTATTAACCCACTCATCAGGAATACAAACTAACCAAACGGAGTTGTCGACCGACTTTCGTTTAAAAAGAATGTCATTGCGGACTAAATAATGCTGTCTAATCGCTACGCTTTCCTTTCTCCTCCACTTCTCCTTAATGTCCTTCCAGATTGGATCCTTATTTTGCTCCTTAGCGATGTCCTGGAGCGAAGACGAAATAAAGTTCTCAAACGCAACACCTTGAATATACATCAAACAAAAATTGTTTTCCTTGCAGTCCTCTTCAGCACTTTGTTTCAAACCCATAGGTGCACGTGATAAAGCATCGGCAACAATATTTGAAGAACCCTGTATGTAAACAATACTAAAGTCAAATTCCTGTAGGTACAACGCCCATCGTGACAATCTGCCATGAGTTAATTTTGTTGACATAAGAAATTCCAGAGCTCGATGATCGGTGTAAACCTTAGTATGTCTGCCAAACAAAAATGTGCGAAATTTTGTGAAAGCCCAAACAACAGCCAAAGCTTCAAGTTCCGTAATCGAATAATTCTTTTCTGATTTAGAAAGAACACGACTTCCAAATGCAATAGTTTTCTGTACTACAACGCCGTTTTCTTCTATCTCTTGAAATAAATGTGCACCTAGGCCTTTGTATGATGAGTCCGTCGCCAAACAAAATTCTTTAGATAAATCCGGATGTGAAAGAAGTGGAGCAGCAACTAAAGCATCACGAAGCTGTTCAAATTCTGACTGAGCTTCCTCATCCCAACACCAATTAGATTTCTTTCCAGATAGTTCACATAAACGAGGTGTGGCCAAATCGTCCAATTTAACAAAGCGTCGCAGAAAATTACAGACACCAAGAAAACTACGAACATCACGTTTTGTGGTAGGAACAGCATAATTACGAATAGCATCTAATTTTTCTGGATCAGGAAGAATACCTTCTGTAGAAATAATGTGACCGAGAAATTTCACCTGAGAACGACCAAATTCTGATTTTTCCAAGTTCACTGTCATGCCAACTCGTGCAAAAATACGTAACAATGAATCCAAAATTTTGTTGTGCTCACTCCAAGAATGTTTAGCAATAAGAGTGTCGTCAACATATGAAGTAATATTGTCACGAAGATAAACAGGTAAAATTTCGTTTAAACTACAAATGAATGCTGCAGAAAATAAAGTAAGTCCAAACTGTAATTTTCGAAATCTCATTTAGGTAAATAGTCAAATCCGGTTATTGTTTACTTACTCACTAGATAGATTGATAGTCGAAGAGTTGTTTTGACAGATGCAAAGAATAGTAAAAGAGTAGGCAGCGGTACAGAAAACTAAAAGAGAAACAGCACCACTACAGCTCGGGGCCCTATGCTCGCTACGGCACATATTCACTTAGAGTAGTGAATCCCCTGAGGACTTTAATAACTGCACATAATTTCCAGTTTGTGACTTAGTGGCACATCTGGCGGAAGTTCGTACGTAAATTGATCTAGCCATGAACATGGATGTATCTCATTCTTAGAATTGCGGAAGATCTTAAATTTCCGGACAGTCAAAAAGTGTTTATAATCAAAGTTTTCGCCTCGTGGCGACAAGGACCTACCGCGTCTGTCCCGGTCCGAATGTCGATTATTGTCAAGTTCGCGCGCCTGGCGCTCTCTTGTTGCATCCCGTAAATGAAACAAATTATTTTCTTCAAACCCCTCTGCTACCTGTGATTCTAAATTTCTTCTGCTATCTTTTCCTACAATTTCGCCTTCGATCTGCTTGACTTGCTTCCGTAATGCCTCAAATTCCCTTTTCACGCGTTCATTAAATTTTCCCTGATTCTCAACATGCTTATTCATGTTCTGATACTCTTCGGTTTCTGCAAATGGTAATGGGGCTGTATCATCCGAATCTCTGTCCCCATGTAAACTAAGATTTGTCAATTTATCTGAAATTTCCTCAACTCTTTCCGATAAGTCACCTATTTTTTCTTTCTGTTTGTTTACGTCTTCCGTAAGTGTCGCGACTCGGGTTTCAGTATTGACACATTTGGTAGTTAACTGTTCATATTGTCGTGTTAGATTATTTATTCTGTCATTTGGTACGGATTCCTCGATTCTTTCAAATATTTCTTCCTTATCCTTTGCACGTTGTAAATTTAACTCCGAAAAATTCTGTACTATCACGCGATCTCTTTCTTCCTGTTCTCTATCCTGTTCCCTTTGTCTGATTTCTACTGCAATTAATCTATTATTGTGAGAATTCAGAATCGGTTGTACTTCTTCCCTGATTTCTTTCTTTAATTCATCTTTCATATTTTTGAAACATGTCCCTATTCGTGAATCTATCCGTGTTTCCAAAGTTCCCATATCAGTTTTTAATTCAGCCCGTAAAGTTCCCATCTCTGTTTTTAATTCAGATCCAAACCGTGTTTCCATTGTTCCCATCTGTGTTTTAATTGTTCCCATCTCAGTTTTAATTGTTTCCATTTGTGATCCCAGATTTAATATTGCACCCATCAACTGCTCCATATTAAATTGTTCAGAATTCTTTTCGCCCCTAACATCTCCCGCAAAACTAACTTCCTTCGTCACAGCTGTAAGGCTATCTGTGTTCGATACTATTTCAGAATCTTCTGTCGTTAATCTCAGATTCTGTGAATTTTCCGATTGAGAAAAATTTTGAAATGGTTCCGGACTGTCTTCCCGACTTATTACATTGTTTTCCACTTCATTATCCATCATACTGTTTTCCTCTGTTGGCGAGTTCGCCATGTCAACAATTTCGTCCTCACTATTCATCATTTTTGCCTTTTTCATTGATCGCGTAATCATTTACAAAATATACAAAAGATTCGTCACTGTACTAAAATCACACACAATGACTCTTTATCTCAACAATACCATTCAAATGCAATGACTCCCTCAAACACGATCAATCGAACAATTGAAATAATTGCACTAAATTGCCAAACCCATTGACAAGACAACAAATTTAATTCTGAGAAAAAAAATACCATTAGAAGAATGACAATTACCAAATCTACACATACAAAATAGACTACAATTACTAACTACAAATTACTACAACAATACTACAGTCTACAATTTTCACAATCAGAAGAATCCAAGGGACGATCCGAAGCAGCGGTCGCCACGTGCATGGGGGCTTAATTAAATAAAATGAAAATGATTTTATGTTTTTAGTAGCTGTAAGTCTGATTACGCTGTGTTTCGTAATCGGCTGGCCCTGACTAGTATTATTACGCTATCTGACTGCAACAAACAATGTAAGAAAATTTTCGTAAACACAGTTAATTAATTAAGTCCCCAGCAACTATAAAACCTACAAAATCCAAGCACAAATGTAACTGTTCTGTATGTGGGAGTGTGACTCAACGTCCACATCTGGCACGGTTCTTTTCCAACAAGACAAGAATTTTTAAATACCAACTATGCTGACGTGACAAAAGAAAATTAGAAAACTATAATTACGCAAGAAAACCAGAATTCACTCTAATACAAGAACACAAGCCAGATGCTTTGTTGACTGAACCTGTAGTGACGCATTATTTCAGACAAACAATTAATAAAAGAACATTGTAGTTTTTACCTTCATATATATTGACGAAATGCACTCATTACAATAACATCTGCTATCTCTCCCATCAAATAACTGCATACAACATGGAACAACACTCTTTACTACCACATCTCACTCCGACTTCACGACAAGCAGTGCCCACTAGCACATCTCGGTACGACTGACTACAACGAGCTCTCAACAAGCACTAACTGCTATGAACTCTCAACAACCACTGACTGCTATGAGTTCTTAACACACACTGTCCTCTACGATCTCTTAACACGCACTGTGGAGGCGGCTTAATAGTACTCTTTGGCGCACTCTCTGGCGCAGTGGCACAGTGTAGCCACCTTTCAACGTGTCTGTCGCAGTTGTTAGGTCGGTAACTGCTGTTACAATGGCAGGTTATCTGAATTTCAGTGAGTTTGAACATAGTGTTATAGTCGGCGCACGAGCGATGGGACACGTCATCGATATCGGCTTTCGGACCCGGAAGCCCACTCGTGTACTTTTGATGACTGCACGACACAAAGTTTTACGCCTCGCCTGGGCCCGTCAACACCGTTGATGACACGTTACCCGGTCGGACGAGTCTCGTTTCAAATTGTATTGAGCGGATGGACGTGTACGGGTATGGAGACAACCTCATGAATCCCTGGACCATGCATGTTAGCAGGGGAATGTTCAAGCTGGTGGAGTCTCCATAATGTTGCGGGGCGTGTGCAGTAGGAGTGATATGGGACTCCTGATACGCTTAGAGTTGACTTTGACAGGTGAGACATAGGTAAGCATCCTGTCTGATCACCTGCATGCATTCGTGTCCATTGTGCGTTCCCACAGACTTGGGCAATTCCAGCAGGACAATGCGACACCCCACACGTCCAGAATTTCTGCAGTTCCTTCTATCATTTCTACTACACATCATTCCGTAACAAATAGGAAAGAAGTGATTCCACTTAAATAGCATCTAGACTGGTTCAATTGAATTTGAACTATTTCATTATTTCAATGAAAAACCAAACTTCACGTGCTACGAGCTGCCGCGCGGGATTAGCCGACTGGTCCCAGGTGCTGCAGTCATGGACTGTGAGGCTGGTCCCGGCAGAGGTTCGAGTCCTCCCTCGGGCATGGGTGTGTGTGTTTGTCCTTAGGATAATTTAGGTTAAGTAGTGTGTAAGCGTAGGGACTGATGACCTTAGCAGTTAAGTCCCATAAGATTTCACACCCATTTGAACATTTTTTTGCTACGAGCTTTCTTTTTTTTTCAATTAATTTTCAATGCATAAAATATGTTTATGTTAAAAGCAATCCCTTAACGCGAATATACAAAGTCCAGATTTATTTGACCTTGGACAGTGATGATCGAGGTGTGGAAGTGATAATTGTGGCTGGGTTCAGAAACAACGAAACGTTCATTTCCTCAAATACCCGCGGGTAGAGTCGTATCATGTTACTGAACTTAAACATGCACCAGATGCTGGAAAACAGAAGCTGATAGCGGGACCTGATATCGTTTGTGCTCAAGTATGCTTCATCTGCAGTCTTAATCTCGATATCTAGCACAGAGAAGATAATATGTTTAAAGCGGTTGAAAAAGAAAAGGCGAACTTTTCATTGATGTCTTGCTGAAACAAAATCCTCGCAACTATTCGTTCAGACTCCAAAACAACGAACTATAAGGTAACCAGCACATGACTGGAGCATGGTCCATTGTCCAAGTTCTACGAGGTTTCTGATGGCAGTTGTATATCGCTGTGGTTATTATTCAAATGGTTCACATGGCTCTGAGTACTATGGGACTTAACTGCTGAGGTCATCAGTCCCCTAGAACCTAGAACTACTTAAATCTAACTAACCTAAGGACATCACACACATCCATGCCCGAGGCAGGATTCTAACCTGCGACCGTAGCGGTCGCGTGGTTCAGCTTATTATTAATACACCATCATTTTATTATGATTCCATCGGTGACAAGGGACACAATGACTACCACGTGCTTGGCTGAGGGCCACAATAGCAAAATGTCGCTGACATAGAAAACTGCTTAAGGAGACTTGGAACCACGAAGACTCAAAAAATGGAACTATTTTTTATTTAATAAAATTCCGTGATTCTTCCTGATTCTAAAAGTACACTGTCGGAAAAATGTAGTACACTGTGATAGATGACGCCGGCTTTGATCCGATGACAGCATATGCCACTTGTTGTAGATGTACTGATAATTGTTTGAACGTCGTCCGCCAATACACAATGTAGTGTCATGCCTACCAGAGCGCAATCCGTGTTCACTCTTTAACAGGGAACGCACACACCCGGAAGGTTAAGTGTGGTACAGTTGTGTGAAGCAAGAAGGCAACGATGCCACAAAGACATACTCTTGCTTTCTACGAGGTGCATTCAAGTTCTAAGGCCTCCGATTTTTTTTCTCCGGACTAGAAGGAGATAGAAACATGCGCATTGTTTTAAAATGAGGCCGCGTTCATTGTCAATACGTCCCAGAGATGGCAGCACCATACGGAAGATGGAATTTTAGCGCCAGCGGCGAGAATGAGAACTGTTTTAAATACTTAAAATGACGACCTTTTCCTTACTTGAACAGCGTGCAATCATTCGTTTTCTGAATTTGTGTGGTGTGAAACCAATTGAAATTCATCGACGGTTGAAGGAGACATGTGGTGATCGAGTTAGGGATGTGTCGAAAGTGCGTTCGCGGGTGTGGCAGTTTAATGAAGGCAGAACATCGTGTGACAACAAACCAAAACAACCTCGGGCTCACACAAGCCGGTCTGACGACATGATCGAGAAAGTAGAGAGAATTGTTTTGGGGGATCGCCGAATGACTGTTGAACAGATTGCCTCCAGAGTTGGCATTTCTGTGGGTTCTGTGCACACAATCCTGCGTGACGACCTGAAAATGCGAAAAGTGTCATCCAGGTGGGTGCCACGAATGCTGACGGACGACCACACGGCTGCCCGTGTGGCATGTTGCCAAGCAATGTTGATGTGCAACGACAGCATGAATGGGACTTTCTTTTCGTCGGTTGTGACCATGGATGAGACGTGGATGTCATTTTTCAATCCAGAAACAAATTGCCAGTGAGCTCAATGGAAGCACACAGAATCACCGCCACCAAAAAAATTTCGGGTAACCGCCAGTGCTGAAGAAATGATGGTGTCCATGTTCTGGGACAGCGAGGGCATAATCCTTACCCATTGCATTCCAAAAGGCACTACGGTAACAGGTGCATCCTACGAAAATGTTTCGAAGAACAAATTCCTTCCTGCACTGCAACAAAATCGTCCGGGAAGGGCTGCGCGTGTGCTGTTTCACCTAGACATCGCACCTGCACATCGAGCTAACGTTACGCAACAGTTTCTTCGTGATAACAACTTTGAAGTGATTCCTCATGCTCCCTACTCACCTGACCTGGCTCCTAGTGACTTTTGGCTTTTTCCAACAGTGAAAGACACTCTCCGTGGCCACACATTCACCAGCCGTGCTGCTATTGCCTCAGCGATTTTCCAGTGGTCAAAACAGACTCCTAAAGAAGCCTTCGCCGCTGCCATGGAATCATGGCGTCAGCGTTGTGAAAAATGTGTACGTCTGCAGGGCGATTACGTCGAGAAGTAAAGCCAGTTTCATCGATTTCGGGTGAGTAGTTAATTATGAAAAAAATCGGAGGCCTTAGAACTTGAATGCACCTCGTACAGCCAACAGAGCGACTTTGAAAGGGGTCGAATCTCGGCTCTCCGAGTGGCGGGATGGCCCCTTCGAAGAATTGCCACACAAGTGGAACGTACTACGTCAGTTGTACAACGATGCTGGTATTAATGGTCATGTGAACATTCTCACACCCGCAGACATGGTCCTGGTCAACCACGAAGAACAGACGCTCTCCAGGATCGTCGTATTGTAAGGGCAGCGGGAACTGTTGCGAACCGATTGTTAGCAGTGGGATTGTGGGCACGCATCCTCCACCCGCGCCACAGCATCGACGTGCAAGACTGGTGTCGTCAGACTTGGAAGATGGAATGGAGCGCTGTAGCCTTCACGATGAAAGCTGTTTCTGCCTGCACCCGAGTGATAGTCCTTCGCGAGTAAAACGGGGACCACATGAGTGCCGTCACGTAGAGTACATTTGTTGAAGACAACCTGCCCCCACCTGATTAGATGAGATTAGATTTCCTTTCATTCTAATTGATCTGTAGTGAGGACGTCCCCCGGGATGTAGAATATGACAGAAAAACAACAATACATGACAAATGTTTACAAGTAAAACAAATAAGCTAATGTACCTTCCACAGGTCCCAAGTGGAATGATCCTCATTTTTTTTTAATGGACGCTATATAAAAGAATCATTTTACAATAGTCGTTTACTAAGATCGCATTAATGCGCTGAAATTAAAATTATAAAAAAATGTTTTTATTTATTTATAAGGTAATAAACATATTCGGTTGATAGGACATGTTCTGAGGCATCAGGGGATCACCAGTTTAGTATTGGAGGGCAGAGTGGAGGGTAAAAATCGTAGAGGGAGACCAAGAGATGAATACACTAAGCAGATTCAGAAGGATTTAGGTTGCTATAGGTACTGGGAGATGAAGCTTGCACAGGATAGAGTAGCATGGAGAGCTACATCAAACCAGTCTCTGGACTGAAGGCCACAACAACAACAACAACAACAACAACAACAGAACTACTACAATACTTATTTACAATGAACACATTACTGCACTGAAATGGTGCAGGAGTTAAATTGTACTTTATATATATATATATATATATATATATATATATATATATATATATATATAATGGAATAAAAGGAGTTGGCCACCAAGAAGTCCTTTGGGCTTCTCTTAAATTGAATGTCATTGGTTGTTAAGCTTTCTATGGCTGCTTTCAAGTTATAGAAAATGTGTGTTCCTGAATAATGCACGCCATTTTGTACAAGAGTAAGTGACTTTAAACCCTTGTCAAGATTCTTATTTCTAGTACTGATTCCATGAACTGAGGTGTTGGTTTGAAAAAGTTATATATTTTAATGACAAATTTCATTAAGGAATAAATATGATGCCTTATGTTCTGGGGTGCGATAAACCAAAACTTTCTTTCGCCACTGGTGTTTCTGGAGGGGATACTACCCAGCGCTCGGTTCCTTCAGAATGCTCCCACACTCATTCTTTTCTCCTTCCTGAAACAAGAAGGTGATGTGTTGTTCCAACAGGACAGTGCTCGCCCACACACGACCCGTGAAACTCAACGTGCTCTGCTAGACGTGCGGCAACTTCCCTGGCCAGCACGATCTCCGGACTTTTATTCAGCTGAGCAGTTGCGGGATATGATGGAGCAAGAAAGGATTCGTGTGACCTGTCAACCAACAACTCTCACAGAACTATGTGAAGGGGTCGGAGACGTGGCATGACGAATCCCAGGACAGTATTCGCCTTTTATACAATCGAGTGGATGGCAGGTCAGCGCCTGCCATGGGGGTACGCCACGTACTGATATGGATATTTCAGCATGGGTCGATATCTCGTGACCTGTCAACCAACAACTCTCACAGAACTATGTGAAGGGGTCGGAGACGTGGCATGACGAATCCCAGGACAGTATTCGCCTTTTATACAATCGAGTGGATGGCAGGTCAGCGCCTGCCATGGAGGTACACCACGTACTGATACGGGTATTTCAGCATGGGTCGATATCAGGTACCTCAGAACCACCTGTGCTATTGATCTGTAAATGTACGAGTAATCTTTTCATGTACTCCTTTTGCACTGTTGCAGCAATAAATCTTGAGTGAATTTGAAACCTCTAACATGATGTACTAATTTTTTTCCGGCACTGTGTATACTTTATGTATAACACCTCTTCATTTTCATGTTCAAATGCCTTTCTAAAGCAGATGCGGTCTGCTGTCAAAGAGAAGGCCTCGCCTACAATATATCGTTATTTGATTTTGCGACTGCTATTTGAATAGTAACTCGTTTGTGTAATATCCTTTAAGAACATAGAGACTGTACTACAAGCAAGGATTTATTGCAATGCTCTTTCTGTCGGTGCAATTATATTATTTGACTTTAATTACGTTTTTCATCTGTTTTCGTATTGTAAACTTGTTGTATGACAGCGCATTTCAATCATTTTCAATCGCAAATGCCAGAAAGAAAGAAGTCTAATTGCAGTCGTAAAATTTTACGGTAATCAACACAAGCCTGTTGTTGGAAATCGTAAAAACAAACAAAAAAAACTGTTACATCAAGGCGAAGTGAGACTAGGCTTAAAAGTTAGCCAAGCAACGCTTCAAAACACAGGTTGTAACATCTTACCGAAAATAATCAAGATGTTGGAATTCTATATAGTGAAAATAAGTTACATTTTAATTAGTAATTTCAAGCTTTTAGAGTTGCTTTTGTCCGTCGCTAAATGTAAACAGCGAGGACTTATGTAAGGAAAAGGCCTAGCCAGCACAATTGTAGTCGAATGTTAAGTGTGTAAAGTAACGAATTGTACAACGACGTCTCCCGTAACATGCGCAGGATATAGTGAAGTGAATGTCAGCCTTGCTTATTCCATGACGTGTATTGGGAAGGGAAGAAAAGCAGCCAATATATTATGTGCTGTGATGGATCTCCCACCACCACCTGTAAAATCTGAGAGGTATTATAACTGTTTTCGTAGTGTCCTAACGGAACTCAGTGAAGCAACTATGCAGAGGTCAAGGAAAGAAACTGTAGAATTTTTCCAATCTACTAATATTGTTGCTCCAATGGAAGGCTCCTGGCAGAACAGACGCCATACATCGCTGTATGGAGTTGTCACAGTTACCTCTCTATATATAGGCAAGATGCTGGACTATGAATTGCATACGTTGTTATTATTACCTCATCCAGTACTAAACCTACAAAAACAAAATTTCGTATGAGTAATGATGTAGTCCTTGCCTACACAGTGAACAAATTATTGAACAATGTAATAAATATTTTAAGCTGGAACAAGACAAATGTCCTTCAATTACTAGGACAAAAGATTGAAATGTAAAAAACAATTTTTAAACAAATGCACAGAACAACGAACTGGTAAATATCCCTTGTTTCTGTTTTAACAAGTTAATAATTAAAAGAATAAAATTTGTTTTGACCTTATTTTAATTGTATGGAAGTAAACCGTACCTAAAATAAAAATTACGCGTAATTCAGGACGTATCAATATTGAACTCCACTGTGTATCACAAAGTATTCAAATTTTTTCCACATAGAGGTCACAGTATACTAATTATTTGGTTAATGTTTGATTCGAATATCTGTTAACCTTCTTGAGTTGCTAACTTTCAAAATACTAGTAAAAACTACAGGCTATGATGTACAAGTTCCCTTAAAATTACGGTATTCCACACTTAAATTGTATATTATCATGCTTATTATAGCAAGCAC
This sequence comes from Schistocerca serialis cubense, assembly GCF_023864345.2. Lineage (NCBI taxonomy): Eukaryota > Metazoa > Arthropoda > Insecta > Orthoptera > Acrididae > Schistocerca > Schistocerca serialis. The sequence goes on along the minus strand of NC_064638.1, from coordinate 1,230,490,340 downwards.
TATCATTTTATAATCATTCTACAGTGGTAAGAGAAAGCAAGGGCATCACGTGCACGGCTTTGGGCCACAGCAGCAAAGATGTGATTCACAAGAAAAATTAGCTGCATTAACGCAGTTTCACACGCAATTACACGCGAAATATTATCTACACAGCTGTCGAAAACTTAAAATAACCCCCATTACAGTCTACAGTTTCGAGGTTCGTACTGGAGAGACTACATAATGGCCACGGAGATGGCTGAAAAATTTAGAGAGAGAAGACTTGCCAAAGACCTCCACACATTATGTGTGCGGCTGCCAGACAACGAATGCCTCGCCCCAATCTCTTGTATTCTAACGCTTCGGCCGAGATTTTTGGTAGGGGTGGGAAGGGGGGGGGGGGGGGGAACAGGTACCAATTGACCTCGACAATGCATGCGAAATCGTTGGTTCGACCAAGCCATCAAGTTGCCATCTTTGGTCCCAGAACTGCTTACCCAGAGGTTTGTGTTGGAAACACTACATCAAACGATGCCAGACTACCAAACACTTCGACTGTGCCGGTGCGAGTTTTTAAGTGCTCTCTTTGCTTCTAAACAGATGGAAGTCGGAAGGTGGGAGATCCGGGCTGTTGGGTGGATGAGTTAGAACATGAAATTAAGTTTTGTGAACTCCTATCGGGTACGCAGACTTGTATGAGGCCTAGCGCTTTCAGAACGATTGAGAATATAGTTTGCGTTTCTGCGGCGGCGAACACACTGTAGAAGTAACAGATGTGTGCGGCCGGTTGGCACGCGGGAAATCGGACAGGTTTGTGCGACCTTGTTGCGGCGATGAGAGGCGCCTTACCCAACGACTCACCGCGGTTTAGTTCACTGCCATGTCTCCATAGGTGTTCCGCAACCGCCTATGAATATCTGCGATGCTCTGATTCTCCGCAATAAATAAAAAATAATAATAAAGTAAAATAAAATAAAAAATTTAAAAAACTCAACGATAGCTCTCTCCTTGGAACGTGCCTCCGTTAAAGACGCCAGAGGTTATGTATATGGCCACTACTTACGGGAACTCCATGAAACTGTATGGGCTGAAGTGGGAATATTCCACAATATCTCATAACAAGTCCCGCAGTTCCTCAACCGAAACCGGCCGAGAAATAAAAATGTACTGCATTAATTATTGAACGCCCCTTGTGTTTCACCCCTTTCTCTCTATAGCTTTCACCTATTTACCGCCCGCAGCTCGTGGTCGTGCGGTAGCGTTCTCGCTTCCCGCAACCGAGTTCCCGGGTTCGATTCCCGGCGGGGTCAGGGATTTTCTCTGCCTCGTGATGGCTGGGTGTTGTGTGATGTCCTTAGGTTAGTTAGGTTTAAGTAGTTCTAAGTTCTAGGGGACTGATGACCATAGATATTAAGTCCCATAGTGATCAGAGCCATTTGAACCATTTTGAACCTATTTATCTGTGAACATCGAATTTTTATTGTCGAACGATTTTTCTACGTGGACAAATCCTGTGAATGCGTCTTGTTTTTCCTTAAGTCTTGCTTCTATTATCAAGTATCTCTCCAGACGCACAGAATCTAAAATTGAACTAGAGAAGTCGTTTATTTGATTTTATAAATTTCAAAGGAGTGTTAACTGTGGCTTCCATCTTATTCCATCGCCAGGTCTCCAAAACTCTTTTAAATACACACTTTAATGCTAGATTCCCTATGTCTTTTTTGTCGACTCCAATTTCTTCTTCGGTCACGTAACCAAACATTTCCTCCGCCTCGTAAACCTCTTCATCGAAGTCTTACCACTTACGAGTATCTGCTCTCTTCTCTGTGTTTAACATTTCAGTTTCTCTTCCTATTAAAGAGTGACGTCTTTGCTTTTAATTTCTTTAGATGAGTTCATAGTTTCTCCTGATACTGAGGGACAAGGCGCGAAGCAACATATAACATTGCTGACATTTTCGTATGAGATATTAGTATTCAGTTGCTAGGATTTGGAAGTCATTTTGTAAGAATTATGCAAAATGTGGCGTGGCATTATGAGGGAGATAACATGTGAATATGCTCCAATGTGAACGTGCAATGCCGAGCAGCGGTGGCCGAGCGGTGCTAGGCGCTTCAGTGCGGAACCGCGAGTCTGCTACGGTCGCAGGTTCGAATCCTGCCTTGGGCATGGATGTGTGTGGTGTCCTTAGGTTAGTTAGGTTTAAGTAGTTCTAAGTTCTAGGGGAATGATGACCCCAGATGCTAAGTCCCATAGTGCTCAGAGCCATTGCAACCATTTTTATGCCAAGCAATCGGCTGTTGGGATAACGTTACACAGGAATCATTTGAAATAGGATTCGCGAAACTCTGGTCAATGGAGCGAAGGATACCAGCCGAGTGCGGCACGGAATCCCGCGTTAGCGGCGATACGGTAAGAGTGCGCCCAATAGTGTCCAGCACGCAAGTCGTACCCAGGATGCTCAAAGATGCGAAAGGCGCATTCGCGACCCCCACCACTTCGACCTCAGCTCCTCCCCGCCCTAACTGCTAGACAGCATCCAGCCACCCGTTGACAGGTGGAGGGTGGCTCACCGCTAGTACAAATATCTTCCCCAGTGTCTCTACGAGAATGCCAGAGCTGCCCTGCAGATCCTCCAACCAACATCTTCTTCCCCCAAATACAATAAAGAGTTTCAAAAAAATGGTTCAAATGGCTCTGAGCACTATGGGACTTAACATCTGAGGTCATTAGCCGCCTAGAACTTAGAACTACTTAAAGCTAACTAACCTAAGGACATCACACACATCAGTGCCCCAGGCAGGATTCGAACCTGCGACCGTAGCGGTCACGCGGCTCCACACAAGCGCCGAGAACCGCACGGCCACACAAGCTGGCAATAAAGAGTTTCAAACCAGAATACCAGTTGATACGACTTTACTTAACACCTGTTTGTTTAACCTTTAAATCTAAAGGGGGTGGAAGGGCTGACCCAATAAAGTGAACATTTCAGTTCCAATGGTTTTATTAGCTACCCAAAACGGTCACGTGAAATTTGACAGGCGCCACTCGGGCAAGATTATTTAAGAGACTTACATTACATAAAACCATAAGCACGTTAATAAATCATCTCTCATAAACACTGAAAACCGCCAGTGAGGCAAAATATGTAAGAAACTCTCATTACATAAAATCACAAACAAGTTATCAAATCATCTCCCACGAACTCTCAACAAAACTGACAGAACCCACTAAAGCTGAATTTAAAAACAACTCCAGTTAAGACACGTTATTTAAAACCCGTTCAATTTCAACTTTAACACGAATACCTAAAACATATTTATTAAACTTAAGTTGGGCAATTTTGCAGGGCGAACCCGCAATTATTCAAATGCCCATTGACTTGTAAGATGGACGTTTACGGCATAGAAAGTTACAACTTTGTACAATGATAAATGTGTAACAACAGAAGATAGGTCCAAGCTTGTAAGGCCGAAGTTTAACCACGAACGGTAGAACCGACTGAGAGAAGTAATACTTTGAATCAAGACGTGGCTCCGTTTGCAACCCCACGTCGAGTAGGCCACCAAAATGTGAACCAAGCAAACGCTACCGAAGAGGAACACCCGAGCTCTGGCAAAGTCCATCGCCCGTAAGCTAAAACTGTAATGTAAAGGGAAGCTCTGCGCTTCGGTTGCCCGCTGCCTCAGCTCATTGAAACACAGACCACACCCGACAACAGGAGGCAGAATAACTTTCCTTAAGTTTAACATTTAGGGTTGACCATTATATTAACTCTATAAAAAATGGTTCAAATGGCTCTGTGCACTATGGGACTTAACATCTGAGGTCATCACTCCCCTAGAACGTAGAACTACTTAAATCTAACTAACCTAAGGACATCACACACATCCATGCCCGAGGCAGGATTCGAACCTGCGACCGTAGCAGTCGCGCGGTTCCGGACTGAAGCGCCTAGAACCGCTCGGCCACCGTGGCCGGCCATTAACTCTATAAAATCACGGCTAAACAACAACTCTTTCCATTCGAAACTGCTTCTTTTAAGTAAAACTGTATCTGATAAACAAACACTAAGAGTGGGAAATGAACTGGCTCCCGAGAACCGACAATCACAAGAACTTAATGACACACAGCTGCAAAAACATCAATATTATGCGGAAGCAGAGCACACACTTAGTACTAGGCCCCAAATGAAATCGAACGAACATAACATCACACGTACTGCAACGTCTTACTGTACCAAGAGCGATCACAATGGCAGTTAACTAAGCGCTCTTAGTAATTAGCGTACTTAACTGGGTGTCTTGATGCTGGGGCGATTTTGCGAAGATACCAGACCATCACTTCGCAAGACCATAACAGCGTGTCCCTCCAAGGAAGCGGGCACATCCACAGCTCACGAGTTTGCCGGAGAATCTACAGCGCCAGCCAACTACCGCCGACTCCTGTACAACCACGTGACAACCGTCGCCCGGCCCCAGGCACGCCATCTTCGCTTCTACCTGCCAGCCAATCGCCGATTCGCACAACGCGGCGTAACGTTCTAAAAAGTGTTGTGTCCTCTCCCCCACTCGCGGTCGGCACACCCTTGCGTCTCGGGCCGGCCCAAGACCAAAGATAAACCTCTGCACCAGGAAATCGATCGTACTCATGTCAGAGATACTACTGCCACCAGTCCCGCCACGATTCACCACCAAGTTACGCTAACACAATCGGCTGAAAAAAGCTATGTACTCCTCGGCAGCCTAAAGTCTCCCTTTGAATTAACAAAAAAAAAAAAAAAAAGGATGAAGAGGAAAAAGAGAAAGGACTTCGCCTTCGCCAGAAGATGATGAGTACGACACTCTTCGCAACGTCGCGATATTTTGACAGTGCCAGATAGCTGGAAGCCCGAAAGATTTTCATCAATCCTTATTGCAGATGTTCATAGTTGTATGGTAAGTTTCTTGTTTATTCGCCATCCCATTGCTTCTTTTTCTATCCAGTTTCTATTCATTCTCCTAGGTACTTAAGTCTCACCACATTCTCTATTTTCCCTCCCTCTTTTTATTGTTACCTGCAGGCTAACAAGGGGACCCTCTGTGGTGTCACCGCCAGACACCACACTTGCTAGGTGGTAGCCTTTTAAATCGGCCGCGGTCCGCTAGTATACGACGGACCCACGTGTCCCCACTGTCAGTAATTGCAGACCGAGCGCCGCCACACGGCAGGTCTAGAGAGACTTACTAGCACTCGCCCCAGTTGTACGGACGACTTAGCTAGCGATGCAACACTGACGAAGCCTCACTCATTTGCAGCGAAGGTAGCTAGAATAGCCTTCAGCTAAGTCAATGGCTACGACCTAGCAAGGCGCCATTACAGAATAGTGCATTTATCTAAAAAGTATAACTTGTATCGTCAAGAGCGATGTTCACCAATGATGGATTAAAGTTAAGTATTCCAGCAGCTACGTACTTTTCTTTATAGCATTCATTACGTATTCTGTTTCAGACCTCACGCCAGCCTGCGTGAGTGTATAGCGTGCATTTCGGCTTCCTCAAACAACACGGTGTTGGCACTTCTGCCGACACTTCACCCTCCATACTCTAAATCACGGATTTTGATGCGCTTCAAATATGTTGTAGAGGCACTTACCCTGAGTACCTGGCTATCCGGTTTTTTAGCAAGGGGCCTTAATTTATGAGAAAATCGATTTTGAAGTTCATTACGTGTTTTGTATATTCGTTACATAACAAATCGTTAAAGCAAGTCGATGTAGAGCAGCGGTAAAGGTACAGAGCTACCGCGCTGTAGGTGCCGTGTTCGAATCCTGTTGGCGCACTTTTTTTTTTCAAAATCGACCGAATTTTTCAATTTTATTTAAAAGAATATCAACAAACAGTGTAAGGTGTGCGAAATTATAAAGATGTATTCAGTTATTAATTAATTAATTCATTACATTTGTAGTTCGCATCATATTCTCCCAATTCATCTTCTTCGTTCAACTCTATCAATTCATCATCAATAATGATCTGTCTTTCGACCAAGAGATCCTGTATTGCGATACATATATCATCTCCAATTGCAACGGAATTGGCAGAGATCACGCTAGGCGTTGTATTCGTTACGAGATTCAAATCACTGAGTAGATTTTCGGCGCATTTAATGGCATTTGTGCTTTTGCCTTTTGATTCTTCGTTCAAACTCCTGTACTTGTGGATCTTCTTCTGGTTGCGCTACACTTGGTTCTTCCATTTCACATAATTTTGCTAACTCACAGCACTAGAGACGCTTTGCGAACAACTGACGCTGTAGTTAGATGCGAACGTAAAGGAATATAACTCGCATCCTCATTGGCCTAGGAGATGGTTTCCCGTTACGGCTAACGATATTCACGGGAGAGGGCGCGATAATGGGCGGAGATCGATTTCAGATAATACAAGAAGCGACCGTTGTACGAACATTTGGAACTTCAACTGCGAACCACAAACGGAATGAATATTTGAAAAAATTAATAATTGAATGTTGTTGTGGTCTTCAGTCCTGAGACTGGTTTGATACAGCTCTCCATGCTACTCTATCCTGTGGAAGCTTCTTCATCTCCCACTACCTACTGCAGCCCGCATCCTTCTGGATCTGCTTAATGTATTCATCTCTTGGTCTCCCTCTACGATTTTTAGCCGGCCGCGGTGGTCTAGCGGTTCAGGCGCTCAGTCCGGAACCGCGCGACTGCTACGGTCGCAGGTTCGAATCCTGCCTCGGGCATGGATGTGTGTGATGTCCTTAGGTTAGTTAGGTTTAAGTAGTTCTAAGTTCTAGGGGACTGATGACCACAGATATTAAGTCCGATAGTGCTCAGAGCCATTTGAACCATTTTGAGCGATTTTTACCCTCCACGCAGTCCTCCAATACTAAATTGGTGATCCCCCGATGTCTCAGAACATGTCCTACCAACCGATCCCTTCTTCTAGTCAAGTTGTGCCACAAGCTCCTCTTCTCCCCAATTCTGTTCAATACCTCCTCATTAGTTTTGTGATCTACCCATCATTCAGCATTCTTCTGTAGCACCACATTTCGAAAGCTTCTATTCTCTTCTTGTCTAAGCAATTTATCGTTCACGTTTCACTTCCATACATGGCTACACTCCATACAAAAACTTTCAGAAACGACTTTGCGACATTTAAATCTATACTCGATGTTAACAAATTTCTCTTCTTCAGAAATGCTTTCCTTGCCATTGCCAGTCTACATTTTATATCCCCTCTACTTCGACCATCATCAGTTATTTTGCCCCCCAAATAGCAAAACTCCTTTACTACTTTAAGTGTCTCATTTCCTAACCTAATTTCCTCAGCATCAGCCGACTTAATTCGACTACATTCCATTATCCTCGTTTTGCTTTTGTTGATGTTCATCTTATATCCTCCTTTCAAGACACTGTCCATTCCGTTCAACTGCTCTGCCAAGTCCTTTGCTGTCTCTGACAGAATTACAATGTCATTGGCGAACCTCAAAGTTTTTATTTCTTCTCCATGGATTTTAATACCTACTCCGAACTTTCATTTTGTTTCCATTATTGCTTGCTCAATATGCAGATTGAATAACATTGGAGAGAGGCTACAACCCTGTCTCAGTCCCTTCCCAACCACTGCTTCCCTTTCATGACCCTCGACTGTTATAACTGCTATCTGGTTTCTGTACAAATTGTAAATAGCCTTTCGCTCCCTGTATTTTACCCCTGCCACCTTCAGAATTTGGAAGAGAGTATTCCAGTCAACATTGTCAAAAGCTTTCTCTAAGTCTACAAACGCTAGAAATGTAGGTTTGCCTTTCCTTCATCTTTTTTTCTATGATAAGTCGTAGGGTCAGTATAACTGAATACATCTTTATAATTTCGCACATCTCACACTGTTTGTTGCTATTATTTGACATAAAATTGAAAAATTAGGTCGATTTTGAAAAATAAAAGTATACGAGCAGGGTTCGAACACAGTACCTCGAGCGCAGTAGCCCTGAACCTTTACCGCTGCGCTAACCTGCCTTGCTCTAACTGTTTGTTATGTAACGAATGTACAAAGCACGTAATGAACTTCAAAATCGATTTTCTCAAAAACCAAGTGCCTCTACAACATATTTCAAGCGCATGAAACTCCCTGATTTACAGTATGGAGGGTCTCCTTGTAAGTGATTTTTTTATCTAACTCGCTCAAGGTTTCAAAAAGAGAAAAGCACTGACTCTCGAGCGTGGAACCTATATCTCACACAGCTTCGCAGTCTTGACTAGCAGGAAAGGTGGCCTTTGACAGACAGGGTCTCCGCCGCTGAGGGAGCGACTCCCCCGCGGCAGCTCGCCGAGGCGTCTGATGGATGTGCCCGCAGAGGTTGCGGCTGCCAGCTCGCCACGGGCGCGTGCCTTGGCCCCCAGGGCCACACACCACCTGTCACACAGGCGTGCCTCAGTGAGCTGCTAGCGAGCCACTGACGACAACTCCGTCTCAACTCAGTTAGCACCCTAGCAGTAGCGAAAGATGTGGTCGAGGTGGCCACTTGATTCACAACCGGGGAGACGGCGATTCGAATCCCAATTCGGACTTAGAGTTTGGGAATTCCGCTACTTCTCTGAGAGCCTTGTGGCAAACGCCTATTTAAAGGGTCCATATAAATTACGGTAATACAGCCGGGCGATGTGTTCGACAACCTGCGATATTTCAACATCTACATCCACATCTACGCGATAACTCTGTTATTCACAATAAAGTGCCTGGCTGAGGGTTCAATGAACCACCTTCAAGCTGTCTCTCCACGGTTCCACTCTCCAACGGCACGCGAGAAAAACGAGCACTTAAATTTTTCTGTGCGAGCCCTGATTTCTCTTATTTTATCGTGATGAACATTTCTCCCTATGTAAGTGGATGCCAACAGAATGTTTTCGCAAGCGGAGGAGATAACTGGTGATTGAAATTTCATGAGAAGATCCCGTCGCAAAGAAAAACGCCTTTGTTTTGATTCCCACTCCAATTCACGTATAATGTCTGTGGCACTATCTCCCCTATTTCGCGATAATACAAAACGAGTTGCCCTTTTTTGTACTTTTTCGATGCCATCCGTCAGTCCCACCTGATGCGGATCCCACACCGCACAGCAATACTCCAGAATAGGGCGGACAAGCGTGGTGTAAGCAGTCTCTTTAGTAGGCATGTAAGTAGGCTGTTTAGGTTTTTATATTGGTAACGCCAAGTAGCGCTCTGTATGAAAATCACTGGCTGTGCTGTGTGCAGTCTGTGGCTGTTTAGCATTGTTGTAATATTCGCCATTGTAGTGTTGGGCAGTTGGCTGTTGACAGCGCGTAGCGTTGCGCAGTTGGAGGTGAGCCGCCAGCAGAGGTGGATGTGGGGAGAGAGATGGCGGAGTTTTGAGAACAGATGATCTGGACGTGTGTCCATCAGAGACAGTAAATTGGTACGACTGGATGTCATGAACTCATATATATATATATATATATATATATATATATATATATATATATATATATATATATATATTATCACTTTTGAACACTATTAAAGTAAATACATTGTTCTCTATCAACGTCTTTCATTTGATAACTATGCCTATCAGTAGTTAGTGCCTTCAGTAGTTTGAATCTTTTATTTAGCTGGCAGTAGTGGTGGTGGTGTTGGTTAGTGTTTAAGTCCCGTCGACAACGAGGTCACTAGAGATGGAGCGCAAGCTCGGGTTAGGGAAGGATTGGGATGGAAATCTGCCGTGCCCTTTCAAAGGAACCATCCCAGCATTTGCCTGAAACGATTTAGGGAAATAACGGAAAACCTAAATCAGGATGGCTTGAGACGGGATTGAACCGTCGTCCTCCCGAATGCGAGTCCAGTGTGCTAACCACTGCGCCACCTCGCTCGGTGGCAGTAGTGGCGCTCGCTGTATTGCAACAGTTCGAGTAATGAAGATTTCTGTGAGGTAAGTGATTCATGAAAGGTATAGGTTATTGTTAGTCAGGGCCATTCTTTTGTAGGGATTATTGAAAGTCAGATTGCGTTGCGCTAAAAATATTGTGTGTCAGTTCAGTGTTGATCAGAATAGGTTCAAAAATGGTTCAAATCGCTCTGAGCACTATGGGACGTAACATCTATGGTCATCAGTCCCCTAGAACTTAGAAGTACTTAAACCTAACTAACCTAAGGACATCATACAACACCCAGTCATCACGATGCAGAGAAAATCCCTGACCCCGCCGGGAATCGAACCCGGGAACCCGGGCGTGGGAAGCGAGAACGCTACCGCACGACCACGAGCTGCGGACTCAGAATAGGTACAGAGAGATACGTCTGAGCACGTTCAGTTCTGCTCAGCTGTTTGAAAATCAAATAACGTAAGGGGTTTATCAGCACAGGCATTCAATAATTTTTCTAAGGGGACGTTTCATATGTCGACCCTTAGCCGAGGATACCTCACTGGAATCTTCTGATTTTATCTTGTAGTTTGTGTAATTAGTGTAGCTATTGTGTATTGGCAGTGCGTAATTGTAGAGAGAATCTCCTTTGTAGTTGCAGTCTTTCATTGTTGTACAGTAAAACAGTTGTGGCATGCGTGTCGATTTGCACCAAGTATTTCGCAGCTGCACTTGCAATTAACTAGATATTATTTTCAATGCTATGTTAATGTGTTTTCTTATTTTGCTCTTCAAATTGTGCTTTTCTGTGTTATCGTGTGAAATACGTGATAATTATGTCGTGTGAAAAACGTAACACTAGGCTACAAAGTAAACTGAGAAATAATAGTGACGACGAGCGTAGCTTATCAGCACCACTGTGTAATGAATTAACAGACATTCAAAGTAGTGATTTGGTAATTGTGCATAGGGAAACGGAGCGGGCGGCAAATAATTGTGTAGACAGTGAAACAAATAGTGAACAGGGAAGCATTATCGATCGATCAGTCCGCAACAGCTCGCCTCAGGATTCCGAAATGACAGGACACAATCTTGCAAATACTGTAAATTCAGGTTTTGGGTCCTCACCGTTTTCTCAAATAAGTCAAGGCACATTTTCTACTTTTCAAAATGCGAATATTGCCGGTTCAAATGCAAGGCCGAATAGCATTGAGGAACATGTTTGAGACACCAGTGTATTGTTATTACAATTAATGCAACAAATGGGACAAAAGCTTCAAAAGTTAGACACAATAGAACAAAATCTTCAGAAGTTAGACACAATGGAACAAAATCTTCAAAAGTTAGACACAATGGAACAAAATCAGAGACAAACATAGCAAACGTTAGATACAATGGAACAAAATCTTCAAAAGTTAGACATAATGGAACAAAATCAGAGACAAACACAGCAAAAGTTAGGCACAATGGAACCAAATCTTCAGAAGTTAGACAAAACGGAACAAAATCTTCAAAAGTTAGACACCGTGCTTGAACAAACACGTGAAAATTTAACTACTGAGTTATGTAACATCGAATCGAAATGTCAACAAGTCTGTAATGATGTAAAAACACAACTTTTGTGAGCATTTTCAACTTATTTCTTCGCGGCATGAAAATACATTACAGAATCACGAAGTAGCCATAAAAGAACTGCAAACTATTGTTCATGAAAATCAAGAGACCTTGCGGGCTAAAATTGACCCAGTTGCATCTACCGATTCGGTTACGCTACTTACAAAAACTCAGGAAAACTTAAAGGACACAGTACATACTCTGAAAATTGGTTCAGAAAGACACATGGAGGAAATTAGTTCATTATCAGAGAAAGTAGTCGAACTTTCGGATCAGCTACATAATTTATCTACGAAGGTAGATGATAATCTGAATGACACAAGACCGGCAGTCTTCAGTGATACAGAAGAGTACGAACAAATTAGGAAATTCAAACAAAATCTGAATCAAATTAATACGCAACACCAAAGAGAAATCCGGGAAGTACAAGATCAGTTGACACAGGTAATACAAGAATTACATATTTCAGAGAACAGTAGCGCTCCAATACGGGGAGAGGGACATACAAATACAGAACAGCCACAAAACAATAACACAGGGCACTTCGGAAATTATGAAAGAAATTGGCAAGGTAGACCGAATTTTGAGATGGAACCGCCGAAACGCAATAACAATGACCGATATGCGACACGCCGACATGATGATTTTGACTATAAGCTGTTTATTACTACACGTAAACTCAAAACATTTAAGAATTCCGGCAACGACATTCATCCACAAGCGTGGCTTCATCAATTCTCTCATTGTTTTCCTCCCAACTGGTCATTAGAGCACAGATTAGAATTTATACGTGGCTATTTAGAGAATGAACCAGCTGTAAGAATGCGAACGGTCATTCACGATTGTCACAGTGAAGGAGAATTTTATCATGCCTTCCTCTCAGCATATTGGTCTCAAGCTACACAAGACCGAGTAAAACATAACATCATAATGATGAAACATTTCCAACAATCTGAATTTTCCAGTCTTGTGAAATATTTTGAAGACATGTTGCACAAGAATCAGTACCTGTTAAACCCATACAGCCCCTTAGAACTCATCTGCATTTGCTTAATGAAATTGCCTGAACATTTACGACATATTATTTTGGCAGGACGTTGCAAAGACGACATTGAAGCTTTTCAGGGAATGTTACAAGCACTGGAAACTGACACTGACAATCGCGGGACGCGAAAACAAGAACACAACAATTATAGATCACATGCGTCACAATTCCGCGAGGAAAGAAATAATAACTGGAGACGACAAGGCTATTCTCACAACACAAATCGTGACCAAAACAGACACCACCCCTTGACAACTGTTGGCAGAGTGGTAATAATTACAGGGAAAGATCACCTCTCCGCGGTAGTGACTATCACAGAGACAATCAGAGAAACAGACAATATGGGAACCAAAATTATAATTATCATGGGAGACAGAATAACTTCAGACGCAACGGTCCACCGTGCAGTGATAATTCAGGGAGGAATTCTCCACTGCTTAACCGACAAGAAAGAAACTACGGGAACTACCGACATGACGACAGACGATGTAATCATAACGACAGACCTGAATTTCATCAGAACTGGCGGGATTCAAACAGGGCTGGGCCCTCTCGACAAGGTGAATTTGTAGAAGTTAGATCTCCAAATCCCAATAACGACGCGCGCCGACAAAAAGACAATAAGCAATGACTCACACCACTGGCAGCCACAAAAAATACTTATGAAGCTGACAACATAGCTGCCGTGGCTAGTAATTACGTAACAATGGAAGACATTAGGGACATCTTACTCCAGGAACACGACGTAAAACATAACTACATTGCATATCCTGTGATTCACGTTACAGTAAACGGCGTAAAATTTACGGCAGTACTTGACTCTGGCAGTCCCATTTCAGTAATTAGTGAAACAGCCTTTAGCAAATGCAACAAATCGAACTATTGCATCACACTTCCATTACGTAATATTAAATTACAAGGTGCAATGTTTGGAAAAAGTGTAGATGTACGCCAACAAACCAACTTAGAATTCTTTTGTCAAAGCCACAGCTTCTCTATGAACTTTCTTATTGTTCCATTATGTCGACGGAAATTATATTGGGAGCAGACTTTTTGAATGAATACAAAGCAATCTTAAACTTTCACGATGCTGAAATAAGTTTAGAGAAAGAAGGTAAGTCAACAGCTTTGAAATTTGAAGATTGGCTCTCAAACCATGACGAGGAAATTAATCGGAGTTACCTTCTGTTAGACAACAGTTCGGAATTTTCGACGGAACTAGACACTAACAATCACTCTGCAAGTACTGACAGGGATGATATCGACGGCATATTTGATACTAATGTGTTAATTCAGAATAAAATTCAAACAATTGAGAACTGTAATGACACTGATAGGCAGGACCTTTTTGAGATTTTACCAGCACATTTCACAGTTTTTACTCACAAAACAGAAATTTCAATACCAATTTCGTTTTCGTGAGCATACTAAATTTTGTGTTAGACCATACGTAATTCCAGCACATTATAGGGACCGTGTTAGAACAGAAATACAATCTATGCTTGACGAGGGCATTATTGAGCCTGCAGTAAGCTCATACAACAATCAATTACATGTTGTTGAGAAGAAAAATGGATCGATCAGGCTTGTCTTAGATTCGAGACAAATCAATACTATCATCATTCCTGAAACAGACAGGCCGCCCGCAAACAATGGAAGAACTTCTTCAAAATTTTAATGGTGTAAAAGTGTTGTCTTCTATTGATCTCAGATCCAACTTTTATCAGATCGAACTTCATCCAGAATGTAGAAAATACACAGCTTTTCTTTGTATCGGCGTTTGTTATCAATTTCGGAAACTTCCTTTTGGTTTGAACATTTCTTCGGCAGCGTTCACTCGCGGGCTAAATTCCATACTACCTGATTTCTTAAAACGTCGCATCACCTTATATGTGGACGATATTCTGATAGCAGAAGCCTCATGGGAACAACATAATCGCATCCTCAACAGCGTGTTACGTATTTTTGCAGAATCTGGAATTACCATTAACTTGGAAAAGTCTGAATTCGATAGGTCAAAGGTGAGGTTTTTGGGACATATTATTTCTTCTGAAGGCATTTAGCCGGATCCTTAAAAGTTAGAAGCAATCAGAGCCATTACAGTTCCATCCCAAAAAAACAAGTCCCCAGTTTTCTAGGTCTCGTAAATTTTTACCGTCGTTTTCTGAATATGCAAATTCTAGTTACACCTAAACTTTGTTCTCTCACTGGAAAAAACACTATTTGGAACTGGGACGAACAAGCACAGTTGGAATTCAGTCTTTGAAAGAATCACTACTTAACGAGCCAATACTAGCTCATCCAGATCTGTCACAAGATTTCTACCTTAGCACGGACTCTTCTAAAGTCGCTCTTGGTGCCCATTTATTTCACGAAGCTATAGAAAATGACACTACTGTTCAGAAAACCATTACTTTCGCTAGCCGAGTGCTAACAAAATCTGAAAAAAATTATTCTGTTACTGAATTAGAAGCATTAGCTATTGTTTGGGCATTTAACAAATTCCGTTTCGTTCTTTCTGGTAAGCACGTAAAAGTATACATTGATCATCGTGCATTACAATTTCTTGTCTTCGTTGGGCGTTGTTTCTGCAATAATTCCACTTCACAATAGTCTACATTCCCGGCAAGGAGAACATTGTTGCGAACGCACTGTCACGTGCAACGGCTGAGCTTGAGAAAAGTAACACAGAAGGCAATCTCGAGAAAAATTTCAGTATTCCTTACATTCAGATAGTCGCCTTTGAATACTTCATCACCACATCTTTAAAGGACATTGCTCATGAACAAGATAAAGATCCGAGTTGGAAAGACATCAAAAGTAAAGACACCCACACAGATTCGACATTAGTATCTGGTTAGAAACAACATACTCTTCAAACGCTGCACTGTTGATGACAAGCTATGGGTACTTTGCATTCCAGACGATTTTGTTAATAAGCTCATTTGGTACATTCATTTCAGTTACGCACATTTTGGTCCACGATAATGTTATAATATTCTTCGAACGACTTGTTATTTTAACAATATGGAAAAGAGAATTCGAAGAGTCCTGTCTATTTGTAAACTTTGTCAAAAGGCTAAACCATCTACTATCTCACATCGAGCTCCGTTGTTTCCTATCATTCCTTCTAAATTAAAAGAATTTGCTGCTGTTGATCTCTTGGGACCTCTTCTCAGAACATCGAATGGATTTTCGTACATTCTAGTTGCTGTTGAACTTACTTCAAAATTTGTTTCTTTCACTCCTTTATGTAAAGCCACTGGACGGTCTGTATCGAACGCCTTTGTTAAAAATTTCTTACGTGAAGTTGGACACGTTAGTAAAGTCATTTCAGATAACGGACTGCAATTCAGATCTGCTGTTTGGTCACACATGCTTCGGAACCGTAAAGTCAAACCAGTTTTTATTTCATTGCACTCACCACATTGTAACCTTTCTGAACGAATTACGAAAGAAATCAATAAGCTTTGCAGACTTTATTGTCACAGAAAGCATCAGCATTGGGACAGATATTTACACTTATTTCAACACATGCTGAATGAAATGCCTCATGACTCCACTGCTTTACCACCTATTCTTGTACTGAAGAATGTAGAACCACCGAACAGAATCAGAGAGCTTGTACCTTTCCCGAATACACGTAAACTTCGACACAAATACATAATTGATTTGGCTATTAAAAATATAAAATCTGCAGCACACAAAAGGAGAAAACTACACGGTAAAGCAAACGCAAAGAAATTATATATTGGTCAGAAAGTTCTCATTAAAGCTCATTCATTGTCACACGAGAAGAAACACTTGAGTCACAAATTCTTTCTGATTTACAATGGACCTTGCAGAATCCGACGTATACCACATGATAATTGCGTTGAAGTTGAAACTCTGCGTACTAGGAAGAATAAAGGATTGCACCACATTTTACATGTAAAACCGTTTATTGAAAGATAATCTGCTTTTTAACTTAGTCTGTGCCATAAAATTTTTCACTTCACGCTACTAGTACGCGTTGTCACACTTAGAAACTGTTTCATGCAACAATGTTTTGAAGTTAACTATCCAGTCTAGAACCTAGGGAACATATTTAGACAGTAATTACCACTGCATTGCGATAGTGAACAGAGGACACAGTGTTACTGTGTGTGTACATTCTCGCTTGTTAGTTGCATGATTACGTAACGACTATAAGGCTTACATACTCAGAACATATACTGGTAACGAGATTTTAATGCAACATTTAGGTTTACTTGAAAAGACATTCCTTATTTGAAGTAGTTTCTGTGAGATTAAAGATGTCTTAGTATTTGGTATCTTTGACAGCAACACGATTATACCACGACGCTACTAATGTGTGACACAATTAACATTGCTGCTTTTGTGCTGTATCTTCTTTATATCTGCACAGTTTTTCTGAGTTCTTCTGGAAAGTAAAACATGTTTTAGTAGTAACTTTTGTGGTATAGCTACAATGTTACAGCTTTTTTTGTAGCACAACAATACGTTACAGTGTAGTACTTTCTTGATCACGGTAATGTACGTAATAACTACGATTTCTATATGCATAGCATTTCAGTTTTGTTTATGACGAGGTAAGTACATTGACTTCTGCAGAACTCAGATTTCGGAGGACGATAACTACGACACTTCCACAGAATTATCTTACAGCAAGACGGACATTTAGCGCTAAAGGACACGTATTTGAGTCATTAATTTTGTACTTAAAACATCTACTTTTAAAGATTTTTGAATTACAATCATACAAGGGTTTTCCGTGACACATTTCATTCGATTGCTGTAATCTGTAACACCTGAGGGTATAATTACATTAATCCTCAGGGGGTACACGCCTACTTCGTGTGCTAAGCGTGCAGCGAGCGCTAGGAGCCCTACCTAATATGGTATTTGCTTACACAACTTTACACATCGGTACCATATTTCTCTAAAGCATAATTATACAGCTATTTGATCATTTAACTGAGAGAGACAAACATTTATTTTACTATGTCAGTGACACATGTTTACGCAATTACACAGTTGGATAACTTCACACTTATGTAATTGTATTTTGTCTGTACTTCGTGAACTGTTCATATTTTTTCGGAACCATTGTGATACTATGGGAGCTTTGAATGATGTATTTGGTATGGGGTTATGATTTTTAAAGTACGATTGAGGTAGATGACACTACTGAAATAAGCAGAGAATTTTTTTAGGTTTTGAAATTATTGCAGGAAGCTACGACGATTTTGAGATTTGACGACACACTCGAACTTGAAAACATATGATTACACTGTGGAGCTCTTAATTTATGATATTTACTAAAATGCCTAATGAAACGATGAGAAACATTTTACATCTATTGTCTTTCTAGTTGAGAGCTTGCTCATTTTGTTTAATATCAAGTTTCTAGCTGCAGCAGCATTGGTTAAAATAGAATTTAATAGATGTACTAATATATATTTTTTATGCCTACAGATCCAGTAAATAATAATTTTATCATCTACTTCCAAAAAAACGAGGGTGCAAAAAAGACATTTCCCTTCACAGGAATTGCATAGATAATTTTTGTCAATGACTTCGTAACTTTTTTGGTACACTACATCAAGGTGATGCATCACTCTAGTGTTAAGATCTGACAAAGGTATTAGACATGCCAATCTTTACTGTAATATTTTTTCTGCTTGAGCTTTGTCATGTTTAGATATTAGTTATTGCATTTGCTGCTGTTGCTTGCCAGGCATAGTGCTACTAAATTTCACTTTGTATTACTCTGTTAAGCCAGTTTTACTACTGATTTATTTTTCCTGTTTGCTGCACAGTGTCTTTTATTAGTTGTAATATTGCAATTGGTTTGCTAATTTAGATATACTGCTGCTTGCTTAGCCAATTTGCGTTTTTTTGCATTGCTGTTTGTGTTAATTGTTTTGTACTGCTGCATTGCCTCGTCCCTTAGTATATATATCTGAGCTCAGTAGATTTAAGTTAGCTTAAGAGGGGGTAGACTACATAAGAAACTAACTATGGAAAATAGGGAAAGAATGCATTGAGAAGTTATATGAAAAAGATTTGGGCAAAAATGAGTATTGTACAATGAGAAATATTTATTTAACAGGGTTAGATAGGATTTTTTTTTTTTTTTTTTTTTTTTTTTTTTTTTTTTGCAGGAGCAAATGTTGAAATAAGAGGAAAGATCTATGGAATTAAGTTTTGGGTTGGACTGCAGTACTAAAGGTTACACTGAAAACAAACCCTGTCCTTTCCATTTGTGTTATCCCGCTATGTGTTTGAATATTCTTGTGTATTTGTGTTTTTCCCGTCTTTATATGTTTATCTGATAAGAGTTATGTTGTAAAATTTTTCTGATACTATGTTATTTACTTTGTAAAGATGTTTGGACATTATTTATTCTGTTCTGTTTTAATGGTCATGTGTGAAATTAATGTTTCGAAAACTATTCTCATTATTTTATTTATTTTCTTATGTCATAATTTCCTGTAACACTGATGCACATGTTTATTTCTATTCTTTTGTAGAGCCTGTATTACTACAAATGTTATCTGTATTATTATGTTCTTTAATGATGTATTTTGTACCTTTGTAATTGTATTCTTCTGTTGTAAATTTATAATTGTATAGACAACAGTTCTTCAAATTAAGTTACATTTCACTGCACACGTTTCTGTTGATCATAGTATACGCACAATATGTGAAAAAAAGAGAACCGTTGGTGTTTGCACATGTGTCAATAATTCAGCAAGGGACTGGTTAACAGCATTGCTGGTTCTAAGGACAATTCCAAAAACTTTGTGAGTGCACAAGTTATGGTTCAAGGACTTGCTATATTATCCGCAAGACTCTTCGATGGTGATTGTGCACCTGCACAGTTGCAACAGATGGCTGCTGGCCGTCTCTACAAGGACAACAGTGGGTCTGCATCTTCGATGGCCCACCAATACCATTATTTCTACAAGGACTACAGTGGGTCTGCGTCTTTGATGGCCCACCAATACCATTATTTCTACAACGACTGAAGTGGGTCTGCACCTCTGGTGGCCCAACAATACCATAACCTCTATCAGGACTACAGTGGGTCTGCTCTGTGATGACCTACTTACCGGTATTCTTCAAAACCTCGACTGACTCTGCTGTGGGTTTGTTCTGTTGTGGCCCATTACCTGTCTGCATGTCAAGAGTCAGCACTGTCTTTCCGTTGGAAGGACAACACTACTTCTTCAAGACTGCATGGAAATCCACTACTTCCGTGTGCATTTTCTTTTCCTGCTCAGACTTTGAGAAAAACACCGCAATTTTACTGTGATGAACGATCAGGACTACCTTTATGGGCCGGCCGGAGTGGCCGTGCGGTTCTGGGCGCTACAGTCTGGAACCCAGCGACCGCTATGGTCGCAGGTTCGAATCCTGCTTCGGGGATGGATGTGTGTGATGTCCTTAGGTTAGTTAGGTTTAATTAGTTCTAAGTTCTAGGCGACTGATGACCTCAGAAGTTAAGTCGCATAGTGCTCAGAGCCATTTGAACCATATCTTTATGGACTGTGAGAAAAATTTATCTTTCGACCAACATTGTACCAATAAGTGTGTGCATTTGATTTCTTTGTTATTGTAATTGTGAAAAAATTTTAACAAATATGTATTGACCAGTGCCCAAAACAATTTATAAATTTTTTTGTGGGGACCATGGGGGCTATGTAAGTAGGCTGTTTAGGTTTTTATATTGGTAACGCCAAGTAGCGCTCTGTATGAAAATCACTTGCTGTACTGTGTGCAGTCTGTGGCTGGTTTGCATTGTTGGAATTTGCTATTGTAGTGTTGGGCAGTTGGCTGTTAACAGCGCGTAGCGTTGCGCAGTTGGAGGTGAGCCGCCAGCAGAGGTGGATGTGGGGAGAGAGATGGCGGAGTTTTGAGAGCAGATGATCTGGACGTGTGTCCATCAGAGACAGTAATTTTGTAAGACTGGATGTCATGAACTCATATATATATTATGACTTTTGAACACTATTAAGGTAAATACATTGTTTGTTCTCTATCAAAATCTTTCATTTGCTAACTGTGCCTATCAACAGTTAGTGCCTTCAGTAGTTTGACTCTTTTATTTAGCTGGCAGTAGTGGCGCTCGCTGTATTGCAGTAGTTCGTGTAATGAAGATTTCTGTGAGGTAAGTGATTCATGAAAGGTATAGGTTATTGTTAGTCAGGGGCATTCTTTTGTAGGGAATACTGAAAGTCAGATTGCGTTGCGCTAAAAATATTGTGTGTCAGTTCAGTGTTGATCAGAATAGGTAAAGAGAGAAATGTGTGAATACGTTCAGTTCTGCTCAGCTGCTTGTAAATCAAATAACGTAAGGGGTTTATCAGCACAGGCATTCAATAATTTTTTTAAGGGGACGTTTCAGTAGGCCTGTTGCACCTTCTAAGTGTTCTGCCGATGAATCGCAGTTTTTGGTTTGCTCTACCCACAATATTATCTATGTGATCGTTCCAATTTAGGTTATTTGTAATTGTAATCCCTAAGTATTTAGTTGAATTTAAAGCCCTCAGATTTGTGTGACTTATCGCGTAATCGAAATTTAGCTGATTTCTTTTAGTACTAATGTGAATAACTTCGCACTTTACTTTATTCAGGGGCAATTGCCACTTTTCACAGCATACAGATATCTTATCTAAATCTTTTTGCAAGTCGTTTTGATCATCTGATGACTTTACAAGACGTTAAATGGCAGCATCATCGGCAAACAACCTAAGACGGCTCCTTAGATTGTCTCCTATATCGTTAATACAGATCAGGAGCAATAGAGTGCCTTCAACACTACCTTGGGGAGCGCCGGATATTACTGCGGTGTTACTCGATTAGTTTCCGTCTGTTACTACGAACGGTGACCTTCCTGACAGGAAATCACGAGTCTAGTTGCACAACTGAGGCTGTACTCCGTAGGCACGCAGTTTGGTTAGAAGACGCTTGTGAGGAACGGTGTCGAAAGCCTTCTGGAAATCTAAAAATATGGAGTCAATTTGACATCTGTCGATAGTACTTATTACTTCATGACTATAAAGAGCTAGTTGTGTTTCACAAGAAAGATATTTTCTGAAACCGTGCTATGTGTCAATAAATCGTTTTATTCGAGGTGCACAACCTCTCATTTTCGAGGCGCAAATGCAACAACAGATCATTGTAACCCTCGGTATGCATATGCGGGAGTTAACATACACAGTCCACTGCAAACACTGGTGGCACCACAAACCAAAGATGACCAACGTCAAAAATTATCTTTAGCTAACAGTAATACCCAACAGGTGAGGGAGCATGAATTCTGTCATTTGAGCAGAAAGAGAACAGGATTCCGTGTAGAATTTAAGTACATAATTCCATCTCTATTCATAAGTTCACTTGCTAATTTAATTTCAATTGTTCTCTCAACAACACAATCCCAAGAGTTTGACGTGCATGCCAGAATCATCGTCTTATTATATTCCATAGGATGATCAACGCCAAGGCAATATTCAGCGATAGCAGATTTACTGGCCTTTTGTGAGCGTGCGTAATGTTTATGCTAATTACACTGGCTCTCCTCAGTCCTGGCGGTCTAGTTAATATATGGCATGCCACTACTGCAAGGAATACAAGGGATCATCCGTGTGCTATTTCAATACGAAGCGCGATATAACCTCTTTGCCAGAAGTTAAATAACCGTCTCTTTCGCGTGCCTCCAAGGAGCGGGCATTCTCGACTTAACGGCGTCCCGTATCAGCTCGCCCTCAGTCGTAGACCACCGAGGATGGCAGCCCAACGGCAATTGCTAGCGGTTATGTGTGACATGGACGGTACAAGCAACTGTTGGAATTAAATATCACTTTATGCGATAGTGTGTGTTGCTACATGCCTGAGAAACACGTCGATTTTTGCGGAAGACGGCATTGGTATTGCATTGCCGTATGATATCTGCAGAAAGCATGGTCAAAGCTGAGTGGGTGAGCCAGATGGATTTGTTTGATAAACACCTTAATGTGTGGACTGTGTGAGCTGTTATTCGGAGTTATCCACTGTGCGGAGGGTTGTTTATTCTGTGTATTTTAGTCTTAAGTAAAGACGGCATTATTTAGTAGGAGCTTACCGTTCGCGCTAACTTACATTTCTCTTTACTATGATTTCTATCTATTGCCTTTGAACTCCGTTTATAATTTATGAATATTATGTGGGTTGCGTCTGTGATGTATTGCGCTATTGGGTACTCAGCATCTTTTGTTTTGAAGCCATGTGACCGTTCTCGTTCAAATTTTATTCAAACATTAACCTCAATTAAAAATCAAGCCATGTTCATTGATAAAGGCTTTTGCCTGTCCATGTTACAGATATCCGTTCCTATTAGGATCGACTTCGGTTTGTAATTTATCATTACTATTTGTGCTGGCTTTGGTACCCAGGAGTAATTTTATTACTTGTTGTAGCCAGTTGGACTCTGTCATTTAAATATTTTTATATTTCTTTTACCGTTGCCCCTTTGTTTCACAGTGTTCTGTTTATAGTGGCTTTTTCCCTCTTCTGGTCTCAAAACTAAATATTTATACATGGTGAATTATTATTTTTGTTAATTTACACGTTTTTTCTCTGTTTTCGTTCATCCCTTGCTGTATATGTGGTCAAGCTCGACGGTTCTTTATCTTAAGCTAAATTGTTCAATTCCGAAATCTAAAATTGCATGGTCCATTTGCTTGCGTTCACTTCAGTTTCTCAGAAATTATGTGTTAAAGGAATACATTTAGAATGCCCTTTTAAAAATAGAGTTATTTTTTCTGGTTGAAATCGTCTGTTTTTTGTGACCTGACACTTTACAACTCACATCTCCTCGCTTGTCATACTACTTTAAGCGGCTTACGCAAACCAAGATCGTCTCTTACAGATGATAAAAGGACACTAAATTGAGATGGTGGTCGAAAAACAGATTTCACGCCATATTTACGTAGAGCCGGCCGCGGTGGTCTAGCGGTTCTAGGCGCGCAGTCCGGAACCGCGGTCGCAGGTTCGAATCCTGCCTCGGGCATGGATGTGTGTGATATCCTTAGGTTAGTTAGGTTTAAGTAGTTCTAAGTTCTAGGGGACTGATGACCACAGTACTTAAGTCCCATAGTGCTCAGAGGCATTTGAACCATTATTTACGTAGAATTCGACCAGTCCTCAAGGAAATGCTTCCTGCATATGGCAAAAAGGCCATAGACTTTCGTGACACATAGTTATCATCACCACTCGCCCGAGTCAAGGTTGGGCGATAGCGCAACGGGCGTCTGATCTGTCACAGCACGTATTTCCAACAGGACTGGGGTATTTTGGAGAAATATGATGTGAAACGCGTTTCTCGACGTCCCTCTTAGATTAGAGCTGGTTAGGATCCGTAAAAAGACGATCTTGGTTGCGTAAGTCAGGTGTATATTGTACTCCTTGCATTTGTCAGTTTGAAAGATGGACGGCTATCATTCTACTGTGTGCATACACAAACTCTGACTCTACATTCACATCTATATCTACATGGATACTCTGCAAAAACACATTCAACTGCCTCGCAGAGGGTTCATCCAACCACCTTCGCAGTTATCTATTATTCCAATCTCGTATAGCGCTGGGAAAGAATGAACACCTATATCTTTCCTTACGAGCTCTGATTTCCCTTATTTTATCATGGTGAACGTTCCTACCTATGTAGGTCAGTGTCCACAAAATATTTTCGCATTCGGAGGAGAACGTTCGTGATAGGAATTTCGTGAGAAGATTTCGTCGCAACGAAAAACGCCTTTCTTTTAATGATTTGCAGCCAAATCCTGCATTATTTCTGTGACATTCTCTCCCATATTTCGCGATAATACAAAACGTGCTGCCTTTCTTTGAACTTTTTCGGTGTACTCCGTCAGTGCTATCTGGTAAGGATCCCACACCGCACAGCAGCATTCTAAAAGAGGACAGACAAGCGCAGTGTAGGCTGTCTCATTAGTAGGTCTGTTACATTTTCTAAGTGTCTTGCCAATAAAACGCAGTCTTTGGTTAGCCTTCCCCACAACATTTTCTGTGTGTTCCTTCCAATTTATAAGCTAATGTACAGAACTTATGTGACATTGAGATTGTGTGTCTAATAGTGTCAAAACAGAAAACATTAAAGGTGCATTGTTGGCCTATACTAGAAATTTGGAAATAGACAGTTTTTATAGAAATGTCCTTATCGATTGGTTAAAACCATAAGATTCTACCTGATAAATGTAATATTCAATGGCTGGCACATTGCCCCGTTCATTTTTGCACTGTGATGTGTAAGTCAGTTTCGCCGTGAAAGACTGATTATATAGATCTGATCACTTCAGATACTTAACATTCAATTGGAAGGCTAGTCAACTTTATTATATATCTCCTTCAAGCCATTCTCAAGTATTTCAGAAATTGCCTAATATGATTGTTAAATTGTTTTGTATTTAAAATTATCCCACCAACTTGCTGATATCCATCATAAAGAAATTATGCTTCTGTAAAGATTGCAGCTCATGTAATTCAAAGTGCAGATATTACTTCTTCAGGTTGGAATCTGATGATTTTAAAAAAATTTTCTTGATGTTTAACGTAATTTTTTCTGGTAATTTAGTCAGTAACACAATCTTCTGTTGTCTTTCCTTAACGTCAGCATAACTGAAATGATCAAACCGTTTTGTTTAGATAACTTCATGTATGTATAATTTAGTATGTATTTGGAATGTGTAACATTGTTTTTTTAATAAATGTTTTTATGAAAAAAAGCGTGTTCGGTCAGAGGGGTAGCTGCCCTCTGTAATAAAAAAAACTGAGTTAATAGATCAACGGCGAACTGAAACGGATGTCTTGCGACATCCGCCCCGAGCAGATGCAACAAACAAAAGCGAACAAAATGAGATTACAAAAAAAAAAAAAAAAAAAAAAAGCATAATGAATAGCGTCCTTGTCCAGTGACGAGTTTTTGTTGGTGCGGTGGTTCGCGTCTTAACACATCCAAATTTTTTTCATAACATTCGCGTTTTTATTAGGTTCTGGTACTTTGTTATTAGTTTAATATAAGTATATGTTATAATATTTAATGTTATGTAATTGTTCGTAATTGTAATACCTAGGTATTTAGTTGAATTTACTGGTTTTAGGTTAGACTGATTTACCGTGTAACCGAAGTTTAACGAGTTCCTTTTAGCGCTCATGTGGATGATCTCACACTTTTCTTTATTTAGGGTCAACTGCCACTTTTCGCACCATTCAGATATCTTTTCTAAGTCGTTTTGCAGTTTGCTTTGATCCTGTGATGGCTTTATTAGTCGATAAACGAGAGCGTCATCTGCAAACATCCGAAGACGGCTGCTCAGATTGTCTCCCAATAAATAGTGAACAGCAAAGGGCCTGTAACACTACCTTGGGGAACGCCAGAAATCACTTCTGTTTTACTCGATGACTTTCCATCAATTACTACGAACTGTGACCTCTCTGACAGCAAATCACAAATCCAGTCACATAACTGAGACGATATTCCATAAGCACGCAATTTCACTACGAGCCGCTTGTGTGATACAGTGTGAAAAGCCTTCCGGAAATCCGGAAATACGGAATCGATCTGAAATCCCTTGTCCATAACAGTCAACACTTCATGTGAATAAAGAGCTAGTTGTATTTCACAGAAACGATGCGTGTCAATAGACCGTTTTCTTCGAGGTAATTCATTATGTTCGAACACAATATATGCTCTAAAATCCTGCTGCATATCGACGTTAACGATATGGGCCTGTAATTTATTGGATTACTCCTACTACCTTTCTTGAATATATGTGTGACCTGTGCAACTTCCCAGTCTTTGGTTACGAATCTTTGGTAGAGCGAACGGTTGCATATGACTATTAAGTATGGAGCTAATGCGTCAGCATACTCCGAAAGGAACCTAATTGGTATACAGTCTGGCTCAGAAGATATGCTTTTATTAAGTGATTAAGTTGCTTCACTACTCCGAGGATATTTACTTCTACGTTACTCATGTTGGCAGCTGTTCTCGATTCGAATTCTGGACTATTTACTTCGTCTTCTTTTGTGAAGGCATTTCGGAAGGCTGTGTTTAGTAACTCTGCTTTGGCAGCACTGTCTTCGATAGTATCTCCATTGCTATCGCGCAGAGAAGACATTGATTGTTTCTTGACGCTAACATATTTCAATATTACCCACAGCTTTGTAGAGAAGCAATTGAAATATATAAACATAGGGATAATTTTAATCGGAAAGAAGAGCCCATGAAACTTAGTGATGCTTGGACAGTAGCACTACAGAATTGCTAGACAGTTTCATCCGTGACGATATTACGATCGATAGTTAAGTTTTATCTCTGACAAAGATTATCTCTGCATATCACGTGTAACTCTGGTCACGCCCACTTTCTACGATATATAAGTCGCTCTCAGACGTCCGACCCGTCAGTCGGCAAGACTCACCGGAGGAGAAACACCCCTCTGAAGATGTCCAGCGCAGCTCTGGACGAAACGTTAGAAGCTGAAGAGTTTCATGGACCACGACCTTACATCCCGGAAGGTTTACCAGAAGATACAATACACGATAGTCACTGGCAACAAGGTAAAACCAACTTTCATCAGAAAAGATCACCTTTTTGTAGTCAATGGAATGCACGCTGCAGGGCGTCTAGCTCGGAAATGTCCTCGAAGCAACCGATTTGTAACAGTTTTTTGTGTCACTGTGGAGCCAACTGCTGCTCATATTTCTGCAGCAGATGCAATACGATGCGATAGAGCCGTACAATGGTTTTTCCTCTCCAAGTCTTCCTGCAGTGTCGCAGAAGGGACATCCACAATGACCTCGGTAAAACTCAGTGGGGCGTTGATAATGCCGTCTCTGTTGCCTTAAAGACATTCTTGACTAACTCACACGTCCGATCTCAAAGCTAACTAACGCTCACGACCATTACAGCTTGTATTTATGGCTTCTAGCGCCACTCTTACGTGACTGGTGCGAAATCCGAATAGACATTATCTTTCAGATGTAGAAACTGAAGTTAGTGCGTAAAATCTATGATTATAGAGACATGTCGTCTATGTTTCAGAAGAATATCATGCACACAATGACCAACATATCAAAATCAAATGTAAGAATTATGGTACAACCGGTTAAGCAGGTCATGAATCGAAATTTCTGGCAAAAAAAAAGGTATAGAGAAATGGAAAATTCTAGATGAATATCAGTTTGGCTTAGGAAAGGTAAACGTTCCAGTGAGGCAGCAATGACTATGCGTTTAATGAAAGCAGCAAGACTCAAGGAAAATGAAAACCCCACCATAGGATTTTTCGGTCTCTGAAAAGAATTCGGTAACGAGAAAAGATGCAATGTATTTGAAACTGTCAGAAAAGAGCTGTACGCTGTAGGAAAAGACAAGAACAAAGGGGGAAAAATAAGAATTTAAGGCCAAGACAGAAGTATCTGGAATGAAACTGGAAATAAGGTAGGGTAACAGTCATTATTGTATTATGTCTATTTCAGGCGTTTCAAACTCGAGTAATTATCCTTTGAGGAATAAAAAGGCCAAAGTTGATTACGCCTACAAGTACAAGAGAGTGGAAATGACTGTTTGGCGTCAATGGCCGGGAGGCCCCTTGCGGGGCAGGTCCGGCCGCTTTGGTGCAGCTCTTATTACATTCGACGCCACATTGGGCGACCTGCGGGCCGGGTGGGGATGAAATGATGACGAAGACAGCACAACACCCAGTCCCTAAGCAGAGGAAATCCCCGACCCAGCCGGGACCCGAATCCGGGCCTGTAGGATGGCAATCCGTCACGCTTACCACTCTGCTATAGGGGCAGACAGTACAAGAGAATTTGATGCCTTGATCACTTTACAGCTAGCTGTATGGTAGGAGGCCCGAAGCCGAAGATCTATCCCATTGTCTGCTCCAGTCAAGAGAAGTCTTCTGCTTGATGACTGCTTTACTTAAGTGAGTTATGGAGGCTTCCGTTGCTAGACTGTAAGTGCAGCTTGCATGGGGGCTTAATTAAATAAAATGCAAATAATTTTAATTTTTGGTAGCTGTATATCCGATTGCGCTGTGTCTCGTAAACGGTTGGCCCTGACTAGTTTTAGTACGCAATCTGACTGCATAGAACAACAACAAAGAATGAAATGAAAATTTCCTGTTAACACAATTAATTAATTAAGTCCCCAGCAACTATAAAACCTACGAAACCAAAGCACAAGTGTAATTGTTCTGTGTGTGGGAGTGTGACTCAACGTACACATCTGGCACGGTTCTTCTTCAACAAGACAAGAAATTTTAAATACCATTTATACTGAAGTAATTAAGAAAAATAGAAATACTATAATTGCGCAAGAAAACTAGAATTACACCCTAATACAAGAACACAAGCCAGATGCTTTGTTGACTGAACCTGTAATGACGCATTATTCAGGACACTGAAATAATGAGAGAGAAATTTTTTTTTTTTTTTTTACCTTCGTTTATATTGATGAAAAGCACTCTAAACATTACAATCTCTCCACACCGACTCGCTACTACCACATCTCAGCAAGCACTTTTCACTAGCACATCTCAACAAGCACTTTTCACTAGCACATCTCAACAAGCACTGACTACTATGAGTTCTCCCCAAGCACTGCCAGTGTAGGCGGCTGAATAATACTCTTTGGCGCAATCTTTGGCGCAGTGGCTCAGTGTAGCCACCCTTCATATGCCCCTCCTCCACGGGCCAGAATTTGATGGTATTTTTGCCAGCATTGGTGGTGAAAATACCACCAAAATCGTCCACAAAAATACAGACAAAAATAAAAGATAATATTAATACCTAAATATCACATAATTAGTTAAAATTTTGGCTTTGCACTGACCTTTCAATAATCTAATATATGAAATACAGTAAGCAATACAACTTCTTTCATACATGTGACTTTACATAATAGTTCACACAATACACAAAAAATCAGTTTATACAAATGTTCACATAAAATGCTTTGAATGATTAAAAAAAAACATGTAGTTGATAGTTCCAGCAGTAGCACCCAGCAATGGTCAACAGGTGCAAATACCAACAAGTGACATCATTTTAGTAGAATCAGTCCATTAGTGGCACCTAGCAATGTTGAACAGGTGCAGACACCAACATGTGACATTCAGTAGAAGCAGTCCATCAGTGGCACCCAGCAATGTTGAACAGGTGCACACAGCAACAGGTGACATTATGTCAGTAGAAGCAGTCCATCAGTGGCACCCAGCAATGTTGAGCAGGTGCAGACAGCAACAAGTGCCATCACTCAGCAGAAACAGTTCCATTAGTGGCACCCCATAATGTTGACAGGTGCAGACACCAACAAGTGACATTATTTCAGTAGCAGTTCATCAGTGGCACCCAGTAATGTTGAGCAGGTGCAGACGCCAACTAGTGACATTATGTCGGTAGAAGCAGTTCCATTAGTGGCACCCAGTAATGTTGAGCAGGTGCAGACACCAACAAGTGACATTATCTCAGTAGAAGCAGTTCATCAGTGGCACCTAGCAATGTTGAACAGGTGCAGACAGCAACAAGTGACATTATTTCAGTAGAAGCAGTTCATCAGTGTGTAACGCCGGAAATGCATATCCTCCTATTTCCATCTATTGTACTATAATTTGTTTTCCTTATTTTTGCTACCTGAATATATGATATTTCTGTGTCTTTACATATTGTAATTGTTTTACTATTTGTATATATATATGTATTTATGCATTTATGTCGATGTATAATTGATTTGTTGTGTAAAGATTATTTGTATTTTTACGCTGGGTCTTGCCTAGGGAAAACTGCTATCGAACGATTACATCGATAGGTTGTGTGAAGAATCAAAGTGTGTAGGATCTTTGGTAGTGTTAACTCTGCCGCGTGGAGCGCGGGCAGAGGGAGTCTGGCGGGAGTAGCGAGTGGAGCAGGTGTTGTGTGACGCTCCCGCGAGTTGCCGCGCTTTCGGGGTTTGGCAGCATGTAATTGCGCTCGACTCGCGATGATAGTTTCTGACATGGTGTCGCGGACGGGAAGCATTAGCTGGCGCACATCAAGAGCCCGTTTCGCCTGGTGACCGTGTCGAGAAGAAGGCGCGCCAACATCCAGCTTCTGCAACAGCGACGGCCGACAATGAGTGACTGTCGCCACCTCCTCGATCGACGGCTTCAAACCTTCAATCAACCAACAAGGAAGACTAAAACCACGTAAAGTTTCAGAACTGTATGGCAGACCTCAGCTTTTCAAATTGTTCCATTTGCCTCGCAAAATTACAGCAACTTAGCATGAACCTTTGTTGCTCATTGTCCCAATTGCATTGCCAAGCAGGGTCCCTTCCTTTTCCGAAATGAACCCGAGTGTCGTTGAAATTCAAACGCCAGCATTAAAATAATATAATTAGATTTCACTGCTTTAATTTCAAAGTTCAGTTAAAGTCTCAGAGCTGGCTACAATATTCAGATTACACAAGCACGAATTAAGAGTGCGAGCTTTGTTACCGTATTTTAGCTTACCTGTGACTGCAGCTCAGCTTGGTACGTACTACATTTTACTATTGTTAATTGTTCAGAATCATTTAATTCAAGTTCAAAGTTAAATCTCTTGTTTCTAAATTGCGTAGAGTCAAGTTGCTTTTGAAATGATTGTTGAGGTAGTCCAAGACTAACCGTATTTTACTGGATTTCGATGTGCTTCAGAAAGAAAGCTCACTATTAACTTCAGTCACTAAATTAACTTTCGATTTTCCGGTTTTATTAATTCTTTTGCTAAATTAAGTCAGAGTGTAGCGAAATTTATTACTTCTGACAAACTTTCAGTTTTCACACTACACGTGTCAACCTTCAGTTGCCACGCTTCTAGTGCTAATTATATGTGTAATAATCTTTCTTTTTCAGTTACTATAGTAATTGTCCTTAGGACTGGCGACCGTGATTTCCCCAAATCTCAAATACCTAATTGCCGCTAGTTAATTGTTAATGTAACGGCTGCACATTTACCTTCTTTATTAACTTTACCCCTTTTCAAAATTAATTTCCACCAGTTTCATTAGCACATTTCCTTTCATTTAGATGTAACCCTTTCCTCCCTCTTTACCGATAGATTAACTTCGGTGACGATTGCTTTTCCCAAATTTCCATTAGGTACACGCGGTTTAATTTTTCACTGTCTTTAAGATGTTGAAGTGAGGGGGGAGGTTACACGTGGCGACCTGGTGACAGGACAATCTTCAAATTTGAGGTTGTTCTGGACACGAATTTTGCATTGTGCAAATCTCGTAACAAAGTACTGGTTACGAAATGGTCGATACGTCAGCGAGAATATTCGTGTGAGGAATCCTAATTAGAGTTGAGATTTTGCATTTATATTGAAAATTATTAAAATGAGTGAAGGCAACAATTACCAAAATTTGGTAGACTTAGATACGGAACAATCGGTCGAACAGTGGGAAACGCGCACCGCGGTAGCCATTGTTCAGGGGCAGGCGGCGAACATGAAAGACGCGACCGCCGAAACGCAACAAAGAGCAGAAATGGAATTCCAAACTTTAGAAAATGTTTCGGAATCGGAAGTGAAAATCAAATCTGAATCCCTTGATGACGAATACGGGGGGACAATTAAAGAGGAAGCCGCTACGGAAGTAAAACTGGTAGTTTCCGGGAATTTAACTGATTTATTGAATGTTTTGATTAACGAAATCAAGAGTCAATCGGCCAAGCAAGAAGCTCAGTCTGAAAAAATTGAACGAAAGCTAGACAGTCAGAACAAAGCTATTAATGTTGTTAACAACAATGTTGAAGTTGTTAACACAAAAGTTGATAAAATCAAAGACGATATTGTCGTGATTAATACCGAAATCGGTAATCTTAAACAGGAAATGATAGGCGTTCAGGCGGAAATTGCGAGCATAAATACTCGTTTTGATTCCGAAATTAGCAGGATCGAGAAAAGTGTAGGAGACGCAGTTGCTCCGATCATCGAGAATAAGGTGACGGAACAAATTCAATTAGTGAGAAAAGAGGATCAACAGAAGGTGGAAACTTTAAAGGCTTTAGTATCCGAAGTAGATACCAAAGTGACGAAGCAGGCTAATACCTGCGAAGAGAAAAAGAGGGAAGTGGAAACGCTTGCGACAACCACTTGCCAAGTAATTACGAGAGTGTCGGAATTAGAAAAGAAACTTGAAGAAAAACAGAGCTATGTGCCAATCTATGCACATAGTTCGGAATTGTTGACGAAAGAGGAGCGGTTCGACCCCTTGAAAAAAGGCGGTATACACGCGACGGATTTCATTAAGAATTGTGAAAGAGTTTTACCCAGATCATGGACTAATGAGAGAAAAATTAATGCGATTATTGATGTGTTGGCTGGTGATGCCAAGCGTTGGGGCTTAAACCTCAACATTACGAACCTGACTTTTGACGAATTTAAAAATTTGTTTCTGGCTGAATACTGGTCAGAGCAAAAACAGCAAAGAGTCTGGCGCGAATTTGTCGTATCGAGGCCTTTCGATATGAATTCGCGCGGTTCGATGAAGGAGTTTTGTGAGGGCTGGATCCGCAAGTTGGAATATTTGCGTGACCGCCGCTCGGAATCCGAAATAGTCTGGGAACTCTACAAGAAGCTTCCAGATGATACAAAACGATACGTAGGAAGCAATTACAGGACAATCAATGATTTCCTGGAAAGAGTGGAGGACGAGGACAATTGGCGCAATAATCGCGACAGTGGCAGAGGCCGTGGTAACAACAACGGGTACCACAGCAACCACAACAACGATAACCACGGGAATAATGCATACCGCAACCATGGCAGCAATAACAATAATGGTTCGGACTGTAATAACAATCGGTACAATGCAAATAATAACAGGAATGACGGAAACCAGTATCATACTAACGTGATACGGGCTTCACAGAATAGTAATAACGCCAGAGGGTGTGACCAGCCGCCTCAGCAGCATCCGGGGAGCGTATCTGCTGGGACGAGACAGGGAAACCATTAGCCGCGCCGGTGAGGGGCCGACCGGGCGTGGAGTAATTTTGGCGGCCCAATAGCAGGAGAAAACCCAGGTGTCGTCGATGGGAAAATTCCGTGTGGAATAATCAACGGCGGGAGAGTGTGCCAGTGTTAGGAGAAAGGAGTGCGCCCACAAGTAGTAGATCAGCTGTATACACGGCAGTAGAAAATACATTCACTGTCAGTGAGAACAATTTAAGTAGTGTTCCGGAAATCGATTATAAAGGGGCAGCTGTAATACCCACAGCGGAACTGGAGATTGAGTTTAAGAATGATTCGCAATTGTTGAGAGAAGTTCAGATGTCGGATAACACGTCCGTCGTTGAGCGAGGGGATGCAGAGAGGGATGAGGTCTGGTTAAGGCAGTTCGGTCGCTTATACGACGAACTAAGAGATTATAGGGGCCTGTACGGGAGAAGCATTTATGGAGAGCGCGGGCAGAATTTGCCGCGTCTCGTCCCACAGGAAGATAGTATTTGTGAAGTGATGGAAAGTTCTGGCCCTAACCGGCAGACTTTACCAGAAATAGTTGATGTTAATGGGGAGCACGAGCAAGATTCGTCGTGTTTCGTCCCGCAGGAGTTAGATGTTGAAGTAGTAACGGAAAGTTCTGGCCCTAACCGGCAGACTTTACCGAAAGTTATAGTGATAGAAGTAGCCGACCCATCCGACGCAAACCTCCAGTTTAAACATTGCGAAAGTATTAAGGAGAAAGATAGCGAAAATTTTAGTGATAGCCGGACACGATTGGTAGAAAAGCACGTAGATTACAGCGTGTATGAGGTTAGAGCTGACGTTATACGGTCAGACGGTAGCAGTGTGGGTTGCGCAGATCCAGAGGAAGTAATTTCAGATGCTACTGGGCACATTCTTCCAGGTAGATTGGCAGATGAGATCAATCTGACCAAAGTGGAATCAACGCAGGTGACAATTAGTGAAGTGATAGCAAAGCAGCACTCACTAGTTGACGAGTTACAGGAAACGGTTTCGGTATTGGAGGCGAAGCTACAGACTAAGCCTCAGGACAAACGTGTTGAAATTAAAACTGTATGTGAACAGAGGCTGAAAAAGCCGCCAGATAAACCGGATTTAGGATCAAAGCCGGATGGTTTTTTCTGGAATGACCTGGATATAGACGAGGATTTACTGTGGGAAAATAAAGAAACAGTCGAGGACAAGTGTAGACAGATAGTAGTGTCTGTTAATATGCACGACCTACAACTAAACGTGTTGATTGACACCGGTGCAGAATTGAGTGCTGTATCTGGGAAAATATTTGAGTTACTGAAAGACAGACCTGGCATCGTAGTTATGCCAGTAACAGGAGTGAAAATTATCGGTGCTACTGGGAAGGCCAGTAAACCGGTCACAAAACAGATTTTTGTCAACTTCGAGATATGTGGGGCACGATTTGAACAAGAGTTTGTCGTCGTGCCAGACTTAACTACGGAAGTAATTATCGGGTTAGATTGGCTATTAAAGTACCGTGCAGTGATTAACTGCGAAAGCAAAACTTTGACATGTATGTCACTAGATAAAACAATGGTAGTTGGTTTTGACGAGGCAGGAGACGGTGTGCATAGGCAATACCAGCCTATACACATTGTTAACTGGCCGGATGACATTGACGTAGGAATGAGTTTGAACTGCCATAACATGAGGAATTTCGGCATTGACAAAAGTGTAGAAAGTGAATTGGAAGAGATAATCAAATTCCCTCCACGGATTAACATTAGTATTGGTGTGAAAAAAGATCGTTTGCGAGAAGTAATGAAGCTAAAAGCCGATGCTCGCATACGTCGTCATGACACTAAAGCGCGTTTTGATTAATCAATTTAATTTTAATCAATTTAATCATGATCTAATCAACTGAAAAATCCAAGCTGCTAATTTAAGTTTTCAGCTGAGTCACAGTAGATTAAGCAACGTAAATATGATTTTGTAACTAGCTGTAAGATTTCATGAATATGTGTTTTACTAGTCATTGCCGATGTACTTAGACGCTGTTTTAAGTTTCAGGCTAGTACATGCGTGTGATGATGGACAGTGTTGAGTTATCCACTGTGATAGTATTAAGGGACTCCTCGAGATTACTCGGGAGTGAGTTTTTCCTAAAGAATTCAGTGAAACGGACGTTCTGGAAACGCCGTCACAAGGGCGAGTGAGATCAAGCGTGCCGCACACGCGGGCGCAACAATACTGGCGAGGCGAGCCGCTGTCGGCTCTTGTGCCGCTGTTGGCTCTTGGGCCGCTGTCGGCATTCTTTGTACTTGCGAGTACGGAAGGCGGAATTGTTTTTCTTCCTGGACAGCTGAAAGAATTCTACTGTCAATATTTATGTTTTTTTCGATCTGATGTGTGTTATTTTCTTGTTTAGCGTTTAATGGACTCCCATGACGAGAATATTAATTATGAAAGGGTTATGTAAAAATGTGTATTCTATGTAATTAATTATTAATTTGCGTATTTTGATCTACCTGTTTTTATGACCATGTACTCTGATTAATTTTGTAAATAGTATTCCATTTCTTGATACTGTTGGGAATTTTGACAATTTTAGAATAGCTAAACCATTTTCTATGTTTTCTATGAATTTTAATATGTTGTCAACCTGTTTTATTTTGTTCAAGATGACAGAGTGGAATAAGATTAGGAGTTTCTCCACTCAATTATTATGGTCTAAAAATTGATTTATGGTTAATTAGACGAATGCTAAATTTTGTTGATGTTTTGAGCATATGCATTTCCGCTGTTTCTTTTTTGGGACATTTTCTGAGTCTGTTTACGTTACACGAACATCCTCAGACAATGTGGGGCACGTGTAACGCCGGAAATGCATATCCTCCTATTTCCATCTATTGTACTATAATTTGTTTTCCTTATTTTTGCTACCTGAATATATGATATTTCTGTGTCTTTACATATTGTAATTGTTTTACTATTTGTATATATATATATGTATTTATGCATTTATGTCGATGTATAATTGATTTGTTGTGTAAAGATTATTTGTATTTTTACGCTGGGTCTTGCCTAGGGAAAACTGCTATCGAACGATTACATCGATAGGTTGTGTGAAGAATCAAAGTGTGTAGGATCTTTGGTAGTGTTAACTCTGCCGCGTGGAGCGCGGGCAGAGGGAGTCTGGCGGGAGTAGCGAGTGGAGCAGGTGTTGTGTGACGCTCCCGCGAGTTGCCGCGCTTTCGGGGTTTGGCAGCATGTAATTGCGCTCGACTCGCGATGATAGTTTCTGACATGGTGTCGCGGACGGGAAGCATTAGCTGGCGCACATCAAGAGCCCGTTTCGCCTGGTGACCGTGTCGAGAAGAAGGCGCGCCAACATCCAGCTTCTGCAACAGCGACGGCCGACAATGAGTGACTGTCGCCACCTCCTCGATCGACGGCTTCAAACCTTCAATCAACCAACAAGGAAGACTAAAACCACGTAAAGTTTCAGAACTGTATGGCAGACCTCAGCTTTTCAAATTGTTCCATTTGCCTCGCAAAATTACAGCAACTTAGCATGAACCTTTGTTGCTCATTGTCCCAATTGCATTGCCAAGCAGGGTCCCTTCCTTTTCCGAAATGAACCCGAGTGTCGTTGAAATTCAAACGCCAGCATTAAAATAATATAATTAGATTTCACTGCTTTAATTTCAAAGTTCAGTTAAAGTCTCAGAGCTGGCTACAATATTCAGATTACACAAGCACGAATTAAGAGTGCGAGCTTTGTTACCGTATTTTAGCTTACCTGTGACTGCAGCTCAGCTTGGTACGTACTACATTTTACTATTGTTAATTGTTCAGAATCATTTAATTCAAGTTCAAAGTTAAATCTCTTGTTTCTAAATTGCGTAGAGTCAAGTTGCTTTTGAAATGATTGTTGAGGTAGTCCAAGACTAACCGTATTTTACTGGATTTCGATGTGCTTCAGAAAGAAAGCTCACTATTAACTTCAGTCACTAAATTAACTTTCGATTTTCCGGTTTTATTAATTCTTTTGCTAAATTAAGTCAGAGTGTAGCGAAATTTATTACTTCTGACAAACTTTCAGTTTTCACACTACACGTGTCAACCTTCAGTTGCCACGCTTCTAGTGCTAATTATATGTGTAATAATCTTTCTTTTTCAGTTACTATAGTAATTGTCCTTAGGACTGGCGACCGTGATTTCCCCAAATCTCAAATACCTAATTGCCGCTAGTTAATTGTTAATGTAACGGCTGCACATTTACCTTCTTTATTAACTTTACCCCTTTTCAAAATTAATTTCCACCAGTTTCATTAGCACATTTCCTTTCATTTAGATGTAACCCTTTCCTCCCTCTTTACCGATAGATTAACTTCGGTGACGATTGCTTTTCCCAAATTTCCATTAGGTACACGCGGTTTAATTTTTCACTGTCTTTAAGGTCGATAAGTGAGGGGGAGGTTACAAGTGGCACCCAGTAATGTTGAGCAGGTGCAGACACCAACAAGTGACATTATCTCAGTAGAAGCAGTTCATCAGTGGCACCCAGTAATGTTGAACAGGTGCAGACAGCAACAAGTGACATCACTCAGTAGAAGCAGTCCATCAGTGGCACCCAGCATTGTTGAACAGGTGCAGACACCAACAAGTGACATTATTTCAGTACAAGCAATCCATCAGTGGCACCCAGCAATGTTGAGTAGGTGCAGACAGCAAGAAGTAACATCATTTCAGTAGAAACAGTTCTAACAGTGGCACCCAGTAGTGTTGAGTAGGTGCAGACACCGACAAGTGACATCATTTCCATAGAAGTAGCTCCATCAGTTGCACCCAGCAATGTTGACAGGTGCAGACACCAACAAGTCATTATTTCAGTACAAGCAGTCCATCAGTGGCACCCAGTAATGTTGAGCAGGTACACACAGCAACAAGTCACATTTCTCAGCAGAAGCAATTCCATTAGTGGCACCCAGCAATGTTGAACAGGTGCAGACAGCAAGAAGCAACATCATTTCAGTAGAAGCAGTCCATCAGTGGCAGCCAGTAATGTTGAGCAGGTGCAGACACCAACAAGTGACATTATGTCAGTAGAAGCAGTCCGTCAGTGGCACCTAGCAGTGTTGAACAGGTGCAGACACCAACAAGTGACATTATGTCGGTAGAAACAGTTCATTAGTGGCACCCAGTCATGTTGAACAGGTGCAGACTGCAACAAGTCACATTATTTCAGTAAAAACAGTCCATCAGTTGCACCTAGCAATGATGAGCAGGTCCAGAGAGCAGTCCATGATATTCACTATCACTGATCACACTGTTCATCAGAGTTTATAAGCAGAAATTAAACATGTCCTAGTGGCACCGATCATGTAGAAAAAGTACAAGTAACAGTCCATAATTTTCACTATCACTGATCACACTGCTCATCAGAGTTTATAAGCAGAAATTAAACATGTCCTAGTGGCACCAATCATGTAGAAAAAGTACAAGTAACAGTCCATAATATTCACTATCACTGATCACACAGTTCATCAGCAGAAATTAAACATTTCTAAGTGTCACACATTATGTTGAACAAGTGCAGGTAACAGTTCATAATATTCACCATCACTAATCAGACAGTTCAGGCATGAACAATAGTTTGAATGCACATACAAATGCTTTTACAATGCTCTTACACTAAACATAAAAATTCTAATAAACACACAAATGATATCAGATAATTGTCATATTAACTATTACAAATACTCAAATACCAGTAAATCTATAATATTTATGGGTGTCAGTGCAAGCCACAACAAACAAGTAAAATAATATTTAGGAGATAGGTTGGGACTAATTATTTGGGATTAGGAAAGGAAAACACACAAAACACACTCACTCATCTTTCATTCACATTAAGTACTACTGTGTAATTGAATAGTGTTAACTGTGTAAATGCAATTCTGTCAAAATTTGATGTTCATCATGTGTATCAATTAGTAGTGGCAGCAATGTATAACAGTCAATAATAGTTAAGTCAACGTCATAGTCATCATGTCAAGACCAATGTTTGTCAAGCCAGATCAAAATGTACGGTTGCTGAGCAACTGTCAGTGAGCCAAGATATGCAATTACTTCCTCTCTCCAAAAAAAAAAAATGTACTGCTTATTGACTTAACAAAGTGTGTGTAGACAATCTTCCTTCTACTTGAGTGTTCTAGTCTGCTATCTTCATCCTCCTTGTTCCATATAGACCAACAAAAAAAATATGCACCTCACTTACTTTACCTCTTATCCACCAAAACTCCAATAATCATCAGCATCACATAATCTCAATACTTCAATAATACCTCTTATGTTGATACATATAAATCTTATCATCAATATCATTTACCTTACCTCTTGTCCACCAAAACTCCAATAATCATCAACTTCATATAAACTCAATACCTCAATAATATCTCTTCAATACGTCGACACATATAAACCTTAGCACCAATATCATTTCACTTCCATAACAACTCTTTCCTCTAGTCAGTCTCCTCGAACAAGTACAGATAAAATCCTAATGCAAACCTCATCATCCTATACAATCCGAAGACACACTGTCAACACACAACCTCTGTGTAATCCATCTGAGCCAAATCTTCTACTCATTATGAATTATAAACAAAGAAATGCATACATGACCTCTAACAGACTTAGTTCGAATAACTCTCAGTAATTAAGTACGATTACGGAGTGTGAATGATCATAATATTTCACAGTGTGTACACCACTTCAAGAATTATGGCAGAAGCAAACATGTGGAGTATTTCTTGTGTCAAGTGTCACTTACTATTTCAATTGCTCACGAAAAATGCAGTGTAATAACTGTCAATGGTCTAAACCTAGTTTTGGTATGTCATGTCGTTAGCTTCCTTCCTATTAGCATAAATTTATACAGCTTCCATAAAACCTCAGCTCATGTGACTTCTATGAAGTTTCTTGTACTAATGTCGTTTATGTCGAATTATAGCAGTTCATTTTCCTATCTTGAAAATATAAGGCACTGAGCGTAGGCAAAACATGCAATAGCGAGTAAATATACCAGTAGAGCACAGAATGTCAACAAGTGGATGCAGCACAAATCCTACAACGAGGCTCTGCCAAGCGAACAATCTATAATCAATACAATAGTGCGACCTACACTCTATGTTCGTACACCGTACATCAGTATTTCTATGTACCAAATTAAAGAGTAGTTATGACAACAAAACAGAAATGTGTAAATATGCAATCCATAAGCAAGACAGCAAATATGTTATCTAACATAATAAACAGGTCATTAGCATCATATTAGCATAAGCAAATAAATGTTCATATGTAATCTTAATAAGTAAACATGAAGGCGCAAGCAGATAAATCACAAAGTATAACTTACATACCTAACCACATCAGCACAATTAATCAGGTGACAATTAGAATTTAAATAAATAAGCACAGCAGGCACATAATAGAAAAATATGATATCAGTGAAAAAGCAGTGCAGCCAAGCGATGCATAATATATACAAATAACAATCCTGTTCATTAATGAAACATTGACAAAAATCAGCAAATGTACCCAAGCACGTCGCTTCACAAGTAAATTCATAGAACATGAAATTAGCACAAAGTATGAATCACGTACTCGCAAGCAGCAAATTACGTCGAAAGTACGTACCTAAGTGGAAATATGTTACCTGAAAAATAAACTCAATTAATAGTTATCTTTTTAGTTTATTAGTTTCTTCTTGGAAATTACATTGTTTCTGAAATTTTCTCGATAGCAAGTCCTCTTAACGTCGGACACGTACAGAATTTACCGGAAGTTCTTAAATATTTTATAGAACCGTATCCTGAAAAATACTGAACGTTAATAACATAATTCATCAAGTCACTATAGCTTTATACTGAATTTAGTCGGTGAAATTAGACTGTGTATTTGTTTACAGCTGTCAGTGCATTCGCACTGAGCACTCAAACAGCTGTAGGCGCGTGACGTAGGAAGCAATTGTTTGCGGTCAACGACTGCCTTGTGCGGCGCGCAGACTTGACTGTTGCTTTGAGTATATGCCGCCGTCAAAACACAGCGCGGTATCCTTGTATTCTCTGCATGTTTACATAAACTGTTGGTTTCTCGAAAGTATGTCATTCCGCAAAAATTTTTACGTTTGATATATGATGTATTCCCTTAGAGCGTCGTGATTTAAGGGTTTCTACTTCAACAGTGTTATCATGTATAATTTTGCGAATTCTATATGGACCGTTATAAAGCAGAAAAAATTTGCGACACAAGCCCTTTCCTTTGTGAGACAAACGATGAGACTTAATTAACACTTTTTGGCCAACTGAAAAAGTTTTTAAACGACCAGGACGTTTTGCTGATTTCTCTCTTCTAGCAGCCGCAGATACAATATTTTATAGAGCCAGGTTGACAACTTCAGAATGCCGCAGTTTCCGTGTAGGCGGA
This sequence comes from Schistocerca serialis cubense, assembly GCF_023864345.2. NCBI lineage: Eukaryota > Metazoa > Arthropoda > Insecta > Orthoptera > Acrididae > Schistocerca > Schistocerca serialis. Next base: position 1,230,448,314 of record NC_064638.1, on the reverse strand, counting down.
AAAGGAACGATTTCAGATATGCGATTTGTCGGTGCTTTGTTTTTTAATATCAGTATTGGCGGTAAAGAAGTTGAATCATTAGGGAGTTCATTCAGAATGTTTTGAAAAATATGAAGGTACTGATCCCATGTTCTGTGATTCTGATGACAATAAAGACGACACAATTTATTGATTTCCTTCATCCATCTCTCTGAAGCGTTAGATCGAGGGTGAAAAAGTGAAATGAAAATTGGTTTAATTTTACAACGCCGTAGAGTACGAAGCCAAATTTTAGAGCGAAACTGTGATCCATTATCTGATATAACCTTATCAACATGACCAACTTCTTTAAGAAAATGGTTAATGAAAGCATTAGATACTGAACGAGCTGTTGCTTTGCGTAAAGGTGTAAAACACACATATTTTGATGTCAACTCCACTGCTACGAAAATGTACGCAAAACCATTAGTAGATCGAACCACTGGACCGAACAAATCGACTGCAGCCATGTCCTTTAATTTCGCTGGAATGATAGGAAACAACGGTGCTCTGTGAGAAATTGTTGGCGGCTTAGCCTTTTGATATAATTTGCATTTGGCCAGAACAGATCGAATACGTTTTTCCATATTACTGAAGTAGCGATTTTCCCGTAATTTATGAAAGCATTTTCTGGGACCAAAGTGTGCATAACTGAAATGCGTATACCAAATCAGCTTATTAACCCACTCATCAGGAATACAAACTAACCAAACAGAGTTGTCGACCGATTTTCGTTTAAAAAGAATGTCATTGCGAACTAAATAATGCTGTCTAATCGCTACGCTTTCCTTTCTCCTCCACTTCTCCTTAATGTCCTTCCAGATTGGATCCTTATTTTGCTCCTTAGCGATGTCCTGGAGCGAAGACGAAATAAAGTTCTCAAACGCAACACCTTGAATATACATCAAACAATAATTGTTTTCTATGCAGTCCTCTTCAGCACTTTGTTTCAAACCCATAGGTGCACGTGATAAAGCATCAGCAACAATATTTGAAGAACCCTGTATGTAAACAATACTAAAGTCAAATTCCTGTAGGTACAACGCCCATCGTGACAATCTGCCATGAGTTAATTTTGTCGACATAAGAAATTCCAGAGCTCGATGATCGGTGTAAACCTTAGTATGTCTGCCAAACAAAAATGTGCGAAATTTTGTGAAAGCCCAAACAACAGCCAAAGCTTCAAGTTCCGTAATCGAATAATTCTTTTCTGATTTAGAGAGAACACGACTTCCAAATGCAATAGTTTTTTGTACTACAACGCCGTTTTCTTCTATCTCTTGAAATAAATGTGCACCTAGGCCTTTGCATGATGAGTCCGTCGCCAAACAAAAATCTTTAGATAAATCCGGATGTGAAAAAAGTGGAGCAGCAACTAAAGCATCACGAAGTTGTTCAAATTCTGATTGAGCTTCCTCATCCCAACACCAATTAGATTTCTTTCCGGATAGTTCACATAAACGAGGTGTGGCCAAATTGTCCAATCTAAGCGCCTAAGAAAATTACAGACACCAAGGAAACTACGAACATCACGTTTTGTAGTAGGAACAGCATAATTACGAATAGCGTCTAGTTTCTCTGGATCAGGAAGAATACCTTCTGTAGAAATAATGTGACCGAGAAATTTCACCTGTGAACGACCAAATTCAGATTTTTCCAAGTTCACAGTAATGGCAACTCTTGCAAAGATACGTAATAATAAATCCAAAATTTTGTTGCGTTCACTCCAAGAATGTTTAGCAATAAGAATGTCGTCAACATATGAAGTAATATTGTCACGAAGATAAACAGGTAAAATTTCATTTAAGCTACGAATGAATGCTGCTGAAGATACAGTAAGTCCAAACGGTAATTTCCGAAACTGGTAACAATTACCAAAGGCTAAAAAGGCAGTATATTTTCTACAATCAGGGTGGATTTCTATTTGCCAAAAACTTGCGCGCATATCAATCGTGGATAAAACTTTAATTCCATGGAAATGTTGAAGAAGTTCATCTAAATTTTGTGGGCGGTCAGTTTCAGGAATGATGATATTATTTATCTGTCTGGAATCCAGAACCAAACGAATTGACCCATCCTTTTTAAGAACGACGTGTAATGGGCTAGTATAAGGACTGACTGCAGGCTCAATAATGCCTTGATCTATCATGTATTGAAGTTCACTCTTAACCGTGTCTCTGTAAGCCAAAGGAATAGCGTACGTTTTCCGCGAAATGGTGTGTGTTCTTTTACTTTAAATAAATATTGTAGGCCTCGTATAGTTCCTGTGTGATGACTAAATACTGTAGCATGTGAAGTCAAAATGTGGTGCAGCTCTTCTCTTGCAACGTCATCTGGCACTTCAGCTTTCTTAACCTTTTCATAAATTAATTCTTCGCTATTAATTGTATCATCCATCGCGTCTCTGTATCTATTGTCATTGTCATGAATAAACACAAAGTCGTCGTAATGCTCAACGAAAACATCAGAAGTAAGAAACCTTAAACATTTTGTATCTGACTCAGATATTGTTAAACACTCGAAAAATTTCAAACATTTCGGGATTCCGGCAACAGTCAAATTCACACTTCCTTCTTTAAAGTTCAAAATTGCCTTATGTGTGTTAAGAAACTCCATACCTAATATAATTTGTGTACTGAGTAATGGAACAATAATAAAATTAGCAGAAAATTCGTATTCTTGACAAATGAAATTTAAGTTGGTCTGTTGTTTAACTTCCACACTTTTTCCAGAAATAGCGCCTCGAATTGTAGTTTTAGAAACAGGTAACACAGGACAAGCAATAGTTCTTACACATATACGAAAAACTGGTTCACTAATGACACTCAATGGGCTCCCAGAATCTAAAACTGCAGTGAACTTATTCTTACCCACACATACTTCAATAACAGGATGTAAAAACGCGTCTACATTATTTTCCTTTTCGTCTGGCAAAATGTCTCTCATGTCTTCCAGGCGTACGTAGTGTAAAGTCGTAGTGTCATAACTTTCTGAACCGTCTACATTGCTGCCAGAAGCCGAAGCTACAAGTCATTGTCGATTGTTTGCGTCACGTCTTTGAGTATTCGCGTCATTTCGCGGATCAATTTCTACGATTTGCACTTGTCTCTCTGAAGTTCTGTCACGTGGAGGATGCCAATTAGGTCCCTCCTGTCTGTTAGATGCAAATTCTTGGTTGTGTCTGTTATTAAAATTTCTGTTTTCCTGTCTGTCTGTCTTGTATAATTTCGACTGTCACTTCTGAAATTATTGTTGTATCTACTACCCTGATTATTTCTGTAGTAAGAATTTCTATTACTGTTTGAATAATTTCTGTCTTGATGATACCGATTACTGTTCCCGTATGATTGATCATTCCGGTAGGCATTACCGTTATTATAACTGTCTGTGTAATTTCTGTTAGAACGTCTGTTATTGTCATAAGGCTGGTATCTATTGTCCTGTCTGTTTCGTCTGTTATTCTCAAAATTACCGCTATAACGTCCGTTCCGATCACTATCCCTTTTCTCTGAAAATCTATTGTAATTACTGTTACTGAAAAAATTACAGGAAGTCCCGTCGTCATTGTCATACTCGAGTTCTTGTAGCAAAGTCTTAAAAGTCTCAATGTCGTCTTTACATCTTCCGGCTAAAGCAATTTGTCTTATGGATTGTGGTAGCTTAGTTAAACAAATGCGAATTAATTCAGTGGGGCTGTAAGGGTTGGCAAGGAACTGATTCTTTCGAATCATGTCTTCAAAATATTCTGCTGGCGTGCGGAACTCAGACTGTTTGAAATTACGCTGCATAATAAGACTATGTTTGACTCTGTCTTGTGTGTTTTCGGACCAATATGCCGATATAAATGCATGATAAAAATCATTCAGATTATTACAATCTCTAATGAGTGCGCGCATCCGCGTCGCCGGTTCGTTTTCTAAATATCCACACATAAATTCCAGTTTGTGACTTAGTGGCCAATTTGGTGGAAGTGCGTACATAAATTGATCTAACCATGCACATGGATGTATGTCATTCTTAGAATTGCGGAAGATCTTAAATTTCCGAACAGTCAAAAAGTGTTTATAGTCAAAGTTTTCGCCTCGTGGCGACAAGGACCTACCGCGTCTGTCCCAGTCCGAATGTCGATTATTGTTAAATTCACGCGCCTGGCGCTCTCTTGTTGCATCACGTAAATGAAACAAATTATTTTCTTCAAACCCGTCTGCTAAACTAACACTTGTCAATTTATCTGAGATCTCCTCAACTCTTTCCGATGAGTCACCTGATTGTTCTTTCTGTTTATTTACGTCTTCTGTAAATGTCGCGACTCGGGTTTCGGTGTTGTCACATTTAGTAGTTAACTGTTCACACTGTTGCGTTAAGTTATTTATTCTGTCATTTGGTACGGATTCCTCGATTCTTTCAATTATTTCTTCCTTATCATGTGCACGTTGTAAATTTAATTCTGAAAATTTCTGTACTATCACGCGATCTTTTTCTTCCTGTTCTCTATCCTGTTCCTTTTGTCTGATTTCTATTGAAATTAATCTATTATTGTGAGCATTCAAAATCGGTTGTACTTCTTCTCTAATTTCTTTCTTTGATTCGTCTTTCATGTTTTTGTAACATGTCCCTATTCGTGAACTTAACCGTGTTGCCATTGCTTTCATCTCAGTTCTAATTGTTCCTAACTCTGTTTTAATTGTTCCTATTTCTGTTTTAAATTCAGATCGTAACTGTGATCCCACATTTAATATAGCACTCATCAACTACTCCATAGTAACTGTTTCAAAATTCTTTTCACCCCTAACATTTCCAACGAAACCAGTTTCCTTCTTCATAGCTGCAAAGCTATCTGAGTTCGATACTATTCCAGAATCTTCTGTCGTTAATCTCGGATTCTGAAAATTTTTTGATTGTGAAAAATTTTGAAATGGTTCCGGACTATTTTCCCGACTTATTACATTGTTTTCCACTTAATTATTCATGATACTGTTTTCCTCTGTTGACGAGTTCGCCATGTTAACAATTTCGTCATTCTCACTATCCATCATTTTTGCCTTTATCATCGATCGCGTAATCATTTACAAAACATACAAAACTCGTCACTGTACGAAAATTACACACAATGACTCTTTATCTCCAACAATACCATTTACATGAAATGTTTCCCTCAAACACGATTAATCGAACAACTGAAATAATTGCACTAAATTGTCAAACGCGTATACAAGGCAATAAAAATTAAATTTTGAAAAATACCATTAGAAGAATGCTAATTACCAAATCTACACATGCAATATAGACTACAATTACTAAACTACAAATTACTACAACAATACTACTGTCTACTATTTTTACAATCAGAAGAATTCCAAGGGACGATCCGAAGCAGCGGTCGCCACGTGCATGGGGGCTTTATTAAATAAAATGCAAATATTTTTGGTAGCTGTATGTCCGATTACGCTGTGTCTCGTAAACGGTTGGCCCTGACTAGTTTTAGTACGCAATCTGACTGCATAGAACAACAACAAAGAATGAAAGAAAATTTTCGTTAACACAATTAATTAATTAAGTCCCCAGCAACTATAAAACCAACGCAACAACAAGCACAAGAGTAACTGTTCTGTGTGTGGAAGTGTGATTCAACGTACACATCTGGCACAGTTCTTCTTCAATAAGACAAGAAATTTTAAATATCATTTATACTGACGTGATAAAAAAAATTAGAAATACTATAATTGCGCAAGAAACCCAGAATTACACTCTAATACAAGAACACACGCCAGATGCTTTGTTGACTGAACCTGTAATGACGCATTATTTAGGACACTGAAATAATGAGAGAGAATTTTTTTTTTTTTTTTTACCTTCGTTTATATTGATGAAAAGCACTCTAAACATTACAATCTCTCCACACGGACTCGCTACTACCACATCTCAACCAGAACTCTCCAATATCACATCTCAGCAAGCACTGCCTACTAGCACATCTCAACAAGCACTGACTCCCACGAGTTCTCAACAAGCACTGACTACTACGAGTTCTCCCCAAGCACTGCCAGTGGAGGCGGCTGAATAATACTCTTTGGCGCAATCTCTGGCGCTGTGGCTCAGTGTAGCCACCTTTCAAGCTCTCCTGACGTATGCAGGCTCCTTGCGAATGCTTCAGCATTCATCGGCAGTAACAGTACATGGGTGGGAACACAGTGTTACATTAACTTGGTAAGGGAGCCGGGAAGTTCGCTGACGAGCCCGGCTATGAAAGCGCGAAGTCTGCTTCCAGATTAAGTGCTTCTGGCGGAGTGAACGCAGAGATTACTCGCTCGGGATCTGGCGCTTAATCCCTGTACCGAGAGCCCGAGCTGATTCCTGATAAAGCGCTAATGCTCCGTAAAGCGGCGACTGCCGATGATATCGCAGACGTTAACCGCGGTAATTGCGCGCCCGTGCAGCGCAAACGCAGCGAGCTGCTCTCCTTAAGTACTTATATCTCCTCCGAGGAGCAGGAAAGTGCTTTCAAGAAATTCATTAATCGTGAATATCACTTAGCGGTTTTCCTGTATAAGACGCAGGTGGTTCACTGCGTCTTGGAGTTGCTCGATTTTCAGTCTACAAATGTATAAACAGTGTTTTATGAGATTCTAACGTTAATCAGCCGTGTAAAACCAGTCTTGCGGAACGCATGTCATCTTAAGTGAATCCACTGTAACTGCAAATCGCAGCTCCCTTATTTAGTCATAAGGTCCATTTATTTAATCGTCCCTAACTATAATCTATTTTAGTACAAGCTGTATTGAGAAACACATAACTATTTAAATATAATAAATGCATACAATAAATGAACACCGTGATTTGTATAAAAAAATTAACCAATAGCTTGTAGAGTGGTAATCCATGATATATAATTAATTATTTTCAAAATTAAAAACGCAAGAATTTTTAACATCGTGCAGCCAGCCCCTATCAGAAAAAATAGAAGAAAATTTTGTAATTGGGGATAATTACTCTGTCAGAAACTAGGTTGACCTAGCTAGCAGATTGAAAACCTTAATCTGCTCTGATGTTTCTAAACTCGTTTCTTTTGACATCACAAGTCTGTACACAAACGTGCCAGTAAACCAAACTTTAGTTATTTTAGAAGCTAACTTGCGTTTCCACAGAAAATTATCCGACACTGAAATAGATTAATTAATGACTCTCTTGCACATTATCCTGAAGTATAACTAATTCTGTTTTAATGGAAGAATGTATTCTCAACCATCTGGTCTAGCAATGGGAAGCCCTCTGGCAGGTATTTTATTTGAAATCTTTGAAAAGTATATGGAATGCCTTTTCTTTCAAAATAATGCAGATTTAGAGAGCAAAATTATCTTTTATGTAAGATATGTAGAGGACTTACTCTTCATCATTAACGGTTCTTAAGATGATATGGATCAAATTCTCACACCTTTTAATAAACTTCACGAGAAAATAAGCTTTACGGTGGAAAATGGACCTCCCAATAGATCTTTGAATTATTTAGACCTAAATTTGGCAATAGAGAACAACCGTATTAGGTTTAACATTTTTCCGAAAAATACCTTTTCCGATACTATCATCCCAGCCGACTCTAAACACCCCCAAGCCCACAAAATGGCCTTCTTCCATTCTTTCATACACCGACCGCTCGCCATTCCTCTTACAGCAGACGCAATGGAGAATGAGTTATAAACCCTAGAAGTTATCGCCTATAATAATGGATATAAACCAGAAATTGTGAGACAGCTCTTTAACAAGAAAACAGGTAGAAAAACTGCGACCTCATCTACACTAGGTGTCGCACCAGAGGATAACTCCACTAGCTACATTTCTATTCCCTTCGTAGGCAAAGCATCCTATAAAATAGGGTGACTCTTAAAGGCCCACGGCTATAAGACTGCATATTCTAGCAATAACAGCCTCAAAAAGAGCTTGGTCCACTCGTTAAAGAATACCAGTAACAAATTATCTCTTTCTTCGGTGTACGAAATCACCTGTAGTGATTGCCCGAGTTATTACATCGGCCAGACAGGAAAAGCCCTCTCAGCTGGATATGTTGTTGTCGTGGTCTCCAGTCCTGAGACTGGTTTGATGCAGCTCTCCACGCTACTCTATCCTGTGCAAGCTTCTTCATCTCCCAGTACCTACTGCAACCTACATATTTCTGAATCTGCTTAGAGTATTCATCCCTTGGTCTCCCTCTACGATTTTTACCCTCCAAGCTGCCCTCCAATACTAAATTGGTGATCCCTTGATGCCTCAGAACATGTCCTACCAACCGATCCCTTCATCTGCTCAAGTTGTGCCACAAACTTCTCTTTTCCCCAATCCTAGTCAATACTTCCTCATTTGTTATGTGATCTACCCATCTAATCTTTAGCATTCTTCTGTAGCACCACATTTCGAAAGCTTCTATTCTCTTCTTGTCCAAACTATTTATCGTCAGCGTTTCACTTTCATACATGGCTACACTCCATGCAAATACTTTCAGAAATGACTTCCTGACACTTAAATCTATACTCGATGTTAACAAATTTCTCTTCTTCAGAAACGCTTTCCTTGCCATTGCCAGTCTACATTTTATATCCTCTCTACTTCGACGATCATCAGTTATTTTGCTCACCAAATAGCAAAACTCCTTTACAACTTTAAGTGTCACATTTCCTAACCTAATTCCCTCAGCATCTACATCTACATCTACATCCATACTCCGCAAGCCACCTGACGGTGTGTGGCGGAGGGTACCCTGAGTACCACTATCGGTTCTCCCTTCTATTCCAGTCTCGTATTGTTCGTGGAAAGAAGGATTGTCGGTATGCTCCTGTGTGGGCTCTAATCTCTGATTTTATCCTCATTGTCTCTTCGCGAGATATACGTAGGAGGGAGCAATATACTGCTTGACGCTTCGGTGAAGGTATGTTCTCGAAACTTTAACAAAAGCCCTTACCGAGCTACTGAGCGTCTCTCCTGCAGAGTCTTCCACTGGAGTTTACCTATCATCTCCGTAACGCTTTCGCGATCACTCGACTTAATTCGACTACATTTCATTATCCTCGTTTTGCTTTTGTTGATGTTCATCTTATATCCTCCTTTCAAGACACTATCCATTCCGCTCAACTGCTCTTCCAAGTCCTTTGCTGTCTCTGACAGAATTAAAATGTCATCGGCGAACCTCAAAGTTTTTATTTCTCCTCCATGGATTTTAATACCTACTCTGAATTTTTCTTTTGTTTCCTTTACTGCTTGCTCAATATACAGATTGAATAACATCGGGGAGAGGCTACAACCCTGTCTCACTCCTTTCCCAACCACTGCTTCCCTTTCATGCCCCTCAACTCTTATAACTGCCATTTGGTTTCTATACAAATTGTAAATAGCCTTTCGCTCCCTATATTTTACCTCTGCCACCTTCAGAATTTGAAAGAGAGTATTCCAGTCAACATTTTCAAAAGCTTTCTCCAAGTCTACAAATGCTAGAAACGTAGGTTTGCCTTTACTTAATCTAGCTTCTAAGATAAGTCTTAGGGTCAGTATTGCCTCACGTGTTCCAATATTTCTGCGGAATCCAAACTGATCTTCCCCGAGGTCGGCTTCTACTAATTTTTCCATTCGTCTGTAAAGAATTCGCGTTAGTATTTGCAGCTGTGACTTATTAAACTGATAGTTCGGTAATTTTCACATCTGTCAACACCTGCTTTCTTTGGGATTGGAATTATTATATTCTTCTTGACGTCTGAGGGTATTTCGCCTGTTTCATACATCTTGCTCACCAGATGGTAGAGTTTTGTCAGGACTGGCTCTCCCAAGGCCGTCAGCAGCCAGATATAAAGAACATATATCCACGAAAAGTGGTTATGGAACGCGTGGCTCGACTTTTGCCGAGCACCTTGTTCAATTGGCCCACGCTCCTAATATAACAAACAACACAGAGCTATTAAATTGCGAGGTAAAAGGCACTAGGCTTGATATCCTTGAGGAGTTGCAAATCTTTAAACACCAGCTGCTTGATGAAGAAAACCCACTTAATGACCAGCTACAATTGAGAAATTAGAACTTTTTCGAAGGTCTTCAGCCTTTGCTTCACCGGCCCTGATGTTACGTTGTCTTTGCAGTCGCCGACGCCTGACTCCACTTTTTTTAGTAGAGTAGTAGTGTATATTTCCACGCTCGCGTGCCCATGACCATCAGCGGTTCTCTGTACATAGCTCCTAGCCGCGATTAGTTTCGGCGCAGTTCCAGCGGCCTACCGACCTCGTCCGCGGATTGGGGCCTGCTGTTTCTCTTCGGCTAAGTAATGTAGATTTATGACTGGGTACTACGGTGCTATAGTTTTATACTTGACATGGCGAAACTTTGGCATGCAGTAGTTTAGTGTCAATAGCTTCTGAAGAAGGCCAAATTATTTTGGCTGAAACCTAGGTAAAGACTGGTTTCTGTTTGCAACTGAAGCTGACGTGTTATATGTTTAATTTAAAAATGCAAGGCAAGCAGATTCTTCAACTTATGGTTAAATAGGTATAAACAGTGTTTTACGAGATTCTAACGTTAATCAACCCTGTAAAACCAGTCTTGCGGAACGCATGTCATCTTAAGTGCATCCATTGTAAGTGAAAATCGCAGCGCCCTTATTTTGTCGTAAGGTCCATTCGTTCTTTATTCAATCGTCCCTAACTATAGTCTACTTTAGCACAACCTGTATTGAGAAACACGCAACTATTTAAATATAATAAATACATACAATAAATGAACACGACGATTTGTATAAAAATTAGCCAGTAGCTTGCAGAGTGGTAATCCATGATATGTAATTAATTATTTTCAAAATTAAAAATGCAAGGCAAGCAGATTTGTCAACTTACGGCTAAATAGCTGTTAGTATATGAAATGAAATAAGTTGCTGTATTGAGGATTATAGTGCAGCTACGTCTAGAAGTTTCCTTGTTCTTTTTCCGTCAGTGTGTTAACTACCACATCAGTTTCAAAACTGCGCTTTTCTATGGTGAGCTACTGGTAACAATTCCAACGACGTTCGATTTCATGATAGTAGTGCCTATAGGACGATTTACATTTACAATTACATTTACAATTATTAAGTTGGAGACATTGGAAGGGGCCACTAAATTTTAGTTCATTCATGGGCACATCAACAAAGCACGTACAAAAGAGTTGGCATCACCAAGACATAAATGGATTACATATGCACATCAAAATGGACACAACATACAATGATTTTATAAAGAATGAACAAAATTACAAAATACGGACCTATCAACGCGCAACGGCCGACATTTTCACTGGTACTAACAGAATTCTCATGAGAACACAGGAAACTTCACACTTGTTCATGTGAAGAATGAATCATTAAGCACAACACACTAAAAAGCACATTTCTGGATGACGTTTGTAGGTGGGACCGGATTTACAGAGTACATTTGAGGTGCACTATAGTGCAGGACGATCCATGAATGTGGCGATGAAGAACACGTGTACGTGGGGATGAATGACTCACAGCTCGTTGGCGATCCAACCAAGGAACCACAGCACGTACCACGACCCTTGGACGATGACCAGGACCCTCAGAACATGCGGGAAGTTTAGAGGGTGAACTGCTCGCCTGACTTTCTCAACAGCAACTGTGTATTTCCTGAGACAGTTCTTTTGGACGTTGAAGCTTGGGCTGCACATAGCGTTTAGGCAAATGATAATCAGGTGGGCCTACAATCTCTTCTGAGAAAACTAGGGATATATGTGTATATGTTCCTAATCTTCATGTTCTTCAGTCCTTGAGACTGCTTATGTACCAACTGTTCTTTTCTTCTTGTAATTAACTTCTTGATTCGTTAACTGTTTTGACTGAAATAGGGCGAGGGTTGTTCCAATATGGTAGGTTCGTTTTTGCGCATTTATTGGATTGTTTTTGGACAGGATTGTTTTTGGACAGGATTGTTTTTTTTGGGAAGAGAGCCATTGCTCAGCCTAGACATGGCTTGCCTTTTGACTGTCCTCACTAGCGCAGAAAATTTTTCTGTCTTGGTACTATGGTAGAGCTGTTGAGAAAAGTTTCTTACTTGCAGTCCCCTCTCGCGTACCGTCTCCATCAGCTGGCCCAGGACGTATCGTGCCTGTCAAACCACTTCCCATTAGCTGCCCACGCGCTGGTTCCACGGCTAGCGTAATACTTGAAGGCCGGCCTTTTCTTATCACCCCGCGAAGGACCAGCTCTCTGAGAAGCACAGTCATTGACCTGTTTTATCACTAGCCCAGCCGTACCATTCAGTTCCATTCGCTCAGCTGCGGCCTCGCCCAAAGTCATGTTCCATCTGCTTGAGTGTGTGTGCGTGTCTTTACGGCACCTTGTGCCTCTCTCGTGCCAGAGTACTGCCCTTCGTGACCTGGACTTACTAATATAAACAAATTTCATCGACTGATACACGTTCAAGCTACACTGAAGAACCAAAGAAACTGGTACACCTGCCTAATATCGTAAAGGGCCCGCGCGAGTGCGCAGAAGTGCCGCAACACGAAGTGGCATGGACTAGACTAATGTCTGAAGTAGTGCTGGAAGGAACCGACACCATGAATGCTGCAGGGCTGTCCATAACTCAGTAAGAGTACTAGGAGGTGGAGATCACTTCTGAACAGAACGTTGTAAGGTATTCCAGATATGCTAAATAATGTTTCATGTCTGGAGAGTTTGGTGGCCAGCGAAAGTGTTTAAACTCAGAAGTGTGTTTCTGGAGCTACTCTGTAGCAATTCTTGATGTGTGGGGTGTCACATTGTCCTGCTGGAATCGCCCAGATCCGTCGGGATTCACAATGGACATGAATGGATGCAGGTGATCAGACAGGATGCTTATGTACATGTCACCTGTCACAGTCGTATGTAGATGTATCAGGGGACCCAATCATTCCAACTGCATGCGCCGCACACCATAACAGAGCCTCCACCAGCTTCAACAGTCCTCTGCTTACATGCAAGGTCCATGGAGGCATAAGGTTGTCTCCATACCCGTACACGTCTTTCCGCTTTATAGACTTTGAAACGAGACTCTTCCGATCAGGCAATATGTTTCCAATGTTCGTGGTACGGACCCAGGCGAGGCCTAAAGCATTGTGTTGTGCAGTCATCAAGACTACATGAGTGGGCTTCGGCTCCGAAAGCCCATATCGATGGCGTTTCGTTGAATGGTTCGCACGCTGACACTTGTCGATGGCCCAGGGTTGAAATCTTCAACAGTTTGTGGAAGAGTTGCACTTCTGCCACATTGAGCGATTCTCTTCAGTCGTCGGTGGTCCCGTTCTTAAAGAATCTTTTTCCGGCCACAGCGATGTCGATTTGATGTTTTACCGGATTTCTAACGTTCATGATACAATCGTGGAATGGTCGTACTGGAAAATCCCCACTTAATCACTACCTCGGAGATGCCGTGTCCCATCGCTCGTGCGCCGACCATAACACCATCTCCAAAATCACTTAAATTTTGATAACCTGCCACTGCAGGAGCAGTAACCGACCTAACAACTGTGCCAGACACTTGTTGTCTTACATGGGCGTTGCCGACCGCAGCGCCCTATTCTGGCTGTTGCTGTTTACATATCTCTGAATACGCATGGCTGTACCAGGTTCTTTGGCGCTTCAGTGTATATGATGACATACATGTATGAAGCATGAAACAAAATTTAAATCAATATTTTATCAATTTGTTTATAAATTTGAGGTCCCGTTTTTTGGCTAATTCAACGTAACAACACACTCCTACAAAAATTGTACAGTTTCAGGACTCTAATTTACTTTTAAGTGTAATAAAGTCCGTAATCTGTTTCTACAGAATTCCATTTCATCGATATCCTCCTCACCAGCTCTGATATCTGTTCGGAAATCTATCTTGCGGTCAGCCAATGAGCTTTCCTTACTGCCACGTGTGTCTGTCGGGGCTTTCCTTACTGCCACGTGTGTCTGTCATTTCGCGACAGTTGCTAAGACTTTTCTGCTGAGCTGCTATGCGAGCTCTACATCTAATCAAAACATAAAAGATAAGAAAAAAACCTAAAATATCTATTCTGTGATCTACGACAAAGGTACAAATTACACAGATAACAATATAATGGTCATCATCGTGATAACGTACAGTCCAACAAAAAAATTACCATCACAAAACACACTTCTCTGAGAATTTCGAACATCTTACACCTTTTCCAGTTTTCAAGATTTTTTAAAAGTCTACTTATACAGTGAAGGTGTCTTGAATTTTCTGAAGTCTTGCATTTACAATCAGGCCCTACGTCACAAGAGCCTGTTTGATGCCCTTATCTGATCGTCACTTATGTGATCCTCAATATCCTCTCCCGTATTTAGGCATATTATTACACTGTTTCAAATGGCTCTGAGCCCTATGGGACTTAACATCTGTGGTCATCAGTCCCCTAGAACTTAGAACTATTGAACCTAACTAACCTAAGGACATCACACACATCCATGACCGAGGCAGGATTCGAACCTGCGACCGTAGCGGTCACGAGGTTCCAGACTGAAGCGCCTAGAACAGCACGGCCACACCGGCCGGCCAAAATTAACAACCTTCAAAAGTGCAGCATGCATGGACTGTAATATCTTATTTATCACTGATACCAGAGAAAGGACTTTCAATGAAAATATCTACCCAGTATGAGAATACACAGTGATCAGCCAGAACATTATGACCAACCACCTAATAGCCGGTATATCCACCGTTGTCATGGATAACAGCGGCGACGCGTCGTAGCGTGGAAGCAACGAGGCCTTCGTAGGTCGCTGGAGGGAGTTGGTACCAATTTTGCACACACAAATCATCTAATTCCGTAAATTCCTGGGAGGGGACGATGAGCTCTGAGCCATGTTCATTCATATCCCAGAAGTTTTTGATCGGGTTCAGATCTGGTTCGAATGGCTCTAAGCACTATGGTACGTAACATCTGAGGTCATCAGTCCCCTAGACTTAGAACTACTTAAACCTAACTAACCTAAGGAAATCACACACATCCATGCCCGAGGCAGGATTCGAACCTGCGAGCGTAGCGGTCGCGCGGTTCCAGACTGTAGCGCCTAGAAACGCTCGGCCACCTCGGCCGGCGTCGGTGGTCATAACATTCTGGAAGATCAGTGTTTATACAGGGTAAGTCACCTAACGTTACCGCTGGATATATTTCGTAAACCACATCAAATACTGACGAACCGATTCCACAGACCGAACGTGAGGAGAGGGGGTAGTGTAATTGTTTAATACAAACCATACAAAAATGCACGGAAGTATGTTTTTTAACACAAACTTACGTTTTTTTAAATGGAACCCCGTTAGTTTTGTTAGCACATCTCAACGTATAAACAAATACGTAATCAGTGCCGTTTGTTGCATTGTAAAATGTTTACTGCATCCGGAGATATTGTAACCTAAAGTTGACGCTTGAGTACAACTCCTCCGATGTTCGATCGTGTGTATCGGAGAGCACCGAATTACGTAGGGATCCAAAGGGAACGGTGATGGACCTTAGGTACAGAAGAAACTGGAACAGCACATTACGTCCACATGCTAACACCTTTTTATTGGACTTTTTCACTGACGCACACGTACATTACCATGAGGGGTGAGGTACACGTACACACGGGGTTTCCGTTTTCAATTACGGAGTGGAATAGAGTGTGTCCCGACATGTCACGTCAATAGATGTTCAATGTGGTGGCCATCATTTGCTGCATACAATTGCAATCTCTGGCGTAATGAATGTCGTACACGCCGCAGCACATCTGGTGTAATGTCGCCGCAGGCTGCCACAATACATTGTTTCATATCCTCTGGGGTTGTAGGCACATCACGGTACATATTCACCTTTAACGTACCCCACAGAAAGAAATCGAGAGGTGTAAGATCAGGAGAACGGGCTGGCCAATTTACGCGTCCTCCACGTCCTATGAAACGCCCGTCGAACATCCTGTCAAGACTCAGCCTAGTGTTAATTGCGGAATGTGCGGGTGCACCATCATGCTGATACCACGTACGCCGACGCGTTTCCAGTGGGACATTTTCGAGCAACGTTGGCAGATCATTCTGTAGAAGCGCGATGTATGTTGCAGTGCTCTCCGATACACACGATCGAACAGCAGAGGAGTGGTACTCAAGCGGCAACTTTAGGTTACAATATCTCCGGATGTAATTAACATTTTACAATGCAACAAACGGCACTGATTACGTATTTGTTTATATGTTCGGATGTGCTAACAAAACTAACGGGGTTCCATTTAAAAAAAAGCGTAGGTTTGTGTTAAAAAACGTACTTCCGTGCATTTTTGTATGGTTTGTATTAAACAATTACACTAGCCCCTCTCCTCAGGTTCGGTCTGTGGAATCGGTTCGTCAGTATTTGATGTGGTTTACGAAATATATCCAGCGGTAACGTTAGGTGACTCACCCTGTGTACGAGTGCACGGAGTACGACATACGAAAATTTGGGTCTAGCCGCGACGCGTGGTGGGATAGCCATAGTGGTTAATGTGACCACTCGTGACAAGTGGGAAATCCAGGTTTGAGTCCCGGTCGGGCCCAAATTTTTAATTTTTCCATTATACATCTACGAACACATTTCATGTACTTCATAAAAGCTGTAGTCGCCGCAGTGCCTATTCCTTTGGACTGCGATACTGTATTACTTTCCTCGTATCTCGTCTCTCCCCCACGTTTAGGTGCAGTTGCTCCTGCACCTTTAATGTTGAAACCATTGTTTCAATTTCACCGAAGATTTGTTTGCGAAGGGGTATCGTTGCACACAGTCCAGTGCTCCCTCACTGTAATAAATAGCACAGCTGGCTGTGTGTCACAGTTTGTTCTGTAACGAATATCAAGGCTGCAACTCTGATACACCTGCAACCAAGGACTGCTCAGGAAATTGTATTACAGTAACCAGAAACATACTTCGTTAAAGGGTTAAAATTTTGCTTGGAAATGATTACATAGGTGATATTTCGCAGTACATAAAACAAAAATAAAACGGAAATGAATGACAGCCAACGCAGGGCACATATTACTTTCAAGAAACTACGTAACGTAAACGCCAACTTCAAAATGTAATTTTGGGTAAACTTGATCATAAAATAGATTTCTCTGTGTTTTAATGTAACAAGAGACAATATTAATAAGAATGGTAACTATTTATAATTCTTTGGATCATTTTATGCGAAAACGCGAATAAATCCCTTAGAAAGAAACATATAATCTGCAGAAAGTATATACCGCAATATAATGTGGAGAAGAAACTCCGTTTTAATGTGTGCACTAGCCATGAAAAATCTAGCTAATAATCCATATATAACCCTCTCTAAAGTAATATATGAATCAGCCGTAGACACATTGTAACCTCCCCACAAAATTCTTTCTCTTTTGTAACCTCCCTACAAAATTCTTTTCACATTAACCTCCACACGAAATTCTTTTTGATTTAATCCAAGCTCAAAATTCATTCACATTTAGCCTAACCTTACAACAGAAAAAAATAAATTCAGTAACCTGGTAATAAAACAATGTAACTAACCTCTCAATCAAATTGTCGCTCACTTATGACTTTTCAATAATTCACTGTAAATTTAACCTGGTAAATTTTGGACGACAGCAGTGCTGCGTCATGGCCCTGAAAGATCATTCTGAATAAAAAAAGGAAAAATTCTTACGTCAATGAAGTCGCCGGATATATCTGCTCTTACAATAAATTTTTCCGGCACAGCTCTGTGCAATGCTGGCCGACCTATCTGTCATTTATGAAAGGAAGCAACTAATTTTTCTATTGCAATAATCTGGATAATCATGGATGGGAGAAAATAGTAAATTCTTTAAATTGAAATGAATGGTTGTTAAAAGTTACTTTTTATGAGGAAGATTATTATTACGAGAGTTTTAAAACATTTACATGCGACTTGAGATAACATTACTACATATGCGCGAGGCTGCTTTTTAGCTTATACAATAATACTCAGGCTCCGGCATCGCTGCACCGCGACCGGGCCAGGCAACACGATACACCAGACCAGACCAGAGCAGACTCCAGACTAGCAACAACTTACTGCTACAGCTACACAGTTCCTACTGCAGTCAACACTGCTCTCTGGTCAGAGATTCTCTTATACCTTGCCTATTGCAGGCAGCGCATGAGCAATACATCGAAATTACATCTGCTCGGACCTCTTACAACATGGATTATATGAAGACACATTGAAACACACAACAGGTTTATATAGCTATGTACTTATCTAAGATTACCGTTCCTACTTGCGCGGGGGGCATTCAATCAGTAACGCAACACATTTTTTGCGAAAGGAGGTTGGCAATATTCAGGGTCCTAGTGCACCGTGTTATTCCCCACTCTTCTGGCTACAAGGCCCTATTTATCAATATAAACTACGTTCAGGACGACAGCGTTACTTTATTTTACTGGGAGATTCTGTATGCCCGTATGGCAGCACTTTACAGGTTGACGTCGGAGCCAACACCTTGCTGCATCGGTAAACTCGTCTTTATCCACTACCGCTTCTGCACATGTGGTTCTTTGTTTTATATGGTCTTCTGCTCGGACGCGAGAAACACCGCGGGCACACACCTATGAGCACACGAGCTGGTGGACGAGTGTGTCAGCACCACATACAGAGATGTCCAGCTGAGCAGCGAGGGGGTTTGATCGTGGTACGTCCATCACCTCGAATGAGAGTGTCCTTACGTACCGTTCCAACTCTGCAGGAGTCACGGCTGTGTGCAATCGGCTACACGAGAGTGATCGGGCAGATTGTCGCACAGATAACAAAATGGTAGGTATCGAAATAGATGACAGAGGGATAGAAAACCAATTAAAATCGCTCAAAAGAGGAAGGGCTGGTGGACCTGATGGGATACCAGTTCGATTTTACACTGAGTACGCGAAGGAACTTGCCTCCCTTCTTGCAGCGGTGTACCGTAGGTCTCTAGAAGAGCGTAGCGTTCCAAAAGATTGGAAAAGGGCATAGGTCATCCCCGATTTCATGATGGGACGTCGAACAGATGTGCACAACCATAGACCTATATCTCTAACGTCGATCAAATGGTTCAAATGATTCTGAGCACTATGGGACTCAACTGCTGAGGTCATTAGTCCCCTAGAACTTAGAACTAGTTAAACCTAACTAACCTAAGGACATCACAAACATCCATGCCCGAGACAGGATTCGAACCTGCGACCGTAGCGGTCTCGCTGTTCCAGACTGCAGCGCCTTTAACCGCACGGCCACTTCGGCCGGCTAACGTCGATCAGTTGTAGAATTTTGGAACACGTAGTATGTTTCGAATATAATGACTTTTCTGGAGACTAGAAATCTACTCTGTAGGAATCAGCGTGGCTTTCGAAAAAAACGATCGTGTGAAAGCGAGCTCGCGCTATTCGTCCACGAGACTCAGAGGGCCATAGACACGGGTTCCCAGGTAGAAGCCGTGTTTCTTGACTTCCGCAAGGCGTTTGATACAGTTCCCCACAGCCGTTCAATGAACAAAGTAAGAGCATATGGACTATCACACCAATTGTGTGATTGGATTGAAGAGTTCCTAGATAACAGAACGCAGCATGTCATTCTCAATGGAGAGAAGTCTTCCGAAGTAAGAGTGATTTCTGGTGTGCCGCAGGGGAGCGTCGTAGGCCGTTGCTATTCACAATATATATAAATGACCTTGTGGATAACGTCGAAAGGTTCACTGAGGCTTTTGCGGATGATTCTGTAGTATATCGAGAGGCTGTAACAATGGAAAATTGTACTGAAATGCAAGAGCATCTGCAGCGAATTGACGCATGGTGCAGGGAATGGCAATTGAATCTCAATGTAGACAAGTGTAATGTGCTGCGAATACATAGAAAGAAAGATCATTTATCATTTAGCTACAATATAACAGGTCAGCAACTGGAAGCAGTTAATTCCATAAATTATCTGGGAGTAGGCATTAGGAGTGATTTAAAATGGAATGACCATATAAAATTAATCGTCGGTAAAGCAGATGCCAGACTGAGATTCATTGGAAGAATCCTAAGGAAATGCAATCCGAAAACAAAGGAAGTAGGTTACAGTACGCTTGTTCTCCCACTGCTTGAATACTGCTCAGCAGTGTGGGATCCGTACCAGATAGGATTGATAGAGAAGATCCAACGGAGAGCAGCGCGCTTCGTTACAGGATCATTTAGTAATCGCGAAAGCGTTACGGAGATGATAGATGATAGATGACAGATGATAGATGAGAGATGATTTCCACTAACAATACGACACTGGAGTAGAAGGGAGAACCGATATAGGTACTCAAAGTACCCTCCGCCACACACCGTCAGGTGGATTGCGGAGTATGGATGTAGATGTAGATGTAGACCTGGCTGCACTGGTGACAGACGCCTCGCCCAACGACTCACCGTGCTTTTGTTACTGTCATGTCTCCGAAGAGATTGTTTAAACGCCTATGAACATGTACGATGATCTCGTTTTCCACCAAAAAGGACTATCTGCTTGGAACGCCCCTCTGTTAAAGACACTATTTTCAACGTTACGTACACTGCCGCCACCTATGGGAACTTCATGACACTATAAGGATTGAAGTGGGAATATTCCACGATGTTCCACAACAAATTCCGCGTTTTTCAACCAAAACTGGCCGAGAAAAATTGGGCGACCCTCCTAGTTTCATAATTGTGAAATGGACTGATGCTGAAAATTCCCCATTTACTTCAAGGTAACACGTAAAGGTGATTCTGTGATTGTACTATAGTCTTTCAGGGACAATGGGGAAGGGTAAATGTGCCAATACACCGTGAGAGACTCTGGTTTAGAAGCGGCCAAGCCGAAAGTCAAAAGAGAAAATCGTTCCGATACCTCTGCCACTGGATCTCTTCTACTGCAAGCTCTTTGCGTTCAGTGTTTTGCGGGGGGGTAGTATGGACTGAAACAAGAGAAACTGTCCGTAATTTGGGATTTAAAGAAATATGAGCACTTCCCCATCTTTGCTAGTGTGAAACACATCTCTTCTACAACCCCCCCCCCCCTCCCCCCCTACTGAACCATTGCTCATAGCTCCTAAGGCATGCATTTCAGAGCCCATGTTTAGTAGACAATTTTTTTCTTTTCTTTTGTTTTGGTTAACATTAACTTCTCCCAAAATATGGAAAGCAAAGAGCTTGAAGTAGAAGAGGCGCACTGTCAGAGGCATTACGCTTTTAGCTATCGTCTGGGCTGTTTCCACACCATGGTCCATTACCTCAAATTGACATATCCATCCTTCTCCATCATCCCTGAAAGCCTGCGACTGAGAAATCCCGTACACAATGCTGGACGAATAAAATTTTTATTTCTTTAAAAATGCTATTGCACGATTCCCTCGGTAATCCCCTTACATTAATTTTCTACAGTGTTATGCAAAACTTGCGTTCTCCAAAAACATCATGCCATATTATAAGACGCTGTTACATTCACACAACAGGCAAATAGCACATATTCAGTGTAACAGTAGTTCCTAAGTACTGTTAAGACACGACAGTACTGACTCACCTATTGCTCAGCAGCTCAGCATGTCTCTTTTTCGCACTAAACGATGATTTAACTAAACTCCTACAACTTTTTATGTTTCTTCAAGCTACGCTTATTTTCGGATTATATTGCTTACGACTTTTTTCTCTACTGTTACCATTTGCACATCGACATAAAACACAACCTTTTCAGTGTGAATAAACATCACTAACGGCCACGAAAGCCTATATGTAGCGTACATGACTTATGGAAACCCAAAGTTATTTCACCACGAAAGAAGCAGTCACCGCGGGACACAGAAGTGGAGATTAACGACTTCCTTCTCAAGGAGAAACGAAAGCAGTGCTGAACTGACTTCCGCAGAACTTAAAACTTTGCGCTCGGAGAAAGTTCCCGCTAAGGTTTCAGAGGAGGAGCACGTAAAGGTGATTCTGTGATTGTATTATAGTCTTTCAGGGACAATGGGGAAGGGTAAATGTGCCAATACACCGTGAGAGACTCTGGTTTAGAAGCGGCCAAGCCGAAAGTCAAAAGAGAAAATCGTTCCGATACCTCTGCCACTGGATCTCTTCTACTGCAAGCTCTTTGCGTTCAGTGTTTTGCGGGGGGGTAGTATGGACTGAAACAAGAGAAACTGTCCCGTAATTTGGGATTTAAAGAAATTGCACGATTCCCTCGGTAATCCCCTTACATTAATTTTCTACAGTGTTATGCAAAACTTGCGTTCTCCAAAAACATCATGCCATATTATAAGACGCTGTTACATTCACACAACAGGCAAATAGCACATATTCAGTGTAACAGTAGTTCCTAAGTACTGTTAAGACACGACAGTACTGACTCACCTATTGCTCAGCAGCTCAGCATGTCTCTTTTTCGCATTAAACGATGATTTAACTAAACTCCTACAACTTTTTATGTTTCTTCAAGCTACGCTTATTTTCGGATTATATTGCTTACGACTTTTTTCTCTACTGTTACCATTTGCACATCGACATAAAACACAACCTTTTCCCTATGAATAAACATCACTAACGGCCACGAAAGCCTATATGTAGTGTACATTACTTACGGAAACCCAAAGTTATTTCACCACGAAAGAAGCAGTCACCGCGGGACACAGAAGTGGAGATTAACGACTTCCTTCTCAAGGAGAAACGAAAGCAGTGCTGAAATGACTTCCCGCAGAACTTAAAACTTTGCGCTCGGAGAAAGTTCCCGCTAAGCTTTCAGAGGAGGAGCATAAATAGTAGGAACATGCTACAGGTGGTCAATGAATTGGAAAAACAGCCAGTAGAAGTAAAAACTATGACGCTTGGGCACAGACTCGCGTTCTGTAAGGTCAACTTGTTCTGCTTTATTTCACGGAAGGTGAGAAAAGATGAGGACGTAAAGAGGGATGATAGGCATGAATAATGCATCAGCCGGAGAGAAAAGAGTGCTTCTCAAAAAATAAGAATCTATAAGTAAAACGTACTATGTTGCTGGTGAGAGTTCGTGACCGCAGCTGTTACGGAAGGCGCACTCCAGGGAGTAATTCAGAAATTCCGTTACAGTACGCCATTAATTTCCTTTGTTTGCATGCGGAAACTCTGCTTTCCTGTCGGCGAACTTGAGACCGCTGGAAGCTGTTTAGGTTTGCATGTTTTCCGAGAGCGAAGTAGCGTAGCCGACTCGCGCAAGAACCGCCGTGCTGCACGGAAATTCGTTCTCGCTATTTTTCGCCCGCGAGGCAACTTCAGAAATAACCATTGTCAACTGTGACCTCGCAGAGCTCTGCCGCTAAATCCTTGCCGACGCGCTTTGGGTAGAAAAAAAGCTGTTTACGTGACAGGGCGAAGTTCGTTTCGCTGCCTGACAAATTGCTGCCTTATACTTGAGTCCAATTCCCTCTCCTCTTATCGATTTTGACCGTCTGTGTTGATCGTGTTCAACGTAAACCTTTCTGGCATATCTTTTCCCTTCCTAAACTTTCTCATTACATCGCCACTCATCTTTTTTTTCTAATATTATCTAACATCTAGTCCTTGGCCGTTTCTTCTGAAATTTTAAGACATCAATTCTGTATCGACACTCCATGCTCTGCTTTGATTATGGACTCTTCTACCTCTCTCTGAAATCGCTCGAAACATTTCTTGGTATCTTTTAATCCGACAACAAAGTTGGTACGTACAGCACTCTGCATAGTAGCGCATATATTTTTGTAAACTTTTTTTGTAATATATTACGAAATTACAAGGCTCAGTGAAATAATGTCCTGTCTAATATTGCATTTGCATTCCACCTTTGGCTAACCATCATAACTTGGATAACCCAAACCTTGCATAAGCACTTGCCTGCATTCTATTAGCAGCCAGAATGACTACCATCGTAATATTAATATATTACAGTTTCTAATTCTATAATTGTTCAACTTTAAACCAAATAATAATATTTTGTTAGATCATACACGTTGAGTCACTACTATTGCCACCTAGGATAACTCCCTAAGTATGATAGTAGTTGAAATGTTTGTGGACAAATGTTACGTGGGACAACGGGGCCCATAATATGACGTTGCTAGGTGGGATCGAGTCAGAGATATGAAAGTCAACTTTTTTTTTTCGCTGGGATGCTGTAGTTTGGTACTTATTTTCTGGTAGCGGCTATCAAGACGAATCCAGTGATGTGTAACAGTAAGATTTTTGAAGATCAACGAAGGTCACAAAGGTGGCATGATCTTCCACTTACAGAAGGTGTTCGAAGTTATGGCCACCGGTATCAGTGCAGTGCTGCAATCTTCTTATCATGGACTGAGTGGTATTCCTTATCACTTCGGCACTCATCGAAGCACATCCTCTGACAATTCTCTCTTGTGCACTACTGGCCATTAAAATTGCTACACCACGAAGACGACGTGCTACAGACGCGAAATTTAACCGACTGGAAGGAGATGCTGTGATATGCAAATGATAAGCTTTTCAGAGCATTCACACAAGGTTGGCGCCGGTGGCGACACCTACAACGTGCTGACATGAGGAAAGTTTCCAACAGATTTCTCATACACAAACAGCAGTTGACCGGCGTTGCCTGGTAAAACGTTGTTGTGATGCCTCGTGTAAGGAGGAGAAATGCGTACCACCACGTTTCCGACTTTGATAAAGGTCGGATTGTAGCCTCTCGCGATTGCGGTTTATCGTATCGCGACATTGCTGCTCGCGTTAGTCGAGATCCAATGACTCTTAGCAGAATAGTGCGGCTGATCCCGGCGGAGGTTCGAGTCCTCCCTCGGGCATGGGTGTGTGTGTTTGTCCTTAGGATAATTTAGGTTAAGTAGTGTGTAAGCTTAGGGACTGATGACCTTAGCAGTTAAGTCCCACAAGATCTGACAGACATTTGAAATTTTTTTTTAGCAGAATATGGAGTCGGTGGATGCAGGAGGGTAATGCGAAACGCCGTGCTGGACCTCAACGGCCTCGTATTACTAGCAGTCGAGATGACTAGCAGTCGAGATGACTAGCAGTCGAGATGACTAGCAGTCGAGATGACAGGCATCTTTGCACATGGCTGTAACGGATCGAGCAGCCACGTCTCGATCCCTGAGTCAACAGATGGGGACGTTTGCAAGACAACCACCATCTGCACAAACAGTTCGACGACGTTTGCAGCAGCATTGACTATCATCTCGGAGACCATGTGTGCGGTTACCCTTGACGCTGCATCACAGACAGGAGCGCCTGCGATGGTGTACTCAACGACGAACCTGGGTGCAAGAATGGCAAAACGTCATTTTTTCGGATGAATCCAGGTCCTGTGTACAGCATCATGATGATCGCATCCGTGTTTGGTGACATCGCGGTGAACGCACATTGGAAGCGTGTATTCGTCATCGCCATACTGGCGTGTCACCCGGTGTGATGGTATGGGGTGCCATTGGTTACACGTCTCGGCCACCTCTTGTTGACATTGACGGCACTTTGAACAGTGGACGTTTCATTTCAGATGTGTTACGACCTATGGCTCTACCCTTCATTCGGTCCTTGTAGAACCGTACATTTCAGCAGGGTAATGTACGACCGCATGTTGCAGGTCCTCTACGGGCCTTTCTGGATACAGAAAATGTTCGACTGCTGCTCTGGCCAGCGCATTAGCCAGATCTCTCACCAATTGAAAACGTCTGGTCAATGGTGGCCGAGCAACTGGCTCGTGACAATGCGGCGGTCACTACTCTTGATGAACTGTGGTATCGTGTTGAAGTTGCATGGGCAGCTGTACCTGTACACGCCATCCAAGCTCTGTTTGACTCAATGCCCAGGCGTATCAAGGCCGTTATTACGGCCAGAGGTGGTTGTTCTGGGTACTGATTTCTCAGGATCTATGCACCCAAATTGCGTGAAAATGTAATCACATGCCAGTTCTAGTATAATATATTTGTCCAATGAATACCCGTTTATCATCTGTATCTCTTCTTGTAGTAGCAATTTTAATGGCCAGTAGTGTATATCGTGAAAATAGTAAATACTCGCCGAATGCAACGTATCCATCTAACGTGCCATTGACAGGTAAAAACCATTCGACGCTTTCGCAATACAACACTAACTGGAACGGTAAGACTAGTATCGTCGAATCAAGCGAATTTGAATGATGGATTCCTTCGAAGAACAAGTTGATATGCTTCTCATTTACGGAGAATGCCAAAGAAATTCAGTGAGAGCCAGAGACTTAGACGCTGGAAAATATCCTCAACGTACTCACCCTACAAGTCGTACATTTAAACATGTGTATGATAAATTGAGAACAACTGGACATTTAACTCATCGGAAACATATGGGCAAAGGAAAGTTACTAACGAGGAAACGAATATTGACACTATTGCCCTTGTGGTTTGAGATCCTTGTGTTAGTTCGCGTCAAATCGCAAGGGGATCTGGCATGAACCAGAGTAGTGTTGTTCGTGTTCTGCATCGCCATAAATATCATCCTTACCATGTGAGTCTCCACCAAGAATTAACTGGTACGGATTGTATGCGTCGCATTGAATTCTGCCGATGGGCTCAACTTCAAATTCAGAGGGATGGCACATTTATAAATTTGATTTTATTTACTGACAGGGCTCCATTCACGAACCATGGAAATATTTTCTGGTAAACCTTGCGGGATGTAAGGTCGTGGTCCATGAAACTCTTCAGCTCCTAACGTTTCGTCCAGTGCTTCGCTGGACATCTTCAGAGGGGTGTTTCTCCTCCGGCAAGACTCACCGGAGGAGAAACACCCCTCTGAAGATGTCCAGCGAAGCACTGGACGAAACGTTAGGAGCTGAAGAGTTTCATGGACCACGACCTTACATCCCGCAAGGTTTACCAGAAGATATGTCATCCGGTCGTGAAAGCCTTCATACTATGAACATGGAAATATTAATCTGCATAACATGCTTTATTGGCCAACTCAAAATTCATTTTGGCTGCGGCAAGTTGCACTCCAAAAACGGTGGTCGGTGAATGTATGGTGTAGGATTCTGGGGACAGAATTATAGGTCCCTATTTCATCGGAGGAAATCTTAATGGTAGGAAGTACACCACATCCCTGCAAGAAACGTTACGTCTGTTATTGGAAGAAATACCTTTAGGAACAATGAACAGAATGTGGTATCAATACGATGGATGCCCGGCACATTTTTCGCCGATGGCAAGAAATGAGTTGCAGAGACAATTCCTAAATCGTTGGATTGGACGCGGAGGAGATGTGTCGCGGCCGGCTCGTTCGCCACACTTCACGCCTCTGGATTTTTTCTTGTGGGGATTCGTAAAAGACATTGTTTATAAAGCCGTTCCAAATAAATCTGAAGATATGCGAGAGGGAATTGCCTGCACATGTGCTTCGATAAGTGCCGAAGTGATAAGGAATACCACTCAGTCCATGATAAGAAGTTTGCAGCATTGCATTGATACCAATGGCCATCACTTCAAACACCTTCTGCAAACAGATGTTCATGCCATCTTTGTGACCTTCGTTGACCTACAAAGACCCTAAACATCATTGGATTCGTTTCGATAGCCGCTATCAAATAATAAGTACCAAACTACAGCATCCCATTTTTAAAAAACAAAATTTACCATCATATCTCTGAAGTGACCCCACCTAGCAACAAACAGCCAACGTCATATTATGGCCCCCGTTGCCACATGCAACTTTTGTCCCACAAATTTTTCAGCTCATGTCATACTTTCGGAGTTATTCTTGGTGGAAATAGTTCGTGACTCATCCTGTTTAAGGAAAGATTTTCGATCTTACATTTGTAATTTTTGTATAAGCGACATCCGCTAAATTAATTTTTCCGTTAAGCATGGAAGCATGAATCACCAAGTGCGCTCCCGTGACATTTATTTTTGTAGAAACTGTCGAAGAAATTGGAGACTATAGCCTCACCTGTAAGTATTAATTTTTCTAGTATTACCTACCCTTTTGCAGTAAAGTAAAAAATACTTATTGGAAATTTCGTAACAGCAAGCGTAACATACAAGAAACGCGGTTGTAAGAAGTATGCCACTTTAAAAATTTCAAAATGGTTACCCTTCAATTTCTTTCCTCATATATGATTGTCTACAACGATGGCACATACCAGAATTTCGCAGATCGTTACTACCAGCTTGTGTGTGTTGTGTGTTCTTTCCCATCCTAATAACCATGCAGCAACATGATAGTGGTGGTAAGTTCCTGTGGGACCAAATTGCCAAGCTCATCGGTCCCTAGGCTTACACACTATGAAAGGTGGCTACACTGAACCACAGCGCCAGAGATTGCGCCAAAGAGTGTTATTCCGCCGCCTCCACTGGCAGTGCTTGTCGAGAACTCGTAGTAGAGTGCTTGCTAAGATGTCGTAGTGAAAAGTTCTTGTCGAGAAGTCGTAGTGGAGAGTGCTTGTTCCAAGGTTTATGCAGTTGTTTGATGGGCTAGATAGCAGATGTTGTTCGAATGGAGATATTGTAATGATCAGAGTGCTTTTCGTAAATATATATAAAGGTAAAATATTTCCTGTTTTTTCATTATTTCAGTGTCTTACATAATGCGTCATTACAGGTTCAGTCAACAAAGCATCTGGCTCGTGTTCTTGTATTAGAGTGTAATTCTGGTTTCCTTACGCAATTATAGTATTTATATTTTTTTTAATTACTTCAGTATAAATGATATTTAAAATTTCTTGTCTTATTGAAGAAGAACCGTGCCAGATGTGTACGTTGAATCACACTTCCACACACAGAACAGTTACACTTGTGCTTTGTTGTTGCGTTGGTTTTATAGCTGCTGGGGACTTAATTAATTAATTGTGTTAACGGAAAATTTCATTCCATTCTTTGTTGTTATTCTATGCAGTCAGATTGCGTACTCAAACTAGTCAGGGCCAACCGTTTACGAGACTTCGTAATCGGACATACAGCGACTAAAAAATTTAAAAAGTATTTGCATTTTATATTTATTTAATTAAGCCCCCATGCAACTACTTGATCTAACTTAAACTTATTAACTCTAAGGACAACACACACACACACACGTCCGAGGAAGGACTCGAACCTCCGGGGGCGGGGGTAGCCGAGCGAACCGTGGCAAGGTGCCTGAGACGACGCGACTTCCCCGCTCGGCTGGGGTAAATTCCAGACTGAAGTAAAAGTTATTTTGAAGAGCGGAGTTTTCACCTCGAAACGGCAAGATACAGTATGGTGAAAGAGTTTCCAAGTGAGTAGATATTGGTGAATTTTCGACCCTGACTGAGACTGCAACCGTATTTTCTTGGGTAGTATAAAGAAAAAAAAATGGCTCTGAGCACTATGGGACTTAACATCTGAAGTCATCAGTCCCCTAGAACTTAGAACTACTTAAACCTAACTAACCCAAGGACATCACACACATCCATGCCCGAGGCAGGATTCGAACCTGCGACCGTAGCTGTCGCGCGGTTCCAGACTGTAGCACCTAGAACCGCTTGGCCACACTGGCCGGCTATGAAGAAAAGAAAACTGAAATCCGGCTCAGTACTGGAGTAGATGATTTTTGTACCAGATGTTACACGAAGCCACGCCGAATATTTTAATCTGACTGATCGCTGATCGACGTGAATCATGAGAGAAACAAGGAAAAAAATGTATTTCAAGTTACCACCACGTAGGAAGCATAAGATTGTACCCCAGCGTTAACGAACAGGGTAGACGTTAGAATCTGACTGGAGTCTTGTAAGCGGGTGAAGAAGAGAGGGGTGAGGAGGGGGTGAGTGCCTCCGGATTTTGTTCTTGGTCCTTTTCTTTTCTCGATAAATATCAACATCTGCCACAGAAGACTGAAAAGAAGACTGATGATGTCTTAGATGATGATTAGTTTGGCTTTAGGAAAGGTAAAGGCACCAGAGAAGTTGCGGTTGATAACGGGAGCAAGACCAAAGAAAAACCAAAACACATTAATAGGATCTGTCAACAGGAAAAAAGCGTTCGAAAATGTCGAATGGTGCAATATGTCCGAAATTCTGACGAAAATAGGAGTAAGCTGTAGTGAGAGACGGGTAGAACACAGCATGTACAACAGCCAAGAGGGAATAATAGAAGGCCAAAACAAAGTGCTTTGATTAAAAAGGGTGTAAGACAAAGATGTAGCCTTTCGCTCCTATTGTTCAATCTGTACATCGACGAAGCAGTGAAGGAAATAAAAGAAAGGTTCAAGGATAGAATTAAAATTTAAAGTGAAAGGATATGAATTATAAAATTCAATGATGACATTGCTGTCCTCAGTAGATGTGAAAAAGAATTGCAGGATCTGCTGAAGGGAATGGCCAGTCTAATGAGTACAGAATATGGACGGATAGTAAATCAAAGAAAGACGAAAGTGATGAGAAGTAGTAGAAACGAGAACAGTGAGAAACTTAACATCAGAATTGGTGATCATGAAGCAGACGAAGTTAAGAAGTTCTGCTACCTAGGCAGCAAAATAACGTGTGACAGACAGAGCAAGGAATACATAAAAAGCAGACTAGCACTGACAAAAAGGGCATTCTTGGCCAAGAGAAGTCTACTAGTATCAAAGATAGGCCTTAATTTGAGGAAGAAATTTCTGAGAATGTACATTTGGAGCATAGCATTGTATGGTAGTGCAACATGGGCTGTGGGAAAACCGGAATAGAAGAGAATTGAAGCATCTGAGATGTGGTGCTACAGACGATTGTCAAAAATTAGGTGGACTGATAGTGTAAGGAATGAGGAGGTTCAGCGTAGAATCGGAGAGGAAAGGAATGTTTGGAGAACGCACACAAGGAGAAGGCCTTGTTTCTCCTGTGATGTCTGTATGTTTGACGTAAAATATGACTGTCAGTATTCTAAGACAAACTGGTTATACGAGGTGCATTCAAGTTCTAAGGCCTCCGATTTTTTTTCTCCGGACTGGAAAGAGATAGAAACATGCGCATTGTTTTAAAATGAGGCCGCATTCATTGTCAATACGTCCCAGAGATGGCAGCACCGTACGGCAGATGGAATTTTACCGCCAGCGGCGAGAATGAGAACTGTTTTAAATACTTAAAATGGCGACGTTTTCCTTACTTGAACAGCATGCAATCATTCGTTTTCTGAATTTGCCTGGTGTGAAACCAATTGAAATTCATCAACAGTTGAAGGAGACATGTGGTGATGTAGTTATGGATGTGTCGAAAGTGCGTTCGTGGGTGCGACAGTTTAATGAAGGCAGAACATTGTGTGACAACAAACCGAAACAACCTTGGGCTCGCACAAGCCGGTCTGACGACATGATCGAGGAAGTGGAGAGAATTGTTTTGGGGGATCGCCGAATGACTGTTGAACAGATCGCCTCCAGAGTTGGCATTTCTGTGGGTTCTGTGCACACAATCCTTCATGACGACCTGAAAATGCGAAAAGTGTCATCCAGGTGGGTGCTATGAATGCTGACAGACGACCACATGGCTGCCCCTGTGGCATGTTGCCAAGCAATGTTGACACGCAACGACAGCACGAATGGGACTTTCTTTTCGTCGATTGTGACAATGGATGAGACGTGGATGCCATTTTTCAATCCAGAAACAAAGCGCCAGTCAGCTCAATGGAAGCACACGGATTCACCGCCACCAAACAAATTTTGGGTAACCGCCTGTGCTGAAAAACTGATGGTGTCCATGTTCTGGGACAGCGAGGGCGTAATCCTTACCCATTGCGTTCCAAAGGGCACTACGGTAACAGGTGCATCCTACGAAAATGTTTTGAAGAACAAATTCCTTCCTGCACTGCAACAAAAACGTCCGGGAAGGGCTGCGCGTGTGCTGTTTCACCAAGACAACGCACCCGCCCATCGAGCTAACGTTACGAAACAGTTTCTTCATGATAACAACTTTGAAGTGATTCCTCATGCTCCCTACTCACCTGACCTGGCTCCTAGTGACTTTTGGCTTTTTCAAACAATGAAAGACACTCTCCGTGGCCGCACATTCACCAGCCGTGCTGCTATTGCCTCAGCGATTTTCCAGTGGTCAAAACAGACTCCTAAAGAAGCCTTCGCCGCTGCCATGGAATCATGGCGTCAGCGTTGTGAAAAATGTGTACGTCTGCAGGGCGATTACGTCAAGAAGTAACGCCAGTTTCATCGATTTCGGGTGAGTAGTTAATTATAAAAAAAATCGGAGGCCTTAAGAACTTGAATGCACCTCGTACAGTTGTGAATATTTTCGATACGGTTCAGCTTCAAAATAGCATGGTATGTTTTTAATTAATTTGTTGTACCATACATCGTGGATGATGGTTAATAACGGAAACCGGTAGATGACTAATGGGGCAATAAACAGCTGATGGTTAAAATGCATTTTATAAAATATTGTGAAAGATGTGGAATGTAGCATATATGGCGTAGCTAACAGGGTATTAAGTAACATCAGCAAGAGAGGTTCAAAGAATAGACCAATGCTTAATTGCAACGAAAAAACAATGCATGCAGTTTCTAACAAGGAATGAAAATTCATTCTATCAGCAAAAAACCTATGAGCCATGGCTGGCTCATGTTATACGTTGGATTAGACCTTGGTTGTGATTATGTTGTTATCCTCTCCTTCCATGGATGGCAGCAGTGGTGTGCATCGATATTCGCACTTTGGACTACCTTTGACCTGGCACTTATTGTTTCCAGCTGGGCGGTGTGCAAGCAGTCGAACGCTTGGCGTGGAGCAGAAAGGAATTCTCAATGGGGCGTGGTTTGACCGGGCCCACTGGCGGTCTCTACGCGGTCGAAGTGTGTGGGGCTGTTCCCATTGCTACGAGGTCCGTCGCTCACCGACCCTGGACACGAAGGTTGAGTTTTGATTTAACTGACCGGCAAGTCAAGACTGTTCACATTGTGTCATCTGGAGTTCACTGTCAGCTGTTGCGATATTCCCGCGAGAAACATCGTGGTTTTTAAGTTGGAAAATTCTAGCCACCATCCAGTGGAATTTCACTGTACTTGGTTATTTGAATTGAAGTGCACCAGCGGAATCTTCTGCCTAGTGGTCGTTAACGTTCCAGTTACCTGCCCTGGCCGTTGACGTAAATTTCAGGCAGTATAGTTTCCTCGCCACGTTGTTGCTGTCCAGCACGGTGTGTAGTTTGACAGCTCCATGTGTGAGTGTTTGTGAGCATCAATATCTTCTATGTTGCTCTGTTGACCTCCCTGTTGAGCCCTGGTCGGGTGAAGTGGAAGTTATCTTGTTGGTGGGTGTGTTGACTGTTGGTCAGTTGGGTTGTCGTCGGATCGTAAATGGTTGGCCTGAACTGCCTGTCTCACCTAAGTGAGCGTTAGTATTTGAATTCCAGGCCAACCCTCGAACATTTGAGCGCCCTTGGGTGTACTGCCCCATTTTTTTAAAATTTATTCTTGTTGTTTGAACTTGTGTGGCTTCTTGTCGATTTTTTAAAAGATTAGAGTTGTTTTGCTCTTAATGCCTTCAGCCTAGTACTGTTTCACGTAAGCCCTTTCGCATTTTAAAAATTTTAATATTGTTGAATTTTAAGTGTTGGGTCTTGACCCATTTTGTGTTTAATTTGTTTTCTCTTGAGGCCTTCAGCGTAAATTAAAGAACTGTTTCACGTAAGGCCTTTGGTATTTATAAAAATGAATGTTATGGAGTTTTAAGTGTTAGGCCTTTAGCCGATTTGAATTTAACTTGCTTACTTGAGACTAACTAAAGAACTGTTTTTAGATAATGCTTACCTTTAAATTTCTGATTATGCTTGCGTTTTAAGTTATTGGCCGTCAGCCATTTTTAAATTAAGTTGGCTTTCAGCCGGTAATTGGGTCCCAAAGATTTAAGTTGTGTGGCTTAAAAAAATATTTTTGTGCTCTTGTAATATTTGATCAAATAATAAAGTTGTATGTTCGAGTGTAACTGACAGCCCCTTATTTTGGCCCCTTTCCACAATTTATACCATCCGTCGTGTCCTGCGGATTTAGCAGGGCGTCTCAACCTATTCAACAGGTTTCATTTTCAGTTGATTTCCCACTGAACGAAAAGTTAAGTAATAAACTCCAAACATTAAAATCCAAGTTGAATGTATGTGTATTGCCGACCACGTTTTTAGTGTTGCTGAATGTGGTGAGCATCGGCACCACATCTTGTTACCAATAGCTCTTGAAACGTCCCCTTAGAATAATTATACATGACTGTGTTTAAACTGACACACAATATTTTTTAGCGCAACGCAATCTGACTTTCAATAATCCCTACAAAAGAATGGCCCTGACTAACATTAACCTATACCTTTCACAAATCACTTACCTCACAAAAATCTTCGTTACTCGAACTACTGCAATACAGCGAGCGCCACTACTGCCAGCTAAATAAAAGATTCAAACTACGGAAGGCACTAACTACTAATAGGCATAGTTAGCAAATGAAAGATTTTGATAGAGAACAAATGATGTATTTACCTTAATAGTCATAATATATATAGCAGTTCATGACACCCAGTCTTACAAATTTCAAAATTCCGCCATTTCTCTCCCCACATCCATCACCTGCTGGCGGCTCACCTCCAACTGCGCAACGCTACGCGCTGTTCGCATCCAGCTGCCCAACACTACAATGGCAGACAACAATGCAAACTAGCCACAGACTGCACACAGCACAGCCAGTGATTTTCATACAGAGCGCTACGTAACGTTGCCAATAAGAAAACATAAACGGCCTACTTACACTCTGAAATATCCGCCAGGTACTTCCCCTCGCTTTTAGAGGTAGTTTTCTTATCAGAAATTATCGGAGAAAAAAAAATACTGTTTCGTAATGAATATTATGAACAATAACGAACTTAACCAACCCAACCCTCGTAATGTCCCTATGCAGATGCCAGCAGTATTCCCCTCCCTTTCTTTTCCTTTCCATTCTCCGAAAGAACAGACAACACACATTAAGATAACTTATGCAAACAGTTATTCGGCATGTCATTGATAGACAGAGTTGTTGGATATCCTCCTGAGGGATACAGCGCCAAATTCCGTCCAACCGGAGCATTAGATTAGTTTTAGGGCCCCGCCCATGATGCTCCTTACGTTCTCCACCCGGAAGAGATTTGGCGCCCTTGTTGGCCAATGTAGCGTTCGGCAACCAAAAAGCAAATACAGAATCTCTCGTCGTGTACAGGCTGGCATTATCTTGCTGCAGTGTAAGCCCAGAATGGCTTTCCAAAAGGGGCAACAAACCAAGACGTATAATATCGTCGACGTACTGTGCTGTAAGGGTGCCGCAGATGACAACCAAAGTGGTCCTGCTCTAAAAAGAAACGGCACCCCAGGTCGCTACTATTGGCTGTCAGGTGGTAGGGCGGGCAACAATCAGGGCACCGCAGCACTGTCCAGGGAGTCTCCAGACACGTCTGCGATAGTGACTGGGTCCCACTTCAAAGCGGGACTCGTCACTGGTGGCAATGATACTCCAGTCAGTGAGATTACAGGCCGAGTACGTGTCTGGTCGCCGTCTGTCGTACTACCTGACTACCAGGTCTGCGGAGTAGGGTGTCATTTCTTTTCATAGCAGGACCCCTTTGGTTGTCATCCGTGGCACCCTTAACGCACAGAAGTACCTTCGACGATATTCTACGCCTCGTTTTGTTCCTCTTCATGGAAAGCCATCATGGGCATAAGTTTCAGCAGGATAATTCCCGCCCGCATACGACGAGAGTTTCTCCCGCTTGTTTTCTTTCTTGCCAAACCCTCCCTTGGTCAGCAAGGTCGCCTGTTCTCTTCCCAATTAAGAATGCAGGGAGCATTACGAACAGAGCCCTACAACCATTCAGCATTTTGACGATCTAACGCTCCAATTGAACAGACGTTGGCATGAATATGCCTCAGGAAGACGTCCAGCAACTGCTTTATGTGGTGTTCTGTCCACTCGTCTCCTATAGGACGCCGAAAGGATGCTGCTTTCTCGGATAGCTATACGACAACTCAAGCAAATCACATTAATGGTCTTTATTACAATACACTACTGGTCATTAAAATTGCTACGCCACGAAGATGACGTGCTACAGACGCGAAATTTAACCGACGGGAAGAAGATGCTGTGATATGCAAATGATTAGCTTTTCAGAGCATTCACACTAGGTTGGCGCCGCTGGCGACATCTACAACGTACTGACATGAGGAATGTTTCGACCGGTTTCTCATACACAAACAGCAGTTGACCGGCGCTGCGTGGTGAAACATTGTTGTGATGCCTCGTGTAAGGAGGAGAAATGCGTACCATCACGTTTCCGACTTTGATAAAGGTCGGATTGTAGCCTATCGCGATTGTGGTTTATCGTATCGCGACATTGCTGCTCGCGTTGGTCGAGATCCGATGACTGTTAGCAGAATATGGAATCGATGGGTTCAGGAGGGTAATTCGGAACGCCGTGCTGGATCCCAACGGCCTCGTATCACTAGCAGTCGAGATGACAGGCATCTTCTCCGTATGGCTGTAACGGATCGTGCAGCCACGTCTCGATCACTGAGTGAACAGATGGGGACCTTTGCAAGACAACAACGCTCTGCACGAACAATTCGACGTTTGCAGCAGTTCGGAGACCATGGCTGCGGTTACCCTTGACGCTCCATCACAGACAGGAGCGTCTGCGATGGTGTACTCAACGACGAACCTAGGTGCACGAATGGCAAAACGGCGCCTTTTCGGATGAATCCAGGTTCTGTTTACAGCATCGTGATGGTCGCATCCGTGTTTGGCGACATCACGGTGAACGCACATTGCAAGCGTGTATTCGTCACCGCCAAACTCGCGTATCACCCGGCGTGATGGTATGAAGTGCCATTGGTTACACGTCTCGGTCACCTCTTGTTCGCATTGATAGCACTTTGAAAAATGGACGTTACATTTCAGATGTGTTACGACCCGTGGCTCTACCCTTCATTCGATCCCTGCGAAACCCTACAATCCAGCAGGATAATGCACGACCGCGTTTTGCAGGTCCTGCACGGGCCTTTCTGGATACAGAAAATGTTCGACTGCTGCCCTGGCCAGCACATTCTCCAGATCTCTCACCAGTTGAAAACGTCTGGTCAATGGTGGCCGAGCAACTGGCTCTTCACAATACGCCAGTCACTAGTCTTGATGAACTGTGGTATCGTCTTGTAGCTGCATGGGCAGCTGTACCTGTACTCGCCATCCAAGCTCTGTTTGACTCAATGCCCAGGCGTGTCAATGCCGTTATTACGGCCAGAGGTGGTTGTTCTGGGTACTGATATCTCAGGATTTGTGCACGCAAATTGCGTGGAAATGTAATCACATGTCAGTTCTAGTATAATATATTTGTCCAATGAATACCCGTTTATCATCTGCATTTCTTCATGTTGTAGCAATTTTAATGGCCAGTAGTGTATGTACGCCAAACTGACTTCTAAGGAAACTAAACAGACTGTGAGGATAAAGTCACTGCCTGCGCATTACACAGTAACACACGTGCTGGGACACTCTTTAGGAGGCATTAATTCCGCTTGGGGGGAAGCAGATTACCGCGGATCTGTCGTGAGGGGGGTGACGTCCTGCGAGGGCAGCCAGCTGTGAAGGAACAGAGCCGGTTTCCTCTTTTTTCCTTTTCCTCGTCGGACAGGAATCTTTGGACGGCGCGGTCCAGGCGCGGGTTGTTATTGGCTGCAGCGGCAATCACTCAGCGCGGCCGCTCGCCGGTGGAGCGCGGAGGCGCGCCGATCGATAGATCGACCGCGCGGCGCTGACAGACCGCCGAGAGCTCTCCACTCAATTACATTAGGGGCAGCGCCGGCGCGGGACAGCACGGGCCGACAGCGGCACACCGGCCGGCTCAGATTCGGCCGCAGGGCGGCCCGCCGCGTCACCGCACACCACGCGTGTGCGTGCGTGTGTGTGTGTGCGTGTTAACGCAGGTCGGTCTCACGCGCGCCACGCCTGCGGATGTCATTCGAGTAGGCAGTGTGGCAAATGGTCTGGTAGCCGAGCACCACTCTCTTGAACGATTCCAGGCGGAAGCTATTAAGTTTACAGTATCACTCGCTATGACTGCAACAAACTGTATACTGGCCAGACAGGCAGAGCCATAACAACTAGGCTGATTAAATATAAACGCAGCTGGAGATTGCAAAAGTCTGACCTCACTTTTGCCGAACACGTGCTGAAGGAACGACTCAAATACCAAATCCATACAGAAGACTACATGTAGCCAACAAAGGATGAAATTTTTTTTAAAGGAACACACCGCCATTTAACTGTATTCTTGTTCATTTATTACGGCCCAGGTCACGGTCTTTTATGCCATTTTAAAGTGATTGAGTTCAGGTAATTAACATATATTGCAGGACATCAAGCTCACATTTGGCCATAAATTAAGAAAAATATTGGCTCCCCACACAATGCCAGATGTAAAATCATCATCGTGTAAAAACATCATTAAATAATAGTGGGAGTACGTCATATTTTGTGAAACAGTTCTACTTGCATTAATACACTACTGGCCATTAAAATTGCTACACCAAGAAGAAATGCAGATGATAAAATGGTATTCATTGGACAAATATATTATACTAGAACTGACATGTCATTACATTTTCACGCAATTTGGGAGCATAGATCCTGAGAAATCAGTATCCAGAACAACCACCTCTGGCCGTAATAACGGCCTTGATACGCCTGGGCATTGAGTCAAACAGAGTTTGAATGGCGTGTACAGGTACAGCTGCCCATGCAGCTTCAACACGATACCACAGTTCGTCAAGAGTAGTGACTGGCGTATTGTGACGAGCCAGTTGCTCGCCCACCATTGTTCAAATGTGTGTGAAATCTTATGGAACTTAACTGTTGATGTCATCAGTCCCTAAGCTTACACACTACGTAACCTAAATTATCCTAAGGACAAACACAAACACCCATGCCCAAGGAAGGACACGAACCTCCGCCAGGAGCAGCCTCACAGTCCATGACGGTAGCGCCTTAGACCGCCGGCCGCCATTGACCAGACGTTTTCAATTGGTGAGAGATCTGGAAAATGTGCTCACCAGCGCAGCAGTCGAACATTTTCTGTATCGAGAAAGGCCTGTACAGGACCTGCAACATGCGGTCGTGCATTATCCTGCTGAAATGTAGGGTTTCGCAGGGATCGAATGAAGGGTAGGGCCATGGGTCGTAACACATCTGAAATGTAACGTCCACTGTTCAAAGTGCCGTCAATGTGAACAAGAGGTGACCGAGACGTGTAACCAATTGCACCCCACACCATCACGCCGGGTGATACGCCAGTATGACGATGACGAATGCACGCTTCCAATGTGCAGTCACCGCGAATTTGCCAATCACGGATGCAACCATCATGATGCTGTAAACAGAAACTGGATTCATCCGAAAAAAAGACGTTTTGCCATTCGTGCACCCAGGTTCGTCGTTGAGTACACCATCGCAGGAGCTTCTGTCTGTGATGCAGCGTCAAGGGTAACCACAGCCATGGTCTCCGATTGTCCATGCTGCTGCAATAGTCGTCGAACTGCTAGTGCAGATGGTTGTTGTCTTGCAAACGTCCCCATCTGTTGACTCAGGGATCGAGACGTGGCTGCACGATCCGTTACAGCCATGCGGATAAGATGCCTGTCATCTAGACTACTAGTATACGAGGCCGTTGGGATCCGGCACGGCGTTCCGTATTACCCTCCTGAACCCACCGATTCCCTGTTTTGCTAACAGTCATTGGATCTCGACCAAAGCGAGCAGCAGTGTCGCGATACGTTAAACCGCAATCGCGATAGGCTACAATCCGACCTTTATCAAAGTCGGAAACGTGATGGTACGCATTTCTCCTCCTGACACGAGGCATCACAACATTTCACCAGGCAACGCCGGTCAACTGCTGTTTGTGTATGAGAAATCGGTTGGAAACTTTCCTCGTGTCAGCACGTTGTAGGTGTCGCCACCGGCGCCAGCCTTGTGTGAATGATCTGAAAAGCTAATCATTTGCTTATCACAGCATCTTCTTCCTGTCTGTTAAATTTCGCGTCTATAGCATGTCATCTTCGTGGTGTAGCAATTTTAATGGGCAGGAGTGTAAGTTTACAGTATCACTTGCTATGACTGCAACAAACAGTATACTGGCCAGACAGGCAGAGCCATAACAACGAGGTTGATTGAATATAAACGCAGCTAGAGACTACAAAAGTCAGACTCCACCTTTGCCGAACATGTGCTGAAATCAAATACCAAATCCACACACAAGACTACATGTAGCCAACAAAGGAAGAAATTTTTTTAATAGGAACCCACCGCCATTTAAATGTATTGTTGTTTATGTATTACGGCTCAGGTTTCGGTCTATTATGCAATTTTAAAGCGATTGAGTTTATGTTCAAATGACTCTAAGCACTATGGGACTTAACATCTGAGGTCAGCAGTCCCCTAGACTTAGAACTACGTAAACCCAACTAACCTACGGACATCACACACATCCATGCCCGAGGTAGGATTCGAACCTGCGACCGTAGCAGCCGTGTGGTTCCGGACTGAAGCCCCTAGAACCGCTCTGTCACAGAGGCCGCATGAGTTTATGTAATTAACATATATTTCAGTACATGAAGCTCAAAACTGACCATAAATTATGAGAAATGTTGGCTCCCCACCCAATGCCAAATTTAAAATCACCATCTTGTTAAAAGATCGTCAAATAATAGTGGGATTACGTCATATTTTGTGCAACAGGTCTACTTGCATTAAATAATCGTGGGAGTACGTCACATTTAGTAAAACAGGTGTACTAGCATTAAATAATGGTGGGAGAACTTAATATTTAGTAAAACAGGTGTACTTGCTCCCATTATTATTTAATGACTTTTTTAAAAGATGGTGACTTTAAATCTGGCATTTCGTGGAGAGCCAATATTTTTCTTAATTTATGGCCACTTTTGAGCTTGATGTTCTGCAATATATATTAATGGCTTTCAAATGATAAAGCGCAGCAATCAGTCATTCTTTCCTTGCAGGTTTTATTCGGCAAATCTAGATTTTTGGCTAGTGCCTAGCCATTATCAGCTCTCCATTTCATAGTATCAATACACGTTCCGTCCTCTTTTGTTCGGGCTTCTGCCACAGTTCTTTCAAAAAAACAATATAACTTTAATATTTAAATACTGTATATTTCCCATTGATTAATAATGTTATTTACAATTTAAAACATGTCTGTTTCTCAATATAATTTCCTAGTGCTCAGCTATGGCACCATAACTATACATCTTGTAATAATGTGAGATTATTTCTTCTATTTGCTGTACATAATGTGTCCATTGCCTAGAGTTTAGCTTACAATACAAAAAAAAAAAGTTTGTTGCACAACATAAATGACAAGTACTAAGTTTAACAGCGTCTTAGAATAAATGCATTTAACCTGTAGTACTGTATGGTTAAATTATTTATTGTGCTTAAAATTGTCCATTGTGTAAAGTGTAATTTCAGCATTAAGAGACAAGTTTGATATACAACATTCTTTGCAAGTGATTGTATCTTCGCTTATAATGTTTGGTCACTTAAGAACCAGTGCTCCTTCCAGACGCTAGTCAGTTGTTTCCTGAACATGACCTAATAAACCGAAAACTAGTTCGAAATCAACAGAATTCAGTAGAACGAAAACAGTGTACTTCTTACTCAAGCAACTATTAAGGAATGCTGATGGTACTTTTAATTTTACAATACCACTTAGGCAGGCGCACACGTTCAACATGACCGAGCGAGGTAGCGCAATGGTTAGCACACTGGACTAGTATTCGGGAGGACGACGGTTCAATCCCGCGTCCGACCATCTTGATTTAGGTTT
Source organism: Schistocerca serialis cubense (assembly GCF_023864345.2). Classification (NCBI taxonomy): domain Eukaryota; kingdom Metazoa; phylum Arthropoda; class Insecta; order Orthoptera; family Acrididae; genus Schistocerca; species Schistocerca serialis. Next base: position 1,230,406,447 of record NC_064638.1, on the reverse strand, counting down.
TCCGTGATTTCCCTAAATCGCTCCAGGCAAATTCCGGCATGGTTCCTTTGAAAGGGCACGGCAGACTTCCTTCCGCATCCTCCATAATCCGATGAGACCGATGATCTCGGCGTCAGGTCTCCTCCCCCAAAACAACCAACCAACCAACATGTTCGACTTATAAAAGTACGTTTCTAAGAGATAGAATTACGTACAAACTACGCGTAAATGACATTTCAGTTTCGTAAGTCTTTCATGGAAAATGAATCATAGTACAAGGTAGGAGCATTCTATACTCGGTAGGTTCAAGGCAGTTCTCAGCTGTCAAATATTTATACGGTTAGTTATCTATTCTTTCCGTGATATTTATGTATTTACTTATACTGTGTTGTAACTAACGGCGTAAACACTTAGAGTTGAAAGAATACATACTAAAATCAAAAAAGTCTCAGTAAAGATAAGTCCGCAAAGGGACCGTTTTGGATTTGCGGTTACCTGCCACCACGGAACTGATTCTGTGGAAACGTCCTCACTGTCAGGAAAAGTAACAATATTGCACAATATTAAGAAAAGTTGTAAGACACACCTTTCTAGAAGAGCAGGTGTTTTGAATGAACACGACAACAGTTATTTCACTGTGTAAGTAGGCTGTTTATGTTTTTATATTGGTAACGCCACGTAGCGCTCTGTATGAAAATCACTGACTGTGCTGTGTGCAGTCTGTGGCTGGTCTGCATTGTTGGAATATTTGCTATTGTAGTGTTGGGTAGTTGGCTGTTAAAAGCACGTAGCGTTGCGCAGTTGGAGGTGAGCTGCCAGCAGTGGTGGATGTGGGGAGATGGCGGAGTTTTGAAAGTGTCCATCGTAAAGAATAAATCTGTAAGACTGGATTCATGAACTGATATATATATATATATATATATATATATATATATATATATATATATATATATATATATATATATATATATATATTCCTGGAAATGGAAAAAAGAACACATTGACACCGGTGTGTCAGACCCACCATACTTGCTCCGGACACTGCGAGAGGGCTGTACAAGCAATGATCACACGCACGGCACAGCGGACACACCAGGAACCGCGGTGTTGGCCGTCGAATGGCGCTAGCTGCGCAGCATTTGTGCACCGCCGCCGTCAGTGTCAGCCAGTTTGCCGTGGCATACGGAGCTCCATCGCAGTCTTTAACACTGGTAGCATGCCGCGACAGCGTGGACGTGAACCGTATGTGCAGTTGACGGACTTTGAGCGAGGGCGTATAGTGGGCATGCGGGAGGCCGGGTGGACGTACCGCCGAATTGCTCAACACGTGGGGCGTGAGGTCTCCACAGTACATCGATGTTGTCGCCAGTGGTCGGCGGAAGGTGCACGTGCCCGTCGACCTGGGACCGGACCGCAGCGACGCACGGATGCACGCCAAGACCGTAGGATCCTACGCGGTGCCGTAGGGGACCGCACCGCCACTTCCCAGCAAATTAGGGACACTGTTGCTCCTGGGGTATCGGCGAGGACCATTCGCAACCGTCTCCATGAAGCTGGGCTACGGTCCCGCACACCGTTAGGCCGTCTTCCGCTCACGCCCCAACATCGTGCAGCCCGCCTCCAGTGGTGTCGCGACAGGAGTGAATGGAGGGACGAATGGAGACGTGTCGTCTTCAGCGATGAGAGTCGCCTCTGCCTTGGTGCCAATGATGGTCGTATACGTGTTTGGCGCCGTGCAGGTGAGCGCCACAATCAGGACTGCATACGACCGAGGCACACAGGGCCAACACCCGGCATCATGGTGTGGGGAGCGATCTCCTACACTGGCCGTACACCACTGGTGATCGTCGAGGGGACACTGAATAGTGCACGGTACATCCAAACCGTCATCGAACCCATCGTTCTACCATTCCTAGACCGGCAAGGGAACTTGCTGTTCCAACAGGACAATGCACGTCCGCATGTATCCCGTGCCACCCAACGTGCTCTAGAAGGTGTAAGTCAACTACCCTGGCCAGCAAGATCTCCGGATCTGTCCCCCATTGAGCATGTTTGGGACTGGATGAAGCGTCGTCTCACGCGGTCTGCACGTCCAGCACGAACGCTGGTCCAGCTGAGGCGCCAGGTGGAAATGGCATGGCAAGCCGTTCCACAGGACTACATCCAGCATCTCTACGATCGTCTCCATGGGAGAATAGCAGCCTGCATTGCTGCGTAAGGTGGATATACACTGTACTAGTGCCGACATTGTGCATGCTCTGTTGCCTGTGTCTACGTGCCTGTGGTTCTGTCAGTGTGATCATGTGATGTATCTGACCCCAGGAATGTGACAATAAAGTTTCCCCTTCCTGGGACAATGAATTCACGGTGTTCTTATTTCAATTTCCAGGAGTGTATATAGGGTGAGTCACCTAACGTTACCGCTGGATATATTTCGTAAACCACATCAAATACTGACGAACCGATTCCACAGATCGAACGTGAGGAGAGGGGCTAGTGTAATGGTTTAATAAAAACCATACAAAAATGCACGGAAGTATGTTTTTTAACACAAACCTACGTTTTTTTAAATGGAACCACGTTAGTTTTGTTAGCACATTTCAACATATAAACAAATACGTAATCAGTGCCGTTTGTTGCATTGTAAAATGTTAATTACACCCGGAGATATTGTAACCTGAAGTTGCCGCTTGAGTACCACTCCTCCGCTGTTGGATCGTGTGTATCGGAGAGCACCGAATTACGTAGGGATCCAAAGGGAACGGTGATGGACCTTAGGTACAGAAGAGACTGGAACAGCACATTACGTCCACATGCTAACACCCTTTTATTGGTCTTTTTCACTGACGCACTTGTACATTACCATGAGGGGTGAGGTACACGTACACACGTGGTTTCCGTTTTCAATTACGGATTGGAATAGAGTGTGTCTCGACATGTCAGGCCAATAGATGTTCAATGTGGTGGCTATCATGTACCGTGTGTACCGTGACGTGCTTACAACCCCAGAGGATATGAAACAACGTATTGTGGCAGCCTGCGGCGACATTACACCAGATGTACTGCGGCGTGTACGACATTCATTACGCCAGAGATTGCAATTGTGTGCAGCAAATGATGGCCACCACATTGAACATCTATTGCCCTGACATGTCGAGACACACTCTATTCCACTCCGTAATTGAAAACGGAAACCACGTGTGTACGTGTACCTCACCCCTCATGGTAATGTACAAGTGCGTCAGTGAAAAAGACCAATAAAAGGGTGTTAGCATGTGGACGTAATGTGCTGTTCCAGTCTCTTCTGTACCTAAGGTCCATCACCGTTCCCTTTGGATCCCTACGTAATTCGGTGCTCTCCGATACACACGATCCAACAGCGGAGGAGTGGTACTCATGCGTCAACTTTAGGTTATAATATCTCCGGATGCAATTAACATTTTACAATGCAACAAACGGCACTGATTACGTATTTGTTTATATGTTCAGATGTGCTAACAAAACTAACGGGGTTCCATTTTAAAAAAACGTAGGTTTGTTTTAAAAAACATACTTCCGTGCATTTTTGTATGGTTTGTATTAACCAATTACACTAGCCCCTCTCCTCACGTTCGGTCTGTGGAATCGATTCGTCAGTATTTGATGTGGTTTACGAAATATATCCAGCGGTAATGTTAGGTGACTCACCCTATATATATATATATATATATATATATATATATATATATATATATATATATAATGACTTTTGAACACTATTAACGTATAAATTCTGCCGAAATTTTTACAAAGGTACAGACGGTGTTTAGAAAGGATAGATTGCATGCAACCGGTGGTGGAGTGTTCGTCGCTGTTAGTAGTAGTTTATCCTGTAGTGAAATAGAAGTGGATAGTTCCTGTGAATTATTATGGGTGGAGGTTACACTCAACAACCGAGCTAGGTTAATAATTGGCTCCTTTTACCGACCTCCCGACTCAGCAGCATTAGTGGCAGAACAACTGAGAGAAAATTTGGAATACATTTCACATAAATTTTCTCAGCATGTTGTAGTCTTAGGTGGAGATTTCAATTTACCAGATATAGACTGGGACACTCAGATGTTTAGGACGGGTGGTAGGGACAGAGTGTCGAGTGACATTATACTGAGTGCACATCCGAAAATTACCTCGAGCAATTAAACAGAGAACCGACTCGTGGAGATAACATCTTGGACCTACTGATAACAAACAGACCAGAACTTTTCGACTCTGTATGTACAGAACAGGGAATCAGTGATCATAAGGCCGTTGCAGCATCCCTGAATATGGAAATTAGTAGGAATATAAAAAAAGGGAGGAAGGTTTATGTGTTTAGCAAGAGTAATAGAAGGCAGAATTCAGACTACCTAACAGATCAAAATGAAAATTTCTGTTCCGACACTGACAATGTTGAGTGTTTATGGAAAAAGTTCAAGGCAATCGCAAAATGCGTTTTAGACAGGTACGTGCCGAGTAAAACTGTGAGGGATGGGAAAAACCCACCGTGGTACAACAACAAAGTTAAGAAACTACTGCGAAAGCAAAGAGAGCTTCACTCTAAGTTTAAACGCAGCCAAAACCTCTCAGACAAACAGAAGCTAAACGATGTCAAAGTTAGCGTAAGGAGGGCTATGCGTGAAGCGTTCAGTGAATTCGAAAGTAAAATTCTATGTACCGACTTGACAGAAAATCCTAGGAAGTTCTGGTCTTACGTTAAATCAGTAAGTGGCTCGAAACAGCATATCCAGACACTCCGGGATGATGATGGCATTGAAACAGAGGATGACACGCGTAAAGCTGAAATACTAAACACCTTTTTCCAAAGCTGTTTCACAGAGGAAGACCGCACCGCAGTTCCTTCTCTAAATCCTCGCACAAACGAAAAAATGGCTGACATCGAAATAAGTGTCCAAGGAATAGAAAAGCAACTGGAATCACTCAACAGAGGAAAGTCCACTGGACCTGACGGGATACCAATTCGATTCTACACAGAGTACGCGAAAGAACTTGCCCTTCTTCTAACAGCCGTGTACCGCAAGTCTCTAGAGGAACGGAAGGTTCCAAATGATTGGAAAAGAGCACAGGTAGTCCCAGTCTTCAAGAAGGGTCGTCGAGCAGATGCGCAAAACTATAGACCTATATCTCTGACGTCGATCTATTGTAGAATTTTAGAACATGTTTTTTGCTCGAGTATCATGTCGTTTTTGGAAACCCAGAATCTACTATGTAGGAATCAACATGGATTCCGGAAACAGCGATCGTGTGAGACCCAACTCGCTTTATTTGTTCATGAGACCCAGAAAATATTAGATACAGGCTCCCAGGTAGATGCTATTTTTCTTGACTTCCGGAAGGTGTTCGATACAGTTCCGCACTGTCGCCTGATAAACAAAGTAAGAGCCTACGGAATATCAGACCAGCTGTGTGGCTGGATTGAAGAGTTTTTATCAAACAGAACACAGCATGTTGTTATCAATGGAGAGACGTCTACAGACGTTAAAGTAACCTCTGGCGTGCCACAGGGGAGTGTTATGGGACCATTGCTTTTCACAATATATATAAATGACCTAGTAGACAATGTCGGAAGTCCCATGCGGCTTTTCGCGGATGATGCTGTAGTATACAGAGAAGTTGCAGCATTAGAAAATTGTAGCGAAATGCAGGAAGATCTGCAGCGGATAGGCACTTGGTGCAGGGAGTGGCAACTGACCCTTAACATAGACAAATGTAATGTATTGCGATTACATAGAAAGAAGGATCCTTTATTGTATGATTATATGATAGCGGAACAAACACTGGTAGCAGTTACTTCTGTAAAATATCTGGGAGTATGCGTGCGGAACGATTTGAAGTGGAATGATCATATAAAATTAATTGTTGGTAAGGCGTGTACCAGGTTGAGATTCATTGGGAGAGTCCTTAGAAAATGTAGTCCATCAACAAAGGAGGTGGCTTACAAAATACTCGTTCGACCCATACTTGAGTATTGCTCATCAGTGTGGGACCTGTACCAGATCGGGTTGACGGAGGAGATAGAGAAGATCCAAAGAAGAGCGGCGCGTTTCGTCACAGGGTTATTTGGTAACCGTGATAGCGTTACGGAGATGTTTAAGAAACTCAAGTGGCAGACTCTGCAAGAGAGGCGCTCTGCATCGCGGTGTAGCTTGCTCGCCAGGTTTCGAGAGGGTGCGTTTCTGGATGAGGTATCGAATATATTGCTTCCCCCTACTTATACCTCCCGAGGAGATTACGAATGTAAAATTAAAGAGATTAGAGCGCGCACGGAGGCTTTCAGACAGTCGTTCTTCCCGCGAACCATACGCGACTGGAACAGGAAAGGGAGGTAATGACACTGGCACGTAAAGTGGCCTCCGCCACACACCGTTGGGTGGCTTGCGGAGTATAAATGTAGATGTAGATGTAGAAATACATTGTTTGTTCTCTATCGAAATCTTTCATTTGCTAACTTTGCCTTTCAGTAATTAGTGCCTTCAGTAGTTAGAATCTTTTATTTAGCTGGTAGTATTGGCGCTCGCTGTATTGCAGTAGTTCGAGTAACGAAGATTTTTGTGAGGTAAGTGATTGATGAAAGGTATAGGTTATTGTTAGTCAGGGCTACTCTTTTGTAGGGATTATTGAAAGTCAGATTGCGTTGCGCTAAAAATATAGTGTGTCAGTTTAGTGTTGATCAGAATAAGTAAAGAGAGAAATGTCTGATTACGTTCAGTTCTGCTCAGCTGTTTGAAAATCAAATAACGTAAGAAGTTTATCAGCACAGTAATTCATAATTTTTCTAAGGGGTTGTTTCAACTGTTCTCACAGTTAAAGGATGTGTTGAAAGTGTGGGCCTTGTACCCGGATGTAGGGCTGTACCCATCGCCGTAATGACTTTCTAACCCTTGCAAACACCGTCTGGACCATTTCGAAATTCTTGACTAGGATTGAAAAGCCTCTGCTCCAATTCTTCAGTCTTGTTAACCGGAGTGCCGTACGCTGTAACTTAAATTTGGGGTTCAGATCACGTGATCTTGGAGGCCACAGTACAAGTTCTCTTTGCCCAGTGTACCCTTTGTCATTTCAGCACGTTACATGTCGTCTCACCACAGCAGCAAACTCTACCACTGCTCCATTATGCGTCTACCACATCCTCTGACATCGCTCTGAGGGAACATTCTCAAGCAATCCTGCAAGATTCCTCTGCAGAAACCGCGCGATGTTTACAATGTTGGTTGAAAAATTTATAAACAAAATAGTCAAAGAATTAATAGAACACGAAAAAGCGGAGAGAGTCCATTGAGTATGTTTGGTAATATGTACAGCTCAGTCAGAGGATCACCTAGTACCTCTTACCCCATATTCAGTGAGAAAGATCGCTGATTTTCAGATTCAAGAATAGCTTATGACTTCAAAAACCAACGGCCTTGCCGCAGTGGTAACACCGGTTCCCATCAGATCACCAAAGTTAAGCGCTCTCGGGCTGGGCTAGTACTTGGATGGGTGACCTTCCGGTTTGCCAAGCGCTGTTGACAAGCGGGGTGCCCTCAGCGCTTATGAGGCAAACTGAGGAGCTACTTGATTGAGAAGTAGCGGCTTCGGCCTCGTAAACATATGGCCGGGAGAGCGGTATGCTGGCCACTTGCCCCTCCATCTCCGCATCCAGTGACGCCTGTGGGCTATGGATGACACGGCGGCCAGTCGGTACTGTTGGGCCTCCCAAGGCCTGTTCGGACGGGGTATATGACTTCAAACGTGAGAATTTTGATAACTAAACTCAACATTACGATTGAACCCTGCTTCGTCTGTAAATGAAATGTTATTGTCAAATTAAGGTTACCTACAACCTGTTGTTGTATCCACTGACAGAGCGTTAGGCTAGGACGAAAGTCCGCCTAACTAACGCACTAAATTCGTTGGGGGACGTCGGGTTTATTACATTATGGTGCGTTACGTGTATTCTCCAAAAATACCTGTATTCAACAGACACTAGTGTGAGCCATTCCAGCAAGTTGTGTGGTAAGTCTCCATGCCTAGTTTCCTGTGTCAATGTTAGACTGTTTCAGGCATCACATCTTCAAGCACAGGTATAATTCGTACACAGCCGGCCGCTGTGGGCGTGCGGTTCTAGGCCCATCAGTCCGGAACGGCTCTGCTGCTACGGTCGCAGATTCGAATCCTGCCTCGGGCATGAATGTGTGTGACAGGTTAGTTACGTCTCGGGGACTGATGACCTCAGATGTTAAGTCCCACAATGCTTCGAGCCATTTCAACCATTTAATTCGTGCGCACCTACCCACTCCCCGCATCATGTGAAACGCTCACTGTTTCTCGGCAGCGTTGATGCACCCTTGTAAAGTTTGGCTGGCGGGGCACCTTCGGGCAGCATATGCTTCTTGGTGCGAGTGTGTAGCCTCCCGTGCACTACTGTTAGCTCTGCCGCGTACTCCTCGTTACTATAATGTTCCATGTTACCAGCAACACAAGTACAACACAAATGACGCTCCGCAAACAGCTGACCAGAGTGACACTCTAATGTGTACTGTACTGTCGTACTCTTTTGTTTTGTTTACAACTTCACGACTCCAATATGTGAACAAAGACTACACCATGGACCGGCATACAGTGTTTACACAGAATCACGTCAGTAATCGCTGGTTACCACGAAGTCGCAATTATCTCGCAAGCGATTCGTATCTTGAAATTTTTTGCTTCTGGTATCGTGTACTTCCAACTGTAAGTGTGTACGCCATTAATTATTTATTTTTTTTTTGACTCACCAGTCTTCTGACTGGTTTGGTGCGGCCCGCCACGAATTCCCCTCTTGTGTTAACTCTTCAACTCAGTGTAGCACTTACATCATTCATACCTTGTATAATACGAGGTGCGGCTAGAAAAAAACCGGACTGATGCTGGAAAAAAAATTTATTTACGATTATTTATAATTTCATGTTATCTCCTTCAATGTACTCTCCTGCTCGGTCTCTACACCGCTCCATACGAATTTTCCACTGTTCGTAGCAATGCTGCAGATCATTTTCGGTAAGTCCATACATTACGTCCGTCGCTTTTTCTTTTACTGCTTCAACAGTCTCAAATCTAGTTCCTTTCAAAGCGGACTTGACTTTAGGGAAAAGAAAAAAGTCACAGGGGGCCAAATCAGGTGAGTAGGGTGGATGATCTAAGATGGGAATGTTGTGTTTTGCCAAAAACGTCTTCACTGACAACGCACTGTGAGCTGGGGCATTGTCTTGGTGAAGGATCCATGACTTTTTTCTCCACAAATCGTTCCGTTTTCTCCGTACTCGCTCACGTAGGGTACCCAGGACTCTGATGTAGTAATGCTGATTCACTGTTTGTCCCTCTGGTACCCAATCAATGTGCACAATCCCTTTGATGTCAAAAAAAAAAAAATCATCATTGCCTTGAATTTCGATTTTGACATTCGTGCTTTTTTTTTTGTCGTGGAGAACCAGGAGTTTTCCAATGCATCGATTGGCGTTTCGTTTCGGAATCGTAAGTAAAAAACCACGATTCATCGCAAGTAATAACATTTTGTAAGAAGGTGGGATCACTTTCAATGTTTTCCAGGATGTCAGAACAAATCATTCTTCGGCGTTCCTTCTGTTCAATTGTGAGACACTTTGGAACCATTTTTGAACACACTTTGTTCATGTTGAAACTTTCATGAAGAATCTGCCTAACACTTTCCTTGTCAAGTCCTGTTAACTCAGACACTGCTCAGATTGTTAAACGGCGTTCTTGTCGAACAAGTTTACCGATTTTTTCAATGTTTGCAACAGTTTTTGCTGACAATGGTCTGCCAGTGCGAGTGTCATCACTGGTGTCTTCGCGGCCATCTTTAAATCGTTTAAACCACTCAAACACTTGTGTTCGCGATAAACAATCATCGCCGTACACTTGTTGTAACATTACAAACGTTTCACTTGCAGATTTTCTTAGTATGAAACAAAATTTGATGTTAACACGCTGTTCTTTCTGTACACTCAACATTTTCCGACGCACAGACAAAACGTCAACTACTTAAAACAGACGCCACGGGCAGACTGAGTGCAGGAGGCAGGTGAAACTCGAGCAGTAGGCGGAGCGAGAGTCACGTGACAGGCCACGCGACTTTCAGCCTTCTTGCATTCGTTTTATTGTTTCACCAGTACTAGTCCGGTTTTTTTCTAGCCACACCTCGTATGTTTCGTCATACCAAGTCAGTCAGAGCTACTTGATCATGGAACGAGTCACTACATACTTTACAAAATTATCGACTGATGTCTCGCAGTGGTGTGAAAATTCATTCTGAAAACAATATCCCAGGCAGTGCCTAAGCCGTTTCCACGCAGCACCCTTTTTTCCAACAGTACTTTCACGCATGTCGGAAGGTGCAACCGTCCAAAGAAGAGCGGCGCGTTTCGCCACAGGGTTATTTGGTAAGCGTGATAGCGTCACGGAGATGTTTAGCAAACTCAAGTGGCAGACTCTGCAAGAGAGGCGCTCTGCATCGCGGTGTAGCTTGCTGTCCAGCTTTCGAGAGGGTGCGTTTCTGGATGAGGTATCGAATATATTGCTTCCCCCTACTTATATCTCCCGAGGAGATCACGAGTGTAAAATTAAAGAGATTCGAGCGCGCACGTAAAGTACCCTCCGCCACGCACCGTTGGGTGGTTTGCGGAGTATAAATGTAGATGTATATGTAGAAGGTAGAAGAAGACCTAGCAAAAATGAAGCTTTGTGGCGGGTCGTCATCAGTCACGCTTGCACATCTCAGTCATTACTGCTGTTGCCCGTGAATCGCAAAGGTCACTGCCTTCAGTCCCGGTCGGACCCACAGTTTTAATCTGGTAGAAAGTTGCATTGCACAGCTTATTTCTACAGAATTAAAGGAGCACTTTTTCGAAGCTGCGTAATTGTCTCCCTCTCCAACGCGTAAGTTCAAAATTTGATTCAAAGTAGCCTACTACCTTCGTGTGTAACGGTACAAAAGCATGGCGTCCAGCGGCTTCAGCCTTGGGTTCGACGACGCTTCAAAGAACAAGGTCTCGATACTTGCGAAAAAATGGCCAGACCTCAGAACTTCATGTGACGTTTAAAGTAGTTTAATGACCTGCCGCCCGGAATTGGAAAGAAAGGTCTCAGGTGGTGGCATAAAGGGCGCCAGTGAAACCATCACGCCACAGGAGAACCATAACGCCACAGGAAGGTGTGAAGTACGAGCACCGAAGAAGCAGAAGCATAAGGATCATTTTCTGCTTCGGATCGCGTTCAACTTTCGTCGGATGCTTTTGAATGGTCGCTCGTAGCTCCACCCCATGCACCAGGGCAAAAATCACGGTTGCGGAGCACTACAAAGGGGCGAGATCATGTTCAGCACTGTGATTTCCGTCGACAAATGTGGAATCGCCCAGGAGGTGTCAACAATGCCAAAGGTTGTCAAGAACGTCGTCCTTTTGCTCATCGCAATGCGAACCATCGTTTTCTACAGCGAAATGTGCGGAAATTGTAACACCATAGCTCTAATGTTGTACTGATTTATTTTGCCTTTTGTTTTGTTTAATGTTATAACGTTGAGTTTCTGTAAATGTTGTTGGATTGAATCGATACCATCAGGTTGTTTATTCTTATCTCTATTAAAAACTTTGATGTCTTTTTAGAGTGTAGGAAGTGTAATCTCTGTAATATGTACAATATGAACAAATTATGTGTTTTGTCTTTCTCATACAATCTCTTTGGTTATCTTTAAAATTGAATAATTTGCCGGACGCGGTGGTCTCGCGGTTCTAGGCGCTCCGTCCGGAACCGTGCGACTGCTACGGTCGCAGGTTCGAATCCTGCCTCGGGCATGGATGTGTGTGATGTCCTTAGGTTAGTTAGGTTTAAGTAGTTCTAAGTTCTAGGGGACTGATGACCACAGCACTTGAGTCCCATAGTGCTCAGAGCCATTTGAACCATTTGAATAATTTTATTTAAATAATTTTGTGTAGAACTACCAATATGTGCAAACGATATGTTTTGTTTAAAGTGATTGTTTACTGTTATGCTGCTGACCTTCACTTAGGGTTCTTAGTTATTTTGTATGTAAAAGGTGGTGTGGTTCCCCTCGGAAACGGAACTTTGTAGCGCGCGCAAATTGTGGTTCGCATAGGTAGAAGAGGCGGATTAAGTGTTAGTCGGGGATGAGCTATTGAACCATCAACAGCTCACGAAAAGGTTGTGAATTGTGCTGGTGCCGAGAGGAGCCCTTTGTGCCGTTTTCCAATGTGCCAAAGCCTCAGATGGATGCAGTAACTAGCTGGAATTATGTTTGAATTGATATCTATCATCGCCACCAAGAAATGACAGAGTCCAGCAATTCTACCTGCAAATCCAACTACCAACATGCACTCGCCACCACGTTGCGCATTCACTGAAAAGGAGACTACAAATTGTACAAATGTACAGTGATGGTTTAGCTTATGTGGATGATTTATTTGTTTTCAATTATAAGGTAAACCAAAAGATTATTTATGATAACTTACCTTGATCTATCCTCTGTCACATTTACGCTTAGGATCCTTCCCATGCCAAAGTGATGACCGAGTGTCCTTATTGAAAGAACATTAATGCCTCTTGAACATAGTAAAAAAGGAAGTTATAGTTAATGTGGCAAGAGAGTGAGCTAAAGTAAATAATGTTTGCTGAAAGTAATTTTTCAATTAAACCTGCGTGTTAAAAGTTTGTGGGCTTGCTAAAAAACTAAAGTGAAAAATAGAATATAAAGTAATAAAGTAGTACAAACAAGTATTATAACAGTTTGCTGTCAACTTCAAAATTAAAAGGTTCTTAAAACTGAGGCTTATAAAGTTGTGCTTAGTAAATGATCACATTGCCGCCTGTTGTAAATCGCAAAAGGTGAGTCAGTATTTTACTAATATGTCTATTTTGTGTCTCACTGTAGCAAAAGTTGAAAACTGCAATTGTGGAAAGTTATTTACTCATGCTTGCTAAGCACCTGTTTCTCTCGTCTATTGAAAGCGCATATTAATAGTGTAACAGGAATCCACAGTTTATCCTTTTGCTCATGATAATTAACAATTAATAGAATGACCACTATCTATGAAAACAGTAACTTTTTTTATTCACAGGTCAGTGAGGAAGTGTTTGTTAATGAAATACATTAAACTTTCGTTCTAAATAGAAAAGTATATAGCTGAGAGAGACTTAACCTATGCCCAGTTAATAATTTTGCAGTGAACCACATTTACAATTTTTTTGTCAGATAGAACAATGTTTGAAAAGTAATACTGAACCTATGTCCACTTTATGATTGTACAGTGGATATTACTAGTAACGTTATTGAGACCATTCAGTTTGAGTAAGCCCTGAAGGTAACAGTGTGTATCGTTACCTGTTATATTTATGCAAATAGCTTGCTCTGCTCTAACTGTCAGGTCCAACCTTAACGTTAAAATATACAGGTGCCAGAGTTCATTGCGCTCTCGTGTGACAAAGTATAGGCTGTGTTTGCCCATTGAAGTTACTGATTTTCAGTTTCTTGAACAAGAATGTTACTCATTCTTATGCCTAATTAGGCTGGCGACCGTTTTTATGACCATTTGGACATTGTAGATAGGTAAATTATTGTTTGTTACCGTTTAAATATTTACATAGCCGGTCGGAGTGGCCGAGCGGTTAAAGGTGCTACAGTCTGGAACCGCACGAGCGCTACGGTCGCAGGTTCGAATCCTGCCTCGGGCATGGGTGTGTGTGATGTCCTTAGGTTAGTTAGGTTTAAGTAGTTCTAAGTTCTAGGGGACTTATGACCACAGCAGTTGAGTCCCATAGTGCTCAGAGCCATTTGAACCATTTGAAATATTTACACAATTCTGACTTTCACTTCCGATAAGCCACCACCGTTAGATATATCACACAACTAAATTCCTTTCAGAGGGTAACACTGCACTGTTGTTTTATACCATAATTGCTTTAACAGTTTCATTATTCCAACTGCCTCCAACTTTAAGGTTATGGTATAGCAGTAGCACCAAACGGCGGTGTTATACGTGGCTTTTCCGTGACACGACTATTTGTTCTTTTCGGGCATAGTATGTAATAAACCAAATTTAGTATTTGATTGCACACGCTATGTAAATGCAGTTGCAGTGTTATAAAATCCACAGCCCAAGGAAAGAGGTGGTTTCAATGACGCCCTTTATGCCATCCCCAGAGGCCTTTTCTTTTCATTCTGAGCGCCGGTGTCTCTAAAATGTTTCCCTCGACAAGAAAACTGTGCGATTTCAACAATGGGCGTCACGGTCCGGACCTCCACCGCATAAGTGGCAAAAGAAAGAGTGACATGTGTGCAAGTGTGGCTGTGACGACCTTCCCATTGTGCGCCATGTGCACGGTGGCGTGGGGTAGAATTGTGGTGAAATTTGGTGCCAATGTGACGTCATTAAACGCCTTTGCGGGCCACATAAATTTCCGAGCTGAGGTCTTTTTTTCGAGTGTGACGACTCCTTGCTGTTTGAAGCAGAGCCGAGGGTGAAATCGCAGGGAGCTACGCTTTTGCACCGTTACCGAAGTATACTGTAGGGTCCTTTGAGTCATATTTCAGACAGGGTGTTTCAAAAATGACCGGTATATTTGAAACGGCAATAAAAACTAAACGAGCAGCGATAGAAATACATCGTTTGTTGCAATATGCTTGAGACAACAGTACATTTTCAGGCGGACAAACTTTCGAAATTACAGTAGTTACAATTTTCAACAACCGATGGCGCTGCGGTCTGGGAAACTCTATAGTACGATATTTTCCACATATCCACCATGTGTAGCAATAATATGGCGTAGTCTCTGAATGAAATTACCCGAAACCTTTGACAACGTGTCTGGCGGAATGGCTTCACATGCAGATGAGATGTACTGCTTCAGCTGTTCAATTGTTTCTGGATTCTGGCGGTGCACCTGGTCTTTCAAGTGTCCCCACAGAAAGAAGTCACAGGGGTTCATGTCTGGCGAATAGGGAGGCCAATCCACGCCGCCTCATGTATGTTTCGGATAGCCCAAAGCAATCACACGATCATCGAAATATTCATTCAGGAAATTAAAGACGTCGGCCGTGCGATGTGGCCGGGCACCATCTTGCATAAACCACGAGGTGTTCGCAGTGTCGTCTAAGGCAGTTTGTACCGCCACAAATTCACGAAGAATGTCCAGATAGCGTGATGCAGTAATCGTTTCGGATCTGAAAAATGGGCCAATGATTCCTTTGGAAGAAATGGCGGCCCAGACCAGTACTTTTTGAGGATGCAGGGACGATGGGACTGCAACATGGGGCTTTTCGGTTCCCCATATGCGCCAGTGCCAGTTCTGTTTATTGACGAAGCCGTCCAGGTACTAAAAATAAGCTTCGTCAGTAAATCAAATGCTGCCCACATGCATATCGCCGTCATCAATCCTGTGCACTATATCGTTAGCGAATGTCTGTCGTGCAGCAATGGTAGCGGCGCTGAGGGGTTGCCGCGTTTGAATTTTGTATGGATAGAGGTGTAAACTCTGGCGCATGAGACGATACGTGGACGTTGGCGTCATTTGGACCGCAGCTGCAACACGGCGAACGGAAACCCGAGGCCACTGTTGGATCACCTGCTGCACTAGCTGCGCGTTGCCCTCTGTGGTTGCCGTACGCAGTCGCCCTACCTTTCCAGCACGTTCATCCGTCACGTTACCAGTCCGTTGAAATTTTTCAAACAGATCCTTTATTATATCTTCTGGTAAACCTTGCGGGATGTAAGGTCGTGGTCCATGAAAAGAGTTTCATGGACCACGACCTTACATCCCGCAAGGTTTACCAGAAGATATGTCATCCGGTCGTGAAAGCCTTCATACTAAGATCCTTTATTGTACCGCTTTTCGGTCCTTTGGTTACATTAAACCTCCGTTGAAAACTTCGTCTTGTTGCAACAACACTGTGTTCTAGGCGGTGGAATTCCAACACCAGAAAAATCCTCTGTTCTAAGGAATAAACCATGTTGTCTACAGCACACTTGCACGTTGTGAACAGCACACGCTTACAGCAGAAAGACGACGTACAGAATGGCGCACCCACAGACTGCGTTGTCTTCTATATCTTTCACATCACTTGCAGCGCCATCTGTTGTTGAAAATTGTAACTACTGTAATTTCGAAAGTTTGTCCGCCTGAAAATGTACTGTTGTCCCAAGCATATTGCAACAAACGGTGTATTTCTATCGCTGCTCGTTTAGTTTTTATTGCCGTTTCAAATATACCGGTCATTTTTGAAACACACTGTATTTATGCGTTGAAATGGGAGACATATACGTGGTTTCTAAAAAGTGATCCTTTAAGTCTGCTGTGTATTTTAGATCCTGAAAACAGGCAAGCAAATGGTTTCTACGAGATATATATTGATGTTAGGTCTTAGTCTCTCCACGATAGTTCACTGTTTATTACACTACTGGCCATTAAAATTGCTACTCGACGAAGGTGACGTGCTACAGACGCGAAATTTAACCGACAGGAAGAAGATGCTGTGATGCGCAAGTGATTAGCTTTTCAGAGCATTCACACAAGGTTGGCGCCGGTGGCGACACCTACAACGTGCTGATGTGAGGAAACTTTCCAACCGATTTCTCATAAACAAACAGCAGTTGACAGGCGTTGCCCGGTGAAACGATGTTGTGATGCCTCGTGTAAGGAGGAGAAATGCGTACCATCACATTTCCGACTTTTATAAAGGTCGGATTGTAGCCTCTCGCGATTGCGGTTTATTGTATCGCGACATTGCTGCTCGCGTTGGTCGAGATCCAATGACTGTTAGCAGAATACTGAATCGGTGGATTCAGGAGGGTAATACGGAACGCCGTGCAGTCTACGCATTCCGATACACTTTCTCACATATCCTGGCCGAGCGGTTCTAGGCTCTTCAGTCTGGAACCGCACGACCGCTCCGGTCGCAGGTTCGAATCCTGCCTCGGGCATGGATGTGTGTGATGTCCTTAGGTTAGTTAGGTTTAAGTAGTTCTAAGTTCTAGGGGACTGATGACCTCAGATATTAAGTCCCATAGTGCTCAGAGCCATTTGAACCACCCCAAAAGGTAGGGAACGGAAGTGTTACGGCGTAAAGTCAAGCGCAGACACGCCAGTCTGGCACGGTAGAGCAGAGACGGCTTTGACAAGACGTCAGCCAATTGCACGCTCACCGACCCTTCTTCAGGACGACAACGCGACAACAGCGGCCCATATGCGAAGACAACATAACCGGCGCGCCCGACTGGTCGCGGCCCAATTGAACAGCAGCCTCAAGACTAGCGAGCTGCATAGAAGCTTCAAAACTCATCACTTCGCTTGAACCCTATATGTATCAGATTTTGCAATCGTTATTACTGAAGAAACTTGACTATTCCGTATGTCGCCCTTTGCTTGCGACATATTTGTGCAACACAAAGTTAAGTATTGTAATTGGTCATTTTGTAATAAAACTCATTAATACGATTTGTTTGAATGGTGTGTAGCGATCCGAGAAAGTAAGTTTCCTAGGCACCCAGTCTTCGACGACTAGGAAGCATTTAACAGGAACCATATTTAGAAAAGTGCGTAGTTGCCTAGTGCTGAGGTAGAATTGCGTTGAAGCTAGCTTCCAGTGTGGGCGTCAAACCGCAAGGGCCATTTTTCGCACCCGCCGTACGACACCTACATAGTTACCTGTCATATTTCAATCATCACCTGCTGTTCATAGGATTCAAGACTACACCATAGCTGAAGACAGATCGGTGCAAGTGAACAACTATTGCCGCACACTATCTTCATACTGCAGATTATATACAGTACAATCTCTCTAGCCTGTCACCCTCGTCACTGGTGTATGTGTCCGCTCGCAAAAAATTCGGCTCAGAAAGTGCAGAAAAACGGATTTACATTAAAATAAATAATTTCTGTAAGTATGTATATTATTCTCTACAGCAAAAATTGCTATAAAGCGCACAAAAGGTGTTACTATTACACACTGAAAAAGAGCTATACTGAACAGTATGTACACTCCTGGAAATGGAAAAAAGAACACATTGACACCGGTGTGTCAGACCCACCATACTTGCTCCGGACACTGCGAGAGGGCTGTACAAGCAATGATCACACGCATGGCACAGCGGACACACCAGGAACCGCGGTGTTGGCCGTCGAATGGCGCTAGCTGCGCAGCATTTGTGCACCGCCGCCGTCAGTGTCAGCCAGTTTGCCGTGGCATACGGAGCTCCATCGCAGTCTTTAACACTGGTAGCATGCCGCGACAGCGTGGACGTGAACCGTATGTGCAGTTGACGGACTTTGAGCGAGGGCGTATAGTGGGCATGCGGGAGGCCGGGTGGACGTACCGCCGAATTGCTCAACACGTGGGGCGTGAGGTCTCCACAGTACATCGATGTTGTCGCCAGTGGTCGGCGGAAGGTGCACGTGCCCGTCGACCTGGGACCGGACCGCAGCGACGCACGGATGCACGCCAAGACCGTAGGATCCTACGCAGTGCCGTAGGGGACCGCACCGCCACTTCCCAGCAAATTAGGGACACTGTTGCTCCTGGGGTATCGGCGAGGACCATTCGCAACCGTCTCCATGAAGCTGGGCTACGGTCCCGCACACCGTTAGGCCGTCTTCCGCTCACGCCCCAACATTGTGCAGCCCGCCTCCAGTGGTGTCGCGACAGGAGTGAATGGAGGGACGATTGGAGACGTGTCGTCTTCAGCGATGAGAGTCGCCTCTGCCTTGGTGCCAATGATGGTCGTATGCGTGTTTGGCGCCGTGCAGGTGAGCGCCACAATCAGGACTGCATACGACCAAGGCACACAGGGCCAACACCCGGCAACATGGTGTGGGGAGCGATCTCCTACACTGGCCGTACACCACTGGTGATCGTCGAGGGGACACTGAATAGTGCACGGTACATCCAAACCGTCATCGAACCCATCTTTCTACCATTCCTAGACCGGCAAGGGAACTTGCTGTTCCAACAGGACAGTGCACGTCCGCATGTATCCCGTGCCACCCAACGTGCTCTAGAAGGTGTAAGTCAACTACCCTGGCCAGCAAGATCTCCAGATCTGTCCCCCATTGAGCATGTTTGGGACTGGATGAAGCGTCGTCTCACGCGGTCTGCACGTCCAGCACGAACGCTGGTCCAACTGAGGGGCCAGGTGGAAATGGCATGGCAAGCCGTTCCACAGGACTACATCCAGCATCTCTACGATCGTCTCCATGGGAGAATAGCAGCCTGCATTGCTGCAAAAGGTGGATACACACTGTACTAGTGCCGACATTGTGCATGCTCTGTTGCCTGTGTCTATGTGCCTGTGGTTCTGTCAGTGTGATCATGTTATGTATCTGACCCCAGGAATGTATCAATAAAGTTTCCCCTTCCTGGGACAATGAATTCACGGTGTTCTTATTTCAATTTCCAGGAGTGTATTTACTGTACTGTACTGATCATACGGTGTATATGTACAGTACTGTAAAAACTGAAGGTAGCCTTTATAGAAGTGAAACAGAAATACCTAGAAAGAAAGTCAGTTATAGATTTTTGTGCACCAGATAAAATTCTAGATTAGCTGCAGTGTTTCTCCATTTCTTGATCCACAAACGGTCCATAGATGTTGCGGTTGAGTTTTACTCGGTATACTGAAGGGCAATATGAAAAGTGTTCTTGGTGTCGGTGAGTGGAATCCGGATAGGGACTTCGTCATCATCACCATCTGAGTCCTCGTTCACATTATCTTCACCTTTTTTCTTTTCTAAAAACAGCGGCAATAATCTGGCTGTCATCGAGGTCTGCAGTAGTTTCACAGGCTTTGTCACATTGGGCAGTCCACTCCTCAACTTCACTGGCAGGGACTTTCGGTTATACCGTTTGTAGATCTTTATCGATTTTGTTTTGCTCGCCTTCCATCTGGTCACTTTCGGTCGTAATTTCCGGTTAAAGCTTACAGCAAGATTTTCGCACCGGGTCTGGTTTTAGCTCCTCCCATGACTCAGCGATCGTATAGATAGCGTCTTTGACGTTGAGGAATTTCGTAGCATCATGTGCGTTAAAACCTTCTTGGAACTTTTCTAAAATTGAGCTGATGATCTTTCTGCTATACCACCTCTTTAACTATTCTGTCACCCTGATCCGTTGGTTGGATAAGTGACGCCCACCTGAGCAGATTTTTCACTGCCGTAATAAGCTGGGAAAGCCGGCCGGTGTGGCCGAGCGGTTCTAGGCGCTTCAGTCTGGAACCGCGCGACCGCTACGGTCGCAGGTTCGAATCCTGCCTCGGGCATGGATGTGTGAGGTGTCCTTGGGTTTAAGTAGTTCTAAGTTCTAGGGGACTGATGACCTCAGATGTTGAGTGCCGTAGTGCTCAGAGCCATTTAAGCTGGGAAGCAAGATAAGTTAATAACGTTT
Source organism: Schistocerca serialis cubense (assembly GCF_023864345.2). Lineage (NCBI taxonomy): Eukaryota > Metazoa > Arthropoda > Insecta > Orthoptera > Acrididae > Schistocerca > Schistocerca serialis. The sequence continues at coordinate 1,230,386,010 of NC_064638.1, read as the reverse complement.
CTGCCCGCATCTCGTGGTCGTGCGGTAGCGTTCTCGCTTCCCACGCCCGGGTTCCCGGGTTCGATTCCCGGCGGGGTCAGGGATTTTCTCTGCCTCGTGATGGCTGGGTGTTGTGTGCTGTCCTTAGGTTAGTTAGGTTTAAGTAGTTCTAAGTTCTAGGGGACTGATGACCATAGATGTTAAGTCCCATAGTGCTCAGAGCCATTTGAACCATTTTTTTGAACCAATAACGTTTCTAAACACCCTAGGATTATCACACTTGCCAATAACGAGCAGGGGAAGCTAGTGTGTACCATGAGCGTTTCAGAAGAGAGCAACGGTTAGCTTTTTTCCCGTTTTATAAGTTTCGTTCCTGTCACGGTTTCATTTTATGTAGCTAGCGTTTTGCTTGGCAGCATTTTGCAGCTTAGGCATATCTCGTCTGTGTTACAGACTTGGCTAGGTAACACTTCATTTTCTTCCACAGTTTTTGAAACTTCACAGAAAACTCCTTAGCCGCCTCGGCATCATCATTGCATTCGGTTTCCTTCGATTGATGGAAACCGAACGCCATGACGGGTTTTCCAGTGAGGAATCCAGCCTTCAGTAGCAGCAAACGCACTTCCAGCTTTTACTTTTTTGTACACAGGTGTTGCCTTTTCTTTTATAATTTGCCCGGATATCGAGGTTGCTTTCCTTCTTGCTTAGTGGAACCATATCCGCAATGCGTTTTCAAGAATTTCAAGTGAAAGCTTTTTCAAACTTTTGCGATTCTTAAGAGCGTTTTCACCATGGACATGGACATGATTCAATGCCGTTCCGATTTCTTCTCTAATCTTTTACTGTCGCAACGCCGACATTGAGTTTCTTGGCGGTTTTTTGAGTAATTTCCCTTTGTCCAATCTTCGTAGAAGTGCTCATTTTTCATTTAATGAGAGAGTAACGTGTTTACGTTTCATTCCTGACGTGTTGAGAAAACACCCACAGCTCTACAGTACACAGAATGTAAAGTACTTGCAGTGCTGTAGCAAAGACAGAACAATGTCGTAAAACCACTGAACAATAAGCATTAAAAACTTCACAGTCCACTACTGTACAAAACACGGGAAACGACAAAAACGATGTGAGAGATGACGGAGCACTGAAACGGACAAGCGTTAACAACAATTACCTGTAAACAGCAATACAGTAGACAACAATGGCGAGACGAGCAGTGAGTCGCCGCCACGAGTCTGGACAAGTTCGGCTCGAGCACGGTCCTATCAACTGGAAGGGCGGACCACCCGAAACCGGACGAGAGGGGTCTGTATTTGCTTTGTGCATGAAAGCCACGTCGTAGCGGCAGCTACATTCGACATTGAGGTTCATATGTTTAACGCCAAGTACATTTGATCAATACACAACAAAGTTAGCAACCACCCTAGGGGGGTATAGCGGTGGATGATGGAAGAAAATCCCTTTACGTCTGGTCTGACCTTTACGTTGTCTCCTAGTGCAATGTACCAACTGACCCTAGAGACGCTAACAAGGGGAGGCCGCCAATTGTGAAATTCAGATTCGATTCATACTGCGCATAATAAAAGCTCATGGCTAGAGGTATAATGTGGCAAAGCACCAAGATGCACTTCTCAGCCGTTGTCGAGAAAATCGACAGTTAAAAGAAACCGTTGTGGTGAAATACTCTCTACGATTAATAGTTTTCTACAGTGTCGTGGCGCAGCGGTAAGCGCTCGGGACAATCCGAAGGTCGCCGGATCGAATCTCGCGCCATGGAACATTTTTTTATTCATAGTTTTTTGTAATTCAAAATATATATATATATATATATATATATAAATAAAACTATTAATGAATTACTTATACATGTTGGTGAAGGCGGATCGCTCTCCAATTGTACCGCCTCCATTTTTGCGTTTGTTTAACAGGGTGTACCAAAACTCTCACGTCCGCACTGATTTTCGACGATGTTATAACTTGCGCTAGGGACCGCATCTACCTTCTTTCGAAGTTAGCAGGCAACTACGCTGTTATGCGGCGGCTCGTTTCGGCCCATTCAACATCTGTCCTTCAAGTGTAACGAGCGAGTAACGGAGTTTATATTTCATACCTGCCACAGCAAATTTGTGTTCGTGGGGTTTCTATTCTAATTCGAACGTTTGACTTACGCTATACGTATTCGTTTCGGAATATCGTTTCTACGTCTTCCGTTAACTATACGTGGTTAACATTATGAAGACAATTAATAACATTTGTGAAATACAACTTTGTTTGCGGAAAACATAATGGTGTTCGAAGTCGCCAGTTTTTCCATGGTGTGTGTGTGTGTGTGTGTGTATACACACATTTGAATTACAAAAAACAAATACAAAAAAAAGTTGCATGGCGCGAGATTCGATCCGTCGACTTTCGAATTACGAACCCGAGCGCTTACCGCTGCGCCACGACGCTGTAGAAAATTATTAATCGTAGAGAGTATTTCACCGCAACGGTTTCTTTTAACTCGATTTTCTCGACAACGACTGAGAAGTGCATCTTGGTGCTTTGCCACATTACACCTCTGGCCATGAGCTTTTATTATGCGCAGTATGAATTGAATCTGAATTTCACAAATGGCGGCCTCCCCTTGTAGGACAAAATACGTGTAACATTACACCAGGTAATTCTTTGCGCCCACATACCGTGTTTTAGTACGACATCACGAGAAACAAACAAGGAAAGAGAAAACACGTTACAGACCAGACCATCGTATTTTCTCAGAATGGGCAACGTTGGCGCTCTCGGGAACAGATCAGTCGGTCCACGTTGCGCAGCGTGCTACCGCCGCTTGCTCTCGCGGCAGAGTGACTGCCTCGCGGGACAGCAGGTCATTTACCGGGATCGTAAAGCCGGCGCACTCTAACAGCGCCATTGTCCATAAAGCGCGTTTCTTACCGCCGCTGCCCTCGGCGCTAAGCGTCGCCATAAACGTCTGGACCGATGGAACGACTCCAGCTCATTTGTCAGCCGCCGTGGGTAGCCGCTTCCAGCGTTCAGCTCTCATAATTACCGGCGTTACCTTGCTCGCTCCCTGGCTCGGCTTACCGGAGTTGGCGTCTACACCTTACCAGCCCTGCTTGACCACCTATCTGATGCTCCTGAACCGCCGCTGCCTAAACGTTCGTTCTGCAAATCCTGGACGAGATTGTGCTATGCGAGCCGGCCAATGTGGCCGAGCGGTTCTAGGCGCTACAGTCCTCCCTCGGGCATGGATGTGTGTGAGGTCCTTAGGTTAGTTAGGTTTAAGTAGTTCTACAGGGTGTTTCAAAAATGACCGGTATATTTGAAACGGCAGTAAAAACTAAACGAGCAGCGACAGAAATACACCGTTTGTTGCAATATGCTTGGGACAACAGTACATTTTCAGGCAGACAAACTTTCGAAATTACAGTAGTTACAATTTTCAACGACAGATGGCGCTGCGGTCTGGGAAACTCTATAGTACGATATTTTCCACAATCCACCATGCGTAGCAATAATATCGCGTAGTCTCTGAATGAAATTACCCGAAACCTTTGACAACGTGTCTGGCGGAATGGCTTCACATGCAGATGAGATGTACTGCTTCAGCTGTTCAATTGTTTCTGGATTCTGGCGGTACACCTGGTCTTTCAGGTGTCCCCAGCGGTTCATATCTGGCGAATAGGGAGGCCAATCCACGCCGCCTCCTGTATGTTTCGGATAGCCCAAAGCAATCACACGATCATCGAAATATTCATTCAGAAAATTAAAGACGTCGGCCGTGCGATGTGGCCGGGCACCATCTTGCATAAACCACGAGGTGTTCGCAGTGTCGTCTAAGGCAGTTTGTACCGCCACAAATTCACGAAGAGTGTCCAGATAGCGTGATGCAGTAATCGTTTCGAATCTGAAAAATGGGCCAATGATTAGTTTGGAAGAAATGGCGGGCCAGACCAGTACTTTTTGAGGATGCAGGGACGATGGGACTGCAACATGGGGCTTTTCGGTTCCCCATATGCGCCAGTTCTGTTTATTGACGAAGCCGTCCAGGTAAAAATAAGCTTCGTCAGTAAACCAAATGCTGCCCACATGCATATCGCCGTCATCAATCCTGTGCACTATATTGTTAGCGAATGTCTCTCGTGCAGCAATGGTAGCGGCGCTGAGGGGTTGCCGCGTTTGAATTTTGTATGGATAGAGGTGTAAACTCTGGCGCATGAGACGACACGTGGACGTTGGCGTCATTTGGACCGCAGCTGCAACACGGCGAACGGAAACCCGAGGCCGCTGTTGGATCACCTGCTGCACTAGCTGCGCGTTGCCCTCTGTGGTTGCCGTACACGGTCGCCCTACCTTTCCAGCACGTTCATCCGTCACGTTCCCAGTCCGTTGAAATTTTTCAAACAGATCCTTTATTGTATCGCTTTTCGGTCCTTTGGTTACATTAAACCTCCGTTGAAAACTTCGTCTTGTTGCAACAACACTGTGTTCTAGGCGGTGGAATTCCAACACCAGAAAAATCCTCTGTTCTAAGGAATAAACCATGTTGTCTACAGCACACTTGCACGTTGTGAACAGCACACGCTTACAGCAGAAAGACGACGTACAGAATGGCGCACCCACAGACTGCGTTGTCTTCTATATCTTTTACATCACTTGCAGCGCCATCTGTTGTTGAAAATTGTAACTACTGTAATTTCGAAAGTTTGTCCGCCAGAAAATGTACTGTTGTCCCAAGCATATTGCAACAAACGGTGTATTTCTATCGCTGCTCGTTTAGTTTTTATTGCCGTTTCAAATATACCGGTCATTTTTGAAACATCCTGTAAGTTTTAGGGGACTGATAACCTCAGATGTTACGTCCCATAGTGCTCCGAGCCATTTGAACCATTTTTGTGCCCTGCGAAGCTCGTGCTCGCTTTAAAAGGTGTGAAAAGACACCGCGTGTGCTCCTATCCGGGAGGAGATGATGTAACATTCCGCTTCTCCTCTCGTTGCAGTGCAATGTCACGAAAGCGAGTCAGTTCCGCGACCCACACGAAACAGTCTTTGTGTCACATCCCGCTTTGTTATTTAGTTAGGTACTTGTTCCATAGATCAGGGCTTCCCAACGTGTGGTCTGCGGACCCCTTAGCGTCTTTCTAGGGGGTCCGCGGCCACCTTTCACCAAATAGTGTAAAATAATGAGTGAAATTATTGAATAAAGATGTGAAAATCAAATTCATCACTATTTTTTTTTTCGTGTGAAAAACATGTTTACTTTTACTTTAGGTCGTACTCCCAACCAGCCTTTGCGATTCTTAAGTGAGAAGGCATACACAGTTTAGTGCCGGAGAATGCGGCTTCTCTGATCGACTGTTTCGCAACAATATGGGGGGCGTTTGTGCGCCGGCTCACGGCGCTAGATGCGCTGAAACCTTTTACGCATGCGCGGAGCGAGCTTTGTCAACCAATCAGCGAACAGTTTGGACGTGACGTTGATTACTCTTTGAGGAAGGTAGCTCTAACGTGTGAAATGTCAATTACAAAGTAATTTTAATCAGGCTACAGTGTGTTGAAAAAAGGGAGTAAATCCACTAGCAAGTGTCTGGATACAGTGGGAATTCAAATTGTATCGTTAATTTCAAGTTGTTTTCATTCATCTCTAAACCAACGACTATTGATACTTCGGGAGGGGGGGGGGGGGGGGGGGAGTCATTTGGTGGAACATGGCAATTGCATTAAGAAGCTTTCAGTTCCCATGGGTTTCGCTCTGAAATTTAAAGTTACTGTGCTCTTGACTGATTAGGGGTCCGCCATGGATTTTCGAATGAAGAAGGGGTCCGCCAGCTGAAAAGGTTGGGAAGCCCTGCCATAGGTCATTTGAACAAATCTATTACCTAAATGTTTGCTGTATAAGTATACATAAATGAACAATTTCAATGATGAAATATTCTACAGTTGTAAAAAATTATTTATTTCTCAAAAGGAAAACACAGCCCGGTTTTAGGACATTATCCCATATTCAGGAGTATATTGAAATGTGAATCCACGAAGGGTGCATAACTGAGTTTCAAACCAGAAAGCCTCTTGCAGAAGAGGACAATAGTCAGCGATCGCCCCACACATGATTCATATGAAGATAGAAAGGCTGTTTCCCGAACACAGTGCTGCATGGACATCCATCTGACCCGTACGAAGCAAAAGCCAAAGTTGGGTTTTAATAAGCACCTGAAGATGTTATACGTATCCTGAAGCCATTTTATGCTTTCCTTATTAGAAATGAGCAGTTTCTACAACTGCAGCGTGTAACACGCCCGGGAGGAAATCGTGTAGATACGCAGTACTTACAAAAGCTAGCCTTTAGCACTCGAGACTGTACAAATACTCCCTAGACACAGGAACGGCGCTGGATATTTAGCGACCGTGTCCCTAAAGCCACGTACCTGGTCCTTTCCGCGGTGGTTGATCTCTTATTCTCTGCACTACCTGCTTGGATGTGTCCTTTATTAACTGTTGTCTAGCAGGGAGAGGAGCCACTCACACCAACAATACCAAATCTGTCTGGTTGAATTCACTGTATTCTGTTAAACAATCGCACAGGGCGAGGCTGCACTGTTCACAATTAAGATTTCTCCACAATGGACTTGATCATTGTTTGTACTCCAAGTACGTGTCCGTTGTAAGTATAAAGGTTGCTGTGTAAATGATGGCATCCAGTGCAAAAACACTGTTCATAGAACACAACGGATGTTTTATCAGTCGACGGTTGGCACACTTCCTCCAACAGTACTAAACAAGTCAAAAGCTTATAACACGAGCGTGCGAGTGACCGAATCTCGACGCGAATGCTCCATAAAATTTCGGGTACGATATGCGAATGAGAAAGTACCTGCGCTTGTGACAGTCAGCCAGTCAAAACTATATCTGTTTCTTTCACTTAGAACTTTCAGTTAGGATCATACCAGTCCACATTATTTTTCCGTAACAGTCGCTACGCAGTTGATTGCTGTTCTGCCGACACGACGCACGAAACCGAGAAACATCGCCTTTTAGTAGTAGTAGTAGTAGTAGTAGTAGTAGTAGTGGCAGTAGCTTTGTTCACCCGTAGATCTCTTTTTACAGGGATATAGGACATGTCGATGGAGAAGAAATAAAAACTTTGAGGTTCGCCGATGACATTGTAATTCTGTCAGAGACAGCAAAGGACTTGGAAGAGCAGTTGAATGGAATGGACAGTGTCTTGAAAGGAGGATATAAGATGAACATCAACAAAAGCAAAACAAGGATAATGGAATGTAGTCTAATTAAGTCGGGTGATGCTGAGGGAATTAGATTAGGAAATGAGGCACTTAAAGTAGTAAAGGAGTTTTGCTATTTGGGGAGCAAAATAACTGATTATGGTCGAAGTAGAGAGGATATAAAATGTAGGCTGGCAATGGCAAGGAAAGTGTTTCTGAAGAAGAGAAATTTGTTAACATCCAGTATTGATTTAAGTGTCAGGAAGTCATTTCTGAAAGTATTCGTATGGAGTGTAGCCATGTATGGAAGCGAAACGTGGACGATAAATAGTTTGGACAAGAAGAGAATAGAAGCTTTCGAAACGTGGTGCTACAGAAGAATGCTGAAGATTAGATGGGTAGATCACATAACTAATGAGGAAGTATTGAATAGGATTGGGGAGAAGAGAAGTTTGTGGCACAACTTGACCAGAAGAAGGGATCGGTTGGTAGGACATGTTCTGAGGCATCAAGGGATCACCAATTTAGTATTGGAGGGCAGCGTGGAGGGTAAAAATCGTAGAGGGAGACCAAGAGATGAATACACTAAGCAGATTCAGAAGGATGTAGGTTGCAGTAGGTACTGGGAGATGAAAAAGCTTGCACAGGATAGAGTAGCATGGAGAGCTGCATCAAATCAGTCTCAGGACTGAAGACCACAACAACAACAACAGGACATGTCGAAGTATTTACAAGTTTAGATCAATTTAAATAAGTTAATTCGTATACAAATATATTTACAAACTTCTAGTTAGAGACAATCATTAGATTTACTCCTGGTATGCAATACTTTTTTTACAAACAACTTATTAAATAATGTAATGCCACACTGTTCACTCATATCTCACCATCAGTTGGTTCAAATGGCTCTGAGCACTATGGGACTCAACTGCTGAGGTCATTAGTCCCCTAGAACTCAGAACTAGTTAAACCTAACTAACCTAAGGACATCACAAACATCCATGCCCGAAGCAGGATTCGAACCTGCGACCGTAGCGGTTCCAGACTGCAGCGCCTTTAACCGCACGGCCACTTCGGCCGGCTCACCATCAGTCACTGCACACACTATACAAACATTATTTCATGACACTTCACTCACCACACACACACACACACACACACACACACACACACACACACACACTGGTGATATCTGGGCCATTTTCTTTACCGCAACTTCCCATTTGCTATCCTGAAAAACTGAGTCAGCATCCTTCCATAATGAGTGAGATGTTGAGCTCAGGAAGAGGTGCTAGTATTGTGTTATGAATAGCTTGGGGGTAAGTATTTCTAGAAAGATGAAAAAAAGGACGAAAAAGAAACAAAGTTAAGGTATTATGTGGAATGTTGGATGTTTTATAATCATTATTATTGTTATTTATTTGTATAACATTTGTTTTACCAAACCCCTACTCTGTTTTATTTAAAAAATCCTTCAATGCATAAAATGTATGGCATAAGAGGTACTTTTCAGCTGCATTTTTAAATAAGTGTATTTTTTCAATTTCTTTAATCTCTTTTGGTAATTTAATGTACAGTTTTATTGCTTGGTAGAAAATGCTGTTTTGAGTTTTATGTTTATTTTTTCTTGGTAAATGTAAGTTGCGTTATCTCTTGTTGCCGGCCGGTGTGGTCGAGCGGTTCTAGGCGCTTCAGTCTGGAACCGCGCGACTGCTACGGTCGCAGGTTCGAATCCTGCCTCGGGCATGGATGTGTGTGATGTCCTTAGGTTAGTTAGGTTTAAGTAGTTCTAAGTTCTAGGGGACTGATGACCTGAGATGTTAAGTCCCATAGTGCTCAGAGCCATTTGAACCATTTATCTCTTGTTGCATGGTCATGGACAGAGCTGTTTGTGCAGTAATTACCAATGTTATTTTTGATGTGTACAACTGACTGGTAAATGTATTCACATGGAGCAGTTAAAATTCCCAATGTTTTGAACATACCTTTACAATGAACTCGACTAGTATTTTTGGTTATTATTCTTATGGCTCTTTTCTGGAGTTTGAAAACTGTGTTCATGTTTTTGGAGACACATTAATACTGCGTCGTGCACATTGAATTAAACGCAAAAATTGTGTGATAAATATTTACAATTACTTCACCGTAACTTACAAGATAAGCGCTGCGGGCACGGTATCAATACAATACTCCGCCCACACTCCACGAAAGCTATGCCACGACTGCCCACTGTTGCTCTGCGGTCGGCACAGGCGACTGTCGGTAGTCAGCGATACAATTCTATGCTTACAAGCGGATTTTATTATTGATGATGAATAACAGTTGTAGATGACCCGTCAAGAGGACTGTGTGACAAAAAAATCATGAATAAATTACAAATTAAAAACTGTATTTTTGTTTACTGGCTGCCAGTTTTTAAATAGAAATACGTCAGTGGAATGGAAGGAGTTGTCGAGGAGAATTCATTTTAAGTTAGATTTAAAAGTGCCAACGGCCTTGCCGCAGTGGTAACATCGGTTCCCGTCAGATCACTGAAGTTAAGCGCTGTCGGGCTGGGCTAGCACTTAGATGGGTTACCATCCGGTCTGCCGAGCGCTGTTGGCAAGCGGGGTTCGTTCACCCCTTGTGAGGCAAACCGAGGAGCTACTTGATTGAGAAGTAGCGGCTCCCGTCTCGGACACTGACAAACGGCGGGGAGAGCGGTGTGCTGACCACATGCCTCTCCATACCCGCATCCAGTGACGCCTGTGGTCTGAGGATGACACGGCGGCCGGTCGGTACCGTTGGGTCTTCATGGCCTGTTCGGGAGGAGTTTTTTCAGTTTTATAAGTACTTTCGTTACCTATCAGAGGCTTAACGTTACTGGGAAATGGGCAAAAATTTCTGTTGCTACATATTGAACTACTTTCTGACGTACTGACAGCGTGAATAATGGGTAATAAAGGCCATATTTCGCTTTCAGTGTCCTGGTGGAAGTCTTATCTTCTCTTCGAGTTGTTACGCTCCGTCTACAGCAGTGGTGTAGCGGTAAACAGCACGTCATCTGAATGAAACGTCTCGCAGTCGAAACTGCTGATCGCCTAAAGTTTGATAGCGCATTTCGTCTTAATAATGAAGTCTTGAGTGTAATGGTAGCACATCTATAACGTTTTACACTTCTTGACACATCGGTAACAACACATGCACCCAGTAACACTTGTGCGACAGATTTCTTGGCAGACTGCCTTTGAACGTGGCATGTGTCAGACCTCTCCAGGACCCACTTGCTGGCATCCGGTAGAGGCTGTCGCAACGGAGCTGGGGTCATTCACCCTGTGCCTAAAGTGCCAGCCACCGCTCATCGGTTTGGAGAGTATAAAATGCGTAGCTGTTGAATGATGTTCCAAAATAAAAGCCTATGATTTGCGTTTCACAATCGATAACTGTGCAATCAGCTATCCACTTTTATAGAATGAGCATTGTGTTATATAAATATGCAAGACGTGGGTATGGCTGAAAATTAATTTTGTTTTTTGTGATTTTATAGTTTGTGATCCAAGCAGAATACCTCATTACGTTGTTTTATGTTATTATTAATCCCTTATATTTCATTTCTTTCTTTTTAGAAGCGGTTTTTGTCAAGTCACAGTCAGTTACTGTGGCGTAATGACTTTTATTGTTGCGGTTTGATTTCTGAGGGTAAATATACGATAAACCGTGTAAATATCTTGCAGTGCATGCTCTATAGCAACAAGGCACACTGCACATTTTGAGGTCCACATACGAATTCATGGAGGACTTAACTTATATTCCAGTTACTGAATTAGATTGAAACTAACAATACTGAACAGTTTTCAAGCTAATCAGAGTGGATGGAGGTTTCTAACGTCGTTGTCGCAGGTCGCAGGTTCGAATCCTGCCTCGGGCATGGATGTGTGTGTTAGGTTAAGTTCTAGGGGACTGATGACCTCAGATGTTAAGTCCCATAGTGCTCAGAGCCGTTTGAACCATTTTTTGAATTGCTATTACACAGATTTAACACAGAGGAACTATATTTACTCGATAACTATTCTCCAGCAACATGGGTTCTCCTTGACGAATAAAACTCAAATTCGTATTGTTGGCGATGGAATCGAAGTTCTTCAGAGACATTTGCATGGTAAAGAAGCTTTTTATTCACAAAACAGACATCTATGACCATTAACACAAAGTACTGTGTCGAGAATGTGAGAAGACTTAGCGTGTAAAGGTTCTCTTCAGATTTTTTTAAAGAGTTTCTTCTAACAATCTACAGTTGCATTAAATAAACCGGATCATGAAACTTTCCTGGCAGATTAAAACTGTGTGCCGACCGAGACTCGAACTCGGGACCTTCGCCTTTCGCGGGCAAGTGCTCTACCAACTGAGCTACCCAAGCACGACTCACGACGCGTCCCCACAGCTTAAATTCTGCCAGTTCCTCGTCTCCTACCTTCCAAGCATCACAGAAACTCTTCTGCGAACCTTGCAGAACTAGCACTCTTGGAAGAAAGGATATTGCGGATACATGGCTTATCCACTGCCTGGGGGATGTTTCCAAAACATCTGCTGAAGCTGTGGGGACGGATCACGAGTCGTCCTTGAGTAGCGCAGTTGGTAGAGCACTTGTCCGCGAAAGGCAAAGGTCCTGAGTTCGAGTCTCGGCCTGGTACATCGTTTTAATCTGGCGGGAAAGTTTCATATCAGAGCGCACTCCGCTGCAGAGTGAAAATCTCATTCTGAAAACGGATCATAGGACCGTAGAGTCGATTGGTCTGCACTGCGATCAAACCTCAAAACTTACACCGCCCCTGCATCACATGTGTGAAACGACAGAGCTAACGAGTTGCTGCTGGGATCTGGTGTATGTCATTGCATTATTTCTCGTTTAGCCTCATAAAGCAACATTTGAGTTAAGTGCAGTTGTTACTTACCTAAAGTACGGCAATCCTAGAGTAAAACCATTAAATTTTCTGCCTCAGTGTCTCACGTTACACGGTGATTATGTAGCACAATTCATCGAAGTGGAAATGGAAGGCCAAGTGAACATAGCGGAACAATTCAGGACCGCATGCGAAAGTAACTGCGCTGTCACAGGATGGACAGATGTTGACAAGCATATTACCATACCTTAGCTGTGCTAGGGGCAGTTATGTAGCGAAATGCTTGTCGTGCTCAGCTTGTACGGGGTGTCAGGTGGGAGATGTGAGAGCCTTTGGTTTTTAAGCAGCGTTATCCTCTGAAACTTTCTGAAGTCGCCTCTCAGGCTGTCTGTTTTTCAGGCGTTCAATTACATTTAATGTTGAAGTCCTCATTTTTGAAGTTTTCCATCGTGGAAGGGGGCTGTTAATGCCGGTGTTACATAGTTTCAGCACAGTAATAGCAAATATACTGATATTGGTTTCCGTTCATGCAGCGTATGACGTATGAAATACTGAGGTACACAATTTTCCATCACGATTACAATTTCCCCAAAATACAAAGGAATAAAACAGTTACTTTGACAGTCTACAGCGAAAGCTTATTTCAAGGGAATAAAAAGTAATTGGACACCAACCTTCCCTGACATGTCACGGAACAGTAAAGTATGAAACACTTTGCCTAGCGAAATCGACTGTGTCTATGTGCAGTCTTGTGCCAGATACAAACAGTATTTCATGACCACCACGAGAATACAGAATCTCGCGCGAGACAGTGTGCTACGTTGGATGTACGGATCCAGTCACGCACGTTTCCAGCTACGAAAACGCATTTTTCTTGCCTCTACCGTAGTCAAGACTTTGCAATGTCGTAGGTATTGTTTAGTTGCTCTGCTGTTATGACAGTGATTTGCGGATGTGGGAGTGACTGATCCTGCTTTACTTGATTTTATCAGCTCGATGAAATATTCTAAATAGTTCCCACTTAAAATATAACATTGGGTTAGTAAAGTAAACTATTTCATTCCAAAAAGGTCGTTTCGTTTATAAGCTACGCCTGCCCTCACGTTTCAGGTTGTGAGTTATGTACTTCACCTACGATTATGGCAATGAGAGAGTGTTTACTGAAGCAATGCCTTGTACACATAATTTAAAAGAAAAATGTTCAAATGAGTGTGAAATCTCATGGGACTTAACTGCTAAGGTCATCAGTCCCTAAGCTTACACACTACTTAACCTAAATTATCCTAAGGACAAACACACACGCCCATGCCCGAGGTAGGACTCGAAACTCCGCCGGGACCAGCCGCACAGTCCATGACTGCAGCACCTAAGACCGCTCGGCTAATCCCGCGCGGCATTTCGTTGTCACTTCAACTCAACAGCTAATTGTCACCCTCCATGACATATACCTGCTGGCAACCTCACAGGAAACCAACCGTCGCGAATAACAACCTACATCACCAACAAAACAAGAGAAAGTCCATCAACAGACTCGAAGCAAGTGTGAGTGACAAAAATCTGTATTTTGGTTCAACACCTCGATATCAACCAAGATGGGGGGGGGGGGGGGGGGCAGGGGGCGGGGGAGAATCGCAGAGGCAATGAATAACCATGTTAGTATGCGTCAGCTATGGCAGATCTGGAGGTAAGAAACATATTAAAGGGCACAACTGCACAGTCGCTTATTTCTTCTGTTTTCTTTCTGCAGCAACAGTCATACATTCAATTTTTCCTTGTGAATGCACAATAACATTTTGTACATTGTGATACCGAATTATTAGTCTATTATCCATAATAACTTCACATTCCTGATATTCTGGTTGCATACAACACAAGGCCGGAAGCAGATATTGTCCATTTCTCTGCAACAGTGCGTAGTATCTTAACTATTTGTTGACATTTTGGTCGCGGTTATTTTGCACACATCTTTAGATGTTTTTAAAATAAGCTTTCGCTACAAGCCGAACAGGGTAAGTGTGCACTTCATGCGTATTTTTCAGTGACGTAATCGGCTGTCTGTCTGAAGCTGTCCCTTAGGTCGGCACCTTGTAGCGAAGTTCCACTGAGGGCTGGTTGGAGCAGTCTGTGGATAGCAGTGACGACGTTGTGAGCTGTCCGTGGAGTTCATAGCGTGTAGGCTTTCACGGCCGGCGTCTTCAGTAATTAAAACTTCCGGGCTAAGAGGCCGTGGTCTACGACTCACCTCAGATGATGTTGCCCGCAGCTGGCAACGAAACGTCAGGGAGAAGTATTTCTACTATTGGACCACGGCCTCTTAGCCCGGAAGTTTTAATTACTGTCCGTGGAGTTCTTCATAGAGATAGTGCAGGTGAGACCTGGCTTGATTGCTAACAATGCTTGGCGCCTCATGATGGTGCTCTCACTTTTGGAATTGGTGGTGGGTGATCCTGCCAAATTTTCGTAATATTCTCTTCTCGTGCTGATGCAGTAATCTGAATAGTCATCACGTTTATATGACATCGAGATAGTAAATCTGAGTTTTTGATCCTGGGAAGGTAGTTATACGCTTAAATTTCAACTGCTTTGGTAGTGCATCTAGTCTGTATTAACTACCACTAGAGCGATGTTAGAAAGACAAAAGAAGCTGTGCCATGTTTGCTCGCCTCATCAGCTAAGACAAGGGTAATTGCTGGTCAGACCTCGTGTGGCTGCGGAAGGATATTGCATCATTTTTTTTCTTTTTTCTCTGTAAATAGCCAGCACGAAATTCAGTAACAAAATGCTAAAAAAACTTTTGCACTGCGCCAGCTGAACGGTCAGCCTATTTTTCCTTATCTTTATCTTTTATCGTCAGCCTTCTTCTGTTGTGCAAAAAACTTCATTGATTATTTTTCTGTTATTGTTACTATTATTATTGTTATTCCTTCACTTTTAAGACCTTCCATACCATATTTGATATGGATGAACATGACCAGTAAATCTGGAGAAAGATTATGTTGGATATTTCACCGCGTAGATTATGTAGCCTACATTTACTTCGGCGTCTCGTTTCCAGGATAATAGGGGAAATCCCAATTAAAAAAACCGTCGACGGGAGGTCTGTGATGCAGGCAGAACTTTGTAATAACGTCTGTTGATTTACACCGTGACGACAGTCAAATTCACATCACAGTATATTACTCAAGAATCGAGCAGGTAGTATCGAAGCTGCCACTGCTATAGATACCTACAAAATTTGTTACCATGACTATGGTTTACAATTGGTTCAGCTGCTGGTTGTAGTGCTACAGCTGTAAAAGATGACTATGTTTCATAAATTTTTTCTTCTACTGTTCAAATGAGTTATGCCAATGGATTAATTGCAGTTTCTTCTTGCTTTTATTTACACACATACGTAAACCAAGATGGAAATTACGCTTTATCAAGTGTATATTTCATTTGATTTCGAATACAGTCTGTAAGCTGTTTGGCAAACTCGATCCAGTATCTTGTGGAAGCAGGCACAGTTGTCTGTTTTGCAAGTACCAAGAGAGAACAAAAAATAAAGCTAGAAAGATCCGAAGGAACCACCATTGACGTGGATGTAGATTCTTTTCATGTTTTAGGGACCATACAAGAAGGGAACATTACGAAAGCAATGAATGGGAGAGCTAGCATGCATTATATGTATTCACGGATTTTAAGGTGACAGCACAGAATTGTACACTTCCCGCATTCACAGTTTAGCTTCTGCGGTAATGAACATGATTTTCAGTTTCTTTTCTTCTGAATCATAGTATGAATGTCGCAATCTTCTTGCATCCATTCCAACCAACATACTTCTGCATTCACGCGAGAGTCGTGAAATTCTGTCTGTATGCAGCACAAGACTGCGCGTAGACGCAATCGATTTTGAGGCGGAAATTGTTTGACATCTTACTGTTTTGTGACGTGTGCGGAAGACTGATTCTCAATTACTTTTCATTCCACTGAAATAAGCTTTCGTTATAAAGTATCAGAGTAGTCGTAAGCGTTTTATTCATTTGTATTATGGGGAAACAGTAATCATGATTGAAAATTATGTATTTCAATATTTCAAATCCCATAAATTCGTGAGCAGAAACTAATATCACTCACTAGCTATGCTATTACTACGCTTATATTATACGGGGTGGGACAAATAGAAGTGGCCTGGAAGAGTGGACACGATTGGACGTGAGTGTATGCATATAAACACACCCCGTGACGTGCACACCACGTTTTCGCCCGTCATGTTACCCACACCGGTTCAGGGCGTTAAACCTTAGAGGACATTCAACAATCTTCAAGCGTGACAGAGTAGTCAGCAGAGGTCAGTCTGATCACGGTCCTAGACAACCACCCAGGTCACCTGGTCTGTCAGTGAGCGATTACTTTGTATGGGGAGCCATCCAGTTTAAGGTGCATCGCAACAACCCTCCTAGTTTTCAAGAACCGCAGCAGAACATTTGGGATGAGAATGCAGCAATTCCAGCAGTCCAACTTCCTGATCAGGGCCCAAAAGCGCCAAGAGATGAATAGTTGTCACTTTCAACATCTGTTTTAGTCACGTTAGTAATGTATTTTCTTTGCTCTGCTGTGTTTCTTTGTATCCTGAAATTCTGTTCTCTGCGCCATTTTTATTTGCACCAGCCCCATATAACACCGGCGCTAACAGCGCTTTTCCACGCCGGAAAGCTTAAAAGTTACTACTTTTAGATGAAATCTAGCTTGTAACCTCCCCACAAAAATTTAAAAATAGACAATATTTAATAGAAATGGAGCCAAGAAGCAATATCGTCCCCACAGAAATATTTAAATAAAAAAATATAATAATAAATGGGAGCCAAGTGTAACCTCCCGCAATGAAATCTACTGACAATGACAATTAAACAAAAATTAGCAATCTGACCCAAGTATAAGTTCCTCACAAAAAATGAAAGTTCATTCAGTGATAAGAAAATCTCAGTGATAATGATAATTCAATTAAACCGAAATATCGGTCTTTGGCCCTGTGCAAAAAATCAGAATTAAATTCTTACCTCAGTATAACTGCATGTCAAATTTCTGCTCTTATTGTTGGCCACGGCTTGGAGGAACTGCATTGCAAATAACATATTTTTTTTTTTTTTGAAATTTAACTGAAACTTAGCTTTAAAGGAAATGGAAGGAAATCGTTGGTTCAATTAAATGGTTCTTTTGTAAAAAATATTGCTTCGAAATGAGAATTATTATTGGGGCACTTGTTGAAAATTAATTACAATAAATAAACTTTACATTATCTGATGATTACCTTAATTAACAATATACCTCATTCAGCCTCTTGACCAGAATGCCATGTCGACGTTCGCCGACTCCTCACACACACAACTGCACTCGACTGCTACTACCGACATACTGGACGCAACTGAACTGAGCTACTGCTATCGACAGACTGTACTGCATGACGACTACTAGCGTACTGCTCGCAACACTCGCGCGGTCAAGCGCAGACTAACTACGATAAAAGGCACTCTGGTCAAAGATTTTATCATGCCTCACCATCGCTGCTACGTTACATACGTGTTTCATAACCCTCCACTGGGGGGGGCAAAAATTTGGCAGCGATGGTGAGTCATTTGGACTTGCCATCGAAAGAAATTTTTACAATTTACAGAATACTTAAATGTAGTACATAAATTAAATGTGGTGCACACGCACCGAGTACAAAATATATAAGACAAAGACAAAATGTAAGTACAAAACATAGTAGCAAATCAGAAAAATGTATATACTAATTATTTGACTGATAACAAAGTGCACACGCACTGAAAAAATTCTTTAGCATAAACAGAGTGGCAAAAAAATCATGTTGACAAGTGACATGAGTGCACATGCACTGCAGTTCAGAACATATCAGCAAATGACGAAATGTATATACAATGAGTAACAAATGACATAAGTGCTGTAATGAACATATCAGGAAATCATAAAAGATATACAGAATGAGTACAAATCATATTGAAAAATAAGAAAAGTGCACAGGCACTGAAGTTCAGTAGAAAACATATTAACACATAACCTAAGTGCACATGCACTGTAGTTCAGAACATATCATTAAAATAAAAATGTATATACAATATAAAAAGACAAGAGTGCACATATACTGTACTTCAGAACAAATCGAAAAAAATGTCTTTAGCATTTTCGCAATAAATAAACATAATGGCAAAAAAACATGTCGACAAGTGACATAAGTGTCCTCGTACCGGAGTTCAGCGAATCGAAAAAAATGTATAACCCATGAACATAAATGATGTTAGCAAAAAAAATGATTTTCACTATGTGACAAGAATTAGGATAGGAAAGGGAAGGATTGCATCATGGTTGTAGCACTTTAGATTGCACACAGCTGTTCTGAAAGTCCATATCTTTCCACAGAAGTAAAACACCAAGTGACACAATTTGAAGTTCTTTTCCCATCAGAATTTATCAGCGTAGCCAAGACACTGAACTGTCGTAGTAATGTTCCATGTTTTCATTTTGGGAGTACATTAGGTACACCAAACAGTGGGACCATAATAACGTCTTCATCGCTCACGGTGGTGGACAGCATGTCGTGTTAACACCACGCTCTTACAAGGCACACCAATGTAGAATTAGTGCAAAAACCAAATATAGTGCTCCATGATCATGAGGATGGACAGGACAATTCGACATTGCAGTAATTCAGGGTAGTTAGCTCATAAGGTGAAGGACATTAAGTCACATAATATTGAGAATTACAGTAGTAGTTTGCGGCATTCATAGCCTAGTTATTGAACATTTCTGTACCATGTAGTTAGTATTACAGAATAATGTTCATAAAATTAAATTGGTATCATGGGTAATCGTATTACAATAAACAGTGGCAGTCCTTGGCCAGTTACAAAGCATATTTAGTATGACAGAATAATGTTCATCAGAAGTCTTAATTGAAAAGGAGAGTCAATTATTGGCCTAGCATTAACATAATACATTGAGTGATACAAATTATTGGCACTCATTGGCCATTTAACATGAAAACTCAACATTGAAAACAAGAGCTAATTAATGGCATAATTAATAACATAATTCATTGAGTGACATTAATTATTGGCACTCAGTGGCCAGCAAGTATTGAATAGAATAAAACATTGTTCATCATTCAGTATTATTCAGATCATTACGAAGTCATTATTAAAAATCAGTTAATTACAGTCGTAGCATTAATAATCATGGCCATTATAAGTAGTCTCATTACAATAAACAGTGGCAGTCCTTGGCCAGTTACAAAGCATTATTTTATATATATTTTTTTTGTATCATTAAGAAGTCATTACTGAAGTGACATACTATTCAGAGCTGATCAGCATTACTCAGAACTTTCTCAAACTGGTATCACTATTTGGGACTGGTAATACATTTTTTTGTTAGCAATGCATTGCGTTGGGATCGATAATTAATTGCTGAGGCATAACACTATTTGCTTTTGACCTATTGCTGCAAATGAGGATAGGTAACGTCATTCGTCATGAGTCAGCTGTAGCAAGGTTATGTAACAAGGCAGTATATGTGATCGCATTTATAAATGATAAACACAAATGGGTAAAAAATAAAAATGCAAGTACTAGAACAGGTATAATAAGTAACAGGTTTAGTAAGTATCATGAAAAGCTTCTCCTGGAAAAAATACAAAATGGATTATTGACCTGAAAGAAGAAACGCACACTATGCTGAAAAGTAGTGAACTTCAAATTAACAAGTAGTGAAATGTGTATAAAATGTGTTCCATAACTGTCCTTTCCAAAACTTTCCGTCATCCTACTATGCAATATAACACCTGCTGTCAAAACAAACTGCAACAAATACTTAAATAACTACATAGCATAAATACATAACTTCAACATTATCCTCATCTGTAAAGAAAAAAACTTCATTATCAATCACTTCATTATCAATCACTTCATTATCCATATTATCATAACTTCATTATTATCATCACCTTTAAAGAAAAACTTCATTATTCATAACAGCATATTCTTCATCATTATTCATCAGCATTGATTATCATCTGCAAAAAATCACTTCATTACTCATTATACAACTATTCCTTATCTCTAGCATATTTCATCACTAAAACTAAGATGTGTAGTTCTGTCTGACAGCCTGCATCAATCACCTTGTATTCTGAAAGAAAAAATTAGTTAAGACTGCTATTCTTCGATGAGTATAGTATATTCTTGTTAATGCTTGTTAATCCTGATCCATTTACTCTTCCTCATAAAGTTATTGCATCTTCTTTCGTTTATTCCGTAGGTGAAATTCCCATTTCTGTTGAATTTATTTCTTACACGCATCATTTCTTTCTGAAATTGATGAACAGAGATTAATGTCTTGCATTTAAATCATATACCCACTAAATAATGACTGGTTTATGGTAACATAATTAAGTATACAGCATAACATGACAGAAAACGTAATATGGCAAAGACATTGACAGTGTTCAAAGCCAAAATGTACAGAGAATATCACAATGCAGCAGCAAAAAATGTAAAACAGTCACGATCTTGAGGTGTCATAGGGCAACAAAAATTTCAAAGTCAACTGGTGTGTGTTATATCTTAGCTATTTCACAATGCATATAAACAAAACTGGAATACAATCATACACACAAAAAAAAATGGAAAATGTGCACGGTCTGATGTATAATGACAAGAAGAGCGACCTGCTAACCTTACCTTGCCGGGCACTTGCCAAGAAAAAATACGATAATCATCAGTAATTAGTCATGTGAATATAATTGCATTAGTAAATGGCATCATAGTGTGTTGAATTATACTGTGTCTTCATTCAATAAAGGGTTTAATATTTGACCAATGGTGGTTGCCTTTCGATTTTCTGGTTCTCAAAGTTTCGACGTGTACAACATTGGGGTGAGGGATGCTGCGAATCCGATATGGACCTGCGTATAGAAGTTCAAATTTACTGCACTTACCTTTTAATTTACTGGATAAATAGTGTGTACGTATTAATATTTTCTGTCCAATGTGAAAGTCTCGGCGTCTACAAACCTGTTTTTGCTGTCTTCTCCGGCGCTCTGCGGCACGTTTGATGTTGTTCAGCGCAATGTCAATTATTTCGTGGTGTCTTAGTCGACGACATTTAGGGAAGTTTACTAATTCTTTAATTTTGTTTGGTGGTTCAACGTTTTTCAATATAACAGACGGAGATAGCATAGTGGATTCATTTGGAATGGAATTAATTACATCTTGGAATGAGAGTATGTGTGTATCCCAATCAATATGTCTTTTGTGGCAGTATATTCGGCACAGCTTACCAATTTCTTTCATTAACCGTTCACAAGGGTTCGAAGAAGCATGGTACTTGGATATATAAATCGGAGAAATGTTTCTAGCTCGTAACATGCGTGTCCATATGCCAGAACGAAACTGAGATCCATTGTCAGAAATTACTCTCATCACATGCCCTACATGAAATAGAAAATATTTTACAAATGCTTTCGAAACAGTTTTAGCAGTAGCTTTGCGCAATGGAGTGAAAGTAACAAATTTTGAAGTGAGCTCAACAGCGACAAAGATGTAGCAAAAACCTCTGTTAGTTCTCGGAATTGGACCAAAAATGTCTACTGCGGCCATATGTCTTAATTTAACAGGTACAATAGGATATAAAGGAGGAATATGTGAAGTGGTGTCTGATTTAGCTTTCTGGCAAATTTTACAAGACGCTAAAACTCGTCGTATACGTTTCTCCATGTTGGTAAAATAACAGTTCTGTCTCAGTATAAGAAAACATTTTCTTGCTCCGTAATGTGCGTAACCTAAATGAGTGTACCAGATTAATTTGTTAACCAGTTCGTCAGGAATGCATAATAACCAATTGTTGCTGTCAGGATGAGAGCGGCGAAACAGAATGTCATTGCGTACAGTGTAATGGTTTCTAATCGTAACATTATTCTTATCTAGCCAAAGGTGTTTAATTTCTTTCCACACGTTGTCTTTATTTTGTTCTTGTGCTATGTCCTGTAATGACGATGAAATAAAGTTTTCAAATGCAACTTGCTGAATGTACATGACACTGAAATTTTTTTGCAGAAGTTGGTTGCTACGTCTTGCTGATTGTTGCTGAGAGAACGCGATAGTGCGTCTGCTATAACATTTTGTGTGCCGGGAATGTGAACTATTGTAAAATTAAATTCCTGTAAATAAAGTTTCCATCTGCTTAATCTGTCGTGAGTGAATTTGGCCGAAAGTAAAAATTGTATCGCTCTGTGGTCTGTGTAAACGGTGGTATGTCTGCCATAAAGAAAGTGCCGAAATCTCGTAAAAGCCCATACAACACATAATGTTTCAAGTTCTGTAACAGAATAATTTCGTTCAGCAGGTGACAGAATGCGACTTGCAAACGCGATGTTTTTAATTACTGTAGAGCCATCTTCTTCAATTTCCTGGAAAATGTGTACGCCTAAAGCGGTATTGGAACTGTCGGTGGCAATGGAAAAATTTCTAGTAAGGTCTGGGTGCGATAAAAGTGGTGCATTCAACAGAGCATGTTTCAGGTTCATGAATTCAAAATGTGCTTGCTTATCCCAAGACCAAATACTGTTTTTACCTGTTAATTGGCATAATCTGGGTGTGTCTAAAGCAGAGTGATGAATAAATTTACGAAAAAGTTAATTAAGCCCAAAAAACTGCGTAATTGCTTCTTCGTCGTAGGAATAGTAATGTCACGTAGAGCTTGAAGTTTTTCCGGATCGGGTGCAATCCCTTCTGCTGAAATTACGTGTCCCAGAAATTTTATGGAAGTTTTGCCAAAGTGCGATTTACTGAGATTAACTGTGAGTCCTTGTGCATGGAAAGTTTGTAACAGACGTTCAAGAATCATATTGTGTTCAGACCAGTTAGCTTCTGCGATAAGAATGTCGTCTACATACGTCGTAATTCTGTCCTTAAGTTCTGTCGGAAGTATTGTGTTCAAACCGCGAATAAAAGCTGCAGAAGAAATAGTTAAGCCGAATGGTAATTTGCAAAACTGATAACAGTCGCCAAAACAAAGAAAAGCTGTATATTTTCTACAGTTCGGATGAAGCTGAATTTGCCAAAATCCCGATTTCAAATCTAATGTAGAATAAATAGCAGTACCATGAAATTTCTGTAAAAGTTCCTCTAAAGTCTGTGGTCGATTTGTTTCATTAATAATAATGTCATTAATGTGACGTGAATCAAGTACAAGGCGAAGTGAGCCATCTTTTTTCTTAACAATATGCAGCGGGTTTATGTACGGACTAACTGCCGGTTCAATAATTCCTTGGTCAAGCATATCCTGCAATTCTTTTTTAACCTGTTCTCTGTGAATTTATGGAATGGGATAATGCTTTGCTTTAAATGTGTCGTGCTGTTTGACTTGAAATTCATACATAAAACCGGACATAGTACCAGGAATGTTGTCGAAAACTGGAGCTTGCTGCCAAAGAATTTTGTATAGCTGCGTGCGTTCGTCGTCTGTATTTGCACTGCTCTCTTTAACCTTATCAGAAATCATCTGTATTACGTCGTAGTCAGCTTCGTCTGGAGTATTATAGTTGTGTACGTACGTATCCGTGAACAATGTGGGATTACAGTCTATGCTACGTGACACGGAAATGACCTCTGTGCGATTAATTGTTTGTTCTTCCGCAGATAGTGAATACTGAAACTCTAAAGCCAATTGTACATTTTCGTCCTTTAGCATTAAATAAGAATTTTAAAAATCAACCACTGCATCGTGTTGTACGAGAAAATTAGTACCTAAAATTACGTCTGTCGTCAATAAAGGAACAATCCAAAAATTTGAGTGAAATGTATGACCTCCAATACAAAATGATATATGCGTCTGTAATTTAACGTCTACTCCTTTACTCGATACTGCTCCCTTCACTTTTGTTTTGCCTAAAGGTAATGTCGGATAGGTATTCTCTTTGTTACATTCGTTAAAAGTTTCTTCATTTATTACTGATATAGGTGATCCGGAATCAATTTTAATTTCGATAACAGGATGTGAAATAGATTTCTGAGCAAATGGTCTTTCCTGCAAAAGAGTGTCTCGTATGTCGTCAAAAGTAATTACATTTCCGTGAACAACATTCTGCGTGTCTAAAGTAGTGCTCGTGTTACTGGAAGATGCGACCTGTACAGTTCCTAGTCAGATTCTATCTGACGTGTTATTGTTATCAGGAGGATGCTGTGGCATTTCTACTATTTGAACAGTTCTATTACCTCTTCCAGACGTGTTACGCTCTGGATGGTACCTACTGTCGGGTTCATTTATGAGAAT
Organism: Schistocerca serialis cubense; assembly: GCF_023864345.2. Lineage (NCBI taxonomy): Eukaryota > Metazoa > Arthropoda > Insecta > Orthoptera > Acrididae > Schistocerca > Schistocerca serialis. The sequence continues at coordinate 1,230,361,607 of NC_064638.1, read as the reverse complement.
ATGTTCTTGCGTATGGTTTTGCTGTTGGTGAGACCGACTGTTATTATATGTACGCTGATAATTGTGCTCATCGTTTTTACGTCTGTCGTGATAGTCATTCCTATACGGTGCATTGCGATAGGAATTGAAATACTGTCTTCTTTGTACGTAGTTGTTTCCTTGCTGTCGTGCGTTACTATTTGTTGGATCTGGGACTATACGTGCACGCGGCTGAACATTAAAGCCTGGTTGACCTTGTGCATTACATTGTTGGTTACGTATGCTAACCGGTTGACTTTCATGCTGTTGCGGTGGAAAACTTCTATTGTTACCAAAATGTTGTTCCTGTTGCTGATGATTTTGACGATATTGATAATCAGAATTCTGTCTGTGATTTAAGTTCTGGTAGTTATCGTTCCTAAAGCGTCTGTTACTTTTCCTATTGAAATTACGTCCCTGATCATAATTACTGTAAGTTTGTTGACCTTGGTTATTATACGAAAAGTTTTTGTTTACAAAAGAATAATCAGATTGTTGTACTTCCAAGAGCTGTAACAAATCTCTGAATGCTGAAATATTTTCTATTTGCTGACCTGTTAAAAGTGACACTCTTAATGACCGTGGTAATTTAGAGATGCATAATTGAATGAGTGCAGATTCACTGAACGGTTCACTTAAGTACTGGTTTTGTTGGACCATATGCTCAAAAAATTGCGTCACACTGGGGAAATTGGAGTTCTCATAATTCGGTAAGCTAATTTGCCTCAGCGATACAGATAGCCGTACCGTAGGTACAACCACAACGGAGGGGTATCTGTAGAGAGGCCAGACAAACGTGTGGTTCCTGAAGAGGGGCAGCAGCCTTTTCAGTAGTTGCAAGGGCAACAGTCTGGATGATTGACTGATCTGGCCTTGTAACAATAACCAAAACGGCCTTGCTGTGCTGGTACTGCGAACGGCTGAAAGCAAGGGGAAACTACGGCCGTAATTTTTCCCGAGGGCATGCAGCTTTACTGTATGATTAAATGATGATGGCGTCCTCTTGGGTAAAATATTCCGGAGGTAAAATAGTCCCCCATTCGGATCTCCGGGCGGGGACTACTCAAGAGGATGTCGTTATCAGGAGAAAGAAAACTGGCATTCTACGGATCGGAGCGTGGAATGTCAGATCCCTTAATCGGGCAGGTAGGTTAGAAAATTTAAAAAGGGAAATGGAGAGGTTAAAGTTAGATATTGTGGGAATTAGTGAAGTTCGGTGGCAGGAGGAACAAGACTTTTGGTCAGGTGACTACAGGGTTATAAACACAAAGTGAAATAGGGGTAATGCAGGAGTAAGTTTAATAATGAATAGGAAAATAGGAATGCGGGTAAGCTACTACAAACAGCATAGTGAACGCATTATTGTGGCCAAGATAGATACGAAGCCCACACCTACTACAGTAGTACAAGTTTATATGCCAACTAGCTCTGCAGATGACGAAGAAATTGAAGAAATGTATGATGAAATAAAAGAAATTATTCAGATAGTGAAGGGAGACGAAAATTTAATAGTCATGGGTGACTGGAATTCGAGTGTAGGAAAAGGGAGAGAAGGAAACGTAGTAGGTGAATATGGATTGGGGCTAAGAAATGAAAGAGGAAGCCGCCTGATAAAATTTTGCACAGAGCACAGCTTAATCATAGCTAACACTTCGTTTAAGAATCATGATAGAAGGCTGTATACATGGAAGACCCCTGGAGATACTAAAAGGTATCAGATAGATTATATAATGGTAAGACAGAGATTTAGGAACCAGGTTTTAAATTGTAACACATTTCCAGGGGCAGATGTGGACTCTGACCACAATCTATTGGTTATGACCTGTAGACTAAAACTGAAGAAACTGCAAAAAGGTGGGAATTTAAGGAGATGGGACCTGGATAAACTGAAAGAACCAGAGGTTGTACAGAATTTCAGGGAGAGCATAAGGGAACAATTGAAAGGAATGGGGGAAAGAAATACAGTAGAAGAAGAATGGGTAGCTCTGAGGGATGAAGTAGTGAAGGCAGCAGACGAATAAGTAGGTAAAAAGAAGAGGGTTAGTAGAAATCCTTGGGTAACAGAAGAAATATTGAATTTAATTGATGAAAGGAGAAAATATAAAAATGCAGTAAATGAAGCAGGCAAAAAGGAATAGAAATGTCTCAAAAATGAAATCGACAGGAAGTGCAAAATGGCTAAGCAGGGATGGCTAGAGGACAAATGTAAGGATGTAGAGGCTTATCTCACTAGGGGTAAGATAGATACTGCCTACAGGAAAATTAAAGAGACCTTTGGAGATAAGAGAACCACATGTATGAACACCAAGAGCTCAGATGGAAACCCAGTTCTAAGCAAAGAAGGGAAAGCAGAAAGGTGGAAGGAGTATATAGAGAGTCTATACAAGGGCGATGCACTTGAGGACAATATTATGGAAATGGAAGAGAATGTATATGAAGATGAAATGGGAGATACGATACTGCGTGAAGAGTTTGACAGAGCACTGAAGGACCTGAGTCGAAACAAGGCCCCCGGAGTAGACAACATTCCATTGAAACTACTGACGGCCTTGGGAGAGCCAGTCCTGACAAAACTCTACCATCTGGTGAGCAAGATGTATAAAACAGGCGAAATACCCTCAGACTTCAAGAAGAATATAATAATTCCAATCCCAAAGAAAGCAGGTGTTGACAGATGTGAAATTTACCGAACAATCAGTTTAATAAGCCACAGCTGCAAAGTACTAACACGAATTCTTTACAGACGAATGGAAAAACTAGTAGAAGCCGACCTTGGGGAAGATCAGTTTGGATTCCGTAGAAATACTGGAACACGTGAGGCAATACTAACCTTACGACTTATCTTAGAAGAAAGATTAAGGAAAGGCAAACCTACGTTTCTAGCATTTGTAGACCTAGAGAAAGCTTTTGACAATGTTGACTGGAATAGTCTCTTTCAAATTCTAAAGGTGGCAGGGGTAAAATACAGGGAGCGAAAGGCTATTTACAACTTGTACAGAAACCAGATGGCAGTTATAAGAGTTGAGGGACATGAAAGGGAAGCAGTGGTTGGGAAGGGAGTAAGACAGGGTTGTAGCCTCTCCCCGATGTTATTCAATCTCTATATTGAGCTAGCAGTAAAGGAAACAAAAGAAAAATTTGGAGTAGGTATTACAATCCATGGAGAAGAAATAAAAACTTTGAGGTTCGCCGATGACATTGTAATTCTGTCAGAGACCGCAAAGGACTTGGAAGAGCAGTTGAACGGAATGGATGGTGTCTTGAAGGGAGGATATAAGATGAACATCAACAAAAGCAAAACGAGGATAATGGAATGTAGTCGAGTTAAGTCGGGTGATGCTGAGGGTATTAGATTAGGAAATGAGACACTTAAAGTAGTAAAGGAGTTTTGCTATTTGGGGAGCAAAATAACTGATGATGGACGAAGTAGAGAGGATATAAAATGTAGACTGGCAATGGCAAGGAAAGCGTTTCTGAAGAAGAGAAATTTGTTAACATCGAGTATAGATTTAAGTGTCAGGAAGTTATTTCTGAAAGTATTTGTATGGAGTGTAGCCATGTATGGAAGTGAAACATGGACGGTAAATAGTTTGGACAAGAAGAGAATAGAAGCTTTTGAAATGTGGTGCTACAGAAGAATGCTGAAGATTAGATGGGTAGATCACATAGCTAATGAGGAAGTATTGAATAGGATTGGGGAGAAGAGAAGTTTGTGGCACAACTTGACCAGAAGAAGGGATCGGTTGGTAGGACATGTTCTGGGGCATCAAGGGATCATCAATTTAGTATTGGAGGGCAGTGTGGAGGGTAAAAATCATAGGGGGAGACCAAGAGATGAATACACTAAGCAGATTCAGAAGGATGTAGGTTGCAGTAGGTACTGGGAGATGAAGAAGCTTGCACAGGATAGAGTAGCATGGAGAGCTGCATCAAACCAGTCTCAGGACTGAAGACCACAACAACAACAACAACAATTAACTGATCTTTAATTTCGCGCTGCGTCGTCTTCGACCAGTACGCTGACAGAAAGGGATTCTGAAATTCCTCTACTGAGTAGCATTGCCTCGCGATCGGTCTCATACGAGTTGCCAGTTCGCCTTCCAAAAAGCTGCAAATAAATTCAAGTTTATGCGTAACAGGCCAAGTCGGTGGAAAAGCAAAGCTAAACTGTTGTATCCAATCCAGTGGGTGAATCTGTGTTCTGTCGTTTTTAAACACTTTAAACTTTCTCACTGACAGAAAATGTTTGTAATCAAAATTATCGTCTCTGAGTGATGGAACAGGTTCAGGATTGTAAGAGAATCTGTTGAACTGTGGTTGTTCGGAATCAAAGTCCCGTACTCTCTGTAGATTACCCAAATTATACGCGTTGCGAGAGTCTGACAGATGTTCATAAAGTGGCGTTTGTCGTGGTAAGTTATTATTAACTGAAATACTTTTCATCTCTGTTACTTCTTGTTGTAAACTCGATAACTTTCTACGCAACGTGTTATTAGACGAATCGATCTCATTAATTGTCTGCTGTAAATTTTGAAATTCAGGTGTTTGGTTAAATGAAATCGGTGCAGTATCGTCTGATTTATTATCATTATTACTTTCAATAGCATCAATACGACTGGCTAATTCATCATATTTTTCAGTCAGTATTTTTGCCTGAGCATCGGTTTTAGAATCGGACGCATTAATCTGTTTTTGCAACTTACGTGTAGTTTCGCTCAGTTTTTTAACGTCAGCTTTGATGACATCGCAATCTTGTGTTAGTTCTAATTGTTCGAATCTGTCTGTCACTGTTTGAATATTTACTGTGTGTGTATCATTTTTGATTTAAGATCAGAAATTTCATCACGTAATTCCGCATTCAACTGTTCTATGGTATTAATTTTGTCAGACACTGTAGTAATATTATTGTCTACATACGTCTTCGCTTTCGCGAACATTTTACGTTTGTCTTCTTGTCTTTGTGCAGTGATTGTTTCCATGACTTGTCGTTTTACTTTGTTTAGATCTTGAATAAATTTGCGGAAACGCGTATCACTGTTTTGTATGTGAAGATTAAAGCGTTCGTCAATCTGAGTATTCTGTTGATCGAATTTCGCGTCTATCTTTGCGTCCATTGTGCGCGAAAGTTCTACCGTCATTGCTTTAAACTCGTCCCGTAATTGTGTAGCTTTTTCAGAGCATTGTTTAGCGACTCAGCTAATTTCTGTTGCAGCTGTTTGCAATTCCCTTAGTTCCTGAGCAACAGACTTAATTTCTTCGCTACTTTTTTTTGAACAAGCCTCAATTTCCACACGCAACTGTTCCTTAGTGTCGTGGCACTGCGCGGCAACGGCTCTAATTTGTTCACTAAGCTGTCGGAATTGTTATCCAATTTTTCATTCTGTTGTCTGACCTGTTCACTAAGTTGTTTGAGATTTTCGTCATTATTGTATAATTTTTCATTTAAGTATTGTTTGAGTTTTTCGTTATCTTGTTTGTTATCTACACTCTGTTGTTTGACCTGTTCATTAAGTTGTTTGAGATCTTCACTACTGTTGTCTTGTTTTTCCATAATTTGGTTAACTCGTTGCAGCAATAGTGTCATAATTTGATCCGAACCAAAATTAGCATTTCTATTCTCAGTGCTGTTTAATGGTGTACCTGCAATTGTCGCGCTTTGTGTGACCATTTGGTCATTCTGCAATTTACAAAAAGGATTATCAGTCGGATGTACACTGTCAGACACTATTTCGGAATTAAATAAATCCGTCGTACTTTGTGTATCCTGTTCATTTTCATTAGACAAATTTGTATGTTCATCACGTAAATTTAGTAAACCGGTTGTGTTAGGCTGGGCAGCGCTCATTACAATAGAGCGTCCCGCGTCATCGATTGTCGTCAAATCAACAGAGGACATAACCGAGTTCGTTTGCTCATCATTAAGACAAAAGTCATCATTAGTGGTTGGAATACACTGTTTGTCAGTGAACGCAGGATTGTCATCATGACACTGCGTGTCACAAGTCCTATCGGTAAAGTTGTTTGAGCCGGTAATTTCGTTCGTAATATCTCGCGATACACTATTCACAGTCTTTCGCGGCATTTTTTTAATAGTCACAAATATTCACAAAACAAATAAGCACAAATGCAAAAACAACACACAAATACAACGGAGCAACGAATTTCCATTGATCTGTAGATGGAAAGTCACAAGATTGGTAAAAGCGTTGCGCCAAATTCCAATTATACTTAAGCAAATAAGAGCAGATATCAGACTGTTGTTCAAAAGATTCTCAACGAAATACGATCCTGGCAGGGTCGCCAAGTGTAACCTCCCCACAAAAATTTAAAAATAGACAATATTTAATAGAAATGGAGCCAAGAACCAATATTGTCCCCACAGAAATATTTAAATAAAAAAATATAATAATAAATGGGAGCCAAGTGTAACCTCCCACAATGAAATCTACTGACAATGACAATTAAACAAAAATTAGCAATCTGACCCAAGTATAAGTTCCTCACAAAAAATGAAAGTTCATTCAGTGATAAGAAAATCTCAGTGATAATGATAATTCAATTAAACCGAAATATCGGTCTTTGGCCCTGTGCAAAAAATCAGAATTAAATTCTTACCTCAGTATAACTGCATGTTAAATTTCTGCTCTTATTGTTGGCCACGGCTTGGAGGAACTGCATTGCAAATAATATATTTTTTTTTTTTTTTTAATTTAACTGAAACTTTACTTTAAAGGAAATGGAAGGAAATCGTTGGTTCAATTAAATGGTTCTTTTGTAAAAAATATTGCTTTGAAATGAGAATTATTATTGGGGCACTTGTTGAAAATTAATTACAATAAATAAACTTTACAGTATCTGATGATTACCTTGATTAACAATATACCTCATTCAGCCTCTTGACCAGAATGCCATGTCGACGCTCGCCGACTCCTCATACACACAACTGCACTCGACTGCTACTACCGACATACTGGACGCAACTGAACTGAGCTACTGCTATCGACAGACTGTACTGCATGACGACTACTAGCGTACTGCTCGCAGCACTTGCGCGGTCAAGCGCAGACTAACTACGATAAAAGGCTCTCTGGTCAAAGATTTTATCATGCCTCACCATCGCTGCTACGTTACATACGTGTTTCAAGCTGAATGCTTGAAATATAGATACCGTGAAAGGCTACGTTAGAAACTACGAGGGCCGTTCAGAAAGTAACCTCCAGTTGATTTTAAAAAATACACCAAGTTAAATAAAAATATTTTAATATATACATCTTACAACTACATCTTTGCACTATTTTTCTACATAGTCTCCATAGCGATTGAGGCACTTATCGTATCTCTTCACAAGCTTTGAAATTCCTTCTGCATAAAAATCACCCGCTTGTGCCTGGAGCCAGCCTGTGACTGCATCTTTGAGCTCTTCGTCGTCATCAAACCGCTGTGACCTCGAGCCATTTCTTCAAATGCATGAAGAGGTGATAATCACCTGGCGCCAGGTGTGGGCTGTAAGGTGGATGGTTGATAACGTCCCACTTGAAGGGCCGTTGTTCTGCAAGCAGAGTGAGGACAGGCGTTATCGTGCAAAAAAACGATACCGGAAGTCAGCATACCAAGGCGTTTGTTCTGTATAGCCCGTCGTAACTTTTTTATTGTTTCACAGTACACGTCTTGATTAATGGTCGTACCACGTTCCATGAATTCAGCCAACAACACCCCTTTGGCATCCCAAAACACCGTTGCCATCAGTTTTCTGGCAGAAAAATCTTGCGAGGCCTTTCTTGGTTTGGTAGGCGAATTTGAATGTGCCCACATCTTTGATTGTTCTTTTGTCTCAGGGTTCACGTACTTAATCCAGGTTTCGTCACCGGTCACGATTCTGTTTAACAATGGTTCTCCTTCGTCCTCATAACGTGACAGAAAGTCTAATGCAGAGGCCATTCTTTGAGTTTTGTGGTGGTCGGTAAGAATTTTGGGCACCCATCGTGCACAGAACTTATGGTAACCCAATCTTGCTGTCACTATCTCGTACAAGAGAGTCTTAGAAATCTGTGGAAAACCAGTAGACAACTCCGACATTGAGAAACGTCGATTTTCACGAACTTTTGCATCAACTGTCTGAACGAGTTCGTCAGTCACCAATGATGGTCTCTCTTCATCATGAACGTTTTCTCGTCCACTTTTAAATAAACGTACCCATTCACGGACAACTCCTTCACTCATAACTCTTGGTCTGTACACGGCACAAAGCTCACGATGAATAGCTGCTGCAGAATATCCTTTGGCTGTAAAAAACCTTATGACAGCACGCACTTCACATTTGGCGGGGTTTTCTATTGCAGCACACATTTCAAACTGCCACAAAAACTAAACTAGCGCAGGTACGACGTTCACTCGACCACGGCTTGATGCCGACTGACCTGTTGAGTGCGTGAACGCACAGATGGCGTCGCTACTCCCCCCACAACCCGCACTGTGACCAATCGGAGGTTACTTTCTGAACCGCCCTCGTATCAGAGTAGCACTGCTTAAAAACTAAAGGCGCTTGCACTTCCCCTCTGAAAACTCGTATTAAGTCGTGCCTGACTATCCCATAGCACTAACATAGTTTGGCAATCCTCTGAGAGAGCATTTATTTCCGCATATGCTCCCGAACTGTTCTGCTAAATTTACTTGGCATTCCCATGACTTAATGTTACATGATCACCAAGTAAGATGAGACACTGAGACAGAAAATTTAATTTTTGGACCCTGGTTTGATGTACTTCACATAATTAATAACTGTTTTTATCTTTAACGTTCCATTATGAGACAGAGACCAATACTGCGATGTGATACATCATCTCCCAGCAACGCCTCGTTAGCTCACTGGTTCCCCACGTGACTTGTGATGCAATGGTGGCGTGAGTTTCCAGTTCTGATTGCAGGCAGATCAGAGCACTCTAAGTTCCTATGTTCCGTCTTCTTTAATGGAGATGCAAATTGTTAGATGGAATCTGAAGGGAATCTCTACATACTACGTATTCTGAGAAGCTTGACTCAGTACGTTATGTTTATGGTCATAGACGTTTGATTTGTGAATAGCAAGTTTCTCCACTATAAAAACGTCTCTGAAGATCTTCGACTCGACCATCGACGACACGAATTTGAATGACCGGAGAATGGTTATGAATTAAATATAGTTCCTTTGTGTTAAATCTGTACCATAGTAATTAGGCTCTCTTATAGACCTTTGTTAACAACGATGTTAGCAATTTCCTTCCATTCCGCGTAGCTTCAAAGGTGAGCAATTTGATAGTTTCAGTCTGATTCTATACCTTTTATGCCGGCCTGCGTGGATGAGCGGTTATAGGCGCTACAGTCTGGAACCACGCGAACGCTAGGTTCGAATCCTGCCTCGGGCATGGATGTGTGTGATTTCCTTAGGGTAGTTAGGTTTAAGTAGTTCCAAGTTTTAGGGGACTGATGACCTCAGATGTTAAGTCCCATAGTGCTCAGAGGCATTTGAACCATTATACCTTTTATATTCCTTTTGAAATGCGTGAAGGTCGCCATCAGTGGACCTTAAAATGTGTAGTGTGCCTGCATTGCTATAGAGAATGCTCTTCGAGATATTCACACAGTTTATCGCATGCATTTACCATAAGAAATCGAAAAACGACAGTAAAACGCATTACACCACAGCTATTCCCTACGACTTGAGGAACACATACGTACTCGTGACGAAATACTGCATGAAAATCGCTTTTTAGAGGCAAAAGAAACGAGGTATAATAAAATTAAACACTGTAGTGACGTATTCTGATCGGATCACAAAATATAAAATTAATTTTGAGTCATATCTTGCATATTAATGAAACATAGCACTCATCAAATAAAAATGGATTGTCTGCCTCCGTTGCTAACGAGCGCGAAATGCAGATCGAAGGGCTTTTTTGTGAAGTATCAGTTAACAACAGTAAAACTTTTACACTCTCCAGAGCTCTGAGCCGTGGCTGAAACTTTCGAGACAGGGCGAGCTCCGCAGCTACAGCCGGATGCCACGACGTGGGACGTGGATGTATACTGAACGCCAGAACATTATGACCAGCTATCTAATAGCCGGTATCTCCACACTTGGCATGAATAACAGCGGTGACGCATCGTGGTGTGGAAGCAATGAAGCCTTGGTAGGCCGCTGCTGGGATTTCCACACTTGCACCTAATTCGCTTAAATCCTGGGAAGGGGGCGATGAGCTCTGACTCCACGTTCAGTCACATCCTAAATGTTCCGATCGGGTTCAGATCTGGCGAGCTGGGATGGGGGGGGGGGCAGTACATCAACTCGAACTCGCCACTGTGTTCCTCGATGATGATGATGACGTTTAGTTTGTGAGGCTCTCAACTGCGCGGTCATCAGCGCCCGTACAAAGATCAAATTTTTACATAGTCCAACTCTTACGCAGTCCATTTTTTCACTTTGTTCCTCGAAATACTCCATCACGCTCCTGGCCTTGTGGCATGGCGCATTATCTTGCTGAAAAATGCAACCGCCGTGGGGGAACATGATGGCCTTGAAGGGGTGTACGTGGTTTGCAACCAAAGTACGATATTCCTTGGGCGTCATGGTGCCTTGCACGAGCTCCACTGGACCCACTGATGCCCATGCGAACGTTCTCCAGTACTCAATTGAGCCGCTGCCAGCTTGTCTCTGTCGCGTAGTACAGTTGTCAAAGGAGCTGTTGGCCTGGAAGGCGACGAATTCGGGTCCTCCCATCCGCATGATGAGAAGGTATCGGGATTCATCACACTTTGTAACGCTCTGTCATTGCTCCAAAGTTCAGTGCCGATGGTCACGTGCCCTTTTCAGTCGTAGTTGCTGATGTCGTGGTGTTGACGTTCTCACCAGCATGGGTCATAGGATGTGGAGGCCCATCGTTAAGAGTGTCCTGTGCAGTGCGTGTTCAGACACACTTGTACTCTGCCAGCACTAATGATTGATATTACACTCCTGGAAATGGAAAAAAGAACACATTGACACCGGTGTGTCAGACCCACCATACTTGCTCCGGACACTGCGAGAGGGCTGTACAAGCAATGATCACACGCACGGCACAGCGGACACACCGGGAACCGCGGTGTTGGCCGTCGAATGGCGCTAGCTGCGCAGCATTTGTGCACCGCCGCCGTCAGTGTCAGCCAGTTTGCCGTGGCATACGGAGCTCCATCGCAGTCTTTAACACTGGTAGCATGCCGCGACAGCGTGGACGTGAACCGTATGTGCAGTTGACGGACTTTGAGCGAGGGCGTATAGTGGGCATGCGGGAGGCCGGGTAGACGTACCGCCGAATTGCTCAACACGTGGGGCGTGAGGTCTCCACAGTACATCGATGTTGTCGCCAGTGGTCGGCGAAAGGTGCACGTGCCCGTCGACCTGTGACCGGACCGCAGCGACGCACGGATGCACGCCAAGACCGTAGGATCCTACGCAGTGCCGTAGGGGACCGCACCGCCACTTCCCAGCAAATTAGGGACACTGTTGCTCCTGGGGTATCGGCGAGGACCATTCGCAACCGTCTCCATGAAGCTGGGCTACGGTCCCGCACACCGTTAGGCCGTCTTCCCCTCACGCCCCAACATCGTGCAGCCCGCCTCCAGTGGTGTCGCGACAGGCGTGAATGGAGGGACAAATGGAGACGTGTCGTCTTCAGCGATGAGAGTCGCTTCTGCCTTGGTGCCAATGATGGTCGTATGCGTGTTTGGCGCCGTGCGGGTGAGCGCCACAATCAGGACTGCATACGACCGAGGCACACAGGGCCAACACCCGGCATCATGGTGTGGGGAGCGATCTCCTACACTGGCCGTACACCACTGGTGATCGTCGAGGGGACACTGAATAGTGCACGGTACATCCAAACCGTCATCGAACCCATCGTTCTACCATTCCTAGACCGGCAAGGGAACTTGCTGTTCCAACAGGACAATGCACGTCCGCATGTATCCCGTGCCACCCAACGTGCTCTAGAAGGTGTAAGTCAACTACCCTGGCCAGCAAGATCTCCGGATCTGTCCCCCATTGAGCATGTTTGGGACTGGATGAAGCGTCGTCTCACGTGGTCTGCACGTCCAGCACGAACGCTGGTCCAACTGAGGCGCCAGGTGGAAATGGCATGGCAAGCCGTTCCACAGGACTACATCCAGTATCTCTACGATCGTCTCCATGGGAGAATAGCAGCCCGCATTGCTGCGATAGGTGGATATACACTGTACTAGTGCCGACATTGTGCATGCTCTGTTGCCTGTGTCTATGTGCCTGTGGTTCTGTCAGTGTGATCATGTGATGTATCTGACCCAAGGAATGTGTCAATAAAGTTTCCCCTTCCTGGGACAATGAATTCACGGTGTTCTTATTTCAATTTCCAGGAGTGTAGTTCCGCCACAGTTCACCACCTATCCTACTTTACGACTCTGCCCAAGCTACGACGTCTGATATTTGTAATGAGGAATTGCCGCCCAACCCGTTTTGCCATGTGTTGAAGACACCACACCACTCCTCAATACCCAAATACTGTGAAGTTTCCAAAATACTCGTGCTGAGCCTGCGGGCCATCACAATCTGCCCTTTTCAAATTCAGACAGATCACGCGCCTTTCCCATTCTACACAAGGACAACACGCTCGATGATACTACATGCGCCGTCCGTGTGTCTGACTCGCAGGCATTTCACGCCAAGTAACGCTGTTATCGCCCGGATGGGTGTATATCGGTAGTAGGTCAGTGCTCATAATATTCTGGCAGATCAATGTATCTGTCGGTTGCAGTATTCAAAGGCAGACAGTCTGCCAAGAAATCTGTCACAAAAATGATATTGGACAGAAACGGGCGTGTCAGAAAGTGAAATACATTGTGCTACCGTTACAGTCAGAACTAAAGCATTGAGAATAAAGGGGCTATAAAGATTTAGGCAACGAGAGATTTCGACTGCAAGATGACCCGCCAGGGTGGGCGAGAGTGGTAACGCGCTGCTTCCTGGACTCGGGTAGGCGCGCCGGCCCCGGTTCGAATCTGCACGGCGGATTAACGACGCGGGCCGGTGTACCGCCCAGCCTGGGTGCGGCTTTTAGGCGGTTTTCCACATCCCGCTTGGTGAATACCGGGCTGGTCCCCACGTTCCGCCTCAGTTAGATGCGTCGCAGACATTTGCAACATGCCCACACTATTTCACGATTTACACTAGACGCAGACAGCTGGGGTACACTGATTCCATCCTTGAGGGTACAGGGTGGCGGCAGGAAGGGCATCCAGCCATCCCTAAAACTAACCTTGCCAAATCCGTTGTAACCATGTCGACCGTGCGATCGCTACGGGACGATGGCATAAGCGAAAGAAAGATTTCGACTGCAAGATGTTTCGATTAGACGACACGCTATTTACCGCTAGACGTAGCGTAGCAATTTAAACATAAGACTTCCTCCAGGAAACACCGCAACCTCCAGATTGAAGAGACAGCGGAAATTGGAATGTTATAAGTATTGCCTTGTTCTTTGTTGCTTGTCGCGTTTGGTGCGGACTCTGTCGCTGCCCGCCGCCGGCCAGGTTTTATGTCAATGAATTTTCGTGTACAGAGACTGTCAGTCACTCATTGCTAGGAGCAAGTGTGACAGGCGACTATTTCGATACGCCTGAGCTGAGTGGCTCTCTGTCTCTGAATTAGTGAATTCTGGCCGTATGCGAAACTGCTGTTTAATGTAGCACGTATGTTACAAGAATGCTCCGTATCTGATGTATGATTATGAGTTGCGCAGACGTTATGTATATGCGTCACTGGAGTTTTCCTTTGGTAAGCACTTTTAGCGCAGGTCTGGTTTGAATATGAACTGCTACGTTCGATAATGGTCACCAGTATAAATTATAGAAATTTAAATCAAACACTGTAGATACTTTCCCAACAAAATGTTGGAACTACATAAAAATCACAATTCTTACAGTGATAATTGAGTATGTTTGAAGAAACAGAGTACACATCTGGTCCAAATAATATTATATTACAGTCGCGAAAGGCGGAATAACTTCCGCTTGCAGGTTACTTGTCAACTCGGTAGAGCTCCATGACTCATTCATTGGTCTACGAAAATGGTTCAGATTGCTCTGAGGACTATGGGACTTAACTTCTGAGGTCATCAGTCCCCTAGAACTTAGAACTACTTAAACCTAACTAACCTAAGGACGTCACACACATCCATGCCCGAGGCAGGATTCGAACCTGCGACCGTAGCGGTCACGCGGTTCCAAACTGTAGTGCTTGGAACCGCACGGCCACACCGGCCGGCCATTGGTCTACGCAGTTGGATGGAATGAACATAACACGCTGAGTCTAACGGTTGTCGAGACCATCCAACACGCGCAGGAAAATGGGCGAATATTAGCTTGCCACAAGGTGGCTTGTGTCACTTCAGTAATCGTAGGACAACAGTGGTCACTATCTGGCATGGTCCAGAGAGGGAGAACTACGAATTAAAATTCATGTTTGTAATAAAAGTAAGTGAAACATAACAAAAAAATGATAAGATTACATTAACATGCCTTTCACAAGAACACAGCTGAGAAGAAATTATATTTTGCGAAAAACAAATGACAAGCCGACACTCACAATTCGTGTTCTGTCATCAAAGGAATCCACAAAATTCAGTAAGCTGAATTGTAGCAAGAATGGGACGTATTAGGGGATCTCGTATATCGACCCAGCTCCAACATTTTCGTCGTGTACTCTTTCAATGCTTTGTATACTGACATCAGTATGTACCAAGATGTGTTCCAGTTTTATGAGTGCCTCTTCACTTCAGTGGATATCTCTGCAACAATCTAGTGCCATAATTTCTCGTACCTGAAATTAGTCGAGGAACACTTGTTTCCTGGCCCGTCAAATCACCCGAGGTCAGTGCTACCCATTATTCCTAAGGGATCATGTGAAATGATCTGTGAATGAGTCCTCAGATTCCAATGGACTGCTTACCAAAATTGTAGGTGTATGTGATGACTTTCATGTCATCACATATTTCTGTCTTTTGCTGTGTGGGAGGATTACGTAAGGTGTGAGGCGCTGCATATTTATGATACTTCCCAATAAGCAAATTGGAACTCTCCACTGACAAAACATGACTTTTAAACTATGTAATTGGCGGTGGTCCTTTTCAGCAACACTGAGATGCAATAGCCACTGAATGAGCACGAAGAAACCAAATGCATTTTCACTGGCAGTTCTGCTGTCGGCCATGTGCCGGATAAGCATAGTTTGCGCTGCTTGTGTTTGTGGCGCAGTATTATGCCACCAGGTGGCGAGTGCACAGTGCGTAGCACGGTAACTGTCCAGGTGCTTTAGCAGTTTTGATGGTTTGATGGGAGTGAGATCAGAATTTCACACAAGCTTTAACAGTTCATTTTCACAAAACGAAAGAGAGGATTTTAAAAAGTAATGTAACATATTTTTTTCAGAAAGCAGATTGGTTTTATTCAGGATTCCAACAAAACATATTATTCCCCATTATTTTGGCTTTGCCACATTTCCAGGAGGGTCTGTATTCCCGCATGGTACCCCTCTAGTGGTACCATCTTGCTTCCTCTGTAGTGTAGTGGATGGGTGCCAGGAGGTGCCATATTAAAACTCGGCGAAAACTTTCCAAATGATTTATTGTTTCCAACTACAGTTTGCGGTTCTAGGCGCGCAGCCCGGAACCGTGCGACTGCTACGGTCGCAGGTTCGAATCCTGCCTCGGGCATGGATGTGTGTGATGTCCTTAGGTTAGGTTTACGTAGTTCTAAGTTCTAGGGGACTGATGACCACAGCAGTTGAGTCCCATAGTGCTCAGTGCCATTTGAACCAACTACAGTGCTCCTGTTCCTCTTGGTCTGCATCACAGGGCCTCGCAATGCTGAGGAAGCACCCCAGCGGACTGTGCAATGCAATGCTGTGTCGAGCCGCCCCTGTACGCCAGTGGAGTTGCGTCGTCTTCAGGATGCCGGCAGCTGGCTCAGCGATCTACGTCCCTGCTGACTCAGCGCTGCTCGGTATGAGCTGCAGGCTGCCTGCTGCGTCCTTCTTGCCGGCCTGGTTAAGAATGCTGTGACTACGATTGCCCGCGATCCGGCGTCCGAATCTGTGGCTGTCACCTCAGGATGCCTCTAGTGTGTGTTGGTAGCCAGGACGACTGCCCGCAGTAGCAAGCCATGGAGTGGCCCACCGCTGGCTGGCTGGCTACGGACCCCGTGTCTTCCTCAGGGGGTTGTACCAACGACCCGCCGTGGACTGGAATGCTGGTACCCCATCTGCTGCTGCGTGTAGTTGGTGGTGTGACATGCCCCGCCATCCAGGAGAGCTGCCACACTTGAATGAACCTCGTTAGAAAACGGCACCTATTTATACTCGGCCGTGCGCCTTCGTTTTGCTAATGCGCTGCTCCAAGTCACCTACGCACAACGCCTGGGTTGCCCCAGTGGGCCCCTTCTGCCTGTAACTTGTGACATGCAAACTGCTGCATTTACTGTTCTCAGCGGTTCAATGGCCCTGTGGCCTCCATTCTACTTTGCAACCACTGGTCAGCGTAACTTACTGTCAACAGGCCCGTGCCTGGCTGTAGCTTGTGCGCTCAGGAATGTTGCACTAAATCTAACTTTTCTATCTTAACCTGTGGTGCCGCTACAGTAGCGTGTGCATCGCCCACGTTCTGCCTCTGGCACAGTGCATCCTTCATTAGGCCAAACAGATGGAAGTCTGAATGTGCATGGCGCAGGCTGTAGAGTGGATGAGGAAGAACAGCCCAGAGAAGTTTTGTGATCTAGGCCTTGCGATGTCATGGAGAAGGCACAGTTCATTTGCATTTTTGTGGCGCCGAACACGCTGAAGCCGCTTCAGTTTCCTAAGAGCAGCAGAAGCCGCTTGAGAGTTGACAGTTGCACAATAATGTGGACATCAAACAAAATAACCCCTTCACGGCCACAGAAGAAGGTCTCCATGACTTTACCGGCTGAGAGCGCGGTTTTGAACTTTTTATTCGGAGGAGAAGTGGTGTGGAGCTCCTCCATGGATTGTCGGTTTGTTTTCGTTTCGAAGTGATCGCCTACGACGATGTTCACCTAAAAACTGCCTCGTAACGGGCAAGCTATTCCGCACAAATGGTCCATCAACGCTCCTTATGGTCTTTCGTCATGCTGCGTGGAACCCACCAGGAACACACCTTTGAGTATCCCAACTGGTGGACGAGCGTGATAGCACTACCAACAGGGATGTCCAGTTGTGTTGTAAGATATTTGATTATGATCCGTCGACCACTTCGAATGACTAGCCCGGATTCCCGGGTTCGATTCCCGACGGGGTCAGGGATTTTCTCTGCCTCGTAATGGCTGGGTGTTGTGTGATGTCCTTAGGTTAGTTAGGTTTAAGTAGTTCTAAGTTGTAGAGGACTGATGACCATAGATGTTAAGTCCCATAGTGCTCAGAGCCTCGAATGACTGTCCGCACGATCCAGCATTGCAGGAGTCAGCAGTGTGCGGCCGGCCGGCACGCGAGAGGTGATCGGACAGATCTGCGCGACTTTCCTGCTATGATGACAGACGCCTCGCCCAACGGCTCACCGTGATTTTGTTCACCTCCATGTCTCCGTAAACATTCTCCAAGCGCCTATGAATATCTGCGATGCTCTGGGTTTTCGCCAAAAGAAATTCAGTGACAGCTCTCTGCTTACAAACGCTACTTTGAAGTCTATCTACAGCGCCGCCGCCTATCGGTAGAGTCTGAAGAGGGAATTTTCCACGATGTCGAACGAAAAATTCCGCACTTTTTCAACCGAAATCGGCCGAGAAAAAAATGTGTTGCATTACTTACTGGACGCCCCTCGTCTTTAGGTACGTTGTAAGTAGGCTGTTTAGGTTTTCATGTTCGTAACGCCACGTAGCGCTCTGTATGAAAATCACTGACTGTGCTGTGTGCAGTCTGTGGCTGGTTTGCATTGTTAGAATATTTGCCATTGTAGTGTTGGGCTGTTGGCTGTTAACAGCGCGTAGCGTTGCGCAGTTGGAGGTGAGCCGCCAGCAGTGGTGGATGTGAGGAGAGAGATGGCAGAATTTTGAGAGCGGACGATCAGGGCGAGTGTCCATCAGAAAGAGTAAATTTGTAATACTGGATATCATGAGCTGATATATATATATGATGACTTTTGAACACTGTTACGGTAAATAAATTGTTTGTTCTCTATCAAAATCTTTCATTTGCTAACTATGCCCATCAGTAGTTACTGCCTTCATTAGTTATAATCTTTTATTCAGCTGGCAGAATTGGCGCACGCTGTATTGCAGTAGTTTGAGTAACGAAGATTCATGAAAGGTATAGGTTATTGTTGGTCAGGGCCAGTCTTTTGTAGGGATTATTGAAAGTCAGATTGCGTTGCGCTAAAAAAATATTGTGTGTCACTTTAGTGATGATCGGAATAAGTAAAGAGAGAAATGTCTGAGTACGTTCAGTTCTGCTCAGCTGTTTGAAAATCAAATAACGTTAGAGGTTTACCAGCACAGTAATTTATAATTTTTCTAAGGGGATGTTTCAACGTTTGTACTATTTCACATAAAAATAAACTATTGTTTTAATCACAGGGAGATCCTTATTGCTGACGAGTAACAACCTACATTCTTTTTTTTTCAAAATAAGTAAAAATTAAGTTCCAAAAATACTTCATTACCTTCTGAAGACTCTTTTTATTCCAGAAAATTAAACATTAAAATAATTTTTCTCAGAACTTCAAATCAGTGCCGACTAAAAGCATAGGCAGCGCTTTAATTTTAGCCTGAATTTTTTTAGGTTAGACAAAGCCGTTGTACCTGTAACTCACGCAAGTGGTTTTGTCTGCACACAAACATTTCATCCATATTCAGAAGTTCTACACCGCAGCAGAAATCTCGCTTTACAGGATTCCTGTTGGCAGCGAGGGAACAAATTACAGAACGACACGCCACAAATCACGTTACAATTAATGAGTTTTTTCGCAAAAATAATGTGTGGAATTTTCATGGTGGAGATACTTCCATTTAATAAGCGCTCTGAACGTTGGACGCCGCAGGTGCGAGCGACGGCGTTAATGCAATCCGCTATTCAAAACTTCCAGTCAAGGGTGTTTTTTTTTTCTTTTTTAAATGAGACTGAATGTGACTCAGTGCTTTAAAATATCCGAGCGAGCGAGTTTGGTGCAGGAGCGGCTGTTAGGTAATAATATTACGCAGCTTACTGGCATATTCCTGCCGCAAAGCGTGAAATAATGTCGATAAAAATTCTCTCGATGTGTAAATTATCATTTCTCTTTGGACAATTCTACAGTGGCAACAAATTTAATAAATGGTTATGGATTTTAGCAGCCGCCAAGCACTGAATGTATGAGCAGTTAAAATAGGAATACGAAATATCGTTTTACCTGGGAAAAAAGGTACTTGATAGAAATTATGTCAGCATTCAGTCCAGCACTTGTAGTATACATGTGTCCCAAACAAATTGGGATGAAACACAGCTGTGAAACAGATAAACAATTTGAAGTAAGAAGCAGAAAAAAAACTTACCTGCAGATTTCTGCCGCGAAAAGGAAGTACATTAACAACATTCCAAAAAAAAATGGTTCAAATGGCTCTGAGCACTATGGGACTTAACGTCTGAGGTCATCAGTCCCCTAGAACTTAGAACTACTTAAACCTAATTAACCTAAAGGACATCATGCACATTCATGCCCGAGGCAGGATTCGAACCTGCGACCGTAGCGGTCACGCTGGTCCACACTGTAGCGCCTAGAACCGCTCGGCCACCCCGGCCGGCAACATTCCAACAGCGCCTCATCATCTGACAACAGATAAAGGCAAAACAGAAAAAACTGACAGTTCAAGATATCTTGGCAAAACAGTACAGATAACAACTGGAGAAAAAGAAGCCACTGACAGCAGCGAAAGGAAAATGACCGCTGGTTTTGTAGGATATATGTTCTGTACGAGGCAAAGGCTATCTCAATAAATGCTTAACTCCAGAACTCTAACACAGTGATCAAGACCTGATGTTATACGAAAGTGAATGCCTATGAATGACAGGGTCGGCTGGAGTGCGAGAAGGCGAGAAGTTTGAGTGCAAGACAGTGCAGTGCCAATGGACAGTATAGCCTGCGGTGAACAGTTATGCGGGAATAATGATCGGCTAGTTGAGTCTAAATTACTGCCGAAATTTGTTCATGATTGATGCAAACCGACTAACGAAACAGATTTTTAATGCACTGAACAAGACACCTAAGGTTTCCAATAAATGGCTCAGGGAAGTGAGAAAGGAGCTCTAGTGTACTGGACTGAACCAGGAGGACATGTCAGACCACACAAAGCATAAATCACTGATCGACCTCTTTCAGGGTTCTACGATGAACTGAAGCAGAGGCTGAACGGAAGAGGAAAAGCAGGCGACCAGACGAAGAAGAAACGCTTTTGGGCTGTGAAAAACAACTGCCAGAAATGTCTTATTTACTTGATGTGGCCTCTAATAGCCCTAACAGAGAAAAAGTGGTAGAAGATCTTAAAATGGGAACGCTGAAATAAGGAATTCTCGGTCTGATATTATTATTTAGTTTTTAATACACTAAACATTTTCACGCTTAGTGTTCACGTCTGAGATCTCAGATATGTGGATGCAAAAACATCCTAGTTGATTGGAAAATGAGAATAACATGAGCTATACAGAAGAATGGAGACATTATGGAATATACGAACTTCAGAGGAATTACATTATTGAGCACTGAAAATAAAATATTCTGCTCCCTGCATTGTACCTGTGTGGAATCTTAAGCAGAAAAGGCAATCAGCAGATATCAACAGGCTTATCTGGCAAATCAACTATTGTCCAAATATCTATTCTGAGGCAAATATCGAAAAAAAGTAAATACAGTATCGAAACACATACATTTGTAGCTCTTAAAGCAGCATTTTACACCATAAATGAAGAAGTACTACAGGATCTGTTGAATATAGCGAACAGTCTATTGAGTACGGAATATGGACTGAGAGTAATCGAAGAAAGAAGGAAGTAATGAGAAGCTTAACATCAAAACTGGTGACCGTAA
This sequence comes from Schistocerca serialis cubense, assembly GCF_023864345.2. Classification (NCBI taxonomy): domain Eukaryota; kingdom Metazoa; phylum Arthropoda; class Insecta; order Orthoptera; family Acrididae; genus Schistocerca; species Schistocerca serialis. The sequence continues at coordinate 1,230,340,488 of NC_064638.1, read as the reverse complement.
AGCTGACGAAGTTACGGAATTCTGCTACCCTGGAAGCAAAATAACCATGACGAAAGAGGCAACGAAAACATAAGAAACAGTCTAGCACAGGAAAAGGGGCCATTCCTGGCCAAGACAAGTTTACTGGTATCAAACAGTGGCCTTCATTTGAGGAAGAAATTTCTGACAAAGAACGTTGGGAGCACAGCTGTGTATTGCAGTGAATCGTGGACAGTGGGAAAACCGGAACAGAGGAGAATCGAGGCGTCTGAATTATGGTGTTGCAGAAGAATGTCCAAAATTAGGTGCACTGCGGAACGATGACGTTTTCCGGAGTATCGGCGAAGAAAGAAAAATATGGAAAACACTGACAAGAAGAAGTAACACGATGAGAGATGTGTTAAGACATCAGGGAATAACCTACATGGTGCCAGAGGGCATCACAGAGGGTACAGATTGTAGGGGAAGACAGACTGGAATACATACAACAAATTATTGAGGATATAGCGTGCAAATGCTACACTGATATTGTGACGCTACAACGCAGTCCTTGCTATGATTTTTTTCGCTTACTTAACACATGAAACTGTTTGTATACGATGTATTATCTAGTGTAAATATGTATTGTAAATACTATCTTTAAATTGTGTAATATTTAACACTAGCAAGTCAGGGTATATTTAGTTAACGTTGAAGTCAGAGAGATTGTTTTGTCGTGCCGGTAGGCGCGGGAGCGCGCCAGCGGGCAGTAGTAGCAGTGACGCCGTGCTCGGAGTAAGACGTACAGTCGAGTGCTGCTAGTCCTAGCTGTGTTACATCTAACGGCTAGTGTGTGGAGCTACGTACGACGGGAAAGTAATGGTCGGCATATCTGGAAGCATGGCCGGGCAAGTTATTATGGATTAATGGGCATAGTGCTGAAGAAACGAGGGCTTAAATGTGAAGCGTACCATGGGCCCAAGTCGCGACAGTAAAAGCCCGCTGCCACATTGTGTCGCTGCCATGGGCTTCCGTCGATCCACCGACAACGAGGTAAGTAAGATGTACGTAATTTTCGTAGGATAAAATTGTAGAAGGCTTGCCAGTGACTGTGCTTTTCCCTAAAGTTGAACAATTAATAACAAGCACTTTATAATCGAAGTGTTGCAGTTACATTCCAAAGGACAATAACACCAAATATGTTCCTTCCGATCCTTACATTATTGAACCGAGTGTGTCACCCCGTATCAAGAGAAAATATGTTCATTATCAAATTATTTGCATAGACGGTGAAGAGTAAATTTCAGACTGTTTTGAACGACTGGTTATCGTAGTTAATTGTTGCACTTAATAAGCTTACGCCAACCGTAGTAACTTAATAATAGACTGAAGTAATAAATTTGATTATTAAGATTTATTTCAATGCATATTCAGATGAAGTTAGTTCAAGGATATTTCATGAAACTATAAAGCTTATTCCACCTGACAAGCGCCCAATTAATGAATTATTATCATTCACAACATAGTTAATCAATTATTGGCAATATATTTCATTATCAGTAGATTAAACTGTGCAAAATACGTAATTTTAAAGACAGAATGACAGTCCATTATTCAAAATCTCGATAGATAATTATCTGTGTTGTCAGCATTGCACTTAGCTGACAAATTATGAACAAAATAATTATCAAAATACTTATTGAAAGTTAACCATTAATGTTTAAGTGTAGTTAGAGTGTTATGACATTATTTTATATGACTACTGAGCCTGATACATCACTTACGTAAAAGTTCCCGTTCCACCTGCTGCGCTACAAACAGGTAAACTTTATTTTTGACACAATTATTCAAATACTTAACAGTACTGTCGCTCGTCAGTTGAGCTGGCGACCGATTTTTTAATTGCTTTTACAACTTAATCATTTCTTTCGGCGAAATTTCCACTGGCAAAATTTATTTCCAAATTATTTCCATTATTTCATTTACCGATCAAGTTATAACGTCTCCTGATTCCCGCGGAATATTCATTATTTACTTCGGATTCGGATGCCTTTCCCGACACGGGTCAAAATTCATAATTCACGGTCATTGTTAATTTGTAATTTCGCAAATCCTGGGAAGCAGGGGGGTGTTCTAATATAAAGAGGTTAGCACAGAAGGGGAACTCGTAACTGGTCGCATCACACCAGTCAGACTTTAGAAAAAGCCACCGCCGCAACAGTAAGTCTGACTATGGAAAAAATAGTATGTAAAATACGGATACAAGGAAATTTAAGACCAATCTTTAAGACTAATTGTGGACTGATGCACTTTCATGTATGCCATCTAATACAGCACTAGAGAAAGTAATATCAGCTGATATCAACATAAGAGGCGTTGTATAGAAATAACCTGCCTGAAATGGGTTGGCCAGCTCCTTCGTATGGAACATGAAAATCAACAAAAAACCGCCCTGCTACGAGACCCACTGAGACTAAGTTGTAAGGGGAGATCAAGACTCCGATTCTTGAATGGCAGAACGATCTACGAATTACGGGTATCAGAGCATGAAGGTGCAAGTCACTAGAGACGGACGAATGGAATTATGTCCTAGAGCAGGCTAATATCCAATACGAGCTGTAAAGCCAAGAAGACGAAACAGTAACGTTTTGCCCCATGTGCGAGTGGAAAGCTGCAACACTTTGCGTTTAATACCGATAGATTCACTTTATAACCAGTCGGTTATCGAGCGCTATGCTCGTGGAGGACGAGCAGGGAGGGGTAGGGTATCGAGTAGCTCATGTTCATATGTTTATGCTATAGTTTAACGAATAGCACTTGTAATTAGAATCACAATCTTCCGTATGCTATCTGGAACGCTGACATGCACTTACCGAGCCGGCCGTAGTGGCCGTGCGGTTAAAGGCGCTGCAGTCTGGAACCGCAAGACCGCTACGGTCGCAGGTTCGAATCCTGCCTCGGGCATGGATGTTTGTGATGTCCTTAGGTTAGTTAGGTTTAACTAGTTCTAAGTTCTAGGGGACTAATGACCTCAGCAGGTGAGTCCCACAGTGCTCAGAGCCATTTGAACCATTTTTGCACTTACCGACATGACAAGTGGCTTAATGTCATCACATTTGTGATGTTTGGTAACGAGCCAAAATTCTTACCATGACTGAAGTTACGTAATAAAACATTACTAATAAAAAGTGAAGCAGTATTTTGCGCAACGATTCGCAGTCTAGTCTGAGAACAACTCGCAAGTAACATTCAAAGTTTCCAGAACATGGAAGCAAAACTGAAATTTGTGAAACACAAAATTGTAAGTAGGCTGTTTAGGTTTTTATGTTGGTAACGCCACATACCCCCCCATGAACCATGGACCTTGCCGTTGGTGGGGAGGCTTGCGTGCCTCAGCGATATAGATAGCCGTACCGTAGGTGCAACCGCAACGGAGGGGTATCTGTTAGTGGTTCCTGAAGAGGGGCAGCAGCCTTTTCAGTAGTTGCCGGGGCAACAGACTGGATGATTGACTGATCTGGCCTTGTAACACTAACCAAAACGGCCTTGCTGTGCTGGTACTGCAAACGGCTGAAAGCAAGGGAAAACTACGGCCGTAATTTTTCCCGAGGGCACGCAGCTTTACTGTATGGTTAAATGATGATGGCGTCCTCTTGGGTAAAATATTCCGGAGGTAAAATAGTCGGATCTCCGGGCGGGGACTACTCAGGAGGACGTCGTTATCAGGAGAAAGAAAACTGGCGTTCTAAGGATTGGAGCGTGGAATGTCAGATCCCTTAATCTGGCAGGTAGGTTAGAAAATTTAAAAGGGGAAATGGATAGGTTACAGTTAGATATAGTAGGAATTAGTGAAGTTCGGTGGCAGGAGGAACAAGACTTTTGGTCAGGAGAATACAGGGTTATAAATACAAAATCAGGTAGGGGTAATGCAGAAGTAGGTTTAATAATGAATAAAAAAAAATAGGAGTGCGGGTAAGCTACTACAAACAGCATAGTCAACGCATTATTGTGGCCAAGATAGACACGAAGCCCACACCAACCACAGTAGTACAAGTTTATATGCCAACTAGCTCTGCAGATTACGAAGAAATTGAAGAAACGTATGATGAAATAAAAGAAATTATTCAGATAGTGAAGGGAGATGAAAATTTAATAGTCATGGGTGACTGGAATTCGAGAGTAGGAAAGGGGAGAGAAGGAAACGTAGTAGGTGAATATGGGTTGGGGGGAAGAAATGAAAGAGGAAGCCTCCTGGTAGAATTTTGCACAGAGCATAACTTAATCATAGCTAACACTTGGTTCAAGAATCATAAAAGAAGGTTGTATAGATGGAAGAACCCTGGAGATACTAAAAGGTATCAGATAGATTATATAATGGTAAGACAGAGATTTAGGAATCAGGTTTTAAATTGTAAGACTTTTCCAGGGGCAGATGTGGACTCTGACCACAATCTATTGGTTATGAACTGTAGATTAAAACTGAAGAAACTGCCAAAAGGTGGGAATTTAAGGAGATGGGACCTGGATAAACTGAAAGGACCAGAGGTTGTACAGAGTTTCAAGGAGAGCATAAGGGAACATTTGACAGGAATGGGGGAAAGAAATACAGTAGTAGAAGAATGGGTAGCTTTGAGAGATGAAGTAGTGAAGGCAGCAGACGATCAAGTAGGTAAAATGACGAGGGCTGCTAGAAATCCTTGGGTAACAGTAGAAATATTGAACTTAATTGATGAAAGGAGAAAATATAAAAATGCAGTAAATGAAGCAGGCAAAAAGGAATACAAACTTCTCAAAAATGAGATCGACAGGAAGTGCAAAATGGCTAAGCAGGGATGGCTAGAGGACAAATGTAAGGATGTAGAGGCTTGTCTCACCAGGGGTAAGATAGATACTGCCTACAGGAAAAATAAAGAGACCTTTGGAGATAAGAGAACCACTTGTATGAACATCAAGAGCTCAGATGGAAACCCAGTTCTAAGCAAAGAAGGGAAAGCAGAAAGGTGGAAGGAGTATATAGAGGGTCTATACAAGGGCGATGCACTTGAGGACAATATTATGGAAATGGAAGAGGATATAGATGAAGATGAAATGGGAGATATGATACTGTGTGAAGAGTTTGACAGAGCACTGAAAGATCTGAGTCGAAACAAGGCCCCGGGAGTAGACAACACTGCATTAGAACTACTGACAGCCTTGGGAGAGCCAGTCCTGACAAGACTCTACCATCTGGTGAGCAAGATGTATGAGACAGGCGAAATACCCTCAGACTTCAAGAAGAATATAATAATTCCAATCCCAAAGAAAGCAGGTGTTGACAGATGTGAAAATTACAGAACTATCAGTTTAATAAGTCACGGCTGCAAAATACTAACACGAATTCTTTACGGACGAATGGAAAAACTAGTAGAAGCCGACCTCGGAGAAGATCAGTTTGGATTCCGTAGAAATATTGGTACACGTGAGGCAATACTGACCTTACGACTTATCTTAGAAGCTAGATTAAGGAAAGGCAACCTACGTTTCTAACATTTGTAGACTTAGAGAAAGCTTTTGACAATGTTGACTGGAATACTCTCTTTCAAATTCTGAAGGTGGCAGGGGTAACATACAGGGAGCGAAAGGCTATTTACAATTTGTACAGAAACCAGATGGCAGTTATAAGAGTCGAGGGACATGAAAGGGAAGCAGCGGTTGGGAAGGGAGTGAGATAGGGTTGTAGCCTCTCCCCGATGTTATTCAATCTGTATATTGAGGAAGCAGTAAAGGAAACAAAAGAAAAATTCGGAGTAGGTATTAAAATGGATGGAGAAGAAATAAAAACTATGAGGTTCGCCGATGACATTGGAATTCTGTCAGAGACAGCAAAGGACATGGAAGAGCAGTTGAACGGAATGGATAGTGTCTTGAAAGGAGGATATAAGATGAACATCAACAAAAGCAAAACGAGGATAATGGAATGTAGTCGAATTAAGTCGGGTGATGCTGAGGGAATTAGATTAGGAAATAAGACACTTAAAGTAGTAAAGGAGTTTTGCTATTTGGGGAGCAAAATAACTGATGATGGTCGAAGTAGAGAGGACATAAAATGTAGACTAGCAATGGCAAGGAAAGCGTTTCTTAAGAAGAGAAATTTGTTAACATCGAGTATAGATTTAAGTGTCAGGAAGTCGTTTCTGAAAGTATTTGTATGGAAGTGAAACATGGACGATAAATAGTTTGGACAAGAAGAGAATAGAAGCTTTCGAAATGTGGTGCTACAGAAGAATGCTGAAGATTAGATGGGTAGATCACATAACTAATGAGGAGGTATTGAATAGAATTGGGGAGAAGAGGAGCTTGTGGCACAACTTGACTAGAAGAAGGGATCGGTTGATAGGACATGTTCTGAGACATCGAGGGATCACCAATTTAGTATTGGAGGCCAGCGTGGAGGGTAAAAATCGTAGAGGGAGACTAAAAGATGAATACACTAAGCAGATTCAGAAGGATGTAGGTTGCAGTAGTTACTGGGAGATGAAGAAGATTGCACAGGATAGAGTAGCATGGAGAGCTGCATCAAACCAGTCTCAGGACTGAAGACCACAACAACAACAAACAACGCCACATAGCGCTCTGTATGAAAATCACTGACTATGCTGTGAGCAGTCTGTGGCTGGTTGGACTCATTGTTGGAATTTTCTCTTGTGTAGTGTTGCGCAGTTGGATGGGAACAGCGCGTGGCGTTGCGCGGTTGTTCTCTATCAGAATCTTTCATTTGCTAACTATGCCTATCAGTAGTAAGTGCCTTAATTAGTTACAATCTTTTATTTAGCTGGCAGTATTGGCGCTCGCTGTATTGCAGCAGTTCGAGTGAGGTAATTGATTCATGAAAGGTATAGGTTATTGTTAATCGCCGGTCTGTGTGGCCGCGCGGTTCTAGGCGCTACAGTCTGGAGCCGAGCGACTGCTACGGTCGCAGGTTCGAATCCTGCTTCGGGCATGGATGTGTGTGATGTCCTTAGGTTAGTTAGGTTTAATTAGTTCTAAGTTCTAGGTGACTGATGACCTCAGAAGTTAAGTCGTATGGTGCTCAGAACCATTTGAACCATTTTTTGAAGATAAGTCCCATAAGATTTCACACACATTTGAACATTTATTAAAGAGGCGACAGAGGACATTAAAACAAAAATCTACACTAACCCAGAATCAGAGATACGCAAAGCAGTTCCACAATTGAAGAATAGCGACCCAACGGATGGTAAGTACAAACTTTTCTGTTTGTCTGCATTCAGCTAACCTTGCAACAACGGTATTTGTTGGGAATACCTCATGACCTATCAGAGCACTTAGAAGCTCTAGACAAGAAAGCTGAGTACCACATACAACCTTCATATAAAACTAGCATCTGGTGTGCATTTGTCACTTGTATATCCGAAGATGGCTCTCACAGATAAAGTGGCACGTTAGTACATAGTTTCGTACATCGACGACCAGACGGTTTAACAGAAATTTAGTTTGTTGAACTCTGTCTCCGGGTATGAGCCTAGCGGGTTAGCAGGCCAAAGAGAAGTCGGAAATACCAAATATGAAGTATGCTACAGCTTGTAGTACCTAAGGCATGCCGCGCGGGATTAGCCGAGCGGCCTAAGGCGCTGCAGTCATGGACTGTGCGGCTGGTCCCGACGGATGTTCGAGTCCTCCCTCGGGCATGGGTGTGTGCGTTTGTCCTTAGGATACTTTAGATTAAGCAGTGTGTAAGCTTAGGGACTGATGACCATAGCAGATTTCACACACATTTGAACATTTTTGAACCTAAGGCATAAAGAACGTAATGACTGACGCGAGCAGCTTATAGAGTACAGCACGCATCCAGGTTCATGTCAGTTTTTCAAAATGATGATTGCCGGTGTTAATCTACGCATTACAATGCACTTTCTCACATATCCTCAATCTTTGTTGTACAATGAGGTAGCCAACTATGACAATAGCAACCAGTTCCTCTTCACTTCTGGACTACACTGCATACACGAACATACACACATACACTCGTCTGGAAACAGGAACTGCATGATACTACTTCTGCCGTTCTGTGGAATTCTTCGTAATGTAACTACAGGGTGATTCAAAAAGAATACCACGACTTTAGGAATTTAAAACTCTGCAACGACAAAAGGCAGAGCTAAGCACTATCTGTCAGCGAATTAAGGGAGCTATAAAGTTTCATTTAGTTGTACATTTGTTCGCTTGAGGCGCTGTTGACTAGGCGTCAGCGTCAGTTGATGCTAAGATGGCGACTACAGTATCTGGAGATGTTAGAGAATTGGCTGTTCCCTCAGCTCGAACAAGAAGCACAACAATTCATATTTCAGCAGGATGGAGCGCCACCACATTGGCACTTATCTGTCCGTAACTACCTGAACGTCAACTACCCGAGGCGATGGATCGGCCGCCAGGCAGCCCGTGACAGAGCACTTCATCACTGGCCTCCAAGAAGCCCTGATCTTACCCCCTGCGATTTTTTCTTATGGGGGTATGTTAAGGATATGGTGTTTCGGCCACCTCTCCCAGCCACCATTGATGATTTGAAACGAGAAATAACAGCAGCTATCCAAACTGTTACGCCTGATATGCTACAGAGAGTGTGGAACGAGTTGGAGTATCGGGTTGATATTGCTCGTGTGTCTGGAGGGGGCCATATTGAACATCTCTGAACTTGTTTTTGAGTGAAAAAATACCTTTTTAAATACTCTTTGTAATGATGTATAACAGAAGGTTATATTATGTTTCTTTCATTAAATACACATTTTTAAAGTTGTGGTATTCTTTTTGAATCAGCCTGTACTACATGATTCATGGTGGAGAGTGTAGAGAAGTGACAGAATTTTACGCCTTTCACTTTTTCGCAGAAACTAAATTTCACATAATTTAAAAAGTTTTGGGTATTACTGTTACGATGAAAACTTTCATAACTGTAATTTTAGTGAAACTTAGAAAGACAAAGCCATAAAATGCAAAGGCCACGGTTCATTGTTTGTGTAACATTCAGGCCGGCCGAAGTGGTCGTGCGGTTAAAGGCGCTGCAGTCTGGAACCGCAAGACCGCTACGGTCGCAGGTTCGAATCCTGCCTCGGGCATGGATGTTTGTGATGTCCTTAGGTTGGTTAGGTTTAACTAGTTCTAAGTTCTAGGGGACTAATGACCTCAGCAGTTGAGTCCCATAGTGCTCAGAGGCATTTGAACCATTATAACATTCAACGGACTTACCGCTTTTCACGGCATTCGTCGGATTTCCTCGCTGCGCGTGTGCACGTGTCAATGAAATCCGTCGAGTATGCCGAGCAAGTTTCCATCTCAGTGCGGTGCACATCTTGTTAAATGGAACGAGCACTTTGCTATGCACTGCAGCGGTGCTGTGGCAATAAACACGTCGGCAGCAGGGAATTCTCCGAACAGCGTGAGACACAACACGGCGCTTAGTGGTGCTCTGATGTGTAGCCGTGTGGCGCCCACATCTAACAGACCGAAATAATTCCTCTCCATAAGCGAGCTGCACGCGAGATGAAGAGCCAGACGTCTGAAGAGAGCTCTCGTGGAGAACGCGGTCAAACACGTGCCAAATACGAGCAGAGGTTTGCAGCCAAAAGCGTTACCTCGTGTCAGCAGATTGTGCACCACGTCAGATAAATTTAGTCGAATCGTCCGCACCTATTCACTTCCTCGTCCCTAGGTAGTAGAGTCTTGATCTTCTTTCGTCGTGAAAAGTCTGTTCCGTCTTTCAACCTGTCTCTCATTTTTGGAGCTGTTACATGAGTTTACGAGTTGTAAACGTTGTGAAGTTCTTTTCGTAAGTCTCCTTTTTTTTCGGAAGAACTAATTCGATATAACGTTACGATACACGATCTATTGTCAAGTCCATAGTTTTTGTAGACTGGCCCGCATCTCGTGGTCGTGCTGTAGCGTTCTCGCTTCCCACGCCCGGGTTCCCGGGTTCGATTCCCGGCGGGGTCGATATAACGTTACGATACACGATCTATTGTCAAGTCCATAGTTTTTGTAGACTGGCCCGCATCTCGTGGTCGTGCTGTAGCGTTCTCGCTTCCCACGCCCGGGTTCCCGGGTTCGATTCCCGGCGGGGTCAGGGATTTTCTCTACCTCGTGATGGCTGGGTGTTGTGTGCTGTACTTAGATTAGTTAGGTTTAAGTAGTTCTAAGTTCTAGGGGACTTATGACCACAGCAGTTGAGTCCCATAGTGCTCAGAGCCAGTTGAACCATTTTTTTTTTTGTAGACTTGTAATCTTTGACTGGAACTGGACTCAGTATCAGTTTTATTAAAGACAGTCGAGTACACGAGATTGTAGCTATGATCAGCCCAGGTTTCTGGTGATAACGAATATACTACCTGAAAAAAAGTGAAACATCTAGAAGACAATGTCAGATGTCAATTTAACTTTGTACTGCACACCATCGATGGCTTTGTAAAACCCTTCGACTCCGACAATCAGTACTATGAATCTGTACATAGTTAGAGCTAGTGACTAGGGTTTACTTATCCTACAAACTTAGTACCTGAAAAAAATTGAAGAACCTAGAAGAGGAGGAGGAAACAAAATGATATTTCACGAATTAAGAGGGTATGTGATGTTATTTTAGTGGTTACAAAATCGAGTCAAATATACATAGTACATGGCAGTATGAATCTACTTGTCACTACGATATTGTGCGCTCTCTGGCCTGGATGCATACACTGATTAGTCTGGCTACGGTGTCAAAGTCATTGTACTCTGAGGTAAACTAGCCCACTGCTGTTTTAAGTGAAGAAGATAATGGATTACAGGATCCCCTTGTGGTACTAAACCACCATAAAACTACCTCAGTTTCACGATGAGTCCGTAGAAAGTGGTATAGATGGTGCACTACTGAATATTAAAATTGCTACACCACGAATATGACGTGCTACAGAAAGCGAAATTTAATCGACAGGAAGAAGATGTTGTGATATGCAAATGATTAGCTTTTCAGAGCATTCACACAAGGTTGGCGCCGGTCGCGACACCTACAACGTGCTGACATGAGGAAAGTTACCAACCGATTGCTCATACACAAACAGCAGTTGACCGGCGTTGCCTGGTGGAACGTTGTTGTGATTCCTTGTGTAAGGAGGAGAAATGCGTACCATCACGTTTACGACTTTGATAAAAGTCGGATTGTAGCCTATCGCGATTGCGGTTTATCGTATCGCGACGTTGCTACTCGAGTTGGTCGAGATCCAATGACTGTTAGGAGAATATGGAATCGGCGGGTTCAGGAGGGTAATACGGAACGCCGTGCTGGATCTCAACGGTCTCGTATCACTAGCAGTCGAGATGACAGGCACCTTATCCGCATGGCTGTAACGGATCGTGCAGCCACGTCTCGATCCGTCGGTCAACAGATGGGGACGTTTGCAAGACAACAACCATCTGCACGAAAAGTTCGACGACGTTTGCAGCAGCATGGACTATCAGCTCGGAGACCGTGGCTGTGGTTACCCTTGACGCTGCATCACAGGCAGGAGCGCCTGCGATGGTGTACTCAACGACGAACCTGGGTGCACGAATGGCAAAATGTCATTTTTTCGGATGAATCCAGGTTCTGTTTACAACATCATGATGGTCGCATCCGTATTTGGCGACATCGCAGTGAACGCACTTTGGAAGTGTGTATTGGCCATCGCCAAACTGGCGTATCACCTAGCGTGTTGGTATAGGGTGCCATTGGTTACACGTCTCGGTCACCTCTTGTTCGCATTGACGGCACTTAGAACAGTGGACGTTACATTTCAGATGTGTTACGACCCGTGGCTCTACCCTTCATTCGATCCCTGCGAAACCGTACATTTCAGCGGGATAATGCTCGGTCGCATGTTGCAGGTCCTGTACGGGCCTTTCTGGATACAGAAAATGTTCGACTGCTGTCCTGGCCAGCACATTCTCCAGATCTCTCATCAATTGAAAACGTTTGGTCAATGGTGGCCGAGCAACTGGCTCGTCACAATGCACCAGTCACTACTCTTGATGAACTGTGGTATCGTGTTGAAGCTGCATGGGCAGCTGTACCTGTCCACTCCATCCATCTTTGTTTGACTCAATGCCCAGGGGTATCAAGGCCGTTATTATGACCAGAGGTGGTTTTTCTGGGTACTGATATCTCAGGATCTAAGCACCCAAATTGCGTGAAAATGTAATCACATGTTAGTTCTAGTATAATATATTTGTGCAATGAATACCCGTTTATCACCTGCATTTCTTCTTGGTGTAGCAATTTTAATGGTCAGTAGTGTATCTTGCATCCAGGCCCCTTTACCATCTATTTCAATGTCTTTTGACGTCGTTCAATCGTGTGAGCTTCTCTATTAACACATTTATGGGTCTTTACCAAAATACACATTTTTAGTTGAGTCTGTGCTTGATTGATTAGATTAGATTAGATTAATACTAGTTCCATGGATCATGAATACGATATTTCGTAATGATGTGGAATGAGTCAAATTTTCCAATACATGACATAATTAAGTTAATTTAACAACATACTTAAGTTAATATAACAACTTATTTATTTTTGTTGTTGTTTTTATTTTTTTAATAATTTTTTGTTTCTTTTTCTTAATTTATATCTAAAAATTCCTCTATGGAGTAGAAGGAGTTGTCATTCAGAAATTCTTTTATTTTCTTCTTAAATACTTGTTGGTTATCTGCCAGACTTTTGATACTATTTGATAAGTGACCAAAGACTTTAGTGGCAGTATAATTCACCCCTTTCTGTGCCAGTTAGATTTAATCTTGAATAGTAAAGATCATCCTTTCTCCTAGTATTGTAGTTATGCACACTGCTATTACTTTTGAATTGGGTTTGGTTGTTAATAACAAATTTCATAAGAGAGTATATATACTGAGAAGCCACTGTGAATATCCCTAGATCCTTTATTAAATGTCTGCAGGATGATCTTGGGTGGACTCCAGCTATTATTCTGATTACACGCTTTTGCACGATAAATACTTTATTCCTCAGTGATGAATTACCCCAAAATATGATACCATATGAAAACAATGAGTGAAAATAGGCGTAGTAAGCTAATTTACTAAGATGTTTATCACCAAAATTTGCAATGACCCCTATTGCATAAGTAGCTGAACTCAAACGTTTCAGCAGATCATCAATGCGTTTCTTCCAATTTAATCTCTCATCAATGGACACACCTAAAAATTTGGAATATTCTACCTTAGCTGTATGCTCCTGATTAAGGTCTATATTTATTAATGGCGTCATACCATTCACTGTACGGAACTGTATATACTGTGTCTTGTCAAAATTCAGTGAGAGTCTGTTTACAAGGAACCACTCAGTAATTTTCTGAAAGACAGTATTGACAATTTCATCTGTTAATTGTTGTTTGTCAGGTGTGATTACTATACTTGTATCATCAGCTAAGAGAACTAACTTTGCCTCTTCATGAATATAGAATGGCAAGTCATTACTATATATTAGGAACAACAAAGGACCCAAGACTGACCCTTGTGGAACCCCATTCTTGATAGTTCCCCAGTTTGAGGAATGTGCTGATCTTTGCATATTATGAGAACTGCTTATTTCAACTTTCTGCACTCGTTCAGTTAGGTATGAATTGAACCATTTGTGCACTGTCCCACTCATGCCACAATATTTGAGCTTGTCTAGCAGAATTTCATGATTTACACAATCGAAAGCCTTTGAGAGTTCACAAAAAATCCCAATGGGTGGTGTTCGGTTATTCAGATCATTCAAACTTTGATTGGTGAAAGCATATATGGCATTTTATGTTGAAAACCCTTTCTGGAAACCAAACTGACATTTTGTTAGTTTTTCATTTATACAGATATGTGGAGCTACTCTTGAATACATTACTTTCTCAAAAATTTTGGATAAAGCTGTTAGAAGGCAGATTGGACAGTAATTGTTGACATCAGATCTATCCCCCTTTTTATGCAAAGGTATAACAATAGCATATTTCAGTCTATCAGGGAAAATGCCCTGTTCCAGAGAGCTATTACACAGGTGGCTGAGAATCTTACTTATCTGTTGAGAACAAGCTTTTAGTATTTTACTGGAAATGCCATCAATTCCATGTGAGTTTTTGCTTTTAAGCAAGTTTATTATTTTTCTAATTTCAGAGGGAGAAGTGGTTGAGATTTCAATTGTATCAAATTGCATAGTTATGGCCTCTTCCATTAACAGCCTAGCATCTTCTAATGAACACCTGGATCCAACTATATCCACAACATTTAGAAAATGATTATTAAAAATATTTTCAACTTCTGACTTTTTGTTCATAAAGTTTTCATTCAATTTGATGGTAATACTGTCTTCCTGTGCTCTTGCTTGACCTGTTTCTCTCTTAATAATATTCCAAATTGTTTTAATTTTATTATCAGAGTTGCTGATTTCAGACATGATACACATACTTCTGGATTTTTTAATAACTTTTCTTAATATAACACAGTAGTTTTTATAATGTCTGATAGTTTCTGGGTCACTACGCTTTCTTGCTGTCAGATACATTTCCCTTTTCCGGTTACAAGATATTTTTATACCCTAAGTAAGCCATGGTTTGTTACAAGGTTTCTTACAAGTATATTTAACTATTTTCTTGGGGAAGCAGTTTTCAAATGCATTTACAAAAATGTCATGAAATAAATTATATTTTAAATGTGCATCAGGTTCACGGTACACCTCATCCCAGTCTAACTGCTGTAGGCTTTCCCTGAAATTTGCAATTGTTAAATCGTTGACTGAACGTACTACTTTGGAGGACTGTTTAGTATTGCTGAATGGAGCTATGTCATATATTGTAACTAGCTGTGCACCATGATCAGAAAGATCATTCTCAACAGGCTGAGCATTTATCTGGTTAAACTTATCTTGGTCTATAAAGAAGTTATCTATCAGTGAGCTGCTATCCTTTACCACCCGAGTAGGAAAATCAATAACGGGTGTCAAATTGAAAGAACCGAGTAATACTTCAAGGTCATTTTTGCTATTACCCTCTTTCAGAGAATCTACATTGAAGTCCCCACAAATAATAATTTGCTTCCCCCTGTCTGACAGATAGCACAACAAGGAGTCCAATTTCTTGCAACAGTTGTCACAGTAAACATATAAGGTCATGTAAGCTTTCCACCAGCATAACTGGTTTATTTCGTTTGATACAATGATTAACGTAGAGCAATGCTTATAAAAGAACACATACATGTGATAAAGCGTCCAGGCCACTTGTTTGAATAGATGATTTAATGAAAGAACCCTTGATCCTTTGAAATGTTCATAGAAAGCTCCTAGGACTTGTTTCGCCTGTTCTGCAAAATCTTTGCCTGTGTGTTGCAGCGCAAGCAACTCACTCTCAACGCTTGCGAGTTGCAGATGGTTAAGCGCCGACGTGTTCACAGTGAAGGAAAATACTGACTGACGCGTCCCAGGCATAAATATTGCGCAGCAACATCTTGCCTTTCTTGGCCTCATACATTCAACAGTATATAGATGCAATATTATTGTCGTTTCATACAGGCACATACCAGTGGCTTAATAGAGCATTCGAATCACCAGGTCACATTTTTCATACAGCACAGACCAATGCCTTAATATAATATTCGAAATACCAGGCCACATTCCCAAATGAAAATACGAATATGTACTCTGGTGAAACAACAAAAACTTGTTTGAAAAAGAAAATGTTCCAACGTTTCGGCTGCCATTTTAGTCGGTTTTCATCAAAGCAATAATAAAACATTACAGTTTATTAAAGACCATGATTCAAGTCATCCAGGCTTCGTTGCTTGGCGATTTAGAGATTTATCATTTCGATATGAATAACTGTTTAGTTCCACTATGGGAGACGTTACGTGTTTTTCACAATGGAGTAACAGCACTCTCCATAAAATCAAACGACTGTAATTGGAATGAAAGGAAGGAACGACAGAGTAAATTCTGCAGTGGTCTGCAGGTTTCATGGTCGGCAGTCAGTGAGTCCGCAGATGAAATTTCCGGTCTAGCGCTATCGCGTAATTGCTTGCGAAATACGAATCCAGCGACAGAGGAGCAAGTACCAAAGTCTCTCTCATGTGTAGTGGCTCTCGTATCGCCAAAATAAAGTATGGCAGGAAGAGGGAACTGTAAGGCACAAATTACCTATAAGTGATTGGCGTGATTTTTTCATAGATTTTTGAGAATTTAATAACTTTTAAGAACTCACAAAACCGCTATTATCCTTTCTCTCTGTTGTGAAGAGATGTAACACTGGTTTATGTTGCGTGAGGTCTGGGTGAATAATGTACAGAATGACAACTTCATACATTTACTAACCAAAAACAAACGTGTGATGAATAAAATAATTTTTGAATGTTATCTGGCCAGTAATCAACCAAAGTTTTACAACTAAAGAAATTAGTTAATTAATGTTTTTAAAAATGAAATAATAAAATGATTTTAAGAATCATCCAGCGGTCACAGTTAAAAAAATACTATAAGTTAATAAATTCATTCTAAAGAAACCAGATTCATTTACCCAACGAAAGCAATACAGGAACTGTACAATATCTTACTACCAAAATAGCGCTGGGAACTACTTAAATGGAGTGAGTCCATAGGACACGAGATTCAATGGATAATTTCCGCATGGCCATCATAATAGATAACATGAGTCAATAACGCTGGTCATCTAAAAAAATAACAGATATTAATATTCACCAAACAACCAGTGTAATCGCAATCATACCAAACTGTAACTTCCTACTACATACCGTCCGACAGCACCAAAACAATAGGTACACTAAACCAATGGACATGAAAATTTCCCCCCTCCAATTACAGCGATAAATATTCAGTAATTTCTTCAGTATTATTATTATGTACCAATATGATGTGTACCAGGAAACGTAAATTTTTAATAAACCAGAGGACAAAACAACTGATAATAGTAACGGAATCACATTTATCTTCTAAAACATCTCGGCATCCGATAAAAGGAAATCACTTTATTCAAACAGTAACAACTACAAAACACCTTTTAGAATACTATCCTCAATGAATGCACTAAACATCAAGGTTAAACTGAAGTACAATTAGATTAACGTCTTATCAGACTTCACAAGTTGAACGTTATCGGCAACAACATAAACTGACAAGATGTTCATAAATACAAGCCCCAATGTCTAATTACATGAATAAATGACAACGCCAAAACGGAGGGGATGCCAGTAAACACAGTGTCAATAACTTGTTTAACCGAACGATGGAACTCGCCAGGAAAGTTCGAATGCAGTTACTCAAGTCACGAAATGGAGAAGACAGCTTGCTAGAACTGGCTAAATCAGGCGCTTTAAATCGAGAAGAAACGTTGGTTGTGATACTTTTAATGTTGCTCGTACTGCCGTGGCTCTATAAGGAAACAGATGTCATTCACCATCGTATCGTAGTTAGTTACACATCAGTTAATACCGTCCAGTAATGCCGACTCTGATACCAATGCTGCTCAACTACCAAATTCTGGTAGCGTATGCAGGGCCGAGCATCACCACAGCACACTTAAGCAGTCTTAGCTAACCTAGGCCCACATTAAAAGTATTCTCAGAACATACTGCCGTTTCGCTGCACACTCCCGACCCTGCTACGGCGTTGGTGTACCGGTGGGGCAAATGTCACCGGACAAACCTTTCCATCGTAGCTCAACTCTGCCTGTACTAGGCTCACAGTAATGGTAAAGACGACCCTTACTTTATATCAACAAAAATAATATCGATACGATATTTCAATGCTTGTAATATTCTGAATTAAGATGCATAGTTCCTTCAGACATGAATGTATGTCCCAAGGAACAGGCACTGTGGCTGCAGCGGCGCGGCTCTTTCCGTCCCTTTACGACGGACCTGCACCTACCTGTGAACATTGTCTCAGCAGATCATCAGTAGGAAAGCCGAGTGAAACCTACTGTACTTCGAAGTGAACCAGGCTGCAATTAAAGTCACTAATCCACGTTTCGCGAGAAACATGAAATGAAAGGTTGGAAATTTTGTCCTCAATTAATATCTTCTGACAGATAGGTGAACAAGTATCACTGCCAAGCCCGTGCTAGTCTTAACACAGTCACTCACAATCCCTTTCACTCAAGTTAGCAAGTTTATGGTGTTGCATTTCCCGAGAACGTAATAGCTACAAAAAATACTGTTTGTTTTAGATCGATAATGCTCGCCAAATATTAAGTCTGTTGTTGTTGTTGTTGTGGTCTTCAGTCCTGAGACTGGTTTGATGCAAGTCTCCATGCTACTCTATCCTGTGCAAGCTTTTTCATCTCCCAGTACCTACTGCAACCTACATCCTTCTGAATCTGCTTAGTGTATTCATCTCTTGGTCTCCCTCTACGATTTTTACCCTCCACGCTGCCATCCAATACTAAATTGGTGATCCCTTGATGCCTCAGAACATGTCCTACCAACCGATCCCTTCTTCTGGTCAAGTTGTGCCACAAACTTCTCTTCTCCCCAATCCTATTCAATACTTCCTCATTAGTTATGTGATCTACCCATCTAATCTTCAGCATTCTTCTGTAGCACCACATTTCGAAAGCTTCTATTTTCTTCTTGTCCAAACTATTTATCGTCCATGTTTCACTTCCATACATGGCTACACTCCATACGAATACTTTCAGAAATGACTTCCTGACACTTAAATCAATACTGGATGTTAACAAATTCCTCTTCTTCAGAAACGCTTTCCTTGCCATTGCCAGCCTACATTTTATATCCTCTCTACTTCGACCATCATCAGTTATTTTGCTCCCCAAATAGCAAAACTCCTTTACTACTTTGAGTGCCTCATTTCCTAATCTAATTCCCTCAGCATCACCCGACTTAATTAGACTACATTCCATTATCCTTGTTTTGCTTTTGTTGATGTTCATCTTATATCCTCCTTTCAAGACACTGTCCATTCCATTCAACTGCTCTTCCAAGTCCTTTGCTGTCTCTGACAGAATTACAATGTCATCGGCGAACCTCCAAGTTTTTATTTCTTCTCCATGAATTTTAATACCTACTCTGAATTTTTCTTTTGTTTCCTTTACTGCTTGCTCAATATACAGATTGAATAACATCGGGGAGAGGCTACAACCGTGTCTCACTCCCTTCCCAACCACTGCTTCCCTTTCATGTCCCTCGACTCTTATAACTGCCATCTGGTTTCTGTACAAATTGTAAATAGCCTTTCGCTCCCTGTATTTTGCCCCTGCCACCTTTAGAATTTGAAAGAGAGTATTCTAGTCAACAGTGTCAAAAGCTTTGTCTAAGTCTAGAAATGGTAGAAACGTAGGTTTGCCTTTCCTTAATCTTTCTTCTAAGATTACGCATTCTACATTACGCATTAAAAATTTAACGGTATTGCTTTGCGTCTTTCGAAAGGTTTCATGTACATTGTTTTCTGTGAAAAACGAATATATTAAGTTTTCCTTGTGATTTGCGTCCCTACTCATTAGATTTTGATTTTGTTTTACTAATGAAAAAATAAATTCGTAGAAATGTTACAGTCTTTCTCAGTACACCAGAACGACTAAAAGGCTGTGGAATATTCCAGTGAGCACTGTGAGGCATACTGCTGCTTGAAAACATCTGGCTTTAACTACCTCTTTGAAAACCCTTTCGAAAGCGAGGCGCGACGAAGCTCTGATCGAAAATGTCATGCGTTATAATATTCATGAGGACTCTTCACTCGCAGAGAGTTTACGTTACTTCCTTCCAAAGTAACATCACAAATTTTGACGGAAAGTAGAGCAGGCGAGAGTGTTTTTGTGCGCTGAATCCCACTTATTTCTAACAGTTTACCATTTCGCTTTGGACGTGTACAAACTTCACGATGAGCTTACGGTATGCCAAGACCATAAACAAAGCATAAGGCCAAATGCAGCATGTTGCGGGCATTTATGTTAGTGTCAGTTGCTTTTCGCATGCCCAGCCCTACGAAGTCTTCTCATGTTTTAGTGAAACAAACAAGTTCTTCGTTCATTTTTCCAATCACACTACTTCAAAAGCTGTATGCAAAGAAGCTTTGTAAGTCAAAAATTATTTCCACGTTTATGAGTCTCGGGCACAGTTACAAATAAATACTCGAGTAATGCCGAGATCCTCAGCTAGTTTTGAATAAAAATAATCAGCAATGATGGCCAAATTCTTGCAACGTAAGGAATCCCCTTCATTCTTCTCAACAGTCTTGTCGAAAAGACAGAGGAGCGGACAGAGGTTTTAAGCACACTCTTCTCCCTGACATGGGAAATTACGACAGAGAAGAGGAGGAAGAAGCAGCAGTGATCAACGGCATCGTAAAGCAGAAGGCAATGGAAACCACTGCATTAAAACACTTAATGTGTATCCCCAGGACATGTGGCCTGCAATACAACAGACGTCATGATGGTCTGACCATTGACAAACGATTCAGGATTAGTTCTTCATTCGGATCTCCAGGTGGAGGCTTCTAAGGGGTAGGTAACTATGAGAAAAAAACTGAATAACCAACGAAAGGGTAACATACTAAGAGTCGGAACGTGGAATGTCGGAAGTTAGAATGTGGTAGGGAAGCCAGAAAACTGAATATGGAAATGTAGAAGACTATATATAGTAGGGTCAGTGAAGTGAAATGGAAAGAAGCTAAGGATTCTGGTCAGACGAATATACGGTAATCAGCAGCAGTAGAAAAACGTGTAGCAGTAGTGGGATTCGTTGCGAATATGAAGACATGCCAGAGAGAGAGTTACTCTGAACAATTCAATGACAGGATTTTTCTCAGCAGTATCGATATTAAACCAACGACAATAGTTCAGGTATACGTGCAGATCTGTCAAGCAGAAAATGAAAAGAGAGAGCGTACGAGCGCACGGAACGAGTAGCTCAGTATGTAAAGGGTGATGACATTCTAGTAACTATGGGGGGGGGGGGGGGGGGCTGGAATACTGTGGCAGAGGAAGGAACTTACAGACGGCGTTACGGGAAAATAACGTGTTTGGTAACAGGAATGAGAGACGAAAGAGTCTAATATTGTTCAGCAGTAAACTTCACCTACTAATAGTGAATACAGTGCTCAAAAATCGCAAGAGGGGGGTGGAGGGGGGGGGGTATACTTGGGAAAGGACTGAAGACACGCACGTGAAGATACCAATATCGTGTTGGATTCTAATGCCTACAGAGGAGTACATGCAGACTCAGACCACAGTTTAGTAGCAATGAAGATTAGGCTGAAGTTTAAGAGAATCGTCTGGAAGAAATGGTTCAAATGGCTCTGAGCGCTATGAGACTTAGCTGCTGAGGTCATCAGTCCCCTAGAACTTAGAACAACTTAAACCTAACTAACCTATGGACATCACACACATCCATGCCCGAGGCAGGATTCGAACCTGCGGCCGTAGCGGTCGCGCTGTTCCAGACTGTAGCGTCTAGAACCGCTCGGCCGCCCCGGCCGGCCCGTCAGGAAGAATCAGAGAGAAAATTTGATAGTGAGATAATGAGGAACGACAGGGTGCGTTTGAAGTTCTCTAAGGTTATAGATACAGCGACATGAGTACCACAGTAGAGAAATTCAGGGCAAGAGGAATGGACATCTATAGAAAGTACAGTAACAGAAGTTAGACAAATATAGGACAAGGAAGTTGACTAGTGAGAAACATGTCGCACTATTTAAAAGAAACGTTCTTCAAGTGACTAACGAAGGAAGCAGAACAAAAACGCTCAAGAATAGACAGGAATACAGCAATACAACTTTCAAGACGATGGAGCACAGCAATCAGTAGCCCTTTTCTTTCACATCTTTTTCTTAGTTTCAAGACATGTCCCAGTATATCAGTCCCCTGTTGTTCGGGCCTTTGTCACAATTAATACGAAACTGGAGTAGTCATGAATGAACTATGACAGAAGCTCGAACAACAGGCCACCGACGTACTAGGGCATATATTGAAACTATGAAATAGCCCACTGATAATGGCTAGACACTAGCTGAAATCTAGATTTGTTTTAATACAACCTGAAAGAAAAGATGAGTGATCGCTGTGTTTCATTATTTTGAAAGTTGTGTCACAGTTGTTGAGTACATCCACGTTCCTAATAGAAGGAAACTTGCCAGCAATGTAAGTCACTTGGGAGAGAGATTAATGAAGTTTACGGAAGCCAAGGCGAAGTGAATCCAGAAAAAATTTGAAGATTTTTGTTTTTTACATTTGCCACAAAGAGCGTCTTTTTACACATGTATTATATGCAACACTTTGGTTACCAGAGGTTGTATTAGCAGCAGAAGAAGTCATTATCGTTCTGCAACGAGCAAACCTCTGTTGTAGGTGATCAGGGAGTGAGCGGCCCAGATGACGGAAACAGCAGATAGAGGATGCTTTTGAGATGTTTCCTGGTGTGACTGCACATACACTCCTGGAAGTGGAAAAAAGAACACATTGACACCGGTGTGTCAGACCCACCATACTTGCTCCGGACACTGCGAGAGGGCTGTACAAGCAATGATCACACGCACGGCACAGCGGACACACCAGGAACCGCGGTGTTGGCCGTCGAATGGCGCTAGCTGCGCAGCATTTGTGCACCGCCGCCGTCAGTGTCAGCCAGTTTGCCGTGGCATACGGAGCTCCATCGCAGTCTTTAACACTGGTAGCATGCCGCGACAGCGTGGACGTGAACCGTATGTGCAGTTGACGGACTTTGAGTGAGGGCGTATAGTGGGCATGCGGGAGGCCGGGTGGACGTACCGCCGAATTGCTCAACACGTGGGGCGTGAGGTCTCCACAGTACATCGATGTTGTCGCCAGTGGTCGGCGGAAGGTGCACGTGCCCGTCGACCTGGGACCGGACCGCAGCGACGCACGGATGCACGCCAAGACCGTAGGATCCTACGCAGTGCCGTAGGGGACCGCACCGCCACTTCCCAGCAAATTAGGGACACTGTTGCTCCTGGGGTATCGGCGAGGACCATTCGCAACCGTCTCCATGAAGCTGGGCTACGGTCCCGCACACCGTTAGGCCGTCTTCCGCTCACGCCCCAACATCGTGCAGCCCGCATCCAGTGGTGTCGCGACAGGCGTGAATGGAGGGACGAATGGAGACGTGTCGTCTTCAGCGATGAGAGTCGCTTCTGCCTTGGTGCCAATGATGGTCGTATGCGTGTTTGGCGCCGTGCAGGTGAGCGCCACAATCAGGACTGCATACGACCGAGGCACACAGGGCCAACACCCGGCATCATGGTGTGGGGAGCGATCTCCTACACTGGCCGTACACCACTGGTGATCGTCGAGGGGACACTGAATAGTGCACGGTACATCCAAACCGTCATCGAAGCCATCGTTCTACCATTCCTAGACCGGCAAGGGAACTTGCTGTTCCAACAGGACAATGCACGTCCGCATGTATCCCGTGCCACCCAACGTGCTCTAGAAGGTGTAAGTCAACTACCCTGGCCAGCAAGATCTCCGGATCTGTCCCCCATTGAGCATGTTTGGGACTGGATGAAGCGTCGTCTCACGCGGTCTGCACGTCCAGCACGAACGCTGGTCCAACTGAGGCGCCAGGTGGAAATGGCATGGCAAGCCGTTCCACAGGACTACATCCAGCATCTCTACGATCGTCTCCATGGGAGAATAGCAGCCTGCATTGCTGCGAAAGGTGGATATACACTGTACTAGTGCCGACATTGTGCATGCTCTGTTGCCTGTGTCTATGTGCCTGTGGTTCTGTCAGTGTGATCATGTGATGTATCTGACCCCAGGAATGTGTCAATAAAGTTTCCCCTTCCTGGGACAATGAATTCACGGTGCTCTTATTTCAATTTCCAGGAGTGTATAAAATGAGATAATATGGTCAGAGTTCTTATTTATTGCAAGTTCTAATGGTAATACTAACACAATATCCTTACTGCAAATTTAGCTTTCCACCAGTTATTATTATGTAAAGACAAATTTCCGATCAACAGTGAATATCTTGGTATCCATTTCAAAATTATCAAGCATTTTATAAGAGTCGTGGTAACTGTCCTTCTCCCTCCCCTTTCGGTTTAATGCATTTCTAAAGAAAAGAAAAAGAACAGAAATATCATGTACCTTACATTCTGACCGTTTTTGTTACATTGCGAATCAGCTTTACGAATCAGCTTTATCGTTTTTAACAGTACCTAAGGAAGATTGCAGTTCTAATGTAATGTGATTCGCCGCATGTGTGATTAAAAACAGCAATACAATATCTATTTGAAAGAATCATTTCATTTATCTGTCATCAACTCCTTCAGCTTTCCTATCACTTTGCTGACACGTCATGCAGTATTTCATGATCAGTTAGTTGCTTTATTGAGAACGTATCAATGCTTACTGACAAGCAACTAAAGTAAATCTTAAGGTTATCAGCCGCGCAGTCATTTCTTTCAGAAACTTGTAGCTGAGCGTTTTATTTCAAACATTAAAGAAGAGCAGAGCAGTGTAGTCCGCAGCACAGCAGGTAAAAACAAATCGTAGGGCCAGGGCGAATTATTGTGCCTTATAGTTAGGAACAGTGTTCATCAGTAATTTACCTATACAATGCAGAAGTTGTCTTTTAGGAAAGTAGAACAGATTAAACAAGCGAGAGTTAGCAATTTTAACCACTAATTGTTGATGATCAAGTTTTTCAGTAAATCCAAGGTAGTTACGCTTTATAATCAATTATTAAATATTTACAGATTTTTTTCAATTTAGGGATATTACATTTCATATATTCAGAAGTAGCATAGTTATGGCTCTGCTAGATCACGAATGGTTACTTTCAACTACATATGAATGTGAACTTAAACCACGTAGGCAGTCACACACAGAATACACTACTGGCCATTAAAATTGCTACACCAAGAAGAAATGCAGATGATGAACGGGTATTCATTGGACAATATATTATACTAGAACTGACATGTGATTACATTTTCACGCAAATTGGGTGCATAGATCCTGAGAAATCAGTACCCAGAACAACCACCTCTGGCCGTCATAACGGCCTTGATACCCCTGGGCATTGAGTCAAACAGAGCTTGGATGGCGTGTACAGGTACAGCTGCCCATGCAGCTTCAACACGATAACACAGTTCATCAAGAGTAGTGACTGGCGTATTGTGACGGACCAGTTGCTCGCTCGGCCACCATTGACCAGACGTTTCCAATTGGCGAGAGATCTGGAGAATGTGCTGATCATGGCAGCAGTCGAACATTTTCTGTATCCAGAAAGGCCCGTACAGGACCTGCAACATGCGGTCGTGCATTATCCTGCTGAAATGTAGGATTTCGCAGGGATCGAATGAAGGGTATAGCCACGGGTCGTAACACATCTGAAATGTAACGTCCACTGTTCAAAGTGCCGTCAATGAGAACGAGAGGTGACCGAGTCGTGTAACCAATAGCACGCCATACCATCACGCCGGATGATACACCAGTATGGCGATGACGAATACACGCTTCCAATGTGCGTTCACCGCGATGTCGCCAAACACGGATGCGACCATGATGATGCTGTAAACAGAACCTGGATTCATCAGGAAAAATGACGTTTTGCCATTTGTGCACCCAGGTTCGTCGTTGAGTACACCATCGCAGGTGCTCCTATCTGTAATGCAGCGTCAAGGGTAACCGCAGCCATGGTCTCCGAGGTGATAGTCCATGCTACTGCAAACGTCGTCGAACTGTTCGTGCACATGGTTGTTGTCTTGCAAACGTCCCCATCTGTTGACTCAGGGATCGAGACGTGGCTGCACGATCCGTTACAGCCATGCGGATAAGATGCCTGCCTGTCTCGACTGCTAGTGATACGAGGCCGTTGGGATCCAGCACGGCGTTCCGTATTACCCTCCTGAACCCACCGATTTCATATTCTGCTAACAGTCATTGGATCTCGACCAACGCGAGCAGCAATGTCGCCATACGATAAACCGCAATCACGATAGGCTACAATCCGACCTTTATCAATGATACGCATTTCTCCTCCTTACACGAGGCATCACAACAACGTTTCACCAGGCAACGCCGGTCAACTGCTTTTTGTGGATGAGAAATCGGTTGGAAACTTTCCTGATGTCAGCATGTTGTAGGTGTCGCGACCGGCGCCATCCTTGTGTGAATGCTCTGAAAAGCTAATCATTTGCATATCACAACATCTTCTTCCTGTGTGTTAAATTTCGCGTCTGTAGCACGTCATCTTCGTGGTGTAGCAATTTTAATGGCCAGTAGTGTAGTTAACAAACAAGCAGACAGCTTTCAGGGTAGCTTACAAAACGCTCAGTCGACCTGTATTTCACTACTGCTGATCAACTCGGTACCTGTACCTGATAGGATTAATAGAAAAGTTAGAGACGATGCAAAGAAGAGCAATGCGTTTCGTGACAGGTTCATTTAGCAAGCTCGACAGAATCTCAGAGCTCCTCATCCAACTACAGTAGAAGACGCTACATGGGAGCAGTTATTCAACAAGTTGTGCTTGGCTATAAAACACACAGAAGAGTCAACCAGTATCTTGCCTCCTTCTATGTATATCTCACAAAGAGACAGTGAAGACAAAATTAGAGATAGATCTGATCTCACACAGAGCGCAAGCAACAGTCATTCTTCTCGCGGATCATTCTCTACTGGAATACTATGCACTGTATGGTGACCTGCGGTGTGTGTGTGTAGCTGTAGATTCCGATGCAGAAATGATTGTGATCGGAAATTGATATCAGTGTCATATAGAAAAGTGGAGGTACTGGTGAAGGTATGCTGGGCCGTCAGCAGTGCGGCACACGGCGGCCAATCTGTGCGTCGGCAGGAGAGAAGAGAGAGAGAGAGAGAGAGAGAGAGAGAGAGAGAGAGGGCAGAGATCGATGCGACAGCGGCTGACAAATGCCGCGCGCCGGAAAAGTCTGCGGCTGCGGCAGCGGGGGGCGCTCGGCGCTGTCACGGGCTGCCCGCTTTTCAATAAAGCGGAGCGCCGGCCTCCAAAGCCGCAAGTGTGACGTAATGCTCCCGAGACACGGCCGTGTCAGACGCTCTCTCTGCTGCAGCCTAAGGCCTGTCGTGAAAATGTGAGGGCGACTCTGGGGAAAGCTCTTCTCGGTAAACATCTACATCCCCATCTTCATACATTCTCCGGAAGCCAGTGGCGGTCGGTACTTTGCACCACTGGCAGGAGGCCTGTTTCGTGTTTCACTTGCTGTAGTCCTCTTTACGAGCAGTGTTCTCTCTTCCTTCGTCCTTTCCGTGTTATACTATCATCAAGTGGCAGTCTATACCACTCACTGACAATTGCAGGTTTATGGAAATAAGGCAGTCGTCTACACCTAGCGTTTCGTCTGGAGGTCCTAACGACGATGTTACTATCTCAAACAAGCTCAGCATGCCAAACTGTTCATACGAGGGTTGGAAAGTTAATAGTGGCAACTATTTATTTACAGCTCGTACAAAACTGATACGTGTTTCAAAGTTTTACTGACCTTCAGAGTAGTCGCCAGCATTGTGTATAATCCGTTGCCACCGATTTGGAAGTCGTGGGATACTCTTGTCAATGCCAGTTGTGTTGACAGTTGAAGCAGCGCGGTCTATTGTCCGGAAAATTTGTAGCAGTTCTGAAGCGAATGCCGTGAAGTGTTGCCTTCAGTTTAGAAATCGAGTTGAACTCACGAGGGCTTAAGTCAGGGGAGCGCAGTAGGTGGTACACCACTTAGCAGCCCCATCAGTCAAACAAATACTAAAGATCTTCATACGACTGCGTGTAGTCTTTGCGAGTGGTTCATTTTTTCAGAATTCGATTTTATAATTTTTATGCGTACAGTTTCAGCTGTCAGTTTATATTGTACTAAGATAATGATGCCACCCACTTTTGTCACGTTTGACGCTATTCGGAGACGCATGAAATTTTGCTGTTTAGTGTCATTATGTTTAAGAGCATGCTTATGCACTGGCAGTTTGAAACACGTATGTTGTGTGGCGGCGATGGCGAGGCATTGCAGAGTCTCTGACCAGAGAGCCATTTATCGTGGATAGTCTGCGCTTGACCGCGCGAGAGTTGCGAGCGGGACTCTGTAGTCGTGCAGTACAGTTGCGAGCAGTAGTCAGTGGGCAGTCTGTGAGCAGCGCAGTCTGTCGGTAGTAGCAGCCCAGGGCAGTTGTGTGATGTAGTCGGTCCGGAGTAATAGTCGAGTACAGTTGTGTGTGAGGAGTCGGCGGTCGTCGACATGGCACTCTGGTCAAGATTCAGGATGAGGTATATTATTTTTTAAATGCGTTCAGCTAATAATGTAAATTAACTGTAACTAATTTGTGCAACAATCGCCCCAATAATAATTTTGATTTCAAAGCAATATTTTTAACAAAAGAATTCTTTAATGAAAGAAATATTCCCTTGATATTCCTTAAAGAAAAGCTTCTCTTAAGTTCAAAATTTTTGCAATCAATTTCCTCCAACCTATGGCAAAAATAAATAAGAGCAGATGCAGCTTTACTAAGGTAAGAATTTCAGTTTAATTAATGAACAGGGCCTAAGATCGACATTTCGATCTGTTCGTGTTTTCATTGTCACTGAGATTTTATTATCACTAAATTGACTTTCATTTTTTTTGTGAGGAACTTATACTTGGGTCAGATTGCTAATTTTTGTTTAATTGTCATTGTCAGTAGATTTCATTGCGGGCATTCAACTATTGTGTTTCCAAATTTCTCTGGGGAGCTTACACTTAGCTCAATGTGGATTAGCATTCTTAAATAATATCCTTATAGATTTCATTGCGGGAGGTTACACTTGGCTCCCATTTATTAATTTTTTATTTAAATATTTCTGTGGGGACGATATTGCTTCGTGGCTCCATTATTATTTAACTTTGTCATACATAATTTACGGTGGGGAGGTTACACTTGGCGACACCCAGTCCAGGTTCGTAATTCGTTGAGAATCTTTTGAAAAACAGTCAGATATCTGCTCTTATTTGCTTAGATATAATTAGGATTGGCGCAACGCTTTTCCTA
Source organism: Schistocerca serialis cubense (assembly GCF_023864345.2). Classification (NCBI taxonomy): domain Eukaryota; kingdom Metazoa; phylum Arthropoda; class Insecta; order Orthoptera; family Acrididae; genus Schistocerca; species Schistocerca serialis. Next base: position 1,230,311,503 of record NC_064638.1, on the reverse strand, counting down.
ATATTGTGACTTTCTTTCTACAGGTCAACGGCAATTCGTTGCTCTGTTGTATTTGTGTGTTGTTTTTGCTTTGTGCTTATTTGTTTTGTGAATAATTGTGACTATTGCAAAAATGCCGCGAAAGACTGTGAATAGTGTATCGCGAGGTATTATGAATGAAATTACCGACTCAAACAACTTTACTGATAGGACATGGGACACCCAGTGTAATGATGTCAATCCTGCGTTCACTAACAATCAGTGCATTCCAACCACTAATGATGACTTTTGTCTTAATGAGGAACAAACGAACTCGGTTATGTCCTCTGTTGATTTGACGACAATCGATGACGCGGGACGCTCTATTGTAATGAGCGCTGCCCAGCCTAACACAACCGGTTTACTAAATTTACGTGATGAACACACAAATTTGTATAATGAAAATGAACAGGATACACAAAGTACGACGGATTTATTTAATTCCGAAATAGTGTCTGACAGTGTACATCCGACTGATAATCCTTTTTGTAAATTGCAGAATGACCAAATGGTCACACAAAGCGCGACAATTGCAGGTACACCACTAAACAGCACTGAGAATAGAAATGCTAATTTTGGCTCGGATCAAATTATGGCACTATTGCTGCAACGAGTTAACCAAATTATTGAAAAACAAGACAACCTTAGTGAGGGTAACAAACAACAGAGTGAAGATCTCAAACAACTTAGTGAACAGAACAAACAGCTTAATGAAAAATTAGACAACAGTTCCAAACAGCTAAATGAAAAATTAGACAACAGTTCCAGGTAGCTTAGTGAACAAATTAGAGCCGTTGCCGCGCAGTGTCATGACACTAAGGAACAGTTACACGAGGAAATTGAGGCTTGTTCAAAGAAAAATAGCGAAGAAATTAGATCTGTTGCTCAAGAATTAAGGGAAATGCAAACAGCCGCAACAGAAACACTTAGAGCGGAAATTAGTACAGTCGCTAAACAATGCTCTGAAAGAGCTACACAATTACGCGATGAGTTTAAAGCAATGACAGCAGAACTTTCGCGCACAGTGGATGAAAAGATTGACGCGAAATTCGAACAACAGAACACTCAAATTAACGAACGTCTTAGTCTTCACATACAAAAAAGTGATACGCGTTTCCGCAAATTTATTCAGGACCAAAATAAAGTCAAACGTCAAGTCATGGAAACAATCACTGCTCAGAGACAAGAAGACAAACGTAAAATGTTTGCGAAGGCAAAAACGTATGTAGACAATAATATTGCCACAGTGTCCGACGAAATTAATACCATCAAACAGTCGAACACAGAATTACGTGACGAAATTTCGGATCTTAAATCGAAAACAGACACATACACAACCGATTTTCAAGCAGTGACCGACAGGCTCGAACAATTAGAACTAACACAGGATTACGATGTGATTTAAGCTGACGTTAAAAAATTGAGCGAAACTACACGTAAGTTGCAAAAACAGATTAATGCGTCCGATTCTAAAACCGATGATCAGGCAAAAATACTGACTGAAAAATATGATGAATTAGCCAGTCGTATTGATGCTATTGAAAGTAGTAATGACAACAAATCAGACGATACTTCACCGGTTTCATTCAGTCAAACACCGGAATTTCAAAATCTACAACAGACAGTCAATGAGATCGATTCAGCTAATCACTCATTACGGAGAAATTTGTCAAATTTACAGCAAGAGGTAACAGATATGAAAAATATTTCAGTTAATAACACATCACAGCAGACGCCACTTTACGAACATTTGTCAGACTTACGCAGTGCGTATAATTTGAGCAATTTACAGCAACTACGCGACTTACAATCCGAAAAGCCACGCGACTTAAAATCTGAAAAGCTACGCAACTTGAAATCCGAAATGATACAGACGAACAGATTCACACACAAACCTGAACGTGTTATCAAATTCTGTGACGAGAACGTTAATTATAAGCAATTTGCATTTGTAAGAAAATGTAAGGAATTTAATAATGGCAGAACACAGATACACGATTTGCACTGTATACGACGATTTATTTTTGTACTTTCACCGCTATTACCTGTAATGGAGAAACTAGCTTTGAACCTGAGGCGACAATTTGCTATTGTATTTTCATCAGCATTACCTGTTATGCAGAAACTGGAATTAGCAAGAATACAGCGATTTACTTTTGGAATTTTACCGCTATTGCTTGCAACGCAAAAGCTAAAATTTATTTGCAGTGCGTAAAAGACCTCAGGGGATTCATTACGCTTTAATGAATATATGCCGTAGCGTGCATAGGGCCCCGAGCTGTAGTAGTGCTGTTTCATCTTTAGTTTTCTGCACAGCTGCCTTCTCTTCTACTATCCTTTATATCTATCAAAACTGCTCTTTAACTATTGCTCTATCTAGAACTAAGAATATGTAATGAAAACCCAATATGACAAATCTTTTACGGAATGTGACAATTTTCATTAGGCACTCGAGAAATGACAACTACCGCCGTAATTTTAATTACAGATAAAATCGTAATCATCAGTATGTATAAAATTTTGAGCAATCGGAACCACATTTTTGTAACAATAGATGTTTTTCACTACAATAGCATGAAAGTCAGCCGCTTAGCATACCTAACCAACAATGCAGTCTACAAGGTCAACCAAACTTTAATGTTTCGCCGCGTGCACGTATAGTCCCAGATCCAACAAATAGTAACGCACGGCAGCAAGGAAACAACTACGTACAGAGAAGACAGTATTTCAATTCCTATCGCAATGCACCGTATAGAAATGACTGTTACGACAGACGTAAAAATAATGAGCACAATTATCAGCGTACATTTAATAACAGTCTATCTTATCAGCAGCAAGAACATTAGCAACAACAAATAATCATGAATGAACCAGGCAATAGGTGTCATCTATAGCGTAACACGTCAGTAAGAAATAACAGAGCAGTTCAAATAGTCGAAATGCCACAGCATCCTCTCGTAAATAATAGCACGTACGACAGAATTTGACCAGACACAGTACAGGTTGCATGTTCCAGTAACGTAAGCAATAATTTAGACACGCAGAATCTTGTTCACGAAAATGTTATTAATTTTGACGCCATCCGACACACGTTTGCATTAAAGACAGAATCACGACGTACGTAGACGACATTCTTATCGCAGAAGCTAACTGGTCTGAACACAATATGATTCTTGAACAACTGTTGCAAACTTTTCATGCACAAGGACTCACAGTTAACCTCAGTAAATCGCACTTTGGCAAAACTTCTATAAAATTTCTTGGACACGTAATTTCAGCAGAAGGCATTGCGCCTGATCCGGAAAAACTTCAAGCTCTACGTGATATTACTGTTCCTACAACGAAGAAACAATTATGTAGTTTTTTGGGCTTAATTAACTTTTTTCGTAAATTTATTCATCACTCTGTTTTAGACACACCCAGATTATGCCAATTAACAGGTAAAAACACTATTTGGTCTTGGGATAAGCAAGCACATTCTGAATTTGTGAACCTGAAACATGCTTTGTTGAATGCTCCACTTTTATGGCACCCAGATCTTACTAGAAATTTTTCCATTGCCACTGACAGTTCCAATACCGCTTTAGGCGTACACATTTTCCAGGAAATTGAAGAAGATGGTTCAACAGTAATTAAAAACATCGCATTTGCAAGTCGCATTTTAGTCACCTGCTGAACGAAATTATTCCGTTACAGAACTGGAAACATTATGTGTTGTATGGGCTTTCACGAGATTTGGGCACTTTCTTTATGGCAGACATACCACCATCTACACAGACCACAGAGCGATACAATTTTTACTTTCGGCTAAATTCACTCACGACAGATTAAGCAGATGGAAACTTTATTTACAGGAATTTAATTTTACAATAGTTCACATTCCCGGCACACAAAATGTTATAGCAGACGCACTATCGCGTTCTCTGAGCAACAATCAGCAATACGTAGCAACCAATTTCTGCAAAGCAAATTTCAGTGTCATGTACATTCAACAAGTTGCATTTGAAAATTTTATTTCGTCGTCATTACAGGACATAGCACAAGAACAAAATAAAGACAACGTGTGGAAAGAAATTAAACACCTTTGGCAAGATAGGACTAATGTTACGATTAGAAACCATTACACTGTAAGCAATGACATTCTGTTTCGCCGCTCTCAACCTGACAGCAACAATTGGTTATTATGCATTCCTGACGAACTGGTTAACAAATTAATCTGGTGCACTCATTTAAGTTACGCACATTACGGAGCACGAAAATGTTTTCTTATACTGAGACAGAACTGTTATTTTACCAACATGGAGAAACGTATACGACGAGTTTTAGCGTCTTGTAAAATTTGCCAGAAAGCTAAGTCAGACACCACTTCACATATTCCTCCTTTATATCCCATTGTACCTGTTAAATTAAGACATATGGCCGCAGTAGACATTTTTGGTCCAATTCCGAGAACTAACAGAGGTTTTTGCTACATATTTGTCGCTGTTGAGCTCACTTCAAAATTTGTTACCTTCACTCCGTTACGCAAAGCTACTGCTAAAACTGTTTCGAAAGCATTTGTAAAACATTTTCTATTTCATGTAGGGCATGTGATGAAAGTAATTTCTGACAATGGATCACAATTTCGTTCTGCTACATGGACACGTATGTTACGAGCTAGAAACATTTCTCCGATTTATATATCCAAGTACCATGCTTCTTCGAACCCCTGTGAAAGATTAATGAAAGAAATTGGTAAACTGTGTAGAATATACTGCCACAAAAGACATATTGATTGGGATAAACACATATTCTCATTCCAAGATGTAATTAATTCTATTCCAAATGAATCCACTATGCTATCTCCGTCTGTTATACTGAAAAACGTTGAACCACCAAACAAAATTAAAGAATTAGTAAACTTCCCTGCCTGTCGTCGACTAAGACACCACGAAATAATTAACATTGCGCTGAACAACATCAAACGTGCCGCAGAGCGCCGGAGAAGACAGCAAAAACAGGTTTGTACACGCCGCGACTTTCACGTTGGACAGAAGATATTAGTGCGTACACACTATTTATCCAGCAGAATAAAAGGTAAGTGCAGTAAATTTGAACTTCTATACGCAGGACCATATCGGATTCGCAGCATTCCTCATCCCAATGTGGTACACGTCGAAACTTTGAGAACCAGAAAATCGAAAGGCAACCACCATTGGTCAAATATTAAACCCTTTATTGAATGAAGACACTGTATGATTCAACACACTATGATGCCATTTACTAATGCAATTATATTCACATGACTAATTATTGATGATTACCGTATTTTTCTTGGCAAGTGCCCGGCAAGGTAAGGTTAGCAGGTCGCTTTTCTTGTCGTTACACATCAGACCGTGCATATTTTTTCCAGATGAACTTACGTATTTTATGAATAATTATGCAATTCTATGTAATGACGAATTAATTTTGTCAAATTCTCTCTCCATTAAAGTCTATAATTCTCGCTTCTATTAACTACACCTTATACAAGCTGAACACAACGAACGTCACATTTTGTCTTTTTATGTACGATTGTTTTCATGTTTTGTTTATATGCACTGTGAAATAGTTAAGGTATAACACACCAGTTGATTTCGACATTCTTTTGCCCTATGACATCTCAAGATCGTGACTGTTTTACGTTTTTTGCTGCTGCATTGTATTATTCTGTGTACATATTTGCATCTGAACACTGTCAATGTCTTTGACATATTACGTTTTCTGTCACGTTATGCTGTATGGTTAATTATGTCACCATAAACCAGTCATTATTTAGTGGGTATATGATTTAAATGCAAGACATTAATCTTTGTTCATCAATTTCAGAAAGAAATAATGTGTAAAAGAAATAAATTCAACAGAAATGGGAATTTCACCTACAGAATAAACGAAAGAAGATGCAATAACTTTATGAGGAAGAGTAAATGGATCAGGATTAACAAGCATTAACAAGAATATACTATACTCATCGTAGAATAGCAGTCATAACTAATTTTTTCTTTCAGAATACAAGGTGATTGATGCAGGCTGTCAGACAGAACTACACATCTTAGTTTTAGTGATGAAATATGTTAGAGATATGGAATAGTTGTGTAATGAGTAATGAAGTGATTTTTTGCAGATGATAATGAATGCTGATGAATAATGATGAAGAATATGCTACTATGAATAATGAAGTTTTTCTTTACAGGTGATGATGATAATGGAGTTTTTGATGATATGGATAATGAAGTTTTCTTTGCAGATGAGGATAATGTTGAAGTTATATTTAGGCTATGTAGTTATTTAAGTATTTGTTGCAGTTCGTTTTGACAGCAAGTGTTATATTGCACAGCATAATGACTGAAGGTTTTGGAAAGGACAGCTACGGAACACATTTTTTATACACATTTCACTACCTGTTAATTCGAAGTTCACTACTTTTCAGCATAAAATGCATTTCTCTTTTCAGCTTAATAATCCATTTTTATATATATTTTGCAGGAGAAATTATTTATGAGATTAATGTGCTATAAGCATTTTCATTAAATCTATGAATGTGGTTACATATACTCTACTTGTTTCATAATCTTGCCACAGCTGACTTATGACGAATGACGTTACACATTTTTCATTTATACCAATAACCCAGAAGCAAATTCTTCTCTCTTGCTTTCCCCTATAATTACCCTAAGCAATGCATTGCTAACAAACAAATGTATTACCAGTCCCAAATAATGTTAACTAGTTTAAGAGAATTCTGAATAATACTGATCAGCTCAGAATAGTATGTCACTTCAGGAATGACTTCTTAATGATACAAAAAATATATATATATATATAAAATAATGCTTTGTAACGGGCAAATAACTGCCACTGTTTATTGTAATGAGACTACTTATAATGCCCATGATTATTAATGCTATGACTGTAATTAACTGATTTTTAATCATGACTTCTTAATGGTGTGTGTCACCAGTTTCAAATAATGCTACTCATTTAAGAAAGTTCTGAATAATACTGAATGATGAACAATGTTTTATACTATTCAATACTTACTGGCCACTGAGTGCAAATAATTAATCTAATTAAATGAATTATGACCTTTCATGTTTTGGTTACTGGCCAATGAGTGCCAATAATTAATGTCACTAAATGAATTACGTTAATAATTATGCCATTAATTAGCTCCTGTTTTCAATTATGACTTTTTATGTTCTATAACTGGTCACTGAGTGCCAATAATTAATGTCACTAAATGAATTATGTTATTAATTATGCCATTAATTAGCTCTTGTTTTCAATGTTGACTTTTCATGTTTTGATAAATGGCCAATGAGTGCCAATAATTTGTATCACTCAATGTATTATGTTAATGCTAGGCCAATAATTGACTCTCCTTTTCAATGAAGACTTCTGATGAACATTATTCTGTCATACTAAATATGCTTTGTAACTGGCCAAGGACTGCCACTGTTTATTGTAATACGATTACCCATGATGCCAATAATTTAATTTTATGAACATTATTCTGTAATATTACATACTTGGTACAGAAATGTTCAATAACTGGGCTATGAATGCCGCAAACTACTACTGTAATTCTCAATGAAGCCTATTATGTGACTTAATGTCCTTCACCTTATGAGCTAATTACCCTGAATTACTGCAATATCCATTTGTCCTGTCCATCCTCATGATCATGGAGCACTATATTTGGTTTTTGCACTAATTCTACGTTGGTGTGCCTTGTAAGAGCGTGGTGTTGACACGACATGCTGTCCACCACCGTGAGCGATGAAGACGTTATTATGGTCCCACTGTTTGGTGTACCTAATGTACTGCCAAAATGAAAACATGGAACATTACTACGACAGTTCAGTGTCTTGGCTACGCTGATAAATTCTGATGGCGAAAGAACTTCAAATTGTGTCACTTGGTGTTGTACTTCTGTGGAAAGATATGGACTTTTAGTGCAGCTTCGTGTAACCTAAAGTGCTACAACCATGTTGCAATCCTTCCCTTTCCTATCCTAATAGTGAAAATCATATTTTGCTAACATCATTTATGTTCATGGGATATACATTTTTTCGATTTGCTGAACTCCAGTGCGAGTACACTTATGTCACTTGTCGACATGATTTTTTTGCCATTATGTTTATTTGTTGTGAAAATGCTAAAGACATTTTTTCGATTTGTTCTGAAGTACAGTATATGTGCACTCTTGTCTTTTATATTGTATATACATTTTTATTTTGATGATATGTTCTGAACTACAGTGCATGTGCACTTATGTTATGTGTTAATATGTTTTCTACTGAACTTCAGTGACTGTGCACTTTTCTCATTTTTCAATATGATTTGTACTCATTCTGTATGTTCAATACTTCAGTGCGTATGCACTTATGTCATTTATTACTCATTGTATATACATTTCGTCATTTGCTGATATGTTCTCAACTGCAGTGCATGTGCACTCATGTCACTTGTAACCATGATTTTTTTGCCATTATGTTTATTTGTTGTGAAAATGCTAAAGACATTTTTTCGATTTGTTCTGAAGTACAGTATATGTGCACTCTTGTCTTTTATATTGTATATACATTTTTATTTTGATGAAATGTTCTGAACTACAGTGCATGTGCACTTATGTTATGTGTTAATATGTTTTCTACTGAACTTCAGTGCCTGTGCACTTTTCTCATTTTTCAATATGATTTGTACTCATTCTGTATGTTCAATACTTCAGTGCGTATGCACTTAAGTCATTTATTACTCATTGTATATACATTTCGTCATTTGCTGATATGTTCTCAACTGCAGTGCATGTGCAATCATGTCACTTGTCAACATGATTTTTTGCCATTCTGTTTATTTGTTCTGAAAATGCTAAAGAATTTTTTCAGTGCGTGTGCACTTTGTTATCTGTCAAATAATTTGTATATACATTTTTCTGTTCTGTGAATATGTTTTGTACTCGTATCTTGTCTTTGTCTGAAATGTTTTGTACTCGGTGCATGTGCCCAACATTTAATTCATGTATCTAAATATTCTGTAAATTGTACAAGTTGATTAATTAAAGAAAAAATTTTGCCGCACTTGGCAAGTCCAAATGACTCACCATCGCTGCCAAATTTTTGCCCCCCCAGTGGAGGGTTATGAAACACGTATGTTGTGTGGCGGCGATGGCGAGGCACTGCAGAGTCTCTGACCAGAGAGCCATTTATCGTGGATAGTCTGCGCTTGACTGCGCGAGAGTTGCGAGCGGGACTCTGTTAGTAGTAGTCGTGCAGTACAGTTGCGAGCAGTAGTCAGTGGGCAGTCTGTGAGCAGTGCAGTCTGTCGGTAGTAGCAGCCCAGGGCAGTTGTGTGATGTAGTCGGTCCGGAGTAATAGTCGAATACAGTTGTGTGTGAGGAGTCGGCGGTCGTCGACATGGCACTCTGGTCAAGATTCAGGATGAGGTATATTATTTTTTAAATGCGTTCAGCTAATAATGTAAATTAACTGTAACTAATTTGTGCAACAATCGCCCCAATAATAATTTTGATTTCAAAGCAATATTTTTAACAAAAGAATTCTTTAATGAAAGAAATATTCCCTTGATATTCCTTAAAGAAAAGCTTCTCTTAAATTCAAAATTTTTGCAATCAATTTCCTCCAAGCTACGGCAAAAATAAATAAGAGCAGATGCAGCTTTACTAAGGTAAGAATTTCAGTTTAATTAATGAACAGGGCCTAAGATCGACATTTCGATCTGTTCGTGTTTTCATTGTCACTGAGATTTTATTATCACTGAATTGACTTTCATTTTTTTTGTGAGGAACTTATACTTGGGTCAGATTGCTAATTTTTGTTTAATTCTCATTGTCAGTAGATTTCATTGCGGGCATTTAACTGTTGTGTTTCCAAATTTCCCTGGGGAGCTTACACTTAGCTCAATGTGCATTAGCATACTTAAATAATATCCTTATAGATTTCATTGCGGGAGGTTACACTTGGCTCCCATTTATTAATATTTTATTTAAATATTTCTGTGGGGACGATATTGCTTCGTGGCTCCATTATTATTTAACTTTGTCATACATAATTTACGGTGGGGAGGTTACAAGTTTTATTTCTAGTACGACGATGTACTCGACGTGCTGTTAATTTCATTGCTGTCATTATGCTTGAAATAACATACCTACTTATGAACAACATCACTATTTTCGTATGGTAGTGTGCTAATAGTCATATAAGGCTCTTAACTTACGGCAGTATATTTATGTGTTTGTTTTTTTCAACATATTATTCTATGTGCTTACGCGTATTGGCTGTTAAGACCGCCAAAGTACATGTTTATCTTCGCATGCGCCTGAGGAGTTATTTTCCTGGTACCCACGCTCTCCACTCTCCGTCCGTCGCCATGTAGTTCCACATATCATGCGGAGACAGCTATACTGAATGAATTTCTAATGTGTAGTTTGTGAGTACTGTTTGCCCTATGTTGACACATAGCATGTTGTTTATGATATTCCTACATTTATTGTAGAGAGTAGCTTCTGTTTGACGTGTAATATTGCTCCATAGCGTTTTTGTAACCGTTGCTGTAGTGCAAAACTCTAAAACTAAACTCCGCCCGAACACGCCTTGGAAGGGCCAACGGTGCCGACCGGCCACTGCGACATCCTCAGCACACTGGATGCGGATATTGAGGGGCATGTGGTCAGCACACCTCTCTCCCGGAAGGAGCCGCTGCTTCCCAATCAAGTTGCTCCTCAGATTGCCTCACAAGGGCTGAGTGCACCCCGCTGGCCAACAGCCCTCGGCAGACCGGATGGTCACCCATCCGAGTGCTAGCTCTGCCCGATAGCGCTTAACTTCGGTGATCTGTCGGGAACCGGTGTTGCCACTGCGGCAAGGCCGTTGGCTTTTTCTGTAGTGTAGCCATGTTCAAAATATTCGTTTTAACACGTTGATTTATTCACTAAAAACATCCATCGTATGCGTAAAGCGTGAAGAAGTGTAGAATGGTTTACAACACAAATTTTACAAATTCTAGTTAGTGCCAGTCATGACAAAACTCTACCATCTGGTGAGCAAGATGTATGAGACAGGCGAAATTCCCTCAGACTTCAAGAAGAATATAATAATTCCAATCCCAAAGAAAGCAGGTGTTGACAGACGTGAAAATTACCGAACTATCAGTTTAATAAGTCACGGCTGCAAAGTACTAACGCGAATTCTTTACAGACGAATGGAAAAACTAGTAGAAGCCGACCTCGGGGAAGATCAGTTTGGATTCCGTAGAAATGTTGGAACACGTGAGGCAATACTAAGCCTACGACTTATCTTAGAAGAAAGGTTAAGGAAAGGCAAACCTACGTTTCTAGCATTTGTAGACTTAGAGAAAGCATTTGACAATGTTGACTGGAATACTTTCTTTCAAATGCTGAAGGTGGCAGGCGTAAAATACAGGGAGCGAAAGGCCATTTACAATTTGTACAGAAAGCAGATGGCAGTAATAAGAGTCCAGCGACATGAAAGGGAAGCAGTGGTTGGGAAGGGAGTGAAACAGGGTTGTAACCTATCCCCGATGTTATTCGATCTGTATATTGAGCAAGCAGTAAAGGAAACAAAAGAAAAATTCGGGGTAGGAATTTAAATCCATGGAGAAGAAATAAAAACTTTTAGGTTCGCCGATGACATTGTAATTCTGTCAGAGACAGCAAAGGACTTGGAAGAGCAGTTGAATGGAATGGACAGTGTCTTGAAAGGAGGATATAAGATGAACGTCAACAAAAGCAATACGGGGATAATGGAATGTAGTCTAATTAAGTCGTGATGCTGAGGGAATTAGATTAGGAAATGAGACACTTAAAGTAGTAAAGGAGTCTTGCTATTTGGGGAGCAAAATGACTGATGATGGTCGAAGTGGAGAGGATATAAAATGTAGATTGGCAATGGCAAGGAAAACGTTTCTGAAGAAGAGAAATTTGTTAACATCGAGTATTGATTTAAGCCTCAGGAAGTCGTTTCTGAAAGTATTTGTATGGCGTGTAGCCATGTATGGAAGTGAAACATGGACAGTAAACAGTTTGGACAAGAGGAGAAAGCTTTCGAAATGTGGTGCTACATAAGAATGCTGAAGATTAGATTGGTAGATGACATAACTAATGAGAAGGTATTGAATAGAATTGGGGAGAAGAGGAGTTTGTGGCACAACGTGACTGGAAGAAGGGACCGGTTGGTAGGACATGTTCTGAGGCATCAAGGGATCACCAATTTAGTATTAGAGGGCAGCGTGGAGGGTAAAAATCGTAGAGGGAGGCCAAGAGATGAATACACTAAGCAGATTCAGAAGGATGTAGGCTGCAGTAGGTACTGGGAGATGAAGAAGCTTGCACAGGATAGAACAGCATGGAGAGCTGCATCAAACCAGTCTCAGGACTGAAGACCACCACAACAACAACAACTGATTAGGAGTGTTACTAAACTGGGTGAGGATGTATGACCTGCTGATTAGAAAATCAATTGCAAAGCATGTTACGTCAACACGAATAACAGTAACTGTGAATATGGTGACTAATTGCTGTGCTCATACATTCTACACACCAATGCTGAATCCGACACTGACACTCGTGCAGAACTTCACAAGCGCGGATGGAGAATGGCCTGTGAGTCTATGACACTGTTATTGCCGCTTGTGCTCACTGTAATTATACGGAGTTGCCTTGGTGAATGCTGCCGTCGTGTGGACGGCTCTCGATTGAAGACGATGTTGCTACTGCCCTAAAATCTGCTCCATGCTCGTCTGCTAAAATGCACAATTTCCATCTTAAATCTCCGTGGCAGATATGCACTAGTTGCATTCAGTTACACACCCCTTCATTACGACTCCCCAAGAAGTTTCCCAATTTCTCGGGGTTTCTAACGCCCTGCTACCTCCTCCTGCTGAACTGTATCTGCCTGCCAATAGCAGAAAATGCAAAAGCCAGCGGTCCAATAGTGAGGCCCTTTCTAGATACGGAATCCTGCCAAAAGCAATGTGTCGCGATCAGATGCCAGTCACACCACAAAACGCCCCCCCCATTACTATACGGCGGCTGCTTCAGTGGTATCTCCATGATGTCATTGACTAGCGTACCAAGGATGCGTTTCTGTGACCAGCGAATATCCTTGCATCAGAAGTCCTCCGAAATTCTAAGAACAGCCTCATGAGGCTAGGTCGTGTTTTCTTCCCAAGAGCGTCAGATGGCTATCTGCAAAGGCCCTCTGAGAAAGACGAGAAAGCTGCGCACACCTGCTGCTAGCGTCCTCGCCGCAAACCCATTTCGGATACAGGGCAAGGTGAGGCAATGTATACACTACATTTGCTACCCCTTGCTGGACACCCTCCCTTCCGCTAACATCTGAGGCCCCGGCCTGGTCTACGCCAAAGACCCGTTTGTTCTTTGCACACTCTGTCTGTCCTGTCTCAGATCCAACATGTTGTGTCCTCCCACGCACACAAAATTAGCCAGAAATAAGTGAGTCTAGCACCACCTTAAATGGAAGGTAATAAGCCTACACAGCGTTCAGAATTTATAGTCATTGTTATCCTGAATATTTAAATAAAGACATTCCCTATGGGACCTGGTCCGATATCGTCCTCTAATTACAGATACAATCTTATTTTCAATGAAAGTGCCAAGCTTATTTGCATTCTGTATCGCAGTAATGCTTTGGTTCATCAGTGTTAGTTACATACAGAAGCTTTAAAGTCTACCAGATGATGTAAAGTGACGAAAGTGACTGCAGCCAAACAGATTTCTAGCACCTTTTGTTGTTGTTGTTGAAACACATAATCTGCTCGCGCAGACTGGTTCCATAAGCGTTCAAGCTCCCTGTTCGTCAGTCCACTGTTTTTCGGAAGTACCACATTTCTGACCACATAAAATGCTTGGCTGGCTGGCACGTTATCTCTAAGTACACACGCGTGGAAAACCTCATGTAGGCCAGGTGGTATTATACTAGACATAGCCTTCACCTCAACAGGAAGGGGAAGGGTAAACTGGCTGAGAAAATAGCAGGAAAGTTAAAGGGGGGGGGGGGGAGGCACTGTCATGAGTGATAAAATACCAGTGGTTATAGGGTTCAAAAAAGATCTTTTTTTAGGGTAGCGAGGACAGAAAGAAACCAAATTTTAAGAGAGGTTAGGACTGAGACAAACCTTCAGTTTGAAAAAGAAACCAAAAAACATAATTCTAGCTTATTACATCAGCATAAACAGCTATTGGTTAAGAATTTGCAACAGTCAGTAGATATTTTAACTCTACCCAATTTTAACTCAGTCAATGTGAAATATCAGCTATCTTTATTGCATCAAAATATTCGAGGACTGAGAAATAAAATTAATGAATTAATTATCTGCGTAGATGAATTAGAGTCTTCAAACCCAGCTGACATAATCAGCCTCTCTAAACATCATGTGACCACTGGTATAGAACTTTTAAGTGTTACAGGGTTTAGGTTAGCGTCTCACTTTTGTAAATCAGAAATGGAGAAAGGAGGAGTTGCCACATTCATCAGGAACTGTCATAAATTTAAGAACATAGACATTCATAAATTTTGCCTTGAACAGCATATGGAAGCATGTGCAACAGAAGTCCAATTTCACAAAAAAATCCTTCATAATATTAAGTGTATACCGAGCACCTGCAGGTAACTTTAATCTGTTCATAAACCACTTTGTAGCTGTATTGGCCTATTTAACAACCAAAAACAAAGAAATAGTGGTTGCTGGTGATTTCAATGTAGACTCTCCCAATAAGAACTTATTTGAGTTAGTAACACTATCGTCCAACTTAATTCCCACTGTAAAGTTCCCCACTATGGTAGCCAATTGCTCACAGACAGCCATTGATAATATCTTTATAGAAAAGTCCAATGAACAAAATTATATTACCAAACCAATAGTCAATGGCCTCTCAGACCATGACATGCAGTTCCTTCTGTTAAATGTTAATATTGAACAGGATATAAAATCTGTTAAATCTGAGCTCAAGAGGGTAATCAATAAGCCAAAAATTGATTATTTTGGGACACTCCTCAGAGACATTCACTAGACTGATGTTTACAGTGCTCATAGCATGAATGAAAAATATAACACTTTTGCTAATACAATGCTTACCTTATTCGAACACTGTTTTCCCCCAAAACTTACCAAGTTTAGAGCAAAGTCTACTAAGAAGCCATGGATTACTTGAGGAATAGGGGCATCTTGTAAAACAAAAAGAAAACTGTATCTGTTAATCTGAAACAGTTCCGATGTTGATGCTATAGCACATTACAAGAAATACTGAAAAATACTAAAGACTGTAATACGGACATCAAAGCAAATATATTACAATGGAAAGTTAGTCATATCAGATAACAAAATAAAGACTATATGGATTTTAGTGAAGGAGGAGACCGGTAGAACCAGTGTTGCAGAACTTTTTAACAAACATTTTATAAGTATTACTGTCAAGATGGGGTTGTCAGGTTCTGTAGATGCTGCTATGGAATACCTCAGACCAGACATTTCAAGTAACTTCCATAATATGAATTTGAACCTCACTACCCCAGCAGAAATAATACCCATCATAAAATCTTTAAAATCAAGAGCATCTAGTGGGTATGATGAAATATCAACAAAGTTAATTAAAGAATGTGATTCTGAGTTAAGTAACATATTAAGCTATCTGTGTAACCAGTCATTTATCAGTGGAATATTTCCTGAATGGTTGAAATTTGCTGAAGTTAAGCCACTGTTTAAGAAGGTAGACAAAGAAGTAGCATCAAATTTCCATCCAATTTCACTTTTGCCAGCATTCTCAAAAATTTTAGAAAAAGTAATGTACAATCAGCTTTATAACCATCTTATCTCAAATAACATACTGGCAAAGTCACAGTTTGGATTTCTAATGAGTTCTGATATTGAGAAGGCTATCTACACTTACAGTGTAGACAAAAAATTGCGGGCAAATGGTATATTTTGTGATTTGTCAAAGGCATTTGACTGTGTAAATCACAATATCCCTTTAAGTAAATTAGAATATTGTAGTGTAACAGGAAATGCTGCAAAATGGTTCAAATCTTATATCTCTGGCAGGAAACAAAGGGTGTCATTAGTATCAAGCTATCAGGCATCATCCAACTGGGAACTAATTGCATGTGGGGTCCCATAAGGTTCCATTTTAGGGCCCTTACTTTTTCTTGTGTATATCAATGACCTTTCATCAGTAACATTACCTGAAGCCAAGTTCGTTTTGTTTACCGATGATTCAAACATTGCAATAAATAGCAAATCAAGTGTAGTCTTACAAAGATCAGCTAATAAAATATTTGTGGACATTAATCACTGGTTCCTAGCCAATTATTTGTCACAAAACTTTGAAAAAACACACTACATGCAGATCGGAACTTGTAAGGATTGCCCCACAAGTGTATGCCTAACATACAATGACAAGCAGATAGAAGAAATGGACAGTGTTAAATTCTTGGGATTACAGCTTGATAATAAATTCAACTGGGAGGAGCACACCACATAACTGCTGAAGCGTCTTAACAAATCTCTATTTGCAATGCGAATTGTGTCAGACATAGGAGATATAAAAATGAAAAAGCTGACATACTACGCTTACTTTCATTCCATAATGTCATATGGGATTATTTTTTGGGGCAATTCATTTAGCCAAGCTAAAGTTTTCCAAGCACAAAAACGTGCAGTAAAAGTTACATGTGGTGTGAACTCAAGAACATTCTACAGAAGCCTGTTTAGGGAACTAGGGATACTAACTACTGCTTCCCAATATATTTATTCCTTAATGAAATTTGTCATTAAAAATATATCACTTTTTCAAACCAACAGCTCAATTCATGGAATCAATACTAGAAATAAGAATAATCTTCACAAGGATTTAAAGTCACTTAGTCTTGTACAAAAAGGTGTGGATTATTGAGGAACACACATTTTCAATAACTTGCAGGCAGCCATAAAAAGCTTAACAACCAATGAAATTCAGTTTAAGAGAAGCCTAAAGGATTTATTGGTGGTCAACTCCTTCTACTCCACTGATGAATTTCTCAGTAGAACCAACTGATTTGTGCGTGTATATATATATAAGTACAATATAACTTCTGCTCAATTTCAGTGCATTAATGTGTTCATTGTAAATAAATGTGTGTGTGTGTGTGTGTGTGTGTGTGTGTGTGTGTGTGTGTGTGTGTGTGTGTGTGTGTGCATGTGTGTGTAAGTACAATCTAACTTGTGCACCAGTTCGGTGCAGTAATGTGTTCATTTTAAGTAAGTATTTAGTAGTTAGTAGTTGTATTACACGTTTATTACCTTATAAATAAATAAAAACATTTTTATTTTAAATTCAGTGCATTAGTATTTGTAAAATGATTCTTTCATATAGCGTTCATTAAAAAATGACGACCATGCCACTTGGGACCTGTGGAATGGTGCATTAGCTTATTTGTCATGTATTGTTATTTTTCTGACATGTTTTACATCCTGGAGGACCTCCTCACTACGGATCAATTGGAATGAAAGTAAATCTAATCTAATCTAAAACCAGGGATTTTGCCTTCCGTGAATCAGTCTGAAGCCTTACCGCGAATTTCAGAGGACATTTCCGCTCTTTCAGGAGTGCTAGTTCTGCAAGGTTCACAGAAGAGCTTCTGTAAAGTTTGGAAGGTAGGAGACGAGATACTGGCAGAAGTAAAGCTGTGAGTACCTGGCGTGAGTCATGCTTCGGTAGCTCAGATGGTAGAGCACTTGCCCGCGGAAGGCAAAGGTCCCGAGTTCGAGTCTCGGTCGGGCACACAGTTTTAATCTGTCAGGAAGTTTCATTTCCGCTCTAGTTTCTATTGTGTTTCTTTCAGGATGTATTGTGACTCTGAGGCACGTTCAGGCGAAATAAATTCTCGAGTCGTGTTATTGTATAAATTATAATGGACCACAGCATTCCTTCGTGCTAGGTTTAGAAACATAGGTTCACGTGGCTAACGATATCCATATGTGAGTCTCATAATTTTTTTTTTAGTTGTAAAACTAGAGATTTGATGGCTTTTTACACAATCGCCCATGTATGGCAGTACATCCTAAACTGAGAGTGCTCGAATATTTGATCATATTTACTAAAAGTATCAGCTTTCGGATTTTCCTTGTATTAAAATCAGTACGCGCCTACATGACACTAGTAAATTTTCAGGTCTTACAATGGCTGCGAAGTCGAAACCTGCGTTTAATTTTAACAAAAGATAATGACTTTGATAAAGTAGTTAGCAACTATCATAGTAATGCGTTTAACTGATTTCTCTGTTGTGGTTTATTTACTGCGATTAACATCAGTCTTGTAAGACACACATAATTTAAACAAAATGGTAAATAAATCATTCAAATAGACCAAGAGGAACAGAAAATTTGTTATTAAACCTGTGTCTACAAATGATACTGCGAGCTTCTATTGCCATCCAGTACTCTAATACTCCATACCATTTTGTTGCTTGATTCTAGAACAACATTGTACATTTTTCTCTTGAATGGTAGCTATACATGTTCCAAGCCATAGTAACAGAAAACCAATTTTCATGTTCCCCGAATTTCAGCCTGACAGACATATAGCGCCTTCCAAGAAAATTCAATAATCTTAAAGTTATAGAATGAGCGGGGTTGAAACAAATGTATTTCTATTCATCATGACGAAGGTAATGAGACACCTCATAGCAGGAGAGATATTGGTAGTTACAGCAACGAACATTACCTACCGGGAACTAATGGCAGCTGTTACGTAGTTTATAGCTCGAGGATTGCTGACTGATGATAGCATCTAGACTCGCAAGAGGTAAGTAGCAAATGTTTCTCCAGCACACTGAGGCTCTGCGCAGTGACATAAACACCTCCAATAACGAACAGCGCCGATTTATTAATGGCGCTGAACGGTGTTAAGTGCGTGTCACGACGCATTTAAATGTTCTCGTCTCAGTCAAGACAACCTATTGCTTGCCGCGTATAAGAAGACCTAAAAAATATTCAGTAGAACGTAATTAAATGAAGTGGTCGAAGAGACAGGTTCCTCGGACAGGAACACGTAACAGTGTTTAAGGTCCTGTCCCGCCATATAAAGAGGGTTGGTAATTCGCAGACAACCGAAGTGATTACTCGCCAGCAACAGCTGTGCAAGCATTTAGCGCAGACCGAGAAAATATGTTGTTGTATACGAACCACAGGACGTCTATTACTGGGCTGCTATACACTTATATGTTGTATCTTGTTTAAGAACTTACGATGCTATCATTTATAATTTTAAAATTGTTTGTAGAAAATAGTTCATTCGTTTCCATCCGTACTTTTGAAGACAGATATTCGAATTGCTATTTATTTTCTGAAGCCATCCTCTGACGAATCGCTTGTGTGCTGGGAGGAAACATATGAGAAAATTCTTATGAAATTCAAAATTACTGACAGATTAGCAGTTCTTGGTGTCGTAGATGGAAAATTCTATACCTTTTTATTATGTTGTTGTTGTGGTCTTCAGTCCTGAGTCTGGTTTGATGCAACTCTCCGTGCCATACAGTAAAGCTGCATGCCCTCGGCAAAAATTACGGCTGTAGTTTCCCCTTGCTTTCAGCTGTTCGCAGTACCAGCACAGCTAGGCCGTTTTGGTCAGTGTTACGGGGCCAGATCAGTCAATCATCCAGACTGTTGCCCCTGCAACTACTGAAAAGGCTGCTGCCTCTCTTCAGGAACCACACGTTTGTCGGCCTCTCAACAGATACCCCCCAGTTGTGGTTGCACCTACGGTATGGCTATCTGTATCGTTGAGGCACGCAAGCCTCCCCACCAACGGCAAGGTCCATCATTATATCACAAGCAATCTGTTGCTACAATCTGGAGTGATTTAGGGTAGAACGATCACCAATGTCAAGATGTGATGAAGCCGCATATGAGACTAATATTTTTTCTTCTTCCCAATAACGATTGGGCCTTAGTGACGCGTTGAAATAAATAGTTGGAGTTCCGCCGAAATTCATTACGAAGTATCCTTCATTTATTGGTGGTAACTAGTTTCGGACAATTTTGTAATTTTCAAATTACCATGAAATCAAAATTACAGTAAATGTTACAGTAATTATATAAATTAGGCATGAATGTAAGCGCTAGTTTCTGTTGTACGAAATGTTACATGAAAGGTTACATTCAGTCTTCGTAATTAATAAAAATACGAATAGAAAGCGTGGAATAGTGTAACGTAAATGCAACAAATATGTAAAGTAGCTACAGCCAATATTGCTCATGTTTGTCTGCGAACACGGACCCGATAAGCAACCTGAGGTATCAGTAAACGGAATCTAACCTGCATAACACGGTGTGCGTGTTGTATGAGTGTCAGTTTCACTGTCATTTAAACCCTCAACAGATCGTTACATGAAAAACTTAAAGCTAACATATGTATAAGCTATCTGACTGTGTATTTGAACAAGGATTTCCAGTGTTACAGAATATGACTTGTGCAATGGAATTTACTGGATTAGAGTGCATGACATGTGGTGGTGTGTCAGTGTCTCTGTTTTAGCACTACGTTTCGCGCTCACCTGTTTAGATGACTGCCTTTTTCCATGTGGTTTACGGCAATGCACAGCAGCATGCAGCGTAAGTAGGCTGTTTAGGTTTTTATGTTGGTAACGCCACGTAGCGCTCTGTATGAAAATCACTGACTGTGCTGTGTGAAGTCTGTGGCTGGTTTGCATTGTTGGAATATTTGCATTGTAGTGTTGGGCAGTTGGATGTGAATGGTGCGTAGCGTTGCGCAGTTGGGGGTGAACCGCCAGCAGTGGTGGATGTGGGGAGAGAGATAGCAGAATTTTGAGAGCGGACGATCTGAATTAAGGTAAATACATTGTTTGTTCTCTATCAAAATCTTTCATTTGCTAACTATGCCTATCAGTAGTTAGTGCCTTCAGTAGTTAGAATCTTTGCCGGCCGAAGTGGCCGTGCGGTTAAAGGCGCTGCAGTCTGGAAGCGCAAGACCGCTACGGTCGCAGGTTCGAATCCTGCCTCGGGCATGGATGTTTGTGATGTCCTTAGGTTAGTTAGGTTTAACTAGTTCTAAGTTCTAGGGGACTAATGACCTCAGCAGTTGAGTCCCATAGTGCTCAGAGCCGTTTTAGTTATAATCTTTTATTTAGCTGGCGCTTTTGGCGCTCGCTGTATTGCAGTAGTTCGAGTAACGAAGATTTTCGTGAGGTAAGTGATTCATGAAAAGTATAGGTTACTGTTAGTCAGGGCCATTCTTTTGTAGGGATTATTGAAAGTCAGATTGCTTTGCGCTAAAAATATACTGTGTCAGTTTAGTGTTGATCAGAATAAGTAAAGAGATAAATGTCTGAGTACGTTCAGTTCTGCTCAGCTGTTTGAAAATCAAATGACGTAAGAGGTTTATCAGCACTGTAATTCATAAATTTTTCTGAGGGGACGTTTCAGCAGCATCAGCGGCCAAAGCTTATTATTACTAAGAATGAATTTCATAAAAAGAAGTTTGCTTGGGTCCTGTTAATTACCAAATAACGTTTGAGAAGGGATTTCATTAATTAAGTCTATTTCAAACTTCAGAATCATCATGAACAAGTATTAATAATGACAATGACAAATGACATGTGTGTCACTAATGGCTGAGTGCCAGATTAACAAATTATTTCTTTTTTCACAGTCACATTAAGATTTAGTAATCACAGCATATTATTTAGATGCGGAGAATAATTATTATTATTTGGGGAATAAGGAGGCTTCTTTCACTGGCAAGCAAAGCATGGGATTATTGCAAATTCGGTCTAACAATCATGAGCCTAACACTGCGCTTTTGCGCTGTACTCGCGAATTTTACCTTGAATTCAATCTTCAAGCGTAGTTAAGGCATCTAAATGTCTACTGGCTATATAAATGAAATAATGCCTTGACTGTAATATCTGCCATCACCGACGAGAGGGCAGCGTAACACGTCTTCTGTCTCTGATCTCTGGACCGACACTACTCTTCCACTGTCGCAGACAGACCTCGTCTTACAACAGTGCTTAGAATCACGCTCCCATGTTTCGCCCTCAGATTGTTACTATCGATATCTGAGTGCTTACACAATGCAAAGAATAGCGTAAAGTTGACTACATTGTTTTATGTAATGAAGAGTTCTGACACTCCTTACAATAGGCACAATAGACAAACCAGAATAGCAATACAGATAGCTGAACACACAGTAAACAAACTATGCTGAAATGTACAGAAGAAAGTGATGCTCGAAAATACCAACAGTTACGAGCTTAAGTGCCAGGAACTTAGTAGTGGTGTGTGCTAAGGTCCACACTGTTCATTATCTAAACAAATATTTATCTATTGTAATGAAAACATTACAAATTGCACAGTGAGATATAAAAGCAATTAAAACTATTTTTTGTCTTAGACGACGTAGCGGCTCAGTGACCTATTCCGGCTTTATAGCTGTTGGCGGAAATTCAAGCGCCCCCCCCCCCCCCCCCGTGACGTTGCCACCAAAGGTGGTTTACGTTTGGTTTCATAAAACCGACTATGATAGTTAAACAAGAATTGGATGTGAGACGATTGTAAAAATCGAAGCCGAGCAAAGGGGTGAACAGTCTCGTGAGCTATCATCTATGCTACGAGAAAAGCTGACACTAATTGCTCTTAATTGAGAACCCAGCATCCTGATTATCCAAGTTCAACGCTAATAAACTCGGATACGGCGCAACGCATAGAATTTTCTTTCCCCTTAACAATTGTTTCTCAGCAAAATTCACCTTGCAACAGCTTTTCAGACTGTTTCTGACCACGCTGTACGTCTGCAGCAGCAGCCACTACGACCCATGCGCTGCAGGGCCTAAATGCAAAATCACCAAGTGACTGGTCTACATACGTCTTGGTTGGATACTGTGGTATACCTGAGAGTGATACAGTGGCATAAGCTAATCAGTAATTTTTCATCTTTCTGCTATGAGGAATGAGGAGGTTCTCAGCAGGATCGGCGAGGAAAGTACCAAGAGGTTTGTTCAAAAAATTCCGGAACATTCGTAATTTCGCGCCAATGGTGTGTTGGAGCGAGATGCGGCTGGCACCCTGCACACGCTTGTCTTTAATGCGTAACTGCCGGAAGTTTCATCATTGTACGCCTCTTATTTATTGTTCAGTTCCGTATTGAGTAGAATGTTGTGTCGCACAGTGTGTGAATTTCGAGATGGCAGTATTAGAGGAGGAACGCGTCTGCCGTAATCCAACATAGAATTGAGGACGTAGATTGCAAGTGCTATTAAGAGATGAAGAGGTTGGCACAGGAGAGGAATTCGTGGCAGACCGCAACAAACAAGTCTGATGGCTGCTAAAATAAAAATGAAATAAAAAATTATTCTTCACCACATTATCCATTACGTAGTTTAGCCTCAAATATGCTGTGCGCTCAACAGGACTTAGTTTGTCTCACACACCGTCATTAATAAGTTAAAGTGTCCAGGGTGCCTGAACCCTTTTGGAACAAACTGGAGCAGGTGATACTGGGTCCACAACTGATTAGACTGAGACAGGGAAGCAATGGTCGGAAATGCGTATTTATTTTGTTGTGGTTATACACAGCTTTCCGCCGCGCTTTTCCCGCGTCGCGAATGTGAAGACCTTGGCCCGTTTCTCCGGTTGGGGGCACTGGATGTCGCCGTGCTCTATGATTCGTCTACGACGACGTTTTACCACAGCTCTTGGCGCCTGCGCTATTCTAGTGAAGCAGCGCATATACTGGCGGGCCACTGTAACAACACGTCACCTGAAGATAAGGAGCAGCTGTCTCGTAGAAATACTGTACAGCTTTCACAACATTATCCGACTCTACATCTGTGAACCAAGGAAGCAATTATTATGCCGGGAAAGTTCAAAAAGCGCATTAAATTATTTTCCTTCAGGTGAACACTACAATTTACAAAATTTTGTGAAATGAGAAAATTTCTGTCTTCAATCGTACAGTCGATGTCGGAACTGTTATCTGAGTAAGAAATAAATGTAATACATCTGAATTAGAAGATGGATTGTATAATTATTCCAGCGCTACACTATTTTGACTTCAAAGTGGTACTAACATACTGATAACCACATAAATTAGTTTCATAACATCATAACATAGGGTCTAACAAAGAGTCACTGCATAAAATATCTTCTCAACATTAGGCTAACAATAAAATAATTAATCATAACATTAAATGGTGGCCAAGAATGGGCTAGCAAAATTAACCACAACATGAGATAGTGTTCTGCGAGGGTAACAAATAATGATATATTACAGTTGCACCTATGTTCACAGTCCTAACACTCGGTGTGAGGAAGAAGAATGTTCAAAGAATAACGGAAACAACACAAGGGAGCATGCTGAGAAATCTTAAAACATCATCTGACTACCTAGGCAGAGGCTAGTCACCTGTAATGTGGATATGGAAATGAACTCAGGTAACTTAACGGAAATGCAGTTCCATAAGTTTCAGAACGATCATATTGCAAAATCTGGTTTTGGGAAGAAGATGATCAATAGCACTAGCTGAAGGACCAAAGGTAGGCAAGAAAAATTCTACACAAACTCGAAATATAGTTTTATAACGTGTCCTGCTCTTATGACAGTTTACTCTGGTATAGTAAGCCAAGTATAAAATTTGTGTCTTATTTTTGCACAGGCCATCAAGTGTAATATCTCTGCAGTTATGTATCCATTGAAAGTTGATGTTCATGCACAAAGGGATTTATATGTCTGGAACTATTATTGAATCTGCCTGTGTATAATACGCCTAGTGCTATGTGTTAACTGTTAATATTTGTACACGATGGAATTTTTATGTCCATCCCTATTACTGAATATGACTGCATATAATATACCTACTGTTATTTGTCTGTTAAGTGTTAAAGTTTATGCACAACGGAGTTTTCCCATTATTAAATCTTTCTGCGTTTATGAAAGAAATCTGACTGCAAATACTGGCACTCGCATTTCATCCAACTCGACAGAAGAACTATGCTGCAGCCCCTGCAATACGAATCAGTTCTTCGTTACAATGAGGTGAGTTGAGATGTGATGGAGTGCGTTCGATCCCATCTTGAGGTACCTCTTAGGCAAATTATTTACTGAAATAAGAAAGATCTACAATCATTCCTTTTGCATCATCACATGTATTGTTTACTGTTTTGTTATTGCACAAACTGTAACATACCATATTATTATTATTGCATGTTTTCATTAAGCTGCACTGTCTCAAAAATAAAATTGTTCAAGTACTTCTGTATTCAGTAGTCAGCACTATCTTCCGCCTACGTCGTTCTCTCTCAGAACTGTTAATCTAACTCATAAATGTTTACTCAAGACATTTGGCACTAGTGTGTCCACTACACATGTCCGCCCCCAACTGTCCACAGTTCCTCTCCACCCATTTACAGTCACTCTTCAGGGATATATCTTCCCGACTATCGGCAGTAGGTAGCGTTCTTACGTAGTATGTGATGATTCAAAAATGGTTCAAATGGCTCTGAGCACTATGGGACTTGACTTCTGAGGTCATCAGTCCCCTAGAACTTAGAACTATTGAACCTAACTAACCTAAGGACATCACATACATCCATGCCCGAGGCAGGATTCGAACCTGCGACCGTAGCGGTCGCGCGGCTCCAGACTGTAGCGCATAGAACCGCTCGGCCACTGCGGCCAGCAGTATGTGATGATTCACACGTATTACAACACATGTCTTCACATAATTTAATGATGAATGCCAAACTCTTTCTATAATTTCGTTTCCTGGGTGGTGCTTTCTTCTAATCATAACATTGTATACTCCGGGGTTTGCGTTTCATGTTCATTAACATGTTCTTTACATCAAAAGAATTTATTTGTTTGTCACTAAATGAAATGGCAGTGACGTCGGAGGTTACTACGGATATGGTCACCTTACAGTTAATTGTTTAATAATTGTCTGACGAACCCTCCACCACGAAGTGTATCGGAGTTTAATTACAGATTTAGATGTAGCCCACAGTAGGGAAGAAAGGATGGCTGCTTGCGATTGGCCCTGAAGCAAAATAAACGCTACAACAAGAAATCAAGTATAAGGAGGAATAAGGATAACAAAAGTTATCGTTTCTTACGTCAACATTCGTTAATACCACTACGGAATATTCTCAGCGAGCTTCTTCGGCAGATTAAAACCAACATTTGTAACTACGACCAAGGCTGATCAATTAGAACAGTTCTTCTCATCCCAAACTGGAACTGCCACTTTATTGCATCATAACCAAACTGCTTTCGGCACGAATGAGCAACAGGAACAGATCATGGCTATTGAAAGCCGCAGGAGCAACAAAATATCGTATTTCGCCTCGTGGCCCCTAAATGTGTCCCACCAGGCAGCAGAACATCCGTTACAGCGCAGTCCAGTACGTCGAGCGAGGGAGCCGTACGTATGACAAAGCCGACGCGAGCGGCGCCGCTTTGATTGATGGCATTACGGCGGGGGGCGTTCCTGGACACGGCGGGGCTTACCTGCTGCCACTACTGAGAGGCGAAGCCCAGCAGTCACCGGCACGGAATGCTGTGGCCCTGTGTGGAAGTCGCTGTTCTCTGACACTGCCACCTATGTCGAGCATTAACATGGGCCGCTAGTAAATAGGCAACAGACTGTCGAAGTACAGTAGCTTCAGACCATCTTCTCCCGAGATTCCCATTAGCCGTCACATTTCAGGCTTCCGGTAGCTATTGAAACCTTCCCCTCTCCTCTATATGTCTTTTGTTACGCAACCTTCCCTTCTACAAATTCTATGAAACCTTCCCTTTTACAATAACCTATGAAACCTTCCCTTAGGATTTCTATCTCTTGCTTAATAATAACAAATGAAATCTTCCCTTTGAAATTAATACTCTTTCTCAATCTTCACATACAAATTTAAATGCTGCTTATTAAAAGTGATTTTCTGATTATTTCGACGAAACATAGAATGTGTCGTCTTCGTGGACCTCAGTCGTTACCTGCAATGACCCAAAACTGTTCCTTACCTTTTTTTACTGTTACTGGATCGCCATCTGACTGCTACATCGAACTGCGGCATGAATATACTTCTCTGTTTTGCTATACTCTATTAGCTGCTGGTGGGCTGTCATAATAAGTGGCTATATTTATTACCAAAGCTGACGTTGTTCTTGAATAGCAAAGTTGACGTTATTCTTTAATTAATTTGACTGAAGTTATGTAATTCATAGTTAAACTTTTCCTTGACAACAATAAAATTTTGCGAAGTTTTGCGTTGATGGTTTTTTAGATGGATTGTAATCAGTAATGCAATATTGCTGGCAAAAAGTAATTATATTCTGAATTAAATGATTTTACAAACGTTCAAATGGGACTTACTTTTCACCATAATCTTACAACTAGCAATGCGCAAACATACCTTCAGTAGTCTCGAGTTTCTCAAAAAATTAATTCAATAATATTAATTCCTCTTAAGATAATAGTTAGCTGATGTCTCTGTACATCCGTTTATATTCTCATGTAAATCATAGCTGGTGGCTGGCAGGCACACCGCTCCTCTCAACCTCTCGCTTCAGAGCTGCTACCGACTCGCTTCACTTCTCGCTTACTACTGACTTCCTACGAACGCTAAATTGCGGTCTCTCCTGCCAACAATGCTTTCTAATGCAGACAATCCATGCTACCATTACAAAATGTATCAATGCGCGGTCTTTCCCGGTCTTTTCTTAAAATGTATCCATACGCGGTCTCTCCCGCCCTTTTTTAAAATTATATCAATGTGCGGTCTCTCTTGCTAACAATACTTTGGTGCAGACATTATCTGCTACCACAGTCATTTCCAACACGACAAATATTAATTATTCCTACTTAATCCTATTAATAAACCATAAACATCTTTCATAAATTGTGGTTTGACAATATACAATAGAAATAAACACGTCTTACACTGTCTAAACTCTACTTCCTCCCTACAGGCAATTCCTTACTTCTTGCGTTGACCCGCTTATCTCTCAAGACTCGAACTGGACTTACTTCCGGTGCATTTCATTTGCTTCCAAAGTGGGATTTCATTATTGACCGAAGTCGCAATTGTATTCAGCCAGTACCAGGAGGACTACCAATAGGAATTAGTCCTTATACCATGCAAGGGAAAGAAAAAGAGAAAAAAAAGAAAAAAACAAACGCCGCACCACAAAGGAATATCCGAATGGAACGGAAATTGGTTGATGTACGTGTAGAGATAAGCAAAAGATAACAATTCCAGAAAAAAATTCTCGTTTCATTCAAGAGAAAGAGCTTCCCAAATTGAGCAGGTCAATAAGGCGTTGGTCCACCTCGGACCTTACGCAAGCAGTTATTCGGCTTGGCATTCATTGAAAGTGTTTTTGGATATTCTCCTGAGGAATATCCTGTTGACTCACATTTACATATTCCTAATTCTCTCCTCCTTTAATCGACTGAACGCAGCATCAGCATTTCACCCTATAATGTTGGATCCCTCTGTGCCCACGAGTCAATTCTCTCGGATGACCTATAGCTGTACGTCTGAGAACGACATTCTTTTTCAAACTTCCTCGCAGATTAAAACTGTATAGCGGACCGAGACTCGAACTCAAGACGTTTGCCTTTCGTGGGCAACTGCTTTACCAACTGAGCTACCCAAGCACGACCCACGCCCCGTCCTCATAGCTTTACTTCCGCCAGTACCTCGTCTCCTACCTTCCAAACTTCACAGAAGCTCTCCTGCGAAACTTGCAGAACTAGCACTCCTGGAAGAAAGGATATTGCGGAGACATGCCTTTGCCACAGCCTGGGGGATGTTTCCAGAATGAAATTGGTAGAGCACTTGCCTGCGAAAGGCAAATGTGCCGAGTTCGAGTCTCGGTCCGACACACAGTTTTAACCTCTGAGGAAGTTTCACATCAGCGCACACTCCGCTGCAGAGTGAAAATTTCATTCTGGACTTTCTTTTTATTCAACTGAGGTTCTAATACTTATACCCCGTACTGTAGCGCCTGGACACTTTTCCTGCCTGCTGGCATCGTTGCCATAATCTTGAGATCTCACTTTGTGGCACACAGAGGGCCCGTGCTACGACCTGCTGTGTTTGACCAGCCTCCAGTCGCCCTAGTACTCTACCCCTCGTAACGTCATCAGTATGTGTTCTTTGAGCCATTTTCAACACACAGTCACCATTAGAACGTCTGAAAACGTCTGCACACTTACTCGCTGCACTGTAGTCTGACATGTACCAACATACCTCTGCGTATGTGGACTGCTGCCAGCGCCACCGTGCGACGACCGCAGGTCAAATGCACCGCATGGTCATACCCCGAGGTGATTTGAACCCGCTAACCGCCCACCAGAGCGTTGTTTCACCATGTATCAGCATTATCCTTAGTTTATGAGCATGAGTGTATTTATAGGAGAGAGAAACTACTTTTAATGTGACAGAAATGTCGTAAGTGCCAGTTTTACCTCTACATCTACGTGATTACTCTGCTATTGACAATAAATTGCCTGGCAGAGGGTTCAATGAACCACCTTCATGTTGTCTCTCTACCGTTCCACTCTCGAACGGCACGCGGTGAAAACGAGCACTAGGGGTCCATGAAGATCTTCACGTTAGTATTGTTCAGAGACAGTGTTCAAACTGACATTTTATGAATATGGTTTTACAGGTATTGTTGACCCGTGGATTTTTATAGTTGGGGAAGTTGAAGCGTTTGATGTACCACGCGCCGACAGAAACTCCAGAAGAGCTGGTTACCCGTGAGACTGAAGCTGCAATCATTATTCGCGGAAGACATAGTTATTTTTAAAGTGTCAGACAATCATTAACACGAATATGCCAGTTGAGCCTAAATGTGAACGGAGTGCGTGTACAGTGACATCCCTGACAGAATAATCTTCAAAACATTATTCGTCACACGGTAGTTTTGAACATCGTCTCTCAACATCACACGCGTACCATTCGAACAAGAGACCGCGATGCTATACGCGGTCGTGGTTGTTCTTTTCTACGTCTACGGAGAGAAAGAGTGACAGATGATGCTTGTTGCGTAGCTGGTACAGAAACACACACGCACGCACGCATCCTCGTTATCGTCCAAGAGGCAAAATGAACTGTTATTGACACAAGAATAATTTTCTTGTTCCGTGTTGGACACATAACCGTGAAGGGAGTCATTAGGTAATGTGTTTTACTGCAGGGCTACAAAACAAGTGCAAGAATGTGTGAAGCACGCAGCGTCATCAGCGTTAATGGTCTGCTCGCAGACACTCCGCTGCCTCGGCGTCGGGAACTGCGGGCGCCACGTTGCACTTGTCAGACGGCCTGCGGCGGCGTGGAGTCACCGCCGCCGGTTAGCTCTTCCCCGAATTATTACGGCCATTAGCATAAGAAGTGTGTGGACGCGGACAAATAATACCTCGCCGCTTAAAAGTCGTTTCATTGAATGCGTTCACAATGAATAGATAATGCGATATACGGCGATTACGTTCTTTGAATATATTACCGAACCCCATTACAATGCAAAAAAGAAGACGAGAGGAAGAGAGTGAGACACAGACACACACACACACACACACACACACACACACACACACACACACACACGAGAGAGAGAGAGAGAGAGATGTGGAGATGCCGCGGAGAAAATCACCCAGGCTGCAACTTAATACGCCGGTGTGGAGGTATAATGGCCCGGCGGACACTGCTGAGGGAACAGAACAGCCGAGGCGGTCCGACGGGTTACGAGTCGTCGCTCAAGAAATACGCTGGATGGTTGGACGCGCCAGCAAGTGTCTGCGGGAACACGCCCACTGCAGTCGCGAGGCCGCAGTTCCCTGCGCCGAGTTGTTTCCTTTGTCCACCTCAAGAGGGCGCTGTTATTGTCTGCGAGGGCGGCAGCAAAGCGGAAACATGGGGTTGTACGTCGTCTACGACGAGCGTACAGCATAGATGCCCTCACGATGTACTTTAACAGAAAAACGACCCATTTATCGTAACTTTGCTACGGAAATTTGAATATACAGGGCGAAAAGTATTTAAACCGACAAACTCTGGGAGGTTGTAAGGGACAGGAAAACAAATATTTTTCCCTCATGTCATTTTTTACTTTGAGGATTATTTAAACCGGTGGAGGCCGTATTACGCCCTTCAGTTGTTAGAGGCCGTATTACGCTGTTCACTTGTAGGCAACTGCAGTCTACCAGTGTAGTAGTGCATTGTCTCTGTTTACTAATGGAGCGATACACCTGGAGTGAGTACACTGATATGGTTGGCGCGTAATACATAGCGCACCACAGCGGACGAGCTGCACAGCGGGTTTATCAACAACAGTATCCTAATCGCCGTATCCCGCATCATACGACCTTTGCTGCTGTGTACCAACGTCTGCGTGACACCGGGTCATTTAGCAGATTACCTGGACAGGGACGCCGTCGCACGGTAAGAACGCTGCAATTTGAGGAAGCTGTCTTGCAGCATGTGGAACTGGAGCGTTCAATAAGCACTCGTGCAATTCCACGTAACATGGGGACGAATCAGACGAATGTCAGAAAGTCCTTCGGGAGCAACTGTTACGTCCATTTCACTTACAGCGTGTCCACAACCTGGAACTAGTTGATTATCCACCCAGAGCACAGTTTCCGCAGTGGTATCTGGAACAGTGTGAAATGCATCCTACATTTCCATCCTCTGTTTTGTTTACCGATGAAGCAACGTTCGGGCGTGATGGAGTCTTCAACATGCACAATTCGCATGTTTGGAGTGAGGGTAACCCACATGCCACAGTTACTAGCGCTCGTCAAGTGCTGTTCTTCGTTAATGAGTGGGTCGGTGTTGTTGGGGACTGTTTAATTCGGCCGTATCTGCTACCTAGGCCATTAAATGGCAGGCACTATTACAATTTTCTCGCCAGAGCATCGCCAGAATTGCTGGAAGACGTCCCGCTCCCTACAAGACAACGCATGTGTTTCTAACACGACGGGGCGCCGGCGTCGTCGTGTACGTCGATTCCTGGACCGACGGTTCCCATAAACGTGGATTGGCAGAGGTGGTCCTGTACCATGGCCTGCTCGATCCCCAGATATGTCCCCTCTGGATTTTTTTGTGTGGAGAGAGATGCGCAACCTTGTTTACGCAACTCGTGTTGCATCAGAAGAGGATTTGATTGCCCGGATACTAGCAGCAACAGGAACAATTCAGTGGAGGCAGTTCTGAAAACCTACTGTAACTGAAACTGGGTTGTGTTAATGTGTTGTCTCTTGGTCATAAAAAATGGGAAAGTGGTT
Source organism: Schistocerca serialis cubense (assembly GCF_023864345.2). Taxonomy (NCBI): domain Eukaryota; kingdom Metazoa; phylum Arthropoda; class Insecta; order Orthoptera; family Acrididae; genus Schistocerca; species Schistocerca serialis. Next base: position 1,230,279,128 of record NC_064638.1, on the reverse strand, counting down.
GTTGGTTTAATTAATTTGCTGCCATAGAAATCTTCCTCTAAAAAATGGTTCAAATGGCTCTGAGCACTATGGAACTTCACTTCTGAGGTCATCAGTCCCCTAGAACTTAGAACTACTTAAACCTAACTAACCTAAGGACAACACACACATCCATGCCCGAGGCAGGATTCGAACCTGCGACCGTAGCGGTCGCGCGGTTCCACGCTGTAGCGCCTAGAACCGCTCGGTAATCCCGGCCGGCATCTTCCTCTACTTGTTTAAATACTCCTCATAGGAAAAAAATGACATCAGGGAAATATATTTGTTTTTATGTCCCCTACAACCTCCGAGAGTTCGTCGGTTTAAATAATTTTCACCCTGTGTAAGGAAGAGACTGTGAAGTACCACGAGACAACATGGTAAAATAGCTTACATGCAAAACATTAGAAATTTACTCTGTCACATTGGACAACGTTTTTGGACGAAGTGAGAGCTGTGGCTCATGAGGTTGTGTAATGTTGCTCGTTTCCATTCTCGTAAAGGGAACCTTGGAAGTAAAATTAAGCACGACGACCGAAGCAAGGAATATATAAGAAGCACAACAGCAGATGCACAGAGCGGATTCCCAGCAAGAAAGCCTAATAGTATCAGGCTTAAGGAAGAAACTTCTGAGAAGCAGTATAGCATTTTAGGGAAGTGAATCATAGGCTGTGGGAAAACCGGGAAAGAAGAGGATCAAAGCGCTTAAGATGAGGCGGTGTGCCGGCCGGAGTGGCCGAGCGGTTCTACGCGCTACATTCTGGAACCGCGCGACCGCTACGGGCGCAGGTTCGAATCGTGCCTCGGGCATGGATGTGTGTGATGTCCTTAGCTTAGTTAGGTTTAAGTAGTTCTAAGTTCTAGGGAGCTGATGACCTTAGAAGTTAAGTCTCATAGTGCTCAGAGCCATTTGAACCATTTTTCGGTTTAGGCATTAAACAATTATGTGAGCACTCATCGGCATAGTTAAAAAAGTAACATTGTAATTAATTAAAAGGAAGAAAGACGTCAGGCCAGGAAAACAGTGCAGTTCCAAGTTGAACTCTGGAGTTACCGAAGTACCTTAATTTAATCTCTAATATCGTAATAAGTAACAAAATAATATAATAAAATAAAGTTTGCAGGGGATGGGGATACAAAGCCTCCTGGTGAGCTGTTAATACTTGGGCGACTGTCCTACATTGTCGGAATTCAGGATTCAAATGGCTCTGAGAACTATGGGACTTAACATCTATGGTCATCATAGAACTTAGAACTACTTAAACCTAACCAACCTAAGGACAGCACACAACACCCAGCCATCACGAGGCAGAGAAAATCCCTGACCCCGCCAGGAATCGAACCCGGGAACCCGGGCGTGGGAAGCGAGAACGCTACCGCACGACCACGGGATGCGGGCTCGGAACTCAGGACTAATCACTAGGATGACTAATTCGACAAGAGAATGACGTTTTTCAGACAGAATTAGAGCTCAAGGTATAGACTGTTAATATATTTTTGGCAGTCCAAGCTGATAGGTTTGCGTTTTGATCTGTGGTTTCATTGATTAAGTTACCATATTAGCAGTTGCAGAATTTAAAAATGGTTAAATATACCAATAATTCAGCTTATTGGCGTCTAGTCCCAGAGTCCTACAGTCGTCAGGGAAGAGCCACGCAAAATACAGTGGCGAGGACTAGTTCCACTCGAGAGCGGCAATAAAATATTGACGATAACACATTTATTGGGCAGTGATACAGGTTGTTTTAAAAAGGACTTTACAACTTTGAAAATTCATATAAATTAATTCATAGTACCTACAGAGGTACTTGTAATGTCAATTTGACGGAAATATATCAAGTTTTGTCTTGCGTAGTTCGCTACTGCCGAGTCGCACCGTAAGGAGCGCTAGCGGCGGTTGTGTCAAAGGTGGCTGCCTTCACTGGACCCGAGCGTGCTTGCTGTGTGTTTTGGTTTGAAGAATTGAAGTCGGCGACAAGGTTAACACACACATAGCTGTAGTATTTGGGGCTGTGAAAATCCACATGAAACACTGCAACATGTTCGTGATAGCCCTAAAATGAACTTTTTTGAGCACTGACCAAGAACAATGTGTATTGCCCCCTTTTTTGCGTGAGATAACCATCAATGGGATAGTGTACCTGGATATATCACAACAATTTTTGATACCACCACAGATCTATGAGGATGATCATGAACGAAATATTTACTTCGTGCAAGATGGTGGACCACCCCGTTACCTGGCTGACGTCTGGGATTTTCTCAATGACCACTTTCCAGGTCAATGGATTGGCTGTGATAGGCCAATTGCATGGCCCCTTGTTCCACAGACCTGACACCACTCGACTACTTTTTTATGGGGATTCATCAAGGATATCGTGTCTGTACCTCCTGTGCCGGCTTCTCTACCTGAACTTGGAGCAAGAATTCACGCCGCCACTGACCAAGTTACACCTGCAATGCTACGTCGAGTTTGGGAAGAAATTGACTTCCGATGGGATGTATGTAGGATAACCAAAGGAAGCCACATACAGCATCTTTAGTTTAAGGTAGAAAAAATCATGTATTTCCCTACAAAATAAAACGAAACACAGATCTATAGCTTCTTTCAGAAAATATACATGAATTTTTAAAGTTGCAAAGTCCATGTTGCAACCGACACAATGGCTGCGACTATGCGCTGGGCTGTAGGCAAGCAGCACTCAACAGTAGCACGTTTATTGAGAAGGATGAGGTCAGCGCTTCCTATGCGCCCTACGGCGGGTGGGGGTATGGCTATGACATCATGTCTCCCGGGTTTTGGTTCAAATGGCTCTGAGCACTATGCGACTTAAATTCTCAGGTCATCAGTCGCCTAGAACTTAGAACTACTTAAATCTAACTAACCTAAGGACATCACACACATCCGTGCCCGAGGCAGGATTCGAACCTGCGACCGTAGCGGTCGCTCGGTTCCAGACTGTAGCGCCTAGAACCGCACGGCCACTCCGGCCGGCCTGTCCAGGGTTTTCCTCGCTGTCAACTCTCCTAGTGATAACTTTCGCAGCTTCAACTTTCAGAGGCGCTTTTCCGCTGGTACGGCACCTGAATGCTTACTGTTGCATTGTACCCAGCCTTGCTTGCGACTCTCTGTTTTGTCAGTAGTATGATAGTATCTCTCGGCTTCCTTGATGTCATTATGCTTCACTTGGAGACTTGGGCGCTTCCCTGCCGTCTAAGGCACGGGCCACGGTTCGCGTGGCTCCCCCTATCGGACGTTAGAGTCCTCCATGTGGCATGGGTGTGTATGTCGCCGTTAGTGTGTTAGCTTAAGTTAGATTGAGTAGTATGTAAGCCTAGGGGCCGATTGCAGCGGCGCAGTTCTTTCCGTACCTTTACGACGAACCTGCACCTACCTGTGAACATTGTCTCAGCATATTATCAGTAGGGAAGCCGAGCGAAACCTACTGTACTTTGACGTGAACCAGGCTGCAATTAAAGTCACTAATCTACGTTTCGGGAGAAAGTTTTTACACGAAATGAAAGGTTGGAAATTTTGTCCTCAATTAATATATTCTGAAACTTAGGTGAACAAGTATCACTGCCAAGCCCGTGCTAGTCTTAACACAGTCACTCACAATCCCTTTCACTCACGTTAGCAAGTTTATGATGTTGCATTTCCCGAAAACGTAATAGCTACAAAAATACGGATTGTTTTTGATTGAGAATGCTCGCCAAATATTAAGTCTGTCGGTACCTAATGCAGTCACAGTTTTTAGCCACCGACCTGCTCAATACGCTACGCGGAAATTATGTCTTTTCTTGTCACAAAATTCACTTAAAAATTCCGAAATTTCTACACAGCCGTCGGAATAATTATGCCGTCACTTTACAACACTTTTGATGTATGAAACACTGCTAGATCCGGCAACTTATCATTTCTATCGGAACTACTACTACACACGCCCGAAATGTTTCATGGCTAGGCTCCGACTACTCTCTAGAATACTCTAAGTCTTCTCTACCAGCACAGAAAGGCGCGCGGAGAATATTGCTTTACCATTGGTCAGTTTACTCAACGGCCAATAGCAAAATAACATTCTCCCGCGTCAATCGGCGCTTTTCATCAATAACCAGTCGCAAAATAGTAAACCTAACGACTGCACTTTTTACCGACGTAATTGTCTAATATGCTGAAGTTTTGCTTATGCATAAAATTATTTACTATTGTTATTTATACCTGAATTAACTTTCCCTTTACCATAAACTTACTTTACAAATCTATTGTACACAAATCCCCTTTGTCCATATCCATACTTCTTCGAAATGTTCCCACACTAAATCCTACTACATAACTCGTTAAACAATTATCTTCATATTAACTTTAAGCCCCTATCACTACACAGGATCTCGTTGCTACACTCCGCACAAAACGCAACACCGCTCCTGGTCACGATCGTGTCACCTACCGTCACCTTCGTGAAGCTCCTGTCTCTTTCCTCTCCACCCTGGCCAGGCTCTACAATGTAGTCCTGTCCACCGGTTACTACCCCGACCTGTGGAAAACCTCCCGTATCCTGATGTTCCTTAAACCTGGCAAACCGCCGTCCGCCGTCTCCTCCTACCATCCCATCAGCCTTACCTCGGTCTTCAGCAAGGTCCTGGAATCCATCCTCACCCGCCGCATCCCCCAGCATCTCCGCCAGCACCGCTTCGTTCCCGTTACCCAGTGTGGCTTTCGGCCGTCCTTCTCTTCCGACGATCTTCTCCTTCACCTCACTCATCTCCATTCCGACCAGCTTAATTCCCGTCGCTCCGCAATCTTCCTCTCCCTGGACCTCGAACGTGCCTATGACCGCGTATGGCATTCCGGTCTCCTCTTCAAGCTCCAAACCTTCGCCCTTCCCATTAACTACGTCCGTCTGATCGGCTCCTTTCTCTCCCGCCGTCCTTCCTATGTCACCATCCATAAAACAGATTCCTACACCTTTTTCCCCTCTGCCGGTGTGCCCCAAGGCTCCGTCCTCTCCCCCCTTCTGTACACAGCGGACATGCCGCCGCCGTCAGCCCCCTCCACCTTCTCCAGTTTGCCGATGACACCGCCTTCCTTGCCCTTGCCCCCACCCTGCAGCGCTCCCAGCGCTCCCAACACCTTCTCCCAATGCCATCTTGACCGGTTCACCACTTGGTGCAACCAGTGGTTGCTCAAGGTCAATCCCTCCAAAACCCAAGCGATCATTGTAGGCAAAACCACCCCTTCCTTCCGCTTCCTTGATTTCTATCTCACAGTCTATGGCGTCCTATCGCCCTCACTTCCACCCTTAAGTACCTTGGCGTCACCCTCGACCGTCGCCTCTCCTTGACTCCCCATCTCCGGACAATCCGAGCCAAGGCACGCTCCCGACTCCGTCTCCTCAAGCTACTTTCCAGCCGTACGTGGGGTCTGGACCCCTCCATCATCCTCCACACCTATAAATCCCTCATCCGCCCTATCCTTTGTTACGCCCATCTGGCCTGGATCTCCGCCCCCCCCCTACCTTTTATAAATCCCTACAAATCCTTGAACGCCATGCTCTCCGCTTCGCCTATCGCATCCCTCTCCCCTCCCACACGCGGATCCTGTATGATCTCATCCCCTTCCCCCACCTCCTCCTTTTCCTTGAAAGGATACGGATCCTGTACACCTCCCGCAAACTCGATCCTCCTCATCCGCTTGTCTCACCCATCCTCTCCCACCCCCGCCCGCTGCCGCGCCTGTATTCCCATGTCCCACCTGGTCTCCATCTCTCCACCCTCCTTACCCTCTCCCAAGGTGGCTTCCGCCAGCTCCCCCTCCCTGATGATGTCCTCCTCCCCTCCATCTACCCCTTCTATCAACTTTGATCCTCCCCCCACTTCCTGTGTCCTTTCCTTTAGGCACCCTCCCTCCCTTTTCTTCCCTTCCCGTCTCTTTCCTTTTCCCCCGTCCCCTCCCTCCTCCCCTCTTCCCCCAGGCTTCCCCTCCCCCTTCCTCCCTCCCCCTATCTCCCCTGCCCATGGCATCTCTCCTCTCCCCTCTCCCTCTCCCATTCCCTTTCCTCCTCCTCCTCTCTTGGCAGGTCCCCGGACTCGCACACGCTCAGTGAGCATTCGCGCGCCGGAGATCATCGCCATCAGTGTCTCGTGTGTGTGCCTTCGTTTGTGTGTAGTGTTTGTTCGCCGTCACGCCACCACCGTTCACGTGTGCCGTCGCCATCATCCATGTTATGTGCGCCGTGTCAACTAATGTTAGTGATGTTTCTCGTCCAGCGTGAACGGCTCCATATTTTTTTTGTTTTTTAGTGTCTACATTTTTTGCCCGCCGTTTTGACTGTATTCTCTGTGCCACCTCTATGTAATACTTATTGTCCAACTCAAGGCTGAAGAGCGGCGTACTCTGCTGCTGACAGCCCGCCTTTGTATAAGGTGTTTAAAATCACAATAAAAAAAAATTAACTTTAAACCACACTCACGCATCATTCATACTGCTACAACACATTTATAACATTTACATACACAAAAAGACATAATAACACCTTATGAAAATACTAGAACAGCTTATGAAAAACATTCTATTACTTTAGTGCACTCTAGTGGGCACAATCGAAACTAAAATCACAGTCCCCCTATCCAATATTGTCCTCTATCGGCTGATACATAAACTACGTTCGCGTCCAGTCTCGCGTCACCATCTGTCACTATCCAGCTCTGAGACACATCTCCCACATAACCGCCTCCAAGGCAGGATCGGTATACGGCGCTACGCCTCACGATGACCTTAGCAGTCTGGTCCCATAAGAACTTACCACAACTTTCCAACAACTTGGGCACTCGGTCGTTCCACAGTCCTGCGACTGCTTCCGTGTCTGCAGCAGTTCGCTCTGAATTTCTCCGTAGCTGGCAGTCTACTGGTCATTGACAAAGACTGTTCAACTTCCGAGAGCTTCGAAGACAGAACTCGGACGAATTTTTAGTGTCTGCCGGGGACACTATCCTGGGTCGTGACAAGTTTAAGAGCATGTTCTGCTCCACAAATAAAGATTTGTTTCTTTGTAGCTAGCTGTGTTAGTTATTTAATTATCATTGCAATAGTAAATGTAAATTACTTTTCAGACAATGTTCTTATTTTGGAATGTGTATCAGTGACGCCATTGCAACAAAACTAAAATGAGTATCTGAACTAAGGCAGCAAAGCTTCCCACTTCACGCCTGTAGTCTCGAATCCACTATAAGATGATGTCCTGTTTGCTGCGAATCAACTGAAACCTTTGATTCCCGCACCTATAAAATACCAGAAAACTATCCTGTCCCATCTACACCTGTAAATTCAAGTCATAGTCTTCTGCAAATGGAACGCACTACGGTGTCGTGTCGTAACTTTAATCTCCTCCCCTTCTCAGACTTCAGAATAATAGCAGAGACGTACTGCTTTGTAATATTAAGGCTCCAACCCATTCTTTCCCTGCATAGGGACAATAATACCGGTCTCCAAACCTCTACATGCCATCTGTTAGTTTTTTTTTCCAGTATGTAATCCCACGTTTTTGTTTAAGGTCCTCTTCAGTCTCCCAATAATAAGGAGGCGCTATCGTCACTTTCATGGAAAATACATCTACATGTATATGGCTACTCTGCAAATCGCTCTTAAATGTCTGGCAGAGGGTTCTTCGAGTCACCTTCATAATAATTCTCTATTACTCCACTCCTGATCAGCGCGCGGAAAAATCGAACACTTGTATCTTTCCGTGCGAACTCTGATTTCCTTTATTATGATGCCCACTTCTCCGTTTGTAGACCGGTGTCAACAAATTTTTGCACTCAGAGGAGAAAGCTGGTGATCGAAATTTCGTGAGAAGATGATGTCCACCCCAAATCCTGTATAATTCCCGCGATATCCTCTCCCCTACTTTGCGATAATGCAGAATGTACTCCGTCGATGGTATCTGGTATGGATCCCACACCTGGCAGCAGTACTCTAAAAGAGGGCGGATAAGCGTAGTGTAGGCAGTCTCTCTAGTAAATATGTTGCATCTTCTAAGTGTTCTGCCAACAAAACGAAGCCTTTGGATCGCCTTCCCCAAAACATTTTCTGTGTGTTAATCTCAATTTAAGTTGTTCTTAATTGTAACTCCTACGTATTAAGATGAATTTACGGCCTTTAGATTTGACTGATTTTTCGTGGAACCGCAATTTAACGGATTCCTTTTATCACTCATGTGGATTACCTCATAATTTTCATTATTTGGCGTTAAGTTCCAGTTTTAGAACTTTCAGATCTCTTTTCTAAATCGTTTTGCAATTGGTTTTGATTTTCTTATGACTTTAATAGGCGAAAAACGACAGCAACGTCTGCAAACAACGTGAGACGGCTGCTCAGATTGTCTCCCAATAGATAAGAAAAAGCAGAGGGCCTATAACACTACCTTGTGGAACGCCAGAAATCATTTCTGTTTTAGTCTATGACTTCAATCAATTACTACCAACTGTGAGCTCTCTGACTCGAAATCACGAGTCCACTCACATAACTGAGGCGGTATTCCATAGGCACGCAATTTGGGTACAAGCCGCTTGTGAGGTACAGTTTCAAAAACCTTCTGGAAATATACAAATACGTAAACAATTTGCAATCCCTGTCAACAGCAATCAGCACTTCGTGTGAGCAAAGAGGTAGTTGTGTTTCACAAGAACGTTGTTTTCTAAACCCGTGTTGACTGTGTGTCAATAGACCGTTCTCTTCCAGGTAATTCATAAAGTTCGAACATATATTCCAAAATCCTGCTGCATGTCTACGCTAATGAAATGGGCCTGTAATTTAGTGGAATACTCCTATGGTCTTCTTCCGTTTGTCCGCAAGCCGACAGTTTGTACCAGATAACAGTTATATTATGTCTTCAGCGCGCCCCACTGTTGTCGAGAAACATGATATATAAATTCAAGTCATATGCAGTGCTACTGCATTGCCGTTTAAATGCGGTGCGTTCGCAGTCCCCCCCTGCAAAACGTTCAGGCAGCACGTCGTGACGGTGGGGTAAGAATGCAGCTACGCTGACCACTATTGCACTTGCGCCAGTGGACGGTTCACGAGGCGAATTCTTTGTCGTGCCTGGTATAAAATGACTAACTCTAGTGAATTGCTTCTAAAAACGAAGCTGAGTTGGTAGAAGACCATTAGATAGAGTAATATTAAATAAAATAAAAACACTTCTGAGTTCGTCCAAAAATGGTTCAAATGGCTCTGAGCACTATGGGACTTAACTTCTGAGGTCATCAGTCCTCTAGAACTTAGAACTACTTAAACCTAACTAACCTAAGGACATGACACACACCGATGCCCGAGGCATGATTCGAACCTGCGACCGTAGCGGTCGCGCGGTTCCGGACTGTAGCTCCTAGAACAGCTAGGCCACCCCGGCCGGCTGAGTTCGTCCAGCATGAAGTGTGGTACAGATGAGGAAGCAGCAGAAAGGAAAAGAGGCAATATTTTCTATGATGGGTAAAGTTCTTGGAAGTCTGGTTAGTACCGTCTTGCTATGGAAGCTTCCTTTCTTTGGCTTACTCGTAATGATGTGAAAAGAACGGCTGTAAAATTTGGCGGAGAGAAATAACACTGGACACCCTGCAATGTGCAGAAGTCGCGGGAGAGAGGAGAGCCGGGTGTTTACGACTGAGGACGTTCAGGGCTGACAATATTGATTGTAAAATTCTTTTTCCCTTTCTTTTATTTCTTTTCATTTTTTCTAAAGTTCGTCAGCAGTAGGCTGGATGTAGTAACTGTCCCTTCCTTGAATCATGTGCTGGAAGCAAGGACCCATATCCCCAGTACTGTTTCGATATTGGTGACAACGATGATAAGCACCCCATCAGCTGCGGAAGAGGCAAGATGCAGAGAAAGCGAAACTAGCACTCTCTGTTACAAAAAGGACACACTACAGGGCAAAACACCATTGTTCAATGACATTAAAAAAGCCAAAGAGCAAAACATTACTGTCATAAAACTTAGGCGGAAGAAACTGAAGAAGTATGACTTCATATTTATCATTCAGCATCACATTAAGGGTTGCCATTTAAGTAAACCGCAAATGCATTAATAAAAATCAGGTAACAGTAAATTTTGTGCATTAAAAACTAAACAACACACAGAATGGACACAAACGAGCGTTCACGATCAAACAGTAACATAGCTAACGTTCTTCTACATGCGCAGTTAGTAATCCAAAGTGGTACACATAACAAGCAAACAGCGACCGCCCTAAACCACACCCAAGCTTACTCAAACTAGTGAACTCATGATTAGTACCTTAATTAGCTTGGCACCACTTACGACTATGCTAATAGGTCCTTATGATTTACAATGTCTGCTCTTACAGGCACTATCAGCAACTTAAAATCGGGCTTCAGTTCAACATGGGACCTAGCCCCTTTAAAACTGAACGGGCGCTAGCCATAACGTAAAATTAAACGCACTATAGTACAAAACGGGCACCTTAGGATACTCAAGCACTACCATTTGAATATAATTCTTGATGTCCGGCATAAAAAACTCCCCGATTACAAAGTAACGTGCAGCGGACAGTAGAAGGAGCAGAGTGGTGGGGGGCGCGTCGTTAAGTAGCTGCCTACGTGCCGAAACCATACGTCAAACAAAGGCAAGTCATCCAAAATTTACAAAGGGAACACACGAAACCAATACAAAGAACCACGACGGCGACATGCTTAAACAGGCCGACGTACTTACAAGTAGGAACAACGAGATCATAGCAAACTAAAATCCAACCTGTGTCATACACAGGTACACACACACACACACACACACACACACACACACACACGACACTTTCTGGTCATCCTCTCGGGAACGTGCAAATTATTTCCTCGTCACTAAACACTACTCGTGTCCTGTCCATTAATACACTGAATTAGCCAGATTTCAGACAGTGACTGCACGGTCTTAACAAAAACTAATACAACACAACAGACAGCCAAATTATACGGCACACTCTTTCAAGTAGTTGAACTAGGAAACACATATGACACGTGTTTGCCTCATTACTGATCACACGTCACAATGGAACCACTCGCAGTCGAACTATAACCAATTTACGATGGTGTGGTCCCAACAAACGAACACGCACAAGCCAACGACACTACTATTTGGCACTGACAATAGCTTGTGCTAACCAACCGCATGGAGAATTCTGACCGGTAGACAACCAACGCACACCTCTGCGCGCACGTCACACCGGAACCACTCCCCATGGAGCTATACTCGATTCCCGAAAGCACGACCAAAGTGGACCAGGAACACATAAGCCATTTAGTCTTCCTACAAAAGCACCCCGATAATTGCATGTGAGTTGCTGCCACAGTCACTAACTATAATCTGGAACTGGCAGAAGCTAACCAAAGCTACATAGTAGTTACACATTTTAAAATAAGTCAACAATGCCGTAAGGTTAAAAGCACGACTGGAAAACTGAACTACTAGTTGACCGTAGCTAGCAAACAGAATACTAAACGGGGCACCGTACTGAAGCACTTTGTGCAAGAAAAGCCGTACTCCCTGGCCGGTGCACGCGCGAGGTTGTGCAAACAGCTGCCAGGGAGCGTCAGAGAGACAGACAGCGCTTCGTATGGGACGTGGTGGGATTCTCAAATGTGCGAAAGGCGGGGCACATACCCTTTCAAACACGAAATTGCTGGGAGAAAGTGGGTTAGCCTTTTTCATAAACGCCACAAAAATCAGCTGCTACAAAGAAAGTCTACAGGACCGTCCTGTAGCTGGGCTCTTGGATTCGGGAAAGAAAAAAACAGAGAAATCTCTATAAACTTTTGTAAGATGTTATGTTACACCAATTTTAAAACTAGAATATGTTTCCACTGATTTAGTATCTTTTCCCAGATTTGCTTAGTGCTATTTTGACTATGTTTAGCAGGGGTCCGATTTGGCACCTATTTTTCAAATTCGCTAAGTGCATAGTTTTTTCATAATAACTCTTAATTATGTTTTCTAAAAGTAAAACTTAAATGGTGACCTCATAGGCACTTGAAGCGTTGGACCAGTGAGATCCTGCGCAGCGTTTCCTGTGGCCGTCCTGAGTCTATATTCGCAATACATTCGTGGGATCCTCTCAAATAGAGCATCAATGTTGCGAAATATAAACCAGTCTTGGTAGCAATGCTCTTCACAGTCAAATATCGAAGTGTGCTGGTAGTTACCTCACCATGTTACACACGGCTTAACACAGACTTTTCAAACACAACCGACATTAAATTGCGTTACATGAATGAGAAAAACTCTGCATAATATTTTCTTTTATAGAGCTGCTTCACCCGAGTTCTTGCGGTTACACGGCAATGATAGTAATTTACATGTGTAAGTGTCTACACCTGTCTACATGTCTAAGTAACAGAACGATGCATCACGAGGGGATTATCCGAATAAGACGGAAATCGGTAGATGTGATACACATGTACAGGCAAACAAATGATTACAGTTTCAGAAAAATTGGATGATTTTTGCAAAAGAAAGAGCTTTACAAATTGAGCGAGTCAATTTATTGCGTTGGTCCATCTCTGGACCTTATACAAGCAGTTATTCTGCTCGGAAGTGATTGATAGAGTTCCCAGAATGAAATTTTCACTCTGCAGCGGAGTGTGCGCTGATTTGAAACTTCCTGGCAGATTAAAACTGAGTGCCGGACCGAGACTCGAACTCGGGACCTTTGCCTTTCTCGGGCAAGTGCTCTACCAACTGAGCTACCCAAGCACGACTCAAGACCAGTCCTCACAATTTTACTTCCGCCCGTACCTCGTCTCCTACGCTCCAAACTTCACAGAAGTTCTCCTGCGAAACTTGCAGGACTAGCTCTACTAGAAGAAAGGATATTGCAGAGACATGGCTTAGCCACAGCTTGGGAGTTGTTCCCAGAACGAGTTCGAGACACAGTTTTAATCCGCCAGGAACTTTCATTGATAGAGTTGTTGGATGTCCTCCTCAGGGATAGAAAAATTCTGTCCAAAAGGCGCGTCTGATCATCAAAATCCCAAACTGATTGGAAGGCCCTGCCATAACGCTCCAAACGTTGTCAGTTGGGGAGAGATCCAGTGACCTTGCTGACCAAGGCAGAGTTTGGCGAGCGCGAGGACAAGTAGCAGAAACTCAGGCCGCTTGCGGACGTGCATTATCTTGCTGAAATGGAAGTCCCGGATTGCTTGTCTTGAAGGGCAACGCTGTGCTGTCAGGGCGCCGCGGATAACGACCATAGGGGTCCTGCTATGAAATGAAATTCCACCTCCGACCATCACTACTGGTAGTTCAAATGGTTAAAATGGCTCTGAGCACTATGGGACTTAACATCTGAGGTCATCATTCCCCTAAACTTAGACCTACTTAAACCTAACTAACCTAGGGACATCACAAACATCCATGCCCGAGGCAGGATTCGAACCTGCGACTGAAGCAGCAGCGCATTTCCGGACTGAAGCGCCTAGGACCGCTCGGTCACAGCGGCCGGCTACTACTTGTTGTCAGACAGTATGGTGGCGACAATTCGGTTAGTATCCTACCGCTGTCCGGCGAGCCTCCAGACACGTCTTCGGCCTGGACTGTCATTCATTGAAGTAGAATTGTCTTCAGTGATGAGTTCCGATTCAAACTGAGCCCAGATGACCAGCGTAGATGTGACAGTTGAGCGAGGGATGTTTATCTTCTGTGTTTGGCGAGCCGTACGTCGACGATATTCTGGTCCCGCTTCCTTGCCTCTCATTGCAAACCATTCTGGGATTATGTTTCAGCAAGGTAATGCCCATTAGCCCACGGTGAGATCTTCTACTGCCTATCTTCGTTCTTTCCAAACCCTACCTTGTCCAACAGGGTCGCCGGATCTCTCTCCGATACAGAATGTTTGGAGCGTTAATGGCAGAGCCCTCTAATCAGCTCAAGATAGTTCAAATGGCTCTGAGCACTATGGGACTTAATATCTGAGGTCATCAGTCCCCTAGAACTTAAAACTACTTAAACCTAACTAACCTAAGGACATCACACACGTCCATGCCCGAATCAGGATTCGAACCTGCGATTGTAGCAGTCGCGCGGTTCCGGACTGAGCGCCTAGATCAGCCCAAGAGTTTGACGATCTAACGCGCCAGTTTGCATAAAATTTGGAGTACATCCGACAGTTGTGTCAATCAATGGTATCCGAATAACTGCTTGCATAAGGGCCAGAGGTGGACCATTCTGAGCCGGCCACTGTGGCTGAGGGGTTCTAGGCGCTTCAGTCTAGAACCGCGCTGCTGCTACGGTCGCAGGTTCGAATCCTGCCTCGGGCATGGATTTGTTTCATGTCCTTAGGTTAGTTAGGTTTAAGTAGTTCTAAGTTCTAGGGGACCGATGACGTCAGATGTTAAGTTCCATAGTACTTAGAGCCATTTGAACCTTTTTTTTCTGCAACATTTGTAATGACTCTTCGTTCGCTTGGAGAAATACAAGTTAAGTAAATCTTCTGTCTATTGTGTTAACTTGTTCATTAATAATTTCTGCTCCTCTCCAGATTTTCTACGCCGACACCATTCTGTAGCTCAACACTCTTACAGCTGTGTACGAAGTCGTGCACACCACCACCTTGGGACTGTTCTGCAAGGTAACGCGAATTCCCCAAAAGCTTCACGAAGACCTTGATCATGCCCTCTTACTATACGTCCTCTGGCATATTCAGTTTTTTTCATCTTCATTGTCCTTTTTTCGAAAACATTCTGACAACAGAACATTACACAGTCCCTAATATAGATTGAATCTTACACGGAAGATTACAGCAACCAGCTACTTCTTATAATGCTATTTATTTACATAAATAGCGCCGTTACCGGTTTAGAACCGACAGTTTCATCTTTAGACGGCTAGTTCACGTTTTAAATTACGTTTTGAGTTTTGTTTCCCCATCTGACGAAATTTCCTTGGGGTGGAGATGCCCTGCAACCAAAACAAGATTTGAGACAGAGTCTTTTTAATCGTAATTGTGCATCGCGAAGAATTAAATGGTATAGACAAATTATTATCGTAAAATGGAATATGTTTCGGATACTTACAACGAAGAATCCGCGCCGTTACGTTCCAGTGCAGGTTGTTTATCATCTTGCAGCATCTAAAACTGTATAACGCACTTTTTGTGTATAGATATACATATAATGTAACGCACCACTCACACACTTAGATGTTTCGTCACATGGAGGTATGCATACAAAGATGACGATGTTACCATAACAATGCCAAAGACTTCCACTCTCAGAGATATTTCATTAAGTACATGCATGTGACAGTAGATATTTACAAATTGCTAATGTTACGTTACTTACTATTTACATTCAAAGATAACTGATTAAAATTAAGATAAACAAATAAAGCAGTCAGTGTTACTGCAGTGGTATTACGCAAATATTATGGAACAAAAGTAAATGATAAGGGCGAGACATACATAAATAAATGTTACAACTATGGACATATTATGGCATACAGTAGAAGCACAGTAAATGGGTTGGGATTGATGTGCGTATATAATTATTACAAAAGTGGGCTTTTTTATTTTTTACTTTCAATTGGAAAGCAGATGAATGAAAATTTGAAGAAAGGCTGCATTGGCTAACTCGGTCTGTTCATTGAGGAGATTTTGTGGTGATTTGTTTTTACGTACATATATTTCAGTCTCCTCAAGCAAATTCATAAGGCTACCTTTCTCAGCATGGTACAGTATTTGTACATGGTCTTCAGTGCTCTTTATCCCATGGCTGTTGGTAGTTGTGTGCATGGAAAATGTGGATTTTGAAATTTTCTTCAAACTAATGGCATGTATATGCTCTTTGAACCGTGTCTCAATGCTTCTTCCAGTTTGTCCTATATAGTAAGAGGGGCAACTCTGAGAGCTGAGTTTGTAAATGCCAGATTTGTTTTGTATGAGGGGGTTGTTATTTTTTAAGTTGTGGACTGCTAACTGCTGGAGTTTGTTGTTTCTGTGGAAGCTTATTGTAATGTTTGTGTTTTTAAATAGGTTGCTTATTTTATAGGATATACTCCCTAAGAAAACCGAAAAACCCTATGGACGTGTGTTAGAATTTCGATCGTTACGGAACGGGAGCGAGTTCAAGACTACACACGTCCATGGACAGGTACGAAGACAAGTGTGAATATTACTTATCGAAATGCTGTGAAGGCGCTGTGGTGGACGGAATAAGAGTGACGCAGATGACTGATCCACTCCACAAGAAGTCTGGGGTTCTCCAACAGACGACAGCACTGTGACATTTGACCGAAGCAACAGCTGCAAGTATGTCCAGTGTGCAAGTGTATGTTGGGTCAGTGAGCTGTCGTGGGGCCGCGTGAAAGTCGTACTTGTGTTTTTTAATTGAGGACGTCCCTTGCGTCCATGAGTAACAACATGCCGCATACGTTCACCCGTGCAGAACACTCGGACATCTTGTTTGTGTTTCTGTACAGATACTGTAATGGCAATGCCCTTGCGGCTGTGAAAGTATACCAGAGACGTTTCTCTCATTTCCCAGGGTTTTTCAAACATTGCATTGTCTCAAGCACTAGGCAGTGTATACGTAACATCAGAACATTAGACTATACTGTCAGTTGAGGAGAAGGACTACGTTATTGCAATGATACGACGGAGTTTCCCTACCAGTATACAGCTCATTAGCCGTCAGCTCGATATTCCACGAAACTGAGTGTGGCTTACGTCACATTCTGAGGGCTTGTACCCATTGTACACTACTGGCCATTAAAATTGCTACACCAAGAAGAAATGCAGATGATAAACGGGTATTCATTGGACAAATATATTATACTAGAACTGACATGTGATTACATTTTCACGCAATTTGGGTGCATAGATCATAAGAAATCAGTACCCAGAACAACTACCTCTGGCAGTAATAACGGCCTTGATACCCTGGGCATTGAGTCAAACAGAGCTTGAATGGCGTGTACAGGTACAGCTGCCCATGCAGCTTCAACACGAACCACAGTTCATCAAGAGTAGTGACTGGCGTATTGTGACGAGCCAGTTGCTCGGCCACCATTGACCAGACGTTTTCAATTGGTGAGAGATATGGAGAACGTGCTGGCCAAGGTAGCAGTTGAACATTTTCTGTAGCCAGAAAGGCCTGTACAGGACCTGCAACATGCGGTCGTGCATTATCCTGCTGAAATGTAGGGTTTCGCAGGGATCGAATGAAGGGTAGAGCCACGGGTCGTAACCCACCTAAAATGTAACGTCCACTGTTCAAAGTGGCGTCAATGCGAACAAGAGGTGAGCGAGACGTGTAACCAATGGCACCCCAAAACATAACGCCGGGTGATACGGCAGTATGGCGATACAAATACACGCTTCCAATGTGCTTTCACGGCGATGTCGCCAAACACGGGTGCGACCATCATGAAGCTGTAAACAGAACCTGGATTCATCCGAAAAAATGACGTTTTGCCATTCGTGCATCCAGGTTCGTCGTTGAGTACACCATCGCAGGCGCTCCTGTCTGTGATGCAGCGTCAAGGGTAACCGCCATGGTCTCCGAGCGGATATTCCATGCTGCTGCAAACGTCGTCGAACTGTTCGTGCAGATGGTTGTTGTCTTGCAAACGTTCCCATCTGTTGACTCAGGGATCGAGACGTGGCTGCACGATCCGTACAGTTATGGGGATAAGATGCCTGTCATCTCGACTGCTAGTGATACGAGGCCGTTGGGATCCAGCACGGCGTTCCGTATTACCCTCCTGAACCCACCGATTCCATATTCTGCTAACTGTCATTGGATCTCGACCAACGCGAGCAGCAATGTCGCGTTACGATAAACCGCAATCGTGACAGGCTACATCCGACCTTTGTCAAAGTCGGAAACCTGATGGTACGCATTTCTCCTCCTTACACGAGGCATCACAACAACGTTTCACCAGGCAACGCCGGTCAACTGCCGTTTGTGTGTGAGAAATCGGTTGGAAACTTTCCTCATGTCAGCCCGTTATAGGTGTCGCCACCAGCGCCAACCTTGTGCGAATGCTTTGAAAATCTAATCATTTGCATATCACAGCATCTTCTTTCTGTCGGTTAAATTTCGCATCTGTAGCACGTCATCTTCGTGGTGTAGCAATTTTAACGGCCAGTAGTGAATGTGCAGCCCGCGCAACATTTGCATCCGGGTGACGCAGCAAGGAGACAATATCTTTGTGAGTTGTTGGCTGTGTACAGAGGCGTCATGCAGCGAACTTATTTACAGATGAGGCTACATTAACACGCAGTGAGCACCCACAGTTCTCATACATGGGCGATGGAAGACTCACACCACACAAGATTCGTAGTCAGGTTCTCAATGAACTTCTGGTGTGGCATGATTGATGACGTGGTGATGGCAGCAAGTTCCTGCCAAATCGTAAGACAACCGCAGCATACACACATTTCCTGAGAGAAGACCGACCAGATTCCCTCAGGAGTGGGTTGGCTGTGGTGGACTCATTAGCTGGTCTGCCAAATCACCCGATCTAGCCACATTAGACTTCCGTTTCTGGGGCTGGTTGAAGGCTGTGTATACGCTATGAAGGTGGGTACACGTGAAGAACTTGTCGCTCATATCACCGACGCTGTTGCCCGCCTTAAAGCCCGCCGAGATAACTTTCGATGTACCATGTGCAACTCAACACACTCTCCAACACATTGACAAGCTGCACTGAAATGGGTGGGGAACTTTCTGAACACTTCTTGTAGGATGGATCAGTCATTTGTCCCACCATTATTCTGTCCACCACAGCGCCTACACAGAATATCTACATCTACATCTACATTTATACTCCACAAGGCACCCAAAGGTGTGTGGCGGAGGGCACTTTACGTGCCACTGTCATTACCTCCCTTTTCTGTTCCAGTCGCGTATGGTTTGCGGGAAGAGCGACTGCCGGAAAGCCTCCGTGCGCGCTCTAATGTCTCTAATTTTACATTCGTGATCTCCTCGGGAGGTATAAATAGGGGGAAGCAATGTATTCGATACCTCATCCAGAAACGTACCCTCTCGAAACCTGGCGAGCAAGCAACACCGCGATGCAGAGCGCCTGTCTTGCAGAGTCTGCCACTTGAGTTTGCTAAACAGCTCCATAACGCTATCACACTTACCAAATAACCCTGTGACGAAACGCGCCCCTCTTCTTTGGATCTTCTCTATCTCCTCCGTCAACCCGATCTGGTACGGATCCCACACTGATGAGCAATACACAGGTATAGGTCGAACGAGTGTTTTGTAAGCCACCTCCTTTGTTGATGGAGTACATTTTCTAAGGACTCTCCCAATGAATCTCAACCTGGTACCCGCCTTACCAACAATTAATTTTATATGATCATTCCACTTCAAATCGTTCCGCACGCATACTCCCAGATATTTTACAGAAGTAACTGCTACCAGTGTTTGTTCCGCTATCATATAATCATACAATAAAGGATCCTTCTTTCTATGTATTCGCAATACATTACATTTGTCTATGTTAAGGGTCAGTTGCCACTCCCTGCACCAAGTGCCTATCCGCTGCAGATCTTCCTGCATTTCGCTACAATTTTCTAATGCTGGAACTTCTCTGTATACTACAGCATCATCCGCGAAAAGCCGCATGGAACTTCCGACACTATCTACTATTTCTGTAAGTAACATTCGCACCTGTCTTCATAATGATTCATGGATATGTGTAGACTTCAACCCGCTCCAGTTCAATAATTATCGAAAATCGGACACATGTCCATAAGTCTTTATCGGTTTATTTCCACATGTAGAATTACCTCACAAATTATGTGACATTCCTCCTAAACCATACCGAGCGAGGTGGCGCAGTGGTTAGCACCCTGGACTCGCATTCGGAAGGACATTGGTTCAATCCCGCGTCCGGCCATCCTGACTCAGGTTTTCCATGATTTCCCTAAATCGCTCCAGGCAAATGCCGGAATGGTTCCTTTGAAAGGGCACTGCCGACTTCCTTCCCCGTCCTTCCCTAATCCGATGAGACCGATGACCTCGCCTCGCAGTTTGGTCTCTTCCCCCCAAACAACCCAACCAACCAACCTCCTGAACCACCTTGCATATGCCCTTGACCTAGCTTCTACCAATCTCCCTTGACGTTTTCTTTTTCCTTTGTTTTAAAAGCGATTATAAATGAGGATTACTGCTAAATGTATCTGGTGGCTCGTGAAGTTAATGCTACGACACGATACCGCCATTTTCAGAAGGTGATGCTGCACGATATTTAATAAATGTGAGCTACAACAATATTTTGAATTATATCTACGCTCAAGAAACGATATTTTTAGTTCTGCTTCCTAGGAGATCACGAATCTATGCTCTTACCTACTTTTGTAAGATGCATTTGTGCACATTTTGTTTATTTTTTCTGGGTATACACCACCGCCTCCACAAACTGTACTGAGTAAAAGCTCAAAACTGAGCAGTGGTGCTTCGTAAGGTACTCACTTAAACTGTGTTGTGAATATGACTTCCTTTGTACCTTCTTTCATCTGATTGTAAAATTGAGGGAATAAAGATAACCCATTGCCCCCTGTTCAATATAAAGTTGAGGCAAAAAACGCATACTAATTTATATTTCTCTTGATCATCTAATCACTCGTGTTTATCAGTGTGCTTAGGATAACGACGAAATGTTTACAGAATAACTCGATAAACATGTGAAAAAAATACCAGTATTCGTAGTAGAACGCTGCACGTATGAAATATTGTCCAAGATCAACTGTTCCAGCAGAAAACTGTGAAAACTAAGTACCGCCTATTGCGACCCGACGTGCAAACATGAAAGCTGTGTTTCTCCTGAGAAGTGAGCCAATAAAGAGACGTTCACAGAACATATGTAGTGCGGAACATGCTCTCCGAAGGCTGCTTTGGTTTCTGCAGCGTAACTTGTATCGTCTCCTAAATCAACAGACAGAAAACAGTCGTCGTGCAACAAGGAAATGATTGACATTGCGCTTGTTATGGAGTTGTGCTCTCCAGTGAAAAGCGAAGCATCGGGCTGTATAAACTTCTTCGCTGCGCGACGCTGACGGAAAGAATTTTCATCTGTGCTTTTCTTCCGGCTGAATGGCAGGAATATATCGGCTGGGATCTGCGGCAGGGGCAGACAGACGGGCTCATAAATCAAATAAGCTCGCCATATATCTGCTGAGGGAATCTGTGTTCGGCCGACAGCGCCAGATGTCTCTACTGACGACCGGCGGTATCCAGCGATGCGTCTGACAATGGTTCGCTTTCTCTTTTCCCCCACAGCTTCTGGTCTTTCTCTGTCTCTGACTCACTTGCGTGTCTGCTGGTGTGAGGTGTATGCGTTTGTTTGTATGTGTGTGTGTGTGTGTGTGTGTGTGTGTGTGCATACACAAATTTGCCTTATTGTCTGAAGTCAGCCCAGCGTTTTCAGCCCTTCACTCATCGCAAAGGTGCCTTTAACTCCAACTTCATCTACCACTTGTCGAGCAACGAAACCCTAATTCGCATTCGCAAATCTTTTATTCGCATCGGCGTGTGCATCTGTGAATATTATAATACCGTAAACCCGTTCACTACTGTACAGGCGGTAGGTTTGAGGTTGGTCTGGATTTTCTTCTTCTGAAGTCGGACCTTGTAATTCATTTTACACAGTCTAAGAACGTAAATACTAATCATCATCCCGTTTCAATATACCATAGTCTGTCATATTTGTCGTACGCTCTCGAAGTTATAGCTTGCTGCCATCAGTAATAAAACCGACTGTGTGAAAACTTTTGCAGAATATTTCGTCAACAATGGGAAGCCAAATGAAATCGCATTAGAAATTGTCGTCACATCTTACACATTGTTAAATGTTAGGCATACAATTGTACATTAGTTCAGTGCAATGTTGTGAGGTGCTTAATTTCTGCACTTTTCAATCTACTACCTTTACAATTTCCACTTGTTATATTTTTTAAAGATAAGTATGGAAGCATCATTAATTTTATACCGTTATTTACGTCGTATGTCATAAACAAACGGGGACCAGAAACTGAAGGGAAGATTTCAATGAATGGAATGGAAGGACCCTTCATTACGTAAGGAACCTCTGTTAATGTAAAGGAAACCGGAAGGTCTCAGAACCTAGGCAGGTGCTGGTACGACGGGAGCTCGATGTGCACGTAATGTGCAAAAGCCAGAAATGCGGCCATCTCACAATCCATAGCCCTTGCAGATATCGACATCGATTTTACCCTCTCCATGATACTGCTAAGTGTAGGCAGTAGACGGATATGAGAAACACGGCAACGTGATAATACACACTGGAAATAAAAAGGTATGCCGTAATGTGTGAGTAAGAACTACTACTTAAAATTGTCATTACTGTCGATAACTTGTAACGCAATAACATACGCAGGTACACCGGCAGATACCAGCACCACATATACATACAATGAATCGCCAAAGAGAGGCAAGAGGCATGCGTATTGAAATACAGAGATATACAGGGTGTTACAAAAAGGTACGGCCAAACTTTCAGGAAACATTCCTCACACACAAAGAAAGAAAATATGTTATGTGGACATGTGTCCGGAAACGCTTACTTTCCATGTTAGACCTCATTTTATTACTTCTCTTCAAATCACTTTAATCATGGAATGGAAACACACAGCAACAGAACGTACCAGCGTGACCTCAAACACTTTGTTACAGGAAATGTTCAAAACGTCCTCCGCTAGCGAGGATACATGCATCCACCCTCCGTCGCATGGAATCCCTGATTCGCTGATGCAGCCCTGGAGAATGGCGTATTGTATCACAGCCGTCAACAATACGAGCACGAAGAGTCTCTACATTTGGTACCGGGGTTGCGTAGACAAGAGCTTTCAAATGCCCCCATAAATGAAAGTCAAGAGGGTTGAGGTCAGGAGAGCGTGGAGGCCATGGAATTGGCCCGCCTCTACCAATCCATCGGTCACCGAATCTGTTGTTCAGAAGCGTACGAACACTTCGACTGAAATGTGCAGGAGCTCCATCGTGCATGAACCACATGTTGTGTCGTACTTGTAAATGCACATGTTCTAGCAGCACAGGTAGAGTATCCCGTATGAAATCATGATAACGTGCTCCATTGAGCGTAGGTGGAAAAACATGGGGCCAATCAAGACATCACCAACAATGCCTGCCCAAACGTTCACAGAAAATCTGTGTTGATGACGTGATTGCACAATTGCGTGCGGATTCTCGTCAGCCCACACATGTTGATTGTGAAAATTTACAATTTGATCACGTTGGAATGAAGCCTCATCCGTAAAGAGAACATTTGCACTGAAATGAGGATTGACACATTGTCGGATGAACCATTCGCAGAAGTGTACCCGTGGAGGCCATTCAGCTGCTGATAGTGCCTGCACACGCTGTACATGGTACGGAAACAACTGGTTCTCCCGTAACACCCTCCATACAGTGACGTGGTCAACGGTACCTTGTACAGCAGCAACTTCACTGACGCTGACATTAGGGTTATCGTCAACTGCACGAAGAATTGCCTCGTCCATTGCAGGTGTTCTCGTCGTTCTAGGTCTTCCCCAGTCGCGAGTCATAGGCTGGAATGTTCCGTGCTCACTAAGACGCCGATCAATTGCTTCGAACGATTCCTATCGGGACACCTTCGTTCTGGAAATCTGTCTCGATGCAAACGTACCGCGCCACGGCTATTGCCCCGTGCTAATCCATACATCAAATGTGCATCTGCTAACACCGTATTTGTAACCATTGCACAGACAGAAAAACCACGTTCGTGATGAACACTAACCTGTCGATGCTACGTACTGATGTGCTTGATGCTAGTACTGTGGAGCAATGAGTCGCATGTCAACACAAGCACCGAAGTCAATATTACCTTCCTTCAATTGTGCCAACTGGCGATGAATCGAGAAGTACGGTACATACTGACGAAACTAAAATGAGCTCTAACATGGAAATTAAGCGTTTCCGGACACATGTCCACATAACATCTTTTCTTTATTTGTGTGTGAGGAATGTTTCCTGAAAGTTTGGCCGTTCCTTTTTGTAACACCCTGTATAAACAGGCACAGTACGGCGCTGCGGTCGGCAACGCCTTCATAAGACATCAAGTGTCTGGCGAAGTTGTTAGATCGTTTACTGCTGCTACAATGGCCGGTTATCAGGATTTAACTGAGTTTGAACGCGGTGCTACAGTCGACGCACGAACGATGCGGCACACAATAAAGTGCGGAATTTTCCGTACGACCATTTCACGAGTGTTCCGTGAATATCTGTAATCCGATAAAACATTAAATCTTCGACATCGCTTCGGCAGGAAAAAGATCGTACAAGAACGGGACCAAAAACGACTGAAGATAATTGTTCAACATGACAGAAGTGCAACCCTTCCGCAAATCCCTGCAGATTTCAATGCTGGGCCATCAACAAGTGTCAGCGTGCGAACTACACTCCTGGAAATTGAAATAAGAACACCGTGAATTCATTGTCCCAGGAAGGGGAAACTTTATTGACACATTCCTGGGGTCAGATACATCACATGATCACACTGACAGAACCACAGGCACATAGACACAGGCAACAGAGCATGCACAATGTCGGCACTAGTACAGTGTATATCCACCTTTCGCAGCAATGCAGGCTGCTATTCTCCCATGGAGACGATCGTAGAGATGCTGGATGTAGTCCTGTGGAACGGCTTGCCATGCCATTTCCACCTGGCGCCTCAGTTGGACCAGCGTTCGTGCTGGACGTGCAGACCGCGTGAGACGACGCTTCATCCAGTCCCAAACTTGCTCAATGGGGGACAGATCCGGAAATCTTGCTGGCCAGGGTAGTTGACTTACACCTTCTAGAGCACGTTGGGTGGCACGGGGTACATGCGGACGTGCACTGTCCTGTTGGAACAGCAAGTTCCCTTGCCGGTCTAGGAATGGTAGAACGATTGGTTCGATGACGGTTTGGATGTACCGTGCACTATTCAGTGTCCCCTCGACGATCACCAGTGGTGTACGGCCAGTGTAGGAGATCGCTCCCCACACCATGATGCCGGGTGTTGGCCCTGTGTGCCTCGGTCGTATGCAGTCCTGATTGTGGCGCTCACCTGCACGGCGCCAAACACGCATACGACCATCATTGGCACCAAGGCAGAAGCGACTCTCATCGCTGAAGACGACACGTCCCTCCATTCACGCCTGTCGCGACACCACTGGAGGCGGGCTGCACGATGTTGGGGCGTGAGCGGAAGACGGCCTAACGGTGTGCGGGACCGTAGCCCAGCTTCATGGAGACGGTTGCGGATGGTCCTCGCCGATACCCCAGGAGCAACAGTGTCGCTAATTTGCTGGGAAGTGGCGGTGCGGTCCCCTACGGCACTGCGTAGGATCCTACGGTCTTGGCGTGCATCCGTGCGTCGCTGCGGTCCGGTCCCAGGTCGAAGGGCACGTGCACCTTCCGCCGACCACTGGCGACAACATCGATGTACTGTGGAGACCTCACGCCCCACGTGTTGAGCAATTCGGCAGTACGTCCACCCGGCCTCCCGCATGCCCACTATACGCCCTCGCTCAAAGTCCGTCAACTGCACATACCGTTCACGTCCACGCTGTCGCGGCATGCTACCAGTGTTAAAGGCTGCGATGGAGCTCCGTATGCCACGGCAAACTGGCTGACACTGACGGCGGCGGTGCACAAATGCTGCGCAGCTAGCGCCATTCGACGGCCAACACCGCGGTTCCTGGTGTGTCCGCTGTGCCGTGCGTGTGATCATTGCTTGTACAGCCCTCTCGCAGTGTCCGGAGCAAGTATGGTGGGTCTGACACACCGGTGTCAATGTGTTCTTTTTTCCATTTCCAGGAGTGTGTTTGCATGACTCCACGGACCCTGCATGTCAGTAGGGTACTGTTCAAGCTGGTGGAGCCTCTGTAAAGGTGTGGGGCGTGTGCAGTTGGAGCAATATGGGATCACTGATACGTCTCTGAGAGGTGACACGTAAGTAAGCATGCTGTCTGATCACCTGCATCCATTCATGTCCATTGTGCATTCCGACAATGTGGCTCCAGGAACACTCTTCTGAGTTTGAACACTTCCGCTGGCCATCAAGCTCCCCAATCATGAACATTACTGAGCATATCTGGAATGCATTTCAACGTGCAGTTTAGAAGAGATCTCCAACCCTTCGTAGTCTTTTGATTTATGGACAGCCCTTCACGATTTAAAGTGTCAATTCCATCTAGAATTGCTTAAGACATTAGTCGAGTGCATGCCACGTCGTAATGTGGCACTTCTGCGTGGTAGAAGTACCAGTTTGTTTGGCTCTTCAGTGTATATATTCGCTCAGACTACTACCTGTGGGATCCACGCGAAGGACTGCCTTTGAGAGACGAATGTGACTGATTTTGGAGGTAGAGACCAAAGGTGGAGCAGATCTCGACGATTGCTAATAAAAATTCCAAGAATTTTGACTTCACAAATTTTAAAAGAAAATGTACTCGAGATTATATCTCTGTTTTATAGCAGTTAAGTTAGGTATCATGTTTCTGAATCTGTGTACGATGATGGTTCAAAGAAGGGGGACTCCCTTGGTTGTTCAGTCATGCGCTCCAAAAGTGTCTTCGGTATTCACCTTACAGTTTCATGCAGTTCTAAAGTCAGTGGAGAATCTTTCTCATGTGTTACGACTTCCTTTGTGCCCTACTGGCACTGCAAGAAATAGTCCTAGCGGAAAAATGACGCAAAATATATCGCTCACCCCCTTCTCCTCCATCAACAGAAGGGGACATGTCCCGTCCTACTATGTATTGGGGAAGGTGGCAATGATGGGAAATGAGCAATCAGAACAGGAACCAAGAAGGCCAATGAGGAACAAGACGTGACACAATTTGCCGTTGTTCTGCAGACTGTCGTTACGATTTTGAGTCAGACAGCAATGGCAGACAATAAAGTGTGGTCCGTAAAGCAAAACATCCGGCCGGGGAGTGCCTCACATCAGACACTCCAGTGTGTTGTCTTTTCGTATCTCTTGTAATTTAGTAAAGACCTTTTAATATCCCTCTATCATCTATTGTAATGGCTACAAGTATAATCCACCTCAATTTCACGTTCAATATTGTCAAAGTAATTCGTTACACATGTATTTCAGTAAAATTCTTATTGCTATTTAACACGATATTGTCCCATACGCAATATATCTAAAACTTTTGGACAGGATGTTCCATGGCATCCACTGATTTCTAAATGCAATTAAATGAAAAACTGGGGGAGACAGGTGTTAAGTGAGGCCCTATAGTCTTCTTAGTGCTCTTTGGGAGGAAATATTCTTGGACCATACTGAAAACTTTTTTGAATAAAGAAACTTCGAGTGAAACTGTTAGATACTGGTTCAGATATATAGATACTAACAGTTACAGATACGGTAATACCTCCTTGCTCACAACATCCAGTAACCCACAAACATGCAGCTTCCCACTCGTCGGCGTATTGTCTCGTATCTGTTTTCATGTCCAAAGAAGTTATCACAACAGAGTTATACACAGTAAAATTTGTAACCTCAACCAGTGGCTATAGTCTTGTCCCTATGACCACATCTTGCATAGGAAACGAAAACAGATACTTAAACCCCTCCTCTGTGGCCCCTCTGCTGCTCATTTCAGTGTGTGCTGGAAGAAGTATAAAACGCTACACCTAGGACAGATATCGCAGAGTGCAGCAAAAATACGGAAATCCTGCAACTATAGGGTTTCCAAGGGACACTACAGCTCATTGGTTTTTCAGTACTAAAGATAACACCCAATTACTATCAAATAGAGGGTTACATACAACTTCTTGTCCTGTATGTGGTAAGTATTATACTGGTTAATCAAGCAGAGACATAGCAACTAGGCTGGCGAACATGAACGCAGCTGTAAGTTGCAAAATAATGACTCCACGTTTGATGAGGATGTACTAAGTGTGGTCCACAGTCTAATGTCTTTCACTCAGTAAACAAAGGCTAAAACTTAACTTGATGGGAGCCTTGGAAAGCAACAAATGTCTGCCCACAGTCCTGATTTAACATTAAATGATCAAACACTGCTCAATACTTACCCTCTTCTAAACTTCACTAGATCCCCTCAGTTTTTCATAACTTCCCATACTGTTTCTTTCTATTCCTCCATTTTCTTATACTGATTAATTAATCTTTTATTGTAGTTGCCTATATTCTTCATTAAGTCTGTTGTTACAACTGCCAGTTCTGCCTTTACACTGTCTCTGTACCACTTTCTGTAGGGAATACCTCTTCGAGTTATTCTTTAGTAGACTTGTCATGTCAAGTCCAGGATGCTGCTCCAGGCGGGTGTAAAATGCACGTGCGCAGTGGAAAATATTCAACGCTAAATTATGATTTGGCCCTTTCTGACTACCCCGTGAAGCAGATATTAGTATCTCTTAATGCTCTTTAACATCTAAAGTACCTCAGCTTAAATGAATGATTAAAGCAACTCATATTACTAAATGATAAACGTTGTTTCTTATTATACATTTATTTTAGATTAAAAAAGAACCCTTTACTA
The DNA here is from genome assembly GCF_023864345.2 of Schistocerca serialis cubense. Lineage (NCBI taxonomy): Eukaryota > Metazoa > Arthropoda > Insecta > Orthoptera > Acrididae > Schistocerca > Schistocerca serialis. Next base: position 1,230,250,533 of record NC_064638.1, on the reverse strand, counting down.
CAGATCTCTGTATTTCCTAACTAAAATTTCTGATCAATTGCCCAACTCTGCTCCTTTCTATTGCCACGCGATCTAACATAAATAACGCGAAATGACTGACATCAGCTACGTACCAAATACCAGAAGACGCTACTTTTAAAGACGATTTACGATGGTGTGGAACCTCAGTGGAAATAAACTAGAGTGATCACACTTGTTTAGCTTTAGAGCCCTAATAATCCGAAGCAGTTAGCAATATCACCAGATGTACTGCGACCGGTTCGTCGGAGTGATGGTTGTTGTGCACTTCTGCGACGATGGAAAAACTCCAGCCACAAAAATAAAACTCTTTCACACACTAGGACAGCAGAAGGCGGTCCTCTAACTAATATACTCTAATAGTATCTTCTCCTCTCTGTGTTCTACAGACGAGAAACACGAACTCCCAGCCACAAGGACGGAGTTCAAATAACGTCTCAGCGTAAGTATAGGCAGAAGAAGTGCTCTCAACCACTGAACGCTGTGTACTCGACAACTTCCAACCCGGAGGTGAAGCCCAGAATCGTATAAGTTCCCAACACTACAGTGCCTAAGCGTTCTAAGTATAACTCTCCTGAGAGCAAAGACAGCAAGTCCGTCTCTGAGCGACCGTCACATATGGCCGCTCAAAACCGAAGACCTTACCTCTCCACCGCTGACTTCCCAGCAAGACTCATCTCCCCTCCCTCGTAGCTGCAGAAGGTGAATCATATTCTCGAAACCCCGGAATATTCTCCTTCTCTGCAGATTCTTCTGCCTGCCATTTCATCTCCACTGGCGTTCCAGCCTGTGCTAATATGGGCAATCGCTCATAACGCCGTTTCGATAATAAAGACACTCCGTCACTTTTCATGCAAAAGCATTAACAATTATTTACTAGGCGTACGTGACAATGTCAGTCTCTTTAAATATTCATATATACGATGCACAAACTATCAAATGATACCTAATTGTGGTTGTAGATCACGGCAAAGTATGTAGGTGAGTGCTTGTAGGGTGCGAAATTATAGCCATCTTACACAAGTACAAATGTATTGTAAACTGTTATATAGGCAATGTTTTTAGAGATTAGGGTTGACGTATCTCTGGTCTACTTCCTTTGCATAAGGATCAGCCAAATGAAAACGATACAGCTGAAAAAAATAACTAAAGCGTTTATTACTTCGAAAGTAATCATCAGACAGTTTATACTCTTATCCCGCTGTGAGACAAGACAGGAAGTGCCTTTATGGAAAAATGTTTGCTGTTGCGTAACAAAACTTGATTGTAGCAAGGCGTGTACTTCTTCGCCCGAAGCAAATCTACGGCTACGTGTGTGTTACTTGAAGACTCCAAAAATGTGGAAATCGCACGGCGAGAAAACACGACTGTACGGATGATGCGTAAGGGCTTCCCAGCGAAACATTTGCAACGAACTTGGCAACATGCGAGGCTGCCCCGTGCGGCCGAAGTGGTTTATGCAGCATCTCCTTCATTCGTTTTGTAAATAAATAGCGTCTTTCTTGCTGCAATGTATTTTATTACATCCAGACGCGTTTCGCCCTTTAAGGCATCTTCAGTGAAATTGTTCTTGACGTTTTTAGTTGACATCTGCGTTTCCTCTTTTCTGGTCCCATGCTGGAGGTCGCACTATAACTGTACTTCTGAAATATAAGCACGTTTTCATGTCACGAACATTTTTCTTCACAAATTTCATATTGTTTGCGCTAACTGCTTTGGATCACTTGTTATTCTACAGTCACCAGTTGTAGATATTTTACAAAAACTGTGATTTAATGTCGTAACTATTGTGTGTTCATTTTAAGTCTCTTCCTGTTCAGTGTATTACTACCTGTTTGGTTTGTTATTACTGTGTGTTCAATTTTGTAGCTTTTCTTCACCTTTGTAACAAACCAAACCGGAAGAGACTTAAAGTGAGCACACATTAGTTACGACTTTAAATCAGTTTTCGGTAAAATATCTACAACTAGTGACAGAAGAGTGACAGTGCTAAACAGCAAATAGCGCAAAAATATGAAAATTGTGAAAAAAAATCGTAACATGAAAGCGTGCTTATGTTTCGTAAGTAAAGTTATAGTGAGACCTCCAGCGTGTGACCAGAAGAGAGAAAAGGCAACTGTACACGCAAAGAACTATTTCACCGAAGATGTCTTAAACTAAAAGGGGAAACGGGTCTGGAGAAGCTAAAATACATTCCAGCAATAAAAGGCGGATTTTATTTACAAAACGAATATTTCTGTGCCTGATGCGGATCATGGCCAAGCAAACTACCTGTGCATTGTTGAACGGGGATTGGTAAGTCTTGTGTTAGCTGCACCAACTTCGATGAGCTTCTTTCTAAGGTCTCGCTGATATCATCTACATTTTCATCCGATGCAGGTTTTCTACCACAACTTCACTGTCCGTTTACACTCTGAGTGGGTAGGAACTATTCGTACAAGCCTTAATGAGGACTGGTGGGTTCTTTTAAAATTACTGTCATTGCAGTACAGAATAACAGAAACCACAGGTCGCAATGTCTCCTAGATTTGTTAACTACATTTGAAAATCAGCAGGGTTTCATGTCGACACCATGTGAATTGTTGTTGTTGTGGTCTTCAGTACAGAGACTGGTTTGATGCAGCTCTCCATGCTGCTATATCCTGTGCAAGCTTCTTCATCTCCCAGTACCTACTGCAACCTACATCCTTCTGAATCTCTTTAGGGTATTCATCTTTTGGTCTCCCTCTACGATTTTTACCCTCCACGCTGCCCTCCAATGCTAAATTGGTGATCCCTTGATGCCTCAGAATATGCCCTACCAACCGATCCCTTCTTCTACTCACGTTGTGCCACAAATTTCTCTTCTCTTCAATTCTGTTCAGTACCTCCTCATTAGTTATGTGATCTACCCATCTAATCTTCAGCATTCTTCTGTAGCACCATATTTCGAAAGCTTCTATTCTCTTCTTGTCCAAACTATTTATCGTCCATGTTTCACTTCCATACATGGCTACACTCCATACAAATACTTTCAGAAACGACTTCCTGACACTTAAATCTATATTCGATGTTAACAAATTTCTCTTCTTCAGAAACGCTTTCCTTGCCATTGCCAGTCTACATTTTATATCCTCTCTATTTCGGCCATCATCAGTTATTTTGCTGCCCAAATAGCAAAACTCCTTTACTACTTTAAGTGTCTAATTTCCTAATCTAATTCCCTCAGCGTCACCCGACTTAATTCGACTACATTCCATTATTCTTGTTTTGCTATTGTTGATGTTCGTCTTATATCCTCCTTTCGAGACACTGTCCATTCCGTTCAACTGCTCTTCCAAGTCCTTTGCTGTCTCTGACAGAATTACAATGTCATCGGCGAACCTCGAAGTTTTTATTTCTTCTCCATGGATTTTAATACCTACTCCGAATTTTTCTTTTGTTTCTTTCACTGCTTGCTCAATATACAGATTGAATAACATCGCGGAGAGGCTACAACCCTCACTCCCTTCCCAACCACTGCTTCCCTTTCATGTCCCTCAACTCTTATAACTGCCATCTGGTTTCTGTAAAAATTGTAAATAGCTTTTCGCTCCCTGTATTATACCCCTGCCACCTTCAGAATTTGAAAGAAAGTATTCCAGTCAACATCGTCAAAAGCTTTCTCCATGTCTACAAATGCTAGAAACGTAGATTTGCCTTTTCTTAATCTAAGATAAGTTGTACGGTCAGTATTGCCTCACGTTTTCCAACGTTTCTACAGAATCCAAATTGATGTTCCCCGAGGTCGGCCTTTACCAGTTTTTCCATTCGTCTGTAAAGAATTCGCGTTAGTATTTTGCAGCCGTGACTTATTAAACTGTTAGCTCGGTAATTTTCACATCTGTCAACGCCTGCTTTCTTTGGGATTGGAATTATTATATTCTTCTTGAAGTCTGAGGTTATTTCGTCTGTATCATACATCTTGCTCACCAGACGGGAGAGCTTTGACCATGTGAATACCACGCATTATTTTGAAACACGTCAACTAAGCGCAAATTTTCCGTCTCAACTGTAAAACAGATTAGCCTGCGCGAAACGAGTTTTTGAAATTCCGTTACGGAGTGAATCTCTAACCCTTCCCGCACTGTGCGCTTTTAATTATTTGTTTCTTATTCCTAATTTCTGCGCGTTGCCACAACGAGACGTCAAAGCGCGAGTTTCGCATTTAAGTTTGCCGTCCTTTCTTGAGGCCCGTGTACGAAGTTGGTAACGTAATTATTGTGGAGGTTTAGGCCAACTTTGAAGTTTTAATTGGTTGTGTGCTGTGACGGTCGGTGGCAAACAGCTCCAGTGCGCCCTCAGCTGGGCTACGCCGGGCTGGCGAGTATAAATCAGGGCCAGGTGCGGCCAGTAATAACCACGCCGTATATCTCAGTTAGTTGGCCACTTTAAGGCCCGGTCTGTAATCGCTTCAAGTTGCCGGTACGTGAACTGCGGCGTTACGACAAAGCCGTGAAAGTTGATGGCCCGGAGATAACTATCTGCTACTTACTCCCCACTAAAATTCTGCTCTTCTTTATCGCCAGATAAATGCTCTCGTGTTACTGAAACGTCACACTTGCACCGGCCTAAATGCACATTAAGCTCCCCTCTTAAGAAAGAGCGACGCGAATGAATATATCTTCCCCGTCTTCTTTGTAAAGGTGAGGTTTCTGTCACTTTTCTACCTCGAATTAAGCAGGAATGTAAACACACTAGCTACTAGGAAGACAAACGTGTATCGAATCGCAGTTACTACATTCTCTGAAATGACGGTCGTAGGGACAGGTGACAAGGGTCAGCACCCAAGGCTGTTGAGTGTGAGGGTTAGCCCAGCAACACCAACATCATTCACAGTTTACAAGATGACAGTTTATTTGTACCAGTTTACCCAGTGACACAATCAAGCAAATTTCTTCGTGTGCGAAATTCTCGAGTGGAACGCTAATTTCAAAAGTAAACAGTTTATAGGCCTAGCTGAGAAAGATGCGTCACAACACTCAGTAAAGCAGAGTTGCCTAAGAATTTCAATAAAGTTTACACTTTCAAAAATATACACCTAGCACTTGCTAAACTGTCAGTAACAATTTATCTTTTGAAAACGATTTAAACGAAATTTGTAATTTTAGAAAAATGCGCACCTGGACCTTACTAATCCATCTGACAATACCAATATAGCTTTTCAAAAAAAATGTTCAAATGTGTGTGAAATCTTATGGGACTTAACTGCTAAGGTCATCAGTCCATACGGTTACACACTACTTAACCTAAATTATCCTAAGGACAAACACACACACCCATGCCCGAGGGAGGAGTCGAACCTCCGCCGGGTCCAGCAGCACAGTCAATGACTGCAGCGCCTCAGACTTCTTAGCTAATCCCGCGCGTTTAGCTTTTCAAAACAATTTGAATAATATTGTAATTTTAGAAAAATGTGCACCTGGTTCTTATCAAACTTCCAGTTAATAATTTTGTAATTAAGAAAGTGCGCCCCCACGCTCACTAAGTCATTAACTGATAGCAATTCTAGTTACAAGATATTTAATATCAAAACTTACCATGGCGCTCAGCAAATGTTTAATTAAATATCAATAGATCAGTGCGAAGTAAGCTCCGAACATATTTGTTAACAGCCATCAGAGTAAGGTCGGATGTGCTTAAGAAAGTGATATACGTACAATAAAGTTATTATTGTTTTATAGCTCCGGCGTCGAACCGTCAACAGACGCAGCAGACCGACTTCAAGTGGCTCCGTCTCCTCTAACAACGATACATTGATCAAAAATGGTTCAAATGGCTCTGAGCACTATGGGACTTAACAGCTATGGTCATCAGTCCCCTAGAACTTAGAACTACTTAAACCTAATTAACCTAAGGACATCACACAACACCCAGTCATCACGAGGCAGAGAAAATCCCTGGCCCCGCAGGGAATCGAACTCGGGAGATACAGTGATGGGTTGGTATGTCGGCAAAAAAAGAGCAGTGGAAGGCCCATGGCCGAACATACAGCGGAAACCTGCCCTAGGCTCTCGTCGGTTAATCGGAGGGGTGACATAGGCCCACGAATGGACTGAACTAAATTCTAAATCAACAAATTGTTAAAAACAAGGATGAACAATTACAAATGAGGAACAACCAATTCCACTTAAGGGAAGTAAGAGCGACGTTCTTACATTGGTCCGCACGAATAGTGTCTATACACATTAGCACTGCCTTCGAATTTAAGTTACAAGAAAATGGGAACTCAACCACAAATCAGGCAATGTATATTCCATTTAATCTTCATCTACGTGCTCTTCTATTTCTATAATATTGTCGTCAAGTACACTGCCCTTGTATAGACCCTCTGTATACTCCTTCCACCTTGCTGCTTTCCCTTCTTTGCTTAGGACTAATTTTCCATCTGAGTTCTAGATATTCGTACAGGCGGTTCTCTTTTGTCCAAAAGTCTCTTTAATTTCCCTGCAGGCAGTATCTATCTTACCGCTACTGACACATGCTTCTACATCCTTATATTTGTCCTGTAGCCATCCCTGCTTAGCCATTCTATTTCAGAGATTCTATTTCAGAGATGTTCGTATTCCTTTTCGCCTGCTCCATTTATTGCGATTTTATGTTTTCTCCTTTGATCAATTAAATTCAATATTTCTTCTGTTACCCAAGCATTTCTACTTGCATTGTCTCTTAACCTACTTGATCCTCTGCTGCATGCACTATTTCATCTCTCAAAGCTACCCTTTCTTCTTCTACTGTAGTTCTTTCCCTTGTTCTGGTCAACCGTTCCCTAATGCTCTCTCTGAAACTCTCTACAACCTCTGGTTCCTTCAGTTTATACAAATTCCACCTCCTTAAATTCCCACATTTTTGCAGTTTCTTCAGTTTTAATCTCCAGTTCATAACCAATAAATTGCGGTTGGAGTCCACATCTACCCCTGGAAATGTCTTACAATTTAAAACCTTGTTCCTAAAACTCTCCTTTACCATTATATAATCTGTCTGAACCCAACCAGTGTCTCAAGGCTTCTTCCACGTATACAAACTTCTTTCATGGTTCTTAAAGCAAGTGTTAGCTATGCTTAAGTTATGCTCTGTACAAAATTCTACAAGGCGGCTTCCTCTTTCATTCCTTAGCCCTGTCCATATTCGCCTACTACTTTTCCTTCTCTTTCTTTTCCTACTATCCAATTCCAGTCCTCCATGGCTAATAAATTTTCGTCTCCCTTTGTAACGTGACTAGCATTTCGCACCTTAGAAGCACTCGTCTACATACTTTGCCGTGATTTACAATCTGAAACAGGTATCATTTGATAGGTTGTACATCGTGTATAAGAATATTTAAAGAAGACTGAAATTTTCACGTTGTTGTTTTGTTGTTGTGGTCTTCAGTCCTGAGACTGGTTTGATGCAGCTCTCCATGATACTCTATCCTGTGCAAGCTTTTTCATCTCACAGTACCTACTGCAACCTACATCCTTCTGAATCTGCTTAGTGTATTCATCTCTTGGTCTCCCTCTACGATTTTTACCCTCCACGCTGCCCTCCAATACTAAATTGGTGATTCCTTGATGCCTCAGAACATGTCCTACCAACCGATCCCTTCTTCTGGTCAAGTTGTGCCACAAACTTCTCTTCTCCCCAATCCTATTCAATACTTCCTCATTAGTTATGTGATCTACCCATCTAATCTTCAGCATTCTTCTGTAGCACCACATTTCGAAAGCTTCTATTCTCTTCTTGTCCAAACTATTTATCGTCCATGTTTCACTCCCATACATGTCTACATACGAATACTTTCAGAAATGACTTCCTGACACTTAAATCAATACTGGATGTTAACAAATTTCTCTTCTTCAGAAACGCTTTCCTTGCCATTGCCAGCCTACATTTTATATCCTCTCTACTTCGACCATCATCAGTTATTTTGCTCCCCAAATAGGAAAACTCCTTTACTACTTTTCACGTACACCTGGTAAATGGTTGCTAACGCTTATTGCTTGAAAGGTGATGGATTGTCTTTATTATCAAAACGGAGTAATGTATGATTACATATACTAGCAGAGGTTGGAGCACCATTGGAAATGAAACGGCTTGTGTAACTCAGGCCTTGGTGGAAATTCCCGCAGAGGTGTGTTGGTCCTGCTTGACACAGGAAGTAGCCCAAGACGGACAGTCGGGGAACCTGAGCACTGAAGGACAATACAGCGGCGGCCAGCCTGTGTTGCAGCAGAGCCGGAAGGATAACCGGATAATAGTTCAGAAATTCTGAACATCTTGGAGGCAGCAGAGAGGAACAAGGAAGCGTCACCTCGGAAGTCACACAGGCTGGGTTAATTCCGAGGATATTTACTCTGAGAAGCGTATGTATTCCTGATCAACGGGGATAGGTATTTCCTCACAAACTTTCCGCTCTGGGCGACAAAAGACTAAAATGTGGTTGGTCGGCGTTCGGAAGAATCTGTAGAGAGGGAGAATATTCCATGGTTTCGGGAATATGATTCACCATCTGCCGTTACGAGGGAGGGGAGTCGAGCTTTGTTGGGGAGCCAGCCCTAGAGAGAAAGAGGTCTTCCAGTTTGAGCGCCTGTGTTAGGCGGTCGCTCAATATCAGCTTTTGTTGGTACAGACAGACTTGCTGTCTTTGCTCTCAGATTTTATAGTCAGTGAACAGTTAGGCATTGTACTGTTGCGAACTTATGCGATTATGGACTTCGTTTCTGGGTAGGGAGTCGTCGTTGAGTACGCAGCGTTCAGTGAATGAGAGCACCTCTTCTGTCTATACTCACGTCGAGACGTTATCTCAACTCCGCCCATATGGCTGGGAGTTCGCGTTTCTCGTCTAAAGAGCACAGAGAGGAGAAGACAGTATTAGATTACACTAGTCAGAGGACTGCCAAATGGCGCTATCGAGAGGGAAGTGGCGTATGGCTCTGGTGCGTCGTACTCCATCTGTGGCAGCAATTTTAGCAGCAGTTGGCACCACAGTGACTCAATAAATTGTTACAAATCGTTTATTTCAAGGAGATCTTCGAGTCAGACGTCCTGTAGCGTACATTCTACTGACTCCAAATCACCACCACTTGCGACTTCAGTTGTGTCAAATGAGAGCTCATGACTGCTCGACTGCTACGGTCGCAGGTTCGAATCCTACCTCGGGCATGGATGTGTGTGATGTCCGTACGTTAGTTAGGTTGAAGTAGTTCTAAGTTCTAGGGGACTAATGATCTCCGATGTTAAGTCCCATAGTGCTCAGAGCCATTTGAACCATTTTGAGAGTTCGTGGGAGGCCAGGGAGTGGCCTGTTGCGATTCCTAACGAAAGCTGATTCTACCTCGTTGCCAGTAGTGGCCGTGTGTTGGTTAGAAGACCAGCTGAGCACTTGCAACCAACCTGTCTACATACTAGACCCTCTGGACCATCACCTACAGCTATGGTCTAGGATGCGATTTCGTGACAGCAGGTACACTGTCATGACTATTCCACGCACTCTCACTGCAAAATTGTACCTCAGTCCGGTGGTTCAGTCTGTTGTGCTGCCATTCATGAACAGCATTCCAGGGGCTTTTTTCCAACAAGATAACCCTCGCCAACATACGCTGTTGTAACTCGAAATACTCTTCAGAATGTCGACATGTTGCCTTGGCGTGCTCGATCACCAGATCCGTCTCGAGTCGAGCACATACGGAATATTATCGTGCGGCAAGCCCACTTGTAACACCATAGCTCTAATGCTGTATTGATTTATTTTGCTTTTGTTTCATTTAATGTTACATTGCTGTGCTTCTGTAAATGTGTTTGTTTGAATAGATAACACAAAACTGTATACTCCTTTCTTTGTAAAAACTTTGAGTCATGGTGTGATTCTATGCGGTGTAGTATATTGTCGTTTAAATGCTTTGTCCCATTTGGAGGGAACAAAACTTACTGTATATGATTGTAATTTTGTGCAAATAATTTTTGGTAGAAACGTCAATATGTGCAAATGTTCTGTTTTATTTAATGTATTTGGTTGCTGTTATGTAAACTGCTGATCCTCACTTAGGATTCTTAGTTATTCAGTATGTAAAAGTTGTTGTGGTTCCCCTCGGGAACGGAACTGTGTAGCGCGCGCAAATTGTGGCTGGCCTGTGTAGAAAAGGTGGAACTGATAGTCAGTCGGGGACGAGCTACGAGTCGGGGACGAGCTACCAAACCGTGCACTGCAATGTAAATGATGCATATTGTGCTGGTTCCGAGAGAGGATTTTTCTGCTACTTTCCAATGCCTCGGATGGATGGATAACTAGCTGGAACTATTCTGGAATTTGTATCTATCATCGCCACCAAGAAATGACAGAGTCCAACAATTCTGTCTGCGAATCCACCTACCAACATGCAGTTGCCACCATGTTGCGCAATCACTGTAACGTAATACTATAATGATGTACAGTGAAGGATCAGCTTAATGGATGTGCTAATGTGCTCAAATATTAGGTAATTTATATCTGAATTTATGTACCTACCTTGATTTTCTCCTCATCATAACACCTCTCAGGTTCCTCTCCGTTTGAACTAAAGTGATTACCGAGTGTCCTTACTGAAAGTACATTAAAACACAGTTTGCTAATTAATGCCTCTTGAACTTAGTAAAAAGAAAGTTAAAATTAATGTGGCAAGAGAGTGAGTTAAAGTAAATGTTGTTTGCTGAAAATAATTTTTCTATTAAAACTGCTTATTAAAGTGCTGTTGCCAACTGCAAACTTAAAAGTTCTTAAGACTGAGGCTTATAAAGTTTTGCTTCGTAAATGATCACATTGCTGTCTGTAGTAAATTCTATAAGGTGAGTTAGTTTCTCGCAATTTTGCCAACATGGTGTTCCACTGTAGTAAAAGTGGAAAACTGCAGTTGTGAAACTTTATATACTCATGTTTATTAAGTGTATGTCTCTCTTGTGTATAGGAAGTGCATATTTATAATATAACAGGATCCACATTTTGTCTATTGTATTAATGCTGGGTAACATGTAATGGGAAGACCACTGATTATAAAAACCATAATTTCTTTATTCAAATGATAATGAGAAGCAACCTGTGAGTGGATTCTAATTAACTCTCATTTTAAATAGTAAAGTATTTAACTGAGAGAGACTTCACATATGTACAATTTATGATCCTGCAGTGAATGTTAATAGTAATGATATAAATACCATTCAGTTTGAACAAGGCCTGAAAGTAATAGTGTGTTTCGGTATCTGTTATAATTTTGCAAATAGTTTGTACTGCTCCAGTTGTTAGCTTCAATGTTAACGTAAACATATGTATGTGTCAGGGTTTAATGCACTCGCGTGTGGCCAAGTATAGGTTGTGTTTATCCATTAGAGTTACTAATAACTATTTTCTTGAACGAGAATGTTAATCATTCTCTTGCCTAGTTAGGCTGGCGACCGTTTTCTTTATCACTTAAACAGTGCAGATAAGCAAAATTTTGTTTATTACTGTTCAAATATTTACGCAATCCTGATTTTCATTTCCGATAAGCCACCTCTGTTAGGTACAACACGGTCAACATAACAAAATTCCTCTCAGAGGGTAACACTGCTCTGATGCGTTATACCATAATTACTCTAACAAAATAATTCTGTTTTGCAAACTGCCTCCAGCTTCGAGGTTATGGTATAGCAGCAGCAGACGGTAGTGTTATACACTGTCATCCAAAAAACACACCAACCATCCGTGTATTGACCGATCAAGTGCAACAAGCGTGGAACTTCACCCCACAAACTAACATCCGGCACCTGTACAACACAATGGATGTATTATTCAGATAACGTAATGGGATGCATCCGGGTGAGGTCGTCGACACCTGTCGATATTTCGACAGGAGCACACCCTGTCATTTTCAAGGCCGTTTTGCCTTGAAGATGGAATGGTGCGCTCCTGTCGAAATATCAGCGGAACGTTACAAGGGACTGGAAGAAGGCCCAAGTCATAGCAATCTATAAAAAGGGTAGAAAATCGGATGCACATAATTATCGGTCAATTGCACTGACATCGATTTGTTGCAGAACCATGGAACGTACTTTCTGTTCAGACATAACGACGTTTCTAGACTCTGAGAAGCTCATCTGCAGAAACCAACATGGTTTTGGGAAACAGCGGTCCTGTAAGACATAGCTGGCCCTCTTTGCGCATGATATACAGCAGGCTCTAGATCGCGGCTCCCTGGTTGATGCCATATTTCCCCACTTTCGAAAGGCGTTCGACACAGTTCCACACCGTCTCTTGCTCCAAAAAGTGCTCGCTTACGGTCTATCCGATGACATATGCGGTTGGATAGAAAGTTTTCTGACAGACAGGGAGCAGTATGTTGTCCTGAACGGGGTGACTTCAACAGAAACAAGCGTAACTTCAGTTGTGCCCAGAGCAGCGTAATAGGTTCTCTGATTTTCGATATACATAAACGATCTGGTAGATGGCATTGACAGCGGCATTAGACTGTTTGCCGATGATGCAGTAGTCTACAGAAAAGTAGTATCACACGAAAGTTGTGAACAAATCGATGAGGATTTGCAGAAAATAAAAGCGTGTTGTAATGACTGGCAGTTATCTCTCAATATTAGTAAGTGTAACCTACTGCGTATAACAAGGCAAAAATCCCCATTAACGTACGAGTACAAAACCAGTCTTTGGAAGCGGTAACATCCGTCAAGTATCTGGGTGTGGCTATTCGAAATGATCTCAATTGGAATGATCAGATTACACAAGTAACGGACAAGGCAAACTCTAGATTGCGGTTTATTGGTAGAATCCTGAAGCCATGCAGTCCTTCAACAAAGGAAATAGCTTATAATACGTTAGTTCGTCCAGTCCTAGAGTATTGTTCATCTTCTTACCAGTTGGGTCTGATTCAGGGGGTTGAGAGGGTCCAAAGAAGAGCGGCAAGAACTGTGACTGGTACATTTAGCCATCGCGAGAGCGTTACAAATCTCATTAAAAGTTTGAAGTGGGACACACTTGCAGATAGACGGCGCTCTAAACGGAAGGGGCTGCTCACTAAATTCCGAAACCCGATCTTCACCGAGAATGTAGAGCATATATTATTACCACCAACTTTGAAATTGCGCAATGATCACCATTCAAAGATAAGGGAAATTAGAGTTCGTACTGAGGCGTCAGATCGCGAGTGGAACAGAGAGGAAGGGGGGGGGGGGGGGGGGGGACATGACCTTGACGCGAATTGTGCCCTCCGCCACACACCGCTTGGTGGCTAGCGGAGTATATCTGTATGTGTAGATGTAGATGCCGAAGGCATCCCTGGGATGCATTCCCGTAAGTTATATGAACATTCTGTACGTCGGGAGAAACTGAAGTCTCAGAATGCGTGCATGTTTGGTGGTCACAAGGGTTATTAATGCAATGCTCTACCTCGTCCTTACGGGTACATTAACCTGTGATCTTGCAAGGTAAGTCATTGCAATATGTTACTAAGATAAATGAATTCCCAAAATTTCATTACGCTGCATTTATTATTTTATGGTGTTGTGATTTTTTACGTCAATGCATTTGCCATATGGGTACACTAATTTATAGAACTGTTGTTCTGACTGTGCGCTGCAGGATTTGCATTATTAGTAACGTTAGTCTCGTGACTGACTTAAGACGCCGTTACTGGTACGGCGACGTAGGGTTGAAACACGAGTATCAGTGTCCATCACAGTTGCAAGTAGTCAGCATTGATCTGGACAAGTGAGCGGATCTTTAGTTGTACAGCTATTTTATCTAAGCAACAACAATAATGATGCTACTTCTCGTGAGTATCTATGCATTGAAGTAATGCGGAGAGGTCTTGTTTCCGCAATGCGGTTGCAGAACATGATTCGGAAGTTTTAATTAACTGCCGATTTGGGAATTGTTCCCGGGATAGACCAATGGTTAATTCCACCACAAATTGATGAAAAAAATTTACTGTTGCCATGGCTGAGAATGCTGGGCGCAATGCGTGATCTTCAAGAAGAAAACGAGTTGATTCAATACAGCTTAACATCCCACAGTGCACCATTGTTTTGGGAAGGAAAATCAGGCTGTTGTGGATGCAACGTTTGCGACCTGGAAAGTAAATAGGGTACCCAACTAACGATTGTTACCCTCTCATGTGTAAATTACACTACTGACCATTAAAATTGCTACACCAAGAAGAATTGCAGATGATAAACGGGTATTCATTGGACAAATATATTATACTAGAACTGACATGTGATTACATTTTCACACAATTTGGGTGCATAGATCGTGAGAAATCAGTACCTAAAACAACCACCTCTGGCCGTAATAACGGACTTGACACGCCTGGGCATTGAGTCAAACAGAGCTTGGATGGTGTGTACAGGTACAGCTGCCCATGCAGCTTCAACACGATACCACAGTTCATCAAGAGTAGTCACTGGCGTATTGTGACGAGCCAGTTGCTCGACCACCATTGACCAGACGTTTTCAATTGCTGAGAGATCTGCAGAGTGTGCTGGCCAGGGCAGCAGTCGAACATTTCCTGTTCAGAAAGGCCCGTACAAGACCTGCAACATGCGGTCGTGCATTATCCTGCTGAAATGTAGGCTTTCGCAGGGACCGAATGAAGGGTGGGGCCACGGGTCGTAACACATCTGAAATGTAACGTTCACTGTTCAAAGTGCCGCAAATGCGAACAAGAGGTGACCGAGACATGTAACTAATGGCACCCCATACCATCACGCCGGGTGATACGCCAGTATGGCGATGACGAATACACGCCTCTAATGTGCGTTCACCGAGATGTCGCCAAACACGGATGCGACCATCATGATGCTGTAAACAGAACCTGGATTCATCCGAAAAAATGACTTTTTGTCATTCGTGCGCCCAGGTTCGTCGTTGAGTACACCATCGCAGGCGCTCCTGTCTGTGATGCAGCGTCAAGGGTAACCGCAGCCATGGTATCCGAGCTGATAGTCCATGCTGCTGCAGACGTCGTCGAACTGTTCGTGCAGGTGGTTTTTGTCTTGCAAACGACCCCATCTGTTGACTCAGGGATCGAGACGTGGCTGCAAGATCCGTTACAGCCATGCGGATGAGATGCCTGTCATCTCGACTGTTAGTGAGTGATACGAGGCCGTTGGGATCCAGCACGGCGTTCCGTATTACCCTCCTGAACCCACCGATTCCGTATTCCGCTAACAGTCATTGGATCTCGACCAACGCGAGCAGCAATGTCGCGATACGATAAACCGCAATCGCGATAGGCTACAATCCGAACTTTATCAAAGTCGGAAACGTGATGGTACGCATTTCTCCTCCTTACACGAGGCATCACAACAACTTTTCCCCAGGATACGCCGGTCAACTGCTGTTTGTGTATGAGAAATCGGTTGGAAACTTTCCTCATGTCAGCACGTTGTAGGTGTCGCCACCGGCGCCAACCTTGTGTGAGTGCTCTGAGAAGCTAATCATTTGCATATCACAGCATCTTCTTCCTGGCGGTTAAATTTAGCGTCTGTAGCACGTCATCTTCGTGGTGTAGCAATTTTAAGGGCCAGTAGTGTAAAATATGTTTCTGTCAGTGGTTTATTCGTTATTTGTCTTTCGCATGTCGTTACAAATGTTTCTACAAAGTTTCATAGTGCTATGATCACTCGTTTATCACGGGCCCCTCTCAAGTAGTGAATGTTTAATTATAATCACCCTGTATACTGGAGTGCTTGGTTACTTTTCTGTCACTTATTATCTCCCGTACCGTCTGGAACCAAAACTAAAGTAGTCAGTAATGGTGTTTAAAAAACCGTAGGATGTCCAGAATCGACAGTTAGCGGCCTGACACAGCCCAGCTCGCGTCTCGCAGTGTGTGAGCTATTGATCTCCCACGGCGCGGCCGAGTGGAGTTCCGCGTCAGTCTTAATTGAGGGCGCAGCGGCTCTGTGGACTGCAGATAAGGCAGGCCGCCGGGTCTCAGAAACACTCTGCTAACAGGTGCCGCGCTGGCGCCGACACGGACAACTGGCGTTGTGGGTGTGAGCACAGTGCAAGTTGTGGGAGCGGCGCTCCAAACGAGTAACTGTTCCTACTCTTATTGTGTCTGTCATGTTGTAACAAACGCGACTGGGTACGACAGGCCAGAACTCGATCTCGCTACCCGCTTTTTAGGACTGCTAGTGATACTATCCTAGCACACCTCGCGGTCTGACACAGAGCTATAACTGGTGTGGGTGTTCTTTAGTGGAGGCTGGTGGGGCGGGGTAAGTAAAGAACAGCTCTGTGTAAGCAGAAACCGGTACATAGTGGGGACAAAGACATGGGACACCTCCTAATATCGTATAGAACCTCCTTTTGTCTTGCTTAGTGCAGCAGCTCGACACGACAGAATCTCAACAAGTGACTTGAAGCCGCCTGCAGAAATACTGAGCCACGGTACTTTTATAGCCGTCCATAATTGCGAAAGAGTGAGGGTGCAGAAGTTTGTGCACGAACTGACCTCTCAACTAAGTCCAATCAGTGTTCGATGGGAGTTATGTCGAGCAATCTGTGTGGCCAAATGATTCGCTCGAATTCTCCAAAATGTCCTCTAAACCTAACGCGAACAACTGTTGCTTGGTGACATGGCACATTGTCGTACATAAAAATACCATCATTTGGGTACATTTAGTCCATGAATAGCTGCAAATGGTCTCGACGTAGCTCTACATAAGCATCTTCAGTCAACAATCAGTTAAGTTGGATCATAGAACCCAGTCCGTTCCTGTACACACAGCCCAAAACATCATGGAAACACCAGTAGCTTGCAAAGTGCCTTGCTGACAACTTGGGTTGGTTGGTTGGTTGGCTTGGGGAAGGAGACCAGACTGCGTGGCCATCGGTCTCATCGGATTAGGGAAGGATGGGGAAGGAAGTCGGCCGTGCCCTTTCAGAGGAACCATCCCGGCATTTGCCTGGAGTGATTTAGGGAAATCACGGAAAACCTAAATCAGGATGGCCGGACGCGGGATTGAACCGTCGTCCTCCCGAATGCGAGTCCAGTGTCTAACCACTGCGCCACCTCGCTCGGTCTGACAACATGGGTTCATGGCTTATAGGAACTGCGCCACTCATGAACCCTACCATCAGCTGTTACCAACTGCCGGCCGGGCTGGCCGAGCGGTTCTAGGCGCTACAATGTGGAACCGCGCGACCGCTACGGTCGCAGGTTCGAATCCTGCCTCGGGCATGGATGTGTGTGATGTCCTTAAGTTAAGTCCCATAGTGCTCTGAGCCATTTGAACCATTTTTTTGTTACCAACTGAAATCGGGACATCTGACCAGTCTACGGTTTTCCAGTCGCCTTGGATCCAACCGATATGGTCACGAGCCCAGGAGAGGTGCTGCAGGCGATGTCGTGCTGTTACCAAAAGGACTCCTTTCTGTAGTTTGCTGCCATTGACCATTAACCTCAAACTTCGACACATTGCCTTAACGGAAACGTTCGTCGTACGTCCCACATTGATTTCCACGGTTATTTCACGTAGTGCTGCTTGTCTGTCAACACTGAAAACTTCACGCATCCGCCGCTGCTCTCGGTCGGCCCTTAAATGAAGGCCGCCGGCCCCTGCGTTGTCTTGGTGAGAGTTAATGCTTCTAATTTGGTTCACATGTTCAGATGTGTGTGAATTTCTAAGGGTCCAAACTACTGAGGTCATCGGTCCCTTAAATTTGGTATTCTCGGCACATTCTTGACCTGCTGATCCCGTGCGCCTAGCTCCAAACGCCATTCCACGTTCAAAGCCTCTCAGTTCCCGTCGTGCAGCCATAGCCACGTTGGAAAAATTTTCGCATGAATCAAATGACATGAACACAGTCAGTGCACTGCCGTTTTATACCTTGTGTACGTAATACTACCGTCATCCACATACATTCATATCGCTGTCCCATGACTTTTGAAACTTCAGTGCATTTACTTGTAGCTATAACTGGTGTCCGTCCTGTCGGATACGCACAACACAACAGACATCACTCGCGATGGAGCAGCTGGGGTATATTCAAGAACAGGAATGAAATGAAATGGGATGGGAATGAGGTAGGAAGAAAATGGCTTCCAGCAGCACAGTTAACTGCAGCAATACAACGGCGAGAGCTGGAAGTTTGTGCTGGACTGAGACTCGAACCCAGATGCTCTACTTCTCAAGAATGATTCCCTTAAACAGCTCAGTCATCCGGACAAGCTTGCCTGTCAGACTCAAATTCCCAAATTCCCGCTCGCCGCACCATATCGACCCTTCCCCTACCTGCTACCCCATTAACCCTCTAATCGCAGATTTGTAATACCTACAGCAGTTCAGACGTTGGTTGTACAGGGTGATTCAAAAAGAATACCACAACTTTAGGGATTTAAAACTCTGCAACGACAAAAGGCAGAGCTAAGCACTATCTGCGGGGAATTAAGGGAACTATAAAGTTTCATTTAGTTGTACATTTGTTCGCCATTTCAGCCAATAAAGTTTTTGGTCCCTTTTTCTTCGAAGGTGCTACTGTAACTGGACTACAGTATCTGGAGATGTTAGAGAATTGGCTGTTCCCTCAGCTCGAACAAGAAGCACAACAATTCATATTTCAGCAGGATGGAGCACCACCACATTGGCACTTATCTGTCCGTAACTACCTGAACGTCAACTACCCGAGGCGATGGATCGGCCGCCAGGCAGCCCGTGACAGAGCACTTCATCACTGGCCTCCAAGAAGCCCTGATCTTACCCCCTACGATTTTTTCTTATGGGGGTATGTTAAGGAAATGGTGTATCGGCCACCTCTCCCAGCCACCATTGATGATTTGAAACGAGAAATAACAGCAGCTATCCAAACTGTTACGCCTGATATGCTACAGAGAGTGTGGAACGAGTTGGAGTATCGGGTTGATATTGCTCGTGTGTCTGGAGGGGGCCATATTGAGCATCTCTGAATTTGTTTTTGAGTGAAAAAAAAACCTTTTTAAATACTCTTTGTAATGATGTATAACAGAAGGTTATATTATGTTTCTTTCATTAAATACACATTTTTAAAGTTGTGGTATTCTTTTTGAATCACCCTGTATATCCGGACTGAAAGTTTTCCATCACGCAGAAGCCGCGTCCATAGAATTATACATAAGAATGGTGTCTGTTCTGTCGGACATTTTTAACCGCAAGTATTTAACTTTATTTACGTCCCTAATGCGTATACTGGTGACTCGTGCCCCGGTCAGGCGAGTGTCATGGCCGCGGTCCTCGATGTCCGTTGCGTAGTGGTGACACAGCTGACTGTTGTCTCGCTCAGTACGGCAGCGAGATCTTGCAACGCATGCATGCTGAGCCAGCGTTTTCCGTACCTATTTCCCATGCCGTTTCGATTTCATTCCTTTCACCATAATTTTTTATGTCTACATCCCAGCTGCTTCATCGCGAGTGGTGTATGTTGTGTTGTACATATCCGACAGACCAGACACCACTCATATACAGGGTGGTCCACAGATCGTGACCGGGCCAAATATCTCACGAAATAAGCGTCAAACGAAAAAACTACGAAGAACGAAACTCGTCTAGCTTGAAGGGGGAAACCAGATGGCGCTATGGTTGGCCCGCTAGATGGCGCTGACATTGGTGAAACAGATATCAACTGCGTTTCTTAAATAGCAACCCCCATTTTTTATTACATATTCGTGTAGTACGTAAAGAAATAGAACGTTTTAGTTAGACCACTTTTTTCGATTTGTGATAGATGGCGCTGTAATAGCCACAATTTTAGATAAACAGTTGGTAACAGGAGGGTGTTTTGCCATCGATAAAATGAGGGCCAATTATTCTTCGTCCCATAATACCGCACCATACATTAACCCGCCAAGCTCGCTGATGTTCCACTCGTCGCAGCCATCGTGGATTTTCCGTTGTCCAGTAGTGCAAATTATGCCGGTTTACGTTACCGCTGTTGGCGGATGACGCTTCGTCGCTAAATAGAACGCGTGCAAAATATCTGTCATCGTCCCGTAATTTCTCTTGTGCCCAGTGGCAGCACTGTACACGACGTTCAAATTCGACGCCATGCAATTCCTGGTGTATAGAAACATTGTACGGGTGCAGTCGATGTCGATGTAGCATTCTTAACACCGACGTTTTTGAGATTCCCGATTCTCGCGCAATTTGACTGCTGCTGATGTACGGATTCGCGACAGAAGCTAAAACACTTGGGCATCATCATTTGTTGCAGATCGTGGCTGACGTTTCACATGTGGCTGAATACTTCCTGTTTCCTTAAATAACGTAACTATTCGGCGAACGGTTCGTACACTTGGATGATGTCGTCCAGGATACCGTGGAGCATACATAGCACACACCCGTTGGGCATTTTGATCACAATAGCCATACATCAACACGATATCGACCTTTTCCGCAATTGGTAAACGGTCCGTTTAAACACGGGTAATGTATCACGAAGCAAATACCGACCGTACTAGCGGAATGTTACGTGATACCACGTACTTATACGTTTGTGACTATTACAGCGCCATCTATCGCAAAGCGAAAAAAGTGGTCCAACTAAAACATTCATGTTTCTTTACGTACTATGCGAATATGTAATAAAAAATGGGGGTTCCTATTTAAAAAAAAAAAAAAAAAAAACGTTGTTGATATCCGTTTGACCCATGGGAGCGCCATCTAGCGGGCCAACCATAGCGCCATCTGGTTTCCCCCTTCAAGTTAGGCAAGTTTCGTTCTTTGTAGATTTATCGTTTAATGCTTATTTCGTGAGATTTTGGCCCGGTCACTATCAATGGACCACCCTGTATACAAGTAAATACACTGAAGTGACAAAAGTCATGGGGTAGCGATATCAACATACACAGATGGCAGTAGCATCGCGTACACAAGGTACGAAACGGAAGTGCATTGACGGGGCTGTCACCTGTACTCGTGGGATTTATGTGAAAAGTTTATCGCTGCACGACGGGAATTAACAGACTTTGACACTATAGACTCACGGGACGCCCCATTTTGGAAGTCGTTATAGAATTTAGTATTCCGAGATCCGCAGGTCAAGAGCATGCCGAGAATACCAAATTTCAAGCATTATCTCTCACGAATGAAATTTTCACTCTGCAGCGGAGTGTGCGCTGATATGGAGCTTCCTGGCAGATTAAAACTGTGTGCCCGACCGAGACTCGAACTCGGGACCCTTGCCTTTCGCGGGCAAGTGCTCTACCAACTGAGCTACCGAAGCACGACTCACGCGTGGTACTCACAGCTGTACTTCTGCCAGTACCTCGTCTCCTACCTTGCCCGCGAAAGGCAAGGGTCCCGAGTTCGAGTCTCGGTCGGGCACACAGTTTTAATCTGCCAGGAAGTTCCATTATCTCTCACCACAGACAACGCAGTGGCTGACGGCCTTCGCTTAACGACGGAGAGCAGCGGCGTTTGGATAAAGGCCGTAAGAGAGACTGACTGGTGTTCAGGCTGATGTGAGGCGACGGAGGGATCAGGGGTGCGAACCTGAGACCTGTGTCTCGCTGGCGGCGTGTGGCACTGTCGGATGTCCAGTCGCTCGGAGCCTGGAAGAGCCTCACGACAGAAGTCCACACACTGCATCGGACACAGACTCTCGCTGATTCGATGATCGATCTTTGGCGATTCTCTTTTTTAATGGGGCCTGAAATATTAGTTTTAACTGCTGATAGCCACATTCCTGAGCACCAGATTGACAGTATACTTTGGCTCACGTGAAATGTCCACTAAACAAGGCAGAATACTCCAAATCCCCGAAAATGAGCAACGGATAATTGTTTAATTTGTGGCCCAAAGATTCGAATTTTCCTATCGTAAAAAGTTCAAAATCAAAGAGGTGGTAGCTCAGTCTCAGAGTAAATAAAACTACCCATTGCTTAATATCCTTTAAATGTATAGTAAAGCTGTATTGCAGTGTAAATGCGTACATTAATCATCAAATTTATACATCCATCCTTCCATAAAGTAAAAATCCTTTCTTGAAATCAAACTTGTGACGTATGTTCCGCGAAGTAGATCCAGTTCTTCCCTTAATCCGTGGTTATCTTTAAAATAATTCATTCAATATTAACAGCTTCTTCATTCAAACAGTCTCTGCCAGGCATGAGAAATAACATTCCGTCAGTCTCATATGAAAACAATTCTATTATTGATGTGTACATCGTTTAAATCAAGGTCTCTCGACGTTTTTTGCTGGTAGTCCTATTCTCAGATTGCACTGCTTGCCAGCAGGTTCACCGTTCCGCCGCGAGTCGAAGAAGCTGAACACAGGACTATCACGTCCTGAAGGCACGTAATGGTCTTGTGATTATCTACTTTGAGCTGACTTCCCCAAATGTGATGTGTCTGTACGATAATGTGCTGCATTTTTGCAAGACGGTAATTTTGTACCATTTATATCACGTTAAGCAAATGTGTTGAGCTGTGTTTTTGTCTCCTCCACAGTGCATAGTAAAAATATGTTAATTGCCTAAGAATATTTTACTCTATAATGGCGTGAAATAATACGTCATCCTGCACAATACACAGAAAAATTGCGGTAATGTACCTGGATCACTGTACTCGATAATGGCGTGAAAGCCGAAATCTAGAACGTGCAGAAGAAATATACAGAAATTTAAAGTAAAATGGCGGTATATTTTTCAAAACAAATCTGTAAATTGTTAGCTGTGTCGTAGATTTTCTCTTTTATGCTTTAAAAAAGGTTGCATGTGTTTGGGCAGTGTCGGCAGGGATCAGAGGATTTGTGTTAAATTTTCGTAAAAGAAAGTATTAAAATGTAGCAGTGTCCTAGAAGTATTAATTACTGTATTTTGTGAATCTGCTAAGACTAAAATAAGGTTTGTCTGTGTGAAATCTTATTGGACTTAACTGCTAAGGTCATCAGTCCCTAAGCTTTACACACTACTTAACCTAAATTATCCTAAGGACAAACACACACTCCCATTCCCGAGGGAGGACTCGAACCTCCGCCGGGACCAGCCGCACAGTCCATGACTGCAGGGCCCTAGGCCGCTCGGCTAATCCCGCGCGGCTAAACTAAGGTTTAAGACAGGTGTAAGAGTGGTGAAGATGCAGGTGAAGTATGACCTCGACTCCCCCAGCACACCATGAACTGATGAAATCGTGGAAAATGTCTAAGAAAAATGATTATAACCATCACTGAATGACAACCAGAGAAGATGACAGCCAGAGAAATCGCTCACGTTGTTAGCATACTGCAAGCGTGTGGGTGCTATTCTGTCCTTCTGCGCTACGTATTAATCTGAGATGTACACTTTACCCTGTGGCTCCTGCAAGATGCCATTTCCACCGCCACACTACTACAGAAGTCAGACAGACGCTCCTAACGTTCTAAAGAGAAATGCCTGAAAAACTTTCAGCAATAAATATCTTCTGGAGTCGTCCACTGTAAGGAAATGACACAAATTCACAAAATTTCTTACGTAACTAGTGGAATACTTGGGTACTGGCGTAGTGCTAGTTAGTGTAAGAAAAACATGAAACTAACGAAAATTATTATTTATTTTGCAAAAATTCTGAGAAATCACAATGGTACATTTACTTATGAACTGAACAAGTTATTTCCGGGCTCTTTTCGGAATGTGAAGTTACCTCTCAAGCATAGGATTCGCTAAGGAAATTTCTATACAAAGTTTAAGATTGTTATTGACTTGGCAGAATGGCTGAGAGCCGCACCTACTCAACTTGAATAATTATCCGCTAGAATGTTGCTAGCTATGGTCGAGGCCATTGCGTGTGAAATGCAGTGAAGTGTACTGTTGTGGAGGAAATATGGGGCTCGCAATAGCTGTAGCGCACAATACCATAAGCTGCAATGACTGCTGTCTGCGCCGCTCGCTGCTGACAAATAAGATAACTCTCGTTCTACCTGGATTGACCTTCGCCAATCAAACTCGCCTTGATAAAGTCAAGGACTCCTATTCGCACCTAGTCTAACTAGTGGCGTGGTACACCAGTCAGATAACCAGTCCACCGCGATGCCACTCAAAAATTCGCTCGCAGGCGTTTAACTATAACTCTGACCATTCACACCACACAATGTGTGGCGGCCAACACAGTGAACAATGCTTAATCGCAAGGATTCAATGTAGAGTCACACTCCGATTCGCTCTCGACAGTGGTGCTCTCCCAGTGAAGTACTGAGGAGAGACTTGTTCCTCGCTCTTTGAGTACATGTACGAGCGCGCATGCTCTCATTATGTGTTCTCGCTGCAAGAGCGACAACGAAATGGCCCCTCTCCACGCCAGACGTGAAGGGGTATATCTTTCGGTCTCTTCCATTACTGCTTCAGCTCAAGGTGTCAGTAATATCGTCTGCCAATCAGCATTGCTCTTCTAAAACGGGAGAATGACGTTTCGTTTAAGGCGACCAATCCGGAAATCTGTAGCATCAGCGTTTGGCGTTTGCTGTCTCCCTGTGAAAGTCTCTGAAACTGCGTGCTATATTTGTAAAGAATGCGTAGGCTGGGCGCTCCCACACAATGTAGCGAATTTGCTTTTAAGCCGAACACGAGGTCATTGTTCCTTTCCCTCGGGCAAACGTTGTCTGTTCTATGGGCGGTCACCGGCTAACATAGATAGGCTGAGTCGTCCTCTGAAGGGACCGACCCCCCGGTATGTGGTTTGCGTCTCCCGAACTAAAAGCCACTGCGGCCGTCGTGTCTTGAATGTGTGTGTGTGTGTGTACACAGCCTCGAGTATTTTAATCTCGGTGCGCATTTGCGATTTATTAGATATTTGCATATCATTCACATGAATTCATACAACATTGACTTTATCTTATCGAGTTTGGGTTCGAATGAAGCGTCCTGATGTGCGGAATATGGTTGTGAAGGCAGAATATGTAAGCAATGAAGGTAAGGAGACCACGACGTCTTACAATACAAACTAACTGAGTTCATGAAACTTTTTTTGGATGATTCGGCTTGTGACAGAATAATTTATAACCGTTTCGAAGAGGCCTGTGAAGTTGTTGAAGATGTACGCCCTGAACTGCCCTGCACATCAACCTATTATTAAAGACAGTCAAATTACAACCAGATAAGTTACTAATGATGTTGGCATATCAACTGGTTCATGTTATAAAACATTTTCGGGTGCTTCGGGTGTGAAACTTGTGACAGCAAAATCTGTTCAAAAAATGTTGAAATTCGATCAAGAAACAGCGGCGAATACAAGTTGCTCAGGAATTGCTGGATGAAGTCTGCAATGATGCAGAACTACTGACTCATGTTATAAAATTGATAATAGTGATAAACACGTTTGGCTGAATGGCCGTTGGCACCTATTTCTATTGTCGCCACCTCAGTGTTTCCTTAATCCACCCCAGATTACAAATGTGGAAAGGGAACTTAGTGTTTAGCGTGGAGCCCGATCCGCGTCTCGTTCCTAGCGACACCAACATCTTTGAGAGATAGTGGCTAGATTAAGCGTATACTGGAAATATCCGTGATCCGACCGGGACACGGTCCCACGACCTTTCGGCTTGCAGGCTTTAGTACTGGATCACCAGACACACCATAACGAGATGAAACGTGAAATTACGGACGTGGTGTCCAGACTAAGGCTTAATCGTCCCAGAGGAAGCATTCTACATCTACATCTACATGATTACTCTGCTATTCACAATAAAGTGCCTGGCAGAGGGTTCAGTGAACCACCTTCATGCTGTCTCTCTACCGTTCCACTCTCGAACGGCACGCGGGAAAAACGAGTACTTAAATATTTCCGTGCGAGCCCTGATTTCTCTTATTTTATTGTGATGATCATTTCTCCGTATGTAGGTGGGTGCCAACAGAATGTTTTTGCAATTGGAGGAGAAAACTAGTGATTGAAATTTCATAAGAAGATCCCGTCGCAACGATAAACGCCTTTGATTTAATGATTACCACTCCAATTCACGTATCATGTCTGTGACACTATCTCCCCTATTTCGCGATAATACAAAACGAGCTGCCGTTCTTTGTACTTTTTCGATGTCATCCGTCAGTCCCACCTGATGCGGATCCCACACCACACAGCAGTACTCCAGAATAGGGTGGACAAGCGTAGTGTAATCAGTCTCTTTGGTAGACCTGTTGCACCTTCTAAGGGTTCTGCCAATGAATCGTACTCTTTGGTTTGCTCTACCCACGATATTATCTATATGATCGTTCCAATTAAGGTTATTTGTAATTGTAATCCCTAAGTCTTTAGTTGAATTTACATCCCTCAGATTTATGTGACTTATCGCGTAGTCTAAATTTAGCTGATTTCCTTTAGTATTTATGTGAATAACTTCGCACTTTTCTTTATTTAGGGTCAATTGTCACTTTTTGCACCATACAGATATCTTATCTAAATCATTTTTCAAGTCGTTTTGATCATCTGATGACTTTACAAGACGGTAAATGACAGCATCATCTGCAAACAATCTAAGACGGCTACTCAGATTGTCTCCTATGTCGTTAATATAGATCAGGAACAATAGAGGACCTATATCACTTCCTTGGGGAACGCCGGATATTACTTCTGTTTTACTCGACGACTTTCCGTCTAATACTACGAACTATGACCTTTCTGACAGGAAATCACGAAACCAGTCGCACAACTGAGGCGATACTCCGTAGGCACGCAGTTTGATTAGAACACGCTTGTGAGGAACGGTGTCGAAAGCCTTCTGGAAATATAAAAATACGGAATCAATTTGAGAAAGAGCGAGTTGTGTTTCACAAGAACGATATTTTCTGAATCTGTGCTCACTATATGTCAATAAATCGTTTTTTTCGAGGTACTTCAGAATGTATAAAGAGCTAGTTGTGTTTCACAAGAACGATATTTTCTGAGTCCGTGCTGACTATATGTCAATAAATCGTTTTCTTCGAGGTACTTCATAATGTTCGAATACAGTATATGTTCCAAGACCGAAAAAAGCAAGATAAACACAGACAAATGTGGTTACGTTTACTGTGAACTATTTTAACGGCGTAGTTTAATAAGTCACAGCTGCAAAACACTAACGCGAATTCTTTACAGACGAATGGAAAAACTGGTAGAGGCCGACCTCGGGGAAGATCAGTTTGGATTCCGTAGAATTGTTGGAACACGTGAGGCAATACTAACCTTACGACTTATCTTAGAAGAAAGATTAAGAAAAGGCAAACCTACGTTTCTAGCATTTGTAGACTTAGTGAAAGCTTTTGACAACGTTAACTGGAATACTCTCTTTCAAATTCTGAAGGTGGCAGGGGTAAAATACAGGGAGCGAAAGGCTATTTACAATTTGCACAGAAACCAGATGGCAGTTATAAGAGTCGAGGGGCATGAAAGGGAAGCAGTGGTTGGGAAAGGAGTAAGACAGGGTTGTAGCCTCTCCCCGATGTTATTCAATCTGTATATTGAGCAAGCAGTAAAGGAAACAAAAGAAAAATTCGGAGTAGGTATTAAAATTCATGGAGAAGAAGTAAAAACTTTGAGGTTCGCCGATGACATTGTAATTCTGTCAGAGACAGCAAAGGACTTGGAAGAGCAGTTGAACGGAATGGACAGTGTCTTGAAAGGAGGATATAAGATGAACATCAACAAAAGCAAAACGAGGATAATGGAATGTAGTCAAATTAAATCGGGTGATGCTGAGGGCATTAGATTAGGAAATGAGACACTTAAAGCAGTAAAGGAGTTTTGCTATTTAGGGAGTAAAATAACTGATGATGGTCGAAGTAGAGAGGATATAAAATGTAGACTGGCAATTGCAAGGAAATCGTTTCTGAAGAAGAGAAATTTGTTAACATAGAGTATAGATTTAAGTGTCAGGAAGTCGTTTCTGAAAGTATTTGTGTGGAGTGTAGCCATGTATGGAAGTGAAACATTGACGATAACCAGTTTGGACAAGAAGAGAATAGAAGCTTTCGAAATGTTGTGCTACAGAAGAATGCTGAAGATAAGGTGGGTAGATCACGTAACTAATGAGGAGGTATTGAATAGGATTGGGGAGAAGAGAACTTTGTGGCACAACTTGACTAGAAGAAGGGATCGGTTGGTAGGACATGTTTTGAGGCATCAAGGGATCACAAATTTAGCATTGGAGGGCAGCGTGGAGAGTAAAAATCGTAGAGGGAGACCAAGAGATCAATACACTAAGCATATTCAGAAGGATGTAGGTTGCAGTAGGTACTGGGAGATGAAGAAGCTTGCACAGGATAGAGTAGCATGGAGAGCTGCATCAAACCAGTCTCAGGACTGAAGACCACAACAACAACAACAACAACAACAACAGTGTGCCATAAATTGTTGCCACGAATTCAGAGAATTTGTAAGGAGTGATACTGCACGTTGAACACCATTTGCCTGAGGTGACCCGAAAAACACTCTCGAATTTGTCTCGAAACATTTGAAAGCTTTCACATTACCTTATTGCACCTGAATTTTAAGCCAAGACAATAATCCAGTTCAAGGATTACACAGCCAGTCAGCTACTAGTCATTAACTGGCTGTCTGCCTTATTAATTGGTAACTTACAGTTGCAGCTAAAAGTCATGTTAAAGAAAGCAAGACAATACAGTTATAATGTTCCAGCCTCCATGATCGCCAGATGTGGCCGATATAACTTTTTTATCCTCAAGAAAAAAAAAGAAAAAACATTAAACTGCTTTCGTTTTGCAATAACACACGAGGTTTAAAACGCACAGCTCATCCCAAAAATCGAGTTCAAGAAGTGTTTCTATGGTGGGAAAAAAGGACTGTTTTAAAGGGATATCTACATCTACATCGACATAGGCACTCCGCAAGCCACCGTAACATGAGTGCCGGAGGGTGCCTTGTACTACTTCTAGTCATTTCCTTTCCTGTTCCACTCGCAAATATAACGAGGGAAAAACGACAGTCTATACCCCTCTGTACGAGCCCTAATTTCTCCTAATTTAGCTTTGTGGTCCTTACGAGCAATGTATGTTGGCGGTAGTAGAATCGTCTGGCAGTAAGCTTCAAATGCCGTTTCTCTAAGTTTTCTCAACAGTATTTCTCAAAAAGAGCGTTGCCTACCTTCCATGGATTCCCAATCGGCACGACTCAGCAGGACCAGCCATACCTCTGAAGATGTCCAACGTAGTATTGGACGAAACGTTAGGAATAGAAGAACTGAATGGACCACGGTCATATAACCCGGAAGAATTATCAACAACAGTACCATCCGGTCGTGAAAGCCTTCATTGTATGACTGTCCATTCCGTTCAGATGCTCTTCCAAGTCCTTTGCTGTCTCTGACAGAATTACAATGTCATCGGCAGACCTCAAAGTTTTTATTTCTTCTCCATGGATTTTAATTCCTACTCCGAATTTTTATTTTGTTTCCTTTACTGCTTGCTCAATATACAGATTGAATATCATCGGGGATAGCCTACAACCCTGTCTCACTCCCTTCCCAGCCACTGCTTCCCTTTCATGCTCCACGACTCTTGTAACTGCCATCTGATTTCTGTACAAATTGTAAATAGCCTTTCGCTCCCTGTATTTTACCCCTGCCACCTTCAGAATGTGAAAGAGATTGTTCCAGTCAACATTGTCCAAAGCTTTCTCTAAGTCTACAAATGCTAGAAACGTAGGTTTGCCTTTCCTTAATCTAGCTTCTAACATAAGCCGTAGGGTCAGTATTGCCTCACGTGTTCCAACATTTCTACGAAATCCAAACTGATCTTCCCCGAGGTCGGCTTCTACCAGTTTTTTCCATTCGTCTCTAAGGAATTCGTGTTAGTATTTTGCAGCCGTGACATTAAACTCATAGTTCGGTAATTTTCACATCTGTCAGCACCTGCTTCCTTTGGGATTGGAATTATTATATTCTTCCTGAAGTCTGAGAGTATTTCGCCTGTGTCATACATCTTGCTCACCAGATGGCAGAGTTTTGTCAGGGCCGGCTCTCCCGAGGCTGTCAGTAGTTCTAATGGAATATTGTCTATTCCCGGGGCCTTGTTTCAACTCAGGTCTTTCAGTGCTCTGTCAAACTCTTCATGCAGTATCGTATCTCCCATTTCATCTTCATCTACATCCTCTTCCATTTCCATAATATTGTCCTCAAGTACATCGCCCAGGTATAGACCCTCTATATACTCCTTCCATCTTTCTGCTTTCCCTTCTTTGCTTAGAACTGGGCTTGCATCTGAGATCTTGATATTCATACAACTTGTTCTCTTTTCTCCAATGGTCTCTTTAATTTTCCTGTAGGCAGTATCTACCTTACCCCTGGTGAGATAAGCCTCTACATCCTTACATTTGGCCTCTAGCCTTCCCTGCTTAGCCATTTTGCACTTCCTGTCGATCTCATTTTTGAGACGTTCGTATTCCTTTTTGCCTTCTTCATTTACTGCATTATTATATTTTCTCCCTTCATCAATTAAATTCAATATATCTTCTGTTATCCAAGGATTTCTACTAGCCCTCTTTTTTTTACCGACTTGATCCTCTGCTGCCTTCACTATTTCATCTCTGAAAGCTACCCATTCTTCTTCTACTGTATTTCTTTCCCCCATTCCTCTTAATCGTTCCCTACTGCTCTCCCTGAAACTCTCTACAACGTCTGTTTCTGTCAGTTTATCCAGATCCCATCTACTTGAATTCCTACCTTTTTGCAGTTTCTTCAGTTTTAATCTACAGTTCAACACCAATAGTTTGTGGTCAGAGTTTGCTTCTGTCCCTGGAAACGTCTTACAACTTAAAACCTGGTTCCTAAATCTCTGTCTTACCATTATATAATCTATCTGAAACCTTGGAGTATCTCCAGGGTTCTTCCATGTATACAACCTTCTTTTATGATTCTTGAACCACGTTTTAGCTATGATTAAGTTATGCTCTGTGCAAAATTCGACCAGGCAGCTTCCTCTTTCATTTCTTACCCCTATTCCATATTCACCTACTACGTTTCCTTCTCTTCCTTTTCCTACTACCGAATTCCAGTCACCTATGACTATTAAATTTTCGTCTCCCTTCACTATCTGAATAATTTCTTTTACCTCATCATACATTTAATCAATCTCTTGTCATTGCGGAGTTGGTTGGCATATAAACTTGTACTACTGTGGTTGGCGTGGGCTTCGTGTCTATCTTGGCCACAAAAATGCATTCACTATGCTGTTTGTAGTAGCCAACCCACGCTCCTATTTTTTATTCATTATTAGACCTACTCCTGCATTACCCCTGTTTTATTTGGTATTTTTAACCCTGTATTCACCTGGCCAGAAGTCTTGTTCGTCCTGCCACCGAACTTCACTAATTCCCACTATATCTAACTTTAACCTA
Source organism: Schistocerca serialis cubense (assembly GCF_023864345.2). Taxonomy (NCBI): domain Eukaryota; kingdom Metazoa; phylum Arthropoda; class Insecta; order Orthoptera; family Acrididae; genus Schistocerca; species Schistocerca serialis. The sequence continues at coordinate 1,230,219,222 of NC_064638.1, read as the reverse complement.
TCCATTTCCCTTTTTAAATTTTCTAACCTACCTGTCCGATTAAGGGATCTGACATTCCCCGCTCCGATCCGTAGAACACCAGTTTTCTTTCTCCTGATAACGATGCCCTCCTGAGTAGTCCCCGCCCGGAGATCCGAATGGGGGAATATTTTACCTCCGGAATATTTTACCGAAGAGGACGCCATCAACATTTAACCATACGGTAAAGCTGCACGCCCTCGGGAAAAATTACGGCTGTAGTTTCCCCTTGCTTTCAGCCATTCGCAGAACCAGCACAGAAAGGCCGTTTTGGTTAGTGTTACAAGGCCACATCAGTCGATCATCCAAACTGTTGCCCCTGCAACTACTGAAAAGGCTGCGGCCCCTCTTCAGGAACCACACGTTTATCTGGTCTCTCAACAGATACCTCTCCGTTGTGGCGCACTGCTATCTGTATCGCTGAGGCACGCAAGCCTCCCTACCAACGGCAAGGTCCATGGTTCATGGGAGGGCAGCGAGTCATATCGCGCCCTATTTGAGTAACACGTTTGTTGTACCAGCAGACTGGTCCGTAACAATATTCAGTACACGTTCTTGCGTAAGCGATGGGACTTCAGCATCACGTAACAAGGTAACGTCATACTTCTAAGTCGTATTACTTTACTAAGCTTCTACCACACAGGTCGCGCGAAGCCCTGACGTCCTGCTTTCCGCCTGACCTGCTAACGTGATGAAACGCTGCTGATTCATTTCGTACTTTCCCGCAAGGAAAACTAGGTGAACGAGGCCTCGCAGTTATCAAATTCTGCGGGCAGCCGCCTGATACAGGGTTGATACGTAACGCATCCAACAGCACACTACCCCAACTAACAGGTTCGAGTACCAACGTAGCGCTTTGCTTAAGTTTGTCACCAATGGCCATCGTAGCATATATTGCACGAAAGAGTAGAAAAAAAAGTCAACAGGCAGCAGAGGATCCTAAGCTCTTCTAGAATAAGCGACCAGTTATTGGAAATGAATATTATAGCTGCATGCATAGCATTTGAGGTTGTTGTTGTTGTGGTCTTCAGTCCTGAGACTGGTTTGATGCAGCTCTCCATGCTACTCTATCCTGTGCAAGCTTCTTCAACTCCCAGTACCTACTGCAACCTACATCCTTCTGAATCTGCTTAGTGTGTTCATCTCTTGGTCTCGCTCTACGATTTTTACCCTCCACGGTGCCCTCCAATACTAAATTTGTGATCCCTTGATGCCTCAGAACATGTCCTACCAACCGATCCCTTCTTCTAGTCAAGTTGTGCCAAAAACTTCTCTTCTCCCCAGTCCTATTCAATACCTCCACATTAGTTACGTGATCTACCCACCTCATCTTCAGCATTCTTCTGTAGCACCACATTTCGAAAGCTTCTATTCTCTTCTTGTCCAAACTAGTTATCGTCCATATTTCACTTCCATACATGGCTACACTCCATACAAATACTTTCAGAAACGACTTCCTGACACTTAAATCTATACTCGATGTTAACAAATTTCTCTTCTTGAGAAACGCTTTCCTTGCCATTGGCAGTCTACATTTTATATCCTCTCTACTTCGACCATCATCAGTTATTTTACTCCCTAAATAGCAAAACTCCCTTACTACTTTAAGTGTCTCATTGCCTAATCTAATTCCCTCAGCATCACCTGACTTAATTTGACTACATTCCATTATCCTCGTTTTGCTTTTGTTGATGTTCATCTTATATCCTCCTTTCAAGACACTGTCCATTCCGTTCAACTGCTCTTCCAAGTCCTTTGCTGTTTCTGACAGAATTACAATGTCATCGGCGAACCTCAAAGTTTTTACTTCTTTTCCATGAATTTTAATACCTACTCCGAATTTTTCTTTTGTTTCCTTTACTGCTTGCTCAATATACAGATTGAATAACATCGGGGAGAGGCTACAACCCTGTCTCACTCCTTTCCCAACCACTGCTTCCCTTTCATGCCCCTCGACTCTTATAACTGCCATCTGGTTTCTGTACAAATTGTAAATAGCCTTTCGCTCCCTGTATTTTACCCCTGCCACCTTCAGAATTTGAAAGAGAGTATTCCAGTTAACATTGTCAAAAGCTTTCTCTAAGTCTACAAATGCTAGAAACGTAGGTTTGCCTTTTCTTAATCTTTCTTCTAAGATAAGTCGTAAGGTCAGTATTGCCTCACGTGTTCCAACAATTCTACGGAATCCAAACTGATCTTCCCCGAGGTCGGCTTCTATCAGTTTTTCCATTCGTCTGTAAAGAATTCGCGTTAGTATTTTGCAACTGTGACTTATTAAACTGATAGTTCGGTAATTTTCACATCTGTCAACACCTGCTTTCTTTGGGATTGGAATTATTATATTCTTCTTGAAGTCTGAGGGTATTTCGCCTGTCTCATATATCGTACTCACCAGATGGTAGAGTTTTGTCATGACTGGCTCTCCCGAGGCCATCAGTAGTTCTAATGGAATGTTGTCTATCCCGGGGCCTTGTTTCGACTCAGGTCTTTCAGTGGCATTTGAGGTACGAATTTATAAACTGTTTCATAACAAATAACTGCATCTACAGTGACTGCGTTACGTCGAAAAACAGTAGGCTATGGTGTATCAACAGTTTAATCCATAGTTTAGTTAATCACTGTCAAGAAGTATGTGTTAATATGCTACATTCGAATTTGTAAGATAAAAATAAATATTGCACTGCTCTAATCGTCACAGGCCACTGATGATCGAAACTTAATAATCGAATGTTATCACAAATTATGTAACTCAAGATTAGTGAACTATCCGATTACCATCATGCAATTCCAAACTTAAGGCAATGCACCAGGATTTCAATGTAAGCACCAGATGCCGTTTGTGGAATTAAATATCTCCTGCTCATTCCTCGACCCACACCTTGAGCATACTGACACACTCTCCTAACACTCCCCACTGGGAGCTAGATTCCTCCGACTTTGAAGGGGATACAGAAGCGAAGAATAAAAGCTTGGATGTTGCATTCAGGTAATGTACGGAAGAATGGAAATACGCGGTTGGAAACATACGTATTGATAGGGCAGGTGACGGTAAACTGAACTAGTGGCTCACTGAGGGAGAAACGGTAGCTCACTTCGTGCGGCTGCTGTCGGGATATTGGATACGTGAGGTGCTTCGGTTTCAGCTGGAAAAAGGAGGAGGAGACTGTTGTGCTAGTGACTGCTACATTTATTCACGATCTCTCGGGAGCGAACTGTTAAATTCACCATGTACCTGCTAGAAGAAAAATCCGCTTCCTCGATAAATTTTTTTCTCCGCTTCAAGGAAATAGCAATGATAGGAAATTGTATGTGGGGTTGAATACGTTGGGGAATTTCTGTTGCAGTCTGGTTGACGTCGCTGCGGTAAATTTTTAGAATAACGTGTTTCCTAACTCGACTGTGAACATTCTTCGTCAATCATTAGCTCCACTCCCTCTTTCATACGAAGATACTTCTCTGAGTGATTGGTATCTAGACTCTGCGATATACCCTCACCTATCCTAGACTATTAGTTGTATCTCCTGGCATAATGAAAACCCTCGCTCTTGCGGCAAGATGCAGTAATGGTCATTCGTTGAATATATTGTTGCCAACAATTCAATAAGAGATGTTCAATATATTTGAGTATTTAGAGGCTTAGAAATCGGATCAAAACTCATTTTGATTATTTAAGAAACCATAATACTGAGAAGATGGAAGGAAACAGAACCAAAATGTAATAACGGTGAAGAAATACCGGTATATAAAGTATACCTAATGCAAAAGACTGTGTACGAATTTTGTACGAAAGAATATTACAATACTATCTAGTTAATGCAACCACAAGAAGAGGATATAGACGGAGAATGGGAAAGTAGAATGTCACGTGCAAAGAAATGTGCAAACGAGGTCTGGGGAAAAAAATAACATTTAGAAAAATAAATACTTGAGAATATGAACTGGAGAAACTGAGAAAGTAACCAAAGAGAAAAGAGCAGTCTGTTATAAAACTCTACAATCAGCTCCTTCAGAAAATCATGAAGAATATAAAGGGAAGAGAAATCAAACAAAAGCTTTTACTACTTCATGAACACGTCTAAGAGAGACATGTCAAACAATATCGCACCTGATATTCATAGAAGACAGTTATTAGATCACAAACTTCTAAAATACTTTAACACAACAGTAAAAGACACAGTAAATATTACTGATAATGAAACGTCGGAAATCTACTAAGAAAGCTTATGATGTAGTGAGATCAAAAATGTAGAAGATAATATTGTCAGATACTTAAATACAGTAGATAAAATGAGACTATCAGAAACAAGACAAGCATTAAAAGAATACAAAGATGAGGAAGCTTGTGATCTAGACAGAAAACACACTAAATTACTGAAATATGGGAGAATATTTCTTGAACTATGGTTCTTGTACTTAACAAACGAATGTTTGTTTAGTGTTTAACCTGATATGATTAGGGCCATCAGGTCCTCTCTTACATCGAACGGTGGTTTCACACATACAGTATCTGTTAAATCGTAGATATATCATCGTATATGTTACATCATAGCTAGTATGGCAACTAGTATTAAAGTGATTTGAGTGTCTGAAGTGGCAATGCGAGTAACTCATACTATGTACTAATAAAGTTAATGCTTGCAGCTGCAGCCACTAATACCGATTATAGTAATAATAGTAATAGTAACAATAACGTTCATTGTGCCGTTAGTAACAGTAATATACTGGAAAATGAGGAAGATCAGGTTGGAAAGAGATTTGTACAAGGCTAACGAGTGCGTACAAGAACAATGGTAATTTTATTGTTGCTTTAGCATGTCATTATATGTCTTCTGAAATTGGCGGCGTTAGTTCTCTAATATAATGCGTGAAGTCGCTCCAGGGTCGGGTTCCTGCTACTGCAAAGAACTTCAAGAACTATAGAGTGGGACAGAAACGATTTTGCTCTGATAGGAACGGGTGTTTCTGGCGCGTTGTTCAGATAAGAGCCTTAACGTCGAGGACAGATATGAGGGACAGTGGTCATTAATAAGACAGTAGAGAAGACACAGGGTATCTAAATCCCAGCACTTGTTGCACACCACCAGGAGGGCTGTGTCTATGATGGTGAAATTTTATGCAGAGATAACATCTTCAAAACAAATAACAGAGAACGTCGAGAATTCAACTTGGTAACCCATACTCCATTTATTGACTTAAAAAAGGTCTTCGATAAAGTAAGCACCTCCAGACTATCTAAAATTATGAGCATCGGAAGATACCACATCACTTTTATTCAAATACTAAAAAAAAAAAAACTACCTAACAGCTGATTTTTTAACCAATACCAGAAGGACTAAGTATCTTAAAACTCAGGAACTAAGACAACGGTGTAAATTTTCACTTACGTTGTTTAATACATACGTTGATCACATCGTTAAAGAACAGAAAATTGAGTTGAACTGTGGGTCAGAAATAAATCAGTTCACAGCAACAAACGTTTTCAGATGGTCTTATACAAAAAATAGACGGTCTTCAGAGGTCTGTGAAGACACGAACAATTTGTCTACGTATATAACTTAGAAACTGTGATATCTAAAACTGGAGTAATGACATTTTACAGAAAATATGCGCTCCATTCAAAGTTAATTATCAACAGAAAACCAGCAGCAAACATCTCTCCTTTCTGCTATCTAGGAACAGGTAGATTACAATAAAGATGGAGATATACAAAGATTCAACGTTTTTAACGTGTATGTTGTACTATAAAAGAGACACGGGAATCAAAATTTATAAAGTAACGGCAACACCAGTTTCAATGTGTGGGAGTGAGACCTCGGTGCCTGCGCAGAAGTACAGTGGATGCAGAATTTTTAAGAAAAGATACAGGTTGGTCAGTGCAAGAACTTTTTGTTTATAGAATTGGGGAAAGAGTGAACGATTACATAAGAAAATCGAAAGAACACATTGACAATAAATGAAGATAGGTTGCCAAAACAGAAAAGACTAACATTACAACTCAGGTTCTCAAGTTGTTTCAGTTATTTGATTTCTTGAGTTTATAACCAGTTTTGCAAATATACCTATAAATGAATTTTGTCAGCAGTCAGTGTTTATAGAAATTTAATGAATGTTGATGGGTTAAGAAAGAAGTAGTAATGTCAAATCATTTCAGTAGACACACTGACAACGTCACGGATTTATTCTATGAACCACAGAGAATATAATTAATGTAACAATAACTTCACTGGGGCGAGTCATAGAGGTGAGGACAGAGAAGTAGTTGTGAAGCATCTGTGGTGTGGAAATGTGTCGGCGCGCAAAAGCAAAAGTGTTTGGATCGAAAATGTTTTTATCGACTCTAAAACGAGTCACCTTCCTTGAACCTGTCTGCTACATTGAAATTAGAACCTGGTTTTATCACACCCTACACATCTTGCAGTTGCACCCATTTCTACACCTTTCCACAAGTGCTAGTTCCAATTTAAGTCCGCACTGAGCAGAAGTCCGAGAAAGACATATCCAACACCTTCAGAAACCCGTGTAGAAACAGATCGAGCTGAGATAATGCAACAGGGCCGTGTTTTGACGATTCGTTGGAAATGGGCGTAATTTGGTACACCCCCAAACTATATACAAGTACTACAGATCCAAGTACATTCAAATCAATCAGCCCAAGAGATAAAAATTACGAACTATAAAAGCTCATACGAATTAGAAGTCACTAAGGCACCGATGCGGGCGCAAGACACATAGATGCGAATGGCCTCCAGTGCGAAGAAAGAGATTTCACAATACTTGTCCAGAATAGCGTAACGTGCTGCCTCACCTCAAACTGCTACTGCTACTGGGTGGGGTTGGTAGCTGGGTCTCTCCTGGGTTTAAATAAAAATGCAGTTGTTTCTACCCTATGACACACACTTCTGTAAATGTTTTAACATTAAATGTGATTCGAACTTGCTTTTCAAAGTCCCACTAGTTTACACATAAGACAGCATTCTAAACTTATTATGTGTTCTACCAGTTGAGAAGTATTTCTGATAGTTCTATCATTCTCTAGTTTAGACACTAAAATCCTTGACATACCAACATTGCTCTCATATGATGTAGGAAGTATGTACAGTTGCATCCCTGTTAATCAAACCATAAAAATAATTTAAGAAAACCTGAACACAATCAGCAACCTCATGAACACACAGATGAAACAATAAAATTATTACAGTTAATAACAGAACAAAATTATTTTGAATTCAGTCAAAAATACTACATACAAGAAGAAGGTTTACTCATGGGTTCACCTATTTGAGAAACATTAGCCAACATTTTCGTGAATCATATAGAAAAATTAATATTTGGAGACAATAACAAAGAAAAGCTACAACGTCATCTACCAGTACAGATACATGGATAACATAATATGCGTTGTAGGTGAACCTAAAAACAGAATACAGAAGCTACACGAAGACATTAATACTGTACCAAAAACTATAAAGTTCATAATAGAAGAAGAACAAGAAAACACACATAACTTTTTAGACATAACCATAAGAAAAGACAATAATAAACACACATTTGACATATGTAGAAAACCCACAAGAAGTGACATTATCTTAAATGAAACCTCATACCATCCACAGAACCACAAACAAGGAGCAATCAGATACATGTTAAACAGGCTGACAGGATCCCCCTAAACGCTTCTGATTACCAGAAAGAGTTAACCATTATGAAACAAATACCATTAAAAATGGACAGAAAGAAACAATGATAAACAAACTAAACAAAAAATAAACAGACAAATAATAAAAAAAACCAAGCAAACCACACTAACTCATAAAACTTGCACTACAACAAAAATGGCATACAATGACCTACCAGAACAAATTCACACATAAAATAGGAAACATATTCAAAAAACAAGGCATAAACATTGCTTATAAAACAAACAATTCCATACAAATCAGATCCCAAAACAGAAATCACAACCAGACAGATACCATCAGCGTGGTATCTATCAGCTTAGATGCAGAGATTGTGAGAAGATATACATTGGAATAACTGGCAGGACATTCTACAAATGATATAAAGAACACATTAGGTCATTTGAATGTGGTACAAACCATTCAACATTTGTGCATAATCTAAAACAAGAACACCATAGACCAAGAAATATTCAGAATGATATGAATATCATAAAAAGCAGTAAAGACAGACGCCTCCTCCCTTTCCAAGAAAATTTCCACATACAAAAAGCATTAACACAAAATAAACATCCAGAATGAGATTTTCACTCTGCAGCGGAGTGTGCGCTGATATGAAACTTCCTGGCAGATTAAAACTGTGTGCCGGACCGAGACTCGAACTCGGGACCTTAGCCTTGCGCGGGCAAGTGCTTCATAGGAGAGCTTCTGTAAAGTTTGGAAGGTAGGAGACGAGATACTGGCAGAAGTAAAGCTGTGAGGACGGGGCGTGAGTCGTGCCTGGGTAGCTCAGTTGGTAGAGCACTTGCCCGCGCAAGGCAAAGGTCCCGAGTTCGAGTCTCGGTCCGGCACACAGTTTTAATCTGCCAGGAAGTTACAAAATAAACAGTTGCTCAATGACCAAGAAATGACTCCAATGATTCCATATAGAATAATTGATGAAATTACTTGAAAAAGAAAAGAGCTTTATCCATCCTTCACCCCCTCCCACTTTGCCACAATCCACCCCCCCCCCTCCACTCTCAGTTTCATTTATTTCACTTCTGGCTCCTCACCTACTCCTCTAACTCACACTCCATCACACTGCTGTATACTTATGTCTTCTCTTCGTGGATTTCCCCTCCCCCCCCCAAAAAAAAAATCCCCCCCTCGCTGTTCCTTCTCTGCTCTTACACAGTACATAAAGACACAGAAACATAATTAAATAGAATTACACACATACAATAATCTGAGTTTAAAAAATTTTTTTAGGTGAAAGACAAAGTAGTGGAAAAGTTATGTTGGCAACAATACAAAACTCCAACCACAACACATACTTGAAGTACAAAAACAAACAGAAAACAATGAAGTGCATAATAGTGTATTGTGAAAAACATAAGAAATCCATAGTGTTGAAGAACATCTAAAAATTAGACTAAAAATTATCAGTGTCTAACACAGAAAAACGACGATGTGCTAGCAGATGGGATTTCCCGTTGTAAGCGAGAAATCAACCGAAAATCACCGTAAGTACAAATCAGTTTATCCTTAACGAACTGTTTTTCGATCCAAAAGCAAATCAAAATGTAAATAACTGAATTACAGCCCACTGATGATGCTTTACCTCAATAAAGCGAAACGCGTCTGGTGAAAAAAACACGCATTTTCGCAGTTGCAACGACAGAACAAAAACAACCACAAGAATTTTACACTTTGCTATTACCCGTTTCGGCTACCGTCAGCTTCAGGTCATAAAATATTCTGATGGAGGTCTCGACGTCAATTATACATCTACGTTTATAGTAAATGCTAATTCTTGGTACTTCAGGACATTTTCTACAACCAGCCTACTATTTTAGTTAAGATAACCCAAAAACCCTTTTCTCATAAATTCGATTCACTAAGTCATTAGTTATTCCATCTAGTTATCTGTTCTTCAGCTTTCTGTAGCAGCCCATTTTGAAAGCTTTTATTCCCACTTGTCTATACTGCTAATCGTCCACGTTTGACTTCCACATAAAGCTACACTTCATATAAATACTTTAAGAAAAGAATTGCTAATACATCAACTATTAGGTGTGAATACATTTCTCTTTTTCAGAACCGCTTTTCTTGTTATTACCAGCATGCCTTTTATAACCTCTTTACTTCTACCACATTGCTGGCCAAATGTTAGACCTCTCCTCATTTTCTTACCTAATTCACCTAGCAGCATCTGATTCAGTGTTCCAACATTCCGTTACCCTTGTTTCACTTTTATTGATATTCATCCTATGGCCTGTTTCAAGGTACTGTCAATTCTGTTCGACTGCTCTATTAAGTCCTGTGCCGTCTCTGACAGAGTTGCAACGTCACTGACAAAGCTAAAATTTCTGCTTCTTGTCCTTGAACGTATATACCCATACCCAATTTCTCCTTGGTTACTTTTACTGCTTGCTCAATGTACAGACTGAATAACATCAGAGATAGGCTACAACCCTTGCTCGCTCCTTTCTCATCTATGGCTTCCTACTCATGTCCTTCGACTCTAATAAGAGAAATCAGGTTTATGAACTAGCTGTAGATACGTTTCGCTCCTTATATCTTATCTCTGCTACCATTAAAATTTGTAATAGTTTGTGGCAGTCAACACTATCTTAAGCTTTCTCTGTACTTACAAATGTTATAAACGTAGGTTTGTCTGTCTAATGTTAAGCCTTAGGGTTAGTACTGCCTTGTGTTATCGTACATTTTTTCGTAGCGAAACTGGTCTTCTTTGAAATCTACTACAAGCAGTGTTTCCATGCTTTTTTAAAATAATTTCGGTTAGTATTCTGATCCAACGTGGTGAGACATATGAAATGTAATTGGTAAAGTTGCTGCCTGTCTGCACGCGCGCTTCCTGCATTCAGCTACGTTGCTACTGCCATGGTACGTCCTGGGTGTTTACAGAAGGGCGCCGGCCGGCTGGGGCGTTCGTTTCATTAGGAACACCTGTTCTCCGCCCCCACGATTTCCGCGAGGCAGGCGGAGGGCTCTGGCGCGGCTCCAAACCAGCAGAAGGAGAGGAAGCCGCCGGAGATGCCAAGTTATTGCCGCTCGCCACCGAGGGGACCAAGTTTATACTCGTCTGCACTTGCGCTGCATAAATCTGGCGCTTCTGCACATATTTGCTTTTGCCTGCTTAGAGGCGTATTTCGAGAAAATGAAAATATCACTGTGTCGGTTGTTCGCCACATACTGCTGAAATTTGTATCAATGTTTGCCTTTGACATTTTCAGCTACTGTGGCACAAGCTTGTCAAAGGCTGCCACGAAACCTGCAATTCTTAATGTCGTCGCAACAAGTCATATGAATTGCTGAACAGTAAGAACTTCATTTACTAAATGTGAATAGACCTATTTTAATTCTACAAATGAAACTGACAAAATTTCATAACTCTGAAGCCTCTTTTCGGCTGAGTCATTCGCAAATTTTTACGGAAAATAAGATGCTTTACACTTATTACCATGAGGTTCTATTTCATACGTCTGTTCTGTCTAGGCGGTTTTGTGTGGTTTGAAAATCTATATTTCCATGGCGAAATGATGGATATGAACAACTGGTAGAGAGCAAAGCACCGTGCAGACAGAATCTCAGAAAATAAAATGTGAAATGTCATTGTAAGCTGCTAACAATATGGGCTCGTAGAACATGATCACGAAGAACAGACGACTACGGTACTTCTGTTATTGACATTGTGTGACGCATTTCCCATCAACACTTTTAACGTAGAAAAACCTATTACTACATACACTGCTACCTTTGTCTAATTCATAATATTTAAATTATTCAGTATTTCTTTAATAACCTACACCGAGCAGGAAAGTAAATGGACTACAAACTACATTAAGAATAAAACTTCTACATTGCATTAATAAACTACTTTAAGAATAAAAGTTCTACATTTCATTAATAAGGTCATAAATGGACCACGTAATTTGTGTATAGGTTGGAGCAAAATAACGTGACAACAAGGCGGCAGCAACATTTTCCAGATAACCAATCACTGGAAACGCGCCATTGTCGTTATCGTGGCCATAAAACGACAACCAATCGACGACAAGCAGGCGGTTGTTTATCCGGCATGCGGACATGTTTGGGTGTTTTTAAGAGTGTGGCAATCATTAACGACAGCAAAAATTTTCAATACGGTGCTGTAACCGTTTCTTCAACGATAACGACTTAACAGAAAACTAGCGAATCCGGCAATGCTTCGTAATTGCTAAATACTCATGGGAATTCTGCGCATGGTGCAACCTCCTTCTGCCCCCCCCCCCCTCTCCCTCTGTCCATCTCCTTCTTCTCCGCCGCTCTTTGTCTGTCTGCTACTCCTCTTATTCCCTCCCCCCCTACCTAAATTTCTCTATCTCGTCCATTTCTCCCCCTCTCCCGCCCTGTCCTTCTCCTCTTAGCCATCTCTCTTTGACCCTGAGCTTTTTTTTTTGTTAATGAGTAATTGAGAAACCAAGTCACTTAAAATGAGAGGGTAAATCGGTTGGGTCCATTAATATAGGGGGTACTGGTGACAACTCTCCACATGCTGGACCTGTGAGGATATTAGCTTCAACGACAGTATTTCTAATAGTTTTAATCTACGTACAGGTATGATTACAAAGTTTCGGATGATTCAGAACATTCAGTAATATTCTAATCATAAATCGACAACGTATAAATACAACATTCCTCTTTCCTTTTGAAGCTGACTGAGATGTAGCAAACATAACAGTGGACTGTCGCGTATCCAAGCAACACCGTACATTTTTTCCGCAAACCGTTTCCTTTTTTGCGGTCGGATTTAGCCGAATATCTGTAAATTGTCGTTAAAAAATACATAACCAATGTCCGTCTAGATGTCAGTATCGTATCTTGTAACAATGTAAAGTAAAACAATCAAAAAATTTTCGAGATTTTTGCTAATAACATCTCCCATTTGTATACTACACGGAAGAGCCAAAAGAAGTTGAACACCTGCCTAATATCGTGTAGGGCCCCCGCGAGCACACAGAACTGCCGCAACACGACGTGACACGGGCTCGACTAATGTCTGAAGTAGTTCTGGAGGGAACTGAGACCGTGAATCCTGCAGGGCTGTCCAAAAATCCGTAAGAGTACGAGGGAGTGGAGATCTCTTCTGAACACCACATTGCAAGGCATCCCGGATATGTTCAATAATGTACATGTCTGGGGAGTTTTGCGGACAGTGGGCGTGTTTAAACTCAGAAGAGTGTTCCTGGGGCCACTCTGTAGCAATTCTGAACGTGCGGGGTCTCGCGTTGTCCTGCTGGAATTTCCGAAGTCCGTCGGAATGCGAGTCGTATCTAGACGTATCACACAATTACGGGGCGTCCACCAGCTTGAACAGTCCCCAGCTGACATGCAGGGTCCATGGATTCATGAGGTTATCTCCATACCCGTACACGTTCATCCGCTCGATACAATTCCAAACGAGATTCGTCCGACCAGGCAACATGTTTCTAGCCATCAACGGTCCTGTGTCGGTGTTGACGGGCCCAGGCGAGGCGTAAACCTTTGTGCCGTGCTATCACAAGGGTACACGAGTGGGCCTTCGGCTCCGAAAGCCCATGTCGATGATGTTTCGTTGAATGGTTCGCACCCTGACGCTTGTTGACGGCCCAGCACTGAAAGATTCTCTTCAATCGTTTTCGGTCCCGTTCTTGCAGGATCTTTTTCCGGCCGCAGCGATGTCCGAGATATAATGTTTTACTTGGTTCGTAATATTCACGGTACATTCGTGAAATGGTCTTACGGTAAATCCCCACTTCATCACTACCTCGGAGGTGATGTGTCCCATCGCTCGTGCACCGACTATAACACCACGTTCAAACTCACTTAAATCCTGATAACCAGCCTTTCTAGCAGCAGTAACAGATGTAACAACTGCGCCAGGCACTTGTTGTCGCATATAGGCGTTGCCGACAGTAGTGCCGTTTTCTGCCTGTTTACATATCTCCGCATTTTAAAACGTCTGCCTATACCACTTTGGCCGGCCGCGGTGGTCTCGCGGTTCTAGGCGCGCAGTCCGGAACCGTGCGACTGCTACGGTCGCAGGTTCGAATCCTGCCTCGGGCATGGATGTGTGTGATGTCCTTAGGTTAGTTAGGTTTAAGTAGTTCTAAGTTCTAGGGGACTGATGACCACGGCTGTTAAGTCCCATAGTGCTCAGAGCCATTTGAACCATTTGAACCTATACCACTTTCTGTGGCGCTTCAGTGTAAATATATATTTATATATTAAATATATTTAAATAATATACAACCGAATCTTTATTAGAACACTGCGTAAAAATCTGAAATAAACTGGTCGCGACGCCTCTGCCCACCCGTAAGTTTATTAGAGTATTGTGAAAAAGTACGAAAAAAATCAATGAAGAACGTTTCGAGATTTTTAGTAAAAACTTTTCCCTTTTAAATACTACAAAGCATTTATGCATCATACATATTAAGAAATATGTAGCTTGAGTCCATCCGAAAATATATGGGTGTCATGCAAAAATTTTAACTAAATCGATCAAAACTTTTCGAGATTTTTGCTAATAACTTTTATTGTTTAATACACAATACTTCCTTTCGGCTTACAAAATTGGGGGAAGTGTAAATAACGCAAATTCGTGGTAGTAAAAGGTGCAGAGAGGCAAAAGCTGTCAAATCCGTACGTGTAACAACGTTTCCTTCGACATCAGCTTCTTCTAATAAAGAGGGAATAAGCAGTGGTTTGGAGAATATGTGAACCAGGGGCAGAAAAGCCAATAACCACGGAAGACGCTTTGTAAATAAAAGCGAAATAACTCTGGTGTAAAATTCTCTTTAATTAATTGCAGTAAGCTTAAGACAGAAAAATCAATAATATCTGATAAACAAAGTTTGTTCTATGTAAAAGGCCTTAAGAGTTTTCACACAAAAATTCGAAGTTTTACCTTTCACCACGCCCTCGTACTCCACGAGACTTCCTAAAGCGCACTGCGGATGGTACTTGTATCAGTTTACCATTTTCTTTCCTACTCCATTCGTGTACTGAACGACGCTAAAAGGTCTCTCTGTGCGCTTCTATACATGCCATACTCCGACGTCTTACTCCCATGATCCTTATGCAAGATGTACGACGATGGTTGCATAACTTTCGGATGCTAATTCAAGTACAAGTCATCTGAACATACCCAACAGGTGTTCGGAGAACTACGTCGTTTTTCTTCCAACAATATTCATTTACTATATTCCTAATGTATGTTATAGTTTCGTACACGCTGTTCAAATGTTCAAATGTGTGTGAAATGTTATGGGACTTAAGTGCTAAGGTGATCAGTCCCTAAGCTTACACACTACTGAAACTAAATTATCCTAAGGACAAACACACACACACCCACGCCTGAGGGAGGACTCGAACCTCTGCTGGGACCAGCGGCACAGTCCATGACTGCAGCGACCAAGACCGCTCGGCTATTCCCTCGCGACGTACGCGCTGTACCTACATGTTAAGAGCCTAGAAGCACATCTTTGAATTCGTTCTATGTCTGTTATTATGTACGCACTCTAATGACTGTAGCCACTGGAACTGTAGAATTAGTCTCTGTTCCCTTTACACATGCATTACAATGTGGTGAATGAATCGGTGGTCACCCATGCGAAAATAAGGCAAAAACTCACAAGTTCATGCGACGTGTAAAGTGGGTTAATGCTATCACATTAGCACCTAATTTCACCACAGTTCTGCCCAACACCGTAGTGGACGCGTCACTCGATGGCAAGGTCGTCACAGCCCCTCTTACCCACGTTTCACCCCATCTCTCGACACCTTTGCGATGGAGGTCAGAACAGCGACGCCCAACAGTGAAATTACGCGGTTCTCTTATGAGTGGCCGACCACCTGGGAAACCTCCGATGCCAGATGCCTACCTTCAGGCGCCTAGGTCTACTTCGCAAGTTTTCTCTGGAAATGCACATTTTAATCTTCTCAGCATGGGCGGGCGGTACCACCAAGCATATTGCCGAACTCGTGGGGCCTAGAGGGACCCTTCGCCCTTGCATTTACGCATGTGTCAATGTTGCTCCCCTCCTTGACCACGCCACAGGAGGGCGTGAAACAGGAGCACCGGAAAAGCACAAGCACCCTTAGCTGCTCCGGATCACATTCACAATTCGTCGGACGGTTTTCAACGGTCCGTAATGTTTCAACCCTATACACCGGAGCGAAAATTGTGGTCGCGCTGCACTCAAAAGAGATGAGATTACTTTCATTGGGACTGCTAGCTCGCGATGTTCTCAGACAAGGATTGAAACGCCAGGGAGATGGCAGCAATATCAAAGATTGTCAAGGACTGATTCTGTTTCTCATCATACCGCAAACCGTCGTTTTCGACAGCGAAATACACTACGGGCCATTCAAATTGCTACACCACGAAGATGACGTGCTACAGACGCCAAATGTAACCGACAAGAAGAAGATACTGTGATATGCAAATGATTAGCTTTTCAGAGCATTCACACAAGGTTGGCGCGGTGGCGACACCTACAACGTGCTGACTTGAGGAAAGTTTCCAACCAATTTCTCATACACAAACAGCACTTGACCGGCGTTGCCTGGTGAAACGTTGTTGTGATGCCTCGTGTAAGGAGGAGAAATGCGTACCATCACGTTTCTGATTTTGATAAATGTCGGATTGTAGCCTATCGCGATTGCGGTTTATCGTATCGCGACGTTGCTGCTAGCGTTGGTCGAGATCCAATGACTGTTTGCAGAATATGGAATTGGTGGGTTCAGGAGGGTAACACGGAACGCCGTGCTGGATCCCAACGGCCTCGTATCACTCACTAACAGTCGAGATGACAGGCATCTTATCCACATGGATGTAACGGATCGTGCAGCCACGTCTCGATCACTGAGTCAACAGATGGGGACGTGTGCAAGACAACAACCATCTGCACGAAAAGTTCGACGACGTTTGCAGCAGCACGGACTATCAGCTCGGACACCATGGCTGCGGTTACCCTTGACGCTCCATCACAGACAGGAGCGCCTGCGATGGTGTACTCGACGACGGACCTGTGTGAACGAATGGCAATACGTCCATTTTGCGGATGAATCCAGGTTCTGTTTACAGCATCATGATGGCCGCATTTGTGTTTGGCGACATCGCGGTGAACCCACATTGGAAGCGTGTATTCGTCATCGCTATACTGGCGTATCACCCGGAGTGATGTTAGGGGGTGCCATTGGTTACACGTCTCGGTCACCTCTTGTTCGCATTGACGGCACTTTGAACAGTGGACGGTACATTTCAGCTGTGTTACGACCCGTGGCTCTACCCTTCATTCGATCCTTGTGAAACCCTGCATTTCAGCAGTATAATGCACGACCGCATGCTGCAGGTCCTGCACGTGCCTTTCTGGATACAGAAAATGTTCGACGGCTGCCCTGGCCAGCACAGTCTCCGTCTGATCAATGGCGGACGAGCAACTTGCTCGTCTCAATACGCCAGTCACTACTCTTGATGAACTGTGGTATCGTGTTGAAGCTGCATGGGCAGCTGTACCTGTACACGTCATCCAGGCTCTGTTTGACTCAATGCCGAGGCGTATCAAGGCTGTTATTACCGCCAGAGGTGGCTGTTCTGGGTACTGATTTCTCAGGATCTATGGACCGAAATTGCGTGAAAATATAATCACATGTCAGTTCTAGTATAATATATTTGTCCAATGAGTAGCCGTTTATCATCTGCATTTCTTCTTGGTGTTGCAATTTTAATGGCCAATAGTGTATATTGAATCAGCGTCCCAAGGAACTGGGTGGCTTCATTGACACCCTTGATGCCACCTCCTGAGAACTTTTCGTGTCGATTCTGAGGTTCTGTGTGTCTGGTGCGATTTCCTTGCACACTAACATGAAAACCGCGTGATTTCAATGCTGGACGTCGCGATTCAGACATCCATCGCCGAGGCGCCAAAAGAAGTGATAAATTGTGGGTCAGAGGGGCTGTCACGATCTTCCCATAATGTGACGTCGGTAAGTCACACTTCTGTGCTGTTTTCCGCATGTGTCTATACGTTCCTATCTTAGGTGCCGTCGAGTCCGAGGCTGACGTCGCAATTGCGCCACACTTTTGCACCAATACAGAGGAAGAATTTTGACACCTTTGAGCCTAATCTCAAACGAATGCGTCGCAACTGAAGGCTGAGCCGCGCTCTCCTTCCTCTGGTGCATCGCCAGAGGGACTCACGCTGCTTAGCGTGCGGTCGTTGGCCGCTTTCGGAGAGAGAGAACGTACTGGCGTAAGGGCAGTTTTGTGGTAGGTGACCCGCGTGGACGGCTGCGTTTCGCGAACAGGATTGTATCGTACGGTGAGCTGGTTTGAGGTGGGAAGCCACGCGTCGTCGCGAATTGTGTTGCGATTCATCCAGAAGGGCGGTGAGGCCATGTGCCTGGAGGCATGGTGTTCTGCCGTTTGTATTATCGAGTTCCCGGCTTCTTGTGGTAAGATTGCTCTTTCGTTATGCATTGTACACCTCCTTAAAGAGGACGTGGTGCTTTAAACTGTAGCCCTTGGTCTGTGAAACTGTTGTTGTTGTTGTTGTTATGGTCTTCAGTCCTGGGACTGGTTTGATGCAGCTCTCCATGCTACTCTATCCTGTGCAAGCTGCTTCATCTCCCAGTACCTACTGCAACCTACATCCTTCTGAAACTGCTTAGAGTATTCGTCTCTTGGTCTCCCTCTACAATTTACCCTCCAAGCTGCCCTCCATTGCTAAATTGGTGATGCCTTGATGCCTCAGAATATGCCCCACCAACCGATCCCTTCTTCTACATCTACATCTACATCTACATCTACATTTATACTCCGCAAGCCACCCAACGGTGTGTGGCGGAGGGCACTTTACGTGCCACTGTCATTACCTCCCTTTCCTGTTCCAGTCGCGTATGGTTCGCGGGAAGAACGACTGTCTGAAAGCCTCCGTGAGCGCTCTAATCTCTCTAATTTTACATTCGTGATCTCCTCGGGAGGTATAAGTAGGGGGAAGCAATATATTCGATACCTCATCCAGAAACGCATCCTCTCGAAACCTGGCGAGCAAGCTACACCGCGATGCAGAGCGCCTCTCTTGCAGAGTCTGCCACTTGAGTTTATTAAACATCTCCGTAACGCTATCACGGTTACCAAATAACCCTGTGACGAAACGCGCCGCTCTTATTTGGATCTTCTCTATCTCCTCCGTCAAACCGATCTGGTACGGATCCCACACTGATGAGCAATACTCAAGTATAGGTCGAACGAGTGTTTTGTAAGCCACCTCCTTTGTTGATGGACTACATTTTCTAAGCACTCTCCCAATGAATCTCAACCTGGTACCCGCCTTACCAAGTCAAGTTGTGCCACAAATTTCTCTTCTCTCCAATTCTATTCAAACCCTCCTCATTAGTTATGTGATCTACCCATCTAATCTTCAGCATCCTTCTGTAGCACCACATTTCGAAACTTTCTATTCTCTTCTTGTCCAAACTATTTATCGTCCATGTTTCACTTCCATACATGGTTACACTCCATACAAATACTTTCAGAAACGACTTCCTGACACTTAAATCTATACTCGATGTTAATAAATTTCTCTTCTTCAGAAACGCTTTCCTTGCCATTGCCAGTCTACATTTTATATCCTCTCTACTTCGACCATCATCAGTTATTTTGCTCCCCAAATAGCAAAACTCCTTTACTACTTTAAGTGTCTCATTTCCTAATCTAATTCCCTCAGCATCACCCGACTTAATTCGACCACATTCCACTATCCTCGTTTTGCTTTTGTTGATATTCATCTTATATCCTCCTTTCAAGACACCGTCCATTCCATTCAACTGCTCTTCCAAGTCCTTTGCTGTCTCTGACAGAATTACAATGTCATCGGCGAACCTCAGAGATTTTATTTCTTCTCCATGGATTTTAATACCTACTCCGAATTTTTCTTTTGTTTCCTTTACTGCTTGCTCAGTATACAGATCGAATAACATCGGGGATAGGCTACAACCCTGTTTCACTCCCTTCCCAACCACTGCTTCCCTTTCATGCCCCTCGACTCTTATAACTGCCATCTGCTTTCTGTACAAATTGTAAATAGCCTTTCGCTCCCTGTATTTTACCCCTGCCACCTAGTGGATAAGTTAACAACAGAGTTGAAATTATCAATCGAATAAAACAGCTCAGTTGGGCATAACAAGTGAGAACCACAAAACATTAAACGCCACAATAAGGACAAGTTAAAATTTCAGTGAACAGAACAACATTAAAATAAACTCTTCCAGCCTTAGTGCACTAGACCCTACAGCAGACTCGCCGCAGCTGAAAATTGTGATGTTTTGGTAATTTAGCTTGGCCATAACAGCCACACTCATCTGCATTGCAGGGCTGTTCTGACGACAACTGGCAAAATTTCTTTCATGTGTCGTAGCCGTAAACACAGAGATGGTAGCAACATTAGACTTCTGGCAATGATGCATTCGCCGCCTTCACGAAGCCAATTACCGTCCACTGTTCCATACTGAAATGATGTCTCTTGTTAACAGCAAGTCGCTGCCAGATCTGAAGTCCACCAGGACTTGCCTGACTGTTTCGCTGCAGAACGTCCTCCCCCGTTACGACTAACCAGCTTCCCTCCTGGTCTTCTTTCATTATGACAGCTGCCACTCTGTTCCACATACCTGCGATCAGTGTCCACTGTCATGGACAACTCCCTAGGCCAGCCACGAACAAACATAAAAATGTTTGACCGGCGCGCCATGCATGGCCCAGTGCCGAACTTGAAGACTGGTTCGCTACTGTCTATGGCCTCAGGTGTTGACTCCAACTCGACGTTGCTGGTTCGCACCCTTATACCAGACTTCTCTTGTCTGTGACAGCACGTCACTCCTCGTCTCATTGTGGATCAGTAAGTAACAGTCATTGTGTATCGGCTGTGCTTTGCTGCTGCAGAAGGCAGCATCAGCACCAACGTCGACAGCCAAGGGAGGCGGAAATACGACTGTGCCTAGTTCATGGTTCAAAAAAATGGCTCTGAGCACCTCCTCTCCCGTCCGGATCCCTCCCTCCTTGAAGCCCAGAACCTCACCCTCTTCCTTCGCCCGAATTGTCCTGGTGCTCCCATCTCCCTCCTCACTCCTTGCCGTGATTCGGTACTCATCTCCTCCCCCAGCCCTACCCTCCACACAGACCTCCTTTCCCACATCCCTATCACCCACTTTGGCCCTCATGCCTCTCTCACCCCTGCTCCCTTGCCACCTCCCTCCCGCCAACCCCAACCTCCGCGTCGCCCGCCTACCCTCACCGCCGTGATCACTCGGCTCAGTCCAGTGATCACGATGGAGGAGGTGTTGGCGGAGCTTCAGGCCCATCCCCATCTGGAGGTGCGTGCGGTTCGCCGGATCCATAACGCTGCTGGCCCCACCCGCCTTATGTGCGTTTTTTCTGAGCACGCCCCCTCCATAGACCGTCTCCTGAAGGAGGGTGCCCTCCTTTTTAACCAGCGTTATAAAGTTGACCCCTCCCGTTCCCCTCCTCAATCCCTTCGCTGCCAAAGGTGCTTGCGATATAATGCGCACCCAACATCTGAGTGCCGCGAGGCCCCCACCTGCCCGCACTGTAGGCAAGCCCACTTTTTATGGCAGTGCCCCAATCTCCAGTCCCCCCCCCTCCTGTAATACCTGTAACCTCCCTCATCCCTACTCCCAGAAGTGTAAGGCCCGACCCCCTCCTACCACTCCTGAACTCACCGTTCCTGTCCGCCCTCTGGACGCCCCCACCCCTCCCGGCAACTCCCTTCGCTCACCCCCTACCGCTGAGGACATCATCAGATTCCTCACCATTGTCCTGCAGAATGTTCATCCTTTTCAGCGCCCACACACCCTCCAACAGATCTCCCTCGCCGCCCGCTCAGTTTTCCACCTCAAAATGTACGCCACCAACTCCAACAACCAGGCCCATTTCACCTTCTCCCGTCTTGACACCCTCGTTTAAATCCCTGTCATGGCGCGACAGCAACGTATCCTTTTCAACAACATCCGCTCCCTTCCCGCCAACAAGAACCTCTTCCTCCATACCCTTGCCACCCACCGCGTGGACGCCTTCCTCCTTAATGAAACCTTCCTCCAACCCCACCACACCGTCCACACTTCGCCCTACCTCCTCCACCGCTCCGATAATCCCCTCCCAATTGCGCGTGGCGGAGTTGCCATTGGGCGCCATCGCCAGATCCCCGTTCGACTCCAACCGCTCCTTCCCGACCCCACTGAACAACTGATCCTTAGTCTCTTCTTCCCCGGCTTTACTGTTACCTGCGCCACCATCTATGTCCGCCCTAACGCCCCTATTCCCTTCTCCTCCTACGTGATCACCGCCGACCTCAACATCCATAGTCGTTCTGCCACCCAGTTACGGCGGTGGCATCGGTTCCTCTCCTCCCTTCAAGGCGACCTCATCCCCATCCCACAGCACACCCGTCCTGAATCCAACTCCACTCCTGATGTTATCCTCTCCTCCCCCAACCTCCTTGGCCGCATAACGGTGGATGTCCTGGAGCCTATTGGTAGCAACCATCTCCCTGTCCTCCTCACCGTTTCAGACGGTCGTCGCCCTCGCCCCGACCCTCGTACTGACCCTCCCCCTAAGTATGTCCATGACTATTCCCGTGCCGACTGGAATGCCTACCGGGATACCCTTTCCACCCAGGTCGATAG
The DNA here is from genome assembly GCF_023864345.2 of Schistocerca serialis cubense. Classification (NCBI taxonomy): domain Eukaryota; kingdom Metazoa; phylum Arthropoda; class Insecta; order Orthoptera; family Acrididae; genus Schistocerca; species Schistocerca serialis. The sequence goes on along the minus strand of NC_064638.1, from coordinate 1,230,196,798 downwards.
CCACCCCTTCACCTACCACCACCCTGACAACGTCACCCATGCCGCCTCCTTTCTCCAGCAGACCTTGTCTGAGGCCGTGGAGGCCCACGCCCCTACTGTCGCCATCCATCCCCACCATCCTACCTTACCCCCACAGGCCGTTCTCCTCCTCCGTGAATCCCGTCGTCTCTACCGTGCCTTCCTCCGCACGCGTGACCCGGACACACTACGACGCCACCGGCAACTCCAGCGACACATTCGTAATTTGCTCGCGGCTAAGAAACGCCGGGACTGGCGACAGACATGCACCCATTTAAATGCTACCCTACCAATCAACTCGTCCAAGTTCTGGTCGGCCTTCCGTCGCCTTGCCGGAACTAAACCCTCCCCCTATTATCCTCTTCTCCATGATGATCACCCTTTCCCTGACACCCTTAGTAATGCCAATCACTTTGCCTCCTACCTCTCCGATGTATTTTCCATCCCCGATGATCCCCAGTTCGATTACTCCCTCTTCCCGGATGTCCGCCATCGAACTGACACCTCCGTCCCTCCCCTCGCTCCTGGTTTCCAGTACTTGGACAACATTGCACACACGGAACTCAATGCCCCTATCACTACACGGGATCTCATTGCTACACTCCGCACAAAACGCAACACCGCTCCTGGTCACGATCGTGTCACCTACCGTCACCTTCGTGAAGCTCCTGTCTCTTTCCTCTCCACCCTGGCCAGGCTCTACAATGTAGTCCTGTCCACCGGTTACTACCCCGACCTGTGGAAAACCTCCCGTATCCTCATGTTCCTTAAACCTGGCAAACCGCCATCCGCCGTCTCCTCCTACTGTCCCATCAGCCTTACCTCGGTCTTCAGCAAGGTCCTGGAATCTATCCTCACCGAACGCATCCACCAGCATCTCCGCCAGCACCACCTCCTTCCCGTTACCCAGCGTGGCTTTCGGCCGTCCTTCTCTTCCGATGACCTTCTCCTTCACCTCACTCATCTCATTTCTGAACAGCTTAATTCCCGTCGCTCTGCAATCTTCCTCTCCCTGGACCTCGAACGTGCATATGACCGCGTATGACATTCCGGTCTCCTCTTCAAGCTCCAAACCTTCGCCCTTCCCATTAACTACGTCCGTCTGATAGGCTCCTTTCTCTCCCGCCGTCCTTCCTATGTCACCATCCATAACACAGATTCCTACACCTTTTTCCCCTCTGCCGGTGTGCCCCAAGGCTCCGTCCTCTCCCCCCTTCTGTACCTTTTGTACACGGCGGACAAGCCGCCGCCGTCAGCCCCCGTCCACCTTCTCCAGTTTGCCGATGACACCGCCTTCCTTGCCCTTGCCCCCACCCTACAGCGCTCCCAACACCTTCTCCAATCCCATCTTGACCGGTTCACCGCTTGGTACAACCATTGGTTGCTCAAGGTCAATCCCTCCAAAACCCAGGCGACCATTGTAGGCAAAACCACCCCTTCCTTCCGCCTCCTTGATTTCTATCTCACCATCTATGGCTGTCCTATCGCCCTCACTCCCACCCTTAAGTACCTTGGTGTCACCCTCGACCGTCGCCTCTCCTGGACTCCCCACCTCCGGACAATCCAAGCCAAGGCACGCTCCCGCCTCAGTCTTCTCAAGCTCCTCTCTGGCCGTATGTGGGGTCTGGACCCCTCCACCATCCTCCACACCTATAAGTCCCTCATCTTCCCTATCCTTTGTTATGCCCATCCGGCTTGGATCTCTGGCCCCCCTACCTTTTATAAATCCCTCCAAATCCTTGAATGTCATGCTCTCTGCCTCGCCTATCGCATCCGTCTCCCCTCCCCCAGGCGGATCCTGTACAATCTCATCTCCTTCCCCCACCTCCTCCTTTTCCTTGAAAGGATACGGATCCTGTACACCTCCCACAAACTCGATCCTCCTCACCCGCTCGTCTCCCCGATCCTCTCCCACCCCCGCCCGCTGCCGCGCCTGTATTCGCACGTCCCACCCGGTCTCCATCTCTCCACCCTCCTTACCCTCTCCCAAGGTGGCTTCCGCCAGCTCCACCTCCCTGATGATGTCCTCCTCCCCTCCATCTACCCCTCCTATCAACTTTGACCCTGCCACACCCCCCACTTCCGGTGTCCTTTCCTTTGGGCACCCTCCCTCCCTTCTCTTCCCTTCCCTTCTCTTTCCTTTTCCCACGTCCCCTCCCTCCACCCCTCTTCCCCCGGGTTTCCCCCTCCCCCTTCCTCCCTCCCCCCTTTCTCCCCTGCCTGTGGCATCTCTGCTCTCCCCTCTCACTCTCCCACTCCCCTTCCTCCTCCTCCTCTCTTGGCAGGTCCCCGGACTCGGACACGCATAGTGAACATTCGCGCGCCGGAAATAATCGACATCAGTATCTCGTTTGTGTGCTTCGTTTTGTGTTTCGGGCAGTTAAGACTCCACTGTTCACATGTGCCATCGCCGTTCTCCGTGTTTTGTGCGCCGTGTCCACAAGTGTTAGTGTTTTTATCGTCCAACGTGAACGGCTTCATGTTTATTGTTTTTTTTTTTGTATCTCCATTTTTTGCCCGCCGTTTTTTGCATTGTCTGTATCACCTCTGTCATGTTATTGTTCCACTTAAGGCTGAAGAGCAGCGTAATGTGCTGCTGCCAGCCCGCCTGTATAGGTGATTAAAATTACAATAAAGGAAAAAAAATAGGTACGGCCAAACTTTCAGGAAACATTCCTCACACACAAAGAAAGAAAATATGTTATGTGGACATGTGTACGGAAACGCTTACTTTCCATGTTAGAGCTCATTTTATTACTTCTCTTCAAATCACATTAATCATGGAATGGAAACACACAGCAACAGAACGTGTCAGCGTGACTTCAAACACTTTGTTACAGGAAATGTTAAAAATGTCCTCCGTTACCGAGGATACATGCATCCACCCTCCGTCGCATGGAATCCCTGATGCGCTTATGCAGCCCTGGAGAATGGCATATTGTATCACAGCCGTCCACAATACGAGCACGAAGAGTCTCTACATTTGGTACCGGGGTTGCGTAAACAAGAGCTTTCAAATGCCCCCATAAATGAAAGTCAAGAGGGTTGAGGTCAGGAGAGCGTGGAGGCCATGGAATTGGTCCGCCTCTACCAATTCATCGGTCACCGAATCTGTTGTTGAGAAGCGTACGAATACTTCGACTGAAATGTGCAGGAGCTCCATCGTGCATGAACCACATGTTGTGTCGTAGTTGTAAAGGCACATGTTCTAGCAGCACAGGTAGAGTATCCCGTATGAAATCATGATAACGTGCTCCATTGAGCGTAGGTGGAAGAACATGGGGCCAATCAAGACATCACCAACAATGCCTGCCCAAACGTTCACAGAAAATCTGTGTTGATGACGTGATTGCACAATTGGGTGCGTATTCTCGTCAGCCCACACATGTTGATTTTGAAAATTTATAATTTGATCACGTTGGAATGAAGCCTCATCCGTAAAGAGAACATTTGCACTGAAATGAGGATTGACACATTGTTGGTAACCATTCGCAGAAGTGTACCCATGAAGGCCAATCAGCTGCTGATAGTGCCTGCACACGCTGTACATGGTATGGAAACAACTGGTTCTCTCGTAGCACTCTCCATACGGTGACGTGGTCAACGTTACCTTGCACAGCAGCAACTTCCCTTTCGCTGACATTAGGGTTATCGTCAACTGCACGAAGAATTGCCTCGTCCATTGCAGGTGTCCTAGTCGTTCTAGGTCTTCCCCAGTCGCGAGTCATAGGCTGGAATGTTCCGTGCCCCCTAAGAGGCCGATCAATTGCTTCGAACGTCTTCCTGTCGGGACACCCTCGTTCTGGAAATCTGTCTCGATACAAATGTACCACGCCACGGCTATTGCCCCGTGCTAATCCATACATCAAATGGCATCTGCCAACTCCGCATTTGTAAACATTACACCGACTGCAAAACCACGTTCGTGATGAACACCAACCTGTTGGTGCTACGTACTGATGTGCTTGATGCTAGTACTGTAGAGCAATGAGTCGCATGTCAACACAAGCACCGAAGTCAACATTACCTTCCTTCAATTGGGCCAACTGGCGGTGAATCGAGGAAGTGCAGTACATACTGACGATACTAAAATGAGCTCTAACATGGAAATTAAGCGTTTCCGGACACATGTCCACATAACATCTTTTCTTTATTTGTGTTTGAGGAACGTTTCCTGAAAGTTTGGCCGTACCTTTTTGTAACACCCTGTATAATACTTCGTATGCGTATAAATTTTACGAATATGAATGGTGTAAAACGCTCGCCAGCAATCCAGTTCACTGTGTAGCACCACAAATATTTTATGCAGTCAACGGCGGCTATGATGTTTTTTAACAAATAATTTATGACTAGGGTGACCAGATGCAACTGTTTAAAAAGGAGGGAAAACAGCTTCAAAAAGGAGGACAAAAGAAGAAAAAAGAGGACACATCAAACCTCGGGTCAACTGCAGATGAGGATACCACCCGTCAGATTTGGACTAGTCACGTGACTGCCAGGAATTACCGGTAAAACTAGTAGTTAATTGTTACTGATGGTCAGGTGGTGGTTAACTGAACAATATAAAAAAAATTAAAAACATTGATTGTGGTGACAGGGTGGCGTCAATTGCTTTGTTATGTCAACAACACGGAATTGTTTACAAACCGAAAAACGTGAAACCATTCACTTCCCTTCATTCGACGCACCGCTACCAACATTTACAATTGAAGCAGCAGCTGGCGACAGGTAAACTGCACTTGAACCTTCTGAATACAAATAAATTGAATGACTATGAAACGAAGAAATAAAACCGTGACACTTAATCTGTCGAGTTATTTCTTACCTTTACTGGCCACTGAGACGTACGTTCCAGCTTCACGTATCTTACATTCCGTTTCAAATTCATTTCTCCCTTTCTTAAAGCTGGATATTTGCAGGAAAGGACATCAGAAAATGTACACTTTCGTTTAGGCATAGCCAAATATTTTACGTAACTCACTCGGTTAAAAATTACACTCACAAATCACACGTGGACTACAGGAGGCCAAGCCACTACAAAGTGAAGATACGAAACGAAAATTTTAAATAGTCGATATTTGCATTCGCTTATAGGTAGATCAACTATAACCATGACGATCCTGGTGTGAGTTTATCACGAAGGCTGTGTCAATAGTTAAAGTATTTAAGAAAAGAGTAATAGAACGGGACGAATTGTAAATTTAACCGTATTACGCTCAACTTTACGAAAAAGCCAGACACTGTAAAAATCCGCCCGGACCCCGGACAAAGAGATAAAAAGGTTTCCGTAAACATCGAAGCACAACATCCGGACTGATAAAGGTGACAGATGACCTGAAACTTGCCATAGACAGACAAGAAGCGACTATCATTTGCTTTTTAGATTTCAGCAAAGCATTTGATACTGTCAACTTCGACATCTTACTAGCCAAACTTAGCGGTCTTAATTTCTCACCAAGTGCAGTGCAATGGTTTCGCTCATACATGACGTCTCGTCAGCAACGCGTCCTGTCTGGAAATATAAAATCACAATGGCGGCAGGTAGTGTCAGGCGTTCCCCAAGGCTCAGTATTAGGTCCTATACTCTTCTCTCTCCATGTCAATAATGTGCCATCGGTTCTGACCTATTGCAAATATCATATGTATGCTGATGACCTTCAGTTGTATCTAAGTGCGAAACCAAGCAATCTCAAGAAAGCTATTGAAAATTTCAATACTGACCTCGATGCACTGTCAAAATGGGCACAGGACATAGGTCTAAAACTAAACCCATCTAAAACTCAAGCGGTACCTGTTGGTCACTCTAAGCTCATTAGCCCAAAACATCGGGAATCCGTAGCACCTCTTATCCTAAATGGAACAAATATCAACTTCTCTCCCTCAGCAAAGAGTTTGGGAATGATAATAGATGAAAATCTAAATTGGACAGAACACGTAACTGCAGTGTGCAAAAAAGCATCAGCATCCCTTCATGTCCTACAAAAATATAAAAAACTCTTCCCTTTCGATCTGAAAAAGAAATTAGTACAAACGCTTATACTCCCAATCATTGACTACAGCGATATTATCCTATAAGGCCTCTCTCAGGAAAATTCGCGACGTCTAGAACTGTTCATGAATGCCTGCGTCCGATATGTCTGTGACGTTCGACTTTTTGATCACATTTCACCAACATATGCAAAATTGTCCTGGATGCGTGCAGACAAACGCAGAGATATCAATACACTCTGTCTCATCTACTGCCTTATAAATGTACACTGTCCCTCATATCTCTCCTCGTCCCTAACGCTCGTGTCGGAACAACATGACCGAAACACACGTTCCCATTGTAATAAAATCCTCTCCGTTCCACTGCATCGCTCAGTCACCTTCTCCAAGTCCTTTACAGTAGCGGGAACCCGACTCTGGAATAACCTCCCTCGTTATGTCAGAGAATTTAAATCATGTCCGACTTCAAAAAACAATTAAAGACGTATCTACTTAAGCAACAGTGATGCCTTCCTCTGTACATGAATGCACTTTACCTCCTTACTTCTCTCTTTCCCCTCCTTAAATCTCCCTTCCGCAAAACTGGCTATACTAGTAAACATCTACTTTACACACCAAGATTTTAATGTACATCTGCACAAACCTGCATTACTATTGCCAATTTTTCTCATGTTTGTCACTATTATTTGATTTTTTTTACTGTTATTATTATTGCTTTTATCATAATCTGTATGTATAGCACCTGTTGTAAAAATACTGCCGCATTTACTTTATTAGGTCTTAGTCACTACTCCTGATTCATATTGTCACTAGATTAATCTAATTTTCTCATTCAAACTATTGTCATGATGTAACTCTGATGTGTGAAATGCTGCATGTGTGGAACATTGGTCCGATGTAAGAGAGGGCCTGATGACCCTAATCTGATCAGGTTAAATAAATAAATAAATAATAAATAAAATAAATAAATGTCCGGATTAATCCGGACGTGTGGCCACCCTGTATATGACTGTGAATCCAAACCATGAGAAGTTAATCGACTGCATTTTTGTTTGACGCTGATCCTCCCCCACAATCGCGTTGTAACACATGAACTATGCAGTAACAGCGGTTTATTTCCAGCAAACAACAGCCGACATAGGAATGGTAGGTATACACGTCCCACACGTAGCAATAAAACTGCAGCACATAAATAGTTAAATTTCTGGCAGTTCGGGGCGCCACCTGCGAGCGGAGTGAAACAGGGTGGGCGGCTTTTTAATCAGGGCGGCTGGCGATGCAATAAGTGCTCCAGCCAGCCGGCTAATGGATCCCGGCTGGCGCCCGCCGCGCCAAATCAGTTTTCATTTCTTCGCCGATAACTTGGCCGGCCTCTCCTTTTTTCCCACCCGGCGGTCTCTGGGCGCTCTCAGCGCGGAGAGGTGGGAGAGAAGTGGGGGTGGAAGAGGCTCGGGACGTCGCGATCCGTAACCGGAGTGGTCGCGGGCTGCCGCTGGCGCCGAGCCGGGGCATTAAGCGCTCGCAGACAAAAGCCGGCGCCAACTCCGAGCAACTTGCTGGCGAGGCGCTTGTCTTCCGCCTGGCCGCGCACCCGGCAGCCGCTGTCCCACCGCCGGCTGTTCGCAGAGCTGTGCACCCGTGGTCACCTTGTAACTCGGCGCTTTAATTCCAACAGCACCCAAATTACACCGCAATATGTTACCGTACCTCCAGTTTAATAAGTCACTGGTGGAGGATACTGACACGAAAAAAAACCTGGAAAAACTTCTGGGGGAAGATCACTTTGGATTCCAGAGAAATGTAGGAACGCGAGAGGCAATACTGACCCTACGACTTATCTTAGATGACAGGTTCAGGAAAGGCAAAACTACTTTACAGAAATCTATTGACAGTGTTGACTCTAATACCCTCTTTAAAGTTCTGAAGATAGCAGGAGTAAAATACATGGAGTTAAAGTCTATTTACAACTTGTACAGAAACCAGACGGCAGTAATAAGACTGAAGGGGCATGAAAAGGAAGCAGTGGTTGAAAAGGGGGTGAGGCCTATCCACGATGTTATTCAATCTGTGCTCTGAACAAGCAGTAAAGGAAAGGAAAGATAAATTCGGAGTAGGAATTAAAGTTCGGGGAAAAGATATAAAAACTTTGATGTTACCCGATGACAGTATAATTCAATCAGTGATCCAGAGGACTTGAAAGAGCAGTTGAACGGAATGGGCAGTGTTTTGAAAAGGATCAACGAGAGAAAAACAGGGAGAATGGAATGTAGTCGAATGAAATCAGGTGATGCTGAAGAAATCATAATAGCAAACGAGACACTTAACGTAGTGGATGAGTTTTGATATTTGGGCAGCAAAATAGCTGATGATGGCCGAAGTAGAGAGGATATAAAATGTAGCATGGAAATGGCAAAGAAAATCCTTTCTTAAGAAGAGAACTCTGTTAAACTCGAATATAAATTTAAGTGTTAGGAAGTCTTCTCTGAATATATTTGTCTGGAGTGTAGCCATGCATGGAAGTGAAATATGGAAAATAAACAGCTTGGATAAAAAGAGACTACAAGCTTTGGAAATGTGGTGCTATAAAAGACTGCTGAAGATAGATTGCTCGATCACGTAGCTAATGAGGAAGTACTGAATAGAACAGGAGAAATAAGATATCTGTGGTACTTCTTGACCAACAGGATGGATCGGTTGATTGGACACGTTCCGAGACCTCAAGGGATGATCAATTTAGTGTTTGAGGGACGGGGGGTAAAAATGGTAGTGGGTGGTAGAGGGAGACCAAGAGATGAATACAGTAACCAGATTCCGAAGGATATAGGTTGCACTAGTTATTCGGAAACTTTTACTGTTTCACGATGACCGGTTTGCACTCTCTTAAGCTGCTATCATCTGATCTAAGGTGAAAACACGAAAATAATGGAAAGGAGGGAGGGGAGGGGAGAGAGAGAGAAAGAGAGATTACAATGGATTTCGCTATTCTACAAAAAAAAATCATGTATCTTACGGAACTTGTTACAAAAGTGCCAAGTTACATTATATGAAGACAAACTCACCAGGCAGTCACCGCCTGCACACATCTTGATAACAACACAGCTGATAAAAAGCACGCAGATGATGACAACCTCCTACCATTCATGCGCATCGTCCTTCAACATGACCCTACCGAGCTTGCCGCAATACACTGCGCAGCAGACGGAGTGTTAACATACCGTAGGCAGATCCGCTACAAAGTTACATATCTCGTCGTTGGATGGTGTATGTAGTGAGGCTAAATTGTCACACGCTGTGGTTACAAGCGATGAATAGTGGTGCACCAAAAATAAAGGTGAATTATTCAAAGTGCTCAATATAACAATTGGGAATGCTAAGTGAATATACATTGACAAGTACCCTGGGTTTATGCTGCATATAAAATCTATAGCCATTACATATTTTTGCTAACCACACAGTGAGGAATTTATCGTGATAATCGAGATATTTAAACAGGTGACCTAGATCTCTAGATAACAGACGTAAAGAAAAAAAAGGGTAAAATGACTGCTGACCCGGCCTGAGATGGAGGGCTCAAGCAGCGTACCACTCATCAAAAAAACGCGCAAAAACTACGCGAAGCTGCAGTTACTGAAATAGTAATCTATTTCACATACAAGCCCTATTGGGTGTGAGGTGTCTAATACAGACTCAAATGGAAGTGATGTATACTATGAAACGTAATACAGACAACTACAATAAAATTGTGTGAGTAGATCAGGACAGCGCATGAAGAAAGTGTGCAACGTATGGCGTGCGTCAGAAAGTGCTGTAAACGGGTCCATTTAAGCAAACAGCATTGACAAAACTCAAGTAGCTGAGCCTATTCCGAGGTCCATATTTAATAACATGGCCAATGGATGAGATTTAATACGATGATAAGGATTCAAATTAAGCAACAGGCAATGAAATAATAGGGTTGTTTTGGGAAAGGAGACCAGACAGCGAGGTCATCGGTCTCATCGATTAGGGAAGGATGGGGAAGGAAGTCGGCCGTGCCCTTTCAGAGGAACCATCCCGTCATTTGCCTGGAGTGATTTAGGGAAGTCACGGAAAACCTAAATCAGGATGGCCGAAGGCGGGATTCAACCGTCGTCCTCCCGAATGCGATTCCAGTGTCATAAGTATCCGGACACCCACAGAAACATACGATTTTCATGTTAGTTGCGTTTTGCTGCCACCTGCTGCCAGGTACTCCATATCAGCTACCTCAGTAGTCATTAGCCATCGTGTGAGAGCAGAATGGGGCGCTCCGCGGAACTCACGGACTTTGAACGTGGTCTAGTGATTGGGTGTCACTTGTGTCATTCGTCTGTACGCGAGATTTCCACACTCCTAAACATTCCTAGCTCCACTGTTTCCGATGTGATAATGAAGTGGAAACGTGAAGGGACATGTACGGCACAAAAGCGGACAGGCTGACCCCACTGACAGAGATCGCCGACAGTTGAAGAGGGTCGTAATGTGTAATAGGCAGACATCTCTCCAGACCATCACACATGAGTTCTAAACTGCATCAGGATCCACTACAGGTACTATGACAGGCGGGAGGTGAGAAAACTTGGATTTCATGGTCGAGCGATTGCTCATAAGCCACATATCACGCCGGTAAATGCCAAACGACACCTCGCTTGGTGCAAGGAGCATAAACATTGGACGATTGAACAGTGGAAATGTTGTGACTTAGCAAGACAGCCAAGTCACAACGAGAGGAAGCCGAAAGGCACGCGTTAAGCTCACGCAGATTGGCGTGAGGTCTGGAACAGTTAAAAGGAAATGAGAACTTAGAAAATGGACGCAGTTGCTGTAATACTTAACTTTAATCCACAATTGTAGAATATCTCTCGTTACGGTACATGCTTCATAATATTAATTATCAATTGAATACGACGCCTCGCTAGGTCGTAGCAATTGTAGCTGAAGGCTGTGCTAACCAGCGTCTCGGCAAATGAGAGCGTATTTGTCAGTGAACCATTGCTATGAACGTCGGCTGTACAACTGGGGCGAGTGCTAGTACGTCTCTCTAGACCTGCCGTGTGGTGGCGCTCGGTCTGCTATCACTGACAGTGGCGACACGCGGGTCCGACGTACACTAACGGACCGCGGCCGATTTAAAGGCTACCACCTAGCAAGTGTGGTGTCTGGCGGTGACACCACAGGAAAAACTCTGTGTGGAGTGACGAATCGCGGTACAAAAATTGGCGACCCGATGGCAGGGTGTCTGTATGGCGAATACCCGGTGAACGTCATCTACCAGCGTGTCTAGTGCCAACAGTAAAATTCAGCGGCGGTGGTGTTATGGTGTAGTGTTTTTCACGGAGGGGGCTTGCACCCCTTGTTGTTGTGCGTTGCACTATCACAGCACAGGCCTACATTGATGTTTTAAGCACCTTCTTGCTTCCCACTGTTGAAGAGCAATTCGGGGATGGCGATTGCATCTTTCAACACGATCGAGCACCTTTTCATAATGCACGACCCGTGGCGGAGTGCTTACACGACAATAACATCCCTGTAATGTACCGGCCTGCACTGAGTCCTGACCTGTATCCTATACAACACCTTCGAGATATTTTGGAACGCCAACTTCTTGCCAGCCCTCACCGACCTACATCGATACATCTCCTCAGTGCAGCACTCCATGAAGAATGGGCTGCCATTCCTCAAGAAACCGTCAAGCACCTGGCTGAACTTATGACTGCGAGAGTGGAAGCTGTCATCAAGGCCAAGGGCGGGCCAACACCATACTGAATTAGAGCATTACCGATGGGGTGCACCACGAACTTGTAAGTCATTTTCAGCCAGATGTCCGGAAAAGTTTGATCGCATTGTGTATGTTAACACTCTGCCATTAGTGTTGGATGGTTAAGGAGTTCTAGCTCGCCCTGCAGTTTTCTGCATATAGATCTCCCTCCGTGTTGTTTTGGCGCTGAAGGGGTTCGGAAATGGGACATTCAATTCTGCAGCGCTTTTCATAGCTCTGGTCGTCCTGTTGCTCCTCGCGATATTCTTCAGTGACTCTCCGTCACGATCACCCTACACACTTTAGTGCACGTTGTGATTTAGCGAATGATGTTTTCCCATTTTCCCTGTAAGCGGTATAAATCTTCTGTCGGTGCCTCTTAAAACACTGTATCCTTCGGCTACGTTGGTTACGGAAGTACCCATCGTAAGAACACCAACAATTTGTCCACGTTCGAACTCACGTACCTCCGACATAATGCACTCACAACTACACAGAGCCTTGTTATGAGCAAGACTGACACTTTTAACGTACTGAAGACATTGCGCAGCTACCGTTCGAGGTCAAATACAAAAGAGCAACCTACAAGCTTGTCTAGCGCCTGCATTTATGTTTAAGGATCTATTTCTCTCGCTGTTTCCACATTTTTGTTCAAAATGGTTCAAATGGCTCTGAGCACTATGGGACTTGACATCTGAGGTCATCAGTTCCCTAGACTTAGAACTACTTAAACGTAGCTAACCTAAGGACATCACACACATCCATGCTCGAGGCAGGATTCGAACCTGCTACCGTAACAGCAACGCGGTTCCAAACTGAAGCACCTAGAACCTCTCGACCACAGCGGCTGGCCCATTTTTGTTCAATCCCTTATAGTGCCACATACACTTACCAGGAAAGTACTTGGTCTCGAACAATCACAAATACACCAAAATCGTGTGAGAAATAATGTAAAGGTCTCTTACTGCACTAGTGACACTCCCGCATCTGCAAAACTCTGCAGTCGTCCGTTAGAGGCCTCTGCGTATGCCATGCCGCATTGCACGCTGACCTGCCGGTACGCCAGTCGGGACCAGTAGGGACGGTGCAGTGTGCCTCTGAAGTTGCGTTTTGTGACATTATTTGTGTACTGAAGCGTCAGATGGCTCGCCGATTGGTAATCAATCCTGCTAATGTATTGTGATTGGTTGAGATGAAGTTACGAAGAAGCCTTCTTCGTGAAGATGGTATTGGTGTAGAAGACGAATCATTCGCATGTTTTCTGGTATCTGTTATAGTTCAGAAATATGAGCATAAGTTAGAAACAGATACTGTTGCAACACTAACACATAATGATCATGACAGGGATGATAATTACGAACAACTCATTGCAAACGGTAGTGCTGCGGCAAGTGCGGGAAGAGGCGATGGAAGCAGTGACAGTGAATATCAACTGTCTCCCAAGAAGAAGGTTAAAGTTGCAAGTATGATCACGGCGTTTGATGACAACACACTGGAGAACATGTACGATGATTATTACGTAAGAGGTTTCGACTCATACGACAAGCTTCTGAAAAGATACCCTAAACTGAAGTCTAAAAGCCATATTAAAAACATACTGGATTACGTGGCATAGAAAAGAGAAGGAAATACAGTTTTCAAAGGAAATCGTACCCTGCTGTTCAAGACCATCAAGGAGCGTGTAATGGCGAAATTCGATGAAGCGCGAGAATGCGGTTCCGCCGTTCATTATTGGCATTTACAACATTGGGCATTGGACGTAGCCAGAAATCTCGGGTGTACAAACTTTATAGCTTCACTAGGATTTATTACTAATTTGAAAAAGGAGTTTAGGATAACATCACGCCGTATCACTGTGCACCAAGCACGAAAAGATAATGATGACGAAGAAGAGCTGATTGAAAGAGCTCAAATGTTTGTTGCTGACGTCAATGAGCATATCACGAGAGAAAACATCGATATTAGTTCTGTATGGAACTGTGATCAGAGTCAGTTCAACTATGAACTTTCTTGTGACAGAACACTATCCATGAAAGGGGAGAGAAACACTGTCGCGATGTTTGCAATCAGTTAACTGTGCAACACATAGTTACACGATCGATGTTGCTATATCAATGGACGGACGACTGGCAGACAAACTCTATATTTGCTTCCACGAATCCAGTAGAAAGTTTGGACCCCGCGTGTCAAGGGAAATAGAAACGCGGTGCCCTCCAAATGTCGTCGTCGATTCAGGTGTGAGTGGGAAGATGACGAAACAACATCTGAAGACGTTTTTTCTGTCAGTTTTGAATCCACATTTGTCGAGAAAGTCATTAGTACTTTGTGACTCCTGGTCTGGACATAAGGATGAACGAGCACTACTGGAAGCATCTGGCGGAAAACGTGTAGATTTAAAAATCATTCCGCCTAAAACTACAAAATATGCACAACCTCTGGATGTGTATTTCTTCAGGCAATATAAAATATATGCCAAGAGAATAACAGACTTCATTAAACTACGCTCCAGTAATATGCAGCCGAAATTGCACGACAGATTCTTTATCATGAATACGCATTCTGTTATTTATAATCAGTTATCTGCGGGAGTATACAGACCAATGCCTCGTTACGCGTGGCAGAACGCTGGCTACGACATTGGTGAACCAGTGAACAACTTCAGAAGTGTCATTGACGTGGCGTTCAACACTGATATTATAATGATGATGACGATGAGGTTTGCGGGTGTGTAACTTGACAACGCATCAAAGTGTCATGCTGTTTGGGAAGTGAAGATTTATATGGAAAATTAACGACTTACGACACCGATGTCGAGAAGGTTTTGTATCACCAACGAACTATATAAATGTGCTGGGAGATTTTGTATCACCAACGAACTATATAAATATGCTGGGAGATTGTCGAAACTTAAGAAGTGAAACTAGACAAGACTTTCTTTCAGAACTTGACGAATAAGCGCACGCCATTCCTTGAGGATCTTTCCAACTGAAAAAGATTACCAGTTTTTTTATCATTCAGCAGCTGACAAGTGTCCCAAGATACAGGCAAGACACCAGTCACCAATCATTTGAGAAAGAAAACTTCTTAGCGAGCACAGACAGCTATTAACTGACGAGACAGAACCGAATATGAACATCAACTAATCAGTAAATTCGTATTAATTTACTTAAGAGATAAATTTTACACAAAAATGCACTTGAAAATAAGAGAAAAGAAAAACCGCTACTAATTTAATACTGCCAATTTTACGCATATTTCTGTCGTTTAATTTAGGGCGGAAAAGAGAAGGCAGAAGTTGCATATGAAACAAATACTGAATGGCTTTTGTGTTAAATCTTTAGTCTCTGTCACAGTGGCGTAACATACGGGTCCTTTTAGTGGTGAGAGTGTTTTGACTGAAAACATTTTGCAAAAAGTGCTCTCGTATTTACTTTGTAGCCGTAAGATAAATGAAACAGTTACATTAATAGTTTTTCAGTTAACTGCGAACTATCTTTGCGTGCTACAAAGGGATCCATCATGCAAGTTGGATGGTGAAAACGATATACGTATTGGAAAACTTTACACTCCTTGCTGTATCTGAATTGCGAACTCAAGAATAGACTGAAATATTTTTCTCTTTGTATTTTCCTTGCCACTGTGTATGTCGAAGTACGATCCTGTTTCAGAAACAAACTCTGTACCCGGATTTCAGAATTCTTTCAAAACTTCATGTGTATACATATCAAGCTGCCGCTAATGATGTCCCTCGTGTGACTTTACAAAAGATGGGTATCATTTATTTATTGTTCCTGCCCCTTGTTCTGTCATCTTAATCTTCTGAATCAAAAATGAACAGCCACTAGACTGAATCTTGTAGCAGAATCAACAGACGAAGACACATAATGATTCAAATAGGAATCAATCAGATCACAAAAATTATGACTAATGGGACTGGACTGCTCGAGTCAAATTAAATGTGAGTACATTTAAACATTGTGATTTGGGTGACAAATTCATCAAGACATCCTTATGAAAAGTCAACGCTTTACACCTAGTTACCAGACCAAACGTTGTAAATTATCCGACTGAGAAAGAAGATAGACATACAGGAGCAGTACCTGTACACACCTCAATTTGTGTCTGAGGATCCCCTTAAGCCGGCCTTGTGACCGAGCGGTTCTAGGCGCTACAGTCCGGAACCGCGATGCTGCTACGGTCGCAGGTTCCAAACCTGCCTCGGGCATGGATGTGTGTGATGTCCTTAGGTTGGTTAGGTTTAAGTAGTTCTAAGTCTAGGGGACTGATGTGTGTGTATGTTTTGTCTATTTCAGGAGGCCTTCTAGCGAAAAGCTTACGTATTTAGCCGTCTTTTTGTTGTTCCTGTATGCAACATCTCCGTTATTTGGTGAGTAGCAGTCAATCTTTTTCGTAATTTTGTTATGGATTTTTGATATAACGGAACACGTCGAAAACGGTTCTTCTGTTATTTCAGAGGCTTCATATATAGCTGTGAATTAATAGTTGATGCTTCTGTGGCGAAATATCCTCGAGGATGACACCATCTCTATCTCGTAAGACGTAAACCCTGGCCTTTTCTTTTCGGGTGACACCACACTAGTGACATCCTTTTCGTTCCTTGTTCAAAGTGATGCACCCAGGTTTCGTTACCTATAACTGTCTGCGTAAGAAAGCCTTTCCATTGGCCTCACACTGCTCCAACTATTCATACAAAATGGACAGACATAAATGTTATTTTGCTAAGTAGCGCATAGAACATCGAAATCGACACTAACATAAGTAATATATACACTCCTGGAAATGGAAAAAAGAACACATTGACACCGGTGTGTCAGACCCACCATACTTGCTCCGGACACTGCGAGAGGGCTGTACTAGCAATGATCACACGCACGGCACAGCGGACACACCAGGAACCGCGGTGTTGGCCGTCGAATGGCGCTAGCTGCGCAGCATTTGTGCACCGCCGCCGTCAGTGTCAGCCAGCTTGCCGTGGCCATCGCAGTCTTTAACACTGGTAGCATGCTGCGACAGCGTGGACGTGAACCGTATGTGCAGTTGACGGACTTTGAGCGAGGGCGTATAGTGGGCATGAGGGAGGCCAGGTGGACGTACCGCCGAATTGCTCAACACGTGGGGCGTGAGGTCTCCACAGTACATCGATGTTGTCGCCAGTGGTCGGCGGAAGGTGCACGTGCCCGTCGACCTGGGACCGGACCGCAGCGACGCACGGATGCACGCCAAGACCGTCGGATCCTACGCAGTGCCGTAGGGGACCGCACCGCCACTTCCCAGCAAATTAGGGACACTGTTGCTCCTGGGGTATCGGCGAGGACCATTCGCAACCGTCTCCATGAAGCTGGGCTACGGTCCCGCACACCGTTAGGCCGTCTTCCGCTCACGCCCCAACATCGTGCAGCCCGCCTCCAGTGGTGTCGCGACAGGCGTGAATGGAGGGACGAATGGAGACGTGTCGTCTTCAGCGATGAGAGTCGCTTCTGCCTTGGTACCAATGATGGTCGTATGCGTGTTTGGCGCCGTGCAGGTGAGCGCCACAATCAGGACTGCATACGACCGAGGCACACAGGGCCAACACCCGGCATCATGGTGTGGGGAGCGATCTCCTACACTGGCCGTACACCACTGGTGATCGTCGAGGGGACACTGAATAGTGCACGGTACATCCAAACCGTCATCGAACCCATCGTTCTACCATTCCTAGACCGGCAAGGGAACTTGCTGTTCCAACAGGACAATGCACGTCCGCATGTATCCCGTGCCACCCAACGTGCTCTAGAAGGTGTAAGTCAACTACCCTGGCCAGCAAGATCTCCGGATCTGTCCCCCATTGAGCATGTTTGGGACTGGATGAAGCGTCGTCTCATTCGGTCTGCACGTCCAGCACGAACGCTGGTCCAAGTGAGGCGCCAGGTGGAAATGGCATGGCAAGCCGTTCCACAGGACTACATCCAGCATCTCTACGATCGTCTCCATGGGAGAATAGCAGCCTGCATTGCTGCGAAAGGTGGATATACACTGTACTAGTGCCGACATTATGCATGCTCTGTTGCCTGTGTCTATGTGCCTGTGGTTCTGTCAGTGTGATCATGTGATGTATCTGACCCCAGGAATGTGTCAATAAAGTTTCCCCTTCCTGGGACAATGAATTCACGGTGTTCTCATTTCAATTTCCAGGAGTGTATATGGGATGCCATGCGTCTTCTCTGCGCTGGCCGAAGCTGGTCTGCGACTGTATAATCATCCATCGCGACCAGATAACGTGACACAAAGATCACAGCACGTAGGGTAAGTTCGGAGAGTCGGAAAACTTTTCTTCTTGAGCACAAAATTTGTATGCTTTTCAACTGGCAGCATGTTCGCGTGGAGTGTTATATCAGCTTAAGTACGATATATTACTGAGGCACTGCCACTTAAAATGGAATAGACATGATTAAATGAAAATACAGATGATTGGTCCATCTCACCCACACCAGTGTACTGGGAGAGATGGACCTATGGAAGAAAAGAGTCAATCACATTTTCACCGTTTTACTTGGAATATGTTGTAATGAATACAGAATTTTACTACTAAATATTTTAGCCCAAAACAAATCTTAATTAAACATTGCCTTTTCCAATGAGTTTCGTTTTGTTCTAACATTAGCGTCTCTTCCTCTCACCACAGCAATTGTACTTATTACGAACTGTTGGACAACTTTCATGTGATCATCGTGAACAAGAATCACGCTGAATTCAATCGGCATTTTTATTAGTTTCGCAGTAGTTTTCACCATATCCAACACATTCATCCTCATCCCATCCATTACGGTTATTTTCGTAATCTTCTACAATATCTGCATCTGATGAACACGGTGGGCTATTTGCAGCATTTTTCTTTTTTAGCTTCTTCAGTCTGTTGCTCTCTTCACTAGTGTTTCCCCTTGGTATCTTTTTGTGCCTTTTTTGTTTCCTTTTTTCATCCTTCCTTTTATTAACAGTTTCAAAATTTCCACCAGATTTTAGCGTTTTGGATACTGTTGCTGCCTTACTCTTCAAAATGGTTGGTTTTATCAGTAGAAGGAACAGGTGATATTTCTTGCTAAAGTTTTTTCTATGTTGAGTTGGTGGTAGTCAGTTTTGAGGTGGTAATTTTGGAAATTTTAAGTTTTGTAGAAATGGAGCCCGAATTTGAATTGTGCAGTTAACGTTGTTCTTTTGATGTGCTTGCGATCAGCAGGTCTCTAGATGAGCTTCGAAATGGTTGGCTGGCCTTTATTTTTTTAATTTATTTTTTATTTACAAGTGAAGTTCCGTAGGACCAAACTGAGGAGCAAATCTCCAAGGTCATGGAACGTGTCAGTCCATGAAATTACAAAATAAATGTAATACCAGATAAAAATAAAATGTTTATGAACCCGAGAAAAGTTAAGCCATAAGTTTAAGTAAACGCAATCAGCAATACAACAACAACCAGCTTCATTTTCCAAGGAACTTCTCGACAGAATAGAAGGAGTGACCCATGAATAAACTCTTGTTTCCATTTTAAAACTCGTGGATTACTGCTAAGAAAATGGTTCAAATGGCTGTGAGCACTATAGGACTCAACATCTATGGTCATCGGTCCCCTAGAACTTAGAACTACTTAAACCTAACTAACCGAAGGACAGCACACAACACCCAGCCATCACGAGGCAGAGAAAATCCCTGACTCCGCCGGGAATCGAACCCGGGAACCCGGGCGTGGGAATCGAGAACGCTACCAGACGACCACGAGATGCGGGCTACTGCTAAAACTTTTGAATTATAGTGGTAGCTTACTGAAAATGGATGCAGCAGTATACTGCACACCTTTCTGCACAAGAGTTAAGGATGTCCGATCCAAATGCAGGTTTGATTTCTGCCGAGTATTAACTGAGTGAGAGCTGCTTATTCTTGGGAATAAGCTAATACTGTTAACAAAATATGTCAGTAAGGAGTACGTATGTGTGAGATTCTGCTCTCCCCTTAGCTGTCACAGACATATCATCCGACTTACAAGCCCAGTCTGAGATTATGGCCATCTTAAGTGGGATTATTGAATATGCTTTGAAGCAACATTTAATTGTGCTTTACCTCTCTCATATTAAAACAGGCTGTCCGTCTCTCCCAAATAACAGTGGCACATCTATCCCTAGTGCCTTGGAGAGATGGACGACCCCAACTTTTAGCTGTAAGTATCGAATTTGGTGGCCATTTTGGTTTACTTTCATGCCTATACATTTGTCAAGCTCGCAATAAAAAAGTGCATCAGTTTTTTGCAAACTAAGCCTTAACACTAAAATTATGTAACTACGTGGTAAAAGGAGGAGGAGGAGACTAGTGTCTAACGTCCCGTCAACAACGAGGTCAATAGAGACGGAGCACTAGCACGGATTAGGGAAGCATGGAGGAGGAAATCGGGCGTGCCCTTTTAAAGGAACCATCCCGGAATTTGTCTGAAACGGTTTAGGGAAATCACTGGAAACCTAAATCAGAATGGCCGGAGATGCGATTGAACCGTCGTCCTCCCGAATGCGAGTCCAGCGTGCTAACCACTACGCCACATCGCTCAGTATGGTAAAAAATTCCGACTTTACAGAACGGAGAATGTGATTTTTCTCCAGAATTAACACGAAAATGACAGGAGCACTTTTGCACCACACATGCTCACGAAAGAGCTTCTAAACGAGTAGCGGCACATTTGTGAAATACGCTACTGGTCTGTCTCAAAAATGATTCAAATGGCTCTGAGCACTATGGGACCTAACATCTGAGGTCATCAGTCCCATGGACTTAGAACCTAACTAACCTAAGGACAGCACACACATCCATGTCCGAGGCGGGATTCGAACCTGCGACCGTAGCAGCAGCGCGGTTCCGGACTGAAGCACCTAGAACCGCTCGGCCACAACGGCCGGCGGTCCGTCTCACTCAGTGGTCCAACCCTCTGTACTTACCCTATAAACTTCACGCAGGGGCTGTTACGTCACATGCACGGCCACGACGTGGACCTTCGCGGCACGCGGCCCGACATGCCACCCCGCCGCGCTCTCTGGTGGACAAAGAAGAGCGGCGCCCTTTGTGGCTGGCAGATGAGCTGCAACTCAGGCGGCGTGTGACGCGGGCGGCGCAGCTGCAGCCTGCGAGCGCAACAGACGCCCGGCGCCCCGTAATCCCTGGTGATTACGCTGACTCACGCCCCCTCGGTCGCTCTCCAGGGGCTTCGCGGCTCATCTAATGATAAAGGCTGCCGGTCAAAAGGATTCGCAGCCGTTTACGTTCAGTAGCGCCAAAGATCGCCAAGAGGATACGTCAGCAAAAGTGCAAACGTCGTACCGGAGGCAGGGAATGTAGAAAATCAAAATTAAAATCTCGTCGCCAGTGTGGTCACAAGAGAAGATTGGTAAGCTGGGACTCAATAGTAGTGGGGTGGCTATCTCGTGTGCCTTTTTAAAGAAAAAAAAACAACTAAAAAACCACGCTGAACATAAATCTCAATCAACGTGGATTCACAGTCGCAGTGTAACGTGCCCTTAGAAAAATTTATAATGACTGTACTGGTAAACCTATGCGTTATTTGATTTTCAAACAGTTGAGCAAAACTTAACGTACTCAGACATTTCGCTCTTTACCTATTCTGATCAACACGAAACTGACACACAGTATCTTTAGCGCAACGCAATCTGACTTTCAATAATCCCTACAAAAGAATGGCGCTGACTAACAATAACCTATAACTTTCATGAATCACTTACCTCACAAAAATCTTCGTTACTCAAACTAATGCAAAACAGCGTGCGCCAATACTGCCAGCTAAATAAAAGATTCTAACTACTGAAGGCACTAACTACGGATAGGCATAGTTAGCAACTGAAAGATTTTGATAGAGAACAAACACTGTATATACCTTAATAGTGTTCAAAAGTGATAATGTATATATCAGTTCATGACATCCAGTCTTACAAATTTCCTTTTTCTGACGGTCACACGTCCAGATCGTCCGCTCTCAAAATTCTGCCATTTCTCTCCCCACATCCACCACTGCAGGCGGCTCACCTCCAACTGCGCAACGCTACACGCTGTTCCCATCCAACTGCCCATCACTACAATAGCAAATATTCCAACTATGCAAACCAGTCACAGACTGCACACACCACAGTCAGTAATTTTCATACAGAGCGCTATGTGGCGTTACCAACGTAAAAACCTAAACAGCCTACTCACAGCAGTAAATGGACAAACATGATTTTTCACTGTAAGCGCTTTTTATTTGAAATAAACATTTTATTTCATTGTTAATACCTGCAACAATTCCTCCTCATATAAATCTGCAGGCTTTTGTGTTCGTTGTCATTGATGACAGACTTCTGAGCTGTTAGGCCGTGTCGTATTCCTCTGCAAACTTCTTCAGTATACGATGTGTGAATCTATCTTCTAGGACCTTCTTCAGGAATCTAGTGGTTGGATAGTTATTCAGTGGAATAGTAAAGATCCCAGCAGAGAGATTTAAAAGTCGAGTATTGAGGAAGTCTGAACAGGAAAAATGAGACAGCCTAACGGCTCACAAGACTTCATCATAAATTCTTTATTAGTTATTACATCAGTTATGGTTATCCCGTTGGAAAGAAAAAGATAGTTACCTGTCTTTTGCAACTGATTGCCTTTCCTACCGAAAATTCACCTATTCATAAAAGGCATCATCATTGGTCTATAAAATGAACGTTAATTATATGCATGTTGTTGTTGTTGTGGTCTTCAGTCCTGAGACTGGTTTGATGCAGCTCTCCATGGTACTCTATCCTGCGCAAGCTTCTTCATCTCCCAGTACCTACTGCAACCTACATCCTTCTGAATCTGCTTAGTGTATTCATCTCTTGGTCTCCCTCTACGATTTTTACCCTCCATGCTGCCCTCCAATGCTAAATTTGTGATCCCTTGATGCCTCAAAATATGTCCTACCAACCGATCCCTTCTTCTAGTCAAGTTGTGCCACAAAGTTCTCTTCTCCCCAATCCTATTCAATACCTCCTCATTAGTTACGTGATCTACCCACCTTATCTTCAGCATTCTTCTGTAGCACCACATTTCGAAAGCTTCTATTCTCTTCTTGTCCAAACTGGTTATCGTCCATGTTTCACTTCCATACATGGCTACACTCCATACAAATACTTTCAGAAACGACTTCCTGACACTTAAACCTATATTCGATGTTAATAAATTTCTCTTCTTCAGAAACGCTTTCCTTGCCATTGCCAGTCTACATTTTATATCCTCTCTACTTCGACCATCCTCAGTTATTTTACTCCCTAAATAGCAAAACTCCTTTATATGCATATTGTTATGCAATTTACACTACTAACACTTAAATGATTGTAATCTACGAAGGTCCTTCAATAAGTAATGCCCCACATTTTTTTTTCTCAGAATATATTTATTGTTAAGAGTCAAAATTTGGTGATAATATACATGAACATGTCTTGTCCATGTCCTGTTTTTCTACGTAGTCTCCATCACGTTATGTGGCCGTACGCCAACGTCGTGCAAGAGCACGTATTCCCTGGCGGTAAAAGCTCTTGTCCTGTAGGTGTAGCCATGTTTTCACTGCACGACTGACACACTCGGTGTCTACAAAGTGTGTTCCCCGTAGAGAATCTTCAAGCGGCCCTAAGAGATGAAAGTCCGAGGGTGCCCGGTGTGGACTGTAGGATCGATGGGCCAATGATGTCCAGTGGCTTTGGCAGGAGCTCCCGTGCGTGGCTGATCATGGAGCTCTGTTTCTGCATTTCCCGAGGCTGTAACTTTCTTTACCCATCTCCCTACTGTATTCCTATCAGCTGCAGCCATAAACTGTGTCATACACTGCGCACAAATTTTTATGGATGATCACCACGGTTTCATTTTCTGCACACAAGAATTCAATAATAGCACGCTGCTTGTAACGTGGGTCGTATGTGGACGTCATTTTGACGCTGTACTACGGCTCTGCCATCAACCAGAACGGTTCGAAACTTCGCCGGCGCACAGAAAAAAAACATCAAATGTGAAGCACCAACAAGGACGTTTGTCTATGTGTGTTAATGCCTTTTTAAAAAAATGTGAAGCATTACCTATTGAACGACCCTCCTATAACTCATATTTATGTACAGCTGTGTTGTGCTCGTTGGCTCCTGTGTGGTCACTGGATGAACACAATAAAGTTTCCAGTTAACTCAAAGTCACAAATTGGAGTTGTGGTGCCAACATGAGAGCCAAGGAGCACACGAAAATAATAGCATATATAACAGTAATCTTACACAGATCCCAGACCAAAATAGGCATTTTCATCTTGGGTCGGTTTCATGTAAGTTGAAAGATGCCCCCTACCCCCCAATTACTACAACATGATCAGTAAATTTACCCATGATATTCTCCAGAAGTCCTCTGAACTGCTCTGTCACTAATTCTCCTGTGATAGATGGTGTATGAAAGTATCCTTTTACCATGTGTGACTCACCTTTGACATTCACTTTTATCCGTATTATTTAGCACTCGGAATCTGCAATAATCTTGCAGTGTAGTAATGGAGTAATAATCGAGTCTCTTCCGACATCGCCGTCTGTAACTAACTTACCCTTACAATAAACATACCAAATTCAGTGTAGCATTTCCCTGTCTTTCACTTCTGCTTAAAATCAGCTTTCTTTTCTTAGTACTTTGTAAGTGACAGTGAAATCGCAGAAGGCTTCAAGAAATTGTCTGTTGGCATAGCCATGGACTACAGTTGCATGAGATATGGTGTAAACATGGAGAGAATGAGAAAGAAGGAAAATATTAAAAACAGGAAACTGTAACGTGCTTAGAACATTTACCGCACAAATTTTTTCTTGTAACTCTACGTATCCAATGTCTGTTGTTTTCGTAAGTAATGCACTGCCGGTATAGTGTGGACGTCATGTGACCAGTGAGTCTGGCACCTACTGTATAGGGAACGAAATGAACTATGTGCCACAGTGCAATATTTTGTATGTAAATTAAGAATTAAACGTGTTGCAGCAGCCAATTAAACATTAACATGTTAAAGCAATTTAAGTAACGGTAAAGGTCATGTCATGGTGAAAGTCAATTGCGAACTGTAAATCTGCGCAGACGGTCAGAAACGCATCATTTAGTTTTAAGGATACCTCTGTTAGAGAAGAAAAGTGCGATAGTGCGTACCTGACTAGCGATCACTCTGTCTCTGGTTGAGCAGTCGCACAGTGTACCGTAAAGATTGGACGTCCGCGAACGAACGGGTCTACATCTATATTCGACATCTACCTTTATACTCCGCAAGCCACCCAACGGTGTGTGGCGGAGGGCACTTTACGTGCCACTGTCATTACCTCCCTTTCCTGTTCCAGTCGCGTATGGTTCGCGGGAAGAACGACTGTCTGAAAGCCTCTCTAATTTTACATTCGTGATCTCCTCGGGAGGTATAAGTAGGGGGAAGCAATATATTCGATACCTCATCCAGAAACGCACCCTCTCGAAACCTGGCGAGCAAGCAACACCGCGATGCAGAGCGCCTCTCTTGCAGAGTCTGTCACTTGAATTTGTTAAACATCTCCGTAACGCTATCACGGTTACCAAATAACTCTGTGACGAAACGCGCCGCTCTTCTTTGGATCTTCCCTATCTCCTCCGTCAACCCGATCTGGTATGGATCCCACACTGATGAGCAATACTCAAGTATAGGTCGGACGAGTGTTTTGTAAGCCACCTCCTTTGTTGATGGACTACAATTTCTAAGGACTCTCCCAATGAATCTCAACCTGGTACCCGCCTTACCAACAATTAATTTTATATGATCATTCCACTTCAAATCGTTCCGCACGCATACTCCCAGATATTTTACAGAAGTAACTGCTACCAGTGTTTGTTCCGCTATCATATAATCATACAATAAAGGATCCTTCTTTCTATGTATTCGCAATACATTACATTTGTCTATGTTAAGGGACAGTGGCCACTCCCTGCACCAAGTGCCTATCCGCTGCAGATCTTCTAATGCTGCAACTTCTCTGTATACTACAGCATCATCCGCGAAAAGCCGCATGGAACTTCCGACACTATCTACTAGGTCATTTATATATATTGTGAAAAGCAATGGTCCCACAACACTCCCATGTGGCACGCCAGAGGTTACTTTAACGTCTGTAGACGTCTCTCCATTGATAACAACATGCTGTGTTCTGTTTGCTAAAAACTCTTCAATCCAGCCACACAGCTGGTCTGATATTCCGTAGGCTCTTACTTTGTTTATCAGGCGACAGTGCGGAACTGTATCGAACGCCTTCCGGAAGTCAAGAAAAATAACATCTACCTCGGAGCCTGTATCTAATATTTTCTGCGTCTCATGAACAAATAAAGCAAGTTGGGTATCACACGATCGCTGTTTCCGGAAGATGTGCTGGAATCCCAAGGCTACAGGATCTAGGAGATTCAATCTGTCAAGGCACGAATACTAAGGAGAGTTAACCTAGACCTCTGATCATTACATTCCTCTAGTAAAGACCATCCTATAGCCACTGAGAAATTCGCCTAACATTTTAAACAGCTCGAAGATTCCGAATTTCAACATCCTACGACTAAATGATAAGAAGTGAATCTTCCAGGCCTCCCTAAGGAAAAACTCCCAGAAGCAAGGGTGACCTAACCTGCAGAAATCTCACCTGGATGCCTCACAAGAAACCATTCCTGCTTCAGCCAACAAAGGCAAGCAGCTCTACTGCGCGATAAATTGTCACCAGGCCGTAGAACAAAGGCGCAGAGCATGGGCAACAAGAAGAAAAATATTTATAGTTGAATTTTAATTTTTCATTTCTTGTTAAATTAAAGAAACAACATCAAAGAATCAGAAATAGCAGAAAGAGACCATTTTAAAAATAAAATACTAAATTTGGAAGGCTTTCAAAGCAGAAGATATAAAAAAGAATCCGGAACAACATGGACAGAAGAAAGAAAGAGACTCCATGGGTAGAAAATGAGGGAATACTGGAGAAATACGAACGAACAAAGGAAGAAGAGGAGCTGAAGCTGTTAACGTGATCTAAGTTGGTCAATACAATTGTAAAAATAATAATAATAATAAAAAAAACCTATACAACTGATTTTTTCCACTGCGTAATTTCGTTATTGAGCAACATTTGGAGAAGAAATTAAGCTCTTTAGCGGAGTGTGGATTCATTTGAAACATTTGCAAATTAAAAAATCTGCGCCAGGGGGAGGGCGGGGGGGGGGGGGGGGAGAAGGAGGGTGGGAAGAGGCCTCGAGCCTGGGACCTTTCTGCATATGATCCTTGTGTCCCTATTCGACACAGAGTTTTAGTGTGTCAGGAAGATTCAGATTAACACAGCTCAAGTTTCGGATTGTCACAACTCCTCTTCTGCAGAGTGAAAATTCATTCTGGAAACCATCTCCAACGCTGTGGCTAAGCTATTTCAGCATTATATCCTTTCTTCCAGGAGTGCTGCTTCCAAAGGTAAGCAGGAGAACTACTCTGAAGTTTCGAAGCCAGAAGAGAGGCACTGGCGGAAGTGAAGCTGTTTGTCGCGGAGTCCGTCTTGGATAGCTCAGTCGGTTGAGCACCTGACCGCGGAAGACAAAGATTGTAGGTTCGGCCCCGGTCCGGTACGCTATTAATCTTCCAGTAAATTTTATGTCTTTCTCTTGGTGTTTATGAGGTTTCAGTATTAAAACAGTAGTTGTTTTATGATACCCTTCTTCCAATCTGTCAGAGAAAAAAAATTTGAAACGTCTTTAATGTCTCGAACACATTTGAGGATGAAATGATGGCTGCGCCTTCCTGTTTTTATAAACACCACCTCTATGTATTATCTTGATTTTGCATGCATTTTAGTGGGATAGCGGAAGAAAAATTTCCACAAATGTGACTGACAATATGTGACTGATAACTTAAGCCATTCGAACTGCCCTCACTGCATTAATATACCACTGAAAGGCATAGCAATGTCACCATTGCGCTTCTTGCACCATCTTCAATATAATATCTTGTTGACTTTACTACAGGGTGCGAATCAGGCCCAGGTTATCAGACTAACGACACACCAGCTCCAATCGGGCTTTATTCAAACCAAGCTTCAAAATTAGATGCATTTATATCATTAAAAATTTAACGCACACCAGAAAGCACCTGAGAGAGAGAGAGAGAGAGAAAGGGAGCAAGAGTGTGAGTGGCCCTCTCAGCAGCAGAAAAAATTGCCGAAAAACTCTCATTGTTGGCACCAGGGCTCAACCTGTCCTGCATTAACAACACGTTGTACAATCGTTAACATTAAATGTATGTACATCAATTACATGATCATGTGCGCTCATGATACAAAGTGCTCATGATCGATATTATGAGTATGAAGGTAAAATAACCTCTACAATTTCCAGATTGAAATAATATCTAACATGTAATCTCTAATGGAAGAAAAACTGTTAAAATAGAGCTACTTTCCCCCGGAAACTCTCCGCAGATTGCAACATTTTCGTTGTTAACGGATATATAATCGCATAAACACTATGCAGAAATGATTTTATGCTGTCTTCAGAAGTTTTTCGTTTTTCTTTATGTTTCTTCTGAATGACGTTTGCCGCACTGGTTATCGTTTGTTGGATAAAAATATTTTTTCGTAGTAGTTTCTCCACTACAGCTTAATTCAAGTTGTCTAGCCATTTATGGGTGTCTAAATACACACCGTGTGTAACAAACAAATATAGAACAATCGTTGACTGTTTAGTCAATAGAATATAAAAATAAAAAGACACCTTACCTAAAATAATCCATTAACTGGACATATTATGTTAAGGATTCGCCTAATATATAATAAAATTATACATAAGAAGATTTGAAAAGTAGCAGGCATACATTAAGCAATAATATCGTACAATAAAATATTTTGCTGTATTACTGTACGTTAAAATTAACAACATGACTCCAACTGTCTTCCTGAAAGTTGTGACATAACATACCACTTGAAAGAACAAAATGGTTCAAATGGCTCTGAGCACTATGGGACTTAACATCTATGGTCATCAGTCCCCTACAACTTAGAACTACTTAAACCTAACTAACCTAAGGACAGCACACAACACCCAGCCATCACGAGGCAGAGAAAATCCCTGACCCCGCCGGGAATCGAACCCGGGAACCCGGGCGTGGGAAGCGAGAACGCTACCGCACGACCACGAGATGCGGGCCTTGAAAGAACAAGAGCATAGTTAGACAGTGTACAATGACAATATAGGGCAACTGATTACAGATATACCCAAGAAGCAGGACGTATCAGAATAATCTTTGTACGACGTGAGCAGTAACGAGGAACAACACGTGATTCGGATTCCACGCTAAACTGTAGGTCCCAATTCCCCTGTTGAATAAGTGAGGTAGCTTGGGGACATGCAAGTCACCAAGGTGGCGACCGACTGAAAGACTTGAAACTGCTCATTGAACGACACAAAATTCATGTTATTATTACCCAGGATAGTGGCATAATGAGTGAATTCATGACTGGGAAGGAAAGGAACGTTATCTTTCCGTGTGCGGGGTTCATGTTCATATCAAGGTTTCTCTTAGTGTAGGAAGAGCTTATACTTTCTTAGTTACAAGTTCTTACCTTAACAATGTAATATGATAAAATTTTTGTGAACAGTTTCTTTCACAGAACATACAATAATAAATAATAGGCGAGTTCATATACAGCTTTCCATTTTTCTCTTTAGGACTGGCAGTAATGAAGGCTCATCCGGATGAAATTGTGAACAATAATAATTAAACGTAGAATTTCTTGTGAGTATTATTTTAACATGGCATGCCACGATAGACATAAGTTTACGCGCAGTTTCGTA
Source organism: Schistocerca serialis cubense (assembly GCF_023864345.2). Lineage (NCBI taxonomy): Eukaryota > Metazoa > Arthropoda > Insecta > Orthoptera > Acrididae > Schistocerca > Schistocerca serialis. The sequence goes on along the minus strand of NC_064638.1, from coordinate 1,230,167,127 downwards.
TTTTCCTCTTTAACAATGGCAGTCATATGTTAACGTAAGCATGACGATAAAGTGAAAAAGAAAACTTCCCCCGAAGTCAGGAACCCTGTTACTTGTATATAATTATAGATTTCAAAACACTGTGTGAAAGTCTTAGCGTAAAGTAGTCTGTTTTGGTACGAGGGTCATTTCAAAAATTCCGCAAGCTGCTCATGCTCAACCGTTGGGGCAGCAAGATCAAGTTGAAATTTATGTTCGTTGTGTGCAAGACTTTAAACATGATGGTCTTGTCTGTGTTTGCTGGTTCGCGTGTGTGTATTTCGTGAGTAATTCAGTTTTAAAATGGAGGGTGAAACGGACACATAGCGACCACCGTTCTTACATCAGAATCGAATCACTGCGTAGAAAGAATCCAACGGAAATTGACAGTGCTTTGGGAGGTGTGTTGGAATGTGTAGCGTATTGTAGTACAGCTTCATTTTAGTTTGCTCGTTTCCGTGAACGTCGGGCAATCACTAAGGACAACTCAAGACGTGGAAAGCCATCAACTGCAACAGACTACGCGTCTCAGTTCATTGTTAACAACTTTTTGAGGGAGGATCGACGAAAAATATGTGAGGAAATCGCGTATAAGGTCAGAATGTCTATGACTTCAGTTTACAGAAACATTACTGTAAAGCTAAAGATGAGAAAATTTTTGCCCGATGGGTTCTGCATGATCTGAGTGAAGAGCAGAAAGTGGGTCGCAAAAGAATTGCAGAGGTATTGCTTCAATGTTATCGAACAGAAGGAGAACAGTTTCTGAAAAGTACTGTTGCACTTCAGGAAACCTGAATACGAGATTTTGAACCAGAACTGATGTGTCATTTATCACAATGGAAAAGTTTCTACGCTACACACCCGAAAAAATTCCGCTAAACACAATGACACAATGAAAGTTTATACGGGCAATTTTCGCAGTTAATACTATGGAGAAACCAGAAAAAGTGAGGAAGCGTGAAATAAAACTACTTAGAACAAAAAGTACATCAAACCTCAAAAACAGAAGCATGTGGTAATAAGAAAGAAGATTAAATACCCACTGGTGATGGTGTAACTTCAACGAAATATGCCTGCTTCAGAATAAGAAGAAAATGTTTTGGCTCAAGGAGGATGTAGTTCGAACTTCAACCTGTAACACTACAGTAAAATAGCCAGTATTTCTCTTCTGATTAATTATGCTTTGCATAAAGTGTATTTGCTTTAATATGTGGTCTTGATGTTTCATACTATGTTTTATATTTACTGATTAACTGGTTTGATTGCATTTTGGAAATGGATGACTTGTGGTTAAATAATTTTGTACAGATTTGTTAATACGGTTAAATGCAATGTTTACTTCAAAATGTTTACTTGCTACTTTGTATCTGTTGATCCACACTTAGGAATTTTGGTTTATATCAAGTTAAAACCTGTTGTACTTCCCCTCTGTAACGAAAGTGAGTTAGCGCGCGCCAAACGTGTTTTGTGCCAGTATCCACCGCGCCAAAGTCTCAGGTGGATGGATGCATTAATTATTATGCCCTGTTACTGGGAATTGTCTTAAAAATCGGAGAACGTCGCTATTAAGAATATGAGAGAGCTTACCTCTTCCAGCAGTAAATCCGTCTTCCTTGATGTACTCGCCACCACATTGCGCAATCGCTGTGATGAAGTGGAGGATTTATAGAAGTGTAAAGTGAAGGATCAGCACTTCAATGTTTATACAATACAAGGTAACTCATACCAAAATTTATGTACCTACCTTGATTTGTTCCTCACTAAGATACCTCTCAGGATCCTCTCCTTTTTGAACTATGATTTCCGAGTGTCCATGTTGTGAAAAATGAATGTCACAAAGTAAAACAGTTTATTTGAAATTTAATAAAAAGGAGTATTTAAATTTGGTAAAGTTGAGGGAGGTAGTAAGTGTAGCTTTGTGAAAGCCTCCCAGTATTTGAGATATATCAATTTAAAGTTTTGTGGACGTCTAAAACCATTTGCTTAATTACTGACTTTAAAAGACTGTGATGATAACAAAAAGGAAATATACTATTTTGAGGTTGGTTTCAAATTAAATGTTATCAAAGATTGGTTTGAAATGCTTTTCCTGGTAAATAACTTTGTGGTGCAGACTGTTGAAGTAGTACAAAAGGTGAGTCAGTGTTTAAGAAAGTGTGTCAGTTTGCTTTCAACTGTGATAAAGATTAAAGGCCCCCACTGTTGAAAATATTCAAAATGCACGAGGATACTGGTTAAAAGAAAATGCAAACTGATATAGAAATTTATGTAGAATTTTGTGCTCATTATATGTGTGTTAAGAGGTGTTATATCAGTTTATGAGCACCGACTTACTGTTTTCTCCTACTGAGGGTAAAGTTAATAGAAGTATTACTATTTACGAAATCAGTTACTTCATTGCTTTTAAAGAGTAGTGTGATTATCTATGCTAGTGACCTTTGTTTAAATTTAAACTGTGTATAAAGTATCTGATAACATGAGACTAAGTCTATGCATAGCTTACAGTTTAGTATCGACCAGCATTTATAGTGTTAATGAGGTTGCTCAGATTGACAAAGAATTTAGTATTTAAGAGTGTAACAGTGTCTGTTGTGTTTGTGAGGATAGATTTGTTTTTTTAAGGCTGTTAGCACCCACTTTAGCATTTTTATATGCTTGTGACTGGGTTCATTGCACTTTCATACGAGAAAAATATAGGCTGTGTCTTTCCACTAAAAGCAGTTTACTTTGTCTTTAAAAGAAATGTTACACATTTCTATGCCTAATTAGGCTGGCGACTGTATTCTTTATCATTTGAGCAGTCTGAATAGTTAAAACAGTTTCTAAATTAAATCTGTTACTTTCTGTGTGATTTTCGTAAAGTTAATTTCATGTCCGATAGGTTATACCCTTTAGCATTTCACTGTCAAATCCACAAAAGTCCTCAGGCAGGGTAATATCATACTGCTTCTAAATACCATAACTGGTTAATAAATTAGTATCAGAACACCTAAATGAGAAGCAGTAAGAGTGTTATAAACCTTGAGATGAATACTCTTTAATAAAAGTGGAATGGTTTGCGTGCCAAAGGCCATTCATATGAGTAAGAGAGTGTTCATGATATTCGGTACAGTCCCTATAGGTCTGAACACACCTGTGATGGAAACGCGGACCTACACAGCGCCACTGTAAATAAAAGATGGCGGCGCGGCGTATCCTGTCACGGTCGCCACTCGCCAGTGCAGCAGGCAGCAGGCAGCGGGGCTGGGATGGGATATCGGCGGGCCGGCACGCGCTCCGCCCTTCCAATAACTCCGCAGCCAGCAGCCAGCAGCCAGCCACTTGGCTCGTAATGAGCGCTAAGGGAGCGCTGCTCCGCTCTCCATTCGCTCAGTTATTGGCCAGCTGCCTGCAGAGACTCGCTGTACTGCCTTAGGTGCAAGCGATCTCGGCGACGAGAGATGGTGTGCAGGAGGGCACGAATCACTGTGACTTCCACTCATGATGCCTTTTAAAGACACACATGCTTATGTATGTGTACAAGCATAGATCTACCGAGTGAGGTGGCGCAGTGGTTATCACACTGGACTTGCATTCGGGAGGACGACAGTTAAATCCTGCGTCCAGCCATCCTGATTTAGTTTACTATCAAAAACAGTCTTTATTTATTACAGTGACTGGTTTCGACCACTACTGTCGTCATCTTCAGACCAATGAGTAAGAACCTTCTTCTCGTGGTAAATCACTATTAGTCACCGTAATAAATAAATTCTGATCAAGACTGTTTTTGATAGTAAATATTTGTAACACATTGATCACTGTTCACTCCCACAATGAATTCATCCTGATTTAGGTTTTCCATGATTTCCCTAAATCGCTTAAGACAAATGTCAGGATGGTTCCTTTTCCTTTGAAAGGGCACAGCCGACTTCCTCCCCATCCTTCCCTAATCCGATGAGACCGATGACCTCGCAGTTTGGTCTCCTCCCCAAATCAACCCAACCCATAGAGCCAAACATGTAGTAAAACACTTATCAGAACAAAAATACATTAATACAGGGGTCCTGCAAGGTAGCATATTAGGACCAATACTATTCCTGGTTTACATCAGTGATTTTCCTCATAGTGTTACTCATGGTGAAAAAATTCTCTTCGCCGATGACACCAATTTTATAGTCACTGAGAAAACAAGAGAACTCGTTGCAGAGAAAGCAAATGAAGCTCTCAAGGAAGTTTACAATTGGTCAATAAGCATAAAAGTGACATTGAAACATTGAACATAAAGAAAACGAATGCCATGAATTTCAGATTGAAGAGGGATAACGACAACGTTAAATTAAATGTAGATGGCACCTCTGTAGACTGTGTAACAAATGCAAAATTTCTGGCAATGAATATTGATTCTCAGTTGAAGTGGTGTAATCACACAAATGTACTTGTAAACAGAGTGTCATCAGCATTTTATGCCCTTAGAATCCTATCATCAGTGTGTAACATGCAGTGTCTTTTAGTTACAAACTATTCATATGTACACTCAATTCTTAGCTATGGCATTCGTTTTTGGGGAACGAATGCACAAAATATGAACACAATTTTCAAACTCCAGAAAAGAGCCATAAGACTCATAACCAAAAATGATAGTCGAGTTCATTGTTAAGATCTGTTCAAAACACTGGGAATTTTAACTGTTCTGTGTGAATACATTTACCAGTCAGCTGTACACATCAAAAACAGCATTGGTAATTACTGCACAGACAGCTCTGTAAATGACCATGCAATAAGAGATAGACTCAACGTACATTTACCAAGAAAAAATAAACATAAAACTCAAAAGGCAGCAAAAAAGTACCTGTTATGCAATACATTTTATACATTGAAGGATTACTTAGATAAAACAGAGTAGGGGTTTGGTAAAAAATGTTATACAAATAAATAATAATAATGATTACAAAACATACAGCATTCCACCACATAACACCTTCACACTATGTATTTTTCCTTCTTTTTTTCATTCTCTAGAAAAACGTACCCCAAGCTGTGCGCTGCACAATACTAATAACTCTTCCTCTTTCTGAGCTCAGCATATCACTCATTAAAGAGGGAAGCTGACTCAGTTTTTTCTGGATAGCAAATGGGAAGTTTTGGTACAGAAAATGGCCCAGAGATTGTGTCTATAGTGAGTGAAGTGTTATGAAACAATGTTTGTATAGTGTGTGCAGTGACTGATAGTGAGGTATGAGTAAACAGTGTGGCATTACATTATTTAATAAGTTATTTGTAAAAAAAGTGTTGTGTACCAGGGGTGAATCTAATGATTGTCTCTTCTAAGTCTGTAAATGCATGTGTATACGAATTAGCTTATTTTAAATTGGTCTGAACTTGTAAATACTTTGACATGTCCTATATCGTTGTAAAAAGACATCTACAGATGAATAAAGCTACTACTACTACTACAAGCACATGCACACACACAATGCACACACAAACACACTCACACACACACACACACACACACACACACGCACGCACACACACACACACACACACACACAAAGCAATGTGACACAGGTATGGTCACTGGTGTATTTACTGTTTGAGTGATGTAACGTAAATACAGTGTGTCCATAAAGTACCAACGCAGTAGAGAGCTCTACGTTTCTCGCCTTGCGCGGCATGTAAGGTTGGCAGCACATTCATGTCGTTGTGTAATCTAGGGCCAGGATTCACTGGGAGTGGCTGCAAGCTATGTTGGGAGAGAGGAGTCATCATTATTGCAATCAAAACAATGAAATTAATTAATTATAATTAAATACACTGTACTCCACAAGGTCACAGTTGATGCTAGAAATGTTTTGGTCTCTATTGAAGGCATAGTTCAACTCACAGTCTGATCCCTTCAACCCCCCAATAACCAACTAACCATGGTTCAACTCAGCTTTACCAGAGTTTCGTACGTAATCCATTGCAGATAATCAACAGGCACTGTCTTCACTTCGCTTCTTGTTGTTTTGATACATAAACGTTTTAGTCGCACTCCAGAGGAAATAGTCTGCAGGGGTCAGAGATCTTGCGTCATTCTCCTGTCTCTAAGGGTTTCATCTAAAAGTCGTCGGGACTGGTGTGCCACACGAACAGCAATATTATCTTGTAACTCCGATTTCCTAATGACAAAATTCGTGAAATTTAAGAATTAATGTAGCTCAATTACATCTTTGTGAGATGACTGACAGAGCATCACAAGTGACTGACAGTAAGAAGGTACTGCAGCGTTGTTTTCATTTCAGGTGATCATTGTTTCAGTATAAAACGAAGGAAAAATGAATACTATAAATAAATCGTAATAATCATGTTACCCTACTCATTTGCCATTCGTATCTCTTATGGGAACGTTGTGTGTACTGACCACAGTCGCAACATACACTCCTGGAAATGGAAAAAAGAACACATTGACACCGGTGTGTCAGACCCACCATACTTGCTCCGGACACTGCGAGAGGGCTGTACAAGCAATGATCACACGCACGGCACAGCGGACACACCAGGAACCGCGGTGTTGGCCGTCGAATGGCGCTAGCTGCGCAGCATTTGTGCACCGCCGCCGTCAGTGTCAGCCAGTTTGCCGTGGCATACGGAGCTCCATCGCAGTCTTTAACACTGGTAGCATGCCGCGACAGCGTGGACGTGAACCGTATGTGCAGTTGACGGACTTTGAGCGAGGGCGTATAGTGGGCATGCGGGAGGCCGGGTGGACGTACCGCCGAATTGCTCAACACGTGGGGCGTGAGGTCTCCACAGTACATCGATGTTGTCGCCAGTGGTCGGCGGAAGGTGCACGTGCCCGTCGACCTGGGACCGGACCGCAGCGACGCACGGATGCACGCCAAGACCGTAGGATCCTACGCAGTGCCGTAGGGGACCGCACCGCCACTTCCCAGCAAATTAGGGACACTGTTGCTCCTGGGGTATCGGCGAGGACCATTCGCAACCGTCTCCATGAAGCTGGGCTACGGTCCCGCACACCGTTAGGCCGTCTTCCGCTCACGCCCCAACATCGTGCAGCCCGCCTCCAGTGGTGTCGCGACAGGCGTGAATGGAGGGACGAATGGAGACGTGTCGTCTTCAGCGATGAGAGTCGCTTCTGCCTTGGTGCCAATGATGGTCGTATGCGTGTTTGGCACCGTGCAGGTGAGCGCCACAATCAGGACTGCATACGACCGAGGCACACAGGGCCAACACCCGGCATCATGGTGTGGGGAGCGATCTCCTACACTGGCCGTACACCACTGGTGATCGTCGAGGGGACACTGAATAGTGCACGGTACATCCAAACCGTCATCGAACCCATCGTTCTACCATTCCTAGACCGGCAATGGAACTTGCTGTTCGAACAGGACAATGCACGTCCGCATGTATCCCGTGCCACCCAACGTGCTCTAGAAGGTGTAAGTCAACTACCCTGGCCAGCAAGATCTCCGGATCTGTCCCCCATTGAGCATGTTTGGGACTGGATGAAGCGTCATCTCACGCGGTCTGCACGTCCAGCACGAACGCTGGTCCAACTGAGGCGCCAGGTGGAAATGGCATGGCAAGCCGTTCCACAGGACTACATCCAGCATCTCTACGATCGTCTCCATGGGAGAATAGCAGCCTGCATTGCTGCGAAAGGTGGATATACACTGTACTAGTGCCGACATTGTGCATGCTCTGTTGCCTGTGTCTATGTGCCTGTGGTTCTGTCAGTGTGATCATGTGATGTATCTGACCCCAGGAATGTGTCAATAAAGTTTCCCCTTCCTGGGACAATGAATTCACGGTGTTCTTATTTCAATTTCCAGGAGTGTATTTGCAACTGAAGTTGTATTGTGGCAAAGGTAAAAATAAATTACATTCTTTGACTAATTAATTTGTCGTATTAACCAGTTTTAGTTGATAAGTGAGAAAAAAAAGTAAAGTAATGATTCCTTCTTAAGTTACGAGATACATCAACTCAAATGTTATACAGTAGAACAATTTGTCGCAATAGTATCGATGAAACTGCTGTGTAGAATACTGAAAAGGTTTCAGATGGTATAAATTTTATAAGAAAGAAATATAAAGTGAAAACCCAATTCTGAATCTACCACGGGCTACAAAAACAATTAAGTCAATAAATCTCTAAAGTTGAACCATATGTCAAACGCTGAAATCAAACACTTTGCTATTAGCGCTACAGCAACAGCGTAAACTAAAAATTAATAACAAGTATCCTACAACGTCTTATCAATTGCCACATTATCGGGATACCTACCAGAAAAATTTCTTTTCTTAACAGGACCTTTTATCAGACAAATAAAATATACAGTATGACGATCGTGGTACACTTGAAACAGAACAAATTTTGCTAGCAAGAAGCAGTGGAGTGATTGTCTGGGGCAAAAACATAGAATGAGGATCACTGTTAATCTATACCACTATATAGGGAGAAGTAGAGTTTAATGTTGTTACCAAAAATCTCGAAAGGTTCTACACCGATCTACTTCAAATTTTTACACGATACTCTAGTTAATATTCGATGGACATTGGCTACATATTTTTTAAATATTTATGCAATATAAACACACATATATTATATAGTGGGGAAAGGTTTTTAGTAAACATTACGGTAAGTTCTTGACGGATTTACTTCAGATTTTTACACAATACTCATATAGATGTTTGGGCGGTCAAACGCTAGACGCATATACATGCGTAATGTATATATATGTGGGTATGTGGGGAGGGGGGGGGGGGGGAACGTTGTTAGCACTAGAAGGTGGCCATATCATACTGGTTTTTGTATGTCATCGATGTGCACGTCAGAGATAGAGCGGTACTTTACTGTTAAACAATCTTTGGTCTTGCCGTGGTACAATCATTGCCTCTGCGCCGTCTGATACATTCTTCGTTGAAGTGTGGAACGGTGATGGGCTTATTTAGTAGTACTGTGTTGACTTGTGATAACATCTGTTAGATGGAGAAAGGACAGCAAGCATGAGTATGACGTGCACAATGAAAGGTGAAAGGAATGTAAGTATAGAATTATGTAAATGCTTCTGAACAGAAGACTTCTGAGGTAAGACAGCAGCATTGGGCAGCTATGAATGATTATTGTCAGCTAGCTAACTTGTTCAGAGCTCAGAGAAAGACCACCTCTCTTCCCTGCATCATGGATTAATTAACTGACTCAGCTGTTTGATTTTTATAGAAATTCTCTCTTAACTTTGTTCCCTTTTTAATTCACTGTTCGCTTTGTAAAGCATAGTATTGTTCAGATCAATGTCAAGTGTGAAGATCACGCGAAGTTTTACTCTGTCTTTCCAATATGTACTACATTCTACACTCCTGGAAATGGAAAAAAGAACACATTGACACCGGTGTGTCAGACCCACCATACTTGCTCCGGACACTGCGAGAGGGCTGTACAAGCAATGATCACACGCACGGCACAGCGGACACACCAGGAACCGCGGTCTTGGCCGTCGAATGGCGCTAGCTGCGCAGCATTTGTGCACCGCCGCCGTCAGTGTCAGCCAGTTTGCCGTGGCATACGGAGCTCCATCGCAGTCTTTAACACTGGTAGCATGCCGCGACAGCGTGGACGTGAACCGTATGTGCAGTTGACGGACTTTGAGCGAGGGCGTATAGTGGGCATGCGGGAGGCCGGGTGGACGTACCGCCGAATTGCTCAACACGTGGGGCGTGAGGTCTCCACAGTACATCGATGTTGTCGCCAGTGGTCGGCGGAAGGTGCACGTGCCCGTCGACCTGGGACCGGACCGCAGCGACGCACGGATGCACGCCAAGACCGTAGGATCCTACGCAGTGCCGTAGGGGACCGCACCGCCACTTCCCAGCAAATTAGGGACACTGTTGCTCCTGGGGTATCGGCGAGGACCATTCGCAACCGTCTCCATGAAGCTGGGCTACGGTCCCTCACACCGTTAGGCCGTCTTCCGGTCACGCCCCAACATCGTGCAGCCCGCCTCCAGTGGTGTCGCGACAGGCGTGAATGGAGGGACGAATGGAGACGTGTCGTCTTCAGCGATGAGAGTCGCTTCTGCCTTGGTCCCAATGATGGTCGTATGCGTGTTTGGCGCCGTGCAGGTGAGCGCCACAATCAGGACTGCATACGACCGAGGCACACAGGGCCAACACCCGGCATCATGGTGTGGGGAGCGATCTCCTACACTGGCCGTACACCACTGGTGATCGTCGAGGGGACACTGAATAGTGCACGGTATATCCAAACCGTCATCGAACCCATCGTTCTACCATTCCTAGACCGGCAAGGGAACTTGCTGTTCCAACAGGACAATGCACGTCCGCATGTATCCCGTGCCACCCAACGTGCTCTAGAAGGTGTAAGTCAACTACCCTGGCCAGCAAGATCTCCGGATCTGTCCCCCATTGAGCATGTTTGGGACTGGATGAAGCGTCGTCTCACGCGGTCTGCACGTCCAGCACGAACGCTGGTCCTACTGAGGCGCCAGGTGGAAATGGCATGGCAAGCCGTTCCACAGGACTACATCCAGCATCTCTACGATCGTCTCCATGGGAGAATAGCAGCCTGCATTGCTGCGAAAGGTGGATATACACTGTACTAGTGCCGACATTGTGCATGCTCTGTTGCCTGTGTCTATGTGCCTGTGGTTCTGTCAGTGTGATCATGTGATGTATCTGACCCCAGGAATGTGTCAATAAAGTTTCCCCTTCCCGGGACAATGAATTCACGGTGTTCTTATTTCAATTTCCAGGAGTGTAAAATCGTTGTTCTCCAATAGACTCGTAGTCTCGGGGTAGCGAGCATGATAACTCAGCGTGTTCGGTCAGAGGTTTAGATGCCCTCTGTAATAAACAAAACTGAGTTAATCCTCAACGATGAACTTGAACAAGCATCATGGAACGTCCGACCCGAACAAAATGAGATCAAAAAAAGTACTGGGTAGCGACTTTGATTCATAATCAAAATAACCTCGGCCCCGTGTTCGAAACCCGCCACCGCTTACATTTTGATTAATAATCAGCACTGGCGACCGAAGACTTCCGGCGTGAGAAGTCACCCTCATTCCACCAACGGCCTCGTCAAAGAGGGCGGAGGAGCGGACAGAGGTTCAGGGCACCCTCTAGCCCTTCGGGTGGGAAACCGCCTCGAAAGGCGGAAGAATCAGCAATAATCAACGGCGTGAGGATACAGAACGCAATGTAAACCACTGCATTAAAGACACATGACGTGTATCCACAGGACATGTGGCCTCTAATTGAAATAGTGTCATAATGATCTCTCCATTTGCAAAAGGTTCTGGAATAGCCCCCATTCGGATCTCCAGGAAGGGACTGACAAGGGAGAGGCGACCACGAGAAAAAGATTGAATTATCAGTTATCAGAAGGGCAACGTTCTACGAGTTGGGGCATCGAATGCCAGAAGCTTGAACGTAGTAGGGCAGCTAGAAAATCTGAAAAGGGAAATGCGAAGTCTCAAACTAGATATAGTAGGGGTCAGTGAAGGGAAATGGAAAGAAGACAAGGATTTCTGGTCCGATGAGTGTAGGGTAACATCAACAGCAGCAAAAAATGGTATAACGTAGGTAGGGTTCGTTATGAATAGGAAGGTACGGCAGAGAGAGTGTTACTGTGAATACTTACAGAATCGCCGGCCGGAGTGGCCGAGCGGCTTTAGGCGCTACAGTCTGGAACCGCGCGACCGCTACGGTGACCCTGCCTTGGGCATGGATGCGTGTGATGTCCTTAGGTTAGTTAGGTTTAAGTGGTTCTAAGTTTTAGGGGACTGATGACCTGACCAGTTAAGTCCCGTAGTGCTTAGAGCCATTTGAATCATTTGAACTTATCAGAATCGACAGTAAACCTACACCGACAACAATAGTTCAAGTGTAAATGCCAAAGTCGCAAGCTTAAGATGAAGAAATAGAGAAAGTATATGGGGATACTGAAAGGGTAATATATTATGTAAAGAGAGATGAAAATCTAATATTCATGGGGGACTGGAATGAAGTAGCAGGGGAAGGAGTAGAAGAAAAGGTTACAGGAGAATATGGCCTTGGGACAAGGAATGAGAGAGGAAAGAGACTAATTGAGTTCTGTAGTAAATTTCAGCTAGTAACAGCGACTGCTCTGTTCAAGAATCACAAGAGGAGGAGATATACTTGGAAAAGGTTGGGCGATACCAGAAGATTTCATTTAGATTACATCATGCTCAGACAGAGATTCCGAAATCAGATACTGTATTTTAAGGCATATCCCAGAGCAGAAATAGACTCAGATCACTATGTAGTAGTGATGAAGAGTAGGCCAAAGTTTAAGAGATAAGTCAGGAAGAATCAACTCACAAAGAAGTGGGATATAGAAGTACTAAGGAACGACGAAATACGTTTGAAGTTCTCTAAGGCTGTAGATACAGCAATATGGAATGGTCACGTAGGCAGTGCACTTGAAGAGGAATGGGCATCTCTAAAAAGGGCAATTACAGAAGCTAGAAAGAAAACCTTAGGTACAAAGAAGGTAACTGCAAAGAAACCATGGATAACACAAGAAAAACTACGGCGGATCAATGAAAGAAGGAGGTACAAAATTGTTCAGGGAAATTCAAGAGTACAGAAATATAAGTCCTTGAGGAATGAAATAAATAGGAAGTGCAGGGAAGCTACGACGAAATGGCTGCATGAGAAATGTGAAGAAATCGAAAAAGAAATAATAATCAGAAGGACAGAGTCAGCATACAGGAAAGTCAAAACAGCCTCGGTGACATGAAAAGCAAGGGTGATAACATTAAGAGTGCAATGGGAATTTCACTGTTAAATGCAGAGGAGAGGGTGGATAGGAGGAAAGAGTACACTGAAAGCCTGTATGAGGGCGAAGATTTGTCTGACGTGCTAGAAGTAGAAACAGGAGTCGATTTAGAAGAGATTGGGGATCCAGTATTAGAATCAGAATTTAAGAGAGCTTTGGAGGACTTAAGATCAAATAAGGCAGAAGGGATCAATAACATTCCGGCATTCTAAAATCACTAAGGGAAGTGGCAACAAAACTATTCACGTTGGTGTGTAGACCGTTAAGAGTCTCGTAATATATCATCCACATGATTCCGAAGGCTGCTAGAGCTGACAAGTGCGAGAATTATCGCACAATCACCTAAACAGCTCATGCATCCAAATTGCTTATAAGAATACTATTCAGAAGAATGGAAAAGAAAACTGAGGATGTGTTAGACGAAAATAAGTTTGGCTTTAGGAAAGGTAAAGGCAACAGCAGAATTGGTTGGTCAGGAGAGATCAGTGATTTTGAACGTAGATGTGAGGGTCACCAGAGAAACAAATCCCTCGTGGAATTTTCATCTCTTCGAAAGATGCCCACGTCGACTGTGCTGTGATTACAAGGTGGAAACGGGATAGAGCTACCACAAGTAAATCAAGACGAAGCAGACGTAATGTACTGATGGACAGGGATCGTGGAACACTGCGGACAGCGTGAAACGTCCCCTTTGAACAATTATACAAGACTGTGCTTAAACTGACACACAATATTTTTAGCGTAACGCAATCCGACTTTCAAAAATCCCTACAAAAGAATGGCCCTGACTAACATTAACCTATACCTTGCACAAATCACTTACCTCACCAAAAATCTTCGTTACTCGAACTACTGCAATACAGCGAGCGCCACTACTGCCAGCTAAATAAAAGATTCAAACTACTGAAGGCACTAACTACTGATAGGCATAGTTAGCAAATGAAAGATTTTGATAGAGAACAAACAATGTATTTACCTTAATAGTGTTCAAAAGACATAATATATATAGCAGTTCATGACATCCAGTCTTACAAATCTCAAAACTCCGCCATTTCTCTCCCCACATCCACCACTGCTGGTGGCTCACCTCCAACTGCACAACGCTACGCGCTGTTAACAGCCAACTGCCCAACACTACAATGGCGAGTATTACAACAACGCCAGCCAGCCACAGACTGCACACAGCACAGCCAGTGATTTTCATACAGAGCGCTACGTGGCGTTACCAATATAAAAACCTAAACAGCCTACTTACAAGCGGTTGTACAAAGCAGCATGAAATCAGTTAATGCAACCACTAGTGACTTTCAAAGCTCTGTCAGCAGTCCAGCTCGCACTGTGTGTGGAGAGTTAAAAAAGAATGGTGTACAATAATCGAGCGGCCACACTTACGTCACGTAAACAGTCGCGCCAAAGAACAGTGGATTGATTGGAAACGTGTGATTAGGAGTGATGAGTAACAATACACCCTGTAGCAATCGGATGGTAGTTTTCTAATGTGGCGAAAGCGTGGAGAACGTTACCTGTCCTCATGCGTAGAGCCGAGCTGCAGAAGAGGTGGTGTTTCGATGTGGGATGTGGTCAAGTTATTACTTTTAAGAAAACACTGCTTGTGTCTGGATATAAACACATTTTAAAGCATTTTGTACTGCATACAGTAGTGGAAGAAACGACGATTGTGCATCCTGTTATAAAGTAACGTCTGTGAGACAGTGGTTTGTGGCCAATAACATTACTGAAATGCACTAACCTTCTTAGAGTCCCAACCTGAACCCGCTGCAGATCAGCAAATCGTAAGTAATTATTTTTTTACAAAAAATCGCGAAGTGAACTGATTGATAATCTATAACTAACAAAACTGTATCGCTATAGATCCCGCTGATGATGCCTTACAACAGGAGAAGGAGAAACGCGTATGGGATAAATAAAGTAACTAGCAGCAAGAAAAGGCAGTTTTATTTGCAAAACAAGTATTCCAATGGGACACCTTTGGGATGAGTTAGAACGTCACCTTCACCCTATACCTCAGCGCCTGCCATTCATCCACATACATTCAGACACTTTGTTGGTAGCTGGGAGACGTTATAAAGACGAAGAGGGAACAACCGCATATTAATAGCCACTAATAGGTGTTCGGACACTTCTTTTTATGATACAGTTTATGTTATTTATCTAACTTGACTTTACCGGGGGAGAGCGCTTGTGTTTGTTGATTCAAAAATCCATTTACCTCTGGGACAGGCAGAAATGCAGGTGCCGTCTACTTCAAGCCACTGTAAACGTAAAGGTAAACGTACAGATTGCTTGTAAGGTGCAACACTGAACGAATTAATTATTGAGTAGTGTAGACAATCGAAAATTGTGTAGTAAATCTTTAAAAAGTGAATTCGTCACCAGTGTCAGTTGACTCCATTGGTCCATGGGTGGAATTTTTTCCGTTCGCTGCATACAAAAAAGTTAGTGTCCTGGTCACTTCCTTTGTTAACGGTTTCACGCCCAACAAGGATTATGGCCTCCTCAAGTTCTCGGGACACAAAAGCATTGGGCTGTCGTTATTCGTAATGTGTGTACACGCTTCGCATATTCTTCTACAGTTACTTCTGTCATATAGCTTTGTGTCAAACTCTACTAAATTTTCATTCACAGTTAGTTAATACTTTTTGCTGAAAGGTTTGTTTACCAACGTGAAAAATAGGTTCTACTGGGTTTATTTCGAAGTGATATCAGGTTAACCGTAGAACAGAATTCCCTTTTCATGTTATATTCTATTAATGATGTACACAGCGTTACATTAACTCAGCTTAACAGTTTCTAAAAGCTCTCGTAAGAACTTGTCTCCCACTGATACCGTTTTCCTCAATGTCATCCATGTTGGCAGCAAGCGTTACTTTCTTGAAGTGTATTGTATGGCACATTGTCAAGTACAACACTGTACATCTCCTCAAGATTTGGGATGTTTTGCCTGCGACCACAGAAAGTAATTTATAACTTTTATTCACGTAGATTTCCCTAAGAGAATATGCTTTTCCATTTCTATTCTTTTCAGAGTTACGGAGCACTGTATGCGAGATTTCAGGTCTGAGGTCGTATCACTGTTCCTAGAAGGTGCCTTCATCCTATTTGTAATTGGCATAGATGTAAATAACCACAAGACATAATTAAAAACTGAATCACTTTCCCTATTACGCTTTTAATAAAGTTACCTAATTTGTAAGACCATGCTTTCTGGAAAGGGGCAGTTCAGTACAAACCAATGACTCATTTACTGAGGCACAAAATTTAGATTTCCCCACATTGTATTTTTTAACTTATTAGTCCCAGATAATCATTTATAGAACTAGAAAATAACCGAAGCACTCGCGTGCAAGAGGGAAATAGTACGGCAACTGAAACAATAGCAACGGATTCCAAACCACGTCTTAAGAGAAACTCAGCGTGGTAACTACCTACTTGCCGGCCGGGGTGGCCGAGCGGTTCTAGGCGCTACAGTCTGGAACCGCGCGACCGCTACGGTCGCAGGTTCGAATCCTGCCTCGGACACGGATGTGTGTGCTGTCCTTAGGTTAGTTAGGTTTAAGTAGTTCTAAGTTCAAGGGGACTGATGACCTTAGCAGTTCAGTCCCATAGTGCTCAGAGCCATTTGAGCCAACTACCTATTCATAGTTTACAGACACTGATGCACCAAAACATTATGATCACTCCCCATCCCGAAGTAAAATGCTGCTATGACGCGGGCGCGTGAGCAGAGTGCATAAACGGAACAGAGGCGAATGGAGAGTCATTACAGACACGATACAGATCGCACTGGGGAAATCCGCTGACATCGCCTTTGACAAAGGGTGTATTGTTAGGCCCCTTCGCCTTGAATCGAGAATCCCGCAAACAATGAAGTTATCAGTTGTAAGAGTGCTATTGTTGTGAGCATGCGGTGAAACCACGAGTAGGTGAAAAGGTGCTGGATGTCCACTCCTCATCACAGAACGTGGAAGTCAGGGGCTTACCCGTTCAATAAAGCAGAATATGCGGCGCAGACAAAGGAGAAACACGCTCCGCAACAGACTACCCCTACGCTGAAACTTCCTGGCAGATTAAAGCTGTGCGCCGGACCGAGACTCGAACTCAGGACCTTCGTCTTTCACGGGTAAGTGCTCTACCATCTGAGCTACCCCAGCACGACTCACGACCTCTCCTCACAGCTTTACTTTCGCCGGTACCTGGTCTCCTACCTTCCAAACTTCACATAAGCTCCCCTGGAAGAAAGGATATTGCGGAGACACGTATTTGCCAGCCTGGGGGGATGTTCTCATTCTGGATACCTCTGCGTTATCCCCGTTTGGCGTAGCGACATCATCAGTAACGGTTGCAGTGGGCTTGGTTTCAATGAGATTAGACCGCGAATCAGTGGAATGGAAAGGTCGGGGGGATCACGTTTCTAACCTGAGGAAGAAATTTCAGGAGCACAGCATTGTGTGGTAGTGAAATGTGGACTGCGGGTAAATCGGAACAGAATAGGTGAGGAAAGGAATATGTGGAAAACATTGACAGGGAGAAGGGCCATGATGATAGGACATCTGTTAAGGTACCAGGGAACGACTTCCATGGCACTATAGAGAGCTGCAGAGGGCAAAAACTGTAGCAGAAGACAGATTTTGGAATACATGCAGCAAATAATTGAGGACATAAGTTGCAAGTGCTGAGATGAAGAGCTTAGCACAGGAGAGGAATTAGTGGCGGGCCGCATCAAACCAGTCAGAAGACTTATGACTCGAAAAAAAAAATTACTTCAGGTCAATGGTGGTGCCTAGATACGGATTAATCCAGGCCAACGTCTGCACGAAACACACACTTCGCCACTGACGAGTGACGGTGGAGGCAATATAATGCAATGGAGGATATTCGCGTGGGCTTCCACGACACCTGTGGTCGTAATCGAGTGCACCATTACAGCTGTGGTACCCGCCAGCGAAACGACGACCACCTGCGTCCAAAACAGACGGAGCGCACCTGGAACACTATCGAGCACCATCTCCGCACCCAGAAGCCACCGGCTAGTAACTTAAGCAAATTGCGTGACGTAAGAGTTGGCATCTGGTGCCAATACCTCTGGAAACGTACCGAGAACTTGTCGAATCATTGCCACGCAGAGTGGCTGCCATACGACATCTGTTCAAAAACTTTCGGTACATTCTTAATTTCAATAATATGTTGGAGCGAAATGCGGCTGGCATCCCTGCACACGCCTGTGTTTAGTGTGTAACTGTCGAAAGTTTCATTGTTACATGTCTGTTAGTTGTTGCTCAGTGCTCTATTGGGTAGAGCACTGTGTCGCACAGTTTGCGAATTTCGAGATGGCAGAGTTAGAGTAGCAACGCGTCTACGTTAAATTTTGCGTGAAACTCAGGAAAACCTTTAGACAGACACGCCAAATGATGCAGGAAGCGTACGGTGATGAGTGCTTCAGCCGTACTCGATGTTACGAATGATTCACACGGTTTAAAAATATCCGGACAGAAGTTAAACATGACCCTCGTTCAGAACGCCCTTCGGCGTCTACTGACGCAGCGCATGTCAGGAAAGCCGACGAAATTGTGCGTCACAATCGAAGACTGACTGTCCGATAGATTGCAGGTGAATGTCACATTTAAGTCGGATTATGTTATAAAATCCCGACACAGCATCTCGGAATGCATCGCGTTGCAGCCGTGTTCGTCCCACGACTCATGAGTCAAGAGCAGGAAAACCTTCGCCTCGCACTCGGTGAAGAATCTTTGAGATGTTCCTTTAGAGAATCATAACTGGTGATGAGGCGTGGGTCTACGATTATGACGTTGAGACCATCGTTCAATCTTCACAGTGGGTCGGGAAAGGTTCTCCATGATCAAAAGAGTTTGTCAAAATGGTTCAAATGGCTCTGAGCACTATGCGACTTAACTTCTGAGGTCATCAGTCACCTAGAACTTAGAACTAAGTAAACCTAACTAACCTAAGGACATCACACACATCCATGCCCGATGCAGGATTCGAACCTGCGACCGTAGCGGTCGCTTGGCTCCAGACTGCAGCGCCTAGAACCGCACGGCCACTCCGGCCGGCAGAGTTTTTTCAGTGCAGGTCAAAGTAATGCTGATAGTCTTCTTTGACTTTGAAGGATTAGTTCATCAAGAATTCGTGGCACAGTGACAAAATATTAATCGATGGGGCTATCGGGGCTCGTTGCGACGCCTGCGAGAAAATGTGAGAAGGAAACGGCCTGAAATGTGGCGAGACAATTCAGGGCTGTTGCATCACAACAACGCACCCGCACGTTCATGGAAACGGGTATCAATTACGGAGAGGAGTATTTCGGAAGAGACCATGCACAATAAGTAAAAGGTAAACGCACAAAAAATTTGTGGGAAAAGTTACGAAATTTTAAACAGACTTCGTATTGCTTTCTAAATGTGGACTAGCGCGCCACTATTCGCATGGTCGTATTTTATGAGTCACCAGTGTAAGTACGACTGTATTGGGGAGGGGGGGGAGGGAGGGGCATTGGCGACTGTACTGCTCTTACCTAGAGGAGAAAGAAAAAAACGGAACTAGCGAACTGTATCTGCCTCTACGTTTATACTCTGCAGTCCACCATACGGTGTGTAGCGGAGTGTATTCCATGTACCATTTCACATCCCTTTATTCCAGTTACAGTCGTAAATATTTCGCAGGAAGAACGATTGTTGGTAAGTGTCTACGTGAGCTGGAATCTCTCTGATTTTTACCTTCATGGTCCTGGGTCATTTCGTTAACAAAATCCGCTTTCGGACCTCAGAGATGACTGGCACATGGTACGGGAAACTTCGTATAGTATTGTCGGACGCCTTTCGTTATTCAGAAGAACGATCTAGAACCCGGATTTGGAATTCTGTATGTTTGTCACGATACTGGACAAGAGCAGCACCGATCACATTTCCTTTAAGTATACGCTGTATTACAATCAAACAAGCAAATACTAAAAATTATGTATAAACAAGTAGTTGTGGTGGAATATCATTACACTGCATGATAAGTATGTCAGTATCTTCCTGCAAAAGTAAAGAGGAGATGGTATTCTAAATGAATTCATATGATGTGAATTGAAGTATTTCGGTTGTCGTTGCCACAAAAAGATAAAATAAGATACTGATAACATAAGATAAATAAAGAGCTCTTCGCAGAATCAGCCAGGGAGAAACGTGAGGAAACAATGACTAGAAGGTACAATACGATACGTCTTCTGTTAGGACAATGTGGAATAACTTCCGTGGCATTACAAGGAGATCAAGAGTGCAAAACTGCAGTGAAAGATAAAGATAGGAATATCTCCAACAAATAATTGATGCTACTGAGTGATGAGGTTGGCGCAAGTAAGGAAGTCACGTCGACTGCGTTAAACCCGTCAGAAGATTGATGGAAAAAAGTCGTTGTCAGAAATCTTTGTGGATACACTCGGAACAAATGATAAAAACGGTTCAGCACATGCTCGCATGTGTCGATGACGTAATATCTTTGTGGAAAGGAACATCAGGGAAAATTAGGACCTAATGAGTAAGGGGGTGCAATTGTTAATGGGGTGAGGGGGCATGAAGCACCGCACAGTCATCAGTTTCTTCACTCAATTTCCAGAATTACTTCAAGTGAACGCCCAAATAGTTATTTCCTAAAGGTCGACGCCAATATCCCTTTCCATCCTTCACCAGTTCGCACTTACGCTCCTTTTCTAATGACAGGACCTTAAACCCCAGAGTCTGCTTCTAAAAAAAAACGGGAGGGGGGGGGGGAGGGGGGGGGGGAGAACAGGCTAGAGACGACTGTTAGTTAACTAGGGAAATATTAAGTAAAGCCTTTAGTGTCTATTATGGGATTCAGACCTTAAACCACTAGTTAAAACTCTTACTTTAAGAGACATTACAGTCCTTGTCATACCAGCTCCTTCTACCTTTATGGTTACAGTTAAACTTGATGTGTTTCGTTTCATGTTCCAGCATCTGCTCGTAAGTTCGACATCTTTTTTAGCATCAGATGCATAGCGCAAGCTAACATCATAAATTTATTACGTTCCTACAGTTATTGATATCGACGACTGTCCCGCGGAGAAACCAGATACTTTATAACGCACACTAACATTATGCAATTCGTTTATTATCAGTCATCTGGAGCACTAATGGTTCAAATGGCTCTGAGAACTATGGGACTTAACATCAGAGGTCATCAATCCCCTAGAACTTAGACCTACTTAAACCTAACTAACCTAAGGACATCACACACATCCATGCCCGAAGCAGGATTCGAACCTGCGACCGTAGCGGTCGCGTGGTTCAAGACTGAAGCGCCTAGAACCGCTAAGCTACACAAGCCGGCCTGGAGCACTAATTTGTTATTTAGAGCCTCCGTGGTTTTCTCGGACCACTTTCAAGCCGGACACTCCAGAGGTTTTTTTTTCAGTTTCTCCTCTAATCCAAGATAGTGAACCATTTGTAATGACATCAGTAATGACAAAAGATTAGATTCCCTCGGTGGCCTATAATGTAAGGCACCTGCGCAAATCCGTTTCATTGATGAATTTGAGGAACATGTTGAATTCAGTGAAAGTTATCGAAAGTACAATCACACTTTGGCTCTTTTGTTAGTGGCTGCTAGCTTGGCTACTAAAATAGTCATTGTAGCAGTACTTCAGTTGGGTATCTACTAAGAAGTAACCGTCCTGTCAATCAATGTCACGAGGTTTAAGAATAAAATTTCAAAAGATTGAGAAAAGTAGCCGGCCGGTGTGGTCGAGCGGTTCAAAGCGCTTCAGTCCGCAACCGCGCCGCTGCTACGGTCGCAGGTTCGAATCCTGCCTCGGGCATGGATGTGTGTGATGTCCTTAGGCTAGATAGGTCAAAGTAGTTCTAAGTCTAGGGGACTGATGATCTCAGATGTTAAGTCCCATAGTGCTTAGAGCCATTTGAACCATTTGAGAAAAGTAATGAAATTTTGCACAGGTATGGTCAGGAATATTATTGTAAACTTTGTTTTGAGATGTTGGCCTATGGAGTCTCCAAGCTCGAGCAACAGGTGGTTTGCTCAGCATTTGTTCATTTGGTGCAGAGTGAGAAAATAAGTCGGGCATTGCCCTGTTGAGCTGACCATCTCACCGTTCGCCTCAGGCGATTTAGGGAAGCCGCTGAAACCAAGATTTTGAGACTTATAATAAGGTGTTGGTTCAGGTGGCAGGACTTAAGAGAAGATCGAATACTCGAGTACCCATCTTGTGTGATGGATGCCGGCAGCAGCGACGTCCTGGAGCACCAGCTCACGTCAGTTGGAGCACGGGGCCTTGACCTTCCGTTCGCGGGTGCTGTCCGCTGTGGGCTGACGGCTCTGACGGCAGGTGCCCGTGACGTCACAGCAGCCGTCCCGCTGCGGTGCTGTCGCTCCCCCGGCGGCGACGTCCGCGTCCCGCGGCGAGGCGAGTCGAGTCGACCGATCGATAGCGGCGCCCTCTCGCGGCGGCTGCCCTGCCGCGCCCGCCTTTGTTCCCTCGCCAGGCCTGCCAACCTGCTGCAAACATTACTCACGCCTTCCGCCTGCGGCAGTCGCCGGTCTCTTGCCGCCTTTCTGTCCCTTTCTTTCCTTCTGCTCGCCTCCCGCATGTCTGGCCCTTCCGGCATAAATTACATTGCCCCCTCCCCTCGTACGCGGAGGCGCTGTGTCACCACTTGTCCGCGTTTCGTGGGTCGTGTCTTCCTTCGGTTGCAGGTTACATCTCGTCTGACTCGATTTATAAGAAGATCGAAAGGCTCGTCCCTCTCTCCTGTCATATAGCTACTTGGGCTGTGCTTCCAAAACGCAGAAGTGCCTCGTGTGAGTAAGCGAGAAGGCTATCTACCATACATACATATTTTGTATTTCGAGTGGGGGGGGGGAGGTGTAGGGGTGAATTACAAGGGTGATTAGCAGCTCTACAACTGTTGTGATACAGCCTGTTTCCTTTCCTGTATCAGTATCTTCATCCTAGGTAGCACACAAAACACGTGAACATCGCCTAAGAACAAATATTTTCGGTGGAAAATTCCTGTCCCTTTTGCCGTGTGACCAATGGTTTAGTCAGTGACTGAAGCCCTAATTTTTTTTTTTTTTTTTTTTTTTTTGACTGTCGTCGGATCAGGCAGCTCCGTGTGGATGCTCGAACAAACAGCCACGTGGGAATCTTCTTAGTGCAATATCTAAGTGATGACTATCCTGTACCATATAGTTTGCTTTGCGCTTGACTTACTACTTACAGAATGCCACGGACAAGGCTCATGTACAGGCAAGAGTATACCTTGCTGTAAGTCGTTTGCAAAACACGGTGGCCAGCCAAGCTCAGAGTAACTACAGAGTTCCCAGGGGCGATTCTAGAAGTCGGTCAAGAGGAGGGGGGGGGGGTAATGGGGGGAAGGAGGTGTGGGGAAATGGAATATCGTTTGGGGTTCTCCACCGACAAATTGGTAAAATTTGGTGTTGCTTACAGCAGTTTTTAGTAATTGTTTTGGAGTTCACAGTAAATAATGTGTATTAATAAATACTACCTCGCCCATTTTAAGTTAAATGATATTTATTGGTTTAGACAGTAAGCTATTCGCCGCTCTGATTCTTTTGTTAAAATGTGTCTGAAATACACTGCAACCTGTATTGCTTCATAATTATAAAAAAAGATTGAATCTGTTGGAGTAATATATTAGCTGATTTCTGAAGTCATTTTATCCAGTGTAATATGATACTCCATGGGGGGGGCTATAGCCCCATAGCCCCCTCCCCCCTTGCCAATACCCCTGAGAGTTTTCAAGGTTAATACTCTCTGTTGTTTGCCTATTTGCTTGAACTTGCCATGTGCCAAGTGCTTCCTTTAGATTAAGCAGCTTCATTCTATACCGAAATAATAAGCAACGAGTTCCATTAAAGAAAGTCAACCTCCATACCGATTTCGACCATTTAGTTATACCTGTTCCATTATTTACGAGCGTCAACAACCAGAGGCATGTGGCAAAATGTTGTGGTCATGTGGTTCATAATGTATGTACAAAAATAGTATAACGAAGAGAAACAGTAAGTGCTGACATCTTGCCAGAACAGGAGCTAAACCGGTAAAGAGATTGCATTTCTTGTATGCAACTGGTTGCTTATTATTTCGTTTTATACAACTGCAGTTACTGAGGACCGATAAAACAGCTTCATTTTCCAAACTTTCAGTGATGAAAATAATACTGCGATTCCTCCATTCAATCATCACGTGAACTTGGAAATGACTACCGAAATAAATGACCGTGGAATAGAAAATCACTTCAAATCCGTCGTGAACAGAAGAACGGTAACTAGAAATGATGGGATACCCTTAAGATTATACAAAGATTATATGAAAGAGTTTTCTTCCTACTAGCGGAAATCTACCCGTAGGTCACTGGATGGGCAAAGTGTCCCTAGTGACAGCAAAAATGTACAGGTCATTCCCCTTTTCATGAAGGGTAGCCAAACAGATGCACACAGTTGCAGGCCTACATAAGTAACGTCAAAATGACAGATATTAAAATAAGTGACCATGGGACAGAAAGTCAACTAAAATCCCTCAACAGACGAAGTCGACTGCTCAAGATTGGATATCTGTAAGATTCTGCACGGATGATGCGGAAGACCTTTCTCCTCTTCTAGCAGCAGCCTACCGTAGGTCACTGAAGGGCCGAAGCGTTCCTGGTGACTGGAAATGTGAGCAGGGTAATTTTCAAGAAGGGCAGTAGGCCTTTATTGCTGACATCAGTGTGTTGTAGAAATTTAGAACACGCTCTGTCCTCACGTATTATGACTTTTATGGCGCCGCTAAATCTACTGTGACAGAATCAACAAGGATTCTAAAAACCACGTTCGAGTGAAACCCAGGACGCTTTGTCTGTCCGTGAGACCCAGAAACAGTAGATATGGGCACCGTGGTTTATGCTGAACTCTTTTATTTGCAAAAGAAAGTTCCATACTGTTGCCCAATGTACGAATTACGCACGTAGGACAGATGAGACCAGCTTCTAGATTGGATCGAACAGTTCGGTAGCGATAGCATTTCATTCTTAACAAAGAGAAACAGACAGACGTTAAATGACGTAATGGTGAATGTCGGATCTGCATGAGGCTGTTCGCAGGTGACGCTGTTATGTGCGGAAATATCGCAAAACTAGGAAATTGTAGCAAAATTCAGCAAGACCTGCCGTGGCTGGACCCTTGGTACAGGGAATAACAGTTGGCTCTCGACAAAAACAAGTACAAAGCACAGAAAATATAGATGGAAATCCTTGTATGACTTCACGATTTCAGAACAATCAAATGGCTCTGAGCACTATGCGACTTAACTTCTGAGGTCATCAGTCGCCTAGAACTTAGAACTTTTTAAACCTGACTAACCTAAGGACATCACACAAGTCCATTCCCGAGGTAGGATTCGAACCTGCGACCGTAGCGGTCGCTCGGCTCCTGACTGTAGCGCCTAGAACCGCACGGCCACTCCGGCCGGCTCGGAACAATCACAGAAAGTAGCCACATCCATCAAATATCTGGCAGCATGAATACGGGTTAGTTTAAATTGAAACAATCACGTGAAACTAACTGCAGGAAAATCCGATTACGGGCTGAGATTCATTGGAAGAATATTCTGCGAGCATATGGTCTGCTTATAAAACGCGTGTTTCGACACAGGCTAATTGTGAAACAGTAAAAACGTCACTGAGAAATACATCCACCTTCAGTACCGGAAGTGAGAAAACAGTGGTTGTGCAACAGGATGTGGTTCGCTATCAGAATACCGAGAGCTCACTTTTCGAGAAGAGTAAATCAAAATATTGCTTGCTCCTACATATATCTCGTGGAAGGACCATGATGGTAAAATAAGAGAGATTCGAGCACACTCAGAGACTTACAAACTCGGTCGAACGGCTCGCCATTCGCGATTGGAGCCGGAAAGGTGGGAAGTGTCAGTTGTATCCAAAGTACCCTCCGCTGCACACCACAAAGTGGCTTACTGAGTGCAGATGCAGCTTTAGATTCCCTTCAACCACTTTCCATAGAAGCTCACAACAGCAGTACGCAAACCAACTACGTCGTTTGAGATGATCGTTCCTAGGCGCCGGACCATAACAACCTACCTTTGTCAGTTTCATCTGTGTCGGTAGATTTCACTCTGACGCTGTAGTGATATTTTTTGTTTATTGTGCGTCGTGTATCATTTACCATTTGTACTATTCTGGCGCTATGAGAGTGCAGCATGTGTTACGGTACCTCATTCTGTGGAGATTGTTGACTAAGAACTGGCGTTGGGATAATGTTAATGTTGTTCACGGGATGGTTCTTACATTGTGGAGTTTGGTTTGAATACGAGTTTACTAGCCCTGTCTTTTATGTGTGTGTGTGGTTTCAGGTTTTCGGGCGCTAAACAGCGTGGTCATCAGTTGTCCTTGTTCATTTATCTCCCTCATATTCTTGAGTTGAAACGAGACACTATAGCCCTTCATTCCTCCTCCTTCTATTAAAATTGTTGTTCCCGTTCTTAATCCAATTCCCGTTGGAATTGTTGTATTATTGCCTCCACAATTGCCTCGACTTCCGTGCCTGTTTTGACACAGGCACAGAAATCATTCTCTCTTCGGCGTCCGTTTTTCCTTGGGATGTTTCCATTCTGATTTCTATTTTTGATAAATTTATTAAGGTCCAGGCTATTGTTCACTATCTCACTTTGTTTCTCATCCTCCTGTATGAGGTCAAGTGAGCCAACAGTGGTCCGTATCAGAGACACTGAAAAGTTTTTCCCTAATCGCAATTCGTAGTCTGCCTTTCAGTATTCTCAGTACATCTCTTAGAGACATTGGCTCATCCCAATATCGAGCCTTATTTACGTACTTTTCAAAGTGTTTGGTCAGATTTCCCTGTCTGGGATTATATGGTTCTGGATTATAAATCTGCATCCTTAAGCGTTCTTGAACACAAACTGACCAGAAGCGTGATAGAAATAGCTTTTCAAATCGCGAAAAGTTCTGACAGCTGTCGACGATTTCCATCGCCCACAATGGTGCATCGCCAGTTATGAAAGAAACAACAAACTGAACCTTTTGTCTCTCTGACCAAGAAGCAGGGAATACATTTGTAAAACTCTTAGTGAAAAACACGGGATGGACAATCTTTTTCTCTTCCGAGAACGTCTGGAATTGTATATGTTTTATAAGCGACTCTTCGTGCCTTAGATTAGGTTGGCACTGCAACATCAGCGGCTGCCGCGCCAACAATGCGTCCATAACTGCTTGGACTGTTACTGCCAGCTTGAGTGCGGTTTAAAATCTTGCAACACGGAGTGTTAGTCGGGCTGTTACCGTACCGATAACTAATATTTGGCGTTTCATTAAGTTCTCAAATCCTGTTCTCGACAACTTCATGGCCTCCATGCGTTGCTGAGTTTCACGCACGTCGTGTGGCAGTTGTGTGTTAAGGTCATCTTTCTCGCGATTTACTACGATGTTCAAACATTGCAGTGTCGCGGTAACGTCGGTTTCTATTTTCCTGTCTGTATTGTTGGACAAATCGTCCACAATGCTAATAATCTCTTTTACCTGGCCTTCATGTGTTTGGTGAGCTCCTTCTAGTCTGCATACTTGTGAGTCCAGTTCACTCACTTTACTATGAACATCCTTATTTTGAGTAACTAGTTCTTTCATTTGTGCTCGTATACTATCCATCTCCTCCTCTATGTGCTCCACTATACATTTATCGCATCGAGAATCTTATTTAATTGTTCAGTCAGCCTTTATCTCTTTCGAATTCGCGAATTCTTTCCCTTTCCTCTCGTTCCGTTTCCTTAATCCTTTTTTTTTTCTTCCTGTTTCATTTCCTTTACTTTTTCGCTTTCCTCGCGTCCTTTTCCTTCATCCTCTCTTCTTCTTCTTCTTCTTCCCGTTCCATTTCCCTTACTCTTCCCTTTCTTCTCGTCCCTTTTCCTTAATCCTTTCTCTCAAGTCTAGTTGTGTTGTTGCAAGAGAGAAAGGAAATCGTTTTCTTTCGCCTTAAGCAATAACTCGTCTCCTGTCGCTACGGCTTGTACAGTACTTGTAGTAGCGTCAGCTGATCTGCTGCTCGTCTGTTGCTCCAGCGTTCCCACACCAGAACCAAACATCTCATTACCTATCTCGGTTTCCTCGGTTTCCAAATGCTGGAATTACGAGCAATTAACCTATGTTTCTGAATAAGCCAACTCGCGAATACTATCAGTTTCCTGTAACTCTGTCACGTTATTTCCCTCTAACCTTTCTTTTCTCTTAGGCCTACCCATGTCTAGCACCAAAGTACACTAAGCACACTATACAAACAAAAAAGTACGAGACACAAAAAGTGTTAACCACTGAAAACACCAAAACCATCTAAATAAAAAATCATGCCCTCTACTGTTTCCTGCTCTACGACGATAGACTAGAAAATTAACTTTTCCACACTTTACTGCAAAATGAATAGTTACAAGAAACAATGTTAAAATTGCAAAAATAAAGCTCAACTTATTACATGCCCCCATAGATACTTATTACTTTTAGTGTTGAAGCTTGGGATTGCATGCCACCGTATCATTACCTCGGATGTTATGCAGTTTTATGGTGTTGTCCAGGATCTTATTAGCTACAGCTTTTCTTAGCTTGTTGTCTTGCCGATCAATTTGTACCCTCGTCAGTGTAGGCGATGGTGTACACGAAAGAAAAGACACCAAAATTTGAACAAAATACAAATGTTGTATCTTGTACCATACATGTGTTTCTGGCCGCGCCATATGGGTGCCAATGTAGTGATTTCCCTTTCGTGTGTTTGTGTATTGTATGCCTGTGTGTATACTTGTGCTGTTAATAATACAGCGTAACATCACATAAGGCTACACACAACACTTTCGCTACAACTTTTTATCACGGGCGAGTATTGTATTTTTGATACTGTTAAGTTTCTCTATATTCCCGATTAATAAACCACTTTGGAATGTCGGTATATACGTAAAATAAATTAGGAACAAATTGCTGTAAAGCACCTTAATCTTTTACCTTTGGAAATATCTCAGGGGTGTAATTAAATATCTTTTCATTCCAAAAATAATTTATGCTTCGTGGGTTCGCGTGGAGGAACACGTTTCGCGTGGTACACTTTTTATTAGTTCGAAACTGATAACTTTCTTAACTACGGAAATCACGTCACTTGGACATTTGATAGCCATGAAGCGCCAACGCAAAATACGACTCTTCGAAAAATGAATGAAATTAACTTTCCTTTAATATGTTTACTCAATAATTACTTGTAAACCCTCTGCATTCTTATTTACACCACTTAATATTGGATTAATATCTGCCGTCTTGCAAATGGTGGCCAACAATACAAATTACAACTCGTGCTCTACCGCACGTTACTTACCTCTGAAATAACGTACAGTTAAGTTTTCGCACGTGTAGGAATGCTACTGCTACTACACTAATGGTTTGGTTATAAATAGCAGCATATTTTTACCAAAAGTGCGTTACAACATACGAGTACATACGTCTCCATCCACATCTTTCTCATAAGAAGATCCGAACAAAAGTAAAGACGTTCTGAAAATCTATTTCTGTGTTTCATTGTTCTAATACCGCGGATTATCCTGCAGTATCGATTCTGCTTTTCACGTACAGCACAGTGTGATAATTAATAATTTTTGCCACATTCTCTTGCACACAAAGTAACAGTTTAAACATGCCATGTCAATCATAAATAAATATTTCTCGTTCCCAGAGGACCAGCACAACGCCAGTGTCGTACCTAGAATGATTTCCTTTTCGTCTTTGCTTCGCTTATGTGCTTTGTGCACAGTCTATACATACACTCAACGACACCAGGCAGCCTCCAGTCAGGCTGTAGTGTTTTGGGTCATTAGTATAAGGGGGTTGCTGCAGCTAATGTGCCATATAGTGTGACACACAGGGCGAGTCAGTTGCCCTTACCAATGAGTTTTATGCAGCCAGCAATACCTTAAAATACCACCCACAAGATTTTCATAGTCTATTGCTCACAATGACCAAACCGTTAGTCCTACAGAAAAAAGTGAAGAGAACCGTTTAGCAGATATTTAATGTAGTTAAATTTTGTACTGTGATAGCTTTCACTGGAGGCCATAGTTATCCAATTACTCAAGAAAAATGCATTTGAAGGTCTCTTTTGTATGTTTTTAACAATTCTAAAACTACAGCATCCATCGAAAACGCATCACAGCACAAACTTTAACTACATTATATTTCCTACAAGGGTTCTGTTCATTTTCTGTATTGGGCTAATAGTTTGTTCATAACAAGCAAGAGAATATGAAAATTTTCTTGTCGTATTTGAAGGTGTTGCTGGTTGTAGAATACTCAGTATAGGGACAGCTGAATTATCCTGCATAAGCATAACATGTATGCAAGGATCAGTGTGGCATATGTGTCTTTCTGTTGCGCATGTGGTAAATGAGGAAATGTGAACTACGGTGACTTCATTATCAAATGCGTCCAAACAACGCGATGTTATTACGTATTTGGCTGCCGAAGGACAAACACTGGTAGATAGTCATCAAAGAATAAGTGTATGGGACAGTATGTGTGTCGAAAACCACAGTTGTGGAATGGCGCGTCAGGTTCAGTGCTGGTCGTGATTTGATACAAGACGCTGATTGTTTTGGGAGGCCAGCCACATCCTTCATGGTATCTCCAGTAACAGGCACTCGAGCAACCACGCTATGAAATTATCACACCTTCGGTCCCTTAAAAAAGGTTTTGAAGGTCAACGATTCCTGTCGGATGAGGATATGCAGCAGGCAATTACAGATTTCTTCACGTGACAAAACGTGGTGTTTTACCAAACAGGTATTTTCAACCTGGTGCATCGGTGGGATGATGGCCTCAATGCTCATGGCGATTTTGCCTGATTGGCATAATGATTCTGGACAGTACGTTTTTCGGAAGGCAGGTATTGGATCGCCCTTTTTATAAACGAATGTAAATTACTTCAGATCTCAATGTGTTCTTTACATAATCTGATTGTCACGTGGCAGATTAGCTTTATAGTCTTCTGATCGAAAACAAAAATAAAACACTACAGCACGGTGGTTAGAACAGAATGCTTATATGCATTTGAATGCCTAACGGTTGTGGTGGCACAAAACCCCGTTACTAGATGAATAGGTCTAGTATGCAAGGATTGCTTTGTGGAAAGCGAGCGCGCAACATGGTGAGCCATTCACGGAATCGCGTGCCGCGTCCGCGCGAGATTTGCAACGTGTCGGTGGGATGTCTTTGCCTCCGGGAGGCCACGTGGCCCGCAGCTTGGGGCACTGTTTAGTTTTTCGTGCATTACGCGAAAACAGTGTAACTTACGGTGAAGAGCGATGCGGCAGTGGAGTGTGGTCAGCAATATGCACCTTCTGAAAAATCGATCTTTATTTCAAGTCACAAGATGCAAAAGTTATAGTAACTTGAAAATTGTTTAATATCCCGAATACTGAAAAATTAATAAAAGTAGTAAATAACAACTTACAGGGATCAGAGAGCTCTCATTAAAAACGTCTCGTCATAGATTCATAAACAATTAAGCTAATAAAGAGCAATAAACAAAATTGATGGGAAATTATTTATAAAATTCAATACAAAATTCATGACGTAAAGAACGCCTCTGTATAACATTTTGGATGGCATCACACGTATTTTAAACTCGTTAAGTTATACTATACAATTAACTTGCAATAGTTTTCATCGTTCGCAAATTATTATTAACATTTATCGCATATAATTAGTTAATTATTATAGATATGAAGATTATGAGTAGTGCAATGTGTAGATCGCTATAGATTACGTCTAGAAACAGTGCTATATGCAGTCCTATGTTAAAACTTTGCAGCACAGATGTAAACAAAGAAATTTGCGCTAAGTGGCGAAATTTTGAAGAAAACGAAAACTTGATTTACCGGCGATAGAATAATCCCAGAAATTAATGTAACATACTGAAGAAGATGTACTCTTTAGCGCGGTTCCGATGGTGTACTTATTTCTGTTGAAGGAGGTATGTGTCAAAATTTGTAACCTTAACTGGTGAGATTGGTACTTGCTTAGCCAGGGATGAAGCGGCTGAGTGGGGGGGGGGGGGGGGGGGTAGACATCCGAGGCTATGTAAGCGAGCAGCCATCTTGGCCAGGGGGCAAGGCAGAGTCAAGGCAGTCAAGGCATCAAGGCAGTCTCCCAAAGTCTGTTGAAGCAAATTAGCAAATTTATTTGCTACACAGAATTGTTGTGTTCTGCATTTATATCTGTTATTCAATAGGCGAGTTTTCCGGACAGCCAGAAATAGGCAAGTTAGCTAGGGTATTCACAAGCCAGGGCTGCGTTCATGTAGGATCAGCCAGCGTTTGCAGAGGCCAAGGTGCAGGATAGGGCAAAGAATAATCCGTGAGTAAAATTAAACAGACATAGCACTTCAGCTTATTCTAGTATGACAAAGAGAATAGACACAAAAACTAAAACGCAAACACAAGTTAGCCAAAAATGAGACAACTAATGAAGAAACACTACCACAACAGCCAAATGAAAAAATACAGCAAGATCTAACAGTTACTGATCAAAATGGAGAGCAACACTTAAATGTTACAGACACATTCAAGAGGACAATCAACACACGTATAACATAGTTATTCAAGGTAATGAAGAACAGGGCTACACTACCCAAATGAAACTGAAGAAAAAAAAAGCCATTTAACAGACACTGAGTCTGAAAACGAAGAGACAAGTACAAAAAATATGACTAATTGTGAGCATGCAGTTCGCGTTTCAAATTTGGAAAAAGGTGAAACAACAAAGGCATTGTACACTAAATTAACACAAGTAAATCTGGCACAAGTAATAAAGGACATACAATTAAGTCGAAATGGTTGTGTAATTCTTGTCAGTAAAAACACAAATATTGAGGAACTAACAGTAAAAAAACTAAAGGCAAATTTCCGACCAGAAATTAAAGTTGAAGCAATGAGACCAAATTCCGGGAATTTTGTTCCAAGTTTGAGTTTAGTCGTAACAAAGGTTGACTTTGATGTTACAATTAATGACGTTGAAGAAGTTCTCAAGGAACTAGATCTCAATTTTGTCAGGGTAGTTAGAATGAAATCCAAAGAAACAGGAAAGATAATTGCAAAAATGCGCGTGATTACGCGAAAACAACATACAGTAGATTATCTTTTAAAAAATAATTTGAAGATGTTTTGTAAGGTACATACAGTAGAAACTTCGAAGCTTCCTCCTCAATAACCAGTACAACGTGTGAAATGGTATGACATCGAACATTCTGCTAACAACTGCACAAAGCCACCAAAATGTGGTAAATGTGCAAGTCAACATTTTACAAGTAGCTGCACAGCTAAAAACGTAAAACCAAAATTTCAGACATGTGGAGAAGACCACCTAGCAACCAATGTTAGATGTCCTAAGAGACTAAAAGAGGCCGCAACGATTGACACAACTGCCAAAGTGCACAGTATCAATACACCAGTTACAAACGAAGCTGACATTGACGAAAATTATATTCAAGTAGATGATCTGCTTAGAGCAGTTACTACAGCTCTGATCAATATACTAACCGATAGGAAGAATAAAATAGAATCAGCCATCGGAGATGTAGCGAAGAAATTTTTCAACAGGAAGACTGCTACAATGCAGAATTTAAGCTCCATGCATATCCACATAAACAATCTTCAGGACCAATTACGTACAATACAAGAACCACTACAGTTGGCACCAAAGCAATGTCGACCTTTAAAAAAGAATAGTCCATAGAGAAATATACAAGTAGAGGAAATACCTTCTCCAAACTTGACAGTACTTAAAACAAATATTTTAAAGAGTAGAAACCAGTTCTAATTTTGAAGGTAGCGTACAAAAATGGATCCTCGAGAAAATAATGTAATTGTTAGAGAAACCATTATTGCCTTTGTCAATGCAAATGGTATACGATCGAAAATTAATTTAATAGAACATTGTATAGAGTCAGAAAATGTCAGTGTGATTGGTATTGCAGAGACAAAGGTATCTGAGTGCCAAGTAGAGATCAAGGATTTTATATGCCATAGATATGAAACTAATACAAGTGGAAGGAATGTTAGTAGAGGAGTAACAATATTACATAGCAAAAATTTTCCAGCAGTTAGGATTCATTTGCCAGAAAATTTGCAAAATGTACAAGCTGTGATATTGAAGACACAAACAAGAACTAAGAAATTTATCTTTTTAACTACAATATATCCCTCCAAAGGACAGATTACCTATAGAATTTTTTGAATAGATGACAAATATGGGCCCTTTCATTATAATGGGTGATCTAAGTGCAAGATCTAATACTTTTGGAGATTCTGCAACAAATGGCAGTATACTAGAGTCTAACCTTACAGATTTTAATACAACTAAAAAGATTTGAGTTTGAAGAATTGAGAATAAAATGGAACAGGTCGAATATGCTTGTTAAAAGACAATTAGCAGATTTTTGTTCGCAAAGATGGGCAAAAATGTGTGTACTGTTAGATCACAAACAATCAAACAAGTTATGGAAGACTTTTAAAAGTATTATAGGGGATAAAATAAACATTGAGCCTCCACTATAATATAATGGGAATATAATAACAAATAGTCAAGAAAAAGCACAAATTTTTAGAGAAATTTTAATAGAAATTCATAAAATACCTAAGGATATACTTTTTAATAATATGCACAAAAAAGTTGAAGAATAAACGTCAATGATTTTAACATCCCCAGAAGTTTTAACTGAAGAGAAATTATCACTGATTCAAGATATTACAGAACAGGAAATAGATAAAGCAATGAATAATGGCAAAATCACATCACCTGGAATGGATGGAATTAGCAGACTACATCTTAGAGCAACACCAAGGGAGAACATAATTACAACATTACACTATTTGTACAACAATGTTTTAAAATTAAAACAAATACCACAACAATGGAAAGCAGCAAAAGTAATTATGATACCAAAACCTGGAAAATCATTAAATAATCCAACATCCTATCGCCCCATAACATTTTTATCAACTCTTGGAAAATCTTTTGGGTCCATATTAAACAGACAATTACATAAATTTGCAGAAGACCAAAGGCTCATACCTGACATACAAGCAGATTTTAGGCAACAACATTCTACTATAGATCCGATTATTAGGATATGTACTAATATTACTAAGGCCTTAAATATTACAGATTGTGCATCAACCTTATATTTGGATACAGAAAGAGCTTTTGATAGAGTGTGGCGACTAGGATTATATTATAAGCTTACGACATTTCGTATCCCAATTCAATTTATCTCACTCCTTATCTCTATTATTGCTAATAGACCTACATATGTATCGATTAATAACAAACTCTCTAGTCTGTTCATTCCAGAAGCTGGGGTGCCACAGGGTGCTATTCTTTCATCTTTGCTGTACACCTTATATACAGCTGACATTCCACAGCCTACCCATTGGAATGAAGGCTTGGCACTTTATGCAGATGATACAGTTTATTGGTGTCATGAGAGAATGCCCAAAGAATTGAATAATACAAATACACAATACCTCATAAAATTAGAAGAATGGCTCAGCACCTGGCGCATTAAACCTAATGGGCAGAAGAGTCAATTGGTGATATTCATAAACAGAAATTTTACCACTAATAAATTGCAAACACCAGATAAAGTGGAGTTAAAACTATGGGGAGAAGAAATTTTACCAAAACCAGAAGCAAATTATTTAGGTCTTACAATGGACACAACACTGTCATGGAAGCCGCACATAGATAATATCCTAGTAAAGGCAAGGAGAAGAACCGGACTTTTAAAGTTAATTAGAGGACGTAAAAGAGGAGCACCCACCAGTACATTGATTTATACTTATATAATGTTTATAAGTTCGGTCTTGGAATATAGGGCTCCAGTATGGACTACAAGTAAACAGCAAACAGAAAGAGTTTTAAACACAGAATGAAGAATCTTACGAATCGCTACTAGATCAAGTCTCTATACTACAAATCAAGATATATATAATTCCGTAAATATATTACCGCTACAGCGCCAATTGATTGAGATTGTCAGCAATATAGGAATGAATAGACTTCACTCTGATACGCTAACAATTAAAACATTAAAAGAAGAATTTATGCATTTCAATTTTCCACGCTACCAGTATACATTTCTATCACATACTGTAGCACAATGTATTAGGTAGACTAATGAAGAATGGGATAGGAAATTTCCACTTGGACCTTCTAATAATATTACCCATTTAGTTAATGAAAGCTGAAGTGTAAATATCAGTCACACAATAAAAATAATTAAATAAATTAAGTGAGAGTCTAGAGAAAAACACGAAATAAAGTAAAACATTGTATAACATACATTATCCCATTGGGGGTTTTAGAGTGGTTTTCCCTACCCATAAGGCGAATGCCGGGATATGACATTATTCCTCTCAGGAACAAGGAACCAGAAGAAAAGAGGAAGAAGTAGATTAAGTAGGAAAAAGAAAGAAAGTATTGATGGTTAGGAATAGAAGACATATAATTAATTATTTAAGAATTATTGTTATTTAATTGGATAATTAATATTATAAGTAAAATAGGAAATAATTTTTCCCAAATAATAAAAATAAATGGAGTCCCAACAGTAGTAAAGCACCTATGGCTGAAAAGATGTAAGCTCTAGATACAGCCCAACCTCATAAAAGGGGATGAAAGATGAAAAAAAAGGTCGTTGGGCGGTCGTTGGTCAGTCGTCAGGCAGTCGTTCGACAGTCGGTGAGCGTGTGGGTGGCGGAGTTAGCCAGTGGGTGGCGAGTGAGCCCCACTTGTGGGTGAGTAATGTGGTCGTTTGAGTAAGAATTTTTGAAGAATTTTTCGCGCCGATTTATTTCGTCAAATAGTATTGTTTAATAGTGCAAGTGTGCAAGCATATTTCTGGTGAACTGTAAGTGCTACGATTATTTGTGTGAGTACGAATTACGAGGTATACATCGGCGTAAGTGAACATGTGGCGATCTGTAATTTCGCGCCAAAACTGCTAGAACAAAGAGGACAGTGAGACTAGTGGTTCTGTTCGAGTTGATTGATCAACTTTCGATTATAGCAGCCTACATTACTGTTATTTGGGGCTCGGAGTCAAATTATTAGTAAAGTAAAACTGTAAACCGCCTCACCAGTGCTAATTTCATTGTGTGAAAGAAAAGGACGACGCCAATAAATAGTGATAATAAAAACTTAATTGAACTGTGTTGTGGCGTAACAAGCTTGCTACGCCACACTGGGAAGGGAGCCGTAAGAAAGGCACGTGTACACACACGCCGACGGGCGTCAAGTCTGGAACAGGATACATTATGACTGCTATAAAGAAAATACGTAGCTTTGGAATATACTTAACTTTTAATCACTCCTTGTGATACATCTCTCTTGACTATACAAATGAGACTCGTAAGATACATGCAATGTTACAATTGGCACCTTGCTAGGTCGTAGCCATGGACTTAGCAGAAGGCTATTATAACTGTCTCTCGGCAAATGAGAGGAAGGCTTCGTCCGTATTGTCGCTAGCAATGTCGTCCGTACAACTGGGGCGAGTGCTATCTCGTATCTCGAAACCTGCCTTGTGGTGGCGCTCGGTCTGCTATCACACAGTGGCGACACGCGGGTCCGACATGTACTAAATGGACCGCGGCCGATCTAAGCTACCACCTAGCAAGTGTGGTGTCTGGCGGTGGCACCACATTCCTCCCCCGCAAATCGGCGAACGGTCGTGTTATAAGGCTTCCGCCCGCCGTGGGGAGGACCCCATGTTGACGTATGCGATGAGGTGGGGAGCCTAACAACAGGCGAGGCTGTGCCACCCGCACCCGGCCATTCGGTCCGAGGGGAGCTAGGAAACGCCTGAAAACCTAGTCCAGGGTGCACGTCAACATGCGGTGTATGCGCCCGTAAAGAGACAGGAGGGGCCGAAGGGTCGACCTCCATTGCGTCGGGGCATCCGACGCGCGAAGACGCCATGTGGTCCGGAGTGAGCAAGAGTTCCATGGCGTAGGACGGCTGGTCACGGGAAGCGATCGGCGGCGCGTGACCCAGGGAGGCGCTTGGCGGCTGCAGCGAAGCGTCGAATGCGGGCGGCGCCGGCGGGAGAACAGGCGGCGGCGGCTGCGGCGGCGCGTCGCCATGGGGCAAAATGGAAGGCATCGTCGGTAACACCTGGGGATGAGGCGAGCCAGTAGATGGGTCCCCAGGGCGCTGACCGGACGGCACCGTCGCTGAAAGCAGACGGGGAGCGGCAGAACCCGTACGACGACAGAGGCGCAGCTGATTGAGATGCCTACGCACCTCACCAGAGGCCCCCAAAACCATATACATCGCGCGGCCGAGGCAGCGAAGAATGCGCCCTGCGAGCCAACGCCGTGAACCTCGATAGTTGCGATAAAATACAACGTCGCCTGGAGCAAAAGCAGAATTCTGCCGCTGCACAGGAACCTGATGCGGCGGATGCAGCAAAGACATCAAGGTTCGATGAGGACGACCGTGGAGCAACTCAGCCGGCGAGCGACCATCTCGGGGCTGAGAGCGATACGAAGACAAAAAGAGCAACAACACGTCCTCCCGAGAATGCGACTCTTTCAACTTCAACATCTGTGACTGGAAAGTCCGGACCAACCGTTCAGCGGCACCGTTTGACTGAGGCGAAAACGGCGCGGATGTTACATGTTGAATACCATTGGCCTGGCAGAAGACTGAAATTCCACGGACATGAATTGTGGGCCATAGTCGGAAACAATAGTCTGCGGAAGACCTTCAATGCAAACGAAAGCAGACAAGGCTTGATGGTGGCAGATGACGTCGTGGAAGACATCCGGACAACAAAAGGAAAATTACTGAAGGCATCTACCAGAACCAACCATCTAGTATTCCAGAATGGACCAGCAAAATCAATGTGCAAGCGTTGCCAAGGGGAAGTGGCTTTTGGCCATGCAAAGACTTTCTGCGGCAGTGCGAATTGTTGTTCGGCACACGCCATGCAAGAAGAACACATATGCGTAATCGCAGCATCGATTCCGAACCAAGTACAGTGCTGACGAGCAAGTTGTTTCGTTCGCACTATACCCCAATGTCCTTGGTGAAGAAGCCGTAAAACAGAGGACTGTAACGAACGTGGGACCACGACTCTGGACTGATCATTATCAGAACGCAACAATAAAACACCACGTCGAACAAAAAGTCTCTCCTTGTGAGCAAAAAATCGGCGAACCAACGGATCCTTGATCCGAGACTTTGACAAAGGCCATTGCGTAGCAACAAAACGCAAGACGGTAGCAAGGACAGGGTCAGCAGCGGTGGCTGTAGCGACACGACGAAAATCAATCGGAAACGATTCGACCACTTCATCGGTTTCCGAATCAATGAACATGCAAGCAAGTTCGGAAGAATCGAATGCTTTATCCTCAGCAACAGGCAAACGGGACAACGCATCGGCGTTTCCGTGCTTAGCAGTGGACCGATACAAGATATCGTAGCGGTACTGCGAGAGGAAAATAGACCAGCGAATGAATTTCTGCGCTGTACGTGGAGGTACAGGCTTGGTCGGATGAAAAAGCGATGTCAAAGGTTTGTGGTCTGTGATGATGGTAAAGTGACGACCATACAAGAAATCATGGAACTTAGTAACACCAAACACGAGAGCCAAAGCTTCTTTCTCTATCTGGGAATAATTTCTTTGCGCAGACGAGAGCAATTTGGACGCAAAAGCACTAGGGCGATCATGCGAGCCAACTTTGTGCGCAAGCACAGCACCGATCCCGAAATCCGATGCATCTACCATCAACAAAAGGGGTTTCTGGGGATCGAATGTCGTAAGGCAAGTATGAGAAAGCAACGCCGATGTCAACGGGCGAAAGGCGCGTTCGCATTCCGTCGTCCAGACGAACGGAACACCTGTGCGGCGTACGCGATGAAGCGGAACTGAAATGGAAGAGGCATTGCGCACATTCACTCACACCTTGTGATTCGAAACCGGGTAACGTGCTTGCGACCTCAACACGCAATGCGTGAGGAACATTGCGCGCTCTGAAAAATTTCGGTTGCGCGTTTACGTTCAGTTGCAAATGTGCTTCATAGTGTTTAGCGCAACCTAAGCCCGGTGCAAAAATGTCTGCAAATTCTTCACATAGCCGAGAAACACTGTCTGAAGGCACAGTCTGATTCACTGATAGGACCTGATTTACTATAGACATGTTAAACAATTGAAATAAGTCTAAACAAAACAAGTTCACTGCAGTAGAAGAACGAAGAACGTAAAATGACACAAGTTTTGTTTGTCCTTTATATGTTGCAAGAAGAGTGCACTGTCCTAACACAGGGATGAGCTGTCCTGAATAACTTTTTAGTATAACATTTGCGGCACGCAACGGAGGTGTGCCCAGTTGTTTGTACGTGTCGTGATTGAGCAATGAAACTGCAGCTCCGGTATCGAGCTGGAATGGTATGACCTTGCCATTAAAGTCCAAATCTACAAAAAGTTTATTGTCCTGCTGACGACAAGAGCGACTGTTTTGGGCAATTTGAACAGACACTGGTACAGAATCACTTGCTAATTGACGTGATTTCCGGCGACGTCGACGCACACTTTTTGTGGGACGAACACATTCACAGTTAGAGACAGCGGCACTGGACGAAGTGAAATCAACGACATGAATGTCCATGGGCGAAAGTCCACGAGCCTGAGTGTCCTTGGTTCGATTCCGGCGCGAAGCAAAGGGCCTGGAATGGTTGTGATTGTCTGATCTGAGCTTTTTCTGGCAAACACTTTGAACATGTCCTTTCCTATTGCAGAAAAAGCAAATAGCTTGGCGTGACGGGCAGTGTTCACGCAAATGTCTAGTAGCACGCCGCGGGCATGATTTCACTGCATTTGTGGGCTGGCGCGGCACACCTGATTTAGAGCGCGGCAGCAGCTGCGTCGAAGTACGCGAGGGCAGGTTACCGGACCGCGCAGCTCGCCCGGCGGGCCGGTTAATGTTACACACGGCTGGCGAAGTTTCAAAAGATTCCTGAGCACATTCAAGTGTGTCTTGTCTATCTAATATGTCTATCACTTGTTGAAGGGAGGGATTAACTAGTTTCAAAATTTGCTCCCGTATGCGAACATCAGAAACGTTCTGTGCAATTGCATCACGTACCATTGTATCTGAATAAGAAAGGCCACAGTCACAGTCAAAGGCACAGTCCCTAGTAAGGCCTTGCAAAGTTGCAACCCACTCCCTATTAGTTTGACCGGCCGTACGTTTTGTACGAAAAAACGTATACCGTTTTGCAACCACATTAACTGTTTCTTTGAAATAGGCATCTAAAGCAGACAAAATTTCTTCGTAGGACAGAGTTGCTACGTCGCGTCGGGGAAACAATTTCACTATCACACGGTAGGTGGACACACCGACACAAGAAAGCAAAAACGGCTGCCGCTCATTACTTTGAATTCTGTAGGCAGCTAGATGAAAGCCAAACTGTCGGGACCACTCTGGCCACGATTCTTGCGCTGGATCGTAGTGCCTAAAAGGCGGTGCAACTGCGAGTTGTGGCTGCGGTAGCGGTGAAGCGGCGGCTGCCGCATCGGTTTGAATGGCACGTTGACCCTGGACGAGCTGTCCCAGGGCATCCAATAACGACTGGGTCTGCTGATTCTGCAAGCGATAAAATTCGGACAGTACATCTGGAGATTGTGGCGAAACCATGACACAAAGAAATCAGAGCAAAGCAAGTAGAAAGAACACGATCCTTTAAGCCTCGTCGCCAATCTGTTGTGGCGTAACAAGCTTGCTACGCCACACTGGGAAGGGAGCCGTAAGAAAGGCACGCGTACACACACGCCGACGGGCGTCAAGTCTGGAACAGGATACGTTATGACTGCTATAAAGAAAATATGTAGCTTTGGAATATACTTAACTTTTAATCACTCCTTGTGATACATCTCTCTTGACTATACAAATGAGACTCGTAAGATACATGCACTGTTACAATTGGCGCCTTGCTAGGTCGTAGCCATGGACTTAGCAGAAGGCTATTCTAACTGTCTCTCGGCAAATGAGAGGAAGGCTTCGTCCGTATTGTCGCTAGCAATGTCGTCCGTACAACTGGGGCGAGTGCTATCTCGTATCTCGCGACCTGCCTTGTGGTGGCGCTCGGTCTGCTATCACACAGTGGCGACACGCGGGTCCGACATGTACTAAATGGACCGCGGCCGATTTAAGCTACCACCTAGCAAGTGTGGTGTCTGGCGGTGACACCACAAACTGTATCATGAGAAATGATTTTACTATAATAATCGCCTAATTTCTGTGCCCTAGCATGAACTGTACTCATGTCTGAGTGAATATTAATTCAAAAACTATAACTAATGCGTGGGTGTGGAACAGTGTACTAATGCACCTAGTGTGGAAAACATCCCCTGAGACTTATGTGAGAGCCAGAATTTGAACTAAAATTTTTAATGAACATTTGTATATGGACATTCGTGTGAACTCTTCAACCGCACCACTTATCTTCCTCCCCATCGCACAGTGAACCGTTGAAAGGCAGATAATTAAGTAATTAATGGATGTAATACAAACTAAAGATAGTTCGAAAATTAGAAGTAACGAGTAGATCTATTAAAATACAGAGAAAATATCAGACGTAATGGCAAAATTAAGATTATTCTTCTTTGGACACCTCTACCAAATGAATATCAAAAGGGTAACGAAACAAATATTCTTGCCTTTAAGGAAAAAGAAATCTAAAATACCATCGATTACAGAAGTAAAAAAAAATAATTAGAAAGAAACAGCGTTAAAGAATCGGAAATAACCTAAAGAAACTTTTCCAAGAATGACCTACTAAGTTTAGAAGGTTGTCACTGCAGAAGAAATCAGGAATCGGGAACATCGTGGGCACAAAATAGAAAAAGACAATGCAGGGAGAAGATGGCACGCTGAAAAAATGTTGTTGTTGTTGTGGTCTTCAGTCCTGAGACTGGTTTGATGCAGCTCTCCATGCTACTCTATCCTGTGCAAGCTTTTTCATCTCCCAGTACCTACTGCAACCTACATCCTTCTGAATCTGCTTAGTGTATTCATCTCTTGGTCTCCCTCTACGATTTTTACCCTCCACGCTGCCCTCCAATACTAAATTGGTGATCCCTTGATGCCTCAGAACATGCCCTACCAACCGATCCCTTCTTCTGGTCAAGTTGTGCCACAAACTTCTCTTCTCCCCAATCCTATTCAATATTTCCTCATTAGTTACGTGATCTACCCATCTAATCTTCAGCATTCTTCTGTAGCACCACATTTCGAAAGCTTCTATTCTCTTCTTGTCTAAACTATTTATCGTCCATGTTTCACTTCCATACATGGCTACACTCCATACGAATACTTTCAGAAATGACTTCCTGACACTTAAATCAATACTGGATGTTAACAAATTTCTCTTCTTCAGAAACGCTTTCCTTGCCATTGCCAGCCTACATTTTATATCCTCTCTACTTCGACCATCATCAGTTATTTTGCTCCCCAAATAGCAAAACTCCTTTACTACTTTAAGTGCCTCATTTCCTAATCTAATTCCCTCAGCATCACCCGATTTAATTAGACTACATTCCATTATCCTTGTTTTGCTTTTGTTGATGTTCATCTTATATCCTCCTTTCAAGACACTGTCCATTCCATTCAACTGCTCTTCCAAGTCCTTTGCTG
This sequence comes from Schistocerca serialis cubense, assembly GCF_023864345.2. Lineage (NCBI taxonomy): Eukaryota > Metazoa > Arthropoda > Insecta > Orthoptera > Acrididae > Schistocerca > Schistocerca serialis. The sequence continues at coordinate 1,230,123,493 of NC_064638.1, read as the reverse complement.
TCTCTGACAGAATTACAATGTCATCGGCGAACCTCAAAGTTTTTATTTCTTCTCCATGAATTTTAATACCTACTCCAAATTTTTCTTTTGTTTCCTTTACTGCTTGCTCAATATACAGATTGAACAACATCGGGGAGAGGCTACAACCCTGTCTTACTCCCTTCCCAACCACTGCTTCCCTTTCATGTCCCTCGACTCTTATAACTGCCATCTGGTTTCTGTACGAATTGTAAATAGCCTTTCGCTCCCTGCATTTTACCCCTGCCACCTTTAGAATTTGAAAGAGAGTATTCCAGTCAACATTGTCAAAAGCTTTCTCTAAGTCTACAAATGCTAGAAACGTAGGTTTGCCTTTCCTTAATCTTTCTTCTAAGATAAGTCGTAAGGTCAGTATTGCCTCACGTGTTCCAGTGTTTCTACGGAATCCAAACTGATCTTCCCCGAGGTTGGCTTCTACTAGTTTTTCCATTCGTCTGTAAAGAATTCGTGTTAGTATTTTGCAGCTGTGACTTATTAAGCTGATAGTTCGGTAATTTTCACATCTGTCAACACCTGCTTTCTTTGGGATTGGAATTATTATATTCTTCTTGAAGTCTGAGGGTATTTCGCCTGTTTCATACATCTTGCTCACTAGATGGTAGAGTTTTGTCAGGACTGGCTCTCCCACGGCCGTCAGTAGTTCCAATGGAATATTGTCTACTCCGGGGGCCTTGTTTCGACTCAGGTCTTTCAGTGCTCTGTCAAACTCTTCACGCAGTATCGTATCTCCCATTTCATCTTCATCTACATCCTCTTCCATTTCCATAATATTGTCCTCAAGTACATCGCCCTTGTATAGACCCTCTATATACTCCTTCCACCTTTCTGCTTTCCCTTCTTTGCTTAGCACTGGGTTTCCATCTGAGCTCTTGATATTCATACAAGTCGTTCTCTTATCTCCAAAGGTCTCTTTAATTTTCCTGTAGGCGGTATCTATCTTACCCCTAGTGAGATAGGCCTCTACATCCTTACATTTGTCCTCTAGCCATCCCTGCTTAGCCATTTTGCACTTCCTGTCGATCTCATTTTTGAGACGTTTGTATTCCTTTTTGCCTGTTTCACTTACTGCATTTTTATATTTTCTCCTTTCATCAATTAAATTCAATATTTCTTCTGTTACCCAAGGATTTCTACTAGCCCTCATCTTTTTACCTACTTGATCCTCTGCTGCCTTCACTACTTCATCCCTCAAAGCTACCCATTCTTCTTCTACTGTATTTATTTCCCCCATTCCTGTCAATTGCTCCCTTATGCTCTCCCTGAATCTCTGTACAACCTCTGGTTCTTTTAGTTTATCCAGGTCCCATCTCCTTAAATTCCCACCTTTTTGCAGTTTCTTCAGTTTTAATCTACAGGTCATAACCAATAGATTGTGGTCAGAGTCCACATCTGCCCCTGGAAATGTCTTACAATTTAAAACCTGGTTCCTAAATCTCTGTCTTACCATTATATAATCTATCTGATACCTTTTAGTATCTCCAGGGTTCTTCCATGTATACAACCTTCTTTCATGATTCTTAAACCAAGTGTTAGTTATGATTATGTTGTGCTCTGTGCAAAATTCTACCAGGCGGCTTCCTCTTTCATTTCTGTCCCCCAATCCATATTCACCTACTATGTTTCCTTCTCTCCCTTTTCCTACACTCGAATTCCAGTCACCCATGACTATTAAATTTTCGTCTCCCTTCACAATCTGAATAATTTCTTTTATTTCATCATACATTTCTTCAATTTCTTCGTCATCTGCAGAGCTAGTTGGCATATAAACTTGTACTACTGTAGTAGGTGTGGGCTTCGTATCTATCTTGGCCACAATAATGCGTTCACTATGCTGTTTGTTGTAGCTTACCCGCATTCCTATTTTCCTATTCATTATTAAACCTACTCCTGCATTCCCCCTATTTGATTTTGTGTTTATAACCCTGTAGTCACCTGACCAGAAGTCTTGTTCCTCCTGCCACCGAACTTCACTAATTCCCACTATATCTAACTTCAACCTATCCATTTCCCTTTTTAAATTTTCTAACCTACCTGCCCGATTAAGGGATCTGACATTCCACGCTCCGATCCGTAGAACACCAGTTTTCTTTCTCCTGATAACGACATCCTCTTGAGTAGTCCCCGCCCGGAGATCCGAATGGGGGACTATTTTACCTCCGGAATATTTTACCCAAGAGGACGCCATCATCATGTAATCATACAGTAAAGCTGCATGCCCTCGGGAAAAATTACGGCTGTAGTTTCCCCTTGCTTTCAGCCGTTCGCAGTACCAGCACAGCAAGGCCGTTTTGGTTATTGTTACAAGGCCAGATCAGTCAATCATCCAGACTGTTGCCCTTGCAACTACTGAAAAGGCTGCTGCCCCTCTTCAGGAACCACACGTTTGTCTGGCCTCTCAACAGATACCCCTCCGTTGTGGTTGCACCTACGGTACGGCTATCTGTATCGCTGAGGCACGCAAGCCTCCCCACCAACGGCAAGGTCCATGGTTCATAAAAAATAGGAAACAACAAAAAAAGAAGGGGAACTGAAGTTCTTTCGTGAGCCTAGTTGGGCAATAGAAAGACTAAAAAAAGTGAAAGGAATATGTATTTAGACAGGTGAAAGTAAGAAACGTTATTGTCTCTGTGTATTTATGTACATATTTTTATAGTTATTTTACAGAGAGTTACAGCAATGAGTATAAAATTTTTAAACAGAGCGTAGTTTCTTCTATCATATAACTGATATAATTAAGCCAACTGATTAGGCATCAGTTTAAATTAAGTTAGCTAGGAGCTAGAAACGTTCAAATTTTTTTGGGGCTGATACAATATGATGTAAATAATTGACAGTGTTCAGATGAAAGTTTTGTTTGTAGAGTGCTCATTTAAGTTAGGTGTTCAAGTTGGTCCCGATTTTGCTGAATGCAGAATTCGGTGTGCCATATAAAGGACGTACGGACGAGATGTAAAGCTGCTGCCGCCATGGAACGACAAACTTCCTCAATGCGCTGTCTGAAGTCATCTGGGGTATCGTTAATTCACGTCAGTAACAGTGTCTGAGGGAACCCCGTATGTTTGTGCATTTCGAACTGCCTTGTACACGGTAGTGTCATATTACATTATAGAGTCTAACCGAAGATGATTTCAAATAGCGCGCCGAGGATGGTTGTGACACCAACAACTCAATGAATAACTGGAATATATTCAGGTGAAATATCTTTTTGTGGGTCGACAGAATTTACAAATTTATGATCAGTAATTCCATTTCGTCTGCAGTTAGTTTAGGAGTCGCACTTAGTTGTGCACTTAGAAAAATGGCTTCTCGTTTCAACACATCACCTATATGAACATTGCACCAGCAGAATACCCATCTGAACTAGGGCTGTTGACAAATATCGATATATCTATATATTGGTGTTTCCCATGGGAGACGTCAATATAAAGGGTATTACAAAAAGGTACGGCCAAACTTTCAGGAAACATTTCTCACACACAAAGAAAGTAAATATGTTATGTGGACATGTGTCCGGAAACGCTTAATTTCCATGTTAGAGCTCATTTTATTACTTCTCTTCAAATCACATTAATCATGGAATGGAAACACACAGCAACAGAACGTACCAGCGTGACTTCAAACACTTTGTTACAGGAAATGTTCAAAATGTCCTACGTTAGCGAGGGTACATGCATCCACTCTCCATCGCATGGAATCCCTGATGCGCCGATGCAGCCCTGGAGAATGGCGTATTATATCACAGCCGTCCACAATACGAGCACGAAGAGTCTCTACATTTGGTACCGGGGTTGCGCAGACAAGAGCTTTCAAATGCCCCCATAAATGAAAGTCAAGAGGGTTGAGGTTAGGAGAGCGTGGAGGCCATGGAATTGGTCCGCCTCTACCAATCCATCGGTCACCGAATCTGTTGTTGAGAAGCGTACGAACACTTCGACTGAAATGTGCAGGAGCTCCATCGTGCATGAACCACATGTTGTGTCGTACTTGTAAAGGCACGTGTTCTAGCAGCACAGGTAGAGTATCCCGTATGAAATCATGATAACATGCTCCATTGAGCGTAGGTGGAAGAACATGGGGCCCAATCCAGGCATCACCAACAATGCCTCCCAAATGTTCACAGAAAATCTGTGTTGATGACGTGATTGCACAATTGCGTGCGGATTCTCGTCAGCCCACACATGTTGATTGTGAAAATTTACAATTTGATCACGTTGGAATGAAGCCTCATCCGTAAAGAGAACATTTGCACTGAAATGAGGATTGACACATTGTTGGATGAACCATTCGCAGAAGCGTACCCGTGGAGGCCAATCAGCTGCTGGTAGTGCCTGCACACGCTGTACATGGTACGGAAACAACTGGTTCTCCCGTAGCACTCTCCATACAGTGACGTGGTCAACGTTACCTTGAACAGCAGCAACTTCTCTGACACTGACATTAGGGTTATCGTCAACTGCACGAAGAATTGCCTCGTCCATTTCAGGTGTCCTCGTCGTTCTAGGTCTTCCCCAGTCGCGAGTCATAGGCTGGAATGTTCCGTGCTCCCTAAGATGCCGATCAATTGCTTCGAACGTCTTCCAGTCGGGACGCCTTCGTTCTGGAAATCTGTCTCGATACAAACGTACCGCGCCACGGCTATTGCCCTGTGCTAATCAATACATCAAATGGGCATCTGCCAACTCCGCATTTGTAAACATTGCACTGACTGCAAAACCACGTTCGTGATGAACACTAGCCTGTTGATGCTACGTACTGATGTGCTTGATGCTAGTACTGTAGAGCAATGAGTCGCATGTCAACACAAGCACCGAAGTCAACATTACTTTCCTTCAATTGGGCCAACTGGCGGTGAAGCGAGGAAGTACAGTACATACTGACGAAACTAAAATGAGCTCTAACATGGAAATCAAGCGTTTACGGACACATGTCTACATAACATCTTTTCTTTATTTCTCTGTGAGGAATGTTTCCTGAAAGTTTGGCCGTACCTTTTTGTAACACCCTGTATATCGGCGACATATCCTCCACCGATATATCGATATGTCAGTACCCAAACGACAATATCGAAAGCCGATATTTTTATTTTATATTGTATTTACTATTTTGAACAAGGCTGTTATTCAGCAACCGCATACTGCTAACAACATAGTATTAAACAGCCAATTGGTTGCACATAAACAGTAGGTACGTTGACCTAGGTTTCGACACCTACTAGGGCTGTACTGACAACAATAAATGTTGCTAAACCGTAAAATTACATTGTTAGAAAGCAATAGTCAGAATTTGGAGCAGCTCCGCTCCTGTCAAAAGTAAAATATAACGTTGTAGCCTTCGCCACGTATGCATAGCTGGGAACAACATTAGACATATTTTTTTTTGCAATTTTCGGTAATATTTGAAATTGTTCTTGTGAAATTGTAACAGAATATAATTTTACTTTCGCTGTGTGACGGAGTCTTGCTATTTCTTGATCTTTCGTCACGCCCAGTCTTTCTTTATGTGTGTGTTGAGCAAGTGCAGTGCTCACAAAAGAGGTGGTAGTGTGAGTGGTATTACAAAAATTCCGATGTGAGTAAATAGTGTGCTATTTCTTTATACTGGCGTTTTTCATAAACAGTTGCTAAAATGATGAACAAAAATTTAACTGAAAGGATTGGTCTTTGCTGTGGGTGGAGACGTGTGAGGTGAAATTCTGACGCAATCGGGCTTCGCGCTACGAACAGAAACTACGACGTTTAGCTTCAGCACGTAATTTTCCTACATCAGCATGGAAAAAGATTTATTTCGACGTGCAGCCAATGATCAATTAAGAAAACAAGGTGTGAGTGATTAACTGGAATGAAATATTGCATGACAGTGCACCATGTACACAATTGCTAATAAATAACACAACAGTCGAACAAAAAGTATTGTAATACAAGCTTTTCATCTGCACAAAGTCCCATTAATAGCTTATAGATTTTCAAATTAAGTGTTTTTCTTTCAGTTCTTGCGCTAAGGGGGATAAGCAGGCTGCTAGCTTGTTGATACATAGAATACCTAATAATAAATCAATATTTAAACCTACAACTGGCAGTATATTTACAATGTGCGGCCGATATTTTTGTAGGCCGGTACGTCAATATTTCTTCCTCCGATGCATCGATACCTTTTTTTCGATATACCGAGAGCCAATAATGATATCCATTTTAAATATCGATACATCGGATTCGCGATATTTTTAAAAATATCAACTGTCCTAATCTGAACACAGCTAGTCACGTACATTTTGCATCGACCTCTAAAATTCTGAAGATTTATATCTCATAAACTAAAACTGATACAATTTCGATTTAAATTAATTTGTACTGAGTTGGTTTAAATGCAACAGCTGTAGAACAGAAAATATGATGTTCCATTCAAAAAATTATATATTACCTAAATAAACTATGTTGACAACTTCTCAGGAAGGGTAACATCTACCTAAATAAATTTTGTGATTCTTGAGTTTCTCCCGGCGTATTTGATAAAAATCGGATACATCGGATACAGCGAATTTGTACATGGAGAACTTCGAGGAGGAAGCCCTGTCGTCATCCGTATGGAAACCTACTTGCTTTTTCCGTTACGTGGACGACACGTTCGTCATCTGGCCACATGGTATGGATAAACTCCTTGACTTCCTTACACATCTAAACTCCATACACCCCAACATCAAATTCACTATGGAGACTGAAACGGAGGGTAAATTACCTTTCCTTGACGTCTTGGTCAAGAGAAGGGCTGACGGCACCCTAGGTCATGGGGTGTATCGGAAGACAACGCACACTGATCTGTATTTGCACGCAGACAGCTGCCACCACCCTTCACAGAGGAATGGGGTACTTAAAACTCTAGTACATGGGGCGCGCACTATCTCTGACGCAGAGAGTCTACCCCAGGAATTGGAACATCTGAGAACTGTATTTCAAAAAAATGGGTACTCAGAGTGACAGATTCAACGTGCTCTCCGCCCAACCACTGCAGCACAACCTGTTGAGATGGATGAAGTCACGAGGGAAGGGGTAGGCACTGCATTTATTCCATACACAGGTGCACTCTCGGGGAAAATCGCCCGCATTCTGAAGAAACACCGGGTCGGAACTGTGTTTTGTCCTCCAAATAAAACTCGTGCACTGGTGGGGAGCGCCAAAGATGACCTGGGTTTGAGGAAGGCCGGCGTATACCAGATTCCGTGTCAATGTGGCAAGTCGTATATTGGTCAGACGATGCGTACCGTCGAGGATCGATGCCGTGAACACCAGAGGCACACTCGACTGATGTATCCGAGCAAGTCGGCGGTCGCTGACATTGTTTGTCGGAAAATCACGCCATGGAGTATGACCGCACGAGGATTCTGGTACAGACGTCGAGACACTGGGACAGCGCTGTTAGAGAGGCCATCGAAATTCGCACCAATGACGACCTCATAAACCGTGACTGTGGCTATAATCTTAGCAAGGCTTGGGAACCAGCGATCGGGTTAATCAAGAGTAAATCGAGCAAACGTGTAGTTGTGACGGCCACGGCGGACAGAGCCATCACACCGACGTCATCTCAGACGCCGTCGCAACCTGTTCCACCGCGCGACCGCGACGCGGGGCGCGGACGGCGGAGGGAGCGCGCCGCGGGCGGAGGGTATTTAAATCGGCCGCCGCCGCGACCGAACCCAGTTCCCTCTGAGCAGCCATAGCGTACGGATCTCCGTGCCGGCACGTTCACAGGAGCTCAGTCCGTCAGTTCACCTGATGATGGCGACATGTATGATCGCCGAAATATTGTGCCCGTTGGACACTATAGACCGGCAGCATACCCGTGGATATTTTGATTAAATAAATTTTCCTTTCAGTTGCTATTTTGTAACTTTCGTAAGGAAATACGTCATCTCAAACATACTGGGAACTAGGTTAACACAAGGATGCAGGGTTCACAAAAATCCTTACAAAAATGTCAAAATGCAAAGCGAACAAAATGTTATTGTGTGTACCAAGTAATTGTATTTTAGTTGCAGAGTACAAATCCGAAATCGTATTTTGCATAGACAAAGCTTGTCCGTAGTTATCGATGCACTGTATGTAAAAGATATTTTCATTCATTCATGTTAACTGAAGCATCATAATTTCAGCGAAGTAGGCGCAGAGCTGTAGTTGGGGAAAGTATCACAGTAGTTTTGGTTTGTACTTTAAATCCTTATAAGAGCTATTCCACTAACACTCGACTATGTGTGTTAGAAGTTCACTTTGTCGAAGTCACTTTTTTTTTCTCCCCCTCGTCTCTCGCTCCTGCGATATCGCTGTTGTCCCCGTCGGTTTTCGTTCTTATTGCACTCACACCACGGGAATTTGTGTGTGAGCAGAGAGAAGTGCTCGACGCATTTTGAGCTCTGAGAAACGCCTTCCCCACTTTTACCGGTCTCCCTCTGTTTCCTCTGCGTATATTTGGATGTGTATGTGTGTGTGTGTGTGTGTGTGTGTGTGTGTGTGTGTGCTGAGAAAGCGCCGTAGAAGTTCTTGTCTGGGATCGCTGCCCGCTGTCTTGTAATCTCCTTCTTTATTGTTACTCCTTGCCGCGAAAGCGGCTTAAACAGCTTGGCGGTCGACTTCAGGCAAGAAGGAGGCGCCATTTCGCGGGATTTATGTAGCAGCCGTTTCATGCGGTTAATGAGATGCCACTTTACAAAGAAAGACTTAAAAAAAGGACGAACTAAAGGAGAAATTACTCGCTCTGTAGTTCTCTAAGCATCTTTTCTACCTACTGAGCGAAATAACCGTAGATAAGGGGACACAGTGAAAAGTGTTTAAAAACCAGAGAGCTTCTTTTTTCTTTTGTTTTCTGTCGACAGTCCTCAGACTCGTCTCGTGCGTTGCTTCGTGTATTCTTATCTTCTGGGATTTTTTTGTTTTTCATCTTCGCAATATCTCCTCTCAGCTAAGTCCCTTTGTTGCCTTCTCCAAAACTGATGTTCCTCAGTAATACATTGGTATCCAAAACTCAACGATGAAAGTAACTTTGTCATAGGACACTGCTAAATAACGCAGTTCGATGAAGTTGAAGCATACATGCAAAGAACTGCTACAGTATTTGTACAGAGGGGAACTGATAGGAATGTGGTATCAGAAAACAGAAATGACACGTTTATTCAAAGACAATGATTACACTAAATAGTAAGCTCTGGGACGATGATTACACTAAATAGTTGGGTTGGGTTGGGGTTGGGTTGTTTGGGGAAGGAGACCAGACAGCGAGGTCATCGGTTTCATCGGATGAGGGAAGGATGGGGAAGGAAGTCGGCCGTGCCCTTTCAAAAGAACCATCCCGGCATTCGCCTGGAGCGATTTAGGGAAATCACGGAAAACCTAAATCAGGATGGCCGCACGGGGGATTGAACCGTCATCCTCCCGAATGCAAGTCGAGTGTCTAACCACTGCGCCACCTCGCTCGGTACACTAAATAGTAAGCTGTGGGATGTAATAACAAATAAACTGTCGTAATGAAACTTGAAATGTCGTAACTTGCAAGCAAAGGTGCACTACAATAAGAACAAACAGTTGTAATTTTTTTTTTTTTTTCGTTGCCTTCCCTGAGGGGGAAGGGCGGGCTGTTTGAGGGCCTGCAATACCCTTTTTGGATGTATCAGGATACATGTTTTTAGTCTGTTACATTTTATTTGTTGCATCAGTGCAAATTTGTCATTATTAATTTTACGATTTTACATGCTAGTTTGTTTTTCAATTTTATGCTTACAATTTTAATTTTATATTTACAAAGTTGCTTATTTCGCATTATCTAGTTATACTATATTGAAAGAGAAAGAGGGGAAGAGGAGGATGAAGACGAGGAGAAGAAAGGAAGGATAACCAGTTGATTGTGAGTTACATTAATTGTACTAGGTGTTAGTTACATGAATTGGTTACTGGTAATATTTGGTAAGTCTAATATATTTAATATACAAAGTCGTAAAGAAAAGGGAATTATTTTATACTGTAAAAGTTAGCAATCTGACTGTAAGAATTTTGATCAGTATAATCTGCCTGAATAATGAAATTTGACATGAACCCTATAGTAATTGGTTTCGCAAAACTGATCACAAAAACTGTCTCTAATGACATAAATTGGCTCTGATTGAATAAATAAAAAAACAAAATATTTTGTCCTTACCTCTATTCTGCGCAAAGCTGGATAACGAGTTACAGTACTGCTCTGTCTTACACGCACCTATGCTAAAGCTGCAAATTACTGTATCTACACAGAGACAATCGAGAGGTGCAATGAGTTCCCTGTTAGAAGCAAATCGAACTAATTTTCCGAACACACTTGGTTCCATGATCCATTAGAAATTGTAAGAGAGAGATTGGTAGAAAAATGAGATACGCGCATAAATGAAAACACTAAGTTTTTTGTATACTGTGAAAAAGTGCTCTTGGCTGATTTAAATTTAACGAATGTAGTATCATCCAAACAATACACTTTACTATCTCTCAAATCTAGCAACTTTCAGTACAATAACCAAGTTAGTCCGATGACGCAGCAATAGTGAAGATAAAATGAAATCATTACAATATTCACCTCTGATATTCCATAAGACTTCTTCCTTCACTTATCAGTTTCCGTTATAATCTTGATATAATAATGTTGATTAAACACATTGATAGATTTAGACTTTACATTTAAAACTGATATTGCTGTTACTTCCTCACTCTAACACAGCTTAACTTGGTCTGCCCAACTGCGCCCTCGCGCACCCCAGAGGTACTAACTTATCTTCTGCGATACAGTTTTACAACATCTCTGCTCGCTCACAATCGATTCAGAAACCAAAATTATACATGACATATATCACTGTGTTGGCCACAGTACTGATAAGGTAGCAGGGCGTTCCAATTCTCCACCAACTGGGCTGACTACTGCCGGATGGTAATTGGTGGATGCGTACGTCTCCCCAACGCATTCCACACGTGTCCGATGGGACTGACGCCGGGGCCACGTGCAGGCCAGTCCATTCGCCGAATATCCTGTCATTCCGAGAGCTCCTCTCTACCTGGGCTATTCAATGCGGTCGCGAGAGCCGAATGCACCCCCGAAAAGACGCACATGGGCAAAGAGTACATTGTCGCTATAACGTTGACCGATAAGTATACCGTACTAAAAAAGTTTTGGAGGTGAGAACATCCGTCTCTCTCCATACCATAACACCTGGACCATCAAAATGAGCATGTTCGGCGATGTTTCTGGGCGCTGATGTTTCAATCTCTAAGCGTACGAGGCTACATCCAGCATTGTCGAACACGCTCGTTTTACTGGTTCAAATGGCTCTGAGCACTATGGGACTCAACTGCTGTGGTCATAAGTCCCCTAGAACTTAGAACTACTTAAACCTAACTAACCTAAGGACAGCACACAACACCCAGCCATCACGAGGTAGAGAAAATCCCTGACCCCGCCGGGAATCGAACCCGGGAACCCGGGCGTGGGAAGCGAGAACGCTACCGCACGACCACGAGATGCGGGCGCTCGTTTTACTGATCGAGGTGGTGTGGCGTTGGAAGGCGTAATGTTGTAAAGGCATATTACAAACACAACAAGACGAAATAGAACATTTTTTTAAAAAAAAAAAATGTTCCACATCTCGAAGCGTAAGGTTACTACTTCAACACACTACAAAATATTTATTACATCAATACGAGAAGCTTAATAAGTAAGTTATAGTGTTTCCTTCTGTAATGGTCTGACAGTAATCTCCTAGTCGTTAGGCACTTCACTTTTGAAATAAAGTTATTTTCCACTGTGAACAAAAAATGTTGATTACACACCAATGCTGAATTATTTTACTAGTTGTCCACACTCTACTGCTTTAGTTCGCAAAATTATATCAGTAGATGATCACTAATAGCCTGCTTTCCTGTTTCAAAACACATATGGAAATGAACAGCGCTCACACTAAATCACGAAGTCAGTGCAACCTAAGCATAAATATTTCACACTTTAAGCACAAATGAAAATATAAGACTATTTCTTCACCCGATTTAAATGAACATCCGTCCTAAAGTAATGAAGAGCAGATAACACCAAACAACACAAACTTATTTTCGAAATGTAATTACTTACCACAAACATTCATATGACTGGAAATACCTTTTTTACTATTTTTTATCATGGTTCACTGATATAATTTGTTGTAATTGCTTACAACATGCTTGTGTATTTTTAATTTCCTTCAACTGACGAAGAAGCTTAAAAACTAAGCAAAAAGCGTCCAACTTTCGTAAGCTTACTTATCATTACTGTAAGTTACTTTCAGAGTTACGCATTCAAATTCAACCAAGTCCTACAAAGAGTACAGATAATTAAAGAATAGTAAAGTTACTTGCAAAGAATGTGAATTAACGGAGCATGTTTTGTACTCTCCTCATAGGTAGTGACACGATGGAATGAAAATGTTATGCAAAAGACTGATAAACATTGCAGTTAAATAAAATAAACTGCACTGTAAAACAGCTAGAAAACCATCTTCTGTATTACGGCGGATTCGACCAGATGTAAGTTGGAAGCCACTGACATAAAACCATAAATTGACGAGAAAGATAAAAACCAAGAATTTGGCAGGTGTCGCCAGATTTTAAGGAGAGTGTGTGTGGGGGGGGGGGGGGGGGGGGAGGAGGAGGGGGGGCCGAGGAGACGTGTATGTGTGTGTGTGTTATAAGTAGGCTGTTTAGGTATTTATATTGTATGAAAATCACTGACTGTGCTGCGTGCAGTCTGAGGCTGGTCGGCATTGTTGCAATATTTGCTATTGTAGTGTTGGGCAGTTGGCTGTTAACAGCGCGTAGAGTTGCGCAGTTGTAGGTGAGCCGCCAGCAGTGGTGGATGTGGGGAGAGAGATGGCGGAGTTTTGAGAGCGGATGATCTGGACGTGTGTCCGCCAGAAAGAGTAACTTTGTAATATAGGATGTCATGAACTGATATATATATATATATATATATATATATATATATATATATATATATATATATATATATGATGACTTTTGAACACTATTAAAGTAAATACATTGTTTGTTCTCTATCAAAATCTTTCATTTGCTAACTATGCCTATCAGTAGTTAGTGCCTTCAGTAGTTAGAATCTTTTATTCAGCTGGCAGTATTGGAGCACGCTGTATTGCAGTAGTTCGAGCAACGAAGATTTTTGTGAGGTAAGTGATTCATAAAAGGTATAGGTTATTGTCACTCAGGGCCATTCTTTTGTAGGGATTATTGAAAGTCAGATTGCGTTGCGCTAAAAGTATTGTGTGTTAGTTTAAGCACAGTCATTTATAATTTTTCTAAGGGGACGTTTCAGTGTGTGTGTGTGTGTGTGTGTGTGTGTGTGTGTGTGTCTGTGTGTGTGTGTTAAAAGTTAACTACTACCATGAGTGGTCAATAAAGCCGTGAGCCATTAATCTATGTAGTGATTTACACTGATATGCCAGTACATTATGACCACCGACCTACTATCGATATAAACACGCCCAGACTATAGCAGCGTCACTGGCGAGGAATGACTGCTAGTCAGACACACGCACGGTGCATGTAGTATCAGTGATCGTGCTGTCCGTATGTAGAGTCGTGGAGGAGCCTGCGATCTATCTGAGTGTGCCCGAGGGCAGACTGTGATGGCCTGGAGGCTCAGCAGGAGCATTTCGGAAACTTCACGACTTGCCGGGTGTTCGAGGAGTGCTGTAGCAAGTGTCTTCAATACATGGTGAAATCAAGGTGAAACCACGTTCAGACTCACTGCGGTTGGGCGGCCATCCCTGCCACAGATGTCGGACATCTTAGTCTGGGCAGACTGGTAAAGCAGGACAGAGGACGAACTGTGGAGGAATTAACAGACTTTAATGTTGGGCGGAGTACAAGTGTGTCTGAATACATGGTGCACCGAACAATAGTAACGTGGGCTTCCGCAGCCGACGACCCACGCATGTGGCAATGTTAACACCACAACATCAGCATGTATGACTGAAATGGGCACCTGACCATCAGCACTGGACGATGGCGCAGTGGCAGAGCGTTGCGTGGGCCGATGAATCCCGATGTCTTCATCATCATGTCGATGGGATGGCACGAATCCGTCGTCTTCCAGGAGAACAGCTCCTTGACACCTCCACTGACGGAGACAAGCTGGTGGCACCTCCATTATTCTCTGGGGAACATTCACGTAGGCATCCAAGGTCCAGTGGAGCTCGTGTAAGTCACCATGATGACCAAGGGTTATCATAGTCTGGTTGCGGATGACGTTCGCCCCTTCATGACGATCGTGTTTCCCGACAGCAGTGGCATTTTTCAACAAGATAATGCACCATGTCATAGGACCAGAAGTGTGATGGAGTGGTTCGGGAAGACAGTGGCGAGATCCAGTTGATGTGCTGGGCACTCAACTCGCCAGATCTGAACCCAATCGAACACATCTGGGATGTGATTAAACGTGGCGTCAGAGTTCTTCGGGCCTCCCCGGGTATGTACGGAAATACGGTCACTTGTGTGTGCAGATGTGGTACCAAATCCCACTAGCGACGTACCAAGGTCTCACTGCTTCCAAGTCACGAAGCTTCGCCGCTGTTAACCTTGCTAAAGGTGGACATACCGCCTATTGGGTAGATGGTCAAAATCTTTTGACTGGTCAGTGTATGAACCTTTATGCACCAGAAAACAAGCTGGAATCATCTGACTGCAAATATGTAATGGAAATGAGCGTTTGGCGTCAATGGCCGGGAGGCCCCGCGCGGGGCAGGTCCGGCCGCCATATCGCAGGTCTTATTACATTCGGCGCCACATTGGGCGACCTGCACGCTGGATGGGGATGACATGATGATGAACACAACACAACACCCAGTCCCTGAGCGGAGAAAATCTCCGACCCAGCCGGGAATCGAACCCGGGCCCAGAGGACGGCAATCCGTCACGCTGACCACTCAGCTACTGGGGCGGACAAATATGTAATGAAATAATCACAGACAAACTAGATGCAGCCGAAATGGAATTTGCATAACAAATATTAAATAAGGAGTAACGACATATCAAGAAACTGTCAGAAAACTCAACAGCGTGTTTGATTTCGGCTTAGAGCTCCAAACAGTACAATTGAGGATGATCCGTCTGATATGTAATCCCTGATTTTAGATAGGAAAGAATAATTAAACCAATACCTACTTGAACCAATAAAATCAGAGCACAAGTTCAGAGTAAGATTTACATCTAATATTGCAGTTACGAAGTCCCTGCTAACATTTATTCCACAATGTATATCTGACTAATACAGCAGGTCTCACTGCAGTAAATATAGAAAACAGCGGTCCTCCGTTAACATCAGCCGACGACTCACCCTCGCCCTTGTGGAACCTAGTTTCATGTGGAAAAATAATATTTATTGCTAGTGGTACGGAAGTGCAGAACGTAATTAGTTCAGTAAACTTTTTGTGCCATCTCACAGCATTACCTTACCTCAGTGGCGCCAACGTATGTCCACAATGTGTTGGTGTGGCACCATGTATCAGCACTGAACAAATCTAGCAAATGTAGTGAGTTGGTTTATATTTATGTATTATTTGTGAGAGAATTTGGGTGATTTAAAAGGCCACTTGGGGTGTCAGAGTGACTAACACAAGAAAGTTTCTTCCAAAGAGTAATCGGTTCAAACAATGGTTCAAATGGCTCTGAGCACTATGGGACTTAACATCTATGGTCATCAGTCCCCTAGAACTTAGAACTACTTAAACCTAACTAACCTAAGGACATCACACAACACCCAGTCATCACGAGGCAGAGAAAATCCCTGACCCCGCCGGGAATCGAACCCGGGAACCCGGGTGCGGGAAGCGAGAAAAGAGTAATCGGAACAATACTCTCTGGATACACAAGTTTCCACAGAGCAACACCTCCTTTTGATGCAGGAGAGAGTGGTAATTTTGAAGGGCGTAACGGATTGAAAAGACAACATTCGCTCCTATAATAAGCCTCCATCAAACAAAAAGTAAGCAACCTACGAACTTCCAATCCACTGTGCAGAAGAGTATATCACAAGTCTGAATGTGGACTGATCGCAAGTTAACTGTGTGGATACTGAGAATGTACTTCTGCATCCATATCTACATACATACTCCGCAAACCACTGTACGGTGGGTAGCAGAGGGTACTTCGTACCACTACCACTCCTTCGCATTCGTGTTCCATTTGCAAATACAGCGAGGGAAAAATGAGTATAATTGCTAATTGGAGGCATGCTACCACGAGACGGTATGTCTGCAGCTGTTCAGTACTGAAGACATTGGATAATTTTTTATTTCGTCCGTCGCAGTTGCATTGATGTAAAATTCATCTTTAAGTGGTCACCGGTTTCCGGCTAACACGCGCATTCTCAAACCACACTCCACGCTATTAACCGTAGTTATTCATTGAGTATGGTGCCAAAACGCACGGACAGCTTCTATACAGCAAATGTATAGTGGGAAACATGTACCCTCGTTAATCTTAGTCTATGCGTCTGTTGCACCTATCTTCCCTGCAGGCATTCCCACGTGAGTCCACGAAGCATCTATGCACTCTCGTTAAGTAATTGAATAGATCTCTCCAGTTTTCTTCGTCGTTGTAGAAACTGCGAACCGGCTCAGGTCAGTACCAGATCACGACAGAATTTCTCCCAGATCGAACAAAACAGACGAGAACTCCAAGCAGAGCGGAAAGAGGACACAGAATGGCGAATGTTCTTTCGAACCAAGAGCGTCTCGTGATTCCAAAATCGCGAACGCTTCCCACTGGCTAGTGGCAAAATCGACCGCCAAAGATGCAAAATGCATCATTGAGTACAGAATTAGATTAATTAAAGAGATTTTTTCGACTAATCGAAGCTGATTAGAGCTGAAGCACACACAGCATTATAAAAGAATCGTGATTTAAGAAAAACAAACAATAGAGAACAAAAATGAAATTGCAAATGAAGAAGCTACTTTCATAATCTTGATAGGCTGCTTCCGTCGATAGTGGTACGACTTAGTAAATCATACCCTTTTGACATGCCTGGAACTTCCCCGACTCGAGCGCGTATTTTTCCGGCAGGGGTGTTGTATTTCTGATAAGTTCAAGAATGCCCAAGTGCTACTAGTCAGGCGCCAGAATGCGAAGGTAGACTCGTCCTTCGGGTGTCGTTGGCAACAGTTGCGTGCAGTTGAGTCTCGCCATATATTGTTTGAACAGTTTCCAGATGTTGATAAAATATGAGTTTGGAAGTTTTCCGCCGATTGTTGTGGCAAGATTAAGTAATAATTCAGTTTACTCTTGGAAGATCAGTGTAGTTACCCATTAAATCTGTGGAGCTAATAGTACAGTCATTATTAGTAAGGAGCATCTGTTGGTGGAACATACAATTAATTAATCAAAATTAAAGCGTTAAACAGTTTTTATATGGACGCTGGATAAATATTTAATAGTCATTAGATGCAATGCAGCTGCTTCATTGACGCTTTTCGAATACACCCATTTTCACAATGCGAGGTGCCGGGGCTAGCAGTGTATTTAACACTAAATTCTTCTAGAATCTACATATGTAAATTATGCTCTAAGCCCCCCCCCCCCCTATTCTAGCTCCGACTTTTGCTGTTGCACAAGGATTAAAAAAAATACGCGAACTGACTCTAATCAACCCTGCCAGTGGAGTAGAAGAGAGTTTGGCACCTGCAATAATTTAATTTGATAAATAGGTTAAATAAACGAAGGTTTCATTAACATAGTGAGGAATGATAGGGTTGCTCTACCGATTAACAGAATGAAAGTTCTGTCCAAAATAACAATATGATTTATTAAGACTAAACACAAAATAATAAACAAAAACACATGAAACATTTACAATACATCAAATTGGCTCAAATTGGATACTCAAACAAACGCTGTGAATGTGAAGTTGTCCCTAAACTAGATTATGAGGATTATGACGAAGTGGTATGTGGAGCCAATTTCTTGCAACTCAAATCTTAAGAGAAAACACATAGCCAACCCAACATTAATTGCTGCTACCCAAGTCAGAACAAAGTTAGAAAAAGACGAACAGGCGCGCTCTGTTGAGCTCTGATTATCACCTAGGAAAATCCCTGTCTGCCGGTGCTGTGGACATACATTACCAATCTGTCTTCTTAACTGCCAGAACACGATCTGGTGTACCGGAGGCGATGGCTGGTCGCATCGACGTCCTCGACCGAAAGGCGAGTGCCGACTACCTAGAGCACCCGTACAGGCCGAATGCACAACATTCCCGCCCCCACGACAGTGGCCGTGGTTAAACGTTCCAATCAGCAACTCGAAAACCGGCGGAAAATTCCACTCTATTGCCGGAGCACTACCATACCACCAATGGAGATTCTTGGCGCCAATTTCTGCGCTGATTTTGCTACGTCACGGAGCTATGCCCTGAGCAAGCCAATCACAGTTACTATTTTGCAGAAAGCGCGGGAATTTTCCCGCCACAACTGCCTGGGTACACAAGTCATTCCAACGCCTCGCTGGTAGCCCGCCAGAAAGGGTTGTCGCTAAGTTTCTGTGAAGTAACGGAACCTCTAGCCCAGCCGCTACTTCAGGCCCCTCCGGGCGTGTCTTTTGACAATGTCGGCGTCTGCAAAGCATTCACTCGACTTCCTCACACCTGTCGGCTTAACCCTTTCCAGATCAGCAGAGCCCGCCTGTCACCGGACCACCCGGGGTGACGAGAGACGCTGCGTGGGAAGTCCGCGTGTGAAGGAATAGCGACTTTTCACTGCATGCAATTAGAGAGGAAAATCGTAAGACAGAAATATAAGAGGGGGCTCATGACACCTCTCAACAATATCTGGAAAAGGCTATAACCATGAAGAGTAGCATAATGGTAGTAGCTAAAAGACAATCGAGAAAATATTATATGTAATGCATGAAAAGTATATACCACGTCAGGGAGAAGAACTTCAGACGGGCAGTAGGGGTGACACAATCCAGAACGGAACGGAGTGCACAAGGCATGGCATAACGCCTAAAATAACAAAGCTGCCAATACGTGGTGTTAGTGGTATCATATCATAGCGTTGAACGCATGAGAAGAATATGATTTAAAGTACAAGGATGACGTAAAACAATGGTCGTACATACAATCAACCATAGCAACATAAAGGTGCCGGCTGCGGTGGCCGTGCGGTTCTGGCGCTGCAGTCCGGAACGGCGGGACTGCTACGGTCACAGGTTCGAATCCTGCCTCGGGCATGGGTGTGTGTGATGTCTTTAGGTTAGTTAGGTTTAAGTAGTTCTAAGTTCTAGGGGACTTACGACCTAAGATGTTGAGTCCCATAGAGCTCAGAGTCATTTGAACCATTTTGAACATAAAGGAAATTAAAAATATAACGAAAAGGACATTGCTCAAACAATGTTGCTAAAACAATAGACACTATGTAACTGAAAATATAGATACTATAGATACGGGAGGAGAAGGGGAGGAGAAAGTAATGGGATGAGCCATGAGTGAGGAAGGATAAATTTATTAAATGAATTTTATTAAATGAATTTCTCGAACACATCAACTCGCTGCACTCCAACACAGTTCACGATGGAGGTGGAGCAGGATGGTGCCCTACCGTTTCTTGACGTCCTGGTGAAACGGAAACCTGACGGCAAGCTGGGACACAGTGTATACAGAAAACCTACACAAACCGATTTGTACCTAAATGCTTTCAGTTGCCACCACAACTCCCAGCGTGAAGGCGTTTTGCGCACACTTGTTCACAGAGCACGATCGATCTGCGATCAAGAGAACCTTCGAGCAGAACTGTAGCAAATCGATGCAACATTTCGGAAAAATGAGTACAACCAGAAGCAAATAAGACACGCACTCAGACAGACTGCACCAAGCGAACAAGAAGAAGGAACAGAAGAACACAAGTCATTGGCGTGCATTCCATTTGTCGGAAACACCTCAAGAAAAATCGGTAGAATCCTAGGGAAACACAGTGTGAAATGTCTTTTCCGACCCCCTGCAAAAGCCTTGGCTCTACTAGGGTTCAGTGAAAGATGACCTAGACCTTCGAAAACCACGCGTTTATCAAATTCCCTGTCAGTATGGAAAAGCATACATTGGGGAGACAGTCCGCACTATAGCAGAGAGGTGCCGCGAACATAAGCGCCATACCGAATTACGCCAGGCCACTAAATCAGCCGTGGCTGACCATTGTATAAAGACTGGCCATACTATGGACTATGAAAAAACAAAAGTACTCTGTCAGTCCTCCTACTTCCGGGACTGCGTTACTAAAGAGGCCATCGAAATCCGACTACAGGACGATCTAATTAATAAAGACAACAGCCTTCAACTTAGTCAGGCTTGGAACGCTGCACTCAGCCTGGAGAGAAAGATGCGGTCCCAGAGATCGAAGACCGCCCCCGACGGCGGCAGCAGGGAGACTGCAGAACCCAGTTCAGACCCACGCGCCGCTTCCCCCACCACCTCCAGTAGCCGCCGCGCCGGCCGCACCGAAGACACCAGGAGAGGAACGGTGGAGGGGGTAATGGCTAGTATATATACGGCGCCGAAACGAACAGCACAGCAACTCGATCCACAACAAAAGGGCAGAATTTGCCGCGTTCATGGAGCGCAAGGGAATCCTTGTCGCGCTACTGAGCGAGACTAAACTTAAACCGCACAAACTTTCCTGGCTATTGTGTCTATCGTACCGACCGACCGGGCGACGCCGTGGCAGCTGGAACTGCAATCGTCATACCCAAAGACATTGAACACACAAATATAGAGCTCCCTGAACTGGAAAAAATCGGGGCTAAGGCCCTCAGAGTCAAGTTCAACGGAGCCTACAGCACACTGATATCGGTATACAACAGCCCCGCAGGCATCTCAACACGCGATATCAGCACATTACTCAACATTTCACCGCGAATAATAGTCGCTGGGATCTGAACGCAAAACACCCAGAATGGAATTCACGCATACGAAATCCCAACGGCAAAAAACTGTACGAACATTCGCTAGGCAGACACTACATTATACTAGCGCCGACTGAACCGACGCACATTCCCTATCAAAGGGGACACAGGCCAGACGTGATAGACATGGCCCTAATCAAGGGCATTACAGCGACACTCAACGTTGCCGTTGAAAACGATCTGCCCTCAAACCACCAACCTGTAATACTATACATTGAGGAAACACTGCAGCACACGGAACAACGCAAGATGTTGGACTATGGGCGTGCGAATTGGACACTGTTCATGCAAACGCTCGATAGCCACATCCCACCTATACACGAAATTAACGAAACAGCACAAATTGACGAGGCAGTAGAAACCCTCACTAACGCCGTCCAGGACGCAATGGCAGGCACCATACCTGATCGCACCTCACAACAACGCAGTGCGGGCTTGCCCCAGGAAATCCTGGGCCTAATCTCAATGAGGAATCGCCTCAGGAGACAATGGCAGCGCACCAGGCGTCCGTACTTCAAACGGCACATTAACAGTCTACAGGGCATCATACACGATAAAATACAAACACATAGAACACAACAGTGGAATCAAAAACTCGAAGGGCTGGACACCGCACGACCTGGCGTGTGGCAGCTAGCGCGACACTTCACCAGGGAGAAAATATACACCCCAACGCTTCAAGGGCCTGACGGACCTGCATACTCAGCGGAAGAGAAAGCAGAACTAATGGCTCGAACACTCGCAGCGTCATTCACACCGAACCTGGTACCATCAGATCCAGTGTTCACACTTGCTACTGACCAAGAGGTTACACGCATTCTAGCCCAACCATCGCGCGACGACATTCGACACGCTAGCACAGCCGATGTCTCCTGAGCTACAATGCATTCCGCTGCTAGGAAAGCCCCTGGTCATGATGGCATTCAAAACCGTGTCCTCCAGGAGTTCACGGATAAAGCAACTGAGTACCTAACACACATAACGAATGCCATACTAAAACACCAACACTTCCCCGCCTTTTGGAAGACGGCCAAGGTCCTGATGTTCAGAAAGCCGGGGAAAGACCACAGCCTCGCACAAAATTACCGACCCATCAGCCTTCTGAGCTCGCTCAGTAAGATTGTTGAGAAGGTGATTCTCAAACGCATCACTAGGCACTGCATAACAAATGACATCCTGAGACCGGAGCAATTCGGCTTCAGGAATCACCACTCCACAACACAACAACTCCTACGGGTCGTTGAACATATAACACATGGCTTCAACATGAACAAAGCTACAGGGTCAGTGTTCCTGGACATCGAAAAGGCTTTCGACCGTCTATGGCACAACGGCCTCATCCGCAAACTCAGCGACGCGGGATTCCCTGACGGGCTGCTGCGTCTAATACACTCATACCTCACAGACAGGAGTTTCAACACTGACGCGCAGGGAAAACAATCAACACGACACGGTATACACGTGGGAGTACCCCAGGGAAGCATCCTAGGGCCCCTACTGTTTAACCTCTACATAAACGATCTCCCAACCACACACAACACAATGATGGCAATCTACGCGGATGACACAGCCATCCTTGCGCAAGATTGGAAACCATCAAACATTACGTCACGCCTACAGACTGCATTCAGAGTGGCCGAGCCTTGGTTGGAGAAATGGCGTGTTAGAGTACATCTACATCTACATCTACATCTATACTCCGCGAGCCACCTTACGGTGTGTGGCGGAGGGTACTTATTGTACCACTATCTGATCCCCCCTTCCCTGTTCCATTCACGAATTGTGCGTGGAAAGAACGACTGCTTGTAAGTCTCCGTATTTGCTCTAATTTCTCGGATCTTTTCGTTGTGATCATTACGCGAGATATATGTGGGCGGTAGTAATATGTTGCCCATCTCTTCCCGGAATGTGCTCTCTCGTAATTTCGATAATAAACCTCTCCGTATTGCGTAACGCCTTTCTTGAAGTGTCCGCCACTGGAGCTTGTTCAGCATCTCCGTAACGCTCTCGCGCTGACTAAATGTCCCTATGACGAATCGCGCTGCTTTTCGCTGGATCATGTCTATCTCTTCTATTAATCCAACCTGGTAAGGGTCCCATACTGATGAGCAATACTCAAGAATCGGACGAACAAGCGTTTTGTAAGCTACTTCTTTCGTCGATGAGTCACATTTTCTTAGAATTCTTCCTATGAATCTCAACCTGGCGCCTGCTTTTCCCACTATTTGTTTTATGTGATCATTCCACTTCAGATCGCTCCGGATAGTAACTCCTAAGTATTTTACGGTCGTTACCGCTTCCAATGATTTACCACCTATGGCATAATCGTACTGGAATGGATTTCTGCCCCTATGTATGCGCATTATCTTACATTTATCTACGTTTAGGGAAAGCTGCCAGCTGTCGCACCATGCATTAATCCTCTGCAGGTCCTCCTGGAGTACGTACGAGTCTTCTGATGTTGCTACTTTCTTGTAGACAACCGTGTCATCTGCAAATAGCCTCACGGAGCTACCGATGTTGTCAACTAAGTCATTTATGTATATTGTAAACAATAAAGGTCCTATCACGCTTCCCTGCGGTACTCCCGAAATTACCTCTACATCTGCAGATTTTGAACCGTTAAGAATGACATGTTGTGTTCTTTCTTCTAGGAAATCCTGAATCCAGTCACAAACCTGGTCCGATATTCCGTAGGCTCGTATTTTTTTCACTAAACGTAAGTGCGGAACCGTATCAAATGCCTTCCTGAAGTCCAGGAATACGGCATCAATCTGCTCGCCAGTGTCTACGGCACTGTGAATTTCTTGGGCAAATAGGGCGAGCTGAGTTTCACATGAACGTCGACAAGTGCGTTCTGTTCACTAGAAGACCGAAGCAACTGCGCAAACATCGCTACTGCAGACCAATAACTCTACATGCACGTCCAATACGTTTCCGCAAGAAAGTCAAATACCTCGGTGTCTGGCTGGACCGGAAATTACTCTGGGGGGACTACATACAACACATGACCAACCGAGCTAGCGCGAGGCTCAAACAGCTCTATCCTATGCTCAACAGGCGTAGCACACTGAACAGAAGGGTGTCGAGGTCCATGTACATCACACTTATCCGACCCCTGATGACGTACGCAGCTCCTGTCTGGGGATACGCTGCGCCTACACGCTTGCGCCGTCTGCAGCTCATACAAAACAAAGTACTCAAAATCATAAGCAATGCTCCACGATACACACGCATCGCGGACCACCACCGGGAATACCGACTTGAGACTCTCACGGAGGTAATCCACAAACTCACCACAAGACTATACAGAAACTCCAGACTTCGCAGAACCCGTTTATTCTGAATCTGGGGAACTACGACCACAACCATAGATGGAAACATAAAAGACCAAAAGACATACTTGTAAGGACATAACATCTATGGCCAAGCATACGCAAACACAACGGCACAGGCGAGCCCCTGTTAATCAGGCACCATTACTGGATATCCAGCTGGAATACACTGTCGAATAACTGGCACCACACAGGGAAGCCGTACCGTACACTGCATGCAAACAAGCTCCACACATCCTCCACACAGTGAGATGATCTATGGCCGATCTCCCACTACTGTATAACGATCTTGATTGTTCCAGGAATGCAGCAGCAGCAGCAGCTGGGACACACCGCCATCGCTTGTCATGGTAATGATGCATGATACCTATACTAACAAATCCAACCTTGCATGAGCTATCGCAGCTAGTAAGCCACTACTGCTCTTACTACCCATCCCACTGTCGCAGAGGTTTTTTTCCCACGGCACGAGCCATGGCACTTTTTTCCTCTGCTCTTCAAATCGCTACCCTCACTCGCGTTTCGTCCACTATCTATCACCTGATGGACCGTGTTAATGCGTAGCCTTACCCAGACGCACGGACAACATCCTGTGATCCACTTACTAGACAACTAACATGTTTGCGGAGGTAACTGCAGAACTTTTGGTTTGGTCACCACGTTGGTGCGGGCGTGGAGGGGCCCCATCTCTATTAAAAAAAAACAGCACAGCATTCGCCAGGAGTCACCTGAAGATGGCAGCGTGTACGTCTTACGTCTGCCGAAATATTGTGGAGAGATTACGACGCTACCCGGTCGGATACCCGAGCACTGTTCAAATTGGAAATACGCGGGGAAAACTTCAGATCGCAATTTGTTAAAGAGATGACAGCATCAAGGTGAGTAAGTGTAAAACATATTTAAAAACAAAACTGTGTTATATATAAAATATGTAGTAATACTAAGACTAAAATATGACATCATCAAATTAAAATGGAAATAACAATGCATATTTGTCACAGGTGCCTGTAAAGAGGCAGAAAGCTGGCAGACAACTATGAAAATATTATTTTATTGTCTGGTCTATGAGGATGTTGGTACATAAGTTTTTAGTGTCCAGAGAAGCAAGAAGAGCGTTTCCCAGAACAACCACATGTCACACCTTGAAATTATTTGATCATTTTAAAGGTGATTGTGGGCAATTATAGCGTGACCGAGTACCCTCGATGTGCAGTAGGGCAATGACAAACTTGTGTTAAAATAGAACTGAAATTTAACTATTATACCAGTATGGTTGATTCTAGGTAGTGTTAGAAAGAACTTTACTTGCAAATTCAGAGAATGAAATAAAAAATTGGATTACACTGTTATCCTTTCAAACCAATTTTTCCTTGAATTTGAGAAATTTTATTATTTGTTAAATTAAGAGACACGTTTACTTTTAAAGCAACACGGTCAGGTGCGTTCTCCCTGTTAATTGTACCTTACCCATCTTCGAACTCTGCAAACTAGACTATTACAATGAAGCATGAGCAAAAAATATGGCTGAAGGGAGTTTATACGCTGCCAAATTTTAACACAGCCAAATAGATGTGCCTCCTTGTTGCATGAGGCATATCGGTGTCTTTTCGCCGGCAGCCAACAATCAAATGTGATTTCTGAATTAGAAAAGCACTGAGTAACTTTTAGTTCTATACAGACTGTAGACGGTAATTTCCACTTCTCATATCCACGCTGTGAGGTTGCTGTGAAATGTTCTTACATACTTACCATGGCTCATTTTTAGCTGCTGTTGAGATGAAATACTTTTATTTTATTATGACATCTGTTAAAAACTGTTCAGTGACAGGAATGAATATATATGGTGCAGTCATAGTTGTCTGAGAATGGTGTCATTAAAATACTTTCTATTGGCTGCAGGGCATGATTCTTACAACGCAGTTCACATGATTGTTAAATATGCCTATGTTTGAAATACTCCTGTATGTCCCACTGATCCAACACCTCTCCTAGACAGGAAGTAACACATACGCCGGTCATAGCAATTTCGTCTTAATTCTTGTGCACCATTTGCATTTTGTTTTTGAAAATGGACACAAGTGTTTCAGTTGACAAAACAACTGCAGAGTAGAAATTGTCTGAATAAATTGTTCACGGCGAGCGCGTAAGGAAACAGCAATACGTAAAAATGTGTGTTTCATGTGAAGGGTTTCTTTGGATGAATTCTCACAATTTTCTTGAAAGCCTAACTGCACAACATTTCCTCGAGTCGGTTCGTCAAGTTTTGGTTGGTTGGTTGGTTGTCTGGGGAAGGAGACCAGACAGCGTGGTCATCGGTCTCATCGGTTTAGGGAAGGATGTGGAAGGAAGTCGGCCGTGCCCTTTCAGAGGAACCATCCCGGCATTTGCCTGGAGTGATTTAGGGAAATCACGGAAAACCTAAATCAGGATGGCCGGACGCGGGATTGAACCGTCGTCCTCCCGAATGCGAGTCCAGTGTCTAACCACTGCGCCACCTCGCTCGGTAAATTTTGGTAAACTGTCGCCTACAGAAATTGCAACTTCGTTTCAGATGACTTTGGTGGAGGTCGACGAGAATATTTTGTTGCATGCATGTCCAGAGGTAATTTGCATTGTAGTCAGAATAACACAGGCACTGCAATATCGTATCTCTATGGTCGTGCTGGGCAAGCGACTTCCAAGAACAACATCTGACCTGTGAGAGAATATACACTGATGGGAAAAAAAACTGGTACATCGGTCTAATAACGTGTAAGGCCCACGCGAGCACGCAGGAGTGCCGCAATACGACGTGGCATAGAGTCAGCTGTCTGAAGTAGTGCTGGAGGGAATTGACACCCCTGCAAGGCTGTCCATTAATCCGTAAGAGTACGAAGGCAGGGGGATCTCTTCTCAATAGCATGTTACAAGGCGTACTAGATATGCTCAATAATGTTCACGTCTGTAGAGTTTGGCGTCCAGAGGAAATGTTTAAACTCAGAAGAGTGTTCCTGAAGTCCCTCTGTAGCTATTCTGGACGCGAGAGTGCCGCATTGTCCGGCTGGCGCTGCAGTCATGGACTGTGCGGCTGGTCCCGGCGGAGGTTCGAGTCCTCCCTCGGGCATGGGGGTGTGTGTTTGTCCTAAGAATAATTTAGGTTACGTAGTGTGTAAGCTTATGGACTGATGACCTTAGCAGTTAAGTCCCACAAGATTTCACACACATCTGAACATTTTTTTGTCCTGCTGGAATGGCACGGGACCGTCGGAACGCACAATGGACGTGAATGGATGCAGGTAATCACACAGGGTGCTTACGTACGTGTCACCTGTCAGAATCATAGCTAGACGTGTCAGGCTTCCCGTATCAGTCCAACTGCGCCCGCCCCACACCATTACAGAGCCTCCACCAGCTTTAACAGTCCTCTGCTGACGTGTTGTGTCCATAGATTCATGAGTTTTCTCCATACCTGTGCACTTCCATCGGCTCGATATAATTTGAAACGAGACTCGTCCGATTAGCAACCTGTTTCCAGACATCAACAGTCCAATGTCGGTATTGTCGGGCCCAGGCGAGGCGTAAGGCTTTGAGTCGTGCATTCGTCAAGAGGACACGAGTGGGCCTGCTGCTTCGAAAGCCCATATCGATTATGTTTTGTTGAATGGTTCCCACGCAGACACTTGTTGATGGCTCAGCATTGAAACCTGCAGCAATTTGCGGAATGGTTGCACTTCTGTCACGTTGAACAGTTCTCTTCAGTCGTCTTTGGTCCCGTTCTTGTTTAGGCCGCAGCGATGTCGGAGATTTGATGTTTTACCAGATTTCTGATATTCACGGTACACTCGTGAAATGGTCATATGGGAAATACCCATTACATCGCTACCTCGGAGGTGCTATGTCCCATCTCTCGTGCGTCGACTATAACACACGTTCAAACTCACTTAAATCTTGATAACCTTCCATTGTAGCTGCTGTAACTGGGTTGTTGTCTTGAAACTTGTTGTCTTATGTAGGCGTTACCGACCGCAGCGCCATATTCTGCCTGTTTACAGATCTCTGTATTTGAATACGCATGCATATACCAGTCTCTTTGGGGTTACAGTGTATATAATGGATGCATGAGTCCAAGTTGTACACGCATGGTTGACGACGAATGGAAATTTGGGACAAGCCGTGTGTTGTGCACGGATAGACAAATTTTAAGGAGGGAAATCCTGGTTCGAGTTCCGGTACGGCAAAAAGTTTCATTGTCATCATTCTATTCTACTGTTGATGGTTTTCATTATTCGCAATTGCGAGTTTATTAGATGCATCAAATATATTTGGACGATCCTGAAAGAAAGCAGCGATTAAATGCTTCGGTGTTTCAAGGAGATTCAAAAGCAAGAACACAAAGAACAAAACACAATATCAAATGTTTCTTTGATTACAGTGGACATGTTGCATTCGATGACCAAATAACAGTTAAGGATGAGTGGTATGCAACAACATTTTGCCACAAATCATCGATGAAATCAAGAAAAAAATTCAAAATTCGCCTCATTCTTCATCATCAAAAAGCCAACTGTAACACAGCACTTCAGACAATTCCTTATTTGACGAAATGGGTCACAGGTGACCAGCACGATGTCATTACCCAAAGGGGACAATATTAAGGCGAGCGACGACACTGCCATCTTGGGGTGCGCTGGTAAGCTGACGGCCTAGGAGCTGGCATGGGGATTTTATCAGCTGCCCCCTTCCTCTAACCAACCTCGCCGTGCACCTCTCGCACCGACTGAGGTGGCGCCTCCCCCCCCCCCGTCCAAATCCTCGGACAGAGTCCTTGTCGCTCCGTCTGCAGTTCGTGCCCAGGGACATTTGAGGGCGACGTCTCCATTGTTACTCTGTTTGCCCCCGATGTGAGTTCATTGTGCTATATCTCCTCCCGGTAAATCAAACGAAGTGCAGGTTCCCTTATTCGAATCTCGATAGATTCTTTAATGATACAGTACCAGCATTTAGGCACCTGTGTCAGAACCACACTATGTTCGCGAGACAATGCATGTAATGCCTTTTGGTTGCAACTGCAAATACCGACTTGTTAGGATGCTGCCGTCTAGTGTGACGTTAACGTTCACGGGAACGATCTTCGAGAGTGCGCGCCATCTGTTATACAAGTACATACGTCATACCACAATGACAGGAGATCGTATAGTTCCCAGACTTCCTTGTTCCGTTACCTTCAACAAAAAAGGGAGGACAGTAATCTTCATCCCCTCGAGTAGCTGTTGAATCCTTTCAAAACAGTGTGTTGTAGGTTCCAACAACAGAAATGAAAACGTGTTTGCAAATTTGGCTCGTATGCATGCAAGACTGCATGAAGGCGAATATTTTGAGAAACAATAAAACAATTTGTTCAATGAATGCTTTCCCAACTGGTTGTCTCAGTTGCTCACGAATCTACCAGGTTGTACGGTAGAGGTCGAAGAAACTTTTTCCTTCATCACCGTGCATGGGAAGCTGCGTTGGACATTTTCAGAGTTGCTGCTGTTCTTCTGAGCCTTGCTATAAATTATTTCAGGCAAATACCAAGCCAGGTGGTAGTAGGGTAGCGGATATCCTAAGACGTTATATTTGAAGGGGGAGGGAGAATGAGGGCGGGGAGAGAGAGAGAGAGAGAGAGAGGGTTCCAGTTCCAACGTACTTCTGATAACTGACGTAAAGAAACCTACCAAAAACGTTCCTCAGAATTGGAGAACGGAGCTGTTGCCACTTTAATTCTAGGACAATTGAGTGTGAGCGTTTAAAACTGTGGAACTGTTTTCACAGAGCATTACTTTTAGGTACTACTCATTTTCTACTGGTAGGTTGGATGTGGGTGTATACAACGTCAGACTCATTGCAGAGAAAACAAGGCAGTCCACATAGGGGGAGGGGGGAGGGGCGTTATTTACAGTTGCAGTTCTGGCCTTGAACCAAAGGAAATCTCGCAACAGGGGGTTTAGAAAAAAAATTTAATTCTAACAATTTGTCCATTATATTTGGACTGTTGAGCTCCGTGGCCGTGGATAATGATATTTCACTGTAAAAATACAGCAACCAGCCACTGGTTGCTGTGTTTTTACAGAGAAATTTAATTCTTTTCTAAGACAATAAATACCAACAAAAAATATGGAAGCCCACTGTATGTAGACTTAAATATTAGTGTGTATTACAAACAGAATAAAGTTAGTAACTTGTTCTTCGTGTCCTGTGCACCTGTTGCTGAAGGCTGCTGCTTTCTTTGCTGTATTTTGTTCCCTCCATTTTTCATTCTCTTCTACTACGTACAGGGCGTGCAATTATTGAACATTTCATTTTCCAGTCAACTACTCCGATAGGCTAGATATAGAGAACAGGAAGTCACAAATGGGAACTACTGAGGCGGGATTTCCGGTTCCAAAGATCGCCTGGTAACCAAGGAAAACCTTTTGGAAACCTTGGTCAGAATTTGGGGGTTGGGATTATTTTCATTTTCTTCTGGGGTAATGTTGCGGATTGCCCCACCCAAACATTAAATGTTGTGTGCGTATGTGTGTGAGCACAATGCAGGAAGGAGACATCTTCCAATTTTTGACTGCAATCAGTCCGATAGCCGTTGATTAAAGATAGAACCGCTCTGTGGCGGAATTAACCTGAAGGTGTGTTCTTGCGCTTCAGAATGTTTGTATTAGGCTCAGCAATAATGAGGTTCTTCATCTTTCGACGTCTTCATATGAAATTAAGATTATGATTTCAGTGTTGCGCAGCTTCGTCCGGTTACAGACTGCCAAGTTATTTTTCACAGGGCGTAAATTGGATGTAGGCACAAGCGAATGCGGGTCTAGTATACGGTACAGGTGTAACTGCAGGGCTTAGTCATTTCTCGAAGCGGATTGAGCCACGGGAGTTCCTGTGAAACGACTACCCCATAAATCGCGATTCATTTGCTTTAGATCCACAGTCCCGCGCCCGTTAATGAAGCAAAGGCGTGTCGAAACACATCGTCATAATTGCAAGTACGACCGTCTGACGACCAAGTCATTCAGCGCGCCATGGACAAATAGGCATGTTTATGGCAGGCGCCGTCGTTAAGTTCTACATCGGCAGCTATCGTGAAGCAGATAACGAATAACGCTGCAGCCGCCACGATTACACTATTTGACAACACCAAAAATCACGTGTTTCCGATTGACGAGGGACGGCAGGCAATGAAACATTAAGGTGCCCGCATTTTTTAGGTATACTATTTTTTGTAGCGGAATGTTAGTGAGCAGCTATAGAAAGCTTCAGCAGATTCCATAAAGCGTGTCAGCATGGCAGCATTATGACGGCAGAACTTACTGCCGTTCTAAGGACCTCATAATAGCTTGCCTATCAAGATACGTTCTCCCGAAATCTGACAACAAATTCCAAGATATTCTGGTCATAAGTAACAGCGCCAGGACAAAGTAGAGTTACTAAATACAGTTTCCCTAAATTCCTTCACCAGAGAAGATGCAGAAACATTCCACAATTTGAGTCAAGAATGGCTACCAACATGGGAACTTAGACGCAGATGTCCCCGGTGTAGCGAAGCAACTTGATGCAATACAAGGAAGTCTTCATGATATTACCTTCCATTCAGAAGGCTTGAAGCGTCCCCTTAGAAAAATTAATGAATTACTGTGCTGATAAACCTCTTACATTATCTGATTTTCAAACAGCTGAGCAAAACTGAACGTACTCAGACATTTCGCTCTTTACCTATTCTGATCAACACTAAACTGACCCACAATATTTTTGGAGCAACGCAATCTGACTTTCAAAAATTCCTACAAAAGAATGGCCCTGACTGACATTAACCTATACGTTTCACAAATCACTTACCTCACAAAAAATCTTCGTTACTCGAACTACTGCAATACAGCGAGCGCCACTACTGCCAGCTAAATAAAAGATTCAAACTACTGAAGTCACTAACTACTGATAAACATAGTTAGCAAATGATAGATTTTGATAGAGAACAAACAATGTATTTACCTTAATAGTGTTCAAAAGTGATTATATATATATATATATATATATATATATATATATATATATATATATATATATATATATATATATATATATCAGTCCATGATATCCAAAATACAAATTTACTCTTTCTGATGGACACACGTCCAGATCATCCGCTCTCAAAGTTCCACCATCTCTCTCCCCACCTCCACCACTGCTGGCGGCTCACCTCCAACTGTGCAACGCTACGCGCTGTTAACAGCCAACAGCCCAACTCTACAATGGCAGACAATAATGCAAACTAGCCATAGACTGCACACAGCACAGTCAGTGATTTTCATATAGAACGCTACGTGGCGCTACCAATAAAAAAACCTAAACAGCCTACTTACAGGCTGTAGCACTCAGCGACTGTTATGTTGGCTTGTAAATAATAGATTTCAGTTATCAGTCGTCCTTTTTAAATTTTATTGGCAGATCTAGATTTAAGCTAGAAACTAGCCATTCTCAATGCACTATCATTCTTGATCAATGCATGGACGACTGATAACTGAAATCTATTATTTACGAAACATGTAAGTATTCCAGCGGGGACTGTGTACCAGTTACGTTTCTTTCGGAGTTTGCTGAAGAAAACCATCCATTTTCAGCAATCATATACTCTTCGAAAAATATAGCTTTGGTGACTTCCGGCTCGTACGATTGAAATCCAAACTGATCTGCCAAAGGCATGCAAACATCAGCCTTACCAATTAAGATCTCGTTTAAGCTAGCTTTACCAATACTAGTATCACTATATAAGTTGTTGTTGTAGTTGTGGTCTTTAGTCCTGAGACTGGTTTGATGCAGGTCTCCATGCTACTCTATCCTGTGCAAGCTGCTTCATCTCCCCGTACTTACTGCAACCTACGTCCTTCTGAATCCGCTTAGCGTATTCATCTCTTGGCCTCCCTCTATGATTTTTACCCTCCAACTGCCCTCCAATGCTAAATTTGTGATCCCTTGATGCCTCAGAACATGTCCTACCAACCGGTCCCTTCTTCTTATCAAGTTGTGCCACAAACTCCCCTTCTCCCCAATTCTATTCAATACCTCCTCATTAGTTATGCGATCTACCCATCTAATCTTCAGCATTCTTCTGTAGCACCACATTTCGAAAGCTTCTATTCTCTTCTTGTCCAAACTATTTATCGTCCATGTTTCACTTCCATACGTGGTTACACTCCATACAAATACTTTCAGAAACGAGTTCCTGACACTTAAATCTATACTCGATGTTAACAAATTTCTCTTCTTCAGAAACGCTTTTCTTGCCATTGCCAGTCCACATTTTATATCCTTTCTACTTCGACCATCATCAGTTATTTTGCTCCCCAAATAGCAAAACTCCTTTACTACTTTAAATGTCTCATTTCCTAATCTAATTCCCTCAGCATCACCCGACTTAGTTCGACTACATTCCATTACCCTCGTTTTGCTTTTGTTGATGTTCATCTTATATCCTCCTTTCAAGACAATGTCCATTCCATTCAACTGCTCTTCCAAGTCCTTTGCTTTCTTTGACAGAATTACAATGCCATCGGCAAACCTCAAAGTTTTTATTTCTTCTCCGTGGATTTTAATACCTACTCCGAATTTTTCTTTTGTTTCCTTTACTGCTTGCTCAATATACAGATTGATATATAAGTACAATTGCTTTTTCCTTACCTCTTTCTTAAGATATATCGTATTTTACCATTCGACAATTTCCGACGCCCAAGAATCACAAATGCACGGTTGCCAACAACGGTATAGGAGATACTTTTGTTCTCCGCTTTGTCTGAAAATCACGCATCAACAATTTTATAGCTTTCAGTTTTTGCGAGAACTTGCAAATAGCGTTCTCGCCTGACGCTGTATAAGGCTGTTGATGATACAGAAGTTACTACGAGTAACAATGTAGGAGCTCAGTTTGTTCAAGATGAGCCGCCCATGTTTTGTGAATGTGTTCTGGATTTTACTTTCACACAGCAACATACGCCTCAACATGGGAGTGGCTGGGTGATTGCTGAATTGTGCGCTAATCTGGTGCTACAGTTGGCTCCGTCTTTTGTCTTGAAAACTCGCTCGACGAAAGATTCGTAACTAAAGACTGGAAGGTCACACCAATACACAAGAAAGGAAACAAACGCAGTTTACTGCAGACCCATATCATGGACATCAATATGTTGTAGGATTTTGGAACGTATATTGTGATTCCAACATTACGTATTACTTCAAATAAAAATATTGTTCTTACGAAAGACAGCTCTTTGTTCACACAAAGTGAAGAGTGCTCTCGGAAGGGGATCTCTGGTTGATTCCATAGTCCTTGATTTCCGGATGCTTTTGACACCATTCCTCTAATCAAATTGCGTGCCTATGGAGTATCGTCTCTGGTTTGCGAGTGGATTCGTGATTTCCTGTTAGAAAGGTCGCACACCGTGCTAACTGACGAGAAGACGTGAAACAAAAGCGATAACTTGGGTCACCTAAGAAAGTGTTATAGGCCCTCTGCGTTCTTACTAGTAAACGGTTTAGAAGACAATCTGAGCTGCCCTCCCACATTGTTCGCAGATGAGACTGCCGCTTACCCCCTAGTAAATTTCTCAGAAGACCAAAACGAATTGTAAAATTATTTAGACCTGGTATCTGCATGGTGAAGGAAGTGGTATTGACTCTAAACAATAACAAGTGTGAGATCCTTTACATAAGTACTATCGAAATTCCGTTAAATTTCGATTACACGGTAAATCACACAAATAGAAAGGTTGTGAAATCATTAAATTCCTAGGGTTTCTCAGTTCCAAACAGTTTGAATTGAAATCATCACATATGATATCTTGCGGGGAGAGCGAACCAAAGATTGCCTTTTATTGGCGGAACGCTTAGGATATACAACAGATCTGCCATACTAAAGAGTGCCTAAATCACGCTTATCTGTCCTGTTCTGTAATACTGCTGCACGGTATGGGTTCCTTACCATGTTTGATTCATGGAGGACATCGAAACATTTCAAGGAAGGGCAACTCGTTTCGTATTACCGCGAAATGGGTGCTGGAGTTTCACGGGTATGATAAGGGAGCTGGGATGGCAATCATTAAAACAATGAGGTTTTTCGCTGTAGTGAGATCTTTTCATAAAATTTCAGTGTCAAAATTATTTTACCTTTAAATGTAGTACTCTGTTGTCTTCAGCGCACAATACCCCTTCTCGGTTTTTGTCCCGTTGTCGGCATTGCCTCCCTTTCCTTTAGTTACAACCGTTGGTCTACTTCTTCATCTATCCACGCTTCTTTTATTCTAGATAGTTGCCCTGCAAGCACGCAGATTACGTTCAAATGAAACTATATGGTTCCGGAGACACTTTTCAAGTCTCAAACAACCATCTTGTATGTATGCAGACTGAAGCGACGTATGAAAATTTATGTCAAGGACAGGATTCGAGTCTGGGACCCCTGATCGCTAGGCAGATGCACCAACCACTACACCACCCTGACATAGTGGCTCTACACAACGGCACAAGCCACCCTAGCACCCCTCCCTCCTCGTTCCAAATTCCTACTGACGCCTCAGCCCACTTGGTATTTCCCCTCCCCTCCCCCTCCCTTTCCCCGAACAGCAACTAATTGCAGAGGGTCTCTAACTGTACTGGAACAGAAGCTCAACATCGAACAAAACAGGGTATCAGCCTCTACCTCAAACCCAGGGATAGGTGCATTAATCAAATGAAACTATATGGTTCCAGAGACCTTTTTCAAGTCTCAAATGTACCAAGCGGTTGGAGGCATAAACGGGAATTTGGACTGAGGAGATAGGTATGCTATGCTAGTCTGTGATGTTGTACAAAACCACTGGCTTATGGTGGCGTAATGGTTAGTGCATCTGCCTAGTGAGCAGTAAATCCAGGTTCGAATAGCAGAGTCTTGGTACAAATTTTCGCTTCAGTCTGCATATGTGAATCACATTGCTTACCACTATGAAAGGCAATAAAATAATTTATTTTGAACTTATCATTGCTCTTCACGAATATTTCTGACATGTCTGATCGTAATCGCTATCTTCAATGTTATTAAAAGCTGTAGTTGTATGGTATGTATCGTTTAAGAAACAGCGTATACTACAATTTTATTCAGTAGAGAGAAAAAAGACACATAGACTGGAAATCGAACTCTACCCGCTGCACTAACTGAGCAGTATGTGTACAAAGTACTGATAAAGATACATGGCATACATGTGATGACATTGTTGCCGCATTGTCTTTCTTCGATGTTCATTTCTATTGCTTTCTGTTCACATGCACTGGAGGAAATTTTGTCACAGACTTTATTGTATTTTTTAGTATACAAGGAATCGCGCTGTAGCATCCAAGCGAACGAATTTTTGCGTATAAATGACCAAGTGCCTAATTGTAAAAGATTAATAAGGTTTTTCGCGGATGATGCTGTTGTATACAGAGAAGTCATAGTGCCACAAAAGTGTAGTGAAATTCAGGAAGACTTGCAAAGGATCAACGCTTGCTGCAGGGATTGCCAGTCGACTCTCAACATAACCAAATGTGTGTGGATAGACAGGCGGAAAGATTCATTACTGTATGATAGCTCGAATGCAGAGGAATCAGTAGAAGTAGTCTTATTCATAAAATATCTATGGTGTATGGAATAGAACCATTCGAAGGTGCGGCAGATACCAGGATGAGGTTCACTGGAAGACTCCTCAAGAAGTCTAGTTCACCCGCAAAACCCTTGTTCGACCAACACTTGATTATTGCCGGTCAATCTGGGATCCATACCAGGATTGATGGATGAAATAGAGAAGATCAAAAGAAGAGCAACGCAGTTTGTTAAAGGTTCATTTAGTAATCGGAGGCTAACCTCCAATCATTCTTCCAGAGTACCATTCGCAACTGGAACAGGGAAGTGAGAATGGTACACAGTGTACCCTTCGCCACACACCGGAAGGTGCCTTGTGGAATATAGATGAATATGGAGATCTGCAGCCAGCAAAGCTTTTGTAGACTTCTGTAGTGAGCGAAATATTGTCACATTAGACAGAGAAAACATTTTACATGATCTGGTACTAGATGTGTAAAGTATAACAGATAAACAATATCATTGGTTCACAGGAAAAGTACTTCCATAGAGTGAACGTATTCTAGACCTCTCCGACCCATCACAGTCACCATCACGATGCCCACAAGTGACTTCATACGCATTACCTCACACATGAAAAAAACTACGGATGCCACATCCCACCAACAATCTACCTCCCAAGATCAACAGAATCCATCAGGTAATTGGTGACTATGTAATGCTGGCAACGTAAGTATTTATTTCTCAGAATTCTCATCGTTCTTTTTCTTTCTTGTATTAAAAAAGTTGTAGAAATACAGTGGAACTGTGTCGTATGTAACAGGTTTAAAATGATAAGTAGGCCACATGGATTTGTTTCACAGTAAAAGGCTTTGCTTTATGTTTTCTACACTATTTCTTTTATACAAAGCAAAGATTAACAAAACACGTCTTACTTCAGTGTAAGCAGTAGTATTTCACGAAGTTTTCCTCCAGCCTGTGTCCTTATTATGGTTCTGTACCTCGATCGGTAAAAACGGAATCGTTATAGCATTACTGTGTTGTCGGTCTGTCTGTCTGACTATTTATACCCCTCTTTCTCAGGAACACTTAGATGTATTAAGTTCAAATTTATGTCACATGCTAAGGTCTACGGTGCCTTACCGGTGTAAAAAACTGAAGCTTCTATGTCAATGAAACCAAAAGATAAGGCCAACTGTGTCACTCGGAAGCTTACTCATCAAAACGTGTAGGTACTTCCCGTTGACCTAGAGTCATGAAATTTGGCAAGAAGCAAGTTTTCGCACTACAAGTAAAGGAAAAAGATCCGAAAGTTATCATTTGTAATTATATCACACGAAAAAGTATTATTTTGTCGTTTGTTATTCGTCTGTCCGCTTGTACGTCTGTTAAGACCCCCTCTTGTCATGAACTCTGTGAGGTATCAAGTTCAAATTTATAGCACATACTAAGGTCTACGGTCCCTTGGCGGTGTAGAAAGTAGAAGCTTCGAAGCGACAGAGATCAAAATGTACGAAAATTTCCTCACATTCTTTGATATTCGCATATTCACTAATCTAAACATATAAGGTACGTATCGTTGACTTAGAATGATGAATGATGAAGAAGCAACGTTTCGCAGTACAATTAAGGGAAAGAAATCCGAAAGTTATCTTCGACCTGATCTAGAAAGTCTTGGAATTCCAGAGACCGATACCTTTCCAGCGTAAGTATTGATAATAGGCAAAAAGTGTCGAGATTCTCAATTCCCAGGATAGATGAACTAGCTATATACATAACTTAGTTTATACAGAACCCTCGGCGTGCGAGTCCCACTCGTAGATACCTGAATTTTTGCGATTTTCAACCAGCTTCCCGAACAGTTTTCTCGACATTACTATAAATTCTCTTGAACGTTACTTCGTTTGTTTTAAGTTATCGCGCTAATACGTAATCTGACCGTGTCTGGTTTTCGCGAACAGAAAGATAAATAATAATTTTCCACTTCCTTTGAAGTTTCCTCAAGAACCAATACGCAGCGAGAAATTCACGAACAGCGTGGCTTGCGACTGCAGTGCAGACTGAGAAAACAAACGCGGTTGATCAGATGGAATTACGTGTTCATTGTTTCAGCTTCTATCCTTAAAACACTGTTGAATCGATAGCCAATCGTGAAGCAACTGCATCGATGGACGAAGAACGAGCAACGCCACTCTCAAGTAACTGTAGCCAAAAATTCACGTCGCGGCCGCGCTGCGGCAGTGGGAGAACAGTCTGCTCCCAGAAAGGTTAGGAGGAGCGACGTGAGTAGACGGGTGAGTGACAGGGTTGCCGCCAATTTGCGTCACAATATGCCGCAGTTTGTTTACCCTCGACATTAAGCAATATACAGTAGAGCGCGGGCCAATATCGCCGGCTGAGCAGGAATGCAATCTGCGCGGCGCGTCCGCGGTAACAAGTAGCGCCGGCGGCTGGCGGCGCCTTTGATCTCCCAGACACCACGCCCCGTCGCCTCCCCAGACGGCGGCAGCCGCAGCCAGCCTAATGCAATCAATGCCGCGCTCCGCTTAACTGACAGCCGCAGAGCCGCTCCCCACGCACTTAGCCGGATTCCGCCGTGAGCAGCACATTATAATACTGCCAGTCCGATCCGTCAGCCTGCTAATCTAAGCTGACGGCCCGTCTCTTGTACTCAGACTTCTGCATCTGCATAATATGTACCCCACTAACAGACTTACCGTGTGCGGCGGTCGGCGCTTCAGGTAGCACTGTCATTTCCTCCCGATCCTGTTATCCTGTTTCATCGCGAATGATAAGCGCGTATGATAACCGTCGGTCAGCAACTGTACAAACTTGAACATTAGGCAACAACGGTTGCAAAACACTAACATGAACTAGTTATACCCCTGCCAGGATACCACCAGGGCCGGCCGGTGTGGCCGTGCGGTTCTAGGCGCTTCAGTCTGGAACCGCGTGACCGCTACGGTCGCAGGTTCGAATGCTGCCTCGGGCATGGATGTGTGTGATGTCCTTAGGTTAGATAGGTTTAAGTAGTTCTAAGTTCTAGGGGACTGATGACCTCAGATGTTAAGTCCCATAGTGCTCAGAGCCATTTGAACCATTTGATACCGCCAGGTGGTCATCCTCTAACACGTGAAACGTGTTCACTAATAAAAAACATATGGAAAAATGAAAGCATACCTCAGGACTGGAAAACTGAAATAATATTCCCCATACAGGGTGATTTTTCCCACCGCGTATAAATTCCAGGAATTAATCGATGAGAGGATACGGGAACAAAAAAGGTGTAATGAACTTATGTCCGGAAACGCTGGGTTTCAATCAATAATGCATTGTTACAGAGACTGCAGTCTAATACGCGCTGTTCCATGCAGCCAAGGTTACAGCATGTGTTGAAAACGATTTCCATGTGCCTCTACGAAGGAGTGAACGCGCCATAGCATGTTCTGTCTCCCACGTTCACATATCGGCTAGGCCTCATCCGATCACTGTCGAAGGCAGCATGAATACACTGCTCCAGTGCCTCCCATCTGGAATGGGCTATGTATACATGATACTTTTGAGGTGACACCATAACCAGAAATCTCTCTGACAGGAAATCACAAATCCAGTCACATAACTGAGACGATATTCCATAAGCACGCAATTTCACTACGAGCCTCTTGTGTGGTACAGAGTCAAAAGCCTTCCGGAAATCCAGAAATACGGAATCGATCAGAAATCCCTTGTTAACAGCACTCAACACTTCATGTGAATAAAGAGATAGCTGTGTTTCACAAGAATAATGTTTTCTAAACCCATTTTGACTGTGTGTCAATAGACCGTTCTCTTCGAGGTAATTCATAATGTTCGAACACAATAAATGTTCTAAATTTCTGCTACATATCGACGTTAACGATATGGGCCTGTAATTTAGTGGATTATTCCTGCTACCTTTCTTGAATATTAGTGTGACCTGTGCAACTTTCCAGGCTTTGGGTACGGATCTTTCGTCGAGCGAACGGTTGTATATGATTGTTAAGTATGGAGCTAATGCATCAGCATACTCCGAAAGGAACCTAATTTGTATACAGTCTGGACCAGAAGACTTGCTTTTATTAAGTGATTTAAGTTGCTTCACTACTCCGAGGATATTTACTTCTGTGTTAGTCATGTTGGCAGCTGTTCTCGATTCGAATTCTGGAATATTCGCTTCGTCTTCTTTTGTGAAGTATGTATGGAGTAAGGTTGTTGAGAAGGTCAAGGCCCATCAAGGGCTGCAATGCCACAGGGAAAGAAAGAGAAGAAGAAGAATTAATTATATAAAAATGAAAAGATTGAGGTAACCGACCTCTAGTATGTGAGGCAGTACTACCTCTGTGACTTCTCCCAGAAGATAGTTTGAAGAAAGGGAAATCTGTTATTGTTGTTGTTATTGTTGTTGTCGTTATTGTTGTTGTCGTTATTGTTGCAAGAAGCCACTGGGGTAGTCTATACCCTGTCACCTTGCCACTAAAATGTACCAAATTTCCCCTCTCAACGTGCATATTCCCCACCAAAGTCGAGATGAATGGAAACGTTCTGTGAGCAAGGAAACGGAAGCTAAGGATGGCCCTGACATGAGGTTTCCACCCTCTGTTGGAGGCCAGGCGGTATCGTTTAGTCGGCATGGTTGCAGTTGTTTGTCTTCTTCTCGTGTTGACTGGCGCCACTCGGTTTCGCAAGCGTTGCCTGTCCGCAGCGGCGGTTATCCATATACAGGGTGAGTCACCTAACATTACCGTTGGATATATTTCGTAAACCACATCAAATACTGACGAATCGATTCCACAGACCGAACGTGAGGAGAGGGGCTAGTGTAATTGGTTAATACAAACCATAAAAAAATGCACGCAAGTATGTTTTTTATCACAAACCTACGTTTTTTTAAATGGAACCCCGTTAGTTTTGTTAGCACATCTGAACATATAAACAAATACGTAATCAGTGCCGTTTGTTGCATTGTAAAATGTTAGTTACATCCAGAGACATTGCAACCCTTAAGTTGACGCTTGAGCACCACTCCTCCGCTGTTCGATCGTGTGTATCGGAGAGCATCGAATTACGTAGGGATCCAAAGGGAACGGTGATGGACCTTAGGTACAGAAGAGACTGGAACAGCACATTACGTCCACATGCTAACACCTTTTTACTGGTCTTTTTCACTGACGCACATGTACATTACCATTCTTCTGTAGCACCACATTTCGAAAGCTTCTATTCTCTTCTTTTCTAAGCTATTTATCGTCCACGTTTCACTTCCATACATGGCTATACTCCACACAAATACTTTCAGAAACGACTTCCTGACACTTAAATCTATACTCGATGTTAACAAATTTTTCTTCTTCAGAAACGCTTTCCTTGCTTTCCTTGCCAGTCTACATTTTATATCCCCTCTACTTCGAGCATCATCAGTTATTTTGCTCCCCAAATAGCAAAACTCCTTTACTACTTTAAGTGTCTCATTTCCTAATCTAATTCCCTCAGCATCACCCGACTTAATTCGACTACATTCCATTATCCTCGTTTTGCTTTTGTTGATGTTCATCTTATACCCTCCTTTCAAGGCACTGTCCATTCCGTTTAACTGCTCTTCCAAGTCCTTTGCTGTCTCTGACAGAATTACAATGGGCGAACCTCAAAGTTTTTATTTCATCTCCATGTATTTTAATACCTTTATTGCTTGCTCAGTATACAGTTTGAATAACATAGGGGATAGGCTACAACCCTGTCTCACTCCCTTCCCAACCACTCCTTCCCTTTCATACGCCTCGACTCTTATAACTGCCATCTGCTTTCTGTACAGATTGTAAATAGCCTTTCGTTCTCTGTATTTTACCCCTGTCACCTTCGTGCGGTAGCGTTCTCGCTTCCCACGCCCGGGTTCCCGGGTTCGATTCCCGGCGGGGTCAGGGATTTTCTCTGCCTCGTGATGGCTGGGTGTTGTGTGATGTCCTTAGGTTAGTTAGGTTCAAGTAGTTCTAAGTTCTAGGGGACTGATGACCATAGATGTTAAGTCCCATAGTGCTCAGAGCCATTTGAACCAACCTGTCACCTTCAGAATTTGAAAGAGAGTATTCCAGTCAACAATGTCAAAAGTTTTCTCTACAAATGCTAGAAACGTAGGTTTGCCTTTCCTTAATCTTTCTTCTAAGATAAGTCGTAGGGTCAATATTGCCTCACGTGTTCCAACATTTCTACGGAATCCAAACTGACCTTCCCCGAGGTCGGCTTCTATCAGTTTCTCCATTCGTCTGTAAAGAATTCGCATTAGTATTTTGCAGCTGTGACTTATTAAACTGATAGTTCGGTAATTCTCACATCTGTCAACACCTGCTTTCCTTGCGATTGCGATTATTATATTCTTCTTGAAGTCTGAGGGTATTTCACCTGTCTCATACATCGTGCTCACCAGATGGTAGAGTTTTGTCATGACTGGCTCTCCCGAGGCCATCAGTAGTTCTAATGGAATGTTGTCCACTCCCGGGGCCTTGTTTCCACTCAGGTCTTTCAGTGCTCTGTCAAACTCTTCACGCAGTATCTTATCTTCCATTTCGTCTTCATCTACATCCTCTTCCATTTCCATTATATTGTCCTCTAGTACATCGCCCTTGTATAAACCCTCTATATACTCCTTCCACCTTTCTGCTCTCTCTCTTTTTTGCTTAGATCTGGGTTTCCATCTGAGCTCTTGATATTCATACAAGTGGCCCTCTTTTCTCCAAAGGTCTCTTTAATTTTCCTGTAGGCTGTATCTATCTTACCCGTAGTGAGATAAGCCTCTACATCCTTACATTTGTCCTCTAGCCATGTCTGCTTAGCCATTTTGCACTTCCTGTCGATCTCATTTTTGAGACGTTCGTATTCCTTTTTGCCTGCTTCATTTACTGCATTTTCATATTTTTTCCTTTCATCAATTAAATTCAATATTTCTTCTGTTACCCAAGGGTTTCTACTAGCCCTCGTCTTTTTACCTATTTGATCCTCAGCTGCCTTCACTATTTCATCCCTCAAAGCTGCCCATTCTTCTTCTACTGTATTTCTTTCCCCCATTCCTGTCAACTGTTCCCTTATGCTCTACCTGAAACTCTGTAAAACCTCTGGTTTAGTCAGTTTATACAGGTCCCATCTCCTTAAATTCCCACCTTTTTGCAATTTCTTCAGTTTTAATCTACAGTTCATGTTCAATAGATTGTGGTCAGAGTCCACATCTGCCCCTGGAAATGTCTTACAATTTAAAACCTGGTGCCTAAATCTCTGTCTTACCATTATATAATCTATCTGTAACCTTCTAGTATCTCCAAGGTTCTTCCATGCATACAACCTTCTTTCATGATTCTTGCACCAAGTGTTAGCTATGATTAAGTTATGCTCTGTGCAAAATTCTACC
Source organism: Schistocerca serialis cubense (assembly GCF_023864345.2). NCBI lineage: Eukaryota > Metazoa > Arthropoda > Insecta > Orthoptera > Acrididae > Schistocerca > Schistocerca serialis. The sequence continues at coordinate 1,230,079,123 of NC_064638.1, read as the reverse complement.
AGGTGGCTTCCTCTTTCATTTCTTGGCCCCAATCCATATTCACCTACTACGTTCCCTTCTCCTCGTTTTCGTACTGTCGAATTCCAGTCACCCATGACTATTAAATTGTCGTCTCCCTTCACACCTTAATAATTTCTTTTATCTCATCAGACATTTCATCAATTTCTTCATCATCTGCAGAGCTAGTTTTAGTACTGTAGTAGGCATGGGCTGCGTGTCTATCTTGGCCACAATAATGCGTTCGCTATGTTGTTGGTAGTAGCTTACGGCACTCCTATTTTTTTATTCATTATTAAACCTACTCCTGCATTACCCCTATTTGATTTTGTATTTATAACCCTGTATTCACCTGACCAAAAGTCTTGTTCCTCCTGCCACCGAACTTCACTAATTCCCACTATATCTAAGTTTAACCTATCCATTTCCCTTTTTAAATTTTCTAACCTACCTGCCCGATTAAGGGATCTGACATTCCACGCTCCGATCCGTAGAATGCCAGTTTTCTTTCTCCTGATAACGACGTCCTCTTGAGTAGTCCCCGCCCGGAGATCCGAATGGGGGCCTATTTTACCTCCGGAATATTTTACCCAAGAGGACGCCATCATTATTTAACCATACAGTAAAGCTGTATGCCCTCGGGAAAAATTACGGCTGTAGTTTCCCTTGCTTTCAGCCGTTCGCAGTACCAGCACAGGAAGGCCGTTTTGGTTAGTTTTGCATGGCCAGAACAGTCAATCATCCAGACTGTTGCCCCTGCAACTACTGAAAAGGCTGCTGCCCCTCTTCAGGAACCACACGTTTGTCTGGCCTCTCAACAGAGACCCCTCCACTGTGGTTGCACCTACGGTACCGCTATCTGATAGTTGAGGCACGCAAGCCTCCCCACCAACGGCAAGATCCATGGTTCATGGGGGGGGGGGGGGGGGGGGGGGGGGGGGGAGTTTGTCCCTAGATGACTAAAATCTAAAGAAGGAGATGACAAAGGAAAGCAGAAAAAGCCCAGTACATGCAATGTTTCAATGGGTAAAAATTAAACTTGATATTCACACAGAAAATGGTCTCACTAGGCTTTATCATTAATGAGAAACCATTTCCTGATATAGTGAGTCTTTTGTAAAATACACTCTAAGACAATAAAAGAGAAAACAGCGCACCATGAAGAAATTATCCGAGTTGGACGGAGAGTGCTAGATGTAACGTTCCTGTACAGACAAAGAAATGATTACAATTTGAGAAACACCTTGATTTATTGAAGAGAAAGAGCTTCACATATTGAGCAAATCAGTAACACGTTGGTCCACCTCTGGCCCTTATGGAAGCTCTTATTCGGCATGTCATTGATTGATACAGCTCTTGGATATCCTCTTGAGGGATATCGTTCCATATCCTGTCCAATTGTCGCCTCAGGTCGCCAAAATCTCAAGCTGTTTAGAGGACCCTGCCCATAATGCTCCAACTCTCTCAATTTGGGAAAGATCCGGCGACCTTGATGATCAGTAGTAGGGCTTGAGAAACATGTAGACAAACGACAGAAACTTTCATGTGTGCGGACGCATTATCGTGGTAAAATGTAAATCTTTCCATGAAGATCAATAAAACGGGATGTCGAATAATGTTGACTTTCCGCTGTGCTGTAAGAGCGTCGTGGATGACAACCAAAGGTGTCCTACAACTAAATGGTGAATGGCATCCCTGACCATGATTCCCGATTGGCGTCCGCCCCGAAAGATGAATGGTCAGCGTGACGGACTGCCTTCTTAAGGGGCACGGGTTCGATTCCCGGCTGGGTCGGGGATTTTCTCCGCTCAGGGACTGGGTGCTGTGTTGTGTCCATCATCATTTCATCCCCATCCGGCGCGCAGGTCCGCCAATGTGGCGTCGAATGTAATAAGACCTGCACCAAGGCGGCCGGACCAGCCGCATTAGCGCCCCCCCCCCCCCCCCCCACGGCCAATGACGCCAAACGCTCATTTCCATTTCCATTCCTGATTGGCATACCATACAGCTACGATAGTCAGTTTGGCGTCCAACTGCTGTGCGGGGCGTCTCTAGACACGTATTCGCAGGCCATCGCAGCTTAGATCGAAGCGGCATTTATCACTGCGGTAATTCCGCTTGGGTCAATGAGATTCCAGGCCGTATACGCCCGAAACCCTGCAAATGGACTTGTTGGCGCAAGGGGTGCCCTGAGGACAGGCCCCTTTCAGTGAGACGGTTTTAATGGTCCTTATGGTCACTGAAGCACCGATATCATGTCGGATCGATGTTAATAGGCTCTGGGTGCCTCTCTGACGATTGCTGGGTCCTCACGTTCTGTCATCTCTCTAGGTCAACAGGCTCCTTCTTGACGCTGTGTTCGACCATGAGCATCCATTCCTACAAATATCGTCGAACAGTGGTATCTCTCCTGTTCAAATGTGGAGCGATTCTCCGATTACTCCAACCAGCTTCTCTGAGGACAACTACACGTCCTACCTTAACCACAGATATCTGCGTATATTGTTCAAGCACTTGTCTCCAGGGTGAAACCTGGTAGTCAAGGGAAGGCAGGATTCGGTTACGATTGTGGCCGTAATCACTTACTATTGGTTGCCTTTTACAGTTACACACAATTTATTTTAAACCAGTAATTCCAGACTCAACAATAAATTAAAAAACCACAGGGCATTAATGAAGGAATAAACAACTGTGCAAATAATAGTGTTTTCAGTGAGTTACAATTTAGCAAATCACCATTAAATACAGACACAGCAGATAATGTTTTAAAAGCAAGCCACTGTGATCTGGGTAGAAGGCCTTCTATGCCAGGAATGGCAATAAATTAAGAATTGTTTAAGAACTCGCTGCAATTTACGACTTAGAAGTATTAAATATTAAAGGTAAGTCGGCAGGTGCGGACTGAAGGAGCGTTACACTGAACTACTGGCCATCAGACCTCCTTTTAGAACACACATGTCTTATAAGAACCAAGGGGCCACAGACAGTGCTCCAGGAATCAACCTCTGAGAAGGTCCGGCAACAAACACTTTCGTGAGCGGTGAGGTAGGCAGCCAAGAGTTGCATTCACTTCACAAGATGGTAACTCAGACTAGTGTCAGTCTAACGAATGACTAACGACAATCTTGCTGAAGCTGCCTGACGTGCGATAAACCAAATCCAACGATGGAACAACACGCCGAAGCCATAAAATCAAACTTGTATTCCATAAATACTGTTACACAGTACTTATTCTTTAACAATTGTGCATCCCTAAAGCCAAGAATTAACAACACGTGCCACGTCAAGTTGAAACTAAAAATCTGTTGTCGTTAACGTCACAGCCTTCAAAGAGCTTGCTGGATAAAGTTTACGATGAAGTCGTGCACCCTCGTGACCACAGCCCTTCCACCTGGCAGTCCATGCAAGCCACCAGCAGTCCTGGCATGTTCCCGCACTGCGTGGACCTGGCTTCTCCTTGTGAGTGTGTGGGGTTGATCTGCTATTCTGTCATTCTACGCAACGGATTAATCTGAGATGTACCCTTTACCCTGTGGCTCCTGCAAGATGCAATTTCCACCCCCACACTACTACAGAAGTCAGACAGAGGCTCCTAACGTTCTAAAGAAAAATGCCCGAAAAACTTTCAGCAATAAATATCTTATGGAGTCGTCCGCTGTAAGGAAATGACACAAAAATTCACAAAATTTCATACGTAACTAGTGGGATACTTGGGTACTGGAGTAGTGCTACTTAGTGTAAGAAAAACATGAAACTAACGAAAATTATTATTTATTTTGCAAAAATTCTGAGAGATCACAATGGCACTTTTAGTTATGAACTGAACAAGTTATTTCTGGTTTCTTTTCGGAATTTGAAGTTACCTCTTAAGGATAGGATTCGCTAAAGAAATTTCTATACAAAGTTTAAGACTGTTATTGACTTGGCAGAATGGCTGAGAGCCGCACCTACTCAACTTGAATAATTATACATTAGAATGTTGCTGGGTACAGTCGTGGCTGTCGCGTGTGAAATGCAGTGAAGTGTACTGTTGTGGAGGAAATATGGGGCTTGCAAGAACTGTAGAATACAATACCATAATCTGTGATGAGGGCTGTGTGCACCGCTCGCTGCTGACAAATAAGACAACTCTCATTCTATATGGATTGAACTTCGCCAATCAAACTCTCCCTACACCTTGAAGTCAAGGACTCCTATTCGCTTCTAGTCTAACTATTGGCGTGGTACAATGGTCAGATAACCAGTCCACCACGATGCCACTCGAAAATTCGCTTGCAGGCGTTTAACTATAAGTCTGTCCGTTCACACCGCGCAATAAGTGTCACAGCCAACACAGTGAACAACACTTAATCACAAGGACTCTATATTAAGTCGCACTCCGATTCGCTTTCGACAGAGGTGCTCTCCCAGTGAAGTACTGAGGAGAGACTTGTTCCTCGCTCTTTGAGTACACGTATAAGCGCACACACTCTCGTTACGTGCTCTCGCTCCAAGAGCAACAACGGAACGGGCTCTCTCCATGCCGGACTTTAAGGGGTATATCTTTTGGCCTTTTCCATTACTCCTTCAGCTCAAGGCGTCAGGAATATCGTATGCTAATCAACAATGCTCTTCTAAAACAGGAGAATGACGTTTCGTTTAAGACAACCAATCTGGAAATCTGTAGCCTCGCCGTTTGGTGTTTGCTGTCTCCCTGTGGAAACCTCTGAAACTGCATGCTATGTTTGTAAAGAATGCATAGGCTGGGTAGCGGAATTTACTGTTAAGCCACACACGGGGTCGTTATCCCTTTCACTCGGGCAAACGTTGTCTGCTCTACGGGCGGTCACCGGCCGACATAGATAGGTTGACTTGACTCGTCCTCTGAAGGGACCGGCCTCCCGGCGTGTGGTCTGCCTCTCTTGAACTAAAAGCCCCTGTAACCGTCGTGTCTAGAATGTGAGTGTGTACGCCAGCATCGAGTATTTCAATCTCGTGCACATTTGCGATTTACTAGTTCTTTCCATATCGTTTACATGAATTCACACAACATTGACTTTATCTTATGGAGTTTGGGTCTAACCAAATGTCTTGATTGTGAGCGCGGAATGTATACGCAATGAAGGTCAGCAGACCACGACGTCTTACATCCTCAGTCCCCAACCGAACTCGCCTTCTCACACGACCAGGGAAAACAACGAAGTCGTCTCAAAGACAGGGCAACAGTTACTACATATCGATAACCGCCGCTGCTACCACTAGCGGACAGGCAGCGCTTGCGAAACCGAGTGGCCCCAGTCATCACGAGAAGAATACAAACAACAGCAACCATGCCAAGTAAACGATACCGTCTGGCCTCCAACAGAGGGTGGAAAACTACAAACAGCACCAGCGCGAGGCACAGCACGGCTCACGGGGCCTACTTGTTGTGCGCAGTATGAAATTCGCAAAGACAGTGCCAGCTGCACGGTGAAATTGCGTTGCAGCGTCACACATTCATCCATCGGTCGCCAGAGTTTACCATTTGGCAATTTCTATGGATACCTGTACAACTATCCATTTGTGACAAATTTCCCTTCATTAGAAATGTCCATACGGTTTGGAACACCTTAAATGCTTATAACTGGTCGTAACATGACTCCTCGAGATGTCTCCGACACTACATCTACATCCATACTCCGCAAGCCACCTGACGGTGTGTGGCGGAGGGTACCCTGAGTACCTCTATCGGTTCTCCCTTCTGTTCCAGTCTCGTATTGTTCGTGGAAAGAAGGATTGTCGGTATGCTTCTGTGTGGGCTCTAATCTCTCTGATTTTATCCTCATGGTCTCTTCGCTAGATATACGTAGGAGGGAACAATATACTGCTTGACTCTTCGATGAAGGTTTGTTCTCGAAACTTTAACAAAAGCCCGTACCGAGCTACTGAGCGTCTCTCTTGCAGAGTCTTCCACTGGAGTTTATCTATCATCTCCGTAACGCTTTCGCGATTACTCAATGATCCTGTAACGAAACGCGCTGCTCTCCGTTGGATCTTCTCTATCTCTTCTATCGACCCTATCTGGTACGGATCCCACACTGCTGAGCAGTGTTCAAGCAGTAGGCGAACAAGCGTACTGTAACCTACTTCCTTTGTTTTCGGATTGCATTTCCTTAGGATTCTCCCAATGAATCTCAGTCTGGCATCTGCTTTACCGACGATCAACTTTATATGATCATTTCATTTTAAATCACTCCTAATGCGTACTCCCAGATAATTTATAGACTTAATTGCTTCCAGTTGCTGACCAGCTTTTTGTAGCTATATGATAAGGGAACTATCTTTCTATGTATTCGCAGCACATTACACTTGTCTACATTGAGTTTCAATTGCCATTCCCTGCACCATGCGTCAATTCGCTGCAGATCCTCCTGGATTTCAGTACAATTTTCCATTGTTGCAACCTCTCGATACACCACAGCATCATCTGTAAAAAGCCTCATTGAACTTCCGATGTCATCCACAAGGTCATTTATGTATATTGCGAACAGCAACGGTCCCATGACACTCCCCTGCGGCACACCTGAAATCACTCTTATTTCGGAACACCTCTCCATTGAGAATGACATCTGCGTCCTGTTCTCTAGGAACTCTTCAATCCAATCACACAATTGGTCTGATAGTCCATATGCTCTCACTTTGTTCATTAAACGACTGTGAGGAACTGTATCGAACGCCTTGTGAAAGTCAAGAAACACGGCATCTACTTGAGAACCCGTGTCTATGGCCCTCTGAGTCTCGTGGATGAACAGCGCGAGCTGGGTTTCACATGACCGTCTTTTTCGAAACCCATGCTGATTCCTACAGAGTAGATTTCTAGATTCCAGAAAAGTCATTATACTCGAACATAATACGTGTTCCAAAATTCTACAACTGATCGACGTTAGAGATATAGGTCTATAGTTCTGCACATCTGTTCGACGTCCCTTCTTGAAAACGGGGATGACCTGTGCCCTTTTCCAATCCTTTGGAACGCTACGCTCTTCTAGAGACCTACGGTACACCGATGCAAGAAGGGGGGCAAGTTCCTTCGCGTACTCTGTGTAAAATCGAACTGGTATCCCATCAGGTCCAGCGGCCTTTCCTCTTTTGAGCGATTTTAATTGTTTCTCTATCCCTCTGTCGTCTATTTCGGTACTACCATTTTGTCATCTGTGCTACAATTTAGGGAAGGAACTAGAGTGCAGTCTTCCTCTGGAAAAAGACATTTAGTATTTCGGCCTTTAGACTGTCATCCTCTGTTTCAGTACCATTTTGGTCACAGAGTGTCTGGACATTTTGTTTTGATCCACCTACCGCTTTGACATAAGACCAAAATTTCTTAGGATTTTCTGCCAAGTCAGTACACAGAACTTTACTTTCGAATTCATTGAACGCCTCTCGCATAGCCCTCCTCACACTACATTTCGCTTCGCGTAATTTTTGTTTGTCTGCAAGGTTTTGGCTATGTTTATGTTTGCTGCGAAGTTCCCTTTGCTTCCGCAGCAGTTTCCTAACTCGGTTGTTGTACCACGGTGGCTCTTTTCCATCTTTTACGATCTTGCTCGGCACATACTCATCTAACGCATACTGTACGATGGTTTTGAACTTTGTCCACTGATCCTCAACACTATCTGTACTTGAGACAAAACTTTTGTGTTGGGCCGTCAGGTACACTGTAATCTGCTTTTTGTCACTTTTGATAAACAGAAAAATCTTCCTACCTTTTTTAATATTTCTATTTACGGCTGAAATCATCGATGCAGTAACCGCTTTATGATCGCTGATTCCACGTTTTGCGTTAACTGTTTCTAATAGTTCGGGACTGTTTGTCACCAGAAGGTCTAATATCGCCGCGATTCGGTTCTCTAACTTACGTTTATGAACAAAATAGACAGTCGCAGATAGAGGACTTAGTTCTGACAGTATCGACGGATTCGTTCCACCTGAGCTGCGTATAAATCTCCAGTGTAAACAAACACGACTCTGCGACAGATACGGAGCGTGCCGACGTCCTCTCATGACTGTGCGGCCGGCGTGTATTTTTCTTCTGAGTGCCTCTGCATCCCGCGAGGGGAGACGTGACAGGTGTGAGCCGGACCATCAGTCGGCGCCGCGGCCCGGTTTGTGCGTCCCGGGTAAACAAAGCGGCCGAAATAACAAGGTCGGCTCGGCTCGGCTCGGCTCGCCGCATATTTTGGGATCGCGTGCTCGTGACACCGTTTGAGGGCGCCCTCGCAGAGTTTGCTCGATCCGCTGTTGATATCGCGGCCCAGCCATCGGTCTGGCCTGTGCTTTATTTCCACTTCTCACGCGTGGCCGAGTGATTTATTCGTCGCTGGATGTGATACTGTACTGTTCACAGCCATGCAAACAACGTGTTACACAACATCTGCAACTTTGTCATTAGGCTTAACTGGCTATTCTATCGTTGCGATCGACACTGTTTTTAAACGGAAAACTTGTATGTTTGAAAATCTTGAATATGAACTACAAATACCATGCGGAACAGACAGCAGTCCGCATAACGAGAAATGCTTCAATGATTACAAAGTACACTCCAAGATAAAAAATAAAACGATGCTCAACGAAGGAATTATTCGAATGGAACGGAAACTGAGTTTGATGTACACGTACAAACAAACATATGATTACGGTTTCTCAAAAGTTGGCGGCCAGAGTGGCCGAGCGGTTCTAGGCGCTACAGTCTGGAACCGCGCGACCGCTACGATCGCAGGTTCGAATCCTGCCTCGGGCATGGATGTGTGTGATGTCCTTAGGTTAGTGAGGTTTAAGTAGTTCTAAGTTCTAGGGGACTGATGACCTCAGAAGATAAATCCCATAGTGGTCAGAGCCATTTGCACCATTTTTCTCAAAAGTTGGATTATTTACTCAAGAGAAAGGGCTTCAAAAACTGAGGAACTCAATAACACATTGGTCGACATTTGGTCCTTATGAAAGCAGTGATTTGGCTTGGCATTGCTTGATAGAGTTGTTGGGTGTCAGCCTGAGGGTTATCGTACCAAATTCTGCCCAACTGGCGCTTTAGATCGACAAAATTCCGAGATGGTTTGTGGGCCCTGCCCGTAACACCCCAAAGGTTCTAAACTGGGGAGAGATCCGGCGATCTTGGTAGGGTTTGATAAGCACGAAGATAAGCAGTAAAAAGTCTCGTCATGTGCAGACGGGCATAAGCTGTCTGCGATCTTTGCTTTTGTCAGCCAATCGCAGCACAGGGCTCGTAAAGTCACAGAATATCACTCCTTACACCTCGGAACTCATAAACGCCGAGAGCTGAACGTGAGTGAAAAATGAATTTTATCCATAGTGGATGCTGTAGAACTCCGTGACTGTTCCTTTATGGGGTTGTAGAAAGATATCCGCTACCAGTCACAATAAAAGGTTGTTTATTCGTCACACGACCGGTTTCCGGCTTGCGCCCATCTTCGCGTGTTTATACATTAATTTACATGTGTGTGCTGTAGGAGATCAAAAAAGATGAAGCACCATTATTACAGTTATGCTGTGATGATAGTTTTGCCACTTAGTTACACACTTATGGTCAATTTCACGTCCATATGTCAGGTATAGCTCCATATTACACTTCTATGATGTCCACTCGTGAAATACACTATGTTTACATACATGTATTTCACGAGTGCACATCATAGTAGTGTAATATGGTGCTATACCTAATATATGGACGTGAAATTGACCATAAGTGTGTAACTAAGTGGCAAATCTATCATCACATCATAACTGTAATAGTGGTGCTTCATCTTTTTGATCTCCAACAGTACAAACATGTAAATGAATGTATAAATACCCGAAGATGGGCGCAAGCCCGAAACCGGTCGTGTGACGAATAAACAACCTTTTATTGGGCTGGTAGCGGATATTTTTCTACAACCCCATGAGTGAAAAATATTAAACGTCTCTAGTTCGGAATTGGTAACACGAGAAGCATTAAACATACAGCAAAGCTAAGACACACTGAAAAACTTTTCAAAAACGCATCATTTTAGTACGGTTTGTCGTGCTAAAGTATCGGGAAATGTGACATCAATTTCTGAACATACCACGTATAGATCGTATCTCAGAGAGAGCTTTTCGTGTTGTTTAGAAGTTGATTATGAAAAGAAAAGAATATTTCGTCGCTAAACTTTTTAGAGAGCCGTGGCACGAAAGTTCTGATGAGACATTGTCGCAGGCTTCCTCAGTATGGAAACTGCAAGACGCTCTTGTAGTAACGCGTATAGCACGTCTGTGATAAGCATACAGTGTCATATTATTGAACTAGGAAGCTATTTTTGATACAAGACTGAAAAATTTGTGTAAATTTATGTGCCTTATTAACCACTAAACACGTGACTTTGAGACGTGAATAGCGATCTACTGTTGTTGTTTGAAAGAGTATTGGAACGAACAAAATTAATCCACAGATTATTGACTCGATATACCCTAACACAGGGACACGCCATGTTGCGTTCGTATAGCGTGAAAACATACAGTGTTTCTCCCCAGCTACATCTCCACGTCCTGAAAGGCGGTCAGTACTGCCTCAGTCTTCAATGTGCCAACGAAGTGCCATCTAAATTTGTATATTTTGCGAAGTAGTAACTGTAAAGACTGTATTCTCTATCCTCTGTTTTTCAGTCTTTCATCCGTGACTGCATTACTTTCGTAATAATTAAGAGCATCCGCCTTCAGCCACAAATCGTGATTTTATTAATAGGTACGATGCATTTCGAGCTCTGGGGATCATATTAATGTGTTTTGACAGTGTAAATCAATTTCAAAGCACCTGAAGATAAGCCCCCACGGCTCTAAATGCATGGTGAATTTTAATAATATCACGATTTGTGGCTGAAGGCGGATGTTCTTTATTATTGTAAAGACTGTATCACTACTTTTTACCTTTTACCTTTAATATCCTGATATATTATATATTATATTCATCTCATACCTGTTACATAGACAATTTGTTGTGAAAGTAAAAATAACAGAGTTGGCTAAGCGTCCAAAACAAAAATTGTGTTGGGCATAATTCAGTTGACGTTCTGTTGGAGAGCTGATTAGGTACAGACGCTGGCGAATTGAAAAAATCTGATATTCGAATTACTTTCTTGCTTCAATTAATAGACCTATTATTCAGTATAAAAATACAGCACCGTCTGCCTTGTTCAGCCACGTAAACGAAGTACATTTCTCAAAATGTCAAGAGTTCGGTGACACTGTGGTGACATTGTTGTTGCACCCGACGTTGGACGCACACGAACTGCAGATAAATACGCTAGAAATGACAGTATATCCATAGACATTCGTCTAAAGTACGTGATGTGAGAACAAATTCAGCTGCTAGAAATAATCACTTGGGACATACATTTATCCTGACGTAACAAACTTGGATACTTGTGCCTTCTGAAATAGCTGTCATTGAAATACTTCGCTTACGGACAATTACATGTAAATCCTAAAAACTTTTCTTAGGAAGAAATTGTATCAGAGTGGAAGTGTCCACGGAAGACCTTTTCACACTCACACAGGACATCTTGCTAGTCGAAATATGTCCTGCGAAAAATTTTCTTCGCTCCATAAAACATACTTGTACAAAGCAGAATGGCCTTCCACATAATCTACTACAGCTTGGAATGGGGTCGTAACTCTGTGAAGCAAATACGTTATAATACATTCAGAATTCACTGTTCATTTATTTTCGTGATTTTTGAAATTTTCATTGCCCTTAAATATTTTAATTTACTGTTTGACTGTCTTTGCTTACCAAAGTTCTAACGCCTATTCAAAGACAATAATAGTATTCAACAAAAAACATTTGTTCCACTAAGTAAAGCAGTAATTTGCTGACTCGTTATCATTCATCTGACCTTTGCAGAGACCATGTAAGTTTCCAGTTTCCAGTAAATAGTCACACAATAGTTCAGTTGCTGTAGCACACATGGGTGCAGTTTACACTTATCAAACAGAATATTATTATCACATAGTTAATGACCGGTGTGTCCATCTTTGCACTGATAGCAACGGCGAGGCATGGTGGTATGGAAGCAATGAGACGCCTTGGTAGGTCACTGGATGGAGTTGGCACCACATCTGCATGCACAAGTAACCTAATTTCCGAAAACTACGGGGAAAAGGGGGGGGGGGACAATGGGCTCTGACGCCACGTTCGATCGGATTCATACAGTATTTGCCAAGTTGGGGGGGGGGGGCAAACTGTAACTCGCCACTGTGTTCCTCGAACCACTACATCACACTCCTGACCCTGTGACACGGCGCATTATCTTGCTGAAGAATGCCACAGCCATTGGGAAACATGGTCGTCATGAAGAGTATGCCTGGTCTGCAACCAGTGTACGATACTCCTTGGGGTGATGGTGTCTTGCACGAGCTCCACTGGACCCATAGATGTCCACGTGGATGCTCACCAGAGCATAATAGAGCAGTCGCCAACTTGTCTCCATAGGACAAACAGGTATCAAGGAGCTGTTCGCCTGGAAGATGACGGATTCGCGCCCTCCATCGGCATGATAAAGAAGCTATCGGGATTCATCAGACCATGCGACGCTCTATCAATGCGGCAACGTCCACTGCCAATGGTCACGTGCCCATTTCAGTCATAGTTGCCAACGTCGTGGTGTTAACATCGGCACGTGCATGGATCGTTGGCTGCAGGGGGCGCATCGTTAGGAATGTTCGCTGCACTGTGTGTTCAGACACACATGTTCCCTACCCAGCATTAAAGTGTGATGCTAATTCCACCACAGTTCGGCGCTTGTCCTGTTTTACCAATCTGCCCGCGCCACGACGTCCGACACCTGTAATGAGGGGTGGCTGCCCAACTCCTCACCTTGGTTTCGCCACGTGCTGAAGACACTCACCACTGCACTCCTCGAACAGCCGACAAGTCCTGCAGTTTCGGAAATGCTCGCGTCGAGCCTCCGGGCCATCAAACTCTGCCCTCGGTCAAGCTCGGACAGATCTCGCCCTTCCCCACTCTACACACGGACAGCACGCTGACTGGTACTATACATGCACCGTGCATGGGTCCAATTAGCAGTCATCGCTCGCCAGGTGCCGATGCTCTCGTCTTGACTGGTTTATATCCATAGTAGGTCGGTTGTTATAATGTTATGGGTGATCAGTGTATTTTTTTAGTGTAAAACGTAAAACAGTCTAAATGATGATTAAGTGTGCAAACTGCATCTGCTGTTTGGCAATTTGGTATGAGTATTAGCTCCTGCGTAATTGCCACTATGAAGAACAACTTTTAAGATACTATAATGTATGTCTATAGTTCCTGAAGGTTTTCTCTAGCACCTTGATGTTATCAGTTACCTCAAGTGAAAAATCGTTCACACTCGTACCACAATATGCAGTATCAAACAGTACTGTGCAAGTGGTTTCCTGTTCACTGATAGTTATTTGTAACAATTGTCAAAGAGATACTTTTAGATTCTGTAATACTCCAAAAACAAACGTTGCAAGCACGTTTTGCTTGACATAGAGGAGTAGACAGTGTATGCTGCCTATTGTAGCGTTGCTCTTGGGGGACGAAAAGAAAAAGAATTGTTATTTTTTTTTTTTGAAAAATGTCGAAAAAGTGAATATTTTGGTGGGTCACTTGGCAACAGAATCAGGGATTGGTTACACTATTATAATAACATACGTTGAGCGTTAAATACCTGAATAAGAGCAGCATATTGATATATATATATATATATATATATATATATATATATATATATATATATATATATATATATATATTTGAGATCGTTCGGAAGAAAAATTTATCATTTCTGTGCATTTCTATAGTCGCGATGTAGTCATACCCGGATCAACACTAAGGGACCAGAAGATTTATAGACTTTAAAAGAAATGCAACACTACACAAAAGTTGGTTCAGAAATAATAGGAAAAAGATAATGTTCCTTGTGCCTCATAACATTTATCATTTTCACTAAATATTTTCACATAGAATATAAAATACAGTTGCGGAACGCAGCAAGTCCGCGTCCGCCTTTCATAGAATACAAACAGTAAAAGGTGAGGCGCCAAAAGCCTCATTTGTAGTGGTGGGCAGGAAATGGCGTATCTGTTAGAAATCAGAGTGACTGAGAAGTCGCAGATATCACAATAACAACTTTACAGAATCTAACTGCGATTTCAGTCACAGTTAGCAGTCGCAAGTAGTATTTCACATTCAAAGACGTGAGCCATCTATTGGTCGAATTTAGCACTGCTTTCTGCGATTTCAGTGACAAGTCGCAACTAACAAGGGAACCTCCCCATCGCACCCCCCTAACATTTAGTTATAAGATGGCACAGTGGATAGGCCTTGAAAAACTGAAAACAGATCAATCGAGAAAACAGGAAGAAGTTGTGTGGAACTACGAAAAAATAACCAAAATATACAAACTGAGTAGTTCATGCGCAAGATAGGCAATATCAAGGCAAATAGTACAGAGGAGAGCCGTGGTCCTGTGGTTAGCGTGAGCAGCTGCGGAATGGTAGGTCCTAGGTTCAAGCCTTCCCTCGAGTGAAAACTTTACTTTCTTTATTTTCGCAAAGTTATGATCTGTCCGTTCGTTCATTGACGTCTCTGTTCACTGTATAAGTTTAGTGTCTGTGTTTTGCAACCGCACCGCAGTACTGTGCGATTAGTAGACGAAAGGACGTGCCTCTGCAATGGGAACCGAAAACATTTGATCGCAAGGTCATAGGTCAACCGATTCCTCCACAGGAAAACACGTCTGATATATTCTATACGACACTGGCGACGGCATGTGCGTCACATGACAGGAATATGTTGTCGACCCACCTAACTTATACACTTCGCGAATAGGTAAAAAGATTCTGCTACCTTGCCCGATTTAGGTTTTCTTGTGGATGTGATAGTCACTCCCAAAAAAGTGATGAAAACATAAGAGTTTGTCATGTAAACCGGAAATAAAAAATTAAAATTCTCACTCGAGAGAAGGCTTGAACCAAGGACCTCTCATTCCGCAGCTGCTCACGCTAACCACGGGATCACGGCGCTCCTCTGTTCACGTCTGCCTTGATATTGCATATGATGCGCATGGACTACTCAGTTTGTATATTTTGGTTATTTTTTCATAGTTCCACACAACTTCTTCCTGTTTTCTCGATCGATCTGTGTTCAGTTTTTCAGGGCCTATCCACTGTGCCAAATTATAACTAAATCTGAGGGGGGTGCGATGGGGAGGTTCCCTTGTAAGAGTCGCAAGTAGCAACTAAAAAGCGCTGTTAACAGTGGCATCTGTTGGCCAAAGTTTGTACTACGCTCGTCTCTGCGATTCGCAGTCAACAGCGATTTCCGTGACAAGTCGCGACTAAGAGTCGCAAGTAGCAACTAAAAGCGCAGTCAACAGTGCCATCTGTTGGCGAAAGTTCGTACTACGTCTATCTCTGCGATACGATATCGAGTCTAACTGCGATTTCCGTGACAAATCGCAACTAAGAGTCGCAAGTAGCAACTAAAAAGCGCAGTTAACATTCTTTTCCTAGTGCCATCTGTTGACCGACGTACGTACTTCGTTATGAGAGCCTTGTGCCTCACGAGATCGGTGTGCTGTGTGTGCATATGAAGGACTTATTTCATTAGTGGTACACGTCCATTTTTGTTCATTTTGAGATACAGAGTCGTAAAGTTAAATGAGCGCTGAAAAATCTGCAGTTGAGATACCAGAAATATTCAAGCATATGGCTTCTTACTAGAGATGAACCTTTATTTATGTTTGTTTGGATCATTAATTTCAGAAGCATTATAGACAGAAAAGTGGAGGTAATGGACTTGTACCACTATTTAAATAAGCCCTTCACATTATATGACGACATGCACATTCAGCATCAGTTATCGTTGGTCAAACACAGCTGTGACTCTGAAAGTATTATATTAATAAGAAGCAACATTGCCTTTTTCTCCTGAAAATATCAAGTAACGTAACAAATGTGTTTGATTCTGCTTCCAATATGACAGTTTTGCTTAATACTCCACATGCCTACAGGACTTTGCAATGTTAACACAGAGGAACTCAGACATCTGTATAAGTGTAGTCAAATGAAAACAGTATTATTGGGTCATACGAATGCCTCACTTTTGTTCCGACACAGTTCTAGACTCGGGATAAAAGTTTTACACCTGGTGTTCTATATGGCAACTTCACACACAAGAACTTTTTGCCGACTCTGCTACCACCTACATAAGTAAGCTTCTCCTGTGTTACTTTCAAGTAATGCACTTAAGCTATTCCTGATTTAAATGGAAGATCTGTACTTCCCACTTTCATATCAACAGCCTCAAAATGCATATTGTAGACTTTGGGATATGTTACAGGTCAGTGTCACACCAAGATTGTGGAGACGGGGAGGAGGGGGGGGGGGGGGCATGTCACTCTCCAACTAGTGTTTACCAGTAAATAAGTGGCGGAAAATTACGCGTATAGGACGGCTTAAACATGTGGAAAATGAGATTTTCATTATTCACTCACTGTATTTAACATTTATTATTCCTTTAAAATCGCACAACAACTTCAATAAAACACAGTTTAATCACTCATCTGCACACTTATTTCACAATTATGTCACTTTTAAACTGCAAAATCGTCTAAGAGCTGTCTTGAATCTTCACGAGTCTCTCTCAACAGCCTTGATGTGGATAGATACGTACAGCAACCAATAATCAGTCAGAACTGTGTCTGCAAAACACAAGGATTATTAAACAATTTTTGCTGTCACTAATTACAAGTAATATAATTGACAGAGTAGATTGCTAAAATTTGCTCTAATGAAAGCCACTCAATGGGGTATATTTCACATTTACAAGAACGATCTCACTGAAGTAATTAAGTCCATCGAAACACTTAGAAACTAACCTCTCGTCTGACGAAAACGGTCTAAAGACGCAGTGGCAATTTCTCCAGATCTGTTGACAATGATATTTTGAGTTATCACTTTACTGAGTGACTGAAATGTAGTTCGCGTACCTGTGAACATAACAATATGTTAGAATTCATTTTATAAACACGAACTATTACGCTACTGTATGGCTACTTACATATTAATTACACTATTAATATTTTCACAGTTGTTTCTTGAATACAAAATTAAAGCCAATGGAAGAACAAACGTAAAACATACTTACCAATGACAGGTTTGTTGAGATGCAATTTTCTGTGTTGACAGATGTAACTTTTTCATACGGTGGTAAGTCGCAGAAATCGCAGGAGTCACAGAAATCGCAGAAGTAGCAGAAGTCGCAGAAATCGCAGAAGTAGCAGAAATCGCAGAAGTAGCAGAAATCGCAGAAGTAGCAGAAATCACAGAAGTCACAGAAGTAGCAGAAGTCGCAGAAATCACGGAAGTAGCAGAAATCGCAGAAATCGCAGAAGTAGCAGGAGTCACAGAAATCGCAGAAGTAGCAGAAATCGCAGAAGTAGCAGAAATCACAGAAGTCACAGAAGTAGCAGAAGTCGCAGAAATCGCAGAAGTAGCAGAAATCGCAGAAGTAGCAGAAATCACAGAAGTCGCAGAAATCGCGGAAGTAGCAGAAATCGCAGAAATTGCAGAAGTAGCAGAAGTCGCAGAAATCGCAGAAGTAGCAGAAATCGCAGAAATAGCAGTGGCGGAGGGATACACGACCTAGGTTCCTTAACTGCGACTCTTAACTGCGACAAATCACAGTTAAGAATAACAGTTACTGAAAAGTAGCATTCACAGAAATCGCTGATATCGGAAAATCGCAGTTTAGCCCATCACTACTCATTTGTCTTGAAACAACAGAAATCTTTTTGATACCATTAATCGATACATGTACATAGAGATTTACAGGCACCGCGCAAGAACGGCAAAGATAAAGAATAATAGATTCTGTCGCTGGTATGCGATAATTCATTTCTTTTACTTTACAATTGTTCGATAACTTTAGTCCATCAGGCGTTTACTATTGAGCGTATATTATTAATGTTTGTGAGGCGAAAATTTCTAATATTACACTGTGGTCTCCTGACCTTCATTTCTTACATATTCCGTCCTCACAATCGTATTCTGCACTTCAAGACGCTTCATTCGAACCCAAACTCGATAAGGTAGGGTCAGTTTTGCATGAATTCATGTAAGTGATATGCAAATCTAATAAGTAAATCACAAGTGCGCACTGAGGCTGAAAAAGTTGTGGCTGGCGTACACAACATGATGGCCACAGGAATTTTCATTCTAAAGATACAACCAGCCCGCCGGGAGAGACGACAGCTATTGCCAGAGCGAAGGGATAACGACTCCCATGTTCGACTTAAAAGCAAATTATGCTACATTGTGTGGGAGTGCCCAGAAGATGCATTTTTTGATGGACTGACTGCGTAGTTACGGAGTTCTCGCAGGAGGACAGTACATGCCTAACAGAGATGCTACATATTTCCACATTTGTCGACTTAAATGAAACGTCATTCTCCCATTTAAAAGAGCAACACTGATTGGCGAAATATTTCTGACGCAAAGAACCAAAGGAGTGAGGGAAGACAGCGAATGATATACCCTTGCAATTTTTCCAGAAAAGGAGCCGTTCCGTTGTCGCTCTTGGACCGGGAACAAGTAATGAGAGCGAGTGCACTAGTACATGTATGCAAAGAGCGAGGAACAAAGTCTCTCCTCAGTACTTCAGTGGGAGAGCACCTCTGTCGTTAGCGAATTGGAGTGACACTCTATATTGAGTCACTCGCGATTAAGCGTTGTTCACTGTGTCGGTCATACTTATTGTGCGGTGTGAACATGGACAGAATACTAGTTAAATGCCTGTGAGGGAATATTGAGTGGCATCGCGGTGGACTGGTTATCTGACCGCTCTACCACGCCAATAGTTAGACTAGGGGCGGATAGGAGTCCTTGACTTCATCAAGGCGTAGGGAAAGTTTGATTGGCGAAGGTCAATCCAGATAGAAAGAGATAGTTGTGTTATTTGTCAGCATCGAGCGACATAGGCAGCAGTCATCGCAGCTCACGGTATTGTGCACTACAGTGTATGCGAGCTCCATCTGTCCTCCATAACGGTACACTCCACTACATTTCTCACGTGACAGCCTTGCCCGTGCCTAGAAACGTTATTCAAGTTGTGTAGGCACGGCTCTCAACCATTCTGAAGAGTAAATAACATTCTTAAAGAAAAGGGAGAAAAGAACCTTTCCATACTTTGTAAGATAATAGCATTTCTATCCATAAGAGGCAATCTACTGTTCCGAAAAGAATCTGGAAATTTATTATCTCATAAGAAAAAGTTTCACTTCATTTCTCAGAATTTTTTGCAATAAATAATATTTTTCGTTCGTTTAATGTTTTTCTTACACTAACTAGCAATACTCCAGTACCCAAGTATTCCACTAGTTACGTAAGAATATAGAATATTTGTGTGTCTTTTCCTTACAGCGGACGACTCCAGAAGATATTTGTTGCGGAATGTTTTTCAAGCGGTTCTTGTTGGTACACTAGGAGCGTCTGTCTGACTTCTGTAGTAGTGTGACGCGGAAATTGTTTCATGCAGGAGCCAAAGGATACTTGTTGGATCAATCCATTCCACAATTTGACAAAATAAAACTCACACACTCACAAACTGAAGCAAGTAAATTGCTTAAAAGAGCTTTATTGCGTGTGCATATACTGATGACAGAATATACGATCCGAAACGCTTCGTGATCCAGTAAACATTTGAGAAACTGTGCCTGATAATCGTTTGTTTTCCTCTTTCATTATTTAATTACCTGCTGCTAAGTATAATGAAGGGACACGCATATGTTTCAGAGGAAAATGACAGCTTAAATGATAGCTCCACAGTCGGTCTGCTCTCTTTATACAGCCTGTGTCACTCGACACGTTGACTGGCTCTTTACCTTTCTTTTATTTTTGCCTTTTTAATACGCGATAAAGCTGCCGCTGTTTGCGCAGCCGCACGCCGCATTTGTGGGAGTGGTGGTGCCCCAGAATAAAAGTTCGCAGTTTTTGCCTGCCGGGGGCGTTCTTTGAAGCTCGCGGAAGAACAGTATTCAACGGCCAGGAAAAAAGCGTTTCAGGAATTTTTAACAACAGTCTGCATGCAATTCCACTTCGATACGCAGTGTTGCGCCGTTGTAGCAGAGAGTAAAATATATCTTTCGAAAATGTGTGTTTCGTAGTTATTTACTTTATTCTTTTGCTCATCACAGGTATTTTTCAAGATCTACGTCCAATTATATAGTTTGTCTTTTACGGACAAAGCGGCATCCGAGTCATGCCGGCCATAGCGGAAGAGCGGTTCTAGGCGCTGGAGTTCTAAGTTCTAGGGGACTGATGACCTCAGATGTTAAGTCCCATAGTGGTCAGAGCCATTTGAACCATTTTCGAGTCATGCTTGTTATTCATATTTTTTCTTATTCGGGAAACTTGTTTCAGTTCTGTGTAGTATTCTGAGTCGATCGTAATTTATAACAATTACATGCCAAGGTATCCAATGTGACTAACATACCCCGGGTTAGTGGGCTCGAATCCTGGCTGTGGAAGAAATTGCTACCACCAGTGTTTAGTCGGCAAGAAGGCGGCGTAAAGTTCCTGAACACCAGCCATGCCGCCAGTGTCCTGAATTACACTACTGGCTATTATAATTGCTACACCAAGAAGAAATGCAGATGATAAACAGGTATTCATTGGGCAAATATATTGTACTAGAACTGACATGTGATTACATTTTCACTCGATTTGGGTGCATACATCCTGAGAAATCAGTACCCAAAACAACCACATCTGGCCGTAATAATGGCCTTGATATGCCTGGGCATTGAGTCAAACAGAGCTTGGATGGCATGTGCAGGTACAGCTGCCCACGCAGCTTCAACACGATACCACAGTTCATCAACAGTACTGACTGGCGTATTGTGACGAGCCAGTTGCTCGGCCACCATTGAACAGACGTTTTCAGTTGGTGAGAGATCTGGAGAATGTGCTGGCCAGGGCAGCAGTCGAACATTTTCTGTATCCAGAAAGGCCCGTACAGAACCTGCAACATGCGGTCCTGCATTATCCTGCTCAAACGTAGGGTTTCGCAAGGATCGAATGAAGAGGAGAGCCACGGGTCGTAGCACATCTCAAATGTAACGTCCACAGTTCAAAGTGCCGTCAGTGCGTACAAGATGTGACCGAGACGTGTAACCAATGAAACCCCATACCATCACGCCGGGTGATACGCCAGTACGGCGATGACGAATACAAGCTTCCAATGTGCGTTCACCGGGATGTCGCCAAACACGGATGCGACCGTGATGATGCTTTAAACAGAACCTGGATTCATCCGAAAAAATGACGTTTTGCCATTCGTGCACCCAGGTTCGTCTTTGAGTACACCATCGCAGGCGCTCCTGTCTGTGATGCAGCGTCAAGTGTAATCGCAGCCCTGGTCTCCGAGCTGACAGTCCATGCTGCTGCAAACGTAGTCGAACTGTTCGTGCAGATGATTGTTGTCTTGCAAACGTCCCCATTTGTTGACTCAGGGATCGAGACGTGGCTGCACGATCCGTTAAAGCCATGCGGATAAGATGCCTGTCATGTCTACTGCTAGTGATACGAGGCCGTTGGGATCCAGCACGGCGTTCAGTATTACCCTCCTGAACCCACCGATTCCATATTCTGCTAACAGTCATTGGATCTCGGCCAACGCGAGCAGCAATGTTGCGATACGATAAACCGCAATCGCTTTAGGCTACAACCCGACCTTTATCAAAGTCTGAAACGTGATGGTACGCATTTCTCCTCCTTACAGGAGGCATCACAACAACGTTTCACCAGGCAACGCCGGTCAACTGCCGTTTGTGTATGAGATATCGTTTAGAAACTTGCCTCATTTCAGCACGTTGTAGGTATCGCCACCGGCGCCAACCTTGTGTGGATGCTCTGAAAAGCTAATCATTTGCATATCACAGCATCTTCTTCCTGTCGGTTAAATTTCGCTTAGCATGTCATCTTCGTGGTGTAGCACTTTTAATGGCCAGTAGCGTAAATTACAAAAAGCTCATCTCGTGTCTTATGAAAGAAAGTACGTGTGACGCTGTTCATGGGGATCCATCCATTAGCTAAGAACGTTAAAAACAATGTTTTCTCTCTTGATGTTTCACAGGAGAAGTCTACATGCCGTTTTCAGGTTTCACCCGCTCCCTTCTTTTAGTTTTAGTACAGTACAAACGTTATAGCACACTATACGAACACTTGGATTCATGAGGTTGTCGTCTCTATATCCGCACACGTCCATCCGCTCGATACAATTTGAAACGGAATTCGTCCGACCAGCCAACATGTTTCCAGTCAACAACAGTCCAAAGTCGGTGTTGACGGGCCCAGACGAGGAGTAAAGCTTTGTGTCGTGCAGTGATCAAGGATACACGAGCTGCCAACCTTAGTGGCCGATCGGTTCTAGGCGCTACAGTCTGAAACCGCGCGACCGCTATGGTCGCAGGTTCGATCCTGTCTCGGGCATGGATGTGTGTGATTCCTTTAGGTTAGTTAGGTTTAAGTAGTTCTAAGTCTTAGGGGACTGATGACCTCAGAAGTTAAGTCCCGTAGTGCTCAGAAACTTTTTTTTTTTTTCAATGATGTTTCATTGAATGGTTCCGACGCTGACACTTGTTGATGGCCGAGCACTGAGATTTGCAGCAATTTGTGGAAGAGTTGCACTTCTGTCTCGTTGAACGGATGTCTCCAGTCGTCATTGATCCCGTTTTTGCAGTATCTTTTTCCGGCCAGAGCTAAGTCGGAGATTCCATGTTTTACCGGATTCCTGATGTTCACGGTACACTTGCGAAATGGTCGCACGGGAAAAACCCCACCTCATCGCTACGTCGGAGATGCTGTGTCCCATTGCTCCTGCGCCGGCCAACCCTTTCAAACTCACTTAAGTCGTGATAATCCTGCACTGCTGCAGTAGCAACCGATCTAACAACTGCGCCAGACACTTATTGTCTTATGTACGTGTTGCCGACCACAGCGCCTTATTCTGCCTGTTTACATATCTCTGTGTTTGAATGCGCATGCCTATATCCGTTTCTTCCTGAGCCGTGGCGGCTTCCGTGATGGCGCGTGCGTGATTCTTCTGGGCAGCACTTGTGCTCGCATTCCATTCACTCCGGCCCTCCTCGTATCGTCTTTGCTTGGGGTTATATTGTTTTTCTCTGGGGCTGTGTGGTGGCGACTGGCGTGTCGGAACCTGAGCTGGACGGGTCAGTACTCGACAAATGGTTCAAATGGCTCTGAGCACTATGGGACTCAACATCTTAGGTCATCAGTCCCCTAGAACTTAGAACTACTTGAACCTAACTAACCTAAGGACATCACACACATCCATGCCCGAGGCAGGAATCGAACCTGCGACCGTAGCGGTCGCGCGGTTCCAGACTGCAGCGCCTAGAACCGCGCGGCCACTCCGGCCAGCGAGTACTCGGCGTCCTGGCGATTGCAGCGTGTGAACACCGTTGCCCATCGGGCTGTGTAGGCCCACGTTTTCCTGCAGCGGTGACTGTTGCTATCGTCAAGTTTAGTGGGGAAGGAGCGACTCTCGTCGACTGCAGCCAGGCGACAACGCGCCTCATTCAGTACGCCGAGAAGTGCTGAACAATTTGTTAGCAGTCACGAGCAGCAGGGCAGTGTTATCCGGTGATTACTTGGAATCCTGAAGCTACTGTCTTCCTCGGTATTTGTTTGAAATTATCTATGAAGACCGTTTAGTAAGTACTGTACTTAATGGGAGTTGGAACGACCTATCCCGACAATGTTAAATTTAGTGACTTGGCTTTCCTGCATTTCAGGAACCACTTTACTCATTGACATGAAACTTTTACAGGACATTGAACTGTATGTTCTAAGTCTACTGAACTACAATAATTGCATTTCAGACACTGATTTCGGAAACACGATTTTTTAATTACACGGTTAAAATTTTGTGTACTTTTTTTGTACCTTATCCTACATAATTTTAATTATACATAACATTAAAGTTCAGTAGACTCAGGATATGTATGTTATTCCTCCCAGAAAATTTGAATACTCGAAGTGGTTTCTAAGATTTAGTGAAAAATGCAACAGAAAATGTAAATTTTCAGGAACGGCTTCTGAAGCTTCAAAAAACTGTTACTCACTTGATATATGAAATCTGCTTTCGCAGGACAGAGCGGATCAGGTTGCGGAAAGGGACCAAGACCGGTTACTGTTAGTTACACAGGAACACACAACTTTATTGCTTTTAAAACACAAACACATTCCTCCTTAAAACAACAAGGATCAATTCACGGCTGAGGGCCCAAGTAACTTCTCAATAACAAAGGGTTTAAATAATTCATTCTAAAACACAAAGATTTAGACAAACGGCTGAAGCCCTTACTTACGTAAAATTAAAATATCTTCTCTGCTGAAGTCCCAAATAATATTCTAGATAACCAAAGGAAATTCTTTAAAAGGCAAGCATTTACAAATTTCGGCTACAAGTCATATTAAGGAAAATTTTAAATAATTCCACGCCTCAAGGCCCAACAATATTTCAAAATAATAAATAGCAGCCTATAAAGACAAGAATTTACACAGTGCAACAGAAAACCATCTTAAGAAAACTTGAAATATCTTCACGGCTGAAAGCCCAAACAATTATTCAAGATAGTTAAAGACAAACCTTAAGATAAACATTTACACATTACGGCTGAAAGCCACAAATTTTAAAACAAATGTGGCTGAAGGCCTAAATACAAAGCAAACAAAAATTTTAAATAAAACTTGGCTGAAGGCCTAATCTTAAAATACTTCACATAAAGTTCGGCTGAAGGCCATATACTGAACATAGAACAGACAAAATCAATACTCGGCTGAAGGCCTGGCACAGTACTTGCGACAAAAGAAAATCACAATCACAAACAACAGAACAGTCGTGCTCAGAAGAGTTCCAGGGGTCGGCCTGGGGTAAGTTTAGGTGAAACAAGCTGCCAAGCGTAATACTAAATAATCGGATGGAAACACGACCTACGATCGGCTGAAGGACCTCATCAATTCCCCTCGCCCGACCAACTGCACGACAACTGAAAATACCGGCGAGGACGAAGATACCAGCAGCACTATGTCATCAAATATTGGCGTCTAAATACAGCCAAGGGACAATAACCACTCAAAATATGTGAACAAACACAAAGGCTGTCGAACTACACGCCGTGCCGGACAGCGTAAACACAGCGAGGAAACACACACTCCCAGCTGTGTCGCAACCAACCGACTGGCTACTCCATTACGCAGACAGCATTCGTCTGCTGAGTGGAAATCACAGAAGCTACAGCCGTTCCTCGTAAACACTTGCACCAAGAACTCCGACAATTCTAAAACCAATCACCGTGGAACAACAGGGAGAAATGACAAGTCGACACACACAGAGTTTCCGTAAGCGGTCGGCGACCAAATACACATCGTCCGATGCGACGACCGACCGAACGACCAACCAAAGTCGTCCCCACTCAAGTTATGAGTGACGGGAACGGTCGGGCGAGTCTTGGCTGTCCGGAGCTCACTACAGCTCCAACTCGCCTCTACTCGATGTCCGTTTGGAACTCGGAGACACGGCGACCCGGGCACACTGGCTCGGACCCAACCATGCAGAGGGAACACCAGTCCATTGGCCACCTGACATCTCTGGACAAGCAAAGAACCGACGCAAGTCCCGAAGATGACCAATTTAAGGGGGCCAGAAGCGGTTAGAAGACCAAATACACGTCGCCCGATGACGCGACCGACCGAACGACCAACCAACGGTCGTCGCCGCTCAAGTCTCCTTCCGCCGGGCAGTGGATGTGTGTCGCCAGCGTTGGGCGAGTACCGGCTGTGCGGACCTTGCTGGAGCTTCATCCCGACTCAACTCTCCATACACGACGACCCGGAAATACTAGCGGTCTCTCCAAAGATAGTACGACAGTGCTCTTATCTATATGCGCTGCTGCCGCCACTCACGGGCAGAGAAGCCAGCAACTTAGTGATGCCAGTAAATAGAATAAGAAACGGGATCGCAGTACCGGAAAGACAAAATGTCAAGTAATAAACAGCACGAACACGAGCCGCGCACGTCTCAATATCTGCTTATTTTTTTGTTTTTAGTCACTGCACCATACTGTACATCATCCTCTTGATCTTTTTCCAAGTTTTTTCTTCTTTTCTTCTTTCTGGACTCCTTAGTGGCCAATTACGTTGCATACTCTGCTTTATCAATGCGAAACTTGTCCACCCGTTCAACTCCTCTGGTGCAATTTGCGCCAGGATTAATTCCCAAATGCTGTAGCACTTTCACCCTACCAATGTTGCCAACATTAAAAGCGACAACAGCATCAGTGACCCTCGCCCCCTTTAGTGTCTTCATTCTAACAAAAACATTTTCTGGTAAGCGAGTCCATATAAGATTATTGAACGACTTATTGGGATTTTGACTCTGACCATGCAGACACTTCTTCGGTAATTCAGGATTTGCCATATCTCTGTAAACAGATTTTATGATATCCATAACTGCTGCTGGGATGGAATGTTTATGGCTGTATGAACTGTTTGAGTACTGGGTATTGCGGCAAATGCACCATGAATCAGGTCCTAGAGAGTGAAGGTGGTGTACTGGCTTTTCATCAGTTGACAGTCTGTGGAAGAAGGTAGCTCATACTGCCTGCTTCATTTTCAACAAATCCTCAGTATTATTTCTAATGGCTATCTCATAATACT
The DNA here is from genome assembly GCF_023864345.2 of Schistocerca serialis cubense. Classification (NCBI taxonomy): domain Eukaryota; kingdom Metazoa; phylum Arthropoda; class Insecta; order Orthoptera; family Acrididae; genus Schistocerca; species Schistocerca serialis. Next base: position 1,230,052,354 of record NC_064638.1, on the reverse strand, counting down.
GCTGTACTTCATATTTTGTCGGTCAGCCTGCCTCTTATGGTTTTACCATCAGAAAGAGTCTTGTCTCGAAAGCTTTGTTTCAACTTCCTCAACCTGGTGCCCATCCTCTTCTGGACTTGACCAACACATTCCAGTTCTGTGATAATCTTCTCACCATAAGGCTCAGCGCCTACTACACTGTTATATGCTTTTCAGTCTCCATCACCTAAGGACTTAGTGTAACACACTCTCCTTTCGTTCACAGAGCGACTAAAAATTTCAATAGTTGCAGAGGCCTCTATACCACCACTTCTTCCTTCGTAATTTCCGTCATAGATATGGCCTTCTTCATTCCCTGATTTACACTTATAACAATGTTTGGTTAAAATCTGGTAATCTATTACCTTTCTAGTATCCACACTGGTCACCGTAGCAACAGGATTTTTAGAACTGTAGCCACGCTCCTGTCAAGTGCCGTCAAAACTACTGGTTTGTCAGCCATACCATCATTTACTTCAACAGTTCCGTTTGCAGCACTCTTCATTGACTCACATGCAACAGATTCCACAGCATCTCCAATAAATCCTGCATACTTGTCGCTTTTATAAGGTGGGCGTGGAATTTTCATCACGGCACACATCGTTTCTGCTGCAGTGTGTCCTTTGCCAATAGCTCTCAGTCCATAAAACCACCTAACATTTACTTCAAAATAATTATCTTTACACTTATCAGAATTCCAAAATGAATTAATATATTTACAATTGGTACAATTAATGATAAGTTTCCTGGCTAGTGCATTGATACCTCACTGTCTTCATGTGAACTAACTGGCCCTCCACATATTTACAGCACACACATTCAGCTAACATCCTTGTTAGGATGCGTAAATCTATCAGAATACGACCTAACCTACCATTTACATCAATTTCGTTTTGAGAACCCTGTATATCACAACGTTTTATTTTAATCTTCGAAGCACTAATGGGTGTTTCTCTGGATACTGACGAGTTTGCCTGTATTTCACTGTCTGTAAGTTCACACGCAACATGTTAAACACAACGTTCCCTTTAGTCGAAAATCTATTACCATGAAACCCGCGTTTGTTCAAAACACTTCGTTTTGGCCTCATACTTTACTTTTTGAGAGATTTACCAATCTACTCGTCACTTTTCCTCGGAAAAACGTAAGAACTTCGACACACAATGCGTGTTTATACCATGAAACGACACGATACTGTTTTTGACAGTGCTACCAATACAGACACGTATTTTAACCTTTGTAACACAGCAATCCACAGCCTTCTATATAAAAAAATTACCGATTTTATTAGATCTTGAAGTAATGTACGTAAAAATTTTAACATTTTCTATCGGTGTAGACTATATTTAAAAAAATAAGATGAGATGAAGAAGCTTGCACAGGATAGAGTAGCATGGAGAGCTGCGTCAAACCAGTCTCAGGACTGAAGACCACAATAACAACAACATAAAATACTTCCCATATAAATTTATAGTGAAGACAAAATCCGTTCTAACTCCTCTTAAGTACTGATAATTCTGCACAGTGTGAGCTGGCCAGGAATCGAGTCTGTTTATGCCTTTCGGTGACCCCCTTTAAGGCTATGTGTGTCTCAATCTGGAGGTTTCTGTATGAGCCAAGCCAAGCTAGTATTTTGCAATGTTAATCTTGTGCTTGAAATCGTGGTTTGTTATTATTGGGTATATGATACTTCTGATGGTAATTTCCTTTTGTTGTAGATCTCATGGCCCTTCTTGGGGCAGGTTATCGGGTGTGGACTGTAACTAAAGTTATGTGCGCGCAGCCTAAAGGCGCACACATGTGGGTCGTGTGTGTGTGCGTGCTTGTATCTGCACACTCTCTAACTCCGTGCTGATGAGCCCTTCAGGTTCTAGTTGTACAGTGTAACCGGCCATCTGACATTTGGTGTATATCCCAATTACAGTGTCTATTACCCGTAAGAAGCTCCAGTAAGGTATGCCTTGCCGCACAGCTTTCCTGGCGGGAAGGAGTGCCTGGTCCCCGGCACGAATCCACCAGACGGACCTGTGTCGAGTTCCGGTTAGCCGCCCAGCCTGTGGATGGATTTTAGGCGGTTTTCCATCTGCCATGGCGAATGCGGGCTGGTTCCCCTTATTCCGCCTCAGCTACACTATGTCGGCGATTGCTGCGCAAACAAGTTCTCCAAGTACGCGTACACCACCATTACTCTACCACGCAAACATAGGGGTTACACTCGTCTGGTGTGAGACGTTCCGTGGGGGGTCCACCGGGGGCGGAACCGTAACCCTGGGTTCGGTGTGGGGCGGCGGAGGGGTGAAGTGGACTGCGGTAGCCGTCGTGGGGTTGTGGACCACTGCGGCTGCGGCAGGGACGGAGTCTCTCCGTCGTTTCTAGGTACGCCATGTTTTTTTAAAATCTTGTTTGAATTATTATGAAAGTATTCTTTTAAATGAACTTGTATATTGCTTCTTGTTATTACTGGGAAGGTTAACTTGCAATGTTATGAGCGTGCTGCTCCCATACTGAAGTTCTTTAACAGTTGAATTTTCAACTGCCCGTTTAAGTATTAGTGTGTATATTCATTTTTATCAAGCTTTTTAAATTTCTTAAAGTAGAAAAAGCATCAAATAACAAAGAAGTTTGATAAAAATTAATATACACACTAATACTTAAACGGGCAGTTGAAAATTAAACTGTTAAAAAACTTCGGTATGGTAGCAGCCCGCTCATAACATTCCAAGTTAACCTTGAATTTACAACTGCCCGTTTAAGCATTAGTGTGTATATTAAAGTTTTATCAAACTTCTTTTGTTGTTTGTTGTTTGGTACATGTTGACAACATTGCATCGGCAGCGGTTGACGCGTTGCTGTTCTGCTAATCCGGGGCAGGGACACGTTTTCCGTTTCGACGGCCTTCTCGTCATCGCACCAGGCCTAATTGTTCGCAGGTGACACGTGATTCTGGGGATCTCTCGTTCCAGCTTCAAGCTGAGAAGTTCCTTGTTATACTTTTGACGTCGTGTCACGGCGGGTGTGTCACAGGATTAGGAAGCAACTGACTCAGCATTTATGTTACTGTAAGGTCCTTGTGGGCGTATAATAAAGTCTTTGGGCAAATTGAGGATTGAGTTTCTTATTTTACTAAAAATAAATAAATTATTAAATTTTCATTATCATTTTAATTGTGTCTGAGGGGCCCGGTAGTTTATTTAAGTACTTAACGTGATTTATATGGAACAGGCTGGTGACCAATCAGTGAATCACTACTGTTGTTTCGGTTTTACATGTTGGTAGCATTTGGGCCGCTTGGCCATAGATGAGAGCTGAATAACCAGTGGAGGTATATCTATTTTAATGTTTTTTATTTAATGTTTCTTGAACTTATATGTGAGTTAGCCTACAGTTGTGAACTAGCTGCGGGGACAGAATGCAGCCGCAGGTTTATTTAATTAATTAACTGTTTGCAGTCGAGTCGCCACTGTATTGCACAGTTGACATTCCTGTGAATTTAATCTGAAAATCTTAACTATCTGTATGTTTCTCGCAAGAATCTTGGTAACTGTCATTTAACTCATGATTGAATTGATATTAAATAAAAATATTTGTCCAGGAATAATAAATGAGGCATCAAGTTGGCCACCCTTACACGTGTTTTCCTTAAATTAATGTCGATCCTTGTCCTTGCTCTCACTTTCCTTTTAGTTATCACTGTTTCAAAAGGTCTGTTACCATTCTCTGTTTCACTCTTTCTAGTACTAATCCTTTCACTCTCACTTACAATCTCAACTTCTTCAATAACGTGGTTTAGATATTAAAATATTTGGGCTTCGCTGAAACCTTCGTCTCTGTATTTCTTAAAAGCGGGTAAATAACTACACCCTGGTCTTAGTCTCCCTTAATGTCCCTGGTGACTTACCTGTCTTGTTGTATCTTTCATAGACTTCTTTCCTCGCCTTTCCTTTCTTCTGCCTCTTTGGTTCGCGTAAGACTTACCACTCTTCTGTGCTAGCACATTCCAAATTATTCCAGTTTATTGTTCAATGGTTTTCTCAGGATCCAGTTATCACTGCCGTGCAATGCTGCAACCTACGTACTTGTTTTAGGAATTTCGTCCTCAATTATACATCAATATCTCATGTCTGTCTATTTCTTTTGATAAAGAAATCGTTCTTCCCCACCGACTACGTGCTTATGAGGTCTTCCTTTATTTTCCCAACTTTTAAATGACTTTACTTCTCTTATACCAAGTTTTTTCAACTATTTCTGTTCTGTCTTTTCTCTGCTCTTCATTCTGTTAACTTTTTTGATCACTTACAGCTATGCTTTAATTTTAATCCAGATTCTGCACTAAGAAATTAGTCCGTTCAGTTTGGTTCTTCATCCCAAATTCTTTGCTCAGTAATTCGTTCATTCCAATAACTGTAGTTCAGTTAACGTCATCAATTGTTAATGTTTGCTTTTATTGTTGTTATGAGCACCAACATTCTAACATCTGTGATATATCCCACTTCGATCAGCATCTCTGTTGTTACTCTCCCTTCATACTCCTTCTCCTTTCTCAGACATGCATTCCTCTTTGAGACTGTTCTTGTAATCTCAGGATTACACAAAAGTATGCTTTCGTATTTAATCAAAGTTGTATGTACGCAACGTGGAAGTCGTTGCTGTAAATCCTCCTTTAATAGTGTTCGCCATTGTCACTCGGTTCGTCAGAAGTAAGAGGAATATGAATTATAGCCATAAAAAGTGGTGTTAAAGGAAATGTTTGTGAGGCTCTTAGGCGTTGCGTCAAATGGTGTCCCAGAGCGTATCCAAATATTTCGACAGCGCATTTGTTAGTCATCTTAAAATGATTGTAATGACTGCTCGTGAAATATACTAATACGATATTAAACGCCGCGACGAATTAGGAGTGCCTATAAGGAAAGCAAAGATCATGGAGTGCACTCATATACCGGTGCTGACATTGAGGGGTTTTGCCCTCGTTTTTCGTCTTGGTCACTCCCTGTTCTTCAGAAAACATATAAACTAACATGTAAAACAAGTATAAGTTTTTTTGACTTTTATTTTCCTCTACAACATATGGGATTGCGAAAATGTGGAGCAAAAGCCATATGAAGACACTTCTTGAGGTTGACGTCGATAGTTGATGCTGAAACTAGATAAAAAATATTTATAATTGAATCAGCTGTGGTTCTTGGTGCTAACATTGTAAATTTACTAAACAAACACTGTTTTTTGCCTTGTTTCACAGTTTTATTTTTAATTTTACTGCACAATCTAGGTTTCGGGTTATAAGCCCATTTTCAATAATGTACTTGAAAATGGGCATCAACCCGAAACCTAGGTTGTGCAGTAACATTAATAAAAGAATATTGTAGTTCCTCAGAAATTTACTTGAAAAACTTCTGCTTTTAAAGGATAACAGAACATTATTTACTTTGGGGAGAACCTTAACACACTGCCTAATAACGCCAGGGCCCATGTATTCTCGTATTAACAATTAAATGTATTCCCCTTTAACACTGAAATTTACCGTTTCTATATTTTTTTACCAAATTAATGTCTCTCGTTATAACTGTCCACGGTAGCTACTCGCTGAGAACGACGATGCTGTTTCGTTCACAGACTGAATGGGTAATTATCCTCTCCGTCCGCGAATAAACCGAATAATTACTCACTATTACCGAGTCAATAGACGTAATACTTCGAGACGCATTGTTTATCATTTTGGCAAACTGTTCAGATAACTTTGGTGAGTAGCTACTATACGCACCATTTCGCGCGAAATCATAATAACGAATCTTTCCTAAGGATTGGCAATTAATTTCAGTTAATCGAAACTATTATGGCATCTAATATGTGTGTACCGCTATTTATTTCTCCTCAGTTAATTTCGTATAATCTGATATCCTTACGATTAATTAATACAATTTTTGTTACCATAAGAGACCTTTATGCTTGAAACCTTAACGAGGACTCTCTCATAAAGAAGGGTGATTTATTACAATTAATCGATTAACTGGAATTATTACGGTGACCAGTTATGGATATACCGATGCTTCTTTACCGTCAATTAATTAAATGTGAGCAATTACTCTAGTTGTTGTTGTTGTTGTTGTGGTCTTCATTCCGAAGACTGGTTTGATGCAGCTCTCCATGCTACTCTATCCTGTGCAAGCCTCTTCATCTCCGAGTGACTACTGCAAGCTACGTCCCTCTAAATCTGCTTACTGTATTCATCTCTTGGTCTCCCTCTACGATTTTTACACCACACGCTTCCCTCAGTACTACATTGGCGATCCCTTGATGTCTCAAAACCTGTTCTACCAACCGATCTCTCCTTTTGGTAGGTCGCACCACAAATTTCTCTTTTCCCCACTTCTATTCAGTACCTCCTCATTAGTTAGTGATATACCCATCTAATCTTCAGCATTTTTTCTGTAGCACTACATTTCAAAAGCTTCTATTCTCTTCTTGTCTAAATTATGTATCGCCCATGTTTCACTTCCATACAAGGCTACACTGCATACAAATACTTTCGGAAAGGACTTCCTGACAAATCTATTCTCGATGTTAAAAAATTTCTCTTCTTCAGAAACGCTTTTCTTGCCACTGGTAGTCTACACTTTATATCCTCCCTACTCCGAACATCATCAGTTATTTTGCTTCCCAAACAGGAAAACCCATTTACTTCTTTAAGTGTCTCGTTTGTTAACGCAATTACCTCAACCTCACTTGGTTTAATTCGACTGCATTCCATTATCCTCGTTTTTTTTATCCTCATCTTATAACCTCCTTTCAAGATTACTGTCCAATCCGTTCAACTGCCCTTACAAGTCTTTTGCTTTCTCTGCCAAAACTGCAATGTCATCGGCAAAACTCAAAGTTTCTATTTGTTCTCCCTGGACTTTAATTTCTACTCCAAATTTTGCTTTTGTTTCCTTTACTGCTTTACATACAGACTGAATAACACTGAGGATTGACTGCAACCCTGTCTCACTCCCTTCTCAACAACTACTTCCCTTTCATGCCCCTCGACTCTAATAATTGCCCTCTGGTTTCTGTGCAAACAGTAAATAGCCTTTTGCTCCCTGTATTTTACCCCTGCACCTTTAGAATTTGAAAGACAATATACCAGTCAACGTTGTCAAAAGCCAAATATTCTTATGATTCATTAATTCAATCTTTCCTTTCCTGTTTTAACGCCTGAACACAAATATTTGGACACCAGAATGCAAATGGAACAACGAGAATCTGCTCGAACAGTATCAAAGACGCTTTCAGAACGTTAAGAAGTTCAAACTGTTGCCTTTGTACCCGATGCTAGATCATCGCTTCAAGCGGGTTCATCTTCAGAATTCCTTAGAAGTAATTACTGTCGATGGCATGTTAAATTCCACTGTTCAGAAGAACCAGACACAAAAAATAGACGAAGTCAAAGGCTCACAAGACAGTTACTGTCCGCTGCAGAAGATGATTTCTGGAGTATGTTTTGAACAGCTTCAATACAGTAGAAGCAAATTTCTATTACAGGAACAGCAAATAGCAAGAGTTTAGTCCCGGAAGTTCGACTCTATCACGCCTGTTGTGTCTAGGAATCCTGCATACTCGGTTCGCTAGAGGAACAATCAAACAGCTCGTATTAACGAGTTTTATTACAACTATACAAATACTGATACTTAGTTTTGATTATACAGATGTGTCGCAAGCAAAGGGCTACATACAAAATAAACTAAACTGCAGGAATTGCTGATATCTAATTGAGCTAAGTAGAGACTGCGAATAAAGAGGCTAAATTGCGTCAGCTAACGAAGTGGCTAACGTTTAAAGTGTTATCGAAGTGGTCTGCCACCAACCGGACGCGGCGCTTACGTCGTCCTCACCTAGGGCCGATGCTGTTGCGTTGTCTTCCTGGAGGGAGGTCGGTGAGCGTGCAATTGGCTGACCCCTTTCGTTCGCTACTGGCGTGCCGGCGTTGACTTTACGCCGTAACAACGCCAGCCTGTAATCAAACGGATGTCATCTCTTCTGCAATCCTGGGAATGCAATGAGACAACATATCCTATTCTGTGAAGTATGTCTAGGATAATGTTTTCTCTGCTACCTCTGAAAGACTGTTTTCTTTGGCAGGAAACTAGCTCGCCGTTCGAGACTCATGGAGAAATATTACGTAAATTAGTGGTCCTCAGTTCCAGAAAATTTTAGTGTTTGTATGCATATTCACTGCAGCAGTATAAGTGTTAAAAAAAGATATTAATTAGTATTGATTAAAAATAGTCTTGGTTGCAATTTTAGTTTTTTATTCTTCAACAACGCATTTCGCTTTATTTAGGCATCTTCAGGTTATCTACATAGAAAACAGAGAACAAATACATCTATATAAGAAACGGGATCGCGTTGTGCAGACTTGGATAACCTATAAGCAGGTATAAACAGATCACCTATTGAAAGAGCAAATGCCTTAATTTGGTGTTTCTTAGAAGAATCCTTTAGTCAGTGTAGCCAAAGAGCGTCGTCAAATGCATCAGGCCAACATCGCCTTCGTTAAACTCAGTAAAAACTAGAAATATAAAATAGTAAAATTATTACCTTTTCTATATGGACGCGAGAAGCACCAAGATCTGCATAACGCGTTCCCGTTCACAGGAGCAAGATGGGGGCTCAGGTAGTAAGCATAATGCGCCATAGCATGGTGTGCCAGTACTGAAGCCTCTAATACAGAATCACCTCAAGAGGTGGCGCTGCGACGCAGCAGTGATAAAAATGAGAGATCGTAAACTGGATATACATACCCACTAAAACTTTATAAATGTAATGCACATAATACATTGATAAGATGGAATTAAGAGGGGCAACACCTGTTCATAACTTATCCTGAAATTTTGACGAAGTAAAATATAAATGAAGGCGGTAAATTTAAAATGAGAAAACAAGGTGTATAATACAACATAAATATGCAGTACATAAGCAGATTTTTCGTATCATATGCCACTAAAACGAGAACATTAAAAACACAGGACTGTAATTTCAGATAAAGAGGCCGCCCACATAACACTCTATACTGCGTCATTCGGAGCTAGAACTTCTAGCAGTTAGCTTTAACAATAAATATTAAATAGGTATATATTTATGCTGAAAAGCAATCACGCATTTGATTAAACTGAGCAATAATCACGGCTCAACAGACCGCACTGTCAACACGGGGCGCGAGCGTTAACGGCGAGTAACTGCCGCCGCGCGGCCGACGTCCAGCATTTGGTAAAAAGCAGCCAACGTCTCATTCGCCGGTGACCACCAGCCATAGCACATAATACAAGAGCCAACAGGCGACTGAGGTTACGCTCACCCTCCACCGCAGTAACTATTAAAATAAAGTTCCGTCTCCTTCTTCCTTAAGTGACCATTGAAATAAACTATCTTCTTTAAAATTATGACGTAATGGAATCCGCAGTGAACAGTAATAACAAAATATAAAGGTCACTGCACAGCTAGAACGCACCAGTAGTGCCAGTAGAAGGCCGCTGCAACCGTGGCCGAAACGTTGCTTTTCTCCAGCAGTAACTTTATACAATACGGCAAGGTACCATACCCAGAAAACTATTACGATTTTATTCAGGACGAGCCTAATCAGTCTATCCATTGTTTCAGTCAACTGCCGACCCTAGACGAAGACCCTGGACATTTTATTCTGAACCCCTTCATTTCTTATCCTTAAGTATGAAGGAGAGCCACATGGCTTCGGGGAATGTTACAGCTATAGTTCCCCATTGCTTTCAATCGTTCCACAGTATCAAAGTAACAAGACCTGATAAATCATCCAGACTGTTTACTCTGTAACTATTGAGAAGGCAGCTGCCACTTTCCAGAAGACATACGCCAGGTAGTCTGTCCGCCTCCCCCCCCCTCTCCCTCCCTACAGATATCCCTCCCACATTATTCGACCTGAATTGCTGAGACACGCAAACCTCCCCACTACTAACTGCAAACTGCAATAGATTGTTATAGCGAGAACATAGCACAAACTGAAAGACTCTACTGTTTCATTTTCACGTAACTGTTAACTATCATGTGTGAAGAGGATTCCAGATGACGTCAGCAACGGAGAGAAATTACATTCCAGACAAATGACACAAATGATGTTAAAATATTCCAAATACGGTTATCATTGTACTAACGTAACTTAAAAAATGGTTCAAATGGCTCTGAGCACTATGGGACTCAACTGCTGAGGTCATTAGTCCCCTAGAACATAGAACTAGTTAAACCTAACTAACCTAAGGACATCACAAACATCCATGCCCGAGGCAGGATTCGAACCTGCGACCGTAGCGGTCTTGCGGTTCCAGACTGCAGCGCCTTTAACCGCACGGCCACTTCGGCCGGCACGTAACTGAAAGTTTCTGCTAGAAATAAATAATGATTACCACAAAAAAAGAAAAAGAAAAAACGGCGCACCACGAAGCAATTGCCCGAATGGGATGGAGGTTGGTAGATGTGATGTAACTGTATGGACAAACAATGATAATGCTTTCAGAAAAATTGAACGATGTATTCCACAGAAAGAGCTTCACAAATTGAGCAAGTCAGGAAAGCGTTCGTCTGCTTCTGGCTCTTATGCAAACAGTTATTCGGCTTGGCATCAATTAACAGAATTGTTAAATGTCCTCCTTAGGGATATCTTGCCAAGTTCTGCCCAAATGACACTTTAGATTGTCAAAATCCCGAACTAGTTGGAGGGCCCTCCCCATTAATGTTCCAAATGCTTTCATTCCAAACGCTTTCCGGTGACTTTGCTGACCAAGGTTTGGTTTGGCAACCACGAAGACAAACAGTGGAAACTCTTGTTGTCAAGCGGTGTCCTTTGTCATGCTCAAATGTAATACCAGGGCGGCTTGTCATGAAGGACAACAAAACGGTGTATAGGATATAGTGGATGTACAGCTGTGCTATAAGGGCGCCACGAGAGACAAATCTGTGCTGTAAGGGTGCCCCGAGGAATTAGCCGGCGCGCTAGCTCAGCGTGTTCGGTCAGAGGGTTAGCTGCCCTCTGTAATAAAAATAAACTGAGTTAATCGATCAGCAACGAACTTAAACGGATGTCTTACGACGTCCGCCACGAGCAGATGCAACGAACGAAAGCGAACAAAATGAGTTATCTTTTTTTCTTTAAAAAAAAAAAGAAAAAAAAGAGGGACAACCACATACGTGCTTCATGAAAACAAAAGGCAGCCAGACCCTCCCTCCTGGTTTTCGGACTTTATGGCCGCCAGCAGTCGGGTTGGCATAACATCGCTGTCCATGGCGTCTCTAGACACGTCTTCGGTGGTCATCGAGGCTCAGTTCGAAGCACCACTCATCACTAATTGACGATGCAATGCGCCATTTGGACAGAATCAGGCCCGATATCGCTCAGGAGACCAAACAACAACTCTATCAACCAATGACAAGCCGAATAACTGCTTGCATAAAGACCAGAGATACACCAAAGCTTTATTGACTTGTTCAGTTTGTGAAGCTCCTTTTCTTGAAAAATCATCCAATTTTTGTGCGATGATTTGAAAATATAATAACAGAACTGTGGATGTTTTTCCTCGTAATTTATTGAAATTTGTAGACAACCAACACATTCAAAAGGTCTACGTGCTAATCCCGTCTGTCGCAAGAACCCTCTGTAACCCATTGGTAATAGCTTGTAAGAAGGTGACAATAAAAGCACATAAAACATTAATAGTTGAAAGTATTTGTATTCTACGTAAAGTCAAAACAGTCGTCGATGATAAAGCAAACGCTAGTTACGAACGTCAAATGGGACTTTTTTGTCATCAGTCTTCTGACTGGTTTGATGCGGCCCGCTACAAATTCCTCTCCCGTTCTAACCTCTTCATTTCAGAATAGCACTTGCAACCTACGCCCTCAACTATTTGTTGGATGTGTTCCAGTCTCTGTCTTCCTCTACAGTTTTTGCCCTCTACAGGTGCCGCTAGCACCATGGAAGTCGTTCCTTCATGTCCCTTATCAATGTTTTCCACATGTTGCTTTCCTCTCCGATTCTGCACAGAACCTCCTCATTCCTTACTTTATCAGTCGACTTAATTTTCAACATTTGTCTGTAGCACCATATCCCAAATGCTTCGATTCCCTTCTGATCCGGTTTTCCCACCGTCCATGTTTCACTACCATAAATTACTGTACTCCAGACGTACATCCTCAGAAATTTCTTCCTCAAATTAAAGCGGAAATTTGATATTAGTAGATTTCTCTTCGCCAGGAATGCGCTTTTTGCCATTGCTAGTCTACTTTTGATGTCATCCTTGCTCCGTCCGTCATAGGTTATATTACTGCCTAGGTAGCAGAATTCCTTAACTTCGTGACCATCAATCCTGATGTTAAGTTTCTCGCTATTCTCATTTCTACTACTTCTCATTACCTTCGTCTTTCTCCGATTTACTCTCAAACCACACTGTGTACTCATTAGACTGTCCATACCGTTCAGCAGATCATGTAATTCTTCTTCACTTTCACTCAGGGTAGCACTGTCATCAGCGAATCGTATCATTGATATCCTTTCACCTTGAATTTTAATTCCACTCCTGAACCTTTCTTTTATTTCCGTCATTGCTTCCTCGATGTACAGATTGAACACTAGGGGCGAAAGGCTACATCCTTGTCTTACACACTTTTTAATACGAGCACTTCGTTTTTGTTGTCCACTCTTTTTGTTCCCTCTTGGCTGTTGCGCATCTTGTATATGACCTGTCTCTCCCCATGGCTTACCCCTACCTTTTTCAGATTTAGTTATAAGTTGGCACAGTGGATAGGCCTTAAAAAACTGAACACAGATCAATCGAGAAAACAGGAAGAAATTGTGTGGAACTATGAAAAAATAAGCAAAATATACAAACTGAGTAGTCCATGTTGAAGATAGGCAACAACAAGGAGGGTTTGTACTTAACAGTGCCGTGGCCCCGTGGTTAGCGTGAGCAACTACGGAACGAAAGGTCCTTGGTTCAAGCTTTCCGTCGATTAAAAAATTTAATTTTTTATTTTCAATTTATGTCACAAACTCTTATGTTTTCATCACTTTTTTGGGAGTGATTATCACTTCCACAAGGAAACCTAACCAGGGCAAGGTAGAAGAATATTTTTACCCATTCGCCAAGTGTACAAGTTAGGTGGGTCGACAACATATTCCTGTCATGTGACGCACATGCCGTCACCAGTGTCGTATAGAATATATCAGACGTGTTTTCCTCTGGAGGACTCGGTTGACTATGGCCTTGCGATCAACTGTTTTCGGTTCCCATTGGAGAGGCACGTCCTTTCGTCTACTAATCGCACAGTTTTGCGGTGCGGACGCAAAACACAGGCACTAAACTTATTACAGTGAACAGAGACGTCAGTGAACGAACAGACAGATCACAACTTTTCGAAAATAAAGAAAATAAATTTTTCGCTTGAGGGAAGACTCGAACCAAGGACCTCTTGTTCCGCACCTGCTCTCGCTAACCACTTTTTTTTTTTGTTCATTGTTGATCGTTGTGTTCGGTCGTTGCGGACGTCGCAAGACATCCTGTTCAAGTTCGGTGGTTGATCCTTTCACTCAGTTTTTTTATTACAGAGGCCAACCGGCTCTCTGGCCGAACCACGGGACCACGGCACTGCCCAACTTGCAGTGTCCTTGATGTTGCTTATCTTGCAGATGGACTACTCAGTTTGTATATTTTGCTTATTTTTCCATAGTTCCACACAACTTCTTCCTGTTTTCTCGATTGATCTGTGTTCAGTTTTTCAAGCCCTATCCACTGTGCCAACTTATAACTAAATCTGAGGGGGGTGCGATGGGGAGGTTCCCTTGTCAGTTCTACTACTTCTCATTCAAATGGGATATGGAGCATATATGAACGGATCTGTAGAGTCGCCGTTGATAAAGAAGAGGCACAAAAGCATTAAAATAGACTTTATTTTATTACTAAGAAGCTACATTTCCTGTAGTAATTATATTTGGATACACGTACTGAGCACAGTCCAACATTACCGTCTCATATCGCTATGTGATATTATTTCACTTCTCGCCCACTATTTTACAGTCGCCTTAGCGGGCACTCGGCGAGGAGAGCCCACGCCCTGCTACTTGTGTAGGTGAGCCCGGTATGATCCCCGGCCTCCTTTGTCGACAGAGAGTAGTCGGTAAATCTCGTTACGTCCAGCGGGCCTCCCTGGGGTGCCGAGCAACTTCGGCAGAAGGCAGGCTGTGGCGGCCTCCGCTCCCACTGCGTGAACACGGCTGGTAGTCCGCGTGCTGGACGGTGAACGCCGCAACGACATTGCCACCACCTGGAGATAATGAGCACGGCAATTTTGCTTTTCTGTGCTACTTCAAAGGCACAAACACTGAAGTGCCACTCAGCTAACGTGAGAACGTTACAATGAAATGAACACCCTTAGCTGCTTACAGGCGTTGACGTACGTCAACGGGGACAGATGAAAATGTGTGCTCCGACCGGGACTCGAACCCGGGATCTCCTTCTTACGTGGCAGACGCTCTATCCATCTGAGCCACCGAGGACACAGAGGATAGCGCGACTGCAGGGATTTGTCTCTCGCACGGCTCCCGCGAAACCCACATTCTCAACGTATTGTCCCGCACTACATTCGTAGTGCCCCCGCCCATTATACTCATTACTCGCGGCGCGTTGCCGATTCCAGTAAGAGTTCGGACACTGTTTGTGCATCCGCACAGAAGAAGAAGATGGTCAAGTGGCCGGTGAGCCTTAACTATATATATATATATATACTAAGATGGTATCTGTTCTTTCGGACATGTCCGAAACAATAGATACCATCTTAGTATATATATAGCGAAAACGTTGGTTGCATTTCGCTCCAAAAATTTAGCTTATCCAATGACATTCTGTCACCTTAGCTAGCGAATGGCGTGCACGGGCTGACCAGTCAAAGTAATGCTGCTTCATTCCAGTGCCAACACCCTGAACGAAAAATCTGGATCGCATACACAAAAAGTGTGACATTCACTGTCCTCTCCCATACTTTTTGTAGATTTTGTTGCTTTCTCTTACATATGTGGACAACAGCTTTAAGTAGTCTCCTCCACGATGAATTTTCGCAAGGTTGAAAGTTGGGCAGGAGGAAAAGGCTTTTTGGGTATTCGGGGTTGTACGAGATGGAAGCTGAGTGCCATGTGAAGCTGCTAGGTCCCTCTTTGCTGATCTTGTCGAGACTTAAGATTCTGTTATCCACGGTGGCATGATCTGTAATCTGAGCAGCTCGTCTCTCGTAAGTTTATGGTATATAGCTTGTGCTGCTGATTTAACTCCAGTTTGTACTATGTTCCGCTACTCTAGTATACGCGAGGTGCACGGACAAGCATATATTGGGGCTTCTTACTCCATGCAACCCTCCTTTCATTTGCTACAGTCTTAGCGTCACTTTTCGTTAACCGAATTTATAATTAAGTCAATTTTGTTTCCTTGGTGACTTCTGATTAGCTTTCGTTGATTTCAGAATGATATTTTCACTCTGCAGCGGAGTGTGCGCTGATATGAAACTTTCTGGCACATTAAAACTGTCTACAGGACCGAGACACGAACTCGGGACCTTTGCCGTTCACGAGCTCGTGCTCTACCACCTGAGCAACCCAAGCACGACTCACGACCCGTCCTCACAGCTTCAGTTCTGTCAGTACCTCGTCTGCTACCTTCCAAATTTCACAGAACTTCTTCCTCGAACTCGAGTTCGAGTCTCGGTACGGCACACAGTTTAAATCTGCCAGGAAGTTTCGTTGATATACAGGGTGATTCAAAAAGAATACCACAACTTTAGGAATTTAAAACTCTGCAACGACAAAAGGCAGAGCTAAGCACTATCTGTCGGCGAATTAAGGGAGCTATGAAGTTTCATTTAGTTGTACATTTGTTCGCTTGAGGCGCTGTTGACTAGACGTCAGCGTCAGTTGATGCTGAGATGGCGACCGCTCAACAGAAAGCTTTTTGTGTTATTGAGTACAGCAGAAGTGAATCGACAACAGTTGTTCAGCGTGCATTTCGAACGAAGTATGGCGTTAAACCTCCTGATAGGTGGTGTATTAAACGTTGGTATAAACAGTTTACAGAGAATGGGTGTTTGTGCAAAGGGAAAAGTTCTGGACGGCCGAGAACGAGTGATAAAAATGTAGCACGCATCCAGCAAGCATTTGTTCGCAGCCCAGGAAAATCGACTCGCAGAGCTATGAGAGAGCTGCAAATTCCACAATCAACTGTATGGAGAGTCCTACGAAAAAGGTTAGTTATGAAACCTTATCGTCTGAAATTGGTTCAAGCACTGTCTGCAGCTGATAAGATTAAAAGAATCGATTTCTGTGATTTTATCCTTGCTCAAATGGAAACAGATGAATCTTTCGTTTCAAAGATTGTGTTTAGTGATGAAGCAACTTTCCACACTAACGGGAAAGTCAACCGTCACAATGTCTGTATATGGGGCACTGAGAATCCGCGGGAAACAACTCAGTATGAACGTGACTCGCCTAAGGTGAACGTTTTCTGTGCCATTTCAGCCAATAAAGTTTTTGGTCCCTTTTTCTCCGAAGGTGCTACTGTAACTGGACTACAGTATCTGGAGATGTTAGAGAATTGGCTGTTCCCTCAGCTCGAACAAGAAACACAACAATTCATACACTCCTGGAAATGGAAAAAAGAACACATTGACACCGGTGTGTCAGACCCACCATACTTGCTCCGGACACTGCGAGAGGGCTGTACAAGCAATGATCACACGCACGGCACAGCGGACACACCAGGAACCGCGGCGTTGGCCGTCGAATGGCGCTAGCTGCGCAGCATTTGTGCACCGCCGCCGTCAGTGTCAGCCAGTTTGCCGTGGCATACGGAGCTCCATCGCAGTCTTTAACACTGGTAGCATGCCGCGACAGCGTGGACGTGAACCGTATGTGCAGTTGACGGACTTTGAGCGAGGGCGCATAGTGGGCATGCGGGAGGCCGGGTGGACGTACCGCCGAATTGCTCAACACGTGGGGCGTGAGGTCTCCACAGTACATCGATGTTGTCGCCAGTGGTCGGCGGAAGGTGCACGTGCCCGTCGACCTGGGACCGGACCGCAGCGACGCACGGATGCACGCCAAGACCGTAGGATCCTACGCAGTGCCGTAGGGGACCGCACCGCCACTTCCCAGCAAATTAGGGACACTGTTGCTCCTGGGGTATCGGCGAGGACCATTCGCAACCGTCTCCATGAAGCTGGGCTACCGTCCCGCACACCGTTAGGCCGTCTTCCGCTCACGCCCCAACATCGTGCAGCCCGCCTCCAGTGGTGTCGCGACAGGCGTGAATGGAGGGACGAATGGAGACGTGTCGTCTTCAGCGATGAGAGTCGCTTCTGCCTTGGTGCCAATGATGGTCGTATGCGTGTTTGGTGCCGTGCAGGTGAGCGCCACAATCAGGACTGCATACGACCGAGGCACACAGGGCCAACACCCGGCATCATGGTGTGGGGAGCGATCTCCTACACTGGCCGTACACCACTGGTGATCGTCGAGGGGACACTGAATAGTGCACGGTACATCCAAACCGTCATCGAACCCATCGTTCTACCATTCCTAGACCGGCAAGGGAACTTGCTGTTCCAACAGGACAATGCACGTCCGCATGTATCCCGTGCCACCCAACGTGCTCTAGAAGGTGTAAGTCAACTACCCTGGCCAGCAAGATCTCCGGATCTGTCCCCCATTGAGCATGTTTGGGACTGGATGAAGCGTTGTCTCACGCGGTCTGCACGTCCAGCACGAACGCTGGTCCAAGTGAGGCGCCAGGTGGAAATGGCATGGCAAGCCGTTCCACAGGACTACATCCAGCATCTCTACGATCGTCTCCATGGGAGAATAGCAGCCTGCATTGCTGCGAAAGGTGGATATACACTGTACTAGTGCCGACATTGTGCATGCTCTGTTGCCTGTGTCTATGTGCCTGTGGTTCTGTCAGTGTGATCATGTGATGTATCTGACCCCAGGAATGTGTCAATAAAGTTTCCCCTTCCTGGGACAATGAATTCACGGTGTTCTTATTTCAATTTCCAGGAGTGTATTTCAGCACGATGGAGCGCCACCACATTGGCACTTATCTGTCCATAACTACCTGAACGTCAACTACCCGAGGCGATGGATCGGCCGCCAGGCAGCCCGTGACAGAGCACTTCATCACTGGCCTCCAAGAAGCCCTGATCTTACCCCCTGCGATTTTTTCTTATGGGGTAAGTTAAGGATATGGTGTTTCGGCCACCTCTCCTAGCCACCATTGATGATTTGAAACGAGAAATAACAGCAGCTATCCAAACTGTTACGCCTGATATGCTACAGAGAGTGTGGAACGAGTTGGAGTATTGGGTTGATATTGCTCGAGTGTCTGGAGGGGGCCATATTGAACATTTCTGAACTTGTTTTTGAGTGAAAAAAAACCTTTTTAAATATTCTTTGTAATGATGTATAACAGAAGGTTATATTATGTTTCTTTCATTAAGTACACATTTTTAAAGTTGTGGTATTCTTTTTGAATCACCCTGTATTTGTTTATTTAGCGAATGGTATTACACACATGGTTCACACTGGTTATAAGATCAAAATGTAAGATATATCAATGAAGGATACGACTAAAACAAGATAAAATAAGATAGGGTGTACGCTGATAAACCAAAACATTACTACCATTGGCAACCGCGACGCTGGAAGCTGCCTGGTCGCTTTGCGGGCACGTGACGCTGTAACGAAAGTATGTAAGCGGCGCAGACATGAAGGTAGATCAGTCCAGCTAAGATAAGGGCTGCAGATGGGGAAATACATCGTGACAAGCGGCTTCGATGGATGGCGGATTATTAGTGCACAGAGCCTGTGAACGAGAATCTCCAAAACGGTGAAGCTGGTCGAATGTTCACGTGCTACTGTCGTGAGTATCTACCGAAAGAGGTAGAAGGACAGTGAAATTACAATTAGGCGCTAGATGTTTGGACATCCACGGCTCTTCACAGAATGTGGGGTTCAGAGGGTTATCTGCAGAAAGAGCACATTTTTTATGCATGAACAAGTGTTTCGAAGCTCATCGTTCATCATACATGTTGAACATAGAGTCCCGCACCATACCACCCCTATGTGTTCACATGACGCAACGACTGAAGTGGGCATGGGATCTTCGGGATTCAACCATTGATCAATGGAAACGTGTCGACTCTTCGAGTGAATCTTATTTTTGTTACACTAGGTCGATGGTCGTCGCCACAACGCCGACATCGAGGCGAAAAACGTCTCGAAACGTGCAGCGCGCCACCGACGCAGGCTGATTGGACCAGTATTATGCTATGGGAGACATTCTCTTCAGCTTACATAAGTAGTAATCGAAGACACACTGGCTGCTGCGAACCACCTGCATACTCTCATGCTTGATGTCTTCCTCGAAAGCGATGTTATCTTTCAGCAGTATAAATAGTCCCTGTCTCAGAAGCAAAACCGTGCAGGAAGTGGTTTGAGGAGAATTATACTGAGCAGGCAAAAAGGAATACAAACGTCTCAAAAATGAGATCGACAGGAAGTGCAAAATGGCTAAGCAGGGATGGCTAGAGGACAAATGTAAGGATGTAGAGGCTTGTCTCACTAGGGGTAAGATAGATACTGCCTACAGGAAAATTAAAGAGACCTTTGGAGAAAAGAGAGCCACTTGTATGAATATCAAGAGCTCAGATGGCAACCCAGTTCTAAGCAAAGAAGGGAAGGCAGAAAGGTGGAAGGAGTATATAGAGGGTTTATACAAGCCGATGTACTTGAGGACAATACTATGGAAATGGAAGAGGATGTAGATGAAGATGAAATGGGAGATAAGATACTGCGTGAAGAGTTTGACAGAGCACTGAAAAACCTGAGTCGAAACAAGTCCCCGGGAGTAGACAACATTCCATTAGAACTACTGATGGCCTTGGGAGAGCCAGTCATGACAAAACTCTACCATCTGGTGAGCAAGATGTATGAGACAGGCGAAATACCCTCAGACTTCAAGAAGAATATAATAATTCCAATCCCAAAGAAAGCAGGTGTTGACAGATGTGAAAATTATCGAACTGTCGGTTTAATAAGTCACAGCTGCAAAATACTAACACGAATTCTTTACAGACGAATGGAAAAACTGGTAGAAGCGGACCTCGGGGAAGATCAGTTTGGATTCCGCAGAAATGTTGGAATACGTGAGGCAATACTAACCTTATGACTTATCTTAGAAGAAAGATTAAGAAAAGGCAAACCTACGTTTCTAGCATTTGTAGACTTAGAGAAAGCTTTTGACAACGTTAACTGGAATACTCTCTTTCAAATTCTGAAGGTGGCAGGGGTAAAATATACTCCTGGAAATGGAAAAAAGAACACATTGACACCGGTGTGTCAGACCCACCATACTTGCTCCGGACACTGCGAGAGGGCTGTACAAGCAATGATCACACGCACGGCACAGCGGACACACCAGGAACCGCGGTGTTGGCCGTCGAATGGCGCTAGCTGCGCAGCATTTGTGCACCGTCGCCGTCAGTGTCAGCCAGTTTGCCGTGGCATACGGAGCTCCATCGCAGTCTTTAACACTGGTAGCATGCCGCGACAGCGTGGACGTGAACCGTATGTGCAGTTGACGGACTTTGAGCGAGGGCGTATAGTGGGCATGCGGGAGGTCGGGTGGACGTACCGCCGAATTGCTCAACACGTGGGGCGTGAGGTCTCCACAGTACATCGATGTTGTCGCCAGTGGTCGGCGGAAGGTGCACGTGCCCGTCGACCTGGGACCGGACCGCAGCGACGCACGGATGCACGCCAAGACCGTAGGATCCTACGCAGTGCCGTGGGGGACCGCACCGCCACTTCCCAGCAAATTAGGGACACTGTTGCTCCTGGGGTATCGGCGAGGACCATTCGCAACCGTCTCCATGAAGCTGGGCTACGGTCCCGCACACCGTTAGGCCGTCTTCCGCTCACGCCCCAACATCGTGCAGCCCGCCTCCAGTGGTGTCGCGACAGGCGTGAATGGAGGGACGAATGGAGACGTGTCGTCTTCAGCGATGAGAGTCGCTTCTGCCTTGGTGCCAATGATGGTCGTATGCGTGTTTGGCGCCGTGCAGGTGAGCGCCACAATCAGGACTGCATACGACCGAGGCACACAGGGCCAACACCCGGCATCATGGTGTGGGGAGCGATCTCCTACACTGGCCGTACACCACTGGTGATCGTCGAGGGGACACTGAATAGTGCACGGTACATCCAAACCGTCATCGAACCCATCGTTCTACCATTCCTAGACCGGCAAGGGAACTTGCTGTTCCAACAGGACAATGCACGTCCGCATGTATCCCGTGCCACCCAACGTGCTCTAGAAGGTGAAAGTCAACTACCCTGGCCAGCAAGATCTCCGGATCTGTCCCCCATTGAGCATGTTTGGGACTGGATGAAGCGTCGTCTCACGCGGTCTGCACGTCCAGCACGAACGCTGGTCCAAGTGAGGCGCCAGGTGGAAATGGCATGGCAAGCCGTTCCACAGGACTACATCCAGCATCTCTACGATCGTCTCCATGGGAGAATAGCAGCCTGCATTGCTGCGAAAGGTGGATATACACTGTACTAGTGCCGACGTTGTGCACGCTCTGTTGCCTATGTCTATGTGCCTGTGGTTCTGTCAGTGTGATCATGTGATGTATCTGACCCCAGGAATGTGTCAATAAAGTTTCCCCTTCCTGGGACAATGAATTCACGGTGTTCTTATTTCAATTTCCAGGAGTGTACAAGGAGCGAAAGGCTATTTATAATTTGTGCCGAAACCAGATGGCAGTTATAAGAGTCGACGGCATGAAAGGGAAGCAGTGGTTGGGAAAGGGGTGAGACAGGGTTGTAGCCTCTCCCCGATGTTATTCAATCTGTATATTGAGCAAGCAGTAAAGGAAACAAAAGAAAAATACGGAGTAGGTATTAAAATCCATGGAGCAGAAATAAAAACTTTGAGGTTCGCCGATGACATTGTAATTCTGTCAGAGACAGCAGAGGACTTGGAAGAGCAGTTGAATGGAATGGACAGTGTCTTGAAAGGAGGATATAAGATGAACATCAACAAAAACGAAACGAGGATAATGGAATGTAGTCTAATTAAGTCGGGTGATGCTGAGGGGATTAGATCAGGAAATGAGACACTTAAAGTAGTAAAGGAGTTTTGCTATTTGGGGAGCAAAATAACTGATGATGGTCGAAGTAGAGAGGATATAAAATGTAGACTGGCAATGGCGAGGAAATCGTTTCTGAAGAAGAGAAATCTGTTAACATCGAGTATAGATTTAAGTGTCAGGAAGTCGTTTCTGAAAGTATTTGTATGGAGTGTAGCCATGTATGGAAGTGAAACATGGACGATAAATAGTTTGGACAAGAATAGAATAGAAGCTTTCGAAATGTGGTTCTACAGAAGAATGCTGAAGATTAGATGAGTAGATCACATAATTAAAGAGAAAGTATTGAATAGGATTGGGGAGAAGAGAATTTTGTGGCACAACTTGACCAGAAGAAGGGATCGGTTGGTAGGACATGTTTTGAGGCATCAAGGGATCACAAATTTAGCATTGGAGGGCAGCGTGGAGGGTAAGAATCGTAGAGGGAGACCAAGAGATTCAGAAGGATGTAGGTTGCAGTAGGTACTGGGAGGAAGAAGCTTGCACAGGATA
Source organism: Schistocerca serialis cubense (assembly GCF_023864345.2). NCBI lineage: Eukaryota > Metazoa > Arthropoda > Insecta > Orthoptera > Acrididae > Schistocerca > Schistocerca serialis. Next base: position 1,230,029,599 of record NC_064638.1, on the reverse strand, counting down.
GAGTAGCATGGAGAGCTGCACCAAACCAGTCTCTGGTCTGAAGACCACAACAACAACAACAACATATACTGAGCTCACGTTGATGTCTCGGCTACCAAATTCGCCTGATGTAAATCCTATGCAACCCGTCTGGATCACTATGGAGTGCCATCGCCGCGTACGCAAGTCAGCGGCTCACTGTTTACACGAAGTACGTGACCTGGGCGTAGACATCTAAAGCCGTATGCCTCCAAAAACCTACCAACAAACTGTCAAGTCGCTGATACATGAAATCAGTGATGTATTTCGTTCCAAAGACGGACAAGCAAGCTGTTAAGCAGGTGGTCGCAATGTAGTGTAGAATAATGTAGTGTATAATATAATAAGGCTAAAAAACATAACATCACTGCAGATGCTCTGTAGAACTTGTATCTTCATATTTTCGATCCATTCGAGAAGGGAAAGTGTGGCGTTGAAGAAGTGAGCCAGGCTAACCTGATCGGTCCTTATGGCCCCGACGGTGTGTTGGACGGTTTGGAACCCCACAGCTTGGGCTGGGTAGCTTTCGGCACTTGTGGAGATTGTGTGAATGTATTCCATGTCCCATTCGTAGTCTGTTTAGGCTTTTCCATATCTGGTCACAGTTCTTGGGCGAGGACACTACCACTCTAGCTGTCCTGCTTCGGCAGGGATACTAAACGGCACGACAGCCTGGGTGATAGTGCTCCATCGAGAACGGTATCCATGTTTGTGGAAGTAAATAAAATTCTGTTAAAAGCAGGCTTGACCTCGTTTTGATGACCTTAAACTTTTCCTGCAGCTTTCCTAGTTAGGCTACTCATTAAAAAATAAATACACAGGAATGCTACCAAGCTATGCTTTCTTGTGTCTGTGTGTACAGTGGGCAAGTTCTGGGTGGTTATAATTAAAGTGCAACTACTCTCGGAGGTCCAGACTATCGCCGACTGAAAAGTCTGACGAGGAGCCCCGATGTCATTAAATGGTTTAAAGAAGATGATCATGAAATTCGAAAACACAAGTGAGCTTGGTGTGGCACCTGGAAGAGGAAGGTATCATATCTCGGTGGAAGTTATTGACGAGATCGCTATTTGCTGTAACTGGCCATGCAGCACGTGCCCCGAGTAATGTGAGACCTCTAGCAGTTCTAGCAATGTCACGAGAATTGTCCATCTCGTGGTCAACAGAACGGAAACTTTCGCCGTCTATTTTACGCTGGCACCCATGTAAGGCCTAGCGGTGCAGCAACTGAAACGTCATGACCCTTAGCAATATTCTGAATTTCCTCTTCGGGTTCCGGTACAGATCGAAATTGAGCACTTGTCGCAGGGAAATATTCTCTGGAGTAACGAGTGACATTTTACAATGGAAGGTGCAGTTATTACAAAGACCTGCCGAATTTGCCGTACTGTTAAACCACTTGTGCACGAAGTGCCATTGCAGTCCCCTATGTACATGTGTGTTGTGGATTGACAAACACCTTTTCTTTTGGTTTATTCTTCCTTGAAGACAGTGTACCCAGAGGGCACGTCATGTGTACAGTGACGTCTGCACGTTGCCGAGACCTCCTCGTTCAGCATCTGATATCTGCTTTGAAAGAGCGCAACTGTGTGGAAACTCTTGTTGTCATGCAAGATGGGGCAACATGTCACGTCACTCGCCCAGTGAAAGGTCGGCTTAATGCAAGCTTCCATGATCGAGTTTTCTCTGGAGTTTTTCAGATGCATGGCCTGCAAGGTCACCTGATCCGAATTCACGTGACTTTTGGTTAATGGGATGTATAAAAGAAAGCGTTTGCGAGGGACGCGTTCTGTCCATACCTGATCTGAAGCCTGGTATACAGTAACACTTTGCTCAGATTCTACATGAACTGCGGCAAGCAACTGTGGAGCACTTCGTTTAACGGATGCAGCATCTCGGCGACGTTTCCGGTGATCACATTGATGAAATTGTGTAAGCGAAGGTTAATGATGAAATCAACGTTATACCTTTCTTCACTTGTTTGACCTTGTCTGCTCACACTGTTTCTGATCCACTGGATATGGAAACGTTTCCGTACCTCTTTCTTGCATTCAGTACGCCAAAACTGATTTTTTTATTATGTTAATCGGTTGCGAATTAACGCATTAGCATATCTAAGAAATTTCACTGCCATACTGTAAATACAGCCCACATTGGACCTCTGTGACTAGCTGCAATTTAATTAAAACCACACAAGATCGGGTGAATCTACAGTCCTTGCCACCGAAACGTCTTCGCATTTTTTTTCAAGCATTCCTACAATCCTTGAGAAGCTTTAAGTTGAACAATAAACAAATTAATTGTAAATACTCGACCGCAGTATTTATACAGTAATATCACACTTAAGGCTTACAAAGCGTGCCGCAGGTAACAAACAGCTGTCATCATCAAACATAACGATTTATGCGCAACCTTCAACAAACTTTAGAAAAGACTGAAAATGCGATAGAACACCTAACATCAATCTTTCATTATGATCACTTTCGGTGTTTAACACTGTGCGCTCTTAACTTAACTGTTTTTTTTTGTTTTTTTTTGACAAGCACAATATAAGATTTAAAAATACAGGTCGATTCAAAAAGAATACCACAACTTTAAAAATGTGTATTTAATGAAAGAAACATAATATAACCGTTATACATCATTACAAAGAGTATTTAGAAAGGTTTTTTTTCACTCAAAAACAAGTTCAGAGATGTTCAATATGGCCCCCTCCAGACACACGAGCAATATCAACCCGATACTCCAACTCGTTCCATACTCTCTGTAGCATATCAGGCATAACAGTTTGGATAGCTGCTGTTATTTCTCGTTTCAAATCATCAATGGTGGCTGGGAGAGGTGGCCGAAACACCATATCCTTAACATACCCCCATAAGAAAAAATCGCACGGGGTAAGATCAGGGCTTCTTGGAGGCCAGTGATGAAGTGCTCTGTCACGGGCTGCCTGGCGGCCGATCCATTGCCTCGGGTAGTTGACGTTCAGGTAGTTACGGACAGGTAAGTGCCAATGTGGTGGCGCTCCATCCTGCTGAAATATGAATTGTTGTGCTTCTTGTTCGAGCTGAGGGAACAGCCAATTCTCTAACATCTCCAGATACTGTAGTCCAGTTACAGTAGCACCTTCGAAGAAAAAGGGACCAAAAACTTTATTGGCTGAAATGGCACAGAAAACGTTCACCTTAGGCGAGTCACGTTCATACTGAGTTGTTTCCCGCGGATTCTCAGTGCCCCATATACAGACACTGTGACGGTTGACTTTCCCGTTAGTGTGGAAAGTTGCTTCATCACTAAACACAATCTTTGGAACGAAAGATTCATCTGTTTCCATTTGAGCAAGGATAAACTCACAGAAATCGATTCTTTTAATCTTATCAGCTGCAGACAGCGCTTGAACCAATTTCAGACGATAAGGTTTCATAACTAACCTTTTTCGTAGGACTCTCCATACAGTTGATTGTGGAATTTGCAGCTCTCTGCTAGCTCTGCGAGTCGATTTTCCTGGGCTGCGAACAAATGCTTGCTGGATGCGTGCTACATTTTCATCACTCGTTCTCGGCCGTCCAGAACTTTTCCCTTTGCACAAACACCCATTCTCTGTAAACTGTTTATACCAACGTTTAATACACCACCTATCAGGAGGTTTAACACCATACTTCGTTCGAAATTCACGCTGAACAACTGTCGTCGATTCACTTCTGCCGTACTCAATAACACAAAAAGCTTTCTGTTGAGCGGTCGCCATCTTAGCATCAACTGACGCTGACGCCTAGTCAACAGCGCCTCAAGCGAACAAATGTACAACTAAATGAAACTTTATAGCTCCCTTAATTCGCCGACAGATAGTGCTTAGCTCTGCCTTTTGTCGTTGCAGAGTTTTAAATTCCTTAAGTTGTGGTATTCTTTTTGAATCACCCTGTATATCCCAACCAGGCTTTTCCTCCTCTTCTATAAAGTTGCTTGTCCAGGTTCTCACGTCCTCAACAGGCTGTGCATGACATAACTGAAGATGTATCCAAAAGCAGTCTAAAAACAAACTTTACTGCCCATGCCACCTACATGTTTGTTAATTACCTAGACACAGGAATTGGATCATTAGTGTGGAATACAGGACATATAGCAATGTTCATCTTACAAAGCTTGTACTCTCGCTGGATGTGGGCAATGTTGCTCCAATATATAAATGAGGCCACGCAGATGTTAAAGTAGCAGGGGATATAATGCAGTTATTTAGGTGTACGACTGAACTGAGCAGTTACCTGGTTACTTGTAAATTAGTTTCCCGTCTGTTAACTCTGCTGCGTTAAATTTAGCTGGAGTGTATATAGACAATTTACAGTTGTTTCCAAATACGAGGAGCGTTCAATTAGTAATGCAACACATTTATTTTGAAAGGAGGTGGGTTTTATGCAGGATTCCAATACATCATGTTATTCCCTAATCGTTTGTCTACAAAATCGTATTTTTCAACATAATCTCGGTTCAATGCAACGGCCTTACGCCGCCTCATAGGGAGGGCCTGTAGGCCCGCATGGTACCACTCTAGTCCGCAGCTCGTGGTCTTGCGGTAGCGTTCTCGCTTCCCTCGCACGGGGTCCTGGGTTCGATTCCCGGCGGGGTCAGGGATTTTTCCTGCCTAGAGATGACTGGGTGTTGTTGTGCCGTCTTCTTAATTATCATCATTCATCCTCATTACGGTCGGAGGAAGACAATGGTAAACCACCTCCGCTAGGACCTTGCCTAGTACGGCGGTGCGGATCTTCCGCATCGTTCCCTATGCTCTTCGGAGTATGGGATCTCGTCATCAGAGTACCACCCTTCAGGTCGAAGTCGGAGTCAACGCCCTGCTGCATCAATAAACCCCCCCCCCTCTCTTCCTACTTCCTTCGGAGCGCATCCTTCATTGGGCCAAACAGATGGAAGTCGGAAGGTGGGATATCCAGGCTCCACTAACATGGAGAATATCATGCAGAATTAGCTCTTCAGAATCCCAGAAGACCATCGCCATGACTTTATCTGCTAAAGGTGCGGCTTTTACACTTGTCTTTCGGAGGAGAGATAGTGTGGCGCCACTCTACAGGTTGACGTTTTGTTTCCGGTTCGAAGTAACGCTCAACAATTTCTGCACAGATGGTCCTTCGTTGCTCTCTATGGTCTTCTGTTAGGCGTCCAGGAGCTGAGTGGCCTTTGAGCACCCCAACTGGTGGACTAGCGTGTCAGCGCTACCTGCAGAGACGCCCAGTTGAGCAGCGGCGTGTTCCGCCAAAAGAAACTCACTGATTGCTCTCTGCTTTGAACGCACCTCCATTGTAGACGCCACTCTGAATGCGACGAATAGCACCGCCACCTGTCAGAACTTCATAAAACTGTAGGAGTTAAGCGGGAATATTTCGCGATGTGCCTTAAAAAATTCCACATTTTTTCAAGCGAAATTAGCCGAGAAACCACAAGGCGTAGCGTTTTTCAATGCATCTCGTAGCTAGTTCTTAATGCAGCTTCTGACAACTGCTTTTCTATATACTTTCTCTGATTCCATATTCTTGGAAGTTCTTCTTGATGATGGATCTACGAACACGATGAATGCATTAAGTCTGTACATAAATAGCACCCAACAACACAGTCGTTTACCGTCCAACAATTTACACAACAAGTAACCGTTCTACGATGTCGCTCAAAAATTTTTGTAATGCAGAAATCGAAATTGGGATATTCTTTCCTGCTTTGTAATTTAAAAGAAGTCACAGGTAACTTTACCCGTTCGTAAGCGATCTCAAAATCAATGAATGACACTGGTTACGTCAGTATGAGGTGTGGTGTACGTACTTGGATTACATGACCAGAAGTGCATTAACTAACACGGACATACATGATGCGCATACGCAATGAAAGAAAACAGTTGAAAAGCTCAGTATTATTTCAACGTCAGTACATAGGTCTAGTGTCCATGTGACACAAAGCTGTTATTATATTCTCTACACTTTTGTACAATTTATTTTATTTTCTTTACCTTTCCTGTATTTGTATGCCAACAGCATCTCCTAACAAGACTGGTTGCAGTAACTCACTTTTTGTTGTCTTCCGTTACACTACGAGTCCTAACTCCTATGAAACATTTTCTGATGCTATTGATTATCCCACATTACCATGACGATATATTTCTGTATCCTTCACTGGCTCCCACGCATCTAGATGCAGCCTTTGCATTTCCCTTTTCAGATTTTCTGGCTACCCTGCTACAATCGTACACTTTATACGCGTAGACACCCTTTCGTTGGCCTTTGAATCCACATCATCATATTCCCTTTCGCAATTCCCTCGCGGATATCTGGATTGAGGGCTACTCCAGAGTCTTTTGGCAGTGGAGAAAACATCTTCTGGCTACACGTTGTGTACGTTAATGCAGTGGTTTCCATTGTTTTCTGCTTCCTCAAGTCGTTGACCATTACTAATTCGTTCGGTGTTACAGGCAGTTTCCAACCAGAAGGGCAAGAGGGCTTATCGGCCTACTTTACATAAAGTCGTTGGCAGAATGTGGATGACTCATATCGGAAGTATTCGGCCGCTGTTGCTGACGAAAATAGGCCATCTTTCAACATTTGCAACCTAAATGATTAAATCGTGCAGTGATACTCCATGTGAAAATCTCATTTAAAATGGATGGGTAACACTCGTTTACTACTATGATGAATTAGTAATCGACTGCATTCTCTGCAGATACGTCTGCAACTATGTCACTCCCCTATTACCCCAATGGTATTGTCACTGCACGCTCCCTAAGGGGACTGCTTCATATGATTCGTGTCGCTGGTTTAATCTGACTCAGATTCATGATGGGCAACGTGACGTGTTTAGTTGACTGCCGTTCCAGCCAGTAATGAAACTTGTCCCCGCAGCTTTATCTCTTTTCAGCACATCATTTACATAGGATACACGATGAGATAGGCATCGATGATACGTTAGGACCTTGCTTTCGTTCCTCCGTACGACTGTGGAACGTGTAGTAAAATATAATCTTGCGCTATAAGTATTTGTCAGAAATGAAATATCGTTAAACGTATTCCCTTTTCTCTTTTCCTTTGTCTGTTTTAATGCTGAGACGTTGTACTTGTAACTGAGGACTGTTTTAACACGTCATTTTTTTCGGATTGTGTTTTTAAGAGATTCCGATGCTTTAATAAGAGACTCATGTAATAGATAACAGAAAATACGACAAAAGCCTATATTTGCTGTTATAAAAGGTGCCTGAGTATAGCAAACTTTCACAAAACTGAAGTTTTCAAGATTCCACAAAACTCTGCTAATCCTTCTTTTATATTGCGTGCTCTAAACTTTGAACATAAAATTTAAAAGTGAAATGTAATAATATCCGCATTCGCATGTGTTTATTGTCGGGGAATCCGAATCCTACAGGATAAACTAACTTTTTGTTTGCTAAGCGACTTTCAGATAACAATGCATGTGAGTAATTCTCTTTCGTTTTTAGTCATTGTTTCACTATAAGATTAGTAGCTGTTGTAGAACGTACTTGTCTGAACATTATTACTAAGGCGTTAGAAGACTCGGGATATTCTGAATCAGTCCACATCGCGAAAAGTGGAAGACATAGCAAGACTCGTCAGTTTGAAAAGATTAACAAGTGCACGATTGCAGCCTCATATGAAGATCAGAATACAGACTGTTATCGTACTGAAACAACATACAAAATATAACGCTTTTGTTTCAGTGATCTTATACGTTTTTATAATATCTTGTATATGAATAAGACAGAATCTGAACAGGATAATTAATTACTACAACGTATGAGGGTGAACTTGCCTAAAAGACGCAGCGGGTAGGAAGACGATAAAAGTAAACAAAGAACCATGTGTGTCAACCTCACACTGTATGAGAAAAGAAGACGCCAGAGATTGCTGTATGTGCCTGAACCTTCAGGACAGTGTCAAGTAAATCTAATTTTTTTATAGCTCAAAGAAAAACGTTGTAGAATGAAAATAATTGCCTGAACACGTTATATTTCTTCATATATATTTTCAGAAGCGACCGGAGAGTGACTCAGGCGTATTGCCAAAAGATGAAAGCTGAAGAATCAAGCTGGACAAGCTCACACAACAATTCATTAAGCGCAGACGCAGTTCATTACGAAAGATAGAGTTTAGGATAAATGCAGATCTGCTCATTAGACACAGAAGTTTACTGAGTACGGTACGCGTCACAATATATATTTAAAAAAAAAACTAAACTAGAGAAAGCAGCGTTTCGGCCATGTTTAGAGTACCTACTGAATTTAATTGCTTAGAATGTATGTTTGTAACACCTAGCTTAATAACATAGAGAAGAAACTTGCACGAAAAACTAGCTATGTTGAGTTTTGTAGAAATCTGTAATTTCTAACATTTTTGCTCAATAAATGCTGTTAATGACGAACTTCCATTATTTCTTAATCAATCCCTATCTACGTGGATGACCGGTATTATTTTTCTGAAATTTTTTTGAATCAGCTTTATTGAGTACAACTAAAAAATACATATTTTGTAAAATTTTGTTAGTGTCGTTTGTTGAGTTTTGTTAAAACTGTCCTCAATTAGTGTCAGTTATTCGTGTATTTCAATATATTGTTCTCACAAGAGATGCGGCCCATAAAATTATAAAGTTCTTCCATGTGAGAAAAGAAACACATTGATGCCGACGAGGTTACAGTGGCATGTTTCTCTGATTGGTACCGAGAACGCAAAGTTTTTATTTTCTTCGCAATTTGTTCCACGGTTATATGTGGCCTACAGTCTTTTAGAACACTGAATATTTCATTCAGTGCTGTTTCATGTATCCGCCTGTTCGTCATTTCTGATGACAAAAAGCAACGGCTTGTGCTCATACTGTTCAACAAAAAACACCCAGGTGGTCGTTGGACCACGCTGCCTTCTTTTCGCTCGAATCGCTTCGTCTGCGTGGCGCGGAAGCTTTGAAATGTACAGGTGAAAATACTCTTGAATTTCGGTTGCGCTTGAAAGCAGAAGCGTTAGTGAAAGTTTCCGTTTTTATCGATAACATTCGTGCATCATCGGAGCGTTCTTTCGTGCGAGGATACAAACCTGCATTCAAGTCCTCACAATACGCGGAAGCTAATTGGGGCTGGCAATTTAACTAGCCTGGGCTGTAACCTTAAGAAAGTTTGGAGCCTAGTCGCAACTGTCCAAAGGAGGATGACATGAGGCAAGTAGCTGAAGTAGCTGACGATGCTCCAGAAACCAATGTGAAGATCGCGTTAAGCCCTGGACAATGGTTCTGTGGAACGTGCTAATGCAGATTTGGAAACTCTAAGGGAAGAAGGAAGTTCACTCATGGACGAGACTGATGCATCGATTTCACTCTGACTCATCACACACAGCATGGTTTGCATCCGAATGCTTCTAGTAACACACAATTTGCACTACTAAATGACAGAAGTATGTATTCCGACCAAAGCAGAACTATCTTATTCCAGTTATTTTCAACGCGTTTCTATGCTCTTTTCAGAGTAAACTCAAGTGAAAGACAGAGAAGCAGAATAAATTTTGTATCAAAATTATGAGCACCAGTGTTAACCAGTTTTGTTGCACTTTGGCGAGTACTAAAGTTATCTGTTGATAATTTCGTAAGAAGGCGAAACTGGAAATGATACAGAGATAATATGATTTTCCATAATGAAGTACAGTCTAGAAAAGTTGCACAAAATCCAGCCGTATCTTGGTAAGATCTCGAAGTGGTAGTTTTGGCAGCTTGCTTTAAACACAAGGAACTGTAGAACTGTGCACATCACAATTGTAAATACAACACGAATAGGTTATATTTGGAATCGGTCAACATGCACAAATATCTGAGTGTAACAATTTGTACGCATTCTAAAAGGAATGATCACACAGCTTCGACCGTAGCTTATGCGTCCTGTCTTACAGGGTGGGAGAAAAAAGTCTGGCCCAGAAATATTTCATTCACCTTAAGATAGGCATCCCAACTTCTCATCTGGGGCAGATGATGTGAGTTAGGTTGCCTATCTTTAGGCGCATGGAACATTTGCTGGGCCACACTTACTTTACCACCATTTAGGATATTGGTTAAGTGTGTGCGACCTGTACCAAACAGGAGTAACAGGGAACAGTGAACACATTCAAAGAAGGGCAACACAAATGGTCAGAAGTTTTTGTGACTCGGGTGACACAGGTACTGAAATGGTGAAAAGGCTAAATTGGCAGATATACGAAGTTGGAGCGAGAAATGGCAGTTCTAGCTCTAATTTCATATTCTCACTAATGGTAAGTTTGTCAAGATGTGTGCATGTAAACAGTGGTAAATGCCAAAAACATGGCTGCTACTAGCAATAACATGTGCGATGTTCGTGCCATAAATACGATTTTCAGGGACGATTCCTTCAAATCTGACGATGAAGTGATAACCATGACTCATATAATGATCCTGAATATTTTCCTAAGCGCAAATGTGCTTCAAAAGTTGTTGCAAACCAGGTAAATGTGAATAATACGTTAAGCAAGTAAACAATTTTAACTTACGACTTTTACGATTGTTCATGTGAATTTTCATGACAGCTGTGATGGCAGAAACGTTGAGATCCTGAATTATAGATTAATTTTTGAGGTTGCTGTACTGCATTATTTCCACAATTGGCAATCCAAATCTTAGTACCGTAAACTGAAACAATCCGGACCTTTTATATATTTATTTTGTTAGGTTTCACAGTAATGTTTCATTAACTCGTTCAGCATTTAAACACTGGCAAGTTGATGGTATTTCATACTGAGTGCTCTCAGTTTGCAAGTAAACAATGTTAAGCAACCACTGACATATTTTTAAAATCTTGAATACAACTCCAGTTTTTTAAGAAGTCGATACCCTAGACATATTTGAAAATTACGACTTCTCTGAATAGAGAATCACAATGTTTTCACTTGAAGTATCTTATATTTGAAAATGTGAGTCTTTATTGTGCAATTTCTTGAAAAAACCTACTTGCACCTTACCACTGTGTACAGCCATGATCTTCAGATATTCCGCAGAGGCCTACTTTCAAAATATCAAGAGACTGTTTTAAGTGAAGGATCTACAGATCTTCGTCAGCCCCCCCCCCCTCCCGTGAATTGTAAGGACTATGAAGACAAGAACAGATTAATTACTACGTGCACAAAGCCCTTAAGGTAAACATTTTTCCCTCGCCTTCTACACGAATGTGACGTGTAGAAACCCTAACGAGTGGTACAATGTTAAGTGTCCTCCATCAAAGACATTACTGTGGTATGCAGTATTTGTTTGTAAATGCAAATATTGTTTAGCCTGAGGCCGAAAAATGTAATTTAAAAAACTGGAAATAAATTATATGGGTAGATCATCAACAAAGTGATTACTTACGTAATCTGCGTAGCACAAAACATGCACGTGGTTTTGAAGGCATTGTGGGTTGCATAAAACCCGCAGGTAGGGACAGCAATATGAAAATTTTGCATGTGGGACCTAAAGGAATGGAGTTAGACATATTTGAAGTGTAAATGTAGAGCGTGATTCAACTGCCCCTGCCTATGTGTTTTACGCAACCTGCAACGCCTTCAAAAATTATTGGTCCCAATAAAAAGAAAATGAACAGGATATTTTTGTAGGAAATATAGTTAAAATTTGTACAGGGAAACATTTTCGCTAGAGACTGTAGTTTTCGAATTATTTAAGAAAAACATACAAATGAGATCCTCAAGAGCGTTTTTCTAGAATAACCCGAAAACCTCCAGCGAAAATGTATCCTAGTGTAAAATTTTAATTAAATTTTCTGCAAGAAGGTCCTGCTTAGTTTTATTTTCTTTTTGGGTGTGGTAGTTTGCGCGTAGGAGCGAGAGAATATGAAATTTATGCACATGGTTTTGAAGGCATTGTGGGTTGCATAAAACCCGCAGGTAGGGACAGCCGAATCGCTGCGTACAGACGTAAGATGAAGGAGGTGCACACATTTAGGAACAAACAGCCCGAACGTAAATACAATAATTTTGTGGCTGTTTCTAAAAACATTTCATGATTCAGTGAAGCTGTCAGCTTATAATATATGAGTAATTTATAAAATAGTGAGATAATACTTGAGACCTTAATCAATAAAGAATCTATGTACGATACTTAGTTGTAACATTATGATCTCTGAGAGAGAAACCACATGGACGAATAATAAACAAGTCAAGGAACATGTCAAACAAATAAAGATGCCTGTCGCATTTTGAACATATCAAGACAATCATAATACAATCAAATAACATCTGTTATATTGATCTTATGTAAAAACAAATGTATTATGACAGCAAAATATTGCAAGATATATTGCGCTGCTGTTATCTGCGCACAAAAAATGTTTGAAAATTTGTATTTCATGTTAATAACATTGTAGCTTCTAATGTCGGTAAAGATTTAATAACAAACGATAATATTTGAAACCAGTCACTAAGAAAAATCTTATTTGAAACTCTGCCGGACACGTTAATTAACTCATTACACAGCGAAACCATTTTCTTTGTTACAAGTTGTAACCGTCATAGGAATTGCTTTTTGCTGTTGAAATATTTTATGTCCCGCAGAGCAACAAAAAAAGACCTTTAAGGGCATCTTCCACTTGTCTGTGTGATGCTACAGGTACGTCACTGCTCCCCACACAACGATGGACAGTTAAAGAGGGAACAAGTCTTCCCACTCGCCACGTACAACACAAAGAACGAAGAAGAGATAAAGGGCGTTCCTAGCAAATTGAACAGATTTCTCATACGAAAGCCCTCTCTCCTCCTTCTGACATAAAACACGCTTAAAATTATAACAGGCTAGAGACGTTACGCTGGCGGTATTGTGGATAGCGATTTACATACCAGGCGGGCAGACGAGCGCTAAAAACTTAGAGGCAGATGCGAGTCGTCCGCACAAGCGAACGTCGCCAGAACGTATCCTGCGCGGTTTTCCTTTTTTTTTTATGCCCGCTGCCGGCGAGCAATTTAATTATTCCGCGTAACAGTGCCAGTGCGAGCGAGTCTGCTGTTCCGGTAATTTACTTACGAGAAAGAGGGAAAAGTGTGCGCATAACCGCGAATTTGGCGTCTACAAAGAGCGGTATTTGCATTTATTCAGCGCCGGCGCATCGAGAGGGGAGGAATGTTTTTATAACTGAACAATCTGGTTTGAAATTTAATTAGGCTTTAACGATCGCGAATAAAATATTAATAACCGACTAATTAATGGCCCGTTATTTCGAGCGTTAGCAGCGATATTCTGATAAAGCGAACGTCGAGTTAAATAATTCGCCCGGCAATAAAGAAGGGACAGGCGCAGTTTTGGTAGGGAACAGGCGTCGTGCGCGAATTAGTACTGAAATGTATACAGTCTTTTCTTTCCGAATTTCCGTGAAGCTTCCGGTTATTGAATCAGAGCGTTCTGCTATTGAATAGCCTCACTAGACACGAAGTACCGCAATGATCTATGTAACTGGTTCTCCATTGAAGAATAGATCGCGTGTAAGGTACCGAGAAAAGCAAAGAAATTTTGAACTAGCGTTTTACATCTGCTTTTTTGTATTCAGTGAAATTTTGCAGTTTTATCAGTCCATTCTCCTAAATGCCTTCTGCTAGATGCCTTCTCCGTTTTTCTCTAGTTATTCGCTCCTTCGCCATTAGTTAAATTTACTCTTCTGTTGCGTTTAGGGCATAAATAAAATCATAATGGAAGAGATAAGTATTTGTTATAAGTGAAGCGATTTTTAGCCTGGATAGGATAAGAAAAATATGATTACCAATTGTTCAAATTACGACAAGAATATTTGGAAGAAAGGGGAACGATGGAAAAATGCTTTTGCCGGAATGGACATCTACATCATACTGCGCAATCCACCTAATGGTGTGTATCGGATGGTACTTTTGTACCACTAACTGAACCCTCGAACCCCGTTCCACTCATTAAAAGTACATGGGCAGAATCACTGGCGGTAAGCCTCCACATTGGCTCTAATTTATCAAATTTTTATTCTCGTGGTCATTAAGCGAGACGTATGTGGGGGGGGGGGGGGGGGATGTAATATGTTGGCTTACTCTTCCCGAAAAGTGCTCTCTCGAAATTTGAGTAGTATATCTCCCCATGATGCACAAAGCCTCTCTTGTAACTTCTGCCAATAAGACAAGATATTTTAAATACCATTTATAGTGCTTGTTCAGATGTTGTCATATTGTTTTGATGGGCTAGACACCAGATCGTGCCAGATGCTTTGTTGACTGAACCTGTGACCAAGAGGCATTATTGTTTAAGACATTGAAATAATAAAAAAAAGGAATTTTTTTTTACCTTCATATATATTGACGAAAAGCACACTCTGATCAATACAGCATCCCCAATCCAACAACATCTGGTGTCTAGCCCATCAAAACAATACTACAAGTTCTGAACAAGCACTCACTACCGCAACTTCTCAACAACGACTCACCACTGCTACATCTCAATAAGCACTGCCTACTGCTACTTCTCAATAAGCACTGCCCACCACGACTTCTCGACAAGAACTGCCAGTGGAGGCGGCGAAATAAAACTCTTTGGCGCAATCTCTGGCGCTGTGGCTCAGTGTAGCCACCTTTCAAGGTTTTAAGCAATTTTGCTATTAGTATTTGTCTCGGCAAGATCTCCACAATGGATGCTAAAAAAACATTCGCCAAAGCCGAAGAAATAATAAAAAAGTTATTACCTGAACGAATTAAATAATTATTCGCACTTACATATGTTTACTGTGGTACATACATCTTAACAGATCAAGGCCAGGAGGAAGGAAAGTAACGAAGGAAGTGACGGAAGAAGCAGGTTTTGAAACACTATTGATTCATATTTTGTAAATAAGACTCCTTTGTTTGTTATTAATGGCTTAGTGCATAATTAATGTGTTATGTTTAGTTAAAGTAATTTTACTAGCACAAGAAAAACAAGAAAAATACGGATACGTCGTTATAATCTCTATGTTGTGGAACGTCGTTATAATCTCTATGTTGTGGAACGGTAGACTATAATCTCAGATCAAAAGTAATGAGTTATTACAACAGAATGATCTCCCCCGTGTCAATCAGAATATATTCAGAGTGGTAAACTGACACCAAACTCGCACTTTTCTCACTTGAAACTATAAAAATTGTGGAACAATGTGACTGACATCCATTTACTGCAGAATCCTAGAAGAGAGTCGGAGATCGTAACTTCATGAGTTACCTCGAGCCAAATGAACTCCTTTGTGCTAACCATCATGCTTTATCTGAACACTGTTCTTGTGAAACTCACCTTGCCATACTTCGTGAAGGTTATGGATCAAAACAATGAGGCAGATACATTATTTTCACTTCCGAGAAGAATTTGATTCAGCATCAGCCTAACGCTTAATGACGGTAGGGTGGTGATACCAAACGAAATTTGTGACTAGACGAGGACTTCTTGGTAGGGAGGACACAGCATGTAGTATTGGGCTGTGATCGAATGTAGAAGTATCTTCAGACGTGTCCCAGGAAAGTGCCATCCGACCCTTTCTGTTCATATTGTATGTGAATGACCTGGCAGACAAAATAAAAAAACGCCTTACTCAGATTTTTGGCGTACGATGCAGTTCCCTATAAGGATATATTATCTAAAAAAAAAAAAAAAAGCCACAACTGGATAACATTGCCACCAGCTGCGAAACCTGGCAGTTTGCTTCAATGTTCAATTACGTACAACTGCACACTTCAGAACAGACATACATACGATACTATGATTACAACGTCAATAAGTCATAGTTAGAATCAATCAGCTCATGCAAAAGCTTGAGTGCAACTGTTTGTGAGGTAATGAAATTGTGTGATCACGTAAGTAAACCATGGAACTGTAAAACGTAGACCATCACGGCCGGGAATGAAACAGGTAATAAAACTTTCCGAGCTATTATGCCGTCGTCCAATGGATTTTACTTTAACACCCAAAGTTACGTCGCCATCTGCCGAGGACATTTTCAAGGAGGATCACAGCTTCTTTGAATGTCCGTGTCTCGCTACTGACTGCAGCAAAATTCCGCTTCCGTGTGCTTCCGCGCAGTGGCGTGACGTCACATGTTCTGAGTACCCGAGCGTAATTGGCCGTTGTCGACTGCCGTCGTCCGCTGTTTGTATCACTAGGGGGAAAGATCGGTACACGTCTTCTTCAGCACCGGAATACAGATGTAGTTCAATTACATGCCCTTCTCGTTCCTACTGTAATTCCTGGGGTGTTTTAGAATCTCTATGGCCTCTCTGTGTAGCCTTTCATTGTCTCCGCATGTGGCTGTCAGTACGTGAGTCATATGACAATAAATGTGTTGGTCGCCTGGCAGCAAAGCAGTTCCGCAACAGCTGATCTGTTAGTCTCCCCGATTCTGTACCTTCTCTAGTGATCTTCTACTCGATTTTTGACCGTTCTTTTGGCAGTACCCACATACACATCCTCACATTTACAAAGAATCCTATGAATTCATCCTTCCTCCAACGGTTAGCAAGCCTTCTTGGCTGATGTACCTTCCGGGTAGATTTGTAGAATACCGCGATGTTCCGCTTTTTAGAGGTTTCTCGTACGCGATCAGTAACGTCTTTAATGAAAGGCAGGAAAACTTTCGATTTCACCGGCGCTGTGTGTTAACGCTCTTTTTACGCCAGGGAACGCATAACCACTATTGAGCAATGCATGGGTGAGACGTTTTTATTCTGGGTCGAGCAGCTGGTTCACGTTTTTGTTTATTACTCTATCCGCAGACGATTTTATGATGTCGCGCTTTTGTTATGGGTGGTGGTTCGAATCCCCGTCGGTGCACGTGGGTTTTCAGTAAACCGTGTGGCCAAGCTACAATCTTCTTTCTTGAAAACTACACCTCAAGAAAATTTAGTCTTTCACCAGCCACCTCCACCATGGTAAACTGAATATACGGATTGTTCCCGTTGAGATGTTCGTGCAAACTAGCTTGTTCCTCTCTGCCATGCCACCAAAAACAAACGTATCATCCACGTACCACAGCATAATATTCGGTTTCTTACTCGAACATTTAAAGAAGCTACGATCTCCTTTGAAAATATCCTTCGCTGATGGGGTCGAAGCGTTGAATTATACTATGTAATCCATTCCGGCATAACAACTCGGGATATTTTAGTAATTGCGAGTTTACGTTTTACAACTATGCGCCTCTACGGTTAGGAGATGTCACGAAATGTGCGACTCATGGACAGTCTCCAGATGAGGGGTGTACAGCTCACACTTCTGTCTCGTTATAGTGCACTCAGTGTGATTCCGAAGTTTTTGAGGATTAACTGACTATGCAGGGTGACCAAGGTGCAGCAGATTTTCAAACGGACGGAAGAGGCCATACTACGAGAATGGATTCAACAGACCCGCCGGAACCTGGCAAGCACAGTCTGTGAGTTAATGTCTCTCCATAGCCCTATCAGCATAAATTGTGTATTGTGCGATTAGGACAGAATTGACAGACTATTGCACAGTATCATTAGGAAGCGTTTGTTGACAACGTCTAATAGACAGAAAAAGAGATTTTATAATTTGCAACCTAATCAAATGATCCACCATTTATAAGCTTCCCACACGATTATCAATTTATCCCACCATTCGGTATCCCAAGATGAATGATCCGTGCTCGGCAAGGGTGGATATTTTGTCATCAGCCTGCGAGTTGTGCCCATGGAAGAAATAATAGCCGGTGTAGAAGCAGGCATTCCTGGTGTGGACACGGTTACAGCTGATGAAATCCATATAGACGCTGTAGGAGTACTGTCTCCTGCATAGCCACCGGAAAGTAATTTTACTGTGCGGGGAGAGGAATGCCATAAAAAGTCTGCATGATGACGATAGTACTAACATCCCCGCGCTGACGAGGGAAATGCAACAGTCGTTTTGAATGTGACCGACTATCAAAGTAAGATTCTATTGGTTCGCTCACGTAACCGATTGCAAAGTTCTTGACAACATTATTACCACCGTATGTGCTCCGATCGGATTCGTATATCAAGAATTCGGCACATTGTATCAGTAAATTACACGGCTTAGTGGTCCAGCCGGAGCATATATTAGATATATTTCATGTGGTATCGTTATTTACTATGGTTCCGCTCAATGAGGTGTTACAACAGATGAACTGGACTTTTCTTCCGGATATTGCAGAACTGTTTAAATATTGCCTCACAACCACGAATTTCAAATGGAACGATGATTTCTATGAACAGACAGATGCTGTCGCTGTGGGGAGCCCCTTAAGTCCAGTTACAGCGAACTTCCTTATGGAAAAATTTGAGGAGCAGGCATTGGAACCTGCGAACAAGAAACCGAATATCTGGTTGCGGTACGTGGCCGAGACTTCTGTTTTGTGGCTGCGCGGCTGCGACAAACTAGCTCGTTTTCACAAATATCTCAGTGGGATCAATCCGAAGATTCAGTTTACTGTGGAGGAGGAGGCGGGCGTAAGATTAAATATTCTTGAAGTGCTGGTTTTCAAGACAGAAGATGGTAGCCTGGCCACACGGTTCACAGGAAACGCACACACAGCGACCGTCACTTAGACCGGGATTCGAACCACCACCCACAAGAAAAGCGCGGCATCATGAAAGCGTTCACGGATAAAGCAACGAACATCTGTGAAACAGCTGCTTCACGCAGAATTAAAACTGCTCTCCAATAAATTGCTGAAGAGCGGTTATTCAATCACTGACACAGCTTAGAAATCGCAGCGATGCTCAAGCGCCGGTGAAATCGGAATTTTTTTTTTGCCTTTCATTAAGGCAGAGCAATTGCAGATGAGGTGATACTGACAGATCAGCTATTGCGGAACATGCTTTGCAATCAGGAAACAACCACATTCATTTTGATAGGACTCAAGTACTGACAGCCACAAGTGGAGACCATGAAAGGCTATATAGGGAGGCCATAGAGATTGTAAAACACCACAGAAATTTCGATAGGAAGGAGGAGGACGTGTAACTGTATGAGGTGTCGATTCCGGTGCTGAAGAAGATGTGTTCCAGTCTTCCACCATGGGTGATAGCACCAGCGGACGACGGCAGTAGACAGTGGTCAATTGCGATCTGCTACTCAGGACATATGACGTCACGCCACTGCACGGAAGCACGCGGAAGCAACAGATGCGGAATTTTGCCTTAAGTCAGAAGTGAGCCAGGATGTGAATCGGACATTCAGAGAAGCTACGAGCCCCACTGAAAACGTCCTGTGCAGATGGGGACAAAACTTTGGTTTTTAATGTGCCGTCTATTCGGTCACGTCATAATAGTGCGGAACATTTTATTAATTGTGAAAGCATGAAATGTATTCGCAAACCGCGGATATGGTCCACCAGGGCGATACCTCTGAGTAGTGAAGCAACTTAAATTACTTAATAAAAGCAAGTCTTCTGGTCCATACTGTATACCAATTAGGTCCCTTTCGGAGTATGCTGACGCATTAGCTCCATACTTAACAACCGTATACAACCGTTCCCTCGACGAAAGATCCGTGCCCAAAGACTGGAAAGTTGCACAGGTCACACCAATATTCAAGATAGGTAGTAGGAGTAACGCACTAAATTACAGGCCCATATCGTTAATGTCGATATACAGCAGGATTTTGGAACATATAATGTGTTCGAACATTATGAATTACCTCGAAGAAAACGGTCTATTGACACACGCTCAACATGGGTTTAGAAAACATCGTTCCTGTGAAACAACTAGCTCTTTATTCACATAAAGTGCTGAGTGCTATTGACAAGGAATTTCAGATCGATTCCGTATTTCTGGTGAAACTTCCCCTTTGAACAATTATACAAGACTGTGCTTAACCTGACACACAATATTTTGTTAGCGCAACGCAATCTGACTTTCAAAATTCCCTACAAAAGAATGGCCCTGACTAACATTAAACTATACCTTTCACAAATCACTTACCTCACAAAAATCTTCGCTGCTCAAGCTACTGCAATACAGCGAGCGCCACTACTGCCAGCTAAATAAAAGATTCAAACTATGGAAGGCACTAACTACTGATAGGGATAGTTAGCAAATGAAAGATATTAATAAAGAACAAACAATGTATTTACCTTGATATCATCATATATAAACATAGCAGTTCATGACAAATTTCAAAACTCCGCCATCTCTCTCCCCACATCCACCACTGCTGGCAGCTCACCTCCAACTGCGCAAGGCTACGCGCTGTTCACATCCAGCTGCCGCTCCCCAACACTACAATGGCACACAACAATGCAAACTAGACACAGACTGCACACAGCACAGCCAGTGATTCTCACACAGAGCGCTACGTGGCGTTACCAATAAGAAAACCTAAACAGCCTACTTACATAGCCCCCATGTTCCCCACAAAAAATTTTACAAATTGTTTTGGCCAGTGGCCAATAATGATTTGAAAAATTTTTCGTAATTACAATAACAAAGATATCAATTGCACACACCTATTGATACAATGTTGGTCAAAAGCTAAAATTTTCTCACAGTCCATAAAGACAGTCCTCATCATTCGTCACAGTAAAATTGCAGTGTTTTTCTCAAAGTCTGAGCAGTAAAAGCAAATGCACACAGAAGTAGTGGATTTCCATGCAGTCTTGAAGAAGTAGTGTTGTCCTTCCAATGGAAAGACAGTGCTGACTCTTGACATGCAGACAGGTAATGGGCCACAACAGAGCAAACCCACAGTAGAGTCAGTCGAAGTTTTGAAGAATACTGGTAGGTAGGTCATCACAGAACAGACCACTGTAGTCATTGCAGAGATGGCCAGCAGCCATCTGCTGCGACTGTGCAGGTGCACAATCACCATCAAAGAGTCTTGCAGACAATATAGCAAGTCCATAAACCACCACTTGTGTACTCACAAAGTTTCTGGAATTGTCCTTAGAACCAGCAATGCTGTTATCCAGTCCCTTGCTGAGTTATTAACACATGTGCAAACACTAACAGTCCCTACTTCTCACATATTGTCCATATACTATGACCAACAGAAACGTGTGCAGTGAAATGTAACTAACAAGTTAATAATATCATGAACTGGTGACAATTACAATTTAATAACATAAGAATACAATTACAAAGGTACAAAATATATCATTAAAGAACATAATAGTACAGATAACATTTGTAGTAATATGGGCTTTACAAAAGAATCGAAATAACATATACGTCAGTGTTACAGGAATTATGACATGAGTACATACATAAAAGATCAGAGTAACTTTCGAAACATCAACTTCAAACATGAGCATTAAACAGAACAGAGTTAATAATATCTAACATCTTTACAAAGTAAATAACATATTATTAATGCCAATTATATTCGAGGATAACAGTATTCCTCATCATAGTGAATGTAGCTTAATATTAAAAGAAGAAAAAAATTCTATGAAATTACACAGAGACAGGAAGAAAACAAATACACAAGGGTACACAAACACATAGTGGGATAACACAAAAGGGAAAGGACAGGGTTTGTTTTACTGCAGTATTTTGCATGGAGATCTCCCTTTGTTCATCATTATTCCCAAAAAGTCCTATCTAAGCCTGCCTTCTGTATTTTGTTCACATCCTCTGTCAATAATAGTTTTTCTCCACTGTACAGTATCCTATTTCTTATAAATTTATAATAGTTAGTTTCTTATATAGTCTACTCCTCTTAAGCTAACTTAAATCTACTGAGCTCAGATGCTAAACTAAGGGACGAGGCAATGCAGCAGCACAAAATAAGTAACACAAACAGCAATGACCAAAAAAATGGAAAATTGCAAAGCAAGCTACAGTAAATCTAAATTACCAAGCAATTCAACATTACAACTAATATGAGGCAATGCGCAGCAAACAAAAAAAAAGAAAACAAATCTGGCTTAGCAGAGTACCACAAATTAAAGTTCAGTAGCACTATGCCTGGCAAACAGCAGCTTATATCTAAACATGACATAGCTTAAGCAGAAAAAATATTACAGTAAAAATAACAATGCAGATAAGGGAAATGTATATTCACATCTTAATGTCTAAGTAATTAAAGTGGTGCACCACAACAACTTATCGTAAAAAAAATATTACCATGTACTTGAAAAGAAAATTATGTGTTACTGTTACTAGTTCCTTCTTATTGTTCTTTCCTTTCCAAGTGCACCTTTTTTGAAGAATGTGGATCACAAAATTATTATTTAATAGATCTGTTGACAGAAAGTGTTCACATTAGCAAATGCATTTAATTTTATTTTATGAAACCAATGCTGCAACACAGCTGGAAAACAGATGTCAAATGAAATAAGCAATTACGCAAACCAAAGCATAAAAACATCATTAATAGCTATGTGGCATTTCGTAAGTCAGTAGCTCTCAACTCTCGTAGAAAGACACTTGTCATTATCAGGTTTGCAGATGTAAGAATATTTCCCATCAATTCATAAGCATTTCAGTAAATATCATAAATTACGAGCTCCACAGTATGCTTTCGACAAGGAAATGTCAATAGCGAGTTTAATGGTCTCTCCCTTTTTTTTTCTCCACCTACGCCTCTGAAAGGCTAATGACTTTTTTTTTCGGGCGGCCGTCGCCCAGGTGGGTGCCCGCGACGCATTACGTGCAGGTGGTCACTTAACTTTCTTACGGAAATATTTACGACAGCAGTTTCCGCTACAGTGACAGTCTCACATAAAAATATTTCACAGGTCAAGAATTAGCGTTGCAAATCTGTAGAAACAAAATCCTATAAATATAAGTGTCCAAAAAAATTTTCACCGGCATTGTGATACATTCACGCATTTACACACATTTCATAACTCTTAAAGTACGATTCTTGGTTTCCAACATCCTGTTTCACAAGTCAAGAGTCCCTACCCACTATTCATTACTCCTTACCTTATTACACATATACGAATCCATCGACACTTGTCAATATTTCGTCATTATAAATATGAAGCATAATCAAATAACTCATATAGCCTCAGCCTATTAATCATAAACATACCTCAGCAGCATAATACACATTGTCGTCGTAAAAATAACATCATAACACCTCAGTCAAATCTCAAAATCGTCGTAGCTTCCTCCAATAATTAAAAAAAATTCTCTGCTTATGTCAAAAGTGTCATCTGCCTCAAACGTACTTTAAAATCATGCTCCCTTACCAAATACATCATTCAAAGCTCTCATTGTATCACAATGATTCCGAAAAAATATGAACAGTTTACAAAGTACAGACAAAATACAGTTTCATAAGTGTGAAGTTACCCAACTGTGTATTGCGTAAACATGTGTCACTGATGTAGTAAAAAAATGTTTATCTCTCAGTTAAATGATTAGATAGCTGTGTAATTTGTGTGTTAGAGAAATATGGTACCGATGTGTAAAGTTGTATAAGCAAATACCATATTAGCTAGGGTTCCTTGTGGTTGCCACACACATGGTACACAAAGTAAGCATGTACCCCCCTGAGGATTAATGTAATTATACCCTCAGGTGTTACAGATTACAGCAATGGAATGAAATGTATCACGGAAAACCTTTGTATCATTGTACTTCAAATATCTTTAAAAATAAATGATTTAAGTGCAGGATTAATCACTCAAATACGTGTCCTGTAGCGCCAAATGTGCGTCTTGCTTTACTTTCCAGAATAAAACAGAAAACTGTGCAGATATAAAACAGAAACACTGCAAAAGCAACATTGTAAATTGTCACTCATTAGTAGCGTCGTGATAAAATCGTGTAGCTGTCACATAAACTAACCACTGTGCCATCTGGTATCTCACTGAAAGTACTTTAAATCCAGAATATATTTTCAAGTAAACCAAAATGTTGCATTAAAATCTCATTAGCAGTACTGGTAGATGTTCTAAGTATGTAAGCCTTATAGTCGTTCCATAATCGTGCAACTAGCAAGCAAGAATGTACACACACAATAACACTGTGACGTCTGTTCACTATAACAATGCATTCGTCATTTCTGTTTCAATAAGTTCTCTTGGTTCTTGACTGGATATTTAACTTCAAACATTGTTGCATGTTAACAGATTCTAAGTCTGACAAGCATACTAGTAATGTAAAGTGAGAAGTTTTATGGCAATGACAAAGTTAAAATGCAGATTATCTTTCAATAAACGGTTTTACATGTGAAATGTGGTGTAAACCTTTACTCTTCCTAGTGCACAGAGTTTCAACTTCAAAGCAATTGTCATGTTGTATACATCGGTAAAGAATGCTAAAATTTTTCTCAAGGCTAGCGTCTTATGTTATTTTTCTTTTATGGCTGCTTCATGATTCTGTAATGCATTTTCATGACGCGAAAAAATAGATTGGAAATGCTCACAAATTTGTGTTTTTACGTCATTACAGACTTTTTGACATTTCGATTCGATGTTATGTAACTCAGTAGTTAAATCTTCACGTGTTTGTTCAAGCGTGGTGTGAAGATTTTGTTCCATTGCGTCTAACTGTTGCTGTGTTTGTCTCTGGTGTTGTTCCATTGTGTCTAACTTTTGAAGCTTTAGCTGTGTTTGTCTCTGATTTTGTTCCATTGTGTCTAACTTCTGAAGCTTTAGCTGTGTTTGTCCCATTTGTTGTATTAATTGTAATAACAATGCATTGGTGTCTGAAACAAGTTCCTCAGTGCTTTTCGGCAGTGAAGTTGCACCGGCAACATTCACATTTTGACAAGCGGAAAATGTGTCTTGACTCATTTGAGAAAACGGTGAGAACCCAAAACCTGAGTCTGCAGTATTTGCAATATTGTGTTCTGTCATTCCCGATTCCTGAGGCGAGCTGTTGCCGATCGATCGATCGATAATGCTTCCCTGTTCACTACCTGTTTCACTGTCTACGCCATTGTTTGCAGCCCGCTCCATTTCCCTATGCACAGTTACCAAATTACTACTTTGAACGTCTGTTAATTCATTACACAGCGGTGCTGGTAAGCTACACTCGTCGTCACTATTATTTCTCAGTTTACTTTGGAGCCTAGTGTTACGTTTTTCACACGCCATAATTGTCACAATATTTCACACGATAACACAGAAAAGCACAATTTGAAGAGCAAAAATAGGGGAACACATTAACATAACACTGAAAATAATATTTAGTTAATTGCAAGCGCAGCTGCGAAAAACTTGCTGCAAATCTACATGCATGCCACAACTGTTTTACTGTACAACAATGAAAAACTAAAACTACAAAGGAAATTCTCTCTATAATTACGCGCTAGCAATAAACAAAATCTACACTAATTACACAAACTACAAGGAAAAAATCAGAAGATCCCAGTGAGGTATCCTAGGCTAAGGGTCGACATATGAAACTTCCCCTTTGTAGAATTATACGAGACTGTGCTTAACCTGACACACAATATTTTGTTAGCGCAACGCAATCTGACTTTCAAAATTCCCTACAAAAGAATGGCCCTGACTAACATTAAACTATACCTTTCACAAATCACTTATCTCACAAAAATCTTCGCTGCTCAAGCTACTGCAATACGGCGAGCGCCACTACTGCCAGCTAAATAAAAGATTCAAACTATGGAAGGCACTAACTACTGATAGGGATAGTTAGCAAATGAAAGATATTAATAAAGAACAAACAATGTATTTACCTTGATATCATCATATATAAATATAGCAGTTCATGACAAATTTCAAAACTCCGCCATCTCTCTCCCCACATCCACCACTGCTGGCGGCTCACCTCCAACTGCGCAAGGCTACGCGCTGTTCACATCCAGCTGCCGCTCCCCAACACTACAATGGCACACAACAATGCAAACTAGACACAGACTGCACACAGCACAGCCAGTGATTCTCACACAGAGCGCTACGTGGCGTTACCAATAAGAAAACCTAAACAGCCTACTTACACTGGATTTCCGGAAGGCTTTTGACACGTTACCACACAAGCGGCTCGTAGTGAAATTGCGTACTTATACAATATCGTCTCAGTTATGTGACTGGATTTCTGATTTTCTGTCAGAGAGGTCACAGTTCGTAGTAACTGACGGAAAGGCATCGAGTAAAACATATTTCTGGCGTTCTCCAATGTAGTGTTACAGGCCCTTTCCTGTTCCTTATCTATATAAACGATTTGGGAGGCAATCTCAGCAGCCGTTTCGGTTATTTGCAGATGACGCTGTCGTTTATCGACTAATAAAGTTATAAAAATAATAAACTCGTTAAACTTCGGTTACACGATAAATCAGTCTAATCTAAAAGCCATAAATTAAGCTAAATACCTAAGTATTACAATTACGAACAACTTAAATTGGAACACGTAGAAAATGTTGTGGGGGAACGCTAAAGAAAGACTGCGTTTTATTGGCAGGAGACTTAGAAAATGTTACAGACCTACTAAGGAGATTGTCTACACTACGCTTGTCCGTCCTCTTTTAGAATACTGCTGCGCGGTGTGGGATCCTTACCAGATAGGAGTGACGGAGTACATCAAAAAAGTTCAAAGAAAGGCAGCAAGTTTTGTATTATCGCGAAATATGGGAGAGAGTGTCACAGAAATGATACAGGATTTGGGCTGGACATCATTAAAAGAAAGGCGTTTTTCGTGGCGACGGAATCTTCTCACGAAATTCCAATTACCAACTTTCTCCACCGAATGTGGAAACATTTTGTTGACACCGACCTACATAGGGAGGAACGATCACCACGATAAAATAAGGGAAATCAGAGCTCGTACAGAAAGGTATTGGTGTTCATTCTTTCCGCGCGCTATACGAGATTGGAATAATAGAGAATTGCGAAGGTGGTTCGATGAACCCTCTTCGAGGCAATTAAATGTGATTTGCAGAATATCCATATAGTTTTAGATGTAGATGTAGATGCAGTTTAATGGAAACAAACAGAAATTTGTGCTGGATCCGGACTCGAAACTGTATTTCGCGCTTTACTTAAGAGGTCGCCTTAACCCCTCTGTCTATCCGAGTACGCTTCATGGACTCACTCAAACTTCCATTTGATCCATTGTCTATTTCCCATATTTCTCCTACAGCTGTGTGATTTCCGCACCGGAACCGACTTATTTAGTTTTCTCGTCAGTTTTGCTTGGCTTTGGCATTAAATACGTTAGTGCAGTGTTTCTATTTGAGTGTGTCTGTGAAAGTTCGATGCAATGTTTCTTCGGAGATGCATGCATGTCTGAATGAACAGAGAAACGTGACAGTTTATAGCCTTATCGAATCATGAAATGTATTCACGAACTGCGAAACAAATGAAACTCTGTGCACGACCGGGATTCTAACCCGGATTTACAACTTCACTCGAGCACTAGCCTTAATGGTTTTGGCTATACGAGCATACTTCACGGACAGATCCAAACTTCAACATGAGAGTCTGTTTCCCACATGTACAATTATGTGAATCTCACGCAGGGAGAAAGTTAGTTTTCCCGTCAGGTTGCCCCTGCTTTTACATGAAAAACTGTAGTGCAATGTCTGTCTTTGACGGTGTCTGTAAGGTTCGACGGAATGTTCCTTCGGACACGCAGGTATTCACGTCCGAAGGAATATTATATCGAACCTTACAGAGATTGCTAAATAGTGACACTGAACTAATGTACGTAAAGCTGGTGGTAGAGTTTAATTCCTTTGCAGGACCCTTGTAGAATGCAATAAGTCTGCGAAAGAAGCGTACAAGTCACTTGTGCTACTATTTCTAAAATATTGCTGAAGTGTGGGGGAACCATACCAACGGCGGTCAACAAGGGATATTAAATGTATACTGTGAGGGGTCCACCTGCACGTGGAGCCCGATTTTGTA
The DNA here is from genome assembly GCF_023864345.2 of Schistocerca serialis cubense. NCBI lineage: Eukaryota > Metazoa > Arthropoda > Insecta > Orthoptera > Acrididae > Schistocerca > Schistocerca serialis. Next base: position 1,230,001,770 of record NC_064638.1, on the reverse strand, counting down.
ACATATTTCATGAAAAATGACATGTAATGTTTATCACATGTAGAAGAGATTGACACCACTGAACGAAGATGTGCCTGAGGGGCAGAATCGATTGCAAGTAGGTGCGCGCGAAGCGCAGTAGCAGTCGCCGTTTCACTCTGTTAAAGGTACGACGTAAGACTTTAAGCCAGTGGGTAGCTGTGAGAATTTAGCTGTTGGCCTATAGACGCAGCATAATGCAGCTTTGTAAGGGAATGAAATTTTTTATATATGATTTTAAGTATGCAGCAACCCTATGAGGATTTTGTTAATTTTGACAGTACTATCCCTTGAATATACGAATTTAATGTATAGGTTGATTAGATATGCCCGATTTGTAATATTTTGTGTGTTTTGTAATACTGATACAGACAAGTTAAATTTTGGAATTAATTTTGTTAACCGATGTTAGACTTTTTGTCATGTAACAATCGAAGTGTCTTTAACTACGTCAATAAGTGAGAATTGTAGAACAGTTGAGAAGTTCACTCATTTTAAAGTTAATGTAAAATGTTTCATTTTAGAATTTGTGAAGGAGAAACTTCATTTTGAGTACAAGTTTGAAACTGAACCATTCAGTCTTAGCATATCCTATTACCAGTACCTCATCCTCTACCATGTCGTGTGCCATTATTTGTATGAAGCTATTTTGCGGCCGGCATTGAACTTCGCTGAGCCAAGATTGAATATTTTGATGGTTCAATGGCTCTGAGCTCTATGGGACTTCATGTCTGAGGTCATCAGTCCCCTAGGACTTAGAACTACTTAAACCTAACTAACCTAAGGACATCACACACAGCCATGCCCGAGGCAGGATTCGAACCTGCGATCGTAGCGGCCGTGCGGTTCCAGACTGAAGCGCCTAGAACCGCTCGGCCACATCGGCCTGCAATATTTTGTATGCCTACTGCGTAGAGCACAGAATACCAAGATTACATCCATTGCGACTCAAGAGCTACGAAAAATGTCTTTCATTGTTTATTTGCATAGGAAATTTTATCAGTTTATTGCACAGGACCATAGAACTCGGTGTTCACGATACTGAGTGAATTTCAGAGGGATTGATTCCATTACAGGCATTCCATACTGGTTTTCCACATTAAGTTGTTTGATTTTTTTTTTATTACAGTAAATGTGATTAAGCACACCATTTGCTCAATAACACACACAACAAATTTGGCTAACACGAAGTTATATTTTTTAATGAACATTACAATACAAAGAAGGACGCACCAATGGTCATAGGTTTGTTTGACCTATATGAGAGTGCAACGGAAACGGTGAAAATCCTGAGCTAGCAGATGCCAATTACCCACGAACGAGTACTTACTATATTTCAAGAAGTAACGGGAGTATCTAGGAATTCTCTGCAGCTTCCTGCGAATCGCTACTACAGGGACGGAGAAGGCAAAATTAGACTGCTTATAGAGGAAGCAGAAGCGTTTAAGCAGTCATTCTTTTCGCAATGCACACGCAAAAGGAACGGGAAGAAACCGTAATAGTGGTAAAATGGCAAGTACTTCACGGTGGTTTGCACAGTAAGGGGGGTAGAATTGCAATATCCACAACAGTCCACCAGCTACTACGCAGGCACTGAGATCTGTGTTGGAGCATTGTGAGGCCTTTTGCTCTCCACCTTTCAGGGGCAGTCTGACAATTTTCTAGGAAGATATGGAAAGAGAGCAGGGGATCCAACATATTTGGACGAAGATTAGGTTGGGTGTGAATCTTCGTGTGTTCACAGCGTATTGCTTGATGTATAAAACTGTGGGATTGTAGCAGTATCCAGTAAGTTTCCTCTGGAGATATTTTGCCTGGGTACAGGCTCCCCCTCCCCGGTCCCCTTCATTGCCATAATACTGATGGTGAAGACTTTTTTTCCCTTTATTGAGCACCTCATTCCCTCCACAATGGATGGAGCGGGGGCGGGGGTGTGGGGGGGGGGGGGGGGTGAGAGGGGGCACTGGCAGTAACTATATTGCTGCTCTTCTGTCAAATGTCAAACGTATAGAGGCATTTTTTTACAGTTAGAGGATTAAGGTAATAACACTGGAATATAACAAAAATTTTTACTTTGAATGATTTCCTACAGTAGTAATGGTTGTTCTAAAGCAATGAAGACGATGTATCCAGTAAGTCCCTTCGAGGATGGCTCCAAGTAAATGCCATGTGGGTAGGAAGGAAGGAATGCGGTACAATCAGTTCAGATAAATGGATCACTTTGTCTGAAAAGGGGGAGAAGAGATGAAGTGATAATGTCTATCTTGGAAGTGGGATGTACAAGCGGAGACGGGAACAGAAAGTAGACAGGTGGGGTCATTGAGCTCTTATTGGAGCCTTTGTTTAAGGAAATGATATGGGCATCATAGCTGGTAGGATTTTTGGGTCGGGAACAGGCAGGTTATCGAGCGGTCAGGAACAGGCCGGCTACAGAAGCTGCCATGGAAACGAACAAATGAAAGAGAGAACATACTTCGCAGTTGTGTTTTACCAGCCGTGTTAGCTGATGAATAAGCAAGGATGCACAGAATCGTTTGCACATTAATTGGAAAACCTAGCACGCCCTGTGTGGTTGTCAGTCTGTTCACGCTTTCACTGGTCTGTCTGTCGTGTAATCAGAGCTCAGCTCCGCGCCTGGTTGCATCATAATACCGTCAATTGAGACGCTGTAACCCGCGATGTGCCTGGTGGTGACGTCACTGCAGCAGTGAAGAGATTTATTGGCGGACGCTGACCTATGACACCGGCTGCCTCTCCTGGTGCTAATTCGTACCTGTCCGATGACACAAGACGTTGATTAATGCCCGCTGTCGCACTCCGCTGGCCCAATACAAAGACGTTGAGTAATACGCGAATTCTAGAGCTCAATATATGTGACAGAGTGCTTTCTGGCCAGGCAGTGACGCGTGAAGCGCACCCGTGGGGATAACATTGCTACTCGGTGAAGAGTCAGACTACAAAGCGAAGCTGTGTTACATGCTGTATGAAAACAAGACTAAAAGACCTTAAAACAAACGCAGCTTTGTCGTGCTACTACCCTCGTTAACTAGTATTTTAATTCATTACATTGATATACAGTAAAAGCAAATGTGGGAATGAAAATGTAGATTAACTCTTTGCCTGTATCACAAACATAGCGTTACGAAGACGAACTTCCAGTCTAACTAAAGGCACGACAAACCGTTTCCTCAACTTTTCCAATACCACTACACATCTGGCGAAGTTAAATAAATTTGTCAACATACAATTATATTGCTATTTAAGTTAGTTTCTTAATCCATAGTGAAACGCCCTGCTTAAGTCCGCAGGACAGAACAGGTTGTTGGAATTGTGGAAAGGGGCCAAAAGGGGGCTGTCAGTTACCCTCAAACACATAACTTTATTTAGTTGTCCAAACAATAAAGCAAAATTTTTGAACTTAGTTATCGGCTGAATAGGCCACACTATCTTAAGCCTTAAGGGCAGAACCACTTCAATTTAAGAACGGCTGAAAGCCATTAACTTAAAATTCAGACTCAAAACAGAATATTCAGAAGGGAGAAGGTCTCATGTAAGTTCTATAGCTGAAGGCCCAACCAATCAAACACTTGGATAGCAAACAAGTTTAATTTAAAGACAGTTGAAGGCCCACGATTTAAGACTGAAGGTAAAATCAATTTAAAAAAAAAAGCACAAGGCCCAAACAATGCAAGACTTGACAAGTAAGGAACTTTCAATTTTAAAGCGGCTGAAGGCCCATTACTTAATACCCAACGAAAAGCATACAAATTCAAACCATCGGCTATAAGCCATTAAAACATACAACCAAACACCAATAAGAAAAGACAGTACAGCCAGCGGCGCTCAGAAGTTTCCGGGGTCGGTCTGTACTCGAAATACTAACGTTCACTTAGGGGAGACAGATAGTCGGCCCAACTATATCCGATCCGCCGGCAACCCAACCAAGAGACAGTCAACGGACCCACCGACAAGACGACTTGCTTTCCGCAAGACCAGTGCACAAGGAACACCAAAGCCAAAAGTAAAAGGCGTAGCCGCCCACAACCAAGTATGCATAAGCTGTCAAAACTAAACACACGTGTTGGACAGCGACAACACGGTGAGGAAAGGATACTGCCTGAATTCTACGTCAGCGGCCGGGGCAGGTAACCGGAACGCTAACGGCCACAAGGCAGAAAATTCCACTGGTGTACTTGGACTTCAAATAACTAAAATACAGTTAAACTCCACCGGATGGCGGCCGAACTTCCGCCAATTCGAACACTCGCTGTTGCTCACAGGAATACCCCTAACAGCCAACCATGAAAACCAACCAACGGCACAATGTGAATGGACTGGCTTCAGTAATTAAATCACCACTCAACTTTAATGTCCTGGGTCAGTGAGCCACGAACCTCGTATCGATCAGAACAGCTCCGACACACTCAGACACTGCATAGAGACCGCCAGTGGGCCCGGCCCACTGCGGCGCGCGGAGATTTCCTGGCTGATCCACACTAACCGACCGACTGCCGTACATCAGCACGGAGCCATCACCAAAATAAGTTAGCAGTCGACATCACATCTAAATCTACATCTACATGATTACTCTGCAATTAACATTTAAGTGCTTGGCAGAGGGTTCATCGAACCACAATCATCTCCCTACCATTCCACTCCCGAACAGCGCTTGGGAAAAACGAACACCTAAACGTTTCTGTTCGTGCTCTGATTTCTCTTATTTTATTTTGATGATCATTCCTACCAATGTAGGTTGGGCTCAACAAAATATTTTCGCATTCGTAAGAGAAAGTTGGTGACTGAAATTTCGTAAATAGATCTCGCCGCGACGAAAAACGTCTTTGCTTTAATGACTTCCATCCCAACTCGCATATCATATCTGCCACACTCTCTCCCCTATTACGTGATAATACAAAACGAGCTGCCCTTTTTTGCACCCTTTCGATGTCCTCCGTCAGTCCCACCTGGTAGGGATCCCACACCGCGTAGCAATATTCTAACAGAGCACGAACGAGTGTAGTGTAAGCTGTCTCTTTAGTGGACTTGTTGCATCTTCTAAGTGTCCTGCCAATGAAACGCAACCTTTGGCTCGCCTTCCCCACAATATTATCTACGTGGTCTTTCCAACTGAAGTTGTGCGTAATTTTAACACCCAGGTACTTAGTTGAATTGACAGCCTTGAGAATTGTACTATTTATCGAGTAGTAGAATTCCAACGGATTTCTTTTGGAACTCATGTGGACCACCTCACACTTTTCGTTATTTAGGGTCAACTGCCACCTGCCACACCATACAGCAATCTTTTCTAAATCGCTTTGCAACTGATACTGGTCTTCGGATGACCTTACTAGACGGTAAATTACAGCATCATCTGCGAACAACCTAAGAGAACTGCTCAGATTGTCACCCAGGTCATTTATATAGATCAGGAACAGCAGAGGTCCCAGGACGCTTCCATGGGGAACACCTGATATCACTTCAGTTTTACTCGACGATTTTCCGTCTATTACTACGAACTGCGGCCTTCCTGACAGGAAATCACGAATCCAGTCGCACAACTGAGACGATGGCCCATAGGCCCGCAGCTTGATTAGAAGTCGCTTGTGAGGAACGGTGTCAACAGTTTTACTAAGACTTGCAGAAGGACTAGACAATACTGACGGCAGCGACTGTGCAACAACAAGGACGAATCACGAGTCGGCACACGCAGGCAACCCATAAGCGATCGCCGGCCAACATACACGTCGTGCGACAGGACGACCGACCTACGACCAGCCAAGGTAGTCCACACTCAGGTGATACGTATCGGCAACCGTAGGGCGAGTCATGGCTGCCCGGAGCTCACTGCAGCCGCGCCCCGAATGAACTTCGGTAGCGTCCTAAGTCAAACACTGCCTGGTCCGAACTGCACTGCTAGCGCCTCCCAACTCACTGGCAGATCCGAACTAACCCCGAACACACGACAAGCGGGAAGTAATAGCAGTCAGCAAAGATAATACGCCAGGGCTAATATCGATAGGCGCCGCTGCTGCCGCCCACGGGCAGGCAAGGCGACAACTCAGTGACACCAGTAATTGAAATTAACATAATGAGGTGGTAATACAGTAAAAACAGGATGTGAAATGAGATATGGCACGAACACGAGCCACGCACGGCTCACATAGACTCCATATACGATACGCTCTATGAAGCGGAACGTCTCAGCAGAACAAAAACAGGCCACATATATCCATTATCTGCTCGCATCCGTTGCTGATTGGTTACTGTGGGTGACTGCCATGCGGAAGACGCGGGTTCGATTCCCAGTAGTGCCAGGGGTTTTTCCTCTGTGGGATGACTTGTATGGGATGTACACAACCCCGTGAGGTCAAAGTAGGATCAAATAGACCGAGTAGTAGCGGTTTGAAGGTCAAGGAACCCAATAACGGCCGGGAGAGTGGTGTGCTGACCACATGCCCCTCTGTTCCGCCTTCGAAGACTAAATTGACAGAGGGTGACTCGGCGGTCGGTCATGCCGTATTAGCCCGTCTAGAACCAGCCCCCATAGTATTGGTGTGGCCGAGCGGTTCTAGGCGCTTCAGTCTGGAACCGCGCGGCCGCTACGATCACAGGTTCAAATCCTGCCTTGGGCATGTCCTTAGGTTAGTTAGGTTTAAGTAGTTCTAAGTTCTAGGGGACTGATGACCTCAGATGTTAAGTCACGTAAGCAATCGGTTCCTGTTATTGCGCCCGCATCTCGTGGCCGTGCGGTAGCGTTCTCGCTTCCCACGCCCGGGTTCCCGGGTTCGATTCCCGGCGGGGTCAGGGATTTTCTCTGCTTCGTGATGGCTGGGTGTTGTGTGCTGTCCTTAGGTTAGTTAGGTTTAAGTAGTTCTAAGTTCTAGGGGACTGATGACCATATGTGTTAAGTCCCATAGTGCTCAGAGCCATTTGAACCATTTGAACCTGTTATTGCCCGCTGCGCGTATTGACATCGCGAGCGTAAATCGTAAACACATAGGCAACTGCGGCCTGAGTGGCTGCGTCATTGTAATAAACCGAGCGACGACAGTAGGCGAGTAACCTGTGCAGATGTTATTGCAACTCTGTTAACTGTTAGGATGGAAAGGAGATTTACTATAGCTGAACTATGCGATATGCATTTAATTTATGGCGAGGCAAAAGGTGTTGCGAGAGCAGCTGTACGAATTTATCGACAACGCTTCCCACAACGACGACTTCCTACACGAAAGACATTTACTGCTGTGCACCAAAGGTTTGTGTCATTGTAATTCTCTACTTATATGCGATTATTATGCATTTACATCTTAATAAAGTACAGTAGTTATCTGCACCTTTGTAAATTTTCGTCCGTATGCGAAGCGTAACTTCTGATATCCTTTCCGTTTTTGTTACGTCATGACAGAATACAACTGACGAGTACGTATTTAATTTCCTTAGATTGAGAGATACTGGCTCTTTACTGCCCCGTGCAGAAGGCAGAGGCCCACAACGCGCCGATCGGACATTGGAAGCTGAGGAAAGAATTCTGGACCGCATCCAGGAGGATCCTTCTCAGAATACTAGAAGCATCGGCTGTCACGTGGGTATATCGCACACTGTCGTTCATCGCACTTTGCAAGAGGAGCGTCTGCGGCCTTACCACATTCAACGCGTACAAGCATTGGAAGAACAAGTTTTCCCTCCACGATGTGAATTCTCAGAGTGGTTTTTGTTACACAGTGCGCAGCATGATTTTGTCAACAAAATACTCGTCACAGATGAAGCGTGTTTCACTCGTGACGGAATAACTAATTTCCATAACATGCACACGTGGAGTGTACACAATCCTCGCCACGTAGTGGCAACACATTTTCGGCGACGATTTTCCGTAAATGTGAGGGCGGGTTGTTGTTGTTGTGGTCTTCAGTCCTGAGACTGGTTTGATGCAGCTCTCCATGCTACTCTATCCTGTGCAAGCTTTTTCATCTCCCAGTACCTACTGCAACCTACATCCTTCTGAATCTGCTTAGTGTATTCATCTCTTGGTCTCCCTCTACGATTTTTACCCTCCACGCTGCCCTCCAACACTAAATTGGTGATCCCTTGATGCCTCAGAACATGTCCTACCAACCGATCCCTTCTTCTGGTCAAGTTGTGCCACAAACTTCTCTTCTCCCCAATCCTATTCAATACTTCCTCATTAGTTATGTGATCTACCCATCTAATCTTCAGCATTCTTCTGTAGCACCACATTTCGAAAGCTTCTATTCTCTTCCTGTCCAAACTGGTTATTGTCCATGTTTCACTTCCATACATGGCTACACTCCATACAAGTACTTTCAGAAACGACTTCCTGACACTTAAATCTATACTCGATGTTAACAAATTTCTCTTCTTCAGAAACGCTTTCCTTGCCATTGCCAGCCTACATTTTATATCCTCTCTACTTCGACCATCATCAGTTATTTTACTCCCCAAATAGCAAAACTCCTTTACTACTTTAAGTGCCTCATTTCCTAATCTAATTCCCTCAGCATCACCCGACTTAATTAGACTACATTCCATTATCCTTGTTTTGCTTTTGTTGATGTTCATCTTATATCCTCCTTTCAAGACACTGTCCATTCCATTCAACTGCTCTTCCAAGTCCTTTGCTGTCTCTGACAGAATTACAATGTCATCGGCGAACCTCAAAGTTTTTATTTCTTCTCCATGAATTTTAATACCTACTCCGAATTTTTCTTTTGTTTCCTTTACTGCTTGCTCAATATACAGATTGAATAACATCGGGGACAGGCTACAACCCTGTCTCACTCCCTTCCCAACCACTGCTTCCCTTTCATGTCCCTCGACTCTTATAACTGCCATCTGGTTTCTGTACAAATTGTAAATAGTCTTTCGCTCCCTGTATTTTACCCCTGCCACCTTTAGAATTTGAAAGAGAGTATTGCAGTCAACATTGTCAAAAGCTTTCTCTAACTCTACAAATGCTAGAAACGTAGGTTTGCCTTTCCTTAATCTTTCTTCTAAGATAAGTCGTAAGGTCAGTATTGCCTCACGTGTTCCAGTGTTTCTACGGAATCCAAACTGATCTTCCCCGAGGTTGGCTTCTACTAGTTTTTCCATTCGTCTGTAAAGAATTCGTGTTAGTATTTTGCAGCTGTGACTTATTAAGCTGATAGTTCGGTAATTTTCACATCTGTCAACACCTGCTTTCTTTGGGATTGGAATTATTATATTCTTCTTGAAGTCTGAGGGTATTTCGCCTGTTTCATACATCTTGCTCACCAGATGGTAGAGTTTTGTCAGGACTGGCTCTCCCACGGCCGTCAGTAGTTCCAATGGAATATTGTCTACTCCGGGGGCCTTGTTTCGACTCAGGTCTTTCAGTGCTCTGTCAAACTCTTCACGCAGTATCATATCTCCCATTTCATCTTCATCTACATCCTCTTCCATTTCCATAATATTGTCCTCAAGTACATCGCCCTCGTATAGACCCTCTATATACTCCTTCCACCCTTCTGCTTTCCCTTCTTTGCTAAGAACTGGGTTTCCATCTGAGCTCTTGATATTCATACAAGTCGTTCTCTTATCTCCAAAGGTCTCTTTAATTTTCCTGTAGGCGGTATCTATCTTACCCCTAGTGAGATAGGCCTCTACATCCTTACATTTGTCCTCTAGCCATCCCTGCTTAGCCATTTTGCACTTCCTGTCGATCTCATTTTTGAGACGTTTGTATTCCTTTTTGCCTGTTTCATTTACTGCATTTTTATATTTTCTCCTTTCATCAATTAAATTCAATATTTCTTCTGTTACCCAAGGATTTCTACTAGCCCTCGTCTTTTTACCTACTTGATCCTCTGCTGCCTTCACTACTTCATCCCTCAAAGCTACCCATTCTTCTTCTACTGTATTTATTTCCCCCATTCCTGTCAATTGCTCCCTTATGCTCTCCCTGAATCTCTGTACAACCTCTGGTTCTTTTAGTTTATGCAGATCCCATCTCCTTAAATTCCCACCTTTTTGCAGTTTCTTCAGTTTTAATCTACAGGTCATAACCAATAGATTGTGGTCAGAGTCCACATCTGCCCCTGGAAATGTCTTACAATTTAAAACCTGGTTCCTAAATCTCTGTCTTACCATTATATAATCTATCTGATACCTTTTAGTATCTCCAGGGTTCTTCCATGTATACAACCTTTTTTCATGATTCTTAAACCAAGTGTTAGTTATGATTATGTTGTGCTCTGTGCAAAATTCGACCAGGCGGCTTCCTCTTTCCTACACTCGAATTCCAGTCACCCATGACTATTAAATTTTCGTCTCCCTTCACAATCTGAATAATTTCTTTTATTTCATCATACATTCATCAATTTCTTCGTCATCTGCAGAGCTAGTTGGCATATAAACTTGTACTACTGTAGTAGGGGTGGGCTTCGTATCTATCTTGGCCACAATAATGCGTTCACTATGCTGTTTGTAGTAGCTTACCCGCATTCCTATTTTCCTACTCATTATTAAACCTACTCCTGCATTACCCCTATTTGATTTTGTGTTTATAACCCTGTAGTCACCTGACCAGAAGTCTTGTTCCTCCTGCCACCGAACTTCACTAATTCCCACTATATCTAACTTCAACCTATCCATTTCCCTTTTTAAATTTTCTAACCTACCTGCCCGATTAAGGGATCTGACATTCCACGCTCCGATCCGTAGAACGCCAGTTTTCTTTCTCCTGATAACGACATCCTCTTGAGTAGTCCCCGCCCGGAGATCCGAATGGGGGACTATTTTACCTCCGGAATATTTTACCCGAGAGGATGCCATCATCATGTAATCATACAGTAAAGCTGCATGCCCTCGGGAAAAATTACGGCTGTAGTTTCCCCTTGCTTTCAGCCGTTCGCAGTACCAGCACAGCAAGGCCGTTTTGGTTATTGTTACAAGGCCAGATCAGTCAATCATCCAGACTGTTGCCCTTGCAACTACTGAAAAGGCTGCTGCCCCTCTTCAGGAACCACACGTTTGTCTGGCCTCTCAACAGATACCCCTCCGTTGTGGTTGCACCTACGGTACGGCTATCTGTATCGCTGAGGCACGAAAGCCTCCCCACCAACGGCAAGGTCCATGGTTCATGGGGGGGGGGGGGGGTGAGGGCGGGTATGCTCGATAATTACATTATTGGGCCCTATGTTTTACCTGCACGTTTGACTGGTGACTATTACCGAACGTTTCTAGAGGAAACATTGCTACCAACGTCGTTAGAAGACATTCCGTTAGGCATACGTCATAACATGTGGTTCCTCCACGATGGTGCTCCACCCCACATTGGTCACAGAGTACGCAGAATTTTAGATAGTCGATTTCCAGGAAAATGGACCTGTCGTTCGGGTCCACGTCGATGGCCAGCACGCAGCCCTGATTTAAATCCACTGGATTTTTACTTTTGGGGCCATATGAATGAACTTGTTTATGCTGAACCAGTAAATAATGTGGACGAATTGTCGCAGAAGATTTTAGATGCTGCCAATACCATAAAGGCCAATGTGCATGTGTGTGACCGAATGCAATGAAACTGGGTTCGCCGTAATGAAGCATGTGTAGAAGCGAATGGTGGTCATTTCGAACATTTATTGTAGTATTGGTGTAAGAGGAAACGAAGTAATGGGTTTTCTCTTTGTTACGATGTTGTTGTACAGAAGGAAAATTATGTGAATTTAGTATTCGTTATGGCATTGCCGTAAAAAGGTGAAACAATTGATTGTAATTAATGCACAACTATCTACTTGTTGATTGATTGAATTTGTACTAATGGAAATACATTGTGTTTGATATTAGCTTGTCATTACTACTACGACCTTCGTTATCGACTTGTTGAGAAACAGGCTGGTTGTATCTCATTCACGTAAAGCGAATTACACATTCTTGACAACCCAAAAACCGTTTACATTCCTTTTTTCGGTACCACCCGATTATCACACCACGTCGTTGTACACGTCTAATGATTTCAACCCTCCGGTCGGCTCGTTGCCTTTCTCTGGCCGCCCCGTCATTGTAGGCAATAAGCTCGTTACGCCGTGTACTGTCGGTTCACTACGTAAACAGAAGTGCGTATACTACCAATCGTACGAACCATAGGTTTTAATAATACAAAAATAAAGTACATGTCGTTAGACTTTTTTGTCAAGCACTCCGAGATGTACCATCTGTATAATTTTGGCACCTTATACCGTTTACACTCTATATATATATAGGGTTATTACAAATGACTGAAGCGATTTCACAGCTCTACAATAACTTTATTATTTGAGATATTTTCACAATGCTTTGCACACACATACAAAAAATCAAAAAGTTTTTTTAGGCTTTCACAAATGTTCGATATGTGCCCCTTTAGTGATTCGGCAGACATCAAGCCGATAATCAAGTTCCTCCCACACAGCATGTTCCCATCAATGAGTTCGAAAGCATCGTTGATGCGAGCTCGCAGTTCTGGCACGTTTCTTGGTAGAGGAGGTTTAAACACTGAATCTTTCACATAACTCCACAGAAAGAAATCGCATGGGGTTAAGTCGGGAGAGCGTGGAGGCCATGACATGAATTGCTGATCATGATCTTCACCACGACCGATGCATCGATTTTCCAATCTCCTGTTTAAGAAATGCCGAACATCATGATGGAAGTGCGGTGGAGCACCATCCTGTTGAAAGATGAAGTCGGCGCTGTCGGTCTCCAGTTGTGGCATGAGGCAATTTTCCAGCATGTCCAGATACACGTGTCCTGTAACGTTTTTTTCGCAGAAGAAAAAGGGGCCGAAAACTTTAAACCGTGAGATTGCACAAAACACGTTAACTTTTGGTGAATTGAGAATTTGCTGCACGAATGCGTGATGATTTTCTACCGCCCAGATTCGCACATTGTGTCTGTTCTCTTCACCATTAGGAAAAAATGTTGCTTCATCACTGAAAACAAGTTTCGCACTGAACGCATCCTCTTCCATGAGCTGTTGCAACCGAGCCGAAAATTCAAAGCGTTTGACTTTGTCATCGGGTGTCAGGGCTCGTAGCAATTGTAAACGGTAAGGCTTCTGCTTCAGCCTTTTCCGTAAGATTTCCGTAAGATTTGCCAAACCGTCGGCTGCGGTACGTTTAGCTCCCTGCTTGCTTTATTCGTCGACTTCCTCGGGCTACGCGTGAAACTTGCCCGCACGCGTTCAACCGTTTCTTCGCTCACTACAGGCCGACCCGTTGATTTCCCCTTACAGAGGCATCCAGAAGCTTTAAACTGCGCATACCATCACCGAATGGAGTTAGCAGTTGGTGGATCTTTGTTGAACTTCGTCCTGATGTGCCGTTGCACTGTTATGACTGACTGATGTGAGTGCATTTCAAGCACGACATACGCTCTCTCGGCTCCTGTCGCCATTTTGTCTCACTACGCTCTCGAGCGCACTGGCGGCAGAAACCTGAAGTGCGGCTTCAGCCGAACAAAACTTTATGAGTTTTTCTACGTATCTGTAGTGTGTCGTGACCATATGTCAATGAATGGAGCTACAGTGAATTTATGAAATCGCTTCAATCATTTGTAATAGCCCTGTATATATCGCCCAAGGATACTTCAACTCAACAAATATAACGCAATAATTACCAATCGAACACAAACTCTGGCTTGTAATTTCCAACAGATTTTATTTAACAACTGCATGGCAAAAGCAAACTGCTATTACTCCAGAATAATGTACATAATTTCCCTAGAATTTAAATCATTACTAAACATACAAGGTGTGTACGGTTATCAAAGCCCACCCCAAACAATAAATAATTTTAAATCCCTCTTAACACAGATCCTAAGAACCATACATACAATAAATGGTTTACTGAGAAAACTTCCACAGAAGCAGGACACCTTTTAAGATATTACAACAGAAACAAGTTACAATTTCTCTTTCTGAAGAAGATATTAAAAACCCAGTATAGTGAAAGGCATCTTTCAGGTATTACAATTTTTCAGTGACAAGTAATGGTACATCAGACGTGCGCAGAAACTACAACTCAGATCGAGCCGGAATGAAAGACGAAAGGAACGGTAAAGAGGGAAGGACGGACGCCTCGCCGTCAACAGGAACAACTAATAAAAAGCGACCGCGCTATCCAATTCAAACTGGCCGCCGCCAAGGCGTCGTCCGCCAGTTAAACGACCAACCACAACGGACGACGAGCACCGATGATTATACCACTGAAACAGCAACATAAAACCACACAGCAGCTGGGCAGTACCCAGAGTAACACAATTCTTACAACATCAGAAAAATTTCAAAACAGGAACACGGCCACCAGGGACCCACAAGCCATTCACATTCAGATTATGATTAATTATATTATATATAACCCATAAACACACACTCAATAATTATAACACGACAGGACTCTAGCATCTCCACTCCATCTACAGGCCTCAAGTGGCCCATCGGGGCCCTCCGACCGCCGTGTCATCCTCAGTGGAGGATGCGGATAGGAGGGGCGTGTGGTCAGCACACCGCTCTCCCGGTCGTTATGATGGTATTGTTGACCGAAGCCGCTTCTAGTCGGTCGAGTAGCTCCTCAATTGGGATCACGAGGCTGAGTGCACCCCGAAAAATGGCAACAGCGTATGGCGGCCTGGATGGTCACCCATCCAAGTGCCGGTCACGCCCGACAGCGCTTAACTTCGGTGATCTCACGGGAACCAGTGTATGCACTGCGGCAAGGCCGTTGCACTTTAGCATCCAGCATACAATAAATTGTTCAGCATTAAGCCCCTGCTTGTTTACCTCTGAACACATTAAATAAATACCAGCAGACAGCCACAAAACGTGTGGTTATTCTGTAGTGCACAGACACGGACTCGGATATACACTCCTTGCCCATATCTCAAGTGCTTCCAAAACAGGCAAACCTTATTCACACTGGTAACCATCGTTCAGTAAATTGTGCACCAGTGGTCAATACGAAACAGATAACACGGGCGTCCAAACACTGGGAGAGCCGTTAACTGCAAACAGCACGAAATTAGAACACACATATATACAGCAGGACTTTAAGAACCTGAATAATTCCCACCGTTTGATTCTGCAGTGTATCAGGTTCCAGGCTTATCATTCCAAAGCCACTTTCACATGTTGACATCGTTTAGCAGCACAGAAGAGACCACCGCCCTCTCACTAAACGCAGTTCACACTCGCCGACCGCACGCACGTCTCCATCCACAGCCCCACAGCCCACGTGACAGAAAGAGGCGGAGCGTGCGTGAAGAGGGACCGCCGACAACCATACTACACACCGGAGCGCCAACCAACTGACCTAAAACCAGCCCTCTCCCCACAGCGTCGTGTGCTTAAATAGCCTAAAAGCGACCAAAGTGAAAGCCGAGCGGGATTAGCCGAGCGGTCCTAGGCGCTGCAGCCATGCACTGTGCGGCTGGTCCCGGCGGAGGTTCGAGTCCTCCCTCGGGCGTGGATGTGTGTGTGTTTGTCCTTACGATAATTTAGGTTAAGTAGTGTGTAAGCTTCGGGACTGATGACCTTAGCATTTTGAAACAAATTGAAAAAACCGCGGGCACGCGATACAGAGTCGATTGCAGAGATCTTAAATGAATACAGAGAAGAGACTGGCACAAACGGCGCCATGTATCATCAGTATCTGTGTTCGTGTGTGTGTGTGTGTGTGTGTGTGTGTGTGTGTGTGTGCGTGTGGCTAAATGTTTGTCATTTATATCAAAATGCCTCTAAACACTATGGGACTCAACATCTGAGGTCATCAGTCCCATAGACTTACAATTACTTAAACCTAAATAACCTAAGGACGTTACACACAGCCATGCCCGAGGCAGGATTCGAACCTGCGACCGTAGCAGCAGCGCGGTTCCGGACTGAAGCGCCTAGAACCGCACGGCTACAATGGTCGGCGTCATTTACATCCTTTTTTCGTAAAAATGACTTCTTACTTATGCTCAGGAATTCTTCTGTTGTATAGGGTAGTCGTTAAGGAAAAACATTTTTAAACTACCTCTGAAAACAGTTCAGCTGTCTGTCAGGCGTTTTATTGCCATGGGTTTACTGTCAAAGCGTTTTATAGCTGCATATTTCACCCCTTTCAGTGTCAAAGTCAGATTAATCAAAGGGTAATGCAAATCACTTTTCCTCTACTGTTTTGCTTGCGAATGTACGTTACAAATGCTTTCTGCCCAGGCAGTGACATGAGAAACGTCCTTGTGGGGGTAAGACTGCCGCTCTGTGAGTGGTTCAGATGGCTCTGAGCACTATGAGACGTAACATCTGAGGTCATCAGTCCCCTAGAACTTAGAACTACTTAAACCTAACTAACGTAAGGACATCACTCACATCCATGCCCGAGGCAGGATTCGAACCTGCGACCGTAGCCGTCGCGCGGTTCCAGACTGAAGCGCCTAGAACCGCTCGGCCACACCGGCCGGCGCCGTTTTGTGAAGAGTTACGCAACAAAACGAAACTGTGTAATATACTGCATAAAAACGACACTACAAGACTTTAAATCAAACTCAGCTGGTGTGGCAGTTGAAGATACCAAGGCGAAAGCCGAGGTTTTAAATTTCACGTTCAAGAACTCGTTCATGCAGGAGAATCGTAGAAGAATAGCGTCATTTGGCCATCGGACACACTACCCTAGGGACGACATAATAATAAGCAATTGAAAGCTTTGAAATGAAATAAGTCATCAGGTCTGCATGGAATCCCAAAAAATGGTTCAAATGGCTCTGAGCACTATGGGACTTAACTTCTGAGGTCATCAGTCCCCTAGAACTTAGAACTACTTAAACCTAACTAACCTAAGGACATCATACACATCCATGCCCCAGGCAGGATTCGAGCCCTCGACCGTACCGGTCGCGCGGTTCCAGACTGTAGCGCCTAGAGCCGCTCGGCCACTCTGGCTGGCGACATCACACACATTCATGCCCGAGGCAGGATACAAACCAGCGACCGTAGCGGTCGCGCGGTTCCAGACTCAAGCGCCTAGAACCGCTCGGGCACAACGGCCGGCCCGCTCTGTGAAGAGTTACGCTACAAAGCGAAACTGTGCAATACACTGAATAAAAACGACACTGCAAGAATTAAAATCAAACTCAGCTGGTGTGGCAGTTGAAGATACCAAAACGAAAGCCGAACTTTTAAATTTCACGTTCAAGAAATCGTTCATGCAGGAGAATCGTACAAGAATAGCTAACTAGCCGAACGACATCACACACATCCACGCCCGAGGCAGGATTCGAACCCGCGACCGTAGCAGCCGCGTGGCTCCGGGCTGACGCGCCTAGAACCCCTTGGCCACCGCGGCCGGCATGGAATCCCAATTCGGAACTGGCCACTCACCTAGCTTGCATTTATCGCGAGATCTCGCCCAGCACGAAGTCCCAAAAGACTGGAAAGAAAGCGCAGTTGACTCCTGGATATAAGAAAGGTTAGAAAATACCCGTAAAATTACAGATCAATATCCCTAGCTTCTCTTTCCTCCGGAATTCTTCAGTTCGAATATAATAAATTTTCTTGAGACCGAGAAGCTTACGTCTACAAATCAGCAAGGTCCTAGAAAACATCGCTCGTGCGATACTCAGCTTTTCCTTTTATCACATGACGTACTGCGAACTATGGATGATGAGGAACGGGGATATTCCATATTTCTAGAATTCCCGAAAGCATTAAACACAGTTCCCATTGCGATTTGTCAATGAAGATACGAGCATGTGGAATAGGTTCATATACGTGTGAATGGTTCGAAGACCTTAAAGTTAAAGAAGTCAGCATGTTGTCCTCGACGGCGAGTGTTCACCAGAGACAAAGGTATCGTTAGGAGTGCACCAGGGAAGTGTTGTTCTCTGTATACATAAGGGATTTGACGCACAGTTGTTTCCTGATGATGCTTAGGTGTACTGCAAGGTGTCGAAGTTGAGTGACTGTAGGAGGATAAAAGATGACTTAGACGAAATTTCTAGTTGATGTGATGAATGGCAGCTATTGCTAAACGTAGAAAAATGTTAGTTAAGGCGGATGAGTAGGAGAAACAAACCCATAATGTTCAGATACTGCATTAGCACAGTGTCCTGCTTGACACAGTCACTTCGTTTAAATATCTGGGCGTAACGTTGCAAAGAGTTATGAAATACAATGAGTATGTGAGGATTGTGGTAGGTTAGGCGAATGGTCGACTTGGGTTTATTGGGAGAATTTTAAGGATGTCTGGGTCATTTGTAAAGAGGACCGCATATAGGACGCTATCCGTACCAGGTCGGATTAAAAATAAACTTCGAAACAATCCAGAGGCGGGCTGCTAGCTTTGTTACCGGGAGTTTCGAACAACTCGCAACTTCGGGCACTCAAATGGGAACCTCTGGAGGGAAGGCAACGTTGTTTTCCAGGAACACTTGAAAGGTGGCTACACTGAGCCACAGCGCCAGAGAGTTTTGTTTCGCCGCCTCCACTGGCAGTGATTATTGAGAAGTAGCGGAGGACAGTGCTTGGGGAGAACTCGTGGTAGTCAGTGCTTGTTGAGATGTGCTAGTGAAAAGTGCTGGTCGAGAACTCGTAGTAGGCAGTGCTTGCTGAGATGTGATACTGAAGAGTTCTTGTTGAGATGTGGTAGTAGAGAGTCGGTGTGGAGATATATTGTAATGATTAGAGTGCTTTTCGTCAATATATGAAGGTAAAAGAAAAAAAAAATTTCCTTTTCTTTTTATTATCTCAATATCTTAAATAATGCAGCATTACAGGTTCAGTCAACAAAGCATCTGGCTTGTGTTCTTGTATTAGAGTGTAATTCTGGTTTTCTTGCATGATTATAGGATTTCTATTTTCTTTAATTACTTCAGTATAAATGATATTTAAAATTTCTTGTCTTATTGAAGGAGAACCGTGCCAGATGTGTACGTTGAGTTATACTTCCACACGCAGAACAGTTATACTTGTGCTTTGGCTTCGTAGGCTTTATAGTTGCTGGGGACTTAATTAATTAATTGTGTTAACGGAAATTTTCTTTCATTCTTTGCTGCTGTTCTATGCAGTCAGATTCCGTACTAAAACTAGTCAGGGCCAACCGTTTACGAGACAGCGTAATCGGACTTACAGCTACCAAAAATATTTGCATTTTATTTAATTAAGCCCCCATGCACACTACTGAGAAACTGCCACCAACACACATTTCGTGTAAGGACCACAAACAGAAGATAAGAGAAATTAGGGCTCACAGGGAAGCACATAGACAGTCGTTTTTCCCTCTCTCTATTTGGCAGTGGAATAGGAAAGGAAATGACTAGTAGTGGAACAGGTAACCTCTGCCACGTGTAGTATCGTGGCTTGTGGAGTATCTATGGAAATGTAGTTGCAGATTAATATCTCTACTACTTTCAAACTCTGGTGGATTGGTGGTAATAAATTTCGTAAGTCAGTGAATGTACTGTGATGATGTGGTTAATATTCTCCACTGCGTAATCAGATACTTGCAAGATACACGTGTAAACCTCATACATAATTTTAATTATTTTCTTTTGTGCAATTAATATATCTTCCTAAGTAAAGAGTTGCCA
The DNA here is from genome assembly GCF_023864345.2 of Schistocerca serialis cubense. Lineage (NCBI taxonomy): Eukaryota > Metazoa > Arthropoda > Insecta > Orthoptera > Acrididae > Schistocerca > Schistocerca serialis. The sequence continues at coordinate 1,229,982,177 of NC_064638.1, read as the reverse complement.
TAGAATTGTATCAGCAAGACCACAGTGAATTACAGTGTGCAAAATATATTAAATTACTGACTTCTAGAATGAGATTTTCACTCTGCAGCGGAGTGTGCGCTGATATGAAACTTCGTGGCAGATTAAAACTGTGTGCCCGACTGAGACTCGAACTCGGGACCCGAGTTCGAGTCTCGGTCGGGCACACAGTTTTAATCTGCCAGGGAGTACTGACTACTGTTTTTTCCAAATCGACAATTATTCTTGTGGCAAAAGTATCCGAACCTAAAAGTTTCTACACAACAAGTTTTTCCACATTTACATTCGCCGTGTTCATTTATTTCAAATCAGTTTTTATTGAACCGCAGAAAATTATTTTGAAACGAAGGTTACAGAAAAGCTGAGAACTCTACATAAATTTGTCCACAAGTTTTTAAGGAGTCTGTGAATTTAGCAAAAGGGAGCTTTTTTTCGTTTGTCTCTATTTTTAATAGTCACTTGATTAACTGTAACTAAATTCAGAATTGTTTTTAAAAACATTTACGTGAAGATAGATCAATGTAATGTAAAAACTTCAGTGGAATAAGTAGAATTCTATTTGTCCCACAACGTACATACTTCTTATTCTCTGGCATTTATCACGGTGCACCGTCTACAGTACGACGGTTCCCTTTCTTAAAAAGTAGGAGGATTTTATAGAAAGTTGTTAGATAGCCTCATATCCCGAGCGCTACAGTGCAGCCTAAATGTTAAGATAGTTTTATAATTTGGCTCAGAATGAACCACCGCATTAAGTAGCCTTGATAGAAAACTTTCCTGGAAATCATTTGACGGGTATAAATACCGCAGCTGTCGCTTAGACAAGCATCTGAGTGTCCCAAAAATGTTCCCGTGTGCATCGGCGGAATAAGTGTGTGTCGTGACTTAGAGCAACGGTATAAAAACTGCACATTGAGAAAAATTGCTGTAAAAATGGTGAGCGCATCCTCACAACAACTGTTTATTTCAATTTAACCAATGATCACTGAAGATAAAAAGTAACATTTTGTTTCAAAAATATTACTTGTGATGAACCTCGTGAAACTTCCGGTCATCCTGAATAAAAATCTGTAGTCTGGTTGAACCTTATGAAAGTCATCCCCGGTACGATTTCCGGCGGGATCAGGAATTTTTCCTGTCTCCAGATGACTGGGTGTTGTTGTGTCGTCTTCATCATCATCATTCATCCCCATTGCGGTAGGAGGAAGGCAATGGCAAACCACCTTCGTTAGGACCTTGCCTACTCGGCGGTGCGGGTCTCCCGCATCGTTCCCTGTGCTCCTCGGAGTATGGCACCTCATCATCATATGAACGTGAGCCCAGAACGAATGTGATCCAACAGCTAACTACAATACAATTCCACATTTTCCTGATTCTTGATTAAAGAACGACTGGTTGTCGACGTCGTCTCACTTGTTCTTGGACTACTGTTATGTCCCTCCAACGGATCCACATCCGTTTCCGATTACGCCATTTCCTGGATCGAAGGTAGCTGTTGCTCGGATATTCTTTACAGTTGTAACAGGGAACAGATTTTCACACGCAAATTCATAATTTTTTTCCGTCATTCTGCAACTGTTTAATCATCGTTGTCTTCTCTTTTACGTTTAAAATTAATTCTTAAGGCAGGGGAAGTTTAAAAATAAATCATATAACTCGACCGTTATGACAGTACTACCGAGGAATAGAGGAACGGGACCCAACTTTCTCTTTAAATACCATACGATACGTAAATGTTTCTACCAGCTGATTCACCAAATTGTGGAATAAATCGTAGAGGGAGTCGTGTACCTCTGGTCGAAAACTGAGAAATTCAGAAAGGCATCTATTTCCAGCGAAAATATAGAAAAAGATGAAACTTTGTGCACGGACGGGGATTCACATCCCCTGAATGTAAAGAGAAAATGTTCAAATGTGTGTGAAATCTTATGAAACTTAACTGCTAAGGTCATCAGTCCCTAAGCTTACACACTACTTAACCTAAATTATCCTAAGAACAAACACACACACCCATGCCCTAGGGAGGACTCGAACCTCAGCCGGGATCAGCCGCACAGTCAATGAATGCAGCCCCATACACCGCTCGGCTAATCCCGCGCGGCAATCTAAACAGAATCGTCAAATACTTCATCTGTCAAAACACCGTGCACTTGTAATGTGCTGCGTCCTCTTTCATAGATTACAAGAACTAATCCTATTTTATAGAGCATGAAACATGAAATTTGTAAATATCGTTATCACAAGGATGATGTCCTCTTAAGAGGAAATAATATCCGTTAACACGCTTCATAGTAAACTATTATTTGAGGTATACGCAGTAGTCGAAATCGTGATCATTAGTAAATAATTACATCTAATGTTAAAATACTGCATGAATTTGGACGCAAGTAATCAGAAAACAATCATCATCGATTAAAATGGTTTTTTTTTGTTGCCTTTCCCGATGTTTTACAGATTCAATACATAAATAGTTTTATCTAAATATGCAGTAGTAATAAAGGGGGCCTCATTACGATTCGAGCGTGATTCCTCATTACGGCGTCCACAGCTCTTTAGGTGTAAACGACAGGGGGAAATGATGTCCGTGGAGAGACTCTCCCATTTTATGTTGGCAGAGCGTAAAGTTGAAAGAGGCCGTGTAATGACACTACGCGCGCGCTTTAATTCCACCATTATCGCTTAAAATGTACGATTATTTGATTTCCCACTTCAGGCTTCACTCATTTTACGATCTACTCGCGGTGCGAACGGCGCATTTTACTGCAACTCTTTCACGATCCCTCCTTTATGTTGCCTCTCACTTCTCGAATGCTTTGTAATGATGGCGAAAGGCAGTTAAATCGGATGTGCAGTAACTCACGGTTATTACATTAAACGCCCTGTTAGGTAAAAGGAAATTACGTACCGGAGGAAAATATTACGAACACGAGAGGTTAAAATACAGGCGCAGCGCAACTTGCGTGTCCACTGCATGCAAAACGGCCCGATACAGCAAACAGGGACCTGAAATTGCTGATGGTTCCCCTGTTCTAAGATTTATCTTTTTAATAAAGGTAAATGTAGTGAAATGAGATAATTGACGCTGAACACGGACAGAAATTTTCGACTGATGACTCATTTTAAGGGAGGAAAGAGTGGTAATAAAGGCTTTGGTGGCGTTGTACATTATCGGATATAGAAGCCAACCCGTTCTCTTGACTCAAAAATTGGAAGTAATGAGAGCTAAGAACAGTTACAGGCTTCGTTATTACTTTAACTCCCGAGACGGCGCAGGGGGTGCCATCAGATATCGGTAAGAAATTGAGTTCTGTTTCAGGGGGCAAGTGTTCGCATGGTGTTTTTTAGAGACGGGAGGTTAATGTGCTATCCACAGCAAAGCCTTTAGAGACAAAGCGTTGTTAGGTGTTGATGAGAAAAGTTTTAGAGAACTACTACTGACATTCACGTGAAATCAGAATGGCCATATCGGGAAATGAACTCGCCTTGCTTAGTGTTGGGTCTGTTGTAACTGAACGTTAATGTTAATTCAACTCAAACTGCCATGGTAGTAGAAACCTGCTTGCGTTCACTAACGTTAGCCATTGCACGCTATGTTTATCAAGTAAAAATCTTTCTTCGACAAAATGGCACTAGAGCAGAAGAGTGGCAAAACAATGCAAAATAACCAAAAACATTTATTAAGGGCGAGTATTTACCTTTGGGACAGTTTGGTGCATTGCATTTTACGTCCCATACCTAATACAACAAATTATAAATAATTTTAATGTGTCTTGGCATTTTATTATACAGGGTGGTCCATTGATCGTGACCGGGCCAAATATCTCACGAAATAAGCGTCAAACGAAAAAACTACAAAGAACGAAACTTGTCTAGCTTCAAGGGGGAAACCAGATGGTGCCATGGTTGGCCCGCTAGATGGCGCTGCCATAGGTCAAACGGATATCAACTGCGTTTTTTTTTAAATAGGAACCCCCATTTTTTATTACATATTCATGTAGCACGTAAAGAAATGCGAATGTTTTAGTTGGACCACTTTTTTCGCTTTGTGATAGATGGCGCTGTAATAGTCACGAACATATGGTTCACAATTTTAGACGAACAGTTGGTAACATTAAAATACAGAACGCAGGTAAGTTTGAACATTTTATTTCGGTTGTTCCTATGTGATACATGTACCTTTGTGAACTTATCATTTCTGAGAACGCATCCTGTTACAGCGATTACCTGTAAATACCACATAAATGCCATAAATGCTCAAAATGATGTCCGTCAACCTCAATGTATTTGGCAATACGTGTAACGACATTCCTCCCAACAGCGAGTAGTTCGCCTTCCGTAATGTTCGCACATGCATTGACAATGCACTGACGCATGTTGTCAGGCGTTGTAGGTGGATCACGATAGCAAATATCCTTCAACTTTCCCCACAGAAAGAAATCCGGCGACGTCAGATCCGGTGTACGTGCGGGCCATGGTATGGTGCTTCGACGACCGATCCACCTGTCATGAAATATGCTATTCAATACCGCTTCAACGGCACGCGAGCTATGCGCCGGACATCCATAATGTTGGAAGTACATCGCCATTCTGTCACGAAGTGAAACATCTTGTAGTAACGTCGGTAGAACATTACGTAGGAAATCAGCATACATTGCACCATTTAGATTGCCATCGATAAAATGGGGGGCCAACTATCCTTCCTCCCATAATGCCGCACCATACATTAACCCGCCAAGGTCGCTGATGTTCCACTTGTCGCAGCCATCGTGGATTTTCCGTTGCCCAATAGTGCATATTATGCCGGTTTGCGTTACCGCTGTTGGTGAATGACGATTCGACACTAAATAGAATGCGTGCAAAAAATCTGTCATCGTCCCGTAATTTCTCTTGTGCCCAGTGGCAGAACTGTACACGACGTTCAACGTCGTCGCCATGCAATTCCTGGTGTATAGAAATATGCTACGGATGCAATCGATGTTGATGTAGCATTCTCAACACCGACGTTTTTGAGATTCCCGATTCTCGCGCAATTTGTCTGTTACTGATGTGCTGTTTAGCCGTGACAGGAGCTAAAACACCTACTTGGGCATTATCATTTGTTGCAGGTCGTGGTTGACATTTCACATGTGGCTAAACACTTCCTGTTTCGTTAAAAAACGTAACTATCCGGCGAGCGGTCCGGGCACTTGGATGATGTCGTCCAGGATACTGAGCAGCATACATAGCACACGCCCGTTGAGCATTTTGATCACAATAGCCACACATCAACACGATCCCGACCTTTCCCGCAGTTGGTAAACAGTCCATTTTAACACGGGTATTGTATCACGAAGGAAATACCGTGCGCAATGGCGGAATGTTACGTGATACCATGTACTTATTAGTTTGTGACTATTACAGCGCCATCTATCACAAAGCGAAAAAAGTGGTCGAAGTAGAACAATCATTTCTTTACTACACGAATATGTAATAAAAATGGGGGTTCCTATTTTAAAAAACGCAGTTGATAACCCTTTGATCTATGGCAACGCCATCTAGCGGGCCAACCATAGCGCCATCTAATTTCCCCCTTCAAGCTAGACAAGTTTCGTTCTTTGTAGTTTTTTCGTTTGGTTCTTATTTCGTGAGATATTTGGCCCGGTCTCTAGCAATATTTACTTTAACTCATAGCATTATCGCAGACACACTTGGCTGTCCTACCAATTCGTGAATAGTGATTGCTAAATGGGAAAGTAGTCTTGCAGAAAAGAGTACTGAGTTGGCTGCGGTTGCTGAGCCGAACTGCCTAACATCAGGTTCGTGACTGAGTGTCCGCGGGCCGTCGTGGTTCTTAACTGTTTTCATGTCCGCCAGTACAAGTCGGAGGCAATATATTTCATGACTGACAACGCTCTTAGCGTTTGCACACACAATCGGCGGACGACTGCGCCTTGCATATACCTGGTGTTTATAATTAAACTTTCCCTATTGAACACGTCATAACACGAAAACTAATTGTTGTATGTGTGCCAAACTTGGTAGCATTAATGTGAAGGACATGGGGAAGAGAAATATTGCCGAATCAGTTCAATGGAAACACTTTTAACGTGCTGCTACGGTACCTCATACCATTACATATCAGTACCAATACTGCTGCACAAGGGGCTCAATACGGCTCGCATCAGTGTCCAGAAGAGTCTGAAAGCGCAGGATTGCATTCTGCACAGCAGAATGTCCTTGGTAAACTGGCTACCTCTCTCGACATGCCGCGCTTCAGATCAGCATATGTAGCCCCACAGCCAGAAATCACAGGGAGTGAGATCAGGTGATGGTGCCAGCCAACATGTCGAAACGATCGGCTGATAATTCTATCGTTTCCACATGTTTTTCGGAGAAACAGGTGAACTTCACGAGCGATGTGCGGTGGGACCCCATCCTACATGAAAACTGTTGAGTTCAACCCGTCTCTCCGTTGATTTCAACCCGTAGGGCAAGTGTGACATGCTGGCGAAGCATATCCCAGTAACGCTGGCCATTTAAACTGCAGAACTTTAGTCCTTGAGCGCCAACTGTTCAAAAAAGAATGGAGCAGTGATGAACGTGGCCTTGACGTCACACCATACGGTGACACGTTCACCATGCAGAGGAACTTCATGCACAGTGACTGGAGGTGAAGATCTCCACACTCGGCAATTCTGTGTGTTCACCTCACCCGTCACAGAAAAATGAGCTTTGTCTGTCCATTGGATAGTCCAGGGCCAGTCATCGTCAACTTCAGTCCTTGCGAGAGAGTCATTTTGGTTCAAATGGCTCTGAGCACTATGGGACTTAACATCTGAGGTCATTGTCCCCTAGAACTTAGAACTACTTAAACCTAACTAACCTAAGGACATCACACACATCCATGCCCGAGGCAGGATTCGAACCTGCGACCGTAGTGGTCGCGCGGTTCCAGACTGAAGCGCCTAGAACCGCTCGGCCACGCCAACCGGCACGACATTTTGCGTTTTGTGGTGCAAGCTGATGTACGATATGGATCTTGTACGGATACCATCTGAGTATGGTACGAAGCGCCTTCCGTACAGCGGACCTCGGGATGTTCAACTGTAGCGACACAGCACGCACACTGCCTGAGGATCGGGAATTAGGCCCTGCGTTGTCTGCCATAGCAATAGCGATTTCATCAACCGCCTGTGGTGCAGCCGGTAGTCGGCCTCTTCCCTGAGCGACGCCCAGTTCTCCAGTCGACTCGAACATCTTCATCATGCACCGCACAGCAGGTGGAGAAAGAGGACCCTTCTGTAATCCTTTCAGCCTGCGACATTCTCGAAGTGCAGCCGCAGCATTACTGTTGTTTTGATAATACAGCTTCACCAGTAATGCCCTGCTCCTTTTGTCCAAGCTCATGTTGACACGTCAACAAGTGCGCTGCGACTGGTCAGGTGTGTGAGACTGAGTCAATCACGATGACTGATCACGGCATCTGGTGGCCATATTTGGCACTGGACGGTGGCGTTGTGACGCATGGAAATCGTTCATCCCATACTCTTGACGTTAATGCTACAAAATTTGGTACTCGTACGGTAATTAGTTTCCGTGTTATAAAATGTTGAATAGGGAAAATTTAATTATAACTACCCGGTAGATGTTGTGCGCAAGCAGAAACTGGTCCGAATTTGTGAGCGCCATCTGGAAGCTGATCTAGGCGCAAGGAGACTGGTTATGCCTGTCTGGTGTCGGTCTCTCACTGTATTTGTTGTGTACCTTTAAGCATCATATTCAATTCTTAGCAGCCAAGGAAGTATAACATGTGAAACTATTGACAAAAAATTATTGACAATGTATCACTACGTAATGATTACGGGATCCAATCACAAGGAATCTATTGTCTTGCTAACTCTTCCTCCTTTGTTTGTTATTATCTAGTCCAATGGTGTTTGTGTTGTAGAAAGGAATAACTACAGGTGTTCCAAAAGATTCGTCCTATCCGACTGTATCTTCTACATGAATGAAGATAGAAACTTGGAGTAAATAACGACATACACTTGGGAGTGCAGCAAGCATGTGGCTTTACAAGCGTATATTTCTTACATGGCACATTTTTGACAATTACGCTTAGGATCAAAATTTTTATTTACTTTTCGTAATAGTTCAATCTACCTTTAACTAAACGCTGGACAAGCATCGTCACATACTTTTTCGAGCATGCCTAAAGTTACTGCATTCTCTGCTGTTGACGTGCAGCGTAGTAGTTAACCAAAATTTGTAGGAAGGGGAGGCACACATACCCCTTTCAAAAATCCCGAAAAAATGGCCTAGGGAGACAATGATGCAATTCCAGTCCCGTACTCCCTTATGGCCAATCTATTGTTGAGGCATATCATTGTCAAGAAATACACATGTGAGTGCTAGAACGATGGTGCTCTGTGCTGCTGAAATATGCTGTATTCCCCACAGCCTTACGTTTTTGGGTTCACTTTTCAACTTAAATGAAACGTAGTCTCATTGTTGGGCACTAAACAAGAAAAGAAATTAGCTCCTTCTCTTTGCCAGAATGAATTCACGAAATTCTACACATTGTCGTCGATACCCATCATAAGAGGCTGCGAAAACTGAATCCTGCGTGGTTTGAAACACAAACGCTGCCGAAAAACACGCCAGACAGAACTGCGACGCATGGCTAACTCTCGACTGGCGCAGTGAGTAAACCTGTAAGGGCAGAATGCGCACTAGGCCTTGAACGAGCACACAAGGGCGCCCCCGTGGATTTGCCTTACGTAAACAACTCTTGTGCAGCCTCATGCTTGTCCAACGTATTTCTAACTCGTAAAAATCAGGGTGTCCACTCTGGTGACTTGCCATCTTCGGATGGTTCATGAGGACATTAATTAATGTAGGATGGCACGCCTCTTGCAGACACCATGACCGCTAAACCTGCTAGGCAGAAAAGGTAATTGGGATTGTGGAAAGGGCCGAATAGGTTGGGGTCAGTTTTATCTTCTAATTGTAATTTATTGTAATTGAATGCCACTTTTACAACCAAAGCGGCACATAGCCTGACGTTTACCGAATGCAACTCTTTCACGGCTGAAAGCCTCCAAACAAGAAATCTTAATAAATCAATAACATAATAATCCAATTAAGATAGCAATAAAACAGTTTAAGAAAAAACATCACTGCAAAGTAGATAGAACAAACATCTCCAAGGTGCAATACAAATGGCTGAATGCCACAATTAAGTTTCAAAAATTTTAAAACATAATACCATAATCTTTTAAAGGCAGAAGGCCGCAATGTTTAAGCTTGAAAGATAATTTTACGAATGAAGTTGCAAGCCTGAAAGCCCACAATTAATTTTCCGAAGCTTTTAATAAAATATAACCATAAGCCTTAAATTTTAGGTTGCTAAAAACAGATAATTTAACACCGGTGGGAAAGACACTAAAGATAACGGCACTCAGAAGTCTCCAGGGAGGTCGGTCTGCCCTCGTTAACTTAGGTGAGGCAGGTGGTGAGCCCAGCTACACTTGATCCGTAGGAACCCAACCAGGTGACAGCCACGGACCGACCGACACAACGACTTGCTTGCCATCAATCAGTACATGAGAACTCAAACAGAAAAGGTTACAAACGTGATAACCCACAATGAAGTATGCATTTGCTGTCAAAATTACACACCATGTTGGACAGCGACAACAGGTGAGGAAAGAACGCTGCGTGAAATTACATTAGTGGCCAGGGCACGTAACCATAACACCACCGGCCAAAAGGTAGAAAATTCCGCTGGTACACTCGAATTGTAGTCAACCAAAATAGTTAACTGCACCGGATGGCGGCTAAATTTCAGCAGTACACACACTCGGTGTTTCTCACAGGAAAACCTCCCCAACAGCAAACCACCGAAACGATCCACCACAACATGAATGGATGTGGCTTGGGAGCGCTGTGGAATTAATTACGCAAATGAATATCTTGCTGTCCGAGTAACAAGACGCAGCCGAAGACAGTAAGCTGCTTGAAAGTACAACTTAGCCGATGACTAAATTTGAATGTTCTACTGCAGATACGGCATACACTTGTTTTTCCAAATAAACTGAAAGTTTATTTATAATAATTATAGATCGCTGTTCCCTATAATAAGAACTCTATTCTTTAAAATGTTAAACTCGTTTTTCCATTGATACCACTCGACCCTCTGTACATTAGAGACATTGGCCCGGCGGCGAGGTGATACAAAGACGCTGTCCACTGCAGGCTGAAGTGGATCGTCACTCTGAGACGACGGTCAAAACAGGACTGCCTCTCTCGTCCCACGCGGTCGTATATCAAGACAGCTTCGCCACGGCTCTCGGGATGCGTGGGGACTTCCCCTTCTTGACTGGCGCGCTGCAATGCCGCGTGAACGTGCAGCATCTTTCCGGTGGTCGACAGATGATGTGCCATTATCGACCGTTGAAGACACCGCAAGGAATACATGAAAAAGGTGTGCTTCATAAACTGGGATAGGGAAAACCAGAAAAAGACAGCTAAATTCTACCTTCCAGCATTCTTACACAAAAAAATTGGCGAAGAGTCACATGTTAAAGTCATCTGTTGGCAGTACAAACGCCAATGGATTATTATTTTTAGTCCTCGTGAAATAAAAAAAAAGAGAGCGAGAAGAAATAGCGTAGAAAATTATTCTTGGGAACATGGTTCAGTGTGACCTTACGAAATAAACTTAGGATGGTACGATTTAAGAGAAAAACTGGAAACTAGAAAGCTCCTTTTTGATGCTACAGGTAATTGAAAACGTCATTTGTTATACTGTATTGTAGATGAGAAGCAATTTAGTATACAAGGAAGCTACGGGAGCAGAGGTGTAACTTGTATTTGGGTCCCTGCGTACGGAAAGAAACAAGCAAGACCAAGGAAAAGATGAATGAGGAGAACAGAGGACGCTGTGGTAAAGAAATTTACTGCAGAACATGTGGCTAAATGAGAAGTGATGGCGCCTAGGTTGCGACAAATGGCTTACAACGCCGCGACAAGAAGTCACCTCATAAATAAAGAGCGTTTTTTTTTTTATTAAACTGGGATTGGTTTGGATATACAGTTACTTTTTAACTGATTTACGAACTAAATTACCGCTGGTCTCCTTCTAGGCGGGCCCCAAACCAACGGCAAATTCAGAGAACCTCATCATTTCCAACAGTCTCTTAATATAAACTAGTTCTGTATTAAGCACAGCTGTCACGCTAGTAGTATGTGCTCACTTTCGAGTGCCCCTTTAAACATAATTGAATCAAAAAACATGTGATTTTCTGTAACGGAAGATTAACAAAAGGAATGAAAATGTGAGCCTCTATGAGTGAGTTTTGATCAGTACAGTGTTTGTTACTGACACGTGCAATAAACAAGAATCTGGTTTCATGAGTTTTTTATCCCATCCACCATATACCGATGGCGTACGCGACAAAGGCTGACACGAGCAATTTTTATTTTTTTTTTATTAATTTGCAGCGCCTGTAACCATCTGGAAATGGCATATAATATCGAAATAAATAGTACAGCCGATGGCGAAAACGATGTGTTTTAAAAATAATGTGATTACTTAGAAATGGATGTGGAAAAATCCTCTCAGTAGGCGCATAACACAATGACATACCATTCACAGCTTTACGTGAGGTGGTCGTCCATAGTAACAACCTAAAATAGAATATTAACAGATTAATAGTAAGTGAGAGAACAAAAATAATACTGTACAACAACAAATCACATTTAAGATGACGAAAAACGACGTCATACTATGTTGAGAGCAGCTCAGAGCACACCAAATCGAATAAAATTTCGCAAACAACTTGAAACCTCCCCTTGGAAAAATTTATGAATTACTGTGCTGATAATCCCCTTGCGCTATTTGGTTTTCAAACAGCTGAGTAAAACTGAACATACTCAAACATTTCTCTCTTTACTTATTCTGATCATCACTAAACTGACACAATGTTTTTAGCGCAACGCAATCTGACTTTCAATAATCCCTACCAAAGAATTGGCCTGACTATACCTTTCACAAATCACTTCCCTCACAAAAATCTTCGTTACTCGAACTACTGCAATACAGCGAGCGCCAGTACTGCCACCTAAATAAAAGATTCTAACTACTGAAGGCACTAACTACTGATAGGCATAGTAAGCAAATGAAAGACTTTGATAGAGAACAAACAATGTATTTACCTGAATAATGTTCAAAAGTCATCAGATATATATCAGTTCATGATATCCAGTATTACAAATTCACTCTTTTCTGATGGACACACGTCCAGATCGTCCGCTCTCAAAATCCTGCCATCTCTCTCCCCACATCCACCATTGCTGGCGGCTCACCTCGAACTGCGCAACGCTACCCGCTGTTCACATCCAACTGCCCAACAGTACAATAGCGAATATTTCAACAATGCCAACCAGCCACAGACTGCACAGAGCACAGTCAGTGATTTTCATACAGAGCGCTACGTGGTGTTACCAACATAAAAACCTAAACAGCCCATTTAAAACTGTAGGGTAGGAATACACCATTGTGGAGGTACAGTCATCAAACGGCAGCCAATGATCAACGACACTGTAGAAGAGTGGGCATTTAAATTAACCGACCCCCGCTGACACCTTTTATGTCAAAGAGCACAACTCCCGCCAGAAGTTCGAGTCCTCCCTCGGGCATGGGTGTGTGTGTTGTTCTTAGCATAAGTTAGTTTAAGTTAGTTTAAGTAGTGTGTAAGTCTAGGGACCGATGACCTCAGCAGTTAGGTCGCTTAGGAATTCACACATATTTGAACATTTCAAAGAGCGCAGTTTTTAATATTATACAGGCTGAAGTTAATGCTATTAGGCGGTCAGTCAAGGATAGACAAACTTTAAATTCCAACGTTGTACGCGAAGTTTCAGGGATATTTGCTGGGTAAAGTACAGTTGAATTGAAATGGCTCTGAGCACTATGGGACTTAACTTCTGAGGCCGTCAGTCCCCTAGAACTTAGAGCTACTTGAACCTAATTAACCTGCCCGAGGCAGGATTCGAACCTGCGACCGTAGCGGTCTTGCGGTTCCAGACTGCAGCGCCTTTAACCGCACGGCTACTTCGGCCGGCTACATTCAGTTTCAGGAGCATCTCTATGCAGGACCAGTTACAATAGTTGTGGGCCAGTGTGTATCTCAAGAGGATAAAACGAATTTATGAAACACTTCCCAACAAAATCAGTGCATGCATCCATGTTAGAGTGGGTGCAACATCGTACTGATAAGCGGGCAGTTGGTAAATTCGACTCGAGTTTGTTATCACTGACGTACCATCAGGTACCCTCTAAACCAGTGAAGTTTCACTCTGTGGCTATGTTCACGTTAAGTAGAAAATATGAAACAAAATATGAAACTGATAACAGCCGTAGTGTTGAATGTTGTGACTCATTATGCAGCATGATTAGACGCTGTTACACTCTGTCCCTTCTGTTTACGACAGCCATTGACGGTGCCTGGCTAGCGCCAAGCCTGCCGGCCTCTCTCTCTCTCTCTCTCTCTCTCTCTCTCACACACACACACATACACACACACAGACACTAGTGGGGAGCCAGCGTGCTGATCAATAGCGCGCCACGGCCTCCGCCCCCGGCCCCCGCCGGCAATTAGCTGTCGGGCCGGCCGGCTGCCTCACGCCCCACGCACCCCCGCACGCGCGGCCGCCCGCGGTGAATCATGTATCAGGGCGGAAGGCCAGGCCGCCTCCGCCGCCGCCGCGTCCGCTGTTTATCGGGCTCGCCGCACGGCGCCCACCGCTTCCTCCACGCGCTGACAGCTCTCTCATCGCTCCTCCTGAGAGGGGGGCAGGCCGCACAGTGGACGGGAACAGCATCTCTTCTGACAGTCTCTGCTGCAGAGCTTTGTTCCCACTAGTCGCTGGGCAGCAGATCACACCACTGCGAAGATGTTACACATAATTTCATTATGGAACGGCAACATAGCTGGCGTATACTTGCCCCCAGAGATTCCGAAATCAGATACTGGATTGTAAGGCGTACCCACGAGCAGATCACAATTTCGTAATGATGAAGAGTATGCTGAAGTCTCAGAAGTACACAAAGAAGTTGGATACAGATGTACTACACAATGACAACACATGCTTGAAGTTCTCTGAGGCTATACATGCAGCAATAAGGAATAGGTCAGTAGGAAGTAAAGTTGAAGAGAAATGGACAGCTCTACAAAGGGCAATCACAGAGGCTGGAAAAATAACCATAGGTACAAAGAAGGTAACTGCAAAAAAGGAATGGGTAACAGAAGAAATACTTCAGTTGACCGATGAAAGAAGGAAGAAAGAATGTTGAGGGAATTTCCGGAATACAGAAATACAAGTGGTTGAGGAATGAAATAAATAGGAAATGCAGGGAAGCTGACGAAATGGCTGCAAAAAATTGTGAAGAAACCGAAAAAGAAATGATTGTCGGAAGGATTGACTAAGCGTATAGGAAAGTCAAAACTGAAACAAGGGTGGCAATATTAAGGATGTAACGGAAATTCCACTGTTAAACGCAGAGAGCGGATAAGTGGAGAAGAGTACACTGAAGGCCTCTATGAGGGAAATGATTTGTCTACTGTGATAGAAGAAGAAACAGGGGACCATTTAGAAGAGACAGGTGATCCAGTATTAGAACCCGAATTTAAGAGAGCTTTGGAAGACTTAAGCGCTAAAAAGGCAGAAGGGATAGATAACATTCCCTAAGAATTCCTAAACTCATTGGGGGAAGTGGCAACAAAATGACTTTTCAGGATGATGTGTAGAATGTATGGGTCTGGCGAAGTACCATCTGACTTTCGGAAAAAATATTATCCACAGAATTCAGAAGACTGCAAGAGCTGACAAGTGCCGGAATTATCGCACAATCAGCGTAGCAGCTCATGCTTCAGATTTATTTACAAGAATAATATGCATAAGAATGGAATATATAACTGAGGATGTATTATATGTTTGTACTTAGGGAAGGTGAAAGCACGAGAGAAGCAGTTCTGAAGTTGCGGTTGATATTGGAAGCAAGGCTAAAGAAAAAAAATAACGACAAGTCGACCTGGAAAAAGCGTTCGACAGTGTAAAATGGTGCAATATGTTCGAAAAAGCTGAGAAAAATGGGTGGTAACCTATAGGGAGAAACGGGTAATATGCAGGGTGTTACAAAAAGATACGGCCAAACTTTCAGGAAACATTCCTCACACACAAAGAAAGAAAATATGTTATGTGGACATGTGTCCGGAAACGCTTACTTTCCACGTTAGACCTCATTTTATTACTTCTCTTCAAATCACATTAATCATGGAATGGAAACACACAGCAACAGAACGTACCAGCGTGACTTCAAACACTTTGTTACAGGAAATGTTCAAAATGTCCTCCGTTAGCGAGGATACATGCATCCACCCTCCGTCGCATGGAATCCCTGATGCGCTGATGCAGCCCTGGAGAATGGCGTATTGTATCACAGCCGTCCACAATACGAGCACGAAAAGTCTCTACATTTGGTACCGGGGTTGCGTAGACAAGAGCTTTCAAATGCCCCCATAAATGAAAGTCAAGAGGGTTGAGGCCAGGACAGCGTGGAGGCCATGGAATTGGTCCGCCTCTACCAATCCATCGGTCACCGAATCTGTTGTTGAGAAGCGTACGAACACTTCGACTGAAATGTGCAGGAGCTCCATCGTGCATGAACCACATGTTGTGTCGTACTTGTAAAGGCACATGTTCTAGCAGCACAGGTAGAGTATCCCGTATGAAATCATGATAACGTGCTCCATTGAGCAATTGGGGCCAATCAAGACATCACCAACAATGCCTGCCCAAACGTTCACAGAAAATCTGTGTTGATGACGTGATTGCACAACTGCGTGCGGATTCTCGTCAGCCCAAACATGTTGATTGTGAAAATTTACAATTCGATCACGTGGAATGAAGCCTCATCCATAAAGAGAACATTTGCAATGAAATGAGGATTGACACATTGTTGGATGAACCATTCGCAGAAGTGTACCCGTGGAGGCCAATCAGCTGCTGGTAGTGCCTGCACACGCTGTACATGGTACGGAAACAACTGGTTCTCCCGTAGCACTCTCCATACAGTGACGTGGTCAACGTTACCTTGTACAGCAGCAACTTCTCTGACGCTGACATTAGGGTTATCGTCAACAGCACGAAGAATTGCCTCGTCCATTGCAGGTGTCCTCGTCGTTCTAGGTCTTCCCAGCCGCGAGTCATAGGCTGGAATGTTCCGTGCTCCCTAAGACGCCGATAAATTGCTTCGAACTTCTTCCTGTCGGGACACCTTCGTTCTGGAAATCTGTCTCGATACAAACGTACCGCGCCACGGCTATTGCCCCGTGCTAATCCATACATCAAATGGGCATCTGCCAAAACCGCATTTGTAAACATTGCACTGACTGCAAAATCACGTTCGTGACGAACACTAACCTGTTGATGCTACGTACTGATGCGCTTGATGCTAGTACTGTAGAGCAATGAGTCGCATGTCAACACAAGCAACGAAGTCAACATTACCTTCCTTCAATTGGGCCAGCTGGCGATGAATCGAGGAAGTACAGTACATACTGACGATACTAAAATGAGCTCTAACATGGAAATTAGGCGTTTCCGGACACATGTCCACATAACATCTTTTCTTTATCTGTGTGTGAGGAATGTTTCCTGAAAGTTTGGCAGTACCTTTTTGTAACACCCTGTATAATATTTACAAGAGCCAAGACCCGAGCAATAAGAGTGGACGACCAAGAACGAAGTGCTCGGATTAAAAAGGGTCTAAGACAGGGATATAGTATTTCGCCCCAATCTGTGCATCGAAGAAGCAATGAAACAAATAAAAGATAGGTTTAGGAGTGCAATCAAAATTCAAGGTGAATGGGTAACAATGATACGATTCGCTGATGGCATTGCTGTCCTAAGTGAAAGTGAAGGAGAATTAATGGATCTGCCGAATGGAATGAACAGTCTGATGAGTACAGAAAATGGATTTAGAGTTGAAACGTCCCCTTAGAAAAATTATACATGACTGTGCTGATAAACCTCTTACGTTATTTTGTCTTCAAACTGCTGAGCAAAACTGAACGTACTCAGACATTACTCTCTTTACTTATTCTGATCAACACTAAACTGACACACAGTATTTTTAGCGCAACGCAATCTGACTTTCAAAAATCCCTACAAAAGAATGGCCCTGACTAACATTAACCTATACCTTTCACAAATCACTTACCTCACCAAAAATCTTCGTTACTCGAACTACTGCAATACAGCGAGTGCCACTACTGCCAGTTAAATAAAAGATTCAAACTACTGAAGGCACTAACTACTGATAGGCATAGTTGGCAAATAAAAGATTTTGATAGAGAACAAACAATGAATTTACCTTAATAGTGTTCAAAAGTCATAATATATATAGCAGTTCATGACATCCAGTCTTAAAAATTTCAAAACTCCGCCATTTCGCTCCCCGCATCCACCACTGCTGGCGGCTCACCTCCAACTGCGCAACGCTACGCGCTGTTCACATCCAGCTGCCCAACACTACAATGGCAGACAACAATGCAAACTAGCCACAGATTGCACACAGCACAGCCAGTGATTTTCATACAGAGCGCTACGTGGCGTTACTAATAAAAAAACCTACACAAGCCTACTTACAGAGTAAATAGAAGAAAGGCGGAAGTAATGAAAAGTAGTAGAAATGAGAGCCGCGAGAAAACGTTAGGATTGATGGTCACGAAGTGGGTGACGTTAAGGAATTATTCTAACTAGGCAGCAAAGTAACCAATGACGGAAAGAGCAAGGAAGACATCAAAAGTAGACTAGCACTGGCAAAAAGGATATTCCTGGCCAAGAGAAGTATTCTAGTATCAAACATAGGACTTGATTTGAGGAAGAAATTTCTGAGAATGCTCGTTTGAAGCACAGCATTGTATAGATGCGAAACATGGACTGTTTGAAAACAAGAGCAGAAAACAATCGAAGCATTTGAGATGTGGTGCTACAGATATGGTAAGGAATGTTGAGGTTCTGCGCAGAATCGGAGAGGAAAGGAATATGTGGGAGACACTGATAAAGAGAAGGAATAGGACGATAGGATACCTGTTAAGACATCACGGAATAACTTCAATGGTACTAGAGGGAGCTGTAGAGGGTAAAACTGTAGAGGAATACAGAGATTGGAATACATTCAGCAAGTAATTGAGGCGTAGGTTGCAAGTGCTACTCTGAGATGGAGAGGTTGCCACAGGAGTGAATATCGTGGCGGGCCGCATGAAACCACTCAGAAGACCGGCGACTCAAAAAAAAAAAACTAATTTTAAATATCGAGAGCTTTCCGTTAATGACATTATCACGAGTTAATAAAAGAACTTAAGCTAGTTCAAAGGTTGAGGGCGAGGAGCTAGGAGCGGAAGTGCCGGACAAGAAAATATTTACGTGCTCTGTTCAAAAAATTCCGTATCTTTGTCCACAAAATTTTCCCATCCTCACCTTTTACTTACTGTGCATTGTCTGCTTCGAAATACTCTCCTCCATAGGTAATACATCCCTCTCAACGAGACTTCCGGAGGCAGTCTTGGTACGCCTCTTGCTGGATCAAGCCAAGCGCCGACAGTGAATTTTCTTTTGTCTCTTCAATCGTTCCAAATCTTTACCCTTTCAAATGGGTTTTCAAAATTTTGGAAATAAAAAAAGTCCACAGGGGCCAGATCTGGAGGGTACGGAGGTTGAGGCAGCACAGGGATTTCGTTTTCTGTGCGGTAGTCACGCACCAGCTTGGCTGAGTGCGCGGGTGCTTTATCGTGAAGCAAGAGCCATGAATTGTCTTGCCACATTTCAGGCTGTTTCCTTCTGACATCTTCTGGCAGGAGTCGCTACACGTCTCGATAGTAACATCGATGAATAGTTTTCCCTTGTGTCCGAATACACGACGAACTAATCCTTCAAAGTCAAAGAAAACTATCACCGTGGCTTTGGCTTTTGAATTGATCTGAGGAACTTTTTCCGATCTTGGAGATCCTTTCCGTACTCACTGTGAAAATCAAACCTTGGTCTCAACATTAAAACAGTAGTCCCACGTCTCATCACCAGTTATCATTCCCCTGAGGAAAATCTCGTTCTCATTACATGAGTTATTGGAGGTCAAAGTGGCAGATTATTATATATCGCGTCAGGCCAGAAGTACTGCACGGTTACACGAAAAAACGGTAGCAGCACGCTTATAAATATATTTATTCATCTATGTCTTTGTTTATATCCGACATATACTATTCCTGAAGTAATTGGTTTAATACACTACTGGCCATTAAAATTGCTAAATCAAGAAGAAATGCAGATGATAAACGGGTATTCATTGGACAAATATATTATACTAGAACTGACATGTGATCACATTTTCACGCATTTGGGTGGATAGATCCTGAGAAATCAGTACCCAGAACAACCACCTCTGGCCGTAATAACAGCCTTGATACGCCTGGGCATTAAGTCAAACAGAGCTTGTATGGCGTGTACAGGTACAGCTGCCCATGCAGCTTCAACACGATACCACAGTTCATCAGGAGTAGTGACTGGCGTATTGTGACAAGCCAGTTGCTCGGCCACCATTGACCAGACATTTTCAGGTGGTGAGAGATCTGGAGAATGTGCTGTCCAGGGCAGCAGTCGAACATTTTCTGTATCCAGAAAGGCCCTACAGGACCTGTAACATGCGGTCTTGCATTATCCTGCTGAAATGTAGGGTTTGGAAGGGATCGAATGAAGGGTAGAGCCACGGGTCGTAACACATCTGAAATGTAACGTCCACTGCTGAGAGTGCCGTCAATGCGAATAAGAGATGACCGAGATGTATAACCAATGGTACCCCATACCATCACGCCGGGTGATGCCCCAGTATGGCGATGGCAAATACACGCTTCCAATATGCGTTCACTGCGATGTCGACAAACAGAACCTGGATTCATCCGAAAAAATGACGTTTTGCCCTTCGTGCACCGAGGTTCGTCGTTGAGTACACCATCGCAGGCGCTCCTGTTTGTGATGCAGCGTCAATGGTAACCGCAGCCATGGTCTACGAGCTGATACTCCATGCTGCTGCATACGTCGTCGAACTGTTCATGCAGATGGTTGTTGTCTTGCAAACGTCCCCATCTGTAGACTCAGGGATCGAGACATGGTTGCACGATCTGTTACAGCCATGCAAATAAGACGCACGTCATGTCGACGTGATACGAGACCGTTGGGATCCTGCACGGCCTTCTGTATTACCCTCCTGAACCCACCGATTCCATATTCTGCTAACAGTCATTGGATCTCGACCAACGCGAGCAGCAATGTCGCGATACGATAAACCGCAATCGTGATAGGCTACAATCCGACCTTTATCAAAGTCGGAAACGTGATGGTACGCATTTCTCCTCCTTACACGAGGCAATGCAACAACGTTTCACCAGGCAACGCCGGTCAATTGCTGTTTGTGTATGAGAAATCGACTGGAAACTTCCCTCATGTCAGCACGTTGTAGGTGTTGCCACCGGCGCCAACCTTGTGTGAATGCTCTGAAAAACTAATCATTTGCGTATCACAGCATCTTCTACCTGTTGGCTAAATTTCGCTTCTGTAGCATGTCGTCTTCGTGGCGTAGCAATTTTAATAGTCAGTAGTGTATTTTTCTGTGTTTTAAAAAGCAGAGAGACGCTAGGCTACTGGCCTACCTTCTGTTCTATCCCTTTGATACATGTTTATTTAATTTGTTTATGTATTTAATAATGTGTGTTAGAGCGTGTTTATGGTCCAGCCATAGAAGTATTTATTTAATTTCAAGTTATTTAAATGTAAATCCATTATTTTGAATGTGTTTCATTATGTTTGCAAATGTGCGTTGGCGTGAAGACATGGTGGGAGCACTCTAGCCAATCACCGCGCTCGTGAATGGGGAGACTGCATGGAAGTAGGAGAGGAGTACGGGAGAGGACACGAGAGAGTCTGGAACAGTACGGCGTGGAGGATGCACGGTCGCGAGAGAGACTTGGAGAATGTGGAGCGGTTTGCGCGTGGTCCCGATGGACAGAAATACTTCGGAGAGCGGACTTGTGAACTTGTGAGATTTCCGTGGCTTCTACAGTGAAGACGCAGTATGCATTTAGAAGTGAATATCTCGCGAGCTATGTTGCGTTCATAACTAATTGCGTGCAGTAGGAATCTATTGTTTCCCTGTTATTCAACTTATATTTTATTTAATTGCTGGACCATCGGTACCAATAAGTGTTTTGCAGAAATATACCACATTCTGACATTGTAATTCTGTCAGAGACAGCAAAGGACTTGGAAGAGCCGTTGAACGGAATGGACAGCCTATTGAAGGTAGGATACAAGATGAACATCAACAAAAGCAAAACAAGGATAATGGAATGTAGTCGAATTAAGTCGGGTGATGCTGAGCGAATTAGATTAGGAAATGAGACACTTAAAGTAGTAAAGGAGTTTTGCTATTTGGGGAGCAAAATAACTGATGATGGTCGAAGTAGAGAGGATATAAAATGTAGACTGGCAATGGCAAGGAAAGCGTTTCT
Organism: Schistocerca serialis cubense; assembly: GCF_023864345.2. NCBI lineage: Eukaryota > Metazoa > Arthropoda > Insecta > Orthoptera > Acrididae > Schistocerca > Schistocerca serialis. Next base: position 1,229,960,554 of record NC_064638.1, on the reverse strand, counting down.
GAAAAAGAGAAATTTGTTAACATCGAGTATAGATTGAAGTGTCAGGAAGTCGTTTCTGAAAGTATTTGTATGGAGTGTAGCCATGTATGGAAGTGAAACATGGACGGTTAACAGTTTGGACAAGAAGAGAATAGACGCTTTCGAAATGTGGTGTTACAGAAGAATGCTGAAGATTAGATGGGTAGATCACATAACTAATGAGGAGGTGTTGAATAAGATTGGGGAGAAGAGGAGTTTGTGGCACAACTTGACTAGAAGAAGGGATCGGTTGGTAGGACACATTCTGAGGCATCAAGGGATCACCAATTTAGTATTGGAGGGCAGCGTGGAAGGTGAAAATCGTAGAGGGAGACCAAGACACTAAACAGATTCAGAAGGATGTAGGCTGCAGTAAGTACTGGGAGATGAAGAAGCTTGCACAGGATAGAGTAGCATGGAGAGCTCTCTCAGGACTGAAGACCACAACAACAACCACAGTCTCAAAAGTACTTCTGCTATCGTACTCATCATTTAAAGACGTTAAGTCGGTAAGATAGTACCTGCAGATTTTATTTATTGCAATCATTTATTTATAAATTTCTACGTTACATTCGCGATTGCCGAGTGATAGGAACCTTCGACCATTCGAGTCATGTGTATATTCATGTTGTACACTGTAGACTCAGCAGTATTTGGCTTGTAATGTGGCAACTACGTATCACAGTCCCTAGATAACGAAACCTGCCAAAACTTTTAATATTTCAACTGAGTCGGAGGGTACGTAGTTGAGGGCCACCATCCCATCATTTATTTCGTACTTTTGAAAGCCCGCATTTGGGGGCTCGCCCCAGATATGAACCTGGGACCTCCTGCAAAGTAGTAATTCCTTTGCTCTCTGTTATTCAGCGTACTATACGAAGTGTAAAAACCTTTGCGAAACCAGATGAGATTTCAGTAGTTATGAACCTCTCACAAAACACAGTGTGATATCGGTTTTTTTTTCAAGTAGGTTTCTGGAAATAGTGAAATTACGCATTACGCTATCGATAGAGGTCCTAATCTATCAATCACGTTATGGCAATTTGCGTGGGGGCTCAGAGTCTAAATAAGTTTAGTGCAGGGAACAGTAGCGGTTGGAACACGTGGTAACTGGCAGCAGCTACATCAGGCGACTTCTCCAGTGGTGGATGCAGATCAGCAGCAATACGACGGCAGTGTCTTCGAGTACTCCAGGGCAGTCTTCAATGTCGACTTCCACCACAACCGACGGCATCACCATGGCAGAGGGAACCATCTCGGATCAGATACGTGCCTGCGCAAATAATGAGTTAGTGTATAACTGTGTTGTTCAAGCTCCATTTACAGATCTCGCGAATATAAAACAGTCACCTAATGTGTGTAATTCTGAATACGGGAATGAGCCGCTTAGTCCGAAATCAGACAGCGAAAGTGTAACTAGTAGGAATTCAGGCAAGGGGAATGAATGTGGGGGAGATATGATGCGTCAGCTAGTGCAAATGATCCAGGGATTGGGAAAAAGATGAATACAATAGAAAATAATATCAGTACAATTCGGACTGATATGGGTATAATGTGAACTAAAATACTTTCTGCTATGAAAGAGGAAGTTGAAAAAATTACGGGTAGCCTTGAAAAAGCAATCGATGTCCGAGTGGATATGGGGAAAACTACAGACGAAGTTGTCGTAGTAAAATCTAAAATAGAATCAATGGAAAAAGATCTTGGGGAAAAAAAAGGATAAGATACAGACAGAACTCGGGGGCAAGGTAAGCGACTGTATAAAAGCGCAAGATGCTCATATAAGCGATATAAATTTAGCAATTAGTGACACTGCCAATCGTGTAGGAAGTGGGCAAAATTAAAGATAAAATAGAGTCCAGTATCACTAGCGAAAATGTTTTTAAAAAACAAGTGCAACAGATGAAAAGTAATTTAAATTCGGTAGCCTCCCAACAGGTGACGACGGTTATAAATATCCCTTGGGCAAATACCGGATCTGTGAAATGTTACACAGATGACGGAAGATATCACCCAGTAAATTTCTTGGCTGCGTGTAGGGACGCTTTTGTTCACGGCATGTCGGACGAAGCGAAAATAAAATACGTTAAACGGCATTTGGAGGCAGACCCACAGTCTTGGGCAAATGTTAGATGTAGCTCGTGCGAATCGTACAAGGAGTTCGAAAAGTGTTTTTTGAATAAACTTCGGAGCGAGGCAAAACAGTTGCGGATCCAAAACGAATTTTTAAAAGGGACAAGTTACAGGTATGGGAATGGGACGATGAGGGATTTTTGCAAGCGCGAACTTGCGTGTGAAAAATCCGTTGGGATTCAAACGGAAATCATCACGTTAAAAAGGCGATTACTCGAAGATCTGCAGTGGGATCTTGTCCATAGTCCATGTGATTCCGTGGACAAATTTCAAGAATTTGTACAAAAATTAGAGAGGGCTTTGAAATTCAAACTTCAGAGCAAACTGGGTAGTAGTTATCAAAATGGTAATCCAGATAATCATCGCCAAAATAATAATCGTGAGACAAATCAATGGAATTCTCAGGGAGATAGTAGCTGGAATGAGCAGAATGGTCGGAGAACGAACAGGAGTGATAACTTACGTGAGCGAGGTCCAAGTAAAGAACGCAGATTTGATGGGGGAGATTCACGCGAAGTGCAACTGCGTAACAAGCAGTCGGGAAACATGTTCGCCACATCTCAAGTCCAGCTGATGAAAAGGACTGGAGATAATGGCTTCAAATGGCTCTGAGCACTATGGGACTTTACATCTGACGTCATCAGTCCCCTAGAACTACTTAAACTTAATTAACCCAAGGACATCACGAACATCCATGTCCGAGGCAGGATTCGAGCCTGCGACCGTAGCGGTCGCGCGATTCTAGACTGAAGCGCCTAGAACCGCACGGCCACACCAGCCGGCTGAAGATGGTGGTTTTTGTGCTTCAGGTGTACAACAAAGTCTTTCCCAGGTTGAGTACAACGCACAGAACGTTCAGAAAACCCTGCAAATAAGTCATAAATGTTCATCTCTGGGATGTTGTTCTACTCGTAAGTCACATTCGCAACCTGCTAAGGTCTTGGCGAACCATCGGGGACCCATTTTGTAGCTTTTTGGTAGATTCACACTGATAGCACGAAGTCTCGTCACTCCTCATGATTTTTACCAGAAAAGAACTGTCCGCGTTTCTCATTTCAGGCAAGTCGAGGTAAGCACCGAGAGTTGTTGCATTTGTCCAGAAGTCAAGGTCTGCGGGATAGATTTTGCACACACTTTTCTCTGGGGAATGTCTCGGTTAGTTAATTTACGGATGTTCAGCTCGTTGCTCCATTGCGATTTGTGACCCAACAGGGCTGACACACTGTAACGCCGGAAATGCATATACTCCTATTTCCATCTATTGTACTATTATTTTTTTTCCTTGTTTTGTTACCTCAAGATATGACATTTCTGTCTCTTTATATATTGTAATTGTTTTACTGTTTGTGTATACATATTTATGCACTCATGTCGATGTATAATTGGTTTGTTTCGTAAATATTATTTGTATATTTACGCTGGGTCTTGCCTAGGGAAAACTGCTATCGAACGATTACGTCGATAGGTCGTGTGACGAATCAAAGTGTGTAGGATCTTTGGGAGTGTTAACTCTGCCGCGTGGAGCGCGGGCAGAACAGTCGGAGTCTGGCGGGAGTAGCGAGTGGAGCAGGTGTGTTGTGTGACGCTCCCGCGAGTTGCCGCGCTTTCGGGGTTTGGCAGCATGTAATTGCGCTCGACTCGCGATGATAGTTTCTGACATGGTGTCGCGGACGGGAAGCATTAGCTGGCGCACATCAAGAGCCCGTTTCGCCTGGTGACCGTGTCGAGAAGAAGGCGCGCCAACATCCAGCTTCTGCAACAGCGACGGCCGAAAATGAGTGACTGTCGCCACCTCCTCGATCGACGGCTTCAAACCTTCAATCAACCAACAAGGAAGACTGGAAGCACGTAAAGTTTCAGAACTGTATGGCAGACCTCAGCTTTTCAAATTGTTCCGTTTGCCTCGCAAAATTACAGCAACTTAGCATGAACCTTTGTTGCTCATTGTCCCAATTGCATTGCCAAGCAGGGTTCCTTCCTTTTCCGAAATGAACCCGAGTATCGTTGAAATTCAAACGCCAGCATTAAAATAATATGATTAGATTTCACTGCTTTAATTTCAAAGTTCAGTAGCTGGCTACAATATTTAGGTTACACGAGCACAAATTTAGAGTGCGAGTTTTGTTAGCATATTTTAGCTTACCTGTGACTGCAGCTCAGCTTGGTACGTACTAAATTTTACTATTGTTAATAGTTCAGAATCAGTTAATTCAGGTTCAAAGTTAAATCTCTTGTTTCTAAATTGCGTAGAGTCAAGTTGCTTTTGAAATGATTGTTGAGGTAGTCCAAGACTAACCGTATTTTACTGGATTTCGATGTGCTTCAGAAAGAAAGCTCACTATTAACTTCAGTCACTAAATTAACTTTCGATTTTCCGGTTTTTTTAATTCTTTTGCTAAATTAAGTCAGAGTGTAGCGAAATTTATTACTTCTGACAAACTTTCAGTTTTCACACTACACGTGTCAACCTTCAGTTGCCACGCTTCTAGTGTTAATTATATGTGTAATAACCTTTCTTTTTCAGTTACTATAGTAATTGTCCTTAGGACTGGCGACCGTGATTTCCTCCAAATCACAAATATCTAATTACCGCTAGTTAATTGTTAACGTAACGGCCGCACATTTACTTTCTTTATTAACTTTATCCCTTTTCAAAATTAATTTCCACCAGTTTCATTTGCATTTGTCCTTACACGTGGCGACCTGGTGACAGGACAATCTTCGGATTTGAGGTTGTTCTGGACACGAATTTGGCATTGTGCAAATCTCGTAACAAAGTACTGGTTACGTACAGGCCGTTACGTCAGCCAGAATAAGTAGTGGGAGTAATCCTAATTACATTTGAGATTTGTCAGTTATATTGAAAATTATTAAAATGAGTGAACGCAACAATTGCCAAAATTTGGTAGACTTGGATACGGAACAATCGGTCGAACAGTGGGAAACGCGCACCGCGGTACCCATTGTTCAGGGGCAGGCGGCTAGCATGAAAGACGCGACCGCCGAAACGCAACAAAGAGCAGAAATGGAATTCGAAACTTTAGAAAATGTTTCGGAATCGGAAGCGAAAATCAAATCTGTACCCCTTGATGATGAATACGGGGGAACATATATAGAGGAACCAGCTACGGAAGTAAAACCGGTAGTCTCCGGGAATTTAACTGATTTATTGAATGTTTTGATTAATGAAATCAAGAGTCAATCGGTAGAAATTATAGCTCTGTCTGCCAAGCAAGAAGCTCAGTCTGAAAAAATTGAACGAAAGCTAGACAATCAGAACAAAGCTATTAATGTTGTTAACAACAATGTTGGAGTTGTTAATACCAAAGTTGATAAAATCAAAGAAGATATTGTTGTAATTAATACCGAAATCGGTAATCTTAAACAGGAAATGATAGGCGTTCAGGCGGAAATTGCGAGCATAAATACTCGTTTTGATTCCGAAACTAGCAGAATCGAGAAAAGTGTAGGAGAATCAGTTGCTCCGATCATCGAGAATAAGGTGACGGAACAAATTCAATTAGTGAAAAAAGAGGATCAAAAGAAGGTGGAAACTTTAAAGGCTTTAGTATCCGAAGTAGATACCAAAGTGACGAAGCAGGCTAATACCTGCGAAGAGAAAAAGAGGGAAGTGGAAACGCTTGCGACAACCACTTGCCAAGTAATTACGAGAGTGTCGGAATTAGAAAAGAAACTTGACGAAAAACAGAGCTATGTGCCCATCTGTGCACATAGTTCGGAGTTGTTGACGAAAGAGGAGCGGTTCGACCCCTTGAAAAAAGGCGGTATACACGCGACGGATTTCATTAAAAATTGTGAAAGAGTTTTACCCAGATCATGGACTAATGAGAGAAAAATTAATGCGGTTATTGATGCGCTGGCTGGTGATGCCAAGAGTTGGGGCTTAAACCTCGACATTACGAACCTGACTTTTGACGAGTTTAAAAATTTGTTTCTGGCTGAATACTGGTCAGAGCAAAAACAGCAAAGTGTCTGGCGCGAATTTGTCGTATCGAGGCCTTTCGATGCAAATTCGCGCGGTTCGATGACGGAGTTTTGTGAGGGCTGGATCCGCAAGTTGGAATATTTGCGTGATCGCCGCACGGAATCCGAAATAGTCTGGGAACTCTACAAGAAGCTTCCAGATGATACAAAACGCTACGTAGGAAGCAATTATAGGACAGTCAATGATTTCCTGGAAAGAGATGAGGACGAGGACAATTGGCGCAATAATCGCGACAGTGGTAGAGGCCGTGGTAACAACAACGGGTACCACCCCAACCATAACAACGATAACCATTGGAATAATGCATACCGCAGCAATGACAATAATGGTTCGGACCGTAATAACAATCGGTACAATGCAAATAATAACCGGAATGACGGAAACCAGTATCGTACTAACGTGATACGGGCCTCACAGAATAGTAATAACGCCAGAGGGTGTGATGAACCGCCTCAGCAGCATCCGGGGAGCGTATCTGCTGGGACGAGACAGGGAAACCATTAGCCGCGCCGGTGAGGGGCCGAGCGGGCGTGGAGAAATTTTGGCGGCCCAATAACAGGAGAAAACCCAGGTATCGTCATTATGAAAATTCCGTGTGGAATAATCAACGGCGGGAGAGTGTGCCAGTGTTAAGAGAAAAGAGTGCGCCCACAAGTAGTAGATCAGCTGTATACACGGCAGTAGAAAATACATTCGCTGTCAGTGAGAACAATTTAAGTAGTGTTCCGGAAATCGATCATAAAGTGGCAGCTGTAATACCCACAGCGGAACTGGAGATTTAGTTTAAGAATGATTCGCAATTGTTTAGAGAAGATCAGATGTCGGATAAAACGTCCGTCATTGAGCGAGGGGATGCAGAGAGGGATGAGGTCTGGTTAAGGCAGTTCGGTCGCTTATACGACGAACTAAGAGATTATAGGGGTCTGTATGGGAGAAGTGTTTATGGGGAGCGCGTGCAGTATTTGCCGCGTCTCGTCCCACAGGAAGATAGTATTTGTGAAGTGATTGAAAGTTCTGGCCCTAACCGGCAGACTTTACCAGAAATAGTTGATGTTAATGGGCAGCACGAGCAAGATTCGTCGTGTTTCGTCCCGCAGGAGTTAGATGTTGAAGGAGTAACGGAAAGTTCTGGCCCTAACCGGCAGACTTTACCGAAAGTTATAGTGGTAGAAGTAGCCGACCCATCCGACGCAAACCTCCAGTTTAAACATTGCGAGAGTATTAAGGGGAAAGATTACGAAAATTTTAGTGATAGCCGGACACAATTGGTAGAAAAGCACATAGATTTCAGCGTGTATGAGGTTAGAGCTGACGTTATGCGGTCAGACGGTAGCAGTGTGGGTTGCGCAGATCCAGAGGAAGTAATTTCAGATGCGACTGGGCACATTCCTCCAGGTAGATTGGCAGATGAGATCAATCTGACCAAAGAGGAATCAACGAAGGTGACAATTAGTGAATCGATAGCAAAGCAACACTCACTAGTTGACGAGTTACAGGAAAAGGTTTCGGTATTGGAGGCGAAGCTACAGACTAAGCCTCAGGACAAACGTGTTGAAATTAAAACTGTATGTGAACAGAGGCTGAAAAAGCCGCCAGATAAACCGGATTTAGGATCAAAGCTGGATGGTTTTTTCTGGAATGACCTGGATATAGACGAGGATTTACTGTGGGAAGATAAAGAAACAGTCGAGGACAAGTGTAGACAGATAGTAGTGTCTGTTAATATGCACGACCTACAACCAAACGTGTTGATTGACACCGGTGCAGAACTGAGTGCTGTATCTGGGAAAATATTTGAGTTACTGAAAGACAGACCTGGCATCGTAGTTATGCCAGTAACAGGAGTGAAAATTATCGGTGCTACTGGGAAGGCCAGTAAACCGGTCACAAAACAGATTTTTGTCAACTTCGAGATGTGTGGGGCACGATTTGAACAAGACTTTGTCGTCGTGCCAGACTTAACTACGGAAGTAATTATCGGGTTAGATTGGCTATTAAAGTACCGTGCAGTGATTAACTGCGAAAGCAAAACTTTGACATGTATGTCACTAGATAAAACAATGGTAGTTGGTTTTGACGAGGCAGGAGACGGTGTGCATAGGCAATACCAGCCTATACACATTGTTAACTGGCCGGATGACATTGACGTAGGAATGAGTTTGAACTGCCATAACATGAGGAATTTCGGCATTGACAAAAGTGTAGAAAGTGAATTGGAAGAGATAATCAAATTCCCTCCACGGATTAACATTAGTATTGGTGTGAAAAAAGATCGTTTGCGAGAAGTAATGAAGCTAAAAGCCGATGCTCGCATACGTCGTCATGACGCTAAAGCGCGTTTTGCTAAGTTTGCAATCGGAGACTTAGTACTTGTAAAAGCTCATGAGAAATCGAGCGAGATAGACCATGAAAACTCTAAATTTAAGTTTGTTTATAATGGACCATATAAAGTCATTGGTATGCCTCACACAAATGCTTACGGAATATTGTAGACTTGAAATTGTACCAACCTAGGATCGATTAATACCACACAATGGGTAATTTATACAGTATGTAAAATAGAGTGTAAGATTTAACGATTTGCTAGATTGCCATGCTTTTGACTGACCAAGGTCATTAAAGAAGTTGTAATTAATAAGTAATTAATTTTGATTAATCAATTTAATTTTAATCAATTTAATCATGATCTAATCAACTGAAAAATCCAAGCTGCTAGTTTAAGTTTTCAGCTGAGTCACAGTAGATTAAGGAATGTAAATATGATTTTGTAAATAGCTGTAAGATTTCATAAATATGTGATTTACTAGTCATTGCCGATGTACTTAGACGCTGTTTTAAGTTTCAGGCTAGTACATGCGGAATTGTCCCTGACTTAATTTAGCAAAAGAATTAATAACCGGAAAATCGAAAGTTAATTTAGTGACTGAAGTTAATAGTGAGCTTTCTTTCTGAAGCACATCGAAATTCAGTAAAATACAGTTAGTCTTGGACTACCTCAACAATCATTTCAAAACTACTTGAATCTACGCAATTTAGAAATAAGAGATTTAACTTTGATCTTGAATTAAATGATTCTGAACAATTAACAATAGTAAAATGTAGTACGTACCAAGCTGAGCTGCAGTCACAGGTAAGCTAAAATACGATAACAAAACCCGCACTCTTAATTTGTGCTTGTGTAATCTGAATATTGAAGCCAGCTATGAATACCTTTAAGATTAAAGCAGTGAAATGATGTTACTTTAATGCTGGCGTCTGAATTTCAACGACACTCGGGTTCATTCCGGAAAAGGAAGGGACCTTGCTTGGTAATGCAATTGGGACAATGAGCAACAAAGGTTCATGCTAAATTGCTGTAATTTTGCGAGGCAAATGGAACAAGATTAAAAGCTGAGGTCTGCCATACAGTTCTAAAACTTTACGTGCTTCCAGTCTTCCTTGTTGGTTGATTGAAGGTTTGAAGCCGTCGATCGAGGAGGTGGCGACAGTCACTCATTGTCGGCCGTCGCTGTTGCAGAAGCTGGATGTTGGCGCGCCTTCTTCTCGACACGGTCACCAGGCGAAACGGGCTCTTGATGTGCGCCAGCTAATGCTTCCCGTCCGCGACACCATGTCAGAAACTATCATCGCGAGTCGAGCGCAATTACATGCTGCCAAACCCCGAAAGCGCGGCAACTCGCGGGAGCGTCACACAACGCACCTGCTCCACTCGCTACTCCCGCCAGACTCTCACTCGCCCTTGTGACGGCGTTTCCAGAACGTCCGTTCCACTGAATTCTTTCGGAAAAACTCACTCCCGAGTAATCTCAAGGAGTCCATAAACACTATCACAGTGGATAACTCAACACTGTCCATCATCACACATGTACAAGCCTGAAACTTAAAACAGCGTCTAAGTACATCGGCAATGACTAGTAAAACACATATTCATGAAATCTTACAGCTAGTTACAAAATCATATTTACATTGCTTAATCTACTGTGACTCAGCTGAAAACTTAAACTAGCAGCTTGGATTTTTCAGTTGATTAGATCATGATTAAATTGATTAAAATTAAATTGATTAATCAAAATTAATTACTTATTAATTACAACTTCTTTAATGACCTTGGTCAGTCAAAAGCATGGCAATCTAGCAAACCTTAAATCTTACACTCTATATTTACATATTGTACAAATTACCCATTGTGTGGTATTAATCGATCCTAGGTTGGTACAATTTCAAGTCTACAATATTCCGTAAGCATTTGTGTGAGGCATACCAATGACTTTATATGGTCCATTATAAACAAACTTAAATTTAGAGTTTTCATGGTCTATCTCGCTCGATTTCTCATGAGCTTTTACAAGTACTAAGTCTCCGATTGCAAACTTAGCAAAACGCGCTTTAGCGTCATGACGACGTATGCGAGCATCGGCTTTTAGCTTCATTACTTCTCGCAAACGATCTTTTTTCACACCAATACTAATGTTAATCCGTGGAGGGAATTTGATTATCTCTTCCAATTCACTTTCTACACTTTTGTCAATGCCGAAATTCCTCATGTTATGGCAGTTCAAATTCATTCCTACATCAATGTCATCCGGCCAGTTAACAATGTGTATAGGCTGGTATTGCCTATGCACACAGTCTCCTGCCTCGTCAAAACTAACTACTATTGTTTTATCTTGTGACATACATGTCAAAGTTTTGCTTTCGCAGTTAATCACTGCACGGTACTTTAATAGCCAATCTAACCCGATAATTACTTCCGTAGTTAAGTCTGGCACGACGACAAAGTCTTGTTCAAATCGTGCCCCACACATCTCGAAGTGGACAAAAATCTGTTTTGTGACCGGTTTACTGGCCTTCCCAGTAGCACCGATAATTTTCACTCCTGTTACTGGCATAACTACGATGCCGGGTCTGTCTTTTTCAGTAACTCAAATATTTTCCCAGATACAACACTCAATTCTGCACCGGTGTCAATCAACACGTTTAGTTATAGGCCGTGCATATTAACAGACACTACTACCCGTCAACAACTTGTCCTCGACTGTTTCTTTATTTTCCCACAGTAAATCCTCGTCTATATCCAGGTCATTCCAGAAAAAACCATCCGGCTTTGATCCTAAATCCGGTTTATCTGGCGGCTTTTTCAGCCTCTTTTCACATACAGTTTTAATTTCAACACGTTTGTCCTGAGGCTTAGTCTCTAGCTTCGCCTCCAATACCGAAACCTTTTCCTGTAACTCGTCAACTAGTGAGTGTTGCTTTGCTATCAATTCACTAATTGTCACCTTCGTTGATTCCACTTTGGTCAGATTGATCTCATCTGCCAATCTACCTGGAGGAATGTGCCCAGTAGCATCTGAAATTACTTCCTCTGGATCTGCGCAACCCACACTGCTATCGTCTGACTGTATAATGTCAGCTCTAACCTCATACACGCTGTAATCTATGTGCTTTTCTACCAATAGTGTCCGGCTATCACTAAAATTTTCGTAATCTTTCTCCTTAATACTCTCGCAATGTTTAAACTGGAGGTTTGCGTCGGATGGGTCGGCTACTTCTACCATTACAACTTTCGGTAAAGTCTGCCGGTTAGGGCCAGAACTTTCCGTTACTACTTCAACATTCAACTCCTGCGGGACGAAACACGACGCATCTTGATCGTGCTCCCCATTAACATCAACTGTTTCTGGTAAAGTCTGCCGGTTAGGGCCAGAACTTTCTATCATTTCACAAATACTATCTTCCTGTGGGACGAGACGCGGCAAATACTGCACGCGCTCCCCATAAACACTTCTCCCATACAGACCCCTATAATCTCTTAGTTCGTCGTATAAGCGACCGAACTGCCTTAACCAGACCTCATCCCTCTCTGCATCCCCTCGCTCAATGACGGACGTTTTATCCGACATCTGATCTTCTCTCAACAATTGCGAATCATTCTTAAACTCAATCTCCAGTTCCACTGTGGGTGTTACAGCTGCCACTTTATAATCTATTTCCGGAACACTGCTTAAACTGTTCTCACTGACAGTGAATGTATTTTCTACTGCCGTGTCTACAGCTGATCTACTACTTGTGGGCGCACTCCTTTCTCCTAATACTGGCACACTCTCCCGCCGTTGATTATTCCATACGGAATTTCCATAACGACGACACCTCGGTTTTCTACTGTTATTGGGCCGCCAAAATTTCTCCACGCTCGGTCGGCCCCTCACCGGCGCGGCTAATGGTTTCCCTGTCTCGTCCCAGCAGCTACGCTCCCCGGATGCTGCTGAGGCGGCTGATCACACCCTCTGGCGTTATTACTATTCTGTGAAGCCCGTATCACGTTAGTGTGATACTGGTTTCCGTCATTCCTGTTATTATTTGCATTGTACCGATTGTTATTACGGTCCGAACCATTATTGTTATTGCTGCCATGGTTGCGGTATGCATTATTCCCATGGTTATCGTTGCTGTGGTTGCTGTGGTACCCGTTGTTGTTACCACGGCCTCTACCACTGTCGCGATTATTGCGCCAATTGTCCTCGTCCTCAACTCTTTCTAGGAAATCATTGATTGTCCTGTAATTGCTTCCTACGTAGCGTTTTGTATCATCTGGAAGCTTCTTGTAGAGTTCCCAGACTATTTCGGATTCCGTGCGGCGATCACGCAAATATTCCAACTTGCGGATCCAGCCCTCACAAAACTCCCTCATCGAACCGCGCGAATTCGCATCGAAAGGCCTCGATACGACAAATTCGCGCCAGACACTTTGCTGTTTTTGCTCTGACCAGTATTCAGCCAGAAACAAATTTTTAAACTCGTCAAAAGTCAGGATCGTAATGTCGAGGTTTAAGCCCCAACGCTTGGCATCACCAGCCAGCACATCAATAACCGCATTAATTTTTCTCTCATTAGTCCATGATCTGGGTAAAACTCTTTCACAATTTTTAATGAAATCCGTCGCGTGTATACCGCCTTTTTTCAAGGGGTCGAACCGCTCCTCTTTCGTCAACAATTCCGAACTATGTGCACAGATTGGCACATAGCTCTGTTTTTCGTCAAGTTTCTTTTCTAATTCCGACACTCTCGTAATTACTTGGCAAGTGGTTGTCGCAAGCGTTTCCACTTCCCTCTTTTTCTCTTCGCAGGTATTAGCCTGCTCCCTCACTTTAGTGTCTACTTCGGACACTAAAGCCTTTAAAGTTTCCACCTTCTGTTGATCCTCTTTTTTCACTAATTGAATTTGTTCCGTCACCTTATTCTCGATGATCGGAGCAACTGCTTCTCCTACACTTTTCTCGATTCTGCTGATTTCGGAATCAAAACGAGTATTTATGCTCGCAATTTCCGCCTGAACGCCTATCATTTCCTGTTTAAGATTACCGATTTCGGTATTAATTACAACAATATCTTCTTTGATTTTATCAACTTTTGTATTAACAACTCCAACATTGTTGTTAACAACATTAATAGCTTTGTTCTGATTGTCTAGCTTTCGTTCAATCTTTTCAGACTGAGCTTCTTGCTTGGCAGACAGAGCTATAATTTCTGCCGATTGACTCATGATTTCATTAATCAAAACATTCAATAAATCAGTTAAATTCCCGGAGACTACCGGTTTTACTTCCGTAGCTGGTTCCTCTATATATGTTCCCCCGTATTCATCATCAAGGGGTACAGATTTGATTTTCGCTTCCGATTCCGAAACATTTTCTAAAGTTTGGAATTCCATTTCTGCTCTTTGTTGCGTTTCGGCGGTCGCGTCTTTCATGCTAGCCGCCTGCCCCTGAACAATGGGAACCGCCGTGCGCGTCTCCCACTGTTCGACCGATTGTTCCGTATCCAAGTCTACCAAATTTTGGTAATTGTTGCCTTCACTCATTTTAATAATTTTCAATATAAATGACAAATCTCAAATGTAATTAGGATTACTCCCACTACTTATTCTCGCTGACGTAACGGCCTGTACGTAACCAGTACTTTGTTACGAGATTTGCACAATGCCAAATTCGTGTCCAGAACAACCTCAAAACCGAAGATTGTCCTGTCACCAGGTCGCCACGTGTATATGCGCGAGCTAGGCCGACTGTGCCGTACCTATTGCCATCACAACCATAGGGCATGGGGCAAATATGTAGCAGTATTTGAGAGAATTATGAACACCTTGAGACATGAATCGACGGGATTTTCTCCAGAGGAAATCCTGTTGGATGACAGAAGTAAAAGTTTAGTGGAAGAGATAATCAAATTCCCTCCACGGATTGACATTAGTATTGGTGTGAAAAAAGATCGTTTGCGAGAAGTAATGAAGCTTAAAGCCGATGCTCGCATACGTCGTCATGACGCTAAAGCGCGTTTTGCTAAGTTTGCGATCGGAGACTTAGTACTTGTAAAAGCTCATGAGAAATCGAGCGAGATAGACAATGAAATCTCTAAATTTAAGTTTGTTTATAATGGACCATATAAAGTCATTGGTATACCTCACACAAATGCTTATTGCTTAGAGTATCCAAGCTCTGGAAAGCTATTAGGTATACGAAATATAATAGATTTGAAATTGTACCAACCTAGGATCGATTAATACCACACAATGGGTAATTTGTACAATATGTAGATATAGAGTGTAAGATTTAACGATTTGCTAGATTGCCATGCTTTAGACTGACCAAGGTCATTAAAGAAGTTGTAATTAATAAGTAATTAATTTTGATTAATCAATTTAATTTTAATCAATTTAATCATGATCTAATCAACTGAAAAATCCAAGCTGCTAGTTTAAGTTTTCAGCTGAGTCACAGTAGATTAAGGAATGTAAATATGATTTTGTAAATAGCTGTAAGATTTCATAAATATGTGATTTACTAGTCATTGCCGATGTACTTAGACGCTGTTTTAAGTTTCAGGCTAGTACAAGGGTGTGATGATGGACAGTGTTGAGTTATCCACTGTGATAGTGTTTATGGACTCCTTGAGATTACTCGGGAGTGAGTTTTTCCTAAAGAATTCAGTGAAACGGACGTTCTGGAAACGCCGTCACAAGGGCGCAACAATACTGGCGAGGCGAGCCGCTGTCGGCTCTTGTGCCGCTGTTGCCTCTTGGGCCGCTGTCGGCATTCTTTGTACTTGCGAGTACGGAAGGCGGAATTGTTTTTCTTCCTGGACAGCTGAAAGAATTCTACTGTCAATATTTATGTTTTTTTCGATCTGATGTGTGTTATTTTCTTGTTTAGCGTTTAATGGACTCCCATGACGAGAATATTAATTATGAAAGGGTTATGTAAAAATGTGTATTCTATGTAATTAATTATTAATTTGCGTATTTTGATCTACCTGTTTTTGTGACCATGTACTCTGATTAATTTTGTAAATAGTATTCCATTTCATGATAGTGTTACGGATTTTGACGATTTTGGAATAGCTAAACCATTTTCTATATCTTCAATGAATTTTAATATGTTGTCAACCTGTTATATTTTGTGCAAGATGACAGAGTGGAATAAGATTAGGAGTGTCTCCACTCAATTATTATGGTCTAAAAATTGATTTATGATTAATTAGACGAATGCTAAATTTTGTTGATGTTTTGAGCATATGCATTTCCGCTGTTTCTTTTTTTGGACATTTTCTGAGTCTGTTTACGTTACACGAACATCCTCAGACAATGTGGGGCACGTGTAACGCCGGAAATGCATATCCTCCTATTTCTATCTATGGTACTATTATTTTTTTTCCTTGTTTGTTACCTGAATATATGACATTTTTGTGTCTATATATATTGTAATTGTTTTACTATTTGTATATATATATATTTATGCATTTATGTCGATGTATAATTGGTTTGTTTCGTAAATATTATTTGTATTTTTACGCTGGGTCTTGCCTAGGGAAAACTGCTATCGAACGATTACATCCATAGGTCGTGTGAAGAATCAAAGTTTGTAGGATCTTTGGTAGTGTTAACCCTGCCGCGTGGAGCGCGGGCAGAACAGTGAGAGTCTGGCGGGAGTAGCGAGTGGAGCAGGTGTGTTGTGTGACGCTCCCGCGAGTTGCCGCGCTTTCGGGGTTTGGCAGCATGTAATTGCGCTCGACTCGCGATGATAGTTTCTGACATGGTGTCGCGGACGGGAAGCACTAGCTGGCGCACATCAAGAGCCCGTTTCGCCTGGTGACCGTGTCGAGAAGAAGGCGCGCCAACATCCAGCTTCTGCAACAGCGACGGCCGACAATGAGTGACTGTCGCCGCCTCCTCGATCGACGGCTTCAGACCTTCAATCAACCAACAAGGAAGACTAAAAGCACGTAAAGTTTCAGAACTGTATGGCAGACCTCAGCTTTTCAAATTGTTCCATTTGCCTCGCAAAATTACAGCAACTTAGCATGAACCTTTGTTGCTCATTGTCCCAATTGCATTGCCAAGCAGGGTCCCTTCCTTTTCCGAAATGAGCCCGAGGGTCGTTGAAATTCAAACGCCAGCATCATTCGATTTCACTGCTTTAATTTCAAAGTTCAGCTGGCTACAATATTTAGGTTACACGAGCACAAATTAAGAGTGCGAGTTTTGTTAGCATATTTTAGCTTACCTGTGACTGCTGCTCAGCTTGGTACGTACTAAATTTTACTATTGTTAATTGTTCAGAATCAGTTAATTCAAGTTCAAAGTTAAATCTCTTGTTTCTAAATTGCATAGAGTCAAGTTGCTTTTGAAATGATTGTTGAGGTAGTCAAAGACTAACCGTATTTTACTGGATTTCGATGTGCTTAAGAAAGAAAGCTTCTTATTAATTTCAGTCACGAAATTAACTTTCAGTTTTCTGGTTTTATTAATTCTTCTGCTAAATTAAGTCAGAGTGTAGCGAAATTTATTACTTCTGACAAACTTTCAGTTTTCACACTACACGTGTCAACCTTCAGTTGCCACGCTTCTAGTGCTAATTATATGTGTAATAACCTTACTTTTTCAGTTACTATAGTAATTGTCCTTAGGACTGGCGACCGTGATTTCCTCCAAATCTCAAATATCTAATTACCGCTAGTTAATTGTTAACGTAACGGCCGCACATTTACTTTCTTTATTAACTTTATCCCTTTTCAAAATTAATTTCCACCAGTTTCATTTGCATTTGTCCTTTCATTTAGATGTAACCCTTTCCTCCCTCTTTACCGATAGATTAACTTCGGTGACGATTGCTTTTCCCAAATTTCCATTAGGTACACGCGGTTAATTTTTCACTGTCTTTAAGGTCGATAAGTGAGGGGGGAGGTTACACGTGGCGACCTCGTGACAGGACAATCTTGAAATTTGAGGTTGTTCTGGACACGAATTTTGCATTGTACAAATCTCGTAACAAAGTACTGGTTACGAAATGGTCGATACGTCAGCGAGAATATTAGTGTGAGGAATCCTAATTAGATTTGAGATTTGGCATTTATATTGAAAATTATTAAAATGAGTGAAGGCAACAATTACCAAAATTTGGTAGGCTTGGATAAGGAACAATCGGTCGAACAGTGGGAAACGCGCACCGCGGTACCCATTGTTCAGGGGCAGGCGGCTAGCATGAAAGACGCGACCGGCGAAACGCAACAAAGAGCAGAAATGGAATTCCAAACTTTAGAAAATGTTTCGGAATCAGAAGTGAAAATCAAATCTGAATCCCTTGATGACGAATACGGGGGGACAATTAAAGAGGAAGCCGCTACGGAAGTAAAACCGGTAGTTTCCGGGAATTTAACTGATTTATTGAACGTTTTGATTAACGAAATCAAGAGTCAATCGGTCAAGCAAGAAGCTCAGTCTGAAAAATTTGAACGGTTGCTAGACAATCAGAACAAAGCTATTAACGTTGTTAACAACAATGTTGGAGTTGTTAACACAAAAGTTGATAAAATCAAAGAAGATATTGTTGTAATTAATACCGAAATCGGTAATCTTAAACAGGAAATGATAGGCGTTCAGGCGGAAATTGCGAGCATAAATACTCGTTTTAATTCTGAAATTAGCAGAATCGAGAAAAGTGTAGGAGAATCAGTTGCTCCGATCATCGAGAATAAGGTGACGGAACAAATTCAATTAGTGAAAAAAGAGGATCAAAAGAAGGTGGAAACTTTAAAGGCTTTAGTATCCGAAGTAGATACCAAAGTGACGAAGCAGGCTAACACCTGCGAAGAGAAAAAGAGGGAAGTGGAAACGCTTGCGACAACCACTTGCCAAGTGATTACGAGGGTGTCGGAATTAGAAAGGAAACTTGACGAAAAACAGAGCTATGTGCCAATCTGTGCACATAGTTCGGAGTTGTTGACGAAAGAGGAGCGGTTCGACCCCTTGAAAAAAGGCGGTATACACCCGACGGATTTCATTAAAAATTGTGAAAGAGTTTTACCCAGATCATGGACTGATGAGAGAAAAATTAATGCGATTATTGATGTGTTGGCTGGTGATGCCAAGCGTTGGGGCTTAAACCTCAACATTACGAACCTGACTTTTTACGAATTTAAAAATTTGTTTCTGGCTGAATACTGGTCAGAGCAAAAACAGCAAAGTGTCTGGCGCGAATTTGTCGTATCGAGGGCTTTCGATGCGAATTCGCGCGGTTCGATGAAGGAGTTTTGTGAGGGCTGGATCCGCAAGTTGGAATATTTGCGTGACCGCCGCTCGGAATCCGAAATAGTCTGGGAACTCTACAAGAAGCTTCCAGATGATACAAAACGATACGTAGGAAGCAATTACAGGACAATCAATGATTTCCTGGAAAGAGTGGAGGACGAGGACAATTGGCGCAATAATCGCGACAGTGGCAGAGGCCGTGGTAACAACAATGGGTACCACAACTACGATAACCATGGGAATAATGCATACCGCAACCATGGCAGCAATAACAATAATGGTTCGGACCGTAATAACAATCGGTACAATGCAAATAATAACAGGAAAAACGGAAACCAGTATCATACTAGCGTGATACGGGCTTCGCGCAATAGTAATAACGCCAGAGGGTGTGATCAGCCGCCTCAGCAGCATCCGGGGACTATATCTGCTGGGACGAGACAGGGAAACCATTAGCCGCGCCGGTGAGGGGCCGACCGGGCGTGGAGAAATTTTGGCGGCCCAATAACAGTAGAAAACTCAGGTGTCGTCGTTATGAGAATTCCGTATGGAATAATCAACGGCGGGAGAGTGTGCCAGTGTTAAGAGAAAGGAGTGCGCCCACAAGTAGTAGATCAGCTGTATACACGGCAGTAGAAGGTACATTCACTGTCTGTGAGAACAATTTAAGTAGTGTTCCGGAAATCGATTATAAGGTGCCAGCTGTAATACCCACAGCGGAACTGGAGATTGAGTTTAAGAATGATTCGCAATTGTTGAGAGAAGATCAGATGTCGGATAAAACGTCCGTCATCGAGCGAGGAGATGCAGAGAGGGATGAGGTCTGGTTAAGGCAGTTCGGTCGCTTATACGACGAACTAAGAGATTATAGGGGTCTGTATGGGAGAAGTGTTTATGGGGAGCGCGTGCAGTATTTGCCGCGTCTCGTCCCACAGGAAGATAGTATTTGTGAAGTGATTGAAAGTTCTGGCCCTAACCGGCAGACTTTACCAGAAATAGTTGATGTTAATGGGCAGCACGAGCAAGATTCGTCGTGTTTCGTCCCGCAGGAGTTAGATGTTGAAGGAGTAACGGAAAGTTCTGGCCCTAACCGGCAGACTTTACCGAAAGTTATAGTGGTAGAAGTAGCCGACCCATCCGACGCAAACCTCCAGTTTAAACATTGCGAGAGTATTAAGGGGAAAGATTACGAAAATTTTAGTGATAGCCGGACACAATTGGTAGAAAAGCACATAGATTTCAGCGTGTATGAGGTTAGAGCTGACGTTATACGGTCAGACGATAGCAGTGTGGGTTGCGCAGATCCAGAGGAAGTAATTGCAGATACTACTGGGCACATGTCTCCAGGTAGATTGGCAGATGAGATCAATCTGATTAAAGAGGAATCAACGAAGGTGACAATTAGTGAATTGATAGCAAAGCTACACTCACTAGTTGACGAGTTACAGGAAAAGGTTTCGGTATTGGAGGCGACGCTACAGACTAAGCCTCAGGACAAACGTGTTGAAATAAAAACTGTATGTGAACAGAGGCTGAAAAAGCCGCCAGATAAACTGGATTTAGGATCAAAGCCGGATGGTTTTTTCTGGAATGACCTGGATATAGACGAGGATTTACTGTGGGAAAATAAAGAAACAGTCGAGGACAAGTGTAGACAGATAGTAGTGTCTTTTAATATGCACGACCTACAACTAAACGTGTTGATTGACACCGGTGCAGAATTGAGTGCTGTATCTGGGAAAATATTTGAGTTACTTAAAGACAGACCCGGCATCGTAGTTATGCCAGTAACAGGAGTGAAAATTATCGGTGCTACTGGGAAGGCCAGTAAACCGGTCACAAAACAGATTTTTGTCAACTTCGAGATATGTGGGGCACGATTTGAACAAGAGTTTGTCGTCGTGCCAGACTTAATTACGGAAGTAATTATCGGGTTAGATTGGCTATTAAAGTACCGTGCAGTGATTAACTGCGAAAGCAAAACGTTGACATGTACGTCCCAAGATAAAACAATAGTAGTTAGTTTTGACGAGGCAGGAGACGGTGTGCATAGGCAATACCAGCCTATACACATTATTAACTGGCCGGATGGTATTGACGTAGGTATGAATCTGAACTACTGTAATGTGAAGAATCTCGGCATTGACAATAATGTAGAAAGTGAATTGGAAAGTATTGTAGACGGTGTGTCAAACGTAACACACGAACAAAGACGAGGCCGACTTTCCCGTTCCTATTGCCATCACAACCATAGGGCATGGGGCAAATATGTAGCAGTATTTGAGAGAATTATGAACACCTTGAGACATGAATCTACGGGATTTTCTCCAGAGGAAATCCTGTTGGGTGACAGAAGTACAAGTTTAGTGGAAGAGATAATCAAATTCCCTCCACGGATTGACATTAGTATTGGTGTGAAAAAGGATCGTTTGCGAGAAGTAATGAAGCTAAAAGCCGATGCTCGCATACGTCGTCATGACACTAAAGCGCGTTTTGATTAATCAATTTAATTTTAATCAATTTAATCATGATCTAATCAACTGAAAAATCCAAGCTGCTAGTTTAAGTTTTCAGCTGAGTCACAGTAGATTAAGGAATGTAAATATGATTTTGTAAATAGCTGTAAGATTTCATAAATATGTGATTTACTAGTCATTGCCGATGTACTTAGACGCTGTTTTAAGTTTCAGGCTAGTACATGCGTGTGATGATGGACAGTGTTGAGTTATCCACTGTGATAGTGTTTATGGACGCCTTGAGATTACTCGGGAGTGAGTTTTTCCGAAAGAATTCAGTGGAACGGACGTTCTGGAAACGCCGTCACAAGGGCGAGTGAGAGTCTGGCGGGAGTAGCGAGTGGAGCAGGTGTGTTGTGTGACGCTCCCGCGAGTTGCCGCGCTTTCGGGGTTTGGCAGCATGTAATTGCGCTCGACTCGCGATGATAGTTTCTGACATGGTGTCGCGGACGGGAAGCATTAGCTGGCGCACATCAAGAGCCCGTTTCGCCTGGTGACCGTGTCGAGAAGAAGGCGCGCCAACATCCAGCTTCTGCAACAGCGACGGCCGACAATGAGTGACTGTCGCCACCTCCTCGATCGACGGCTTCAAACCTTCAATCAACCAACAAGGAAGACTGGAAGCACGTAAAGTTTCAGAACTGTATGGCAGACCTCAGCTTTTCAAATTGTTCCGTTTGCCTCGCAAAATTACAGCAACTTAGCATGAACCTTTGTTGCTCATTGTCCCAATTGCATTGCCAAGCAGGGTTCCTTCCTTTTCCGAAATGAACCCGAGTGTCGTTGAAATTCAAACGCCAGCATTAAAATAATATGATTAGATTTCACTGCTTTAATTTCAAAGTTCAGTAGCTGGCTACAATATTTAGGTTACACGAGCACAAATTTAGAGTGCGAGTTTTGTTAGCATATTTTAGCTTACCTGTGACTGCAGCTCAGCTTGGTACGTACTAAATTTTACTATTGTTAATAGTTCAGAATCAGTTAATTCAGGTTCAAAGTTAAATCTCTTGTTTCTAAATTGCGTAGAGTCAAGTTGCTTTTGAAATGATTGTTGAGGTAGTCCAAGACTAACCGTATTTTACTGGATTTCGATGTGCTTCAGAAAGAAAGCTCACTATTAACTTCAGTCACTAAATTAACTTTCGATTTTCCGGTTTTTTTAATTCTTTTGCTAAATTAAGTCAGAGTGTAGCGAAATTTATTACTTCTGACAAACTTTCAGTTTTCACACTACACGTGTCAACCTTCAGTTGCCACGCTTCTAGTGTTAATTATATGTGTAATAACCTTTCTTTTTCAGTTACTATAGTAATTGTCCTTAGGACTGGCGACCGTGATTTCCCCCAAATCTCAAATATCTAATTACTGCTAGTTAATTGTTAACGTAACGGCCGCACATTTACTTTCTTCATTAACTTTACCCCTTTTCAAAATTAATTTCCACCAGTTTCATTTGCATTTTTCCTTTCATTTAGATGTAACCCTTTCCTCCCTCTTTACCGACAGATTAACTTCGGTGACGATTGCTTTTCCCAAATTTCCATTAGGTGCACGCGGTTTAATTTCTCACTGTATTAAGGTCGATAAGTGAGGGGGGAGGTTACACGTGGCGACCGTGATTTCCTCCAAATCTCAAATATCTAATTACCGCTAGTTAATTGTTAACGTAACGGCCGCACATTTACTTTCTTTATTAACTTTATCCCTTTTCAAAATTAATTTCCACCAGTTTCATTTGCATTTGTCCTTTCATTTAGATGTAACCCTTTCCTCCCTCTTTACCGATAGATTAACTTCGGTGACGATTGCTTTTCCCAAATTTCCATTAGGTACACGCGGTTAATTTTTCACTGTCTTTAAGGTCGATAAGTGAGGGGGGAGGTTACAACACTACTTAACATACCTGCTCACAACCCACTGGTCGAATGCACGTACGTTTTTTGCAAGTTGTGGTTCCGGCTGCCACCGTAGTTACTGCGCTAACGCCGCTTGTACACCAAGAACAAAACCAGTCTCCGCGCTTTCTGTGCCGGCACTGTATCTGGCACGTCGGATGGAATAATTCTGTCAGGCTTGCTCTCCCAAGGCTATCAGTAGTTCTGACGGAATGTTGTCTACTCCACGAACCTTGTTTCAACTTATTTTGGTGCAGTGTCAAATTGTCGCAGTATCATTCTCCCGTCTCATTTTCGTCTACTTCCTCTTCCCTTCGTATAAGGTCTTCATTTCCTTTTTAGAACCCCTCTACATATCGCTTCCTCTTTTGAGCTTTTCCTTTTTTGCTACCCATCTGATCTCTTGATGTTCATACAGATGGCTGTCTTTTCTCCAAAGGCTTCTTTAATCTACCCATAGGCGGCAGTCTCGATTTTCCCCTAGTTTTTCAAGGTTCTGCAGCCCTGCATTTCCCCATTAGCGGTTCTTGCCTAACCATTTTGCACTTCTACCATTCTTTACACGTCTTTATTTCTTGTTGGCTGCTTCATTTGCTGCGTTTTTATATTTGAGGAGCAACCAATCAAAACGTATGTTGTCCAGCTGTGGACAAAATTAAATTTCATGTAGTTTCCGGTGGTATTTTACGTTCTCTACGTGACCCATCAATCTGATCGCGTCTATCTTTATGTTTTAACACCGAAAAATTATCTTAAAAATGAGCCGTTAAAACAAATCATGTATTGTCCACATGATCGAATGAATCAGAATGTATGATGTCCACCATTTACGTTTCAGTTTGCTTTTGTTCCATCTACTTTGGCAGTACTGTCGAGCTTAACTTTTGCGAAAGCTTGCGGCTGTTCAAAGCATTAGTCGGCATTCTTGCCTTCTCGTATTGTTTGACATCGTTTTAGCAAAATCGCTTTAGCAAAATCTTTATTGTTAGTACTGCATAGCAGCAGTATTCTGTTGTGTTTTGTGTGTACTGCCTCCAATAGATTTCGAAGAGGAAAGTGTGACTGTAGGGGAGGAGCGTAAAGATTGTGGAACAAGAAAAAGAATTAAGAAGAAATCAAAAAGAGAAGTGGAAACTGAAATCAGGTAATCTTCTGTTTATATCCTCTTAGAAAAATAGTCTGTTTTCGTAACATTCATCACTAAATAATACCACGTTAAATAGCACTTCCTTATTCTTTTTGTCCTAGATATCGTGATAAGATCGTCATTTAATGAATTTTGATCTTCCTTGCCAACGCAGAGACAGTCGTTTTAATTGCTGCTATATCCCAGTAAACGTTCTATGTAGAACCAAAACAAATATGTTTTCTACACCAAATAAAAAACACGAAGATAAAAAAATATCGTATTCTCTCGATGTAAGCAGTCCAAAAAGTCGGCACATTCGCGGAGAAAGTGCCAATGTAAAACCAACAGCTGTCACAATGAAATATCACGTAAATTGGGGATTTAATACAGATTCGCAGTATTTTCCATTTTTAGTTTTTTCTTAATTAAGCGTATCTTTGTACCGATACTAAACAGCAAGTGATCCGACAGACGCTCGAACATTTGCAATTAATGTTCCAAAGTGCTAATCTGAACAAAGAACATAATTATTTCACAAAGTTAAGTAAGTAGCTATCGCATGCTAACATGGGATTTCGTAAATTGCAGGTGCTGCAATTTTCGGAAACTCTTCAATATTGGACAAACAGCATTAAATACCCATCACTTTGATTTGCAGCTCCATGTATTGGCCGTTCCTGCAGTTAAAATCTTTGGATGTGAGGTCCGCCAGTTATGTAGTAATTAACACACAAGTGATCCAGAAAATTCATGCACACCAAATGTAAAGGTATATACAAAAAGAAACAATCTGTTGTCTGAACTAAAAACGCACATAATTTTATAATCATTTAACAAAAATGTTCACATTGCAGAATAAATAAGAACGAAAACCCACTGATGATGGCACAATGGTGCCGAAACACTGAGAAAAACGGTGTTTTGCAGAACTGGCGGACCTCACATCCAACAATATCAAATACCATTGCGAAAGGAATTCCATCTAGGAGAGAACTGACAGATAAAAGAGAGCGTGATCATAAGACTGCAAAGTATGAAACTATAAGAAAACATGATGTAGAATTCAATGTTGAAAGCCACCAAAAGTCATTACAATAGGAACAAATGCCAAAGGTTGTATCTCTCGTGTTAATTAAATATAAACAAGTTTTTAAAATTATACAATCATTACCAACTGATTTCAAAGTTAAAAAATTATTGATCACCAGAATTTTATACTCCAAAATTCAATGTGGGTTTTGACTCCACTGCCAGTGGTAGATGCAGTTATTGCCTCAGCATGCGGCAAGTTAATGACTGAACTTCATGCTGATAGGCTGAAAGCTCGAGCTTTTCATAATTTAATGAAGCCGTTGCCCTATGGAAGTAAAACATCTTCATTTCACTCGCAGCAAGTCCAGCCTGTGGCAAAACTGAATATTGGAGAGGCATATTGGGCCCACCAAATTGCATTTTATAGTATATGTGTAACAAATATAGAAACCAGACACCCTGTTTTCTGTGTATAGAGTCAAATTCAAGATGAGGGCCATAAGAAATTGTATCAGCCATCACAGATTTTCTTTCTAAACATCCTGTGACTGGTTCATCATATCTCTCAGACAATTTGCTGATGAATGTGGTGACCAGAATAAAATTCAACATCTATTTCACGCTGTTCTATTCGGGCTTCTAAAAAGTTCTCCATCACATATAAGGGATGCGTAACTATATTTCACAGTTCGAGGGCATTCCTTTTTATTTTCAGACAGGGTCTTTGGACGAGTTGAGAGTATATTGCTCCAAATTCCAGAAGTTTTGAATCCAGAGAATAATCAAGTTGGTGAAACGCTGGTAATTGGAAAATTCTGGGAGCTTAAGAACTATAAATGACTCAAATGAATGGAAAAAGATAGATGGTATCAGTAAAGTAAGAAGAATAAGTTTGAAGAAGTCATAGCTGAAGAGAGTCAGTGATCAGGATATAAAATTTAGAACAGAAATTCGTTATTACTTCGATGACCCTTCTAAATCATTCACAACATTACCAAAACGTGGACATAAGATGTTCTCTGCTACTGAAAGAGCTATGTTACCGTTGTCAAACATAATAAAGGAAGAGAAAAGGGAAGATGTGAAGAAACTACTCACTTTAAGATCCAGCACGCAAAGGAAAGAAGAAGAACAACTTCATTTTTTTTCACGGACAGTAGCGGTTCCATGCAGCAGCTTCATCCCACAAGATATCGAATGTGGGTGTTTACAATAAGAACCAGGAATGGAGGAAGTTTATTTAATTCTGCCTGTAACAAATTATTGTATTGAAAAGTTTTTTAGTGAAATTTAGGGCTTTGTATCATTACTTCATGTAAATATTAATGTTACATTGTTCTAACTTTTTTAATTAACATAAAGCAATTGAAAATTGCTGTAAGTTAATAATTATTTTCAGGTATTAAAGTTAGTATGAATTAATGAAGACTTAATACCGAAAACCCATCAAAATATGTAATGTCCCAGGTGTCCGATCAAAACTTATGTTGTCCAAAACATAAACTGGATTTATAGCCGTCCCAATTAAAATTCGATTTCTTGCAAAGTAGGATCGAATTCAATATCCCAACATCTCTCTCTCTCTCTCTCTCTCTCTCTCTCCCTTTTCACACACACACACACAAAGGAAAAAAGAATCACTAACACCTCAAAATAACCGCCAGGAACACCTTCAACTGTTCCACTGTCAGCCATCTTGTTTTTACACCTTCAATTGTTCCACTGCCCGCCATGTTTGTTTTTACAGCTGGTAAAGCAGTGGAACAGTTACAGTTACAGTGACAGTGACAACTCAATATATAGTGGTTGACAGTGATGAAGATGATTAAAAGGAAAGCGTAAGTGAAACATCATGTAAATAGACACACATATAGTATTAAATAATTTCAGACATAGAAATAACAAGTTTTCAAATCGTAAGGTTGGCTTAAACAATTTGTCTACTTTAAGGTATAAGTGGTTGCAGATGACAAACTGTGCAAAAAAAACCATCACTATAGAAACAAAACACATCAGAAAAACCACACCATGTGGTAAAAAGGTATGAATTCGTAATTTATGTGTTTTTTCAAATATTTGTGATTACGATTTAAGAACTAATAGCTATATGTATACAAACAGCAAAGAACACACTTTATCTTTAACAGATGGAAAATAAAAGCCCACTGAAGATGCTGCAACTGCAGTGATACATGTTCGGGTTAAAAAACAAAAAACTTGTTTTGCTAAAGGCGGACCCTATCCAAAAACATACATACTGTCAAAGCAAACGTGGAAGAGAAGAGCTTCAAACCCAAGATGATTATGGAATGAACTGTGAAAACAGCATTAGTTTAGTAGACAGGAACTTTTCGATTTTCCTGAAAAATTTGAATCAACGGACACTATACGTTTTGATTAGTTGCTCCTCATTTTCTCCTTTCGTCAGATTGTACAGGACAGAAAGTTGCCTGTAACAGTATGAAATCCGCTCCACCGTTCCCTGTACTATGCCACCTAGGGTATTATTGCAGAAGCAGATTTATTGTCTGTCTTCTGTAAGTGCTTGAAGCTGTAGATGGCTGATCACGATATTTTGCTGACACCTACACAAGGTCGAAATGAAGCGCTGTCTCCTGATGCACACATCGGCAAAACTCACAAAGAGCGCCCTTGTTACTGCTGCGTAATACATTCGACGACGCTGGCATCGCTCGGTGCTAACGTGGCAGACCTCAGCCGAAGCCCTCACTGAACTGAGTGGCCGTTATTCTGCTGTCAACGCCGCCTGTGTGCCGAGCGCTACACACACACACACACAGGAGTTTATTTTCCCGGCTGCCCGAGGCGCCAGCAAGGAAAGGGGGCTCGGCTTGCTCTTGTCTGTTAACTCCGAGGCCAGGCGCTTCTTTCCTGCTCGCAAAGTGGCCGCGTTGTCAACAAGCGGACTTCGAGCAACAACAACAGCAGCAGCAGGGACGCTTGTACAGCGGAATCCGACAGGAAAGCACGCCACCAAAGGGCTTCTTCCCGTGTGAGCTCTTCTGATCGTATAGTGTTTGTCATTCGAGCCGTTTTCCTCTACCAAGCCACGATTCAGTCATCTTTAGTCTCAATGATCACCATAGCATTTGGAAACGCCGTTTACAAATATGCAGAACTGACCGTTAACAGCAAACTCCTTTCATTTTCATCTTGGTCTTCCTTTCGTCCCACTATGCAGTGCACCGTCTTTGCTTTTGTGTAAGCGTCTGAGCCTTTCGCTTTATTTACTCAATAATTTGTGCTATTAAAACTGAGTGACATGGCAGAATGGCTAAGAGATAGTACCCATATGAGGGGGGGGGGGGGGAGGGGGGCGGGCATCTGGGCCCAATTCCCTGTACAGATATCCAGATATAGGTTTTCTGAAGTTTGTCTAAATCGCACAAAGCAAATGCCGGAATGTTCACTCCCCGACTGTACCTCATATTCTGATCATCTTTCATTCGTTACTCAAATATCTACTTGAAGAATCTTTGTCATGTTGTAACATGTATCCAAAACAATAAAAAAGAAACAAATCACATACGCAAAACGTTGCATTGTGAAATAGCAACTTTTGCATAACAATTACACCAATGAAATCTTTTCGGTTCACAAGCCGCGTCACTTCGAATAAAACACTCGAGCTGTCTCCTCCAGCTGCATTCAGTCCACACGGTGGAGCAACTACAGTAGAGTCCCATTAATCCGAACTAATTGGGACCGGACCTTGTTCCATTTACCGTTTTGTTCGGAATAGCCGGAATTACAGTGGCGAGTTTCTGGAATGAAGTATACCAAGCAAATAAGTAGGTACACCATGTGACAAATGGGAAAAAGCGTGGGAACAATGGCTCACTCTCACTCCCTGCCCTTGTTGTTGTACATTGTTGAGATCTTTGTAGTGTCTGAGGTCAGTGCACTGCCAGTTGGCTCGCAAAGCGCTTGGTTATATTAGTTATCGATCGCTGGCACGCTGAACAGTTATATTGTATTCGTTCAGATGTAGTGGTGTACGTATTTTTATCGTGAATAAACGGAAACATACAACTTTAACGCGCGAAGAAAAACTGAATGCTTTGAAGCGGACAGACATTGGTGAGAATGTACGAGCTGCATTCAAGTTCTAAGGCCTCCGGTTTTTTTTCTCCGGATTGGAAAGAGATAGAAACATGCGCATTGTTTTAAAATGAGGCCGCATTCATTGTCAATACGTCCCAGAGATGGCAGCACCGTACGGCAGATGGAATTTTACCGCCAGCGGCGAGAATGAGAACTGTTTTAATTTCTTAAAGTGGCGACGTTTTCCTTACTTGAACAGCGTGCAATCATTCGTTTTCTGAATTTGCGTGGTGTGAAACCAATTGAAATTCATCCTCAGTTGAAGGAGACATGTGGTGATGGAGTTATGGATGTGTCGAAAGTGCGTTCGAGGGTGCGACAGTTTAATGAAGACAGAACATCGTGTGACAACAATCCGAAACAACCTCGGGCTCGCACAAGCCGGTCTGACGACATGATCGAGAAAGTGGAGAGAATTGTTTTGGGGGATCGCCGAATGACTGTTGAAAAGATCGCCTCCAGAGTTGGCATTTCTGTGGGTTCTGTGCACACAATCCTGCATGATGACCTGAAAATACGAAAAGTGTCATCCAGGTGGGTGCCACGAATGCTGACGGACGACCACATGGCTGCCCGTGTGGCATGTTGCCAAGCAATGTTGACGCGCAACGACAGCATGAATGGGACTTTCTTTTCGTTGGTTGTGACAAAGGATGAGACGTGGATGCCATTTTTCAATCCAGAAACAAAGCGCCAGTCAGCTCAATGGAAGCACGGCCAGATTCACCACCACCAAAAAAATTTCGGGTAACCGCCAGTGCTGAAAAAATGATGGTGTCCATGTTCTGGGACAGCGAGGGCGTAATCCTTACCCATTGCGATCCAAGGGCACCCTACGAAAATGTTTTGGAGAACAAATTCCTTCCTGCACTGCAACAAAAACGTCCGGGAAATGCTGCGCGTGTGCTGTTTCACCAAGACAATGCACCCGCACATCGAGCTAACGTTACGCAACAGTTTCTTCGTGATAAAAACTTTGAAATGATTCCTCATGCTCCCTACTCACCTGACCTGGCTCCTAGTGACTTTTGGCTTTTTCCAACAATGAAAGAGACTTTCCGTGGCAGCACATTCACCAGCCGTGCTGCTATTGCCTCAGCGATTTTCCAGTGGTCAAAACAGACTCCTAAAGAAGCCTTCGCCGCTGCCATGGAATCATGGCGTCAGCGTTGTGAAAAATGTGTACGTCTGCAGGGCGATTACGTCGAGAAGTAACGCCAGTTTCATCGATTTCGGGTGAGTAGATAATTAGAAAAAAAACTGGAGGCCTTAGAACTTGAATGCAC
This sequence comes from Schistocerca serialis cubense, assembly GCF_023864345.2. Lineage (NCBI taxonomy): Eukaryota > Metazoa > Arthropoda > Insecta > Orthoptera > Acrididae > Schistocerca > Schistocerca serialis. The sequence goes on along the minus strand of NC_064638.1, from coordinate 1,229,929,828 downwards.
CTCGTATATAAACCGGCAACGGAATTCCGTGTTGGTAAAGCAACTATTTGTGATTGGAAGAAGAACCGAGTGAAGCTTGAACAGTCCTGTGCGACGTCTTCGGGAAAAACACTAGAAATTCGACAGACTTGGGAACAGTCCCAGTTTGATAAAGTTGATAAATATCTTTTTCTTTGGTTTATGCAGGAAGGAGAAAGGGGAACTCCTTTGGGTGCAGCACTGGTTCAGGTGAAGGCTGTTGACCTGAACAAGTTAATGAACGATGACGAGACTTTCAGTGCGAGCACAGTTTGGTTGGACAGATTCAAAAAACGCCATGGAATCCGTCAGCTAACAATTACTGGAGAGAAGCTTTCTTCTGACCGTGATGCAGCGAAGGAATACTTGGGTGAATTTGAAAAAAAAAATGATAAGAGTGGGAAAGTATTCTCCCATAGAAATGTATAACGCTGAAGAGACTGGCCCTAATTTTAGGGCATTGCCAACAAAAAGCCTGGCATCAAAAGCGGAAGACCATGCCTCTGGTTTTAAAATGTGAAAAGATCGTGTTGTGACTTTATTAGCGTGCAGCAACGCTGCTGGTAATCACGAGCTGCCTTTAATGCTGACCAAAAAATCTGCTAGGCCCAGAGCTTTTAAAAACTGCAACATGAAGTCCCTGCCCGTATATTATCGCAACCAGAAAAAGCATGGATGGATGGTAAGCTGTTCAGAGAATGGTTTCACGGCCAGTTTGTTCCCTCTTTTCGACTGTTTTCCAAGGAAAATCATTTGTCTCCGCGTGCAATCCTTTTGATTGATAACGCGCCATCTCACCCCAGCAGTGAGGAATTATGTAATGGGAAAATTGTGGCGAAGTTTTTGCCGCCGAATGTTACACCACTTCTACAGCCGACGGACCATGGCGTACTACAAACATTAAAACTGATTTCCAGAAAACAATTTTTAAGAATGCTGAACCGAGATGATAACATTCCTTTAGTGGACAAAATAAAAAAGACCAATGTGAAGGATGTTGTTTATTGGACCGCAGATGCATGGCAGAATATTTCAGAAAATACTCTGAGAAAATCGTGGAGAAATCTGTGGACGCCTCTTTAATTTCAGGATTACCTAGTTCAAAATGAAGAGGAAAATCTACTATAAATGATACAGACAATCCCTGCATGTGAAGAAGCTAGTGAAGGAGCCGTAGATGAGTGGATGGCAGCGGATGGGGCGTGTGTGGAGAACCTTACTGACGCTGATTTAGTTGCAGCTGTGACTCAAGACCAGGAAGAAGTGGACTGCAGTGACGGAAGTGACAATGAGCCTGAAAGCGACAAAGGAGAGCTGGTCCTTAGAAGCTCTTGACCTGGCGCTACGTTACTTGGAGCAACAGGCCACTGCTGCTACACCTGCTGCTTCGATGTTTATGAGATGATGGCGCAACTATGCGTCATATAACAGACTGCCTCCATTACGTCAAAAAACAATGAGTTCTTGTCATCTAAAAAGTAGGGATAAAGTGTCCGCTGTATTTTAGTAAGTTTGACAGCTTTTCTTTCAGTGTTATGCATTGTTTAAACCTAATGTTTTCTTGCCAATTTTTCTAATACATGTTCACTGTACCGTGTAAACTAATATAGTGTGTATGTACAGCAGTTTACCGCACAGTTCTCCATACTTAACACTATCATTTTTCATGTTCGGATTAACCGAAGGTTCGGATTACCGGCGTTCGCTTTAGCGGAACTCTGCTGTATTAGCAAGATAGGGGTCGTATTGAAGAGACAAGGACTGAGATCGGTGTTCCGGCCCACCCCCGCAACAAGTGATATGTTACGCGCCGCTGAAGACAACTAGGTCTTCCATTTCCTGGCGTGTATGGTGTCCTCTGCGTTGTGCAGGACGTTCACAGCTTATCACACAAAGAGAACTTGAGCAGTTGCCCGTGACACAACATGGCCTTAGAAAACGGGCATGTAATAATACGTGAAAGGACGAGAGTTTTGGCTCAATTACTATAATACTGGGATTCTGTTATCAAAAAAGCGAACGAAATTATAATAAACAGCAACAAATTTAACAGGGACCAGGCGTACATATTTAGTAGGGCACGCGGACGGGCTTTGGACATCGAGGAAAAACAGAGACGGAGGCCTGATGCTTGTAGGGATACGGCCGATCACGCCATGTGACTTCACTCGTTCCCGCATCGGGACGGACCTGCTAAGAGCTGCCCAACTTACCTACCGCGCATGCACACACACCAGCACACTCTGGAAGGTTCCACTCGCTGCCATTACATCTATATAAGCAGAACAGAACACTATGCAAGCCCTGGCGTCAGTGATTTTAACTCTTGATGACAATGGCGAAGACGGTATCGAAATATCGAGTGTCTTATTTGAAGTCAAGCGGCTTGTAAACCGAGATTTTATTTGAGGAAGTCACCGTATAAGATGTCAGACGCCAATAAATATAATAGCAAGCGTCATTCAGCACGAGAATTTAATTAGGAAGCAAAACATTTTAACGTATGTTTTACATCGATTTATTAATTTATTTTTTAAATTTTATTCGACGTAGATTTCAGGTCGAGAAAATGCTTTTCATCTCGTCTGGAATACGGCAAAATAAATCAACATCTTACAATATGCAACGAAGAATTAAGTAATGGTATGTGATGTTCATGATGTAACAAAAGTGAAATACGAATATTGGTAACCATAGTACTACTGAAACGCTTGACCTGAAACAGAAAGCCGCACAGGTAGCTTCCGACCACTGTGCGAATACAGTGCACGCATTTTTTCATGGCTTCATTTGGTCACTAATAAGAATACAACTATTATTGTTTACATTTTTTACTTATTTTTTCCGTTTCCGGCATATTTCATCTTCAGGACACCATATAAAAGTATTAACACACAGTACTGTGTCACAAGAATTCTATCTTAACGGTATCTGTCGTTAATGTATCATTTAGACATCTGCGGAACACTTGTGGTTTGTAACCAAACAGTGCTGTGCAAAGGCTGAAGTTTGATTTCTGCAGTTTCCGACAGTTGTAATGCTTTTCCCGTCTAGTGTACTCAGATCTCCCTGTTCCTTTTCAATGTAATGCGAACCACACTCTTGACTAGTGGTGTTATACACGCCTCTTTTATTCGCGGGAAAGTGTGTGTCATTGTAGTTAACCCCGTTGTTACGTATTGTCTTCGTGGAGCAACAGGCAATGCAGCCATTTTAGCATTTATTTGCTTGGTGCTGTTTATCTAGTAACCCAGCCCTATCTATAAATGTTATAAGATAAATTCTTCCGCCACGTCTTTCAATCTGTATTTGAAGGCTAATCTAAGGAACCACTGTAGGGACTGTCATACTGTTTTCACTAATACATTTACGAGGAAGGTTTGTGCATATCACTAAATGTTATAAAGAAGTAGTCCAGCCATAGAATCTTGGTGCTACCCATGCGAAGACGGGACGGGTCGTTAGTATTGTTACAAAGTATTGGAAGTCAAAGTCTCAAACATTTCGAGAGATACCTTCCAAGAATTATACCGTTACCTTCCAAGAAAACTTCTGTAACGACCGAGACACGAAACGTTATGCAATAGAAAATGAAGACAGAGCCTGGCGCGACTGTTAGTGAGATTAGAACTACAAGTAGGGTCTAATTCAGCAGTACAAAATGGTATACAGGGTGAGTCACCTAACGTTACCGCTGGATATATTTCGTAAACCACATCAAATATTGACGAATCGATTCCACAGACCGAACGTGAGGAGAGGGGCTAGTGTAATTGTTTAATACAAACCATACAAAAATGCACGGAAGTATGTTTTTTAACACAAACCTACGTATTTTTAAATGGAACCCCGTTAGTTTTGTTAGTACATCTGAACATATAAACAAATACGTAATCAGTGCCGTTTATTGCATTGTAAAATGTTAATTACATCCGGAGATACTGTAACCTAAAGTTGACGCTTGAAACCTCCGACGTTCAGTTGCGTGTTGTAACAAACACGGGCCACGGTCGGCGAGCAGCATCTGCAGGGACATGTTTACGATGACGACCGTGTTTACGAGTGTGGCTGTAGTGCACTGTTGTGGTTTGGTCTAGCTGTCGCAGTGTCCGCATGTAGCGCTTGCTGCTGTTGTTATTCTGCATTTGTCTCCGCACGCAGACCAACTGTAGTACACCGTGTTACCAGACGTGGTGGTGGTTAGTGTTTAACGTCCCGTCGACAACGAGGTCATTAGAGACGGAGCGCAAGCTCGGGTTAGGGAAGGATTGGGAAGGAAATCGGCCGTGCCCTTTCAAAGGAACCATCCCGGCATTTGCCTGAAACGATTTAGGGAAATCACGGAAAACCTAAATCTGGATGGCCGGAGACGGGATTGAACCGTCGTCCTCCCGAATGCGAGTCCAGTGTGCTAACCACTGCGCCACCTCGCTCGGTTTACCAGACGTCTGTGATAGTGTAGTGTTGTAGGAACTGTGCCCATGGTGTATTCGAACTCTGAAAAGGCGGAGATGATACTCATCTATGGCGAGTGTCGACGAAATGCAGCTGACGCCTGCAGGGTGTATGCAAAACGGTACCCGGACAGAGAGCATCCACATTGCAAAACATCTACCGCCAACTGTATGCAACGGGTATGGTCGTAGCACGCAAAGGGGTCTGTAACAGGCCCGTCACAGGAGAAGCGGGTGCAGTTGGTGAGTTAGCTGCTGTTGCCATGAACCCACACATGAGTACACGGGACATTGCGAGAGCCGGTGGACTGAGTCAAAGTAGTGTCATGCGCATACTGCATCGTCACCGCTTTCACCCGTTTCTTGTGTCGATACATCAGCAATTACGTGGTGATGACTTTAATCATCGAGTGCAATTCTGTCAATGGGCATCAACAGAGAATGCATTGCACTTCTACCTGTTTACCGATGAAGTGGGTTTCACAAACCACGGGGCAGTGAATCTACGGAACATGCATTACTGGTCTGTGGACAATCATCGCTGGCTCAGACAGGTAGAGCGACAGCGACCGTGGACTGTAAATGTATGGTGCGGAATCATTGGCGACCACATCATTGGTCCTCACTTCATTGCAGGGGCCCAAACAGCTGCAACATACATCGCGTTTCTACAGAATGATCTGCCAACGTTGCTCGAAAATGTCCCACTGGAAACGCGTCGACGTATGTGGTATCAGCATGATGGTGCACCTGCACATTCCGCAATTAACACTAGGCTGACCCTTGACAGGATGTTCGACGGGCGTTTCATAGGACGTGGAGGACGCATAAATTGGCCAGCCCGTTCTCCTGATCTTACGCCTCTGGACTTCTTTCTGTGGGGTACGTTAAAGGAGAATGTGTACCTTGATGTGCCTACAACCCCAGAGGATATGAAACAACGTATTGTGGCAGCCTGAAGCGACATTACACCAGATGTACTGCGGCGTGTACGACGTTCATTAGGCCAGAGATTGCAATTGTGTGCAGCAAATGATGGCCACCACACTGAACATCTATTGGCCTGACATGTCGGGACACACTCTATTCCACTCCGTAATTGAAAACGGAAACCACGTGTGTACGTGTACCTCACCCCTCATGGTACTGTACATGTGCGTCAGTGAAAAAGACCAATAAAAAGGTGTTAGCATGTGGACGTAATGTGCTGTTCCAGTCTCTTCTGTACCTAAGGTCCATCACTGTTTCCTTTGGATCCCTACGTAATTCGGTGCTCTCCGATACACACGATCGAACAGCAGAGCGTCAACTTTAGGTTACAATATCTCCGGATGTAATTAACATTTTACAATGCAACAAACGGCACTGATTACGTATTTGTTTATATGTTCAGATGTGCTAACAAAACTAACGGGGTTCCATTTAAAAAAACGTAGGTTTGTGTTAAGAAACATACTTCCGTGCATTTTTTTATGGTTTGTATTAACCAATTACACTAGCCCCTCTCCTCACGTTCGGTCTGTGGAATCGATTCGTCAGTATTTGATGTGGTTTACGAAATATATCCAGCGGTAATGTTAGGTGACTCATCCTGTATACTCCTCCTCTTACCTAATAATCAGAGGTCCGTGCGGATGCTATTCCGATCTGCACCGCATCTGCAAGTCACTTATCCGAGCCCGTGTCCTGTAGTCTGTTATTCGTACCCGCATATGCAGGTATTAAGGTATTTGGAAAATGAACCCGTATCCTGTAGTCTGTTATTCGTACCCGCATATGCAGGTATTAAGGTTTTTGGAAATTAAGTTGTTACGTACGCCGATGCTGTGGCGGTATCCGAGCATCCGGCTCGCATTTCCGCCTGCTGAACTCGGACATCTTAATTGACATTCCACGGCATACAGGCCGATCGCGACCACATTGTAATACACACAACATAACATGCCATATTATTGATGTGTTCCGGAAGTCACGTCTCCCGAAGGGCTGGAAAGACAACGTACATGCCATATTATTGATGTGTTCCGGAAGTCACGTCTCCCGAAGGGCTGGAAAGACAACGTATTCCATTTAGGCTTGCAAATTTTTAATTTCCTTGGCAATTATGGCGTTATGCCATTTTCCAACCTGAATAACTGGTGCCTTGTAACAGCATCAGTTAATAATGCATGACAATGGTTTAACTCCGAAATTTTAGATGCAAAATGAAAAACATGTACAGCTATAAGTGAAACATAACATCTTGTTAACAAGTCATACAGGTTGCGGACCCACGTTTCAAGAAGGATCTTCGCGCGAAACATTGGCTGTTTCCCTTGCATTTGTCGGAATAGTATTTAGATGAGGGAGCAACAGCTTGTTACTCAGCACTGAACTTGCATCACACATGGAAATATATTCACCTATCTCCTAATTCTGCAACGTTTCCCACCAACTGGCTGAAAAGTACGAACACCACACTGAGAGTTGGCAATACTCTCTTAGGATGTAAAGGTTGGCTACAGCGCGCATACACAAGCTCTGGAATCTAAGATATTGTTGTCGCCTCGCAGCGCACGGATTAACTAGCGGCAGTTTGGAAGGCCCGCCTGCTGTGGTGCGCACGTGTGTTGGGCGAGGATTTGTCGCCGAGCTGCCATACTGCTGTGTCCGCCAGCAGCGGCACAGGGTTTGGTAGTGACTTGATATTTTTTATAATTTGCAGCGCGCTTATTAATTTAAAGAAAAGGGTTTGTGTATGGGCGCAGCAGCAGACGGTAATTTTGATAATGATAGGAGTTGAATTCTTAAGGGGAAACCGTTGTTAGGTTAAGTATCGATTTTTGTCATTGCTTTCTTTTGTAATTGTCAGGGAATTGTTTCACCATGTATTCAATTGAGAAGTATTTCAGTCTGTCTGAAGAGTTTGATTAATTTGTAATATTGCATTAATGTCATTGGAGGCAGATTTACAAACGAAGCGATTGTTCAAAGAGCTTCTAGCATTTTGTTAATTGAATGAGAAAACAGAAATTTAAATGGCAAAGCCTTATCTTAAAACAGTTCTTTAGTTAGGCTGAAGGCCCAAAGAATCAGACACTTCAAGAGCAAACAAGTTAAATTCAAATCAGCTGAAGGCCTAACACTTAAAACTCCATAACATTAATTTTTTTTAAATACCAAAGGCCTTACGTGAAACAGTTCTTTGAACTAGGCTGAAGGCCTTAAGAGCAAAACAACTCAAACTCAAAATCGGCTGAAGGTCAAACACTTGAAAATTCAACATTAATATTTTTAAAATACCAAAGGTTTTATGTGAAACAGTTCTTTAAATCAGGCTGAGGGCCTAAAGAATCTTTTGCGTTAAGGACAGAGCACACTTAATTTTTAAAAAAATCGGCTAGACGCCGTACAAGTACAAACAAAAAGAACAAATAAAAAAAAAGACAGTACACCCAAGGTTGTTCAGATGTTCGAGGGTCGGCCTGCGTTTCAAACATTACGCTCACATAGGTGAGACAGGCAGTTGGGCCAAACATTCACGATTCGACGACAACCCAAACGACCGAGAGTCAACGAACCCACCGAAAAGATAACTTCCACTTCACCTGACTAGGGCACAACAGGGAGTTCAAAGGAACAACGTAGAAGATATTGGCGTCCAAACCAATCATACATGGAGCTGTCAAACTACACACCTTGCTGGACAGCAACAACACGATGAGGGAACTACACTGCCTGCAATTTACGTCAACGGCGAGGGCAGGTAACCGGAATGTTAACAGCCACAACGCAGAAGATTCCGCTGGTGCACTTCAGTTCAAATAACCAAATACAGTGAAACTCCACTGGAGGGTGGCTAGAATTTTCCAACTTGAAAACTGTGGTGTCACCGCCAGACACCACACTTGCTAGGTGGTAGCTTAAATCGGCCGCGGTCCATTTAGTACATGTCGGACCCGCGTGTCGCCACTGTGTAATCGCAGACCTAGCGCCACCACCAAGGCAGGTCTCGTGATACGAGAGAGCACTCGCCCCAGTTGTACGAGAACCTAGCTACCGACCAGATGTACGAAGCCTTTTCTCTCTCATTAGCCGAGAGACAGAATAGCCATCAGCTAAGTTAATGGCTACGAACTAGCAAGGCGCCATTAGCCATACAGTGATTGTACGTAAAGTCTCCTGTGTATAGTCAAGATCGATGTACCACAATGATATTAAAGATAAGTATTAATCAAGCTACGTACTTTTCTTCTTAGCATTAATTACGTAGCCTGTTCCAGTACTTCACGCCCGTCTGCGTTAGTCTAGCGTGCATTTTCGGCCATCTCAACTTCACGGTGTCGGCCCAGATACCGACACAACATTGGCGACGAGATAAAAGAGTTCTTTCTGATTGCTTACATTTAATTGTGTCATGGCTTCGCCACATTCTCCAGATGTACTGTCCGAATTTTATCGCTTGCAGAATCAGCAGACGCAGGCGTTATTGGATGCCCTTGGACAGCTCGTCCAGGGTCAACGTGCGCTGCAAACCGATGCGGCCGCCGCCGCTTCTTCGCTACCGCTGCCACTAAACGCTGTTGCACCTCCCTTTCGACCATACGTGGCAGCCGATGAGACCTGGCACGAGTGGTCTCGCCAGTTCAACTTTCATCTAGCAGCCTACAGAATTCAAGGTAAAGAGCGGCAGCCGTTTTTGCTTTCTTGTGTCGGTGTGTCCACATACCGTGTGATAGTGAAATTGTTTCCCCGACGAGACGTAGCAACTCTGTCCTACGAGGAAATTTTGTCTGCATTAGATGCCTATTTCAAAGAAACAGTTAATGTGGTTGCAAAACGGTATACGTTCTTTCGTACAAAACGTACGGCCGGTCAAACTAATAGGGAGTGGGTAGCAACATTTCAAGGACTTACTAGGGACTGTGCCTTTGAATGTGACTGTGGTCTTTCTTATTCAGATACAATGGTGCGTGATGCAATTGCACAGAACGTTTCTGATGTTCGCATACGGGAGCAAATTTTGAAACTAGTTAATCCCTCCCTTCAACAAGTGATAGACATATTGGATAGACAGGACACACTTGACTGTGCTCAGGAATCTTTTGAAACTTCGCCAGCCGTGTGTAACATTACCCGGCCCGCTGGACGCGCTGCGCGGCCCGGTAACCGGGCCTCGCGCACGTCCGCACAGCTGCCGCCGCGCGCTAAGCCACGTGTGCCGCGCCAGCCCACAAATGTAGTGAAATCGTGCCCGCGGTGTGCTACTAGACATTCGCGTGAACATTGCCCGTCACGCCAAGCTATTTGCTTTTTCTGCAATAAGAAAGGACATGTTCAAAGTGTTTGCCAGACAAAGCTCAGATCAGACAATCACACTCATTCAAGGCCCTTTGATTCGCGCCGGAATCGAACCAAGGACACTCAGGCTCGTGGACCTTCGCCTATGGACATTCATGTCGTTAATTCCGCTTCGTCCAGTGACACTTTCTCTAACAGTGACTGTGATCGTCCCACAAAAACTGTGCGTCGACGTCGCCGGAAATCACGTCAATTAGCCAGTGATTCTGTACCAGTGTCTGTTCCAATTGCACAAAACAGTCGCTCTTGTCGTCAGCAGAACAATAAACTTTTTGTGGACTTAGACTTTGAAGGCAAAGTGATACCATTCCAGCTCGATACCGGAGCTGCAGTTTCATTGCTCAATCACGACACGTACAAACAACTGGGCAAACCTCCGTTGCGTTCCGCAAATGTTAAGCTAACTACATATTCCGGACAGACAATTCCTGTGTTAGGACAGTGCAGCCTTCTTGCAACATACAAGGGACAAACAAAACTTGTGTCATTTTACGTTCTTCGTTCTTCTTCTGCAGTGAACTTGATTGGTCTAGATTTGTTTCAGTTGTTCAACATGTCTATTGTAAATCAGGTCCTCTCCGTGAATCAGACTGTGCCTACAGACCGTGTTTCTCGGCTGTGTGACGAATTTGCAGACATTTTTTCACCGGGCTTAGGTTGCGCTAAAAACTATGAAGCACATTTAGAACTGAAGGTAAACGCGCAACCGAAATTTTTCAGAGCGCGCAATGTTACCCACGCATTGCGTCAGGAGGGCGCAAGAACATTGCACAATGTAGAATCACAAGGTGTGAGTGCATGTGCGCAATGCCTCTTCTCTTTCAGCTCCGCTTCATCGCGTACGCCGTACAGGTGTTCCGTTCGTCTGGACGACGGAATGCGAACGCGCCTTTCGCCAGTTGAAATCGGCGTTGCTTTCTAATACTTGCCTTACGCCATTCGATCCCCAGAAACCCCTTTTGTTGATGGTAGATGCATCGGATTTCGGGATCGGTGCTGTGCTTGCGCACAAAGTTGGCTCCCATGATCGCCCTATTGCCTTTGCGTCCAAATTGCTCTCGTCTGCGCAAAGAAATTATTCACAGATAGAGAAAGAAGCTTTGGCTCTCGTGTTTGGTGTTACTAAGTTCCATGATTTCTTGTATGGTCGTCACTTTACCATCATCACAGACCACAAACCTTTGACATCGCTTTTTCATCCGAACAAGCCTGTACCTCCTCGTACAGCGCAGAAATTCATTCGCTGGTCTATTTTCCTCTCGCAGTACCGCTACGATATCTTGTATCGGTCCACTGCTAAGCACGGAAACGCCGATGCGTTGTCCCGTTTGCCTGTTGCTGAGGATAAAGCATTCGATTCTTCCGAACTTGCTTGCATGTTCATTGATTCGGAAACCGATGAAGTGGTCGAATCGTTTCCGATTGATATTCGTCGTGTCGCTACAGCCACAGCTGCTGACCCTGTCCTTGCTACTGTTTTACGTTTTGTTGCTACGCAATGGCCTTTGTCAAAGTCTCGGATCGAGGATCCGTTGGTTCGCCGATTTTTTGCTCACAAGGAGAGACTTTTTGTTCGACGTGGTGTTTTGTTGTTGCGTTCTGATAATGATCAGTCCAGAGTCGTGGTCCCACGTTCGTTACAGTCCTCTGTTTTACGGCTTCTTCACCAAGGACATTGGGGTATAGTGCGAACGAAGCAACTTGCTCGTCAGCACTGTACTTGGTTCGGAATCGATGCTGCGATTACGAATATGTGTTCTTCGTGCCCGGCGTGTGCCGAACAACAGTCCGCACCGCCGCGGAATGTCTTTGCATGGCCAAAAGCCACTTCCCCTTGGCAACGCTTGCACATTGATTTTGCTGGTCCCTTCTGGAATGCTCGATGGTTGGTCCTGGTCGATGCCTTCAGTAATTTTCCTTTTGTTGTCCGGATGTCTTCCACGACGTCCTCCGCCACCATCCAAGCGTTGTCTGCTATCTTTTGCATTGAAGGTCTTCCGCAGACTATTGTTTCCGACAATGGCCCACAATTCATGTCCGCAGAATTTCAGTCATTCTGCCAGGCCAATGGTATTCAACATCTGACATCCGCGCCGTTTTCGCCTCAGTCCAACGGTGCCGTTGAACGATTGGTCCGGACTTTCAAGTCACAGATGTTGAAATTGAAAGAGTCGCATTCTCGGGAGGACGCATTGTTGCTCTTTTTGTCTTCGTATCGCTCTCAGCCCCGCGATGGTCGCTCGCCGGCTGAGTTGCTCCACGGTCGTCCACATCGCACCTTGATGTCTTTGCTGCATCCGCCGCATCAGGTTCCTGTGCAGCGGCAGACTCCTGCTTTTGCTCCAGGCGACGTTGTATTTTATCGCAACTATCGAGGTTCACGGCGTTGGCTCGCAGGGCGCATTCTTCGCTGCCTCGGCCGCGCGATGTATTTGGTTTTGGGGGCCTCTGGTGAGGTGCGTCGGCATCTCAATCAGCTGCGCCTCTGTCGTCGCTCGGGTTCTGCCGCTCCCCGTCTGCTTTCAGCGACGGTGCCGTCCGGTCAGCGCCCTGGGGACCCATCTACTGGCTCGCCTCATCCCCAGGTGTTACCGACGATGCCTTCCATTTTGCCCCATGGCGACGCGCCGCCGCCGCCGCAGCAGCAGCAGCCGCCGCCGCCGCCGCTTGTTCTCCCGCCGGCGCCGCCCGCATTCGACGCTTCGTTGCAGCCGCCAAGCGCCTCCCAGGGTCACGCGCCGCCGATCGCTTCCCGTGACCAGCTGTCCTCCGCCATGGAACTCCCGCCCGCTCCGGACCACATGACGTCATCGCGCGTCGGCTACCCCGACGCAATGGAGGTTGATCCTTCGGTCCCTCCTGTCTCTTTACGGGCGCATACACCGCATGTTGACGTGCACCCTGGACTAGTTTTTCAGGCGTTTCCTAGCTCCCCTCGGACCGAATGGCCGGGTGCGGGTGGCACAGCCTCGCCTGTTGTTAGGCTCCCCACCTCATCGCATACGTCAACATGTGGTCCTCCCCACGGCGGGCGGAAGCCTTATCACACGACCGTTCGCCGATTTGCGGGGGAGGAATGTGGTGTCACCGCCAGACACCACACTTGCTAGGTGGTAGCTTAAATCGGCCGCGGTCCATTTAGTACATGTCGGACCCGCGTGTCGCCACTGTGTAATCGCAGACCTAGCGCCACCACCAAGGCAGGTCTCGTGATACGAGAGAGCACTCGCCCCAGTTGTACGAGAACCTAGCTACCGACCAGATGTACGAAGCCTTTTCTCTCTCATTAGCCGAGAGACAGAATAGCCATCAGCTAAGTTAATGGCTACGAACTAGCAAGGCGCCATTAGCCATACAGTGATTGTACGTAAAGTCTCCTGTGTATAGTCAAGATCGATGTACCACAATGATATTAAAGATAAGTATTAATCAAGCTACGTACTTTTCTTCTTAGCATTAATTACGTAGCCTGTTCCAGTACTTCACGCCCGTCTGCGTTAGTCTAGCGTGCATTTTCAGCCATCTCAACTTCACGGTGTCGGCCCAGATACCGACACAACAAAAACCACGTTGTTGCTCGCGGGAATATCCCAACAGCCGACAACGAACTCCAAAGGACACAGTGTGAACAGTCTTGATTTGCTGGTAGATTAAATCAAAACTCAACTTTCGTGTCGAGGGTCGGTGAGCCACGGACCTCGTAGCAATGGCAACAGCCCCACACACTGCGACACTGCGTAGAGGCCGCCAGCGGCCACGACCAAACTACGTCCTGCGGAGAATTCCTCGCTGCTCTAGGCCAACCGACCGATTGGTCGCACACCGCCCAGCTGGAAACTATAAGCGCCAAGTCAAAGATAGTGCAAGGTGCGAGTATCGATACACACCGCTGCTGCCACCCCCACAAGGAGAGGATAACAGTGAACCGTAAATTTATTTTCAAAATCATTTCTTAAAGAATTCACTTTATTTACTAGCGATTCATTAAGAACATTAACACATTTAATCACACTATGTGAGGGTGGAAGTAGTTGCCAGGGAGTAACTGATGAAAATGAAATTACCTTTAACAAATGGGAATTTTATTCATATAAGCCCTTTCAAAACAGATTTAAAATTTATAAGCAGGAAAGCACCCTCGAAATATCAAATTACAATTTTATTTAGAGGCAGAAAGAACAATATTGACAGTATGAGCCTGTAGTCACGACCGCTCACAACAACCTCTGAAAGACTACACTGGTGCAAATCTGCAACACACCAGATTAATTCAAACTAAAAATTTTAACAACTCACACAAACCCATTAACTATGCACCCCATGAGAGGGATGGAAATGGTACAAACACTCACACTAAGAAATTATTTGCCACCAAAAGTGCAATTTGTTTTTAAAAGGACTCTTACGGTGGAAGGGTGGCAACTTTGGTTCAAATGGTTCAAATGGCTCTGAGCACTATGCGACTTAACTTCTGAGGTCATCAGTCGCCTAGAACTTAGAACTAATTAAACCTACCTAACATAAGGACATCACACACATCCATGCCCGAGGCAGGATTCGAACCTGCGACCGTAGCGGTCGCTCGGTTCCAAACTGTAGCGCCTACAACCGCACGGCCACTCCGGCCGGCGAGGCAACTTTATAAAAATGACTATTTAAATGAAACCTATGAAATTCAGACTTACATAAAATGTACAACATACTCTATATTACACATATACGGCCTCGCAAGATGATAGGCAAGATAAAGACATATTTCAGGAATTCGGCCTTTACCTTATTTCTATAAATTCGTTAACACCGAATCCGACAAACATGACAGAGGTAGCTATTAACGTGTGGCAGGTTGACAGGGGGATTACTGAACAACCCGAACCGCCGATTGCTCTAACCCTCCCCAACTCAACAAGGGAAAAACGGACCACCCAATTCACAAATAACCACCTTCCCGCGGGTGGGCAAACGGACAAGAATGGTGGGACGACTCCAACACAAAGCGGCTGGTGACCTCACCAAGAAAACAAGTAGAATTTAACAAGTAAATGAAACAACATATCTCCAATCACTTAACTTCTAATAAACTGCGATTTCTGGCGAAGACCTGGCGCAGCACCCCCAACGCTCTCCCGAACCGTCCGCTGCCAGCCGCTTCATCGGACGCAGGAAGGCGCGCCGATCTCCCGTCTCACGCCGTCGCAGCTCGCCCCGTCCAGCCCGATGTCGTGGTTTCACTCCTGTTGCTCTCGTGTGAACCGCGAAGCCATTACCCCTTTTTATACGGCGCGGCCCACTGGAAACATTACTCCCCGGACGCACGACCACCGAAATAGTCTCGAAGATTATGGGGTGTGTCTCACAACTCTTCATGCAGTTCATGTCGGGTACGCTCAACTGGACTAGCTTCCAAGCCACTATCACACCGCTTTTCACACTACTACATGGATAATACACCACACCAGCCCCGAAACGCAGACTTAAACACAATCACACAGATCCTGTTTTGGAATGCCAACGGGATCGCAAGCAAAAAAGCCGAGATGGCCGCGTTCATGGAGCGAAAGGCTATCCGAATCGCTCTTGTGAACGAAACACTGCTTACGCCTCGCAAACAACTAAACTTCCCAGGTTATTGCGTCTGTCGTACCGACCGAGCGGATGGCAGGAGGGGAGGCGGCACGGCAATCATCATACACAGAGACATAGACCACACGAACATCGAGCTCCCAGCACTTGAAAGACTAGAGGCTACGGCCGTCAGGGTCAAGTTCAACGGAGTCAACACCACACTGGTATCGCTATACAATCCTCCTAATCACATAGTAACACGCGATATCAGCACAGTACTCAACATAGCACCGCGGGTAATAGCCGCTGGAGACCTCAACGCAAAACACCCTGACTGGAACTCACGAATACGAACCTCCAACGGCAAGAAACTGTACGAACACGCGCTAGGCCGAAACTACATTATACTTGGACCGGACGTTCCCACGTTCGTGCCTACACAGGCCCGACATAGGCCAGACGTGTTAGACATAGCCCTCATAAAGGGCATTACATGTACACTCAACCTAACGGTTGAAAACGATCTGGACTCAGACCACATGCCTGTAATACTGCACATGGAAGAGACACTGCAGGACATCGAACCACGCAGGATGCTCAACTACAAGCGTGCGAATTGGACACTGTTCAAGGAAACGCTTGATAGTTGCATTCCTGACACACACGAAATTAACAACACACAGCAAATTGATGAGGCTGTGGAGGCTCTCACAACTGCCGTCCAAGACGCAATGACTGACGCCATTCCATTTACAACACCAAGACAACACTCGACGGCCCTGCCCCAGGAAATCCTGGGCCTTATCTCAATGAGGAACCGCCTCAGGAGATACTGGCAGCGTACCAGGCGCCCGTTCTATAAACTGCACGGCAACAGACTCCAGGGCATAATACGGAATAAAATTCAAACATTCAGAAACGAACAATGGGGACAGAAACTCGCTGGGCTGGATACCACACGTCCTGGCGTGTGGCAGCTGGCCAGACACTTCACCAGGGAGAAACATTACATTCCCACGTTACAAGGACCAGACGGCTCAGCCTACTCCGCGACGGAGAAGACAGAGCTTATGGCCACAACACTTGCAGCGTCTTTCATGCCGAATCTGGTTCCTTCAGACCCAGCATTCACACTTGAAACGGACCAGGAGGTTACACGACTTGTAGCCCAGCCCTCGCGCAACGAAATAAGACGTGCTAGCACAAATGAAGTCACATGGGCTATCAAGCACACCAACGCTAGAAAAGCCCCTGGGCCTGATGGCATTCAAAACCGTGTCCTCCAGGAGTTCACGGATAAAGCCGTAGAATACCTCACACACCTAACGAATGCCATCCTGACACACCAACACTTCCCTGACTTTTGGAAGGCGGCCAAGGTCCTGATGTTCAGGAAGCCAGGGAAAGACCACTCCCTCCCACAAAATTACCGACCTATCAGTCTGCTGTGCTCGCTCAGCAAGATTGTTGAGAAGGTAATACTAAAACGTATCACTAGGCATTGCATCGCCAACGACACCCTAAGACCGGAGCAATTCGGCTTTAGGAATCACCACTCGACAACACAACAACTCCTCCGCGTAGTCGAACATATAACACACGGCTACAACATGAACAAAGCCACAGGGGCCGTGTTCCTAGACATCGAAAAGGCTTTCGATCGTCTCTGGCACAACGGACTCATACGCAAACTAAGCGAAACTGGTTTCCCGGACGGACTCGTGCGTCTCATACACTCATATCTCACGAACAGATGTTTCAACACTAACGTGCAGGATAAACAATCAACACAACACGGTATCCAAGCTGGAGTACCCCAAGGAAGCATCCTAGGGCCCATCTTGTTTAACCTGTACATTAATGACTTCCCAGCGACACGAAACACGACGTTAGCCGTCTACGCGGATGACACAGCCATCCTCGCGCAAGACTGGAAACCGTCGAACATCAACTCACGAATACAGACAGCACTCAGAACAGCTGAGCCTTGGCTGGAGCGATGGCGTATTAAAGTAAACGTCGACAAGTGCGAAGCAGTTCTGTTCACACGCAGACCGAAACTACTGCGCAAACACCAACACTGTAGACCGATAACACTACATACACGCCCAATACGTTTCCGAGAGAAAGTCAGATACCTTGGTGTCTGGCTGGACCGGAAACTTACATGGGGGGACCACATCGAATACGTTGCCAACCGAGCGCACGCGAGGCTCAAACAGCTCTACCCAATGCTCAACAGGACAAGCACACTGAATAGGAGGGTGTCGAGGTCCTTATACATGACACTGATTAGACCTGTGATGACGTACGCGGCTCCCGTCTGGGGATATGCAGCTCCCACACGACTGCGCCGCCTGCAGATCATACAGAACAAGGTGCTACGAATCATCAGCAATGCTCCACGCTACACACGCACCGTGGATCTTCACCATGAATACCGCCTTGATACCCTCAAGGAAGTATTCAAGAAACACGCCACACGACTATACAGGAACTCGAGACACTCGAACAATCCTTTCATCCTCACTCTGGGAAACTACGATCACAACCACAGGTGGAAACACAAGCGGCCAAAGACACTGCTAGCTAGGGCATAACCACCTATGGTAAACTAACATACGCAAACAGCGACAAACGCCGGTAAGCCCCTGCATATCAGCAACACTGACTGGCAACTACCAGCTGCTATTAGAGCCAACCAACAGGCCACAGCAGGGACACCGACGAGCTCGCCCACAGACGCACGAACAATCTGCCAACACTCCCTCACACTGTGCCTCCGGTATATGACCTATCGGACACAAGACCGAAAACAAACCTAACTGTTGCAGGTTGCAGGACGCTGAACGAGGACTCTGTACCAGCACCCAGCGCCAGCCGCCGAGCAGCACAAACGCACAACGTCAAGGTATCGACATGCATGATACCCACTACTAACAAAGCCTATCCTTACACAACCTATCGCAGGCAGCAAGACAACCGCTACTGCTCTTGCCGCCCGACCTAACTTTCGCAGAGGTTTTTTTCCCTTGGCTCTTGCTTTGGCACTTTTTTTCCTCTGCCCTTCAAACCGCTACCCTTCGTCAGATTTCGACCAATCTATCTCCAGATGAGCGCGTATTAATGGTTAATCCTAACCAGACGTACGCAGACATCGCAGTACCCACATCCTGCGACACCTCACTTTAGTGAATACTAACCCTTATGCAGAGATGGTAGTAGACCTTTTGTGTTGGCCATCATGCCGGTGTGGGCGTGGAGGGGCTCCACCTCTTTAAAAAAAAAAATGGACTCATGTGGGGACCTCACATGCGCCGACGCTCAACGTGGACAAGTCATCTCGTGTCTCAGTGAGCGACCGACCAACCGACCGATCCAACCGCCAATGACCGTTGCCCGAGCAACTCGAGCAGACTGGCGGCCTAACGCGCAGACTCAGATGCAGGAACTCACCCCGACCGGGCGACCACTAGCTGAGTTCCGTTACTGGCGGAGTGGCAAGACTCTCATTTTCTGGCTTAAAGTTTGAGCCAAACGACAGACATACTCGCACTCCGACGACAGACAGGCACTAACTGCCGCACAAATGCGAACGAGAGACAGGCCAGCAACTGGTGACGTGAGACTGACCTAGCCTCATTCCGATTGACCAACTGCTGACAGACTGCCTTCCTCCCGAGCTCATAGTGCCCCTTAGGCCGGTATTACACTATCAAATTTCTTTGTCAAGGATTTTATCAAAGATGTGATCAAATATTCCGTCAAATATATTTGACAAAGATCTTTGACGTAGCGCTAGAAGGGGTATTTCACTGTCATTAAATTTTTCGTCGAAGTTCAAGATGGCTGACAACAGCTTGTTATTAACCTCAGCAGTTGCACGTACCGCAATTGCATTGTGTGCACATGCGGAAAAGAAGTGGGGGAAAAAAGGAACCATACATACCATAAATTCCTGGGATTACAACTTGATAATAAATTCAGTTGGGAGGAGCACACCACAGAACTGCAGAAACGCTTTAACAAATCTGTATTTGCAATTCGAGTGTTAACAGACATAGACAACATAAAAATGAAAAAGCTTGCATACTTTGTCTACTTTCATTCCATAATGTCATGTGGTATAATATTTTGGGGCAACTCTTTGAGTCCAACAAAAGTTTTCAGAGTCCAAAAGCGTGTAATACGTATTATTTGTGGAGTAAATTCACGGACGTCCTGCAGAAACCTCTTCAAAGAACTGGGTATACTAACTACTGCCACTCAGTATATTTACTCCTTAATGAAATTTGTCTTTTTCCAACAAACAACTCAGTTCATACATACAATACCACGAACAAAAGTGATCTGCGCAAGGACTTAAAAGCACTTACTTTAGTTCAAAAATGGGTCCACTACTCAGGAACACTCATCTTAAATAATTTGCCAGCAAACATAAAAAATTTAGTTACAAATTAAGGAGCCTGAAAGACTTACTAGTGGCCAACTCCTTCTACTCCACTGACGAAATTTTTAATAGAAACAAATGATGTATTGTATTTATTCATACTATTAGTGTTGTTATTTCAGCTTAAAAAAAATCGACATGTTCCACATCCACGAGGATCTCCTCAGCACGGATCTATGGAACGTAAAGCTAATCTAATTTGGGTGAAGCCGTGGGTTTTACGACGACACCATAAAAGCATTCAACAAAACTTGTTGCGTGAGCTTACAGTGGAAGACGTCAAGTCGTACATCAATTACTTAAGAATGGATGAGCATACATTTCTGTATGTGCTCAGTGAAGTGCACCCTGATATCACAAAGCACAATATTCAGTTAAGAACTGCTACATCTTCAGAAGACAGGCTCACTGTAACACTCCGATTCCTTGCTACAGGAGAGGGTTACGTTAGGTTACGTTAGGTTAGGTTAGGTCAGGTCTCCAATCTTCTTAATCTGTTTTTGTATTCAGGGTGCCTCACGTTGTAAAGCGCCCCATCAGCTTCATACATCTCTATTAATTTTGTAGTTGTCAGCACACACCAATTGTATTTACCGCCAATGTTTATAAAAACACTACAGACGACAGAACGCTGCAGCGATGCTAGCGCTCCATGTGGTAACATTTCACGTTGCAGTGAACAGAAGACAAGCGATTTCTTTGATCAAATCTACAGCGAGGCCCTAGATATGATCAAATATTGGACGACATTTGGCAAAGTTCCTATTACACCATCAAACATCTTTGACAAAGATTTTTGACAAAGATATTTGACAAAGAAATTTGATAGTGTAATACCGGCCTTAAATGCACGTGAACAGGCAACTTTTCCCCCTTTCCCACCAGAGGGAGACACCAAAGCTGCGATTACCACAGCGGCGCCACCGCCAGAAACGGAAGGCAACTGCTTTACACTACACGCTGCGGCGCGCTTTTCAAAACAGCCAATATTACCACGGCTCTAACAGCATAATCGCCATAACCGCGGGAGACTAAACACAGAAATGGAAATGGAAATGTCGTGGGGCTAGGGCCTCCCGTCGGGTAGACCGTTCGCCTGGTGCAGGTCTTTCGATTTGACGCCACTTCGGCAACCTGCGCGTCGCTGGGGATGAAATGATGATGATTAAGACAACACAACACCCAGTCCCTGAGCGGAGAAAATTTCCGACCCAGCCGGGAATCGAACCTGGGCCCTTAGGATTGACAGTCTGTCACGCTGACCACTCAGCTACCGGGGCGGACACTAAACACAAAATCGCAACGAAGGTTTATGTGGTGTGGGTACTGTAAGACCTGCGGTACACACACCATCAGATTATTTGACTTGTCGCTCTAACGAAGTAGGCGCGTGTCAGCAATATGTCTCGTGGTCTTACCGTGGCGTGTTTATCTTCTGCCATTAGGTCAGACGATAGAAATGCCACTTGCACGCTTAGAGTGGCAGATTGACGGGGACCAACTTTAAACAGAACTTGATTAATTTTCACATACATTTATTAAAATAATAACAAGCATAAAAATTACTTAACTTGGTTCTGGATGCTATTTACAATTGACAGTCTGAAGTTCCTTTGGTATTGGTACGTTAATCTTATTCTCACATATACACTCCTGGAAATTGAAATAAGAACACCGTGAATTCATTGTCCCAGGAAGGGGAAACTTTATTGACACATTCCTGGGGTCAGATACATCACATGATCACACTGACAGAACCACAGGCACATAGACACAGGCAACAGAGCATGCACAATGTCGGCACTAGTACAGTGTATATCCACCTTTCGCAGCAATGCAGGCTGCTATTCTCCCATGGAGACGATCGTAGAGATGCTGGATGTAGTCCTGTGGAACGGCTTGCCATGCCATTTCCACCTGGCGCCTCAGTTGGACCAGCGTTCGTGCTGGACGTGCAGACCGCGTGAGACGACGCTTCATCCAGTCCCAAACATGCTCAATGGGGGACAGATCCGGAGATCTTGCTGGCCAGGGTAGTTGACTTACACCTTCTAGAGCACGTTGGGTGGCACGGGATACATGCGGACGTGCATTGTCCTGTTGGAACAGCAAGTTCCCTTGCCGGTCTAGGAATGGTAGAACGATGGGTTCGATGACGGTTTGGATGTACCGTGCACTATTCAGTGTCCCCTCGACGATCACCAGTGGTGTACGGCCAGTGTAGGAGATCGCTCCCCACACCATGATGCCGGGTGTTGGCCCTGTGTGCCTCGGTCGTATGCAGTCCTGATTGTGGCGCTCACCTGCACGGCGCCAAACACGCATACGACCATCATTGGCACCAAGGCAGAAGCGACTCTCATCGCTGAAGACGACACGTCTCCATTCGTCCCTCCATTCACGCCTGTCGCGACACCACTGGAGGCGGGCTGCACGATGTTGGGGCGTGAGCGGAAGACGGTCTAACGGTGTGCGGGACCGTAGCCCAGCTTCATGGAGACGGTTGCGAATGGTCCTCGCAGATACCCCAGGAGCAACAGTGTCCCTAATTTGCTGGGAAGTGGCGGTGCGGTCCCCTACGGCACTGCGTAGGATCCTACGGTCTTGGCGTGCATCCGTGCGTCGCTGCGGTCCGGTCCCAGGTCGACGGGCACGTGCACCTTCCGCCGACCACTGGCGACAACATCGATGTACTGTGGAGACCTCACGCCCCACGTGTTGAGCAATTCGGCGGTACGTCCACCCGGCCTCCCGCATGCCCACTATACGCCCTCGCTCAAAGTCCGTCAACTGCACATACGGTTCACGTCCACGCTGTCGCGGCATGCTACCAGTGTTAAAGACTGCGATGGAGCTCCGTATGCCACGGCAAACTGGCTGACACTGACGGCGGCGGTGCACAAATGCTGCGCAGCTAGCGCCATTCGACGGCCAACACCGCGGTTCCTGGTGTGTCCGCTGTGCCGTGCGTGTGATCATTGCTTGTACAGCCCTCTCGCAGTGTCCGGAGCAAGTATGGTGGGTCTGACACACCGGTGTCAATGTGTTCTTTTTTCCATTTCCAGGAGTGTATCTCTGATGCTTGACAAAAGTGTCTATATATTTATCTTCATGGCTATATACAGGAATTTGGTAATCTTATTAGGCGCAGACTGAAACTTGACTATAGACTGATACAGACAAATGTAGAACACGTACAGACTGGTACAGACTAATGCAGACTCGTACAGACTGTTGCAGACAAATGCGGACAGCCTAATCGGAGGTCTGTACACTCGTTATAATACCTCGCGCGTTCATGTAACACTGCGCGAGTGTGATCTGCTAGGAGAAAAGGTTCGATATTAGCAGCAATCTCATTGGCTGCGTTAATATTAATACGCGGATCGGCGGAAGCAGAATTTGGTCCGTCTCTATGACAGCGCCATCTCGTAGTGCGGAGACGGACGAGCGCTGCGCCTGCGATGTTGTGCTTAGCGGAGCGCGCTCTAGTGGGACAGTTGTGTACGCGCTGACTACGCGGAATTATGTACACAACAGTTTAATATAGCACATAGCACTAGCCAGCCACCGCTCACTGGGTACGGACCATACCCTGTCAGAAACTGCAAAAAATCGTCGATTGTTTCAACGTGTACCATCTGGAGTCTCTACTTGATATCACGCAGCATTGTCTTGTCAGGAAGGTGCAAACCAGGCATTGTTACGTCGCTCGAAAGCAGTACATCCACACTCGACGTGCGCGGATGCTAACCACCTCGCTGGCAACAGATCCCCCCCCCCCTCCCTCCCCAACGATTGTCATGATTCGTCGCCGGCGCTGACAGGCTGACCGAGGTCCGAGGTGTAACGGCCGGCCGCCTCTGGCTGCGCGAGGCGTGACGCGCTCAGGAGTCGGCGTGCCGCATCGACCGGCTGTCCATTACGGACGACGCGGCTATTTACTGCCGGCGAGCAAATAAAGCGACGCCGACGCCGCCCGCCGCGGTATTAGGCGGCGCGATCGAACGCGACGCCGGAAGACAATGGCACGCCCGCCGCAATCTATCTGGCGACGCCGCACCGCGTCGCGTCGCGGCGAGAATAAAACGTCCACCGTCCGCCGGGGAAGTCCCGGCGGAGTGCGCGAGCGTGGCGGGGAAGTCCCCAGAGATTGTGGAGTGGGGAGCGGGGTGGTGAGCGAGGAGTGGAGGGGGGGGGGGGGATTAGCACGCGCCACTGCTGTCCCCGTAACCTGTTGGGACTCATTTGAATATAATGGTCGTCGCGGACCGCGGCAGGTTATGAGCCGCGTCCCGTGCATAGTAAGTGCCCCCGCACTGTCTGTCAGGGCCTCCACCGGAAGCCTTTCTTATGTGAGGTTGTTGAGGGCCGGCAGCAGCTTAGCGTCTTGTTGCCACGACAGGCGCCTGGCGCGCTGTCAACAGCGGTCGTTTAACTGGGGAACAACCGACGAGTCGTGTTCCCACAATGAGCACCACCAAGCCGCACACCTACGGTGTAGTGGATGATTAATACGGGCAAGTGCGTTGTGAGCAGACTGCATCCAAGCTCCACAATTTTGGGACGTTTAGTAGTACTGAGTGTTTTCGTTGTCTAGGTCCTGTCCTTACTCTTTCAGAATCTGAAACAAGAGAGAGAGAAAAGACTAAATAAAAAAGTTAGAGCGTCTCCATGACTTCTGACTATAATTAAAGTTAAACTTTCAAAACGCTGCAGAAATAACACCACTGGTCAGTATGACGTCAAATTGCAACGGAGTATTATTGGAGAAGAAAAAAAAATAGTGTGAAAATCGATCAATAGATACAACATTCCATTAGAACTACTGACAGCCTTGGGAGAGCCAGTCCTCACAAAACTCTACCATCTTGTGAGCAAGATGTATGAGACAGGTGAAATTCCCTCAGGCTTCATGAAGAATATAATAATTCAAATCCCAAAGAAAGCAGGTGTTGACAGAAGCGAAAATTACAGAACTATCAGTTTAATAAGTCACAGCTGCAAGGGAGTGAGACAGGGTTGTAGCCTCTCCCCGATGCTATTCAATCTGTATATTGAGCAAGCAGTGAAGGAAACAAAAGAAAGGTTCGGAGTAGGTATTAAAATCCATGGAGAAGAAATAAAAATTTTGAGGTTCGCCGATGACATTGTAATTCTGTCAGAGACAGCAAAGAACTTGGAAGAGCAGTTGAACGGAATGGACAGTGTCTTGAAAGGAGGATATAAGATTAACATCAACAAAAGCAAAACGAGGATAATGGAATGTAGTCGAATTAAATCGGGTGATGCTGAAGGTATTAGATTAGGAAAATAGACGCTTAAAGTAGAAATGAGTTTTGCTATTTGGGGAGCAAAGTTCAACAATACTGACATACCTAAATTAATCTAACACTTGGAGGCTTCACACAGAACACCACAAAAGCTGCCTACTCCATCGTCTTTCGTTCACAGACAGCTACTCACGTCTGTGCGCCCAGCGCCAGCCGGCACGGTAGCTCAGCGTGTTCGGTCAGAGGGTTAGCAGCCCTCTGTAATAAAAAAACTGAGTTAATCGATCAACAAGGAACTTAAGCGGATGTCTTACGACGTCCGCTCCGAGCAAATGCAACGAACGAAAGCGAACAAAACGAGATTTAAAAAAAAAGTAGCGCTCTCTTAATCAGCATTATAATAATCTCAAGCCAGAAGCAGTATCTCAGGGTCTGCGGTCTTACACAGTCAGCGATATAAAGCCTATCCAAGACATACATCGTTTATAAAATCACATTCGGGTGCCACATACAAATGTGCCCTGTATACTCCTTTCAACATTTACGTACAAAATGCAGGTAACAGGAGAAGATGTTGTCGTTTGCAAAAACGCTTTTTTAAGTTTGCATGGAGTTAATTGTGACAGACTGAGAAGACTGTAAAATTACATAGTTGACTGTTGGAGCTCTCCAACAGCCAATTGTGGTAAATATTCCAACCCGCCGCGCCAAGTACCAGAACACTTTATAAAGGTTATTGAGATCCATATCATGTACGTCCCTGCCCGGAAATCCGATTGCTCGCACAGAGATAATATCCCAATGGCCGCTGTTTGACAAGGACTTCACTGTCAAGGAGTGCATGTCGATTTCCTTAACACCTTGTGGCAGTGAAATTTTTCATGTCTGGTGCAAAGTGACATCAAAAGTGCGCGAGAGTTTTTTTTTTGGTCATGTGTTGTTTTTTATCTTTGCCGTAAGACTACAGAGTCTCCTAGTTTTTGTTACTTCTCTGTTGTTGTTTTTTTTTTAGTTTCTTCTCATTGTGAGTTTTTGCGAATAAATATTTTTTCGTTAACTCATTATACCAGACGCTATGCAATTATTTGTTGTAGGCAAGTCGCCTACATAATTGGTGACCTCCGATTAAGGAACTTTAAATCTTTCGTTAGCTACGTCGAACATTAACTGCAAAAGCAATGAACGACGACGGCAAACGATACGGTTCGATAACGGAAGAAATTCATAGGCTTCAGAATGAGATAGAAACTTTACAGTTGCATATGAACTTCAAGCATGGTTCAACAACCATGGCACACACCAGCAAGGCAACATCATCGGAAACTGGGACTACTGCAGCACAACCACAGCAAGTAACAGCAATGGAATTACCCGCTGGTTTCAACGCTTCACCAACTCAACGGTTGCAATTACGGGCGCCCCCATTCATGCCTCCTCAGCCACACGCATGGTTCGCGGTAATGGAATACATATTTCTACAACAAAGAATAGTCAGTGATCACGAGAAGTTCACCTTGGTGATAAGTAATTTGCACCATCGGACCTCGGCTTTGATATCTGACATTATAGCGAACCCGCCTACAGAAGGAGCACACTGTAGACTGAAAGAAGAATTAATTTCTCGGTGTGTGAAATCAGTTGACATCAGAGTCAACAAGTGCTGTACCAAGAGAAACGGGAAGATAGGCAACCGTCAGAATACTGGCGTCGTTTACGCAGCCTGCTAGATAAATGGTTCAAATGGCTTTGAGCACTATGGGACTTAACATCTATGGTCATCAGTCCCCTACAACTTAGAACTACGTAAACCTAACTAACCTAAGGACATCACACAACACCCATTCATTACGAGGCGGAGAAAATCCCTGACCCCGCCGGGAATCGAACTCGGGAACTCGGGCGCGGGATGCGAGAACGCTACCGCGCGACCACGAGCTGCGGACCCCTGGTAGATAGTTCGACAGCTTCTGATAGACTGTTACCCCACGTATGGCAACAACAGCTACCAACGCAAGTAAGAACTACTCTAGCTATATACGACGAAAGATCAGTTGACAAACTGCTGCTCGCTGCAGACAGAATCTACGAGACGCACGAGCCTACTGCTACAGTCGCAATGACGTCGACAGATGCCACGTACGACAACTACCATTACCAGCAAGACCAAACTGACGACATAACCGTAAACTGTGCCGCGGTCGCAACGCGACAAACAACAAAAAGTTCAAACGAAATTAGAGATTTAAAAACTGCAATAGAGGATTTGCGAGCGCAGCTACGCACGCTACAGCGACCACAAGTTATCTTTAAGCGCAAGAGAGACCGTGCTGGGCGTGAAACATGAAGTCAACAAGAGGACGAGCTTTAAGGTGTGTTGGTACCATAAACGTTTTGGGAGAGATGCTACAAGATGCACATCACCGTGCGCCTACTCAGACAACCAAGGTATGTACAGAAACAGTGCAGTGTTTTCATGTCAACGACAGCAATCGTCAATACATATGTCTCCTGCTTCGAAAAGATTGTATGTATCAGACGTACTTACGGGTACAAGGTTTTTGGTGGATACCGGGTCAGACATTAGTTCGCTTCCTGTCAGCCATGCGCCACACAACGAAAAAGACATACAGCCACGTTTGAAGGCAGTGAATAACTCGGTGATTAACATGCACGGATGTAAAGTGTGCAAGATTGATGTGGGTTTTTCCAAACAGTTTACCTGGTCTTTTGTGATAGCTGGTATATCAGAACCTATTTTGGGAGCTGATTTTCTGGCACATTTCGAGTTGACGGTCGACTTACAAGGAAAACGTTTGTTAAATCTGACAGACAACAGTGCAATATCAAGCACTAAAGGGCATACATCTTGTGAGAAGCTAGAGGCGATTGGCAACTCTGTAGCCGAAGAGCTACATAACAACAGAGAAGTAAAAAAAAAAAACTAGGAGACTCTATAGTGTTACGGTAAAGATAAAAAGCAACACATGACCAACCCCCCCCCCCCCCCCCTCCCCTTAAAGTGCGGAGCCCCACGGATATCTTGATACTTGAATTTTATTCGACGTCCAGCGTCGGGTGTCTCAGGATGTGACGTTGTTTGTGGTGGTGATTCACCCGTCTCGGACGATGGTATGCTCTGCGTCCATCATGTGTTGAAGCACAGGCGTGGTGTCAGCGGTCGGAGAGGGTAAAACCCATGCTGGCTGGACACGTTCAATCGATACCTTTGTCGGAACACCATTGTACATTATGTCCACGGTATGTTTATTTCTACTCATTATGTAGGCGACTTGCCTACAACCTATCGAATAAATGTGCCCTGCAAACTTGACTGGAAGATTTCCTAAACTTTCAACAGCCATTTCGGATGTCCCGGATCTGACAGCAAAAATCTAAAGCAGTTAAACGTGATACGGGCACAGAAAGTTGTTCACGTCAGAATAGTGGAGGCTTTCTTGGATGAAACTCGAGCATTTACCATGAAAGCGATGTAGTGGAAAGGTAATTGCATTTCGTTTGATTTTATGCAGAAGTTACCTCTTCTTCATTTATCAACGAGTGTTATACACTACTACGTCTTTACAATACGCGATTTGGAGCAGGAAATGTCAAAATATACAGACATGAGGAAAAGAAAGTTCCCAAAGTGAGGAAAAGAAGCTTCCCAATGCAGTGTTGTTACGTTTCATAAACAGCATACGACACTCAGAGTTGACGTCGGAGCTGGTTTCAATAATTTGGAGTTGTCCTGGGCAAAACAAGAAGAAAACGATGGTTTCCTGCGCGTGTTGCGAAATGACACCTCCGCCTGCTTCGCGAGGGAACGAACCCAGTGTCAGTCCCTTACTGCCTGGCACCATAGACTTACTAAATAGAAACTAGACCGTGCATTGGCGCTGGCGTCGCGTCCCCACGTTGAACGTGATGGAAGCCGCCATTTGCAGGGAAACAGTGCGTAAACATGGTTCGTTCGTGTGCTGATTTTAATTGTAACAGTAAGAATGGAAGCAAAGACGAAGACGGAAACAATGTTACATTTCACAGATCAGTCATTTCTGGTTGTTTGTTACTTTCTATTACTTGTATATAGTATTTTCATGGAGAAATAATACATCATGAGCGTTTTCTTTGGTTGAGGTTTCCCCTTACAAATGATTTTCTAAATCGGAAATGGATAGTTGCGACTCGGAGAGAGAACTTCCAACCTACAGCAAATCATTTACTGTGCTCTCTTCATTTTGAAGAGAATTGTTACATGGGAAATTATGTAAATAGACGTCAACTGAAGGATGATACTATACCGACAGTATTTGGATTTGCAACTCATTTGAAAAAGGTATAGTGTTTGCAAAGCCAATTAATACAAAAGCTAAATGTAGGTGACAGCAGATTGTTCTATAGCCTAACCTGATGTCTGTATTTACACCTTATACTGTATCTAATAAACTTTCAGCTACAAAAATTGCAAGTTACATAGGGGAAAAGTTGCAGTGTTAGACTACAGACAGAGGTACTTTGTAGCAAGTCAAGTACTTATATTGTATTTGCATATAAATTACTAATAATACTAACAGGGTTAATGTACTAAGTTGAACTGAATGAAGAACTATGCGCATCATAGGTGTTTAGATTTTTAATCAAATATATATTATGCATGAATCAGAGGTAGGTCGAATGATTGCGTTTAGATACTTAACATGTGTTGTCAGGTGGTGTTTATACTTCGTAAATGGTCAAATATTTGATCAAATGTTGCAAACTCAACCACTTTCAGAGGTGCTATCAGTGTTAAAAACTAATGTGCGAATGAAATTCCTACGATATTCAAAGTCATATGGGTTATTACAATTAATCATACCAAAATTCGAGCGTAGACAATACTGTACTAAACAAAAGTAAGCGTGCAAAATGTACACAGTAGCCGGCAAAAAGCAAACAGGACCTGACAGGAAAATTAGGTGAATTAAATAGTACTCGTACTGTATGCTACTTTCAAAGTTTCATGTAATTATCTAATGCAAATAGCTCAATGTAAACTCGCTCCACCTTGTCAGGAAAGAGCCTTACATGCTTAAATTTCGCGTCTCTATGCAGACGTATTTCGGAAATTAGGAAACTTCATACATTTAAGTAAACTTTTAAAATAGACTCGAATACTCAGTATTTTTTTAGACAAAGATGTGTTTAATTTGTGCTTCAATTTTCCCTTGTTGCGTCTCATATACAGTACTTCAAATCACAACCCCAGTACTAGGATTCATCCCTGCAAATGGCGGCGATCAGCTTCTTCAATTGGCGGGGAGGGGGGGGGGGGGACAGTTGCCTCGCTTCTCCGCTACGGCGTAGTAGGGGCTTGCCTGGCACTCACTTGCCCCGGACGGCAAGACGAACTCATAAGACAAGAATGATCTTTAGATAAAACAACGCTTTCGTTGCAATTCTGTCAACCTGACCCGGTTTCCTGTACGTTCTGAATAAGGCAACTGATCTGCAAGAGCGACAGATCGAGACCTCCCACAACGAGTGTTAACAATCAGCTTGTAGCGACAGCTGATAAAGCCGTTTGTGTCCACGCCTTTGCACACACGGGTAAGGTGAAGGCGTTGGCCAGACTGCCTGCCTGTCAGCGCCCGCAGTGTTGTGTGTGTGTGTGGCGTGTGTGTGTGAACCTCCCTGACCTGCCCCAGCCGGACGCCCGACGCTAAGCCATTCTTTTGCTCGTGCAGTCTGTGGCGGGTACAGTCGCGTCCACATTCTCGCTGCCGCAGACACTAGCGGCTTAGAAAACCGCTACGCGCTTTGTAATTAGCGGGAAGCACTTCAGCTGTGTCGACGAAAACAATTCATCGTACTACTTATCTTCGTTAGAGGCAAGCTATAACTGTAAATAATCTCTATATATTAAAGCGATATCCCGGCTGAATGACTCACTCGCTGACTCATCACTGTACAACCCAAACCACTAAGGATAGAAACCTGAAATTTGCAGAGGATATTGATCTTCTACTGTAGGCATCGTTTAAGAAGAGATTTTTTTTTGAAATCCTACCCGTAAGGAGTTGTAACAAAGTATGAAAAGATTTTTGAAGATAAATCGCTGTCAAGACAATTTTGAAGCTATATCTACGAAAATTGGTGTTCGGTCTCTCCGTCAAAACTGAAGTAATGCGTGTTTCAGCATTTTTGGAAATTTTAAGTAGTGGGTGAATGTTTTTTTCGAAATAATTCATTATTAAAGTCCTACTAAGGTATTTTTTAGCTACATCTAAGAAAACTCGTAATTTACTTCTCGGTTAGAAATTAAAAGAAACACATGTTTCAGTGTTTCTGAAATTCAAACCCTAAGTAGGTGCAATAGAGTCAGATTGATTGATTGACTCATCGTTGCCTATTCCACACCGCTAACGAGAGAAACTTAAAATTTGGAGAGGGTGTTGATTTTATACTGTAGGCATCGTTTAAGAAGGGTTCGTTCGAAATTCCATTGCTAAGGAGTCGAAATAGGAGACAGAAGTCTTACTGAAAACATGTCGCTATTAAGACAATTTTGAAGCTAGCGCTACGAAATTTCATATTTGGTTTCTCAGCCAGAATAAAAAAAAAACCGTAGGTGAAATTTTTTTTGGAAATGAATCATTGTTAAAGAACTACTAAACCATTTTAAAAGCTAAATCTACGAGACTCAGTATTCGATTTCTTGGTTAGAAATAAGAGAAATAAGTCCTCCTGCCTTTTCACAAATTTCAACCCCTAAGGGAGTGTATAAGGGGATGAAAATTTTTCTGAAATTAATTCAAAAATGGTTCAAATGGCTGTGAGCGCTATTGGACTTAACTTCTGAGGTCATCAGACCCCTAGAACTACTTAAACGTAACTAACCTAAGGACATCACACACATCCATGCCCGAGGTAGGATTCGTACCTGCAACCGTAGCAGTCGCGCGGCTCCAGACTGTAGCGCTTAGAACCGCTCGACCACTCCGGCCGGCGGAATTAATTCATTATGAAAGCCTCTTCCAATCTAAATCTACGAAAATTTGTATTTGGCATCTCTCTCAGAAATTAAACATTACGTGTTAAACTGTTTTTGGAAATACAACCCCAAATGGAGTAAAATACGTGATGAAAATTTTTAAGAAAGTATTTCGTTATAATAAAAAAAAGCCAACTTATGAAACCTGTATTTCACTTCTCGGTTAGACATAAACAAATATGTGTTAGGGGATGACAGTTTTTATGGAAATACCATCACAAGGCAAAAACCTTACGCTCCAGCTATCAAATGTTCAAATATGTGTGAATTCAAGTGGTTCAAATGGCTCTGAGCACTATGGGACTTAACATCTGAGGTATTCCGTCCCCTAGACTTAGAACTACTTAAACCTAACTAACCTAAGGACATCACATACATCCATGCCCGAGGCAGGATTCGAACCTGCGACCGTAGCAGCAGCGCGGTTCCGGACTGAAGCACCTAAACCGCTCGGCCACAGCGGCCAGTACGTGTGAATTCGTAAGGGACCAACTGGTGAGGTCATCAGCCCCTAGAGCTACACACTACTTAAACTAACTTATGCTAAGAACAACACACACACCCACGACCGAGGGAGGACTCGAACCACCGGCGCCAATTCGCACTCTGTAAAGTTTGGAAGGTAGGAGGCGAGGTACTGGCAGAAGTAAAGCTGTGAGGACGGGGCATTAGTCGTGCTTGGGTAGCTCAGTTGGTGGAGCACTTGCCCGCGAAAGGCAAAGGTCCCGAGTTCGAGTCTCGGTCCGGCACACAGTTTGTCAGATTTGCATAGAAACGGTTCTTTAATGCATTAATTTTTCAGTAGGATTAATATATATTAACAAAATGATTTTTGATGCAATTACTAAGCAAACGAGAGCGAATCAGCGGGCGCTAAGCTGGTTAAAATATATTTCAGGAAGGTCGGATATCATTTTCATCATACCATCGATTGCCGGGACCTTAAACAAATATGGCCCAAATGGCTCTGAGCACTATGGGACTTAACTTCTGAGGTCATGAGTCCCCTAGAACTTAGAACTACTTAAACCTAACTAACCTAAGGACATCACTCAGATCCATGCCCGAAGCAGGATTCGAACCTGCGACCGTAGCGGTCGCGTGGTTCCAGACTGAAGCGCCTAGAACCGCTCGGCCACACCGGCCAACCTTAAACACATATTTCTCCATTACTGCAGCTGTGATTCCCCCATCTTTCACTATCGATGTAGCCAACGTGACACACATCCCTCCGAGCGAGGTGATGTAGCGGTTAGCCTTCCGTTAGGGAGGAGGGCGGTTCATATCCCCTTCCTGACCTCCAGGTTTGGAATTTTCGTGGTTACTCCAAATCGCATAATCGCATAAGACAAATACAGGGCACGACTGAGTTCCTTGGTGAATCCGATATTGTGCTCGTGTTCAGCAAACCTATCGATTTCCGCTTCCTCCGTTCTGTCACTGATGTGATGAAACAACGCCCTGCGTATATTGGATAGCGGCGCCGATTAAACCTGAATGTGGGAGAATAGAGTTTTTCGGCAATCTGGCTATTAGAGACGGAATACCAATTTGGATAGGGGACCAATGGGGATGAAAAACACTCATGTTTTTCAAATTGCCTACCTCGCCAGTTGTCCTGTAATGTTTATAGAAATTACAAAATACTGCTCCCATTATTCTGTACTACTTTAAAGTTCTCAGAACAAACATTGTTTTAGTCACATTTTGATCAAAAGTAATGAACTTTTCATATAAAGTAATCATATAAATTACTTTTTATTTATTTTACACTGACGAGCCAAAGAAAAACTGGTACACGTGCATGGCACCGCGAGCACGCAGAAGTGTCGCAATACGACGTCGCATTGACTCGACTAATGTCTGAAGTAGTGCTGTAGGGAACTGACACCAAGAATCATGTAGGGCTGTCCATAAATCCGTAAGAGTACGAGGGGCTGGAGATCTCTTCTGAACAGCATGTTGGAAGGCATCCCAAATATGCTCAATAATGTTCATGTCTGGGCAGTTTCGTGGCCAGCGGAAGTATTTAAACTGAGAAACTGTAGCAATTCTGGACGTATGAGTGTCACATTGTTCTGCTGGAATTGCCCAATGCACAGTGAACATGAATTGATGCATGTGATCAGACAGGAGGCGTGTCACCTGTCGGAGTCGTATCTAGACGTAACAGGGGTCCCATCACTC
Source organism: Schistocerca serialis cubense (assembly GCF_023864345.2). Lineage (NCBI taxonomy): Eukaryota > Metazoa > Arthropoda > Insecta > Orthoptera > Acrididae > Schistocerca > Schistocerca serialis. Next base: position 1,229,895,508 of record NC_064638.1, on the reverse strand, counting down.
CAACTGCACACGCCCCAGACTATTACAGAGCCTCCACCAGCTTGAACATGGATTCATGAGGTTGTCTCCATACCCGTACACTTCCATCGGCTCGATACAGTTTGAAACGGGCAACACGTTTCCAGTCATCAACAGTTTAGTGTCAGCGTTGACGGGCGCAGGCGATGTGTAAAGCTTTGTGTCGTGCAGTCATCAAGGGTACACGAATGGGCCTTTGGCTCTGAAAGCCCAAATCGATGATGTTTCTTCGAATGATTCGCACACTGAAACTTGTTGATGGCCCAGCGCCGAAATCTGCTGTAGCTTGCGGAAGGGTTGAACTTCTGTCACGTTGAACGGTTCCCTTCAGTCGTCGTTGGTCCCGTTCTTGCAGGATCTTTTCGCAGCCAAAACAGTGTCGGAGGTTTGATGTTTCACCAGGTTCCTGATATTCACGGTACACTCGTGAAATGGTCGTACTGGAAAATCCCCACTTCATCGCTACCTCGGATATGCTGAGTCTCATCGCTCGTGAGTTTCAAACTCACTTATATCTTGATAACCTGCCATTGTAGCAGAAGTAATCGATCTAACAACTGCGCCGGACACCGGCGTTGTCGACCGCAGGGCCGTATTCTGCCTATCTGGATATCTGTGCATTTGAATATGCATGTCTATACCAGTTTCTTGCCGCTTTGGTCTAATAACATCAGATGCTTCTCGTAAGCTGGTTCAAATGGCTCTGGGCACTATGGGACTTAACTTCTAAGGTCATTAGTCCCCTAGAACTTAGAACTACTTAAACCTAACTAACCTAAGGACATCACACACATCCATGCCCGAGGCAGGATTCGAACCTGCGACCGCAGCGGTCGCGCGGTTCCAGACTGTAGCGCCTATAACCGCTCGGCCACCCCGGCCGGCTCCTCGTAAGCAATTAAATTCTTCCAGTGCCTAGAATTTCACTTTATTTTTACGTTAATCAATAAAATGTATCTGTATATGTTCTATAAAAGAGAACTGACAATAACGGTGATCCGTTAGATAGTCAGCCTGTAACTGGGATAAGATTCCACGTTCCGTGATAGGTGTTTAGCAATGTACAGTGATGAGCCAAAACAAATGTGGCCACCTGCTTAATAACTTGCTTGTCCGTCTTTGGAACGAAATACGTCACTGATTCAGCACATCAGAGAACCGACGGTTAGTTCGTAGGTTTGTGGAGGTATGTGGTATAAGGTGTCTACGCATAGTTCATATAATTCGCGTAAACAACGGGCCACTGATGGGCGTACGCGGTGGCGGCTCCCAACAGAGACCCAAACGGGTTCCACAGGATTTGCATGAGGCTAATTTGGTCGCGGAGCTGACTATAATGCTTCTCAAGCCCGCTGGCTCCGAGACACGGACAACTATACTTCCGGAAGATGACATCACCGTCAGGGAAGACATTAAGCATCGAGAGATGCAGGTCGTTCGTAGCTGTCGGTGTGACTTCGATTACTGCCACAGGTCCTTCGCAAGCGCAGGAGGATGTCTCTCATAGCATAATACTATTCCCATCATGGCACGCTGCACGTTTCGAGCTGCCTTTCACCTCGATGACGGCGTTTTTGGAGACAATTATCGACCTAGTGTAGCAAAAACGCATTTCACCTGTTTACATTGATCCACGGTCGAATCTCTATGCTCCTGTGCCCACTGCAAATCATAATTGACGATGTCACTGTGTCAACATGTGAACACGTAGGGGTGACCTGTTGCGAAGCTCCATGTTGAACAACGTACGACGAACAGTGTGCTCCGAAACGCTTGCGCGAGCACCAGCGTTGTGTTTTTTCGGCAGAGATACCACAGATCTCCATCTTTTGTACTTTACAGAGCACACAAGCCTCCGAACCCCACGTCCCATAAATAGTCGCGGACATCGAACCTAGTGATCATTTCACTGTCCTACCTCTTTCGGCAGATGCTCACAGCGTTAGCACGTGAACATTCGACAAGCTTCGCCGAATTCGAGATACTCGTTCACAGAGTTTGCGTAATAATAACCTGCCCTTCGTGAAAGCTGCTTGTCTCTATGGATTTCCTCAATCGCAGCCCACATCTTCGCTAGGGTGATCCCCGTCCGTGACTGCTACGCTTACATACTTTTATTACAATGTTAGTGCCGGTAACACAACCAGGTGGCATCCAATATCGTGGAAGTGATGATTTGGCTGATCAGCGTAGATATGCAAAGGTGAAGTATTGTAGTCTAATGATAATGACATGATAGATCGAAAATAGCGGCACAAAAAATATATTCACTTGACAGCTGTCACTGTGTTTTTCTAAATTACTTTGTATAACACAGAAAAATGTTAATTCTTAAAATGTACTACGTGAATGATTATGCGCTTTGAGACTGTAAACCATTGCTTCCGACCAGAACCAACAAATTGGTTGAGCAAATACATAAGTACCAAAAGCAGTAAATTTCACACCTACGAAGAACGAACTACCACAAGCTTACGTGACAAGGCTGTTTTTATCACCCGAAAGGTTAACAAGATGAAGCCTACAAATACATTACCGTTGAAACGTTCATTCCCATACATTGCCTCGGAGCTTCCGCAGATTCTGGAGAAGACGCAACCGCGGCCGCTGCCGTAATACAATCACTCATATCGCTGTGCAGTTCGCGTGACAAATTACGCGACGTATTGCTCCGTAGACTTCTCCGAAGCGCTTGTTGGTGGATATGGATAAATGCTCTGCTCCGTTACACTATCTAATCATTCTGAACAAGGGTTACCATTCTTGCTTTCACGCTGTTAAAATAATCGCTTCTCCTAATCCCTAATCAGTACCCTGTAGCCATCCAATTACGAGGATGGTTTGAAAAGTTCTCGGTACAGAATAAGTTCAAATGGCTCTGAGCGCTATGGGACTTAGCATCTGAGGTCATCAGTGCCCTAGAACTTAGAACTACTTAAACCTAACTAAACTAAGGACATCACACACATCCAAGCCCAAGGCAGGATTCGAACCTGCGACCGTAGCGGTCGCGCAGTTCCAGACTGAAGCGCCTAGAACAGAATAGAAAATAAGTACTTACATCACTGAAACTTTTTTTTTATTTTTCAATGCAGTCTCCTTGTAGATTAATGTAATTGGTCCAACAATGTTCCAGTGCCTTGGTCCCATCTCTAAACTGAGTTTCCTCCAGGTCTGCAAAATAGTTGTCAACTCCGGCTATCCATTTTTCGTTTGAAGTGAATCTTCGTCCACCAAGAAAAAATTTCAGCTTTGGGAAGAGATGGAGTCTGTCGGAGCTATATCAGGTGAATAATGTGGGTGTGGCAACAGTTCATACCCTAGTTCGCGTAATTTTGCCGTGTCCATTCTTAAGTGTATTTGATCCAGCGTCAAGAGTCGCGGCACGCATCTTGGAAATAATTTTTTTCATTTCTAATTCTTCACTTAAAAATGTGATATATCCTTTCAGACGACATCTGGCAAGCGTGAGCAATTTCACACACTTTCAATCTGCTATCCTCCATGACCATTTTGTGCACTTTTGCAATGATTTTTGGAGTAGTGACACATCTTGGCCGACTACTGCGCGTATTATCAGCTAAGCTCTCCCGACCAAATTTAAATTCATTTGTCCACTTGGCAACAGCTGAATATGAAGGAGCAGAGCCCCCCAGTGTATTCTGGAAATCGGCATGAATGTTCTTTGATTTCATACCTTTCCTTACGAAGTACTTAACCACTGCTCGAATCTCGATTTTTTTCATCTTCGTAAATCACTACGCAGGAGCAACAACAGATTTACGTCACCGCCACAGCTCTCTTTCAGGAGCACTGACGTGGCACGTGTTAACAGGCAACATCCAATGAATATCACGTGAACAACTCGTTGCACTAACGCTGCCTTCTCGTGGTGATTCCGAGAACTTTTCAAACCACCCTCGTACTGCAAACAGTCACTACACGGTCTCCAACCTGTTTCTAGTATCTTCTCCGTACACAAAACAGGATAACAATCGAAAGGTGAAGTGGAGAACACAAACACACAAAAACACTACAAGTTTCCACTAGAAGAAGCTGAATTTTTGTCTTGTACAAGGCCTCCCCAAGCCCCCGTCGTTATTTAACACAACATTCAGTTAACTGATGCTCCAGGTACTGATGTGAGTTCAAATGGTTCAAATGGCTCTGAGCACTATGGGACTTAACATCTGATCAGTCCCCTAGACTTAGAACTACTTAAACCTAACTAACCTGAGAACATCACACACATCGATGCCCGAGGCAGGATTCGAACCTGCGACCGGAGCAACAGCGCGGTTCCCGACTGAAGCGCCTAGAACCGCTCGGCCACAGCGTCGGCTACTGAAGGGAATCCTCGGTCCCTCCAGCAAACGATTACTCCTTAAATCTCTCACTTTCTCACGAAAACCGGAGAACAACTTTGTTTACGATTAAGAATCACCCACTCTCGACTTCATATGCGCAATATGTAAAACTTCATTAGCTCCGTCCAACACGGCCTACGAGATTCGCCCTGCCCTTGCGATGGCTGCCGTCTGACCGCCCGAATTCGCGATCACCAAATCGCTTCACGAAATTTTGTAACATATCAGCCTTGCAGCCAATCAGGAGACCGTGCGAGGTGGCGCAGTGGTTAGACACTGGACTCGCATTCGGAAGGACGACGGTTCAATCCCGCGTCCGGCCATCCTGATTTAGGTTTTCCGTGATTTCCCTAAATCACTCCAGGCAAATGCCGGGATGGTTCCTCTGAAAGGGCACGGCCGACTTCCTTCCCCATCCTTCCCTAATCCGATGAGACCGATGACCACGCTGTCTGGTCTCCTTCCCCAAACCAACCAACCAACCAACCAATCAGGAGAAAAAACGTAGGCATTTTAATGTTCCATTTCGTGCTTCCTCTAAAACGGTGTGTCTAAATTCGCTTGTGCAGCGTGTGTGAGCCAGGGGCGGGTCAAGGTTCGATCTGTGTCGGCTCTGCTCAGTCCTTCTCGAAAGTACTGGGAACAGTGCGGCATTTCATTGAGAACTGCGCTGTGACTTTTTCCGGTCGGCGCAACTCCGCAACTCACTTTATTTCGACAAAATCGTGGTGTCAGCACTTTTATTACCTTGCGCTATTTGTTCGTGTTATGGAGGGCGTTCACAGGTCCCATGGTTGTATACACAAAAAGAGGCGGCCTGGATATATATCTTACAAGCCTTTAAAGATGAATGGTAATGGCAAAATAGAGGAATGAGAATTTTCAGTATATATTATGAAGTCGCATAAGCGAAGGGTATTGGAAATTTGCTATGAAACGACTTTATAATAGCATGCAGAAAGAATTTAAAGATTTAGTTTGCAAAGAAAGAGCAACAACTATGGACAGACGGCATTCTTTGTTGTGCAGTTAAAAAAGCACCTTGGTCTAAATTTGCAGGCATGAAGCACGTGAACGAATTGGTGTTACGAATAGTAACATTTCTAAAGTCGCTTGCATCATTCCGCTCTCAGTTGCAACAGTTTTCGATGGACGTGAACGAAAACTGTGTAGACTTTATATATTACTACAAAGAACGTTGGTCAACTCAAGGAGAATGCTTGGAATGACTTTTCGATTAGATTGCACACCTCGCATTTTAAATGGATTTGATTGAACTTTGTCGATAGTAAGACAATGTCGTTGCAACTTATTTCGATTTGTTGGGGATCCATTTAAAGTGAAAGTCGCGTTGTCGCAGTCGCAGTCTGACAAAAACAATGCAGTTCCTTAAGCTCAATGACATTAAAGAAAACGCGAGGTTTGAAGAATTCACTGTGCCCTTGAAAGAATTACAAGAAAACTTTTCTACACGTTCTGAGGACGCTGCCAGTCTTACATGTGTTTTCCAGCTGTTTTCGAGACCGTTTCCCGTTTCAGTTGAAAGCGCCATTGTGCATGTGCAGAGGTAGCTCACTGATGTGCAAGGTAATTCCCATTATAAAGACAAATTCCATTAATGTTAACACTGTCCCGGACATCTAAATTGCTTTCCTCAGAAAAAGTTTGCACGTCTCTATAATGAAGTTGCAAAAGTGTTACAATATTTCGGTCAACAAATATCTGTTGAAGGCATTTTTTTATTGTGAAGCTAAATAAGTCACGATTACGTGGCGACATGAGTGCGAAACTCTGAAACTGTCTGTGTCTGTCCGTATGCCGACAGGTTTTACCAGATAAAAAGTATATGTCTTCAGCGCGCGAAAAATAATTAAACACTACTGAAAATTTGTATTGTTTGTGGCTACGTTGCTGACGAGGGAAACTGCCCATCCCACACCTGTCGGATTTAGTTCTAAGATGGCCCACTGTAATGCCCGTCAAAAACTGAACACAGATCAGGTATGGGAACAGGAAGAGGGTGTACTGAAATGTGAAAAAAAAGCAAAATAGAAACAGTGACCAGTTCAAGTTGCAGACGTGCAACATGGAGCATACTTGCATAGCTACGACAGCATGGTACTGGACTGCGAAGAGGGAGAGCGGTGTTCAAATCTCGCTCGTCTCATTACTTCTTTTCTCAAAATGATGAAACGTCCGTTCAGTTACTGACGTCTGTTCGCTGTATTCAGATTTCTGTCTGTGTCGCGGTGTAGCGTCCGTTTGCAACAGTGAGGTGTAAGAAAGGGACCTCCGGACGTACTTACCTTCTATTTGTTCTACACAAGTGCACAAGTTCTACATCTACATCTATATCCATACTCCGCAAGCCGCCTGACGGTGAGTGGCAGATGGTACCGTGAGCATATCTATCGGTTCTCCCTTCTGTTCCAGGCTCGTATTGTTGGTGGAAAGTAGGATTGTCGGTATGCCTCTGTGTGGGCTCTAATCTCTCTGATTTTATCCTCATGTTCTCTTCGTGAGATATACGTAGGAGGGAGCAATATACTGCTTGACTCTTCGGTGAAGGTATGTTCTCGAAACTTTAACAAAAGCCCGTACCGAGCTATTGAGCGTCTCTCTTGCGGAGTCTTCCACTGGAGTTTATCTATCATCTCCGTAACGCTTTCGCGATTACTAAATGATCCTGTAACGAAGCGCGCTGCTCTCCGTTGGATCTTCTCTATCTCTTCTATCAAACCTATCTCGTACGGAATCCACACCGGTGAGCAGTATTCAAGCAGTGGGCGAACAAGCGTACTGTAACGTACTTCCTTTGTTTTCGGACTGCATTTCCTTAGGATTGTTGCAATGAATCTCAGTCTGGCATCTGCTTTACCGACGATTAATTTTATATGGTCATTCCGTTTTAAATCACTCCTAATGCCCACTTTCAGATAATTTGTAGAATTAACTGCTTCCAGTTGTTGACCTCCTATATTGTAGCTAAATGATAAAGGATCTTTCTTTCTATGTATTCGCAGCACATTACACTTGTCTGCATTGAGAATGAGTTGTCATTCCCTGCACCATGCGTCAATTTGTTGCAGATCCTCCTGCATTGCAGTACAATTTTTCCTTGTTACAACCTCTTGATATACTACAGCATCATCTGCAAAACGCCTCAGTGAACTTCCGATGTTATCCATAAGGTCATTTACATATATTGTGAATAGCAACGGTCCTACGACACTGCCCTCTTATGACTCTTGCGTTCCGTTCTGGAAGTTCTGACTTTTGAATTCCATTGTTGTAACATAGTTCACACCCGCTTATTGATTGTTTTCATTTCTGTGAAAGGTCGACGTGGTATCTCGCCCTCTATCACTATTCATCCCGTATACTTGCAATGTTAATGTATACTTACACATGACATATTCTATAACCAATGTTAATATTACAATTACCAAGACTTATCTTTTTTTTTTAGTCATAAGTCTTCTGACTGGTTTGATGCGGCCCGTTACGAATTTGTCTCCTGTGCCGACCTCTTTACCTCATAGTAGCACTTGCAACCTATGTCCTCAATTATTTGCTGGAGTACACCTGTCTCCGTCTTCCTCTACAGTCTTTATCCTCTACAGCTCCCTCTAGTACCATAGACGTCATTCCCTCATGTCTTATGAATGTCTTCCTATCCTTTCCCTCCACCTTGTCAGTGCTTTCCACATATTCCTTTCCTCTCCGATTCTGCGCAGAACCTCCTCGTACCTTACCTTATTAGTCGACCTAGTTTTCAACATTCTTCTGTACGACCAGCCCAGATGCTTCTATTCTCTTCTGTTCCAGTTTTCCCACTGCCCATGTTTCACAACCATACAGTGCTGTGCTCCAAACGTACATTTTCAGAAATTTCTTCTTCAAATTAAGGCCTGTGTTTGATACTAGTAGAATTCTCTTGGCCAGGAATGCCCATTCTGCCAGTGCTAGTCTGCTTTCGATGTTCTCCTTGCTCGGTACGTCATCGGTTATTTTACTGCCTAGATAGCAGAATTCCTTAACTTCATCTAACTTGTGACCATCAATCGTGATGTTAAGCTTCTCGCTCTTCTCATTTCTGCTACTTCTCATTACATTTCTCTTTCTTCGATTTACTCGCAATCCGTATTCTGTACCCATTACACTGTCGATTCCATTCAGCAGATCATGTACTTCTTCACTTTCACTCAGGATAGCAATGTCATCAGCGAATCGTATCATTGATATCCTTTCACCTTGAATTTTAATTCAATTCCTGAACCTTTCCTTTATTTCCATCACTGCTTCTTGGATGTTCAGATTGCACAGAAGGGGCGAAAGGCTACATCCCTGCCTTACGCTCTTTTTAATCCGAGCACTTCGTTCTTGGTCGTCCATTTTTATCAAGCCCTGTTGGCTCTTGCACGTATTGTATATTACCCGTCTCTCCCTGTAGCTTACCGCTATTTTTCTCGGAATTTCAAAGGCTACAGAAGGAGAAAAGACACGTCAACGACCGGATGGAAACTTCATAATTTTGTGAAAAAGAAATTGGGGGCATAAGCGAGGTTTTAACACGTATCTACCTCTCTGCACTCCTACACACTACCACGCCAACGCCGTGGACCGTTCTCTGTTTCTATTTTGCTTTTTTTTTCACAGTTCAGTACACCCTCTCACTGTGCTCGGTTTTTTACAGGCTATCCAGTGGGATATCTTACTACTAAATCTGAGGGGGTTGCGATGGGTAGTCTCCCTTGTGAGAAATGTGAAATATAAAACCAAATCTCACGCAGCGCGGCTGCGTTGCCATTTATATGCGGCACGTTTGCAGTGTCTCCGTCTTCACCCTCCTCGCGATCATGCAGGGTGGCGCGGCGCCAGGGAAACGTTTGAGGCCGGCTGGGCTCTAAGGCACCCCTGCTGCTAAAGAACTTCTGAAAGTACTGCTTCCCGGCAGGACTTTTAGGAGTATCTGTGTCATGGACGCTCGAAAACAGCAGCCTTCAGGAATAAATCACCCTTAAAATCAGCTTTTAGACTCCATCACCCATTTAGGAGAATTAAGGAAAGACCGGAGCATCCTCTTGCGCAACCGGAAACTAGCCGAAGCAGCTACTGTAGCGAACAGGATTAGTGCACACACATGCGGCCAAGAAATGGTATGTTAGGTAGTGTAGTGATGAAGTAGAAGAAGAATGAAAAGAAGACTGGTAATGCGGAACTGCATAGAAAAATAAAGTAAAAATTCTAGTCTTGTCCTCTGGTGCTCACTTAATATGGAGATCCGTAATTGTCGGCGAATGTCATCAGTTCCGTGCCGACTTCTCTCCTAGCTTAAAGTGGTTTGCAACCAGTGCGTTTCGTTGCGCCGAGCTGATGCATCTCACGTAAAAACAAGAACTGCTTCATCCCAGCGTTTTTGCTCTCAGCAGCTATAAGGACATAACCCTCAAGTTGTTGAGAAACGTGCTTCGTCTAATTGCATGCCGGCATCTCGTTAGTGGCGTTGTCACACTGACAGATCACGTTCCTCTTGTCTTCTTTCACGTTAACAGCAACTTCCGCCGCTACCTAGTACAACGAGCCAACATGATCTCATTCTACGTGGCACACTTTCAGCTAGACCGTGAAATGGCTTCCACATTATTCCATAGTTCTTAATTGCTACGAAAATCTCATAAACAATTTCAAGAACATATGCGTACAGTTAAATGTTTAATTGCTCATAAACGCTGTATTCCACTGGACTGAAGAAGCTTTCAGTAACCTTGTTATACACAATTTCTGCGGACCTTCTAAGTAAATGGTATCTCAAAGGTTTTGCGAGTCAGGGGCGGGTATCATTTGAATATGTGCGCCAGGGTCGTTGATTAGAACATAAATACATAGAAAACGGACCATCTTTGCCGTGAGAAGCTATGAAAATCACAATCAATCACGGGACAATTCAGTACTGTACAGAAGCTGTCATTTTCCTCTTCATGGTTAAACGGTAACTGTTTACAACGTACCAAAGTGGTGTGCGTGAATTCAAGATGAACACATTGATAAAGGACACTACAAAACCGGGAAACAGCCACAAACTGTCCTACAAAAGCCATCTAATGGTCAGCGCATACCGCCGGGTGATGTTTTGGCTAAAATCACCATGCATTTTAAAAATGTTTTGTTATTCAACTTACACAATGCAATATTAACGTCTATGGGGATTTTAGTCAAAATATTGGGAATTTTAACAGCACAAGATTTACAATTACTTCGTTTTCCTAGCCCGGCTTTCTTGCTACGAAACTACTGTACTTGTAAGGGTTAAGTTTAGATCGAATTGCAAATGTGATATGTTTACAAAACTCTTTTTCGTTTCATTACAGGAAAACTTAAATTATTAATATTAAGGGAGCATCCGTCAAGAGAGCTAGATGATACCGGAAATCTCTCGAGACGAGCGTACGCTATAGCTTAGGTGGTCTTTGTAGGCAAAGGGATTATTTCCCGACTTGATACACCACTAGTGACCTACATCATTTTGTTCTATCGACTCTCCCTATGCCACCGTGGTCCGTTGTAAAAAGCCGACGTTTACACCCTGTATATTATACCATATGTAGCACAACAACTAACGTAATGTCGGCGAAGTTTTCCATATCGATGCGTCATTTACTCTTTCAACGATCGCCCAAATAAATAACCGACAAACAAAATTTCGATCATTGTATTTAAAGCTACTTTGGCTTATAATTTTACCATAATAATGTTTCCATCAGCGAACTCGCCTTTTTGCTACAATGTACTTCGTCTGGGCCACCGCTCACGCCAGACTGGAAGATAAAATATGAGCTTGGAGGGGTCACGTCTTTTTTAGACAATTACTCAAATACTTGTGTAAACGTTTTAGTGCTGTTTCGGAAATGGCATATCCATGCAAACATGATTTACCCTTATAAGCACACTGAGACAATATTAAGACACTACGTACAGAATATATGGAAACATTATGGTTATTATAAAAACGGATGTGTATCAGTTAATTTAATTTTATTACCATCTCAAAATCTCCCTGATTCATCGAGTTCTGACCCTGAGGATACGTGTAAACTCTAGCTTTCTGCACTCATTCACAGTATGAAGCAAAAAGAAAAAGAAATGCTTCTGTCATCTGCGGGCTAAGAAGTTAGTTTTCCCCTCTGATTTGTGACAACTTTTTTCTGTTCCCTCCTAGAATTTATACCCTCTACAGCGCCCTCTAGTACCATGGCAGTTGTTCCTTGATGTGGTGTCTTCCTGTCCCTTCTTCTTGCCAACCTTTTGCCAATATTCCTCACTTCGTCGTTTCCGAAAGACCTCCTCACTTCTTACCTTATTGGTCCACCTTGTTTTCTACATCCTTCTATAGCACCACATCTCAAGCACTTCGTCTGTCTTTTTTCCCGGTTTTTTCTCTCTGTTCATAATCCACTTCAGTACAATGCTTTGCTTCAGACGCATGTTCTCAGACATTTTTTCCTCGAATTAAAGCTGATAGCTGATGAATTTATTTTGATCGGGAATGTCCTCTTCACCCCTTGCTAGTCTACTTTTTCTCTCCTCCTTGCTTCGATCTCATGTGTAATTTTGCTTCCAAGATAACAGAATTCCTTCACTTAATGTGTTTGACGGTCCCCAGTTTTATTGCCAAGTTTATCGATAGTGTCATTTATGATACTCCTCATTAGCTTCGTCACTCTTCGATATGACTGCCCTAATCATTCCTGAACCCCTGCCTTGATCCCTCTTGGAAACAGTGTCAAAGAAGACACACCTGTCTAACAGAAATTCTTTCATTGCTCAGTAGTCTAGGCTTTATGGCTTCGGTTTCCTGTTATGGGCATTCGCATCATTGATGAGTGAATCTGGAATTCCAGCTTGCCATGGAATTTCCCAGCTTGTGGATCTCCCTTCGTGTTGTTTTGATGCTGACAGAATCGCGAATGCGATATTCAGTTCTGCAGCGACTTTTGTAGCTGCCGCCCTCTTATTTTTCGTCACAATCTTCTTTAACGATGGTCCGTCACTATCAATCAAAGCATTCATTCCTTGTGGGGTTCACATATTTTTGTCCAGTCAGTGTATGTACAGAATGATTCAAAGTCTTCGCATATAGAGTCAAGGGGTGATAGATTGCTTCACAACTTTTGGTAGAGACAAAATGTTCCCCGACGCTTCCCGGCGACGTTAGGCGTCTTTATACTGAAATCTCCGACCCTGGGACGGTGAGCTTTCACGAAACTAGAAAACCTTAAGAAAGAGTGTCTCTAAGTGGAGAAAGATATTTGAGAAGCGAATTTTGTGCTCGGCCTACCCTTGCATATGCACGCCGCAGATCCCAACACCCAGCCAGCTTGAAATCTGGTTTCGCAGGACAGAGAGGATCAGGTTGTGGAAAGCGGCCAAGGTCAATTACTGTTAGTTATACAAGAACACATACTACTTTATTCCTCAACCAACAGCATAAACAATTCACTTTGTCGCAACCAACCAACTGCCTTCTCCAGTATGCAGACAGCATTTATCTGCACAGTGGAAATCACAGAAGCTACACACAGTTCCCCCTTGCACAAGAACTCGAACAATCGTAAAATCAATGTGTGGAACAACACACAGAGAATTTCCACAAGCGGTCTGCGACCAAATACACGTCGTCCGATGAGACGACCGACCGAACGAACAACCCAGGTCGTTCCCACTCAAGTTACGTGTGTCGGCAGCGGCCGGGCGAGTCTTGGCTGTCAAAAAATGGTTCAAATGGCTCTGAGCACTATGGGACTCAACTGCTGTGGTCATAAGTCCCCTAGAACTTAGAACTACTTAAACCTAACTAACCTTAGGACATCACACACATCCATGCCCGAGGCAGGATTCGAACCTGCGACCGTAGCGGTCTTGCGGTTCCAGACTGCAGCGCCTTTAACCGCTCGGCCACTCCGGCCTGCTCTTGGCTGTCAGAAGGTGACTGCAGCTCCAGCCCGACTCAACCCGATGTCCGTTCGGAATCTGGAGACACGACGACCCGGACATACTGGCTCGGACCCATCCATGCAGAGGTAACTGTCGCCCATTGGTCACGACATCCCTGCACAAGGAAGTAACCGACCCACGTCCGGCACGATGATCAAGTGACGAGGCACAGAAACGGTCAAAAGACCAAATACACGTCACCCGATGAGACGACCAACCGAACTATCAACCAACGGTCGTTGCGCTCCAGTCTCCCTCCGTCGGACAGTTCATGTGTGTCGCCAGCGGTCGGCGAGTACTGGCTGTCGGCACCTCACCGGCGCTCCGTCGCTTCACTGCTGCTGCGTCCCGACTGACTCCATTGTTGGTCCGTCCGCCACTGAACTCCAGACAGACGACGACCCGGGAATACTAGCGGACGCTCCAGAGATAGTACGACTGTGCACTATTGACACGTGCTGCTGCTGCCGCCGACGGGCAAGCAAACCAGCAACTTAGTGACACCAGTAGATCGAATTAGAGCGAGGCAACAGAATAATAAAGAAAAGATGACGAGCAATAAACGGCATGACCGCCAGTCGCACACGGCTCACACCTGTCAGGGCGGTAACTCATAGAAAAAGACTTAGTTGGGATGTGTCAGCAAACACACCGTATCCAACACAGGTTATTACCTGTGACGTGATCTGTCACACCTAGACGTTTGTTGCAAAGGCTGTGAAACACTTCCGTCTACACTGTGCAGAGTAGTTATTTGGTTCATTTGCCCCGTGGGAAATGAATAAAGCTGAAGAGATGTCGAGAACTTGCACCTCTAGTCAACGAACCCAAATACACAGTCCACTCACACTTATGTGACCACTGCCTGTGTTCGACGTAAACATGCATAACCACTCAAAGACAGCAGGCGGCAGCACTGGGGGGGGGGGGGGGGGGGGGGGGAAGGGGGGGGGAGGACGACGAGGCAGCCAACAGTGCAGTTGTTCCAATGCGGAAACAGAACGATATAGGGAATGACCATTGGCTTTTGGACCTAAGGTGGAAGCATTTCCGTAAACTGTTCCCGTGCCGCCATGGTTAAAGTACAGAGTGCATGGCAAAAGACCATAGAAGACAATGGTGAACGACGGCTACGGTGATGTGTGTGGGTGACTAGGCATATAACTGATGAGAAACTCATCACGCAGGTGAACTAAGGGGCTACCAACAGTATCACCTCAAGCGACCGACCGTTCACCGGACGTTGCTGCGTCCGGGTCTCCACAGTTGGCGCTTGGTTCATGCACCCACGTTCACTGCTGGTCATCGGGGACGAAGGCTGGAATTTCAGCGTCAGTACCACAACTTGACATCCATTGACTGACGGCAGGTACGCTTTTCAAGCTGTAACGCTACCACCGACCGCCTTAAACGATAATCGATGCTATCGTTAAACCTCTACGAGGAATTTTTGGTAGTTGTGACTGTGAGGTAACCTAATCGGAACATAACAATGAAACTGGGACTCATTTCCGTAACACTCCAGGAAAGTACAACCAACAGCAAACAAGTGGGTCAGGAACAGAAGTTTTCCCAGCACGAAAGCAAGTTGTAATTTTACGTATTTAATATCGGTCGCCACTCTAATTAGGCATTCTTGTGTGAGACAATATAATAAAACAGAAATCAGTGCTAAGCCTGACCTAACCTTCCCTGACACACACACTAAACGCTTTCTATATATCTGTTCATATTACAACACAGTAACCTAACCATGGAGAAAAAATGATTCTGAGCTCTATGGGACTTAGATATCTGAGGTCATCAGTGCCCTAGACTTAGAACTACTTAAGCCTAACTAACCTAAGGACATCACACACATGAAAGCCCGAGGCAGGATTCGAACTTGCGACCGTAGTAGCAGCGCGGTTCCGACTGAAGCGCCTAGAAGCTCTCTGTCACAACGGCCGGCCCTAACTGTAGTGTTGGCAGAAGCGCCAACACTGTGTTGCTAGAGGAGGCCGAAATGCACGCGTTTAATTACACGCTGACTGGCGTGAGGTCTGGAACAGGTCAATATCTTGAGAATTGCAAATAAAGTAATTAGTTGATATAATACTTAACTTTAATCCACAATTGTAGAACATCGCTCTTGATGATACATGCTTCACATAATAATAATTATCAATTGAATACGGCGCCTTGCTAGGTCGTAGCAAATGTAGCTGAAGGCTATGCTAACTATCGTCTCGGCTAATGAGAGCGTAGTTGTCAGTGAACCTTTCCTTGCAAAGTCGGCTGTACAACTGGGGCGAGTGCCAGGACGTCTCTCTAGACCTGCCGTGTGGTGGCGCTCGGTCTGCTATCACTGACAGTGGCGACACGCGGGTCCGCCGTATACTAACGGACCGCGGCCGATTTAAAGGCTACCACCTAGCAAGTGTGGTGTCTGGCGGTGACACCACACTAACCTTGCCGATAAATGTGTTACTCACTTGTAAGTCAGTCAAACAAATGACCAATGAGATAGTAAACAGCAACAAATGCCTCTCAACAACACGTACCTAAAGTGAACTAGGTGCAACAGTTTATGAAACCAATTACCAACACACATGAAACTAGTAGCAACACTGAACAGGGAAAAGCTTGAAATGATTCTGAATTTAAATCAGGGGGTCTGGTAATGATCATACTCTGTTACTTCATTGCTTAGTACAGGGTCTCTACGCCTGTGCATTAACCAGCTTTAACACAGCAAACATTTCTTTCTTAAACTCGGTTTGAAGCAACTACACTGGCTCTGAAGAAGACTTTGCATTGCTAGCACATGAGGACTCTTAAACTTTCATGGTTAGAAGAATCATGCTCTTTAACAAAACTACACCAGTATGTATGAGAAATCGTAAGTATTGTTATCATTAATTATTAATTAAGTAAGGAATAACAAACTATAACTCTTTAAATAACAAATGTGTTTTGATGAGCAGTCTTCTAACCTACTCAAAATGCAATTGGCTGTACAAATGCCAACACAACATTAAATTCAAGTTCAAACACCTTCTCGTGAACTGAACACTGATAAAACTTTGTAATTCTGATCAACGTGCATAAATGCAACAATTAACAACCTTTTTCCATTCAGGTCATTATTATTGTTCTTTTAATTGTCAACTTTATTATGTTCATGCAGCTTTTCAAGTAAGACAAATTATTTAAGAAAATGACCGCAGATTAATTTAAAAATGCATTGGAAGTGGAGTATTTCTCAAACTATAAAGCTGAGCTTTAAAAACTATAACTCCACACATTAGAAAGCAATCACAACTATTTTTACAGCTGCCAAATAAGTCTTTGATATTAATATAGGACGCCCCGAATTAAATTCACTAGGATAGCATTCCCATCCAGGTTTGTGGTTTGAGATAATCACGGGTGTAAGACAGAGTTTTTGACAACGCAACGATTATTATTAAAATCAACCAAATTTCAAAAATACCTGGTAAATTTAAAGAGTGCCAAATATAAACAATTTAGTGGAAGGCTGATAGCACTGGTGGAGTAATTTGCAGTGGCCGTTAACATGGAGGCGATGCAGTCACGGCAGTAATGTTAGCCTCGCCCTGTTACAGATCTTGGCGTCGGAAATATAATTTTACAGGGCCAAAAAACCATGCCATGATAATAGTACGTATCACCAAATGCTGCATCCGAGGCCCATAAATACTGCTCTTAAGCACCTCTGGCCTCGAAAGTCCAAGAATATGAGTCACAATGATCCGCTACTGCTAGCGAGATGTTAACCACAGCACAGTTCGGCTCCGGCTCCTTACCGGTCACCTGCGCGCCAACCACACCTTTTCCACTCCGCCAGGCTACTCCCTTAGCTGCTGGGCTTCCCCACATCTTTTACATTCAACCCTACGTTCGCTAACTGTGGACCAATTCATGTACAGTGCATTATATCACAATTATTCCAGTAGTTATTTAAATCCACTAGCACAGTTCAAACAACATCGTTCAGAAACTTCACGAAACTGATTTAACTTAGGAATTTGATTGTGTTGATCACAAAATATTGCTCCGGTAGTTGGATCATTATGGAATACGGGGAGTGGCTCACAACTGATTCACCTCTTACTTTAGCAACAGACAACAAAAGGTCATTATTCACCATGTTGAGGATGGCTGTCATTTGGTGTCTGTGTGGGGTACGGTTAAGTGGGGGGTGCCCCAGGGATCGGTGTTGGGGCCACTCCTGTTCCTTATTTATATAAATGATATGCCATCTAGTATTACTGGTAACTCTAAAATATTTATGTTTGCTAATGACACTAACTTGGTAGTAAAAGATGTTGTGTGCAACATTGCCTCAGTTTCAATTAGTGCAGTTTATGACCTAAGTTCGTGGCTTGTAGAAAATAAACTAACGCTAAATCACAGTAAGACTTAGTTTTTACATTCTCTAACACACAATTTAACAAAACCTGACGTTTTAATTTCACAGAATGGACTTATGATTTGTGTGAACAGTTCAAATTTCTAGGTGTTCAGATAGATAGTAAGCTGTCGTGGAAAGCCATGTTTAGGATCTTTTTCAATGACTTTTTTACTATTCGAACGGTATCTAAAGTGAGTGATTGTTCGACAAGAAAATTAGTCTACTTTGCTTATTTTAATTCGCTTATGTCGTATGGTATTGTTTTTTGAGGTAACTATTCCCACTCTAAAAGGATATTTTTGGCTCAGAAACGGGAGGTTCAGGCAGTAAGTGGTATAAGCTCACGAACCTCTTGTCGACCCCTTTTCACGAGTCTGGGTATTTTGACACTGACCTCTCAATATATATATTCCTTACTCTCATTTCCTGCTAACAGTATTAGCTTCTAGAATGAAATTTTCACTCTACAGCGGAGTGTGCGCTGATATGAAACTTCCTGGCAGATTAAAACTGTGTGCCGGACCGATACTCGAACCCGGGACCTTTGCCTTTCGCGGGCAAGTGCTCTACCAACTGAGCTATCCAAGCACGACTCACGGCCCGTCCTCACAGCTTTAATTCCGCCAGTACCTCGTCTCCTACCTTCCAAACTTTACAGAAGCTCTCCTGCGAAGGAGCTCCGACAGGCACTGGTGCAAGAATGGGAGGCTATACCCCAGCAGCTGCTCGACCACCTGATCCAGAGTATGCCAACCCGTTGTGCGGCCTGTGTACGTGTGCATGGTGATCATAACCCATATTGATGTCGGGGTACATGCACAGGAAACAGTGGCGTTTTGTAGCACATGTGTTTCGGGACGGTTTTCTCAACTTATCACCAATACCGTGGACTTACAGATCTGTGTCGTGTGTGTTCCCTATGTGCCTATGCTATTAGCGCCAGTTTTGTGTAGTGCCATGTTGTGTGGCACCACATTCTGGAATTATCCTTCATTTATGAACATGAGTGTATTTACAGAGATGGAAGGCTTGCTCAACTCGTTAGAAAAGTTGATAGATCACAAAGCGTCCATGCTCTTCTCGGTCAACCGCTACATGTACTTGTTGAGCATTGAGTGGTGTGTGGAGACAGACACTCGTATTCGGCTCGCGCGTGTCCTCGAGGCAACGCAGACTGCTCCACACCAGCTAGTTGGAATGGCGGCAGCGGACGCTCAATTTTCATTTCACCAGCGAGTCCGCAGCAAGCGACCTCCAGCACACACGATGTCCTCCGTAACCCGCCACTAGCCACAACAAATACGGGCCGGTGATCTTGTTAGCGTTTTACAAGCGACGCGGCGACACTAATTTCGCTGAGGTCGCTTTCAGGAATCTTAGTTGCGCGGCCTTTTTTGCAAACTTCTTTTTCTGCTGCCGCACGCACATAGCACTGAGATCGTCGAGATCTTCTGTCACTGCTATTCTAGCAGTAAAATCTGGTTGATCTCTTCACCTCTCCTATCCTCTCAGTACTGTTCAGTTATATGATTTGCACCAAGACACCATCCTTCAATGCTATGAGCGTTATCGACGCCGTCCTGACTCTGTAATGTACCAAATGGTACGGTATTATAAATATTGTGACATGATTTACCTCGAAGGTAACGGTCTATTGACCGACACCACGGAGTCAGAAAATATCGTTCTTGTGAAATACAACTTGCATTTTATTCGCACGAAGTGCTATCGACGACGAATCTCAAACTGATTCCATATTTCTAGATTTCCAGAAGTGTTTTGACACCGTCCCTCAGCAGCGACTTCCACCAAATTGCGTGCCTGTTGAGTATTGCTTCAGTTGTGCTACTGCATCCGTGATTTCCTCTCAGCATAGTCACATTACGTGGTAATCGACGCAAAATCATCGAGTGAAACAGCAGTGACATCCGACGTTCTCCAAGGAAGTACTGTAGACCCCCATGCTGTTCCTGATCTACGCAAACTGTTCAGGAGATAATGTGAGCAAACTTCTTAGACTGTTTGCAGATGGCACTGTCATTTACCGTCTAGTAAAGTCATCAGAAGATTAAAAGTAATTGCAAAATTAGTTACACACGATATCTGAAATCTGCAAAAAGTGGCAGTTGACTTCCAATAAAGAAAACTGTGAGGTCACACACATGAGTAGAAAAAGAAATTCGTTAAATTTCGACTACGCGATAAATCACACAAATTTAAAGGCTCTTAATTCGTCTAACCCCCCATGAACCAAAGACCTTGGCGTTGGTGGGCAGGCTTGCGTGCCTCAGCGACACAGATGGCCGTACCGTAAGTGCAACCACAACGGAGGGGTATCTGTTGAGAGGCCAGACAAACGTATGGTTCCAGAAGAGGGGCAGCAGCCTTTTCAGTAGTTGCAGGGGCAACAGTCTGGATGATTGACTTATCTGGCCTTGTAACATTAACCAAAACGGCCTTGCTGTGCTGGTACTGCGAACGGCTGAAAGCAAGGGGAAACTACGACCGTAATTTTTCCCGAGGGCATGCAGCTTTACTGTATGGATAAATGATGAGGATATAAGATGAACATCAACAAAAGCAAAACGAGAATAATGGAATGTAGTCTAGTTAACTGGGGCGATTCTGAGCGAATTAGATTAGGAAATGAGACATTTAAAGTAGTAAATGAGTTTTGCTATTTGGGGAGCAAAGTATCTGATGATGGTCGAAGTAGAGAGGATATAAAATGTAGACTGGCAATGGCAAGGAAAGCGTTTCTGAAGAAAAGAAATTTGTTAACATCGAGTATAGATTTAAGTGTCAGGAAGTCGTTTCTGAAAGTATTTGTATGGAGTGTAGCCATGTATGGAAGTGAAACATGGACGATAAATAGTTTGGACAAGAAGAGAATAGAAGCTTTCGAAATGTGGTGCTACAGAAGAATGCTGAAGATTAGATGGATAGATCACATAACTAATGAGGAGGTATTGAACAGACTTGGGGAGAACAGCAGTTTGTGGCACAACTTGACAAGAAGAAGGGACCGGTTGGTATGGCATGTTCTGAGGCATCAAGAGATCACCAATTTAGTACTGGACGGCAGCGTGGAGGGTAAAAATCGTAGAGGGAGACCAAGAGATGAATACACTAAGCAGATTCAGAAGGATGTAGGTTGCAGTAGGTTTGGGAGATGAAGAAGCTTGCACAGGATAGAGTAGCATGGAGAGCTGCATCAAACCAGTCTCAGGACTGAAGACCACAACAACAAAAATTCGTCTAAATGCCTAGTTATTACAATTACGAATAACTTAAGTTGGAACGATCACATAGACAGCGTTGTAGGGAAGGCAAGCCAAAGATGACATTTTATTGGCAGAACACTTAGAAGACGGTCTACTACGAGGAAAGAGGCTGCCTACACCACGCTTGTTCGTCCTCTGCTAGAGTGTTGCTGTGCAGCGTTGGATTCTTACCAGATAGAACTGACGGAGGACATCGAAAAAGTTCAAAGAATTGCAGCTCGTTTTGCATCGTGAAACAGAGGAGAAAGTGTCATCGATATCATCAGTGATGTGGAATAGCAGTCATTAAAATAAATGCGTTATTCGTTGCGGGGAGACCTTTTCACGAAATTTTAGTCACCAAGTTTCTCCTCTGGATGTTAAATATTTCACTGTTGCCAATCTGCACAGAGAGAAACGAACATCAAATAAAATACGAGAAATCAGAGCTCTTACATGAGGATGTAAGTGTTCATTTCTCCTAAGCGTCATTAGAGAGTGGAAATAGAGAGTGAAACAGTAGAAAAATAATCAGAAGTTGGTTCGAAGAACCCTCTGCCAGGCACTTAAGTGTGAATAGCAGAGTAGTCATATAGATACAGATGTAGATAAGAGAATCTCTTTAGTTAACCTTATATTTAGTAGGTAATATGCTCCTATAATCATGGAATTTGTTTGGCGTGTAGTGTCATACCTTCACCATTTGTAGCTGTAGGTTTCTTGTACCTTAATACAACAGAAGACCGTCTTTCATGCAGAAACGCTATAAAATGGTCCTGCAACGCGTCAGAGGTAGAGTTTGGGGAAAATGTTGTGGATCACAGACGGGAAGTGTTCGTTCTCATGTATTTACAGAACTGGGAAAATATAAATGTAGCTCCTTCAAGGACAGTGCTCAGTGGCACCAGAGTATATTATGTGCGTATTGAGCGCTTGTAATGTTGTTGATTCAATTTACACGGTCATCGGCGATCTCATGGCGTTCAGGAGTCATGTCTGTGCACCCTCTGTTTTAACTTTTCAGGCGGTTACTGTGCCCAGTTTAGAGGCGAATAATGCTCTCAACATTCATTCTAGGGTATAACAACGCCCCACCGCATAGTACGTTTTCCATTTGATCAGCTTCGGCGATTTGATCGGATTCGCATGGTGGGCCTGCGGGAAGCGGAATGGACGCATCGATGGATTGCTGCATATGTTGGATACAATGTATCAGAGGTGCGTTGCTGCTTTCAACAAAGGTCTGTGGAACACTGACACATCTGTAGAGCAGTTTCTGGACGGCCGCGTAGTACATGCGCACGTCAAGATCGACGTATTGTGTGAGCAGCGGTGGCCGATCGAACGTCATCCAGGGACGAAATCCGCGCACGTGTTATCTGTGCTGTGCTATCAGGGACCACTAGGAGCCGTCTGCTTACAGCAACAAGATCTGCTATGCCTCTAAAAAGGCTACCACGGACACTACGAGACCGCCAAGCGTGTTAACTTTGATTGGTTCAAATGGCTCTGAGCACTATGGGACTTAACTTCTGAGGTCATCGGTCCCCTAGAACTTAGAACTACTTAAACCTAACTAACCTAAGGACTCACACACATCCATGCCCGTGGCAGGATTCGAACCTGCGACCGTCGCGGCCCCGCGCCGTTCCAGACTGTAGCGCTTAGAACCGCTAACTTTGGTGTCGTGAAAGATTTGACCGGAGAGTGGAATGGCGCTCTGCTGTCTTCATTGATGAGAGTGGGACCTGTCTGTAGTGGTGGTCATGCTCGTCTATGGCGTAGATCTAGTGAGCTGCTGATTTCGAAGTGCATTCACCCACGGTACACAAATAGCATACCAAGCTTCATGGCATGGGGTGCCAGTTGCAAACGGCGGTTACATATGGTTTTACTGCAGGGTAAAGTAACAAGTGCCCGCTACATTTCACAGGATGTCATCCGCAAGCTACTGCCATGTCTTCGACAGAAACGTCATGTGCTGGACAATGCACGCCTACATATTGTTGCTGCGAAACAACGTGCGCGTTTTTCGTTGCGATGCGATCTTCTCATGAAATTTCAATCGCCAGTTTTCTCCTCCGATGTCGAAAACATTCTGTTGGCACCACCTACATAGGGAGGATTGATCATCAGGGTAAAATAAGAGAAATCAGGGCTCGCACAGAAATATTTAAGTGCTCGTTTTTCCCGCGCAACGTTCGAGAGTGGAACGGTAGAGAGACAGCTTGAAGGTGATTCATTGAACCCTCTGCCAGGCACTTTATTGTGAATAGCAATCTCGTAGATGGAGACGTAGATGTAGATGCTCTTCGCGGAGTGCAAAGGCTGCCCTGGCCGCCCAGATCACAATATCTCTCGCCAGTTGATCAGGTACAGGCCACGATGCAGCGGGAACTTACTCGTTCTCGAAGCCCTGCAAGAACTACTGCCTAAGTGCGACAAAAGACGCAAGGTGCTTGGGAGTATCTTGATATCCCTGAACACAGGACGGGATGGGAAAACAAGACTTGGAATGGCAGGCGCACAACTGTCATCATTCGTCATTTAGAAACTCATGTTGTTGTTGTTGTGGTCTTCAGTCCTGAGACAGGTTTGATGCACCTCTCCATGCTACTCTATCCTGTGCAAGCTTTTTCATCTCCCAGTACCTACTGCAACCTACATCCTTCTGAATCTGCTTAGTGTATTCATCTCTTGGTCTCCCTCTACGATTTTTACCCTCCACGCTGCCCTCCAATACTAAATTGGTGATCCCGTGATGCCTCAGAACATGTCCTACCAACCGATCCCTTCTTCTGGTCAAGTTGTGCCACAAACTTCTCTTCTCCCCAATCCTATTCAATACTTCCTCATTAGCTATGTGATCTACCCATCTAATCTTCAGCATTCTTCTGTAGCACCACATTTCGAAAGCTTCTATTCTCTTCTTGTCCAAACTATTTATCGTCCATGTTTCACTTCCATACATGGCTACACTCCATACGAATACTTTCAGAAATGACTTCCTGACACTTAAATCAATACTGGATGTTAACAAATTTCTCTTCTTCAGAAACGCTTTCCTTGCCATTGCCAGCCTACATTTTATATCCTCTCTACTTCGACCATCATCAGTTATTTTGCTCCCCAAATAGCAAAACTCCTTTACTACTTTAAGTGCCTCATTTCCTAATCTAATTCCCTCAGCATCACCCGACTTAATTAGACTACATTCCATTATCCTTGTTTTGCTTTTGTTGATGTTCATCTTATATCCTCCTTTCAAGACACTGTCCATTCCATTCAACTGCTCTTCCAAGTCCTTTGCTGTCTCTGACAGAATTACAATGTCATCGGCGAACCTCAAAGTTTTTATTTCTTCTCCATGAATTTTAATACCTACTCCGAATTTTTCTTTTGTTTCCTTTACTGCTTGCTCAATATACAGATTGAACAACATCGGGGAGAGGCTACAACCCTGTCTTACTCCCTTCCCAACCACTGCTTCCCTTTCATGTCCCTCGACTCTTATAACTGCCATCTGGTTTCTGTACAAATTGTAAATAGCCTTTCGCTCCCTGTATTTTACCCCTGCCACCTTTAGAATTTGAAAGAGAGTATTACAGTCAACATTGTCAAAAGCTTTCTCTAAGTCTACAAATGCTAGAAACGTAGGTTTGCCTTTCCTTAATCTTTCTTCTAAGATAAGTCGTAAGGTCAGTATTGCCTCACGTGTTCCAGTGTTTCTACGGAATCCAAACTTATCTTCCCCGAGGTTGGCTTCTACTAGTTTTTCCATTCGTCTGTAAAGAATTCGTGTTAGTATTTTGCAGCTGTGACTTATTAAGCTGATAGTTCGGTAATTTTCACATCTGTCAACACCTGCTTTCTTTGGGATTGGAATTATTATATTCTTCTTGAAGTCTGAGGGTATTTCGCCTGTTTCATACATCTTGCTCACAAGATGATAGAGTTTTGTCAGGACTGGCTCTCCCACGGCCGTGAGTAGTTCCAATGGAATATTGTCTACTCCGGGGGCCTTGTTTCGACTCAGGTCTTTCAGTGCTCTGTCAAACTCTTCACGCAGTATCGTATCTCCCATTTCATCTTCATCTACATCCTCTTCCATTTCCATAATATTGTCCTCAAGTACATCGCCCTTGTATAGACCCTCTATATACTCCTTCCACCTTTCTGCTTTCCCTTCTTTGCTTAGAACTGGGTTTCCATCTGAGCTCTTGATATTCATACAAGTCGTTCTCTTATCTCCAAAGATCTCTTTAATTTTCCTGTAGGCGGTATCTATCTTACCCCTAGTGAGATAAGCCTCTACATCCTTACATTTGTCCTCTAGCCATCCCTGCTTAGCCATTTTGCACTTCCTGTCGATCTCATTTTTGAGACGTTTGTATTCCTTTTTGCCTGTTTCACTTACTGCATTTTTATATTTTCTCCTTTCATCAATTAAATTCAATATTTCTTCTGTTACCCAAGGATTTCTACTAGCCCTCGTCTTTTTACCTACTTGATCCTCTGCTGCCTTCACTACTTCATCCCTCAAAGCTACCCATTCTTCTTCTACTGTATTTATTTCCCCCATTCCTGTCAATTGCTCCCTTATGCTCTCCCTGAATCTCTGTACAACCTCTGGTTCTTTTAGTTTATCCAGGTCCCATCTCCTTAAATTCCCACCTTTTTGCAGTTTCTTCAGTTTTAATCTACAGGTCATAACCAATAGATTGTGGTCAGTGTCCACATCTGCCCCTGCAAATGTCTTACAATTTAAAACCTGGTCCCTAAATCTCTGTCTTACCATTATATAATCTATCTGATACCTTTTAGTATCTCCAGGGTTCTTCCAGGTATACAACCTTCTTTCATGATTCTTAAACCAAGTGTTAGTTATGATTATGTTGTGCTCTGTGCAAAATTCTACCAGTCGGCTTCCTCTTTCATTTCTGTCCCCCAATCCATATTCACCTACTATGTTTCCTTCTCTCCCTTTTCCTACACTCGAATTCCAGTCACCCATAACTATAAATTTTCGTCTCCCTTCACAATCTGGGTAATTTCTTTTATTTCATCATGCATTTCTTCAATTTCTTCGTCATCTGCAGAGCTAGTTGGCATATAAACTTGTACTACTGTAATAGGTGTGGGCTTCGTATCTATCTTGGCCACAATAATGCGTTCACTATGCTGTTTGTAGTAGCTTACCCGCATTCCTATTTTCCTATTCATTATTAAACCTACTCCTGCATTACCCCTATTTGATTTGATTTGATTCATCGGTTAAGGTAAGAATCAATGGCACCGTAATGGAATTATGATTTAATAAAAGAATGTATCTCAGCCCTTAAGGCTTTAACTTTAAAGTTTGTATTTAATGACAGTTAAATAAAATGTTTCTGTAAAACATATTCCCCAAGCCACCAGCAGACAATCTTGGCATTAAGGTAGGTAGTCACAAATAGCCTTAATGAACGGTCTAAATCTGCGCAAGTGGAACAACAGACAAATTTTCTTCAAAAAATGAAACAATATTTACATGGCACAGTGTGACGTCATGTTAAAACATCAATTACTAAAGATCAGGACTTTAAAAACAACCTTCAATTTAAGGTAAAATTTTGTATGCAAGACACTGACGTAGGAAACTTACACAATATGTCTAACTAGCAATCAGAGTGAAGTAAGTACAGGGTGGCCCAGGGGAACGGGAAATTTTGATCGTTACAGTTGGCAGCACTGCAGCTCCGGCAGATGTTCGAAACTTTGCACAATTGATGTGGACGCATTGCCATTTAGTAATCATGGAGAATTGGACTGGTGCGGAACGTGCAGTAGCTGTGAGAGCGTTTTGCAAAAAATGGTAATAGTGCGACTGCCGCGCAGAGAACATTTCGACAGCATTACCAGCTTGGACGTCATGGACGTGTCCCATCTGCGCATGCGATTACAACGTGGGTGCGTAATTTTGAAGATACAGGATCTGCCTTGAAAAAGAAACCTCCAGGTGGCATTCCAACGGTACGTACCCCAGAGAACATTGCAGCTGCTAGAGCTGCAATCGCGAGAAGTCCTCGCCGCTCCGTTCGACAGCATGCATCTTCGCTAGGGATTAAGCGACGAAGCTTACAAATAATACTGCACGAATTAGGCTTCCATCCCTATAAGTTGTAGATTGTGCAACACTTACATGAACGAGACCCAGCGTTACGTATGGAGTTTAGTAGCCAGATATTGGCTAAAATCAACGAGGACGCGAATTTCCTTGGTAGCTTATGGATATCAGACGAAGCCCAGTTCCACCTGAACGGATTCGTGAACAAACAGAATTTTCGTTATTGGGCACAGGACAATCCTTGAGAGTTTCACCAGCGACCACTACATAGCGCCAAGGTCACAATATGGTGTGCTGTATCATGTCATGGTGTTATCGGCCCTTACTTTTTTGAACGTGAGGATGGTAGTGTAGTGACAGTAACATCCGCTCGATATGTTGAAATGCTTCAAACATTCTTTACACCGAGACTGTGAGCTTAATCTTAACGTCGAAAACATGTGGTTTCTGTAGGACGGAGCCACGTCACACACTGCTCGACGATGGCAGCAGTTCGTCAGTTGTTTGAAAGACGCATTATTTCACATAACGGTGACATTGCATGGCTTGCGAGATCCCCTGATCTTAGTGTGTGCGACGTCTTCCTGTGGGGATATCTTAAAGGCAAGGTGTACCGTACACGTCCTGCAACAATCCATGAACTGAATGAGAACATTGAAAACGAAATCACTGCCATTCCCCAAGATTTACTACACCGCGCATTCCAGAGCTTTCATAGCAGGCTGTTAGAGTGTGAACGCCGAATGGGAGCACATTTTTCCGATGTCATCATTAAAAAGTAGAGAGACACTTTTGGACATTTTGATTGTAAAGACATACTGAATAATGGCATACTGAATACATTCACTTTCGTTAATAAATTACTAGTTTTATGAATTTATTCACGGAAATTACGTTATTTCGAAATTTCCCGTTTCCCTGCGCCACCCTGCATAACTTACTGAACAGCCCGAAAAGATTATGTCTACATATAAAGGCAGGCCTAAAACAATAACCTTTAGGCGGCAAAGAGAGAGAGGCTGATGAAACTCAACTTGATCTGTAGACAGCCGACATAAACAAACTTGCTCTCGCCGCAGGCCTCCTGCTCGCGGCAAGCACGCCGCAATCACGCGAGGGCCCGAACTTCAGTGACACAATTATGAGAGGCTGTCAACAAGAATACCATAACCAAAACACAAATAAATTAAGGCAAGATAACTCAGACCTCTTCTAATGTTACTCCCCAAAAGGCGTCTTTAGTAGCTAATGCTAAGAAGCCAGAAAATTATTTAATCAGCTACGTATCTAGACATGCCCCTAAGCAGTTTAACATAACAAGGAGTTTAAGCAAGAAACATTTAAACACCACTCGCAAGCGCATGTCAGAAACCAAAGCTAATTCGAACCAGACAAAACGAAGTTGTAGGGAAGCAGCCTACTCACGCTGTAGTAAATTCACATCAGTTTCCATTGTGTGCCAGCCAGTCTGCTGTAACTCTGTAACTAGCTCTGACGTCATAAATGTTGCGCAATACCTTAAAAATCAAGCAAATGACCTAAAAATTTTCTAGCATGTCAGGAATAATACTAAACTAATGTGTGTTAAATATCAGTTCGATAACTTAAGTCATTTTCGAAATTTGGACGTTTTTCTAAAAAAATCATTGGCGCAACAGAAAAGAGCTAGAGACTTCAAAATTTATATTTAGATTCATCTTTCATAATGATTTAATAAAAACAGTACTTTGGATTTCACAAATTAAAATTTTAGTGGAAATTCATGATTTTCTGGTTTTCATCTCAAAACTGAAGGAAGCAAGATAGATTAAGTAGGCTAATAAATAAGGCTAGGATGGTTAGATTTAAATAGGTTGGAGGTCCGCTATGACTATGAAGATGTGTAAAGTTTCTTTTTAATACCTATAAAATTATAGTGATAGCGGATCTCAAAAGGGCCAGTTCAGAGCTCATCTACTGCGTGCAGTGTAATTTAATTAATTCTCTCGCCCAGAATATTTAACTTAGCCACGTCAAAATTTTATTATCAATACTTACCTGCGTGCTGAATGCACGTTTAAATTAAGAGCTTCTTCGGCCATCAGCAAAAGACGCTATAAACTATTATGTAACTTGAAGTGGTGCGTTACTAGCCCAGCGGCTAGTCGGGAGAGCCGAAAAGATCAGGCGTTCCCTTAGCCGTCCGCACCGCGGCTTTATATATAAGAACGCTGCGCGAGGAAGCAAGGCCCCAGTTCTCTCCAGACGCTGAATGACACGCCATCTGTGTCGGGAGTCGCGTCGCGTCGGTATCACTGCTACATACAGCCTCGGGTGCCGTATTAAGTTACTAGAGATACGCGGAACCATGAAAACATTCCAAGTGAAGTGTTAATTCTGGGATGATTTTCATTAACTAGCTTCAGTTTGCGTATTGTCGTATTTTCACGTGCCGTCGCGGGACAGACATTCTACCAAATATTTAGCGTGGCGTTTGATGAAATATTTTCATCAAATTATGGCGAGCATTCTTTTTAACATTTAATTCGGACATTTATAGTTGCATAAGCGCATTAGACTCTGAACTGCTCTGTTAGTTAGGTTGTAGGGATACTTGTGTTTTTTTATCAGTGAATTTCAGAATATACTCAACTATTTTGGAAAACCGTTTTTGATTAGAAATCCCGGACAATCTCCTAATTCCTCAGAGCTATAAGCTGCAGCTATAATAACATTCTCAGATAAAGTGGGCACTAGGATCTCTAATTACTGGTTCCATGTTTTATTAAATCACTTTCTGGGTGCCAAAAAGTAAATAGAGAGCCAGTGTTGAGAACGGCGAAAGACAGCATTAACAACATTCTAAAAGCCAGAAACTGATTCGACATGCAAGTGTTTATCCAGCAATCAGATTCTGATATTTTGACAAACTTATCCGCCGCCCCACATATGGTGCATCGGCCGGGAAATCAACTAAGTGAAAGTGATTTTCACTATTCGGATTCGCGAGTGAAATGCGACACGCAGCTGAGTAATAGAGCAGTGAAAGTGTTACGTGTGCATGTGGACGACGCAATTGGATTAACAACGCATCTGGATTGACGGAGCTGGCACTGAGTCTAGCGGTGCTGCCGGCATCGCGAGAAGCCAGTCTCGCCGCACCGCAGTCGTCCGCTGGAGCAGCCGGCGCAGAGCCTGCAATTGCGGGCCACGCAAACACACAACAGCCGTCGGAGAGCCGTCTGCAGTTCAACGTGCCACGTCGCATCAGGAATCCTGGTACGCCGCGCCGGCAACGCCATACGTCGTGCAGAAGGAACTAAGTTAAGTGAAAAGCTGTTAAATATTTTACTAACCTGCACTAAAAGACTGTCGGCGATGGAACCGCCAAAAGAAACTGAGTTTAAACTTAAATTAGAACCTATGTCTGTTGAGGGAACTGTAAATTCAGACAACGTTTCAAGTGTAAATATGCATGAAAGTAGTAATGTTAAAGTGAAATATGAAGTATTGTCTCCTGACAGTAGTGTGGGAAGGGGCAATGATTCAATAATAGAGACCCCTGTAGTAAACCAGAAACTAGAAATCGTAAATTTATTGGATGATAGCTTCTCTGATGAATTAAATATGAAACAGTCATCAGAGATGGTAGAGTTTAAGAAGGAGAAGTTAGATATAACTGATCAATCAGAAGTTTCATTTAGTTTTGATGATTCTGGTATTGGAGCTAGTTTTTTGTCACCTGAGTGTGATAAAAAGCCAGCTCGTGAGCAACCCAAAGATGCTGGGGCTATTGATTTAAATGTTATATTACAAGCAATAGCTGCCAGCAATGCTGAATTAAAGTCTGGAATAACTGAGGTCAAAAGCAGTAATGCTGAATTAAAATCTGATATAATTGAGGTAAATAATAGGATTGTGGCCAGTCAAACTAATTTTAATAAACGATTGGAGGTAATATACGATACCTTCAAGGCTGGTTGCAATAAGTTGAAAGAGGATCTAGACAGTTTGAATTGTAAAATTGATTACAATCATGAGGATATTAAGAAAAAGGTTGCTCAACAGTTTTCTGAAATGTATAAAACAGTTAAATCCGAAGTTGCTGAGGTTCGCAAAGACTTCGAAATGGAAGATGCGAAGCTGGAGCACAAGTTAACAGAAAAAATCGAGGCGGAATCTGAACTGTGCTCAGATAGATTTAAAGATGTTAATATAAAAGTAAACATATGTCAAGCAGAAGTAGAAGCATTCAAAACTGACACTACTCATATTGTACAAAGAGTAGACAATGTTGAAATGAAAGTATAAAATATCTGTACTAACATTGCTAACATTGAGAGTAAAGTAGCTTCAGTAACTTCTGGTAATGGTAGTACACAACAAGTTGTAGCTGCAAACGCCGCTTTTATCGGGTGTCGGCAGTTCTTGCGGTTTGAACCAGATAAAAATATCCACCCGCTAGATTTCTGGAACGATTTTGAAGATGTGATTCCACCAACTTGGTCTGAGCGAGAGAAAATCTCATTTGTTAGAAGCCATTTAGCAGGTGACGCCATGCGTTGGTCAGCTGATGTTATGTTGAAGTGTAAAACATTAGCGGAGTTTAAAACAGCTTTCATTAATGAGTATTGGTCTAGCAATAAGCAAAATGAAGTGTTGAGAGAATTTTGGAGTGGAAAACGCTTCAATGCAGGAAAGGAGTCCATTAAAGAGTTTGCTAGGTCGTGGATTTCACGTTTGTCACATTTGGCGGAAAAGCCAAAATGATTATACTAGGTCTTGAAGCCAAACTGCCATGGTATTGGCAAACTAGAATTATATCTGCCCCTAGAGACAATCTGGATCGTTTCATTGAGTATTTGGAACGTGTAGAACGTGTTGCTGCCAATGAGGAGCAAGCACGTAATAACCGAAATGCCAATAACAATAATAGTAATTTTAGGAACGAGCAAAGTGGCAATGTAAACATCAGAACAGTAGGTGTTCGCCGTCCTAAGAGAGGTAGGAATTGGGGAAATAATTATCAGAACCAACAATGGCATTCAAATGACAGTAATGTTGTGCCAAACAAAATTATGCATGTAAACCACAGTACGGAAAGCAATGCTATGCCAGTTAACTATAATGAAAATAAAGGAAACAGCAGTAGGCCGAGGCAGGAAAACTAGTTCCCGTCTATGAGGACACTGGCGCTCACCAGACGGTTACTTTTCCTATGCCAGTAGTTAAGGGAATTGGTAAGACAGATCAGAATACTCAAACTGAACAGGTGGATGAAGTGTCGGTAGCATCTAAGGATACAACAGAAATATTAGATCACTCACAGTATTTGATAGATACCGTGTTAGAGACGCTTTCTAAGTGGGAAGAGAAAGAGAAGGCGCAGCAGTGTAACGATAGGGACGAGCTACAAAATACTGAATTGACAGGTGAAGAAGCAGAAGAAATTCATGCTTATATTTACGATGAGGATGATGTGCTCTTATCTAAAGTGCCTGTGCAGGATGTTGATAATGTACTAATAGATTTAGGACAGGAGATAAGTGAGAATGTAGAGGGTAGGCTGTTGAGGGTCGATGAACCCAGTAGCTGTGACCAGTTGTCACTTGAGAAGGAAACCGACGATAATGGTAAAAGTGGTTTAGCTGTAACTAGTGTTATGCCCGGTCTGGAGACGCAGAATCGCTCAGACTACAGTAATTTGGGTTATGTTCAGCAAACTAAATGTAATGAAGTCGTGCGGTGTTTCGATTTAAAATTAATAGACCGACTGGAAAAGGCAGCTGAAAATGTAGTTCAGGAAACCCCTACACACTGTGACCTAAATATAATGAAGACAGATGTCAATCACTTTAGTTGGAGACAAATCCAAAAGGAACTATTAGATGAATTTGAGGAACCACCTGTACAACCTAGAATAAGCCACCCTATAATAATAGTGAATATGTTGGGTATCAATGTACGTTGTCTCTTAGATAGTGGAAGTGAGGTGAGTGCAATATCTCAGTCCTTCTTTGATGCATTACCTGGTAAAGACAAGCTTACTGTAATGAGGGTATCAGGACTAAAAATAATTGGTGCTACTGGCAAGGTTTCAAAAACGGTAAAGGAAGAAGCTTTACTGCCCTTTAACATTAATGGTAATTTAATTGATCATCCATGTTTAATTGTAAACAATCTCAGTATTGAGGTTTTAATTGGCATAGATTTCTTGTCGAAATATCAGAGTGTTGTTGGCTTTGAAAGAAGCCAGTTAAAAATGGTCTTGCCAATAACCGGAGTAATTATAGTGCCTTTTAGTGATAAACATGTAGTAACTGATGATGAAACTTGGGTGCTGCCTATACGAGTTCTGAAAAATAGGAGGTATTGGGACGAAGGTGTTAATCTTAGTAACAGTAAGCTGAACACAGAAGAAGAGGAAGAAGCAATTATTTTAGACAAAATAGAAGCTAAATTGCAGGAAATCGATAAAATTTCCGCCAGTCAGAAGGAAGAACTGAGACAGGTTCTAAAAAGGCATCATGAAGTATTTTCAGATCGACGGGGCGTGATCAAAGGTTATGAATGACTGCTGTAGGGAGGAGGTTGTTCTGTAACCTCTACACAGTGTGGCAGCTGTGCAGTCCCAGCTGTGTGAGATCTTCTTTCCCTTTCAGGTCTCACTCACTCTTCCTCTTTCCTATCCACTAAAAATTTTCGACCTTTTCTTTCCAAATACTAAAATTTTCCGTTATGACTATCAAGCCAGCATTAAGCTAATGAAGGCTGTAGGGAGGAGGTTGTTCTGTAATCTCTACACAGTGTGGCAGCTGTGCAGTCCCAGCTGTGTGAGATCTTCTTTCCATTTCAGTTCTCACTCATTCTTCCTCTTTCCTGTCCTCAAAAATTTCGACCTCTTCTTTCCAGACATGAAAATTTTCTGTCATGGCTATCAAGCCATGAGTTATGTAACCATTCTATCTACCGATTAGTGACGAAAAATACCTAATGTGACAAACCTAATAGTGACATAAACAATAGAGAAGTATGACGTAATTAAGATACAAATGTATTTGAGTAACAATTATGTATAGTACCCTGGCAATATCGTAACTACAAAGTGTTGTTTTATTGGAAATGGTCCACCAACAGTAATTTAATAAGATATATGAATTCACGTACAAGCAGGATCTGAAGTGGTAGTGAAACCTAGTGTATGCATTAGAGCTAACTAAGAAATAGTAAAAGAGATTGCTTAGTGTTAGGAAAAATATGCAGATAAGTTGTAAGATTAAACTCACCTGGTGTAGCAAGGAAAGGCAGTGTAATAGAATTGAGCAGTGTTTGTGGTTGAGACGTGAAGGACACGTCCCTGAAGTATTTATAAGGTTGGAGCTGGCCATTATTTTAGTTTAGTGTGTGACAGGATACACCTACACGTATTGAGGTTATGAGTTGGAGGTGTGAATGCGACCATAGGTACCCTTATGTTAGATGAGACAGAGCAGCTCATGGTGTCCTATAGGTTTAAGGAATTTAGCATTACGCTCGTCCATAATTACTTGATGCACTTTAGTGGTAGGTCTGAGAGAGACTACCTGAGGTTTCAGCGTCCGATCGAGTGGAAATGGATTGCCACGTGAGCAAACAGATCAGCTGCAATACACTATGGATATGAAATAAACGTGCTATCCTGTGCTTTAAATTTTAATGGAGTGAGTGTTAAATAAGTACATACACTAGCAAAATAAATAAATAACATACTGACAGACGTGAAACATTATTATAGCTCAGCATAAAAACACTTCAAAGTAAGTAAGTACCTAATTGCAGATGTGGAACTGACAACAGCAGAGGACCAATAAGTGGATTTTGTAGTCAACTAAACGTAGTGTGTTTTGAACACTCACAACTGTACTATTACCAAAAGTTACTCACATGTACAAAGAAGCTGAGAAAACAACCACTAATCATACTCATACTATCTCTAAGAATAAGGTAATCAAAGATGAGTCAGTTAAGTGCTTAAAATGCAAATGTATCAGGAATGTACCGAGCATTGGTTCAGTGTTCCGGCCCAGAAATAATAAATTCAGATTAAACATGATTTATGATTATATGCCTTAGGAGCATAAATTTTCTCTAAAGTGACTAAAGGCGTTTTGAACCATTTGTTTACCGATTTTATGACAATTAAGTAACCACGAGAGTGAAATTGAAAAAGTTCTGTTAACTTTGTTCCAGAAAAATATTGAAGGATAAAATGTATATATCCCCATTTCATTGTGACCCACCCTTAGATATTAAGTGAACAGAGTCTGAGGCACACTTTTTGTTTGTTCTACAGGACAAACCAGATAATGGCAGCCTGGTAGCTGCGTGAAAGCGTGGAGTGACTTGGACACAACTCACAGTGACCCCTCCCCTTTCCCCCATGTAATTTAGAGAGAACGTGAAGGACGCACACCATAGCAACTTCCCCTCCTCTACCTTGGTGAATGGAAGTGTAGGACGCCAGCCAAAGCGGCTACAACCACGTGTGTAAAAATTATTTGTGAACTTTTCTTTCAGGTTTAGAAAAGACTGCTAAGAGATATTCATCTGTTTATGTATCATGTTATTTTCTTTGAATTTGTGTATGTAAAAATGTATTTAATGTATTTAATGGATCTAAGATTTTCATAATTTTTCAATTTGTATGTGTTTGTTTGTCTAAGGCAATATGTATGCCAAAATATTTCATTGACTTTGCTTAAAATTTTGAGTAATGACATTGTTTGAAAGGCAGTGAACATGCCCACAATTTAAATAATTAATGTAGGTAATCAGTTTTCTTTAATGTTTCTACAGGTTTATATTTCAATTTTGATTTTTCATAGGGAGTTAAACTGTACTCTTGCTTCCCATTTTGTAATTAATTTTTTTTTCATTCATTAACATTCATAAACAAAAAATTTAAGTAGAGGGTGATGTAGGGAAGCAGCCTACTCACGCTGTAGTAAATACACATCAGTTTCCATTGTGTGCCAGCCAGTCTGCTGTAACTCTGTAACTAGCTCTGACGTCATAAATGTTGCGCAATACCTTAAAAATCAAGCAAATGACCTAAAACTTTTCTAGCATGTCAGGAGTAATACTAAACTAATGTGTGTTAAATATCAGTTCGATAACTTAAGTCATTTTCGAAATTTGGACGTTTTTCTAAAAAAATCATTGGCGCAACAGAAAAGAGCTAGAGAATTCAAAATTTATATTTAGATTCATCTTTCATAATGATTTAATAAAAACAGTACTTTGAATTTCACAAATTAAGATTTTAGTGGAAATTCATGATTTTCTGGTTTTCATCTCAAAACTGAAGGAAGCAAGATAGATTAAGTAGGCTAATAAATAAGGCTAGGATGTTTAGATTTAAATAGGTTGGAGGTCCGCTATGACTATGAAGATGTGTAAGGTTTCTTTTTAATACCTATAAAATTATAGCGATAGCGGATCTCAAAAGTGCCAGTTCAGAGCTCATCTACTGCGTGCAGTGTAATTTAATTAATTCTCTCGCCCAGAATATTTAACTTAGCCACGTCAAAATTTTATTATCAATACTTACCTGCGTGCTGAATGCACGTTTAAATTAAGAGCTTCTTCGGCCATCAGCAAAAGAAGCTATAAATTATTATGTAACTTGAAGTGGTGCGTTACTAGCCCAGCGGCTAGTCGGGAGAGCCGAAAAGATCAGGCGTTCCCTTAGCCGTCCGCACCGCGGCTTTATATATAAGAACGCTGCGCGAGGAAGCAAGGCCCCAGTTCTCTCCAGACGCTGAATGACACGCCATCTGCGTCGGGAGTAGCGTCGCGTCGGTATCACTGCTACATACAGCCTCGGGTGCCGTATTAAGTTACTAGAGATACGCGGAACCATGAAAACATTCCAAGTGAAGTGTTAATTCTGGGATGATTTTCATTAACTAGCTTCAGTTTGCGTATTGTCGTATTTTCACGTGCCGTCGCGGGACAGACATTCTACCAAATATTTAGCGTGGCGTTTGATGAAATATTTTCATCAAATTATGGCGAGCATTCTTTTTAACATTTAATTCGGACATTTATAGTTGCATAAGCGCATTAGACTCTCGAACTGCTCTGTTAGTTAGGTTGTAGGGATACTTGTGTTTTTTTATCAGTGAATTTCAGAATATACTCAACTATTTTGGAAAACCGTTTTTGATTAGAAATCCCGGACAATCTCCTAATTCCTCAGAGCTATAAGCTGCAGCTATAATAACATTCTCAGATAAAGAGGGCACTAGGATCTCTAATTACTGGTTCCATGTTTTATTAAATCACTTTCTGGGTGCCAAAAAGTAAATAGAGAGCCAGTACTGAGAACGGCGAAAGACAGCATTAACAACATTCTAAAAGGCAGAAACTGATTCAACATGCAAGTGTTTATCCAGCAATCAGATTCTGATATTTTGACAAACTTATCCGCCGCCCCACAAAGTGAACAAATTAAAGTCCAGAAAATATACTTTAAATGCAAGGCATTTCCAATGCAGATCCGGCAAAGGACAATTAATGCAGCCAGTGTCTTAAAGGATGCATGAGCCTTACCCTTCTAATTCATGGTGCTTAACATAACCTTTTAGCTACACAGAATCGCATCAGAATCTTAAGTTTACACAATAAGATCTAAAACAATTCAAACACATATTAAAAATGGCCTCCAAAATCACAAAATTTCATTTTGAGAAAAACGCTCTTTTCTATAAAATAAGAAAGGAAATGCAGCAAATTTTGAAACTATCGCTAAGTACTAATTAATCTTCTAATTTTACGCCACAGCTTGGGCCATGAAACCTCGTAATTCCCAAAACCATATGAGGAAACTAAATCTATACCAGTGCACCCTCAATAAACTGTATGGTAACTGTTCCAACAAATTAAATTGTAACAAATCTCAGAGAGCAAGGCAGGAACCGAGTGAGCAGACAGGTACATAGTACGGGCCGTTGCACAAGAAGTGCTGTCCGGTCCAGAGACTTAAGATTTCAGTCAACGAACGGACGGCCAAATTCGCAATTCCGGCAATCCAATACAGTCGGACACGACTGCCAACACCAATAACGGTGTCGATTCCTATAAGTCACGCACTGGCTCTTTTGGTGCGCAGAGTTTATTTTTCAAAGAGCTGGCCGCCTGCAGGCAGCGTCGTACTCCAGGACTCGGCTTCTACCAAACCCGGAAGGCACGCATGGCTTGTTCTTCACGTCGCAACAGCAACGATAAGTCCAGAGACTCTACACTACACTCATACCACCCATCGATCTGTCAATAAATCGGACAAATAAACGAGCCAAATGATTCTACTCGAGCCGGCACAGCTCAGTTCTATCGCAGGATGCCATTCGACATCCTTATGATCGCATGCATGATAGAATACACGCGTGCGTTGCTGCGAAAGGGGGTTGCACTGTATATTGATACGACTGTTTGGGCTCCCTTTACTGTCACATTTCTGTTCTATTTGGTCTGAATTTGTTATCACATACTCCTATAATGTTGAACTGCCTGTCATCTCACTTTTCAATGAATCAATCTTGTTCTTGTAGGCGCTGCATGTTTTCTCCTGCAATATAATAATACGAGGCGCGTTCAGTAAGTAATGCAACACGTTTTTTATCTAGGCCAGTTTGTGTGGGATCTGTGTGCATCTCAAGTTGGTTTACAGCAGCCGTAGCTGCTCATTGTGAACTGTGCACAGTGTAAGGCCAGTAAGACAGGCCACCAAAAATACATCCAGACTAAGGAAATATATCAAGATACAGTTTTCACAAAGCTATAACGGACAATGTGGTGAATTTTATGACGCTTGTAGCTGCCGTTTTACGACATCAACTGTTCCGATGAAACTATAAACTTTTTCTGTGGCATCAAATGGAGCCTTCACGGAGGACTTGAACGACATCATTCATGTGGAACTTTTTAATAAATGATTCACGTTCTTGCCGTCTCAGATTTGTATTCAAGCTCGAGCTTTCGACCTCTCCCTCAGTTATCATTGGCAGTCCAACACCCAGCCTAGCAAATAATTTATAAATTGTCCAATGAGCTGCCTTCCAGCGTATACAGTTTTGAGAAAACGAACTCAACACTTCTAATTCTCAGACACTTTTATAAGTCGCCCTGTGGCCTATTTTCTTGCATTTGTATTTGATGGACAATGAATGTTGGGAAAAAAGATTCCGGGCTTTTCCGCTCTAATGTTTTAATAGTATGTTGAAATTTTGTGTTAATACAAAGCAGTGCGCAAGCGATCAAAATGCTGTGCCTCCACTAACGATTACTGTTGCGTAATCTTGCAGTTGGCAGTAGAAAGACGAATCATATCTAACTACGACTCATCCAAAAAAAAAGTTTCCTGGCAGGCATGTCGACAGGTGAAAGTTGCGATCTCTTTCTTCTTATCTCGTGTTTTCTACTGAAAATCTCCTGCTTCTACTCTTGTTAACTATACTATTACAGTAATCGCCTAAACTGTTTTTTTAAATTAGTCCTGTGCGCAACGAATAACTTACTTGGTCTTTCTACTGCCACTGCTTGATCTGCTGCATTCCATTATTTAACAGAAACATAAAAAACTATTATGCATGCTGAGTGCAATGCATGTTTTACATGGCGGCTCATGCTGTTGCTGCGGCTGCTGCTGCTTACTACAACTAAATATACACTCCTGGAAATGGAAAAAAGAACACATTGACACCGGTGTGTCAGACCCACCATACTTGCTCCGAACACTGCGAGAGGGCTGTACAAGCAATGATCACACGCACGGCACAGCGGACACACCAGGAACCGCGGTGTTGGCCGTCGAATGGCGCTAGCTGCGCAGCATTTGTGCACCGCCGCCGTCAGTGTCAGCCAGTTTGCCGTGGCATACGGAGCTCCATCGCAGTCTTTAACACTGGTAGCATGCCGCGACAGCGTGGACGGGAACCGTATGTGCAGTTGACGGACTTTGAGCGAGGGCGTATAGTGGGCATGCGGGAGGCCGGGTGGACGTACCGCCGAATTGCTCAACACGTGGGGCGTGAGGTCTCCACAGTACATCGATGTTGTCGCCAGTGGTCGGCGGAAGGTGCACGTGCCCGTCGACCTGGGACCGGACCGCAGCGACGCACGGATGCACGCCAAGACTGTAGGATCCTACGCACTGCCCTAGGGGACCGCACCGCCACTT
This sequence comes from Schistocerca serialis cubense, assembly GCF_023864345.2. Lineage (NCBI taxonomy): Eukaryota > Metazoa > Arthropoda > Insecta > Orthoptera > Acrididae > Schistocerca > Schistocerca serialis. The sequence continues at coordinate 1,229,855,145 of NC_064638.1, read as the reverse complement.
CCCAGCAAATTAGGGACACTGTTGCTCCTGGGGTATCGGCGAGGACCATTCGCAACCGTCTCCATGAAGCTGGGCTACGGTCCCGCACACCGTTAGGCCGTCTTCGGCTCACGCCCCAACATCGTGCAGCCCGCCTCCAGTGGTGTCGCGACAGGCGTGAATGGAGGGACGAATGGAGACGTGTCGTCTTCAGCGATGAGAGTCGCTTCTGCCTTGGTGCCAATGATGGTCGTATGCGTGTTTGGCGCCGTGCAGGTGAGCGCCACAATCAGGACTGCATACGACCGAGGCACACAGGGCCAACACCCGGCATCATGGTGTGGGGAGCGATCTCCTACACTGGCCGTACACCACTGGTGATCGTCGAGGGGACACTGAATAGTGCACGGTACATCCAAACCGTCATCGAACCCATCGTTCTACCAATCCTAGACCGGCAAGGGAACTTGCTGTTCCAACAGGACAAAGCACGTCCGCATGTATCCCGTGCCACCCAACGTGCTCTAGAAGGTGTAAGTCGACTACCCTGGCCAGCAAGATCTCCGGATCTGTCTCCCATTGAGCATGTTTGGGACTGGATGAAGCGTCGTCTCACGCGGTCTGCACGTCCAGCACGAACGCTGGTCCAACTGAGGCGCCAGGTGGAAATGGCATGGCAAGCCGTTCCACAGGACTACATCCAGCATCTCTACGATCGTCTCCATGGGAGAATAGCAGCCTGCATTGCTGCGAAAGGTGGATATACACTGTACTAGTGCCGACATTGTGCATGCTCTGTTGCCTGTGTCTATGTGCCTGTGGTTCTGTCAGTGTGATCATGTGATGTATCTGACCCCAGGAATGTGTCAATAAAGTTTCCCCTTCCTGGGACAATGAATTCACGATGTTCTTATTTCAATTTCCAGGAGTGTAATTCAAGACACAGGGTTTGGTCAAATCTAAACTCGATAAATGTTAATCCAAACAAGTAATAAACTATATTCTGAAAGCGATTCTTTCTCATTTAATTAACAAAACGCTAGAAACTGTTTGAACAATCGCTTCGTTTGTAAATCTGCCTCCAGTGGCATTAAAGCAATATTACAAACTAATCAAACTCTTGAGACAGACTGAAATACTTCTCAATTGAATACATAGTGATACAATTCCCTGACAATTACAAAAGAAATCAATGACAAAAATCAATACTTAATCTAACAATGGTTTCCCCTTACGAATTCAACTTCTATCATCATCAAAATTATCGTCTGCTGCTACGCACATACACAATCCCTTTTCTTTAAATTAATAAGCGCGCTGCAAATTATAAAAGATATCAACTCAATACCAAATCCTGTGTCGCTGCTGGCGGACACGGCAGTACGGCAGCTCGGCGACGACCCATCGCCCAACACACGTGCGCACCACAGCAGGCGGGCTCCTACACTGGCTCCCAAACTGCCACTAATTAATCCGTGCGCTGCGAAGTGCGACAACAATATCTTAGATTCCAGAGCTTGTGTATGCGCGCTGTAGCCAAGCTTTAAATCCTAAGAGAGTATTGCCAACTCTCATTGTCACCTGAAGATGTGGCATTAACGTCACGAAACCGGTATTGGTACAGTAATAAAGGACCAAAATACAGCTGAAGCGGTTATTAATACCCTATATGAATACCCAATATGAATACCCAAGATATATAGAAAACACTGTCCTAAACCCTCATTTACACGTTTTTTTGTTTTTTGTTTTCTTTTGTTTATTTTAAAATGGCCAAATGAGTTACCTCCCCACCTTGCGAGCGAGAGTAATTCTGACTCCAGATGGAGTGGCGCCCGGCTGCTGCACTTCCTCCCTCACAAAGGGAGAAGAAAAAACTTTTAACAGTTAACAGCCACGGTGCTTCCCACAACGAAGCAGAGATGAATATCTCCCGACAGCCTGGCACCCTCCGCTATTCAAGGGAAAGAGTACCAGCGAGAAATAACAGTCCACCAGCAGTTCTTTGAGCAGAGAGGCCGACTTGTAAAAAATTATTTATTCTGCTTTGGCTAAGCATGTGAAGCAGCCCTTCCAAGAATCCGTCAGATCCATACAGCAAAGCAAGTACAGACAAGAAGTTAACTGGGGATACAGAGAGAAACTAAAGACATGTGTTAGCGGTGCGACCTTTGCAGTCACCCTGTAACATCACAATATGTGTCGTTACATGATTTTAGAAATGAGTGATGCAACTAATTAATCTCAGTCCCAACAACCGAATGCCTGTTGTAGCAAAATGGGTTTACACATTATTTTTCATCCTTATGTACACGTCCTGTGTCCTGATTTCCATTTTTCATCGTTCCTGAAAGTGTGTGCTCAAGTGTGAATGATTTGAATGCAGTAGCAGACGAACCAGGAAGTGATGGGTTTCTTAATCTTCTACCAACCTAAACGGTGTCGGTGGAAGGCAGAGAGCAGGAAGAGGACGGCTTGGCCAAAGAAGAGTAAAGCTAAACGTTTTTGTAGCAGAGGTTGGTCATGGGCCTCCCCCACCACCTCGGGCGGTTCGGAGAGAGCTCCGCGCGACGCTTACAGGTTGAGTTGTTCTGAAGACAGGTAAGCGACGAGACGTTCCCTCAGAACGTCTGTGTCGAACAAGGGACAAAAGGTATTTGAATCTGTTAATAATAATTTGTTAATCTCAACAATATCTTCTCCTAGCTATTTTTGAATTACCTAAATGGTAATTCAAATTAGGTTCTGGTTACAATTTTTGGTTCAGTTAATCAGTGTCATAATGATGTGATTTCCGTTAGGCGACCAAGCGGTCTATAGATTCAAAGCGCAGCCCAAGCCTTAAAAGTTACTGCTTGCCATATCATTTTATTTATGCGGGACATTTCAAATTATCAATAAAACTGTGACGAGCGTATATTTGGCAAGATGAATCGAGTTGAGGTTTATAATTTACATAAAAAACAGCTACCAGCCACATGTATGGTTTAAAAGGTTTATTATCTTCAGACCATGACCGGTTTCGGATTTTTCTTTACAAATCCATCTTCAGATGGCAGATTACAAGCATTCTTAGTTGGACCTAGTTTTGTTTGTGTTATTCGCTTGCTGCACTGGGAAAGAAAAGAAATATTTTTGTTGTCATATCGGTAATGGTATTTTTACGAAAGATTTACTTCTTTTACAAAATCTAATTGCTCATGAGATGGTTTTTATAAACATTAGTAAACTTGCAGGTTAGTGTACTTACGAGCTGTGTATTTCTGCCTGACGAAATATTCGTGCGTTTATGTTTTCGAACGCAAGCTTAATACGCTTTTCAATATGCACTATGTGAGTGCTATTCCAGTCAATGGACGTCACTTTCAACCTCATCATCTTAATTACACACGCAGCACACACGAATAACGTTTACAAAACGTGGCCCAGCTTCACATTACAAACGAGAACAATATTTGCAAAGAGCTTACAGTCATAACGATGTTAACTTAAAGATGCTGTACAGTCGATATGGGTACAGTAAAATATCTCTTTGCTATTGTATGAAATTAATCTAAAACGGATAAATAAAATTACATACAAATTAGATTACAAACATTATATGTAGTACTGAATTACTGTGTGTTACTAATTAGTTGTTACAATAGTAGAGGATAAATTCTAATATATGACATAATATGCAATGCACATGTTTTCATTATGCAATTTTTCAATGACATATAAACAGTTTTTGAGGCCTGTATACTGAATGTTTTTGATGGAATATTGGGCTTAAGTTATTTTAAAAAAGTAAAAGCTTCTTCAAAGTTATTTAAGAAGGGGGTGTTAACTGACTCTGTCTGTTCATTCAAAATGAGATCAGGGAACCTGTTTTTATGTGTACGAATCTCAATCTCCTCTAGGAGATTCAATGTGTAACCTTTGTCTTTGAGGTGTAATATCTGCAGGTTGTTTTCTATATTCTCAACTGTATGATTGTTTTCTGCAACATGGGTGGCAAAAGCAGATTTGCTTAGGTTTTTCAGACGTAGGGCATCAAGGTGTTCCTTGAATCTTGTTTCAAAAGCTCTACCTGTTTGGCCAATGTAGAATTTAGGACAGTTGTTACACTTGAGTTTATAAATTCCAGACCTTTTATGGGGTATGCTATTGTGTGGGAGTGAGTGTATGACTCTTTGTTGGAGTTTGTTATTGGTAGAGAAACTAATTTTGACATTCTTCTTCTTGAATAAGTTGGAAATTTTATATGAAAGTGGGCCTATATAAGGGCTACATATTTTACTGATTTTTTGTCTTTCATGGTTATTGTGGTTGTTGCTTGTTGCAAAGACTTATTGCTAGCAATTTTTACTTTTGTTTTTTGAGAGAGTGTGTCTATGATTGAAGCATCATAGCCATTATTTTGGGCAATTGATTTGATTATGCTGATTTCTTTGTGCTGTTCAGTGGGGGTGAGGGGGACTTTATGCATACGATGTAGCATTGACCGGAAATTAGCCACCTTATGTTGGTTCGGGTGGCAGGATGTGTAACATCTGTGGTTGTTGGTTCTCGAAAGATACCAAAATGGTGTTTGTTATTTATATTTGATATTTTGAGATCCAGAAAATTGATGCTATTATTTATTTCATGTTCCACTGTAAATTTGATATTGTTGTGTAATTTGCTCAGATCTTCAGCTAAGGCATCAATTTCGCTGCTGTTACCATCAAAAAGTAATAGAGTGTCATCTACGTATCTCTTGTAGTAAATTATTTTACTGTTCATTCTGTTTTTTATATAAATTATAAACCTTAAGTACAACAGCCACGGTTCTTAACATGTCGACTTTCGACAAAATAGCGTGAATCGATTTGATTCCAAGCGCTTCACGCACAGATACGCAGCCACCAAAATCCTGCTCGATGCCAGCCACGAGGTGCAAATAATTCTCCGCACTAATAAATGCTGTCGACATTTTGCTTACCGTGTGAATTAGTGCCTGTGAATGTCTGTGTTACAAACTTGAGCAGTGACCACGTGCTCCCCAGATTTTCCCACCCGACAGGACTCTACAGATTAAGACGTGAATTGTTATTCTCGTATGAGAAATCCATAGGATCGTATATAAATGTATCAGGAGTGTTTTACCCATGTATTAAATACAAAGTTAATTGTTAACATGCGAAATATTAGTCAAAAATAAATATGTCATCATTTGAAGCTATTTCCGTGATGGTTAATTTATTGTCAATACATCTGAAAGTAGTGTCGCATTTGTAGTATTGATGATTACGCTCCTAAAATCCAAAGTACTTGGCTCAACTTTAGCTAACGGTACGTAGCTTTCTCTGACTGCCGCATAGAATACCATTGCGTTATCCGTTGCGGCCTTAATAAATTCAATCAGTGAAGGAATTGTTCCTAAAATTTAGATGGGCCTAAATCTGTTTCAAATAACGGGCAAAATTATTCAGAGGAGGTTACGTCGCCAAAGAAAAATAAGAGCGAATGTGGACAGGATATGCCATCATAGCAGGCTGGAACAAAAAAAAAAATCAAAAGAAGCTCCTTCTAGTGAAAGTAAGTAACCCTCCACAGGCTGCCACTCAATGAATCGTAAGAAAACCAGTGGTGAGCTACAACCCATATCACGCATATTATCGACATCAGATATCCATAAATCAGCGGGAACATGTGGCGAATTACGATAAAGTAAATCAATAGCAGAGCCATATGAGACGTGTCAGTCCACCACTTGACTGACCTACTATATGTTTCGTGTAGACTTCTGCTAATCTATTCCTTTTGTTTTCTTTCAGGTGCTAAATAATAACCCGAAGTGGCTACACCTGAAGAGGAAGCCCAACGTGTGATGCAGTATGCGGAAACAAAATGTCCAGTGGCGTCCAAAGAAATTTCGTAGGGAGCGACCAGACGTTAAGACGATTAAGGCTTAATACGACAAGTTACCAGCCACTGGGAATGTAAACAGACAATCAGGTTCCGGTAGAAAACGCGCATCTGATAAAATGACAGAGGTGATTATTGAGACCTTTCAAAGAAGCCAATCGAAGTCATTTCGCCGAGCATCACGAGGACTAAACATTCATCGCTCAACAGTTCACAAGGCGCTTCAGAGACAACTTCGCTTGAATGCTTGTAACGTTCAAACTGCGCATATATATATATATATATATATATATATATATATATATATATATATATATATATATATATATATATATATATATATATATGTATATCACATTAAAAACTTAAAAAATAATAGAACATCTGGCGAAGATGGCATTGTTGCAGAGCTATTAAAAAACCTAGGACCAAAGACGTTGCAAGAGCTCACAAAAATAATAACAAAAATATGGGAAACAGAAAAATTACCAGAGGATTGGAAATGTGCCCTTATTCACCCGTTACATAAAAAAGGAGACAGAACAAATGTCAATAACTACAGGGGAATCTCACTTTTACAAGTCACCTACAAAATTCTCTCAACATGCCTGCTGAAAAGAACACAAGAGCAGCTGGAACGCCAAATTGGTGATTATGAAGCAGGCTTCCGCCCCGGTCGCTCATGCATAGAACAAATATTTAATTTAAAGACAATATTAAAACACAAAGCAATTAGAAATGCCCCCATAATTTGTACATTTGTAGATTTTAAGAAAGCCTATGACTCAATTGACCGGCAATCTTTGTTTAACATTTTAGAGGAACTTGGACTTGACTCCAAAACACTAAGGCTTATCAAAGAATCACTGACAGACACTGTATCTAAAGTTAAATTCAGGGGAGAAATCTCTGAACCTTTTCTCATAAAAACTGGAGTACGTCAAGGTGACGGGCTATCTCCACTTCTGTTTAATATAGTCCTGGATAAAGTCATTAAGGAATGGGAAAAAGAATTAAAAAATCAATCCTACTGGAAACCAATCCATCTTGGTAGAACCAAAGACAACGTGGAGATATCTTGTTTAGCATTCGCGGACGACTTGGCCATACTTGCAGATGATGAAGAAATCGCCACCAAACAAATAGAGATCCTTAAGGAATGCGCGGATAAAGTAGGTTTACAACTTTCGTTTCAAAAGACAGAATTTTTCTGTACGAAATTCCATATACACAGTTTGAACACAAAATATGGAAAAATAAATAGAGTAAAACATTTTAAATACCTAGGTGAAATTTTGGAGCCAACCGGAGGAGAGAAAGTTGCACAGAAGATCAGACAACAGAAAATGAAGAGAGCATATGGTATGACACATGAAATATACAATAAAAAATGCATCTCCTCGAACACAAAAATCAGACACTACTGCGCAGTAATTAAGCCAGCAGCACTATATGCTAGTGAAACGCTCACACTCCACACAAAATGTGATTTAGAAAAAATACTAAAAGAAGAACGCAAAAGTATGAGAAAGATTTTAGGTCCAAAATTAACAGAAGAAGGATACCGGATACAATCAAGAAGAACCACAGAAACTATATCAAACCTGGCAGCAGACATAAGAAGGCGAAGATTAAAATTTTATGGACATGTCACTAGACTTCCCCCCACACGACTCACCAACAGAATTCTCACTTACATAGAAAAAGTCAAATCAACAACACCATGGATTAGCCAAGTAAAATTAGATTTACAAAAAGCAAATATTGAACTTAAAGATGTCAAAGATAGAAAAACTTTTAGAAATAAGGTGGAAAAGTGGATTGTATTGTCGGAGAAGGAAGCACTAAAGAGACCAGGAACAAAATGGACAGAAGAAAGAAAAAGAAAACATGGAGAACGAGTGAAAGAAGTATGGAAGAAACGACGTCAGAAAGCTTTGCGTGATCCTTCTGGGTCCATTCGCGGTAAGTAAGTAAGTATATATATGCGTCAGTCCTTCGTAGTGGGCCTTTTTGTCCCCTTAGGGTAGAACAGTAAATAGAGATTATCCGGATCTGCCAATAAAATATTTACTGTGCCTCGTGTGCTGTGACGAGGCACCGTCACAAAATCGAGTTTATGTACCCTACGTAGATCATCTTGACGACAGTGGCGGGCGTTTACCGACAGAGCACTCTGTGAAGGAGCCTTTCATTTGCCCTTCAGTGTTTTCACTGAATTACCTCTCAATGTGGACCTCCTTACCTCCTGTTTCGCACAAGGCTGTAGGCTGCGACTACTAAGCTAGTATCTGCTATTACCTAACGCGGCAGACAGCGGCGGATTGCTCCAGATCCCGCACGTGTAATTATCTCGCTGTTAATGGCGCTCTGCCATATACGACCACTAACTGCAAGCGTGTCTCCCGTGATTGCCTAGAGATCTCAATTTGGTGGGTACGCCGTATACTGGAGCAATATCCAAGACCAGTGCCATTATCTAAATATAGCCCAAGCCCTTATGCTTCAAAAACAACGGTGCTGGAAACCGCGGCAGGCTACCGAAATAACTGCAAAAGCAAAAGCATCGAAAAAATGGTGTTATGTACTTCGAAAAGCGAGTGAAGACTATTATATCTAATCTTAAGTTAGCCCATTCCTGCCTTTGTCGCCTCCCTATATTTAATACAGGTTATACGGAACAGCAGTGGGAATTAGGGAATGTTAATAACTGCACTGGCTTGTGAAAAGCTTTGAGACCTATCCGGTGCCTAAATGGCGAAGTGTTGCCATACAGGGTATGAGAAATCGAGACGAACAATTTGATATAACATAATTGTGGTCTGTCAAGTCGGTAAACAACCTAACATCGACATACAAAAACCGTTTGGGCTACAGTGCATGCACATCGCAAGAAATTTCGTCTTAAATCAATCTTGAATATTAAAAACACCTTGTTATTCCACTTGTTGTTGTTGTGGTCTTCAGTCATGAGACTGGTTTGATGCAGCTCTCCATGCTACTCTATTCTGTGCAAGCTTCTTCATCTCCCAGTACCTACTGCAACCTACATCCTTCTGAATCTGCTTAGTGTATTCATCTCTTGGTCTCCCTCTACGATTTTTACCCTCCACGCTGCCGTTCAGTACTAAATTGGTGATCCCTTGATGCCTCAGAACATGTCCTACCAACCGATCCCTTCTTCTGGTCGAGTTGTGCCACAAACTCCTCTTCTACCCAATTCTATTCAATAACTCCTCATTAGTTATGTGATCTACCCATTTAATCTTCAACATTCTTCTGTAGCACCACATTTCGAAAGCTTCTATTCTCTTCTTGTCCAAACTATTTATCGTCCACGTTTCACTTCCATACATGGCTACACTCCATACAAATACTTTCAGAAATGACGTCCTGACACTTAAATCTATACTCGATGTTAACAAATTTCTCTTCTTCAGAAACGCTTTCCTTGCCATTGCCAGTCTACATTTTATATCCTCTCTACTTCGACCATCATCAGTTATTTTGCTCCCCAAATAGCAAAACTCCTTTACTGCTTTAAGTGTTCCATTTCCTAATCTAATCCCCTCAGCATCACCCGACTTAATTCGACTACATTCCATTATCCTTGTTTTGCTTTTGTTGATGTTTATCTTATAACCTCCTTTCAAGACACTGTCCATTCCGTTCAACTGCTCTTCGAAGGCCTTTGCTGTCTCTGACAGAATTACAATGTCATCGGCGAACCTCAAAGTTTTTATTTCTTCTCCATGGATTTTAATACCTACTCTGAACTTTTCTTTTGTTTCCTTCACTGCTTGGTCAATATACAGATTGAATAGCATCGGGGAGAGGCTACAGCCCTTTCTCACTCCCTTCCCAACCACTGCTTCCCTTTCATGTCCCTTGACTCTTATAACTGCCATCTGGTTTCAGTACAAATTGTAAATAGCCTTTCGCTCCCTGTATTTTACCCCTGCCACGTTCAGAATTTGAAAGAGAGTATTCCAGTCATCATTGTCAAAAGCTCTCTCTAAGTCTACAAAGTTATTGCACTTACGAATCATAAAACTGACAATTGTATAAAACTTACCTCTCAGTTTGTTAGTTTTAAAAGAGTAAAACTGACAATTAGATCGTTCTGTACCATTGGTGTTCCTATTGCGAGACAACCGTGATTGTAACGGTAGTTAGTGGTATGCAAGTATCGGTGTCAGGCTGTCTGTGATAGGGAGAACAGGGCCAAAGGGAGACTGAACACCATTCGTGTTCTAAACTTTCTCTTTACTTTAACAGAACGCACTACTTCAGATTTACTAAACTTATACTAGAAAAAACTCTTCCAGTCGCATTGATGACTAAGAAACACAATAATTCACATTCGTAAAACTGTACCAAACTGATTAATAACAGATTACATACAATAATAAAAACTGCATCAATACAAAAAAAGAGCTGAAACTTCTTTCTCGAAAGAAACTTTAAGATTTACAATCCAAAACAGAAATATACTCTGGAAATAAACATCATTCGCAGGGGAGCATCTGTGAAGTTTGGAAAGTAGGAGACGAGGTACTGGCATATGTAAAGATGTGAAGACGGGACGACAGTTGTGCTTGGGTAGCTCAGATGGTAGACCACTTGCCCGCGAAAGGCAAAGGTCCCGATTTTGGGTCTCCGTCCGGCACACAGTTTTAATCTGCCAGGAAGTTTCATATCAGCGCACACTCCGATGCAGAATGAAAATCTCATTCTGGAAACATCATTAAGTGCTGTGCGGGGTAGCCGTATGGTCTGAGGCGCCTTGTCACCGTTCGCGCGGCTCCCCCCCCCCCCCCCCCCCTTCGGATCGGAGTTTCGAGTCCTCCCTCGGGCATGGGTGTGTGTGTGTGTTGTCCTTAGCGTAGGTTAGTTTAGGTTTGGTTAAGTAGTGTGTAAGCTTAGGGACCGATGACCTGAGCAGTTTGGTCCCATAAGATCTTACCACAAATTACCAAATTTTCCATCATTAAGAAAATTACTATACCACCAGAGAGCGGAGGTGAGCAGGTGGCTCGAGAGAAATATGCAGACAAAACAGGCGTTAAATTTTGCTTCCTGAATGGTACTAAGAGCCAATGAGAACCTTCTTGAAATTAACAGAGATTAAATCTCCTACTGTTTGACCACAAATAAACGTTCACTTGGCCGAGACACACTTGCATAAGCAAATTTAAGTAAATAAATCTAGTAACTACTCAACTGGCAAATTAGCCGGTGAACACTTTACAAGAGCTAGAAAAGAAAATCAAAAGGAGAGCTACAGTAGGCGCTCAATGATTAAGACACGAATACATACGACGTGCTATACAACGCTGTCTTGACAGAGCGTAGTGTGCTCGGAAAGATTAAATGGTGTAGGACCACTTGCACCTGGGTGGTCTCTCGGTTGCGCGCACTTTGGTCCGCTTTCGGACGCTGACCCAGTACTATGAACCAGACATATTTCACGCAAGTTCCACCAAAAGAAACACGAATAGTAGCCAATTAACAAAGGACTACATAGTTAAGTACAGGAACTGGGCCAGGCCTCTACTATAGACCGAACGCCGCCGCACGGCAGTCAAAATACGGCAACAAGAAAAACAAGTAAATAGTTTTTTAGTGAGTTAGCGGAGTCCAATCAACGAAACTTGTAAGGCGGCCAAAATCTAAATATAGATACCGAGCAGGAAGTTCAACTCCCAGCCACAAATTGTAGCAAGCTCACGTCCCTTGGGCGAGGGAGAAACAAGTAACCGTCACGTGGAGGGGAGCACTAACTCCCAAGCTAAGGCTTTCGGTTAGCTAGTGAACCCCTAACAGCACATAAAACATTACTAGTCATGTACACTGATGCGCCAAAGAGACTAGTATAGGCATGCGTATTCAAATACAGAGATATGCAAACTGACAGAGTACGGCGCTGCGGTCGGCAACGCCTACATAATACAACAAGTGTCTGGTGCAGTTGTTAAATCGGTTACTGCTGCTACAATGGCAGCTTATCAAGATTTAGGTCAGTCTGAACGTGGTGTAATAGTCGGCGCACGAAAGATGGGACACAGCATATCTGAGGTAGCGACGAAATGGGCATTTACACGTACGACCATTTCACGAGCGTACCGTGAATATTAGGAATCCGGTAAAACATCAGATCTTCGCCATCGTTTTGGCCGGAAAAAGGTCCTGAAGAGAATCGTTCAACGTGACAGAAGTGTAACCCTTCCGCAAATTGTGGCCAATTTCAGCGCTAGGCCATCAACAAGCGTTAGCGTGCGAACCATTCAACGAAACACATTGAACTGTTGATGACTGGAAACATATTGCCTGATCGGTCGAGTCTAGTTTCAATATGTTTCGAGGCGATGGACGTGTACAGGTATGGACACAACCTCATGCATCCATGGATCCTGCATGCAGCAGAGGACTCTGCAAGCTGGTAGAGACTCTGTAATGGTGTCAGGCGTGTGCAGCTGGAATGATATGAGACCCCGTGATACGTCTAGATACGACTCTGAAAGGTGACACGTACGTAAGCATCCTGTCTAATCACCTGCATCCATTCGTGTCCACTGTCCATTCCGACGGACTTTGGCAATTCCAGCAGGACAATACGACGCCCCACACATCCAAAATTACTCCAGGAACACTCTTCCGGGCTTAAACACTTCCGCTGGCCACCAAACTCCCCAGACACGAACATTATTGAGCATATCTGGGCTGCCTTGCTACGTGCTCTTCAGAAGAGATCTCCACCCCCTCGTACTCTTACGGATTTATGGACAGCCCTGCGGGATTCTTGGTGTCAGTTCCCCACAGTACTACTTCAGACATTAGTCGAGTCCATGCGACGTTGTTGCGGCACTTCTGCGTGCTCGGGCGGGCCCTACTCGATATAAGGCAGGTGTACCAATTTCTTTGGCTCTTCAGTGTATAAGATAGTAGTAACAAGCAAAAAACTCCTCACTGCAGGGACTTAGTAATTAAGAGGCTCCACCCTCACAAACACAAAAAAACTATAAAACGTGGTAATATAAACATCCAGTAAGACGACAGACGAAATTTTGTGCTCTAGTAATAGTACATGCAGGACATGGCACGTGAAATGGACCCACTTACCATACCTGTATAAATGCGTGCCGCTACAAGTCCGATGCCTTACAGCAAATAACACTCAAAAATGTTTCAAATAGCTCTGAACACTGTGGGACCTAACATCTGAGGTCATCAGTCCCCTAGAACTTAGAACTACTTAAACCTAACTAACCTAAGGACATCACACGCAGCCATGCCCGAGGCAGGTTTCGAACCTGTTACTGTAGCGGTCGCACGGTTCCAGACTGAAGCGCCTAGAACCTCTCGGCCACTGCGGCCGGCAAATAACACTCAGAATGGAGCGTTAAATAAAGAAACGAATTCAGTAGTGGTATACGAGAGCATACACAATTTTCGTGCATAGAGACAGAAGCGGTGCCAATAGCCAGAAGTCTGATATGGAACCGGATGCGAACCTCGTAGACAGAACCAAAAAACTACCGAACTAAACAGTCACAGTACTGGTGCAAGAAATGGCAGTAACAGCAGTGTCCTGCTGGAATTGCCAAAGTCCGTCGGAATGGACAGTGGACACGAATGGATGCAGGTGATCAGACAGGATGCTTACGTACGTGTCACCTTTCAGAGTCGTATCTAGACGTATCAGGGGGTCCCATATCACTCCAGCTTCACACGCCTGACACCATTACAGAGTCTCTACCAGCTTGAACAATCCCCTGCTGACATGCGGGGTCCATGGATGCATGAGGTTGTGTCCATACCTGTACACGTCCATCGCCTCGAAAGATATTGAAACTAGACTCGACCGATCAGGCAATATGTTTCCAGTCATCAACAGTTCAATGTGTTTCGTTGAATGGTTCGCACGCTAACGCTTGTTGATGGCCTAGCGCTGAAATTGGCCGCAATTTGCGGAAGGGTTACACTTCTGTCACGTTGAACGATTCTCTTCAGGACCTTTTTCCGGCCAAAACGATGGCGAAGATCTGATGTTTTACCGGATTCCTAATATTCACGGTACGCTCGTGAAATGGTCGTACGTGTAAATGCCCATTTCGTCGCTACCTCAGATATGCTGTGTCCCATCTTTCGTGCGCCGATGCTCGGCTCACTCCCAGGCGATAAACCAAATCGGAACCTCACCAGACTTCGACACAACGGCGGTCCACCGTCCCTCCTCCAGGTCCGGCCGGTCGCTGAAGAACGCAACCCGCTCCTTTCCTCGGTACGCGCCTCACACGTCCAGAGGCTTAGAGGTTTACAGCCGGCAGCAACCAAGGTAATAATGGCCCGCAGTCCAGGAATCCGCCTGCTTGTCTCTTCCTGGTATCGCTGCTATGCTCAGAGCCTGTGAACGTCAACTGCCGAACTTGAACCAGCCGTCAGCTGCCGGCACACTACTCGCCTCGTCGCCAGGTTCCAACTCGTCCACCTGACCCAGAGCGAACTGTCTTCACCTCCCCTGTCTCACTGTCACTGCCCTCGCACCTCCGATCTCCGTGCAAAGATGTTCTACTGCAGACCATGACGCGCCGATCACGCAGCGGCTCAGTTAATTTTTGCAGACTAGAAACCTAAACTCCACCCGATCAGGCCACGAAGGCCTAATGGTACCGACCGGCCGCCGCGTCATCCTCAGACCACAGGCGTCACTGGATGGCATACGGTCAGCACATCGCTCTCCCGGCCGTATGTCAGTTTAAGTCACCGGAGCCGCTACTTCTCAATCAAATAGGTCCTCAGTTTGCCTCACAAGGGCTCAGTGCACCCCGCTTGCCAATGTCGCTCAGCAGACCGAATGTTCACCCATGCAAACTTGTTCAGTAATATTTTTCTTTCCTTGTCCTAACAGGAAAGGTTATGCTACTGATGTTACCTAACGTCAATGTCGCAAGAGGGCGATAGGATACTAAAACTCACGCGTGGCACATATGCGTTGCCGTTTAAGTGGCTCAGTCAGTCTTAGGTTCTTTCGAGTCTTGACAGATCACAAGTATTTTGTGCGCTTGGATTTTCCGTAACCAATGTGGTACGTTGTAAATAGTTATTGTTTGCACCCTGTACAGGCGTTCATGCACGTGTTAAACAGTGCTACATGGTATATAACATACTAAATAGATGCACACCTACCTTGTGCACTTCTCAAACATTGGTAGTGTTTAGATGCGTGTTATAGTGTGAGGCAACAAAGCGAGAATGTCGAATTTTGGTACAAACTGCAAAAAACGACGACGGAGATTTGTACTATGTCGCTACTAATAAAGGTGCGGCGAAAAAAAAACCGACGGTTCTTAATTAATAATACATTACGTGATAAACAACATTATCATTGGTGTATGGTGATTCATTATTCCCTAAGCAATACCATTTCATTATCCACTTTGGTTGTGTAAGCATCGTCAGTTTGTAGTGGAAATATGTGCATATTTTACGAGAGCTTCCGCAGTTGGCTGCATATATGGAGCTTTCGCTGCATAAGCATCGCCAGTTTGTCGTGTAAATGTATATACGTGCACTTTATGAGAACTTCCGCAGTTAGTCACATACAAACCCTAACGTCCTCTTCAGAGTGATAAAAGTGGTAAAGCGACAGTGTAGGGCACAGCAATGAAGAAGTGTGTAATTTGGCCATACTTCCTTGGGGATGAAGTGAACAAACAGCTATGGTGACGGCAGAGCTTCTGTTGTCAGTGCTTGAAAACTTCCTGATGCTTGAAGTAAGAAGAATACGCCTACATCACAATCGTGAATTGTTGTGCTAACTTCAGCAAGAGACTCGATGGATAAATGGGCACCACTTAGATTACGTCAATTTGAAATTCTAAAACACGGTCACAGGCGGCTTATAATAGCTACACAGGGAAATGTTGTTGACTGACCGCTTACACGAAACGTGGATGAACCACTTATCCTGATAATAAATTAAAAACTTCTATAAATTTACGGTACAAGTCAAACATTTCAATATACTTTAAGTCGTACCACGTCCACTTGATTACAATTTAAACTGGAGAGCAAATTTGTCAGTAAATTAGCTGCTCCTCTCTTTACGAAGACAGAACAAAGTCCACTAAAATGTGAGTCATCGTGAACTGTACACCATAAGCACCACATATGGAGGGTCCTCTCGCCAGAGCAAGAAACTACACTACTAGCCATTAAAAATGCTACACCAAGAAGAAATGCAGATGATAAACGGATACTCGTTGGACAAATATATTACACTAGAACTGACATGTGATTACATTTTCACACAATTTGGGTGTATAGATCCTGAGAAATCAATACCAAGAAGAACCACCTCTGACCGCCTTGATACGCCTGGGCATTGAGTCAAACAGAGCTTGGATGGCGTGTACAAGTACAGCTGCCCACGCAGATTCAACACGATACCACAGTCTATCAAGAGTAGTGACTGGCTTATTGTGACGAACCACTTTCCGGGCCACCATTGACCAGACGTTTTCAATTGGTGAGAGATCTGGAGAATGTGCTGGCTAGGGCAGCAGTCGAACATTTTCTGTATCCAGAAAGGCCCGTACATGACTTGCAGCATGCGGACGTGCATTATCCTGCTGAAATGTAGGGTTTCGCAGGGATCGAATGAAGGGTAGAGCCACGGGTCGTAACACATCTGAAATGTAACGTCCACTGTTCAAAGTACCGTCAATGCGAACAAGAGGTGACCGAGACGTGTAACCAGTGGCACCCCATATCATCACGCCGGGTGATACGCCAGTATGGCGATGACGAATACACGCTTCCAATGTGCGTTCACCGTGATGTCGCCAAACACGGATGCGACCATCATGATGCTGTAAACAGAACCTGGATTCACCCAAAAAAATGACGTTTTGCCATTCGTGTACCCAGGTTCGTCGTTGAGTACACCATCGCAGGCGGTCCTGTCTGTGATGCAGCGTCAATGGTAACCGCAGCCACAGTCTCCGAGCTGATAGTCCATGCTGGTGCAAACGTCGTCGAACTGTTCGTAGAGATGGTTGTCGTCTTGCAAATGTCCCCATCTGTTGACTCAGGGATCGAGACGTGGCTGCACGATCCGTTACAACCTTGCGGATAAGATGCCTGTCAGCTCGACTGCTAGTGATACGAGGCCGTTTGGATCCAGCACGGCGTTCAGTATTACCCTCCTGAACCCACCGATTCCATATTCTGCTAACGTTCATTGTATCTCGACCAACGCGAGCAGTAATGTCGCGAAACTGTAAACAGCAATCGCGATAGGCTACAATCCGACCTTTATCAAAGTCGGAAACGTGATGGTACGCATTTCTCCTCCTGACACGAGGCATCACAACAACGTTTCACCAGGCAACGCCGGTCAACTGCTGTTTGTGTATGAGAAATCGGTTGGAAACTTTCCTCATGTCAGCATGTTGTAGGTGTCGCCACCGTCACCAACCTTGTGTGAATGCTGTGAAAAGCTAATCATTTGCATATCACAGCATTTTCTTCCTGTCGGTTAAATTTAGCGGCTGTAGCACGTCATCTTCGTGGTGTAGCAATTTTAATGGTCAGTAGTGTACGTGTCACAGATCTGTGCCCTGCGCGAAAACGACTGAGAAGGACCTCATGCTGTCTGCATGGCTGGAAGGAGTTACGCCACGGCCGCGTTGTGGACTTAACGAGTCGCAGTTTGTCTGTTACTTCCAGCAAACTTCTTCTCATTGACTGACGACTCTGTAACTCAACAGCGAGGTGATAGCATGCAGAGACATGGGGCACTGAATTATTTGATTATCGTGATATACGTCCTTGATTGCTCTTTCTATCATTTCGTTTCCCTTAGTATTCACATGTCCTGGTACTAGGAGAGCGTCCCGGATACTCTGGACTACTGTACTTTATCCGCTGGGTGTAAATGCTGTAGAGCTGTAAGAGCACTCAGGGAATCAGAACAGATGATTAATTTAGCATTTAGTATTCGCGACACAGCTCATATGCTACAGCATCCTCAATATGGCATGTAATTCGGAATCGAACAAAGCGAACTCCTAAGGTAACTAGATCTTGAAGGCACGGTCACGGAAACCAACAGGACAACCGTGAGTGCTCATTTACAACGTTTAAAAATATCATCTTAAAACATTTTAAAAAGTTGTACCCTATCAAATGTCTTGGAAGCGCAGTTGAATGGAATGGACAGTGTCTTGAAAGGAGGGTATAAGATGAACATCAACAAAAGCAAAACAAGGATAATGGAATGTAGTCGAATGAAGTCGGATGATGCTGAGGGAATTAGATTAGGAAATGACACACTTTAAGTAGTAAAGGAGTTTTGCTATTTGGGGATCAAAATACCTGATGATGGTCGAAGTAAAGAGGATATAAAATGTAGACTGGCAATGGCAAGAAAAGCGTTTCTTAAGAAGAGAAATTTGTTTACATCGAGTATTGATTTATGTGTCAGGAAGTCGTTTCTCAAAGTATTTGTGTGGAGTGTAGCCAAGTATGGAAGTGAAACGTAGACGATAAATAGCTTAGACAAGAACAGAATAGAAGCTTTCGAAATGCGGTGCTACAGAAGAATGCTAAAGATTAGATGGGTTGAACACATAACTAATGAGGAGGTATTGAATAGAATTGGGGAGAAGAGCTTGTGGCACAAGTTGACTAGAAGAAGGGATCGGTTGTTAGGACATGTTCTGAGACATCGAGGGATCACCAATTTAGTATTGGAGGGCAGCGTGGAGGGTAAAAATCGTAGAGGGAGACCAAGAGATGAATACACTAAGCAGATTCAGAAGGATGTAGGTTGCAGTAGGTACTGGGAGATGAAGAAGCTTGCACAGGATAGAGTAGCATGGAGAGCTGCATCAAACCAGTCTCAGGACTGAAGACCACAACAACTACCCTATCCTTTACTAAATCTAAAATTACTCTGGGCCTCTGTTGTAGTCAAGGCGACAGTCGATTATAACGGTAGATTTGGAATTGAACTTGCCCCACACCAACTGAACCAACTGACTCTAACACACACTTCACACAAATCCCTAACGGCGTTCGTGCTCGCATTCTACTGGAGAAAAGGCGATTCACACCTGATAGAGGACCAGTATGGAATGCTTGTAAACTGGGAACAGCGAGGATCTTATACACTTGACACACCATGAGGAGTTGTCGCCATATGTACATGGCGGTTCACCACCCTCATCACAGAGATGGGTACTGCGTTGGTCCTACAAGCACCTACTGTCAGCCTAATCCCCTCATGGTGAACAGTGTCTGATTGTAGATACTCCTTCTTCAACCCCGCTGCTATAGGTAATCGACAACATTTCCAAAAAAATCCTCCTGATGGCTTCCCCAGAAACCCATGCCATGACCTATTCTTGCCCTCCATCATTGTGTATCGAACTTTGGTTCTCGCTGCTTGAGAGACTGCGAGGTTTCCCGCCGTTGGGCGGCACTTAAACCGTCACGGAGCTGTATGTCTGACTACCACTGCAGAGTGGCATGCATTAGTCCACCAAGGTACAGACGGCTCCAAAGGCGACCAGACCACTTTGGGACGGATAAGTCGGCAGTATGGAGGCTCACATGTGTGGCGTGGTCCACCCATTCCTGAATGCGCCACTGTTTTCAAATGCACCCGGTTTGCTGAACAGTGACTAATTGGGTCTGCTGAACCTTCATCTTAGTGTATTCTTTTCAAGTATTGCTCTATCTGGCATGTGGATCCACAGTGGGAAGTCGTCACTTGAATGAATTTAATCAGTAGCCTAACACTGGGCGGAATTGGCAGAGGCCAGGGAGTAGAAACGAAGGTATATAGAAAGAGAGGTCTGCAGTTGAGTATGACCCAGTAGCAGTGTTGATATGAGTGGGACTGCTCGATTTGAGGACGCACAGCTCCTCAGACATCATGAAGCTCTATGAAATTCGATCCCTGGGGCACGTACAGTGGATACATAATACATTATGGGTATTGAAGTCTCCCAGCAGGAGAAGTGATCTGGGGAATTGGCTATAGGACCTGTGAGAGCCTCAGAATTTGTCGCTTCTTATGGAGGCAAATACAGTGAGCTTAGAGTCATCCCTTGGCTAAGATGAACTTGAACCAATGTTAGAGCAGAGGACTGATGTTTGTTAATAACAAATATAGAGATCCTCTCATGGCCTATTTCCCTGTCAGGTCATTCTTGGGATGAAAGGTATAGCCCATAAGCACATGGGAACTTTCCTACACTAGGACTTCCAGTTTGACCCAACATGCATCCTGAACCCACTGACGTTCCACTGTAATACGGGACTCATTTAACAATGAAGTTTTCCTTCAGCCTGTCTGCCTGACAGGATGGGGATCCTGTAATAGATGGAGGCATAGTTAGGAGTGTAGATGGTTGCCCCAAACAGACTTTGTATTCCATTGTTTCCAAAACCGAATCAACAGAAGTGTCAGATCAATTGAGTTGTATGTGGTGTAACAGTTTACCACCTGTCTTCTTCTGCAGTTGACATTTCCCATTTGTGTTGTTTGCCTGAGGAGGTTTTGTAGGAATGACTGCAACTCTTTCTGAGTTTCCAGATACTCCCCAGTGTTGACAACCACGGTCTTTTCTGACATTGTAGGGGGGCAGAATAACGTGGGGGACGGGCGAAGGAGGCATGGGTTCCTGAATACGTACACCTTTACAAGTGCACTGTCAAACACAGCTTGTAGTGCTGATACTGGCAACCTCAGTTAGTGTAAAGGTATCAGCTGTCAAAATAGGCTTTTTCGGAGTTGAGGTGACAGTAGTGAAAGTGGGAGACTGCATAGACCTTTTTGTCCTCACTGTATTGGATGAACTTCATTGTTTTACGAGAGTTGTGTTCCCAAAGCTCTGTCATTTAAAACAGCACATTAGTTTCAGCGATGGGACCCTGTCTTGATGTGCTCTGGAAGTTTACTGCTGCTGAATATAAGGATAAAGGAATGTGATTTGACAACATCATCGTGTATCCATATCATTATATTTTGCACGTCTGTGACGTCTTCTTGAGCCCACTCATTTTTTATTTCCTCTTTGGGAATATCTACAGTATGGATGACATAACATCTTTGTGGTAGTTTAAGGTGTTGTTTGGATTGCATTTTGCCTGAGGCATTCAGCTTTCTTCAAGTTCGTTGCATGTTGGGCACTAGATATTTCAGATAATGGTGTTACTCTGTGATTTTTAGCCGGAAAGAATATTAGTTTAAAATCCTTGCAACACGCTTTCGGATTGGCTTCTCAGCGCGTTTTCTGGAGTGCCCTTGTAGCGTTGCAAGTTGTTCCGAGCGAATGTTTGTTTTAGGATAGCTTGCTGCATGTAACTTCAGGGGCTGACATCTACTGGCCTACCTGGGAGACACACGTGCACCTGGCACTGCCTGCCTTGGGAAAGCTATTCAATGCCTCTTACTGAACGCATACATTCACCACCTTTAAGAACACAAATAGACTATATTAAATATTATTCAATCATTTCCAAAATCGGTACACTACGTTTTGTTATTCAGGAGAAGATTGTATAAAAAATACAACATTGTAACTATTATAGTTTTGGAGATTACTTAAAAAGTCAAAAACTGACACTTAGGGAATTAAATTCAGTTAGGAACTATAATAGATTATCTTTTGGTGTCATTTAAAAAACATAAACAGAACTCTCAGTGTGCAGAATTAACTAACTGAGATTTTCATATTAAAACTTTAATTATTTTTCGTTTTCGTAATGTAAAAATCAGACAAAATTATTATTAGTCTCTAATATTGTTGTGGGAGTAAATGTGAGTAAATGAGAGTGTGTTCGTGGGACTTTCGCCAAATTTTAATGTTGGATTATACACCGTCTTAAGTAACCTGCAAGAGTTACACAAGCCGGTCGTGGGAAAATGATCCTAGGGGATTTAACCACTTTGCTGATGACGTAAGTCTAAGTGTGGTTGCTGTCGTAACAGAGAAGCCAGAAAGTCAGCTGGAGTAAAATCTGTATCTAAAGAATCTTTCCAGAATTATTGTCTTTTCGTTTTCGTTTATTAAACATTACTTTAATATTTGTATGTCAGATGACGCAAATGCGTCTGTGTGTAAGGATTGGCGCAGGCCAGTTTTTTCACGAGTATGATTATGAGTGAGCATTCTGATTGTCAGCGAGTATGGTCAGCCAGTTAGAATTGAGACGGTTCCCACTCGTTACCTGATAGTTATACTGGGAGTGACGCTGGAAGGAGTCACTCGCCAGCTTTGAATGCGGATGGTCATGTTACTAGTGCCAGTCGAAATAATGTGTAAGCTGAAGAATTACTCAGTGTTTGAGTTACTAGTGAACTAAGTCGATAGCAGTTGTCGTTGAAGACTGCTTAGAAAAATTTCAGAGGTTTTGACTAAATGTGTTGGACAGATATTCGCTTGTGAAATATTGGCCTTCATAGTATCCACGTGACATGTTCCAGTATTCAACCACTGAGCATTTTTTGGCGAGCAGTTTCTTTTTTTTAGAAATCCACAAAAAGGACCGAATGTAATAACTAATATTAATGGTGAGATTAATGACTGTGAAAACGTTGTTTGGTTTGGGTCAGGCTTGGACAGATTTCTGGCTGCTGTGCGTGTGAAATGTGTGTATGAATTGTGAACTGGAAGGAAATAGCCAATAGTTTAAATGTGGAGTGAATAATACCTTTCCTTTGGCTATCAAGGCCAGAATAAACATTTTTGTGTGGAAATTTTGGACATTATTTTCCAGAAGTCAATCCATTTTCTTACCGCCCGATAAAATTTTTAATACTATATTTCTACAGAAATTTCTTTCATAACTAGAGTTGTGTGGCCTCTGTAATTGTAGATATTAGGTGGTGTTTTTCATCAACACTACTTTCACATCTTCTTGTAACTATTTACGTTGCCGAGTGAAGGGACATTGAGCAGACGCTGTTCTGAGGTAGGTGAATTTTAATTTGCAGCTTGCTTCACTCAGTGCTAGCGAACATTAATAAAACCGCGCCACGCCACACGCTGGGAAGAAAATGATCCAGTAGTTTAACGAAATTAAGCTGTAACAAGCTGCATTACCTAGTCCTGTGACGAACTAAGCCATATGTGAAGATAACGGATCAGAGAGTATCACAAAACGTACCTGTATCATCCGAAACAGTACATAATCGAAAATCGACTGAACTGGAACTGATCGTGTTCAGCTACTCAGAACCAAAATACCATGATGTGTCTCAATTTCTAGCGCCTCTTTCCTCAAGGCAGACCTTGTAGTCTCTACTCCAGACTCAGTGATCTTAAGAACAGTTTACACACTTCAGAGGAAATGAACAAATGACATCTTTACAGGTGGATTTAACGCATTTTCCGCAAGTAGCTTCTCCCTTACATGCCAGAGTGGCGTGCTCAGAGTGCCGACATTTAAAATAGCGCATTGTAGCAACTGAACTGTCCAAGCACGACTCGCGACCCGTCCTCACAGCTTCCATTCTGCCAGTACCCCGTCTCCTACCTTCCAGACTTCACAGAAGTTCTTCTGCGAACCTTGCAGAACTAGCACTCCTGGAAGAAAGGATACCGCGGAGACATGGCTTAGCCACAGCCTAGGGGATGTTTCCAGAATGAGATTTTCACTCTGCAGCTGTGAGGAAGGGCCGTGAGTCGTGCTTTGGTAGCTCAGTTGGTAGAGCACTTGTCCGCGAATGGCAAAGGTCCCGAGTTCGAGTCTCGGTCCGGCACACAGTTTTAATCTGTCAGGAAGTTTCAGTGTATAAAATTGTTTGCAGAGCTTCAAATCGCAGCTATCGTTGGCCTCAAAACACTGATCAATACTTTTTCATGACGACAGTTGCCTACCGCATTGGAAGACAGTAAAGCTATCTGAGCCGCAACAACCAGAAATGTTACAATGTGTTGGATTTCAAGGTGGATGTGTAAAGAGGTGTAAACGGTGTAACACCCCACCCGTCACTTATCTGGTTTTTGCGTGTGTTCACCCCAGCTAATTGACTAACAGATCAACAGAGAGTGCAAAACTGCCACAATATCGGATAACGCAAAGAAAGTAATAAGGCCCTGTGACTTCTGATTGAACTGCGGTGGCAGTGTTGACATTAATTGATTCAGAATTGATCCCTTTTAATTAAAAAGGGGCACACATTGATGTTATATGCAGCTATCGAACACCAGATGCAAATGTTGAACATAAAATTAATTAAGAAAGTGACTTGGGATTTCAACTAGTTGTTTGAAAACAGATGCAGTCTATTAGCACAGATATATTTTAACTCACGACCTTCAATCATCACATTACATGACTCTTGTACCAGGCAGTGGTAATAAATTGCGTTTGTGTGGAGTTAAGCTCGATAACTCAAAAGTAATTCCTATCGACTGACCCAGGCGTAATGCAAAGTGCAAAAAGAATTCTACAGTACCCGGCCCATGAAACCCTCGTGGAAACTTTGCCGAAGTGATCCAACAAATTAATCAGTGGACGGAGCGGGCGCAATATCACCGAATACAGTGTGGCGGAGCGCCGTCGTTGTGTGGATGTCGGCCGACCTCATAGTGCTGCCAGGCTGCGCTCGTCTATTCACTCCCAGCTATCTTTCTCAGAACATAGCTGAACCAAAACTTTCCATCTCCAAGCTCAATCGTTCTGTTTGCTAAGTCCTAAACTGCAGAGATGCTCACTTTTTCTCAGGCAAGCTGAGTAAAGAACGCCACATCCGCACTCTAGGCAACCTGGGAATGGAAGACCTCTACAGAGACTTCTCACAGTCCGCTCTTCGCCTCGGTTTCCCCTCCAGCAAAATCACTTACGCCAATTGCAGCGCAAGTCGCATTAATTATGCGTCGCTTCCCAGCGCCGACCAATACTTGCTCTGGGAAGTGAACAAATTCCCACAAAATTTCCCCCCTCTCAACTTCTGCTATTTCGCTCCTCCCAGGCCACCCATGAAGGTTAGTGTCTGCAGAAACACCAAGTTTTCCGGAATTCTGATTCCCAGGAGAGTACTTCAAATTCCTTGGTCCTATGTTCCCATCAGAGGCTGGTGTATTTCATTCTGGCGCTCTTCACCTGATTAACTTCAGACTCTACGGACCGTGAATTCAGCGTGAAGTTGCTATAGTCACGAACAGGCATATTTTGACCTCTGTTGACCGCTCCACCGTAGCTTTGCGTGCTTTCTCGCATGTTTCACAGAAGATGGGACAACGGACATTTATCAACAGGCATACAAGTTCTCCGTCTGCTTCCCGGTACACCAGCATGGAGTCAGGGTCAATGACTCACTCACTGTGCATTGTGCCTTGTCAGTCATTTTGTTCAGCCCTACTGTTCGCTCAACGTGAGTTAGGTGTTCTTTAATGACTTCATGGAAGGGGCATAGTTCTTGCCATCTTACAACGGAATGGCTACGATTCATAAAATATCCAGTAATTACATGAACCAGGTGACCGGTAGGGGGCAGGCTGCCATGAAGCTCCGTGCTTGTGGCGCCAGTTTTCAGTGCGTCGCGCTGGCGTCTGCCGTCCCCGAGCTGGGGCGTGCATTTACAGGAGGGTGACGCGGCCGATTAAGCAGGGCCAGCGGCAACTCGGGAGTCAGAGTGCGGTCGCGGCGCCACTCCCCCCCCCCCCCCTCTACTCTCCCCCGACCCTGTTTAATTAATTCCCGGGGCGCTGCTCCAAGAGGCGCCAAGGCGACGCTCCGGACACACTGTTCCCGGCGGGCGAGTCTGCGAAGTGCGGCGCAACAGCTGCGTGCCGGAACTTCCTCATCTTTGCGTCATTTCCGTCATCAAATACGTGACGTCATAATGACGGTAAACCCGCGCTTTCCCACTAGCTGAGTACTAGGTCAAGATTGCGTGGACCGGAAATTTTCGATGGCTTGCCGCTCTTTATGGATCGTGACGTATTTTGGGTAAGTACGCCTGATGACACGAGAAAGTTCTGCTTTTGGGGGATTTATGGTGTTCTAAGATAGATCATGCATTGTCTGCTTCCGAAGGGCCTGATGGTAAAGTCCTACAAAAACAACTGGTACCTGAATGGCGGTGTTGTTACTACAATATGGCTGGCCGCTGTGGCCGAGTGGTTCTAGGCGCTTCAGTCCGGAACCGCGCGACTCTTACGGTCGCAGGTTCGAACCCTTCCTCGGGTATGGATGTGTGTGATATCCTTAGGTTAGTTAGGTTTAAGTAGTTCTAAGTTCTAGGGGACTGATGACCTCAAGCCCCGGAGAGCTAGAGCCAGTTGAACCATTTGAACTACAATATGATACTCGAGACTGGGTCGATCAGTTTTGTAAAAGTGTAAGTTGATCATAAACACATACAGCTACGAACAGACACTTGGGTCGTAGATAAAAATTTTTCGCGTCTTTTCAGCCTCATCTTCAGGTAGTGAAAGATAAGTTACAGAGGCCCTTTTATTTTCGTAGCGTGATGCAGGGTGGAGCATGTTTGACGAGAAGTTAGCAAACGATTTAATGTGTCGCCATGAGTAATAATCTCTTGGCAAGACGTAATTTGCTTATTGCCGCAACAGATACAGTATTGATCTTAATATCCAACTGGTAGCTACCGTTTCAATGTCTATTGGACTCACAGTTAAACTCTGTTCACTGCAACTACTGACTATCGCCGTAAGTCCGCCCGCATCAGGCATGTGTTGCACAACTGATGTATATTAGAAGATCTTCGTTTAGCGATATACCATTTTTCTCTTGGAAAAAATTCTTCGGCTTTTGTGTGTACAGTCTGCTCCATTGATCGTGGCCCGACCAAATATCTCACGAAATAAGAGTCAAACGAAAAAACTACAAAGAGCGGAACTTGTCTAGCTTGAAGGGGGAAACCAGATAGCGCTATGGTTGGCCCGCTAGATGGCGCTGCCATGGGTCAAACGGATATCAACTGCTTTTTTTAAAAATAGGAACCCCCATTTTTTATTACATATTCGTGTAACACGTAAAGAAATATGAATGTTTTAGTTGGACCACTTTTTTCGCTTTGTGATAGATGGCGCTCTAATAGTCGAAAACATTTGGCTCACAATTTTAGACGAACAGATGGTAACAGGTAGGTTTTTAAAATTAAAATACAGAATTTAGGTACGATTGAACGTTTTATTTCGGTTGCTCCAACGTGGTACATATACCTTTGTGAACTTATCATTTCTGAGAACGCGTGCTGTTACAACGTGATTACCTGTAAATACCACATTAATGCAATGAATGCTCAAAATGATGTCCATCAACCTCAATGCATTTGGCAATACGTGTAACGACATTCCTCTCAACAGCGAGTAGTTCGCTTTCCGTAATGTTCGCACATGCATTGACAATGAGGTGACGCATGTTGTCAGGCGTTGTCGGCGGATCACGATAACAAATATTCTTCAGCTTTCCCTACAGAAAGAAATCCGGGGATATCAGATCCGGTGAACGTGCTGGTCATGGTATGGTGCTTTGACGACCAATCCACCTGTCATGAAACATCCATTCAATATCGCTTCAACCGCACGCGAGCTACGTGCTTGACATCCATCATGTTGGAAGTACATCGCCATTCTGTCATGCCGTGAAACACCTTGTAGTAACATCGGTAGAACATTGCGTAGAAAATCAGCCTACTTTTCTCCATTTAGATTGCCATCGATAAAATGGGGGCCAATTATCCTTCCTCCCATAATGCCGCACCATACATTAATCCGCCAAGGTTGCTGATGTTCCACTTGTCGCAGCCATCGTGGATTTTCCGTTGCCTAATAGTGCATATTATGCCGGTTTACATTATCGCTGTTGGTGAATGACGCTTCGTCGCTAAATAGAATGCGTGTAAAAAATCTGTCATCGTCTCGTAATTTCTCTTGTGCCCAGTGGCAGAACTTTGCACGACGTTCAAAGTCGTCGCCATGCAATTCCTGGTGCAACCGATGTTGATGTAGCATTCTCAGCACCGACGTTTTTGAGATTCCCTATTCTCGAGCAATTTGTCTGCTACTGGTGTGCCGATTAGCCGCGACAGCAGCTAAAACACCTACTTGGGCATCATCATTTATTGCAGGTCATGGTTGACGTTTCACATGTGGCTGAACACTTCCTGTTTCCTTAACATAACTATCCGGCGAACGGTCCGGACACTTGGATGATGTCGTCCAGGATACCGAGTAGCATACATAGCACACGCCCATTGGGCATTTTGATCACAATATCGACCTTTTCTGCAATTGGTAAACGGTCCATTTTAACACGGGTAATGTATCGCGAAGCAAATACCATCCGCACTGGCGGAATGTTACGTGATACCAAGCACTTATACGATTGTGACTATTACAGCGCCATCTACCACAGAGCGAAAAAAGTTGTCCAGCTAAAACATTCATACTTCTTTACGCACTACACGAATATGTAATAAGAATGGGGGTTCCTATTTAAAAAACCACAGTTGATATCCGTTTTCCTATGGCAGTGCCATCTAGCGGGCCAACCATAGCGCCATCTAATTCCCCCTTCAAGCTAGACGAGTTTCGTTCTTTGTAGTTTTTTCGTTTGACGCTTATTTCGTGAGATATTTGGCCCGGTCACTATCAATGGGCCGGCCGGTGTGGCCAAGCGGTTAAGGCGCTACAGTTTGGAACCGCGTGACCGCTACGGTCGCAGGTTCGAATCCTGCCTCGGGCATGGATGTGTGTGATGTCCGTAGGTTAGTTAGGTTTAAGTAGTTCTAAGTTCTAGGGGACTGATGACCTCAGATGTTAAGTCCCATAGTGCTCAAAGCCATTTGAACCATTTGAACTATCAATGGACCACCCTGTATAAAAGTCGTGTGGACAAATACGTAGGGCTAGACTTCGGTTACCATGAATATTGGGTAACAGCATGATAGTAATTACCATTCCGCGTTCAAAGTCTGTTAATTCCCGTCCTGCGGCCACAATCACGACGTATTTATTTATTTATTTATTTGGTTGGATCACCTGAGTGCAGTTGACAGCACCGCCAATGCACTGACATTTTATACCTTGTGTACGCCATACTACCGCCACCTGCGTATGTGCATATCGCCATGCCATTTCCGAGTATATAAAACTTGTCTTCCCATCTTCTGTGATGGCCCTTTTTAGAGACGTCCCTCTTCAGTCGTACTCCCTTTTGAACTATTCCTTATTGCTGTATCTGTAGCCTTAGAGAACTTCAAGCGTATCTCGTCATTCCTTAGTACTTCCGTATCCCACTTCTTTGCTTATTGATTCTTCCTGAATAATCTCTTAAACTTCAGCCTCCCCTTCATCGCTATTACATTGTGATCTGAGTCTATATCTGCTCCTGGGTACACTTCAGAACACAGTATCTGATTTCGGAACCTCTGTCTGACCATGAGGTAATCGAACTGAAATCTTCCCGTATCTCCCTGCCCTTTCCAAGAGTACCCCCTCCTCTTGTGATTCTTGAATAGAATATTCGCTATAATTAGCTGAAATTTATTGCAGAACTCAATTAATCTTTCTCCCCACTCATTCCTATTGCCAAGCCCATATTCTCTCTTAACCATTTCTTCTTCCTACAACTACATTCCAGTCCCTCATGCTATTAGATTTGCATCTCCCTTTACGTGCTGACTTACAAGTTCAATATCTTCATACACTTCCTCTATCTATTCACTTTCAGCTTGCGTCGTCGCCTTGTATACCTGAAGTATCGTTGTCTGTGTTGGTTTGCTGTCGATTCTGATGAGAACAACCCTGTCACTGAGCTGTTTACAGTAACACACTCTCTGCCCTACTTCCCTACTCATAACGAAAACTACTCCTATT
Source organism: Schistocerca serialis cubense (assembly GCF_023864345.2). NCBI lineage: Eukaryota > Metazoa > Arthropoda > Insecta > Orthoptera > Acrididae > Schistocerca > Schistocerca serialis. The sequence continues at coordinate 1,229,825,404 of NC_064638.1, read as the reverse complement.
ACACCATTTTCTGCTGCGGTTGATGTTACTCTATACTCATCTGACGAGAAATCCTTGCCTTCTTTCCATTTCAGTTCACTGATCCTCGGTATACCTAGCTTGGCCTATACATGCTTCCCTTTTCAGTTTTTTTAGCTTCCGACTACATTCAACGTATGTTACAAGTCAATACAAACGAAACTAGTCGCATTCATCCGAATTCGTAATCGGAAGTGTACTGTCCTCTTTGAACGCTACTGTCACAGTGTATTAAAAAACTGGGGTAAAAAGTGCCGTGACTGTATGTTTAGACTGTGTAATAGTAATGGCGCCCCGACACACAATGGCCGCCGGAGTATTATCGCAGTTCCCTAGCCCTTCGTCACTTTGCGTGGTATCGCAGCAACATCTTTTTAAAACGTATTAACATAATCTCCGTATTAACATAATCTCCGGGCGGGGACTGCTCAGGAGGACGTCGTTATCAGGAGAAAGAAAACTGGCGTTCTACGGATCGGAGCGAGGAATGTCAGATCCCTTAATCGGGCAGGTAGGTTAGAAAATTTAAGAAGGGAAATGGATAGGTTGAAGTTAGATATATTGGGAATTAATGAAGTTCGGTGGCAGGAGCAACAAGACTTCTGGTCAGGTGAATACAGGGCTATAAATACAAAATCGAATAGGGGTAATGCAGGAGTAGGTTTAATAATGAATAAAAAAATAAGAGTGAGGGTAAGCTACTACAAACAGCATAGTGAACGCATTATTGTGGCCCATGCCTAATACAGTAGTACAAGTTTATATGCCAACTAGCTCTGCAGATGATGAAGAAATTGATGAAATGTATGATGAGATAAAGGAAATTATTCAGGTAGTGAAGGGAGACGAAAATTTAATAGTCATGGGTGGCTGGAATTCGAGAGTAGGAAAAGGGAGAGAAGGAAACGTAGTAGGTGAAATGGATTTGGGGAGAGAAATGAAAGAGGAAGCCGTCTGGTAGAATTTTGCACAGAGCATAACTTAATCATAGCTAAGATTTGGTTCAAGAATCATGAAAGAAGGTTGTATACATGGAAGAATCCTGGAGATACTAGAAGGTATCAGATAGATTATATAATGGCAAGACAGAGATTTAGGAACCAGATTTTAAATTGTAACACAATGTCGACTCTGACCATAATCTATTGGTTACGAGCTGTAGATTAAAACTGAAGAAACTGCAAAAAGGTGGGAATTTAAGGAGATGGGACCTGGATAAACTGACTAAACCAGAGGTTGTACAGAGTTTCAGGGAGAACATAAGGGAACAATTGACAGGAATGGGGGAAAGAAATACAGTAGAATAAGAATGGGTAGCTCTGAGGGATGAAATAGTGAAGCAAACAGAGGATCGAGTAGGTAAAAAGACGAGGACTACTAAAAATCCTTGGATAATAGAAGAAATATTGAATTTAATTGATGAAAGGAGAAAATATAAAACTGCAGTAAATGAAGCAGGCAAAAAGGAATACAAACGTCTCAAAAATGATATCGACAGGAAGTGCAAAATGGCTAAGCAGGGATGGCTAGAGGACAAATGTAAGGATGTAGAGGCTTATCTCACTAGGGGTAAGATAGATACTGCCTACAGGAAAATTAAAGAGACCTTTGGAGAAAAGAGAGCCACTTGTATGAATATCAAGAGCTCAGATGGAAACCCAGTTCTAAGCAAAGATGGGAAAGCAGAAAGGTGGAAGGAGTATATAGAGGGTCTATACAAGGGCTGTGTACTTGAGGACAATATTATGGAAATGGAAGAGGATGTAGATGAAGATGAAATGGGAGATACGATACTGCGTGAAGAGTTTGACAGAGCACTGAAAGATCTGAGTCGAAACAAGGCTCTGGGAGTAGACAACATTCCATTGGAACTACTGACGGCTTTGGGAGAGCCAGTCCTGACAAAACTCTACCATCTGGTGAGCAAGATGTATGAGACAGGCAAAATACCCTCAGACTTCAAGAAGAATATAATAATTCCAATCCCAATGAAAGCAGGTGTTGACAGATGTGAAAATTACCGAACTATCAGTTTAATAAGTCACAGCTGCAAAATACTAACGCGAATTATTTATAGACGAATGGAAAAATTGGTAGGAGCCGACCTCGGCGAAGATCAGTTGGGATTCCGCAGAAATGTTGGAACACGTGAGGCAATACTGACCCTACGACTTATCTTAGAAAATAGATTAAGGAAAGGCAAACCTACATTACTAGCATTTGTAGACTTAGAGAAAGCTTTTGACAATGTTGACTGGAATACTCTCTTTCAAATTCTAAAGGTGGCAGGGGTAAAATACAGGGAGCGAAAGGCTATTTACAATTTGTACAGAAACCAGACGGCAGTTATAAGAGTTGAGGGGCATGAAAGGGAAGCAGCGGTTGGGAAGGGAGTGAGACAGGGTTGTAGCCTCTCCCCGATGTTATTCAATCTATATATTCAGCAAGCAGTAAAGGAAACAAAAGAAAACTTCGGAGTGGGTATTAAAATCGATGGAGAAGAAATAAAAACTTTGAGGTTCACCGATGACATTGTAATTCTGTCAGAGACAGCAAAGGACTTGGAAGAGCAGTTGAACGGAATGGACAGTGTCTTGAAAGGAGGATATAAGATGAACATCAGCAAAAGCAAAACGAGGATAATGGAATGTAGTCGAATTAAGTCAGGTGATGCTGAGGGAATTAGATTAGGAAATGAGACACTTAAAGTAATAAAGGAGTTTTGCTATTTGGGGAGCAAAATAACTGATGATGGTCGAAGTAGAGAAGGTATAAAATGTAGACTGGCAATGGCAAGGAAAGCGTTTCTGAAGAAGAGAAATTTGTTAACATCAAGTATAGATTTAAGTGTCAGGAAGTCGTTTCTGAAAGTATTTGTATGGAGTTGTAGCCATGTATGGTAGTGAAACATGGACAATAAATAGTTTGGACAAGAAGAGAATAGAAGCTTTCGAAATGTGGTGCTACAGAAGAATGTTGAAGATTAGATGGGTAGATCACATAACTAATGAGGAGGTACTGAATAGAGTTGGGTAGAAGAGGAGTTTGTGGCACAACTTGACAAGAAGAAGGGACCGGTTGGTAGGACATGTTCTGAGGCATCAAGGGATCACAAATTTAGCATTGGTGGGCAGTGTGAAGGGTAAAAATCATAGAGGGAGACCAAGAGATGAATACACTAAGCAAATTCAGAAGGACGTATGTTGCAGTAAGTACTCGGAGATGAAGAAGCTTGCACAGGATAGAGTGGCATGGAGAGCTGCATCAAACCAGTCTCAGGACTGAAGACAACAACAACAACAACATAATATGCATCACCCATCTGTGACTTCGCGTGGTCGCTCAGCAATGTCTTTTGTTACAGTCTCCTAGAGGTTATTATTTACTAGGTGAGGAAAACTGACGAGAGAACGGTCGAAACAGACAAACCGTTACACTACTCATCGAGAAATCGACGCACATCAGGAAGTGCTATGAGAGACAGAAAAACATACAACAGGATAAGGAAACTCATTGGAGTAGATGACACTGGAAGTAAGGAAAAATGATGCTCAGTGTGCAATTAAGGTAGTGAAACAAGTGTTTACCCCGATTTTCTACAAATTTTTAAGGTCCGTTCCTCGATAACGCTATCTAAGTTCTAAAGACAATGGTAGTTCTTTCAGTGTCGTGTTTACGGCATCGATTCCTCTTGCCTAGACTCAAACCGTTAAGGTATCTTCCGACCCTAAATGTTAACCTTGCGCTTGATCATTTCTTTTATTTCTATCACTGCTTCTTCGAGGTGCAGATTGAGTGGTAGGGCAGAAAGACTGCATCCCAACTTACACCCTTTTTAAACCTAGCATTTCTTTTTTGGTCTTCCATTCTTATTCTTGTCTTGGTTGGTTTACACGTTGTATATCACACGTCTTTCACAAGAACTTACAAATTTTTGTGAAAATTTCAAACATCTTGCACTCCTTGAAATAGTCGTATATTTTTTCTAGGTCGACAAAACCTATGAAAGATTTTGATTTTTCCTAAGTATTGTTTCAGTTAAAATAGTCAGCCACGATTTTGTTACAAATAATATGAATGGTGCTCCTTGCTAAATCGTGTGTGATGACACTGAAATAAAAAAGAGCCGTCTTTAGCCATGGGACCCAGTTTTTGTGTGACACGCTACCCGCTGTCGAATGAAACGCTTGAAAATGCTGCTTATTGGATATTTTTTGTGACTTGAAAATTATGCAGATTTAATTGTTGAAAACTAATTGACATAAATACAAGAGCAATTTTTGAAAGTGACTGTTCGTACTTCTAATTTCTTGAAAGTTTGTAGTCTGTGTTTTGTGCCAATTCAGAAGAACAAATGTCTCTTACATAGCTTGAATCCTTGTTGTATTTGTCGAAAGTTAACTCAGAAGTTAAAAGAAAATGGAAAATTAAACCTCTTGCAAAAAGATGGTATGAACAAGCAGTGACGATCCTTATAAAGCGCCGTTTCTCCTGAGGCAAAGCAACACAAACCGAAGAATAAATATTTTGACGTATATCACTTTCTTTACTCTTGTGTTATTTCTTTGATTCATTTGTATTCTGACAATTTTCTGTTCCGTTTTTTTTTTCTTTTTTTGAAGTTCTGTTGCGAAAGCGTGTCATTTTTCTTAGCAACTACGATTTATACCATTTTTTTTACATATTAGAAATGTTTGGTGAAATCCGGCTGCTGTAAAAGCAGTTTACAGTGAACAGTACACGTTGTAAGGCAGAAAAGTGTGCGTGTGCTCCGTAAATCGAGTTAGTGACGTTTAAAATGGGCGAGTTTCTGCATAAGAGGACTGCATGTTTACCTAAAATCTACAGAATAATGCAGAAGACCACATATCGAAAGCATCACGCACAAATGCCACAAAACGCCAAACATCTCAGCTGAAAAGTAGAGGCACTTTCTAAACGTGTCACGCAAAAATAAAAGAAAGTCGTGACTGGTAGAAGCAAAAATTAGTTTATAACAAACAAAAGAAATACGTCGGCTGTCACAAGCATTTACCAAAACCAGTATTACCCGGAAAAAGAAGCAAGTAGAGGAATTATGAAATTAGATTCAGATGCTGAGGAGATTTATCTTCCAGAAGTAATGTATATTTTTCCTGTAATTAAAAAAAAGATTTTTGTTTTTTGACCATTGTTCTTAAGCGCAACATGAGAACGGCAACTCTGGTGATTTTTCTTTCCTATTGCCGAATTTTGAATATCTAACACTTCCTTAACGTATTACTCACTTGGGTACAATGTACGTCAAGCTTCAAGGTGCCCCCTGTGGACATCAGTGGAAGCGGTCCATTGACTGAATACACTGAGAACTGCGAACTGGCGACGGATGGTATTCCCGTCGTTAACGTGTACTGGCACATTCTGCGGGCCCCGATTCACAAGCTTCAGCGTATTACATTGGCGGTAGCCATACTGCTGCAAATGCCCTCATATACAACTCGGCACTCTATTTAATTACGTATCGAATTAGAGACCGCTTCCATTTGATTACTGTAGTGACTCCTCCCTCACATGTCCGCTTGGGCTTATGTGAGCTCCTGGGTTATTCCGCCTTTTTGTCTACGTCAAAGTTAATTGCCATCCTGTGTTTAAAAAGGAAATAATTGACAGAGTATTGCAGATATTTTTCGGTAATGGAATTCTATAAAAGCTGTCTCAACGATTTAATTTTTTTCCACCCGCGACTTCGGACTTTATGTCGCTTCTGAAACGAAGTTTCTACTAAAAACTTATTCCAGCAATAGAATACACGTTATAACTCGCGTCGACTTTTAGTATTAATGCCTGTTAAATGCCAGTTTTTACAGTTTATTTATACAATGGATCTGTTCCCGTATATGATGCAATCTGATGGAAACATGGAATGTTAATGGAAGAGTCTGACATGCAGTACTAATTCGTTAGTACTGAATTACGTAGTATTTAGATACAAAGACTGTTACGACCTGTCTTCTACGTTTCATGAATTGTCCCGTTCAGCGAGCATAAATTGTAGTCTGTTTTACCCGGAATATGGTGGTGAGCTCTGGTTGAGTGTGTCGCTCTGTTGTTGCTGATTTTTGCAGGAAGATGATTAAATGAAAGAAGTGTCCTATAATCAATCGTTTTGAGCTACTGATTATTATTTCCATTTTGTATGGTGATATCATCTGATGATTTACAAAACATGTGCCGAATGCACCACAATGAATAATCTTGCTCAACGTTTTAACGAATAAGGCTTGTTCCATTATTTTATTTGCAATAGTCGCGCCTTTCTTGCGTTCTGATTGTTCTGTCCCAAAAATGTCAACTTTACCAATATTTTCTCATGCATTACCACGCAATTTGTAGTAGTTCCGACTCGCTATTTCTATGTGTCTCGTTCTGTTTATACTATTCTTTCTACACTGAACCGCTCTGGCGTTGGACGAGCGCCGGCCGTTGTGGCCGAGCGGTTCTAGGCGCTTCAGTCTGGAACCGCGCGACCGCTACGGTCGCTGCTACGGTCGGAGATTGCTGCTAGCGTAGAACCTTTTCTCCTCGCGGATCACACTCGCGCAGTGATACATGAACACGCGAGGTATTATAATGAGTGTACAGACCTCCAATTAGTCAGTCTACATTTGTCTGCACCAGTCTGTACCAGTCTGCATTTATCTGCACCAGTCTGTACCAGTATATAGTCAAGTTTCAGTCTGCGCCTAATAAGATTACCCTATTCCTGTACATAGCCATGAAGATAAATGTATAGACACTTTTGTCAGGTATCAGAGATATATGTGAGAATAAGATTAACGTACCAATACCAAAGGAACTTCAGATTGTGAATCGTAAATGGCATCCAGAACCAAGTTAAGTAATTTTTATGCTTGTTATTATTTTAGTAAATGTGTGTGAAAATTAATCAAGTTCTGTTTAAAGTTGGTCACCGTCAATCTGCTACTCTAAGCGTGCAAGTGGCATTTCTGTCGCCTGACCTAACAGCAGAAGATAAACACGCCACGATAAGACCACGAGACATATTGCTGACACTCGCCTACTTCGTTAGAGCGACAAGTCAAATAATCTGATGGTGTGTGTACCGGAGGTCTTACAGTACGCACACCACACTGTGGTGTTCAGAGGTACGATGCAAAGGAACAGGCACTGCAGCGACTATAGCCGTTATCAAATACTTGAAATGTATTCACATTTGCAAAGCAGGACAACCATCAGCTGTGTAACGAAATGATGAGAGTGAAAATCTGTGTCCGGCAGGGACTCGAACCCGGATTTCCCGGCCATTGCAATTGATCGCCTTGCCATTTTTTTCCTTTTATTTCAGTCTAAGGAATCGCTGCGGCAGCAGTACGGCGATGAGGGCAGGTGTCGAACCAGAGGCCTGGCCATTCACTCGCCACGTCTACGCAACGGGCTCTAAGATCGGAGTGGGGTTTAAGCAGGAAAAAAAAAAAAACTCCTGCAGCCACCGTAACGAGCGTGCGAGTCGTCTTCTCGTCTGTTGGTAGGGGTCCCCCCACCCTATTTAATCAATCAATATGCTCCTGGAATCTTCTTCAGTCTTATACCTGGAACGCTCAACGAGCAGGAGGGTCCGCAAATAATGAACCTGCATAATTAACCTGGTGGGTCCTGTGCTCTGAGAGGCGGCTAAAAGAAGCATTTGCCGTCGTCAGTAGGGGCCGAAAGGCGAATGTGCTTTTGTGCGCATCACGAAATATGTAGTAAAGAGCCATGTCCTGGCTGCTGGGAAATACACTCTGACTGCGCCCAATGTATCGTCAGGGGAGAGCGACTCAATCAATCGCCGCAAAAGCAATGCCAGCATGCGCTGCGTGAGGAGCTATCGCATCGCAAGTCAGGCAGTACGGATTTGAATCAACGACTGTGCGTCTTGGACACCTGGGCATCTGTCAGATGAATGAAGTGTACCCACTGGCGAGTAGCGAATTTCCGGTTCACCGCCACGCACCACAAAGAACGCACTGACGTAAATAAAAAAGATGGCGTGTCCTGGACGCCACACCGTGTTCCAGTGCTACATACCAGTGCTAATGTGCGACCGAGCCGTCGGTAAAGGCAGATTGCGCCATCGGGTGGTGGGTTTCCGGGTTCCGCTTAATAGGTCAGGAGTCCAGTACACGCAGGAAGCAGCTACATGAGTTGCGGGGACTGTGTGGAAGGGACTGAACGGTTTTTTAGGTTAGAGGGTCTCAGGAAACCACAGAAAGGGCGTCCGTCTGAAAGGGGGCAGGTAAAACACAGTAAGGTAGTTGCAGAAACGATCGGTAATTGTAAATTGTCATAGCTATGTTGGGAAAGAATCAGAGCTCCAGCCGGTCGATAGGCCAGCGGTTCCAGGCTACGGTCGCAGGTTCGAATCCTGCTTCGGGATGGATGTGTGTGATGTCCATAGCTTCGTTAGGTTTAAGTAGTTCTAAGTTCTAGGGGACTGATGACCTCCGCTGTTAAGTCATATAGTGCTCAGAGCCATTCGAACCATTTGAACCAGAGCTCCAAGCCCTAACAGAAAGCACTGCAGCTCAAATAGTTGTGGGTATGGAAAGCTGGCTAAAGCCGGAAATAATATAAGCCGAAATTATTTCAAACGACCTAACGGTGTTCAGAAAGGGTAATTAAATGCAGTTGATGGTGGAGTATTTATTGCTGTCAGAAGTAGTTTATCTTGTAGTGAAATTAAAATAGATAGTTCCTGCGAAAAAGTATGCGTAGAGGTTATACCTGACAATCGGATTAAACTATTAACTGGATCGTTTTACCGACTCCCGACTCAGAAGATTTAGTTGCTGAACAGTTTCTAAGGAAACTTGAGTCTCATTGCAAATAGGTACCCCACTCATACAATTGTAGTCGGTGGCGACTTCAATCTATCCTCGATATGCTGCAAAAATTATACGTTCAAAGCCGGCAGCAGGCATAAAACGTCATCGGAAATTGTACTGAATGCTTTCTCAGAAAATTATTTTGAACAATTGGTTCATGATCCCACTCGAAGCGTAAATGGTTGCGAAAGCACACTTGACCTCTTAGCAACAAATAACCCTGGAGAAATATGGAGTGCTATGACGAATACAGGGACTAGCGACCACAAGGCAGTTGCTGCTAGGCTGAATGCCGTAACAACTAGAACCATCAAAAAGAAACGCAATGTACATCTGTTTAAAAAAGCTGATAAAAATACTCTTAACGTCTTTTAAGAGACAGTCTCCTCTCGTTCTGATCTGATCACGGCGTAGGAAAGATGTGGAATGTTGTCAGAGACATAGTATCGACGGCAATTGAGAGATGTGTACCACATAAATTAATAATTGATGGTACTGATGCCCATGGTACACAAAACGGGTCCGATTGCTGTTGCAGAAGCAACGACAGAAGCATGCCCAATTTAAAAGAAGGGAAAATCCCCAAGATTGACAAAATTTTGCAGAAGTTCGAAATATCGCGCGTACTTCAATGCGAGATGCTTTTAATGATTTCCTTAACAAAACTTTGTTTCGGAACCTAGCAGAAAACCCAAAGAGATTCTGGTCATACATGAAGCACACCAGTGGCAAGACGCAATCAATACCTTCACTGCGCGATAACAAGGGTGTAGTCACTGATGACAGTGCCACTAAAGCAGAGTTATTAAACACGGTATTCCGAAATTCCTTCGCCAAAAAGACGAAGTAAATATTCCTGAATTCCAATCAAGAACAACAGCCAAGATGAGAAACATAGAAGTAGATGTCCTCGGTGTAGCAAAGCAGATTACATCACTTAATAAAGGCAAGGCCTCTGGTCCAGATTGTACACCAGTTAGGTTCCTTTCAGAGTATGCTGATGCTATAGCTCCATATTTAGCAATTATATACAACCGCTCGCTCACAGAAAGTTCCGTACCTAAAGACTGGAAAATTGCTCAAGTCACACGAATACCCAAAAAGGGAAATAGGAGTAGTCCGCTGAATTACAGGCCCATATCATTAACTTCGATTTGCAGTAGGGTTTTGGAACAAATACTTATCTTAGAAGAAAGATTAAGAAAAGGCAAACCTACGTTTCTAGCATTTGTAGACTTAGAGAAAGCTTTTGACAATGTTAACTGGAATACTCTCTTTCAAATTCTGAAGGTGGCAGGTATAAAATACAGGGAGCGAAAGGCTATTTACAATTTGTACAGAAACCAGATGGCAGTTATAAGAGTCGAGGGGCATGAAAGGGAAGCAGTGGTTGGGAAAGGAGTGAGACAGGGTTCTAGCCTCTCCCCGATGTTATTCAATCTGTATATTGAGCAAGCAGTAAAGGAAACAAAAGAAAAATTCGGAGTAGGTATTAAAATTCACGGAGAAGAAGTAAAAACTTTGAGGTTCGCCGATGACATTGTAATTCTGTCAGAGACAGCAAAGGACTTGGAAGAGCAGTTGAACGGAATGGACAGTGTCTTGAAAGAATGATATAAGATGAACATCAACAAAAGCAAAACGAGGATAATGGAATGTAGTCGAATTAAGTCAGGTGATGCTGAGGGAATTAGATTAGGAAATGAGAAACTTAAAGTAGTAAAGGAGTTTTGCTATTTAGGGAGTAAAATAACTGATGATAGTCGAAGTAGAGAGGATATAAAATGTAGACTGGCAATGGCAAGGAAATCGTTTCTGAAGAAGAGAAATTTGTTAACATGGAGTATAGATTTAAGTGTCAGGAAGTCGTTTCTGAAAGTATTTGTATGGAGTGTAGCCATGTATGGAAGTGAAACATGTACGATAACTAGTTTGGACAAGAAGAGAATAGAAGCTTTCGAAATGTGGTGCTACAGAAGAATGCTGAAGATAAGGTGGGTAGATCATGTAACTAATGAGGAGATACTGAATAGGATTGGGGAGAAGAGAAGTTTGTGGCACAAGTTGACTAGAAGAAGGGGCCGGTTGGTAGGATATGTTCTGAGGCATCAAGGGATGAAAAATTTAGCATTGGAGGGCAGCATGGAGGGTAAAAATCGTAGAGGGAGACCAAGAGATGAATACACTAAGCAGATTCAGAAGAATGTAGGTTGCAGTAGCAGGATAGAGTTGCATGGAGAGCTGCATCAAACCAGTCTCAGGACTGAAGACCACAACAACAACAACAACAACAACTGTGTTCGAACGTTATGAATTACCTCGAAGAACACGATTTATCGACACATAGTCAGCACGAATTCAGAAAACATCGTTCTTGTGAAACACAACTACCTCTTTATACTGCTGAAGTTATGAGTGCTATAGACAGACGATGTCAAATTGATTCCATATTTTTAGATTTCCAAAAGGCTTTCGACACCGTTCCTCACAAGCGTCTTCTAACCAAACGGCATGCCTACGGAATATCGCCTAAAATGTGCGACTGGATTCGTGATTCCCTGTCAGAAAGTCACACGTCGTAGTAATAGACGGAAAGTCATTGAGTAAAGTAGAAGTAATATCCGGCGTTACCCAAGAAGTGTTACAAGCCCTCTATTGTTCGTTGTCTATATTAACGACATAGGAGGCAATCTGAGTAGCCGTCTTGTTTGCAGATGATACTGTCATTTACGTCTTGTAAAGTCATCAGGTGAACAAAACGAGTTGCAAAATGATTTAGATAAGATATCTGTGTCGTGCGAAAAGTGACAATTGGCCCTGAATAAAGAAATGTGTGAAGTTATTCACATGAGTACTAAAACAAATCCGCTAAATTTCGATTACGCGATAAGTCACACAAATCTGAGGGCTGTAAATTCAACTAAATACTTAGGGATTACAATTACAAATAACCTAAATTCGAACGATCACATAGATAATATTGTGGGTAGAGCAAACCAAAGACTGCGATTCATTGACAGAATACTTAGAAGGTGCAACAGGTCTACTAAAGTGACTACTTACACCACGCTTGTCCGCCCTGTTCTGGAGCATTGCTGTGCGGTGTGGGATCCGCATCAGGTGGGACTGACAAATAACATCGAAAAGGTTCAAAGAAGGGCGGCTTGTTTTGTATTATCGAAAAATAGGGGAGATAGTGTCAGCAGACATGATACGTAAATTATAGTGGCAATCATTAAAACAAAGGCGTTTCTCGTTGCGACGGGATCTTCTCATGAAATTCCAATCACCAGTTTGCTTCTGCGATTGCGTTCTGTTGGCACCCACCTACATAGGGAGAAATGATCATCACGATAAAATAAGAGAAATCAGGGCTCGCACAGAAAAAGTGCTCGTTTTTTTCCGCGCTCCTTTCGAGAGTGGAACGGTAGAGAGCTTGATGATAGTTGATTGATCGCTCTGACAGGTACTTAACTGTGAATAGCAGAGTAATCACGTAGTTGTAGATGTAGATGTAGATGAATAGCTTTTCGTGTGGGGCATCCGTGACGATGGCAGTTTGTCTGTTAAATAGCTGAGGCCACTCAAGAGCTCCCTGGTGTGGGCGAGTGATGGTGAAATGCGTCCCACGGAAACCGGTGGTTGTAGAGAGTGTGATGCCACTTCAGCCATCAGGGTTCCCGACAGATTGGCGTGGGCAGAAATCTATAGACGATGCATCGTGCTGAGATAGAGCGCTTGCGCGTGGTCGTAGACATGAATCAGAACTATACCACCCTCCCGCTGCGGCAGTGTCAGGTTGGCGTATCGGAGGAGACTGGAGCTGACGGAATGTACAAATGCTTCTCGAAATACGTCGGCCATCGAGCCATCAAGGGAAGGATGTGCGTTAAATAGTTCAGATTTGATACAAGAAAGACGTTTACATTACATGTTCGTAAGAGCGTGTCCATTCGACGCAGTTTGTAGCTCTGTACCAGAGAGCATGCCTGCGCCACTGTGCAGTGAACATACCTAGAGAAGTGCACCTCCGAATACTTAAGTGCGATCACCTTGTCAGAGGGCACCATCGTCGTTTCTGGATTACCCCAGCCGACATTAATGTATTTTGTCTTCTTCAGGTTGATGAGGCTCCGAGCTACAGGGTCTACACTGGCATAGGCACTAAAGTGCGATGTGTATGCCATCTCCTGATATGGCCAGAAACACCACATCATCGGCAAACGCTCCGCAACGAAAAGTCGTGTTCCGTATGCAGGTGCCTTCCCGTCCTTGCCGTATGCCATAAGGGCTGGTTCGAGAGCTGCCGCAAATAAAATTCCCAACAAGGGACATGCTCGTGTCCATAACCATCCAGTAACAGCGTGACCAGGCTGATAACCATTCACTATCACCGCGCGGGGTAGCCGCGCTGTCAAGGCGTAGTGTCACGGTTCGCGCGGCTTCCCCCTCCGGGAATTCGAGTCCTCCCTCGGACATGCGTGTGTGTGCTGTTTTTAGCGTAAGTTTGATTAAGTAGTGTGTAAGCAGCAGTTTGGTCCCATAAGACCTTACCACAAATTTCCAAATTTTCCATCCACCATCATTCTGGAATATGACCCATGGATTAATCGAAGGACCAGCCATCTGGACACCAGAGAGTGACCCATGTATTCCCAACCTGTGCTTACGAAACCGTGGTCGACTTGGTCGAACACGTAGTCGAATCTGATGGCAAAAAGGGAACCCCATAGTCTCCAGTCCACAGTCAATGCTTTTAGATAGTGATATGTTCCTAATGCTGAATATTGTTGACACACTTAAGCACATCTGATAGATGTGGCTCGCTACATGAGTAGCGTCGTGGAGATGGACGTGGAGGACGCAGACAAATATTAGTTGAAAACAGTCTTGGTTGCAATTTTAGTTTTTTTATTCATCAACTACTCGTTTCACCCTATTTAGTCATCTTCAGGCTGATCTGAATTTGGTATTTCTTAGGACGATCCTTTAGACAATGTAGCTAAAGTGCATCGTCGAGTACATCAGGCCAACATCGCCTTCGTTAACCTCGGTAAATGCGTTCTGGATGGACGTAAGTGACTCCAAGACCTGCATAACGCGTACACGTTCGCAGCAGCAAATAATAGAATAATTCTATTAATTGCTCCTCTGAACGTGTACGCGAGATGTTTTTGGGAATGGGGAAGGGAGAGGGCAACAGTTTCGGGATTTGTGCTAGGGGCAGATAATGCCTCGGTACGGTTCTGCTCTTGGATGTATTTTGGATGTCCTCAACCTTCATAAAGTGGTACGTTTGTCTGTGACGGAGTGCGACTATAAAAAAAGCCGTTCCCTAAAATAAACACCTTTTTCGGGACGTTAAAAATATCCTGGGAAGGTATTCTGGCGTGAGTCCGATGGGGCAGATACGGCCACTGCTTGCCGGCGCTGGGGAATTACGGGTAACGGCCAGTTTCGTATCGACTGCGCCCCGGAACTGGGTGGCCGTGTCAAGGCCCCATGAAATTTTCAAGGTGTGGCGGATTTATCGCCGCGCGGTCCGCGACGTCGGCGGAAGATCGACCGCCGGCAGTAAATATCCCGACTCGCCACGCCAGCCAGTCTTCCACGTGGGCGAGAGCGCTCTGGCTGCAGTCTGCAAAGTACAGCAACCCCTCCCCCCTCCCCTACTGCCCTTCCAGGGCGGCATAACCCATCACAGGTCACAAAAACTGGGATTTCTTCTAAGTTGTTAGTACATCAGTTTCCTCTTCAGGATTCTCTTTCTCGATTGACATTTCCACGCCTAAGTCGGAATCTTCTTCGGGATCATCTGGTGTCATCTGTTAGGTCAACAGTGTCGAAGACCACCGTCGCTTTTGCCTACAAAAGGGAACTTTATTCCCAAGCTCTTTCTGCAAAAATAGGGTTATTGGGTGGTCGTGATAATAGCTTGGAGAGATATCAGGACTACAGGGCGGGTACCCTAGGTTCTCCCACTTGATTTGGAGTAATTCTGATATGGGGACGTGTTGTAACGGTACCACCGACCATCTTAAATGGCAATCGATGCCAAGGCTATACCTCTGCGAGCCATTTGTGATAGTTTTGACCGTGAAATAACCCAATGGAAGTAGAACAATCAAACTGGGATTCGTTTCCGAAACACTCCAACAGAGTATAAACAATACGGTGGATTAGGAACAGACATTCTCCAAGCACAAAAGCAAGTTGTTACATTACCTATTAAAACAGGTCGCCAACCTAATTAGGCATTCTTGCGTCAAGCAAAATGATAAAGCAGAAGGCAGTGCTAAGGCTAACCTAACCTTCCTTGATGCACACCCTAAACTTATATCTGTTCACACTACAACACAGTAACCTAACCTTGCAGATAAGTGTCCTATTAACTAGCAAGTCAGATAAGTAAATGGCCAATGAGATAGTAAACACCAACATATGCCTCTCAACAACACGTACCTTAAGTGAACTAGGTGCAACAGTTTATAAAACTAAATACCAACACACATGAAACAATACTGAACAGGGAAGAGCTTGAAATGATTCTGAATTTAAATCAGTGGTCTACTAATGATCATAATCTACAATTTCATTGCCTAATACAGGGTCTCTATGCTTGTGCATTAACTAACTTGCATTAGAATAGATAACACAGTAAACAGTTCTTTCTTAAACTCGGTTTGAAGCAACTAAACAGAACGCAAAATCTAACAACACTTGCTCTGAAGGAGCCTTTGTAGTGCTTCATTAAATAACTAAGCTGGTCCATGAGGACCGTTAAACTTTCATGATCTGAAGAACCATCTCATTAACAAAAACTACAGCAGTATGTCTGGATTTCCGGAAGGCTTTTGACACTGTACCACATACGCGGCTCGTAGTGAAATTGCGAGCTTATGGAATATCGTCTCTGTTATGTGATTTACAGTCAGAGAGGTCATAGTTCGTAGTAATTGACGGAAAGTCATCGAGTAAAACAGAAGTGATTTTTGGCGTTCCCCAAGGTAGTGTTATAGGCCCTTTGCTGTTCCTTATCTATATAAACGATTTTGGAGACAATCTGAGCAGCCGTCTTATGTTCTTTGCAGATGACGCTGTCGTTTATCGACTAATAAAGTCATCAGAAAGCCAAAACAAATAGCAAAACGATTTAGAAAAGATATCTGAGTGGTGCGAAAAGTGGCAGTTGACCCTAAATGACGAAAAGTGTGAGGTCATCCACATGAGTGCTAAAAGCAACTCCTTAAACTTCGGTTACACGATAATTAGTCTAATCTAAAAGCCGTGAAATCAGCTAAATACCTAGGTATTACAATAACGAACAACTTAAATTGCAAGGAACACACAGAAAATGTTTTGGGAAGGCTAACTAAAGGCTGCCTTTCATTGGCGTACACTTAGAAAATGTAACAGTCTATTGAGGAGACTGCCTACAGTACGCTTGTCCGTCCTCTTTTAGAATACTGCTGCGCAGTGTGGGATCCTTACCAGATAGGACTGACGGATTACATCGAAAAAGTTCAAAGAAAGGCAGCACGTTTAGTGTTATCGCGAAATATGGGAGAGAGTGTCACAGAAATGATACAGTATTGGGCCGGACATCATTAAAAGAAAGGCCTGCGTTTTTCGTTGCGACGGAATCTTCTCACGAAATTCCAATCACCAACTTTCTCCTCCGAATGCGAAAATATTTTGTTGACACTGACCTACATAGGGGAGAACGATCACCACGATAAAATAAGGGAAATCAGAGCTCGTACGGAAAGATACAGGTGTTCATTCTTTCCGCGCGGTATACGAGATTGGAATGATAGAGAATTGTGAAGGTGGTTCGATGAACCCTCTGCCAGGCACTTAAATGTGATTTGCAGAGTATCCATGTAGATGTAGATGTATGTATGATAAAGGGTAAATATTCTTATCATTAATTATTAGTTAATTAAAGCACAACAAACTACAAACTATAACTCTTTAAATAACAATTGTGCTTTCTTAAGCAGTCCTTTGACCTACTCAACATTATAATTGACTGTGCAAATGATAACACAACGTTAAATTCAAGCTCAGCCACTTTCTCATATCAAGTTGGGACACTCGGAATTAAACTCACTAGGATTGGAATCCTGTCCAGGTCTGTGATATGGGATAATCACGGCTGTAAGATAGAGTTTTTAGTGACACCACGATTATTATTAAAATCAAGCTATTTTCAGAAATACCTGGTCCATTTACAGAGTGCCAAATGCAAAACAATTTAGTGGAAGGCCGGTAGCACTGGTGGCGCAATTTGCAGTGGCTGTTAACCTGTCGGCGATGCTGTCATGGCAGTACTGTTGGGCTCGCCCTGTTACTACTCTCCTTGGTGTCGAAATAATATTTTTATAGGGCCATAAACCATACCATAATAATGGTATCACCAACTTCAACATCCGAGGCCCACAAATACTGCCCTTAAGCTCTTGTGGCCTGAAAACTCCTGGAATATGAGCCACTATGATCCGCTGTTGCTAGCGAGGTCTTAACCACAGCACTGCTCATCCCAGACTCCATATTCGTCACAAAGGACGACTTCTTGCACACCAACCACACCTTTTCCACTCCGCCAGGCTGCTTCTGCAGCTGCGGGGATTCCCCACATCTTTTACATTCAAGCCTACGTTCCCTAATTATCAACAAGTCATTTATACTACATTACATAACAATCATTTCAGTAGGCATTTCAAAGGCATAGTTTAAGCAACGTCGTTCAAAATTTCACGTTACTATAACACGTAAACATAGTCAAAGAATTTTCATGACAGATACAACATTATACATAAGCAATACAACAAATTGACATAGAAATATCGATACAGATACAAAATAGGTCAAAAATAGGTGTTACAGTGCTCCAGTTTTCCACTACAGTGGCTTTCGACAGACACGCTGCACCGTATACATTCTTCATTATCCGATGGATGTCTACCAGTGTTTGTCCTTCAGCAACCAGGAACCATTTGGTAATATTGTCGTCATAGTTCACGTTACGACACAAATGCCACACTAAACCCTGCGTACATGTCTGTGCTTATATACCCGCATCGGAGTCAAGCTACGTTGCGTGTACACTGCACCAACGCCCTCAAACGGCAACTTATTGATCGCCCATTATAGGAATCTAAAGTCCTGCTGCGGTAACCTTGAGTAAAGTGTTCTCGGGATTCTAGCCTGACAAGTGGTTAAAATGCCACGAACTTTCGACGAAGCACTCCTTGGTCGCTGCAGAGTGAAAATATCGTTCTGGTTCCACGAACGTCCTTTCTTCAGAGATTTTCCAGATGCATGGCCTGCAAGATTACCTGATCTCATTCCATGTTGCTTTCGATCTTCCTAGGGACAAATTTGGGCTTGTCTATTCCCCGTGGTCTAGGGGTAGGCGGCTCTCGCAGCCGAGCGAAGCAGACGTGCGGTGTGTGCTCTCCGCTGTCAGAGAGAGCCCGCGCGCCTTGTTTACTTTCTTCGGCCGACACTAACGTGACGCCGTAGCGCTACAAGACCATGGCAAACCAATACAGAAGATCAACCTTGAAATTCACATTTCGGAACGACTTTACTCGACCAAAGGCGCTCGAAGTCGAACGCTTTTTAAAAGAGGAAGCCAAGATCCCGGCTGCCGACATTGTCGGCATTCACTTTTCGATCGTCAGTAGCACGGTCTATGTAAAGCTCATAAACGAAACTACATACGACAAGGTGCTTCGTGAGATGAAACAAGAACTCCGCTTCTGCCACGCAGATGGCAACGTTGGCAACGTCGAGGTCGGCCATGCCGCAATGGGACTGCGGACTATCCGCATATTCGAACTTCCATTTGAACTCCCGGCGGCAGAAGTTGTAGCGGCGCTCCGCCCCTACGGCACGGTACACGAACACGTGGCTGAAAAAGGGACCCAGTTTAAGACGTATCCAGTACTCAATGGAGTACGCCAAGTGCGCATAGATCCCCAACGACACGTGCCATCCTATCTACAGATCGGAGGATGCCGGGCCATAGTTATTTATGACGTGTTCCGGATGCGGCAAAGAAGGACACCTTCGTTCCGAGTGCCTCCAGCGTCGGATCACACAACTCCCACCGAAGGACGTTTCACCACCAGCGGCGAAGACTGTTCTACCCGTGACTTACGCGGCGGCGCTCACGACGTTCTCCACACAACAGACACGGCCGACCGCTTCAGCGGTACAAGAGTCACTTTCCACGGACAAAAACCTGGATGATCCGCCGACCTGGCCAGTGGTGGAAAATAGTACTACGACTCTGGAGCTACCGAACGCGACAGACATTGACGCCGGCAAGATGGCAATTGATTCCATTATTGTACCGACCGAAGCGTTTGTTCCGGCGGAGCGTGAGTCAGTGCCGTCTTCTGACAATGAAGGCCATGTACGGAAACAGCGATCACCGAAACGCCGAAAGCGCCGTCGTTGGACCGTGTCGGAACACAGCGGTTCGCATTCGGCCGGGGAAGAACAACTGACCCCTCAAGAAGCCAGCCGCGAAGCTGAGGCTGTTTCCACTGACTCCAACCTTGCAGAACAGACAGAAAAACATGCAGCTTTCGAGCATCAGCCCATTGATAGAAACAGTGAGCAGCGGGAAGGTACCAGTGCAGGCAGCGAAGTCGCCCGGTCCCTTACTACCAAACATTCCGAGGCTATGGAACATGAACAGACATCCGCGCCCGCTTCGTGGGACGAGGACGTCGAGACACAAGATCCCGACCCGCGGCCAGCTGAGGCGCCGCCGGATCATGCAGCATAAGCAGCACAGGGAGGACCGCGTTTGGCGGGGGGTGACATCACTTCCGATGTTCGCTTCTCTCCAACTTCAACATGGATAACCTCGCCCAAACAACGCGTTGCCAGGCTTACCGCCTGGCGACAATGAATATCAACATTATCAGTTCTCCTGTCAAGATCCAACTTTTGAAAGAAACCATACGAGCCATGGGAGTTGACTTTGCTTTCCTACAAGAAGTGAACACGACTGCACTCCCGCACTTTTACGGTTACGCCACACATGTGACGCCCGGTAGCCATGCAGACACCGGAGTGGCAATATTAGTGCGTGAAGGTATTGAAGTTACCGACGTCACGTTTCTTCCCTCCGCGCGAGGAATAGCATTTACGGCACTCAACACACGATTCATTAATGTTTACGCGCCGTCGGGTACCACAAGACGTCACGACCGCGCCAGATTCTACTCCACAGATATCGCTCCCCTTTTCCTTGGACGATACGACCACAGCGTCTTCGCCGGCGATTTTAATTGCGTACTTCACCCCAAGGACCAAATCCCACATTACATGCCTTGTCCGGAACTGGGTGCGATGATCCAAGAACTTCACTTGTGCGACATGTGGGAAAAAGTCCACGGTAACCGCTCTGGCCACACTCATCTTACCAGTCATTCGGCCAGCCGACTTGACCGCATATATGTGTCACAAGATCTCACACAAGGTGTGGTGGACGCCGAATTATGGCCTCAAGCCTATTCCGATCACAGTGCCTATATCTGCACTATACACCTACGCCCCCAACAAGTCTGGCGCAGCAATGGCTTTTGGAAGCTCAACATAACTCATCTCCAGGACCTGGATTGCCGTGGGCAAGTTGCAGCAACGTGGACTGACTGTGAACGCCGCCACCCACGATACACCTCGACCCTGGAGTGGTGGCTCCTCTGTGCCAAACCAGCAATCCGTAGGACACTTATGCGATATGGCAAGGACGATTTTTACTACGCGGCACTCAGGGACCTCGACGCCTTACCGCCTTCCCCGGAGAGACAACATGACCAAAGCAGAATCAAGGCTCACATACTATCATTGACGAAGCGTCGACTAGAAGGTGCAGTAGTCCGCTCGCGACGGCACGACCGAACGGTTGCAGAGGAACCCACTATGCACCACGTTGTGGCGGACAAGCGCCGACAATGTCAACATTTAATCACACAACTCAGGACACAAGACGGTCGCTTATGTACGACCCAAGCAACCATAGTAAAGGCGGTGGAGGATCATTTTCGTCATCGTTACAAGGAAAGAACCGTCATTGACGAGGCCACTACTGAAGTGTTACAGCAGATAACACGTACTATCGACGAGGCTACCGTGAATGCACTAACAGAGGATGTCTCACTCGAAGAAGTCGAAGACGCCGTGGACAAAGGTGCGGCCAATAAATCTCCTGGACCTGATGGATTGCCCATCGAATTCTACCGGACTTTCCGTGATATCATGATGCCTCGCTGGGTTATAATGTTCCGCGAACTTATGTCTCCAGACTGTGTTGTGCCGCCAGCGTTTGTAGAAGGTCTCCTCATACCAGTACACAAGCCAGGTGGAGGGCTATCGATTAACGACTATCGGCCGCTTACAATGTTGAACGCCGATTACAAGATTTTCACCAGGATTATGGCGAGCCGTATTAAGACGACTTTGCCGATGATCCTCGCTCCAGAACAGACGTCGCAGGGGGGAGAAGCCAACATAGACATGGCCACCGGTGACTGCAGGGACTTAATATCGATCGCTTCTGCGTGCCTTCTGAGAGCGGCGATCGTCTCCGTCGATTTCAACCGCGCCTTTGATAGAGTGCATCACAACTTCCTCCTACGAGTGATGGACTGTATGGGATTCCCCCCGGGCTTCATAGACACCCTACGGCGTCTTTGGACCGCAGCCAGCTCACACGTCCAGCTCAATGGAAGGACGGTAGGACCAGTACCCATTAAGAGGTCTCTACGACAGGGTTGTCCCCTTTCTACCTACCTTTATGCAATCGCACTCGAGCCACTCCTAGGGGGCCTTAACCACCGCCTATCTGGTATCACGCTGCGGGACGTCACCTTTCGCTATAGAACATACGCTGACGACCTGCTACTGCTGGTTCGTTCCAATGACGAAGTTCAAAGCGTACTGACCTGGATTGAGCGATACGGACAGGCCGCAGGCAGTCTTCTGAACATCAACAAGTCGGCGGCGTTGGACATTGGGCGTGGTCTCGGACCGGAAGCCCTCGCTCCCCTCCCACCAGTTTCTGATCTGCGATATTTGGGCATCACGTTCAAGAAAGATGTACGTAAAACAGCTGCAGCAAACTACCGACGGTTATTACAGATCATACGCGCAATGGTGCGACAGAACCTGCTCCGGGACTTGAATCAGCTGCAACGTGTTGAATACCTGAACCTCCACGTAGCATCCAAACTCAACCACGTGGCACAGGTCCTCCCACTACCGCTGCAGATAGGACGCCGGCTTCAGGCGGCCTTCAGTTACTATGTTTCCGCAGGTCATATCTTTAAAGTACGATACGACACTCTTACCCTCCCAGTGCACAAAGGAGGGCTGGGATTGGTCAACGTCAGGGCGACAGCAGCTGCCCTTTACATGAGCAACATGAGGAAACGATGGAAAAGTCAATATACCTCTCTTACGGGTCGTTTACTACAGGTTTTGATGCCAGCCTCTAACGTCCCGCCGGTGTCGGTTGCGCACGTCGCACCACAGCTCTCCCATGTGTCGACCTTCATTCTTGATTACAGCTATGTCAGCTTGAACCTCTCCGCCACACGTCCACCGAAGGCGAAAGATTTTTATACCAACCTTCTGCGGGCTGTTCACCATAACGTGGTGGAAAACAAGTACCCTACGGTTCACTGGCCAAGAGTGTGGAAAACGATACACCACCACTTTCTGTCATCCACGGTGCGTTCGAAGTGGTATCAGATCGCCAACAAAAAATATGCCACACGCCAGCGGCTTCACACTATTGGACTGGCAGACTCCCCTTATTGCCCAGATTGTCACCTTTTGGATACCGATGAACATCGTTTTACTTGCGCATCATCGTCCGGAGTTTGGCGACTAACACAGAAGATACTGGCTTGTTACCTCCGGGTCACACCTGATATGATTGACCCGCAGACCCTACTCTGTCCCGATGAAACTTACTTTCCGGCTGCAAAATATCATGCGCTTACATGGTTCAAGGGACTTACCGTCGCCTACATCTTTAGCGACGGAGAGAAAGAGCAGCTTGATTATTGGTGGTTCCGACAAAATGCTCACAATGCCCTCGAACGCACACCGAAATACCGTACGCTCTTTGCAAATTATTTACGCAGCGTTTTCGTTAACCCCCCATTCAGCTGGGGAGTGCCAGGCTGTGGTTAATGTGCTGCGCCGCATCACACTAACGGCTCAACGTTCTGCCTTGTCAGCCATGACCAAAGGAAGAGACAAGCTGCTGCAAGGCAGGCACTAGCGAAGCAGAATGCCTCCGTTGCAGATGCCCTTCAAAGGCGCTATTGGAGATTTCAGATAACGATGGCAAGGCTCCAAGTGGAACCAGTTACATTATTGAAGAACCTTTTAATTAGAATTACATCAGTGGTTTATATTTTTATTTTTTTGATTACTCTTTTATGCCACCTTTGTTGTTGTAACACTTAGTTACTAGAATTCTCATTTGTACACGCTCCCCAAATGTAATCATATAAAAAAAAAAGAAAAAGTGGCAACGAATAGCCCTAACCTTGATTCCCATACTTCCCCTGGTCTATAGGCAGCTCTCTGGGGTGGGTTTACTCAGGAGCTACCGCCTGAAGTGGATCAGATTTTTTTTGTTATAGGATGACAAGTGGCGGTGGCACTTAGTCCTAAAAAAAAAAAAAATAAAAAAAAATAAAAAAAAAAAGTTGCGTCTTCGATTCATAATCAAAACGTCTTCAGTCCCGGATTCGATCCCCGCCACAGCCTAAATTATGATAAATAATCAGCATTGGCGACCGAAGACTTCCGGCATAAGAAGTCAGCCTCTTTCTGCCAACGGCCTTGTCAAAGAGGGCGGAGGAGCGGATAGAGGTTCAGGGCACTCTCTTATCCTAGGGGTGGGAAATTGCCCCTATAGGCGAAGAATCAGCAATGATCAACGACATGAGGATGCAGAAGGCAATGGAAACCACTGCATTAAAGACACGTAACGTGTATCCACAGGACATGTGGCCTGTAATTGAAGAAGTGTCATGATGATCTCTCCATTGGCAAAAGATTCCGGAATAGTCCCCCATTCGGATCTCCGGGAGGGGACTGCCAAGGGGGAGGCTACCATGAGAAAAAGATTGAATAATCTACGAAAGGATAACGTTCTACGAGTCGGGGCGTGGAATGTCAGAAGTTTGAGCGTGGTAGGGAAACTAGAAAATCTGAAAAGGGAAATGCAAAAGCTCAATCTAGATATAGTAGGGGTCAGTGAAGTGAAGTGGAAGGAAGACAAGGATTTCTGGTCAGATGAGTATCGGGTAATATCAACAGCAGCAGAAAATGGTATAACAGATGTAGGATTCGTTATGAATAGGAAGGTAGGGCAGAGGGTGTTTTACTGTGAACAGTTCAGTGACCGGGTTGTTCTAATCAGAATCGACAGCAGACCAACACCGACAACGATAGTTCAGGTATACATGCCGACGTCGCAAGCTGAAGACGAACAGATAGAGAAAGTGTACGAGGACATTGAAAGGGTAATGCAGTATGTAAAGGGGGACGAAAATCTAATAGTCATGGCGACTGGAATGCAGTTGTGGGGGAAGGAGTAGAAGAAAAGGTTACAGGAGGATATGGGCTTGGGACAAGGAATGAAAGAGGAGAAAGACTAATTGAGTTCTGTAACAAGTTTCAGCTAGTAATAGCGAATACCCTGTTCAAGAATCACAAGAGGAGGAGGTATTGTTGGAAAAGGCCGGGAGATACGGGAAGATTTCAATTAGATTACATCATGGGATACGGAAGTACTTAGGAATGACGAGATACGTTTGAAGTTCTCAAACGCTATAGATACAGCGATAAGGAATAGC
Organism: Schistocerca serialis cubense; assembly: GCF_023864345.2. Classification (NCBI taxonomy): domain Eukaryota; kingdom Metazoa; phylum Arthropoda; class Insecta; order Orthoptera; family Acrididae; genus Schistocerca; species Schistocerca serialis. The sequence continues at coordinate 1,229,800,620 of NC_064638.1, read as the reverse complement.
GCAGTAGACAGTACAGTTGGAGAGGAATGGACGTCTCTAAAAAGGGCCATCACAGAAGTTGGGAAGGAAAACGTAGGTACAAAGAAGGTAGCTGCGAAGAAACCATGGGTAACAGAAGAAATACTTCAGTTGATTGATGAAAGGAGGAAGTACAAACATGTTCCGGGAAAACCAGGAATACAGAAATACAAGTCGCTGAGGAATGAAACAAATAGGAAGTACAGGGAAGCTAAGACGAAATGGCTGCAGGAAAAATGTGAAGACATCGAAAAAGATATGATTGTCGGAAGGACAGACTCAGCATACAGGAAAGTCAAAACATTAAAAGCAACGGTGGTAACATTAAGAGTGCATCGGGAATTCCATTGTTAAATGCAGAGGAGAGGGCAGATAGGTGGAAAGAATACATTGAAAGCCTCTATGAGGGTGAAGATTTGTCTGATGTGATAGAAGAAGAAACAGGAGTCGATTTAGAAGAGATAGGGGATCCAGTATTAGAATCGGAATTCAAAAGAGCTTTGGAGGACTTACGGTCAAATAAGGCAGAAGGGATAGATAACATTCCATCAGAATTTCTAAAATCATTGGGGGAAGCGGCAACAAAACGACTATTCACGTTGGTGTGTAGAATATATGAGTCTGACGATATACCATCTGACTTTCGGAAAAGCATCATCCACACAATTCCGAAGACGGCAAGAGCTGACAAGTGCGAGAATTATCTCACAATCAGCTTAACAGCTCATGCATCGAAGCTGCTTACAAGAATAATATACAGAAGAATGGAAAAGAAAATTGAGAATGCGCTAGGTGACGATCAGTTTGGCTTTAGGAAAAGTAGAGGGACGAGACAGGCAATTCTGACGTTACGGCTAATAATGGAAGCAAGGCTAAAGAAAAATCAAGACACTTTCATAGGATTTGTCGACCTGGAAAAAGCGTTCGACAATATAAAATGGTGCAAGCTGTTCGAGATTCTGAAAAAAGTGGGGGGTAAGCTATAGGGAGAGACGGGTCATATACAATATGTACAACAACCAAGAGGGAATAATAAGAGTGGACGATCAAGAACGAAGTGCTCGTATTAAGAAGGGTGTAAGACAAGGCTGTAGCCTTTCGTCCCTACTCTTCAATCTGTACATCGAGGAAGCAATGATGGAAATAAAAGAAAGGTTCAGGAGTGGAATTAAAATACAAGGTGAAAGGATATCAATGATACGATTCGCTGATGACATTGCTATCCTGAGTGAAAGTGAAGAAGAATTAAATGATCTGCTGAACGGAATGAACAGTCTAATGAGTACACAGTACGGTTTGAGAGTAAATCGGAGAAAGACAAAGGTAATGAGAAGTAGTAGAAATGAGAACAGCGAGAAACTTAACATCAGGATTGATGGTCACGAAGTCAATGAAGTTAAGGAATTCTGCTACCTAGGCAGTAAAATAACCAATGACGGACGGAGCAAGGAGGACATCAAAAGCAGACTCGCTATGGCAAAAAAGGCATTTCTGGCCAAGAGAAGTCTGCTAATATCAAATACCGGTCTTAATTTGAGGAAGAAATTTCTGAGGATGTACGTCTGGAGCACAGCATTGTATGGTAGTGAAACATGGACTGTGGGAAAACCAGAACAGAAGAGAATCGAAGCATTTGAGATGTGGTGCTATAGACGAATGTTGAAAATTAGGTGGACTGATAATGTAAGGAATGAGGAGGTTCTACGCAGAATCGGAGAGGAAAGGAATATGTGGAAAACACTGATAAGGAGAAGGGACAGGATGATAGGACATCTGCTAAGACATGAGGGAATGACTTCCATGGTACTAGAGGGAGCTGTAGAGGGCAAAAGCTGTAGAGGAAGGCAGAGATTGGAATACGTCAAGCAAATAATTGAGGATGTAAGTTGCAAGTGCTACTCTGAGATGAAGAGGTTAGCACAGGAAAGGAATTCGTGGCGGGCCGCATCAAACCAGTCAGTAGACTGATGACAAAAAAAAAAAAAATTCTGAAGATCAGTATACAGGTCACGTTGCTCAGATTCCAACGGAACTACTGCGAGCAACTGTTGATCACGTCGTCTTACGGATGCAGCATCTCGTCTCATATTGAACAAATCGTGTAAGCGAAGGATAGTATAAAATCAACAATATGCTTTTCTCGCTTGTTTGACTTTTGTGCCAAGGTCGCGTTCCCAGTCCCTTACATATGGAGACACTTCTATTACGTCTCTATTGCCAAATTTGCAATTTTTTTTCAGCTTAAATCGGATCCACATTAATGCATCAGGTCATTCACAAGCTGCCACACAATAATTGTAGTCTACACTGGACCTCTTTGAGTAGCTACACCTTAATTACTATCATCTGGTATCTACCAACAACGTTACTCACCGCCAGCTGGTACTACTGCGAACTAAAAATGGCCGTGAGAAGTGGAAGAACCACCCCCCCGCAGGAAAATACTGACCGCCAAGCGGCGCTTGCAGCAAGTGATCACGGGGACTCTCCAGGTGGTGGTGTCACCTCGGCCAGAAATGTTAAAGGTTGGGCGCTGGTCCACTCCAGCTCACTGGGTTTTCGTAAACTTTTTCACCCGAATTCTTCATCGTCGTTCTCATGAGCGAATTTACACTCCTGTTGATATGAATTCTCTCACCATCTTCGACTAGTAAGCCTCGTGGACACTTGTGGGTTACATTTATTGCACATTACATACAGCCTGAAAACATCCACTGCGCTTGGATCTACGACAGGGGTTTGGTTAGTTATAACTGACGGGTAGCCACAGTGCGGTCAGCCAAGACGCTACATTGTGTTCCTTAAGGGAACCAACTGCCGCAGAAGTTACCCCAGCTCTCTCTCTTCAAATGAAAAGAAGGTACCCCTGTCAGAAAAAATTCTCTTACTGTAATAGACGAGACAATGCCGAGGATGCTTTGACATTCTACTGTACATCTAATTTTGAAAAAAAAAAAAAGATTCAAATGGCTCTGAGCACTTGGGACTTAACTTCTGAGGTCATCAGTCCCATAAAACTTAGAACTACTTAAACCTAACTAACCTAAGGACGTCACACACATCCATGCCCGAGGCAGGATTCGAACCTGGGCCGTAGCGGTCACGCAGTTCCAGACTGTAGCGCCTAGAACCGCTCGGCCACCCCGGCCGGCCATGTAATTTTACCTGAGGACATCCGATGCCTTGGTTCTTGGTATGGATCATTTTATGGGTAGACAGCGCGTCGTCTGCAAAAGGAATTTCCCAGGACCGTAGAAGGCCTCGGGTTCTAGTGAATAACACACCAGCGCGTGACACGACGCCTGAAACGATTGTCCCAGTATTTACCATTTGTCCCACAGCGGTATAGTCACACACTACTTATGTTAACATGATTGGCCTATCTGTATTTGGCCCGCTACCGCCGAAGACACTTTCACAAATCTCTATGACACGTTTTATGGAGCCCAGGACAGCTGATCAGTACGAAAACAGAGATCGGACAGTAGCTTTCTGGGTAATAGCCATGCAGCGTGGAAGGGTGGCATCGTGATCCTTACTGGGGCTAAATTAATAAACCTCATGGAGCAATTCGTTGCGAGACACACAGATCTCATGACCAGGGGCTGGCTATTGAAGGTATTCATTGGTAGTCCCCAGTCACACTGGACCACTCATATCTTACACCTGGTTATTCTCTCGATTTCGTGGCTTCTCTCCCTGACTCGGCAGACTATTGCATAGTCACGGAACACAGAACGGGGCCTACAGTTCAAAGGCGATAGTAGACCACGGATCGGTGGTCTGCCAGACAGTAAAACAGCTCTAAGTCTTTCACTAGACAGTCAATTGTTACGTTCGTAGGGTTCCTTTGGAAAGTGTTCTTCCTGGCAATATTTCAGTAGTTACTTAAACCAGCGTCACTTGAATGTAGATCATACAAGACCATCAGCCAAATTTACATGTGAGGAACATTCTTCCATAAGACAGTATCGTCGTGCAAATCTTCTTATAAATAACAGACAGCTTCTGATTAGCCTAATATATTCCGTTATTCTGTATTAATCATTGAGGCTGAAGCATCTGCCGAGCCGTGTAATGTATCATTAGTAGAATCAAACAACATCCTTCATACTCCCCACATAATAGACAACTTTCATTTAGCTCACCTTGCCAAGGTGTTATTTCTTATTAATAATAGATAGGTTTCATTTAGCTCACCGTGTAGGAAACTATATTTTATTAATAGCAGACTTTCTTCATTTAGCTCACCCTGCTATTATATTATTCCCACCTTAATTGACCTCGTTCAAATTCTCATTTATTGAATACTTCTAACCTCTGTCATTCTCTAAAGTTCTTAATCTCTACAGCTCCTTCTAGTATCATGAAAAGTATTCACTGATCTCTTGAAACATTTCCTATCAACCTGTCACTCTTTCTTGTCGGTGTTTTCCATATGCTACCTCCTTCCTTGATTTTGCGGAGAACCTCTTCATTCCTCATCTTCTTAATCCGCCTAATTTTCAACACCCTTCTTCCGGTTTTCCCACAGTGCATGATTCACTACCTGTGCTGCAGATATCCAGTGTCAAAACATTTTTCCTCAAAAGAATGCCCACACATGGCCCTAGCAGGTTTCTCTTGGTCAGGAATGCCCTCTTTACTTCCGCTATCTACTTTTTGTGTCCTCAACATATACTCTTTACTCATTTTACTATTCACTGCATTCCGCATGTCCTGTAGTTATTCGTCACTTTCACTGAGGATAGAAATGCCATCAGCGAATCTTATCGTTGACATCCTTTCTTCCTGAATTCGAGGTGCCGGTGTGGAGAAGAGTTTGTACCTCTTTAATCCGGATGAATTTTGCATGAGAACGATATATGCACTCGACCCCCTCCTTACATACGACCTAATTGATTATGTACGCAACGGTAATGGAAGAAAATGATGGTGGACCCTGCTGGTTGGTAAAATAAGGAGTGCACACTCACAATAATTTAATAAAAATCGTAATCTACTCAGAAAAAAGAGAACTTTATCATAATAAACAACAGAAAACGGGATTCTGCATATATCTACAAAATGATAAGCAGATTAAATATTACAGTGAGATTTATTATACATCAGAATATAAATGTACATGATTATCGACACAAACAGTGGGTTAAAGGATAGGGTATACAGAAATATTATGAGAATAAGAGTTGGCTCGAGAACAAGGGGCTCCTACTCTCTGTGATGCAATAAGTTGACGATAATGACTGGAGGTCCTAATGAATCAAATATTAATCTCCCGACTATATAGCAGTATTGCAATTAGTAGTGAGAGGTCAAATGGGATCACATGGAGAAACGAGCAAGGTGGACTTGTAATAAAGCGAGCGCGTGTGCTGCTGAGGAATTCAGTACAAAATTGGTAAGGTCCTACTATTCCGGAGCCATAAAATACTGTACCAGTACTGAAATATGCAGCACGTCGTCGGTAGGTAGCGTCCTGATGATGTAGGCGCCGACTTCTGCCGTGTCAACCCCTGGCCACGAAGGCTGTCCGAGAATCGAAGTTCTTCCGAAAACGAGCGACCAAGTCGCAAGACCGTCCGACTGCGAGGAAGATCAGATCCCCAATCCACTTCTGTGATGCGATGCAAGCAGCGAAGCCAGCATTGCTCTACGCCCTACTCTCCTCGAAAACTGCGAATCAGCATTCAGTTCTGATTCCAAAATATCCCCACACTGTCTCAGATCATCATTCGCGCCAGTAGTGACCGTTCTCTCCAATTTCGAGCAAGGCTTTATGACGTCAAATAACCTTAGTTTAGGTTGATCAGTCATGCCTCTGCTAATCAGCTGAGGGCACTGAACGTACCGTTTGACCGGAAATGAAGACAACCTGCCTAGACCACTGGCCATCCGGTGCCAGACAGTCGCACTCAGCAGGGCACAGTCCACAAGTTTTCTCCGAATCAAGAGGACAATGCAGTCAGTCGGTGCCAGGAATCTTCGTTCCAGACGCGCCGGAATGGTAAACACATAAACTGCGGCGACACGCAGACGTCTCGCAGGTCGTTTCGTCCTTCATACAATAGGCGAAACTCGACCGACGTCAGTCGTTCCGCCAGCCGCTTAAGCCTATTGTACGAACCCTTCAGATTTCAGGGAAGCACAGGCCCTAACCAGAAACGCAGTGTGCCGCGTCGTCCAATGCTCGCCTCGCACAGGCCACATGGGGAACTAACCCAACATGTTTAGGAAACAAGTGAAAAGTGTTTTTGAGCTGGTTCAAATGGCTCTGAGCACTATGCGACTTAACTTCTGAGGTCATCAGTCGCCTAGAACTTAGAACTAATTAAACCTAACTAACCTAAGGACATCACACACATCCATGCCCGAGGCAGGATTCGAACCTGCGACCGTAGCGGGCACGCGGTTCCAGACTGAAGCGCCTTTAACCGCACGGCCACACCGGCCGGCCGTTATTGAGCTCTCAGTACAAATACTCTCATTACAATAACCTTATTCGGTCTGTTACTACCTTGCAATGACATAGAACAGTAATAAAATTGATGAAAATGAGAGGCGACATGTAAAAGAGGGCATAGAACCTTTCACGAGTCTTTAACTTTTTTTTTGTTTAGATCATTGTTTCTTCGATTTACAGATTGGACAATAGGGGCGAAAGTGTACATACACACCGTGTATTATTTCCCTATATCTTACTCCTATTTTCTCAGAGTTCCGATCATCTTGCACCACTGGGCATTTCTGTACGCTTTTTCTAGGTCGACAAATCCTATAAAGGAGTCATGTTCCCATAATGAACTGCAAAGTTAGAACAGCCTCTCTTGTGTTCGCACAGTTCCGAAAGCCGAACTCACTGTCTTCCAATGGAGCATAAATCTTCCCTAAAGTTAGACTGAAAAATATGTGCTGTTGATAAGAACTTCAGTGACAAAACTTTGAAGGTAAATCATGGCAATTTTCAGATATTTAGGCAGGAGTGACCAGCGTTACTGTTGGCACTGTTACGTTGTAATGACATTTAGTTTGGTTTCTTACACTCATTTAGTTTCGTATCTGTATTGCATTGAAAATTTCTCTACAACAGTGGCACATTCGACAGTTCGTGCGGTAGCGTTCCCGCTTCCCACGCCCGGGTTCCCGGGTTCGATTCCCGGCGGGGTCAGGGATTTTCTCTGCCTCGTGATGACTGGGTGTTGTGTGATGTCCTTAGGTTAGTTAGGTTTAAGTAGTTCTAAGTTCTAGGGGACTGATGACCATAGATGTTAAGTCCCATAGTGCTCAGAGCCATTTGAACCATTCGACAGTATGCACTGGTGTCTTGTTTGGAAATAAGCTTGTCCATTCACCTGAGCGGTATCAGCTACTGACGTATGCACACTTATCTCTTTGTCTTGAATCTCGCATTCAGTACTGCGCGGTTGTGACCCTTGTCTGTTTTTCCAGCAGCGTTGGTTGACAGTGTTACCCAGCAGTATGGCTAAGTTGAAGAGTTGCAAAATATCCATTTCGTGTATGAGTTCAGTGGACGCAACGGAAAAGCAGCAAAAATACGTTGTGTTGAACGGTTCTTGCAGCGACTGAAACCACATAGCATTTCTTTGTCATGCGAGGGTTGTTGCAGTACTTTGTATTTCGTGTTGTACGTTCTGCTGATTGCGTATTGTAGATTATTCGGTATACTGAAGGCAGTTTCACATAATCAAAGCCGGCCGCTGTGGCCGAGAGGTTCTAGGCGCTTCAGTCCGGAACCGCGCTGCTGCAACGGTCGCAGGTTCGAATCCTGCCTAGGGCATGGATGTGTGTGATGTCCGTAGGTTAGTTAGGTTTTATTAGTTCTAAGTCTAGGGGACTGATGACCTCAGATGTTAAGTCCCATAATGCTTACAAGGAAACCTCCCCATCGCACCCCCCTCAGATTTAGTTATAAGTTGGCACAGTGGATAGGCCTTGAAAAAGTGAACACAGATCAATCGAGAAAACAGGAAGAAGTTGTGTGGGACTATGAAAAAAAATAAGCAAAATATACAAACTGAGTAATCCATACACAAGATATGCAACATCAAGGAGAGTGTGAGCTCAGAAGCGTTGTGGTCCCGTGGTTAGCGTGAGCGGCTGCGGAACGAGAGGTCCTTAGTTCCAGTCTTCTCTCGAATGAAAATTTTAATTTTTTATTTTCAGACAATTATTATCGTCCGTCCGATGCGAGGTAACTGTGCCGTAGTATGGGGACGCTACACCTAAGCAAACATCGAAACACACGACGTCAATCGACTACAGCGCACGGAAGATAGAGTATTCCTGCTAACGAACGAATCGGTTGACCTTGCGATCAAATGTTTTCGGTTCCCATTGGAGAGGCACGTCCTTTCGTCTACTAATCGCAAGTTTTGCGGTGCGGTCGCAAAACGCAGACACTAAACTTATTACAGTGAACAGAGACGTCAATGAAAGAACGGACAGATCACAACTTTGCGAAAATAAAGAAAGTAAACTTGTCACCCGAGGGAAGGCTTGAACCAAGGACCTCACGTTCCGCAGCTGCTCACGCTAACCACGGGACCACGACGCTCCTTAGCTCACGTTATCCTTGATGTTGCATATGTTGCGCATGGACTACTCAGTTTGCATATTTTGCTTATTTTTTTCATAGTTCCACACAACTTCTTCCTGTTTTCTCGATTGATTTGTGTTCACTTTTTCAAGGCCTATCCACTGTGCCAACTTATAACTAAATCTGAGGGGGGTGCGATGGGGAGGTTCCCTTGTTAGAGCCATTTGAACCATTTTTGAACAGAAACAAAGGCAACTGAGGGTAAGAGAACTACTAAATTGTGATTAAATTATTACCCTGTAACGAGTCACCGAAGACCATGGATCTCGGATACCAAATTACTCAGAAAACATTCACGAACTACCTTCGAAATTTTGTCGATGGCGGTCGGGTTCACCTTTTTAAAACAGAAGAAAACTATGTGCGAAATCTTATGGGACTTAATTGCCAAGGTTATCAGTCCATAAGCTCACACGCTTCTTAACCTAAATTATCCTAAGGACAAACACACACACTCATGCCCGAGGGAGGACTCGAACCTCCGCCGGGAGAAGCCGCACAATCCATGACTGCAGCGCCTTAGGCCGCTTTTTCTTTTTAATCTCATTTTGTTCGTTATTGTTCGTGGTGGACGTCACCTGACGCCCATTGAAGTTTGTTATTCGTCCATTCACTCAGTTTTTTTTTATTACAGAGGGCAGCTACCCCTCTGACCGAACACGCTGAGCTACAGTGCCGGCACACAGAAAAAGAAACTTAAATCCATTATGGATATGGAACATGGCGAGTCATCATCAGTAGGTACACGTATGTAATGATCGTTTGAAGCACTATCGGGGTCGTAAAGTGGCGCCGACAAGATAGAAAAAGTTCAACAAGCACGTACTGGAAGTGGCGTGATATCAGGAATTATTTACTTCCAAGGGGCGATCTGAAGGCATTACCTACAGTTATTAGCTAACATCCATGCGTGCAATCCTGGTGCACATATCAATCAGGAAAACATGATTTATGTATTCCAAATGGGTTAATACCACAGCACTAAACAAAATTTCCCAAAGAAAACTACTCCCACGTGCTTTACAAGAAGTGAATAAACCAAAGAGTGTGACAAATTAACGTTAAAAGACTCTGCGTTGGAGCACATTTTCGGAAGCTACACAAAAGGCACACTTCTGAAAACATTGACGAAATTACTACAGAAAACGTTGAAAATGGTAACCCGTTGTAAAATTTACCTGAGCATCTTTGCCTGATTGCTAGTGGAAATAATAACGCAAGAATTCTCATGAAACACTCACTACCCAGCGGAAACTTCAAAATACACTACACCACAGTAGATGGAGCATCATAATGCAACTAAATTAGCTTATGGCGACTTTATGAGGATCCAACCATTCTCTATGAGTTTCTCGCATAATCAGCCGAGCCAAGGCGTCGTTCTGCGGTAACGTTTCGACAAGTTACTACCCGGCATCTTCAGTTGAAGAGGAGTAGGAAACTTGACGAAACGTTGCCGCAAAACGATGCCTTGACTTGGGAAAAATTCATCTTTATGGCGACTTTTTTTTTATCTCTGCGACGGAATTCTTACTCTACGAAGCAAACGTTGGGTCCTCTTTTACGCCCATGGGCGGCAGTTGTTCCGCTTGCTCGTAACACGCCTTTGTTCTTCGTGGCTCCGAGGTGACAACTCGCTGAAGGGTTATCCGAGGAGAGTCGAGTGTGGCATAAACAGGCCATTCCACGCAGGGGGCGCGCACGGCGCCTGTCGTGAGGACGTGGGGATGAGTTATAGGTTTCATTTCGGAGGGCGCGCTGTGGGGCGGTTGCGAGGGGCAGAGTAGCGTAGGGGGCAATCAGACGCCCCTCAGTGGAGGGGGTGGCGGGGCAAGACGGGGCCGCGGAGGGGGCGAACAACACGCGCAGCCGACCAACTTTCGCAGATTACCCATAAATTAACTCGCCTGACAAATGACGCATTACAAAGAAATCCCTTCTTTTTACGACGGGCTTTTCTTTCTCTTCCTTTCTGCTCGGTCAGGCTCAGATATCCCCTCGTCGGAGGCTCGGAATTTATTACCGAATTCTTCCCAAATAAAAGGTCTGTAGAGAGAGTGCTAATTGTGGCGGAGCCCTCCCTTTAGGAGCTTACTTCATTACTGCCATTTTTAGAGTGTTATCGGATGAAATAGTTCCTTAACTTACTTGTCACTTCTCGTAAATCACTTAGCCTAAATATTTGTCTATCTATGGCTGTTTATTGAATCACCAAACTTGGGCTAATGTGACTATTTTATTTGATTTTAGCAACAGTAACCCGTCATATTCAAATGGAGAGGCACCATCCTTTATGTCTGCATGGAGTAAAGTGGTCATGTCCGTTGTGAGGTAAGTATCCCTCACAGAAAACATAAATTGTGGTGCGATCATTACTGTATACATCTACTACGTATTACTGAGCCTTTTCATGCCATGATCGACATAATGCATATCTGTACGGCTATTTATCTGCTGCAGCTTGGAAATGGTTAGTTTTTTTTTTTTTTTTTCTTTGCCACTTGAAGTTGCAGGCCTCTAGCTACACCTCTCTTCTTCGGGGACGAGAAAATGTGATTTAGGATGTTCTTCCCGTAGACAATATTCCTTCGCCATGGCTGACGAACCTTCTCTATCCTTCGAAGGCCAATCGCAGTTTGCCCTCAGTTCTTCCTGTCCAGCAGGCTAGTGGCTTCCCCGGAACGGACGTCTTGACTACTGTGTACTGCCCCCCTTTTACCACGACAAGGTGAAGTGCGTTAGCTGCAACGCAAACGTAGAAAAAAAGAATAAAAGATGATTAATGACGTGATGGTGTTTTACAGCACAGTACCGCAAGAGACCAATGTTCAAGCGGGAGTGGCAATACATGTGGACAAAAATGGGGATCTCAAAAGACAGGTGTACTGTTATTAATGAACAAATAATGACTATAAGATTAAAGCACAATAGAGGCTACTTGAAAATAATGTCAACGTATGTACCAGAAGTCGAGAAGGAAGAGAAAACGAAACAATCTTATTCTATTTTTCAAAATGAAGTAGAGAAGCAAAACAAAAATGGAGTAATGATATTGTATGGGAACTTTAACGCAAGATTAAGGAACCAATTTATAACAAATGTGATTGACACCCGAAAAGATCTTATTTTGAATAAAAACGGACAAGAATTAAGAAACTTCGCAATTTTTTAAAACCTGAATATTACGAACTCTTTTAAAAAAAGAATATTCGCAAGTTCACATGGTCAGCTCAAGGTCAAAGATTATTAAATACATAATATTACATAACAGCTTGTGAAAAAGGATGATAACTGATAACCAGTGCATGGGTATATCGAGGAATACACAAGATGTACGTTTACTACAGCATGAAAACATACAACTATTATACAAAAATATACCAAATCAACAACTGCTAATAAAACCCAACATACAAAAATAGAGTAAATGATGCTTATTTGAAGTACACGTATTGCAAAGAGACCACCAAATACAAACTATCGGTGAATATGTTGCGGAGATTTACAGTTTCGTATGAAGTAACATTTACATCTATAGAAATAAAAAAGTAATTGTTTTCGTATTCAAAATCTTAGATCACCGTGAGTTCTTCACCGAGTCCTTTGAAATTTTGACACAACGTTGCTTTCGAATACGTTGCATTCGAATCCGCTGCATTCGAATCCGTGTGTGTTTTGTACGCCTATTTAATATATATATATATCTATATAAATAACTTAGAAGCCAAAGAAACTTGTAGACCTGCCTAATATCGCGTAGGTCCCTCTCGAGCACGCAGAAGTGGCGCAATAGTGCATCTATACGACGTGGCATGGATTTGACTAATGTCTGAAGCAGTGCTGGAGGGACTTGACACCATGAATTCTGCAGGGTTGTCCATAAATCCGTAAGAGCACTAGGGGGTGGAAGTCTCTTTTGAACAGACCGTTGCAAGGCATCCCAGATATCCTCAACAATGTTAATTTCTGGGGAGTTTGGTGGCCAGCGGAAGTGTTTAAACTCAGAAGAGTGTTCTTGGAGCCCCTTTGTAGCAATTCTGGACGTGTGGGGAGTCGCATTGTCCTGCCGGAATTGCCCAGGTCCGTCGCAATTCAGATCGGATGTGAATGGATGCAGGTGATCAGACAGGATGCTTAAGTGTCACCTGTCAGAGTCGTATCTAGACGTATCAGAGGTCCCATATCACTCCAACTGCAAACGCCCCATACCATTACAGAGCCTTCACCAGCCTTAACTGTCACCTGCTGACATGAAGGGTCCATGGGTTCATGGGGTTGTCTCCATACACGTACACGTCCCTGCGCTCGATGCAATTTGAAACGAGACTCGTCCGACCAGGTGACATGTTTCCAGTTATCAACAGTCCAATGTCGGTGCTGAAGAGCACAGGCAAAGGGGTAAAGCTTTGTGTCGTGCATTCATCAAGGGTACAAGAGTAAGCCTTGGGCTCCGACAGCCCATATCGATGATGTTTCGCTGTATGGTTCGCACGCTGACACTTGTTGATGGCCCACCATTGAAATCTGCAGCAGTTAGCGGAAGGGTTGCACTTCTGTCACGTTGTACGATTCTCTCCAGTCGTCGTCGGTCTCGTTCTTGCAGGATCTTTTTCCGACCACAACGATGTCCGAGAGTTGATGTTTTACCGGATCTCTGATATTCGCGGTACACTCATGAAATGGTCGTACGGGAAAAATCTCCAATTCATCACTACCTCGAAGATGTTGTGTCCCATCGCTTGTGCGGCGACTATAACACCACGTTCAAACTCACTTAGATCTTGACAACCTGCCATCGCAGCAGCGGTAACCGACCAGACAACAGCGCCAGACACTTGTTGTCTCATACAGGCGTTGTCGATTTCAGCACCGCATTCTGCCTGTTTACATATCTTTGTAACTGAATACGCATGCCTACCAGTTTCTTTGGCGCTTCAGTGTATAATTTGTAAATAAATACTTAATATATAAAGGGGATAATATATAAAGATGTGAAGGAGAAAAAGACTGAATAACCAACATAAGGTTAACGTTCTACGAACCAGGGCGTGGAACGTCAGAAGTTTGAACGTGGTGGGAAAATACGAAATCTGTATGCCTAGTTGGTATATTATCGCTGAGCGGCAGGGTAATTGTAAATGGTACAGTGGAGTAAGCAGTCCAAAGGCGAATAACAAGATTAACACTATTCACTGAATGTGTAGACATTACCGAATTACATTGCAGGAACTGGAAATGTTTTGAAATATTTTTGGCAGTAGTCTGCTTTACTGCGTGCAAATGGGGCATTAAGAAAAAAGCAGCTGTCTTTGCTAACATATCATTTAACTGGTGAAAAAAAGACATTACCAGACCAAATATTGCAAAGTACAAGGGGGCACTAATTCTCCTAGGCTAGTTGTGAGGTGCTTGACATCTGCTAGAAGAACATCATCATTTTGGTCATAGACGTAATCAACAAATATTAGACAAATACATTGCTGATAAAGGCAGAGCTTCACACCTACCTCCAGGAAAAGACGCTCACTTATGCATGCTGCACCACAATCCCGTCAATGCCAAATCATATGCCATGCATTGCATGATAAAGAAATACACCACTGTTCTGAAAGTCTGCCTGCCGAAATCTTGTTTACATCAGAGTAGTTACTAATACCCAGTTAAATTATCGTGAGATTTTTTGACACATTGGGAACGTTATTATTTCATTTTTAATCTTAATGTTTATGGGAAGATGATATTTTCTTTGGCCTAAGTTCTGTAAATGGTAACTACAGTCAATCTAGCTGTGGTCCAAAGTAATAAACTAAACAAGAAAAGTTGTCCTATTTGCTGATTCACGTAATTATTTACTTTTCACTGGCTGCTAATGCCACACACAAGTGCAGTTTAAAAATAAAGGTAATAAATATACATTAGCTTCTCCAACAGGATAGCATAAAAACCAATAGGTATATAAATTAGCTTCCCATTTGTAGGCTTAACCAAAGCATACTGCATAAAATGGAAAATCTACGTCGGGCTCAGTAAGCTCTCAGTATAGCGCCAGGATTGAACTTACTCTCATCATTAAGCATAGCTTTGTGACATTATTCCTCCATCTCTGCAATATTAACAGGTGACGGTTGTTCCTTGATGTGGTGTGGCAGGAATCAAATGAAGCGGTAACCTCGTTATTGCTGCAATGTCATTGTTATGAGCTTCAGTCCAAAAACTGGATCGATGCAGGTCTCCACGCTGTGGTCCACCTCTACAACTCCCCCCCCCCCTCCCCCTCCAGCCTCTCCAATTCCCACCATTTCCCTCTATTATCAAATTAACTATTCCTGGTTGCCTCACGATGTGTCCTTTTTGTCAGACTGTCATAACTTTCTTATTTACCCTATTCGGTTCACTACTTTCTCAACAGTAGTTCGATTTATACATCTAATCTGCAGCACTGTCCTACAGCAGGGAATTTCACATGTTCCTATTCTCTTCTTGTTTGAACTGTCCTCCAAGTTACACTTCCTACAAGACTACTTTCCAGACAAATTCCATCAGAAAGGATTTTATAAAACTTAACTCTTTATTAGACATCAACTTTTTCAGAAATGATTTTCTACATTTTCTACATTTTATATCCTTTGTAATTCGACCGTCGTAATTTTAAAGCCCAAATAGCAAATCCCCTCAACACCACACGCTTTAAGTCTACTGTAATATATTATCCTTGCTTTACTTTTGTTAATCTATCTTATAATCTCCTTTCAAGATACCATTTCGTTCACCTACTCTTCCAAGTCCTTTGCTGTCTGTAACTGAATTACAATGTCATCAACAAACTTCAAAATTTTTATGTCTTGTCTCTGAGCTTCAATTCCCTTTCCAAATTTCTCCTTGTTTCCGTCACAGGTTGACTAGTGGACACAATGAATAACATCGGGAATAGACTGAAGCCGTCTCACGCTCCCTCATTAAATACTTGTGCCTGTTCATATACTTCGCCTCTTATACTAGACTGGTTTCTGAACAAGTTGTAGCTAATTTTTCGCTCCTTATATTTTATCCGCGCTACCTACTGAATATCCTAGACAGTAGTTCGGTCGCCATCGCCAAAACATTTCTCTGAACCCATAAATGCTATTAACTTAGGTTTCCTTTTCATCAATCAACCTTCTAACTCGTAAAGTCAGTACTGACTCGCGTGTTCCTACCTACAACGCTCCGAAATCGAAACTGATCTCCCGTGATGTCGGACCGCACAATTCTTCCCACCCTTTTCAAATATTTCGTATCAATAATTTGCTACGATAATCTATTAGGCCGATAATTCTATAACATTTTCAAACGTAAGTACTTCCTTTTTTTTAACACTAACTATTGCGCGCGGGATTAGCCGAGCGGTCTGGGGTGCTCCAGTCATGGACCGTGCGGCTGGTCCCAGCAGAGGTTCGAGTCTTCCCTCGGCCATGGGAGTGTGTGATTGTCCTTAGGATAATTTAGGTTAAGTAGTGTGTAAGCTTAGGGACTGATGAGCTTAGCAGTTAAGTCCCAAAAGATTTCACACACATTTGAACATTTTTTTAACACTAATTATTACATTCGTTTTGAAGTCTGAGGCTGTAGCCTGTCTCATACCTTGAGCACCACGCGAAATAGTTTTGATGTGGGTGGATCTCCCAAGAGTTCTAAAGCTATATCGTCCACTCCAGGGACACTGATTCAGCTATGGCTGTTCGGTGATCTACCAGATTATTCTTTCGGTATCACGTATCCTATGTCAGATATTTTCTATCCCTCTCGACGTGTGGAGTTCAATAAGTAAAGCAACAAATTTATTTTTCCTGAGTGGACGTTGGTTTTATTCAAGATTCCATGACTCCATATTATCCTCCGCACTTTTGGCTACAAAACTTTTTCTTTTATTTGTTTGTTTTTTTGCGCAGTCTCCGTTCAATGCAACGGCCTTACGCCACCTTATTGGGAAGGCCTGCATGCCCACACGGCAACTCTCTCGCCGTCGGAGCCAACGTCTTGCTGCATCAATAACCTTCCCGCGGAATGCATCCTTCATGGGCCGAGCCAAAAAGACTGAAGTCGGAAGGTGCGAGATTCGGGTCGTAGGGTGGATGAGTAAGAACAGTCCAATGAAGTTTTGTAAGCTACTCACAGGTGTGCAGACATGTGTGAGGCCTTGCGTTGCCTCGAGGAAGTTCGTATGGTTGATGACACGCATAAAGCTGTAATATTAAACACCTTTTTCCAAAGCTGTTTCACAGAGGGAGACCGCACTGCAGTTCCTTCTCTAATCCTCGCATGAACGAAAAAATGGCTGACATCGAAATAAGTGTCCAAGGAATAGAAAAGCAACTGAAATCGCTCAACAGAGGGAAGTCCACTGGACCTGACGGGATAACAACTCGATTTTACACAGAGTACGCGAAAGAACTTGCCCCCCTTCTAACAGCCGTGTACCGCGTCTCTAGAGGAACGGAAGGTTCCAAATGATTGGAAAAGAGCACAGGTAGTCCCAGTTTTCAAGAAGGGTCGTAGAGCAGATGCGCAAAACTATAGGCCTATATCTCCGACATCGATCTGTTGTAGAATTTTAGAACATGTTTTTTGTTCGCTTATCATGTCATTTCTGGAAACCCAGAATCTACTCTGTAGTAATCAATATGAATTCCGAAAACAGCGATCGTGTGACACCCAACTCGCTTTATTTGTTCATGAGACCCAGAAAATATTAGATACAGGCCCCAGGTAGATGTCATTTTCCTTGACATCCGGAAGGCGTTCGATACAGTTCCGCACTGTCGCCTGATAAACAAAGTAAGTGCCTACGGAATATCAGACCAGCTGTGTGGCTGGATTGAAGAGTTTTTAGCAAACAGAACACAGCATGTTGTTATCAATGGACAGACGTCTACAGACGTTAAAGTAACCTCTGGCGTGCCACAGGGGAGTGTTATGGGACCATTGCTTTTCACAATATATATAAATGACTTAGTAGATAGTGTCGGAAGTCCCATGCGGCTTTTCGCGGATGATGCTGTAGTATACAGAGACGTTGCAGCATTAGAAAATTGTAGCGAAATGCAGGAAGATCTGCAGCGGATAGGCACTTGGTGCAGGGAGTGGCAACTGACCCATAACATAGACAAATGTAATGTATTGCGAATACATAGAAAGAAGGATCCTTTATTGTATGATTATATGATAGCGGAACAAACATTGGTAGCAGTTACTTCTGTAAAATATCTGGGAGTATGCGTGCGGAAGGATTTGAAGTGGAATGATCATATAAAATTAATTGTTGGTAAGGCGGGTACCAGGTTGAGATTCATTGGGAGAGTCCTTAGAAAATGTAGTCTATCAACAAAGGAGGTGGCTTACAAAACACTCGTTCGACCTATACTTGAGTATTGCTCATCAGTGTGGGATCCGTACCAGATCGGGTTGACGGAGGAGAAGATCCAAAGAAGAGCGGCGCGTTTCGTCACAGGGTTATTTGGTAACCGTGATAGCGTTACGGAGATGTTTAACAAACTCAAGTGGCAGACTCTGCAAGAGAGGTGGTCTGCATCGCGGTGTAGCTTGCTCGCCAGGTTAACATAGACAAATGTAATGTATTGAGAGGCACCCACATGCCTTGCTCATACTGTGGCATCAAGCAGTCAGGCCTGCAAGATGAGTGGTCTGCCAAGCGAGTGGATTCATTCTTATTTATCGAGTAACATGAACTCTTGTACTCACAATTAAGTCACTAATCAACCTCCTGTATGAATAATACGCAACGGAAACGTACATCTGACTATCAGTAATTTACAGAACTCTGACTGTTCACTACGCACTGGCAATAGCACATTTTCTTTTTTTCTTTTATTTATTTATTTAACGGCTTTTATCAATACGTGGCCACCGAACTGAATATGAATGGCGCACACATTATAAATTCGGGACATCATGACAACATACAATTCGAAGGAAAAGTCCACCAATCTTTTTCTTTTCACTATCTTATTTATTCGGATAAATTCTATAACCTAAACACACAAATTCTACAACCTGCAACAATAACACATGAGAAATTCCGCCCAGTGGGCATGGCTTTACATTGGTGATTCTCTACCTTATGGTCTCGTAATTATTTAACGCTACAGTGCGCCTTCTGGATAGGATGGTGGATCTTTTATTATACCTCACACTTCGACTCTCACAATCATCATCACGAAACTTTCCTGCAGACCGAGCGGTACCGAAGGAACAAGCATAACCCACTAATCTTTTGAAACTACCTTGCTACTCTCCCATACAAACCATACATACCCAAATTACATGACATACACCACACTACAACATGGAATACAATACAATAAATAGTCACAACACTATCACTTTCAGCTTTCACACTTCAATTACTATTTATACGTTTCACACGACACTGCCCCACTTTGTAATTCTACTTTCCTACTATGAACTCTGGAGATATATGCACGTCTTCCTGTGCAATGCAAGCCAAGTGGCGTTGCTGGATAGACGGCCGACTCACCTTGCTTCTCTCTCAGAGTTTGAATCTAGCGTCACACGGAATCATATCACACAAAGCAATATTAAGAACATATTCATCACACATGCGAGTCCTCAACTGATACCATGGTACACACGCTATTTCTTAAATATTTCAACTTATTGTACACACGCTAGTAATTCAGCTTAACTTAAGCACACGGAAGTATTTCAACTTATTGCTACACGTGGTTTGATTGTGGCCGTTGGTCACTTCCGAAGATTACTATGATCCCATTAATATTACCTGCCTGACATTTAATTCTCCCCACAAAAGTTCCTGAAATAGAGAAATTATTATTTCAAACTACTCTTAAATATTCCACATGCATACCATGTCTCCACTCTTTTGTCTTTACGGAGCACACCCAAGACAGGTCTTAACAGCACAAGATCCAGCGGCAGAGAGCTGAAACATGGCCGTTCTTCAGGTCTTCTCGCACCTCTGCTGAAGTGGGGGAAGCCGGCCGAAGTGGCCGTGCAGTTAAAGGCGCTGCAGTCTGGAACCGCAAGACCGCTACGGTCGCAGGTTCGAATCCTGCCTCGGGCATGGATGTGTGTGATGTCCTTAGGTTAGTTAGGTTTAACTAGTTCTAAGTTCTAGGGGACTAATGACCTCAGCAGTTGAGTCCCATAGTGCTCAGAGCCATTTGAACCATTTTCTTGAAGTGGGGGAGCACGTTGCTACCGTATTGGTCAGCCACATTTCAGGCGCTCAAAGCTCAGGTAAATTTCATCTCTTTGGTCCCACCAAAGGTGGCCAAAGAATCGTCTCAAAGATGATCATGTATTCACATTCACTATCTGCGGTTAGCAGACGACCATACATTCATTCATTTCACAGATCTCACCAAACTGGATGTAGGGATTTATTTTGAGGGAGTGCACATGTGATCAATTAAATAAATAAATTGTCATTCTTTCCCACACTGGTATCCGGCTTCGCTGTATTAACTGAAATTGAGTTATTTTACAAAAAAATGTGTCATTCTATCAAAAATAATGAAGTATGTTGTACCTATTTTCAATATCGGGCGGTACCCTTTCACCACTGGCTACCCATGCAGAAAAAAATGGCATGGTACTATCCTTGCAATGCGAGGGTAGTTCCGAACATTTTTTTTTTTTTTTGAGAAAGCTGTATTAGAACAAACGCAGCAAGTCATCAAAATAACCAGGAGGAGACCTTAGCCCCTGGTGACCTCAAATATACGACCAAATGCTCTTACTTTACCAAATTATTGACATAGTTGTTGCATTATTGTACTCTCCACAATCCGGAGTAACGTTCATATACAAATTTACAACAATTCACAGGACAAATAAAACATTACATCATACATATAAGAAATAATGTTGAGGTAAAAATTTGCTTAGTTACTGGGATCTTTGTTATTTTTATGAGTAATCCAAACTTCACTTATTCTATGAAAAAAAAAAATACTAATTGTACTCATGAAATTTTAAATAGCTCATCGTCCAAACACAGAAGAAGTAATCTGACATTCATAAATTGCGTTGTAATAACCTTTACAAGGCAATGTCTAAATACAAAACAAAATCAACAAGAGAAAAAATTGCGTACACTAGTTCCATGTATAATGTCAGGCTCCATATCAGTACTCTAAAATATACATAAAACCTACAGAGAAATAAAACTGAGAAGAAAAACAATGAAATATACCACAAGTTACATACTAGTTACGTAATATAGTCAACCTAAGACATCATGTCATACCTCATTAACTATCATCACTTAAGCAATTGCCACCACTACTCGACTGTGAGTTTAACCTTATCCTTGTCCACCAGTACAAATAGCTGCTGCTGAGCTAGTCAGTCCATCAACTTTGATCAATACACGGAGTAAATAGTTAGCAATAAGTGCTTGAATCCACCAGTAGCTCTCGTACCTTACTCTACTGCTCATTTCTCTGTTGTTACACATTTAGACGACAAGAACTTGCATTTCGACTAGCCTTCGTTACACTTTAACGTGAAATATCACCACTGTGATAATGCAAATAAGTGGCTTCAGTCAACACACCAACAAGATCATTACTGTCCATGACATCAAAATGCATCAGTTAATTCCGATATTTGTTGTGCAATGCAAACTCTTGTCCCCTGTGACAACCTTACTGATCAATGCAACAAGAGCCGCTACGTTAGTATTACGCCACTGGCTAATAATTAAAGCATCATTGTACCAAATATTCTAATAAACATGCTACGTGAACTTAATAACCCAGAACAAACAAAAAAAACCACACTAACTGTTCTAAACACAAATGTTAATGAAATACCATTACACTTGCTGTCCCTTCAGGAATGAAACATATAAAAAAATTTACACAATTACAAGTACAAATACATTATTCCCTATCTTGCGAGTCACACGGAATCATTTCATTCTGTGGTTTTCTTGGGGTCAAAAAAGTTGCTGACAGGTTCCCTAGAAACACCATCTCGGTGTCAAAGCTCTCCCATGGTTACCCGGACGAAAGTCATTAGGTCACTCAAATCGGCATTTTGAACACGCACTGAACAGTAAACTGTATCTCACATTAAACACAAATGTCATAGGCACTCTCAGAGTTCCATCCACACGACTCTGGTTGTCCAGAAATGGCCCTACAACTACTATTACCCACGGTCCTGTCCTTTCAGTTCATGGTGTAATTGAAAGTCGTAAGTTCCGACCACCAGCACTTATTCCCGCACCAATTAAAGAAATGTCTCCTACTACAAATGCAAATGTCAATGTCCCACTTTAGTTTATTGTGTTCATACAATAATTAGTGACCAAATGACAACTGTCCTCTTTAAGTATACCAAGCGTCTCACATGCAATTCACAAAGCACACTTAACAAGTCACTCCCAAAAGTTTATGGATCCCACCGTTCAGTGGTCAAGACAAAACAAAACAATCGTCCTGTCTGCTAAAGACAAAATCTTTTCCACCACTCACAACGTGGAAACATCAGTCCTTCACTTTCCACCTCATGGAGACATAACGAGCAGTCATCTTGTTTTACGGCTCCACAGTCCAGTACTAGTTAATAGTTGCTGGTAAAAAATGCCTGCCAGGCTCTGCTGTGGCGCCGCCGCGCGAGCCGTTGAGCAGAAGAAACCACCCACTGTTGCCTCCGTGGGATACTTTCCCCAGTCGTAAGGGTGGCGGAATTTATGAATGGCCAGTGGTACGTGCGTGTGGCCCCAGGCCGTTGACCTGCTGTAGCGGGCCGTGGAGTGTACCTCGACTGGCAGCGGAGTGGGGAATGCCGCGGCTCTGTCGCCTGTCGCCATGGAGACGTCAGCTCGGCCTCGCTAGCGGTATGGGCGCGTTCTGCGTAGCACCTCAGCGCTACGACACCCAATCAGTCAGACCCTTCCGTGCATCTCGCAACATTACAGACAAAAGGATATTCTTACATTATTTAAATACTCATTGATTACATGTATGATCTATTAGATACATTGGTAATAAAAGAATCTTTGTTCTAAAAAACATAAAATTATACACCCTAGTTTTCTACACATACAACCTCAACATTTATCTCTTTTCTATATACAGCCCACACTTGTGCTATTGATTGTACCTGTCGTCCCTCATACAAAACATGAAAGTGTCAAAAAAAAAAAAAGTAATAAGAAACAATCTATAAAGCTCATAATTACAATATCAAATAGTAGACTACTCTAACATCCTATCACAGTAAAAATATTAGAAACTGTTTATTCTAAAACTACAATATACAGTGAACCTTTGTGCTTGTGACAGACTGAAATTAATACCCTTTGAAAGTGTTCTAAAAAAAAAATAAGAAATAATCTACACAGCTCACAATTACCTACCACATGTTATTAAATAGTAAACTACTTTAACATCCTAACACAATAAATATTTTAGAAACTGATGACTCTAAATCTACGACATACAATGCGCCTTTGTGCTTGTGACAGACTGAAATTAGTATCTCTTTATATATTTTACCTTTTTTTATATATAACAACATTTCTAGGACATGTATGTACCATCCATATGTCAGATCCTGACCTGCCATCGAGGTTCATCCCAATCAAACAATAAAATACAATAATGTTTTGGTTATGGATCGGTAGCATCCCCTTTACAGGAGTGTGCGCATTGATCACACTACTCTACGATTCTCACTCACCAGACATCACATTTTCCTTCTCATTCAATCCATTAATACACTAACAGATTAGGTCTAGAAGTCAGCTAACCTTAACATCACCACACTCATGACAACATACCATACCTTTGCTCCCTTATATTCATAACACCACCACACTCACGACAACATACCATACCTTTGCTCCCTTATACTCAACCACATAACACATGAAGTTGTTTCAGAGATAGCATTCCAGTCTCCGAATTCGTCCTTTCACTCTGGCACCTCTCTCCATCGGCTCACCTCTGCATTCACTTTACCGATTATTCATCCTGCTAAATATCAATTGCGACATTTCATTTAAGAACAAAAAATACACGAATTATTCATCCTGCAAAATAACTGTACACATTCTTGGTACCGTTTTGAATAGTTATACTGGCACCAGGCTTCAACAAAAACAACAAAAATTACTTTTTTTCATGTTGCAAATGTTATGGTAAGAATTATACTTATATTACATCTTACGTCAGTATCCCACAACGTTCACCATCTGGATCTCATACTCCCTTTATGTCCCTTCACGTTGTGCATTCGTCCTCATCTCTTCATTCGTATTTCGGCTCTCCGTCCGTCGATTACTCCATCATTTCCTGGTCTTCCTTCGCCATTCGCATCAATCTCGATTGCAGCATACACAGTCCTCTCTGTAACATACCTCTAAGACATCTCCACATTATTAGTTCTACTCACCTTTACTTACCACTGTTCCATCACGTCGAATCTCTCTTTATTAATCACACTGCTTCACGTCGCTTCTCTCCTTAAATATCACCTTTATCCACTACTATTTATCACGTCGCTTCTCTGTCTACCATCTTTATCCACTCATTAATCATCACGTCGTTTCTGCTTGATCCTTATTCATATGACAAAAAAATACGTACATACACCACTCTGTCGACTCCTGTTCATGACTCATTCCACCAGTCTATTCCGTCATACTTCCTGACATCCCGCCTGAAAATTCTCATGTTCGATTTGACCCTGCAAACCTTACACACCACAAATGAATACACTGACTATCTACCATAAATTGCCTACTTTCGATCTATCCTTAACTTTTCCATAATTTGATGTTAGAAATGTCATGAAGCCCACGAGATTGTTTTCCCATGATCGTCTCAATCAGTACAGCATTTTCATGGACAATCCGCCTCATTCTGAATGGTTCACTGTACACAGTAAATGATTTGCTACTTAGGAATCTGTGCTTACATGAAAATTAAATGTGTGCAGTGAAGGAATACACAAGCTGGGAGAAAGGTACAGCACAAGTGTTAGAAACTTTGGTGCTAGTGGCCTCTTTCCCTAACACCAGATTCCGAACAACCATACACAGCACTTCATTATAACTGTCACCACGACTGTGACATACTATAGGTCAGATGGCATCTAATTTAAAAACTTCGATCACATTACTGATGTTACCTGTAACAGCAGTATAAACGTACCCTATTCCATACAGATCACAATGTTGACTTTTTACATTACGTGTTAAGCACCTGCAATAGTCAAATCTCACTAATTAAACTGGACTCATTGGCATTATTACATAACATTTTTAACAACTGGTTTTCTGAGGAAACAGACCTTTTACTTTAGTGTTCGAAATAGAAAATTGCAAATTTTGCTCTGAGAGACCAGCCTAACAGATTCCATTACTGGTGTTTTATTCTATGATCAGAAGTATGGTATTTGCATTCCTACATATCAGTAGAGTATGTCTGCTACATAGACAATTTTCAGTGCCAGCGGCATGTGTTTTAAGGCAAGATGCTAAGGGCTGATATGTTGGATTAGTTTCTCCTATCCTTCAGTCAATTATGACAAGAATGAAATGCCAGGATTGCATGCTCTCCTGTCATTCTGATAGTTTCTGCCGTTCCTATCGTCGACACTATCTGACCTATGAGTCGTGTCTCCGTTCACGATATTGCTCTCATTACCCAATTCTAGCAACAAGTGCTGAAATGACGCAGAATGTCTAAACCTCTGCCTGCTATCGCTATATCTCTGCGCAATCTCACTGGCAACTTCGATATACAGATCCTAATGAACTCCCCAGTTTCGTATGGCACATCCAAGTACCTATTTCGTCTCAGCATTTCCTGATAGCACTACACTGGATCCCTTACACCACCTTCGTTACAATTTGGCATCATCAATAAGCTTTGCTTAACCTGGTCCTGCTTACGTTTCGACCAGAATTCATTTAAAAACTTGTCACAAAATATCTTGTAGTTACTACAGTCTTTAATAACTTCCTGCATTTTCGCTCTAGCCTCGTCCCTCAAATGGTTACACACAAACTTCATTTTGAGGAGCGGTCCCCATGATGAAGGTAATGAATCTTGAAACTGAGACAGCCACAGGCATGGATGTTGGTAATTATCAGGATCCGGAAAACAAGTGTACGTTTGTACTGACACGAAGTGCCTCCTACATTCTTCTTCCACATTTATGTTTTCCGACCTTGGACTATACCCAGTTGGGTTTGCCACCTGTTTTATCCGACACAACCGTTCTTCTAACTCTCTGAGTTCGTCTTCCTCTTCCTGCCTATTTTCGTTTTTTGAATTTATCTCACTCTCCCTCTGCAGTCTACCTGGTGGTGTTTCACCTTCGCTTCTGCACGCTAATTGCAACTGTGCTAGTTCTTCCCTATGTTTCCTATTTGTTTCTAATTGTGCCTCTTTAAACTTTAATAGTGACTGTATCTCCTCCTGGTCGACATAAACCTCTCGCTGCGTACTGTCAGAGCCTGTCTCGCCTCTCATACTGATATTTTCTACATCTGCGCTAATCGTATTCATTCTGACCACTACCTCCGCAACTTCATCCCTGTGTTTATTTAGCGCCACTTCCTGCCGGGTGACTCGAGCTTCCACGCTGTCCAATGCCCCTTGTTTATCTGCAAGTAAGTCCTCCACTATCTCTTTGATTCGCTCATCCGGCATCACGTCCCTACATTCTGTAATATCGCTCTCTATTGCACTTATTCGTACCTCCAAATTATTGGCTTTTTCTTTCACGGCATCACATACTTGCTTCAACGCATCCAGATTCTTCTCCCCTTCATCTAACCGATTATTAAATGCGGACAGACGCTCATCGATAACTGTGTGTAGCTTCCTCATTGCCTCTTTATTTCCCTTATCCATTGCCTCCAATCTTTCCTTATTTGCTTCCAATCTTTCCTTCATCTCCCTATCTCTCTCCTTATTATCTCTATCCATCGCTTCCAATGTTTCCTTATTTGCCTCCAATCTTTCCTTAGTTTCCCTATCCATCGCTTCCAATCTTTCCTTATTTGCTTCCAATCTTTCCTTAGCCTCCCTATCCATCGCTTCCAATCTTTCCTTATTCTCCCTATCTCTCTCCTTATTATCTCTCTCCATCCTCTGTAAAAACTGCAGTAGAACATTGTCATTTGCTACTTTCGGTGTGCTCACCTCATTCGTCTGAGAAACCATAGCTTTGCGAAGGGTAGCTTCACTTTCACCGCATACCTGACCTAGTTCCGGCTCGCCCACATCGTCGGGAAAAGCCCCCGTTTGTGGACAAAGGCTGCCGCATAAAGGATCACCCAGCCGCGGTCCGCTGAACAATTCAGCCCCTTCCGAGTGTTTGCCGTTCTCGCTCATTAACCCATGCTTGACAGCTACTTCCTGCCGCGCTGCTACGTTCACGCCAGAATCACTATTCTCCATGGTGACTACACTTTTCGACTGTGACCTAGTTACTACGGACATTACGCAAAAAAATTTATGCAACGATCTTCCAGCCATGGACAATATAGCAATTAATTAGATAAAAAAATAAAAGATCCTCACCAATCCAGAAAGAAATTGCAAACAAAAAAAAATTTTACTCCTTAGCGCTATCACAATACATTCAAAAAAAAATCTTAACAGCAAACCCTAACAGCAAAATCCTGGCAGGGTCGAATATATGAGAGGCACCCACATGCCTTGCTCATACTGTGGCATCAAGCAGTCAGGCCTGCAAGATGAGTGGTCTGCCAAGCGAGTGGATTCATTCTTATTTATCGAGTAACATGAACTCTCGTACTCACAATTAAGTCACTAATCAACCTCCTGTATGAATAATACACAACGGAAACGCACATCTGACTATCAGTAATTTACTGAACTCTGACTGTTCACTACGCACTGGCAATAGCACATTTTCTTTTTTCTTTTATTTATTTATTTAACGGCTTTTATCAATACGTGGCCAACACACTGAATATGAATGGCGCACACATTATAAATTCGGGACATCATGACAACATACAATTCGAAGGAAAAGTCCACCAATCTTTTTCTTTTCACTATCTTATTTATTCCGATAAATTCTATAATCTAAACACACAAATTCTGTAACCTACAACAAGAACACATGAGAAATTCCGCCCAGTGGGCATGGCTTTACATTGGTGATTCTCTACCTTATGGTCTCGTAATTATTTAACGCTACAGTGCACTTTCTGGATAGGATGGTGGATCTTTTATTATACCTCACACTTCGACTCTCACAATCATCATCACGAAACTTTCCTCCAGACCGAGCAGTACCGAAGAAACAAGCATAACCCACTAATCTTTTGAAACTACCTTGCTACTCTCCCATGCAAACCACACATACCCAAATTACATGACATACACCACACTACAACATGGAATACAATTCAATAAATAGTCACAACACTATCACTTTCAGCTTTCCCGGACTCGCATTCGGGAGGAGGACGGTTCAATCCTGCGTCCGGCCATCCTGATTTAGGTTTTCCGTGATTTCCCTAAATCGCTCGAGGGTAATGCCGGGATGGTTCCTTTGAAAGGGCACGGCCGACTTCCTTCCCCATCCTTCCCTCATCCGATGAGACCGATAACCTCGCTGTCTGGTCTCCTTCCCCAAAACAACCCCCCTCAGCTTTCCCACTTCAATTAGTATTTATCCCAGTTTCACACGACACTGCCCCACTTTGTAATTCTAATTTCCTACTATGAACTCTGGAGATACATGCTCGTCTTCCTGTGCAATGCAAGCCAAGTGGCGTTGCTGGATAGACGGCCGACTCACCTTGATTCTCTCTCAGAGTTTAAATCTAGCGTCACACGGAATCATATCACGCAAAGTAATATTAAGAACGTATTCATCACACACGCGAGTCCTCAACTGATACCATGGACGAGTACTTCTCTTTATCCTTTGTCTCATACACAGATTGAGACTCACACAGTACTCACCACGTGGAAGTACTCGTCTCTAATTTCAAGTCCTGCACACGCCATTTCTTAAATATTTCAACTTATGGTACACACGCTATTTCTTAAATATTTCAACTTATTGTACACACGCTAGTAATTCAGCTTAACTTAAGCACAGGGAAGTATTTCAACTTATTGCTACACGTGGTTTCATTGGAAGAAGAACGAAGAGCTCGGATTAAAAAGAATGTAAGACAGTGTTGTAGTCTTTTGCCTCTGCTGTTCAATCTGTACTCGAAAAAGCAATGACGGAAATAAAACACAGGTTCAAGAATAGGATTAAAATTCACAGTTCAATGATAAGATTCACTCACTACATTGCCATCCTCAGTGAAAGTGGAGGAGAATTACAGGTTCTGGTGTATGGAATGAAGCGTGGAATAGTACAGAATACAGACTGAGAGTACATAGAAGAAAGACGAAAGTAATGAGGAGTAGCAGAAACGAGAACAGCGAGAAACCTAATAACATCAGATTGCTGATCATGATGAAGCTACAGAATTCTGCTACATCGGCAGCAAAATAAGCCGTGAAAGACGGAGCAAGAAGGAGTCAGAAGCAAACTAGCACTGCCAAAAAGGGCATTCCTAGCCAAGATATGTCTACTAGTGTCACACATAGGTCTTAATTTGAGGAATAAATTTCTCAGAATGTACGTTTGGTGCACAGTATCGTACGCTAAGTGATCAAAAGTAACCGGACACCCCCAAAAACATACGTTTTTCATTTTAGATGCATTGTGCTGCCACCTACTGCCAGGTACTCCATATCAGCGACCTCAGTAGTCATTAGATATCGTGAGAGAGTAGAATGGAGCGCTCCGCGGAACTCACGGACTTCGAACGTGGTCAGGTGGTTGTGTATTACATGTGTCATACGCCTCTACGCGAGATTTCCATACGCCTAAACATCCCTAGGTCCACTGTTTCCGATGTGCCAGTGAAGTGGAAACGTGAAGGGACACGTACAGCACGAAAGCGTACAGGCCGACCTCGTCTGTCGACTGACAAAGACCGCCGACAGTTGAAGAGGATCGTAATATGTAATAGGCAGATATCTATCCAGATCACCACACCGGAATTCCAAACCGCATCAAAATCAACTGCAACTACTATGACAATTAGGCGGAAGGTGAGGAAACTTGGATTTCATGTTCGATCGGCTGCTGACAAGCCGCACAACACGCTGGTAAATTCCAAAAGACGCCTCACATGGAATCGTACTCTGGGAAAGAAGTGATCACAATGCAGAAGCGTGCAGTGGCGATAATATATGGTGTCGACTCTGGAACCTTTTGTACACTGCGTACTGAGAACAGTTTCACGATGCATTTATTCCGTAATCGATCCGTTATTACCAATAAGTCACACTTCGAAAATAACAGTAAAACACGTAATTACTAGAAGGAGAAATAACATACTCTGTGCATCACTCAACCAAAGTTTGCCTTAGAACTACGGAAGGTATTCAGTCAATAAAATCATTGACGACTTACCCAGTTAAGAGAAAAATGAGGTTGTGAAACTACACTATTGGCGGTTAAAATTGCTACACCAAGAAGAAATGCAGATGATAATCGGGTATTCATTGAACAAATATGTTATACTAGAACTGACATGTGATTACATTTTCACGCTCCAAGACGATACCACAGTTCATCAAGAATAGTGACTGGCGTATTGTGAAGAGTCAGTTGCTCGGCCACCATTCACCAGACGTTTTCAGTTGGTGAGAGATCTGGGGAATGTGCTGATCAGGGCAGCAGTCGAACATTTTCTGTATCCAGAAAGACCAGTTCAGGACCTGAAACATGCGGTCGTGCATTATCCTGCTGAAATGTAGGGTTTCGCAGGGATCGAATGAAGGGTAGAGCCACGGGTCGTAACACATCTGAAATGTAACGTCCACTGTTCAAAGTGCCGTCAATGAGAACAAGAGGTGACCGAGACGTGTAACCAATGGCACCCCATACCATCACGCCGGGTGATACGCCAGTATGAGAATGACGAATACACGCTTCCAATGTGCGTTCACCGCGATGTCGCCAAACACGGATGCGACCATCATGATGTCGTAAACAGAACCTGTATTCATCCGAAAAAATCACGTTTTGCCATTCGTGCACCCAGGTTCGTCGTTGGATACACCATCGCAAGCGCTCCTGCCTGTGATGCAGCGTCAAGGGTAACCGCAGCCATGGTCTCCGAGCTGATAGTCCATGCTGCTGCAAACGTCGTCGAACTGTTCGTGCAGATGGTTGTTGTCCTGCAAACGTCCCCATCTGTTGACTCAGGGATCGAGACGTGGCTGCACGATCCGTTACAGCGATGCGGATAAGATGCCTGTCATCTTGACTGCTAGTGATACGAGGCCGTTGGGTTCGAGCACGGCGTTCCGTATTACCCCCCTGAACCCACCGATTCCATATTCTGCTAACAGTCATTGGATCTCGGCGAACGCGAGCAGTAATGTCGAGATACGATAAACCGCAATCGCGATAGGCTACAATGCGACCTTTATCAAAGTCGTAAACGTGATGGTACGCATTTCTCCTCCTGACACGAGGCATCACAACAACGTTTGACCAGACAACGTCGGCCAACTGCTGTTTGTGTATGAGAAATCGGTTGGAAGCTTTCCTCATGTCCGCACGTCGTAGGTGTCGGCACCGCCGCCAACCTTGTGTGAATGCTCTGAAAAGCTAATCATTTGAATATCACAGCATCTTCTTCCTGTCGGTTAAATTTCGCGTCTATAGCACGTCTTCTTCGTGGTGTAGCAGTTTTAATGGCCAGTAGTGTAATTTCAGACATATACTAAAGCCGTGTCTGCTTGACAAATACTTCTGCTCCATAGATGAATTCCTAGTATTATGAAGTAGGCAGTGTTGTGGTATTTATAAAAAAATAAAACATAAGAAAAAGAAAAGAAAAAAAGGAGAATAAATTCACATAATTATACAGGGTGGGCGTTTATGTACTTACGGCTGTAGCTTGACGAATATGCTTCTTGGCATTTTTGCCGTCGCTATAGCATCTGCAGGTGTGCCGGTTGACTTTGTTCCTGTGAGGGAGCTTCTCTCTCGGGTGACAGGCTTCGGGTGAAGTTACGAGATCGGGGGTCAGTCCGGTGCTCCACGGCTCATTCCACCCGCTCACTTCACCCCTACCTCACCCCCTCACCTGATCCTTCTCAGCCAGACTTACGAACCCGCGTCTCACGTTCCAGCAGTAAACTTCCGGAGGACAAAGCTGAGCGGTTCTTGCCGCCGTCTGTGTTTGCGCACCTTCACAGTACATCAGTCACACGGAAAGCGCTGTCTCTCCATGAGCCTAATAAAGAGCTTTTAAGTATAATCTGATTTACTTCATGAGTAAGAGGAAAAATTTCTAATCTGGCACAGATATAGCGCTTATGTCAATGTTATTGAGTACTCACCCACTATTGAGCTTTAATACTTCAATCGCATTTTAGTAGCAGTATTTAGCTTGCTTACTCTCTTTAAAATTCTGAAGGCGGCAGGGATAAAATACAGGGAGCGAAAGGCTATTTACAATTTGTACAGAAACCAGATGGTAGTTATAAGAGTCGAGGGGCATGAAAGGGAAGCAGTGGTTGGGAAGGGAGTGAGACAGGGTTGTACCCTATCCCCGATGTTATTCAATCTGTATATTGAGCAAGCAGTAAAGGAAACAAAAGAAAAATTCGGAGTAGGTATTAAAATCCATGGAGAGGTTCGCCGATGACATTGTAATTCTGTCAGAGACAGCAAAGGACTTGGAAGAGCAGTTGAACGGAATGGACAGTGTCTTGAAAGGAGGGTATAAGATGAACATCAACAAAAGCAAAACGAGGATAATGGAATGTAGTCGAATTAAATGGGTGATGCGGGAATTAGATTAGGAAATGAGACGCTTAAAGCAGTAAAAGAGCTTTGCTATTTGGGTAGCAAAATAACTGATGATGGTCGAAGTAGAGAGGATATAAAATGTAGACTGGCAATGGCAAGAAAAGCGTTTCTGAAGAAGAGAAATTTGTTAACATCGAGTATTGATTTAAGTGTCAGGAAGTCGTTTCTGAAAGTATTTGTATGGAGTGTAGCCATGTATGGAAGTGAAACGTGGACCATAAATAGTTTAGACAAGAAGAGAACAGAAGCTTTCGAAATGTGGTGCTACAGAAGAATGCTGAAGATTAGATGGGTAGATCACATAACCAGCGAGGAGGTACTGAACAGAATTGAAGAGAAAATAAATTTGTGGCACAACTTGACTAGAAGAAGGGATCGGTTGGTAGGACGTGTTCTGAGGCATCAAGGGATCACCAGTTTCGTATTGGAGGGCAGCGTGGAGGCTAAAAATCGTAGAAGGAGACCAAGAGATGAATACACTAAACAGATTCAGAAGGATGTAGGTTGCAGTAGGTACTGGGAGATGAAGCAGCTTGCACAGGATAGAGTAGCATGGAGAGATCCATAAAACCAGTCTCTGGACTGAAGACCACAACAACAACATTTAGCTTGCCACGAGCAGTTTCGGAAATATAGTCCCATTATAAGGTGCTTATCTACTAATTACAGGTACTGTATTTACACTTGCAGCAAATGTTGTTATTGGGTTTACTAACGTGGATGCGTAGCAAAATTTCATTGGTTATCTGACGAGAATATTCATTCCACTGATATATGTCCAGAAATCTTATGACTGAAATGAAAGCACACTGCTGGATGGGAAAAAATAGAGGAAGAAGGAAGGATAGAAGAAGTAAGTCTTTCTGCACTTGACATCATCTGCTGATCCAATGTGATAAAGAGTTCATACGGGTCCTTCTACATACTATGAGGGCGTGCTGAAAAGTAAGGTCTCCGAATTTTCAGTGCGAAAACTCTTAAAACTTTTCAAATAAAATAAACTTTATTAATATTCTACATATTTATTCTTGATGTCTACATACTTATTTCTCAACAGTCACTCTGGCGACGAATACATTTCTCCCAACGAGATAGTTCCTTGATACCGTTACTGCACAATGTTTGACTTCGTTGGCGGAGCCGCAATCTCACTTCCTCTTGGACAGCCTTATCACTATCAAAGTGACGTTCTCGATGGCGTTTAAGTTTTGGAAACAGATGAAAATCGGATGGGGCAAAGTCTGGTCTGCATAGAGGATGATCGTTGACAGAGAACGCAAGGCGTACGGTTGTCAAAGATGTCGCATGTTTCAGCGCTCGCGTGTGGTCTGGAATGGTGACAGTGAAGGAGAGGGTGGTCCGTGTGTGGAATATGTTAGAAACTCGATTGTAGCACGCTGTTCCTCAAGAGCTAAGACCGCCATGTTGCACGCTACAATTCAGAGCCTCCAGGGGTCGACTGAGCAATAAGCATGGCATGTAATATATAAAGCACTTCGTGACACTTCTAAATTTTGAACTCTTCTCTTCCATGGAAACTCGCACTCCTGGCGAATGTCTTCCAGGCAGTTTAAAAATTTATTTCCAGGTTTTGATCGGCAATGGGAGGAAAAGCAAACTGTGACAGGTCCCTGTCACATGTGAACCGTGAGTTAAATTTCAAACCTGTTTTTTAAAAGAATTTGCTTTATTTACTAGCGATTCATCAAGAACATTAACACATTTAATCACACTATGTGAGCGTGGAAGTAGTTGCCAGTGGGTAACTGATGAAAAGAAATCAAATTTCTTTAAACAAATGGAAATTTTATTCCCAAAAGCCTTTTTTTAAACATATTTAAAATTATAATCAGAGAGCACACTCTAAATATCAAGTTACAATTTATTCAGAGGCAGAAAGAAAAAAATTTTGACTGTATGAGCTTTCGGTCTGAGAGCCTTGCCGCTCCCTTTTGACACGGCCGTAGTCACGACCGCTCACAACAACCTCTGAAAGACTACACAGGTGCAAATCTGCAACACACCAATTTACTTTAAACTAAAAATTTTAACAACTCACACAAACACATAAACTATGAACCCCGTAGGAGGGATGGAAATGGTACAAAACACAAACATTAAAAGATTAACTTGCCACTGAAGGTGCAACTTGATTTAAAAAAAAAAAGTCTTACGGTGGAAGGGTGGCTATTTTATATACTAAAAACGACAATTTAAATAAAATCCCATGAAAGGCAGTCTTACATAAATATACAAGGTTGGCCAAACATGCTCTACATTACACGTATATCGCTTCTCAAGATGATAGGCAAGATAAAAACATATTTCAGGAATTGGGCCGTTACACTTCAAGCAATAAATTCGTTAACACCGAGTCCGACAAACCGGACAGAGGCAGCTATTAACATACGGCAGACCGACACACAGACAGGCAGACACTAACTGCCTAACAAATGCGGACGAGAGACAGACGAGCAAACTGGAGACGAGAGACTAACGAAGAAACAAGTAGAACTTAACAGGTAAATGAAACAACATATCACGAATCACTTAACTTCTAATAAACTGCGATGTCTGACGAA
This sequence comes from Schistocerca serialis cubense, assembly GCF_023864345.2. Taxonomy (NCBI): domain Eukaryota; kingdom Metazoa; phylum Arthropoda; class Insecta; order Orthoptera; family Acrididae; genus Schistocerca; species Schistocerca serialis. The sequence goes on along the minus strand of NC_064638.1, from coordinate 1,229,765,463 downwards.
GAGCCTGCGCAGTACCCCCAAAACGCTCTCCCGAACCGTCCACTGCCAGCCGCTTCAACGGACGCAGGAAGGGGCGCCGATCTCCCGTCTCACGGCGTCGCAGCCCGCACCGGCCAGACCGATATCGTGAGTTGACTCCTGTTGCTCTCGTGTCGGCCGCGAAGCCACTACCCCTCGCTATACGGCGCGGCCCACTGGACTGACGTGGCGACCTCACATGCGCCGACGCTCGAGACGGACAAGTCATCTTGTGTCTCAGTGCGCGACCGACCAACCGATCGATCCAACCACCAATGACCATCGCCTGAACAAACTCGAGCAGACTGGCGGCCTAACACATACTAGCACTCCGGACAACAGACAGATACTGACTGCCCCACACTGACCCGGCTGACCAACTGACCGACTGGCGAGCTCATAGCGCCCCTTAAATATACGTGAACAGGCAACCTTTCCCCTTTTCCACCAGAGGGAGATACGAAAGCTGCGATTACCACAGCGGCGCCACCGCCAGAAACGGAGGGCGACTGCTTCACACTACGCGCTGCGGCGCGCTCTTCAAAACAGTAATTTTTACCACCGCTCAACGTGATTGTATGCAAATGTCCAGTATTAATTAACGAAATTAGTAGCGTCAACGGAAATGGAGGTTTAATATATTGGTGATGATGATCAAGCCTTTCGTCACTTTTTGAGGAAACAAGCAAGTATGTTAGCATCATCGTTAGCACAAGATTTCTGACAAATGGAAAGAGATTGTCCTGATGACTAAGGTACTATTTTCTGTGGAGCATTAGTGAGCGACAGCCTTCCATAATAAGTGTCGTTTAATTGCATTTTATTAGTAGTGGACCAGCAGTTTAGTACAGACCTCCCACAAGACGTCCAATGGTGAAGTTACTGCACAGTTCCAATCAAAACAACATGAAGAAAGTATCGAGCAGAGGAAGGAACGAATGCGTACTTGTGTGAGCAAAAATGTATCCTACATAGAATGCATATTAGAGTAACTGGCAAATATCACACTTCTCCACTTAAAACTTTCGGGCTGATAGGCCGTGGTCGATGTATTAAACTCTCCTCTGACGTTTCGCCTCCGACTGCGAGAAACATCCTCCGAGGTAAAGCGGTGAACTGCAAAGAGAATTCGAGGAAGTGCTGATAATATAGGCAGTACAGAGGGCGCCACTGTCCATCGCGTGGCGTCGGCCATGAGGCTCTCTCTGGTAATGGCAACATTCTCGATTGAAAATAATCGATCGTCACGCTTCCGGTGAAACGCGAACATCCAAATTTTGTATAGTTTAATACCTTCGTCTTTCCTGTTAAAATTATTACGGTATTTATCAATCTCGATAGCCTCTCTATACATGTGCGCATAATAATGAGAGGTTTTAGATATGACGCTCATATTGCTGAATTTTATTTCATGATCACCTTCCTGGTAAACATGTTCTGCTACGACCGATTTATCCGTGTGATCCCGGCGGCAATATCTCTTACGATCAACAAGACGGGTGTTCAAACTTCTCTTTATGGGTAGCGATATAAACCTGTCTACAACTACAAGGAATTTTATACACCCCTGTGTAGCTAAAGGGTGTCGTGCATCTTTTGCGGATCTTAAATATTCTTTTGTTTTCCTGGTGGGTCTTAAAATATATTCCACCCCATACTTGCTCAACACTTTTCCAATGCGATCTGTGACCTTCCTAATGAACGGAAGAAAAGCCTTGCCGTTGAGCGACTGTTGTTCCTCGTTGCTCCTGATTCTCTGCCTAGAACGAAGAGCTCGATCTATATCCTTGCTAGAATAGCCATTCCTCAAGAAAGTTGCCCATAGATGTTCGATCTCATCTTTTAAATAAACAGGTTCACAAATTTTGTGCATCCTGTCTACCAAGGTTTTTATTACACCTCTTTTTTGTCTAGGGTGGCAGTTTGAATCTTTATGCACATACCGATCAGAATGTGTGGCCTTTCTATACACCTTATGGCCCAACGCTCCATCTCGCTGTTTTGAAGGCACGCACTGCGCAACACATTCTGAACGTGACCCCAGAAACACTTCGATCAGTTGTGGAACATGCTCCTTCTGGATTTCAACCTGTTGCAGAAAACGGTGGACAGCATATGGAACATGTATTGCTCCAGTCACACTGAAATTAATAATATTATTTGATTTTGATGGATTCTTTTTATGCGGTTTCTGGCCTCAGGACAATTAAAAACCGATTTTCCCAGCCGATGTGATATGACCTTGCCTTGGTGGATGGGCTTACGTAACTAACAGTATCACATACAGTATGTACACCCATGCACACCGAGTAGTAGAGTTTGTTTAACGTCAAATGTACAGCTTGAGCATTGTCGTATGATTCATCTGTCATTTGAAGTCGACCACCATTAAATTGTGATGCTCACAATTTTCTTCTGCCATACGTTTTCCCCCTTCTCCTAGAATATTCCGTTGCAATTCGACATCATTCTGACCAGTGGTGTCATTTCTACAGCGCTTCGAAAGTTTAACTTTAATTATAATCACCCTATACACAACCACTGCTTCCCTTTCATGCACCTCGACTCTTATAACTACCATCTGGTTTCTGTACAAATTGTAAATAGCCTTTCGCTCCCTATATATTACACGTGCCACCTTCAGAATTTAAAAGAGAGTATTCCAGTCAACATTGTCAAAAGCTTTCTCTAAGTCAGCAAATGCTAGAAATATAGGTTTGCCTTTTCTTAATCTTTCTTCTAAGATAAGTCGTAAGGTCAGTATTGCCTCACGTGTTCCAGGATTTCTACGGAATCCAAACTGATCATCTCCGAGGTCGGCTTCTACCAGTTTTTCCATTCCTCTGTAAAGATTCGCGTTAGTATTTTGCATCCGTGATTTATTAAACTGATTGTTCGGTAATTTTCACATCTGTCAGCACCTGCTTTCTTTGGGATTTGAATTATTATATTCTTTTTGAAGTCTGATGGTATTGCGCCTGTCTTATACATCTTGCTCACCAGACGGTAGAGTTTTGTCAGGACTGGCTCTCCCAAGGCCGTCAGTAGTTCTAATGGGATATTGTCTACTCCCGGGGCCTTGTTTCGACTCAGGTCTTTCAGTGCTCTGTCAAACTCTTCACGCAGTATCATACCTCCCATTTCGTCTTCATCTACATCCTCTTCCATTTCCGTAATATTGTCCTCAAGTACATCACCCTTGTATAGACCCTCTATATTCTCCTTCCACCTTTCTGCTTTCCCTTCTTTGCTTAGAACTGGGTTTCCATCTGAGCTCTTGATATTCGTACAAGTGTTTCTCTTTTCTCCAAAGGCCTCTTTAATTTTCCTGTAGGCAGTATCTATCTTACCCCTAGTGAGATAAGCCTCTACATCCTTACATTTGTCCTCTAGCCATCCCTGCTTAGCCATTTTGCACTTCCTGTAGATCTCATTTTTGAGACGTTTGTATTCCTTTTTGCCTGCTTCATTTACTACATTTTTATATTTTCTCCTTTCGTCAATTAAATTCAATATTTCTTCTGTTACCCAAGGATTTCCACTAGCCCTCGTCTTTTTACCGACTTGATCCTCTGCTGCCTTCACTACTTCATCTCTCAAAGCTACCATTTTTCTTCTACTGTATTTATTTTCCCCATTCCCGTCAAATTGTTCCCTTATGCTCTCCCTGAAACTCTGTACAACCTCTGGTTTAGTCAGTTTATCCAGGTCCCATCTCCCTAAATTCCGACCTTTTGGCAGTTTCTTCAGCTTTAATCTACAGTTCATAACCAATAGATTGTGGTCAGAATCCACATCTGCCCCTGGAAATGTCTTACAATTTAAAACCTGGTTCCTAAATCTCTATCTTACCATTATGTAATCTATCTGAAACCTGTCAGTATCTCCAGGCTTCTTCCATGTATACAACCTTCTTTTATGATTCTTGAACCAAGTGTTTGCTATGATTAAGTTATGCTCTGTGCAAAATTCTACCAGGCGGCTTCCTCTTTCATTTCTTAGCCCCATTCCATATTGACCTACTACGTTTCCTTCTCTCCCGTATCCTACTACCGAGTTCCAGTCACCCATGACTATTAAATTTTCGTCTCCCTTCACTATCTGAATAATTTCTTTTAACACATCATACATTTGATCAATTTCTTCATCATCTGCAGAGCTAGTTGGCATATAAACTTGTACTACTGTAGTAGGCGTGGCTTCGTGTCTATCTTGGCCACAATAATGCGTTCACTATGCTGTTTGTAGTAGCTTACCCGCACTCCTATTTTTTTATTCATTATTAAAACGACTCCTGCATTACCCCTTTTTGATTTTGTATTTATAGCCCTGTATTCACCTGACCAAAAGTCTTGTTCCTCCTGCCACCGAACTTCACTAATTCCCACTATATCTAACTTTAACCTATCGATTTCCCTTTCTAAATTTTCTAACCTACCTGCTCGATTAAGGGATCTGACGTTCCACGCTCCGAACCGTAGAACGCCAGTTTTCTTTCTCCTGATAACGACGTCCTCCTGAGTAGTCCCCGCCCGGAGATCCGAATGGGGGACTGTTTTACCTCCGGAATATTTTACCCAAGAGGACGCCATCATCATTATACCATACAGTAAAGCTTCATGCCCTCGGGAAAAATTGCGGCTGTAGTTTCCCCTTGCTTTCAGCCGTTCGCCGTACCAGTACAGCAAGGCCGTTTTGGCTAGTGTTACAAGGCCAGAGCAATCAATCATCCAGACTGTTGCCCCTGCAACTACTGAAAAGGCTGCTGCCCTCTTCAGGAACCACACGTTTGTCTGGCCTCTCAACAGATAACCCTCCGTTGTAGTTGCACCTACGGTACTGCTGTCTGTATCGCTGAGGCACGCAAGCCTCCCCACCAACGACAAGGTCCATGGTTCTTGGGGGCCTACAAAATTATTCCTGACGAATAAAACTCAAACGCAATCTGACCGCTCAAATAATCGTCCGCGACATCCAGTTCCAATAAATTATACAATTATCAACAATCTTACATTTCCTCGGCGGACACACGTCCAGACCGACCGCTCACGCTAACACTTCAAACCTCTAACCTTCATCACTGCTAACTATTAACATCCAACATCCATCACTGCTGGCTGTTCATCTCCAAACTAACATCTCTGCTGGCTGTTCACCTCCAACCGCGAGTCCGACCAACCACAGAGTCTCTTACAGAGGGCTCCAGCTCTGCCAGAGTTATTAATGCAGTCTATCGCGCTGCCAACATACACACATATAAACAGGCTACTTACATTGCCCCCCTGATCCTCTCAAAAATTTTTATAAAATGTTTTGGAGAGTGTCCAAGACTAATGTGTTAAAATTTTTTTATAGTAACACTATCAAATAGATCAGATGCACCCGGTTAGTAATTTACTGTTGGTCAATAATGCCAAAATTGCCCTCATAGTCCCTAAACACAGTCCTAAGTAGTGTTTTCCTCTCAACGGAAACACACACTCTTGACATGAAGATTGGTAATGGGCCACAACAGAGCATACCACAGCAGAGTCACTCGAAGTCTTGAAGAATATTGGTAGAATTGGTAGGCCACCAGAGAGCAGATGCACAGTATTCCTTGTAGAGATTGTGGTAGTAATGGGCCATCAAAGGTGGAGAACCACTGCAGTCCTTGTAGAAATTAGGGTAGTAGTGAGCCAACAAAGGTGTAGACCACTGTAGTTCTTGTAGAGATGGCCAGCAGCCATCCGATGCGACTGTACGGGTGGACAATCACAACAGAAGAGTCTTGAGGATGATATAGCAAGTCCATGAGCCACCACTTGTGACTCGCGGTTGGAGGTGAACAGCCAGCAGCGATGTCAGTTTGGAGGTGAATAGCCAGCAGTGATGGAGATTGGAAATTAATAGTTAGCAGTGATGGAGGTTAGAGGTCTGAAGTGTTAGCGCAAGCGGACGGTCTGGACGTGTCCGTCATAGAGATTTAAAATTTTTGACGATTGTATAATTTTTTTGGTCTGTATGTCGCGGACGATTATATAATTTTTGAACTGGTTGTCACATGATTAAGGTAAAATCTGCTAAATACATTGTTTGCTCTGCAACAAAATCTTTCCTTTGCTAACCACAGGCCTATTAGTAGTTAGAGCCTATAGTAGTTAGAATCTTTTATTTAGCTGGCTGTATTGGTGTCTGCTGTATCGCTGTGGTTCGTGTAATGAAGATGACTTATTAAATGTATGGGTTATTGTTAGGCTTTCTTCTAAACCAGGGCCATTCTTTTGTGTTAACTATTTGCAGTCAGACTGCTTTGTGCTTGTATATTGTGGGTAATAAATGAATAGAATAACTTTGAGCTGTTTTTGTCAGGGAGAATTCTGTGGGTCAGTGCTGAAATGATAAAAATATAGCAGAGTGATCGTACGTTCAATTTCACCCAGCAGTTTCAGAATAAAATTAAGAAGTTTCACTTTCCCAGATATTTCAGTCCAAGTAAGAGTTAAATAAAGGATTGTCACTAGTTACAAGAGTGGAGACTAAAAAGTTTCTATCGATCGTTTTACTTTTATGCGTAACTATTAATAAGTGTTCGATTTCGTATGAAGTGTAGGACCTAGTTTAACACATACGTCATAATCAACACAGTGATAAAACAGAAATGATTTAGGGACAGGTGTAACACAAGACTTTAAGGTCATATTAAAAAAAATGCACTTGACTAACTTCATCCAAATCATTTCTTTCTCTGCTAGGTCCACTTTAGCAGGTCAGGTATAACCAGTTGTACTAAAGCAAACAATATTGAAAATATACAAAAGAAATATTATATTTATAATACGGAAAAAAGCACAGAAGTGTGACAGAACTGCGTGAAGTAGAATAAATTATGTATTCCTCACACTTGTAGAAACAACTGTAACTACAGTTTTTTCGATTGCTTTCAATTAACTACATTTTATTGTTTATTTCTACGTTGAACTAGTGAAGCTTAATGTAGCACATTTTTGTGATAGATTGCCATGTGGCCTCATAAAGAAAGAAAAAGCTAACTGAAGAAAGAAATTTGTTATAAGTCTTTACGAGGACTAGTTGGTATTGGCTGCGGTATCGTATCCAGTACCAGTTTGTGAATAGAGTGTACAGTAGAGGAAAAACACGACAAGCATTAAATTGATTCATGAGGAACTATAGTTGAGCAGTCACTATTTTAGGGAACGCTGAAGTACGTATTTTCGTGGTTAGCAAAGCGAAAGGAGGTTTTACGAATCAACCATTTACGTTTAAGTTGCGAATTCTATGCCGATGTGTCTATGCATTACATAGGGGACGATAATAACTTTTGCGCTGGGAGACAGGAAGCGTAAATTAACGTCGTCGGAAGACGCCAGTGTATAAAACCACTGCGTAACTTGCGTTTCAAGTGGATACATTTAGAAGCCACATTACTGCAGCTTACAGCGGAATCGCGGTGAGAGCTCTTTTCACGGTTTACGTGAGCTAACAAGCTGTGCTGCACGAGGACGTAGTTGAGTTTCCCTCTGACTGTTTGCAGTTAGCTTAATGCTAATGCACAGATGCAGTGTTGACACAGTTACGACAGAGAAGACTATATTCTCGTTTCAGAATTAGCATTTGTGTGACTGAAGGAGTATATCAGTGCAATTTAATTCATACCGTATTGGCTGTATGTTTAAATAGATACATACGAGTATGTTTATAATATATATGTTAATCATAAAAGGCTGAATTGGTAAATCTGACAAACTTTTAGGAAAATGGGTTTATAATATCTGTTGACAAGTTTAGAGTTGCTGAAGACAACGATCAGATTGCAGAAAAGAATCTGACCCAGGGCAGATTCGGTAAACTAAGCAGGGCAGACTGACGTGTGTAAAAAGGAAAGCTTATAATTGCAGAATATTAGACGTTTTGACTTGTTTCGTTTAGGAATGGATTTTTAATGCAAAAACCACTGAGGTAAATGACGGGAAGATTCCTTTTGAAAGGAGACAGCTGACGTCCTTCCCTATCCTACTGCAAGCTGTGTTTCTTCTTCAGCTATAAGGACATCATTATCTACAGGACCCTGATCTTCCTTCTTATCCTATCCTTTCCTGTCCTGTCCTGTTGTCCTGTTCTTTCCTTTCCTTTGCCATCTGGCCCTTTCCTTTTCTATTTCGTTCCTACTATTTCCTGTGCTTTCCATCCCATTCCTGTCCTAATACGTCCTTTGCTATCATTTCATTTTCTTTCCTTTCCCTTTTCTTTTTCTTCGGTATCCTCCTCCGTTCTCTCTCCTTTCCTTTCCTTTCATTTTTTATCCTTTCTCTCCCCTTTCTTTCCTTTCGTATCCCTTTCCGTTCTTTCTCATTTCCTTCCCTTTCGTATCATTTTCCGTTCTCTCTCCTTCCACATCGTATCCTTTTCTGTTCTCTCTCCTTTCCTTTCCTTTCCTTTTTCTTTCTCTCTTCTTTTCTTTTCCGTTCTATGTCTCTTTTCCTTTTGTATCCTTTACTGTTGTCTCTCCTTTCCTTTCCTTTTCTGTTCTCTCTCCTTTCCTTTCCTTTCGTATCTTTTTCCATTCTCTCTCCTTTCCTTTCCTTTTGTACCCTTTCCTGTTCTCTCTCATTTCCTTTCCTTTCGCATCCTATTCTGTTCTCTCTCCTTCCCTTTCCTTTCGTATTCTTTTCTGTTCTCTCTCATTTCCTTTCCTTTCGTATCCTTTTCTATTCTCTCTCGTTTCCTTTCCTTTCCTTTCTCGTTCTGCCTCTTTTTCCGTTCTCTGTCTCCTTTCCCTTCCTTTCCTTTCGTATCCTTTCCTGTTGTCCCTCCTTTCCTTTCCTTTTCTGATCTCTCTCCTTTCCTTTCTTTTCGTATGCTTTTCCGTTCTCTCTCCTTTCCTTTTCTTTCCTTTCCCATTCGCCCTCCTTTCCTTTTTCGTTCTCTGTCTCCTTTTCTTTCCTTTCCTTTCTTTTCCTTTCCTTTTTTTCCTTTCCTTTCCTTTCCTTTCCTTTCCTTTCCTTTCCTTTCCTTTCCTTTCCTTTCCTTTCCTTTCTTTTTCCTTCCTTTTCCATTCCTTTCCTTTCCTTTCCTTTCCTTTCCTTTCCTTTTTCCTTTCCTTTCCTTTCCTTTCCTTTCCTTTCCTTTCCTTTCCTTTCCTTTCCTTTCCTTTCCTTTCCTTTCCTTTCCTTTCCTTTCCTTTCCTTTCCTTTCCTTTCCTTTCCTTTCCTTTCCTTTCCTTTTTCCCAATCTCCATCCTTTCCTTTTTAGTTCTCTGTCTCCTTTCCTTCCTTTTCGTATCATTTCCTGTTTTCTCTTCTTTCCTTTCATTTTCTGTTCTCTCTCCTTTCCTTTCGTGTCCTTTTCCGTTCTCTCTTCTTTCCTTTCCTTTCGAGGCCTATAAGTTTCTTTCCTGTGGTTTCAAATGGTTCAAATGGCTCTGAGCACTATGTGACTTAACATCTGAGGTCATCAGTCCCCTAGACTTAGAGCTACTTAAACCTAAATAACCTAAGGACATCACACACATCCATGCCCGAGGCAGGATCCGAACTTGCGACCGTAGCAGCAGCGCCGCTCCGGACTGAAGCGCTTAGAACCACTCGACCACAGCGGACGGCTCCTATCGTTTCCTTTCCTTATTTATCCTTTCAATTTCTGTCGTTCCGTTTCCTTTCCTTTCCTTCCGTCGGAAGCAGCTCAGACCATCTCCATGATCTGTAGCAGCTGTTGAGCGATCACGTATCAGAATGACTTGCCAGTTCTTTCGGTGTCGCTGTCCTTGCCACATCGGATCACCACTATCGTCATTGCGAAATGGTGTGCAGTCATTGTTTAGACGCTTCTTCAACCCCACGTGTAAGTCATGAATGGGGTAAGATATTCCAATGATCGCATGCGGCTATGAGCAGCAAGTCGAGATCCAATAGGCAAAACGTCAATTACCAAGAACTGCTGTCAGTCATGCATACTTCCCTGAACATAACCGTGCTTATTGTACAACGCACTTGATGCTGCTTCCTTATGCCCAGTCACATGCTAAGTGTGACATACAGTTAATTGTAAACTATATTCTCTTCTTCTAGTGTCCACACAAGTGCCAATGGATGCACGACAGGAATAAGAAACGCATGTGTGCCTCAATGGTGACGTGTAAGTCATTCGATTGGATGCCGCTTCGGCGACCTGCGTATCCGTAACCTAATCCAGCTATCCAACAGGGATACGGTTGCTGCCGAGCGGTTCTAGGCGCTACAGTCTGGAACCGCGCGACCGCTACGGTCGCAGGTTCGAATCCTGCCTTGGGCATGGATGTGTGTGCTGTCCTTTGGTTAGTTAGGTTTAAGTAGTTCTAAGTTCTAGGGGACTGATGACCTCAGAAGTTAAGTCCCACAGTGCTCAGAGCCATTTGAACCATTTTTTGATACGGTTGCCTACAGTTTAATGGGGAATCCGAACCACATGTCATTGCTGGTGACTGCTCGTACAATTGATGAGTGAAGTGGTCCGGTTGGGATTTGGTTCCGTGATCTTTCAGTTCCCAGGCACCTCCTATACTGCAAGACCATGAGGCCTGGCATAAAAATTACTTATGATGCCTAAGTGGAACAGCTGAAACAGGTTTGGTGAAAAACTAAATAAACACTCAGGTGCAACAGGGAGAAAATACTTACTCTTATCTACGTGATAAACATAATTAACGCTAGGATGTATATAACCAGCTATCCTTCGGTCACTGTCGATATGCTACGTGTCGACTATCCGGCAGATAAACAGAGTAAGAGAATGGAAATATTAAAATTTGTTTAATAGCAATGATATATGAAGACACCGAATCCGCCCAAATAGTCATGTCTTTTATACTTTCACCCACTGATTGCCCGGTGATTATTTGTCATTTTTGGTGCCTCTCTTTTCTTGTGAAATTGCTTCCTTTTTGCTGAATCAGGTAGTGAAACACGGATTGTGGGAAAGCGGGAACACAAGAGAGTCGAAGCATTTGAGATGTGGTGCTACAGACGAATGTTAAAAATTAGATGGAGTGATAAGGTAAGGAATGAGAAGGTTATGCGCAGAATCGGTGAGGAAAGGAATATGTAGAAAACACTGACAAGGAGAAGGGACAGGATGATAGGTCGTCTGTTAAGATATCAGGGAATGACTTCCATGGTGCTAGAGGAAGCCGTAGAGGGCAAAAACTGGAGAAAAACAGAGATAGGAATACATCCAGCAAATAATTGAGGACGTAGGTTACAAGTGCTACTCTGGGATGAAGAGATTGGCACAGAAGAGGAATTCGTGACAGGTCCCATTAAACCATTCAGAAAACTGACGATTCAATAATAATAATCTGACTCATATCGTATGTTTGCGTTTCTAAAATTCCGTAAAATTTACGTTTTTATATGACTGAGCTGAGAAACCAATAATTTCCCGGTTATTCATTTTTATATGACTGAGTTGAGAAATCAGTCATTTCCCGAGTATTCATATTGCCAACTTTCTATTAGAAGCGAAAACAAACATTGAACGGTCTTTGCAGTGACGTACCAAAAAAAATTTCATTTCCATGTACTCGTGAAAATACCTTTGAAGTTATGAAACCATCGTATAAAGAAGTACACATAATGTGCAAATGTATAAGTACAGAATTTAAATTATTAAATGTGATCACGGACAGCGCAGGTGCCTCGCTTGTCTCCAACGCGATTTTATAAACATCTCTACGGAACGCCGTTTCATAGCTCTATAGACGCTTATGGTTTTCGCCAACAGCCATTTGCGCAGTCAAAGGCGCTGCTAGGTGTTAGGGATTTCCTTAAGCTGACTCGACTATTATAGTGTCTCAGTAGTACAGAACAATTATATTAAAATTTCATGCATCGTGTGACATTTTTTCACGTATCTCAGTGTTTATGACATCATATATGAAATCTGGTTTCGCAGGACAGAGAGGATCAGGTTATGGAAAGGGCCCAAGATCAGTTACTGTTAGTTACACAAGAACACACAACTCTATTCCCCGAAAACACAATGCACATTTTTCTCTTTAAAAGAACAAGGATCAATTCACGTCTGAGGGCCGAAGTAACTTCTCAATAATAAGGTTTACATAATTCCTTTTAAAACACAAGGATTTAGAGAAACGGCTGAAGCCCTTACTTAAGTAAAATTAAAATATCTTCTCGGCTAAAGGCCCGAATAATATTTCAAAACGACAAAGGAAATTCTTTAAAAGGTAAGCATTTTCCAATTTCGGCTAAAAGCCATATTAACGAAAATTTGAATTAATCCCTCGGCTGAAAGCCCAATAATACACTCCTGGAAATTGAAATAAGAACACCGTGAATTCATTGTCCCAGGAAGGGGAAACTTTATTGACACATTCCTGGGGTCAGATACATCACATGATCACACTGACAGAACCACAGGCACATAGACACAGGCAACAGAGCATGCACAATGTCGGCACTAGTACAGTGTATATCCACCTTTCGCAGCAATGCAGACTGCTATTCTCCCATGGAGACGATCGTAGAGATGCTGGATGTAGTCCTGTGGAACGGCTTGCCATGCCATTTCCACCTGGCGCCTCAGTTGGACCAGCGTTCGTGCTGGACGTGCAGACCGCGTGAGACGACGCTTCATCCAGTCCCAAACATGCTCAATGGGGGACAGATCCGGAGATCTTGCTGGCGAGGGTAGTTGACTTACACCTTCTAGAGCACGTTGGGTGGCACGGGATACATGCGGACGTTCATTGTCCTGTTGGAACAGCAAGTTCCCTTGCCGGTCTAGGAATGGTAGAACGATGGGTTCGGTGACGGTTTGGATGTACCGTGCACTATTCAGTGTCCCCTCGACGATCACCCGTGGTGTACGGCCAGTGTAGGAGATCGCTCCCCACACCATGATGGTGGGTGTTGGCCCTGTGTCCCTCGGTCGTATGCAGTCCTGATTGTGGCGCTCACCTGCACGGCGCCAAACACGCATACGACCATCATTGGCACCAAGGCAGAAGCGACTCTCATCGCTGAAGACGACACGTCTCCATTCGTCCCTCCATTCACGCCTGTCGCGACACCACTGGAGGCGGGCTGCACGATGTTGGGACGTGAGCGGAAGACGGCCTAACGGTGTGCGGGACCGTAGCCCAGCTTCATGGAGACGGTTGCGAATGGTCCTCGCCGATACCCCAGGAGCAACAGTGTCCCTAATTTGCTGCGAAGTGGCGGTGCGGTCCCCTACGGCACTGCGTAGGATCCTACGGTCTTGGTGTGCATCCGTGCGTCGCTGCGGTCCGGTCCCAGGTCGACGGGCACGTGCACCTTCCGCCGACCACTGGCGACAACATCGATGTACTGGGGAGACCTCACGCCCCACGTGTTGAGCAATTCGGCCTCCCGCATGCCCACTATACGCCCTCGCTCAAAGTCCGTCAACTGCACATACGGTTCACGTCCACGCTGTCGCGGCATGCTACCAGTGTTAAAGACTGCGATGGAGCTCCGTATGCCACGGCAAACTGGCTGACACTGACGGCGGCGGTGCACAAATGCTGCGCAGCTAGCGCCATTCGACGGCCAACACCGCGGTTCCTGCGTGTGATCATTGCCGTGCGTGTGAACATTGCTTGTACAGCCCTCTCGCAGTGTCCGGAGCAAGTATGGTGGGTCTGACACACCGGTGTCAATGTGTTCTTTTTTCCATTTCCAGGAGTGTATTTCAAGATAATAAAAAGCAACCTTCAAAGACAAGCATTTACACAATACAACAGGAAACCATCTTGAGAAAACTTGAAATATCTTAACGGCTGAAGGCCCAAACAATTATTGAAAATAATGAAAGACAAACCTAAAGATAAGCATTTACACAGTACGGTTGAAGGCCACTTTAAGAATTCAAGATAATCAAAGAGATACCTTGCAGACAGAAATTTACGCATCACGGCTGAAAGCCACAAATTTTAAAATAAGCGCGACTGAAGGCCTAAATACAGAGCAAACAAGAATTTTAAATAAAACACGGGTGAAGGCCTAATCTTAAAATACTTCACATAAGGCTCGGCTGAAGGCCATATACTGAACATAGAACAGACAATATTAATACATAGCTGAAGGCCTGGCGCAGTTCCTGTGACAAAATAAAATCACAATCACAAACAACAGAACAGTGGTGCTCCGAAGTGTTCCAAGGGTCGGCCTCTGGAGGAAACTCTAACAACAGTTTAGGTGAGACAGGCAGCCAAGCGTAACACTAAATAATCGTGCGGCAGCACGACCTAGGGACGGCTCAAGAACCAACCAACAACCTAATCAATAGCCTTCCACCCAACCAACGGCATGACAACCGAAAATATCCTCGAGATCGCAGTAGCACTACGTCTTGATAATTGGTACCTAAACACAGTCAAGGGCACAATAACCTCTCTGTGGAACAACAAGGACTAATGACAAATAGACATACCGAGTTTCCAAAAGCTGTAGGCGACCAAATACACATCGTCCGATGAGACGACCGACCGAACGACCAACCAAGGTCGTCCCTACTCAAATTACGTGTGTCAGCAACGGTATTTTTTTCGGTATTGTTCGTTGCGTTTGGTCTGGGAGGACGTCAGAAGACACCCGTTCAAGTTGATCGTTGATTCCTTAACTCAGGTTTTTTTTTTTTTTTTTTTTTTTGTTTTTTTACAGAGGGCGAGTAGCTGAGCTACCGTGCCGGCTTGGTCGGGCGAGTCTTGGCTGTCCAGAGCTCAGAGGAGCTGCAACCCGATTCAACTCGATGTCCGTTCGGTACTCGGAAACACGGCGACCCGCGCACATTGGCTCGGACCCAACCATGCAGAGGTAACTCTTGCCCGACATCTCTGCACGAGGAAGGAACCGACCCACGTCTGGCAAGATGACTAACTCACGAGGCCCAGAAACGGTCAAATGACCAAATACACGTCGCCCAATGAGAAGACTAAACGAACGACCAACCACGGGCGTTCCCAGTCTCCTTTCGTGGAACCGACCCCGGCAAGACGACCAACTGACGAGGCCCAGAAACGGCCAAATGACCAAATACACGTCGCCCAATGAGACGACCAACCGAACGACCAACCACGGGCGTCCCCTCTCCAGTCTCCCTCCGTCGGACAGTACATGTGTGTCGCCAGCGGTCGGCGAGTACTGGCTGTCCGCACCTCACTGGCGCTCCGTCCCAACTGAACTCCGCCGGCCGCGATGGTCTAGCGGTTCTAGGCGCTCAGTCCGGAACCGCGCGACTGCTACGGTCGCAGGTTCGAATCCTGCCTCGGGCATGGATGTGCGAGATGTCCTTAGGTTAAGTTAGGTTTAAGTAGTTCTAAGTTCTAGGGGACTGATGACCACAGATGTTAAGTCCCATAGCGCTCAGAGCCATTTGAACCATTTGCACCAACTGAACTCCCGACAGACGACGACCCGGAAATACTGACGGTCGCTCCAGAGGTAGTCCGCCAGTGCAGTTATCAATAAGCGCTGCTGCTACCACTCACGGGCAAGCAAACCAGCAACTTAGTGACGCCAGTAAGTCGAATTAAAATAAAACGAGGCGACAGAACCATAAAAACAAGATGACGAGCAATAAACTGCATGATCGCGAGCCGCGCACGGCTCAATATCTTTTGAACTATGGTCGCAATAATATACTTGTAGAGGTACATTTAGCAGCAAATGTGGATGCTGTCAGCGAAATATGTTGCGAATAGAGTCAGAATTAACGAATCGATCAATTTAAACGTCACGCACAATGTGGCAGTATTTCCTGTATCTCAGAGTTTAAGACGTTATACCTCATGAACGATGGTCGGTAGGTGGTTCTTAACCACACAGCGTTTCCTGCCTGACGGCAAAGGATACGTGTACCAAATTTGGCTGAAATCAGTCTGGCTGTTTAGGAGGAGACGTGGAACATGCGTACACACCACTCATATGCTCGAGCGCGCGCGCGCGCGAGCACACACACGCACACACACACACACACACACACACACACATACAAAGACACACACACACATTTTGTAACATGTATAGGTATCAAGATCTAGCGCATTATCTTCCAGACAGCGTCCTCTTCAGTATGGCATTTCCAGTAATTTGGGCCAGTAGTTTGTTTGTTCTCAGTCACGAGATGCCTGGTCAGGGAGACGTGGAGCTAGCTAGACTCGGCGGCGACGGACGGCAAACTGCGCAGCGTGGGGCGGGTTGCCTCTGGCGCCGGAGAGGCGGCGTGAGAGAAGCGTGGGTGGCCCTGAGCCTGAGACACGGGGAGGGGGTGTGGGGATTTACGCGAGCAATACACGCGCCGAGCCGGCTCGGATTAAAGCCGCCACTTCGCAGCTCCGCCGCTGACTTTATTACACGTTCCGCTCCCCCGGCGCCCAAGGGGAGCGATCCGTGCGGCGGGGAAGAAGTCGTGCACGCCGGGATCGATCCCACGTATCTGATAGGCTGCCGAGACGTCACCGAGTGGTATCCCAACACTCCAGCTCCCACCTCGAGTAGCAGACCCTCGACAGCGAGGTCCTAACGGCGCTAAGAGTACCACTCTATTTGTAAAGAACAGGAAAAGCCTTCGGTGACTAACCTCAGAACGTAATCTTACTTGGACACTACTCTCTTTGGAGTGCTGTTGGTGGTGTAGGACTGGTCCAAGGCGGTCAAGCGACTAGAATTGTAGATGGTGTAGCACAGCTGTGTTTGACAATGATGTTGAAATGGATCTGCAGTTTATTTCTTTTTCTCTAATGGATAAATGTGTTTTCTGATTACAAGTTGAATATGGGAAGTCTTCAGATTCTTTTGTTTGTTTTATCTGCGTTTGTAATATTAACTGCGAAGTGAAGAGTTGCTAAGTAAATCATAGGCATGAAACCACAGAGCGCGAGGTCAGGAGTAACAGTTGAGCAGCAATACAGGGTGATGGAGAGTTAGCCTGTGTGTGTGTGTGTGTGTGTGTGTGTGTGTGTGTGTGTGTGTGTGTCTGTGTGCGACAGTATTGCGAGACGAGTGTTGTTGATGCGAGGTGCAAAACTTTGGTGAGACACCGAATCGTAGAACTTAACGAGTGACGATTGGGATTATGCTGGCGGTGCAAATGAAAGTCCAGGTCATAAAATATTATAGTTGGAGTATACCTAAATAGACTGTGTCTCAACCATTTCTGGCCGGCCGGTGCGGCCGTGCGGTTACAGGCGCTTCAGTCTGGAACCGCGTGACCGCTGCGGTCGCAGGTTCGAATCCTGCCTCGGGCATGGAAGTGTGTGATGTCCTTAGGTTAGTTAGGTTTAATTAGTTCTAAGTTCTACGCGACTGATGACCTCAGAAGTTAAGTTGCATAGTGCTCGGTGCCATTTCAACCATTTCTGCGATGATTTTGCGAGTAGACATTATCACGCAGGCTATGTTTGCATAGTACTTACGAGAGTCATGTTACCGCACTGTCACGAGTAATAACTCGGTTGTTGAAGATTACAGTCATAAGTGAACAGATGTATAGTCTAATCTTACAGACTTTGCAGGACCAATAACAGAATTGTGTGTGAATTACATAATTTCGTGTCTAGGTCGAATCATATTTTCCACATATACTCATTCGGAAGTGAAACGAGTTCTTCTTGGGGTAAATTTTCGGAGATCAACTCGGTTTTGTTATTTCTAACAAAACCTCGCATAAATACACGGTCTATAACATCACGAAGTACAACCCCGTGAACAGTTTACTTCACACATGGAGAAGGTTGCCATGATTTGGCAGTGTTTCACACGCCTGCTTCACAGCACCGGCTCCTGCTGTCACCAAGTAGTAAAAAACGGTCTGTCAGAAGAAGGAAACTCGTCATGCGACTCTCTACCGCTGACGCAAGTTACGACAGTGAAATGATGTTTTGTGCGAGACGGTTGTATAGAATCAGCACTGTAATGGTAACGTGGGACGACATGCAAACGTCACAGAGTGGCAGAAGGGAGCCATGAAGCTTGGATTTGCTCATCAGCTCACTGTGAATGAAGTTGCCCCAGTTCGGCATATTTACATGAACTGTCCGTTCTGCAACAGGGCATGAGGAGATCGATTGTAAAAAGGTCCAGCTATACTGCACTGTTGGAAGGTTGTTTACTTGAACTGTAATGAGATGTGGTGTACCAAGTACAGTTGTTATTTTAATTATTACGAGCCACATTACTATCATCTCACTGAAGGGCGCTTGTAAATTAAAAGTCGATTCATATAGAATTACTACCTTAGGACCCAAATTATTTAACGCCTTTGTAGTAAATAGCTATGTTTTTCGAAAATATCTAAGTCACGTACTCATACGTACCACAAATAACAAATGTTTTATTTCACCATGACAATGTAACAGTGACTGCACCTATTTTGATTTTGCCTGACATAAATTTTTTTTATTTATTTTTTGTGGCTTTGCTGTGTTATTCAGTTCGTCTTGGAAATGTGCTATGTCCGCAATCGTTTCTGGTTACGAGAGAAGAATTTATGCTGTTGAAGTGTTAGAGACCAAGTTGTCTTCTTCGTATTATTCTGTATCCCAGAGTACAACTTTCTGTTTTGGAGTGATACATGGCAGTAAATTAAGAGCATTTCCTTACATTATGTACAATATCTCTTATTACCTACAATTACGCTGAAAATTGTCTTTGTTCACTTATAAGTAGTTTTGCATACACGATTACCTTCAGAAAAGCTTTTATACTGCCTTCCAGGAAGAAGTGTTAGCCGTGAGAACTAAACAGGTGTTTGCAATATCTTCAGATATTCTTGTTAGCTACCTCACTCCCTCTTCAACAAAGAAAAAGTGATGCTCATCATTATTCATTTCAAGGTTATTTGGGAAACAAGTTCATGTCTGCATCGCCGTGAGTTTTTCCTCTCATCTCCATTTCTCTTTACGACTAGAGCAGCTGTAATCGACATAATTCCTGTTAGTAGAAGAAATAGATTGTAGGCGTTCCTCTGCTCTTTGTAATGTTTCCTCCGCCTTAAGTGTGAAGTATAGTGAGCACTTGTTTTGCCGCGTGACAATTATTGTCGGCACGATTAACTGTCTCACGTACCATAACAAGACCGTAATTTCCTGAAGGAGCGTAAACAATACAGTGACTCTTTGTTAGTTATTACAGTTACCATACCGAAAAGTTTTTTTGTGTCCCTAATTACTGTATGAAAGGAATTAGAAGCTCCAAACATCTTCTTTACAATGAAAATACAGGGTGTTTATAAATGAATAAGGGGTTTAAACGCTTTATAATATTTATTATATTAAACTTACAGTTATAAATGATATGTCAAATGAAAGGCCAACTCAAACAGGTTTACCAAGAACCTTATAAATGTTCAATGTGAGCACCATTTGTCACACGGCACACATCAAGTCTATAGCCGAAGCGCTGGATAGGCCGCGAGGGGCCCAATGACAGGGCTTGCTTTGCATGGCCTCCACGTTCACCCGACCTAACGCCATGCGATTTTTTTCCTTTGAGGCTTCATCAAGGATTGTGTG
This sequence comes from Schistocerca serialis cubense, assembly GCF_023864345.2. NCBI lineage: Eukaryota > Metazoa > Arthropoda > Insecta > Orthoptera > Acrididae > Schistocerca > Schistocerca serialis. Next base: position 1,229,745,917 of record NC_064638.1, on the reverse strand, counting down.
TACGTACTTCGGCTACGAGCAGACCTCCTTGAATTAAGAAACCGGATTGAAGCAGCTGTTGCTACAATCACTGAAGATACACTTATCAACGTTTGGGAAGAACTCGGCTATAGACATGATGTGTGCCCAGTGACAAATGGTGCTCACATTGAACATTTATAAAGTTCTTGGTAAAACTGTTTGAGTTGCTCTTTCATTTGGCATATCATTTATAACTGTAAGTTTAATATAATAAATATTATAATGCGTTAAAACACCGATATTCATTTATAAACACCCTGTAGTTTAGAAATGTTTCTAATGGTCCTGACTATGGTGTATGAGCTTCCGCATGGTCTTATACGCAATGTCAGTTCTCCAGCGAGGCACATCAATTAGAGACATAACCGTCATATAAAGCCACATGATACTGATTCATTTTGGCCTCCATGCGTGGTTAATTTGACTAACAGTGTACTGGGAACATTTGCTAGGAAGTTAAGCTGGCGTTTTTCTGACCGGGAAGGTGTTCATCCAGCGTGGCCTTTGAGTCTTTTTTGTCAGCAGAAGGCAGTCACTGAATCTAATTAGGAGGGCGAATGTTCGCTGGGAATTCGCCAGTTTCGTCGAAGTAAGGCTGCGGCCTGCTTCGCACATTTTTTGGCAGTGCTGGTACCTCTCAGAGCCCTGATCAGAAGTTGCCACGTTACCACTGCCATCGCTAAAGATAACTGAGCACAATATTTTTGCCTATTCTGTTCCAACATCAAAGGAAGAGACGTCCAGAAGACATCTGAAGAATGTGTTAACGTCCACTGCTTTTGCTCCGGAATTTTGTGTACCCAATGTAATTTAGTCGCCCCGTCACTGAATTTGCCACTAAGAAGCCTACCAATCGAAGGACCACTACTCGATGCCTGTACAAACTACTTACTTGTTAAGGTAGGTTTTGTACGCCAAGAGCGGGACATTCCTGCGGCTCTCTCTCTCTCTTTTTTTTTTTTTTTTTGTTTCATGAAATAACCGATATTCTTACCTGTCACGTTGGTAACAGTACTGAGTTGTCCCTACCACATAGAGGATTTTTCCACTAAAGATTGTGAAAATAGATTTATATTTCGGGATCATTCGTTCACCAATCGGACGGCGTTTGGTGCTGCTGGATGCACGGTTTTCTCATTTCGATGAAACGGAATGAAACGCCCTGCTTAAGTCCGCAGGAGAGAACAGGTAGTTGGAATTGTGGAAAGGGGCCAAAAGGGGGCTGTCAGTTACACTCAAACACATATAACTTTATTTAGTTGTCCAAACAATACGGCAAAAATTTTTGAACTTAGTTATCGGCTGAATAGGCCACACTATCTTGCGTGTTAAGGGCACAACCACATAAATTTAAAAACGGCTGAAAGCCATTAACTAAAAATTCAGACTCAAAACAGAATATTTAGAAGGCAGAAGGCCTCACGTAAGTAAGTTCTATAACTTGGATGAACGCCCAACAAATCTAAAACTTTAAAAGCAAAAAAGTTTAATTTAAAGACGGCGGAAGGCCCATGATTTAAGACTGCAGGTAAAATAAATTAAAAAAAAAACACACGGCAGAAGGCCTTATCTTCGATTAGGCGCTGAAGGCCCCACATAGTCTGATAATTGAAGACAAGCACTTTAATTTAAAAACGGCTGAAGGCCGATTACTTAAAACAACTAAAATAATTTTTAGTCGGGATAAGGCCCAAAGCTTTATCTTTAACCAATATTTTACACAGGCTGAAGGTCCAAACAATCTAAGATTTAACAAGTAAGGAATTTATAATTTAAAGCGGCTGAAGGCCCATTATTGAAAAACACAACTAAAATAAAATTTCAAAAGGCAGCAGACCCAAAGCTTTATCCAAAAAATATTTTAAAAGAGAATGAAGGCCTAAACAATGCAAGACTTGACAAGTAAGGAACTTTCAGTTTTAAAGTGGCTGAAGGCCCATTATTTAAAACCCAACTAAAAGCATACAAATTCAAACTGGCGGCTACAAGCCTTAAAATACACAATCAAACGCCAATAAGAAAAGGCAGTACAGCCAGCGGCGCTCAGAAGTTTCCGGGGATCGGTCTGCACTTGAAATATTAACGTTCGCTTAGGGGAGATAGGTAGTCGGCCCAGCTATATACGATCCGCCGGCAACCCAACCAAGACGCAGTCAACGGACCCTCCGACAAGACAACTTGCTTTCCACTCGACCAGTACACAAGGAACTCCAAAACAAACCACAACCAAGTATGCATAAGCTGTGAATACTACACACACGTGTTGGACAGCGACAACACGGTGAGGAAGGACACTGCCTGAATTTTACGTCAGTGGCCAGGGCAGGTATCCGGAACGCTAATGTCCACAATGCAGAAAATTCCACTGGTGCACTTGGACTTCAAATAACCAAAATACAGTTAAACTCCACCGGATGGTGGCCGAACTTTCGCCAACTCGACCACTCGCTGTTGCTCACGGGAATACTCCCAACAGCCAACCATGAAAACCAACGGCACAATGTGAACAGACTCGCTTCGGTAATTAAATCACGACTCAACTTTAATGTCCTGGGTCGGTGAGCCACGAACCCCATAGCAATCGGAACAGCTTCCACACACTCCGACACTGCGTAGAGACCACCATTGGACCCGGCCCACTGCCCTGCGCGGAGATTTCCTGGCTGATCCACACCACCCGACCGAACCCTCAGAGTCAGTACGCCGACAACATTTAAAATAACTTGTCAATAAAAATCACACAAACTATACAAATTTCCACGAACACTTGCACGGAGAACTAGACAATGCTAACGGCAGTGACAGTGCAGTAACAAGGACGAATCACGAGTCAGCACGAGCAGCCAACCCATGAACGATCGCCGGCCAAGACACACGTCGTCCGACCAGACGACCGACCGACGACCAACCAAGGTGGTCCGCACTCAAGTGATATGTACCGACAACCGTCGGGAGAGTCATGGCTGTCCGGTCCTCGCTGCAGCCGCGCCCCGACTAACTTCTGCCGCGTCCTAACTCAAACACTGCCATGTCCGAACTCCACTGCTAGCGCATTCCAGCTGACTAGCAGAGCCGAACTAAGAACACGCGACAGCCGGGAAGTAATAGCAGTCAGCAAAGATAATACGCCAGGTCTTATATCGATAAACGCCGCTGCTTCCACTCACGGGCTGGCAAGGCGGCAACTCAGTGACCCCAGTAATTGAAATTAACATAACGAGGTGGCAGTACAGTAAAAACAAGATGTCAAATGAAATATGGCACGAACACGAGCCACGCACGGCTCATGTAAGTGTCATAATTGTGACAGTGTGATTAGTATTCTCAATAACTCGTTGCTTGTTTACTTTGTCACACAACTTGCGTTTTTCAATTTGGTTATAATTTGTGCCACTTGTATCGTTAACTTTGATTTAGCGATGAACCCAGATGAGCGAGAGTTCTTGCGCTTTCTCCAAGCCGTCTGCCACAGTTTTTGGTACCTCCTCATAATGTTAGCGACATTCTGTATTTTGATTTGAGCTTTAGAGAACTTTATTCTTTGTTATTTTTTATTGTGAGTTTTTGTAAGTCATTAGAGCAACTAAATACCTGTTAAATGGCGAGCGGTTCTACGCGCTACAGTTTGGAACGCCGCGACCGCTACGGTCGCAGGTTCGAATCCTGCCTCGGGTATGGATGTGTGTGATGTCCTTAGTTTAGTTAGGTTTAAGTAGTTCTAAGTTCTTGGAGGCTGATGACCTCAGAATTTAAGTCCCATAGTGCTCAGAGCCATTTGAACCATTTTATCTGTTAAATATCTGACTTCGATTCCAAGATCCTCTACATGGACCTACAACTTTTCCGTAGTTAAGCGATCCACTAATAATTAATATAACCTGGTACACACCTAAGCATGTTGTTATCACAATACCGCGTCCGCCCCGATAGCTAAGTGGTCAGCGTGACGGATTGCCGTCCTACGGGCCCGGGCTCGATTCCCCGCTGGTTTCGGGGATTTTCTCCGCTCAGGGACTGGGTGTTGTCTTCATCATCATTTCATCCCCATCCGGCGCGCAAGTCGCTCAATGTGGCGTCGAATGTAATGAGACCTGCACCAAGGTGGCCGGACCTGCCCCGTAAGGGACCTCCCGGCCAATGGCGCCAAACGCTCATTTCCATTTTCCATGACAATGGCGCCATTATCATTTTGCACAGTGGCTACACTCAGTAATCAGTTATATTAATAATTCAGAGGAAAGAGCGACCATTGCACTCACTCATCTTGCATGATCAAGGACTGATTTTACAGTGATTGTTGCGCTTATGCTCCTCGACTCTGATCCATAATTGGAACCAAATTACCAAAACGTAGATTATATTAAGTCATAACAGGGAAATGTGTCAGCCTCCCACTGAAAAAATCCAGCCACACATCAGTTGTATATTATTATCCATTAACTATGAACTGTTTGGTGGCAGACTGATGATGACATTGTGAATTGGTATTCTAGATCATTAGAAAAGTATTTTAAGTCACACACAGAACAAAGTCTAACAAAATCTTATCGAACACGTTCACCAAACCCAAAGAAATTCCGGTTATATGTAAAGACTCTCAGAACTCGTGGATGGGACAGAAATCGAAACTGATGGTAGTAAGACAAAACCAAAAAAAAACATTCTTTTGCAAAGGAAAATCCAGGAACACCACGCCAGACAAAGTCTCGCACCATTGAAAATTTCAGTGATAAAACTTTAGTATCAGTGGTCAATGCAAACAACAGAAATGGGTAAAATTGGCAAAGTATCAGTGCTCGACAGAATATCCATCAATTCTATAATGAATTTTAGTTTGCGTTAGCTTTTCTTTTGACCACACTACACCGCAGAAACCGCGAACAAAAAACTTTGCCCAGTAGTTGGAACAAAGCAGAAGTCACACGCGTTTACAAGGGTAGCACTATTGATTTACGAAACTACTAGCCATTCACATGAAGGTTCGTCTGTTGTAGAATCATAGAGCATATTCTGGCCTCAAACGTAACGAGGTATGTCTAACAGAATACCTTCTTCCATGCCAACCACCATGGATTCAGAAAACATCGATCATGCGAAACCCAACTGTCGCTTTTCTCAAATGATATCCTGAGAACCATGGGTCAATGCAGTGAAGCAGATGAAATATTTCTTCGCTTCCTGTACTGTAACGCACCAAAGACTATTAACGAAAGCATGAACATATAGGGCATTAAACAAAATTTGTGACTTAATTGAGGACGCAACATGTTACCTTGTATGGAATCAGTGATAGATTAGGTGTTCAGGCGTGCCACAGGGAAGAATGCTGGGACACTTGCTATTCATATTGTACATAATGAGATTTTCACTCTGCAGCGGAGAGTGCGCTAATATGAAACGGACACGAGATACTGGCAGAATTAAAACTGTGAGGAGGGGTCGTGAGTCGTGCTTGGGTAGCTCAGTTGGTAGAGCACTTGCCCGCGAAAGCCAAAGGTCCCGAGTACGAGTCTCGGTCCGGCACACAGTTTTAAGCTGCCAGGAAGTTTCATGTTGTACATGATTAATTTATCAGAAAATATTAATACACATTTTGCAAATCCAACTACCTGTAATGAAGTATACTGTCTAAAAGAAGCTGCACAAATATTCCGTTAAATCTTAATAAGATTTCCAAATGGTATAAAGTCTGGTAACTTTTTAGTGTTCGGAAACGTGTAATTTGGCGCTTCATAAAACGCAAAAATGTGATATCCTGTTACTACAACGTAAGTAAGCAGCAACTGGAGTCAGTCAACTTAGACAAGTACCTTAAAGTAGCAAAATGTTGGAATATGGAATGGAATGAACACATTGGCTCAGTCGTAAGTAAAGCATGTGGTAAATGTTGGCTTACTGGTAGGATACTGGGAAAACACTGTTAGCCCACAACTGAGACTGATAACAAAACAGTCGTGTGATACATTCTAGAATATTACTCAAGTGTATGGGACACATACCGAATAGTACCAACAGGAAATAATTAACGTTGAATGGTGCTTGTGTTTGTGTGAAAGCATCAATCACTCACTAACGTATTTACGCGAAAGCCCTGCTATTAAAGTGACTTCCAAAAGAGATTATAATGGACATGATAGGATTGTTAAAGTTATCTAACTCTTCACAATATCTCAAAGTAGATACATAGCACACGCTTTCATGTAATTGAGCTCAATGGATAATTAACAGCTTGCGTCTCTCATACAGAATATAAACAGTATAGAATTCGTAGGTAACCGAATTCATGAAAGCAGCAGGGGCAGCTAAATTGTGTTAGCTTCACGCGTGTAGCGATTCACAATGTAATAGTGCTGTTGTCCCGAGTATTCATTCATCTCTTCGTAGTGAATGTAATAGCTGAGTATCTGAATAAGAACCATTCAACACCACTAGCACTCCCACATTTCTGCATGTAAAGTGAATATGATTGCGGGTTGCGATGTTACCACACGTAGCGTCCTGACGTCCAGCAACACCTAACCCATGTCGTTTGCCTTATGTGATGGCACTGAGAGAGGTGGCGCAATGGTTAGTACACAAGACTTGTATTCGGGAGGACGACGCTTCAAATCCCTGTACCACAGTTCAGGTTTAGGCGTTCCATGATTTCCCTAAATCGCTAAAGGCAAATGCAAGGATGGTTCCCTTGAACGGACACCACCGATTTCCTTCAACATCGTTCCCTAATCGATACTTGTGCTCCGTCTTTAATGATCTCATTGTCTACGGGACTTCAAAACCTAATCGTCCTTCATTTTTAATTTGATAGCTGAAAATCACTATCTATCTTGCACAGATTATTTGCCAAAATATATCATCTGCTACGAATCGTGCTTTATGATGCATGACTTCAACAGAGTAACTTTCCTTTCAGCCACTATTCGCCTAACTTTCGGTCAACAACTTGATGGCGCCCTATGAAAAGTGCATGTAAACGAAAGATGAAAAAAGAAAATGATCGAGCTGGAAATGACTGTGTGACATGTGCTGTTACAAAGAACATATTTATCTTCAAAAACATAGACACATGTCATAATTTTACTAAGGGAATCGTGTGTATATTGAACCGTACAAAGCAAGCTTACACTGTCGGAAATACGATCCAATGTAATTTAGCAAGACGACTTTCTCTTTCTTATAAAACTGCGAATGGAGGAATTGAATACAGGACAGAATCAAATCAACTTAGATATTACGCAGTAAACAGCTTTTAAATTCGTATCTTTCAGCCTTCAACACTGAATGTGAATAAGCGTTGTTGAAAACCAGCGAAATTGTGTGTTGTTTGTTATTCCCTCGACATTCAGGCTAACAATAGTCAGAGATGGCTCTGAGCACTGCCTTTTATTTGATTTTCTGTTGTGGTGGAAGGATTTGCCGATGCCCTCGTGGACACCGTTTCCAGTGTGTTCCGGCATTTTCCAGTCTTATGGTGGCTTCCAGTGGAGATGCACACTTGGAGGCTCCTTCCGTACAAGATACAACATGATATTCACAAGGAAATCCACAACTTCTCCTCTCCTTTCACAATGAGGGAACTCAACGAAGATATAAACTCTATGAAACACGGAAAGGCGGCTGGTGTTGATGAAGAGTGTGTTGAACAGAGAAAATATTTCGGACCGAATTCCAAAGTTTGTGTTCAAAAATGGTTCAAATGGTTCTGAGCACTATGGGACTTAACATCTGTGGTCATCAGTCCCCTAGAACTTAGAACTACTTAAACCTAACTAACCTAAGGACATCACACACATCCATGCCCGAGGCAGGATTCGAACCTGCGATCGTAGCAGTCGCGCGGTCCCGGACTGCGCACCTAGAACCGCTAGACCACCGCGGCCGGCCCAAAGTTTGTGTGTTAAGCCTATTAACCACTGCCAAGAAACCTTAAATTGTGGATGAAGTCCAAGGTAACAGCATTTATAGACCCAGCGAGGTGGTGCAGTGGTTGGTACACTGCACTCGCATTCGGGAGGACGACTGTTCTAACCCGGCCATCCTAATTTAGGTTCTCCGTGAACTCCCTAAAATGCTTCAGGCAAATACCAGGATGGTTCCTTTGAAAGGGCATAGCCGACCTCCTTCCCTAATCCGATAGGACCGAAGACCTCGCTGTTTAGTCTCCTCACCCCAAATCAACCAACCAAGAAACCATTCATACGACAAGGGAAAGAGGCCAACTCACCTAGCGTTTATCTATCCATATTCCTTCCGCATCACCTCTTCAAACTGTGTGAAAGGCTGATGCCTAATAACATCAACAATATCACTGATTGGAAGTTAATCCCGCAGTAAGCTGGCTTCAGGCCAGGTACATCTTGTATTGGCAAGATCCTGGCACTCACAGAGCATATAGAGTAGAGACATGAAAATAAATTAATAACGGCCGTGGCTACAGTCGACCTAAGTGCTGCCTGCGAACCATCGAAAGCTATTATTCAAGCTAGCCTATGGTGGTAGCAGTTCTCCATCTACTAAATGACTAAAAAGTTGTAACCACCAACCAGAGAGGTGATACGTTTATCAATAGCGCAAGAAAATCTGACATTCGTAAATAGTGGGCCCTGTGTGGATCACCTAATGAGCTGACTAACTTGACATGAAATTAATTTAATAACTTCAAACCCACAACAAAATAAATGACATCGTAGGGAATATGACATCGTAGGGAATGAGAATGGGTCTCGTTGAAAAATTAATAACAAGGACCTTTGGTATCACAAAGAGATTTTTAAACTAATATCAAGATCGAGAAAGAACAAACACATAAACAGAAACTTCAGCGGTATAACATTTCATAAATATGAACTCAGGTTGGTTGGCAATAGACTTGGAGAACTTAAGTAGAATTTGCTTTTAGATGAGACTGGCTCCTGCGAGTGGAAGGATGCCAGTCTAGGCAAGTACATTCTTCTGGATCTATCCACTGACTGGTCTCTCGTGTCAAAATATAATTAAACATGCAGTGGACACTGGGAGTGACTACTGTGAGTACAAGTCTGCTATAAAAAAAGATGGCTATGAAAACGATTGATAAGTTTCTGAATTTGCCAAAGCTGCACAGTGTTACCGATACAGATGGTGAAAGACGAGATGCTGTCCCGTGCGAGCGGACGCTACCGACGCTGCTAGTGTTGTTGGCGCATCGTACTGCAGGAGATGACGCCACGTCCGCCGGTGATTGCCTCACGTCTGCAAAAATATACAGTTTCGCTCGGGTGTCTTTTCAACTAACTGCTCCCTCTATAGGAACGGGAGAGCTCTGGCGACTGTACTCAGCGACGATCGAGAAGCAAGTCCCTGTCTCTCCCATTGCTCAAAACCTTCCAAAACAACCATTCCTCCCGATGTTCTTGAAGAAACGTATCATGGCCCAGCAGTGGTTACTGTGCCACTCATGTTTTCTAGCAAGGAGACCCGATCATTGTCAACCGATCGCTGCAGTGGAGTACACACTCTGTTCTCTGAGAAAACAGCACACAATGCCTGGAGCTCCTGCAGCCAAACGCCTGGCGCATTTCACAAGATGATGGAAGCTTCCTAGTGAAAACAAGCTCCGTCTTGTCCATAAAACGATTTAGTGGGCGCCGTTTTGGCAATGCATGTCGGCATCTAAGAACCGTGACATCCGGAGAAATTCGTCGTGCTGTCTTACAATGTATGATGTTCCTGTAATAAACACATTAGCCGGGCGCCAGCCCGACGGCGCTTTACCTGGACCTGCACAGGGGGTGAGGAGACCAGACTCCCACAACACGTCCACTTACTAGTAAAGCAGTTACGCTGGTGCCAGGATGCCCAGAGTTTCTAAAGAAGTGTCATTTCGCATTCAGCCATGGCGTTCCCACCCTCTTACTAAGCTGCCAGTGGAACAAGGTGGATCACCAGAATGGCGGCCCATAAACCACTGCCCAGCAGGGCCGATGGCCAGTTTTGGTGACTAAAAGGGAAGGCTAGCAATGAGAAGGTGCCGAGAACTGGCTTGCTGCTCGGTGAAGCTCCAAAGCTGCCCCTAATGCAATAGAAACCTCAAGCGTCCAAAAATCTGTCTCTATAGCCGAGTTCAATTCTCCTACTGCTACTCAAGTCATGCAAGTACTGTGAGATCAATCCATCAGATCAATAATAATGAGGGAAAATTTAGATACACCAAAGGCGAATGAAATTGTATGATAATCACCAAAACAAAATGAAAGGGGAAGTGCATGACAGGTATTACCATGGTAGTGGCCTGCATGGAAGGCACTGCCGTCTTTCATACTATTAGGGACCATCAACTGGTAAAAATTATAGAAGCCTTGCTGTAGAACCGGCAATTCTGCATCACCTCAGAATGGAAAAAGGGACGCTGGAGGGAGAAGAAAAATAGCCTTACTCAGGGAAGTGTTGTAGCTCCCATCCTGTTCAGTTTATATACGAAAGATCAGCCAGACATTTTATCTGTGTGGACGGTTTGGGTGTCAGAGCGCAAGGAAGAACCTTCGATGGAGTAAAGTTGAAGAATACCCTAAAAGCTGTGACAACATCCCACTAAACCGAATTGCTCTTTCCACCTGCACACACGCCTAGTTCATAGAAAGCTGCACGTTAACTGGAACAGATCTACCCTTGAGCACAAAGACCACCCGACATACCTCGGAGTGCAGCACATACCGAAATCGCTGGGAAAATGTCCGAAATTCGGTACTGCAAGGAACTATACGCTTAGAAAGCTAACTGGCAGTAAGTGGAGCGCCTGACCTACTGTGCTTCGATCCACCACCTTAGCGCTTTGCTTTTCCGCACCTGGGTACGCTTGCCCTGTGTGGTCTAGACTGGAACAAGCAAATAAGATCGACATAAGCCTTAATGAAACCTATAATCTAGTCGCAGAATGCATGAAGCCCACTCCACTGGAAAAGCTCTACCGTGCTTCATGTTTCAGAAGTCCCAGTTTCGTATGGTAGCTCATGAACATAGTGAGCAGTTTAAACAGACAACTGATAAGTGCCATCCACTCTACAGTAGCCTTTATGGATTAAAAAGACTAAAATCAAGATGTCAGTTATTCAACTACACTTTAGATGAATCCCCTGTCGGCTACCCTATTTAGAACATCCACCACGTGTTATTGACTCAAACTACAAAACTGTGTCAAAACTGGTAGAGCCCCTGGGAAAACCAACACGATAAGATGGAGCCTACTAGAACAAGATGACGATAAGTGCGACTGTGGAGAAATACAAAATATGGAACCTCTCCTAACAAACCGAAACTGACCTGCACATTGCTCCCTAGACGACCTCTCGCTAAGCAAGTATGAAGCTTCTGACTTAGTCCAGAATTGGGCTGAGAATTGTCAGCTCTGGACACAAAAAGTGAAGTAAGGTGAAACCCAGCACGCAGACGAACACAGTGCCACGACTTAAACCACAAACGACCGCACAGAGCTCAGGGCAATAAAATAACTTGGAACTGTCTTACCAGTAATCTTGGGCATCGTACAAGTTAGTCGGCATCGTATCTCTCCATTAGGCAAAAGTAATTTCATCAGAATAACTGCGCCTTAAAGTATGCTCCAAAACCAGACACGTCTTAACACTCCAAGCACTGAACACGAAGTGTAATAGTTTACCACCTTCAAACAAGGAAGAAACACAGATACTCTACCACATAGCCACGTGATTGGCTGAGGGCCAATGGCTCACCAAAGACGAGTTTTGCGATGTTGTGTTCATGCAAATAGTTTACGAATACATCGGAATCGACACATACTGAAGCTTGCTGTCTTAATATCTCCGACGAAGTTGTAAAATAAATATTATCTTGAAATAGATTGATTAAGATGTGAGAAACTAAAAGAGCCAACCGCAACAACAGTCATCATTCAAGTCATCAATCAACATATACAAAGAAGGACAGCACTAACACTCGCAGGTTTGTTTGACCCACCGGATAGGATCTACTCCCGTAACACTATTTTCTGCTGCTGTTAATATAATCATACACTAAAGTGACCAGAAACCCTTGTCTTACTTCCATTTCACTTCACTTACCCCCACTATATCTAGAGTGAGCATTTGTATTTCCCTTTTAAGGTTTTATAGTTTCCCTATCACGTTCAATCTTCTGACATTCCAAGTTCCAACTCGCAGAATGTTATCCAGTCTTTGCTTATTCCATCTTTTTTTCGTAGTCCCTTGGCATTCCCCTCCCAGAGGTCCATATGGTGGACTAATCTGCAGTCTGTAGCCAATGGAGAGACCATCATGACATTTTTACTATTACAGGCCACATGTCGTGTGCATACACAAAGTTCAAATGGCTCTGAGCACTATGGGACTTAACATCTATGGTCATCAGTCCCCTATAACTTAGAACTACTTAAACCTAACTAACCTAAGGACATCACACAACACCCAGTCATCACGAGGAAGAGAAAATTCCTGACCCCGCCGGGAATCGAACCCGGGAACCCGGGCGTGGGGAGCGAGAACGCTACCGCACGACCACGAGCTGCGGACTGTGGATACACATTATGCGTCTTTAACGCAGTCGTTTCCACTGCTTTCTGCATCTTCATGCTGTTGATCACTGCCGATTCTTCCGCCTTTTAGTGGCTGTTTCCCACCTCCAGGGCAAGAGACTGTCCTGAACCTCTGTCGCTGCTTGGCCCTGGCAAGGCCGTTGGTTGAATGAGGATAACTTCTTATTCCGGAAGTCTTCGGCCACCATTGTTGATGATTTTTATTCAAAATTTAAGCAGTGGTGGTATTCCAACTCGGGACAGGGCAAGTTTTGATTACTAATCAAGGACGCACCCCAAAACCACGGGTGCTACTACTAACAGTTCTTTTTTTTTTTTTTTTTCTCCGTCCCTTCAAGTGCTTCACAGCGATTCGTGTTGATGTTGATATACACTCCTGGAAATTGAAATAAGAACACCGTGAATTCATTGTCCCAGGAAGGGGAAACTTTATTGACACATTCCTGGGGTCAGATACATCACATGATCACACTGACAGAACCATAGGCACATAGACACAGGCAACAGAGCATGCACAATGTCGGCACTAGTACAGTTTATATCCACCTTTCGCAGCAATGCAGGCTGCTATTCGCCCATGGAGACGATCGTAGAGATGCTGGATGTAGTCCTGTGGAACGGCTTGCCATGCCATTTCCACCTGGCGCCTCAGTTGGACCAGCGTTCGTGCTGGACGTGCAGACCGCGTGAGACGACGCTTCATCCAGTCCCAAACATGCTCAATGGGGGACAGATCCGGAGATCTTGCTGGCCAGGGTAGTTGACGTACACCTTCTAGAGCACGTTGGGTGGCACGGGATACATGCGGACGTGCATTGTCCTGTTGGAACAGCAAGTTCCTTTGCCGGTCTAGGAATGGTAGAACATGGGTTCGATGACGGTTTGGATGTACCGTGCACTATTCAGTGTCCCCTCGACGACCACCAGTGGTGTACGGCCAGTGTAGGAGATCGCTCCCCACACCATGATGCCGGGTGTTGGCCCTGTGTGCCTCGGTCGTATGCAGTCCTGATTGTGGCGCTCACCTGCACGGCGCCAAAAACGCATACGACCATCATTGGCACCAAGGCAGAAGCGACTCTCATCGCTGAAGACGACACGTCTCCATTCGTCCCTACATTCACGCCTGTCGCGACACCACTGGAGGCGGGCTGCACGATGTTGGGGCGTGAGCGGAAGACGGCCTAACGGTGTGCGGGACCGTAGCCCAGCTTCATGGAGACGGTTGCGAATGGTCCTCGCCGATACCCCAGGAGCAACAGTGTCCCTAATTTGCTGGGAAGTGGCGGTGCGGTCCCCTACGGCACTGCGTAGGATCCTACGGTCTTGGCGTGCATCCGTGCGTCGCTGCTGTCCGGTCCCAGGTCGACGGGCACGTGCACCTTCCGCCAACCACTGGCGACAACATCGATGTACTGTGGAGACCTCACGCCCCACGTGTTGAGCAATTCGGCGGTACGTCCACCCGGCCTCCCGCATGCCCACTATACGCCCTCGCTCAAAGTCCGTCAACTGCACATACGGTTCACGTCCACGCTGTCGCGGCATGCTACTAGTGTTAAAGACTGCGATGGAGCTCCGTATGCCACGGCAAACTGGCTGACACTGACGGCGGCGGTGCACAAATGCTGCGCAGCTAGCGCCATTCGACGGCCAACACCGCGGTTCCTGGTGTGCCCGCTGTGCCGTGCGTGTGATCATTGCTTGTACAGCCCTCTCGCAGTGTCCGGAGCAAGTATGGTGGGTCTGACACACCGGTGTCAATGTGTTCTTTTTTCCATTTCCAGGAGTGTATTTACCAATGCGTGGTTTCTCAGCCCATATGTCCGTATATACCTCTCATGTTCCATACGTCGCTGCTCAAGAGTGCGCTCAGTCTGTCTACCATAAAATTTGTAAGCTGCCTGCGTTTTGGACTTTGTGGACATTGAAATCCCACAGAAAATTTCTCTGATGAAAATTCCCCATTTTATCCATGAAATTTGTGAACCAGTGAAAGGTGGCTACACTGAGCCACAGCGCCAGAGATTGCGCCAAAGAGTTTTATTCCGGCGCCTCCACTGGCAGTGCTTATTGAGAAGTCGTCGTGGAGAGTGCTTGTTGAGATGTGGCAGTAGCGAGTCGTCGTTGAGAAGTTGCGGTAGTGAGTGCTTGCTCAGAACTTGTAGTATTGTTTTGATGGGCTAGACACCAGATATTGTTGGATTGGGGATGCTGTAATGATCAGAGTGTGCTTTTCGTCAATATATATGAAGGTAAAAAATTCCTTTTTTTAATTATTTCAATGTCTTAAACAATAATGCGTCTTGGTCACAGGTTCAGTCAACAAAGCATCTGGCTCGTGTTCTTGTATTAGACTGTATTTCTGGTTTCTATGTGCAATTATAGTATTTCTGGTTTTTTTTATTTTATTTTACTTTTTTTTTGGCGCCCAGCGTGGGGCCAAAAAAAAACCAGTAATACTATAATTGCACATAGAAACCAGAACCTGTGACCAAGAGGCATTATTGTTTAAGACATTGAAATAATTAAAAAAAGGAATTTTTTACCTTCATATATATTGACGAAAAGCACACTCTGATCATTACAGCATCCCCAATCCAACAATATCTGGTGTCTAGCCCATCAAAACAATACTACAAGTTCTGAACAAGCACTCACTACCGCAACTTCTCAACTACGACTCGCTACTGCCACATCTCAACAAGCACTCTCCACGACGGCTTCTCAGTAAGCACTGCCAGAGGAGGCGGCGGAATAAAACTCTTTGGCGCAATCTCTGGCGCTGTGGCTCAGTGTAGCCACCCTTCACCAGTTGTGAGTAATGTAGCTTCAGTTGACAGATCTTTTTGAAAAAGCTAAATTAACTTGCAATATATTTTTGCTAAAAATACTGAGTGTTAGTAATTCACCATAATCAGTACCGCCTCCCAGTTCAGGTCATATATTTTTTTAAATATTCTCTTTTATCAGCCAAAAGAACTTCAAGTGCATTTCAAGTATTATGCCCAGCATTGCACACTACTGAACTTGTAGTTAGCATATTTATATTTTTGTGAGACACCAGAATATAGCCCGCATCTCGTGGTCGTGCGGTAGCGTTCTCGCTTCCCACGCCCGGGTTCCCGGGTTCGATTCCCGGCGGGGTCAGGGATTTTCTCTGCCTCGTGATGGCTGTGTGTTGTGTGATGTCCTCAGGTTGGTTAGGTTTAAGTAGTTCTAAGTTCTAGGGGACTGATGACCTAAGATGTTAAGTCCCATAGTGCTCAGAGCCATTTGAACCACCAGAATATATCGCTTTACCCCGTTGCTGCTCTATAGGTAAGACAATGTAGTTTATTTGTGATGTGAACAGGGACCAAAGTTATCAGTTTTGAACAGGGCCAGATGATTCAGTGCCTAAGGGGCTGAGTGTATTTTCCAATGACTGTATGTCTTTAGTAGTATTGGGAGTTGCATTGCCCAATCAATTCGCGTGAAGTTTTGCTAACAACAAGACATAGTAAGCACACCACACTTACAACACGCAACACGACAATTCGAGTTCTGTATCCATTCCACAGTTAAGACTTCATTCAAAGTAATCATGAAGTTAATTAATATATCTCTTTTTAAGAGAACGTTACAACTTTATCACAGAAAATCTTGCCGCGCGGGATTAGCCGAGCGATCTATGGCGCTACAGTCATGGACTGTGCGGCTGGTCCCGGCGGAGGTTCGAGTCCTCCCTCGGGCATGGGTGTGTGTGTGTTTGTCCTTAGGATAATTTAGGTTAAGTAGTGTGTAAGCTTAGGGACTGATGACCTTAGCAGTTAAGTCCCATAAGATTTCACACACATTTGAACATTTTTGAACAGAAAATCTTACCTTGCGCAGCAGTTAAATAAGGCATCAAAATTACTTAAGTCTGTGCAGTGAGTAAGTTTCCTAAGAAAACAACAAGCACCCACTATACAGGAAGTTCCTATGTTCCTCTTTATAGGCAAAATGTGTGCTTTGAGCATTCTTAGTCACACTACAACTCAAACAACTTTTCTACAAATAATATTCGTAGAACATTACAAGGAACATGACATAGTAAGTGGTGGTTCGAAGAACTCGTTGAAAACTTATCTTCTGAAATCGGGAAGAATTATACTGAAAATGTTGCAGACAAATTTACGCAATGTAAATAACTGTACCAAATGGACTTCTTATCCAAGTGGTAACCGTGCTGAAAGCAAAACATCACATTACTGAATAATGTGTCAGTACATGGCCACATACCTCCTGAACGATAACGGCTATAAAACGTATTTTCTCATTTCAATGATGGGAAAAGTGTGGGAATAAATGTAACAGATTTCGTGTCACTTGGTAATTATTGAAACCTGAGAGATACGGTTAATTTATATGAAATACTTCATTACTGTTACAGGAACCACGTGGTAACTATGCCTCTGTAAGACAAAGACTTCGTTTACCAAGTATTCGTTCAACTAGCGAAAACGCAAAGAAAGTTAGGTGAATGAAGAACGTGTTTGCTCGGCTTGGTTATGAATCAAATACACCGTGTAAAGAGAACAAGAAGTGGCACAGTCTCTTCAAAACTGCAGGTCCCACTTTATTACTTGTAACATCTCACTAGGAGAAGCCGAAAAGTGTCCTAACCTGATTTCCCAGAAACTACGCACAGTGAAAATAAACGAGCACGTGTTTCGCCTTATCCGTAGATGCTCGACCGTTTCTGAGAAAACGACGGTCGAAGTTTTCGAAGTACTTTATGTGTCTTTTAGTGAGTAATTGGTTCAACCGAAGCACAGAGGCTAGCGTCGCCTTTTCACACTTTTTCACCCCGTGTTCGAAACCGGATTATTATTTTGACTTTTATTTTTGTTTCTCATTTATCTACCCAGTCTATAGAAGATTATTACATGAATGTTCTCCAATGCATATTGAAATAACGTTGTCCTTACTAGTCTACTAACTGTATATTTGGTGGATGAACTAAAAAAAAAATAAAAAATGTATGAGGAAATTATATGAAATTGTTTTCAATGAAATTCCTGTAGTGTATCTTGAATCATAACTGTAAGCACCAGTTTTCTGAAAAGTTATCCATTATGCGCGGTTTGCAGTGTTATAGATGTTTCTTTCCCGAGTGAACTTCGTATGAAGAAGTGTCACAGTGGCAAACCTGTCTGCAAGCGATGCTCGTGGTGTTCGGATTTTCTGTGTTTCGACTTTTTTTACAATGAGAATGCATCAAATCTTCCTTAAGGATAAACATGAGAAGAAAATATAAAATTAATATAAAACTTTTTATAAGAATTGATATATAAGACTAAGGGAATTGAAAAGATCGTAACCCCCAAAAGTGTGACGTTTATTGTGAAACTCAGTTCTAATTTTTTAGTTAATGTATCGCCCTTGTATCACCTAACACGATCAGAAAGATTCGTGTAGTAAGCGTCTATTATGCGGACTGTATGTCGAAGCAGTTTTACGTGGGGAGTGTTTTTGAACTATAGTTGCGTACGATACTGGTGAAGGTCGGACCTGAACTACCACTGCCAAATGCAGCATGCAATTGCGCTGTAGCCACTATCAAAGGCTTTGTGTACTGCAATTTGCTTTATGTTGTGTATTGCTTTCTTTATGAATGAAGAGGCTAATCCTGGTGCATTAAGGGATATGAATCAACGGTCCCTATGACTGTTATGTCAGTTCTGCTTTCGTGGGAGCACAGAAAGCCGACGTATGATGGCAGCCCTTTGCGAGGAAAACGAGGATTATTCCCCCGCACCGTTCATCTCGCTTCAGGGAGTTCAAGTTCTCATTTGTTTACTGTCACGGTCGACTGCCACGATATACTGTCCGCATAATACAGACAGGAGTAGGTAAATAAAAAAACAACAAGAATAGTGTTTTGAATGCGGGACGCAGAGGTTAAAGCCCACGACGCTGATAACCGTAGGAACCTATCTCGCTCAGCTCAACGAGAGCTAAAAGCCATCTAAACTGCTTCGCAAACTTTGACAGTCGTTTTCTCTGAACACTGCTTTTGCAACTGGCACGGGAATTCGTTGCAGGGATTGCAAGTGCAGAGGCCGCGAGGCTTGCTGGAAAACGTCGTAGGGCATGTAAGACTCTCCAGCGGGTGCTGAAACAGGACGGTTCACGTGGGGAATAACTTAGAGACTTCACTGACGAGAGCATGCCACTATAGCAGAGTTATTAAACACGGTTTTCCGAAACTCCTTCACCATAGAAGACGAAGTAAATATTCCTGAATTCCAATCAAGAACAAGATGAGAAACATAGAAGTAGATATCCTCAGTGTCTCAAAACAGCTTAAATCACTTAATAAAGGCAAGGCCTCCGGTCCAGATTGTATACCAGTCAGGTTCCTCTCAGAGTATGCTGATGCAATAACTCCATATTGAGCAATTATATACAACCGCTCGCTCACAGAAAGTTCCCTACCTAAAGACTAGAAAATTCCTCAACTCACACGAATACCCAAAAAGGGAAATAGCAGTAATCCGTTGAATTACAATTCCATATCACTAACTTCGATTTGCAGTAGGGTTTTGGAACATATACTGTGTTCTAACATTATGAATTACCTCGAAGAAAACGATTTATTGACACGTAGTCACCACGGATTAAGAAAATATCCTTCTTGCGAAACACAACTAGCTCTCTATACTCATGAAGTAATGAGTGATATCGACAGGGGATTTCAAGTTGATTCCATATTTTTAGATTTCCAGATGGCTTTCGACACCATTCCTCACAAGCGTCTTCTAACCAAACTGCGTGCCTATGGAATATCACCTCAGTTGTCCGATTGGACTCGTGATTTCCTGTCATAAAGGTCACAGTGCATAGTAATAGACGGAATGTCATCGAGTAAAACTGAAGTAATATTCGGCGTTCCCCAAGGAAGTGTTATAGGCCCTCTATTGCTCCTGATGTATATGAACGACATAGGAGACAATCAGAGTAGCCCTCTAGATTATTTGCAGATGATACTATCCTTTACCGTCTTGTAAGGTCATCAGATGACCAAAAAGAATCGCAAAATGATTTAGGTAAGATATCTGTGGTGTGCAAAAAGTGGTAATTGATCCCGAATAAAGGAAAATGTGAAGTTATTCACATAAGTACTGAAAGACATCCGCTAAATTTCGACTACGCGATAAGTCACACGAATCTGAAGGCTGTAAATTCAAGTAAATACTTAGGGATACAATTACAAATACCCTAAATTGAAACGATCACACAGATAATGTTGTGGGTAGAGCAAATCAAAGACTGCGATTCATTGGCAGAACACTTAGAAGGAGCAACAGGTCTACTAAAGAGACTGCTTACATCACGCTTGTCCGGCCATTCTGGAGTATTGCTGTGCGGTGTGGTATCCGCATCAGGTGGGACTGACGGATGACATCGAAAAAGGACAAAGAAGTCCGGCTCGTTTAGTATTATCGCGAAATAGGGAAGATAGTGTCACAGACATGATACCTGAATTGGAGTGGCAATCATTAAAAGAAGGCGTCGGGATCATCTCATGAAATTTCAATCACCAGTTTTCTCCTCTGATTGCAAAAACATTCTGTTGACATCCACCTACATAGGGAAAAATGATCATCACGATAAGATAAGAGAAATCAGGGCTCTAACAGAAAAATTTAAGTGCTCGTTTTTCCGAGCGCAGTTCGAGAATGAAACGGTAGAGAGACAGCGTGAAGATGATTCATTGATCCCTCAGCCAGGCACTTTATTGTGAATAGCAGAGTGATCATGTAGACGTAGAGATGAAGATGAGTCTCACTGTCAGAATTTGCAAAGGGTCGATTTCGCCACTAGAAGCGACTTAAGTTATTTAGCTGTAGGCACAGTGACAACTCTTTGCTTCTCTGCGGAGTCGGAGGCGTACTGAAGTGCTCCTTTATGACGGAATTCTTGATGTGAGTTTCTGTTCCTGGCTTATGAACAAAACGAGAGTCTTGGACCATGTTCGGTGAGTTTCAGCTCTAGGACTTCTGCGGACAATAGATTACATCCATAGTGTAGACAGAAGTTATAGGTACGCAACGGACATCCTCAGCAAGGCGACCAATGGCACAGAATAGATCGAAACTGCAGCGCTACCTTCCCTGGCCCGACAGATAGAGAAAAAATCACAGTAAACGTGTTGAGTTCTATTTGGTTGTTCTCTGAGCTCTTTGGCGTGAGTGCCAGTCAGAGTGGAGATCTCCTGTTTCTCGGTGTTTGTCAGTATCAGCCAACATAGTGTGTCCGTTTAATAAACGGGGGCTAGATTAAGAGTAGATTTCAACATTCTCTATTGATTTAATACATTTCTGCATTTTTGTGTTGTTTAAAAGAAGTGCTTCGAAGGTACCTAGTTGTATTCATTCTGATAGGAATTTTTCTTCTACGTTATCGATCTCCCAGTTAAGCTAGAGCAGAATGTCATCACGACCAGTTAACTCATTTAACATATTGCTCTAGATGTAGGTTGTCAATGGCACGGTTGCTTTTAGTTCATTTAAAGGCGTGATATTTCCATTGGGGACATGACATTACGCAACCACTCACACATCCTGTTTGTACGCCACCCACCTAACGGGTTACAGAATCTTTGTTCCTGTTCAAAGCTATAGCCCATGCTGCACACTCAGCCGCCTCCACTTCTCACTGGGTGAGGCAGTGCTCTCCCCAAAGACTGCCGTTAAGAAAAACTAGCATATCTGAATCAAGACTACGCAGGTATCGGCTAGTGCGCACAGGTATCACAGCGAAGACTGCTCGCGAGTAACATACGCGTAGAACTTGGTAACTTGGAAGTTGACAATTATAGAAGGTAACTTTCAAACTGTCCACACTCACACAGTGTTTTGTATACAGGGTGTAAGAAAAACGTATAGCTAAAGTTTCAGGAGACATTCATCATCCACAGAGGAAGGAAATATGTTGCCTGGACGTGCACCAGAAAACGCTTTATTTCCGTGTTAGAGCTCATTTTGTGCTTGCTTCATAATCACATTAATCACGAGAAACACCCAGAAACAATACGTACAAGCATTATCAAACTTATTCCTACATAAAAGTTCAAAATACCCTCTTGGCTACAGTATGAAATAATTTCCTAAATGAAGTGTTTAAAAATGCCCTCCGTTACCAAGGATACATGCATCAACTTGCCGTCGTATTGAATCCTTGATGTGCTGGTATATCCCTGGAGAATCAGATTATCAACAAATATTTTCTGTTTGGCCTGGCATTATTGGTGACGGATAGGGCCTGATGTTCATCCAGCCAGGCTCAATGGAGAAACTTACTATGCTTTGTTAGAGAATACTCTACCTGTTCTCCTACAACATGTGCCTCAACAGTGCGACAAAGGGTGAGTTTCACGCACGGAGGTCCTTCTCACTTAAATTTTAATTTTCGTAGGCATCTAAAAAGCAGATTCCGTGACAGATGGTTAGGTGGTGGTGTACCAATTCCTTGGCCTCCACGCGATCTAGATCTAAGCCCCGTAGCCTTTTATGTGTGTGGGCATTTGAAAGCTCTTGTGTACAGATACTCGGCACAAGATGTACAGAGTCTTCGTGCACGTACTGTGGAAGGCTGCAAAACAATACACGCTTCTCCAGGGATACATCAGCGCTATTGGGACTCAATGGGACGGCGGATTGATGCATGTAACCTTGCTAACGGAGGGCATTTTCAACATTTCATTTACCTATGTAATTCGTACTATAAAGAGGAGGGTATGATGAACACTGCATGTGAGAAAATGTTTCTTGTAACGCTAGTACGTTCTATTTCCAGTGTCTCCCTTGATCAACGTCATTTTGACGACAAGTGAAAGATGAGTTCTAACTATGGATGGCAATAATATCGATTTTTTTTTTCGACGGCAGTGTAAGCTGCCTGTAAAAACCACTCAAAATAACCGGTTACCAAAGTAATCGAAATTCGGTTTTTTATTCCTATCATTTTCTGTAATGAATGCAGAAATCTAACAAAGATTGAAAAACGCTGACTCCCTCAGTTTCAGTTTACATAGACTCAAAATATTAAATTAGATAAGCAAATAAAAGAAAACTTAGTCTGTCCACGGTTCGTAGCTTTTATTGAAAAGTGTTAAGTGTTTGAATATGAAAGGTGGCTACACTGAGTCACAGCGCCAGAGTTTGCGCCAAAGAGTTTTATTCCGCCGCCTCCACTGGCAGTGCTTGTTCAGAAGTTGTGGTGGTTAGTGCTTTGCTGAGAGGATGTCGATAGCTGTACTAGTTGAGGCCATGTCGTGTGCAGTTGTTTTGATGGGCTAGACAGCAGATGTTGTTCGAATGGAGATGTTGTAATGATCAGAGTGTATTTTTAGTCAATATATACGAAGGTAAAAAACATTTTTTTATTTTTGTTTTAAATTTCCTAACTAACAATGCCTCTTGTTCACAGGTTCAGTCAACAAAGCATCTGGCTTGTGTTCATGTATTAGACTGTAATTCGGGTTTCTATGTGCAATTATAGTATTTCAATTTTATTTAATTAATTCAGTGTAAATGGTATTTAAAATATCTTGTCTTATTGAGGAAGGACCGTGCCAGATGTGTACGATGAATCACACTTCCACACACAGGACAGTTACACTTGTGCTTTGTTGTTCGTAGTTTATGTTTCGTAGCTTTTATAGTTGCTGGGGACTTAATTAATTAATTGTGGTAACGAAAATTTCCTTTCATTCTTTGTTGTTATTCTATGCAGTCAGATTGCGTACTAATACTAGTCAGGGCCAACCTGTTACGAGACTTCGTAATCGGACAGACAGCTACTAAAATTAAAAATATTTGCATTCTAAATAAATAAGCCCCATGCACGTGGCGACCGCTGCTTCGGATCGTCCTTGGAATTCTTTTGATAGCAGACAGTAGTATTGTTGAAGTAATTTGTAGTTTAGTAATTGTAGTCTATATTGCATGTGTATTATGGTAATGAACATTTGTAGTTGTCTTGTCTTTCTTCTAATGGTATTTTTGCAGAATTTAATTTTTGATGTCTTGTATATGTGTTTGACAATTTTGTGCAATTATGAAGATTTCAATTGTTCGTTAATCGTGTTTGAGGGAAGCATTTCGTGTGAATGGTGTTGTTGATGATGAAGTGTGATATTGTGTGTAATTTTCGTATAGTGACGAGTTTTGTGTGTTTTGTAAATGATTACGCGATCGATGAAAAAGGCAAAAATGATGGATAGTGAGAATGATGAAATTGTTCACATGGCGAACTCGCCAACACAGGAGAACAGTATGATGAATAATGAAGTAGAAAACAATTCAATAAGTCCGGAAAATAGTCCAGAACCAGTTCAAAATTTTTCACAAACAAAAAATTTTCAGAATACGAGATTAACGACAGAAGATTCTGGAATAGTATCGAACACAGATAGCTTTACTGCTATGACGAAAGATGTTCATTTTGCGGGAAATGTTATGGGTGAAAAGAATTTCGAACCAGTTAATATGGAGCAGTTAATGAGTGCATTCTAAAATTAAATTTGAGATCTGAATTGAAAACAGTAGGATCACAAATAGGAACAATTAAAACTGATATGGGAACAATGGAAACACAGTTAAGATCTGAATTAAAAACAGTGGGATCACAAATAGGAACAATTAGAACTGAGATGGGAACAATGGAAACACGGTTAGACTCAAAAATAGGAACAATTAAAACAGAGATGGAAACAATGGAAACACGGTTAGACTCACGAATAGGGACACGTTTCAAAAACATGAAAGATGAATTAAAGAAAGAAATTAAAGGAGAAGTACAACCGATTTTGAATTCTCACAATAATAGATCAATTGCAATAGAAATTAGACAAAAGGAACAGGATAGAGAACAGGAAGAAAGAGATCGCGTGATAGTACAAAAATTTTCAGAGTTAAATTTACAACGTGCACACGATAAGGAAGAAATATTTGAGAGAATCGAGGAATCCGTACCAAATGACAGAATAAATAACCTAACACAACAATATGAACAGTTAACTACTAAATGTGTCGCCGGCCGGAGTGGCCGAGCGGTTAAAGGCGCTACAGTCTGGAACCGCACGACCGCTACGGTCGCAGGTTCGAATCCTGCCTCGGGCATGGATGTGTGTGATGTCCTTAGGTTAGGTAGGTATAAGTAGGTCTAAGTTCTAGGGGACTTATGACCACAGCAGTTGTGACCCACAGTGCTCAGAGCCATTTGAACCATTTTTTACTAAATGTGTCAATACTGAAACCCGAGTCGCGACACTTACGGAAGACGTAAATAAACAGAAAGAAAAAATAGGTGACTTATCGGAAAGAGTTGAGGAGATTTCAGATAAATTGACAAATCTTAGTTTACATGGGGACAGAGATTCAGATGATACAGCTCCATTGCCATTTGCAGAAACAGAAGGGTACCAGAACATAAATAAACATGTTGAAAATCAGGGAAAATTTAATGAACGCGTTAAAAGGGAATTTGAGGCATTACGAAAGCAAGTCAAACAAATTGATGGCGAAATGGTAGGAAAAGACAGCAGAAGAAATTTAGAATCACAGATAGCAGAGGGCTTTGAAGAAAATAATTTATTTCATTTACGAGATGCAAGAAGAGAGCGCCAGGCGCGCGAACTTGACAATAATCGACATTCGGACTGGGACAGACGCTGTAGGTCTTTGTCGCCACGAGGAGAAAACTTTGACTATAAACACTTCTTAACTGTTCGGAAATTTAAGATCTTTCGCAATTCTAAGAATAACATACATCCATGTTCATGGTTAGATCAATTTATGTACGCACTTCCACCAAATTGGTCACTAAGTCACAAACTGGATATTTAGAAAACGAACCGGCGACGCGGATGCGCGCACTTATTAGAGATTGTAATAATTTAAATGATTTTTATCATGCATTTCTATCGAAATATTGGTCCGAAAACACGCAAGACAGAGTCAAGCATAGTCTTATTATGCAGCGTAATTTTAAACAGTCTGAGTTCCGCACGCCAGCAGAATACTTTGAAGACATGATTCGAAAGAATCAGTTCCTTTCCAGCCCTTATAGCCCGACTGAATTAATTCGCATTTGTATAACTAAGCTGCCACAATCCATAAGACAAATTGCTTTAGCCGGAAGATGTAAAGACGACATTGAGACTTTTAAGACCTTGCTACAAGAACTTGAGTATGACAACGACGACGGGACTTCTTGTAATTTTTTCAGTAACGGTAATCACAATAGATTTTCAGAGAGAAGGGATAATGATCGGAACGGACGTTATATGGGTAATGTTGAGAATGACAGACGAAGCAGACAGGACAATAGATACCAGCCTTATGACAATAACAGACGTTCTAACAGAAATTACACAGACAATTATAATAACGGAAATTCCTACCGGAATGATCAATCATACGGAAACAGTAATCGGTATCATCAAGACAGAAATTATTCATACAATAATAGAAATTCTTACTACAGAAATAACCAGGGTAGTGGTTATAACAATAATTTCAGAAGTGACAGTCGAAATTACACAAGAAGCAGTCATGCAGATAGACAGGAAAATAGAAAATTTAATAACAGACACAACCAAGAATTTGCATCTAACAGACAGGAGGGACCTAATTGGCATCCTCCACATGACAGAACATCAGAGAGACAAGTGCAAATCGTAGAAATTGATCCGCGAAATGACGCGAATTATCAAAGACGTGATGCAAACAATCGACAATGACTTGTAGCTTCGGCTTCTGGCAGCAATATAGACGGTTCAGGAAGTAATGACACTACGACTTTACACTACGTACGCCTGGAAGACATGAGAGACATTTTGCTAGACGAAAAGGAAAATAATGTAGACGCATTTTTACATCCTGTTATTGAAGTAATTGTGGGTAAGAATAAGTTCACTGCGGTTTTAGATTCTGGGAGCCCATTGAATGTTACTAGTGAATAAGTTTCTCGTATATGTGTAAGAACTATTGCTTGTCCTGTGTTACCTGTTTCTAAAACTACAATTCGAGGAGTTATTTCTGGAAAAAGTGTGGAAGTCAAACAACAGACCAACCTAAATTTCATTTGTCAAGGATACGAATTTTCTGCTAATTTTATTATTGTTCCACTGTTCAATACACAAATTATATTAGGTATGGAGTTTCTTAACACACATAAGGCAATTTTAAACTTTAAAGAAGGAAGTGTGAATTTGACTGTTGCCGGAATGCCGAAATGTTTGAAATTTTTCGAGTGTTTAACAAAATCTGAATCAGACACAAAATGTTTAAGGTTTCTTACTTCTGATGTTTTCGCTTAGTATTATGACGACAATGAGTTCATTCATGACAACGACAATAGATACAGAGACGGGATGGATGATATAATTAATAGCGAAGAATTAATTAATGAAAAGGTTAAGAAAGCTGAAGTGACAGATGACATTGCAAGAGAAGAACTGCACCAAATTTTGACTTCACATGCTACAGTATTTAGTCATCACACAGGAACTATACAAGGCTTACAATATTTATTTAAAGTAAAAGAACACACACCATTTCGAGGAAAAACGTACGCTGTTCCTTTGGCTTATAGAGACAAGGTTGAGAGTGAACTTCAATACATGTTAGATCAAGGCATTATTGAGCCAGCAGTCAGTCCTTATACCAGCCCATTACATGTCGTTCTTAAAAAGGATGGGTCAATTCGTTTGGTTTCGGATTCCAGACAGATAAATAATATCATCATTCCTGAAACTGACCGTCCACAAAATTTAGATGAACTTCTTCAACATTTCCACGGAATTAAAGTTTTATCCACGATTGATATGCGCGCAAGTTTTTGGCAAATAGAACTCCACCCTGATTGTAGAAAATACACTGCCTTTTTAGCCTTTGGTAACAGTTTCGGAAATTACCGTTTGGACTTACTGTATCTTCAGCAGCATTCATTCGTAGTTTAAACGAAATTTACCTGTTTATCTTCGTGACAATATTACTTCATATGTTGACGATATTCTTATTGCTAAACGTTCTTGGAGTGAGCACAAGAAAATTTTGGATTCATTATTAAGTATTTTTGCAAGGGTTGGCATTACAGTGAACTTGGAAAAATCTGAATTTGGTTGTTCTCAGGTGAAATTTCTTGGTCATATTATTTCTACAGAAGGTATTCTTCCTGATCCAGAGAAACTAGACGCTATTCGTAATTATGCTGTTCCTACTACAAAACGTGATGTTCGCAGTTTCTTTGGTGTCTGTAATTTTCTTAGACGCTTTGTTAAATTGGACGATTTGACCACACCTCGTTTATGTGAACTATCTGGAAAGAATTCTAATTGGTGTTGGGATGAGGAAGCTCAATCAGAATTTGAACAACTTCGTTATGCTTTTGTTGCTGCTCCACTTCTTTCACATCCAGATTTATCTAAAGATTTTTGTTTGGTGACGGATTCATCGTACAAAGGCCTAGGTGCACATTTATTTCAAGAGATAGAAGAAAACGGCGTTGTAGTACAGAAAACTATTGCATTTGGAAGTCGTGTTCTCTCTAAATCAGAAAAGAATTATTCGATTACGGAACTTGAAGCCTTGGCTGTTGTATGGGCTTTCACAAAATTTCGCATATTTTTGTATGGCAGACATACAAAGATTTACACCGATCACCGAGCTCTGGAATTTCTTATGTCAACAAAATTAACACATGGAAGATTGTCACGATGGGCGCTGTATCTACAGGAATTTGACTTTAGTATTGTTTACATACAGGGCTCTTCAAATATTATTGCTGATGCTTTATCACGTGCAACCTATGGGTTTGAAACAAAGTGCTGAAGAGGACTGCAAAGAAAACAATTATTGTTTGATGTATATTCAAGGTGATGCGTTTGAAAATTTTATTTCGTCTTCGCTCCAGGACATCGCTAAGGAGCAAAATAAGGATCCAATCTGGAACGACATTAAGGAGAAGTGGAGGAGAAAGGAAAGCGTAGCGATTAGACAGTATTATTTAGTTCGCAATGATATTCTTTTTAAACGAAAATCGGTCGACAACTCTGTTTGGTTAGTTTGTATTCCTAATGAGTGGGTTAATAAATTGATTTGGTATACACATTTCAGTTATGCACACTTTGGTCCCAGAAAATGCTTTCATAAATTACGAGAAAATTGCTACTTCAGTAATATGGAAAAACGTATTCGATCTGTTCTTGCCAAATGCAAATTATGTCAAAAGGCTAAGCCGCCTAATATTTCTCACAGAGCACCGTTGTTTCCTATCATTCCAGCGAAATTAAAGGAGATGGCTGCAGTCGATTTATTCGGTCCAGTGGTTCGATCTACTAATGGTTTTGCGCACATTTTGGTAGCAGTGGAATTGACATCAAAATATGTGTGTTTTGCACCTTTACGCAAAGCAACAGCTCGTTCAGTATCTAATGCTTTCATCAAACATTTTCTTAAAGAAGTGGAACATGTTGATAAGGTTATATCAGATAATGGATCACAGTTTCGATCTAAAATTTGGCTTCGTACTCTACGGCGTCGTAAGATTAAACCAATTTTTATTCCACTTTTTCACCCTCAATCTAACGCTTCACTGAGATGGATGAAGGAAATCAATAAGTTGTGTCGACCTTATTGTCATCAGAATCACAGAACGTGGGATCAGTATCTTCATATTTTTCAAAACATTCTGAATGAACTCCCTAATGATTCAACTTCTTTACCGCCTATATTGATATTAAAAAACAAAGCACCGACAAATCGCATTTCTGAAATAGTTCCTTTTCCGCCAACACGGAAACTGCGGCATTCTGAAGTTGTCAACCTGGCTCTACAAAATATTGCATCTGCAGCTGCTAGAAGAGAGAAATCAGCTAAACGTCGTGGTCGTTTAAAAACCTTGTAAGTTGGTCAAAAGGTGTTAATTAAGTCTCATCGTTTGTCTCACAAAGGAAAAGGCTTGTGTCGCAAATTTTTTCTGCTTTATTACGGTCCAATAGAGTTTGCAAAATTATTCATTATAACACTGTCGAAGTAGAAACTCTTAAATCTCGACGCTGTAAGGGAGTACATCATACATCGAACGTTAAAATTTTTGAGGAATGACATACTTTTGAGAAACCAACAGTTATACGTAAACACACGGAGAGTACAAGGATACCGCGCTGTGTTTTGGCGGCGGCACATACTCAAAGCAACAGTCAAGTCTGCGCGGCGCACAAGGCAGTCGTTGACCGCAAACAATTACTTCCTACGTCACGCGTACCTACAGCTGATCGAGCTCTCAGTGCGAATGCACTGACAACCGTAAACAAATACACAGTCTAATTTCTCTGATTAAATTCAGTATAAAGCTATGGTGACTTGATAAATTATGTTATTAACGTTCAGTATTTTCAGGATACGGTTGTATAAAATATTTAAGAACTTCAGGTTAATTCTGTGTGTGTCCGACGTTAAGAGGACTTTCTATCGAGAAGTTTTCAGGAAGAATGTAATTTCGAAGAAGAAATTAATAAACTAAAAAGGTAACTATTAATTGAGTTTATTTTTCAGGTAACATATTTCCACTTAGGTACGCACTTCAGACGTAATTTGCTGCTCGCGATTACGTGATTTATACTTTGTGCTAAATTTTATGTTCTATGAATTTACTTGTGAAGCGACGTGCTTGCGTACATTTGCTGATTTTGACAATGTTTTATTAATGAACAGGGTTGTTACTTGTGTATATTACGCATCGCTTGGCTGCTATGCTTTTTCACTTATGTCACATTTTTTTAAATTATGTGCCTGCTGTGCTCATTTATTTAAATTATAATTGTCCACTGATTAATTGTGCTGATATGGTTATGTGTAGGTTATACTTTGTGATTTATCTGCTTGCGTCTTCATGTTTACTTATTAAGATTACATATAAACATTTATTTGCTTATGCTTATATGATGCTAATGACCTGTTTATTATGGAAGATACATATTTGCTGCTTTACGTATGGATTGCATATTTACACATATTTGTTTTGTTGTCATAGCTACTCTTTAATTTGGTATATAGAAATGCTGATATACTGTGTACCAACATGGAGTTTAGGTCACACTACGGTATTAATTATAGATTGTTTGCTTGGCAGAGCCTCGTTGTAGGGATTGCGCTGCATCCACTTGTTGACATTCTGTTCTCTACTGGTATATTTATTCGCTATTGCATGTTTTGCTTACGCTCAGTGCCTTATATTTTAAGATAAGAAAATGAACTGCTATAATTCGACGAACGACATTAGTACAAGAAACTTCATAGAAGTCACATGAGCTGGAGGTTTTATGGAAGCTGTATAAATTTATGCTAATAGGAAGGAAGCTAACGAAATGACATACCAACACTAGGTTTAGACCATTGGCAGTTATTACACTGCATTCTTCGTGAGCAATTGAAATAGCAAGTGACACTAGACATAAGAAATACTCCACATGTTTGCTTCTGTTTTGCCATGATTCTTAAAGTGGTGTACACACTGTGAATTATTACTATCATTCACACTCCGTACTCGTACTTACTTACTGAAAGTTATTCAAACTAAAGGCTGTTAGAGGTCATGTAGGCATTTCATTTATTTAATTATGGACAAGGTAACTAAAATGTATTTTATGATTCATAATGAGTAGAAGATTTGGGTCAGATGGATTACACAGAGGTTGTGTGTGGACATTGTGTCTTCGGATTGTATGGGATGATGAATTGAAGTTTGCACTAGGATTTTATCTGTACTTGTTCGAGGAGACCGACTAGAGGAAAGAGTTGTTATGGAAGTGAAATGATATTGGTGATAAGGTTTATATGTGTCGACGTATTGAAGAGGTATTATTGAGGTATTGAGATTGTGTGAAGTTGATGATTATTGGAGTTTTGGTGGACAAGAGGTAAGTTAAATGATATTGATGATAAGGTTTATATGTATCGACGTAAGAGGGATTATTGAAGTATTAAGATGATGTGATGCTGATGATTATTGGAGTTTTGGTGGATAAGAGGTAAAGTAAGTGAGGAGCATATTTTTTTTGTTGGTTTATATGGAACGAGGAGGATGAAGATGGCAGACTAGAACACTCAAGTGGAAGGAAGATTGTCTACACACACATTTTGTTAAATCACTAAGCAGTATACACTTTTTTTTTTTGGAGAGAGGAAGCATTTGCATATCTTGGCACACTGACAGTTGTTCAGAAACCGTAAATTTTGATTTGGCTTGGCAAACATTGGTCTTGACATGATGACTATGACGTTGACTAACTATTATTGACTGTTATACACTGCTGCCACTACTACTTGATACACATGATGAACATCAAATCTTTGACAGAACTGCATTTACACAGTTAACACTATTCAGTTACACAGTAGTACTTAATGTGGATGAAAGGTGAGTGAGTGTGTTTTGTGTGTTTTCCTTTCCTAATCCCAAATAATTGGTACCGACCTATCTCCTAAATAATATTTTACTTGTTTGTTGTGGCTTGCACTGACACCCATAAATATTATAGGTTTACTGATGTTTGTGTATTTGTAATATTTAATATGACAATTATCTGATATCATTTGTGTGTTTCTTATTATTTTTATGTTTAGTGTAAGAGCATTGATGATAATTTTGTAAAAGCAATTGTGTGTGCATTCAAACTGTTGTTCGTGCTTGCACCTGTTCAACATTGATGGGTGCCACTTACAAATGTTTAATTTATGCTAATGAACTCTGATGAACTGTCTAATTAGTAATTAGACCTGCCCTTGTTCAACATGACGGGTGCCACTAGGAGATGTTTAATTTCTGCTGATGAACTCTGATGAACTGTCTAATTAGTGATAGTGAATTTTATGGACTGTTACCTGCACCTGTTCAACATTGCTGGGTGCCACTGATGGAACTGCTTCTACTGAAATGATGTCACTTGTTGCTGTCTGCACCTGTTCAACATTACTGGGTGCCACTGATGGAACTGCTTCTACTGAAATAATGTCACTTGTTGCTGTCTGCACCTGCTCAACATTGCTGGGTGCGACTGTTGGAACTGCTCAACCAGTGATGAGATGTCACTTGTTGCTGTCTGCACCTGTCAGCATTACTGGGTGTCACTAGTGGAACTGCTTCTACTGAAATGATGTCACTTGTTGGTGTCTGCACCTGCTCAACATTGCTGGGTGCTATTGATGGAACTGCTTCTACTGAAATGATGTCACTTGTTGGTGTCTGCACCTCCTCAACATTGCTGGGTGCCACTGATGGAACTGCTTCTACTGAAATAAGGTCACTTGTTGGTGTCTGCACCTGCTCGCCATTTCTGGGTGCCACTGTTGGAGCTGTTTAAATACTGCTGATGAAAGGTTATGAGACTGCTACTTGCAGCTGTTGACCATTGCTGGGTGCTACTGTTGGAACTGTCAACTACTCTGAGGAGTGCTACTTGTTTATTGAACTATTGACAAGATTTTATGTGAATATTTGTATAAACTGATTTTTTGTGTATTTACTGTTTATGAAATGTTATGAGACTCTTACCTGCACCCACTCGTCATTGCTGACGCTATTGATTGAATTGTTTAACCACATGATACTTGTGTAAACTACACTCCTGGAAATGGAAAAAAGAACACATTGACACCGGTGTGTCAGACCCACCATACTTGCTCCGGACACTGCGAGAGGGCTGTACAAGCAATGATCACACGCACGGCACAGCGGACACACCAGGAACCGCGGTGTTGGCCGTCGAATGGCGCTAGCTGCGCAGCATTTGTGCACCGCCGCCGTCAGTGTCAGCCAGTTTTCCGTGGCATACGGAGCTCCATCGCAGTCTTTAACACTGGTAGCATGCCGCGACAGCGTGGACGTGAACCGTATGTGCAGCTGACGGACTTTGAGCGAGGGCGTATAGTGGGCATGCGGGAGGCCGGGTGGACGTACCGCCGAATTGCTCAACACGTGGGGCGTGAGGTCTCCACAGTACATCGATGTTGTCGCCAGTGGTCGGCGGAAGGTGCACGTGCCCGTCGACCTGGGACCGGACCGCAGCGACGCACGGATGCACGCCAAGACCGTAGGATCCTACGCAGTGCCGTAGGGGACCGCACCGCCACTTCCCAGCAAATTAGGGACACTGTTGCTCCTGGGGTATCGGCGAGGACCATTCGCAACCGTCTCCATGAAGCTGGGCTACGGTCGCGCACACCGTTAGGCCGTCTTCCGCTCACGCCCCAACATCGTGCAGCCCGCCTCCAGTGGTGTCGCGACAGGCGTGAATGGAGGGACGAATGGAGACGTGTCGTCTTCAGCGATGAGAATCGCTTCTGCCTTGGTGCCAATGATGGTCGTATGCGTGTTTGGCGCCGTGCAGGTGAGCGCCACAATCAGGACTGCATACGACCGAGGCACACAGGGCCAACACCCGGCATCATGGTGTGGGGAGCGATCTCCTACACTGGCCGTACACCACTGGTGATCGTCGAGGGGACACTGAATAGTGCACGGTACATCCAAACCGTCATCGAACCCATCGTTCTACCATTCCTAGACCGGCAAGGGAACTTGCTGTTCCAACAGGACAATGCACGTCCGCATGTATCCCGTGCCACTCAACATGCTCTAGAAGGTGTAAGTCAACTACCCTGGCCAGCAAGATCTCCGGATCTGTCCCCCATTGAGCATGTTTGGGACTGGATGAAGCGTCGTCTCACGCGGTCTGCACGTTCAGCACGAACGCTGGTCCAACTGAGGCGCCAGGTGGAAATGGCATGGCAAGCCGTTCCACAGGACTACATCCAGCATCTCTACGATCGTCTCCATGGGAGAATAGCAGCCTGCATTGCTGCGAAAGGTGGATACACACTGTACTAGTGCCGACATTGTGCATGCTCTGTTGCCTGTGTCTATGTGCCTGTGGTTCTGTCAGTGTGATCATGTGATGTATCTGACCCCAGGAATGTCTCAATAAAGTTTCTCCTTCCTGGGACAATGAATTCACGGTGTTCTTATTTCAATTTCCAGGAGTGTATTATGTAAAATCACATGCATGCAAGCTTTTGTATTCGTTACTGTATTTTATATATTAGGTTATTGAAGGTTCAGTGCAAAGCCAAAATTTATTTAGTTATGTGATATTTACTTATTAATATTATCTTTTATTTTTGTCTGTATTTTTTTTGATGAATTTGGTGGAATTTTCACCACCAATGTTGGCAAAAATACCATCAAATTCTAGCCCGTGGAGGAGGGGCATATGAAAGGTGGCTACACTGAGTCACAGGGCCAGAGTTTGCGCCAAACAGTTTTATTCTGCCGCCTCCACTGGCAGTGCTTGTTCAGAAGTTGTGGTGGTTAGTGCTTTGCTGAGAGGATGTCGATAGCTGTACTAGATGAGGCCATGTCGTGTGCAGTTGTTTTGATGGGCTAGACAGCAGATGTTGTTCGAATGGAGATGTTGTAATGATCAGAGTGTATTTTTAGTCAATACATGCGAAGTTAAAAAACATTTTTTTAATTTTTTTTTTTAATTTCCTAACTAACAATGCCTCTTGGTCACAGGTTCAGTCAACAAAGCATCTGGCTTGTGTTCATGTATTAGACTGTAATTCGGGTTTCTATGTGCAACTATAGTATTTCAGTTTTATTTAATTAATTCAGTGTAAATGGTATTTAAAATATCTTGTCTTATTGAGGAAGAACCGTGCCAGATGTGTACGATGAATCACACTTCCACACACAGAACAGTTACACTTGTGCTTTGTTGTTCGTAGTTTTTGTTTTGTAGCTTTTATAGTTGCTGGGGACTTAATTAATTAATTGTGGTAACGGAAATTTCCTTTCATTCTTTGTTGTTATTCTATGCAGTCAGATTGCGTACTAATACAAGTCAGGGCCAACCGGTTACGAGACTTCGTAATCGGACAGACAGCTACTAAAATTAAAAATATTTGCATTCTAAATAAATAAGCCCCCATGCAAATACTATAAAAAATTACCTGTGTTCTCTATTGACTACTGATTCTATTGTTTCTGAAGCCCTACTCAAAAATCATGTTGCAATCGAGATTTACAACACTATTTTGGCATTAAGAGTAGTCAGTGCTAAAGGGTCAAAACTGAGGCTGACGAACTGGGGCTTCAAGCAGGTAATGATGCACTACTGGACATTAAAATTGCTACACCATGAAGATGTCGTGCTACAGACTCGAAATTTAACCGACAGGAAGAAGATGCTGTGATACGCAAATGATTAGCTTTTCAGAACATTCACACAAGGTTGGCGACACTTAAAACGAACTGCCATGAGGAAAGTTTTCAACCGATTTCTCATACACAAACAACAGTTGCCGGCGTTGACGGGTGAAACGTTGTTGTGATGCCTCGTATAAGGAGAAGAAATGCGTACCATCACGTTTACGACTTTGACAAAGTTCGGATTGTAGTGTAATGCGATTGCGGTTTATCGTATCGCGACATTGCTGCTCGCTTTGGTCGAGATCCAATGAGTGTTAGCAGAATATGGAATCGGTGGGTTCAGGAAGGTAATGCGGAAAGCCGTGCTGGATCCCAACGGCCTCGTATCACTAGCAGTCGAGATGACAGGCATCAGCCACTTCTCGATCCCTGAGTCAACAGATGGGGACGTTTGCAAGACAAAAACTATCTGCCCAAACAGTTCGACGACGTTTGCAGCAGCATGTACTATCAGCTCGGAGACCATGTCTGCCGTTACCCTTGACGCTGCATCACAGACAGGAGCGCCTGCGATGGTGTACTCAACGACGAACCTGGGTGCACGAATGGCAAAACGTCATTTTTTTCGGATGAACCCATGTTCTGTTTAAGCATCATGATGGTCGCATCCGTGTTTGGCGACATCGCGTTGAACGCACATTGGAAGCGTGTATTCGTCATCGCCATACTGTCGTATCACCCGGCGTGATGGTATGGGGTGCCACTGGATACGCGTCTCGGTCACCTCTTGTTCGCATTGACGGCACTTTGCACAGTGGATGTTACATTTCAGATGTGTTACGACCCGTGGCTCTACCCTCAATTCGATCCCTGCGAAACCCTACATTTCAGCAGGATAATGCACGACCGCATGTTTCAGGTCCTGTACGGGCCTTGCTGGATACAGAAAATGTTCGATTGCTGCCCTGGCCACATAGTCTCCAGATCTCTCGCCAACTGGAAGCGTCTGGTCAATGGTGGCCGACCAACTGTCTCGTCGCAATATGCCAGTCACTACTCTTGATGAAGAGTAGTATCGTGTTGAAGCTGCATGGGTAGCTGTACCCGTACAGGTCATCCAAGCTCTGTTTGACTCAATGCCCAGGCGTATCAAGGCCGTTATTACGGCCAGAGGTGGTTGTTCTGGGTACTGATTTCTCAGTATCTATGCACCCAAATAGCGTGAAAATGTAATCACATGTCAGTTCTGGTATAATATGTTTGTCCAATGAATATCCGTTTATCATCTGCATGTCTTCTTGGTGTAGCAATTTTAATGGCCAGTAGTGTAATTCCCATCGAGCCATCATAATGACGTTGGAATTCTTTTCACATGAATGAACTGAGTGTAAATGACAGCTACACCAATGCCCTGCACTTTCACTGGCATCTATAGGAGTGGATATTGCAATCCCACGACGTTTGTCACTGCAGTGTATTTCAAAGCAATGGAAATTTTAGAAATAAAAATTACACGTTTTTTAAAAAAAGTCTTATTTAAAAACAAAAGATTTTAGTATTGCTGCAATGTGTAATTGATATTTCAGTTTTCGTACCCGATTATTAGTAAAAAATATTAAAAAACGAGCTGTTATAACCGATACTAAAAGACTGAAAAAGCAACGGTTATTCAGAACTGTAAAACCATTCGGTTTTTCCCGTCCATAGCCCTCACGTGGAAACAAGGTTTTTCCGGAACGAATGTGCCCATATAACGTATTTCCTTCGTCTACGTATGAGGTGGCAGGGGTAAAACACAGGGAGCGAAAGGCTATTTACAATTTGTACAGAAACCAGATGGCAGTTATAAAAGTCGAGGGACATGAAACGGAAGCAGTGCTTGGGAAGGGAATAGACAGGGTTGTAGCCTCTCCCTGATGCTATTAAATCTGTATATTGAGCAAGCAGTAAAGGAAATGAAAGAAAAGTTCGGAGTAGGTATTAAAATCCATGGAGAAGAAATAAAAACTTTGAGGTTCGCCGATGACATTGTAATTCTGTCAGAGAGAGCAAAGAACTTGGAAGAGCAGTTGAACGGAATGGAGAGTGTTTTGAAAGGAGGGTATAAGATGAACATCAACAAAAGCAAAACGAGGATAATGGAATGTAGTCGAATTAAGTCGGGTGATGCTGAGGGAAGTAGATTAGGAAACGATACATTTAAATTAGTAAAGGAGTTTTGGTATTTGGGAAGCAAAATAACTGATGATGGTCGAAGTAGAGAGGATATAAAATATAGACTGGCAATGGGAAGGAAAGCGTTTTTGAAGAAGAGAAATTTGTTAACATCGACTGTTGATTTAAGTGTCAGGAAATCGTTTCTGAAAGTATTTGTATGAAGTGCAGCCATGTATGGAAGTGAAACATGGACGATAAATAGTTTAGACAAGAAGAGAATAGAAGCTTTCGAAATGTGGTGCTACAGAAGAATGCTCAAGATTAGATGGGTAGATCACATAACTAATGAGGAAGTATTGAATAGAATTGGGGAGAAGAGTAGTTTGTGGCATAACTTGACTAGAAGAAGGGATCGGTTGGTAGGACACGTTCTGAGGCATCAAGGGATTACTAGTTTAGTACTGGAGGGCAGCATGGAGGGTAAAAATCGTAGAGGAAGACCAAGAGATGAATACACTAAGCAGGTTCAGAAGGATGAAGTTTGCAATAGGTACCGGGAGATGAAGAAGCTTGCACAGGATAGAGTAGCATGGAGAGCTGCATCAAACAGTCTCAGGAATGAAGACCGCAACAACAACGTATGTGGGATGTTTCCCGAAATTTTGGCCCCACATTTCTGTTGCAGCCTGTATCCCTGGCGTTCTGAGGCCTAGGTTACCTTCTACGCGTCAAATTTTTGCTGGAGGCCCGAAAACTGAATCGATTTTATGTTACTTCACGAGCCGCCAGATTCAGATATGTTTCCTGTATATGCTGGCTCTTACGTTAAATTCTGCCGTGAGGCAGTGTCGCGGACTGGTTATTTCCCAGTTTACAATCCGGCGCTTAGTTACGGCGCATAAACCGCACAGTAATGAGGGTGGTGGGAGGCGGCACATCGTTTGCGGCTCGCGCGCCGGTATTTTAATCCGCATTCCGCGCGCCGCCCCTCCTCCCCACGCTTGCATCGCCGACGCGCGTGACCGGCGGTACGCAGGCGGGCGTGGGCGGCAGCGGCACCTGGTGATTGTCCGGCGTGGGCGGCGCAGCGCCTGAATAATTCGCGGGGTCGCGGCGCCGTAGCGCAGCCCACCCACCGCCGGCGACCGCTTTAATCACGTCTGGCGCAGAGCGCCGTCTACCAGCCTGCAAGCGCTTTGCGCTTCTCCCAGCGGACAGGGCTACCCCAGCTCCGCTTGTAACAACTGCACCCTCAGGGCATCTCGGCGTGGCGACTGTCGCTTTCTGGGTACAACCTAGTTAGAGCCATAGAGAAGCAACTGAAATCGGTCGGTAGAGCAGAGGCTACTGGACATGACTGGCTACCAGTTAGATTCTGCTTCTAGCAGCAGTGTGCCGTAGGTATCAAGAGGAGTGAGGAGTTGCTACAGATTGGAAATAGCTGCCTCTACTTAGATACTCCGCAAGCCACCGTACGGTGCGTGGCGAGGGGTACTCTGTACCACTGCTACTTATTTCCTTTCCTGTTCCACTCGCAAATAGACCACGGGAGAGACAAAAAAAAAAAAAAGGTTCAAATGGCTCTGAGCACTATAGGACTTAACTTCTGAGGTTATCAGTCCCCTAGATCTTAGAACTCCTTAAACCTAACTAACCTAAGGCTCAAATGATTCAAATGGCTCTGAGCACTATGCGACTTAACTTCTGAGGTCATCAGTCGCCTAGAACTTACACTACTGGCCATTAAAATTGCTACACCAAGAATAAATCCAGATGATAAACGGGTATTCATTGGACAAACATAATATACTACAACTGTCATATGATTACATTTTCACGCAATTTGGGTGCATGGATCCTGAGAAATCAGTACCCAGAACAACCACTCCTGGCCGTAATAACGGCCTTGGTACACCCGGGCATTGAGCCAAACAGAGCTTGCATGGCGTGTACAAGTACAACTGCCCATGCAGCTTCAACAAAATACACAGTTTATTAAGAGTAGTGACTGGCGTGTTGTGACGAGCCAGTTGCTCGGCCACCATTGACCAGATGTTTCCAATCGGTGAGAGATCTGGAGAATGTTCTGACCTGGGCAGCAGTCGAACATTTTCTGTATCCAGAGAGGCCCGTACAGGACCTGCAACATGCGGTCGTGCATTATCCTGCTGAAATGTAGGGTTTCGCATGGATCGAATGAAGGGTAGAGCCACTGGTTGTAACACATCTGAAATGTAATGTCCACTGTTCAAAGTGCTGTCAATGCGAACAAGAGGTGACCTATACGTGTAACCAATGGCACCGCATAACACCACGCTGGGTGATACGCCAGCATGGCGATGACGAATACACGCTTCCTATGTGCGTTCACCGCGATGTCGCCAAACACGGATGCGACCATCATGATGCTGTAAACAGGACCTGCATTCATCTGAAAAATGACGTTTTGCCATTCGTGCAACCAGGTTCGTCGTTGAGTACACCATCGCAGGCGCTCCTGTCTGTGATGCAGCAACAAGGGTAACCGCAGCCATGGTCTCCGAGCTGATAGTCCACGTTGCTGCAAACGTCGTCGAAATGTTCGTGCAGATGGTTGTTGTCTTGCAAACGTCCCCATCTGTTGACTCAGGGATCGAGACGTGCCTGCACGATCCGTTACATCCATGCGGATAAGATGCCTGTCATCTCGACTGCTAGTGATACGAGGCCGTTGGTATTCAGCACTGCGTTCCGTATTACCCTCCTGAACCCACCGATTCCATTTTCTGCTAACAGTCATTGGATCTCGACCAATGCGAGCAGCAATGTCACGATACGATAAACCCCAATCGCGATAGGCTACAATCCGACCTTTATCAAAGTCGGTAACGTGATGGTACGCATTTCTCCTCCTTACACGAGGCATCACAACAACGTTTCATCAGGCAATTCCGGTCAACTGCTGTTTGTGTATGAGAAATCG
Source organism: Schistocerca serialis cubense (assembly GCF_023864345.2). Lineage (NCBI taxonomy): Eukaryota > Metazoa > Arthropoda > Insecta > Orthoptera > Acrididae > Schistocerca > Schistocerca serialis. Next base: position 1,229,704,962 of record NC_064638.1, on the reverse strand, counting down.
GTTGGAAACTTTCCTCATGTCAGCATCTTGTAGGGTTCGCGACCGGCGCCAACCTTGTGTGAATGCTCTGAAAAGCTAATCACTTGCATATCAGAACATCTTCTTCCTGTCGGTTAAATTTCGCGTCTGTAGCACGTCATCTTCGTGGTGTAGCAATTTTAATGGCCAGTAGTGTAGAACTAATTAAACCTAACTAACCTAAGGACATCACACACATCCATGCCCGAGGCAGGATTCGAACCTGCGACTGTAGGGGTCGCTCGGTTCCAGACTGTAGCACTTAGAACCGCTAGGCCACCCCGGCCGGCAAGGGAAAGCCACCATTGTCTATATGCCTCCGTATGAGTTCTAATTTCTCATATCTTATCTTCGTGGTTCCTATGTGCAATATATATTGGCGGCAGTAGAATCGTTCGGCAGTGAGCTTCAAATGCCGGTTCTCTAAATTTTCTCAATAAAGGTTCTCGAAAAGAACGTCACCTTCCGTCGAGTGATTCCACGTTTACGTTTCCGAAGCATCCCCGTAACACGTACGTCCCGAAGCATCCCCGTAACACTTACGTGTTGTTGAAACCTACCGGTAACATATTTAAGAGCCCGCCTCGAAATTGCTTCAATGTCTTCCTTCACTCCGACCTGGTACGGATCCCAAACACTCGAGCACTGCTCAAGAATAGGTCGCGCCAGTGTCCTATACGCGGTCCCCTTTGCATATGAACCACTCTTTCCTAAAATTATCCCAATGAACCGAAGTCGACCTTTCGCCTTTCCCACATGCTTGTTCCATCTCGTATCGCTTTGCAACGTTGTGCCCACGTATTTAAACGACTTCACTGTGTCAAGCAGGAAACTAGTAATATTGTGTCCAAACATTACAAGTTTGTTCTTCCTACTTATCCGCATTAACTTACATTTTTCCATATTTAGGGCCAGATGCCATTCATTATACCAACTGCAAATTTTGCGTAAGTCGTCTTGTATCTTCATGCAGTCACTCAACTCCGACACCTGACCGTACATCATGGCATCATCAGTAAACAACCGCAGACTTCTGCCCACCCTGTCAGCTAAATCATTTATATATACGAGGGTTGGAACTTTAATAGTGGCAACTATTTATTTACAGCTCTTACAAAACAGATACGTGTTTCACAGTTTTACAGACCTTCAAAATAGTCACCAGCATTGTGTATAGCCCGTTGCCAGCGATGTGGAAGTCGTAGGATACTTTTAGCAGTGCCAGTTGTGTTGATAGTTCGAGCGGCGCGGTGTATTGCCCGACGAATTTGTAGCAGTTGTGAAGCGCATGCCGTTAAGTGTTTCTTTCAGTTTAGAAATCGAGTTGAACTCTCGAGGGCTTAAGTCAGGGGAGTGCCCTAGGTGGTATAGCACATAGCAGCCCCATCAGTCAAACAAATCAGTAACAGCTTGCACTGTACGTGCTTGAGCATTGTCCTGCAAAATGATGGTCAGGTCCCGCAGAAAGTGTCATAACTTTTGTCTCTGTGCTGTTTATTTTTGGAACACAGCCTACGACCAGCACGTACAGTGCTAGGTGTTACTGATTTGTTTGACTGATGGGGCTGCTAAGTGCTATACCAACTACTGCACTCCGCTGACTTAAGCCCTCGTGAGTTCAACTCGATTTGCAAACTGAAGGAAACATTTCACGGCATTCGCATCAGAACTGCTACAAATTCGTCGGGCAATAGACCGCGCCGCTCGAACTGTCAACACAACTGGCACTGCTAAGAGTGTCCTACGACTTCCACATCGCTGGCAACGGGTTATACACAATGCTGGTGCTTACTTTGAAGGTCAGTAAAACTTTGAAACACGTATCTATTTTGTACGAGCTGTAAATAAATAGTTGCCACTATTAAAGTTCCAACCCTCGTATTTAGAGAAAAACAGCTGTCCCATCACCCTTAATGGGGCACTCCTGACGATACCCTTATCTCCGTTGAACACTCGCCGTCGAGGACAACATACTGGGTTCTAGTACTTAAAAAGTCTTCGAGCCATTCGCATATCTGTGAACTTATTCCATATGCTGGTACCTTCGTCAGAAACCTGCAAAGTGAGACCGTTTTAAATGCTTTCTGGAAATCAAGAAATTTAGAATTTGCCCGTTGCCCTTCATCCATACTTCGCAGCACATTATGTCAGAAAAGGGTAAGCTGAGTTCCGCAAGAGCGATGCCTTCTAAGACCATGAGCATTGTCCTGCAAAATAATGGTCGGGTCCTGCAGAAAGTGTCATCACTTAAGTCTCTGTGCTGTTTAGTTTTGGAACACAACCTACGACCAGCACGTACAGTGCTAGGCGTTACCGATTTTTTTGACTGATGGGGCTGTTAAGTGCTATACCACTTACCAGCCTCTTCACAAGCCTCTCAGTCTCAAGAAGTTTATTGTATTCGAACTGAGCCGGCCGGAGTGACCGAGCGGTTCAAGGCGCTACAGTCTGGAACCGCGTGACCGCTACGGTCGCGGGTTCGAATCCTGCCTCGGGCATGGATGTGTGTGATGCCCTTAGGTTAGTTAGGTTTAAGTAGTTCTAAGTTCTAGGGGACTGATGACCTTAGAAGTTAAGTCCCACAGTGCTCAGAGCCATTTGAACCAACCATATTCGAACTGAGAGTATGTTCAAGGATTCTGCAGCAAACAGAAGTTAAGGATATTGATCTGTAATTTTGTGGGTCTGTTCTTTTACCATTCTTATGTACTAGAGTCACCTGCATATTTTTCCATACGCTTGGGACTTTGTGTTGGACGAAAGGTACGCGATAAATACAAGATAGGTAAGGGGCCAATGCCGTATAATTATCTTTGTAAAATCCAACTGCAATTCCATCCGGACCTGGTGATTTATTTGCTTTCAAATCTTTCAGCTGTTTACCTACACCAGGGATCCTTATTACTACGTCATCCAACTGGGGTCTGCCGACGGTCAAATGACGGTATACTCGTACGATTCTCCTGTGTGAACGATTTCTTGAACATTTTACAGTCTGGAGCAGAGCGACCGCTACGGTCGCAGGTTCGAATCCTGCCTCGGGCATAGATGTGTGTGATGTCCTTAGCTTAGTTAAGTTTAATTAGTTCTAAGTTCTAGCCGACTCGGAAGTTAAGTCGCGTGGTGCTCATAGCCATTTGAACCATTTTTGAACATTTTACATATGACTAGAGTTTCCTCAGGTTCTCCGCCATATCTTTTGTTAAGGTGTGACGGTGGTAGTTGTTGTATGCTTCGCTCATAGGTCTTTCCAAAGACGCATGAATCTTTACTAACCTTCGCTTGTCGTCATTTGTGCGTTCCCTATTGAACCGCGAGTGCAAACGCCTCTGGTTCCTCACTATCCTCCGAATTTCGTTAGCACGATTTACAGTCTGCTTAGCTTTACCCATAATTCCTCTGCTTCTATGTTACGGGAACTAACTCATGCCGCCGCGCGGGATTAACCGAGCGGTCTATGGCGCTGCAGTCATGGACTGTGCGGCTGGTCCCGACGGAGGCTCGACTCCTCCGACGGGCATGGATGTGTGTGTTTGTCCATAGGATAATTTAGTTTAAGCAGTGTGTAAGCTTAGGGACTGATGACCTTAGCAATTGAGTCCCGTAAGATTTCACACACATTTGAACATTTTTTTTTTTTAACTCATGCCATTTAACTGTCTAAGCGAGGTGCTAATAACTGCTTATCTTCTCTGTCTACCAGAAACGCTCTCCTAGCCTTCTTGACTGATCTATTAACTTTCGTAATCATATTTGCTATTATGTCATCACGATCGCCAACCCTCGTTTCTGTACTGACATTGTCGATAAGGTCTTTCACACTGTCAAGAAGAGGCTTCGAACAGACACACAAAACTACAGACCTCTCCCGTCGATCTGTTGTAGGACGTTGGAACATGCTTCAAGCTCGAGTACTGTGATATTTCTGGAGACCGAAAATCTTCTCTATAGGAATCAACATGGGTTCCGAAAATGATAGCGTGAAACCCAGCTTTCTCTGTTCACCCGCGAGAGCCAGAAAGAATTAAATGCCGTGCACCTCGACTTCCAAAAGGTTTTCGTTATCTTTTTGCACTGCCGACTAAAGAACAAAATACTAGCTTACGCAATATCAGACCAACTGCGTCACTGAATTTCTTAGAGCTTCTAGACAACATAGCGTTTATTTCTCTCTAGTATACAGGGTGTCCCAGCTATCTTGTCCACCCAAAATATCTCTGGAACAATAACAGCTATTGGAAAACGACTTTCACCGGTATCAATTTAGGGCTGGGGCCCATGAATGCACATATTTGGTAACATTCTAAAACGAAAGCATATGTGTTTTTTAACACAAACTTAGGTTTTTTTTAAATGGACCTCCTATAATTTTTCTTCAGCAATCCATAGCATGACAAAGCACATACACAATGGCGTTGATTGCATCGCAATATTCCCATTACATCCCGAGATATTAAGACGCGAAGTTGACGCTTGAAACACCCGACATGCGCTGCTAGCGCACGTCCTGAGGCTCAGGCGTGAACCCCATGCTGCCCGTAATCGCGATGTGATTGACATGCGTAATCACACTTCCATACTTATCAAGAGGTCCGAAACGAATAATACGGTCTGCTGCGCGATTACGGGCAGCATGGGGTTCACGCCTGAGCCTCAGGACGTACGCTAGCAGCGCATGTCGGGTGTTTGAAGCGTCAACTTCGCGTCTCAATATCTCGGGATGAATTGGGAATATTGCGATGCAATCAACGCCATTGTGTATGTGCTTTGTCATGCAATGGATTGCTGAAGAAAAAATATAGGTCTATTTAAAAAAAACATAAGTTTGTGTTAAAAAACACATATGCTTTCGTTTTAGAATGTTTCCAAATACGTACATTCATGGGCCCCAGCCCTACATTGATACCGGTGAAAGTCGCTTTCCAATAGCTGTTATTGTTCCAGAGATATTTTGGGTGGACAAGATAGCTGGGACACCCTGTATATGAATTCTAGATCCAGAAACCAATGGTTTCATAGAAAAGACGTACATTATAAAAAGAAGACATTGCACCACAATTGAATTAACGGAACAGGACAGAAATCGGTCGGCAGTAAGGCACTGGTCCCCCTCTGGCCCCTACGCAAGCAGTTATTCGGCTTGGCATTGATTCATAGAAATATCGTGCCAAATTCTGTTGAATTGGCGAGTTGGGTCTTCACGTGTTAGCTGGTCATCGGGCAACAGCTCGAAGCGAGACTCATCGCTGAAGACAGTTCCACTCCAGTCAATGGGATTCCAGGCCGAAGACCTGTCCGGAGACGCCACGGACAGAGATGGGATACGAAACTGAGTGTCGCCCACCACACTGCCTCGCAACCAGGGGCGATCGTCTGGGGCGCCCCTTCATTTCATGGCAGGTCCACTTTGGCTGTCATACACGACACCCTTGGACAGAATTCGGTTTAATATTCCTCAGGGGGACGTCCAACAATTCTGTCAATAAATGTCAAGCTGAATAACTGCATGCGTAAAGACCAGAGGCAGCCGAACACGCTGGTGACTTGCTCAATTTGTGAAGCTCTAACTCTTGAATAAATCATGTAATCTCCTGAAATTGCAATTCTAAGTTTTTCTGTACATGTAAACCAGATCTACCGATTGTCCCACTCGGATAATTCATCCATTGTGTATCCTTTCTTTATTTTCCTGTTAGAGTGTATTCCATATTGAGAAGTAGCGGCTACGGTCTCGGAAACTGACATACGGCCGGGAGAGCGGTGTGCTCACCACATGCCCCTCCATATCCGCATCCAGTGACGCCTAAGAGCTGAGGATGACACGGCGGCCGGTCAGTACCGTTGGGCCTTCATGGCCTGTTCTGGAGGAGTTTAGTTTTAGTATATTCCATGCCCTTTAAGGTAGGTGACCCACCTTACATCGTCTGCCCAAGTTTTCGATGATGTAAGTAGGGTTGCCACTCTTAATTTTCAAGAAATATTTTTATTTTGGTCACCCTGTATAAGGGAATCCTTAAACGAAAGACGAAGTAGTTTTCGCGAAACCATGTTGGGTGACTTTAGGGAACATGTACGCCAAAAAGGCTCTACGAGCACTACGCCGCCAGTGACGTTCAGCGAGTGCACAGAAACATGGAAACAGCAAAAACATAATAAATTTCCATGCCTAATACAAGGTGTACAACTTTGCTTTCGTTTTTTCCCCAACATTTGAGGCTTTAATGAAACTAACTGGTTATACATGTACCATTCAAAGTATTTTCCATCGCTGGCCATTACTTTCTCCCATCTTTCTGGCAGTGTACGAATCCCGCGTCGAAAAAACTGTTCATCTTTTGAAGCGACCCACGAATAGATCCAATTTGTGACTTCTTCATGAGATCGGCAGTGTTGGTCAGCCAGGCCAAGCGTCATTGATTTAAACAGGTGATAGTCAGAGGGAGCAGTGTCTGGAGAATACGGCGGGTGGGGTACGACTTCCTATTTTAACGTTTCCAGGTACGTTCTGACCTCTTTTGCAACGTGAAGTCGAGCGTTGTCGTGCTGCAAAATCACTTTACCGAGCCTCTCACTGTATTGCAGCCGTTTGTCTTTTTATGCTTTGCTCAAACGCATTAATTGCGTTCGGTAAAGAGCACCTGTGATTGTTTCACTTGATTTTAACACCTCATAGTACACGACTCCGAGCTGGGCCCACCAAATGCTGGGCACAATCTTGGAGCCGTGAATATTCGGTTTGGCCGTCGACGTGGAAGCATGGCTGAGATATCCCCATGAATTGTTGCGTTTAAGGTTATTGTAATGAACCCATTTTTCGTCGCCGGTCACACTGCGATGCAGAAAGCCCTTCCGTTTTTGCCTCTGAAGCAACTGTTCACAAACACGCAAACGCCGTTCAACGTCTCTTGGTTTCTTTCTGAATCATGCCCATAGCCTTGAGACGTTTTTAATGGCTTGCTGTGTCACTCTCACTAATCGTGCCAATTCTTCTTCAATTTGACGCGAGTCTTCACTCAGTAATGTCTCCAATTCTGCATCTTCGAAATCATTCTCTCTTCCACCACTGTGCCGGTCTACGACATTAAAATCACCGTTCTTGAAGCGTTGAAAACACTCACGACACGTTCTTTCACTAATGGCGCACTACCATACGTAGCTGAGAGCATTCGATGAGACTCAGCCGCTGTTTTCTTCATATTAAAACAAAACAGTAACAGCTCCGGAAAGTGGCGAGAATTATTCTCGTAAACTCACATTTTCAATCAATAACAACTTTATGGTGCGGACAAAAAGTCGACTAATGTATGAATGAGGTTGTGTTGACCGAGGTCCAAGCTAACTGCCTGACGTCTGAGATCTGTTTCTTTCGACCGCTACTTACCATTGTTGCAACCTATCGCCAAACAGCGGAAACAAAGAAGTACACCTTGTACGTTGTAGGAAATCCATTGGCGTTCAAAACAGCTTCCAGTCGTCTCGGAATGGTAATATACGGATCCTGTATGGTTTTCAACGGAGTATTATACCATTTTTGCTGCAAAATAGTGGCAATTTCTGATAACGAAAAAGGAGGTTGTAGCCTTCCCCCAGTTTCGCACCGAACTATGTTATTCGCATATGCTGTAGGTGAAGTAATATTTTAATTATTTTAGCGTAATATATATCTTTCCTCTTTTCATGAGACTCACTATTGTCCACTTCCGTTATTGTGAAAACTACTAAATGATAACATCTCCTTTCTTAAATGCTGGAATTTATTAATTAAATCACTCAATTTATAAACATTTATGAACACCAAACACTGTGTGCCATTCTGCTACTCATCTCCGGTCTCGCTACCTCTCTCTTTAGCCTCTCACACCCAACTTCCACCCACAGACTGCAACACATGACTACCACTTACCAACTCGCATATTGTTGACTGCACTGCAGTCTTTGCTTAAACCATGTATGATCTCTGCATAGTGCATAATCGATACTACATAAGGGTACTGTACCCTTAAATATCCCCACCAAAATAATACTTTAATATGAAAAAAATGTAATAGTGATATTAGATTTGAATATTAAAGTAGAAAAATATATAGAAAGACAAAAAAGGTAAAATTACATTATTTAGTCAAAACTATTTGCTTATTAATGGAGAACCTAAAGTCATTAAGAATAATTCTCATTTGTGTAAGGAAATGGTGTTTAAGAAATTCATGTATCACTTAATCACAGTATATTAATCAAATTATGTCATTAAATCACTCACTAATTAGCAAGAAGATAAGTCAGGATAATCGCAAATGCTTGTGCACACTGCATAATGTCATTGAATTAACATAGCAACATGAAACACGATGCTATAACGCCCCAAATAAACAGTATGGCCAACTGTGATACACGAATAACAAGTGTCTATTAGCTTGTTCATGAATATTTTTTTTTTGTAATGAATTAAATACTAATGATCAGATAGTCACTGTATTGAATGAATAGAAACATAGGCCTAACTGAATGAATGTGATCAAAAAATAAACAAAATAATAAACAGACAGCACTAACTACTACACAATATTCACAGGAAAATATTCTATTACTACCCCACATAAATTAACACTCCAAGTGGCAGCATATTTTGAAAAAGCGTTATATTTATGACACACAGTTTACAGGGTTAGTAATACAAGAAATTTGACAAAAGGCAAATACCTTGGAAAGTAAACCATAAACAAATAATCACCTTGGAAAACACCCTTTTTTTAAGTAGCACTCTGCTTTAGGTCCCCGCCTATATGTTGAGTCGTAAATCACACGCAAAGACGCTGGTTCACTACGCACTGGGCTGTGGCATCGATGCCGCCGGGGATATATCACCACAATAACAATAACACTTTCATTGTTTACTCTGCTTTTTCACTTCCCTGTATGATTCAAATGGTTCAAATGGCTCTGAGCACTATGGGACTTAACATCTGTGGTCATCAGTCCCCTAGAACTTAGAACTACTTAAATCTAACTAACCTAAGGAAATCACACACATCCATGCCCGAGGCAGGATTCGAACCTGCGACCGTAGCAGTCCCGCGGTTCCGGACTGAGCGCCTAGAACCGCTAGACCACCGCGGCCGGCTTCCCTGTATGATGCGATGCAGAACACACGTATTGGTAGCTTTCGATGAATTATAGGGCTGTGGCATCGAAGCTGCCGGGGACTGTAGACTTGTTCTCTCTGCGAATTAGTGGAATTGCAGTAACAGCGTCATAACAGCGACTCCCGCGCAGTGAAGCTTCTTGTTGTTGTTGATCAGCTGGCCGCTGACGTCAGCATCCCATGGTTCCGCGTTCCACACAGCTCGCCAACCTGACAGACTAGCGCAGCGCTGGAACAGGTGACAGTCGCGCTGCGTGCTAGGTCCTCGTAGGGGATGGTACATCCTCTACTGCAGTTGTAACATGTGACGACGGCGTTGCGCGCGCAACGCTTCACGTCGGTGGCTCCACAGCGTCTCGCCAACATACAAACACAAAACGGAATTACGGCAGTGGGGAAACAAAATACACTGCGCGCGCACGTCAATCAGTCTCTAGTAACAACAACACTCGCGCCACGCGTTCCTGTTATTGCTTATAGACGTGTCTCTGCCACGAACCTACTATGCTGTCATAGTAGGAGGAGAGGTGATACTCCTACGTGGCGCGTCCCAGGTGGCGGATAGGGAAGTCCTCACCGGTTTACTGGCGGACTTGAGTGAAATAAAATAGCTCTCGTGTACCAAACACACCCTCTGCGGTTAACAACCGTAGCTGTAAATCGAAGCTTGCTCCAACTAAGGTTGACAACCTTCGAAAGTCAAAAATGGAAAGGTCTTTTAGGAAAAAAATTCCACCGTCCTGCTCAAAAAGGCAGGAAAAGGGTACATCGGATTCGGTGGGTAGTCAACTAGAAGACAGCAACGAATCGGAGCGTTTGCAACCATCCAAATCCACACTAAAACACAAAAAGAAGATTAAACATGAGCAAATAAATTATATAGCAACACACAACATAAACTCACTACTTCAGACCGGAAAACGCAAGGAGCTCACAGATGAACCAAATAATCAAAAAATTTTAATAACAGGGATCCAAGAAATGAGAAACACCACAGAGGACCCATTCGAATCACAAGGATACAGAATTTATAATGGGAAACCAGGACCGAGGGCAATGAAACAATGTTGCCAGTTTGGAACAGGGTTTTTAGTAAACATAAAAATAATAGATTCAGTAACGGATTTCCAAGCAGTATCACCAAGAATTGCGACTCTAAGCTTTAAAACAAAGAATAAAACCTATACAATAATAAATGCTCATGCCCCAACAAATGAAAAAAAATTGTCTAACAAAAACAAAGGAAGAGGTATGTAAATTTTGGGACCTTCTGGAACAAACTGTGAACAGAGTACATAAAAAGAATGTAAAAATTTTATTGGGAGATTTCAATGCTCAGTTGGGAAAAGAAAGGAAATATAAAGACATAATTGGAAAATGGAGTCCACATAAATTTACGAACAAAAACGGTCAAAGACTTGTAGAACTCTGCAGAGAACACAACCTTATATCTAAATCAACATACTTTAAGAGGAAGCCAAGTAAACTTAAAACATAGAAACATCCAGACTGGGGGAAGGGCGAGTGGCAGCTAGACCATGTCTGTATGGACAAAAAATTTTATAAGGAGATCCACAATGTTAAAGTACTGAGAGGAGCAGACACCAGGCTCAGACCATTATATGGTTAAAATTAAAATCAAATTCACTCCGTTAAACAAGAGGACCGGAAAAACTAATAAAATAAAAAGGAGGTTTGACCCATATCAGCTAATTAAAAATAATAAGTACCAACAAATAACACAAACCATCAAATTAACAGATGATCTAGAACAACTAGTGCCTAATCTTAAAGAAGAAGCAGAGAATCTAGCTCCCTTGAACCCACGAAGGAAACATGCATGGTGGACATCAGAATGTGACAAATTCCATGAAGATAGACACCAAGCATGGTTAAAGTTTCAAACACATTAAACTGAAGACAATGCCATCAACCTAAAAAATGAAAAAAAAATCACACAAAATATTAGAAGAATCAAGAGAGGATTTCATAAAGATATTATAAACTCTATAGAAGGTAATTATCATAAAACCAACTCCAGGAACTACTATATGGGAAACAACTACAACAGTATGAGGCCCCTACACCAATACTGAAAGATGAAGACGGAAGAATGACACACAGTAACAAGGAAAATGCAGAAATCATGGCAAAAGCATTTAACAAACTTTTGAATTGCGAGGAACCCAAAGAACCCTTACAAATCAACATAAATATCCCAATAAAAACCAAACCTAACAAACTAGACCTCTCCAATTTTCCAAGAAGTGGAAACATGCAAGTGACACAGTCAAGACCTCCTTACACGTGGCTCTAACAAAAATTTGGGTAACAGAACGATTTCCCGAACATTAGACCACAGCTATCATCCACCCACTAAACAAAAATGGAGATAAGAGCAACTCAGACAACTACAGAGGAATCTCTCTCCTAGATTGCACATACAAAATTCTATCCAAGATCCTATATGAAAGAATAAAGGAGCAATTAGAACAGGAGTTAGGGGAATATCAGGGAGGTTTCAGACCATGGAGAAGCTGTGCAGAGTAGATAATTAGTTTAAAATTGATTATGGCATACTACAAGAAAAGGAACAAACCTCTGGCAATAACATTTGTAGATTTTAAGAAGGCATATGACTGTCCACAGACTTTCAGTATTAAATACTTTAAGAAATCTAGGACTCCATCCAAAGCTAATTAAAATAATACAACTCACTCTAACCAACACCAAATCAAAAGTGAAGTTTAGAGGAGAAATTTCGGAACCACTCCTCATAAAAAGAGGCTTAAGACAAGGTGACTGCCTATCACCATTACTGTTCAACTGTGCACTGGAATACATAATGAGAGAATGGTACAAGGACAATCCAAAGATGATGAGAATTGGAAGTGCAAAGGATGATATTAGCTTAAACTGCTTGGGATTCGCTGATGATCTTGCTCTCCTAGCCAACACCGTTCAAGAAGCCAGGCAAAAAGTGAAATCACTACAAGAAATAGCAGAGAAAGTAGGCCTTAGAATATCATTTGAAAAAACGGAGATTATGCTAACTGATCCACCACCTGCAAACCAAATTACAATAGGAGAACAGGAGATCAAAATTGTTGATAAATTTAAATATTTAGGCGAAATAATAACATACAATCTAAATGAGAAGCCATCATGGCAGAATAGAAGAAAAAACTGAACTACACTAATTACATTACCAAAACTACATACAACAAAAAAGCCTATCTATAGATGCAAAATTAAAACACTATAAAACAGTTACACAAACAGAAATAACGTATGCAGCTGAAACTATCTTCAAAACAACTAATACCGCAGAAATTGACAGAATACTAAAAATAGAAAGAAGAATAATTAGGACATGTATAAATAAACAGTATAAAGTAAATGGACATTGGAGAATAGCATCAAATGAAACAGAATATAAGAAAATAGAACCAGTCATGAGCACAATCAGGAAGAAACGTATCTCATTCTTTGGACATCTGATGAGAACTCCAGAAAACAGAATTAGTAAAAAAATAATACAAAAATTGTGGAATAGCAAGAGCGACATTAAATGGATCACAGAAATTAAGGAAGATATAAAAGAACTTCAAATTACTGTAGATGATCTAAAAAACAAGACAGAGAAAACCAGAATACTGCAAGATCCGCAAACCAGACTACAAATGAAAATCAATAAAAGGAGTACAGGAAGAGTGGTCACAGATGAAGAAAGAAAGAAAATATCTGAAAGAATGAAGAAATATTGGGCAGCCAGAAGAGCAAAACACCTTTCATATAAGAATAGACTGTAATAATTATATTACCTAAATATCATATTAAGTTATTGTTGAACCAAAGTGTATCCCTGTGTAACAACTTGTTTACAACTTTGTATTTTTGACTAGAGTTGTCCAATGAAGGCCATAAAACGCTGCACAATGTTTACGAGACAGCATAAAATGCTTAAAGCTGATTGTATCTAGCTCACAGTAGCTACCTACTACTTTCCACTATAACTAACTCACAATAGCTACTGACTATTATCCATTTATTTTCAAATAGGCAAAATGATATGTATACAAATAACACAATGTTCATTTTTGTACAGAGCATCCCTTGTCTTGCAACACTTCTTATAGATGATACGGTTTAATGTTTTCTACATGTTGTAGGCTATGATACTGACCGAACTGCACCATTTCAATTTCAGCCGAATTAGGGTGAACAAGTTTTCTACTTTTGAATGGTCCTCTGTAGTAGTGTTTCAAAATCTGTCAATCGTTCTATCCATATTTTATGTTTCGTCCCACAATGTGCACGAAATAAACGTCCGAGTTCACTCATTTGACGTCAGTCGGGTTGGACGCGGGTCTGAAACACGAAATTGCAGTATGCCGAATACCTTCATCATTAATAAAATCTTTCCATAAGTGTGACCGAAATTGTGGACCATTGTCCGATAAAATGCACTCTGGCTTGACAGTATTTACGAAGTATTCTTCCCTGAGTTTCTTGATATGATCTTACTGTTGGCTTTCCTAAGTGCGTATAAAGTCGTACAAATTTCGAAAAGACATCCATCACAACCAAAATTTGAGTAAAATTCCCTTTTAATCTGGGTAGCGGTCCATAGAGATCGAGAGCTGAAATTTCACCAGGATTTTGAGGTATAATGCTATGCATGAAACCTTTGTGCTGAATCGTAGACACTTTAGTTTTTTGACAGAGATGCAAGATTTTAGAATTGATCGTACTTTTCGTGCCATTTTATCGAAGATGACGTTCTCTTGCAATTTTAGTATACATTTACGTGGCCCAAAATGAGCATAGCTCACGTGAACGTATCTTATTAATTCATCCACTACATGATTGAGTATACATAGCCTCCATTGATCGGAATTCAAGTTGCTTCGCCGGTAAAGGATACCATCTTGCTTTAATTAATATTGACGTATTTTGCCACTACTCTCAGCATTCGGATCATCATATTTTTCTTTAACCATCCTCAATATTTCGTCTGCGTCCTGTTCCTGTTTGATGTTCTGCAGAATCTTGCGTATATGACGCTCGCCTTCGACACTTCGCGTAAAATGAATCCTTATATCTTTCTGGCGTGGATGCGCAACATTAACTGAATCTTGTCCTTCTGATAGCCTTGACAGCGCATCCGGTACGACGTTCTGCTTTCCTGGTATGTACTGAATCTCAAAACTGTATTGCTGAAGCATTAACGACCACCGGGTTAACCTATTGTTTGCAGTTCATCAAGAATGATAATGCTTTGTGATCTGTCACTACGACAGTATGCCTTCCAAATAGATAAAAACTTAACTCTTCGAAGCTCCAAACGATGGCACGTGCTTCTCTTTCCGTGACAGTATATTTTCGCTCCCAGCTTGTGAGTGCGCGGCTCACAAATGCGATAGTATGAATGTTCAGTAACTCTATCGACTTCAATTAATTGACATAATTCTGCGCCAAGCGCATAATCACTTGAATCGGTGCCAAGGTAAAACGTTTCACTTAAATCAGTGGGGTGAAGGATAGATGCCTCACACAGTTGGTTTTTTATTGAATCAAACGCTTCCTGATGTTCATGAGTCCATTTCCATATAGCATCCGTTTTCAGCAAATCCATTAAGATAGGAGAAGATAGGCAGCATCCAGAAAGAAAACGACGATACATATTACAGAAACCAAAAAACGACTTAAGTTGCTTACGGCACTTAGATGACGGAAAATTTCTAACTGTGTCCATTTTTGTTGGATCCGGTTCAAACCCTCGCGACGAAATAGTATGCCCAAGGAATTTAATTTGCGACTTGGCGAATTCCGATTTTTCCAGGTTAACAGTCACTCCAGCTTTCCTAAATGCTTCGAGTATCCGATGAATAATTTCCAAATGTTCTTCCCACGAAGCTGTGCTAATCAAGATATCGTCAACATAAAGTGTTACATGTTTCAACAAATCTTCGCCTAAAACTTTATCCAGTGCTCTCATAAAAGCCGCTGAAGAAATCGAGAGACCAAAAAGCATTCTCTGAAATTGGTAACTTCTACCATTATAAAGAAATGCTATATACTTTCTACTATTCTCTTCTAGCATTAACTGCCAGTAACTACTAGTCAAATCAAGGCCACTTAGATATTTGACTCCTTTGAATCTTTGTAACAAAAACTCCAGGTTTTCTGGCTGATCACGCTGTGGTGAAATTGTACGATTCATTGCGCGGGCGTCAAGAACAATGCGAACTGTGCCATCCTTCTTTGCTACAGCATGTATTGCATTTGAATATTCGCTATCTGAGTGCTCAATTATTTGATTATTCAACATCCTCTGTATTTCCCTGTTAACAGCTTCCCTTTTTGAAAATGCTATTGCGTATGACTTAATGCGAAATGGTTCATGATCCTTTACTCTAATTTTACAAACATATCCTTTAATTAATCCTGGTATCTTTGAAAATATATCGACGTAGCATCTCAGTAGTTCCCTCAGTTCTTCTCGTTCTGCTTCAGTCAAGTCCACTAACGCTCGAATCTTGGTTTGAATACAACTTAGAGAATCTTCCTCGTTCCTCCCTTGCAGCTTAGCGCAGTTCTCTGAATTGTTTAAAGTGACAGCTTCATATTCTCCTCCATAACGCATCATCCTTATTTTCACGCCCCCAGCGCCCTTATTATCCATAATAAACTCTTTGAATACAATTCTTCTTTCTTTATTATCTCTCCACGCCCGCAGACAATTCTCCTCAAAACTAATACAGCATCTCATATCTGACAACCAGTCAACTCCGAGAACTAGCCCAACATTGAGAGAACCAACGATTAACACACTCTGCTCATATTCGTCCCCTTGAATACGAAATCTTAGTAATACTTGTCTTTTAATTGGTTTGCTTCGGTTTCCAACTGCACTGACAATACGTACGCCGTTAACAGGAAATGTGGGAATAGCGACAAGATTGTTCAATTGCGAAAATAGATTGTCAGAAATAGGTGAATCAATTAATGCATCCATAACAATACCACATACTTCGACTTCCACAAATGGCATCAGAATTTCTTTATTAGTTTCTTCATTTTCTCGACACAAATCTTCGTTGAATCATTTCCATGTTCACACTTTCTGACATTTATCATAATATCCGACCCTTGTCCCTGTGACAGAGTTCCGGAGCTGGTTCAAATGGCTCTGAGCACTATGGGACTTAACATCTGTGGTCATCAGTCCCCTAGAACTTAGAACTACTTAAACCTAACTAACCTAAGGACATCACACACATCCATGCCCGAGGCAGGATTCGAACCTGCGACCGTAGCAGTCGTGCGGTTCCGGACTGAGCGCCTGAACCGCTAGACCACCACAGCCAGTTCCGGAGCGGGTAGTCTCCGAAACGTTGCTTAGTTTAACTGTTGAGAATCTCACTGATTGCGATCGCGGCTTCTTGCACGTTCTGGCGATCGATACTGTCCTCTGTCTCTGTCATTGTGTGACCGGTTCAGCGGATGATTTGACCTGAATCCGTCTTGTACATTGTATTCGTTTCTCCTGTGTCTATCATGGTCTCGGCGATCAAATACTTTCGGTCGTTCGTAACTTGGGATTCCTTCCCGCGCTGGGCCGTTATGACGATTCGGGTAATTGTTACTACTGTGTCGCTCACGTTGATCGCGTTCGGCGTTGAGCAATTCCATTCGGTCAATTAGCAAACACACTTGCTCCATTGTTAACTGTGGTGTGAGTGCTAGCTTCTCACGCACCAAAAATGGTAATTTCTGGATTAATATAAGCATTAGCTCTTCTTCTTCAACCGGATCGTCCAAGTATGTATTGTCGTTCCAGTACCTTTGCAGAAACTCACGCATTAGAAAATTGTAGCGAAATGCAGGAAGATCAGCAGCGGATAGGCACTTGGTGCAGGGACTGGCAACTGACCCTTAACATAGACAAATGTAATGTATTGCGAATACATAGAAAGAAGGATCCTTTATTGTATGATTATATGATAGCGGAACAAACACTGGTAGCAGTTACTTCTGTAAAATATCTGGGAGTATGCGTGCGGAACGATTTGAAGTGGAATGATCATATAAAATTAATTGTTGGTAAGGCGGGTACCAGGTTGAGATTCATTGGGAGAGTCCTTAGAAAATGTAGTCCATCAACAAAGGAGGTGGCTTACAAAACACTCGTTCGACCTATACTTGAGTATTGCTCATCAGTGTGGGATCCGTACCAGATCGGGTTGACGGAGGAGATAGAGAAGATCCAAAGAAGAGCGGCGCGTTTCGTCACAGGGTTCTTTGGTAACCGTGATAGCGTTACAGAGATGTTTAACAAACTCAAGTGGCAGACTCTGCAAGAGAGGCGCTCTGCATCGCGGTGTAGCTTGCTCGCCAGGTTTCGAGAGGGTGCGTTTCTGGATGAGGTATCGAATATATTGCTTCCCCCTACTTATACCTCCCGAGGAGATCACGAATGTAAAATTAGAGAGATTAGAGCGCGCACGGAGGCTTTCAGACAGTCGTTCTTCCTGCGAACCATACGCGACTGGAACAGGAAAGGGAGGTAATGACAGTGGCACGTAAAGTGCCCTCCGCCACACACCGTTGGGTGGCTTGCGGAGTATAAATGTAGATGTAGATGTCTTGCATAATTTGGTGGCGGGCGAATTTTTGATTTTACGTCGCACTGTTTTTGTTTCGACCAAAATATTTTTTAAAATGCTGTTTCAAATTCTTCATACTTGGTGTAATTGTCGGATACACTTATACGCCAAATATGTACCTCACCCTTCATGTGACTGACGCAAGTATCAATTTTAGCACGTTCCGTATAATGCCTCGGAAACGCATGTTTGAATTGTCTAATGAACGAAAGTGCGTGGATGCCTTGTTTCGGTTCGTATTCATGAAATTTTCGGCCACTCAGTCCATTGTCAACAATTACTTGCGGCAAACCAACAATATTGTTATATGGTTCACGTAATACTGCATTTTCATCGCGCAAAATTGTTTTATTAATTCCATTTGACATTATGTCGTTGTTCGTTACCTTTTGTCGTATTCATGTACCTCATCACTTAGTTCATCACATCGCGGTTGTACACCGTTAACCTTCTTAATTATGGACTCTTTGTTGGCTTTACAAGAACTTTTAATTTTGTCGATTTCGTCATCTTGAGCCTTAACTTTGTCATTAACTTTGCAAATAAAATCTTCCGTTTGCCTACAACGTCCGTTAACTTGAATTTTAAGATCTGTAATTTCGCTGCCAATGGCCTCATGTTTGTCCTGACATTCTTTTCGGAGCTCATCATGCTTTTGTTTTAATGAGCTGGTGAGTTCCGTTCGCAAATTGCTAATCGTATTAGTTAGTGTCTGATAATCATTTTTGATTTTCTGATGGAACTTTCTTGTTTCCTCATAAAATTTTGTTATTTCCTCACGCACCTTTTTATTTTCCTCATGAAACACTCTTGTTTCTACACCCGCCTGTCTATTTTCTTCATGAAAAGCTTTTATTTCTACACGCGCCTGTTTATTTTCCTCATGAACGTTTTTTATTGCTTCTAACAATTGAGATATACAGTCTTTACTGACAATAGCAGTTTCTGTTTGCTGGATAACCATCGGTGTTGAACTTCTGTTAGGCAAATCAAAAGTAAGACTACCACTGTCCTCTGTCGAATTAACTGTAGTGTTTTCCATCACATTAATTTGTTCTCCGTCAACCACGTTATTAAATTGTCCTCCCTCGTCTTTAGTAACACTACCGTTCTGTTCTGAATTAGCCATATTAACACTGTTCACAACAATCACTGTTCGTTATAACTTATGCTTGCTCTAAACTGAAAAGTTCACTCGCAACTTAAAAGTCAGTAACACTATTAATTATTCCTATTCCTGTTCATGCCTACACAACGTTGAGTTCACTTAATCTCGAAGCACTGCTGTGCTGAAATGCTGCGTACTCACCGTTTGCTGTGTTGTCTTCTCCGTCGTTTCCGAAGATTGCTGTGGAATCGAAATCCGAGACACACGTCGCCTTATGTAACCTCCCCCCAGTTTCGCACCGGACTATATTATTCGCATACGCTGTAGGTGAAGCTATATTTTAATTATTTTAGCATAATATGTATCTTTCCTCCTTGTCATGAGACCTTGTGAAAACTACTAAATGATAACCTCTCCTTTCTTAAATGCTGGAATTTATTAATTAAATCACTCAATTTATAAACATTTATGAACATCAAACACTGTGTGCCATTCTGCCACTCATCTCCGGCCTCGCTACCGAGCAACCTCTCTCTCTAGCCTCTCACACCCGACTTCCACCCACGGACAGCAACACACGACTACCGCTTACCCAATCGCACATTGTTGACTGCACTGCAGTATTTGCTTAAACCATGTATGATCTCTGCATAGTGCATAATCGATACTACGTAAGGAGACTGTACCCTTACAAGGTGGATAGCGATCAGCCACCCTTCTCTTCGAAGTAGACCTGGGGACTATTGCGTCAGGGGGGATGAAACTCATCCTCGTGTTCACACAGCCAGTCCTGGACGATGGAATGTGTTTGAACAGGGACCCTGTTGTTTTGTAACACACCATAACCATTGGGAAACGAACGTCATAGCATGGGATGAGTCAGCTTAGCCAAAATGGCCACGTAATCCTTGGCAGTAACTCGACTTCGAAGAGTAAACAAGGGGACCATGGACTACAATGGTACGGCAGCAAAAGTCATAGCCGAACCCCCACCATTTTACGCACTTGGAACGTAAATTTGGGCAGATGTTGAAAACAAGACACATCCCACCAGATGAATTTCTTTTATTTCTCCATAATCCTGATTTTATGGTTTCGGCACCATGTTTTCCTGTTACGGGCATTTGCATCACAGACGAAGGGTTTTGGAATTAAAAATCACCCTGAAATTCCAGCTTATGGAGTTCGCTTCTTGTTGTTTTGGTGCTAACAGGGTTCGCCAGTGGGACATTCGGTTCTGCAATGGCTTTAGCGGCTGTGGTTCTCTTATTTTTCATCAGAACCATCTGCAATGATCGTGCGTCACTATCGCTTGACACACACTTTCTTCCTCGTTGTGCCCTAACAGACGATATTTTTTCCGTTTTCCCTGTGTGTGTGTGTGTGTGTGTGCGTGTGTGTGTGTGGGTCTGTTTGTGTGTGTGTATGTCTGTTTATAAATTCCTAAGGGACCAAACTGCTGAGGTCATCGGTTCCTAGACTTACACACTACTTGGGCTAACTAATGCTAAGAACAACACAGACGCTCGTGCCCGAAGGAGGACTCGAACCTGCGGGTGAAGGGGCCGCGCAATCCGTGACACGGCTCCTCAAACCGCGCGGCCACTCCGCGCGGTCGCTTTCCCTGTATGCAATATGAACCTTCGACACAGAGCCCCTTTGAAACACCAAACACTTCAGCCGTTTTTGTTATGGAAACTGTAGTGTAACGACGTATTAGTTTTTCGTTTGATATATGTATGACCATGTGCAGACTTCGTCGCCTACGTCAGTTACAACCCACTTCAAAAATGATTCATATTCTTTTAAATTGTCATAGAATGGTTCTTGAACGAAACTGTAAAACATCAGTTGAGTCGTGTGCAAAGAATTACATCACATGGGCCAATTGGTTTTTGTAACTTTTTCGAATTTAAATTTCGTTTGTTTCTCCTCAGAAATTATATTGACACACGTTATCTTGATCTAATCGATATCAGAATCACACATTAAATAAACTTTTTAGATTCAAAGTTTCGGTGAACGCCGTAAGAATCGCGAATCTTGCCAAATATATTATTAATCCATTCACATAATTCTTCATAAATAAATCTTCAAGACATGTGTTTCAACTTTAGTAGCATACACTATTTTATTAGCTTCCTACACATACAGATGTGAACTTGAGCGTTGAGAGTTAGTGACTGACTTTTCAATAAGATTAAGCTCTATATGACGTCATTGTTGTACAAAAAGAGTATAAAACTTCATTTGCTCCTTGGCTGTCGACCCGCGACGTATAGCGGCCAGCAATTTCCTCTCTGGTCGCGGCAACGAAGATGCTGTCCCCGTTCGTTGCGCCGCTCTATCCGTACATGAAACACATAAAAAATACAAAACTTTTGAATAATTCACATCTATTACAAATAATAAGAAAACACATAAACAAAACTAAATTAAACTTATAGTCACCTGCAAACTGGGCTGACTTTGGTGGATGGGTGACGCTTAATTTCGTCCCACTACAAAACACCCACCACACGAGGACCTACAATTTGCTCAAGTTTCAATTCACTCAGCTCAGACACAGTGCACTCACAATTACACAGATCGCTGGCCTCACCGCCACTGTCACCTGCCACATATTGAGAGCAACGCGCAGCTGCCGTTCGTGGTCAATCAAATACAACAGAACAACCTGCAGGCTTTGCTAGCATCTGGATTTATGTTGAAGCATGTGAAACGACCCCTTTGTACAATTATACAAGACTGTGCTTAACCTGACACACAATATTTTTAGCGCAACGCATCCTGACTTTCAAAAATCCCTACAAAAGAATGGCCCTGACTAACATTGACCTATACCTTTCACAAATCACTTACCTCACAAAAATCTTCGTTACTCGAACTACTGCAAAACAGCGAGCGCCACTACTGCCAGCTAAATAAAAGATTCAAAATACGGAAGGCACTAACTACTGATAAGCATAGTTAGGAAAAGAAAGATTTTAGTAGAGAACAAACAATGTATTTACCTTAATAGTGCTGAAAAATCATAATATACATAACAGATCATGACATCCAGTCTTACAAATTTCCAAACTCCGCCATCTCTCTCCCCACATCCACCACTGCTGGCGGCTCACCTCCAACTGCGCAACGCTACGCGCTGTTCACATCCAGCTGCCGCTGCCCCACACTACAACGGCAGACAACAATGCAAACGAGCCACAGACTGCACACAGCACAGCCAGTGATTTTCATACAGAGCGCTACGTAACGTTGCCAATAAGAAAACATAAAACAGCACAGCCAGTGATTATCATACAGAGCGCTACGTAACGTTGCCAATAAGAAAACATAAACAGCCTACTTACACATGCATCTGCCGCGATGCTTCCATATTTTTATTCAACCTGTGTATATCTCGCGTAAGAGTGATGAGAATGAGATAAAATAAATTAAGGAGCGAATAGTCGTCAGGTGCATTTTCTTTGGTGTTTGGTGAAATATTTGCGGTTTCGTTTGTTGCATTGTATAGATGTAGTAGGCCCTAGGGAAGTGATTCCAGTGGTGGTTTCCCGTTGCTTTCCACTGTTGATGATGAAATGAGAATGAGGACAACACCTAGTCCCTGAGCAGAGAAAATCTTCGACCCAGTCGGGAATCAAACCATAGGCCCCTTGGCGTGACAGACAGCCGCGCTGACCACTCAGCTACCGGGACGAACGTCAATAGAAAGAAGTAGGTTCTCTCCTCCCATAATAATATTATAATACATTACTGGTCATTAAAATTTCCACACCACGAAGATGACGTGCTACAGACGCGAAATTTAACCGACAGGAAGAAGATGCTGTGATATGCAAATGATCAGCTTTTCAGAGCATTCACACATGGTTGGCGCCGGTGGCGACACCTACAACGTTCTGACATGAGGAAAGATTCCAACCGATTTCTCAAACACACACAGCAGTTGACCGGCGTTGCCTGGTGAAACGTTGTTGTGAAGCCTCATGTAAGGACTAGAAATGCGTACCATCACGTTTACGACTTTGATAAAGGTCGGATTGTAGCCTATAGCGATTGCGGTTTATCGTATCGCGACATTGCTGCTAGCGTTGGTCGAGATCCAATGACTGTTAGCACAATATGGAATCGGTGGATTCCGGAGGGTAATACGGAACGCCGTGCTGGATCCCAACGGCCTCGTATCACTAGCAGTCGAGACGACAGGCATCTTATACGCATGGCTGTAACGGATCGTGCAGCCACGTCTCGATCCTTCAGTCAACAGATGGGGACGTTTGCAAGACAACAACCATCTGCACGGACAGTTCGACGACGTTTGCAGCAGCATGGACTATCAGCTCGGAGACATGGCTGCGGTTACTCTTGACGCTGCATCACAGACAGGAGCGCCTGCGATGGTGTACTCAACGACGAATCTGGGTGCACGAATGGCAAAACGTGATTTTTTCGGATGAATCCAGATTCTTTTTACACCATCATGATGGTCGCATCCGTGTTTGGCGACATCGCGGTGAACGCACATTAGAAGCGTGTACTCGTCATCGCCATACTGGCCTATCACCCGGCGTGATGCTATGGGGTGCTATTGGTTACACGTATCGGTCACTTCTTGTTCGCATTGACGGCGCTTTGATCAGTGGACGTTACATTTCAGATGTGTTACGACCCATGGCTCTACCCTTCATTCGATCCCTGCGAAACCCTACATTTCAGCAAGATAATGCACGTCCGCATGTTGCAGGTCCTGTACGGGCCTTTCTGGTTACAGAAAATGTTCGACTGCTGCCCTGGCCAGCATATTCTCCAGATCTCTCACCAATTGAAAACATCTGGTCAATAGTGGATGAGCAACAGGCTCGTCACAATACGCCAGTCACTACTCTTCATGAAGTGTGGTATCGTGTTGAAGCTGCATGGGTAGCTGTACCTGTACACGCCATCCAAGCTCTGTTTGACTCAATGCCCAGGCGAATCAAGGCCGTCATTACGGCCAGAGGTGGTTGTTCTGAGTACTGATTTCTCAGGATCTATGCACCCAAATTGCGTGAAAATGCAATCACATGTCAGTTTTAGTATAATATATTTGTCCAATGAATATCCGTTTATCATCTGCATTTCTTCTTGGTGTAGCAATTTTAATGGCCAGTAGTGCAATAATAATAAGATTGGAATTTACGTTCCCATTCAATAGAGCGTTCTCGGATTAGTCTAGTGCGATATTTATCGTGTCGATATGTATTAACAGGGACAGTAAATCACTAAGACTAAGGAGCAGTCCAACAGCAACTGAGTAGCGCTGCATGCTTGGCGGTAGCAGTCAGCGCGGTACAGTGCAAGGCTATAGGTACTGGACTACTTGCTATTTTTCGAGTCTTACTGTCCCTGTTAATACATATCGAGAAAACAAATACTGCACTAGACTAACATGGAACTGTTCTATCGAATGAGAACGGAAATTCCCGCTTTAAAAATCTCATGGTTTGTAACGGGATTCAAACCGACGCTTTTCGTCGACACTGGGCGTGACATTAAAGATGTGATGATGACTATTCGTTTGGGTAGACTCTAGCTATAAAATGCAAAAATGAAATTGCAAAATGGCTCTGAGCACTATGGGACTTAACATCTATGGTCATCAGTCCCCTAGAACTTAGAACTACTTAAACCTAACTAACCTAAGGACAGCACACAACATCTATCTCACTGAGACACACCAAAATATCTTGGGATTAAACTTGACCGTGCTCTCACCTACAAGGAACACTGTTTGGCCACAAAGATGAAAGTGAGTGCCAGGAACAACATCATCCGCAAGCTAACAAATAGCAGATGGGGAGCGCAACCTACAGTTCTCCGCACGTCAGCTTTAGTTTTATGTTTCTCCACTGCGGAGTACTCGGCACCCGTTTGGCAAAATTCCACCCACGCTGAACAAGTAAATATAGCATTGAATGAGACTGGACGCATCGTGACAGGATGCCTCCGCCCAACTCCCACAAAGCAGCTGTACCACCTCATGGGCATAGCCCCGCCAGACATCAGAAGAGGGACTGCCGCAGAAATCGAGAAACATAAACAGGAGACAGATCCCAGGCATCCAATGTTCGGATACAATCTTCAACCTCGCCGACTTAAATCAAGGAAGAGTTTCCTACGAACAACTGAAGCAACTCTTTTATCGCCTAGAGCACGACGAGAAGAGCTGTGGTACAATGTGGACCCAGGAAGACCAGGGAATAGCCCCAGGGAAGAATCCACAGCTGGCTCTGAACTCCCATATACGACCTGGAAAGCCCTGAATAGACTACGAACAGGCGTATCAAGATGCAGAGCAAACTTGGAAAAATGGGGCTACATCAGTGCAGACGAGCCCTGCGAGTGTGGAGAACAGCAAGACCCACAACACCTACTGGTCTGCAGGAAACTAAACAACCCGTGTTCGACTCAAGACCTATTTGAAGCAAATGACAAGGCTATTCAAGCTGCAGTGTATTAGGCTTCACGTGGGATATGAAAATCGCTCTGTTTCGCATCCTTAGCGCTTATCATTATATGTTACATACTTTTCTATATTATTGTAGTTAATTTACCTTATAACCATGTATTATTGCATTATAACTGCTTCTCTTGCATTGTAATATAATTTTTTTTGTAAAATGGTGATGTCTTGGATACGATAAATAAATAAGCACACAACACGCAGTCATCACGAGGCAGAGAAAATCCCTGACCCCGCCGGGAATCGAACCCGGGAACCCGGGCGTATGATATTGCAGATACGTGCTTAAACATCTGAGTAAATGTTCCTGGCGACTATTAGGAGTTGAAAGGTATGTGTTAAGGTCTGATGAGGGCAGATCCAGAAAATAAAGTTGCTATTTGCCATCCGCAAGGTGGACTGAGTAGAATATATTTGAGTAGCAGTATCTTTGACGGTTAAGAGAGCCGGGCGCGCAAAGTAAAATACTCGATCGTCGCGGCTAGGTACCCGGGGAAAGCAGACGTGTGGTGACAGCTTTAAGGTTGGATTCGCGCTACGTAGTTTTCAGGTTGTACACTAAGTAAACTTTAGTACGTTAATGGGAGAAGCTATTAAATGATTCCGAAATGGTTTTTGTTAGATAATGTCCAGTTAGATAATGTCCAAGTTTTAACGCAGTAAGCGTTTTATAAAATTTTTTGTAAGAGTGATTCATGCTGCAAAAATGTTGGAAATGGTAGTTTTTCTATATGATTTAAATTATATATATATATATATATATATATATATATATATATATATAGAGAGAGAGAGAGAGAGAGAGAGAGAGAGAGAGAGGGATCAACACTGTGTTTAAACCTAACAGCCTGAATCATGATCCACATCCTTTGCTTGTATTGAATATGAAAGTGAGTAGTAAAGTTACCCACAAAATGAAAGAAAGGAAAGAAGATGAGGCCTCTACGCAATATATACGTGCAGTTTGTATTGTAATCGATATTGGTATAACTAAAGTCATCAGAGCAAAAAGTTATTTCAAATAACTAAGTTTATGCCAGTGCACGACTGGCATTAATTAAGTGAAGATATATTTTCTTTAAGTACACATCAGGGACAAAAGTTACTTTTTCAGTACCATCTTAATGCCATTGCACAAACGGCATTATTCTCTTAAACTTCATTGCTGAGTCAAATACATGTTTCATTACTGGCAAAATGTAGGAGTGCAAGAAACAAGTTCGCAGACGCAGTCAAATGCAGGTTTGTTGAATAATTATTTTGGAACAATTTGGTCTTTGATACTTTCAGAGTGACACACTGTACACACAGTCATGTTACACTTACTCGATGCGCAAAAAATTATAGAAAAGGAAATAAATACACTACTGGCCATTAAAATTGCTACACCAAGAAGAAATGCAGATGATAAACGGGTATTCATTGGACAAATATATTATAGTAAAACTGACATGTGATTACATTTTCACGCAATTCGGGTGCATAGATCCTGAGAAATCAGTACCCAGAACAACCACCTCTGGCCGTAATAACGGCCTTGATACGCCTGGGCATTGAGTCAAACAGAGCTTGGATGGCGTGTACAGGTACAGCTACCCATGCAGCTTCAACACGATACCACACTTCATCAAGAGTAGTGACTGGCGTATTGTAACGAGCCAGTTGCTCGGCCACCATTGACCAGACGTTTTCAGTTGGTGAGACATCTGGAAAACGTGCTGGCCAGGGCAGCAGTCGAACATTTTCTGTATCCGGAAAGGCCCGTACAGGACCAGCAACAAGCGGTCGTGCATTATCCTGCTGAAATGTAGGGTTTCGAATGGATCGAGTGAAGGGTAGAGCCACGGGTCGTAACACATCTGAAATGTTCAACTATAGCATCACGCCGGGTGATACGCCAGTATGGCGACGACGAATACACGCTTCTAATGTGCGTTCACCGCGATGTCGCCAAACACAGATGCGACCATCATGTTGCTGTAAACAGAAACTGGATTCATCGAAAAAATGGCGTTTTAGCATTCGTGAAGCCAGGTTCGTCGTTGACTACACCATCGCAGGCGCTCCTGTCTGTGATGCAGCGTCAAGGGTAATCGCAGCCATGGTCTCCGAGCTGATAGTCCATGCTGCTGCAAACGTCGTCGAACTGTTCGTGCAGACGGTTGTTGTCTTGCAAACATCCCCATCTGTTGACTCAGGGATCGAGACGTGGCTGCTTGAACCATTACAGCCATGCGGATTAGATGCCTCTTATCTCGACTGCTAGTGATAGGAGGCCGTTGGGATCCAGCACGACGTTCCGTATTACCCTCCTGAACCCACCGATATCATATTCTGCTAACAGTCATTGGATCTCGACCAACGCGAGCAGTAATGTCGCGATACGATAAATCGCAATCGCGATAGGCTACAATCCAACCTTTATCAAAGTCGGAAATGTGATGGTACGCATTTCTCCTCCTTACACGAGGCATCACAACAACATTTCACCAGGCAACGCCGGTCAACTGCTGTTTGTATATGAGAAATCGATTGGAAACGTTCCTCATGTCAGCACGTTGTAGGCGTCGCCACCGGCGCCAGCCTTGTGTCAATGCTCTGAAAAGCTAATCACTTGCATATCACAGCATTTTCTTCCTGTCGGCTAAATTTCGCTTCTGTAACACATCATCTTCGTGGTGTAGCAATTTTAATGGCCAGTAGTGTAATGCATATCGATAAAACAAATACCGTACCTGACTAACATGGGACTGTTCTATCGAACGAGAACGGAAATTTCCGCTTTAAAAATCGTACGGTTTCTAACGGGATGCAAACCGACGCTTTTTGTTCACACTCGGCATCACAGAAAGACGTGTGATGATTATTCGTTGGGGCAGACGCTAGCTACAAAATGCGAAAATGAAATTGCAGATATCTGCTTTAAAAGCAGAGTTATTTATTTATATAATCTTATGGCTAGGGCCCCCGGTCGGGCAGACTGTTCGCCGGGTGCTGGTATTTCAGTTTGACGCCACTTCGGCCACCTACAGTCGATGAGGATGATAGGATAATGATGAGGACAGCACTCAGTCCCTGGGCGGCGAAAATTCCCCGACCCAGCCGGGAATCGGACCCGTGCCCAGAGGATTGAAAATCCGTCACGGCGACAACATCAGAGTATATGATCCGGACGACTATTAGGCACAACACACTGTATGCACAGTCATGTTACACTTGCTCGATGCACAAAAAAGAATAGGAAAGGACATAATTGCCGGCCGGAGTGGCCGTGCGGTTCTAGGCGCTACAGTCTGGAGCCGAGCGACCGCTACGGTCGCAGGTTCGAATCCTGCCTCGGGCATGGATGTGTGAGATGTCCTTAGGTTAGTTAGGTTTAATTAGTTCTAAGTTCTAGGCGACTGATGACCTCAGAAGTTAATTCGCATAGTGCTCAGAGCCATTTGAACCATTTGAACCAAAGGACATAATTAATATTAGTCTGACCTACACTCCTTAATGCGCTATACAGTGGCTTAAGGAGAAGGAGTATGTACGCAGATATAAATACTGGGCATTATGATGGGTGAGAATAAAGAAAGAAAACGGTTTTCAGAAAGCCTTTCGTATGATAGGAAATAGACGTAAATGTTTGTAAAGTGTTCATGTACGTGTAGATGATGAAATGAGCAACGTAAATGGAGAGCGTTTGGATACGGACAGGAGCAGGAGACTGTGAAAACGAGGAATTCATAATCACCGAATAGCTATAGTGCAGAGTGCGGAGTGTTAGCTCTTATTCATCGATGGAGTCCGGGATTTTTTTCGCAGTAAGCAGAAAGCGGGCAGAAAATTGAGTGCGACATTCCACGGCGGAGCGTGTGCGGCAGATACCCCTTTTGGGCGAGTTATTGTGTCACGGGTTTGACACTCTCGGCGGTTGACGATGAATGGCGGAGCGGAACCGTGGCTTTTCACGCACCGCTTTCAAATGCGCGTGACTTCCCGCTCCACATCACACACACACACACACACACACACACACACACACACACACACAGAGCCCTCCCAGTGGACCACCGGGTTGCAGTTTTCGCCCTTTTGTGCTTCCTTTTTTTTTTACGCGGGCCGCCTTTCACAGCGCGACAGATTCATATGCGCCCCACAGGCCCGACTTTGGGTATTCAGCGTGGGCGGCGCGGCCTCTATTAGCCGCAATAGGGCACAAATGAAGTGCGAAACAGCGCGCCGCCTCCCATTCAGCGCTGCCAATATTAGGTTAGCTTCACACGCCGGCTTATTGCAAGCGCCTGGCGTCTGCTCAAAACGCTGTTTGGCATCACCTTGTGCGGCGGCGGCGGCTGCGCACTGCAATGACGCTGACGAGAGGCGGTCGGAGGAAAAAAAAAAAAAAAAAAAAAACAAAAAATTGCGCACCTCGAGAGTGGTTTAGAGGCTCCCGGCAAAATGATTTGTGACTTTATTTTTCCCATGGATGCGCAGTAATGAAAGTCTGTCGTTCTTGCACCCCGTTCACATTTCACTCAGAGCTTTGGTTCAAGCGACTGCTCTCTATGTCTTGAAACACAGAGTGTAGTGGAGCGAGGTCTTGTGAGCTATCACGCATTGGAGAAGTATGTGCCGAAGAAGTGGGTGACGGACGGAAAAGACCCACCGTGGTTTAACAGCCCAATTCGGAGAATGCTCAGGAAGCAAAGACAGTTGCACTCGCGGTACAAGAAAGATCGGGAGAATGAGGACAGGCAAAATTTAGTAGGGATTCGTGCTGCTGTGAAAAGAGCGAAGCGCGAAGCATACAACCAGTACCACAGTCATACCTTAGCAAAAGATCTTGCTGAAAACCCAAGGAACTTCTGGTCTTACGTAAAATCGGTAAGCGGGTCGAAGGCTTCCATCCAGTCACTCACTGATCAGTCTGGCCTGGCAACAGAAGACAGAGAAACGAAAGCTGAAATCTTAAATTTAGCATTTGAGAAATCTTTCACGCAGGAGGATCGTACAAACATACCGCCGTTCGAGTCTCGTACAGATTCCCATATGGAGGACATGGTGATAGACATCCCTGGGGTTGTGAAGCAGCTGAATGGGTTGAAAACAAATAAATCGCCAGGTCCTGATGGGATTCCAATTCGGTTTTACAGAGAGTACTCTACTGTATTGGCCCGCATCTCGTGGTCGTGCGGTAGCGTTCTCGCTTCCCACGCCCGGGTTCCCGGGTTCGATTCCCGGCGGGGTCAGGGATTTTCTCTGCCTCGTGATGGCAGGGTGTTGTGTGCTGTCCTTAGGTTAGTTAGGTTCAAGTAGTTCTAAGTTCTAGGGGACTGATGACCATCGATGTTAAGTCCCATAGCGCTCAGAGCCATCATCTACTGTATTGGCTCCTTACTTAGCTTGCATTTATCGCGAATCTCTTGCCCAACGTAAAGCGCAGGTGACTCCTGTATATAAGAAGGGTAGAAGGACGGATCCTCCCAAAATTACAGACCAATATCCTTAACATCGGTTTATTGCAGGATTCTCGAACATATTCTCAGTTCTAATATAATGAATTTCCTTGAGACAGAGAAGTTGCCGTCCATGCATCAGTACGGCTTTAGAAAGCATCGCTCATGCGAAACGCAACTCGCCCATTTTTCAAATAATATCTTGCGAGCCATGGGTGAAGTGTATCAGACGGATGCCATATTCCTTAACTTCCGGAAAGCGTTTGACTCGGTGCCCCACTGCAGACTCCTAACTAAGGTACGAGCATATGGGATTGGTTCCCAAATATGTGAGTGACTCGGAGACTTCTTAAGTAATCGAACCCAGTACGTTGTCCTCGATGGTTAGTGTTCATCGGAGGTGAGGGCATCATCTGGAGTGCCCCAGGGAAGTGTGGTAGGTCCGCTGCTGTTTTCTATCTACATAAATGATCTTTTCGATAGGGTGGAATAGCAATGTGGGGACGGGAAGGTGTCGTCGTTGAGTGACTGTAGGAGGATACAAGATGACTTGGATGGATTTGTGATTGGTGTAAAGAATGACAGCTAACTCTAAATATAGATAAATGTAAATTAATGCAGATGAATAGGAAAAAGAATCCCGTAGTGTTTGAATACTCCATTAGTAGTGTAGCGCTTGACACTGTCACGTCGATTAAATATTTGGGCGTAACATTGCAGAGCGATATGAAGTGGGACAAGCATGTAATGGCAGCTGTGGGGAAGGTGGATAGTCGTCTTCGGTTCATTGGTATAATTTTTGGAAGATGTGGTTCATCTGTAAAGGAGACCGCTTATAAAACACTAATGCGACCTATTCTTGAGTACTGCTCGAGCGTTTGGGATCCCTATCAGGTCGGATTGAGGCAGGACATAGAAGCAATTCAGAGGCGGGCTGCTAGATTTGCTACTGGTAGGTTTGATCATCACGCGAGTGTAACGGAAATGCTTCAGGAACTCGGGTGGGAGTCTCTAGAGGAAAGGAGGCGTACTTTTCGTGAATCACTACTGAGGAAATTTAGAGAACCAGCATTTTAGGCTGACTGCAGTACAATTTTACTGCCGCCAACTTATATTTCGCGGAAAGACCACAAAGATAAGAGAGATTGGGGCTCGTACAGAGGCATATGGGCAGTCATTTTTCCCTCGTTCTGTATGGGAGTGGAACAGGGAGAGAAGATGCTAATTGTGGTACGAGGTACCCCCCGCCACACACCGTAGTGGGAATTCCGCTGTGACGAGGACGATGCTTTCTGACAGTGAAGGAGACACGCCGGGAGTGCCAAAGATGTGAAACCTTAACGGCAGGTATTTCACAGTTCGTATAGTAATTAATAGTAGCCAGATGAATCATGATACTTCAAAAAGAAACATTTACAATGCCATTAATTGAACGACGATTCTGATGGCGTAATCAAATTTTCAATATCTTTATTAGTTTAAAGTTTAGTATCTGATGGTAAATTGTACAAGTAACACCCATCAACGAATTTCCAAAGGCGGCCGGGGTGGCCGATCGGTTCTAGACGCGCGACCGCTACGGTCGAAGGTTCGAATCCTGCCTCGGGCATGGATGTGTGTGATGTCCTTAGGTTAGCAAGGTTTAAGTAGTTCTACGTTCTAGGTGACTGATGAGCTCAGAAGTTAAGTCCCATAGTGCTCAGAGCCATTTGAACCATTTTGAATTTACAAAATCTAAACGGTTCTTCCGATTTCGGCGATCTGCGTGTCTTCAGAAAGCTATTACTGTAATTGGTATGAATTACAGGCATGTAACTTAATAGTACATGAGTTATTGGAGGTCAAAGTGGCCGATTACTATCGATCGCGTCAGGCCATAAATACTCCACAGTTAAACGAAAAAACGGTAGCAACATGCTTATAAATATATTTATTCATCTATATCTTTATATATATCCGTTATATACTATTCATGAAGAAATTGGTTAAATATTTGCTGTGCTTTAGAAAGCACAGAGACTTTAGGCTCCTAGCTACCTCTTGCTTCTTTTCTTTTGATATGTGTTTATTTAATTGTTTATGTATTTAATAATGTGTGTTAGAGCGTGTTTGTGGTCCAGCCGTAGGAATATTTAATTAATTTCAAGTGTTTAAACGTAAATCCAGTATTTTGTATGTGTTTTATGTATATCAGTGTGCATGGGCTGCGAGACATGGCGGGAGCGCCCTAGCCAATCACAGCGCTCGTTAATGGTGAGACTGTATGGGAGTGGGGGAGGAGCATCGTTTAGAGGGAGGACACAGGGCCATTGCTGGACTTGACGGCACTGGACATGGGAAGTGCTGGACGCGACGGCGCGACGAACGCACAGTCGCGGGAAGATAGAAATATTTCGTAGTGCCGACTTGTGTACTTGTGAGATTTCCGTGGCTTCTGCAGTGAAGACGTAGTGTGCGTTTAGAAGTGAATATCTCGCGAGCTATTGTTCCCCTGTTATTCAACTTACATTGTATTTAATTGCTGGACCATCGCCACCAATAGGTGTCTTGCAGAAATATACCACATTCTCAAAAGTACCTCTACTATCGCACTCATCATTTAAAGTCGTTGAGAAAGTACCTGCAGATTTTATTTAATTGCAGTCTTTCAATTATAAACGTCTTTGTTACGTTCTAAATAGGCAATTGCCGAGTGATAGGAACCTTCGACCATTCGATTCATGTGTGCATTCTTATCGTATACTGTAGACTTAGCAGTATTTGGCCTGTAATGCGGCAGCTACGTATCCCAGCCACTAGACAATGCAACCAGCCTAGACTTCTAATATTACAACTCTGAGTCAGAGGGTGCGTAGTTATTTTAGAAAGCCCGCAGTCTGGGTTACTAAAGTGTAGAATGACAAACGTTTGTTAATTAAACACACAGAATTTCTTGATGGAAATATATGGAGAAACAATGGTTATATGTCATAGAATATAGTTCAACAATTTATTTGAATACCACAATACAAAGCATTAGGTATTCAGCAGAATCGTTATTCAAACAAGCTGCATTCAGCAGCAGTATTGAGAGATGGCATGAGCCCCCTCTCATATTTCTATCTTACTCTGAGTAATTCGATTTTCCTCTCTAATTGCATGCGGTGAAAAGTCGCTATTCCTTCACACGTGGACTTCCCATGCAGCGTCTCTCATCACCCGGGTGGTCTGGTGACAGGTGGGTTCTGCTGATGTTGAAAGGGTTAAGCCGACGGGTGTGAGGGAGTCGAGTGAAAACACTTTTTGGTGGGCTACCAGCGAGGCGTGGGAATGACTTGTGTTCCCAGTCAGTCTTGGCGGGCAAATTACCGCGTTTTCTGCAAAATCATAACTGTGATTGGCTTGCTCAGGGAATAGCTCCGTGACGTAGCAAAATCGGCGCAGAAATTGGCGCCAAGTATCTCTATTGGTGGAATAGTACTGCGTCGGCAATAGAGGGGAATTTTCCGCTGGTTTTCGAGTTGCTGATTGGAACGTTTAACCACGACCAGTGTCGTGGGGGCGGGAATGTTCAGTGTTCGGCTTGTACGGGTGCTCTTGAGAGCGTCGACTCTCGCCTTTCGGTCGAAGTAGGTTACAAGACTGAGCTCTCGCTGCTCTGGACAGTCTACCTTCCGTTGACTGTCTAATATACTTTCATGTAATTGTAACTGTTTGACAAAGTTTCTGAAGTTTCGACTTCAACGTAACTTTCCGAGTACAGTTGGCAATTGAGCGTTCTGCGTACAAGCGGCCTATGTTGTCCATCTTGAGCAATTTTGGCTAAAGTTGACTGTATCAGAGTTACTGTGTGACTTCTCTTGTTAAAATCACTCACTGTACTGTCAGTGATTGTGTAGCGAGCCTTCTTCGTCTCTCTCAGAGGAGTATTTGTGTTGCTAGGAAGTCTTTAGTCTGGAACACAACCAGACCAGGAGAATTTGTTTCGGACTACACTCACGACGTCATCACCATGACAGGACGTCGAAGCAACCAGCCATCGCCTCCGGTATGCCAGATCGTGTCCTTGCAGTTAAGAAGACAGCTTAGTAATGTACGTCCGCAGCACTGGCAAATCAGGGAATTTTGCTAGGTGATAATCAGAGCTCAGCAGAGCGCGCCTGTTCGTCTTTTCTAACTTTGTTCTGTCTGGGTGTTCATTGTCTGAGTTATCACTACTGTAGCAGCAATTAATGTTGGGTTGGCTGGGTGTTTCTCTTAAGATTTGAGTTGCAAGGAATTGGCTCCACATACCACTTGGTCATAAATGTCACAATCTAGTTTATGGACAACTTCACCTTCACAGCATTTATTTGATTATCCAATTTGATGTATTGTAAATGTTTCATGTGTTTTATTATTTTGAGTTTAGCCATAATAAATCCAGTTGTTATTTTGGACATAACTTTCATTCTGTTAATCGGTAGAGCAACCCTTTCATTTCTCACTACGTTAATGAAACTTCCCTTTATCTAATTAATTTCTTAAATTATTAAATGAAACAACAAGTTTACTGTTACCAGTCACCATTTTATTTTATTCCACGACGCGTTTCGAAGGTTTAAACCTCCATCATCGGGTGGATTTACATTAGTAAGTATTACATTTGTGTGTGTGTTGTGTTACGATTTTTTGGGGAACTTGTGGCACTGCCTCCAGTGGTCACAGGTTCCTTTTTCTGTCGTAACACTTCACATGTATAGTGCCACATTTGTAAACAAATATGGCGTCTCGAATCAGCTGGGTGAAAGGTTCATACAGCAGAAGAGAAGACATAATCTCAAGTGCAAAGAAAATACATCATAACAACATTATTACAGAGTAATCGTTTAAACCATTTGCAGGTGTTTGTTTTGAGGTGTCAAATATATGTGTGTGTACTTCAGGTGATACATAAATCCAATTTTGAAAGGTTAAAACAGCTAAACATTCGTACTTGTTTATGCAATCAGGTGAAATGTTAAAATGGCTTAAACTTCATACTTGCTAATAACAATTAGGTAAAATGTTACAGGCTTGAATTACAATGATCATATTGGCAACAGCAGTAAAATCATACATAGATGACACACTTAGAAGAAAGAGAGAGAGAGAGAAAGAGAAAATAAAACTGTGACTGGTAACAGTAAACTTGTTGTTTCATTTAATGTCAGTAACAGTCACGGTAAAGCCTAACCTAAAAATGTTCGCATTTAAAGGTAATTAATTTCTATCCAATTAAATTATTGCAGGTGCCAAACTCTTTTCCACTCCACTTGCAGGGTCGATTACAGTCAGTTCGCGTTTCTTCTTAATCCATGTGCAACAGCAAAAGTCGGAGTTAGAAAAGGGGGTCTTAGAGCATCATTTCCACATGAAGATTCGAGAAGAATTTAGTGCTAAATACACTGCTAGCCCCGTCACCTCGCAGCATTTTCCAACTCTGTAAATTGAAGGTGGAGGGAGGAGAAAGGAAAGGAAAGGGAAGGAACTTATGGCGTCAGCTGCATCAGAACCTTATGCGGAGCCAGCAGCACCTAGTGAAAACGTGTACCAGACCTGGGACTTGAACCCGGGGTCTCCTGCTTAACAGGCA
Source organism: Schistocerca serialis cubense (assembly GCF_023864345.2). Classification (NCBI taxonomy): domain Eukaryota; kingdom Metazoa; phylum Arthropoda; class Insecta; order Orthoptera; family Acrididae; genus Schistocerca; species Schistocerca serialis. The sequence goes on along the minus strand of NC_064638.1, from coordinate 1,229,668,477 downwards.
GTTCCGATACCCACTGTGCCATACGCGCGCAGCAGTCAGTTGCATCAGAACTATATGCGGACCCAGCGGCACCAAGTGAAAATGTGTACCAGAGCCGTGATTTGAACCCGGGCCCTCCTGCTTACGAGGCAGTTCCGATACCCACTGTGCCCTACGCACACAGTAGTCAGCGTGAAATGTGTGCACTATCTCGGTACGCCCCTCAGTCGACCCCCATTCCCATGTAGTGCCACCTATCCACAGTCCCTGTTCATGCCTCACATGATTGCTACTTTGAGATTTCCACAGGAGGTCGAAGGTGATTGGGCATTCACATGTAAGGTTATCGATTCACAGCCCATCGAGGCGGCACAGTCATTTGAATGTGTGGTGTTCGTTCTTCTGGAAATGTCTGTTCTTTCAGACGTGTCTGAAAGAACAGCCTCCACGCATCCATGCATACACCACCTTCAGTGCGAAAATCTCAAAGTGGTGAGATTGGAGGACGTCTATAGGGACTGCAGATTGGTGGCGCTACGTGGGAATGTGCGTCGGTTGAGGGGCGTAACTACACTCCTGGAAATTGAAATAAGAACACCGTGAATTCATTGTCCCAGGAAGGGGAAACTTTATTGACACATTCCTGGGGTCAGATACATCACATGATCACACTGACAGAACCACAGGCACATAGACACAGGCAACAGAGCATGCACAATGTCGGCACTAGTACAGTGCATATCCTCCTTTCGCAGCAATGCAGGCTGCTATTCTCCCATGGAGACGATCGTAGAGATGCTGGATGTAGTCCTGTGGAACGGCTTGCCATGCCATTTCCACCTGGCGCCTCAGTTGGACCAGCGTTCGTGCTGGACGTGCAGACTGCGTGAGACGACGCTTCATCCAGTCCCAAACATGCTCAATGGGGACAGATCCGGAGATCTTGCTGGCCAGGGTAGTTGACTTCTAGAGCACGTTGGGTGGCACGGGATACATGCGGACGTGCATTGTCCTGTTGGAACAGCAAGTTCCCTTGCCGGTCTAGGAATGGTAGAACGATGGGTTCGATGACGGTTTGAATGTACCGTGCACTATTCAGTGTCCCCTCGACGATCACCAGTGGTGTACGGCCAGTGTAAGAGATCGCTCCCCACACCATGATGCCGGGTGTTGGCCCTGTGTGCCTCGGTCGTATGCAGTCCTGATTGTGGCGCTGACCTGCACGGCGCCAAAGACGCATACGACCATCATTGGCACCAAGGCAGAAGCGACTCTCATCGCTGAAGACGACACGTCTCCATTCGTCCCTCCATTCACGCCTGTCGCGACACCACTGGAGGCGGGCTGCACGATGTTGGGGCGTGAGCGGAAGACGGCCTAACGGTGTGCGGGACCGTAGCCCAGCTTCATGCAGACGGTTGCGAATGGTCCTCGCCGATACCCCAGGAGCAACAGTGTCCCTAATTTGCTGGGAAGTGGCGGTGCGGTCCCCTACGGCACTGCGTAGGATCCTACGGTCTTGGCGTGCATCCGTGCGTCGTTGCGGTCCTGTCCCAGGTCGACGGGCACGTGCACCTTCCGCCGACCACTGGCGACAACGTCGATGTACTGTGGAGACCTCACGCCCCACGTGTTGAGCAATTCGGCGGTACGTCCACCCGGCCTCCCGCATGCCCACTATACGCCCTCGCTCAAAGTCCGTCAACTGCACATACGGTTCACGTCCACGCTGCCGCGGCATGCTACCAGTGTTAAAGACTGCGATGGAGCTCCGTATGCCACGGCAAACTGGCTGACACTGACGGCGGCGGTGCACAAATGCTGCGCAGCTAGCGCCATTCGACGGCCAACACCGCGGTTCCTGGTGTGTCCGCTGTGCCGTGCGTGTGATCATTGCTTGTACAGCCCTCTCGCAGTGTCCGGAGCAAGTATGGTGGGTCTGACACACCGGTGTCAATGTGTTCTTTTTTCCATTTCCAGGAGTGTAGATAGTCCATACATTTTACGAAGTCTACTGTGTCTGTGTGGCACAGGGGGTTACGCACCTTGTAACACTTACATCGATTAGAAGTACGTTTATTTCATGTAACTGTGTATCCACAATTTACGATGTGTGTATTCTGTGTTGTTTAAACTCCTTGATCTATGGCAAGAAATTCAGTTTTGTAATTAATATATGAAAAACACAAAAGAATGTGTTGAAATGGTAAATTATTATAGTATGAATATGATCATAAAAAGAAAATGTTTGTTAAAAGGTGGTTCATGCTTAGGGCAATTCTAATATGTGAAAGCTAGACGAAAGTCTCTCCGCAACGGAAGTGGCATGGCGCGATGTGAGAAGTGGGTTTGGCGGTCGAACTGAGCGTCTCCTTTCTGTGAACGACACGCAATATGTATATATGTAGATGGTATTTGTTCTTTCGGACATGTCTGAAAGAATAAATACCATCGGTGACCATGCAGCTCATCAGATTGAAATTACAACGAAATGAATACCCTTAGCTGCATACAGGCGTTGATATAAGTCAACGGTGACAGTTGAAAATGTGTGCTCCGACCGGGACTCGAACCCGGCATCTTCTGCTTACATAGCAGAGTCATCGACGGCACAGAGGACAGTGCGACTGCAGGGACTTCTCTGGCACGCCTACGGGTATTCATTTCATTGTAACTTCATTCTGACGAGGTGCATGGTCGCCGATGGTATCTGTTCCTTCGGATATGTCCGGAGGAACATAATACCATGTTCATATATATATAGTTAAGGCTCACTGGCCATTTGACCATCTTATTCTGTGCGTATGCACAAACAGTGCCCGAACTCTTACGGGAATCGGCAGTAAAGCTACACTAAACAGACACTATGAACATCGTGCAGGACCATAAGTTGTGAATGTGGGTCTCACGGGAGGCGTGCCAGAGGTACGTCCCTGCAGTCGCACTATTGTCTGTGTCCTCGGTGGCTCAGGTGGATAGAGCATCTATACGTAAGCAGAAAAAAATGGTTCAAATGGCTCTGAGAACTATGGGACTTCACATCCGTGGTCATCAGTCCCCTAGAGCTTAGAACTACTTAAACCTAACTAATCTAAGGACATCATACACATCCATGCCCGAGGCAGGATTCGAACCTGCGATCGTAACGGTCACGCGGTTCCAGACTGAAGCGCCTAGAACCGCATGGCCACACCGGCCGGCTACGTAAGCAGAAGATCCCGGGTTCGAGGCCCGGTCGGGGCGCTCATTTTCAACTGTCCCCATTGACTTATATCAACGTATTTATGTAGCTAAGGGTATTCATTTCATTGTAATAACACGCAGTATGTGGGTAGCCTTACCACGGTACACTTCCACGGTGTTAAGGGAGGCAATAGGAAGTTGCATTATAAAGGATTTGCCTCGGATGTGGACCTGGCTATTATTTGGTAATCACGGCACAATGGAATGGTTCTAATATGTTGAAAATCCGACGCCAAGAAGAAATTTTATAGAACATTCGTACATCAAGAGCCGTGAGTACAGTTAGCCGCCATGTCGCCTGCCACCATTCTTCGCCACAGTTTCACAAACTTCATACATCAGTTAAGTAATGTATACGGGCATGGACCACTTAATTTGTGTGTTGTTTCAATAATAATAACAAAAAACATAAACTCGTGTCCGGAACCATATTTTCAATCCCGATCACGAACCTACTCAGGGTCCTCACCTAAGTGTTACTAAAACCGAGATCCTGATTTAAATGAACAGTTCTTGCATTCTTGTGTTTAAAAGTGATTTTTTTGTCTAAAGTGAAAGGAGTAGTAAACGTTAAAGCTAAAAGCACAAAAGTGAAGTTGGATAGGCTCTCGCTTAAGTATCCTTAGTATATTATAATATATAGTTTTGTAGGATTTCAGTGCAAGATTGTGTAAATATTATTGCAAAGAATACCTCCTTCACGGGTAATTAAAGTACATATAAATCTTTAATGAACAGATTTATGGTAGTATTGTTAGAAGAAAAACTATGCACAGCTTTAAATAATGTGAAGGTGGAGTTTTGTACCCATATGACATATTCGGCTGGTTTAAATGTTAAGAACCCCATTTTCGCGTTCTGAGCCAGCTTATTTTCGGTACAGATTTTACACACAGCTATTCTGTTTTATACGTCACATGAAATTTTATCTTATTTTGAGTACTTAAAATGTCTGAGAGAGCTCCTACACGTGATTCATAACAATACAGAAATATATGTGGCACTAATTCCTGAAGTATTAGTGTTTCGCTTGATAAAAGCAAATCTTCCAGTCCATACTCTACACCAATTAGGTTCCTTTCTGAGTATGCTAATGCAGTACCTCTATACTTCCATACCTAAAGACTGGAAAATTGCATAGATCACTCCAATATTCAAGAAAGGCAATAAGAGTAATCCACTAAATCACAGGCCAACATCATTAACGTCGATATACAGTAGGATTTTGGAACATATATTGTGTTAAAATATTATAAATTACCTGGAATAGAATAGTCTATTGACACATAGTTAACAGGGACTTAGAAAACGCCGTTCTTGTGAACCTCAACTAGCTCTTTACTCACAAGAAGTGTTGAGTGCTACTGAAAAGGGATTTCAAATTGATTCTGTATTTCTGGATTTCCAGATGGCTCTTGACACTGTTCCTCATAAGCGGCTTGTAATCAAATTGCGTACTTATGGAATATCGTCTCAAATACGCGACTGGATTCGTGATTTCCTGTCAGAGAAGTCGTAGGTATTAGTAACTGACGGACAGTTAATGAGTAAAACAGAAGTGACTTCTGGCATTCGCCAAGGCAGTGTTATAGGCCCTCTGCTGTTCCTTATCTATATAAATGATTTAGGAGAGAACCTGAGTAGCCGACTTCGGTTGTTTTCAGTTGATTCTGTCATTTATCGTGTAGTAAAGTCATCAGAAAATCGAAAATAATTGCAATACGATTTTAAAAAAGATATCTGTATGGTGCGAAAATTGGCAGTTGACCCTAAATAATGAAAAGTGTGAGGTCATCCACAAGAGTGCGAAAAGGAATCCACTAAACTTCGGTAACAACATACATCATTTAAATGGCGTGAATTTAATTAAATACCTTGGAGTTACAATTACGAACAACGAAATTGGCAAGAACACATAGAAAATGTTGTGGGAAGGCGAACCAAAGACTGCTTTTTATTGGCAGAACAGTCAGAAGATGCAAGAAATCTACTAAAGATACTGCATACAGTACGTTTTTTCCGCTGTTTTTGGAGCACTGCTGCGCTGTGTGGGATCGTTGCCAGACAGGATTAACGGAGTACATCGAGAAAGTTCAAAGAAGAGCAGCACCTCTTGTATTATCGACAAATACGGAAGAGAGTGTCACCAACATGATGAAGCACATGGGGTGGACATCGTTAAAAGAAACACTTTACTATTTGCGGCGGGATCTTCTTCCGTAATTTCAATTACCAATCTTCTCCTATAAATGCGAAAATATTTTATTGACGCCGCCCTACATAGGGAGAAACGACCACCATCATAAAATAAGGGAAATCAGAATTCGCACAGAAAGATTAGGTCTTCCGTGTTTTCCGCGGGCTGTGCGAGATTGGAATAACAGAGAACTGTTGTGAAAGTAGTTCGATGGCCAGGCACTTGAGTGTGGTTAGGATACTATCCATGCAGATGTTGATGCATTTTAGGCTTTTAATTGTACTGAGCGGTGCAGCATCGCACTACCTGGTTTAGGGAATATGCTTTTATATTCTCATCTACCGGTAATCTTTCTTTCATGTTATAAAATTCGTCATTATCATCTTGGTATTCTTTTATCACTCTGAATAACTATGGTGAATCAGTAAGTATTAAATTAAGCGGGCATGGTTTTTGTTCTTTCCCTACCATTTCTGATTCAAGCATTCTGCTCAAAGTGTCAGCAATTATGTTGTAATTTCCGCGTGTATTTGTAATATTAAAATAAAAGGCAGATGTTCTCACAACCCCGTATCACGCAGTTTTCCCAGTATCCAAATTCAAGGCATGGTTATCGGTTTCTAAACGAAAATGAGTGTGTTCCAAGTAAAACTTAAATTGCTCTAACCCAAAGAGTACCGCTTAAGCTTCGATTTCGTAAAAAAAGCTTCGATTTCGTAAAAAATACTCTGTTTACGAAATCGAAGCTTAAGCGGTACTCTTTGGGTTAGAGCAATTTAAGTTTTACTTGGAACACACTCATTTTCGTTTAGAAACCGATAACCATGCCTTGAATTGGATACTGGGAAAACTGCGTGATATGGGGTTGTGAGAATATCTGCCTTTTATTTTAATATATATATATATATATATATATATATATATATATATATATATATATATCTTTTTAAATTGTTAACCGCTCTTGACGCGTATGGTATTGGCTGTCTGCGCCCATCCCGTTACTGCGACAGAATTGCGCCAAGTCCCAACATCGAGGCGTCAGTGTGTAATCTAAACTGTTTACAGAAATCGGATGGAGCTAACACCTCCTAAGCCGTGCTTAATTGTTGGTTCGTAGCAGTGAAAGCCTCCTCTTGTACTTAGCTCTACTCAAACTTTCTGTTTCTCTTTCGTAACTTCGGCACGGTTCCTGCAAACTCTCGCATGCAAACACCTGATAGGCCAACCAGGTAATCTACCAAGGTATTTTGTATAGATACAGCTTCACTAGGCAGCAAGACACTGGAGCATGCTATAGCAGACGAGAGCCCGATCATGTAGTGTGCAGTTCCCGGTGACTGCTAGCTCACGTAAACAAATAATTTGAAAGCCGCTCTTTAGTGCGAGGCTAGCAAGTTTTTCGATCAGTACCGGGTACCTATAATTTACAGTCTAGACGAAACTTTACACATGAATGGAGTGGGTTCAGGTCAAATTAATCAATGTAACATGTGTAAACAGTTTCGATCTGGTGTAAATATGCAGCACCAATTTTGAGCTAATGATAATCTGCACCATTGCCAAGATTTGTCTAGTCTTCAGTTACGTTGAGTCACTTTACAACATCGCACAAACAATGAATCGCTGGTTCTTACATTACTGCAGCAGATCCAGCAACAACAACCTTTGCTTTGCCAATTCCGACTCAGTCGTTTCCAAACCAAGGTTTCTCATCTCAGACTAATGCTTTTGCCACTCTCCATCATTCTTGGAAGTTTCTGTCAACATCACCAAAATGACATCGACAATCGTCTGTCTTACGTTAGAAACATGTAAATTAACATAGACGCACATGTTCTGCCAAGATTTATAACGCTAAGTAAGTATTATAAGCTATGGGCGTAACCGAGGTCGTAAGAGTTCATATGACTTGAACAGTCCTCTGACGAAGCAGCTTATGTGCACTCACGCTCATAAATCAAGGATAATTGCAGAATGTGGTGCCACACAACGTGGCACTACACAAAACTGGAGCTAATAGCATAGGCACATAGGGAATACACAGGATACAGATCTGTAAGTCCACGGTATTGGTGATAAGTTGAGAAAACCGTCGCGAAACACATGTGCTACAAAACGCCACTGTTTTTTGCGCACGTACCCCGACATCAGTATGGGATATGATCACCATGCACACGTACACAGGCCGCACAACAGGTTGGCATACTCTGGATCAGGTGATCGAGCAGCTGCTGGGGTATAGCCTCCCATTCTTACACCAGTGCCTGTAGGAGCTCCTGAAGTGTCGTAGGGATTTGAAGACGTGCAGCGATACTTCGACCGAAAGCATCCCAAACGTGCTCGATGGGGTTTAGATCTGGAAAACATGCAGACCACTGCATTCGCCCGATATCTTCTGTTTCAAGGTACTCCTCCACGATGGCAGGTCGATGAGGCCATGCGTTTCCATCCATCAGGGGGAAGGTGAGGCCTACTGCACCCCTGAGAAGGCGAACATACTGGTGCAAAATGACGTCCCGATACACCTGACCTGTTATAGTTCCTCTGTCAAAGACATGCAGAGGTGCATGTGCACCAGTCATAATCCCACCCCACACCATCAAACCACGATCTCCATATACGTCCCTTTCAAGGACATTAAGGGGTTGGTATCTGGTTCCTGGTTCACGCCACATGAAACCCGGCGAGAATCACTGTTCAGACTACACCTGGACTCGTCCGTGAACATAATCTGGGACCACTGTTCAAATGACCATGTACTGTCTTCTTGACACCAGACTTTATGGGATGTCCTGTGACCAGGGGCCAGTGAAATGCATCTTCAGGTCTCCGGGCGAATAAACCACGCCTTTTCATTCACCTGTAAACTGTGTGTCTGCAGACAACTGTTCCGGTGGCTGCGGTAAGGTCCCGAGCAAGGCTACCTGCAGTACTCTGTGGTCGTCTGCGGGCGCTGATGGTGGGACATAGGTCTTCTTGTGGTGTTGTACACTGTGGACGGCCCATACTGTAGCGCCTGGACACGTTTCCTGTCTGCGGGAATCGTTGCCATAATCTTGAGATCACACCTTGTGCCACACGGAGGGCCCGTGCTACGACCTGCTGTGTTTGACCAGCCTCCAGTCACGCTAGTATTCTACCCCTCCTAACGTCATCAATATGTGTAACCTGAGATATTTTCAACACACAGTCACCATTAGCACGTCTGAAATCGTCTGCACACTTACTCGCTGCACCGTACTCTGACATACACAAACACACCTCTGCGTATGTGGACTGCTGCCAGCGCCACCGTGCGACGACCGCAGGTCAAATGTACCGCATGGCCATACCCCAAGATTATTTAAACCCGTAAACCGCCCACCAGAGCGTCGTTTCACCATGTATCAGCATCATCAGTAATTTATGAGCGTGAGTGTAGATTCCACACTGAAATTAATCTTTCGTCTCTAAGCTATGCAGCACTGTTTTAAAATATTCGCTAGACAAACATTCAAGTCACTTTTTCTTGATGTTTTCTTCTACGTTTGTGCATATTACTTGCATTGTTTCCGAAACATAATTTTCTTTCACATGCGGTCATCTCAGAAGATGTAAGAGCCGCAGAACAAATTTCAGGAATAACAGATGAACACCGACAACAGCGAAAAATTGTAGTACTTGCGATGTGAGTTTTCCAATGTTTGTAAGCCTAATTTGTTACAGCGCAAAATATGTGCGTTGCCTCTAGTGATCTTTCTCACGAAATAAATTAACACTAAGGCGATAACAGAACGAAAATCAAAGGTATCGCACGTCATCTGAGATAGAAACACGTAATACGTTACTCTTGCGTGGTTGACTAGAATGTCACGACTTGTAATATTACATTCTGTATATATAAAATATATTAAGACCACTGCACATACAGGCACACACCCATCAGAGCGTACACGTATTTTACTGGAGGATGATGTTCCTGTTTTACAATTTCAAGGATATAGTTATCTAGAAGCGATATCACATTTACCGCAGTTATCGAAACATATCTTGGTATAAAATATGTTTGTGTTCTGCCTTACGGCAGATCTTGTTATGAGGGAAGCCACGTCAGAGAGGTCCACCGTATGAGCGTCTAGGGAAGTGATTCCAGTGGTTGTTTCCCGTTGCCTTCCACTGAAGATGACGAAATAATAATGAAGACAACACAACACTCAGTCCCTGAGCGGAGAAAATCTCCGAGCCACCCGTGAATCGAAACCGGGCCCCTTGGCGTGACAGACCGCCGCGCTGACCATTCAGCTATCGGGGTGGACGTTTTGGTGCAATGAGGTAAAAACCTCTGCTCTGTAGTCTGTGAAGCAATAGAGTGGGTGAAACGTTCGAATTATCGATGTTAGTTTTTCGAGGGCCTGTGGACGCATATTTACACAGGTCAGCGGTGTTCAAGTTCTGTGGCTTCAGAAAGTTTGCATTGACGTCAGCACGTATGACTGCGCGGAGTACTATGTATCAACAACACTTAGGAGCATGTCAGCCTTTTGACAGAGGTAGCCAAACATTCTACAGCGAATAAAAATCCCTTTTGTTCTATGAAGCAGTATCGAGCATGTGTAACAACAAGTTTGTTGTTCCAGACAGGGGGAAGCAATTGCTTTGCAGCGGAAGCGAAGCGAGTGTTTGCTTTTCGCTTCAAAGCCCGAAGGGCGCTGTTTCGCCGCCGGGCTTCTGTCGCACAAAATGGAGCCTTCATTCGACCTGCAACTCTGCGTCGTACCTTCGCGAGCGTATTTCTTTTTTTTCTGTTTTAACTGCGCTAAATTCGAAATTCTCCCAGTACAGTAGCGTAAAAACTCTCCCCAATTCCGTACTGCTCAAAGAAACTCACTGCAAAATCTAATTTCATTTGTTAAACAACGCACATACCACATACAGAGCTCAGTTGTGATTTGTAAGTTTATTAGACATGCGTGCTATCTTCAATAGATTGCTCGGAACTCACGAAAATCTCTCCACAAAAACAACGATTACGGCTGTTAGAAGCGAACGTCCGGTCAGAATAAAATAACTCTAGACATTAGACAAACTATGGAAGTTGTTCACTTTCATTACCTTATCTGTGTCATAATTTACAGCACTGATCGTCATCATATAATAAGCCGTAGCGAAATATTAGTAATTCGCGATATATTTTATTCTCGCCAGAGATACACTAATTTTACACAGTCACTTGACGAGCTGAATTTCGATCGCTGTCGTCTTCGGATACGACTCGCTGGTTCCTAAGAAGTATTATAAAATTCGTCACAACTGTATTAAATCACCACTTCTGTTTTTGCTTTCTCCATTAGCTGAGGGACACTGAAAGTATTTGTATTCAGTCGGAAATAAAACATGAATTGGTGTTAAACTTGGTATTCGCGCATTGCTTATTCATTACATAGCTTCACTCAATAAATACATTGTATAAAAAATATTAAATGTCAGTGAATGGCAAGGTTCATAGTCGATGTGCTCTTATCTAGAAAGGCAATAACTAGTTACAATACATTCTCAATTTAATTACGGTGATAGAAAAGACCTACAGTTTCCGCGATCTGTTTCAGAGATTACTTTTTTACAGTAACTTACGAATAATTTAATCTACGTTTCTTTTGTAAGCCATCAGATAGAACAGTTAGTTGCAGCATCTGTTATTTTTGCTTGTGAATATATATGCACAGTATAATAAAACTCACAGACTCAAAAACTATCAGGGTATATGGAACTAACCCGAAAAAAATTGTCTTGGTGATTGAAAAAGAGTAAAACACTGAACTGTTATTCAACGACTGACATACTGCCCGCTGTTTCGCTCGCGTTTGCGTAATAATTACACCAAAAATAGTTTTATAAACATGTATTGTACCTACTAAAAATTAATGTATTAAATAGCCGTTTCTTGTCCTGTGCAATTCTGACAAAGGTGATTTGTCGTGGTGAATGTTATAGAATTTCCTTTAACTTACTTCACAAATTGCAACACCTAAATTTTTCACGCTAATTAAGGCAATAGAAATACGATCTTTTCTCACCAAACAGCAATTCTAGTAGGCGGAGTCGGAGGTTTTCGTTAATCCTGCCTTTTAAGTTCTTGTGGTGATATACCCATAGAAACTTTCATCTCCTAACATGCATTTCTATATGTCTTTTCATCGATTTAGCTTAAAATATATAACTAAATATTTTCATAAAAATTTTCATCTCCAGTATCACCACCTTGCGGGCTTAATTTCCAAAATCACGAACATGTATTCATTTATTTTAACCGAGAAGTCAAATATCAGTGTTCATTGATTTAGCTTTGGAAATGCTTTAGTAGTTCTTTAATAATGATTTATTATTAAAAAAGCTTCCACACACTATTGCACACCCTTAGCGTTGAATTTCCAAAAATACTAAAACATGTATTTTTTATTTATAACTAAGAAACCAGATAGCAATTTTCACACTTATAAACTGTCTTAATTGGAACATTTTTCAAAAAAACATTTCATCCCCTGTTTCACCCCCTTACTGGCGGAATTCAAAATAATCGTTTTTAAATGATGTCTCCAATACAAGATCAATAGCCTCTCAAGCCGTAGCTTCAGAAATATTTTCATCCCTTGTTATACCTCCTTTGCGTTTACATTTCCAAAAATACTGATACAAATATTCTTTTATTTCTAACTGAGAAGTCAAATTTCACTTTCATAGTTGTAGTTTCAAAAATGCCTCAGTATTTGTTTGATAATGACTGACTTTCAAAAAACAAACTTCACCTACTATTTCATCCATATAGAGGTTGAACTTTCCAAGATGCTGAAACACGTAGTCTTCATTTCTAAGCGAAAAACCAAATATCAATTTTCGTAGTTTTAGCTACAAAATTTCCTTAATAGCGACATATTTTAAAAAACCTGTTCAACCCCCATTTAAAAAATATATCCCTTCTTAAACGATGCCTTCAGGTTATGGTCAACACTCTCTCCAAATTTCAGGGTTCTGTCCTTAGCGATTTGGGCTGAGCGATGATGAGTCAGTGAATCAATGAGAAAAGAACAAGAAACGACGGATCACGGAGGAATTATCTGAATGGGACAGATGTGTTGAACATGTACATACAAACAAATGATTACAATTTCAGAAAAGTTGGATGCTTTATTCAGCAGAATGAACTCCACAAACTGACCAAAACACTAAGGCATTGGCCCACCTCAGTAGTGGAACAAACATCGTACGAGCGCATTTTGCTAGTGCGAGTTGCCTACATCAGGGGCAGGTATGCACTCTGGGACAAAACTATTGTTCTCCTTTGATTGGCAGGTCCTTTACCTATTGTTCTGCTAAAAAGATCCTTCCTTTTGATTGACAGAGACTTAACCTATAGTTCACCCACCCCCTCCCCCCTTCAGGAAACCTCCCCCCTCACTGCTACAGGTACACTTTCAGGTCTGAGTTATTGGAATAGCTCCTCTCACTCTTATCAAATTGATTTACTACTTAATTAAATTGATCAATTAATTAGCCTCTTCCCCCTCTGGTAAATCGCCTCCCCTCCCCCCACCCCTCACCCAGAAAATGGTGGGAAGTTCAAATACCATCAGCACAATGCAACATAATGTAGCTACCTCCACTAACCTAAAAAACTGGCAGGAAAAAAGGGCACTTCGGCTATCTCCACTAATGTAAGTCATCTGACCGCCACCTTTCCGAGGAATTGGCTGGAAAAGGACTCAGGCTGTGCTGGGTAGGTTAGACATAAGCCCTTATTTTAAGTCTTCATTTTAAACAATCAGAGGCAGTACCACCATCACATATGGTGACCATGAGGTCCGCATTCCAACAGATCAAGTACACAGTACTGCCACCAGAGGGCACTAGCATTCCTTCCATGATGTAATCCAAGATGGTGGTCTGATGGTGGACAGGAAGGGCCTCATAACAGGAAATTCAAGGGCATATTGCTTATTTATAAAAAATTCAGTTCATGTGGACTGGATTTCTCTTGCTCATCATTCTCTGCTGTTTTGAAACATGTAGGTCTAGTAAGAAACATGTAGGTCTTGGAAGCATGTTCCACAACCTAATATTCAGCACTGTACTCTTGGTGTCTTAACCTAATGTTGGCCCTTCATCGGCACTTAACCTATTGTTCTGTTACATGGTTTTCCATGTCATCTTCATTTCCTTAAACTATTGTACCACTTTTGATATCAAATTAAGTAATTAATTATGTCCTCCCACCATTTTCTGGTACACTTTTCGAATGTCTCAAACTTTTGAATGCAATTTTGTGGCCCATTCTTCTTTGTCACCCACCCCCTTAAACTACTGTACTGCATTTTATATAAAATTGATGCAAATTAACCTTGTGTTCTGCACTTAAACCTGCTGTTCTGCTCCATGTCACCCACTCACGCACACCTTCCCCTTAACTAGAGTACCACTAACATCACGATTATATAGAAAATTTATGCAAATTAATTAAATCGATATTTTTCACATGTAAGGGGTAGTTTTTTTTTTAATTCGCAGTATCCTATTGGATTGTGAAACCGATTGAATATAGTTTAAACAAAAGATCACTAATAAAAAACACATCCCACCACTTGACGTCCGACGCCGACACTGCCAAGTCTGCACATGTCCCCAGGAGTCGGGATGCATCAGTGGTCCCTACGAAGTGAGGATGCGGCCGTCATCCGCCAAACCATGTGTAGGTATCATTTTGGGTCCACAAGGATGAGGCGGCGGCATCTCTTTCATAGATGACACCTGAGAAACACGTGTTCACCTAGGCACCGTTGCTGGTGCAATGACGCATTGTTGCGGTGTGGGTCCAGCACCGAGAGAGATGTTGCAATGCTTCCCAGAGTAGCACAGGGCGCATTCTTCCTAACAATTCCAACAGAACAGCCTGTCCATCACTGAATTTACCCATCAAACTGCTGCTGCTGCCAGTGTGGAGCTCTTCCCGCCCTTCTTTTTTGTGCAGACAGGACTTTCAATGGCAAAACTATTTTGTGCACATCGCCAATTGCACTGGCTGTTAAACCCTTCAAACGTTGTCTACAGATCATCAAATATGTACAAGACTCTCACGAATACTGCAAAACAGGAACATATTTACCAGTGTAACTACAATTAAATATTACGATTGCTGCTGCAGTCTGATACCAATCGATGTACAGATAATGTTTCCTCTTGACAGCTGTGGTTCTTGAACGATTCTTAGTATCTACAGTGCACATAACTTTCTACGTAAAAATCTCTCTCATACACGCACGTAGATGGAGCAGCAGGTATACTTCAACGCCCCGTCAGCTCTCTCAGGAACAATTAACTATGTGGTTGTCTCATTTCTCCGCTGTTGGAGCTCAACGACTCTTCAGCTAATTTCTAGCTGAATGTCAGTCAAAGTGAATGCAGAGTTCACTCAAAAAATCCTCTTTTGGTGTCGTGCAGAGCGTAATGCACCCTTTTCTACGCTTGACACTCGTACAGAGGAGAGTCCTCGAAGTTTTCCGTGTTCTGTCTTTCGTAGCAAAATCTGTCCGCCCACCTGTGTCTTTTGTGCTTCGTATCACGGCCTTTTTAGACCAATGGGAGTGATCCTTCCATCTCATAGAAATTACCCCCACCAATCGCAAAGGGTGTACCTTCAAACTGCGCTATACTCTCGCCACTTGTACTCCTTCCGAGCTTAATTCAGCCAATGCGACATTTTGTGCCCACGCATGACACCTAAAGGTTACACGCGTACATGATGAGATCACCACAAATCTTTCACATGACCAGTAAATGCAACTCTCTTTTAAATGCGTCTCAGGCCTGTTTGTAGCCTTCTGGAAATTCCCAAACGCAATTTGCTAAACAATTTCTCCATCACAGGCAGCGCTGGGCCGTAACCTGCTACCTTCAATATATCGCCTGGTGCATTCGTTTTCTCCCTTGCTGCGGGTCACTGACCCCCTGTTAAGAGCCTTTCATTGTAAGCAGGCTATGGCTGCACAACCTGCGTCCATCCCAAACTAAAGGATCTCTTCCAGCAGCTTTTTTCACCTTTTGCGAATTGACATGCAGGATTTGGATTTAGCGTGTTAATACCATCAAATCGAGTGTCATACCTTTCTCAATACACACCGTACATTTTGGTAGGCAAGTCTACTCACTATTACTGAAGTACTGAGAGAGGACAACTTACTCTTTCACCTATTTTTCGTATATGGAAAATAATTGAAGATTTTAGTACAGCCTGATACACCTTGAGCAAGACTGTAGAAAGTAAATCGCCTGAGCAGACGCTGAGGGACCCTGTTAGGGCGCTAAAAGCATGAGGTATTTTTAGGGTTCTTAGCTCATAGAGACGGCATGTTGGGAGTTGGAAGCGCCCCTCAGTAAATATTGTTGGACAGGCCCACAGCCTTATAGGACAGAAAGAGCAGCTCCTCATCAAGACAGATCTCCAACAGAACAATGCCGCGATACGTACACTGGCACCAGCCGAAGCCTGGGCTGGGGGTGATGGGCTGAAGGAATGTATCTACAAATGGTTGGGGTTGGGTTGGCGGTTGGGTTTTTTGGGAAGGAGGCCAGACAGCAAGGTCATCGGTCTCATCAGATTAGGGAAGGATGGGGAAGGAAGTCAGCCGTGCCCTTTGAAAGGAACCCTCCCGGCATTTGCCTGGAGCGATTTAGGGAAATGACAGAAAACCTAAATCAGGATGGCCGGACGCGGGATTGTACCGTTGTCCTCCCGACTACGAGTCCAGTGTCTAATCATACAAATGGTTCAAATGGCTCTAAGCACTATGGAACTTAACATCTGAATTCATCTATCCCCTAGACTTAGAACTACTTAAACCTGACTAACCTAAGGACATCGCACACATCCATGGCTGAGACAGGATTCGAACCTGCAACAATAGCAGCAGCACGGTTCCAGACTGAAGTGCCTAGAATCGCTCGGCTACAGCAGCTGGTGAATGCATCTACACAGTGGAATCGTAAACAGGGCATTGTGTGCGAGCCACGTGTAATGATAATTCAAAAATTTTCATGTTCACCGATACTGTAAATAGGCCTGGGACCCTCGCTCATCGGCAACCTCTGTTGTATAAGAAACTCCAGCGTCTGAAAAACGTTTGGAGGTAGAATCTTTATTACCCCTCATAGCTAGGACTAACAAGCTCCAAGGCACAGGCGATGTGGTGTCACCGCCAGACACCACACTTGCTAGGTGGTAGCTTTAAATCGGCCGCGGTCCATTAATACGTGTCGGACCCGCGTGTCGCCACTGTCAGTGATAGCAGACCGAGCGCCACCACACGGGAGGTCTAGAGAGACGTACTAGCACTCGCCCCAGTTGTACGGACGACGTAGCTAGCGATGCACACTGACGAAGCCTCGCTCATTTGCAGAGCAGATAGTTAGAATAGCCTTCAGCTAAGTCAATGGCTACGACCTAGCAAGGCGCCATTAGTAACATTGCATGTATCTATGGAGTCTCACTTATATCGTCAATAGCGATGTACCACAAGGACGGATTAAAGTTAAGTATTCCAGCAGCTACGTACTTTTCCTTATAGCGTGTATTTCGGTCTCCTCCAACCACACTGTGTCGGCACTTCTGTCGACACATCAGGCGATTTAGATAAAGATTTTTAAGATTGTATCTGATCGCTTGTTGCTTTGGGAAGCTATACGACTTCGGAGAAAATCATCTTCCCCCTCTCCAAAAACTTAAAAAAACTAGTAACTGGCAGTATCCTTTTTTTCCAGAGATGCAGGTTTTGTAACTATTGTCCTGGTTCGACATGAGTTTGTGCTGTCGTGTGGGAGGTGAGATTTAGCGCCTCTAGAGACCTACGATTGGCTCAAGACAGCGTGAAGGCGGTGTCGTTTTGTGTATTATACGAGGAAACGAATTTTTTTTCTGAAGAGATATGAACCACTCGGGTACTGGACTTGGCTCTGGTAACTGGACTTTTGGTCGATGCTCTGGCATGTGTGATTGGTGCTTGGGAACTGTCCTGAGACTGACAACACTTGCGAGAAGTTTAGACTGGGGAGCTTGTGGTGAAGTTCTTACTGCACCGGCAGTGTGACTTGTAACGTCTCAGATTACTCGTTTGCCGAGGACACATTTATTCATATTTGGTTTACCAATCTAGACATTTGGTATCCTTGCGCGCTCTGTCGTGAGCCAAATTGGTCCTTGGAACGACCAGTGAGCGGGTGTGTCACACACGGCTCTGGTACAGAGTAAATTGCTACCGGCCTGCCTTTCAGGGCATAAAGAGCAGACTAAGATTTTTGCGTTTCTTTCGTGGCCACCATCGATTTACAGATGCCACCTCACGTCTCGCCTCTGCCGCACACATCTCGCCAGCTGCAAGTTACATCGCTGCACCAAACAAACAGATTAACATACTGCCGCTCTGGCGTTGTCAGGGCATACAGATCTCAACTGCCACTTGATCTCAGCTGCACTTATGTAGTGAAACCACAGTAGATTTAATCAGTCAAAGTCTGCTCAGCGTCAGATCAATTGAGATTGCGTTATTCACATTTTTGGGGCCAGAGTGCTTGACTCACTTCTGCCACCCATGATCCTTGTCCATTGTACTCTTAAACCAACTGATAGTTGTTTACAGTATTCAATCAATAACTTGTTTGGCATAATTTATGTCTGTCTTTGTTTTGGGAAAATAAATGTCGTTAGCAAACAAAATTTTGCATACATTCTCAATCACTTTATATAACAGCAAAGCAGGGTTAACTTTCAGTACACTCCTGGAAATTGAAATAAGAACACCATGAATTCATTGTCCCAAGAAGGGGAAACTTTATTGACACATTCCTGGGGTCAGATACATCACATGATCACACTGACAGAACCACAGGCACATAGACACAGGCAACAGAGCCTGCACAATGTCGGCACTAGTACAGTGTATATCCACCTTTCGCAGCAATGCAGGCTGCTATTCTCCCATGGAGACGATCGTAGAGATGCTGGATGTAGTCCTGTGGAACGGCTTGCCATGCCATTTCCATCTGGCGCCTCAGTTGGACCAGCGTTCGCGCTGGACGTGCAGACCGCGTGAGACGACGCTTCATCCAGTCCCAAACATGCTCAATGGGGGACAGATCCGGAGATCTTGCTGGCCAGGGTAGTTGACTTACACCTTCTAGAGCACGTTGGGTGGCACGGGATACATGCGGACGTGCATTGTCCTGTTGGAACAGCAAGTTCCCTTGCCGGTCTAGGAATGGTAGAACGATGGGTTCAATGACGGTTTGGATGTACCGTGCACTATTCAGTGTCCCCTCGACGATCACCAGTGGTGTACGGCCAGTGTAGGAGATCGCTCCCCACACCATGATGCCGGGTGTTGGCCCTGTGTGCCTCGGTCGTATGCAGTCCTGATTGTGGCGCTCACCTGCACGGCGCCAAACACGCATACGACCATCATTGGCACCAAGGCAGAAGCGACTCTCATCGCTGAAGACGACACGTCTCCATTCGTCCCTCCATTCACGCCTGTCGCGACACCACTGGTGGCGGGCTGCACGATGTTGGGGCGTGACCGGAAGACGGCCTAACGGTGTGCGGGACCGTAGCCCAGCTTCATGCAGACGGTTGCGAATGGTCCTCGCCGATACCCCAGGAGCAACAGTGTCCCTAATTTGCTGGGAAGTGGCGGTGCGGTCCCCTACGGCACTGCGTAGGATCCTACGGTCTTGGCGTGCATCCGTGCGTCGCTGCGGTCCGGTCCCAGGTCGACGGGCACGTGCACCTTCCGCCAACCACTGGCGACAACAATGATGTGCTGTGGAGACCTCACGCCCCACGTGTTGAGCAATTCGGCGGTACGTCCACCCGGCCTCCCGCATGCCCACTATACGCCCTCGCTCAAAGTCCGTCAACTGCATTTACGGTTCACGTCCACGCTGTCGCGGCATGCTACCAGTGTTAAAGACTGCGATGGAGCTCCGTATGGTACGGCAAACTGGCTGACACTGACGGCGGCGGTGCACAAATGCTGCGCAGCTGGCGCCATTCGACGGCCAACACCGCGGTTCCTGGTGTGTCCGCTGTGCCGTGCGTGTGATCATTGCTTGTACAGCCCTCTCGCAGTGTCCGGAGCAAGTATGGTGGGTCTGACACAGCGGTGTCAATGTGTTCTTTTTTCCATTTCCAGGAGTGTATATCATGTGACATACCCACCTAGTCGTTACGACGTATTAAATCTCATGTATGGTGCGAAATTAGCATTCATTCAAGTTATCTCCTTAGATACGTCCTTCCCTTATTCGATATCAATGTGGAAATGTGGAATGTCAACAAAATCATTAGAACACAGCGTAAAGGGGCAGTATTCCATACTTGACATGCTGCAACACTTTTCGCTGTATCCGCCCCAAAGTGTCAAAAATAAAAAACCATGCTCATATTAGCAGATTATTCGACAGGAATATTGATTTCGTAACTTGGTCTTTGCCATGTGTGTGTTATCACTGCTCTGTATCTTCGAGCCGAAATCTGGTTTTATCTAGCGGAGTGAAGAACGGTGGTTAAATATCAGTGATGAATGAGGACTGCGATTTTTCGATTTGTGAGCTTAGGAAGATTTAGCATACAGTTTTACTGTCTGAAACACCGAATTGTCTGTTACACGGGTTCGCTTCATCAGTCACATTAAAAAATATATATTTCGATGAGGAACACATGGTCTCTGAAGTCAGCTGGTCAAATTAGGGATCATTAAAATTAGCACCGCTAACGTCAGGAGAAAGAAAACTGGCGTTCTACGTATCGGAGCGTGGAATGTCAGATCCCTTAATCGAGCAGGTAGGTTGGAAAATTTAAAAAGAGAGATAGATAAGTTATACTTAGATATAGTAAGAATTAGTGAAATTTTGGTCAGGCGAATAGTAGTAAAGGAGTTTTGCTATTTGGGGAGCAAAATAACTGATGATGCGAAGTAGAGAGGATATAAAATGTAGACTGACAATGGCAAGGAAAGCGTTTCTAAAGAAGAGAAATTTGTTAACATCGAGTATAGATTTAAGTGTCAGGAAGTCTTTTCTGAAAGTATTTGTATGGAGTGTAGCCATGTATGGAAGTGAAACATGGACGATAACTAGTTTGGACAAGAAGAGAATAGAAGCTTTCGAAATGTGGTGCTACAGAAGAATGCTGAAGATTAGATGGGTAGACCATATAACTAATGAGGAGGTATTGAATAGGATTGGGGAGAAGAGAGGTTTGTGGCACAACTTGACTAGAAGAAGGGATCGTTTGGTAGGACATGTTCTGAGGCATCAAGGGATCACAAATTTAGCATTCGAAGGCAGCGTGGAGGGTAAAAATCGTAGAGGGAGACCAAGAGATGAATACACTAAACAGATACAGAATGATGTGGGCTGCAGTAGGTACTGGGAGATGAAGAAGCTTGCACAGGATAGAGTAGCATGGAGAGCTGCCATCAAACCAGTCTCAGGACTGAAGACCACAACAACAGCAACAACGTAAGCCGTTGTGTCACTGTTGCTGACAGGGAATGTATACTGACAATCAAAACAGCTCTGTATACAAATAGCTGCCTGTACTGGTTAGATGTACCTTTGAGTGTAAGACAAAGGATGCAGTTCCAGCATGATGCCGCGCAGGATCATTCGACAGTCTGGCATTAGCTGTCGCAGCGGTCGCACGCTCCTCAGGTTTGCTTCTGTGTTTTCGTGTTTCGTGATCGGTTATTGCAGTTTTGTACGTGAATTAAGCGTTATCAATTGAGCTATTGGTCTTCGTTCGTGTCGTCTTTCTACGTAGTGCCGTTGGATTTCGGCGTTGTCCGAGATTTCTTCGCTGCAGAACACCATGGCAAACTCCGAGAGAAAAAACACCGTGATTTTCACCTTCGACAAGTACGCCCGTCGGATACAGCCCTCTGCACTTGAAATACACGACTGGATTACCGAGGTAATTGGCCTTCATTCTGAATCTGTTCATACCATGCAGCTAGACTCTGATGAATACTGCATTTTTGTGAAGTGTAACGATTCCGTGAGTGTAGACCGCTTTCTGGAAAAATTTGGTTATGAAACGGAATTTATACACCGTGATGGTACTAAAAGTACTGTAAAACTCCGGAATTCCGAGTCTGTAATTAGGAATGTTAGGGTTTTGAATATTCCCATAGAAGTAGACAACTCGAAAATTAAAGATGTCCTTTCAAAGTATGGGGTTGTCAGGCAAATAATCAACGAAAGGTGGGCTTCGCATTTCAAGCTGCAGTGTTTTAACGGCATTCGCTCCGTGGAGATGGAAGTGAAGGCAAACATTCCCTCCCACATCTTTGTTGACGGGCACAAGGAGCATGTTATGTACTCCGGGCAAACCCCTACATGTCATGTACGTAACGAGTCTGGTCACCTCCGTCAGGACTGCCCTCGCCGTGTTTTTGTGCTAAAAAATAACCTTACACAACGCCGAAAATTAACACTCAACGATTTGTTGCCAGCCAGTAATACAACAGAGCCGGCGGCTGTCGTGGATCCTGTTGCTACCTCTGAAAATGTTGCACTTAATGTTAATGAATTTCCATCTTTAAAACCTGCATTAACTGCTGAAATTCCGTCCAGTGACAGCGAGATTCCCATTAAAAAGCGTCCTCTAGAGGACACTGAAAAAAATGTTGATGAGGGCTCTTCCTGTGAAACACCCGTTGCCAGGAAGCCGAAGCCCAGTCCTGAAGATCTGTTGGAAGTGGAAAAAGGAGATGAAATGCAGGTGGATGTGGCTCCCACTTCCGCACAAGGACTTATACCGCCACGAACAGATAGTGACGCAGCTGGTAGTGACCTTTGACGAAAATGTGACCCTGAGCCTGAGGTCACAGCTGGAATAACCGCATCAAGTGCACAGCCCATACAGTGCGAACAGTACGAGGAAGTACCAAGTAAACAACCTGCTGACTCCGAACCGCAACGCTGCGCCGAAGGAGGAAATAAACAAACATCACCGCCTCGCCAGCAAGACAACACAACAGACAACAAGCCGGAGCCAAATATCGACGACTCGCAAGCCACCGCCGTTGCGCCCGACGGCCACCTTTGGCGGCTGCAATCGAAATCAGGTCTTGATTTCACGCGTCATCAAGCGAAAGCCACATCAGAGAAGAAAGACATCAAGAAAAAGAATATTAAATATGAAGTCATCAGGGCCAACACTGAAGAGGAGAAAGAGAAGGACCACAGTGACTTACAGCAATGCATTGTCAGGATTTCAGGATAATTTTCTTCTCAAGCACTTTGTTTAACAGCAGTGAAAATTTTTCTAGGAAGTTAGTACATGTAATGGGCACACAGCTTGTAAAGATCGTGACTTGTAGAAAAGCACGTTGCTGCTATAATCATACCGATCCTCAACCCAAATAGCTTCTTCTGGTATGTCTGTGATGCAAGCTTATAGCATTACTACTATTAACATTAATAAAATACAGTCAGCCTTGGAATTGGCAGCACTAAAAGAATTCTTTTGCCAGTGTGGGACAGATATCGCATTGCTACAAGAAGTTGCGATAACGGAATTTCGGATCCCAGGCTTTTTGAAATTGTTAGTGTTTCTACGGAAGGCAATATCGGTACAGCCATTCTTATAAGGGAAGGCATTCCGGTGACTGAAATCGAACGACTAGAATCAGGAAGAGCCGTAGGCATAAAAATTTTCGATGTGACAGTGCTTAACCTTTACGCCCCATCAGGAACTTCCCACAAATTGGATCGTGCGAAGTTTTTTCAAGATGAACTGATTTATTTAGTGAGGAAAAATCCGTGTTCTCTTATACTAGGTGGAGATTTTAACTGTGTTTTAAACCAGAAAGATCAACAACCCAATTTCAACTACTCGCCACAGTTAAAAAAGTTAGTAAGTGATCTACACCTTAAGGATGTGTGGGAACTTCAGCACCCGACGTCAGTCGGGTTCACGTATATAACCAGCCATTCCCGCAGCAGACTAGATAGAATTTACGTGTCACCAAATTTGCAAAAATTTTTGTTAAACGTTGAAACTATTCCCGTGTATTTTAGCGATCACAGTACACTTTTAACTTGCTTTAATTCAAGTGTACAGCCAACCCGTCGATTCAGAGGCCAATCGAACTTAAATATCTCTGTTTTAACTGACGAAGAACTGGAACAGGAAATAAGAGTAGCGTGGACTATGTGCCTCCGCACAGTAGACAAGCACCCAACAGTCATTGACTGGTGGACTAGGAGGGCTAAACCAAGGCTACAGAAAGTTGTCATGCAGTTTAGTGCAGCGAGGCACAGGGATTTGAAGAATACAATGGAGTTTTATTATAAAGTTTTAAGAGACTTATATCAACAGGCACATGATGACGTAATTCGTCTGAATGATATCAAAAAATAAAAGCCAAGCTATTAAGCATTAAACGTCAACAGATGGAGGGACTAAAAATTAAATCGAAAGCCAAATCTGTGGTAGCAGATGAAACAGCTTCTCTGTATCACTTGGTGCGGCATGCTAAAAACAGACGTCACACTTTTATAGATAAAGTCCAGACGCATACTGGTACAAGGATCACATGCCAGAAAGAAATACTGGACGAAGTCCACTGGTACTATGAAACCTTATATGCCCCTACCACAGTGGAAGATGCAGCTCTCGAGGACTTTCTCACTATTTTAGGTCCACAGTTGTCGGGAATAGACAACGCTGACATCCTGTCACCTATTACTAAAGATGAAGTGCATGAGGCAGTGCGTAACTCACCTCTCAAAAAATCTCCGGGACTTGATGGCCTCCCTGTGGAGTTTTATGCCTGCTACTGGTCTATAATTGGGGACAAGATCACTTCCATGGCAAATGAGGTCCTGAACGGAAAAAAGGTCCCTGCAGAGTTTAAGGAAAGTAAATAGTACTGATTCCTAAGAGTAAAGGCAAAACCAACTTAAACAATTTTCGGCCTCTTTCGCTACTAAATTCTGATTACAAAATAATTTCGAGTATTATCAACAAAAGACTCTCTGCCTTTTCCAACAAAATATTGAGTCATCATCAATCTTGTTCTCCGACCAGAACGATATTCGAAAGTCTATCTGCATACAGAGACGTCATTGCAATTACCTCAGTGACAAGTATAAAATGTGCTTTAATATTTATAGATTTCAACAAAGCTTTTGACCGCGTTAGTCATAGATACCTCTTTGCGACACTGTCAAGAATGGCTTTCCACCCCCAGATTGTGAACATGCTAAGGAATATTGCAACAGGTATAAATGCGAAAATAGCAATCAATGGCCAAACATCTATACCCATACAGATAAGGCGAGGGGTTCCACAGGGCAGTCCCTTATCTACGTTTTTATTTTCCGTATCTTCAGAGCTCTTCCTCCGCACTGTCCATGCAAGATTAACAGGCATAACATTGAGTGGTGGGAAAACTGTCATACGAGCTTATGCTGATGACGTGGGCGTCGTAATAAGGAATAAGGAGGAGACAGTTACACTGGAAAGAGAAATCCAAAGGTATTGTCTAGCGTCGGGAGCGACAACAAATGAAAACAAAAGTAAAACATTGAATCTACGGGGCCTAGATCACCTCCGACTGGCATGGGCAAAACAAGACAAAAACATAAAACTTTGGGAATAACCTTAATGGCATGTCCGATGAGGATGGCTGCTTTTAACTGGACGGAAACTAGGAGGAAAGTTCATGGTGCTGTAATGGAGAACATCCATCGATCTATGGACCTGGTGCAAAAAGTCAGATTCATCAACTCCTGCGTTTTGTCTAAAGCGTATTTCACTGCGCAGGTATTTCCAATCCCTAAACTATTAGCGAGAGGGATCATGTCCACTGTTACCAATTATTCATGGCGAGGAGACATATTCGGGGCGCGACTACCGTTATACTGGATGTCAGAAACGGCGGCCTCGGTTTGGTGAATATTCGCAATAAAGCGTCTGCTCTGTTCCTCAAATGGACTTTCCAAGTACACAGAGAACTTCCACATTGTATAACCGCAAAGCTCTTTGAGGCTGTGACACCCCATAGACTGCAAGCACCGATTGGTGTGCGAAAGATTAATGCCCGTCTGCAGTATGTGAGGAACTATTTCCTCGAAGCAAGTTATCTTAGTGACGAAATCAGAAGCAACACTTGTATCACAGCGCGCGACATCATGCTTGAAAGGAAGTTAAATGGGGGCAGAAACGCAATTGAAACGAAATTCCCTAATTGTGACTGGAAAGCTGTATGGCGGAACATCAACTATGCCGGGCTATCTACAGACGCTATTTCCGCATCGTTCAAAACAGTTAACAATGTCATCAGCACCAACGAGAGACTATATGGGATCGGTTTAAACCAGACACACCTTTGTGGAAACTGCAATTTGGTGGATACACTCATCCACAGATTCACCTGTGGTGGCAACGTGCATAACTCGAATTGGATCAGGCAACAAATCGCCTTTCTCACCAGATCCTCGACGGAATATATAACGCCATCGCTCCTCCTGAGACCAGACATGACATACTCTCCGAAATTAAAAACCAACGCCATTAGCTGGTTACTGGGGAAATATGTTAATTATGTCATCCACAAACTTGGGTCCGACAACGAGATAGAATTCCGCGTTTACATGAAGTGTGAATACGCAAAAATCAGCCCGTATCGCAACCACAAGAAGCACTACGGCAACATGCTGAAGATCGTTTTTGAAAGAATGGGTGTTGGTTAAATGTGTGGAACCACTACAACACCTTGAACGAGAACGAACAGAAGAAAATTAAAAGTCACTTGGTTTCTTATTATTATTTACTATTACCTTGCTTCCGGAACTTCCATGTTACACGAAGAGTTTTTTTTTTCATAACATTTTGTTCGGAATTACTCGTGATCGACTTCAAAAGTATTTGTGTGATTCAAGAAGAATTGTTAAGTTTTATCAGTGTTCAGTTTCTACTCAGAGAAGAGGTTTCTTTGTCTTTCTTACATCGGACAATGGGAATTTTGTGTTAAGATTTCTGCACACTTAGTGCTATGACCCAACAGGGGACATGAAAAAAGGGGTGGGAGGGGTTTGGGCCTCGACGCACTGGCAGTGCCGTGAAGAGACCCCACTGCTAGTGCGGCGTGTACCACGCCCTGACGATCCTAAAAATAAAAAAAAGATAAAAAATAAAAAATAAAAGTGGTTAAAAAATTGGATTACTGGGAAAAAAAGGATGGATAGAGCGTCTGCAAAAAAAAGCTGTCTGGGCAAAAAAAAAAAAAGATAAAAGACGGATAGAGCGTCTGCCATGTAAGCAGGAGATTCCGGGTTCGAGTCCCGGTCGGGGCACACATTTTCATGTGTCCCCGCTGACGTGTGTCAACGCCTGTAAGCAGCCAAGGGTGTTCATTTCATTGTAATTTCATAAAAAAAAGCGGTCTAAGGCGCTGCAGTCATGGACTGTGCGGCTGGTCCTGACGGAGGTTCGAGTCCTCCCTCGGGCATGGGTGTGTGTGTTTGTTCTTAGGATTATTTAGGTTAATTAGTGTGTAAGCTTAGGTACTGATGACCTTAGCAGTAAGGTTCCATAAGATTTCACACACATTTGAACATTTTTTTTTCCAGCATGATGGGTCGCCAGTCCATTTCAGTTCTCATGTGAGGAATCATCTGAGAGCGACCTTCGGCAATCGATGGATAGGCCGAAGAGGCCCTGTGGCGTAGTCACCCAGGTCACGTGACCTCACGTGTCTGTATTTCTTTCTCTAGTTGCACATGAAGGAGCTAGTGCATGAAACCGTTGCGGAAACATAGAAGACTTCAATGTTAAAGTTGCTGTCACTGCAAGTACCACTGCAGGCATGCCAGGAATCTTAAAACGGACACAGCAATCAATGGTCCAAAGATGTACTGCGTGCGTACGGGAGACTGGTCGCGCATTCCAGCAGTTCCTGTGAACGGTACTGGTGCACTTAAGAGTTCTAAACTACCTTCTGTGTAAATCGTTCCTACCATCAGATGTTGCCGTCAGGGACGTTGTCTTCCTTAACTAAATATATTTGTTTTGATGTTCTCTACCTACCATATTAATTACAAAAAAAAAAAAAAGTAGTTTCGGAACGTCCTCTATAACTCAGCTGGTTTCCCAGTTAGAGATTACATTTGAAAGTTGTTCCTTCGTAAGGAGATGGTTTTGTGTCTATTGTGGGCAGGGAAAACATACACAGGACGTGCTGAAATTCTACAATTACAGGATCGTAGCCTACCTAGGCTGCAGTTCACCGTTCCACATTGTTGCTTCCGGTGGCATGGATCCGAGAACTACCATGACAATATGGAATCAATGGGTTAAGAAAGGCTATACTCGGCGCCACTCAGATTTTCAACAGCGCCACGCGATTAGCGCCCGAGGGATGGACATACCGTTCGTACGGTCGTTCAGGATCGTGCAGCCATATAAAATACACTCCCGGAAATGGAAAAAAGAACACATTGACACCGGTGTGTCAGACCCACCATACTTGCTCCGGACACTGCGAGAGGGCTGTACAAGCAATGATCACACGCACGGCACAGCGGACACACCAGGAACCGCGGTGTTGGCCGTCGAATGGCGCTAGCTGCGCAGCATTTGTGCACCGCCGCCGTCAGTGTCAGCCAGTTTGCGGTGGCATACGGAGCTCCATCGCAGTCTTTAACACTGGTAGCATGCCGCGACAGCGTGGACGTGAACCGTATGTGCAGCTGACGGACTTTGAGCGAGGGCGTACAGTGGGCATGCGGGAGGCCGGGTGGACGTACCGCCGAATTGCTCAACACGTGGGTCGTGAGGTCTCCACAGTACATCGATATTGTCGCCAGTGGTCGGCGGAAGGTGCACGTGCCCGTCGACCTGGGACCGGACCGCAGCGACGCACGGATGCACGCCAAGACCGTAGGATCCTACGCAGTGCCGTAGGGGACCGCACCGCCACTTCCCAGTAAATTAGGGACACTGTTGCTCCTGGGGTATCGGCGAGGACCATTCGCAACCGTCTCCATGAAGCTGGGCTACGGTCCCGCACACCGTTAGGCCGTCTTCCGCTCACGCCCCAACATCGTGCAGCCCGCCTCCAGTGGTGTCGCGACAGGCGTGAATGGAGGGACGAATGGAGACGTGTCGTCTTCAGCGATGAGAGTCGCTTCTGCCTTGGTGCCAGTGATGGTCGTATGCGTGTTTGGCGCCGTGCAGGTGAGCGCCACAATCAGGACTGCATACGACCGAGGCACACAGGGCCAACACCCGGCATCATGGTGTGGGGAGCGATCTCCTACACTGGCTGTACACCACTGGTGATCGTCGAGGGGACACTGAATAGTGCACGGTACATCCAAACCGTCATCGAACACATCGTTCTACCATTCCTAGACCGGCAAGGGAACTTGCTGTTCCAACAGGACAATGCACGTCCGCATGTATCCCGTGCCACCCAACGTGCTCTAGAAGGTGTACGTCAACTACCCTGGCCAGCAAGATCTCCGGATCTGTCCCCCATTGAGCATGTTTGGGACTGGATGAAGCGTCGTCTCACGCGGTCTGCACGTCCAGCACGAACGCTGGTCCAACTGAGGCGCCAGGTGGAAATGGCATGGCAAGCCGTTCCACAGGACTACATCCAGCATCTCTACGATCGTCTCCATGGGAGAATAGCAGCCTGCATTGCTGCGAAAGGTGGATATACACTGTACTAGTGCCGACATTGAGCATGCTCTGTTGCCTGTGTCTATGTGCCTGTGGTTCTGTCAGTGTGATCATGTGATGTATCTGACCCCAGGAATGTGTCAATAAAGTTTCCCCTTCCTGGGACAATGAATTCACGGTGTTCTTATTTCAATCTCCAGGAGTGTAGTTTGAGTCAGGAAACGCGAATGTATCCACACGGACAGACAGACAAGGTATGAGGTACTGTGGGGCGGCGGCGCCATAATTTTTACGAGATTACAAAGTTACGTATAATCCATCTTGATTGCAAAAACGTCTATTCACATGACCAGGTTCGGTTCCTCTAGAACCATCGTAAGATCTGCAATTTCGTTTACTCCTGTAACATTGTATACCCAGTGATTGCGGTATCCCATTAGACATTATGTCTCTTTTTACAAAATTTTTACGAGAGTCTGAAAACTACTTTTGTTGTCAAACAGAAAGCGATGGAGAACTTCCTGACCATAGTTTCCAGTCTGACAGTCGACATTCTTCTTTAGTTCACTGAAAGAAATATTTCTACTCTCTATTTACTCAACAGGATCAGGAACTATGACTATAAACGGAAGTTTTGAGTTCTAACAGATCGATATATTTCATAAACTTTCACAAGCACAACATAGTAATATTCCTGATACTACTACTACTACTACTACTAATAATAATAATAATAAATGCCACAAATATAGAGTACACACATACATTCAGCAACAGAAAGATTCACATTAAGCAGAAAGGAAGGAGGAAGGGGATTTATCGACATAAAAAACCTACATTATGGACAGGTAGACAATTTAAGAAAATTCTTTCTAGAACGAGCAGAAACAAGCAAAATACACAAGGCAATCACTCATATAAATACATCGGCTACACCAGTGCAATTTCATAACCACTTCTACAACCCTTTAGATCACATAACATCAACAGATACGAAGAAAGTAAATTGGAAAAAGAAAACACTTCATGGCAAGCACCCGTATCATCTAACACAGCCACACATCGATCAAGAAGCATCCAACACATGGCTAAGAAAAGGCAATATATACAGTGAGACAGAAGGATTCATGATTGCAATACAGGATCAAACAATAAACACCAGGTATTACAGCAAGCATATTATTAAAGATCCCAATACCACAACGGATAAATGCAGACTTTGTAAACAACAAATAGAAACAGTAGATCACATCACAAGCGGATGTACAATACTAGCAAATACAGAATACCCCAGAAGACATGACAATGTCGCAAAAATAATACATCAACAGCTTGCCTTACAACATAAACTTTTAAAACAACACGTTCCTACATACAAGTATACACCACAAAATATACTGGAGAATGATGAATACAAATTATACTGGAACAGAACCATTATAACAGATAAAACAACGCCACATAACAAACCTGACATCATACTCACCAATAAAAAGAAGAAATTAACACAACTAATCGAAATATCCGTACCCAATACAACAAATATACAAAAGAAAACAGGAGAAAAAATTGAAAAATACATCCAACTGGCTGAGGAAGTCAAAGACATGTGGCATCAGGATAAAGTTGACATCATACCAATTATACTATCAACTACAGGAGTCATACCACACAATATCCACCAGTACATCAATGCAATACAGCTACATCCAAACATATATATACAACTACAGAAATCCGTAATTATTGATACATGTTCAATTACCTGAAAGTTCCTAAATGCAATATAACACATACCGTACAGTTAAAAGGAAGTGACGCTTGATCAAGGTCCGCGTCACTCCATTTTTAACCGGACTTAACGTCTGAGAAAGTGAAGATAATAATAATAATGTCTCTGTCATAAGCAGCACTATTAGCAGTTCAGAGGCGACCTCTACGGAAAGTTACCAATAAAGGGCCTTTCACCCGGACTTTGAGTAATCAAAGTTAATTGCTCGCCATGAAAGTGGGAAATAATGTCACCATTTGCCACGCGTTTTTGGTAACATTACGGGCGGTATGTAAACAGTTGCTTCAGCGAAATCTAAGCGATCCAGGACGTGTACAGTCCTCGCGACTTCACTTTCTACTCTACCGAACACGCGTTTAGTTGCACCCTGGCTGTGACGTCACCCGAGGCAGCGCGTAAGCCAGGGTTTGATTGATGTGGACCAATTGATAGGTGGGTGAGTATTGAAGTCCTTACTGCCTCTCAGGCCGTTTTTATACATGGGCGCAGCGTACGGCCGAAAGGAACACCTGCGTCATCCACTCCGTGCCCAAGTAGCAGCATCTAAATGCCCATTTTCTCTGACACATATCATTTCATTACTCTGCCATGAATCAGTTTAGAATCTTCGTAACTGTATGATTGGAGTTAAGTCGGCTTTAATCATAGAAAAGGTTTTTAACTCTCCTGCATTTAAACTTTGTTGTCTAGAATTTTAGAACGAAACTGACAGTAGAACATGACCACTGTACTACATCTTTGGGAGGCCTTGTGTTGATTGGTATTTGCACCAAAGTCTTGAAACTTGCTATATCTTCATTATTTAAAGGGTTTCATCAGGTGTTGTAATCAGAACTTTCTAGCATTATTGTAACTGATACTTAATCTACTACAAAAAGGGACGTTTTTGATCCACATATAGTTTTCAGCGAATTACTCGAAAACTATCAGAGGTAGCTTAATGGAGTCACATAGTCAGGGTCGAACTGAGGCGTTATACGTTTTTTCATATTTCTGGGTCTAATGTTTAGCGCCTTCAATTTTTCCTAAAAATTGAAGGCGCTAATCAAGTTGAGAGTTGTTAACAGTTTATTTTGACATAAGTTTGCACATTCTGAGCAATTTTTATTTAGCGTCACTTGTCTTTTATTTGAAACGATGTATTTAGGGAAACATATTCATCCGATCACCCTGAGATTTAACAGTTTAAATATTAGTATATTGAAGCGTATGTTGACAAATCTGGAAAAGCAACTTTAATTTTTAATTTCATCCTTAGATTATGGCGCAATACGCACAGGCTCGTTATGACGACGTGGTGCTAGTAGCAATGAACTGGGTTAAGTCCCAGCGCACTCGCTCACCTCTGTATCTCCCAAATGATACACGCATGTTTCACCACAGCACCATGGTCTGTCAGCGTGGTTACTATTATTGGGGGATCACTGATGCAACAGGACAGAGAAGCGCGTCCAACAATAACAATGGACAAATGAGTATCATCTTTTCAGATGAGTCTGGATTCTGCGCATAGCATCACACTCAAAGCACCGTGTGTGGAGAGCCCAAGGAGAAATAACGTTGACAATCGCCACCATTACACATGCCCATCACCTAGCGAGTCGTGTGCACAACATTATCCACTTTGGTTTACATAACAGCCTACTTTCTGAAGCCTAATGGCCGATATCTGCCTCCTTATTCAAGTTGTCAGCGAAGTTATCTTTCAACAGGATAACCCAACTCCCGCTGTCCTGAGCTACCTCCACAGACGGTATGCTACTCTCCTCATGGCCAGCATGTTCTCCTTATGCCTCTCCCATTCAGAATATCTGAATATGTGCTGCCGAGATACTGTCACACCACTGCTAGCCAGCCCCAAAGAGCGATGAACTCAAGCGTAGTTTTGACATACCATGGAATGATCATCCAAGATCAGTTGGATTCGATGTCCAAACAGGCCATAACCCTTGTTGGTACCAGACATGACAACTCTGTGTACTAAATTTCGAACCCTGAAAATCCTTGAATCACCTAAAACTTTCACTCTCTATTCTTCTTAGCAAAATGCATAAGCAAACGTAACGTTGTTTCCTGGTTTTGCAATTTTATGGGGGGCGTGCGGGAAAGCGATCAAAGTTGTGAAAACTTTTTTATTGGCTCTTCATTTACTACATGGTACTCATATTTTAGTTCCTGAGTATTATGTTCCAAGTGCGATAAAAATAATAATTGGCAAAAGCTTGCAAGGAACCAAGCCCGTTTCTTATTCTGTGTTTCCCATGCAGGGAATTTTTGTGTAGTACATCAAGCAGGCTGTTAAAGTAGCATCCCTGCCAATGTTTTTGTATTCTCTGGTGCATGATGTTTGCTTACAAGTGGTTGCAAAGGAGTGAAGTTTACGAAAGTTTAATTACTACACTTTGGCTGGTTATAAACTTAAGAGAGGCTAAGATTCCATCCAGGAGGAGCTTTTTTTTTATGGGACTTAACTGCTGAGGTAATCAGTGCCCTAGAACGTGGAACTACTCAAACCAAACTAATCTAAGGACATCACACACATCCATGCCCGAAGCAGGATTCGAACCAGCGACCGTAGTGGTCGCGCGGTTCCAGACTGTAGCGCCTAGGACCGCTCGGCCACAACGGCCGGCGATCCCGGAGCTTTCAGACTGCCGATACTGAAGGAAATTGGTAACATGTGAATTGCTGCAGCCGACGTCATTGCTACTCAGTTTCAAAACCAGAGTAACCAAATAGGATAAGCAAAGAAAAGACTGCTAAAGGATGAAGAGGAGATGCATATAGTTTGCACTAGTTCACCAACAGGGGGTAATGCCTTATACAAACACTGTCAAATATTAAATCTAGATTTCCCGTAACTTAAATTTTGAGAACTTTACGTGCCTTTTCCTAACAAACGACTGACATTAGGTTACTTAGATCTGGCAAGCAACTAGTCAATAATATTGTGAATTGTTCTATATAAGGAATTTTCATTTAATAAAGTAGTGAAGCATTTATGTAAGAGAAAAGCCCTAAAATTTGGTACGCATTTTTTCACAGGTATTTGGAGAGCTGTAAAAATCCCAAAAATTACGATATCAAAATTATGTTCCACAGGTATTTGTAATAATGATATACCAAGTTTTGAAAAGCATTCATTTTCATTCTGATAGATTTGTCAAAAACGTAACATTTTCAATCTCCCTGTTGAAAAAAATTTCAGTTGTTTCCGGTTAAAAACATATAATTTCAATAGGCATAAAACTTACGTGTGTATGAATACAACATTTGCTAACAACTGCCGGCCGGGGTGGCCGAGCGGTTCTAGGTAGTTTTTGTATATCACTTACATTTTTAACATTATATATATACATAAATATATTGAGATCAACACTTTGTTTAAATCTAACAGCCTGAATCATGATCCACATCCTTTGCTTGTACTGAACATGAAAATGAGTGGTAAAGTAAAGTTACCCACCAAATGGTTCTAGGCGCTACAGTCTGGAACTGCGCGACCGCTACGGTCGCAGGTTCGAATCCCGCTTCGGGCATGGATGTGTGTGATGTCCTTAGGTTGGTTAGGTTTAAGTAGTTCGAAGTTCTAGGGGACTGATGACCTCAGAAGTTAAGTTCAAACTGTTCAAATGGCTCTGAGCACTATGGGACTTAACTTCTGAGGCCATCAGTCCCCTAGAACTTAGAACTACTTAAACCTAACTAGCCTAAAGACATCACAAACATCCATGCCCGAGGCAGGATTCGAACCTGCGACCGCAGCGGTCACGCGGTTCCAGACTGAAGCGCCTAGAACCGCACGGCCACACCGGCCGGCTAGAAGTTAAGTCCCATAGTGCTCAGAGCCATTTGAACCATTTTTGTTAACAACTGTGCCAGATTTAATTACTTTGTCGTGAAAACTTCGGATTTTATAAGATTTTTTCAAAGTATTGGAATTTCGTATACTTCCCCCCTTAGTTGCTAGTAGTTTCTGTTGATAAAACTGTTCGAGCAGAAGTACTTCACTTACAACAATTTCGGAGAGCTGACAACCGATCTAAGCGATCTGTGACTAAATTTGCCACGGCAGATGCTAATAATGACGGCAGTATGTGCTGTAAGTTCTCAGTTTCTCGTCTTTGAAATGAAAAGCAATTGGTGTCCGCAGACCCTTGGCAACACAATGTGTGTTTTAAGCATTTCATCAGTCTTCACTAGTTGGAATAATACTCATTTTTAATGCCTGTCGCCATCACGGCTGAGCTCTCCTGGAACAGACTGGAGTTGTGACAAAAGCCTGCGTGTTATTAATTAACAGCC
This sequence comes from Schistocerca serialis cubense, assembly GCF_023864345.2. Taxonomy (NCBI): domain Eukaryota; kingdom Metazoa; phylum Arthropoda; class Insecta; order Orthoptera; family Acrididae; genus Schistocerca; species Schistocerca serialis. Next base: position 1,229,633,242 of record NC_064638.1, on the reverse strand, counting down.
AGTTTGCGATGCGCCGGCGACAGGCCGATCGCAGATTTACAGCTGACATTTAGAGCGCACGCTCCGCAATCATATTGTGTGGAGGCCGAATTAATATTTCATGCCCCGCTGTCTGGGAACCAGCAGCTCCGGCCGCTGGGAGCCGGGCTGACCCGGTGAATTATTCAGCGCGAGTTGTGTCCGCCAGTGAACAAGTAGCGCTCGATATCGCGACCGCCTGCCTCCTCGGCCATCGGGGAAAAAATGTTTGCGAATCAGCTGCGGCCCACAACCTTCTTACCTCTCCGTCCGAAGTCGCTCCATTATCAAAATGAGACAACCTCTTCTATTTGTGGGTTATTAAGTCACTGTGACATAAGAGTACGGTGCAGGCGCCTGTAAAATTACATTCTAAATAAAGTAGCAAGTTTTCCGTTATTGAAATTTTGATAATTCGTTGGTTCGTAGGGAAAGACACAGTATATGATATGAACAAGTTGCAGCGGAGATTTCTAAGGGCGGAAGACTATTAGAGAGTGACGCTCAGATTAACAACGGGCTATACAGGGTGGTCCATTCATCATGACCGGGCCAAATATCTCACGAAATAAGCGTCAAACGAAAAAACTACAAAGAACGAAACTCGTCTAGCTTGAAGGAGGAAACCAGATGGCGCTATGGTTGGCCCGCTAGATGGCGCTGCCATAGGTCAGACGGATATCAACTGCGTTTTTTTAAATAGGAACCCCCATTTTTTATTACATATTCGTGTAGTACGTAAAGAAATATGAATGTTTTAGTTGGACCACTCTTTTCGCTTTATGGCAGATGGCGCTGTAATAGTCACAAACGTATAAGTACGTGGTATAACGTAACATTCCGCCGTTGTAGAAGGTATTTGCTTCGTGATACATTACCCTTGTTAAAGTGGACCGTTTACCAATTGCAGAAAAGGTCGATATCGTGTTGATGTATGGCAATTGTGATCAAAATGCCCAACGGTCGTGTGCTATGTATGCTGCTCGGTATCCTGGACGACATCATCCAAGTGTGCGGAGCGTTCGCTGGATAGTTACGTTTTTTAAGGAAAGAGGAAGTGTTCAGCCACATGTGAAACGTCGACCACGACTTGCAACAAATGATGATGCCCAAGTAGGTGTTTTAGCTCCTGTCGTGGCCAATACGCACATCAGTAGCAGACAAATTGCGTGAGAATCGGGAATCTCAAAAACGTCGGTGTTGAGAATGCTACATCAACGTCGATTACACCCGTACCATATTTCTATGCACCGGGAATTGCATGGAGGTGATTTTAACGTCGTGTACAGTTCTGCCACTGGGCACAAGAGAAATTACGGGGCGATGACAGATTTTTTGCCCGCGTTCTATTTAGCAACAAAGCGTCATTCACCAACAGCAGTAGCGTAAACCGACATAATTTGCACTGTTGGGCAACGGAAAATCCACGATGGCTGCGACAAGTAGAACATCAGCGACCTTGGCGGGTTAATGTATGGTGCGGCATTATGGGAGGAAGGATAATTGGCCCCCATTTTATCGATGGCAATCTAAATGGTGCAATGTATGCTGATTTCCTACGTAATGTTCTACCGATGTTACAACAAGATATTTCACTGCATGACAGAATGGCGATGTACTTCCAACATGATGGATGTCCGGCACATAGCTCGCGTGCAGTTGAAGCGGCATTTAGTAGCATATTTTATGACAGGTGGATTGGTCGTCGAAGCACCATACCATGGCCCGTACGTTCACCGGATCTGACGACCCCGGATTTCTTTCTGTGGGAAAAGTTGAAGGATATTTGCTATCGTGATCCACCGACAACACCAGACAGCATGCGTCAGCGCATTGTCAATGCATGTGCGAACGTTACGGGAGGCGAACTACTCGCTGCTGAGAGGAATGTCGTTACACGTATTGCCAAATGCATTGAAGTTAACGGACATAATTTTGAGCATTTATTGCATTAATGTGGTATTTACAGGTAATCACGCTGTAACAGCATGCGTTCTGAGTAATGATACGTTCACACAGATACATGTATCACATTGGAAGAACCGAAATAAAATGTCAAACGTACCTGCATTCTGTATTTTGATTTAAAAAACCTACCTGTTACGAACTGTTCGTCTAAAATTTTGAGCCATATGTTTGTGACTGTTACAGCGCCATCTCTCACAAAGCGAAAAAAGTGGCCCAACAAAATCTTTCATATTTCTTTACGTACTACACGAATATGTAATAAAAAATGGGGGTTCCTATTAAAAAAAAACGCTGTTGATATCCGTTTGACCTATCGCAGCGCCATCTAGCGGACCAACCATAGCGCCATCTGGTTTTCCCCTTCAAACTAGACAAGTTTCATTCTTTGTAGTTTTTTCGTCTGACGCTTATTTCGTGAGATATTTGGTCCGGTCACGATCAATGGACCACCCTGTATAAATTCAGTCAGTGCGTCGAAGCAGCAATGACACAAATAAAAGATAGATTTAGGAGAGTGATTGATAGGGCAAAAGGATATAAAGAAAATTACTCTGTGAAAGTAACAAAAAGTTAATGGACATGTTGAGTGGAATAAAAGCCTACTGAACACAGTATACGGACTGAGAATAAACCAAAGAAAACGAAAGTAGTCAGGAATGGACGAAGTGTGACTTGCGATAGACACAAAATAAAAATTGTGGCCTGTGTACCAGATGAAGTGAAGGAATTGCGTCAGCTTGTAAGCAAAATAATGCGTGATAGAAGAACCTGGTATGACACAACGAACAGACTTGCACAAGTAAGACGAGCGTTTCTCGTCAGGAGAAGTCTACTACCATCAAACACAGCTTGCGAAATAAATTTCTGAGAACGTACATGTGGAGCGCAATACTGTATAGAACTGAGTCATCAGCTATGGGAAAACCAGAAAAGAAGAGAACCGAAGAGCTTGAGATGTGGTGCTATAAAAGTATGTTAAAAGTTACAAATCAGGAGACTTTCTGCAAGACCAGTGAGGAAAGAAAAACGTGGAAATGATTGGGCACAAGAAGGGACAAGAGTTATTTCGTTAACATTCATTTACACTTTCCCTCGAAGGAATCCGCCGGGGTTTCAGAGGCTCTTAGGGAAGTACCTGTGTTCTGAATTAATGGAACGCGAGACCGCGTACTTGCATTTTTCGGGAACGCGCATTTAATAACATATTACCGCCGTCCATGACTTCAGTCACCGAAGGCGTCGTAGTGTGCGCCTTGACCAGTAGGATGGTAAAGTATTCGCTGCTGCGACGTAGGGCTATAATATTTATTTCTCAGCACCCTGTTCTTTCGAGCCATACTTTTCCTTTTTTTGTATGGTAGAATATAGATACCTGGTGATGGCGTAGTTTGATGCCATAACCTGGATTCACGTGTATGAAGTGAGATAGAGCGAGTAGTGTTTTGGTTAGCGTCGTGTGTCGATCCCTAGCAGATCACTTTGTCCACCATAGATCTCTTTTTGGTAAGGCTTTTGTTAAATAAATATTTTTTGTATGATGTTTCTTTAATAATTTTGTTGTCTTGTCTTGTTTAAGATTAATAAATCGATTGTGAATTAGACTACAACTTCTCCCTGAGTTCTGATTAACAGTTCCTCCACATTTTCATGGCAGTCTAGAGCAGAAACATAAGGAATAGCTTTTTCATTTGGTGGCCACTGCGTGGATCTTTTACTTCATTAACAGCAATCTTCTTTCACCTATGCGCCTTTTTCTGCAGACGCCAAAACCTACCCCACTCCCTCACTGACATTTTGGGTCCAGCAGAAATGAGTAACGGTAAGATACGATACGTCGTAGCGACATCGATATCTCCACCGTTAAACCTTTCCAAATTTTTCTTTTATTCAGTATATGTATTTAATTATATGGTGATAGGCTTCTATCCCGCCTCATTCCGTGTTAACTACTGCCTTCTCTTGCCATCTCCCCTTCACGTGCCGCCTGATTTCTTGACAAATTGTGGATTAACTGTCGCTCCCTGTATTTGATCCTTGCTAACTGCAGAAATTCAGTCAGTATTTTCCGGCCAACATCGCTAAAACTACAAATGCTATAAATGTATATTAGCTTTTCTTCAGTTAATTTTCTGACATAAGTCTTTGGGCTAGAATTGCTTATCACGTTCCTTCCTTCTCCTAAACCCAAACTTGTCTTTCTCGAGCTTGATTTCTGCCAGTATTTCCATTCTTTAGTAAATAAATCATGATACTATTTTGCAACCATGATTTAGTAAACTGGAGGTTCACTAGACTTTACACCTGTCAGCACCGGTTTACTTTGAAACTGAGATCATGTAACAAATAAAAAAATGGATCAATAGGCAGCTAAGATACTCTATCAGCCCTTTATTTTTAGATACGATATTGCAGTACGTGAGTTATTCTCATTACAGTGCAAAGTTCCTTCGGAGGTGCATGCATGACCCCAGGAAGAGGCAATGCGGTGACTGCAGACGCTGTGAAACGCATTAAATGTATTAGCAGTTGCGAATAACGACAATCGTCGGCTGTAGAATGCTATGATGACAATGAAAATTTGTGCTGGAACGGGAATCGAAAATGGTTCAAATCGCTCTGAGCACTGTGGGACTTAAGATCTGAGGTCGTCAGTCCCCTAGAACTCATAAATACTTAAACCTAACTAACCTAATGACATTACACACATCCATGCCCGAGGCAGGATTCGAACCTGCGACCGTAGCGGTCACGCGGTTCCAGACTGAAGCACCGGGACTCGAAAACAGATTTCTCGTTTATAGCGAACGGTCGCCTTACCATTTGGCTAGCCGGCCGGTGTGACCGAGCGGTTCTAGGCGCTTCAGTCTGGATTCGCGCGACCGCTACGGGCACAGGTTCGAATCGAGCCTCGGGCATGGATGTGCGTGAAGTCTTTACGTTATATTGGAACAAATAAGTCCTCGGTCACAAATATTAAGTCAAAATTGACCTGGTTTCGACGCTACTATGAGCGTCGTCTTCAGAATTAGACTAACTGTTCTAAAACATATTAGGTATATAGTACATTAATAAAATTAAAGTTTGTACTGATTGGAAAAGATGCAGTACTTACAAGTCACATATTAAAAAAGGTCTGAGCCGGAAAGGCGACGTCATGAACAGTTGTGAGATGGCGAGCCGCTAAGGGCTGCTCGTACTGTGAACAAGGGTTTAATGCAGTTTATTTTTAGTACTTTGTCTTTGTCTGTCTTTGGCACACTCTTCCAACTTTTTTAAGTTCCAAGTATGACTAATGTCGCAGTCTCGTCAAGCGCGGAGAAAATGAGCTGGCTATCTAATGTGATAAATGGCTAAAATACTACATATGTCGTCAGCAACAGACTTTAAGTATCACTCACTCTTCATCTGCAGCCGAATTCACAGCTTTACCCACGGCCTGTGTATAAGCACACGATGTTTCGGGTATATCAAGACCGGCGACAGATTCGTGTAACGCCCTTGTACACAACCACTCAAGCATTCATGTATTCCAGCTTTGGCTCCCGGTTACGTAAATGAAGCCTAACCGGATCTAAGGCGCGAATGAACCGCTGCGGAGCCTTTACAGAGCAATTTGTCAAAGACGTAATTCCACAGAAGACGCGGCCGAGTAGTTCGTCACTTCCTCTGAAATCTCTGCCTCAGGAGTAAAATAAGAACCCAAAGCGGACGCTTTCTTGGAGGTCGAATCTTCTTTTGTGTGTTTTTTCTTGAATGCACTGTGTCATTAATTTCTAATCGAGAGTGGTGGCTGCGCCGCTTACTTACCAGGAAGGAGTGGATTCAAATACTCGTCAGGTCACCGAAATATAGGTACACCGTTCTTTCCCTAAATCACTGAAGGCAAATGTATGAACACACACTAATACATTTCTTGCACAACACTATCATCATCAGAAAGTCTACGAATGATAAGGTATTTCTCTTGTAAAACCATTTTTGAAGTCACTTTGCAACGACAGCGATCGTGTTTGACAATATAACAAACAAGTCAGTCCAGAACGCAACAATTATTTATTATTAATTGTGGTAATTGGTTCCAGTCAAAGCGACCTCCTCCAGATCACTAACGCTGACATTAATTCTCTGACACCGTTTGTGTGCGGCCGGTGCATGTTTTTCAACGTCACTCATTAAGTCTCGGAAGAGGTGTGGCATTACAAGCAACAGGTGACATGTACACTCTAAGAAAAACAAAGTGCACACCACGCAGCAATTAACCGAATGGGACAGAAATCGGTAGGTGAGATGTAGGTGTGCAGACAAACAAATATTTACTTCAGAAAAACTGTCTGATTTATTCAAGAGAATGAGCTTCGAAATTGAGGAAGCAAATAACACATTGGACCACCTTTGTTCCTTACGCAAGCAGTTATTCAACTTGGCATTGATTGATAGAGTTGTCGAATGTCCTCCTGAGCGACGTCGTGCCAGATTATATCCAATTTGATCGTTAGATCGTAACGATCACGAGACGGTTAGAGGGCCCTGCCCATAATACTCAAAAAGTTCTCAATATAGGAGAGATCTGGCGACCTCGTTGGCCAAAGAAGGGTTTGCCAAGCACGAAGACAAACAGCAGAAATCCTCGTTGTGTGTGGGAGTGCGTTGTCTTGTTGAAATGCAAGCCTAGGATGGGGCGTAGAATACCGCCGACGTACTGCTGTCCACTAAAGGGGCCACGGATGGCAACCAAAGAAGTCTTACTGTGGAAAGAAATGGCATCACATAACATCACTCCTATCTGTCTAGCCGTATAGTGGTCGACAATCAGTTTGGTAACCCAACGTTTTCCAAGGCGTCTCCAGACACATATTCGGCCTGGAATCTCATTGAATGGAGTAGAATTGTCTTCACTGGTGAGTCCCGAACTAAGCTCCAGTGACCAGCGAAGATGTGTCTGGAGATGCCCTGGACAGCAGTGGGATACCAGTTTCACTGTCGTCTGCCATACGGCTCGACAGGAATGATGGTGTGAGGCGCTGTTTCATTTCGTATCAAGGTTCACCTTGGTTGTCATACGTAGCACCCTTACAGCACAGCCGTATGTCAACAACATTCTACGCCCCGTTTTGTTGCCATTCATAACAAGCCATCCTGTGTTTGCGTTTCAGCAACATGATGCCCGTCCGCACATGGGGACGGTTTCTACTGTTTGTCTTCGCGGTTACCAAACCCTTTCTTGACCAGCAAGGTCATCGGGTCTCTTCTCAACAGAATACGTTTGGAGCCTTATGGGCAAGGCTCTTAAACAATCTCGCAGTTTTGACGATCTGACGAGCCAGTTGGACAGAAATTGTGACGACATCCCTCAAGACGAAATCCAAGAGCTCTATCAATCAACGCCAAGCCAAATGACTACTTGCATTAGAGACAGAGGCAGACCAAAGCGTTATTTGCTTGCTCAATTTGTGAAGCTCTTTCTTCTAAATAAATCGTCCGATTTTTGTGCAATTGTAAACTGTAGTTTGTCTGTAAATGTGCATCAGTTCTACCGGTTTCTGCCCCATTTGTATATGTCCTTCGTGATGTGCCGTTTCTTTTTGGTCTTAGGGTGTTGTTCCAAACTAGCTACAGCAATTCTGAATAAGCCACTGAGCTCGCAATAAAAGGATGCTTCCGATAAAGTTTTTACGTCCCATGTAATACCAGTGTTGGCAATGTTATTTAAATTTTTATGTAAAGTGTTTGTAATAAAATAATTCACAACTACACACACACATTTCATACACAAATGACATGCTTCCTAAAAGATAATGAAGATAGCTATAGAGTGAGCCGCCCGCATCTCGTGGTCGTGCGGTAGCGTTCTCGCTTCCCACGCCCGGGTTCCCGGGTTCGATTCCCGGCGGGGTCAGGGATTTTCTCTGCCTCGTGATGGCTGGGTGTTGTGTGATGTCCTTAGGTTAGTTAGGTTTAAGTAGTTCTAAGTTCTAGGGGACTGATGACCATAGATGTTAAGTCCCATAGTGCTCAGAGCCATTTGAACCATATAGAGTGAGCCCATGCGAGATACTGCATAACAAAAGAAGAAATTGTTATAAATTAAATATAGTGAAACCCGGCCAAGGGTGTCGAAGGCGGAAGTGGAAGTCTGATTTAATTCCCAACGGTGGAGAGGACGGAAGAGCGTAGTGGAGTGAACTACGAACAAAAAAAAAAAAAAAAAAAAAAAAAAAAAAAAAAAAAATTCGGGCTAACAATCCGATCTTATCTTCAAACTCAATTCCTTACTTTGAATGTAATATAATTTCAATTGCAGTATGGAAAGTCCACAAAATGAATGCACTATCTGAGGTGATAACTCGAGAGAGAATTCCACCATCGCGTCACACAATGCATTGGGACCAAGGGTTCTAGGGAGTCCCAACAACTGCCGTCAGAAGGTAGAATCAGTAACCTTGTAACCTTTCTAAAATAAAATTAAAAAAAAAATTGTTTCTAGGCACTTTAAAAGTAAACTCGCTAATAAAGACCGGTACACAGAAAGAACTAGAAACAATTTTAGAGAAAAACAAAATTCAAATTTTAGCAGTTCAAGGAACAAGGTTCCTAGATGAAAATGTAGTAGATACTTGTAACTACAGAATCTTCAAAGGCAAACCGGCAATCAAAACTATGAATCAGATGCCATTATTGGGTACAACTTTCTATGTTCATAAATGTATAGTAGGATATGTTATAGAATTTAAATCCACCTTAGAGATAGTATCTTTCCTATCAGCTAAATGCAAAAACAAGATATTCATACTTGTTATTTGGCATGCACCAATAAATGAAGACAACAAGAAAAATCCACAAAAACAGAGGAATTATGGGATCTTTTAAAAACTGAAATATCTAAAATTCCAAAGATGAACACCATATTACTATTAGGTGACCTCAAGCTACAAACAGGCAGAGAAAAGAAATTAAGAAATGTAGTAGGACACTACCTAGCTCAGAGAAGAACCAACACAAATGCTGAGGCTAATGATCTTGTGTCCACGCTCTCACCTCAAGCTAATGTCAACCTTCTTCAGGAAACTCCCAAGAAAATCTAAAACGTGGATATCTCCCAACCCAATGTTAGGAGAATTTCAGTTAGATCATGTGGCTATTTCGTAAAAAAGTACAATGGAAATTATGAATGTGAAAGTAGTAAGGAATGGTGAATTTGATTCTGATCATTACCTCGCTAAAATTAAATTCGAACTCATACCTAATAAAGACCAATGAAAGTTACAAAGGTTAATAAAATATAGTACAGACAGGATTACTATAACAAAAGAATCAATTAAAAACTATCTAGAAGAAATTAAATTGGCTAAACATGACAACTGGCAAGAAATATACAAAGCAAATAATGCTGCACAGAAAGTATTTGGATCAATAAAAAGCAAAAGGTAAATATTGTGGAATGAAATATACGAAGAAGCCATAGCAGTGAGGACTAAAAACTGGGAAAAAGGGAAATTCTTGTGAAAAATTGAAGATTGCGATTAACTTAAACAACAAAGAAAGGAAACAGCCAGGTTAATGAGAAACACCAAACGAGCCTCTGAAACGGAGAACCTTTTGGGTGTACACCAAAATTTTGTAAAAATAATGCTTGTAACTTTCATCAAACTTTTAAGAACATATTAAAGAGGTATCAAATTCCAAATGTCAGTTTCAAGAATAAAAACGATAAAATTGGGTTAAACAAAACTGAAAATTGAGAAATACCAGCAAGATATTTTCATCAGCTTCTGAAGTGCCCGCAATCAAGTCATAAATTGGAATTCTCAGATATTAATGAAAATCTGAAAGAAGATTTCCCACCAAGTATAGAGGATATTCAAGAACTAATTAAGACCCTCAAAAACAAAAAACCTAGTGGAGAAGATTCTGTTTTTGTTGAGCTTTTGAAGTGGTCGTTGTCAAATATAGCAAAGGAGCTAAACTTACTCTTTGAAGAAAGACGAATGGAAAGTTGCCTTGATACACTAGTTCCAAGAAAATGGTAATAAACAGGACTTAAACAACAACAAAGGGATCTCTTTACTCCCAGTAGCGTATAAAGTATTTTCCAAGATTTTACTAAGCAGAATAGAAACAATTACGAAAGGAAGGTCATGCTCAGAAGAAATATTTAATCTCAAGACAGTAACTTGCCACAGATCACTTAATTCAAACGATATTGTATTTACGTTTGTGGATTTCATAAAGGCTTTTCATTCTGTTGACAGAGAAACACTAGAAAAATAATTCGGGAATTCGGCGTAAAGTCTAAGCTGGCAATCCTAATCTGTGAAACACTTACAGATACAGTCCGAAAAGTAAAATTTGTGGGAGAAATTTCACAGCCTTTCAAAATAAAAACAGGTGTACGACAAGATGACGGCCTATCCCCAATGTGTTAGAGAAAAATAGTAAGAATTTGGAAAGAAATACTCAAGATCTCACTTAAAAGGGTAGGAAGAGGAAGCAAAAAAGTCGAAATAAACTGTTTTGCATTTGCGGATGACTTTGTTATACTTTCCGCAATTGTGGCATCTGCTACAACATACATAAATCTCCTGGAAGAAATAGTCAGCAGAACTGGCTTAAGAATTTCTGCAGAAAACACAAAATTTGTAACAACCGTTAAGGAAGATCCATAATTTTTGAAAAAAGATTTTGGCCAAATAGAGAGGGCGAGAAAATTCAAACAGCTTTGGAAAAATCTGTAATAGAAGAAAGATTGAATATAATAGGGAGAGCATATGTTACTACCAAAGACCACTACAATAAAAATTGCCTATCCATAAATCAAAAATAAGGCATTACAACACAGTAGTGAAGCCACAATGCCTATATGCAAGCGAATGCCTAACATTAAACCATAATTTATATAAATTAGAAGTACTAGAAACGCGATTTAGAAGGAAATATTAGGGCTACAAATCACAGCAGAAGGTTGGAAATTACGAAGTAATCCTCAGATATACCAAAATACAGAAATTATTTCAGACGTAATGAGAAACACAAGGCTCATGTTTTTTGGACATCTATTTCGAATGTAAAACAGTAGATTAACTAAAAAAATTCAAATATTTGTGGGGTAAAAAGTCCACAACAAGCAGGGTCAACCAAATAAAAGAAAAGGACTTAGGAAGGAACAATATAAAAATAGAAGATATAAACAACAGGAACTCTTTCGGGAAAAAGTACTGAATATGGAAAATACACAAAAAGATTAGCCTCTGCTAAAGGTATGGATACCATTGTCTTGTACTATTTATGTGCATTAATAAGGAAATTTGGTAACATATTGATGTAATAACGTTAGTTGACTGGGGTGGTAGCGCAGGGGGATGGAGAAGTAAGCTAAGAAAGCAGCTAGGCTCATGCAGTTCCTACTCATAGTGTGAAATTGTTATGTATCAAAAACAATTACACCTGTATATTAATTCATTCTGTATACTAATGGAACGAAAACCAATTGTAGCATACGTCTTATTTTTTTTTTGATACGAAGTATATGAAAAAATCTCTAAATAATTTCAAATGGTGCTCTAACAGTTAAGATGTGACATGACTATTGTGGTGGTCGTGTGACAGAGCAAGCAGAGCGTTTTTTAGGTGTCTTTTTCGGTGGCTGCCCTTGGTCCAGGTAAGAGCTTGCACGGCCTACGAGCTGCTTATAACAACGTAGTGTTCACGCAGTTAGTAACATTTATGTAACATTTCCATTACGTAATGTCTGTAACTATTAACTTCATTGAACTTAATGATAAATACCGAAATTTTTGTACACTTCTGTATAATTTCCTATTTTTTCCCGAACCTTATTTTAAAATCTATGTCATCTTCTATAATATTTGTATTAGTTGATAATTAATGTAGCTGGTTCATGTGTGGACACTATAATATTGTAAGTAGTGGGAAACAAAGGTTAACGTGTGAAAGGCATGAAGTTAATACGCCGAGTGATTCTGTCAAAGCCGGCCGGTGTGGCCGTGCGGTTCTAAACGCTTCAGTTTGGAACCGCGTGACCGCTGCGGTCGCAGGTTCGAATCCTGCCTCGGGCATGGATGTGTGTGATGTCCTTAGGTTAGTCAGGTTTAAGTAGTTCTAAGTTCTAGGGGACTAATGACCTCAGAAGTTAAGTCCCATAGTGCTCAGAGCCATTTGAACCATTTTGATTCTGTCAACACCATTATATGGCTTAGTGCGAACATCTCAAGTTTTCAGTGAGAATGGAGTTATTATAAAAGTGGATTAAAGTGCCACGAATGGAAATGACTGATAATATCAGCAGCATGGCATTTATTGGTTTGCTCAAAATCTTTAAATACAACGCCAAGGAGAAAAGTATACAATATATTGCATCAAGACCTATGATTCATTCATAATGCCTTACACTATAACCAACTGGGTCATCTCCACATACGCGTTCAAGGAATAATTTTATGGTTTTGCACTTTTATGCATGAAGCAATGATGGCTGAAATTTCTGCAATATAATTATTAAAGTGCAGCAGTGCGTTAGATACTTTGCTTTGTTCTTAATCACAAATCTTGTTAGGCCCCCATTCCGATTCCAAGAATATTCAGAGTATTTGCTCAAAGTGAAAGTGTGGAAATGAGTAACAAAAAATTATTTCAAAGAAAGAGTTGAAGGAAATTGAGTAATTTTATTGATTCGCAAATGTGCCTTTATTCACAATGCCCCATGTCTTAGTTGAAGATTATCAGTTTATTTAACTGTTTCTTAAAGTAAAATAGAAGGCAGTGATATTAAAGGTGAAACTTCCTGGCAGATTAAAACTGTGTGCCGGACCGAGACTTGAACTTGGGACCTTTCATTCTAGATATTAAAGGTGTTTCACATGCTATAAAATTTCTGAGTCGAAAAAGTAATCATAACAGATTAAGGGTCGATGGACGCCTACGCATGTGCAACAATTTTGTAAACAGTGGTGTTTATTTATTTATATTGATATGTATATGTTGTTAGTGTTTGATTTTGAATTTGTTGATTAGAGAAGAAGTTACAAGACAAAACCATTTAAGGATCCAGCACATGCTGTTGGCAGTGTATCGATGAAAATTTATTTAAGGCTTATGTATTTATTTTTGAAGTTTAAGTGTACTCAAAAGCTTGAACTGAAATACCACATGCACTGCTCCCAGGTGCAAACATTTAACTGTGAAATAAAAAAAATTAGCAATGTCTAATAACTATAACTTGTAGATGAAGTAATTGTAACTAATCCATGGTACTGATTTCTTTGGATACGTGGTCTGATATTCTACAGAACAGTGCTTGCCCTAGTTCATGGAATACTGCAAATAATATCATTCTCTAATGATATGCTTAGGAAACGATGGTATGATATAGTTTACTGCATTAATATTATCATACAGTAGGTAAGTTTATGATTGTCTCTAAAGAAAGATATTGCTAGTCTGTATGTGATTACAAGCGTTACTCTTATTTAAGTATGCTATAATTTAGCAGCTGTTTACAAGAGCAAACCATTATCATAAATTTTGTTGCAATTTCATTTCTCCATTCTGGGCTGGGCTGGTGATTCCAGGTAGAAATTGTAACATCCACGAGATAAATTTTAGCTACAGTGTGACGAGAGGAAATTATGCCTCTAACAGTTATAAACATTATCTATTCGACATATAAAAAAACAGTGAAAACGATGATAAATAATGCTTATTTATATAATATTTTATGATGTAATTGGACATATCGATGTGTATCGCACAAAGACAATGATAATTTTACATTCCTTTTATGATCTGCGTTTGTCTTCCTTTGTTTTTACCTTTTGTTGGTTGGCTTTTGTAGGTTCAGGACGTAAGACGCATATCAAACTGAGGTCTGTTAAGAAATTGTAATTATTTGTTAATTATTACTTGAGATTTAAGTGAATAATTATTTGTAACTTTAATTCCTCTCTCAGCAAGCATTATATGTGTTAATTATTTCTTTCCGCTGCAAGGAGCGCAGCCATTGATGATAGCAATTTGTATCGCGTTTTTTTGTCTATGTTTTCCTTAGGAAAAAATCAAATGTTTGCTTGATTAAGTCTAAATAGTACACAATACGAAAGTAAAGATTAATAAGCATTTCAAATACTTATCCTATTTGCTCTAACAATAGAAAGTCTGTATGAATTGTCTGCCGCCATCTTAACAATTATCTTAGCGGCAAATTCAAATTACGCGACTCTGTAGACTTAAATGCCGAAGGTAATACAAATGTGTAAAAATAAATGTGCACCGGTGGTCCCGAACTCGTTTTAACGAAAATAATTCGAATCAAAATGTTTCTTTAAAAACAGTGCTCATAGCACGATCGTTATAACAAACTTTTCTAGCTGATGTATGGAGCCGAAATTAATTTAGCACGAGTTGCGAAGAATATTGTTTCTGGTAACATACGTCAGTGTTGTACGCGGCTGATATTCGGTGGTTTTAATGATCATTTTGCTGATGATAACTGTTTCCATCATAATCTATAGTTGTATAGAATCTGTTGTATGAACTGTGATTTAGTTACACTTACACAACTTACAGACAACACTTTAGCACGACGTTAACTTGGAGTTCTTTAGCAACTTGACCAAATCTTTAGCCGGGAGAAAAATTATTTAGTAATTACTCAATGTAATAAAATAAGATTATCATTATCATTTAAAAATTAATAAAATACCAAACCACCAAATAACACAGCAAACGCCGCAAAATACACCTTATCCTTCCCATACTGAGCTTACGTAGGAAACGAAATAAAGTCCGATTTCCTTTCCATTAACCACACGAGCATGGTAATCCAAAATGTTGGTGAAGGAATAACATTTTGTGATGGATTTGCTAACATTAAAACATTAGCATACGCCGTATAGCACGACCAATTAGCCATGCGGTCTAACGCATTGCTTTCCGGGAGGGAAATCTGGCATAAATCTGTCCGGCGGATTAGTGTCGAGGTGCTGTGTACCGGCCGGTCTGTGGATGGTTTTTAAGGCGGTTTTCCATCTGCCTCGGAGAATGCGGCCTGGTTCCTCTTATTCCGCCTCAGTTACACTACGTCGGCGATTTCTGCGCAAACACAGTCTCCACGTAGCCGTACACCATAATTACTCTACCACGCAAACATCTGAGGTTACACTCGTCTGGTGTGAGACGTTCCCGGGGTGTCCACAGGAGACCGAACCGAACAATAACCCTGAGTTCGGTGTGGGGTGGCGGTGGGGTGAGTGGACTGCTGTAGCCTGTTGTGGGATTCAGAACCACTCAGGGCTACGGTGGGGACGACGCCTCTCCGCCGTTTCTAGGTCCCCAGTTCCTTAGAACACAATACAATACAATCCACCCTATAGTTTTATAAGTTTAACTTAGTCAGTTCACTGCAAAAGTATGCAATTCTGGAGAAGAGTTTTCGAAGTGCTTTAGTGTGAAGTTACAATGAACTTTGAGATCAGTTATTCAACAGATTACAGTGAATTAGACAGATGTGGGGAATTTGCTGAGATGAACGAATCTGTCCACTGGCCAATGAAATTTGCACAGTAGTAACAAAACTGCTTTCGTATGCACTCCTTGCTTCGATTGAACTAGTATCTCCTAACAATATTTAATTCTTGAGTGCATATTCATCACAGTAAGAACACATTTCACAAGACTTGTTTCCCTGGCTTAAATAAAATTAACATTCGCCGTAATTCTGCTGTCAGAGTACATACTAAAGGACTATTTCTGATTTATCTTATTTAATATTTAATATTTCTTTGAGTTTTATGTTCATTGAATGTTCCCAGGCTGGTTTACTTTTATTTAAAGAATTTCTTAATGATACAATAAATTAGCGCAAAACCACACTCTATGTTATCAGACGACCGCTAAATTTATTAAATGGTTGCGTGGTTCCACACCGGTTGTTAGGTAGCAGCAAATAAGATCATCTGATGATTAATTTCATTTAGTTCTGTTGCTGTTATACACGAACTAGTGCGTTGCGATTTTTTAGCTTTTGTCAGAAAATAAAGCACCAATAGCACACGTGAGGTTGCTGCGGCTGTCACCAGTTATCTCCCTAGGCTGTGGATCAGTAAAACCATCTTATAGTTTTGCATCTGTTAACTCCAGAAACTTGGTGCACAAATACCGAAAATCGTACGAGACTTCGTTTATTGCCTTTACGAAATTCTTCATAATGCACAGTTTTACGTATAGCAAGGGATTGATAATTTTGTCGCCATCAACCATCGTCACACGGAAGTCTTTTTTTTTTTTTTAATAAAAGACTGCATTATATCTATGATAGGCCAGTTGTTTTCTTCTACTTCTGTTGTCCCACTTGAGGGTAAAACAATAAAACATAGTATAACCTGTCTGCATTCCCATCCGAATATTGATTACCTTCAAACCATCATAGATGACAAAGTGATGAACCGTGCTGCCAGTAGACCCAAATTCTCCACCTCCGAATTAAAATATAGTTGATTGGTTTTCTTCAAAAATCACTTAAACATACTCTGCTATTCACAATTAAGTGCCTGGCAGAGGTTTCAGTGAACCACCTTCAAGCTGTCTCTCTAACGTCCCACTCTCGAACGAGGGTGCGGAAAAAATGAACACTTAAATTTCTCTGTGTGAGCCCTGATTTCTCTTATTTTATCGTGATCATCATTTCTCCCTATGCAGGTGGTTGCCAATACAATGTTTTCACAATCGGAGGAGAAAACTGGTAACTGAAATTTCATGAGAAGATCACGTCGCAACGAGAAACGCCTTTAATTTAATGATTGCCACTCAAATTCACATATCACGTCTGTAGCACTATCTCCCATATTTCGTGATAATACAAAACGAGCTGCCTTTCTTTGTAATTCTTCCAAGTTATCTGTGGCATACTGCAAACTAGTGCTTAACAGTACTGATTGAAAACAGTCTTGGCTGCACTTTTAGTTTGTTTTTTTCAACTACGCGTTTCACTTTGATCTTAATTTGGTATTTCTGAGAACAATCCTTTAGACAGTATAGCCAAAGGGCATCATCGAATGCATTAGGCCAACATGGCCTTCGTTAAACTCATCAAGGAAGTTTTTACTGAGTTTAACAAAGGCGATGTTGGCCATCAATGTTAGACATAATCTAATCGCTGGGCACAGTGTCCACCTTCGTGGGTACACACTGTAATGCCACAACAAAGCATAGCCAACGCGCAGCAGTTGAATTA
Source organism: Schistocerca serialis cubense (assembly GCF_023864345.2). Taxonomy (NCBI): domain Eukaryota; kingdom Metazoa; phylum Arthropoda; class Insecta; order Orthoptera; family Acrididae; genus Schistocerca; species Schistocerca serialis. The sequence goes on along the minus strand of NC_064638.1, from coordinate 1,229,616,012 downwards.
GTGAACGCTCATACCATCTGTTGGATAGTTGCGCTAACAAAAGCACAGGTGCTTCCGCCTGGCGGCAGTCTAATGAATAGCGCTACGAGTAAGACAGTATCTGAATTGTGTTGCGCTCAGACGATGAAATAAAGGAGCATCAAACTAGGATACTATTATTATGTATAGTAAAAATATTAATTTAAAATTAGTTTTATATATATATATATAAAATTATAGTTATATATATATATATATATATATATATATATATATATATATATATAAAATTAATTTTAAATTAATATTTTTACTATACCATAACATTACCATATTCAATTACAGTCATTTTATATATTTATTTGTAAATAGAGAACTTGGCATAGTGTAAATTAATGTTTAAATGTGAGGGAAATCCCCGAGAATGCGAACAATGCAGGTTGGCTCATGAATTTGGCAGTAGAGAGAGATGTGTTCTGGAACTGTTCAAATGCAGAACAGAGATGCTTATAGACAGTTAAAAGGGAGCTTACAACAAACACGAACTGGATTTATGGTGTGTCAGCAAAGCGAATGGACAATAAGGCTTACAGGATGCAACATTTCGACGGAGACGGCTTTTGAGCGATATAGTTGCTGTTCCCACTCAAAAAGCACATGGCACGCCTTGTGGAAGTCTGCGTAATTTACGACGGACTGCAGCGACCAGCAGCAAGGTATGAAGCGACCAGTGGCTGCAGCTAATGTTGCAATGTGATCTTACTACCATATGAGATCCATTGATGAGCTCACGCCAGCACAAGCAACGAACTAGTGGTTATCATACGACAGTGTTTTTATGAACAGTGCATTTTATACCGCCGCCATTACAAGTACATTTATCTGTAGTTATGTATTTATCAAGTTCTCTACAGTGTAATTTCTGAGTGAAATAATAAGTTTGTGATTCAAAGTGCATTCCATGAGTTTCATCAATTATTTACAGAAAATCTAGAATGAAATTTTCACTCTACAGCAGAGTGTGCGCTGATATGAAACTTCCTGACAGATTCAAACTGTGTGCCGGACCGAGACTCGAACTCGGGATCTTTGCTTTTCGCGGGCAAGTGCTCTAACAACTGAGCTACCCAAGGACGACTCACGCCCCGTCCTCACAGCTTTACTTCTGCCAGTACCTCGTCTCCTACCTTCCAAACTTTACAGAAGCTCTCCTGCGAACCTTGCAGAACTAGCACTCCTGAAAGAAAGGATATTGCGGAGACATGGCTTAGCCGCAGCCTAGGGGATGTTTCTAGAATGAAATTTTCACTCTACAGCGGTTAGAGCATTTGCCCGCGAAAGGCAAAGGTCCCGAGTTCGAGTCTCGGTCCGGCACACAGTTTTAATCTGCCAGGAAGTTTCATTTACAGAAAATAGTTCATTATTATCCCAAATCCATCACTGTGTGTGCAGCAATACCAGTAAAAAGGCTACATTACGTGAGTATCGGCGTATTAACGCAACAAGAGGATATAATCGGAGTTAACGCCGAAAATTTCCAATAAACGCCGGATTATACAACTGACAGAAGACGCCAGGTACTGTGCCACATTAATTACAGTTCAACTCGATGTGGTGGCTATTCAGTACATTATCAACGTAAAAATTTATTCAGTTTCATTAGAACAAAATGATTCTAAAGTAATGTTTTTAACATCTCTAGTAACCATCAGTTCTATAGTGTTCACTGATTATTCAATTAAAGAATTTATCGCCACCACAGTGCTCATTGTACCTCCAGTACAATGCAAATTCAGTAACATTAAAATGATTACTGACAGTTGGTGTAGATCAATCTAACTTAGAGCAAGTTCAAGTGTTTATTATACAGGGTGATTCAAAAAGAATACCACAACTTTAGGAATTTAAAACTCTGCAACGACAAAAGGCAGAGCTAAGCACTATCTGTCGGCGAATTAAGGGAGCTATAAAGTTTCATTTAGTTGTACACTTGTTCGCTTGAGGCGCTGTTGACTAGGCGTCAGTGTCAGTTGATGCTAAGATGGCGACCGCTCAACAGAAAGCTTTTTGTGTTATTGAGTACGGCAAAAGTGAATCGACGACAGTTGTTCAGGGTGCATTTCGAACGAAGTATGGTGTTAATCCTCCTGATAGGTGGTGTATTAAACGTTGGTATAAACAGTTTACAGAGAATGGGTGTTTGCGCAAAGGGTAAAGTTCTGGACGGCCGAGAACGAGTGATGAAAATGTAGCACCCATCCAGCAAGCATTTGTTCGCAGCCCAGGAAAATCGACTCGCAGAGCTATCAGAGAGCTGCAAATTCCACAATCAACTGTATGGAGAGTCCTACGAAAAAGGTTAGTTATGAAACCTGAACGTCAACTACCCGAGGCGATGGATCGGCCGCTAGGCAGCCCGTGACAGAGCACTTCATCACTGGCCTCCAAGAAGCCCTGATCTTACCCCCTGCGATTTTTTCTTATGGGGGTATGTTAAGGATATGGTGTTTCGGCCACCTCTCCCCGCCACCATTGATGATTTGAAACGAGAAATAACAGCAGCTATCCAAACTGTTACGCCTGATATGCTACAGAGAGTGTGGAACGAGTTGGAGTATCGGGTTGATATTGCTCGTGTGTCTGGAGGGGGCCATATTGAACATCTCTGAACTTGTTTTTGAGTGAAAAAAACCTTTTTAAATACTCTTTGTAATGATGTATAACAGAAGGTTATATTATGTTTTTTTCATTAAATACACATTTTTAAAGTTGTAGCATTCTTCTTGAATCACCCTGTATGTGTGTGTATATTGTGTTACGTAAATGTTGTTCGCCTGCTAGGCGTGATTAACGGACACCAGTTAGTGCATTCTGTTCAGTCACTTCAAAGAGGCTATTTTTGTTAATGAAAATCAGAATTCATTTAACATTCGATTTCTTGTACGGCACCGCCAATATTTATTCAGTAATTCCGTGTAGTAGTCTGAACTACATAGCAAAGCTATTCAGGCTTATTACACGCGATAGCCGCTTTCCAGACGTCCGATGCCGCATGGTCTAAAAATATTACAGTACATTCGGATAGTGGCGTCACAACACCCACACTTTGGAATCTGAAAGGTGATCTACCCTCCAGCAGGCGACATGATTTTCTCTGTTTAGAGGTGCACTACAAACACAGTATCTTTGCATGTGAATGCTTGGTGTCTGTTGTGGATACAGGATAGGGACTCTGGATAGGTGGCGTTCAACAGGAGTGTGGATCGGCCATAAGGCCTACCGTTGTAATCCGTGCAGTTGCCATGACAATGTATACCGGATGGCGCAGTGGTTACCACACCTGTCGAGTAAGCAGTAGATCCTTGGTTCGAATCCCGGTCCGGTACACATTTTCGCACGTCGCCATTGATTCCGCTTACTGTCCCGTTGCAGACGAAGGCAGTGATCCCCCTTCCATTTACATAGAGTATCTTTGGTTAGAGGCATTCGAATTTTACTATAACATCGCATTATCTATTAATTAAGTGTGGTATTTGTTATTTAATATCTTTGGCTTATAGAATTCTCTGTGGCGCCACTATGTCTACCAACGAGTTTGTTTCTGACAGTATGAGGTCAGAAACTAGTGATTATACATAAATTGGCACCAAGGCTGACAACATCATAACGTCGACACGACGCGATGCGACGTTGTTACATGAAACCACGTGTAGTTGACACCTAAATTGTCTCGTGGAACACAATGCGAAAACTTGTGTAAAACCGGGAGTCTGGGAGTACACACATATTATGTATCTGAGTGTGACGTCTGCTGTTGTCTCGAAACATCAAACATGTAGATTTGAAGTGACGTAAATTGTTATTAACAAACATACTCGGCCTATCGCTGTGGTGCCCTGCTCCAGAGTGTCACTGTTACAAAAGATGGAGTTGGGGAGGCGTGCCTCACTATCAATGATATCTAATTTGTATTGTGATTACCCGAGAGCATCATGACATTGATGTGGCATCAGGGACATTCTGCATAACTGGACAAAATACTTAAAATTTTGGAAGTAAACAGTAAAAATAAGTAAAATTGTGGAAAATTCGAAAAATTCGTAAAACTGAGAATTATTAGACAAGTGCGTAGCAGAGGTCTCTGCTGGCGCCACGTAACGTTAGACAAATGTGTGAGTGAATTCCTATGAGACCAAACTGCTAAGGTCATCGATCCCTAGAGCTACACACTACTTAAACTAACTTATGCTAAGAACAACACACACCCCCATGCCCGAGGGAGAACTTGAAACTCCGGCGGGAGGGGCCGCGCAGTTAGTGACATGGGGCCTCTAACCGCGAGGCCATGCCACGCGGCATTAAACAAATAGACGTAGTGTGAAGTAATTTGATATAAACAAATAAATACAACCTATCCCTGTGGTGAAGAGTGCCTTTAGTCGTAAGATTGGAAAAGTGTGGAAAATATGTAAAATCGGAAAAAATATGAAAAATCCGTAAAAATGAGAGTACTTACATATCTATGTCGGTGTGGTCCCTGCTGGGTTCACGTTATAATGTTATTGACAAATAGAACTCACGTGACGTGATTTAACGTAATTTGTTATTAACGAATAGACAAAACCTGATCCTCTCTCTATGCTGTCCAGCTACAGAGTTTGCCCCTCCCACTCAAGTGTCCCAGCTATAAAAAATGATTATAGGGAAGGGGTACTTGATCCTCTTTGGTCCAGGGGGAGGTGAGGAGGTTCCCGGCATTTCAACAGACGTGACACAGTTGTCTGGATGAGTCTGCTGGGTGACTTTGGTCAGTTCGCGGTGGTTCCCCAGGGGAGAGGGAGTAGGGGGGTCAAGGTGTCCAAGTAGGTGACTGACACCGGATGCCTGGAGATAGCCGGCCGCGGTGGACGAGCGGTTGCAGGCGCTTCAGTCCGGAACCGCGCTATTGCTACGGTCGCAGGTTCGAATCCTGCCTTGGGCATGGGTGTGTGTGATGTCCTTAGGTTAGTTAGGTTTAAGTAGTTCTAAGTTCTAGGGAACTGATGACCTCCGATGTTAAGTCCCATGGTGCTCAGAGCCATTTGAACCATTTTTTTTTTAGCCTGGAGATAATGTCGTTACCGTAGCCCGAAATAGTAGAGTATTCCTACTGCTGTTATTTACCGTTTAGTAAACTCCTCAGGAGATCAAAACCAATCCCAAAATGATTTCGACACGATATCTGTATGACTCGAAAAGTGGCAGTCGACTCTGAAAAAGAAAAACTATTAGTTTATCCTTATAAGTACTAAAAGTAATCCGTTAAATGTGTGTTACACGATAAATCTCACAAATCCAAAGGTTGGCGGTTGAACTAAATACCTAGGACTTATAGTTACGAGCAACTTAAATTGGAACGATCACATAGATAATGTTGTGGAGAAGGTAAACCAGAGACTGAGTTTTACTGCAAGAAAACTTAGAAGAAGCAAATGGTCTACTAAAGAGACTTCCTTCACTACGCTTGTCCGTCCCCTGCTAGAGTATTCTTTTGAGGGTGCCCTAAAAATGTTTTTCTGAAAATTACCTTGAGCAGTTAATGTACCGGCTATTGAGAGCAACGTCTTAGATCTCCCAATAACTGACAGTCCTGAACTTTTCGGTTCAGTTAATACAGTGGAGGGAATCAGTGACCCTAAGGCTATTACAGCATCACTGACAACACCTGTTGAAAATAGTTTTAACATTATAGATAAATATTTATATTTCATATGTGCTACACGAAATGGTTTGCAGATTACCTGAGCAGTCAACATCAAATATTAATATGTGGAGACGAAAATATGTGGACTGTTAATAGGTATCACACGCTCTAGCCATATTTACAGAGCAGGCTTGTGAAGGACGAGTACTTTAAAGCTGTGCATTATGTTTATTTTATGAGTTTTCTTGTTGTCCGTAGCACATTTATGCTGCACTTGCACGGTTTGGCTGATGTGCCATCAAACTGAGTGAAATGAAACAGAAATCAGAGAAACACTTCTGACCTATACTTTCAGATGTATTCAGGAACCGAGACTCTGTAATACCGTAAGCTTGTCCATGGTTCTGTAACAACACGATCGTCTCTTCCATTAATACTTTCTATGAACCACCAGTATTGAACTATAGAAAAAATTGCATGACGAATATAAGCAAAATCAATGCTTAGTAATACATTTATATGAGACCCATAACTTGATATGAAATAGGAAGAGCTGATAAACTGGAAATTATACACAGAGAGAAAAATGGGCATCACTGTTCTCACTTACGAATAGAGTCGAAAACTGCACATATTTCTAATTTTAAAAAGTTGGGTACGGAGCAGGTAAGGGAGAAAGGACCATAGCTGCGAGGTAGAACGAAGGTTGTTCCACAGAACATTCAGGAACAACCTCCTTTGTCGGCCAGAGAAGCCGAGCGGTTCTAGGCGCTACAGTCTGGAACCGCGCGACCGCTACGGTCGCAGGTTCGAATCCTGCCTCGGGCATGGATGTGTGTGATGTGCTTAGGTTAGTTAGGTTTAAGTAGTTCTAAGTTCTAGGGGACTGATGACCTTAGAAGTTAAGTCCCATAGTGCTCAGAGCCATTTGATCCATTTGAACTTCCTTCTTTGCAACTACAGTAATAAAGAGAACTGAGCAACAGAAAGTGTTACGAGTCCCTTTAATTAAAGCAGTAAAAGTTTTTAATGCTGACGGGGTATCAAAAGAGATAGAAGACAATTTGAATGTTTCAACGAGTGCCAGTTCCAGAGCACTTAATGGAGTGCAGTTAATTCGAGGAAGTCTGCTACATGACATAGTTTGCATACGTAGGGGAGAAAAAGGTACTACCGAAACTAGTTGCTAAGTGTCTGTTCAACCACTAACTTTCCTGTGTGGCACTGTTGAACATTCATTCCATTCGCGGCTTTTCGCGGATGATGCTGTAGTATACAGAGAAGTTGCAGCATTAGGAAATTGTAGCGAAATGCAGGAAGATCTGCAGCGGATAGGCATATGGTGCAGGGAGTGACAACTGACCCTTAACATAGACAAATGTAATGTACTGCGAATACATAGAAAGAAGAATCCTTTATTGTATGATTATATGATAGCGGAACAAACACTGGTAGCAGTTATCTCTGTAAAATATCTGGGAGTATGCGTGCGGAACGATTTGAAGTGGAATATAAAATTAATTGTTGGTAAGGCGGGTACCAGGTTGAGATTCATTGGGAGAGTCCTTAGAAAATGTAGTGCATCAACAAAGGAGGTGGCTTACAAAACACTCGTTCGACCTATACTTGAGTATTGCTCATCAGTGTGGGATCCGTATCAGGTCGGGTTGACAGAGGAGATAGAGAAATGTAGATGTATGGCATTCTTACCAGATATGACTGAGGGAGGACGTCGAAAAAGTCCAAAGAGGGGAAGCTCTTTTCGTATTGTTCCGAAACAAGGGAGATAATATCACGAATATGATAAGAGAGTTGAGTTGACAGTCATTAAAACAAAGCCATTTTCCGATGCGGCGAAATATTTTCACTAAATTTCAGTCGCTAACTTTTTCCTTTGAATACTGTGACCGTTCGATTCCTGCGCCGGCGACCACCACTTTGAATTCCCGCCGACTGGCGCCTCTGACGTCCTCAACGACAGAGGGGGCGCTCCGGGATCACCCGCGCCCGTGCTGCTGAAAGCGTGCGGGTAGAACGTTCCGGAGGTGGACGACGAAAACTCCTTCTTGCCGTAGAGATGGGTGATGAGGTGTGGCCGCAGTCTTGGCCCCGGTGATCAGTTGGGCTGGTCGGGCAACGTGGTCGGTCAAGTGGAGGTTCGAAGCCGTTGTTGGATCGAGTGGGCATGAAGAGTTTTACGAAGGGGTCCGCTGGAATTGCTGCATGCCGCCATTCGCTGAGATGTGGACCCTGAGTGGCGTTAAACAACTATATAAAAAAGATGATGTTGGGTGATATGGTCGTTTGCAATTGTTTACCCTATGTGGATTCGAGTGGCCGTTACAGCTCGTAAAGGCGTATTCATTGCTCAGACAGTTGGTTGTAGTGAAGTACGTTAATAGTGCTCATGGTGTTATTGTGGTCAGTGCACGTGGTTTCGGATGGGTGTGCTTGCCTTGACGAGAACATATTTATTACATTATGTGCTATTCACTTGAGTACTGCGTGTACTGTTATTCATTTGATTATTGTTGAAAAAGGTGTCATTCACATTTTGGGAGGAGGGCTGTATATGGGTAATGTTAACGTCTGAGTTATCAATTCAGTGTAGTAATAGATTTGTCTACTGTATAAGGATTACCTATCTATTCTGAAATGCTGGACGGTCAACTCAGTGCATAAATTTAAATTTAAATTCTTGTTTATTGCTAGTGAAATATGTGCGATTTCTGTCTCCCATGTTCGGCCGTTGTGGGCTAGTGTTTCTAGGCGCGTCAGTCTGGAACCGCGCTGCTGCTACGGTTTCAGGTTCGAATCCTGCCTCGGCCATGGATGTTTGTGAAGTCCTTAGGTTACTTAGGTTTAAGTAGTTCTAAGACTAGGGGACTGCCGGCCGTTGTGGCCGAGCGGTTCTAGGCGCTTCCGTCCGGAACCGCGCAACCGCTACGGTCGCAGGTTCGAATCCTGCCTCGGGCATGGATGTGTGTGAAGTCCTTAGGTTAGTTAGGTTTAAGTAGTTCTAAGTTCTAGGGGACTGATGACCTCAGATGTTAAGTCGCATAGTGCTCAGAGCCATTTGAACCATTTGACTAGGTGACTGATGACCTCAGATGTTAGTTCAAATAGTTCAAATGGCTTTGAGCACTATAGGACTTAACTTCTGAGGTCATCAGTCCCCTAGAACTTAGATCTATCTAAATCTAACTAACCTAAGGACATCACACACATCCATGCCCGAGGCAGGATTCGAAACTGCGGCCGTAGCGGTCGCGCGGTTCCAGACTGTAGCGCCTAGAACCGCTCGGCCACTCCGGCCGGCATATGTTAAGTCCCATAATGCTCAGAGCCACTTGAACCATTTTGTCTCCCATGTTGGTTGATTGGATTTGTTTTCTTATGTAGAGATTGTCTATGGGCACTCTAAAATTGTTTAGTCTAAATGCAGGCAGATGAACCCAGTACATAATTTGAAAGTTGTCTTGTTTGATTCTGAATACGCTTATGTCAGGCTGATTCATTAGCTGCTGTCTCAATATCAGTTGTTTTCTAAAGATAAAGGGCGAATGAAAGTTTAAACTGAAATTTTCCCAGCTCATTGAATTTAAAATTTTTATTTAAAGAAATACTTATTTGTTCAGCGCTCTGAACCTTGTGTTATTAAAATTGTTTTATCGATTCTCCTGTAAGGCTAACGGGGGGTTCACCTCTCGAATGAATTTTCTCTTTAAATATCTGCGTGTAGTAAAAGAATGGAACTTGATTCATCGGAATGTTATTACGTATGCCTGGAACTCCCGGTACCACCACTCCATTGCTACTTAACAAATATGAAAATATTTTACTGCCGCCAAGCTATGTCAGGAGAAATGATCGTCGTAATAAAATAAGAGAAAACAGAGTTCGTACAGAAAGATTAAAGTGTTCATTTATCCCGCACACATGGTACGTTAGACAAATAGTCTGAAAGTGGTTCAAAGAACTCTCTGCCTGAGACTCAAGTGGGAATTGCGGAGTAATGACGTAGATGTAGATGCACACAAAACACCCAGCCCAACGTAATACTCAAGCGTTTGGGATCCAAACCACGTAGGGCTAATAGGTGATACTGAGCATACACAGGTAAGTGCGGCACTAATGGCCACAGGCTTATTTGTCCCAACAGGAGAGCATCACTGACATATTGTACAAGGTGCACGGGCAGACGCTTCAAGATTATCTTAGACGCTAACTATATCGCGAAAACCAAAACTGTAACAAACAGGCCGGCCGTTGTGGCCAAGCAGTTGTAGGCCCTTCAGTCAGGAACCGCGCACCGAGCGGGGTGGCGCAGTGGTTAGTCACTGGACTCGCATTCGGGAGGACGACGGTTCAATCCCGCGTCCGGTCATCCTGATTTAGGTTTTCCGTGATTTCCCTAAATCGCTCCAGGCAAATGCCGGGATGGTTCCTTTCAAAGGGCACGGCCGACTTCCTTCCCCTTCCTTCCCTGATCGGATGAGACCGATGACCTCGCTGTCTGGTCTCCTTCCCCAAAACAACCCAACAACCCAGGAACCACGCGACCGCTACGGTCTTAGTTTCGAATCCTGCCTGGGGCATAGATGTGTGTGATGTTCCTAGGTTCGTTAGGTTTAAGTAGCTCTAAGTTCTGGGGGATTGACGGCCTCAGATATTAAGTCCCATTGTGCTCAGAGCCATTTGAACCATTTTTTGAAACAAACAGTAGAAAGTGAGGAATTTACCCGTCCTGTTAGCTGTGCATGTTAAAGCGCCGATCTGGAACGAGGAGATGCCCAGTTCCGGTTGGAATCTGCAAGGTGAATTAACGACAAGAGTTGGTGTCCTGGCCAGTCCAGACGTGCTACTTAGGCTGTTTTCCACATCCGACTAGTAGAATGCCGAGCTGATACCTAAGTCTCCCCCCAATTACAGGATTCGCAACCACTTCGAAAACTTTCGCTCACTTTTTCACTTATAACACTGCACGCGGGCTGTTGGGGCAACCATATTCCATTCCAGACGGTAGCGGGGTAGCAACAGAAAGGGCATCCGGCCAGCCTTCAACTAATCATGCCAAAGCTGTAAATAATCATGCCGACCTTGAGTCGATGTGGGAGAAACTCACAATTAAAAGAAGAAGAAGAAAGCGAAGAAATAAGGAATGTTACAGCACTCTACGGATTACTCCCCTAGTGACAGAAAAGTTAACATTAGATTAGTTATAGCGCGCACAGAAGAATTTAAGCAGTCTTTCTTCCCACACTCCATACGCGTTTGGAGCGGAGAAGAACGCTAATATGTGCTACAATGGAAAGTACACTCTGCCTTGTACTTCACACTGGATTCCAAAGTAGAAATATAAATGTACGAATGCATGCTGAAAAGTAATATCTCCGAGTTGAAAATCTTAAAACAAACGTTATCCTTCGTGAGTACATGTTTGTAGCTCTCTGCCGCTAGAGATTTCCGAATTCTATCGTGTAACATGGTGCTATGTAACGTAACTACGTCAGTGCGTGAGAAACAGCTTTGAACCCACAAAGGTCAACCGGTGTACCCTGGCGTAAATATACAAGAAGGAATAGATTTAAGTTTGTAACCTATTCTAAGCCTGAGCAAAGTGCTGATATATCTAAAGTTAAATCCTGGAAAGATTTAGAAAAGGAATGTAAAGTAAAGAATCGCCTTTTTCAAGGTACTAATCCATTTTATATTAGACTGCAAATTGCTGGTGATGAACCTGAGAAAAACGATAATGTTCGGAGTGAAGTAAAATATGTTACATTTGTTGTAAGGAATAGAGTCTATTTGACTTTTTGTAAGAGGAAAGGTAATATTACTTTCTGAATAAAGGTATTTGTTTACAGCTAATGTCTGCGTTGGAATTTTTTTATGCCAACTGGGACCATATCCGAAATTACCCGGACGATCTACACCTCGCCTTCCTTGTTCCTAACAACCAGCAGAGGATTGATGAACTTGCTATAACATTTTACGGCAACAGAATTAATTATTCTGCAGCTGTTATTGTATTGGAAGAATTGTGGTATTATAAGCCTAATTTGGACGATCTGATACGCCAATTTAGGGACTCTTATAGAGAATATGTATTTATGCCAAACTGTATAAGGTGTGCAAACAGGTACTTTCACTTTAGGCAAGGTCGTTATACACCATTGAGGTACAATTATTAGAACCTCAAAAGGAGATCGTCCACATACTGTGGAGCACACTGTCCGTCAGCGTGACATTGACAGACCACACACGACCGCTGTATCTGCAACAATCCGACGCCTTGCGTTCACGCTCATCGATCATCCTCCGTACAGTCTCAACTCGGTCCCATTCAATTTTTATGTGTTTCCACCTTTGAGGAACTCACTTTTATAGTGATGAAGCGATACTAGTAGAGGTGAGGCTGTGGATGCGTCAACAAGTTAAACATTCTACAGTGACGGTATCAATGATCTCTCGTTGAAAGAAATGTGTTCGTCGCCAGGGTTACTATGTTGAGACGCGCAGAATAAAAATGTAGAACCTTAGTAACTTTTTAAAAAATCTTTAAGAGTTTTCACATAAAAATTGCTTCTCAGCACGCCCTCGTAGGTGTGTTGAATAATCATGTAGGAAGACTACAGCTGTAGGTAAAAGATGTGGCAGGCTGCAGTTCATTGGTAAGATGTTGGGAAACTGCAGTCATCTGCAAAACAGAATGAACTTTGCTGCTAATATATGACCATGTATAACATCGGACTAACACGTCTCATCAAGCACATCCGAAGAAGGGATGTGCAAAATGTCGAGAGACAAGTTTGACTGGCGCAAACTGCAACACACATGTCGATAAATTTTAACGGGCAGACATGAAGAGAGATGCCTTAGAAATCGCAAGAACTTGCTTTTAAAACTCCAAGAACTGGCCCTCAGGACAGAAGTAATGAGTGTTCTTGAGCCTGCTACGTATATTGGTGATCGTAGAGAAAGTATTAGGCAAACTACAGCTCAGAAAAGGACAAGCATTCTTCCCACGCTCCATCCACCAATAGAACGTGAATGACTCTAAAAATGTAGTGCAATAAAAAGCACTTTGTACCACGTCCTCGACTGTGATTTATTAAAGTATAAATGTAAATGCATGTTTGGAAACTTCCGTGTATGACTTATTCTTACATTTCAAACAGACACTATCAGTCCACGATTTCTTCCGCCTCGATTATCAGTCGCGATATCGAACACAATAACACCTGCTTTACAGAGAGTGAGTTCACAGATCAAAAACCACTAACAGTTATTAAAAAAAAAAAAAAAAAAAAAAACATGCGAGCACGCCATCAAAGCCCAACAGTACCGGCCGGCCGCCGCGTCACCCTCATCGTGCACCGGATGCAGATATGGAGGGGCATGCCTACATCTACATCTACATTTATACTCCGCAAGCCACCCAACGGTTGTGGCGGAGGGCACTTTACGTGCCACTGTCATTACCTCCCTCTCCTGTTCCAGCAGCGTATGGTTCGCGGGAAGAGCGACTGCCGGAAAGCCTCCTTGTGCGCTCAATCTCTCTAATTTTACATTCCTTATCTCCTCGGGAGGTATAAATAGGGGGAAGCAATATTTTCGATAGCTTATCCAGAAACGAACCCTATCGAAACCTGGACAGCAAGCTACACCGCGATGCAGAGCGCCTCTCTTGCAGAGTCTGCCACTTGAGTTTGCTAAACATCTCCGTAACGCTATCACGCTTGCCAAACAACTCTGTGACGAAAGGCGCCGCTGTTCTTTGGATCTTCTGTATCTCCTCCGTCAACCCGACCTGGTACGGATCCCATACTGATGAACAATACTCAAGTATAGGTGGTCTTTGTCAGTTTACGAGCCACGAGCCGTTACTTCTTAATCAAGCAGCCCCTCAATTTGCTTCACAAGGGATGAGTGCACATCGCTTGCCAACAGCGCTCGGCAGACCGGATGGTCACCCATCCAAGCGCTAGCTCAACCCAACAGCGCTTAACTTCGGTGATCCGACGGGAAACGGTGTTACCACTGCGGCAAGACCGTTGTCAAATAATTATTAATTTCAAAGATAAATACTTGACGACTTAGCGACACAATCATTTGAATTTAGCATAAAATATTTCTCATTAGTAACGGCAAACATAGTCCGCTAATTACCATGCGTTGTCAGTTTTTCATTATGCCTTGCGTGCAACTGATAATTCACCTCTATGTAGCATGTGACTGAATACATTTTATTCCCACATAGTTATTCGATATGAATTTAATTCCAATAGGAAAATTAACGTTGGGACAAACATCCTAACTCGTAAAGCTGTTCCATATTTTCATTTACAATAAATGCATAGCGTTCCATTGCCATCTGTGATACGTAACAGACGAAAAGGCATTCGGTTTCTGTAATAGAGTATTATGTATGCCGTTCTGAACTTGAGAATTCCCCTTCACTACATAAATTCTTTCGTGTCTGATTCGCATTTAGGAGGACAGAGGTTCATATCCGCGCCCGATCATCCTTGTTTACCTTCTACACAAAAATTCTTACGCTTATATATTTCGAGCATCTTACTAATTGCTGCAAATTCGCCTGATAATGCTGGCATAGCACTTCGAACTGCGTAGTGTGAAGAGCAGTAAATGTGACTGGTTATAGCCATTAGTATTTTAAAACTGACTTCACTTAAGAGATTTAGGCGAAAGTGGGATGATTCCTTTGATACGGAAACTGACGATTTCCTTGCCTACTCTTCCCCATTGCGAACTAGCGCTGCTATTTCTCCTCGATGGGACGTTAAACGCTTTTATTCCTTTCTCTCACGTCTTCAGCGTCTGTCCAGACTATGAACAGATCCACAAACGATCACTCATAGCAAGTACTACTAAAGCTTTGTACCCATTCTTTATTTTACTTTGTGTTTCTGGTTGTGAGGAGACCGCTTCAAGGTACATTATTTTATGTTTACTTTCCATACTTTCGTTTCCCTATTCTTTCACGTTATGGCGACTCGGTGTTGACCTTCAACCCAGTGGAAGAATAAGTAAACACATTAAATGTATTCGCAATTAAGAATATGGACAACCATCAGGTGTAGAATGGAATAGCGACGCTGAAAATTTGTGCTCGGTGAGGACTCGAAACCGGATTTCCCGCTTCCCACGAGCGGTCGCTTTTTTTAATTTATTTATTTTTCTTTTTGGTTCTTTTATTTTTATTTATTTTTGTCATTAATTCCACCGACAATATGAGGAAACCGGCGTCACACGACAAGGAAGGTGCAGCAAGACCTCAGACTAATAGAGATTATCAACACATAGTTTTTCCGAGAAGAACATTCCGATTACCAGTGAATATGTCGGTTCTAAGTGTGGAAAAGGCCGGGATCAACTCTACATGACAGGAACACCGCAGCTTTGGGGTGGGTTTAGGAATAGGCTGCAGAGGAAATTGGAGAAAATTGTCTGTAATTTGGACTGCGTACAACTGCGGAATGGAACTGCCAAAAGTCAAGGATACTTTTCTCGCCATCAGCAAACAAGTAGCGTTCTGCGTGTCCACAAATCCACCTCACAGAGATCGTACTTCGCTCGCGGGAAGTATCCCGCGTCAGAAAAGAGAAGCAGTTGAGTTGGTACTTGATGAGGAGTTGTACGGGTAATTAGGGACAACATCTGCCGCACCAAGAACCAGACACCTCTCGCCGGCCTGCACACCATGCTGTGTTCGTCTGTGTCCAAAACATCACAGTCGACACATAGCGGAGTGTCTGCGAGGTGAATCCTGGAATCCTGGAATCCTGTTTAGTTTTTTATGTTGGTAACGCCATTTAGCGCTCAATATGAAAATCACTGAATGTGCTGTGTGCAGTCTGTGGCTGGTCTGCATTGTAGGAATTTGCTATTGTAGTGCTGGGCAGTTGGCTGTTAACAGCGCGTAACGTTGCGCAGTTGGAGGTGAGCCGCCAGCAGTGGTGGATGTGGGGAGAGAGATGGAGGAGTTTTGAGAGCGGATGATCTGGACATGTGTCCATCAGAGAGAGTAAATTTGTAAGAATGGATGTCATGAACTGATATATATATATATATATATATATATATATATATATATGTATACCTCAGGTACAGGGCGGGTCGCAGGTGGCGGATAGCGAACGATCCATCAG
Source organism: Schistocerca serialis cubense (assembly GCF_023864345.2). NCBI lineage: Eukaryota > Metazoa > Arthropoda > Insecta > Orthoptera > Acrididae > Schistocerca > Schistocerca serialis. The sequence goes on along the minus strand of NC_064638.1, from coordinate 1,229,600,175 downwards.
ATATGGTGGACAGCTGCGAATAAGGGGAAACCCAAATAAGCAGTCCCGGACCGAGGCGGCAGCATCACGAGGGTGTGGGAGGGTGACTTTTGGCAAGGGTCACACTCATTCAAAAACCACAGAACCCGAAGACGTTGCTGTGTCATGGCGAGTAAGTGCCGCCATTACAATAAGCACTGTCAACACCCAAATCCAGGACGCGTCTGAAGTGGGAACCATCGGCATCCTGGTCAGCGTCTGTTCACACAATGTGCGGCTGGTCATAATGCGCCAGGAACTAACAATCCCTGGTTCTAAACACCCAGTGGAAACACTGGACCAACTTGATTACAAGCAAGTATGACTCGTGCAAGTAATAACAACATTACCCCAGGTGGTAACCAATCCACCCATCAACAGATGGCAACCAGGAATTCGGATTCTGGGGAACCTGGACTTACACGATTACATCAGAGAAAGTCGGAGCTCTCTGGCAAACTTCCACTTAAAACACCTACATACATTGGAACCTTTAACATAAATACATTAATCCAACCAGGAAAACTTCTAAACCTTACAACAGAACTTGAAAAGCAAAAGATAGTAATACTAGCTTTACAGGAGACACGTTTTACAGATGAAGAAACATCAGATTATGGCAACTATCGCATCTTTAAGAGCAAGACGGATAAACGAATCGGAAGAGGAGCCCCCCATCTCGGGATGGCGTTTATCATACACAAGAGCGTGCTCAGCTCCATCAAGGAAGTTACTCCCGTAAATAATAGGATAATGACGATGCGCTTACAATGTGCCAACAAAACATACACAATGGTTAATGTTCATGCTCCCACAAACGGAGACAACAAGAAAAACCCCATAGAAACAGAAAAGTTCTGGGAAAATTTGGAGAATATAATGGCCAAGATTCCAAAAGATGATACAAAAGTTCTACTCGGCGATTTTAATGCCCAAATTGGTAGAGAGAAAATCCACCAAAAAACCGTAGGCAAATATCCTGCACATAAATTTACCAATAAAAATGGTACAAGGCTCGTCGAACTATGTAAGCAGAATAACCTGAAGATAATGTCAACATCTCTAAGAAAATGTCCAAGAAAACAAAAGACATGGAGATCTCCTATACAACAAATTGGCGAGTTTCAAATAGATCATGTGGCGATTTCATACCCAGTACAAAAAGAAATTTATGACGTCCAAGTACGCAGAGGAGCAAACATTGATTCAGACCATTACCTAACTAGAATTAAAATCAAGTTTACAGCACGAAGAAGTCATCAGAAGAAAACAGAAATACAGAAATGTGACACCAAGAAGATTAAAGAATCTAAAGTAAAAGAAGAATGGGAGAATGAAAAGGCAAACACATGGGAAGAATTTCATTTAAAATCACGCGAATAGCTAAGGAAACTATTCCCTTGAAAAAGATATTCAAACACCCTTGGTGGGATTCAGACTGTGAAAATGCATTGGAAAGGAGAAAAAAGGCATTTCAAGAATATAACAGTAAAAAATCACAAGAAAGTCTACATTTATTTAACGAGGTTAGAAAACAGGTTTCAAAATCTATTAGGCAAGCAAAAAGGAAGTACACAAAGGCACAACTGGATGCCATAGAAGAAAATTTCCAAAACTATAATACAAGAGACTTCTACAGAACTTTCGCAGATAAAATACGAGGATATAGCCCTCAAAATTTATGTTTCAGAAAACCAGATGGTAAATTAGCCCTAACAAACCAGGAAAACTGTCAAGTATTGGCTCAATATTTTTCTAACCTACTAAATTGCCCAGAACCTAGTTTAAGGTTTCCCAAAGAAATCTGTGCCAACGCTCAACCGGATTCATTACCACCAACACGGGAAGAAATCAAATGTCACATTAAAAACTTAAAAAATAATAGAACATCTGGCGAAGATGGCATTGTTGCAGAGCTATTAAAAAACCTAGGACCAAAGACGTTACAAGAGCTCACAAAAATATGGGAAACAGAAAAATTACCAGAGGATTGGAAATGTGCCCTTATTCACCCGTTACATAAAAAAGGAGACAGAACAAATGTCAATAACTACAGGGGAATCTCACTTTTACAAGTCACCTACAAAATTCTCTCAACATGACTGCTGAAAAGAACACAAGAACAGCTGGAACGCCAAATTGGTGATTATCAAGCAGGCTTCCGCCCCGATCGCTCATGCATAGAACAAATATTTAATTTAAAGACAATATTAAAACACAAAGCAATTAGAAATGCCCCCATAATTTGTACATTTGTAGATTTTAAGAAAGCCTATGACTCAATTGACCGGCAATTTTTGTTTAACATTTTAGAGGAACTTGGACTTGACTCCAAAACACTAAGGCTTATCAAAGAATCACTGACAGACACTGTATCTAAAGTTAAATTCAGGGGAGAAATCTCTGAACCTTTTCTCATAAAAACTGGAGTACGTCAAGGTGACGGGCTATCTCCACTTCTGTTTAATATAGTCCTGGATAAAGTCATTAAGGAATGGGAAAAAGAATTAAAAAATCAATCCTACTGGAAACCAATCCATCTTGGTAGAACCAAAGACAACGTGGAGATATCTTGTTTAGCATTCGCGGACGACTTGGCCATACTTGCAGATGATGAAGAAATCGCCACCAAACAAATAGAGTTCCTTAAGGAATGCGCGGATAAAGTAGGTTTACAAATTTCGTTTCAAAAGACAAAATTTTTCTGTACGAAATTCCATATACACAGTTTGAACACAAAATATGGAAAAATAAATAGAGTAAAACATTTTAAATACCTAGGTGAAATTTTGGAGCCAACCGGAGGAGAGAAAGTTGCACAGATCAGACAACAGAAAATGAAGAGAGCATATGGTATGACACATGAAATATACAATAAAAAATGCATCTCCTCGAACACAAAAATCAGACACTACTGCGCAGTAATTAAGCCAGCAGCACTATATGCTAGTGAAACGCTCACACTCCACACAAAATGTGATTTAGAAAAAATACTAAAAGAAGAACGCAAAATTATGAGAAAGATTTTAGGTCCAAAATTAACAGAAGAAGGATACCGGATACAATCAAGAAGAACCACAGAAACTATATCAAACCTGGCAGCAGACATAAGAAGGCGAAGATTAAAATTTTATGGACATGTCACTAGACTTCCCCCCACACGACTCACCAACAGAATTCTCACTTACATAGAAAACGTCAAATCAACAACACCATGGATTAGCCAAGTAAAATTAGATTTACAAAAAGCAAATATTGAACTTAAAGATGTCAAAGGTAGAAAAACTTTTAGAAATAAGGTGGAAAAGTGGATTGTATTGTCGGAGAAGGAAGCACTAAAGAGACCAGGAACAAAATGGACAGAAGAAAGAAAAAGAAAACATGGAGAACGAATGAAAGAAGTATGGAAGAAACGACGTCAGAAAGCTTTGCGTGATCCCTCTGGGTCCATTCGCGATAAGTTCTGAAATATATATATATATATATATATATATATATATATATAGATCATCCGCTCTCAAATCTCCGCCATCTGTCTCCACACACACACACACACACACACACACACACATATATATATATATATATTACATCTACATCTACATCTATACTCCGCGAGCCACCTTACGGTGTGTGGCGGAGGGTACTTATTGTACCACTATCTGATCCCCCCTTCCCTGTTCCATTCACGAATTGTGCGTGGGAAGAACGACTGCTTGTAAGTCTCCGTATTTGCTCTAATTTCTCGGATCTTTTCGTTGTGATCATTACGCGAGATATATGTGGGCGGTAGTAATATGTTGCCCATCTCTTGCCGGAATGTGCTCTCTCGTAATTTCGATAATAAACCTCTCCGTATTGCGTAACGCCTTTCTTGAAGTGTCCGCCACTGGAGCTTGTTCAGCATCTCCGTAACGCTCTCGCGCTGACTAAATGTCCCCATGACGAATCGCGCTGCTTTTCGCTGGATCATGTCTATCTCTTCTATTAATCCAACCTGGTAAGGGTCCCATACTGATGAGCAATACTCAAGAATCGGACGAACAAGCGTTTTGTAAGCTACTTCTTTCGTCGATGAGTCACATTTTCTTAGAATTCTTCCTATGAATCTCAACCTGGCGCCTGCTTTTCCCACTATTTGTTTTATGTGATCATTCCACTTCAGATCGCTCCGGATAGTAACTCCTAAGTATTTTACGGTCGTTACCGCTTCCAATGATTTACCACCTATGGCATAATCGTACTGGAATGGATTTCTGCCCCTATGTATGCGCATTATATTACATTTATCTACGTTTAGGGAAAGCTGCCAGCTGTCGCACCATGCATTAATCCTCTGCAAGTCCTCCTGGAGTACGTACGAGTCTTCTGATGTTGCTACTTTCTTGTAGACAACCGTGTCATCTGCAAATAGCCTCACGGAGCTACCGATGTTGTCAACTAAGTCATTTATGTATATTGTAAACAATAAAGGTCCTATCACGCTTCCCTGCGGTACTCCCGAAATTACCTCTACATCTGCAGATTTTGAACCGTTAAGAATGACATGTTGTGTTCTTTCTTCTAGGAAATCCTGAATCCAATCACAAACCTGGCAATATTACGACTTTTGAACACTATTAAAGTAAATACATTGTTTGTTCCTTATCAAAATCTTTCATTTGCTAACTATGCCTATCAGTAGTTAGTGCCTTCAGTAGTTAGAATCTTTTATTTAGCTGGCAGTATTGGCGCTCGCTGTATTGCAGTGGTTCGAGTAACGAAGATTTTTGTAAGGTAAGTGATTCATGAAAGGTATAGGTTATTGTTAGTCAGGGCCATTCTTTTGTAGGGATTATTGAAAGTCAGATTGCGTTGCGCTAAAAATATTGTGTGTCAGTTTAAGCACAGTCATTTACAATTTTTCTAAGGGGACGTTTCATATGCATATTCCAACAATGCAAACCAGCCACAGACTGCACATAGCACAGTCAGTGATTTTCATATAGGGCGCTACATGACGTTACCAACATAAAAACCTAAACAGCATACTTAACACTGTGAACTTGCTACCAATTGACAGTAAGGAACCATGCAGATTGGACGCCAATGTCAAGATAAGGAACGCACACCGATCGCCAAATGGCACGCCAGTCGACGTGGGGAAGCTTCCCCTCAACCACATTCGGTGACCTGTCCTGCTGAAGGAAACCATAGATTGCCTTCGTGGGTGTCAACTGCGCCGGCAGTATCGCAGTACGGGTGTAGCTCAGTTCGAGGAAAAGTGGCGGCAGTAAAAGGAGGGCGGCGGGACTTCTGAAAGTTGGATAGGTGCTGAGAGGGAGTGTGGTTGCAGGATCCTCCAGCAATAGATCGGTAAGATATGTAGAGAAACGGCGCCACAAAGTCACGTGAGAGCCAATGAAAAGGGCTACCGCTCTGTAAGCCGCGGGAAACAAACGAACACAATGCCACTAGCTTGCGGCAGGCCATTTATGGCGGAATAGAAAGTGTACCACGGTGGTGGGGGAGGGGGGAAGGGGGATCCGTGGCACCAAATATACATTTACGTGTTGTGTGAGTTGCAGAAGATCGAGCGTGTGTAAACGGTGATCTAAGAGCCCAGCTCGTAGTTGTGAAATTAGACGTCGGCAGTTCAGGGCAATGGACGTTCTCATATCACTTGCGAAACCGAGTCCTAACCATCGGATAGTATCAGCTACACTCAAAGTAGCAGCGCTGTCCGCATGAAGCACCGCATCTAGTCATGACGCTCGATTTTTGGACGTTAAGGCAGCTACCAGAAGCTTCGCCCTAGGTAGTAACCAATGTCAGTGACACCCTCACATCAGCACCGCTACTAATAACGATGACGAGAGCGTCTTCATATGCAGTGCAGCCGAATACATGGTCACCAAGAGACATCCCAGAGAGGTGTTGATGGAGGCCACGCGGCGACGGTTCCATGGCGAATGCATTCGACAGTGCAGGCAGCGAACAGCCTTTACACACTGATCGACGGATCGGCATGGGAGGAGTGAGACCGACATTGTAGAGTACACAAGACGTAACTCCACGAACGAGACGCATTACCACGTCGACGGTAGCATCAGGTTAGACCATATTGCGGAACAGCCCTTCCAGGAAGTCGAGATCGACTATATCGAACGCCTGGCTGAAGTCAACAGCTGCTATAAGTCCAGGCATCCGAAGAGCGTGAGCAAGAGCGATTATGTCCCAATAGCGGCAGAGGGCAGTGAGAATGCTGTTGGTACCTCCCAAAAAAGTTTGATCGGGGGAAACCACGTACCGAGCTGTCCGTTTAGGCCCCGCAGCCAACTGCCGGGTGAAGATCTTTGCATCGTTGTTGAGTAACGTCAACGGATGGTAATCGCATATACGTCAGGTACCCAGAGGCTTGTGGGTGGGAATGAGGAAACCATCGAGGAATCCGTCGGGAATCGGCACGGCGCCAGAAGGGGATGAGATGGCCGATAAAACTCCAGTGGGAGGTCGTCAGGACCAGGCGACCTGTTCGTAGGACCGTCTGGATAGCGTCATGGAGTTCGCCCTCCGTGACGTAAGCAATCAGATCCAACGCCGCATCCACAGGAACCGTGCCAATGGAGAGTCTGGAGACCGCCGTAATGTTGGCAGGGCGGTGACGTTGTTCAGAGTGCAGCGTAACGTAATGTGCATGGTCGACAGACCTGATATCCCGTTGGGTATCAAAACGCTGCCCATCATCAGTCCTAAGAACATTAATCAGTTTCCTCCGACGGTGGCGTCCTTCCGCTATGACATGACACATAGATAGGCGTTTTTACACTAACCCATTGTGTGTGGGCGCCCTGACCATAGCTCCTTCAAGGTGGCGGCGAGAGAAGGACGGCAGCTGTGTCCTCGCACAATTCGCCATAGCCTGGCGCTCTGGCGAATACAGCATCGTAGTACATCGACGGAGAACGGTGCAATAGAATTTTTAAGTCCATCGCCACCATGCCGCAACATTCCTTATGTAACCAATTAAGGTCTTGCGGAGAGCAGGCTGTGCACAGAGCACACACGATGACAGGACAGTCTGAGAGGCATCAAGGCGTCAACGACAAGCTGCCCTCGAGGCCTCGATGAGCTACTGGTAGTTGATTGAAGTAAGGTGGATCGTGTTCTGTTTCCATTGTCCACGGCCGCGGCGGCAGAGATTGGTGGCGCAGATATATGCGTCATGGTCAGAGAACGCAATGGACCAGACTTCAGCAGCCTGCACACCACTAATAATATCGCCGGAGATGTAAATACGGTCGAGTCGGCTGCAAGAAAGGCTAGTGAACTGCGTATTCCCTGGACGATCGCCATGAAAATGCACCCGAAGAATCCACTAGGCTGAGGTGCTGAAGAATTGTCGCTAGCGCTGCACACGGAAAGTGATGTCGTAGTTGGTCTCTCGGTGCCTGGGTGCAGTTGAAACTGCTTCCCATGATCAATGCATCCTGCTTGCCCAGGAACAGAGGCGTGGCTATCTCTGAGAAGAAGATGGACGTTCACGGCGGCGACCAGAACGAGATGGCGAATAGACATTGACGACCCTGACGCCACTAAGCGTGAGAGCCTTGCCTCTGACATCAGGGAGATAGGCAACTGCATCAACGAGGATACCGTCACCTAAGAGGATCGCCAGCCCACTACCATCAGGGGAAGCTTGAGAGACATGTGCTGTAAAACCATGGGGAGCACAGAAAGTTGCAACATGCACCTCCTGAAGGAGAGTTATGTCAACGACCGTGGCATACAGCATGTCATGGAAGTACTGGGACAGCCTGTGTGTATTGGGACAAGCTGTGTACCACCCCACAGTACCGTCATCCAAGATGGCGGCGATGACGTCCATCAAGATGGCGGATTTTGGCGGGAAGTTTGAAGTTTGGCAGGAAAGTGCCACACCCACCCCCCACCCCAACAAAAATGGCCTGAAGTTCAAATTCCACCATGCTAACGCATCACACCGCCGTTATCTCAACTAAGCAAAGATAATGGCGGGAAAAAAGGACTTGTCTTTATTATTTAAGCAATTTGAGGCAGAGGTGTTCGCCACTGGGTCTGGACTGCAACTGGCTTAGTTCATATCGTCGCCACCACAGGGCTCCACCGCGATGTCAGATCATGATACAAGTACAGTCATTCAAGATGGCTGCACCTGGTGTGTCCACCACGAGCCACCCGACGTAGCGGTGGCGTCCTCTGGTGGCACTGATACGAACTAAGCCAGTTGGGCTCTGTAGCTCGTGGTGGATACACCAGGTGCAGCCATCTTGAATGACTTTTCTTGGGTCATGATATGACGTCACGGTGGTACCCTCTGGTTGCGATGATATGAACTAATGGAGTTGCAGTCCAGACCCAGTGGCGAACACATCTGCTTGAAATTGCTCAGATAATAAAGGTAAGTCCTTTTTCCTGTAATTTTCTTAAACTTGTAGAGATAATGGGGGTGTGATGCGTTATCATGGTGGAATTTGAACTTCGCGCCATTTTTGTTGGGGAGGGGGCCCGTGGTACTTTCCCGCCAGAAATCAAACTTCCCGCCAAAGTCCACCATCTTGATTGACGTCATTGCCGCCATCTTGGATTATGTCATTCCTGGATAACGGTACTTTGGGGCTGTACGCTGGTTGTCCCAATACTCATGGAGTGAAGCTAGTTTGTGGTGTACGCGAATAGTTTTGACATTGACTTGCAGCCATGTGATAAGTCTGGAAACCCATCGTCAGAAGGACAGGTGATTTAAACACGGGGAAGCACAGGGAACTCCCTGTTAGGCCCTCACGAAAGGGCACGTCACTGTGACGGGGAGAGAGCCGACGCCACCAACGGGGTTCACCGTTCTGTACACCTCCAGAATGTCCATCTTCAGCATCGACGTCGTCCTCCCAGGTGACAGACGTGTCACTGGGCCGGTTCAGTGGAACATTATCATAGGTGCGCCCTCAGGTAGTGGCAGACACAGAAAGGGAGGCAACCACATCAGACGCAGGCGGGGGAAGGTCGACGCTGACTGTAGATGGAGGTGGGGAAGGACGCCGCATCGTAGGATGTCAGGACTCAGAGAACAGCGCACCATCAGTAGCAGGATCGTCATCCTGTGCAGTCATCAGAAGTTTACTCGGCAACCGTTGCTTCCCAACATGTTGTTCGGTGAAGGTTTGGAAAAAAAGGTTCAAATGGCTCTAAGCAGTGTGGGACTTAACATCTGAGGTCATCAGTCCCCTAGTGAGTACAGACATCTTGACCCTGAGGCTATTCTTTCAGTTATATCCGTTGTTATGATATTTTTTTACTGTTAAAACGCGATACAAGGTATTTAAACTGGAGAACTTTTCTCAGTTTAGAATGTTGGCCAATTTAAAAGTGAGGATTTTGGTTTATGACCCGACCTATTTCCATATATTCGGTTTTCTCTTGGTTAATCAAAAGCCCGATTTTGCTGGCACTCTGCCTGAAGGATCTGTACATGTCTTTCAGTTCTTCTTCAGTTTCACTCAGCAACACTATATCATCTGCATAAGCCAGGAGTTTTACTTCACTGTGTTCGAATCAGAGATCATTGTATAGATGTTAATTTAGTCTCCTGAACCACTTTCTCTAACGCAAGGTTGAAGAGGACATATGAAAGAGCGTCTCCCTGTCGTAAGCCTGTTTTAATTGGAAAGGTGGAGGATATGGATCCTCTGAACTTCACTGCTAGCCATCCATGCATAGTTGTATCATCCTAATGATTTTACTGGGTATATTAAATTCTTGTAAGGTGTTGTAGAGGCTACGTCTGTGGATGCTGTCGTAGGCTCGCAGGAAGTCAATGAAGAGACAGTGAATGTTTTTGTTAAATTCCCAGTATTTCTCAAAGATCTGTCGTATAGTAAACAAATTATCAGTTGTGGAGCGACTTGTTCGAAATCCAGCCTGGTAATCTTGAATAATGTTTTCCGCGTAAGGTTTAAGTTTTTCCAAAATGGTCATTGACAGGATTTTGTATGTCATGTTCAGCAAACTGATTCCTCTGTAAATTCCACATTCCATTCTGTTTCCTTTCTTGTGTATGGGACAAATTATTGCAGTTTTCCAATCTTCAGGCAGCGTTTCAGTTTTCCAGATCATTGTGATAAGGTTATAAATTTCTTTGTGTCGTTTACTTCCGCCCTCTTTTAACATCTCTGCTGATATCTGGTCCTCGTCTGCTGCCTTGTTGTTTTTGAGCTTTTGAATGGAATGGATCACTTCCTGTTCTGTGATTCTACATTCGTCATAATTAATGCTATCACTCTCAGACATTGCGCAATTGAAGGTTATGTGCGGATCAGTGCAAGTTAACATTTCTGAGAAATACTCTTTCCATCTTTCTAGGATACCTTCCAGCTGCGTTAGCATATTTTGATTTTCATCCTTTATGAATAGGTTTTCACTTTGATAACCTCTCTTACTTTCCTTTGTATACTGAAACAACTTCTTTGAGATTTCATTCCTGCTTTCCACTTCTATAGATTCTAGGACTCCAGTTAGATACGTCCTTTTCTCTGTTCGTAGAACTCTTGCTGTTTCTCTTCTCACCGCATTGAACGTCTCCTTCCTGTCCTCACTCTCCTTATTATGTAGCCACAGCATCCTGGCTTCTTTCCTCCTTTCTACTGCTCTCTGACACTTTTCGTCGAACCATTTCTGTTTCTTCGTTTTCTTTTTCTTGCCCAGTGATTTTTCTGCTGCATCTGTTACTACAGTCTTTATTCTTTCCCAAGCCTTCTCGACGCTATTTTCCTCCTCAGCTTCCTGCAATGCTTTAAATCGGTTATTTATTTCCATCACATAGGCTTCTTTAACAGACAGTTCCTACAGTCGTTCGATGTCTAAATTTGGTTTTGGTGTGGCTTTTGGTTATTGATTCTAAATCATCTTGATTTTCATCTTTCCTACCACTGGGAAATGATTCGAGCCAATTTCAGCTCCTCTATACGATCTGACATCTATAAATGAAGTGAAACGCTGATCTGTCATAACATGGTCAATCTGATTTACTGTTTTGCCATCTGGAGAGCACCATGTATCTTTGTGTATATCTTTGTAAGGGAACATCGTCGAGCAAATTCTCATATTCTTTGACAGTGCAAAGTTGATCATTTTTAATCCATTTTCGTTTGTGGTCGAGTGCTTGCTATGTTTTCCTATTGTGGGGATGAACATATCCTCTTTACCTACTTTTCCATTACAGTCCGCTAAGATATTTCTCATTTTTCTTGTTGAAATACTTTCGACCACTCTAACTCTTCATAGTACTCATCTTTCTCATCCTCAGTTGAATCTTCAGTCGGCGCATGGACATTTATGAATATTATGTCGTACCACTGGTGTTTGATTGTTGTGTAAGATGGTTATTTTGGGGGAGGAGACCTGTTGTGTAAGACATTCTTTTGTTAATGGGATGGAATTCCTTAACCAGATTAACAATCCTGTTCTTAACAGCAAAACCAGTACAAAATTCATTATGTTTTTCATCTCCCCCATAAAAAATGACACAATTATCCTCCGTGTGTGTCCCTTCTCCAAGCCACCTGACTTCCTCAGAAGTTAAGTCCCATAGTGCTCAGAGCCATTTGAACCATTTAGTTCAGAATCAAAGTCGCTGCTGCAGCTGGTTTATTAAGACTTAGAACTACTTAAACCTAACTAACCTAAGGACATCACACACTTCCATGCCCGAGGCAGGATTCGAACCTGCGACCATAGCAGCCGCTTGATTCTGGACTGAAGCGCCTAGAACAGCTCGGCCAATGCGGCCGGCTTACATGCATTCCAGAACAAGAGAACGCTAATAGCGAATTCTTTGTCCTTGCACAATGACTAACAAAATCTTTTCATTTTAATTACACACTCTTTTTCTGGCCGTAGCGATGTCGGAGATTTGATGTTTTACCAGATTCCTTATATTCACGGCACACTCGTGAAATGGTGGTACGGAAAAGTCCCCACTTCACCGTTACCTTTGAGATGCTGTGTCCCATCGCTCGTGCGCCGACTATAACACCACGTTCAAACTCAATTAAGGCTCGATAACCTGCCTTTGTAGCAGCAGTAAATGACATAACAACTGCGCCAGACAAGTGTTTTCTTTTATAGGCGTTGCCGACCGCAGCGCCGTATTCTGCCTGTTTACGTATCTCTGTATTTGAATACGCATACCTATACCAGTTTCTACGGCTGTTCAGTGTAGTTCACAAAATGCATGTCTCTTCCCAATTCAGTGTGAAGTATGTATCTTAATGTCTACAATCCTATTATAGCACCGGAGAGAATATTCATTTACATCAACAATGTTGGAACTAATTTGTTGTGCCAAAAATGCAAGAGCGTACGCATTACAACTAGCGCTGCGGTATAAATATTCATAGGAAAGCTGCTCTGCTCTCAAACAGTTGTTCAGTGTGACATGATATGAAACTGGGTGACGAAAAATTACTAACAGAAGTCGCAGGTACAGTTGCATCACAGTGCTTCTATTATTACTCAACTGAGCGAGATGGGGAGTTACAAAGCGTTGTCTGATCTCCTTATGTTGCTGATGTGTCATCGTTTTCGGTTCACAGAGGACAAAGATGTGAAGAATCAATAGAAGCTCATGGGTCGACAAAGAGACGGATGCCTTTTCCGGTAACAATTAGCAGTCCAAGTAGGTCTAAGCACCTAAGCTATAATGCTGCATGTAAGATGATGGCTTGTCAATTTACTTGGATGCCAGTAAGTATATCACATGTCACTTCGTTATGACCCCAATACATAATAATAGTTTGGCTTCATATCCTCTTTGGGTCCAGAACGATCATTGCTGCTGGCCACTCCTCTGCTTGAAAGGTGGTTACTCCCTTGACCTTACTTCTCTTCCAACCTAATTGTTTATGGACCATACGCAGATTAGGGCATGCTTGTCGCTTTAAGGAGGCACAGTGATAAATTTGGTGAACAGTATGGAGGACTGACAGTGATTAGCCAAAGTGTTAGTTGTAAGGTAATTCTGCTTGCAGTGTTTTGAGGTGAAGGAATTGTGCTCATGTTGGAAGCGTGTCTTCGTCATGGACAGGTCTGAGCTCAGCTATACTGGGGCGACGGGCGCGGAGTCTCGATCACCACTTCATCCTGCAGGAGGAACATTGGTGAGCGGTGTTAGCAGCAAGGGATTTGCCTGTGCCCCTCAGGGACGTAGGTTTAACAGGACATCGGGCATTTCTGCGCAGAGGCGGATGTCTGAGATTTTAGAGCACTTTTGCGTGACTGTGTTGTCACAGGGCGCTAGTAATTTATCACTGCAGAGGAGAGAGCATGCCTCAGTTTTCACAGGTAGCCCTAAGAATTACCGCACCGCTTGACGTCCGCCACACATACATTCCAAGAACTGCTGCATTTTTTTTTTTTTTTTTTTTTAGGAAAATGTTGGTTCCCATGCCAGTGTTCCCATGCGAATCGTAAATCCGTCTCTTGATGGCCAGCCGACTGTGATGTTGAGGCGTGTACCGGAGGGTGCCTACTAGATCCCGCAGTAGAGAGAGAGGATTAATGGAAAACATTCTGCACATTGATGGGAGGGAGTAAAGCGTATTAGACAATACGCTATTAGCGAAAAACGGCACCCATCACGCACCACTTGTGGATCACGATTTTTTGAAGGCCCTCCACGTGGGCCATATGGCTTTGGAGAGTACTAAGCAGTGAAGGCAGTGAGCAGTGGAAGGTGGAGTTAGATGACAGTCATAATCAGACTGTCGGAGTGAAACTCGTAACTAGACGAAGGTGTAAGTGTGTTGTGGTAGCCTTAAAGTTCACCATACATTTGATGTTAGTTGCGAGGCTACTCTGATCAATTTTTGATTTCCTGCTACGAGTCAAATCTGAGCGAATTTTCTGACCAAGCGCCTTTGTGTTTGCTGCTGCATCCCAATTTCATGGCTGGTTTGGAGACACTGTTCTGGTTCCTGCATCGAGCTGTACAAGCTGTGGTATTTCGGGCGAGTCACCGTTGTGGTTTGCAGTTCACCATATTGCAGACTCCCGATGGTACATGGTAAAATAGCGGTGGGTTGATAGGAATAATGGAGGTTAATTGCTCACTGTGCATGGTGTTCGCCCTTGCAAACAGTCGTTGCTCCACATATATATGGCACGTTAGCGCATAGTTTGCCATGCACAATCTCTGTCAATCAAGTAAATTGTAGTAAGATAGCGCTATCCACATTGTAAGTGGGTACTGTGGTAGTGACTCTACCCATTCCCGGCTTTGTTAACTGCACCACAGCACTTTTTGTATTCATTCCGACTAAGAGTTATTTATGCCTGCTCATCAAATTTCACCTTTGTGTTTTTCGACAAACATATGTGCTATCGCACTGGGCACCTTTAATTTCGGTAGAAATCAGACCCTACTATCCTTTTTAAATTAATTTGTGGGAGGTACTTAAAGTAGTTTAAAATCTATTGTATTACGTCCACTTCAGTTTCACCATTACAGTCAAAATATTAATTAGATACAGTCAGATCTCCATTGTGCCTAGTTTTATAGTTGTTATACCGAAGGGTGGTTCTGTAACGTAGAGTATCACCTGACAGATAGAAGTAAGGAGTGGTATTCCACGTTACCAAAATAAACTCGCACCACGGATGTTGAGTAAGCTTAACATGATCCACCCAAACAGCCACACACACCTTGGCCTCCACGTCGATGATCACAATCACCTCCAAAAAGAAAATTTGTAATTCTACTTGTCAAAAATGGCTCTGAGCACTATGGGACTTAACTGCTGAGGTCATCAGTCGCCTAGAACTTAGAACTACTTAAACCTAACTAACCTAAGGACATCACACACATCCATGCCCGAGGCAGGATTCGAACCTGCGACCGTAGCGGTCGCGCGGTTCCAGACTGTAACGCCTAGAACCGCTCGGCCACCCCGGCCGGCATTCTACTTGTCATTTGTTTTCCAAGTAGTTTTTAGTCTTACACTCATATGTGTATTGGAGTGCCCAGTTTTTAAGATTCTTTTCTTGTATGCTCTGGATAGACCTACTGTGATTTGTAACCAATTATCTATGTTTTGGATTCATATCTTCTTCTTAACGTAAATTATGCCTTGTGTTATCTTTTCTGTCGTCACTTCACATAATATCGGTACGATGTTCCATCTGTCATGCATTATCCAGTGGGTTGCACAATATTTATATAGTGACAGATGTCCACACAACCTGTACGATTTGTATCGTGTGTGTTCGTTCTACATATACTGTTTTGGTTCTGTTTCTGTAAACTTAAACACTCCTGTTCATTTACACTGTCATCACGTTACCATTGCCCCAGTATAACATGCAACTACCTGTGTTCTCATAGCGTGAAAACAAACATAACAAATGAGTGTCAGTGTCAGTGCAATATTAGCATTCAGAGCCACGTGATATTTGTGTTGAAAGGTGTCTCTTGTCTAGAGGCAAATATTTACGTTGCAGTTTATCTCCTCTCACCCTCGTTTCCATAGAGTTAAACACTATGCTACTAGCTTTCGAAAAAAGTTTATTAGACAACACGAGTGATGAGCACTCGGTTTAACATTTCCTACATAATTTCATGACCTTAGTGTAAGAACATCCATGAAGTGAACGTTCATATTTGCAGAACAAACGTTATGACGCAAACATACAACGGACTTTTTGGTACTTATCTATGAAAAATAGCTATTTGTCTTTTCACACATTTCAATTTGTATACGTAGCATCAACACTTATTCATCATAGCTGTTACTGACAAATAAATGAGTAAAATCATAGCAAAAATGGGGAAAAGCAAACACACAGATTCTGCAGAATTCATCTGACAGTTCCGGTTAGATGTAGGTGGCATACGCAGTACACCATGCTCACACCATAGATATTACTACTCTATAGTCACTACCATGGGGATGTAATATGCTGAGTTCTCATGAGGTTACAATTGTGAAGCCGACGTCCACCAGTTTCGTAGCCCAAAATACTAGCTTCTGATAGAAGTGTTCTGACAGAAAATTTCAGCTTGCTTCATGTACATGTGTAGTAGTAGTTTTGATTATCTAGTGTACAGGGATCACATTTCTTTCGTAAGTGTACCCGTTGAAGCGATATTTTCTTTTATATACATGAATTTTAGATGCGGTGGTTGCTTTTATTGTGGTGCTTTTATTTCTGTAATTTGACTTCAGGTTTCCTATCAATATAACACGAAGAGCCCTCCGGCTGTACGGTGTCAGGACAAACTACAGCAGACGGTCCAGAAATAGAAAATATATTCTCAGCATTTTCTGTCAGTCCGTATTAAGGAAAATTTTGGATTATGAAAGTAACCTTTCCACATTTACTTTGTTTCTTTGTTGTTCGAAAGGTGTAACAAAAAGGAAGTTACGCGATCACATGAGCCTTCAACACGAGAAATCGTCTCAAAATACCTTTCTCATACTGTGTTATTCACGGAACCACAATAATATTTACTGTTTAAAACATGTCATGCGCACGCAACAGTGCTTTCGTGAATATTACAGTGTCAGGAAGCATTTTCAAACTTTTTCTGGTCTTAAATGCATTTTTGACCCAGTAATATGACGCATTTAGCCTCGTTAAAGGAACTTCCTTTTTGTTATAAGTTTCGATTAACGAAGAAGAGAAATACCTAATACGGAAACGCTGATTTCGTCATAGACATTTTCCTTAATAATGTATGACTGTAGTGATGTTTGGTGTACATCCTCTTTCCGAAAATGCTGAGAACGTACACTGAAGAGTCAAAGAAACTGGTACACCTGCCCAATATCGCATAAGGCCCCGGCGAGCACCGGATGTGCCACAGCACTACGTGGGATGTGCTCGAGTAATGTCTGAAGTAGTGCTGGAGGGAACTGACACCATGAATCCTGCAGCGCTGTCCATAAAACCGCAAGATTACGATGGGGTGGAGATTTCTCCTGAACAGCAAGTTCCAAGGCATCCCAGATATGCTCAATAATGTTCACGCCTGGGAGCTGGGTGGCCAGCGGAAGTGTTTAAGTTCAGGAGAGTGTTCCTGGAGCCACTCTGTACTAATTCTGGACGTGTGGTGTCGCAGTGTCCTGCTGGAATTGCAGAAGTACGTCGGAATGCACAACGGACATGAAGGCATGCAGGTGATCACAGGATGCTTACGTAAGTGTCTCCTGTCAGAGTCGTATCAACAAGTATCAGGGGTCCCGTACCACTCCGACTGCACAGAGCCCCACACCTTTACAGAGCCTCCATCAGCTGGAACAGTCCCCTACTGGCATGGAGGGTCGGCAAATTAATGAGGTTGTCTCCATACGTGTACACGTCCCTCCGCTCGATACAACATGAAACAAGACTCGTCCGACGAGCCAATATGTTTCCACTCATCAACAGTCAAGGACGGTGTTGACGGGCCCAGGCGAGGCCTAAAGCTCTGTGTGGTGCAGTCATCAAGGGTACAAGTGTGGATCTTCGGCTCTGAAAGCCCCTATCGACGATATTTCGTTGAGTGCTTTGCACGCTGACACTTGTTGATGGTACAGCATTGAAATACGCTGCAATTTAGGGGGCGTTGCACTTATGTCACGTTGAATGATTCTCCTTGGTCGTCGTTGGTCCCGTTCTTGCAGAATCTTTTTCCGGCCGCAGCGAAGTCGGACATTTGATGTTTTACCGGGTTCCTGATATTCACGGTACACTCGTGAAATGGTGGTACGCAAAAATCCCCACTTCATCGTTACCTCGGAGATGCTGTGTCCCATCGCTCGTTCGCCGACTGTAACACAACGTTCAAAATCACTTAAGTCTTGATAACCTGCCGTTGTAGTAGCAGTACCCGATACAACAACTGCGCCAGACACTTGTTGTCTTATATACAGGGCTATTACAAATGATTGAAGCGATTTCATAAATTCACTGTAGCTCCATTCATTGACATACATCTACATCTACATCTACATCTATACTCCGCGAGCCACCTTACAGTGTGTGGCGGAGGGTACTTATTGTACCACTATCTGATCCCCCCTTCCCTGTTCCATTCACGAATTGTGCGTGGGAAGAACGACTGCTTGTAAGTCTCCGTATTTGCTCTAATTTCTCGGATCTTTTCGTTGTGATCATTACGCGAGATATATGTGGGCGGTAGTAATATGTTGCCCATCTCTTCCCGGAATGTGCTCTCTCGTAATTTCGATAATAAACCTCTCCGTATTGCGTAACGCCTTTCTTGAAGTGTCCGCCACTGGAGCTTGTTCAGCATCTCCGTAACGCTCTCGCGCTGACTAAATGTCCCCATGACGAATCGCGCTGCTTTTCGCTGGATCATGTCTATCTCTTCTATTAATCCAACCTGGTAAGGGTCCCATACTGATGAGCAATACTCAAGAATCGGACGAACAAGCGTTTTGTAAGCTACTTCTTTCGTCGATGAGTCACATTTTCTTAGAATTCTTCCTATGAATCTCAACCTGGCGCCTGCTTTTCCCACTATTTGTTTTATGTGATCATTCCACTTCAGATCGCTCCGGATAGTAACTCCTAAGTATTTTACGGTCGTTACCGCTTCCAATGATTTACCACCTATGGCATAATCGTACTGGAATGGATTTCTGCCCCTATGTATGCGCATTATATTACATTTATCTACGTTTAGGGAAAGCTGCCAGCTGTCGCGCCATGCATTAATCCTCTGCAGGTCCTCCTGGAGTACGTACGAGTCTTCTGATGTTGCTACTTTCTTGTAGACAACCGTGTCATCTGCAAATAGCCTCACGGAGCTACCGATGTTGTCAACTAAGTCATTTATGTATATTGTAAACAATAAAGGTCCTATCACGCTTCCCTGCGGTACTCCCGAAATTACCTCTACATCTGCAGATTTTGAACCGTTAAGAATGACATGTTGTGTTCTTTCTTCTAGGAAATCCTGAATCCAATCACAAACCTGGTCCGATATTCCGTAAGCTCGTATTTTTTTCACTAAACGTAAGTGCGGAACCGTATCAAATGCCTTCCTGAAGTCCAGGAATACGGCATCAATCTGCTCGCCAGTGTCTACGGCACTGTGAATTTCTTGGGCAAATAGGGCGAGCTGAGTTTCACATGATCTCTGTTTGCGGAATCCATGTTGGTTATGATGAAGGAGATTTGTATTATCTAAGAACGTCATAATACGAGAACACAAAACATGTTCCATTATTCTACAACAGATTGACGTAAGCGAAATAGGCCTATAATTATTCGCATCTGACTTATGACCCTTCTTGAAAATGGGAACGACCTGCGCTTTCTTCCAGTCGCTAGGTACTTTACGTTCTTCCAGCGATCTACGATAAATTGCTGATAGAAAGGGGGCAAGTTCTTTAGCATAATCACTGTAGAATCTTAAGGGTATCTCGTCTGGTCCGGATGCTTTTCCGCTACTAAGTGATAGCAGTTGTTTTTCAATTCCGATATCGTTTATTTCAATATTTTCCATTTTGGCATCCGTGCGACGGCTGAAGTCAGGGACCGTGTTACGATTTTCCGCAGTGAAACAGTTTCGGAACACTGAATTCAGTATTTCTGCCTTTCTTCGGTCGTCCTCTGTTTCGGTGCCATCGTGGTCAACGAGTGACTGAATAGGGGATTTAGATCCGCTTACCGATTTTACATATGACCAAAACTTTTTAGGGTTCTTGTTTAGATTGTTTGCCAATGTTTTATGTTCGAATTCGTTGAATGCTTCTCTCATTGCTCTCTTTACGCTCTTTTTCGCTTCGTTCAGCTTTTCCTTATCAGCTATGATTCGACTACTCTTAAACCTATGATGAAGCTTTCTTTGTTTCCGTAGTACCTTTCGTACATGATTGTTATACCACGGTGGATCTTTCCCCTCGCTTTGGACCTTAGTCGGTACGAACTTATCTAAGGCGTACTGGACGATGTTTCTGAATTTTTTCCATTTTTGTTCCACATCCTCTTCCTCAGAAATGAACGTTTGATGGTGGTCACTCAGATATTCTGCGATTTGTGCCCTATCACTCTTGTTAAGCAAATATATTTTCCTTCCTTTCTTCGCATTTCTTATTACACTTGTAGTCATTGATGCAACCACTGACTTATGATCACTGATACCCTCTTCTACATTCACGGAGTCGAAAAGTTCCGGTCTATTTGTTGCTATGAGGTCTAAAACGTTAGCTTCACGAGTTGGTTCTCTAACTATCTGCTCGAAGTAATTCTCGGACAAGGCAGTCAGGATAATGTCACAAGAGTCTCTGTCCCTGGCTCCAGTTCTGATTGTGTGACTATCCCATTCTATACCTGGTAGATTGAAGTCTCCCCCTATTACAATAGTATGATCACGAAACTTCTTCACGACGTTCTGCAGGTTCTCTCTGAGGCGCTCAACTACTACGGTTGCTGATGCAGGTGGTCTATAGAAGCATCTGACCCACCTTTGATACTTAACTTAACCCAGATTATTTCACATTCGCATTCGCTAATAACTTCACTGGATATTATTGAATTCTTTACTGCTATAAATACTCCTCCACCATTGGCGTTTATCCTATCCTTGCGGTATATATTCCATTCTGTGTCTAGGATTTCGTTACTGTTCACTTCCGGTTTTAACCAACTTTCCGTTCCTAATACTATATGCGCACTATTTCCTTCAATAAGAGATACTAATTCAGGAACCTTGCCCTGGATACTCCTGCAGTTCACCAATATTACGTTAACTTTTCCTGTTTTTGGTCTCTGAGGACGGACGTTCTTTATCAACGATGATAATGTCCTCTCTGGTAAGCCGTCAGGTATTTTATCGTTTCGCCCAAGGGGGGGGGTCCCTCTAACCTAAAAAACCCCCGTGTGCACGCCACACGTACTCTGCTATCCTAGTAGCTGCTTCCGGTGTGTAGTGCACGCCTGACCTGTCTAGGGGGGCCCTACAGTTCTCCACCCAATAACGGAGGTCGATGAATTTGCAACCATTATAGTCGCAGAGTCGTCTGAGCCTCTGGTTTAGACCCTCCACACGGCTCCAAACCAGAGGATCGCGATCGACTCTGGGCACTATGCTGCAGATATTAAGCTCAGCTTGCACTCCGCGTGCGATGCTGGTTGTCTTCACCAAATCAGTCAGCCGCCGGAAGGAACCAAGGATGGCCTCAGAACCCAAGCGGCAGGCGTCATTCGTTCCGACATGTGCTACTATCTGCAGCCGGTCACACCCAGTGCGTTCAATAGCTGCCGGAAGGGCCTCCTCCACATTACGGACGAGACCCCCCGGCAAGCACACCGAGTGCACACTGGCATTCTTCCCCGACCTACCCGCTATTTTCCTGAGGGGCTCCATAACCCGCCTAACGTTGGAGCTCCCTATAACTAATAGGCCCGCCCTCTGTGACTGTCGGGACCTTGCCGGAGAATCGGCCACTGGCCCAACAGGCGAGGCATCCTGTGGTGGCTCGGAAACGATGTCATCACCACTAGGAAGCACCCCGTACCTGTTGGAAAGGGGTAAGGCAGCTGCCACGCGGCCAGATCCCACCTTCGCCTTTCGGCCAGGCACGCGCGAGCCCACCACTGTCCGCCATTCACCCTGGAGTGATGGCTGACCGATAAGATGCTCACTGCCGGAAGACGCAGCGACATCAGGGGTTCCATGTGATTCCAAGGCCACCGAAGTAGCCATAGGTCTCACCACAGTTGCCCCAACGCCACTACGAGCCGACGCCTGCGCCTCGAGCTCGATGAGCCTAACAGACAAAGCCTCCACCTGCCCCCGAAGAGTGGCCAATTCTCCTTGCGTCCGCTCACAACAACCACAGTCCCTACACATGACTATGTTTACCCTACTCTATACGGTGACAAATTCCCAAGATAATCTTCTGATGAGCTACTCTGATAATCAAGAAACACTCACTGAAATACGAGACGCGAAAACTACGCTAGGTTTTCCCAGAAAACTATTTAAAAGCTAAGCGCAGCAAATAAGTACAAAAACGCTTTATACAAACAGTACTCGCTGCTGCTGGTGCTCTCGCTCTGGCTGTCACAAGACACACTACAGATACGTAGAAAAACTCATAAAGTTTTGTTCGGCTGAAGCCGCACTTCAGGTTTCTGCCGCCAGAGTGCTCGAGAGCGCAGTGAGACAAAATGGTGACAGGAACCGAGAAAGCGTATGTCGTGCTTGAAATGCACTCACATCAGTCAGTCATAACAGTGCAATGACACTTCAGGACGAAGTTCAACAAAGATCCACCAACTGCTAACTCCATTCGGCGATGGTATGCGCAGTTTAAAGCTTCTGGATGACTCTGTAAGGGGAAATCAACGGGTCGGCCTACAGTGAGCGAAGAAACGGTTGAACGCGTGCGGGCAAGTTTCATGCGTAGCCCGCGGAAGTCGACGAATAAAGCAAGCAGGGAGCTAAACGTACCACAGCTGACAGTTTGGAAAATCTTACGGAAAAGGCTAAAGCAGAAGCATTTCTTAAACAGGAGATTGGAAAACAGATGGATCGGTCGTGGTGGAGATCATGATCAACAATTCGTGTCATGGCCTCCACGCTCTCCCGACTTAACCCCATGCGATTTCTTTCTGTGGGGTTATGTGAAAGATTCAGTGTTTAAACCTCCTCTACGAAGAAACGTGCCAGAACTGCGAGCTCGCATCAACGATGCTTTCGAACTCATTGATGGGGACATGCTGCGCCGAGTGTGGGAGGAACTTGATTATCGGCTTGATGTCTGCCGAATCACTAAAGGGGCACATATCGAACATTTGTGAATGCCTAAAAAAACTTTTTGAGTTTTTGTATGTGTGTGCAAAGCATTGTGAAAATATCTCAAATAATAAAGTTATTGTAGAGCTGTGAAATCGCTTCAATCATTTGTAATAACCCTGTAGGCTTTGTCGATCGCTGCGCCGTGTTATGCCTGGTTACATTTATCTGTATTTGAATACACATGCCTATAACAGTTTTCTTGGCTTTTTCAGTCTATTTTGCTGTATGTGGTCGGTTTTCAGGTTTTCATACCGAGCCAGGTGGCACAGTGGTTAGCACAATGGATTTGCATTCGGGAGAACGACGGTTCAAACCCGCGTTCGGCCATCTTGATCTAGGTTTTCCGTGATTTCCCTAAATCGCTCCAAGCAAATGCCAGGATGGATCTTTTGAAAGGGCACGACTGACTTGCTTCCCCTTCTTCCCCTAAACCTATGGAACCGATAACTTCGCTGTTTGGTCCCCTCCCCCCAAATCAACCGACCAACCCACCGGTATTTCCTTCTCACAGCGCTCACCCAGAGAGCTTTCGGCTTTGAACTGATAATAAATCTGAAGTCATATGACAGAAATAAAAGCGCAACTTTAAAAGTAAACAGCGCAACCAAAACTCGTGGATAGAAAGGGAAATACCGCTTTAACGAGTTCACTTAGGAATGAAATGTGATTCCTTTACTCTTCAGACTACAAAATGATAGGTACACCCGTAAATGGAGCAAGTTGGCATTTTTTATCAAAACACTTCCACCAGGAGCTAATTTTTGGGCAAATAACGTGGCGGACGTCGACTTCAAGTTTATGACGTCACGACATCTCCTCTTAGACCTCCATGTTACTGCCGGTAGTTTCAGAAGTTCGGCTCCTCACACACTGTCGTCTCTTGCGAACGCCAGGCAGTTGTCGCTTGCCCAAGACCTAATAAGCCGAGAACTGCTTCGTAATAAAAAATATATTAGTGTAACAAAGCGCAGTTCATTTGTTCCTCAATCAGAAAGAAACTTGAAACTTAATTTTCACTGTGAAAACAGAGTTCCTTTGTGGCAGATAAAGCAGCAGATAGGAATTTCCCCTAAGAAGAGACGTATCTACAAAAATAAATACACTACTGGCCATTAAAATTGCTGCACCACGAAGATCACGTGCTACACCGACAGGAAGAAGATGCTGTGATATGCAAATGATTCGCTTTTCAGAACATTCAAACAAGGTTGGCGCTGGTGGCGACACCTACAACGCGCTGACATGAGGAAATGGAATCGGTGGGTTCAGGAGGGTAATACGGAACGCCGTGCTGGATCCCAACGGCCTCGCATCTCTAGCAGTCGAGATGACAGGCATCGTATCCACATGGCTGTAACGGATAGTGCAGCCACGTCACGATTCCTGAGTCAACAGATGGGGACGTTTGCAAGACAACAACCATCTGCACGAACAGTTCAACGACGTTTGCAGCAGCATGGACTATCAGATCGGAGACCATGGCTGGCGTTACCCTTGACGCTGCATCACAGACAGGAACGCCTGCGATGGTGTACTCAACGACGATCCTAGGTGCACAAATAGCAAAACGTCATTTTTTCGGATGAAACCAGATTCTGTTTACAGCATCATGATGGTCGGATCCTTGTTTGGCGACACAGCGGTGAACGCACATTGGAAGCGTGTATTCGTCATCGCCATACTGGCGTGTCACCCGGCGTGATGGTATGGGGTGAGATTGGTTACACGTCTCGGTCACCTCTTGTTCACAGTGACGGCACTTTGAATAGTGGACGTTACATTTCAGATGTGTTACGACGCGTGGCTCTACCCTTCATTCGATCCCTGCGAAACACTACATTTCAGCAGGATAATGCACGACCGCATGTTGCAGGTCCTATACGGGCCTTTCTGGATACAGAAAATGTTCGACTGCTGTCCTGGCCAGCACATTCTACAGATCTCTCACCAATTGAAAACGTCTGGTCAATGGTGGCCGAGCAACTGGCTAGTCACTACTCTTGATGAACTGTGGTATCGTGCTGAAGCTGCATGGGCAGCTGTACCTGTACACGCCATCCAAGCTCTGTTTGACTCAATGCCCAGGCGTATCAAGGCCGTTATTACGCCCAAAGGTGGTTGTTCTGGGTACTAATTTCTCAGGATCTATGCACCCAAATTGCGTGAAAATGTAATCACATGTCAGTTCTAGTATAATATATTTGTCCAATGAATACCTATTTATCATCTCCATTTCTTCTTGGTGTAACAATTTTGATGTCTCAATACGCAGGTCACTATCCTTGATGAGCCACGCGGGATTAGCCGAGCGGTCTAGGGCGCTGCAGTCATGGACTGTGTGGCTGGTCCCGGCAGAGTTTCGAGTCCTCCCTCTGGCATGGGTGTGTGTGTGTTTGTCCTTAGCATAATTTAGGTTAAGTAGTGTGTAAGCTTAGGGACTGAAGACCTTAGTAGTTAAGTCCCATAACATTTCACACACATTCGAACACACACTCTTGATGAACTGGTTTCGTTTTGAAGCTGCACGTTCAGCTGTACCTGTACACGCCATCCAAGCTCTGTTTGACTCAATGGCCAGGCGTATCAAGGCCGTTATTCGGCCCGAGGTCGTTGTTCTGAGTACTGATTTCTCAGGATCTATGCACCCAAAATGCGTGAAAATGTAATCACATGTCAATTCTAGTATAATATGTTTGTCCAGTCACATCAACTCATTTACAGTAGATCCAAACACAAACGAGCCGATAATACTTCCAGCACTGCTGCCGGACGCGCGATTAATCGAGACAATGAAAACCCGCATAATGCTTCCGATATGAATATGCAGATTAGCCGCGCGGGCCTAATAAAGCGGAATTTCCATGTTGGCGCCGAGTTTATAAGCGGTGCACTCCGCCGGCGCACGGAGCACTTTCTTAATCGAATTAGTCGCATAATGGCCGCTCGCCGGCGGCAGGAGGCGAAGCGCGTCGAGTCGAGTCGTTTCGGCCGTCGGCGCCGCAGCCGACCTCGGGAGCAGGACTACTGATCCGTCCGGCGGCGGAATAATATTTCAATAAATAGGGCGGCCCCGAAACAAGCGGTAAATCATGGGGCGCGCGCCCTCTTGTGTACACGGCCTGCCGGCGCCTCTTTAAATTGCATGAGGGAATAATTCGGACATATATCTGGCGGCGGCCACTCGCGTTTAATGGGCGTTTCACCGGCGGCGCAGAAGGAAAAAGCCCCCGGCCTAATTTTCTGATTCCCTTCCGCTTTTCCCAGCTCTTCCACCCTTCCCTAGCCCGCTCTCACTTCTCCCTTACCCCCCTCCCCCTTTCCACCTACTTCCTCCCCCAACAGCACACTCACGGCCTCAAGCCGCCTCTTGCGTGAAGTTAGCGGGCCTTCACAGGTTCAGCGACGATAGCTGGGGGCAAAAAAACCGAGAAGCAGTTTTGCAGCTGTGGAGGAAATCGGCGCAGTTACGTGTGAGCTAAGACGAGTAAAAACCTTCCTCCCGCTTCTGCCTCTCCCTCGCCGTTCCTGCCACCTTCTGGAAACTGAAAGACCCACCACCCTCTGGTAAATGAGAGTGGTTCTTGGCGAATTACCGTGTGAGTGGAAGAGGCAATTTCATAGCAAACATGGTACACGTAGACAGGGAGTCCACCCTAACTGTTAGGGACGGATTTTATGTATGTCACAGAGCCGATTAGTGCACCAATCTCGGAAGATGAACGGAACACAGTCGTAATGTTAAAACTCCTTATGATTTTTCTCGTCTTAAACTCTATGCCTTCCAGCATAAGGAATAAAGGCCACCAATCAATGCTCCTCCCAACACGTCTCCGCAGATGGTCCAAACTCCATAGTCAGAGAATCTGCTCCCATTTCCCTTAAAAAAGAGCCATCAAGAACGTAGGCTTCCGCGG
This sequence comes from Schistocerca serialis cubense, assembly GCF_023864345.2. Classification (NCBI taxonomy): domain Eukaryota; kingdom Metazoa; phylum Arthropoda; class Insecta; order Orthoptera; family Acrididae; genus Schistocerca; species Schistocerca serialis. The sequence continues at coordinate 1,229,573,418 of NC_064638.1, read as the reverse complement.
CCGGTGTCATAGTGAATAAAATTCTTCTGGGTATTATGCCGCGTCATTGCTAAAAATCGTTCAGATGGCTCTGACCACTATACAACTTAACTTCTGAGGTCATCAATCGCCTAGAACTTAGAACTAATTAAACCTAACCAACCTAAGAACATCACACACATCCATGCCCGAGGCAGGATTCGAACCTGTGACCGTAGCGGTCGCTCGGTTCCAGACTGTAGCGCCTAGAACCGCACGGCCACTCCAGCCGGCGGTCCATTTTAAGAGGGGTAATGCATCACGAAGCAAATTTGGAAACTGCTATATGTTAAAACAAAAATGTATACAGGGTGGTCCATTGATAGTGACCGGGCCAAATACCTCACGAAATAAGCGTCAAACGAAAAAACTACAAAGAACGACACTTGTCTAGCTTGAAGGGGGAAACCAGATGGCGCTATGGTTGGCCCGCTAGATGGCGCTGCCATAGGTCAAACGCATATCAACTGCGTTTTTTTTTTAAAGTAGGAACCCTCATTTTTTATTACAAATTCGTGTAGTACGTAAAGAAATATGAATGTTTTAGTTGGAACACTTTTATTGCTTTGTGATAGACCACTCTGTAATAGTCACAAACTAATACGTACGTGGTATTACGTAACATTCCGCCAGTGCGGACGGTATTTGCTTCGTGATACAATACCCGTGTTCAAATGGACCGTTTACCAATTGCGGAAAAGCTCGATATCGTGTTGGTGTATGGCTATTGTGATCAAAATGCCCAACGGGCGTGTGCTATGTATGCTGCTCGGTATCCTAGACGACATCATCCAAGTGTCCGGAACGTTCGCCTGATAGTTACGTTTTTTAAGGAAACACCAAGTGTTCAGCCACATGTGAAACGTCAACCACAAACTGCAACAAATGATGATGCCCAAGTAGGTGTTGTAGCTGCAGTCGCGGCTAATCCGCACATTAGCACCAGACAAATTGCGCGAGAATCGGGAATCTCAAAAACGTTGGTGTTGAGAATGCTAATCAACATCGATTACACCCGTACCATATTTCTATGTATCAGGAATTGCATGGCGTAGACTTTGAACGTCCTGTACAGTTCTGCCATTGGGCACGTGAGAAATTACGGGACGGTGACAGATTTTTTGCACGCGTTCTATTTAGTGACGAAGCATCATTCACCAACAGCGGTAAGGTAAACAGGCATAATATGCACTAATGGGCAACGGAAAATCCACGATGGCTGCGAGAAATGGAACATCAGCGACCTTGGTGGGTTAATGTATGGTGCGGCATTATGGGAGGAAGGACAATTGGCCCCCAATTTATCGATGGCAATCTAAATGGTGCAATGTATGCTGATTTCCTACGTAATTTTCTACCGATGTTACTACAAGATGTTCATGACAGGTGGATTGGTCGTCGAAGCACCATACCACGGCCCGCACGTTCACCGGATCTGACGTTCCCATATTTCTTTCTGTGGGGAAAGTTGAAGGATATTTGCTATCGTGATCCACCGACAACGCCTGACAACATGCGTCAGCACATTGTCAGTGCATGTGCGAACATTACGGAAGGCGAACTACTCGCTGTTGAGACGACTGTCGTTACACGTATTGCCAAATGCATTGAGGTTGACGGACATCATTTTGAGTGTTTATTGCATTAATGTGGTATTTACAGGTAATCACGCTGTAACAGCATGCGTTTTCAGAAATGATAAGTTCACAAAGGTACATGTATCACATTGGAACAACCGAAGTAAAATATTCAAATGTACCTACGTTCTGTATTTTAATTTAAGAAACGTAGCTGTTACGAACTGTTCGTCTAAAATTGTGAGCCATATGTTTGTGACTAAAACAGCTCCATCTATCACAAAGCGAAAAAAGTGGTCCAACTAAAACATTCATATTTCTTTACGTACTACACGAATATGTAAAAAAAATGGGGGTTCCTATTTAAAACAACGCAGTTGATATCCGTTTGACCTATGGCAACGCCATCTAGTGGGCCAACCATAGCGCCATCTGGTTTCCCCCTTCAAGCTAGACAAGTGTCGTTCTTTGCAGTTTTTTCGTTTGACGCCTATTTCGTGAGATATTTGCCCGGTCACGATCAGTGGGCCACCCTGTATACATTCTAGTTTTAACTTATAGCAGTTTCCAAATTTCTCAGCAGACCTTTGAAGAGTAAAGTAACAAGGAAACTAAGAAGGGATCGTAATTCTAGAAACTTACGAGTTATGTTTAAACTGTAATACATTTTCTGTGCGCTGAGCAAGATGTTGATGTGTAGACAAAGAAACCAACGAGTATGTTTTATTTTTAATAAGGCTACAAGAGCGCTCTACATGCTACCACATCCAGACAGTAAGATCTCGAATTTATTAATAATTAAACGAGTTAACTCCTTCATTTAGCATGGCAGACGAATGTAGGCGTCTTGCTGAGAGAACTATTACCACACACAACGTTATTAATGTCTATGCACGTCAGCTTATCTAATGAGGACGTCATGTACAAATGAACAGTCGTAGATGAAAATGATAGAGACAATAAGACAAAGGCAAGAACGCGAGAAGTAAACAGTAGTACACCTTCCGCTGTAAATTTTGAGCTCTTTATTAAGTTAAGCAAAGAGTTCAAAATTTTTGGCTGAAAGCTTACCGCTGGCCAGCCCGCGTCCCAACCACCATCTTATGCAACACGGACATAAAAAAAGCGAAACGGGAAAACCAGAGCTGTTACACCAGTATAGGCCTGAAATTCATATAGGTGTTTCTCTTGTCTCCCAGATCTTTCCTACAGACTGTGTCTATCTTTCCTTAGTCCTGTATGCTTTTACAGTCTTGAATTTCTTGTCCAGCCAGTCCTATTTTATCATTTTACACTGTCTGTCAGTTTCTTTTGTCTATTTCATTTAGCATCTTTCATTTGTTACATTTTTATATCTTCTCCTTTTGTCAGTTCGATTCACTGTCCAAGATGCTACTCCAGGCGGGTGTAAAAATGAATGTGCGCAACGGAAAATGATAAACGCTAAAATGATGATATGGCCCTGTCTAATTACCCCCTGAAGCAGGTCTTAGCATATCTTAATGCTCTTTTTTACATAAAATTACAATCTAAACATAAATGAATGATGAAGACAATTAATACGACTAAATGATGAACGCTGTTGTTCAATATATATTTATTACAGATTAAAATCAATCCTTTAAGTACAATTGTATATATTTACTAACTAAAATAATTTATCAATTGCCCAACTCTGCCCTTATTATGACTTCGCGGTCTAATATCACTAGCGCGAAATGACTGACATGATCTACGTACCAAACACTAGAAGACACTACTTTCAAAGATGATTTACGGTGGTGTGGAACCTCAATGGAAATACATTAACGTGATCACTGCTGTTTAGCTTTATAGTCCTAATAAGCCGAAACAATTTGCGATATCACCGTTTGTATTGCATCCGGTACATCGAAGTGATGGTTCTCGTACTCGTCTGCGACGATGGAAAAACTACAGCCATAAATGAACTCTTTCAAACACTAGGATAGCAGAAGGAGGTCCTCTAACTAGTATACTCTAATACTGGTGCCGGTGCTTCGTGGTTATCTTGAATTCTGTTTGAACGACAGAAAACTGCAATTACCAAAACAGTATCGGATGAGAGTTTTGTAAACCATTGATGCCACAAACTGCAGGGTTTGTCCGTTCCGTGTAACGTAGAATCGACATTGTTCTATGTCCAAAAAATGGGTCCCTATCAAGCAAGTCTTCACTTGCACTATCCATAATGCCCAACCACAATAGTCCTCAGACACAACTACTGCTAAATTTCATTCACACCAAAGCCCACAGACAACAGATATCAGTATTAGTTAAAGAATAATGCAGCATGTATATTTTCGTCGAATCGGAGTGTAGCTGTAAGATAGTATTATCCAGACAACAACAAAGATCACGAGCTGCGCTAAAATGTGTCATCATACAGCAATAGTGATGCTGAAGGTCTTAGCAGGATTATTGTGCAGGGAATAAAAAGGTAAAAATTTTAATTGTTGAATGCTCTCGCGCTACGTCCTCAGAAATCCTAATAGAATTTCATGTCAATAAAATATTCTCCGGTTTCAAACCGTGTCAAGTGGTTAACTGCCCACCAACATTCGGCAGCGATCTCCTTCGCCATTGTGAAGTGGTTGACTGTGGTCTCAATTTCTCTTTTCTTTTTTTAGTGTCGATGTCGCATTATATGCAGATAGATGTGGTGTGCTTCTACAGACGACTAACCGATTAATATTTCAGAAAAACTGGATGATTAATTCAAGAGAAAGAGCTTCACAAATTAAGCAAGTCAATAACGTGTTCTTCCACCTCTGGCGCTTATGCAAGCAGTTATTCGGCTTACCATTGATTGATACAGTTGTTGGGTGTCCTCCTGAGGGGTACCATGCCGAATTCTGTCCAGTTGCGAGTTAGATCATCAAAATCATAAGGTGGTCGAAGGACCTGCCAATAATGCTCCACAGTTCGCAATTGGTGTGATATCCGGCGAACTTGCTGATCAAGGTCAGATTTGACAAGAACGAAGACAAGCAGTGAAACTGTGGGCGTGTGTGGGCGGGTATCATATTGCTGAAATACGGGGTGTCCAAAAAGTCTGTCGGCAGTGCCGTATGATTGTTCGCCTGCCTGGATTACTTTCCCCTCCCAACATTCCACTGTTACGTTTATCTCAGCCAGCGTCAGCAGTATCGTTGGTGTGTGTCGTTACGGATTGACGCGAACGTTTAAGTTTAGTTCCGTTGTTTGTTTGTTTTGTTTTTGTCACTGTTAAAATGCTAACCATTGAAGAACGTGCGTGAAGTTGAGAGGCACCCACATGCCTTGCTCATACTGTGGCATCAAGCAGTCAGGCCTGCAAGATGAGTGGTCTGCCAAGCGAGTGGATTCATTCTTATTTATCGAGTAACGTGAACTCTCGTACTCACAATTAAGTTCAAGTTATCCTCCTATATGAATAATACGCAACGGAAACATACATCTGACTATCAGTAATTTACAGAACTCTGACTGTTCACTACGCACTGGCAATACCACATTTTCCTTTTTTTTATTTTATTTAACGGCTTTTATCAACACGTGGCCAACGCACTGAATATGAGTGGCGCACACATTATAAATTCTTGATATCATGACAACATACAATCCGAAGGAAAAGGCCACCAATCTTTTTCTTTTCACTATCTTATTTATTCCGATAAATTCTATAACCTAAACACACAAATTCTATAACCTACAACAATAACACATGAGAAATTCCGCCCAGTGGGCATGGCTTTACATTGGTGATTCTCTATCTTATGGTCTCGTAATTATTTAACGCTACCGTGCACTTTCTGGATAGGATGGTGGATCTTTTATTATATCTCACACTTCGACTCTCACAATCATCATCACGAAACTTTCCATCAGACCGAGCGGTACAAAAGGAACACGCATAACCCACTACCTCTGAAACTACCTTGCTACTCTCCCAAGCAAACCACACATACTTAAATTACATGACATACACCACACTACAACATGAAATACTACACAGGGAATAGTCACAACATTATCCCTTTCAGCTTTCCCACTTCAATTAATATTTATCCCAGTTTCACACGAAACTGCCCCACTTCGTAATTCTACTTTCCTACTATGAACTCTGGAGATATATGCACGTCTTCCTGTGCAATGCAAGCCAAGTGGCGTTGCTGGATAGACGTCTGACTCACCTTGTTTCTCTCTCAGAGTATTATAGTTTGAATCAAGCGTCACACGGAAATATATCACGCAAAGTAATATTAAGAACATATTCATCACACACACGAGTCCTCAACTGATACCATGGACGAGTGCTTCTCATTATCCTTTGTCTCATACACAGATTGAGACTCACACAGTACTCACCACGTGGAAGTACTCGCCTCTAATTTCAAGTCCTGCACACGCTATTTCTTAAATATTTCAACTTATAGTACACACGCTAGTAATTCAGCTTAACTTAAGCACACGGAAGTATTTCAACTTATTGCTACACGTGGTTTCATTGTGACCGTTGGTCACTTCCGAAGATTACTACGATCCCATTAATATTATCTGCCTGACATTTAATTCTCCCCACAAAAGTTCCTGAAATAGAGAAATTATTATTTCAAACTACTCTTAAATATTCCACATGCATACCATGTCTCCACTCTTTTGTCTTTACGGAGCACACTTAAGACAGATCTTAACAGCACAAGATCCAGCGGCAGAGTTCTGAAACATGGCCATTCTTCAGGTCCTCTCGCACCTCTGCTGAAGTGGGGGAGCACCTTGCTACCGTATTGGTGAGCCACATTTCAGGCCCTCAAAGCTGAGGTAAATTTCATCTCTTTGGTCCCACCAAAGGTGGCCAAAGGATCGTCTCAAAGATGATCATATATTCACATTCACTATCTGCGGTTAGCAGACGACCATACATTCATTCATTTCACAGATCTCACCAAACTGGGTGTAGGGATTTATTTTGTGGGAGTGCACATGTGATCAATTAAATAAATAAATTGTCATTCTTTCCCACACTGGTATCCGGCTTCGCTGTATTAATTGAAATTGAGTTATTATTAGAAAAAATATGTTGTTCTGACAAAAATAATGAAGTATGTTGTACCTATTTTCAACGTCAGGCGGTACTGTATCCTTTCAAAGTGATCGTCCTAGCGTTTTGTCTGAGGATAAACTACTCGATATATCCGATAAAATGTCCATGAGTCCGAACAAGTCAGTAAGAAAACTTGCCCAGGAAATCGATGTTAGTGTCGGAACGGCCCACACAGCTGTAAGGATAAAATTAGAACTTTTCCCAACGAAAGTGACAACCGTGCAAGAACTGAAAAATACTGATCATGGCAGGAGACTGCATTATTGTCAATGGTTCAAAAAATTCGTTCAACAAAGTGGAAGGAATATTCTTAATGAAACGTTTTTCACTGATGAGGCGTTGGTTTCGTTTATTCGGGTACACGAACCCGCAAAATTATCGTATGTGGAGTACTGCAAATCCACTGTCTATTCATGAGGAACGACTTCATTCTGTGAAAATAGGAGTTTGGATTGCAATTTCTACAAGTCGGATTGTGGTTCCCATATATTTCAACGAAACAGTAAACGCACAACGATACTGCAGTGATATTCTGTACCCATTCATAGGAGAACTTGTGTTCAGTGAAATACTGAACGGTTATTCTCAACAAGATGGTGCAACCGCCCATACAGCTCGCGTTTCAATGTCACTGCTCGCTGATGTTTTTGTTGATCGCATAATTTCACAGGGCTTTGGCCTCTATCATCACCTGACTTAACACCACCTGCCTTTATCTTCTGGCGTGCAGCGAAAGCAACTGTCTATAAAAACCGTCCGAAATCCATCGATGAACTGAAAACTGCAATATCCACTTTCACTTCTTCTGTTACAGAAGAAATGTAGAAGCTTGTGTTAGGAAACATGATTAGACGAATTGAATTGTGTATTCAACAACAGGGGGGGGGGGGGGGGGACACTTTCAGTATTTAATGTGAAAATTTGTAAGTAAAAATGAATATTCAATAAATTAATAACTTGTATTTCAATAAGTTTCAGTTCGGTGTATTCACTGCAGCATAAGGCACGCGCGGCTAACGATCATACGGCACTGCGGAGAGACTAATTGAACACCCCGCATAAGCCGAGGATGGTAACAAAACGGGCCGTAGAATATCGTCGACCGTACCGCTGTGCTGTAACAGTGCTTTGAAATGAAATGGCGCTCCGGAGTACCACTGTTGTCAGTCCATATGGTATCACGGTATCTCATTGCTGTCCAGGGCGTCTCCAGACATGTCTTCGCTGATCATCTGGGTTCAGTCCGAAGCGAGCCTATCCCACTCAGTGAGATTCCGGACCGAATATCCCCGACACCATTGCAGACGGTCTTTTTTGGGTACAGAGATCAATGGCACAGAGGGCACCGTGTTCTCAGCCTGCCTATTAATGGTCCTCTTGCTCACTGAAGCGCCAGTCCCACTTCGGATCGACGATAGTGGTTGAGCCTGTAACAACAACAACGCTGTACTATTGTACATATAATAATTTTTTCTTCTGAATTTCGATAGATTGGTGTAATCGATGTTCTGATTTCATTTCTTTTTCTTTTCTTGCCATTGTGTTAAAGAAACTATAAACAACTTTCGATGTGAATCTAAATGTTAATGTCAAATTTCAAGCAATATTGTAATAGAATTGAAGTGTAAGAAACGTTGGAACTATTGTAAGATGTCAAAGTTGTAATTGTGCGCCTGGTCCATACGTAGGCAATGTATTAGGATATGTAGAATGCAAAACCTTTGGTGAATACCCTGCCTGTAGGGGAGCGGTAAAAGGTGGATGGCAGGCGAGCGCGGGAAAATGCACACGGGCGCTGCACGGCATAACGGGCTCAGCAGTAGTAGTCGGAGTTGGGCATCGGTCTGAGAAACACGTTCTGGATCGAGGAGGCTCTCCTGGAGAACGTGGTTTCGTTGAGCCTCGGATGTGCCGTTTCCGACGCCTATACAGCATGGCAATATTCCATAGGCACTAAACGGAAAAGTATTGCGACGCTAAGAAGAAGCAAAGTGCCGATACATCAAGAGCCATTGCTGTGATTGTATGTGTGCTCTGTGCCTCGCCATCTCGCCGCCCGCCAACCGCCGCATCGATACGAACAGGTTGAAACTTTTAGTACTGTATTCGTGTGGACCAGTGTTACTTTGTTCCTTACTGTTCAATAACAACTTAAATTTTACCAGAACTGTCCTATCATTTAATTATCCTCATAACTAACCTAGACAGGGTCCTTTCCACATGTTGTGCAATCCGAGTGTCCCGAGATGAAGAATTAAAATTTATGTTAATAATAATTACCTGCAGACCTAGCTATGTTGGAATGATGTTTAGAGAACTTTGTTGTTAATGAAATAATAGACGAATAATGTAGGTCTGACAAAGTTGGAAGATAATTTTGAAATTGATTTAGTAATGAAGTTTAATTAATTTGAGACAAAAATAATGGTAGTTAAATGAGCAGGAAATATGATAAAAAGAGTAGTAATTCATATATTAGAAATCATGAAGGCTTAATGCTTTCAATAGTTAATAGTTTCAACACAGTGATCATAACAGTTTCAGGGCCCCCCCCCCCTTTTTTTTTTATTCATTTGAATTCTGAAGTGTTCTAAACTGATTAGAACAGTAAAGTTAAAGCCAATATAAAATCCAAAATTTATGAGTGTTTTACATTTATCAAAATTTACATTGTGTGTGTGTTTCGAAAGTGCTATTTCTAGGGTAACCTATGCCCGATTTTAATCAGATCAATGGACAGTACGAAGTTTTGTAGTAAACATTATAGTGTAATGTTATGTATTTATTGTTTATCCATATTGGTACTGAAAGTGAGATTATCAGTTCAGTAGATTTTCTGGTTCTAACATTTACCATATTATGCAGTATTATTGCGTGTTGTTTGGCATAAACGTACATCAACTTGTAGAGGGAAGAAACTTAGTTAATGCCTAATTAGGCTGGCCACCGTTTTATTAACAATTTGGTAGCATCTTCTGTGTTGTTTCTTGTCCGTCCTGACGTGTAGTTTCATTTCGTACTTGCGTGACGTATCATTGTTATTACTGAGTGGGTGTAAGTCTGATTTGCCTCCATTCAGGTACACGCGGTCAAGATCTATACAAAAATCCTTTCTCTTAAGGCGAAGCCCGTCAACTTACCATAGTACAGTCTTTAATGAGTATCGTGCGCCCGAGCGTAGTGTTACAAGCCGTGGCAAAAATTGCTGTTTTGAAGAGCGCGCCGCAGCGCGTAGTGTGAAGCAGTCGCCCTCCGTTTCTGGCGGTGGAGCCGCTATGGCAATCGCAGCTTTGGTGTCTCCCTCTGGTGGGAAAGGGGAAAGGTTGCCTGTTTACGTGCATTTAAGGGGCGCAATGAGCTCGCCAGTCGGTCAGTCTGGGTCAGTCTCTCGTCCCCAGCTAGCTACCCTGTCTCTCGTCCGCACTTGTTAGGCAGTTGGTGTCTGTCTGTCGTTCGGAGTGCTAGTATGTCTGTCGTTCGGATCAACCTTTAAAGCTGGCAAAATGAGAGCCTTTCCACATTGGCAGTAAGAGAACTCAGCGAGTGGTCGCCCAGTCGGGGCTTCGTTCCTGCGTCTGAGTCTGCGCGTTAGGCCGCCAGTCTGCTCGAGTTTTTTCAGGGAATGGTCAGTGGCGGTTGGATCGATCGGTTGGTCGGTCGCGCACTGAGATACAAGATGACTTGTCCGTCCTGAGCGTCGGCGCATGTGAGGTCGCCACGTGAGTCCAATGGGCCGCGGCGTATAGCGAGGGGTAGTGACTTCGCGGCCGACGTGAGAGCAACAGGAGTCAACCCACGACATCAGTCTGGCCGGAGCGAGCTGCGACGCTGTGAGACGGGAGATCGGCGCGCCTTCCTGCGTCCGTTAAAGCGGTTGGCAGTGGACGGTTCGGGAGAGCGATTTGGGGGTGCTGCGCCAGGTCTTCTCGAGAAATCGCAGTTTATTAGAAGTTAAGTGATTGGTGATATGTTCTTTGATTTACTCTTGTTAAATTCTACTTATTTTCTTGGTGAGGTCAAGAGCCGTTTTGCTTTGGGGTCGTCCCACCATTCTTCTTTGTTTGCCCCCCCCCCCCCCCCCCCGAAGAAAGGTGGTTCTTTACAAATCGGGTGGTCCGTTTGTCGCTTGTGGAGTAGGGGCGGGTTAGAGCAACCTACGGTTCGGGTTGTTCGGTAATGTCCCTATCAGTCTGCCGTACGTTAGTAGCTGCCTCTGTCATGTTTTTCGGATTTGCTGTGTTAACGAAGTTATTGCTTGGAGTGTAACGGCCAAATACCTGAAATATGTTTTGATCTTTGGAACTTTGATATTATTGCCTATTATCTTGAGAGGCGGTATCTGTGTACTGTAGAGCATCTTAACCATTGTTTGGCCAACCTTGTAGAATTTTCTATAAGATTGCATTTCATGGGCTTTTATTTAAATGATCATTTTAGTATATAAAGTTGCCACCCTTTCACCGTAAGACTTTTCTTAGAAGTTAAAATCAAGTTGCACTTTCGGTGGGAAGGTTAATATTTTAATTGCTAGTGTTTTGTACCACTGTGTACTTGTTTGTTTGTGTAAAATGTTAAAACTCTTAGTTTAAAGTTATCTGGTGTGTTGCAGATTTGCAGCAGTGTAGTCTTTCAGAGGCTGTTGTGAGTGGTCGTAATTATGGCCTTGTCAAAAATAGAGTGGCAAGGGTATCTGCCCGAAAGCCCATACAGTCAAAACTTGTTTCTTTCTTCCTCTGAATAAATTGTAACTTTGATATTTAGAGGGTGCTTTCTGATTATAATTTTAAATCTGTTTCTTTTAAAAAATGCTTTTAGGCACTATTAAAGTGAATAAATTTCCCATTTGTTAAAAGGAATTTGGTTATGATTTCATCAGTTACTCACCGGAAGCTACTTCCATGCTTACATAGAGTGATTAAATGTGTTAATGTTCTTGATGAATCGTTAGTAAATAAAATAAATTCTTAAGAATATTCTTTGAAAATAAATCACGGTTTAGTGGTGAACCAGGGGGCTGTGGGTACCACTCTGATGACTGGTTGTTCCTTAAGCCCTGTCGTGTCCCTAGGTCGACCGCTTCCTTCTCGGCGCTGTGTTCACCCTTTCCCGCCAACATCGTCGGACAGCAGCATCACTCCTACTCAAATGTCGAGCGGTTCGCCAGGTTCTCCAGCCGCCTTATTTGTGCCCAAATACACCTCCTCCCTCAAATGCTGACAAAAAAAAAAAAAAAAAAAAAATGGTTCAAATGGCTCTGAGCACTGTGGGACTTAACATCTGAGGTCATCAGTCCCCTAGAACTTAGAGCTACTTAAACCTAACTAACCTAAGGACATCACACACACACATGCCCGAGGCAGGATTCGAACCTGCGACCGTAGCGGTCACGCGGTTCCAGACTGAAGCGCCTAGAACCGCACGGCCACACCGGCCGGCAAATGCTGACATCTGCTTACACGCGTCTGTCTGAGAGGCATAGCTACTGTCGAACTGACGGAACGAAGATTCGCAAAGACATTATGCCTCGGTATCGGCATGCCCCTGTTTACTATCGTTGCCACCTGCGTTGTGATACTGCTCTGCAGCGTCACACATTCATCTATCGACGCCAAAGTTTAGTTTTGCTTTTTCCGCACATACCGTCGATACTTGTATGAACATTATAAAAATGACTTTTTTTAAAATAATATCAATATTTATACGAGGCCTGTTGAGAAAGTAAGCTCCGATTGATTGCCAAATTGAAACCACAGTGAACATCAGAAATGTTTTACTTGTAACAATTAGCTACACCTTTCAGCTACTTCTCTACGCAGTCGCCGTTCTGACTTAGACTTTTGTCATAGCGTTGTACCAACTTTTCAATAGCCTCATCATAGAAGGCAGCCGCCGGTGCTTTCCGCCAATTCTCCACGCTGGCCTACACCTCGTTGTCTGTGTCAAAATGTTGTCTTCAAAGACAGCGGTTCATGTGACCAGAGATGAAACTCAGGGGGAGACAATTGCGGACTGTATTGTGGGTAATCTAACATTTCCATTTGAAAACGATGCAGGAGCATCTTCATTGCCCCTGCAGAATGCGGCTGAGAATTGTCGTGAAGACGAAACAGCACGACAGTTATGTAATGTTAGCTGCATAGCTTCAGGCGAAATTTCTCACCAGGCCCTCGTACTTGGCGGCAGACACTATTTTCTAGACATCTTTACGCACTCACTGCGAGCTCAGAAATGAGAAGAGCGACGTTATGCTAAGTGGGGTTATACTAGAGACACTACCCAACACATCTGTGCAAAGCTTTATCGGATTTTCATAGTCATTTCCATTTCGCGACCGATCGGAGCTTACTTTCTGAACGCCCCTCGTATATGTGTTTGAAGAGAGAGAGAGAGATTGATTTTTGATTGGGGTTTTTACTTTAAGTCGTAACTGGTACCTGAATTTTGGTTGCTGCCTCCTTGAATGATCAGCTTCTGCACCAGTTGTTGACGTATTGCAATTTGGAGGACGTTATTGTTCTTTAAGGTTCAAAATACGACTCTGTTAGTTACTTGGCCGTATTGCAGATAGCTTTGAGCCCAAGGTTTCGTAGCTTTTCATACAATTCTGCCGATTGATGGACGCCAACGACAATGAAGTTTTCCAAAAACAAGATACTTCTATTCTTCACTTCCAGAAAATTTGTATAGGCCTACATAAATGTTTGGCAACTCTTACACATACTTCACTCGGTTTTATCACTAAAATATCAATTTTCATTCGCCGGGCGGAGTGGCCGTGCGGTTCTAGGCGCTACAGTCTGGAGTCGAGCGACCGCTACGGTCGCAGGTTCGAATCCTGACTCGGGCATGGATGTGTATTATGTCCTTAGGTTAGTTAGGTTTAACTAGTTCTAAATTCTAGGCGACTGATGACCTCAGAAATTAAGTCGCTTAGTGCTGAGTGCCATTTGAACCATTTTCAGTTTTCATTAAATGTAACAATACGTTCTGAGCGACGGCCAAGCAACACGTCCTCTTTCCACAAGATACAGATTAACAGTATTTTTTTTTTTTTTTTTTTTTTGAGTCCATGGTCAAAGATTCTCTAATACTATCGTTGCGAGGATTGCGCGCTAAAGAGTTTCTTGCTGTCCAGCTGCGCTTCACTTCAAGTACTTTTTGAATCACATTTACATTTACGGTATTTACATACATTACTGAGCTTCTCAGAATAAAATCAGGCACAAATTAGTTAAAGCAGAAAGCAGTGAAGCACACATAACATTACAATATCAGTTTATCACCCATATGCATGACTCCTTGATGTAGCGTCTTTCGTTTTCCTTAGAGCGTACTTTTAATCAGATAGTGTAATTTGTTTGGTGAACTGAAGCAGATGTTGACACTATTAAATTAGATATTAACAACGCTGAGCTGTCGACTACGCAGCAGACAGGAGCAGGTAGCCCTTCGTGCAGATGTGCTCCAACAACAGTTCCGCGAGAGGAAGTAGCAGAAGTGACGCGGTGTGAGATCTTGGCAGCGCTCCCCGCCTCCCACACGCTAGGCAGCTCGGCAACTGCTCCCACCCCTTCCTCCCCCCCTCCCTCATTCCTCCCCCCACCCCTCCTGCCTGCCCCGGTAATAACCTCCCGAGTGGCCGACCGCCCCGACAAACGAGGCCGGCCGGCAGCCCGGCGTGTCTCCGCGCTGCGCCGCTGCCCCCTGCATTTGCCTTAATGACGTCCGCTTGCCGCCGACTCGCTTTTACAAGCACGGTTGACACGGACGCCGGCACGCTCCTCGCTCTCGTCGCTTCCTCCGCTCCTCCTTCGCTTATTCTTTCTCCCGCAGCACCGCCGTCTCCGCCACTGCGCTGCAACACTTGCTCCCTTCCGCAGCTCCACCTACGGTTCCACCGTTACCTAGACTGGAAGCTCTCAGTGGTGGCGCTTTGGAATATTGCACTTGGAGAATGCGTCTTTGCGTAATGTCATCTCTGTTTGCACGAATTTCCTTGTGGGGCTCAAAGGCTTTTAACCCTTTCAGACCTGGCGTCCAATATATTGGACACTGACTTTTATCCACTTTTTATAACACTAAACGATTTCATTTGGAATCGTTAGCGCTAGGATTTCACCCGTAACAAGTCCCGCCCACTCACCCCCGGTTTCCCCGTCTTTGTTCGGCGCGTGGGCATCGTTTCAGTTGACCCATGTGGTTTACCGCGTTCGACTGCACTCGCAGTGAGTATTAAATTAATATCTTGCTAGGTCTTAAATTTTGCCAGATAGTAAAAAGACACGCTACAAAAAACGTGCACAATTGGCCTCAGCTGTGCCAGGTACTTCCACAGCAAACATAAGAGAAAACAATTTAGCATTAAATTCTTTAAATACGAGAATTCAGTATTCAGACGAATAGGCTATGAAGAAACATACTTCTCTGTGAGAAAAAGCACCGAAAGCTAAAACTGGAAAAACCTACCCTCAAAGGATAATTTGCTAGAAGAAAGAGGAACCACGGTATACTTAACACTCGAGTTTCAGAACTCAGACAGTATACGCGAAAAAAGCACAAGTGTTCACTATACTTCCAGAGGGCATCAAAATTACTTTGTTATTGCTAGATCGATCCAGGCTGTTTTTGCGTGGTATTTAGTGAATAGGTTTGCTGAAAAGTTTTAGGGGTTGAAGAAGAGTTAGTACAGCATGAAGGACGTTTTACATCCCTGAAACACCGCAGCAATTATTTCCTCCATAACTGCTCTGTGACAAACATACACATCATTATTATTTTTCAAAAATGGTTTGAATGACACTTATGAAATTAGTAAATCTCTTGGTTAAAAATAGACAGGACAATTTTCTTCAGACGTATGCAACATTATACAGGACATTAATCACACACAAACAGCCACAATTCTTTATAACTTCGATTATAATGCGCGGGTATGGCATTGGAAGAATTTACAAGTTAAAATTGACCCATTACCCATGCAAATACTAACGAAATATCCAGAATGAGATTTTCACTCTGCAGCGGAGTGTGCGCTGATATGAAACTTCCTGGCAGATTAAAACTGTGTGCCCGACCGACACTCGAACTCGGGACTTTTGCCTTTCGCGGGCAAGTGCTCTACCATCTGAGCTACCGATGCACGACTCACGCCCGGTACTCACAGCTTTACTTCTGCCAGTATGTACCGGGCGTGAGTCGTGCATCGGTAGCTCAGATGGTAGAGCACTTGCCCGCGAAAGGCAAAAGTCCCGAGTTCGAGTGTCGGTCGGGCACACAGTTTTAATCTGCCAGGAAGTTTCACTAACGAAATATGTCATATAAGCAAATATCTTACTGCTTTCATTAGGCATTTCTGCTTTATGGCATTCTTATATTCTTTAGTTTTCGTGAGCTACTATGAGGGCCTATTAAACAAAACGACTTAGACTTATTTCTATATAACATTGATTTTAGACAACAGAGTTAGTCGACTGCATCTGGCTTTACTACCGACATGACAGATTCAAGACCATTGTTTTTGCATTGTATGTTTGCTCTGCTGTTTCCCTCAAATAAACTTATTTTAATAAGTGAATTAGTTAATGAAAATTTGTCCTTGTTGTTGTTGTTGTGGTCTTCAGTCCTGAGACTGGTTTGATGCAGCTCTCCATGCTACTCTATCCTGTGCAAGCTTCTTCATCTCCCAGTACCTACTGCAACCTACATCCTTCTGAATCTGCTTAGTGTATTCATCTCTTGGTCTCCCTCTACGATTTTTACCCTCCACGCTGCCCTCCAATACTAAATTGGTGATCCCTTGATGCCTCAGAACATGTCCTACCAACCGATCCCTTCTTCTGGTCAAGTTGTGCCACAAACGTCTCTTCTCCCCAATCCTGTTCAATACTTCCTCATTAGTTATGTGATCTACCCATCTAATCTTCAGCATTCTTCTGTAGCACCACATTACAAAAGCTTCTATTCTCTTCTTGTCCAAACTATTTATCGTCCATGTTTCACTTCCATACATGGCTACACTCCATACGAAATGACTTCCTGACACTTAAATCAATACTGGATGTTAACAAATTGCTCTTCTTGAGAAACGCTTTCCTTGCCTTGTCCTTATTGCCCTTATCAAGATGGCAGACCCCTTGCGAAATGCTCCACGTAAGTCATATTTACGTGTTAAATACTTCAATATACACATTTTCTCCCCCCCATGAACCATGGACCTTGCCGTTGGTGGGGAGACTTGCGTGCCTCAGCGATACAGATAGCCGTACCGTAGGTACAACCACAACGGAGGGGTATCTGTTGAGAGGCCAGACAAACGTGTGGTTCCTGAAGAGGGGCAGCAGCCTTTTCAGTAGTTGCAAGGGCAACAGTCTGGATGATTGACTGATCTGGCCTTGTAACAATAACCAAAACGGCCTTGCTGCGCTGGTACTCCGAACGGCTGAAAGCAAGGGGAAACTACAGCCGTAATTTTTCCCGAGGGCATGCAGCTTTATTGTATGATTAAATGATGATGGCGTCCTCTTGGGTAAAATATTCCGGAGGTAAAATAGTCCCCCATTCGGATCTCCGGGCGGGGACTACTCAAGAGGATGTCGTTATCAGGAGAAAGAAAACTGGCGTTCTACGGATCGGAGCGTGGAATGTCAGATCCCTTAATCGGGCAGGTAGGTTAGAAAATTTAAAAAGGGAAATGGAGAGGTTAAAGTTAGATATTGTGGGAATTAGTGAAGTTCGGTGGCAGGAGGAACAAGACTTCTGGTCAGGTGACTACAGGGTTATAAACACAAAGTCAAATAGGGGTAATGCAAGAGTAGGTTTAATAATGAATAGGAAAATAGGAATTCGGGTAAGCTACTACAAACAGCATAGTGAACGCATTATTGTGGCCAAGATAGATACGAAGCCCACACCTACTACAGTAGTACAAGTTTATATGCCAACTAGCTCTGCAGATGACAAAGAAATTGAAGAAATGTATGATGAAATAAAAGAAATTATTCAGATAGTGAAGGGAGACGAAAATTTAATAGTCATGGGTGACTGGAATTGGAGTGTAGGAAAAGGGAGAGAAGGAAACGTAGTAGGTGAATATGGATTGGGGCTAAGAAATGAAAGAGGAAGCCGCCTGATAGAATTTTGCACAGAGCACAACTTAATCATAGCTAACACTTGGTTTAAGAATCATGATAGAAGGTTGTATACATGGAAGAACCCTGGAGATACTAAAAGGTATCAGATAGATTATATAATGGTAAGACAGAGATTTAGGAACCAGGTTTTAAATTGTAAGACATTTCCAGGGGCAGATGTGGACTCTGACCACAATCTATTGGTTATGACCTGTAGATTAAAACTGAAGAAACTGCAAAAAGGTGGGAATTTAAGGAGATGGGACCTGGATAAACTGAAAGAACCAGAGGTTGTACAGAGTTTCAGGGAGAGCATAAGGGAACAATTGAAAGGAATGGGGGAAAGAAATACAGTAGAAGAAGAATGGGTAGCTCTGAGGGATGAAGTAGTGAAGGTAGCAGACGATCAAGTAGGTAAAAAGAAGAGAGTTAGTAGAAATCCTTGGGTAACAGAAGAAATATTGAATTTAATTGATGAAAGGAGAAAATATAAAAATCCAGTAAATGAAGCAGGCAAAAAGGAATACAAACGTCTCAAAAATGAGATCGACAGGAAGTGCAAAACGGCTAAGCAGGGATGGCTAGAGGACAAATGTAAGGATGTAGAGGCTTCTCTCACTAGGGGTAAGATAGATACTGCCTACAGGAAAATTAAAGAGACCTTTGGAGATAAGAGAACCACATGTATGAACATCAAGAGCTCAGATGGAAACCCAGTTCTAAGCAAAGAAGGGAAAGCAGAAAGGTGGAAGGAGTATATAGAGGGTCTATACAAGGGCGATGCACTTGAGGACAATATTATGGAAATGGAAGAGGATGTAGATGAAGATGAAATGGGAGATACGATACTGCGTGAAGAGTTTGACAGAGCACTGAAGGACCTGAGTCGAAACAAGGCCCCCGGAGTAGACAACATTCCATTGGAACTACTGACGGCCTTGGGAGAGCCAGTCCTAACAAAACTATACCATCTGGTGAGCAAGATGTATGAAACTGGCGAAATACCCTCAGACTTCAAGAAGAATATAATAATTCCAATCCCAAAGAAAGCAGGTGTTGACAGATGTGAAAATTACCGAACAATCAGTTTAATAAGCCACAGCTGCAAAGTACTAACACGAATTCTTTACAGACGAATGGAAAAACTAGCAGAAGCTGACCTCGGGGAAGATCAGTTTGGATTCCGTAGAAATACTGGAACACGTGAGGCAATACTGACCTTACGACTTATCTTAGAAGAAAGATTAAGGAAAGGCAAACCTACGTTTCTAGCATTTGTAGACTTAGAGAAAGCTTTTGACAATGTTGACTGGAATACTCTCTTTCAAATTCTAAAGGTGGCAGGGGTAAAATACAGGGAGCGAAAGGCTATTTACAACTTGTACAGAAACCAGATGGCAGTTATAAGAGTTGAGGGACATGAAAGGGAAGCAGTGGTTGGGAAGGGAGTAAGACAGGGTTGTAGCCTCTCCCCGATGTTATTCAATCTCTATATTGAGCAAGCAGTAAAGGAAACAAAAGAAAAATTTGGAGTAGGTATTAAAATCCATGGAGAAGAAATAAAAACTTTAAGTTTCGCCGATGACATTGTAATTCTGTCAGAGACAGCAAAGGACTTGGAAGAGCAGTTGAATGGAATGGATAGCGTCTTGAAAGGAGGATATAAGATGAACATCAACAAAAGCAAAACGAGGATAATGGAATGTAGTCGAGTTAAGTCGGGTGATGCTGAGGGTATTAGATTAGGAAATGAGACACTTAAAGCAGTAAAGGAGTTTTGCTATTTGGGGAGCAAAATAACTGATGATGGACGAAGTAGAGAGGATATAAAATGTAGACTGGCAATGGCAAGGAAAGCGTTTCTGAAGAAGAGAAATTTGTTAACATCGAGTATAGATTTAAGTGTCAGGAAGTTATTTCTGAAAGTATTTGTATGGAGTGTAGCCATGTATGGAAGTGAAACATGGACGGTAAATAGTTTGGACAAGAAGAGAATAGAAGCTTTTGAAATGTGGTGCTACAGAAGAATGCTGAAGATTAGATGGGTAGATCACATAACTAATGAGGAAGTATTGAATAGGATTGGGGAGAAGAGAAGTTTGTGGCACAACTTGACCAGAAGAAGGGATCGGTTGGTAGGACATGTTCTGAGGCATCAAGGGATCACCAATTTAGTATTTGAGGGCAGCGTGGAGGGTAAAAATCATAGGGGGAGACCAAGAGATGAATACACTAAGCAGATTCAGAAGGATGTAGGTTACAGTAGGTACTGGGAGATGAAGAAGCTTGCACAGGGTAGAGTAGCATGGAGAGCTGCATCAAACCAGTCTCAGGACTGAAGACCACAACAACAACAACACATTTTCTGGTGCTAAAATATACACTCCTGGAAATTGAAATAAGAACACCGTGAATTCATCGTCCCAGGAAGGGGAAACTTTATTGACATATTCCTGGGGTCAGATACATCACATGATCACACTGACAGAACCACAGGCACATAGACACAGGCAACAGAGCATTCACAATGTCGGCACTAGTACAGTGTATATCCACCTTTCGCAGCAATGCAGGCTGCTATTCTCCCATGCAGACGATCGTAGAGATGCTGGATGTAGTCCTGTGGAACGGCTTGCCATGCCATTTCCACCTGGCGCCTCAGTTGGGCCAGCGTTCGTACTGGACGTGCAGACCGCGTGAGACGACGCTTCATCCAGTCCGAAACATGCTCAATTGGGGACAGATCCGGAGATCTTGCTGGCCAGGGTAGTTGACTTACACCTTCTAGAGCACGTTGGGTGGCACGGGATACATGCGGACGTGCATTGTCCTGTTGGAACAGCAAGTTCCCTTGCCGGTCTAGGAATGGTAGAACGATGGGTTCGATGACGGTTTGGATGTACCGTGCTCTATTCAGTGTCCCCTCGACGATCACCAGTGGTGTACGGCCAGTGTAGGAGATCGCTCCCCACACCATGATGCCGGGTGTTGGCCCTGTGTGCCTCGGTCGTATGCAGTCCTGATTGTGGCGCTCACCTGCACGGCGCCAAACACGCATACGACCATCATTGGCACCAAGGCAGAAGCGACTCTCATCGCTGAAGACGACACGTCTCCATTCGTCCCTCCATTCACGCCTGTCGCGACACCACTGGAGGCGGGCTGCACGATGTTGGGGCGTGAGCGGAAGACGGCCTAACGGTGTGCGGGACCGTAGCCCAGCTTCATGGAGACGGTTGCGAATGGTCCTCGCCGATACCCCAGGAGCAACAGTGTCCCTAATTTGCTGGGAAGTGGCGGTGCGGTCCCCTACGGCACTGCGTAGGATCCTACGGTCTTGGCGTGCAACCGTGCGTCGCTGCGGTCCGGTCCCAGGTCGACGGGCACGTGCACCTTCCGCCGACCACTGGCGACAACATCGATGTACTGTGGAGACCTCACGCCCCACGCGTTGAGCAATTCGGCGATACGTCCACCCGGCCTCCCGCACGCCCACTATACGCCCTCGCTCAAAGTCCGTCAACTGCACATTCGGTTCACGTCCACGCTGTCGCGGCCAGTGTTAAAGACTGCGACGGAGCTCCGTATGCCACGGCAAACTGGCTGACACTGACGGCGGCGGTGCACAAATGCTGCGCAGCTAGCGCCATTCGACGGCCAACACCGCGGTTCCTGGTGTGTCCGCTGTGCCGTGCGTGTGATCATTGCCTGTACAGCCCTCTCGCAGTGTCCGGAGCAAGTATGGTGGGTCTGACACACCGGTGTCAATGTGTTCTTTTTTCCATTTCCAGGAGTGTATATTGGATAAGAGCAATCTGTAGAGATAGCGTTTAACATAAGAGATGCGAGATTATGAACATAATTCAGCTATTATGACACTGAATTAAGTCGTCCAAAATTCTGGACATCAGGATTCGACGGTAATTTTTTTTCCTAATAAGCTGCCGTGAAGGCATTGATGTAATGGCTGTTTTCAACCTACTACTGTCTCATAAAGTTCTTTCAATTAATGCTACGATTCTCTTTGGATTCATAGCATAATATATTCGCAAATAAATTATTTTATCTGTGGTATCCAGTAATCTCATCTGTAACATACATGGTAGTTTGCTAAAACTCGGTTTTGGTTTGCAGATCACAGGAAGATGCACGACACAACAAATCCAGACCACATCAAGGAGATCCTGAACCTCATAACAGCAGGAGATGTTTCTGATATCGATATCGATATTTCAGATGACGAAGATCATCTTGAAAATATTCCAGGCGCTGTTTCCACAACTCCAAGGATAGGAAATGAGAAAATGACAGCGAAAGATGATTTGTTGGTGACACAATTTGAATTCACAGAATGTGATGTTCGCCTTCTCCTAAAAAAAGATGCAAATTGCTTTGTGGCCTTTCATACAAAATGAATGTAAAGAAAAACGTCTTCTGTAAGTGTTCAACTTATTAACTGTTCTGTAAATCATAATACCAGTAGTTGAAATTATTAATATAACGTATAGAATCCTGTATTTTGTAAAAAAATTCCACCCTTGAAAAGATTTTCCACAATAAATGTTGCTGTATAATTTGTAACTACTGACTTCTTATTTCACATTAGCAACACCTCCGGGATCCAATGTCGAATTTATTGGACAACATTTCATTTTTTAAACCAAGTATGACATATTGAAATTTTGCTCGAATATGCAATAAATAGGTCCATACAGACACGATAAAGGGCAAAAAAAAATTTTTTTCTATTTTTAAAGTAATTCAGGACTGAAGGGGTAATGTGACAAAGTGAAAATTTTCCGTCGTTTGCTTTGTTCTGCATCTGCTTCTACATCTACATCCATACTCTGCAAACCAACGTGAAGTGCATGGCAGAGGGTACGTCCATTATACCAGTTATTAGGGTTTCTTCCCATTCCAATCACGTGCGGAGCGAGGTAAGAATGATTGTCTAAGTGCTCCTGTGCGTGCTGTAATTATACTATCCCTGTGTGGGCGATACGTAGGGGGTTATAGTATATTCGTTGTAACTGTAAGTTAGCTTTCGTCATGGTCACTATGTGTAAGTACTGGCCCCAACACTTTTTAATATATATATTAATGACCAAGGCACTGAAAGCTTCATATATGCAGATGATTGCGCCATTACCGCTCAAGCAGACAGCTTTGAAACTGTTGAACAGAATCTGTCAGAAGCCCTCGAACAGCTTGCCACCGACTATAAGGGGAAGCATCTCAAACCCAACCTAGAGAAAACCCAAACCTGCGTCTTCCACCTAAAAAACAGACAATCTGCAAGAAGACTACAACGTGTAAGTAGGCTGTTTAGATTTTCTTATTGGTAACGCCACGTAGCGCTCTGTATGAAAATCACTGGCTGTGCTGTGTGCAGTCTGTAGCTAGTTTGCATTGTTGTCTGCCATTGTAGTGTTGGGCAGCTGGACGTGAACAGCGCTTAGCGTTGCGCAGTTGGAGATGAGCCGCCAGCAGTGGTGGATGTGGGGAGAGAGATGACGGAGTTTTGAAATTTGTAACACTGGATATCATGAACTGCTATATACATTATGACTTTTGAACACTATTGAGGTAAATACATTGTTTGTTCTCTATCAAAATCTTTCATTTGCTAACTATGCCTATCAGTAGTTAGTGCCTTTCGTAGATTGAATCTTTTATTTAGCTGGCAGTAGTGGCGCTCGCTGTATTGCAGTAGTTCGAGTAACGAAGATTTTTGTGAGGTAAGTGATTTGTGAAAGGTATAGGTTAATGTTAATCAGGGCCATTCTATTGTAGGGATTATTGAAAGTCAGATTGCGTTGCGCTAAAAATATTGTGTGTCAGTTTAAGCACAGTCATGTATAATTGTTCTAAGTAAGGGGACGTTTCAAACGTAACTGGGAAGGAGTGCCCCTGGAACATTGCGAAACACCAAAATACTTAGGCGTCACCTGGGATAGAGCACTCACCTATAAAAAGCACTGCATGAACACTAAACACAAAGTAGCCGCGAGAAGCAACATTGTGCGCAAACTAACGGGCACTACATGGGGGGCACAGCCCGGAATAATGAGAACCACAGCTCTTGCTTCGTGCTATTCAACGGCGGAGTACACGTGCCCAGTGTGGTACAATTTCTAGCCACGCCAAGCAAGTGAACATACCGCTTAACGAATCCCGCCGCATCATCACAGGCTGTCTGAGACCAACCCCGACCGATAAACTGTACTGCCTGGCAGGTGTGCTCCCACCAGATATTAGAAGGAAAGTAGCGGACAGGAAGGAAAAGACAAAGGCGTTGACCTCACCTGCCCACCCGCTGTACAAACACCAGCCAGCCCACCGCCGACTAAAATCTAGAGGAAGCTTCCTGCACGCAGCAGAAAACATCGTCGAGACACCGCAGCAAGTGAGGCTGGCAATGTAGCGAGAAGAAAACGCGCACCTTTGGGAATCGTTAGTCCCAAACGAAGAACTCCCTCCCGGCCATATGGAAGGATGGACGACGTGGAAGTCTCCTAATAGGCTGCGCTCTGGTGTCACACGATCCAAAGAGAATATGCGCAAATGGGGCTTCTCAAATGAACCGGCACTGTGTGACTGTGGACACACTCAAACCACCATCCACCTTACGCAGTGTGTGCTGTGCCCGAGCACCTGCACCATGAAGGATTTGATGAAGCGCTGGACGTAGCCAGGTTCTGGTCCAAGACTTCATAAAATAAAAAACTACTTGACCCTGCTTATATATCTGTATACTTTTATTGTATCACCCCACCCGTCACTTATCTGGTTTTGGTGTGTGTTCACCCCAGGTAATTGACTAACAGATCAACAGAGAGTGCAAAACTGCCGCAATGTCAGATAACGCAAAGAAAGTAATAAGGCCATGTGACTCCTGATCGAACTGCAGTGGCAGTGTTGACATTAATTGATTCAGAATTGATCCCTTTTAATCAAAAAGGGGTGCACATTGATGTTATATTCAGCTATTCAACACCACATGCAAATGTTGAACATAAAATTAATTAAGAAAGTGACTTGGGATTTCAACTACTTGATTGGAAACAGATGCAGTCGATTAGCACAGATTTATTTTAACTCATGACCTTCAATCATCACATTACATGACTCTCCTAACAGGCAGAGGTAATAAATTGCGTTTACGTGGAGTAAAGCGCGATAAATCAAAAGTAATTCCTATCGACTGACCCAGGCGTAATGAGAAGTGCGAGAAGAATTCTACAATACACAGCCCATGAAACCCTCATGGAAACTTTGCCGACGTGATCCAACAAATTAATCAGTGGCCGGAGCAGGCGCAATATCACCGAATTCAGCTTGGCGCAGCGGCGTTGTTGTGTGGACGACGGCCGACCTCGTGGTGCTGCAAGGCTGCGCTCGTCTATTTACTCCTAGCTATCTTGCTCAGTACATAGCTGAACCAAAACTTCATATCTCCAAGCTCAATCATTCCCTTTGCTAAGTCCTAAACTGCAGAGATGCTCACTCTTTCTCAGGCAAGCTGAGTCAAGAACGCCACGTCCGCACACTAGGCAAGCTGGGAACGGAAGACTTCTACGGAGACTTCTCACAGTCCGCTCTTCGCCTCGATTTCCCTTCCAGCAAAATCACATACGCCAATTGCAGCGCAAGTCGCATTAATTATGCGTCACTTCCCAGTGCCGACCAATGCCTGCTCTGGGAAGTGAACAAATTCCCACAAAATTTCCCTTCCTCTCAACTTCTGTTATTTAGCTCCTCCCAGGCCACCCATCAAGGTTAGCGTCTGCAAAAACACCAATTTTTCCGGAATTCTGACTCCCAGGAGAGTACTTAAAATTCGTCGGTCCTACGTTCCCATCGGAGGCCGGCGTATTTCATTCTGTCGCTCTTCACCTGATTTACTTCAGACTCTGTGGACCGTGAATTCAGCGTGAAGTTGCTATAGTCACGAACACGCATATTTTGACCTCTGTTGACCGCTCCACCGTAGCTTTGCGCGGCTTTCTCGCATTTTTCACTGAAAACGGGATGACGGAAATGTATCAACAGGCATACAAGTTCTCCGTCTGCTTCCCGGCACACCAGCATGGGATCGGGGTCAACCACCCATGCTGTCACTCATCTTAAGGAGGCTGGAGGCCACGCCTCGTTACCACATTCTCAGAGCTTGAGCCACCCTAAGGTGCCTGTTGTCGCTTCCCTTAGCCGCTCCCCCGGCGACCATGGTCAGTTCTGAGTACTTCCATGGGATAAACTAACCTCCAGTAAATCGACGCATTCCCACCAAGTTTTCATGTCGTGTGAATTACTTTAAAACCATCACCTGACATTAATTATTTCAATACGTCCATACTATACCCTCTACAAGATGCAATGTGCCTTGTGAGTCATTTTTTGTTCAGCCCTACTGTTCGCTCAATGTCAGTTAGGTGATCTTTAATGACTTCATGTAAGGGGCATAGTTCTTGCCATCTTACATTATACTCTTTTTGTATTTGTTATATACTTGATATGTATGTGTTAATTATTCTGATTTTATGTACAATACTTCTGACATGATTAAATGAAATAAATAAACTATGTCTAAGTTGTGTAAAAAACTGGCATTATGTGTAAGTTGCGTGAAGCTCACTTTGAATAAGAAAATGCTATCTGACATTGAAATCAACGTAAAAGATTGGGTTGGCACCAACTCTAGCCGCATGACAAATAAAGGGTTCGGCTGAATCGGAAAATTAATTAATTTACTCATAAGAAAAAAGGCTCATTGCACTATCGCTCGTAAAGAATGGGATGTAATTACTAGTTCGGTCCAGGTATCGTTCACGTGAATCAAATATTAAAGTAAAGTAAATAATTCGTGAACACTGCGCATAAGAGCAGCTTGCAGCAGCACTCCTGTAAACAACATCTATTCTAAAGAAATTGTTTTACATAAAAAGGGAACACTAATTATTGAACCTGTGCGCATGGAAACGCTATGGATGGGCTAACAAGGAAACTACAAGGTAAATGGCGTAGGTAATAGAGACGTAACGTCGGTACACAGGATAAGATTCGTGGCAAAATTAGTTATTCCTTAAAACATTGATATAATGCATCTACACAACTGCCGTTACCTGGTAACTAAGTACAATTTCTTGTGAAACGGTACGTGATTCACAACACACTCGTATGGCCACCTGGTTTGCGGAGCTACAATTTATACATACTGTGGCCGAGTTTTAACCACATTAAACCACGCAGCCGTGAACAATTAACATTTTTCGGAGGGCAGATTTAAAAGGACAAAGGGTGGCGGCAGTGGGCCGACAAACTCTAATATTAAAGCATGTGGATGGCTTCCAACGGACATAAGGTAAATGAGACAAAGAAAATTCAAGGAGAGGCAAAATTATTAAGGTTCAGGAAAGATTAGAACGTATACAGACGCAGTTGCAGGCAGACAAACATTCACACTGAACCGAGGTTGCACTTCTTACATATGCAAGACCTTTGTTTTATGTTCTTCTTACGGATCAAAGTCTGCATTAGGAATCAAACTGAAAGCCTGCAGAAGCCTTTTATTCCTTACTGCGACAAGGTTAAACGACCTTTAAAAGACGAGACAGGAGACCAAAAGCTAAGAGCTCCCCTCTCGCTACGAGACAACGCGCCACGCGGTTAACTCACCCTCTTTCGAAGAGAGCTCGGCTGCACACCCTCGGCGAGCTGGAAGCAGACTGACCGTCTCATCGCGCTGGAAGCAGACTGACCGTCCCACACACTCCAACGTCTCCCATGCGATTCCGTGGCCAGGAAAACCGAGAGATGAGGCTTCCGCCACCAACCTAACAGCGGTAACTTTCACGCAACGTGAGCAAACCTCTTTGCCTACCCGAAAACTACAGGGGCTGGCCATTCTGTACGACTACCGCTGATGCTCTGCAGCAGACTAAACCACCGTATGGCAACATGAAACACACCCACATTCATTCACTCACGCCTGCCAGAGAGTTCTGTATCACTGGAAAGTAAATAAAATGGTAATGAAACGGGACTACAGGATCCTCTCTAAACATTATTTAGAGACGGTTCTTGAAACATTATTACTTGACTTTCTCGGGTTACTTTACGTCTATCTTCAAGAGTCTGCTAGTTTAGTTTCTTCAGTATTTCTGTCACACTTTTCCATGGCTCAAAACAAAAATGTGACCGAAACTTCCAGGCCGATTAAAACTGTGTGCCGGACCGAGACTCGAACTCGGGACCTTTGCCTTTCGCGGGCAAGTGCTCTACCAACTGAGCTACCCAAGCACGACTCACGCCCCGTACTCACAGCTTTACTTCTGCCAGTACCTCGTCTCCTACCTTCCAAATTTCACAGAAGCTCTCCTGCGAACCTTGCAGAATTAGCACTCCTGAAAGAAAGGAGGCTGTGGCTAAGCCATGTCTCCGCAATTGAGTTCGAGTCTCGGTCCGGCACACAGTTTTAATCTGCCAGGAAGTTTCATATCAGCGCACACTCCGCTGCAGAGTGAAAATCTCATTCTGGAACCCTGTCACCATTCGTGCCGCCCTTCCTGTACGCCTTCGATATCCCCTGTCAGTCCTATTTGATACGGGTCCCACACACTTCAACAATATTCTGGAACCGTTCGCACGAGTGATGTGTGAGCAGTCACCTTTGAAGACGAATTGACTTCCCCAGTATTCTACCAATGACCCGTAGCCTAACTTCTGCTTTGAAGACAACTGAGTCTTTGTGATCATTCCATTTCATATCCCTACGAACTGTTACACCCACGTATTTGTAGGCCTTGGCCGATTCTAATAGTGAGTCTTTGATATTGTGGTCATAGGATGCTACGTTTTTTCATGTTGTGAAGTGCACAATGTTACATTTCTGAACATTTAAAGCAAGTTGCCGATTTCTGCACCACATTGAAATCGTGTCAAAATCTGACAGAATATTTATGCAGCCTCTTTCAGATAGTGCTTCATTATAGATAACTGCATCATCTGCAAACGGTCTGATGCTACTAATAACACTGTCCGCAAGGTCGCGAATATACAACACGAACAGCAAGGGTTCCGACACCCTTCCCTGCGGCACATCCAAAGCTTTGTTGTTACGATTCATTGTATTAAAGACACGTAACGTGTATCCACAGGACACGTCGCCTGTAATTGAAGAAGTGTCATGATGATCTCTCCATTGGCAAAATATTCCGGAATAGTCCCCCATTCGGATCTCCGGGAGGGGACTGCCAAGGGGGAGGTTACCATGAGAAAAAGATTGAATAATGAACAAAAGGATAACGTTCTACGAGTCGGGGCGCGGAATGTCAGAAGCTTGAACGTGGTAGGGAAACTAGAAAATCTCAAAAGGGAAATGCAAAGGCTCAATCTAGATATAGTAGGCGTCAGTGAAGTGAAGTGGAAGGAAGACAAGGATTTCTGGTCAGATGAGTATCGGGTAATATCAACAGCAGCAGAAAAGGGTATAACAGGTGAGGGATTCGTTATGAATAGGAAGGTAGGGCAGAGGGTGTGTTACTGTGAACAGTTCAGTGACCGGGTTGTTCTAATCAGAATCGACAGCAGACCAACACCGACAACGATAGTTCAGGTATACATGCCGACGTCGTAAGCTGAAGATGAACAGATAGAGAAAGTGTATGAGGATATTGAAAGGGTAATGCAGTATGTAAAGGGGGACGAAAATCTAATAGTCATGGGCGACTGGAATGCAGTTGTAGGGGAAGGAGTAGAAGAAAAGGTTACAGGAGAATATTGGCGTGGGACAAGGAATGAAAGAGGAGAAAGACTAATTGAGTTCTGTAACAAGTTTCAGCTAGTAATAGCGAATACCCTGTTCAAGAATCACAAGAGGAGGAGGCATACTTGGAAAAGGCCGGGAGATACGGGAAGATTTCAATTAGATTACATCATGGTCAGACAGAGATTCCGAAATCAGATACTGGATTGTAAGGCGTACCCAGGAGCAGATATAGACTCCGATCACAATATAGTAGTGATGAAGAGTAGGCTGAAGTTCAAGACATCAGTCAGGAAGAATCAACACGCAAAGAAGTGGGATACGGAAGTACTAAGGAATGACGAGATACGTTTAAAGTTCTCTAACGCTATAGATACAGCAATAAGGAATAGCGCAGTAGACAATACAGTTGAAGAGGAATGGACATCTCTAAAAACGGCCATCACAGAAGTTGGGAGGGAGAACACAGGTACAAAGAAGGTAGCTGCGAAGAAACCATGGGTAACAGAAGAAATACTTCAGTTGATTGATGAAAGGAGGAAGTACAAATATGTTCGGGGAAAATCAGGAACACAGAAGTACAAGTCGCTGAGGAATGAAATAAATAGGAAGTGCAGGGAAGCTAAGACGAAATGGCTGCAGGAAAAATGTGAAGACATCGAAAAAGATATGATTGTCGGAAGGACAGACTCAGCATACAGGAAAGTCAAAACAACCTTTGGTGACATTAAAAACAACGGTGGTAACATGAAGAGTGTAACGGGAATTCCACTGTTAAATGCAGAGGAGAGAGCAGATAGGTGGAAAGAATACATTGAAAGCCTCTATGAGGGTGAAGATTTGTCTGATGTGATAGAAGAAGAAACAGGAGTCGATTTAGAAGAGATAGGGGATCCAGTATTAGAATCGGAATATAAAAGAGCTTTGGAGGACTTACGGTCAAATAAGGCAGAAGGGATAGATAACATTCCATCAGAATTCCTAAAATCATTGGGGGAAGTGGCAACAAAACGACTATTCACGCTGGTGTGTAGAATATATGAGTCTGGCGATATACCATCTGACTTTCGGAAAAGCATCATCCACACAATTCCGAAGACGGCAAAAGCTGACAAGTGCGAGAATTATCGCACAATCAGCTTAACAGCTCATGCATCGAAGCTGATTACAAGAATAATATACAGAAGAATGGAAAAGAAAATTGAGAATGCGCTAGGTGACGATCAGTTTGGCTTTAGGAAAAGTAAAGGGACGAGAGAGGCAAATCTGACGTTACGGCAAATAATGGAAGCAAGGCTAAAGAAAAATCAAGACACTTTCATAGGATTTGTCGACCTGGAAAAAGCGTTCGACAATATAAAATGGTACAAGCTATTCGAGATTCTGAAAAAAGTAGGGGTAAGCTATAGGGAGAGACGGGTCATATACAATATGTACAACAACCAAGAGGGAATAATAAGAGTGGACGATCAAGAACGAAGTGCTCGTATTAAGAAGGGTGTAAGACAAGGCTGTAGCCTTTCGCCCCTACTCTTCAATCTGTACATCGAGGAAGCAATGATGGAAATAAAAGAAAGGTTCAGGACTGGAATTAAAATACAAGGTGAATGGATATCAATGATACGATTCGCTGATGACATTGCTACCCTGAGTGAAAGTGAAGAAGAATTAAATGATCTGCTGAGCGGAATGAACAGTCTAATGAGTACACAGTATGGTTTGAGAGTAAATCGGAGAAAGACGAGGGTATTGAGAAGTAGTAGGAATGAGAACAGCGAGAAACTTAACATCAGGATTGATGGTCACGAAGTCAATGAAGTTAAGGAATTCTGCTACCTAGGCAGTAAAATAACCAATGACGGACGGAGCAAGGAGGACGTCAAAAGCAGACTCGCTATGGCAAAAAAGGCATTTCTCGCCAAGGGAAGTCTACTAATATCAAATACCGGCCTTGATTTGAGGAAGAAATTTCTGAGGATGTACGTCTGCAGTACAGCATTGTATGGTAGTGAAACATGGAATGTGGGAAAACCGCAACAGAAGAGAATCGAAGCATTTGAGATGTTGAAAATTAGGTGGACTGATAAGGTAAGGAATGAGGAGGTTCTCCGCAGAATCGGAGAGGAAAGGAATACGTGGAAAACACTGATAAGGAGAATGGACAGGATGGTAGGACATCTGCTAAGACATGAGGGAATGACTTCCATGGTACTAGAGGGAGATGTAGAGAGCAAAAGCTGTAGAGGAAGACAGAGATTGGAATACGTCAAGCAAATAATTGAGGACGTAGGCGCAAGTGCTACTCTGAGATGAAGAGGTTAGCACAGGAAAGGAATTCGTGGCGCGCCGCATCAAACCAGTCAGTAGACTGATGACCAAAAAAAAAAAATGTTTTCGGTTTCTCCACCCACCGTAACGCTTTTAATGCGGCAGACGCCTCTTTTAACGTGGCAGTCGGGGTTACTATTTCTCTGTCCTGCTTAAGGGGGTAGACGAGACTAGAAGCTCGCCTACCCTAATATTTTTATTGCCTTAAAATGATCCTTAGAGAGTCTGTTTTTAACATTCAGTCATGTGAAGTGTGCCATAAACGTTAAAATATGCTCAAACCGTGATTTACGCGTCCGAACGCTCGGATGCAATCGCTGTAATACTGTAATAATCACCGACGGAATAGGGCTCCTGTTAGTTTCGGATAGTATCACGGAGGGCATTAGTACCAACTAAACTAACATTCTCAACAAAATTTCTCTTCGTAACATGATACTTGAAACGTCCCCTTGGAAAAATTTATGAATTACTGTGCTGATAAACCCTACTTTCTTTGATTTTCAAACAGCTGAGCAAAACTGAACGTACTCAGACATTACTCTCTTTACTTATTCTGATCAACACTAAACTGACACACAATATTTTCAGTGCAACGCAATCTGACTTTCAAAAATCCCTACAAAAGAATGGCCCCGACTAACAATAACGTATAACTTTCATGAATCACTTACCACCTCACAAAAATCTTCGTTACTCGAACTACTGCAATACAGCGAGCGCCACTACTGCCAGCTAAATAAAAGATTCTAACTACTGAAGGCACTAACTACTGATAGGCATAGTTAGCAAATGAAAGATGTTGATAGAGAACAAACAATGTATTTACCTTAATAGTGTTCAAAAGTCAATATATATTTATCAGTTCATGTCATCCACTCTTACAAATTTACTCTTTCTGATGGACACACGACCAGATCATCCGCTCTCAAAACTCCGCCATCTCTCTCTCCACATCCAGCACTGCTGGCGGCTCACCTCCAACTGCGCAACGCTACGCACTGTTCACATCCTACTGCCCAACAGTACAATAGAGAATATTCCAACAATGCAAACCAGCCACAGACTGCACACACCACGGTCAGTGATTTTCATACAGGGCGCTACCTAGCGTTACAAATATAAAAACCTAAACAGCCTACTTCCATACTGAAAGCACGTGCTTGTCTCGCGTCAGCTTAATGTGTCGCCGGCCGCTGGTGGCCGAATGGTTCTAGGCGCTTCAGTCTGGAACTGCGCGACCGCTACGGTCGCAGGTTCGAATCCTGCCTCGGGCATGGATGTGTGTGATGTCCTTAGGTTAGTTAGGTTTAAGTAGTTCTAAGTTCTAGGGGACTGATGACCTCCGATGTTAAGTCCCATAGTGCTCAGAGCCATTTGAACCTTAATGTGTCACTTCCCTTTTTTTGTATACCGATTAAAACGTGAGCTCCTGAAAACGGCAAAGAAACGTATTTGAGAGAATGGAAAAGGTTCGAAAACTAATGCTTGTCGTGCGAAAAACGCTTCGCGCTTGGCACAGTTCTATATTTCTATCGTATATCAGAACAGGATTACCATCAATCCACTGTCGAATCAAATAAGCTTTACTGCACTGTCTCATCCCGCTTACTTTTTGAAATTACGAGTAGC
This sequence comes from Schistocerca serialis cubense, assembly GCF_023864345.2. Taxonomy (NCBI): domain Eukaryota; kingdom Metazoa; phylum Arthropoda; class Insecta; order Orthoptera; family Acrididae; genus Schistocerca; species Schistocerca serialis. The sequence goes on along the minus strand of NC_064638.1, from coordinate 1,229,539,866 downwards.
AGTACACATGTCACAAATTTAAAAGTGAACTGAAACGGGCATTTTTTAATACTTCGAAATATAGTTGCGGCAAATGACTTCAGTTGTAACGTAATAGAAACCGTATCGAGTTTTATGATGGTTCAAATGGCTCTGAGCACTATCGGACTTAACATCGGAGGTCTTCAATCGCCTAGAACCTAGAACTACTGTAACCTAACTAACCTAAGGACATCACAAACGTTCATGCCCCAGGCAGTATTCGACCCTGCGACCGTAGTGGTCGCGCGGTTCCAGACTGAAGCGCCTCGAACCAAAAAATGGCTCAAATGGCTCTGAGCACTATGGGACTTAACATGTTAGGTCATGAGTCCCCTAGAACTTAGAACTACTTAAACCTAACTAACCTAAGGACATCACACACATCCATGCCCGAGGCAGGATTCGAACCTGCGACCGGAGCAGTCCCACGGTTCCGGACTGCAGCGCCTAGAACCGCACGGCCACCGCGGCCGGCCGCCTAGAACCGCTCGGCCACAACAGCCGGCGAGTTTTATGAATCGATAGCCGCATCGAAATTTCAGAATTTGTTTCATGATCGCTGAACGCTATTTACGTTATGTTAACTTGTTGAGTGGCACAGTTTTTATACTACAACAGGTACCGCTCATCGTTAATGGCTATGTTCTCCTCATTTTTTCAGCGCTTTTTTATGGATGTAGAAACATGACAGGTAACAGTTCTTCTACACAAACAAAGCAATAAAATCGAAATTCTCTTCAAATGGCTCTGAGCACTATGGGACTCAACTGCTGTGGTCATCAGTCCCCTAGAACTTAGAACTACTTAAACCTAACTAACCTAAGGACATCACATACACCCATGCCCGAGGCAGGATTCGAACCTGCTACCGTAGCAACAGCGCGGCTCCGGACTGGAGCGCCTAGAATCGCACGGCCACCGCGGCCGGCTCGAAATTCTCTCGAGTCTTTATCTTCTTCCTGTAGTATAAGTCAAATATGCACAGCCACGTATTCATGCTTTTACATGCACTATAAAACTAAGTAACAAATTTATTTCTTCTGTGCATATATTAAACTCATAGGAATAAAACACACAAATATGCAAAAACCCTAGCTCAAGTCACTACAATCTTTGGGCTGTATATGCCTATCATATTAACTCCTTAGAAAATTATTTCTCAGGACTAGCACCTCAAGATGCGTATAATGAAAAAGGGTTACTGTTAATCAATTGTCTTGCACCGTCGGATGTGTTTGCGTACTTCAGCTGTCAATGACTGTTTGCTGATGACGCTGCAGTGCTTGGGATAGTGTCGTTGTTTACAGTACCTTGGGATAGTGTCGTTGTTTACAGTACAGTGCAGGACGACGTGGACAGATGTGTAAAAATGTGGGCTCATGCAGGTGAAATGGAAAACAATACAGTAACGGTCGAATTCAGTATTAGTCGAGTGCTGCTCGACAAAGTCACGTCTACTACGTACGATGCAAGTTGCAAATCGACATGAAGTGAAACGAGCAGTTGAGGTTGGTTAGTGAGAAAGCGATTTCGATTTACTGAGAGATTTCTCGGAAAGTATAGCCCGTTTACAAATGAGACCGCGCAGAGGATGAGACCGCGCAGAGAACACTTGCGCGACCCATTCTTGAGTACAGACGTTGAAGTGCGTGGGTGAATGTCGTTGTTGAGTCAAAATGTAAGTTAATGCAGGTGAACAGGAAAACAGTCTCGTAATGCTCGACTACAGTATTAGTGGTGCTTGACCCAGTTTCGTCGATTATGTACATTGCAAGTTGCAAAGAGACATGAAATGGAACGAACACGCAAGGTCGGTTACTGAGAAAGTGATTACGATTTGCTAGGATATTTATGGGAAAGTGTAGCTATTTTAAAATGAGACGGTGTACAGAACACTTGCGGACCCGTTCTTGAATACTGCTCCAGTTTTTGGGATGCCCACCAGGTCGCATTAAAATAAGAGATCAAAGCGGTTTATAGGCGTGCTGCTAAATTTGTTACTTCGAGGTTCATTCAGCACGTTAGTATTACGAAAATGCGCCATGAACTGAAATGGGATCGCTGGTGGTGTTCTTTTCGAGAAACATGATTGAGAAAGTGTAGAGAACTGGCATTTGCGACAGAGTGCAGAGCATTGTCGAGTAAACGACACGAAGACAAGATAACAGAAATAAGGTTCGTACGGAAGCTTTTTCCGTCGCCCCATTTTCGACTGGGACAGGAAAGGCAATGACTTAGCAATAGTAACAAATACCCTCCACCATGCATCGAATTGTCACTTTCTGGATATAAATGTAAAAGCACGTGTACATACAGATTTCCTCTCTCGTCTTCGTCAAGAGTTAACAGTTGTATTAATGGGCCACGTGATATGAGGGCCTGCCGAACAGTAATGCCTCCGAAAGCTTTATGTGAAAACTCTTAAAGCTTTTTAAATAGAACATATCTCATTAACATAGTATATCTTTATTCTTAAGGTTGTAACGTCCCCTTAGAAAAATTTATGAATGACTGTGCTGATAAACCTCTTACATTATTTGCTTTTCAAACAGCTGAGTAGAGCTGAACGTACTCAGACATTTCGCTCTTTACCTGTCCTGATCAATACTAAACTGACACACAATTTGTTTAGCGCAACGCAATCTGACTTTTAATAATCCCTACAAAGGAATGGCCGTGACCAACAATAACCTATACCTTTCATGAATCACTTACCTCACAAAAATCTTCCTTACTCAAACTACTGCAATACAGCGAGCGTCAATACTGCCATCTAAATAAAAGATTCTAACTACTGAAGTCACTAACTACTGATAAGCATAGTTAGCAAATGAAAGATTTTGATAAAGAACAAACAATGTATTTACCTTCATAGTGTTCAAAACTCATTATATATATATATATATATATATATATATATATATATATATATATATATCAGTTCATGACATCCAGTCTTACAAATTTACTGTCTCTGAAGGACACACGTCTAGATCATCCGCTCTCAAAACTCCGCCATGTGTCTCGCCACATCCACAACTGCTGGCGGCTCACCTCCAACTGCGCAGCGCTACGCGCTGTTAACAGCCAACTGCCCAACACTACAATAGCATATATTCCAACATTGCAAACCAGCCACAGCCTTCACACAGCATAGTCAGTGATTTTCATATAGAGCGCTACGTGGCGTTACCAAAATAAAAACCTAAAGAGCCTACTTACAAGGTCTATGTATTTATTTCTCAACATCGTCACCCTGGCGGCGAAGACATGTGTCTCAACGAGCCACAACCTTGCCTCTGCTTGCACCGTTTCATAATGATCAAAATGAAGTCCTCGAAGGTGTTCTTTAGGTTCTGGAAACTCGAATGTGGCCTGGTATTATACAGAGGATAATCGATGACAATGAACCCAAGGCGTCGCAGCCCTCATTTGTGGTATGTCATTGACGTTCTGAAGGAGAGGGTGTTCCATGTGTGGACGAACTCTTTGAATTTGAAACTCGATTACAGCACGCTGTTTCTCAAACATCGACGTAGCTACGTCAGAAACTGCCACGTTACACCCTAAGATAGGAGCCCTCTGGCGGTAGAGTGCTGCAGATATGTACGAGCAGAAACGAAGAATTAAGATGCAGCATGTTAATAACGTTTATTTTATTTGAAAAGCTGTAAGATTTTTCACATAAAAAATTCTGAAGCATTACTTTTCAGCAAGCCCACGTACTTTCGTATGTAACTGGCCAAATATGTCGCGCAACTGCGAGAGATTTTGTCGATGTTTGTTATGGAGAAACATCAGTAGCCTTTTTGATTCTGTGGACCACCAAGAGTAAACTCCAGAATGAATTTTCACTCTGAGCGGAGTATGCACCAATTCGAAACTTACTGGCAGATTAAAATTGATGGCAGAACTGTAACATTAACCAATTGGCTTAAGGGGTTACGTTGGATGAAACGGAAATATTATCCCATGTATCTTCTCACTGTGATTCTGTCATCAAACAACCCGTTGAGATGAGAATGTGTAACAGCTTTAACCAGGACAATGGCTGCACTTTTAATGGTGCATGCAAAAGGGCGCTTGAAACTTCCTGACAGATTGAAACTGTGTGCTGGACCGAGACTCGAACTCGGGACCTTTGTCTTTCGATGGCAAGTACGAGGTGCATTCAAGTTCTAAGGCCTCCGATTTTTTTTCTAATTAATGACTCACCCGAAATCGATGAAACTGGCGTTACTTCTCGACGTAATCGCCCTGCAGACGTACACATTTTTCACAACGCTGACGCCATGATTTCATGGCAGCGGCGAAGGCTTCTTTAGGAGTCTGTTTTGACCACTGGAAAATCGCTGAGGCAATAGCAGCACGGCTGGTGAATGTGCGGCCACGGAGAGTGTCTTTCATTGTTGGAAAAAGCCAAAAGTCACTAAGTATTTAAAACAGTTCTCATTCTCGCCGCTGGCGGTAAAATTACATCTGCCGTACGGTGCTGTCATCTCTGGGACGTATTGACAATGAACGCGACCTCATTTTAAAACAATGCACATGTTTCTATCTCTTTCCAATCCGGAGAAAAAAAATCGGAGGCCTTAGAACTTCAATGCACCTTATACTCTACCATCTTTTTTTCCGTGGCTGATCGTTGTATTTGGTAGTTGCGGACGTGACATGACATCCACTGTAGTTCGTTGTTGATCCTTTCACTCAGTTATTTATTACAGAGGCTAACCAGCTCTCTGACCGAACACGTTGAGCTACCGTGCCGGCAACTCATTTTGTTCTATATTGTTTGTCGAATTTGTTCGGGGCGGACGTCTGATGACACCCGTTCTGGTTCTTGGTTGATCCGTTCACTCAGTTTTTTTTTTATTACAGAGTGTAGCTAAACCTCTGACCGAACACGCTGAGCTACCGTGCCGGTTGCCATCTGAACTACCCATGCACGACTCACTCCCCGTCCTCACAGTTTTAATTCCGCCTGTACCTCGTCTCCTACCTTCCAAGCTTTACAGAAGCTGTCCTGCGAGCCTTGCAGAACTAACACTCCTGGAAAAAAGGATATTTCGGAGACATGGCTTTGTCACAGCCTGGGGGATGTTTACAGAATGAAATTTTCACTCTGCACTTTTTATTTCGGGGCAGATGTCAACTTGCATTCTTGAGCAAACAGTGCCTAGTCAGGATTTCCAGGTGTTGTGCTAGATAGCAGACTAATTTTCAAAAACAGTGTAGGTAATTTCAAACAGATGTTTTCTTCCAGGTAGGGCAGTACGTTATTTCCGTGGCCATTCCATGTCAAACATTAAACTTCATAGCACGCAACGTTCATAATGTGGTTCGATACTGATTTTTAGTAATATAGTTTTCATTGAGACGCAATTCGTTTCCTTTGGCATTTAATTAGATTAATTTTCTTAATTTCAAATTTTGCATTTCATAAAGTTTACAGTTTTATTTCTCGACAACGTTCACATACGAAACATGAGGCGAACCAACACAGTTTTGATCAGCAACAGAACACGGTGTCTAAAGTAGGCGTTAGATGAAGAGTAAGTTTTGAAATACATATATTCAATCTTTACACATACACACAATATTTTATAGAAAGCTTACACTAGTCGATCCTTTGCTCTTAGGATAGCCGTCTGGTATTTCTGCGATTAAGTTGTTAAAATTGTAACACAGGTTCTCGATCTCAAACCAACGCTATTTGTACATGTACTAACATTTACGTATTTTCTCTTTCAGCTACTGCAAATTTCATTGTTATTTTTGTACGTGATTTTTCGTGTAACAGTTTTGCGATTCGTGAAAAACCTATCGTGTGCAATGACAACATTAAAGTACCGATTTTGCATGTGGTTTATTTGGTAAACAGGTTTCGAGTTCATTTCTCTTGCATTCATAGAAACATTTAAGCTTATATTTTATGTGACTGGTCTGCGAAAAGAATTTATTTCGTCAGCGATAGTAATTTTGCAACATTTGATTTTTATTACGACTTTTTACAACTTGTTATAGCTTATTACTATGACTTCTTATGCACAGATTGTACCTGTGTTGTCTTCTGTCGTCACTCCAGCTGAATCTGAGAATGCAACTATTGTAAAATGGGTGCTATACTTGGAGAAGCGTCTGTATGAATATAACAGTTCAAGGCAAGAGACATCCTCTAAAATAAATAAGTCACTGGATGAGTATAACATATCAAAGAAGGAATGTGTTTTATCAGTGAGAGGACAAAAGAAATGATTACAGATAGGTAAGGTTACGTAGAAAACTGACGAATTTAGTACCAAAGCGACACTTTTGTCAAAGAATACGGAGACAAAATCTGTCGATATTTCAGGAGTTAGCTTTTCGAAAACAATAGAATGGAAAAATTTGAAACAATCTAGTGATGAGCAGACGCAAATCACGTGAAAACAGAATGGTGAAGTAAATACTAACACAAAATTAGCAAATAAGAGTTTAAACAGTGAAACAAATCCGTGCAATGAAAAAGTAGAAGTAGTATCTACAGAAAACAATTTAATATCCTGTACCATTACAACACACGGCGAACAACAACTGGAACGTGTTGCTATCACAACCAATGAAGAACACGAACAAACAACTATTATTTCGAGTAAGATAAGCAGAAATTCAGATTTACTAGGTTGCCCATTGAGCTATGTAGGCTCAGCCTTCTATCGATTTCGGCCCCCGTTGACGACCCTTGTCTGGATGACTTCGAAGGAATGGCGGTGGCGCCACCTATGGGGAAGCAGAGAGGTTCAAAATGGCTCAAAAGGCTCTGAGCACTATGGGACTTAACATCTGTGGTCATCAGTCCCCTAGAACTTAGAACAACTTAAACCTAACTAACCTAAGGACATCACACACATCCATGCCCGAGGCAGGATTCGAACCTGCGACCGTAGCAGTCACGCGGTTCCGGACTGAGCGCCTAGAACGCAGGGAGGTTTGAGTTGTGGAATGTGTGGTCTGCGGAGCGAGTCGGCCGGGGGCGCGAGAGGTTTGAAGTTCTGGATGGTACACGAAAGAACGAGTCAGCTCCTGTGGAGGCGCCGAGCCTGGTTCTGACTGTCGGTTATCGCCTGCCCTGCGAAGCGGTTTCCGTGAGAGGGCACGGTATTTTGGAAAACACACCAGTTATTCGGCCGGTTCGACGCTAGTGAAGGAGCCGGCCGGTGTGGCCGTGCGGTTAAAGGCACTTCAGTCTGGAACCGCGTGACCGCTGCGGTCGCAGGTTCGAATCCTGCCTCGGGCATGGATGTGTGTGATGTCCTTAGATTAGTTAGGTTTAATTAGTTCCAAGTTCTAGGCGGCTGATGACCTCAGAAGTTAAGTCGCATAGTGCTCAGAGCCATTTGAACCATTTGAACTAGTGAAGGGGGTCCGGAGTCTTACAGGATTACAGAGTGGAAGGTACGGTCACCACCCCATCCAAGTTAAGTATATTTTAAGTATGTTCAGTGTATTTCTTACATCTAGCTTTTCCCCTTCCACTCACCGTCCCTCAAGTGGGGTTTATGCAACCACCATATACAATTAATAGCACCTGTTTAAAAGTCATTTGGTTAGAAACTGTAGCTGCCTATCCAGTGACTTTTAATTGTTTCTAAACTTCTATTTTGACAGTGGGTGCATAATTAATAGCGGCTGTTTAAAAATCGTTTGATTACAGTTTTATCAGGGAATTTTGGTTAACTGTAGATATTATTCAATGACTTTAATTGCTTTTAAAATTCCGTACTTTGGTGTATGGTTAATAGCTGGTGGTTTACAATCAGTGGCACCTGTTCAAAAGTCTTTTTTCCAACGTCTGCTCAGCAAGTTGATTTTACTTTGATTCTTTCTAACTCATTTGACTTTAATAAAAGTAAGTCATGTATTGAAGATGATGAACGCTGTAGTACTTATGTGGGACCGCAGTGCTTCCATTAGGGTCACGCGATCCCAAATCTTTCCACCGATTTCCTAGTAATCAATTTGTAACCCAGAGTGAGGTTAATTCCGTTTTCTGGAAGGACCAAGAAGGAGAGGGGAGAGAGAGAGAGAGGGGCCATATGGTTCAAATGGCTCTGAGCACTATGGGAGGTCATCAGTCCCCTAGAACTTAGAACTACTTAAACCTAACTAATCTAAGGTCGTCACACACACCCATGCCCGAGGCAGGATTCGAACCTGCGACCGTATCAGCTGCACGGTTCCAGAATGAAGGGCCTAGAACCGCTCGGGCACCGCGGCCGGCAGAAAGAGACCACCTTTTCCCTTCTTGCAATAGCGTTCTCATTACTGCCTTATTCGTGTTAACTGTAAACCGTATTTAGTTGATTACGTAATCGTTTCCAGTGAGCAATCGTCAACATGGATGCCAGGCTGTGCCCATGGATAGACTACAAGGAAGACCATCTTTTGTATGAGTTATGAATTAGGCAGCAACTGGGCAAGGGTGGAGTGCCTGAATTGACTACTCATTTGCCTGGCGTCGTGGGGAAAGTCTTGGACCTCAGTCTCGGCTCCACTGGTGAGCTAGGCGCTATGGTCAGTAACGGTTCGGGACGTTGGCAAGACTGCGGGAAAACGTGAACTCCTTGCAGGACAGTCCGCTTACGCGCAAACAAGTGTGTAGAATTCAAGCATGGGCCACAAGTTGGGTGAATCGTCTTGGTGATTTAAAGCAGGCATCCCTGAACCCTGACGAAAGTGCTGCCGTCGATGTCTTAATTGGTCAATTTAGGGAGCTACAGGGACATTTGTGTCTTCTCGTGTTTGGTGACCTAACTAGTGTAAGCGAGAGGGACGCTGTAGGTGATAATCTTCGCAGTCAGGAGAGTGGGCAGGAAACTGAGAGATCAGGAAATGTGGTCTCTTCTAATGCTTTTGTTAGGTTGCCAAACCCCAGTTTGAGTGGTGGAGTGTGTGGTGTGAGTCGACCGCGTGCCCGAGAAGTTTGGAGTGCTGGATGGTACACGAAAGAACGAATCGGCTCCTGTGAAGGTGCGGAGCCTCGTTTTGACTCTCTGTTATCACCTGCCCTGCGAAGCGGTTTCCGTCAGTGGGCATGACATTTTGGAAAGTACACCAGCGACTTGGAGATTATTTGTCCGGTTCGAAGCTAGTGAAGGCAGTCTGATCTCTTACAGGCTTAAGAAGTGGAAGGATGGCATCCTATCGAGGTTAAGTAGCTTCTGTGTATGTCCTTACCTCTCGCTCTTCCCCTTCCTTCACCCCCACCTCCCATCTGTCCCCCACGTAGGGTTCATGTGACTTCCACTCATAATTAATAGCAGCTGATGGCAGGTTCAAATGGCTCTGAGCACTATGGGACTCAACTGCTGTGGTCATAAGTCCCCTAGAACTTAGAACTACTTAAACCTAACTAACCTAAGGACATCACACACATCCATGCTCGAGGCAGGATTCGAACCTGAGACCGTAGCGGTCGTGCGGTTCCAGACTGTAGCGCCTTTAATCGCTCGGCCACTTCGGCCGGCTGATGGCAGGTATCGCAGCATTGTTCTGCTGGAGGCCTGCCCTGTCTGGCTGTAGACCTGTCCAGCAATATTTACAAAGGGGTGGGTTCGCCATCAATTGCTTTCGTCTCCCAACAAGACTCTTCTCTGAACTAATAATCATAAAAATAGTTATGCTTTTAGTGCACTACCAGGTTCCATCAATGTCTACTCAGGCCATTCACTTTCTGGAGCCTCACTCAAGGTGCAGCAGGTTGTAATAAAATCTGTAATAAACTTCTGTATGCGAAAAATACGTGAGAGAGTAACTTATTCTCTCTCAAAATTTCGGGTCAGCACTTTTCAGGAGTGGTCAGACTACATATTACTTTCCCCCACACACATCTTGTGTAATGACCATGAGGAGAAAATTCGAGAAATTTGAGCCAATACCGAACCTTATCGACAATCATTCTTCCCACACACTATTCACAAGTGCAACAAGGTTTGAATGGATCAATAATGCTACCGAAAGTATCCTCCGCCACACACCATTAGGTGGCTTGATGTGGATGTATATGTAGGATGGAAAATTTTTGGAAGTGAGAGACGGATTGGCAAAACATGTATACACCTTCGAAACTATCATTTTTGTACACAGCAGTAGCAGTCATAAGCTTTAAAATGGAAGATTTAGTACCAGTCCTGATGCGATGTGTAGCTTATTGGGATTATAGTTTTGTTATCCAAACGGAAAATCAGTTTTGCAAATAGTAGTGATATTGATGAATTTCAAGTATATGAAGAATTTTTTACCAGTTCAATGAACAATTACAAGTTATTATGGTAAGATTGTGTTATGATTCTTCAATTTCTCCCTGCTTACATCATGACGAAAGAGTTCACGTGTGAGCAGCGGGTTGTTAGTGTCCACCATGCACTATATTCCTGCAAACGACCTCCTTGTCATCGTCAGGTGAGCTGACGAACTGACCGACGAGGTGCTGGCGCCGGGCTTTTATCTCCTCCAACCCTCCAGGTGTTCCCAACGCGGTCCGCGCCCAGATGCGGAGTGTCCAGCACCCGTTCCGTTCGCGATCCGCGCCCTGGGGTGATTGCCGGCGGCGTCTTCTTCGTATCTCTGCCTGTTCTCGAAGTCAATTCGTGGTAGGATGTCTTCTTTCTCCTTTTAATCAGTCTGGTGTGCCGTTGATGTTCTTGGCAACGATCTTCGACAGTACGCACCATTAGACCTATGTAAGTCAAGCAACATTCGATGGGGATCTGGTAGATTCCGGATTTCCGTAATCCTAGATCGTCCTTGATCGTTTGAATCGCGAAGTCTGAAGTTGTTAAGACCCCCAACAAAATCCACTGAATTGCCAATATGATGGGGACATTTTCCAACTTTAAGCATAACCTGAAGGTTTTTGCAAGTGAGTACGTCTGAGCATCAATGTTGCTCACAATTGGGCGTAAAGGCACTTACTCTTTGTGTACCTTCGGACATACTTGTGAGTTTCGATGTTGTCTCTCTCTTCACAAGAGTGCCTTTGCAGGAATCCTTGGAATTTATTGGTCAGAAAACCTACCTTTTTCTTCCGCTATGTTGACGACACCTTTGTCAAATAGCCATACGGTAGAGGCAAGCTGAATGGTTTCCTCGTATATCTCAGTTCCATACACCAGAACATCAAGTTTACCATGGAAGTCAAAGTGGATGGAGTGCTCCCCTTTCTGGATGCACTGGTTAAAGGAAGAGCAGGTAGCACATTGGGTCACATCGTGTACCGTAAGAAGACTCACACCGACCTTCACATACATGCAAACAGCTGTCACGAGCCAGCGCAGAGGAACGGCGTCCTCAAAACATTGGCTCACATGGCTCATACCCTGTCTGACACTGAGAGCCTTAATCAATAATTTGAACATCTATGGTCGGTTTTCCGGGAGAACGGCTACATAGCGAACCAGTTCGGAGAGCTCTACATTCTTCACCGACCATACAACCGGAGGAAATAGAAGAGGAACCTCAACTGGATAGGGGCCTAGTATTTACTCCGTTCTGTGGCACTTTATCGGGGAAGATAGATCGAATTGTTCAAAAACATAAAGTGAAGACTGTCTTCGGCCCACCAATTAAGACACAGGCACTGCTTGGAAATGTCAAGGACGGTCTAGGGCTACAGAAATCGGGAGTCTACCAGATCTCCTGCGAAAGTGGCTTGACTTACATAGGTCACACGTTGTGCGCTATCGAAGATCGTTGCCAAGAATGTCAACAGCAGCCTAACAAGTCAGTGGTTGCTGAACATTGCCTCTCGGAATTACACAGAATGATTTACGACCAGACAAGGTCCTGACTCAGATGTCGAAATACTGGGACTGTGTCATTAAAGAATCTATCGAGATTCGAGCACGGGAACCGCTGATCAATCGAGACAGTGGTTACATCCTTAGTAAGGCCTGGAAATCCGTTTTGAGTTTGATTAAAAGTAGAAAGAAGACATCCCACCATGTACTGACTATGAGAACAGGCAGAGATACTAAGACGACGCCGCTGGCACGCGTCCATGGGAGCGGACCGCATTGGGAACACGTTGAGGGGGGGGGTGGGGCGGGGGGGGGGGGGGGGCAGGAAATAAAAGCCCGGAGCCGACGCCTCAGCAGTCAGTTCGTCAGCGCACCTAATGATGGCAACGTGGTCGCTTGCCGAAATAGTGTGCCCATTGGACACTAAAACCCGGCTGTTCACGTGTGAACTCTTTCATTAAGATTGTTTTGCTTCAAGAAAATTATGGGTAATATGTATTTTGTTTGAGATACCCTTCTCATGAGCAGTTGTGTGGTAATGAAGGTTTGTTTGTTCAGTAGTGTTATTTATGAAGCGTGGTTGTGGAGTTTTTCTTGTGTAAGGACTGATTAATGAAACAGAGCAGGAAGTATTTACTATTGATTTTTACGAAATATGTTGATATTATGAGATATGAATTTATTATGATGACAATTCAGTGGAGATATATGTTGAAGGCGTTAGTGATTATTGATGATGATGCCGTGCGGGTGTGGCCTCGCAGTTTGAGGAGCCATGTCACGAATTGTGCAGCCCCTGACGCCGGAGGTTCGAGTCCTCCCTCGGGCATGGGTGTGTCAGTGTGTTGTTCTGAGCATACGTTAAAGTAATGTGTAAGTCTAGGGACCTAAGACCTCAGCAGTTTGAACCATTAGGAATTCACACATTTGAACACTTTTTTTATGATCATGATGGTTATTATGAGGTTAATGATGACAATATGATGGGAGGATAAAATAGCTAGGAATTGTGATGCATTATGAAAATGAGTAAGTAATGGTAAGGCCATATGTTAAGGACCCGTTTTTGTTAAAGTTGATTCTTATTTGCATGGATACATCTTATTAGCGTGCTTGTAGTAAAAGAAAGACTATGAACAGCTATACGGTTAGTAGCACAACAGAGATCTGAAATGGTGAGTAACACCAATACAGCAAAAGCCAACACAATTTTTTTGTGTGGAAATATCGAATCATCTTGTACAACTGGTATGGGATACATTTCTGATATGCTATTTTCGTTATGATGTTTATGATGATTTTTTTCTTATTTATTACTTATGACATATGTGAGAATTATCCTGTTGAAATGTGTGCCTTTTTCTTTTATAACTACATACCCTTTGTCTTCAGGTCAGATGATATATTAAAACGAATTTGGCTACTACGCAGATATTACAGATTAACAAGACTTTTGTGCTCATGGGATACATGGTTCAATAACACGTTTTTGTGATGATACTAAGCAGATATGGAAAACATGAATGAGAAGACCACTAATCAAAATATAGACGTATTGTGTGGTAAAATATGTATTTTAATGAACAATTCGCTACTGATCCATAATGTTTTTTTTTTCCTTTTTGCATTTTAGAACCTATGCATACAGAATAGAAGTATAGTACAGAAGTTAGAAAGCTGGTCATTACACTACAGTAGTACATGACTCCAGAATAAAATATCACATAGACTGACAGAAACTTGGACAATAAAGTGCACTTAATTCCCTTTCCTCTTCCTTTACATGAACCATGATTCACCTGATTGTCTGTCCGTTATTTCTGGTTTATGTACCTTCTTCCTCTTACGTTTTGTGTGTGTGTGTGTGTGTGTGTGTGTGTGTGTGTGTGTGTGTTTTTCATTTATGTATTTTTATTACCACTATTCTTACATTTTACAACTTAGTGCTGAGTAACTAAACATTTTGTCTATCATAAGATCTAGTATTGTGTGTACATTAAATTTTCTTATACATTTTAATGGCCATTTGTCACCATTAGAAGATAATGATATTCTGTCAGTTGCTTCTCTTTTTAATTTTACTTTGGACGAAGTCAGTATCCTCATCGGTGGTTGTGCTTCAAGAAAAACATCAATATTGGGCTAGCTGCATTCCTTTTCTTAGTCACAAGATTAGTAATAAGAGACATTAACAGTATCTTCGTTGGTGCTAAGTGATGAAACAGCCTTTTTGTCAATAATCAGAGTTTGATTTTTCGAAAACGACTTTTCTTTAAAGTAAAACCCATCTTCATTGTTCATAGTGAAGTTTTAAATATTCTGTCGAGTGTGCATTGCACCTTATGGCACACATAGTAACACATTGTTTCTGACAATAAAAAAAATGAAACTACACTATTTATGTTTAGCTGCTGCATCTGCCGATTTGCATTTATGTTCAAGATTGTCAGTACATCAGACAAAAAACAGTGTGCTAAGCAAGGGTAGGTCACTTATTTCAGGGCTGGTCTCACCGTGCATTCTTGAGTAAATAGTGTGTAGTCAGGATTATCAGGTGTTGTGCTAGCACGAAGTTTAATTTTCAGTGAACAGTGTTGGTAATTTGAAATAGTTATTTTCTTCCCAGTAGAACAGTACTTTATTATTGTATGGGGCCTCCCGGCCAACAATGCCATACGATCATTTCTTTTTTTTGTGAATATTCTGAGTCAAAAATTGCACTTCATGGCGCACAGGTTCATAATGTACTTCGGTACTCAGTTTTAGTAATATAGTTGTGATTGAGCACACAGTTAGATATCTTTGGCGTTTAATAAGATTAATTCTCTTAATTTCGAATACTGTATTTCATACACTTTAAAGTTTTATTTCTCATCACTGTTCACTTGTGCAACATACGGCCAACCAACAGTCGGTTTTGCTCAGCCATTGAATACGACATCGCAAGTTAATGTTACAAGATGGGAAAATTTTGAAATCAATATATTCCGTTTTCTCACATACAGTTTTTTATGGAATTCTTGTAAAGGGTATAAAATGCTGATAACATTCAGTTTGCAAGTATCTTTGTATGTTCACACCACATCAGCTGAGAATGTCTTCTAAAAATTTTGCGTTTGTTACGCAATATACCTCCTACGTTTAACTAAAAAATGTCATTTGCCCTCTTGAAACTGAAATTAAAGGCGTTTGCTTTATGTTTAACTTTATTGCGTATTCTTCAACTCCAAACTTCATTGGATGTTTCGATTTGTTTTCTCTGTAAGAAGTTTTTTCTTTTTGTCAGTGACAACGTATATCTACATTCCTCTCTTTCTACATATATATATTCTGCAAGTCACCACACACTGCCTGGTGGAGGGTATATTATACGACTGGTAGTCATTCCCTTTCTTGGATATTTGGAAATTTGTGGTAAGGTCTTATGGGACCAAACTGCCAAGGTCATTGGTACCTAAGCTTACACACTCCTTAATCTAACTTAAACTAACTTACGCTAAGGACGACAGACACACCCATGGCCAAGGGAGGACTCGAACCTCTGACAGGGTCAGCCATGTGGGCTGTGACAAGACACCCTTAGACCGGGCGGCTACCCTCCCTTTCCTGCTCCACTAGCAAATACAACAACTAAAATGAGATTAGATTAGATTAGATTTACTTTCATTTCAATTGATCCCTAGTGAGGAGGTCCTCCAGGATGTAGAACATGTCAGAAAAACAACAATACACGACAAATATTTACAACTCAAACAAATAAGCTAATGTACCATTCCACAGCTCCCAAGTGGAATGATCGTAATTTTTTAATGAACATTATATGAATGAATCATTTTACAATTACTAATGCACTGAATTTAAAATAAAATTTTTATTTATTTATTTATAAAGTAATAAACGTGTAATACAACTACTATAATACTTATTAAAATGAACACATTACTGCACTGAAATTGTGCAGAAGTTATATTGTACTTATATATATATATATATATATATATATATATATATATATATATATATACACAAATCAGTTGGTTCTACTGAGAAATTCATCAAAGGAGTAGAAGGAGTTGACCACCAATAAAACCTTTAGGCTTCAGTTAAACTGAATTTCATTGGTTTTTATGGTTTTTATGGTTGCTGGCAAGTTATTGAAAATGTGTGTTCCTGAATAATGCACACCTTTTTGTACAAGACTAAGTGACTTTAAATCCTTGTGAAGATTATTCTTATTGCTAGTATTGATCCCGTGAATTGAGCTGTTGGTTTGAAAAAGTGATATATTTTTAATGACAAATTTCATTAAAGGATAAATATATTGGGAAGCATTAGTTAGTATCGCAAGTTCCCTAAACAGGCTTCTGCAGGATGTTCTTGAGTTCACACCACATATAACTCTTATTGCATGTTTTTGTGCCTGGAAAACATTAGCTTGGCTTGATGAATTACCCCAAAAAATAATCCCATATGACATTATTGAATGAAAGTAAGAGTAGTATACCAGCCTTTTCATTTTTATATCCCCTATGTCTGACACAATCCGCATTGCAAATAGAGATTTGTTAAGATGCTTCAGCTGTTCTATGGTGTGCTTTCCCCAGTTAAATTTATTATCAAGCTGTAATCCCAAGAATTTAACACTGTCCCCTTCTTCTATCTGCTTGTCATCTTATGTTAGGCATATACTCGTGGGACACCCCTTACAAGTTCTGAACTGCATGTAGTGTGGTTTTTCAAAGTTTAGTGACAAGGAATTGGCCCAAGAACCAGTGATTAATGTCCACAAATATTTTATTAGCTGATCTTTCTAAGATTACACTTGATTTGCTATTTATTGTAATGGTTATCATCAGCAAACAAAACGAACTTGGAATCTGCTAATGTTACTGAAGAAAGGTCATTGATATACACAAGAAAAAGTAAGGGCCCTAAAATGAAACCTTGTGGGACCCCACACGTAATTTTTTCCCAGTTGGATGATGCCTGATAGCTCGATACATGTCTCTTTCCTAATAAAACCCTTTGTTTCCTGCCAGAGATATAAGATTTGAACCATTTTGCAGCATTTCCTGTTACACTATAATATTCTAATTAACTTAAAAGGATATTGTGATTTACACAGTCAAATGCCTTTGACAGATCACAAAATATACCAGTTGCCTGTAATTTTTTATCTAATGAATTAAGCCACTTTCACTGTAAGTGTAGATAGCCTTCTCAATATCTGAACCCTTTAGAAATCCGAACTGTGACTTTGACAGTATGTTATTTGATATAAGATGGCTATAAAGCCGATTGTACATTACTTTTTCCAAAATTTTTGAGAATGCTGGCAAAAGTGAAATTGGATGGAAATTTGCTTTTATTTCTTTATCTCCATTCTTAAACAGTGGCTTAACTTCAGCATATTTTAACCATTTAGGAAATATTCCACTGATAAACGACTGGTTACACATATAGTTTAATATGTTACTTAAGTCAGAATCACATTCTTTAATTAGCTTTGTTGATATTTCATCATAACCACTAGATGTTTTTGATTTTAAAGATTTTGTGATGGACATTATTTCTGCTGGGGTAGTGAGGGTCAAATTCATATTATGTAAGTTACTTGAAATGTCTGGTCTGAGGTATTCAATAGTAGCATCTACAGAACCTGACAACTCCATCTTTTCAGTAACAGTTATGAAATGTTTGTTAAAAAGTTCTGCAACACTATACACATCTGTCACCAATGTATCATTTACTCTTACTGCTATTTGCCCCTCTTCATGTCTGGTTCTATCGGTCTCCTCCTTCACTATATCCCATATCCCATTTTGTTATCTGATATGATTATCTTTTCCTTGTAATATATTTGCTGTGATGTCTGTATTACAGTCTTTAATATTTTGCAGTATTTCTTGTAATGTGCTGTAGCATCAACATCGGAACTGTTTCGGATTGACAGATACAGTTTTCTTTTTGTTTTACAAGATACCCCTATTCCTTGAGTAATCCATGGCTTCTTTGTACTTTGCTTGAACCTTGGTAAGTTTTTGGGAAAAACAGTGTTCGAGTAAGGTAAGCACTTAATTAACAAAAGTGTTATATTTTTTTATTCATGTCATGAGCACTGTAAACATCAGTCCAGTGAATGTCTCTGAGGAGTGTCCTAAAATAATCAATTTTTGGCTTATTGATGACCATCCTGAGCTCAGAATTAACAGATTTTATATCCTGTTCAGTGTTAACATCTAACAGAAGGACCTGCATGTCATGATCTGAGAGGCCATTGACTATTGGTTTTGTAATATAATTTTGTTCATTGGACTTTTCTATAAAGATATTATCAATGGCTGTTTGTGAGCAACTGGCTATCCTAGTGGGGAACTTTACAGTGGGAATTGAGTTGAATGATAGTGTTACTAACTCAAATAAGTTCTTATTGGGAGAGTCTTTAAGAAAATCTACATTGAAATCACCAGGAACCACTATTTCTTTGTTTTTGGTTGTTAAATGGGTCAGTACAGCTTCAAGGTGGTTTACAAACAGATTGAAGTTACCTGCAGGTGCTCGATATACACTTAGTATTATGAAGGATTTTTTGTGAAATTCTACTTCTGTTGCACATGCTTCCATATGCTGTTCTAAGCAAAATTTATGAATGTCTATGTTCTTAAATTTATGACAGTTCCTGATGAATGTGGCAACTTCTCCTTTCTCCATTTCTGATCTACAAAAGTGATATGCTAACCTAAACCCTGTAACACTTAAAAGTTCTATAACAGTGGTCACATGATGTTCAGAGAGGCAGATTATGTCAGCTGGGTTTGAAGACTCTAATTCATCTATGAAGATAATTCATTCATTAATTTTATTTCTCAGTCCTCAAATATTTTGATGCAATAAAGATAGCTGACATTTCACATTGACTGAGTTAAAATTGGGTAGAGTTAAAATATCTGCTGACTGTTGAAAATTCTTAACCAATGGCTGTTTATGCTGATGTAATAAGCTAGAATTATGTTTTTTGGTTTCTTTCACAAACTGAACGACTGTCTCAGTCCTAACCTCACTTGAAATTTGGATTCTTTCTGTCCTCACTACCCTAAAAAAGGATTTTTCTGAACCCTATAAGAACTGGTATTTTATCACTCATGACAGTGCCTCCCCCCTTTAACTTTCCTGCTATTTTCCCAGCCAGTTTACCCCTCCCCTTCCTATTGAGGCGAAGGCCATGCCTAGTATAATCCCACCTGTTGAGAGAATCAACAGGAATCACACCATTGTGTGACCCTGCACCCAACATAAGCAAATGTTCCAACTCCAAATTAACTCTCTTGACAGAAGAGTTCAAATGAGGTCGGCCATGGCGCCCAAGGACAGATGCAAACTCAAGACTAGTACGCTTCGATGCTGATGCAATCTTTGCCAGGTCACACTCTATACTGTACCCAGGATCTCTGCCAATACTATTACCTGCCCCACCCACTATAACGACGGTGTCTCCCTTAGTGACATCTTTCCAGTGATCCTAAATCCTCTGTCACCTGCTCCAGACCAGCACTGGGTTTAAAAAAATTGGTCACCTGGTATTCAGATCCTAGTTCATCCCGAAAAAGTTGGCCAACACATCTTCCATGGGAACTACCTAACAACAACACTTTCTTTCTCTTTACTGATTTCCTTACTTTCTTACTTTTCAATTTGCTGCTGAAAGTTTGTTGTGCTCTGTCTACACCTGCAACTGCATGAGGCTCACCAGTTTCTAACTGAAGCAACAGGTCAAATCTATTTTCCACATTCACTACGAAGCTGTCAGACAAAGTTCTAGGCCTGTTCCTCCTGTTTCTGTGCCAGCCCAGATTTCTCTATTTTGTCTTTACAGTCCTAATGCGAAATATACGTTGGCCGTAGGAGAATCGTTTTGAAGTCAGGCGTAAATACCTGTTCTCTAAATTTTCTCACGAGTGTTTCACGAAAGATTGTTGTCTACCCTCCAGGGATTTCCACTGATTTCTCGAAGCGTCTCCGTAAGACTTCTATGTTTATTTAACCTGCCGGTAAAAAATCTAGCAACACGCCTCTGATTTGTTTAGTGTCTTCCTTTAATCTGATCTCGTTTGGATCCCCTACACGCAAGTGGTACTCAAGAATGGATGGCACTACTCAGCGCAGTCTATCTCCTTTATAGAAGAGCTTCACTTTCTTAAAATTCTTCCAGTAAACAGCAGACTACCATTCGCTTTCCCTACTATCGACCTCATGCACTTACTACATTTAAAATCAATTTGCAGTGTTAAGACTTTCAATTGTTTTTATTGTATTCCATAGGTGTTGTTCTTAGCATGTTACTTCTGTTCAATCTGATCTCTTTAATGCCTTCTGCACTGGACAGATGGTCTGTATCACCTGCAGTATCAATTTTCATCATTTCCTGTGTATTTCATTTAATACCATTTTGAACTGTTACTGAGCTTTTCATTTATAACATTACTGTTTTCTTAATTTGTTCCACTCCCGTCCCACAGATGCCGCGCATTGCGCTGTTGCCACGTAGTGACGTAATCAGTTGGCAATCCTTTCAGTCTGATGTCAGTCCTAGCGGCTTGTTAGGTTTATGGTTTTAATGTTGGCCTTACAAGATAACTTTTTCTTTTGTGAGTCGAGCACTTGAGCTTTTATTATCTCTCCGTTCAAAGTGAACTACGCAAATAATACATGTTCTCTTTTTAATACGTCTTGTGCTAAGTAATTAAGTTTTTGAAATGTTTCTTATTCTTCTATGTTCATAAAAAATGGTTGTAGGTAACTATAACTTGTTTTGATGAAGATACCCTTAGTCGGTATTGAAACCAGAGCAATGCATGGCTGTTTTTATCCTTCATAAGAATATTCCACCTATTTGTTCTGTAGTCGTGACTGGCTGTACCACGAATACAGCATTCGAACATTACAGTGTTGTTTTTCCTACTCACCTACGTTAACTTGCATTTTTTCTACATTTAAAGCAAACTTTCTTTCAGCAAACCAAATAAAAATGTTATCTAGAACATCCAGTATCCTCCTACACTCTTTCGACTGCACTTTATCTCACACTACAGGGTCACCATCCTTATCTCTGAGGAACACTCATCATCCAGGGCAACTTACTAGGTTCTATTACGTATGAAGTCTTCGAGCCACTCACATATCAGTGTATCTGTTCCATGTGCTCGGAAAGTCGTTAACAGTTTGTTGGTGGAGCACCGTGTCAAACGCTTTCCGGAACTGTAGGAATATGGAATCTTCCTATTGCCCTTTATCCGTGGTTCACAGGACAGAGCGCGAGAAACGGCAAAATGTGTCACAGTTTTTAAATCCGTGCTGATTTGTGGACAGAGGCTTTTCTCTCTCAAGAAAATTTATTGTATTCCAACTTAGAACGTACTGAAGAATTCTGCAGCAAACCGATTTAAGGAAAGTGGTCTGTAATTTTCTGGGTCCGCTCTTTTACCCGTTTTATATGCAGGAGTCACTTGCGCCTTTTTCCAGTCGCTTGGGCTTTGCGCCGGGCGAGAGATTCGCGATAAGAGGCCAGTCCGAAGAGTGCTCTCTGTAAAACCGAATTTGGATTCAATTGTTTCTTATCGCCGGAGATAACTATTTCTGTGTCTTACATACGAGAGTCTGTATGACGGTCAAACTATGTTATTTCTATACGATCCTCCTCCGCGAATGACTTTTTAAGCACTAAATTTAAAACTTCAGCTTTCCTTTCGCTGTCTCCTATTGCCACACCAGATTGGTCGACGAGTGACTGCACAGAAGTCTTTGACCTGCTTAGTGATTTTACGCAGGACCAGAATTTTCTCAGGTGTGGGGCGGCGGATGAGTTTGTAGTAAAATAAACATAAATCTGATTGCTGGATATATGCTTGCGTGTTGAATCAGTTTCTGGCTTTTAGAATGTTGTTAATGCTGTCTTTCGCCGTTCTCAACACTGGCTCTCTATTTACTTCTTCGCACCCAGAAAGTGATTTAATAAAACATGGAGCCAGTATTTAGAGATCCTAGTGCCCACTTCAATTGAGATACCATTATAGCTGCAGCTTATAGCTCTGAGGAATTAGGAGATTGTCCGCAATTTCTAATCAAAAACGGTTTTCCAAAATAGTTGAGTATATTCTGAAATTCACTGATAAAAAACACAAGTATCCCTACAACCTAACTAACAGAGCAGTTCAGAGTCTAATGCGCTGATGCAATTATAAACGTCCGAATTAAATGTTAAAAAGAATGCTCGCCATAATTTGATGAAAATATTTCATCAAACGCCACGCTAAATATCTGGTAGAATGTCTGTCCCGCGACGGCACTTGAAAATACGACAATACGCAAACTGAAGCTAGATAATGAAAATCATTCCAGAATTAACACTTCACATGAAATGTTTTCATGGTTCCGCATATCTCTAGTAACTTAATACGGCACCCGAGGCTGTTTGTAGCAGATACACTGATGCGACGCGACTACCGACACAGATGGCGTGTCATTCAGCGTCTGGAGAGAACTGGGGCCTTTCTTCCTCGCGTAGCGTCCTTATATATAAAGCCGCGGTGCGGACGGCGAAGGGAACGCCTGATCTTTTCGGCTCTCTCGACTAGCCGCTGGGCTAGTAACGCACCACTTCAAGTTACATAATAATTTATAGCTTCTTTTGCTTATGGCCGATGAAGCTTTTAATTTAAACGTGCATTCAGCACGCAGGTAAGTATTGATAATAAAATTTTGACGTGGCTAAGTTAAATACTTTGGGCGAGAGAATTAATTAAATTACACTGCACGCAGTAGATGAGCTCTGAACTGCCCGTTTTGAGATCCGCTATCGCTATAATTTTATATGTATTACAAAGAAACTTTACACATCTTCATAATCATAGCGGACCTCCAACCTATTTAAATCTAAACATCCTAGCCTTATTTATTAGCCTACTTAATCTATCTTGCTTCCTTCAGTTTTGAGATGAAAACCAGAAAATCATGAATTTCCACTAAAGTCTTAATTTGTGAAATCCAAAGTACTGTTTTTATTAAATCATTATGAAAGATGAATCTAAATATAAATTTTGAAGTCTCTAGCTCTTTTCTGTTGCGCCAATGATTTTTTTAGAAAAACGTCCAAATTTCGAAAATGGCTGAAGTTATCGAACTGATATTTAACACACATTAATTTAGTATTATTCCTGACATGCTAGAAAAGTTATAGGTCATTTGCTTGATTTTTAAGGTATTGCGCAACATTTATGACGTCAGAGCTAGTTACAGCAGACTGGCTGGCACACAATGGAAACTGATGTGAATTTACTACAGCGTGAGTAGGCTGCTTCCCTACACAGGGTCTTGGCAAAAGGAACGACGGTGTAGGTAGTGTACTTCGCTCATCGATCATTTTATAGACACTCGAATAATTAGCAGTTTTTTTTACCTGTCGACATTTCCGCGTCATTTATTGATCCAAGAATGCAACAGTCTCTGCTTCCTCAGTGTATAACAACAATTGCTAATCAAATGGCTCTGAGCAGGGACTTAACTGCTGAGGTCATCAGTCCCCTAGAACTTACAACTGCTTAAACCTCATTAACCTAAGGACAACACACACATCCATGCCCGAGGCAGGATTCGAACCTGCGACCGTAGCGGTCGCGCGGCTCCAGACTCAAGCGCCTAGAACCGCTCGGCCACTCCGACCGGCAATTGCTAATCGCACCAGAGTAATCAAGGTCGGATGAGGCCTCCTTCCATGCCATTGGCTGTATCGTAATACATATATTAAACTTTCTTGAGATTGAAAAGCTTATTTCCACTAACCAGCATGTTTTTACAGAGAGTCTCTCGTGCTAAACTGAGCTTGCCCTTTTCTCACATGGTACATAGCGAACAATGGATGAAGGGCAACAGGCACATTTCCACATTTATAGATTTCGGGAAAGCTTTCGATAAGGTGCCCCTTTGCAGGTTGTTCACGAACGAACGAGAATATGGAATACGTTCACAGATGTGTGAGTAGCTCTAAGAATTTTTAAGTAACAGATTTCGGTATGTTGTCCTCGACGTTGAATGTTGACCAGAAGGAGTGGTTCATCCGTAAAGGAGACCGCATATAGGGCACTGGGCGACCTATTCTTGAGTACTGATCGAGTGTTTGCGATCTGTACCACTTTGGGTTGAGACAAGATATCGAAGCTGTGGTATAGTCAATGCCCACACCGTGGCGCCTGCAGCTGCGTGGCCGGACTTGGACTCTGCAGCCCAGACGCTGCTCGTGATCAAGCACCAAGTTGTGTTGTTGTTGTGGAACTGTTGGCAATAAACAGAATTTTGGAACTCACGCCAATCGTTAGTTGTTGTTTTTCCAATTACGGATACAACAGAAGCAGTTCATTGGCGGGCTGCTAGATTTGTTACCGGTAGGTTCGAACAACACGTGTTACGGAGATGTTTTGGGAACTCAAATGGGGGAGTCCCTGGAGGGAAGGCGACGTTCTTCTCGAGAAACACTACTGAGACAATTTAGAGAACCGGTATTTGGAGCTGACTGCCACACGATTTATTGCCGCCAATATATTTATTTATTTTTGCGTTTATTTTACCTGGCAAGATTATGGCCTTCAGGTCCTCTCTTACACCTAAATAAATAAAATTTTACCATTCTATTTCTCTTCCTCTAACCTAGCTACCTCCTCTATATCTCTCTCACCCCATTCTATTGTCTTATGTCTCTGCTCGATGTGAATAACTCACAAGCTGCCAGAGCACAACAAACTGAAATTCGTTCAATCTGAGTAGGTACAGAACATTATGGACATACCACGTGTTATACAGTATTAATGTTACAGAAAAAAATAGAGATTATAACAGTAGTACAAGGATAATTATAACAATGAAAAAATAATTATAACAATCAAGAATAATAATAATAGTAATGACTATGTATAAGAAAGTAAACATATTTTTCTTTTATGAATGTCAGTCCTACTGCTAGTTGGGAATTTTCTCGTTATGTTCTTGCAGCTTGTGAGTTATTCACATCGAGCAAAGACATAAGACAATAGAATGGGGTGAGAGAGATATAGAAGAGGTAGCTAGGTTAGAGGAAGAGAAATAGAATGGTAAAATTCGAAGCTATGATGGAAAGGAGAAAGAAAGAGATGAGAGGGGCACAACAATGGTGGCTATACCGTCCCTAATATGTGAGTTTTGAGTTCCCTCCTGAATGTTGAGTGGTTCTGGATCAGACGCAGATCACAGAGGAGCGCATTCCATAGTCGTATGGCTGAGATGGAGAATGACACAGAGAAAGATTTTGTGTTATGTAAAGGTACAGCCAAGATGCTAGACGTATCCGATCTGGTATTGCGGTTGTGGAATGATGATAGGTGTTTAATGTGAGAAGATAAGTATTGGGGGCACCAGTGACTACGAAATCGATGAAGTAAGCACATCTTGTGGAGATCGCGTACCTTATGTGGGCGTATCCAACATAGATGGGAGTATGAAGGACTGATATGATCATACAACCGTATATTGCAACCGTATCTAACGCAAGCATTCATCATTAGAACGAGGCATCTCGAATTTTCGCTATTTGTGCCGTGTTGAACTACATCACCGTAGAAAAGATTAGGCAAGAATAGTGTTTGGACTAATTTTTGTTTAACATGGATTGGAAGTATTTTTCTAAATTTTTGGATTGCATGTAGGGAGGAGAGCGATTTCCGGCAAGCTGTGGCTGTTTGTTCTTCCCAGTTTAGGTGTTCATCCAAGATTATTCGAAGCTCTTTTACTGTTTTTTGGTATGGTAGTTGGGTACCATTGAGGAGTATTTGAAGGACTGTTTCGCAAAAGTACCGGCTGATTAACTTTGGATGAGACATAAGAATGACCTGGGATTTCTTGGGGTTTAGTTTCAGACCTACGTTCTGCGCCCATCGAGAAACAGAGCAAAGATCTGCGTTCATAGTCGCTACTGCATCAGAAGTGTTCTTGGGGCTTGCACTTATATACAGTTGGATGTTGTCGGCATATAGATGGTAGCTGCAGGAGTGAATCACTGAAGAAATTTCATTAATGTACAGTGAGAACAGTAATGGACCAATATACATTGCGCGTAAGGACCACGAAGATAAAATACGAGATATTAGGGCTCATACGGAGTTATACAAACGGTCTTTTTTCCTCGCTCTATTTGTGAGAGGGACAGGAAAGGAAATAACTAGCAGTGGAACAGGGTTCCCTCCGCCACGCACCGTACGGTGGCTTGCGGTGCACCTGTGTAGATGTAGCTGTTGATGTAATCGAATCTGAATTAATGCCAACGCATCCCGAATCCCCCGTACATGTGCGACATAAAAGTCAAAGGTGCTAAAGCACGCCGGCCGGGATGGCCGTGCGGTTCTAGGCGCTACAGTCTGGAGCCGAGCGACCGCTGCGGTCGCAGGTTCGAATCCTGCCTCGGGCATGGATATGTGTGATGTCCTTAGGTAGGGTAGGTTTAATTACTTCTAAGTTCTAGGACACTGATGACCTCAGAACTTAAGTCGCATAGTGCTCAGAGCCATTTGAACCATTTTTTTGCTAAAGCACACATCAACCTCTCTGTACGTGTTTGTGAGCCATTATGTGTATGTGTGTGTGTGTGTGCGTGTGTGTGTGTGTGTGTGCGTGCCCCTGTGTATGCCAGAGAAAGAAGCATTCGTGCCGCTGATAAGTATCGCGTTTGGTAACAAGAGGCAAGAGAAATAGAGGTCCTGGTACCCTAAATCTGCATACACATCGGTCGCGGAAATTTCTGCGCACCGCGGCAAGTCCTGTGTGAACGTCAAACCGCGCCGCTCTGCACAACAACCAACATGTTCCGCGTAGTGTCGGTACATCAAAGGAAATGGTTCATTGGTCTGATGCTCAGGAGGGTGTCTCTCGTTTTCCATTTCTCCTGAAGTGCACGCAGGCCTACAGGAACACTATTGCACATCCACGAACACTCTACTCCACTTTGCACAGTTCTGCACTGCTCTGCGCAACGCCTTTGTGCAAGACGCTGTGCTGCGAGTTGCGGCGCGTCCTGTGTGGACGCGGCTGGCAGTCAAATTCGAGGCAATAATGGGAACAGTGAAAGTCAGTATCACTACGTGAGAAACGAGGAAAGCAAGCAGGGAAACATGTTGTGTTTTGGAACCACTATGGTGCGGTACAAACAGATTACGCTCCAATTGGCAGTCGTCAAAGGAGCAGACTAAAAAAATCTCCAGATGAGGTTGCGGAAGGTTGTCAAGACGAACAGCGCCGTAAGGTGTCCCAGGGAACGTTTCAGCTCTACGACAAAGCCTGAGCTCCCTCTAGTTATATTACAACGTGTCCGGTGGGAAGGCAATATGGGAATACCCATAATGAACTTCTGCCCCAGAATGTTCAGACCCACTCTTCAGCTACACTACAGAGAAATAAAACGGAACGGAATATTCATGTGGAAATAACTTATCTTCGGCTCCGACCACCGAAACTGAAGTTGATACCATGCATTAAATACGAAATAGTTCGGACATGTGCGAAAGAACAGACACCATATCCATGTAAGTACGCAACACCGGCCATAACCTTCTTCTTCCGTGCGTATGCACACATATTCCCCGAACTCTTACGGGAGTTGTTAAGAATGTCTTCCACGAGTAATGAGTGTGTTGGGGTGGGACACTATGAATGTAGTGTGTGGACATACAAGGTGAGAATGTCGGTCTGGCGCGAGGCGCGCGCGAGGTAGCCCTGCAGTCACACCATCCTCTGTGCTCTCGGTGGCTCAGATGGATAGAGCGTCTGCCATGTAAGCAGGTGATCCCGGGTTCGAGTACCGGTCGGGGCACACATTTTCACCTGTCCCCGTTGATATGTGCCAACGCCCGTTAGCAGTTGGAGGTATTAATGTAATTCTAATTTCACGAAATACTTCTGTTATCAAATGATTCAAATGGCTCTGAGCACTATGGGACTCAACATCTGAGGTCATCAGTCCCATAGAACTTAGAACTACTTAAACCTAACTAACCTAAGGACAACACACACATCCATGCCTGAGGATGGATTCGAACCTGCGACCGTAGCAGTCGCCCGGTTCCGGACAGAAGTGCCTAGAACCACTCGGCCATAACTGCCGGCGCTTCTGTTATCTCGCGCATAAGTGAATAAAAGTAATAAACGATGAAGGAATGGTATCTTTTGGTATAAGAGATGATATTCAAGCTAGCTATACATTTATTACAAAAGAACAAGAATAACATTGGGCACACTCAGAAGTCAACCTCACTGATTACATTCAAGCACCCATCTGACGGAATAAAGTACATACTGATGTAAGGTTGACAGAGCAGGTGAGTGGTTAGAAATCAACTATGTCTCCGACTTCAGATGAGTGTCAGCTTTGGTTGTTAGTGATGGTGACTGCAAACGCTGCAGTCTACCACAGTATGCATAAACTGACTATGACTGCTGCAGCTTGAACGAGCATACCAGGGACGGTGCAAATTCATCTGAATGGTTCCTAATGTGCCGGAGCTGCTATATGCTCACCATACAGCTGCAGGAGTCTGTAATGCCGCCACCGGTGCGTCTCTGTGTCAACATGAGCGGGGGATTTTCCTCTTCTCTCGTCGCAGGACGCATGATCGCACCTCCATATCAAACAAAACATGTAACCACGATGCAACGCGACTCGCAGGCAAAGCCCAAATCTCTCTTGTAGCCAATACCCAATTAAAAATACCTACACCTCTTCTCTGTCACGTCCAAAAACACTCCACATTGCGTAGTCTCGAAAAAACTAAAACTACCAATCCGAATGCGGCAGCACTTCCTTATTCCAGTCGCATAATTCTGCTCTCTCAGTGCACTCTCTCTCCAGAAGATGGACCAGTTCGTTTGCACCACTTGCTGTGACAGGTAGTAGATGCCCTCTGAACCGGACAATCGGGAATTAAGGAAAACGGGAAGGAAAAAAATGGTTCAAATGGCTCCAAGCACTGTGGGACTTGGAAAACGGGAAGGAAAAAAATGGTTCAAATGGCTCCAAGCACTGTGGGACTTAACGTCTAAGGTCAAAAGTCCCCTAGACTAAGAACTACTTAAACCTAACCAACCTATGCAGGACGTACAATTCTTGTGGACAAAAATTTAAATTGTGCACAAATTCACTGTCTAATTCTGATGGTACCATATTTAAGCGAATGTTGTGGGCCCTTTTTTTAACCGTACAAAGTACTCAATGTTGGGTGCGCATAAGAGTCATTGGCTCATTAGATTCGAGTCCTGCCCGAGGCAGGATTCGAACCTGCGACAGTAGCACCAGCGCGGTCCCGGACTGAAGCGCCTAGAATCACTCGGCCACAGCGGCCGGCAAAAACGGGAAGGACCGGGGCCGCAAATCAACTGATTATTATTTCATGCAAATAATAATTTACTGATAAGTTAAAGTTTAACTTAATATCAAAGAAACAAATAATGTAATTTAAATCTTAAGGCCACATTTTAAAAGAAATATAGCTTGCTTTTAATAATAATAATAATAAAAATAAAAGGGCGAGCTAATCAAAAGTTCAGGTGAAATTTCCAGTTTCAGTCTTAAGGCCACAGTTTGGAGAAATGTGACTACAAGGTTACTCTTTTCAGACTATTGTAGTCAAAGGAAGCCACATTTAATACTCATCTTGCGTTGGCGCTGCATCGGTGCATGAGATGCCTTGAGATGGTAAATTTTAAACAAATAATCGGGTGGCTTATTCGGCAGATTGGTGCAGGGTGAAGCAGACGAACCAGGTTGCGAGCAACGTGAAGCGGCAGTCCATACAACCCGATGAATTGCGGTGCCACTAACCAACGATCGGACGGCCACAAAGTTGCCCCTTTCCACAACTGGATGCCCACACTAGCTGGCGGTATGCGACGAAGGCAGACCCTACCAACCGACCGACTCGACAACACACCACTCGTCCAACAGCCAATTTCATGTGTTGGGCGGAGGTGGCTTTCGCAGACCAACGTGGCT
This sequence comes from Schistocerca serialis cubense, assembly GCF_023864345.2. Lineage (NCBI taxonomy): Eukaryota > Metazoa > Arthropoda > Insecta > Orthoptera > Acrididae > Schistocerca > Schistocerca serialis. The sequence goes on along the minus strand of NC_064638.1, from coordinate 1,229,510,010 downwards.
CAAACAGCCCCACTCATCTCTCCCATAGGAACACGAAGGCACAAACCAACTGTCATCCCACCCAGAAACGCACCACACAGCCAGCACTTCCTTCTAGGAGTCCGACTTCGACCAAACACTCTTACTGAACAAATAGTAAATCGATAGCAAACTCGAGCCAGTGGCGGCACACAAGACCAAAGCGAAGTAAAATATGGAGCCACGGCTCACCCTCCGGTACGTTGTCACTGTCTGATTTCCTGTCAAGGCGTCGGCGCTCTGCTGGTGTGGGCAATCACTTTGCGTGGTTGCCTACAAATGATTTGTCTGGGCGACAGTGTGTCGGCCACCCTGTCATGCTGCCACATTAGCTCATTTCAGCCACCGAGGTGAAATGTCTTCACGATACTTACTTGCCCCTCTTCTAACAGCCGTGTACCGCAAGTCTCTAGAGGAACGGAAGGTTCCAAATGATTGGAAAAGAGCAGAGGTAGTCCCAGTCTTCAAGAAGGGTCGTCGAGCAGATGCGCAAAACTATAGACCTATATCTCTGACATCGATCTGATGTAGAAGTTTAGAACATGTTTTTTGCTCGAGTATCATGTCGTTTTTGGAAACCCAGAATCTACTATGTAGGAATCAACATGGATTCCGGAAACAGCGAAAGTGTGAGACCCAACTCGCTTTATTTGTTCATGAGACCCAGAAGATATTAGATACAGGCTCCCAGGTAGATGCTATTTTTCTTGACTTCCGGAAGGCGTTCGATACAGTTCCGCACTGTCGCCTGATTAACAAAGTAAGAGCCTACGGAATATCAGACCAGCTTTGTGGCTGGATTGAAGAGTTTTTAGCAAACAGAACACAGCATGTTGTTATCAATGGAGAGACGTCTACAGACGTTAACGTAACCTCTGGCGTGCCACAGGGGAGTGTTATGGGACCATTGCTTTTCACAATATATATAAATGACCTAGTAGATAGTGTCGGAAGTCCCATACGGGTTTTCGCGGATGATGCTGTAGTATACAGAGAAGATGCAGCATTATAAAACTGTAGCGAAATGCAGGAAGATCTGCAGCGGATAGGCACTTGGTGCAGGGAGTGGCAACTGACCCTTAACATAGACAAATGTAATGTATTGCGAATACATAGAAAGAAGGATCCTTTATTGTATGATTATATGATAGCGGAACAAACACTGGTAGCAGTTACTTCTCTAAAATATCTGGGAGTATGCGTGCGGAACGATTTGAAGTGGAATGATCATATAAAATTAATTGTTGGTAAAGCGGGTAAATGGTTGATATTCATTGGGAGAGTCCCTAAAAAATGTAGTCCATCAACAAAGGAGGTGGCTTACAAAACACTCGTTCGACCTATACTTGAGTATTGCTCCTCAGTGTGGGATCCGTACCAGATCGGGTTGACGGAGGAGATAGAGAAGATCCAAAGAAGAGCGGCGCGTTACGTCACAGGGTTATTTGGTAACCGTGATAGCGTTACGGAGATGTTTAGCAAACTCAAGTGGCAGACTCTGCAAGAGAGGCGCTCTGCATCGCGGTGTAGCTTGCTTGCCAGGTTTCGAGAGGGTGCGTTTCTGGATGAGGTATCGAATATATTGCTTCCCCCTACTTTTACCTCCCGAGGAGATCACGAATGTACAATTAGAGAGATTAGAGCGCGCACGGAGGCTTTCAGACAGTCGTTCTTCCCGCGAACCATGCGCGACTGGAACAGGAAAGGGAGGTAATGACAGTGGCACGTAAAGTGAACTCCGCCACACACCGTTGGGTGGCTTGCGGAGTATAAATGTAGATGTAGATGTAGGTACATATCTTACAGGAAGGTCCATGGAAAACATCGACTGGTTGCCTGCAGTACCTGAAGAATGCACTCTCCTCGACAGGGATAAGTTAACAGGGTTCCGGACTGTCGGAACTCAGCTAAAGAAGTTGTGAATGACTCTGTCTCAAGCCTTTACGACAATGTACTGTGGCCCGCTAAGAGAGCTTTCACGCACGTGGCTGGGAGTACCCTGTTGTTCATTCCACGTCCCGCAGCGTGCCTTCATGTGTGTGAAAACAGCTACCAAATCTCGCTGGGCGAGCCGAAATTCCTGCGTCTGCACTCCTTCCTTGTTCTCTGAACTGACAAAAATGAAGTGTATACTTCACCATCTACTCCTTGCGAGCTTCCCTTCGCGCAGCTGCAGCCATAACTGTCCAACAAAACATTCTAACAAAGATAAACTGCGTCCCATCACCTCAAATTACTGTGCACTTAGGCAGCATTGGACTCAGTACCCAACCATTGTCAACCTACTTTCTTTCCTGCGTCCGGCCATCCTGATTTAGGTTTTCCGTGATTTCCCTAAATCGCTCCAGGCAAATGCCGGGATGGTTCCTGTGAAAGGGCACGGCCGACTTCCTTCCCCATCCTTCCCTAATCCTATGAGACCGATAACGTCGCTGTTTGGTCTCTTCCCCCAAACAACCAACCAACCTTCTTTCTTTAGCACCGTATAGGTCACAGTGCCTTTTTAATATCCTAATTTCATACGTCTACAAGGTCTGAGTGATTAAAGTGAAAGAAAGACTAGCCCAAAAGACATGGTCGCCTTTCACAATATACTTTTGAAATTGGACAAATGTTTCGAAACGCCCTGTGTCATACTTAAAAGACGTGTAAACGTCATCCTTCCTAAAGCTGGAGTGAAATGTTGAAAACATACAAGCAAAAAATTTACGTGCCATCACTGCTACATGTGGTATTGTACCGTCACAATCAGGAAATGGCGAAGAGACAGTGCTACATGAAGAACCCTCTACCAAGTATCTTAAGGTGGCTTGCTGCGTGTAGATGTAGATGCAAATGGAAGCTAATCATCTTGAATTTGAAGCTCTTTTCTTCCGTGTTTGCTTTAACAATACGTATGTTTTTCGATTAGGGTCCGCCTTTAGCAAAACACGATTTTGTTTTTTAACCCAAACATGTTTCACTGCAATTGCAGCACCTTCAGTGGGCTTTTATTTTTATCTGTTAAAGATAAAGAGTGTTCTTTGCTGTTTGTATACAGGTAGTTATTAGTTTTTCCACAGTTTGTCATCTGAACCACTTGTGCCTTAAAGTAGATAAATTGTTTAAGCCAAAATTACGATTTGAAAACTTTTTTTATTTCTATGCCTGAAATTGTTTAATTCTATGTCTGTGTGTGTCTATTTACATAATGTTTCACTTACATTATGTAAATAGACAGACAGACAGACACACACACACACACACACACACACACACACACACACACACACCACACACACACACACACACACACAGACACATTTCAAGCACAGTTTTCAAATCGTAATTTTGACTTAAACAATTTACCTGCTTTAAGGCATAAGTGGTGGCAGATGACAAATGTGGAACAAAACTGTCTCTGTACAAACACAATACATCAGAAAAACCACACCATGTGGTAAAAAGGTATGAATTCATAATTTATGTGTTTTTTTTTTCAAATATCTGTAATTACGATTTGAAAACTAATAGCTACCCGTATACTAACAGCAAAGAATACTATTTATCTTTAACAGATGAAACTGAAGATGCTGCGACTGCAGTGAAACATGTTTAGTTTAAAAAACAAAATTGTGTTTTTCTAAAGGCGGACCCTATCCAAAAACATACAAATGGAAACTGTTTAGAAAAATCAATATAAAAGCGCAGTATAAAAAGGAGAAGAGCTCAGGGGATATCAGTTTGGGTTCAGGAGAAGTAGAATCACGCAAGGTAATACTGATCGAACGATTTATCTTAGAAGATATATTGAAGAAAGTTAAACCCGCATTTATAGTATTCATAGATGTAGACAATGTTGATTGGCTTCCACTCTTTGAAACTATGAAGGTAGCACGTTTAAATCACAGAGTGTGAAAAGTATCCACAACTTGTACAAAAATCAGATGACAGTTATAAGAACTGACGAACATGGAAAGGAAGCAGTGGTTAAAAAGGGAGTGACACAGGATTGTAGCCTATGCCCTAAGCTGTTCAGCACTAGGCAAGCAGGAAATGTAAGCGAGGAGAAATTTAGCCTGACGTTCAGGAAGAAAAAATAATACTTTTAAGTTTGCCAATGGGATCATAATTCGGTCAGCCGGCCGTTGTGGCTGAGCGGTTCTAGGCGCTTCAGTCCGGTACCCCGCTGCTGCTACCGTCGCAGGTTCGAATCCTGCCTCGGGCTTGGATCTGTGTGATGTCCTTAGGTTAGTTATGTTTAAGTAGTTCTGAGTCTAGGGGACTGATGACCTCAGATGTTAAGTCCCATAGTGCTCAGAGCCATAATTCGGTCACATACAACAAAGTACCTGGAAAATCAGTTGAAAGGAACTGACAGAATCCTGAAAAGACGTTCTTATTATTAGGTGGACACCAACGAAAGTTAAACGACGCTAATAGAATGTGGTAAACTGAATGAAGAGGTGTTGAGGAACTGGGATTAGGAGATGAGAAACGTAGTAAACGACTTCTGTTATTAGTTCAGCGAATAGAGGGTATAAAATGCAGGCTTCCAATAGCAAGAAAAGCTTATCTGAAAAAAGAAATTTTTTACTTGCTATGAAGTTTTTTCTGAAGTTATTTGTCCGGAACGTAGCCTCGTACAGAATTGAAAAGAATTTGTCCGGAACGTAGCCTCGTACAGAATTGAAAAGAATAAAAGCTTTGGAATGTGGTGCTACAAGAATTGCTGAAGACTAACTGTGAAGAAAAAATTATGGCACAATTTGACCGAATGAAGGGAGTGATGATAAGACAAATTCTGAGGTACCACAGATTCGTCAGCTTGGTAGTGCAGGGAACTATCTGAGAAAAATTTTTGCAAAGGAATCCCAAGATTCGACTAAAGTATGCAGATTTAAACGTACAGGCAGCATTAGTTATATGGACATGAATATTGCAAAAAAATGTTCAAATGTGTGTGAAATCTTACGGGACGTACCTGCTAAGGTCATCAGTTCCTAAGCTTGCACACTACTCGACCTAAATTATCCTAAGGACAAACACACACACCCATGCCCGAGGGAGGACTCGAACCTCCGCCGGGACCAGCCGCACTGTCCCTGACTGCAGCGCCTGAGACCGCTCCGCTAATCCCGCGCGGCTAATGAAGATTGCACAGGACAGACTAACATGTAGAGTTGTTTCAAAGCAGTCTTAGGAATGAAGACCGGAACATAAAACAACAGCTGCTAACTGCGCCAAATAAATCAACTTCGTATTTGCTCAGCCCTCCAACGCGAGTGGCTGTTTCCGTAGTCGAATCTGAATGAACGTCATTGCATCCCGAATCCCAGTGTGTGCGCGACAAAGCTTATTACCGTGCTAATGACACCGAACGCTGCGGAGACCACCCCTGTTGGTAAAACGACCGCCTTTGACGGGCTACTAAAGCACGCAGAGGCCTTGCTGTGACTCGTCCGTGTGTTTGTGCTCTCCTGTGTGTGTGTGTGTGTGTGTGTGTGTGTGTGTGTGCGAGTGTGCGCGTGTGCGCGTGTGATGGAGAAAGAGGCAGCAAGTCTTGCTTTGTGGCACTGATTACCGCTGCGGTTGCTAACAAGGCTGCCCGCTACCTGTGCTTCGCTTCGCCACCGCCCTTTCATTAAAGCGTAATTAAAATTCCTCGCGCGAAGTCGAGACTCGATTGCCTTTCTGGCCGGCTCCGGCAAACACCAGAAATTAGTATTTAATGATCGAAACGTGCCTTATAAATTGTTTTTATGTGTGTGAATGACCACAGGGCCGCGTAATGGGTGTCTTTGAACGCCGTTCAAGACGTAATGCTCCAACCCAAATAGGCTTACGGGACCGGCCCTTTTAAATCCCGCTTAGCCGCCCCGGCGTCAAAGAACTGGTTGGTGGGCGTGAATGTTCGTTATTTTCGCATTCAGTATAGATTTTCTTCTCCCCTTTCACCGCTTTCAGCCGCGCGCCGCGTTTGCGATCTCGCATCTGAAGCGTCGTGTTTATTTACAAAGTAAAGTGTGGCTTACGGACGTAGACAGCATTCAAGCACAATGAGAACAGCTACATAAACACTGCGTGACATTTCTCTGAAGAGAGGAAATGGCTTTTACTTTATTCACTTGTAAAAAGGGGTTGCCCTCTTTGATACATTACGTGTCTACACGTCAGTAGCGGCTCCTTCGACGCTATATATAAAATACGAACAGCTTGCTCTTATTTCATTATCCAGACGCGTTTCTGTCTTTCTGAACTGCACTAAAAGCCGTGCCATTAACTGCTATTCGTTTTCATGCTCGTATCGACTAACTAGCAATGCGTTTTCAGTGAATAAAATTAATTGAACCTATTTCGTGAATCGCTTTCAAAAGACTCTGAAATGGCTGTGGTGTATATTTGCCCTTTATCCTATAATTCAGCAAGAGATAATTGGCACCAAATACGACGAGTTCCTTTTTAAATCATCGCAGATCAAACTAAATATCGCTAAAAGAATCTTAGAGAAACGTTAATGTGAATCAAAATTAATAAATAAAATTAAAACGGATGAAAACAACTGTAACATTCCAGAAACATGAGTTCACAATCGGGCCGGTTGCGGGATAATAGTGATGTGTGCCTGTGATCTGCTTTTGATCTGAGTATGAAATATCGTTCTACTGAGCGCAGGTGTGGTAAAAGTATAAGCTCCGCGATTAGTACAAAACCAGTAACACCCCCCACACCCCCTCCCAAAAAAAATCACCATTCTTTAAAGAACAGGACTCCCATGTATAAGACTACTGTAAGCTCTAAGCGAGAAAAAGTTTGAAAAAAGCTCTGAAAATATGTTTAAAGTTTATTGGAAGTTATTAAGTGCTGCCGGCCACTGTGGCCGAGCGGTTTTAGGCGCTTGAGTCTGTAACCGCGCGCCCGCTACGGTCGCAGGCTCGAATCCTGCCTCGGGCATGGATGTGTGTGATGCCGTTAGGTTAGTTAGGTTTAAGTAGTTCAAAGTTCTAGGGGACTGATGACCTCAGATGTTAAGTCCAATAGTGCTCAGAGCCATTTGTTAAGTGCTCTTATTGTCAGACACTGGAAGTCCATAATCTGAGTAATTTGCGCTCCGTTTTAAGAGAAGCTAGTTTTTCCAGCATCTCAGTGCTTACGACGGCAAATCCATTATATGATTTTTCTGATAGACTCAATAATATGGTCGTCTACTGTCTACAAAATATGCTGCGTGTGCCGTTAGCAGTAAAGAAGTAATAAATTAGAAGTCATGACAGATGCTGACTTTTCTCTGCATGAACATCGAAAACGTAATGAACGATAAACTTTCTTTTCCTTTTATTGTTTTGTGGAGGGCGTCAGCAAGAAAAAGTTTCGCAAAGGTATTAAATTATAAATTTTGTTATAAGCTACACAGTGCTCTCATTCTCAACTACTGGGTGAATATACAGGGTGGTCCATTGATCGTGACCGGGCCAAATATCTCACGAAATAAGCATCAAACGAAAAAACTACGAATAACGTAACTTGTCTTGCTTGAAGGGAGAAACCAGATGGCGCTATGGTGCCCCGATAGATGGCGCTGCCATAGGTCAAACGGATACCAACTGCGTTTTTTTAAAATAGAAAAACCCATTTTTATTACATATTCGTGTAGTACGTAAAGAAATACGAATGTTTTAGTTGGACCACTTTTTTCTCTTTGTGATAGATAGCGCTGTTATAGCCACAAACATATAGCTCACAATTTTAGACGAACAGTTGGTAACAGGTAGGTTTTTAAATAAAAATACACAACGTAGATAGGTTTGAAGATTTTATTTCAGTTGTTTCAATGTGATACATGTACCTTTGTGAACTTATCATTTCTGAGAGCGCATACCGTTACAGCGTGATTACCTGTAAATACCACATTAATGCAATAAATGCTCAAAATGATGTCCGTCAACCTCAATGCATTTGACAAGACGTGTAACAACATTCCTCTCAACAGCGAGTAGTTCGCCTTCCGTAATGTTCGCACATGCATTGACAATGCGCTGACGCCTATTGTCAGGCGTTGTCGGTGGATCACGATAGCAAATATCCTTCAACTTTCCCCATAGAAAGAAATCCGGGGACGTCAGATCCAGTGAACGTGCGGGCCATGGTATGGTGCTTCGAAGACCAATCCACCTTTCATGAAATATGCAATTCAATACCGCTTCAACCGCACGCGAGCTATGTGCCCGACATCCATCATGTTGGAAGTACATCGCCATTCTGTCATGCAGTGATACATCTTGTAGTAACATCGGTAGAACATTACGTAGGAAATCAGCATACATTGCACCATTTAGATTGCCATCAATAAAATGGGGGCCAATTATCCTTCCTCCCATAATGCCGCACCATACATTAACATGCCAAGGTCGCTGATGTTCCACTTGTCGCAGCCATCATGGATTTTCCGTTGCCCAATAGTGCATATTATGCCGGTTTACGTTACCGCTGTTGGTGAATGACGGTTCGTCGCTAAATAGAACGAGTGCAAAAAATTTGTCATCGTCCCGTAATTTCTCTTGTGCCCAGTGTCAGAACTGTACACGACGTTCAAAGTCATCGCCATGCAATTCCTGATGCATAGAAAAATGGTACGGGTGCAAAAGATGTTGACGTAGCATTCTCAACACCGACGTTTTTGAGATTCCTGATTCTCGCGCAATTTGTCTGCTACTGATGTGCGGATTAGCCGCGACAGCAGTTACAACACCTACTTGGGCATCATCATTTTTGCAGTTCGTGGTGGACGTTTAGCATGTGGCTGAACCCTTCCTGCTTCCTTAAATAACGTAACTATCCGGTGGACGGCCCGGAAACTTGGATGATGTCGTCCAGGATACCGAGCAGCATACACACCACATGCCCGTTGGGCATTTTGATCACAATAGAGATATATCAACAAGATATCGACCTTTTCCGCTATTGGTAACGGGTCCATTTTAACATGGGTAATGTATCGTGAATCACCGTCTGCAGTGCCGGAATGTTACATGATACCACGTAGTTATAGCTTTGGACTATTACAGCGCCATCTATCACAAAGCGAAAAAAGTGGTCCAACTAAAACATTCACATTTCTTTACGTACTACACGAATATGTAATAAAAATGGGTGTTCCTATTTTTAAAAAAACGCAGATGATATCCGTTTGAATTATGGCAGCGCCATCTAGCGCGCCATCTGGTTTCCCCCTCCAAAGCTAGACAAGTTTCGTTCTTTGTAGTTTTTTTTCGATTGACACTTATTTCGTGAGATATTTGGCCCGGTCACGATCAATGGACCACCCTGTATACTGGGTAACATTCCCCCCCTCCCGCGAGCTACACTGCCTCAAGTTATTACCTTTTTCAACTTGAATACTTTACTTACTGTATCAAAATTATCAATGTAAGATTATACCTGTTAATGAGTAGATAATGAGAGCATTTTAAATTCTTAACCGAGATCAGTGACTGTGTGATATAGTAGAAATAACTTTTTGTCGCCCTTGAGAGCAACCAACTACTGCTATGTGTATCCGTTTCAGCCATTTGGGCTTGGTGTCCACTGGATGCGTAAATATGAAACAGACAATCCCACGCTGTCGTACGTCACGTATCGCTCGACAACACCGCGAGCTTTGTTGTCCGACCAAATGACTTATCACGTCTTCCTCATTTTACTTTTTATACACTCTAAGCATAAAAAAGAGACACAGCACAAAGGAATAATCCTAATACGACGGAAACTGGTAGACGTAATGTAAATATCCAGACAAACAAGTGACTGCAATTACAGAACAGAATGCGATTTTCACTCTGCAGCGGAGTGTGCGCTGATATGAAACTTGTTTGGAAGGTAGGAGACGAGGTACTGGCAGAAGTAAAGCTGTGAGTACCGGGCATGAGTCGTGCTTCGGTAGTTCAGATGGTAGAGCACTTGCCAGCGAACGGCAAAGGTCCCGAGTCCGAGTCTCGGTCGGGCACACAGTTTTAATCTGCCAGGAAGTTTCAATTACAGAACAGTTGGACGATTCACCCGAGAGAAAAAGTTTTACAAATTTAGCAGATTGGTCCATCTCCGGCTTGTTATTGAAGGACAAGTTTTTGGATGTCCTCCTGAGGGACATTCTGCCAGATTCTGTTCAGTTGGTGCGTTAGACTGTCAAAAATCCCGAGCTGGTTCCAAGACTCTGTCCACAACGCTCCAAATGTTCTCAACTCGGGAGAGATCCACGACCATGCTGGCCAAGGTAGGGTTTGGAAAGCACGAAGACAAGCAGGAGAAACTATCCCCGTGTGCTGGCGCGTTTTACCTTGCTGAAATGTAAGCCCGTGATGATTTGTTAAGGGGCAACGAAACAGGACATAGAATATCGTCGACGTACTGCTGTGCTGTAAAGGGCCCATGGATGACAACGAAATAGGTCCTATATGAAAAGAAATGGCACCCCCCAGACCTCTACATCTACATCTACATCTACATCCATACTCCGCAAGCCACCTGACAGTGTGTGGCGGAGGGTACCTCGAGTTCCTCTATCAGTTGTCCCTCCTTTTCCAGTCTCGTATTGTTCGTAGAAAGAAAGTTTGTCGGTATGCCTCTGTGTGGGCTTTAATGTCTCTGGTTTTATCCTCATGGTCTCTTCGCGATATATACGTCGGAGGGAGCAATATACTGCTTGACTCGTCGGTGAAGGTATGTTCTCGAAACTTCAACAAAAGCCCTTACCGAGCTACTGAGCGTCTCTCTTGCAGAGTCTTCGACTGGAGTTTATCCATCATCTCCGTACCGCTTTCACGATTACTAAATGATCCTGTAATGAAGCGCGCTGCTCTCCGTTGGATCTTCTCTATCTCTTCTATCAACCCTATCTGGTATGGATCCCACACTGCCGAGCAGTATTCAAGCAGTGGGCGAACAAGCGTACTGTAACCTACTTCCTTTGATTTCGGATTGCATTTCCTTAGGATTCTTCCAATGAATCTCAGTCTGGCATCTGCTTTACCGACGATCAACTTTATATGATCATTCTATTTTAAATCAATCCTAATGCGTACTCCCAGATAATTTATGGAATTAACTGCTTCCAGTTGCTGACCTGCTATTTTGTAGCTAAATGATAAGGGATCTGTCTTTCTATGTATTCACAGCACATTACACTTGTCTACATTGAGATTCAATTGCCATTCCCTGCACCATGCGTCAATTCGCTGCAGATCCTCCTGCATTTCAGTACAATTTTCCATTGTTACAACCTCTCGATACACCACAGCATCATCTGCAAAAAGCCTCAGTGAACTTCCGATGTCATCCACCAGGTCATTTATGTATATTGTGAATAGCAACGGTACTATGACACTCCCCTGCGGCACACCTGAAATCACTCTTACTTCAGAAGACTTCTCTCCATTGAGAATGACATGCTGCGTTCTGTTATCTAGGAACTCTTCAATCCAATCACACAGTTGGTCTGATAGTCCATATGCTCTTACTCTGTCCATTAAACGACTGTGGGGAACTGTATCAAACGCCCTGCGGAAGACAAGAAACACAGCATCTACCTGGGAACCCGTGTCTATGGCCATCTGAGTCTCATGGACGAATAGTTCGAGCTGGGATTCACACGATCGTCTTTTTCGAAACCCATGCTGATTCCTACAGAGTAGATTTCCAGTCTCCAGACAAGTTATTATACTCGAACATAATACGAGTTCCAAAGTTCTACAACTGATCGACTTTAGAGATGTAGGTCTATAGTTCTGCACTCCTGGTTTTAAGGATGTATGATGCGCGATAATCAGGTTGTTATACCATTGCTCCCCGAGGCGTCTCCACAGATCTTCACTGGTCATGAGGGCTCAGTTAGAATTTGAATTCATCTCTGAAAACGGTTCTACTCCAGTCAATGAGATTCGAGGCCTAAGATGCTTCTGCAGACGACCTGAACCGTGGTGGTATACCAACTTATCGCCCACCATACGGCCTGACAAGCGGGAGCGATGAACTAGGATCTGCTGAGGGCTGAGCATGAAGTCATGATAGTTGCTGAGAATGTGTGAAGCGCCTTCATTATAATTCAATCGTTTATTCACAATGTTTAGGAGACATAGTTCTTCTGGACCAGCCTTGGCTGTTGCTCGTTCAGCTGGGTTTTGAATTCTAACTGACGTTTGTCCAGTCAGCTCAGAAGCTGCATCCCCAAGAGAATATGTCAACGATCCTGAGAGTGCAGCAGATTGCCAGTCAGCAGACATGGCCGCTGCCCGGCACAAAGGGGTCTTAGGATGGCTGCTGGAGAGCCTTCAGTCCCTCTCTCAGTTCTACTATGACCTTTGATGACCCATCCACAATGTACCTGATGACCGCAGTTGTGTAGCCAGTTGATCTCCTCCCTAAGGAATGGTAAGTTATAGCACTCAGATGCTTCTCAGTGTTGAACAGGAATGTAGACTACAAGAAGCCCTGTTCCTGCTTCCATGTTGAAGTTCGTGGCTAGGAGCACTCCGCGATGTGGTATTGTTGGAAGAAAGACAGTCAGTCTATCAGTACACGGTAGGTGGCGAGCTGCATGAAGTTCAGCAGGTGGAGGCCATCATCTCGAGTACAACTTCGACTATTTCATAGACTGTGCTGGAGGATCTAGGACAGGGCTTCACAACATACGTGCTCGCGGAGCAAGCTGTGAGCAGCAAGGCGCGAGCACGGAGCAGCGCGAGCACGCTACTACCCCCACTACCGGACCAGAGCGGAGAGTGGGGAGAGTCACGTGGGGCACACGACAGCTGCCGCCAGTCAATGTAAATCCGCGGCCACCTGCAGGGATATCACTCACGAATTATTACTGTGACAAATGAAACAAATAAAGGAGAATGTACACGTGCCACATAATTTTATTAGCTTAGTGTATGCCTCTACATTCGTATTAATTTGTGAACTGTTACACAATAAAAGGTGTCACTGAAGTGTGGGGTTCTCGGTTATCTTGTACTTTTTGCCCTTTACAATTGCGTCTATGTTCGGAGTAATTGTTCTTGTGCTTTGTAGGCGCAGCGTGCAGTTTAAATTTCGATCAGACAATGCGTTTCTCAGGAGCGTCTTGTTACATTTCATTGCAGAGAACAGTTGTTCACAAACATACGTGGAACCAATCATTGATATTATTGTAGCCGCCAGTTTGTGCAAACGAGGAAATCTATCCTGAGGGAAGCCTATGTAGAATTCCAAAATGTTTTTCTTGTTCTGAAATTTGTCTCTGTATTCTCTGTCACAATGCAGGTCAATAATTTCTAGTTGCAGCTCATGACGGATCCCTCCAATATTCGCTGAATATGGAGAGGAGAACAGATCAAAATCGCTGTCTAATGCTGTCAGATCTTGAAAGTGTTGATCAAATTCTTCCTGAAGGGCATGTGAATAACGTTCACAGTCTTTGTGAACATCTTGCATGGATGATAATGTAGGAAAATGAGCTAGATTTCATGTTTCCAGCTGACTCACCCAAAGTGTCAATTTCATTTTAAAAGCTCGTATTCGATCTACGAAATGAGTAATTAGCAGATCTTTACCTTGTAGTGAAATGTTCAAAGCATTCAGATGGCTAATTAAATCTGCTAAGAACGCGAGATCACATTTCCATGAAGGCTCTTTCAATCCAGGAACACGCATATTATTTATTTCCATGAACATATTTATCTAATCTAATAGGGAAAAGAATCGATTTAATAATTCGCCACGAATAAGCAAGCGGACCTCGCTGTAATAAGGCAGGCTACCATACTGGCTTTCTACATACTCAAGAAAGCTTTTAAATTGCCTGTGTTGTAGCCCATGCTTCCTTATATAATTGGTTGTGCGAAAAACAACACTCATCACATTTTTTAGAGTGATACTCTTTGCACATAACTTTTCCTGGTGGATCAGCCAGTGAACGCCCCTTGTTTCATTCAGCACGGTCAGTTTTTGCATTTTCTCCTTCAACAGCGCGACGAAAGCTGATTTTTTTCCCTGTCATCGCTGGTGCACCGTCTGTAGACACTGAAACTAAAGAATTCCACGACAATCCTATATTTTCAACACTTTCTTCAACACTTACTTAAAATATCACCTCCGGTTGTAGTGTTCTTCATGGCTACTACATCGAGGAGCTCCTCCCTCACCTGAAGATTTCTATTAACACCTCTAATAAATATGGCAAGCTGCGCTGTTCCTGTGATATCAACACTTTCGTCCAGAGATAGAGAATATGCCATAAAATCTTTACAGATATTTGCAAGCTGGCTCTGGACGTCGTCTGCCATGTCCTGTATGCGACGCATAATGGTCATGTTAGATAATGGCACAATCCGAAACTGTTCAACTTGAGATGGACACAAATGTTCCGCGGCAACTACCAAACATTCTTTTATTAAATCGCCATCAGTGATGGGGAGCAGGGATTTTGCTAAAAGCAAAGCAATTTTGTAACTCACTCTGAGAGCTGCCTCAGTTGATTTTTCTTCGTCGTCCAGATCTTCTTCGGATAGCTTCCTTTTAAGTTTAATAACTTCCTGTGCACGATCTGGTCCATCACATTTTCCACTTCCGTAGTCTTTCGCGTGCTACGACATATAATGTCGCTGCAAATTAAATATCCTAAAAGAATTCAGCGTTTTGTGACATACTAAACATTTTGCAGCACCATCTTTTTCTGTAAACAGATACAATTCCTCCCAATGGGGGTTGAACTGCGAAAGCATGGTTGGGGTTACACAACGGCGACTTGACGTGATTCTTAACTAGCGAAGTGACTGTTAGAACTGATCATAGAACTTTAAACGTTACACAGTCGGCGCGAATTCAATAGGCACGCTGCGGCCCTGTTCAAACGTGCGCGCGCATTTCCCCTCCCTCCCTAGTCCGCGACCTTGCACCTGCTCGCGAGCACGTGTCTGAGCAGACGCGAGTACTCGCGCTCAAAACCGGCCAGTTGTTAAGCCCTGATCAAGGATATAGATACACTACAGTGTTGTAGTTATGGACCCGAATGCTATTACTGTAAATGGCATCGATTTCAATGATAAAGTCATGACGAGAACTGGAAAGCTGGAGCATTTAAAGGGCGCTGGCGTAAGATTCAAGGTTCAGCTCGTAATGGGCTTATTGTGCTTTGTTCACTCAACAGGCCACTTCCTGTTGTGTCTGTTACTCGCTATGTGTTGCTGTGAAAGAGACTGAGTTTCTTGCAACATGTCTTACAAGCTAATGAATATGTGTGTCTCGCTTCCTTTAGTTTTCTGTCGTAGTCTCCTTTCTGCTGAATTCATACCCTCACTTAACGACAGTGTCATAATGTGTCCATGACGTGGCTCACTTAACGACACACTGGGTTGCTTTGTGCTTCCACCTTTGCCTCTGGCAAGACTATAGTTCGCCTCTGTCAGTATGTACGAGATTTAATAATAATTCTCTAATTTGTATTTCTTGTTATTCTGTGGCATAACACAAGCCCTCTTTAACAAAATTCATCTTTTTACATCTACATCTACATTGATACTCCGCAAGCCACCCAACGGTGTGTGGCGGAGGGCACTTTACGTGCCACTGTCATTACCTCCCTTTCCTGTTCCAGTCGCGTATGGTTCGCGGGAAGAACGACTGTCTAAAAGCCTCTGTGCGCGCTCTAATCTCTCTAATTTTACATTCGTGATCTCCTCGGGAGGTATAAGTAGGGGGAAGCAATATATTCGATAGCTCATCCAGAAACGCACCCTCTCGAAACCTGGCGAGCAAGCTACACCGCGATGCAGAGCGCCTCTCTTGCAGAGTCTGCCACTTGAGTTTGCTAAACATCTCCGTAACGCTATCACGGTTACCAAATAACCCTGTGACGAAACGCGCCGCTCTTCCTTGGATCTCCTCTATCTCCTCCGTCAACCCGATCTGGTACGGATCCCACACTGATGAGCAATACTCAAGTATAGGCCGAACGAGTGCTTTGTAAGCCACCTCCTTTGTTGATGGACTACATTTTCTAAGCACTCTCCCAATGAATCTCAACCTGGTACCCGCCTTACCAACAATTAATTTTATATGATCATTCCACTTCAAATCGTTCCGCACGCATACTTCCAGATATTTTACAGAAGTAACTGCTACCAGTGTTTGTTCCGCTATCATATAATCATACAATAAAGGATCCTTCTTTCTATGTATTCGCAATACATTACATTTGTCTATGTTAAGGGTCAGTTGCCACTCCCTGCACCAAGTGCCTATCCGCTGCAGATCTTCCTGCATTTCGCTACAATTTTCTAATGCTGCAACTTCTCTGTATACTACAGCATCATCCGCGAAAAGCCGCATGGAACTTCCGACACTTTCCCTTTTTTTCAGTTATTACTAATTGGTCTATATCTGCCCTGCATTTCTTTAAGAAAGAAATGACTCCACAGGTTTATTCCAGGTTGCTTCTCAACATAAGTCTTGAATATTAGCTAGTTTAATTAATCTGTTCCGTCATTCTATCCTGTTTGCAAACTCCATTCACACTTTCCGCTTACATTACTTGTTACCATTTCTTATCCATCCCACAGGTATCTGACGGATGGTAGCCTTGTTTGAGTGAGATACTTAGTCAACAATTTTTTATACAAGTGTTTTAATTCCCGAGAGAAAAGAAATTACAGTTAATACCCTCCCTCCTTTATCCAAGTTGTGATGAAATGAGAGAGTTGTGGCGCCATCGAAATATTCTAGGTTCGCTCCCCAAGCCTGGGCCCGCCAGCAAACATGTGGTGCTGAACTTCAGCCAGGGCCCAGGAACTGCGTGGCTGCGAATTCCATAGTGACGCTGTGTCGATGAAAGACACTTGTATGCCGAGAGTTCCAAAGATGGCAGACTTTGTGAAACCATCATGGCAGACATTTCACTGTTCGTATACAAATTAATAATGGCCGCCAGATAAGTCATGATAACTCAAAAAGAAACATATACATTACCATTATCTGCACGATGATTCTGATGGTGTTGTAGCGCTGCGCTTGTGGGGCACACAATACTCATTGAAGCCTGTACTATGGTAAGTTGACGGGCTTCACCTTATGAGAAAGGATTTTTGTATAGAAATTGACCGCGTGTACCTGAATGGAGGCAAATCAGACTTACACCCACTCGGTAATAACAATGATACGTCAAGCAAGTCCGAAATGCTACTACACGTCAGGACGGACAAGAAACAACACAGAAGATGCTACCAATTTGTTAATTATACGGTCGCCAGCCTAATTAGGCATTAGCTGAGTTTCTTCTCTGTACAAGTTGATGTACGTTCAAGCAAAACAACACGTAGTAACACAGCACAATATGGTAAATTTTAGAACCAGAAAATCTATTGAACTGATAATTTCACTTTCTGTACTGATAGGGATAAACCATAAATACATAACACTACACTATAATGTTTACTACAAAACTTCGTACTGTCTATTGATCTGATTAAAATCGGGAATAGGTTACCATAGAAATAGCACTTTCGAATCACAAACACAATGTCAATTTTGATAAAGGTAAAACACTGATAAATTTTGGTTTTTTTATATTGACTTTAACTTTGCTGATCAAATCAGTCTAGAACACTTCAGAATTCAAATGAATAAAAAAAGGGGGGGCCTGAAACTGTTACGATCACTGTAAAAAAAATTCGATTACTGAAATCATTATGTGCTCAAGATTTCCAATATATTAGTTACTACTCTTTTCATTTTATTTCCTGCTCATTTAAATACCATTATATCTGTCTCGAAATGATTAAACTTCACTACTAAATCAATATCAAAATTATCTTCCAACTTCGTCAGACCTTTGTTATTCGTCTATTAGTTCATTAACAAAAAAGTTCTTTAAACATCATTCTAACATAGCTAGGTGTACAGGTAATTATTATTAACATAAACTTTAATTCTTCATTTCGGGACACTCGAATTGCACAACATTTGGAAAGGACCCTGTCTAGCTTGGTTGTGAGGATAATTAAATGATAGGATAGTTCTGGAAAAATTTAAGTTGTTATTGAACAGTATGGAACAAAAGTAACACTGGTCCACACGAATACAGTACTAAAAGTTTCAACCTGTTCGTATCGATGCGGCGGTTGGCGGGCGGCGAGATGGCGAGGCGCAGGGCACACATACAATCACAGCTATGGCTCTTGATGTATCGGCACTTTACTTCTTCATAGCGTCGCAATATTTTTCCATTTAGTGCCTATGGAATTTTGCCATGCTGTATAGGCGTCGGAACGGCATATCCGAGGCTCAATGAAACTACGTCTTCCAGGAGAGCCTCCTCGATCCAGAACGTGTTGCTCAGACCAATGCCCGACTCCGACTACTACTACTGAGCCCGTTATGCCGTGCAGTGCCCGTGTGCATTTTCCCGCGCTCGTCTGCCATCCACCTTTTACCGCTCCCCTTACAGACAGGGTATTCACCAGAGGTTTTGCATTCTACATATCCTAATACATTGCCTACGTATGGACCAGACGCACAATTACAACTTTAACATCTTACAATAGTTTCAACGTTTCTTACATTTCAATTCTGTTATTATATTGCTTGAAATTTGACATCAACATTAATATTCACATTGAAAATTGTTTACAGTTTCTTTAACATAATGGCATGAAACAAAAAAAAAAAAGAAATGAAATCGGAACATCGATTACACTAATTTATGGAAAAATCAGAAAAAAATATTATTTGTATAATAGTACAGCGTTGTTGTTGTTACAGTGTAATCAGATTTTTAATATCTTTATTAGTTTAAAGTTTAGTATCTTATGATAAATTACACAAGTAACACCCAGCAACGAATTTCTAAAATATAAAAGGTTCATCCGATTTTGTCGACCGATATGTCTTTAGAAAGCTATTGGTGTAAACCTAAATTGGTATAAATTACAGGCGTGTAGCTTGAATAGTACATGAGTTATTGTAGGTCAAAGTGGCCAATTACTATCGGCCTGGTCAGGCCATAAGTACTCCGCAGTTACACGAAAAAACGGTAGCAGTATGTTTGTAAGTATATTTATTCATCTATGTCCTTGTTTATATCCGATATATACTATTCATGAAGAAATCGTTTAAATACTTACTGTGTATTAGAAAGCACAGAGAAATTAGGCTACTGGCATGCCTTGGTTGCATTTCCTTTAATATACGTTTATTTAATTTGTTTATGTATTTAATAATATGTGTTAGAGTGTGTTTAAGGTCCAGCTGCAGGAATATTTAATTAATTTCAAGTTATTTAAACGGAAATCCAGTATTTCGAATGTGCTTCGTTATGAATGTGAGTGTGCGTTGGATTGAAGACAGGGCGGGAGCGCTCTAGCCAGTCACAGCGCTCGTGAATGGGAAGACTGGATGAAAGTGGGAGAACAGTAGGGGAGGTGCAGAATGCGACGGTGCGATGGATGGACGCTCGCAGGAAAGACTTGGAGAGTGTGGAGCGGATTGCGCGTGATCGCGGGAGATAGAAATACTTCGGAGTGCTGACTTGTGAACGTGTGAGATTTCCGTGGCTTCTACAGTGAAGACGTAGTGTGCGTTTAGAAGTGGATATCTTGCAAGCTATGTTGTTGTTCGTAGTTAATTACGTGCAGTAGGAATCTATTGTTTACCTGTTGTTCAACTTACATTTTATTTAATTGCTGGACAATCGTCACCAGTAAGTGTTTTACAGAAATATGCCGCATTCCCAAAGGTACTTCCACTATCGTATTCATCATTCATAGTCATTAAGATAGTACCTGCAGATTTTATTTACTTGCAATCTTTCATTTATAAAATTCGCAATTTGCGAGTGATAGGAACCTTCACCATTTGACTCATATGTACAGGGTTATTACAAATGATTGAAGCGATTTCACAGCTCTACAATAACTTTATTATTTGAGATATTTTCACAATGCTTTGCACACACATACAAAAACTCAAAAAGTTTTTTTGGCATTTACAAATGTTCGATATGTGCCCCTTTAGTGATTCGGCAGACATCAAGCCGATAATGAAGTTCCTCCCACACTCGGCGCAGCATGTCACCATCAATGAGTTCGAAAGCATTGTTGATGCGAGCTCGCAGTTCTGGCACGTTTCTTGGTAGAGGAGGTTTAAACACTGAATCTTTCACATCACTAAGCGTGAAACTTGCCCACACGCGTTCAACCGTTTCTTCGCTCACTGCAGGCCGACCCGTTGATTTCCCCTTACAGAGGCATCCAGAAGCTTTAAACTGCGCATACCATCGCCGAATGGAGTTAGCAGTTGGTGGATCTTTGTTGAACTTCGTCCTGAAGTGTCGTTGCACTGTTATGACTGACTGATGTGAGTTCATTTCAAGCACGACATACGCTTTCTCGGCTCCTGTCGCCATTTTGTCTCACTGCGCTCTCGAGCGCTCTGGCGGCAGAAACCTGAAGCATGGCTTCAGCCGAACAGAACTTTATGAGTTTTTCTACGTATCTGTAGTGTGTCGTGACCATATGTCAATGAATGGAGCTACAGTGAATTTATGAAATCGCTTCAATCATTTGTAATAGCCCTGTATATTCATATTGTGTACTGTACACTCAGCAGTATTCGGCTTGTAATGTGGCAACTACGTATCTCAGCCCCTAGAGAACGAAACCAGCCAAAACTTTTAATATTTCAACTCTGAGTCTGTGGCTACATAGTTGATGGCCACCATCACATCACATCAATTTGTATTTGAAAGCCCGCAATTGGAAGTTTCTCGTCCAGGATTTGGGTCCTGCAAAGTGGTAATTCCTTTGCTCTCTGTTATTCAGCGTACTATGCAAAGTGTAAAAACCTTTGCAAAACCAGTAGAGATTTCTGTCGAGGAGGAGGAGGAGGAGGAGATTAGTGTTTAACGTCCCGTCGACAACGAAGTTATTAGAGACGGAGCGCAAGCTCGGGTGAGGAAAGGATGGGGAAGGAAATCGGTCGTGCCCTTTCACAGGAACCATCCCGGCATTTGCCTGAAGCGATTTAGGGAAATCACGGAAAACCTAAATCAGGATGGACGGAGACGGGATTGAACCGTCGTCCTCCCGAATGCGAGTCCAGTGTGCTAACCACTGCGCCACCTCGCTCGGTTTTCTGTCGAGTAAACCTCTCACAAAACACAGTGTGAGATCGGTTTTTTCCGTGAACAGTTGTCTGAAAATAGTGAAATGACGCAGTAATTTTTACAACTAACACATGCTATCGATAGAGGTACTAATCTATCACG
The DNA here is from genome assembly GCF_023864345.2 of Schistocerca serialis cubense. NCBI lineage: Eukaryota > Metazoa > Arthropoda > Insecta > Orthoptera > Acrididae > Schistocerca > Schistocerca serialis. The sequence continues at coordinate 1,229,488,721 of NC_064638.1, read as the reverse complement.
TTAATGGGAATTTGCGTGGGGATTCGGGTTCTAAATAAGTTGAGTGCAGGGAATAGTAGCGGTTAGCGCGTTTAATGGACAGTGGCATCAGAGACGGTTGGAGCATGCAGTAACTGGCAGCAGCTACAACTACACTCATGCTCATAAATTAAGGAAAATGCTGGTATATAGTGTAGCGTCACCATCGTTTAGGATAGGGAAAGCTAGCTTTTTGTGCGCTATTTGGAGCATGAGTTACAGCCAGGTGTGGGCTGGATTGCAGAGAGTTACACATACCAGCAGTTGCGAAGGCAAATAGAGGCCACAGGAGGGTAGAACTGCCGGAGAGGGCGCACACGGCAGTTTCTATGGCGCAAGCGGAAGAGGGCCACTGGCCACCCTAAGTGTTATGCATATGTGACACAAAGCGATACACTTGGTAAAACAGAGGTGCACAGCCGAGTATAAATAGGTGCTGTTTTCCAACGAGATTCATTCAAGTGTGGCAGCTCTCCTGGACGGCAAGGCATGTCACACTGCCGCAGCAACAGAAGGGGCGCCAGCGTCCCAGTCCACGGCGGGTCATTGGTTAGACCCTCTGAGACCGATGCCTGGTCCACAGCCAGCCAGGGCAAGCCACTCTTCAGCTTGCTACCATAGGCAATCGTCTTGGCTCTCGACAGACGTCGGAAACTTCCAAAGCGAGGGCCGCAGATCCGGACACCGGATTGTGGACAGTAGTTGCCACCACATTCTCAGCTACACCAGCAAGGAAGGAGCAGCAGCGGGGCCGGCCTATGGTTCCCTGCGGAGCAGCGCCGAGTCAGCGCGGAAGAAGACCACTGAGCCGGCTGCAGGCGGAGCCCTGACAACGTGGTCCTACAAGGCCGCTGGGGTGCTTCGTCAGCATTCTGGGGCCCTGTGATGCATACTGAGGTGAACGGAGTGCTGTAGTGGAAGCAAATAAATCATTTGGGAAGCTGTCGCCGAGTTTCAGTGCGTCACATTTGGTGTCTGATACCACAACAATAGTGCAACAACGCTCTGGTGGGCCGTTTGCGTGTTTAAATCACCTCGGGGTATGACCATGTGGTGCGTTTGACCTGCGGTCGTCGCACGGTGGCTCTGGCAGCAGTCCACATACGCAGAGGTGTGTTGGTGCATGTCAGAGTACGCTGCAGCGAGTAAGTGTGCCAACGTTTTCAGACGTGCTAATGGTGACTGTGTGTTGAAAATGGCTCAAAGAACACATACTGATGACGTCATGAGGGCTAGAATACCAGGGCGACTGGAGGCTGGTCAAACACAGCAAGTCGTAGTACAGGCCCTCCATGTGTCACAAAGTGTGATCTCAAGATTATGGCAACGATTCCAGCATGCAGGGAACATGTCCAGGCGCTACAGCATGGGATGTCCACAGTGTACAACACCACAAGAAGACCGATATCTCACCATCAGTGCCCGCAGACGGTCACAGAGTACTGCAGGTAGCCTTGCTCGGGACCTTACCGCAGCCACTGGAACTGCTGAATTGTCTCCAGACACACAGTGTACAAACGACTGAACAGGCATGGTTTATTCGCCTGGAGACCTGCAAGGTGCATTTCACTGACCCCTGGTCACAGGAGAGCCCGTAAAGCCTGGTGTCAAGAACACAGTACATGGTCATTGGAACAGTTGTCCCAGGTTACGTTCACGGATGAGTCCACTTATAGTCTGAACAGTGACTCTCGCCAGATTTTCGTCCTATGTGAACCAGGAACCAGATACCAACCCATTAATGCCCTTGAAATGGAGAGATATGGAGATCGTGGTTTGATTGTGTGGGGTGGGAGTATAATTGGTGCACGTACACCCTTGCATGTCTTTGACAGAGGAACTGTAACAGGTCAGGTGTACCAGGACGTCATTTTGCACCAGCACGTCTGCCTTTTCAGGGGTGCAGTGTATTCCACCTTCCTCCTGAGAGATGATAACGTACGGCCCCACCGAGCTGCCATCGTGGAGGAGTACCTTGAAACAGAAGATATCATGCGAATGGAATGGCCTGCCTGTTCTCCAGACCTAAACCCCATCCAGCACGTCTGGGATGCTCTCGGTCGACGTATCGCTAGGACACTTCAGTAGCTACGAAAGACACTGGTGCAAGAATGGGAGGCTATACCTCAGCAGCTGCTCAATCACCTGATCCAGTGTATGCCAACCTGTTGTGCGGCCTGGGGGAACGTGTGCGTGGTGATCATATCCTATACTGATGTTTGGGTACATGTGCAGAAAACAGTGGCGTTTTGCAGCACATGTGTTTTGGGATGGTTTTCTCAACTTATCACCAATACAGTGGACATACAGATCTGTGTCATGTGTGTTCCCTATGTGCCTAAGCTATTAGCGCCAGTTTTGTGTAGTGCTACGTTGTGTGACACCATATTCTACAATTATCCTTAATTTATGAGCATGAGTGTACATCAGGCGACATTTTCATGTGGCGGACGCAGTTCAACAGTAGTACAACGCCAGTGTCTTCGAGTAATCCAAAGCAGTCTTCAATGTCGGCTTCCACTACAACCAACGGCATCATCATGGCGGAGGGAACCATCTCAGATCAGATGTGCTTGCGCAATTAGTGAGACAGTGTTTGACTCTGAAATTCAAACAGTCACCTAGTATGTGTAATTTTGAAAACGGATCTGAGCCAGTTAGAAATCAGAGTGCGAAAGTATAACTAGTAGGAATTCAGGCAAGGGAAATGAATGTCGGGGAGATTTGATGTCTCAGCTAATGCAAATGATCCAGGGATTGGGAAGTAATATGAATAAAATGGCAAATAATATCAGTAAAATTCAAACAGTTACGGTTACAATTCGGACTGATATGGTTACAATGCGAACTGAAATAGGTTTCGCTGTGAAAGAGGAAGTTGAGAAAATTATGGGTCATCTCGAAAAAGCCATTGATCAAAAATTAAAATGTGTCCAAGTGGAAATGGGGAAAATTGCAGACGAAGCTGTAATAGTAAAATCCAAAATCGAACAGTGGAAATAGATCTTGGGGAAAAAATGGATAAGATACAAACTTTGGGGCAAGTTAAGTGACTCTACAAAAGCGCAAGATGCTCATAAAAGCGATATAAATTCAGCAGTTAGTGACATTGCCAATCGTGTAGGTGAGGGGGAGAAAGAAGTGAGCAAAATTAAAGATAAAATAGAGTCCAGTATCAGTAGTGGAAATGAATTTAAAAAACAATTGCAACAGATAAAAAGTGATTTAATTTCGTTAGCCTCCCAACAGGTCATGCTGGTTATAAATATCCCTTGGGCAAATACCGAATCTGTGAAATGCTACACAGATGATGGAAGATATCACCCAGTAAATTTCTTGGCTGCGTGTAGGGACCATTTTGTTCATGGCATGTCAGACAAAGCGAAAATAAAATACGTTAAATGGCATTTGGAGGGAGACCCTCACTCTTGGGCAAATGTTGGATGTAGTTCGTGGGAATCGTATGAAGAGTTCGAAAAGTTTTTCTTTTGAACAAATTTTGGACCGAGGCAAAACAGACATGGATCCAAAATGAATTTTTAAATGAGCTGAGTTACAGGTATGGTAATGGGACGAAGAGAGAGTTTTGCAAGCGCGAACTTGGCAAGCTTATGCTTGTGAAAAATCATTTGGGGTTTTTAACGGAAATCACCATGTTAAAAAGGCGATTACCCGAAGATTTGCAGTGGGATCTTGTCCATAGTCCATGTGATTCCCTGGACAAATTTCTAGAATTTGTAGAAACATTAGAGAGGAATTTGAAGTTCAAACCTCTGAGCAAACCGGACAGTAGTTATCAAAATGGGAATCCAGATAATCATCGAAAAAATAATAATCGTGAGAGAAATCAAAGGAATTCTCAGGGAGATGGCAGCTGGAATGAGCAGAATGGTCGGAAAACGAACAGGAGTGATAATTTCCGTGAACGAGACCCAAGTAGAGATCGCAGATTTGACGGGGAAAATCACGCGAAGCGCAATCGCGTAACAACCGTTCGGGAAACCAATGTTCGCCACATCTCAAGTCCGGGAATGGTGATGTGAATAGGTGATGAAAAGGAATGGAGTTAATGGTAATGGTAGAAAGTTGATAGGTTTGGAGAAAGGCAACAATTATATAATACGGAGTACGTTAAAGAGGAAGGCTCTTTCAATAAAAGCAGGCGCGAACAGCGGAAGCATAGATTTTTGAGAGATTTAAGTAAAAATAATGGGAATCAATTTGCGGGGAATTATGTAAATTATGGATTTGTAATGAATGATTGTGTGAATGGTGATGAATGGAAAGATTCAGTGGTTCAAAAAGAAGTTAAAAACGAGATGGATTTTGTGAAAGCAAATTGCATGGAGAGTTCTGAAGATGGTTGGTTGGTTGGTTGTTTTGGGGAAGGAGACCAGACAGCGAGGTCAACGGTCTCATCGGATTAGGGAAGGACGGGGAAGGAAGTCGGCCGTGCCCTTTGAAAGGAACCATCCCGGCATTTGCCTGGAGCGATTTAGGGAAATCACGGAAAACCTAAATCAGGATGGCCGGACGCGGGATTGACCCGTCGTCCTCCCGAATGCGAGTCCAGTGTCTAACCACTGCGCCACCTCGCTCGGAGAGTTCTGATGAGGTATGATTTCTGAAGAGGTATTAGCAAATAGTAGCAATTGCGGTAAGGAAGGTGTTGTAGCAGCAAGTATTTGTGAATCGGCGAAAAGCGTCGATATTAGTGAAGGCGGCATAGCTTTGGTCTCTCCAGCTGCAAGTGAGGGTGATTATGTTTCGGCAGACAGCATCAATGTTACTAACGGAGACTTAACATTGGTCTCGCCAGCAGTTGAAGTTAAAAATGTATCTGCAGAGGTAGGTGATTTCTATCTAAAGGAACAGAGCAATGGTAATTTATGTAATGATGTAAAAGCTACTGGTATTGATACTTCGGAGGAAGGAATTTACGCCTTTCACGTCACGACTGTAGTTATTGATTAATGTGTGAATTTAAAACGTTTGACAGAATGTTAAAGTAAGAATGTATGTAAAATAGGATCGGGGGTTAATCTGGATGAAAGGTGTGTATAAATGGCAGTGTGTGCTGATTTTTCTCCGATCACAGCGGAATGTAGCAAGTCTGGAAGTCCCAAAATTGTACGACAAGGCAGCAGCAATTTATGAAATGTAGCAGCGGAGGGTAAAGTTGTGTACAGTTAACATAAGGTTAGTTTGTCGATGGAGGAAAGTAATGTTTCTGATGTTAATTTTTATGGTGGTTTAAATTGTGTATCAGCAGATAAGGTTGCTGAGATGAGTATTTATGGCGATGATGGCTTAGGCATCGATGTTTCATTTCAGGAAGATAAAGTGTTTAACGGTGAATTGATGTGTAATTTTGTTGAAACTGCAAGTGTCGATATTGTGGAGGGGGAAAAGCAGTTAAGTTGTGCATGCTGTGGGTAGTGAATCGGCGAAATGTGTGGAAGAAGTAACAGAAAACTTAGAGAGGGCTGAAGTAAATAGTGTGGATGGGGATCGTTTGTGTAATGAAGTTCGTACAAATTGTTATATGAAGGACGAGTGCGAGTCTAGTGAGACTGATTCGCGTTGGTAAGGTAGAACGTTACAGTCGTTGCTACCGCATCTGTGGAAAAGTGAGAAATTTAAAATTGCTAAGGGTATATAGAGAAAGGGCAGAAGTGAAAAGTAATTCTAATCTGTAATTAGTGGTAGTAATTTTGCCGTCCGTGCTGCTTCACACCGCCTCTCCCCAGAAAATGGACTAAATGGCACCAGCCGCTAACGTGCCACGCCCCCTTCACACCAAAGATCATGTGTCGGGAGACGAGGCACGAGCTATCGATCACGCTACGGTTCATATGTCTCTTTAGAATTTCCTCTGAACTTCCTCTGAAGTTCTATAGCTTACACCAAAGATGCTTTGGAGATAGCATGACCATCAATGCGCGTAAACCCTGCCATATCACAAACAAATGAAGGGAAAAATGTCTTTTTGTGTTTATCGCTTTGCAGTTACTACTGCGATGTGTGAACATCGTAAATACAGACCATTGTCACCGAATTCCAGTCGCTGGAGTCGAACACTGCTGGTGCCAAATGCTCTGACGACGGCTTCAGAGTGAAAGCTTCTGGCACCAATCTACAAAGGGGGCGTGCAGAGACACGTCGGCATAAAGTCCGGATAGCTGCTGGGAACATGTGAAGCGCCTTCGACACTTGGAAAACGTCGTCATTCAGTCATTTATTCACAATGTTTACAAAGTGTCATTCTGCTGCACCAACTTCGGCTGCTACTTATTCGGTTCTATTTAGGATTCTAGGTGACGTTTGTCTAGTCAGCTCAGCGGTGGCACATCCAGGAGCAAACGTCAGCAACCCTGGAGCCACGGCAGATGCTGGTAATCATGCACGGCCTTTGCCCAGCTCAAGCTGATCTTGTGCTGGCTGCTAGTGTGTCTTCGGTCCCTCTCTGAGTTCTACGATGACCCTTGATGAGCCATCCACGATGTACCTGGTGGTGGTAGTCACGTGGTCGGTTGACTACCCTATCAGCTGGTAAGTTTCAACACGCATACATTTGTGAATGTCGAACAGAAATGTGGACCACAGTAGGCCCTTCTGCTGACTTCCATGTTGGAGTTCGGTGCTGGCAGCACCCTGCAACGTGTTGTTGTTAGGAGACAGTCAGTCCATCAGTAAATGGTAGGCAGCGAGCAGCACGAAGTTCTTCAGGTGGAAGTCAGCATCTTGAGTACATCTTTGGCTAGTTCCTAGTCTGAGCTGGAGCATCTACGACATATATTCACTTCAGTATCATAATCGCGGAATCGAATGCTTTTACAGTGAGTGACATCGATCCCATTGATCAACTCATGGCATGAGTTCGAAAGGTGGACTACTTAAAGAGAGCTAGTTTGAGACCGTGACGCAAGACTCAGTTCGTAATGAGCGCATACGTCCTCCTTACTCCTCTTATGTTCACTTGGCAGGCTGTCACTACTGTGTCGGTTCCTCATTATGTGCTCCTGTGAACGCGATATAGTTTTTTCAAACATGTCTTACAAGCTAATGAATACGCTTGTCTCATTTCCTTTGGTTTTCTGTCGCACTCTCATTTCTGCCGGACGTGTATGCCCCTCAACAGATTGTGTCGTAATGTGTCGATGATCTCATCCACCTGCAACATATTGGCTCACTTCCTGCTTCCACCTCTGTCTGTGGCATGACTAGAGTTTGCCTGTGGCAATCTGAATGAGTTTTAATAATTTTTTCCCTATTTCTACCCCTTACTGTTCTGTGTCATAACACAAAATGTAAAAATTAGGGGGATTTAAGAATATGTTTAGAATCCCTGGGTTTCTTGCAAAGACAAGGTTAAGCATTTGCCGCAGTAATGTTGTACTAAGAAAAAAAATATTCTTTAAATGTGGCTATGTGCTATGTGCATAGGCAAGACTGGATAAAATGTGACTAAGCGTTCTTGTTACAAAAAGGGTTAGTAGAGTCTTTCCCACTGTGTTGGCTACCACTGACAGCCGGAAAACCATGGCTAAAATATTTGTGGAGGGAATCGTCATTTTGACGTCACAGGGCACAAAGTCCATTGTCGGAAAGCCCACAATGCCCTTTCTTCAGATAGGCATCCTCAACAGTAGATCGCTTTGACTAAGATGTAACTGGACGCATCAGAGTAATTGCTTATAAATAAAATATCAGCAAGACTTACATTTTTTATTGTAAAATCCCCAACGGTTGTGGTTTCTAAAATAAAAAGCGAAGTCCAACTGATGCTGTAATTTTATTCAAAAGCAAGGCCATAGTTGCAGAAGCTGCAACATGCTCCATATACTGGACAAATAATAATAATAATAATTTCGGTGGAATCGTTTCATATCAAGTTTCTGACAGTGTCGTGATATATGAATCATTCATAATCGATAAGAGGGTGAATACAGCCTTTGAACATGATCAAGGAAATGTAACGGTCTGCACCTCATCAAGTTCCATGAACAAATGCAATTATGTTAATGCTGTTTTCTTTTTTCTTGATTTTTATGGCATGAATGATCAACCAGTGCTAACCAAGTGTCAAATACCATATCTGAAAATTACTGTTACCTGGCGACACTTTGGCAAACACTACAGCACTCAGCCAAAGAAATGTAGTCCTTCTGACTACTACACCATCCAGTCTGAAATTACTGTAGCCAGGAGTTTTCAGATAAGAATCTTTACACTTACATGTACTTACAGAAACTGTATGTCAGTATGGAGCACTGGACGAATGACTGCTCAAATGCCTTTCTGTGTGCCATAATTATTCTGATTTTGTCTTCACTTAATATTGATTTTTAAAATCTTTTTAACTGTGTGATGTCATGGAACAAGGAGTATATTATTTGGAACAACGTGGGCTTCAGTGTATTATCTCTCCCTATAGATAAAGCAGTGTGTGTGTGTGTGTGTGTGTGTGTGTGTGTGTGTGTGTTTGTGTGTGTGATTGTGTGTGTGTGTGTGTGTGTGTGAGAGAGAGAGAGAGAGTGAGAGAGAGAGAGAGGGAGGGAGAAAGAGAGAGAGATCTCCTCCCAGACCCCAGGATCGGTTTCAGTGACATTTGGCACAGAAACAGTAGGCCATATGCTTATCAGCACTGTGATTGTAACCTCCTAGCTCCAATAGGGGCAAAGATACAGGCAAAGACATGTTTTCCTCCCACCACTGGAATATAGACTGCCCTGCTTGAGAGGTATATAGTGTAGAAGAAGTATTCACCTGCCAAATAAACCTGATTCGCAGAACTGCCTAAATGTCAGGGACATGAAACCGTTTTCATCCCCTAATATGTAGGCTAACCTGCACAACTAGCATGCTGTTTTAGATTAGTATCAGCCTGATTATCAACCTGCTTTGCATGGGTGCCTATACAGCGGGGACAAGAATCAGTTTTCCAGCCCTGTATGACTGGTTTGTTACGCTGGCATAGTATCAGTCTTGGTGGAGGGACGGATAGAGAGGGGAAAAAGGCAGGAGGGGAATAGAGAGAAGGGAGGAGGGTATGGACAGAGACAGGGGAAGGATGAGAAAGACAGAGAGAGGGAAGGAGCTGAGAGGCAGAGAGTCATGGTATGGTACCCATATTGTCAAGCATGGCCAAGCGGTTCTAGGCGCTACAGTCTGGAACCCCGCGACCGCTACGGTCGCAGGTTGGAATCCTGCCTCTGGCATGGATGTGTGTGATGTCCTTAGGTTAGGTAGGTTTAAGTAGTTCTACGTTCTAGGGGACTCAACCTCGGAAGTTAAGTCCCATAGTGCCCAGAGCAATTTGAACCATTTGAACTATATTGTCAAGCCCAATTAGGCCACCTCTGTTATCATTCAGTAAGATGTTTCCATTGTGCAGCTTTATCATATTAATTAATGATGTTTAATTATTGATCATATGGGGAGTTTCCCTTCTCTATTGGTCGACAGAGATTGCGCTTTAGCAACACAGGGGTAAGCAAAATAGCACAACTAACACTTCACGGTATGTAAAGTATACAAGTAGCAAGACACACTCAATTCCTTAACTGCATGATAATGGCGGTAACGTAGCAACGACAGTGCAACGGAAGAAGAGTTACTAAATGTGGTTTCCTAAAATTCCTTCACCGAAGAAGACGCTGTAAATATTCCAGAATTCGAAACAAGAACACCTGCTACCATGAGTTAATTATAAGTAGATATCCTCGGTGTTGAGAAGCAGCTCAAATCACTTAATAAAGGCTAATCTTGCAGTCCAGATTGTATATCAGTCTAGTTCCCTCCAGAGTATGCTGATATAATAGCTCCATACTTACCAATCAAATATAACCATGCGCTCGACGGAAGATGCATACCTGAAAACTGGAAAGAACGAAACAGGAGTAATCCGCTGAATTAAAGATTCATTTCACTGACGTCGATTTGCAGAAGGATTTTGGATAATATGCCGTGTTCGAACATTATGAATTATGTTATTGTGAAACACAGCTTCCTCTGTATTCTCATGAAGTAATCAGTGCCATTGACAGGGGATCTCAAATTGATTTCATATTTCCAGATATCCATAAGTCTCTTCATATCGTTCCTCACAAGTAGTTTCTAATCAAAGTGCGTGCCTGTGGAGTATCGACTCGGTTGTGCTACTGGATTCGTCATTTCCTGTCAGAGAGGTCAGCAGTTCGTAGTAACTGACGGAAAACCGTCGAATAAAACGTTAGTGATATCTGGCGTTTCTCAAGAAAGTTTTATAGGCCCTCTGCTGTTACCAGTCTATATAAACGATTTAGGAAACAATCTGAGGTGCCCTCTTAGATTGTCTGCAGATGTTGCTGTCATTTACCCTCTAGCTGAGACATTAGAAGATCAAAATCAATTGCGTAATGGTTTATACAGGATAATGTATGGTGCAAAAAGTGGCATTTAACCCTAAATTACGAAAATTGCGATATCATCCACATGAGTACTAAAAGAAATCCATTAAATTTCGGTTACACGATGATTACATAAATTTCTAGTCTGTCGAATCAACTGAATAGCTAAGGATTACAGCTACGAACAACTTAAGTTTGGGAGATCGTACAGAAAATGTCGTGGGGAATGAAAACCAAAAAAGTGTTTTATTGGCAGAATACTAAGAGATCCAACAGATGTTCTAAAGAGACTATTTACAACGCGCTTTTCCGTCCGCTGCTATGATGCTGCTGTACGGTATGGGATCCTTACCAGACAGGATTGATGGAGGACATTGTAAAAGAGTGGAATAACACAGGAACGATTATTCTTAGATACTTCTTGCATATTTCAAACTCTCTCTTGTATGCTGACCATCATTCTAGGGGCAGAGTAAGATGCTCTGCCGTGTGCTTCTGCTTGCCGAACGCAGCATTTCGAGGTGATCATTCTCAGTGTTCCCTTTCGACCAATCATTTCGATACCAGGAGCTAAGATACGCAGCACATTTATCTGTAATCGTAGTCTTATGGCCAGCCGCTAATGCTGGAAAACTTGCAAGTAATTGTGAATCTTCAGGTTTTGGCGGCGCAAAGACTGTTCCATTAAGTTTCGGGTGTGCAGCCGCAAGAAATCTCCTTCTTCTTCTAATATTTTGGCTGTAAAACGTCGAGCCATCTTCAGAGTGAGCCGCAAAACTGCCGCTCCAGTGCTTGCTTCGTCCCTTTATACCGTTGTACCGCGCGACTGCGCATGCGGCCACAGATGCAAATGCGCCAGAGACGTTGGTCGGCGGCAGAGACGTGCATAATGAGCGAGTTGTATCTATGACTCCGCCGTTGATCTTTGTTGGCATATCGATATATCAGGACTTCGAGGAGAAGGCGCTTGAATCTGCTGATTTGAAACCCACGGTATTCTGGAGGTATGTTGATGACACCTTTGTAGTTTGGCCCCATGGTGAAGACTACTTGCAAGACTTTTTAAGACATCTGAACTCCCTCCACGATCAAATAAAGTTCACAATGGAAATTGAAAAGGAGGGATGCCATCCATTCTTGGATGTTCTGGTTCGCCGAAGAGAGGATGGCACTTTGGGACATGAAGTGTATAGGAAGTCGACACACACCGATCTGTATTTACGTGCAAATAGCTGCCACCATCCTGCCCAGACAATGAGTGTTCTCCGAACTTTGACTCACAGAGCGCATATTATTTCTGACGAAAGCAGTCTGCAAGATGAACTTTCCTACTTACAAAGAGTGTTTGAAGACAATGGGTACTCTCCACAACAAATACAGATGGCACTGAATATGAAACCGAAAGAGGCCACAAAGAAAGCAGAAGAAGATGAAGAAACCTTTAAATCGATGGCCTTCCTGCCACATGTGGGTAGCCTCTCATCAAAAATAGGACGCATTCTGGGCAGACACAAAATAAAAGTGATTTTTCGTCCTCCACCTAAGACAGCTGCACTCGTGGGCTCCGTCAAAGATGATTTGCTGCTCCGAAAATGTGGAGTTTACAAAATTCACTGTGAATGTGGCCTTTCATACATCGGACAAACAAGTCGTACTGTCCAGGAAAGATGTACAGAACACCAGAGGTACACACGACTTTTACAACCTAACAAGTCGGCCGTGGCAGAGCACTGTATTGATAATTGTCACAGTATGTTGTATGATAACGTCGAAATTTTGGCAACTACATCGTCATTTTGGGACTCGATAGTAAAGGAGGCAATTGAAATTCGCTTGACGACGAATTTAATTAATAGAGACAGTGGTTTCAATCTTGATAAATCCTGGAATCCGGTACTTGTTGTAATAAACTCGCAAAGACGTCGTCACAATGCAGCTCACAATGATATATAGATATGCCAACAAAGATCAACTGCGGAGTCATAGATACAACTCGCGCAATATGCACGCCTCTGCCGCCGACCAACGTCTCTGGCGCATTTGCATCTGTGGCCGCATGCGCAGTCGCGCGGTACAACGGTATAAAGGGACGAAGCAAGCACTGGAGCGGCAGTTTTGCGGCTCACTCCGAAGATGGCTGGACGTTTTACAGCCGAAATATTAGAAGAAGAAGGAGATTTCTTGCGGCTGCACACCCGAAACTTAATGGAACAACTTGCAAGTAATTGTTCGCACGTTGCGTTTTCGTATCATGATCACTTAATTCATTGACGCTGCGGGGTCTAAAGGAACGATAACCCCTCTTTCTTCACCCAACGATGCATAGAGGTTATGGGAATGCTCATCTCTGCCTACCGCTTCCTTGTCCAGTTAACTAGTTATCGAAACGATGATGCATTGAAGCGTTCAGTGACTATATCGTCATAGTCACATTTCTTGGGTCTTCCACTGTGTGGAGCATCAGTCGCAGACCCAGCTGTAAAGGACTTTCTCTCCATTTCCGAAGATTAGCCCCCGTTGGGGCATCTTTCTTGAAGCAATTAGAACGATTTTCCCTAATTTCGTCATACGTCTCACCCTCTCGTTCCCTTCCATTCACCGACACTTTAAGAAGAAGGCGTTCTTCAGTGTTTAGAACAATATCATCTTGGTAGCAAAAGAGAATACGAGAACATGCCGTAGCATTCGCCAGAACCGCAAGCAAAGCAATACGGTCATATGACATAGTTCCATGCAGTGACGCCTGCATCCTTATAATTTGGCCAATAGCAATTATCACCTGCGTTATTGGAGAGACCTCTACCAGAAGACTGGCGTACTAAGGGCAGGGAACAAGGTTTCAACCTAGAACACATTTACAGATCCACGCAACCGTGGAACTATGTGTTAAGTTCCTTGAATACTTTCCGATCGTGACTTCTGGCCACTCTGTTGTTATTAGTTGATTCTTTCGGTTTGACAGTTCATCTGTGAATCACTAATGCCTGTATAACTTCCAAACTCGAAAAGTGGTTACGCTACTTGTCGGGAAAAGTGGCCAAGGGGTTTGCTCCCAATAAGATTTACTTCCATGTATGACGCATAACACCAAAGAGTTATCATCAGTCATTCCATCCCTCTGTGGCGATTTTAAATCAATTAATTTATAAACCGTTATTTAAAGCCGCATCTAGTCTGTTAAATCTGATTGAAAACGACCTTTTACAACCGCATGGTACTGTTTCAGACACGAAGGCATCACGATGCCTAGAGTGTATGTCCAGAATTTAGAACAACAAACATGAGATCCAGTTGTGATTGCACTGGCCACTACATCCCATTACATAGGGAAATTTGGTCAGAAGCAGTCCAACAATTTTTTCTGAAAGCATGTTGGTTTTCTTCAGGATTCCAGTACAACATATTACTCCCCACACTTTTGGGTACAAAACCCTGTTTCTCAACATAACCTCCGTTCAATGCGACGGCCTTATGCCTCCTTACTGGGAGAACCTGTCTGCCAGAATGATACCACTCTACTGGGAGAGCCCGTATGCCAGAATGACATCGCTCTACTGGGAGAACATGAATTCCAGAATGATACCACTCTACTGGGAGAACCTGTATGCCAGAATGACACCACTCTACTGGGAGAACCTGAGTGCCAGAATGATACCACTCTACTGGGAGAACCTGTATGCCAGAATGGCACCACACTACTGGGAGAACCTGAATGCCAGAATGATACCACTCTACTAGGAGAACCTGTATTTCAGAATGACACCACTCTACTGGGAGAACCTGAATGCCAGAATCGTACCACTATATTAGAAGAACCTGTATGCCAGAATGATACCACTCTACTGGGAGAACCTGTATGCCAGAATGACACCACTCTACTGGGAGAACCTGAATGCCAGAATGATACCACTCTACTAGGAGAACCTGTATTTCAGAATGACACCACTCTACTGGGAGAACCTGAATGCCAGAATGGTACCACTATATTAGAAGAACCTGTATTTCAGAATGACACCACTCTACTGGGAGAACCTGAATGCCAGAATGGTACCACTATATTAGAACAACCTGTATGCCAGAATGATACCACTCTACTGGGAGAACCTGAATGCCAGAATGATACCACTCTACTAGGAGAACCTGTATTTCAGAATGACACCACTCTACTGGGAGAACCTGAATGCCAGAATGGTACCTCTATATTAGAAGAATCTGTATGCCAGAATGATACCACTCTACTGGGAGAACCTGTATGCCAGAATGATACCACTCTACTGGGAGAACCTGAATGCCAGAATGATACCACTCTACTAGGAGAACCTGTATGCCAGAATGACATACTGGGAGAATCTGAATGCCAGAATGGTACCACTATATTAGAAGAACCTGTATGCCAGAATGATACCACTCTACTGGGAGAACCTGTATGCCAGAATGACACCACTCTACTGGGAGAACCTGTATGCCAGAATGATACCACTCTACTGGGAGAATCTGAATGCCAGAATGGTACCACTATATTGGAAGAACCTGTATGCCAGAATGATACCACTCTACTGGGAGAACCTGTATGCCAGAATGACACCACTCTACTGGGAGAACCTGTATGCCAGAATGATACCACTCTACTGGGAGAATCTGAATGCCAGAATGGTACCACTATATTAGAAGAATCTGTATGCCAGAATGATACCACTCTACTGGGAGAACCTGTATGCCAGAATGATACCACTCTACTGGGAGAACTTGAATGCCAGAATGATACCACTCTACTAGGAGAACCTGTATTTCAGAATGACACCACTCTACTGGGAGAACCTGAATGCCAGAATGGTACCTCTATATTAGAAGAATCTGTATGCCAGAATGATACCACTCTACTGGGAGAACCTGTATGCCAGAATGATACCACTCTACTGGGAGAACCTGAATGCCAGAATGATACCACTCTACTAGGAGAACCTGTATGCCAGAATGACATACTGGGAGAATGTGAATGCCAGAATGGTACCACTATATTAGAAGAACCTGTATGCCAGAATGATACCACTCTACTGGGAGAACCTGTATGCCAGAATGACACCACTCTACTGGGAGAACCTGTATGCCAGAATGATACCACTCTACTGGGAGAATCTGAATGCCAGAATGGTACCACTATATTAGAAGAACCTGTATGCCAGAATGATACCACTCTACTGGGAGAACCTGTATGCCAGAATGACACCACTCTACTGCGAGAACCTGTATGCCAGAATGATACCACTCTACTGGGAGAACCTGAATGCCAGAATGGTCGTCATCGGAGCCAACATCTTCCTGCATTAGTAACCTCCCCATCATCCACATACTGCTTCCAGCCGAGTGCATCCTTCATTGGGCTGAACAGGTGGAAAATGGAAGGTGCAAGATAGAGGCTGTGGGGTGGATGAGGAACAACAGTCCAATTAAGTTTTGTGAGGCCTTACGTTGTCATGGAAAAGGAGAAGTTCGCTTGCGATTTTGTGGCGACGAACACGCTGAAGTCAATTACATGAGGGTAGCACAGTATACTTCCGAGCTGATTATTGCGCCATGAAGTAAGACATCAAACAGGATAAGCGGTCCGCATCCCGTGGTCGTGCGGTAGGGTTCTCGCTCCCCACGCCCGGGTTCCCGGGTTCGATTCCTGGCGGGGTCAGGGATTTTCTCTGCCTCGTGGTGACTGGGTGTTGTGTGCTGTCCTTAGGTTAGTTAGGTTTAAGTAGTTCTAAGTTCTAGGGGACTGATGACCATAGATGTTATGTCCCATAGTGCTCAGAGCCATTTGAACCAAACAGGATAAGCCCTTCAGAGTCCCGGAGAGCCGCCGACATGAATTTACCGGCTGAGGGTGCGGCATTCAACTTTTTCTTAGGAGCAGAGAGAGGTGGAATGGCACCACTTCTTGGATTGCTGTTTTGTTTCCGGTAGGACGTGACTAACCCATGGTTCGACAAAGAATTGTCACGATCAGCGCCGTAATGGGAAAGATATTCCGCATAGACGGTCTTTCGTTGCTGTTTTTGGTTGTCTGCTAGGTAGCGAGTAACCCAGTGAGCACACATCCTTAAGTACTCCAACAGAGGGTCGAGTGTCTCATCACTACCAACACAAACATTTAGTTGCGCAGTGGGTTGTGTGATTGTGATCCGTCGATCCCATCGAATAAGCGTGTCCGAAAGTTCCAACATTGCAGGCGGTACAGCTGTGTGCTACCGACCGGCACACGGGAGATAACACACGTTTGCGGACCTTGTTGTGATGATGACCGATGCCTTGGCCAACGACTCGCCGTGCTTTTGTTCACTGCCAGGTCCCCGATAGACATTCCGCAAGCGCCTATGAATATCTGCGATGCTCTGGTCTTCCGGCAACAGAAACACAATGGAATGTCCCTGCTTTGGATGTACCTCCGTTACAAACGACATTTTCAAAGCAAGGTACAGCGACACCATCGATCGGAACTTCGTAAAACTACAGGGGCTGAAGCGGGAATATTCCACACTGACCACAACAAATTTTGCATTTTTTTTCAGCGGAAACTGGCCGGTGAAAAACTGTTTTGCATTACTTATTTAACACCCCTCGTAGTTCCTACTTTGTATTTTATTTTTCACATAAAAATATTTGGTGTGGTATCTTATGTCATGCAGATACAAAATGTCTAAGCGGCAAGCTTCTATCAATAAACATACTTTGACGAAATTTCAATTTTCCTTAGAGTGGCCACTTTACCCATCTTGCCCTATATATGGAGGCGTCTTACCGTAAGTAGCGACATGATATAGGGACACTGGGTGCTAGAAGGAGCGGTAGGGTCAGACAAAGACTAGAACTTTCAAAACAGAGTATGTGGGATTTAGAAATTACGTAAACATGAGAATACCGCATAAGATAACAAAAGATGGAAGACAGCATGTAATGGTTCTTTATTTACGTGACCATTACGGCACTCCAACTCCAGTTCTCGATACCAGGAATATCGTACTACTTTATTGCGAAGTAACAGACATATTTTTGCGACAATATTCACATTTGGTTTTATTAATGTATAGGTACTCCGATGTATCGATATATTACAGTGATATGGTTCTTGTGTGTATTCATTTCTGTGAGACTGTCATAATCTTTGACTTACTTGTAACCGTTTTGGCGCGAATGCGCACAGAGCAGTCTTTGTTTCACTTTGCAGAAGTTAAGTTGTTATTTCGCTTTGTAAAAGAGCAGTCAAGTCTTGTGTTTGGTTAAAGTGGAAATTAAATATATGAAGATTGATACAAAACTGTTTTCTTGATGTTGTGACAATTAAGAAGAAGTGATGTGTTGGCAAATGTGCCAACACCTTGTAGATAGAGGAGGCCGAAATGCACGCTATCTAACGCAGACGGGCGTGAATTCTGGAACAGGATAAGTAGTGAATGCTAATAAGAAAAGTATGCAGCTCCTCGAATACTTAACTTTTATTCCTTCATGTGAATACAGCATTCTTGATGAGACATTCCATACGATAACTATCAAACTACGTAAGACTAATGGCGCCTTGCTAGGTCGTAGCCATGGACTTAGCTGAAGGCTATTCTAACTGTCTCTCGGCAAATGAGAGAAAGGCTTCGTCAGTGTAGTCGCTAGCAAAGTCGTCGTACAACTGGGGCGAGTGCTATTCCGTATCTCGAGACCTGCCTTGTGGTGGCGCTCGGTCTGCGATCACACAGTGGCGACACGCGGGTCCGACATGTACTAAATGGACCGCGGCCGATTTAAGCTACCACCTAGCAAGTGTGGTGTCTGGCGGTGACACCACAAGAAGTATATGTGAATTTACAAGAAGTTTAATAAAAATGTGGATCGTGAATACCAAGTCAAAAATTATTTCCACCATACCATTGTTCTGATCTGGGATTGTTTGATTATTAAGAATTTCCTGAAAAACGCATTTGTTAGGTCTTCAAATATTGCTAAAATACAGATCTGGACCTTCTAGCAGTCAAAGTGGAATCACACTAGAATTAAGAAGATGAGCCATAACAACTTCGACGAAATCTACGTGGGAATCCATTCAAGATAAGTACCAAAATTAATGACTTTTTTTACAGTGACTTCATTATTTCCAGTCTGACGATACCATCCACAGTCAATAACTTTGTTGTTGGCCGATAAAGCGAACATAAGCTGGGTGAGCAACATTATTAATCTGATTTCTAACCTACTTTGCAAGTGGTGGTATTGTTAGAAGCATCTAACCAGTAGAAAGATGACCTCAAAAATCGGTAACAGTGCCTAAGTTTTCGTCTACAATGTAATTTTAAGGCATAATGTAGCAGGTTAAGCAAGTATATAAACTAAACCATTTTTAAAGCAACAAGTAAGGCTGCCAATAGAGAGAACGAGCACGGAACAGTGTTACCAATGACAGGATAAAGCGCTTACAGGCTGTGAAGCGGTGCGTGCGCCTGACACCGATTACACACGACACAGACAAGCGATGCACGTGACGCAGAATTCACCGCAGCGTCGCGGGTGGTATAGCCGCGTACGCACGCACACACAGCCGCCCAGCCGTAATGGGTCGCGTTGCTATGTACGTGATCGAGCAGCGCGCCCGGAATCCACAGCGCGCAAAATAGCAGCGGAAGCAGCGATTTTCACAGCTCATGTGGCCGACCTGAATGCGGTTAGGCTATTGGCAAATAGCCATCATTTTCGGCTCTCTCCTCGGAGAAGTGAGTACCATGCAGCGGTGCAAAATAGGCACTTAGACACACTATTGCATACACAATATCACCGACGACCAGCTGACATCGAGTGCAATCTATACTCCTGCTCTAAACTTTTCCATACATTTCTGATTTCCGCTACCGTGATTTTTCTTTCTTTTTTTTTCACGTGCAATCGTCTATTCGGTTGTCGATCAAAGTTTCTCGTGTGACAAATTATCGTCAGATTTGAAACGCTATAATAACACGTGGACAATGGTCGAGCCCACAACTGATGCAAGTAGATCGTACCTGTACGTATTTGTCAAGCAGTGTGTGTTTGCCTGCGACGTCATCGTAATACTGTAGGCGCATGCAGCTAATTGTGTAAGTAGGCTGTTTAGCCTATGTAAGTACGCTGTTTAGGTTTTTATGTTGGTAAGGCCATGTAGTGCTCTATATGAAAATTGCTGACTGCGCTGTGTGCAGTCTGTGGCTGGTTGGACTCATTGTTGGAATATTCGCTACTGTAGTGTTGGGCTGTTGGATGTGAACAGCGCGTAGCGCAGTGTTGCCAATTTAGCGACTTTGTCGCTAGAAATGGCGACTTTTGCCTTCGTCTTAGCGACAAAAAAAAACTTTTTAGCGACAAAAATTATTTAGCGACTTATCTGGCGACTTTTGGAGTACTGACGACTTTTGAAGTACAAATCAAAACTATTTTGGGCCAGTATTTTCATTAACAAAACTAAGGTTTTAACTAAAGAATGGGCACTACACTGACTTTGTTCTAGATTTACTAAGTCAAATTAAGTTCTTAACAGATCATGTAGCATTGTTCAGCATTTAGTAAACCTGAATGTGGGAATTGCCTACAGAGTAAGAATGCCTTGACTATAGAACAATTCATTATTCATTACCCACTAGCCTGTTATCGTCGGTAGCGTATCGATCTATAACTCTTCAACTTTTGAACTCCCTTTATTTTTCGAATTGAAAAAAACATACGTAATGTTAAGTATAATAAAATACATCTCTGTCCAGCAACCTCTAATATTTCGAAATGTTAACTCGCGGTCAAATTATTACCACATGCACGGTGGTAACGCAAGAACAATTCGGTGGGGGTATCTCAGACATTATTACGTTTTAAACAATGAACAATAGGACAATATCGAGTTACCGAGTGAGTAGATTGTTTCATGACCTCTAGTTCGCCTGAGTGTTAATGTATTTTCAGTGATTATAAATTGGTGAAACTTATGTTGTGGTGGCTTACATAATGGACTTACATCAGAAGAAGAAGCAGTATGCTCAAAAATATCGGGATGCGTGGGAAGCAGAATTTGAATTCAATGGGTGGCTGAAACTAGTCGTTGGAGACTTATCCAAGGCAAGATGTCAAGTATGTGCAACAGAGTTTTATGCTAAATTGTGTGATATTAGAAAGCATTCGAAAACTATTAAGCATAAACAAAAAATTGATTTAAAAAAACACAATCCACCTTACCTGTGAAAATTATTCCGAAAACTACAGTTAGAATAGCAAGCAGAGCGGAAGGCGCTCTTTCTTTATTTATTGCTGAACGTTGTTCTATTTTAGCTGTAGATCATTTAGGAATACTGTGCAAGAAGGTGTTTTCCGGTGATTAGGGCGCTAAAAACATGCAATTACATTGTACAAAGTGCACTAACATTAGAACTGAAGTTTTGACTCCATATTTTACACAATCATTGGTTGAAGATATAGGCAACCAAAAATACAGTGTACGAGTAGATGAATCCACAGATGTATCAATATCTAAAATGCTAGGTGTCGTTATACGGTACTATAGTGTAAACAACCAAACCATTAGATCAGCATTTCTCAAACTCGCTGTAGTAGAAACTGCAGATGCAAGAAATCTGGCTGCTGTCCTTGTGAATTCTTTGAAAGATCTCAAACTTCCAGTCGCTAATATGGCAGGAACTGGCACAGATAATACTTCTGCAATGGTTGGAATAAACAATGGGCTTTTCGAACAACTCGAGAGAGAATGTGGTTTGAAGCATTTGGTATTGATCCGTTGCATTTGTCACTCTCTTCAGCTTGCAGTTTCGCACGCCTCACTGAATACCATACCTAGAAACATAGAGTTTCTTGTACACGAAACCTACAACTGGTTCTCCATTTCACCCTAAAGACAAGAGGAATATAAAAAGGTTTATGAGACAATAAATTGTGGACAACAGCCACTAAAATTTTTGAAGGTCTGTGCAACATGTTGGCTTTCAATTGAACTAGCAATACGAAGAATTCTGGAGCTGTGGGAAGAACTAAAGCTACATTTTTCACTTGCCATGGTTCAAGACAATTGTTACACTGCCGATATTTTGTACAAGATGTATTGTAACGACTCAAATCATTTTTACATGTTTTACCTTAAACATGCTTTAAAAGCCGTACAAATAGCAATAAAAGCTTTTGAAGGAGAAGACAATGACCCCAGTTGATTTGTTGACGACACCAGTTCCAAGCGAATGTATGTACGCAAATCCGAACCTTGGCTTTATGTTTGAACAGAAATTGTCTGAGTCAAGTTTGTCTGAAGAAAATAAAGTTTATTTGAAGAAGAGATGCTTTCAGTTTAGCCTGAAACTCATAAAAGAAATTCAACAAAGACTGCCAAGTAACGTAACGATCCTAAAAAAAAGTCAATGCTGAATGTTGAAGAAACACTAAAAGTGAATAAAAATAATGCTGTAGTGGATGTAGCCAAAGAATTGGGTTTTAGTGGCGATTTCATAGACGGTATGCTGCAAGAATGGCATAATATCAACTTCATTAGGTGGAATAACACTACTAACACTGTTCGATTTTGGAGTGAGGTTTTGCAGTATAAAAATGCCGCAGGGGAGAATCCTTTTTCTTTGATTTCACAGCTAGCAATGACTGTTCTATGCCTACCGCATTCAAATGCAGAAGTGGAAAGAATATTCAGTGCAATGAACATTATAAATACTAAACAACGTAACAGGTTATCGTTAAAGACAATTAATGCCTTGATCTTATTGAGAGACCAGGTGAAGAAACAAAATAAAGATTGTGCATCTTTTGACATACCGTCAGACGTATTGGAGCTAATTGGAACGAAGAAAAGTTATTCTTTTGCGACAAAACCAGTCGAATGGCAACATCATCCTTTGAGCGTCGTTCAACCCTCTACATCAACTACAGTTCTGTCAGAGCATGAAACAGAAGAGTTATTCGATATTCTGAGTGACGACGATGAATACCGGTATGTATATGTTTTGTAACCTAATTTGAGTTCTTGCTTTCTTTTGTTACAAATATAGTTGTATATTTCTAGTATATTTGACTACTGTGATTGAAACAACAATTTATGCGTTGCGCCAACTACGATAACATGTTTAATTAAACGTTAGCGTATTTTATATGTATGTTGTTGCAAGCGATGCGTCATTTAATTAAGACAATATAGCAATGACGTATGAGACAATTTTTATTAATATTTTATTACCCCCCCCCCCACCCCCCACCCCACCGGCTTATTGCACCATTCACAGCACGAAATTTTCAGTAAACCCCTAGTAAAATCAGTTTTAGCGACTTTCTAGCGACTTTTGATGTTGAATCTAGCGACTCGGGGTTTTTTAGAGTTGGCAACACTGGCGTAGCGTTGGGCAGTTGGAGGTGAGCCGCCAGCAGTGGTGGATGTGGGGAGAGGGATACCAGGGTTTTGAGAGCGGGCGATCTGGACGGGTGTCCGTCAGAAAAAGGAAATTTGTAAGACTGGATGTCATGAACTGATATATTATATATATATATATATAAAATGCCTTTTGAACACTATTAAGGTAAATACATTGTTTGTCCTCTATCAGAATGTTTCATTTGCTAACTATGCCTATCAGTAGTTGGTGCCTTCAGTAGTTTGAATCTTTTATTGAGCTGGCAGCATTTGCCCTCGCTGTATTGCAGTAGTTCGAGTAATAAAGGTTTTTGTGAGGTAAGTGATTCATGAAAGGTATGAGTTATTGTTAGTCAGGCTATTCTTTTGTAGGGGTTATTGAAAGTCAGACTGCGTTGCGCTAAAGAATATTGTGTTCCAGTTTAGTGATGATCAGAATGAGTAAAGAGAGAAATGTCTGAGTACATTCAGTTTTGCTCAGCTGTTTGAAAATCAAATAACATAGAAGTTTACCAGCACAGTCATTGTTAATTTTCAAAGGGGAAGTTTCAGCTGTTAGGAATTAGTTTCGTTGTAAGGTCGCTATAATTTCGCACGTTACAAGCACTCATCTACATACTTTGCCGTTCTTTACAGCCGGAATTAGGTATCATTTGATAGGTTGTACATCGTATATATGAATATTTAAGGAAGACTGACATTGTCACTTACATCTTGTAAATAGTTGTTAACGCTTATTGCAAAGAAAGATGATGGAGTGTCTTTATTATCAAAACGGCGTAATGAGTGATTGCCTATGCTGGTAGAGGTTTGCACGCCAGTGGAAATGAAACGGCAGGCGTAACTCAGGCCCTGGGTGGAAAAGCCCGCACAGGTGTGTTGGTCCTGCTTAACAGAGGAAGTAGCCCTAGATTGTAGCACAATAGAGTGGTGCCTGGCCGGTATTGTAGCTAGGCCGGAAAAATAACCGGAAACCCTGAAAACCCTGGAAGCAGCAGAGAGGAACAAGGAAGCTTTAATTCGGAAATCAGGCGGCCTGCGCTATTTCCGAGGATTTTTACTCTGCGAAGTGTACCATTGTCTGTATTCCTAATTAATGGTGATAGGTATTTCCTCGCTAACTTTCCGCGCTGGACGACAAAAGACTAAAACATGGTTGGACGGTTTTCGGAAGAATCTGTAGAGAGGGAGAATATTCTGTGGTTTCGAGAATATGATACGCCTTCTGCAGTTACGAGGGAGGGGAGCCGAGCTTTCCTGGGAAGCCAGCGGTGGAGAGAATGGGTCTTCCGCTTTGATCGCCTGTGTTTGACGATCGCTCAGTATCAGCTTTTGTTGCTACAGACGGACTTGCTGTCTTTGCTCTCAGGAAATTTTATAATTAGAGCGGTTAGGCACTGTACTGTTGCAAACTTATACTATTCTGGACTTCGCTTCCGGGTAGGGAGTCGTCGTTGAGTACGCAGCGTTCAGTGATAGAGCGCACTTCTTCTGTCTATACTCACCTAGAGACGTTATCTGAATTCCGTCCTTTTGGCTGGAAGTTCGCGTTTCCTGCCTATAGAACACAGAGAGGAGAAGACGGTATTAGATTATACTAGCCAGAGGACCATCTTCTGCCGTCCTAGTGTTTGAAAGATTTTTTTTTGTGGCTGGAGTTCTTCCATTGTCGCTGACGTGTACGAGAACCATCACTCCGACGCACCGGACGCGGTACACACGGTGATATTGCTAATTGCTTCGGCTTATTAGGGCTTTAAGGCTAAACAGCTGTGATCACGCATGTTTTATTTCCACTGAGGTTCCACACCAATGTAGATCATCTTTGAAAGTTGTGTCTTCTAGTGTTTGGTACGTAAGCGATGTCACTCATTTCGCGTTATTTATATTAGATCGCGTAACCATAAAATGGAGCAGATTTGGGCATTTGGTCAATAATATTAGTTAAGAAATATAAACATTTGTAATATAAAGGGGGTTTTTAATCCACAGTAAATTTATAAGCAAAAACAACATTTATCACTTCGTAGTTACTAGTTCCCTTAATCATTCATTTATGTTTAGGTTGTAATTTATCTGTTAAGGAGCAAGGAGGAAATAATATCAAAATTAAGAGATCTTAAGATTTGCTTCAGGGGGTAGTCAGACAGGGCCAATTCTTGATTTTCGCGTTCAGTATTTTCCGTTGCGCACATTTATTTTTACACCCGCCTGGAGTAGCATCTCGAGCGCGTAAAGTTCGTTTATGCAGGGTAATGATTCGGCTGTCACTCTGAAGGGCTTGTGAAGAAGTGACAGGACCCAAATTGATACAGTAAAAGTATTAGCCGGTGTACGTGACATTACTGAAATGCTAAAATTACTATTAACACAAAATTGTTTCAAATTCAATAACGAAATCTATACGCAAGGGGGTGCAGTAGCTATGGGTTGAACTGTTGCAGGCACTGTAGCGAAAATCCTATCAAACATCTTAGAAGAAAAGTTTTTCAGGCCACAATCTCACTATTCAAAAGCATCGTGTACTACTTTAGATATGTTGACGATACTTTACTCTCAACAGACGTTACCAACAGAGACATTCAACAAATACATAAAGCACTGAACAACTATTTCCAACCGAGCGAGGTGACGCAGTGGTTAGACACTGGACTCGCATTCGGGAGGGCGACGGTTCAATCCCGCGTCCGGCCATCCTGATTTAGGCTTTCCGTGATTTCCCAGGCAAATGCCGGGATGGTTCCTTTCATAGGGCACGGCCTACTTCCTTCCCTGTCCTTCCCTAATCCGATGAGACCCATGACCTCGCTGTCTGGTCTCCTTCCCCAACACAACCAACCAACCAACCAACTATTTCCAAAAATAAAGTGTACAATGGAATCACGAACTAATAAAACAATAAACTTCCCAGATCTGACAGTTAAAATAAACTGCGAAATTTTCAGAAAATCCACAATGGCAGAGAACATAGTAAATGCAAAATCATGTCACCCTAAAGCACACAAACAAGAATATTTCCACACAGTGATCGACAGACTGACCAACCTACCATTAGAACAAACTGCAAAAGGAATTAGCAATTCTATAACACATAGCACAGCAAAACAGCTACCATACAAACATACAGTTACTTAACTCTATAAAAAACACACTATACCAACACCCAGTGACATCCATAAAGACTTCAAATTTCTGAAAGAATCACGGGTGAAACAGAAAATCTTATACGTATCTACAACATACGTAGGAAATATAGCAGACAAATTAAATGCGTAACTGAAAAGTACATGAGTAATATTAGCCTACCGAACCACACATAATGTAAAGACACAAATTCACCCAGAGAAAACAAAATTACCACTTCACACAAATTGAAACACATGCAAAATCAAATGTCAAGACTGCGACAAACAGGAAACAGTTTCCGAATTAGATATCGAGAACGCACCAGAAAGAGCGGCACAAATACATCGACATTCTGCAGTCACATGAAAGCAGAAAAACACAAAGTGGGCCAGATAGAATTAGTAATGCAAGTAATGCACGTAATACCGAAGGGAATAATCATGTATATGTGGGAGAAACAGAAATTTGTATGAACATAGAAACTATCCACAGAGCACACTGAACGAAACAATTGCTTTTAAACACAAACATAATATCGTACATTTTATTGACATCTTAAATATAGATAATGTAAAAACTTTCACAGCGATTAACATTCTACAAGCAAAGATAAAATTATGACAAAGATGAAATAACTAATACACAGAAAATGTGGAGTTAAAAAAAAAAAGGGAGATGGCACTGTAGACTCTTGTGTGCGGTTTTGAAGCAGAGTGGTTGGCGCCTTCCGCCATATTAAATAACTCAAAACATTCTACATCTACATCTACATTTATACTCCGCAAGCCACCCAACGGTGTGTGGCGGAGGGCGCTTTACGTGCCACTGTCGTTAGCTCCCTTTCCTGTTCCAGTCGCGTATGGTTCGCAGGAAGAACGACTGCCGGAAAGCATCCGTGAACGCTCGAATCTCTATAATTTACACTCGTGATCTCTTCAGGAGGTATAAGTAGGGGGAAGCAATATATTCGATACCTCATCCAGAAACGCACCCTCTCGAAACCTCTACAGCAAGCTATACCGCGATGCAGAGCGCCTCTCTTGCAGAGTCTGCCACTTGAGTTTGCTAATCATGTCCGTAACGCTATCACGCTCACCAAATACCCTGTGACGAAACGCGCCGCTCTTCTTTGGATCTTCTCTATCTCCTCTGTCAACCCGACCTAGTAATGATCCCACATTGATGAGCGATACTCAGGTATAGGTGGAACGAGTGTTTTGTAAGCCACCTCCTTTGTTGATGGACTACATTTTCTAAGGACTCTCCCAATGAATCTCAACCTGGCACACTCCTTACCAACAACTAATTTTATATGATCATTCCACTTCAAATCGTTCCGTACGCATACTCCCAGGTATTTTACAGAAGTGACTGCTACCAGTGTTTGTCCGCCATCATATAATCATACAATAAAGGATCCTTCCCTCTGTGTATTCGTAATAAATTACATTTGTATATGTTAAGGGTCAGTTGCCACTCCCAGCACCAAGTGCCTATCCGCTGCAGATCTTCCTGCATTTCGCTGCAATTTTCTAAAGCTGCAACTTCTCTCTATACTACAGCATCATCCGCGAAAAGCCGCATGGAACTTCCGACACTGTCTACTAGGTCATTAATAAATATTGTGAAAAGCAATGGTCACATAACACTCCTCTGTGGCACGCCAGAGGTTACTTTAACATCTGTAGACGTCTCTCCATTGAGAACAATATGCTGTGTTCTGTTTGCTAAAAACTCTTCAATCCAGCCACACAGTTGGTCTGATATTCCATAGGCTCTTACTTTGTTTATCAGGCGACAGTGCGGAACTGTATCGAACGCCTTCCGGAAGTCAAGGAAAATGGCATCTACCTGGGAGCCTGTATCTAATATTTTCTGGATTTCATGAACAAATAAAGCGAGTTGGGTCTCACAAGATCACTGTTTCCGGAATCCGCGTTGATTCCTACAGAGTAGATTCTGGGTTTCCAGAAATGACATGATACGCGAGCAAAAAACATGTTCTAAAATTCTACAACAGATCGATGTCAGAGATATAGTCCTATAATTTGGCGCATCTGTTCGACGACCCTTCTTGAAAACTGAAACTACCTGTGCTCTTTTCCAATCATTTGGAACCTTCCGTTCCTCTAGAAAATTGCGGTACACGGCTGTTAGAAGGGGACAAGTTCTTTCGCTTACTCTGTGTAGAATCGAATTGGTATCCCGTCAGGTACAGTGGACTTTCCTCCGTTGAGTGATTTCAGTTGCTTTTCTATTCCTTGGACACTTTTTCGATGTCAGCCATTTCTTAGTTCGTGCGGGGATTTAGAGAAGGAACTGCAGTGCGGTCTTCCTCTGTGAAACAGATTTGGAAAAAGGTATTTAGCATTTCACACTTTACGCGTGTCATCCTCAGTTTCAATGCCATTACCATTCCAGAGTGCCTGGATGTGCTATTTCGATCCTCTTACTGATTTAACGTAAGACCAGAACTTCCTAGGATTTTCTGTCATGTCAGTACATAGAATTTTACTTGTGAATTCACTGAACGCTTCACGCAAAGCCCTCCTTACGCTAACTTTGACATCGTTTAGCTTCTGTTTGTGTGAGAGGTTTTGGCTCCGTTTAAATTTGCAGTATCAGAACAGAAATTTTCGTTTCGATCTGTTAGGTAGTCTGAAATCTGCCTCCTGTTACTCTTACTAAACAGATAAACCTTCCTCCCTTGTTTATAGTCCAATTTAATTCCATATTCAGGGATGCTGCAACGACCTTATGTTCATTGATTCCCTGTTCTACGCTTACAGAGTCGAAAAGTTCGGGTCTGTTTGTTATCAGTACGTCCAAGATGTTTTCTCCAAGAGTCGGTTCTCTGTTTAATTGCTCGAGGTAATTTTCGGATAGTGCACTCAGTATAATGTCACTCGATGAACTGTCCCTACCACCTGTCCTAAACATCTGAGTGTTCCAGTCTATATCTGGTAAACTGAAATATCCACCTGAGACTATAACATGCTGAGGAAATTTATGTGAAATGTATTCCAGATTTTCTCTCGGTTGTTCTGCCACTAAAGCTGCTGAGTCGGGAGGTCGGTAAAAGGAGCCAATTATTAACCTAGCTCGGTTGCTGAGTATAGCCTCCACCCATAATATTTCACAGGAACTAGCCACTTCTACTTCACTAAAGGGTAAACTACTACTAGCAGCGACAAACATGCCACCACTGGTCACATGCAGTCTATCCTTCCTAAACACCGTCTGTGCCTTTGTAAAAATTTCGGCAGAATTTATCTCTGGCTTCAGCCAGCTTTCCGTACCTATAACAATTTCAGCGCTTGAAGTTCCGGTACTTTACCAACGCAGCTTCGACAGTTTACAATTACAATACCGATTGCTGATTGGTCCTCGCATGTCCTGACTTTGACCTGCACCCTTTGAGGCTGTTGCCCTTTCTGTACTTGGCCGAGGCCATCTAATCTAAAAAACTGCCAAGTCCACGCCACACAACCCCTGCTACCCGTGTAGCCGCTTGCTGCTTGTAGTGGACTCCTGACCTATCCAGCGGAACCCGAAACCCCACCACCCTATGGCGCAAGTCGAGGAATGTGCAGCCCTCACGGGTGCAGAACCGTCTCAGCCTCTGATTCAGACCCTCCACTCGGCTCTGTACCAAAGATCCGCAGTCAGTCCCGTCGATGATGCTGCAGATGGTGAGCTCTGCTTTCATCCCGCTAGCGAGACTGGCAGTCTTCACCAAATCAGATAGCCGCCGGAAGCCAGAGAGGATTTCCTCCGATCCATAACGACACACATCATTGGTGCCGACATAAGCGACCACCTGCAGATGGGTGCACCCTGTACCCTTCATTGCATCCGGAAGGACCCTTTCCACATCTGGAATGACTCCCCCCGGTATGCACACGGAGTGCACATTGGTTTTCTTCCCCTCTCTTGCTGCCATTTCCCTAAGGGGCCCCATTACGCGCCTGACGTTGGAGCTCCCAACTACCAGTAAGCCCACCCTCTGCGACCGCCCGGATCTTGCAGACTGAGGGGCAACCTCTGGAACAGGACAAGCAGCCATGTCCGGCCGATGATCAGTATCAGCCAGAGACAGAGCCTGAAACCCGTTCGTCGGCAAACTGGAGAGACCTTCCGTTCAGCCCTCCGGAATGTCTTCCTCCCCCTGCCACACCTCGAGACTCTACCACAGGTGAGGGGCCAGCCTCAATTTGGGCAGTATCCCAGGCAGCCACAGCCGTAGTCCGATCAGGGGATGCGTGGGACGAGGTGGCCGTCCCTGACAAACCCCCGTCCGGACCCCCAAAGTGATGTCCATTGGCAACAACCTGATGCTGTGTGACCGAAGCCAACACAGCCTGAAGCTGGGAGCGAATGGATGCCACCTCAGTCCGCATCCGAACACAGCAGTCGCAGTCCCTATCCATGCTAAATACTATTGTGCAAAGAACGTCTGAACTAATCTACAGAGAGCACAAGCAATTCAACACAAAATTTAAACGGTTATTAAAATACAAAATTGCCTAGTAAATGCAGTAATGCTGCTACTTGCGCACTGCTGACACACTGCTCGGTGGCAGAAGGCTAACTGTACTGTCAGTAACGTACAAAGACTATTTCAAAGAAATAAACAAATGACACACGACTACATGCCTTTATACGTCACAGATATTAAAATGCATATCTGCCCCTGCTAAATACAAAACTACACAACGATTTGACGGAGTTAACTAAACAAGTGCGCTAAGAACACTCAAACAAATTTTCAACTTGACTACAACACTTATACACTCCTGGAAATTGAAATAAGAACACCGTGAATTCAAGGTACCAGGAAGGGGAAACTTTATTGACACATTCCTGGGGTCAGATACATCACATGATCACACTGACAGAACCACAGGCACATAGACACAGGCAACAGAGCATGCACAATGTCGGCACTAGTACAGTGTATATCCACCTTTCGCAGCAATGCAGGCTGCTATTCTCCCATGGAGACGATCGTAGAGATGCTGGATGTAGTCCTGTAGAACGGCTTGCCATGCCATTTCCACCTGGCGCCTCAGTTGGACGCTTCATCCAGCCCCAAACATGCTCAATGGGGGACAGATCCGGAGATCTTGCTGGCCAGGGTAGTTGACTTACACCTTCTAGAGCACGTTGGGTGGCACGGGATACATGCGGACGTGCATTGTCCTGTTGGAACAGCAAGTTCCCTTGCCGGTCTAGGAATGGTAGAACGATGGGTTCGATGACGGTTTGGATGTACCGTGCACTATTCAGTGTCCCCTCGACGATCACCAGTGGTGTACGGCCAGTGTAGGAGATCGCTCCCCACACCATGATGCCGGGTGTTGGCCCTGTGTGCCTCGGTCGTATGCAGTCCTGATTGTGGCGCTCACCTGCACGGCGCCAAACACGCATACGACCATCATTGGCACCAAGGCAGAAGCGACTCTCATCGCTGAAGACGACACGTCTCCATTCGTCCCTCCATTCACGCCTGTCGCGACACCACTGGAGGCGGGCTGCACGATGTTGGGGCGTGAGCGGAAGACGGCCTAACGGTGTGCGGGACCGTAGTCCAGCTTCATGGAGACGGTTGCGAATGGTCCTCGCCGATACCCCAGGAGCAACAGTGTCCCTAATTTGCTGGGAAGTGGCGGTGCGGTCCCCTACGGCACTGCGTAGGATCCTACGGTCTTGGCGTGCATCCGTGCGTCGCTGCGGTCCGGTCCCAGGTCGACGGGCACGTGCACCTTCCGCCGACCACTGGCGACAACATCGATGTACTGTGGAGACCTCACGCCCCACGTGTTGAGCAATTCGGCGGTACGTCCACCCGGCCTCCCGCATGCCCACTATACGCCCTCGCTCAAAGTCCGTCAACTGCACATACGGTTCACGTCCACGCTGTCGCGGCATGCTATCAGTGTTAAAGACTGCGATGGAGCTCCGTATGCCACGGCAAACTGGCTGACACTGACGGCGGCGGTGCACAAATGCTGCGCAGCTAGCGCCATTCGACGGCCAACACCGCGGTTCCTGGTGTGTCCGCTGTGCCGTGCGTGTGATCATTGCTTGTACAGCCCTCTCGCAGTGTCCGGAGCAAGTATGGTGGGTCTGACACACCGGTGTCAATGTGTTCTTTTTTCCATTTCCAGGAGTGTATGAACGCTAAATAAGCCACTTGGTGCTACTTGCGCACTGCTGACACACTGCTCGGCGGCAGAAGGCTAACAGCAGACTAATGTTTACGATTGCTTCTTGTTCACTATTTATGTCACGTGCACGTAACAGCTGTTTTATATATTAAAAATTACAGTGCTTACGCGAATACCAGAGTGTGGGGAAGGCAATTTCGAACGTTTTTCTGTTCTTGAATGTGTATTGCCTCTAGAAATACGGCACATTTGGCCTCTTTAATGAACCTTGTTTTTGTTGATGTATTAACCAAGAAGAGAAGGCTGTGATGTGAAAAGGATGCTTCCATAATGCATTTTATTCCACGTTTACTATATTTGCATCGATAGCAAATGAAACTGTAATTCCGAGACCAATCCTTGCTTGATTACTGGTAATGCTTCTTGTTCGTCACATTTTCAGCTTTCAGTTCATAAGCACAAGATTTTTAATGTTCACGTTTGCAAAAGCTTGCCTATCTGTTCTTTCATTGGCCCATAAACGTGTGCAGCGAGGAAAGAAAAGAAGCAAGGCATGCTATTGCAACGGAGCTTATGCGTGTCAACAAAGTGGACGATAATTGAAATGTCAAAAAAGAGAACTACATAGAGGGATACCTCCAAGCAGAATAGAGTTCTTGTTTTATTAGATTGTCAATGCATTAGTCTCATTGTAGTTTACACATCTTCTCATTTTGAATTCTTACCTACGGGGTGTTTTGGTAAGAGCGCGCAAAAATTTAACAAGACACAGAGGATGCTCCACTAAAAAATTTGAGGTAGGGAACGTGGGGTCAGATAAGCCAGCTTAAGGAGATAATAGGAATAAAGTCACATTACTGTGTACTTTTTATTTACATTAGTTACAGTTAACTGCAAATGCCATCACTGACACACTGAAGGACTTTTTTTTTTTATTTTTTTAATTTGTGGCAATTTCCTATGGGACCAAACTGCTGAGGTCATCGGTCCCTAGGCTTACACACTACTTAATCTAACTTACACTAACTTACGCTAAGGACAACACACACACTCATGCCCGAGGGAGGACACGAACCACCGACGGGGGTAGCCGCGCGAACCGTGACAAGACGCCCACGACCGCGCGGCTATCGCGCGCGGCAGATTACCATTTGTATCGCATCTTACAAAATGTGCTGAAGCTGACGACCATTAACCTGAATACAAGCATGACATCGGCGAACAAGATTCTGACGCACACTGACAAGTAACCCTAGTGTGTTTCTAATCACATCACAGGCAGCTACAATTCTGGCAACTAATTCCACATCCGCATCTACTGGGGTCTCATACACAAGTGACTTTAGATAACTATACAGGTAATCAAGGGGATTCCGGTTAGGTGGCTTCGCAGGCCATAGAATACGATCCTCCTTTCCACTCCAGCGACTAGGAAATACAGCTCACCGTCATGTTGTATCCACATCCTCTCTGGAACAGCCAAGGGTACGTTTTCCAACAACTCAGGTTGAAACTTTATACGAACCTTAAGTACAGGTGGCCGTTCAGAAGGTCAGGTAGAAGATATGACCCAATAAGATTGTCACCTACCACGCCGTTCCACATGTTCACAACAAAACGTACTCGATGGTTTGGCTATTACAGCGTGAAAGTTTCCCTCATCCCACACATGGCTACTCCTGTTATTCGAAATACCATTCAATCAATCCATTGTTGGAGCAACCATTGACACAGTGAGACCCTTGGCGCAAAGTCAGACCCCAAGCACCGCATGGACTCGTTGTGGGTGATATGAGTGTAACTGTTGTTTGTGGAGTACTCGCCACACGCTAGAATGCGTAGCGTCCATCTCAGGTGCAATACGACGAGTAGTTGTAGTGGGGTTCGCTGTTAAATGTTCCAGCACCTCCCCTCCAAAATCGAGTTTACGAGTCGTTCTCATGTTTCCAGGTCCCTTGTTCCGTCTTTCCAATAAACCAACCTTTTCCATTCGTTGATCGAGTTAAATAAAGACTCGCCGTGACGGATGGTGGCTGTTAAAAATCTTGCCCTGTACAGCCTTTCAACAGCGAGAGCACTGCCACGTGCTTCCCCATAAACAACGCGCATGCTAGTGAGTTCTATGAATCTACACCGGTACTGCTCTATCGTATTTTACTGTACGTCTCTGAATAGCACTCAGTAATGAATGGGTTTGCCGTTGATTCATAGCACGTTCTGTCATGAGACAATGTAAATACGGTACAACAGAGCCACCGTTTGGACAAGTGAAGTAAACAGAACCTGCATCATGATTTCCTAGTAATCAGGCTCGTCTTCCTTGTTTCCTTGCAGGAAATAAAGAATGAGCTAGTAAATAAACAGCACAGTTCGTGTAAAGTTGTACACATGTTAGTTGTAAATAAGTTGGAAAATAGTAATACTAGACAAAGCGGTAAACAAGTTTACTTCCATATCCCCTTAAGCGGGCTTCTGCGACCGCAGCTTCCCTACCTCAAATTGTTCAGTGGAGCATTCCCTATGTCCTGTTACATTTTTTCACGCTGTTACGGAAGCACCCTGTATATCATGCGCCATTCAGTGTAAGACGATTAATAGCAGTTTACAGGGTAAAAAACGGATGTAATTTTTTAAACATCTTTCAGCATTGCTGAATGCTATAAATGCTATAAATGGAATGGTATTAAACGCTTAAGACCAAATAAAATGGATAGTTTGCTTTAACGTGTATGTAACTAATTTTTTAGTAATGATAGTCTAACCTATGTAAGATATAGGCCTGCCTTCCCCACAGTAACCTATCTCCTTCTTTTCGCGAAATATTTCTCGACAGTAAAACTGACAAATTTTCAGGAATAACCAAACATAGCACAACTGTAAATTACGTCTACTTTGATCATCTGCTTCGTTTTATTTTTGAGGAGGAGGATATTAGTGTTTAACGTCCCGTCGACAACGAGGTCATTAGAGACGGAGCGCAAGCTCGGTTGAGGGAAGGATGGGGAAGAAAATCGGCCGTGCCCTTTCAAAGGAACCATCCCGGCATTTGCCTGAAGCGATTTAAGGAAATCACGGAAAACCTAAATCAGGATGGCCGGAGACGGGAATGAACCGTCGTCCTCCCGAATGCGAGTCCAGTGTGCTAACCACTCGCTCGGTTTTTATTTTGGAACTTTGTTTTGAGGTTTTCAAATTATATAACCTATACCATGCTCTGTGATATACCAACGATTAGTTATATGTAAATTGAAGGTGGAGAGAGAAACAAAGGAAAGAAAGGTATGGGATCTCTGCTGTCAGTTGCACCAGGGCATTACTCGAAATAGCGGCGACGAGTGACAATGTGTTCCAGACCTGGAATCCAAACCAGGTTCTCCTGCTTAGCGTGTGTCAACCACTGCACCATCCGGGACACAAAGTTACCGCCACTGCGCGGACTGTATCTCCAGTTCCTTCATGCTCACTCACTGAGATTCCCACAGGAGGTCGGACGTATTTGGTCATCCCCACTGAAGAAGGTGGATCCATTGCTCCGCTAGGCCAATAAAAATATATGAATGCATGGTGTCTGATTTTTCGGACATGTCTTTCTGGCCACACGGTCCCCTCACGTGCTAAGTGCTGGTTGTAGCTACTCCACATCGGTGTAATGTAGATATCTGAGTGAACAAAGTATTATTTTTGATAGTTTAGTTTCACTGAGTCACCACCGGCCTGCAATCACACCTCAGCTCTCCTACGCCAGCCATCCTGCGCCATAGTCACACCGCCACCTCAGGGGGCAGGCCGCTGTGGCCGAGCGGTTCTAGGCGCTTCAGTCTGGAACCACGCTGCTGCTACGGTCGCAGGTTCGAGTCCTGCCTCGGCATTGGTTGTGTGTGATGGCCTTATGTTAGTTAGGTTTAAGTAGTTGTAAGTCTAGGGGACTGATGACCTGAGATGTTAAGTCCCATAGTGCTTAGTCACCTCAGGAAGCGGCTGCAGTACACACCCAATGCAAAAACGAGGAAAATAATGAACCCCACAATAGACAACTACAATCGATCTATGTACGTGAATTCTAGTCGTCTATTCCAAGGCCTCTAATTTATCGCCGATTAGACGGTAGTGCAGAGAGTGACACGAACAAGTTGAAATATTAACAAAAACTTATATGCAACTAATAAAAATTATAAAAAATAGCGAAACATGGAATCGGCAATAAGAGTGATACCAACAGCGAAAATCCTAAAAGAAATCACAGTACACACCTTCAGTAAAAACGCAAGAAATTACAAACCGTAGACTCGAACTAGAATTGAATAGGTACATCTGCATCTACATAGATACTACACAAGCGACTGTACGGTTTGTGGCGGAGGGTACCCTGTGCCACTACTTGTCCTTTCCTTTTCTGTTCCACTCGAAAACAGAAAGAGGGAAAAACGGATGTCTATATGCCTCCTTAGGAGCGCTAATTTCTCGTATTTTATCTTCGTGGTCCTTACGTGCAATGTATGTTGCCGGCATTATAGTCATTCGGAAGCTAGCTTTTCTCAACAGCGTTTCTCAAAAAGAACGTCGCCTTCCTTTCAGGGATTCCAGTTTGAGTCCCCGAAGCATCTCCCTAACAAAAACGTGTTTATCGAACCTACGGGTAACAAAAAATGGTTCAAATGGCTCTGAGCACTATGGGACTCAACATCTGAGGTCATCAGTCCCCTAGAACTTAGAGGTACTTAAACCTAACTAACCTAAGGACATCACACACATCCATGCCCGAGGCAGAATTCGAACCTGCGACTGTAGCGGTCTCGCGGTTCCAGACTGTAGCGCCTAGATACGGTAACAAATCTAGCGGGCCGCCTCATAATTGTTTCGATGTCTTCTTTCAAACCGACCTTCTACGGATGCAAACACTCGAGCAGTACTCAAAAACAGGTCGCACAAGTGTCCTATATGGGGTGTTGTTTACAAGTGAACTACTCTCCTAAAATTCTCCTAATAAATCGAAGTCGACCATTCGTCTTCTCTGCCACGGTTCTCATACGTTTGTTGCACCTCATACACTTTGCAACGTTGTGCCCAGATATTTAAACGACTTGACTGTGTCAAGCAGGACGTCGATAATGCTGTGTTCGAACATTACAGGTTTGACCCTTCCTACTCATACGCATTAACTTACATTTTTCACATTTAGGGCTAGCTGCCATCCATCACACCGAGTGCAAATTTTGTCTGACTCGTCTTGCATTTTCCTACAGTCACTCAATTTCGACACTTTACTGTACAGCACGGCGTCATCAGCAAACAACAGCAGACTACTGCCCACCTTCTCCGCCAGATCAAGAAGCATAACTATAGTTCAGAATGAGACAGAATGAGAGCTTCTGTAAAGTTTGGAAGGTAGGAGACGAGATACTGGCAGAAGTAAAGCTGTGAGTACCGGACCTGAGTCGTGCTTCGGTATCTCAGTTGGTAGAGCACTTGCCCGCGAAAGGCAAAGGTCACGAGTCCGAGTCTCGGTCGGGCACACAAATCTGCCTGGAAGTTTCATAACTGTAGTTGCCGATCCCAAGGTTTGTTATTTATCACTGATTTTGCCTTAGTACAGAGAGCGACACGAAAAAGTTGAATTCTTAGCGAAATAACTCCACACACCGAAAACTAACGGAACATGGAATTGACAGAGTGATGACATAATGAAAATCCTGGAAGGAAGCACAGTACACACCTACTGCAAAAATACGGAAGTTTACGAACCTTGGAATCGAACTATAATTGATGTCTACAAACGTGTTGTAGCTGTCGATTCCAAGGTTTGTTATTTACTGCCGATTCGGAAGTACTACAGAAAGCGGCAGTTAAAAGTTCATACATTAACAAAGTAACTATACACTCCTAAGAAAAATCACGAAAAATAAAGGACTGTGGATCGACAAGTAGCGATGTCAACAATGAAAACCCTAAAAGAAAGCACAGTACTGCAAAAGCACCAAAAATACACTACGCGATCAAAAGTATCTGGACACCTGGCTGAAAATGACTTACAATTTCATGGCACCCTCGGTCGGTAATGCTGGAATTCAGTACGTTGTAGGCCCACCCTTAGCCTTGATGACAGCTTCCATTCTCGCATGCATGCGTTTAATCAGGTGTGTGTTGGAAGGTTTCTTGGGGAATGGCAGCCCATTCTTCACGGAGTGCTGCACTGA
Organism: Schistocerca serialis cubense; assembly: GCF_023864345.2. NCBI lineage: Eukaryota > Metazoa > Arthropoda > Insecta > Orthoptera > Acrididae > Schistocerca > Schistocerca serialis. The sequence goes on along the minus strand of NC_064638.1, from coordinate 1,229,450,416 downwards.
GGAGAGGTATCGATGTCGGTTGGAGAGGCCTGGCACGAAGTCGGCGTTCCAAAACATCCCAAAGGACTCTGAGCAGGCCAGACCATTCCAGGGATGTTTTTGTCGTGTAACCACTCCACCACAGACCGTGCATTATGAACAGGTGCTCGATCGTGTTGAAAGATGCAATCGCCACCCCAGAATTGCTATTCAACAGTGGGAAGCGAGAAAGTCTTAAAACATCAATGTAGGACTGTGCTGTGATAGTGCCACCGCATACAACATGGGGTGCAAGCTCCCTCCTAGAAAAACGCGAGTACACCATAACACCACCGCCTCCGAATTTGACTGTTGGCACTACACACGCTGGCAGATGACGTTCACCGGGCATTCGCCGTACCCATGCTCTGCCATTGGATCGCCACATTGTGTACCGTGATTCTTCACTCCACACAACGTTTTTCCACAGTTCAGTCGTCCAATGTTTACGCTCCTTACTCCAAGCCAGGCGTCGTTTGGTATTTACCGGCGTAATGTGTGGCTTCTGATCAGCCGCTCGACCATGAAATCCAAGGTTTCTCACCTCTCGCCTAACTGTCATAGTACTTGGAGTGGATCCTGATGCAGTTTGGAATTCCTGTGTGATAGTTTGGATAGATGTCTGCCTATTACACATTACGATCCTTTTCAACTGTCGGCGGTCTCTGTCAGTCAACATACGAGATTGGCCTGTACGCTTTTGTGCTGTACGTGTCCCTTCACGTTTCCATTTCACTATCACATCGGAAACAGAGGACATAGGGATGCTTAGAAGTGTGGAAGTCTCGCTTACTGACGTATGACACAAGTCATCACCTGACCACGTTCGAAGTCCGTGAGTTCCGCGGAGCGCCCCACTCTGGTCTCTCACGATGTCTAATGACTACTGAGGCCGCTGATATGGAGTACTTGGCAGTAGCTGGCAGGACAATGCACCTAATATGAAAAACGTATGTTTTTTGGGGTGTCCGGATACTTTTGATCACATAGGGTAATAAACTTTACAATCGACAATTAGAATTGACCTATGTAGGTGAAGTGTAATTGTCGATTCCAAGATTTGTTGTTTACGCAGATTTGACAGTAGCGCAGAGAGCAGAAAGGAAAAACTCGAAACATTAACAAAGTAACTACAGGCATCTATAAAAAAGTCATGAAAAAACGGAACGTGGAATCGACAATTAGAGCCATATCAACAGTGATAATCCTGATAGAAAGCACAGTGCACACCTACCATAAAAGTGAGAAAAATCAGGAAACTTCGAAGCGAAATAGAACTGGCGTGTATAGATGATGAACTGTAGTTGTCTATTCCAAGGTCTATTATATATCGCCGATTTCGCAAGAGTACAGAGAACGATAAGAAAAAGTTGAATCCTTAACTACACACACCTAATAAAAGTCGTGAGAAATAACGGAAAGTGGAATCGATGGAGTGGCAGCAATAAAGTAAATTGCGAACAAAAACACAGTACACATCTACGCAAAAAATACAAACCTTGGAATCAGCAATTGGAATTGATATAGAAGTAAATTATAGCTGTCGATTCCACGTTTCGTTATTTTTCGTGAATTTTCGTTACGGGTGTAGTGTGACTTCTTTCAGGATTTCTGTGTTGAATTTCGGCTAGTTTCTGTTACTGTCGTTTATGCGTTTTTTTTATATATTACTATTTATTTGCCTTTGTGACTGTTGTGTTAGATTGTAGTTTGTCACCACTCAACACCCACACTTTCCAACGGTAGCTCCTTAGATTCAATATTTATTATTAAGAATTATCACGATTCTATAACCTGACTATGCGGCCTATTGTAGCTACGGAGCCGGCCGGTGTGGCCGTGCGGTTAAAGGCGCTTCAGTCTGGAACCGCGTGACCGCTACGGTCGCAGGTTCGAATCCTGCCTCGGGCATGGATGTGTGTGATGTCCTTAGGTTAGTTAGGTTTAAGTAGTTCTAATTTCTAGGGGACTTATGACCGCAGATGTTGAGTCCCATAGTGCTCAGAGCCATTTGAACCATTTTTGTAGCTACGGAGATTGTAGCGGACGTTAAAGAATTATTGATGTTGTATTAGCGGCTCGTTTAAATTATGAGTCTAATTTATTTGACGTGTGTACATTTATTTTTCCTTCTGTAATAATTTATTTATAGTTTTATTTATTTTACGTTTTTAACGAATTTTGATTTTTAAGTAATCTGTGGGTAAATAGTCATTCGCGTGAACATGTTCTACATTATATTTTGTTTCTATAATATATTCCTTTGTTTCTTTGAAATCGTGTGTGCTTGTCTGTGTGTGTGTGTGTGTGTGTGTGTGTGTGTGTGTGTGTATGTATGTGTGTAGCATCTTTGGGTCCGGTATGACGTCACTGGCCACAGCTGACGGATGGACTCGTATCCGATTGAGCACTTAGCCGCAGCCAAGGTCTTTCTTTATTTCGGCACCATAGTGGCTTTACGTCGAAACTTCTAGATATGTTTTCCGGATCGGCTTCGATAAAACGTCGGTTCTCTGCAGCAGCGTGTAACGCCAATGCAACGGAGCGTGTAGTGCTGTCACAGTGGCTGTTGTCGGTTGATCGCCGCTGCGGCTCTCTCGCGTGTTTCCCAGCGACGTGACAAGCGTACAGCAGCAATAATCGCGCACAACTGTGCCGCATGTCGACACAACGCGAGTTGCCACGACAGACTGACCGTAACGAAGCGGATTACTTGTCTCCAGACGAGTCTGCGCTGCTTGTCGGTTCGACATGTCGCCGAGGCTCTCTTGGAATCCTGCCAGCGGAGAACATGGAGTGTTGCTTCATAAATGGATTACTGCTGCTCGTCCAACACAATTTCATAGTATCTGCGGCCATTAATTTCACCCAGATAGCAGTTAAAAGGAAGTTAGTCGATCTGGGGAGATGACGACGAGGTGAACATAGAGTATTTATATATCTGAGTGGCTGTGAACCATAAGGGCCCAAATCAATTGCACAAAGTTTTGGGAAGACAGGTATTTGTTAAAATCGGATTTATAGGCAAACCATCAGTTTCATATATATGACTTGTTTTTTAACCAAGTCTCATCACCCTATATTCCTTATAAAAAAATCACATACCCATTTCTGTTATGAAATTTTAATTAACATTTACGATAATGGTTATTAATTTTAATCCACAAAACTTTCATATATTCCCTAGTGGCAATAATGTCAAATGGTTCAAATGGCTCTAAGCACTATGGGACTTAACATCTCAGGTCATCAGTCCCCTAGACCTAGAACCACTTAAACCTAACTAACCTAAGGACATCACACACATCCCTACCCGAGGCAGGATTCGAGCCTGCTACCGTAGCAGCAGCGCGGTTCCGGACTGAAGCGCCTAGAACCGCTCGGCCACAACGGCCGGCGGCAATAGTGTCTTTTTGACTGCTGTGTAGTTTGTAATGAATGTGAAACTTGAATCAGAAATGAAGAACAGACAATTAACGCCTCCCAACACTTCGTCGTCCTCTTTATCAATATTTTCATTAAGCGCATTCTCTGGCTTGGAGTTCAGATAAAACTGTCTGTTGATTTTAGGTATGAAATCTGGTATTTTTGTTAATTCTGCGTGTTTTAAGTCTGATCTGTTACTTTTGTCAACTCTTTGCGTTTCAGGGTTGATATGTGCTTCCGTTTACATCTTTGGGCACCAGAATCTTCAAGGTATCTATGTACTGTGAAAAAAACAGAAAACTGTGGTCTCCCTCGATGTCACTTGAAGAAAATGGTGGCCTCCCACGATTCCAATCAAGAACATGTTACTTTCAACAACATTTCAGGCAACCTGTTGAAAGCATCATTTTAAAATGTCTGAAATGTACACTGTTACCACGAGATTCACCTTTCGGGTTGGTGGTGAGGCCTGTAACACTCTTGAAGGGTCTGAAGTCCTCAGCGTCAATTTCATAGACTGGAATGCTGAAACCATGGAATGCATGGTTATGTTGGTGGCACTCCTTCAACATCTTGGAGATTTTACGCAGAAATATGCGCCAGTGTAGCCAGCGAGCGTTCCTAAACCAACGAAAATTTGTGTTTTGGGCTCTTATAGAAGTAAATATCACAGAAATCGGTGAGACAGCTCTTCGCAAATGTTCATGTATTCCGCGTAAGGTACAGAACAGATAAAGCTGTTTCACCGTCAGATCAACAGATGTCAGCAGTGTGTACGTACTCTAATCTCAAAACGGACGACGATGAGCTTTGAGCCTTGTCGTTCTCAGCGCCTCCTTTGTTTTTGCGATACAGCTTCAGAGAAATTCTATGTCATGAGGAAATATTAAGAAAAAACTAAATATTTTGCAGGAAATTATAGGTTCATGTTTCTCATTTATTGAAATATTAGGTCCGCCCGGGGTAGCCGCGCTGTCTGGGGCGTCTTGTCTTCCCCCGGCGGAGGTTAGAGTCCTCCCTCGGGCATAGGTGTGTGTGTGTCGTCCTTAGCGTAAGTTAGTTTAAGTTAGATTAAGTAGTGTGTAAGCTTAGGGACCGATGTCCTTAGCAGTTTGGTCCCATAAGACCTTACCACGAATTTCCAATTTCCCAATATTAGGTATCAAATCGATAGTGGTATTATCGTCTACAAAGAGTTGGCCTCTGTTTAAAAATCGATAAGACCAAGTACCTCGAAACGATTCCATCGCCTGGAACTGTACAAATTAATGGAGTTGCTCTTACCAATATTAAAAGGGTACAGTACCGCCCGACATTGAAAATAGGTACAACATACTTCATTATTCTTGTCAGAACAACACATTTTTTGTAAAAATAACTCAATTTCAATTAATACAGTGAAGCCGGATACCAGTGTGGGAAAGAATGACAATTTATTTATTTAATTGATCACATGTGCACTCCCACAAAATAAATCCCTACATCCAGTTTGGTGAGATCTGTGAAATGAATGAATGTATGGTCGTCTGCTAACCGCAGATAGTCAATGTGAATATATGATCATCTTTGAGACGGTACTTGGGTCACCTTTGATGGGACCAAAGAGATGAAATTTACCTGAGCTTTGAGCGCCTGAAATGTGGCTGACCAATACGGTAGCAAGGTGCTCCCCCACCTCGACAGAGGTGCGAGAGGACCTGAAGAACGGCCATGTTTCAGCACTCTGCCGCTGAATCTTGTGCTGTTAAGACCTGTCTTAGGTGTGCTCCGTAAAGACAAAAGAGTGGAGACATGGTATGCATGTGGAATATTTAAGAGTAGTTTGAGATAATAATATCTCTATTTCAGGAACTTTTGTGGGGAGAATTAAATGTCAGGCAGGTAATATTAATGGGATCGTAGTAATCTTCGGAAGTGACCAACGGTCACAATGAAACCACGTGTAGCAATAAGTTGAAATACTTCCGTGTGCTTAAGTTAAGCTGAATTACTAGCGTGTGTACTATAAGTTGAAATATTTAAGGAATGGTGTGTGCAGGACTTGAAATTAGAGATGAGTACTTCCACGTGGTGAGTACTGTGTGAGTCTCAATCTGTGTATGAGACAAAGGATAAATAGAAGTACTCGTCCATGGTATCAGTTGAGGACTCGCGTGTGTGATGAATATGCTCTTAATATTACTTTTCATGTTATGTTTCCGTGTGACGCTTGATTTAAACTATAATACTCTGAGAGAGAAGCAAGGTGAGTCAGCTGTCTATCCAGCAACGCCACTTGGCTTGCATTACACAGGAAGATGTGCATATATCTCCAGAGTTCATAGTAGGAAAGAAGAATTACGAAGTGGGGCAGTGTCGTGTGAAACTGGGATAAATACTAATTGAAGTGGGAAAGCTGAAAGTGATAGTGTTGTGACTATTTATTGTGTTGTATTCCATGTTGTAGTGTGGTGTATGTCATGTAATTTGGGTATGTGGTTTGCATGGGAGAGTAGCAAGGTAGTTTCAGAGGTAGTGGGTTATGCTTGTTCCTTCTGTACCGCTCGATCTGGAAGAAAGTTTCGTGATGATGATTGTGAGAGTCGAAGTGTGAGGTATAATAAAAGATCCACAATCCTATCCAGAAAGTGCACTGTAGCGTTAAATAATTACGAGACCATAAGATAGAGAATCACCAATGTAAAGCCATGCCCACTGGGCGGAATTTCTCATGTGTTATTGTTGTAGGTTATAGAATTTGCGTGTTTAGGTTATAGAATTTATCGGAATAAATAAGATAGTGAAAAGAAAAAGATTGGTGGCCTTTTCCTTCGAATTGTATGTTGTCATGATATCCAGAATTTATAATGTGTGCGCCACTCATATTCAGTGCGATGGCCACGTGTTTATAAAAGCCGTTAAATAAAAAAATAAAATAAAATGTGGTATTGCCAGTGCGTAGTGAACAGTCAGAGTTCTGTAAATTACTAATAGTCGGATGTGCGTTTCCGTTGCGTATTATTCATACAGGAGGTTAATTTGTAACTTAATTGTGAGTACGAGAGTTCATGTTACTCGATAAATAAGAATGAATCCACTCGCTTGGCAGACCACTCATCTTGCAGGCCTGACTGCTTGATGCCACAGTATGAGCAAGGCATGTGGGTGCCTCTCAGCATCAGTACCAATCCAACATATAGTGATGACAATGTGAATGAGGATATGCGAGCAAGACTCAAAGCCACCTGGATGCAATTCAGAGACGTCACTAGTGTTCTTTGTGGTAAGAAGATACCTATCCAACTACAATCAAAGATATACTATTTATTATCGTCCAAAGATCGCGGTGCCCCAATGAAGTCGGCAACTCGGATCGATACCTCAGAATATAGCGGCGACATCTCATTGCTTACCGCAACGACAGTGGAAGGCGCTGGTGAATTCGCACCTCCTCTTCCAGCTCTGTAGCGCCACTGCATGGAGGCCGAGATTCAGACGAGCAGAGGAAGGCTTACCCCAATTCGTGACCTCCGATCATGCATCAACATCGTCTAGTTAGGGCTCAAGTGTTATTTATGTCTTAAATTGTACCGTCATTCTGAACTTTGTACTTCAAGGAAAGGGTTTAGTAAATTTATGAATCAAGAGATGCTTTAATATTCAAAGACAGTTGTAAATATCCGGCAAGTCCTTGTAACAGTAAATTGTTTAAAGGTAAAAAAATACGTTTTTATCATTCTTTTAATAAAGTGAACTAATATTTCACATGATGTAGTTCCACTACAACATCTTCCAAAGTGATCAGAGAACCCACAGTGGCACTAGACAATTGTAGTTTCGTCAAGTGATAATACATCGCCCAATGGTGAGACCAGTTGTATCATATGGTACCGAGTGTTGGTCCACTCCTAGATGTGAGGAGCACTCATTATATGTCATGCAAATGCGGACACTGAAAATATCATTAGATATTTTGTTATGTACTGACGGTAGCAGAGCCAGGATGGGGAAGGTGTAGGCACATTTATTTGATCCAAGCCTTGTTGACACAAATTTATTATTTGACAATAATTGGTTATACATCCAAGTTAATTGTATTAACAGTTTAAAGGAAATTTTAGCAATAGAAAAATCTTTTTTTTTAAAACATTCTCCAGAAGAACATGCAGCCCCACTCTGAAACATTACATAAAAGTGCTGTTAGTAAAAGGTATATTACATATCATGCGCAGTCATCAATACCTCAAGAATACTGTTTTGGTTCAACATAAGGTGAAAACACCAAAATTGCAGATCTTCAAAACAACTTACAAATAAACAATTTAACACATCACTCACAAAACTGCACGAATTATTTCACACGTACAGTCTATTTAGAGCTCAACAGTCATTCCTGCAAGCTGTGTGATACCTAAATTTGATTGATAAACAATAAACACAGCTCAAAAGAATGATCTTCCAACATACTATAAAACAACTTTATAATTAAAAATTACCACCCCTTTTTTCTCATTCAAATTTCTGCATAACAGTTTTTCTACCCCAAGCTACAGTTGCTGCCTCTTACTTGCTACAGACAGACAAACACATCTGTCAATAAATGATTGATTAACGAGGTGACAATTTAGAGCTAGCAACTTCTTGTAACAACTGATTCTCAAATGCTGCCACTCACTACCAAAATCCAACAAATCACGCAATATAAATAATGGTCACTTCGTAACAATGGAACTGAAAAAGATTACACACTCAAGTGTGCTCACTCACAACAGTCCTTTTAAGTGCATACACAACACAGCTCAAAATCTATATCCCAAGCAGTATTAGTAGAATTAGGGAATTTGCAATTTAAAGCATCAAGTTTAACAAGATGTAATGTAATAATAATTTGGCCAGTACTTTCATAAAATGATCGTTGATAGTGGATACCGCGCCATACGCTATGAACAGATTAAGAATTATTCCAAATCACAAAATGTTGGCTACAAGTTCCAACCCCATAATAAGTAATGCTCATGAAATATAATAAAAGTAAACGAAAATTTCGGCCTTAGTCAGGAGACGATAACCACACCAATGCAGTTTCATGTTACACTCGAGTGCTAGGCCCAACAAACAACAGCTAGTCATGGAGAACCACGCTAAACAAGCGAGCATTCTGTCCTCCCCACATGCTCGCAAACAGCTATCTTACCGCAGTCCTCAACGGCAGCCACCGGTTGACTCCCAGCCCCTTCCGTCCCGTCGCCATCCGACGGCCTGCCGACCGATCGACCAACGGCCTTCCGTCTGCGTCGACCACGGCCCCGGCGCGTACTTGCACCCTGCGGACCTGCCTGCTGCTGACAGCCAACTCGTCCAACCGCGGAGTAACGACGAACCCGACGCACAAGGGGAGGCCGCCAATTGTGAAATTCAGATTCGATTGATACTGCGCATAATAAAAGCCCATGGCCAGAGGTGTAATGTGGCAAAGCACCAAGATGCACTTCTCAGCCGTTGTCGAGAAAATCGACAGTTAAAAGAAACCGCTGCGGTGAAATACTCTCTACGATTAATAATTTTCTACAGCGTCGTTGCGCAGCGGTAAGCGCTAGGGTTCGTAATCTGAAGGTCGCCGGATCGAATCTCGCGCCATGCAGTTTTTTTTATTATTAGTTTTTTGTAATTCAAATATATATATATATATATATATATATATATATATATATATATATATATATATATAACTATTAATGAATTGCTTATGCATGTTGGTGAAGGCGGATCGCTCTCCAATTGTACCGCCTCCATTTTTCCGTTTGTGTACCAAAGCTCTCACGTCCGCACCGATTTTCGACGATGTTATAAGTTGCGCTATGGACCGCATCTACCTTCTTTCGAAGTTAGCAGGCAACTACGCTGTTATGCGGCGGCTCGTTTCGGCCCATTCAACATCTGCCCTTCAAGTGTAACGAGCGAGTAACGGAGTTTATATTTCATATCTGCCACAGCAAATTTGTGTTCGTGGGGCCTCTATTCTAATTCGAACGTTTGACTTACGCTATAGGTATTCGTTTCGGAATATCGTTTTTACGTCTTCCGTTAACTATACGTGGTTAACATTATGAGGACAATTAATAACATTTATGAAATACAACTTTGTTTGCGGAAAACGTAATGATGTTCGAAGTCGCCAGTTTTTCCACGACAAACGACTTTCAACAACTTATTATATGCATAATTGTTGCAACAGATTGCCGGGAATTATATATATATATATATATATATATATATATATATATATATATATATGTATGTGTGTGTGGGGGGGGGGGGGGGGTGGATGGGTGTGTGTGAGTTTGTGTGTGTATACACACATTTGAATAACAAAAAACAAATACTAAAAAAAGAAAGGTTGCATGGGGCGAGATTCTATCCGGCGACCTTCGGATTACGAACCCGAGCGCTTACCGCTGCGCTACGACGCTATAGTAAATTATTAATCGTAGAGAGTATTTCACCGCAGCGGTTTCTTTTAACTGTCGATTTTCTCGACAACGGCTGAGAAGTGCATCTTGGTGCTTTGCCACATTACACCTCTGGCCATGAGCTTTTATTTTGCGCAGTACGAATCGAATCTGAATTTCACAATTGGCGGCCTCCCCTTGTCAGTGCACAAGCCAACAGCGACTGAGACTTTAGAGCCGACCGAGTAACATGCGAGTGTCTGCCTTCTGACTGTCGCCTCACTGCACCGACTCCCAGACCGAGCAACTAATCGACTGACCAGAATCGCCGAGACTGACTGACTAACCCTCTCGCCATGTCCCGACCGAGCCGTCCTCCCAAAACTCTTGCTTCGCGCACCAGCGTCCACAGTGCTCAGCGATCACGCCCCCTGTCGCTGTGGCGAAAACAAGTGAATAATCTCGCGGGCAAATCAAATGAGCTGAGCCGTGACACGGCTCACATTTCTCGGATCAATCGTCCAGCAAGTAGCTGGAATGGCTCCAGTCAATCAGAAGATCTAAGAATGGAGACGTCCTTGGTACGGACACATCATGCGGTAACCATCCAGTTGAGGCATCAGCTCAGCCTGTCATCTCACTGCCTAAGCCCAGAGGCAGCGTGGAAGACCTAAACAATGGGGGCTGGGCACTACAAACGCAGCCCTAATATCAAGAAACCTGTCCAAAGGAAGCGTTAGACCATAAGAAGTGGGGAGCATTCACCTAAAAAGCGGACAGCGTTCCAACGGAGAGTGTCTATGAAGGAGAAGAACAAGAACAAGAAGGCGTCACAATGATGTAGAATTATGTAAAAGATGTCCGCCCTCCGTAGCTGAGTGGTTGAGTGGAAGGATCAACCACCGAACTTGAACAGGATGTCTTGCGACGTCCGCAACGACAAAACACAACGAAACAAAAAAAAAAGACTGGGTATTGTCCTAATCAAAATTATTTTAACCCCATCGACGCACAAGTCGCCGAAGTGGGATCAGATCGAAAGACTTTCACCCGGCGAACGGTCTACCCGATGGGAGGCTCTAGTTACACGACATTTTATTTATTTATGTAAATGATAATTCTTTTGCCATTTGAATGTTATTTCTGTTTCCTTGTGTACATTACTGCAACTTCTGCAGTGTAGCTATTTTCCTACTTTCCAATGATTCAATATTACGCTTTCTAAATGAGTTCTTTTGCATGCCAGATTTGCTAGTTGGATTGGTATTTAATTCCGAGGTTTCACTTATCACGTAAGTGGAGTTGAAATCTGTGTATTGTAAAATGATAAATACGGAGTTCTTGACATGAGCTACGGAATGCACTTTGACTTATTATCACACGATGACAATGGAGACAGAGTCGAAATTGTGTCTGAAAGGAGATGAAAGCACAGTCAAATGGCGAAAGCATTATCATTTTTGGTGGCTGTAACTGTGAGTAATGAACCTGTAAAATGTTTCTCTGGAGAGAGAAAGTACGAAGCTGTAGGGTTTTTTCAGCACCGACACTTCAGCAATACCACTGAAGCGAGATGACAACGCTGCTCAACACGTGAAATGTTATGGAAATGGAGTTTCAGACATTTAATTCAGAATCCGTATATTACCTCTAGTTTTTGAATTTCAGCCATTAATGCTTTGTTCCTTGATTTCTTGAAGGCATTCGATACAGTTCCACTCTCATTTAGCGAACAAAATAAAAGCTTACTCTCAGTACAGATGTGTGACTAGATTCGGGACTTCCTTGCACACAGATCTCAGCGCGTCATTCTTAACGGAGCAAAATGAGCACGTAGAAAGGTAACTTCGGAAGTGTTATAGGGGTGCCTGTGTTAATGATCTAGTGGGTAACGGTGGAGGCTATTTGCAGACGATGTTGTTATCTGCAGCAGTGCTGGCCAAGATTTCGGCTCTTTAGCCGTGCCCAAGCACGAGTGCCATAGTGATCAATGGGGCTGGACGTTTCCCCCCCTGCCACGCCAAGGTGTCTGAGTGTGAGGAGGGACGAGAGGGAGAAACTGCGAACACACTGCATTTAAATGGCAATGCAGCCGCACAACATGTCACTTGGTTTTATATTTCACACTTCTCAACAACATGGATCGCAAACAAAACAAATTTTCACTATTATTTCATCATCTTTCGGACACTGAAGATGAAATGAAAATGAAATGAAATGATCGTATGGCATTCATTGGCCAGGATATCCACTTCGTTAGGCCGCCGTATCGCAAGTCTTTTTAGTTGACGACACTTCGGCGACTTGCGTGTCCATATGCCGAGAGATTGTACCGGACAAAAAAAAGATAAAACATAATTTTTGTCTGGTACAATCTCTCTACATACGGACAGACGCAAACAGTTTCACAGATTTTCGCACTCAGTTTGCCACGAAATCTAGATATTTAGTTTCATAACCGAAATATTGTAGCTCTTTTGCAACCTCATTATGGAGGCGGGCAGACTACCTGAGGAAAGCTATGAAGGCGTCCTGGAAAGTTTTAACATAAAAGGATTTGTTATTAAAATGGGAACTGCCTTGCAGGTCAGTCTGTTACATCTGCACATGCTCAGGTGTGCTATCAGCTGAAACGGAAAACAGTCTCCAGTACAGCTCGAAAACAGATGTAAGATTGGCAGTGTGGAGTAGCCGCGCGGTTAGAGGCACCATGTAACGGATTGCGCCTCTCCTCCCGTCTGAGGTTCGAGCCCTCCCTCGAGCATGGGTGTGTGTGTTGTTCTTAGCATGAGTTAGACTAAGTTAGTTTAAGTAGTGTGTAAGTCCATGAACCGATGACCTCAGCAGTTTGGTCACTTAGGAATTCACATACATTTGAACATTTGAAGATTAGCAGTGTCCTCAAAAAGTTCTGGAAACTATCCATGTAATTTTTTCAGGGCCACAATGAATTCTTCAGATCTCACGTTTCTTTTCCTTTTCTTTTTTTTCGCAGCTGTGAGGTTAGTAAACATTAGCGTCTTGGTCAGAATGTGTCCCTTCCATAAAGCGACTGTCTGTGTGTGTGTGTGTGTGTGTTTTTCTTATTGTGGCCAGTGTGCAGTCAAGTCCATTTAAAACGCGACATCTGCAATCCGTTCCGGATGTTCTGGTTTTCGTTCCTAAACTCCTATTTCCTTGACAGATTCAGCAATCGCGAGTGTTAAATCGAAAACGCTTTCCTAGCAGGCCCCTTGACTCAACCAACGTACTTTGCAGCAATGTGTAGTCTCCAAACTCTTTCTTCAGTTTCATAGAGAACTGTTGCAACTGGGTAACGTGTATGACTATTCACACCGCCAGTTTATTCACGCGTTGCATGCCTGCAAACTTAGCGCAGAGTGCTTCCTGATGTACAGGACAATAAATCCCGTCTGTCGACGATCGTTATAATTTGTTGCTCTATCATTCTCAATTAAACCTTTTAATTCTTTCTGCGTGATATTGTAATTGCGTCTCGTGGCTACTTTGCAGTACCCGTCAATGATGCGATTGCACAACATATATCGAGGATTCTCAACCCTCTATTCTGTCATTCGCATTTATTTTTAAAGGCTCGTGACGATAGATTGTTAGACTGCCTCATTTCGTGCAAACAGACACTGGACCTCTGAATGTCCTTCATGGCACCAACAAACAGTGAAGGTAAACAGCGCTGATGTCACGTGTCTGCCAGACTGAAGAGAGTTGTGCTGACCGAAAAGTGCCACAGCGAAGTCCTAAATGAAATGTCGCGCTGTACCGAATGCTTCCGGGAAGGACCGAGTAAAGCCGAGTGAAAGGCCGAGCTGTGGCTCGCACGTGGGCCGCGTACTTGTCCCGTGAGTATTCTGGCCGTGACCGTGGCCGGCCCTGGTATATAGGAAAGTTGTATTGCCAGAAGACTGTAACTAAATATAAGGAGACCTGCAGGAGACTAACGGTTGGTACAGGAATTGGCAATTGGTACCGAAAGTAAATAAACGTAACGTATTGCCTATAGGGAGGGGAAGAAATCTACCATTGTTTGATTACGCTATTGATGACAGATCAGTTGAAACAGTTGCAGGGTGGCCACTTTTTTGGAAACTCGACTATTAAAGCAATCAGTATGTTTAGGCCCTGATTTAGTGAAGCTATGCCTCGTAAGAAACAAATTCCTCTTCTTCTCCTTCATGTATCAGAGGAAATTGCATGTTACGGTACCCATCTATTCGTCCTTGACACTTATAATTTCTAAGCTTTAGCGGGGGTCTGCGACTCTTCATTCCTTCTCGGTGTTCTTACCATTTTCTCCCGTATTCTAGTATTCTACCGTTTTGATTAAACATTTGTTCTTCTCTAATACCTCGATTCCTTAGTCTGTCTTCTATTGTGCAACTTCTGACTTGTGTGTGGATTTTAATTTCTTGCGCCTGAATACGGCTTTCTTAATTTTTGCTGATCACCCAGGCCTCGGCTCCACATAGCAGTGTGGAGACTGCAACTGTTTTGCAGAATTTAATCTGAGCATCTTTCCTAATTTTATTTTGGTTTTTGTTAATTGTTCCACATACTCGGATAAATTTACCAAGCTTAATTTCTATATCTTTGCTGTAGCCATACGTCACTCACATCCTAGGTAACTGAAGTGGTTTACTTGCTCTAAAATCTTTTGAACTCTAGGTATTTTGGATCTAACTGTTCTTTTCCCATGAAGGCCATTGTCGCAGTTTTATCTGTTGAGATCTCCAAGTCAAATTCCGCAGTTACTTGTTTCAGTAAGTAAAGTCCTTACTGAAGATCCTCTCCTTTATCTGCCAGGATCACTACAACAAATCTATGGTCCAATAATCAATGTACCACTATCTGACTTGGATAATGAAATAGGAATTTGAATGAGTTGTCTATTCTTGCATTAAATCGTGCAACTTATGGCATGCATAGCATGTGTTCAAAAATGGCTCTGAGCACTGCGCGACTTAACTTCTCAGGTCATCAGCCCCCTTGAACTTAGAGCTACGTAAACCTAACTAACCTGATGATATCACACACATACATGCCCGAGGCAGGATTCGAACCTGCGACCGTAGCGGTCGCGCGGTTCCACATGGCATGTGTAATTAAACATCAATGAATGTGAACATCACTTTAAAAATGCTGTAGAACTTACTTTAAAACTGAATTATAACAGTCTTGACCATAATAAAATATTTATTGGCAATAGCAACAGGTTTTGGTCAAAATGTGACCGGCTACAGACCATATTACACCGAGATGTCAGGCGGTGGCGATGAACGGAGCTGGTATCGTGGGTGCACGGACGTCAACTGTCAGTTGTCGATTTGCTTCGGACGAAGATGTACACTCCTCGGTACAATTATGGTTCCGCAGGTAACTGCAAACATTTTCCCGTTGAGACATTACGGTCTTGTCATACAGTAGTATCAATATATTGACAGTTATGGCGATTACTGTTGAAACAACAAATAGTTAACTTAATTATTTTCCATCTGCCTTGTTTTCATTTGACCGATTCTGAGGCAGAGTAGCTCGTGGCACGCAAATTACCCAGACTATATTCATCCAGTACTTCACAATGAGGGGAGTTAGCTACCGCCAACAATCTTCACACAAATTTTCCAACTTTTTTAAACCTTTTTCCCGCTGCTACCCCTACCCCGCCCCGAACAAAAAAATGAAAGGAAAAAATTTTTTCGTGTTTTACATTTACGCAGTAAAACTTCCGCACCAGCTATGAAATTTTAACATATTATTTCTTTTCCGCTTTTCTGCTTTTCGAAGCATATTTTGCAAATAGTAGTCATATATACCAAGAATGTAGCTGCAAAATCCATTGCACGATATACTATTAATGAGATATGGCATTTTATATGCATGGGAACTCCATTCTTTAAAGAGCCAAAGGTGGGGGATGGGATGTACTGGTAACCACAAAAAAGAAATAATAGGAAAAGAAGACCCCAGGTAGGAAGTAAATTGGGGGAATCTTAAGGGAATGTAATTAATTCCACACGAAGGAAAAATGGTTCAAATGGTTCTGAGCACTATGGGACTTAACATCTGAGGTCATCAACCCCTAGACTTAGAACTACTTAAACCTAAGTAACATAAGGACATCACACACATCCATGCCCGAGGCAGGATTCGAACCTGCGGCCGTAGCAGCAGCGCGGTTCCGGACTGAAGCGCCTAGAACCGCTCGGCCACAGAGGCCGGCCACACGAAGGAAGTGGTTTACAAAACACTCGAAAGACTGATTCTTGGGCGTTGCTCATCAGTACGAGAGTCTTACCGCGCAGGATTAATAGAGAAGGTGCAGCGAAGAATGGTGTGTTTCATGATAGGATCGCTTACTCGGCGCGCGGGCGATGCAGAGACGCCCAACAAACTTCAGTGGCAAACGCTACAAGAGGGGCATTGCGTATCACAGCGAAGTTTACTGCTGAAATTTCGAGAGCTTGTATTCGAGGAACAGCAGCGAAATAAGTTCTCTCGCGAAATAATCACGATGAGAAAATCAGCAGGAGATTTCATACAGGCAGTTCTATCGATAATCGATCTTCTTAAGCGCCGTTAGTGAATGGAAGAGCAGAGGTGAGAAAGTACCCTCCAATGCAGCCCGTAGAGTGCCTGGCGGAAAACGAGAGATTGCGGTATCGACACCTGCATTTTGGTATGAACGGATCTGTAATTCCAGTGTTGAGAATGAGGTTCTGAGTAGCGTACATAGACGTCCCAAGTCACGCAAACAGTCCCTGCGAAACTCCTGAATATGAGTTTCGATGTGTTACAGAATTCCGACGAGAAACGCTGCACGTGGAACACTTGCGAGATTTAAGCCGTTAGCTTGTAGCCTGGCTTTGAAGATATTGCAACACAGTACGTCTCTGTGAGTGAATGGGACGTAGAAATTCCCAGTCTGGGAACCTGAAAGGGGTGGAGTTACAACGAACATGCTCTTTTATGCCGTTTAGAGTGGTCAAGAGTCTTGACGGCTGAAGCGGGTACACGGGTAGCCCACAGGGCGTACAAGGGAAGACCTCAGACACGGCCATCCCATTCGACTTATATTTCACAGGTCGTTTGTGTACAACCAAAAATGAACGGCAGTAAGATATTTTGGTTCAATACAGCTCCCTTTTTGAGAAAACCAACCCGGAAGTTCATGACGTACAATCGGCTTAAAATTAACGACATCGATAAACACTTGAAGATTTAGCGTTTAAAATCATAATACATGGAGCCTGCAAAAATATATTTTTCTAGAAATCGAGGAAGGAAAATGTCTCTGTACGCATAAAGTAAAATATTACTATTTAAAGAAAACGCGGCTGGCGCAGCGACCAAGTCGTGCAGCTGGCAAGCAACGATAATTTGTCTTCGATTCCCAAATGTATTCTGTAATACTTTCTTTTCATACGAATTTTTTTTCCGTTTCGAATAAAGTAAGTAAGTTTAGTAAGAAATAATGAAAGGTAGGCAAAGAAATTTCTAAAGCAAATTGCGTTAGCAAAAAATTCAAATTTTAATCCAGTTTACTCTCAAATTGCTCCTTCGCTCACTATTTTATATGTCCTCTCTTTCCTTCAAACAACTAGATACACTTATATATTGTTATTAATATTTTAGTAACATTATTTCACCTTTTGTGGCCGGCCGGTGTGGCCGAGCGGTTCTAGGCGCTTCAGTCTGGAACCTCGCTAAGGTCGCAGGTTCGAATCCTGCCTCGGGCATGGATGTGTGTTTTTTTGAACCATCTTTTGTGTTTGGGTTAGAGTTGTATTATTGAATGAACTTTTAATCTTTACTTCTGAGAACATCGTTTAACTGATTTTTAATTTTGCAGAAGGTATCCCTTTGTTAATACGTAATACAATTTTTGGATTGGCCTAAAGAGTAATTCCCCATAAAATTGTTACCCTTAGATGTTATAGATCCTCATTTCATGGCAGCAAAATACGGAGCAATGGTTCAAATGGCTCCGAGCACTATGGGACTTAACACCTGTGGTCATCAGTCCCCTAGAACTTAGAACTACTTAAACCGAACTAACCTAAGGACATCACACACATCCATGCCCGAGGCAGGATTCGAACCTGCGACCGTAGCGGTCGCGCGGTTCCAGACTGAAGCGCCTAGAACAGCTAGACCACCGCGGCGGGCGAAAGGCATACGTATCCACATCTAAATTTGTGCAGTTACTCTGCAGTTAAGAGATACACTGAGGATTTTTCGAACCACCTTCAGACTATTTCTCTACCGTCCCACTTGAAACCTTCCCGTCTCCTCTTTATCTCTTTTGTTACGCAACCTTCCCTTCTACAATAACCTATGAAACCTTCCCTTAGGATTTCTATCTCTTGCTTAACAATAACAAATGAAATCTCCCCTTTGAAATTAATTCTCTTTCTCAATCTTCGCATACAAATTTAAATTGCTGCTTATTAAAAGTGATTTTGTGATTATTTCGACGAAACATAGAATGTGTCGTCGTCGTGGATCTTACCTTTTTTACTGTTACTGGATCGACATCTGACTTCTACATCGAACTGCGACATGAATATACTTACTCTGTTTTACTATACTGCTAGTGGGCTGTCATAATAAGTGGCTGTATTTATAACCAAAGCTGACGTTATTCTTTAATAGAAAAGCTGACGTTATTCTTTAATTAATTTGACTGAAGTTACGTAATTCATAGTTAAACTTTTGTTGACAACAATAAAATTTTGCAAAGTTTTACGTTGATGTTTTTGGGATGGATTATAATCAGTAATGCAATATTGCTGGCAAAAATTAATTATATTCTGAATGAAATTATTTTACAAACGTTCAAATGGGACTTACTTTTTACAATAATCTTACATCTAGCATTGTGCAAACATACCTTCAGTAGTCTTGAGTTTCTCAAAAAAATAATTCAAGAATATTAGTTCCTCTTATGATGATAGTTAGCTGATGTCTCCGTACATCCGTTTATAATCCCTCGTAAATCACAGTTGATGGCTGGCAGACACACCGCTCCTCTCAACATCTCGCTCCAGACCTGCTACCGACTCGCTTCACATCTCGCTTACGAACGCTAAAGTGCGGTCTCTCCTGCCAACAATGCTTTCTGGTGCAGACAATCCCTGCTACCAGTACAAAATGCATCAATGCACGGTCTTTCCCGCTCTTTCCTTAAAATGTATCCATACGCTGTCTCTCCCGCCCTTTTTAAAATTATATCAATGTGCGCTCTGTCTTGCCAACAATACTGTGGTGCAGACATTCCCTGCTACCAAATTATTTCCAACATGACAAATATTAATTAATCCTACTTAATCCTATTAATAAAACATAAACATCTTTCATAAAGTGTGGTTTGACAGTAGACAATAGAAATATACACGTCTTACACACTCTCTAATAGCGCATGGGAAAAATAAACAGTTTAATATTCCACTAAGAGCTCTGATTTCTCTTACTTTATGACGATGATCATTTCTCCCCATGTAAGGTGGCGGCAGTAAAATATTTTCGAATTGGGAGAGGTTAATAAAGGAAACGGATGTGTTTTCTCGCCTTTCTCCTATTTTCCTTTCGACTTCTGACTGTATACGTTATAAAAATTGTTCAAATGTGTGTGAAATCTTATGGAACTCAACTGCTAAGGTCATCAGACCCTAAGCTTACACACCACTTAACCTAAAGTATCCTAAGGACTAACACGCACACACATGACCGAGGGGGGACTCGAACCTCCACCAGAATCAGCCGCACAGTCCATGACTGCAGCGCCTAAGACCGCTCGGCTAATCCCGCGTGGCGTGTATGTTATACTTCACATTTCTTTAGCAATGGGAATGTGTAAAATGTCACGACGTAAATTCACTGGAAAAGAAGGAAAAAAGTCGCAACAACAAGATGGAATTATGCGACATAAACGAAAATTGGTAGGCGTGTTTCTACATTTGAAAGATGATATCTATTCAGATTCCCCTCCAGTTGCATAAGAGTGGCGCTAGAAGCACCACTATCAGGATGTAAATCAGGTTCACTTTCAATAAACGCAGTACCGGTGGCGATCGTTAGGTACTTTTGTGATTGGACATGGTTAACTGATGTAAGTCCAGAAAGCTTTTAGGCAACGGCCTTGCCGCAGTGGATACACCAGTTCCCGTCTGATCACCGAAGTTAAGCGCTGTCGGGCGTGGCCGGTACTTGGATGAGTGACCATCCGGGCCGCAATGCGCTGTTGCCATTTTTCTAGGTACACTTAGCTTCGTGATGGCAACTGAGGCGCTACTTGACAGAAAAATAGCGGTTCCGGTAAAAGAAAACCATCGTAACGACCGAGAGAACGGTGTGCTGACCACACGCCCCTCCTATCGTCATCTGAGGATGAAACGGCGGTCGGATGGTCCCGACGGACCACTTGTGGCCTGAAGACGGAGTGCTTAAATAATGCTTTTAAGGCCACAAGAACCTCATTATCAATACCTCACTCAGTTTCAGATCGTCTAATAGGTCTACGAGAAGCTGGGTGTTCCTTCTGTGATACTGCAGAAAGACTTGGCAAGAATGTAGACTCTGATCATACAATGTAAGCTTTCACGGTCGGTACTGTCTTCACATAAAACTTCCGGGCTGATAGGCCGTGGTCGAAGTATAAAACTCTCCCCTGACGTTTCGTCTCCGACTGCGCCGCTTTACCTCCGAGGATGTCTTCCGCAGTCGGAGACGAAACGTCGGGACAGAATTTTATACTTCGACCACGGCCTATCAGCCCGGAAGCTTTATGTTAAGAATGCAGACTCTGTACGTGATTGCTGAAAGCGGTGTTGTCGCAACAAGACAGGCACCGGACGGCCACGTGTGCCATCGAGAGGGAAGATCATGGTGTTAGACGTTTGGTTTTGTCGCATCATACTGTATCTCTGGCACCACAGTGACACACGAACTGTTACAAATGGGTTACTTCAAGGACGGCTCTGAATCAGGTGCCCTGTAGCGTGCGTTTCGCTGACCACAAAACCCCACCATTTTCGACATCAGTGGTGACAAGCGAGAGCTCGCTGAATGGCAGGGTGGGGATCTTTTGTGTTTTGTGATGAAAGCTGCATCTGCCTCGGTGCCAGTGATGACTGCGTGTTAGTTAGAAGGAGCCCACTTGAGGACCTACAACTGGTCGTGTAAGGGGTTCACCACACTGCTGGAGCAAATGTAATTTCGATGTATCGCTCACTTACTAGAACAGGGCCGGCCAGAAATTCTGCACGCGTGCGGTGCTCCTGCACATGTGCAACTTCCGGGTCACAGCGTGCACGCCGCAGCCGTCAGCGTTCATGTAGTGCATGTTTCTACACACAGATGTCGCTCCTCTGTTACACAAAGTGCGTTATCGACACCTCGTATGTACATCACAACCTGGGCTGTATCTGTAATATCTGTTGCTTCATCTAGCGCAACAGAGAAAGCAACAAAGTATTTAGCCTTATTTGTTAGCTGCCTGTGCAGATCGCCGGCCATAGCACTGATACGTCTTGTCACTGTTTGTTTGGATAGACTGATCTCTTGAAACCTGCTAACGTTCGTGGGACACACAAGTTCTGCAGCATCAATCAGACACCCTTTCACAAACTCCCCTCCGGAAAAGGGGAGATTGTGCAGTGCTTAATGCGATTTTAAAACTTGCTCGCAGTGAAGATTTAGCGTGGTTGTCATTCTGGAAAATTGAAAACAATACGTTGTACAGCGTACAGTAAAACAGACATAAATGTAACACAAGAAACTAAGAGTTCAAGAAGTATAAGTTACTTTGACGTACAGTAAAATCGAGTTCATGTGTCTCATCCATTTTCTTAAGGACTTTTTATTTTACTTGCCGTTCTTCACCGTTGAGTACACTACACTCGTCTTTGTGATATGTATTGTAATGTCTTTCAATCGAAAACTTTCGCTGGACGCCTATTATTCAGCGGCACAGCAAACAATTATCATCAACGGCTACAAAAAAGAATTGCAGTTCCCAGTCATTTTTAAACGACTGAGAACATAGAACTCCCGTCCTTTGCTTTTTCACAGTACTTGCCATTTCTCAGAACTTCTCTGTTAAGGTTACAGTCACCAGGGCTAAACGAGACTGGATATGTTGCGCTCTTTCTTGTACCACAGGGAAGTGGAGCCGCCGTTGAGGACACATGTCTAATAACAGATGTCGCTGTCGCACACGTGCACACATGTGCAGCACTACCGCACGTCTGCACAGTGTGCAGCGTTTGGCCGGCCCTGTACTAGAACGACAATACAAAGGCGCTGTGCCCGCATCTCGTGGTCGTACGGTAGCGTTCTCGCTTCCCACGCCCGGGTTCCCGGGTTCAATTCCCGGCGGGGTCAGGGATTTTCTCTGCCTCGTGATGGCTGGGTGTTGTGTGGTGTCTTCAGGTTACTTAGGTTTAAGTAGTTCTAAGTTCTAGGGGACTTATGACCACAGCAGTTGAGTCCCATAGTGCTCAGAGCCATTTGAACCATTTTGAACAAAGGCGCTGTCTGAGACATAAAACATATTTGCCCCTGTCAAAAGAGAGCTGCAATAGAGTCGCAGGTGAGAGCAGTCTCTGCCGCAGTTGCAGTCGTTCGCTGCTACAGTTTATAGTTAGTAGTTGTTAAAGTCACAGTGCAGAACAAATTGTAAAATTTTATTATATGGAACTGAATAATAAGTGTGATCAGCCGCAGAGCTAAATGAATTATAATGATAATGAACAAATGAATAATTGTTAATATAATGAAAAATCAACAGTGTAATTAAGTCAACCCTCTATTGTAAGGTAAATGTTATTATTTTTATTGGCATACGCGTAGTTAAGGCACTTGTCTGAGATATTAATATGAATTTGTTTCAATCTTTTCTTTTGTGATTCGTCAGTACCAGTTGACCCAGATTTGTAATATATTCAGTTTTCCCGTGTAATGGATTGTAGAACTTTATCAGTAACGTAAAAGATTTTCAGAATGTAATTGTTTTTACCAGTCAGCTATGAAAGTATAATGTTCTTCGGTAATCTGACGACCAGCTGTGCAGCTGTGTCACTAAGTAAAGTCAGTTTTTCTCGTAATTCAGATCTCATACAAATGTTATCCAGTATTAGTAGATAGGCCAGCAGTGCACTAAGCTCTGCCATTTACGAGCAGATATATAGACAGCGTTATCCGGCGACACCATCACGAGATAAGAATTTTTCAGTTTATTTCTCACGGACAGATTGATTTCACAGAGCCATGGCGTAGTGCTGCTTATGCGAAAATTTTTCGGTCTTTCATGAGTTAAGATTTATCAGTTTTCATACGTCAGAATTTAATTATCCAAATTTAATTATTTTTTATTTTCTGTTCGGGAAGGTTACACATCATTATTTTATATGAGAAGGTTACACTCTCTTTCTAAGCAACACACGGCCATCACTGTCACCGAAGCGGAACCATGTTTTATCACAAAACACAACAGACCCCCACCGTGCCATACAATAAGCTCTTGTTTGGCACCACTGAAGTCGCAAATTGTGGTGGTTTTGGGGTCGGTGAAACGCACGCTGCTGTGCGTCTGGTTCGGAGCTGTCCTTGGAATACCCACTAGACACACTGGACCCACTCATGGAGCTATGGTGCGGGGAGCGATTTTGCATGACTGCAGAGGGACTCTCATGGTTACCACACGTAGCCTCGCCGAAAAATCTGCACCTTAGTCTGGTGATTCGACCTGCTGTGCTGCCATTCACGAACAGAATTTCAGGGGGTGTTTTCCAACAGGATAACGCTCGTCCATATATCGCTCGTGTAGCCCAACATGCTCTATAGCTTCTCGACATGTTGCTTTGGCCTGCTCGATCACCAGACCCGCCTACAATCGAGCACGTATGGGCCGTCATCGGACGACAGCTTCAGCGTCACCCAAAACCGTCATTAATCGCCCCTGTATTGAACGACCAAGCTCAACAGTCACAGAACTCAATTGCACAAACTGACACCCAGCGTTTTTACAACAACACAGTGCGTGCACATTTTCATATTTGCGTTGTCTGCGTTCAACATTCTAGCGATTACACCTTTTGTTAATGTACCAACATTTAACATTTCCAATGGCGTACTCGAGCTTGTATTAACTTATGATTTTGCAATGTGAAACGTCCCCTTAGAAAAATTATTCATGACTGTTCTTAAACTGACACACAATATTTTTTAGCGCAACGCAATCTGACTTTCAGTAATCCCTCCAGGGGAATGGCCCTAACTAAATTGAACTATACGTTTCACAAATCACTTAACTCACAAAAATCTTAGTTACTCGAACTACTGCAATACAGCGAGCGCCAATACTGCCAGCTGAATAAAAGATTCAAACTACTGAAGGCACCAACTACTGATAGGCATAGTTAACAAATGAGAGATTTTGATAGAGAACAAACAATGTATTTACCTTAATAGTGTTCAAAAGCCATAAAATATATATATATATGTATATATATATATATAAGTCCATGATATCCAATATTACAAATTTACTCTTTCTGATGGACACACGTCCACATCGTCCGCTCTCAAAACTCCGCCATCTCTCTCCCCACATCCACCACTGCTGGCGGCTCACCTCCAACTGCGCAACGCTACGCGCTGTTAACAGCCAACTGCCCAACACTACAATAGCAAATTCCAACAATGCCACCCAGCCACAGACTGCACACAGCACAGCCAGTGATTTTCATGCAGAGCGCTACGTGGCGGTGGGGTTAACAAAATAAGAACCTAAACAGCCTACTTAAAAATGTTAATCGCTTAAATGTGTTACGTAGCCAAATGTATTCGTGAAATTTCAGTATTCTATATTAATTATTTTTTGGTGTTGTGATCAGCGTATACAGGGTGGTGCATTGATCGTCACCGTGCCAAATATCTCACGAAATAAGCGTCAAACGGAAAAACTACAAAGACGAAACTTGTCTAGATGGCGCTATGGTTGGCCCGCTAGATGGCGCTTTCATAGGTCAAATATCATCTGCGTTTTTTTTAAAATAGGAACCCTCATTTTTTATTATATATTCGTGTAGTACGTAAAGAAATATGAATGTTTTAGTTGGACCACTTTTTTCGCTTTGTGATAGATGGCGCTGTAATAGTCACAAACATACGGCTCACAATTTTAGACGAACAATTGGTAACAGGTAGGTTTTTTAAATTAAAATACACAACGTAGATACGTTTGAACATTTTATTTCGGTTGTTCCAATGTGATACATGTTCCTTTGTGAACTTATCATTTCTGAGAACGCAAGCTGTTACAACGTGATTACCTGTAAATACCACATTAATGCAATAAATGCTCAAAATGATGTCCGTCAACCTCAATGCATTTGGCAATACGTGTAACGACATACCTCTGAACTGCGAGTAGTTCGCCTTCCGTAATGTTCGCACATGCATTGACAGTGCCATGACGCATGTTGTCGGGCATTGTCGGTGGATCACAATAGCAAATATCCTCCAACTTTCCCCACAGTAAGAAATTCGGGGACGTCAGATCCGGTGAACGTGGGGCCATGTTTTGGGCTTCGACGACCAATCCACCTGTCATGAAATATGCTATTCAATACCGCCTCAACCGCACGCGAACTATGTGTCGCACATCCATCATGTTGGAAGTACATCGCCATTCTGTCATGCAGTGAAACATCTTGTAGTAACATCGGTAGAACATTACATAGGAAATCAGCATACATTGCACCATTTAGATTGCCATCGATAAAATGGAGGCCAATTATCCTTCCTCTCATGATGCCACACCATCCATTAACCCGCCAAGGTCGCTGATGTTCCACTTGTCGCACCCATCGTGGATTTTCCGCTGTCCAGTAGTGCATATTATGCCGATTTACGTTACCGCTGTTGGTGAATGACGCTTCATCGCTAAATAGAATGCGTTCAAAAAATCTGTCATCGTCCCGTAATTTCTTTTGTGCCCAGTGGCAGAACTGTACACAACGTTAAAAGTCGTCGCCATGCCATTCCTGGTGCATAGAAATATGGTACGGGTGCAATGGATGTTAGGGTAGCATTCTCAACACCGACGTTTTTGAGAGTCCCGATTCTCGCGCAATTTGTCTGCTACTGATGTATGGATTAGCCGCGACAGCAGCTAAAACACCTACTTGGGCATCATCATTTGTTGCAGGTCGTGGCTGATGTTTCACACGAGGCTGAACAATTCCTGTTTCCTTAAATAACGTAACTATCCGGCGAACGGTCCGGACGCTTCGATGATGTCGTCCAGGATACCGAGCAGCATACATAGCACACGCCCTTTGGGCATTTTGATCACAATAGCCATACATCAACAGGATATAGACCTTTCCCGCAATTGGTAAACGGTCCATTTTAACACGGGTAATGTATCACGAAGCAAATACCGTCCGCACTGGCGGAATGTTGCATGACACCAAGTACTTATACGTTTGCGACTATTAGAGCGCCATCTATCACAAAGCGAAAAAAGTGGTCCAATTAAAACATTTTCTTTACGTACTACACGAATATGTAATAAAAAATGGGGGTTTATATTTTAAAAAAACACAGTTCATATCCGTTTGATCTATGGCAGCACCATCTAGCGGGCCAACCGTAGCGCCATCTGGTTTCCCCCTTCAAGCTAGACGAGTTTCGTTCGTTGTAGTTTTTTCGTCTGACGCTTATTTCGTGAGATATTTGGCCCGGTCACTATCAATGGGCCACCCTGTATAATGTTAATGGTTTTCTATAATTTGCCTCTGGAAGATATAAACGATCAAAAAGAAACTTCACATCACGAACACTGGAAAATGAACTAACCGATACCGCATCACAGTAATAAATGAGCAGACGATACCCCTCGAAACGATCTCCCGTACCCCTGAAACCATTACCGTGAGTGTAATGAAGTAAAGCATCAGACTGCCGCCATGTCCCAAGTCATAATGTAACAACGACACGGCTCGTAATCCCAGAGATAGTTACCTGTATTTTCATTACAAAGGGCTCGGGCGCCGGCAGCTGGGCACTGCTGGGAGTTGCAGCAGCCACTTGCCGTAATGCAGGGCGCCTGGGGCGTGCAGATAACGCGTCCGCGCCACTTGCCACTCCCCCGCCTCCGCCCCCGCAGCCATTCAGCGGCTGCCGCGACCTCTGTCCCGTCTTCCGGCTGGCCACTCATCCGTGTCCGCTCCCCCCATTGTCAGTCCAGCGGACCAATACACACATTATATAGTCCGCCCCGCAGGGAGAGGTGGCACACTAGTTAAGACATTGTGTTACCAGGTCAACTACGGTCCTAATTAGCGTTTGAACATGCATACGAAGTTAGGGCTGGCATTTTCAGTGGAATTATTCTCAGCGTTGCTACAGGTTTTATACAGGTCAAGAGCTGCGTCTTTCGAAGTAGACTGTGGAATGTGGGTGCTGTGTTACGCACATGCTTACGTTGTGATGGTTGGTCCGAGACCTCCCAGGCATTCCAAGGTTCACTTTTGCATTCAAATAAAACGAAGCCTCATCGTTGAACTCTGAACGTGAAAGGAGATTGTTGTATTCCATCTTCAAGCCCAGATTGAATATCTATATCTGCATTGGATACTCTGCAAATCACATTTAAGTGCCTGGTAGAGGGTTCATCGAACCACCTTCAGAATTCTCTATTATTCCCATCTCGTGTAGTGCGTGGGAAGAACGAACACTTGTATCTTTCCGTAAGAGCTCTGATTTCTCTTAATTTATCGTGGTGATCGTTTCTCCCTATGTAGGTCGATGTCAACAAAATATTTTCGCATTCGGAAGGGGAAGTTGGTGATTGGAATTTCGTGAGAAGATTCCGTCGCAACGAAAAACGCCTTTCTTTTAATGATGTCCAGTCCAAGTCCTGTATGATTTCTGTGACACTCTCTCCTATATTTCGTGATAATACAATACGTGCTGCCTTTCTTTGAACTTATTCGATGTACTCCGTCAGTCCTATCTGGTAAGGATTCCACACCGCGCAGCAGTATTCTAAAAGAGGACGGACAAGCGTAGTGCGGGCAGTCTCCGTAGTAGATCTGTTACATTTTCTAAGTGTCCTGCCGGTGAAACGCAGTCTTTGGTTAGCCTTTCCCACAACATTTTCTGTGTGTTCCTTCCAATTTAAGTCATTCGTAATTGTAATACCTAGGTATTTAGTTGAATTTACGGCTTTTAGATTAGACTGATAAACCAAACTCAACACGTTATTGACATCTTTCTCGGGTCTGTAGCCAGATCAAGCAATCGTCTGAACTCAATATGTCGACTGTCCACTTGACTCCCATCTTCAGGTGAGCTGATCTCTCCGGAACATATTCCGGCGTACCGACATGCACCTGCACGAAGATGAAGAACACAAGAGCAGAGAAGGCGGTGAGACGACGTCAGCCAATGGCACACTAGGACGACACCACAACAGGAGCGGCCTCAACAAGAAGAGAATATAACAGCGGCTCCTGCCAGCCTCAACCACACAGAACTAAACGGAGACTAGCAGACCAGTAGACCTGGCCTAGCAGAGAGCGCTACGATAGCAATCAGTAGTGATACACAAACTGTGTAACAAACTTGCGTGAACATCGCATGTAGCAAAGGACTCATCTGCATGTCGCCCATCGCTTGCGACAACCTTGTGTACTCAAAGTTAATTATTCATTATTCTTTATTGTAATAAAAACTATTAATGTGATTTACTTGAACTGTTGTATAGCATTCCGAGAACGCAGCATCCCTTAGGCAGCCT
Organism: Schistocerca serialis cubense; assembly: GCF_023864345.2. Lineage (NCBI taxonomy): Eukaryota > Metazoa > Arthropoda > Insecta > Orthoptera > Acrididae > Schistocerca > Schistocerca serialis. Next base: position 1,229,421,718 of record NC_064638.1, on the reverse strand, counting down.
GTACGAGACGAGTGGGCAGGACCGCACGGAACTAATTTACACTGTGAATGGCGGCCCTTTTGCGCCGCGTAAGGCTAACAGCGAATGCGCCACAAGTCTTCGCTGCTGCCCCATAGCGCAAGTCTGCCTACAGCGCTCCAGCGGTGAAAGCTGGTAAAACGATAAATCGTTATCGAGTACTACTATCGATGTATTCTACCTGTCGAGAACGACCGTCGTCGTATCATGTCAGATAAAGCAGGGTTCCAAATATTGCTTAAGGGGTAACGTCTGTGTCTATTAATAATGATGTCTGCCAGTTCTCCGACAGCGTGGATGTGTGGATGGGATCATTTTTGTGCAAGATGGCGCACCTCCGCACATTGCAAATCCAGTTAAGCAACTGCAGAAGCGCCATTTCGGAAATTCTAGAATTATCGGCCGCCATTTCCCTACAGCTGGGCGCCCCGATCACTTCATCTTAATCTTTGCGACTTCTGGCTGTGGGGCTGTCTGAAAGATGTTGAGTTTAGTGTTCCGATCGCAAACTTAGCAACATTGAATACACGCATTGCGCAATACATTCTGAATGTCAGCCTGAAAGCACTTCTATCAGTTGATCAGTTGTGGAACATTTTGTTTCTCGATTTCAACTTGTTGCAGAAAACGGTGGACAGCGTACTAAACATGTATTGCGCCAGTCACACGCAAGTTAATAATACGATCTGATTTTGAGTGATGCATTATATGCGGTTTTTGGCCTCAGAACAATTAAAAACCGATTTTTCCCATCCGATATGACCTTGCTGTGGTGGATGGGCTTACGTAACTAACAGTATAACACCTTTACATCCATACGCAGTGAGTAGTAAAGTTTTTTAAAGTCATACTTACACCTTAGGCATTGTTGTATGATTCATTTGTCATTTGTAGTTGACCACTATTAAAATATGTTGCTTACAGAGAGATCTATTGCTACATTTTCTAACTACACCACTGGGCATTAAAATTGCTACACCATGAAGTTGACGTGCTACAGACGCGAAATTTAACCGACAGGAAGAAGATGCTGTGATATGCAAATGATTAGCTTTTCAGAGCATTCACACAAGGTTGGCGCCGGTGGCGACACATACAACATGCTGACGTGAGGAAAGTTTCCAACCGATTTCTCATACACAAACAGCAGTTGACCGGCGTTGCCTGGTGAAACGTTGTTGTGATGCCTCGTATAAAGAGGAGAAATGCTTACCATTACGTTTTCGACTTTGATAAAGGTCGGATTGTAGCCTATCCAGATTGCGGTTTATCATATCGCGACACTGCTGCGCGCGTTGGTCGAGATCCAATGACTGTTAGCAGCTTATGGAAGCGGTGGGTTCAGGAGGATAATACGGAACGCCGTGCTGGATCCCAACGGCCTCGTATCACTAGCAGTCGAGATGACAGGCATCTTATCCGCATGGCTGTAACGGATCGTGCAGCTACGTCTCGATCCCTGAGTCAAGAAATGGGGACGTTTGCAGCAGCATGGACTATCAGCTCGGAGACCATGGCTGCGGTTACCCTTGACGCTGCATCACAAACGGGAGCGCCTGCGATGGTGTACTCAACGACGAACCTGGGTGCACGAATGGCAAAACGTCATTTTTTGGATGAATCCAGGTTCTGTTTACAGCATCATGATTCTCGCATCCGTGTTTGGTGATATCGTGAAGAACGCGCATTGGAAGTGTGTATTCGTCATCGCCATACTGGCGTATCACCCGGCGTGATGGTATGGGTTGCCATTGGTCAGCTCTTGTTCGCATTGACGGCACTTTGAACAGTGGACGTTACATTTCAGATGTGTTACGACCCGCGCCTCTACCCTTCATTCGATCCCTTCGAAATCCTACATTTCGGCAGGATAATGCTCGACCGCATGTTGTAGGTCCTGTACGGGCCTTTCTGGATACAGAAAACGTTCGACTGCTGTCCTGGCCAGCACATTCTACAGATCTCTCACCAACTGAAAACGCCTGGTCAAGGGTGGCCGAGCAACTGGCTCGTCACAATACGCCAGTCACTACTCTTGATGAACTGTGGCATCGTGCTGAAGGTGCATGGGCAGCTGTACCTGTACACGCCATCCAAGCTCTGTTTGACTCAACGCCTAGGCGTATCAAGGCCGTTACTACGGCCAGAGGTGGTTGTTCTTGGAACTGATTTCTCAGGATCTATGCACCCAAATTGCGTGAAAATGTAATCACATGTCAGTTCTAGTATAATATATTTGTCCAATGAATACCCGTTTATCATCTGCATTTCTTCTTGGTGTAGCAATTTTAGTGGCCAGTAGTGTATTTATTTTTCTTCTACCATACTTTTTCCCCCTTCGCCGATAATATTCTGTTGCAATTTGACGTCATTCTGACCAGTGGTGTTACTTCTACAGCGGTTTGAAAGTTTAACTTTCATTATTATCACCTTGTGTACAAGAACCAAGAGGAAAAAACAAAACTTGACGACCAAGAATGAAGTGCTTGCATCAAAAAGAGATGTAAGACAGCGGTATAATCTTGCGCCCTTACAGTTCAATGTATGCATCGAAGAAGCAATGACGTAAATAAAACAAGGATTCAAGAGTGGGATTAAAATATTCAAGGTGAAAGGATATCAATGATAAGATTCGCTAATGACATTGCTATCCTCAATGGAGGTGAAGAAAAGTTACAGGATTTTGCTGAATGAAATGAACAGTGTAATGTGCACATAATAAAGTTTGAGAGTAAACGGAAGAAAGACGAAAGTAATGAGAAGTAGCAGAAATAAGAACAGTGAGAAACTTAACGTCAGATCACAAAGTAGATGAAGGTAATCTGCTATCTACGCAGCAAAATAATCCGTGATGGCCGAAGCAAGAAGGACGTAAGAAGCAGACTAGCACTGGCAAAAAGAGCGAACCTGGCCAAGAGAAGTCTACTAATATCAAACATAGGCCTTAATTAAGGAAGAAATTTCGGAGAATGTGTGCTTGGAGCACAGCACTGTAAAGCAGTAAAACACTGACTGTGAGAAAACCGGAACAGAAGAGAATAGAAGAATTTGAGATGTGGTGCTACAGATGAAAGTTGAGAGTTAGGTGAACTGATGAGGTAAGGACTGAGGAGTTTCTTCGCAGAATCGGCGAGGAAAGGAATCGAGATCCCCAACGGCAACTGATGCCAAGGTAAACTTTTCGGTCCCGTTCGTGTGTTAAGCGAGAGAAAAACTGTCTACTGCTAGAATATCGCTGTCCTTACCAGATAGGGCTGCCGGAGGACATCGAAGAACTCCAGAAAAGAGCAGCTCATTTTGTGTTACCACGAAATAGGGGTAGGGTGTCACGGATATTTTGATAAACGAGTTAACGGTGAAATTCATTGAAAGGAAGTCTTTTTTCTTTTTGTGGTGAGATCTTTTCATGAAATTTCAGTCACCAACTCTCCACTCTGAATTTGACAATATTTTACTGGATGCATCCTACATAGGGAGAAACGATCGTTGTAATAGAATAAGAGAAATCATTGCTCACACGGTAAGATTTAATTAAGTGTTCATTTTTCCCACGCATTGTTCGAGAGTGAAATGGTAGAAGACTAGTCTGAAGGATGTTCGATGTATATATATATATATATGTATATATATATATACATGAATACTCTGCAGTTCACACAAGTACCTGGCAGGGGATTTATCGAACATATATGTAGATATTGATATGTCTTTGAATGAGGCCGATGTCGCGTGATCCGTACATAAGGCAGCAGAACTAAAGTACAGGCATATGCGAAATCCGGTTCTCGATATTTCTGTAACAGAGTTTCTCGGAAATATGCCTTACTTCCAGGGATTCACATTTAATTTAGTTGACTATCTCTGTTATACCTTCGTAACTGATGTACAGGAATGTTATGACACTGCAACACGTGTTCGTTATTGCTTTCACGCATACGTGACAGGGTTTTCAAAATCTAGGGCACGAGCACAGTTGCAGGTTCCCCATCAGACCACTTATAGGGTCAAAAAAATTTGATTTACAGTATTTCAAACTGTTATTGACCTAAGTTGAAAAGTTAAAATGCTGTCATAATGTATTTACTGAGAGCTATAATCGAAAATTAAAGATTTAACGCAATACGGCAAATATTACAATTAAAAACTGCGTGTCTCTTGAGGCAACATAACTCAGAGAGTGCTTATTATTCAGACTATTATATTCATCCAGTATTTTGAAATGAGAGTACTTGTCGAGTTCCAAGAAACTTTACAAATAATTTTTAACTTTTACTAAACTTTTTCACGCTGAAACCTCCACAGAATGGTTAAATGGATAAATTTCATCATTTATAACATTTTAGCAGTTCTGATGGTAACACTGCAGCATCAGGCATGAAGTTTTAATTTATTAAATGTCTAATTTTGTCTCTATTCTTAACACACTTTTGTTATACACCACAGAATGTATCTGCGAAATTATGTCTTTGTACGATACATAGTTCGGGAGAGATAGCGTTTTATACGTGGTAGTTCGATTCTTTGAAGATTCGGCGGTGGGAATTCACTAATACTCTATCCTTTACTTGACATAATTCTGAGGAGTGTGGGTGGATCGCACGACAACGATAGTTGTTATAACAGTTAAGCTAATGAATATTTTAATTGAAATTTTCTTATAACTTCTCAGAAGCTTACTTTTTGAAGTTGTGTGAATCATATAACGAAAAAAAGGTTAAGGAGTTCAAATACCGGAGAAATGGAAAAACATTATTTTCTTTACATTATCGTATGAATGGCTAAAAATTTGGCTGTGTTTTCTCAAGTTACCTGTATATTACGACAAGAACGAGAAGTATGTTACTGAACTATTTAAAGAAAGTTTTTTTTCTGAAATATAAAAGGGCGGAAATAACACGAAAAAGTGATAATTCTGTTATTATCAAAATAAAGTTTTTATTCTTTAAATATAGTATTCACAAGAGTGATTAGAAAATAGGAGACACATGTTCATAATAACGAGATGAAATAAGATTAGTCAAATTTACATATCTTTAAGGGGGTTTCCTGGTGTAGTTGTTTCAAAAATTGATTTTTTTATTCCATATTTGTATACCTTGTATTATGGAGATCATGTGGGAAGTACCGTTTTGTCCGTAAACTATTACGTACAGTCGAAATACACGATCATCGGACCGGCAGTCCCTCGTCGTCGAGCGGATACAGACGACGTTCGGAGGCAATCACGCCTGTGTATAATCACCTATCGAATGACATTTTACTGGGAAGATGTGTTGGCACAAACACTCAAAACTCTAACAAGTGTTATTCATTGAAGACATAAAGTACTCACATGTTTAACTTGACGATGATTTACATCAGAATATTTTAGTCATCAGAAGACTGCAGTAGCCGAAACCGGTACTAAAGTGTAAGAAATTTGTGTGATCAAGACGGACTTGTAAAAATACAGTGCTCTAACAGGTCGATGAAGTCGCTGTTTTGGACGCTCTCCGCAGAACATATACGTTCCGGTAAAGGGGGGTTCGAAATTGCAAACAAATTTGGCTATAGTTACCTTCGACGACGACTTCATAGGACTCGCACAGACAATGAATGTCAAGGGCATTCAACTTGGCAACACGGCGTTCGCATTTTGCAGACGGCGTAACACAGACCGCCTTGTAAGTTCAGAGCACCGCGCGTCTACGGCCTGTGAATAGGCCAGATCTGTGACCCGGGAAGAAGCGGTGCGCGGGCACGGGATTTACGAGATCCAGAAAGGCGTACTGAATGCTCCAGGCATTGCAGACTGATGGTAAGTATAAAAAAAACCAACGAAAATCCTTTCCAGAACGTTAAACGCCCTTTCCAAAAAGTTACATTTTTTTTGCTGGGTGTTTGGACTGTCGAAAAATTACTCGGCAGATTTCGGTGCCGCTTAGCTATTTTTGTAAAGAACTGAACTGGCTTTGGACGGAACCTGTAAAAGTTAAACAACTTGAAAGGTGGCTACACTGAGTCACAGCGCCAGAGATTGCGCCAAAGAGTATTATTCCGCCGCCTCCACTGACAGTGCTTGTTCAGAAGTTGTGGTGGTTAGTGCTTTGCTGAGAGGATGTTGATAGCTGTACTATTTGAGGCCATGTCGTGTGCAGTTGTTTTGATGGGCTAGACAGCAGATGTTGTTCGAATGGAGATGTTGTAATGATCAGAGTGTATTTTTAGTCAATATATTTGAAGGTAAAAAAACATTTTTTTAATTTTTTATAATTTCCTAACTAACAATGCCTCTTGGTCACAGGTTCAGTCAACAAGCATCTGGCTTGTGTTCATGTATTAGACTGTAATTCGGGTTTCTAGGTGCAGTTATAGTATTTCAGTTTCATTTAATTAATTCAGTGTAAATGGTATTTAAAATATCTTGTCTTATTGAGGAAGAACCGTGCCAGATGTGTACGTTGAATCACACTTCCACACACAGAACAGTTACACTTGTGCTTTGTTGTTCCGTAGTTTTTGTTTCGTAGCTTTTATAGTTGCTGTGGACTTAATTAATTAATTGTGGTAACGGAAATTTCCTTTACTTCTTTGTTGTTAATCTATGCAGTCAGATTGCGTACTAATACTAGTCAGGGCCAACCGGTTACGAGACAGCGTAACCGAACAGACAGCTACTAAATCTAAAAATTAAAATTATTTGCATTATATTTAAGTAAGACCACATGCAAACTTTCAAAATATCGATTTCCGTGTCCCTTTGATGCCCAAACAAAGCCAATATTGCTTACTTTTTTTTCAAACAGCCACCATTTTACGAAAAAAATTACCCTTTTTCACTTTTCAGAGCTTCTGACCACAGATGCACTAACATATTTTAATAATCTTTGGTCTGGGCTGTTTTAGACCACTCAATTGCTTGAACCAGGTTCATCTGCCTACCGATGCACGGCGTGCATTACGATCTTCGGCACCATTTGGGACAAAAAAATTTTAATGCAGGTAAAAGATAGATGAATAAAGGGATGTAAACACTGTTGAGTTATCTTTTGATTTCACCCCAAAAAAAAAAAATATATATTGAAAATGATGTAAAAATCGGACCTCTAGTCAGAAAACCCCCTTCAGGCAGACACTCGCCGCAGATAACGTTGCTGTACTCGTTACAAGTTCACAGGTCATACGCCTTCAAATTATCTGAATAAAATGTTATCTCTAAAAAAAAATATATAAAAAAATGGTTCAAATGGCTCTGAGCATTGTGGGACTTAACATCTGAGGTCATTAGTCCCCTAGAACTTAGAACTACTTAAACCTAACTAAGGACATCACAAGCATCCATGCCCGCAGCAGGATTCGAACCTGCGACCGTAGCAGTCGCGCGATTCCAGACTGAAGCGCCTAGAACCGCTTGACCACAGCGGCCGGCCGTTATCTACAAAAGATTTAGACATGATAAGACACTTTATTTTTCATTCTGCTGTCCAAATTTAAGTGAAATAAAAAGCACTTGAATTTCATAGAGCTTACTTAACACACTGGGCAGTAGTCAACCCGGCCTACTGTGGACGGCTGTCGTAGACGGATTGGCGCCACCAAGGCGATGCTACTGGCTTTAGGGGTAGAGGTACTAACGAACAGATGATGCCTCAGACCCGATTTTCTCTTTACTTACTTAAAATTAACGAAAAGTGGACTTGGTGTGTACTACAACCCAGTGAGTTAAACAATGCCTACAGCTGCCCCGACTGGCGATTTGTGTACAGTTCCTTTACAAATGTACCGCTCTTTCCCAAAACTTTTCCGACATATCTAAGGCATCCAGTGAGAAGAGTTGCGATGAGCAAAGCAAAGGTACGCATTGTGACCTTGGTGGAAAAATCGGGACCGACCGACCGCCGTGTCATCCCCTGCTAACGATGTCATTGGATTGGTATGGAGGGTTGTGGTGGTGTGGCACACCATTCAGCCGGAGTATTCCAGTCAAAATCATCAAAAGCTTTTTCGGAACCTACAAATTTAGTTTTGCCGTTTTTACCCTACCTCCTAAAACAAATCGTAGGAAGAATTTTACCTCACATGTTTGTACATTTATCGGGACCCCTAGCAGGTTCTCCTAGAGATCTGCGTTGCAATTGCCCTTAACTTTATTTACTGATCCTACTGATTTTACTGTTGATCCTATACTGAATAATTTTGATGACTCCCTAACTCGGCATTAACTATTTATCGATTTGTGCTATTATGAAATGATTGAAAAATCTCTCCTTTAGTTTTAAGAAAACGGTTACCTTTTAACAGTTTACTTCGACACAAGATTTTTGTGTGTATGATGGAATAACAATCCAGAAACAATTTATTATTCTTTTGTTAAGTGATTACACAATCAGAATCCGAAGACCCTACACACTGTATGATGACCACTGTTACAGCAATCACCTCTCAAAAATAATCACTTTCTTCTTGTTTGTTATCTTCTTCTCCAGAGTTCAAAGTTTGTGGGACAGTGCAGTACAGTTCCCGCTTACGCAGCAAATAGTTACTCACCAAGAATGCTTCCACCTGGAAGACTGAAAATCCTACCCTATTTAAGTGTTATCATTAATTGAAAATTCGGGTAGTGTCTGAATATGTAAGCTGTGACAGTGATCTTAAACAATAACTGAAATTGGATGTTCAAAGCAAGCAGAAACTCTGTGGCTATCAGCTGCTGTCATTTCTTTACTTTTGCAGACTAAGAGTCACTTTGTCAGTTAATTATGTACTTTATCTCATAACAAGCAAAACTGGCTAATGTCACTGAAATGTTAATACTACTGCCATGAATGAAAAACGACACCAAATCTGTCTTTATGCAATACTGATCCTATAGTTTAATGAGTAGCAAAGGCAAGAATGGACCCTGCATTAATTCATTTAAGAGATTTCTGTTACTTAATTGTGAAGAAATATAAATACCTATCATTCTCAGCAACGTTCTAACATCATGTCTTAGTATAGTAGCACAGGAATTGACACTAATACTGGCAGGCTGCTAATTAATTTCTTTCTGCATGTATAGATAAAAATCTAGGTTCATAACCTTTACTATTATACTATCTATATATTTATGTAAATTATCTGTATAAAGAACATTTGCAAATCCATTCACTTGTGGAAAGCTGTTACATAAATAACAGTTCCTCCTGTTCACAAAGGCTCTTGCTCATTGCTTTAAAAAATCTGTGAGTGACATTTTAACTCTCTTTACGAAAGGTTTTGTCTATAAACAGAATTCAGATAGATGTAGCTACAGAATGACAATAAACTTTAGTTTACACTTTATATTTTCCGAGAGAGCAACTAAAATTAAGATACACTTATACACAAACATAAACAGATTATAGATCTTACCTTATTCGTGGACGTGGTTTTTTGACTTACAACTTGTAGCAGCGCTTATGTTATAACAACGATTTGTTTTGTGTCTCCAGATAATGATAATCATGTACTATTCAGCTCATATCCATCTTTATGTACCAGCATGTGTAAGGGCATGTTTATAAATATCCACTAGATGCTGGTAAATATCATTTTGAGAGCAGAAAGCCTCCACAAACGCTCTACCCACTTATGTTGCTAACTTCCGCTGAAATAAAACCACGTTAGCGCGTAGGCACACCTCACAATCCTTTACGCACAGGCTGTTCACTTGACAAAACAAAATTGTCACTGTAAACATTGCTCAGCTGCATACTGAGTCTTTTCGCAATATGTAGAGCACATCCAGATTGGCTTTTTGTCACAGCTCTTACTCTATTATACCCAAGATGTTTTATTCTAACCAAGACACATTACCAAGTGTCAGTCTTTCCTCTTATTGCAGTGGCACGCGTTCAACAGTTTTGGCACTTTTCACTTGAGCAACCTGCTCGTAGCAACCGTAAAAAGTTTTGATATTGCTAAGGTGGATCTGTACAACCTCTGGTAATTTTATATTCGTTAACATTTTGTAGATACGTTGACGCTTACGTACACAAAAAATTGCACTCATTACATGTTTATAACATTACAGAGAATATTTAGAAGAAATTGATTTTAATATTTCATGAAAAAAATACGGCACATAAATGGACATTTGGAGAGAGGGAAAGGAAGTTTTTGCTGTACGACGTTTGAAGCATAAATTATCTAAAGACTAAGTAGGTCTGCGCGATGTATAATAAATAGTAAAGATTGTAAATTATTATAATAAAAACACAAATATCGATGTAATTAACAAAACACAATTTTGTATAATATCTGTGCAACATAGGCCGTGACGTTCAGAGACAATGCTTTGATTGAGCTCTCTCTCCTGTTTTTGTTTCGTCTAGCGGTAGGCCGCTATTGTATAGCAGAACGATATTTAATGTAAGTTTGGTTGTTATTTAGTAAAATATACTTATTAGAAAGTGTGTATTATTGACTTAGTTGTCACTTCTCATGATAGTAATCATTAATTATAATTAACAAACTTTTTACAGAACTTCGTAGAGCAGGATTTAGTCGGCCATTATGCTGACTGTATTTTTTAATTTAAATTTCATATCATAATGTTAAATATAAATGCAAGAGAATTCTCAGTTTTGATCCTTCATTAATGTCAAAGTTAAAAAGAGTAGTGACAGATTTCATTTACTAAAATCCACAGCAATGAATGAGTCCAGTATGTATCATTTTGGCCGCCTAACGGCAGATGAGATTCTCTCCAGTTTTTCCTTGCAAATAATGAACAAGAAATATTGAAAATCATTCCATTCCATAAGCTCCGCAATACCTCAATTACGCTTTGTGACATTTGGTACGTAAATAACCAGTAGCCCCTGAGACCCATATTAATAATTACAGTTTGCGTAAGAAAACGCATATTTTCTTTTCTAAATAGCAGCGCTGACGCAAACTATTTATTAGAAGGCGGTGAGTTGCGCGTTCTGTTTAAAAAATATTATATCGTACGTACTTCGGGGCAGCCGATGCCCGTACGAGTGTTATCGCGGTATAAGTTAATTACAAGTCTCATGCTAGCCCACAATATTTAAAGCCACCCCATCCAAAATCATAAAATATATAATCATAAAAATAAATATATATAATTGTCCCGTGATAAGTAGTCCCACACATCCACAGTTACATATACAGGGTTATTACAAATGATTGAAGCGATTTCACAGCTCTACAATAACTTTATTATTTGAGATATTTCCACAATGCTTTGCACACGCATACAAAAACTCAAAAAGTTTTTTTTAGACATTCACAAATGTTCGATATGTGCCCCTTTAGTGATTCGGCAGACATCAAGCCGATAATCAAGTTCCTCCCACACTCGGCGCAGCATGTCCCCATCAATGAGTTCGAAAGCATCGTTGATGCGAGCTCGCAGTTCTGGCACGCTTCTTGGTAGAGGAATCTTTCACATAACCCCACAGAAAGAAATCGCATGGGGTTAAGTCGGGAGAGCGTGGAGGCCATGACATGAATTGCTGATCATGATCTCCACCACGACCGATCCATCGGTTTTCCAATCTCCTGTTTAAGAAATGCCGAACATCATGATGGAAATGCGGTGGAGCACCATCCTGTTGAAAGATGAAGTCGGCGCTGTCGGTCTCCGGTTGTGGCATGAGCCAATTTTCCAGCATGTCCAGATACACGTGTCCTGTAACGTTTTTTTCACAGAAGAAAAAGGGGCCGTAAACTTTAAACCGTGAGATTGCACAAAACACGTTAACTTTTGGTGAATTGCGAATTTGCTGCATGCATGCGTGAGGATTCTCTACCGCCCAGATTCGCACATTGTCTCTGTTCACTCCACCATTAAGAAAAAATGTTGCTTCATCACTGAAAACAAGTTTCGCACTGAACGCATCCTCTTCCATGAGCTGTTGCAACCGCGCCGAAAATTCAAAGCGTTTGACTTTGTCATCGGGTGTCAGGGCTTGTAGCAATTGTAAACGGTAAGGCTTCTGCTTTAGCCTTTTGCGTAAGATTTTCCAAACCGTCGGCTGTGGTACGTTTAGCTCCTTGCTTGCTTTATTCGTCGACTTCCGCGGGCTACGCGTGAAACTTGCCCGCACGCGTTCAACCGTTTCTTCGCTCACTGCAGACCGACCCGTTGATTTCCCCTTACAGAGGCATCCAGAAGCTTTAAACTGCGCATACCATCGCCGAATGGAGTTAGCAGTTGGTAGATCTTTGTTGAACTTCGTCCTGAAGTGTCATTGCACTGTTATGACTGACTAATGCGAGTGCATTTCAAGCACGACATACGCTTTCTCGGCTCGTGTCGCCATTTTGTCTCACTGCGCTCTCGAGCGCTCTGGCGGCAGAAACCTGAAGTGCGGCTTCAGCCGAACAAAACTTTATGAGTTTTTCTACGTATCTGTAGTGTGTCGTGACCATATGTCAATGAATGGAGCTACAGTGAACTTATGAAATCGCTTCAATCATTTGTAATAGCCCTGTAGAGTTGTACCATGATTTCATAGCAAGGTATTTTTATACACATCCGTTATAGCTTCTTTCGGTTTTTCATTCTTCTTCTCTAAATAATTCGTGGCAGTATTTTATAAAGATGACGTATTACACTTGTAATTCCGTAATTAATAAATGGACACTTCGATTTGATGACAACTTGACCTTTTATTTCCAAGCTAAGGAAACAGATCGCAGTTTCGAAGTAGAATAAAAATACTGACTATACATTGTGATCACCGTCGTGTGGAAGCCAGCTGGCTGCAGACCGGGTGGCTTCGACTGCTGTCGGCGGTGCTTCCAGGACTGGAACTTTAGCGGCGGGCTGCGGGCCTCGTAAACGGGCGCGAAGTGGTCCCGGTTGCTCAGCCACGACGAATCACGGCGGTGCTCTGGCTCCGCGCCGTCACTTATTTAGGCGTCCGCTGCAGCCCACGGGCGACGCCACGGCGCGCTAAATTTTAACGCCGGCCGCGGCGGGAACAGCGTCACTATTAACCAGACAAGCGTGGACCACTGCACAGGTAAGCCCGTGCGCGCAGAACTCGGTGAGGCAGTGGCCAGCCTACTGTAGATCTCGCGAAAAAAAAGTGGAAACGCTGTAGAAACATAGAGGGTGATTTCATCAGCTGGTTGATCTGACTTAGCGGTCAGCGAACTCGTTAGTTTACATCTACATTTACGTCTACATCCAGGTGATTACTCTGCTGTTCACAATAAAGTGCCTGGCAGAGGGTTCAACGAACCACCTTCAAGTTGTCTCACGGGAAAAACGAGCACTTAAATTTTTCTTTGCGAACCCTGATTTCTCTTATTTTATCGTGATGATCATTTCTCCCTATGTAGGTGGGTGCCAACAGAATGTTTTCGCAATCGGAGGAGAAAACTGGTGATTGAAATTTCATGAGAAGATCTCGTCGCAACGAAAAACGCCTTTTTTTTAATGATTGCCACTCCAATTCACATATCATAACTGTGACACTATCCCCCCTATTTCATGATAATACAAAACGAGCTGCCCTTCTTTGTACTTTTTCGATGTCATCCGTCAGTCCCACCTGATTCGGATCTCCCACCGCACAGCAATACTCCAGAATAGGGCGGACAAGCGTAGTGTGAGCAGTCTCTTTAGTAGACCTGTTGCACCTTCTAAGTGTTCTGCCAATGAATCGCAGTCTTTGGTTTGCTCTACCCGCAATATTATCTATGTGATCGTTCCAATGTAGGTTATTTGTAATTGTAATCCCTAAGTATTTAGTTGAATTTACAGCCTTCAGATTTGTGTGACTTATCGCGTAATCGAAATATAGCTGATTTCTTTTAGTACTCATGTGAATAACTTCACACTTATCTTTATTCAGGGTAAATTGCCACTTTTCGCACCATACAGATATCTTATCTCAATCATTTTGCAAGTCGTTTTGATCATCTGATGACTTTAAAAGACGGTAAATGGCAGCATCTCCAAACAATCTAAGACGGCTACTCAGATTGTCTCCTATGTCGTCAACATAGATCAGGAACAATAGAGGGCCTACAACACTTCCTTGGGGAACGCCGGATAGTACTTCTGTTTTGCTTGATGACTTTCCGTCTATTACTACGAACTGAGACCTTTGTGACAGGAAATCACAAATCCAGTCGCACAACTGAGGCGATACTCCGTAGGCACGCAGTTTGGTTAAAGACGCTTATGAGGACTGGTGTCGAAAGCCTTCTGGAAATCTAAAAATATGGAATCAATTTGACATCCCCTGTCGATAACACTTATTACTTCATGAGTATGAAGAGTTGTGTTTCACAAGAACGGTATTTTCTGAAACCGTGCTTACTATGTGTCAAAAAATCGTTTTCTTCGAGGTACTTCATAATGTTCGAAAACAGTATATGTTCCAAAACCCTACTGCAAATCGACGTTAGTGATACAGGCCTGTAATTCAGCGGATTCAATAAAGACAAATAGCAACAGTATAAAGGCTTAACACTAGGAGGACTGTCATTAGCGAACTACTTGGAAGAACCGCTAGTGATCGTTTTGCCCGGTGATGTTTGTCCTTCTTTTTTTCAGTTTTATTTGTTAGGTAAATTCAGTACGCTGTCTTTTAAGCATTATGCTTACCCTACCGATGTACTATGCTAGAATTTTTCTATGGAAAGTACATTTGTTAAAGAAAAAGTTGTCAAAGTCAAGAATACATCGAAAACAGTACACTGATTGAAAATAGACTTACAAATGCAAATAAACTTATAACTATAAAATAATAGTTTACAACAACAAATCTAGAAATTTCTAAGTTACAAACCAAATATGGAGAAATTAAGAGGGTACCATACTTTAAATATTTAGGAGAGATAATTTCTGAAAAATACTCACAACAAGAAAGAATATTAAAAGCTCGTAGGGGTCTAGGGCTGGTCCAAAACATTTACAATAAAAAATGTCTATCTATAAATACAAAAATTAAACATTATAAGTCAGTAATTAAACCAATAATGCTATATGCCAGCGAAACCTTGACACTTAAAAGGAAAACAGATATGGAAAACCTGAAGAAAGAGGAAAGGAAAATCATTAGGAAAATTCTGGGACCAAGATGGACCAAAGAGGGGTATAGATTACAGAAAAATTCTAAAATTGAAGAATATTCTAACATAGAGATAGACATGAGGAAGAGGCGTCTAAAATTCTATGGCCACATAATGAGACTTCCCGATCACAGACTTACAAAAAAAATAGTAAAATATGTAGCATCCCTTGTTAATGGAGGAGAATGGATCAAAAATGTAAAGAAAGATCTGGAATTAGCCAACATTACTACTGAAGACATGAACAAAAGAAACAATTTCAAACTTAAAGTTGACAAATGAGAGGTCAAACCAGAGACAAAAGCGCCGAGAACTGGAACAAAATGGAGCGAAGAAAGAAAAGCTGAATTCTCGCAAAGAATGAAGACCTGGTGGGCAAACAAGAAGAATAAGAAGCCCCAGAAGTGAACCATCTTTACTTAGCGTCTTCCATGTTGGGAGCTTTACGACCAATAATAATAATAATAGTAGTTGTTATGACTATGACTTTTCCATATATTTGTTAGGAAATAGAAAGGCAAAGGTCCCGAGTTCGAGTCTCGGTCGGGCACACAGTTTTAATCTGCCAGGAAGTTTAATAGAAAGAAAAATGGATTTGAACTTCTGTGGCAATTACTGGAATATAGCACTGTTAATCTCTGTGTCATGTTTTCAATTAAAGCCACCGTCTTTAACACAACACTTTGCACGCACGTACTGAAAACTTCCAGCACATGGACAACATACGAGTTTTTTGCACCGCACACACTTTTATGGTTTTGTTTGAACTTTTGCATCCTCCTCTCTTACATATTTCAAAAGTTGCGATGTCTGTATGAACAGTCCTTTTTCCTGATTGTGTGTATACAGAGGAGAGTTCTTCTGTCCATCTGCGCCAAATAACTTTTTCTCCTGTAAAGAATCCGGGTATTCATTTCAGCAAGGTCGAGCACTATAAAAAAAAAAGAAAGAAAAATCCACAGGCCGCCTGCGACAGCCAGACTTGAGACATCAGCTCCAGAATATCAACGCCAAATTCTTTTGGAATTGTAGAAGATCATATGAACGGAAACACCGACGGAACATAATAATAAAAATTCAGATGGCTCTGAGCACTATGGGACTTAACGTCTGAGGTCATTAGTCCGCTAGACTTTACTTAAACCTAACTAACCTAAGGACATCACACACATCCATGCCCGAGGCAGGATTCGAACCTGCTACTGTAGCAACAGCGCGGTTCCGGACTGAAGTGCCTAGAACCGCTAGACCACAACGGCCAGCTACACAATAATAAGGAGCGCTAAACTTCCGCAGGACACAACAACGAATTGATAGAGAACAGCAACCAAAATATGTCTATTGTTTCACTAAATAAACCAAAATGTAAAGAGAAAGTGGGAAAGAGATCACAACAATGAAATAAGGTTCGGTAAGCGAATATAAAAATCCATTATTGCGCCTTTAGATACATGAAATATGAGAAATATCGCACTGGTCAAAATGACCGGTTGCGGTCATATAATGTAAAAATGTTTATACAGTAAATACGTTCAGTTTTTGTAATAGATATTTGTCTTTTACAGAAGTTATAAACCAGAAAACTACATTAAAAGTCATGATGTATAGGCCCCATAAATTTAATTGTGTGCTATTTATTAAACGTTAAATAACCCTTACCGGTCAGATTGACCGGTACGGTCCTTCCAGTGTTAAAAATACAGGGTGATTCAAAAAGAATACTACAACTTTAGGAATTTAAAACTCTGCAACGACAAAATGCAGAGCTAAGCACTATCTGTCGGCGAATTAAGGGAGCTACAAAGTTTCATTTAGTTGTACATTTGTTCCCTTGAGGCGCTGTTGACTAGGCGTCAGCGTCAGTTGATGCTAAGATGGCGACCGCTCAACAGAAAGCTTTTTGTGTTATTGAGTACGGCAGAAGTGAATCGACGACAGTTGTTCAGCGTGCATTTCGAAAGAAGTATGGTGTTAATCCTCCTAATAGGTGGTGTATTAAATGTTGGTATAAACAGTTTACAGAGAATGGGTGTTTGTGCAAAGGGTAAAGTTCTGGACGGCCGAGAACGAGTGATGAAAATGTAGCACGCATCCAGCAAGCATTTGTTCGCAGCCCAGGAAAATCGACTCGCAGAGCTAGCAGAGAGCTGCAAATTCCACAATCAACTGTATGGAGAGTCCTACGAAAAAGGTTAGTTATGAAACCTGAACGTCAACTACCCGAGACGATGGATCGGCCGCCAGGCAGCCCGTGACAGAGCACTTCATCACTGGCCTCCAAGAAGCCCTGATGTTACCCCCTGCGATTTTTTCTTATGGGGGTATGTTAAGGATATGGCGTTTCGGCCACCTCTCCCGGCCACCATTGATGATTTGAAACGAGAAATAACAGCAGCTATCCAAACTGTTACGCCTGATATGCTACAGAGAGTGTGGAACGAGTTGGAGTATCGGGTTGATATTGCTCGAGTGTCTGGAGGGGGCCATATTGAACATCTCTGAACTTGTTTTTGAGTGAAAAAAACCTTTTTAAATACTCTTTGTAATGATGTATAACAGAAGGTTATATTATGTTTCTTTCATTAAATACACATTTTTAAAGTTGTGGTATTCTTTTTGAATCACCCTGTATTTTGAGAACCAAATTTTTAAAACTGGATCAATGTACATCGGCGGAAAAAAATCGCAGCAACAAGAAGTTGTGCAATACAAAGGAATGTTGTCAGGCGTCTTTCTACACCTGAAAGATGATGTGTATTCCAAGTTCACGCTAGTAGAGTAAGCGTCGCGCTAGTAGCTTTACTATCAGCATGCAAACCACGTTTACTTTAAATACACGGTCGTGAACGTTAGTTACTTTTCTGATTGGACGTGGTGAGTTGATATTAATCAAGGATGTCTTTAAGGTGACAAAGACGGTATTGTCAACACCTCACTCAGTTTGAGCGAGATCGTGTAATAGGGCTACGAGAAGCTGCATTTTCCTTCTGCTATACTGAAGAAATTCTTGGCAGAAATGCAGCCACAGTACATGATTGCGATCAGCAGTGATCACAAGAATCTACGGTCGCAAGAAGACAGTGCTCCCAACGACACATAGCACTAAAGAAAGGTTGGTTGGTCGTTGATTCAGTGGAGGGGGCCAAACAGCGGTCCCATAGGATTAGGGAAGGATGGGGAAGGAAGTCGGCCGTGCCCTTCCAAAGGAACCATCCCAGCATTTACCTGAAGTGATGTAGAGAAATCACGAAAAATCTAATTCAGAATATCCGCACGCGGCGTTGTACCGTAGTCCTTCCGAATGCGAGTCCAATGTGCTAACCACCGCACCAAGTCACTCGGTCTAAAGAAAGAAGACCACCGTGTTCGGCGTATGGTTTAAATGGCTCCGAGCACTATGGGACTTAACATCTGTGGTCATCAGTCCCCTAGAACTTAGAACTACTTAAACCTAACTAACCTAAGGACATCACACACATCCATGCCCGAGGCAGGATTCGAACCTGCGACCGTAGCGGTCGCGCGGTTCCAGACTGTAGCGCCTAGAACCGCTCGGCCATACCGGCCGGCGTTCGGCGTATGGCTCTGGCGTATCATACCGCATTTCCAGCAGCAATCTGAGCAGCATTGGACACCACAGGGGCACAAAGAACTGTTGCATAGTCACGAATTCCATCCCTCATTTTCCTTTTTTACCTCATCATCTACTTCACGTAAAAGAAAGACAGTAAATAATAAAACCCGAAGAAAAGTGTGGGGATATGTCCATACATCCACACTGTTGTAATAGAAACATATGAAAGAAACGTAATAATAAAAGCTATTTATCAAAATGTAGACTGTCTAAATCAGCAAGTAGATAGTGGTGGCTTCACTCCGTCTGGTTGTTTGAGGTACATCCCGCGTAGTGGCTACTACAACGTAAAGTCTGTGTCCTCAATCTTCACGAAGGTGTGTACTCGGTGCTGATTTCTAGTTTGACAAATTTAAGTGATCCCGAAACTTGATCTCAAAATTTGCAATATACTCCAGTAGTTGCGTTTTTGGGGTTTGTGGCATTATCTTTGTGCCTTTACGTATCTCCGAGATCATTAGGATCAAAGTACGCTGATTTTATACTCTTTATTTTCAGCGCGGAACCAATCTTATAATCTTGTCGGGAATATTGCCCAAGTACGGAACTCAGTGATCTATGATGTCTGCAAAATCTTGGTCACTATTCGTCAACGTAATTAGATGTTGGCTATGGGTGGCTGGTCAAAGTTTCTTAAAATACTTTTGTAAATTTTATTTATAAAGGTATAATCATATCCATTGCTGGGCGCTATTCGTTGATCAGGAGATATTCTTTGTCAAAAGCTTCGTCTGACTTAGGAACGTAATGCATCCCATAGAGAAAAGGTCTAAACGCGGCCATTTTATGTGCCAAGGGGTAATTAGACGTGATGTGGATGACGAAATCCGACGTGGTAGTTCTTCTACATACAGGGTGAGTCACGTAGAACGTAACAACCCGTTCATTTCGTGAACGCAGTTTTCGGCAATGTTAGAGCGTCTAGGGGCACATAATTTTTGTTTTGTTTTGTTAATGTTTTTAGCTCTGGATCAACAGAGATATTGAAGCAAGCACTTTTTTTTTTGGAACCGTATACTTTCCACAACTGTTTTCGATGGCTGTTGAGGAAAAAATTACAGTATATATAGCTTTTGTAAATGTTGACGTTGAAGCCTTTCATTACAAAAAAAACTCGATAAATGTTCCTGAATTTGAGAGAACGGAGGCCGGAATCAAAATTAGTGATGCGAACACCGCCTAACACAGCTCTGGTGCTACGCTGTGTCAGAATGTCAACATATTTGCGTTGCTTCTCTGCACTACAGGCCGCTCACTTCTGCTTCAACATTCGTTGCGTGCAGATATGTACAGCAACGTGGAGGAGTTGAATATACTGTTTTTATACCGTGAATGTAAAAGAAATGCCGTGAGAACAGTGCAATGGGACAGGGCTATCTACCCGGATCACTAATCACCGACGCGCCACGCGTATGGGTGAATTATTAAGACGCTAGCGCGGACGCGCTGCTTGAACGTCAAAAAGAGGACAAGAAAAAAGACTGCGCCTGACACAGAACACGAAGAAGCTGTTCTGGCTACGACGTTAATGAATCCGCGCGGTGGAACGAGACGTATTGCCAAGGAATGTGGAATCAGCCACATGAGTGGCATTCGCAACTTACATCGACAGAATTTCCATCTCTATCATCTGTCACTACATCAGGCTCTCGACGACCATGATTTCGAACCTCCCACAGAATTCTGTCGGTTTTGTTCTTTAGTGACTGAGAGATACCTTGTGTTTTTCCAACGTTTGCTCTTTACCGATGAAGCAACGTTCAATATAAACTTCCTAACATGCGCTACTGAGTACCCGAAAATCCACACTGCCATCGCCAGGCACAACATCAACGACCGTGGAGAGCAGACGTAAGGTACGCATCATAGTAAATTACATTGAGTGACCTTACTTCATCTCAGGCGCTCTAAATGGACATTCGTACGCACACTTTCTGACGAACACTCTGCCGTTTCTTCTATAAAAGGTACCACTGGATTTTCCACATTGTGTGTGGCTGCAACACGACGGTTGTCCAGCTCACTCGTCCCGCTTTGCAACGCAAGTACTAAATGAGAACTTTCCTGGATGGTAGGTAGTACGAAATTCCTTCGTCAAATGACCAGCAAGGTCCCCGGCTGGACTCCTCTTGATTTCGTTCTTTGTTGAATACTCAAAGATGCAGTCTATGACGAAGCCCCAACTATGCCAGACGATTTGTGTCGTCGAATCGCAAGTTCAGCACACTGTGAATGGCTTGAAATTCACTCGATAAGTTTGTTTGCATTAATCTTAACTTTATGCAATTTGGTCGTATACTGACATGATTGGAGGCCGTGAGTGTTATATAAAATAAATTGTTGTTGGTGTACAGCAACAGTAAACCAGGAATATACAAGCTCTAATGTGATTCATGCGCAAAATTTTACATTGATAAGACAGGCAAAAGCTTTGAGGTTAAGTGCAAAAGCACCTCGATGCCTTAAGGCTTGGAAACGTGAACAAATCTACATTTTCAGCCCACGTTGCAGAAGAAAATCATTCAGTGAAAAAAAAATAAAAGCAATATGAAAATATTACATTTAGCAGAAAAGGAGCCACTATGAATATTTAAGAGGAAATAGAACTATATACACCCAAAAACACTTCCCCTGATTATATCCTTAATGAACAGGCTCAATTAGCTAACATTCCTTCCCTGAAAAATTTCCAAAAAGTACTTTCTATGCTCCAATATAAATAATGTTTGTACACCTATCCGCAGATCAAGTAACGACTCTGACAATATTGTGTGGACCTACAGTATTCAGTAGTATTTATGGCACTAAATACTAACAAATTCTAATTTATTATGACCATCGATGTTTAAATAGCAAATAACAATTCACGCACCTGTAGCTATATCGTAGGTTAAAATAAGTGTGTATTGCTATAATTCACAGAACCCCACGTATTAATCGTTTCTATCCGCATTTAATGCCCTAAATTTAATGTAAAACACTATTTAAACCTAACATATTACGTTTCCTTCCTCCTCCCCCCCCCTCCCACCCAGGCTATATCTTTGTATCATTGCATTGTATCATTGTCTTTGACAGTCATGTACTTTGCAAACGGAATATTTGTTTTCGTATGCTATAAATCAAAACATGTTGTGCACATTGAAAATTCGTTTTGTGACCGAACGAAAGTGGTTTACAATCCAGTGCAACGTTTCTGACTGTGAAAATACAAACGTTCTTGATGATCTATTTCACTGCAGGAAAACTGTTAATACAAATGCACAGCTGGACATTTCACGTAAGTTGCATTCCAACACAAATATGTGGAGCAACCACTTCATTTACACGTATTTAATTCGTAAGTTATTGTTTATCTTAGAGCAACTCACGTAAAACTAGTGTATAATCTATCTCGATGGAAGCATGAAAAAACCACCTGATGCTGAATTGTAAAATATTCGAAACCGTTAACGGTAAGTAACAGAAAATCAAAATTCTGGCTGGCTGCTGTACACCAGCAACAAGTTATTTTAAATCATAATTTCGTTGTGTTCGGCTGCTGAAAGTTTTGCTCTAACTATTGCAGAACCAGTACACACCACAAAGTACTAATTTGTCAGTCTGACGACTTTTTCGTTATTAAAAGTTGTTTCTGTTAGATTACAAAAGTTTGGGGAAAAACATTTGAAATGTATGTTCTCAAGCACTTGACTAGCGAGATACCGTTCATGTACACATAAGGGGCTTAATTTTCATGTAGGTACGCCGCTAATTACAGTTCTAAATTTTGGCTGGTGACGCTTCTCTAAGACAGTCAGTGTGGTTGATCGGGATCTTCGACGAACGTTCGGTGTCATGCACGACGCTGAACTATCTGCTTCACTTTGCTCGTGACACGATAAACAAATGGGCTATTTCAAAAGTGTTGGGGAGAACGCATTTTGTCGGCAACATGTCGGCGACCACAAGCGGAAGTGCTCGCGGCAATTTGCTGGCGATTCCCTCCCAGTAAGCAGGTGGCAGCTTCGATCTGTTCATCAATATACGGCGGGCGTCAGCGAGAGCAATTAATTGCGCTAAGTGGGCATTGTGCGCTAATTCGCTGATTACGAGGCCGGCGGGCTGCGGGGGAAGCCCGCAGCGGGGGACGCCCCGTGTTTCCACGCCAGAACAAGTGGCGAGGGGAGCGGTCATCCGATGGGAAGCGAGCGTGTTATAAAAGATTGCTAGTTTCACCACAGAAGCTCGAGGGGCTCTCCTTGGCCACACAGTTCTTTGTTAAATCATAGCCTAATTGCCGTACAACCTTTGTCAATAACGTAAACACAAGTCTAAATTTATCCAAAAAAAAATGGTTCAAATGGCTCTGAGCACTATGGGACTTAACTACTGTTGTCATCAGTCCCCTAGAACTTAGAACTACTTAAACCTAACTAATCTAAGGACATCATACACATCCATGCCAGAGGCAGGATTCGAACCTACGATCGCACAGTTCCAGACTGTAGCGCCTAGAACCGCTCGGCCACCGACAGTACTTTCAGGTCAGATACATACATACATGCTGTCAGGTGGTGCAGCGTGTCCTCATGAGATACTGTCAGTAGTGCAGTACGATGTTATCCATAATCATGATTAACACTTAGAATGGAAAACACAGGAAAAAGAGCTGAAATTCGAAGTTGTACAGTTTTCTTGGAAGGAAAATAGCAGGATCACGTAATGATACCTGAACAAAAAGCATTCTTGTGGGGGACAAAAACGGTCTGGGAAGTCAGAAAGAAGAGTAACATACATTTTGAAAGTCTTAAAAAGCGGAAGAAATTCTTACAAGCTGTACAACTTTGCTTCCGCCGTTTGCCGACAGGTGGCGACAACGATAAGCAGCGGTCGCAAAGCCGGCCGGGGTGGCCGAGCGGTTCTAGGAGCTACAGTCTGGAACCGCGCGACCGCTACGGTCGCAGGTTCGAATCCTGTCTCGGGCATGGATGTGTGTGATGTCCTTAGGTTACTTAGGTTTAAGTAGTTCTAAGTTGTAGGGGACTGATGACCTTAGAAGTTAAGAGCCATTTGAACCATTTTCAGCGGTCGAAAGAAACAGATCGTAGACGTCAGGCAGTTATCTTGGACCTCGGTCAACATAACCTCATTCAAACATTAGTCGATTTGTATCTGCATCATGAAGTTGTTCTTGATTGAAAATGTCAGTTTACGTGCCTAATTCTCGTCATTTGCGGGAGGCGTTACTGTTTCCTTTCAATATGAAGAAAACAGCGGCTGAGTCTCATAGAACGCTCTCAAGTACGTATAGTAAGGACGCTATTAGTGAAAGAACGTGTCGTGAGTGGTTTCAACGCTACAAGAACGGTTGATTTTAACGTCACAGACCGGCATAGTGGTGGAAGACAGAATGTTTTCGAAGATGCAGAAATGGAGATATTGCAGAGTGAAGATTCGCGTCAAACTCGAGAAGATTTGGCACGATTAGTGGGAGTGACACAGCAAGCCATGTCAAAATGTCTCAAGGCTATGAGCATGATTCAGAAAGAAGGAACTTGTGTCCTGTGTGAGCTGAAACCAAGAGACGTTGAATGGCGTTTGTGTGCTTGTGAACAGTTGCTTCAGAGGCAAAAACGGAAGGGATTTCTGCATCGCATTTTGACCGGGGACGAAATCTGGGTTCGTTACGATAACCCTAAAAGCAAAAAATCATGGGGATATCCCGAGCATGCTTCCACGTCGACTGCCAAACCGAAAATTCACGCCTCCAAAATCATGCTCTGCATTTGGCGGGATCAGCTCGGCGTCGCTTACTATGCGGTGTTAAAACCAAGTGAAACAATCACAGGTGCTCGTTATCGAAAGCAATTAATGTGTTTGAGCAGAGCATTAAAAGACAAACGGCCGCAATACAGCGAGAGGCACGATAAAGTGATTTTGCAGCATGACAACACTTGACCCCACGTTGCAAAAGAGGTCACCCCACCCGCCATATTCTAGAGACATTGCTCCCTCTGACTATCACCTGTTTAGATCAATCGCGCATGGCCTGGCTGACCAAAACTTCCGATCTCATGAAGACGTCACGAATTGGATCGATTCGTGGATCGCTTCAAAAGATGAACAATTTTTTGATGTGGGATTCGTACACTGCCCGAAAGACGAAAGAAAGTTGTGGCCAGCGATTCTGGCAAACCATGTGGAAATACAAGTATTCTTGTAATTCTATACTCTGAAGCACTCCGTCTTCAGGCCACGAGCGGCCTACCGGGACCATCCGACGGCCGTGTCATCCTCAGATGAGGATGCAGATAGGAGGGGCGTGTGGTCAGCACACCGCTCTCCTGGTCGATATGATGGTATTCTTGACCGAAGCCGCTACTATTCGGTCGAGTAGCTCCACAGTTGGCATCACGAGGCTGAGTGCACCCCACAAAATGGCAACAGCGCATGGCCGCTGGATGGTCACCCATCCAAGTGCCGGCCACGCCCAACAGCGCTTAACTTCGGTGATCTCACGGGAACTGGTGTATCCACTGCGGCAAGGCCGTTGCCCCCATACTCTGAATAGGACTGTAAAAAGCAAGTAAGCAGGTTGGGGCCAGAAACAGTAACACCTTTTTTGCCGAGGGGAAACGAGCCCGACTTTGTACAACAGTTCTGAGAGTGACTTC
Organism: Schistocerca serialis cubense; assembly: GCF_023864345.2. NCBI lineage: Eukaryota > Metazoa > Arthropoda > Insecta > Orthoptera > Acrididae > Schistocerca > Schistocerca serialis. The sequence continues at coordinate 1,229,396,350 of NC_064638.1, read as the reverse complement.
AGTCCACTCACTCTGGTCACGCATCAGGAGCGAATGACTTGTGACCACTGGCTGCAGTGGATGACCGCCCGACCTCGCAGGAAATATCTAGTGCTGCAAGGAGTATACCTACAGTGCATCTGCTTATGCTATCTGTCTTTGCAGTATATGTATGAGTGTCTGGCGATCGATAGCTATGTGCATGATGCAAAAGGGACGATTTTGTATAGTGCAGGGTATGAGTTGTGTGTTATTCCATCGGCATTGTACGCGGTGATATATTGCCGGGTTGGAGATCGGTATCACGCTGTAATAGTCAAGCATCTGTCCTCAGGAGCAGAGAAGTGTAATTCAGCGTGAATCTTTCCATATTTGACGATATGTAGGACACTTTTGCAGGGTTTAAGTGTCAGTTCAGTATTGTGATCTGTACCAAACATCCGGCCGGTGTGGCCGAGCAGTTCTAGGCGCTTCAGTCCGGAACCGCGCGACCGCACGGTCGCAGGTTCTAATCCTGCCTCGGGCATGGATGTGTGTGATGTCCTTAGGTTAGTTAGGTTTAAGTAGTTCTAAGTTCTAGAGGACTGATGACCTCAGATGTTAAGTCCCATAGTGCTCAGAGCCATTTGAACCATTTTTTTGTACAAAACAACTTTGCCACTGAAAGACTCATCTGCCGAAAGAAAAATGCAGACAGTGCATCCACATCGGCGTCAGCAGTAATTTGGCAGGTAAATTCATTAAGAGCCAATCATAATGCTCCATTCATTCAGAAGACATCCTTTGTTGCCAGACATAGAAGCCTCTACATGGTGTTGGGAGCATTTGCGTTTTGGGGATGATTGCTGAAAACAGGACTTAACGATTTCCAGGAAGGATTACACGTGATGGATGGGCTGGCATGTTAGGACCATCAGGAGGAATGCATTCCGCATTATTCTGGGCTACTTTCGTAAACAGGTTCTGTTAGGACAAGAATTTCCATGCAGACAAGCTGAGACATCATGAAAGCTCCTACAAAAGTGACCATTAATTATTTCTTCGATACTTTACAATTTCTGAGAGCTAGACTTGGCTCTCATTTACATAGCCAAGTGATGTCAGTATAACACTGAGAACCTTTTAGTTGCACCTGCGATGGTGAGACACTATGCGAACATTTTGTGGTGATGTGTCAACCGTGCTGGGGAGGTAAACGCTTGCACGGCTAGATGCAGCTCGCATGTCCTATTAGGAATGCTAGGAATAATGCAACCTATGGTATTCTGGGAAGCATTGGAACAGATTTCTATAGTGCGACTTGTGACATCACCATAACATTGAGAACCTCTTAGCTGCATCTGTGAGCGAGAGCTGCTTTGCAAACATCTCTCTCGGATCTGGACTGGCTGGTATGCCTCAGCCATGGTGGTTGGGTGAATGCGTGCGCACTGCCCAGAGGGTGACTTGGCTCTTATTTACATAGACATGTGATGTTAGTATAACACTTGAAGAACTGTAACTGTGTACCTGAAAATAGACATGACTTTCATCTGTTGACTGTGGGCTGCGAAGCATCTGTGCAGTGTTGGCGGCGCTGGCATGTGTTAGTGTTGGAACAGTTTTCTGATATGTCATGGTTGACAATAGTTTGTAAATGTTTTTTATGTCCACTGAGTGTTTGTGCACAGCAATACTTTCGTCTGTTTATGCATTGCAGAGTCTTTTACATGCACTGTTTTGACAATTTACGAGTTGTTTGCATGTCTGTTGCATTATTTTGTGAGTATGTCTGTAGGATGTGATATGCATTATTTCAGTAATTTACGAGTTGTTTGCGTGTCTGTACATCAGCATACTGCGTTATTTCGACGGTTTATAATTAGTGAGCATGTCTTCAGAGCATTTTGTTCGTGTGCCTGTAGGCTGTGCAATGCTTTATTTCGATAGTTTACAATTGCAAGCGTGTTTGCAGAGTATTATACATGCATTAATTTGACAATTTACGAGTTGTTTTTGTGTCTGCACATCAGTGTACTGCTTTATTTTGGGGATATACACGTAGTTTGTAGGTCTGTATGCTGTGTAATGCATTATTTCGGTAATTTACAAGTAGTCTACATACCTGTCGGCTGTGTATTGTGACCCCAAGCATGTCAGAGAGAGTGTTTTGTATCAGTGTAATAAATAAACTATGTGAAATCCATCCCTAAATAAATTTTTCCTTCCTCTCTCCAGCAGCACAGCGCTGGCTGAGGCATTTTCCCACAATTTTCCCCCCAGCCCGCCATGGGATGAAAATGTCCTCTGGTTGCAGTACTGTGTACTAGGTCAGTTGGAGTCTGGACCTCATGGTGAACACACTGGGTGGAGCTACTGCCTCAAATTGTTTAAATAAAAACTGTCTGTAAAATAAAGGCTTACATCCACCCTATCCATTAGCCCAGCTCAGGCTCAATCCTTTTCCCACCAATTCCAAGGAAGAGGTGGCGGTCGGATGACTTAGGTTAGTGGAGGTAGCCCAAGTGACCTTTTTTCCACCAAAATTTGAAATTCCCCTGTGATGTCACTGCGACATTGCCATATGTACTGCCGCCACCTTCTATCCGCCATCTTGAATAAATTTGTCAACAGTGGAGAGTGGGGTGACATCCTTGTTGTTCCACTACTCACGCATGGGTCGTCAGCTGCAGGGGCCTGTCGTAGTGTTCAGTGCACTTTTTCTCTTCCCAGCTCTAAGTTCTGGTTACAGTTCGCCGCCTGTCCTTTTCTTTGCCAGTCTGACGTGTGGCCGGCCAACCCCACGACGTCTGAACGTGGTTTCACCTTGGTTTCCCCACATTTTGAAGACACTCACCACAGCACTTATCGAACACCCGACAAGTCGTGCAGTTTACGAAATGCTCGTGCCAAGACTCTGGGCCTTCACAATCTGTGCTCAGTGAGACTCAGACATCGCGCCTTCCCCATTCCGCCCTATGACAGCACGCTGACTGATATTACATGCACCGTGTGTGTGTCTGAGGGGCAGCCATTCCTCGCCAGATGACGGTGCTATCACCTAGACAGGTTTATATCGAAAGTAGGTCGGTGGTCATGATGTTCTCGCTGATCAGTGTAGCTGCAGGTAACTGAACCCTCTCTCATCCCTCCCCACTCAAGTATAAGTGTAGAGAACTTCTGTTGTTATGGTAGCTTCTAACGTCACTCTTGTTATGTCAGCCAAGCCTTACGTCACAGTTACACATTATGTTTTGAATAAAAAATTCTAAAATTTCAAATGATGCTGAAGGCCAATCTCGGGCAATATTCAATGCATGAAAATATAATCCGGGGAGAGCAGGTTGTGTTCCTACATAAATCGTGTTTACAGTACAGTAATGAACTAGGTTGGTATTGGGAGAGGACTTGAAACAGACAAGAATTAAGACAATAATGCAAAAACAAAAACTAAACAAGATGTATCTTGTATACGAAAAGAATTGCATTTGATTAGTAACTTACGAATCTGCAAAGTTACCGATGCATTTTGTCGATGTTTTAATTAATTAACATTAAGTTACCGGTATCAAGGTATTCTGACATCGTACTTCGACTGATTATTTTAGTGCACCAAAAACCTTTTTAAAGAAAGTGTCAAAAACAAGTAGAACAGTGTTCTCGTATCAGTTATGGTGATATCAGGCTTGGAATTTACACCCCACAAAATCTATTACGTCCATTTCAAGGAATTTTATATTTTAGGCAAAAGTGACTTACGTTACTCTAGGAAAAATATTTATGTTAGGAGAATTTAGGCAATGATGAACAAAGACCCGTCAGAAGCATTCGATTATACGTCGAGAGCTTACAGCCGATCTTACCTTGACAGAATGAGCGGGGAACTTTAGGGTATTATGTCATACCTTGTATAGTATAGATGTATTGGGGGATATGAGGTGGCGAAGGTGGGCTGTGAATCGTACTTGGGTAGCCGGTTCGACTTGTCCGCAAAACGAAAACGTGCCATGTTCGGATTCCACTTCGACTCACAGTTTAAGTGTCACAGGAAGTTTCAGGAACATTTAGGTTTAACCTCTAGTCGACAACACGGTCGTGACAGACGAGACGTATCGGAACTTTATCTCAATTCAGTGCAATGGCCAGACATCCGGCAAATAGAACAAGTCGTGGAGATTTATCTTTCCCTCAGTAAAACAGGTGCAGGGCAATGAAATTTCTTGTCGTTCCCAATAATCGTAAATACCGCCGTAAACCTCAACGAGGCAAGACGAACGTTGCAACAGATTAAATTATCAACATGATACTCGCTGCGACGCTAGACAGTTACGACCGCGGTCGTCTTCCACGCTGTAAGAAACAGTCTTCTTATTGCTGGTTCTTGCATTTTCCTGCTTGATATAATACACATGTGGCTTTGCCGATCTCCACTATAACTAAATTAACATTTCACAAAACGTAAACAGGTTAAACGGCGAAACATTACATGGTAAGTATAAACAACCTCAACAAAATCCGGTTTCACTGCCATTTATGAAACGGGAGATAATGCATATGCAACAAATTTACGCTGCCCCTTTTGCAGGAATAAACTTTCATGGCAGTGGATCTTAAATACGAGAACAACGTCGCTTGAATAAAATGTGTAGCATTGTGATAATTTCGAACACTCCGGTTTTTATCTCTACTTACTTTTGTTGCCATCTAGTAACGTTAGTTTTCACGATAAAGTTTCGCTCCGCAGAGAAGTGCCCGCTGATGTGGAGGATTAAAACCATGTATGGGACCGGGACTTTAACCGAGGAATACTCTTTTCGTTTCAGCTGTCCGAATCAACATAGTAATGTCCACCATACAGAGTCACTCTAGAAGCTTCTGCGACTACGAAACTCAACTCCGTGCATATCCGCGTCTCGTATCTTTTCTTCTATGTTAGGTTGCATCGAGCAGTACATTATGCTACGAAGCATGTGTAAAAAAGGCGCTGCCTTTCTGCGTTTGATGGTAGTTAGCCTTCAAGGATTTTTTCAGCAGGGTGAACATTTGCTTTTCGGCCAGACTATCTTTCCGTGAAATTCTTTACATATGGCGATATATCTACATTAAAATGGCTTAGCCCATTCATGGACGAGCTCTTTATTGTCAAAGTTTTAACTCTTAACAGCAGTACTAGTAAGAAACGATGTCCCACTTTTCTCCAGTGGGTGTCGAAATGAAGATCTAATTCATTGCAAAATGGCTCTGAGCACTATGGGACTTAACTTCCGAGGTCATCAGTCCCATAGAACTTAGAACTACTTAAACAAACTAACCTAAGGACTTCACACACATCCATGTCCGAGGCAGGATTCGAACCTGCGACCGTAGCGGTCGCGCGGTTCCAGAAATGGCTCTGAGCACTGTGCGACTTAACTTCTGAGGTTATCAGTCGCCTAGAACTTAGAACTAATTAAACCTAACTAATCTAAGGACATCACACACATCCATGCCCGAGACAGGATTCGAACCTGCGACCGTAGCGACCGCTCGGTTCCAGACTGTAGCGCCTAGAACCGCTCGGCCACTCCGGCCAGCCGCGGTTCCAGACTCAGGCGCCTAGAACCGCTCGGCCACTCCGGCCAGCCGCGGTTCCAGATTCAGGCGCCTAGAACCGCTCGGCCACTTCGGTCGGCTAGTTCATTGCCTTCAAGATAATTAAGTTTATGATACGTTCTCTGCGCAACAACAATTCTTGTTTTTATCTCTTCATACTGATCTTTTTTCTTCTGATAACCAGGGTTCAAGGTATTTCGTGTTGGTTAACCTCTCAAGTAGGTTCTCATTAAGTTGATCACTCACCAGCAGCCCTCCCAGTTGCACTTGCGCGAAAAACTCTTTCCCCACATTTCCAATGTTTGCATAGCTCAGCCGGTGGAGCACTTCCCCGCGAAAGGTAAGATTTCCGGGTAGAAGTCACGGTCTGGTAGACAATTTCGGTCTACCAGGCAGTTTCACATCAGCGTATACCCCGTCGAAGAGTGAAGATTTATTCTGGAAAGTCTACTAGGTTGTCAGCAGGTATTTCGGTGTCGTCTAAATAGCGGATATTATTTAAGAATTTGCCATTCTATCTACACCTACATCATTACTCTGCAAGTCATATTTAAGTGCCTGGCAGAGGGTTCATCGAACCACCTTCACAATTCTCTGTCATTCCAATCTCGTATAGTGCGCAGAAAGTACAAACACCTATATCTTTCCTTCGAGCTCTGATAACAAACACCTATATCTTTCAGTACGAGCTCTGATTTCCCTTATTTTATCGTGGTGATCGTTTCTCCCTATGTAGGTCGGTGTCAACAAAATATTTTCGCATTCGGAGGAGAAAGTTGGTGATTGGAATTTCGTGAGAAGATTCCGTCGCAACGAAAAACGCCTTTCTTTTAATGACGTCCATCCCAAATACTGTATCATTTCAGTGACACTCTCTCCCATATTTCGCGATAATACAAAGCGTGCTGCCATTCTCTGAACTTTTTCGATGTACTCCGTCAGTCCTGTCTGGTAAGGATCCCACACCGCGCAGCAGTATTCTAAAAGAGGATGGACAAGCGTCATGTAGGCAGTCTCCTTAGTAGATCTGTTACATTTTCCAACTGTCCTGCCAATAAAACACAGTCTTTGGTTAGCCTTCCACACAACATTTTCTATACGTTCCGTCCAGTTTAAGTTGTTCGTAATTGTAATTCCTAGGTATTTAGTTGAATTTACGGCCTTTTGATTAACTGATTTATCGTGTAACCGAAGTTTAACGAATTCCTTTCAGCATTCAAGGGGATGACCTCATACTTTTCGTTATTTAGTGTCAACTGCCAGTTTTCGCACCATTCAGAAATCTTTTCTGTTTTGCAATTGGTTTTGATCTTCTTATGACTTCATTTGTCACTAAACGACAGCATCATCTGCAAGCAATCTAATACGGCACCTCAAATTGTTTCCCAAATCGTTTATATAGATAAGGAACAGCAAAGGGCCTATAACACTACCTTCTGGAACGCCAGAAATCACTTCTGTTTTACTCGATGACTTTCCATTAGCTACTACGAACTGTGACCTCTCTGACAGGAAATCACAAATCTAGTCAAATAACTGATACGATATTCCGTAAGCACGCAATTTCACTACAACCCGTAGTGTCAAAGTCGTCCGGAAATACAGAAATAAGGAATCGACCTGAAATCGCTTGTCATTAGCACTCAACGCTTCATGCGAACAAAGAGCTAGTTGTGTGTCAATAGACCGTTTTCTTCGAGGTGATTCATAATGTTCGAACACAATATATGTTCCAAAATCCTGCTGCATATCGACGTTAGTGATAGGGGCCTGTAATTACGTGGATTACTCCTACTAACTTTCTTGAATATTGGTGTGGCCTGTGCAACTTTCCAGTCTTTGGGTACGTATCTTTCGTTGAGCGAACGGTTGTATATGATTGTTAAGTATAGAGCTAATGCATCAGCATACTCCGAAAAGAAAGTAATTGGTATACAGTCTGGACCAGTAAGTCTTGCTTGTATTAAGCTATTTAAGTTGCTTCACTGCTCTGAGGGTATTTACAGGGTGTTTCAAAAATGACCGGTATATTTGAAATGGCAATAAAAACTAAACGAGCAGCGATAGAAATACACCGTTTGTTGCAATATGCTTGGGACAACAGTACATTTTCAGGCGGACAAACTTTCGAAATTACAGTAGTTACAATTTTCAACAACAGATGGCGCTGCAAGTGATGTGAAAGATATAGAAGACAACGCAGTCTGTGGGTGCGCCATTCTGTACGTCGTCTTTCTGCTGTAAGCGTGTGCTGTTCACAACGTGCAAGTGTGCTGTGGACAACATGGATTATTCCTTAGAACAGAGGATTTTTCTGGTGTTGGAATTCCACCGCCTAGAAGTTGCAACAAGACGAAGTTTTCAACGGAGGTTTAATGTAACCAAAGGACCGAAAAGCGATACAATAATGGATCTGTTTGAAAAATTTCAACGGACTGGGAACGTGACGGATGAACGTGCTGGAAAGGTAGGGCGACCGCGTACGGCAACCACAGAGGGCAACGCGCAGCTAGTGCAGCAGGTGATCCAACAGCGGCCTCGGGTTTCCGTTCGCCATGTTGCAGCTGCGGTCCAAATGACGCCAACGTCCACGTATCGTCTCATGCGCCAGAGTTTACACCTCTATCCATACAAAATTCAAACGTGGCAACCCCTCAGCGCCGCTACCATTGCTGCACGAGAGACATTCGCTAACAATATAGTGCACAGGATTGATGACGGCGATATGCATGTGGGCAGCATTTGGTTTACTGACGAAGCTTATTTTTACCTGGACGGCTTCGTCAATAAACAGAACTGGCGCATATGGGGAACCGAAAAGCCCCATGTTGCAGTCCCATCGTCCCTGCATCCTCAAAAAGTACTGGTCTGGGCCGCCATTTCTTCCAAAGGAATCACTGGCCCATTTTTCAGATCCGAAACGATTACTGCATCTCGCTATCTGGACATTCTTCGTGAATTTATGGCGGTACAAACTGCCTTAGAGGACACTGCGAACACCTCGTGGTTTATGCAAGATGGTGCCCGGCCACATCGCATGGCCGACGTCTTTAATTTCCTGAATGAATATTTCGATGATCGTGTGATTGCTTTGGGCTATCCGAAACATACAGGAGGCGGCGTGGATTGGCCTCCCTATTCGCCAGATATGAAACCCTGTGACTTCTTTTTGTGGGGACACGTGAAAGACCAGGTGTACCGCCAGAATCCAGAAACAATTGAACAGCTGAAGCAGTACATCTCATCTGCATGTGAAGCCATTCCGCCAGACACGTTGTCAAAGGTTTCGGGTAATTTCATTCAGAGACTACGCCATATTATTGCTACGCATGGTGGATATGTGGAAAATATCATACTATAGAGTTTCCCAGACCGCAGCGCCATCTGTTGTTGACAATTGTAACTACTGTAATTTCGAAAGTTTGTCTGCCTGAAAATGTACTGTTGTCCCAAGCATATTGCAACAAACGGTGTATTTCTATCGCTGCTCGTTTAGTTTGTATTGCCGTTTCTAATATACCGGTCATTTTTGAAACACCCTGTACTTCTACGCTACTCATGTTGGCAGCTGTTCTTGATTTGAAGTTTGGAGTATTTACTTCGTCTTCTTTTGCGAAGGCATTTCTGAAGACTGTTGTTTAGTAATTTTGCTTTGGCAGTACTGTCTTCGATAGTATCTCCATTGCTATTTGCGCAGAGACGATATTGATTGTTTCTTGCTGCTAACATACTTCACATATGAGCAGGGTCTCTTTGGATTTTCTGTCTCGTTGATATCTCTCGACGTATTTACAATAATTCTGCGATCAGCCCTGAAGACGACGTGATACAGGCCGGCGTAAAGGCATCTTTAGCCACATAGCGTCATTTGGATGTGGTTTGGAGTGGTATGGAGTCCACCACTCTCCCGGCAGCAAATTCCCAGTCAAGTAGCTCCAAAATTCCAGAATGAAACTTTCATTCTGCAGTGGAGTGTGCACCGATAGGAAACTTCCTGGCGTATCATAACTTTGTGCCGGCCGAGACTCAAACTCGGTGCCTTTTGCCTTTCGCGGTCAAGTGCTCTACAGGTGAGCTACCCAAGTCCTCACAGCTTTACTTCCACCAGTACCTAGTCTCCTACTTTCCAAACTTCATCGAAGTTCTCCTACTAACCTAGCGGGACTAGCACTTCTGGAAGAAAGTAAATTGCAGAGAAATAGCTCAGCCATAGTCTGGAGATTGTTTATTTTTCCCTCCGCATAAGTGCTAGTCCTGGCAGGTTCGCAGCAGAACTTCCGTGAGATTTGGAAGGTAGGAGACGTACAGGCGGAAGTAAAGCTGTGAGAAGGGGTCGTGAGTCATGCTTCGATTGATCAGTCGGTAGAGCCCTTGCGCAAGAAAGGTAAAGGTCTCGGATTCGAATCTCGGAGTGGCAAAGAGTTTTGATCCGCCAGGAAGTTTCAGCTTCCCGATTGTCCTCACGAGCCTTACAGGGGGAGTCCTCAGAAACGGCCAGTGGATTCGGCTCATATTATTTGGCGGGTCTGTTGAGTACAACCTAAAATGAAAGACACTAAGATATTACTTCCACTAAAATTCATGACACACAATCGACTCAGAATTGACCGTATCGACAGGGTTTCGAAAACTGAACATTCATAATTATATGGAGTCGACATACGCATATTTTCCTAGAATTCGAGGAAAGCAACTTTCTCGATTGCTGCTCGTTATAATGTTACATGTCCCTCAACACCAAAATGTTTGTACATGTACTGAAAGTAAATATCCTACGTTGAAGCAACTATTATATAATTTCATAAGAGCAAAATTGTTTCAAATGGCTCTGAGCATTATGGGACTTAACATCTGAGGTCATCAGTCCCCTAGAACGTAGTACTACTTAAACCTAACTAACCTAAGGACCTCGCACACATCCATGCCCGAGGCGGGATTCGAACCTGCGACCGTAGCAGTCGCGCGGTTCCGAACTGAAGCGCTTAGGACAGCTCGGCCTCCGCGGCCAGCTCATAAGGGCAGAAACGTTGTATTAGCAAATGAATGTTACGTATCTTGCTATGGATGTCTCGTTTCTATGGTGTCGTTTCGTGTTTATGCTCTCCAATTAATAGGTCCAAGGTTTTTCAGGAAAAGTCGATTGAATATTACTGCTTTTCGGCATCATCAGTATTTATTCATAAATTCTTTACAGTTTCAACAACGCCATTTGATAAGTAAATGCAATGTGCAACATTTCAACACAAGACAAAGTACTTGATAGTTACAATGACCAATCACAACAACTGAAACTATTACGTCGCGTTTGGCGAGTAAAATTTCTAAAAGTGTTACTTACGTACCTTCCAGATTCTTATAAAAGAGGACGTCGTTTCAATGAATTATTTATGACTGTCTTAGACCAAAATTACTTTTCACGTATAGTTGTTTTTATATAGAATTACGCACCTAATCATTTATAATGAAAGTCACAAAACGCCACTGGTAAACTGCCCATGGCTTATGGCTACGGAACGGAGAAACTGAGTTCGATTCCCAGCTGCATTCTGCAGTGACTTTTTATCTGTATCTTTTCCGTTTCGAAACTGGTAACCGTACAAGGTTTAGTAAAGTAAGTAAAGCAATAGGTAATAATAACAAATGAGGCAAATAAATTTCTCGAACAACTTGAATTAGCAAAGAATTAAAACTTTAATCCTGGTCGATTTGGAAGGACTTTGTTACATGTCTTCAGTTTCCTTCGAACAACTAAATGTACAACACTTGTCTGTAAACACTCGAAGTGAACATACACGCGGCACGAAAAAAAAAAAAAAAAAAAAAACATTCCTTCCGAAGATACTGAGGAAAACAAACTTCATTTACATTTAAAAGTATTTCTATTTCGGGGATTAATTTTTATGCTTGCCACAGCACATGTAGGTTAATAGTGAATTATGCCCCTGAATCGTTGCTGTATATTCTCCGTTCGGCAATTCCCACTGGGCATCCATATGCAGGCTGTTATTTCGAAGCCACGGAATAAAGCTTTTAACTTGGCGATAAAAATAAAAATCACCTGGCTGGCAGACAGGTGTTCAGTTTGGAGACATTACTTCTAACGCGCATATCGGTGGACCCTCGTCATCTATAAACATGCTATCATAAATGACGGTGTTAGTTTGTCCGTACCAGGGAATCCAATATCAGACAAAAGTTGTTATGTGCTGAAGCGATGTTTCGTTAATTGAATTCTTCAAAATCGCGGATTGTGGGCAAGAGAAGTAAATATTTTTTAACGAGTTGGTCGAACTATTCTCCTCTTTTATGCCCCGAGGACCAAATTAATCTGTTTCTCAAAAACAAGGGAAAACTTTAGGCAACATTTTTCCATAACGTTGACGCTGTGGTGGAATATTGTGCCGTGTACGAATGCATTATTTTACGTACACTGCCAAGTGCGACAAGGGTTAGTTTTTCTCCCTTACGTGATAACGTTCACCGTATGCTCGTTTTTGTAGAAATCTTACTCGGAATTGTTTTCGTACAATGAGACTTAAAATTTTAATTCTTTGCCAATGCCAGTCGTTCGAGAAATTTATTTGCCAACTTTGCTGTTACTCCTTATTTATTTATTTACTTTATTAAGCCTCCTGTTCTTAACAATTTCGTTGCGGGATAAGATAAAAAAACTGCTTTCGTTTAATAGTGCACAGATTATGGGTACTTAAGCGGAAGTTGAAAATTTTTTTTTTGTAGGTTTCTAAGAAAATATGTGTTTGAGGACTCTATAAATGTTGATAAAAAAGTGTTCGATTTATTATCTATCGATGTTGGTAATTATGTCGACAGGGCCTCATGAACTTTCGAGGTGGCGTGTTGAGCCAAATGATCTTCAAGTTTTCCATTTTAGTCCGTAGACAAGCGATTTCCCAAACTTGAGTCGAATGTCCGCCTCTGAGTCATTCTCCTTGTTAGTATACCCTGCCCCAGTTATTCGACCAAAGGAAAATCCCTGACAGCAGCGATAACTGAACCCTGGACTTCCACAATGAAGGCAGACATAGATTAAAGAATGTGGGAGAAATATGCATATTTCTCTGAAACTTTTTACTATTCTTATGTCGTCTGGAATATGGCCCGAACCTTGATTTGGGCTTTTTGTGCTAGTATAGGCCTAGTTACTTGGTCAGACAGTGACTGTGTTGTAACTGTTCAGCTCGTCGGTCTTTTCATGAATCAAAGATCATTTGCGATCAATCTCTCCATCCGAAATCGAATTTTTTAGGTGAATACGGCTTTGTTCGTCATAACCTAAATTCCAGGAAATAAATGTTGATTCTGATGTGTCTTAACAGAGTCATTAGGCCCTTACATAAGTCTTCTTGACATTGCCTGTCCCGTCTATATAGATCTTTTTGCTTCTATTTACTGTAACAGCGTTCTTCCGTAATTTAAATTATGGCATTCGATGACTATTCGAAATTATACCTAGCCTTACTAACACGCTTTGGAAGTTAGAATCAGCTCTCATTTTTAGTGACGGAAGTTGTGAGGCGGCCAGCTTCCATAAACGATGCCTCCTAATCCTTATATGAGAACACTTCTAATGGTAATTTGGAAAACACATGTGGAGCAGTAGATTATTTATCTAATATTGAGTTCAAAATACCTCTGTTGTGATAACTTGTTTTACTTAAAAGACTGTGTCATAATTACTGTTGAGACGTGGCTGGCTCATGCTATGCGCCGGATTAAACCTTCGTTGCAATTCGGTGTTTAGTCTCCTGCGGTTATCGCGAATATGCTTTTATCCTCTCCTTCCGCAGGTGGCAGCAGTGGTGTGTATCGATACTCGCACCTTGGACTATCTTTGACCTGGCGCTTACAGTTTCCGGCAGGGCGGTGTGCGACCAGTCGGTCGATTGGCGTGCAGCAGCCAGGAATTCTCGGCGGGGCGTAGTTTGGCGGGGCCCACTGGCAGTCTCTACGCCAGGCTGTTCCAGCTTCGTTGTGAGCCGTGGAGCGCTCCCTGCTCCATGGAGGTGTGTCGCTCGCTCTGACCATTCAAGTGGGCCGGCACGCCCGCACGTGGCACGGCTGGCTGAGGCAGGCGACAAGGCAAGCGTTTTGGTGGGCCAGTTGCGTCTTACAAGATCGACAACCTCATACTCTTAGCTGCTAAGATGTGGTGACATGCTACACCAGGAAATACCAAGTTCAGGAAACAAATAAGAAGCAACTGTTTTACAAGAAATTGCATACTAAATTTATTGGGCCTCTGTAGCTTGACACTTTCTTTTCATTACAAGATCGGAAATATCAGGCGTCAAAGTGTTCGCAGCGGAGATGGCATTCATTGTTGCATCCTGGAGAAACGATCGTTCCTTACAACGGATTTCTTCCCCTTTCATTTCGAGAAAAAGGGATATTTCCTCATGAATGGCAAAGAAAACATCAACAACTTTTCCCCAACTCAGCCAACAAACTGTACTGTGGTAAGGTATATCCCCATACTCCGCTTCCATATCTTTCAGGAATCCTTTGAATTGGCGATGATTCATACCGTGACGCCGCACAAAATTCACTCACTTCACGACATCTTTCATTACGCCACCTAGCTCTACTGTTTCAGCACACTGTGCCTCTTGGTGAATAAAACAATGAAGAGTCAAAATGTCTTTCCCGAATTCGTCCCTGAGTTTATTTTTCAAACTAGAAGCAAAACCTTGGTGACGCCCTATCATTTGTGGTGCACCGTCTGTCGATACAGAATGGAGCTTATCCACTGACTCACAGACAGCTTCAAAAATGTCACGTCCTGTTGCGGACGTCTCCTGGTATGTCGTTCTTAAGCCTGGCTACCAGTTCTCTGCGTGCAATGCCTTCTACCTGATAGTAGTGCGATGCGTGAAGACATGTATAATGTTGTTGCATATTGTACCTCTTCGCAGAATTAAATACTTTATGATATACAAGACACTGCGGACGACCATCCCTCTCAATGAATAGAGAGGTATCCTCCAATAGAGGTACAGGGCTCCGGTGGCTAGGCATAGCTGTCATTGAATACGGATTATTGCGTCAGTTGCGGCTGCATGCGGCCAGGGGGCAGTGAGTTCGTTTTCCCCCTCCACGCTGGCTCCGAGCTGACACAGTGAGCGCTCCGGAGCGCTCCGGCTCCCTGGGGCTCGGTTGGAACAGCCTGCTCTATGCGGTGTCGGAGAGTGTGGCGCTGTTCCCATTGGTACGAGGTCCATGGCTCACCGACCCTGGACACGAAAGGTCAGTTTTGATTTAACTTACCAGCAAGTCAAGACTGTTCGCATTGTGTCGTTTGGAGTTCGTTGTCGCCTTGTTGAGATATTTCCGTGAGCAACAACGTTGTTTTCAAGTTGGAAAATTCTAGGCACCCTCCGCTGGAGTTTCACTGTATTTGGTTATTTGGATTGAAGTGCACCAGCGGAATCTTCTGCCTTGTGGCCGTTAATGTCCCGGTTGCCTGCCCTGGCCGTTGACGTAAATTTCAAGCAGTGTAGTTTCCTCATCGTCTTGTTGCTGTCCAGCACAGTGTGTGGTTTGGCAGCTCAGTGTATGATTGGTTGTTGGCACCAATATCTTCTCCGTTGTTTCTTTGAACTCCCTGTTGTGCCCTGGTCGGGTGAAGTGGAAGTTATCTTGTCAGTGGGTCCGCTGACTGTCGGCCGGTTGGGTTGTCGTTGGATTGTGAATGGTTGGCCCGACTGCCCGTCTGACCCAAGCGAGCATTAGTGTTCGAATTACGGGCCGACCGTCGAACATCTGGGCGCTCTTGTGTGTACTGCCTAATGTTTTTAAAATTTGTTCAAAAAAATGGTTCAAATGGCTCTGAGACTATGGGACTTAACTTCTGAGATCATCAGTCCTCTAGAACTTAGAACTACTTAAACCTAACTAACCTAAGGACATCACACACAACCATGCCCGAGGCAGGATTCGAACCTGCGACCGTAGCGGTCGCGTGGTTCCAGACTGTAGCGCCTAGAACCGCACGGCCACTCCGGCCGGCTTAAATTTGTTCTTGTTGTTGGTACTTGTATGGCTTATAGCCAGTTTTGTGTTTTAAATTAGAGATGTTTTACTCTTAAGGCCTTCAGCCTAATTTAAAGTACTGTTTCACGTAAGCCCTTTGGAATTTTAAAGAAAAATTTTTGAATTTTTTAAGTCCTTGGCTTTCAGCCGTTTGATTTTAACTTGTTTACTTCAGCCTAACTAAAAAACTGTTTCAAGATAAGGCTTGCCTTTTAAATTCCTGATTATGCTTGCGTTTTAGGCTATTGGCCTTCAGTCATTTTTAAATTAAAGTGGCTTTCAGCTGGTAATTAAGTCCCAAAGATTAAATCTGTGTGTTTAAAAAAATTATTTGGGCTCTAGAAATGTTTGATCAAATAATAAAGTTATGTGTTCGAGTGTAACTGATAGACCCTTATTTTGGCCCCTTTCCACAATTTATTCTATCTCTACTGTCCCGCCGGTTTAGCAGGGCGTCTCAACTATTAATTATTTAATCGATAACTCCACTGTGCAACACATTTAAACGACCATTTTTCGAAACTCCGTAACTGTCTCTCTCTCATTGCTACGCATAAGTATGAAATTTCGCTCACAGCTGCCTACAACATTCCTCTGTAACGGCGCAATAGCGTGGCGCCCTGAGAAAGTAAAGTGTAGACACATGCCAGAAAAAGGCCACAGCTCAAAAGCTCATGTGAGCTGTAAGGTGGATTAATGAGTTCACATTGGCACCAAATACCACGACACTTCAGTCCCAATAACCACGGCGGATGTGTCACACGAGGGGAAGGCCGTTACATCCCCTTTCACCCACATTTCACCTCTTTTGACGCTTCTGCGAAGGAGGTAATCACGGCGACGGCCAGCCTTAAAATCACGCATTTTCGGCCGACGTAAATATTTCAGACAAAACGACGCTCCGAACCGATAAGAAAAGGTCTTAAGCATGCGGGCTTTCAAAAATAACAAGTGATGTGATGGTGTGATGTGGTGGCCCTCAATTACGTACCATCAGACTCAAAGTTGAAATATTAAAAGTTTTGGCTGGTTTCGTTGTCTAGGGGCTGGAATAAGTAGTTACCGCATTACAAGGCAAATACGGCTGAGTCTACAGTATACAGTATGAATATAGACATGAATCAAATAGTCGAAGGTTCCTATCATTCGACAATCGCCAACGTAACGTAGAAAAGTAACCTCTGGCGTGCCACAGGGGAGTGTTATGGGACCACTGCTTTTCACAGTATATACACTCCTGGAAATGGAAAAAAGAACACATTGACACCGGTGTGTCAGACCCACCATACTTGCTCCAGACACTGCGAGAGGGCTGTACAAGCAATGATCACACGCACGGCACAGCGGACACACCAGGAACCGCGGTGTTGGCCGTCGAATGGCGCTAGCTGCGCAGCATTTGTGCACGGCCGCCGTCAGTGTCAGCCAGTTTGCCGTGGCATACGGAGCTCCATCGCAGTCTTTAACACTGGTAGCATGCCGCGACAGCGTGGACGTGAACCGTATGTGCAGTTGACGGACTTTGAGCGAGGGCGTATAGTGGGCATGCGGGAGGCCGGGTGGACGTACCGCCGAATTGCTCAACACGTGGGGCGTGAGGTCTCCACAGTACATCGATGTTGTCGCCAGTGGTCGGCGGAAGGTGCACGTGCCCGTCGACCTGGGACCGGACCGCAGCGACGCACGGATGCACGCCAAGACCGTAGGATCCTACGCAGTGCAGTAGGGGACCGCACCGCCACTTCCCAGCAAATTAGGGACACTGTTGCTCCTGGGGTATCGGCGAGGACCATTCGCAACCGTCTCCATGAAGCTGGGCTACGGTCCCGCACACCGTTAGGCCGTCTTCCGCTCACGCCCCAACATCGTGCAGCCCGCCTCCAGTGGTGTCGCGACAGGCGTGAATGGAGGGACGAATGGAGACGTGTCGTCTTCAGCGATGAGAGTCGCTTCTGCCTTGGTGCCAATGATGGTCGTATGCGTGTTTGGCGCCGTGCAGGTGAGCGCCACAATCAGGACTGCAACGACCGAGGCACACAGGGCCAACACCCGGCATCATGGTGTGAGAAGCGATCTCCTACACTGGCCGTACACACTGGTGATCGTCGAGGGGACACTGAATAGTGCACGGTACATCCAAACCGTCATCGAACCCATCGTTCCACCATTCCTAGACCGGCAAGGGAACTTGCTGTTCCAACAGGACAATGCACGTCCGCATGTATCCCGTGCCACCCAACGTGCTCTAGAATGTGTAAGTCAACTACCCTGGCCAGCAAGATCTCCGGATCTGTCCCCCATTGAGCATGTTTGGGACTGGATGAAGCGTCGTCTCACGCGGTCTGCACGTCCAGCACGAACGCTGGTCCAACTGAGGCGCCAGGTGGAAATGGCATGGCAAGCCGTTCCACAGGACTACATCCAGCATCTCTACGATCGTCTCCATGGGAGAATAGCAGCCTGCATTGCTGCGAAAGGTGGATATACACTGTACTAGTGCCGACATTGTGCATGCTCTGTTGCCTGTGTCTATGTGCCTGTGGTTCTGTCAGTGTGATCATGTGATGTATCTGACCCCAGGAATGTGTCAATAAAGTTTCCCCTTCCTGGGACAATGAATTCACGGTGTTCTTATTTCAATTTCCAGGAGTGTATAAATGACGTAGTAGATAGTGTCGGAAGTTCCATGCGGCTTTTCGCGGATAATGCTGTAGTACACAGAGAAGTTGCAGCATTAGAAAATTGTAGCGAAATGCAGGAAGATCTGCAGCGGATAGGCACTTGGTGCAGGGAGTGGCAACTGACCCTTAACATAGACAAATGTAATGTATTGCGAATACATAGAAAGAAGGATCCTTTACTGTATGATTATATGATAGCGGAACAAACACTGGTAGCAGTTACTTCTGTAAAATATCTGGGAGTATGCGTGCGGAACGATTTGAAATGGAATGATCATATAAAATTAATTGTTGGTAAGGCGGGTACCAGGTTGAGATTCATTGGGAGAGTCTTTAGAAAATGTAGTCCATCAACAAAGGAGGTGGCTTACAAAACACTCGTTCGACCTATACTTGAGTATTGCTCATCAGTGTGGGATCCGTACCAGATCGGGTTGACGGAAGAGATAGAGAAAATCCAAAGAAGGGCGGCGCGTTTCGTCACAGGGTTATTTGGTAACCGTGATAGCGTTACGGAGATGTTTAACAAACTCAAGTGGCAGACTCTGCAAGAGAGGCGCTCTGCATCGCGGTGTAGCTTGCTGTCCAGTTTTCGAGAGGGTGCGTTTCTGGATGAGGTATCGAATATATTGCTTCCCCCTACTTATACCTCCCGAGGAGATCACGAATATAAAATTAGAGAGATTAGAGCGCGCACGGAGGCTTTCAGACAGTCGTTCTTCCCGCGAACCATACGCGACTGGAACAGGAAAGGGAGGTAATGACAGTGGCACGTAAAGTGCCCTCCGCCACACACCGTTGGGTGGCTTGCGGAGTATAAATGTAGATGTAGAAATTTATAAACAAAAGATCTCAATAAATAAAATCTGCAGGTACTATCTTAGTGACTTTAAATGATGAGTATGATAGTAGAAGTACTTTTGAGAATGTGGTATATTCCTGCAAAACACTTATTGGTGTCGATGGTCCAGCAATTAAATAAAGTATAAGTTGAATAACAGGGAAACAATAGATTCCTACTGCACGTAATTAGTTATGAACGACAACAAAGCTCGCGAGATATTCACTTCTAAACGCATACTGCGTCTTCACTGTAGGAACCTCGGAAATCTCACAAGTTCACAAGTCCGCACTCCGAAGTATTTCTAGCCCTCGCGACCGCGCGCAAGCCACTCCACACTCCAAGTCTCTCTTGCCACTGTGCATCCCTCGCGCCATACTGTTCCAGAATCATCAATGTCCTCTCTCGTCTTCTTCCACCACTTCCATCCAGTCTCCCCGTTCACGAGCGCCGTGATTGGCTAGAGCACTCCCACGAAGTCTTCAAGCCAACGCACATTCACAAACATAAGGAAACACATTCGAAGTACTGGATTTACATTTAAATAACTTGAAATTAAATAAATATTCCACCGGCAGGACCATAAAAATGCTCTAACATACATTATTAAATACATAAACAAATTAAATAAACATGTCAAAGGAATGGCAAGCAAAAGTACGCCAGTAGCCTAATGTCTCTGTGCTTTCTAAAACACAGTAAATATTTGTCCAATTTCTTCATGAATAGTGTATATCGGATGTAAACAAAGACGTAGATGAATAAATATATTTGTAAGCATGCTGCTACCGTTTTTTCGTGTAACTGTGGAGTACTTATGGCCTGACGCGATCAATAGTAATCGGCCACTTTGAACTCCAACAACTCACGTATTATTCAAGTTGCATTCCTGTAATTCATACCAATTTAGGTGTACACTAATACCTTTCTAGAGACATGGCCATCGACGCAATCAGATGAACCGTTTAGATTTTGGAAATTCGTTGCTGGGTGTTACTTGTATAATTTACAGTCCGATACTAAACTTTAAACTAATAAAGATAATGAAAATCTGATTACACCATCAGAATCGTCGTGCAAATAATGGCAATGTACATGTTTCTTTTTGAGGCATCATGATTCGTCTGGCTCCTATTAATTTCTATACGAACTGTGAAATGTCTGCCATTAAGGTTTCACAAAGTCCGCCATCTTTGGCACTCCCGGCGTGTCTCCTTCATCGACACAACGTCACCATGGAATTCCGAGCCACGTGGCTGGACCATGCACAGGGGCTACCCCTCAGGCTCAGCTAACTTTCGACACCACGTGGTTGTTGCCGGGCCACGACCCGCCGAGAGACCCCCGCGCGGCCCAGCCAACTCCAAACTTAGAATATTTCCAGGGCGCCACAACTCGCCCGCTACCTCACAAGCAATGGTATAAAGAGCGTCTACGAAACCATCCCTTCTCTTGGGCGGCTGATTCCCACGCCGTCGAAAACGACATTTCGCTGAGCAGTGAGCAACAAGGCGACGTTCTTGACAATATTTGACACTGCTGATGCCTCCTGGACGCATGGATCAGCAACCCCACTGAACCTGATCACACCCTTTGGAGTGCAGTTCGACCGCAGTTTTTGCTGTGGTTACAGGGTGGAATCACAAAATGCGAATGTCATCTGAAACAGCTGAAACCTCCCCTTAGAAAAATTTATGAATAATTGTGCTGATAAACCCCTTACGTTATTTGATTTTCAAACAGCTGAGCTAAACTGAACGTGCGCCGACATTTCTCTCTTTACTTATTCAGCTCATCAATAAACTGACACACAATATTTTTTGGCACAACGCAATCTGACATTCAATAATCCCTACAAAACAATGATCCTGACTTACAATAACCTATACCTTTCATGAATCACTTACCTCACAAAAATCTTCGTTACTCGAACTACTGCAATACAGCGAGCGCCACTACTGCCAGCTAAATAAAAGATTCTAACTACTGAAGGCAGTAACTACTGATAGGCATAGTTAGCAAATGAAAGATTTTGATAGAGAACAAACAATGTATTTACCTTAATAGTGTTCAAAAGTCATATATATATATATATATATATATATATATATATATATATATATAGTTCATGATATCCAGTATTATTACAAATTTACTGTCTCTGATGGACACACGTCCAGATCATCCGCTCTCAAAACCGCCATCTCTCTCCCTACATGCACCACTGCTGGCGGCTCACCTCCAACTGCGCAACGCTACGCGCTGTTCACATCCAACTGCCCAACACTACAATGGCGACTATTCCAACAATGCAAACCATCCACAGACTGCACACAGCACAGTCAGTGATTTTCATATAGAGCGCTACATGGCGTTACCAACATAAAAACCTAAACAGCCTACTTACACAGCAAATGGTGCTTATCCTTTCTCAGGCCTCCTGTTTCCATGGAGGAGTGTGACAGTCACACATGTGTGAATAGAACGGCAAAGGGTCCCTCCAAGACTCCCGTATCAACAATACCCTCGGTAACACTGGCCCACATATACTGAGACTTTTAAACGTATGTCTTTGCAGAGAAAACCTGCATAGTAGTCCCAGGAGCCTGTAGGCAGTTACTTGCATTGGAGAAGAGTCAAATAATTGCCTGCAGCAGCCACCTCAGACTACTTCAAAGTATTTTTTTGTAAAGGCACAATGTCGTTTTCGACTCCTTGGAAAACCAACGCCCCAAGAGAAGGGATGGTTTCATAGATACCCTTCATGCTACCCTGTAAGGCCTTTTCACGGCGATTCTGACTGGCAATTTGTCTGATTTGCTTACCTCGGTCGCCCATAAGGAAATTTGTAATTTCAATGCTGCCGTCACGGTTCTGACTTCCATGTGACGACCTTACCATCAAGTAACACATCAACGGTGGCGTTACGCGTATTTGTGGTGAAATTTGGTACCAATCTGACATTATTAACTCACCTTACACCTCGCATGAGCTTCTGAGCTCTGGCCTATTTTGTCGCATGTGTCGACACCTCATTGTTTCATGCGCCCTCGAGTGCGACGGTGACGTCGCAGGCCACCGCGCTTTTGCACCATTATAGAGAAATACTTGAAAAAAGAGACAGCATTGGTCGTATATTTTTTACTATTGCAAAATCGATTTTCTGTCACTGAGTGACCATCTTCAGTGCTATATTGTATAACTTTAATTGGGATGCACTGTTGTCACTAAGCTTACAGCAATCACATAGACTCATTGAAGAATGACAACAGTGCATCCCAATTTAAGTTATACAATATAGCACTGAAGATGGTCACTCAGTGACAGAAAATCGATTTTGCAATAGTAAAAAATATACGTCCAATGCTGTCTCTTTTTTCAAGTATACCTGTTATCTGGTCGTAGTGCACAAGACAACATGGAGTCGCCAATCAATTATAGAGAAAGGTTGTAGGCACCCTTGAGCCAAATTTCAAACTTACGCGTCGTAATTGGAGACAATTACGGGGTTTCGAGGAAATGGTCTTTTAACTGCGTTGCACAGCGTTTTACAATACTTTGCCTGCACGAAATCCAGTTTTACTTTTGTAGTACGCCGATCAGATTGAATTGTTTGACATCCAACAAAATAAAATCCTGTTTCATTTTTTTGGACATTTTCTGGTGGTTTCTGTTTGTTCATGTTTTTAGTCCTTCCACTACCTTTCACCACGGTTCAGTCTGCATATTGTCATCATGCTTAGCGCCCAATCACAACCGACAGTTGTCGAGGGACTTCCAAAGTCAATTGGATGCACTGAATTATCTGTATAAATAGCTATCAACATAGCATAAATTTACAAGGAACTTAATCTGAGCCATAAGAATCGTCGAAGTACTATCGTCGCGCTTCTTTGACGCCATGGAAATGACGTCACTAAAGTGTGACGCCATTAAACGTAAAACTACTACCGAACAGGCGTCACACGGGTTATGGGTTAACAGTACGCTTGATTCATACAGCTGCGCCCAAAGAGCTGATTCATATTCAACAATGGAGTTTTTGCCGGTACTTGCTGCATCCAAAAGGAGCTGGTGGTGAAGAAAATATGCTATCTGACCGAAGACTTCCGACTTTCGCCCATTTCTGCCAGCTGGGGCAGGAACTAAACTAGGCCAGATTGCTTGAAAGTATTGGATAGAACAATAAGAGAAATACATAACGCACCATTTCATCTCACTTTAATTTCCTATCAAGAAGTCCTTAAATGCAGCAGATTATGGTTCCAGGCATAATAGAAACATCGATACAGCTGATCTAGCTAATAGAATAGTGCAAAGAGCTGATGAAGAAACACTGACAGAGTTTCCGTGTATATATATATATATATATATATATATATATATATATATATATATATATATATATATATATATATATGGGTTACGAGGCTCTAATCCAAACATCGAAATAGCTTTGAGGATATTTATGAGAAATCAAGCGACTGCATAATCTTGGCAACTGATGTTCAGCAAATTAAACATGATAAAATAAACTGCTTAATATCGAGTATTGGTGAAGCAGACTGTCAAATTCAGCCTCTAAATTTTACTTCAGTGCAATAATGAATGATTTTGTTTCGCTCAAAGCAAAGAAATGGAAAGTATATACTGGGAACGAATTGTGCTAGCAACACTTAATTATAGCCCTATTTCTTTCATTTTCAGTTAATATTTATCAAGTTAAGCCTCTAAATTTTACTTCAGTGCCATAATGAATGAGTTTGTTTCACTCAAAGCAAAGAAATGGAAAGTAAATACTGGGAACGAATTGTGCTCGCAACACTTAATTATAGCCCTATTTTTTTCATTTTTAGTTAATATTTATCAAGAGCAAGAGATCTGTTCTTTATTTACTTCATACTAAAGTCAAGGTCCTGTGGCTGTCATAAACAATAAGACATAGATTTCACTTTTTCTCAGCAACACATAGATTTTGTGTCACTTTCAAGTTTTTTTAGAAGTTCATAAATCTATAATTTATTTCTGATGATGCATTTAATTAATAAAATGAATGCAAAGTATTAATCTTCCACAATCATATTTATTTTTTAGTTCCTTATGAACCAGCTTGCGGCTTCTTAGTCCACTTCAGGTAACTTAATTCTAAACAGATCGTCCATACAACTTCAGTGAGGAATTGTAGCTATAGAAAGATTGCTGCACAAAGATGTCGTAGCTGTAGAAAGATTACTGTACAAAGATATGTGACAAAACACAAGTGTAATGTAATACTTAGTGACTCTGAACAAATAAATCTTATATTACAGTGTGTTAAAATACTAAAACTATATGAAGGTATAAGTCAAAAATTTTCTACATGTGAATAATGGCACAGGCTACTATGTCATATGGACAGGCTGGTGAATGTAACAAACAGACCAAAAGAAGGTGAGAGAGAGAAAAAAGTCTACGGAATGTGGGTGTGGAACAGTTATTACAAACTTATATCTAATGGTGAAACAAATAACGACTGGCTGCTGCTAGTTAGTTAGTTAGTTAGTTATGTGTTCTATTGATTAATCTCTTATGATGTGGTACCTGTCAAGTGCGTAAGAAATGCACATATGACTTTTTTTAACGCTTCAAATTTTTGTTACCTACGCCATTCCCTCAAATGGCCCAAAATGCTTACATTTTACCTATGGATTTATTTATTCCTATTGAAGAATTCATCTATGGTAAAGAAGAAGTTGCCAAGGGGATATGATTTCAATTTATTTTTTAAACCACTACTGCTGTCTGTCAGACATTTTATTTCATCTGGTAATTTATCGAAAAGGTTAACACAAGCATATTTTACCCCTTTCTGAGCCAGAGATAGGTTAAGTAGAGGACAGTGTACATCTTACTTTCTTCTGGTATTATAATCATGAATGTCACTTTTCGTTTTAAACTGGTCCATGTTGCTGACAACAAATTTCATTACTGAGTAACCGTATTGTGAGGCTGTTGTAAGAATTTCTAACTTTTAAATCAGATGACTACAAGATCTGCGACTGTGAGCCTCACACATTATTCTAAAAACTTTCTTTTGTGCAGAGAATACTTTTTACCTAAGTATTGAGTTACCCCAAAAATATTATTCTGTGTGACATCAGAGAGTGAAAGTATACTAATTTATATAGCCTCAAAACTGACAGATGTTCTAATTGCAAAAATTACTGAACCTAGTCGCTTCAGGAGATCCAAAATATGAATTTTCCAATTAAGATTTTCATCTATATGTTCACCCAAAAACTTAGTATGCTCTCCCCTGGCTACTGACTTTGTTGATGTTTGATATTTATTCGAGGAACTGTTGTTGTTGCAGCAAAAACTGGATTTACTGTGTTTTTTTCGAAGTTCAGAGCAAGCCCATTCGCAGAAAACCAGTTAATAACGTTTCCAAAGACAAACAATCCTGTCTGAGGAACAACCGCAACTGAGCATTATACCAGAGGTTAAAAATACCGCTACAGTTGTAAGGTTCTTTTATTTAGAACACGACCGGTTTCATGCACTTATAAACCCGTCTTCAGGTGTCGTAGCTTGGTGCTGTGAGCCCTAGCGCAGCGATGGACGAGTACAAGGCGCGATGTGATACCAGCGAGCGCATAGTCGTGTTCTAAACAAAAGAACCTTACAACTGTAGCGGTATTTTCAACCTCTGGTTTTCCAAAGACATTATTTGAATCATTTTCTATTGGTATTACTTGATTAATAATGACGCTTGTATCATCGGCAAACAGTGTCACTTTAGCTTCTTGTTTCAGAAAAGAGGGGAGGTCACTCACATATATCAAGCGCAGAAGAGGACTCATGATCGAACCTTGTGGAACACCTAATGTAATTTCACCCCAGTTAGATGATGCGGCAAACTTCCATAAATCACGTAAGCCATATAAATAAACTTTTTGCTTCCTGTTCTGTAGATATGACTTCAACCACTCATACACTCTCCCATTTATACCATAGAATTTTAATTTGTGTGACATAATGTCATGGTTCACACAATCAAATGCTTTGGATAAGCCACAGGAAATTCCTATTGGTGGCATTTTGCTATTTCAAGACTCTGTTATGTGGGCAGTGAAATTCTATATTGCTGTCTCGGTGGAAGAGCATTTTTGAAATCCGAACTGTGAGTTACTCAGTGTCCCATTACTGTTTAGATTGCTAACCACTCTTGAGTACATTACATACCATTTTTGAAAATTCTATAAGTAAGGATACTGGATAGTAATTACTTTTAATAAGGGTGAGTAACAGAACTGTGTTTGGTTATTAAGGACCAGGTCAGGACTCTTTGATTGTTCTTATTAATGACCAGAATTTCAAGTAATTTGAGTTTCCTGCCTTTAATTCCTTTATGGAGAACATCACATTTCTTATTATATGAATGACATTCATTCAGAGCATGTTCAGCAAAGGTGGAATCTTTCAGTCTCCAACTCGTTTCATGCTCATTCAGTCAAGCAGCTATAGCCCTACCTGCTTGACCAACATATAGTTTGCCACACAGATTGGAAGAAATTGTATAGATTTCACTCTGTTCTAAAGGTGGAATCTTGTCTTTACTCTTGAACAGATGATGGGCAACAGTAGTCTTAGTGTAAAAAGCTAGAGTATATTTCCTAAAAAGAACCTGTGAAGTCCTATCCACATGTAACATGGCAGCCCATTTGTTATCAGATTCGTTTTGTGCTGTTTTTGGTGGGAGAAGCAGTGCTGCTGTTCTCTGTCTCCTATTTTTGCTGAGTACTTTATCAGTTAATGTAGGACTATAACCATTACTGTAAGCTATTTCTTTAATTATTTTGATTCATTTTCAAAATCTTGTTTGGTTTGTCGGTACAGACAGTACGCAGTGCAACATAATGTTGAAGGCAGCTTCTCAGTGTATTATGGGCTGCTGGGAACTGGCTGGTATTACTGTGTCTCTCGAGATTACTTTCCTGTATATCTTAAATAAATGCTCTTGCTTACTAATGTAAATGGTGATTGTAGAAAGATGACAGAGTTTCCTCCCAACTCCACTGTAAACTTGATTTTACTGTGATGTGAATTCATGTTGTGGTTGATGTTGTGGTCTTCAGTCCTGAGACTGGTTTGATGCAGCTCTCAATGCTACTCTATCCTGTGCAAGCTTCTTCATCTCCCAGTACCTACTGCAACCAACATCCTTCTGAATCTGTTTAGCGTATTCATCTCTTGGTCTCCCTATACGATTTTTACCCTCCACACTGCCCTCCATTACTAAATTGGTGATCCCTTGATGCCTCAGAACATGTCCTGCGAACCTATCCCTTCTTCTAGTTAAGTTGTGCCACAAATTTCTCTTCTCCCCAATCCTATTCAATACGTCCTCATTAGTTATGTGATCTACCCATCTAATCTTTAGCATTCTTCTGTAGCACCACATTTCGAAAGCTTCTATTCTCTTCTTGTCCAAACTAGTTATCGTCCATGTTTCACTTCCATACATGGCAACGCTCCATACAAATAGTTACAGAAATGACTTCCTGACACTTAAATCTATACTCGATATTAATAAATTTCTCTTCTTCAGAATCGCTTTCCTTGCCATTGCCAGTCTACATTTTATATCCTCTCTACTTCGACCATCATCAGTTATTTTGCTCCCCAAATAGCAAAACTCCTTTACTGCTTTAAGTGTCTCATTTCCTAATCTAATTCCCTCAGCATCACCCGACTTAATTCGACTACATTCCATTATCCTTGTTTTGCTATTGTTGGTGTTCATCTTATACCCTCCTTTCAAGACACTGTCCATTCCGTTCAACTGCTCTTCCAAGTCCTTTGCTGTCTCTGACAGAATTACAATGTCATCGGCGAACCTCAAAGTTTTTATTTCTTCTCCATGGATTTTAATACCTACTCCGAACTTTTCTTTCGTTTCCTTTACTGCTTGCTCAATATACAGATTGAATAACATCGGGGAGAGGCTACAACCCTGTCTCACTCCCTTCCCAACCACTGCTTCCCTTTCGTGCCCCTCGACTCTTATAAATGCCATCTGGTTTCTGTACAAATTGTAAATAGTCTTTCGCTCTCTGTATTTTACCCCTGCCACCTTCAGAATTGGAAAGAGCGTATTCCAGTCAACATTGTCAAAAGCTTTCTCTAAGTCTACAAATGCTAGAATCGTAGGTTTGCCTTTCGTTAACCTAGCCTCTAAGATAAGTCGTAGGGTCAGTATTGCCTCAAGTGTTCCAATATTTCTACGGAATCCAAAGTGATCTTCCCCGAGGTCAGCTTCTACCAGTTTTTCCATTTGTAGTATTTTGCATCCGTGACTTATTAAACTGATTGTTCTGTAATTTTCATATCTGTCAGCACCTGCTTTCTTTGGGATCGGAATTATTATATTCTTCTTGAAGTCTGATGGTATTTCGCCTGTCTCATACATCTTCCTCACCAGATGGTAGAGTTTTGTCAGGACTGGCTCTCCCAAGGCCGTCAGTAGTTCTATGGGCATGTTGTCTACTCCCGGGCCTTGTTTCGACTCAGGTCTTTCAGTGCTCTATCAAACTCTTCACGCAGTATCGTATCTCCCATTTCATCTTCATCTACATCCTCTTCCATTTCCATAATATTGTCCTCAAGTACATTGCCCTTGTATAGGCCCTCTATATACTCCCTCCACCTTTCTGTTTTCCCTTCTTTGCTTAGAACTGGGTCTCCATCTGAGCTCTTGATATTCATACAAGTGGTTCTCTTTTCTCCAAAGGTCTCTTTAATTTTCCTGTAGGCAGTATCTATCTTACCCCTAGTGAGATAAGCCTGTACATCCTTACATTTGTCCTCTAGCCATCCCTGCTTAGCCGTTTTGCAGTTCCTGTCGATCTCATTTTTGAGACGTTTGTATTCCTTTTTGCCTGCTTCATTTACTGCATTTTTATATTTTCTCCTTTCATCAATTAAATTCAGTATTTCTTCTGTTACCTAAGGATTTCTACTAGCCCTCATCTTTTTACCTACTAGGTCCTCTGCTGCCTTCACTACTTCATCTCTCAAAGCTACCCATTCTTCTTCTACTGTCTTTCTTTCACCCATTCCTGTCAATTGTTCCCTTATCCTCTCCCTGAAACTCTCTACAACCTCTGGTTGTTTCAGTTTACCCAGGTCCCATCTCCTTAAATTCCCACCTTTTTGCAGTTTCTTCAGTTTTAATCTACAGTTCATAACCAATAGATTGTGATCAGAGTCCACATCTGCCCCTGGAAATGTCTTACAATATAAAACTTGGTTCCTAAATCTCTGTCTTACCATTATATAATCTATCTCAAACCTGTCAGTATCTCCAGGCTTCTTCCATGTATACAACCTTCTTTTATGATTCTTGAACCAAGTGTTAGCTATGATTAAGTTGTGTTCTGTGCAAAATTCTATCAGGCGGCTTCCTCTTTCATTTCTTAGCCCCAAATCCATATTCACCTACTACGTTTCCTTCTCTTCCTTTTCCTACTACCGAATTCCAGTCACCCATGACTATTAAATCTTCGTCTCTTTTCACTATCTGAATAATTTCTTTTATTTCATCATACATTTCTTCAATTTCTTCGTCATCTGCAGAGCTAGTTGGCATATAAACTTGTACTACTGTCGTAGGCGTGGGCTTCGTGTCTATCTTGGCCACAATAATGCGTTCACTATGCTTTTTGTAGCAGCTTACCCGCACTCCTATTTCTTTATTCATTATTAAACCGACTCCTGCATTACCCCTATTTGATTTTGTATTTATAACCCTGTA
The DNA here is from genome assembly GCF_023864345.2 of Schistocerca serialis cubense. NCBI lineage: Eukaryota > Metazoa > Arthropoda > Insecta > Orthoptera > Acrididae > Schistocerca > Schistocerca serialis. Next base: position 1,229,366,433 of record NC_064638.1, on the reverse strand, counting down.
TTCACCTGACCAGAAGTCTTGTTCCTCCTGCCACCGAACTTCACTAATTCCCACTGCATCTAACTTTAACCTATCCGTTTCCCTTTTTAAATTTTCTAACCTACCTGCCCGATTAAGGGATCTGAGGTTCCACGCTCCGATCCGTACATCGCCAGTTTTCTTTCTTCTGATAACGACGTCCTCTTGAGTAGTCCCCGCCCGGAGATCGGAATGGGGGACTATTTTACCTCCGGATTATTTTACCCAAGAGGACACCATCACCATTTAATGATACAGTAAAGCTGCATGCCCTCGGGAAAAATTACGGCCGTAGTTTCCCCTTGCTTTCAGCCGTTCGCAGTACCAGCACAGCAAGGCTGCTTTGGTTAGTGTTACAAGGCCAGATCAGTCAATCATCCAGACTGTTGCCCCTGCAACTACTGAAAAGGCTGCTGCCCCTCTTCAGGAATTCATGTGCTGAAGAAATTTTTTAACTGCCTAGTGGTATCTGTCCACTAGCATAGAACATAATTCACATCCAAGCCCAATATTGTATTTTAGAACTTAGAGCCTCTTTATCAAAAATTACTCAAAATTGCCCATAAACATTGCATCTAATAAAGGATTCTCTGGGGACGCCTGTGCTAACCCATATGACTGACTGTACAGAGCCTGTTGAAAATGGAAATAATTTTTCTTTAAGCACGTTTCATTTGCCATCCTTATATCTTCTGTCTCCACTGAATTTGTTCTGTTTTATTTAACCATTCTTTTAAAATTTCCGTTGCCTCTGCAACAGGGATATTAGAAAACTGGCTGCCAACATAAATTGAGACTAGTTTTGCACTAGGTGGAATAGGTACGTCTTTTAGTTCTTTTACTAATGCAAGTGAATTAGGTATTCCAAATTTTGGTTGAAATTTAGTTTTTGTTTCAGTTAGTGAATCTAACTCTTTTGCTTATTTATGGAAAGGTGCTGAAACTGAAGACACTACTGGTTTTACTGGGACATCTTCTCTCCTGAAGCTTAAATAACCAATATAATCTGGGTGCTCTTGGGTTCATGTTTGAGAGGTATTTCGAATCACTATCAGTAAACGTGGATTTGGAGGTTTTAATAATATTCTTCACTTTCATTTCAGATTTCAATGTGAAATCATTACGTAACTCAGGGAACTCTACAGGATTGAGGAATGTAAAAACTTTTTCAATATATTCTTATTAAGTAACACTTAACTGTTCTCCTTGTCACCCATGATGGCATTCACATCTACAGAAGACAGTTTCTTCTTTACTGTTGACAACACTCTTTGCTTCCTGCAACTTGCGTTGAACATATGATTTTAATATTTGAATATACTTTAATATAAAGTTTATTTGTTCAGAGTCTCTTTAGGTATTTCATTATGCTTTTGTTTTATATCGATGTAGCCATAAAATGTCACACGTCTTTGTACAGAAATCTTTGTACTGCTGTGAGTTCTCGCTGAAGTCGTGCCGACTATCTGTTTGTATTACGTTATCTGACAAAGGCGTAAGAAGCTGAAAGTTGGTTAATAACGAACTAATGAATAAATGTTATTGTGGAATGGTAACACTTTGTAAACAAGTTATTAATATGTCTATGTTCTTCGAAAAATCGACGGAATATTCCATAGATATGCATCTAATTTGTTCTGTCTAGTATTTTCTTGTATTTAGGTTATATTACTGATTTTTATTAAAGGTACCTTACAAATTATCTTAGAAGAAATATTAAGGAAAGGCAAACCTACGTTTCTAGCATTTGCAGACTTAGAGAAATGTTTTAACAATGTTGACTGGAATACTCTCTTGCTAATTCTAAAGGTGGCAGGGGTAAAATACAGGGAGCGAAAGGCTATTTACAATTAGTACAGAAACCAGATGGCATTTATAAGAGTCGAGGGGCATGAAAGGGAAGCAGTGGTTGGGAAGGGAGTGAGACAGGGTTGTAGCCTATCCCCGATGTTATTCAATCTGTATATTGATCAAGCAGTAAAGAAAACAAAAGAAAAATTCGGAGTAGTTATTAAAATCCATGGAGAAGAAATAAAAACTTTGAGGTTCGGCGATGACATTGTAATTCTGTGAGAGACAGCAAAGGACTTCGAAGAGCAGTCGAACGGAATGGACAGTGTCTTGAAAGGAAGATATAAAATGAACATCAACAAAAGCAAAACGAGGATAATGGAATGTAGTCGAATTAAGTCGGGTGATGTTGTGGGAATTAGATTAGGAAATGAGACACTTAAAGTAGTAAAGGAGTTTTGTTACTTGAGGATTAAAATATCTGATGATGGTCGAAGTAGAGAGGATATAAAATGTAGACTGGCAATCGCAAGGAAAGTGTTTCTGAAGAAGAGAAATTTGTTAAGATCTTGTACAGATTTCAGTGTCAGAAAGTCGTTTCTGAAAGTATTTGTATGGAGCGTAGTCATGTATGGAAGTGAAACATGGACGATAAATAGTTTAGACAAGAAGAGAATAGAATCTTTCGAAATGTGGTGCTACAGAAGAATGCTGAAGATTAGATGGGTAGATCACATAACTAATGAGGAGGTATTGAATAGAATTGGGGAGAAGAGGAGTATGTGGCACAACTTGACTCGAAGAAGGGACCGGTTGGTAGGACATGTTATGAGGCATCAAGAGATCACATATTTAGCGTTGGAGGGCAGCGTGGAGGGTAAAAATCGTAGAGGGAGGCCAAGAGATGAATACACTAAGCAGATTCAGAAGGATGTAGGTTGCAGTAGGTACTGGCAGATGAAGAAGCTTGCACAGGATAGGGTAGCGTGGAGAGGTGCATCAAACCAGTCTCAGGACTGAAGACCACAACAACAACAACCTTACAAATTATAAAATTTCCTAAATATCTGTATAAAAAATTACAGAAAGATAGTTTTAGGGGAAGGGAGTCTGCAGCTTTGATATTCCGAAGGGGGACAGGATCACCTCGGTCTGTAATCCTGGACAATAGACAACAAAATAAATGCAGCTATGTTGATTTCGGAATCTATGTTATTAGAGGACGCTCCAACTAACGCCATTTAAAAGAAACTGTAGATAAATCTGGAGGACTAGAGTGCAGAAAGCACTTGCCTGAGAGAGACGTTAATCGCACCGGCACCTGGCCCTCCGCGGTGGAGAGTTAATAGCTGCTAGCTCGGGCCGCTGGCCAGCTTCCAGAAGCCAAGGCGCCAGGTGTCTGTCCGTCTGTCGAGGTTCCATTACCGTCCGACTGCGCTGCCCCCACCCCACCCCTTACTCCGACCAGCTTATCGATCTCGACTAATGACCGGCTGTTATGTATCGATCCTATCTGCGCGGCCGTTCGCAATTAAACGCCCGCCGGCCGGCTGTTAGTTTACGACTGTCGTGTACCGCTCATCGATTACCGGGCCAGCTATCGCGTCCCCGCATCAGTCGGAACCGAGCGGGAACACCGCGCGATTACATAATTCGATTGTTGGCGTTTGTTTAATCTGAGCCGCTTGCCGCTATTTAACGCTGCCGCAGCTCTCATTAATCGGAGGTCGAGTCCAAATAATTACTTTTATTTGCCGCGGACAAAGACACATTAAAAAAAGGAGGGAAAGAGAGAGAGAGAGATTGGGTCGGGGAAATATTTATAGCGGCAGTTTACAGTTAATTAATTACGGCGATTCATAACAAACGTAACGTCACGAGTAGCTCCACTAACTGAAGTGCAAATTAGAACAACCGCCATCTGGATCGCCAACTGCTGCCTGTATTGTATTTGTAAATAATTAAATCAACGGGTGATTAGCAAATTAGAGGGGGGAGAGGGGACAATGTAGACACAGTGGGAGAGAGGGGGGGGGCAGGGGTGGGTACCAGGATAGGGGATGGCTGACCTGGGCTGAAATGTGATAGCAGACTCCCGAGCAATTTATGGTAAAGGAGCATTACGCGCTTACACAACAATAACTCAGGCGGAGATTCGATTACAATATGGCAGCGGCAAGGGGAACCCACTGCCCCCCCACCACCTTCCCCGTTCGCTAAATCGGGTACTTTGTTCGTGCTCGAGACAACCTGTGTGGGCGATGGAAACGACTGTATCTGCAGATGAAAAGCGGTGCACTTCATTAGCCAGTAACAAATCAAAACTCCTCTTATTACCGAAACTCGCCCTGCTCTTTACGCGAGACAACACACCGACAACACCTCTCTTGATAATGGAAATTTGAATACCGACATCATGGGTTCCAGACCTACCATCACTATCAGACTTTAGTATACGAGGAACGACAAAACTCGCACTTTGTACATTAATTTGCATCGCTATCTTCTAAAGCAGCTCTTACATATCAGTTTATTTTTTCTGTTTCAAGCTTACTGCAATTTAAATTTTTCACCAGAGGCGTTTCACTTGCATTTTGAGTGATCATTCTTGAAATATGTTATACATTGTATGTTCATACATTTTGGGAAGTATAGCTGAAACGCCTGGTTCAATCCGCAGGACAGAACAGGTAGTTGGAATTGTGGGAAGAGGCCAAAAATGAGCGGCTGTTAGTTACACTCGAACACATATAATTTTATTTAGTTGCCCAAACATTACAGCGCAAATTTCCGAGCTTAACTATCGCCTGAATATGTCACACAGTCTTGTCGCTTAAGGGCACAACCTCTTTAATTTTTAAAAGGGCTGAAGGCCCATGATTTAAAACACAACTACAATAAATTTTCAAAAGGCAGAAAGCCCAAAGATTTATCCAAAAAAATATTTTAAATGAGGCAGAAGGCCCAAACAATGTAAGATTTGACAAGTAAGGAACTTTCAATTTTAAAGCGGCTTAAGGCCCATTATTTAAAACTCAACTAAAATCACAAAAATTCAAACCATCGGCTATGAGCCATTAAAATACACAATCAATCACCAACAAGAAAAAGTAGTACAGCCGGTGGCGCTCAGAAGTTTCCGGGGGTCAGTCTGCACTTGAAATATAACGTTCGCTTACAGGAGACAGGAGTCTGCCCCCGGTATCTGAGTGGTCAGGGCGGCGGACTGTCAATCCTAAAAGCCCGGGTTCGGTTCCCGGCTGGGTCGAAGATTTTCTCCTCTCAGGGACTGGGTGTTGTGTTGTCCTAATCATCATCATATTTCATCCCCATCGACGCCCAAGTCGCCGAAGTGGCGTCAACTCGAAAGACTTGCACCAGGCGAGCGGTCTACCCGACGGGAGGCCTTTGTCACACGCTATTTCATTTCATTTTCACGGGAGACAGATAGTCGGACCAACTATATCCGATCCGCCGGCAATCCAACAGTCAACGAACCCACCGACAAGACGACTTGCTTTCCACCCGAACAGTACACAAGGAACTCCAAAGCCAAACCGTAAAAGGCGTAGCCGCTCACAGTCAAGTATGCATAAGCTGTCAAAACTACACACACTTGTTTTTCACCGACAAAACGGTGAGGAAAGGACACTGCCTAAATTTTACTTCAGTGGCCAGAGCAAGTAACCGGAACGCTAAAGGCCACAAGGCAGAAAATTCCGCTGGGGCACTTGGACTTCAAATAACCAAAATACAATTTAACTCCACCAGATGGTGGCCAAACTTTCGCCAACTCGAACACTTGTTCGTTGCTCACGGGAATACCCCTAACAGCCAACCATGAAAACCAACCAACGGCACAATGTGAATGGACTGGCTTCGGTAATTAAATCACCACTCAACTTTAATGTCCTGGGTCGGTGAGCCACGAACCTCGTAGCAATCAGCTCCCACACACTCCGACACTGCTTAGAGACCGCCAGCGGTTGGCTGGTTGGTTGGTTGGTTTGGGGAAGGAGACCAGACAGCGTGGTCATCGGTCTCATCGGATTAGGGAAGGATGGGGAAGGAAGTCGGCCGTGCCCTTTAAGAGGAAACATCCCGGCATTTGCCTGCAGTGATTTAGGGAAATCACGGAAAACCTAAATCAGGATGGCCGGACGCGGGATTGAACCGTCGTCCTCCCGAATGCGAGTCCAGTGCCTAACCACTGCGCCACCCCGCTCGGTGCCGCCAGCGGGCCCGGCTCACTGCGCCGCGCGGAGATTTCCTGGCTGATCCACACCAACCGACCGACGCCTCAGAGGCAGTACGCCGACAACATTTAAAACAACTTGTCAATGAAAATCATACAAACTACACACAGTTTCACGAACACTTGCACGAAGAACCAGGCAATGCTAACGGCAGTGACTGTACAATAACAGGGAGGAATCTCGACTCGGCACACACAGCCAACACATAAGCGATCACCGACCAAATACACGTTGACCGGCAAGACGACCGAACGACGACCAACCAAAGTCGTCGCCACACCAATCATGTGTGTCAGCAACAGTCGGCGAGTCATAGCGGTCCGGACCTCACTGCTGGCGCGCCCTGACTGAATTTGTGCCGCGTGCCAAGTCAAATACTGCCAGGTCCGACCTAACCGCTGGCGCGTTCCAGCTCGCTGCCAGATACGAACTAACTTCTCAACACACGACAACCGGGAAGTAATAGCAGTCAGCAGAGATAATACGGCGGAGCATATATCGATAAGTGGTGCTGTTGCCCCTCACAGGCAAACAAGGCAGCAGCTCAGTAACACCAGTAATTGAATTAACAAAACGAGGTGGCAGTACCCTAAAAACAGAATGTAAAACGAGAGAGATCGCACAAACACGAGCCAAGCACAACTCAATAGCTTGAAAACCATTTTCTTTGTAAATTTGGCATACAATTTCATGCAGCCTTACAGCGCTTTACCCTATCATTTACAAGGAATGAGGTCAAATGTTCCTTTCCCTCGTTTTTAGTGGAGGTTGAAGTCAAAAAAATCAGGTTGCCCATACAGTTTCTGCAGCAGTTTTTCGGCTTTTATGAACCTAGTATTACAATATTAGTGGTGTACTCTGGTACTGCGCGCCGCGGAATTTGAATCCCCGCCAGACGTCATGGACGTCTCTGCACCATCGCGCCGTAAGCTTTGGCGGCGCGCGCCTCCTGGCCCGCATTTAGTGTGAGGGCGCCACAGTAGAACACGTGGTTCGAGCGGCCAATAGAGGCGTCCCCGATAGAGTATTTAAGTGCCTGCCTCTCGCTCAGCCATCTCACCATTTCAGACGGTCTTCGCCCCCGCCCCGACCATCCCAATGACCCTCCCCCGAAGTACTCCATGATTATTCCCATGCCAACTGGAATGCCTACCGGGATTCCCACTCCACCAAGGTCGAAGGCCACCCTTTCACCTACCACCACCCTGACGATGTTACCCATACCGCCTCCTTTCTCCAGCAGACCTTGTCTAAGGCTGTGGAGGCCCACGTCCCTAATGTCGCCATCCACCCCCACTGTCCTACCTTACCCCCACAGGCCATCCTCCTCCTCCGTGAATCCCACCGTCTCTACCGTGCCTTCCTCCACACGCGTGACCCAGACACACTACGACGCCACCGGCACCTTCAGCGACACATCCGAAACTTGCTCGTGGCCAAGAAACGCCGGGACTGGCGACAGACATGCAACCGTTTAAATGCTACCCTCCCTATAAACTCGTCCGAGTTCTGATCAGCCTTGCGTCGCCTTACCGGAACTAAACCCTTCCCCTATTATCCTCTTCTCCATGATGATCACCCCTTCCCTGACACCCTTAGTAAGGCCAATCACTTTGCCTCCTACCTTTCCGATGTCTTTTCCATCCCTGACGATCCCCAGTTCGCTTACTCCCTCTTCCCGGATGTCTGAGATCGAACTGACACCTCTGTCTGTCCCCTCGCACCTGGTTTCCAGTACTTGGACAACATTGCACACACGGAACTCAATGCCCCTATCACTACACAGGATGTCATTGCTACATTCCGTACAAAACGCAACACCACTCCTGGTCACGATCGTGTCACCTACCGCCACCTTCGTGAAGCTCCTGTCTCTTTTCCTCTCCACCCTGGCCAGGCTCTACAATGTAGTCCTGTCCATTGGCTACTACCCCGACCTGTGGAAAACCTCCCACATCCTGATGTTCCTTAAACCCGGTGAACCGCGATCCGCCGTTTCCTCCTACCGTCCCATCAGCCTTACCTCGGTCTTCAGCAAGGTCTTGGAATCCATCCTCACCCGATGTATCCAACAGCATCTCCGCCAGCACCGCCTCCTTCCCGTTACCCAGTGTGGCTTCCGGCCGTCCTGCTCTTCCGATGACCTTCTCCTTCACCTCACTCATCTCCTTTCCGAACAGCTTAATTCCCGTCGCTCCACCATCTTCCTCTCCCTGGACCTCGAACGAGCTTATGACCACATATGGCATTCCGGTCTCCTCTTCAAGCTCCAAACTGTCGCCCTTCCCATTAACTACGTCCGTCTGATTGGCTCCTTTCTCTCTCACCGTCCTTCCTACGTCACCATCCATAACATGGATTCCTACACCTTTTTTCCCTCCGCCGGTGTGCCCCAAGGCTCTGTCCTCTCCCCCCTTCTGTACCTTTTGTATATGGCGGACATGCTGTCGCCGTCACCCCCCGTCCACCTTCTCCAGTTTGCCGATGACACTGCCTTCCTTGCCCTTGCCCCCACCCTGCAGCGTTCCCAACACCTTCTCCAATCTCATCTTGACCGGTTCACCGCTTGGTGCAACCAGTGGTTGCTCAAGGTCAATCCCTCCAAAACGCAGGCGATCATTGTAGGCAAAATCACCCCTTCCTTCCACCTCCTCGATTTCTATCTAACCATCTATGTCCGTCCTATCGCCCTCACCCCCACCCTTCAGTACCTTGGCGTGACCCTCGACTGTAGCCTCTCCTGGAGCCCCCATCTCCAGACAATCGAAGCCAAGGCATGCTCTCGACTCTGTCTCCTCAAGCTCCTTTCCAGCCGCACGTGGGGTCTGGACCCCACCACCATACTCCACACCTATAAATCCCTCATCCGCCCTATCCTCTGTTACGCCCATCCTGCCTAGATCTCCGCCCCCCCCCCCTACCTTTTACAAATCCCTTCAGATCCTTGAACGCCATGCTCTCCGCCTCGCCTATCGCATCCATCTCCCCTCCCCCACGCGGATCCTGTACGACCTCATTCCATTCCCCCACCTCCTCTTTTTCCTTGAAAGGATACGGATCCTCTACACCTCCCGTAAACTCGATCCTCCTCACCCGCTTGTCTCCCCCATCCTCTCCCACCCCCGCCCACTGCCGCACCTGTATTCCCACATCCCATCTGCTCTCCATCTGTCCACCCTCCGTACCCTCTCCCAAGGTGGCTTCGGCCAGCTCCCCCTACCTGATGATGCCCTCCTCCTCTCCATCTACACCTCCTACCAACTTTGATACTCCATCCCTCTTCCCGTGTTTGTTCCTTTGGGCACACTCCCTCCCTTTTCTCCCCCTTCCCTCCCTCCTCCCTTTCTCACCACTCCTCCCCCGGGCTTCCCATCCCCTGTCCCTCTACTCCTCCTCCCATCTCGTCTGCCATTGGCATCCTTGTTCTCCCCTCCCCCACCCCTCTCACCCTTCTGCACCTCTTGGCAGGTCCCCGGACTCGCACACTTTACGTGGACATCCGCGCGCCGGAGATCATCGCCGTCAGTGTCTCGTGTGTGCCGTCGTGTTTTGTGTTCAGTGTTCACCGTCACACTCCATCGTTCACCTGTGCCATTGACATCTTCAGTGTTTGTGCGTCGTGTCAACAGTTTATAGTGTGGATTATCGCCGAGAACGGCTCCGTGTTTGTATTTATGTGTCTACTGTTTTATTACCCTCCATTATGTAACTTATGTGTATTCTTTCTGTTTTTTATCATTGTCTATTCTATGGCTGAAGAGCAGCGTAGAATGCTGCTGACAGCCTGCCTGTTGTACACATCGCCTCGCCTTAGACAGTTTCTTTACTTTCTTGTTCTGTGTACGAGTGGACGTGGTTGTTATGTTTTCTTGTGACTCGGTTGTTTCTATCTTGTTGGTGTTCGTTCTGTCCTTCGTTGGTCGTGTCCGTCCTCTCCCGTTCTGTTGTTGTTCGTGGGCCACTCCGCGGGTCCCGCCGCGCTTTCCTTTACTTCAACCCTGCAACCATTCCGGTCGCTGTTACAACAGTACTGATAGACTCAGTCACGTCGTTTAAATATGTAAGCGAAACGTTGCAAAGCAAAAACAAAAACAAAAAAGAAAGAAAGAAAGAAAGAAAAATAGTGGTTAGCCGTGTTTGCTATGCAGTTCAGGACTGAAACATTGACTGTCGTGTCATGACATTATCAACAGGAATATGTCATCTTTTTGCTCACAACTGTTTTGTTCTGAATGAGTAAAACCTAGACCAACCTGTGCGCGTTCAGTTCTGTACCCTAGGACGGTAGAAGGGAAAGCGTATGCTCGACTTCGATTTATTGGGAGGGTTTTAGGAAAGTGAAGCTCATCTACAAGAGAGACCTCATATAGCACACATCTGCGACCAACACTGGAGTACTTGAGTGTTTGGGATTCCGACCAGGTTGGATTAAAGGAAGACATCGAAACAGTTCAGAAACTTGCTGCTGTGTTTGTTACTGGTAGGTACGATCAACACTTGAGTGTTACGAAAACGCTTCGCGAACTCAAACGGGAATCCCTGAAATTAAGGCCACTTTCTTTTCTCGAAACGCCATTGAGCAAATTTAGAAAACAGGCATTTCCAGTTGACTGCAGAACGACTCTACTGCAGCCACATACATTTCGTCTAAGGACGGCGGAGTCAACTGAAATTATGGACTGTACGGCGGCATACGGAGAGCGGTTTTTCCTCGCTCCATCTGCTAGTGGAATAGGAAGAGAAGGGAATAGTAGTGGTACATAGTACCCTAGACCAACACCCTTACGGTGGCTTTCGGAGTATATGGACGTCCTTTAATTTGTCACTTTTCAGTATGATCACCATCTTTGTCCATAGCTTTTTTCCATCTTCAAATTAGAAGATGTATCACTGAAACTTCCTAGCAGCTTAAAACTGTGTGCCGGACCGAGACTCGAACTCGGGACATTTGCCTTTCGCGGGCAAGTGCTCTACCAACTGAGCTACCCAAGCACGACTCTCGAGCCGTCCCCACGGCATTAATTCCGCCAGTACCTCTTCTCCTACCTTCAAAACTTCACAGCAGCTCTCCTGCGAAGCTTGCAGAACCAGCATTCCTGGAAGAAAGGATATTGCGGAAACATGGCTTAGCCACAGCTTGGTGGATGTTTCCAGAATGAGATTTTCACTCTGCAGCGATGTGTGCGCTGATATGAAACTTCCCGGCAGATTAAAACTGTGTGCCGGACCGAGACTCAAACCCGGGACATTTGCCTTTCGCGGGTAAGAGCTCTACCAACTGAGCTACCCAAGCACGACTCTAGACCTGTCCCGACAGCTTTAATTCCACCAGTACCTCGTCTCCTACATTCCAAGCTGTGGGGACGGGTCGTGAATCGTTCGTGGATAGCTCAGTTGGTGGAGGACTTGTTCAGTAAAGGCAAAAGTCCCGAGTTCGAGTCTCGGTCGGGCACACAGTTTTAATCTGCCAGGAGGTTTCGTATCACCGCACACTCCGTTGCAGAGTGAAAATCTCATTCTGGAATCATGGTCCTGCTTCCTCAGCCATTGATGCACAGAATTTTTCGAAGTCTCCGCGTCTTCAAAGTGATGCTCTCGTTCAGATGCTTGAGTTGGGCGAATAGAAGGAAGTCTGAAGGTGCAACGCATCGGATGCAACTGTTTTCTTTGGGTCTTTATTGTGCTCGGCCAACGTTTTCTATACCCAGCGCGCACAAATCTTGGAGCAGTCCAGTTTTTCAATAATAGCCATCACACTGCCTTTACCGTTGGATTACTGGCGACACAATTCATCTGTTGTTACCAGTCGGTCGTCACGGATGTTGTGTGAAATCACTGCAGCCGCTGGTCGACCATTCCGCATTGCATCAGCCAACCGTGTCCGTCCTTTTGTACAGCTGTAAACCCACTATCCAACCGAGCTGACGTCAACCGTAGCGTCTGCGTACACTTTCCTTAGCGTTTCATTAATGTGGTTGGTCTTCTCGCAAACCCAGTAAAGAATTCAGTCAAAGAATACTGTGTGGTATGGGATCCTTAACAGGTAGTATTGACGGAGGACATCGAAAAAGTGCAAACAAGGGCAGCTCCTTTCGTGTTATCACGCAGTAGGGGTGAGAGTGTCACTAATATGATACGCGAGTTGGGGTGGCACTCATTGAAACAAAGGCGGTTTTCTTTGCGGCGAGATCTATTCACGAAATTTTAATCACCAGCTTTCTCTTCCGAATGCGAAAATATTTTGTTGACACCCACATACGTAGGGAGAAATGATCATCATAATAAAATAAGAGAAATCAGATCTCGAACGGAAAGATTTGGGTGTTCCTTTTTCCCACGCGCCATTCGAGAGTAGAATCGTAGAGAAGTAGTATGAAAATGGTACGGTGTACCCTCTGCCAGGCACTTAAGTGTGAACTGCAGAGTAAGCATGCAGATGTAGATGTAGATGAGAATGTCGGCCATTTTCTAAATTTGTATAGTGCTGTCTTCTGTTGATTTAGGACGCTGCTACTATAGTAGAGTGTAGAAGAAGATTAGCGGAAAGGCGCCAAATTTATGATTACTACGTTACCGACGCAGTGAAGGAGAAATAAAGAAGAGGCATTACTTCACGACTGGCCATCGTAGGAACATTCGATAGAGTTGCCTTCATCTGTACATGTTTGATCTGAAAGCAAATAAATGACTAGTCCCGGATGGAATTCCAATTCGGTTTTTCAAAGAGTTCAAATGGCTCTGAGCACTATGGGACTTAACTTCTGAGGTCATCAGTCCCCTAGAACTTAGAACTACTTAAACCTAACTAACCTAAGGACATCACACACATCCATGCCCGAGGCAGGATTCGAACCTGCGACCGCAGCGGTCGCGCGGTTCCAGACTGTAGCGCCTAGAACCGCTCGGCCACTCTGGCCGGCTTTTCAAAGAGTACTCCGCGGTATGGGCCCCTTTCGTATCTTGCATTTCTTCTGATTCTCTCTCCCAGCACAAAGTTCCAAGCGACTGGAAAAAAAGCGTGGGCGACTCCTGTATATAAGAAGGGTAAAAGAACGGACCAGCAAAATTACAGACCAATACCCCTAACTTTGGTTTGCTGCAGAATCCTTGAACATATTTTCAGTTCGAATATAACAGACTTTCTTGAGTCTGAGAACCTTATGTCCATGAATCAGCATGGTTTTACAAATCATCGCTCGTGCGCAACTCAGCTTTCTCACATGATATACCGTGAACTACGGATGAAGCGCAAACAGGCTGAAACCATATTTCAAGATTTCCGGAAAAATGAGTGAACACGATGGCCCATTGTAGGGTGTTAACGAAGGTGTGAACGTGTGGGGTACGTTCAGAGGTATGTGAGTGGCTCTAAGACTTCTTAAGTAACAGAACTCAGTATGTTGTTCCCGACGGCTAGTGTTCATCAGAGAGCTTCATCAAAGACAGATCAGCAGCGCCCCATGGGAGTGATACATAAGTGATCGACCAAGTCCGTGAGATTCAAGCAATGGAATAAATCGGAACAACAAATCTACGCCTTTGGCATTGATAAAGCGTTCGAAAGGCGGTAGTTCGAAACGTGTCAAACGGAAGTTCTAAAACAGTACGATCGAAGGTAAGATCACGATTCCCCCTGTGGCTTCTCCAACCCTTCACCAAAGTTTAATGGAGAGTGACCAAACCCTCACTTTACACGCTAATGAGAAGTGAAGGTCGCCCGAAGACGACGGGACTTCGATAACATATGGAAGGAGAAGGTTTCTACACTCCTGGAGATTGAAATAAGAACACCGTGAATTCATTGTCCCAGGAAGGGGAAACTTTATTGACACATTCCTGGGGTCAGATACATCACATGATCACACTGACAGAACCACAGGCACATAGACACAGGCAACAGAGCATGCACAATGTCGGCACTAGTACAGTGTATATCCACCTTTCGCAGCAATGCAGGCTGCTATTCTCCCATGGAGACGATCGTAGACATGCTGGATGTAGTCCTGTCGAACGGCTTGCCATGCCATTTCCACCTGGCGCCTCAGGTGGACCAGCGTTCGTGCTGGACGTGCAGACCGCGTGAGACGACGCTTCATCCAGTCCCAAACATGCTCAATGGGGGACAGATCCGGAGATCTTGCTGGCCAGGGTAGTTGACTTACACCTTCTAGAGCACGTTGGGTGGCACGGGATACATGCGGACGTGCATTGTCCTGTTGGAACAGCAAGTTCCCTTGCCGGTCTAGGAATGGTAGAACGATGGGTTCGATGACGGTTTGGATGTACCGTGCACTATTCAGTGTCCCCTCGACGATCACTAGTGGTGTACGGCCAGTGTAGGAGATCGCTCCCCACACCATGATGCCGGGTGTTGGCCCTGTGTGCCTCGGTCGTATGCAGTCCTGATTGTGGCGCTCACCTGCACGGCGCCAAACACGCATACGACCATCATTGGCACCAAGGCAGAAGCGACTCTCATCGCTGAAGACGACACGTCTCCATTCGTCCCTCCATTCACGCCTGTCGCGACACCACTGGAGGCGGGCTGCACGATGTTGGGGTGTGAGCGGAAGACGGCCTAACGGTGTGCGGGACCGTAGCCCAGCTTCATGGAGACGGTTGCGAATGGTCCTCGCCGATACCCCAGGAGCAACAGTGTCCCTAATTTGCTGGGAAGTGGCGGTGCGGTCCCCTACGGCACTGCGTAGGATCCTACGGTCTTGGCGTGCATCCGTGCGTCGCTGCGGTCCGGTCCCAGGTCGACGGGCACGTGCACCTTCCGCCGACCACTGGCGACAACATCGATGTACTGTGGAGACCTCACGCCCCACGTGTTGAGCAATTCGGCGGTACGTCCACCCGGCCTCCCGCATGCCCACTATAAGCCCTCGCTCAAAGTCCGTCAACTGCACATACGGTTCACGTCCACGCTGTCGCGGCATGCTACCAGTGTTAAAGACTGCGATGGAGCTCCGTATGCCACGGCAAACTGGCTGACACTGACGGCGGCGGTGCACAAATGCTGCGCAGCTAGCGCCATTCGACGGCCAACACCGCGGTTCCTGGTGTGTCCGCTGTGCCGTGCGTGTGATCATTGCTTGTACAGCCCTCTCGCAGTGTCCGGAGCAAGTATGGTGGGTCTGACACACCGGTGTCAATGTGTTCTTTTTTCCATTTCCAGGAGTGTAGAACACAAAATGTTCTGTCTCAAGCAGAGTGAGGGGAACGAGTCGTGGCGAAATAATATTAAGTTCTTCCTGTAAAAACAAAAAGGTCAACAAGGGTACAAGTTGCAGTGCTGCGATGGTCACACTACATGAGAAATACAAGCAGCGGTAAATTCCGTTAACGGCTGCAGACGACGTGTGAAACGGTGAAGGTACAGGGGGCCAGTTGCAGGAACGGGTCTCGTGGACACTGCAACACGAGGAACGGACTCGCGAAACTTCCATACAGCCAAAGTGCATTAGCCAGTTCCCGGTGTTCAGTCAGCAATAACCTAAATAATCCTCCCTCTCGACGTACGTCGTTTTAGCACCAGTAAGACATCTCCAGTTTCTCGCGCGATCCATTCTTTCACTATACACCTTTTTCGCACCAGCGAACATCTCTGGGTCCCATCTGCAAACATTAAATTCTAAAGGCGCGCCTCCAAAATTCTTCTAGAATTATTTTACGATCTTGGTGGATTTATTCTGCGAACTTCACTACTTTGAAAGTCAGGCTCGGTATTTGGGAATGTATTCTGTTTCTTGTGTGTATATCGAGAGTGTCAACAGTGAGACAAGTACTAGCGACCATGCTGCTATTGCCGGTACGACAGTCAAGGAAAGTGTAACATCCACGAGATAAATTTTTGGCTACAGGGCGACGAGAGGAAATTATGCCTCTAACAGTTATAAACATTATGTATTCGACGTACAGTGAAAACTTATAAATATTAATTATTTATATAATATTCTATGATGTAATTAGACATATCGATGTGTATCATACAGAGACAATGATAATTGTAAATTCCTTTTATGATCTGCTTTTGTCTTTCCTTTGTTTTTACCTTTTGTTAGATGGCTTTTGTAGGTTCAGCACGCAAGACGCATATCAAACTGAGGTCTGTTAAGAAATTGTAATTATTTGTTAATTATAACTTGAAAATAGAGTTCATTATTATTATAAACATGAGTGAATAATTATTTGTAACTGTAATTCCTCTCTCAGTAAGCATTATCTGTGTTAATTGTTTCTTTCCGCTGCAAGGAGCGCAGCCATTGATGATAGCGATTTGTATAGCGTTTTTGTCCGTTTTCCTTAGAAACGAATCAAATGTTTGCCTGATGAAGTCTAAATAGTGCACAACACAAAAGTAGAGTTTCTGTAAAGTTTAATAAACAGTTAAAATACTTATTTGGTCTAACAATAGAAAGTCTCTATCAATTGTCTGCCGCCATCTTCACAATTATCACAGCGGCAAATTCAAATTACGCAACTCTGCATACATAAATGCTGAACGTAATACAAATGTGTAAAAATAAATGTGCGCCGGTGGTCCCGAACTCATTTGAATGAAAATTATTCGAATCAGATTGGTTCTTAAAAAACAGTGCTCATTGCACGAACGTTATAACAAACTTTACTAGCTGATGTATGGAGCCGAAATTAATTACGCACGAGTTGCGAAGAATATTGTTTCAGGTAACATACGTTAGTGTTGCGCGTGGCTGATATTCGGTGGTTTTAATAATCATTTTGCTGAAGATAACTGTTTCCATCATAATCCATAGTTGTATAGAATCCGTTGTATGAACTGTGGTTTAGTGACACTTACACAACTTACAGACAACACTTTAACACGACGTTAACTTGGAGTTCTTTAGCAACTTGATCAAACCTTTAGCAGGGAGAAAAATTATTTAGTAATTACTCAATGTAATAAAATAAGATTATCATTTCCATTTACAAATTAGTTAAATACCAAACCACTGAATAACCCAGCGAACGCCACAAAAGGAATGAGAACATCAAGAAAAGGAGGAGTCTCATTAATATCCCTCTGGGTCTACTGCAGTTTTATAAAATACCCAAATGGTGAACACCAAAATAAAAGACTTTTCGGCCCTGTTGCTGTGGGCCTCGACAGGGCAAAGACTAACGGGAAGTGGATGCTTCAGCATGCACTCTAAGACATAAAGGAAATAAAAGAAACGACTCTCCATGAAGAAATTATCAAAAAGGAAAAAATCAAACGTAATAATGATTACAATTCAGTAAATAAATAAATGCATGATTTATTTACGAAAAAGTGTTTTACAAATTGAGCAAGTCAATAAGGCGATGGAGCATCTCTGTCCCTTATGTAATCGGTTATTCGGCATGGTATTGATTGTTGGTTGTCCTCCAGAGGGATATCGGACCAAATTCTGTCCAATTGGCAAATTAGATCATCAAAATCTCGAGCTTGTTGGAGGGCCCTACCTACGATACTCCAAACGTTCTCAATTGGGGAGAGATCAGGCGATCTTGCTGGCCAACGTAGGGTTTGGCAAGCTCAAAGACAAGCACTAGAAACTCTCGCCATGTGCGGGCTGGATTATCTTGCTGAAAAGTAAGGCAAGGCTGGCTTGATATGAAGGATAACGAAACAAGGCGTAGAATATCGTCGACATACTGCTGTGCTGGAAGGGTGCTACAGATGACTGCCAACGGGGTGAAATGGCACGCCAGACCAGCACTTCTGGTTGCGGGCCATATGGCGGTCGACAATAAGGTTCATATTCCCCCCTCCCCCCCCCCCCTTTCTGGGGTGTCTCCAC
Organism: Schistocerca serialis cubense; assembly: GCF_023864345.2. NCBI lineage: Eukaryota > Metazoa > Arthropoda > Insecta > Orthoptera > Acrididae > Schistocerca > Schistocerca serialis. Next base: position 1,229,348,558 of record NC_064638.1, on the reverse strand, counting down.
ACACGCCTTCACTGGTCGTCACGATTCAGTTCTTCACTGAAGACAATTCTACTGCAGCCAATGAGACTCCAGGCCGAAGACGTGTCTCGAGACACCTCAGAGAGCGATGGGATACCAACCTGACTGTCACCTGTCGTACCACCCGACGACCAGGAGTGTGGGATGACATTTCATTTCATAGCAGAACCAGTTTGTTTGTCGTCCACTGCACCCTTACAGCGCAGCCGTGCGTGACGATATTCTACGCCCCATTCTGTTGCCCTTAATGCGAAGCCATCCTGGGCTTACATTTCAGCAGGATAATAACCTCACGCACACGGCGAGAGTTTCCGCTGCTTGTCTTCAGGCTTGCCAAACCCAACCTTTGACAGAAAGTTCGCCGCACCTCCTCACAATTGAGAACATTTGGAGCACTATAGGCAGGGCTCTCCGACCAGCTCGAGATTTTGACTATCTAACACGTGATGTAGGGGCTGATTAGTAATCAAAACGTCCCCTGTTCCTGGTTTGAACCCCGCCAACGCTTAATTTTTGAATAAAAATTATCAGCAGTGTCGCCGAAGACTTCCGGCGTAAGAAGTCACCCTTCAGCCAACGGCCTTGTCAAGAAGGGCGAAGGAGAGGATAGAGGTAAGAGGGCAGAGATTGAGTTACCGTCAACAGTTGGATGATAGGGTTCTTCTCATAAAAATCGCCTGCAAACCAACACCGACAACAATAATTCAGGCATACAGGTCGAGCGCGCAAGCTGAAGATGAAGAGGTACATGAGAAGAAGAAGTACATGAGGATATTGAACGGGTAATTCAGTACGTAAAGGGAGATGAAAACGGAATAGTCATGTGGGATTGGCATGCGGGGGAAGGAGGTGAAGAAGGAGTTAAGGGAAAATGTGGGCTTGGTAGTAGGAATGAGAGAAGAGAGAGACTGAGTACTGCAATAAGTTTCAGCAAGAAATGGCGAATACTCTGTTCAAGAATCACAAGAGGCAGAAGTATGCTTGGAAAAGGCCAGGGTATATGGGAAGATTTCAGTTAGATTACATCCTGGTCAGGCAGAGATTCCGAAATCTAATACTGGATTGTAAGGCGTAGTCAAGAGCACACATAGACTCAAAATACAACTTAGTTGTGATAATGAGTAGGCTAAGGTTTAAGACACTAGATGGGAAGAATTAATGCGCAGGGAAGTGGGATATGGAAGTACTAAGGAATACAGAGATACGCGTGAAGTTCTCTGAGGATATAGATACTGCGATAAGGAATAGTTCAGTAGGCAGTTCAGTTGATGAAGAATGGGAGTGTCTAAAAAGGGCAATCACAGAAACTGGAAAGAAAAACATAGTTTCAAGGGAAGTAGCTGTGAGGAAACCATGGATAGTAAAATATATACTTCAGTTGACAGATGAAAAACGGAAGTAGAAAAATGTTCAAGGAAATCAGTATACAGAAATACAAGTCATTTATGAATTAAATAAACGGGAAGTGCATGGAAACTAAGGCGAAATGGCTGCATGGAAAATAGGAGTAAATCGAAAAAGAAACGATGATCGGAAGGACCGATCTAGCACTTAGAAAAGTCAAATCAGCCTTTGGTGAAAATAAAAACAAAGGCGATAATACTAAGAGTGCAATGGGAATTTCACTGTTAGATGTAGAGGATAGAGCGGATAGGTTGAAAGAATACAGTGAAGGCCTCTATGAGAAGTACGTCTTGCTGATGACTCGATGAAGAAGAAAGAGGAGTCGGTATGGAAGAGAGAGGGGATCCAATATTAGAATCAGAATTTACAAGAGCGTTGGAAGACAAGATCGAATAAGGCAGAAGCGATAGTTAACAGTTCATCATTGCTGGAAGCGGCAACAAAACAATTAACGTTCATGTGTAGAATGTATGAGTCTGGCGATATATCATCTGGCTTTCGGAAGAACATCATCCACACAATTCCGAGGATATGAGGAGCCGACAAGTACGAGAATTATCGCACAACCAGCTTAATAGCTCATGCAGCCAAGCCTCTGACAATGACAATGTACCGAAGAATGGAAAAGAAAACTGAAGATTCGTTAAATGCCGATCAGTCTGCCTTTAGGAAACGTAAAGGGATCTGAGAGCCATTTCAGACGCTGCGGTTGATAATGGAAGGAAGACTTAAGGAAAATCAAGGCACGTTCCTACGATTTGTAGACCTGGAAAAAGCATTAGACAATGTAAAATGGTGGAAACTGTTCGAAATACTGAGGAAAGAAGGGGTAAGCAACGGGGAAAGAGAGGTAATAAGTACATGAGCCAAGAAGGAACAAAATGAGAAATCTGATTAAAAAGGATGTAAGATAGGGACGTAGTCTTTCGCCCCTGCTGTTCAATCTGTACGTCGAAGAAGCAATGACGGAAATAAAAGAAAGGATAACGAGTGTAACTGAACTCCAAGGCAAAAGGATATCAATGATAAGATACTTTGATGACATCCTCAGTGAAAGTGAAGAAAAGTTACAGGATCTGCTGAATGGAACTCACAGTTTAATGATATCAGAACATGAATTGAGAGTAAATCGAATGAAGATGAAAGTAATGAGAAGTAGCAGAATTGAGAACAGTAAGAAACTTAACATCAGGTTGATGGTCACGAAGTAGATGAAGTTAAGAAATTCTGCTATCTAGGCAGCAAAGTAACGCATGACGGATGAAGCAAGAAGGACATAAAAAGCAGACTAGCACCAGAAAAAAGGTCGTATGAAATATACGCTTTAATTTGAGGAAAATATTTTTGAGAATATATGTTGAAGCACAGCATTGTATGGTAGCGAAACATGGACTATGGGTAGACCGGAGAAGAAGAAGAAAATCGAAACATTTGAGATGTGGTGCTGGAGAAGAATGTTAAAAATTAGGTGGACCGATAAGGTAAGGAATCAGGAAATTCTCCTCAGTTTCGGCAAGGAAAACAAAAAGAAAAGGACAACATGGTAGGACACCTGTTAAGACTTCACGGAAAACGTTCCACAGTACTATAGGAAGCTGTAGAGGGGAATAAATGAAGTTGAGAATATGCAAAGATTATGAACTCCTAGTGTAATCGAGGTTGCCTTCCGTGCAACTGACATGTTTATGCAGTTTGTTTAACATCAAATGGCTCTAAACCTCACTTAAATACAAAAACTATCTCCTCCAGTACAAACCCTGTCAGAGCATTTGGCAAGAGTTGATCTGTAGCATTTCCGACTGTCCTACTGCATTTACCATCAGTCTGCTGTACAAGACCTACCCTGAAATGCAGGCAAATCACACGTCATCTTGTACTACGAAACAGACGAAGGTATTTTGGTATAGAACATGTGTTACTTGCAAATGGAGTGAGTTTCTTTAATATCACAACAGTTTTACCAGGCTTGGATAGGAATTTTGTGTTAGTTGCCAATTGTTTCTATATCGAAATATATTTAACTTGTAACTGGCTAGTTGATTCAAATGGTACAAATGGCTCTAAGCACTACGAGACTTAACATCTGAGGACATCAGTCCCCGCTTTTGATAACACTTCTGCTTAACCGGATTTCACTTACTACTGGTGTGTAGTAGAGTAATAGTGTAACAGATAGATGACTAATACAGCATGGCAAGATTTTCTCGATGTCAACGCTTCTAAATTCACAGAACATTTGTCAGTGGGTACATGACCATGTTGTATCTGGGAACATGTTTTCATATTTGGAAACACCCTATTTTTCTGGAGTAATTTTTGTAATTTCAGATAGGAATGCGTCACATAAAAAGTAAAGGCCATCATTAAAAATGTAACAATAAAATTAAACTTCAATTACGGGACCGGCTAGAAGCGAAATTTGAAAAGTTTACCATCGTACAACACTTTCCCATATTCTGAGTTCATAAAATCACCGAATTCTTAGACAAGCCCGTATTTTTTATAAGAAACTTTAATTTCGGTATGTAATTTATAGTCTGCTGATAATAATAGTGTAAATTGTTCTGGTGGAAACGCTTTACTCGTAGACATATCCTAAATTTGCGATTCATTAAAACCATGTCCACTTCAAAACTCGAAATCGCTCACAATTACTTGTTCAGGATTGGCATACCTTATTTGAAAGTCCTCTTTCACCTCTTCTAAATAAACATTTTACTTTTTCGAGATATTTAGAATTTCAGAGGTTACTTGTATTCAAAATTATCATATTCTATAATTTCCCAGCCTGAAAATGTGATCCACTCAAAATTTCAGTGAACCACTGCACGTTCGGTAGATCACGCCACGGTCTCTAGTAGAACACGTTTGCCTTCGGAGGGCGCGCAAACTTCGGAAGGGCTAGGGTAGTTACAGTGAGAGGACGGGAAGGTGAAACAGTTTGCTCGGGGTGAGGCAACTGTGTCGAAACCTGGTAGAGAGCCGAGTAGTGTGCCTGCTGTTGATGGCTAGTAGAACTTCCGCAGTTAATAGCCACCGGTGCTGAGCGTAGTTGCGATACCGGGAAGAGACACTCGTGTGGGTTCCTAGATTGCCATTATTACCCCGCTTGCTGCAGGCTGCAAACGTTTGGACGTGTGGGGCGCGTACCTACGGAAGGAGCGTGTTGTGTGCTTCAGCCACCGACCGGACATAGAGACGGGTGGCGGACCACCGCTGTGTGGAAGTTGTGTGTCTGCTACACGCTGTCTTTCCTGGATCGTTGTACGGTTATGTCTCGTAAGCTTCCTATTTGGTTTATCTGATGCAATTGAGCCGAGCGTCGACAGTAACCATAGCTATACTTGCCATATCATTAACCCGTACTATGACTGTTCAGTTCCGTAATTTTGTGGTTGTTTGTTCGAGGTTCAGTCCGGTTCTATATCAGACTTCTGGTTACTGATCCGCATCTGTCTCTTGGCAGGAATGTTGTGTGTGCAGTTTCATAAAGCTATGCGGTGTCAGCTTCCTTCTTGGCTACTACGAGGCGTGCGTTTATATGTTATGCGCGTTTATTTCATGTGCCACGCCCTCCATGTACTATTACTAGAGCGCACAGTCTTATTGGGTGTTTATACTACCAAGTTTGACCGTGTTGGAGCCTCTTTATCTTAATTATTAACTTGGTCTCAGTGAGGACTTTATTTTACGTTTATTGCTACTATTTTATACGTAGCCGTAACGTTATTCGAAAGTTTATGTTCTGTTTGCTGTCAGTCAGAGGTTTGTTAGCGAACGGAACGCGTTTGCTTGGGTTTAGTGCCCCGCTCCACGTGACGCGAGTTTGCCTCAATTCGTCGTTGGCAGTCGAACTTCCTGGTCGGTAAATGTATTTGGAACTGTGTTTAGATTTTGGCCACCTTGCAAGTTTAATTTATTTGACTCCATTAGTAGTGGGGCTAAGCCAATGCCACCTCACATTCCATTGTTACCAGATGAATCCTAGATGATGTCATCCAAGATGGCGGCGTGTAGACTTGGCAACAGCGCATGACGTCATCCAAGATGGCGGCCAGACGTCATTCAAGATTTCAGCAGGAACACAGGTCAATTGGACTACCTCCGCTAACCTTGCCCAAGTGACCTATCTTCTCATGATTTTCTTAGGTTACAAGACATAGCCCAATTTACCTTTCTTTACCACCCAAATTCTAAATTGGCGCGAGTTCCTAGGAAGAGGTGGCGATCAGGTGACTTAGGTTAGTGGAGGTAGCCCAAGTGACCTATCTTCCCGCGATTTTTCTTAGGTTAGTAGAGATAACCGTGGTGTGTTGCATTCTCCTGTTGGAATTTGAACTTCCCACCATTTTCTGGGGGAGGGGAGGGAAGGGGGCTGTGTTAGTGGAGGTCTTCCCACTAAAATCAGCCATCTTGAATGGCATCATGGCCGCCATCTTGGATGATGTCATGCACTGTTACCAAGTCTACATGCTGCCATCTTGGATGACGCCATCGCCGCCATCTTGGATACATCTGGCAACAATGGAATGTGTGGTGGCATTGGCCTAGCCCCACTACTTCCGTTAATTCACTGAAAAATTGTTGACTTGTGTTTCATGTTCCTGTAAATTTGAATGTTGTGCAGCGGCGTGCAGACTATTGTTGTTGTGTCCTACCTACTCGTCGAATATGTGGTGAATAGGAAACCTGCTTCCTCGGATTGCTAGACAGCAATTCAAGCAAATCGTATTAATGAACTTTTGTTAGAGTAAGGTAAATGATGATGCTTAACTGTGAGAATTTACAGTGGTGTGTCGCAAGCAAATGACGACAGACAAATAAGAAAATCTCTTCAGTATATACAATTTCCTAATATGAGTGAAATAAAACTGTGGTGTCACCGCCAGACACCACACTTGCTAGGTGGTAGCTTAAATCGGCCGCGGTCCATTTAGTACATGTCGGACCCGCGTGTCGCCACTGTGTGATCGCAGACCGAGCGCTACCACAAGGCAGGTCTCGAGATACGGAATAGACTCGCCCCAGTTGTACGACGACTTTGCTAGCGACTACACTTACGAAGCCTTTCTCTCATTTGCCGAGAGACTGTTAGAATAGCCTTCAGCTAAGTCCATGGCTACGACCTAGCAAGGCGCCATTAGCCTTACATAGTTTGATAGCTATCGTATGAAATGTCTCATCAAGAATGCTGTATTCACATCAAAGAATAAAAGATAAGTATTCGAGGAGCTGCATACTTTTCTTATTAGAATTCACTACTTATCCTGTTCCAGAATTCACGCCCGTCTGCGTTAGATAGCGTGCATTTCGGCCTCCTCTATCTACAAGGTGTTGGCACATTTGCCAACACATCAAAATCAGTTCCTGATTCGCCGCTGTAGAACTCGTAGTGCTCTGTTAGTCTTCAACTGTGCGTCAGGCAGGCAGTGCGGCGCTTATGTCCTCTTCGTGTAGATGCCGCTGCTGTCTCGTTGTCATCCTACAGGGGGGGGGGGGGGGGGGGGGGGGTCGGTCAGCGTACTATTGGCTGGTCTCTTCTTCACAGTCCTCTCTGCTCTAACATTCTTGATCGGCGTGCCGACGCTTGACTTTATGTCGGAACAATAGTCGACGCCTGGCTCAATTCTTGTACTAAATTCTGTATTTCTCTGTTAATTAGGCTACCATTTGGGTTTCTTTCCGTGGGACTTGGCTGAAATCTGCCTGGTTGTTAGAGGAAGCGCAGCGTCCGAAAGCAGACCCAAGTCCGCCCTCGATCGAACGGGCAGCCGGGTGTACATGGTTCTGCACCACTTAATCTTTACGATCCCAACACACCTTGCCAAGATAGGGTTGTATAGTAAGTCGATGTATTTATTTGTGTCTTAATCATTGCACAGCTACCGCACCTCTCCCTTTAATTTCTTTTTAAATTTGTAACTCATGTAAATTGTTGAAGTGTTAATCGTCCATTTTGCCAGATGAGTAAGTACTAGATTTATTTTATTTACCTAAATATGTTTATGCAACTGTGGATCAGACAGCTGAATGGTTATTAATCTTACTCCTTGTATGTACTTTTGGTTTTTGAACTGTCCACACAGTAGGAGAATTGAGATGCGTTCGTGTCATGAAGATTCGCACTGCCTATTTGTACGCAACACTAACCACCAATTTTGTCTGGATATTTCACACGCGTGACTTGCGCACCTCATGTGGTGCTTATTTGCGGAGTACACTCATATTCTGGACTGCAAATCTTAAAGTTTCTTTCGAAAAAGAATTTTTAGATCTTTTATTGTACTTCTACAATTTTTCTTATTCTATTTAATCTGTTTGCTATTAACCAGTATGGTACAGTTTTTTGATTGTAAATTATTCTGTTCCTTAGCAGTCAGTACCATTGGAGGTGTTTCTCCAATAGATGTTTAATAAATCTAACTTAGTGTGTTCTGTTAAAAAAAGAGAAAGTCCACAATACGAATTATGTTCAATCTACCTTTGGTCATGCCCTTTCTACCACACACAGCCTGACGAAGGTACAGCGTAACGGTCGGTGTTATTGTCCTGCAACCCTAAGTTTTCTGATGTCAAAAATGTACAATAATGCGCTAAAGAGTGTCCACCTTCTTGCAAGAACACAATTATTTGTTTTCTTTAACCCCCAAACATGTTTCACCTCAGTTGTGACATCTTGAATCAGTATTTCTCTTTATCGTTTCTGAAATACGTACATATAAATTATTTGTACTCGTAGGTTAGAAATATACAGACACCAGAATCTGTGGTCATTTAGATGGAAATGAGCGTTTGGCTTCATTGGCTGGGATGCCCCTTGCGGGGCAGGTCCGGCCGCCTTGGAGCAGGTCTTACTACATTCGACGCCACATTGAGCGACCTGCGAGCCAGATGGGGATGAAATGATGATGAAGACAGCACAACACCCAGTCCTTGAGCGGAGAAAATCCCATACGCAGCCGGGAATCGAACCCGGGCCCGTAGGACGGCAATCCGTCACGCTGACCACTCACCTATCGGGGCGGACTGTCCTTTAGATCACAAATGTACTTTACCAACTTGTAAAATTTTGCGTGGCATGCGGCTGGCAACAGAAATCATATGTATAAAGGCTGTCTCATTTATCTTGACCACCCTAAATAACTGTTTGTCCACATGCAAATTACAAAATGTTTCAAGCAAATCTTCTTTCGCCGTCAGGGGCATATCAATCAGCATGATTGCCTTCGTTGTAGCTTTGTTTTTTACAAAGATATGAACAGCGGTATGACTTTTTTAAATGGCACCCTGTATTCTTTATTCGGTAATTCCTCTCCTATAGACCTATTCAAGAATGTATCACACTCTGCCATTCACTGAAACACAACGTTATTAATTACATAACACAACATTGACTTTGAGCCCGGGATCACAAACTCGCCCACTTGCTAGAGTTGTCAGAAAAGAAATGAAAACCAAGCAAAAACCTAACACAAAATTGACTTTGATTCTCCTGTACCATTGTCCAGGAGTAGAACATACACAGGTGCTGAAAGTGGTGACCCTGGACACCGATACACTGGAACACTCATGAATGAAAGAATTACTTACTGCTTCCAGTGTTGCCTGCTGAAGAGAATTACAAGCAAGTACGATATGCTCCTGCATGTCTTCTAGAGTTGTTGGAATATCGCGATAGACAATGTATTTAATGCATTCCAAAAGAAAAAGTCCAGAAGATTTAAGTTAGGAGACCTAGTAGGCCAAGTAACTGTTCCTCCTTGAGCAATCCATCTGGCAGGGTATCGTCTGTTCAGAACACGACGTGCACGCAAGGCATTATGTGCTGGACATCCATCATGTTGATACTACGTACGCATTCTGGTTCTTAGCGGCACTTCATTCAGAAGATGGAGAAGAATTCGTCTAAGGAAGTTGGCATACACTGTGCCGTTTAGACTACCATTGATGAAATAAGGGCCAATAATTGTTGTACCAAGCATCCCACACCAGACGTTAACTCTCCATTAACGCTGATGTTCCACCTGTCTAAGCCATCGTGGGTTGCCGCTGGACCAATAACGCATGTTCCTTGTATTTCCCTGTCCTTTGTTTGAGAAGGAACATTCATCGGTAAATAGAACATTGGAGAGGAAGATCGGGTTGGCGAGGATTTTCTGCTGTGCCCACTAACAGAACTGTACGATTCTGGAAATCATTCCCATGCACTTCTTGATGTAGGTGTACATGGTAAGGATGCAACCGGTGACGTGTGAGAATACGATGTACTCTGGTTTTAGGAATGCCGATCTCGTGTTGAAGCTGTCGTATGCTCACATGTGGATTCACAGCAACTGAAGCGAGAACAATAACTTGGGCAACTTCGCCTGAGCGAGTGCTACGACGATTGCGTTGTCGTGGGTTGAAACATCCCGTTTCCTGATGCGTCGCAACAAGACGAGAAAACATCCGTCGGGGAAGGTGGGTTCTTGTCAGGATATCACTCTCTCTACAGTTCCGCTGCCTGCGCAGCATTTCGCCTGCCTTCAACATCAACAATAAAAGAAACGGCATGTCGATGCAGTTTGTAGGGAGGACAGCCTTTACTGTATGCCTACTCTACACAACAGTACTTAAAGGACTAAACTACTGCACTAAATGTACCTGTACGTAACAAAACAGTATTGCAACTGCTATTGTGCTAACTTACATTCCCCATAGATGAGTAGCATTTCTACCTTCTCTTCGTTGGTGTACATGTAACTCACACAACCCTTCAACTGACGATGGTTGACAGAATGACGGGTGTGCATTCTACTTATTTTTAAATTTGTCCTCTGTCCACGTCAGCACGTGGATGTGTCCCATTACCCCGAGTACCTGCACTAATCGCTGGGAGCGTCAACGTCATTTTTGTGTTATGCAATTATGTAACACCCCACACGTCACTTATCTGGTTTTGGTGTGTGTTCACCCCAGCTAATTGACTAACAGAGAGTGCATAATTGCCACAATATCGGATAATGCAAAGAAAGAAATAAGGCCCTGTGACTCTGATTGAACTGCAGTGGCAGTGTTGACATTAATTGATTCAGAATTGATCTCTTTTAAGTAAAAAGGGGTGTTATATCCAGCTATTGAACACCAGATGCAAATGTTGAACATAAAATTAATTAAAAAAGAGACTTGGGATTTCAACTACTTGATTGAAAACAGATGCAGTCGATTAGCACAAATTTATCTTAACTCACGACCTTCAGTCATCACATTGCATGACTCACCTAACAGGCAGTGGGAATAAATTGCGTTTACGTGGAGTAAAGCGTGATAAATCAAAATTAATTCCTATCGACTGACCCAGGCGTAACGCGAAGTGCGAGAATAATTCTTTAATACACGACCCATGAAACCTTCGTGGAAACTTTGCCGACGTGATCCAACAAATTAATCAGTGGCCTAACTCAAGCCTGAGGGGGCACAATATCATCGAACTCAGCGTGGCGGGGCGGCGTCGTTGTGCGGACGTCGGCCGGCCTCGTGGTGCTGCAAGGCTGCGCTCGTCTATTCACTCCTAGCTATCTTGCTCAGTACATAGCTGAACCAAAACTTCCTATCTCCGAGCTCAATCGTTCCGTTTGCTAAGTCCTAAACTGCAGAGATGCTCACTCTCTCACAGGCAAGGTGAGTAAAGAACGCCACGTCCGCACTCTAGGCAAGCTAGGAACGAAAAAAAACCTCTACGGAGTCTTCTTCAAATCCGCTCTTCGCCTCGGTTTCCCCTCCGGCAAAATCACTTAAGCCAATTGCAGCGCAAGTCGCTTTAATTATGCGTTGCTTGCCAGCGCCGACCAATGCCTGCTCTGGGAAGTGAACGACTTCCCACAGAATTTCCCTTCCTCTCAACTTCTGCTATTTAGCTCCTCCCAGGCCACCAATCAAGCTTAGCATCTGCATAAAACACAAATTTTTCCGAAATTCTGACTTCAAATTCCTTGGTCCTACGTTCCCATCGGAGGCCGGTATATTTCATTCTGTCGCTCTTCACTAGATTTACTTCAGACTCTGTGGACCGTGAATTCAGCGTGAAGTTGCTATAGTCACGAACACGCATATTTAGGCCTCTGTTGACCGCTCCACCATAGCTTTGCGCGGCTTTCTCGCATGTTCCACTGAAAACTGGATGACGGACATCTATCAACAGGAGTACAAGTTCTCCGTCTGCTGCCCTGTACACCAGCATGGGGTCAACCACCCACTCACTGTCACTCATCTTAAGGCAGCTGGAGGCCGCGCCGCGTTACCGCTTTTTCAGAGCTTGAGCCGCCCTAAGCTGCCCATTGTCGCTTCCCTGGGATAAACTAGCCTCCAGTAAATTGACGCGTTTCCACAAAGTTATCATGCCGCGTGAATTACTTTAAATCTGTCACCCAACATCAATTATTCCAATATGTCCATACTATACCCTCTACAAGATGCATTGTGCCTTGTCAGTCATTTTTGTTCAGCCCTACTGTTCGCTCAATGTGAGTTCGGTAATCTTTAATGACTTCATGTAAGGGGCATAGTTCTTGCCATCTTACAATTAATAATGATGTGTCAGTGAATGGTAGACTGTGACAGATTTTTAATAGGTCTTTAGGAGAGGAAATGAAATAATGAATAAAAAATACAGGGAGCCATTTAAAAAAGTCATACCACTGTTCATATCTTTGTAAAAAACGAAGTTTGCAACGAAGGAAATCATGCTGATTGATGTCCCCCTGACTGCTAAAGAAAACTTGCTTGAAACATTTTGTAATTTGCATCTGAACAAACAGTTATTTAGGGTAGTCAAGATAAATGGGACACCCTGTATATTTCAGAAACAATGAAAGAAGAAACCCTATGAAGATATTACAGCTGTAGTGAAACATGTTTAGGGGTTAAACAAAACAACAAAATTGTATTCTAGCAAGCAGGCGGACATCTAATTCAAATGGTTCAAATGGCTCTAAGCACTATGGGACTTAACATCCGAGGTCATCAGTCCCCTAGACTGAGAACTACTTAAACCTAACTAACCTAAGTACAACACACACATCCATGCCCGAGGCAGGATTCGAACCTACGACCGCAGCGGTCGCGCGGTTCCAGACTGTAGCGCCTAGAACACTCGTCAACTCCGGCCGGCGGACATCTAATTCATCATTGTTTTCTGTGAGCTTAACATTACATTACATCAGAAATGTATAGCTATCATAGAATAGCATGTTAATTGATAACACATTTCAATTAAAAAAGTAGACTGTTAAGAAAAGTATTCACAGACTTTTGTAGGCACAAGTGCGTACCTTAACTTCCACCCCATAAAACAGAAACATTAGTTGTGCCAGTTTGAGAACGCCCATCCAAAACTTAACCGAAACAGTTATGAAACGTCCCCTTTAAACAATTATACATGACTGTGCTTAAACTGACACACAATATTTTGTTAGCGCAACGCAATCTGACTTTCAAAATTCCCTACAAAAGAATGGCCCTGACTAACATTAAACTATATCTTTCACAAATCACTTACCTCACAAAAATCTTCGCTGCTCAAGCTACTGCAATACAGCGAGCGCCACTACTGCCAGCTAAATAAAAGATTCAAACTATGGAAGGCACTAACTACTGATAGGGATAGTTAGCAAATGAAAGATATTAATAGAGAACAAACAATGTATTTACCTTGATATCATCATATATAAATATAGCAGTTCATGACAAATTTCAAAACTCCGCCATCTCTCTCCCCACATCCACCACTGCTGGCGGCTCACCTCCAACTGCGCAACGCTACGCGTTGTTCACATCCAGCTGCCGCTGCCCAACACTACAATGGCGAGTATTACAACAATGCAAAGCAGCCGCAGACTGCACACAGCACAGCCAGTGATTTTCATACAGAGGTGGCGTTACCAATAAAAAAACCTAAACAGCCTACTTACACAGTGTCTCTACCTAAGGTGCTTGAGTACTTTTATTTGGTTTTTCTTTCTTTCACTTGAATGTATGCTCTAATGTAACAGCTTTCTTTTGTTATTTCTGTCTTATGCGCGTCTTTAAAATGGGCAACGCACAAAAAGCCACAGTGAATTTGCGTCCAGTAATTATTGCGTGGACTTCCGTAGCTGTCAAAATGTTCAGGCAGTTCTGCAGTCGAAATATTTTGGTAAAATTATTGTTACCGTGAAAACTATGTTATTCTACGACTTGTATAGTTTTAAATGGCCACTTGAGCAGCTGACCTGTGTTATAGTATGTAAGCCAAGACACCCAAGCTGATAATCGTGCGTTTAAAGGAATTAGAAAAAATTATAAATGACTGTGCTGAGCTGGTAAACCTCTTACGGTATTTGATTTTCAAACAGCTGAGCAAAACTCAACGTACTCAAACAGTTTTCTCTTGAATTATTCTGATCATCACTAAACTGACACACAAAAATTTTACCGCAACGCATTCTGACTTTCAATTACCCCTACAAAAGAATGGCCCTGACGAATAATGACCTATACCTTTCATGAATCACTTACCTCATAAAAATCTTTGATACTCGATCTACTGCAATACAGCGAGCGCCAATACTGCCATCTAAATGAAAGATTCTAATTACTGAAGGCACTAACTATATATATATATATATATATATATATATATATATATATATATATATATATATATATATATATATATTGTGACATCCAATTAAAGAAATTTCATTTTTCTGACGGACAGCTTAAAGCTCTGGCATCTCTCTCCCCATATCCACCACTACTGGCGGCTCACCTCCAACTGCACAACACTATGCGCTGTTCACATCCAACTGCCCAACACTACACAAGCGAATAGTCCAACAATGAGTCCAACCAGCCACAGACTGCACGCAGCACAGTCAGTGATTTTCATATAGAGCGCTACGTGGAGTTACTAGGATAAAAACCTAAACAGCCCACTTACAGCACAAACGTGAATGAAATGAAAAATAGCCTTGATAATCTTGTGTTGAATCAATTAAGAAATGTTTAAAACACCTATTAACTGTGGGGAGAATAAGCACGTGATTTACGAAACAACCAAAACAGGTCGGTAAGCTTACATGTTTTCTCTGGAGGGTTCGCCTTCCGCTGACACACCAGCAGTTCATCTCTCGTTGTGGGGAACCTGTCAGCGGTGTGTAAAGTCAAATGAAGTAAGGCCCGCCGGTTTGTACCGGAAGCAGCACCGACCCCTGGTGGAGCCGTGCGGGTGAAGCCGCTCTCCGTCGCTTGACGCCCCTGCGACTCGCGCCTGCTAATGGACATCACTCGTAAATCGACCGGGCTGCGAGCGCACGGGTCTGGTCGATAAGTTTGTGTGTGTGTGTGTGTGTGTGTGTGTGCCCGGCCCGCGGCGTTCCGGCTCCAGCTTCTTCCAGCGGCGCCCCCTACCCTCGCAAAGCTTTGCATCCTAATGAAGAGTGGGAGGGGGGCAGCCAAGGAGCGCCCAGAGAGCTGGAGTGAGGTACGATGGTGGCGCCGCGCAGCGACGGCCGGGGGAACAAATCCCGGCCACAAATTATCGCAAGGAGCAGGCTGCGCGGGCCGCGCCGCTGCAGCTTCGGCAGCCTTACTGCGGTAAGGCGTAACCCCTCACAGCTCCGCCGAAGACAAGGAGGTGTCGAAGCATTTGGTAGTTTACAAGTATCACCAACGAGGAATCATCTGGCAAAAACCTAACCCTTTTTTTGGAATGATACGGACTCGGTGAGAGTCTAACTACACTACTGGCCATTTAAATTGCTACACCACGAAGATCGAGTGCTACAGACGCGAAATTTAACCGACAGGACGAAGATGCTGTGGTATGCAAATGATAAGCTTTTCAGAGCATTCACACAAGGTTGGCGGTGGTGGCGACACCTACAACGTGCTGACATGAGGAAAGTTTCCAACCGATTTCTCATACACAAACAGCAGTTGACCGGCGTTGCCTGGTGAAACGTTGTTGTGATGCCTCGTATAAGGAAGAGAAATGCATACCATCACGTTTCCGACTTTGATAAAGGTCCGATTATAGCCTATCGCGATTGCGGTTTATCGTATCGCGACATTGGTGCTCGCGTTGGTCGAGATCCAATGACTGTTAACAGAATATGGAATCGGTGGGTTCAGGAGTGTAATACGGAACGCCGTGCTGGATCCCAACGGCCTCGTATCACTAGCAGTCGAGATGACAGGCATCTTATCCGCATGGCTGTAACGTATCGTGCAGCCACGTCTCGATCCCTGAGTCAACAGATGGGGACGTTTGCAAGACAACAACCATCTGCACGAACAGTTCGACGACGTTTTCAGCAGCTCGGAGACCATAGCTGCGGTTACCCTTGACGCTGCATCACAGACAGGAGCGCCTGCGATGGTGTACTCAACGTCGAACCTGGGTGCACGAATGGCAAAACGTCATTTTTTCGGGTGAATCCAGGTTGTGTTTACTGCATCATGATGGTCGCATCCGTGTCTGGCGACATCGCGGTGAACGGACATTGGAAGCGTGTATTCGTCATCGCCATACTGGCGTATCACCCGGCGTAATGGTATGGGGTGCCATTGGTTACACGTCTCGGTCACCTCTTGTTCGCATTGACAGCAGTTTGAACAGTTGGACGTTACAGTTCAGATGTGTTACGATCCGTGGCTCTACCCTTCATTGCTGGCCGGAGTGGCCGAGCGGTTCTAGGCGCTACAGTCTGGAACCGCGCGACCGCTACGGTCACAGGTTTGAATCCTGCTTCGAGCATGGATGTGTGTAATGTCCTTCGGTTAGTTAGATTTAAGTAGTTCTAAGTTCTAGGCGACTGATGACCTCAGCAGTTAAGTCCCATAGTGCTCAGAGCCATTTGAACCATCTACCCTTCATTCGATCCCTGCGAAACCCTACATTTCAGCAGGATAATGCACGACCGCATGTTGCAGGTCCTGTACGGGCCTTTCTGGATACAGAAAATGTTCGACTTCTGCCCTGGCCAGCACATTCTCCAGATCTCTCACCAATTGAAAACGTCTGGTCAATTGTGGCCGAGCAACTGGCTCGTCCCAATACGCCAGTCACTACTCTTGATGAACTGTGGTATCCTGTTGAAGCTGCATGGGCAACTGTACCTTTACACGCCATCCAAGCTCTGTTTGACTCAATGCCCAGGCTTATCAATGCCGTTATTACGGCCAGATGTGGTTGTTCTGGGTACTGATTTCTCAGGATCTATGAACCCAAACTCCGTGAAAATGTAATCACAAATCAGTTCTAGTATAATATATTTCTCCAATGAATACCCATTTATCATCTGCATTTCTTCTTGGTGTAGCAATTTTAATGGCCAGTAGTATATGTATCTACACTGCCGGAAAAAAAATAGTATATATGAAAGACGATATCTGTTTTGATCCGAAGACGCGATGTGCACTCTGGGGAGTAGTGGGTGTACTGATAACGGATTCAGCGTCGTCCGCCAACAGACAGGGTTGTTGCATAGCTAAAAGAACGCCATCTGTGTCTGTCCTCTAACAGGGAATTCTCACACCCAGAAGGCTCATTGTGAGGCAAACTAGTGAAGCAAGCAGGCAACCATACCACAGAGACGAGTTTGAAATGTGTTAGATTGTGGTATCAGGGGTCACGTGAACATCCTCGTACCCGTACTTAGGTTCCGGAAGTCCAAGCAGCGCAGACGCCCGCCAGGGTCGTCGTATTATGAGGGGAGGAGTGGCATGGCTCCGGTGGCTGCAGCGGCGACGACGGGGCGCTAAGCCCCACCAGGATCTTGGCACTGAAGGCGGCGTGTGCAGCCAGCGCTCGAAAACTCGTGGCTGCTGCTGGTGATGCTCCGTCTTCCCGTTTTCGGAGCATCGTCGGCGACGTGAAGGTGCTGCAGAACTCAGCGGCGGAACGGACAAGACGGTTGGATGAACAATCGGTGGCGAATTTGTCCTGCCTCAAAATGCAGAAATATTTGTACCACTTGTAACACCCCACCTATCACTTATCTGGTTTTGGTGTGTGTTCACCCCAGATCAACAGAGAGTGCAAAACTGCCGCAATGTCGGATAACGCAAAGAAAGTAATAAGGCCCTGTGACTCCTGATTGAACTGCGGTGGCAGTGTTGACATTAACTGATTCAGAATTGATCCCTTTTAATTAAAAAGTGGTGCACATTGATGTTATATTCAGCTATTGAACACCAGATGCAAATGTTGAACATAAAATTAATTAAGAAAATGACTTGGGATTTCAACTACTTGATTGAAAACAGATGCAGTCGATTAGCAAAGATTTATTTTAAGTCACGAACTTCAATCATCACATTACATGACTCTCCTAACAGGCAGTGGTAATAAATTGCGTTTTCGTGGAGTAAAGCGCGATAAATCAAAAGTAATTCCTATCGACTGATCCAGGTGTAATGCGAAGTGCGAGAAGAATTCTACAATACACGACCCATGAAACCCTCGTGGAAACTTTGCCGACGTGATCCAACAAATTAATCAGTGGCCGGAGCGGGCGCAATATCACCGAATTCAGTGTGGCGGAGTGGTGTCGTTGTGCGGACGTCGGCCGATCTCGTGGTGCTGCAACGGTGCGCTCGTCTTTTCACTCCTAGCTATATTGCTCAGTACATAGCTGAACCAAAACTTCATATCTCCCAGCTCAATCGTTCCAGTTGCTATGTCCTAAACAGCAGAGATGCTCACTCTTTCTCAGGCAAGCTGAGTAAAGAACGGCACGTACGAATTCTAGGCAAGCTGGGAACGGAAGACCTCTACGGGGACTTCTCCCAGTCCGCTCTTCACCTCGGTTTTCCCTCCAGCAAAATCACTTACGCCAATTGCAGCGCAGGTTGCGTTAATTATGCAGCGCTTCCCAGCGCCGACCAATGCCTGCTCTGGGAAGTGAACAAATTCCCACAAATTTTCCCTTCCTCTCAACTTCTGATATTTAGCTCCTCCCAGGTCACCCATCAATGATAGCATCTGCACAAAACACCAAATATTACGGAATTCTGACTCCCAGGAGAGTACTTCAAATTCCTCGGTCCTATGTTCCCATCGGAGGTTGACGTATTTCATTCTGTCGCTCTTCACCTGATTTACTTCAGACTCTGCAGACAGTGAATTCAGTGTGAATTTGCTATAGTCAAAAACACGCATATTTTGACCTCTGTTGACCGCTCCACCGTAGCTTTCCGCGGGTTTCTCGCATGTTTCACTGAAGACGGGACGACAGACATTTATCAACAGGCATACAAGTTCTCCATATGCTTCCTGGTACACCAGCATGGGGTCAACCACCCACTCACTGTCACTCATCTTAAGGCAGCTGGAGGCCGCGCACCATTACCGCTTTCTCAGAGCTTGAGCCGCCGTAAGCTGCCTATTGTCGCTTCCCTTCGCCGCTCCTCCGCGGGCCATGGTCAAGTCTGTATACTTCCCTGGGATAAACTAGTCTCCAGTAAATCGACGCGTTTCCGCAAAGTTTTTCATTTCGTGTGAATCACTTTAAAACCATCACCCGACATTAATTATTCCAATACGTCCATACTATACCCTCTACAAGATGCATTGTGCCATGTCAGTCATTTTTGTTCAGCCCTACTGTTCGCTCAACGTGAGTTAGGTGATCTTTAATGACTTCATGTAAGGGGCATAGTTCTTGCCGTCTTACACACTGCACAGGACAATTGTTTCCCTAAAACTTGCAGTTAGTCACATCATTCAAAAGAGACGCCGGCCATTGTGGCCGAGCGGTTCTAGGCACTTCAGTCCGGAACCGCGCTGCTGCTATGGTCGCAGGTTGGAATCCTGCCTCGGGCATAGGTGTGTGTGATGTCCTTAGTTTAGTTAGATATGAGTAGTTCTAAGTTCTAGGGGACTGATGACCTCAGATGTTAAGTCCCATAGTGCTCAGAGCCATTTGAACCATAAAAGAGACCAACCTTGGAGTGGTGACATCGCCTCACTAACTGTGGCGGCTACTGCTGCACTATGCTCTTTTCTGCTGCGGTCGATTGCCTTCACTACTCAAACTTCTTCACTGTCTCCTCCATGTCGCCACACAGGTGGGCAGCCAGTGCAACCCTTCTTGTGGGTAACATAGCAATGATTGTTGCTTTCCCTCTAAAACTTATACGGTTGCTTTACAGCTGTAAAGGAAAAATATGAACTCACTTTGTTATTCGTCAAAATTGTTTTAGTTATTCTGCATTTCCTGAGAGGGTCTCATAAGCTGTTCTTGTATATTAACCACAAGCTTTTCTGTGACTGACGATTCAAGGATTCTGCTATACCAGCTGTGGATTAATGAAAAGATTTTCTATTAAGATTAACTACTATCACTATTCAAATTGAATAGAAAGGTTCTCTCATTTGTTCGAGATGGTTCTGGTGTATTGTTAATAAGTTGTGTCTTGTGATAAGAAGCATACACTCCTCCGCAACCCCCAGTTCCCATCTCTCTTTAACCTACGCTGCTGTTAATCGTGCAAGCCTGACAGTGATCAGTCGGGAACCGATGTTATCATTGCGGCAACGCGATTAGCCTGCATCCGGTTTAATGCGCTGAAAGAAACGCATTAGGTTCTTACAATGCATTCACTCACAATAGCCTCGAGATTTAGCATAACTATATTGTTGTTCAAGTAGGAGACTGTTGCTGAACGTCGCGCCTTTCTTGTCGACTAATCCCAGCATGCACAGGTGCAACAGCTCCAATGTTGTTCTAGTAGGGTGGGGGGAGGTGTTCACTTTTTTTTAACTACCTCCCATTCCCTAAATAAATCTAACTTTGAAAGTACTTGAAAACTAATAATAATTTGTTTTTTTGTGGTAAGTTACTGTGGGACCAAGTTGCTGAGATCATCGGTCCAATAGGCTAACACACTGCTTAAGGTAACTTTAACTTACAACACACACATGCGCGAGGGAAGACTCGAACCTCCGACGAGGGGAGCCCCGAGAACCGTGGCAAGGCGCCAAGACCGCGCGGCTACCCCGCACTGCAATAATTTGATTGCATCAGTGCCTAGCAAAGTGATTCCCAACCTGGGGGTAATACCCCTAATGGGTAAAATGAAACTTTTTGGGGGGTAAAAGCAAAAGGCCTTGACAACGTTTTGGCTGGAAAACTAAATTACTTTTAAATTACTATTGTCAATACTTCATAAGACTGTAATACTAATTATGTAAGTCATCCATAATGTGGTGTAGGTTAAAGTTTATGAAATGAATGTACGAGCAACATCCTCCACAGACATTCTCCCATCTATACACATATTTCGTTGCTTGCACAATGCATCTATCACATTTAGTCAGCGCGAGAGCGTTACGGAGATGCTGAACAAGCTCCAGTGGCGGACACTTCAAGAAAGGCGTTACGCAATACGGAGAGGTTTATTATCGAAATTACGAGAGAGCACATTCCGGGAAGAGGTGGGCAACATATTACTACCGCCCACATATATCTCGCGTAATGATCACAACGAAAAGATCCGAGAAATTAGAGCAAATACGGAGACTTACAAGCAGTCGTTCTTCCCACGCACAATTAGTGAATGGAACGGGGAAGGGGGGGATCAGATAGTGGTACAATAAGTACCCTCCGCCACACACCGTAAGGTGGCTCGCGGAGTATAGATGTAGATGTAGATGTAGATTGTACAATTTAAAATATATGTCACATACGCTTAAATATTTTGTTGGTGTGTAAGTTCGTAGCGTTTTTGTTTTGGATGTTGGTATGGCTGGTGCTACAGCTTTACTATCGCTTGTCCTTTTTTATTTGCAGTTCGTTGTTACTTTTTGAGTTAACATATTGTCTTTTTGTCATTTGGATATACTAAGTGTAGTTGTGAACGCTTGAAAATGGAGGTTCAGGTTGGAGGAATGGAAACATTTCCGACATATTCCTATGTTCAAGTTCAAAAGAGGGGATACAACATCAGAGGCAGTCAGAAACATTTGCGACGTTTATGAGCATTGCGCTGTTGGACAGCGCATGCCTACAAAATGTTTTTCTCATTTTAAGGAGGACCGTTTTAACATTACTAACTCTCAGCGTTCGGGAAGATCTTCAGGGTTTGATGTAGATCCTTTAAACGCATGATCCTTCATCAGTGTACTCGAGAACTGGCAAATTTGGTGAACAGTGATCGTCCCATCGTCGTGCGACATTTACATGCAACTGGAAAGGTTCAAAAATAGGGTGTGTGAATAACGCATGCTCTAAGCCAAAATCACAAAAATCGGTGTGTGGCCATATGCGCATCTCTACTCAATCGTCATCAGTTGGCTCTTGAACAACACCGACCGTTCCTACCTTGTATCGTTACTGGTGGAGAAAAATGGTGTCTTTATATACTAACATAAATAAAAGACAGGTACAGTTGAGACCAAACAAAGCAGCAACTTCCCGTAGAAAGACTTGCGCGCTTCCACTAAAAATACTGTTATGAGCTGGTTGACCGACAGTGTGTTGTACTACGAATTTCTTCTGGGCGATGAAAATATCACTGCCGACATTTGTTGCAAACAACTGAGTCCTCCTGCAGACGCAGTCCAAGAATAACGACCAGGAATTTTTTGAAGGAACACACCGCAATTTGACTGTTCTATTGTTTATTTAAGTACAACCCAGGTTTCGGCCTTTTATGCCATTTTCAGGCATTTGATTTTATTTCTAAAGCATATATTGCGGGACGCTTAACATCTTAGCAAGCTCAGCAACATCAGAGACTTTTTTAATGACCACGAAGACTACGTGAAGCGTTTCGACTTATAACGGATCTTTTACGTTGGGATAAATATATTTTATTTTTTGTTTGATGTTTTCGTTAAATAGCTGAATAAATTGTAATTAGGAATAATTTAATTAAACAGAGTAGAAAAGATGAAGTCAAAGAGATGCTCACTGGGCGGACATTGCGTTGTTTGGTTGTTAAAACAAGTCGTTTGTGTTCCGTTCTGCTGTTCGGTCGTGCGCGTATCCGAAAGGAATTAATTCGGGTACTATAATAAACTTTCACATAATAGTTACGATTCGATGTTCCGACAAAATGGGTTAACGTCAGTGTTAATTTGAATTGTGGGCGACAGGATTAGTTTTGACAGATACGTGAAAACGGACGTAACGAAAGCTGTTCGCATATCATCCTTGAACGTGACTTTCTATTTAATTAACGATTGCGGGCTGATTAAAAGCTATTATCTCATGATTAGGATCAATCCCTCTTTCCTCCTAGATAGTGATCATTCATTAACATTCACGTCATAAGAAAAAGGATTATTAATAAAAGTGGTGTTAAATGACAATTACGTGTTATTCTGTTAGTGTGGAACCGACGTAATATCTCTGAAATGACATTGATATATAATTTGTGCTAAATACTGAACTGAGATAGGAAGTAAGTTGAAATTAGTGAACATCTGATGCTGAGACTATAGAAGCAGAAGCGCATAAGGTTTCTCTTCTCTAAAATGGCACAATACGTACGCACTTTAACTCAATAGTCGACATTATGTATTGCAAAGACATTAGCATTTCACACTTATTTTGACGACGCGCTGTTAAACAAAGGAACTTTGAGTCTCTGTACGAGTAATAAAATTAAATCTAAAGCATAATTAATAACGGCGAACTCCGCTTTAACAAACTGTATTGCATGTCGTCATCGGGCAATAACTGCTCGACCCTGGAGACTTGTGTGGTGAAATTAGAAGTCGGGCATATAAAACAAACTTAAAAATCCATTCAAGCTACAGTGGAGTCGGCACAACATGACCTGGGCAGCTATAGACTCCACGATAACGCCTGGCCGCATTGTGCTGGACCGACAAAAACCACTGTACAGGAGTTGGGTTGGGAAGTTATTCCTCACCCACATTTTTCACCTGACCTTCTGCCCTCAGATTTTCACCTTTACCTCTCTCTATCGAACAGCCTTCAGTGAACTTCATTTCCGGATGAAAATATGCGCTCCGAACATAGATCAACGAATGGTTCCCCTCAAAACCGCGTGATATCTACAGTCACGGAATCGGAAAGTTACCCCAATGTTGACAGACTGTTGTAAATAGTGAAGGAGAATATATTATTGATGACTGACGACTCTCTTACATGTATCTACTGTGCTTATAAAACTTACGGAAAAAGGTTACGAACATACGCATCATTCCAATACCTCATGGAAATGCCTGTCCCGTTTTGTAGGAGGTTCCCACAATGGAACAGAAACCGCATCATTATACAGTTTGCAGCGGATAAACGAACCAACTGACAGTGGAACAAAATAGTATACAAATACATTACTGTAAGGGTTACACTTTATTTTATGTGGGGTTCAGGGTGTGGATAAAGCAAATGTGTCTTCGGAAAGGAGTGGTGGACAGGAGGCATCGTTTGTACCAAGTGTCCACGCTCAGTATGGATTCTTAGCTTGCTTTTCTGTGGAGAAGTTGTAGGGAGCACTCGCATTGCACTGGAAACTTCTTCATTCGATGGAAGAACTTGTTAGAAATAGACAGTAGATATTGTCTCATAGAGGCATTAGCTCATGGATTAATAACGTATCATTTGCAAAACTCTTTTTGATCTTAAACCTTAAGTTGAATAAGCTTTTCCAAAAGAAATCTGAAGTGTTGTATTGCAAAACAGCAAACAATATGACAATGATTACTAGACGGTCGGACCCGCAGCCCGCCCGTTATCGGTGAAACAGCGGTGTTTGCTATCGCGCTGGACACAGTTTGCCTCATTAAATGTCCTTCTGCGACACATGAAAACTATGTAAGCACCATTCATGACAAGAGTGATTCAATTACTCAAAACAGCTGACTTAACTATTAATTTGAAAGCTGTATATCGAAAGGTTCGGGGTTAAGATGCGCACCCGTTCTTAAAGGTTAAACACATTAGCCAACTATATGACAATGATAAGGTTTACTTCAAAGCAACCAACCTCTTAATTTCAATCGGCAAAAGGGGCGACTGGATCCCATCCCGTCCCTTCTGACAATTTTATTTTGATGAAAGGCCTGATGACAGTTGGCTGTTAATATTTTCAACGTTAAACTGATTATCAGTTATTAAGACTACACTGAAGGAACGTCTAAAACATTACTTGTGAACACTTATTACAAGAGAACTCACTCGGCGAAACCACAAGATCCATCCAAAATACACCAATAATGACCCGTTCTTTCAAACTCAGAAACGAACAGCTTAGTACAACAGGTTGTTCAGATTATAGCTAATGACTAACAAATGCAATTACAATCAAAGAAATGAACCGGTTAACAGCTAAATCTAACCACAAGGTCACTCTTCTGTTTAACGGCAAACTGCACCCTAGTACAATTATTCCGGCTGTATTTACGACCAAGAGTTGATTAATTACAACATTAATGATCAGGTACAAACCAGAAAGCAAAGGTAATATTATGTCGGGACAAATTTTCAAACGACAACTAGTGCCTTAGTACAATATTACTGCCGATATTTACGACCGAAGAGCCGACGGAATAAAACTCTGAGGGTCGGGTACCAAACAGAAAATAATGAGGGCAGGTAAATAACGACACAAATCACCACGAGCATTACAGAATGTTACTCCCCTCTATCAGCAAACAGTTCCATAGATCCACGGCGCGTCGCAGCGGTTACTGACAAGGGAACCTCCCCATCGCACCCCCCTCACATTTAGTTATAAGTTGGCACAGTGGATAGGCCTTGAAAAACTGAACACAGATCAATCGAGAAAACAGGGAGAAGTTGTGTGGAACTATGAAAAAAATAAGCAAATTATACAAACTGAATAGCCCACGTGCAAGATATGCAACATCTAGTATAAAGTGAACAGGAGCGCCGTGGTCCAGTGGGTAGCGTGAGTAGCTACCGAGCGAGAGGGACTGGGTTCAAGTATTCCCTCGAGTGGAAATTTTACTTTCTTTATTTTCGCAAAGTTATGATCTGTCCGTTCGTTCATTGACGTCTCTGTTCACTGTAATAAGTTTAGTGTCTGTGTTTTGCGACCGCACCGCAGTACCGTGCGATTAGTAGACGAAAGGACGTGCCTCCCCAACGGGAACCGGAAACATTTGATCGCAAGATCATAGGTCAACCGATTCCTCCACAGGAAAACACGTCTGATATATTCTATACGACACTGGTGACGGCATGTGCGTCACATGACAGGAATATATTGACGACCCACCTAACTTATACACTTCGCGAATGGGTAAAAAGATTCTTTTACCTTGCCCGATTTAGGTTTTCTTGTGCATGTGATAGTCAGTCCCAAAAAAGTGACGAAAACATAAGAGTTTGTCATGTAAACCGAAAATAAAATGTTAAAATTTTCACCGGAGGGAAGGCTTGAACCAAGGACCTCTCGTTCTGCAGCTGCTCACGCTAAACATGGGACCACTGCGCTCCTCTAACCAGATTTGCCTTGATATTGCCTATCTTGCACATGGACTACTCAGTTTGTATATTTTGCTTATTTTTTCATAGTTCCGCACAACTTCTTCCTGTTTTCTTGATCGATCTGTGTTCAGTTTTTCAAGGCCTATCCACTGTGCCAACTTATAACTAAATCTGAGGGGGGTGCGATGGGGAGGTTCCCTTGTGAGTGGTGCCGATGACGTGCGGTTAAAGGCGCTACAGTCTGGAACCGCAAGACCGCTACGGTCGCAGGTTCGAATCCTGCCTCGGGCATGGATGTTTGTGATGTCCTTAGGTTAGTTAGGTTTAACTAGTTCTAAGTTCTAGGGGACTAATGACCTCAGCAGTTGAGTCCCATAGTGCTCAGAGCCATTTGAACCATTTTTGCTGCCGATGAAAGCCAGGTAGAAGAGGGCAATCAGGCCACGAGCGGTCGTCGGACACGAATGTTGCCAACCAGCTGACGGGATGTCGGCCTGCTGCTTGTAATCGACGCTGACCCGGCTGATGAACGGTATCTTCGCTCTGCGCAGGCCTTCCTTGCGCAGCTCGTGGCTTCGGCCGCTCGGACATCCTGACCACCTCTTCTCACAACGCTACCGCCAATCCCCAAACTTTGTGCCTCCCTCGTGGGTCAGCGAAACCCGTCTATATATCAGCAAGGAAAGACCTTCTAAGGACACAACCAACAGATACCAACTCTTCCTCATAGATATTGGCAAAGGGGCCGCAAGAGGGATAGTCGATACTACACCTGAGCCAGTGGCGCCAGACAGAACAGTCTACTAATTCAATGGCGCCACGGCTCAGTTCTGCAGTTTAGTTACTCGTTAATGTTGGTAATGAAGGGGGGTGGAGCTACTCTCGCAAGGGAACCTCCCCATCGCACCCCCCTCAGATTTAGTTATAAGTTGGCACAGTGGATAGGCCTTGAAAAACTGAACACAGATCAATTGAGAAAACAGGAAGAAGTTGTGTGGAACTGTGAAAAAATAAGCAAAATATACAAACTGAGTAGTTCATGGAAGATAGGCAACATCAAGGACATTCGGACCACAAGAGTGCCGTGGTCTCGTGGTAACGTGAGTTGCTGCGGAACGAAAGGTCCTTGGTTCCAATCTTCCATCGAGGGAAAACTTTTAATCTTTTATTTTCAGTTTATGTGACAAACTCTTATGTTTTCATCACTTTTTTGGGAGTGATTATCACATCCACAAGAAAACCTAAATCGGGCAAGGTAGAAGAATCTTTTTACCCATTCACCAAGCATACAAGTTAGGTGGGTCGACAACATATTCCTGTCATGTGGCGCACATGCCGTCACCAGTGTCGTATAGAATATATCAGATGTGTTTTCCTGTGGAGGAATCGGTTGCCCTATGACCTTGCGATCAAATGTTTTCGGTTCCCATTCGAGAGGCACGTCCTTTCGTCTACTAATCGCACGGTTTTGCGATGCGGTCGCAAAACACAGACACTAAACTTATTACAGTGAACAGAGACATCAATGAACGAACGGACAGATGATAACTATGCAAAAATGAAGAAAGTAAAATTTTCACTCGAGGGAAGACTTGAACCAAGAACCTCTCGTTCTGCAGCTGCTCACGCTACCACTGGACCACGGCGCTCCGGAGATCGCATTGTCCATGATGTTGCCTATGTCGCCCATGGACTGCTCAGTTTGTATATTTTGCTTATTTTTTCACAGTTCCACACAACTTCTTCCTGTTTTCTCAATTGATCTGTGTTCAGTTTATCAAGGCCTATCCACTGTGCCAACTTACAACTAAATCTGAGGGGGGTGCGATGGGGAGGTTCCCTTGTCAGAAAGGTTTGGAACCACTGGCTTAGTGCTACACTTTGGCACAGCTTCCAGTAAATTACAATTCAGAGAAATACAGTATTTGACAAACATTCTTTGACAGAAATAAGAAGTATATGCGTCACTGATTTGATTTAAGAACTTGAATAGCAATTGTCAACAAACTCCTACAACTCTTTACGAACTTCCAGAGTGCTGGAATAGCTGTGGGTTAGCAGCTTCTGTTCATCCGTAGAACGAAAAAACCAGTCAAAAGCTTGCAACTTTGGGTTGGTTTTCTCGTTATACTGTCCAACAACTGCGACAACATCAAAATTCACACAATATAAGATGGAAGACTGCATTTACAGCCATCGCTATTTCACTTGGCACTGTGATTTGAAAACAGGTTGTAAGAGGTCCATGATTAAGGAATTTGTTGCTAGGGCACTCGAGCAGATGTAATTTCGATGGATTGCTCACGCGCTGCCTGCGATATGTAAGCTATAAGAGAATCTCAGACCAGAGAGCAGTGTTGACTGCAGTTGGATCTGTGTGGCAGTAGGAGTAAGTAGTAGCCAGCAGTCGTGTGTGTGGAGTTGGCTGGGCCGGTCGTGGGTAGCGATGGCGGTGCCTGAGCGTTGTAGTATAAGGTAAAAGCAGCGTCGCGAATATATACTATTGTTATATCAAGTCCCATGTAAATGTTTAAAAAATCTCTTAATAATAATCTTTCTTATAAAAATTAACTTTTGACAGTCATTCATCTCAATTTAAAGATTTTACTAATTTCTCCAAACCATGGTCATCCCGATTATTGTAAAGAAAAATCAGTTGTTTCTTTTTATACATGACAAACCTATCGGCCAGCATTGCACTGATCTGTGCCAGAAAAATTTCTTATAGGAGCAGATGTATACGCGTTATCCGGCGACCTTATTGAGGCAAGAATTTTCAATTTATTCAGAATGATCTTTCTGGTAAGTTACGGAATTTATCTGTTGGTAGGATACACTAAATGTCAATGGGTATATACTTATTTTTTATTGTTGAGAGGTTATGCTAAAGATGAATGCTATACGTAATATTATCTATCTGTTGGGAGGATACAAGGTCTGTAGACTACGTCTGTGCGAGAGTCTGAATCATTGCAGTGGCACTTCTTTCAGTCATTTCCGCCTACGTTCGAGGTGGCAGAGTTTTTGTTACTTCTTGGCCGCCCTGCCGGAACACTGTGGAGGGACTTCGTCTGGTTTGCCGCCTCTAACCTGACGGATTTGCTGTCGACAGCAACTACGATCAGGTTACGAATTTCCATAGGCACCCAGGACACAAGCCTGTCAACGCCATCAAGATACCGAGAAGTGTCCTGTGTCAAATTAACTAATTTTCTATAGTACCTTGCCATTTTCGACACACTTTGTTTTCGAGTTAATCTGTTCTCGTAACGTTAGCTGGGAAATTCGGTAATTGATGTATGTAACAATTTATACTCTATTACTAAAATATTTGTCTACATCTGCTTAGCTACTCCGCAGTCCACCGTATGCTGCGGCGGAGGGTACCTTGTACCACTAACACTCATTTTCTTTCCTGTTCCGCACGCAAATACAATAAGGGGAAAGGACTGCCTTCTCGTATCTTATCTTCGTGGTCTTTACGAGCACTGTATGTTGGCGGCAGTAGAATCGTTCGGCAGTCGGCTTCAAATGCCGGTTCTCTAAATTTCCTCAATAGAGTTTCTCGAAAAGAACGTCGCCTTTCCTCCAGGGATTACCATTTCAGCTCCCGAAGCATCTCCATAACACTTACATGTCGTTCGAACCTACCGGTTACAAGTCTAGCAGACCGCCTCTGTACTGCGTCAATGTCTTCCTTCAATCCCCCCTGGTATGGATCCCAAACACTTGAGCAGTACTCAAGAATAGGTCGCACCATGTCCTACACAGTTGAACCACTCTTCCCTAAAATTCTCCCAACAAACCGAACTCGACCATTCGCCTTCTCTATCACGCTTCTCCCATGCTCGTTTCACATCATCTCGCTTTACAAACGTTACGCCCAGATATTTAAACGACTTGATTGTGTCAAGCAAAACACTTAATACTGTATCCGAATACTGAAAGTTTCATCTTCCTACTCATCCGCATTAACTTACATTGTTCCACATTTAGGGCTAGCTGCCATACATCACACCAACTGGAAATTTTGTGTAAGTCGTCTTGTATCATCCTAGAGCCAGTCAACTTCGGCACTATTAGGAAACACCCGCAGATTGCTGCCCATCATGTCCAGCAAATCAATTAGGTATACAAGGTGGTCCATTGATAGTGACCGGGTCAAGTAACTCACGAAATAAGCGTCAAACGAAAAAACTACAAAGAACGAAATTCGTCTAGCATGAAGGGGAAAGCAGATGGCGCTATGGTTGGCTCGCTAGATGGCGCTGCCATAGGTCAAACGGATATCAACTGAGTTTTTTTGAATAGGAACCCCCATTTTTTAATTACATATTTGTGTAGTACGTAAAGAAACATGAATGTCTTAGTGGCACCACTTTTTTCGCTTCGTGATAGATGGCGCTGTAATAGTCACAAACGTATAAGTACGTAACATTGCGCCAGAGCGGATAGTATTTACTTCGTGATACATTACCCGTGTTAAAATGGACCGTTTACCAATTGCGTAAAAGGTCGATATCGTGTTGATGCATGGCTATTGTGATCAAAATGCCCAACGGTCGTGTGCTATGTATGCTGCTCGGTATCCTGGACGACATCATCCAAGTGTCCGGACCGTTCGCCGGATAGTTACGTTATTTAAGGGAACAGGAAGCGTTCAGCCACATGTGAAACGTCAACCACGACCTGCAACAAATGATTATGCCCAAGTAGGTGTTTTAGCTGCTGTCGCAGCTAATCCGCAAATCAGTAGGAGACAAATTGCGCGAGAATCGGGAAACTCAAAAACGTCGGTCTTGGGAATGCTACATCAACGTCGATTGCACCCATACCATATTTCTATCCACCAGGAATTGCATGGCGACGACTTTGAACGTCGTGTACAGTTCTTTCACTGGGCGCTAGAGTAATTACGGGACGATGACAGATTTTTTGCACGCGTTCTATTTAGCGACGAAGCGTCATTCACCAATAGCGGTAACGTAAACCGGCATAATATGCACTATTGGGCAACGGAAAATCCACGATGGCTGCGACAAGTGGAACATCAGCGACCTATGGTGCGGCATTATGGGAGGAAGGATAATTGTCCCCCATTTTATCGATGGCAATCTAAATGGCGCAATGTATGCTGATTTCCTACGTAGTGTTCTACCGATGTTACTACAAGATGTTTCCCTGCATGACAGAATGGCGATGTACTTCCAACATGATGGATGTCCGGCACATAGCTCGCGTGCGGTTGAAGCGGTATTGAATAGCATATTTCATGACAGGTGGATTGGTCGTGGAAGCACCATACCGTGTCCCGCACGTTCACCGGATCTGACGTCCCCGGATTTCTTTCTGTGGGGAAAGTTGAAGGATATTTGCTATCGTGATCCACCGACAACGCCTGACAACATGCGTCAGCACATTTTCAATGAACGTGCGAACATTACAGAAGGCGAACTACTCGTTGTTGAGAGGAATGTCATTACACGCATTGCCAAATGCATTGAGGTTGACGGACATCATTTTGAGCATTTATTGCATTAATGTGGTATTTACAGGTAATCACGCTGTAACAGTATGCGTTCTCAGAAATGATAAGTTCATAAAGGTACATGTATCACATTGGAACAACCGGAATAAAATGTTCAAACGTCCCTACTGCAATGACACATTCCAACGTAGAGACAAACAATACCTTAAAGGCTGCGCCAAAGATTAAACAGAGAGGGATGTAGAATATAATCTCTGTAATGTTCATACTGGATTCTCTTTTGTTTCATACTCCAAGAAGGAGTTAAGAGACACTTTCGATTGTTACCTTGTAGGGGATGGACGTAATTTTTGGTGTGTGCGGAAAGGCAGCCATCTTCTTAGTATTTATGGTTTGTGCGACGAGCAGAGCAAGTCTTTTTATCTTGTGAATAAAAAATAGTGAGAAGTATCTAAGTTTTACGAGAATCATTTAAAGCGACGTAGCATTGTATACCTGGGTTTCCACCGTCTTCGTGAAGTAAACCGATGCCGAGTTAGGAAGATACACACGCTCAACAAAGAGAAGAACATCGATGGCGACTAACGAATTAATATTGTGGCAGAAGGACGAATTCTACGTCTAAGGTGAGAACTCTGAAGAAATGAACAATGATGTAGAATTCAAAAATGTAATTAATCGGAATGGTAAATTATGTTACAGGCAAATTTCACACAGCACTGAATTTGTCCGCATTCGAGCCGGTGAATACAGTTCGTAAAAAAACCTTTCAAAAATTCTAAATTTCCAGTTCCATATCCATAATTTTTTCTCTTTTCAAAAATTGAATACATTTAATTTTTTTAGTTTATTTCCCCACACTAAGATCTGTATTTTAATATAAAAAAACTATCTGTTACCAACTGTTCGTCTAAAATTGTCAGTCATATGTTTGTGACTATTACAGCGCCATCTATCAAAAAACGAAAAATGTGGTCCAACTGAAACATTCATATTCCTTTACGTACTACACGAATATATAATAAAAAATGGGGGTTCCTATTTGAGAAAACGCAGTTGATATCCGTTTGACCTATGGCAGCGCCATCTATCGGGCCCACGATAGCGCCATCAGGTTTCCCCATTCAAGCTAGACAAGTTTCGTTCTTTGTAGTTTTTTCGTTTGGCGCTTATTTCGTGCGATATTTGGCCCGGTCACGATCAAAAAAATGGCTCTGAGCACTATGGGACTCAACTGCTGAGGTCATTAGTCCCCTAGAACTTAGAACTAGATAAACCTAACTAACCTAAGGACATCACAAACATCCATGCCCGAGGCAGGATTCGAACCTGCGACCGTAGCGGTCTTGCGGTTCCAGACTGCAGCGCCTTTAACCGCACGGCCACCCAGGCCGGCCCGGTCACGATCAATGGACCACCCTTTATACAGAACAACAGCGGCCCTGTCAGACTTCCCTGGGCACTCCTGACGATACCCTTGTCTCTGACGAACACTCGCCGTCTTTGGGGATGGGAAGGGGTGTCCCCTCTCGCCTTGGATCAGCGGCTCACTACATGTAATGAACGTTATTGCTACAATATCCGGTCATTATCTGCTGACAGCTCCACCGGTACTCCGTCGTCCAGGGGAAGGTAAGGTGACTTCTCCTCCCTTCGACGTTATCGGCGCAATCGTAATGAAACCGCCAAGCGCGCGGCTGGCCACGGATTTCGAGTGCACGCACATCACTCAGAGCGGCGGCCATTAGCCGCGGTCCGCGTGCAGGTGGAGTGCAGGTGTACCTTCGCTGGCTGCGGCGGGCGCGTGCATCCGTGGCGTAACGCGATTGTTTACAGGCGCTGCGCCAGCCGGCTGCCGGCTTATCGATTGGCTGTCGGCCCGGCTTGCCCTCGCCTAGGCCGCCCTGCCGGAACACTGGTTGCAGCTGCCTCTTCCGACACCTTGCGCGGGACTTCCCCCGCGATAAGCCAGTCGCCGCCGCAGACAAAGAGGGCCAGAGTGGTAAGTAGCTGGAAGCCGTGCGGACAACTAGAACGCTTCTTAACCCTAGGACGCCTAAGGGGGGTGGGGGTTCGTTGACCCTACAATTTTTTATGTCCCCTGCTTTTGCCCAAGTAACTTTCATACTGCATATTCCCTTTGAGTTATTGTTTGTTGGCTATTTTATGACACGCTAGTCTCAATATATTTTATAGAAAATTCCTGCTTTGAAAGAAAAAAATAAATAAACGTATTATGGGTCCGACAACCCCCCCCCCCCCCCCCCCCCGCCTTAGGCTTCCACGCTATACAAAATTTCCCTTAGTAGGATTTCGTTTTTCTCATCTCTACAACAACGCAAGTTAGTTTCTTGTTGGTTGGTATTCTTTATATTCACAACAATAGGTTTACTTTCAGAGGAAGTGATTGTTCATGTCAGTCAGCTGTTATTTATCTTGTAAACTTGCAGCCGGCCGAAGTGGCCGTGCGGTTCTAGGCGCTGCAGTCTGGATCCGCGAGACCGCTACGGTCGCAGGTTCGAATCCTGCCTCGGGCATGGATGTGTGTGATGTCCTTAGGTTAGTTAGGTTTAACTAGTTCTAAGTTCTAGGGGACTAATGAGCTCAGAAGTTGAGTCCCATAGTGCTCAGAGCCATTTGAACCATTTTGTAAACTTGCAGTGAGTTAGTGCAGTTCCCAACACGTAGGCCTCCAGTAACTTTGGTGTCCTACACAGCAAAAACGAAACCAAGTAAAAATTTACTGGTGTTGTCAACAATGCACTGTTGGAGGAGAGAAGAATAAAACCGAGATAAGTGCATATTATAATTCCACTAACGGTGGAATTGATACCATTGATCAAAAGGCGCGTATGTCCACCTGCAAGAGGGGAACAAAGAGATGGCCTCTACCTGTATTTTACTCTCTCATCGACATTCGTGCTATCAGTGCAACCACCATATTCATCCAGCAACATCCAAGATAGAATGAAAAGAAACACAACAAACGGAAACTTTATCTTCTGCAAGCTAGGATGGAACTAGTGAAATTGCAGGTAGAAGAAAGAAGTGCCAATGCGATAGGGTTAAATAACCTAATTGTTAAAAAAATGGAGACTATTCTACAAAAGAAAATCAAAGAAGTGACAACAGAAGCACGTCAGCCTCCTGCAGGGAAAGGTCGGTGCCATATTTGTGTAAGAAAAGCTAAAACAAAGAAGCAGAAGTACAACAATCTCAGTAAACCAAAACAGTATTGTGGACAGTGTCATAAACATGTGTGTAACACACATTCAGAAAAAGTTGTGAAGTGTGTCTCTTGCCTTGAAGTTGAGGACTCAGAGTAGTCTATTGTTTATGAACACATCAGTATTTTGTATTGTAATATGTCAATTTGTTTATTCACTCAATTCAATATTTATAACAATTAACAACATTTATAAACCGATGCCTTAGTTAAAATACATAAACCATTTTGAAAGTTGTAATTTTTCGTCAGTAAACTTATTTAATACCTGTGGGCTCGCCGAAACCCCCCCCCCCCCTACCACCACCACCACTTAGGCGTCCAAGTTAGAAAAAAAAGGCTTGGGCGTCCTAGGGTTAAGAGATTTATAACGCTGGTTGTTGACCAGGGGAGCCCATATAGTAGAGGTGCAAACGAGTAAATAGACTAATATGGCTACGAAGTCTTTCACAACGTGTTTCT
Organism: Schistocerca serialis cubense; assembly: GCF_023864345.2. Taxonomy (NCBI): domain Eukaryota; kingdom Metazoa; phylum Arthropoda; class Insecta; order Orthoptera; family Acrididae; genus Schistocerca; species Schistocerca serialis. The sequence continues at coordinate 1,229,313,511 of NC_064638.1, read as the reverse complement.
TGAATAAAAGTCTCTCTGTGTACGTGCCGCGTCAATTCAGGATGAAACTCCAAGCTTTCGACCACTACCTCCATGGTCGTCCTAGCGAGGCTCCCACTTCTCTATGCAAAGGACGGCTTCTGATTGGCTGGAATACGTCATAGCAACAGCGATATGGCGTGTAGTGAAGTGGTGCCCTCTACTTCCATAGATGTAGTTTCTATCCAGCGTTGCTTGCAGCGCCATCCCTAGAATCAGGAGGTAAAGTGCGGGAAGTTATCCTCTGCCATTTTTCTTTATCCAGTGCACTCTTCCAGGTGTTGCTAAGTGTATAGCCGTTGTTTCTGTTAAAGTTATTATCGCAAAGTCTAATTTCGACTGCTTCGCGGATCACAGAGTCCCAGTAATTTGATGCGTGGGCTATTACTCTGGTTTCTTCAAATAAAATCTTATGCTTGCTAAGCAGGCTATGCTCAGCCACCGCTGATTTTTCCAAATACCTGTATTTCAGGTGGCGCTGATGCTCGATGCAGCGGTCGGCAACGGTTCTTACAGACTGGCCCACGTAATTCTTGCCGCATTCGCAAGGAATTCTAAAATTCCCGGCACCCTTAAGCCAAGACTACCTTTGACTGGTCTCAACATTTCCTTAATTTTGCTGTGCTACAACAAGCAAGATAGGCAGAGTCCTAAAGAGGCAAGGAATTAAACCAGTTTTCCGACCACCTAGCTTACGACAGTCAGTTTTATCCCTGACGACGACCATGGAGGTAGTGGTCGAAAGCTTGGAGTTTTATCCTGAATTGACGCGGCATGTACTCCGAGAGACTTGATCAAGTAAATTGACTACTTGAAATAACTGGATACTGAGTAGTAACAGTTACTGTAATAACCGCTCATCTGATAGTGGGAGTTATTTTTAGCAAAGTGAATCCTACGATTTCGCATCATCTGAGATCTCAACAGTGATAAATGAACAGAGAAAAGGGACAGAACATCTACGAAGTATTCTATAGCTCATGGATATAACTGTCAAACTGCGCGCCATCTGTTCATGGAAGTATTTACTTCGGTTTCTCACAATCTAACTAGTACAGTGACCGTAAAAAATTCGTGCAACTATGGAAATAATCGTCGTTGGAACGAACATAACTGTACGCTATTTTTCTGTGGCATTTATAACCGTCAGACTGCCCACCATACGTTTATCGAAGTGCGTACTTTAGTTACGCGGTATCTAATTACGCAGAGTTAACACAAGGAATTCGCGCGACGATGAAAATAGCCGTCCGTAGATAAGAATATCTGTAAGTTATTTTTCTGTGGTAGTTACATTTCGCTCACAGTTCTTTTTCTCTGGGAGTTACAGGCTACAATTACTGGTAACCTGGAAGCCGACAACTGTTTCGCCGACTCTAGTACGTCGTAACAGACAATGATATTTGTGGAGAGGACAGATATTGAAGTGAAACAAGTATTTTTGGACTACTACGGAAATAACGGCAGGTCTTCATGGGGGTTCCACCGAGTTTACAAGTAACTGGATTATTATCGCTCTTAAGGGGAGTTGGAACGCCCTATACCAACAACGTTAAATTTAGTGACTTGGCTTCCCTGTTTTTCAGGAAACAGTGTAGCCATTGACATGAAACTTCCACAGGACATTAAACTGTACTTTTTTGTACTTTATCCTAAAGAATTTTAATCATACATAACATTATGTTCTTCTTTTAGTTCCGTAGACTCAGGATACGTATGTTATTACTCCCTGGAAATTTGAATACTCTACTCGAAGGAGTTTCTGAGATTTAGGGAAAAATGCAACAGAAACTGTAAATTTTCAGGGACGGCTTCTAAAGGTTCAAAAGACTGTAATTCACTTAATATATGCTTAATTTTTTATTTTTAGTCACTCAAAAGCACCCTGCACCATACTGAATATCATCCTGTTGATCTTTATCCAAGGTTTTTCTTCTTTTCATCTTTCTGGACTCGTTAGTGACCAACTGTGGTGCATACTCTGCTTTGTCAATGCGAACCTTGTCCATCCGTTCAAGATCTCTGATACAGTTTGCTCCAGGATTAAGTCCCATATGCTGTAGCACTTTCACCCTACCAATGTTGCCATCATTAAAAGCAATAAAAGCATCACTGACACCCCACTTTAGTGCCTTCATTCCAACAAAAACATTTTTTGGTAAGCGAGTCCATATAAGATTATTGAACGATTCTTTGGGATTTTGAGTCTGACCATGCAGGCACTTCTTCATTAATTCAGGATTTGCCAGGTTGTAACACTTACATCGATTAGAAGTTTATATTATGTATCTGTGTATCTACAATTATGGAGTGTTTATTCTTTGTTAGTCAAGGTCATTGATTTGTGACAGGAAATTTAAACTATTATAATGTATATATGGAAAAAGATAAATGATTGCTAAAATAATCAAATTTTATAATATGTGTATGTTTATAAAGAAAGTAATATTATTGGAAACTGGTTCATGATTAGGGCATTTATGTTTGTAGTACGTAAAAGACGGAGGGAAGTCCCTCCGCAACGGAAGTGGCCCGGCGCGATGTAAAAGGTGGTTTTGGCGGCCGAACTCGGCAGCTACTTGGTGGGAACGATACACAGTAAATGGCTAGGCGTTGCACGGTATACATTGATGGTGCCAATGGAGGCAATTGGGGGCAGCTTTGCATGGAATTTTGCCTCGGATGTGGATTCGGCTGTTGTTTGGTACTCTCGGCAATAAGGAATGGCTCTAATATGTTGACTAACCGTCGCCAAGAAGAAATTTTATAGAGCATTCAAACATCAAGAGCCGTGAGTAAAGTCAGCCGCCACGTCGCTTGCCACCACAACTTCGGCACTGCTCCACCAACTTCATGCACACAGATATGTATCAGAGCATCGACCAGATGATTTGTGTGTGATTTTAACAATAATCGAAGTGCTATAAATCATTGTTTGGAACCGTATCTTTTATCCTGATCTTGAATCTATGCAGGATCCCCTCCTAAGTGTTTACCAAACCGAGTATACTCTTTCAAATGCACTATTATTGTTTATTTATGTTTGTCAGATGGGCAAGGATTAGTAAAATTGAAGCTAGTTAGAATTTTACTAAAGTACTCTCAGCTTTTTGCGGAGTATCATTTTGCAAAAATTCGGTGCCAGACTGTGTAAATGTTACTGTCTAAAATCCCTGCTTCACAGGTGATGAAAAAAGGCAAATAAGTTACACTCATTTGAAACTTAATTTAGCTTTGATTACTACCACGAGAAAAATTTTTGATTTTAATTGAGCTCAGTGTTGAATAATTTGCCTTTAAAAGTAAAAATATAAACTATTCCAAGAGAAGTTAAGAATTACAATCCTGGAAATGGAAAAAAGAACACATTGACACCGGTGTGTCAGACCCACTATACTTGCTCCAGACACTGCGAGAGGGCTGTACAAGCAATGATCACACGCACGGCACAGCGGACACACCAGGAACCGCGGTGTTGGCCGTCGCATGGCGCTAGCTGCGCAGCATTTGTGCACCGCCGCCGTCAGTGTCAGCCAGTTTGCCGTGGCATACGGAGCTCCATCGCAGTCTTTAACACTGGTAGCATGCCGCGGGAGCGTGGACGTGAACCGTATGTGCAGTTGACGGACTTTGAGCGAGGGCGTATAGTGGGCATGCGGGAGGCCGGGTGGACGTACCGCCGAATTGCTCAACACGTGGGGCGTGAGGTCTCCACAGTACATCGATGTTGTCAGTGGTCGGCGGAAGGTGCACGTGCCCGTCGACCTGGGACCGGACCGCAGCGACGCACGGATGCACGCCAAGACCGTAGGATCCTACGCAGTGCCGTAGGGGACCGCACCGCCACTTCCCAGCAAATTAGGGACACTGTTGCTCCTGGGGTATCGGCGAGGACCATTCGCAACCGTCTCCATGAAGCTGGGCTACGGTCCCGCACACCGTTAGGCCGTCTTCCGCTCACGCCCCAACATCGTGCAGCCCGCCTCCAGTGGTGTCGCGACAGGCGTGAATGGAGGGACGAATGGAGACGTGTCGTCTTCAGCGATGAGAGTCGCTTCTGCCTTGGTGCCAATGATGGTCGTATGCGTGTTTGGCGCCGTGCAGGTGAGCGCCACAATCAGGACTGCATACGACCGAGGCACACAGGGCCAACACCCGGCATCATGGTGTGGGGAGCGATCTCCTACACTGGCCGTACACCACTGGTGATCGTCGAGGGGACACTGAATAGTGCACGGTACATCCAAACCGTCATCGAACCCATCGTTCTACCATTCCTAGACCGGCAAGGGTACTTGCTGTTCCAACAGGACAACGCACGTCCGCATGTATCCCGTGCCACCCAACGTGCTCTAGAAGGTGTAAGTCAACTACCCTGGCCAGCAAGATCTCCGGATCTGTCCCCCATTGAGCATGTTTGGGACTGGATGAAGCGTCGTCTCACGCGGTCTGCACGTCCAGCACGAACGCTGGTCCAACTGGGGCGCCAGGTGGAAATGGCATGGCAAGCCGTTCCACAGGACTACATCCAGCATCTCTACGATCGTCTCCACGGGAGAATAGCAGCCTGCATTGCTGCGAAAGGTGGATATACACTGTACTAGTGCCGACATTGTGCATGCTCTGTTGCCTGTGTCCATGTGCCTGTGGTTCTGTCAGTGTGATCATGTGATGTATCTGACCCCAGGAATGTGTCAATAAAGTTTCCCCTTCCTGGGACAATGAATTCACGGTGTTCTTATTTCAATTTCCAGGAGTGTATTTTGTTTGAATTAGTCTTTGCTACTGAAGTGATCTTAGAGCTTGACTAGTGACACCATACTAGTTTTTGGTCCCCATCATATTCCTCACATATTAAAAAGATAAATGGTCTATTATTACTTTGGTATTTATACGTCAGTTAAGTCAGAAGTCCATCTTGGCCAATTTTATGGCTCAAATGGCTCTGAGCACTATGCGACTTAACTTCTGAGGTCATAAGTCACTTAGAACTACTTAAACCTAACTAACCTAAGGACATCACACACATCCATGCCCGAGGCAGGATTCGAACCTGCGGGCCAATTTTAGCTCTGCTCTTCTTTCAGAAACATTTCAGTACTGATCCAAGTAACAATATTGAGTGTAGCTTTTATGAGAGTGAGTTTGGTACGATTTTGCTTTCTATGATTACTAGCAGGTACATTAATGGTGATTGCTGCTACAGACAGCTCAGAGTGATCTGTGTCAGTTTGTATCCTGTGTGCTATTCAAAGGGAAATTTTAATGAAAGTAACTTTAATAACTAATATTCCGTTTTCTTAAACAAATATTTTAAATTAATGCGCCGAATTGGGCTGGCGATCGTTCGATTTTTCATTCGTATATGAATTTTACTACTTTCATTAACCCCAAACGTAAACCCTGTTCAATTTTTCTGTTAATTGCACTCTATTCAAAATTATAGACCGATACCTTCGTCAGTTGACAGTCTGTGGAAGAAGGTAACCAATACTGTCTGCTTCATCTTCAACAAATCTTCAGTATTATGGACATCCCATGATACTGCTGTAGTTCATCAATTATTTTGTCTGTCAGCCTGCCTCTTATGGTTTTACCAGTTTCTTGTCTCTCAAACTTTGTTTCAACTTCCTCAACCTGGTGCCCATCCTCTTCTTGACATGACCAACGCATTCCAGTTTTGTGATAATCTTCTCACCATAAGGCTGAGCAGCTACTACACTGTTATATGTTTTTTAGTCTCCACCATCTAAGAACTTAGTGTAACACACTCCCCTTTCGTTCACAGATCGACTAAAAAATTCTGTGGCCTCCATACCACCACTTGTTCCTACATAATTTCTGACACAGATATGCACTTCTTCGTTCCCGGATTTACATTTATAACAATGTTTGGTTAAAATCTGGAAAGCTATTACCTTTCCAGTATCGACATTGGTCACAGAAGCAACAGAATTCTTAGAACTGTAACCGCGCTTCTGCCAAGTGCCATCAAAAGCTACTGGTATTGAAATCCCTGTACTAGCAGAACTGAGCGGATGAGTTTACATTTGTGGAAAGGGGCCAAAATAAGTTACAGTCAGTTGCACTCAACATATAACTTTAATTGTTAAAACACACAATCACACAAGCAAGAATCAAAAACTCTCAAGGTTTTAACGGTCGACCTTTTTTTAATTAATTTAGAACAGCTGAAGGCCACATCGAAAATCCAAGGCACAAAGCCTAAGCAAGGAATTGAGGTACAGGAGTTCTTCTGGATGTTTCACTTCTTTAGAAAGAAACCTTTTTTATCTTTTTATCTTCATATTTTTTATCTTTCTTATCTTCAATATAAATAGGCTGAAAGCCTTAGCTTAATTAGCTTAAATTTTTCCCATTGAACTCGGCTGAAGGCCACACATTAATCAAGAATCGGCTTAAGGCCGAGACAAAGATTTTCAGTGCTTAGTCTAATAGGTCGCATGTCAACAAAACAATTTAACGGCTTAAGGCCTAGGAAGACGAGCTTTCATTTTGAAAAAGCTGAAGGCCTTATCTTAAAATTTTTCGTGTAAAACTCGGCTGAAGGACTCATACTACAGAATAACAATCTTATGACTTAAGGACAAGACAAGGATCTTGAATTTTTAATTTAAGAGAATTAAAACGCGGCTGAACGCCACACACCATGCAGAAAACAATTTGACAGCTAAAGGCCTAAAGGGAAGAGTTTCTAAATTTCAACTAAAATAGACTAAAGGCTTTATCCTAAAATGCTTCACATAAAACTCGGCTGAAGGCCAGATACGAAACCCAAACAATCTCACGGCTTAAAGCCGAAACAAAGAAATTTCCATTTTTTAATTTAAGCTGAAAAACTCAGCCGAAGGCCACATACAAATAAGAAAATATTTCTTAAGGCTTAAGGCCTAGACAATTTTTTTAACCTTTAATTTGAAAAGGCTGAAAGCTCAGCTGAAGGCCACATACCAACTTGAAACCAATTTACGGCTTAAGGCCTAGACACAAGGAATTTTCAATTTTAATTTTGAAAGGCTGAAACTCGGCTGAAGGCCACATACCAAACAAGAAACATTTTCTTTTTTTACGGCTTAAGGCCTAAGATGAAAAGCCTTGCAATTTTAATAAGTTAAGACTCGGCTGAAGACCACACAGAGTACTTAAAACTGAAAGGGAAATCACCATGTAAAACACAAGAAGCGGCGCTCAGAAGGTTCCAAGGGTCGGCCTGGGAAGGTAACACTAACGTACGTTTAGGTGAGGCAGGCAGCAGCACTGACAACCTTTTAATCGGAAGGCAACGCAACCTAGGGACGGTTCACGACCGACCGACAATCTGACCGATTTCCAACGGTCAGATCAAACTGCAAGATAATGGAAAGCAAGATACCAAAAACTTCAAACTCGGCCTCACCAAGATCAAGGCGTCAAACACCACTCAAGAAAAGTTTAAAAGAATACCGAAAACACAAGTCACAACTGTCAAGTCACTACGGGAGGCTGCAGATTCTAGGCAACAAACACACGAATTGTTATCACACGCGTCAACGGCTGAGGAAACAACAATCCAAGAATAACGAACAAATCGTAACAGTCGAGGTTTTAAGAACAGGTAACTAATTAACTTGAGGATCCTGCTTCGGAAGAAGGCGAAAAGTCGCTCACACAGCTAGCGCCTCCAAATGCAACAGCTCGAGCCCGCCGCCAAAAGCCCGGACTGGCTTCGAGCTGTATAGACTACGTCACTGCTCAATTCCAACGAAAAGACAAGGTCCAACCACATCCCAACGAGGAAAATGGTGTTCATCCTGAGGATCCAAGAAGTCGTCGACTATGACGACCGGCTGAGCAAACGACCAACGGCAGCCCACTTTCGCCGACAGCAGTCCCGGCGAATACTAACACCACACGGACCCGTTGCTGGCTACCAACTCTTCCCGACTGATACTGGTCTCAGTGCTCAGCAGACCACATGTCGCCATCCGACGACCAGCCGACCGACCGACCAACCGTCTTTCATCTGCGTCGACCACGGTCCAAGGCGGGTACTTGCACCTTGCGGACCTGCCTGCTGCTGACTGCCAACTCGTCCAGTAGCGGAATGACGACGAACCCGACTCAGCCCGCAACCCAACAGCGACGTGAGACTCAGAGCCGACTGACTAACATGCGACTGTCTGCCTTCCGACTGACTCTGCCGACTCACAGCACCGACTCACTCCACCGACTCACCCTCTCCTGACGGACCAAAACCCGGAAATACTCGCGGTAGCTCCACAGAAGTAACACGAACCTACTATCGATAACGCTAGTGCTGCCACTCACGGACAGCGAACGTGAGGAAGGACAGTGGGCCAGAAGACATTAACAGAAACTAAAAAAAAAAGTCCCGCAGTTTCAGAATTGCAGGAAGGACAGGTGATACCATCATTTATTTCAACAGCTTCGTTGGCAGCACTCTTCTTTCACTCACATGGAATAGATCCCACAGCAGCTCCAATAAATCCTGCATACTTGTCGATTTTACGAGGTGGGCGTGTCATATTCATCACGGCACACATTGTTTTTGCTGCAGTATGTCCTTTGGTTCAAATGGTTCAAGTGGCTCTGAACACTATGGGACTTAACTGCTGTGGTCATCAGTCCCCTAGAACTGAGAACTACTTAAACCTAACCAACCTAAGGACATCACACACATCCATGCCCGAGGCAGGATTCGAACCTGCGACCGTGGCGGTCGCGCGGTTCCAGACTGTAGCGCCTAGAACCGCTCGGCCACTCCGGCCGGCGTATGTCCTTTGCCAGTAGCTCTCAATACATAAACCCACCTAATATTTACTTCAATATAATTATCTTTACACTTATCAGAATTCCAAAATGAATGAGTATATCTACAACTGGCACAATTAATGATACGTTTCCTGACTAGTCCATTTGATACCTTACTGTCTTCATGTAAACTAACTGGCATTCCACACATTTTACAACATATACATTCACCTAACACCCTGGTTAGGACGTGTAAATCTATCAGAATACAACCTAACCTACCATTTACGTCACTTCCGTTTTGAGAAAACTGTGTATCAGAACGTTTTATTTCTAGCTTCGAAGCACTAATGGGTGTTTTTTAGATACTGAACAGTTTGCCTGTATTTCATTGTCTGTAACTTCACATGCCACATGTTCAACACATTGTTTCCCTTTATTCGAAAATCTATTACCACGAAACCCACGTTTCTTAAAAACACTTCTTTTTGGGGTCGTACTTCACTTTTTGAGAGATTTACCAACCTATTCGCCACTTTTCCTCGGACAACCGTTAGCACTTCGACATACAACGCGTGGTTATACTATGAAACGATACGATACTGCTTTTGACAGTGCTACCAAAACAAACACGAAATTTAACCTTTATAACACAGCAATCCACAGCCTTCTATAAAAAAAATTACCGATTTTATTAGATATTGAACTAATGTATGTAAAATATTTTAACATTTTCAACCAGTGTAGCTTATATTTAAAAAAGTAAAATAAAGTACTTCTAATTTGAGTTTATTTTATTCGGAAAATTGCAAATTACATAATGAGATAAAAATCCGAAAATGTGAAAAATAAATTTTTACCGTTCTAACTCCCTTTAACGTGAACCACATGACGCTAAACATGCAGCTTGCCTTTAACCCATATGCGGTAGCTGTTAGCTCGATACGTGCCAGAATCAATTTATATGACTACCAAATTAAACGAAAAAGATATCTCAACGTAAATTTCGCAAATTTATCTGCTGTTAATTAGCAAAAATGTTTGAAAACTGGTTGTAACGCCACACAACTGAGCTGGCACGACGAGGCACTGCCAGTTGGCTACCTTAAGACATATACTGGAGAGAAATTATTATGTCCGAGTTAGCACGTACGCGAGCTGCGGGAAATCTGGCATCTCACGTTTCGCGGGCGCTCAGAATTACCTGTACCTCCGTCTGGGGAATTCGCTACTCCGTAGTAAAATCAACTGGGCCGTAAATAACCGTTAAAAGGCACAAAAAATAACCATAACCGCTATAACTGCTACTCCGAAATAACCGTCTGGTCCACCTTTTCCGTGAAGGGGGAAGGGAAAAAATGGACTCGATACCCGCTCTCTAGCCATCACCACACCTAAGGTTTTTAGTGATGTTATAAGAGAAAAATAAATCTGTTCCGTGTGGAAGTTGATGTTACTGCACGTCTTTATTAACAGAAATTTCGTCAAGGGTTGATTCCTGAAAACAACTTCTTGTTATTGTGCTCTTCAGTTCTATTATCGATTTGATGCAGGTCACTCTAGATTACCGTGTGCAAGCATATTCATCCATACATAGCTACTGCAGCCTATACCCATTTAAATATGTTTAGTGTATTCAAGTCTTGGTCTACCCCGAGGACTGGGTGTCTGTGTTGTCCTGTACGTAATTTTGCTAATATTGCTATGTGATGAAGTCATACATAGAGTAAAAATAAACCTTAATAAAGAAAATCTAAGATTTTCATTTTTGCTAACATATAGTTGTGACGGAACCCGTATACTAATTTCTGTTAGCGATAACGTTTCCTTTGCAGGGAGTGTAGTGGAACTGACAATGAGATGATTGTCTGATTACATGACTTGCTGTACTGTTGCACTCTTCTGAACTTTGTATGCGTGGGATGGTATCTTCCTTCCTTGCAGGCCGTAGGTTCAACACCAAATTCCTAAAACACTCACGGAGCGTCCTTGCGCAACTGTGGTAGGAAGACAGATCAGAACCAGTCTCACACATATTAGAATTATAGGTAACATTTTGCTCTTTTTATTTTATCTCTGTTACGTTTAGAATTTGAAATTACGTGTTCCAAGCAATATTGTCAAACGATTTCTCTATAATCTGAAATGCGTCAGGCTGGAGCCAGCCTGTCACTTTCATTTTATATTGTAAGCAGTAGCTACTCGGTCAAGAGAATTTTTCCTTTTTTGTGAGCGAAATGTGGCTTTTGATATGCAAATGAATCTTAGATGATGTGCACCGGTTACAACTTCCCTATACCAAAAATATTTTCTATTAATTCGCGTTCTAGGCGCGCAGTCCGGAACCGCGCGACTGCTACGGTCGCAGGTTCGAATCCTGCCTCGGGCATGGATGTGTGTGATGTCCTTAGGTTAGTTAGGTTTAAGTCGTTCTAAGTTCTAGGGGACTGATGACCTCGGAAGTTAAGTCCCATAGTGCTCAGAGCCATTTATTAATTCGCTTACTAGTCTGCACTTGGGGTCTGACTTACAGCGAAGGTGTTGGCATCAAACTGATCCTGTTGTGATGAGTGCGCCTCAGCAGCGTCTACCTGGAGCCCTCCGATTAACTTTTCACCAGCTGTTGGTTGGTCTGGTCTCCGCCATTCCCCAATGTAGGGCACCCTGGCAGCCACCGACCGCTCGCCCTATTGGCGTGACGCTGCATTGACGAATTCGCAGTGTGTCCAGAGACAGTTGACAGTTGTACAGATGTGTTAGACCCTCTGTGGAATTTCACCATAGAGTGGATGGCCCGATCCAGTGAGCAAAGAGGGCGCTTCTGGAAAATTTGGGCTATAGTTTGGACTGCAGATAATGTGGGGCGTAATGTCGCACATTAGGTGAGAGTGGGAGGTCTGGCATCACCTAGAGAAAGAATTGCGAGATTCCTCGCACTAGTCAGGGCTTCCTTGGTGTCCCAGGGTGGGAGTCTCACGCCAAATCGTTGTAAATTTGTTTAAACTAAAAAAGTAAGACACTGATTCATATAAGATTAACTTTTAGGGAGAGAGAGGGAAATGTTTGCTACGGGGTCTCTCGAGGCAGTATTGATTACAAACATTTTGATCGACCGTTTCACCACAAGAAAACTCAAAGATGCGGAGTGTGGGCGAGGGCTTGATGCTCCTAGGGCGAGCTCTTCGGCTTCTCCTGCTGGCTGCTTGTTCGATACCTCCGCTTCCAGATGGGTTGACAGGCAATAGTCGCAGCTCAGATAACTTCTGCAGTTGGAAACGTAGTCTCTATTGGTAAGTTGTCGTAGCAAAGTGAGGAGAGATGCTGGTGATGAGGAAAGAGTAGGTAAGTGATCAGTTAAAGCACAGGGACTCTCTTTCCACGTCACATTCTGGCAGTCGGTGGCTGGCTTCACCGTGACTTAGCTACTTTCTTTCCTGCATTTATTTTCCCAATGCTACCAGAGCGACGCAATAATCGCGTCCGTTTGTGGAATAGTGTACTTGGTCCAGTTAACTTACACAGTGAGTTAGTTGCAGGTTTATTTTCTTCCCTTCCCTGTGGGCTTTGACGCTCACTTACTCTCAGATGGCTAATTATAAGGATTTTATGTTCCGGCTTCTGTTTATTTCCAGTATGTCGGTCAGTTAAGATTCTTTATCGTGTACTGTTTCTGCTGCAGAGCGTCTTGTAATAAACGACGGTCTTAGTTACCTATCTTTCAGTTCAATATATATATATATATATATATATATATATATATATATATATATATATATATATATATAGAGAGAGAGAGAGAGAGAGAGAGAGAGAGAGAGAGGGAGAGAGAGAGAGAGAGAGGGAGAGAGAGAGAGAGAGAGAGAGAGGGAGAGAGAAGAAGAGAAGAACCTCTTATTGACCCGCCAGGGTAGCCGAGAGTGCTAATTGCTAGTACGCTGCTTCCTGAACTCGGGGAGGCACGCCGGCCCCGGATCGGATACGCCCGGCGGATTAACGACTAGGGCCGGTATGCCGGCCAGCCTGGATGCGGTTTTTAGGCGGTTTTCCACATCCCACTAGGTGAAGACTGGGCTGGTCCCCACGTTTTGTCTCAGTTACATGACTCATAGATATTTGAAAACGTTCGCACTATTTCATGACCCACACTAGACACAGACAGTTGGGGTACACTACTTCCATCCTGGGGGGTTTGGGGTGGCGTCAGGTAGAGCATCTGGCCACCCTCTGCAATTAACATTGCCAAATCCGTAATAACAAATCTGACCCTGTGTTGGAGTGGGACAAAGGCCCCAAGAAAGAAAGATAAGAACCTATTATTACTATTAATTTCAGCAAGAACGACACCCACGGCTTATTTCTCAGGGCCAAGATTTTTCAGCCCATTTTCACTGCACGCAGTCTATCAGTTACATCTGAGTCGGAGGGGGACGCTCTGCAAATCGAATGGACTCATTAGATTCATATCAAAGGCATTGTTTACGTTTAGTTATTGCCCAGAGGCGTCTTGCAACTAACAAATGCAATGAAGATGGATGTTTCCGTTAATCAACCTGTCTCCTATAATAAGTTGTAGGGCTAGTATAGCCCTGCGTGTTCCTACATTTCTCCAAAAAACAAACTGATCATCTCCAAGTTCTGCTTTTTCTAGTGTTTCCATCCTTCTGCCTCTGACACGTCAGTAATTTTTTTTTTGTTAATATGCCTTCTTAAATGTAACTGAGTAAATCTGCGAAGCATTACATCTTGTGATTTCTAGTGCAACGCCCACCGCTAAGTGTGTGTAGTTTCTACCTACAGGCTGAAGTCGCACGATGCCATGAAGGCTATGTGGAAAAGACGGAAGGAACGTTTCAGTGGAGTACGGCACATACAGTTTCCATGAAATTTCTTTCACAGGATTCCCAAAGTCGTGGTCTCTTCCAGTCTAGCCCAGCTCGAACGCATTCACAGGGTGGGGTGGCGCTGTGATTAAAGCGTAGCACCACTGTAACGGCCTAAAAAGGCGTCTTCTTGGCAATTTTTTTTTTGGCCGGAAAGAAAGCTTATAGAGAAATATTGCTTGTATGTGTATGTGTAGTGAAAAAACAAATTGTCGGAAAATGTTCCAAAAGGGCAGTAATTCTCCCGAGGCATGCTGAATTTGAGGTGATCTGCGGCACGCACTGTTAGTGGTGCCAATTTGAACCTGGAAAAACATATCTGTGTAGTCGACATGAGTGTAGCTAGTGAAGCACGTAGCGGATTTTAGAAATATTGATTTTTGTGTAATTGGCGAGCATTTTAATAAAGTCGTTCAATTTTCATAAAAAAGAACTGTTATTTGTTAATAAATATTGTTTAAATTTACTCATCGAAAATCGCCCTGGTTTACTCTCGATTGTCATTGCATAGCTGCGATTAAGTTTTCAATCAAAAACTAAAAATTTTTGGCGTTATGCTGTGTGCCGTTTAGAAAAATCATATCCGAGAAAAACGCGTTATAGGCAGGAACAAATGATATAATTCTATTTTTAGAAAACCCTTACCGTTTATCTGCTTTCCCAGGACTGGTCCGCCCTACTGCTGCAGTTGTGATCGAAATCACAGAATGACTGAAACATCGGTCGAGACAATTCAGTGAGCACACAAAATCTTAAATTCCGTTTAGCACTTGCAGTTGCATTGGTAGGATGATTCGGCGGTTGTTTTCATGTGCGTTCCGTATAAACTTACCACTTGGTATAACAACTTCAGGCCAGTTTGGACAAACAATAATTATTGTAAAGCCTAAGCCTCGAGGGCTTCGTTCTTGCATCGTCATGTCTGCATCGAACGTTTTACATTTCACGTGTTGAGAAACAACAGAGAAAACCATAAGAGAATGTCTAACCCTTTACACTCAATTCATAATTCACATCAAAATCCCTGACACTGTCTTTCAATTTCTTTGTAGAAGCACAGCCTCCTTCAGAACTTCTCTCAGTCTTACATCTATTGGACGCTTCGATGACATATTGCGTCGACGCCGCGTTAGCTGTGCGATGCTTTCGTAGCGTTTCTGCCCAAATGCACTTTCTTACCACTCATTCTTACTTGAAATCCATAAGATCACAAATGAAGTATCGAAAGTCAATATTGCACACGAAAATCAAGATTCGAAGCGAAATATTTGTCTTTTTTGTATAGGTACTGACGCTTTTTGAGGCTAAATTAACGGTTCATTGTTTCAATATACTTGTAACTATATCCAGACACAGCAGGTGGTACCGAGTTGGTGCAGACAGGCCGTTTTGGATCATCCGAGGCGCTAGAGGATGAGTTCGGAATTCCGTAGAACAAAGTTTTTTCATGAATAACTTTTTACCTCATATTTTGTTGTGGTTGTTGTCGTCTTCAGTCCAGAGACTGGTTTGATTCAGCTCTCGATGCTACTCTATCCTGTGCAACCTTCTTGATCTCCAATTACCTACTGCAACTTTTGCCTTCTGAATCTGCTTAGTGTATTCATGTCTTAGTCTCCCTCTACGATTTTTAGCCTCCACGCTGCCCTCCAATACCAAATTGGTGATCCCTTGATGCCTCGGAACATGTCCTAGCAAACAATCCCTTCTTATAGTCAAGTTGTGCCACAAATTCCTCTTCTGTCCATTATAATTATCCGGGCTGTTATGCCGTGGTCGGTTGATGAATTTTGTCTCAATTCCCAACATTTCGTCTCCGACTGCGGGAGACATCTTCAAGGGGGTCCGTAGCTCGATGGAAGGTCCAACACGCCCACTGGCTCGCTACTGACTGCCGCTAAATTCCGTGTCCGCGCGCTCCCGCGCCGCGGTGTGACGTCACGTGTTTTGAAAACGTCAGTGCAATTGGCCGCTGTCCGTCGCCGTCGATCGCCGTTGCCATCACCCAGTAGTGGACGGGTGGTACACATCTTCTTTAACGCCGGCATCCATATGCCGTTTAATTTCACGCCCTCCTCCTTTCGGTTGAAATTATTTGGGTGTTTAGCGATTTCGATTGCCTCCCTGTAGAGCCTTTCGTAGTATCCGCTTGTGGCCGCTAGTAATTGCGTCTCCTCGAAACGAATATTGTGGTTCCCTGGCTGGAAAGCATGCTCCGCAACAGCTAATCGTTCCGTTTCTCCTCTTCTACAATTTCCCTTGTGCTCTTCCAAACGTTTAGAAACAGTTCTTTTAGTTGTACCCACATAAACATCACCACAGCTGCATCGGATCCTATACACTACAGCTTTTTCCAATGGTTTGCGAGCGTCCTTTGCAGGCTTAAGATATTCCTGTATCTTCCTGGTGGGCTTGTAAATTACGGTAATATTCCGCTTCGTCAAGATCCTCCCTATTCTTTCCGTTACATTTTTAACAAACGGCAGGAAAACCTTAGATTTTGCAGTAGCCTGTACGTCAGTATGATTTCTGTGTCGCTGCCTCAACGCACGTTTTATTTCGGAGGACGAATATCCGTTCTTCATTAGTGCATTGTGGAGATGTTCCATCTCAGCGTCGAGCAACTCAGGTTCACAAATATTTCTAGCTCTGTCCGCTAACATCTTGATAACACCCCGCTTCTGTTGTGGGTGGTGGTTCGAATCCCGGTGCAAATAACGGTCCGTGTGCGTGGGTTTGCGGTATACTGAGTGGCCCAAACTACCATTTTCGTTTCTAAAAACAAGCACATCGAGGAAATGTAATTTGCCGTCTACCTCCTCCTCCATTGTAAACTGAATTCTCGAGTTTATGCTGTTTAGATATTCGTGGAACCGGCTTAGTTCCTCCCTACCATGTCTCCACAGCACAAACGTGTCATCCACGTATCGGAACCATACATTTGGTTTTTTGCTGGCAGTACCTAAGGCCTGATCTTCGAATTTCTCCATAAAGAAGTTTGCAGTTATGGAACTTAGGGGGCTTCCCATAGCCACGCCATCCGTTTGTTCATAAAACTTCATTCCACTTGAAGTATGTGGTCGTCAAACAACACTTAAACAGTTCTAAAACATCGGCAGGAAAAATTCGATCCAGCTGTTCCAATACATCATTAAGTGGAACCATGGTCAACAGCGATACCACATCGAAGCTGACCAATATGTCCTCCGGCTGGACCAGTATGCCATTCAATCTGCTGATGAAATGTGTCGAATTCTTTATATAAGAGTCCGAACGGAACACATGTGGTTTCAACAGCGTAGTCAAAAACTTGGCTAACGAGTAGGTGGGCGAACCAATGGCACTTAATACCGGTCTTAACGGCACATTTTCTTTATGAATTTTGGGCAATCCATAAAGCCTCGGTGGTAGCGCAACCGAATTGCAGAGACCTTTCTGTACACTCTCTTCAATGGAGGACGTTTTTATTAACCGCGACACAGTTCTGAGAACGTTGTTAGTGAGGTCCTTATTCAGCTTCCTATATGCTTGCGGACCCAATAGATCAGTAATTTTACTCTGATAGTCGGCCACATCCATAAGTACCGTTGCGCCTCCTTTGTCAGCCGGGAGAACCAAAATACTATCGTCGTCATTCAAGAGTTTTAAAGCTCTTCTCTCACCCACAGTTATATTACTTTTCGGCGGTTTTGCATTGGCTAATATTCTCACTGTTTCTACATGGATTTCTTCAGCTGTTACAGAATCCACACTGGCTATAGTTTCTTCCGTGGGCACAAAACGCGGACTAACAGCAAAATTTCCTCCCTTGGCAAGCACAGATGTCTCATCGTCAGATAACGAACGTTTGGACAAATTGATAACGGTCCGGGAAACGTCTAAATGCCGAACAGTCTGATTAGGTAGCAAATTATCAAACTTCTTCTTCTGTCTACTAGACGTTGTCAACATACGCTTCCCCATGGTATCATGCAGTAGTCTATCAATTTTATCCCAGTCACCGCTGCACAGTTTATTACTGATCGTAATGTGGAGAGACATTAACGGCAGTCAGTAGCGAGACAGTCGGTGTGTTGGACCTTCCATCGACCTACCCCCTTGAAGATGTCTCCCGCAGTCGGAGACGAAACGTTGGGAATTGAGACAAAATTCATCAACCGACCACGGCATAACAGCCCGGATAATTATAATGGACATGATATTTCCGGCCGTGAAAGTCTACATTTTAGTAAATTCCTCTTCTCCCCAATTCTAATCAGTGTGTCCTCATTAGTTACGTGAGCTATCCATCTAATCCTCAGCAATCTTCTGTAACACCATATTTCGAAAGCTTCTATCCTCTTGTAGTCTAAACTATTTATGGTCCATGTGTCACTTCCAAACATAGCTCGTATTTTAGAAGGTTAAAAGTATCTTTTCCACCAATGAAGCTTTTTCGGAAATTCTACAGTGGTGCTACATCTGAAGATCCTGGTTTTGCATTCTGGTGGAGATCAATTCAAATACCTTTCGGGCTTTGAAATTCAGATTTGCGGTATCTGCGTTTGTGCTGTGTCTCTAATGACTTCATCCTCCTCTGTAGCTGATGTCATCACTGCACTGACATGCTGGGGACCCGGTTTCGATTCCCGGTACTGCCATTGCTGGGAGGACTGGAACTGAGTGAACCCAGGCTCGCGAGGACAACTGAGGAGCTATTCGAGGTCAAGAAACCCAATAACGACACCGTGCCACTCCATATCGCATCCGATGACACCATTAGCACTGGACGACACGGCGGTCGGACGGATGCAATTGGCCCGTCTAGGGCAAAACGCGGTACTATACCTTAGTAATATGACTAAGGTCTCCGATGTTGACGGGAAATTAAAACCTAAAATTCGTTCGTTCTTTACATTCGCTCCATTGACTGGCGAACAGCGACAATGCCTGTACCATCGACACGTTGAAGCTCTGCATCTGAATATATACATATGAGCCGACGTCGTACAGAAACTTGTTTGTTTCATAGAAAACATCTGATGTGTACCTCCGCGAACTGCGACATTCTGCAGTTATCGAAATAATAAATCCTCAGATTTGCTAAGCATTCTGAGAAAACTAACATCGAACAACACCGGTGGAAGAGAAACTATTCTCAGGAAAAGAATAATGACCAAAAGGGCACTACGGAGATAGGATGTTAACATGACACAAAGAAAAGATCTTCAAGAGCTGTTAAAAGTCAAAGTTCATTTATCTCCTAGGCATGAAGTTGATGAATGTGGATGAATATTCATTGGTGGGACATAATACAACCACATCTTCTTCCCTCATCGTACTTGTAGATTTTAGTAGCGACGCCTGAATGGACGCGGCGACTGGCGGACGGCTGTAGCGAAAGGGAGACTGTGAAATTTCTCTTCAACAGGTTCTGTCCGCGCGAGATACTCGGCTCGTCTGAGCCAATTAACAGCCGTGTAGAACGAGCAAGATGGTCTTTTTGTTATTAAAAACTTCATAAGCGGACGGAGGAGCGGAACGGAGAGCAAAGTGCTTTTACTGCGAGGCGCAGAATGAGTGCTTCATAATCTCTGTGAGGTCCGGATTAAATCAGGAAGTCCACGGCGCCGCCTCCATAAACAAGGAGGGACGTGCGCGCCTGGACGCACGTTATTAAAAGGCGGCGCGCTCCTTCAGGAGATTCTCAGCGTTGTCGGGGTCCCGGGCACAGCGACGGGAACTACCCTTTTCAGGGGTACGATGCTTCACAATATTTAGTTGTTTGCTGGGAGAGTCATTGCTGTAGAGTGTAAGATCTCATATTTTTTCCGGCGTCGATGATACTAAAAAAATATTCTTAGCTCAATCGTGAAAGGTCTCTGTTGGATTCCTTTCATGTTAATTTTTTAAAACTGTTGTCATTTACGGCATACATTCCACTTCTAAATTTACTGTGGTGTTTCTGACTATCTGGGAGGAGACTGAGCAGTGGAACGTGTTACTTTTACACATAATCAAGAACGATCTGCACACTACTACACTTTAAGACACAGTTTGTATGTAATTCAGGTCACACAGTCTCATACGGAACCTACATCCGCTTTCTTTTATATACTGTATATGATACTGTCATCCCCCTTTCCTTCTGTGTGAAAGGATGAGTGAGCAAATGTATTTCTAGCTGCATGCTTGATGGTTGCAGACAAGCCTGTCTGCTAGAGAACAGTAGGATCAACGTCGGAACAGGTAGCTACGCTTTCTAAAAGCAAAGAGGTTTCTATTCTTGGTGTGGTCCTGTCCGTCCCTTGTCATGTTGGTATAGGAAGTTGCCTCTCTGGCGCCGGTCGGAGTGGCCGAGCGGTTCTAGGCGCTACAGTCTGGAGCCGCGCGACCGCTACGGTCGCAGGTTCGAATCCTGCCTCAGGCATGGATGTGTGTGATGTCCTTAGGTTAGTTACGTTTAAGTAGTTCTAAGCTCTAGGGCACTGATGACCTCAGCCCATAGTGCTCAGAGCCATTTGAACCATATTTTGCCTCTCTGGCCACTTCCGTTTTGTATCTGGAAGCACCCTCGGTAGGGGCCCAGGGCAGTCTGTCCATGGCGGGCGTCTGAAGTGGTAAGATCTCCGGCTAAGCGCGTCTCTGCTAAGTCCATAGGACAATGGGTTTCTTAAGTTCAGCCTAACTGAAAATTTAATCACCTTTATTTCAGGTTTAGATCTAAAATATATAATGTTATCTTAAATTGCAACACAGTGTAATTCGAGTGTGAAGTTCAGAATATCTTGCAGTAGTCGCTTTGTCACTACTTTGTGAGTAAAGTGGAACCACGTGTCGATGATCCGTAACTCTAAATAAGATCATCAATCTTAAATGCGAATGAGCGTGAGATTATACCGTCTCGTCTTCACAATATTTCTCAATATAGCAACTTTTCTATATGTTCAACCCACGTGGGGTGTACTTTGTGAGACCAGTACCACGTGCTTACACAATTGTTTGACCCATCAGGTTAATAGTAAGACGATAGTAACCAGTTCGAGGTTTTTCTTTTGTGAATTGCGTTTCGATGTAATTTATTTTAATTATCAAAATTACTGTGGAGTTACTCTCTTTGTGTAAACCAAGTTGACCACGTGAAGCATATGGTGTAATCATCAAAGTAGCCCTCAGCTATTATTTTCGGGAAGATTTCACAGAGAGTTAGTATGAATTTAGTATACCAGTGTGTGGTAATTTCATGACGGACAGGATTGCGCTATGAACGTAGCTTCTTTGGGTGAAAATTGAATTGGTTGGTTGTGGTTAATTTCCTCTTGCATATGTTTCAACGTTCTTAATGTGTTATTTTATGAATGCAGTGTTGTGTGCAGTCTCCCAATCTTGGCTCCATAATTCATGTGTTCCGTAAGATTACAAACTCACATTTTCACAATCCTAAATAAGGCACCATTTTGGTTATGAATCAAGTATAATATGCTGAAATTTTAACGGAACAATGATCAATGTTAAAATAAATGTCCAAATGTAAACTGATTTATTTCTTTTTATTTAAATTGTCTTATTATATACATATCACCGGTTATCGTAAGATGACTACTAACAGATTATAATTAATGTTAGTCTGGTCGGGAATTTGGTAAGCTAGACTGGATACGTGGTGAAACAGTTGCTCAGTATTGCAAGGTTAACTTCCCCAGATAGCTCACAGCTTTTAACCCGCTTTTATTGTCTTGAATATCAGCACCGCTTTCAGAACAAATTAATGCATCAACATTACAATCGTAATGTGATATCTTGAAGGGAATGACCTCCTCCGACCGGCCGCTGTGGCCGAGCGGTTCTAGACACTTCAGTCCGGAACCGTGCTGCTGCTACGGTCGCAGGTTGGAATCCTGCCTCGGTCAGGGACGTGTGTGATGTCCTTAGGTTAGTTAGGTTTAAGTAGTTCTACGTCTAGGGGACTGATAACCTCAGATGTTAAGTTCCATAGTGCTTAGAGCCATTTGAACCATTTGACATCCTCCATGCAAACAAACCAACATGGATTTTGAAAACATCGACGATATGAAACCCAACTCGTATTTGCTCCACATGACACACTACTAGGTGTAGAAATATGAAACCCGAAATAGGTTGCAACAGTTACACATCTGTTGTTTCAAACTGATAAACAACATTTCATTCAAAATAATCTCCGTTGCTATTTATACATTTATCCCACCTCTGCGACAGGCTACGAATGCCACGCTAGAAAAACAGTTCTTCTTTTGAAGCGAACCAGTCAGCGAACGATTTTCGTGCATTTTCATACCAACTGAAGCATTGTTCAGCGAGAACGTGTCCCAATGAGCAAATAGATGATAATTGGACGAAGCCAATTCTGTAGTATAAGCCGCATGAACTAGTATTTCCCAACGGAACGCTTCTATCGTTTCCCTGACCCGTTTTGGTGTATCTTCTGAAGTTCTTGTTTTTATTCTCTCTATTATGTAATGAGCGTTTTATTAATGTGATTGCGTAATATTATTAATTGATTTTTATCTATGGGTTGGTTTAGCGATTCCTTTTTACTGTTTGCTCCTTTTATTTGAGTCCTTTTAATTATGTTTGCGGTGGTTATGAAGTCTATATTGCTTACTGTTCTCGGTAAGTTAAAGAATACGGTAATACCATATGCGTTTCGCAGCAGCAGATCTCGTTGTCTCCTTGCTGGAACTTCTCCACCTAAAATCGCTAAAGACAATTTATCGCTCTACGGAATTCGATCGGTACAGCCAAGTGCTACGCTGTGTTATGTGTATGGAATGTGGCGTCCCACTTTATTTCGCGAAATTATTTAGGTCTTCGGAGAAATATTCTCGACGAATCCCAGAACCGTGTAAAACTGCAAGTTTGCACTATCAAACGACACAACACTTCCGAACGACTTGTGTCTTTATATCACTGAATATTTCTTTTGAATTGATTAAGGGTTATGAACCCTACTCGCCTGATACTCCTTTTGTGCTTTTATATCTATTTATTTTCTTCAGTACCATAAAACATAGATTACTGCCTTCATGGCAGCTTCCAACAATCTCCTCTCAATCCGACATAGAACATCTCTCTTCCATTTTCCAACATGGAGTAACTGTCTCTTTGTCGTAGCCTGATACGGTCGGTGTATCTTTGTTATCGAGTTCGCACGGAGATGCTTAAATTCCACGGAGTATTTATCTCTCGCGCAGGTATTTCACATTTATCGTCGTATTAATAGTCCGTTGCACTTGGTGTTCTTCACACCTTCACCTGCCCATGTTAGGCAAAATTTTTCTGCCTGACTCATATAGTACTATCACCGTCAGAGGGTGGTACGGGACTACAAGTCCCACCGCCACACCTCCAAAGTGATTTGCCCTGTGGAAATTTAGTGCCTCACCGACACAGTTAGACCGCAATGGACCGGTGATGCTGTATTGTAACTTATCACCCCGGACTACAAGTCCATTAAAAAAAAAAAAAAAAAAAAAAAAAAAAAAGGTGTTCTTCGTATTGCTCCATTGAAATCGATTATTTGCAGTTGGCAGTCATTAGTGTTAAGTCTTGGTTTATTCACGATTTGAAACGTTTGGAATTCTTCAGTGTTGGGCCTGGATTTATTCACGATTTAAGACGTTCGGGATTCACCAGATATAACCATTTTCCATCACCTGTCACTATTGGATGGAGCAATGAGCTTCCTTTGAATCTGGCGAGCAGCATTTCATAACTGGTCTTTCGATTTGATAAGTTGTCTTTAAACAAGTAATGGAGGAGAATCTTGGCGAGGAGGAGTTTGGCTTTAGACGGAATACGGGCACCAGAGATGCAA
The DNA here is from genome assembly GCF_023864345.2 of Schistocerca serialis cubense. Classification (NCBI taxonomy): domain Eukaryota; kingdom Metazoa; phylum Arthropoda; class Insecta; order Orthoptera; family Acrididae; genus Schistocerca; species Schistocerca serialis. Next base: position 1,229,290,006 of record NC_064638.1, on the reverse strand, counting down.
TAAGGCTCCTACGAATCTTGGGAGAAAGGTTTATTGAAAAAGGAAGAGACCTATATATGTGCTTCATCGATCTACAAAAGGCATTTGACAGTGTGGTTTGGGACAAGCTGGCGACTATAATGAGGGAAAAGGGAGTGGACTAGAAAACCAGAAGAGTTATAAATTCATTATATCTTAATAAAAAATTTTCAGTTAACGTGAGAGGAGAAAGTACAAACTGGATCAGACTAGGAAAAGGAGTAAGACAAGGATGCTGTTTATCACCTACCCTTTTCAACCTCTACTTGGAAAATATAATTGACCAATGCTCAATAGATGACAAAGGAGTAGAAATTGGAGGAAGAAGGGTAGGGTGTTTGAGATTTGCTGATGACATGGTCCTTCTAGCCACAGGGGAAAAAGAATTACAGGATTTGGTGGACACCATTGCAACTAACGGAAAAAAATATGGAATGAAAATTAACAGAAATAAAACAAAAGTATTGGCACTAGGAGGAAATAAGGAAATAAAAATTATGCTGAATGGAGAAATACTAGAACAGATGCAAAATTTTAAGTATCTTGGTAGCAGGATAGACACCGGCTGGAAGTGCACCACAGAAACTAAAACAAGGGTAGCAATGGCAAAAGAGGCGATTTATAAGAAAAGGAGAATTTTCTGCAGCGGTCTGGACAGAGAATTCAGAAAGAGACTCATAAAATGTCTTGTATGGAGTGTTCTTCTATATGGCGCTGAAACGTGTACTATGAGGAAAAAAGACAGAGAAAGGCTGGAGGCTTTTGAGATCTGGACATGGTGGAAGATGGAAAGAATAAGTTTGATGGACAGAGTAAAAAATGAAGAGGTACTGAGAAGACTGGGAGAGAAAAGACAGTTACTAGATGTAATAAAGAGAAGAAAAAGAAATTGGAATGGGCATATATTAAGAAAGAATGACGGACTGATAAAAACAGTTTTAGAAGGTTATGTAGAAGGGAAATGGAAGCGAGGAAGGAAGAGATTCCAGATACTGGATGACATGATGGACGGTACAACATACAGCAGCCTTAAGAAGGAAGCAATAGATCGCAGAAAATGGAGAGGCAAAGGATCTGCTAATATAGCAGATAACTGATGATGATGAGCTGTCTTTCATTCTGTTAAATCCAACCTAGTTGTGTTTATCTGCTCTGCATAGTAACTAACAGTTCTTGATAAAACTTTACGTAGTTTTCGTGTTAGATTTCTTAGTGTTTTCTTGATCGTTTAGAACAGAAAGCGCCCTAAAACCGTCTTTTGTTTGTTTCGCGGCCGTTAGCCACTAGTCACTTGACTCAGCAGTTGTCTTGTGACAGCACCAGCAGCAGCGAGTACTGTTTGTATAAAGCGTTTATTTTGCATTTTGTTTACGACCTTCCACTAAGGAAGGGATTCTATTTGTGTTTATCTGCTCTGCATAGTAACTAACAGTTCTTGATAAAACTTTACGTAGTTTTCGTGTTAGATTTCTTAGTGTTTTCTTGATCGTTTAGAACAGAAAGCGCCCTAAAACCGTCTTTTGTTTGTTTCGCGGCCGTTAGCCACTAGTCACTTGACTCAGCAGTTGTCTTGTGACAGCCAGAGCGACAGCACCAGCAGCAGCGAGTACTGTTTGTATAAAGCGTTTTTGTACTTATTTGCTGCGCTTAGCTTTTAAATAGTTTTTCTGGGAAAACCTAGCGTAGTTTTCGCGTCTCGTATTTCAGTGAGTGTTTCTTGATTATCAGAGTAGCTCATCAGAAGATTATCTTGGGAATTTGTCACCTTATAGAGTAGGGTAAACATAGCCATGTGTAGGGACTGTGGTTGTTGTGAGCGGACGCAAGGAGAATTGGCCACTCTTCGGGGGCAGGTGGAGGCTTTGTCTGTTAGGCTCATCGAGCTCGAGGCGCAGGCGTCGGCTCGTAGTGGCGTTGGGGCAACTGTGGTGAGACCTATGCCTACTTCGGTGGCCTTGGAATCACATGGAACCCCTGATGTCGCTGCGTCTTCCGGCAGTGAGCATCTTACCGGTCAGCCATCACTCCAGGGTGAATGGCGGACAGTGGTGGGCTCGCGCGTGCCTGGCCGAAAGGCGAAGGTGGGATCTGGCCGCGTGGCAGTTGCCTTACCCCTTTCCAACAGGTACGGGGTGCTTCCTAGTGGTGATGACATCGTTTCCGAGCCACCACAGGGTGCCTCGCCTGTTGGGCCAGTGGCCGATTCTCCGGCAAGGTCCCGACAGTCACAGAGGGCGGGCCTATTAGTTATAGGGAGCTCCAACGTTAGGCGGGTTATGGAGCCCCTCAGGAAAATAGCGGGTAGGTCGGGGAAGAATGCCAGTGTGCACTCGGTGTGCTTGCCGGGGGGTCTCGTCCGTAATGTGGAGGAGGCCCTTCCGGCAGCTATTGAACGCACTGGGTGTGACCGGCTGCAGATAGTAGCACATGTCGGAACGAATGACGCCTGCCGCTTGGGTTCTGAGGCCATCCTTGGTTCCTTCCGGCGGCTGGCTGATTTGGTGAAGACAACCAGCATCGCACGCGGAGTGCAAGCTGAGCTTAATATCTGCAGCATAGTGCCCAGAGTCGATCGCGGTCCTCTGGTTTGGAGCCGTGTGGAGGGTCTAAACCAGAGGCTCAGACGACTCTGCGACTATAATGGTTGCAAATTCATCGACCTCCGTTATTGGGTGGAGAACTGTAGGGCCCCCCTAGACAGGTCAGGCGTGCACTACACACCGGAAGCAGCTACTAGGGTAGCAGAGTACGTGTGGCGTGCACACGGGGGTTTTTTAGGTTAGAGGGACCCCCCCTTGGGCGAAACGATAAAATACCTGACGGCTTACCAGAGAGGACATTATCATCGTTTATAAAGAATGTCCGTCCTCGGAGACCAAAAACAGGAAAAGTTAACGTAATATTGGTAAACTGCAGGAGTATCCAGGGCAAGGTTCCTGAATTAGTATCTCTTATTGAAGGAAATAGTGCGCATATAGTATTAGGAACGGAAAGTTGGTTAAAACCGGAAGTGAACAGTAACGAAATCCTAGACACAGAATGGAATATATACCGCAAGGATAGGATAAACGCCAATGGTGGAGGAGTATTTATAGCAGTAAAGAATTCAATAATATCCAGTGAAGTTATTAGCGAATGCGAATGTGAAATAATCTGGGTTAAGTTAAGTATCAAAGGTGGGTCAGATATGATAGTCGGATGCTTCTATAGACCACCTGCATCAGCAACCGTAGTAGTTGAGCGCCTCAGAGAGAACCTGCAGAACGTCGTGAAGAAGTTTCGTGATCATACTATTGTAATAGGGGGAGACTTCAATCTACCAGGTATAGAATGGGATAGTCACACAATCAGAACTGGAGCCAGGGACAGAGACTCTTGTGACATTATCCTGACTGCCTTGTCCGAGAATTACTTCGAGCAGATAGTTAGAGAACCAACTCGTGAAGCTAACGTTTTAGACCTCATAGCAACAAATAGACCGGAACTTTTCGACTCCGTGAATGTAGAAGAGGGTATCAGTGATCATAAGTCAGTGGTTGCATCAATGACTACAAGTGTAATAAGAAATGCCAAGAAAGGAAGGAAAATATATTTGCTTAACAAGAGTGATAGGGCACAAATCGCAGAATATCTGAGTGACCACCATCAAACGTTCATTTCTGAGGAAGAGGATGTGGAACATAAATGGAAAAAATTCAGAAACATCGTCCAGTACGCCTTAGATAAGTTCGTACCGACTAAGGTCCAAAGCGAGGGGAAAGATCCACCGTGGTATAACAATCATGTACGAAAGGTACTACGGAAACAAAGAAAGCTTCATCATAGGTTTAAGAGTAGTCGAATCATAGCTGATAAGGAAAAGCTGAACGAAGCGAAAAAGAGCGTAAAGAGAGCAATGAGAGAAGCATTCAACGAATTCGAACATAAAACATTGGCAAACAATCTAAACAAGAACCCTAAAAAGTTTTGGTCATATGTAAAATCGGTAAGCGGATCTAAATCCCCTATTCAGTCACTCGTTGACCACGATGGCACCGAAACAGAGGACGACCGAAGAAAGGCAGAAATACTGAATTCAGTGTTCCGAAACTGTTTCACTGCGGAAAATCGTAACACGGTCCCTGACTTCAGCCGTCGCACGGACGCCAAAATGGAAAATATTGAAATAAACGATATCGGAATTGAAAAACAACTGCTATCACTTAGTAGCGGAAAAGCATCCGGACCAGACGAGATACCCTTAAGATTCTACAGTGATTATGCTAAAGAACTTGCCCCCTTTCTATCAGCAATTTATCGTAGATCGCTGGAAGAACGTAAAGTACCTAGCGACTGGAAGAAAGCGCAGGTCGTTCCCATTTTCAAGAAGGGTCGTAAATCAGATGCGAATAATTATAGGCCTATTTCGCTTACGTCAATCTGTTGTAGAATAATGGAACATGTTTTGTGTTCTCGTATTATGACGTTCTTAGATAATACAAATCTCCTTCATCATAACCAACATGGATTCCGCAAACAGAGATCATGTGAAACTCAGCTCGCCCTATTTGCCCAAGAAATTCACAGTGCCGTAGACACTGGCGAGCAGATTGATGCCGTATTCCTGGACTTCAGGAAGGCATTTGATACGGTTCCGCACTTACGTTTAGTGAAAAAAATACGAGCCTACGGAATATCGGACCAGGTTTGTGACTGGATTCAGGATTTCCTAGAAGAAAGAACACAACATGTCATTCTTAACGGTTCAAAATCTGCAGATGTAGAGGTAATTTCGGGAGTACCGCAGGGAAGCGTGATAGGACCTTTATTGTTTACAATATGCATAAATGACTTAGTTGACAACATCGGTAGCTCCGTGAGGCTATTTGCAGATGACACGGTTGTCTACAAGAAAGTAGCAACATCAGAAGACTCGTACGTACTCCAGGAGGACCTGCAGAGGATTAATGCATGGTGCGACAGCTGGCAGCTTTCCCTAAACGTAGATAAATGTAATATAATGCGCATACATAGGGGCAGAAATCCATTCCAGTACGATTATGCCATAGGTGGTAAATCATTGGAAGCGGTAACGACCGTAAAATACTTAGGAGTTACTATCCGGAGCGATCTGAAGTGGAATGATCACATAAAACAAATAGTGGGAAAAGCAGGCGCCAGGTTGAGATTCATAGGAAGAATTCTAAGAAAATGTGACTCATCGACGAAAGAAGTAGCTTACAAAACGCTTGTTCGTCCGATTCTTGAGTATTGCTCATCAGTATGGGACCCTTACCAGGTTGGATTAATAGAAGAGATAGACATGATCCAGCGAAAAGCAGCGCGATTCGTCATAGGGACATTTAGTCAGCGCGAGAGCGTTACGGAGATGCTGAACAAGCTCCAGTGGCGGACACTTCAAGAAAGGCGTTACGCAATACGGAGAGGTTTATTATCGAAATTACGAGAGAGCACATTCCGGGAAGAGATGGGCAACATATTACTACCGCCCACATATATCTCGCGTAATGATCACAACGAAAAGATCCGAGAAATTAGAGCAAATACGGAGACTTACAAGCAGTCGTTCTTTCCACGCACAATTCGTGAATGGAACAGGGAAGGGGGGATCAGATAGTGGTACAATAAGTACCCTCCGCCACACACCGTAAGGTGGCTCGCGGAGTATAGATGTAGATGTAGATGTAGAAATATGAGGTGTCAAGGAAACCTGCTTACTCGGATACCTGGATAACATTCAAACAAATCGTATTAATGAGTTTTATTACAAAAGGAAAAGATTACAATACTTAACTTTGTCAATTATACAGATGTCTCGCAACCAAATGATGACATGCAAAATAGTTCTTGAGTATAAACAATCCTGAGTCGCTGCTATACAGTTCATTAGTCTTGAAGCTACTCTTAAACTGGGCCGCAACAAGTCGGGCGCGGCGCTTTATGTCCTCTTCACACAGAGGCCGCTGCTGTCGCGTTGTCATCCTGGAGAAGGTTCGGTCAGCGTGCGATTGGCTGTCGTCTTCTCACAGCCATCTCTTCTCTATCGTTTCCAACTGGCGTGCCTGCACTTGACTTTACGCCCTAACACATTCAGTTCATGTACCTTTTCCCATACCTTTCAACGTCACATTCAATTGTTCCTCGGGTTCCTGTTGAGTTTGAGTATCATCTTCATTCAATAAGGCCAGTAATTCGTTGTCTTCTGTGACGGAACGTCACGTAAGTAGACATTTCGAGAAAAATTAAAAGAGTTTTTTGTGTGTTAAAAAATAGTGACGTGTGAACTATAAATTATTGGAAGACTGCGTCCGTGTGCACGGTGAATATCAAATATTAAAAAATGTAGTTTTTTATCTGCAAAGCTCGCAAACAGCGATGCATTTAACAATTAGCCGTTTGTATGTAGTATCTGTGTAATGTAGATGAAGAAGAACACAGATACTTTTTCTGGGTTAGACTTTTTTTTTCCTAGCCTGTTTTGTATCACAGTCTGATATTTAATGTAAGTCTATCTCTAAGTTATCAGAATATATGTCCAATTGTTATTAGAAAGTGTTGGTTATTGAAGTAGTGAGGACCTCCCATAATAGCCACCATTAATTGTAATTAATAATGCTATTTCAAAACTTTGTGTTGTGGGGAGCTCTCTTTCCGTAGCAGCATTTGGTAGGCCATTACGCTGATGGTATTGTTTTTAGTTAGAAATTCAGTCTGTAATATTAAAAGTAAATGCAGGAGACTTCTTTGTTTTGATCTTTTAATAGTTTGAAAGCTAGTAAAGTAATGACAAATTCCATTCATTAATGTTTGCGTACTGAATGAGTTCAGTATATTTAAGATTGGCCGCTTAACGGCAGATGAGATTCTCCTCAGTTTTTGCCTTGCAGATAACGAGTAGTAAATACAGAAAAATATTCCGTTTAATTAGCATACAAAATATCTCAGTTTCTTTGTGAAAGTTGGTACATAAATGACCAGTAGCCCCTGAGAACCAAATTAATCATTACAGTTTGCATAAAAGCACGCATATTTTCTCTCCATAATAGCAGCGCTCACGCGAACTATCTGTTAGAAGGCGGCGAGTCGCACGCTGTGTATAAAATATTATTTCGTACGTAATTCGGAATAGCCGATGTCCATACGTATGTTATCGTGGTAATGGGTTGTATCAGAGTCTCATGCTAGCCCACAATATTTAACAGATTAAATAATATTGCAGTACTCAGTATTTATTTTTTTGATTAATCACTGCATATACAGAATTTAACAAAACTTCCAATCACGAGTACCGCGATACTTCGAAATTTTTGATGGTTTCCCACTTTGTTTTATTGTTAATTTCACACCTGATACAGGTAGGCGAGCAGCGGCATAGTACGCCGCTCTTCGGCCTCAGATAAAACTAATGATACAAAAGAAGACAATCGCAAAACAGACAGGGTGGATAGACAAATGTAGACATACAAAATTAAAACACACAGAGCCGTTTCAAGGCGCAGAGACCAAAATAAAAATGTTCAGACACGTGGACACACACACAGATGACAGATGGCACACACGAACGTTGGAGCACAAACAAGTAACACTGGAACACATGAACACGAACACGACGACACACACAAACACTAGGCGATGATCTCTGGTGCGCAGAAGTTCACTATATGTGTGTGAGTCTGGGGACCTGCCAAAAGGGGGAAAAGAGGAAAAAGAGGGGGGGAGGAGGGAGAGGAGAGTGTGTAGATGCCAGTGGCAGAAGAGATGGGAGGAGGAGGAAAAAAGGTAAGGGGGTAGGGGAAGCCCAGGGGGAGGAGGGAGGGAGGGAGGGAGGAGGGAGAGGAGGGAGAGAGGGTGCCCTCGGGAGAAAGTACAGGGTGCGGGAGAGGAGGATCAGAGTTGGTAGGAGGGGTATATGGAGGGGATGAGGGCATCGTCAGGGAGGGGGAGTTAGTGGAAGCCACCTTGGGCGAGGGTATGGAGAGTGGAGAGATGGAGAGGAGGTGGGATGTGGGAATGCAGGCACGGCAGTGGACGGGGGTGGGAGAGGAGGGGGGAGACAAGCGGGTGAGGGGGATCAAGTCTGCGGGAGGTGTAGAGGATCCGTATCCATTCGAGGAAATGAAGGAGGTGTGGGAACGGAATAAGGTCATAGAGGATCTGCATGGGGGAGGGGAGACGGATGCGATAAGCGAGGCGGAGTGCATGGTGTTCTAGGATTTGAAGGGATTTGTAAAAGGTAGGAGGGTCGGAGATCCAGGCGGGATGAGCGTAGCAGAGCATAGGACAGATAAGGGATTTATAGGAGTGGAGGATGGTGGAGGGGTCCAAACCCCATGTGCGGCCAGAAAGGAGCTTGAGGAGACGGAGTCGGGAGTGTGCCTTGGCTTGGATTGTCCGGAGATGGGGGGGGGGGGGGGGGGTCCAGGAGAGGTGACGCTCAAGGCTGGCGCCAAGGTACTTAAGAGTGGGGGTGAGGGTGATAGGACGGCCATAAATGATGAGATAGAAGTCGAGGAGACGGAAGAAGGGGTCGTTTTGCCTACAGTGATCGCCTGGGTCTTTGAAGGATTGACCTTGAGCAACCACTGGTTACACCAAGCGGTGAACCGATCAAGATGGGATTGGAGAAGGTTTTGGGAGCGTTTCAGGGTTGGGGCGAGGGCAAGGAAGGCGGTGTCATCGGCGTACTGCAGAAGGTGGATGGGGGGTGAAGGCGGCGGCATGTCCGCCGTATACAAAAGGTACAGAAGAGGGGAGAGGATGGAACCTTGGGGCACACCGGCTGAGGGTTAGAAGGTGTAGGAATCCGTGTTATGGATGGTGACATAGGAAGGACGTTGGAAAAGAAAGGACCCGATCAGACGGACGTGTGGTTTCCCACTCTCGTCGTTTCTTATGTACAAATCACCACACTGTGTTTTCCCAAGAGCATGTTCGCCGAAAGCTTCGACAAGCATTCAATGCGTTTCTGCAGCAGTTTTCTTGAAATGATAATAGAAAACCTATGTTCTCCACAAGTCTTAGTTCGTAGGCACAAAACTCGACATATTTACTGGTTTGAAACAGATACCGATGTATCTTTTACCGTGTGTTGACATTCGTCGTCAGTCGTTACAGGAAGCAGATGGCGCTGCAGTCGCAGTCCCATGGGCCGTACACTGACGGCTAGCACCATCGTTAGGGAAATTCCTGGTTTCATACTTATACACCTGGTAAAAGCCACGGATCAAGGTAGTCACGTACATACAGTATCTCTCGAATTCCGACAAGCGTTTGGCTCAATGTCACACTTAGCCGTACGTTTATTGACAAAGTACGATCATAAGATATATGAAGCGAAATTTGTTACTGTATTGAGGGTATGATGGTAGGGAGGATGCAGCAAGTTTTCTTGGATCGAGAGTCATCGAAAGGTATTTATGTAACTTCGGTTGTACCTCAGGGAAGCGTTCACGTTGTATATTAATGACCTCGTGGATAATATTAACAGTGACTTCAGACTTTCAGCAGATGATGGAGTTACCTACGTAGAAATAAAGTCTGAAATAAGATTTCGAAGTGGTGCGCAGATAGGCAACTTCCTTTAAATATACATAAATGTAAAACTGAGAACTTCACAAAACGAAGAAGACATAGTATCATATCATTGAGTGAAAGTTGGAATCGGTAAACTCATACAAATACCGGGGTGTATCACTTTGTAGGCACATGACATAGAATGATCAAACATTCTCAGTCGTGGGTGGGGCAGGAAGCGGACTTTGTTTTATTGATAGACACCACGGTAAAGCAATCAATCTACAAAGGAGTTTGCTTGCAAAGCACTCATGTGAGCCATATTTCGATATTGCCCAAGTGCGTGTGACCCCTGCCGTACTGGAGTAACAGGGGTATTATACGTGTATGGAGAAGGGCAGCACGAATGGTCACATGTTTGACCTCTGTCACAAAAATGTTGAAAGAACTGACTGGCAGACTCTTAAGATAGGCGTAAACTATACCGAGAAAGCCTACTTTTTATTTTATTTTATTTTTTATTTATTTTATTTTATTTTTTATTTCTTTTTATTTTTTTAATTTGACCTTTGAGTGTGTACTCAATTTAGCCATCGGCAACACATAGTGACAATGTACTCATAATTGAATAAACAAATACAGAAATGCATATTTACAAGAACAAAAAGCTTAACTGTTACAGTTTTGTACATAATGTTTTAAAAATTGAATTGAATTGGAAAAAATTAAAAGTGTCTTGGCTTACAGTTCACACCACTTCTGAAATATCTTCATCAGCAAGACAAATTTATAATTTATGTACACCATTAAAACCTACAGACTGTAACCAGTACTCTTGATGAAGTTAACTATAACTTTATGTAGAAGAACGTCTTTAGTACACAAAAGAGAAGAAGTTGATTGAGGAAGATGGTAGCCCATACTCAGCAATGTCTTCAGAAAGACCAACCGTTCACGGTCAAATTTGGGGCACATAAATAAGATGTGGTTGACATCAGCTTCCGTCTCAGGATCACACTCACATGCTGGTGAACTGTAAACGTTGATCCGATGTAGATGTTGTGGGAAAGAGGCATGATTGAAGCGGAGTCTTATGATGGTAGAAATCGTGGATCGGTCCAGATGTGTCCTCATGAACCACGGCTGTGAAGGAATCCGAGGTTGTAGCACTGCGTAATAACCGCCTTTTGTCTGTTGAGAAACGTTCCACATTTCCTGCCATTGTTGTCTTGCGTGATCCTTGACTTCACGTAAGTAGTCTGTATAAGGAAGGTGCAGATCCAGGACGGTGCCTAAGGTTGCCGCTTGTTTGGCTAATGCATCAACATCATTATAGAGGATACCAGAGTAGGAAGGTACCCACAACAAATGGATCGTCCGGCCCGTGCGTGTGCTGCGAATATATTACAAAGTGTCAACCGGCTTTAGATGATAACTGTAGAAATGTATTATAACCCCCATACACATCGCTCCCGTAGAGATCGTGAGGACTAGATTAGATTAATTGCAGTACGCACAGTGGTGCTTAAATGGTCGCTCTCCTTACGTGAATGGAATGGGAAAAGTCTCTTATGGCTGGCACAATGGGACATACCCTTTGCCTGGTTTGCAGATTGTAGATGTAGATGTAACTGTAGACGGCTGTATGCTAAACAGCATTTAATCAGCTCGTTTTTCGAAAATCAGACGATTGCCCGTTTATCTGCTCCACATAATCGGTGTACTAGAGGTACACTACTGGCCATTAAAATTACTACACCACGAAGATGACGTGCTACAGACACGAAACCGACAGAATGAAGATGCTGTGATAGGCAAATGATTAGCTTTTCAGCGCATTCACACAAGGTTGTGGCCGGTGGCGACACCTACAACGTGCTGACATGACGAAAATTTCCAACCGATTTCTCATACAAAAACAGCAGTTGACCGGCGTTGCCTGGTGAAACGTTGTTCTGATGCCTCGTGTAAGGAGGAGAAATGCGTACCATCACGTTTCCGACTTTGATAAAGGTCGGATTGTAGCCTACGGCGATTGCGGTTTACCGTATCGCGACATTGCTGCTCGCGTTGGTCGAGATCCAATGACTGTTAGCAGAATATGGAATCGGCGGGTTCAGGCGGGTAATACGGAACGCCATGCTGGATCCCAACGGCCTCGTATCACTAGCAGTCGAGATGACAGGCATGGCTGTAACGGATCGTGCAACCACGTCTCGATCCCTGAGTCAACAGATGGGGACGTTTGCAAGACAACAACCATTTGCACGAACAGTTCGACGACGTTTGCAGCAGCATGGATTATCAGCTCTGAGACCATGGCTGCGGTTACCCTTGACGCTACATCGCAGACAGGAGCGCCTGCGATGGTGTACTCAACGACGAACCTGGCTGCACGAATGAGAAACGTCATTTTTTCGGATGAATCCAGATTCTGTATACAGCATCATGATGGTCGCACCCGTGTTTGGCGACATCGCGGTGAACGCACATTGGAAGCGTGTATTCGTCATCGCCATACCGGCGTATCACCCGGTGTGATGGTACAGGGTGCCATTGGTTACACGTCTCCATCACCTCTTGTTCGCATTGACAGCACTTTGAACAGTGGACGTTACATTTCAGATGTGTTACAACCCGCGGCTCTACCCGTCATTCGATCCCTGCGGAACCCTACATTTCAGCAGGATAATGCACGACCGAATGTTGCAGGTCCTATACGGGCCTCTCTGGATACAGAAAATGGGCGACTGCTGCACTGGCCAGCACATTCTCCAGATCTCTCACCAACTGAAAACGTCTGGTCAATGGTGGCCGAGCAACTGACTCGTTTCAATACGCCAGTCACACTTGATGAACTGTGGTATCGTGTTCAAGCTGATGGGCAGCTGTACCTGTACACGCCACGGAAGCTCTGTTTGACTCAATGCCCAGGCGTATCAAGGCCGTTATTACGGCCAGAGGTGGTTGTTCTGGGTACTGATTTCTCAGGATCTATGCACCCAAATTGAGTGAAAATGTAATCACATGTCAGTTCTAGTATAATATATTTGTCCAATGAAAACCCGTTTATCATCCGCATTTCTTCTTGGTGTAGCAATTTTAATGGCCAGTAGTGTATTATCAATCACCAAATAAAAAGATGGACCGAGTATTGGTTAAAGTTGAGGTTCACGCTCCACCAACGGCTGTAACCTTGCTGTCAACCCTAAATAGTGGACTGATGATGAAAGTTATATCCAGTTATATATTTTAGCTCTGTGAAGGGATACTGTGTACATGAGGTGCAGATGTTTTGTGTGACAGCAGCGTTCCGTTCGTTATGGTACAGTTTTATTGCGTATAGTTTTCTAGTGGTTTTATGTTTCAGACATTCGGTCATAGACTCATTTTCTTGTAAGTGGCAATTAACTAGCTGCACAGAACAGCTATTGACAATGATACTACGAAGATGCGAAAGGCAAACGCCAAGAAATAACAGTTTGATTACAAATTAGGTTTGTAACTTCATATTTATTAATAATTCAGTTCTCGAGCAGGACTTTACGAGCGGTAGAATATAAATATGTTACTCCTATTATGCGTGATCGTAAGTATATGTGTCAAGTGTGTGACTTCAACACTGTTCATATTCGTTTGAAGTTTGGAATAAAAGTGTATTTATGGCTGTGTGCTTATTTGCACATATAATATATGCTTGTAAAGGACAAACACTCGAAATCGCAGTCGAAATAAATAAATAAATCTGAGAGCCGCAACCGGCATTTACCGCGTTTAACCGAACTGCTTTATTTGTCGTTACGACAGGATAGTTCCCTGTTGATTACAGGAGTTGTTTGTAATTCAGTTGCTCACGAGAGCTCACAGAAATCATTTAAATTTGGTTATCTTTTAAAATATGTCAGTGGTACTGTATCTGCATAAAATCAAGGAATCGTCGGTAGACCACAAGTCACCCAGTAACCATATCACTGGAAGCCGGATTAACGCAAGCCGCTAAACTTGCGCAATAGCAAGAGAGCTTCGAAACTGATACTAAGAAGACTAAACGCAATAAACGCAACAGAGTAGTGACAAAATAAGAGAATAAATGGTTTTGTCCTCCACGGTAAAGTGATCCGCAGTTGAAATCTTCAGTTATTCAACAGAGACATCACGAGACGTCTCTATGATTATGTTCCATTACACTCAAAATTGAACCAGATCTGTTTCACACAGGGTGAACATTAAAAAAACCGGCAAACTGCAGGGACCGATTCCTGACTGAAAACAAAAACGAAGTGCCTGGGAACTTGTGTCCGGAAATGGACAGTGTGCTTGTAACAACAACAATTTTTTCCGAACCACAGAAGATAGTTGCATCGCATCCACGTCACAACAGATGATCAGCGTGGTCTCCATGGAAATGCAGGTGACAGGGATAGTAGCGGTCGTCATGAAGATACAGATAATCGTACTTTGGCTTACACCATGCTGGCACTCCACTTGCCTGGAGTTTGTGCTAGCGTTTGTCTCAATGTGCTGTGGAACCCGGTCCTCCAAATCAGATGTACTAACAGTCCACCGCTTCCCTGCATGTTCGTCTGTCTGAAAGGACACCTGAACACACAAACGTCCAAACAGTGCTTGAAATGTTGCCTGATGCGGTGTGTGTGTGTGAGGATACTTGTGTCACTAGAGCAGTGCTGCCGTGCTTGGCCACAAACAATCTCGGCTTGTACTCGACATCAGTGCCCGACCATTCTGTTGCTTAAAGTAGTACGCTGCATCAATCACACAGCCTGCAATACGAAAGGAACACACGCCACGTGGTCAGAGAACTGTCATTCGTCAGCACCATCTACCGTGGCAACGATGCATTTCCGGACATGTCCGTAAGATCTTTTTCCTCTATTTTCAGTCAGGGATCTATCCCTGCAGTTTTTCTGTTTTATTGATGTTCACCCTCTCTACGTTTCAATGGATCAACATTGGTTTATTGATTTTTATTCATTAATGTATTTCCTGTAACGTTTTTAGGCTACTGTCATCATCGAACCAAACAAGGAACTTACAAAAATGAAGTTTAATGTAAATGAAGAGGGCTTACTAATACTAACAGTACACTTTGTTTCTAAAGTTCTGTTTTTGTGTCGGCTGATGATAGTAGCCGAATTATGTGTCGCGAAATACTGTGTAACCTCCCAACAAAAAAATATGTATATTGCATTCACATTTAGCGTAACCTACCAACAGAAAAATTCCGTAACCTACCAATAATACAATTTCACTAACCCCTTAATAAAAAAATGTGGCCCTGAAAGATCATACTGAATACATTGAAAACTCTTACCTCAATGAAGTCGCCGGATAACGCGTATATATCTGCTCCAATATGAAATTTTTCTGGCACAGCCCAGTGCAATGCTGGCCGATAGATTTGTCGTGTAAAAGAGAAACAACTCATTTTTCTTTACAATAATCGGGATGACCATGGATTGGAGAAATTAGTAAATTCTTTAAATTGAGATGAATGATTGTCAAAAGTTGAAACACGTATGTATGCAGGGTATTCAGTACCAGCGATGGCGAGCCATGAGAGAATCTCTGACCAGAGAGTTATTTATTGTTGCTAGTCTGCGCTTGACCGCGCGAGAGTTCTGTTGCATGTAGGGAGTCGGTAGTTGCGGTCGAGTTGCGAGTTGTAGTCGGTCGCAGTTGTGTGTGAGGAGTCGGCGGGCGTCGACATGGGACTCTGGTCAAGATTCAGGACGAGGTATATTTTTAAACAAGGTAATGAAGCAGCATTGCGCTCATCTGATAATGTAATATAACTTAACTGTAATTAATTTGTCCAAGAAACGCCCCAATAATAATTTTGTTTTCAAACCAAGCATTTTTAACAAAACAAACATTTTATTGAAAGAAAATTTCCCATGCATTTCCTTTAAGAAAAAATTTACTTAAGTTCAAAGAAATTTTGCGATGCATTTCCTCCAAGCATAGCGAAAATAAGAGCAGATGCAGTTTTACTGAGGTAAGAATTTCAGTTTAATTATTTGACAGGGCCTAAGATCGACATTTCGGTCTATTTGCGTTTTCATTGTCACTGAGATTTCATTATCATTCAGTTGTCCTATATTTTTGTGGGCAGCTTACATTTGGTTCAGATTGCTATTTCTCACATTTATTGTCATTAAATTCCATTGCTGGGAGGTTACACTTAGCTCTATGTCCATTAGCATTTGAATAAGAATACTTTAATACAATTTCTCTGGGGAGGTTACACTTGGCGACATCCAGTCCAGGATCGTATTTCGTTGAGAATCTTCTGAGAAGTAGTCAGATATTTGCTCTTATTTACTTAATATAATTAGCATTTGGCGCAACGCCTTTACTAATTTTGTGAGTTTCTTTCCTCAGATCATCGGCAATTCGTTGCTCTGTTTTATTTGTGTTTGTTGCTTTTTGCATTGTGCTTATTTTATTTGTGAATAATTGTGAGTATAGTAAAAATGCCGCGAAAGACTGTGAATAGTGTATCGCGAGGTATTATGAACGAAATAACCGAATTAAATAACTTCACCAATAGTACTAGTGACACGCAGTGTAATGATGACAATCCTGCGTTCACTGACAATCAGTGCGTTCCAACCACTCATGATGATTTTTGTCTTAATGGTGAACAAACGAACTCGGTTATGTCCTCTGTTGATTTGACGACAATCGATGACGTGGGGCGCACTATTGCAATGAGCGCTGCCCAGCATAACACACCTGGTTTGGAAAATTCAAGTAACGCACAGACAAATTTTTCTAATGAAAATGGACAGTGTACGGAAAGTACGACGGATTTATTTAATTCCGAAATAGTGACCGACAGTGTACATTCGACTGGCAAACCTTTTCGTAAATCTCAGAATAACCAAATGGTTACAGAAAGCGAGACAATTCCAGATCCACCACTAAACAGTACAGAGAGTGGAGTAGGTAATATTATTTTGGATCAAATTATGGCATTGTTGCTACAAACGAATAAACAACTTAGTGAAAATCTCAAAGAACAATTTAGTAAAGATTTAAGACAACAGAATGAAAAACTAGACAATAATAATGAAGATCTCAAACAACTTAGTGAACAGGTCAGACAACAGACTGAAGATAACAAACAAGATAACGAAAAACTCAAACACTACTTTAATGAAAAATTAGACAACAATTCCAGGCAGCTTAATGAAAAATTAGACAACAATTACAGACAGTTAAATGAAAAATTAGACAACAATTCCAGGCAGCTTAGTGAACAAATTAGAGCCGTTGCCGCGCAGTGTCATGACACTAAGGAACAGTTACGCGAGGAAATTGAGACTTGTTCTAGAAAAAGTAGCGAAGAAATTAGATCTGTTGCGCAAGAACTAAGGGAAATGAAAACAGCTACAACAGAAACACTTAGAAACGAAATTAGCGGAGTCGCTAAACAGTGCTCTGAAAAGGCTACACAATTACGCGACGAGTTTAAAGCAATGACAACAGAACTTTCACGCACAATGGATGAAAAGATTGACGCGAAATTCGACCAACAGAACACTCAAATTGACGAACGTTTTAGTCTTCACATACAAAACAGTGACACGCGTTTCCGCAAATTCATACAGGATCAAAATAAAGTAAAACGACAAGTAATGGAAACAATCACAGCACAGAGACAGGAAGACAAACGTAAATTGTTTGTGAAGGCAAAAATATACGTAGTCAACAATATTGCTACAGTGTCTGACAAAATTAATACCATCGAACAGTTGAACGCGGAATTACGTGATGAGATTTCTGACCTTAAATCAAAAACAGATACACACTCAGTAGATTTTCAAACAGTGACCAACAGACTCGAACAATTAGAAATAACACAGGATTCCGATGTCGTCAAAGCTGACGTTAAAAAATTGAACGAAACCACTCGTAAATTACAAAAACAGATTAATGCTACTGACACTAAAAACGATGATCAGGTTAGAATACTGACTGAAAAATATGATGAATTGGCCAGTCGTATTGATGTTATCGAAAGTACTAATGACAATAAATCAGACGATACTGCACCGATTTCATTTAACCAAACACCTGAATTCCAAAATTTACAGCAGACAATTAATGAGATCGATTCGTCTAATAACACGTTGCGTAGAAAATTGTCAAGTTTACAGCAAGAGGTAACTGAGATGAAAAATATTTCAGTTAATAACACATCACAACAGACGCCACTTTTCGAACATTTGTCAGACTCACGCAGCGCGTATAATTTAGGTAATCAACAGAGAGTACACGACTTAGATTCCGAACAACCACAGTTCAATAGATTCTCTTACAACCATGAACCTGTTCCATCACACAGAGACGATAATTTCGATTACAAACATTTTCTATCAGTGAGAAAATTTAAAGTGTTTAAAAATGACAGAACACAGATTCACCCATTGGATTGGATTCAACAATTTAGCTTTGCTTTTCCACCGACTTGGCCCGTTACGCATAAACTTGAATTTATTTGCAGTTTTTTGGAAGGGGAACCGGCAACTCATATGAGACCGATCGCGAGGCAATGCTATTCAGTAGAAGAGTTTCAGAATGCTTTTCTATCAGCGTATTGGTCGAAGACGACACAGCGCGGAATTAAAGATCAGTTAATTAGTTTACCGAATTATGAGAACACAAATTTTCCCAGTGTCACGCAATTCTTTGAGCACATGGTCCAACAAAACCAGTACGTAAGTGAACCGTACAGTGAATCTGCACTCATACAATTATGCATTTCTAAATTACCACGGTCATTAAGAGTGTCACTTCTGACAGGTCAGCAAAAAGAAAACATTTCGGCATTCAGGGATCTGCTGCAGCCTTTAGAATTGCAGCAATCAGATTATTCCTTCGTAAACAGAAATTTTTCATATAACAACCAAGGCCAACAGACTTACAGTAATTACGGTCAATCACATAATTTCAATAGCAAAGGTAACAGACGCTTTAGGAACGACAACCAACAGAACTTTGGTAGCAGACAAAATTTTCATTATCAGTATCGAGAAAATTATCAGCAAGAAAAACCACGTTTTAGTAACGATAGACGTTTTTCTCCGCAACAGCATGAAAGGCAGTCGGTCAGCATACCTAACCAACAATGTAATGCACACGATCAACCTAACTTTAATGTTTCGCCGCGTGGACGTATAGTCCCTGGTACAACAAATAGTAACGCACGGCACCAAAGGAACAACTACGTACAGAAAACACAGTATTTCAATTCCTATCGCAATGCACCGTATAGGAATGACTATCACGACAGACGTAAAAACGATGAGCACAATTATCAACGTACATATAATAACAGTCGGTCATACCAACAGCAAAATCATCCGCAAGAACATATTCTCATGAATGAACCCGACAGTAGGTATCATCCAGGGCGTAATACGTCTGGAAGAAATAATAGGACAGTTCAAATAGTCGAAATGCCACAGCATCCTCCTGACAATAATAACACGTCAGATAGAATTTGACTAGATACTGTACAGGTCGCATCTTCCAGTAACGCAAGCACTAATTTAGACACACAAAATGTTGTTCATGAAAATGTAATTACCTTTGACGACATCAGAGACACTCTCTTGCAGGAAAGACCAGTTGTTCAGAAAACTATTTCACATCCTGTCATCAAAATTAAAATTGGTTCATCGAAATTTTCAGCAGTAATCGATTCTGGGTCACCTATGTCAGTAATAAATGAAGAAACTTTCAACGAGTGTAACAAAGAGAATACCTATCCCACATTACCATTAGGCAAAACGAAAGTGAAAGGAGCAGTATCGAGTAAAGGAGTAGATGTTAAATTACAGACGCATTTATCATTTTGTATTGCAGGTCACACATTTCACTCAAATTTTTGGATTGTTCCTTTATTGACAACAGACGTTATTTTAGGTACTAATTTTCTCGTACAACACGACGCAGTGGTTGATTTTCAAAATTCCTATTTAATGTTAAGGATGAAAATGTACAATTGGCTTTAGAATTTCAGCATTCTTTATCTGCGGAAGAACAAACAATTAACCGCACAGAGGTCATTTCCGTATCACGCAACATAGACTGTAATTCCACATTGTTCACTGATACGTACGTACATAACTATAACACTCCAGACGAAGCTGACTACGACGTAATGCAGATGATTTCTGATAAAGTTAAACAAAGCAGTGCAAATACAGACGACGAACGCACGCAACTACGCAAAATTCTTTTACAGCAAGCTCCAGTTTTTGACAACATTCCTGGTACTATGTCCGGATTTATGTATGAATTTCAAGTCAAACAGCACGATACATTTAAAGCTAAACATTATTCCATTCCGTATATCCATAGAGAACAAGTTAAGAAAGAATTGCAGGATATGCTTGACCAAGGAATTATAGAACCAGCAGTTAGTCCGTACATAAACCCGCTACATATTGTTAAGAAAAAAGATGGCTCACTTCGCCTTGTAGTTGATTCGCGTCACATTAATGACATTATTATTAATAAAACAGATCGACCACAGACACTAGAAGAACTACTACAGAAATTTCACGGTACTGCTATTTATTCTACATAAGATTTGAAATCGGGATTTTGGCAAATTCAACTTCATCCGAATTGCAGAAAGTATACAGCTTTTCTCTGTTTTGGCGACTGTTATCAATTTTGCAAATTACCGTTCGGTTTAACTATGTCTTCTGCAGCTTTTATTCGCGGTTTGAACACAATACTTCCGACAGAACTTAAAGACAGAATTACGACGTACGTAGATGACATTCTTATCGCAGTAGCTAACTGGTCTGAACACAATGTGATTTTAGAACGACTGTTGCAAACTTTTCATGCACAAGGACTCACAGTTAACCTCAGTAAATCGCACTTTGGCAAAACTTCTATAAAATTTCTTGGACATGTAATTTCAGCAGAAGGCATTGCGCCTGATCCGGAAAAACTTCAAGCTCTACGTGACATTACTGTTCCTACGACGAAGAAGCAACTACGTAGTTTTTTGGGCTCAATTAAGTTTTTTCCTAAATTTATTCATCACTCTGCTTTAGACACACCTAGATTATGCCAATTAACACGTAAAAACAGTATTTGGTCTTGGGATAAGCAAGCACATTGTGAATTTATGAACCTGAAACATGCTCTGTTGAATGCACCACTTTTATCGCACCCAGACCTTACCAGAAATTTTTCCGTTGCCACAGATAGTTCTAACACCGCTTTAGGCGTACACATTTTTCAGGAAATTGAAGAAGATGGGTCTACAGTAATTAAAAACATCGCATTTGCAAGCCGCATTCTGCCACCTGCTGAACGAAATTATTCCGTTACAGAACTGGAAACATTATGTGTTGTATGGGCTTTTACGAGAAGTCGGCACTTTCTTTATGGCAGACATACCACCGTTTACACAGATCATAGAGCTATACAATTCTTACTTTCGGCTAAGTTCACTCACGACAGATTAAGCAGATGGAAACTTTATTTACAGGAATTTAATTTTACGATTGTTCACATTCCCGGCACACAAAATGTTATAGCAGACGCACTATCTCGTTCTCTCAGCAACAATCAGCAAGACGCAGCAACTAACTTCTGCAAAGCAAATTTCAGTGTCATGTACATTCAGCAAGTTGCATTTGAAAATTTTATTTCATCGTCATTACAGGACATAGCAAAAGAGCAAAATAAAGACAACGTGTGGAAAGAAATTAAACACCTTGAGCAAGATAAAAATAATGTTACGATTAGAAACCATTACACTGTACGCAATGACATTCTGTTTCGCCGCTCTCATCCTGACAGCAACAATTGGTTATTATGCATTCCTGACGAACTGGTTAACAAATTAATCTGGTACACTCATTTAAGTTATGCACATTACGGAGCCAGAAAATGCTTTCTTATACTGAGACAGAACTGTTATTTTCCCAACATGGAAAAACGTATATGACGAGCTTTAGCGTCACGTAAAATTTGCCAGAAAGCTAAGTCAGACACCACTTCACATATTCCTCCATTATATCCCATTGTACCTGTTAAATTAAGACACATGGCCGCTGTAGACATTTTTGGTCCGATTCCGAGAACTAACAGAGGTTTTTGCTACATCTTTGTCGCTGTTGAACTCACTTCAAAATTTGTTACTTTCACTCCATTACGCAAAGCTACTGCTAAAACTGTTTCGAAAGCATTTGTAAAGCATTTTCTATTTCATGTAGGGCATGTGATGAAAGTAATTTCTGACAATGGATCACAATTTCGTTCTGCTATATGGACACGCATGTTACGAGCTAGAAACATTTCTCCGATCTATATATCCAAGTACCATGCTTCTTTGAACCCCTGTGAACGATTAATGAAAGAAATTGGTAAACTGTGTAGAATATACTGCCACAAAAGACATATTGATTGGGACACACACATATTCTCATTCCAAGATGTAATTAATTCCATACCAAATGAATCCACTATGCTATCTCCGTCTGTTATACTGAAAAATACTGAACCACCTAACAAAATTAAAGAATTAGTAACATTTGCTACATCTCGTCGATTACGACACCACGAAATAATTGACATTGCGCTGAACAACATCAAACGTGCCGCAGAGCGCCGGAGAAGACAGCAAAAACAGGTTTGTACACGCCGAGACTTTCACGTGGGACAGAAGATATTAGTACGTACACACTATTTATCCAGCAGAAAAAAAGGTAAGTGCAGTAAATTTGAACTTCTATACGCAGGTCGATATCGGATTCGCAGCATTCCTCACCCCACTGTTGTACACGTCGAGACTCTGAGAACCAGAAAATCGAAAGGAAACCAACACATATCCAATATTAAACCCTTTATTGAATGAAGACACTTTATGATGTAACATGCTATGATGCCATTTACTAATTTTTATGACCACTTATGCAATTATATTTATGTGACTAATTATTGATGACTATCGTATTTTTTCTTGGCAAGTGCCCGGCAAGGTAAGGTTAGCAGGTCGCTCTTCTTGTCGTTACACATCAGACCGTGCATATTTTTCCAGACAAACTTACGTATTTTATGAATAATTATGCAATTCTATGTAGTGACATATTAATTTTATTAAATTCTCTCTCCATTAAAGTATTTAATTCTCTCCTCTATTAACTACACAACATACAAGCTGAACTCAAAGAAAGCACATTTCTTGTCATCCTTTTTTTATGTATGTACGATTGTTTTCATATTTTGTTTGTATGCACTGTGAAATAGCTAAGACATAGCAAACACCAGTTGACTTTGACATTTTTGCTTTATGATATATCAACATCGTGACTGTTTTACATTTTCCTTTTTTGCTGCTGCATTGTGATATTCTCTGTACATTTTTGCGTTTGAACACTGTCTATGCTTTTAACATATTACGTTTTCTGTCATGTTATGCTGTATGCTTAATTATGTCACCATAAACCAGTCATTATTTAGTGGGTATATGATTTAAATGCAAGACATTAATCTTTGTTCATCAATTTCAGAAAGAAATGATGCGTAAAGGAAATAAATTAAACAGAAATGGGAATTTCAACAACGGAGTAGACGAAAGAAGATACAAAAACCTTATGAGGAAGAGTAAATGGATCATAATTAACAAGCATTAACAAGAATATACTATACACATCGTAGAATAGCAGTCTTAACTAATTTTTTCTTTCAGAATACAAGGCGATTGATGCAGGCTGTCAGACAGAACTACACATCTTAGTTTTAGTGATGAAATATGCTAGAGATAAGGAACAGTTGTGTAATGAGTAATGAAGTGATTTTTGCAGATGATAATGAATGCTGATGAATAATGATGAAGAATATACTAATATGGATAATGAAGTTTTTTCTTTACAGGTGATGATAATAATGGAGTTATGATAATATAAGTAATGAAGTGATGGATAATGAAGTTTGTTCGTTACAGATGAGGATGATGTTGAAGTTTATGTATTTATGCTATGTAGTTATTTAAGTATTTGTTGCAGTTTGTTTTGACAGTATGTTTTATATCGTATGGTATGATGACTGAAGGTTTTGGAAAGGACAGCTATGGAACACATTTTTTACACACATTTCACTACCTGTTAATTCGAAGTTCACTACTTTTCAGCATAGTATGCGTTTCTTCTTTCAGCTCAATAATACATTTTGTATCTTTTCCAGGAGAAGCTTTTCATGATACTTACTAAACCTGTTACTTATTAAACCTGTACTATTACTTGCATTTTTTTTACCCAGTTGTGTCTATCATTTATAAATGTGATCACATATACTTCCTTGTTTCATAACCTTGCTACAGCTGACTCATGACGAATGACGTTACACATTTTCATTTACAGGAACAACCCAGAAGCAAATTTTTTTTTCTTTTTCTCTTCTTGTTTTCCCCTATAATTACCCCAAGCAATGCATTGCTAACATTTTGAAAACAATATATGTCACTGGAAGAATTAAAAATGTTTTGTACTATTCAATACTTGCTGGCCAATTAGTGCCAATAATTTGTATAACTAAATGAATTATGTTAATACTATGCCATTCATTAGCTCCTGTTTTCAATGATGACTTTTGATGTCTATAACTGGCCAATTAGTGCCAATAATTTGTATAACTAAATGAATTATGTTAATACTATGCCATTCATTAGCTCTTGTTTTCAATGATGACTTTTGACGTTTGTAACTGGCTGATAAGTGGCAATATTGATTGTAATCAGATGATTTATGAACATTATTCTGTAATACTAAATACATGGTACAGAAATGTTCAATAACTGGGCAATGAATGCCGCAAACTGCTAATGTAATTCCTAATGAAGACTAGTATGTGACTTAATGACCTTCAACTACTGACCTAACTACCCTGAATTACTGCAATATCCATTTGTCCTGTCTATCCTCGTGATCATGGAGCACTATATTTGGTTTTGCACTAATTCTACGTTGGTGTGCCTTGTAAGAGCGTGGTGTTGACACGACATGCTGTCCACCACCATGAGCGATGGAGACGTTATTATGGTCCCACTGTTTGGTGTACCTGATGTACTGCCAAAATGATAACATGGAAGATTACTACAACATTTCAGTGTCTTGGCTACGCTGATAAACACTTCTGGGAAAAGAACTTCAGATTGTCTCACTTGGTGTTGTACTTTTGTGGAAAGATATGGACTTTCAGTGCAGCTGCGTGCAACCTAAGTGCTACAACCATGACGCAATCCTTCCTATTCCTTCCATAATTCTTGTAAAATGAAAAAGTCATATACAGTGCGTGTGCACTTCCTTTCATTTGTTGATAAGATCAGTTATCCTGAAATTACTACAGACTTCTATAGTGCATGTGCACTTTATTACACTCCTTGATTTGTTTGTTGTAGAAAAATACTAGCGAATACTACAGTGCGTGTGCACTTTTGTCATTTGTCAATATGATTTGTACTCATTAGGTTTATTTGTCATAAAAATATTAGAGAGTGTTCCGGTGCGTGTGCACTTTATGCCATTTGTTACTCATTGTAGATACATTTCGTCATTTGCTGATATGTTCTGAACTGCAGTGCATGTGCACTCATGTCACTTGTCAACATGATTTTTTTGCCATTCTGTTTATTTGTTCTGAAAATGCTAAAGAGTTTTTCAGTGCGTGTGCACTTTTGTTATTTATCAAATAATTTGTATATACTTTTTTCTGATTTGCTAATATGTTTTTTGTATACATTTGTCTTTGTCTGATATATTTTGTACTTGGTGCATGTGCACCATATTTACTTCATGTTCTACATCTGTATATTTACTATAATTGTAAAGTTAATTAATTATGAAAAAATTTGTTGCTCATGGTAAGTCCAAATGACTCACCATCGCTGCCAAATTTTTGCCCCCCCCCCAGTGGAGGGTTATGAAACACGTATGTATGCAGGGTATTCAGTACCAGCGATGGCGAGCCATGAGAGAATCTCTGACCAGAGAGTTATTTATTGTTGTTAGTCTGCGCTTGACCGCCCGAGAGTTCTGTTGCATGTAGGGAGTCGGTAGTTGCGGTCGAGTTGCGAGTTGTAGTCGGTCGCAGTTGTGTGTGAGGAGTCGGCGGGCGTCGACATGGGACTCTGGTCAAGATTCAGGACGAGGTATATTTTTAAACAAGGTAATGAAGCAGCATTGCGCTCATCTGATAATGTAATATAACTTAACTATAATTAATTTGTTCAAGAAACGCCCCAATAATAATTTTGTTTTCAAACCAAGCATTTTTAACAAAACAAACATTTTATTGAAAGAAAATTTCCCATACATTTCCTTAAAGAAAAAATTTACTTAAGTTCAAAGAAATTTTGTGATGCATTTCCTCCAAGCTATAGCGAAAATAAGAGCAGATGCAGTTTTACTGAGGTAAGAATTTCAGTTTAATTATTTGATAGGGCCTAAGATCGACATTTCGGTCTATTTGCGTTTTCATTGTCACTGAGATTTCATTATCATTCAATTACCCTATATTTTTGTGGGCGGCTTACATTTGGTTCAGATTGCTAGTTCTCACATTTATTGTCATTAAATTCCATTGCTGGGAGGTTACACTTAGCTCTATGTCCATTAGCATTTGAATAAGAATACTTTAATACAATTTCTCTGGGAAGGTTACAAAGTTAATTTTTATAAGAAGGATTATTATTAAGAGATTTCTTTTTAAAAACATTTACATGGGACTTGACATAACAATACTACATATGCGCGAGGCTGCTTTCACCTTATACTACATCGCTCAGGGACCGCCATCGCTCCCCACGACCGGCCCAGCCAACTCCATACGTCAGACTGCTAGCAACTACTCACTCGTACTACTACACAGTTCCTACTGCATACAACACTGATCTCTGGTCTGAGATTCTCTTATAGCTTACAGATCGCAGGCAGCACGTGAGCAATCCATCGAAATTACATCTGCTTGAGTGCGCTAGCAAAAAATTCCTTAGTCATGGACCTCTTACAACTGTCATAAATGAAACTTCATAAAAGCGATCTAAGCAGCCTTATTCGTAAAGCACATAACAATCGCGGCCTCATACCAGAAATTTATTTCCATTATTAAATTATAGCCAAAGTTTGCAGCTGAATACAGTTTATCACCCACGAAGAAGCTTTTCAACGTTAAACAGTACCCTCACCAATTACTGTCTGAATTTACGTACACCTTGATCCAGAAGGAATAGTTACATCCTTCTTCGAAAAAATGCCACATTAGTACAAAAAGAAAGGAAAAATAGAAGAAAGATTAGGGTTTAACGTCCCGCTGACAGTGCGTTTATGATAGATGGAGCACAACATCCAACTACTAAAGGACAGAGAAGGAAAATCGGCCATGCCCATTTCAGAGAAAGCATGCCAGTATTGGCCTGGAGCTATTTAGGGAAATCAGGAGGAACCTAAATCTGCATGGCTGGATGGGATCCGAACTATCATCCTCCTGAATACGAGCCTATCAGTGACACACGCTGCTCGCTCCTTGTTATTACAGACTCTGATGTAAGCTACTCCACGTACATTTATATTTTAATTCCTTGACGGACTGGCCGGCCGGAGTGGCCGAGCGGTTCTAGGCGCTACAGTCTGGAAACGCGCGACCGCTGCGGTCGCAGGTTCGAATCCTGCCTCAGGCATGGATATGTGTGATGTCCTTAGGTTAGTTAGGTTTAAGTAGTTCTAATTTCTAGGGGACTGATGACCTCAGTAGTTAAGTCCCATAGTGCTCAGAGCCATTTGAACCATTTTTGAACCTTGATGGATTAGTATAGGGCAGATGTCAACCAAAGCAAGTTCCGACAGATCGCAAAATAGAAACCACTCTGAAAATCCTATGAATCTTTGCGCAGATGTGTTGGGTAGTGTCTGGAGAGTGTCCGTTGATCGCGCCACGTCGCTCTTTTCTCTTCTGAGAGCAAAGCGAGGACGTAAACATGCCTAGAAAATAGTGTCTCCCTCCAACTACGGGGGCCTGGGGAGAGGTTTCGTCTGATGTCGTGCAGCCCACATAACATAACTGTCGTGCGTTTCATTCTTCATGGCAATTCTCGGCCGCAGTCTGAACGGACAATGCTCTTGCAGCGTTTTTGGTGAGAAGTGTTCGGTCACCCATGGCACAGCCTGTAACTGGCTCGTCCTCAGTTTCATCTGTGCTCACATGAACTGTTGGCTATGAAGACAGCACTTTGGCACAGACAACGAACCGTAGACGACCGTAGAGAATTGGCGGAAAGCACAGGCAGCTGCCTTCTATGATGAGGGTATTGGGAAGTTGGTACAATGCTACGACAAACTTCTAAGTCGGAGGTACATCAAATTAAACATTTCTTATTTTAACAGTGGTTGCCATTTCGCAAACGATGAGAACTTTCTTTCCAAATAACCCTCGAATTATCAGCAAATGTCTTATTCATGTGGTACAAAATCAAATTGTGTAAGATTCCACTAAAGGTGGGTTGTGCCCATATTCCAGTTCGGCAATAAAATAGGAAATCAAATGGGACAGGAGCGGAGGGGCAGACAGAAATTCAGGGCACCCTCCTGCCTTTGCGTTGGGAAACTGCCCCTGGAATACGGACTAATCAGCAATGCTGATCGGCATGAGGATGCAGAAGACAATGAAAAACACTGCATTAAAAGATACATAATGTATATCCATAGGACACTTTCCCTGTGACTGAAAAGTGTCATTATGATTTCTCCATTGGCAAAATATTCCGGATTAGTCCCCTTCCCAGAGGGGGGGAAGTTTCCAAGGAAGAGATGCCCATGATAAAACGACAGTGTGACCAACGAACGCATAGCATTCAGCGTGGAATTTCAGAAGTTTAAAGTTGGTGTGGAAGCCAGAAAATCTGCAAAGAGAATTTCGAAAGCTCCATCTATATTGACGAGCCAAGGAAACTGGTACATCTGTCTTATATTGTGTAGGGCTCCCGCAAGCAAGCAGAAATGCTGCATCACGACGTGGCATGGACTTGAGTGATGTCTAAAGTAGTGCTGGAGGGAACTGTCACCATGAATTCTGCGGAGCTGTCCATAAATCCGTAAGAGTACGAGGGGGTTGAGAGCTTTCCTGCGCAGCACGTTCAAGGCATCCCAGATACGCTGAATAATGTTCTGGGGAGTTTGGTGGTCAGTAGACGTGTTTAAAGTCACAAGAGTGTTCCTGGAGCCACTCTGTACCAATTCTGGACGTGTGTGGTGTCGTGTTGTCCTGCTGGAATTGCCGAAGTCCGTCGGAATGCACAACGGACTTGAATGGACGCAGGTGATCAAACACGATGCTTACGTATGTGTCACCTGTCAGAGTCGTACTTCGACATCAGGGGTCCCATATCATTCCAACTGCACACGCCGCACATCAGCCTCCACCAGCTTGAACAGTCCCCTGCTGACATACAGGGTTCATGGACTCATGAGGTTGTTTCCATACCCATGCACGTCCATCCGCACGGTATAATTTGAAA
The DNA here is from genome assembly GCF_023864345.2 of Schistocerca serialis cubense. Lineage (NCBI taxonomy): Eukaryota > Metazoa > Arthropoda > Insecta > Orthoptera > Acrididae > Schistocerca > Schistocerca serialis. Next base: position 1,229,260,911 of record NC_064638.1, on the reverse strand, counting down.
CGAGACTCGTCCGACCTGGCATTATGTTTCCAGTCATCAACAATCCAATGTCGATGTTGACGGGCCCAGGCGAGGCATAATGCTTCGTGTCGTGCAGTCATTGAGGGTACACGACTGGGCCTTTGGCTCCGAAAGCCCAGATGTTTCGTTGAATGGTTCGCACACTGAGACTTGTTGATAGCCCAGCACTGAAATCTGCAGCAATTTGTGCAAGGGTAACACTTCTGTCACGTTGAGCGATTCTATTCAGTCGTCATTGGTCGCGTTTTTGCAGGATCTTCTCCCAACCGTGGTGATGTCGGGGATTTGATATTTTACCCGATTCCTGATATTCATGGTGCACTCGTGAAATAGTCGTACGCGAAAATACCCACTTCATCACTACGTCAGAGATGCTGTGTCCCATAGCTCGTGCGCCGACTATAAACCAAGTTCAAATTCAGTTAAATCTTGATAACCTGCCATTGTAGCACCAGTAACCGATCTAACAACTGCGCCAGACACTTGTTGTCTTATATAGGCGTATTCTGCCTCTCTATATATCTCTGTATTCTAATACGCATGGCTATACTAGTTTCTTCGGTGCTTCAGTGTAGATATATTCGGTGTCAGTGAAGTGAAACGGTCAGACGCAGATAGAGTAATATTAGCAGCGGCAGAAAATAATGTAACGGGAGTAGGATTCGTTATGAATAGGAAGGCAGGGCGAAGAGTGTGTTACAGTTCAGTGATGGGCTTATACTCATCAGAAGCGACAACAAACCAACGAGAATAACGATATTTTTGATATTCAAGCTGGTCAGAAACAGCCCGAAAAGCTTGTAACGGAATTGCAGGTGAAGCTGTTCCTGGAAATAATTGTTACGAAAAAATTCGATAAATTGCTCCTTTTGCGAGTTATTTAGCTTTGAAGCTAGCCCATCAGGTCTTCGGACCGGAAAATTCAAGCACTCGCTAAAATGCGACAGTGTTCAGACATCTCTGGGTCCGTGGGTTACCACTAGTTCAAATGCTCATTACCGCTAAAATGTGTTTCGGAAGTGATGAATCTAAGGTAAGTGAGCAAAAGCTACCGTTCTGTAGTTTGCGGAAACCAGCATGTTTGGCGACACTGTCTCTGGCAAGCTGCTTGAATTTACGCGCGTGACGACCCGATTGGTTAACTGCAAAAACTAGAAAACTCGGAAACGGCGCAGGGCCTATCAATTTTTTTTAACAATTATTTCTTTGCGGAACCTCCCCTGTCACATCCTTACAAGCTTTTTAGACATTTTCTAACTGCCCTGTATATGCCAACTTCACAAACGATCAAGAGAGAGAGAAAATTTATGAGGATACTGAAAGGATAATTGTGTTGTGTGCTGCCCTTAGGTTAGTTAGGTTTAAATAGTTCTAAGTTCTAGGGGACTGAGGACCATAGATGTTAAGTCCCATAGTGCTCAGAGCCATTTGAACCAGTTTTGAAAGGATAATTCGTTACATAAATGGAGAGGATAACTGAATACTCGCAGGGTAAAAAGGTATGGGGGATACGGAGTTAGTAATAGGAACGAAATAGGAGCAAGACGGAGTTCTGCAATAAGTAACTATAGCGTGTTCACTGCTATAGAAACACAGTAGGAAATGGTACACCTAGAAAAGGCCCATAGACGGGGGAGGTTCTAGCTGGATTTCATCAGGAGCCGACAGAAATCGAGAAACCATCTGTTGGATTGTAAGCCTTACTCAGAAGTGGAACTAGACTCGGATAACAATTAAGTTGTGATGAGGAGCAGATGGAGTTTTAAGAGAATCATCCGGAAGAATATAGGTGGAGTTTAAAGAGAATAGTCCTGAAGAATCAGCATGGAAAGAAGTGATATTGAAATACTGAGGAATGATGAGGTGCGTTTGAAGTTCCCAAAGGTCGTAAACATTGTAATGAGTGCCACAGCAGGTAGTTTGGTTGATAAGACATGGAAGTCTCTAAACAAGGGCTATAACACAAGTCGGAGTGACACACTTAGGCATAAAGGAAATAACTGCGAAACATACATCAATATATCAACGACAGAAGGGTGTACATAGATGTTCAGGGGGAAAGGGAATACAGCGATGCAACTAACATATTAACGAAATAAATAAGACATGCAGGAAAGTATAGATGAAACGACTGCAGGAAAAAGTGTGAAGAAATAGGAAGACAAATGGTCGTCGCTAGGACAGGCTTAGAATTGAGAAAAGTCAAAACAACTTTCTTTAATATTAAAAGCATAGAAGTCAACGTTGAGAAATCAACTGTTACATGCAGAACAGATAACATGTAAGTGTAAATACGGCAGACCCATAGCAGGGTGAGGAACTGTTTGATGTGTCGGAAAAAGGAATGGGAGGCAATACGACAATTATAGGTGCTCCTGTACTAGGCTCAGAGGTTAACACGACTTTGAAAGATTTTTCATCAAATAAGGTAGAAGGCATAGACAACATTCTTTCGCAATTTCTAAAATCATTTGGGGGGGGGGGGGGTCAAATGACTGTTCAGATTGGTCTGTAAAATCTATGAGATTGGAGGCATAACATCAGATTCTAGTAAAAATATCAAAGGTGTCCGTACCTCATTTAAAACCATTCTGCCTCTATTTATTACTCTTATCAACTATTATACTATACACAATAGAAAATAACTTACTAGTCGTCTGTGGCTGTTGTCCGTATGTTTACTTTCCAGACTATCGTTTATCAGTTTACTCTCAGAAGTTTTTAAGACTGGACATACGGCTTACGCCACTAGACCACCTAGTGCAAAATCGCTCTACTTCAGGGCGAGGGAAGACCACCGTATAGATGGGACATAGAGTCAAGACAGATAGATGGAATGAATTAACAGCAGGGAGCTCAAGAGAGGCAGAACTGGAAGAACCTGCTGGAATCCTATGTTGCGAGCTGAATAAGGTCACATTACAAAGAGATCCAACTGGATGATGATGATGATCATATGGGGTGTTTGATTATAATATTGCATTTGTAATGAGAATGATGTCAGATGTAGAAGATATAAATATTAAATAAAACTTCCATACTTTGCTTACTTTCTTTGTATTGTGTCATATGGGATCATATTCTGGGGCAACTCATCAAACCGAGCGAAAGTTTTTAGGGTGCAAAAGCGTGTGATAAGAATAAATCCTGGTGTAAATTCAAGAACATCATTTAAATGTTCAAGAAACTTTGTATTCTGACCACTGCTTCTCAGTATATTTATTCCTTAATGAAATTTGTTGCAAGTAATACATCTCTATTTCCAATCAATAGCTCAATACATAGTATCAATGCCAGGAATAATAACAATCTACATAATGGCCTAAAATCGCTTAACTTGGTCCGCAAAGGGGTCCAATATTGAGAAACACACGTTTTCAATAAATTTCCAGCAACCATTAGGAACATGGTTTCAATAAAGCAGGGTTTAAACAGAGTTTGAAGGACTTTTTGATAGGCAACTACTTCTACTCTATAGGTGAGTATCTTAACAGAGACTGTTAAGCCAGCTTAAGTAAAAATGTCTGTTAGATTTCAGTTTTGACAGCACATGGTCACAGCATCAAGATTAGGTATTTTTTATGATAAGTTCATTGATAGTGCAAAACATGTTTCATTCTGACAGCGTGTTAATTCTGTAAATATTAGCTGTCCCAGTTCACCACACTGTATTCACCTATTTCGACAATTTCCTGACAAATGATCAGTGTTGTAAGTATTATACTGAAATGTTTTATGTTTTTATCTTAAACTTTCTGACATGCTCCACACCCACAAGAATCATCTCATTTATTGGGTCTATGTAACGAAAGCTGAATTTAATCTAATCTAATCTAGGTGCATACGAAAATGGTGGATATAGGACAGCGAAACAAGCGAATGATTCTAATAAAATTAGGTCCAGAAAGCAATGGCTTCCCGATATGGTGTATGGACAAGAGCAGTCATGTCAACGTTGCAACACTCTTAACGTTTGAGCTACCGTTTATTTCGAAACACCGCAAGTGTGTTGTAAATTACAAAGTAATAAATTGCTGTCGTTTGATTTTATCATCATTTCAGATACTTATGTCTTGGTAAACATAATTTCGACAACATATGTTTCGGTCTTTTCTCGCCAGTATCTTGGCCTCACCTGTCTCCCGACTTGAACCCGTTGGATTCTTTTTTTTTTTTTTTTGTGGTGAAACCTGTGATGTATTCCAGCCCTGTTGAGACTGTCGTTGAGCTCTCGGAACACACTGTGCATGGTTGTCAACGCATCTGGTACACGGTAGGGATATCTGAACGCGCACTGTTATCGATTAGTAGACGTGCTGAAGCCTGCCGTCATATGAACGGTACTGTATCGAACGCCTGTTGTAATGTGTTTGTCTATAAGTGTATGTCTGCAGTCTGGATCCTCGGGGCTCTGATATAAGGTGTTCATGTACTCAGTTGTAATATACCTTATCTGGAAAGCCATGGTTTCCATGCCTATGTTTAATAGGGTTACTTGCTTGTTTCATCGTCCTCTAATCGCCCCATTCTTTCGTACCTAGCTTATGTGACCCAAATTATCCGGGCTCTCCTATCCAATGATGAAGTTGCCACTAGATGTCACGACAGGCTGACACATCAAATTAAAAAGCGAGGGGTGCTGTGTAGTCAGGAGAGAAGTAGTAACATCAAAATGGATCGGTCAGAAGAGCTTTGCGACTTCAACGTGGCGGTCACCTGAGTAACAAATCCATATTTCAATCCTTCTAAGGCTGCCCAAATTCACTGCTGGTGAAATGATTGTGGAGTGGAAAAGCAATGGAAGAACCACAATTAAATGAAGACCAAGCAGACTTCATCTACTGGTGGACAGGGACCGTCTAGCACTGAGGAGGGTGGCTGTAAAAGAAAATCGCATGAAATCAGCGACAGGAACCACTCGTGAGTTCCAAAGTGTTACGAGCAGTACATCTACCGTAATGACTATGTTTAGGTAGTTTAAAAGAAAAAGGATCAATAGTCGAGTAGCTGCTCATAAGCTGCACGTTTCTGTAGTTACTGTTCAAAGACGCTTGATATCGTGCAAAGAGCGACGCCAGTGGACATGGGACAAGTGGAAAACAAGTCTTTTCCAGTAATGAATCACGCTAGAAACTGTGGCTGTTTGATACAAGAGTTTGGGTTTGGTGAATGCCTGGATAACATGACCTCCCGTTATTTGCACTGACAACAGTGAAGTGTGCAGAAGGTGGTCTTACGATATGCAGATGTACTTCGTCTTTAGGGTGTGGTCCCCATATTAGCCTTAAGAAAACGCTAAATGCGGAAGGATATGAGCACGTTTTACATTAACGCTTACTGCGTACAGTAGAGGGGCGGTTAGGAGACAATGAATGTATCAACATGTCAATGCAACTCGTCTTAAAGCAGAATCTCTGAGGAAACAACATGCCTGAAATGGAGTAGTCTGTCCAGAGTCAAGACCTGAACCACGTGGAACGCCTTATGCTGAGTCTGAACGTCGATTTCCCTCCAGACCCCGACGTCCAACATCACTACCCTTCCTGGTTTCAGCTCTAGAGGAAGAATCTCTGTCATTGACAGACATTTAAAATGAAGTATCCCCAGTATTGTATTGTATGGAACTGGGGACTTAAAAAGGACAGAGAGGCTTCATCCCCGCCATAGCCCACAGTGGTACACACCCCACAACAGGCTACAGCAGTCCACACACCCCGCGACGAGTGCAACCCCAATCTTTGTGTGGTAGAGTAATTATGGTGCACACGTACATGGAGAAAGTGTTTGCGCAGCAATCACCGACATAGTGTAACTGAGGCGGAATACGTGGAACCGGCCCGCATTCGCCAAGGCAGATGGAAAACCGTCCACAGACTGGCCGGCACTCAGGACCTCCACACAAATCCGCCGGGTGGATTCGTGCCGGGGACCGGCACACCTTCCCACCCAGAAAGCAGTGCGTTAGACTGCACGGTTAACCGGGCGGGCCATCCCCAATATACGAGAGTCTCTCCGAAAGAAATGCACACAATTTTTTTTTAAATCCATCTTTTATTCTACATGTTTGAAAGTTTGACAGTGTGAAGATACATACTTCAGGATCAATATTTTCATTTCTCCTCATAATTTCCATTCCTCTCAGCTGCCTTACGCCATCTTGGAAATAGCGTCTGTATACCCGTACGGTAAAATTCTGGACCAACCTGTTGGAGCCACTGTTTGGCAGCGTGCACAAGGGAGTCGTCATCTTCAAATCTTGTTCCACGAAGAGAGTCTTTCAGTTTCCCAAAGAGACGACAGTCACATGGAGCCAGGTTAGGACTGTAAGGTGGGTGTTTCAGTGTTGTCCATCCGAGTTTTGTGATCGCTTCCATGGGTTTTTTACTGACATGTGGCCGTGCATTGTCGTGCAACAGCAAAACATCCTGCTTTTGCCGATGTGGTCGAACACGACTCAGTCGAGCTTGAAGTTTCTTCATTGTCGTCACTTTTGCGACAGAATTTATGGTGGCTGCACTTGGCATGATGTCCACAAGTAAGAGTCCTTTGGAATCAAATGTTCAAATGTGTGTGAAATCTTATGGGACTTAACTGCTAACGTCATCAGTCCCTAAGCTTACACACTACTTAACCTAAATTATCCTAAGGACAAACACACACACACCCATGCCCGAGGGGGGACTCGAACCTCCGCTGCGACCAGCCACAGAGTCCATGACTGCAGCGCCTAGACCGCTCTGCTAATCCCGCGTGGCCCTTTGGAATCGAAAACACTGCAGCCATAACTTTTCCAGCAGAAGGTGTGGATTTGAATTTTTTTTTTTTTTGGGTGAATTTGCATGATGCCACTCCATTGATTGCCTCTTCGTCTCTGGATGGAATGATGGAGCCATGTTTCATCACCTGTCACAATTCACCCAAGAAATTTATCTCCACCATTCTCGTACTGTTCCAAAAGTTCGCTGCATACCGTTTTTCTTGTTTCTTTGTGAGCCACTGTCAACATCCTGGGAACCCACCTGGCACAAACCTTTTTTAAGGCCAACTCTTTCAGTGTTTTGCAAGCACTTTCTTCCCCTATCCCAACGCAGCGTAACAATTCGTTCACTGTGATGCATCTGTCAGCAGTCACGGGTCCGTTAACTCTCTGCACATTGTCTGGAGCGTGTGCAGTACGAGGCCTGCTGCTGCGAGGACATTCCTCAATATTTCCGTGCCCGCTTTCATCACGTAACCTGCTAGCCCCCCGACTAACTGTACTGCGATCGACAGCAGCATCTCCATACACCTTTTTCAACCTCTAGTGAATGTTTCCCACTGTCTCGTTTTCACAGCACAGGAATTCTATGACAGCGCGTTGCTTGTGACGAACGTCAAGTGTAGCAGCCATCTTAAAGACATGCTGTGACGGCGCCACTCACGGGAACAGGTTGAACTAAGTTTGAAAACAAGCGGGAAGGATGTATCTACACACTGTAAAACTTTCGCACATGCAGAATGAAAACTGCATTTTACACAAATAGTGTGCATTTCTTTTGGAGTGACCCTCGCAGGGGCGAAGCGTGCGCTCAACCCATATTAAGAATGTCAAGTCAAACACCTTTCAGCCGTCTAATTTCCAATAGTTATTTTATTGAGCAACCAGTTTCGGCAATATGCTACGCCATCTTCAGGCCCCCTAATCGAGGTGTAGGAAGATTCCCATCTCTGATCTAGTTCAGTCAAAATACGGGCCAGCATACGATGACTGGTATCCGCAGACTTTTGACACAGCGATCCCTTCGATCATCACTTGCCTACCAAATAGCGTAAAATATCGCCGAAACTGGTTGCTCGACAAAATAACAACTGGAAATTAGACGGCTGAAAGGTGTTTGATTCGACGATCTGTACTGAATGTCCGATGCCTCGCAACTACCTGTATAAAGATATACAGAGACACCCCATATTAATATCGACTGATAGGTGTCTGAATACCCTTGAACTGATAGCGTAAAATGGTTCAACTGGCTCTGAGCACTGTGGGACTTAACATCTGAGGTCATCAGTCCCCTAGAACTTAGAACTACATAAACCTAACTAACCTAAGGACATCACACACATCCATGCCCTAGGCAGGATTCGAACCTGCGACCGGTACGGTCGCGCAGCTCCAGACTGAAGCGCCTAGAACCGCTCGGCCGCACTGGCCGGCGGAACTGATAGCGTAAGACAGTCAAACACCTTACATGTAAAATAATTGGTACAGAAAAGCACTGCAAGTGGAAAACATCTTTGTTTGTTGCCAGTCTGTAATCACATAATATTGTCCTCACTTAATACATTTCAGTCTATATGGTCCTCCTGAATCAATAAAGGAGGCTACGTCGCAGCTCGTAACATTAGTGCCGAACCTGGCTTATCACAGAGTCGAAAGGCTCTGTACACAAGTAAGTACTGAGATGTCAGAACTGTTATAATACAAAAGGGTAGCATTGTCACCCCTCAGTTCCATATGTTCCCCCGCTTTATGCTCTATAGGCACGTTGAGATTTGATCACCACCATCAACGGACGGTCGTAGACGGCTTTAGTGATCGATAAAGTGAGCAGTAAAATAATACATTTTCAGAAGCTGATACAACAGTGAAATGTTCCCCCAACCGTGTCCCTAGAGTTTTCACCGTCCGACCGACTAACCGAGCTGCTAATTGACACATAATCCGACAGCACGTGCTCCGCGGTCACGTGATTTAGCGTCCTCCAGTCGGCGGCAGCTGTGTGCGAGGGGAGCACACACAAAGAGTCTTCCGGGTTCCCCCCCGACTCAGCTCCACACGAGTCCTCCCCTTGTTGATGTCGATAGGTCTTTATAGATTTACGTGCGGCGTAACAAAGGGGACAGGAAGGCGCTGTTGTCTTCCAGTTTCTGAAGACACTACAAGTTCCTTGTTTCGGTCTTAAAACAGTGTCCAAATAAAACACTAAGAAGCCCATCGGAACAAACGTTAGTCCTCCCTCCCCTTTCCAAGAGATGTTTCTTTAATAGTGCGTAAGAGCGAATGGGCACAGTTCAGAGAGAAAGAAAGTCTGCAAAATACCAACCGAGTTACGAATCAATGTTTGGAAAAAGAGTCTCCTCCACCTGCACCTGCGTGAGCGGGAGACCCTTGAACCCAGCTACTGTTAAGTGAGTACGCAAAGGAAACGCCAATTATTTTAATGGAGATTAGTTTTTAAACGATATCAAGCTAGGCCCAAGTAGTTGGATTGTAGTTGAAACGTCCCCTTTGAAAATTAAAAATGACTGTGCTGGTAAACTTCCACGTAATTTAATTTTCAAACAGTTGAGCAAAACTGAATGTACTCAGACAGTTCTCTGCTTACTTATTCTGATAATTACTAAACTGACACATAATATTTTTAGCGCAACGCAACTGACTTTCAATAACCCCTGCAAAAGACTGGCCCTGTCTGACAATAACCTATACCTTTCATGAATCACTTACCTCACAAAAATCTTCGTTACTCGTACTATTGCAATAAAGCGAGCGCCAATACTACCAGCTAAATACAAGGTTCTAACTACTGAAGGCACTAACTACTGATAGGCATAGTTAGCAAATGAGAGATTTTAATAATTTTGTGACATCAAATTAAACAAGTTTCCCTTTTTTTGAGGGACACACGTCCAGATCCTCCGCTCAAAACTCTGGCGTCTCTCTCCCCACACCCACCACTGCTGGCGGCTCACCTCCAACTACACAACGCTACGCGCTGTTCACATCCAACTGCCCAACAATACACAAGCGAATATTCCAACAATGAGTCCCACCAGCCGCAGACTGCACACAGCGCAATCAGCGATTTTCATACAGAGCGCTACGTGGAGTTACCAACATAAAAACCTAAACAGCCTACTTACATAGTGTCTGTTCCTGCATCTACAATAGCTAACCTCAAGCGACGAAAAATTCTAAGTACTAAAATTAAATTCAAGGTCCAGTGTAAGAAATACATTTACTACCTGAATTCATACGACGGCAACAAGTTTCAGTAATTCGGTATCATGAAATGAAAGTGGACAATGATGAATTTCTACCATAAACAAATATCGACGAGTATTACTTGAAATACGTCAAGGGTAGTAAGACCCCGCCCTCGTAGTGGGTAAACAAAAAGCCCACAGCATACTGGATTTGAGAGATGATCATGGAATTTACCGTCCCAGGCTAGTTGCATGAGTGCGTACCAGAGGCTGGCTGCGATCTTATACGAAGTCCGTACCCCAGTACCTAGCCGCCGAACATTTACATACACACAAAAAAACTACGAAAAAACCCACAAATGGAACGGAAATCGGTAGATGTGACGTACAGGTGCAGGCAAACGAATGATTACAATTTCAGACAAACTGGATGATTTATTCAGGAGAAAGAGCGTCACAAAAGAAAGCAGTTATTCAGTGTATCGCTTGATAGAAATTATGGACACACCCAAGATGGCGGTGATTGTCGCCTGACAACCAGAATTGATGGTCTGGGGTGCCATTTTTTTTTTTTATTTGTAGCACGAAACCTCTAGTTTTCGTCTGCGGCACCCTTACAGCACAGCTGTACGTCGAATATGTTACGCTGCAAGCCAGTTCTTCATCTTGGGGAAACAAGTGGAAGTCGCTTGGTGCAAGATCGGGGCTGTAGCGCGGATGAGGAAAAATTTGCTATTTGGATGAATTCTTTAGCGTGGTTTCCCATGTGAGGTCGGGCACTGTCGTGCAAGAACAACATTTTGGACGTCAGTAAGAAGCACACCTAGTCTACCCCAAAACATTGTCGCCATCAACTTCCTTGCTGACAAGGTTTGCAAACATTTTCTTGGTTTTTGGAGGACCTTGTGTGCCCCCACTCCATGGACTGTAATTTTGTCTCGCAATTGACGTGTTTCACGCAAGTCTCGTCACCGGTTACGATTCCATCCACTAATGAATCACCATGTCTGTGGTAGGGTTCCAGAAATGTCAACGTTGCCCCCATCCGCGGTTCTTTATGGTACTCCATAAGCATTTTGGGCACCTATTGTACATAAAATTTGTGGTAGCGTAGCTTTTGAGTGACCATTTCAAGCAAACAAAGTCCGTGAAACTTGTGGAACAGAAAGTGAAAGCTCCGTTATTGTGAAGCGACGGTTTTCACGAATCGTTTCGTCAAGATCGTCTGTCACAGTGCTCGGGCGCCCACTCTTGTCTTCATCATGAACGTTGGTTCGGCCAGTTTTAAACCGAATGTACCATTTCAGGACGGAACATTCACTCATTACGTTGTTTCCGTACACTTCGCACAGTTCACGATACATTTTTATACGCTTTAGGTTTTCTGCCAACAAAAACCGTATCACAGACCGCACCTCACAACTGGTGGTATTTTCGATTGCAGCGCACATTTCAAATTCGAATATCGAAAAAATTAGACGCGCAGAGACATTCCCGCTGTCACGGATGGATTCCGACCGAGCACGCACAAAACAAAATATACGCGATCGGGGCGCTCCTAGCGGCGTCAGACGGAAACCTTCCCTACTTTCTGAACAGCGCTCGTATATACCCGTTTTCTTTGCCCTTCATGGTGAGCCATCTTGGGCTTACATTTAAGCAAGATAATGCACGCCAACTTACGGCGGGAGTTTCTATTGCTTGTCTTCGAACTTGCCAAACACAGCCTTGGCCACCAAGGTCACCAGATCTTTCCCCAATTTAGAACGTTTGGAACAACATGGGCAGAACCCTCAAACCTGCTCGAGATTTTGATGAGTCAAGGCGCCAATTATACGAATTTGGCCCAATAGTCCTCAGGAGGACATCGAACAACTCTGTCAGCAAATTCCAAGCCGTATAATTCCTTCCATAAGGGCCAAATGTGGACCAACACGTTACTGACTTGCTCAGTTTGTGAAGTTTTACTATCTTAGACTGAACTCAATCCATGATCCAAACGCGCCTAAACTTCAACAAGTTCTCGAAACCGTGCATTGCAGATACATCTTATCAAATGTGCCGGACTTTTAGCTTGAGACGGCCACATGTACCTCATCTCTGACATACTTCTACCTCAAGTCTCTCACCAGCGTGGAAATTTCTAAGTCTAGAACGACCACTAAAAGTGCTTAATGAAAGCCAAGACTCGGGAAGACTTCACTCCAAGATTGCCTACCACGTAATTGCTGAAACTCCATTCGCATCTTATATATATATTATATAATTATATCCCTCGGAATCCGATGTGGAAGAAGTTTAGAGATTACCAGACAACTGATTGTAATACCTTCAGTGGCTTCAATATTTACCCACATGGTGAAATCCCAGCAGTGCCACACACCGCTTCTGTAGAAAAATTGCCTTTGTTACAGTCAGGAATTTTCATCACTCTCGTTTTTAATTACTGTACTGTGTTAGCTAGGGTCGGGAACATATTTTCCTTCAGACCACCTAAGAAGCGTATCGCCTGAGTTTTACGATTATTTCCTCCTGATCAAAAATTAAATGACATTCAAGACTACATTGTTCTCTGCTCGTCTCTTTTTACGCCTTTATTACAACTGTTCACATCACTGCAGGTTAGGTGGACCAGCTGGCTGGCCAGTGGTTTCCGAGTCGAATGCGCCGGTACAACTGTTGTCCCATATTATAACTGGGTCGATGTACGCGTAGCGGACAGCATAAACGACTGTACTCGAGACAGATTTGCTTCTGCTCCACGTGGAACAAAATCCAATGAGGTTCCAGAAAACGCGGAAGAATACATAGTGCAATGTTTACACGAGGTTTATTCTTATGATGAACGGATTATAGTGAGAGGGCGATGGTCTCGTCTGTGCTGCTAAACAATGTGGACATGTGAAAGTGGCTTTGGAATGTATCATCCTACAACCGAATACGCAACAGAATCAACCGGTGGGAATTATTCAGGTTCTTAAAGTCCTGCCGTATACAGGGTGAGTCACCTAACGTTACCGCTGGATATATTTCGTAAACCACATCAAATACTGACGAACCGATTCCACAGACCGAACGTGAGGAGAGGGGCTAGTGTAATTGTTTAATACAAACCATACAAAAATGCACGGAAGTATGTTTTTTAACGCAAACCTACGTTTTTTTAAATGGAACCCCGTTAGTTTTGTTAGCACACTTGAACATATAAACAAATACGTAATCAGTGCCGTTTGTTTCATTGTAAAATGTTAATTACATCCGGAGATATTGTAACGTAAAGTTGATGCTTGAGTACCACTCCTCCGCTGTTCGATCGTGTGTATCGGAGAGCATCGAATTACGTAGGGATCCAAAGGGAACGGTGATGGACCTTAGGTACAGAAGAGCTTGGAACAGCACATTACGTCCACATGCTAACACCTTTTTATTGGTCTTTTTCACTGACGCACATGTACATTACCATGACGTGGAGGACGCATAAATTGGCCAGCCCGTTCTCCTGAGCTTACACCTCTGGGCTTCTTTCTGTGGAGTACGTTGAAGGAGAATGTGTACCGTGATGTGCCTACAACCCCAGAGGATATGAAACAACGTATTGTGGCAGCCTGCGGCGTCATTACACCAGATGTACTGCGGCGTGTACGACATTCATTACGCCAGAGATTGCAATTGTGTGCAGCAAATGATGGCCACCACATTGAACATCTATTGGCCTGACATGTCGTGACACACTCTATTCCACTCCGTAATTGAAAACGGAAACCACGTGTGTACGTGTACCTCACCCCTCATGGTAATGTACATGTGCGTCAGTGAAAAAGACCAATAAAAAAGTGTTAGAATGTGGACGTAATGTGCTGTTCCAGTCTCTTCTGTACCTAAGGTCCATCACCGTTCCCTTTGGATCCCTACGTAATTCGGTGCTCTCCGATACACACGATCGAACAGCGGAGGAGTGGTACTCAAGCGTCAACTGTAGGTTACAATATCTCCGGATGTAATTAACATTTTACAATGCAGCAAACGGCACTGATTACGTATTTGTTTATATGTCAGATGTGCTAACAAAACTAACGGGTTTCCATTTAAAAAAACGTAGGTTTGTGTTAAAAAACATACTTCCGTGCTTTTTTTATGGTTGTATTAACTTGTATTAACCAGTTACACTAGCCCCTCTCCTCACGTTCGGTCGGTGGAATCGATTCGTCAGTATTTGATGTGGTTTACGAAATATATCCTGCGGTAATGTTAGGTGACTGACCCTGTATATGGCAATAATGACTGTGTGGAGGATGTGACCTATTCTACACCTTATTTTAGATCTATGTGACGATGCTGTGCTGATTATATTCATATGTTTTGACGATGCCATTATGACCTTATCACTTTAGAACACTGTGTAAAACAGATCTGAGGATGGTCATTATGGACTGAAACCGGTCATCGTCAAAAGAATTGATATTGTGATCAAAGACTGGAATAAAAAAAAATTGTATATATGTATATTGAATTTAGTGCTGTTTGCAGATAACGGCTCTCCCACTGTTTCGACGCCCACGTTATCTGTTTCTTATTCACCACTGGTGCACAACTTATTGAACAGTTGTTTTCTGGTGAATGGGGTTTGCCTGTTTTGGACGCACTTGAGATACGGACAAGGTGTGTATATCTCAGTGCGTTTCTGTGCACTCCGAAACAACTACAGGTTCGATTTTCTGGCTGTCGGCTCGTATTTAGGTAATGTGTTCAGAGGTAAACAAGCAGGGGTTTAATGATGAAAAACTTATTGTGTACTAGAGTTCTGTGATATTGTAATTATTGAGTATACATTCATGCCATATACATAATATAATTAATGGCTCTAGTGTTATGTTATTAGTTAAGTTACGTGTGCGTGATTTAGCGCTATGACCAGCTTCTTACATATTTGAGTAAATCATCACTTCTTGCTCTGGCTGTAATAAGCCCGTCCGCACATAATATTAATGACAAAGTAGTGTAGATTAATTCTGAAGGCGAATGGCTTGAGGGTCCTTTGTGGCCGTATTCCTGTATTCCTGTTTTGAAATTCTTCTAATGTTTTTAGGATTGTGATAGTCTGGACCCCGCCCAGTTTTGTGTGGTTTTATGCCGTTGTTTCAGTTGTTTCGGTGCGCGTCGTTCGTCGTAGCTGCTCGTTTAACTGGGGACGACGCTGTGGCGGGCCAGTTTGAATTGTAATCGATAGCGCGGTCGATGTGTTTGTCAGTAGACTTCAGTTCTTGGGCGAAATTAAGTTAAGTATTTTATTATTTGTTCCTGGTGACGTCGAGATCCGTCTTTCCTTCTTCATCGTTCCTTTCAGCTTTGCTCAAATGTTCAAATGTGTGTGAAATCTTATGGGACTTAACTGCTAAGGTCGTCAGTCCCTAAGCTTACACACTACTTAACCTAAATTATCCTAATGACAAACACACACACCCATGCCCGAGGGAGGACTCGAACCTCCGCCGGGATCAGCCGCACAGTCCATGTCTCTAGCGCCTCAGACCGCTCGGCTAATCCCGCGCGGCCCTTTCAGCTTTCATTCAGGCTCGAACTGAGTTGCAGATTCCGCGCACCTCTGATGTGCCATTACTTGTCACTGAAATTTTGTAATACCTGAAAGATGTGTTTTGTATTGGGATTTTAATATCTTATTCAGAAAGACAAATTGTGAGTTGTTTCTGCTGTTACGAGGGGCGTTTGAAAAGTCCGTGCAAAGTCCGAGAGATGGCACCACCGGCGCGTATCGAGTTCATGTTTGGTTAGTAGCACCTTTGGAAAGAACGCGCACTATGTTTCAGACATATTGGCATATTTTTTGTGTTTGGCACTCGTGTGAATTGAGGAAGTCGAGTGATTGTCAAAAAATGGAGGAAGAAGAATTTCGTGTGGTGATTACACATTACTTAACGAAAGGCGAAACCCCTCAGGAGACTATAGAGAAGCTTGATAAACATTACGGTGACTCTGAACTTTCGTTTAGAACAGTTTATAAGTGGTTTCAAAATTTCCGGAGTGGCCATATGGGCACAAGTGACGCTGAACGTTCTGGACGTCCTGTGGAGGTTACGACTCCAGAAATCATTGATAAAATGCATGATATGGTGATGGATGACAGAAGAGTTAAGGTGCGTGAGATTGCTAGTGCTGTGGGCATCTCGAATGAATGGTTACATACTATTTTGAATAAACATTTGGACGTGAGGAAGCTATCCGCAAGATGGGTTCCGCGATTGGTCGCGCTTGACCGAAAACAGAATCGTGTGTAAAGTGTTGCAAGGATGGTTTGCAGCTGTTCAGGAAGAATCCGCAGGACTTTAAGAGTCGGTTCGTCACTGTGGATGAAACATGGATACATTGCGAGGTGCCGGGGCAAGCAGTGTATTTAACACTAAATTCTTCTAGAATCTACATATGTAAATGATGCTCTAAGCCCCCCCTATTCTAACTCCGACTTTTGCTGTTGCACATGGATTAAAAAATATACGCGAACTGACTGTAATCAACCCTGCAAGTGGAGTAGAAAAGAGTTTGGCACCTGCAATAATTTAATTTGATAAATAAGTTAAATAAAGGAAGGTTTCATTAACGTAGTGAGAAATGATGGTTCGCTCTACCGATTAACAGAATGAAAGTTCTGTCCAAAATAACAATATGATTTATTAAGACTAAACACAAAATAATAAACAAAAACGCATGAAACATTTATAATACATCAAATTGGCTCAAATTGGATACTCAAACAAACGCTGTGAAGGTGAAGTTGTCCCTAAACTAGATTGTGTGGTTTATGACGAAGTGGTATGTGGAGCCAATTCCTTGCCACTCAAATCTTAAGAGAGACACACAGCTAACCCCACATTAATTGCTGCTACCCAAGACAGAACAAAATTAGAAAAAGACAAACAGGCGCGCTCTGCTGAGCTCTGATTATCACCTAGGAAAATCCCTATCTGCCGGTGCTGCGGACATACATTACCAAACTGTCTTCTTAACTGCCAGAGCACGATCTGGCGTACCGGAGGCGATGGCTGGTTGCTTCGACGTCCTCGACCGAAAAGCGAGAGCCGACTACCAAGAGCACCCGTACAGGCCCTACACACAACATTCCCGCCCCCACGACAGTGGCCGTGCTTAAACGTTCCAATCAGCAACTCGAAAACCGGCGGAAAATTCCACTCCATTGCCGGAGCACTACCATTCCACCAATGGAGATTCTTGGCGCCAATTTCTGCGCTGATTTTGCTACGTCACGGAGCTATGCCCTGAGCAAGCCAATCACAGTTACTATTTTGCAGAAAGCGCGGGAATTTTCCCGCCACAACTGCCTGGGTACACAAGTCATTCCCAAGCCTCGCTGGTAGCTCGCCAGAAAGTGTTTTCGCTAAGATTCTGCGAAGTAACGGAACCTCTAGCCCAGCCGCTACTTCAGACCCCTCCGGGCGTGTCTTTTGACAATGTCGGCGTCTGCAAAGCATTTACTCGACTTTCTCACACCCGTCTGCTTAACCCTTTCCAGATCAGCAGAGCCCACCTGTCACCGGACCACCCGGGTGACGAGAGACGCTGCATGGGAAGTCCGCGTGTGAAGGAATAGAGACTTTTCACTGCATGCAATTAGAGAGGAAAATCGTAAGATAGAAATATGAGAGGGGGCTCATGCCACCTCTCAACATTACTATACTCCTGAGACCAAACAATAATCTAAACAATGGGTTACTAATGGAGAAGCTGCACCAAAAAAGGCGAAGACCAGCCCTTCGTCAGCAAAGGTTATGGCGACTGTCTTTTGGGATTAGCAAGGGATAATCGTCCTCGACTGTCTGGAAAAGGGTAAAATTATTACAGGTGCATATTGTTCATCGTTATTGGTCCGTTTGGAAACCGAGCTGCAAGAAAAACGCCGGCGATTGGACCGCAAAAAATTCCTTTTCCATCACGACAATGCACCAGCACACACCTCAGCAGTTGTGGTCGCAAAATTTATGGAAACAGGATTCCAACTCGTTTCACAGCCCCACTATTCTTCAGACTTGGCTCCCTCACTCTACCAATTGTTCCCCTATTTGAAGAAATGGCTGGTGGGAAAAAGATTTTATTCAAATGAGGAGGTGATTGCAGAACTAATAGCTATTTTGCAGACTTTGACAATTCGTATTATTCGGAAGGGATCAACAAATTAGAACAGCGTTGGACGAAGTGTATATGTCTAAAAGGAGACTACGTCGAAAAATGAAAAAGGGTTTACCCCAAACACGTAAGTAGTTTTTATTTTTGCTCCGACTTTTCAAACGCCCCTCGTATGTCTTAAAAGGTGTCCTGCTTCTGTAAGAGTTTTTTCTCAGTAAACCATTTATTGTTTGTATGGTTCTTAAGATTTATGTAAAGAGGGTTTTAAAATTAATTATTGGTTGTTCAGTAATGCTTCAAATTCTAGTGCAATTATGTATATTAATCTGGGGTAACAGCAGTTCGCTGTTGTCATGCAATTGTTAAATAAAATCTGTTGGAAATTACAAGCCCGAGTTTGTGTTTGACTGGTTATTAGTGCCTTGTCTTTATTGAGCTGAAGTGTCCTTGAGCGTGTGTCCCACGTCTCAGCTGTTTCCAAAAGCAGAAGCAGTCGTGGAGCGCCCCTGTTGACGGACAGGTCGAACCTTCCAGTAGCTCCCGCCGGCACGCGCCGGACGCCGATCACGTGCCCTGAGATAGGCAATGACTGCGCAGGCCGACTGCCGGCTGCCGCTCGGCGTTTGTCTTTGGCGCACGCCGGCGCGCGGCGCTGCGCCGCTGAATGCAAAGCAGGCGGGCCGGGACTTCCCCCGCGGGGCGGGTGTTACATATTCCGGCGTTCTACTCCGTGTGACCCACATGGCGGCGATTTATCCCGCGGAAAGCGCGCCGGCTGCGGGCGAGATTTATTCAATCAGCGGCGCAGTCGAGCCGCCCCTCATAAACACAAAGGCCGCCCCCGCTGTTTTGTCTCGCACCAAATGAGGCCCGCACCGCCCCCGCCGCAGATATTACAGCGCCGTACCCCGCCTGCTGCCGGATAAAGCCGAGCTTTCTGTCCCCCTGAGGTACGGCCACCGTACTCTGTTCTGACGCCGTACCTCCTCAGTTGCGTCTACCTAACGGTCTGAAGTGTTGCGACAGAAGCGTTCAACTAAACTGAGTCACTGATTTTAAATGAAAATACATATATAAAACAAACGTTAAGGACGGAGCTGCCTGATACCTAAAAGGAATACAAATATACCATTTTGCTTTTGGTAATAATTTCAATGATGTATGATTTTATGCCTTTTAACATGAATAAAATGTAGCCTTTTTCTCTCTGAGCATTCGAAAAGTTAAATGGGGCGCATCCCCGAGCGTACCCCCAGAAACTCAGGACTGAATACTACCAATGGCCAATCGCAGAACATACTTTTGTTTACGTACAGTGAAAGGTCTCTGTAGGATTCCTTCCATGTTAATTTCTTAAATCTGTTGTCATTTACGGCATACATTCCACTTCTAAATTTACTGTGGTGTTTCTGACTCTATCTAGGAGGAGACTGAGCAGTGGAACGTGTTACTTTTACACATAAACAAGAACTTTCTGTCACACTACTACACTTTGAAACACAGTTTATGTGTAATTCATGTCACACAGTCTCATATGGAACTAAATCCGCTTTGTTATATAGTGTATATGATAAGATACTGTCATCCCCCTTCCCTTCTGTGTGAAAGGATGAATGAGCAAATGTATTTCTAGTTGCATGCTTGATGGTAGCAGACAAGCCTGTCTGCTAGAGAACAGTAGGACCAACATCGGAACAGGTAGCTACGCTTTCTAAAAGCAAAGAGGTTTCTATTCTTGGTATGGTCCTGTCTGTCCCTTGTCATGTTGGTATAGGAAGCTGCCTCTCTGGTCACTTCCGATTGTATCTGTGAGGCACCCTCGGCGGGGGCCCACGGCAGTCTGTCCGCGGCGAGCATCTGAAGTAGTAAGATTTCCGGCTAAGTGCGTCTCTGCTAAGTCCGTAGGACAATGGATTTCTTAAGTTCAGCCTAACTGAAAATTTAATCACCTTTGTTTCAGGTTTAGATATAAAATATCTTCTGTTATCTTAAACTGCAACATAGTGTAATTCGAGTGTGAAGTTCAGAATATCTTCCAGTAGTTGCTTTGATACTACTTTGTGAGCAAAGTGGAACCACGTGTTGAAGATCCGTAACTCAAACTAAGATCATCAATCTTAAATGCGAATGTGCGTGAGATTATAATGTCTTGTCTTGACAATATTTTTCAATATAGCAACTTTTCCTTATGTTCAACCTACGTGGGGTGTACTATGTGAGACCAGTACCACGTGCTTATATAATTGTTTGACGCATCAGGTTAATAGTATCACGATAGTATAGTATCACGATAGTAACCAGTTCGAGGTTTTTCTTTAGTAAATTGCGTTTCGATGTAATTCATTTTAATTATCAAAATTATTGTAGAGTTAAACTCTTTGTGTAAACCAAGTTGACCACGTGAAGCATGTGGTGATGTGGTGTAATCATCAAAGTAGCCCTCAGCTACTCTTTCACAGACAATTAGTATGAATTTAGTATACCAGTGTGTTGTAATTTCATGACGGACAGGATTGCGCTATGACTGTATCTTCTTTGGATGAAAATTGAATCGGTTGGTTGTGGTTAATTTCCTCTTGCATATGTTTAAACTTTCTTCATGTGCTATTTTATGAATGCAGTGTTGTATGCAGTCTCCCATTCTTGGCTCCATATTTGATGTGTTCCGTAAGATTGCAAACTCACATTTTCACAATCCTAAATAAGGCACCAGTTTAGTTACGAATCAAGTTTAATATGCTGAAATTTTAACGGAACAATGATCAATGTCCAAATATAAACCGATTTATTTCTTTTTATTTAAATTCTCTTATATATATCACCGGTTGTCATAAGATGACTATTAAAAGATTATAAAATGTTAGCCTGGTTGGCAATTTGGTAAACTAGACCGGATACCTGGTGAAACAGTTGCTCAGTAATGCAAGGATAACTTCCCCAGCTAGCTCACAGCTTTTACCCCGCTTTTATTACCTTTAATATCAGCACCGCTTTCAGAACAACTTAACGCATCAACTTCAGAACGGTTCAAAAAATGGTTCCATTATGGTTCAATTGGCTCTAAGCACTAAGGGACGTAACATCTGAGGTCATCAGTCCCCCTACACTTAGAGCTACTTAAATTTAACTAACCTAAGGACATCACACACATCCATGCCCGAGACAGGATTCGAACCTGCGACTGTAGCATACATACAGTTTCATTTTAGATGAGCAGAGCACAAAGACTAACAACTCCTATGATATTATTAACTTGTAACTACAGACGAGAGTCAGAGTGACAGTACACCGTCGTATTCTCGGCGGTTTCAGGTTGTTGCACTTCAGTGATTGCGCGAGAAAAAAATTGCTAAGCCTCTTGTCTGAATTTATGCGCCTGGGAAAGAATTTTAATTATTTAATCACTACAAAATGTCTCTAAATCTCTTACTCGCCTGATAGTGGGAATATCAAAAAATGGCTCTGAGCACTATGGGACTTAACAGCTATGGTCATCAGTCCCCTAGAACTCAGAACTACTTAAACCTAACAAACCTAAGGACATCACACAACACCCAGTCATCACGAGGCAGAGAAAATCCCTGACCCCGCCGGGAATCGAACCCGGGAACCCGGGCGTGGGAAGCGAGAACGCTACCGCACGACCACGAGCTGCGGACTGGGATCATCAATCAGGAAGTTTCTTGGTAAGTGGGAAGAGCATTCAATGTAATAATGGCATGTGAGGAGGACCTCCCGTCGGGTTGACTGGTCGCCTGGTGCAAGTCTTTCGATTTGACGCCGCTTCGGCGACTTGCGCGTCGATGGGGATGAAATGATGATGATTAGGACAACACAACACCCAGTCCCTGAGCGGAGAAAATCTCCGACCCAGCAGGGAATCGAACCCGGACCCTTAGGATTGACAGTCTGTCGCGCTGACCACTCAGCTACCGGGAGCTGACAGAGCAATCAGTACCAGATGGAGATAAACTGACAACCAGAAAATATGGCTGTATTTGTCTAAAAAAACTGAAAAGGAAAACCTCCACAACTAAGAAGATGAGAATGTTTATTACTTTCTAAGGAATGAATAAGTTTATACTTTCAATTCCTCTCTGAAAACTTTTAAATTTTTTAACTCAAGCAACAGTTTTATGCTTCATAAATACTTTAGTGTTAAATATGATTTTGATTTACTAAATATATTTATTTCCTCCCCTAAATCTTATAGACCCGCCTAATTATACACAAAAATAGAAGAGTTGTGATAATAAAGAACAAAAAGTGATCGGAATAATACACAGAGTCAGTTTACGAGGACTATTTGGAAAGTAAGGTTCGATGGGGTGTTGTTGTTGTGGTCTTCAGTCCTGAGACTGGTTTGATGCAGCCCTCCATGCTACTCTATTCTGTGCAAGCTTCTTCATCTCCCAGTACTTACTGCAACCTACATCCTTCTGAATCTGCTTAGTGTATTCATCTCTTGGTCTCCCTCTACAATTTTTACCCGCCACGCTGCCCTCCGATGTTAAATTTGTGATCCCTTGATAACTCAGAACATGTCCTACCAACCGGTCCCTTCTTCTTGTCAAATTGTGCCACAAACTCCTCTTCTCCCCAATTCTATTCAATACTTCCTCATTAGTAATGTGATCTACCAATCTAATCTTCAGCATTCTTCTGTAGCACCACATTTCGAAAGCTTCTATTCTCTTCTTGTCCAAACTATTTATCGTCCATGTTTCACTTCCATACATGGCTACACTCCATACAAATACTTTCAGAAACGACTTCCTGACACTTAAATCTATATTCGATGTTAACAAATTTCTCTTCTTCAGAAACGCTTTCCTTGCCATTGCCAGTCTACATTTTATATCCTCTGTGCTTCGATCATCATCAGTTATTTTGCTCCCCCAATAGCATAACTCATTTACTACTTTAAGTGTCTCATTTCCTAATCTAATTCCCTCAGCATCACCCGACTTAATTCGACTACATTCCATTATCCTCGTTTTGCTTTTGTTGATATTCATCTTATATCCTCCTTCCAAGATGGGGTGCTAAATGGAAATCACTGTGAAAATCCGATGAAGCTTTGCACAGGTTCATTGGACGGTGCCTCTAGTATGCACTTCGATCGCGTCACATCGCTCTTTTCAATTCTGAGCATACACTGAGAGGCTTAGAACAATAGTCTCCCACCAAGTATGAGGGTCTGCTATGAGATTTCGCCTGGTGTCATGCAGCCCACATAACATAGCTGTCATGCGTTTCCTTCTAAATGACAATTCTCGGCTGCAATCAGCAGGGCAATGAAGATGCTCCTGCACCGTTTTCTACAGGAAGTGTTTGATCACCCACAATAGAGCCCGTAATTCACTCTCCTTGAGTTTCATCGCTGCTGACATGAAACGCTGGCTATGAAGAGAATGTTCTGGCACAGACAACGTACTGTAGACCAGCGTAGAGAATTGGCAGGAAGCACAGACGGCTGCCTTCTATGACGAGGGTATTGGGAAGTTGGTACAACGCTACGGCAAACGTCTAAATCGGTGCGGCGACTATAGAGAAGTGGCTGGTAGGTATGGCTAACTGTTGCAAATAAATGCGACCGATGGGACCTTTCTTTCCGAATAGGCCTCATAACTCAATTCTGTGGTTAGGAGTTATTCAGCCACATAAAACTTTTTTTTTTTTATTTTTTATTTTTTTTAATTTTTTTTTATACGGGTGACAGTGCGAATGGAAACTTGGGAATCGCAACAGTACTGGTTGTATGGATGAGTAATGTCCATATCCCATCGTCTAATGCTTGCTTGCACCTCCGTCGTGTCTCGCTCCCATTCTCCGTCTAGGGAAACCGGACACTTTCAGCCGGATGGCGTATTATTTCCACGAGCTTCAACCGACCTTTCATATCTTACGCTACTGTATCCACATGGTGACAAGAACTCCAGTGTTGACAACGAGTGAGTTGTGTAGGCGGAATCTGTGTGACGTAAGTCCACTATTTAACCATTTTATTGATGAAAGTGTGTTCACTAGCAGTCACTTGTTCATGATACTACAGACGAAAAGACACTGTAGGTTCCGTGACAACAGCATGTTGTGTTGACAGTCGCCGGTCCAGGGACGGCTTCTTCTCGTAGCCGTAAGAAAGGAAAACAACGGGCAGAAGAACCCACGTATTTCACCTCTTTTTTTTCGTATCAATTTCTGCACCCGCTGTTTGTCTCGATCCTTAGAGGATGCTATCTTATCAGACCCCATCCCCCACCCCCTGTGCCAGCGAGACGAGCTCAATAAACACCTAACCAACACGGATTCATTCTTGTGAATCACGAAAGGGTCTTTCTTAAATACCGTCTTTCTTCACAAGATGTAATGAGTGCAATGGAGTTCAAGCCGGTTCCAAATTCTAGATTTACAGAAGGCTACACTGAAAGGAATCAAGGGAGTGTCATGTCTCCAAGCAGTAAACAATGTCTTGCAATGCAGACATTTAAAGTCAATCTCGAAGCGCTCACTTAGCAATAAATCTGCTACACAGACGACTTGAACGACAAGGATGATGTATTTCTTCAAACGTCTGTCACGTACTTTCATAACTCTTTCTCATTAAAAACTGCAGAAACATACGAAGTACTAATAAGCAACCGATTAGATAAATAATGGCATTAGAATATCGTCTTTGCTGCCCATAAATCAGTAAGAGTACGAGGGGGCAGACGTCTCTTCTGAACAGCACGTTGCATGGCATCCCATACATGCTCAATAATTTTCATTGCATGGGGGCTTAATTATATATAATGCAAAAAATTTTAATTTTTCGTCGCTGACTGTCCGGTTACGCAGTCTCGTAACCGGTTGGCCCTGGATAGTATTACTCCGCAATCTGACTGCATAGAATAACAACAAAGAATGAAAGAAAACTTCCGTTAACACAATTAATTAATTAAGTCCCCAGCAACTATAAAATCTACGAAACAACAAAACACAAATGTAACTGTTCTGTGTGTGGAAGTGTGATTCAACGTACACATCTGGCACGGTTCTTCCTCAATAAGACAAGGTATTTTAAATAACATTTACACTGAATTAATTAAATAAAACTGAAATACTACAATTGCACATAGAAACCCGAATTACACTCTAATACATGAACACAAGCCAGATGCTTTGTTGACTGAACCTGTGACCAAGAGGCATTATTGTTTAAGACATTTGAAATAAAAATAAAAAAAATGTATTACCTTCATATATATTGACGAAACATACACTCTGATCATTACAACATCCGCAATCGAACAGCATCGGCTGTCTCGCCCATCAGAACAACTGCATACAACATGCTCACAACTAGTCACGGCTACATCGGAACTCCTACTGCCCACTTCTCAATATGCACTCTCCACGACGACTTCTCGACAAGCACTCTCCACTACCACATCTCAACAAGCACTGCCAGTGGAGGCGGCTGAATAATACTCTTTGGCGCAATCTCTGGCGCTGTGACTCAGTGTAGCCACCTTTCATCATGTCTGGGGTGTTTGGAGCCCAGCAGGAGTGTTTAAACTCAGAAGTGTGTTCCTGGAGCCACTCTGTAACAATCTAGGGCGTGTGGGGTGTCGCACTGTCCTGATGGAAATGGCCAAGTCCGTCGGAATGCACAATGGACACGAATGGATGCAGGTGATCAGACAGGATGCTTACGTACATGTCACCTATCATCGTATCAGGGCTCCTACTGTCTACTGCGATTTGGACTGCATTTTATTAAAAAATGGTTCAAATGGCTCTGAGCACTATGCGACTCAACTGCTGAGGTCATCAGTCGCCTAGAACTTAGAACTAATTAAACCTAACTAACCTAAGGACAGCACACAACACCCAGCCATCACGAGGCAGAGAAAATCCCTGACCCCGCCGGGAATCGAACCCGGGAACCCGGGCGTGGGAAGCGAGAACGCTACCGCACGACCACGAGATGCGGGCTGCATTTTATTAAACTCTTAAGTAAAATCACTGTTGTTCCCTAATGATGTCAAAAATTATTACATAATAAATCAAGAAAGGTAAATTTTCTTCAAATATAGCGAGTACTAACTTCCTAGTAACATAAAGAAGCTAACTATTTCACCAGGGTTGCACGATTGCGCCAAGTGAAAGGAACTGATCGTCGTGCATGATTAGTTTCGACCCAGCTAACTTCTGTCGGCTCTATTGGAAGTTATTATCTCTATAAACATGAGTATAATCGAGGCCGGTTTAAGTAGACGTAATTATTGGAAGCTTTCCTCTAACGTGTTATTCACGCTTAATTGCACCCGGAAAACCCTTAAGCACATTTGGCGCCTTGGAAATTTGATAAGGACAACTCATGCGTAGCACGGGAACTTTTTAGAAATTAATTGATGTCGTAATTATACAACATGCAAAGAACCACTTTCACGCGAATAATTATTTTAATGGTGATGTCGTTTTCAAGCTAATTATCGTCATTACTTGCTTGTGTTCTATTAATTATACGTTCTCAAATTGGATTATTTTGCCTCTGAGGACAAGGTTACTGGACGCAGATTACCATAGAAACACTCCGATCGGCTATAAAATTTGAGATGCGAAGAAGACTGGATACGTTATGTATCTGAGTCGGCTCTGTTCCACTTGTCTCTGAGTCAAATCTGTCCCGTCAAATGGTGTCAAGTTGGCCGATTTTTTTACCTTCAACTGAAATATTTCTGATGCCAATAACATTTATATATTTAACTTAGTTTCAGCGCATGGGTAATGAGCTGTGGTAATAAAATTTTTTATTTTTATTATCTGTTGCTCTAATAGGAAAATTAAAGAAAAACTATTCTGTCAACGTTATCATCCCAACTGGGGGTGAATTTGACTACCTGCAGTGGGATAATTCTTGGATGCTTATGACTAAGACGAGTTTAGTGGATGGTACACAACAATGGAAGAACACGGTGTCTTTACCTTTCATTAGTAAGGTTACAGATCGAATCGGCAAAATTTTGCTGAAACATAAAGTGAAATCGGTATTCAAACCTACCAGAAAAATAGGACAAGTACCTCGTTCTGTTAAAGATAGAATACCACCATTATCATCTAGCGGTGTGAATAAAATTCCGTGTACCTGTGGCATGGTCTATATTGGTACTACGGAAAGAAGTGTGAATACGAGGGTAAAGGAGCATGAAACTCTTTGACGACTGGGTAAAATAGATAAATCGGCCGTTGCGGAACATGCACTTCAGTCCGGTGACTATGTAGTTAAGTTTTCTGAAACTACAGTTTTAAGTGCTACCACGAACTATTATCCATGACTGTATTGGGAGGCTATTGAAATGTATAAACATGAAGATAATTGTAGTAGAAAAGAAGAGGCCCTGAATCTAGCGAGGTATGGACAGTGGCGTTACAGAATCGATAAGTGATTTTTATCAATGACGGGCTATTATCGATAGTTACATTTTATCTTCGACTAGTTTTCTCTCTGTTACTATGTGCAAGCTAGACCACGCCCACTATCCTCGGTATTTAGGCCGCTCTCCGACGCCCGACTCGTCAGTCGGCAGGACTCAACAGGACCAGCCATACCTCTGAGGATGTCCAACGTAGTATTGGACGAAACGTTAGGAATAGAAGTATTCCGTGGACCACGGCCGTATAACCCGGAAGAATTATCTACAATAGTACCATCCGGTCGTGAAAGCATTCATTGTATGACGAGTTTAATTGTTCTTAAACTTCATCAATAATTGAAAAATAAATCTGTAGTAGTAATTAAATTTTAGTATTGGTCTCAGAGTAATATACAGAGGAAGTTTTAGGACAAAAAATTGTAAAAATTGTTCTTTATGCTAGGCACTTCAGTCTGGAACCGCGCGACCGCTACGGTCGCAGGTTCGAATCCTACCTCGGGCATGGACGTGTGTGATTTCCTTAGGTTAGTTAGGTTTACGTAGTCCTAAGTCTAGGGGACTGATGACCTCATATGTTAAGTCCCATGGTGCTCAGAGCCATCTGAACCATTTTTGTAATTTATGAAATTAAGATGATACAAACGCAAATAACGTGTTCGATGTACACTGAACACTGACATGTCAAATTCAGCTCCATCCACTGCTTTTGCAGAGTAGAGTGATCCACACCAGCTCCAGCCCTCTTTAAACTGTTAGTAAGTGGAACGCAAATTTGATCTTTGTGCCAGGACACCAAGTTTATAGCCCAATCAGAACACGTAATGTTGTTCACCTGTTCTGCGTTTGAACACATGCGGCGTTTTCGCACTGAGAACTCTTACTGTATCCTCTGTAGGATGCAACAAACAGGACTACGGCCTAGGTGCAAAATTCATAAATTAACACACAGGCATTTATAATTACACCACTAGACGGTTCGAGACAACTGTTGCTCTATCACTGTGTCACATTGTTGCTGTGTTCGTTAGTTCACATTCTTTTCACATTCACGAATGTCTGTTCGTAAAAGAATCGGTCGAGAAAACACAGTCAACCTCGCCCTCAGGTTTATCAGGTTGTCAACTTCATCACAATTCCGCCAAAAATCTGAATCCTTTGTTTATGTGTCTATGTGTCTAAAATAGATAAGTATAATACAATAATTTTTGTTATTGATCTAGTTCTCGTTGTGAAGGGCTAATGTAAGACATACCAAAGACCTAGACATTAGCTTCAGCTCATTAAAAAATTTAAAAAAATAAGTACTTCTAAAAACAATGTTTTCAGATAAAGATTCTGAATAGTATACACTTAATGACTGCCATGAATTAAGAACTTTCGAACAGTAAATATAATAATTAAAGTAAAAGAATTTTCTTCACCAATGTCTAGTTATGTAACATAAAACTTTTTTTAACTATATGGGCAATTTCATAGTGACGGTCAACTTAACGCCCTCTGACGGTATTCCGACTTAAGGTACGCCGCTACCAGAGTCAATGAAGTGCGGTTCTAGATTTAAGAATTCAGCAGTTCAATTTTCCTTGCTGCACAGTAACCGGGAAGACCAGGATCATCTTTGTTAGTGTTGTATCCTAGCCAGTACTGCCACCCGAGCCCGCTGCCAAAAGGTTGGCAGCATCAAAGTCCGGACGCCGTCCGCATAAGCAGCGCCAGCGAGACAGGAAATCGCCGCAAGTCTGCGCGCGCCACCGCTGGCTTCTGGTTTCTTAAGCGCTGGAGTCGCGAGCGCTAGGACAGTTCTGTATTCGCCGCTCAGTTGTATACTCGCCACCGAATTGTGTACTTGCTAGTCAGTTGTGTGTTCATCGCGGCAGAGTTGTTGTTTGTCGTCAGCCGACGCTGACCTAGCCGCTCCGACTCGAACTAGACAGATTTCTGTAGACACGGAGTTCACCCCTGTGTTTCTGTACCTTCTTTAATAAAGATAAGTACAGACTTTTATTTAATCAGAGTGTTTGGGTTTTCATCTTTCTGTTCACTGTATCAGCGGACCGGTCGGCCCGCTATTAAAAGTGTGGCGGTGACTTCGTAAGCCGTTTCTACAGCGAATTGTTTGTCGCTACGAACACCGCCACAAAAGTTAGTTCAGTCCTACACTGCTAAGAGTCGGTTGCACTGGCCAAACGTAGGCTGTTGTGGGATGTCACTCACATTCACTCCTTCGAATCGTGGCTGTGTTGGAGTTTGAGAATATCGTCATTCCTGGAAAACTTTACGATCATGAAATTGCTTAATTTTTCCGTCTCTCCTAGCGCAGAAAATGGTAGTGCTTCGGTAATAGAGTGAAATTGTCCGCCGGTTTTCCAGTTGCTGATTGGAACATTTAACCACGACCACTGTCGTGGGGTCGGGAATGTTCTGTTTGGCTTGTACGGGTGCTCTTGAGAGGGTCGGCTCTCGCCTTTCGGTCGGAGTAGTTACAAGACTGAGCTCTCGCTGCTCTGGACAGCCTGCCTTCCGTTGGCTGTCTAATATACTTTCATTGAATTGTAACTGTTTGACGAAGTTTCGACTTCAACGTAACTTTCCGAGTACAGTTGGCAATTGAGGATTCTGCGTACAAGCGGCCTATGTTTTGTTCGTCTTGAGCAGTTTTGGCTAAAGTTGACTGTATCGGAGTTACTGTGTGACTTCGCTTGTTAAAATCAATCACTAAAGCGTCAGTGATTGTGTAGTGAGCCTTCTTCGTCTCCCTTAGATGCGCATTTGTATTGATAGGAAGTCTTTTTTCTGGAACAACCAGACCAGGATAATTTGTTTCGGTCTATACTCGCGACATTATCATCACCACGACGGGACGTCGAAGCAACCAGCCATCGCTTCCGGTACGCCAGATCGTGTCCTTGCAGTTAAGAAGACAGCTTGGTACTGTATGTCCGCAGCATCGGCAGATTAGGGAATTTGTTCTGTGATAATCAGAGCTCAGCAGAGCGCGCCTGTTCCCGTCTTTTCTTACGTGGTTCTGTCTTGGATGTTCATTGTCTGAGTTCTCACTACTGTAGCAGTAATTAATGTTGGGCTGGCTGGGTGTTTCTCTTAAGATTTAAGTTGCAAGGGATTGGCTCCACATACCACTTCGTCATAAATGTCACAATCTAGTTTATGGACAACTTCACCTTCACAGCATTTATTTGAGTATCCATTTTGATCCAATTTGATGTATTGTAAATGTTTCATGTGTTTTGTTTATGATTTTGAGTTTAGTCATAATAAATGAAATTATTATTTTGGACAGAACTTTCATTCTGTTAATCGGTAGAGCAACCCTTTCATTTCTCACTACGTTACTGAAACTTTCGTTTATTTAATTAATGTCTATCAAATTAAATTATTGCAGGCGCCAAACTCTTTTCTACTCCACTTGCAGGGTCGATTACAGTCAGTTCGCGTTTCTTCTTAACCCATGTGCAACAGCAAAAGTAGGAGTTAGAAAAGAGGAGGCTTAGAGCATCATTTCCATATGAAGATTCGAGAAGAATTCAGTGTTAAATACACTGCTAGCCCCGGCACCTCGCAACTAGAAAAGTCAATCAGTAGTAACTGACTATGGCCCCTCCACAATCATAACTGAATCCTGCCTTCCCCTGACTACCAGGTTTAAAAGACGTTGTCAAATAATTTTACGTAATTTTTGAGTGTTCTGGAGAGCTTTGTAGGTTCATTGTTGTGGTGTGTTATGATGTTTCCTTTTTTCGTTTTTTCATTTGATTGTGGTGATTTGCGTAACAACATTTTTGTGTTAGATTTTCTTTCTTATGAGAAAGATAAGATTGACTGAGTTATTGTGCCTGGGTGAGTTAAGGTTAGTGAAGAATGGATAATTAGCTAGTGTTGAAAGGCTGTGATCCACAGCACAATCGTGAATGGGGTAGTTCAAAAAGATCGTGTAGTTGAGCTTTTGTTGTTTTCTTCAGTTAGTTTTACGGAAAAATGATGGACATTGGGATAATGAGAGTATGAGCAGACGTATGTCGGGTAAGAAGAGTTTTTTTGGTTAATTATAGTCAAAATTAAATGCTTTTTAGTTGGAAGGTGAGTGGGCAGGATTCTTTGACAGTCTGTCTTCTGTAAGAGGGTGTTTAATATGTAGTTTAAAGTGATGTGTTTCTGTGTGGTATTTGGTGTAGTCAGTGTCTGAATTACGTTTTGAGCTGTTGACGAGTTTTCAGGTGGGAAGACAGAATTGTGGGGATGTGTGTAAGTCCGCATCGGAAGGACATCTGATCCTTGTTTGAAGTTTGAAGGAAGAGAATTAATGTAAGAAAAAGCACAGTTCTTGCCTGAACAAGCTATAAAGAGCAAGAACACGAGTAAAGAATACTGGATATTAGGAGTTCGAAAGTATCAAATGGTTCAAATGGCTCTGAGCACTATGGGACTTAACATCTATGGTCATCAGTCCCCTAGAACTTAGAACTACTTAAACCTAACTAACCTAAGGACAGCACACAACACCCAGCCATCACGAGGCAGAGAAAATCCCTGACCCCGCCGGGAATCGAACCCGGGAACCCGCGCGTGGGAAGCGAGAACGCTACCGCACGACCACGAGATGCGGGCTCGAAAGTATGATTTGGTTAATTTGAACATTAAGTGTGCCTACTTAGATCTGTTTAATACTAAGAGCACCATCGAAAAGAGGAAAGGACAATGGAGAGGTTCGTGGCTGATGAGCATTGAAACCAGGAGGCATACAGCACATGAAATGAGTATCACGTAATGGCAAAGGATCATGTGAGTGCACCAGCTATTTACTAAATTGGGAATAAGGTTAGTGAACTGAGCTTTACAAAGGTGTTGTTTGATATGAGCGTCATAGCTGAGGTTGTTTACAATAATCAGTATGCAATGACAGTAATAATCAAACCCGCCAGGGTAGCCAAGAACGCTAACGCGTTGTTTCCTGGGCTCGAGTAGGCGCGACGGCCACGTATCGAATCCGCCCGACGGATTAACGACGAGGGCCGGTGTGCTGCCCAGCCTGGATGTGGTTTTTAGGCGGTTTTCCACATCCTGCTAGGTGAATACCAGGCTGATCCCCATGTTCCACCTCAGTTACACGGCTCGCAGACGTTTGAACACATTCGCACTATTCCAGGGATTATACTCGACGTATATAGTTGGGGTACACTAATTCCAGCCCGGGGGGGGGGGGGGGGGGGTTACGGGGTGGCGGCAGGAAGGGCATCTGGCCACCCCTTAAACATTAACATGCCAAATCCGATTAACGATGGCTGACCCTGCGTAACTGCGGGACCAGGCTCAAGCGATAGATAGATAGAATGACAGTAATAATGAAAAGTATTCATTTACAGCAGGACTCACATAATCAAATAAAAAGTGACAATGAAATACAACTTGGATGATGAGGATCCGAAGGAGAACAATGGATGGTCGGGACTATCGAGGCATACTTCAGAAACGAGGACTATAATAACGGAGTAGTGCATGATTTTGAAGGATATCCCGAATTAGTGTGGTAGGGTAGTTTGTAGCATAGCCAGATGAATAGTGAAGTAGGTAGGTGACTAAATTTTTTATTATTAAACATGAGTTGTTATACTTTATTATGTAAATCACAAGTATCTTATGTTCTTATCATAGTGATTAAATACCATCATGTATGCATTCTGTAACGTTCTTATGGCCATGTACATGTATGACGTAAATTTATTCAACCTTTGTAATGCGCAGAGACAACGAGTTATGAGTGACACACCTGCAGGAAGTCACGAGAGAGGAGGAACTTAAGGGAGTCCCCAGCTGAGAGCGTAGCGTTGTCACCCTCTCCGAGAGAGAGAGAGAGAGGGAGAGAGAGAGAGAACAGTGGTCAAACCTATCGAGGCTGCTGTGAGGCGCTGTATGAGCAATATTGCGAAACGAGTTATATTTGTTATCGACGACATTCATTGTTAAACGTAGTTTGTCAGTTCTAAAATCGCTTGCCGTTTTGGTGACTTAGTTGTCATGCCCCTATACTCTCCGAAAGTTAGCTTGAAATTTAGAATGTCCAGAAAATAGGAGTTCTGAGCCCCTGATGCTCAAAGGGATTATTTTTGCCATGAAGTTGCCAGCAGTCAAGAACTAAGTGTTACAATAGAACGCACATTGTTTTCCTCAGACGGCTCAAAACCCAAGTTTTAGTGTCGTGTTGAAATGAGTGTATCTATTCCGAATACCGCGAGCTGCGTGGTATGGAGCGTCAGAGGAAAACACGCTGTTCCGGATTTTTATTGAAATCAAATTCTTTATGGGGATAGTGTAATAAATTGTACTAACGTATAAAAGTGGTGCCGTGAATGTCAACGAAGTGTGGCGAATGTTCATCATGAACAAAGGAGCAGGCATCCCTCAGTTGTGATTGATGAGACAGTGAACAAAATTGAGGAAATGATTCGTGAGGACTGCCGAGTAACATTGGACGAGATGAACATTTGGAGATATCTCCAGATCTCTTCTACATGAGATGGTTACTGAAGTACCAGCTTTTTGAACATTTTGAGCGTGGGGAGTACGGAAACAGTTCAAAGATCAACACAAAGTCAACACCATCATAGATTCACGGGAATTTCTCGAGCGCTTCGAACTGGGAAGTGAACAATTCCATGATTTTGTTGTGACTGGCGACGAAAAGCGGATGGTCAATTACTTCCCTGATATGAAAAGACAATAAGTGTCGTAGAGATATCCCTCTTCACCATCAGCGAACATTTTCAAAACCGTTGGTTCCGGGGAATAAATTTATGGTCCATGTGTTGCCCCACCGTAAAGGCGTCCTTCGCATCGAATTTTTCGTTCATGGCGAAATAATGAATGCTGCGCGATACTGCAAAACCCGGAAAATAAATTACGGTGAGCGACATAGAACAAAGAAGATGAATGTTAACGAAATGTGTGTGTGCTTGTTGCAAGACAATGCCTACACCAAAAGCCACTGTTGGATTCATTCCGTTAGAACTTAATCAGTGACTCCGCTCTTGTCTATGACATGGGATAGCCTTCAGATCTCCAGATCTTCCCCCCTCTGATGTTGTTTGTGAGTGGAGAAAATTTTTTCCGATGACAGTGAAGGCTGCAGTTAAATGATGGGCCAAAAAAGTGGTGGTAGGCTTTCTTGTAAAGATTTTAGAAAGCTCACAAAGTGCATACATAACAAAGGCGACTTAGCTGAAAAATAGTGTTTGATATAAGTCTGCGAATACGCCACACTATTAACCGACATTAATATGGATGTTGTGGCGTTCGCTGGGTTATTCAGTGGTTTGGTATTTAACTAATTTGTAAATGGAAATGATAATCTTATTTTATTGCATTGAGTAATTACTAAATAATTTTTCTCCCGGCTAAAGATTTGATCAAGTTGCTAAAGAACTCCAAGTTAACGTCGTGTTAAAGTGTTGTCTGTAAGTTGTGTAAATGTCACTAAATCACAGTTCATACAACAGATTCTATACAACTATTGATTAAGATGGAAGCAGTTATCTTCAGCAAAATGATCATTAAAACCAACGAATATCAGCCGCGCACGACACTGACATATGTTACCTGAAACAATATTCTTCGCAACTCGCGCGTAATTAATTTCGGCTCCATACATCAGCTAGAAAAGTTTCTTATAAGGATCGTGCTATGAGCACTGTTTTTAAAGAACCAATCTGATTCGAATCATTTTCATTAAAATGAGTTCGGGACCACCAATGCACATTTATTTTTACACATTTGGATTACGTTCAGCATTTACGTCTGCAGAGTTGCGTAATTAGAATTTGCCGCTGTGATAATTGTTAAGATGGCGGCAGACAATTGATAGAGACTTTCTATTGTTAGAGCAAATAAGTATTTTAAATGCTTATTGAACTTTACAGAAACTCTACTTTCGTATTGTGCACTATTTAGACTTCATCAAGCAAACATTTGATTTGTTTCTAAGGAAAACACAGACAAACACGCGATACATATCGCTATCATCAATGGCTGCGCTCGTTGCAGCGGAAAGAAATAATTAACACAGATAATGCTTACTGAGAGAGGAATTAAAGTTACAAATAATTAATCACTCATATTTATAATAATAATGAACTCTACTTTCAAGTAATAATTAACAAATAATTACAATTTTTTAACAGACCTCAGTTTGATATGCGTCTTGCGTGCTGAACCTACAAAAGCCAACCAACAAAAGGTAAAAACAAAGGAAGACAAACGCAGATCGTAAAAGCACTTTACAATTATCATTGTCTTTGTATGATACACATCCATATCTCCAATTATATCATAGAATATTATATAAATAATTAATTCCCTATTTTTTCATATGTCGAATAGATAATGTTTGTAACTGCCGGAGACACAATTTCCTCTCGTCGCACTGTAGCCAAAAATTTATCTCGTGGATGTTACAATGTTTTTTTTTAGAGGGCAAAAACAACTAAGGTGATACGCGACCATGTCAGAACAATAGAACACTAAGATGAAAAAAAAGTTAAAAGCGACTACACGTTAAGCCCTATCGATGGAAGGAAAGAGAGCTAAGAACAAGGACTTCCTCTTGGAGAAAGATAAACAAAATACGCCTTAAGGACAACGGAGGTCCGAAACTAAAGATTGAATGTCCTTCATCATACTGGTACGACAGATAAAAAGTAGAACGCGGTCGACGGCCTGCGCACCGTTCGCTAAAACTGCCGATAACTCAGACGGCAAACATACATTACAACGTAAGTGGTTACAAAAAGAGTATTCGGTCAGGAATTGGCGAACCGTTAAAGGCTGATGACAAGGAGCACAAAGTGGTAAGGGATCCCCACTTAATAAATGTCGACAGTGCCAAATACGCACCATAACTGGCGAGAGGGCCGAAAGGAGGTCGACCAATCCGCTGACAGCTTTCAGCCCCCCCCCCCCCCCCCCGCGGAGCTTGTTCCCATGAAGGGAAGTCCAGTGGTGATGCCAAAGGGACACCACCTGCTGACAGACGGCAATCGGAGATCATCGGAAGCAATGGGAGAACTAGCTGCCCGAGGCAGGAGGACTGCAGCCTTGGCAGCAGCGTTAACCGCCTCGTTTCACTTCAGACTGATGTGACCAGGGGTCCTCATAAGCATGACAGTGGATCCATTAAGAATGGGCAAGTGGAAGAATTCTTGGACCCGTTGCAATAAGGGGTGAACTGTTGAAACGTCTCTGTGAAGGTGTTTCATAAGACGCTTGTGGAATTAGGTACAACTTATTCACTTTACTGCCTG
This sequence comes from Schistocerca serialis cubense, assembly GCF_023864345.2. NCBI lineage: Eukaryota > Metazoa > Arthropoda > Insecta > Orthoptera > Acrididae > Schistocerca > Schistocerca serialis. Next base: position 1,229,224,040 of record NC_064638.1, on the reverse strand, counting down.
ATTTTAGCTAAATTCATGAACTCTTCCAGAAAGACTGAGCACTGAGATAAGCCCTATTGAATATCATATGTGTGTTTTGATGTGGGGTTTCGGTTTTGTTTTGTGGGAAACGCTGAGTTGGTCATCTGTTTTTGTGTGTGAGGTTTGTTCAAAAATGTTCAAATGTGTGTGAAATCTTATGGGACTAAACTGCTAAGGTCGTGAGGTTGGTGACGGAGGGCTACCCCTCTGGTAGCTTCCGCTGCACGGGGAGTTCGGTAAATCTCGAGAGAAAAACGCAGCACTCTTCGGTGAACGCTTGGTGAGTACGGATCGTAACTTTTAAGGGGGGTTTCAGGTGATAGGAAGCAGGTTGAGTTAGGACTGCGTTATGTTCAACTGTTGAAATACCTAAGAACTTCGAGTATGATTTTTAATGAATTTTAATCTCATATTTTGTAGAAGTTGCTTTTGTCTTTGTGTATCGATTTTGTGCCACGTGTTTGGTAATCAGTGGCCCTTCTGGTCCACCACGCCACCGTAACAGGCTTTATTTTAACAGTTTGCTTGTTTAATGAGCTATAATTTCTGCAAGAATATCTGTTCTTTCGTGCCCTTTCTACAAAGCAGCACAACAGTTTGATCCGGAATGCACCAAGTGCTCTAGTTCGGCCGTTTGCAAGCAGCAGACGCAGTTAATATGTTGAATAATTATCGCACAACCTCGTGCATTGGTTAAACCTCTGACCAGAATAGTGCATGGGTAGAATCGTAATGCGAATCAGACTGAGATATTTTTATGGTATGAATGCAAAGGAGATGATAATATCATTGTCTCCCACCCCCGTCTTCTGTGTTCTTTCTTGCTGTAGTTAAATTGTGCTCTGTTACAATCTCACGTAATTCTTACTTAAATATTTCTAGTCAGGCACCAGTTATGTGCAGTTAGGATGTGCAACCAAATACTTAGATACAATAAATAATCTACGTGAAAAATAAATTCTGCGGTGTTGATCGTACCCATTTACTCCGATTTCCAATCCTGAATTAATCAAGTTGCTTCATACACGACATGGAGTGCTATTTATCGGGTTTCTTAAGGAAATTTTCATACTTGTAATTAATTTATCAAAGTAATTAAACTAATAATTTTTCACCTCGGTTTTTTTCTAAATAGGAAGGGCTTGGGCTGGTCCCGACCCTAAATTTCTGATTTTTTATCATTATTTGTGTGAGAGAAACAGCTAGAAATGCGAGATAACGTATATGGCTCGATGAGAAACGTCGTAAAGATAGTAACACGTTACACTGTGTCCAGCACACAGAGGCTCTGAAGGACACTGAGAGAATCGGAGCAGATGACACAATTGAAAAGCCTTTGTCGCCGGATGTACTGCATGGCCTGATACAGGACGAAGAGCTCTTCTGTAAATACTGAGCAGTGTTCCGGAAGGCAATACCTAAAATCGTCGGGACCAATGATGAAGGCGCACCCGACACCATGGTCAGTCCGAGAACCATCAGTGGATACAGAGATACTATCGCAAAGTTCTATGCAAATGTCGAGAAACTTACAGCTATAGGTCGAATCTGGTGTAGCTTTCTTAAGAAGCGTAATAATTCCAAGGCAAACAAGGGGCCCTGCACGAAGCCAAGGTGGTGAAATGTTCACACCCTTCGGGAAAGTGGCAGGTACTTGAAGTAATGCTGCCGGAGCAATAGCCGAAAGCGAACTCTGGGAGGCAACAGGGAAGAGGGTACACGCCCCATACTGGCAGTCAAAGGACTCATCGAAGAAGAAGGCATAGGACTGGTAGCCAGGCATGGTAGACAAACGACATGCCTATCCGCTGAGGAGAACATCACGTTGGTATTCCTGGATAAGGGTGTCCCACAAAGCAGAACCCCCACAAACCTTGAAAAGTCTCTCTTTTACAAGTTCCTGAAGGAAACGGAGCAGGTGGCCTTGGAAGCCCCACGTTTAGAGAGTACAGAGGATACCAGTTCTCCAGCAGTTGTAAGATTCCTCCAAATCAAAAAGCACGGCCTCAGTCTGGTATTTCAGCTGAAAATCGTTCATGACTTGGGTTGACAAAGCGACGAGATAGTCAACTGCAGAACGGAAATATCGAAATCCACACTCTGCAGTATCAGTAAACTGCGAGACTCTAGTCACCATATCAGCCAGGCATGGATCATAGACGTTCCATCACCTTGCAAACACAGCCGATGAGAGAAATGGGGCGGCAGCCAGAAAGAAGGTGTTTGTCGTTACCGGGATTAGGTATGGGTATGACATTGGCTTCACTCCAACGTCTGGGAAACGTGCCGACTGCCCATATGCGATTGTACGTACGAAGGACAAGGTACTGGAATATCTGGATGTGAATACCGTCCGGCCCTGGGGTGGATGATCTAGCTCCCTCCTATTAAAGGCGGCATTGTAGCAGTCACGATTCTGAGAGGAGAAGGGCATCACCCGAGCCTCCTCCGCTCGTTTCTGATGGAAGAATGCAGGTGATAGTGGGTGGAGAACGAAATATAGCGGCCTAAGTGGCTGCAGATAGCAATGGGGTCCATAATGACATCATATGCTGCGGTTAAAAATCCAACTAGCTGTTCTGCTAGGAATGCAACGACACTGTGCACAGAACTGTTTATAATGAATGCAGTTCGCCATCGTAGAATTACGGTTAAAAACGCACGCGAATTGCGTCATGGCACGCCTCAGTCCACCAAGGGACCGGGACACGGCGCGTTTAAGGTTAAGTGCGAGGAATGGAACGTTTTGCGGCGGTCATCAAAACTGGTGAAGTGTTGTGCGTCAAAGGTCGTCAGAGAGGAGTAAAGCATCCAGTCGGCATTATAAATCTGCCAATTGGGTTTACACGTAGGTGGGGTAAGAGGCAGCAAATAGATAGCACTGGAAAACAGTCGCCGAAGTACGTGTTATGGGCAAGCTGCGCAGTGCAGAGGTAGAGGCCAAAATGGGAATAAGTGTGCGTGGGGTCTGAAAGGAACGTCGGTGCTCCAGTGTTAAGACAAATGATGTTGAATGGATTGAGAAGGGCAGCTAAGAGGGCACCTCTTGGACAGGTTCTGGAGGAGCACCAAAGGGAGTGGTGTGCATTAAAATAACCGAGAAGAAAATAGGGGTAAGTGAGTTGCGCAGTAAGCTCTAGGAAGTCTGCCGTGATGACACGAAATGACAGAGGGATGTAGACAGTACAAAGAGAAAAGGTGAAGAAAGGAAAATGTGGACTGCAACAGCTTGTAGCTGGATGTTCAGTGAGATAGTTTGACTACGAATGTCATCCTGGATGAGCAGCATCACGACCTCATGAGATGGAATGCCATCCTCGTTGGGAGCATCAAAGTGGTCGCGAGGACGCAATTTTGTTTCCTGGAGCCAGAAAAAAGTGGACACTGCGATGTCAAGAGCAGATGTAATTCCTCCTTGTTGAATCTAATGTTGTGAACATTCCATTGGGGGACAGTCGGGGGAGGGAAAGAGGAGGAGAGAAAAAAATAAAGGGTAGTCACCTCAGTGGCTGCTGAGGGCCAGATTTCGAAGACTCTCGGGTACAGTGTGCAGAGTCTGGAGCATCCTGGTCCACGAGATCTGCAGAGTCGTCGTCAGTCTCACTGATCACCCTGCTGATTCCAGGACAGAAAAACGGTTGGCGGTGCACAGCGGCAAAACGGACGTCATCTGCGTGAGGGTATCACGTGGCGACACCGTTGAGAGGACCTCCAAGTCAGCGAAAGAGAAGACCGTTTGGCTTTGTTTGATTTCTTGGAGCCTTTGTGTTTGGCAGATGAAGACTCAGATGGTTGCTGGCTGGAGAGATGTAAAAAAATCTTCACAGCCTGCCAGTCGTGCAACACTTGATTTCGCCACTGGAGGCGAAGATTTGGTGGCTTATTGCACAGCTGGAGGAGAAGGAGATGGGGATGCTACTGTGACACTGGGCGATTTTACAACTGCGGTGCTGAATTTAAGGTCGCAAGTCTGCGTAGCTGGTTCTTGGTGGAGTGAGGTGTAGGAAGAACGACACTGCCAGATGGTAAAATGCATGGCTTCTGACTAGCCAACAACTTGCGAGCGGCAGGATAAGCCACATTTTCCCTCATTCTGATCTCTAGGATGGCCCGCTCATCGAGATACAAGGACATTCTCGGAATGAGGCAGCACGGTCGTCATTGCAGTTGATACATCGGGTAGGAGGTGAACAATCTCTCTCATGAGCACACCTACCGTAAGTAACACATTTGATTGTATATAAGAAACTATCAGCCTCGTTTGCTGTAATGAAACCAACCTTTACCTAGGTTTCAGTCTAAATATTTGAGCCTTCTTCAGAAGATATACCCGAATCTATAAATTTGTCTAAGAGGGCGTGGGCTAGGAAAAAACTAAAACAGCTCACGTGAGCTCCCGAGGCCCACCTCATGGCGTCCATGGAGACAAGGCGCACGCCAGAGCTTAAGTCTTGGTGTTGACTTAGTATTTATGTACCGCATTTTTAAAATGTGATTACGCCTATTCAGGCTGTTTTAGCTTTATTTCTAGACCACGCCCCCTTAGACAAATTTATAGATTCAGGTATATCTTCTGAAGAAGGCTCAATTATTTGGACTGAAACCTAGGTAAACGTTGGTTTCATTGCTGCAATCGAGGCTGATAGTTTCTTATGTATTACATTATCACGATTACTGACTGTGCTGAAATGTTGAAAGTACAAAAACATTTGACTGTGTTTCGATGGGACATTTGAGTGCGGTTGTACCATTGACAATGGTTGCAGTGTATTGGGTTTGGAATGTACGGTTGGACTGTGATGACTTCATAACCTGCTCTGATCTTTGATGGAAGTACTACTCTATAAAACTTAAGAAAAAGAGTGTGTGTAGACACTAAGATGGACTCAAGCTTTTCCATTACCCGATGGGCTGCAGTGACTCCCAGGTCAGAGAGGTAAGATTGGATTTGTCCCTTGGTCAGACCATTGAGCAGTCTAGTATAAATAACACCTCACGAAGAATTCAGCGTTTGATGGGCCTCAACACAAACAGGATAGCCTTGGAGGAGCGAAGTTTCAAGCAGTTGGTGGGCCTGGGAATCTCAAGTTGCCTCTAAAAGCAAAGTTCCATTACTTAAAAGAGAGCAGGATTTCACATGGCCAGCAATCGCATCACCACCTTTCTGACCATAGCAAAGGACTGACCTTCTTCGGTATGTGATACCACGAGGAACAGAGGAACAGCTGGGAGAGTTTTGGAATCTTCAGCCTCAATCCGTTTACGTTTAGTAGATGTAGACTGAGATGGTGATCGGCTCACTGCGAGACTCCTCCATGATTGCCAGCATCTCTCATGATGAGCCTCTTTTAGCTGGGAGGTCCCTCTCAGAATGTGGCTCCCCCACCTTAGGTGATTGTTCACACCTCAGGTCACAACTCCCAAACTCCTGACGCAGGGACCAATTAGCAATTTGGGAAGGTCACAGCTCAGGGAATTACCCCTCCCTGGGCTTGGCCTGTATCAGGGGATATGTACGAATCTTATCTGTCGACCCGGGGCTGGGAATTACACGTTACCCAGTCACCTGTTACCTGTCAGACATGTGGGCCAGCCTTCAAGAGCACACAGGGAGGAAGAGAAAACAAAGAGGCACCTCAAGCGCCGATGTGGAGGAAGGATAGAAGATGGAGAAAAAAGGAAGAAAGAAAGAAAGGAGGGACTGTTCTGATTTCAGGCTACTAAAATTTTAGAACATATCGCAGACATGTTTCCCAAAGGAGGAAAAAAAGAGTAGCAGGAGCATAGACATGCAGCACGGAAGGGAAAAGGTGCTGCAAAGGTTGGGACCCTGTGGTAGCCAAGCACGAACCCACCAAACCGTGATGAGCCCGTACTGCTGCCATTGCTCCGTTGCTGATGTCACATGCCACAATATTATCTGCCTCCATTGATAGTGGCGGGTTCGCCTCTCACGACATCGAGTGGTCAGTTCAGCGTTTCGTCACGGGATCGTTTATCGGGAGCCAGAGCGTTACAGAGATGCCGAAAAAACTCCATTGGAAGACGCTGCAAGAGAGGAGTTGTGCATCACAGAGTGGTTCATACTGAAATTTTGATACAGCACACTTTCCGGTAAGAGTCGGGCGACATATTACTTCCTCCCACACACATCTCGCATAATGACCACGATGAGAGACAACACAGAGGCTTGCAGACAGTCCTTCTTCCCACGCGCCATTCGCACATGGAACGGGGTAGGGGAATCGGTTATTGGCCACGCACCATTAGGTGGCCTGCAAGTATGATGTAGATGTAGATTTTGTTAAAGAGGTGTCTGGGTATCTTTGACTAAACAGTACATATCGACTTTCCGATTACAAAATGTTCAAATGTGTGTGAAATCTTATGGGACTTAACTGCTAAGGTCATCAGTCCCTAAGCTTACACACTACTTAACCTAAATTATCCAAAGGACAACTACACACACCCATGCCCGAAGGAGGACTCGAACCTCCGCCGGGACCAGCCGCACAGTTCATGACTGCAGCGCCCTAACCGCTCGGCTAATCCCGCGCGGCTTTCCGATTACAATTTTAAAATTCAAACGTGGCTGTGAGACAGCGACAGTAGAATATTATTATGCATATAACACAGCTAACGGGCTGCAACAAGAATTTACTTTAACCTTGTTTGGATACCGACTTTGGGTGCCTTCCTCAGAAAATCGAAACAATTATGTACCTGAAAAGATCACAAATCCATTAACAGGATGGTTGTTACACCGAAAAGGTTTATCGGGAGATTATACTCACATGTAGTAATAGATGAGCGGATTTACTGGAGAATCTGAGATCCACGACGTCTCTCTCTCGTGGCTGGCTTCACCTTGTTTAAAAGCAAATCCGAGTAATATTGGCTGTTCATGGTCTGCTGCTCTACAGTCACAAAAAACTGGACCTTCAACATCCCAAAATACCGTCAACATGACTTTTCCTGTTGATGCTTGGGTTCTGAATTTTTTTCTTGCTTCCACTCCATGCTTCGTCTTTTTGATTGTGGCTCATAATAGTGAACCCAAGTTTCATCAATAGTTAAAATTTTGTTGAGGAAGTGCTCGCCTTCTCTTACATAAAGTTTCATTAGCTCTGTGCACACTCTCAACATTGTTTCCTTGCGTAGCCGCATCCACTCCTTTGGGGCCCATCTTGCACATGTTTTGCGGTACTTCACCTTGTTATAGATACTGTTATGTACTGTACCAGTACTAACTTGAACCTTATCAACCATCATATCCACAGTCACACGGCGGTCGGCACTAATAATGTCATCGATTCGACTTTCAAGTGAGTGAGATGAAACTTCAATTGGTCGGCCAGAACGGTGTTCGTCAGCCACTGAGTCGCGACCGTTTTTGAACTGCTCTACCCACGTGTAAAAATTTGCACGATTCATAAAACCTTCATCACAAACTTTAGACATTCTACAGTACGTATTAACTGATTTCTCGCCTTCAGCAAGTAAAACACCAATAATACAACGTTGTTCAATTAATGTGGACGTTTCAAGCAGACTTGAGGTTATAAACAAAACAATGTTGATACATCAGCTGATCAGGGCTCATCCCAACGATGCCAACTTAATGCCAGAAAAGAACCTAACTTGCCCTACTATCAGTTTTTTCCCCAGACCAAGTCGTCTCTTAAATTACTGAATGACGCTCGTATAAAACTGCAGACATTGGAACTGACATGAATTTGGTAAGGGTCACTAAAATTGTAGTTACATAGCGATGGCGTAGCACTTTGTACGCCGCTAAGGGCTACGAGGAAACAGTCATAAGAGGTACCTCACTGGAGATGGCATCGGACAAACAGGCTGACAGGCCGAAGTTTCCACAACGTGGACACGAAATAAATCCGCCATCTACATTGTAGCGCCAAAGAAACTCGGATAGGAATGCGTATTCTAAAACTGGGATATGTAAACCGGCAGAATACGGCCTTGCGATCGTTAACGCCTATAGAAGATAACAAATGTCCAGCGCAGTTGTTAGATCGGTTACTACTACTACAATGGCACGTTATCTAGAAGTAAATGAGTTTGAACGTGGTGTTCTATTCAGTGCACGCGCGATGCGGCACAGCATCTTCTAGGTAGCGATGTAGTCGGGATTTTCCTGTACGACCATTTCACAAGTGTACCGTGAATATCAAGAATCCGGTAAAACATCAAAACTTCGACATCTCTGTGGAAGGAAAAACATCCTGCAAGAACGGGACCCAACAACGACATAAGAGAATCGTTCAACTTGACAGAATTGCAACCCTTCCGCAGATTGCTGAAGATTTCAGTGCTGGGCCATGAACAACCGTCAGCGTGCCAATCGTTCTTCGAAAGGTCATCGATATGGGCTTTCGGAGCCGAAGACCCATTCGTGCACATTTGATTACTGAACGTGGCAAAGCTGTAACCCTCGCCCGGGCGCATCAGTTGGAGTGTTGATGACTGGAAACATGTTGCTGGTCGGACGAGTCTCGTTTCAAATTGTATCGAGCGGATGGACGTGTACGAGTGTAGAAACAACCTCATGAACCCATGGTTCCTGCATGTCAGTAGGGGACTGTTTAAGCTGGTGGAGGCCCTGTAATGGTGTGGGGTGTGTGCAGTTGGAGTGATATGGGACCCCTGATACGTCTAGATACAATTCTCTGACAGGTGACACGAACGAAAACATGCTGTCTGACCACCTGCATCCATTCATTTCCATTGTGCTTTCCGATGGACTTGGACAAGCCAACAGGACAATGCGACACGCCACATGTGCACAACTGTTACAGAGCCGCTCCAGGAACACTCTTCTGACTTTAAACACGTCCGCTGGCCACCAAACCCTCCAGACGTGAGTATTATTGAGCGTATCTTGGATGCCTTGCAACCTGCTGTTCAGAGATCTCCGCCCCCTCGTACTCTTATCGATCTATGGACAGCCCTGCAGGATTCATGGTGTTAGTTCCCTGCAGCACTACTTCAGACATTAGTCGAGTGCATGCCACGTCATGTTGCGGCACTTCTGGGTGCTTGCGGAGGCCCTACACGACATTAGACAGGTGTATCAGCTTCTTTGACTCTTCAGTGTATTAACAGTCGAAGAATTCAGCTGCTTAAATTATAAATTTTTTTTAATAGCAAACGAATTTATATACAGTGGAGTATTCTTACAATATTTGGACATGCGTGGCATGTAAAAACATAATCGCTTATAGGCAAAACATTTTGGTGGTGTCAGACCCACATAATACCCACTTTCTGGAATTCGCTCCTGTAAAGACACTAGGATTGATGTTAGCCACCAGAGTGTATTCGCAGAGTTTCGGAATACTACTTGTGCTGTATCCTCAACCATGATAGTGTAAGACGTCGTGGCCTCCTGACCTTCATTGCTTACATATTCCGCCCTCACAATCATATGCCGCACATCAAGACGTTTCATTCGAACTCAAACTCGATAGCACATCAAGACGTTTCATTCGAACTCAAACTCGATAGGATAAAGTCAGTATTGTATGAATTCACGTAAACGATATGCAAATAACTAGTAAATCGCAAGTGTGCACCGAAATTGAAATACTTGAGGCTGGCATACACACACACATTCAAGACACGACGATCTTAGGGGCTTTTAGTTCGAGAGAAGCAAACCCCACACCGGGGGTCCGGTCCCTTCAGTGGATGAGTCAACCTATCCACGTTGGCCGGCGACTGCCCGTAGAGCAGACAGCGTTTGCCTGACTGAAAGGCAGATCGACCCCGTGTTCGGCTTAAAAGCAAATTCCGCTATATTGTGTGGGAGCGCCCAGCCTATGCATTCTTTACAAACATAGCACGCAGTTTCAGAGGTTTTCACAGGGAGACAGCAAACGCCAAACGCCAATGCTACAGATTTCTGGATTGGTCGCTTTAAACGGAACGTCATTCTCCCGTTTTAGAAGAGCAATGCTGATTGGAAGACGATATTCCTGACGCCTTGAGCTGAAGCAGTAATGGAAGAGACCGAAAGATATAACCCTTCACGTCTGGTGAGGAGAGGGGCCGTTCCGTTCTTGTAGCGGAGAACACGTAACGAGAGCGTGTGCACTCGTACATGTACTCAAAGAGCGAGGACAAGTCTCTCCTCAGTACTTCACTGGGAGAGCACCTCTGCCGAGAGTGAATCGGAGTGCGACTCTATATTGAGTCCTTGCGATTAAGCGTTGTTCGCTGTGTTGGCCACCTCACTTATTGTGCGGTGTGAACAGACAAGAGTTTTAGTTAAACGCCTGTGAGCGAATTTTTTAGTGGCATCTCGGTGGACTGCTTGTCTGACCGGTGTACCACACCAATAGTTAGACTAGGGACGAATAGAAATCCTTGATTTCATCAAGGTGTAGGGAGAGTTTGATTGGCGAAGGCCAATCCAGATAGAACGAGAGTTATCTTATTTGTCAGCAGCGAGCAGCGCAGACAGCAGTCATCGCAGCTTACAGCATCGTGCGCTACAGCTCTTGCGAGCTCCATATTTCCTCCACAACAGTACACTTCACTGCATTTCACACGCGACAGCCTCGGCCGTACCTAGCAACATTCTAATGGATAATTATTAAAGTTGAGTAGGTGCGGCTCTCAGCCATTCTGCCAAGTCATTAACAATCTTAAACTTTGTATAGAACTTTCACTAGCGAATCCTATCCTTAAGAGGTAACTTCACCTTCCGAAAAGAACGCGGAAATAACTTGTTCAGTTCATAACTAAAAGTGCCATTGTGATTTCTCAGAATTTTTTGCAAAATAAATAATAATTTTCGTTAGATTCATGTTTTTCTTACGCTAACTAGCACTACTCCAGTACCCAAGAAATTTTGTGAATTTGCGAATTTTTTGTCATTTCCTTACAGCGGACGACTCCAGAAGATACACTCCTGGAAATTGAAATAAGAACACCGTGAATTCATTGTCCCAGGAAGGGGAAACTTTATTGACACATTCCTGGGGTCAGATACATTACGTGATCACACTGACAGAACCACAGGCACATAGACACAGGCAACAGAGCATGCGCAATGTCGGCACTAGTACAGTGTATATCCACCTTTCGCAGCAATGCAGGCTGCTATTCTCCCATGGAGACGATCGTAGAGATGCTGGATGTAGTCCTGTGGAACGGCTTGCCATGCCATTTCCACCTGGCGCCTCAGTTGGACCAGCATTCGTGCTGGACGTGCAGACCGCGTGAGACGACGCTTCATCCAGTCCCAAACATGCTCAATGGGGGACAGATCCGGAGATCTTGCTGGCCAGGGTAGTTGACTTACACCTTCTAGAGCACGTTGGGTGGCACGGGATACATGCGGACGTGCATTGTCCTGTTGGAACAGCAAGTTCCCTTGCCGGTCTAGGAATGGTAGAACGATGGGTTCGATGACGGTTTGGATGTACCGTGCACTATTCAGTGTCCCCTCGACGATCACCAGTGGTGTACGGCCTGTGTAGGAGATCGCTCCCCACACCATGATGCCGGGTGTTGGCCCTGTGTGCCTCGGTCGTATGCAGTCCTGATTGTGGCGCTCACCTGCACGGCGCCAAACACGCATACGACCATCATTGGCACCAAGGCAGAAGCGACTCTCATCGCTGAAGACGACACGTCTCCATTCGTCCCTCCATTCACGCCTATCGCGACACCACTGGAGGCGGGCTGCACGATGTTGGGGCGTGAGCGGAAGACGGCCTAAAGGTGTGCGGGACCATAGCCCAGCTTCATGGAGACGGTTGCGAACGGTCCTCGCCGATACCCCAGGAGCAACAGTGTCCCTAATTTGCTGGGAAGTGGCGGTGTGGTCCCCTACGGCACTGCGTAGGATCCTACGGTCTTGGCGTGCATCCGTGCGTCGCTGCGGTCCGGTCCCAGGTCGACGGGCACGTGCACCTTCCGCCGACCACTGGCGACAACATCGATGTACTGTGGAGACCTCACGCCCCACGTGTTGAGCAATTCGGCGGTACGTCCACCCGGCCTCCCGCATGCCCACTATACGCCCTCGCTCAAAGTCCGTCAACTGCACATACGGTTCACGTCCACGCTGTCGCGGCATGCTACCAGTGTTAAAGACTGCGATTGAGCTCCGTATGCCACGGCAAACTGGCTGACACTGACGGCGGCGGTGCACAAATGCTGCGCAGCTAGCGCCATTCGACGGGCAACACCGCGGTTCCTGGTGTGTCCGCTGTGCCGTGCGTGTGATCATTGCTTGTACAGCCCTCTCGCAGTGTCCGGAGCAAGTATGGTGGGTCTGACACACCGGTGTCAATGTGTTCTTTTTTCCATTTCCAGGAGTGTATTTATTGCTGAAAGTTTTTCAGGCATTTCTCTTTAGAACGTAAGGAGCGTCTGTCTGACTTCTGTAGTAGTGTGGGGGTGAAAATTGCATCTTGCAGGAGCCACAGGGTAAAGGGTACATCTCAGATTAATCCGTTGCGCAGAAATGACAGAATTGCACCCACACGCTCAGAATTGAGAGCGTCTAAATGTGGCTCTGATACTGCAGCGACGCAGCTAAGGGTAACTGTTGGCACGTGCGCTTGGGCGCAGTCGATTCGGCCCCTTCCGGTGGCGCCTCGGCCGTTTCCGGCGGGCGGACGGCCGGAGCACGCGGCCAATAAAAATACGGCGCCGGCGCGGAGTTGGAGCGACCGCAAGGGGCTGAGCGGCAAGAAGCGGCCGCGTAATGGAGCAGAAACGCCTCTCCCCTGCCCTGGCCGCGGATATAATTCCGGCTGCGCCGTAACTTGCCCCTAATGGAATGTTGCGAGTAATAAGCTTGCCGCTGCCGCTGCTGCGCCCCTCCCGTCATTACGCCTAACGGCCCGAATTACACTTTTTACTATTGCGGCAGCACCTAGTTTGGAGTGGAGCCCTCTTGCGGGCCAACTTGTAGTTGAGGGCCGGCCGGTTGCCGGGGCGGGAAGAAATTTAGAGGCACTCGCGTGCGCCCAGCGGTAATCGCTTAACGAACAGCGCTTTGCTCTCGGCGACAACAGGAACACGCGGTGCCCATAACGCCGTCCTTTAAGTGTGTCGTATAGCAGCGGCTGGCCTAACGAAGTGCTGCAAGCCCGCAGCTCTCTCGCCGGGGAATTGTTTGTCGGCTACAAGCAACGGCCACTAGCGAGGAGCAGTTGCTCGGATTTCCTTCCACTGCCGTAAATGTTTATAGCGCGTTTCTAATAGTGCTTCAGAGACGGAAGGTTGTCAGTTTCCTCACTTCTTTACAACTGGAGCTCTGCGGGCCGTAAAGAAACTGTCAAAGTCATTTTCTTGCGACGAGAACCGGCCAACCAGCCGGCCGGGGTGGCCGAGCGGTTCTAGGCGCTACAGTCTGGAACCGCGCGACCGCTACGGTCGCAGGTTCGAATCCTGCCTCGGGCATGGATGTGTGTGATGTCCTTAGGTTAGTTAGGTTTAAGTAGTTCTAAGTTCTAGGGGACTGATGACCTCAGTAGTTAAGTCCCATAGTGCTCAGAGCCATTTGAACCATTTTGAACCGGCCAGCCAACTATCCTGATTTACGCAGACTTGTCCTGATTTTCTCGCTAAAACTCGACCCGATTAAATCTTCTTGCGATACACAAAAATCCTGGTTACATCAAAAAGGATATTTTTTAGCCTCAAGAGGAACTCTTGGTGGCCACGTGACCATCATTATTTCAATGTAAACTTTCACGGCTGGAAATATCATGTCCATTATAAATATCCGGGCTGTTATGCCGTGGTCGGTTGATGAATTCTGAGGGATACATCTTCAAGGGGGTCCGTAGCTTGATGGAAGGTCCAACACACACACTGGCTCGCTACTGTAGCATTTGCAAGTTCTCCAATATGATATGTGCGGTAGGCAATAATGTCTCTATCAACAAAACTTTCAAGGCCACCAACAGACGGAACTCCGGTACCACCTCGTACAATGGCTACAGTCAGCCATCCATTGCCATGGGTAAAACTATTATTAATATCAATACTAAAATTAAGTCTACATCCACAGAAAACACAGGGTCCGTCGACATGTGCAGTGGCAGCGATGTTCTTCACAGTATTCTTCATCTTGTCTGCAGCTGATGTAGAGAATTAGATGTTCTCGATTGTTTTGTAAATTCGCGCTGCAGCTGCCGCACACGCAACTGCATTGAACGCCGCCACGATGCCCTACAGGAGAATACGTCTTCGTTCTAAGCAGACAATTTACAAAACAATTTGAGAACATCGAATTCTCTACATCTGCTGCAGACAAGAAGAAGAATGCAGTGAAGAATACTGCGTCTACTGCACTTGTCGATGGACCATGTGTTTTCTGTGGATGTAGACTTAATTTTAGCATTGACATCAATGATTCTTTTACTCATGCTAATGGTTGGCTTACTGTAGCCATTGTAAGAGGTGGTAGTGGAGTACCTAATGTCAGGCATCGCACTTCAGGTTTCTGCCGCCAGAGCGCTCGAGAGCGCAGTGAGACAAAATGGCGACAGGAGCCGAGAAAGCGTATGTCGTGCCTGAAATGCACTCACATCAGTCAGTCATAACAGTGCAATATATGTATATATATATATATATAGGGTGTTACAAAAATGTACGCCCAAACTTTCCGGAAACATTCCTCACACACAAAGAAAAAAAAAAAGTTATGTGGACATGTGTCTGGAAACGCTTACTTTCCATGTTAGAGCTCATTTTATTACTTCTCTTCAAATCACATTAATCATTGAATGGAAACATACAGCAACACAACGTACCAGGGTGACTTCAAACACTTTGTTACAGGAAATGTTCAAAATGTCCTCCGTTAGCGAGGATACATGCATCCACCCTCCGTCGCATGGAATCCCTGATGCGCTGATGCAGCCCTGGAGAATGGCGTATTGTATCACAGCCGTCCACGATACGAGCACGAAAAGTCTCTACATTTGGTACCGGGGTTCAAATGCTTCCATAAATGAAAGTCAAGAGGGTTGAGGTCAGGAGAGCGTGGAGGCCATGAGATTGGTCCGTCTCTACCAATCCATTGGCCACCGAAACTGTTGTTGAGAAGCGTACGAACACTTCGACTGAAATGTGCGGGAGCTCCATCGTGCATGAACCACATGTTGTGTCGTACTTGTAAAGGCACATGCTCTAGCAGCACAGGTAGAGTATCCCGTATGAAATCATGATAACTTGCTCCATTGAGCTTAGGTAGAAGAACATGGGGCCCCATCAAGACATCACCAACAATGCCTGCCCCAACCTTCACAGAAAATCTGTGTTGATGACGTGATTGCGTGCGGATTCTCGTCAGCCCACACATGTTGATTGTGAAAATTTACAATTTGATCATCAGAATCGAGGGAGTACAGTACATACTGATGAAATTAAAATGATCTCTAAAATGGAAATTAAGCGTTTCCAGACACATGTCCACATCTTTTCTTTATTTGTGTGTGAGGAATGTTTCCTGAAAGTTTGGCCGTACCTGTTTGTAACACCCTGTATAGCTCCAGCTCCGTGCTGTTATGTACAGAGAAGTCGCAGCTCCAGAAAATTGTAGGCAAGTGCAGGACGACCTTCGCTTCGTGCGTGGAATGGCAGTTGATCCTCAACGTAAACCACCCACCAGCGGGAGAGCAATATAGCGTACGCGCGCTCTCGGCTGTACTATGAGCGCGCGTCTGCTGGTGCGCCAGACTAGCGCTAAGCCAGGCGGGTTGCATAACCGGCCTGCTGGGCGCTCAGCGGCCAGTGCGGCACTGTGATTTGTTAATTTTTTCAAATTGTTGCATCCTTGAGCCCCCGATTACCAGATGTACATCTCGCGGTTTTCGGCTGACGCCCTCGGTTACAGAGGTGAAGGATAACACTTTATTAATAATTATAATACAAAGTAATATCACCATCACCACCAGAAAAAACACAAACAATCATCATAAAGGAATTCAAGTTCAAACGCTCTCTTAATTGGGAATAATCGAAAATAATAATAATAATAAAGTAATATCACCAGTTACAGTTACATTCTCAGCAAGAAAGATCATATCTTGTATGATTACGCAACTGCAGAACAATCTGTGGAAGCAGTTACTTTCAATATTTCTGGGAGCGCGGGTACGGAGCGATTGAACGTGGAAAGATCTCCTAAAATTAATCGCGGCTAAAGCGGATGCCAGACAGATTCACCGGAAAAACTGTCTGGAAACGTAATCCATTAATAAAGAAGGTAGCTTACAAAACACTTACTTAAATATTGCTCGACAGTCTGAGATCCGTGTCAGATAGGGTTCACAAAGCAAATAGAAAAAAAATCTGAAGAAGTGCAGCACCTGTCGTTACAGGTTCATTCAGTAAGCACGAAAGCGTCATGTAACTCAGCCAGCTCCAGTGGCGGTTGCTACAAGAGAGGCGTTATCCCTAACTTTGTAGTTTCCTTTTAAATTTCCGAGGGCTGACGTTCCTAGAGGTGTCACGCAATATATTGATTCCTCCCACGGATATCTCGGAAAATTTCGTGAAGACAACATCAGAGAGATTCCAATGCATCCTACGGCAAGAAAGGAAGAATGAATTGATTGTTGGTGTTAATAGCGATCATCCTCCTTTAACCTCCTCTGTATTACTGCAGATGACGTGTCACTGAGGACATTTGTCCTGTACATGCAGTACACGTGAGGCGCCTAGTTGTTTTCCACTTCACTGTGTGGAATGCGAAGGTTCTGTTATAGTTCACTAACCTGCTGTCTTCAAGTTGATGTTCCCAGCGCAGAAAACAGCACGCAGATCGTAGGTTCTGTATCTTGAGGCTGAAACTGACTTTTAGCGAGGTTCTGTTCTGAAATAATGTATCACTTCTTTGGTATGCCACTCGCGTATTTTAATATAGCCACACGAGAAGACTAAATGATTTTAATACAACATCTACTGATACAGCGAAGTACGTGATCAAACACAATGTTTACGAAAATGTATCTTTACACTTTTTGTGGCACGTGCCTGTGCCTCATGACTACCGGAGTGAATCTTTTAACACTGAATACTGGCAAACACAACCTGCGACTGACAACACGTCTGTACAACTCGACTGCCTAATCCAGAGTGACGAACAGGAACTTTAATAAAAATTGGAAAAGTATCCCACGGCAGACAACATGACTGTACATCTCAACTGCCTAATCCAGAGTGACGAACAGGAACTTACATAAAAATTGGAAACACATCCCGAAACACTGCGCACGCCATACCAGAAAAGGCGTGACCCGAACGCTTCCGAAGTGCTTCGTCTGCAATTTCGTCAGTCGTTTGTTTTTTATTTAAATTGTTTTTAATAATTCTAAAGTGACTGACTGATAGTCAGCTGTTGAGAGATATTTATATTAAAAAATGAAGTCATTCCAATGAGTAGTTTAACTAATAATAATAACTATACTTTAACGTTTTGGCGCCCTTGCTCCGAACACAGCAGCCAATCACAGGGCAGTAGCGTTATGCAGGCGGTCCTTCTCACGGGAATGGTACCGAATCTAACATTTGTCACAGGTACCTCACACCACATTTCGTCATCTATATACTTCATGCGTCTCCACTGCTCTGGGAACAGCGTTTTGGAGCCTAATATGATGGCTGACTAAGGCAGAAATACTACAATCCATGCTTACAAGAGTTTAGTGCTAGAATAATCTGGCTGTACGATGTACACTGACGCAAAAAAAATCAAACATCAAGGAGGAGTTGCGCAGCATAAACGAATATTGGTAAATGTATTTCTACATGTAAAAGGCGATGTCTATTAAAATTTAGCGCCAGTACCATAACAGCGGTGCTAGTTTCACCGCTATGAGGACGCAGATCAGCTTTGCTTTAAATACACGCTGCAACGGTCGTGAGTATGAGTTACCTTTGGGCCTGGACGTTGTGAGTTGATATTAGTCTAGAAAGCCTTGAAGGTGATAAAGACGTCATTACGAACACCTCACTGAGTTTGAACAAGGTCGTGTGATAGGGCTACGAGAAGATCAATGTTCCATCCGCGATATTTCAGAGAGATTTTAAATCTGGTTTCGCAGGACAGAGCGGACCAGGTTGTGGAAAGGGGCCCAGGTCAATTACTGTTAGTTATACAAGAACACTCACAAATGTATTCCTCAAACCAATGGACAGTTTTCTCTTTAAAACAGCAAAGTTTAATTCACGGCTGAGGGCCCAAGTAACTTCTCTAGAATGTTTAAATGATTGCTTTTAAAACACCAGTATTTAAAGTAATGGCTGAAGGCCTTACTTCAGCAAAATCACAATATCTTCTCGGCTAAGGAAATTCTTTAAAAGGCAAACATTTACGAATTCCGGCTAAAGGCCATATTAAGGAAAATTCAAGTTAATTCTTCGGCTGAAGGCCCAATAAAAAATTTTTCTTCGCATAATAAATGAGAGGCTTTAAAGCTAAGCTTTTTTACAGCGCAAAAGAAAAATATCTTAAGAAAAGTTGAAGTATCTTCGTCGGCTGAAGGCCCAAACAATTATTCAAGAATAATTAAAGACAACCTAAAATAAACATTTACAGAACACGGCTGAAGGCCGTAACAAATGCGGCTGAAGGCCTAAATACAGAGCATCAAGAATTTTAAATGAAACACGGCTGAAGACCTAAAGTAGTTAAGAAGTTCGGCTAAAGGCCATATACTAAACATAAAACAGACAATATTAATACATGGCTGAAGGCCTGGCATAGTACCTGTGACCAAATAAAATGACAATCACAAAGAACAAACAGTGATGCTCAGAAGTGTTCCAAGGGTCAGCCTGGGGAGGGAACTCTAACAACAGTTTAGGTGAGACAGGCAGCCAAGCGTAACACTAAACAATCGGGTTGCAGCACGACCTACGGACGGCTGACGAACCAACCAACTGCCTAATCAGCTCCCTTGCACCCGATCAACAGCACGACAAACAAAAGTATCAGCGAAGACGAGGATCGCAGCAGGATTATGTCCTAATTGGCGTCATGGCACAATAAACACTCACAGAGGAAATGAGAACAACACCAAGCTGTCGACAGACAGCATCGACACGGCGATGAAAACACACTGCCGGAAAACTACGCTAACGACCAGGGCAGGTAACCGGAACATTAACGGCCACAAGGCAGAAGATAGCGCTGGTGCACTTCACTAATAAATTGTAATAATTTCAAAGGTTAAACACCATACAAGGAGACGGCTGCAAAATTTTGCCGACTCCAATACAGCATCACGTTGCTGCTTGCGGGGACAGCCCAGGATGCAACAAGCAGCAATCAACGCAGAGATGTCACATCGGTTGAGCTTTCACGACTGGTTCACCTCCAGTTTGGAGGTGCGGTGGGCGACGAACTCAGCATTTCTCGCAGCTAGTGCACGCCACCAGCGGCCCCGGCCTGATTACACGCCGCAGAGACTTCCTCACTGCTCCGCCATACACTCACCATGACACGAAAATATAACTGCCACACCAAAGTAGTTACGGCAGTAATAGTATCGATAGACGCTGCTGCTGCCAGTGACGGAGGCAAGGGAGAAGCACGTTCAGACAGTAACTGAGGGAGGAATAAGACGCCACTTGATGGTGATAAAATGCCCAAAAGGAAAGATGGCATCAGCGCGAGCCGACCACGGCTCAAGACTTTTAAGGAATGGTGACACTGTACATGTTTGCTGGCAGCGACGGTCACGAGAATTTGTCGTCGCAAGAGGACCGGGCTTCGGACGGCCAGGTGACGTTACCGGGAGGGAAGACCCTCGAGTTCGACGTATAACTCTGGCGCATAACACTATACCTGAAGCAGCAATATGAGCAGCAGTTGGCACCAAAGTGACACAATGTACTGTTGTTACAAATCGGTTACTTCAAAGACAGGTCGAAACGAGACGCCCTGTAGCGTGCATTCCACTGACCCCAAACTACCGCCATTTGCTGTGTCAAACGAGAGCTCATTGGAGGGCATGGTGAAGGTCTGTTGCGTTATCTACTCAGAGATGGTTCTGCTTCAGCACCAGTGATGGTCGTGTGTTGGGTAGAAGGAGGCCAGCCAAGGGCCTGCAACCAACCTGCGTGCTAGACTCAATGGACGCACACTCGAAGTCATGGTCTTGGGTGCGAAGTCGTATGACAGCAAGAGCGTTCTAATTAACAGCATTTCAGAGTGAGACGTCCTGCTAAACCCGCAGTCATGACAGGTAGTAGGTATTGTGGAAGGGGGTCAGAATGAGCGGCTGTAAGTTACACTCCAAACATAACACTTTATTTAGTAGTCCAAACATTACAGCGCAACTTCTAAGCTTGACTACCGACAGAAAACGTCTTTAATTCTAAAACGGCTGAACGCCCATGAATTAAATACAACTCCTATAATTATTTTTTTTTCTTTTTGAGACAGAAGGCTCTAGGCTTTAACCTTAAAAAGTATTTAAGGTGAAGCAATGTAAGACTTGACTAGTCAGATAGATTTAGTTTTTGAAAGCGGCTAAAGACCCATAAATTTAAAGCAACATAACTACAATAACCTTTCAATAGCCAGAAGGCCCAAGCTTGCTGACCAATAAGAAACCTTACTTCAAACGGCTGAAGGCCTTTGTTCAAAAAACTGCAACCAGTTTTCAGAGGCAGAGGCCCAAAGCTTTTACCCTTAAATAGTATTTAAGCCCAAGTGATGTAAGACTTGATAAGAAAGAATTCAAAATTTTAAAGTGGCTGAAGGCCCAGGATTTTAAGAACAACACAACTACAGTAAATTTTCAACAGTCAGAAGACCCACAGCTTTATGCTCAAATGCGTAATACTTGGTGAGTAGGATCCTTAAAACTTAAAGCGGCTGAAGGCCGATGCTTTGAAAAACAATACACTTCAATAAATTTTCAACAAGCATAAAGCCCACAGCTTTATCTTTCAAAAGGTAATACTTGATAAGCAATATCCTTAAAACTTGATGTGGTTGAAGGCTGATGCTTTTAAAAAACAATTTTCAACAGGCAGAAGGACCAAACTTTATCTTCAGACAACGTAAGACTTGTCCAATTTAGAAAAACTTACTTTTAAAACGGCTGAAGGCCATTGTTTAAAAACACAATTACAAGTATACAAATTCCAACTATCGGCTATGAGCCATTAAAAATACACAGTTAAACGCTAATAAGAAGGCAGTATAGGCAACGGCACTCAGAAGTTTCCAGGAGGCTCGGTCTGCCCTTGAAATCTCAACGTTCGCGTAGGTGAGACAAATAGTAGGCCCAACTATACTCGATCCACAGGCAACACAACCAAGAGACAGTCCGGGACCCACCGACAAGATGACTTGCTAACCACCGACCAGTATACGAGGATTCCAAAGCCAAAACGTTACAGACACAGCTGCCTACAACCAAATATACATTAAGCTGTCAAAAACTACACACCATGTTGGACAGCGACTACAGGTGAGGAAAGGACATTGCCTGAATTTACGTCAGCGACCAGGACAGGTATCCGGAACGCTAACGGCCACTAGGCAGAAAATTCCGCTGGTGCACTTGAATTACACACTGTTGCTGTCACACGTAGAAGGAGGAGGAACCACGGCATAACCGCAATAACCGAGGGAAACCAAACGCAGAGTAATAGCCAAGTTTTAAAGCAACGTATAAGTCGGGGTCAGCAAGGCTCACAGGGGATGTCTTCCAACAGGATAACGCTCGCCCACATACCGTACCGCTTTTGTAACCCAATGTACTCTAAAGAGCGTCAACACATTGTCTTGGCCTGCATGATCACAAGATCTGTCACTAATTGAGCACATATAGGACACCACCGGACGCAACTCCAGCGTCATTTATAAATAGCATTAACCGTCCCTTTACTGGCAGACCAAGTGCTCCGGAAGTGGAACTACATCGTACACACTGTCATTCGGCACCTGTACAACACAGTGTTCGCACGTTTACATGCTTGCATTCAGCAGTTTGGCGGTCACACCGTTTGTTGACTCTGAGCACTATGGGAGTTAACATCTGAGGTCATCAGTCCCCTAGAACTTAGAACTACTTAAACCTAACTAACCTAAGGACATCACACACATCCATGCCCGAGGCAGGATTCGAACCTGCGACAGTAGCGGTCGCGCTGTTCCAGACTGAAGTGCCTAGAACCGCATGGCCACACAGGCTGGCCACCGGTTGTTGATGTATCAGCGTCTCACATTTGCAATGGCTTATCTCGCGCTTACGTCAACCTGTGATCTTGAAATGTTAATCATTTTAATATGTATTCCCGAAGTTTCATTACTCTACATTAATTATATTTTTGGTGTTGAGATTTTTTTCCGTCAGTGTACGTTAAAAACGAAGTGAAAAGTTCTATCGTCTCGAGAGAGCACGGACACAAGCTGTGCATCTGCCACGGAGAGGTACCTCAGTAGTGGCTTGCAGGCGGGCGCTCAGACACAGAGCACGTAAGGTGGAGCTGCGCGCCCGGGGGAGTCCCAGCGGCTGCCACAGCTCGCCGCCCCACCCCCAGCACCCACCCCCGGGGGCAGCTGCGGCCCACTTGGCACGGCGGAACTGGGGCGAGGTCGGTCGGGGCGTTACAGCGCGCACCTCCCACCTAAAGTGCTGCCAGCTCGGATGCTGTCTTATCGCCGTGTCCCCGTTCCCTCAGCCACTCCTAACAAGCTCCCGGCCACGGCTAATAAGAGAAGAGCATCACAGACGTAAAACGTTATTGCTCGATCTGTACTAACTCGGAAGGAGGACATTCCTTTTCTTTATCTTAATCTGCTTCTTTTGGTTACAGTTATACACGTAATCGGTGTGGAAACTTCAGATTTGCATGTGGGAAAGAAATGCATCATGAAATTTATTTGCTTTACTTCACTATGTCTGCTTCATTGAAGAAATGAAGCAGACAATTTGTGATTTTTATCTTAAAAATAATAGTAGTCTGCAATTAGCAGGAAAGCAAGAGTTGAAGATGTATGATGCTTACCATTAACATGAGAGAGAGAGAGAGAGAGAGAGAGAGAGAGAGAGAGAGAGAGTGTGTGTGTATGTGTGTGTGTGGGCGAGGACATTAAGAATACACTGATGAGCCAGAACATTATGACCACCTGCTTAATAGTATTTTGTTCCACTTTTCAAATGCGCTTGCTCGCTCGCTTGTGTGCACCAGTATCAAGATAACTTTAAGTATCTGCAGGAGTCTGTCTATAGTGTGTGTGTGTGTAAACTTTCTTAGTCTTCCCTCTTGTTTCTTGTGGCAGGGAGATGTTAGGAGATTGTGATAAAGTCTGTAATCTTCATCAGTTTTTCCCAGAAACTTTTGACAAGAATTGGACTGCGAAATGGAAGCAGTGGAAGAGGGAAGAAAAGCCAGTCACTTTCAAAAGAAAGTGATACTCTCGATGAAGTGATTTCTGAAATTAATGATCAGGTTCCAGTATTAACAAAAAACACTTTTATAAAAAAAACATTCAAGCTGTAGAACTGGAGAAGAAAAAAGTTGAATACCAATTCAACAGAACCTTCCTGCATAATACACTCCTGGAAATGGAAAAAAGAACACATTGACACCGGTGTGTCAGACCCACCATACTTGCTCCGGACACTGCGAGAGGGCTGTACAAGCAATGATCACACGCACGGGACAGCGGACACACCAGGAACCGCGGTGTTGGCCGTCGAATGGCGCTAGCTGCGCAGCATTTGTGCACCGCCGCCGTCAGTGTCAGCTAGTTTGCCGTGGCATACGGAGCTCCATCGCAGTCTTTAACACTGGTAGCATGCCGCGACAGCGTGGACGTGAACCGTATGTGCAGTTGACGGACTTTGAGCGAGGGCGTATAGTGGGCATGCGGGAGGCCGGGTGGACGTACCGCCGAATTGCTCAACACGTGGGGCGTGAGGTCTCCACAGTACATCGATGTTGTCGCCAGTGGTCGGCGGAAGGTGCACGTGCCCGTCGACCTGGGACCGGACCGCAGCGACGCACGGATGCACGCCAAGACCGTAGGATCCTACGCAGTGCCGTAGGGGACCGCACCGCCACTTCCCAGCAAATTAGGGACACTGTTGCTCCTGGGGTATCGGCGAGGACCATTTGCAACCGTCTCCATGAAGCTGGGCTACGGTCCCGCACACCGTTAGGCCGTCTTCCGCTCACGTCCCAACATCGTGCAGCCCGCTTCCAGTGGTGTCGCGACAGGCGTGAATGGAGGGACGAATGGAGACTTGTCGTCTTCAGCGATGAGAGTCGCTTCTGCCTTGGTGCCAATGATGGTCGTATGCGTGTTTTGCGCCGTGCAGGTGAGCGCTACAATCAGGACTGCATACGACCGAGGCACACAGGGCCAACACCCGGCATCATGGTGTGGGGAGCGATCTCCTACACTGGCCGTACACCACTGGTGATCGTCGAGGGGACACTGAATAGTGCACGGTACATCCAAACCGTCATCGAACCCATCGTTCTACCATTCCTAGACCGGCAAGGGAACTTGCTGTTCCAACAGGACAATGCACGTCCGCATGTATCCCGTGCCACCCAACGTGCTCTAGAAGGTGTAAGTCAACTACCCTGGCCAGCAAGATCTCCGGATCTGTCCCCCATTGAGCATGTTTGGGACTGGATGAAGCGTCGTCTCACGCGGTCTGCACGTCCAGCACGAACGCTGGTCCAACTGAGGCACCAGGTGGGAATGGCATGGCAAGCCGTTCCACAGGACTACATCCAGCATCTCTACGATCGTCTCCATGGGAGAATAGCAGCCTGCATTGCTGCGAAAGGTGGATATACACTGTACTAGTGCCGACATTGTGCATGCTCTGTTGCCTGTGTCTATGTGCCTGTGGTTCTGTCAGTGTGATCATGTGATATATCTGACCCCAGGAATGTGTCAATAAAGTTTCCCCTTCCTGGGACAATGAATTCACGGTGTTCTTATTTCAATTTCCAGGAGTGTATAATAACGAGCTAAAAGAAAAACTATCTGAACTGAAAAAAAAAAAATCTTTGTCTTCTCTGATGGGGCAGCACTGCAATTTAAAAATAAATTTATCTTGAGCTCATTGTGCCATTCAAAAGATGACTAAGGTTTAGAACTAACCCTGGGTTTTTACACAGTGCTTAATTGACAGGAGTTCTCGGATTGTGCAAAATAAGCAATAAAAGGTATCTCAGTTCTTTTGGTAACTGCAGAATCAGTACTTGAAAATGAACAGAGTCTTTCTAAGTGGTGGCTGACAGCATCAGACTTTCCCGCAATTCAGTCTAGCCACTTTTTCAGACCATATGACATGGTTTATTTGCTAATTGTAAAAACAAGTGCATCTCAAATGGGTTGATGCAGTATACAGAAGGACATGAAATTGAAAAAAAAAAATACATTAAGAATACACTGATGAGCCAGAACATTATGACCACCTGTTTAATAGCATGTTGTTCCACTTTTCAAATTCAGCACGACAGAGATTCTGTTTGGTATGGATTCTGCAAGTCCTTTACAGGTTTCTAGGATTTTTGGCACAAGATGTCTGCACACAGGACAAGCCATTCCAGAAAATTACGGGATGATGGTTTACAGGCATGCAGCTGGTGCCCTATGTGTGTTCCAGTGGGTACAGCTTAGGTGCATTTGCTTCCCAAGAAATCAATGCGAGTTCCCTATAATGCACCTCACACCACTGCAGCATGATTCTGACATTGCAACATGGACGGTTATCCTGCTGGATGATGTCATCGCCGTAGGGGGAGACTTCAAGCATGGAGCAATGTGGATGGTTTGCTATAATGTTCCAATAGTTCACTGTGGGACAGGAAGAGAATAGAAGCTTTCGAAATGTGGTGCTACAGAAGAATGTTGAAGATTAGATGGATAGATCACATAACTAATGAGGAGGTATTGAATAGAATTGGGAAGAAGAGGAGTTTGTGGCATAACTTGACGAGAAGAAGGGATCGGTTGGTAGGACATGTCCTGAGGCATCAAGGGCTCACAAATTTAGCATTGGAGGGCAGCGTGGAGGGTAAAAATCGTAGAGCGAGACCAAGAGATGAATACACTAAGCAGATTCAGAAGGATGTAGGTTGCAGTAGGTACTGGGAGATGAAGAAACTTGCACAGGATAGAGTAGCATGGAGAGCTGCATCAAACCAGTCTCAGGACTGAAGACCACAGCAGCGAGCAACACAGAGGGTGTAACGTCCCCCTTCCCTTCTATCGACAATGTTACAAATATATGACCGTGTAGGCATGTGCCTAAACAATTGGAATAAAATTTTGAAAAGGCTATCGTTCCGAAGATTCAGTATAAAGTCGATAAATGAGGGGGGGTTAACAACAAGATGCCTTCTAGGACAACTTATTCCGCCTACTTAATTACTGTAAAATTTAGTATGGTTGTTCGAAAGGTTTGTGCTATCATTCAGGTACTGTGCCAACGAGAAGGTGTAACACGTGGATCGGAACAGAATAATAAGTGTTACTGAAATAATTATAGCTAAAAGAAATACGGTGGCCAGCCCAAATGGGCAAAATTTCTGTTCGGTAGGTGAATTAATGAGCCGTACAGTCAATGTCAGCCGGGCGAAGTGGCCGTGCGGTTCTAGGCGCTGCAGTCTGGAACCGCGAGACCACTACGGTCGCAGGTTCGAATCCTGCCTCGGGCATGGATGTGTGTGGTGTCCTTAGGTTAGTTAGGTTTAACTAGTTCTAAGTTCCAGGGGACTAATGACCTCAGAAGTTGAGTCCCATAGTGCTCAGAGCCATTTAGTCAATGTCAAGAAGTACTCGAACACGCTTGGCAAAAGAGGGCTGCACGCATGTTAGCAAAAACAATTGAAACATTTACGTAATAAAGCGAGAAAGAAAATAGTTTGCACTCGAAATATCATTAACCAATAGAGATGAAATTTTGAAAACATACAAGATAACACTTAGATTAATGGTTACTTACTGTTGTAAGTGACAATGGCGATACCTCGCAATAACGCCTACTATTTTCATATGAATTTTAGAAAATCGCAAAAAATAATTAAAAGAAACTCTATTGACTTCTGAACAGGGGAAGTAGAAATTGATGATTACTGTATCAAAAGGTAATTATTATACTTTAGCACGACTGCAAGTCAAAATGTGAACCAGAACATTACTAAGAACAAATTACAATAATCACTGATATTTGCACTCACTCATTATTTCTAGTTAGTGCTTTTGTTCATAATGCCAGGAATCATTGTAATTTGATTAGTTGATTTACTATTTGTAACAATTAGATCGCCTCAGATGTAAGTTTAAATTTAAAGTTAGTGAGACTTAAATTACTGAATGCTTTAAGTTCAAATCTTTAATCTAATTGAATCATTTAGTTCATAAGCAAAATTAACTGGCATTGCAGTTATTGTAACAATAGGACAGAAAAGGACCACCTACTTGGTGAATGATTTTAGGAGAATCATGGGAAAACAGTTTTGATTAAACTGTGGTCATTATTCACTCGCAAAACACCACAAGCTGAGTAACGCCGTTACAAAACTAGTTGACAATAAGCTGTGATGCAGCAGTCTTACTTCAGTCCATTCTCGCTGTGACGAAGTTGCTGACGGCGATACTGCTGCTGGCTCCTTTCCATGATCATTGGCGAGCACGGGAGTTATTGGCAATGATATTGGCGTGGCGGGTTCTTGATGTTGCTGCAGCCAGTATTTCCACCGCCCACGCCCATCACTTCCCACGTGCCGTTAAACAGTCATTCCTCCAGTACAGTGCACGCCATCCATGCATCCGCACTTCACCAAGTCTCACACCAGAGTTCTCTCTCTGTGTAGCGCGCGCTCTGACGTAACATCCTCCCGCGTCCAGAGACGCCGCTACTCCCACGACACTTATTCATTGACAAAAACCTAACGTTTCCCTAACATTCCCTCAGCGATTACTCAGCGATATTTACGTAATATGCAAAATTGATTATACAGCAAAATAAACAAATTAATTCATACATCGTGTACATATAAATTTACATACAGATAAAAGCATGTATATATACAATAATAAATGGTCTAGGAGTACATCGGCATGAAAGTGTTACAAGGGGAATCATACTATCTCAACAATGAAACAACAGCACTGATACGGCAAAATTTGCAGCAGCAAAGGATATGGCTGTGCGTGAGTAATGTTTCTTAGCAGAATATACAAATTATTGACAACACAAATACAGTTTCATACAGGCGAATCTTGTATTAAAACGTGCACAGTAACCACAGAAACTTACAGAAAATCTACTAAGTTACTTCACAGTGAACGGAGCAAAAGCTGCCGTGAGAGGAAAGTGATTCAAAGAACAGCAATTCAAATCTTGAACAGAAGGAACGTGAGCATGAGACGTAATATCATATGTCTTTTTTATTGCATTGCATACCTAGGTATTTCAACAGTGTCCGCCCTGATAGCTGAGTGGTCAGCGTGACGGATTGCCGTCCTACGGGCCGGGGTTCGGTTCCCGGCTTGGTCGGGGATTTTCTCGGCTCAGGGACTGGGTGTTGTGCTGTTTTTATCATTTTTGTGTTAGCAGAAGAGCCAGCCGAAATGCACGCGTTTTAGCTCACGCAGGCTGGCGTGAGGAGGGAAGAACTATACTGACGTGAGGTCAGGAACATGACAAGGAATGAGAATTCAGAAAGCGGACGTAATTAATTTGATACTTAACTTTAATCCATTAATGATGAACGTCGTTCTTGACGGTACATGATTCACAATATTATCTGCTCAGAATACATTCTTGAAGTAATTATAGTAACTGAATATGGCGCCTTGCTAGGTCGTAGCAAATGACGTAGCTGAAGGCTATGCTAAACTGTCGTCTCTGCAAATGAGAGCGTATGTACACAGTGAGCCATCGCTAGCGAAGTCGGCTGTACATCTGGGGCGAGTGCTAGGGAGTCTCTCTAGACTAGACCTGCCGTGTGGCGGCGCTCGGTCTGCAATCACTGATAGTGGCGACACGCGGGTCCGACGTATACTAACGGACCGCGGCCGATTTAAAGGCTACCACCTAGCAAGTGTGGTGTCGCGGTGACACCACAATCATCATGTCATCTCCATCCGGCGCTCAGGCCACCCAATATGGCGTCGAATGTAATAAGACCTGCACCAAAGCGGCCGGACCTGCGCCGCAAGGGGCCCCCTGCCAATGACGCCAAACGCTCATTTCCAACAGACAGAGCAGCTATCATCAGTGCTACAAATACAAATAATACAAGAATCTCATATCGAAACAGCACATTGATCAAACGCCTTGTGTCAACTGAACACAATTACAATTCCACGGCTACATACTGCCATAAGCAGCCATCTAGACTGCACGTAATTGTAGCGCTACATATTCCATTCTAACTGAGGCATATACAAGCATTGGTACAAATGAGACCGCTGTTTACAAATGCTTACATCATACCTCGGTTTACGCCATGCTGGATTGCTAATGCCCTCTGTTTACTGCCCAAATGTTAAAGAATTGATTAAGCTACATGTTTTGTACATAAAAGTACAGAGAGTTCAAATAGTAATTATACTGTAATACACTTTTGTCTGGAGGCTTATCGGTTCAAAAAATCATTATGACAGGTTACATTACGTCATATTGGACATTATTTTTACATTAGTTTCTGTGCTGGATTACATCACGGTCGTGGGGCAAATGATTGCCATGGTCTCTAAAATGGTGGATTAAAATCTTGCCTAATAAGTGCACAATGAATAGAACAAATGCTCGTGGGTGAAGGGTCAATGCCTGTGAGTGACATAGCAGTAATCAAAAGCTTTCCCAGTGAATCAATAACAAACAGTGTGCAAAAATGAAGATGCTTATAACAGTAACCAAGGTTTTATTAACGAACCCCCAACGAACAGAACAATATTTTACGAGGAGAAAGTCAAAATTAATAATACCAAAACACTAGACTCAATAATGCTTAGAAACTGAACCACACAATCCTCAGAATAATAGAGCTCCAGTTAATGCATCCAAAAGTCCGGCTGAGGCAAAATGAATTACTGAAATGCTAACATAAATAAATAACATAACCATCAGTATTAAATCAATTTGCCCCACCTTCTAGATGCATCATTCTACAGCTACATCTAGAGGAGTACTGTGCTATCAAGCTTAAGCGCCTGGCAGAGGTTTCTTTGACCACCTTCAGACTATTTCTGTACCGTTCCACTGTGTAATAGTGCGTGGAAAGAAATGAACACTTAAACCTTTCACCGCGAGCTCTGGTTTCTCTTGTTTTATTACGATGATCATTTCTTCCTATGTAGATTGGCGACAATATATTTTTTTGCACACCGAAGAGGAAGTTGCTGATTGAAATTGCGTAAAAAGATTTCGCCACAACGACTAATACCTTTGTTTTAATAATTGTCAACCCGATTCGCTTATTATATCCATGGCACACTCTACCCTACTTCGCGACAATACAAAAGAGCTTCCCGTCTTTGGACATTTGAGATGTCCTCCGTCGATCCTATCAGGTAAAGATCCCATACCGCACACCAGTACCCTAGTGCAGTGCAGACCGTCTTTTTAGCAGACCTATACCATCTTGTAAGTCTTCCAACATAACGCAGTCTTTCATTTGCTTTCCCACAACGTTGTCTATGTGATCTTGTAACTTCCCCGGAGAAATTTGAAGGACAATATTTAAATGTTAACGAGAATAGAACCTAGTGTAACCTCCCAGCAAATAAAATAATTTATAGACAATGACAATTAAATGAGAAATAGCAATCTGAGCCATGTGTAAGCTCCCCACAAAAATGAAAGTCAATTCAGTAAAAATGAAATCTCAGTGACAATGAAAACGCAAATAGACCGAAATGTCGATCTTAGGCCCTGTTCTTACCTCAGTAAAATTGCATCTGCTCTTATTTTTCGCCATAGATTGGAGGAAATGCATCGCAAAAATTCTTTGAACTTAAGTAATTTTTTTCTTTAAGGAAATGCATGGGAAACTTTCTTTCAATAAAATGTTTGTTTCGTTAAAATGCTTGGTTTGAAAACAAAATTATTATTGGGGCGATTCTTGAACAAATTAATTACACTTAAGATGCATTACATTATCAGATGAGCGCAATACTGCTTCATTACCTTATTTAAAAAATATACCTCGTCCTGAATCTTGACCAGAGCCCCATGTCGACGCCCGCCGACTCCTCACACACAACTGCCACTGTCTCTCGCGCGCTACTACATGCTCTCGCGACTCGCTACGTACAACTGAACTCTCTCGCAACTCGACCGCAACTGCACCTGCCGACTCCCTACATGCAACTGAACTCTCGCGCGGTCAAGCGCAGACTAGCAACGATAAATAACTCTCTGGTCAGAGATTCTGTCATGCCTCGCCATAGCTGTACGCGTTTCAATCTTTCCACTTAAGTTGTTTGAAACTGTAATTCCTAAATCACACATACAGAATTTTCTGCATTCAACATTCTTCTACTTTGTACCTAACACCTACACATGTATGTTCTGTAGCACCAGTAGCTGTACTACATCCTGTCGGCCTTGTAGCAGGCAAACTTAAAAACAAAACGGCACTGGCCCTTGGGGAGTCCTGCACTTAAGGCACAGTACAAGAGGCCCACACCGTCCGTGCTCATTGGAAGTTGCGGGAGGTTCCTACCCCATTCTGTGGCATCTGGTAGTCAGGCCTACGGTTGCAGGTTCGAATCCTGCCTCGGGCATGGATGTGTATGATGTCCTTAGGTTAGTTAGGTTTAAGTAGTTCTAAGTTCTAGGGGACTTACGACCTCTGATGTTAAGTCCCATAGTGCCCAGAGCCATTTTGATTTAGTCAGGCCTACTAGATGAGTGGCTTGCCAAGCGAGTGCAATTATCATTCGCACATCAGAAATATTTTCATGATTATCATACCCACTGCAACTATGCTTGAAATATGAGCCCTAGTGCCTATCAGTTAAGTTCCAATTTATTCTCGTCCTTACTTTTTAATGCAACGGAATGGATAACGCATCTGACTTATAGCTAGTCCACATTTCTGATGGACTCACTCCACCCTGGCAAGGCCACATTCCCTTCCTGTCGTATATATTTTATCAAAAGCTTGGACTTCCCAGCAAGAAAATAGAGATTATGGTAAAATACCTCAATAAAATGGCTACCCACAACTCAATAATCAATACCACAACTGTCTCACATATCTCCTCTTTTATTGCAATAAATTCTTTCACGCTAACGTTGCAAAATTTCTTGCATTACTCTGAAACACAATAGTTAAACAAGGAATTCTCCACCCAACGGGCTTGACATAACATAAGGATTTTACTATTCTACATTAAATACACATAATGAATCACACTGCAGTATAAAACACATCTCAAAAACAAAATGTTTGGATTTCTACTCGATCTGATTTCCCACATCAGACAATAGTCATACCACATACACACGTCACTGACCCACGTAATAATTTTCCTACCACAAACTCTGAAGGATTTATGCATATCTCAAAAAAATGGTTCAAATGGCTCTGAGCACTATGGGACTCAACTGCTGAGGTCATTAGTCCCCTAGAACTTAGAACTAGTTAAACCTAACTAACCTAAGGACATCACAAACATCCATGCCCGAGGCAGGATTCGAACCTGCGACCATAGCGGTCTTGCGGTTCCAGACTGCAGCGCCTTTAACTGCACGGCCACTTCGGCCGGCTGCACATCTCACTGTGAAATGTATTCCACATGGGGTTGCCGGGTAGATGGCTGACCCACCTTAATTCACTCTCAGAATATCTGAATATCAAGCTGGCGTCAGGCGAATGTATCTCGTAATGTAAATTTTGGTATCTTATTTATCACACACACGGATCCTCAACTGAATGCTAGGACATGCACTTCTAATTCTTTATATTGTCTCATAGTCAGGTTGAGACTCACACTGTACTAACCACGAGGAAGTGCTTGTCTCTAATTCAAGTTCTGCACACAGAAATCTTAATTATTTTCAACTTAGATTTACATACGCAAGTATTTCGTCTTAATACTACCACACGCTAGTATTTCGTCTTATGATTACAGCACGTGGTTTCTTTGTCACTTCCGAAGATTCCTATGTTCCCCATGAATTTTTACCTGCCTTTCTTTTTCGGAACAGTTTACATCTGCCTCCCACCAAAAGTTTGTGAAAAGAGAAATTTTTAGTTCACCTACTACTAAATATTCCACATGTATACCATTTTCATTTAACTTCGTTTTTCTGGAGCACACATAGAGCACGTCTTCAAACCTCAGGAACCATCGACAGAGTGCTGAAACATGGCCGTTAATCCGGTCATCCCGCGCTTCCGCAGAAGTGGGGGAGGACCTTGACACCGTATTGGTCAGACACATTCCAAGCCCTCTGGTACTCTGGTATACATCCTCTCTTTGGTTCAGCCAAAGATGATCACAGAACTGTCTCAAAGATGATTATAGAATCTGCCTTCACTATCTGTTGCCAGCAGACGACCAGCCGTTCATTCAATTCACAAACATTACCAAACTGGATTCAAGGATCTATTTTAAAGAAGTGGACATCTGAATAATTAAGCATACAAATTGCCCTCCTTTCCTACATTGGTATCCGGCTTCGGTGTAGTAAATAAAAAGGTGTTATTCTACAAAAGACGCTGTTCTGACAAGAACAACAAAGTATGTTGTTGTACATCATTTTTATATCGGGCAGTACTGTACCGTTTCAGCAGACTTCTCAGATACAAAGACAATAACAGCCGGCTCGGGGACCGCCATCTTGTTTTATAAGCCGCCAACCACAAGTCGTCACCACAAGCGTGAATTCTGCTTCCAACCTGTTCCGATGCTGCCAAACGGAATTCCTCCGGGACGGACTTCTCAGAACCAAAAATACTTTCAAATGGCACATCCCCGGCGCACTTGATGCCGCTATCCGTTTGTTACCAGCCAGCAGCCTCCAAGCTTCGGCTGTTCCACTGCTCCACTGCTCGCCGCAACACTCCAGGAGCAGACCACCCGGCAACTCGGACAGCACCAGACAACGCGACGCCGCTATCGGTGTGTCGCCAGCTTGCAGCCGGACAGCGTCTTCCCCGGCTTTGGCACCGAGCTCTGACTTGTCCGCTGCCCGCTACAACAGCTGTTGCCGCGGTCGCAAGCCCTCGACACGGTTGGTGCTGTCCGCAGCTGCCTTGATGGGAGATTTCCTCTGCAGCAGCAAGTAGGGTCTCCAGGTGTGCTGCAACACCACCTCGACTAGAAGGCTTTGCTTGGTGCCACCTGCCGAGCGGGGCATGACTATAACGATGCTGCGATACTGCTGCACAGCAGCTCCCGAGAGCCAGTTCGCTCCCTATGGATTCATAGGGTAATAATGAAAAGAATGAGATTTTCACTATGCAGCGGAGTGTGCGATGATATGAAACTACCTGGCCGATTAAAAGTGTGTGCCGGACCTAGACTCGAACTCGGAACCTTTGCCTTTCGCGAGCAAGTCCACCTTTGCCTTTCGCGGGCAAGTCCACTTGTCCGCGAAAGGCAAAGGTCCCGAGTTCGAGTCTCGGTCCGTCACGGAGTTTTAATCCGCCAGGAAGTTTCGATAATGAAAAGGGCAGCTCTGATAAAGAGTCCCGAGTGTTAGTTCGTTCAAAAAGCATTGATAATCTCAACAAAAGGGGCTTCATCAACGTAATGAAGTAAAACATCGGTTCAAGTTGACCCCAGTCACTACAGAAACTCTGTGTCAAATACATAACACGAATTGTCAGATAAAATGGCGTCGACAATGGTAGTACGCAGAGCAATAAATAACCTATCCTTATGGGTAAAGAGCAGTCTAAACTAATGTCTGATTCACTTGACAAAGAGCTTGGGGAATAAGGGACGCCAGCCAGTGTGGCCGAGCGGTTCTAGGCGCTACAGTCTGGAACCGCGCGACCGCTACGATCGCACATTCGAATCCTGCCTCGGGCATGGATTTGTGTGATGTCTTTAGGTTAGTTAGGTTTAAGTAGTTCTAAGTTCTAGGGGACTCATGACCTCAGAAGTTAAGTCCCATAGTGCTCAGAGCCATTTGAACCATTTTGAACCGGCCAGCCATTTTTTGAATAAGGAACGAGAGAACAGTCATAATCTTACCAATCACTGACAAAAAGAAACGATAGTGGTGCCCTCTCAGAGGCTGCTCCGACATTGCCAGAAGGCACAGGATGTCACGTGCAACTTGCGGTGGTTCTCGTATACTATATGTTTTTATGTTCCTCGGGTGCAGGTGCCCGCATCTCGTGGTCGTGCGGTAGCGTTCTCGCTTCCCACGCCCGGGTTCCCGGGTTCGATTCCCGGCGGGGTCAGAGATTTTCTCTGCCTCGTGATGGCTGGGTGTTGTGTGCTGTCCTTAGGTTAGTTAGGTTTAAGTAGTTCTAAGTTCTAGGGGACTTATGACCACACCAGTTGAGTCCCATAGTGCTCAGAGCCATTTGAACCATTTTTTCGGGTGCAGGTGTTCCAACAGCCGACTGTCCTGAGGAAAACGGAGTGCTTCGAGCTGTACTCACCCATTCAGGGAAAAGCCCCACAAAACAGGGCTGCGATAGAAATTCTCGTAACAGATTCTACTAATCGTTGATGAGCCCGGACTTATCTCACTGAAATCTGCCTAATCAGAAGAAATTGAGGCGAAAAATTCACAACTATGGCAGTACGCGAAAAATTCACCTAAAGAGTAATATCACTGCCGCCGGGTAAATAAACTGTCGCTGCGTAGACTGTTCTCGAGACCAAAACATCACAGCATACTTCGTCATCATTCAACAGGAACAGTAATTCAGGTCCAGATAACTAAACAGGCCATCAAAATTCAAATTGAATATCGTTATATTTGCTTGTAGTAAATACATTAATGCGCCATTTTAATTCCCTAACTAGCTGTCAGTTCAATACAATGTTCAAGAAGAAATCCACAATCCTCACTTGGCCATGTATGGGTTCCACAGAAGGTGTATGCCCCTCGAGAGCTACCCTGGAGTCACCGAAACTCGCCTGTCCCAGGCATGACGCTACAGAAGATAGGTCAACACGCATACATACACAGCGTGGAGAAAATTTCACAATGGGAATTGATAGCTTCGTCGTTGCAATGACTGAGGCTGCTCATAATCACTATTGTTATACACCGAAGCACCAGAGAAACCGGTATACGCATGCGGATTCAAATACAGAGATATGTATACAGGCAGAAGACAGCGCTGCGGCCGGCAACGACCATGTAAGACAACAAGAGTCTGGAGCAGTTGTTAGATCGGTTACTGCTGCTACAGTGGCAGGTTTTCAGGGTTTAAAAGAGTTTGAACGTGGTGCTATAGTCGGCGCACGAGCGATGGGAAACAGCATCTCCTAGGTAGCGATGAAGTGGGGATTTCCCCGTACGCCCGTTTCACAAGTATACCGTGAATATCATTAATCGGGTAAAAACATCAAATCTCCGACATCGCTACGCCTGGGAAAAGATCCTGGACCAACGACGACTGAAGAGAATCGTTCAAAGTGACAGAAACGCAACCCTTCCACAAACTGCTGCAGAATTCAACGCTGGGCCGTTAGTAAGCGTCAGCGTGCGAACCATTCAACGAAACATCGTCGATATGGGCTGTCGGAGCCGAATGCGCACTCGTTTACCCTTGATGGCTGCACAATACAGAGCTTTACGCCTCGCATGTGCCCGTCAGTACCGACATTGGACAGTTGATGACTGGAAACATGTTGCCTGGTCTGAGGTTTCTGGTATCAAATTGTATAGAGCGCATGGACGTGTATCGGTATGCATTCACCCTCATGAATCCATGGACCCTGCATGTCACGAGGGACTGTTCAAGCTGGTGGAGGCTCTGTAATAGTGTGAGGCGTGTGCGGTTGGAGTGATATGGGACGCCTGATACGTGTAGATAAGACTCACGGGTGACGTGGAGGTAAGCATGCTGTCTAATCACCTGCATCCATTCATGTCCACTGTGCATTTCGCCGGACTTGGGCAATTCCAGCAGAACAATGCGACACCCTACACACCCAGAATTGCTACAGAATAGCTCCAGGAACACTCTTCTGAGTTTAAACACTTCCGCTGACCGGCAAAGACCCCAGACATGAACATTATTGAGCATATGAGGGATGCCCTGCAACATGCTGTTCAGCAGATATCTCCACCCCGTCGTAGTCTTCCGGATTTGTGGACAGACCTGCAGGATTCAGAATGTCAGTTCCCTCCAGCACTACTTCAGACACTAGTCGAGTCCATGGCATGTCGTGCACTTCTGTGAGCTCACGGGGGCCCTACACAGTATTAGACAGCTGTACCAGTTTATTTGGTTCTTCAGTGTATTTAATCCGCACAAATATGTCTGAGATGAAAAAGCTAAATGAAACTAATTAAATACAAATGAGACTATTCAGTCCAGCATAGACTGACGCATTTCAGTATGTATGAAGGGTTATGTATCAGCTTTTAGAGTAGCTAATTTTTGTCCAATTTCCTACACTGTCCACCATTAAGTATGCAACAACAGGAAGGACAGAAAATAATAAAATTTTGCTTATTGTAGCAGGAAGAATACTTCATTGTTTTTGTAGGATATTCGGGGGGTATACAGGGTGCATAATTTTGTA
Source organism: Schistocerca serialis cubense (assembly GCF_023864345.2). Classification (NCBI taxonomy): domain Eukaryota; kingdom Metazoa; phylum Arthropoda; class Insecta; order Orthoptera; family Acrididae; genus Schistocerca; species Schistocerca serialis. The sequence goes on along the minus strand of NC_064638.1, from coordinate 1,229,186,293 downwards.
CACAGAGCTCCCACCTCTTGCAACAATGATGGTCCCTACATAGGGTGACAGTTGGCCAACCCCCATCCCATGCAGGCCTTTGTATGGGCAGTTTTATACCAGTCAGGTCCATGATCCAGGTATGTGGGCTCCTTGGCGCAGCGCTACCTGTTAACCCTGATTGCTACCTGCCATCCCACACTCTGTCTGCTCCCCTCTTTTTTTGTCATGGTGAAAGGTGCCACGCAGCTGGGAGCAGGTAGGGTCCGCTACGCAACCCTGGCCGAGGGGAGGGGGAGTGTTGGCCAACTGGTCGGTCTGTGAATGGGCAGCTTTAGGCGTCCATGATCAATGGATACCTGATTATAATCCCAGTATAATCAGCTACGATTAAAACTTATCCTGGCCCATGTTTACAAGCCAAATTTGTTCAGTGAGACCATGGGTACGCGAAGTTAGTTTGTAGTGGCCAAGCGTGTTCTTAGAAAGCAAAAGAGATAGAGATTTGTCTCTTTTGTGGAAAGAAATAGTAGAGTTCATTTTAGAATTTATTTCCTCCCTTTGTGGAGGCAACATCGTAGAATACCTGCCCGCGAAAGGCAAAGGTCCCGACTTCGAGTCTCGGTTCGGCAAACAGTTTTAATCTGCCAGGAAGTTTCATATCGGAGCACAGTCAGCTGCAGAGTGAAAATCTCATTCTGGAAACGTACCTTAAGTTGTACAGGGTGGACATATTGTGACGCAGAAAACGTGTGAAAGACCTCCATTGGTTGACCCTAAAATAATTATCAGGGAGTGGGAGATAGCAGACCAGCTTTGGAGTGTTATAGAAGTGGGAGAACTTGGGTCTAATAAAAACATCTGTGAAGCGTGGGAAATTTGTGCGTAATTTACAGGGACTGTGCTCGCAGAAACAAAAGCCATTGATCGGATGATAAAACTTTTGCTAGGAAGGGAGTTTAGCAGTTCTGTTAGCAACATTTTAGCTGGCCTGAATTTAAGTAGTCTTGCCATTGGCAGAAGATAGTTCATGTGAGCTTCAGGGAGAGCAGAGAGATTCATCTCTGCTTGGGGCAGTCTGCTTGGCTAGCTCTATGAGAAGCAAGAGCATGCGGTTTCTCGAACTCCTTTCGTGACTATAGACGAAAACACGGTGTCCAGCGGCCAATTTGTCACCAGCCGTCCACAAGATGCCATCCTACAGTTTAAATTACAGAACCTGCAGCACAGGCGACCTGGAATGAGATTTGTCATTTGTTCAACAGGCACATGATTTGAAGTAAGTTAGATTACGGAGTCGCAATACTTTTGATTTGGTGTTACAAGTGTCGTTAAGGACCCTGTTAGTTATGTTAGTGCAAGTAGAATCCAACGCCCTGTGGCATGGTCGGAGCTATCACTGTGTGGATGCTATGATCATTTCCTTTGATGAGTGTTTTGTGAGATGACGACTATATTCGTCTTCATTGCTCCCGGACTTTATCAAGTAAATTAATAATGAGCTCAGATTGGTCATTATGCATAAAGATTAGTAGTTTTGTTTGATCTATGCGTTATTCATTTCAGTAACTTCGTGTTATGCAGTTGATACAGGGGTTTTGTAACAAGATGAGATTGGGACTGAGCCATTTCAGCAGACAAATGAACCCTATTTCTCAAGACTATTAACGATTTCTAAAAGAACCAACACACAGGAGTCATTAGATGGGCTACCATTTTGATCATATTATTTCGTTGCACAAAAATTTTCGTTACCATAACTGAGTCCATGCGGAGCGATATGCCACACGAAAGCTCCAACCCACGCAGATCATTGTGGCTGCCAGACGGCATGCTCAACGTGGTTGAGTGAAAAGAAATCTACGAGCGTTATCGATTAGAAATCTACATATGTATCAACAGTTTCCAGCTATATGATGCTGACTCAGTAGTAGTGTAGTAAATTTAGATTTTTGTTAGCGACGTATCTCGGCTTTGCACACCCAGCACCAAATATCTATGGCGAAATGACTCGTCTCGCATAGCGCTAATAAAATGTGTGCACAATTCTTCCAGGTGAATCAGTCTGTCTATTAGTAAATATCGTATCACAATCCCAACAGTGCTTTCTAAACTTAGTCTTCACATATGGACAGCTAAAGATGACGGGAGTTTTAATTTAGTAATGCATGTAATATTTTAACATTCGTACCAATTTTAATACAAGTCCCATTCATATAGGGTGTCCCAAAAAGAAACACGAGCCACGCGGCCTAGCCGTGCGGTTTAGGCGCCTTGTCACGGTCCGTGCGGCTCCCCCCCCCCCCCTCCCACGTTCGAGTCCTCCCTCGGGCATGTGTGTGTGAGTGTGTGTGTGTGTGTGTGTGTGTGTTGTCCATAGCGTAAGTTAGTTTAAGTTAGATTAAGTAGTGTGTAGGCTTATGGACCGATGACCTAAATAGTTTGGTCCCATAAGACCTTGGCACAAATTACTATATCCAGAAAAGCGTAGCTTGGCACTGGAGAGCGTCGAAATCTCAGAACGAACGGTTGTGTTGGCTTGTTCCGATTCGTTTAGGTGACTGAATACGGAAGATATGCAAACGTTTAGACATCTGTGTCCTGCAGATGGACGATCTGAGCCTAATAACACTCCTGCTCATGCGCTATATTGCTGTACAAAACAACATATGTTTCTGAGTGGGGTTCGCCTTTAGCAAAACATAATTTTGTTTTTAGTCCCAGACATGTTTCACTGCAGCTGCAGCATTATCCGTGGTCTTTTTGTTATTATGGCTGTTAAAAATAAGGAATATTCTTTACTATTTAAATACAAACAAATATTAGTTTCTAAATCGTAATTAGAGGTTTTTCAAGAGCACATAAAATTGTGTAGTCATACCTTCCTACTACATGGTGTGGTTTTCACCCTGTATTACATTTTTACAGTGAATGTTTTTCTTTACAGTTTTGTCACCTGCAACTATACACAATTTAATGTAGGAAAAGTTTACGCAAAAGTTACGATTTCTAAACTGTTATGACTAGGCTTCCCCCCATGAACCATGGACCTTGCCGTTGGTGGGGAGGATTGCGTGCCTCAGCGATACAGATGGCCGTACCGTAGGTGCAACCACAACGGAGGGGTATCTGTTTAGAGGCCAGACTAACGTGTGGTTCCTGAAGAGGGGCAGCAGCCTCTTCAGTAGCTGCAGGGGCAACAGTCAGGATGATTGACTGATCTGGCCTTGTAACAATAACCAAAACGGCCTTGCTGTGCTGGTACTGCGAACGGCTGAAAGCAAGGGGAAACTACAGCCGTAATTTTTCCCGAGGGCATGCAGCTTTACTGTATGGTTAAATGATGATGGCGTCCTCTTGGGTAAAATATTCCGGAGGTAAAATAGTCCCCCATTCGGATCTCCGGGCGGGGGCTACTCAAGAGGACGTTGTTATCAGGAGAAAGAAAACTGGCGTTCTACGGATCGGAGAGTGGAATGTCAGATCCATTAATCGAGCAGGTAGGTTAGAAAATTTAAAAAGGGAAATAGATAGGTTAAAGTTAGATATAGTGGGAATTAATGAAGTTCGGTGGCAGGAGGAACAAGACTTTTGGTCAGGTGAATACAGGATTATAAATACAAAATCAAATAGGGGTAATCCAGGAGTAGGTTTAATAATGAATAAAAAAATAGGCGTGCGGGTAAGCTACTACAAACAGCATAGTGAGCGCATTATTGTGGCCAAGATAGATACGAAACCCACGCCTACTACAGTACTACAAGTTGATATGCCAACTAGCTCTGCAGATGATGAAGAAATTGATGAAATGTATGATGAGATAAAGAAATTATTCAGACAGTGAAGGGAGACGAAAATTTAATAGTCATGGGCGACTGGAATTCGAGTGTAGGAAAAGGGAGAGAACGAAACATAGCAGGTGAATATGGATTGGGGGTAAGAAATGAAAGAGGAAGCCGTCTGGTAAAATTTTGCACAGAGCATAACTTAATCATATCTAACACTTGGTTCAAGAATCATAGAAGGAGGTTGTATACGTGGAAGAATCCCGGAGATACTAAAAGGTATCAGATAGATTATATAATGGTAAGACAGAGATTTAGGAACCAGGTTTTAAATTGTAAGACATTTCCAGGGGCAGATGTGGACTCTGATCACAACCTATTGGTTATGAACTGCAGATTAAAATTGAAGAAACTGCAAAAAGGTGGGAATTTAAGGAGATGGGACCTGGATAAACTGACTAAACCAGAAGTTGTACAGAGTTTCAGGAGAGCATAAGGGAACAATTGACAGCAGTGGGGGAAAGAAGTACAGCAGAAGAAGAATGGGTAGCTCTGAGGGATGAAGTAGTGAAGGCAGCAGAGGATCAAGTAGGTAAAAAGACGAGGGATAGTAGAAATCCTTAGGTAACAGAAGAAATATTGAATTTAATTGATGAAAGGAGAAAATATAAAAATGCAGTAAATGAAGCAGGCAAAAAGCAATACGAAAGTCTCAAAAACGAGACCGACAGGAAGTGCAAAATAGCCAAGCAGGGATGGATAGGGGACAAATGTAAGGATGTAGAAGCTTATCTCACTAGGGGTAAGATAGATACTGCCTACAGGAAAATTAAAGAGACCTTTGGAGATAAGAGAACCACTTGTATGAATATCAAGAGCTCAGATGGAGACCCAGTTCTAAGCAAAGAAGGGAAAGCAGAAAGATGGAAGGAGTATATAGAGAGTCTATACAAGGGCGATGTACTTGAGGACAATATTATAGAAATGGAAGAGAATGTAGATGAAGATGAAATGGGAGATACGATACTGCGTGAAGAGTTTGACAGAGCACTGAAAGACCTGAGCCTTAACAAGGCCCCGGAGTAGACAACATTCCATTGGAACTACTGACGGCCTTGGGAGAGCCAGTCCTGACAAAACTCTACCATCTGGTGAGGAAAATGTATGAGACAGGCGAAATACCCTCAGACTTCAAGAAGAATATAATAATTCCAATCCCAATGAAAGCCGGTGTTGACAGATGTGAAAATTACATAACTATCAGTTTAATAAGTCACAGCTGCAAAATACTAACACGAATTCTTTACGGACGAATGGAAAAACTGGTAGAAGCCGACATCGGGGAAGATCAGTTTGGATTCCGTAGAAATATTGGAACACGTGAGGCAGTACTGACCTTACGACTTATCTTAGTAGAAAGATTAAGGAAAGGCAAACCTACGTTTCTAGCATTTGTAGACTTAGAGAAAGCATTTGACAATGTTGACTGTAATACTCTCTTTCAAATTCTAAAGGTGGCAGGGGTAAAATACAGGGAGCGAAAGGCAATTTACAATTTGTAGAGAAACCAGATGGCAATTATAAGAGTCGATGGGGAAGGAAAGGGAAGCAGTGGTTGGGAAGGGAGTGAGACAGGGTTGTAGCCTCTCCCCGATGTTATTCAATCTGTATATTGAGCAAGAAGTAAAGGAAACAAAAGAAAAATTCGGAGTAGGTATTAAAATCCATGGAGAAGAAATAAAAACTTCGAGGTTCGCCGATGACATAGTAATTCTGTCAGAGACAGCAAAGGACTTGGAAGAGCAGTTGAATGGAATGGACAGTGTCTTGAAAGGAGGCTATAAGATGAACATCAACAAAAGCGAAACGAGGATAATGGAATGTACTCGAATTGAATCCGATGATGATGCGGGAATTAGATTAGGAAATGAGACGCTTAAAGCAGTAAATGAGTTTTGCTATTTGGGGAGCAAAATAACTGATGATGGTCGAAGTAGAGAGGATATAAAATGTAGACTGGCAATGGTAAGGAAAGCGTTTCTGAAGAAGAGAAATTTGTTAACATCGAGCATTGATTTAAGTGTCAGAAAGTCGTTTCTGAAAGTATTTGTATGGAAGTGAAACATGGATGATAAATAGTTTAGGCAAGAAGAGAATAGAAGCTTTCTAAATGTGGTGCTACAGAAGAATGCTGAAGATTAGATGGGTTGATCACATAACTAATGAGGAGGTATTGAATAGAATTGGGGAGAAGAGGAGCTTGTGGCACAAGTTGACTAGAAGAAGGGATCGGTTGGTAGGACATGTTCTGAGGCATCAAGGAATCACCAGTTTAGAGTTGGACGGCAGCGTGGAGGGTAAAAATCGTACTGGGAGACGAAAAGATGAATACACTAAACAGATTCAGAAGGATGTAGGTTGCAGTAGGTACTGGGAGATGAAGAAGCTTGCTCAGGATAGAGTAGCATGGAGAGCTGCATCAAACCAGTCTCTGGACTGAAGACCACAACAACAATATAGACAGTGCAATGTGCTACTCATATTGGCTTTATTGACATAATGTGAAACCCATACCCGTCTCCGACGCTCATCAACGCCCAAGCAGTGAGTTTCCGGTTACTGCTTCATTCTTGAAAATCGATTAGTGTGCCTGCCTGCATAACATGCTAAGCGTTGGTAGTGGTTTTTTTATTTTTTATTTTTTTATGGGGTGTTGGACCCTGTATTTGGAATTCACAAGCAGAGGGAGACATTTCCATCTGCCATGTGTCATAAACGGTCTTCAAATACTCTGGCTATAATGTTGGTCACATATAATGCATTTTCTGTGGCTCAGTAACCTAGATGACAGTTAAATTGAGCAATTTTGTTTCAGTACCAGAAATTAATTCCGTAGCGTTTAAATATTCATTGAAGACAGATGTATATTCATTATCAGTCCATGGCGTGTGCATATTCATTTTCGGTTCTCCGCGTTTGTACATATTTTATCTTACAACTGTCCTCACCGTGAAGCAGGGCCGACCACAGTGGCCACATGAGAGCTAGATGCGCGGGCCACGTGCTGGCCGAGGCTTCCTTTAAAACTGAATGGTAGTGACAGAACAGAGGGATGAGATTTAGCAGTGTTTATTATGTAGTCGCATAATCGGCGAGTCTGCCAGTTTACTATGAAAAGACATTACAATACGATGCAGGAAAAATTTAAAGATTTAGTTTACAATGTCAGAGCTTACAAAGATCTACAGGCGGAATCCACTGTTCGATACAGGAAGAAGCTCTTTGTGATAATTTTGCAGGCGTGCACCATGTAAAGGAATAGATGGTACGAATAGTAATATTCCCGAACTCCACTGTCAGTTCCAGCAGCTTTTGATTGATCTGAAAGCATAATATCGAGAGTTTATGCATTAGAGCAAACTCCGTTGTTTAAATCAAGGGGGATGCGTGGAACGATTTTTCGATTTAAAACCTTGTTAAGACGTGTATATTTCTATTGTCTATTGTCAAACCACAATTTATGAAAGATGTTTATATTTTATAAGTAGGATTACGTAGGGATAATGAATATCTCTCATTTTGGAAATAATTGTGGTAGCAGGGAATGCCTGCACCAAAGTATTGTTGGCAGGAGAGACCGCACATTGATATAATTTTAAAAAGGGCGGGAGGGACAGCGTATGGATACATTTTAAGAAAAGAGCGGGAAAGACCGCGCATTGATACATTTTGTAATTGTAGCGGGGATTGTCTGCACCAGAAAGCATTGTTGGCGGGAGAGACCGCACTTTACCGTTCGTAGGAAGTCAGTGGTAAGCGAGATGTGAAACGAGTCGGTAGCAGCACTTCCCATATTCTCTGTTCCTGTAAACTACCGTATGAACTGCAATATTTCTGATTTTCTGGTTGTTGTCATTTCGCGAAACAGGTATGGGACGTCCCATATTCTCTGTTCCATTCACAAATGGTGCATGGGAAGAACGACAGCCTGTAAACTACCGTATGAGCTGCAATATCTCTGATTTTCTGGTTGTTGTCATTTTGCGAAAGAGGTGTGGGAGGTGGAAGGTCTGAAGCGAGAGATTGAGAGGAGCAGTGTGCCTGCCAGCCACCAGCTAGGATTTACGAGAGATTATAAACGGATTTACAGAGACATCAGCTAACTATTATCATAAGAGGAACTAATATTATTGATTTTTAAGACTACTGAAGGTGTGTTTGCGCAATGCTAGTTGTAAGATTATTGTAAGAAATAAGTCCCATTTGAACGTTTGTAAAATCATTTCATTACCAACAGTAAATATTTGAAGAATCGTTATCAGAATATAATTAATTTTTGCCAGCAATATTGCGTTACTGATTATAATCCATGCCAAAAACCATCAACGTAAAACTTTGCAAAATTTTATTGTTATCAAGAAAAAGTTTAACTATGAATTACGTAACTTCAGTCAAATTAATTATAGAATAACGTCAGCTTTGCTATCAAAGAATAACGTCAGCTTTGGTAATAAATACAGCCACTTATTATGACAGCCCACCAGCAGCTAATGAGTATAGTAAAACAGAGTAAGTATATTCATGTCGCAGTTCGATGTAGCAGTCAGATGGCGATCCAGTAACAGTGAAAAAGGTAAGGAACAGTTTTGGGTTATTGTAGGTAACGACTGAGGGCCACGACGACGACACATTCTATGTTTCGTCGAAATAATCAGAAAATCACTTTTAATAAGCAGCATTTAAATTTGTATGCGATGATCGCAGTTTTTATTATTGAGAAAGAGAATTAATTTCAAAGGGAAGATTTCATTTGTTATTATTAAGCAAGAGATAGAAATCCTAAGGGAAGGTTTCATAGGTTATTGTAGAAGGGAAAGTTGCGTAACAAAAGAGATATAGAGGAGACGGGAATGTTTCAACCTACTACTGCTGAATTTATGAATGAAAAAGGATTGCAGAAACGAAAATTAGAACATCCCGAACAGACAGCAGACCTCTCATTTTTAACGGACTTGGCTGCACACTGTCTACAGTAAGCAACTTATTTCTGAGTTGGTGGGGAAGCATTTAAAAAGAAAACTGCGTTGTAGAAGGGACAAAATCTGACAGAGTCCAATTCCCTAAGCTCAATAGCGTTAAAGAACACGCGAGGTGTGAGAAATTCGCTGCATCCGTGAAAGAATTACGAGGATAGGTTTACGAACGTTTTGAGAGCGCTGCCAACCTTACATAGGTACATTACATTGTGTACTTTATTGTATACACTGATGCTTACCTCTGCAAAACTGTTACATACCAAATAAGCCATGTGTAACTTTGTAAATTGTGTTTTATCTTATGGTTGGAATACCAGTACACCGATTTCAACGTTCTTATGTGTAGATTAAAGGGTACTAATTTAGGCACTTATTGTTATACAGGGTGAGTCACCTAACATTACTGCTGGATATATTTCGTAAACCACATCAAATACTGACGAATCGATTCCACAGACCGAACGTGAGGAGAGGGGCTAGTGTAATTGGTTAATACAAACCATACAAAAATGCACGGAAGTATGTATTTTAACACAAACCTACGATTTTTTAAGTGGAACATCTGAACATATAAACAAATACGTAATCAGTGCCGTTTGTTGCATTGTAAAATGTTAATTACATCCGGAGATATTGTAACCTAAAGTTGACGCTTGAGTACCACTCCTCCGCTGTTCGATCGTGTGTATCGGAGAGCACCGAATTACGTAGGGATCCAAAGGGAACGGTGATGGACCTTAGGTACAGAAGAGACTGGAACAGCACATTACGTCCACATGCTAAAACCTTTTTATTGGTCTTTTTCACTGACGCACATGTACATTACCATGAGGGGTGAGGCACACGTACACACGTGGTTTCCGTTTTCAATTACGGAGTGGAATAGAGTATGTCCCGACATGTCAGGCCAATAGATGTTCAATGTGGTGGCCACCATTTGCTGCACACAATTGCAATCTCTGGCGTAATGAATGTCGTACACGCCGCAGTACATCTGGTGTAATGTCGCTGCAGGCTGCCACAATACGTTGTTTCATATCCTCTGGGGTTGTAGGCACATCACGGTACACATTCACCTTTAACGTACCCCACAGAAAGAAGTCCAGAAGTGTAAGATCAGGAGAACGGGCTGACCAGTTTATGCGTCCTCCACGTCCTATGAAACGCCCGTCGAACATCCTGTCAAGGGTCAGCCTAGTGTTAATTGCGGAATGTGCAGGTGCACCATCATGCTGATACCACATACGTTGGCGCGTTTCCAGTGGGACATTTTCGAACAATGTTGGCAGATCATTCTGTAGAAACGCGATGTATGTTACAGCTGTTTGGGCCCCTGCAATGAAGTGAGGACCAATGAGGTGGTCGCCAATGATTCCGCACCATACATTTACAGTCCACGGTCGCTGTCGCTCTACCTGCCTGAGCCAGCGAGGATCGTCCACGGACCAGTAATGCATGTTCCGTAGATTCACTGCCCCGTGGTTTGTAAAACCCGCTTCATCGGTAAACAGGTAGAACTGCAACGCATTCTCTGTTAATGCCCATTGACAGAATTGCACTCGATGATTAAAGTCATTACCATGTAATTGCTGATGTAGCGACACATGAAACGGGTGAAAGCGGTGACGATGCAGTATGCGCATGACACTACTTTGACTCAGTCCACCGGCTCTCGCAATGTCCCGTGTACTCATGCGTGGGTTCATGGAAACAGCAGCTAACACACCAACTGCACCCGCTTCTCCTGTGACGGGCCTGTTACGGACCCGTTTGCGTGCTACGACCATACCTGTTGCATACAGTTGGCGGTAGATGTTTTGCAATGTGCGGCGCGTTGGATGCTCTCTGTCCGAGTACCGTTCTGCATACACCCTGCAGGGTTCAGCTGCATTTCGTCGACACTCGCCATAAATGAGTATCATCTCCGCATTTTCAGAGTTCGAATACACCATGGTCACAGTTCCTACTACACTACACTATCACAGACGTCTGGTAACACGGTGTACTACAGTTGGTCTGCGTGCGGAGTCGAATGCAGAATAACAATAGCAGCAAGAGCTAGACGCTGACACTGCGACAGCTAGACCAAACCACAACAGTGCACTACAGCCACACTCGTAAACACGGTCGTCATCTTAAACATGACCCTGCAGATGCTGCTCGCCGACCGTGGCCCGTGTTTGTTACAACACGCAACTGAACGTCGGAGGTTTCAAGCGTCAACTTTACGTTACAATATCTCCGGGTGTAATTAACATTTTACAATGCAACAAACGGCACTGATTACGTATTTGTTTATATGTTCAGATGTGCTAATAAAACTAACGTGGTTCCATTTAAAAAAACGTAGGTTTGTGTTAAAAAACATACTTCCGTGCATTTTTGTATGGTTTGTATTAAACAATTACACTAGCCCCTCTCCTCACGTTCGGTCTGTGGAATCGGTTCGTCAGTATTTGATGTGGTTTACGAAATATATCCAACGGTAACGTTAGGTGACTCACCCTGTATATTATGTTACTGAAGAGACAGATGTTCACTTATTTTAATTACCTTTATACATTGATGCCATCATGCGGTGATAATTTTCGCCTGACTTCTTACACCACATGGATATTTGTTAGATAAGAAACTGGGTAATCAAACAAGTATAATAAAATGTTGTTTGTCATTTAAAACTACACTGTTTTAATAAATTGTATCAGTACTCTTGTATTTAAAAATACTTCGATGTGCACAGTGAGTCACTTTGCACTCAGATGACATCAAATAATGTAGAATAGATACTTTGTGTCCATATGTGACAAATTCAGTTCCCTTCTACCTGAGAGTGTGTTTAGATATTTTGATGAGTTCTACCTCTGTTTCTTAAGATGCGCATTTCATGTATTTTATCAGTGTCTTTCACTGAAAGGTTGTTTCGCCGTTTGTACGAATTTGGTTGTACGTAATTGTACCGACGTATTTGTATTGCTACTCTTTCATGTATTTCTCATGTAGAGCCTTAGAGAATGGCGTAAGGCCGAAACGCGCAAGGCAGTATAATATTAATAAATACAGTGGTCAAGACTAAAATCAGTTCTTGAGTGCATGAACGATGGCCGCAACATCTCATAAAGTATTTATGCATTTTTCTACTGGATCTTACATCTGTTTTCGAGCTGTTTTCGAAACCATTTGTCGTTTCATTCGAAAGCACCCCTCTGTATGAGCAGATGTAACTGATTTTTCTGCAACGCAATTCCGTTTTTAAAGACAAATCCTTTCACGTGAAATCTGTCCAGGACGTCTACATTGTTTTAGTCACGTAGAGTCTCCATAATTAGGTTGCAAAAAGTGCGCCAATATTTCGATCAACATTGTGAAAGACCGTTTTCCGTGTGCGAAAATCTGTGAAATTGTCTGCGTCTGCCCGTACGCCGACAAGTTGTACCAGATGAAAGTTATGTCTTCAGCATGAGAAAAATAATTAAATAATACTGAAAATGTTTCGTTTGTGATGTATGTTGTTGAGAAATACGAAATATGGAACCATGTTGCATACAGTGTGACTGCATTGCCATCTAAAAATGGTGCATTGGCAATTTCTCCTTCTCCCCCCCGAGTGAAACAGCTTGGCATGGCGGTGCGAGAAGTGTGCAGCAAGGCTGAGTGCTATGGTATGCAAGCCAAGATACGGCCCTCGAGCCGAGTTCTTGGCCGCCCCTGCTGCAACGCCTTCCATTTTTTAAAGCAACGTCCAAAACTTGCTTCCCCTCCCAACTGCAAGATCTGCAACGAGGCACACACCACTTACTCTGGAAGGCCAAACCCTCTCCTGTAAAACCAGAATTAATCATGCTCATCTGCCCGCATCTCGTGGTCGTGCGGTAGCGTTCTCGCTTCCCACTCCCGGGTTCCCGGGTTCGATTCCCGGCGGGGTCAGGGATTTTCTCTGCCTCGTGATGGCTGGGTGTTGTGTGCTGTCCTTAGGTTAGTTAGGTTTAATTAGTTCTAAGTTCTAGGCGACTGATGACCTCAGCAGTTGAGTCGCATAGTGCTCAGAGCCATTTGAACCATGCTCATCTGAATTAGTGACATGCCTATCCATCCACTCCTGAACATTCCCACTGTCATCCTCCAGTATCCAACCAACAACTACATATCCTGAAACAAATTTACCTTACAGCCCGGTCTGTATTTCACCTCAATACGCAATCCACTTGCTCTCAAAACAAAGTACATCTCGTATTCAGCCATCTCGACATCCTTGTTTCTTCACCACTCCACACCCACGTTCCACTCCCTAGCTTCTCATCACGAAAAGACAGCAATATCGCATCTTGTACCACAACATCTACTCCCTTACAGTCAACAAACCACGTTCAGTGCATACCATGCCCTAACACAACTCCCAAATCTTCATCTTTAATGAAACATTCCTCCAGTCCTACCACACTAACCGAACATCTCCCCATATAATCCACCACACACATAACCCTCTTCCTCTGGCTATCACAGACAACCTTTACATGATACTCGAAATGAACACTTTATTCTTACCCTATTCTTCAAAACCCTAACAGTTACCTGTGCCACCATCGACATCCGACCTAATCACCCCATCCCCTGTGACTTCCTCGCCCTTAAGGCTGTACCTTTCCCACCTATATTTTTGCTGCTGACCAACACTAATAGTAGATCCCACACGGAACTACAGCAGTGGCGTCAGTTTACATTGTCCTAATCCTACAATACACCTGTCCTGAAAGTAACACCATATCTGATGTCGTCTTAGCATCTGCAGACTTCCTTGGAGACCTCACTGCGGGCCGACCAGGGTGGCCGAGCGGTTCTAGGCGCTACAGTCTGGAACCGTGCGACCGCTACGGTCTCAGGTTCGAATCCTGCCTCGGGCAGGATGTGTGAGGTGTCCTTAGGTTAGTTAGGTTTAAGTAGTTCTAGGTTCTAGGGGACTGATGACCTTAGAAGTTAAGTCCCATAGTGCTCAGAGCCATTTGAACCATTTTTTGAACCTCACTGCGGAAGTCCTCCATCCAATCTGAAATGCCTACCTACGTGCTCTATACTCACTCGCTATACACGACCTCGTTACCTGTGTGCCTCATCCAAATATCCGTCCAGAAGTAATCTAAGACTATTTGCGTACCAGCTGAAATGCGAACTGGAAATAGGTACACAGATTAGAAACTGCCCACGAACCTTCCAACAGCTTAACGATATCCCACGCCCCATGTCCTACCTGCAGCAGTACTTCCAGCAGAGCTGTACAGAGTAAAACAGAGGTGAGAATGTATCCAACAAATATTTGAAAACGTTGGATGTAAACGCCACTCTGAGAAAAAGAGTTTGGCACAGCAGAAGATATCATGGTGGGCTGCACCACTTAAAAAATTGATGACACTGAAAACCAAAAAAAGAAGTTCCTGCAGACGCTAGGTTTTTATGTAGCACTCGTTGAAGCTACTTGTCTTACATTAACATTGGGGTGTTGTCATCTGCATGAAGAATTTCCTCCTCCTGTTGCGTTCTTCAAGGCCTCTTTCACTCTCGAGTAGCAGGCTTGAACATCTCATCCTCACTAAGACGACGACGATTTGGCTGTAACGATCTCTGTCCGGGCATCTTTGTGTTGGAAAACTTCACTGAAATAAACGTAGGGTGGAACGATCGTTGCTGCATGCTAATACACAACATGAAATGGACACATGCGAACTCCGAATCTGTGTACACTTCTACAGCACCCATAGAATTGAAACCAAGTTCATGATGAGCTCTAGTAAACAGTTATGAGCTTACCAATCCATAAAGGTCAGCGAAACTGAGGCGTGACCATCTAACGCTTGATTGACTGGATCCGTCAGAGCGTGCTATCAAGGTGCTATCTCCGATTTCCTCGATCCCGACTATCGCCAAGGAATATAAGCAGGTGCGCGTGCCAGAATTTTGATGAATGTGAGTAGGAAGTGAACATGACCAATCGGTGATGGCAGAGTGCGACTACAGTAACCATGTTCTCGTTATTAACATTTCCCCTAGATTTCATTCATGTCCTTTTTCCAGAAGGATTTCTTATTCTTCAGTCTGTCAGGTGGTTTCGCTTTTAGCTTTTTCTCTCCACAAACATAATTCAAGCCTACCCAAATCAGTATACATCGTACGAATTAATTCTCTATTTCGCTAGCAGATGGTGTGCTCCGGTTTCCTTCTGCATCTCAAGCCAACTGCTGGCCCCATCACAGCAGATGAGACGCCCCGCGGAGAATTCGTGCTCCCGGCTGCGGGCTTTGGCTGAGTCGCACAATGAGCGGAGGACGGGTGGGCTGGGGTAATCAGAGGCGGCGGGGGCGGAGGTGGGGGCGGCGGCGCGGCGTGGAATGCGGAATGCTCGGCATTTCCCGACAGCCGCAGCCGGGTTGCGCGCGCTCTGCCGGCCACTGACCACCACCACGTTCCAGCTGAGGGGCCACTGTGCATTACGCAGACCGTCCAGCCGCTCCTAGCCGGCAATGCGCTCTTTATTGTTCCCAGCGCAACTAGTAAGTACTGCCGTCCTCGTTAGAAGTAGTCTGCAACACAACTCACAAACCAAATTCCACTGACCGAAGTAAATCGCAACACCAGAAAGTAATTAATGAAGAGTAATAAAATTTGAGGAATACATTTCTCTAGGGAACCTACACTACTGGACATTAAAATTGCTACACCAAGAAGAAATGCAGATGATGAACGGGTATTCACTGGACAAATGTACTATACTAGAACTGACATGTGATTACATTTTCACGCAATTTGGGTGTATAGGTCCTGAGAAATCAGCACCCAGAACAACCACCTCCGGCCGTAATAACGGCCTTGATACGCCTGGGAATTGAGTCAAACAGAGCTTGGATGGCATGTACAGGTACAGCTGCCCATGTAGCTTCTACACGATACCACAGTTCATCAAGAGTAGTGACTGGCGTATTGTGACGAGCCAGTTGCTAGGCCGCCATTGACCAGACGTTTTCAATTGGTGAGAGATCTGGAGAATGTGCTGGCCAGGGCAGCAGTCGAACATTTTCGATATCCAGAAAGACCCGTACAGGAGCTGCAACATGCGGTCGTGCATTATCCTGCTGAAATGTAGGGTTTCGCAGGGATCCAATGAAGGGTAGATCCACGGGTCGTAACACATCTGAAATGTAATGTCCACTGTTCAAAGTGCCTTCAATGCGATCAAGAGGTGACCGAGACCTGTAACCAATGGCACCCCATACCATCACGCCGGGTGATACGCCAGTATGGCGATGACGAATACACGCTTTCAAGTTCGTCTACCGCGATGTCGCGAAAAAGGGATGCGACCATCATGATGCTGTAAACAGAACCTGGATTCTTCCGAAAAAATTACGTTTTGCCGTTCGTGCACCCAGGTTCGTTGTTGAGTACACCATCGCAGGCGCTCCTGTCTGTGATGCAGCGTCAAGGGTAACCGCAGACGTGGTCTTCGAGCTGATAGTCCATGCTGCTGCAAACGTTGTCGAACTGTTCGTGCACGTGGTTGTCTTGCAAACGTCCCCATCTGTTGACTCAGGGGTCGAGGCGTGGCTGCACGATCCGTTACAGCCATGCGGATAAGATGCCTGTCAGCTCGACTACTAGTGATACGAGGCCGTTGGGATCCAGCACGGCGTTCCGTATTACCCTCCTGAACGCACCGATTCCATATTCTGCTAACACTCATTGGATCTCGACCAACGCGAGCAGCAATGTCGCGATACGATAAACCGCAATCGCGATAGGCTACAATCCGATCTTTATCAAAGTCGGAAACGTGATGGTACGCATTTCTCCTCCTTACACGAGGCATCACAACAACGTTTCTCCAGGCAACGCCGGTCAACTGCTGTTTGTGTATGAGAAATCGGCTGGAAACTTTCCTCATTACAGTACGTTGTAGGTGTCGCCACCGGCGCCAACCTTATGTGAGTGCTCTGAAAGGCTAATCATTTGCATGTCACAGCATCTTCTTCCTGTCGGTTAAATTTCGCGTCTGTAGCACGTCGTCTCCGTGATGTAGCAATTTTAATGGCCAGTTGTGTATTTAAGTGATTAATGTAAATGCGAGACAAGACACTGCAATTGTGAAACGCTGGTACATTAATAACCAGAGGAACTGCCACAATACAAACGTGCATTCATTATGTTCTACAGGTGCCAGACGTCAGTTGGTGGGATGGAGTTCCATGGTTGTGCTTATTCAGTGAATTGATGGACCGTTAATGCTGTTTGCGGACGACGGGGCAGTTTTCGTCCGATGATGCCCCATATGTGCTCGATTGGTGATACATTTGTGTTCGAGCAGGACAACGCAATACGTCGACACTCTGTAGAGCATGTTAGGTTCGAGCAGCAGTATGTGGCCGAGCGTCATCCTATTGGAAAACACCCTCAAATGGTTCAAATGGCTCTGAGCACTATGGCACTCAACGTCTCAGGTCATAAGTCCCCTAGATCTTAGAACTACTTATACCTAACTAACCTAAGGACATCACACACACCCATGCCCGAGGCAGGATTCGAACCTGCGACCGTAGCAGTCCCGCGGTTCCGGACTGCAGCGCCAGAACCGCTAGACCACCGCGGCCGGCGGAAAACACCCTCTGGAATGCTTTTCATGAACGGTGGAACAAAATATGGATTCACAAGTGGGCGTACAGATTTGCAGTCAGGGTGCGCAGAATCACCACGAAAGTGCTCCTGCTGTCATACGAAATCGCTCCCCAGACCACAACTCAAAATGCAGGTGAGCCGCGCACGGCTCGTGTTCCTGCCACTTACTGTTTGTCATCTTCTATTGCGGTACTGCCGCCTCGTTTTCTTATTCCATTTACTGGCGTCACTAACTTCCTGCCTTACTTGCCCGTGGTGCGGCTGGTTCCGACGGAGGTTCGAGCCCTCCCTCGGGCATGGGTGTGTGTGTTTGTCCTTAGGATGATATAGGTTAAGTAGTGTGTAAGCTCAGGGACTGATGACTTTAGCAGTTAAGTCCCACAAGAGTTCACACACATTTTTTTTACTTGCCCGTGAGCGGCAGCAGCAGCGCGTATCGATAAGTGCACTGTCGTACCATCTCTGGAGCAACCGATATTATTTCCGGGTCGTCGTGTGTCTGGCAGTCAGTTGGAGACGGACCAGCAATGCAGTCGGGACGCAGCAGCAGTGAAGTCGGGGATGGAGCGCCGGTGAGGCGCCGACAGCCAGTGCTCGCCGACCGCTGGCGACACGCATGAACTGTCCGACGGAGGGAAATTAGAGCGGGACTACCGTTGGTTGGTCTTTCGGTTGGTCGTCTCATCGGCCAAAGTATATTTGCTCCTTCACCGTTTCCGGGCCTGGACAGTCGGTCGGTTGACGTGGGGCAGCGAGGAAGTCAGGGCTGCAATCCCAGACCGACCCTTGCAAACTTCTGAGCGCCGTTCCTTGTGTGCTACATAGTAATTTCCCTGTTTGGGTTTTAGTTCTTTGGTTGATGTGCGGCCTTCAGCCGAGTTTTAATATCTCTTAAATTAATGTTCTTGTCTTGCCCCTCGGCATCAAATGTTTGAAGATAGGGCCTTCTGCCTTTTGATTGTAACTCTCCTTATTGCTTAATATGAGGCCTCCAGCCAAGTTCCATTAAAATTAAATTGATAAGGCCTTCAGTCTATTTAGATTTAAGATTTAGAAAATATTTTTGGGTGAAACCTCCAGAAGAATCTTGTAATTCAATTTCTTGCTTAGGCCTTGTGTCTTGGATTTTCAGTGTGGCCTACACCCGATCTAAAGTTAATCAAGGGAGGTCGATTAAAGTTTTAAGTGTTTTTCATCCTGTTGTAATACTGTATGTTGATAAATAAAGGCCGTACGAGATTAGCCGAGCGGTCTAAGGCGCTGCAGTAATGGACTGTGCGGCTGGTCCCGGTGGAGGTTCAAGTCTTCCCTCGGGCATGGGTGTGTGTGTTTGTCCTTAGGATAATTTAGGTTAAGTAGTGTGTAAGCTTAGGGACTGATGACCTTAGCAGTTAAGTCCCATAAGATTTCACACACATTTGAACATTTTTGATAAATAAAGTTTGTATGTTGAGTGGAACTGACAGGAACTCATTTTAGCCCCTTTCCACAACGTAATCCGCTCTGTCCTGCTAGCGCAGGCGTTTCAGTAGGTTCACTGTTGGCTAGATGTAGGCTCTCAACTAGCGTCCTTCGAACCAACACACGGCCATGACTGACACCGAGGCAGAACCAGCTTTCATCAGAAAACACAACCGACCTTTGTCCTGCCCTCCAGTGAGCTCTCGCTTGACAGCAGTGAAGACGCAAATAGCGGTGGTCTGTGGTCGGTGGAACGCACGCTACACGCCTGGCTCGGAACTGTCCTTGAAGTGACCAATTTGTAACAGTTCTTTGTGCCACTGTGGTCCAACAGGTGCTCATACTGCCGCTGCAGATGCAGCACGATGCGCCAGAGCCATACGCCTATTATGAGAGCCATCCCTCTCGGTAGTGCCATGTGGCTGTCCAGAACCCGGTATTCTTTCGACCGTACGTTCTCGTGACCGCTACTTCCAGCAGTCCTGTACATACCTGCTAAGTTTATGTGGCTGATACGAAATTTCAGTACAAATCATCATGTAGATGTAGAAAAACGCCTACCAAGTTTCGTTTATGTCGAAGAACTCCTCCTTTGTAATGCGATTTTTTTCTTCGTCATTATGTGTTAGACCAGAAGAGAAATTTGTCGTTGGTAGGGCATATTCTGTGTCATCAAGTGATCGCCAGTTTAGTATTGGAGGGCAGCGTGGAGTATAAAAATTATAGAGGGAGACCAAGAGATGAATACACTAAACAGATTCAGAAGGATGTAGGTTGTAGTAGGTACTGGGAGATGAAGAAGCTTGCACAGGATAGAGTAGCATGGAGAGTTCCATCAAACCAGTCTCTGGACTGAAGACTACAACAGCATCAACAACAAAATATTAGACCAGAACAATTTTATTACACCTACATCTGCACCTATTTAGGTGCATTAGAAAGCACAAGTATTAACAGAAAAATGGGAACGTCAAAAACACGACACATTACCGTCCATAACATACTGTAGAAAGCGCGATGGCATTCAGGACAACTTCCACACGTATTGGAAAGGAGAAATAGAGATCTTATACGGTTTTCAAAGGAATTTTATACCATTCTTCCGCGCGACCCCTCCCGCCGGAGGTTCGAGTCCTCCCTCGGGCATGGGTGTGTATGTTGTTCTTAGCATAAGTTAGTTTAAATAGTGTGTAAGTCTAGGGACCGATGACCGCAGCAGTTTGATCCCTTAGGAATTCACACACATTTTATGCCATTCTTCTAGCAAAATGGCAACGGCCTTGCCGCAGTGGATACACTGGTTCCAGTCAGATCACCGAAGTTAAGCGCTGTCGGGCGTGGCCAGCACTTGGATGGGTGACCCTCCGGGCCGCCATGCGCTGTTGCCATTTTTCGGGGTGCACTCAGCATCGTGATGCCAATTGAGGAGCTACTCCGACCGAATAGTAGCGGCTCCGGTCAAAGAAAACCGTCATAACGACCGGGAGAGCGGTGTGCTGACCACACGTCCCTCCTATCCGCATCCTCATGTGAGGATGACACGGCGGTCGGTTGGTCCCGATGAGCCACTTGTGGTCTGAAGACGGAGTGTTGCACCAAAATAATGGCGAGTGTTGGTAATTGTGATGGAGGTGAATAACGATCACGCATCCTTCTCTCCAAAGTAGTCCACGAAGGCTAATATTGAGAACTCGTGACTGTGGTTGCCAACAATGGTGCGACAATTTATCACCGTGCTCACAAACCCAGCCCTAGGGAATGCGAGCTGTCTAAAGAGGGGCTCTGTCGCCTTGGAACAAAGCATCACCATTGGAGAACAAACATCGTACCATGGGATGGAGCTCATCATCCCAAACTTTCGCATAATGCTTGGCGGTACTCCGAGCGTGCTGAGTAACCATGGGCGGCAAGGAATATCGTGATATGGCTTCCCAAATCACCACCGAAACCTCGCCAAGTTTCTTTCTTGGGACGTAAGCTCAGTCAGAAATTGAAAACAGTGTAAAGCAAGACTTCTTCCGTAGTTCCATAGTCCAGATTTGAAGGTTATGGCATCACCTTATCCTGTTACAGACATTTTCATTACTGATATGTGGTTTTGTAATTCCAGCCCCCTGCAACAGGAACTCCCTTCGTGTAGTTTTGGTCCTGGCAGGGTTCACGAGTGGGGTGTTCAGTTCTCTAGCGGCTTTTGCAGGAGCTGTGGTCTTAAATTTCTTCACAGTCCTCTTCAGTGACTTCCTGTCATAATCACTCAACATACACTTTCGTCGCGTTGTGACTTAGCGGATGATGTTTTTCCGTTTTCCCTACATGCCGTACAAATCTTGGATACAGTGCCTCTCGAAACGCTCCCTTGATTACGGAAGCCCAACAACAGGAGCACCAATAATTTGCTTACATTCGAATTCGCTTAGCTCCGACATAATACACTTAGTTACACAGGAAACTTTTCTGACCATGACGGACATTTCCAACGGATTGAGGGCGTTACACAGGAGTCGTTCGTGGTTAAATATAACAGCGCAACTTGCAGATTTGGCTAGCATTTGTATTTATACTCAAACATGTATTTTTCGTGGTGTTTCTGTATTTTTATCCAATCCCTGAAGTTACAGTTCTCGTCCCACGCTGATACCATAATGTAGCAAGAGCTCTGCATTGCCAGGAGAGGGTACATGGACTGATTTTTCTTGCAGGCAGATTTCTGCTGCGGTACGGATAACAAGTAAATCACAGTGTGTACGATATCTGATAACGTACTTTTACGTTGAACAAAGCGGGGCGCTAGTAGTCTTGTGAGTGAACCTTTCGACCTGCTCACAGATACGCTGTGAAATTCTAGCGGTATATGGACCAAATTCAGTGTCGAGTCCAGTCATAGCGAAATGTTGCCAACATTTTGACCAACGATGCACAGACAGATCGGAAAGAAAACCCATCGACCACAGACTACAATGTCAAAGAAATTTTTTTTTGTAACCTGAATGAACTTCTGGAGTGGGGAGGAAGAGATTTGCCATTGTTAGGTACGTTCACGCAGCTGTTTTTGAATGGCTCCGCAACCATGAAGCGTACTTATGTCATCGAGGAACTGAACGATTGTTTGAGCGTTCCGACTATTGTTTACAGGATATTGGTGATTATGCCGAAAGATGGTATCATGAATCTTTATCACTTTGAAGTGTAGTGCAGCATTCAATAAAAGTCACTTGACCTACCATAGTAAAGTGTAATTTGCGTTTGAAGTCCCCTCGTGCAGTATTTATCTACGTTTCACTCTGAAGTGTTAGGAAGAGGCCCACAGAACCATTTTCATATTATTCCTCGACCATCCCACTCTCGAATAGCACATGGGAAAATTGGACACCTAGACCTTTGCGTGCGAGCTCTGATTTTACTTCCATTATTATGATGGCCCAAACACCATTGTTTTAATAATTGCCATCCCATACGTTAGACCCTTTCCACTGTTTTGTGTTAATACGTCGTGCCCATCTTTGAGCTTTTTTCGTGTACGCCGTCCCTCCGTTACACCCTTTTCCCTATTTTGAGTTAATTTAAAACGAGACAACCATTAGTGAAATTCTTCCGTGTTCTCCGCCAAATTTGGCAAATTTCCCATACCATGCATCAGTACTCCAGAACAGGACGGACAAGTATAATGTTGGCAATGTCTTTCAGGCACTGAAGAGCCAAAGAAACCGGTATACTGTCATATCGTGTAGGGCCCCCGCGAGCACGCAGAAGTGCCGCAACACGACGTGACATGGACTCTACTAATGTCTGGAGTAATGCTGGAGGGAACAGACACTTTGAATCCTGCAGGGCCGTCCATAAATCCATACGAGTACGACGGGGTAACGATTTCCTCCGAACAGCAGGTTGCAAGGCAACCCAGATATTCTCAATAATGTTCATGTCTGGGGAGTTTTGTGGGCAGTGGAAGTGTTTAAACTCAGAAGAGTGTTCCCAAAGCCACCCTGTATCAGTTTCACATTGCACGATGGACATGAATGGATGCAGATGATATGATTTCTTACAGAGTGTTTCAAAAATGACCGGTATATTTGAAACGGCAATAAAAACTAAACGAGCAGCGATAGAAATACACCGTTTGTTGCAATATGCTTAGGACAACAGTACATTTTCAGGCAGACAAACTTTCGAAATTACAGTAGTTACAATTTTCAACAACAGATGGCGCTGCGGTCTGGGAAACTCTATAGTATGATATTTTCCACATATCCACCATGCGTAGCAATAATATGGCGTAGTCTCTGCATGAAATTACCCGAAACCTTTGACAACGTGTCTTGCGGAATGGCTTCACATGCAGATGAGATGTACTGCGTCAGCTGTTCAATTGTTTCTGGATTCTGGCGGTACACCTGGTCTTTCAAGTGTCCCCACAGAAAGAAGTCACAGGGGTTGATGTCTGGCGAATAGGGAGGCCAATCCACGCCGCCTCCTGTATGTTTCGGATAGCCCAAAGCAATTACACGATCATCGAAATATTCATTCAGGAAATTAAAGACGTCGGCCGTGCGATGTGGCCGGGCACCATCTTGCATAAACCACGAGGTGTTCGCAGTGTCGTCTAAGGCAGTTTGTACCGCCACAAATTCACGAAGAATGTCCAGATAGCGTGATGCAGTAATCGTTTCGGATCTGAAAAATGGGCTAATGATTCCTTTGGAAGAAATGGCGGCCCAGACCAGTACTTTTTGAGGATGCAGGGACGATGGGACTGCAACATGGGGCTTTTCGGTTCCCCATACGCGCCAGTTCTGTTTATTGACGAAGCCGTCCAGGTAAAAATAAGCTTCGTCAGTAAACCAAATGCTGCCCACATGCATATCGCCGTCATCAATCCTGTGCACTATATCGTTAGCGAATGTCTCTCGTGCAGCAATGGTAGCGGCGCTGAGGGGTTGCTGCGTTTGAATTTTGTATGGATAGAGGTGTAAACTCTGGCGCATGAGACGATACGTGGACGTTGGCGTCATTTGGACCGCAGCTGCAACACGGCGAACGGAAACCCGAGGCCGCTGTTGGATCACCTGCTGCACTAGCTGCGCGTTGCCCTCTGTGGTTGCCGTACGCGGTCGCCCTACCTTTCCAGCACGTTCATCCGTCATGTTCCCAGTCC
Organism: Schistocerca serialis cubense; assembly: GCF_023864345.2. Classification (NCBI taxonomy): domain Eukaryota; kingdom Metazoa; phylum Arthropoda; class Insecta; order Orthoptera; family Acrididae; genus Schistocerca; species Schistocerca serialis. Next base: position 1,229,162,225 of record NC_064638.1, on the reverse strand, counting down.
GTTGAAATTTTTCAAACAGATCCTTTATTGTATCGCTTTTCGGTCCTTTGGTTACATTAAACCTCCGTTGAAAACTTCGTCTTGTTGCAACAACACTGTGTTCTAGGCGGTGGAATTCCAACACCAGAAAAATCCTCTGTTCTAAGGAATAAACCATGTTGTCTACAGCACACTTGCACGTTGTGAACAGCACACGCTTACGGCAGAAAGACGACGTACAGAATGGCGCACCCACAGACTGCGTTGTCTTCTATATCTTTCACATCACTTGCAGCGCCATCAGTTGTTGAAAATTGTAACTACTGTAATTTCGAATGTTTGTTTGCCTGAAAATGTACTGTTGTCCCAAGCATATTGCAACAAACGGTGTATTTCTATCGCTGCTCGTTTAGTTTTTATTGCCGTTTCAAATATACCGGTCATTTTTGAAACACCCTGTACGTACGTGTCACCTGTCAGAGTCGTATCTAGACGTATCAGGAGTCCCATATCACTCCAATTGCACACGCCCCACAGCATTAGAGAGCCTCCACCCGCTTGAACAGTCCCCTGCTGACATGCGGCATCCACGCATTCATGAGGTTGTGTCTATACCCGTGCACGTCTATCCGCTCGATACAATTCGAAACGAGTCTCGTCCGACAAGGCATCAAGTCATCAACAGTCCAATGTCGGCGTTGATGGGCCCAGGCGAGGAGTATAGCTTATGTGTCGTGCTGTCATCTAGGGAACACGAGTGGGCTTTCGGCTGCGAAAGCCCATATCGATGATGTTTCGTTGAATGCTTCGCACGCTGACGTTGATGGCCGAGCACTGAAAGCTGCAGCAATCTGAAGAAGGGTTGCACTTCTGTCACGTTGAACGATTCTCTTCAATCGTCGTTGGTCCCGTTCTTGCGGGATCTTTTTCCGGTCGAAGCGATGTCAAAGATTTAATATTTTACCGGATTCCTGATACTCACGGTACACTCGTGGAATGATCGTATGAGAAAAACTCCCACTTCATCGCTATATGCTGTGTCCCATCGCTCGTGCGCCGACTATAATACCACTTAAATCTTGATAACCTGCCATTGTAGCAGCAGTAACCGATGTAACAACTGCACCAGACACTTGTCTTATATATGCGTTATCGACCGCAGCGCCGTATTCTAGCTTACATATCTCTGTATTTGAATATGCATGCTTATACCAGTTTCTTTAGTGCTTCACTGTAGATGTACAGCAGCTCCCATGAGTTCTGCCTATTAGACCCAGTCTTTGGTTCGTCTCGCCCACAACCTATTCTGTGTGATCGTTCCAATGTAAACTGTCTTTAATTGAAATGCCCATGTGTTCAGTTGAATCTCCAGTCTACTACTGTATAAGTCTAAGTTATTTATCGTATTAACTGAAAAAAATGGCTCTGAGCACTATGGGACTTAACAGCTGTGGTCATCAGTCCCCTAGAACTTAGAACTACTTAAACCTAACTAACCTAAGGACATCACACACATCCATGCCCGAGGCAGGATTCGAACCTGCGACCGTAGCAGTCGCGCGGTTCCGGACTGCGCGCCTAGAACCGCGAGACCACCGCGGCCGGCGTATTAACTGAATGTAAAGATTTTTTTAATATTCTTGTGGAGGATAACACAATTTCTAGCGTATAGGGTTAACTGTTAATTTTGCATCCATACAGACGTCTTATCCAAGTCAGCTTGCCATTCGTTTTGATCTGATGACGACTTTACTAGACGGTAAATGACAGAAAAAAATCTAGGAGGGCTACTCAGATTGTCTCCTAAATCGTTCATACCTGTACAGATTAAGAACAGGAGACGGCCTGTTAATACTTCGTTATAAACATGTAGATATCACTTCGGTTTCACTAGGTGACTTCTCCACAATTACCATGTACCGTGGCCTTTCTGAGAAGAAATCATGAATCTAGAACCACAACCGAGACGATACTCGAACGCTCGCACACAATTTGACCGCAAGCCGCTTATGAAGAGCACTGTCAAAACCGTCTGGAAATATAGACACGTGGAATCAGCTTGAAATCCCTTTCGATTGCACTCCTTACATTTTGCGAGTAAAGAGCCCGTTGTGTTTCACAAGAATGATATTACATACAACATGTACCAACAACTTGGCCCAAGTTATGTACTGCTGTCAGTATTTGTATTTCATCAATGTTGTTTATGACCTAGTCATCAGAATGCACCGGAGTACTGAAGAATTTTCATGTTTTCACGGTGTACTGGCTGTTCAGTAAAATATCGTGAATGGAACAGTATTTAGTTACTCTCCGCTTGTATGACAGGATATTCAGTAAGGTACCTCTAATTCTGACATTTGCCTTAAAACCGAGGGAAGCCTCCCGAAACCCTTCGTCGGAAGCGGGGGATTAGAGACACCTCCAATTTCTTTTTTTTTTTTTTTTTTTTTTCTGAGGCAATATAACTCAAGCAAAAATTTTCGATTATGTTTGTATGTGTAACTTACTGAAGCTGATTCCTTGCTTAGAATGTCCAGTGCACCTATTGTTCGTGCATCCCTTGAAGATACTCGGTACGTAGCTGAGGGGTTAATTGATTCAGTAGAAATCGAGTCAGCTCGACTGTCATCGTCAGCTTTTCCCCACTGCCATCCTGACAAACTCACAAACTCAGCATAGCGACATGACTATTTTGTACAATGCACTGTACACTGCGCTGCTTGGCAGTAGCGCAATCAAGCAAATACCAGTCTAAAGTCGTATATTTCTTTACGATTTTTGTCGATTATAGTACTTTCACCAAGCTCCGCACCGAGTGTCTAACTGCACTACGCAACCACAAGCCGATGGTTCCCAAGGATTGCTGCTAATTCCAAGAAGGCTGGATTCTCGCATTCGGTTTTCAGTTACATTACTATAAAAAGCTTAATATCAAATACAATGTTGAGGAAGAAAACCATGGCAATAATTCTACATCGCACGTAAAGAGACTATGAATCCTAATGCATAAGATGTAGCACTGCGAAGTGTGAAAACATTAAATTCAATATTGTTAATAGCCCGTAACGAGGAAGGACTACATCAAATTCAATAATGTTAATAGCCCGTAACGAGGAAGGACTACATCAAACTTAACATTTTTAATGATCTCTAAGAACGACGATGAATCTATATCCCAAGTAAAGAAACTGTGAATGACCATGGCAATAAATCTACATCGCACGTAAAGAGACTATGAATCCTAATGCATAAGATGTAGCACTGCGAAGTATGAAAACATTAAACTCAGTATTGTTAATAGCCCGTAACGAGGAAGGACTACATCAAACTTAACATTTTTAATGATCTCCAAGAACGACGATGAATCTATATCCCAAGTAAAGAAACTGTGAATGACAACATTAAACTCAATATTGTTAATAACGCATAACGAGGAAGGGTAACATCAAACTTAAAATTTTTATGGATCTCTAAGGACCATGTATTTAAATCATAACGCACCAAAATAGTTCAAGGGAAGCTATAAGGGTAATGGATTTATATCACACGCTAGTGAGTTATACGAAGTTAACGTACATGACTGCTCAGTGAAAGATGAAATCACATTCAACATTGTCCAGGCCCCCTAAGGACCATAAGTTTATGAAAACGTATCGTGATATTACAGCACAACGGAATAATTAAAGAGAAGTTTAACATAAGATAAAAAGCTAACATTAAACTCAATATTGTTAATAACGCATAACGAGGAAGGGTAACATCAAACTTAAAATTTTTATGGATCTCTAAGGACCATGTATTTAAATCATAACGCACCAAAATAGTTCAAGGGAAGCTATAAGGGTAATGGATTTATATCACACGCTAGTGAGTTATACGGAAGTTAACGTACATGACTGCTCAGTGAAAGATGAAATCGCATTCAACATTGTTCAGGCCCCCTATGGACCATAAGTTTATGAAAACGTATCGTGATATTACAGCATAACGGAATAATTAAAGAGAAGTTTAACATAAGATAAAAAGCTACGACTAATCCTTTTTAACGTAGTATTTGCCGTCTACGTCTCTGTATCAAACCTTATTGCTCTAATTCAAATGTGTACGCACTCTATATCCAAACATCTAAGAAAGCGAAGGGATTTGAGACATTGTGGACACAGTATCGAAGTCTGAAAACAGGTTCCTCGAAGATTCACTGTACGAACTCGTAACATGAACTCATCTGGCTAACTGAAAGTTTTATTGAAAAATAATGAAGTGACATTAATGCCGAAGACGGTTTATTCTCTCTCTGCTTGAAACGGAGTGCCAGCGAGACGTAGTTCGGTCGAGAAAGTAGCTGTTGGATGAACATATGTAAAAATTCGAAGAACGATCGTGAGAATAGCAGATTATGTGAATATGGATATATTGTTCAGAAAAAGGACACAAATTCTCAATACGCCAGTGACATTATTTAATGAGTGGGAAGGGAATCAGATAATGGCCTGGTAAGCCCAGATGACTGAATAAGAATTGGATACTGATTGGCACGTGTTCTAATGAAATTGTGAGCTATAACAAACTTTCAACACGTCAAATACTATCGCAAAGTATTTCGCATTAATAAAACTGATGTATCACAAAACACAATAACGCAAATGCAGCACAAGCAAGCAAACATCTCACTATAGCCCAGAACGATGTAGCTTCCACGTTCCCATTTCTTTATAGCAAGACACAATTAGCACAACCTCAGGACACCAGCCATAAAAACGGCGTATTGCTTTGATCGCTGCCCATGCGGCCTCGTAACTGAACTAGCCACCAAACTTACATATTGAAAGACTCACCTCAAAATTTAGACAGACGAAAGATATGTTACAGAAGCAGACAGCTAGCTGACTACAGATCCTTTGAGACAAACAAGTTCCTGCCGATGCGTGCATGACTACATAGCATGAAACCTGTCTACAGATTCCATTCGATGTTTATGTGATTATAAAAATAAAATACCTAATATATAAAACAATAACCTTCCGTGACCGTTATGAGTTTCAAGAAAATCTTTCTGGCTTTGGTCATGTGTTGCTACATGGATCATTCCAAAACTAATGTTTCCTATTTTTTCCTTCATCTATATCTACAGATATACTCCACATAGCCACCTTGCGGCTGTGATGGAGGTTACTTTGTGGACCACCGTCATTTCACTCTTTCCTGATCCAATCGCGAATGGTCCGCTGGAAAAATGACTGCTGGTAAGCCTCCATGTGGGCTCGCACCTCCCTAATTTTATCTTGACAGTCTTTTCGTGGGATACACATAGGAGGAAGCAATATATTAGTTGACTCTTCTAGGGCCGGCTGCTGTGGCCGAGCGGTTCTAGGTGCTTCAGTCTGGAACCAGGCGACCTCTACGGTCGCAGATTCAAATCCTGCCTCAGGCATAGATGTGTGTGATGTCCTTAGGTTAGTTAAGTTTAAGAAGTTCTAAGTTCTAGGGGACTGATGAACTCTGATGTTAAGTCCCATAGTGCTCAGAGCCATTTGAACTGTTCTAGGAACGTACCCTCTCAGAACTTCGTCAATAGACAACGCCGTGATGCAGAACGCCCTGTCTTGAAGCCCCTGCCACAGGAGTTGGTTGATCATCTCTGAGGCACTTTCGTGCTTACTAACAAGGGAACCTCCCCATCGCACCCTCCTCACATTTAGTTATAAGATGGCACAGTGGATAGGCCTTGAAAAACTGAACACAGATCAATCGAGAAAACAGGAAGACGTTGTGTGGAACTATGAAAAAATAAGCAAAATATACAAACTGAATAGTTCATGAACAAGATACTCAACATCAAGGATAGTGCGAACTCAGGAGCGCAGTGGTCCCGTGGGTAGCGTGAGCAACTGCGAAACGGAAGGTCCTGGGTTCAAGTCTTCTCTCGAGTGAAAATTTTACTTTCTTTATTTTCGCAAAGTTATGATCTATCCGTTCGTTCATTGACGTCTCTGTTCACAGTAATAAGTTTAGTGTCTGTGTTTTGCGACCGCACCGCAGTACTGTGCGATTGATTAGTAGACGAAAGGACGTGCCTCTCCAATGGGAACCGAAAACATTTGATCGCAAGGTCATAGGACAACCGATTCCTCCACAGAAAAACACGTCTGATATATTCTATACGACACTGGTGACGGCATGTGCGTCACACGACAGGAATATTTTGTCGACCCACCTAACTTATACACTTCGCGAATGGCTAAAAAGATTCTTCTACCTTGCCCGATTTAGGTTTTCTTGTGGATGTGATAGTCACTCCCAAAAAAAGTGATGAAAACATAAGAGTTTGTCATGTAAACCGAAAATAAAAAATTAGAATATTCACTCAAGGGAAGGCTTGAACCAAGGACCTTTCATTGCGCAGCTGCTCACGCAAACCACGGGACCACGGCGTTCCTCTGTTCACAGCTGCCTAGATATTGCCTATCTTGCGCATGGACTACGCGGTTTGTATATTTTGCTTATTTTTTCATAGTTCCACACAACTTCTTCCTGTTTTCTCAATCGATCTGTGTTCAGTTTTTCAAGGCCTATCCACTGTGCCAACTTACAACTAAATCTGAGGGGGGTGCGATGGGGAGGTTCCCTTGTAAGTAAACCTTTAAGGAAACGCGCTGCTCTTCTTTTCATCTTATCTGTTTCGTCTATCAGTCCTATCTGGTGCCGATCCCTTACTGACGAGCGATATTGAAATATTGGTCGGACGAAGAATTTTGTAAGCTACCTCCTTTGTTGATGGACTACATTTCCTGAGGAATCTTCTAGTGAATCTCAGTCTGTCATCTGCCATTCTTGCGATTAGTTTTCTCTGGTCATTCCACTTCGTAGGCATAACCCTACATATTTTGAGGAAGTAACTGCTTCGAGTGACTGTTCTGCAGTCATGTAAGCATACAATAGTGGCTTTTTCTGTGTGTGTATTCGCGATAGTTACACTTGCTTCGTCAATTACCCCTCCCTACACAAGTCGTCGATACTCTGCTGGTCGTCCTGCATTTCTCAAGAATTTTCTAGTTTTTCGACTTCCCTGTACGCAACAGCACGGTCCGTGATATGTTGGTAAATGTGCCAACACCTTGTAGATAGAGGAGGCCGAAATGGAAACTATCTAACGCAGACGGGCGTGAATTCTGGAACAGGATAAGTACTGAAGGCTAATAAGAAAAGTATGCAGCTCCTCGAATAGTTAACTTTTATTTATCCTTGTTGTGAATACAGCATTCCGGATGAGACATTTCATACTATAACTATCAAACTATCACTTGCTATGTAAGGCTAATGGCGCCTTGCTAGGTCGTAGCCATGGACTTAGCTGAAGGCTATTCTAACTGTCTCTCGGCAAATGAGAGAAAGGCTTCGTCAGTGTAGTCGCTAGCAAAGTCGTCGTACAACTGGGGCGAGTGCTATCCCGTATCTCGAGACCTGCCTTGTGATGGCGCTCGGTCTGCGATCACACAGTGGCGACACGCGGGTCCGACATGTACTAAATGGACCGCGGCCGATTTAAGGGCTACCAACTAGCAAGTGTGGTGTCTGGCGGTGACACCACAATTTACGATATTGTCTACTATATCCTTTATACATACAGGGTGAACATTAATAAAACCGATAAACTGCACTGACGAAATCCTGACTGAATATGACGAAAAAGAGGTCGTGTCGATGAGTCCAGAAATGGACGGCGTGCGTGCAGTGACAGCAGATCGTCCCGGAACACAGTACACAACTGCATCGCATCCACAACAGATGTTTAAAGTGGTCTCCACGGGATGCGATGCATGTGTTCACTTGTCGCATCATGGATTGCTGCACTCCTTTGCAAGTTCCGGCCTCTCTACGAATAGTGTCACAGGCGTTGTGAACCCCATGTTGGAACGTCTGCACATCAGGAACTGGTTCAGCATAAACAACGCTTTTCAGATGCCACCAGACGTAAAATATACAAGAGGTTTACGTCCGGTAATGTAGTCCGGTGATCTGGCAGGCCATGCTACAGGGCCTCCTTGTCCTATCCAACGTCCAGGGAAGATGATGTTGAGTTGCGTGGTAACTGTAATGCGGAAGTGGGATGGTGCTCTGTCATGCAGAAACAACGTAACCTGGTTTTGCAAAGACAAATTCTCAAGCCCAGGTAGAGTATAGCGCAGCAAGACCAGGTACGTTCTTCAGTCGAGGCATTGTGGAATATTAACCGGTCCAAATATGTGGTCGCCAAGAATCCTTGCCCACACATTGAGGCTGAGGCGAAGATGATGAGACGCCTTAACGAATCCCGGAGGATTATTGTCTGTAGCCCACAGATGGTAATTATCCAGATTGATGTTGCCAGTTCTGATAAAGGTTGCTTCGTCGGTAAAGAGGGCTGATGACAGAAATCCCATAACTGTGATGGTCTGGTGCAAAACCTCGTCGACAAAATCCTTCCCGTGGATGGAAGCTGTTTAACCTTTCACTCGTTGCAGGTGATTGGTATAGTAGCGGCTGTCATGCAGGATACACATAACCGTACTTTGGCTTACACCATGTTGGCGGGCCACTTCCCTGGGGCTTTTTTTTTATCACGGTTCGTCTCAATATCCCGTAGAAGCCGATCTTCTAGATCTGATGCACGCACACGGTCCATCGCCTCACTGCACGTTCGTCTGTCTGGAAGGACCAAAGATCACACAAACGCCCAAAAAGGTGTAAATTATGAATGTAGAACTGTAAACGGATCCTAGCCAAGGCTCGACATACGTTACGTACCAAGAATAATGGAGCTGTAACCCTTGTGCACAATTTCTGGTTAAACCACCTCACAAGGACATTTATAAGTTTAAAAATTACAGGGTCGCCACCAGCGCAAGCCCTTCCTAATAATTCAGAAAAGACCGAAATGGAAATTATCAGTTTAATTAACTTAAGAATTTGATTATAAGAATGCAATTTTTTGAAAGAAACTAACAAGATGAACAGCATTGCATGTCGTACATCAACGAGCTTGTTTAATTGAATGTGATTTCCTTAATTTGGAGACAGTACACTCGTTCACTTTGATTTTTCCCCCATTTTTGCTCATCACAATCAAGCAGATTAACTTTAAGTAAAAATCAGGGAATAGAATATTAATTTGAAAAGTGCCATCAATGAGAAAGATAAAAGACGCAGAATTTATCTTTTACGTAGCACATTTATTTCACGACTGAATTTGACCCACATCCTATGAATACACATGACTGGTGCCTGAATAAAAAATTTAACTAAATAATTCGCCAAAAATGGTGGAATAGCGCAATTGAAAAGGAAGAAACACACAAAAGGGGAGTGGAACACAATAATTCAATCATTCCATCTCCATACCCACGACAGAAATAGTTCAGACAGATGCCTATCACCATTATGCTCATGCACTAGCTTGGAAGGAGGTTTATCCGATTCGCAAGGTTTTATAGAGTAGATATACGACATGGAAACCGCGCCTGTCGCTTACGAACGGCCAAACTTCAGCACGTGGTAAACTTGATTACGACTTTACTGTTCAGAAATTAGACACTAAACCAAGCACAAATGTAAGAAATTTTAGCAGTGGAATACCAGAATGATTTTGCCACCACGAAATTAAATTAACTCGGCAAGGCAGAACGCCCCCCCCCAACCGGTTCAACTTACACGTGGCCCATTCAGAAAGAAACCGTTACAAACATTTCCTCTATGCCCTCGAAAAACTGACATTTTACTGAAATTATAGCACACGAAACAATTAAACTGGTAATATGAAAACCTGTTGCAGTGCAGTAGTAGACCAGAAGGATCATCGGTTACCAAACACGAGGTACAAGACGAACACAGAGAGATAATAGCATCTTCCACGAAAACACAGAAAAAAATAACAATAAAAATCACACTCGCTCGAAAACACTATTACTCTCACGTTCACCCGAAGTTATACTGACTAGCTTTTCCTAAACATATTCACTGATAGAAATTACACATCATTATGTCCGAGAGGAACAAAGCAACTTCCAAACTTTTAATTTCAACCACCATCATCGCCCATTTTTTTAATAAAATAAATACGCCACATTCCGAAAATACATAACTACACACGCTTCAGTTAAGCTGAAGTACTTAAACATTCCATGAGTTTAACATAGGGAAGTTCTAATTCGACCTACATCCTATCAGCAAAACCTTCTCTAGGAGTTACGAACTGTACTCACCAACCGCTAGCTCCAGAGTGTCCTTTCTCCACCGAGATTCGCCTAACAACCGGCGCAACGCAAGCTACCAGAGGGGTAGGCTTCAGCCACCAACCGGACAGACAAACCAACCTCAGACTAAAAGGGGTAAACCTCTCTGTCCAGGTACTGGGATCCTAAGTTGGTCATCCTGTGGTATCCTCCAAACGAGAAGCACACATCACCTGCTCCTAGCACACGACAACCAACTCAGCGTCCCCCACAAAAGAAACCCGAAACCACTCGTAAAAACACTCATTCAGTCACATTCACGCACACATAAGGTAGGGTGAAAGGAAAACGTAATAAATACGGGTCATGAGGCTACAACCCCGTCTTACTCCCTTCCCAACCACTGCTTCCCTTTCATGTCCCTCGACTCTTATAACTGCCATCTGGTTTCTGTACGAATTGTAAATAGCCTTTCGCTCCCTGTATTTTACCCCTGCCACCTTTAGAATTTGAAAGAGAGTATTCCAGTCAACATTGTCAAAAGCTTTCTCTATGTCTACAAATGCTAAAAACGTAGGTTTGCCTTTCCTCAATCTTTCTTCTAAGTCGTAAGGTCAGTATTGCCTCACGTGTTCCAGTGTTTCTACGGAATCCAAACTGATCTTCCCCGAGGTTGGCTTCTACTAGTTTTTCCATTCGTCTGTAAAGAATTCGTGTTAGTATTTTGCAGCTGTGACTTATTAAACTGATAGTTCGGTAGCCACTCCCCGATATTGTTCAATCTGTATATTGAGCAAGCAGTAAAGGAAACAAAAGAAAAATTTGGAGTAGGTATTAAAATCCATGGAGAAGAAATAAAAACTTTGAGGTTTGCCGATGACATTGTAATTCTGTCAGAGAGCAAAGGACTTGGAAGAGCAGTTGAATGGAATGGACAGTGTCTTGAAAGGAGGATATAAGATGAACATCAGCAAAAGCAAAACGAGGATAATGGAATGTAGTCGAATTAAGTCGTGTGATGCTGAGGGAATTACATTGGGAAATGAGACAATTAAAGTAGTAAAGGAGTTTTGCTATTTGGGGAGTAAAATAACTGATGATGGTCGAAGTAGAGAGGATATAAAATGTAGACTTGCAATGGCAAGGAAAGCGTTTCTGAAGAAGAGAAATTTGTTAACATCGAGTATAGATTTAAGTGTCAGGAAGTCATTTCTGAAAGTATTTGTATGGAGTGTAGCCATGTATGGAAGTGAAACATGGACGACAAATAATTTGGACAAGAAGAGAATAGAAGCTTTCGAAATGTGGTGCTACAGAAGAATGCTGAAGATTAGATGGGTAGATCACATAACTAATGAGGAAGTATTGAATAGGATTGGGGAGAAGAGAAGTTTGTGGCACAACTTGACCAGAAGAAGGGATCGGTAGGTAGGACATGTTCTGAGGCATCAAGGGATCACCAATTTAGTGTTGGAGGGCAGCGTGGAGGGTAAAAATCGTAGAGGGAGACCAAGAGATGAATACACTAAGCAGATTCAGAAGGATGTAGGTTGCAGTAGGTACTGGGAGATGAAGAAGCTTGCACAGGATAGAGTAGCATGGAGAGCTGCATCAAACCAGTCTCAGGACTGAAGACCACAACAACAACAACAGATTTCCTATGGAACATTAAAAAATCAAACATAATATAATTTAATAAATTTTAGTTTGATTGCTCAGTCGTTCTGGGAGAGTTAATAAATTAAAACGCAATCAGTTAGTGGACAGAATAGGATGCATAGAATCCAGTGAGACAAGCGTCTTATGAAACTACTCCCTCGACCGTTCCCATCTGCTTGGAACCCTCTCGGCTTGTTCCCGGCATGAATACCGGACCATTCTGCTGCTTACAGTACTCTACGTCAAACACACAGCCTGCAACTCACATGGGACACCAGGCACGTGACCAGAGGAACTTTCATCCGTCAGCGCCGTATATCGTGGCACGAAGCATTTCCGGCTACGTATTCACATGATCTTTTTTCCTCCACTTCCAGTCAGAAATCCGTCCCTGCCATTTGTCGGTTGTATTAACGTTTACCCTGTATTGTGAAAAGTAACGGGTCTATAACGCTCCCTTCGCGTATATCCGAAGTGGCTTTTACGTCTGAAGACTTCTCTCAATTGAGAACGACATTGTGTATTCTGTTTGTTAATGATTCTTAGTCTAAAAACATAGTTGGTCTGGTATTCCGCTGGTCCGTGTTTTTTTTCACTAGGCAGCAATGCGGAGATGTATCGAATGCCTTACGGAAGTCAAGGGAAACAGCATCCACCGGAACGCCTGCATCTACTGCTTTCTGGGTCTCATAGACAAACAGAGCGACTTACGTTTCGTACGATCTTTATTTTCGAAACTCGTGGAGATTGTAGGTCTCTAGAAATGTCACAAGCATGAAACATGTTCCAAAAATTCTACAACAGACTTGCAGGCGTACAGTTTCGTGCGCCTGTTCGACAAGTACTTTTCTTTCAGTCGTCAGGAACACTTCGCTCCACCTCCAGAAACATATGGTACACTGTAAAATTCTTCTGGGTATCAGACCGCATCGCCACTGTCTGACGACCACCTATTTCAAGTGGAGAGGTCAATTTTATGAACAAACTGATGGTGTAGCTATGGGCTCACCCCTATCGCCTATCGCAGCAGAAATTTTCATGGAGGCGTTTGAGGAAACAGCCCTCCAGTCCGCACCATTACGTCCAAATTGTTGGCTTCGCTATGTCGATGATACTTTCGTCATCTGGCCCCACGGAGAAGAGGAGTTACAGAACTTCCACAAGCACCTTAACCAACAGCATAGGAAAATTCAGTTTACAATGGAAACAGAGAAGAATGGGGTGCTGCCTTTTCTCGACGTGGAAGTTTATCGAAAACCTGATGGTAAACTTGGACACAAAGTGTACAGGAAACCAACCAATACGGACAGGTACCTTCACGCCTCCTCCCACCATCATCCCACGCAGAAGAAGTCCGCCCTGCACACGCTAACGAAGAGAGCGTACAGGATAAGCGACGAAGAACATCTGAAGACAGAACTTGAACGCCTCAGGTCCATCTTCGGAACTAATGGCTATGGGAAGCAGATGATAGACAGCACCATGTCGACAAGGGAGAAGACTAATAGGGAAGAGGAGAAGGAGGCACAGAGCATTGCGATGTTACCATATATACAAGGGGTCACCGAACGTATTGGCAAAATTCTACGAAAAGCCGACATCAAACCAATTTTCCGAAGCAGCAACAAAATATCAGACATGTTCGGTTCTACCAAGGATGCAGTTGACAAACTACACACAGCTGGCGTGTATGAAATTGGTTGTGCGTGTGGATTAGTCTACATAGGAGAGACGGGACGTCCGATTAGCACAAGGCTCTCGGAACATGAAAGATATATCCGCCTGAAACAACACACTAAGTCAGCAGTGGCGGAACACCGAGACGAGTGCGGGAAACCATTATTTTTTCAAGAAGCCCGCATCCTGGCGAAACAGCCTCTCACTTTCTAAAGAAAGATTAGAGAGGCGATAGAAATAGCCAAAAGACCCGCCAACATGAATAGAGAGGACGGGTACAAGCTTCCGAGGTCTTGGCTGCCGGCAATAGCAGGGCTACGGAGCGGCGGCAGAGCCGTGGCGGCCCATGCAGACACGCGGAGAGCCGCAGTAGTGGTCGCGAGCACACAAAGCAATGGCACGCCGCAGCCGGCTTCTGGACAGCAAGAAAACAGCGTGACGTCACAGCCATCACCTGTTCGCTATTCGTCCGTCTCCTCCAATAGGGTGGATTAATATAAAGACCAATAGAAAACAGCTATTTCAGTCAATGACAGATAATAAAGGAAACACCAATAAAGCATACCTTTCACCCCTCCTCCTCCTCCTCCTTTTACAGCCAATCAAGTAACGACACGGTTTTCTCGTGCAGCTATTTAAGGAACCAAGTGCGTTCATTTAGCAGTTAACGTAAGGCCCTGATGAAGGCTAGCTGCAACGCTGGCCGAAACGTTGGCGCATTTTAAAATTATGACGATGCGGTCTGATACCCAGAAGAATTTTATTGAAGATATGGTACACTGCTGGTAGGCGAGGGGCAAGTTCTTTCGTATACTGTACGTAAAATCGTATTGGTATCCCGTCTGTTTAGCAATTTCAGTTGCTTTTCTATCACATAGTCCCTTATTTTGCTATCAGCCATTTTGTCATTCGTTCGACGATTTATAGGAGATACTACCGTGCGATTTTCCTCTGTGACACAGTTTTGGAAAAAGATGTTTATGTTCGCTTTCAGTGTGCGAACCACATTAAGTTGGAATAGTTCTAATGTACGAATTTTTTGCGCTAATATCTGACTGGTTTCGCTGTCCCGAGACAGATGGCAGCAGCATGGGGCGTCAGAAAAACGATGTCTGAAACCGAAGTGTGTATAAAATTGGGACTGAATTCGTCACTTAAACGAATTACGTGAAGTAAGATCAACCAACGCTTGCTAAGAGAGTGTGAAGACGATGCGGTAGACTTGAGTACTGTGAGGAGTTGGGTGCTACGTTTCGGCAATGGGTGAAAGTGGAGTGAACAACAGGCGATGGCCTCCTCAACCCCATCCCTCACAACGAGCAGCGTCAAGACCAGCTCATCAGCAATGATCAGCGGATTAAAATTTAAGAATTGTGTGACCAGTTGAATATTTGCTGCAGTGACTTAAACAAGATGGTATGGAACCTCGGTTATCACAGAGAATGTGTGAAATGAGCCCTGCGAATGCTTGCACAAGACCAAAAAAATCACTGAAAGGAGTTTTGTCGGGATCTTCTGTACCTATGCACGTCGAAGGTGGTAGTTTCCTGAACACCATCGTCACTTTTGTTTAGACGTGACGTCATCACTGTAAGTTGGAATCGGCAAAACAGTCCTCAGAGTGGCATCGTGCGAATTCTTCAGCACAGAAATGACGTGAACACTCTCCTGGAGTAGGCAAGGTGTGACGCTTTTGGAACGTCTTGGAGCCTAAAGCAAATGTCAATCCAAAGCATTGCTGAACGCCGGATTTTTCAGAGAGGAAAAGACAAACTTCCGCTTGTAAAACGATAACTGCTTGGTTCAACAAAAGTTTTGCTGCCACGGAAGTCACTGCTAAATCTGGCTGGACCGTCCAACCACATCCACCGTACAATCCTGATTTAGCACCTTGAAGCCTCCATTTCTTTGGGACTACGAGAGATGGACAGCGTGACCAATACTTTCCACATGTTGTCAAAAATGTAACAGAGCGGCAAGCCTCAGCTGCTTCACGTTTTTTGGGCACAGACTGTAGGCATATTATCTTCCTTGGTAAACCGAACGAGGTGGCACAGTGGTTAGCACACTGGACTCGCATTCGGGAGGACGACGGTTCAATCCCGCGTCCGGCCATCCTGATTTAGGTTTTCCGTTATTTCCCTAGATCACTTCAGGCAAATGCCGGGATGGTTCCTTCGAAGGGGCACGGCCGATTTCCTTCCCCATTCTTCCCTAATCCGAGCTTGTGCTCCGTCTCGAATGACCTCGTTGTCGACGGGACATTAAACACTAATCTGCTCGTCCTCCTTCCTTGGTAAATGTGTATAACGAACCTTCGCAACTACGTGAAAAAAGTGGTACTGTGTAGCTAAAATCTTCCTGTATTTGACTGTGTTAGTGCGCTTTTTGTATCTGTTGTAGTTTCTATAAAAATAAATGAAGGGCATTAGTTTCATTTCGACTTCTCTAGCAAGGAGTTATTATATATATTGTTGTAATTTCTAAGAAAATAAATGAAGAGCGTTAGTTTCGTGTCGAATGATAGCAAGGGACTATGGCCGCAGGTTTAGTGACAAGAAGAAAGCTCTGAAAAGACCACTGGCTGTACTGTCCGAAATACAAAATGCCACGGCTCCACATCCTAAAATGTTTAACCGAAAATCTTGTATTGCAGTGAGGTTTGTAAGAAAGAACATATTCATAGCTAGTTAATGTCAGTATCACTCCCTAAATTGTTATAGGCGCGGAGAACTGAAGTACACTAATGAAATTCGCCCATTAATACGTTTGTAGTCCTCCTCGGTAGCTGCGCAGTCAGAGCGGCATATTGCTAACCGAAGAGGCCCGAGTTCGATTCCCGGAAGGGTCGAATGTTTTTTCCGCTCTGAGACTGGGTGTTGTATTGTCCTAATATTCATATCGTCATAACTGATATTGAAATATTGAGACGGGTGCACGGTCTCGGACCGAAAGCCAATAAATTTAAAAAAAAATTCTTAATTCGTAGAGAAAGTACAGAAATTTCAGTGTAAGTGTAGATATCTTGAGTTTCGCAGAGTTCAACAACAAAGTATCTACAAAAAACGAAAGAGAAGTGGAGCTTGTTAAATTGTGCTTACCGCGAAAGTACTCAGGCATGACACCGACTAAGCGACACGTTCCGCGAAAGTCAATGTAGTTGATAGGGGACGAATAGTGGTACAGTCAGTCAACGCGTGTTAAATCATGTTCGCCGTTCACAGATAGGATACAGCGGCGCTTGCCTCTGCGAGTAACTGGGTTAATGCGTCCCTGTCGAACCCAGCACGAAATTTAATGACTATTAAAAGCGAACACAGCATGTTGACATCAGATATACCCTAATGCCACTAATAGAGTAACGAATCGCTGTTGCGTGCTGCGTATTACAAACAGCAAATGTGAAATGGAATGTTACGTCGGCTGATCGTCGGGCAGGGAAGTGCGCAGCCATGAATCAGTAAAATTTTGTATCAGGGACTATCCCATGTTCACAACGAGCGAGTGTCAAAGGGGGAAACCACGCAATGGGCTTAATGATTAAACTGCTTTCAAACGCTGCGCACTGGTAGGGAAGTATTACATTACCTCGCATTTTTCCATTATAAATTTGTGTTTGCAAATACACTACTTTCGTCTCTTAACTTCCATGACCCGCTGCGTAACAGCTGCTTCTGTCAGGTATACAGTATAACTTCTCTGAATAAAAATATGTATTTGTTGTAAACAAAGCATGGACTAGTTTCCTATCTTAAACTTTGTGTATCTATGTCGTTTTTCTGAACAATGCAAGTGGCATAGTTTTAAAAACGCTATACGATAAAATAAGTAGCCAAATTATCTGAAACTTTGAATGTATACCTGTACTGAAATTAGCTTCTACCAAACTAATTATAAAAACAAAACTGTAAACTAATGAAACGATCGTGTGTAATCCTGTATTATGTGGTGCAGTGAACAGTGCTACAGTACGTGACGTCACAATATGTGACTCGCAATTCCAACACACAAAACGAACAGAACAAAAATGCTAAATAAAATTACCAACCTAATTTTGAAATAATAAATAACCAAACTTTTTCTACTAAAATGACTTGTGTAATTACGTGCGCAAGCTGACTAAATAAAATTCCAAACGTTAAATACTGTACACGCTAATTCAACACTGCACTGTTAGAACGAAACTGTGTGCGTAAGAAACGTACTCTGAAATAAACTTTATCTAAACTCACGTCGACAATTTTGAAACGCAACACCTAACTATGAGTGGTCCTGTTGCTTCCTAACTGCTGTAAAACCGATCATAATAAATTTATGTGGCTTAACTGCGGCATAGGATACTCTTACTGCTCGAAGTGATCGACATAAAAATACAGCGTAGCAGCAAAGTAGCTTAAAGGAAAGAAAGCCTCGCGCGGCGTAATGCAGGCACGTCCAATTATTGTAAGTAGATAAGCAATGACTTTAACCACAGTGTTCCTTTCATTGCAATGCTTTAACACACACAATCAAAAATCTAAATTTTCGTGATAGCATTTAAACATACTAAACAACTGGAAATAAACTAACATTTTAAAAAAACTATATTATAAATACTGAAAAGTCATTTTTTTACAATTACAATTATCTTCACAAAAATTACATATTTATAAGAAATATTACTTTCCCGAAAAATCAGTTACTGAAATAGTACAGGAGCGGTAAATCCATAAACGTTTAGTGCAAGCCATGGAAACTGATAATATTGCTCAGTCACGTCTGAACAATGAATCTAACAAGGATCAATATAGAAAAATCCTACAAAACTTCCCGTTTTTCAAACACACCACAAACTACGCACAAGCAATCAGTTCACAACAACAGTACCTGGAAATCTTCACTTCTCAAACTAAATACCTTTGAATACATTGTGGGAGTGACAGTGATCAATGTTTTACAAATATTTACTATTAAAAACAGCCTTGATCACAATTTATTTATTAAGGTGACCGGTTTCGACCACTACTGTGGTCATCTTCAGACCTACAAGTCGTATACAAAGCTTTAATTAGAGGGCTACATACAGTAAAGAAAATACATAAAGTTATAAAGCTATAAAACGCTGAATTACCAATGAGTAAGAACCTCCTTTTCTTTAATGTATGTAGCCCTCTAATTAAAGCTTTGTATACGACTTGTAGGTCTGAAGATGACCACAGTAGTGGTCGAAACCGGTCACCGTAATAAATAAATTGTGAAAAAGACTGTTTTTAATAGTAAATATCTCAAACTAATCTTTACCAACATACTTCCAAAATTCCACATCCTTCTTATCCCTGTCTCTGTTCTTTGCGAGTTATTATCAGACCGGGCTTCTCTTAGAATTCTACAGCAACGACAATGATGCTGGCGATAAAAGATCACATTGCTTGTACTCAGAAACTCTGTGGCGCAACATATCGACTATTGGATCCAGTATACAAATATGAAGTATGACACATCGAATGCAAACAGATCTTACGTCGTTTTTCTTGTATATCAAAAATAAGCCAGAACCGTACAACAGTCTTGTCACGTTGCTCGATGGAACTTATCGGACGACACATTCGTCACACTAGTATCACGCCACGGCAGTGGCTGGTGGGGGAAGTATAATACAGCTTAAGGTGGTCCTTTCCCTTGACTTCCACGTGCCTTGACGTAGGAATAAAAGGCACGATGACAACTGTGGAATACGTGAACGTAATTATGGACCACCTGCATTCTTTCGTGCGAGGCGTCTTCCGCGACTGCGATGACGTCTTCCAACAGGATAACTGTCCTTACCAAAGGGCAGAATCGTCTTACAGTTTCTTGAGGATCGTGATAGTGGACTCGTCTTGGTCATCAAGTTCATCTGGTCAGAACCCAGTGGAACACATCTGGGCCCCAATCGGCCACAAAATGGTTCAATTGGCTCTAAGCTCTATGGGACTTAACATCTGAGGTCATCAGTGACCTAGACTTAGAAACCTAACTAATCTAAGGACATCACACACATCCATGCCAGAAGCAGGGTTCGAAACTGCGACCGGAGCAACAGCGCGGTTCCGGACTGAAGCGCCTAGAACCACTCGGCCACAGCGGCCGGCAATCGGCCACGAACCACCAGCCCGTAGTTTACGAGAATTGCAAAAACATCTGGTGTCACATACCTCCGGATTTCTGTCTTCACATTTCCAGTACATCTACATCTACATTTATACTCCGCAAGCCACCCAACAGTGTGTGGCGGAGGGCACTTTACGTGCCACTGTCATTACCTCCCTTTCCTGTTCCAGTCACGCATGGTTCGCGGGAAGAACGACTGTCTGAAAGCCTCCGTGCGCGCTCTAATCTCTCTAATTTTACATTCGTTATCTCCTCGGGAGGTATAAGTTGGGGGAAGCAATATATTCGATACCTCATCCCTAAACGCACCCTCTCGAAACCTGGCTAGCAAGCTACACCGCGATGCAGAGCGCCTCTCTTGCAGAGTCTGCCACTTGAGTTCGTTAAACATCTCCGTAACGCTATCACGGTTACCAAATAACCCTGTGACGAAACGCGCCGCTCTTCTTTGGATCTTCTCTATCTCCTCCGTCAACCCGATCTGGTACGGATCCCACACTGATGAGCAATACTCAAGTATAGGTCGAACGAGTGTTTTGTAAGCCACCTCCTTTGTTGATGGACTACATTTTCTAAGCACTCTCCCAATGAATCTCAACCTGGTACCCGCCTTACCAACAATTAATTTTATATGATCGTTCCACTTCAAATCGTTCCGCACGCATACTCCCAGATATTTTACAGAAGTAACTGCTACCAGTGTTTGTTCCGCTATCATATAATCATACAATAAAGGATCCTTCTTTCTATGTATTCGCAATACATTACATTTATCTATGTTAAGGGTCAGTTGCCACTCCCTGCACCAAGTGCCTATCCGCTGCAGATCTTCCTGCATTTCGCTACAATTTTCTGATGCTGCAACTTCTCTGTATACTACAGCATCATCCGCGAAAAGCCGCATGGGACTTCCGACACTATCTACTAGGTCATTTATATATATTGTGAAAAGCAATGGTCGCATAACACTCCCCTGCGGCACGCCAGAGGTTACCTTAATGTCTGTAGACGTCTCTCCATTGATAACAACATGCTGTGTTCTGTTTGCTAAAAACTCTTCAATCCAGACACACAGCTGGTCTGATATTCCGTAGGCTCTTACTTTGTTTATCAGGCGACAGTGCGGAACTGTATCGAACGCCTTCCGGAAGTCAAGAAAAATAGCATCTACCTTGGAGCCTGTATCTAATATTTTCTGGGTCTCACGAACAAATAAAGCGAGTTGGGTCTCACACGATCGCTGTTTCCGGAATCCATGTTGATTCCTACATAGTAGACTCTGGGTTTCCAAAAACGACATGATACTCGAGCAAAAAACATGTTCTAAAATTCTACAGTACATGCCACATGTAATAGTTGGTGTATCTCCTTTCACAGTGGACTGATACACTATTGAGTAGGTGATCGTAATGTTTTAGCTCATCAGTATATGCATTACATTTGGTGTACATCCTCAAGCGTCTTGCGTATAGCAGTATGAGCAACTACTCACCAGTATATTAACACATGATTTTCATTACATTAAATCCAAGATGAAGTTCGTTGCTAGCAATCATTTAGGATAAATAGACGAGCAGCGTTTATGATTACATAATAGCGCTCTGCATGCTCCAGGGGTATAATCGCGACCTCCCACCGTTATGTAGAACGAGTCATTTTGCAGTTATAATCCGTTTCTCGTTAAAATACCTCTTTGTTACACCCATACATACAAACAAACAAACACCCATACACACACACACATACACACACACACACACACACACACACACTCTGCACTATTCTTTTTTTTTTTTTGTTTCGAGTAACCCTTTTGGAGGTAAGGTAAACCAACATTTTTCTACTTCTATATCTTAACTGCAGTTTTCTTTGGGTCCACACTTCTTTCATTCTGCGGAACATATTGTTCCTTCTCTTGTCCTCTTCCTTTCATTCCTTGATATTTTTCAGTCCTAAAAGCCTCCTGTTCCATAGTTACTTCAAAAAGAGATCTGTTTCTTCTTTTCTGCAGGTCGGCTGCTACGTTTATCTCTCGCTCTTTGTCTCAGCTACAAGATTTTGGATTTATATTGTTTGAAAAGTCAAAGATATGTTTAGTTATTCTGTCATTATTCAGTCTCAACATGTGTTCTCATTACATCCGTCACTTTCTTCAGTTATACTCCTTTATTAGAACTTAATCCGTATTCCGAATCACTACTGTTCCTTTTTGCAGTTATAGTTCTTTATTAGATCTTAATCTGTATTCCGAGCCACTGCTGCTTTTGGGTCGTAGACTTTTCTTCAGATTCTTCTTTCAGTCTTTTCCAATTTTTCTACCTCTCTCTTCGGAGTTAATTTAAGAGGTTCTGCTGCACAGAAAAATTCTGGCGTAACGACTTTTTTGTAGTGTTCCAGCTCTCTGTTCCAGGGTAAAGATTTTTAATGCAGATGTTATTTAAAAGGCCCTCCTCATTTTCTGCAGCCAGTCTCCGCAACTGTCTTTTCCTTCATGTTGTTTGGTATCTATTCTGCTACATATTTAGAACAGTCTCCACTAGATATTGGTTGTTATTTATTTAAAGCTTTTAGGTGCATTACTGATGGTTTTTCAAATGAAATATGTAACTATTGCTGCTTGTGGTTGTAGTACAGTGATTTGTTCTTGTGCCCTCTCAAATGAGTCTGTAATATGTGCCCTGTCATCTGCGAATTCTATTCAACTTATAGTAATCTTGTTTGGCCTTAGTATTTATGGCATTCCTACATTTCCTAACAGTTTCCTCTAACTCTCAGTTAAAATGTAGTCTTGACAAACCATCTCCTTGTCTTACACACGACTTTATTTCAAAATATTGTATATTTATGATTTGTTCTATATATGGTCTGCTCTTCTGAACCCTCCAGATGGTCCCTACCTATGGACTAAGTATTCTCTCAGTTCTGTTTAGAAGTGCTTTCGAAAAGACCTGATGAGTCACTGGCAAGCAAGAAATTCCTCTATAATTATTATGACCTGTTTTACCTCTCATTTTAGGTAGAGTGTTTGTTTCTCACATTTTTTGAATTATTTTTGTTAGGCATGCTATCATATTGTCACTCTATATTTTTTATATTGCTGTAGTGTACTGAGGACCAAGTGAAATGACGTATTTCTTTCTTTTCTCCTTTCTCTCTTTCCAGTAATTATTCACTGTATCCCTATTTTTTCTCTTCTTTCTTCTTTCCATATTTTATCTGTCTTTTTCTTTGTTTTCTCCTGGAATCCATTGAAATTTTTACTTTTTGCTCTGAACTTCTCTCTTTCTTCTATTTCTACCTCTGTTATTTCCATATCCCTCCATGTCATTGATGTTTTCGGGTTTCTCTCAAAATATTTACAAATTCTTTTTGTTATTTCTGCTTCCAGCTATCGTTTTTAGGTGTCCGTAAAAGTACGATTCCTTTTCTTCAATGTGTCTAGTATTCGTTCTATTCTTTCATAAATTTCTTTGTCACTTATTTATTTCCACTTCCTATTGTCATATTTTCATGGAGAAAGGCATTCTGAAGCATAAAGGCATTCTTGTCTAGGAACAGTGTTGTAGTGCCGGAGTTCTGTATTATGGATAAAACTCCTTGTTACACAGGTTTTTTGTTAATTGAATAGCCACCTCCATTTTCCTTGCCCTTGCCAAGGAAACTTCTTTGTCCAAAGTATTGTTTTGTATTATTTTAACCATATATTTAAATTTCGCAGCTCTTTTTATCCTTTCATAATCACTTACCCTATATTTCGGTGCTTCCTTCGCTTCTTCATTAATCGCTTAATCGCTTTTTTCTTCTTTTCAAAAGATATACGTAGGCCTGCTCTAGTGGCTGTGTCTTGTAGGAGATTTGTCTGCTTTGTTCCATCTTCTATAGTTTCAGCTCATGTGCTAAAATTGTCTGCAAAGCCAAAGAATCAATTGCCAAACTGTGTCCCATTTTTTCTAGTTATGATTTTTCGAATTTCCATCTTCTCCTTTTCCTCCATTGTCTTGTTATCTTTTCTGGTATGCAGCTGAACAGCAGTGGGAACAATCCATCTGATTGTCTTCTATCAGCTCTGATCTCAAAAGTTTTCGAGGTTTCACCTTAGAATTTAATTTTGCTAGGGTTAGGTGAGGTTAGTGTAGTTTAACGTCCCGTCGACAACGAGGTCATTAGAGACGGAGCGCAAGCTCGGGTTAGGGAAGGATGGGGAAGGAAATCGGGTGTGCCCTTTCAAAGGAACCATCCCGGCATTTGCCTGAAACGATTTAGGGAAATCACGGAAAACCTAAATCAGGATGGCTGGAGACGGGATTGAACCGTCGTTCTCCCGAATGCGAGTCCAGTGTGCTGACCACTGCGCCACCACGCTCGGTTAATTTTGCTATTCGTATTTGTTAGAGTGTCTTCTATAATTGCCTCTGATTTGTTGTCAACTCCAACCTCTTTTGGGACGTTGAATAAAGTTTCCTTGTCAATCGAATCATGTGCTTTTTTGAAGTCCACAGATGTTAATAAATGTTTTTGGCTCTCATTCATCTATATCTGATTATAATTTCGAATTTAAATTTTTTCCACGCAGGATCGCTGTTTTCTGAACCGCTGTGTTACTCTACTAATTGCTGATTCAGTTAGCTTTTCAGAGTGATTTGCACTGTTTTTGAAATAATTTTGTAAGTCACTGGAAGGAGGGAAATTCCCCTGTTGTGGTCGTGGCTAGTTTTAACTCCTTTCTTGGACTGAGTAAATTAACGCTGTTTTCCAATCTTCTGCTATAGCCTCTGTTTCCCGGGCTCGGTAAGTTATTACATATTGAGAAATTTTTCTATGGAATGGATAGAGATATAAAGCAGACACAGTAACGGTGTTTGCTGCTACTTTTTGTGTCTTTTATACACTTTACATCACTTGGTAAATGGCCCAGTGTACAGAGACATCGACGAAGAGGACGTAATTACCATTGCGTTCAAAATGTTGCATGACCGCTACTTTTCGGGATATCTGTGGATAATGTGGCAGAGTATGTTTTTTAAGTCACGTAGTCATAAAAATGACACAAAATATTCGGAGATGTTGGTCCCTTGGTGCAAAGACAAGCAACTGGCCATCAACGTAACTAAATATGAAGAAGTACCTACAAATAGAAGA
This sequence comes from Schistocerca serialis cubense, assembly GCF_023864345.2. Classification (NCBI taxonomy): domain Eukaryota; kingdom Metazoa; phylum Arthropoda; class Insecta; order Orthoptera; family Acrididae; genus Schistocerca; species Schistocerca serialis. Next base: position 1,229,137,431 of record NC_064638.1, on the reverse strand, counting down.
AAAGGCTTGTTGTCATTTCGCTGTATATAACCGCTCTTTTGATTGAGAACAATATTATCGGGCTTTTTCTCATATAAGGAAGAGGTTATCGATAATATCGGAAATAATTAATAGCTTTGAAAAAGTTTTAATTAAAATTATCCATATATAATCTCTCATCAGAATAAAGCCCGCAGCAAAGTAGCGCCTCAGGGAAATCAAAGAGGGTTCTATGCGGCTACTTTTGTTTCTAAATTCTACTATATAAACCATGCGCGGGTACTGAAAGTTTTCCTTAGTTTTTTGTGCTCTGAGTAAGTCTATGTAGCTGCGGCGTGCGAAATAGATGGCATTTTCGCATGATATGCTACGGAAGGGATCAGGGCACTTCTGTTAAACCGTAAGAAAAGTGACTATAGTGAATTTACTCGAGACAAACTTACGTTGAAACTTAATACTGAGGTCTGGGTAGATCTTTGCCATAACGTCACGGACTAAGAATATCTGAGGAATTGTGTGCGCGAGAGAAAGTAGCGCTCAGTATTAAACTCTATTACATGCCGAATAATCGATAACAGGATCCGTGGACTATACAGAAAGACGTTAAACTGAATATAATTACGTAATTGGAGACTTAGCTTTGTGAAAGCGTACGAAGTTTGAACGACTGTATTGAAGTATAGTAAAGGACCATAGTCCTTGCTATAATATCTTTGAGAGGCGAACTATAAAAATAACGGACATTTTAGTTGCCGTAATTGCTGAGAGTAATTGTAGGATCAACCCTCTCTATATACAAAACGCAATCATTCATGATCATTTAATTTTTGTTAAATGTTATACTGACCTTACGACTTATCTTAGAAGAAAGATTAAGGAAAGGCAAACCTACGTTCCTTTCATTTGTAGACTTAGAGAAAGCTTTTGACAATGGTGACTGGAATGCTCTCTTTTAAATTCTAAAGGTGACAGGGATAAAATACAGGGAGCGAAAGGCTATTTACAATTTGTAGAGAAACCAGACGGCAGTTATAAGAGTCGAGGGACGTCAAAGGGAAGCAGTGGTTGGGAAGGGAGTGAAACAGGGTTGTATCCTCTCCCCGACGTTATTCAGTCTGTATATTGAGCAAGCAGTAAAGGAAACAAAAGAAAAATTCGGAGTGGGTATTAAATCCATGGAGAAGAAATAAAAACTTTGAGGTTCTCCGATTACATTCTAATTCTGTCAGAGACAGAAAAGGACTTCGAAGAGCAGTTCAACGGAATGGACAGTGTCTTGAGAGGAGGATATAAGATAAACATCAACAAAAGCAAAACGAGGATAATGGAATGTAGTCGAATTAAGTCGGGTGAAGCTGAGGGAATTAGATTAGGAAATGAGACACTTAAAGTAGTAAAGGAGTTTTGCTACTTGGGGAGCAAAATAACTGATGATGGTCGAAGTAGAGAGGATATAAAATGTAGACTGGCAATGGCAAGGAAAGCGTTTCTGAAGAAGAGAAATTTATTAACATCGAGTATAGATTTAAGTGTCAGGAAGTCGTTTATGAAAGTATTTGTATGGAGTGTAGCCATGTATGGAAGTGAAACATGGACGATAAATAGTTTGGACAAGAAGAGAATAGAAGCTTTCAAAATGTGGTGCTACAGAAGCATGCTGAACATTAGATGGCTAGATCACATAACAAAAGAGGAGGCATTGAATAGAATTGGGGAGAAGAGGAGGTTGTGGCACAACTTGACTAGAAGAAGGGATCGGTTGGTAGGACATATTCTGAGGTATCAAGGGATCACCAATTTAGTATTGGAGGGCAGCGTGGAGGGTAAAAACCGTAGAGGGAGACCAAGAGATGAATACACTAAGCAGATTTAGAAGGATGTAGGTTGCAGTAGGTACTGGGAGATGAAGGAGCTTGCACAGGATAGAGTAGCATGGAGAGCTGCATCAAACCAGTCTCAGGACTGAAGACCACAGCAACAACAACAAACGTTATTAATAAAAAACAGCAAGTGATTTACATAGTAGCGTGTATGTCAGTCAACGATCATCATAGGCAAGCTGCATACTGTATCTCTGGCTGACGGAAGGTTCGATTATGAAATATTACGAAGCGCAAATTGTGACTTTAAAGCTATTTAAGATTTCATTTTGAATCGGACAGAAATAATACAATATCAGAAACATTGAGGATAAGTAGTAACATTGGAAATAGGAAGTTGAAATAATAACTGAAATCCAAAGACGTTATTAACTCTCTTGTCTTCGGTAAGGAAGCAACAAATGAAGGACGATCGACTATGGAAAAAGTCAACATTAATTGTTATTATGAAAACCCGAAATTTAGTCACCGTTACAGTGAAGATGTTTGTGGCTGTTCCATCTGATGTGTAGATGTAACCAAAAGTCGGATATATATAGTAAATAATAGAGACGTCGACAACAACATCTCGATGGAGGGCGGCTACATATGTGGAAGATGAACGTTCACAGTTATCAACCACACCCAGCAACTATTTAGCAACCTCTGATCGGAGACATTTCTCTTAAATCGACTTTAGAAATATTGCCTCTGTATGTCCATCTTTTCACAGGTGGTTGCGGGACCACAGCTGTTTAGCACAGAATGTCAAGTGAAACACTTGTCAGCCGTCTAAATTTCCAAATTGTTATTTTGTTAGGCTATCGGTGTCAGCGATATATTTCGCCATCTTCAAGCCCCATGACCGACGTATAGGAAGATTCTCACCATTTGTCCAGTCAAAATAAGGGTCAGCATTCAGTGACTGGTATCCGTAGATTTTTGAGACAGCAATCACTTCAAACATCACCTGATAGGTGTTTGATCTGACATTCTGTAAGAACTATAGCGTCAGTAAGCCAGATGACTATCCTTATCGGATAAATCTTAAGGAATTGTACCTCACCTACGACTGGAGGATGTCGCTTACAAAACCCTCATTCGAACAATATCCTTAACAAACCTGGTCACTCCAATGTATTTTAGCAAAGTATGACGAACCTAAGTTTGACTGTAACTCAGATGCGTCCGTTTCAAGGATTATACCATACATTCAAAAAGTACTAAACAGCGGAAAATGCACTGTAGTGGTGGCTGAACATTAAAAAACTATAATATAAGCCCTATACAAAGTGGTTGTCGGGGGACATGCTTCACCCCCACGTTATAGCTTGACAGCGATATATCTAGAGTGAGCTGTGTAATGATAAACTGCACTTGGAAAGTTTGGAAAAGCACATAATCCGTTGTTATACTATTCTATATGCTTTATAGTATTTAAATTTAAAGAGCATTAGAAGTTAAACATTTGAAAAAAGGTGACCAAATACGGCAGTTAAATGAATGTCACTCAAGCGCTGACCAAATAGTACTGCTCTGCGTTGTATAAAATACGTTACAAAATACACATTTATCAACGTTGTCTGCAAGCTCTGTAGGTTTGTTTTTCCACTGGTTCAAAGAAATCAATTGTTTTGGCGGACGATTCACCTCTTTTTTTGTGGGTTCCGTTTGATGTTCATCAGCTGCAACAATGAATATGTACTGATTCACTTTGAGAGTCCTTTCATGTTGTTGTTGTTGTGGTCTTCAGTCCTGAGACTGGTTTGATGCAGCTCTCCATGCTACTCTATCCTGTGCAAGCTGCTTCATGTCCCAGTAACAACTGCAACCTAAATCCTTCTGAATCTGCTTAGTGTATTCATCTCTTGGTCTCCCTCTACGATTTTTACCCTCCACGCTGCCCTCCAATACTAAATTGGTGATCCCTTGATGCCTCAGAACATGTCCTACCAACCGATCCCTTCTTCTAGTCAAATTGTGCCACAAATTTCTCTTCTCCCCAATCCTATTCAATACCTCCTCATTAGTTATGTGATCTACCTATCTAATCTTCAGCATTCTTCTGTAGCACCACATTTCACAAGCCTCTATTGTCTTCTTGTCCAAACTATTTATCGTCCATGTTTCACTTCCATACATGGCTACACTCCATTTAAATCTATACTCGGTGTTAACAAATTTCTCCTCTTCAGAAACGCTTTCCTTCCCATTGCCAGTCTACATTTTATATCCTCTCTACTTCGACCATCATCAGTTATTTTGCTCCCCAAATAGCAAAACTCCTTTACTACTTTAAGTGTCTCATTTCCTAATCTAATTCCCTCAGCATCACCCGACTTAATTCGAACACATTCCATTATTCTCGTTTTACTTTTGTTGATGTTCATCTTATATCCTCCTTTCAAGACACTATCCATTCCGTTCAACTGCTCTTCCAAGTCCTTTGCTGTCTCTGACAGAATTACAATGTCATCGGCAAACCTCAAAGTTTTTATTTCTTCTCCATGGATTTTAATACCTACTCCGAATTTTTCTTTTGTTTCCTTCACTGCTTGCTCAACATACAGATTGAATAACATCGGGGAGAGGCTACAACCCTGTCTCACTCCCTTCCCAATCACTGCTTCCCTTTCATGTCCCTCGACTCTTATAACTGCCATCTGGTTTCTGTACAAGTTGTAAATAGCCTTTCGCTCCCTGTCTTTTACCCCTGCCACCTTCAGAATTTGAAAGAGAGTATTCCAGTCAACATTGTCAAAAGCTTTGTCTAAGTCTACAGATGCTAGAAAGGTAGGTTTGCCTTTCCTTAATCTAGCTTCTAAGATAAGTCGTAGGGTCAATATTGCCTCACGTGTTCCTATATTTCTACGGAATCCAAACTGATCTTCCCCGAGGTCGGCTTCTACTAGTTTTTCCATTCGTCTGTAAAGAATTCCTTTTAGTATTTTGCAGCCGTGACTTATTAAACTGATAGTTCGGTAATTTTCACATCTGTCAACACCTGCTTTCTTTGGGATTGGAATTATTACATTCTTCTTGAAGTCTGAGGGTATTTCGCCTGTCTCATATATCTTGCTCACCAGATGGTAGAGTTTTGTCAGGAGTGGCTCTCCCAAGGCCGTCAGTAGTTCCAATGGAATGTTGTCTACTCTGGGGGCCTTGTTTCGACTCAGGTCTTTCAGTGCTCTGTCAAACTCTTCACGCAGTTTCGTATCTCCCATTTCATCTACATCTACATCCTCTTCCATTTCCATAATATTGTCCTCAAGTACATCGCCCTTGTATAGACCCTCTATATATTCGTTCCACCTTTCTGCTTTCCCTTCTTTGCTTAGAACTGGGTTTCCATCTGAGCTCTTGATATTCATACAAGTGGTTCTCTTATCTCCAAAGGTCTCTTTAATTTTCCTGTAGGCAGTGTCTATCTTACCCCTGGTGAGACAAGCCTCTACATCCTTACATTTGTCCTCTAGCCATCCCTGCTTAGCCATTTTGCACTTCCTGTCGATCTCATTTTTGAGACGTTTGTATTCCTTTTTACCTGCTTCATTTACTGCATTTTTATATTTTCTCCTTTGATCAATTAAGTTCAATGTTTCTTCTGTTACCCAAGGATTTCTACTAGCCCTCATCTTTTTACCTACTTTATCCTCTGCTGCCTTCACTACTTCATCCCATTCTTTTTCTACTGTATTTCTTTCCCCCATTCCTGTCGATTGTTCCCTTATGCTCTCCTTGAAACTCTGTGCAACCTCTGGTTCTTTCAGTTTATCCAGGTCCCATCTCCTTAAATTCCCACCTTTTTGCAGTTTCTTCAGTTTTAATCTACAGTTCATAACCAATAGATTGTGGTCAGAGTCCACATCTGCCCCTGGAAACGTCTTACAATTTAAAACCTGGTTCCTAAATCTCTGTCTTACCATTATATAATCTATCTGAAACCTGTCAGTATCTTCAGGCTTCTTCCATGTATACAACCTTCTTTTATGATTCTAGCTATCATTAAGTTGTGCTCTGTGCATAATTCTACCAGACGGCTTCCTCTTTCATTTCTTAGCCCCAATCCATATTCACCTACTACGTTTCCTTCTCTTCCTTTTCCTACTACCGAATTCCAGTCACCCATGACTATTAAATTTTCGTCTCCCTTCACTATCTGAATAATTTCTTTTATTTAATCATACATTTCTTCAATTTCTTCGTCATCTGCAGAGCTAGTTGGCATATAAACTTGTACTACTGTGGTAGGCGTGGGCTTCGTGTCTATCTTGGCCACAATAATGCGTCCACTATGCTGTTTGTAGTAGCTTACCCGCACTCCTATTTTTTTATTCATTATTAAACCTACTCCTGCATTCCCTCGTTTTGATTTTGTATTTATAACCCTGTATTCGCCTGACCAAAAGTCTTGTTCCTCCTGCCACCGAACTTCACTAATTCCCACTAATTCCTTTCATGTAATAACTTTATTGATACTACCCAGTACTTCATATGTACTGGTTACATCTCTTTCAGTTATTGTTTTCGGGGCCAGAAAGTTGGAAAAACTATTTTGAGATAAAACTTGAGACCAGAAAAATAATAGGAAGACAAGCAAGGAAAGAAAAAGGTTTTATGGAAGTGGCAAAATGCCAAACTTATCTTGCAGTGAAGAAAATGGTTACAGCCATAAAGTTATACAGGGTCTCCCATTTACAGTGACCACGACAAGGAATTTTTGTCCATAAGCAAGATAAAAATGTGTCTAGCAAATATTGTTTAGCTATGAGGCGGACTTAACAAGCATGGATGCCTTTCTTGTAACTTACTTGCTTATAAAGACATGAAATTCCTATCCTGAACAACTGTTAAAAAATGTATCTCAGTGTACCATTCAAGTCGTTGTTAAAAACGTAACTCAAAACTAACTTTCATTCTCTGTCCTAGCTCACAGGGGAGGGATCAGAGCAACGTATTTCGTCCTCTTGTTGGAGCTGACAGTAAACTAATGGAGATACAAGAAGAATGCACACCTGTCATCACTCGTTTTATCTTGAGCACCCCAAATAAGTAGCATATCTACCTTCTCTTCGTTGGTGTAGACTATACTCAAAGAAGCTTTCAAATTAATAAGGCTGCCTGGATAACTAATTGTGTTTTCCTTGTGTTTCGCATTGGTTTACTGGCAACTCCAGTAAGTGAGCGAGTTATATTACCCCAGGTATCAGCACTGTAGCAGAAATGAGCTCACACACACACACACACACACACACACACACACACACACACACACACACACACACATACACATATATATATATATATATATATATATATATATATATATATATATATATATATATCACAAAAAGTTTTGCATCAACTCGATCCCAGAGATCCGGAACCTATACATAAAACTAGATTAGAGATCAACATAAACAACATAAACATCATTTCCGCCCTTTTTATTGCTCATGAAAACCACACATTAATGTTGTACCACCATACAGCGAGACCTTCAGAGGTGGTGGTCCAGATTTCTGTACGCACCTGTACCTCTAATACCCGGTAGCACGTACACTTGCATTGATGCATGCCTGTATTCGTCGTGGCATACTATCCACAAGTTCATTAAGGCACTGTTGGTCAAGATTGTCCCACTCCTCAACAGCGATTCTGCGTGGCTCCCTAAGAGTGGTTGGTGGGTTACGTCGTCCGTAAACAGCCCTTTTCAGTCTATCCCAGGCATCTTTGATAGAGTTCATGTGTGGAGAACATGTTGGCCACTCTAGTCGAGCGATATCGTTATCCTGCAGAAAGTCATTCACAAGATGCGCACAATGGGGGCGCGAATGGTCGTCCATTAAGAGGAATGCCTCGCCATTATGCTACCGATATGCTTGCACTATCGGTCGGAGGATGGCATTCAAGTATCGTACAGCCTTCCATGACCACTAGCAGCGTACGTCTGCCCCACATAATGCCACCCCAAAACAGCAGGGAACCTCCACCTTGCTGCACTCGCTGGACAGTGTGTCTAAGACGTTCGATGGACAGTGTGTCTAAGGCGTTCAGCCTGACCGGGTTGTCTCCGACGATTGTCTGGTTGAAGGCATATGCGACACTCATCGGTGAAGAGAACGTGATGCCAATCCTGCGCGGTCCATTCGTCATGTTCTTGGACCCATCTGTACCGCGCTGGTTGGTGTCATGGTTGCAAAGATGGACCTCGCTACGGACGTCGGGAGTGAAGTTGCACATCATTCAGCCTATTGCGCGCTGTTTGAGTCGTAACACGACGTCCTGTGGTTGCACGAAAAGCATTACTCAACATGGTGGCGTTGTTGTCAGGATTCCTCCGTGTCTTAATCCATAGGTAGCGGTCATCCACTGCAGTAGTAGCCCTTGGGCGACCTGAGCGATGCATGTCATCGACATTTCCTGTCTCTCTGTATCTCCTCCATGTCCGAACAACAACGCTTTGGTTCACTCCGAGACTGCTGGACACTTCCCTTGTTGAGAGCCATTCCTGGCACAAAGAAACAATGCAGACGCGTTCGAACCGCGGTCTTGACCGTCTGGGCATGGTTTAGGTACAGACAACACGAGCCGTGTACCTCCTTCCTGGTGGAATGACTGTAATTGGTCGGCTGTCGAGCCTTTCCGTCTAATAGGCGCTGCTCATGCATGGTTGTTTACGTCTTTGGGCGGGTTTAGTGACATCTCTGAGTAGTCAAAGAGACGGTGTGCTTGCAGTGACAACAAATCGTCCCAGAACACAGCACAGAACTGCAGTGCATCCATGTCATGACACATGTTCAAAGTGGCCTCCGTGGGATGCAAGCACGTGTTTACACGTCGCATCGTGGATTGCCGCATTCTTTCGCACGCTCCGGCCTCTCTCCGGATAGCGTCACAGACGTCGTGAACACGCTTTTGAAGGGTCTGCACATCAGGAAACGGTTCAACATACACAATGCTTTTCAGATGTCTTTGATGATCCAGCAGGCCATGCTTCAGGGCTTCAGAGTTGTGTCCAACGTCCGGGGAAGATGCTGAGGTGTCGGCGAACCGATATGCGGAAGTAGGGTTGCGCTCCGTCATGCAGAAACCGTATAGCATATCGTATTGGCAAAGGCACATTCTCAAGCAGCCCAGACAGAGTGTTCCGCAGGATGCCCAGGGATGTTGTGGAATAATAATTCGTCTAGGTATGTGGTCACTACGTACTTCTATCCATCACCCCCATCTACAATGGCAACTATGCATTTCCAGGTACATGTTTATAAGACATTTAGACCTTTTTTCCTCCACTCACGTATTCGTCCTTGCAGTGTGGCCCGTTGGAAAACGTGTCACAAAGTACCATGCATGTAAACATGACGTTATTAGAAACTTAAAGCAAAAGTGACTCTTACTTTCCCGTAGTAGCACCCAGTGCTGGTTTTATAAAATGATCACCGACCTGCTATCGATATAAACCCGTCCAGGCGATAGCAGCGTCACCTGGTGAGGAATGACTGTTATTCAGACGCACGCACGGTGCATGTACAGGGTGTTTCAAAAATGACCGGTATACTTGAAACGGCAATAAAAACTAAACGAGCAGCGATAGAAATACACCGTTTGTTGCAATATGCTTGGGACAACAGTACATTTTCAGGCGGACAAACTTTCGAAATTACAGTAGTTACAATTTTCAACAACAGATGGCGCTGCAAGTGATGTGAAAGATATAGAAGACAGCGCAGTCTGTGGGTGCGCCATTCTGTACGTCGTCTTTCTGCTGTAAGCGTGTGCTGTTCACAACGTGCAAGTGTGCTGTAGACAACATGGTTTATTCCTTAGAACAGAGGATTTTTCTGGTGTTCGAATTCCACCGCCTAGAACATAGTGTTGTTGCAACAAGACGAAGTTTTCAACAGAGGTTTAATGTAGCCAAAGGACCGAAAAGCGATACAATAAAGGATCTGTTTGAAAAATTTCAACGGACTGGGAACATGACGGAAAAACGTGCTGGAAAGGTAGGGCGACCGCGTACGACAACCACAGATGGCAACGCGCTGCTAGTGCAGCAGGTGATCCAACAGCGGCCTCGGGTTTCCGTTCGCCGTGTTGCAGCTGCGGTCCAAATGACGCCAACGTCCACATATCGTCTCATGCGCCAGAGTTTACACCTCTATCCATACAAAATTCAAACGCGGCAACCCCTCAGCGCTGCTACCATTGCTGCACGAGAGGCATTCGCTAACGATATAGTGCACAGGATTGATGACGGCGATATGCATGTGGGCAGCATTTGGTTTACTGACGAAGCTTATTTTTACCTGGACGGCTTCGTCAATAAACAGAACTGGCGCATATGGGGAACCGAAAAGCCCCATGTTGCAGTCCCATTGTCCCTGCATCCTCAAAAAGTACTGGTCTGGGTCGCCATTTCTTCCAAAGGAATCATTGGCCCATTTTTCAGATCCGAAACGATTACTGCATCACGCTATCTGGACATTCTTCGTGAATTTGTGGCGGTACAAACTGCCTTAGACGACACTGCGAACCCCTCGTGGTTTATGCAAGATGGTGCCCGGCCACATCGCACGGCCGACGTCTTTAATTTCCTGAATGAATATTTCGATGATCGTGTGATTGCTTTGGGCTATCCGAAACATACAGGAGGCGGCGTGGATTGGCCTCCCTATTCGCCAGACACGAACCCCTGTGACTTCTCTCTGTGGGGACACTTGAAAGACCAGGTGTACCGCCAGAATCCAGAAACACTTGAACAGCTGAAGCAGTACATCTCATCTGCATGTGAAGCCATTCCGCCTGACACATTGTCAAAGGTTTCGGGTAATTTCATTCAGAGACTACGCCATATTATTGCTATGCATGGTGGATATGTGGAAAATATCGTACTATAGAGTTTCCCAGACCGCAGCGCCATCTGTTGTTGAAAATTGTAACTACTGTAATGTCGAAAGTTTGTCTGCCTGAAAATGTACTGTTGTCCCAAGCATATTGCAACAAACGGTGTATTTCTATCGCTGCTCGTTTAGTTTTTATTGCCGTTTCAAATATACCGGTCATTTTTGAAACACCCTGTATTTTGTAGTATTAGCGAGCGTGTTGTCCATGTGTAGAATGGGAAGGGCGCGCAATCTATATAAGTTTGACCGAGGGCAGATTTTGATGGCTCGGCACTAGCATTTCGGAAACTACTTGTCGGGTATTCAAGGGGTTCTGTGATGAATGTCTTCGACACGTGGCGAAACCTAGGTGAAACCATAAGTGAATGCAGAGTCTCGCGGCGATAACATTGAATAAAATGTTCTCGGGTTTCCATCCGCGTCAACTCGTTAAAACTACACGAGCTTTCGGCCAAGCCCTCTTTGGCCATTATCAAGTGGTATGACTGCCAGTGGGCTGTTGGTGCACCCTTATATACGCTAGCTGCCAGCTGTGACGTCACTGGTGCCCGTGACATTGCCATATATTGACATGTTTTGAGTCGGCGTTCGATGTGCACCACGCAGCGCTGAGCTGCAAGCCACGGTCTCTATTCATGCACTTCCTCGACGTCCTTGTCCACCGTAAACGAAATGGGTGCCTTGTCCACAACGTCTACAGAAAACCCACCCACACAGACCTGTACCTGCACGCCACCAGCCATCATCATCCAACACAGAAGCGCACAGTGTTACAAACATTTGTGCATCGTGCAAGAGTAATATCAGACGACGACAACCTGCCCCATGAACTGAGCCACCAACGCAAGGTTTTCAGGAATAACGGCTACAGCGCCCATCAAGTGAAATAACTGGTTTCAGGGAAATATCAGAATAAGACCACCTACGAAGAGGAGCAGGAAAAAAACTTGCTTTGCTGCCATTCTGTGGCTCTGTGTCGAGCAAGATAAACCGCCTGTTGAAAACACACAAGATCAAATCAGTCTTCAATTACTGAGACAAGTTAAAGACGCAGTAGGTCTCAGAACATCTGGAGTCTACGAAATACCTTGTGAGTGCGGCCAGAAGTACAGCGGACAAACAGTGCGCACTGCGGAACAACGCAGGAAAGAACATGAGAGGTATTACCGCCTACGCTATCCAGAGAATTCTGCGTTAGCTAAGCGTGCGTTAGAAAACGGTCACCACATAAAATTTGACGATACCTCTGTCGTGGCTCGCACTAACGGCTTCTGGGACAGTTTAGTAAAGGAAACTATTGAAATGAAAATTACAGCAAACACCCTGAATAGAGACGGTGACTTGCAGCTCAGCGCTGCGTGGGATCCAGCGATCGCGCGGCTGAAGAGGGCACATCTAACGCCGATTCAAAACATGCCCATATATGGCAATGTCACGGGCACCAGTGAGGTCACAGCCGGCAGCTAGCGTATATAAGGGCGCAAAAAACAGCCCACTGGCAGTCATACTACTTGACAACGGCCAAGGAGTGCTTGGCAGAAAGCTCGTGTAGTTTTAAGCAATTGACGCGGTTGGAAACCCGAGAACATTTTATTCAAGGTGAAACCATGTCCACACGTCTTGGGGTTGGGCGGCCACCTCTCATTACAGATGTCGGACATCACAGGCTACACAGACTGGTACAACAGGACTTTCGGCAAACTGTGGCGCAACTTACATTAGACTTTAAAGCTGGCCACACTGCAAGTGTGTCGGAACACAAAGCACACCGAACACTGCTAACGATGAGTCTCCGCAGCCGACGACCCATACATGTGACAATGTTAACACCACGAAATCGGCAACTCGACTGCAATGGGTACGTAACCATTGGCACTGGACGTTGGCACAGTTACAGAGCGTCGCCTGGTCAGATGAATTCTGATACCTTCTTCGTCAAGCCGATGGGAGGGCACGAAACCGTCGCCTTCCAGGGAAACATCATCTTGACGCATATACTGTGTACGGATGATACAAGCTGGCGGAGGCTCCATTTTGTTCTGGGGAACAATCACGTAGGCATCCATAGATCCAATGGAGCTCTTTGCAAGGCACCACGACGGCCAAGGAGAACCGTACACTGGTTGCAGACGACGTACACCCCGTCATGACGATCATGTTTCCCGACGGTAATGACGTTTTTCAACAAGATAATGTACCATATCACAAGGCCAGAATTGCGATGGAGTGGTTCGAGGAACACAGTGGTGAGTTCCAATTGATGTGCTACCTCCTTCCCCCTCCCCCCTCCCCACCCCAACTTGCCAGGTCTGAACCCGATCGAAAACATCTAGGATCTGATGGAACGCGGCGTCAGAACTCAACGCCCCCTCACCCCGGAATTTAAGGGAATTAGGTGACTTGTGTGTGTACAGATGTGGCGCCAGATCCCTCCAGCGACCTAATAAGGCCCCATTGCTTCCACGCCATGACGCGTCGCAGTTGTGATCAGTGCCAAAGGTGGACATACCGGCTGTTAGGTGGGTGGTCATACTGTTATGGCTGATCAGTACGGATGCCATCATGAGTGAGCCAAAGACAGCTTAACGTTACATTTCTGCCAACGTCATGTTTATGTGAATGGCACACTTCAAATGGCTCTGAGCACTATGGGACTCAAAATCTTAGGTCATAAGTCCCCTAGAACTTAGAACTACTTAAACCTAACTAACCTAAGGACATCACACACACCCATGCCCGAGGCAGGATTCGAACCTGCGACCGTAGCAGCCCCGCGGTTCCGGACTGCAGCGCCAGAACCGCACGGCCACCGTGGCTGGGTAAATGGCACACTGTAATATGTTTTCGAACAGGCACTGAGGATAGGAAAGCGATTGCGAAATAGGAAATATAAGGTTCCATTTGAAAACACACGACTGCTATTTTTATTCCCGTGGTAATAAGGAAGATGATCACGCAGGTTAATGTCCCCCTGATAGCTGAATGACATTTTCTTAACACATTTTTTGTTTTGTTTTGTTTCTGGACAAAGAATTATTTGGGGTGGTGAAGATAAATGGGACGCATTACACTGTGCTTTAGAAGTGAATCATGACCAGGGCCTCTTCACGGGTCGGCGACTCTACCGTCATGGCACATACGGCCGGTATCTCGCGTTTGTGCTGCCGTTGTAGTTATCTGGAGCCCGTACGTATCACTGCGCGCGGCAATCGCAGCGGCGCATATCTGAAATCAATTCCGCGGCACCTCCTGCGATGAAAGGGGCCCTGCACAAGCGCTGCCCTGTCGATATGTCAGAGTGTAATCTGGGGATTCCCCGGGTGGATATAGCCGATCGGGATGGAAATGGGGCGGCGCCCAATTTGTCGGCCCCCTGCGCGGCTTGGCGCGTAATCACAGCCTCCACTCCTCTCCTCTCCCCACCCCAGCGGCGACGAATTAGCGCGCGCCTCACTTAGCAATCCCCCCACCACACCATCCGCCGGCGTCTCAGAGACGCCAGTTACCTGTGCTCCGTGGCACTGACGTAGGTCTCGCTTAGCCTGCCTGTTTACAGTGGTAGGTACAAGCCTTGTAAGCTCACCGGACAAAAAAATCGTCATCGCTTTAAAAGAGCACACTTACCCCATTGGAGCGCTATAGATATTGGTACCGCGACGGAGCGGTGTTAAAAAGTTCGCTAGCACTGAGTGAAGCCAGCTTCAAATTAATGAACTCCTACCTCAGTACAGCGTTCGTTCACCATCCGTTGCCGTAGACGATGTTAAAAGCAGCGTTGAAGAAAAACATCGTCCACACTTACGATTACATAGTCCGCGTAATTCAGGTAACAAAATAAACCTGCAAATCTCTAGTAATGACGGGCAAAAGTGGATGCTTCCTTCCTTCACTGAAAATGTCCGCTTCCCGATACTAATGTTTTGTATTGTCTTTTAATTATGGTGTCAACAAGGCCACATTTACTTCGATAGCACATCTACTACTAGTTCGTGCAGCTTATATCACACGCAAGACAGCCAGAAGCCTACCGAGTTAACTGCTGCGGAAGCAAAGGGAACTTCACAGCAAACACAAATATAGCCAAAGCCTTTCAGACAAACAAAAATTACGCGAAGCGAAATGTAATGTGAGGAGGGCTATGCGAGATCCGTTCAATGAATTCAAACTAAAGTTCTATGTACTGAGTTGGCAGAAAATCCTAAGAAATTTTGGTCTTATGTCAAAGCGGTAGGTGGATCAAAACAAAATGTCCAGACACTCTGTTACCAAAATGGTATTGAAACAGAGGATGACAGACTAAAGGTCGAAATACTAAATGTCTTTTTCCAAATCTGTTTCACAGAGGAAGACTGCACTGTAGTTCCTTCTCTAGATTGTCGCACAGATGACAAATTGGTAGATATCGAAATAGACGACAGAGGGATAGAGAAACAATTAAAATTGCTCAAAAGAGGGAAGGCCGCTGGACCTGATGGGATACCAGTTCGATTATACACAGAGTACGCGAAGGAACTTGCCCCCATTCTTGCAGCGGTGTACCGTAGGTCTCTAGCAGAGCGTAGCGTTCCAAAGGATTGGAAAAGGGCACAGGTCATCCCCGTCTTCAAGAAGGGACGTCGAACACATGTGCAGAACTATAGACCTGTGTCTGTAACGTCAATCAGTTGTAGAATTTTGGAACACGTATTATGTTCGAGTATAATGACTTTTCTGGAGACTAGAAATCTACTCTGTAGGAATCAGCATGGGTTTCGAAAAATACGATCGTGTGAAACCTAGCTCGCGCTATTCGTCCACGAGACTGAGAGGGCCACAGACACTGGTTCTCAGGTAGATGCCGTGTTTCTTGACTTCCGCAAGGCGTTCGAAACAGTTCCCCACAGTCGTTTAACGAACAAAGTAAGAACATATGGACTATCAGACCAATTGCGTGATTGGATTGAAGAGTTCCTAGATAACAGAACGCAGCATGTCATTCTCAATGGAGAGAAGTCTTGCGAAGTAAGAGTGATTTCAGGTGTGTCGCAGGGGAGTGCCGTAGGACCGTTGCTATTCACAATATACATAAATGACCTTGTGGATGACATCGGAAGTTCACTGAGGCTTTTTGCGGATGATGCTGTGGTATACCGAGAGGTTCTAACAATGGAAAATTGTACTGAAATGCAGGAGGATCTGCAGCGAATTGACGCATGGTGCAAGGAATGGCAATTGAATCTCAATATAGACAAGTGTAATGTGCTGCGAATACATAGAAAGAAAGATCCCTTATCGTTTAGCTACAATATAGCAGGTCAGCAACTGGAAGCAGTTAATTCCATAAATTATTTGGGAGTACGCATTAGGAGTGATTTAAAATGGAATGATCATATAAAGTTGATCGTCGGTAAAGCAGATGCCAGACTGAGATTCATTGGAAGAATCCTAAGGAAATGCAATCCGAAAACAAAGGAAGTAGGTTACAGTACACTTATCCGCCGACTGCTTGAATACTGCTCACTAATGTGGGATCCGTACCAGATAGGGTTGATAAAAGCGATAGAGAAGATCCAAGGGAGAGCAGCGCGCTTCGTTACAGGATCAATTAGTAATCGCGAAAGGGTTACGGAGATGCTAGATAAACTCTAGTGGAAGACTCTGCAGAAGAGACGCTCAGTAGCTCGGTACGGGCTTTTGTTGAAGTTTCGAGAACTTACCTTCACCGAGGAGTCAAGCAGTATATTGCTCCCTCCTACGTACATCTCCCGAAGAGACTATGAGGATAAAATCAGAGAGATTAGAGCTCACAAAGGGGCATACCGACAATCCTTCTTTCGACGATTAATACGAGACTGTGTAAGTAGGCTGTTCAAGTTTTTATATTGGTAACGCCACGTAGCGCTCTGTATGTGCTGTGTGCAGTCTGTGGCTGGTTTGCATTGTTGTTGGAATATCTGCCATTGTAGTGTTGGGCAGCTGGATGTGAACAGCGCGTAGCGTTGCGTAGTTGTAGGTGAGCCGCCATCAGTGGTGGATGTGGGGAGAAAGATGGCGGAGTTTTGAAATTTGTAATCCTGGATATCATGAACTGCGATGTCTTTTATGATTTTTCAATACTATTAAGGTAAATACATTGTTTGTTCTCTATTAAAATCTTTCATTTGCTAACGATGCCTATCAGTAGTTAGTGCCTTCCGTAGTTTGAATCTTGGCAGTAGTGGCGCTCGCTGTATTGCAGTAGTTCGAGTAACCAAGATTTTTGTGAGGTAAGCGATTTGTGAAACGAATAGGTTAATGTTAGTCAGGGCCATTTTTTTGTAGGGATTTTTGAAAGTCAGATTGCGTTACGCTAAAAATATTGTGTGTCAGTTTAAGCACAGTCTTGTACACTTTTTCGAAAGGGGACGTTTCATATGTCGACCCTTAGCCGAGGATACCTCACTGGAATCTTCTGATTTTTTTCTTGTATTTTGTGTAATTAGTGTAGATTTTGTTTATTGCTAGCGCGTAATTGTAGAGAGAATCTCCTTTGTAGTTGCAGTCTTTCATTGTTGTACAGTAAAACAGGTGTGGCACACATGTAAATTTGCACCAAGTATTTCGCAGCTTGCAATTAACTAGATATTATTTTCAGCGCTATGTTAATGTGTTCTCTTATTTTCTGTGTTATCGTGTGAAATATAGTGACAGTAATGGCGTGTGAAAAACGTAACACTAGGCTCCAAAGTAAACAGAGAAATAATAGTGACGACGAGCGAAGCTTACCAGCACCGCTGTGTTATAACTTAACAGACATTCAAAGTAGTAATTTGGTAACTGTGCATAGGGAAATGGAGCGGGCGTCAAATAATGGTGTAGACAGTGAAACAGGTAGTGAACAGGGAAGCATTATCGATCGATCGGACGGCAACAGCTCACCTCAGGAATCGAGAATGACAGAACAAAATATTGCAAATACTGTAGACTCAGGTTTTGGGTTCTCCCCGTTTTCTCAAGTGAGTCAAGACACATTTTCCGCTTGCCAAAATGTGAATGTTGCCGGTGCAAATTCATTGCCGAAAAGCACTCAGGAACATGTTTCAGGCACCAGTGCATTGTTATTACAATTAATGCAACAAATGGGACAAAAGCTTCAAAAGTTAGACACAATGGAACAAAATCAGAGACGAATACAGCAAAAGCTTCAAAAGTTAGACACAATGGAACAAAATCTTCAAAAGTTAGACACAGTGGAACAACACCAGAGACAAACACAGCAACAGTTAGACGCAATGGAACAAAATCTTCACACCACGCTTGAACAAACACGTGAAGATTTAACTACTGAGTTGCGTAAAATCGAATCGAAATGTCGAAGAGTCTGTAACAACATAAAAACACAAATTTGTGAGCACTTTCAACCTATTTTTTCGCATTACAGAATCACGAAGGAGCCATAAAAGAACTGCAAATTATTGTTCATGAAAATAATGAGACCTTGCAAGCTAAAATTGACTCAGTTGCATCTACCGATTCGGTTACGCAACTTGCAAAAACTCAGGAAAACTTAAAGGACACAGTAGAAAGACACATGGAGGAAATTAGTTCATTATCAGAGAAAGTAGTTGAACTTCCGGATCAGCTAAATAATTTATCTACGAAGGTAGATGATAATCTGAATGACACAAAACCGGTAGTCTTTAATGACACAGAAGAGTGCGAACAAATTAGGAAATTCAAACAAAATCAGAATCAAATTAATACGCAACACCAAAGAGAAATCCGGGAAGTACAAGATCAGCTGACACAAGTAATTCAAAAATTACATATTTCGAGGACACTCGCGCTCCAACACGGGAAGAGGGACTTAGAAATACGGAACAACCACAAAATAATAACACAGGACACTTCGGAAATTATGGAAGAAATTGGCAAGGCACACCAAATTTTGAGATGGAACCGCCGAAACGACGTAACAATGACCGACATGTGACTCGCCGACATGATGATTTTGACTATAAGCTGTTCATTACTACACGTAAATTCAAAACATTTAAGAATTCTGGCAATGACATTCATCCACAAGCGTGGCTTCATCTATTCTTACATTGTTTTCCTCCCAACTGGTCATTGGAGCACAGGTTAGAATTTATGTGTGGCTACTTGGAGAATGAACCAGCTGTAAGAATGCGATCGGTCATTCACGATTGTCACAGTGAAGGAGAATTTTATCATGCCTTCCTCTCAGCATATTGGTCTCAAGCTACACAAGACCGAGTAAAACATAGCATCATGAAGATGAAACACTTTGAACAATCTGAATTTTCCAGTCTTGTCAAATATTTTGAAGACATATTGCACAAGAATCAGTATCTTTCAAACCCATACAGCCCCTCAGAACTCATCCGCATTCGCTTAATCAAATTGCCTGAACATTTACGACATATTATTTTAGCAGGACGTTGCAAAGACGACATTGAAGCTTTTCAAGGACTGTTACAAGAACTGGAAATTGACACTGACAGTCGCGGAACGCGAAAACAGGAACACAACAATTACAGGTTACATCCGTCGCAATTCCATGATGACAGAAACAATACAAGACAAGGCTATTCTTACAACGTAAATCGTGACCAAAACAGACACCACCCGTATGACAACCGTTGGCACAGTAGTAAGAATTATTGGGAAAGATCACCTCTCTGCGGTAGTAACTATCACAGAGACAATCAGAGAAACAGACAATTTGGGAACCAAAATAATTATCAAGGGAGACAGAATAACTTTAGACGCAACGGTCCAGCGCGCAGTTACGATTCAGGGAGAAATTCTCCACCATGTGACCGACAGGAAAGAAACTATGGAATCTACCGACATGACGACAGACGATATGATAGTAACGACAGACCTGAATTGCATCAGAACAGGCGGGTTTAAAACAGAGCAGGGCCCTCTCGACAAGGTGAATTTGTAAAAGTTACGTCTCCTAATCCCAATAACGGCGCACGCCAACAAAGAAACAGACAATGACTCGCACCGCAGGCAGCCACGTGCGCCCGCTGGCTCTGGGAAAAGTAATAGACGCTAACCTTCAGAAAAATTTTAGCATTCCATACCAACGTATACAACATGATAATTGTGTTGAAGTTGAAACTCTGTGTACTAGGAACAGTAAAGGTTTACACCACATTTCACATGTAAAACCGTTTATTGAAAGATAATCTGCTTTTTAACTTTGTCTTTGCCATATAGCTTTTCACTTTACATTACTAGTATGCTTTGTCAGACTTAGAAACTGTTACCATGCAACAATGTTTGAAGTTAAATATCCAATCAAGAACTAAAAGAACTTATTTAAACAAAAATTACGATTGCATTGTTATAGTGAACAGACGACACAGTGTTATTATGTGTGTACATTCTTGGTTGTTAGTTGCACGATTACGTAATGACTATAAGGCTCACATACTTAGAACATATACTGGTACTGCTAATGAGATTTTAATGCATCATTTTGGTTTACTTGAAAATACATTCTGGATTTAAAGTACTTTCTGTGAGATACCAGATGACACAGTGGTTAGTTTATGTGACAGCTACATGATTTTATCACGACGCTACTAATGAGTGACAATTTACAATGTTGCTTTTGCTGTGTATCTGTTTTATATCTGCACAGTTTTTCTGAATTCTTCTGGAAAGTAAAACATGTTTTAGTAGTAACTTTTGTGGTATAGCTACAGTGAGACTGCCTTTTCAGTAGCACAACAATACGTACAGCACAGTACTTTCTTCATCGCGGCAATAAGCATAATAACTAAGACATCTATACGCAAAGCATTTCACTTTTGTTTATCATGAGGTAAGTACATTGGCTTCTGCAGAACTTAGCTTTCGGAGGACAATAACTACAACACTTCCACAGAGATTATCTTACAGCAAGACGCACATTTAGCGCTACAGGACACTATTTGAGTGATTAATTTTGTACTTAAAACATTTATTTTTAAAGATTTTTGAAGTACAATGATACAAAGGTTTTCCGTGATACATTTCATTCCATTGCTGTAATCTGTAAACCTGAGGGTATAATTACATTAATCCTCAAGGGGGTACACACCTACTTTGTGTACCATGTTTTGGCAAGCACAAGGAGCCCTAGCTAATATGGTATTTGCTTATACAACTTTACACATCGGTACCATATTTCTCTAACACATAATTACACAGCCATCTGATCATTTAACTGAGAGAGACAAATATTTATTTTACTACATCAGTGACACATGTTTACGTAATTACACAGTTGGATAATTTCACACTTATGAAATTGTATTTTGTCTGTACTTTGTGAACTGTTCATATTTTTTCGGAACCATTGTGATACTATGAGAGCTTTGAATGATGTATTTGGTATGGGATCATGATTTTAAAGTACGTTTGAGGTAGATGAGACTATTGAAATGAGCACAGAATTTTTTTTAGGTTTTGAAATTATTGGAGGAAGCTACAACGATTTTGAGAGTTGACTGAGGTGTTATGATGTGATTATTATGATGACTATGTGTATTATGCTGTTGCGGTATGTTTATGATCAATAAGCTGATGCTATATGAGTTATTTGAGTATGCTACATATCTGTTATGATGAAATATTGAAGACGTGTCGACAAATAAGGTAAAGAATAATTTGTAACGCAAATTCTTGACCTGTGAAATATTTTTATATGAGACTGTCACTGTAGCGGAAACTGCTGTCGTAAATATTTCCGTAAGAAAGTTAAGTGACCACCTGCACGTAATGCGTCATGGGCACCCAGCTGTGTCAGACGCCTGGAGAAAAAGCCATTAGTGTGTGCCTTTTCAGAGGCACAGGTAGCAAAAAAAAGGGAGGCCATTATCCTCACTATTGACATTCCTTTGTGGAAAGCATCGCAAATACGACACGATCAAACTTGAAAACATATGATTATACTGTGGAGCTCTTAATTTATGACATTTACTAAAATGCCTAATGAAACGATGAGAAACATTTCACGGCTATTGTCTCGTTAGTTGAGAGAAATGCCATATGGCTTGCTTTATGTATTTATTTACTCAATTTGTTTAATATCTAGTTTCTAGCTGCACTGCAGCATTGGTTAAAATAAAATTTAATAGATGTACTAATATAAATATTTTATGCCTACAGATCCAGTAAATAATTTTATGATCTATTAAAAAAAACGAAGGAGCATAAAAAGACATTTCCCTTCACAGGAATTGCATATGGAATTTTCTTTTCAACTATTTGGTAATTTTTTTGGTAGAATAACTTCTTGTGGTGCACCACTTTAATTACATAGACATTAAGATGTGAATATACATTTCCCTTGTCTGCATTGTTCTCTTTAGTGTAATATTTTTTCTGCTTGAGCTATGTCATGTTCAGATATAAGTTATTGCATTTGCTGCTGCTGTTTGCCAGGCATAGTGCTACTAAATTTCACTTTGTATTACTCTGTTAAGCTTGTTTTACTACTGATTTATTTTTCTTGTTGCTGCACATTGGCTCATATTAGTTGTAATGTTGCATTGCTTGGTAATTTAGATTTACTGTAGCCTGATTTGCAATTTTCCATTTTTTTTGTCATTGCTGTTTGCGTTAATTGTTTTGTGCTGCTGCATTGCCTCGTCCCTTAGTTTAGCATCTGAGCTCAGTAGATTTAAGTTAGCTTAAGAGGGGGTAGCCTATAAGAGAATGAGTTGTGATGAATTGGAAGAAATGCATTGAGAAGTTGTAAGAAAATGGTTTGGCCAAAAAAGTATTTTGAAAGAGGATATGAATCAAAAAAGTAGGGTTTAGGGACAACAGGTTTAGGTAGGATTTTCTTGGAAATAAATGATGAGGTAAGATAATGGAAAATAAATAATGAGGTAAGAAATATGTGAACATATAAATACAGAAAGCATTCTTGGATAGGATTTTTTTGGTGGAAACAAATGTTGAAATAAGACGAAAGATCTATGGAATGAAGTTTTTAGGTTGGACTGCAGTACCAAATGTTACACTGAAAACAAACCCTGCCCTTTCCTCTTGTGTTATTCTGCTATGTGTTTATGTACCCTTGTGAATTTATGTTCTTCCTGTCTTTATATGTTTATCTGATAAGACTTATGTTGTAGAATTTTTCTAATACTCAGCTACATTCACTATGATGAGGAATACTGTTATCCCCAAATATAATTTGCATTAATAATATGTTATTTTCTTTGTAAAGATGTTTAGACATTATTTATTCTGTTTTGTTTTAATGCTCATGTGTGAAGTTGATGTTTCAAAAGTTATTCTGATCTTTTATGTATTTACTTGTGTCATAATTCCAGTAACACTGATGTATATGTTTATTTCGATTCTTTTGTAAAGCCTGTACTACAAATGTTATCTGTATTGTTATGTTCTTTAATGATGTATTTTGTACCTTTGTAATTGTATTCTTATGTTATAAAATTGTAATTGATACCAGTTCATCATATTATTAACTTGTAAGTTACATTTCACTGCACACGTTTCTGTTGGTCATAGTATATGGACAATATGTGAGAAGTAGAGACTGTTAGTGTTTGCACGTGTGTTAATAATTCAGCAAGGGACTGGATAACAGCATTGCTGGTTCTAAGGACAATTCCAAAAACTTTGTGAGTGCACAAGTGGTGGTTATGGACTTGCTATATTATCCGCAAGACCCTTCAATGGTGATTGTGCACCTGCACAGTCACAACAGATGGCTGCTGGCCATCTCTACAAGGACTACAGTGGGTCTGCATCTTTGATGACCCACCAATACCATTATTTCTACAAGGACTACAGTGGGTCTACACCTTTGCTGACTCACCAGTACCATTATTTCTACAAGGACTGCAGTGGGTCTGCACCTCTGGTGGCCCACCAATACCGTAATCTCTACCAGGACTACAGTGGGTCTGCTCTGTGATGACCTACCTACCAATACTCTTCAAAATTTCGACTGACTCTGCTGTGGGTTTGCTCTGTTGTGGACCAATACCAGTCTGCATGCCAAGAGTCAGCACCGTCTTTCCGTTAGAAGGATAACACTACTTCTTCAAGACTGCATGGAAATCCACTACTTCCGTGTGCATTTTCTTCTACTGCTCAGACTTTAAGAAAAACACTGCTATTTTACTGTGGTGAACGATCAGGACTGTCTTGATGGACTGTGAGAAAATTTTAGCTTTTGGCCAACATTGCATCTATAAGTGTGTGCCACTGCCCAAAACAATTTGTAAAATTTTTTGTGGGGAGCATGGGGGCTATGTAAGTAGGCTATTTAAGTTTTTATTTGGTAACGCCACGTACCTCTCTGTATGTACTGTGTGCAGTCTGTGACTGGTTTGCATTGTTGTTGGAATATCTGCCATTGTAGTGTTGGGCAGCTGGATGTGAACAGCGCGTAGCGTTGCGCAGTTGTAGGTGAGCCGCCAGCGGTGGTGGATGTGGGGAGGGAGATGGCGGAGTTTTGAAATTTGTAATACTGGATATCATGAACTGCTATGTGTATTATGATTTTTCAACACTATTAAGGTAAATACATTGTTTGTTCTCTATTAAAATCTTTCATTTGCTAACGATGCCTATCAGTAGTTAGTGCCTTCCGTAGTTTGAATCTTGGCAGTAGTGGCGCTCGCTGTATTGCAGTAGTTCGAGTAACCAAGATTTTTGTGAGGTAAAAGATTTGTGAAACGCGTAGGTTAATGTTAGTCAGGGCCATTTTTTTGTAGGGATTTTTGAAAGACAGATTGCGTTGCGCTAAAAATATTGTGTGTCAGTTTAAGCACAGTCTTATACAATTTTTCGAAAGGGGGCGTTTCAACTGGAATAGAAGGGAGAACGGACAGAGGTACTCAAGGTACCCTCCGCCACACACCATCAGGTGGCTTGCGGAGTATGGATGTATATGTTGATGTAGAAATGTACTAAGTCCAAACCGAATTATTACGAGATCAATACAGTCAATACTCTGCTACGAAATGAGTTTCACACTCGGTGCTTTTCAGTGGATTCTTCAAAGGAAGATACTCGCCAAAAAATGTTCTGTAAACATACTGAACACGCCACGCAGAATTCTTCACAAAGGTCGATAGTTTCACACGCGGTTTTCTCTACAACAAACACTCCAAAATCTCCCAAATTTCACAGAACTGTCCGTAAATGCATCTGCTTGTACGGCGATATAAACCAAACGTGAAATAACATTTACTTCTTCATTTTACAAATAACCTTTTCGGACATGTCTAACATGACCTTCTCGTCTGGCAGCTAGTCCACGACTGTCTGAATTCCGTTGCTTTCATGGCATATGACTCATTCCAATGCGCGGGAGAGACTTTACTCTGATTGGTTGATCAAAACGAACAGCCAATCAGATCAATCTTTCAAGATCAAATTCGCGCTTAAACTGTTTTACTGCGATCAACATTCGCGGATGCATTTACGTCATTTCATGCTGTAAATATTAACAAAACTTTCCACCAAACCAAACCAAACGAAAACTAAGAGAAAACTATGCTTGAAATATACTTAAGAAATTATTATCCTCTTATTACTGCCTTATTACAAAAGGAAACAGTCGTAGACATACGTCATCCGCCAGTTAGGGGGATTTACAGTTTTCAGGACACCCTGGCGGCGTAACACTTGCTAGTTGCGTAAGGTGTAATACAATATAGAATTGAAATTTGACCTATGTCCCACATACACACTCACATTCACTCTCAACCTAACACAAAATATAAATATTAACTTTAAACTATTAATTTCATTACAAAAGAAAAATTATCGGAAGTTTAGATTTGAAAATCTTTATAAAATATATCGGCACACTGGGAGTGCTATTACTGTTTTCAGATAACAAAAGAAATGTAAACTGTTATTGTTCCTATCTGAATTTACTTTCTTAAGTGTCAGTTAAATACTTTTTAATGGGTTTTTCATATCTCCGAAACTATTATAGGTAGCGGTATCAAATTTTGACACAAAGCTCGTCTGAATAACAAAAGGTCATGTACAGAATTTGGAATAAAATACATAATATCTAACATAGTTATTAGTTTTTTAGGTGAGGTGAATAAGTAATCTTAGTATGTGCCACAGTGAGCATTCTCACGGTCCGCTTTAGTGACAAGCGTGGCTATGACGCATGCGGCAGGCACAAGCCGGCCGCCGCCGAATGCTACTATACTGCAGGCTTCCAAAACAGCTCGTCACAACGTAACAAAACTTACTGCAAAAATCTGAGACAAAATGGCAGAGAGGAGCTGTCGTGTGTGGATGTGGTCCTGATCATGCTGTGAATGAAGTTGCCCGATTTGTTGGTGTATCAACACAGAATGGCGAATGTATGTATAAGGAGTGGTGTACCACGACGCAGAAATGTAACAGGATTTAAGAACA
Organism: Schistocerca serialis cubense; assembly: GCF_023864345.2. Taxonomy (NCBI): domain Eukaryota; kingdom Metazoa; phylum Arthropoda; class Insecta; order Orthoptera; family Acrididae; genus Schistocerca; species Schistocerca serialis. The sequence continues at coordinate 1,229,111,279 of NC_064638.1, read as the reverse complement.
GTGGCAACATAAAGTTCCCAATGGGCAGCGATCACAGACGAGAGACTCGGTTTCGAATGCTATTTGTTGCTGACAGTCAATGTAGATCACTCTTATTTTCCGAAGGGCACTGAATGCAGAGAACCTCGCAAATACGACATTGCTCACAGCACCATACAATGCTGCACTTTAGTGGGCCAAACAACAGGGAAGCTGAGCGGTAAATCGCTGTAAAGTGTGCCATGTGGTCCGCCATGTTGTCATTTTGTCTCTTTTGAGATGATGAAAGACGTCGAGTGTACTGATGGAGCAATGAGTAGTTTTACACCGCAGTGCGTAGAAGTTGCAGTTCAAATGGTTCAAATGGCTCTGAGCACTATGGGACTTAACTGCTGAGGTCGTCAGTCCCCTAGATTCAGAACCACTTAAACCTAACTAACGTAAGGACATCACACACATCCATGCCCGAGGCAGGATTCGAACCTGCGACCGCAGCAGCAGCGCGGTTCCGGACTGTAGCGCCTAGAACCGCTCGGCCACTCCGGCCGGCGGTAGGAGTTGCAGTTCACGACAGAAGAGATTCTGTGATGTTTTGGAGGTCGTTTTCGTACCACAACTTGGGCTCACACTGATTCACTGAAGCTGACTAAGCACTGACCTATCTACATCTGTATGATGAGTATACTGTATTATTTTGTTTGTCCTCCAATATGACAACAGCCGTAAGGATCGCAGCAATGAACTCAACAAGCCTTTAGTGCTTTTTCGTCAATCCGATAACAACGACGTACTGCCGCGCGGTCTGGGGCGCTGCAGTCATGGACAGTGCGGCTGGTCCCGGCGGAGGTTCGAGTCCTCCTTCGGGCATGGGTGTGTGTGTTTGTCCTTAGGATAATTTACGTTAAGTTGTGTGTAAGCTTAGGGACTGATGACCTTAGCAGTTTAAGTCCCATAAGATTTCACACACATTTTTGAACATTTTTTTTTTAGCTGTATCAGGAGAGGGTGTGACGCAGAAGCGCGAAAGGCAGTTTGCTCTGTTGTGCCCATTACTGCGACACGTTACTCTGTTAACAAGCTGAATGTATATGCTTCCGTCTATAAGCATCCACTTTTTTATTTTTCGTATTTTACAGTACCTGTTGCGATTCTGCCATTTCTGTTCTTTTGTTGTGATGACAGCTGCTTAATGGTTGAAACAGGCCAAACTCGTTATTAATTTCTGCGCTCAAGGCAATTAAAAAAAGGAGTCTGTTATGGTTGACTGTGTTATACAGCGCTCTTACAGGGTGTTTCAAAAATGACCGGTATATTTGAAACGGCAATAAAAACTAAACGAGCAGCGATAGAAATACACCGTTTGTTGCAATATGCTTGGGACAACAGTACATTTTCAGGCAGACAAACTTTCGAAATTACAGTAGTTACAATTTTCAACAACAGATGGCGCTGCGGTCTGGGAAACTCTATAGTACGATGTTTTCCACATATCCACCATGCGTAGCAATAATATGGCGTAGTCTCTGAATGAAATTACCCGAAACCTTTGACAACGTGTCTGGCGGAATGGCTTCACATGCAGATGTGATGTACTGCTTCAGCTGTTCAATTGTTTCTGGATTGTGGCGGTACACCTGGTCTTTCAAGTGTCCCCACAGAAAGAAGTCACAGGGGTTCATGTCTGGCGAATAGGGAGGCCAATCCACGCCGCCTCCTGTATGTTTCGGATAGCCCAAAGCAATCACACGATCATCGAAATATTCATTCAGGAAATTAAAGACGTCGGCCGTGCGATGTGGCCGGGCACAATCTTGCATAAACCACGAGGTGTTCGCAGTGTCGTCTAAGGCAGTTTGTACCGCCACAAATTCACGAAGAATGTCCAGATAGCGTGATGCAGTAATCGTTTCGGATATGAAAAATGGGCCAATGATTCCTTTGGAAGAAATGGCGGCCCAGACCAGTACTTTTTGAGGAAGCAGGGACGATGGGACTGCAACATGGGGCTTTTCGGTTCCCCATATGCGCCAGTTCTGTTTATTGACGAAGCCGTCCAGGTAAAAATAAGCTTTGTCAGTAAACCAAATGCTGCCCACATGCATATCGCCGTCATCAATCCTGTGCACTATATCGTTAGCGAATGTCTCTCGTGCAGCAATGGTAGCGGCGCTGAGGGGTTGCCGCGTTCGAATTTTGTATGGATAGAGGTGTAAACTCTGGCGCATGAGACGATACGTGGACGTTGGCGTCATTTGGACCGCAGCTGCAACACGGCGAACGGAAACCCGAGGCCGCTGTTGGATCACCTGCTGCACTAGCTGCGCGTTGCCCTCTGTGGTTGCCGTACGCGGTCGCCCTACCTTTCCAGCACGTTCATCCGTCACATTCCCAGTCCGTTGAAATTTTTCAAACAGATCCTTTATTGTATCGCTTTTCGGTTCTCTGGTTACATTAAACCTCCGTTGAAAACTTCGTCTTGTTGTAACAACACAGTGTTCTAGGCGGTGGAATTCCAACACCAGAAAAATCCTCTGTTCTAGGGAATAAACCATGTTGTCTACAGCACACGTGCACGTTGTGAACAGCACACGCTTACAGCAGAAAGACGACGTACAGAATGGCGCACCCACAGACTGCGTCGTCTTCTATATCTTTCACATCACTTGCAGCGCCATCTGTTGTTGAAAATTGTAACTACTGTAATTTCGAAAGTTTGTCCGCCTGAAAATGTACTGTTGTCCCAAGCATATTGCAACAAACGGTGTATTTCTATCGCTGCTCGTTTAGTTTTTATTGCCGTTTCAAATATACCGGTCATTTTTGAAACACCCTGTACATCAACGAATAACGCACTTGTGATATTCCCTTTCCTGTAATCGTTGTCTATATGCTGAGTCAGTTTTAGGATCTGGTCAGAGTGTAATTTTCCTGGGTGAAATTCTGCGTGTTGTTTAACGATTGTCCAGTCCGCGTAAGACGATATAAACGTATGCGAAAGTATATTAGTTTGATGACATCATCTCGTAAATACATGAATTCAACATTATCAACTGTCAATGTGATACGCAAATACTTCTATGCGGCCTCTCCTTAACTTTGACTACAAGGTACCTACGTCATGACACTGTATCCTGGCTCACAATTGGTGTAATTTTCGAGAGTCTCTTTAGTGTCTATTATTTTGTTACATCGTTAAATGACCACTTTCTCTGCTTTCTATGGCACACTCGTGATGATATATCGCCGGTCGGTGTGGCCGAGCGGCTCTAGGTTTTTTATTCTGGAACCGCGCGACCGCTACGGTCGCAGGTTCGAATCCTGCCTCGGTCATGGATGTGTGTGATGTTCTTAGGTTGGTTAGGTTTAAGTGGTTCTAAGGAACTGATGACCTCAGATGTTAAGTCCCATACTGCTCAGAGCCATTTGAACCATTTGATGATATACCAGCCACTGTTCTTAATTTTCTTTTAAGTTTTGAATAATAATGTCAATGTTCAAGTTATAGCTGAATCTGTATTTTCTCGTGGGAGACTGACAATACAGATGTCATGGGATATCTTCCACACAATCTGTTAGCTCCATGCCTAAAGTTAGCATCTTAGATATACGCTCTAAGATAAAGAAAACGACGCACCAAGAAGTAATTGTCCTAATGGGACGGCAGATGTGACGTATACGTACAGGCAAACAAATGGTCACAATTTCAGAAAAATTGGATGATTTATTCAAGAGAGAAAGAGCTTCACATATAGTGCAAGTCATTAACATTTTGGTTTCACCTGTGTCCCTTATGTAACCAGTTATTTGGCTTGGCATTGACTTGTAGAATTGTTGATTGTCACTCTCAGGGATAGTGTGCCAAATTTTGTCCAATTGGCGGGTTAGATATTCAAAATCCCGAACTGTTGGAGGGCCCTACGTATAGCGCTCCAAACATTAAGAAGTTTTCATTTGGGGAGAGATCTGCCGACCATACTGACCAAGGGAGAGTTTATCAAGAATGATGAAAGGGAGAAGAAACTCTCCCCGAGTTTCGGACGGGCATGCTGTAAGGTGCCTCTTACGTGAGGAAGATATTTTTACCAGCTTTAAGAAATTATTATCTCTTATTGATGTGTTCACGATAGTTAGGAAGTGCTGCAGTCCGTAGCCGGCCATGAGTCGGAAAGCATTTCCCAGGCTGGCTGGCTAGGTGACGAAGCGACCATATGTCGCGCGTACTGGGGTGGGGCTCGGTGCTGGACCTTAGCAACAAGCGTCAGCCTGGGAAATACACAGGACGGGAAGTACCGCCATCTATGGCGCCAAAGTCACTGATTTTGTTTATTTTTGTATATTTAATAATTAAAGTCATTTATGACACCATGAATACTAGGAGGTGCCTCCGGATGTTTAAAACTATTTATCATAATTTTGCCTCGTTAAAATTCACATCCGTCCATTAACAAATGCATACCTTTGTAAATACGAACTTGATCGGAAATCCAAGAACTAGTAAGAGATAGGGACTGCGCGGCAAAGTCGGCAGTCGGCGTTAAGAGCTCTTCCTGGTAGCCATGCTCTCGGTTACGAGTAGTTTGTGACATGAATGTTTCATTACTGATTTAATAGGAATAAAAGTCATATTACGGCATTCTGAATGTTAATTTCGAGTAAATAGATACCCCAAAGTTAATCGACAGCAATTTCAGATAATTAGCTTCCACCGACAGAGACATCCAATGCGCCAATGAAGAATCTGCACGGGACGACATTTACGAGAGCTGCACCGCGCACAGGTAGGAGGAAATCCGACGACACGACCCACCAATGCGGATCAAGGTAGGTCCGACTTGCACTCGCAAATTCCGGGTGGAAATGCTGACCAGTTGTACTGTACGTCACATATACCACCCTCTACGGACTCGCGACGAAGCTGAGTAATAACAGTATCAGTTTAGAAGCGAGGGGATCCTGCAAAGCCCAGGATGGCTTGCCACGATGGGCAACAAAACGGGGCGTAGAATACCGTCGACGTATCGCTGTGGTGTAGGCGTGCCGTGTATGGCAACTAAACTGGTCCTGCTATGAAATGAAATGACACCTGGACCGCCACTCCTGGCTGTCAGACCGTATGGCAGTTGAGAATCAGGATGGTATCTCAGTGCTGTCTGGGGTGTCACCAGACACGTGATCGCTTCTCATCGGGACACATCGGGACTCATCACTGCAGACACTTCTCTTCCAGTCAATGAGATTCCAGGACCCGATAACCATCGCAGACTTATCTGTAGATGCCTTGGACACTGGTGGGATACCAACTTGATTCTCATCCGCCATAATGCCCGACGACCAAGTGATGGTCCGGGGTGTCATTTCATTTCATAGCAGGACGCCTTCTACATCTACATCTAAATCTACATCTACATTTATACTCCACAAGCCACCCAGCGATGTGTGGCGGAGGGCACTTTACGTGCCACTGCCATTACCTCCCTTTCCTGTTCCAGTCGCGTATGGTTCGCGGGAAGAACGACTGCCGGAAAGCCTCCATGCGCGATCGAATCTCTCTAATTTTACATTCGTGATCTCCTCGGGTGGTATAAGTAGCGGTAAGCAATATATTCGATACCTCATCCAGAAACGCACCCTCTCGAAACCTGGACAGCAAGCTACACAGCGATGTAGAGCGCCTCTCTTGCAGAGTCTGCCACTTGAGTTTGCTAAACATCTCCGTAACGCTATCACGCTTACCAAATAACCCTGTGACGAAACGCGCCGCTCTTCTTCGGATCTTCTCTACCTCCTCTGTCAACCCGACTTGGTACGGATCCCACACTGATGTGCAATACTCAAGTATAGGTCGAACGAGTATTTTGTAAGCCACCTCCTTTGTTGATGGACTACATTTTCTAAGGACTCTCCCAAAGAATCTCTACCTGGCACCCGCCTTACCAACAACTCATTTTATATGATCATTCCACTTCAAATCGTTCCGTACGCATACTCCCAGATGTTTTACAGAAGTAACAGCTACCAGTGTTTGTTCCGCTATCATATAATCATACAATAAAGGATCCTTCTTTCTATGTATTCGCAATACATTACATTTGTCTACGTTAAGGGTCAGTTGCCACTCCCTGCACCAAGTGCCTACCCGCTGCAGATCTTCCTGCATTTCGCTGCAATTTTCTAATGCTGCAACTTCTCTGTGTATTACAGCATCATCCGCGAAAAGGAGCATGGAACTCCCTTTGATTGTCATCTGCGCACCTTTACAGAACAGCGGTACGTCCAGGATTTTCTACGGCCGGTTTTGTTCCCTTGATAACAAGCCATACTGGGCTTACATGTCAGCAAGATAATGCCCACCTGTACACGGTAACAGTTTCTACTGCCTGTCTTCGAGCTTGCCAAATCCTACCTTGGCAGCAAGGTCGCCAGATTTCTCCCCAAGTGAGAACGTCTGGAGCATTATGGTCAGAGTCCTCCAGCCAGCTTGGAATTTTCACGATCTAACGTACCAGTAGGGCATAATTTAACACGATATCCACCAGGAGGACATCCTACAACACTGTCAGTGCCAGGCCGAATAATCACTTGCCTGAGAGCCAGATGTGGACCCAGGCGTCATTCATTTGCTCAATTTGAGACGCTCTTTCTCTTGAATATATACTCCAATTTTCCTGAAATTGTAGTCATTCGATTGTCTGTATTATCTGTACATGTGCGTCACACTTACCGACCACCGATCCATTCGCATAATTCCTTCGTGACGCGATTTTTTTCTTCTTTATTTAGCACGTTTGCTCGTAACCCTTCATATCGTCGATGAGATTGGTAGGGGTGATAATTTTCACCACAGTACCTATATGTTTTTGTAGCTTCAGATCGTCTCTTTCCAATGACACAAATGCTTTATCAGAACATCTCGTATAGCTTGACCTACAGTACGCTACCTTAAAAAATGGTTCAAATGGCTCTGAGCACTATGGGACATAACATCTGAGAACATCAGTCCCCTAGAACTGAGAACTACTGAAACCTAACTAATCTAAGGACATAACACTGTAAGATGGCAAGAACTATGCCCCTTACATGAAGTCATTAAAGATCACCTAACTCACGTTGAGCGAACAGTAGGGCTGAACAAAATGACTGACAAGGCACAATGCATCTTGTAGAGGGTATAGTATGGACGTAGTGGAATAATTAATGTCGGGTGATGGTTTTAAAGTAATTCACATGACATGAAAACTTTGTGGAAACGAGTCGATATACTGGACGCTAGTTTACCCCAGGGAAGTATTTAGAATTGACCGTGGCTGGATGGGGAACGGTGAAGGGAAGCGACAATAGGCAGCTTAGGGTGGCTCAAGCTCTGAGAAAGCGGTAATGTGGTGTGGCCTCCAGCCGCCTTAAGATGAGTGACAGCATGGGTGGTTGACCCTGACTCCATGCTGATGTACCGGGAAACGGATGGAGAACTTTACGCCTGTTGATAGATGTCCGTCGTCCCGTTTTCTGTGAAACATGCGAGAAAGCCGCGCAAAGCTACGGTGAAGTGGTCAACAGAGGTCAAAATATGCGTGTTCGTGACTATAGCAACTTCACGGTGAATTCACGTTCCGCAGAGCCTGAAGTAAACCAGGTGAAGAGCGACAGCATGAAATATGCCGGCCTCTGATGGGAACGTAGGACCAAGGAATTTGAAGTACTTTCCAGGGAGTCAGAATTCCGGAGAGGTCTTCCGTTCCCAGCTTTCCTACAGTGCGGACATGGCGTTCTTTACTCAGCTTACCTGAGAAAGAGTGAACATCTGTGCAGTTTAGGACTTAGCAAAGGGAATGATTGAGCTTGGAGATAGGAAGTTTTGGTTCAGCTATGTACTGAGCAAGATAGCTAGGAGTGAAAAGACGAGCGCAGCCTTGCAGCACCACGAGGTCGGCCGACGTCCACACAACGACGCCGCTCCGCCACGCTGTACTCGGTGATATTGCGCCCGCTCCGGCCACTGATTAATTTGTTGGATCACGTCGGCAAAGTTTCCACGAGGGTTTCATGTGCCGTGTATTGTAGAGTTCTTCTCGAACTTCGCATTACGCCTGGGTCAGTCGGTAGGAATTACTTTTGAGTATCGCGCTTTACTCCTAGCAAACGCAATTTACTACTACTGCCTGATAGTAGAGTCTTGTAATGTCATGACTGAAGGTCTTGAGTTAAAATAAATTTGTGCTAATCGACTGCATCTGTTTTCAATCAAGTAGTTGAAATCCCAAGTCACTTTCTTAATTAATTTTATGTTCCACATTTGCATCTGGTGCTCAATAGCTGAATAAAACATCAATGTACACCCCTTTTTAATTAAAAGTGATCAGTTCTGAATAAATTAATGTCAACACAGCCACGGCAGTGCAATCAGGAGTCACAGGGCCATATTACTTTTTTGCGTTATCCGATATTGCAGCAGTTTGCACTCACTGTTGATCTGTTAGTCAATTAGTTGGGGTGAACACACGCCAAAACCATCTAAGTGACGGCTGGGGTGTTACAACACATATCCATGCCCGAGGCCGGATTCGAACCTGCGACCGCAGCGGTCGCGCGGTTCCAGACTGAAACGTCTAGAACCGCTAGGCCACAACGGTCGGCCGCTACCTTACGAGACAGAGATATGAACCAGACACAGATCCAATCCACATGGAAGTTTAACGACCATTGGTTTGGTACACTGGCTCGCCAGACTGTGATTTTTAGGCGGTTGTCCTCGCTCGTTTAGGCAAATGCTGGGATTGTCCCCAATGTCTGCCTCGGAAAACACGACGCGGAAGAACTAAACTACGATAATATGCACAAGCCAATTTATATGATTCACAGGCAGCATTCGACCTTCTTCCAGTAACGTTGCGGCCGAGTGTGCCAGGAGGAAGAGCACTCGGCCACAAAGTTAAAACAAACGTAAATCTGTCAAACAATGAAAACAGCGCACCCCGTGCTACAGGACAAGCACTTGGAAAGAGAGCGATCAAAGTGTTACACTCTTGGAGTGACGTCAATAAATGTGCCACGGATTGACACGACGGCCGTAAGGCATGAATTTATTCGGTAGTTAGAAGCTGTACACGTCTGCTCCGCGTCCGCTCTGGCAATAAGCCAGCCGGTGACAGATAGTCGCAGGGCGACTTTTCTTTTCAGAGCCATAAGCCGAGTGGAACGCGAACAAGTGAGTTACGACTGACAGGGGCCACCCGGGGGACAGCTTCAACACGCGCAGCGCAGCCCAAGGTTAGGCGAGAACAGGAGGTGGCGAGCGGCATAGCGAGGGGACTGAGCAATCAGACGATCATATGTGGATGCGGAGTGGCATCGGACATTCTTAGCGCATTAGGTTTCGATATAACCAGGTGTCAGGAAACGAGACAAGAAAACCCTGCACTCTGGAAGACCATTATCACCGATCCTGTATCAGTAAGTTTTTGGGAGTCAGTTTAATTGCGCTTAAACATGTTGTTGAGGTCTCTAATCCGAAGACTGTTTCTGATGCAGCTCTTCACGCTAGTACAGGGTGTCCGAAAAGACTTTCCCTGATTACATAAATTGATAACTCAGGCTAGAAGTAAGATACAAATATGAAACTTGTGTCGAATTGTTTACAACTATCAAAGTTTTTTTTCTGTTTTAGATTCGCAGTACGTAAGTAGTGGATGAGGTGTAATGCCAAAGAAGCCATGTTAACCAATTAGGAGAAGTTACAGTGTGTCCTGTGGTGCCATGAGACACGATCACCAACCACAGTGCAGAGACACTTCCAGACAACATTTGGAAGGAATCTACCTGATGTCAAAAGCATTAAAGCCTGGCATGAGAAACTCAGGAACACAGGATCGGTTGCTGACCTTCCGAGGTCTGGTCGACCAAGAACCTCAGCAGATAGGGTGGAAGCTGTAAGGCAGTCTTTTCTGCGAAGTCCGAAGAAATCGGTGCGCTGGGCCTCACGTGAATTACAGACGCCAAAAAGCTCTCTTCACGACATTTTACACAAACGTTTATTGTTTCGTGCATACGAAATGCAGATCGTTCAGGCCTTGTTGCCCAATGACAGTACACGTCGATATGACTTAGCGGTCGAAATGCTATCACGTATTGAGGACGATGATGGTTATCTCAGACGAACTGCCTTTTCCGACGAAGCGACCTTCTTTGTCAGTGGAGTAGTGAATCGCACTAATGTGCGCATTTGAGGTTCACAACCCTCTGGCGAGGTTGCACTAGAGGCAGTCCAAAGGTGAATGTTTAGTGCGCGTTATTGCACGATCGAATTATGGGGCCATTCTTCTTCGCTGAGGCTACCATCACATCTGCAGTGTATCTGGACATGTTGCAACTGTATGCTGTTCATCAGCTGCTTCAGTATCGCCCCGATGTCTTGTTTCAGCAAGATGGTGCACTTCCTCATTGGGGTTTGGACGTCCGTGCCTATCTCGATATGACCTTTCCTGGGCGATGGACTGGTCGTCATGGGCCAACGGTTTGGTCTCCAAGCTCTCCTGACATAACCCATTAACACGTGTACCAGATCTTGAAGCCACAGTCGTTGAATCGATCCCTACAGTGATGTTAGCTAATGTGTGGACGGAAATTGAATATCGCCTAGATGTGCTACGTGCTACCAAGAGAGCTCATATGGAAGTTTACTGATGTGTGAAAAAAACTTTGATAGTTTGTAAACAATTAGACACCAGTTTCATATCTGTATCTTACTTCTAGCCTGAGTTATCAATTTATGTAATCCGGGAAAGACTTTTCGGACACCCGGTATATCGTACGCAAGTCTCTTCAACTTAGAATAATTACCGCACAATTCATCCACTGGAAACTACTTACTGTATTCACCACTTGGCTCCCACTATAATTTTTACTTCTCACTCCCCCCCCCCCCCCCCCCACTCCTCACCCCCACTCACCCAACAAACACAGACACACACGCATTTCCCTTTATTACCAAACTTATAATTACTGGACGCCAGAGAATGTGTGCTTTGAACTGTTCTCTACTTTCAGTCAAATTGTGTTATAATTTCTTTTCTTTTCAGTTTAATTCCATACCCCCTCATTAGTTACTTGATCTACCCGTCTAATCTTCGGTATTCCTCTACAGAATCACATTCTTCTCCTCTGAATTGCATATCGTCCTTGTTCCACTTCCGTACAAGGCTAAACACTATATTGGGTGGGTGCCACGAACTTGCCAAGTGACAGACGGTTCGTCAACCAACCAGTCCACTTTTTAAGTCTTGACTATTGTATCAAGCGAGACACGTATGTAAGTCAATGCTGAAAAATGTCAAATCAGCAAAGTGGATAGACTCGGATAGAAAAGGACCCTTCTACAAAGCAGTAAAACCCAAGTCACAAAAGCAGCCACTTACGTACTGTGATCGGCACCAACACAAATGGTTTAAACGTTAATGTTACCAGTATCACTTGAGAATCCTAATCACATTAGGTATCTTATGTAGGAGGACTTGTCAAGATTAACAGTTATTAGTGTCAGCAATAATCGTTCACCACGTCTCCGTTCTGGGTTTAGCTAGACGTCAGTATGGCTAATGTGTAAGTAGGCTGTTTAGGTTTTCATGTTGATAACGCCACGTAGCGCTCTGTATGAAAATCACTGACTGTGCTGTGTGCGTCTTTGGCTGGTTTGCACTGTTGGAATTTTTGCTATTGTAGTGTTGGGCAGTTGGATGTGAACAGCGCGTAGCGTTGCGCAGTTGGAGGTGAGCCGCCAGCAGTGGTGGATGTGGGGAGAGAGATGGCAGAATTTTGAGAGCGGACGATCTGGGCGTGTGTCCATCAGAAAGAGTAAATTTTTAATACTGTATATTATGAACTGATATATAAATGATGACTTTTGAATATTATTAAGGTAAAGACATAGTTTGTTCTCTATCAAAATCTTTCATTTGCTAACTATGCCTATCAGTAGTTAGTGCTTTCAGTAGTTAGAATCTTTTATTTAGCTGGCAGTATTGGCGCTCGCCGTATTGCAGTAGTTCGAGTAACGAAGATTTTCGTGGGGTAAGTAATTCATGAAAAGTATAGGTTATTGTTAGTCAGGGCCATTCTTTTGCACGGATTATTGAAAGTCAGATTGCGTTGCGCTAAAAATATTGTGTGTCTGTTTAGTGTTGATCAGAATAAGTAAAGAGAGAAATGTCTGAGTACGTTCAGTTCTACTCAGCTGTTTGAAAATCAAATAACGTAGAAGTTTTCCAGCACTGTCATTTATAATTTTCTATGGGGACGTTACAAATTCAGCTAGGCGCCACTACCTCTCCTGCAGTACATCACTGGTAGATTGAAGTTATTGACAGGCCATATGCTACACTGATGTAAGCGCTAGTAATATTGACCGTCATTCGTCGATTAAACTAGACTCCTAATAGGCGACAGATATCGAATAAATTTTCGTAACCTGTGGTACAGCGCGCCTTGATCACTTTAAACGATACACTTGAAACGACAGAGAACGTAACTACAGCACAAATATTAAACGTAACGTGACCAAGAAGAGTTAATTCTTTCTAAGAAGCCATGGTTCGTATAAAGAGTGAACTTACATATTTATCAGTAAACACTTCCGGGCTAAGTTGTCGTGGTCGATCTGTAGAAATTCTTCTCCCTGACGTTTCGTTCTCAACTACGGAGAACATCTTCCGAGGTGAGTCGACGACTGGCTGCTAGGAGCTGGGGCTGCCGCTTATATGGAGATCGTAGAGGGCGCCACCACACGTCACGTGGCGTCGATGTATGGCTATCTCTGGCTATCGTCTGTTCTCTCGATTGCAGGCAATCGATTGTCACGTGATTGATGCAACGTCGACCGCCATATATTGTTCAATTTTAATCCTTCTTCTTTACGATTAAAATTATATTGATGTTTGTGGATTTCAATTGCCTCTCTCTACATAAGTGTATAATAGTGCGACGTCCTCGCTAGCACGCTTGTCTCACCAAATTTTATTTCGTGATCTCCATCCTTAAAAACATGTTCCGCTACTGCCGATTTGTCGATATGTCCCAAGCGACAGTTTCTTTTGTGCTAGCCACCCCAGGGGTGTATAAAATTCCGTGTAGTTGTGGCAGGGTTTACATAGGAACTACAAAAAGAAGCATCAATACACGGTTGACGGAGCACAAAAGAAACTGTCGCTTGGGACATATCGACAAATCGGCAGTAGCGGAACATGTTTTTAAGGATGGAGATCACGAAATAAAATTTCGTGAGACAAGCGTGCTAGCGAGGACGTCGCACTATTATACACGTATGTATAGAGAGGCAATTGAAATCCACAAACATCAATACAATTTAAACGTAAAGAAGAAGGATTAAAATTGAACAGTATATGGCGGTCGACGTTGCATCAATCACGTGACAATCGATTGCCTGCAATCGGGAGAACAGACGATAGCCAGAGATAGCCACACATCGACGCCACGTGACGTGTGGTGGCGCCCTCTACGATCTCCATATAAGCGGCAGCCCCAGCTCCTAGCAGCCAGTCGTCGACTCACCTCGGAAGATGTTCTCCGTAGTTGAGAACGAAACGTCAGGGAGAAGAATTTCTGCAGATCGACCACGGCAACTTAGCCCGGAAGTGTTTACTGATAAAGACGCCGGCCGTGAAAGCCTACATGGGATGAACTTACATATTATTTACTCCTCAGAGGAAAAACCCCTATTATTGCCACTTGCGACTGTTGTTCACGGAATTATTATAAGTTTTTAAGATACCTCAAACTGATCAATACGTGCAAGACGTACAGTTGTATTTCACGGCAATATTAATTAATCATGCAGTTGGTTCCATAAAATCTTTCCTGAGTTTTTAACCCATATTGCACCATATGGGATCATTTAGGCTAGTAAATGAACAGCGTTAACCTCACTTCCAACAATTAATGTATTTTCACTCTTGGCTGTTTCAGCGTCGGAAAGCGACCTGCTCGCTGACTGCGCCCCGTCATCTTTCCCGTATGGCAGCGGGGTGTGTGATCATCTTTGGTCTCGCCCACTGTCGGGACGTAATCCCTCACATCATAAATACGACAAACACTTAACACCTTAACACTAAGAATTATCATTCCACTTATTAATAAAACATTATAAATACTTCATTTGTTTTTATTTTTCAGTTCCCTCAGCATCACCTGATTTCATTCGTCTACATTCTATTACCCTTATTTCACTTTCGTTGTTGCTGACTTACAACCTTTTTCCAATACATTAGCGATTCCGTTCAGCTGCTCTTATAAATTTTTGCTGTCTCTGAAGCATTTACAACGTCATCGGGAAAGCTGAAAGATTTTATTTCTTCTATCTCAACGTTACCCTCTTCTCCAAACTTTTCTTTGACAAGACACATAGGAAAACAACCGAATAGTTCTGCCCTAAATAATACCCTCCGAAAAGTCATCTCTAGCAAAATCGATATTCTTCGGACAGTGTTAAGTAGCTGGCCTGGTAAGCGTGTAACACCATAATTAATACTATAAATCTTTTGTACTGATTAATTCTGTTCAGTGTCAAGTATTTATTTCTCACTATGTAATGTCTTTGACCTACTGTAATGAAGCGTAAAATTGAGTAAAATGTTTTCTCTTGACTATCTAAATTCTTTGTATTAATTGGAAGGAAATGTTATATAAATATGTGGCTTTTGTGTTGACATGTTAACGTATTTAAATATTAAGATTTTTAAAAGATGTTTGTTTACAACTGTGTACAAGCTGGTTCATACCTAGGGACTTGCATTGTATAAAATGAAAAGCAACAGTACTTGCCATTTGTAACGGAAGTGAGTTGGCGCGCGCCAAAAAGTGGTTGGCCCGAGCTGAAAGGTGGATGTGGCGCTCAGTCTGGGCGCCAAGTGAGAGAACACAGTCAGTCGGCAGCCAGATACTGGACAGTCTGGTCTGAGCAGCAATAGAGTGAACTGGGCAGATGCCGGATGAGGCTTCCAGTACCTGGATTAATATGGAAAGGCCTCGGATGTGTGTACGACTAAAATGGTACTCTATTATTGGAAAAGGCTCTAAAGTTGGTAATTACGTCGCTAAGAGGAAATTAATAGAGCAAATTACATCCAGAAGAAGAACCAGGTAGCCACCATTTACTCGCCACCAATATTGCGCCATCACTTCAGTAAATCTAAGAGGTCAGATTCATGTCAAAGTATGAACCAGTACATTTAAGTGTTGTTTAATTTGCAATACTAAGGCAAAGTATGTTAAACTGTGTGCCTGACCCTTGAATTGGTTCCTCTCATCATCCCTCTTAGGACCCATTCCACATAATTACTAACATCTGAGTATCCTGCATGTGAAAAACGATTGAAAATAAGTGATTGTTAGTGTTGCTTAGTTCTGAATGCAACAAGGTGTATAGAAATACTGTGGGTTTCATTGAAATCTAGGGAGGTAGTTAGTAATATATTTATGACAACCTCCACAATGTTTGATTTGTTTTAATTCAAAGTATTTGTGCTTCAAAGATTAACTGCATTTGATTCTGTCAGTGAAAATGACTAATTGTGCTAATAACAAAAGGAAGCACGTTATTTTGAGGTTAGTTAGAGTAAAATGCATTTAGAGTCATACTTAAGAACCTGTATCAA
Source organism: Schistocerca serialis cubense (assembly GCF_023864345.2). Classification (NCBI taxonomy): domain Eukaryota; kingdom Metazoa; phylum Arthropoda; class Insecta; order Orthoptera; family Acrididae; genus Schistocerca; species Schistocerca serialis. The sequence goes on along the minus strand of NC_064638.1, from coordinate 1,229,095,641 downwards.
AAATGACTGGCTCTAACTGTTTTAAAAGTCCTGTAAGGTAACTGAAATTTGAATAAAAGAATAATACCAAAATTTGCATCAGACAAATTGTCTCAGGTAACGAACAGTTTAAGAGTCCCCAATTTAGAGATGCTTAAAATGAATAAACCTAGTATAATGATGAATATATTAATTGCAGTTGAAGTAAATTTTGAGTTTTGTGTGCTTTGTGTAGTAAAAATTGGAAATACAGTTTGAGAGCCCCACCTAAGTCTTTGCCTATAAAAGATAAAATTACAGTAATTGCTTTTATTCATAAAAAGAGAAATAAGATTGCTTCATAGAGCGTGTAAAAATCCTATTGCAAGTGACCTTTAATTATATTTGTACTATATGAAAAGTAATTAGTGAAGCAGGACTATGTCCATGTCAATTTTTTGGTTCAGCAGTGTCTTTCACAACATTTGATGATGAGATAAATTTATGTATATAAAGTATTACTGTTGAGAAGAGATAAAGTGTCAGTTGATCCTGTGAGAGCTTGCACTTACTATTTATAACTGCTGGTTTTCACTGTATCACTTATCTGATTGTAGTAGAGTTTCATTGCACTTCTTTGGGTAAGAAGTAATACTAGCTTTCCTTTATCATAACTCTATACAGATTATATAAAAGTAATGTTCCATATTACCATGCCTAATTAGGCTGGCGACCGTATTTTATTTCATTAAAGTAAACTTGGTTACTTGAAACATTTTCCAGATTTCAATGTTTAGCTTTCTGTTTTCTTCTGTAGCACTGAATTCAGGTTCTATAAGCCAAACCCATTAGGTAACTCACGGTCTATTTACTAAAATCCTCCCAGAGGGTAACATTAACTGCGTCGTAATACCGTAATTGGTAATACACTGTATGTTGTTATAACACGTGACGCAGTATAGTGTTACAAGCGATCTGGCAGAAACTGACAGAATTTGGCTAGTTACGTGCGCAGTCACGTACTGTAATGAACGCTGTTGATCGGTGCCCGTTACGTCCACTTTCCTCTAATTGAGTAATAACTACATGATGGGGAAAAAGGACACACTGTGAAATCATGACGCAAGGTCTCTGGGGGTATTCGTCTATTAAGGCCATAAAAACTTACGCCACATGTGGTTGCACTGTTCACAGTTTATAGTAGTTGCACTTTAATGATTGGTGTATTATAATGACTGATCTCACCTGATACAGGTTTGCGATGAAATAAATAACGAAATAATAAGCAATCAGTTGCATAAAAGAAATTTAATTTCTTTACCGGCTTCGTGCACTTAGTGCCCTTCAAAAGGTTATACCTATCGCATTATTTGGGAGCATCAAACAATGAGATTCATAAAGCAAAATGCCATGGTCATATTTTTCATACTGTCTGTACAAAATTAGTGTAAAAAAGCGAAACAATAAGTTCTTTATACTAATTTTGTACAGACTCTATGAATAACACGACCATGGCATTTTACAAATAATGCGAAGGGTATAACCCTCTGAAGAAGGGCACTAAGTGCCCGAAACCAATAAATAAATCAATTTTTTTATGCAGCTGATAGCTTATTATTTCATTATACACGACTACAGTTGCTGAGGATGTAAAGTCCTAAAGATGAAATAAATATTTATTGCCCTGATATGGATAGTTCACAACAGTTGTGTAACACAAAATTTCTGTTCCCGAGGGCACATGGAGCATAAATATTCCCCTCGTATAGATATTTCATTCTAAAGAATCAAGTCAACGCGTCCTCATGTCTTCCGAAAAATATCCATCCCGGCTGATCGTTAACCTCCAAGACACGGCACGCGTACTTGGAAGTAAAGAATAGTTCCATAAAAGTTCGCTGATTCCAGACGGAGCACATCCGATACCTGAATATGACGTCCTTTGGAGTGTTTGCGGGCATCTGGAAGCGACTTTGTTGTTCATGACGCACAAACCGTTAACACCTCCTAAAGCGATCACGTCCCAATGCATACTGAGTTTCCTACACTCATGATACTATGCAGCGCGAGCTGCAATGTCGTTTGGTGGCGCGGTAAGGAAAGTATATAACCGGAAACGAGTGGAGAATCAATCTAGCGAGAATACGGAACGCGAATGGGGAAATTCAACAAGTGGTCTCAACGAAGACCAAATTTTTATGGCCTGGCGACTGGGAACAAGAACTTCAGAAACAGTGAACTGGTTGGCTGTTCGTGTGCTGCTATCGTGAGCATCTATGGCAAGTGGTTGAAGGACGGTGAAACTTTTAGTCACTAAAATACTTTATTTCATTCACAGCTATTGGTGTCTCATGTGTTTAGAATAAATTTTGAAGATTTGACATAAAAACGTGCAAATATAAGTGTACTAACTTTTGTTATTAATCACTTAATGTCTCTGACAACAATATAAATTTCTTCGCAGTAAAGATTATCTTTGTATTTCTTGACTGCGAGGACTTGGCAGGAAGGTGTAGAGTTATGGAGACATGTCGTGTTAGGGATGTGGTAGAAAGTAGACATGTAATAGAAATTTATTGATGTTGGAAGCAACTGAAAGTCACATTTTGTTGTTCTGATGTTTGAAGAGTTGAAATACAAATTTAAGTACAGATAATTTTTATTTTATAGATAGTGATTCACCGGACACTCAGAACCCTAGCGTCTGTGCTTATTCTCTGTGGTAGACAGACACGCAGCTGCATCATACCTGTATAACAAGACAACGCAGCCAACTTCAAGACAATGAGCTAAGAAAAACTATAATCTAGCAAAGCGAATAAATCCTTCAGAGCATCTCCATCCAGAATAATGATAAAAGTCCGTTATGAGGACAAGTCATTGTATATAAAGTACTGAACAGCTATAATTAAAGGTCCTCGGCTTCATATATTGTTTAACAACCAACAAAACATATGCATAATGTTTGTGTATTTGGCTTCCAAAATAACAACAACACTAGTCAGATATACTCAACTATGAGTATCTCGGTAATGCTGTATTGCCACCTTCACGCTGGACACAAACAATACAGCTGCATCTGTAGTTTTAAATGTTGATAGGGAACAGTTTTTTCCATGTCATTAAATTAGTTTTTTGTTGCATTACAATGAATATACTTTCAACATCTTTTAGTTTAAATTGTGTGATATATCGAGTGAAGAGGTGGACTACCTGTTTATTTAATTCAATTCATAATTACATAAATGCACTTCCTTTCCCTAATCCCTCTACGTTGCCTTGGGTTGATTAAGTTTGGGGTTTGTATTTAGAGTTCTTCTGCTGGTAGTGCCAAGGCACAGATGTGGTCACCCTGTAGGTCGGTCAGTGCCAACCTAAGCCTGGAGTAAAGACAGAGATGATGCACCTGTTTGCCAGGGGGTAGTCCGAGGTTGGTTCAAATGGCTCTGAGCACTATGGGACTTAACATCTCTGGTCATCAGTCCCCTGGAACTTAGAACTGCTTAAACCTAACTAACCTAAGGACATCACACACATCCATACCCGAGGCAGGATTCGAACCTGCGACCGTATCAGTTGCGCGGTTCCGGACTGAGCTCCTAGAACCGAGTCCGAGGTTGGTAACAGGTCCTTCTCCCCTCCAAGTAAGGGAACGGCCGTTGAGGGCCTCCATGATAGTCACTCTTGGGGTAGCGGCTGAACTGAGCGGACGGAATCGAGGGCTACACTGTTACTAATCCGCTCTTTTTCAGGATTGAAATAGTTAGCGTGTCTTTACGGCCATTCATTTACTTTTTGAGAAATTTTGCCTTTACAATCAAAGCTTTCAGTTAGGGTTTCTTTTTCAGAGGCAAACATGGGGGCTCGCGTTATCCCTTTATAGTGCTGCAATCACTTGGTGCCTTCAGCACACGAGACCAGCAATAGCTCTAAAAAAAATTGTATAGTTTCGCTTTTAGAAGCAGCGTTGTTTTGCAATGTAACCTGGGGCCTCACCCCGCCTAGTTAACACGTGGTCGTAACGGCTGATGAGTAATTTGGATGACGATTCCGTGTGAAACCTGGTAGGAGATGCGGGTGTGACATACTTAAGGTTCTAAGCGCGTGACGTAAAAATTTTTCTAGGCCATTTCATAAATTTTGTTCACGCTTCCTTTTTAACCCCCATTTGCAAGCAGCACGTCCTAACTACTTTGATAAAGAGTAGGTTGAGAGTGTGAATGATTGTATAGTATGGAAAGCAAGAACGAACAGAGGGGTGAGTACAAAGAAATTAACTGTTAATATCGGTCACCCACGTGCAGAGGGGTGAGTACAAAGAAATTAGCTGTTGGTATCGGTCACCTACGTGTGCCGAATTGCACTACCAGCGAGCTACCAGTTCGTTCTTGGAGATTAGTTATGGTGGGGATGCTTATATGCGCTGTTAATTGATTATTTTCGTGTGCCGTATTTCACAGGATGTTTTATTTTTTAAGAATTTGCTTTCTTTTGTGAATATGAGAGATGTTTGTGTCTGCTTTGTTCCCCCGTTTTTCCGCCAAAGAGAATTTTTGATATTCGGTCCTAGTAGTAATCTTGGGTGCGAATTTCGATCACTTTCCCAGCAGACTGACCACAAGGGCAGCAACGTAGTCCCATCCTCTTTCCCAGTGCTTAAGTAGAAACGAGATGCCTGTTAGTTTAAGCACCTTCAGTGCGAGACAAAACTAGAAGATAATTGACTTGACTTTGTTTGCTGCAATTATTAAATTTGTAAAGTTTTGTGGAATATAGATAATAAATGTCATATTAAGTTTGTAAAATTTCTGGGACCTAGACAATAAATGACCTATAAACTGGATGTCATGTATTTAGTGGTCATTACAAACCCCAGTCCTGTGTCGAGAGCAATGTCATGAATTTAATGATCATTACAAACACCAGTCTTGTGTAGAGAGCAATGTCACCAACAAAGTGATGTCCTTATAAATCATGATAGAGCGTGGCCTTTACTGACTTGCCCCCGCGTTATCCGTTGCGCAATATTAACATAATAATCATCAGATAATTTAACTAAAAGTCGGGCCGGCCACTTAAATTCAATCCTTCCAAGCAATGTATCTAGCGGGCAAGCACGTGCCAATGAGGCGACTTGGCCACACACACGTCCGGCACGCACTAGCATAGATAGAAGGAAAAAAAGGAAGAGAGACACAAAAAGGTAACGACGCATAACTAAACAGAAGGAACCTTTCAATGTTACACTCTCTATTTGATCTACTCTTTTTTATATTAGCTTAGTTTTGCAATTAGACGTTCTGCGATTCGGTTCAAAATGGTTCAAATGGCTCTGAGCACTATGGGACATAACATCTGAGGTCATCAGTCCCCTAGAACTCAGAACTACTTAAACTTAACTAACCTAAGGACATCACACACATCCATGCCCGAGGCAGGATTCGAACCTGCGACCGTAGCAGTCGCGCGGATCCGGAATGAAGCGCCTAGAACCGCTAGGCCACAGCGGCCGGCTCTGCGATTCGGCAGCGGTCGTGTAATCTGCCTGTCACCCTCACGAACTCAGTAAAAAAAAAAAAAGGAAAACTCTTCCAGCGATTTCACGCATTTAAAAAAAAAAAGAGAAACTCCCTGCTCGTTGAATAATCTTTTACACAGAATGTGACAATCAAATCTTTCCACTGAAAAGTCCTCAAATTGGTCTCAGTGAGAGAATATGTATTGCATGTACATATATACATATGAATGTACATATGTACTGGCACAACGGAAGCACCGATTAAAATAAACAGTTGTGACTGAACGTGTTTATAAAATTTTTAGTAAAATAAGTTAAATGAATCGCTTCTAATTAATCTAGTTTATTTCGTTCATGTAGAATATACAATATAAATGTCAGGTCAATCACACACATAACAAAAATATAACTTCTTGTAAGAATGGTATAATAACAAATAACTAGCCTGAAACTAAAAATTTTGGAATCTTAACTATCCACAAAATGCTCAAAGATTCACGAATTTAGGAATTTGGGTGTGTAACTCCGTTAAACTAATTATTAGCAAAGACTCTTCACAAAGAAGATCGATTTACCAAACCAGACAATTCAATGCGATTATTTGAATAACACACAAATTATTATGGATAATACAAAATTATTTATGAGGAATTGAAACTAATAACACGGATGACTGTTATCGAATGTACAGGTGTCTTTCCAATAGGTTCTGAGTAGCTCACAAATGTAACTAAAGGAAACTGTTCGATACTAAATGCAACTCTGCATTAATACAAATGCAACGCAAGTTGCTATTTAAATGACACGCAGGTTACGAGTTGCTCAGAGGTAAAACGACTGTGCTGCTGCGAAACTGCGACACTTAATCAAACACTAAACTTGTCCAAGGCAACAGACCAATGTTTCGGCGAACGAAAATCGGACTAGTTCACACGCTGTGGAAGCATAAAATGGAGGAGTCAGATACTTCATTCCCCTGCAGGGATAACAAATGTGTCTCGCTTGAGAACACTTCCGCGACTCAACGGAACTTCCTAACTTCAAAGGGCCGTCTCTGTCCTGCCGACAAACAAGAACGGTCACAGGCGTTCTGTTAGTTCCTAGAATTTCGCGGCCCTTGAGAAGCTTTGGGAAAGAGCCCTGCGCTCCGAAGCAACTAGCCCTGCAAGGCATGATGCTGAATCGCCTGAGCTGTTTCATGCAAGAGAAAATATTGTACTTGGCTACATCAGTCGCTACATGTCTCCTTCGTCCCATTTGAACCATCTTAATCTAATTCCATCAGCATCACCCGACTTAATTCGACTACATTCCATTATCCTCGTTTTGCTTTTGTTGATGTTCATCTTGTACCCTCCTTTCATGACACTGTCCATTCCCTTCAACTGCTCTTCCAAGTCCTTTGCTGTCTCTGACGGAATCACAATGTCATCGGCGAACATCAAAGTTTTTATTTCTTCTCCATGGATTTTAATACCTACTCCGAATTTTTCTTTTGATTCCTTCACTGCTTGCTCAACATACAGATTGAATAACATCGGGGATAGGCTACAACCCTGTCTCACTCCCTTCCCAACCGCTGCTTCTCTTTCATGCCCCTCGGCTCTTATAACTACCATCTGGTTTCTGTACAAATTGTAAATAGCCTTTCGCTCCCTGTATTTTACCCCTGCCACCCTCAGAATTTGAAAGAGAGCATTCCAGTCAACATTGTCAAAAGCTTTCTCTAAGTCTACAAAAACGTAGGTTTGCCTTTCCTTAATCTAGCTTCTAAGATAAGTCGTAGGCTCAGTATTGCCTCAGGTGTTCCAACATTTCTCCGGAATCCGAACTGATCTTCCCCAAGGTCGGCTTTACCGGTTTTCCATTCGTCTGTAAACAATTTATGACTTATTAAGCTGATATGTCAGGTTATTATTCTTAGAGAAATTATCTTACATTTTTCCACATTTAAAGGCTGTTTATTATGTTCGATGTTAATTCCTCTCTTCAGTGATAAAACGAGGGACAAAGTTTACTGCAGTCCGATGGTTATTCAGTTTTTCTGTGTGCAGACTGACTACTTATAAGAATCCAGTTGCTTCTGGAAGTTTCTCATAGACGATGATAAACACAGCACAGGACATTAGTGTTATGAACGTGATATCAGACATTTTTATAGCTGTGGGTCATCGCCTTGCCGCGGGATTAGATGTCATCCGTCCCAGGCACGCGAGCGGTTACGTGCGGAAGCGAGGTGGTGACTGGATCAAGCCGAAATTTTTTAGATCTCTGTGACTGGAGAGAGTGCAGTATGACTTGGATGGTATGTTAACGAGGTGCAGATGGTGATAATAAGGAACTGAGACTCTGTATTGGTTCACTGGTTGCTTTTAAATGCCTCTCCGCCTGTTTACAGTGCGCTTGCAGAAGAGCACAGATACTGCCTTGTAAGTGCAGTAAGTGTGGAACATAAATGAGACCTAGTAGATTCTCCAGCCTGTTGCCACAACAAGTGGCCACGCCGGCTCGTAACTTTACGAGAGTCCGGTTATACACAGAAACGTTTGATTGTACAGACCGCGAATCAAGGAAGTGCAAATTCAAATGGTTCAAATGGCTCTAAGCACGGTGGGACTTAACTTCCGAGGTCATCAGTCCCCTAGAACTTAGAACTATTTAAACCTAACTAACCTAAGGACATCACACACATCCATGCCCGAGGCAGGATTCGAACCTGCGACCGTAGCAGCAGCGCGGTTCCTAACTGAAGCGCCTAGAACCGCTCAAGGAAGTGCCAGATTCTATTTCTCTAGTTGAACATTTAGGTTCAAGCACTCGTCAAAGTGATAGTGGCAAACAGATACAAAATGGCTCTGAGCACTATGGGACTTAACTTCTGAGGTCATCAGTCCCCTAGAACTTAGAACTACTTAAACCTAACTAACTTAAGGACATCACACACATCCATGCCCGAGGCAGGATTCGAACCTGCGACCGTAGCGAGCTCGCGGTTCCAGACTGTAGCGCCTAGAACCGCTCCGCCACACCGGCCGGCGCAAACAGATACAGGTACATGTAGACAACTGTACGAAGGGAATCAATAACCACAGTCCAAAAGTACATACAGGCAAGCTTTACAAGTCCTTGACGTACAAGCTTATTTGAGTATGATGCTCACTCAGATAGTGACTGATGGTCATCCGACGGTGCTGCGTGGAATGAACTCTCGTTTGTCTGGAACTGTTCACCGTCTAGAACTTCGCTTTCCTTCACGTTTGAGGGCGCCCGCATACTACTGCATTTGGGCTTGTTTGCTCATAGATGGTAGCTCCAGTTCTCAATCAGTGAGTGTGAAATGAGTAGTTCCTCAATGCGTATGACCCCCTACAAAACTTGAGAAGGCAGCTTGCACTGTATGACTCTATCTACGTTACAAGCCTTGTTGCTAATATTCGAACCTAGATGATTTTTTTTCTTTTTTTTTCTGGCAGCCCTTCATGGTTCGGTCAAGAAAAAAAACCCGTAGTCCACTAACGGATAATGACTTGATATTAAATCATATATATAGGCGATGAAAACAAGATAAAAGCGAGATATTCTTGTCACAAAGATTGGAACTTAGGCAACCCATAATTCTGTGTTATATGGCGAGTTGCCATCTTGCTGTAGGAAAAGATAAGCATACATGGAAATAATTGTGAAAAAAGTGAAAAACAAAGAAACGATATCGCTCCCAATCCCTAGCGAGTGTGATAATTGGGAAAACTGAGATAAATTCTGAGAAATAAAAATCACGAGTGAAAGTTTTAGCCATGAAGAGTCATATAATACGAACAATTGGACACTGGCAGACTGATAAAACCCATCTCGTTAGCATCGATGGAATGGGGTCCTTACGTGTTGGCATGGCTGCAGACTTGAGCGTGAAAGTAATGGCCCCTATCTTTTACAGTATTTCGCCGTCTTGTGAATTTTTTGAAGTAACTAACTGGTGAACACGAAAATTACTCCGCCCCAACCATTCAGTGCTCCTCTACTCACACTAGTCACCAATGGTTTCAGTTGGCCGAGGAAAACCTCTTTTAGTGCCTACATCAAGTGATTAATTTCGTCTAATTTTTAATTAATTGATCTATAGGTGCATGGTTTCATTCGATGAATGAAACTTTTTTTTCTGAAAGCAGGTTCGTTTCATTCATGATTCGAATACAGCACATTATTCTCCAGCCTTTGAGCTAAAAAGTCCTATTTTCAATGTAATCTCAATTCAGTGCGACAGCTTTACGTCACATTACTGGGAGCGCACGTGTGACCCCAATGTATCACTCTAGTGGTCGATGTCGGAGCCAACGACTTGCTACATCCGTCACCGCTCCATCATCCACGTAGGCCCTATTATGTACCGCGGAGTGCATCCATCCTCCACGGGGCGATACGGAAGTCGGAAGGTGGGAGATCTGGACTTTCATCTACATCTACGTGATTACTCTGCTGTTCACAATCAAGTGCCTGGCAGAGGGTTCAATGAACCACCTTCAAGCTGTCTCTCTACCGTTCCACACTCGAACGGCACGCGGGAAAAACGAGCACTTAAATTTCTCTGCGTGAGCCCCGATTCCACTTATTTTATTGTGATGATCATTTCTCCCTATGTAGGTGGGTGGCAACAGAATGTTTTCGCAATCAGAGGAGAAAACTGGTGATTGAAATTTCATGAGAAGATCCCGTCGCAACGAAAAACGCCATGATTACCGCTCCAATTCACGTATCATGTCTGTGACACTATCTCCCCTGTTTCGCGATAATACAAAACGAGCTGCTCTTCTTTGTGCTATTTCGATGTCATCCGTCAGTCCTATCTGATGCGGATCCCACACCGCACAGCAATACTCCAGAATAGGGAGACAAGCCTGGTGTAAGCACCTATTAAGTGTTCTGCCAATGAATCGCAGTCAATGGTTTGCTCTACCCACAATATTATCTATGTGATCGTTCCAATTTAGGTTATTTGTTATTGCAGTTCCTAAGTATTTAGCTGAATTTACAGCCTTCAGATTTGTGTAACTTATCGCGTAATCGAAATTTAGCTGATTTCTTTTAGTACTCATGTGAGTAACTTGACACTTTTCTTTATTCAGGGTCAAATGCCACATTTCGCACCATACAGATATATTATCTAAATCAATTACCATGTCATTTTGATCATCTGAAGACTTTACAAGACGGTAAATGACAGCATCATCTGCAAACAATCTAAGACGGCTACTCAGATTGTCACCTATGCAGTTAATATAGATCAGGAACAATAGAGGGCCTATAACACTTCCTTGGGGAACGCCCGATATTACTTCTGTTTTACTCGATGACTTTCCGTCTGTCATGGACTGTGAGGCTGGTCCCGGCGGAGGTTCGAGTCCTCCCTCGGGCATGGGTGTGTGTGTTTGTCCTTAGAATAACTTAGGTTAAGTAGTGTGTAAGGTTAGGGACTGATGACCTTAGCAGTTAAGTCCCATAAGATTTCACACACACACACTTTCCGTCTGTTACTAGGAACTGTGACCTTTCTGACAGGAAATCACGAATCCAGTCGCACAACTGAGGCTATACTCCGCAGGCACGCAGTTTGATTAGAAGACGCTTGTGAGGAACGGTGTCGAAAGCCTTCTAGAAATCTAAAACTATGGAGTCAATTTGAGATCCCCTGTCGATAGCACTCACAACTTCAGCAGTATAAAGAGGTAGTTGTGTTTCACAAGAACGATATTTTGTGAATCCGTGCTGACTATGTGTCAATAAATCGTTTTCTTCGAGGTACTTCATAATGTTCGAATACAGCAAAAGTTCCAAAACCCAACTGCAAATGGACGTTAGTGATTTAGGCCTGTAATTCAGCAGATTACTCCTACTTATCTTTTTAGTGTTGGTGTTACTTGAGCAATTTTCCAATCTTTAGGTACGGATCTTTATGTGAGCGAGTGGTTGTGTATAATTGCTAAATATGGAGCTATTTTATCAGCATACTCTGAGAGGAATATGACTGTTATACAATCTGGACCGGAGGCCTTGCCCTAATTAAGTGATTTAAGCTGCTTTATTACACCTATGATATCTACTTCTATGTTTCTCATCTTGGCAGTTGTTCTTGATTGGAATTCAGGAATATTTACTTCGTCTTCTTTGGTGAAGGAGTTTCGGAAAACAGTGTTTAATAACTCTGCTTTCGTGGCACTCTCATCAGTGACTTCACCGTTGTTATCGCGCAGTGAATGTACTGATTGCGTCTTGCCGCTGGTGTGCTTTATGTATGAGCAGAATCTCTTTGGGTTTTCTGCCAGATTTCTAAACAGAATTCCGTTGTGGAAATTATTAAAAGCATCTCGCATTGAAGTACGCGCTATATTTCGAACTTCTGTAAAACATTGCCAATCTTGGGGATTTCGCGTTCTTTTAAATTTGGCATGCTTTTTTCGTTCTGCAACAACGATCTGACCCGTTTTGTGTACCATCGAGGATCAGTACCATCACTTATTATTTATGTGATATGTGTCTCTCAATAGTTGTCGATGGTATCTCTTTGAAAACATTCCACAACTTTTCTACACTTAGATGACCAGATCGGAAGGAGTAAAGACTGTCTCTTAAAAAGGCGTTACGAGCATTTTATCAGCTTTTTTTTTTAAATAGGTACACTTTGTGTTTCTTTTTGATGGTTGTAGGTGTTACGGTATTCACCCTAGCAACAACTTCCTTGTTGTCGCTAATCGCTGTATTCGTCACAATACTCACTATTTGTCCAGGATTATTTGTTGCTAAAAGGTCAAGTATGCTTTCGTAGCCGTTTACGCTTCGAGTGGGCTCATGAACAAATTGTTCAAAATAATTTTCTGAGAAATCATTCAGTTCAATTTCGGATGACGTTGTATGCCTGCCGCCAGCTTTAAACGTATAATTTTTCAAGCACATCGGAATTTAGGGTGGATGAGGAATAACAGTCCAGTGAGGTTCTGTGACCTCCTCTCGGGTGCCTAGACTTGTGTGGGGCCTTGCATTGTCATGCAAAAGTAGAAATTCGTTTGCATTTTTGTAGTGATGAACTCGCTGGAGTCCGAAATCGCCGGAGTTACAGCTGTTTGAGGCCGGCCGGCACATGGGAGATACGATTGGTTCCAGAAGCTTGTTGCGATGATGAAAACCGCCACGCCCAATGTCTCACGGTGTTTTTGTTACTGCCAGGCCACCGTAGATAATTGCGATGCTCTGGCTTTCCGCCAAGAGAAACTGAATGACAACTCTCTACTTGGAACGCACCTCCAGTACAGACGCCATTTTGAAGGCTGCGTGTAGCGCCACCACCTTTCGGAATTTCATGAAACTACAGCGACTGAAGCGAGAATATTCAAGATGACCCAGAACGGATTCCGTTCTTCAACCGAAACTGAGCGAGAAACAACTACACGATACTATTTTAATTAAACTCTCTTTCGCCGGCCTGGTGGCCGTGCGGTTCTAGGCGCTTCAGTCCGGAACCGCGGGGGACTGCTACGGTTGCAGGTTCGAATCCTGCCTCGGGCATGGATGTGTGTGATGTCCTTAGGTTAGTTAGGTTTAAGTAGTTCTAAGTTCTAGGGGACTGATGACCTAAGATGTTAAGTCCCATAGTGCTCAGAGCCATTTGAACCATTTGAAACTCTCTTTCTTTATAAGGGGACTGGTCTTTACAGCTTCAGATGCTTCGACATGTGTTTCAAAGATCTCATAAATGTTTCTGGACTACGACCGGTTTTCGCCATATCACCATGGATAAGCAACGTTGGGCCTAGTTAGAACGTGGATGGGTGACCACCTGAAATCACCGCCTGTCGTTGCCGAAGTGGCGTGCAGTTCGCACCAGGCAATTGACCTTTACGACGTTCTTATCTACACTACTGGCCATTAAAATTGCTACACCACGAAGATGACGTGCTACAGACGCGAAATTTAACCGACAGGAATAAGATGCTGTGATATGCAAAAGATTAGCTTTTCAGAGCTTTCACACAAGGTTGGTGCCGGTGGCGACACCTACAAAGTGCTGACATGAGGAAAGCTTCCAACCGATTTCTCATACACAAACAGCAGTTGACCGGCGTTGCCTTGTGAAACGTTGTTGTGATGCTTCGTGTAAGGAGGAGAAATGCGTACCATCACGTTTCCGACTTTGATAAAGATCGGATTGTAGCCTATCGCGATTGCGGTTTATCGTATCGCGACATCACTGCTCGCGTTAGTCGAGATCCAATGACTGTTAGCATAATATGGAATCGGTGGGTTCAGGAGGGTAATACGGAACGCCGTGCTGGATCCCAACGGCCTCGTATCGCTAGCAGTCGAGATGACAGGCATCTTATCCGCATGACTGTAACGGATCGTGCAGCCACGTCTCGATCCCTGAGTCAACAGATGGGGACGTTTGCAAGACAACAACCATCTGCACCAACAGTTCGACGACGTTCGTAGCAGCATGGACTATCAGCTCGGAGACCATGGCTGCGGTTGCCCTTGACACTGCATCACAGACAGGAGCGCCTGCGATTGTGTACTCAACAACGAACCAGGGTGCACGAATGGCAAAACGTCATTTTTTCGGATGAATCCAAGTACTGTTTACAGCATGATGATGGTCGCATTCCTGTTTAGCGACATCTCGATGAAAACGCACATTGGAACCGTGTATTCGTCATCGCCATACTGGCGTATCACCCGGCGTGATGCATGGGGTGCCATTGGTTATGCCTCTCGGTCACCTCTTGTTCGCATTGACGGCACTTTGAACAGTGGGCGTTACATTTCAGATGTGTTACGACCCGTGGCCCTACCTTTCATTCCATCCCTGCAAAACCCTACATTTTAGACGGATAATGCACGACCGCATGTTGCAGGTCCTGTACGGGCATTTCTGGATACAGAAAATGTTCGACTACTGCCTTAGCCAGCACATTCTCCAGATCTCTCACCAATTTAAAACGTCTGGTCAATGGTGGCCGAGCAACAGGCTCGTCACAATACGCCAGTCACTACTCTTGATGAACTGTGGTATCGTGTTGAAGCTCCATGGGCAGCTGTACCTGTACACGCCATCCAAGCTCTGTTTGACTCAATGCCTAGGCACATCAAGGCCGTTGTTACAGCCAGAGGTGGTTGTTCTGGGTACTGATTTCTCAGGATCTATGCACCCAAATTGCGTGAAATTGTAATCACATGTCAGTTCTAGTATAATATATTTGTCCAATGAATACCCGTGTATCATCTGCATTTCTTCTTGGTGTAGCAATTTTAATGGCCAGTAGTGTATTTAGTTGACGGACGACCACATTCAGATAAGGAGCACCTCTCGTGTCACTGCGTTCGACCTAGTGCATCGCGTTGGAAAGTTTTCTTAATAAGCTCAGACGTTTACGTATAGTCCCACCTTTATCGAAAAATTCACTTTTCCTCGTTGTCCAATAAATCAGATATTGCAAAATTCGCCAAGAACAGTCACCCGCGTTTTACTCAAATAACAATAATTCAGAACTAAAAAGGATATTTATAGTGTGGAAGAATGTAGTTAATCGGGACGATGTGACGGACATAGCGCTGTCAAAGGCAGTTCGCTAATATGCCTCGTTATCTCGTAAAGGAAATTTGGTTAGTTTTTGAACGGACCTTGCACGTAGATGTGTAGATGATGTAGAGAACCACTGTGTAGTTAAGTTAGTGACCCACGATGGGGTGCATATGCTGCCACTTAATTTTACCACAAGTCTTCGCTGCTGGCGCATTAGTTAAATGAGGGACCGCAGGAGTCTCAGCAACCAGTTTCGCGCGGGTTTCATCCATCCCGGGAAGACTTTCTCTTTTTGCTCACCTCTGGTATCAGCCAGAATCTCTCTCACATTAAATCCAACCGCGCTGGTCGTTTCTGCTGCTGCGATTAATAGCCGCTCAACCCCTTATGCCTCCTGAGTTTCTGCTGCTCATTACGTGATGGCGCAGGCCGATCGTGCCTCCGTAATTGCCTACCTGTCCCTCAGTTGTCCTTTCTAGCAGTGACGAGCTCAGTACCCACCCACCTGTCATCACCCACGCCGCTTTTCACTTCATGAACCGATCACTCGCAGTAACGAATGTTGTGACCAGGCGAGACTACTTTTCCTCCGGCCACAGCTGTGAGTTCTTCGATTGCTCTGGGAGAAGCCCCCATCACATCAGAACATATGAAATACTAGTTCACTTTACTATATAAATGAATAAAAGATTCACTTAACTTTGATACACTTCTTCGCCCCAGGAGTACTGGATAATGTACAACTGCCCTTGACTGGCAACGCATTACTTTATGCACTAATTTACAAACTGTTCTTTTGAGGGACAATTATCAGCATTAACAACACTACAAGTTCATGGCGTGTGGAGAATGTAGGAAGTATGTAGTTCGTTCTTGTACGGTGTATACGGCAGGATGTCCCAATAGACATCAACTATCTCGGCGATTATCTATCACACTAACAAGTTTGTTCGTGTGGCCATCCTCCGAAGCAAGCATATTGATAATAGGATTAAAAACAGCCGACCATTTGCAATGTTGATAATTGTTTTGTAAATAAAACTGCCTTTTCCTGCTGCTAGTTACTTTATTTATCCCATACGCGTTTCGTCTTCTTGTTTTCTAAGGCGTCATCAGTGGGATCTACAACGATACAGTTTTTTAGTTATAGATTGTCTAACAGTTGACTTCGCGATTTTTTGTACAAAAATGATTACTTACGATTTGCTGATCTGCGTTTCCTCACATCTGGTCTGGAGGTTGCACTACCGCTTTTATCACTGCCATATAATCACATCTTTGTGTTCTCGACTTCCACACACTGTTCACCATGTTTCTCACTCTTTTTTGTGGTCTACTATTGTTCTTTTGTCACTCGATACAACTATTTCGTAGTACACTGCTTTTCACAGCGTAAATATTGCGACTCCATTACGTGTTTCATCTCCTTTGGTATGTTTACCTATCTGTTGCCAACCTAACGAAATATATGGTCGTTACAAAACTTCTATTTATGATGTTTATACCGTGTGTGTGTGTATGAGTGAGAGAGAGAGTGGGGGATAGAGCCGGCTGACTTTTTTTTTGGGGGGGGGGGGGGAGGGTGGCGTGTGTACTAGCTGTTAGCGAGTGGTTGAAAACTTTGGTGACAGCTGCTATCACTTCGTTTCAATATTCTGTGGAGGGGTTCACGGATGAGTGAGTGTAAAGCTGTTGGTTCTATCCACACGTTAGCTCCCGCGTAATCGCACGAGGAGGTGTCATGTGTTAAGTGTTTTATGCATTTTCCGTCGACTTAGGTTACATCCCTATCGCATCTTTCTCCATCAAGAGCTGCATGGAAACGATCATGGGAATCGTGTTAACTTTTGTACAGGACACTCCAGATGTTTGATGTACTCGTATATTGCATAGTGATGATGCCACATTTACCAGTCGTGGCCACATAAGCAGCCGAAACGTTCACTATTGGTCTGTTGACAGTCCCCTTGGGGTTCGTCAGATGGAACGTCAGTGTCTATGGAGGATAATCGTGTGGTGCGGGATAGTGAACCATCAGCTCATACGCCCGTGTTTCTTAGAGGGAACACTGAACGAGCACTGGTATCTCAGCCTCCTAACTGACCATCTTCCACTAATGTTAGGAGTTCTCCTGCAAGCTAGGAGGAACCTGTGGTACCAACAGGATGACTGTCCAGCCCACGAAGCTCTAAGGCATGTCTTTACGTACTGTTTCCAAATCGTTGGATTGAACTCAGATGACCTTGGTTAGTCTTTTACTCGTGAAACCTTCCCGTCTCCTCAATATCCCTTTTTTGTTACGCAATAACCGTCTCCTCTATATCTCTTTTGTTACGCAACCTTCCCTTCTACAATATCCTATGAAACCTTTCCTTAGGATTTCTATCTCTTGCATAATAATAACAAACGAAATCTTCCGTTTGAAATTTATTCTCTTTCTCAATCTGCGCATACAAGTTTAATTGCTGCTTATTAAAAATGATTTTCTGATTATTTCGACGAAACATAGAATGTGTCGTCGTCGTGTCCCTCAGTCGTTATCTGCAATAACCCAAAACTGTTCCTTACCTTTTTTTTTTCACTGTTACTGGATCGCCATCTGACTGCTACATCGAAATGCGACATGAATATACTTAATGTGTTTTACTATATTTTATTAGCTGCTGGTGGGCTGTCATAATACGTGGCTGTATTTATTACCAAAGCTGACGTTATTGTTTAATAGCAATGCTGACGTTATTCTTTAATTAATTTGACTGAAGTTACGTAATTCATAGCTACACTTTTTCTTAACAACAATAAATTTTTTGCAAAGTTTTACGTTGGTGGTTTTTGGGATGGATTATAATCAGTAATGCAACACTGCTGGCAAAAATTAGTTATATTCTGAAAACGTTTCTTCAAATATTTACTGCTGGTAATGAAATGATTTTACAAACGTTCAAATGGGACTTACTTTTTACAATAATCTTACAACTAGCATTGCGCAAACATACCTTCAGTAGTCTTGTGTTTCACAAAGAAATTAATTCAATAATATCAGTTGTTCTTATGATAATAGCTAGCTGATGTCTCTGTACATCCGTTTATAATCTCTTGTAATTCATACCTGGTGGCTGGCAGGCACACCGCTCCTCTCAACCACTCGCTTCAGACCTGCTACCAACTCGCTTCACATCTCGCTTACTACGGACTTCCTACGAACGCTAAAGTGCGCTCTCTCCTGCCAACAATGCTTTCTGGTGCAGACAATCCCTGCTACCGTTACAAAATGTATCAATGCGCCGTCTCTCCCGCTCTTTTCTTAAAATGTATCCATACGCTGTCCCTCCCGCCCTTTTCACAATTATATCAATGGGCGGTCTCTCCTGCCAACAGTACTTTGGTGCAGACATTCCCTGCTACCACAATTATTTCCAACATGACAAAATTAATTATTCCTACTTAATCCTATTAATAAAATATAAACATCTTTCATACACTGTGGTTTGACAATAGACAATAGAAATATACACGTCTTACACTCGTATTTGACGCCTGTAGACTTTTTTCTGTGGGGAAAGCTGAAAGACGTCGTCTACAAAGACACACCAACTACAATCGATGATTTGCAACGACGTATTACTGCAGCCTGCTCGGGCATCTCCCCTGAAATGCTAGCACGTGTACAGCAGTCATTCCATACCAGACTGAAAGTGTGTACTGTCGCTGCCGGTGGTCATTTTGAACACAACCCGTGGTGGCCAGTTGCCTCGTTACTGGTCAGGATCCACATAACTAGTGTATGCATTTCAGTTCTTCTTTAGCTTGTAGCTAGCACAGGTATTGTACAAGTGTCGGTATGGGGACTTTTCAAAATGTGATATCTCGTAAATGACTCGTTCTACACTTACACTGCAAGAAACACTACTGACATTCTAATTTAACCTACTTTTAGTTTGCCTCAATAGCATATTGTTCAATTTTAAAAAGTGTATGTTTCCACAAAACACACTTTGTAAGTATTTTTACAACCTGCTTATTGGCTAATAATACGAGCCCCTGACTACTAACATCAATAGCACTGTGCATTTCCGCAAGATTCGAGGTGCACATTTTAGGTGACACACCCTGTATTACATTTACTTAAGGCAACTGTAACCTGGCTCACACCATATTGAGCACACTTGGAGAAGCCGAATAATGCACATTAGTTCTATGAGATGGCACAATTAACTAAACGACTTCATTGCTTTTTACAATTGCAAACTACTAGTGATTAGTGTTATTTCTTTATGTGAAATTAGATTTCGGATTGGTCAAGGTAATTCGACGGCTGCTGTTACGGATGGCCAGAACTATCTAAATGTACTGCAGATTGAACTGGCATATTTGTGTGTTATATGGTCGAATACGAGACAGCGAAGGGATTTATAAATGCAGTATTAAGTGGAGTTTACACTGTGCAATTGTGTTCTGATCCGAATGATTTTGTAATGCATTGCTTCAATTGTTATCGCCAATTCAGCGTTAATGACCACATATCTGAGAGAACATTCTCACCTGTACTGGCTGGAGCTATAAGCTGAGAGCAAAAACACTATTCAGTTCTTCGACACCTCCTCGATGAATTGTTACTTAATGTTTAATTTTTGAACAGTAGTTATGCAAACTTCATTTTCAGTTGTTCTTGGGTTATATAAACGTGTGTGTTTATTACTATTATGTTAAACTTTCATGGTCAGATGTCGTTTGAAGTTATTTTCTGGGGCATAAAGACTCACATTTTACTGCATAGCTTAACAGTACAAGGATTCAAGTAGCTCGTGGCAGCAGTTCAGATCTTTAGACACACGCCTCACACAGTTTACGTATGATCGACAGAGATAATCCCCGTCACAGATAAAACTTAACTACCGACTCTCCCTCTGCCGAAGATTTATTTTATTTTATTTATTTTTATTTTCTTTCCCCTATGAAACTCATCTATCGATCTGTAGAGCCACTGTCCACATAGCACTGTGGTTTCTCTATATGACTGTGGATAATACTTTGTCATTGTATATAAAATTTCGATTTCAGATATCTTCACTTAACGACTTCCCGATTAAAAGACTTGCACTGCTACAGCTGAAATGACCTGTCGCGAAAGCCCATACTGTACTTACTCCGTCACCTGTTTAAACATCCTGGCACTCGCGTAATGTGACTCAGCGAAACCAAAGAATATTTGCAAAGGGATGACCAGACTTGGATATGAATTCTGTTCTCATGTGATTTCGGGAAACTGAAGAAAATTTCAAACTTAGTGGCAGTTTGCGGATTTGAGCTATGTTCTACGCTGAAGTAGATCAGAGGTATTGCCACAGTATGTTTTCTCACTATATTCTTACGGACGACAACTTACACTGATAGATAAAACTTTTCTTTCTCGTTTCTCTGTGCTTTACGTCCAATGCATTTGATTGCCACACGGCAACCTCGTTATCTTAGTCTATCACCCAGCATTGTATCCAGTGAAATTTGTGGCCGTGCGATGCACCAATGAATTTTAAAACGCAAATGCTCTTGTCGAAATTTCGTACGACACATTTGAACGAAAAACTCTAATAAACAACGGAATGTGGTTTCACAAGAAGCAATATAGATATCCTTTCAGAATGCTACATTGTACTCCTTTCTACAGTTTATTACGAATATGTTTATTTTCATGTTCAAAAATCAGGCTAAGAGGAAAAGCACAACTAAGCATATACGAGTTTAGAATACTTCAAACACAAAAAGTGCTATTCTTGATGCCGTACCGATAGACGCCAATTGTGATCGTTGTCGTGTAGTCAAATTTAACGTTGCTTGTGCATATATCATGTGAGGAAATGAATTTTAGAGAAACAGGACGGGTGAGTGTCACAAGTGCTACGACAAGGAAACTGTGTCTTTCTGGGCATTAGTAAAGTCGCAGGTGGTACTTGGACTAAGCATGTATCCTGAATGTGAGAAGTAAGGGGTTCGATATTTTTCGTGGAGTGTGACTTTTATACTTCGTAGATTGAATTAATAGTTAATCTTCATTTCTGACAAGGATGATCTCTGCTCATCACGTGTAATTGAGACTCCGCCCATTCTACACAGTATTTAAGTCGCTCTCCGATGACCGACTCGCCAGTCAGCAAAACTCATCGTCTCCAGGAGCACCTCCAAAGACGTCTAACACAGCTCTGGAATAAAGGGTTCTTCGACTACGGCTATATAACCCGGAAGATTCACGAACAACTATAACATTATGTTTTGAAAACCCTGATTCTATGATTAAATTAAACCACTGAAATCTGGTGCTATAGAGGATTGTTGAAAATTAGATGGATTGATAACATAAGGAATGACGTCCTCCGTAGAACTGAGGAGGTGAGGAATAGACAGAAAACTTTGACAAGAGGAGGAAGTCATCCTCACTTAACCTCCGCCGGCCGTGGTGGCCATACGGTTCTAGGCGCTGTAGTCCGGAACCGCGCGACTGCTACGGTCGCAGGTTCGAATCCTGCCTCGGGCATGAATGTGTGTGATGTCCTTAGGTTAGTTAGGTTTAAGTAGTTCTAAGTTCTAGGGGACTGATGACCTCAGATGTTAAGTCCCATAGTGCTCAGAGCCATTTGAACCATTTGAACTTAACCTCCAGTACACGCTCAAGTCGAGCGTAATTATGTGTAGCTAAGCTAACCGGAAGCATCCTCTCCAAAGAAAATAAATACATGTGGAAAAGTGTACACTTTATCATCAGTATGACATGTAGGTACACTGCCTTTGTAACAAATGAGTGTAACCACACATAATTATAAAGATTGATTTCGATTCGTTACTTGAGTTTTTCAGTGATGATAAAACTGCAATTAATAGACGTTTTAAATATGTGAACAAATACCACGGTCGCCAGTTTTTATTGATTTTAAGCAAATGTAACAATCAGTAAGCTGCGTATGTGCGATAACGATCGTTACTCACGCGACAGCTAATTTCTGGGGGCAAATGATCAAAAAATTTGTTAGTCAAACACGAGCACATATTCTGAACTTCGGAATTCTTTAAACAACTTATAAAACAATCAAAACTGAATGAATTATTGCATTACCCGACAAGGAAACGATTAAGCAGCGTAACCTCACAGTCATATTTATTGTTACAGATTTTGATTCATCGACTCTTCCATAAACACGAAACAATTAAATCTAGGCGACTTTAAAATAACAGCAAAATACCATGGCAACTCTTAGAATACTACAGACAAGACGCTGATCGATAAATTTATCAAAGAGACATAAAAGTAATAAGTTTAATTCAGAGAAAGGTAAAATTCATATTGATTTGCCAGGTACATAGTTTTTAGTAGATAGCACAAATACTACTTTTAAAAATTGATTGTGATTGTTTTAGTCCTAAATTTACGTAATGACTCTGGTTAATTCTTAAGAAATGAACGTTCAATTCAAGAGAAAATTTAACTATACTGTCTGGCAAAATTATCGTCTTTATGTTAATAAATTTTCTTTTTGTTCGTAATGCGATTCTCGGAACTTATGAGGATATGAATCCTGTTTATAGTGACAATTACTTAGGTTAAAGCACTATAATCCTACGACTAAAGTTCACGCAAGTACTACATTGTGCCAAAAGTTCTTAGACTTTGACAAGCCTTTTACAAAACTGGATGTCTGAAATAGCTTAATCCTACATTCTGCGAAGTTGCTGCAGTGTAGTATTATCTCTATGGCCACAATTACGATAATCATATCTCATCTTCTAGTAGTAAATATTTCTTATGCATGGTTTGACCAAGCACTAGTCTTCCTTTTCTGGGTTCTGTGTCTCTGTAGGTAAAAACGAAACCCTTCTACGACTAGTTTGTTGTCTGTTTGCATTACATTTACCGTTTTCCCTGGATCTCTTGGAGAGAAGTCTCTGGGATGTGGAAAGAGTCTTTTTCTTTCTTTCTTTCTTTTTTTTCTTTTTTTCTTTTTTTTTTTACTCAGATATTTAGTGCAGACAGAGCTATAATCTTTGTAAAGATATTCATCGATGGAGTAGAAGGAGTTGGTTGGCGAATAGGAAGTTCTTTAATTCACTCTCAGACCGATCTTTATCACTTACAAAATCTGTGATATGCTCTGGTAAGTTACTGAATAAATGAGTACCCATGTATTTGACTCCTTTTTGTATTAATGTTAAGCTGTTATAGTCCTTATACAGATTGTTTTTGATTCTGGTATTATAATCATATTTTGCACTATTTTGTGTAACAAGAGACATGGAGGAAAAATGACAAAGGATGTCAATGAGTATATGAACTGAAAAGTAGTAGTTAGAATACCAAGTTTCTTAAAGACGTCACTGCATGATGATCTAGGACTGACACCAGATACAATTCTAATGACACGTTTCTGAATTTTAAATATTTCTCTTTGTGAGAGGAGTTTCCCAAAAGTTCATTCCATAACTCGTTAGTGAATGGAAGTAGGCCGAATAAACTAACTTCTTCATTTTTAAATCACCTGTTTTTGTCTGTCTGACCTAGAATCATGAAATTTGTCAGGAAACAAGGTTTCACACTACAACGAAAGGAAAATCCTTAACATTTACCGTTCATTATCAGATTGTCTGTCAGTCTGATTGTTAAGACCCCTTTTTGTCAGGAAGGGGAAGATATATCAAGTTAGAATTTGTCATATAATGAGATCTATATTCTTTTGGTAATGTAAAAATATTAAGCTTCTTAGTCAATGCAGTCAACAGATATGGCCATTTATGTCATATATTTTGATACTTGCAAATTCACTCAATAAAACTCATAGATGCTCCCCTTGACAGAGAATCATTAAATTTGGCAAGAAGAAAGGTTTTGCATTACAAGCGAAGGAATAAAAATCAGAAAATTGTTAAATTATAAATATATCACAGGAAAAAACATTTCTATCGTGATTTGTTATCCGACTTCCGATTTGATATTTAAACATTCTTGAAATCTGTGGAACCGATGTCTTGCCAGTATCAGTGTCGATAACAGTCAAGAATAGTCCATATCCATGATTCCCAGAGTGGGTGAACTGTCTATATTCGTAAATATGCTTGTACGGAACCCTCAATGCACAAGTCTTACTCACTCACACCTGGCCAACTTTTTAGTCTTCTTGAAGCCTCCTTGTAAGTCACTGAGTGCAGCCCAAGGAAATTTCATTGACTCTCACAACAACGGGGCACTGCTCATGGGTAGGCATTATATGCCGGAACTACACACAGTCTTGGCTTCTCTTTCTCTAGTAACTAACAAGTAAACCTAACTATGGGATTCGATTATGATTGGTTTCGAATATGTTGTAATGTAGAACAGAATAAGAGACAAATATTTTTTTATACTTAGCCATGGCATACAGCCCTGTAAAGATATTGCTATCTTATTTCTGACAAATATGTCTTTGGCATATATCATCATATATATGATGAATTTGGTACTAACAGTGATATATATATATATATATATATATATATATATATATATATATATATATATATATGTGTGTGTGTGTGTGTGTGTGTGTGTGTGTGTGTGTGTATGTGTGTGTGTGTGTATCACACTCCCTTGAAAAAATAGGAGTTTAATATTTCTGAATTAGTAATATATATATATATATATATATATATATATATATATATAACTCCGCCTAAGCTGGTCTCAAGCCCGGTTGTAAAAGGAGGAGGGGGAGGAGTAACACCTCGTAAAAAAACCTTGGTTCACCTGGCCCGGGTGATAGTA
Organism: Schistocerca serialis cubense; assembly: GCF_023864345.2. Taxonomy (NCBI): domain Eukaryota; kingdom Metazoa; phylum Arthropoda; class Insecta; order Orthoptera; family Acrididae; genus Schistocerca; species Schistocerca serialis. The sequence continues at coordinate 1,229,070,816 of NC_064638.1, read as the reverse complement.
CCTTGTGAGGGTCCCTTGCCAGGGATACGGCGAAGACCTCAACGGTAGTGAAGACGGAGATGAAGATCATCGGTACGGCGGAACTGGCGGAAGAGGCAAGCATTATCAACAAGATAAAGCATATTGAAAAGCCCAGACACGTCTGTGTGGCAACCACCGGTACTCTGGCCAGCGTCTGTTCACCATGTGAGGTGCGGCTGAACACCAAGCTCCAGGAACTAACAATCCCTGGTTCTAACTACCCAGCATTAGCTGGAACTTAATTACAAGCAGTATGATTCGTACAAGTAAAATTAATATTACCCCAGGTGGCCAATCCACTCGCCCTGTGGCGACAACCAAGCTATCGGATTCTGGGGAGCTTGGGCTCGTACGACAGAGAAAGTCGGAGTTCTCTAGTAAACGTCCACGAAAGTCCCATACATTTATTGGTACTTTTAACATTCAGACACTAATTCAGACAGGCAAACTTCATAATCTTACAACAGAACTCAACAAACAGAAAATTCAAATCCTTGCTCTCCAAGAGACCAGATTCACTGATTCAGAAACAATAGACTACAACAATTACCGTATCTTTAAAAGTAAAACAGACAAGAAAATTGGCAAAGGAGCTGCAATATTTGGCATGGCTTTTATTGTAAATAAGGACACCCTTGACTCTGTTATAGACATGAATCAAATCAGTAACAGACTAATGACCATGCGAATCAAGCACACCAACAAAATATATACATTTATTAATGTTCATGCACCTACCAACATTGCCAACAAAAAAGAACCGGAGAAGACAGAAAAATTTTGGGAAAAACTCGAAACTGAAATGTCCAAAATTCCAAAGGAGGATGTAAAAATTCTTCTAGGGGATTTCAACGCGCAAATTGGCAAAGAGAGGAAATATAAAAAAACAGTCGGTAATTACCCTGCACACAAATTCACAAACAAGAACGGCATGAGACTCATCGAGTTATGTCAGCAAAACAACCTAAAAATCGTGACAACATCACTTCGAAAAGACCCCAAGAAACAAAAAACATGGAGATCACCAAACCTTCAGCTTGGTGAATTTCAAATAGACCATGTTGCGATCTCCTATGACTTCCAGAAAGAAATACACGACGTTCAAGTCCGCAGAGGGGCAAATATAGATTCTGACCACTACCTTACCAGAGTTAAAATTAAATTCACTCCAAAAAGGAAACGCCAAAGGAAATCACCACTAATTCCCAAATTTGACTTGAAAAATATCAAGGAATCAGAAATTACAGAAGCATGGGATAAACAACCAACAAACAACTGGAAAGATTTCCGAACGAAAATTATACAGAAAGCAAGAGATTTGATTCCGTTAAAGAAAATATCCAAGCATCCATGGTGGAATTCGAATTGTGATAACGCATTAGAAGAGAGACAACAAGCCTTTTTAAATTACAATTGTGACAAATCAGAAACCACACAACAAACATTTTTCAAAGTGAGAAAACAAACAGCTAAAATACTTAGACAAACTAAAAGAAAATACCTTAATGAACAGCTAAACACAATTGAAGAAAACTTTAAGAACCACAACACTCAAGATTTTTATAAAATATTCGCAAATCAAATCAAAGGATACACTCCACAAAATCTCTGCTTCCAGAAACAGAATGGAAAATTGGCACTAACTAACAAAGAAAATTGCCAAGAACTAGCTAAATATTTCTCACAACTCCTAAATTGCCCACAACCAAGTACAAGATTCCCCAGATTACAACCAGAACACACGAATGAGACTTCACTACCACCATCTCAAGAAGAAATTTATAGTCACATTAGAAAACTCAAAAATAATAAATCATCGGGAGAAGATGGAATTGTAGCTGAACTACTGAAAAACCTTGGTCCAAATTCGTTAAAAGAGATCACTAGCATCATCAAAGAAATTTGGCAGACAGAAAATATCCCAGAGGAGTGGAAGTGTGCACTAATTCACCCATTGCACAAAAAGGGAGAGAGATCAGACGTAAACAACTACAGAGGCATTTCACTTTTACCAGTTACCTACAAAATTCTATCTGCATGTCTCCTAAAGAGGGCACAAGAACAACTAGAACATACAATTTCAGACTACCAAGCAGGCTTTCGTCCTAATAGATCATGCCCGGAACAGATATTCAACCTTAAAACTATTTTAAAGATTAAAGCAATCAGGTCAAAACCAATAATCTGCACATTCGTTGATTTCAAAAAGGCATACGATTCCATAGACAGACAGTCTCTATGTCACATTCTCGAAGAACGAGGCCTAGATACTAAAACCCGAAAACTAATTGAACAAACACTAACAGAAACCAAATCAAAAATTAAATTCAGAGGGGAAATTTCGGAACCATTCTCAATTAAAACAGGAGTAAGACAAGGAGATGGGATCTCACCACTATTATTCAATATAGTTTTGGACAAAGTTATGAAAGAGTGGGAAGTAACACTAAGGAAACAAAGCTTTTGGAAGCCAATTGAACTAGGAAGAGGTAAAGGAAAATTGAACATCCCCTATTTAGCGTTTGCAGATGACTTGGCAATTATAACTGACAGTGAAGAAACAGCAGTAAAACAAATTGAGACACTTAAAGAATGTGCTGAGAAGGTTGGCCTGCAAATCTCCTTTGAGAAGACAGAATTCATCTGCTCAAAATTAGATATTTCGAAACTAAAAACAAAGTATGGTGAAATAACTAGAGTCAAGCACTTTAAGTATTTCGGTGAAGTTATTGAACCAACAGGACTTGAGAAAATAGCACAAAAAAACCGATTACAGAAAATCAAGAAAGTATTCGGACTTATTCAAGATATATATAACAAGAAATGTCTATCAAAAGGCACTAAAATCAGACACTACAACACAGTCATCAAACCAACAGTCACATATGCAAGTGAAACACTCTCCCTGAATAGAAAATTAGATTTACACGAAATTAAGAAAGTAGAGAGAAAAATTATTAGAAAAATCCTAGGACCACGATACACACAAGATGGATACAGGCTGCAGACTACCGAGACAACCGAAAAAATATCAAACATCGAGGCAGATATCAGGAAGAGGCGGATGAAGTTTTATGGACATATAGACAGATTACCTGGAAACAGGTTAACTAAACGTCTATTGGACTATATGACATCACTTAAGGCAACAATACCCTGGGTAACTGAAGTTAAGAAGGATTTGAAAAAGGCAAAAATTGACATAACAAACACATCAGACCGGGATACATTCAGAAGAAAAATCGACAAGTGGAAGTTTACTCCAGAGACGGAATCTAAACCTTTCCGACCAAAGTGGACTGAAGAAAGGAAGAAGGCCTTTGGGGAGGCAATGAAGAAATACTGGGGAAATAAGAAGAACATTAAGAAATGTTAATCACCTGCTTATCGTTCTCCCATGGGGACATTCGCTAATAATAATAATATATATATATATATATATATATATATATATATATATATATATATATATATATATATATATATATAAATCACTGTTAGCACCAAATTCATCATATATGATGATCTAGGCCAAAGACATATTTTTCAGAAATAAGATAGAAATATCTTTATAGGGCTGTATGCATGCTCAATATGTGTCTGCTTCAATGTCACTTGTCATGTTGTGTTGTTTAATAAGAGTTTCCCAGATAATTAAATTCTAAATGGATGTTCTAATTTTATGAAGTACATAATATCATTTTGTTTCATTTATGTTTTCTTTTTACATTTTTTCCAGGTTGCAGACTTCTCAGAATTAGTTAATTTGTATTTGAAACTTTTTGTACATCATCATTGTGACTATTGGAAATCTGTACAATAATGAGGAATAGTAGAAGTGTTCATGTAAAATAAATGATGAATGGGAGCGATTTAGATAAAATGATTTTTTCGACTAGATAGGGAGCACCATGATAAAAACAAAGGAACTTTTATTTGAAGTTTTTAAAATTTTGTTAAAAAGTCTGTTAACGTTTCAGAAGTATTCATTTAGAAATATTAAACTAAGTTTAAGTTTCTCTCACTTAACAGCTGTATGGGCACGAAAAATTTGTATCTCCTATTTTGCTCTACATTACAACATATTTAAAGCTGATCACAATGGAAGCATATCCCTTGGGTAGGTTTACTTGTAAGTAATGTCCTTTCTTTTTGTGCTCGCTACCGTCTAGCTACTCTTCACACGTAGTCAAAGAGTTTATTTTACCGTTCACACAATATAAAGGCTAAATATGAAACTATTTTTCTGACAGTGCCATTGTGTCTACTACAAAAAAGCTACAAAAGTTGTTTTTAACCTTTTATATCAAACTGATTTTCAATATTGAAACTGACCACATTTAGCGAAAACAGAAGATAAATGTTATATTCATGAAAAAGAATAGAGGAGAAAACCTTCCCTGGTATCTGAGGGAACTATAGTGGGTGAAAACTATTGAGGAAGGTACAGATTAGAAAATATCCAACTAATAATTCAGCACGCTGGGTCACTTGTTATTCTGAGATGAAGATCTTGGCACAGGAGAAGAATTCGTGGCGAAGAAATGTCACCCTTGCAGGTTTTGGTCTGTAGCCTTTTGGGGACGTTACTGAAAAACCACCAGGCAAAAAGGCTTGTAATTATTTGTCGCAGTTCCCAAACTTGAGCGCTAATAACCAATAGCTAGAGAATTTGTGTCGACGGAATAAACACTCGTATTGAAGATGAGTGTCGCCAAAAAGTTAAATCAACCACGATCCCAGTGAAATGGAGTGGTAATAGAGGAGTCCTTACTCTGCACGACAAGAATTCATGCTAAGCCCAGCTATCGCGTGCCACTTTACTGATCCCTAAAAAAGACACAGTTTCCCCGTCGTAGCACTTGCAACACTGATGTGTCGTGTCTCTCCAAACTACACCACCTACGTTCACCTGGGAAAAATTTGGATGGACCCACATGTTGACAAGGTTGCTGCGACTCCACTAGGAAGCTCTTGCATATCCTCCATAGTCCAGATCCGTCCCAAGGCGATATCGATGTTCTTGGAGGCCTGTTGGATGACTTTCGTGGCCTTAAAACCTCTTCGCACGAAGAGGTGCGTGCCAGGGTACAATCATGGTTCCGCAAGCAACCACAAAGAGTTTTCGATCAAGGCATTGTCTCATAGTGAGATAAATGTATTATCAATTACCTGACGTGAAGAGTCAGTGCAGGAGGCGACCTGTAATTTTGTATTGTAATCTCTTTTGGAAAGTAATTTATTTGCCAAGATCGCTATGTAAACACAGTTACTGGATTACTAGTTTCGGTAATATGTACGCCCAAGATAAACCATTGCAAATGTGAAATGCCTTTATATTAATAACAGGTGTAACCCAAAAATGTTGAATGCAAGCATCAAAATGCGCATTCATTGTGTTGTACAGGCGCCATATGTTAGTTTCTGAGATGAAATTCCATGCCTGTCGCACTTGGTCGGTCAGTACAGGGACAGTTAAAACTGTTTATGGATGACATAACAGTGGTCGTCCGATGACGTTCCGTACGAGACGAATAACAGGTGTAACCCAAAAATGTTGAATGCAAGCATCAAAATGCGCATTCATTGTGTTGTACAGGCGCCATATGTTAGTTTATGAAATGAAATTCCATGCCTGTCGCACTTGGTCGGTCAGTACAGGGACAGTTAAAACTGTTTATGGATGACATAACAGTGGTCGTCCGATGACGTTCCGTACGTGCGCGATTGGAGACGGATCTGTAGGCCAAGGCAACATGCCGACACTTTGCACAGGATGTTGCGTTACAACAGCAGTACGTGGGCGAGCGTATCCTGTTCGAAAACAACCGCTGGAATGTTGTTCGCGAATAGCAGCACAAGAGGTTGTATCACCAGGCTTACTTCCATATTTGTAGTTAGGGTGGACAGGATAGCCACGAGACTGTTCCCGCTCTCATAAGAAATCGCACCCCAGACCATAACTCCAGTTGTAGGTCCAGTGTTATAACGTCTATGCTGCAAGTTAGCGCTAAGTGTAACGCCCTCACAACTAACGTTACGCTCTGGGGGGAATTTAGAATTGTTTGACCGTATGTTAACCTAATGGACACAGGGTATCGAACATGGATTTTGTGATTGTGGTAGACACTACTGGCCATTAAAATTGCTGCACCAAGAAGAAATGCAGATGACAAATGGGTATTCATTGGGCAAATATATTATACTAGAACTGACATGTGATTACATTTTCACGCAATTTGGGTGCACAGAACCTGAGAAATCAGTACCCAGAACAACCACCTCTGGCCGTAATAACGGCCTTGATACGCCTGGGTATTGAGTCAAACAGAGCTTGGATGGCGTGTACAGGTACAGCTGCCCATGCAGCTTCAACACGATACTACAGTTCATCAAGAGTAGTGACTGGCGTATTGTGACGAGCCAGTTGCTCGGCCACCATTGAGCAGACGTTTTCAATTGGTGAGAGATCTGGAGAATGTGCTGTCCAGGGCAGCAGTAGAACATTTTCTATATCCAGAAAGGCCCGTACAGGACCTGCAACACGTGGTCGTGCATTATCCAGCTGAAATGTAGGGTTTCGCAGGGATCGAATGAAGTGTAGAGCCACGGGTCGTAACACATCTGAAATGTAACGTCCACTGTTCAAAGTGCCGTCAATGCGAACAAGAGGTGACCGAGACGTGTAAGCAATGGCACCCCATACCATCACGCCGGATGATACGCCAGTATGGCGACGACGAATACACGCTTCCAATGTGCGTTCACCGCGATGTCGCCAAACACGGATGTAACCATCATGGTGCTGTAAACAGAACCTGGATTCATCCGAAAAAATGACGTTTTGCTATTCGTGCATCCAGGTTCGTCGTTGAGAACACCATCGCAGGCGCTCCTGTCTGTGATGCAGCGTCAAGTGTAACCGCAGCCACGGTCTCCGAGCTGATAGTCCTGCTGGAAACGTCGTCGAACTGTTCGTACAGATGGTTGTTGTCTTGCAAACGTCCCCATCTGTTGACTCAGGGATCGAGACGTGGCTGCACGATCTGTTACAGTCATGCGGATAAGAAGCTCGTCATCTCGACTGCTAGTGATACGAAGCCGTTGGGATCCAGCATGGCGTTCCGTATTACCCTCCTGAACCCACCGATTCCATATTCTGCTAACAGTCACTGGATCTCGACCAACGCGAGCAGCAATGTCGCGATACGATAGACAGCAATCGCGGTAGGCTACGATCCGACCTTTATCAAAGTCGTAAACGTGATGGTACGCATTTCTCCTCCTTACACGAGGCATCACAACAACGTTTCACCAGACAACGCCAGGCAACTGCTGTTTGTGTCTGAGAAATCGGTTGGAAACTTTCCTCGTGTCAGCACGCTGTAGGTGTCGCCACTGGCGCCAACCTTGTGTGAATGCTCTGAAAAGCTAATCATTTGCATATCACAGCATCTTTTTCCTGTCGGTTAAATTTCGCGTCTGTAGCACGTCATCTTCGTGGTGTAGCAATTTTAATGGCCCGTAGTGTACTTACAATCGATTGTGGTGTTACAGTGTGCCTAACACGCAGACAAGTTTGTTGCGCGCCCTCAACTGGCCTCTTTCGAACCCACACACGGACATCACTGGCGCCGAGGCAAAACCAGCTTTCATCATAAAATACAACTGACCTCCTCCCTGCCCTCCACTGAGCTCTCGCTTGACACCATTGAAGTCGCAAATGGCGGAGGTTCGGGGTCAATGGAATGCACGCTACAGGCCGTCTAGCTCAGTAACCGGTTTGTAGCGGTTTATTGTGTCACTGTGGTCCAAACGCTCCTCAAACTGCTGCTGAGCCTGAGCTACACGCCTAAAACGATGGTCTTCCCTCTCGGTAGTGCCACTCGGCCGTCCGGAGGCCGGTGAGGTTGCGACTGTACATTGTCGTTACCACCACTGCCAGCGATGATGTACAGCGGCTAGATTCCTGCGAAATCTTCCTGCAGTATCTCAGAAGAAACATCCAGCTTCTTCAACTTTGTAGTCCTGTCTTCCTCAGTTGCGTGTAATATTACGGTATATTGATAATTTTTACTTATGGACCGTCTGACAGCAACTGAATAAAACACAATTTTAGTGCCATACGCGTTTCGCCTTTTATTTTCTGCATGGCATCATCAGTGGCCTGGAATATGTACATATGTTAGCTATTTTATTTACATTTTTGTCACTGTGCCTATAGATTATAAACAGTTCTGGTGGTTGCTATTTCCTATTAAGTAGTAATATTTTGAACTGTACTTACAGGTTGCGTGGACAATTTCTTACATATTACGCTCCTGTTGCATTTTTGGTGTTGTTCTTCTTCTTCTTATGAACGCCAGTTTGCGGTTTTTTCACATTCCACAGCACTATGCACTAAACGTTTGTTTTAATGCAATGTTTTGGTTTCTGTTGCCGACTGTCAAATGTTTTTGCCCAATGATCGAAACTTATGAGTGTAATTATTAAAGTATCTCTGGTCTGTTCGTGTATGCATTTGTGTATGAGTTTGTGTATGTATGTGTGTGTGTGTGTGTGTGTGTGTGTGTGTGTGTGTGTGTGTGTGTGTGTGTCCAGATGGTGTGGGGAAGAGTTTTCTTGTTTCATGTTATCATTTCCTTTATTAAGTGTAGTAGGGAGCCTGTGCTAATGTGTGTTTGTTCATTTATCACATGTTTGTTTTCTGCTATGGCTTTCTGGATGTGGAAGTTTTCTTGTGTTTGTATAAGATGTTTGTCATGGTTGCTTATTCTCATTATTTTCATTTCTTGTTCCATGTTTGTAGGATGATGGTTGTAGTGTTTTAAATGCTCTGCAAATGTGGAATGGTTTGTTTCATACTTCCAACATCTGATATGTTCTTTGTATCTTGTTTCAAAATTCCAGTTTCTCGTTGCCCTATCAGATGACCTAGTTCAAACTCAGTGAGGTGTTGGTAAGGGTGTCTTTGTTGCCTTAAAGGCATTCTTGACGGACATAAACTCCCCACGTCCAGTTACAAAGGTAAGTAACGCCCACCACCGTTATAGCGTGTATTTGAAGCAAACCGGATCCGCATCCTCATAGTGGTGCTATTAGTGCCTCTCTTACGCGACAGGCTTCAAATCTGAACAGATATCATCTTTCAGATGTGGAAACACGCCTGCCAACTTCCTTTACTTTTTGGTGATGCATTTTCTTTTATCAGTGTATGTCGGGGTTACGGGTTTTACTGTAAGCAAATAATGTTTTGGTGCGCATACACAAGAGCTCAATCACGAAAATTTCGTACCCATAAAACCCAGCAGTGGAAGCGGCATCATACAGTGCTTACACCTCACTGTCAGTTGAGGACTATGCAATATGCTCTAAAACAACAATTCTCATAAAATTCTGCTCATACGGCCGGATACAATTCGAGTAATGAAAACCGCTAATAAGTAAAACACGTTTAAATAAAAACGTATCATAAAAGAGTTGTAAGCAGTCTGTTTAGGTTTTTATGTTCGTAACGCCACGTAGTGCATTGTATGAAAATCGCTGACTGCGCTGTGTGCAGTCTGTGGCTGGTTGGACTTATTGTTGGAATAGTTTGCTTGTGTAGTGTTGGGCATTTGCATGTGAACAGTGCGTAGCATTGGGCAGTTGGAGGTGAGCCGCCAGCAGTGGTGGATGTGGGGAGAGAGATGGCAGAGTTTTGAGCGGACGATCTGGACGTGTGCCAGTCAGAAAAAGGAAATTTGTTGTTGTCACAAAATTATACGTACCGTATATGATTCGATTTTTGAACGCTATTAAGGTAAATACATTGTTTGTTCTCTATCAAAATGTTTCATTTGCTAACTATGCCTCTCAGTAGTTAGAATCTTTTATTTATCTGGCAGTACTCGCGCTCGCTGTATTGCAGTAGTTCGAGTAACAAAGATTTTTGTGAGGTAAGTGATTCATGAAAGGTATAGGTTATCGTTAGTCAGGGCCATACTTTTGTGGGGATTGTTGAATGTCAGATCGCGTTGCGCTAAAAAAAAAAAAAAATGTGTGGCAGTTTAGTGATGATCAGAATAAGTAAAGGGAGAACTGTCTGAGTACGTTCAGTTGTGCTCAGCTATTTGAAAATCAGATAACATAAGAGTGTTTCCAGCACTGTCTTTCATAATTTTTTTAAGACGACATTTCAGAGTCAAGCCAGGTGTTCTGTCAGAAAGTATGAAGAAATTTGAAGACGAACCAAAGGGACACATAGCATATAGCAGGTATGACAACTTGTAATATATACTTCACGAGAAAATCTGTTATGTTGTACATGCAATGATGTAATATGTCGGTAATTTTTGCTGCGTGTACAGGTGCGTTTGAAGATGAGAATGGAATTCCCGAAACCGATCGTGTAATAAAATTTCCTGCAGCAAGAGTCTATTTTAAGTGTAATAATACTATACCAACGGCCGTTATACTGATATTGTTTTATTAGGCAACCATTTTCACGTTTCAACAACGTCATCTGTAGGCCTGTCGCATCAGTGACACCTAAGTACCACTCATGCATGTTTAAGGCAAGGCACCAATACTCGTATCTCATTCCGTAGATATCCGAACTTCATGAGCATGTGTGCTCTTCACACAAATGACAGCAACTGTAACTGATGCCTTGTCTCACACATGCACGAGTGGTACTTCATGTCACCCATGCGACAGGCCTGCAGATGTGGTGGTTGGCACGTCGAAACTGGTTGTCTAATAAAACAATGTCAGTTGTTGTTGTTGTTGTGGTCTTCAGTCCTGAGACTGGTTTGATGCAGCTCTCCATGCTACTCTATCCAGTGCAAGCTTCTTCATCTCCCAGTACCTACTGCAACCTACATCCTTCTGAATCTGCTTAGTGTATTCATCTCTTGGTCTCCCCCTACGATTTTTACCCTCCACACTGCCCTCCAATACTAAACTGGTGATCCCTTGATGCCTCAGAACATGTCCTACCAACCGATCCCTTCTACTGGTCAAGTTGTGCCACAAACTTCTCTTCTCCCCAATCCTATTCAATACTTCCTTATTAGTTATGTGATCTACCCATCTAATCTTCAGCATTCTTCTGTAGCACCACATTTCGAAAGCTTCTATTCTCTTCTTGTCCAAACTATTTACCGTCCATGTTTCACTTCCATACATGGCTACACTCCATACAAATACTTTCAGAAATGACTTCCTGACACTTAAATCTATACTCGAAGTTAACAAATTTGTCTTCTTCAGAAACGCTTTCCTTGCCATTGCCAGTCTACATTTTATATCCTCTCTACTTCGACCATCATCAGTTATTTTGCTCCCCAAATAGCAAACCTCCTTTACTATTTTAAGTGTCTTATTTCCTAATCTAATATTCTCAACATCACCCGACTTAATTCGACTACATTCCATTATACTCGTTTTGCTTTTGTTGATGTTCATCTTATATCCTCCCTTCAAGACACTGTCCATTCCGTTCAACTGCTCTTCAAAGTCCTTTCCTGTCTCTGACAGAATTACAATGTCATCGGCGTACCTCAAAGTTTTTATTTCTTCTCCATGGATTTTAATACCTACTCCGAATTTTTCTTTTGTTTCCTTTACTGCTTGCTCAATATACAGATTGAATAACACCAGGGAGAGGCTACAACCCTGTCTTACTCCCTTCCCAACCACTGCTTCCCTTTCACGTCCCTCGACTCTTATAACTGCCATCTGGTTTCTGTACAAATTGTAAATAGCCTTTCGCTCCCTGTATTTTACCCCTGCCACCTTTAGAATTTGAAAGAGAGTATTCCAGTCAACATTGTCAAAAGCTTTCTCTAAGTCTACAAATGCTAGAAACGTAGGTTTGCCTTTCCTTAATCTTTCTTCTAAGATAAGTCGTAAGGTCAGTATTGCCTCACGTGTTCCAGTATTTCTACGGAATCCAAACTGATCTTCCCCGTGGTCGGCTTCTACTAGTTTTTCCATTCGTCTGTAAAGAATTCGTGTTATTATAATACACAAAAAGGAAACAGAATAGAATGTGGATATTACAGAGGAATCAGTTTGCTGAACATAACATGCAAAATCCTCTCAATGATTAGTCTGGAAGAACTTAAACCCTACGCAGAAAACATTACTCAAGATTACCAGGCAGGATTTCGAACAAACCGTTCCACAACTGATAATTTGTTTACTATACGACAGATCTTTGAGAAGTACCAGGAATTTTAAAAAAAATCCACTGTTTCTTCATTCACTTCCAGTGAGCCTACGACAGCATCCACAGAAGTAGCCTCTACAACACATTACGAGAATTTAGTATACCCAGGAAATTCATTAGGATGATACAACTGTGCAGCCAGCAGTGAAGTTCAGAGGATATCCTCCACCTTTTCAATTAAAATAGGCTTACGACAGGGAGACGCTCTTTCATGTGTCCACTTCAACCTTGCATTAGAGAAAGTGGAGGCACCATATCCTCCACCTTTCCAATTAAAATAGGCTTACGACAGGGAGGCGCTCTTTCATGTGTCCTCTTCAACCTTGCATTAGAGAAAGTGGTTCAGGAAAGTAATTTACATCTATACAATGGTCTCCGATTCGAACACAGTGAAGTAAAACTCCTGGCTTATGCAGATGATATAGTGTTGCTGTGTGAAACTGAAGAAGAAGTGAAAGACACGTACAGATCTCTCAGGCACAGTGCCAGCAAAATGGCGCTTTTGATTAACCAAGTGAAAACCGAATAAATGGAAATAGGTCGAGTTATAAACCCACATCCTTACTTTGAAATTGGAAAGTATTTTAAATTCAGTAAAGTTCTCCAGTTTAAATACCTTGTATCGCGTTTCAGCAGTAAAAATATCATAACAATGGATATTAATGAAAGAATAGCCTCAGGGTCAAGATGTCTGTACTCAGCAGGCAACCCACTCAAAAGTAAAGTTTTGTCAACTACCACAAAGATGAAGATGTACAACACTGTTATCTGCCCCATAGTACTGTACGGTTCAGAAAGCTGAACGCTTACAAAGAATGAAAGAGAAAAACTGAATGTTTTCGGAAGAAAAGTAATGAGAAAAATCTGGGGAGCTGTGTTGGAGAATGGTGTATGGAGAATTCGAAAGAACAACGAAATTTATCAGTTAGTGAAGCTACCCATTATCATCCAGAAATTAAAAAGTAGGGAACTGCAATGGGCTGGACATGTGGCTAGGATGGAAAACAACAGAATCACCAAGAAAGCATTTGCAGGAATTCTCCAAGCAACAAGACCATTAGGCCGACCCCGTACAAGGTGGAAAGATGACGTAGAGAAGGACGTCGCAGCATTAGGAATTTCCTCAGGGTGGAGAGAGGCTACGAGAGATAGGAGGCGGTGGAAGCAGACCGTTGATGCAGCGCGTGGTCTACAGGGCCTGTGATCTCAGAGAGAGAGAGAGAGAGAGAGAGACTATAATGGCTGTTGGTGTAGTATTATTACACTTCATCGACCAGCTCTTGTCCCACGCTCCTGAACCTAGGATGGAGTTACATTTTTTTAGAGTGTTTTATTTATAGAGCTGTGTTTCCTCCATACACTACGAGGATAGTCAAGACGTTGTGAAACACGCCGGGTCGTGCAAAGCAACCGCCCGCTCACGGGGCATCCCGTAATTTGGCGTCGCTGCCGCCGGCCGGACGCGTCCTGTTTCGCCTCTGCCCCTGGCACGGTCGCCACATGTAATTGCCGCCGCCTGATGAATATTAACGCCAGTCGGATGCCGCCTCTCACCGCCGCCGCCGCCACCACAGCCGCCTGTCCGACACACGTTGCGCGCTGCGGGCCGCATTAAAACGCACCAATTATCCCCGGACCTCTCGCAGTTGGATTCTTCCTTATGACACTATGAAATGCCCCTCCTCCTACACGTCACATACATGAGTGCTAAATGCGCCTTAAAAGTCGAACCGGTCAAACGAATTACTGATAATATGGCAATTGGTAAGGAATTGTGTGAACCTTGTATGATAAAATTATTGGTAAAATTAGGAAACACGTAATCTATCTTAGAGGATTATTACTTCGTTAATTCTATGGGCGATGGGATTATCTCGCCAGTTTCGTTTTCATTTGTGTGTGCTGCCGTCCCCGTTTTTAATTTGCCTTCATTTCTGTCTTTATTTATTTCTTCCCTTTTAGTTTCTAAACTCGTCACTTGCTTGACACCTGCAGAGAGAGGCGTATTTCCGAGTAGTGTGTCGCCGCCCCCTGAGGCATAGCAGAGTATGCCTCTACTTTAATTTTCGGTTTATGGCAATGAGTCTTGCTACTAACAGCACCGTGCTTTACGTGCTGCGTCGACACTAATTACTTAAAAATTTTAAGTAAAAAATTTAAAAAAAGGAAAAAAATAAGAAAAAAATAAAAAACAAAAAATAAAAAAAATGTCAAATTTGGTAGACGAATATTGCCAGTTTATATTCCTGCAAATAGCGATTAATGATACAAAACAATTGTCCATTAGTCTTCATAGTCGAACGAGTCACACAAATGTCAGTTTCTTAGTCGGATATTTTTCAGTTTATTGTCCAACATATAGTGATCAATGATGCAACTTCAGCAATTATAGTATTAGCCTGGAATAAAATGACAGTCGAGGCTGCATAAAGGCCAAGACGGGTCTAGGCCTATATTAATAATTATCTGAGTAGTACTAATGAACGAAGTGCAATGGAATTAGTTAAAATAGGGAAGAATGTGACAACAGGCGTAATAAAATAAATAGTGCTGACAAACAACTAGTCTACAAACATCATAAAACTGTATACTAAAATAAATATTGTATAAATTCGTCAGCAGCTTAAGAAATAGATGTATGTTGACTCGAACTTCACATGTTAGATGTCGAAGATGGACTCGTCCGTCTTATGTTCTCTGGGCGTCGTGTGTTACTGTTTACGTGCCTTTCTCCTACGTATCTATGTCAGTCCTTTAAATAGCATATAGTTCTGTATTTTATTTGACTTTAAAGCATAGTACCTACGAGGGCAGTTCAATAAGTAATGCAACACACTTTTTTTCTCGGCCAATTTTGGTTGAAAAAACCGGAAATTTCTTGTGGAATATTTTCAAACATTCCCGCTTCGTCTCGTATAGTTTCATTGACTTCCGACAGGTGGCAGCGCTGTACGGAGCTGTTAAAATGGCGTCTGTAACGGATGTGCGTTGCAAACAACGGGCAGTGATCGAGTTTCTTTTGGCGGAAAACCAGGGCATCTCAGACATTCATAGGCGCTTGCAGAATGTCTACGGTGATCTGGCAGTGGACAAAAGCATGGTGAGTCGTTGGGCAAAGCGTGTGTCATCATCGCCGCAAGGTCAAGCAAGACTGTCTAATCTCCTGCTTGCGGGCCGGCCGTGCACAGCTGTGACTGCTGCAATGGCGGAGCGTGCGAACACACTCGTTCGAGATGATCGACGGATCACCATCAAACAACTCAGTGCTCAACTTGACATCTCTGTTGGTAGTGCTGTCACAATTGTTCACCAGTTGGGATATTCAAAGGTTTGTTCCCGCTGGGTCCCTCGTTGTCTAACCGAACACCATAAAGAGCATAGGAGAACCATCTGTGCGGAATTGCTTGCTCGTCATGTGGCTGAGGGTGACAATTTCTTGTCAAAGATTGTTACAGGCGATGAAACATGGGTTCATCACTTCGAACCTGAAACAAAACGGCAATCAATGGAGTGGCGCCACACCCACTCCCCTACCAAGAAAAAGTTTAAAGCCATAACCTCAGCCGGTAAAGTCATGGTTACAGTCTTCTGGGACGCTGAAGGGGTAATTCTGTTCGATGTCCTTCCCCATGGTCAAACGACCAACTCTGAAGTGTATTGTGCTACTCTTCAGAAATTGAAGAAACGACTTCAGCGTGTTCGTAGGCATAAAAATCTGAACGAACTTCTCCTTCTTCATGACAACGCAAGACCTCACACAAGTCTTCGCACCCGAGAGGAGCTCACAAAACTTCAGTGGACTTTCTTCCTCATGCACCCTACAGCCTCGATCTCGCACCGTCGGATTTCCATATGTTTGGCCCAATGAAGGACGCAATCCGTGGGAGGCACTACGCGGATGATGAAGAAGTTATTGATGCAGTACGACGTTGGCTCCGACATCGACCAGTGGAATGGTACCGTGCAGGCATACAGGCCCTCATTTCAAGGTGGCGTAAGGCCGTAGCATTGAATGGAGATTACGTTGAAAAATAGTGTTGTGTAGCTAAAAGATTGGGGAATAACCTGGTGTATTTCAATGCTGAATAAAACAACCCCTGTTTCAGAAAAAAAATGTGTTGCATTACTTATTGCACTGCCCTCGTATATCCTCATCATTACTTGCCTCTTCTCGCTTACCTTCTACAGACCCTCTCTGTGATTTGCCCCTCCCCTAATTTAAGTGTCACCTGCTTGCATGTCTCTTCAGTCCTTCTGAGTTCTCTCAGGACGCCTCACATGTAAGTTCACCTTCCATATCTCTATTTCTAAAACTCTGGACGAGTTTACGCAAACTCATTCATTTTATTATGCTATTTTTGTTACTAATGTGTACGAGTTGCTGTTCTCACTATTTTATTGCTCCTACTGTTGATGCTGCCTGTGGGTGTATCCACCACTTCATAAGTATTTCCACCGTATCAGAGAACTACTTACAATGGCCTTCGGAGCCGAAACAGGTCGCAGTTATTAAAATAAAAGTGCAACAGGAAAGGTCTTTTTATTCCATATCGACACTTTTTGTATGTATTACATAAAAATTTGTGTATGATGCAGAAAAGATAGATACCCACAAAAACCGAAATTATTATATCTACCTCAAGTTCAGTGCTGCTCTTCACAGAAACAATAATTTTCACACATGTTTATCGCGATCAGACTTAACATAAGTACATAAGAACTGGAATCACATTCTCCACATACAATAACAGACTTCACAAAACGTGTATTAACCCTCGCAGTACCAATGACGGGGTGTTATTTTATGCCCACCTTTTAAAATGTTGTACTTTAGTCACTTTCTTTAAACTTCGAGATTTTTTTGAAAAAAAAATATTTATTGCTGCTAATGAATCCTTCTACCAGATTCCATGTATCTTTTAAATATTTCAGTTAAACTTAACCCAAACATTTAGGTCTCAGTAGCAAGTAGCACTTTCTCCAATGAACGTCTTATAATGTTTCCAAGATTAGAGCCATACTTCCATATCAGTTTTAAAAAATATGGTTAACGTAAAAGTTGACAACAATGAACGAAATTTGCATTTTTTAAATTTATTCGGGTTGGTCTGTATTCAGGAGCATC
Source organism: Schistocerca serialis cubense (assembly GCF_023864345.2). Lineage (NCBI taxonomy): Eukaryota > Metazoa > Arthropoda > Insecta > Orthoptera > Acrididae > Schistocerca > Schistocerca serialis. The sequence goes on along the minus strand of NC_064638.1, from coordinate 1,229,053,456 downwards.
TACACGTTATTGAAAGTGCGTTGTATTGCTAAGAGTGTGCTATAAGGTATTTTCAGGTTCTAGACCCTGATTACACATCTGTATCCCTTTAAAAAGTATGTTGTTAATATAAATCAACAACTGTTAACGATTTTTTTAGAGTGGGCACAAAATGTACTTTGGTATTACAAGGGTTAATGCACTCAGTTTACAATAAGCGACTAGTCCCTATCACTGTTAGTCTTGATGTGCACAAGGCGAGTTAAGATGATGCAGTTTTACAATTTTTCCAAGAGCTCAGGTACACACACATGGCAACTAAAACATTTAAACAAACTCTAATAAAATATGGAAACAGACAAAACATACACAATAAAAAATTATGAAAACAAACAATTCCAGACTTACACAGTGCGTGCATCTAATAAAGATTAGCCATACATACAGAAAAGCCTTCACAAATAAAATTTATTAAAAAGCTAATAACTTACATAAAACAATTATTGACTTTACAGACATCCAATGTGAAAACTGTAGTCACAGAATGGATGTCCTATAGATTAAGTACCTTAGAACAAGTATTTATAATAGTAACTGATGACACCAAAACTCAAGCTTACAATCAAGAGACTGTAAACAGTGTTCAACTCGTGAGTTATAGAAACTTGACAATACCTTGTAATCCCTGCAGTACAAATCTTCACACATCATGATTTTTCACATTCAGTCAGGGGAACTGTAACCACTATATTAGTAAATACAACTACAGTCAAGCTGCAGTGCAACGACACTGAAAGACCAAATGTTAGCTAAGGTTAATCTTGCAACAACAATCAAAGCAAACGCACAAGTCAGTCTGCTGTAAACTGAAAGAGTTTTGTTTTAAAATATTTCTTGCCAGATAAAATTTTCTCGTTGCTACGTTACAATTTGCAAAGATGCAATAAAGCGAATACTTCTATCGACAGTACGTTCACGATCTGATAAACTGCTCAGATATATTACATGAAAATGCACAGTTCCGAGTTCGTTACGTATCATTACACATGTTCTAAGTGTTCCCCTTACTTTAAAAGACAAGCACCTATACAATAGTCGTGTTCAGCCCATAAAAATTCGAGCATGTCCCTGTCAATGTTCACTAGCGCAGCAGTGGTGAGATCCTAGAGTTCGGCATTGTTGTCAACAAAGGAGATATATAAACACTATCTTTCACGTAACCACCACTCTCCCCACCCCCCCTCCAAAAAAAATGTAGACAGTAAGGTGTCATGACTAACAATTTTATTAATGTAAGAAGTATTATGGCTATCACATTCCAGTAACGTAAGGAAATTCGCAATGGATGTAGCATAGGGCCAGCGGAAAGAAAAGCATGCGTTACTCTTAACTCACAAAAATGATGTGTCACAGCCCCTGTCACTGCCGGGGCAATGAAACGACCGTAGACAGTAGCAGAAACTGCAGGAAGACGACAAGGAGATGACAGCAAGCCTACCATTTTTGAGAATTATTTTCAGCTGGAATTGCACGTTTCCAGAAATTAGGAATACTTTTGGTGACAAAAATCAATGCTCCTAGAGAATCTCACCCAGAAGTCCCTAAGAAATCAATATGCAAACGACTAGCTTGCAGAATCAAGGCAGTCATAATCACAGCCAAAGTTGTAATCTCAGTCTTAGTTGCAGTTGCAGTCACAGTCATAGCTGGAGTCAGCAGCATAAAGAAGTAATTTTGAGGAAGCATCTAGTGAAATAGCTGAGCTGTTGAAAGCAGTCACTGTAAAATAACACTTTGATGCTGAGGCAGTAAAATCTACAAGTAATAGCTGATGTTTCTTGTATGTTAGAATATGAGAAAGAAAAAGCGCTCTCTTACACTTGTCTCCGAATGTGTTCAAAGTATTCAGTTGTGTGTATTAGAACGACTTGCAAGCAGAGAACTCGTCTCTGACAGCGGAAGGTAGAAATTAGGTTCTGGGAGTTTCTGGGAAAGACTAACATATAGAGTCCAGAGTGTAATTGTTGATGTGTAAAATTATAAAGCAACTGTAAGAGACCTCTGCATATAAAGTTGAACCAGTGGGAAGGAAATTGTTCTTAAACCACTTCCTCAAGTGCTTCCACCCTTATTCACCTCCCACACAAAGACAACAACTTCTCTTCTCCATTCCAAAATCACCTCTCCTAAGTATCCTGAGAGACTTCCTCCCTCTCACTCCATTAAACGTAACTTAGTAGACCTCATCTCACATCCTGATTCGGCCACATAGGCCATGCCATCATCCAAACCTGGGAATAGGACCTCTACCAGGACAGAACAGAATAAAAATATTCTGGACTCAGGTTTGTCACCTGTGTAGAGGCACTCCAAAGAAGGGAATCAGATGATAGTATATTGGAGGAAAATTAGGAAGACTATCAGAAACATTCCATCGAACTGCATGTGACAAGAAGATCGATGACCAGGCCTGTGGAACATGTCAAAACGAGCAGGAGCCATCCTAGAGGCAACAAGAAACTTGGTGGACTTGTCCATATCAGGTAGGTTTCAGGACAACCCAGCAGAGTAAGAAATACTTGTAGAAGGAACTATAAGGAAAACAGCAGAATAACAGCATCAGCAACACTAATATTTCAGGTAATCAATAGCAGCAATAGTTTTAAGACTCTGTAACACTGTATTAGTGTAAGATGATTTCAGCTTGTAATTGTGATGTCAGAGGCATCAGTGGAAAGGATATGCTCAAATTAGTGTGTAAATCATTTAGTGGGCTAAGTCTGAACTTAGGGAGTTCATTGAAAACATGAACATAGCAGTCAAAGTAGCCTGAATAGATGATTAACCATTGCTATTGAAATACATCAGGTCTAAAATTGTGGTAGTTGCTAGAGCAAAAGTTAACAGTCTGGGACAGAGCTAATAACTGAGATCAAGTTAGGATAATCTTGGAGGAAAATTATTTAGATACATGCACCACATACTATTATGCATGCAGGATGTTTCAGGCCAGACAACAGACAGGCGAAGCAATTGCATCACGGGCAAATCGAACAGATGAATTATCAAACTCATTCAGAGAGTCAGCCAGTAGGATGACAGTGGTGGCACCACTACAAGGTTCATTGAAACTGGTATGTGCACTATGATGGGTTTGCTTCATACAGCGCCTAGCAACCTTTAGGATTCAGACAATTTTGCGAAAGTGGGGTGAACAAACAAGGTGACACAGTGGAAGGAGCATTGCAAGAGTAAACAACACTGTTTTCCAGAAAAGAGAATGATCCACTCCTGAGAGTGGCTCGTAAGGAATTTGCAGTAACACAGGAGGGACATATTATGGGCAGCCATAGGGCAAGCATTTCTTTGTTCCTGTAGTGATAAATTATGCTTACAACCAATTATGGAATATTTAACTGTGACTCTTTAAATCACTTTGTATTGACAAACAAGTGTGACAATACGAACACTGGATTTAGAATATGATAAATAGCCAATGTCATAAAAATTGTTTGGAACCAATGAAAAAATTTTATGTTAGTATTTACATGCCTAGACCATTATTCAGTTAATGAGAGCTGTTCAGCTCAACAGATTATGACGATGTGTAAACCCTTGTGGCTGATGCACACTGAACAAAATAATAGTTTCATACTGATCTGAAGAGGGCTCCTCAATGAGCTGAAACTTGTTATCAATAAAGATAAGATCTTGAGCTAAGAGTTTAAGCCAGACATTTTAACATAACAGATGGCTTGTCTCTCTACTTGACAATGTCAAAGAACAACAAAAGAAGGTAGATACATTGGGAATCACAGATCTGTATGTACTTATGACAGTGAAAGTGAAAGTAAAGCATGAGTTACATATCATAAAAAAGGAGGAGATATTTCTTATGATGGTCTGATAAGAAGCGACTTCCTGAGAAAGAAAAAGGCTGTGATCAATTATATTGGGAACAATGGCAACCCTATTTCTTGGGACAGCTCATGAATGTTTGTTGACAATCACTGCTCAGCAAAGCGGTAAAGTAAGACACTTCTTCTTCACTGATATGAGGAAACTTGGCCAACTAACATCTGTGAGACGTTTGCAACATTTTAGCGTACCTCAAAAATGATTGCCTAAATTCCTATTTGGCAATGCAGATCCTTCCAAGTCTCTTAGAGATATTGATGACTTTCATGCTATATGTCCTAAGGACCATTAAGTTTCTATCCAACTCCGTTTTTCTTATTCCGAAATCATCATGACAACAGTACATTACACCATCCATTGTATGAAGCTCTGTTCTTCTTGTAACCGTCAATGTCCATGATTGGAAAGGGAGATCACTAGTGCAGTGTAGCAGGATAGTAATGTCTCTCAGCTGCGTGGGGTTAGCCGATGGGTCTCAGGCGCTGCAGTCACGGACTGTGCGGCTGGTCCGGGCGGAGGTTCGAGTCCTCCCTCGGGCATGGGCGTGTGTGTTTGTCCTTAGGATAATTTAGGTTAAGTAGTTTGTAAGCTTAGGGACTGATGACCTTAGCAGTTAAGTCCCATAAGATTCCATGCACATTTGAACATTTTTTTTAATGGCTCTCATAAGCGACATTATCTGATTCTGTTCCATTGCGTCTCTACGACAATGTTGCCACAATCGAATTCCCAACCTTTGCATGCATCAGATAGCTGAGTGGGGCAAGAGTAACTCCTTTATTAATTGTGGAACATAAACGCCTAAGGAACTACATTTAAAAAAGCGCATTCAGAAAATATAAAGCTTAATTTAAAGAATATGTGGTTTGTCGCGTGACATCAGACTAAACTGATACAGCGTTGCACCTGCAATCAGAAGACTAATTCCCAAAGATGAAAGTGCATCGAAACAAGTGAAAACCGTTTTGTCAGTGGGAAAACTGGTAACTGCTAAACTCAAGTGTTTTAATTAGTTTTTGGGTCTCTTACCCGGTACGACAAAGGCAGGTCTCAGTAGATTCAAAAATGGTTCAAATGGCTCTGAGCACTATGGGACTTAACATCTGTGGTCATCAGTCCACTAGAACTTAGAACTATTTAAACCTAACCTAACCCAAGGACATCACACACATCCATGCCCGAGGCAGGATTCGAACCTGTGACCGTAGCGGTCGCTCGGCTCCAGACTGTGGCGCCTAGAACCGCACGGTCACTCCGGCCGGCAGGTCTCAGTAGGTCACGTCCAACGTTTACACACTGCCTTCATCAGATACTTTTTAAACACCGCCTTGAATGTGGTTCTGGGGGGGCATCCGTAAAAGTTTTGGAGAGATTTGCCCATAAAAACTGAAGCTTCTATAACTTGAGTTGTGGCAAAACTTCTAGCAGTTAACTAGCACCAAGGAAGGTGGTAGAATGGCGAGAAATTGGAAAGCTCATATGGGTGTAAATACACTCCTGGAAATGGAAAAAAGAACACATTGACACCGGTGTGTCAGACCCACCATACTTGCTCCTGACACTGCGAGAGGGCTGTACAAGCAATGATCACACGCACGGGACAGCGGACACACCAGGAACCGCGGTGTTGGCCGTCGAATGGCGCTAGCTGCGCAGCATTTGTGCACCGCCGCCGTCAGTGTCAGCCAGTTTGCCGGGGCATACGGAGCTCCATCGCAGTCTTTAACACTGGTAGCATGCCGCGACAGCGTGGACGTGAACCGTATGTGCAGTTGACGGACTTTGAGCAAGGGCGTATAGTGGGCATGCGGGAGGCCGGGTGGACGTACCGCCGAATCGCTCAACACGTGGGGCGTGAAGTCTCCACAGTACATCGATGTTGTCGCCAGTGGTCGGCGGAAGGTGCACGTGCCCGTCGACCTGGGACCGGACCGCAGGGACTCACGGATGCACGCCAAGGACGTAGGATCCTACGCAGTGCCGTAGGGGACCGCACCGCCACTTCCCAGCAAATTAGGGACACTGTTGCTCCTGGGGTATCGGCGAGGACCATTCGCAACCGTCTCCATGAAGCTGGGCTACGGTCCCGCACACCGTTAGGCCGTCTTCCGCTCACGCCCCAACATCGTGCAGCCCGCCTGCAGTGGTGTCGCGACAGGCGTGAATGGAGGGACGAATGGAGACGTGTCGTCTTCAGCGATGAGAGTCGCTTCTGCCTTGGTGCCAATGATGGTCGTATGCGTGTTTGGCGCCGTGCAGGTGAGCGCCACAATCAGGACTGCATACGACCGAGGCACACAGGGCCAACACCCGGCATCATGGTGTGGGGAGCGATCTCCTACACTGGCCGTACACCACTGGTGATCGTCGAGGGGACACTGAATAGTGCACGGTACATCCAAACCGTCATCGAACCCATCGTTCTACCATTCCTAGACCGGCAAGGGAACTTGCTGTTCCAACAGGACAATGCACGTCCGCATGTATCCCGTGCCACCCAACGTGCTCTAGAAGGTGTAAGTCAACTACCCTGGCCAGCAAGATCTCCGGATCTGTCCCCCATTGAGCATGTTTGGGACTGGATGAAGCGTCGTCTCACGCGGTCTGCACGTCCAGCACGAACGCTGGTCCAACTGAGGCGCCAGGTGGAAATGGCATGGCAAGCCGTTCCACAGGACTACATCCAGCATCTCTACGATCGTCTCCATGGGAGAATAGCAGCCTGCATTGCTGCGAAAGGTGGATATACACTGTACTAGTGCCGACATTGTGCATGGTCTGTTGCCTGTGTCTATGTGCCTGTGGTTCTGTCAGTGTGATCATGTGATGTATCTGACCCCAGGAATTTGTCAATAAAGTTTCCCCTTCCTGGGACAATGAATTCACGGTGTTCTTATTTCAATTTCCAGGAGTGTAGGACAAATAAAAAAAATAAAAGTGGCCTAATTGGAGGCACCTGCTCTCGGAAGACAGGGGTTTGGGTTCAAAACCCACTTGGGCAAACAGTCTATCTTGCTCCAAGAAAACAAAATTGGGGGGAACAATTCTAGACTTCACGTTATTACATTAGCATGTGGTTTAAGACTTTGTAATTTAGCAACAGCTTCACTGCTTTCAATGTTTATGTATTTTAGTACAGAGAATTGTGCACATTAACTGAAATGACGTATGATAGGGTACAGTGCTCTACACATCATTTAATACAACATCTGTTCAATTTCCTACGGAACGTACTTTCTTCATCTACAGAGATACTCTGCAAGCCATCGTGTGGTGCATGTCGCAGGGTACGTCGTACCTCTACTAGTAATTTCTTTTTCTGTTCCGCTCGCAAAGAGAGCGAGTGAAAAACGAACGTCTACCAGCCTCCGAATGAGCAGTAATTTCTGTTACCTTCATAGACCGTACGCGAAATGTGCGTGGGTCATTTCAAAAGCCTAGAACATTGCGCATGCGCGACCGCCACGATGGCGTGACCAAGTTGAAATTCATATTATACCCATGCTCATAAATTAAGGATAATGTGGAAACACGGTGAAACAACGCTCTGGTGGGCGGTTTGCGGTTTCAAATCACTTCGGGGTATGACAATGCGGTGCATTTGACCTGCGTCGTTGCACGGTGGCACTGGCAGCAGTCCACATACGCAGAGGTGTGTTGGTGCATGTCAGAGTACGGTGCAGTGAGTAAGAGTGCAGACGTTTTCAGACGTGCTAATGGTGACTGTGTGTTGAAAATGGCTCAAAGAACACATATTGATTGCGTTATGAGAGGTAGAAAACTGGGGCGACTGGAGGCTGGTCAAACACAGCAGGTCGTAACACGGGCCATCCGTGTGCCACAAAGTGTGATCTCAAGATTATGGCAACGATTCCAGCAGACAGGAAACATGTCCAGGCGCTACAGTACGGGACGTCTACAGTGTACAACACCACAAGAAGACCGATATCTCACCATCAGTACCCGCAGACGGCCACGAAGTACTGCAGGTAGCCTTGCTCGGGACCTTACCGCAGCTACTGGAACAGTTGTATCCAGACACACAGTCTACAGACGATTGAACAGACATGGTTTATTCGCACGGAGACCTGCAAGGTGCATTCCACTGCCCCCTGGTCACAGAAGAGCCCGTAAAGCCTGGTGTCAAGAATACAGTAGATGGTCAATGGAACAGTGGTCCCATGTTATGTTTACGGACGAGTCCAGATATGGTGTGAACAGTGATTCTCGCCGGGTTTGCTCTGGCGTGAACCGGGAGCCTTAATGTTCTTGAAAGGGAGCTGTATGGAGGTTGTGGTTTGATGGTGTAAGTTGGGATTATGATTGGTGCACGTACACCCCTGCATGTATTTGACAGAAGAACTGTAACAGGTCAGGTGTATCGGAACGTCATTTTGCACCAGTATGTCCGCCTTTTCAGTGGTGCAGTAGGTCCACCTTCCTCCTGATGGATGATAACACACGGCCCCTCAGAGGTACCATCGTGGAGGAGTACCTTGAAACAGAAGATATCAGTCGACTAGATTGGCCTGCCTGTTCTCCAGACCTAAACCCCATCGAGCACATCCGGGATGCTCTCGGTCGACGTATCGCTGCACGTTTTCAAACCTCTACGACGCTTCAGGAGCTCCGACAGGTACTGGTGCAAGAATGGGAGGGTATACCTCAGCAGCTGCTCGCCACCTGATCCAGAGTATGCCAAGCCCATGTACGTGTGCATGGTGATCATATCTCATATTGATATCGGGGTACATGCGCCAGAAACAATGGCGTTTTGCAGCACATATGTTTCTGGACAGTTTTCTCAACTTATCACCAATACCGTGGACTTACAGATCTGTGTCGTGTGTGTTCCCTATGTGCCTATGCTATTAGCGCCAGTTTTGTGTAGTGCCACGTTGTGTGGCACCACATTCTGCAACTATCATTAATTTATGAGCATGAGTGTAGTTGTGAGCGAGCCCCTTTGGCAGTTAGGGCAGTATATGTTCTCGCTAGTTCGCATGGCTGTGTCGTGAGTAATTCAGTTTCGAAAGGGAAGCTGAAATCGAGTTGCTACATCAAAATCGAATGCCTACGTGGAATGAACTCAACGGAAATTTACAATGCTTTGAGATGGGGTGTGTGCGAATAGTTTAGCGGTTCGTAGCAGAGTATCACGGTGGTCTGCTCTCTTCCGTGGAGGTCGGGTAATCACTGAGGACAACCCAAGAAGTGGAAGGACGTCAACTGCAACAGTCGATCCCTCTCAGGTTGTTGTTAGTTACATTTTGTAACAGGATCTACGAAAAACATTTTAGGAAATTGAATATGAGGCCAGATGTCTGTCACCTTAGTTTACGGAATCATAACTGAAAAGTTGAAGATGAGCAAATTTGCTGCCGGATGTGTTTCGCTTGATCTGAGTGAAGAGACGAAAGCAGGTCGCAAAACAATCGAGGAAGAACTGCTCCAATGTTATCGAACAGAAGGAGAACGGTTTCTGAAAAGGACTGTTGCACTTCATGAAATGTGGCTACGAGGTTTTTGAGCCAGAACTGAAGTCTCAAACTGATGATGACCTTCGCGTAAGCGAAGAATGGAGTGATGTCTACAAACAGAGTGCTCCAGGAGACGTCTGTAACAGGCGCATGCTGTAAGCTGTTGCTGCGAAACGTTTGGCGCCCTAAAATTCATCAAAGAAAGTCTGTCTTGGCCTCGTTTTTCATGCATATTGCCCTACCACGAAAGGAACGCTCGACAAGCGTGGATGCAAAATACTTTCACACCCTTTAAATGAGAACATTTTAGGTTAGGCTTTACCGTGACTGTTATTGACATTAAATGAAACAACAAGTTTACTGTTACCAGTTACCGTTTTATTTATTTCCAGGACGCGTTTCAAAGGTATAAACCTCCATCGTCGAGTGGATTTACATTAGTTAGTATGATACACTCCTGGAAATTGAAATAAGAACACCGTGAATTCATTGTCCCAGGAAGGGGAAACTTTATTGACACATTCCTGGGGTCAGATACATCACATGATCACACTGACAGAACCACAGGCACATAGACACATGCAACAGAGCATGCACAATGTCGGCACTAGTACAGTGTATATCCACCTTTCGCAGCAATGCAGGCTGCTATTCTCCCATGGAGACGATCGTAGAGATGCTGGATGTAGTCCTGTGGAACGGCTTGCCATGCCATTTCCACCTGGCGCCTCAGTTGGACCAGCGATCGTGCTGGACGTGCAGACCGCGTGAGACGACGCTTCATCCAGTCCCAAACATTCTCAATGGGGGACAGATCCGGAGATCTTGCTGGCCAGGGTAGTTGACTTACACCTTCTAGAGCACGTTGGGTGGCACGGGATACATGCGGACGTGTATTGTCCTGTTGGAACAGCAAGTTCCCTTGCCGGTCTAGGAATGGTAGAACGATGGGTTCGATGACGGTTTGGATGTACCGTGCACTATTCAGTGTCCCCTTGACGATCACCAGTGGTGTACGGCCAGTGTAGGAGATCGCTCCCCACACCATGATGCCCGGTGTTGGCCCTGTGTGCCTCGGTCGTATGCAGTCCTGATTGTTTCGCTCACCTGCACGGCGCCAAACACGCATACGACCATCATTGGCACCAAGGCAGAAGCGACTCTCATCGCTGAAGACGACACGTCTCCATTCGTCCCTCCATTCACGCCTGTCGCGACACCACTGGAGGCGGGCTGCACGATGTTGGGGCGTGAGCGGAAGACGGCCTAACGGTGTGCGGGACCGTAGCCCAGCTTCATGGAGACGGTTGCGAATGGTCCTCGCCGATACCCCAGGAGCAACAGTGTCCCTAATTTGCTGGGAAGTGGCGGTGCGGTCCCCTACGGCACTGCGTAGGATCCTACGGTCTTGGCGTGCATCCGTGCGTCGCTGCGGTCCGGTCCCAGGTCGACGGGCACGTGCACCTTCCGCCGACCACTGGCGACAACATCGATGTACTGTGGAGACCTCACGCCCCACGTGTTGAGCAATTCGGCGGTACGTCCACCCGGCCTCCCGCATGCCCACTATACGCCCTCGCTCAAAGTCCGTCAACTGCACATACGGTTCATGTCCACGCTGTCGCGGCATGCTACCAGTGTTAAAGACTGCGATGGAGCTCCGTATGCACGGCAAACTGGCTGACACTGACGGCGGCGGTGCACAAATGCTGCGCAGCTAGCGCCATTCGACGGCCAACACCGCGGTTCCTGGTGTGTCCGCTGTGCCGTGCGTGTGATCATTGCTTGTACAGCCCTCTCGCAGTGTCCGGAGCAAGTATGGTGGGTCTGACACACCGGTGTCAATGTGTTCTTTTTTCCATTTCCAGGAGTGTATTTGTGTGTGTGTGTTGTGTTACGATTTTTTTGGAGGAACTTGTGGCACTGTCTCCAGTGGTCACACGTTCCTTTCACTGTCGTAACACATCACATGTATACTGTCACATTTGTAAACAAATATGGCGTCTGGAGGCAGTGCCACAAGTTCCTCCAAAAAAATCGTAACACAACACACACACAAACGTCATACTAAATAATGTAAATCCACCCGATGATGGAGGTTTAAGCCTTTGAAACGCGTCGTGGAAATAAATAAAACGGTGAATGGTTACAGTAAACTTGTGGTTTCATTTAATACTTTCACACCCATTATGCAGTTCTGATAAGAGTCCACCGGACTTTGATTAGTTTCACAAATAGAAGGAACAACTCGGTGGAAATCGTTTACATGCAACCGATGAAGCTTCCACTGAGGTGATCCGAGTAATCAGACAGTTCAGCAATGAATGTGTCCTATTCGGAATTCAGAATTTGCCAAGAATGGAGATTGTCTTGAACGCCTGTAAAGGTATTTTGTAAAATAAAATATTTTCTTGAGTTCTGTCTTCCAGGGTGTAGAACTTTTGAAATGACCCTCATATGATGGCGGTAGTACAATCGTCGTCAACTTCAAATGCCAGTTCTCTACATTTTGTCAACAGTGTTTTACGAAAAGAGCGGTGTCTCCCCCACAGGGATTCCCATTTCTGTTCACGAAGCATCTCTGTAACATTCGCTAGATGATCGCATCTGCCGGAGACAAATCTGGCAGCACAGTTTAATACAGTTCAGGAGCAGGAAGTACCCAGATCGAGACTCGACCCGCTTCTCCGTTTAGTTCTGAATATACATAAACTGGCAGGAGAGCAACCGACCTGCCTCCGGATGCAGTTGCAGATCAGCTGCTGCGGTGAACTCGGGGCCGGCTATTAGACCCGCCATATTTAGGTGTCGCTGATGAACTAATTCCGGGGGAAGATGGAAATGAAGCCGCGCCGCCGAACAATCGGCGCCGCCATTGTGGGGGCGGCACAATGCGCCCGATTTAGTGGCAGGCAAACCTCCACCTCCCCAGGAGGGCTGCCTCTGCTAAAGGTGCAGAAACGTGGACTCTGGCTCCGGGCTCTCAGCCAAACCTACGCGAATCCACTCTGAAGTAGCTACTCGTTTACTGTTGTCACAGTTGAAGACCTCTCGGCTGTAAACAGCGGTAAGGAACAGTAAATGAGAAACACATTTGTTGCTAGTAACCCTCTAAGAAAAAAATTAAAAAAAGTACACCACAAAAAAATTATCTCAATGGGATGAAAATCGGTAGGTGTGTTCAATACACACAGACAAAAAAATGATTACAATATCAGAAAAATCGGATGATTTATTCAAGAGAAAGCGATTCACTAACTGAGCAAGTCAGTAACGTGTTGGTCCACCTTTGGCCCAAAAGCAAACAATTATTCGCCTTGGCATTGATGGTAGAGTTGTTGCATGTCGTCCTGAGGAAAATCATGCCACAACCTGTTCAACTGGCGCAGACCGTCAGAAGCCCAAGTTGGTTAGAGGGCGCTAACCGTCATCCTGAGGAATATCATGCCACAATCTGTCCAACTGGTGCAGACCATCAGAAGCCTAAGTTTGTTAGGGGGCCCTAACCGTAATGCTCCAAACGTTCTCATGTGGGGAGGGGGGGCGGGGGCGAGCTGTCGATATTCCTGGCCAAGGTAGGGGTTGGCAAGCACGAAGACAGGCTGTAGAAACTCACGCCGCACCTTCTTGCTGAAATGTAAGCCCAGGAGAGTTTGCCATGAGGGGCAATAAAAAGGGGTGTCGAATGTCGTCGACTTACCAGTGTACAGTAACGATGCCACGCATGATCAAGAAGGGGGTCCTGCAATGAAAAGAAATGGCGGTGCAGACCATCACTCCTGGCTATCAGGACGCATGGTGGGCGAGAGTCAGGTTGGTTCCCTACCACTGCCTGAAGCTTGACCAGACACGTCATCTCTGATCACAGGGGCTCGATTCCATAAGGACCCCTCACCAAGACAGCTCTACTCCAGTCTGGAGACGTCCCAGACAATGATGGGATACCAGCTTGGCTTCGCTGGCCATACCGCCCGACAACGGGAGTGACGGTTTGGTGTGCCATTTATTTTCACAGCTACACCCCTTTCCCAGCAGTTCGTCGACGGTACTCTACGCCCAGTTTTGTTGCCCTTCATTGTAAGCCATCCTGAACTTACATTTCAGCAAGGTAATTTCCACCCACACACAGTGACAGTTGGGTTTTTGACGATCTAACGCGCCAGTTTGGCAGAATTTGGCCTGGTAACCCTGAGGAGAAAAAAATGGTTCAAATGGCTCTGAGCACTATGGGACTCAACATCTTAGGTCATAAGTCCCCTAGAACTTAGAACTACTTAAACCTAACTAACCTAAGGACATCACACACACACCCATGACCAAGGCAGGATTCGAACCTGGGACCGTAGCAGTCCCGCGGTTCCGGACTGCAGCGCCAGAACCGCTAGACCACCGCGGCCGGCCCCTGAGGAGAACATCCAGCAACTCTATCAATTTACACCACGTGATCAAAAGTATCTGGACACATGGCTAAAAATGACTTACAAGATCGTGGCGCCCTCCATCGATAATGCTGGATTCAATATGGTGTTGGCCCCTCTTAGCCTTGATGACAGCTTCCAGTCTCGCACGCATATTTTCAGTCAGAAGCTGGAAGGTTTCTTGAGGAATGGCAGCTCATTCTTCACTGAGTGCTGCACTAAGGAGAAACATTGATGTCGGTCGGTGAGGCCTGGCACGAAGTCGAAGTTCCAAAACATCCCAAAAGTGTTCTATAGGATTCAGGTCAGGCCTCTGTGCAGGCCAGTCCATTACAGTGATATTAATGTTGTGTAACCACTCCGCCACAGGCCGTGCATTATGAACAGGTTCTCGATCTTGTTGAAAGATGCAGTCCCCATCCCCGAAGTGCTCTCCAACAGTGGGAAGCAAGAAGATGTTTTAACTTCAATGTAGGCCTGTGTTGTGCTAGTGCCAAGCAAAACAACAAGGGGTGCAAGCCGTCACCATGAAAAACACGACCACACTATAATTTTACTGTTGGCACTAAACATCCGGGCAGATGACGTTCATCGGGGATTGGCCCTACCCACACCCTGCCATCAGATCGCTACATGGTATACCATGATTCGTCAGTCCACACAACGTTTTTCCACTGTTCAATCGTCCAATGTTTACGCTCGTTACACCAAGCGAGGTGAATCCCGGAATGGTTCCTACTATAAGACAACGACCAACTACCTATCCTATCCACATCATACTAGACCATTAAATTTCGAAATGGCTGTATATATGAATTACGTTTTTCTTCTTTGTCTTAAATTGTACTGCTACGGCATGCCCGATGTCCTTATAAAACTGACACGTGGATGAATAAATCGCTACCACTGAACATGATACATGGATGAATGAAACTGCAATCAGGATTACTGTTTCTCCTACTCGTTTTTGTAGACGCAGCCGCTGACTCCAGATACTTTTCTAGTTCCTGTAGGTCCCGTTGATTTCAGTAACTCGTAAGGAATTCAATAAGCTAAACGGCAATTCCGACTCCCGTCACGCCATATTGAGGATAAGTGCCTCCGCTGTGTGTTTCATGCCCATCCTACCTGTGTTCTGCAACGCCCCGCGGCAAGTAGAAAAAAAATCTCCCCTCCGGCATTGTTTCGTGTGTGTGTGTGTGCGCGCGCGTGTGTGTGTGTGTGTGTGTGTGTGCGTGCGTGCGTGAGTGTGTGGTCTGCCTCCGCCGCCGGCGTTTAAAGCCACGAGCACCCCGACAGATTACAGAGAGGGCCGAGGCGATCAATAGCCGTGTAATATTTACCCACGGACAATAAATGGTTTCCATCGCCAGGGCTGTAATTTGAGCCGCCATTACGACTTCTGGTCCTGTCAATAAAATATAAGCGTGTCTCTGTCGCGCGGACATTTAGGCCGGGTCGTAAAACCGGATTATAATAACGAGCAATATCTGTCGTAAAGTGATTCCGGCAGATCACGTGTTGCGCGCGCAGCGAGGGGGAAAAAACTGTCGCTTATAAAATAAAATAAATCTGGCTTTGAATAGGGATGCGGTGAATAATTTAATATCGGACCGAGTTTATCGTCACTGGATACGCCATCAGTGGATAACATACGACCCGATAGCGTTCCCGTTGAATGTGGCGTTCAGTGGAACGTGGTGCGGTATCAGGTAACCCGTAACAACAACTCACACGTACATTAGATCTTTACAACCGCATTAATATTACGTCAAACCCCTGTTTAACTTTGTCTTCGTAATCCGAAGACACATAATTTAAATTATACGATATTCGTCGACAACTACAAAAAATCTGGCAGCTGCTGAAAAAAAAAGAAGAAAAGAAAACTGCATAGACTGTAACAAAAGGGTACTACCAAACTTTTCGGACACATTCACTACATAATTAATAAACATTTTATGAACTGTTTTGAGCCTTAACCTTAACGTGTATTCCATATGCAGCGGTCGTGTGAAACCTAACGGGCTGTGTTCATCCACGAGGATCAGAAGGTAATAGATAAATGTATCCAGCCTGAAGCTGCGTTCTTTGCCTTCTGAAAGGGGTTCGCCACAGTTCTATAGGTCGCCTGATGAGCAAAATACGAGCGTACGGGATATTAGACCAGATTTGTGGCAGGACTGAGTTCCTACCAAATAGAATACAGCATTTCGTTCTTAAGGGGCTCCGGAAAGGCTCAAAATCATGAAAAGTTCAATTTTTACTTTTTTGCGTTTTCTGAATCTGCAGACTATTACCTTTTAATAGATATATAATTTATTCAATTCCGAAGACTACAACTATTTTTAAATTTTTTTTGAAATGTGTTCTACATGGGCGTGACCCACTGTAGAGCTGTTAAACTGCTGTCAAATGGTGTTATTATTAAAGTCCGAGATAAAGTATGTGTTGTGGCTAACCTGTGATGGTTCAATATATATCGCTGGTGTGATTGTCGATTGTTTCATGTTTATTTACTCTGTCGTTATCTCGAAAATACTCGTAATTAATTCTGATCCTTGAGTCTCTGTTTTGTTGAAGTATAATAATGAGTAAAAGTAAAGTTATTAGAAATCCTCTGAAGGCTTTTAAGAAAAGGAGAAATGTTGGAATGCCAAAGGTATGTGTTATTACTGTAAACAATAAAGACGATAATCAAGTGAGTGAACCTAGCCTCTCAAGTACACCTGCCCATAGCAGTCAAAGTGGGAAAGAAAATACTTCACAGAAGAAGCTTGGTTCAATGAGTGAAAACTATGAACGTTTTATGGGTGAATCGGATGTGAATGAAATATTTGATATGTCGGTTCTCAAAGGAATTTTTTCAAACTGTGTAAGATGTATTCATTGTAGTGAAGTTGGTCTGGAACTCTCCATAATAAAGTACGTAGGACTTGCTAGTGAAATACAACTGAAATGTGATAAGTGTTCATACATGACCACCTTTTGGAACAGTGTTGCAGTAACTGCAACTGAAGAAAATGGTAGCAAAATCGACGAACACAACAACGAGCGATGCTTGCTTTAGACAAGGGACGCCTTCGGGCTGCAGACAGGGCTGTAAAGAGTCTAGAAATACAAGCAAGAGTAAACAGGAGGAGGAACAAGAGGAAGCTGGAGGAGGAGTTTGCAGAGGATGAAGATAATCCATCCTATGGACCTGGAATGCACTAAAAAGTTAATCCAATCTTTGTCGCTCGATTCCCAAAACTTTTATTTTCTCATACTAATTACATGTTTTCTAAGGATCTTCCAAACATATTTGTTTCAAACTTTCAGTAAATGTTACACAGTACCTTCTGCATAATTTAACACAGCCTTTTTCCAAAAAACTGTATATTTTTGAATATATAAATAAAAAATTGCAAAAAAATGTTGTGAATTTTCATTACAATTGAAAAAAAGTCATCTTTAATAACTGAACTAAAATTTTGTAAAATCCCTGTGTTAAGTTGTAGCCCATATTCCAATAAATAATCTGTAAAAAGTTCAACTTCCTACCTCAAATACTTTGTGAGGAAAGATGTAATTTATAAGCGTTATTTTAACATGCAAGTATAGGGCGTTCCGGAGCCCGTTAAGTAGACTCCGTCCGAACAGGACGTGGAAGGCCCAACGGTACCGACCGGTCGCCGTGTCATCCTCAGAACTCAGGCGTTACTGGATGCGGATGTGGAGGGGCATGTGGTCAGCACATCGCTTTCCCGGCAGTATGGCAGTTTAGGAGACCGGGCCGCTACTTCTCAATCAAGTAACTCCCCAGTTTGCCTCACAACGGCTGAGTGCATCCCGCTTGCCAACAGCGCTCGGCATACCGGATGGTCACCCATCCAAGTGCTATGCCAGCCCGAAAGAGCTTAACTACGGTGGTCTGGCAGGAACCGGCGTGACCACTGTGGCAAGGCCGTTGGCCGTCACATTCTTTACGGAAAGAAATCTTGAGACCTAAAAGTACTCACAGGGAGCGTTATGTAAACATTACCGCTCTTGTAGTTAAAATCTACATCTACATCTACGTCCATCTTCGGGAAGCCACCTGACAGTGTGTGGCGGAGGGTAGCCTAGTACCTCTATCGGTTCTCCGTTTTATTCCAGACTCGTATTGTTCGTGGAAAGAAAGATTGTCGGTATGCCTCTGTGTGAGCTCTAAGCTCTCTGATTTTATCCTCATGGTGTCTTCGCGAGATATATGTAGGAGGGAGCAATATACTGCTTGACTCCTCGGTGAAGGTATGTTGTCGAAACTTCAACAAAAGCCCGTACGGAGCTACTTAGTGTCTCTCTTGCAAAGTCTTCCACTAGATATGAAACTTCCTGGCAGATTAAAACTGTGTGCCCGACCGACACTCGAACTCGCGACCTTTGCCTTTAGCGGGCAAGTGCTCTACCATCTGAGCTACCGAAGCACAACTCACGCCCGGTACTCACAGCTGTACTTCTGCCAGTATCTCGTCTCCTACCTTCCAAACTTTGGCAGAAGTAAAGCTGTGAGTACCGGGCGTGAGTCGTGCTTCGGTAGCTCAGATGGTAGAGCACTTGCCCGTGAAAGGCAAAGGTCCCGAGTTTGACTCTCGGTCGGGCACACAGTTTTAATCTGCCAGGAAGTTTCATATCAGCGCACACTCCTCTGCAGAGTGAAAATCTCATTCTACCACTAGAGTTTATCTATCATCTGCGTAACGCTTTCGCGGTTACTAAATGATGCTGTAACGAAGCGCGCAGCTCTCCGTTGGATCTTCTCTATCTCGTCTATCAACCCTATCTGGTACGGATCCCACACCGGTGAACAGTATTCAAGCAGTGGGCGAACAAGTGTACTGTAACCTACTTCCCTTGTTTTCGGACTGCATTTCCTTAGGATTCTTCCAATAAATCTCAGTCCGGCATCTGCTATACCGACGATTAATTTTATATGCTCCTTCCATTTTAGATCACTCCTAATGCCTACTCCCAGATAATATACGGAATTAACTGCTTCCAGTTGCTGACTTGCCACATTGTAGCTAAATGATGAAGGATCTTTCTTGCTATGTATTAGCAGCACATTACACTTAACTACATGGAGATTTAGTTGCCATTCCCTGAACCATGGGTCAATTCGTTGCAGATTATCCTGGATTTCAGTACAATTTTCCATTGTTAAAACCTCTCGATGTTCTACAGCATCATCCGCAAATAGCCTCAGTGAGCTTCTGATGTTATACACAAGGTCATTTATATATATTGTGAATAGCAACGGTCCTACGACACTCCCCTGCAGCACACCAGATATCACTCTTAATTATTAAGACTTATCTCCAAAGAGAATGACACGCTGCGTTCTATTATCTAGGAATTGTTCAATCTAGTCACACAATTGGTACGACAGTCCATATGCTCTTACTTTGTTCATTAAACGAATGTGGGGAACTGTATCAAACGCCTTGCGGAAATCAAAAAACACGGCATCTACCTGGGAACCCGTGTCTATGGCCCTCTGAGGCTCGTAGACGAATTGCGCAAGCTGGGTTTCACACGATCATCTATTTCGAAGCCCATGCTGATTCCTACAGAGTAGATTTCTAGTCTCCAGAAAAGTCATTATACTCGAACATAATACGTGTTCCAAAATTGTACAACTGATAGACGTTACAGATATACTCCCTTCTTGGAAACGGGGATGACCTGTGCCCTTGTCCAATATTTTGGAACTCTACGCTCTTCTAGAGACCTACGGTACACCGCTTCAAGGAGGAGGGCAAGTTCCTTCGCGTACTCTGTGTAAAATCGAACTGGTATCCCATCAGGTCCAGCGGCCTTTCCTCTTTTGAGCGGTTTTAATTGTCTTTCTATCCCTCTGTCATCTATTTCGATATCTACCATTCTGTCATCTGTGCGACAGTCTAGAGAAGGAACTACAGTGCTAGGCGATACAGTCTGGAACCGCGCGACCGCTACGGTCGCAGGTTCGAATCCTGCCTCGGGCATGGATGTGTGTGATGTCCTTAGGTTAGTTAGGTTTAAGTAGTTCTATGTTCTAGGGGACTGATGACCGCAGAAGTTAAGTCCCATAGTGCTCAGAGCCATTTGAACTACAGTGTAGTCTTCCTCTGTGAAATAGCTTTGGAAAAAGACATTTAGTATTTCGTCCTTTGTCATCCTCTGTTTCAGTACCATTTTGGTCACAGAGTGTCTGGACATTTTGTTTTGATCCACCTACCGTTTTGACATAAGACCAAAATTTCTTAGGAGTTTCTGTCAAGTCAGTACATTGAACTTTACTTTCGAATTCATTGAACACCTCTCGCATAGCTGTCCTCACACTACATTTCGCTTCGTGTAGTTTTTGTTTGTCTGCAAGGCTTTGGCTATGTTTATGTTTGCTGTGAAGTTCCCTTTGCTTCCGTAGCAGTTTTCTAATTTGGTTGTTTTACCACGGTGGCTCTTTTCCATCTCTTACGATTTTGCTTGGCACTTCTGCGTTATTAGGCCTAATAATCGAGAAGATTTTAACTACAGTGACAACGGTCACGAAAGCCTGCAAAATTACATTACCGCTCTTAATACATGTAGGAGGGCGTGCTGAAAAGTAAAGTCGCAGTCTTTTATGTGAAAACTCTTAAAGCTTTTTAAGTAAATCAAACGTTATTAACATTCTACATCTTTATTCTTAAACACATAATTACCCTGGCGACGAACATATTTCTCCCATCGGAGACTAGTTTTTTGGTACCGTCGCTGTAGAATGTTTGAATTTTATGGAGCCGCAACCTCACCTGTTCTTACACCACTGCATCACTATCAAAGTGAACTCCTCAAAGGCGTTCTTCATGTTTTGGAAACAGATGAAAATCGGATAGGGCCAAATCAGAGCAATATGAAGGATGTTAGAAGACAGTGAACTGAAGGCGTCAGATTGTTGCAGATATCGGAGCGCTGGTGTGTTGTCTGGCATTGTAAAAACAAACATAATGTCTGATGGTATAGCAGCAATCAGTGATTGTACAATGTTACTTATAATCCGTCTGGATTGCATTTTTTTTTATTCATCTGGTCAGTTTCGGTTCATCCAGAACCATCTTCAGATCTGATATTTCAGTTAGAGGAGTAACCCATCCCAATCCAGCAACTTTCACATGCTCCATCACATATGTGACCCAGCATGTGAAAGTTGCTGGATTGGGACGGGTTACTCCTGTAACTGAAATATCAGATCTGAAGACGGTTCTGGATGAACCGAAACTGACCAGATGAATAAAAAAAATTTTGCAATCAAGACGGATTATAAATAACATTGTCTGGCATTGTCATGCTAAAAGAAAAGGTGCTCCTTGTGTGGACAAACTCTTCGAATTCGAAACTCGATTACACCGTGCTATGTCGTCCATACAAGACACAGCCAGGGCAAAAGCACCATAGGCGCAAAGATGCGAGCTGTTGCCAGTGCCACAGTGTTGGCAGTGCCGTGGAGTTTCGCCACTTGCGAGTTCCACCAGCGCCACGGGCGGCGCTGAGAATGAAGATATCGACCTCGCCTCGGCCAACTGCCGGCCGAATACAGTCCGCCAAAGACCGGACGACAACAGACAGAAGAATACTCCCAAGATAGCTCTCGCCCACTTCGTAACAGATCATCGTCCAGGGCTTACAAGGGGACCATCAGAAGTGTAAGTAACGCATTTTGATGGGTCTCGGATGTGTTGTAGAGGGACGTGCCTTGAGTATGAAGCTATACGCATTTTTAGCGACGGGCCTTGGTTTTCGATAGAAAATCAGAAGCATCTTCGGTGGTAATAAAAGTAATGGTGTCAACATTACGAGTGCAATGGGAACTCCACAGTTAAACGAAGAGGAGAGATCAGATATGGGCAGAGTCACTGAAGGCCTCTACAGAGGGGAGAACTTGTCTGACGACGTGTTAGCAGAAGAAAAGAAAATATTTAAGACAGAGTATCCATTATTAGAGTCAGGGTTTGACAGAACTTTGGAAGAAGTGCGATCAAATAGGGCAGGAGTGAAAGATAACATCCCTTCAGAATGTCTAAAAGCAGTGGGGAAATGACAATCAAACGACTATTCAAGCTGATATGTAAAACCTATGAGACTTGTAACACACCATCAGACTTCCGAAAAAAATCATCGTTAAAATCCCGAAGATAGCAAGGGCTGTTATGTGCGAGAATTGCCGCACAATCAGCTTTACATTTCACGCATCCAAGATGCTGACAAGAATAATATAAATGGATGCAAGCCTTCAGAAAAATCACGACACGTTCACAGAACCTGTAAAAAAGAAAAAGCGTTCAACATTGTAAAATGGAGCAAAATGTTTGGATTTATGAGAAAAAGTGGAGTAAGCTATAAGGAGACACAGGTAATGTACAGTATGTGCAAAACCCAAAGTAGACAGTAGGTAAGGAAGTGCAAACACGAAGTGCTCGCATTGAAAAAGCTATAAGAGAAGGATGCAATCTTTCTCCCCTGCTGTTCAATCTATACTGAAGAAGCAGTGGCGGAAATACGAGGAATGTCCGAGAGTGTAATTAATATTCAGAATGAAAGGATATCAGTGACAGGACTCAGTGATGACATTGCTATGCTCATTGAAAGTTAAGAAGAATTACAGGACTTGTTGAATGGAATAAAAAAGGCTAATTGAATGGAATAAACAGGCTAAACAGTACAGAATATCGATTGACAGTAAATCAAAGAAAGACCATACTAAAGATGAGTAGCAGAAACTGGAGTAGCATTAAATTTAATATAAAAAATAGGGATGACGAAGTTGTCAGAGTTAAGGAGTTCTGTTTTGGAAGCAAAATAACACATGTTGGACGAAGCACGGAGGACGTAAAAAGGAGACTGGCACAAGCAAAGAAGGAATTTCCAGGTCAAAATAGCCCACTTGAATCAATTATCGGCCTTAATTTGAGAAAAAAATATCTGAGAATGTGCATTTGGAGCACAGCATTGTATGGTAGCGAGACATGGACTGTGGGGAAACAGGAAAAGAAGAGAAGAATAGTTCAAATGGCTCTGAGCACTATGGGACTTAACAACAGAGGTCATCAGTCCCCTAGACTTAGAACTACTTAAACCTAACTAACCTAAGGACACCACACACATCCATGCCCGAGGCAGGATTTGAACCTGCGACCGTAGCGGTCGCGCGGTTCCAGACTGAAGCGCCTAGAACCACTCGGCCACTTCGACCGACGAAAAGAAGAGAATCGAAGCGTTTGAGATGTAGTGCTACAGGAGGATAGGTTGACTGGTAAGGCTTGAGGAAGTTGATCGCAGAATCGACGAAGGAAGGAACATACGGAAAACACTGGTAAGACGAGGAGGCGCAATGATAGGTCATGTGTTAAGACATTGGGAAATAATACCCACGGTACTAGAGGTAGGTGCACAGGGTAAAATATATAGGGGAAGAGAGAGGTTGTAGATTCCTTTCTTTTCGGGTTTTCTCACCGTCCATGACTGATTTCCATAGCACTCCGTCTTCAGGCCACGGGTGGCCGATCGGGATCATCTGACCGCCGTGTCATCCTCGGTGGAGGATGCGGATAGGAGGGGCGTGGGGTCAGCATACCGCTCTACCAGTCGTTATGATGGTATTCTTAACCGAAGCCGCTACTATTCGGTCGAGTAGCTCCTCAATTGGCATCACGAGGCTGAGTGCACCCCGATGTCTAACTGCCATGCAATGCAATACAAGCGCCGTGCATTCCCAGAAATTTCTTTCAGAAATTAAGTCCTAGTAAGATTTCTTGTAGCGAGAAGTGCCTTTCTTGAATGTCTGGTCTGCTTCTTGCATTACCTTTGCTACGGCTGCCGTGCGTCATTTCACAGTATCCGTTCACTTTCTCTGCTACGTGGTGCCCAATTTTGATCCTAAGTTTACCTCTAACTTAAATTCTGGTGTCCCTGATTTGTTAAATTATTATTTGGTTTACTTTCAGTCTATATCATTTCCTCATTACACGGTTCATTCCACTCAGTGTACACCGTATCATAAACACACAGAACGGTAATGTCATCAACGAATCTTATAGATATTCAAGTTGAATTTCAATAGCCGGCCGCGGTAGCCGTGCGGTTCTAGGCCCTGCAGTCCGGAACCGCGGGACTGCTACGGTCGCAGGTTCGAATCCTGCCTCGGGCATGGATGTGTGTGGTATCCTTAGGATGGTTCGGTTTAAGTAGTTCTAAGTTCTAGGGGACTGATGACCTAAGATGTTAAGTCCCATAGTGCTCAGAGCCATTTGAACCATTATGAATTTTCATCCCACTGTTAAACCTTTATTTTATTTTTGTCATTATAGTCTGAACTGTAATGGAGGTAGACTGAATTCTTTCCTTACAACCTTTTCAATCCGAGCATTTCCCTCTTATCTTCGAATGGTATTGTTCTCTTTTTTTATTGTACATACTGCAACTCACCAACTTTCCCTCTCTATTACTTCAATTTTTGTTAGAAATACGAACATCTTGTACTGTTTTACAATGTCGAACAAATCCGATGAATGTGACTTTATTTATTTAAAGTTTTTCCCATATTATAAAGCACAGAAGTCAGAACTGCTCCTCTGGTGCCTTTTTCTCTCCTAAAGCCAAAATTTACACGTAACGGATCTTCGATTACACCCTTAAATTGCAGCATCGAAACTACGGCCTTACCTCTCTGAGACGGTGACAAGTTAAGTACGGTATGTATCTTGAGTGTGAATGAAAGGAGGGTCTGGAGAAATTATCAGTCAATTTGTAGAGAGCAGGTCTCGGGATTGTGGCGTGCGATCCGATACCGACTGGAAAACACGTGCCTGTAACCTTGGAGCTCCACTCTGCGGTAAGTTTCCTTGCTCCGCACTGGGCGTTTAAGTGATGTGCGCTTCGACCTCATCTGGTGCTTGCTAGAGGAGGGGGAAGACGCTACGCACGTTGAAAGAGATACGGATACGGGATTTGCTCGTGAAGTACGTGCTATGCAGTACCATGAGATGTATAAAATACTATGACGACGTGTGGGGAAGCAAGCGAAAGTATCTAACCAAAATTGTGCTTTTTTTCATTAGTGAAAGTATCAATGATAAAATTGTTTCAAATTAATTATTCAACACTGTGAACTTGTTTCTTGCAATCCTCCATTTTGCCAGTAATGAAGCATGTATTTGACTGTTGCCTTGAATAATGCCAGTTGTGCAGTGGTATAAAATTAGTTATTTGAAATAACTTTGCTCTGATAACTTTAGTTATACCAAAATCGATTTCAAACCATGAACTGCACATATACAGGGTTATTACAAATGATTGAAGCGATTTCATAGCTCTACAATAACTTTATTATTTGAGATATTTTCACAATGCTTTGCACACACATACAAAAACTCAAAAAGTTTTTTTAGGCATTCACAAATGTTCGATATGTGCCCCTTTAGTGATTCGGCAGACATCAAGCCGATAATCAAGTTCCTCCCACACTCGGCGCAGCATGTCCCCATCAAAGCATCGTTGATGCGAGCTCGAATGCGTGAGAATTCTCTACCGCCCAGATTCGCACATTGTGTCTGTTCACTTCACCATTAAGAAAAAATGTTGCTTCATCACTGAAAACAAGTTTCGCACTGAACGCATCCTCTTCCATGAGCTGTTGCAACCGCGCCGAAAATTCAAAGCGTTTGACTTTGTCATCGCGTGTCAGGGCTTGTAGCAATTGTAAACGGTAAGGCTTCAGCTTTAGCCTTTTCCGTAAGATTTTCCAAACTGTCGGCTGTGGTACGTTTAGCTCCCTGCTTGCTTTATTCGTAGATTCCGCGGGCTACGCGAGAAACTTGCCCGCACGCGTTCAACCGTTTCTTCGTTCACTGCAGGCCGACCCGTTGATTTCCCCTTACAGAGGCATCCAGAAGCTTTAAACTGTGCTTACCATCGCCGAATGGAGTTAGCAGTTGGTGGATCTTTGTTGAACTTCGTCCTGAAGTGTCGTTGCACTCTTATGACTGACTGATGTGAGTGCATTTCAAGCACGACATACGCTTTCTCGGCTCCTGTCGCCATTTTGTCTCACTGCGCTCTCGAGCGCTCTGGCGGCAGAAACCTGAAGTGCGGCTTCAGCCGAACAAAACTTTATGAGTTTTTCTACGTATCTGTAGTGTGTCGTGACCATATGTCAATGAATGGAGCTACATTGAATTTGTGAAATCGCTTCAATCATTTGTAATAGCCCTGTATATTGCATGGAGGCCTCATTTTCTTTACGTTCTTTCATTGGTGGGTAACTTTACTGTACTACTAACTTTCATATTCAAGACAAGCAAAGGATGTGGATTATGATTCAGGCTGTTAGATTTAAACACAATGTTGATTTTGCAAAACATTTAAGTCATACACAGAAACTACCATTTCCAACATTTTTATAGCACGAATCACTCTTACAAGAAATTTTACAAAACGCTTACTGCGTCAAACCTTGGACAAACTCTGAACATTATCTAACAAAAAGCATTTTTGAAATAATTATATATCTTCTCTCATTTACGTGCTAAAGTTTGTTCAGTGTAATTGCGTAGCGAGCGCGAGTCCTACCTTAAAGCTGTCACCAAACGTCTGCTTCCCCAGGGCACCTAGCTGCGACTCACTAGTTTTTTACTGCCCGCGCCCGGCTCTCTTAACCATCAAAGATCCTCTTACTCAAAGATATTATACTCATTCCACTTTGCGGTTGGCAACTAGCGACTTTATTTTCTGCATCTACCCTGATCAGACCTTAGCAAATACCTTTCAAAAGTGCCGCCTTCTCTAGCTCTTTTCCTAATACGACAAACTTTTTACCTTGCTGTTTGTGTAGCATAATCGCTTTGTGATGCTCCTACGTAACCTGGTCGCTTTGGTAGATTTTAAGCACCTGTGGTTTCAGTATGTCCTGCTTAATATGTTTTAGCTGTTTTGTTTACTTTTGTACCAAATGTTTTACTACGAAAGTTTATTTCCGCAGCAAATTGAACCACCTAGTGGTCCCATGTCTATGAACTTTGTCTCCCAGGTTCGAGATCAACCTACTGGCCGAATTCTGCGACTTGCCGTAAAACAACCGAGCAGCCTGCTGGAATCAGTCCCATAATGCCGGTACGCCACTGCTTCGGGTTCTCTTGTTGAGACTTCGCACGGGAGATGCGCTGCGAGCCTTAGTACACGGCGCACCAAATTAGAACAGATGAATGTGTTTGTCTCCGGAATTCCCCCACACTACGGTCGTATATTCCAGCACTGATTGGGTGTCGGTCAGTGCTAGGTGTAGCATAATGCCGTAGTGTCAGGAGAAATGAGATGCAGGAATTTAATAAGGGTTATGGCGCCTTTCTCCTGGCTTTGTAGATATGTTTTTTCCAGGTGAGGTGCCTGTCCACGGTCACTCATAGATATTTGCAGTACGGGGCCAAGTGATGGAGCCTCCCGTAACCTGCGTAGTTGGAGATCCACAGCCACTCTACAGTGCCTGATTTTGGAGACTGGCTTTTGCAGCACTGAACGTTAATCGCAACTTAGTTCCCCAGGAGACTAGAAAGTCGCACGCCATTCTCAGACAGGGATGGATTTTATCTATTCTGATATTTCGTGCGTAGAGTCCGCTATAGTCCCTGTAAAGTGCTAACTGTACACGCGCGGTCCCTGAAACATGGGAAGTGGACAGAGAGAACGGCAAACGGCCAAATACAGTTCCCTGCGCTACTCCGGCTAGGATAGGCCTGGCTGTAGACCTGCCATATCCGGCGCGGACGTTAAATCTGTGTCTGAAGTAGGACGAGATAAGTTTGACGTATGGTGTTCGTCTCTCCATACAAAAGGTTTTGTAGAGAAGACTCTCGCGACACACGCAGCCGTGTGTATTTCTTTAATTTCTTTTTCATTTTCATTTCCAATCTTGGGAAGAATTGGCGTGTCAGTGGCCGATTTTTGACTCTACAGGACCATTACAGTAGATATTACTTATTTCCTTAATTTTGGCAGCATTTCTTTTCCATCTACAACTTTTGTAGTTCTGTCTTCCTCAGCTGCACGTTATATTTCCCACGTACATTGTTAACTTTCACTCGCTGACCTTATAACTAAAACTGAATGAAACACAATTTTCGTGCCATACGCGTTTCGCCTTTATTCTGTGCAAGGCATCTTCAGTGGCCTGGAATGCGTACATATTTTTACCACTTGGTTTACATTCTGGGACAATATATATAACTTATATATGTTTATAACCTATACATACA
The DNA here is from genome assembly GCF_023864345.2 of Schistocerca serialis cubense. Taxonomy (NCBI): domain Eukaryota; kingdom Metazoa; phylum Arthropoda; class Insecta; order Orthoptera; family Acrididae; genus Schistocerca; species Schistocerca serialis. The sequence continues at coordinate 1,229,025,373 of NC_064638.1, read as the reverse complement.
TTGTCCCAAAATGTAAACCAAATAGTAAAAACATGTACATATTCCAGGCCACTGAAAATGCCTTCCAGTGAATGAAGGCGAAACGCGTGTGGCACGAAAATTGTGTTTCGTTCAAATGTAGTCACACTGTCAGCAAGTAAAAGTTAACAATATAATATAAAATTTCTTTTCTAACCTACTTGTAGCTGCTGTTAATTACAATCTTTTCCGTTTTTACCAAACTGGGTCACAAGTTTCACTTACAATTAATTTCTCCTTGCGCTAGGGCATAGTTTTTGAATAGTTTTTGGTGTTACATTGTTGTCTTATATCTATGATGATGATGATGATGATGTCTGGTTTGTGGGTCACTCAACTGCGCTGTCATCAGCGCACGTAAAAAGTCCCAATATTTACACAGTCCATTTTCTTTTCACAATCCAACCTAGTCACTCTCACAAATGATGATGATGATGAAATGACGGGGACAGCACAAACACCCAGTCCCCGGGCAGAGAGAATCCCCAATCCGGCCGAGAATCGAACCCGGGAGCAGCTACGCTAGCCCCTGGACCACGAGCCACGGGGTCTTATATCTTCTTGAGTGCTTTTGCTTAGCCATTTTTGGCCTGTTTCATACATTATCTTACCATAATTTTTTCTTCTTACAACTGTTCTACGGTTTCATTTGCTTACATCTAATTGTGTGTGTGTGTGTGTGTGTGTGTGTGTGTATTAGTGGTATATTATATTCTTGTGCTCAGGACTACTCCTCATCAGAAGTCAATATCGCCTTCTTTTCTGTAACGTTAGGTACTGTAAGACGATACAAAAGCCATTTGGAACTATGAAACCTCCTGGCAGATTAAAATTGTTTGACGGACCGAGACTCGAACTCGGGACCTTTGCCTTTCGCGGGCAAGTGCTCTAGCAACTGAGCTACCCAAGCACGACTCACGCCCCGTCCTCACAGCTCTACTTCTGCCAGTACCTCGTCTCCTACCTTCCAAACTTTACAGAAGCTCTCCTGCGAACCTTGCAGAACTAGCACTCCTTTCTTTCAGGGGTACGCTTATTGCATGCAACATGCGAGGGTTACGCTATGATCCTATGAACAGCAGACTGACAGTACCACCAGAGCGTTTATTAAATGAACTTGCGTAGATGAATGTAGCCACAGCACACAGCATTTGTGGTGAAGCAGATCACTGAAAACCACGTAAAATTTAATTAGCAGACTTATTTAGCATTTGTTGATCCGGAGAAAGCTTTTGATGAAGCTAATAGAGAAAAACTGTGAAGCGAAATGGAAAAAAGAGGATACCCAGTCCATCACAGACATAAATAGAGAGCTGGCAGCACCTTTCATCACAAACAGGAGAGTCAGAGAAGGGTATAGCTTTTCTCCATCGATTATGTACTGTTTACTGTGTGAGCGGGAAACCGAGTTTTATGCTGGTTTTAGAATAGACAAACGGACTACTGAGAATTTTGTTCTGTAGGCAGACGACGTCACAAATTCATCAAATAAAGATTGACCTACAAAAAGGGATTTATGTTATAAGCAAAAAAACCAAAGACAACAATATTAGTACACGCACAAAGAAAACAAAAAGAATGTATTGCAAAGTACGGGACCACAGAGGAAAAAACAGTGGTTCGTAATACATTAGTAGAACATGTCAGTTAATCTATCTGCGAAGTGATGTGACATACTAGCACGACAAAGATATAGACAAGAAAGTAACGAAGTGTGAAAACATATTTAGAACAGTAAACGGGTATTTTAGCTACAAGATCACACAACAACACAAATGAAGTTTTATAAAGTATTGGTCATTTTCACGTTATTCTACACAAGTGAGTCATGCGTCATTTACACACGCCAAGAAAGTGAGATCTTAGCAGCTGACACATCTAGGAGCCGTACCGAAACAGCAACATTCGGAAGGAATTAAACATATTTAATATGAGAAAGGAAAGTGAAGGCAACAGAAGCAAATAAACTGAATATCCCGACAGATTACCTTACAAAGTTAGACATTATTACCCGGAAGGCCGAAGCTGCCTAGGACGGCCAAGGAAGAAATGGGCACTGTAGCAGGCAGAGGCCTGATACCTGAAGTGCAGAAGACGAAGGAATAAAAATACTCACTGATGTTGGCACAAAAGTTCCGAAACATGTCTGAGAATTAAAATAGTTGTTTGCATAATAAGAATACCTGGATTCCCACCGTTTACTCTGCAGACATGGCTGCTGTTAGAGGTTCGCAATAAAATGACGACGAAACCCCAAAATTGTGGGAGGGTTTCTACGTCCACATTTGACTAATAAATATAAGACTTTGAGAAGTTGTGCGGAGATGGAATCGTTGACCTTTCAGGGGAGCCAAAAACTCTTGAGGTAGCGGACATAGGAACAGGCTGATCCATGCCCGTCCGTCACCACTTTGCGACGCACTTCTGGGAAAGGCCGCTTCGAGTGAGCAATTTCGATACTTGTTTGTACTTCACGCCAATCTTACTAGTTCTTGGGAGGAAATAAACACTATTCCAGCTGTCTACGGTTTACTACCGACCGAAAAGCGAGAAAACAATGATAGTTCATTTAAGCTGGCTGGAACCCTGCTTCTGTGATGACAGACTTCGAAACTGTTATCGACTAATGAATTTGATGTTTATTTTCTGAAAGAGAGTTGCAATTGCGTTTTTCATCAATGTTTATGGAAATAAGTTCAGTGTTGTGGCCTTTTCCTGCCTATAAAGAAAAGGAAGAAATACGCTGTCACATAAGAATGTCGTAACTGATGTCATTTCATAGAAAATGTGATCACACTTACAACAAAAAATGAAGAAACACCGTCTGGATCATATATTCTTTTGTTTACTACCGTTTTGAATTTGCCATACATATAATCTCGCGGTCTGTCACCAGAAGAGGCAGTTCGTCAGCAGTGGTACGAATGACTTACCGAACGATAACGCCAGTTTCATTCATTCGTACCACCGCTGACAAAAGGGACCTTGAGACGCCAGACCTGAAGATGATATGCAGGGCAGACCGAAACCAGCAGTCGTTAGTACGGGGGCGTGCTGAAAAGCAATCCCTCAGAATTTTTGATGAGAAAACTCTTAAAGATTTCTAAATAAAACGATATTCATTACCATTCTACATTTTTATTCTTCCAGTCTACGTATTTACTTCTCAATATAGTGACTCTGGTAACGAACGCATTTCTCCTAAAGAGAGACCAGTTTGTTGATCCCTTCACTGCAGAATGTTTGATTCTGTTGACGGAGCTACATATTAGATTAGATTAGATTCAGCTTTGTTTCCACAGGACCAAAACTGGCACGATTCCCCTGGGTGTAGGGTGTGGAGCAAGTCAGAAAGTATAACACAAAAGACATAAAACGTTTGAATATACACTACTGGCCATTAAAATTGCTACATCACGAAGATGACGTGCTACAGACGCGAAATGTAATCGACAGGAAGAAGATGCTGCGATATGCAAATGATTAGCTTTTCAGAGCATTCACACAAGCTTGGCGACACCTACAACGTGCTGACATGAGGGAAGTTTCCAACCGATTTCTCATACACAAACAGCAGTTGACTGGCGTTGCCTGGTGAAACGTTGCTGTGATGCCTCGTGTAAGGAGGAGCAATGCGTATCATCACGTTTCCGACTTTGATAAATGTCGGATTGTAGCCTATCTAGATTGCGGTTTATCGTATCGCGACACTGCTGCTCGCATTGGTGGAGATCCAATGACTATTAGCAGAATATGGAATCGGTGGGTTCAGGAGGGTAATACGGAACGCCGTGCTGGATCCCAACGGTCTCGTGTCACTAGCAGTCGGGATGACAGGCATCTTATCCACATGGCTGTAACGGGTCGTGCAGCCACGTCTCGATCCCTGAGTCAACAGATGGGGACGTTTGCAAGACAACAACCACGTGCACGAACAGTTCGACGACGTTTGCAGCAGCATGGACTATCAGCTCGGAGACCATGGCTGCGGTTACCCTTGACGCTGCATCACAGACAGGAGCGCCTGCGATGGTGTACTCAACGACGAACCTGGGTGCACGAATGGAAAAACGTCATTTTTTCGGATGAATCCAGGTTCTATTTACAGCATCATGATGGTCGCATCCATGTTTGGCGTCATCGCGGTGAACGCACATTGGAAGCTTGTATTCTTTATTGTCATACTGGCGTATCACCCGGCGTGATGGTATGGGGTGCCATTGGTTACAGGTCTCGGTCATCCTGGTTTGCATTGACAGCACTTTGAACAGTGGACGTTACATTTCAGATGTGTTACAATCCGTGGCTCTACCCTTCATTCGATTCCTGTGAAACCCTACATTTCAGCAGGATAATGCACGACCGCATGTTGCAGGTCCTGTACGGGCCTTTCTGGATACAGAAAATGTTCGACTGCTGCCCTGGCCAGCACATTCTTCAGATCTCTCACCAACTGAAAACGTCTGGTCAATGGTGGCCGAGCAACTGGCTCGTCACAATACGCCAGTCACTACTCTTGATGAACTGTGGTATCGTGTTGAAGCTGCATGGGCAGCTGTAACTGTACACGCCATCCAAGCTCTGTTTGACTCAATGCCCAGGCGTATCAAGACCGTTATTACGGCCAGAGGTGGTTATTCTGGGTACTGATTTCGCAGGATCTGTGCACCTAAATTGCGTGAAAATGTAATCACATGTCAGTTCTAGTATAATGTATTTGTCCAATGAATACCCGTATATCGTCTGCATTTCTTCTTGGTGTAGCAATTTTAATGGCCAGTAGTGTAATACTCACTACCCTAATCAGGGATGGTCAAAGTAGGTCAATATATTATAGTAAACTGGAACTACTAATATTTACAGGAATTAATACACTATTAGAATGAAAATTAGTTATGCACTTTTAATAAATTAATCAAACACAAAACACCTAAAATTGACTGCTGCGACCAAGCGCTATCAGAACTGAAATCTAACAGCCATTTTTACTTACGCTGGTCTAACAGTCCCTGTTAAGGTATTCATCTACAGAGTGGAAAGACGTCGCCTCTGCTTGCACCGCTCCATCCTTATCAAAGTGAGGTCCTCAAATGTGCTCTTTACGTTTCGGAAACAGATGAAAATCGGATGGGGCCAAGTCGGTACTGTATGGCTGATGATCGATGACAGTCAACCAAAGGCATCAGACTGCTGCAGGTGTCGCATCACTGGGATGTGGTCTGGATTGGTCATGCTAAAGGACGAACTCTTTCGAACTGATGCTTTCAGTTTTCTGAGAGTCCCGCAGTACACCGAAATAGTTACGTTACACACCACTATGCTATACAGTTCGGAGCCCACCAGCGTCAACAGCGAAGTGGGAGGGTCGACCGAGTAATATGCATGATGTGTAATACCTCAACGGATCTTGAGAACGTGTAACACCATAGCTTAGACACTACATACCTTTTGTTGACTCATTTAGCTTTCTGTTTTGTTCAACACCCCATCGTTGACCTTCCGTAATTAGTGTATGATTAATTCAGTGCTGTAATGAAGTGTAATCTCTATAATATGCACAATATGAGCAAATGATGTGTTTTGTCTTTCTCACACAATCTCTTTGGTTGTCTTTAAAACTGAATAATTTTATTTAAATAATTTTGTGTAGAACTACCAATATGTGCCGATGATAGGTTTTGTTTAAAATGATTGTTCGCTCTTATGCAAACTGCTGACCTTCACTTAGGGTTCTTAGTTGTTTCGTATGTAAAGGTTGTTGTGGTTCCCCTCGGGAACGGAACTGTGTAGCGCGCGCAAAATGTGGTTGGCATGGATAGAAAGGTGGAACCAAGGGTCAGTCGGGGACGAGCTACCAAACTGTCAACTGCTCACGTAAAAGTTGTGTATTGTGATGGTGCCGAGAGAGGCTTTCCGTGCCGATTTCCAATGCATCGGATGGATGGATAAAGAGCTGGAACTATTCTGGAATTAATATCTATCATCGCCACCAAGAAATGACAGAGTCCAGCAATTCTACCTGCAAATCCGCCTGCCAACATGCAATCGCCACCACATTGCGCAGCCACTGAAAAGGAACCAAGGAATGGTAGAAATGTATGGTGAAGGATCAGCTCATTGGATGTTTTAGTGTACTCACGTATAAGGTAATTTTTAACTGAACTCTTGTACCTACCGTGATTTATCCTCAGTCACATAGCCACTTAGGGTCCGTCCCACGCTAAAGTGCCTACCGAGTGTCCTTTATTGAAAGCATGTTAAAATTAATATGGCAATAGAGTGTGCTAAGATTAATAATGTTTGTTGAAAGGATCTAACAAATATATCAATTTTGTGTTTCACTGCAGTACAAGTTCAGAACTGCAACTGTAGAGAGTTATATGTTCATACTTGCCAAGTGTTTCACTGATGTAATGAAAGTGTGTATAGTTTTCTCTGCTACAGTGGTCAAGATTAAGGGCCCCCTCCATTGAAAGTAGTTCAAAGGCACAAAGTTACTTAGTTATAGCAAGTTTCAATTACTCTTGCTGTTCAAGTCAAATCCTGTACAATACTGGGTTCCTCTTGTGTATTAAAAGTGCATTTAACGTTGTGACAGGATCTATAGTTTGTCTATTGTGATCATGCTAGATAACGATTAATAGAAAGGCCACTATCTATGAAAATAGTAACTTCTTTATTCAAAAGACACTGAGAAGTAATTTGTTAGTGAACTCCATTTAATTTTCATTCTAAGTAGAAAGGTGTTAGTAGTGAGAGACTTAATCAATGCACGGTAACTAAATTTGCTGTGAACCATATACATATTTCATGTCAGATAGGAATTGGTGTGAAAAGTAATACTAAACCTATGTCCGAGTTACAATTCTACTGTGAATATTAAGAGGAACGTTATTGAGACCATTCACTTTGACTAAGTCCTCAAGATAATAGTGTGTTTTGTTATCTGTTATATTTACGCAAATAGTTTGTTCTGATGTGTTAGCTCCAGCCTTAACGTGAACATACTGTACTCAGGCGCACCCGCGTGTGGGAAAGAATAGGTTGTGTTTGTCCGTTAAAGTTACTCATACCTTTTTTTTTTTTTTTGTTTGAACAAGAATGTCATCATTCTTTTGCCTAATTAGGCTGGCGACCGTTTTCTTCATTCTTTGAACAGTATGGATAGGTAAAATATTGTTTGTTACTGTTTAAATATTTACATAATTTTGACTTTCACTTCCGATAAGCCACCTCCGTTAGGTACAACACGGTCAACATAACGAAATTCCTCTCAAATGGTAACACTGTTCTGTTGCTTTATACCATAACTGCTTGAATAAAAATAATAACATTATACGAAATGCCTCCAACTTTAAGGTTATGGTATAGCAGACAGTAGTGTTATAAACGGAAAAAAAATTCAGAAGCATTACTTTTCGTCATACCGTCGCAAAAGAAATTGTGACGGCGTTTCTTCATTCGTCATAAGAATGTGTTCAGCTCTAGCACATCTTCCGCGGCAAATGTTGGATGATGGTTGACTATCAGGAGAGCACGCCTGACAGCCAAATGCTTCACGACTTGTACAACCATTTTGTGGGTCTCTCGTTCACTGGCAGTCTGGACGCAGAAGTGGTACGCCCAGATCATCAGCAATAGCCCGGAACTTCAGAGACGAAAAACTCTACTCATTCTAAGCATGTCTTACTCACCATTATCAACACAGGATCCATTTCGTAACCAAGCTTCAGGCCAACCCCCACAGATAAAAATACCTTAAGGGTATTGCACGTCATTGCATTCTAACCTAAAGTGTAAACTGACGAGCATATCAGCAGAAAATTGGAAATTTGTGATAAGGTATAAAGGGACCAAAATACAGGGTTCTTACAAATGATTGAAGCGATTTCACAGCTCTACAATAACTTTATTATTTGAGATATTTTCACAATGCTTTGCACACACATACAAAAACTCAAAAAAGTTTTTTTAGGCATTCACAAATGTTCGATACGTGCCCATTTAGTGATTTGGCAGACATCAAGCCGATAATCAAGTTCCTCCCACACTCGGCGCAGCATGTCCCCATCAATGAGTTCGGAAGCATCGTTGATGCGAGCTCGCAGTTCTGGCACGTTTTTTGGTAGAGGAAGTTTAAACACTGAATCTTTCACATAACCCCACAGAAAGAAATCGCATGGGGTTAAGTCGGGAGAGCGTGGAGGCCATGACATGAATTGCTGATCACGATCTCCATCACGACCGATCCATCGGCTTTCCAATCTCCTGTTTAAGAAATGCCGAACATCATGATGGAAGTGCGGTGGAGCACCATCCTGTTGAAAGATGAAGTCGGCGCTGTCGGTCTCCAGTTGTGGCATGAGCCAATTTTCCAGCATGTCCAGATACACGTGTCCTGTAACGTTTTTTTCGCAGAAGAAAAAGGGGCCGTAAACTTTAAACCGTGAGATTGCACAAAACACGTTAACTTTTGGTGAATTGCGAATTTGCTGCACGAATGCGTGAGGATTCTCTACCGCCCAGATTCGCACATTGTGTCTGTTCACTTCACCATTAAGAAAAAATGTTGCTTCATCACTGAAAACAAGTTTCGCACTGAACGCATCCTCTTCCATGAGCTGTTGCAACCGCGCCGAAAATTCAAAGCGTTTGACTGTGTCATCGGGTGTCAGGGCTTGTAGCAGTTGTAAACGGTAAGGCGTCTGCTTTAGCCTTTTCCGTAAGATTTTCCAAACCGTCGGCTGTGGTACGTTTAGCTCCCTGCTTGCTTTATTCGTCGACTTCCGCGGGCTACGCGTGAAACTTGCCCGCACGCGTTCAACCGTTTCTTCGCTCACTGCGGGCCGACCCGTTGATTTCCCCTTACAGAGGCATCCAGAAGCTTTAAACTGCGCATACCATCGCCGAATGGAGTTAGCAGTTGGTGGATCTTTGTTGAACTTCGGGATTGTAGTGAAAGACGCACTCGCACTAACAACGTCTGTCATGAGTGGGTCCGAAAGATATATACACTGTTATTAAAAGTTCATCCAAGTATTTATTGTATGTGTTTAATATTGTGTAAACTGGTGGAGGCGATCTGAATTGTTATATTCTTCTGAAATATCGAGTACCCCGAGATCGCTTGTAAATCTTTTTTATAAAACGATTTACAACCGATCTTTCCTGTTATTTCAGAATAATATAACAAATGTTTTGTTCATGGAAAAAACCTTAGAGAGGAGCGAAGTACCACAGCCGCCAGTTTGAGCGACTAATTTCAAATTTCGATGGGAGAGGAAGAAAGTAGACAGCAGCTAAGAATGACCAGACCATTACAAAGCTTGCAAAAAGTTTCCAAATTGTTGGCAATTTAAAGTCATTGCTAACTTATTTGGCCTGCACGTAGAAATTAAAGTGAATTAAAGTATGTCACAGTCATTGGAAATTGTCCAAATATTGTAAAGAAGTTTAATGCACGTCGTATTCATTGGCAGTTTTGTACATAAGCTTAACTCGGACGAAAACAGATTACCTCCTAGTGGAGTTCCCTGGAAACGGACGTTAGTCGGCTAAATGTCTCTCTCAATTTTTAAAAAACTCACTAATCAGTAGTGAAAAGACTACCTCAAAGGCCATACCTTTTCTAGGAAATCATCGCGGAATATTCCACCTGAAAGATTCTTAGAATCAAAATCTATGTGGGAGGACACCGAATACAAAACCGTTTCAGCGAAAACACAGGCAAGTGGCATGCAGGTACATTCATTCATTCTCCTGCTCATAAAAACATCTTTTTTAAACAAATAAAACACATATATTGTACATTATTTTATCCGTGCTGGCAGTTTTTTTTCTACATGTAGGGTAAGTTCGGGATAGATGGACCTCCGGTATCGAAGGAACAGTCGAATATTTGGCCGTTATGCCATTGTAGCGCTAACCTCGGGTGTCTGTAGCTGTTCTTCTTGAATACACGGACCCACTCTTAGTTTTGCTCGTGAGTTTCATGTGTATTTTAGAAGAAATCGTTTATTTCTTTTCGTCGACTGAAAAATATTTCATAATAGATTTCTTTGTTATGGGGTTAAGTTAGTTTAAATTCAGTTTAAGGTCAATGCTATAACTTAGGTGTATACGTGGGTACAATCTTAACCTAAAATGGCGAGCCAGTAGCGTTGTTTGAACGGGGGTGGAGCAGTGAATTGCGGGACAGTTGGCCCACTTAAAAAACACAGAGACAGTAAGACCATATCTCCTTTTATGGCTTTACTTTGTATATAAATGGTATAACACTTACAAAAAAATTTTTTAAATATAAAGCCGTATTCAGACAAGTTGGTTCTTTTCTGTTACAGAAAAATGCCTACTTTTTGTACAAGAAAAGACACGTCTGGGAGAGGAGAATGGTCTGACGACATTTTCAAAAATGCAGTGAAAGCTGTTGAGAATTAGGAAATGAGAGTTAATGCTGCAGAAAAAGCGTTTGGCATACCGAAAACCGTTTTGAAATGGTGCCTTAAGTCACAGATTTTTAACAAAGGTTCCATGGAGAAAACCTGTTTGTTGGTAACTGAAAACGGAGAAATCGTTGAATATTAAAAAATTACAGTCAAGAGGTATACTCCAAATAGAGATTCAGTACGTTCCGTTGCTTATTATTTAGCAGAAAGCCCATAATTAAAACATAATTTTAACCTTGAAACCATTAAGCAGGTTAAGACAGACTTTCTTCTTTTCTTGTAAGCATTCCTGAACTTTCCATCCGGCTGTCTGAAGGAGCATCTACTGCAAGAGCGAAAGGATCTGAACGAAATAGCTGTCAAAGGCTACCTTCGCATCTTAAAAAATGTTTTGGAGAAAATGGTCTTATAGATAAACCTGTAAACATCTTCAACGTGGATGAAACAGGTTTACAACCGAACAACAAACCTGGAAAAGTAATTGCCTTAAAAATTGTAAGAATGTGAATTCTTTTACGTTGGGAGAAACGGGTGAAACTACCTCAGTATTGAGACGTGGAAGCGGAGAGGGTACATTATTTTCCCGTTTTTGCATAACGAAAGGGAAGAATCTAAAGCAGTAATTTTTCGACAGTTCGCCACCTGGTGGTCACATGAAAATGTCTGCAAAGGCCGGCCTTAGTGGCCGAGCGGTTCTAGGCACTTCTGTCTGGAACCGCGCAACCGCTACGGTCGCAGGTTCGAATCCTGACTCAGGCATGGATGTGTGTGATGTCCTTAGATTAGTTAGGTTTAAGTAGTTCTAAGTTCTAGGGGACTGATGACCTCAGACGTTAAGTCCCATAGTGCTCAGAGCCATTTGAACCACTTTGTCTCCAAAGTCTGTCTATGTACATAATGAGTTATTTTTTGGTTGGATGGAAACCAATTTTACTCCAACAAAACCAATAGGAAAGGTACCCCTCCTTCTAAATGGACACACGTCGCATACCAGCTACAATGAAATGCGAACTGCTCCCATGAAATGCTGAGGTTCGCAGAAAATAATGAAATACATTCAGCCAGTAAATCGTGATTTCTTTAAGTCTTTAAAAACGAACTATTATTCTGATTCCTCCAACTAGATGACCAAAAATTCCTCAAGGAAGATTACCCGGTTTCAGTCCGGTACACTTCGTAGCTTAGCTTGGGGAAAGGCTACAAACGTAAATAATGGAATCATTCCTCTTGAACCCGATGCGATAGCACACTATGCTTTTCTGTCACAATCCACAGACTCCAGGCCTCTAGACGCATCTATTATTTCCCAAAATGATATAACGGTGTCGGTCTTGCTGGTGTCGCTGTTGCTGGTTCTATTAATTCAAGAAATGTCACTGTTGCTGGTGCTATAGTTCAAGAAATTATGTCGAGTGTTGCTGGTTCTAGCAGCTTAAGAAACGATCGTAATGCTGGTACTTCAAGAAGCTATGAAGAAGTTCCTGTGCCTGGATCCTCTGAACAGTACGAGAATGTATCTAAAATATACGCCCATCGAAGTTATTGGACAAAATACATCCTGTGCCTTGTGTCAAAAAAGTCCAGACTCTGAAAAGAAATGCTCAAGCTATATCCACAGTTTTAAGCTCCCCTGAAACAATGCTACCACGAAAAAAAAAGTGAAGAAGAGTTGAAGATTAAAAGAGAAAGGGAAGAAAAGAAGAAAGACAGGGAGGAAAAGAAGAAAATAGAGAGGTGAAGAAAAAAGCTAGAGACAAATGGAAGTTAGGGGAGAAAGTGAGAATAAGAGAGCAAACAACTATTAATAAAAGGAAAAGCATGTGAAAGGAGAAGGAATTTACGTCATCCTCAGAATCTGAAGATATTGGTATTAATACAGTTTATGAGGATAATCTTTACGCTAGTGACTGGGATGAATATTATTGTGTATGGGGTAAAGAGAACTACACTGAAACAAAACAAGATGATTGGATTAAGTTTTGTGTCATGATCTGGCTGGACACATGAAGGCGCACAAGATTCGAAAATAAATGCGATTACTTTGGGAAGATGACTGCAGAATGATTAAATGTTCTGAACCATGTGAAAATAAATTAGACTACCTATATTTTCTGAGTATATTGTCTGTCAAATTTACTTACTCCTTGTCAGATAGTTTATAACTCCATACTTATCACTTTTCAAGCAGTTTGTAACTTTATACATGAAAGTAAACAATGTTTATACCTTTGATAACCTGTTTTTCGTGTGTTACACACTGGTTTAGCAACATTTATTAGAGGTCCATCAATCCCTGAGAAGTGGTCCCAGACTACATGGACCTCCGAGTAAAAAAAAGAAGTATTGGCATTAACTGTCTATATATCGTAAATACTAAAGACATTGCATAATTCCAACCTACCCGCACCGCGTGGTTAATAAACTTTTCATAATACAACGTCGCGCGTGTAACGACAACGCACACACTGGTACTATTATTATCGCGCCAGTGCTGCCAGCTGATCCGACTACAACGGAGACGTGGATCACCGCCGTAACTGGAATATTAATGAAACAGGAGGATCCACCATTATCTTCACACCACGAACCGGGATTAACTTCACACATCGTCCGCGCGGACCACCGCAGACGTCATCGCACTGCCTGCAGCACAGTTAAGACGTTAAAAGAAAATTATTACACTCCCTCTCATTTCAAAATTAAAGACAATTGCAATTAAATTATCTATTTTCAAATACTGCCACAATATCGAGGTTCAATTTCGTTTAGTTCCAATAAATATTCTTTCCATTATTTCGTCTTGTTGACAGTGTTGGAAACACGCCAAATTAAAGTTCAATTAATAATTTTCTTTCAAAATTCTTCTCAGACATTTTGCTGCCCATCATAATTTCATTTTAATGTTTGCGTGTAACGTCTTTTGGAGGGAGTACATATTTTATTTTTTTGTGCAGTAAAATTAGCTACCATAAAATTACGTATATTACCAGCTGATGCTGTCCGCCATTAATGCTTGAAAACTGACCAATAGTATTTTTGCACCTATTTTCTCATTGGCTGTCAGCTTCAAAACAAAATTACGTATTTCGTGGGCATCTAGTAGATGCGCGATGTCTATGTAGGCCCCTACAATAATCTTTTTTACTTTTGCAGGTTTACTGGAATTATGTGTTGTTGTTGTGTTCTTCAGTCCTGAGACTGGTTTGATGCAGCTCTCCATGCTGCTCTATCCTGTGCAAGCCTCTTCATCTCCCAGTACCTACCGCAACCTACATCCTTCTGAATTTGCTTAGTGTATTCATCTCTTGGTCTCCCTCTACGATTTTTACCCTCCACGCTGCCCTCCAGTGCTAAATTGGTGATCCCTTGGTGCCTCAGAACATGTCCTACCAACCGATCCCTTCTTCTAGTCAAGTTGTGCCACAAGCTCCTCTTCTCCCCAGTCCTATTCAATACTTCCTCATTAGTTATGTGATCTACCCATCTAATCTTCAGCATTCTTCTGTAGCACCACTTTTCAAAAGCTTCTATTCGCTTCTTGTCCAAACTATTTATCGTCCATGTTTCACTTCCATACATTGGCATACCATATTTAGATTAAAATTGACGTCTTATTGGCCCCACATAAGACTCTGCACGTTCTGACAAAGACTATGCCATTTTTTTCCCTTCATGACGAACAAGGGTAGTCAGATTCCTTGTATAGGTCTTGTTTTATTATTTAAAAGGTTTTTTTTAGAAGTAGAGAACCAGTTTCTTTGTAGTCTGTCGGTAAACTGAAGAGCGAGCGAGCGACTCCCCACTCTGCCTACCCAGCTACGTCACAAGGCGCTTCTACAGGCTGTTTCACAACGTAGTACCGTCCCTGCCGCGGCGCGTGCTTCATATCTGTGGCGACGCCGTGTAGAGATACGTCTCGGCTGCGTTTATTTTTAGACAAATGCATTAAGTCTATAAGGAAAACAAACAACGATAGCTTCCTCCGAAACACAACATTATAGATTAAATAATACTAACATAAGAACGGAAGTCAGGATTCCACTACAAACATAGAACCAAATGCCGTGCGGCTTTTTTTCCGTTCCTTACTTATGCGTCCTACTAGGTGAGGCAGACGTTTCCTTAACTTGCAGGCCTTTGATTGGGACCGGTAATGTTAACCAACAGTTCCTTTTGGGTCGCCTCTTTAGTACACGCTGTTATAACATTAGAGACGATCGAACGCTCGTTACTCCGCAAATACCCCCACTTCTTCGTATTCTGCACATTTTCTTGCAATGCTAGACGATTATCCATCACTTCCATATATCGAAGTATATCAGTAAGTATACAAAGTTAAGTCACCGACACTGGCATCTAAAATCCCACTAACAGAAACGACGTATATCACTGCACGCCGATCTACAACGCTAGACAGATAACGGGCAACGGATTTTGGGTGCCCCTGTAGGCCGGTGGCAGCCTTCTTCCGTGAAAGGCTACTTCCCCCACCAAAAGCGCTTCTCGCTCTTGAGTTTACGGACTATACAAGCCCCAGGCTTGGCAGATATGTCTCTCTGCAGGAAGTGTTACTCGCGCAAGGGTTCAACCGCGAAAGTAATGGGAGGGTGTATCGTTGACGTCGTTCCGCTCTTCAGCTCTTGATAGCGCTATGAAGCGTTGTGGATAGAGCTAACACGTGACTCTGCCCGTGACGAGGAGCCCTCGGTGTGTTTGCCTGTCGGGGGTCCGACGTCAGAGATCCACGCTGCGTGCCGGCGACGTGACGGACGGATTGGCGACAGAGGTAGCGGTGGCGCGCGCCGCCTGCAGAGGTGAATCCCCGGCGGGCAGCAGAGGGCAGGCAGGGGTGGGGGTGGGGGCGCCCCGGGCTGACGTATGGCCCGCCATTGTGGGGCGGGATTGCGAGCGATCGCGACGCGGCGTGCCGGCCGGCGGCTGAGATAAATCTGCAGAGGGTGCGCTGGAGTGGGGGGGTGGGGGGGGGGTAGTGGGGTGGGGGGAAGTGGGGGGGGGGGGCGGCGGTCGAAACGGCGCCGCCTGCCGCTGACAGCAGCCGCCGCCGGCGATGCCGCCGCGATAGGGCCCGAAGAGCGTGCCCAGTCAGGTGCGAGCGGAATTCTGACGTCACCGAGGCGACAGCGGGCGTATCAGGTAGGTGCGTTGTTGTCGTGCTCTCCAGCTTCTACCGTAATTGTACTGCTTAGTTACACACGTCTAACACAACTTTATACTTGTTTTGTATAATGTCCTTTTATTTGTCCAATATCATTTATCGATAACTGACAATTATTGTAACCTTTTTGTGGTCCGAGCACGGGGCTCACAACCCGAACCACACGCCACTGTTAAGCACTAATGAAGGGCTGGGTCCCTTACTTCGATTGCACGCAATTCATTAAGGTCAATCCAGCACATTTATTTCAAATAACATAAATGAAGTTACATTTGAATCTTCTGACATTAAACGGGAATAAAAAAGAAACAATTTCAGGATCAGCTGATTTAGTGCGTGAAGCGCGAGTTAAGCCAATAACCAGATAAAGTAAACAATTGTGGGTAATTCAAAAGAAAGAGAAAAACAAAATTGAATCAATACACCCCTCTGACAAATATCCAAAAAACTTTACAATACTACTCAAAAGAATACAGTGAAGTGGGGAGCATTCATTCACCCCACAGAACACTTCAAAATGAGTTCAATAACACAGCTGCATGCCCCAGAAAACTGCAAGACATTAAATACACTTCATTTGACGAATAACAAATACTCATTAACATTACGCCACTCCTGTTTGAACTGCAGTGTCCCAAAGAAACTGCATTAAGGAATTCCAAAAGATGTCCAATCGAACCCCCTCCCCCCACCCCTTTCGGGTGAGGCACAAATCTTTCCTTTTTCTAGGCGGAGGCTGGGCCAGAAACACAGAATGCCACAAAAACACAGTTTTGCTGTTGAATCTTACAGGACACCCGGAAGCAGTTACAGACAAGGGGTCGGCGCCCACGAATAACACAGGCTGAGAGTCAGGCTGGGAGCACATCCTACGAGAACTTGTTCACACTATGCTCACCACAAACTGCAGACATTCCGGCCGAACATCCGCTTGCGGTGGCTGCCAGAAGGACGAAGCGACCAACAGGCCCACGCCGTGCTTCTCACACAGGCACCTAAATTTGTACAAACATCTAGGCCAACACCAACTCCGGACTCCCCTCTCACTGCGAGGCTTGGCACAGTTTATATGAAATGCCTTCCGGGCAACCAGTAACCGCCGCAGGAGTTTCACGATTAGCAAACAGCCCCAGCGTAACAGACATCACACGTGTGCTTACGCCCGAGCCACAACTCCGCCAGTCTCACCGGCCGCCCCAAACCTACTGCCTCTCGCCGTCCCACGTCCGAAAACGGGAAGATGCTCATGCCCGGGACGCGCCAAAGATAACAAGCCGATCGCCGATGATCGACCAGCGATCTGGTTCATTTTGCTTTATTATTTTTCTACGTAAATTTTATCAGTAGAATGTGTAGCAGTTACATCAAAGAAACAATTATTATCAAAGAGACTTCGATATCTCACTCTGCTCAGGAAGGTAATTTGTTATCATTTGAATGTGTGACCAACTCTGCAGACAGTTCCCATGGTGCGGAGGTGTAAGAAGCCTCATTGGTAGGCTTATTCGGACTATGCCGACAATGCGCAAGCTGTTATCAGGGGCTCCTGAAAAGTCACCACACCATCACAGCGTACTAAGACTAAAATATCGCTAACAGAGGATGAGTGATGGACCACACTGAGGTGGTGATTTCATGATTGCCCAGTGACTACACATTGTAGAAGGTGGCAGCCAGTCATGCAATATCTCAGGGAATTGGGGAATTGATTTGAAACGCCCCAGTCAAATTTTTAAAATTTTTCTACCATAGGAACTTCGGCTGTCTCTACGTGACACATGCTGCCTGCCGTTCATAACTGACGCAGTTCTGCCAGCGAAAACTGCTGGAAAGACTCCTTCAGCCTTGTGCTGAAACTGCTAGAGATTTCATGCCACCAGTTTTAGCCAACGGTGTGCTTAGGTAGACCACGTGAGACGACGCTGGAGGGCTTTTCAGAGCTGAACTCAGTTGCTTCTCTCTCTTGTAACTGAGAAGTCGAGTAAACAGACGTCCTTCTAGGGAGGCAGAGTAACGTGGCTATAATTTCGCACCTTACAAGCACACATCGACATGCTTTGCCGTAAACTACAACCACAATTAGGTATCATTTGATAGGTTGTACATCGTATATATCATTATTTAATGGAGACTGACATCGTCATGTACGCCTTGTAGATAATTGTTAACGCTTATTACATGAAAGGTAACGGATTGTCTTTACTATCAGAACACGGTAATGAATCCAGAATGAGATTTTCACTCTGCAGTGGAGTGTGCGCTGATATGAAACTTCCTGGCAGATTAAAACCGTGTGCCCGACCGAGACTCGAACTCGGGACCTTTGCCTTTCGCGGGCAAGTGCTCTACCACTGAGCTACCGAAGCACGACTCACGCCCGATACTCACAGCCAGTACCTCGTCTCCTACCTTCCAAACTTTACAGAAGCTCTCCTGCGAACCTTGCAGAACTAGCACTCCTAAAAGAAAGGATATTGCGGAGACATGGCTTAGCCACAGCCTGGGGGATGTTATCAGAAACATCCCCCAGGCTGTGGCTAAGCCATGTCTCCGCTATATCCTTATATCCTTTCTTTCAGGAGTGCTAGTTCTGCAAGGTTCGCGGGAGAGCTTCTGTAAAGTTTGGAAGGTACGAGACGAGGTACTGGCAGAAGTAAAGCTGTTAGTACCGGCTGTGAGTCGTGCTTCGGTAGCTCAGATGGTAGAGCACTTGCCCGCGTAAGGCAAAGGTCCCGAGTTCGAGTCTCGGTCGGGCACACAGTTTTAATCTGCCAGGAAGTTTCATATCAGCGTAATGAATGATTGCCTATACTAGTAGAGGTTGGAACGCCAGTGGAGATGAAACGGCAGGCAGAACTCAAGCTCTGGGTTTAAGGCCCGCACAGGCGTTCGTCCTGCTTAATCACAGGAAGTACCTAGACGGACGTCGTGGCACCTGAGCTCTGGAGCACAATAGGGTGACGGCCGGCCGCTGCTGTAGCAGGACTGGAGGGATAACCCGGAATTTTGCAAATCTTGGACGCAGGTGAGAGGAACGAAGAAGCGGCACCTCGGAAATAACGCAGGCTGGGTTATTTCCAAGGATTTTTACTCAGAAGCGTACCATTGTACGAGTATAGGTTTTTCCTCGCAAAGTTTCCGCGCTGGACGACAAAAGACAATAATATGGTTGATCGATGTTCTGAAGAATGTGTAGAGAGAGAGAATATTCAGTGATTTCGGGAATATGATTCGTTTGCGGAATTACGAGGGTGCGGAGCCGAACCTTGCTGGGGAGCCAGCGGTGGGGAGACGAGGTCTTCTGTTTTGAGCGCCCGTGTGTGACGGTCGCTCGGTATCAGCTTTGTTGGTGCTGTCTTTGCTCTCAGGAGAGTTTATAGTTAGAACAGTTAGGCACTGAACTGTTGCGAACCTATACGATTTTGGAACTCACCTCTGCGTTGGAAGTCGTCGTTGAGCAGTCAGCGTTCAGTAACTGAGAGCACTTCTTCTGCCTATACTTACTTTGAGACGTTATCTGAACTCCTTCCTTGTGGCTGGGAGCACACGTTTCTCGTCTGAAGAACACAGAGAGGAGAATAAAGTATTAGAGTATATTAGTCAGAGGACCGTCTTCTACCGTCCTAGTGTTTGAAAGCGTTTATTTGTGGATGAAGTTCTTCCATTGTCGCAGACGAGTACGAGAACCATGACTTCGACGTCCCGCATGCAGTACATATGGTGATGTCGCAAATTGCTACGGCTTATTAGGGTTATGAATCTAAACAGCTGTGATCACGATAGTTTATTTCCACTGAGATTCCACACCACCGTAGATCGTCTTTGAAAGTATTGCCTTCTAGTGTTTGGTACGTAGATGATGTCAGTCATTTCGAGTTAGTGATATTAGACTGTGCAGTCATAATAATTGATTAACAATTTTAATTAGGAAGTATAGATAATTATACTTAAAGATTTGATTGTAATCTATAAAGTTTATCATTTAGTAGTATTAGTTGTCTTTATCATTCAGTTATGTTTAGATTGTAACTGATTCGTAAAAAAGAGCATTAAGAGACCCTAAGATCTGCTTCAGGGGTAGTCAGACAAAGCCAAATCATCATTTTAGCGTTTATTATTTTCTGTTGCGCACATTCAGTTTTACACCCGCTTGGAGTAGCATCTTGGAGCAGAGCCATCACCGGTCACCAACAGCAATACAAACCGCCTTCCCTCCCACTGCCCACCTTCTTTAGTTGTTCGGCCTCTTAGACCAGCCCACTCCTGGTAACTTCCTCCCTAGGCGCTCACCTTGTATCCCCCTACACTGAAATGTATTCTCTTTATGTGACTTATCTGGCCACCCACCTGATAAGTCCTCTGACCTTTCGACCTCATTTACATCGTCGACGTAATCGTAGGCCGCGACCTCTTTTCCTCTCCTCGCCCTTGCACAACACTGAGCCCTGTTCTCTTCGAGGGAAACCGCTGTCACTTCAGTAACAGGATCGGACCGAGGTCAGTTAAATACTGCTCAATAGAGACAGGTAGCGTCAGGCACCACCAGGAGCCAGCTATGAGGTGAAGTCTCCACTGCTCAAAATCCGGAAATAGAACATCAAGCTGCTACAAACAGACGCTGCAAGTCAATTTGAGTCTGAATGCTGGTAACTTGGTGCCTTCCAGCCATCAGGCCACCTGTTGTCTGTCAGTTAACTCTAGGCCGTCTATATTGGGATTCGTGGTTGGTGCGTAGGCCACTTAGCAGCCTGTCGCACTATGAAGGCACTCCTTCGCCATCAGCAGTGACGCTGCCACCTGCACCGAGGTCCATGAGTTCGACTCTGCAGCCTTGGCACATCCCTTATCCCCTTGGCAGCTGATGCAGGACTACACCACTGGAATGCTGACCAAATAATCTCGCCGCCTGCTGGTGACGCGACGCTGCATACAGACCTGACAGAGGGTACTTGCTGACTTAAGCGCACTTGACAGTCTGAGACCAGACAGTGCCTTGGGGACATTGACTGCCACCCAGCCCTACTACAACTGAATGGATCGAATTACTGTTTACGTGACTAGACGTCGGATATACACCTGGTATCTACCCACCACACCGCTGCAACCACGTCCTGGATAGAGAGCTGAACGCCTTCCTGAGCCAACAGCCCAGCTCCATCACATTCCGTAGGGGTCATTCATCTCTGGCACGTACAGAGGCATCTGGACGCAACATGCTAGTGCACGTCCTCATCGACAGAGGCACACTGCATATTGGTAGATGCGCAAAGAGCTCAATACGGAACAGTTCACAGCGGTCTGTGCTCCTGGAAAGACATAGCTATTTTACGCTGCATTTTTTTAATTTGAGTTGACTGTAAACGATGATCTGTAGTGATGCAACATACGCTGTATAAATAAATAACCGGAATTTTTGAGCCTGCCTTTACGCAACTCTTCACCTCCCAGTGATGTGAAGATATGCCAGGAACGACATGTGGTTCGGATTCCACGTCAAACTGCACGTAACCTTTCCCCGGTGGGATTACTGGCTTCAGTGAGAGGCACCCACATGCCTTGCTCATACTGTGGCATCAAGCAGTCAAGCCTGCAAGATGAGTGGTCTGCCAAGCGAGTGGATTCATTCTTATTTATCGAGTAACATGAACTCTCGTACTCACAATTAAGTTACAAATTATCCTCCTACATGAATAATACGCAACGGAAACGCACTTCTGACTATCAGCAATTTACAGAACTCTGACTGTTCACTACGCACTGGCAATACCACATTTTCCTTTTTTTTTTTTTATTTAACGGCTTTTATCAACACGTGGCCATCGCACTGAATATGAGTGGCGCACACATTATAAATTCTGGATACCATGACAACATACAATTCGAAGGAAAAGGCCACCAATCTTTTTCTTTTCACTATCTTATTTATTCCGATAAATTCTGTAACCTAAACACACAAATTCTATAACCTACAACAATAACACATGAGAAATTCCGCCCAGTGGGCATGGCTTTACATTGGTGAATCGCTATTATATGGTCTCGTAATTATTTAACGCTACAGTGCACTTTCTGGATAGGATGGTGGATCTTTTGCTATATCTCACACTTCGACTCTCACAACCATCATCACGAAACTTTCCTCCAGACCGAGCGGTACAAAAGGAACACGCATAACCCACTACCTCTGAAACTACCTTGCTACTCTCCCATGCAAACCACACATACTTAAATTACATGACATACACCACACTACAACATGAAATACAACACAGGGAATAGTCACAACATTATCACTTTCAGCTTTCCCACTTCAATTAATATTTATCCCAGTTTCACACGACACTGCCCCACTTCGTAATTCTACTTTCCTACTACGAAGTCTGGAGATATATGCACGTCTTCCTGTGCAATGCAAGCCAAGTGGCGTTGCTGGATAGACGGCTGACTCACCTTGCTTCTCTCCCAGAGTTTGAATCAAGCGTCACACGGAACCATATCACGCAAAGTAGTATTAAGAACATATTCATCACACATGCGAGTCCTCAACTGATACCATGGACGAGTACTTCTCTTTATCCTTTGTCTCATACACAGATTGAGACTCACACAGTACTCACCACGTGGAAGTACTCGTCTCTAATTTCAAGTCCTGCACACGCCATTTCTTAAATATTTCAACTTATAGTACACACGCTAGTAATTCAGCTTAACTGAAGCACACGAAAGTATTTCAACTTATTGCTGCACGTGGTTTCATTGTGACCGTTGGTCGCTTCCGAAGATTACTACGATCCCATTAATATTACCTGCCTGACATTTAATTCTCCCCACAAAAGTTCCTGAAATAGAGAAATTATTATTTGAAACTACTCTTAAATATTCCACATGCATACCCTGTCTCCACTCTTCTGTCTCTACGGAGCACACCTAAGACAGGTCTTAACAGCACAAGATCCAGCGGCAGAATGCTGAAACATGGCCGTTCTTCATGTTCTCTCGCACCTCTGCCGAAGTGGGGGAGCACCTTGCTACCGTATTGGTCAGCCACATTTCAGGCGCTCAAAGCTCAGGTAAATTTCATCTCTTTGGTCCCACCAAAGGTGGCCAAAGGATCGTCTCAAAGTTGATCATATATTCACATTCACTATCTGCGGTTAGAAGACGACCATACATTCATTCATTTCACAGATCGCACCAAACTGGATGTAGGGATTTATTTTGTGGGAGTGCACATGTGATCAATTAAATAAATAAATTGTCATTCTTTCCCACACTGGTATCCGGCTCCGCTGTATTAATTGAAATTGAGTTGTTATTAGAAAAAAATGTATTGTTCTGAAAAAAATAATGAAGTATGTTGTACCTATTTTCAATGTCGGGCGGAACTGTACCCTTTCATCAGTTAGTCGCCGATGTGGCATCCAATTGAAAGTAGAAGAGTCAACATCACCCTTGAGGGACACCCACCCAATCATGCCATACACATTCACTTTTCGACTGGAGAGACTTCGACTAGAATGGTACGAAACTTCACCCTCTGTAAAACTTCTCTGTGACCAGCACGGTATCAGTAGCTCGCCTTTACTTCGCCCACACCGCATCACTTCGAATTTATCGTTCCCTTCATTCACTCTGCTAGAGCTCCATGTAAACGTCGTGATTGTTCGGCGCGTCTATAGAGTTATTCATTTTCCATTAGCTTCGCAAAAATATTAGAAATTACCAGGTAATTTTGAAGGGAAATTGAGAAGGCTGTTCTTTATCTATTATTCAGTATCATATTATTCAATGCACGTCGCCAATGGAAGTTTTTGAGTGGCCACAAACTTCGCAGATCCGCTTTTAAACGCAAATTAGATCCAGTATTAACTGAAGCCCTTTGTCCTAGACTGCGACTGTATAAAGCTCGCCGTCGGGTTAACATCGCACATTGTTAACGATCAAACACCGTCCACCGTAGAGAGGACCGCACAGACCACATCAAAGAGCGCACCGCCATTCTGCAGTCGTATCTCTTCTGTTCATCTGCTGCTATCGATAGCGATCGTCCTCTTCGTAGCAGGTTCTAGCAGTGGAGCGCCATTCAGACGCGGAAAGCGTGTTCTGTGTCGGGCAGGAATGAACTCTCCGAGAGCCACAAGGGCGGAAGAGATGATTATCCCTGTCGCAACGACGAACTACGAGAACTACGTTTTAGAAAGGAAATGCTGCGATGCTGTGAGTTCGGTTAGCCTTGAAGTTGGCGGAGGAGTCCGGCCGGGAGAGTGAAGAGTGAGGAGGGGTCGGAGTGGTGAGTGAAATATTCTGAAATGTGTGGCAGCTGTGATGCGATATTTAGATACTTTCTGCTTAATACAAACGAATACTCAGGTAGCAGCAAGAACAAATTGCACAGTAACAACCGACGATTCTTCAGGAACTACATAGTGTTCACGTATTTGTCAGTTGGTCCTCAATTTAGTCACAAGTGATTCACTTTTAAAAGAAAAATTTTAAAAACCTGAGTGTGGTGATCTTCCCACGCACAAGCGAATGGATCGTAGCATCTCTTCAATCCACTGAGTTAGGTTAAGTTACAGCATGAACTACAACACTTATCCTTCACGTTAATCTTATCCCACTAGAAAAAGAAGAAAGAGAAAATGAAAATGATGCTCATCAATACAGAAGGTAACAAACTGCGTCAGTGTCTGACTCCAAATCCAAAATTTCTTGGTGCGTGAGTTCTAACGGCTTTTCTTTCAGTTATCGCTTCTGTTACCTTTGGAAATGAACTGTGTTTGTAAAAAATGACAAGTTGCACGCAAATTGTACGTCCCTCTACAAGCCAAGGGCAAACTACCTGCAACACAAAGTAACCAGTTAAGAACTCCTAACTCCTGCATCGAATTCAAACTTTAGGCTGTATGCAATAGTTTCATAAACACTTATGAAACCGGGTGACCCATGTAACATCCTTAATATCTCGTAAATCGTTCAAAACATCAAAACTAGAGTTTCCAAAATGACCTTCCTAAAGGTCCAATTACGCCCAAAAAAGTTGGGTACATGCCAAAACACAAGGCACAGATCGACAATGTAGTATCGTTTCAGCTTCACTGGACCGTAAACTTCTTGTAACGCAATGCGAAGTATTCGGTGCGGCGGCTTCGACCTTCATATGTAGAAACTCACTCTGTAAAGATTAAAAACTAACTCTTTTCGAGAGCTTGCCAAACATAAAACACTTTCCAGAATGAGATTTTCACTCTGCAGCGGAGTGCCCGCTGATATGAAACTTCCTGGCAGATTAAAACTGTGCGCCCGACTGAGACTCGAATTCGGGACCTTTGCCTTTCGCGGGCAATTGCTCTACCATCTGAGCTACCGAAGCACGACTCGCGTCCGGTACTCACAGCTTTACTTCTGCCAGTATCTCGTCTCCTACCTTCCAAACTTTACAGAAGCTCTCCTGCGAACCTCCGCTGCAGAGTGAAAATCTCACTGGAAACATCCCCCAGGCTGTGGCTAAGCCATGTCTCCGCTATATCCTTTCTTTCAGGAGTGCTAGTTCTGCAAGGTTCGCGGGAGAGCTTCTGTAAAGTTTGGAAGGTAGGAGACGAGATACTGGCAGAAGTAAAGCTGTGAGTACCGGGCGTGAGTCGTCCTTCGGTAGCTCAGATGGTAGAGCACTTGCCCACGAAAGGCAAAGGTCCCGAGTTCGAGTCTCGGTCGGGCACACAGTTTTAATCTGCCAGGAAGTTTCATAAAGCACTTTTTTCCGCTGCAGAACCTATAGAAATGAGGAAAATCAGAAACTTGAAATAGGTGATAACTTTTGTAGGTTTTAAACAGGTATGTAACGCAGTTGATAGAAATGCACCAATCAGCGTTATAAAGGAATTCGGACTCGACAATAAAACAACGGAAATAATTCAAATGTTCAAATGTGCGTGAAATATTATGGGATTTAAATGCTAAGGTCATCAGTCCCTAAGCTTACACACTACTTAACCTAAAGGACAAACACACACACCCACGCCCGACGGAGGACTCGAACCTCCGCCGGGACCACGGAAATATTTTTTCAACTGCGCATTTGAGAAGGTAGTGAGAGAATGGAGAAAATACATCAATACTATCAGTGTTCAACAATGAAGAAACCCAGATAAAATCACTATTAATTGTCTAGCTTTCGCAGATGACACGACATTAATTACTGACTCACTGGATGGTAACAAGAAAAAAAATTGCAGTCCCACAGAAAAAGAAGACAAAGTTTAAATAATGTTATTTGAGAAAACTCTCTTCATGGTAAATATCAATGGTGCTCTTCCAGCTCTCAAAATCCACAACAACGCAGCGTCTAAAACAAACTGTTTTAAATGCGTAGGAGAATGGATAACAAGCAATAGAAAAGAAAAGATAGCTGCAGAAAATAGAGTACATAAAAGGGAAAGGACATTCCAAATGACAAAAAAACATCTAGACCAAAATAATATTGTCGTGGAACACAAAACTAAGACAGTATCAAACAGTAGAAGGGCCTGAAACACTGTATGCAGCAGAAATAAACTAACAAGAATTGGAGATGTTGAAAGATTGGAAAAAGTTGAAAGCAGCATACTAAAGCAGATACTAGGACCTAGAAGCAACAGTAATGTTGAATACAAATTAAGATAAAACAGAGAGCTCTATTTGCAAATGGAAACGCTAACTGATGTAGCGAAAAAAAGAGGACTACAGGTCTAAGGTCACAGATACCGCATGGACAATGACAGACTAACCAAGCAGTTGTTCAACAGCTACAAATCTAAATCGACGCGGTTCACCGAAATTCACAAACAGACGAAAAACACTGGAATTAGAACGAGCGTAACAAACAGAATGCTTTTTAGCTAAGCAATACAAGGGGCAGGATTTCACGAAAGAAAGAGGTCTTCAAAAGGAAGAAAGGGGACGACACTCAAGGGAGAATAGATGTATAGGAGCAACGAAAATTAAACACAAAGAAGCAAAACCAAAGTTGATTTATCGTAGCCTCCAAAAGGAGTATTCGAATAAATAAATAAATAACCTGCAGTTCCTTCCACATTTCGTCAGTGAGTATCAACGCATTCATTGTCTCTCTGCTATTAAAAAATCACAAATGAAATAAGTTGCCTCTTCCAAATATGGAGCAGCGATACGAGCAGCGTGATTGATCAGTTTTCCTTGTGTCGCGAGAGAATTTAACGTAAAGAAAAAACATATGTACTGACACGTACAACAGTTACACCTAATAGCTCTCAATAACATTCTTAAAAAAATTCCAACAAGTGTTGTTCATCAAAACTGAGAAAAATTTTCTGTCTAATATGTGTCACTCCCATAGAGCCCGTAATGATTAAATTAAACTGACAACATCAGGCGCAGAGACTTCCGTACTTTGTACGTAAATTAGATAAAGATTCACATTTTAACTGCCTGTGTAAAAGAGTCGAGGAAAATTCAATTAGAAGAGTAAAATCTAATAAATATTCGTTTGCAAAAGAAACGCCTGTTTCGTCCAACAGTATTAAAATTTATTACCTCAGATACGTTTCGCGTTTTACGTTACAACCATATTCAGGGGGTATTCTCATATATTACACATATTAATTTCAGATTCAGAGTTTCACGCAATTTAACTAAAGTTGAACAAAGTTATCTCTCTGTTCAAAAGGGCAACAGAAGCGAGTGCAGAAACTGCAGTATCGTCTTCAAGAAGATCAAAGTGGATTCAGAAAAGGACGTTCAAGTAGTGATGATATTTCTCTAATAAGATGACTCATAGAAGAGTTTAATATTTCACTCCATATTTCTTTTATAGATTGTTGATCGAAATAAATTATGGGCAATAATGAGTGAAACTGACGACCCTGTATATTTCGTAAGACCAATCAAAAGTTTATATCGTGAAACAAAAGTAGTGAAGAATACGCGAGAGAAAAGAAAAAAAAATGAGATAAAAATTAATTAAGCTTTGAGACAGGAATGTTGTCTTCTACCCTTTCTTTTTTGAACATTTATATTGGCAGTATTGGTTCAAATGGCTCTGAGCACTATGGGACTTAACATCTGAGGTCATCAGTCCCATAGAACTTAGAACTACTTAAACCTAACTAACCTAAGGACATCACACACATCCATGCCCGAGGCAGGATTCGAACCTGCGACCGTAGCGGTCACGCGGTTCCAAACTGAAGCACTTAGAACCGCACGGCCACACCGGCCGGCTATTGGCAGTATTCTGAAAATTGGAAATAGGGAATTATTGGGTGATGAAATTAGAAAAATGTTCTATATAAGTGCACTACTATAAGCGTATAATAAAATAATGAGAGTGAAGATGACCTGCAGTCAGCACTTCGCTGTGGCAGCTAAATTACAGAAAACAATACTGAAAACTCATTACATAAGCGAAACAATACGGTCTATCAAGGTAAGTATCCATACGGTCCAATACAGTAGGTAGCAACAAAAAACTGAGTATGTGCCACAGCTTATATATCTGAGGGGCAAGAGATGACAACGTAGACGAAAAAATGCCAAACTTTCAAGAAATCTGTGGATCAACAAACAGAACACATAACTGTGAAACCCGGATAGATTTAAAAAGGATGTGATGGCAGTACCGTTATACGGTAGAGGTTGTTGCCGCGCGGGATTAGCCGAGCGGTCAGGGTCGCTGCAGTCATGGACTGTGCGGTTGATCCCGGCGGAGGTTCGAC
The DNA here is from genome assembly GCF_023864345.2 of Schistocerca serialis cubense. Classification (NCBI taxonomy): domain Eukaryota; kingdom Metazoa; phylum Arthropoda; class Insecta; order Orthoptera; family Acrididae; genus Schistocerca; species Schistocerca serialis. The sequence continues at coordinate 1,228,997,003 of NC_064638.1, read as the reverse complement.
TCCTCCCTCGGGCATGGGTGTGTGTGTTTCTCATTAGGATAATTTAGGTTAAGTAGTGTGTAAGCTTAGGGACTGATGACATTAGCAGCTAAGTCCCATAAGATTTCACACACATTTGAACATTTTTTTGGTAGAAGTTGTTGAATAAATAGAAAGATGATAGCTAAACATAGGGAGACGTTTAATTAGAAATGAAAACGTTACGCAAGACCGCTACGGTCGCAGGTTCGAATCCTGCCTCGGGCATTGATGTTTGTGATGTCCTTAGGTTAGTTAGGTTTAACTAGTTCTAAGTTCTAGGGGACTAATGACCTCAGCAGTTGAGTCCCATAGTGCTCAGAGCCATTTGAACCATTTTTTTGAAAACGTTAATAATAAGTTGAATGTGTACGCTTTTAATGAGTAAATAATACGCAAATACATTGAGAGATGAAAAACTACGTACACCCACACTCACACACACACACACACACACACACACACACACACACAAAATCGTGAGCTACAGCCCGAAAGGAAGGAAAGAGGCGACCAAGGAAATGATGGAGCAGGCAGCTGCCTAATCCATGTGTCGAAGACGAAGACGACAGTATCATTGTGCGCAGTCTCACAAAATGTTGTAAGAGGCACAAGGATCGTCGTAGAACAAAATAAATAAATTTAAATGATTTTAGGTGCTGATTTCGTAAAACGATATTATTCTGACAGTTAATTTGACATGTGCTTACAATTTTCGTATCTAGTATTCTGTGGCCATAGGACTCAGGACGCTCCACTTACACTTCTGCAATATTCCCATCGAAACCCTTTCTTTAGTATCAGACTTCTTTCTGCGTACTCTGTATGACTGAAGAACGTTACATATATTCTGCCTATCAGTTAACTAATTTGATACGAGAAATATTTCAGTTACGACTAGTACTGTTTGACACATATACACGTTTGGCACGTTGTTTTCGTTACTGTTTCTTTCAGATATAAATAAGAAACTACGTAGCCTGTCACTAAACACTTTTAGTTACGTCCTGTTTCATAGGCATGGTTCTCTGTTCATTACTCAAAATCTGTAGGCAGTGAATGAGTAAAGCAGAAATGCTGAGCTCTCGAGGAAAGGACAAAACGAAGAGCGCAGGGATGGAGCTACTTCAGCATTGTTGATTTTTGTCAGGACCAATGCATCTGAGCTAAGCACAGGAACTGCCAACTGACGACGGAACAAATCCTCCCGAATCGCGTCCTAAACACAAAGTTTAGTAAATGGTTACGTTGCGTTTTCATTAGTATTTGATACAGTGTTATTTGCTTCCCTGGTGGCAGTTTTCGTATTAGTGCAAAAATTGCCAACATCTTTTTATCTGCTAATTTCGCTCTCTCTCTGGGATAATGAACACCAACATTCCAGCATGTAAAAGACGCTTTCTTCATAAACGAATATATACAGGGTATAATTTTTAAGTTGACAGACCAGAATAACTTGAAAACTATGCTTCACACGAAAAAATGTGTAGAATCCAAAGTTGATTATTTCCAGGGGTACATCTGTTGGTGCTAAGATTAGCCCGCCACCCCAGCCCCCTGGGGGTGGAGCGGGAGGCATCTTCAAAATTTCAAATGGGAACCCCCATTTCTTATTGCAGAATCAGATTCCGCACAAAAATCTACGTACATTTTGTCTTAAACACCTGTTTTGATTATTGGTTGTTGGCGCTGTAATTCGAAAAATCCATGTTCTTAGTTTTGCGTGGAAAATGGTTACGGACAAACAAAAAATACTTATTTACTTCTTAAATTTTGATTCGCTAAAACTAAAACTCTCCCTCTCTCCCCATAGGGTGAGGTTTGAGAGAGAGGAATTAGAGTTTCACAAACGTTGACCCAAATATTGTATTAATTTTTCTGCAGATTCGGATACGTTTTGTTTGTTTCGTGGTCATGAGGCCACACAACTTTTAATTATCAAACAAATCATCTGACTAGCTAACTAACCAACCAAACGTCCTACTTACTAAAGAGTGAACTAATTTTTTATTTATCCGCAACCATTGTCCACGCAAAAATGAGAACATGGATTTTCATGAATTACAGCGCCAACCACAAAGAATCAAAACAAATGTTTAAGACAAAATGTGCGTAGTTTTTTTATATAGAATCTGATTCTGCAATAAAAAATGGGGGTTCCCATTTGAAATTTTAAAGTTGCCTCCCCCCCCAAGGGGCTGGAGTGGCAGGCTAATTTTAGCACGAGTAAATGTCCTCCTCGAAAATAATCAAATAATCAACTTTGGATTCTACACATTTTTTTCGTGTGAAGCTAATTTGTCGAGTTATTCTGGTTTGTCAACTTATAATTTTCACCCTGTATATAGATGCTGCCTTAAATGGCCACTCCAACGAACTTGGAATGTAATAAAGAAAGAAGTAATTGAAGCAGGGCCGTGCACCACATGTAACAGCGTAAGCAGAGGTCCAAAGCGTATGCATAATCTAGGATATACTTCATCCCTTTAATAAAAGTAGAAAGGTTGAGAACGATAAGGATTAGATAAAGAGCCAGTTCTAAATATTGTTTAAGAATTAAGTTAACAGGAACTGCCAGCAGGTTAAATCAACAAGTAAAAAAAAATTGGAAAAATTAGTACTAAAAGACTGTGATGCACACTAAGAGGTAAGGAGGAGAAGAAAAATACAGGGTTATTACAAATGATTGAAGCGATTTCACAGCTCTACAATAACTTTATTATTTGAGATATTTTCACAATGCTTTGCACACACATACAAAAACTCAAAAAGTTTTTTTAGGCATTCACAAATGTTCGATATATGCCCCTTTAGTGATTCGGCAGACATCAAGCCGATAATCAAGTTTCTCCCACACTTGGCGCAGCATGTCCCCATCAATGAGTTCGAAAGCATCGTTGATGCGAGCTCGCAGTTCTGGCACGTTTCTTGGTAGAGGAGGTTTAAACACTGAATCTTTCACATAACCTCACAGAAAGAAATCGCATGGGGTTAAGTTGGGAGAGCGTGGAGGCCATGACATGAATTGCTCATCATGATCTCCACCACGACCGATCCATCGGTTTTCCAATCTCCTGTTTAAGAAATGATGGAAGTGCGGTGGAGCACCATCTTGTTGAAAGATGAAGTCGGCGCTGTCGGTCTCCAGTTGTGGCATGAGCCAATTTTCCAGCATTTCCAGATACACGTGTCGTGTAACGTTTTTTTCGCAGAAGAAAAAGGGGCCGTAAACTTTAAACCGTGAGATTGCACAAAACACGTTAACTTTTGGCGAATTGCGAATTTGCTGCACGAATGCGTGAGGATTCTCTACCGCCCAGATTCGCACATTGTGTCTGTTCGCTTCACCATTAAGAAAAAATGTTGCTTCATCACTGAAAACAAGTTCCGCACTGAACGCTTCCTCTTCCATGAGCTGTTGCAACCGCGCCGAAAATTCAAAGCGTTTGACTTTGTCATCGGGTGTCAGGGCTTGTAGCAATTGTAAACGGTAAGGCTTCTGCTTTAGCCTTTTCCGTAAGATTTTCCAAACCGTCGGCTGTGATACGTTTAGCTCCCTGCCTGCTTTATTCGTCGACTTCCGCGGGCTACGCGTGAAACTTGCCCGCACGCGTTCAACCGTTTCTTCGCTCACTGCAGGCCGACCCGTTGATTTCCCCTTACAGAGGCATCCAGAAGCTTTAAACAGAGCATACCATCGCCGAATGGAGTTAGCAGTTGGTGGATCTTTGTTGAACTTCGTCCTGAAGTGTCGTTGCACTGTTACGACTGACTGATGTGAGTGCATTTCAAGCGCGACATACGCTTTCTCGGTTCCTGTCGCCATTTTGTCTCACTGCGCTCTCGAGCGCTCTGGCGGCAGAAACCCGAAGTGCGGCTTCAGCCGAACAAAACTTTATGAGTTTCTCTACGTATCTGTAGTGTGTCGTGACCATATGTCAATGAATGTAGCTACAGTGAATTTATGAAATCGCTTCAATCATTTGTAATAGCCCTGTATGTTGACCTACGAGGTGCAGATAGAAAACCTCTGTTAACTGCAGAAAAGGAAGATAAATTGCTTGGCGATGAGGAATAGAGGTGAAGATGGAGCGCCCTGAAGCGTGATAGAATAAAAGGAGGCAGCTGATGCAGCCGCGAGGGGTAGCCGTGCGGTCTGGGGCGCCTTGACACGGTTTGCGAGGCTCCCTCCCCCTTCTCCGTCGGAGGTTCGAGTCCTCCCTTAGGCATGGGTGTGTGTGTTCTCCTTAGTGTAAGTTAGTTTAAGTTAGATTAAGTTGTGTGTAACCCTAGGGACCCATGACCTCAGCAGTCTGGTGCCATAGAACTTGCTACAAATTTCCAATTTTTCCAGCTGATTCAGAAGATCAGATGGCGCCTTAATACGGTCAAGTAATGAATGATATGAATACGAATAAGTCAGCAGGAGACACTGATACACCTTCTGAGTTCTTTGCAAGTATTAGGAACTAGAAGGTTGTTTACGTATAACACCTGGACCACAGAAACGGCCGAGTTTAACAGTGTTCCTCGGTGCGCTACGTACCTACGCACGGCAAGACGTGGGGAAACATAATGTACGCAGGAACATTGTCGAACGCGATCCTTATGGTGGTCCAGATGCTGTTAAGTGGGGTTGCTTAATGTTTCACGGGTGTACTGAATTCCAAATCTTTGAACGCTGTACACTCTGATCAATATTGTTGTGACAATGTACTACTTCCCAATGTGCGTCTTTTCAGGGGCATATATTCTGCCCTGACATCACTTTTATTAATAGTAATACACTACCACATCGAACATCGCAGGAAAAACTCTTAAAACGAGAAGTTGCCCCTTCCCCTCTGACTTAAATCACTACCATCGTTTGTGAGATGCGTTGTGGAGACCCATTGTGGCTCGCCCACATGGCACCAACGTCTATCCAGTCACTGTCAATGGAACGCCTTATCGAAGAACTCCTTACCAACTTCGTGACGAGCGAGACAGCACGTTGCATAGCATACACTGCCGTCCGTGGCGACCACACACACTATTAACAAACATGTCTCGCCTTTTTTCAATAGGCAGGGAGCCATCATAAATGATAGTGACTTGAGTGTAAATATTGTCGTTTACTGAAAGTGTCATTTCTGTTCGTCTCATTGCTTATTTCTTTCAATTGCTTTCAGTAATATACTGTATCAATTCTTTCTACGTATGGTCCAAGCTTCTTCGAACTACTTGACAGCGACGCGTTTCGCAAAAGTTACTTACGTCCATAAGGTCTGCAAGCCCAGATGTACTGAACAGCATTACACCAGTATTTACGTCACTTGTACGCTAATAATTATAGCTATTCCAACTCCTGTGTTAAGTAGTACCTCCAAGTCAAAGTGGCAAGAGATAGTTATTGATGCCTTGGCAGCAATCCAGGCACTCATCTGTCAACACGTGGATGGAAAATGGTTACTTTATACTGAGAGGCGTAGTCCATTTAGTTCTCTTAGTTTTGCAATTGTGACTGCGCAGAAAATATCAGGTCGTAAAGTTTATGTTGAGTCTGTGCTAAGACTTACCCATTACATACTGAAGCACCAAACAAACTGGTATAGGCATGCGTTTTCAAATACGGAGATACCTTTATGTAAACAAGCAGAATACGGCGCTGTGGTCGGCAAAGCCTATATAAGACAACAAGTGTCTGGCGCAGTTGTTAGATTGATTACTGCTCTTACAATGGCAGCTTATCAAGATTTACATGAGTTTGAAGGTGGTGCACGAGCCCACGAGCGAAGGGGTACATAATCTCCGAGAAGCAATTTTCCCCTACGACCATTTCACGAGTGTACCACCGCGAATATCAGGAATCTGATAAAAATAGGATCTCCGACAACGTGGCCGGCCGGAAAAAAATCCTGCAATAAAGGGAGCAACGACCACCGAAGAGAATCGTTCCACGTGATAGAAGTGCAACCCTTCCGCAAATTGCTGCAGATTTCAATGCTGGGCCATCAGCAAGTGCCAGCGTGCAAACCATTCAAAGAAACACCATCGATATGGGCCTTCGGAGCCGAAAGCCCACTCGTGTACGCCTCGGCTGGGCCCGTCAACACCGACACTGGACTGTTGATGACTGGAAACATGTTGCCTGGTCGGACGAGTCTCGTTACAAATTGCATCGAGCGGATGGACTTGTACGGGCATGGAGACAACCTCATGAATCCATGGACCCTGCATGTCAGCAAAGGACTGTTCAAGCCGGTGGAGGCTCTGTAATGATGTCGGCCATGTGCAGTTGGAGTGATATGGGACCCCTGATAAGTCTAGATACGACTCTGACAGGTGAAGGGTACGAAAGCATCCTGTGTGATGACCTACATCCATTCTTGTCCGTTCTGCATTCCGAAGGACTTGGGCAATTCCAGCAAGACAATGGGATACCCCGCACGTCCAAAATTGCTACAGAGTGGCTCCAGGAACACTCTTCTGAGTATAAACACTTCCGGTCGGCACAAAACTTCCCAGACATGAACATCATTGAGCATATCTGGGATGTCTTGCAACGTTCTGTTCAGTATATACCACTTCGTGTTGCGACACTTGTGCGTGCTCACGGGGGCCATACACGATATTAGGCAGGTGTTCCAGTTTCTTTGGCTCTTCAGAAAAACTTTTGCATCACCCCGGTTCCCAGAACTCCGGAACATAGACATTGACTGTATCACAGACACAGTCCCTTCGACTGTTCAGCGCCGGCCGCTGTGACCGAGCGGTTCTAGGTGCTTCAGTCTGGAACCGCACTGCTGCTGCGGTCGCAGGTTCGAATCCTGCCTCGGGCATGGCTGTGTATGATGCCCTTAGGTTAGTTAGGTTTAAGTAGTTCTAGGTGACTGATGACCTCAGATGATAAGTCCCATAGTGCTCAGAGCCATTTGAACGATTTTTGACTGTTCAGCGATGTCACTAAACCCGCCCAAAGATGTAAACAACCATGCTTGAGCTGCGAATATTAGATGGAGGTGGTCCGATCATTTCCTCTCATTCCACCAGAAAGGAGGTACAAGGCTCGTCTTGTCTGTAGTTCAACCATTCCTAGACGGTCAATACTGCGGTTCGATCGCGTCCGCATTGTTACCTTGTGCCAGGAAAGGCTCTCAACAAATGAAGTGTCCAGGTGTCTCGGAGTGAACCAAAGTGATGTTGTTCGGACATGGAGGATATACAGAGAGACAGGAACTGTCGATGACATGCCTCACTCAGTCCGCCCAAGGGTTACCACTGCAGTGGATGACCGCTACCTACGGATTATGGCTCGGAGGAACCCTGACAGCAACGCCACCATGTTAAATAATGCCTTTTGTGCAGCCACAGGACGTCGTGTTACGACTCAAACTGTGTGCAATAGGCCGCATGATGCGCAACTTCATTCCCGACGTCCATGGCGAGGTCAATCTTTGCAACCATGACACCACATAGCGCGGTACAGATGGTCCCAACAACATGCCGAATGGACCGCTCAGGGTTGGCATCACGTTCTCTTCACCGATGAGTCTCGCATGTATCTTCAACCAGACAATTGTAGGAGACATGTTTGGAGGTAACCCGGTCAGGCTGAACGCCTTAGATACACTATCCAGCGAGTGCAGCAAGGTGAAGGTTCGCTGATGATTTGGGATGACATTATGTGGGGCCGACGTACGCTGCTGGTGGTCAAGGAAGGCGCCATAACGGCTATACGATACGTGAATGCCATTCTCCGACCCATAGTGCAACGATATCGGCATCTTATTGGCGAGGCATTCGTCTTCATGGACGACAATTCGCGCCCCCATCGTGCACATCTTTCGAATGACTTCCTGCAGGATAAGGACATCACTCGACTAGAGTGGCCAGCATGTTCTCAGATATGAACCGAATCGAACAAGCCTAGGATAGATTGAAAAGGGCTGTTTATGGACGACGTGAGCCACCAACCACTCTGAGTGATCTACGCCGAATCGCAGTTGAGGAGAGGAACAATATGGACCAACAGTGTCTTGATTAACTTGTGGGTAGTATGCCACGACGAATACAGGCATGCATCAATGCAAGAGGCCGTGCTACTGTGTCATAGATGTACCGGTGTTTACAGCAATCTGGACCACCACCTCTGAAGATCTCGCTGTATGGTGGTACAACATGCAATGTGTGGTTTTCACGAGCGATAAGAAGGGCCGAAATGATGTTCGTGTTGATCCCTGTTCCAATTTTCTGGCATATATACACTCCTGGAAATGGAAGAAAGAACACATTGACACCGGTGTGTCAGACCCACCATACTTGCTCCGGACACTGCGAGAGGGCTGTACAAGCAATCATCACACGCACAGCACAGCGGACACACCAGGAACCGCGGTGTTGGCCGTCGAATGGCGCTAGCTGCGCAGCATTTGTGCACCGCCGCCGTCAGTGTCAGCCAGTTTGCCGTGGCATACGGAGCTCCATCGCAGTCTTTAACACTGGTAGCATGCCGCGACAGCGTGGACGTGAACCGTATGTGCAGTTGACGGTCTTTGAGCGAGGGCGTATAGTGGGCATGCGGGAGGCCGGGTGGACGTACCGCCGAATTGCTCAACACGTGGGGCGTGAGGTCTCCACAGTACATCGATGTTGTAGCCAGTGGTCGGCGGAAGGTGCACGTGCCCGTCGACCAGGGATCGGACCGCAGCGACGCACGGATGCACGCCAAGACCGTAGGATCCTACGCAGTGCCGTAGGGGACCGCACCGCCACTTCCCAGCAAATTAGGGACACTGTTGCTCCTGGGGTATCGGCGAGGACCATTCGCAACCGTCTCCATGAAGCTGGGCTACGGTCCCGCACACCGTTAGGCCGTCTTCCGCTCACGCCCCAACATCGTGCAGCCCGCCTCCAGTGGTGTCGCGACAGGCGTGAATGGAGGGACGAATGGAGACGTGTCGTCTTCAGCGATGAGAGTCGCTTCTGCCTTGGTGCCAATGATGGTCGTATGCGTGTTTGGCGCCGTGCAGGTGAGCGCCACAATCAGGACTGCATACGACCGAGGCACACAGGGCCAACACCCGGCATCATGGTGTGGGGAGCGATCTTCTACACTGGCCGTACACCACTGGTGATCGTCGAGGGGACACTGAATAGTGCACGGTACATCCAAACCGTCATCGATCCCATCGTTCTACCATTCCTAGACCGGCAAGGGAACTTGCTGTTCCAACAGGACAATGCACGTCCGCATGTATCCCGTGCCACCCAACGTGCTCTAGAAGGTGTTAGTCAACTACCCTGGCCAGCAAGATCTCCGGATCTGTCCCCCATTGAGCATGTTTGGGACTGGATGAAGCGGCGTCTCACGCGGTCTGCACGTCCAGCACGAACGCTGGTCCAACTGAGGCGCCAGGTGGAAATGGCATGGCAAGCCGTTCCACAGGACTACATCCAGCATCTCTACGATCGTCTCCATGGGAGAATAGCAGCCTGCATTGCTGCGAAAGGTGGATATACGCTGTACTAGTGCCGACATTGTGCATGCTCTGTTGCCTGTGTCTATGTGCCTGTGGTTCTGTCAGTGTGATCATGTGATGTATCTGACCCCAGAAATGTGTCAATAAAGTTTTCCCTTCCTGGGACAATGAATTCACGGTGTTCTTATTTCAATTTCCAGGAGTATATATATATATATATATATATATATATGTGTGTGTGTGTGATGTTACCAGTCCTGGTAGGGTGTAATAAGGGGCATGGACAGTGTAGGTGTGGTGGAGTATGTAAGGGACAGTGGAGTATAAGATGTTATCACTATGAAGGACAAGGAGATGATGCGTACACATCTGGGACAGTATTGCCAGCAGCTGACAGAGTTTTTAAGTATGTTGGCCAGCTGGTCGAATAGTACAACACCCAGATTTGTCGGTCATTCGGATGTAACAGTGGCCTAATGTTGGTTGGACTGTATGTGATCGTAAGGGCAGGCATTCCCAATGTTGTAAAGCGACACAGAATGTTAATTGTTCTCAGGCGGCAAGTGCAGATATGAAGGGGCCGAGATGTGCCTGCTGCACAATATGGCGATCCTCCACATGTACTTGGAGGTACTACTCAACCTAGGAAGACACGGCTTGTAACAGTTATGATTACTATTCTACCTAGGACGTAAATACTGGTTAAATGCTGTTCAGTACAGCGTGGGCTTCCAAAACCTATGGACAAAAGTAACTTTCCCAAGACGTGTGACTACTAAGTACCATTGCTCGAAGAAACTTGTACGGTACTTAGAAAGAACTGATACAGTATATTACAGAAAGAAATTGAAAGAAATGCGCAATGAGATGGGTATGCCTGCATGATAGTTCCGGTCGACCATGTCCGACCATGTGGCAAGGGAGAATCGCCGTATTGTGCACCAAGCACATTTTAGTCCCGTCATATCTGCGCTTGCCATCCGAGGACAATTAATGGAATCCCCGCAACATCCTGTGTCATACTGTTCGGAGATTAGCGGCAGTCGGACTAGTGAATTACTGTTTGTGGCCTAGACTGCCACTATCACCAGAGCACAAACGGCTGCATTTGGAGTGGTGCGGGGGGCAGAAATCATAGACAGCTGACGAATGACCTTGTGTTCAGTGATAAATTGCGGTTCTCCATCATTCTGACCATCGTTGGCGACTGTGGTGGTGCCCCGAGAAGAGGTTTATTCTTCCAGCGTTTTGGAGAGGCACAGCTATGTTACTCCTGTCATCATAGTGCAGGGAGACATTGAGTATGATTCAGGCGACGGCTGGGAGTGGTACGTCACGGACACCTTGTGTTGCCTCTCATGTGACTGTATCATGGTGCTATTTTGCAACAGTACGATACTCATCTAAGTTGGAACGTATGTCTATAAAATGTCTGCGTAACGGTTAGATGCCTCCATGGCCACCATTATTCTCAGTTCTCTTCCTGATAGCAACTTTAGAGTTCAGCTCGAACATCAATAGTGTTCCAGTGAAGATATTCAGGATATCAAAGACCAGATACAATGAATGTTGGCCAGCTTGCCTCAGAAGAGGATAAAACTGCTTAATGATACCCTTTCCAGCTTAATCGGTGTATTCATCCACACCAGAGTGGGGTACTGATAAGTGGCCTTATGGTACCAATTTTTTTATAAATTTGACTCGATTCCGTAATATTTGAAATAACATAAAATATCTTTCCAACTCATGAAGCTATATTTCGTTTCTTTCTCTCCTTCTGGACACATCACTTTTTCTGTTAGGTAGTGTAATTCAGCGGTATAACAATTTCGCGGGTCTTTTCAGTGTACTTTCATACCCATAGCTTCGAGCATTTAGTAACGGATGAATCTATATACAGGGTGCCCCAGCTATCTTGTCCACCCAAAATATCTCTGGAACAATAACAGCTACTGGAAAACGACTTTCACCGGTATCAATGCAGGGCTGGGGCCCACGAATGTACATATTTGGAAACATTCTAAAACGAAAGCATTGTGTTTTTTAACACAAACTTATGTTTTTTTACATGGACCTCCTATATTTTATCTTCAGCAATCTATAGCATGACAAAGCACATACACAATGGCGTTGATTGCATCGCAATATTCCCATTACATCCCGAGATATTGAGACGCGAAATTGACGCTTGAAACACCCGACATGCGCTGCTAGCGCACGTCCCAAGGCTCAGGCGTGAACCCCATGCTGCCCGTAATCGCGATGTGATTGACATGCGTAATCACACTTCCATACCTATCAAGAGGTCCGAAACGAGTAATACGGTCTGCTGCCATCCTGCATTAACGTCGTACATTCCAGGGGGTATTTATCCCATAGGCTACGGGTGATGCGGTTCTGTAACATACCTGTGTACCGCAACGTTAGTCACAAAGTTAACTTCGCTTATCGTTAATCCGTTACTAGAAAGGTAATGCCGTTCAACGCTAAAACTTAACTTTACTGTGGATCTAGCGCAAGTGACAGTTAATCATTCACTCGTAATAGTAAAATTCATGTTGATGGTTTTAGTGAAATAGAGCAAGTGGACTAAAAGTTTTACCGTTGTTTCGGACCTCTTGATAAGTATGGAGGTGTGATTACACATGTCAATCACATCGCCATTACGGGCAGCATGGGGTTCACGCCTGAGCCTCAGGACGTGCGCTAGCAGCGCATGTCGGGTGTTTCAAGCGTCAACTTCGCGTCTCAGTATCTCGGGATGTAATGGGAATATTGCGATGCAATCAACGCCATTGTGTATGTGCTTTGACATGCTATGGATTGCTGAAGAAAAAATATAGGAGGTCCATGTAAAAAAAACATAAGTTTGTGTTAAAAAACACATATGCTTTCGTTTTAGAATGTTTCCAAATATGTACATTCATGGGCCCCAGCCCTACATTGATACCGGTGAAAGTAGTTTTCCAATATCTGTTATTGTTCCAGAGATATTTTGGGTGGACACCCTGTATAATCTTCAGCCTCTACGTTTCTTACATGGAATGGGGAGATAGTTTGGCATGGTAAACAGCCAGAGCATGAACAAGCGTAAAGTTTTTAATGACTGAAATTAACTTAGCCTTCTCCAAAATAATAAAACTACTCAACAGAGATTTTGTTAAAACAATGTTTTCCATAAAAACAGGTCCCAACATTCGCTAAATGAAGAGAACAACATTTACTCAGTTCATTTGTTAGACAATATTAGAGAAATTTATAAGCAATGAAGGGTTTCGAATGAATTAGCTGAATTGATTAAATAACTCTTACTTCAGCCCAATTAAAGGAGTATAATACCGTTAATAGTTGAATCTACAGCACATTTCTGAAATAATTAGCTTCAGGGGCGTTGCCAGAACCATTAACTCATAATACGTTGCTTCTTAACAAGCCAACTGGGGCCTTGGAATAGTAATAACAATATTTAAATTAGTCGGGGTAACAAATCATGCTGAACTATAATAAAGAGCTAGTGAAACACACTTTAAAAACAATATTAAAATTATTAGGGCACCAATTTATACAACTAGTAGTATTTCGCTACAAAAAATCACTAGAGACGCCAGTTATACTTTGTTAAATAACGCAAGGCTAAATGTTGTTGTTATTGCGGTCTTCGGTCCAGAGACTGGTTTGATGCAGCTCTCCATGCTACTCTATCCTGTGTAAGCTTCTTTATCTCTAAGTAACTATTGCAACCTACATCCTTCTGAATATGGTTAGTGTGCCCTTGGCCTCCCGCTACAATTTTTACCCTCCACGCTGCCCTCCAATACTAAATTCTTGATCCATTGATGCCTCAGACAGTGTCCTACCAACCGGTCCCCTCTTCTTGTCAAGTTGTGCCACAAATTCCTTTTCTCCTCAGTTCTGTTCAGTACCTCATCTTAGTTAAGTGATCTACGCATCTAATCTTCAGCATTCTTCTGTAGCACCACATTTCGAAACATCTAATCTCTTATAGTCACAACTATTTATCGTCAGTGTTTCACTTCCATACATGGCTACACTCCATACAAAGACTTTCAGAAAAGACTTTCTGACACTTAAATCTATAATCGATGTTAAAAAATTTCTGTTCTTCATAAACTCTTTTCTTGTCATTGCCAGTCCACATTTTATACCCTCTCTACTTCAACCATCATCAGTTATTTTGCTCCACAAATAGCAAAACTCATCAACGACTTTCAATGTCTCATTTCCTAATCTAACTCACTCAACATCGCCTGATTTAATTCTATTACATTCTATTATCGTCGTATTGCTTTTTTTGATGTTCATCTTCTTTCCTCCTTTCAGGACACTGTCCATTTCGTTCGACTGCTCTTCCACATCCTTTGCTATATCTGCCATAATTACAATGTCAAAGTTTTTACTTTTTCTCCGTGGATTTTAATTGCTACTCCAGATTTTTCTTTTGTTTCCCTTACTGCTTGCTCAGTATACAAATTGAATAACATCGGAGATAGGCTACAACCCTGTCTCACTTCCTTCCATACCACTGCTCCCTTTCATGGCCCTGGACTCTTATAACTGACATCTGGTATCTGTACAAATTATAAATAGCTTTTCGCTCCCTGTATTTTACCCCTGCCACCTTTAGAATTTGAAAGAGAGTATTCCAGTCAACATTGTCAAAAGCTTTCTCTAAGTCTACAAATGCTAGGAACGTAGGTTTACCTTTACTTAATCTATCTTCTAAGATAAGTCGTAGGGTCATTATTGCCTCACGTGTTCCAACATTTCTACGGAATCGGAACTGATTTGCCCCAACGTCGGCTTCTACCAGTTTTTCCATTCGTCTGTAAAGAGTTCGTGTTAGTATTTTGCAGCAGTGACTTATTAAACTGATAGTTCGGTAATTTTCACACCTGCCATCACCTGCTTTCTTTGGGATTGGAAATATTATATTCGTCTTGAAGTCTGAGGTTATTTCGCCTGCCTCATACATCTTGCTCACCAGATGGCAGAGTTTAGTCATGACTGGCTCTCCCAAGGGTATCAGTAGTTCTAATGGAATGTTATCTACTCTAAGGGCCTTGTTTCGACTTAGTTCCTTCAGTGTCAAACTATTCACACAGTACCATATCTCCCATTTCATTTTCATCTACGTCCTTTTCCATTTCCATAATATTTCTCTCAAGTACATCGCCCCTTGTATAGACCTCCTATGTACTCCTTCCACTTCCCTGCTTTCCATTTTTTGCTTAGAACTGGTTTTCCATCTGAGATCTTGATATTAATATATGTGGTTTTCTGGTCTCCAAAGGTCTCTTTTACGTTCCTATAAACAGTATCTATCTTACACCTAGTGATGCATGGTTCTACAGCCTTACATTTGTCCTCTAGCCATCCCTGATTAATCATTTTGCTCTTCCTGCAGCTCTCATTTTTAAGACGTTTGTATTCCTTTTCACCTGCTTCGTTTACTGCATTTTTATTGTGAAGGCAGGAGAGGATCAAGTCGCTAAAAAGACGAGGGCTAGCAGAAATCCTTGGGTAACGGAAGAGATAATGTATTCAATTGATGAAAGGAGGCAATATAAAAATGCCGTAAATGAAGCACGTGAAGCAAGGCTAAATGTGACAAATATACTCTGAAAACATTTAAAGGTTACAGCAGAATATGAATAAAAGGTAATTGTGGTTAAGTGACGCTAAAACTATGTTCTCCTTTGGCATTCCTGAGTTACCACAATAACTTAATGAAAAAAAAAACAATGTTTATTAGAAGCTCCCAGCTTAAGTAATAAGTTAGAAACGTGAAACATTGAACTCAACCGCTAGCAACCAACTCGGTACCGCATACAGAAAATGTTGCAAAACTTACATAATATGTAAGAAACTATCAGCCTTGATTGCGGTAACGAAACCAACCTTTACATAGGTTTCAGCCCAAGCAATTGAGCCTTCTTCAGAAGATAAACCTAATTCTATAATACGTCTAAGAGGGTATGGTCTAGAAATAAAACTACAACAGCCTGAATAGGCGTAGTCACATTTTAGAAATGCGGTACATAGGTACTAAGTCACCACCAAGACTTAAGCTCCGGTGAGCGCCTCGTCTCCATGGACGCCGTGCGGTGTCCCTCGGGAGCTCACGTGTAACTAAGTAGACCTAGATGACGTGCCAGAGGTATAAAGGTGCCAAGAAGAACTTTCTCAGTGGCCCACAACTTAGAGTAATATCCCAGTGTATCATTCATAACCTATCACCGGTGATACTTTGAATGGTGCCTCCAAGAGAACAGACACCATTCATATCTACAATTCTATGGTCGCAACGGCTGTTTGATGAAAACGTTTCAGTGCGGACAACGTCCGAACTCCAACGGAAACCATAAATCAACGAGAAAGTCGTTGCGGTGCGGCGAGACGGAAGTTGGGAATTTGGGTCTGACGGAAAGCGTGTCTAGATGACCGAGGCGGTTAACGGAACCGCTTTTGAGAAGCGGAGAAACCGAGTTCGACCCCGGTCCACCACAAACTTTCAACTGTCGCTATTTCATTGCCGTAATTCCCTGTGCGGCTGGAACTCTTTGTTTTCTTTATAGCCGGCCGGTGTGGCCGAGCGGTTCTAGGCGCTTCACTCTGGAACCGCGCGACCGCTACCGTCGGAGGTTCGAATCCTGCCTCGGGCATGGATGTATGTGATGTCCTTAGGTTAGTTAGGTTTAAGTAGTTCTAAGTTCTATGGGACTGATGACCACAGATGTTAAGTCCCATAGTGCTCAGAGCCATTTGAACCATTTGTTTCCTTTATAATTCTTTCCCATTCCATTTCCTTACCGTTCGTTTCACCCCAAATATTCCTGTAAATTTCACAAATCACTACATCGCACAACTGAGTCGGCGAGCTTGACCGATCCATTTAACCCTTTGACTACAAATTTTACTTCGAAATCATTAATGTATGGTTATTTTAATTAATGTGTTAGAAGTAGCTACAATCAAGCTATAGTAGTCCATTACAAACACTATTGAAAGGAGCTTGCAAATGTTATTAGGAATGCAAAGAGTATGTGGCACGCAAATAGAATAGCTAATTCATAGGATAAAATGAAAATCATATGGTCAGTTGTGAAGGAAGTCTCTGATCAGCAGCACAAGGTCGACTATATGAAGTCAGTTCGTAGTAAAAATACTTCTGTTACTGATAAATCAGACATATGTACAGCATTTAACTATCATTTTCTGAGTATTGCTGATGAATTAAATAAAAATTTACTTTCTACAGGGAATCATATAACTTTCTTGGCAAATGCCTTTCGGAGATTGATGTCTGAAATACTCTTCTGTGATGCAGACAAGGGGGAGATTGAGTCAATAATTAAATCACTGAAGACTAAGGACTCTCATGGTTATGATGGAGTGCCTTTGCTGCACCAGATAGCCCAGTATTTAGCCAAATGTGTAATTTTCCTTTAGGAATGGTCAGTTTCCTGAACGATTTAAGTGTTCAGTAGTAAAGCTGCTTTATAAAAAGGGAGAAAGGGACAATGTAGACAATTTTAGATCTATTTCAATGCCATCAGCGTTTGCTAAAGTTATTGAAAAGGCTGTGTGTGTAAGGATAATTGATGATTTTATATCACACGATTTTCTATAAAATGTACAGTTCGGCTTTAGAAGTCGTTGAACAACTGAAAATGCTATACTCTCTTTTCTCTGTGAGGTACTGGATGGGTTGAGCAAAAGGTTTCGAACACTTGGCATGTTTTTTGATTTAACTAAGGCGTTTGATTGTGTTGATCACACAATATTGCTCCAGAAGTTGGACCATTATGGAACATGGGGAGCAGCTCACAATTGATTCACCTCTTACTTTAGCAACAGACAGCAAAAGGTCATTATTCACAATGTTGAGAATTGCTGTGATGTGGGGTGTGAATGGGGTACGGTCACCTAGGGGGTGCCCCAGGGATCAGTGTTGGGGCCACTCCTGTTCCTTATTTATATAAATGATATGCCCTCTATAATTACAGGTATTTCTAAAATATTTCTGTTTGCTGATGACACTAGCTTGATAGTAAAGGATGTTGTGTGCAATATTGGCTCGGTTTCAAATAATGCAATTCATGATCTAAATTCATGGCTTGTAGAAAATAAACTAAAGCTAAATCACAGAAAGACTTTGTTTTTACAATTTACAACACACAATTCTATAAAACCTGACATTTTATTTTCTCAGAATGGGCATATGATTAGAGAAACTGAACAGTTCAAATTTCTAGGTGTTCAGATGTATAGTAAACCGCCGTGGAAAGTCCACGTTCAGGATCTTGTTCAGAGACTTAATGCTGCCATTCTTACTATTCGAACAGTGTCTGAAGTGAGTGATCGCTCGATACGCAAATTAATCGACTTCGAATGCTTTCATTCGCTTATGTCGTATGGTGTTATATTCTGAGGTAACTCTTCCCAGTCTAAAAGGATATTTTTGGCTCAGAAATGGGCGGTTCGGCAATAAGTGGTGTAAGTTCCCCGACCTCTTGTCGACCCCTTTTCACGTGTCTGGGTATTTTGACACTGGCCTCCACTGTCATTTCTTGTTAACAATATTAGTTTATTCCCAAGAATAAGCAGCTTTCACTTAGTTAATACTCGGCAGAAATCAAACCTGCATTTGGATCGGACTTCCTTAGCTCTTGTGCAAAAAGGTGTGCAGTATACTTCCGCAGCCATTTTCAGTAGGCTACTACAAGCAGTAATCCACGCGCTTTCAAATCGAAACTGAAGATTTTCCTCATGGATAACTCCTCCTATTCTGTCGATGATTTCTTTGAAAAATTAAGCTGATTATTATTGTATTGTTGATTGCGTTTACTTAAACTCGTGAACTGACATTTTTCGGGTTCATAAACATTTTTTTCTGTCATTACTTGTATGATATAATTTCATTTACAGATACGTTCCATGACATTGGAGATTTGCTCCTCAATTTGGTCCTACGGAACTTAACGTGTAAATAAAATAAAATAAGCAACAATATGAAAAGAACGTTTTCGCAGTATCGCTTTCGAAAGGGGCTAAAGTGTGTGTGTGTGTGGGGGGGGGGGGGGGTACCCTGTACAACAGTGTCATAAATACCTCCAGGGTTTCAGAAGAATACCAGAAAAAACTTAAAGACATACTGAAAACAGATACATATGAATGGACATCTCTTCCAGTTCATAAGTCAAAAAAGTACAGGTTTTCAATATGGGCTTCGTTTGTGATGGGTCAGATATCAATTCGTGGTATAAGTCGTTGACACGATGTGTCCGCGAAGGCGCGAAAGCAGCCCGCTTTGCGAATCTGGTAAGTGGGTTGCCTTTCTGCAGGTGCAATGGTGCGAACTAATTCAGTGAGACAATACGGAGATAGCGGTTAACAATGACACTCGACAACAGCACAGCCTACAGGTGTAATCTGCAAGTATAAGAATTCTGCTAACCGTTAGAAGGCTCCCCTATACCAATGGGACATCGATACATAGCAGTAACTATCAGCAGCTCTCTGATACTCTGTCGTGGGATACATACGTCGCGATGGTAGTCGAAGGGTTACGTCAGTTCTGCGAAGGCTGCCTACTGGGGCCGCCAAAGTTAACACGCTCTCCTCAGTTAAGAAAAGATACACAGGTACATCCTATCGCCCTGAAAATTCTCGCGGGTCACTATCGCCCCATCAAAGACCGCAACAGACAAAATTAGACCAATTACTGCAACACAGAGGCTTTTAAACAGCAATGCTTCATTAAAAATTTGAACGGGGAGAACCCTTGACGTGTTTTATTGTGGTAAGTTCCTTCTGTCATAACTTTACAACGGTTGTAGAGTATGTACACTACTGGCCATTAAAATTGCTACACCAAGAAAAAATGCGAATGATAAACGGGTATTCACTGGACAAATACTTTATACTAGAACTGACATGTGATTACATTTTCACGCAATTTGGGTGTATAGATACAGAGAAATCAGTACCCAGAACAACCACCTCTGGCCGTAATAACGGCCTTGATACGCCTGGGCATTGAGTCAAACAGAGCTTGGATGGCGTGTACAGGTACACCTGCCCATGCAGCTTCAACACGATACCACAGTTCATCAAGAGTAGTGACTGGCGTATTGTGACGAGCCAGATGCTCGGCCACCATTGATCAGACGCTTTCAATTGGTGAGAGATCTGGAGAATGTGCTGGCCAGGGCAGCAGTCGAAAATTTTCTGTACCCAGAAAGGCCCGTACTGGACCTGCAACATGCGGTCGTGCATTATCCGTCTAAAATGTAGGGTTTTGCAGGGATGGAATGAAAGGTAGGGCCACGGGTCGTAACACATCTGAAATGTAACGTCCACTGTTCAAAGTGCCGTCAATGCAATCAAGAGGTGACCGAGACGTGTAACCAATGCACCCCATACCATCACGCCGGGTGATACGCCTGTATGGCGATGACGGATACGCTTCCAATGTGCGTTCACCGCGATGTTGCCAAACACGGATGCGACCATCATGATGCCGTAAACAGAACCTGGATTCATCCGAAAAAATGACGTTTCGCAATTCGTGCACCCAGGTTCGTCGTTGAGTACACCACCGCTGGCGCTCCTGTCTGTGATGCAGCGTCAAGGGTAACCGCAGCCATGGTCTCCGAGCTGATAGTCCATGCTGCTGCAGGCGTCGTCGAACTGTTCGTGCAGATGGTTGTTGTCTTGCAAACATCCCCATCTGTTGACTCAGGGATCGAGACGTGGCTGCACGATCCGTTACAGCCATGCGGATAAGATGCCTGTCATCAAGACTGCTAGTGATACGAGGCCGTTGGGATCCAGCACGTCGATCCGTATTACCATCCTGAACCCACCGATCCCATATTCTGCTAACAGTCATTGGATCTCGACCAACGAGCAGCAATGTCGCGATACGATGAACCGCAATCGCCATAGACTACAATCCGACCCTTATCAAAGTCGGAAACGTGATGGTACGCATTTCTTCTCCTTACACGAGGCATCACAATAACGTTTCACCAGGCAACGGCGGTCAACTGCTGTTTGTGTATGAGAAATCGGTTGGAAACTTCCCTCGTGTCAGCACGTTGTAGGTGTCGCCACCGGCGCCAACCTTGTGCGAATGCTCTGAGAAGCTAATCATTTGAATATCACAGCATCTTCTTCCTGTTGGTTAAACTTCGCGTCTGTAGCACGTCATCTTCGTGGTGTAGCAAATTTAATGTCCATTAGTGTATGTTGATGTATATACACACTCTGTGCAATCTGCAAGCTTTTGAGGCAGATCTCCCGATTTCCTGGTTAGCGCCCGCGACGCGCGAGGCCTGTGGTTGGTTCGGGGCGTCTCTGCGTTACGCGGCAGTCCTAATTGAGAGCCAGCCGGCAGCTAACCTAATTACCT
Source organism: Schistocerca serialis cubense (assembly GCF_023864345.2). Taxonomy (NCBI): domain Eukaryota; kingdom Metazoa; phylum Arthropoda; class Insecta; order Orthoptera; family Acrididae; genus Schistocerca; species Schistocerca serialis. Next base: position 1,228,976,087 of record NC_064638.1, on the reverse strand, counting down.
GCGACTGCCTCCGCTGTCGTCTGTTTTTGTGGCTGAGCCGGCTGCCGCACATGCGCAGTAGCGGCGGCGCACGAGAATCTGAGGGTGACAGCTGCGGGCGAGAGGGGAGCTTTTTCATTTCGCCGCGAAGCGCTTCTCCAGAGGTGACGTGTGTACCGTAGGTGGGCTCGTCCCCCAGCAGTGGCAGCAGAAACAAAAACGTTGACAAAACGATTTCTTTGATAACCGAAAGCAGCTTCGTGTGTGTCGCAAAGAAGCGTTGTAGGATCAGTAATGATTTCGTTTGGCACCATAGGATCTAGATAAAAGCACTTTGAGGACCGGTTTGGTAAAGGCCAGGTTGCGAAAATCTGTAAGACATTTAATCATGTGGCATTATTTGCACAGTAAAAATGTCAATCAGTCGTGGTATATGCTGGCAAGGACTTGGTTCTCACAGCTATTGTTCAGGTAATCAGTGGTCAAAGTAAAATGCGCAGTTTCCTTTTACTCCGTTCCATAGTACATACACACGTATACAAGGTATCAGGGGCAGCCAAATTAAATCCGAAACCCGCCACAACGGGACCATGGAATGGCTCAACTCAAAAGTAATCACTTCACGCCTTAAAGATATTTGTTCCACTTGGAGACGAGATAGTTAATTTTTGTTTCGTAGAACGCTGTCGGCCGTTGACGGACCCATAACCATGCCCACTCTTGCGTTTCCTCGTCTGAATGAAACTGCCGTTCATGCATATCTTTCTTCAGGTCGCAAGGATGTCAAAAACACACTGTGAGAGATCCGGTTCAAATGGTTCAAATGGCTCCCAGCACTACGAGGTGCATTCAAGTTCTAAGGCCACCGATTTTTTTTCTCGGACTGGAAAGAGATAGAAACATGCGCATTGTTTTAAAATGAGGCCGCGTTCATTGTCAATACGTCCCAGAGATGGCAGCACCGTACGGCAGATGGAATTTTACCGCCAGCGGCGAGAATGAGAACTCTTTTAATTACTTAAAATGGCGACGTTTTCCTCATTTGAACAGCGTGCAATCATTCGTTTTCTGAATTTGCGTGGTGTGAAACCAATTGAAATTCATCGACAGTTGAAGGAGACATGTGGTGATGGAGTTATGGATGTGTCGAAAGTGCATTTGTGGGTGCAACAGTTTAATGAAGGCAGAACATCGTGTGACAACAAACCGAAACAACCTCGGGCTCGCACAAGCCGGTCTGACGACATGATTGAGAAAGTGCAGAGAATTGTTTTTGGGGATCGCCGAATGACTGTTGAACAGATTGCCTCCAGAGTTGGCATTTCTGTGGGTTCTGTGCACACAATCCTGCATGACGACCTGAAAATGCGAAAAGTGTCATCCAGGTGGGTGCTACGAATGCTGACGGACGACCACATGGCTGCCCGTGTGGCATGTTGCCAAGCAATGTTGACGCGCAGCGACAGCATGAATGGGACTCTCTTTTCGTCGGTTGTGACAGTGGATGAGACGTGGATGCCATTTTTCAATCCAGAAACAAAGCGCCAGTCAGCTCGATGGAAGCACACAAATTCACCGCCACCAAAAAAATTTCGGGTAACCGCCAGTGCTGAAAAAATGATGGTGTCCATGTTCTGCGACAGCGAGGGCGTAATCCTTACCCATTGCGTTCCAAAGGGCGCTACGGTAACAGGTGCATCCTACTAAAATGTTTTGAAGAACAAATTCCTTCCTGCACTGCAACAAAAACGTCCGAGAAGGGCTGCGCGTGTGCTGTTTCACCAAGACAACGCACCCGCACATCGAGCTAACGTTACGATACCGTTTCTTCGTGATAACAACTTTCAAGTGATTCCTCATGCTCCCTACTCACCTGACCTGGCTCCTAGTGACTTTTGGCTTTTTCCAACAATGAAAGACACTCTCTGTGGCCGCACATTCACCAGCCGTGCTACTATTGCCTCAGCGATTTTCCAGTGGTCAAAACAGACTCCTAAAGAAGCCTTCGCCGCTTCCATGGAACCATGGCGTCAGCGTTGTGAAAAATGTGTACGTCTGCAGGGCGATTACGTCGAGAAGTAACGCCAGTTTCATCGATTTCGGGTGAGTAGTTAATTATTAAAAAAATCGGAGGCCTTAGAACTTGAATGCAACTCGTATGTGACTCATCATCTGAGGATATCAGTCCCATAGAACTCAGAACTACTTAAACCTAACTAACCTATGGACATCACACATATCCATGCCCGAGGCAGGATTCGAACCTGCGACTGTAGCAGTCGAACGGTTCCAGACTGAATAGATCCGAGATGTACTGAGGATGCTGCAGTGTCTCCCAACCAAATTGATGAAGCGTGGTGTTCGTCACATAGGCAGTGTGGGAGCGGGCGTTACCGTGTATCAGAATGGTTCCATCCGAAAGCATCACTCAGTATTTTCACTTACGGCTAACGCACTTTCCGCAAAGTGGCTTCATAGCGATGCTCTTGTTGTGGCTTCACGCTCAATGAACTGGACGAGCAGAGGACCTGAGCAGTAGAAAAGAATATTATGACCGTACCGGAACTTGTGTGAACAGCTTTGGATTCCTTTGCTGGGGAGATGTGAGATGACCTAGTAGATAGTGTCGGAAGTTGACCTAGTAGATAGTATCGCAAGTTCCATGCGGTTTTTCGCGGATGATGCTGTAGTATACAGGGAAGTTGCAGCATTAGAAAATTGTAGCGAAATGCAGGAAGATCTGCAACGGATAGGCACTTGGTGCAGGGAGTGGCAACTGACCCTTAACATAGACAAATGTAATGTATTGCGAATACATAGAAAGAAGGATCCTTTATTGTATGATTATATGATAGCGGAACAAACACTGGTAGCAGTTACTTCTGTAAAATATCTGGGAGTGTGCGTGCGGAACGATTTGAAGTGGAATGATCATATAAAATTAATTGTTGGTAAGGCGGGTACCAGGTTGAGATACATTGGGAGAGTGCTTAGAAAATGTAGTCCATCAACAAAGGAGGTGGCTTACAAAACACTCGTTCGACCTGTACTTGAGTATTGCTCATCAGTGTGAGATCCGTACCAGATCGGTCTGACGGAGGAGATAGAGAAGATCCAAAGAAGAGCGGCGCGTTTCGTCACAGGGTTATTTGGTAACCGTCATAGCGTTACGGAGATGTTTAGCAAACTCAAGTGGCAGACTGCAAGAGAGGCGCTCTACATCGCGGTATAGCTTGCTGTCCAGGTTTCGAGAGGGTGCATTTCTGGATGAGGTATCGAATATATTGCTTCCCCCTACTTATACCTCCAGAGGAGATCACAAAGGTAACATTAGGGAGATTCGAGCGCCCACGGAGGCTTTCCGGCAGTCGTTCTTCCCGCGAACCATACGCGAGTGGAACAGGAAAGGGAGGTAATGACAGTGGCACGTGAAGTGCCCTCCGTCACACAACGTTGGGGGGCATGCGGAGTATAAATGTAGTTGTAGACGTAGATGTAGATGTTTCCACTATTGGCTTTGCTGTTTACCCTGGGGCTGTCGAACGAAAGCATCCAGTTGCACGCGCCCGCCCCCAGCGTGCCAATCGGAGGAAGGGTAAGCCTCTGCTATTTGACTGTGAAACACTGCAACATCCCCCCTACAGCTCTGATCTTTCACTATTTGGTCTGCACTTCTTGGGCTACATGAAGAAAGACGTAGATCGGACGAGGAAGTGCAAGAGCGTGTGCGGTTGTGGAACGACAGTAGCCGACCGCGTTCTACGAAACGGGAATTGATCGTCGCGTCTCCCAATGGGACAAATGTCTTAACACGTGTGGTTATTACATTTGAACCGAACCATTCCGTGGTCCCGTTGGAGCACGTGTTGGTTTTTCATTTGACTGTCCCTCATATACACACTATTCAGATAAAGAACATTTTAGTTTTTGGTTGGGACAACATCCACAACGGTGTCCCAGATATAAATTAGTATTACAATTAATTTGCACCGAAACTGATCAAGTTTTATATGAGGTTTCCCTTAGTTATCAGGCAAGCCCTGGAAGTGGAAGGCCCCACCTGAATTCAGAGTTATTTGTAAGTACCATCAGGATTTCAAAAGATGACTTCACAAAAAGTACAAGATACGTGGAAAACTGGCACATGTCAGTGAATAAGCATCTCTTCAAGTTTCTATCAGTAATACGCGCCATGGCATAGTTGTAGAGAGCTTCGCTAGGGGCCATCCGTATCAGAACGTGTAGTTTAATTATCCACTGAATTTCTCATCAAATTAATTCGCGCCTGCAGATAGGTAACCCGATGAAGAGGTTTGAAAATTGGGCTGCTGTCGTTGCGTCTTCCCTGACAGCACAAGTGCCGACTTCGTGAACTGCAGACGTTGTTGACGCTTTCCACTTCACTGCCCATACCAATCTCCTGTAATGCGAGGTTATCTACGCAATGATATGAGTCTATTATCTCGTAGTTTCCCGCAGGCGTCCTCTGATACTCCAGCGGTATTTATGAACAGCTCTGGAGGATACCACTTCTGCCCCACTAGAATGGAACCACGACTCTTTGATGCGCTGGATTTCAAACAGTCCGTTGTGCTCAAAATGGCTCTGAGCACTATGCGACTTAACTTCTGAGGTCATCAGTCGCCTAGAACTTAGAACTAATTAAACCTAACTAACCTAAGGACATCACACACATCCATGCCCGAGGCAGGATTCGAACCTGCGACCGTAGCGGTCGCTCGGTTCCAGACTGTAGCGCCTAGAACCGCACGGCCACTCTGGCTGGCCTCCGTTGTGCTCCTTGGAGAAGAAAAAACCGAAGAACTTGGTTATCTTGGTTGTCACAGAACAACACACATAAACTAATACAAATGCAGTACCCCACGACCCACCCACCCACCCACCCACACGCACACACAAACTGGAGAAAAAGAAATTTGTGGTATAACTTGACAAAAAGAAGGCATCGCTTGATAGAACATGTCCTGAGACATCAAGGAATCGTGAGTTTCATTATTGAAGGAAGTGTGTGTGTGTGGGGGGGGGGGGGAGGGGGAGATGTTAAAATTGTAGACGGGGACCAAGTCTTAAACACAGCGAGCAGATTCAAGTGGATGTAGACTGCAGCAGTTATGAAGAAATGAACAGCTTGGAGAAGTGCTTCAAACAAGTCTTTGGCTGAGGACCACAAAAACAACATTCCCATAAACTGAAAAACCGGGTATTCACGTGAGAGGTGGCATGAGCCCCCTCTCATATTTCTGTCTTACGATTTTTGTCTCTAATTGCATGCGGTGAAAAGTTGCTATTCCTTCACACGCGGACTTCCCACGCAGTGTCTCTCGTCACCCAGGTGGCCCTGTGACAGGCGGGCTCCACTGATCTCGAGAGGGTTAAGCCGACGTGTGTGAGGCAGTCGAGTGAATGCTTTCCAGACGCCGACATTGTCAAGAGACACGCCCACCGGGGCCTGAAGTAGCGGCTGGGCTAGAGGTTCCATTACTTCGCAGAAACTTAGCGAAAACACGTTCTGGCGGGCTACCAGCGTGGCGTGGGAATGACTTGTGTACCCAGGCAGTTGTGGCGGCAAAATTCCCGCGCTTTCTGCAAAATAGTAACTGTGATTGGCTTGCTCAGGGCATAGCTCCGTGACGTAGCAAAATCAGCGCAGAAATTGGCGCCAAGAATCTCCATTGGTGGAATGGTAGTGCTCCGTCAATGGAGTGGAATTTTCCACCGGTTTTCGAGTTGCTGATTGGAACGGTTAACCACGGCCACTGTCGTGGGGGCGGGAATGTTCTGTGTTCGGTTTTGTACAGGTGCTCTTGTGGGTTGTCGGCTCTCGTTCTTCGGTCGAGGACGTCGAAGCAACCAGCCCTCGCCTCCGGTACGCCAGATCGTGTTCTGGCAGTTAAGAAGACAGTTTGGTAATGTATGTCCGCAGCACCGGTAGATAGGGATTCTCCTAGGTGATAAACAGAGCCCAGCAGAGTGCGCCTGTTCGTCTTTTTCTAACTTTGTTCTGTCTTGAGTAGCAGCAATTAATGTTGGGTTAGCTGTGTGTCTCTCTTAAGATTTGAGTGGCAAGGAATTGGCTCCACATACCACTTCGTCATAAACCTCACAATCTAGTTTGTTTGTGTATCCAATCTGAGCCAATTTGATGTATTATAAATGTTTCATGTGTTTTTGTTTATTGTTTTGTGTTTGGTCTTAATAAATCATATTGTTATTTTGGACAGAACTTTCATTCTGTTAATCGGTAGAGCGACCCATCATTTCTCACTACGTTAATGAAACCTTCTTTTATTTAACTTATTTATCAAATTAAATTATTGCAGGTGCCAAACTCTTCTACTCCACTTGCAGGGTTGATTACAGTCAGTTCGCGTATATTTTTTAATCCATGTGCAACAGCAAAAGTCGGAGTTAGCATGGGGGGGGGGGGGGGGGGCTTAGAGCATCATTTACATGTGTAGATTCTAGAATTTAGTGTTAAATAAGCCGGTCGAAGTGGCCGTGCGGTTAAAGGCGCTGCAGTCTGGACCCGCAAGACCGCTACGGTCACAGGTTCGAATCCTGCCTCGGGCATGGATGTTTGTGACGTCCTTAGGTTAGTTAGGTTTAACTAGTTCTAAGTTCTAGGGGACTAATGACCTCAGCGGTTGAGTGCCATAGAACAAAGAAAAAGAAAAAAAAGTGTTAAATACACTGCGAGCCCCGGCACCTCGCACACGTATGAGACGACCGACTCCACTGAGATACCACTCATAGAACACTATAAGTGTCTCATATTGTGAAGTGGACAGTTTTACTTTTCTGAACATCTGAAGTGAGTTCCCAATCCTTGCAACTCTTTCAGAACTTAGTAATATGTGACTGGATACCTGCTCACCTTGTTTGCGACAGTATCTCATTACTAATAACTGTGCCGTCAGATAAATTCTTAAGTCACTAGTAGTATCGTTTGCTATGTCGTTAACATAGAGTATGAACTGCAAGGGTTTCAGTACATTTTTCTGGGGCATGCCTGAATTTATTTCGACATCTGTCGATGACTCATCGTCCGAGATGAAGTACTACGTCCTTCCTGCCAAGAAATCCTTAATCTAGTTACATATTTCGTTCGATACCCATAAAATGGCGTACTTTTGTTTCTAACCGTTGCCGTGGTTTCGGTTATGTTGTTCCCCAGACATCTCAGTCATGACAATTTAATGATTAGCTGTAGTTGTATACTAATATAAGGGACGATCAAAATGTTTCTCTTCGAAGACCGTAGTGTCACCTTGCCTACATGTCGGCGCTTGCGTCAGACTTGCGCTGGGTTGCATATACGCTGCAGCAACGTTGCCAAACGAAAGCCTTTTGATCGCTCTTTTTAAATATACTGCGAAACACAACCGAAGGATCACTTTTCGGGAATGCCGAAACTGTCCGCCATTGTGACGCATAAGTTTAAAGTTTGGCTCAAAGGTGCCTAGTGCCTGCCTCTGTAACGGCGCTAAAGCCTGTGACGTCACCATCGGGTTCGGCGACGTTTCAAACAGCAACGTTTCGACGCATGCCAAAAAAATTCGAGCGCGCAGAACGTGTGAGGTGAAAGGTGGGTTAATGTCACATCGGCACCAAATTTCGCCACAATTATGCCCCACGCCACCGTAGACGTGTAACTCGATGGGAAGGTTGTCAAAACCCCTCTTACCCACGTTTCACCCCTTCTTTTGACGCCTCTATAGTGCACGTTAGAACCGCGACGCCGAGCGCTGAAATGGGTACTGAGGGAAAGATTTCAGACACGAAATGGACTTAGGGGATGGCATATAGTGCAGCCCTTTTCTTGGGACGTTGATTCCCACACATTTCGCGGTCGAAAACGTCAGTTCGCAGTGCGATGAGCAACAGGGCGCCGTTCTTCACACTGATGACACTCCCAGACGATTCAGGCCTTCTCTAAAGACATCGTGAACCTGCAAGCACAATGAACGTGGCCACACCCACATGGAGTGCAGCGTGACCAAAGGTTTTGCTCTAGTGTAGAGGGTGAAACAGCTATGGAGCTTTCAAAACCAGTCCACGAATTAGAAGGTGACCCAAGGCAGCAAAGGGTCGTTATGCTTTTCTAACCCTCCTGTTTTTCGCCCTCCTGTGGCATGATAATGGAGGGGAGCGACATTGACACATGCGCAATAAAAGAACAAAACGTCTGTCTAAGAGCCCCCAGTTCGACAGCACCCTCTGAGCCAATCGCTGGCCTTTGTTGAGCGCATCAAAAATGCACCTTACGAGAGACAAAGTGCTACAAAGTGCAGACAGTCAGCCACTTCCACAGCTCTACTGCGGATGGTCAACTAGCACGCACTAGAGCAGCAGTGCAGAACTCCTGCAGGCGCTTAGGATGGTCGCCACGTGCTCTGTCAGTGCAGTAGCTCAATAAAGGTGGGCCTTTGGCAACGAGGGTGCTACGGAACTCGGTGATTTTAGAGGGATCGTTCGCCATCTTCTTCGCGGATGTGGCAATGTCTCATCCCTCTGTGATCAAGCCACAAGAGGGTGCAAAACAGGAGAGCTGAAAAAACATGAATACCCTTTGCTGCTTTGCATCACATTCAGATTTCCTCGAATGGTTCTAAACGGTACCTGGTGGTTCCACGCTTTACGCCGGAGCAAAAAGTCGAGTCGCACTGGACACCAGACGGGTGTGATCACGTTCCGTGTGGTTACTGACCGTCGATGACGTTAGAGAAGGGTTCAATTGTCCGGGGGTTGCCAAAAGTTGTCAGTAACGTGTTCCTGTTGTTCATAGCACAGCGACTCGTTTTCGTCCGTGGACAATGTGGGAATCAACGTCCTAAGGGAACGGCTTGTTTCACTGAAGCCTCATATACCATCCCCTAAGACCACTTCATGTCGATTCTGAGCGTCGGTGCGTGTGAAATGTTTCTCTCGGAACGATGGGAGTCGTGTTTCTCACCTTCATCGCAGAGGTGCCAAAAGCAGTTGTAAGTAGACTGTTTAGGTTTTTATGTTGGTAATGCCACGTAGTGCTCTGTATGAAAATCACTGACTGTGCTGCGTGAAGCCTGTGGCTGGTTTGCATTGTTGGAATATTTGCTATTGTAGTGTTGGGCAGTTGGATGTGAACAGCGTGTGACGTTACGCAGTTGGAGGTGAGCCGCCAGCAGTGGTGGATGTGGGGAGAGAGAAGGCGGAATTTTGAGAGCGGGCGATCTGGATCTGTGTCCATCAGAAAGAGTAAATTTGTTACACTGTATATCATAAACTGATATATATATATATATATATATATATATATATATATATATATATATATATATGATGACTTTTGAATATTATTAAGGTAAATACATTGTTTGTTCTCTATCAAAATCTTTCATTTGCTAACTATGCCTATTAGTAGTGAGTGCCTTCAGTAGTTAGAATCTTTTATTTAGCTGGCAGTAGTGGCGCTCGCAGTATTGCAGTAGTTCGAGTAACGAAGATTTTTGTGAGGTAAGTGATTTGTGAAAGATATAGGTTATTGTTAGTCAGGGCCATTCTTTTGTAGGGATTATTGGCTGGGCTGGCTCTGAGCACTATGGGACTCAACTGCTGAGGTCATTAGTCCCCTAGAACTTAGAACTAGTTAAACCTAACTAACCTAAGGACATCACAAACATCCATGCCCGAGGCAGGATTCGAACCTGCGACCGTAGCGGTCTTGCGGTTCCAGACTGCAGCGCCTTTAACCGCACGGCCACTTCGGCCGGCTAGGGATTATTGAAAGTCAGATTGCGTTACGCTGAAAATATTGTGTCTCAGTTTAATGATGACCCGAATAAGTAAAGAGAAAACTGTTTGAGACGTTGAGTTTTGCTCAGCTGTTTGAAAATCAAATAACGTAGCAGTTTACCAGCGCAGACATTCACAATTTTTTCAAGGGGAAGTTTGAATTTGTACTTCGATTGTAAACATTTTTCTGCTGATTCTGGGTGCAGTTGTTTTCCACTACTGGATCCCCACATCCTAACCATTTCACATTAAATAAGTTTTCCTGTTTAAATGAACCAAGTACGTCTGATAGACGTGATATTTACTGGCATTCTTTTAATATCTCCTTAGAAGGAGGAACTTGTATCGAATGAAACGAACCGTTTCATTATAACAGCACGAAACCGCATTCAATCGTTTCCTCTCATGTTGAGGAAATGGAGCCCAGCTAACGTAATATGCTCATTTCCGACAGGGAAAGCAATTTACTGACGGAATGTAATTACGGATATTCAGTTGCTGCGGCGGAGAGAAATGGACTTCCGTCCCGCACGAATCTAATTTTTCTGACATCTCCAGAGTAACTGATTTATCTTGTTTCGTACTTGATAAACGCCGGTTCTTTTAGAATTTGCTTTTTGAATCACTTGTTGAGTTCATATTGTGATTCATGTTTGCTTTTAACAACCGCATCCAGCTTGTCTACTCCTTTCGTGGGTAACTGTAGGTTGAAGGTACTTCATTTAAGAGGAATGTACAATGTGCAGATACCAACATGAAAATAAAAGATTTCACAGAATTCATTTGCCTACAACGTAAAGACATTTAGCCTTGCTGGAGAATGTTTGTATGACTTTTTAATGCGAAATGAAGCGGGTCGTTTCATTATTATGCTGTTGAAGCACTTTCTGGGAGCCGTGGATATCACAGAAAGTCTGTTAACTCCTGAGGATCACATCACAGTTATCTCTGACTACTAGCACCCTTACATATTTGCATCCACATTTATTTTCTGCTAATCGTTGACTTGTTCTGGGCATTGAATGTTCATTATGGAAGCCAAATTAAGATTTGTTTTTATTTTCACTCATGAACAGCGAAAACTACAGAAGATGCTCGTGGTACCAGCGACCTGCTTGACATCGTGTATCAGTCTATGGCCGTTGCTAGAGCTTGAGCTATGTTTACACACTGTGAGAACATTCTTCAAAATCAATAAACTCCAAGGAAAGTATTACAATTCTAACGGCTAAAACCGAAAACCAATAAATACATAAAACTTTAAAATATTTTAAAATTCGGAAGTTTGCCTGTTCTAACATCTGCCAAGGTTACTAACGGTAAATGTTTGAATGTTGACGAATGTAACAATAGCACAGCTTGGTGAAACATCAATGACGTTTACCTGAAAGTTACATATTTCTAGACAATACTAACTGTACACTAGAAATCGTGTTGATTTTGTACACGTGCAGACTGCGAAACAATTGAACACACTGCATGATCGATACGTCATCATCTGTGTTTACTCTGTTATTGTCGACCAAATTTTTGCACCAACTTAAAAAGCTAGCCGGCCGAAATGGCCGAGCGGTTCTAGGCGCTACAGTCTGGAACCGCGCGACCGCTACTGTCGCAGGTTCGAATCCTGCCTCGGGCATGGATGTGTGTGATGTCCTTAGGTTAGTTAGGTTTAAGTAGTTCTAAGTTTTAGTGGACTGATGACCTGAGCAGTTAAGTCCCATAGTGCACAGAGCAATTTTTTTAAAAAACTATCTTAAGATACTCGCGTAAACATCTGAAATTTTTTATCAGTCTTCTGATTGGTTTGATGAGGCCTGCTATGAATTTCTCTCCTGCGCCAACCTACGGCCTCAATTCTTTGTTCGATGTATTCCAATCTCTGTCTTCCAAGACAGCTTTTACACTCTACAGCCCCTTCAAGTAACATGGAGCTTATTCTCTGATGTTTTAACACATGTCCTATCATTCTGACCATTTATCTTGTCGACGTTTTCCACATGTTGCTAACTTTGCCGATTCTGCGGAGAATCTGCTCATTTCTTATCTTTTCAGTCCAACTAATTTTCAACGTTGTTCTGCAGCACTATATCTCAAACGCTTCGATTGTCTTCTGCTTTTGCGAGGAATGCTGCTTTTTCGCGTGCTATTCCGATTTGTGTCCACATTGCTTGGTATGTCACCTGTTAGTTTGCTTCCAAGCTTCTGCTATTCCTAATTGTTTTGGTTTTTATTCTGTTTTGCTGTCAGTCTAGAGTCTGTCCTCGCTAGCCGTCAATTCCACTCTCCAGGCTCTTTTATTCTTCTTCGCCTTCACTGAGGACAGCAATGTTCCAGAGAATCTTATCAGTGATACCCTTATACCCTGAATTTTGATCTCACCGTTAGTATTTATTTCATCTCCAGCATTGCTTGTCCACTGCACAGACTGAACAGTGTACATTTTCTAATCCAGTATTTTAGATTACCATATTACAACTACAGTTTACTCCAGTTTTACTCAGAATGTCGAACATCTTGCACCATTTACTTCGTCGAACGCTCTTTGTAGATCCACGAATCATATGAACGTATCTTGATTTTACTTAAATCTTGCTTCCGTTATCAACTGCAAGGTTGGAACTGGCCTCTCATATGCTTTTATTTTATTTAAGCTAGAATGATTGATATCTAAGGTTTTCTCAGTTTTCTTCTCCATTCTCCTGTGTATTATTGTAGGCTATAACTTTATTGCATGCGCTGTCAAGCTAATTGTATGATAATTCTCACTTACATACGCTTGTAACTTCTGGATTGTGTAAGCGATATTTTTGCGAAAGGTTAATGTGAATAGCCACACTCATAGAGCCTACAGACTAACTTGAATAGTCGTTTGGTGGTCACCTACCCTAGTGATTTTAGAAATTCCTCAGAACTATTTCCTATGCAGTCTGGCTTAATTGATTGCACGTCTTCCAAAGCTCAGGCAAACTCTGACTCTTATACTGAATCCTGTACCTCAACACAGACTCCCGGCTCATAATGTATCACGTCAGTAGACATCCTCTCCCGTCCGTAGAGACCTATTTTTTTCCACTTACATGCTCTCTCCTCTGCGTTTAACAGGGGAATTTCTCTTGCACTCTTTATAGTGGCGATGCAGATTGCTTTTAATTTCACGGAAGGTAGTTTTGACTTTTCTACATGCTTAATCCGTCCTTCCGACGATCATTCTTGTCCGTATTTTAGCATTTTTCATGCAGTCATTTCTGCTTGGCTTATTGATTTCGCTCCGAAGTGACTTATTGTGATGTATTCCTGTCCATTTCTAAACATTTTGTTCGCAGTTACCTTCTTTGTATCTACATTTGTTCGACCAACTTTTCTGATTCTCCTTTTAAAAGATGTCAACCCGTTTTCAACTGCACTGCCTATCATGGTATTCGTTATTGCAGAATCTGAAGCCTTAAGAGAATTCAGAACTAGCTCGTCACCCATTATAACTTCAGTAACCCACTACTTTCCACACTGATTCATCCGGACAATTCCCTTGAACTTCACTCTACTCTTTATCGTTACTGAATTGTGATCTGAGACTATATGTGTTCCTCAGCACATCTTGTAATTCAATATCTGATTTCGGAATCTCTGCCTCACTATGAACTAATCCATCTGGAATCTTACCGTGTCTCGAGGTCTTTTCCAAATATACCTCCTCCTCTTTTTCAACAGTATATTGGTTATTACTAACCGAAATGTCTTTTCCAAATATAACTTCTCTTCTTTTCTAACACTGTATTTTTTTTATTACTAGCTGAAATTTGTTACTGAAATTAGTTACTCTCTTACCTGCCTGATTCCATCTATCGTGCAGATTTTCTCCAGTAACCCTTTGTTACAGCCCTTTACCTAATAATCACCCATCGTTGTTAGATTTTCATATACTTTTACATACTGAATCAAACTTCCAGTATCCTCACATACTTTCTCTTCGTCACCCAACGTTAATTCGCTTTTCACCTTCTTTACATACTGTTCTACATGTTCGATATCCTCATATACTTTCTCTTTTTCCTGAGATGTCAACATGTTACTTTGATGACGATTCTAGTGAGAATAATCCTAACTCTGAATCGATATTCCTGTTGCATCACTTGATTATATAATCTCAGTGGATTTTGATAATGAAATACTGCAGTGTGGATTCACCTAAAATGATAATTAAATTCCCAGATTTTAAATTCTGTATTACTTGTTTTAAAATATTTTTATTTGTTGTACCTGTTCGAGGTTGGCCTGGAAAGTAATTAAAATACTTGTATAAAATCCTGTATGATAAGTGAAGGGGGATCGTCTTAAATCATAATAAGTGGTGGTCGTGTCTGAATTCAAGCTGCTTGCTGTTACACCACGTTAAACATCAGTGTCGTATCGTCTAATCTGGCCACTGTGCGCAAAGGTCAACTCAGATAAAGCAAAGCATAACTTGATAGTACACGGGGTTTGTTTCTACTTTTCTGAGTCGTCTAACCAAGGAAGCTGTATCCAGAATAAGAAGGTTCGCAGGAGAGCTTCTGTGAAGTTTGGAAGGTAGGAGACGAGGTACTGGCACATTTGAAGCTATGAGGACGGGTCGTAAGTCGTGCTTGGGTAGTTCAGTCGGTAGAGCACTTGCCCGCGACAGGCAAAGGTCCCGAGTTCGAGTCTCGGTCCGGCACACAGTTTTAATCTGCCAAGATGTTTCAAGAAAGCTGTAGCAGAAGTTAAGGATCTTGTAACAGAGCACAGGTATCCCATTAATGCCCGCCCGGTTAGCCGATTAATGTCGAGGTCCGGTGTGCCGACCAGTCTTTGGATGATTTTTAAGGTGGTTTTCCATCTGTCTCGGCGAATGCAGGCTGGTTCCCTTATTCCGCCTCAGTTACACTATGTCGGCGATTGCTGCTCAGACACTATCTCCACGTACGCGAGTACCATAATAACCCTACCACACAAACATTGGGGCTGAACTCGTCTGGTGTGAGACGTTCCCGGCGGCGGGGGGGAGGGGAGGGGGGGGGTCCAGACCGCATAATAGCCCTGGGTTCGGTGTGGGGCAGCAGTGGGGTGGGTGGACTGCTGTAGCCTGTTGTGGCGATGTGAACCACTGAGGGCTACGGCGGGCACGAAGCCTCTCCGTCGTTTCTAGGTTCCCAGTCCATATAATAGAATGTAATACAATCCCATTAATAGAATTTGATTTACCCTGAAGTTCCACAAAGTTGTCCGCCTGCTTAACTGGGAGGTAGAGAATTGTGAAGATGGTTCAATGAACCCTCTGCCAGGCACTTAAATGTGATTTGCAGAGTATCCATGTAGTAGTAGTAGAACGTGGTTGCCTCCCACGCAGCGGGCCCGCGTTCGATTCCCGGCCGGGTTTCTCCGCTCGTGGAGTGGGTGTTGTGTTGTCATCATCACTTCATCCTCATCACCGGCAAGGAAGTCGCCCAATGTGGCGTCGATTGAAATAAGAGTTGCACTTGGCGGCCGAACTTCCTCAGATGGGGCCTCCCGGCCAACGATGCCATATGCTCATTTCCATTTTTGCACAAGGTCAATAAAAAAGTTTTCTGCCGTTAACAGGATTTCATTTACTATTAAATGCAACGAAGGTAAATCACAACGTAGCTGAGACACAAGATCAACTGAACTTCGAATTAGGTTACCAAAAAGTGAGGGAAACACTATTTGAGGAATCCTGTGGAGGAAAGAATACAAGGAGGCTAAACCACCAAGATATCATTCTCTGTGCTACTCGCTGTTGCTAGATTAAAGTAACCAGATGTAAAGTGGAATAAGATCAGGAAGTCAGGTTGCACACTCACCACATATAAGAATCTAACTGTTCAACTGACGGATCGCGTTAACATGGACTGCGAAAACTTAACTCTTTTGCAAGCCAGCATAGAGCGCCAAACAGGTCTCCGAACACCACCTGTGTCTGCCGAATCTCCATACCAAAAGCCCAAAATATTCATTCCCCCTACCCAACTTCCAATCCTTAAACAATTCCAGGTGGCTCGACTAGCTCTGTACTACTGCCAATATGACAGACGAGAATTATCACACAATTTTCGAAAAAGTGGTGAAAATTTTCGAAAAATCGGAGAGAAAACAGCGAATTTCCCCCTATTTGAGAGCATGATGCACATTTTACCGTCACAAGGTTGGCACTGCACTGACGTTCACTTCTGTACACCGTGACCGGCGACACTTACTTGCACACAAGACGGACGGAGTGTCCCAGCCAGACTTACGTCAAGGTTACCCCACCTCCAAGGAGGAGTGCCTGACGTAATGAGATTTACGACGGCCTCTCTGCCGACGAAAGAACTCTTTGATCCACCTGGAACGCCAGCAGGGTACAAAGCTTTCTGTCCCAGCACACAGTCCCGGTGCGTAAAAACGTAATCGCAAAATAGTGTCCATAAAAAGACTTGATATCACATAGCAATATCTGACGGTAATGTCACATAATGATATAGACTAAAACGGATATTTGTAGTTTAAACCAAAGAATGTTTATTAAATAAATTTGGCACGTATGAGAATGGTAGCGCTACGTGGATTTGTGCAGTCAAAAACAGCTAAATACATTTACATCTACATCTAAATCTACGTGATTATTCTGCTATTCACAATAAAGTGCCTGGTAGAGGGCACTCAAGCTGTCCGCGCGGGAAAAAGGAGCACCTAAATTTTTCAGTGCGAGTCCTGATTTCTCTTATTGTATCGTGATGATCATTTCTCTCTATGTAGGTGGGTGCCAACAGAATGTTTTCGCAGTCAGAGGAGAATACTGGCGATCGAAATTTCATGAGATAGTGAATAATTACGTAGTGCGAAGTATGTAGCTATGTAGTACACGCAGAATGTTGAACGCATTAACACAGGTGGGCGAAGTTTATCTAACTGCCTGTTGATTCACAAAATCAGTAGCAATTATTCAATGTTCGGAAGTGCAGTTTTCCACTACCAAGCTTTACACTGAACGGTCAACAAGATCAAATATGTGACAAATCTATCACACATGAATGAAAGTGTTATCTGCACTAAATAACCCCAGTTCACAGTTGCCTGAAATCTGTAAATCAAATTAAAGTTCGGGTAGTCTGTAAAACCTCATTCAGATACTCCAAGCTCCACAAAAAGTTTCATTAATTCCGGGAAAGTAAATAACGGATTGTAACTTCAGGCCAATTTTAAACTATTTGTCTCACTCACATCCAAGTTAATTGCTATGTAGTGACTCAATTGAATTTTAAAGATAATTACACATATGTGCACTATATTAAACCACTGAGATAATTATTATGGCCACTTTCCAACGTCTGATTAAAATATCAACATTGTATTAAACATGTTATTAATAAAGTTTCTTGTATTCATGCCTATGCATAAGGCTTTACAAAATATTAGAAGTATTTATGAAATGTTAGATTCTGGTTGCTCATTATCTAGGATCATTAGTTAAAAATCCGGGAAATTTATGCCGGCCCCATACTATGTGTAGCTGTGGAGAATAATACTTACGGCACAATTTGCATATCACTTTAGTAAACTTGTCCATAACTGTTAAGTCAGATGCATGATTTTGTGAGAAGCAAGTTGTGCTGATTACCTATGTTGTCAACTTTCATGTAACTACCAAATGAACATTGTGTTATTTGTTCATTTTTCATTAATTTTATAACCTATTATAATTAATAATAATTATAACTTTGAAAATATTGGATATAAAATTGTCTTTAAATTTGCAATGAGCTAGTATCTTTGCTGTGATTTTTCTACTATATTCCTTTTCTTTTTTTTCTTCTTTTTTTCTTGTGGTACGTAACGTAATTTTTGGAGAAATGTAATATCCATTTTCTCATTTCATCCATCTTTAGCCTCCACTGTGCCATTTCACCTTTGCCGGTGAGCTGGCACATTCCTATCACCTGGAAAAACCCTTACGCTATGGTTTCCACTTGCCACAGAAGCGACCGGCAGCACGCGACAGATCCAAGTGACAGAACATCATCGTAGGTATGTCTACGAAAGTGTTCTAGATTGGTGAAATCCATCCCTCTTCTTCTCATCCGCTATAACTGGTTTCCTTTTAATTGTTTCATGTCATATCTTGTCACTGCAGCACGCTCGCCATTTACATCGACAGCTGAGTCTTTTTGTTATAAAATCCGATTTTAAGAAAAAATTTGAGTCTTCCGCATTTTACGGCTTTATACCTTCACTCAATAAATGGATAAATTTCTTTACGTTATTCACCATAGTTACTGTGCTTTACAAAACTATGTAAACGACTATATTAAGTTTTTAAGGTAGAAACGCATAGTGTGGATTTTGCGTATAGTTGAATTTAGGTCATTCATTTCTACGTATAAAATGCACCCAACAAATCGAATAGAACGATGTCTCTTAGTTCTCGAGGTTTTCGATTGTACATGTACCGGACAGATTGTACGGAGCGACTAATTCCGTCTCGGCGCATAAAGAATCGTCTGGTCGTAAAAGTTATCATATTTCATAAACGGGTCAAGTTATCGAAAAAAGAGTCTTTTGCAAACGACAGCACTCAAAAATAACTTATTTGTTTCTACGATTAACACTCAAAACGTTTTCATCAAATGTTTGAAGGCCGAAAACAAGACTCCCCATAAATTACACGATGAGTTCTTGTCCAAACTTTCATAACCAAACGAAGAGTGAGACATGGACAAATTACGTATCAAATGATCAACGTGAGGTCGAGGTTTTGAAATAAATATTAAGCTACCTGAAAGTAATCAGCATAGTTAAGAAAAACTTGCTGAATTAAGGAAAAATTGAAACATTTCACTAACATGTGCTGCCAACTACGTGGTTGATGATATAAGTGATAAAATTCTCCATCAAGATTACTCCCTTTGTAAATTTCATGCACAGCGCTCCTTTTTCGCCTTACTTCCGTAAGGAAGGGTATATATCTAGCAAAATTTTGACGAGCAGCCAGATGCAAAGACTGGGAAGAAGTTCTTAGGTATGTTTTTGAAAGATACATGTCATACCTTGCTAATAGATCGCCTAGTTGATCTTCTTGCACATATGTGGTTCCAAACTGAAGGAACCGTAGGCCACTATGAGCACATTGCCTGTAAATTCTTCATCTAACGTTCCTTGAAATAAAGATAGAAAGGGGATGTTTTTTCATCTCCAACACGAAAACCTGATCAGGTGTTGAAGGTATGTGACGAAACTAATAAGCTCTCCTAAGCGTTCTGGCTGTCCGAGACACTGGTCGAACAGCACTCTGATACGTCAAACAGGTTTGACGTAACTTTGTACAACCATGTCATGCCCGCATTGAAAATTGGAGGACGCTTCTTTGAACAATCGTTCTGAATAAAGGTACTTGGTACAACTCGGGCATATAAGTAAAAATGTTAGAAAATTCTGTCTACTGGAACTTTCATCACACAAAAAGAGTATTTTTGAAGGACATTGTGAATGAATTTTCTTATCTTCGATAATTTTTAATTTTTAAAATGTGCTCCGGTCATTTGACTGTAATAATTTTTATTTTATTATCACATGATCCTGATTTCAAGTACGTACATGTAATTATCATTAAATTTCAATGGAATCACTACATAGGGAACTAACTTGGATGTGACTGAGACAGATAGTTTAACATTTGCCTGGTGTTACGATCCGTTATTCGCATTCACAGAATTAATCTAACTTTTTGCAGAACTTGGGATATTTGAATGAGTTTTTGTAGGCTACCCGAACAGCAGACTGGTGTGAAATAGAAGTCCTTCTCACAAAAGCATATCTGGTCATATAAGCCAGATCTGCCGTTAGTCGAAGTGAAAATATCTCTAAAACAATGAGTATGTTGCGTACTTTCATTTCTGGACACTATAGCATAGCTTTTATATGACACCACAAACCAATAAACAGGTGTGAGCCAGACCATTGTGACACAATATTGTGACGCATACCTGGTTATTGGTTAGCAGATTCATATAACAGCTGTGCTATTGGGTCCAGAAATAAAAGTCTGCAACATATTAAGGCGTTTTTGACATGTTCTCACTTTTGCTAACGACAGATCTGGCCTGTATGACCAGATATGCTTTTCTGTGAAGAACTTGTATTTCACACCAGCCTGATGTCTTTTGACATACAAATAAGACTTTGTAATTGAAAATAACCTACTTTCGAAATTTGGATCGTATAATAATAGAGTAAAAATTATTACACTCAAATGGCGGCAGCATCATTACAAAAATTTCTTATCTTCGCTTACAGATGTCCATCAGTCACTTCCAGACCTGGGACACATCATCCTTGTAAATTTGTATAATCACTAGAGAAACACTCTGCCACACAAAACACGCACGTCTTAGTTCTTTTATCGGTATCATTAGCATCACGACAAACAAATGCCAAATATGCATTACAGATATGTCTAAAAATTAACTAAAACTCAACATGCATGGATGACCAAAACTGGGCAACTTCAGAAGAGGTTAATGCTGCTTGAAGTGGATTTCTCACAGTGCAGGGTACGGCACGAGGCCTGTAGCGGGAAAGGTGTTCCATGATTTACGCTTCTCAGTAGCGTGTGGCAATGACGACTGGAAATCCCCGTTTTGAGGTTTTCAGCTGGATCTTCTGACTCCACGTCGTAACAGACTGAGAGTACTAGATGTAGTCCATTCACCGTGGTGACAGGAGGAAGATTATCATATGGTTGAGGGCAATGAGGATCATTTATTACTTGTATTTTTCATATTTTCTTTATTGCTGTGTTTGCAAGATGGTTTTTGTTGTGTCTAGACAAGACAGCCTAGACACAAGGAGAGGAAGCCGAAAGGCACGCGCATAAACTCACGCAGGCTGGCGTGAGGTCTGAAACAGGATACGTAATGAATGCTATAAAGAAAAGTACGTAGCTTCTGGAATACTCAACTTTAATCCACATTTGTAGAACATCGCTCTTGATGATACATTAATAGAATCTCAATATCAATTGAATACGGCGCCTTGCTAGATCGTAGCAAATGTAGCTGAAGGCTATGCTAACTATCGTCTCGGCAAATGAGAGCGTATCTGTCAGTGAACTGTAGCTAGCTACGTCGGCTGTACAACTGGGCGAGTGCCAGGACGTCTCTCTAGACCTGCCGTGTGGCGGCGCTCGGTCTGCAATTACTGACAGTGGCGACACGCGGGTCCGGCGTATACTAATGGACCGCGGCCGATTTAAAGGCTACCACCTAGCAAGTGTGGTGTCTGGCGGTGACACCACAGTTTTCATGACGCTTTTCCTGGAACTCAGTCTCTGGATAGTTGGTACACAATTATGTAATGGACTGCTGGGCTTGGTAACCAGCATTGTTCTTTCCACACTGGCAGAAAACTCACGATAGATGACTGAGGTAGCAATAGCTGCATACGACATACCTTGGCTTCTTTTGAACACATTTCAACTCAACACCTCACTTTCACAGTGAAAGTAAAGTGTTCCGTCGAAATGTGTTTAAAAAACGCCTGCTGTATTCAGGCCACTAAGTACAACCCGAAGTATGTAATGGATTAATAAGGACACAAATTGGCAATAAGAATGCATTACAAATAAAAAAGAACTATGGGGAACAATAGGAAGTCTTCCACGCAGTTGCGTAGACGGGTGTGATGCAAACTTTCACACCTTCAAAGTGTGTAGCTTCAATTGTCTCAACCAGATTATCCACATAAAAAAGTCGTGGTGTGTTCTGGAAGTCGCCAGTCACACAGGCCAGAACACTTCCTTGTGGTAACCCATTTTTCAAACATTGTCATCGAAGAAATAAGAAAGGAGCCTCCAATTATAGAATAAACACATATTTCATTTTGGTGTTCCCTGGGCAAATGTATCAGCTAACGGCTGATCCAGCGTCGTCATCAAACACTATTGGCCATTAAAATTGCTACACCACGAAGATGACGTGCTACAGACGCGAAATTTAACCGACAGGAAGAAGATGCTGTGATATGCAGACGATTAGCTTTTCAGAGCATTCACACAAGGCTGGCGCCGGTGGCGACACCTACAACGTGCTGACATGTGGAAAGTTTCCAACCGATTCCTCATTCACCAACAGCAGTTGACCGGAGTTGCCTGGTGAAACGTTGTTGTGATGCCTCGTGTAAGGAGGAGAAATGCGTACCATCAGGTTTCCGACTTTTATAAAGGTCGAATTGTAGCCTATCCCGATTGCGGTTTATCGTATCGCGACATTGCTGCTCGCGTTCGTTGAGATCCAATGACTATTAGCAGAATATAGAATCGGTGCGTTCAGGAGGGTTTTACGGAACGCCGTGCTGCACCCCAATGGCCTCGTATCACTAGCAGTCGAGCTAACAGGCATCTTATCCGCATGGCTGTAACGGATCGTGTAGCCACGTCTCAACAGATAAGGTCGTTTGCAAGACAACAACCATCTGCACGAACAGTTCGACGACGTTTGCAGCAGCATGGACTGTTAGTTCGGAGACCATGGCTGCGGTTACCTTTGACGCTGAATCACAGACAGGAGCGTCTGCGATGGTGTACTCAACGACGAACCTGGAAGCACGAATGGCAAAACGCCATTTTTTCGGATGAATCCAGGTTCTGTTTACAGCATCATGATGGTCGCATCCGTGTTTGGCGACATCACGGTGAACGCACATTGGAAGCGTGTATTCGTCATCGCCATACTGGCGTATCACCCGGCGTGATGGTATAGGGTGCCATTGGTTACACATCTCGATCACCTCTTGTTCGCATTGACGGCACTTTGCACAGTGAACGTTACATTTCAGGTGTGTTACGACCATTGACTCTATCCTTCACACGATCTCTGCGAAACCCTACATTTCAGCAGGATAATGCACGACCGCATGTTGCAGATCCTGTAGGGGCGTTTCTGGATACAGAAAATGTTCGACTGCTGCCCTGACCAGCACATTCTCCAGATCTCTCACCAGTTGAAAACGTCTGGTCAGTGGTGGCCGAGCAACTGGCTCGTCACAATACGCCAGTCAGTACTCTTGATGAACTGTGGTGTCGTGTTGAAGCTGTATGGGCAGCTGTACCTGTACACGCCATCCAAGCTCTGTTTGACTCTAGGCCCAGACCTATCAAGGCCGTTATTACGACCAGAGGTGGTTGTTCTGGGTACTGAGTTCCCAGGATCTATGCACCCAAATTGTGTGAAAATGTAATCACATGTCAGTTCTAGTATAATATATTTGTCCAATGAATACCCGTTTATCATCTGCATTTCTTCTTGGTGTAGCAATTTTAATGGCCAGTAGTGTATTTACAAAGACCTTCCACGTCTTAATGATTCTCACAGATGCAGATGTTCATGCTGAGGCTGCTGAAGACATCCGCTTCCGTTCAAGGTAACGTGCTACGAGTCGTTGTCCCGATGACGAAGGACCCAAAATGGCTGTGGAGGGTACAGCGCTGGCGAGGCGCCGGAGTTGGCAGGTAAAACCGCAGCAAGTCACGCAACGTTTTTCAGCGCAGGTCCGCATTCCTCCCGCGTCCTCCGCCTTCCGGCAGATCCCGGACGTTCCCCAGGCGTCCCCTCCCACTGCCGCGGACCTACCTGTCCGCATTGTGTCCGCCTAACCTGCCGAGAAGACCCCACCACGCTTCGCCTCTTGCCCGCTCGTCCGTTGTATTTCTTTCGGCGGAGCGCTGGACATACTAATCCGGCACAGATGGTGCGTCACGTTTCTCTACACGTGAGATACCCGCTTTACAATAGACTTGCCAAGTTCCGCAGCTTTTACAAAAGGGGGTACAACAATATTAAAGAATTGACCACTCATCCCATTACCGGCAGCAGTTTTAAAAATGTGTCAAGATGATCATGTGTTTACAAACCTTTAAAATTATTTTGACTGTTCAGATGTCGTCGCTTTTCTGACTGGTTTAATACAACCTGCCGGGATTCCCTGTGCCAACCTCTGCACTCAGAGTAGCACTCGCACTCTATTATCTGTTTGTATTTCAATCTCCTCCTAATTTTTCGCCGTCCAAGGCTGTCTTAATATCATAAGAAGTTATTACTCCACGTTCTAAAATATGATCATCCTGTCCCTAATTCCAGTTAGTGTTTTTTTCCCTCGCAGAGCTAACTAGAGAGTCTCTTCATTTCCTTATCTTATCTATTTATCTAATTTTTAGCATCCATCTTTAACACCATATTTAAGCGCTACAACCTTCTTATTTCTGGTTTTCCCACATGGTTCACTCTCACACAACGCTTGTAAGACGTGTATATTTCTATTGTCTCTTGTCAAACCACAATTTATGAAAGATGTTTATATTTTATTAATAGAATTAAGTAGGTATAATTAATCTTTGTCATGTTGGAAATAATTGTGGTAGCAGGGAATGTCTGCACCAAAGTATTGTTGGCAAGAGAGACCGCACATTGATATAGTTTTAAAAAGGGCAGGAGAGACCGCGTATGGATACATTTTAAGAAAAGAGCGGGAGAGACGGCGCATTGATACATTTTGTAATGGTAGCAGGGATTGTCTGCACCAGAAAGCATTGTTGGCAGGAGAGACCGCACTTTAGCGTTCGTAGGAAGTCAGTAGTAAGCGAGATGTGAAGCGAGTCAGTAGCAGGTCTGAAGCGAGAGGTTGAGACGAGTGGTATGCCTGCCAGCCACCAGCTATGATTTACAAGAGATTATAAACGGATGTACAGAGACATCAGCTAACTATTATCATAACAGGAACTAATATTATTGAATTATTTTTTTGAGAAACTCAAGACTACTGAAGGTATGTTTGCGCGTTGCTAGTTGTAAGATTATTGTAAAAAGTAAGTCCCATTTGAACGTTTGTAAAATCATTTCATTACCAGCAGTAAATATTTGAAGAAACGTTTTCAGAATATAATTAATTTTTGCCAACAATGTTGCATTACTGATTATAATCCATCCCAAAAACCACCAACGTAAAACTTTGCAAAAAATTTATTGTTGTCAAGAAAAACTGTAAGTATGAATCACGTAACTTCAGTCAAATTAATTAAAGAATAACGTCAGCATTGCTATTAAAGAATAAGGTCAGCTTTGGTAATAAATACAGCCACTTATTATGACAGACCACCAGCAGTTGATAGAGTATAGTAAACCAGAGTAAGTATATTCATGTCGCAGTTCGATGTAGAATTCAGATGGCCATCCAGTAACCGTAAAAAATGTAGGGAACAGTTTTGGGTTATTACAGGTAACGACTGAGGGCCACGACGACGACACATTCTATGTTTCGTCGAAATAATCAGAAAATAACTTTTAATAAGTAGCATTTAAATTTGTATGCGAAGATTGAGAAAGAGAATTAATTTCAAAGGGAAGATTTCATTTGTTATTATTAAGCAAGAGGTAGAAATCCTAAGGGAAGGTTTCATAGGTTATTGTAGATGCGAAGGTTGCGTAAGACAAAAGAGATAAAGTGGAGACGGGAAGGTTTCACGCTGACTCCAGATTTAAATTCAAAGTGTTTTAAACTGCTACATAATAGTTAAGGCTTTCGTGGCCACTTGTTGACAAACTGCCTATTGGCTTCTGTCTCGGGTTCTTCGGCCGACGTTAGTTTGATGATCATCAAACCATGGTCGGCCGAAGCACCCAAGACAGAAGCCAACAGACGATTTGTTTTAGACCTCTTTTAACAAACTGCACTTTGCGGCACCAGGCCTGAAGACGATCTGCAGCATAGGCTGAAATCAGTAGTCGGCAATTAAAAGTTGTGATCCAAACCGTGTTTGTTTATTTATTATAACAAAAGAGATCACGGTTCCTCAGACTTTGTGTCAGTTACAAGATTCACAAATTACGGCTCAAGTTTAAAACTAGTACACTATGTTTAACAACGAATATTCACTTTGCTTCTGACAGCCTTCTTGTTCTTATGTTCTCCTTGCTGCGTACGTCACGCATTAGTTTGCTTAGAAGGTAGGAAAAATTCCTCACTTCTTATAACGAAATAGTCAGCACCTGTAGTTGCATATATTGAAAGAATCAGCAACCCGTTGCATAAAAGAAATTTAACTTCTTGATAGGTTTCAGGCACTTAGTATCCCTATTCAGAAGGTTATACCTACCTCATTATTTTCAGTAGAAGAAGGGCACTAAGTGCCCGAAACCGGTCAAGAAATTAGATTTATGCAACGGGTTTCTGATTCTTTCGATATACACAACTACAGTTACTGAAGATGGATAAAATACCAGTCTTCACTTTTTCCCTCCTGTATGATAGACTGAAGCGTCAAAAAAAACTGCTGCAGGCTTGTATATTGAAATACAGAGATATGTTAACAGACAGAATACGGCACTTCGGTCGGCAACTCCTACACAAGACAACAAGTGTCTGGCGCAGTTGTTAGATCGGTTACTGCTGCTACAATGGCAGGTTATCAAGATTTAAGTAAGTTTGAACGTGGTGTAATCGGCGCACGAGCGATGGAACACAGCGTCTCCGAGGTACGGATGAAGAGGGGATTTCCCGTGTGACCATTTCACGAGTGTACCGTGAATATCAGGAATCCGGCAAAACATTCAGTCTTCAACGTCGCTGCAGTCGGAAGAAGATCCTGCAAGAACGGAACCAACGACGATGGAAGATAATCGTTCAACGTGACAGAAGTGCAACCCTTCCGCAAACTGCTACAGATTTCAGTGCTTGGCCATCAATTAGTGTCAGAGTGCGAAACATTCAACGAAACGTCATCGATATGGGCTTTCGGAGCCGAAGGGCCACTCGTGTTCCCTTGATGACTGCACGACACAGAGCTTTACGCCTCGCCTGCGCCCGTAAACACCGGCGCTGAACTGTTGATGACTGGAAACATGTTGCCTGGTCGGAAGAGTATCGTTTCAAATAGTATCGAGCGGATGGAAGTGTACGGGTATGGAGACAACCTCATGAATCTATGGACCCTCCACGTCAGCAGTGGACTGTTCAAGTTGGTGGAGTTTCTGTAATGGTGTGGGGTGTGTGCAGCTGGAGCGATTGGAACCCCTGATACCTCTAGATACGACTTGGACAGGTGAGACGTAGACTACGTAAAAATCCTGTCTGATCACCTGCATCCACTCATGTTGAAATGGTACAGCAGTTTCCGCTCCATGAGTAGCAGGTTTCGCTGCTCGCTCGCACCGGGAAATACAAACAGAGGCGGCTCCGTCGCCAATTTTATTGCACGACGCGGCCGGCCGCGGGTGCAACTGAAGCCATGTGAACAGGTGGAAAGAAATGTGTCAGGCTTCATAATACATGTTTATATGTGTCGTGTATTATGCATTTGTTGTACGTGAAATGTGAATCTGCGCATGAACTTTCCTAATCCTCCTCACACCTTTCCATAAAGCGTGGCCAAATCTTAGTTGGGAAGTAGTTCTGTAGTATAGTAGTGCCAATCTTACTGCTGGGTAGGGTATGAAAGAGACAGCACAGGCAGGTAAAAGTCAAAGACGTTCCAGTGTCACAAGATTTGGGGTGGAGAGGTTGGTCACGGCCAAGTGGTTCGACCATCCCCTCCACCGGGGCCCAGGAAGACCTCTGGGTGCCCGTGATATTCTGGGAATGTTACAGAACACGGGTAAGTGAGCAGACGTGCCCTCGGTGCGTCTGTCTCCATGTTCAAGCGTGGAAGAGAGGTATTAGAATATTTGCACTAATTCTTTTATTTCCAGCTTCGGGTTGTGTAAGGAAAAAAATGTTCTCGTTTAATTTCGTAAATTTGACCCCCTGTGTTAATGTATCTGGTCCCCAGTTTGCCCGTAATCCTCCTCACATAGTGGATGTCCCATGTAAAATACTGGGAGACTTTGGTGGTATACATTTGGCCAACGCAATTCCGTCTTGCCCGTAGAAATGTGCGTGCAGATTAGTATATAACATACCCGAGCTATAAGCTGTAAAATTGTAATATCTGTAAACTGGAACAATTGCTGCGATCGCTGTAAAGTCGAGTGATAACGTTTAAAATAAATAGATAATCAGTTGTCATCAATCTTTGACATACCGGTACCCTAAAAATCACAAAGGAGGCATGTTAAGGGAATTCATTTAAAATAAAAGATATAGAATGCAGGGACGGACACATCACCGTATCAGCTCTCCAACCCCTTGCCTAGTTGCATACTGCCTGCTGTTTCCAAAGCACTTGAATATATTGTTCATGACCAAATCACTGAACACTTGCATGAATTCAGCCTATATGACAAATTTCAATCCGGTTTCCGTAAACATCACAGCACAAACACTGCTCTAATTAAAGTAACTGATGACCTGAAATATGGCATCGACAATCGAAAGGCAACAATATTGACGCTACTGGACTTCAGCAAAGCTTTTGACACTGTTAACTTTGACATATTGCTCAGAAAAATGCAACAGCTTAATTTCTCTGACAGTGCAATGAGATGGTTTGAAAGCTACTTAAAAGACAGACAGCAATGTGTTGTCTGCGTAAAAAAAATCTTCCTGGAAACATGTTTCCTCGGGAGTGCCACAAGGATCAGTCTTAGGACCACTTTTGTTTTCTTTATATGTCAACGATATTTCGTCGGTTCTGTCCTCCTGTAAATATCATTTCTATGCCGACGACCTCCAGCTCTACCTAAGCGTCAGACCTGAAGATGTAAACACTGCAATCGCTCAGATGAATGATGATCTGTCTTCAGTAGTGACGTGGGCGAAAAACCTGGGGCTTAAACTAAATGCAAAAAAGACGCAAGTAATCTTAATAGCCCATCAGAAATTAATAAGTTCAGATTTCCGCGAACGGCTACCTCCTATTCTGCTCGACGGTACTCCAATACCATATCACAAAACAGTGAAGAACTTGGGTGTAACTTTGGATGAGCATCTCAACTGGGCGGAGAATACAGTCGTAGTGTGCCGAAAGACGTCTGCTTGTCTCTATGCTCTCAAAAAGTTTCGGAACATATTTCCACAGGACTTGAAACGCCAGCTCGTGCAAGCACTCGTTCTAGCGAACCTCCACTATTGTGATGTGATTCAACAAGGCATGAGTAGTGAAAACAAAAGACGGCTAGAGCTAACCATGAATGCCTGAGTGCGTTACACCTGCAACATTCGCCGATATGATCATGTTAGTGCTTCATACTCCGAGCTAGGGTGGCTGCGGCCGGACAAATTGCGTGATTACCACACTCTATGTCTACTCCAACGACTCCTCGTCGCGCAAGCACCCCAGTACCTTGCTTCAGAGATTAAAAACCTGTCATGCCATCATAATCGAAACACGAGGTCACTCTTATTTGGTATCCTAACTGTGCCCACTCACAAAACAAAAACTTTTGCAAACTCCTTCTCAGTTGCCGCTGTCCGCCTCTGGAACAAACTGCCCCTTACCTTGCGCAAAATTCGATCTCCTGCTGCTTTTAAGAAGAAGTTGAAGCATTTCCTACTATCATCCTCACAAAGTTCTCCACAAAATTAATGTACAAGGACAATCCCCTCATCTGTCAAATAGCAAAGCTAGCGTCTCCTACCTTGCTCCTGAGATGCCTTCCTCTTCATCTATCTCTATTAGCCACGCAATCTTCTTTTCCTTTATATTTCCTTAATTATGTTTCATCATGTCTCTATTCTTCTCCTCCCTTCACCATGAGTCTCCCTCATACTCCCTGCTGCCAGCACTCCTATCTAAAATCTGTCTCTTCAATAATGTCTAATTATAACAGTACTTGTGACCTAAGAATATAAACTCTATATGTATGTATTTTTCCAGGTGTACCTTTCAAATTGTTTATTTCACTTTTTGTACTAGATGTAGTTTAACATGCCTACTAAAACATATGAGTGTAAAATAAGTAGAATGCCTGGTTAGATGTAAGAGAGGGCCTGATGGCCCTAATCCTGCCAGGTTAAATAAATCAATAAATAAAAATAAATAAAAATAAAAATAGTATCGTACAGAAAGGGCACGCTCTCTAGGTAGCGCTCTCAAGCTCCGCTCCCCAGTTATCCATTGCGCAATTGTCATTCAGGGCTTGGCGACATCAACTTTCATCTGGCGTCCCTAGGCAAGGAGGCTTGACGGTGGTCTTTCAATGTTCATTGTGCATTTCGACGGACTAGGGAAATTCCTGCAGGGCAATGCGACACCCCAACGTCCATAATTGCTACAGAGTGGCTCCAGAAACATTCTTTTGAGTTTAAACGCTTCCGCTGGTCACCAAACTACTCAGACATGAACATTATTGAGCATATCTGGGATGCCTTGCGACGTGCTGTTCAGAAGAGAGCTCCAGTGGCCGGCGCGAAAATAGGGCTTCAAGGTCATCTCGCCGTCTTAAAGCATTGCCAGTTTTTTTATAGTGATAATTTCAAATGTTTGTAAAAATTTTAAAAAAAGTATTGGGCAACTCTATTTTTAGTCTAGAATATGAGGGAGTACTTTCCAAAAGAAAATTCTCACTAGCTGCTAGGGAAAAAAATAAAAACTAACGTTACAAGAAATTTTGGAGTGAAATAATTTTTTGATTCAACCTGTGGTAGTAACAGAATCACTAATGTAATTGGGCTGAAAAAAAGTATATGAACATCCTCATAGTTTACAGATTCATATGCTGCGTTTTTTGTTTCGGAAACATAAAAATATTACAAGAGGCGTGAAACTGTGCCGACTGCGTACCTAAAAATGTAGTCGCTGATGGATTCCCGTGCTGTAGGACTGCGAAGAAACTTCTCGCGAGAAAGTTGTTAAGAAAACTACAAAATTATTTTTGGTAACATTTCAGACATCATTATTGTATCGTATCCCATACAGAGGCAAATTACTCCCGCGATACTCAGCGCGCAGCAGCGCGCGAGTCGTTGGAGGCCGTTGCCAAGAGTTTTTGTTCGGACGGCTTGCTTTAATATGACCGAGAAAGTTCCCGGCGTCCCGAAAATATTTTACTGGCTGCTAATACATTTACTTCGTCATTGCATCCATCACTCAAAACGCCAATATACGCTACGCAAAAGTAATTGTAGTTACTTTGAAGCCAATATTTTCACTGAAGTAGAGCAAAATATTTGTTCGAAAGGTTTTGTGAAACCCAAGTTTTATCTAAATTTACTGTAAGCCTATTATTCTCAGCACGCAATACGTGCTTGGTACACAAAAACATCGTTCTTACTACTGCAATATCCCTGTCTTGTGTTACAAATTTAGTTTATCATTACAAAAAAAAAGTGTGAAATCTTATGGGCATGGGTGTGTGTGTGTGTTTGTCCTTAGGATAATTTAGGTTAAGTAGTGTGTAAGCTTAGGGACTGATGACCTTAGCAGTTAAGTCCCATAAGATTTCACACACAACAAGAAGTGACTGGCCAGAATAATCAATTTTATCACGGATATACCCTGTATTTCTCTAGCCATCGTATACTATCCTCTGTCATACTAAAGTAATACAATTCTACGTTATACTTTTTGTAAAAGTCGTCAAATATCATAGATTTCTATGCTCTTCTCGGACAACCAGAATAGGTGCTGGGACTGTTGTGATTTTACTGCCCTTTATATATATATATATATATATATATATATATATATATATATATATATATATATATACGGTCAATACTGAAGCACCACAACGTTTTGTCATTTTATAAACTGCATTACCCTTACTACGAAACATCCAGTAAATTCTTCTACGAAAAAAAGGAGTTAAATTTCGAACACACACGTAACCCAAATGCAGTAATAGTGTATCCGAATGTAAAGACATTCGATACAGGTTTCTAGGAAAAACTGTTGTTTATTAATGCAGAATTGACAATCTTATTTTAATTGACAGTTACTGTCGAGTAAACTAATCGCCCCACTTACGATAAATTTATCAAACGTCTATGTAAGGGAAAAACAGTATGTCCTCTATAACTGAAATGAACAGACAAACATTTAAATCAAGTCAGCTTTTTACATAGACGGCACTTACCTAAACTGAAGGATCTTCTAGCTCCGTGTCTTCAGATTCACTGTCGCTTGTTTCAGCCAGATGTATCATCACAGATTCCACTATGGTGTCTCTTAAACCCTGGTTCACGAAATCAGTTTCTTGGAATGCTTCTGCGTATTTTACACACCTCTCCCAGTCCTGCTGAGTAACACTGTCAAGGGCTTCGTGTGTTAGCTTCTCGAATCAGCAAGATTGAAAGTAATATTTCTTTTCGCTTCTTCTCGCTTTACTTGGGCCCATATCAATTCAGTGGGATTATCCTGGCAGTGATACGGTGGTAGACGTACCACTTGGTGTCCCATTTCGTTTGCCAGTTGATCTAATTCGTAAATCTTTTTGGCACCTTAGATTTCTTCCTTTGGCATGAGTTCAGCCGTCGTTTCATCGACTGAAAGTGAAATATTCTTTCTCTTTAACCACTCCATAATATCTGCCTTGCGCCAATTTGAACGTGGCAGCTTTTCTAAGTGAGTGGTAGCTGGCGTTATCCATCACGATAATTGACCCTTCCTCCAGCGCAGCCAACAGTCGAACATACCAATTCTTAAAAGTTTCTCCATTCGTTTCTGAACTTATCGGATTGGCAAGAACTTTTCCCACCACTGAAAACAGTTTTGGCCTCTGGTATCAAGCCTATGGTTAAGGAACCAGCGTGGGCGATGATTGATGACAACCTCTACCAGTAGGCACTTTCAAACCGCCGTTTCCTTTGGAGTCGCGCCATATACACTGAAAGGTCTCTGTTGGATTCCTTTCATGTTAATTTCTTAAATCTGTTGTCATTTACGGCATAAATTCCTCTTCTAAATTTACTGTGGCGTTTCTGACTATCTGGGAGGAGACTGAGTAGTGGAACGTGTTACTTTTACACATAAACAAGAACGATCTGTAACACTACTACACTTTAAAACACAGTTTATATGTAATTCATGTCACACAGACTCATACGGAACCTACATCCGCTTTCTTTTATATACTGTATATGATAAGATACTGTCAACCCCCTTCCCTTCTGTGTGAGAGGATGAATGAGCAAATGTATTTCTAGTTGCATGCCTCAGGGTAGCAGACAAGCCTGTCTGCTAGAGAACAGTAGGACCACCGTCGGAACAGGTAGCTACGCTTTCTAAAAGCAAAGAGGTTTCTATCCTTAGTATGGTCCTGTCCGTCTCTTGTCATGTTGGTATAGGAAGTTGCCCCTCTGGCCACTTCCGTTTGTATTCGTGAGCCACCCTCAGAAAGGGACCAAGTCAGTCTGTCCGTGGCGAGCGTCTGAAGTGGTAAGATCTCCGGCTAAGCGCGTGTCTGCTAAGTCTGTAGGACAATGGATTTCTTAAGTTCAGTCTAACTGAAAATTTAATCACCTTTATTTCAGGTTTAGCTCTAAAATATCTAATGTTATCTTAAATTGCAATGCAGTGTATTTCGAGTGTGAAGTTCAGAACATTTTCCAGTAGTTGCTTTGTCACCACTTTGTGAGTAAAGTGGAACCACGTGTTGATCAGTAAATCTAACTAAGATCATCAATCTTAAATGCGAGTGTGCGTGAGATTATAACATCTCGTCTTGACAATATTTTTCAATATAGCAACTTTTCTTTATGTTCAACCCACGTGGGGTGTACTTTGAGAGACCACTACCACGTGCTTATATAATTGTTTGACCCATCAGGTTAATAGTAAGACGTTAGTAACCAGTTCGAGGTTTTTCTTTTGTAAATTGCTTTTCGATCTAATTTATTTTAATTATCAAAATTATTGTGGAGTTACACGCTTTGTGTAAACCAAGTTGACCACGTGAAGCATGTGGTGTAATCATCAAAGTAGCCCTCAGCTATTCTTTTTGGGAAGATTTCACAGAGAGTTAGTATGAATTTAGTATACCCGTGTGTGGTAATTACATGATGGACAGGATTGTGCTACGAACGTAACTTCTATGGGTGAAAGTTGAATCGGTTGGTTGTGGTTAATTTCCTCTTGCATATGTTTCAACGTTCTTCGTGTGTTATTTTATGAATGCAGTGTTGTATGCAGTCTCCCAATCTTGACTCCATATTTAATGCAAGATTACAAACTCACATTTTCACAATCCTAAATACGGCACCAGTTTAGTTTAATATGCTGAAATTTCAATGATCAATGTTAAAATAAATTTCCAAATATAAATTGATTTATTTCTTTTTATTTAAATTCTCTTATATATATATATATATATATATATATATATATATATATATATATATATATAAAAGAGAATATATATATATATATATATATAAGAGAATTTAAATAAAAAGAAATAAATCAATTTATATTTGGAAATTTATTTTAACATTGATCATTGTAATTTCAGCATATTAAACTAAACTGGTGCCTTATTTAGGATTGTGAAAATGTGAGTTTGTAATCTTGCATTAAATATGGAGTCAAGATTGGGAGACTACATACAACACTGCATTCATAAAATAACACACGAAGAACGTTGAAACATATGCAAGAGGAAATTAACCACAACCAACCGATTCAATTTTCACCCAAAGAAGTTACGTTCGTAGCACAATCCTGTCCGTCATATATATACATACATATCACCGGTTCCCGTATGACTATTAAAAGATGATAATTAATGTTAGTCTGGTTGGGAATTTGGTAAGCTAGACTGGATACCTGGTGAAACAGTTGCGCAGTAATGCAAGGTTAACTTCCCCAGACAGCTCACAGCTTTTAACCCGCTTTTATTGTCAAGCAGAACCGCTTTCATAGCAAATTAAAGTAACAACTTTACAACACTTATTGGTATGGTCCTGTGAAACCCAAGTTTCATCCAAGTACTCTACATGCTTGGTGTCTTCAGGCACGCAAGAAGCGCATTGTACGCAAAAACTTCGCTCTTGCTGCTTCAAATGTCACTGCGTTCCGTTAAGAATTTCCGTCCGCCAATACACTTCTTGAATCGGAAACCAGGTGAGCGGAGAAGACGAAGAACGGAGGTCTCTGAGCCCGAGTAATTAATTTTTTCCCGAAGGTCAGCCTGCATTTTGTTAGCCGTCGGATACTCTCCTCTTTCGTAATATCCAAGCACAGTTCTACGCACTAGCTCTTTGTTAAAATCGTCAAAGTCGGTTGATTGCCGTTCACGTTCGTATCCCTTTCTTGGAGAATCGAAACACTCGTTCATGTCTGGAGATTCTGCCAATGACACAGATTTGCTAATACTGCCTACAGTTGACTTGGAGACACCACACGCTTCAGCAGTCAGTTTATGAATTTGCGCAAAATTTAAGTTATTCCTCGCTTCTTCATTGCCGGCCAGATCAGTAAAAAACTTGAGTACATTCGACATGATAATTTTCGATTGTTTACGAATGTCTTTCTGCCCTTTACGCACACCGACCGCACGAGTACTACAAGTAGGCTTAGCTCCTATATTGTTGTTCACCACCGAACACACTTCAAAGCACCTTTCCAAAAACAGTAAGACACAGACATAAGATGTGAACACTCGATATAGCACGGTAACACTGAGCTTTCAGCTGCTCTGGCCCACCGCACCACTAACAGTACCTACATGACAACAAAGCCTAGAGGCGGGCGAATCACATCCCGCAACCCCTTCTTCTTCTTCCGTGTCCGGATGCACCAATTATATCTTCCCTTCCTAGTAATTAGCAACGTAGATTGCTTTGTCATTGACTTTCAAAATATCATCTTTAGTGCATGTCATAGACATGTCTGGGCAGATCAGTAGGTGGTACAAGTCCTGTCTTGCTCCGCATTCACACCTATCGCTATCACTGTAACCCCATTTAAATAGGTTTGATTTGCACCCAGTTACTCCAGTGCGCAGCCGGTTTAATGACCTCCAAGTTGTAAAAGGTAGTTGAAATCCTGCAGATCCCTCCTCAAGTAGTTCCATTGTGGAGTGTGGCACCATTTCTTCCCAGAGAGATAGCCGCCTTGCGACGGGCTTGGTGGCGAGCTCTTCAGTAGTTTCAATGAAACTCCTGCGGGATTTCAGCCGGACACGTTGTTTTCGGTGCATATACATCGGGTGTCGAGGATCATTCTTTTGTTTTGATCTTTCGATCTCGGCGGCTACTTGTCTGCGGATAGTGGGTGGTGCTATGCCTATGATGGGGTAAATGATGTCTGTGGGAGTTGGTTTGAGGCATCCTGTGGCAATACGTACAGTTTCGTTTACGGCGACGTCAACTTGCTGCCGGGGGTAGGCAGCGGCCGTGATCTTCAGGACTCCACTTTTGTGGCGGCCACTCTAGTACTCTTACGGATTTATGGAAAGCCCTGCAGGATTCACTGCTTCAGACATTAGTCGAGTCCATGTCACGTCGTGTTGTGGACCTTATGCGTACTCTCAGGGGCCTTACACGATCTTAAGCAGGTGTATCAGTTTCTTTGGATCTTCAGTGTATTTGCTATAGTCAGTCATTAAATCAGAAATTATTACCACTGGCAGTATTTTAAGCCGAAGCTAAGGTTTTTACTGCTTGGAGCATGATGTTCTCGGATCAAAATGAAAAGTGCAACAGAATAATGAAAGCAAAAGGTTCGTGGTTTCTTTGTATGTATGACAAAAATCTGTATACGTTCCAGAGCAGCATCAGCAGTAGGATACTATTTTTGGTACCGTGTTATATCTGACATGCATAAATTGTCTCGTTACTTGGTATTAGCATGAAGTCTTCAGGTCGTAATTAATTTCTTGTCCCGAATACTTGTAACACTTCGCATGAAGTAGGATACGACTCACAAAGTAATTCTCGCTGTGTTCGTTAAAATGAGGACCGGAATGAAACTCTAAATTACTCTCTTGTTTGGCTGGTATATTTTTAATTTTGTTCTTCGTAATGCCAGAGAAAATCTCTCGTGACATTTGTGATGTTAATTACTCTGTGACGGCAACTGCGAATCTGCTGTGCACAGAGGCAGCACAAACGCCATATTGAGCGCCGGTAGCCGTCAATAGCGCATTTATTAATCAAGCACGTTAGCTGTTGTTCATTTCCCGAGGGACGGAATGACTGTCTCATTTTCCCTTCATTTAGCACCCCTGTAGCGTTTTGTTACACTGATTAGTGATGCGGGTTGATTATCTGTTTTGTCTGAATCACGTATCTTTCGCCACTGCAATGCACGCAGCTAAATTCCGCAGATTACGCACGACTTTATGGAAACAGATAATTCTAGTTCTTTTAGTTAGATCTTGTTTCCAGCGAGGTTTTCGATCCTCTTTCCAATTTATTAACATATTTCTTTTGAACCCTAGTCTGTTTCGGTCTCTTATCCTCATTGCCCTTTCCGATTACAAACGTTTCATATGCTGAATTACTGAACAGCGTTAATGTACAGTTTTAGGTGTTGAAAAAACATTTGAGCTTAGATAAATATGAAAATATCATTCAGAAGAACCGACAGAATATTTACTGTTCCTTTTCTTCTCCTTAAGTAAACTAATGCAATGGCATGTTGCAAAAGGTAGGCTGCAAAAAGTATTTTCAAGGGCAATAAAATGACCCACAAAATTTTCTGACTACAACGAAATTGTAGTTTCCAGCATGAATAATTGATGATGGCCCTTTCCTAAATGGTTTCGTACTAAGTGATGACGGCATACAATATGTGATCAAAAGTTTCTGGACACCTGGCTGAAAATGAGTTACAAGTTCGTGGCGCCCTCCATCGGTAATCTGGAATTCAGTACGGTGTTG
Organism: Schistocerca serialis cubense; assembly: GCF_023864345.2. Lineage (NCBI taxonomy): Eukaryota > Metazoa > Arthropoda > Insecta > Orthoptera > Acrididae > Schistocerca > Schistocerca serialis. The sequence continues at coordinate 1,228,938,551 of NC_064638.1, read as the reverse complement.
GCCCACCTTTAACCTTGATGACAGCTTCCACTCTCGCAGGCATGCGTTCAGTCAGGTGCTGGAAGGTTTCTTGGGGAATGGCAGCCCATTCTTCAGTGAGCGCTGCACTGTGGAGAGGTATCAATGTCGGTGGATGAGGCCTAGCACGAAGTCAGTGTTCCAAAAGACCCCAAAGGTGTTCTACAGGATTCAGGTCAGAACTCTGTGCAGGCCAGTCCATTACAGGGGTGTTATTGTCGTGTAACCACTCCGCCACAGGTCGTGCATTATGAACAAGTACTCGATCGTGTTGGAAGATGAAATCGCCATCCCCCAATAGCTCTCCAACACTGCGAAGCGAGAAGTTGCTTAAAACATCAGTGTACTCCTGTGCTATGGTAATGCCACACAAAACAACAAGGCGTGCAAGACCCCTCCATGAAAAAACACGACCACACCATAAAACCACCGCCTCCGAATTTTACTGTTGGCACTACACATGCTGGCAGATGATGTTCACCAGGCATTCGCCATACCCATAGCCTGCCATCGGATCGCCACATTGTGCACTGTGATTCGTTACTCCACACAATTTTTTTTCCACTGTTCAATCGTCCAATGTTTACGGTCCTTACACCAACAGAGGCGTCGTTTGGCATTTACCGGCGTGATGTGTGGCCTATGAACAGCCGCTCGACCATGAAAACCAAGATTTCTCACCTCCCGCCTAACTGTCATAGTATTTGCAGTGTATCCTGATGCAGTTTGGAATTCCTGTGTGATTGTCTGGATAGATGTCTGCCTATTACACATTACGACCCTCTTCAACTGTCGACTGTCTCTGTCAGTCGACAGACGACGTTGGCCTGTAGGCTTTTGTGTCGTACGTGTCCCTTCACGTTTCCTCTTCGGTATCACATCGGAAATAGTGGAGTTAGGGATGTTTAGGAGTGTGGAAATCTAGCGTACAGACGTATGACACAAGCGACACCCAGTCACCTGACTACGTTCGAAGTCTGTGAGTTCCGCGAAGCGCCCAATTCCGCTCTCTCACGGTGTCTAATGACTACTGAGGTAGCTGATATGGAGTACCTGGCAGTAGGTGGCAGCACAATGTACCTAATACGAAAAATATATATTTCTGGGGGTGTCCGGATACTTTTGATCACATGGTGTAATTGTGTTTACTGTTCACACGGATGCAGAATCTGGGCTTAAAAACGAATATGAAGAATTCCCAGACAATATCAGTATATCAAATTGAGTGCTTCAGTGACGAATTCCGCCCGCTGTTCTTCTTTATTTATGTAACACCGTTTGCGCAGTTTTGCATCTGTCTCATGTGGCATTACTGGCCAGTAGGATGAATGGACGGGAGCGACTGATTGAGCTGCGTAAGCAAAAACAAATTTGTGCATTTATTAAATCACAAATTATGAGCATTTACATTGCAAATTGTTTTTACTTGATTCCACATAGCTTCACAACAAATAACTTTCACTGGAGCTTAAGTAAACAGAGACAAGACTTACGGGAAGAGCAAGTGTAAAAAAGAGAAGCTAACAATAAAAATGACTCGATCTCTTAAGAATTTATTGAGATTAACAGTCATCTAAACACCATGCTTACGAGACCATATTTTTAAATACAGCTGAATGACAGCAAAACCAAATAACGCAGAACTCCACAATTTTAAAAGTCAAACGCTGAGTTGCATCGCTATTTATAATTAGTTTCGATCCTGGACAATGTTGCTCACGACCTGGCAGCTATGACACATCCACTTGGTTCCATGCTGAGTGTTTACGTCATCAAAACAATCAATAAGCGTGCATGTAATTTTCATCAAAAGTAGCCAGTAACTCAACAGGTTACCTGAAAACGGTCAGTAATTAGACAAGCCACACTGAAACGTAATAAACCAAATCAGTACCGCAGGCCACGGGAAGCAGTTTCATGAAAGACTTTAAATCGATGAAAACAACTTATTCTGTTGGTTTCCCCCATTCACACTTCTAACGCGTGCGTCATTTTATTACCGTTACTGCATTCTTCAAGGCCAACTGTTGCGCTGTTGCTCCACTAAAGGTACCGCACAGCACACCAGATTTTATGTAGTACAGTGATTTGTAGTTACTTTATCCTGTCGTAGGAAAAAAATGTCTGTCTACAACATCTGACTTCACAGAATATTCCAGGTGTAGTAGGGAAACCAAAAGACTCTATGAAAAGAGAAGGATAACTTGTCGGACGCAAAGCCGAAGTGTCGATTAAATACCTAGTCCCTACTCACTTCAGAGAAAGCGTTCACATTAACAAGCAAAGCGGCTACCTACAGCGTGCGTAAGTGTTCCAGTCAACGCCAGCGCGATTGTCTGTAGGCTATTCTCACCTCATACAATCTTTTACATCGGCCTATATTGTAATCCCTTTGATAATAGGCAAAAGCAGAATAAGCGTTCAGGTATTCGTAAAAAAATCGTTAAATTACAAGTTTCAACCCACAAAAGAATTTCGTAAATGATATAAACAAGTAGTTCAGTCGTTTAACTTCCTGAGCTTGTCGACTGCCAAAGAAATCTCCGTAGCATATCATAACTGTAGGCTATATTGAACGTGTAATTATTGCTTTTGCAACGTTCTCTTACGTGCATCTTAATTCCCTACATGCAAGTATATTAGAGTTCCTTCTGATAAAATAAAACTTCTGAGATAGTCGAGATAACTCGTAATAAACTAGCTTTCGAAAAAAAAGTGTTATCTCTGCGTCAGTCGGAAATAATTCCGTCAAAGTATCAGCATTCAGTCTGCTTAAAACATTCAGTCGCTATCTTTGGATCGTTGCCTTCTAGTTTAAGTTCCTAATTGTCACAATATTAATATATCAGCGTTGATAGACGTTGTAATAATTCAAAGAGTTATCTCAAAACTCTCACTAATCCTCTTTTCAAATAAAAACACACCAGTATTTTTTAACCAGATTAAATACCATCAGTTACTTGTCAAACGCAATCACTATCTTTGTCTTCCAAAGATAATCTCTCTCTCTCTCTTTCTCTCTCTCTCTCTCTCTCTCTCTCTCTCTCTCTCTCTCTAGATATTCATACTTATCTGTCCCCGTGTGAACCATGGGCCTTGCCGTTGGTAGGGAGGCTTGCGTGCCTCAGTGATACAGACAGCCGTACCGTAGGACAACCAAAATGAGGGGGTATCTGTTGAGAGGCCAGACAAACGTGTGGTTCCTGAAGAGGGGCAGCAGCCTTTTAGGTGGTTACAGGAGCAACAGTCTGGATGATTGACTCATCTGGCCTTGTAACATCAACCAAAACGGCCTTGCTGTGCTGATACTGCGGACTGCTGAAAGCAAGGGGAAACTACAGCCGTAATTCTTCCCGAGGGCATGCAGCTTTCCTGTATGGTTAAATGATGATGGCGTCCTCTTGGGTAAAATATTCCGGAGGTGAAATAGTCCCCCATTCGGATCTCCGGGCGGGGACTACTCAAGAGGACATCGTTATCAGAGAAATAAAACTGGCGTTCCACGGATCGGAGCGTGGAATGTCAGGTCCCTTAATCGGGCAGGTAGGTTAGAAAATTTAAAAAGGGAACTGGATAGGTTAAAGTTAGATATAGTGGGAATTAGTGAAGTTCGGTGGCAGGAGGAACAAGACTTTTGGTCAGGTGAATACAAAATCAAATAGGGGTAATACAGGAGTAGGTTTAATAAAGAATAAAATAAATAGGAACATAGGTCGGCTACTACGAACAGCATAGTGAATGCTTTATTGTAGCCAAGATAGACATGAAGCGCACATCTGCCACAGTAGTATAAGTTTATATGCCAACTACTTCCGCAGATGACGAAGATATTGAAGAAATGTATGATGAGATAAAAGAAATCGTTTAGATTATGAAGGAAGACAATAATTTAAAAGTCATGGGTGACTGGAATTCGATAGTAGGAAAAGCAATAGAAGGAAAAGTAGTAGGTGAATATGAAATGGGGTAATGAATGAAAGTGGAAGCCGCCTGTTATAGTTTTGCACAGAGCATAACAATCATAGCTAACACTTGGTTCAAGAATCATGAAAGAAGGGTGTATACATGGAAGAGATCTGGAGACACTGGAAGATTTCAGATACATTATGTGATGATAGCACAGAGATTTAGGAACAAGGTTTTAAACTGTAAGACATTTCCAGCGGCAGATGTGGACTCTGGCCACAATTTATTGGCTATGAAATGTAAATTAAAACTGAAGAAACTGCAAAAAGGTGGGAATTTAAGGAGATGGAACCTGGATAGACTGAAAGAACCAGGGGTTATGGAGAGTTTCAGAGAAAGCATTAGGGAACGATTGACAAGAACGGGCGAAAGAAATACAGTAGAAGAAGAATGGGTAGCTTTGAGAGATGAAATAGTGAAGCAAACAGAGGATCGAGTAGGTAAAAAGACGAGGACTAGTAAAAATCCTTGGATAATAGAAGAAATATTGAATTTAATTGATGAAAGGAGAAAATATAAGAATGCAGTAAATGAAGCAGGCAAAAAGGAATACAAACGTCTCAAAAATGAGATCGACAGGAAGTGCAAAATGGCTTAGCAGGGATGGCTAGAGGACAAATGTAAGGATGTAGAGGCTTATCTCACTAGGGGTAAGATAGATACTGCCTACTGGAAAATTAAAGAGACCTTTGGAGAAGAGAGAACCACTTGCATGAATATCAAGAGCTCAGATGGAAACCCAGCTCTAAGCAAAGAAGGGAAAGCAGAAAGGTGCAAGGTGTATATACAGACTCTACGCAAGGACAATATTATGGAAATGGAAGAGGACGTAGATGAAGATGAAATAGGAGATATGATACTGCGTGAAGAGTTTGACAAAGGACTGAAAGTTCTAAGTCGAAACAAGGCCCTGGGAGTAGACAACATTCCATTAGAACTACTGATAGTTTTGGAAGAGCCATCCCTGACAAAACTCTACCACCTGGTGAGCAAGATGTATAAGACAGGTGAAAGACCCTCAGACTTCAAGAAGAATATAATAATTGCAATCCCAAAGAAAGCAGGTGTTTATAGATGTGAAAGTTACCGAACTGTCAGTTTAATAACTCACAGCTGCAAAATACTAACACGAATTCTTTACAGACGAATGGAAAAACTGGTAGAAGCCGACCTCGGGGAAGATCAATTTGAATTCTGTAGAAATATTGGAACACGTGAGGCAATACTGACCCTACGACTTACCTTAGAAGATAGACTAAGGAAAGGCAAACCTACGTTTCTAGGATTTGTAGACTTAGAGAAAGCTTTTGACAGTGTTCACTGGAATAATCTCTTTCAAATTCTGAAGGTGGCAGGGGTCAAAAGACTATTTCAAATTTATACAAAAACCAGATGGAAGTTATAAGAATCGAGGCCACGAAAGGGAAGCAGTGGTTGGGAAGGGAGTGAGACAGGGTTGTAGTCTATCCCCGACGTTATTCAATCAGTATATTGAGCAAGCAGTAAAGGAAACAAAAGAAAGGTTGGGAGTAGGAATTAAAAGTCATGGAGCAGAAATAAAAACTTTGAGGTTTGCCGATGACATTGTAATTCCGTCAGGAACAGCAAAAGACCTGGAAGAGTAGTTGAACGGAATGGACAGTGTCACGAATATCAGCAAAAGCAAAACGCCGATAACGGAATGTTGTTGAATTAAATCGGGTGATGCTGAGGGAATTAGATTAGAAAATGAGACACTTAGCTTAGTAGATGAGTTTTGTTATTTGTGGAGCAGAATAACTGATGATGGTCGAAGTAGAGATGATATAAAATGTAGATTGGCAATGGCAAGGAAAGCGTTTATGAAGAAGAGTATAGATTTAAGTGTCGGGAAGTCGTTTCTGAAAGTACTTGAATGGAGTGTATGGATGTGAAACATGGACGATAAATTGTTTAGACAGGAAGAGAATAGAAGCTTTCGAAATGTAATGCTCCAGATGACTGTTGAAGTTTAGATGGGTAGATCACATAACTAATGAGAAGTTACTTAATCGAATTGGGGAGAATAGAATCTTGTGGTATAACGTGACTAGAAGAAGGGGGCGGTTGGTAGGACAAGTTCTGAGACATCAAGGGATCACCAATTTAGTATTGGAGAGTAGCGTGGAGGGTAAAAATCGTCGAGGGAGACGGAGAGATGAAAACACTAACCAGATTCAGAAGGATGTAGGTTGCAATAGGTACCGGGAGATGAAGAAGCTTGTACAGATAGAGTAGCATGGATAGCTGCATCAAACCAGTCTCTGGACTGAAGGCGACAACAGCAACAACTGTCAAAATAAACCATTCTCATTTTTCACTCCAAACTGAATAATTCCAATCACTATAACATAATACTGCACAAATATAAGGCAGATTTAATTATCTTTCGGCCAGTGTAGCAGCCATTTTATTCAACAGTTTGAAACTATTACAGCTTTACGTTGATTCTAAAGTGCGAGTGCTGTGATCTAAGCTAAACACCCTTTCCCACTATTTGGTAAGAACAAAACCAAAACAAAACAAAAATCCTGAATGCCACAGCCATTTTGGACCATAACCTTACATTAACACTCATTCAAAATTACAAAGCGAAACCTCTTCAGATGTTGGTAATATGCGTCGCTTTATAATCCTCAGTGAAACATTTAAACAGCAACTCTACTTTTATTAACTTCCAAGTACAACGTTGCTACGCACTTTATATTGATGGTTCCTTGAGCTCTGTCAACTTTCAAACAACCAAATCTGGTTAACGCGCAATTTAAATTACTTTCGGGCAACAACTTGATCGCGAGCCAAGCAGAACCTGCGAATATTTCTGTTAGTGCCACATCCAAACCACAACCGCTATCGAGACACTATCTCGCTCGATGCATCAATACACCGCATTATTCAGTAACATTAACTTTCAACCACCATATTACCTCTGCCAGAGCGAAATGGCGAACTAACAGTCGTTCACACATCACAGAAAATCGAACGATTCCGCTTCCATAAATTACCACTCCAGTAGCAAACATTAACATTGGACTTGCTATTCTACACTCTTGCTCATAAATTAAGGATAATGATGGTACATGGTGGAACAACGCTCTGGTGGGCGGTTTGCGGTTTTAAATCACCTCGGGGTGAGAACATGCGGTGCATTTGACCTGCGGTCGTCGCACGGTGGCGCTGGCAGGAGTCCACACACGCAGAGGTGTGTTCGTACATGTCAGAGTACGGTGGAGCGAGTAAGTGTGCACACGTTTTCAGACGTGCTAATGGTGACTGTGTGCTGAAAATGGCTCAAAGAACATACTGATGACGTTATGAGGGGTAGAATACTAGGGCGACTGGAGGCTGGTCAAACACAGCAGGTCGTAGCACGGGCCCTCCGTGTGCCACAAAGTGAGATCTCAAGATTATAGCAACGATTCCAGCAGACAGGAAACGTGTCCAGGCGCTACAGTACGGGACGTCCACAGTGTACAACACCACAAGAAGACCGATATCTCACCATCAGTGCCCACAGACGACCACGGAGTACTGCAGGTAGCCTTGCTCGGGACCTTACCGCAGCCACTGGAACAGTTGTCTCCAGACACACAGTCTACAGGCGACATGGTTTATTCGCCCGGAGACCTGCAAGGTGCATTCCACTGACCCCTGGTCACAGGAGAGTCCGTTAAGCCTAGTGCCAAGGACACGGTACATGGTCATTGGGACAGTGGTCCCAGGTTATGTTTACGGACGAGTCCAGGTATAGTCTGAACAGTGATTCATGCCGGGTTTTCATCTGGCTTGAACCAGGAACCAGATACCAACCCCCTAATGTCGTTGAAAGGACCTGTATCGAGGTCGTGGTTTGATGGTGTGGGGTGGGATTACGATTGGTGCACGTACACCCCCGCATGTCTTTGACAGAGGAACTGTAACAGGCCAGGTGTATCGGGACGTCATTTTGCACCAGTATGTCCACCTTTTCAGGGGTGCAGTGGGTCCCACCTTCCTCTTGATGGATGATAACGCTGCCATCGTCGAGGAGTATCTTGAAACAGAAGATATCAGGCGAATGGAGTGGCCTGCCTGTCCTCCAGACCTAAACCCCATTGAGCACGTCTGGGATGCTCTCGGTCTACGTATCGCTGCACGTCTTCAAACCCCTACGACACTTCAGGAGCTCCAACAGGCACTGGTGCAAGAATGGGAGGCTATACCCCAGCAGCTGCTCGACCACCTGATCCAGAGTATGCCAACCCGTTGTGCGGCGGTTGTACGTGTGCATGGTGATCATATCCCATATTTATATGTGGTACATGCGCAGGAAACAGTGGCGTTTTGTAGCACATGTGTTTCGGGAAAGTTTTCTCAACTTATCACCATACCGTGGACTTACAGATGTGTGACCCTTCGTCACTACAAAAATTAATGTTACCTTCTCACCAACTCAAAATCTCACAAGTTGTCCTTGTCATAACTAAGATATGTCGCAGGAGCGGGACTCTATTTTTGGAACCTAACCAAATAAAAACAATGAAATTTGTTTGTAACTGATGACCGAAATTTATACTGAAAAAATTAGTCTAAAGTCCTCACGGGATATCATTTGAAGTCACTAAAATCCGCGGTAGTCGTCTGCATCTCGACCCACCACACAGTAAATCTGCACTATAGCTTGTCTGGCCCCACCAGACGTCAGCTCCATATGTCTGTTGGCCTCCCGCCTATGATTATCGATACACGAAATTCTCCTACGAAACGACGCTTAGAACCTTTCTCGTGGAGCTATTGCTAACAACTTCCTAGCCTCCAAGCAAAATTCTATAGGGAACCATCAAAATTGACAATCCGTCAACAATTAGATTCAGACGTCGTTGATCCCATGTAGTGGCCAGCTGATCCACAGTATCGTATCGTCTCTGGAGTGTTCGCTATCCAGTGGCTGATTTCTGCTATGACTTGCGTTCTCGTAACGGACAAGATACAAGACTGGTGGATCTAGAACATGTTCACTTACAGACAATTAGCATGTTACACATATGGTTGCAGTCACAGCACAGCGGTTTTTTCCGCATGCGAGTGACGGCGAATCTCTCAAACGTGCTTGACACAGCACAACCGTGAGAGGTCATTCCGTTCGCCTGCCTAGGTTACTTCCCTTCAAGTGGACTCTACCAACCTTCCACGTTTATCTCAGCCAGCGTCAGTAGTATCGTTGGTGTGTGTCGTTACGTGTTTTAGTTCCTTTGTTCGTTTGTTTCGTTTTTGTCACTGTTAAAATGCTAACCATTGAAGAACGTGTGTTTTTAGTCGAACAAGTGTTCAAATCTGGTGGTAAATACACAGTTTCTGTTCGTCAAACATTTAATTCAGTTTTCCCGGAGCCAACACTCTCACCTCGCGATATTGTGCGAGATTTGACAAACAAATTTCGAAGTGCGGGTTCAGTGACAGATGCACCGAGAAGTGGCCGTCCTAGCGTTTCGTCTGAGGATAAACTCCTCGATATTTCCAATAAAATGTCCACGAGTCGGAACAAGTCAGTACGAAAACTCGTCCAGGAAATCGATTTTAGTGTCGGAACTGCCCACACAGCTGTATGGAAAAAATTAGGACTTTTCCCATACAAAGTGACAGTCGTGCAAGAGCTGAAAAATATTGCTCATGGCAAGAGACTGCATTATTGGCAATGGTTAAAAAATTTCGTTCAACAAAATGGAAGGGATATTCTTAATGAAACGTTTTTCACTGATGAGGCGTGGTTTCATTCATCCGGGTACATGAATTCGTAAAATTCTCGTATGTGGAGTACTGCAAATCCATTGTGTACTCATGAGGAACCACTTCATTCTGTGAAAATAAAGGTTTGGATTGCAATTTCTAGATGTCGGATGGCGGGTACCATATTTTTCAAGAAACAATAAACGCACAACGATACTGCAATGATATTCTGTACCCACTCATAGGAGAACTTGTGTTAAGTGAAATACTGAACGGCTATTTTCAACAAGATAGTGCAACCGCGCATACAGCTCGCGTTTCGATGTCACTGCTTGCTGATGTTTTTGGTGATCGAATAATTTCACAGGGACTTTGACCTCCACGATCGCCTGACCTACCACCACCTGACTTTTTCTTCTGGGATGCAGCGAAAACAACTGTCTATAAAAAACCGTCCAAAATCCATCGATGAATTGAAAACTGCAGTATCCACTTTCACTGCTTCTGTTACAGAAGAAATGTTACAGCTTGTGTTTGGAAACATGACCAGACCAATTGAATTGTTTATTCAAAAACAGAGGGGGCATTTTCAACATTTAATGTGAAAATTTATAAGTAAAAATGAATATCCAGTAATTAATAACTTGTATTTCACTGAGTTTCATTTCGGTATATTCACTGTGGCATACAGCACGCGCGGCTAACAATCATACGGCACTGCGGAGAGGCTTTTTGAACACCCCGTATAAACTACTAAGACGTAAATTTTTGGATTAATTTTATCTGAGAAATGTAAAGCGTTTCTAGAATGTAGTAGAAAACTCCATTCAAAACAAAACATAGTTATTCCGGAATTTTAAATTATGAAGAAGTTCTAAGCAAAGAAGGGAAAGCAGAAACGTGGAAGGAGTATATAGAGGGTCTATACAAGGGCGATGTTCTTGAGGACAATATTACAGAAATGAATGAGAATGTAGATGAAGATGAAATAGGAAATATGATACTGCGTCAAGAGTTTGACAGAGTACTGAAAGAAAAAAGTCGAAACAAGGCCCCTGGAGTAGACAACATTCCATTAGAACTACTGACAGCCTTGGGACAGCCAGGCCTAACAAAACTCTACCATCTGGTGAGCGAGATATATGAGACCGGTGAAATACCCTCAGAACCCTCAGACTTCAAGAAGAATATAATAATTCCAATCCCAAAGAAAGCAGGTGTTGACAGATGTGAAAATTAACGAACTCTCAGTTTAATAACTCACAGCTGCAAAATACTAACACGAATTCTTTACAGACGAATGGAAAAACTGGTAGAAGCCGACCTCGGGGAAGATCAGTTTGGATTCCGTAGAAATGTTGGAACACGTGAGGCAATACTGACCCTACGACTTATCTTAGAAAATAGATTAAGGAAAGGCAAACCTACGTTTCTAGGATTTGTAGACTTAGAGAAAGCTTTTGACAATGTTGACTGGAATACTCTCTTTCAAATTCTTAAGGTGGCAGGGGTAAAATATAGACCGCGAAAGGCTATTTACAATTTGTACAGAAACCAGATGGGAGTTACAAGAGTCGAGGGACATGAAAGGGAAGCAGTGGTTGGGAAGGGAGTGAGACAGGGTTGTAGCCTCTCCCTGATGTTATTCAATCAGTATATTGAGCAAGCAGTAAAGGAAACAAAAGAAAAATTCGGAGTAGGAATTAAAATCTATGGAGAAGAAATAAAAACGTTGAGGTTCCGCGATGACATTGCAAGTCTGTCAAAGACAGCAAAGGACCTGGAAGAGCAGCTGAACGGAATGGACAGTGTCTTGAAAGGAGGATATAAGATTAACACCAACAAAAGCAAAACGAGGATAATGGAATGTAGTCGAATTAAGTCGGGTGATGCTGAGGGAATTAGATTAGGAAATGAGACACTTAAAGTAGTAAAGGCGTTTTGCTATTTGGGGAGCAGAATAACTGATGATGGTCGAAGTAGACAGGAGATAAAATGTAGACTGGCAATGGCAAGGAAAGCGTTTCTGAAGAAGAGAAATATGTTAACATCGAGTATAGATTTAAGTGTCAGGAAGTCGTTTCTGAAAGTATTTGTATGGAGTGCAGCCATTTATGGAAGTGAAACATGGACGATAAATAGTTCGGACAAGAATAGAAGCTTTCGAAATGTGGTGCTACAGGAAAATGCTGAAGATTAGACGGATAGATCACATAACTAATGAGGAGGTATTGAATAGAATTGCAGAGAAGAGAAATTTGTGGCACAACTTGACTAGAAGAAGGGATCGGTTGGTAGGACATGTTCTGTGGCATCAAGGGATCACCATTTTAATTCTGGAGGGCAGCGTGGATGGTAAAAATCGTAGAGGGAGACCAAGAGATGAATACACTAAGCAGATTCAGAAGGATGTAGGCTGCAGTAGGTACTGGGAGATGAAGAAGCTTGCACAGGATAGAGTAACATGGAGAGCTACATCAATCCAGTCTGAGGCCTGAAGACCATAACAACAACAACAACAACATATTCACTGCGACATAGAGCACGCGCGTCTAGCAATCATACGGCACTGCGGGGAGACTTTTTGAACGCCCCGTATAAACTACTAAGACCTAAATTTTTGGATTAATTTTATCTGAGGAATGTAAAGCGTTTCTAGAATGTAGTGGAAAACTTCATTCAAAACAATAAATATTTATTCCGGAGTTTTAAATTATAAAGAAGATGACTAGATTTAAATATTTTCAGAAGGTGAGCATACAGTACCCCAAACCCTCCTGGTGTTGCGAGGGTTGTTGGAGCCTATCTGTTATCATATTAGTGCAAATCTAGTAATTGTCAGACTACTCTAACTACGTATTTAGCTATTAGTTACTTCCTTTGTGTCTGTTACGTACGTAGGTTGCCAAATGGGCTCACCCGAAAGCCAATTACAAATAAAGACTTTCGCTCGGGAGGAGGACCAGCCGATGAATGGTGCAGAGAGCGCCCTACGTGTCGACATACAGGTACCTCCTGCCGGCGCAGACGCCAGCTCGAGCCTTCTCGGCGGCTCTGACGTCACACGGCAGCAAAAAAAGAGGAACACGTGCCGCGGAGGAAGCGCGCACGCCCCGCTGCCTGTAAACAAGAAAGTTACGGGCCGGCCAGGAAGTCGTTACGTCCAGTGAGCCGACGCACCTGTTGGCGGGCGGCCGTCGCAGCCGCACTTCCAAGTCTGGAGCATCCTGCCATCTGCGCCGCATACCACCGACAGCTGTCCACTGCCTCGCACGCATTCGAGGGTATGCTACCAGGATCGCCACGTCAATTTTCCGTATGAACACAGTGTGTTGCGTAGGTTCGAATCCTGCCTCGGGAATGGATGTGGGTGATGTCCTTAGGTTAGTTAGGTTTAAGTAGTTCTAAGTTCTAGGCGTCTGATGACCTCAAAAGTTAAGTCGCATAGTGCTCAGAGCCATTTGAACCATTTGAACAATGTGTTGCGAGTTCACGAGACTACATCTTTTACACGAATGAAGATAGAAATTTGGCGTAAATTGTAACTAAAAGTTTACCTTGGCGACAGCAGTGAATTCTCAGTTCATGTGGTCGCGCTGGCAGTGCTTTCCTGGGGCAGATATTTCAATCACTCGCTCGCTGATTCATTAGCCAATCAGCGTCGAATATAGATGGCGATAATACAGCAAACAATGGCGGTTCAAACTCTCCGTTTTACCTGGTGCAATTCAATTAGAGCTGTGAGGAGTGATTTTCACTACTGATCCTCTGGCAGTTGAAGACAATCGTCGATGGAGCCAGCAGTTTCAAGACGTTTAAAGATCGTCTGATATAACGAGATGTGATTTTTTCGGGGGTGAGGGGGGGGGGGGGGGGGGGGGGAAGAGAATATTGAAAGACTCCATCTGTGTGCCTGTCTATCTAGCAACTTTGGATGAAACTCAGAGCAACAGTAGTTTATGTAGTAACTCTAGACGTTCTCGTAGAAGCCTGAGACGTATTTGACTCTGGTCTCGATATAAAATAGGGTGATTTGTTGAAAATAAAAACTTTGTAGTTTCTTTTAGAGTGATACCAAGTATCTCTCTTCACTCACGTAAAAGAAAATAAGTCTTTATGAAACTGGATGAATCTTTTTTAAACCCTCTGGTGCATTGAAATTAATGAAATATTCCGGGCTATTACGGTGTGGTCGAAGGCTGGCTCTGAACACTATGCGACTTAACTTCTGAGGTCATCAGACGCCTAGAACTTAGAGCTACTTAAACCTAACTAACATAAGGACATCACACACATCCATTCCCGAGGCAGGATTCGAACCTGCGACCGTAGCGGTCGCTCGGCTCCAGACTGTAGCGCCTAGAACCGCACGGCCACTCCGGCTGTGATCGAAGGGATTTCACATTAAAACCGACGTTTCGTCCCCATCTGCAGAGGACATTTTCAAGGGGGATAGTAGCTTTGACGTTTCTGTATGCTAATTCTGGGCTGCAGGCCGGAGTGGCCGAGCGGTTCTTGGCGCTGCAGTCTGGAACCGCGCGACCGCTCCGGTCGCAGGTTCCAATCCTTCCTCGGATATGGCTGTGTGTGATGTCCTTAGGTTAGTTAGGTTTAAGTAGTTCTAAGTTCTAGGGGACTGATAACCTCAGAAGTGCTCAGAGCCATTTGAGCCAATTATTGGATCCTAACGGCCGTTTTCTTTCCATTTATTCACATTATTTCCAGCAGCCATGTAGTTTTAGCTTTCCTGCACTTCATTTTCTATTTCATTTCTTTGTGACTTACATTGCTGCTTTGTCGGTTTTCCTGAACAATTTTTATTTCTTCGCTCAAATAGTTGAAGTACAGCTCGGTCATTTCGCAGCTACCTTCCTTGTTACTACACTCACCTGTCCAGCTTCTGTGATTACTATTTGTAGATGTGTCTTATCCCTGTCAACTGAATTACTTGCTGTAGTATTCATTATCGCAGCATCAGCGCCGCATAGAAGTACAGAAGAGGCGCTTCGAGGCAAGCAGGCACCGAATGTAAGGGGGAGTTTGCGGCGCGCCGTGTAATCAAGATGGAGACGGCCATAACTGGCCGGGGGGAGCATCTGAGGATCTGCGAGGGGCACGGCAAAAGGCGGCGCCGCTGCAGGCTCAAAACTCTAGACACCATCTGCACAGGGACCGGCGCTTCCGACTTCTCTCTGCGGCCTACGGCACTGTCCTTTCCTTTCCTGTTTCGCAGTGAACACACAGTGCGTAGTGAGGCGATCACTCAGTTGTAGAAATAATTCAAAAGCCAAGATCGTTTAAATACCGTTTACTGGTTAACCGGTTTCAACACACTAAAGGTGCCATCATCGGATCTGTGAAGATATAACTTGACAGGTTTGAGGGAGTGCTTACATGAGTTACTCTATACAGGGTGTTACAAAAAGGTACGGCCAAACTTTCAGGAAACATTCCTTACAAATAAAGAAAAGATGTTATGTGGACATGTGTCCGGAAACGCTTAATTTCCATGCTAGAGCTCATTTTGGTTTCGTCAGTATGTACTGTACTTCTTCGATTCACCGCCAGTTGGCCCAATTGAAGGAAGGTAATGTTCACTTCGGTGCTTATGTTGACATGCGACTCATTGCTCTACAGTACTAGCATCAAGCACATCAGTACGTAGCACCAATAGGTTAGTGTACATCATGAACGTGTTTTTGCAGTCAGTGCAATGTTTACAAATGCGGAGTTGGCAGATGCCCATTTGATGTATGGATTAGCACGGGGCAATAGCCGTGGCGCAGTACGTTTGTATCGAGACAGATTTCCAGAACGAAGGTGTCCCGACAGGAAGACGTTCGAAACAATTAATCGGCGTCTTAGGGAGCACGGAACATTCCAGCCTATGACTCGCGACTTGGGAAGACCTAGAACGACGAGGACACCTGCAATGGACGAGGCGATTCTTCGTGCAGTTGACTATAAGCCTAATGTCAGCGTCAGAGAAGTTGCTGCTGTACAAGGTAACATTGACCACGTCACTGTATGGACAGTGCTACGGGAGAACCAGTTGTTTCCATACCATGTTCAGCGTGTGCAGGCACTATCAGCAGCTGATATGACTCCAACAATGTGTCAATCCTCATTTCAGTCCAAATGTTCTCTTTACGGATGAGGCTTCATTCCAACGTGATCAAACTGTAAATTTTCACAATCAACACGTGTGGGCTGACGAGAATCCGCACGCAATTGTGCAATCACGTCATCAACACAGATTTTCTGTGAACGTTTGGGCAGGCGTTGTTGGTGATGTCTTGATTGGGCCCCATGTTCTTCCACCTATTCTCAATGGAGCACGTTATCATGATTTCATACGGGATACTCTACCTGTGCTGCTAGAACATGTGCCTTTACAAGTACGACACAACATGTGGTTCATGCACGATGGAGCTCCTGCACATCTCAGTCGAAGTGTTCGTACGCTTCTCAACAACTGATTCGGTGACCGATGGATTGGTAGAGGCGGACCAATTCCATGGCCTCCACGCTCTCCTGACCTCAACCCTCTTGACCTTCATTTATGGGCGCATTTGAAAGCTCTTGTCTACGCAACCCCGGTACCAAATGTAGACACTCTTCGTGGTCGTATTGTGGACGGCTGTGATACAACACGCCATTCTCCAGGGCTGCATCAGCGCATCAGGGATTCCATGCGACGGAGGGTGGATGAATGTATCCTCGCTAACGGAGGACATTTTGAACATTTCCTGTAACAAAGTGTTTGAAGTCACGCTGGTACGTTCTGTTGCTGTGTGTTTCCACTCCATGATTAATGTGATTTGAAGAGAAGTAATAAAATGAGCTCTAACATGGAAAGTAAGCGTTTCCGGACACCCGGACACATGTCCACATAACATATTTTCTTTCTTTGTGTGTGAGGAATGTTTCCTGAAAGTTTGGCCGTACCTTTTTGTAACACCCAGTATACATTGCTACTAGTACAGTACCACATAACTGAATGTAGCTCAACATTTTGGATATAACGATACATGAGGCAGACCAGCTGATATAAAATCATTTTCGCAGAAAATAGAAAACAGCTGCTCACATGGTCATTTCTTTTCTATAAGATATGTGAAACCAAAGGCAGAAGATAAAACTGTATGGTACATGACCGCTGCTCGACTAACAACGGTTAGGTAGTTGATAAGCTAAGGAATGAGCAGGTTCTCCGCATAATCGGCGAGGAAAGGAATGTATGGAAAACGCACACAAGAAGAAGGGACGGCATGATACGATATGTGTTAAGACCCAGGGAATTACTTCTAGGGTACTAGAGGGAGCTGTAGAGGGTAAAAACTGTGGAAGAAGATACAGACTGGAATACACCCGACAAATAATTGAGGACATAGGCTGCAAGTGCTACTCTTAGATGAAAAGGTGGGTACAGGACAGGACAGTATCAAACCAATCAGAACACTGATGTATACAGGGTGTTACAAAAAGGTACGGCCAAACTTTCAGGAAACATTCCTCACACACAAAGAAAGAAAATATGTTATGTGGACATGTGTCCGGGTGTCCGGAAACGCTTACTTTCCATGTTAGAGCTCATTTTATTACTTCTCTTCAAATCACATTAATCATGGAATGGAAATACACAGCAACAGAACGTACCAGCGTGACTTCAAACACTTTGTTACAGGAAATGTTCAAAATGTCCTCCGTTAGCGAGGATACATGCATCCACCCTCCATCGCATGGAATCCCTGGAGAATGGCGTATTGTATCACAGCCGTCCACAATACGAGCACGAAGAGTATTGATTGGCGACTCCATGTTGTCTTATGCACTACGACCAGATAACAGGTATACTTGAAAAAAGAGACAGCATTGGTCGTATATTTTTTACTATTGCAAAATCGATTTTCTGTCACTGAGTGACCCTCTTCAGTGCTAGAAGTTAAAAAAATTTTTCACATTACGATCACAGAGTACAACATAGAAAATCACAATTACATCTGCATATGAACATAACACTTGTTAGAAACAAACCTATATTGTATAACTTAAATTGGGATGCACTGTTGTCACTAAGCTTACGGCAATCACATAAACTGAGGTCGCTGTTTACCTGCACTTGTTCAGCAGACCTCGGTGTGACGGGGCTTGACACGCCCTCTATGTGACATGTGTCACGTGGAGACATAGTATTATGAATTATTAACACTAACTAACTCTTGTACTTTTATGAATGGTGTAGTAATTCAAATTTAAAATGTACGTACAACACATAGCAGACGCAGGAGAATATCTAAAAAACATTGGCGTATTGTTTTTTAACTATAAAACATAAAATAGATCGATGATAAGTTGTTAGAGTGCAGAACATATAAAAAGCAAAAGATAATGCCAAAGAATAATAAATGAACAACATAAAAAGAGGCGCAACACAGGTCTTTCTTAGAAAACATAACACCCACCATCTGGCGTGGGAAGTCAAAAGTACAACGTTCGTAAATCATGTAACAAACGTTAATACCAAGGAGTCAAATATATAAAAAGTAACGTTAATACCAAGGAGTCAAATATATAAAAAAATCACAGTACGAAACTGCCGTTACTTAATAATTAAAATACCGTGCAAATATAAGGTGTGAACAAGTAGTATACATCAATCATCGAGAAACCATCATGAGGAAGAACAAGTAATAGTGTCACTTATACCAAAATGTACATCGTACTTTAGAGAAATTAAACATAGACTATGCACGATATCCAGCACCTATTCAAATAGCAAAGGAATTGTTAACATACATTAAAAATAATTACGTAAAATGATAACCGGTTTGTATTATTTTGTGTCAACGCCTACGAGATGTCGGCTGTCGTAAAATTATGTTCAGTAGGCGTCCATAAGTTCTGTAAATTACAGAACAAAAAAGAAAGAAGCATCTTTTAAAAAACCGAAATTAGTAATGTTATTAAAACAAACTGAAAACATGTGTGTCAATGTGTTGAGATAGTTGAAATAGCGGCCATTATACGTGTTCTCGTAGCGACTATGACTGAGGCGTTGTATATAAGGGATAATAAGCAGCTGACTATGAATTGCAAATTGTGATAAATGACCACAAGTTGACTTTATTTCATAGTAAATCGGAGAAGCATTCCAAAAAATGTGTGCTTCTCGATATCGTTTGCTCGTTAAGTACCACGATATCAGGAGCTTTATTATGACAAAAGATCTCCATCTCTTCTATGAGGTCGAGAAGGCGACCTTTTTTACCCTTGTGCAACAACTTCAATTGCGATGTCAAGTCTGGAGTTGTATGACCAGTTGCTACCAGGTGGGCTGCGATATTCGATTTTTCAGCAATATCTTTTCTCTCAAGTGCAACATGCTCACGGAACCTTGTTTCTAATTTTCGTCCTGTTTGCCCTATGTAACCTGCATTACACGTGGCACACATAAGTTTGTAAACACCTGATTCATGTAAGACTTTGCGTTCATGAATGTTATTCCTTAAAAGCACGCCCAGTCTGTTCGCCGTCGAGAAACCTAAATTAATATTTCTCTTCTTGAATACACTGGCAATTTTATTGCTAATGGGACCATAGAAAGGCAATGTGATAAATTTTTGATTTTTAGTTTCGCTTGTCTCATTCCGCCTTAAATTGTCTTTACTATATTTTTTGGATGTCATCTCATAAATGTTCATGACATATTTCAAGGGGTAATTGTTATTTCTTGCAATTTGTTTAACTATGTTTAACTCTTTCTCATGGTTTTCATTAGATAATGGTAATCGGAACATACGATGAAATGCAAATTGGAAAAACGCTTTTTTGTGTTGGTCTGGGTGTTGTGAACGATAATCTAAGATGATATCTGTGAATGTTGATTTTCTGTAAATGTCAAATGTATGCTTTCCATTTTCCCTTCCAATGGTTAGGTCTAAAAAATTAATGACTCCATTCTGTTCTTTTTCAACTGTGAAAGCAATTTTGTTGTGTAAGCTATTAAATGTACTGACAACTTCGTCAATATCAGATTGACTACCATTAATAAGCAATAGCGTGTCGTCTACATATCTATAGTAGTATACGATCTTTTTAGCTACTGTTGGAAAATCTTTTAATAATTTCAATTCAAGATAGTTAATAAAGATGTCTGCCATAATCCCTGATACAGAGTTTCCCATGCTGAGTCCGTCTTTTTGGACATAAATTTTATCGTTAAATGTGAAGTAGTTATATTTTAAGCAGAATGATAATAATTCTATGAACTCGTTTATTTCCACGCTGGACATATTACTGTGGTTTCTGAAATTAGCGTCAATAATTTGTATTGTTTCATCAATCGGGATGTTCGTATATAAATTGACAATGTCCAGCGAAAGAAACGTCATAGTGTCTGTAATAGGTATATCTTCTATTTCCTCTACTAATTGGGTACTATTTTTAATCGAGAACTGTTGCACAAATTTATAATGTTTATTCAAAATAGTTAGACATTTTTTCGCAATATTCACCAACTCTCCCATCAACTATCGGTCTAACGGGATTAGATTGCTTATGAACCTTGAATTGTGATGGTAACTTAGGAATTTTTGGATTCATTATCTTGAGATACTGTATCTCACGAGGGGTTATTATATTTGAAAGTGATTTAAGTTTTTCATTTAACTTTCTTTGGATCTCATTCGTTGGGTCTTTCGCAATTGATGTAATACCGTTTTCTTGAAAAAATTGTAAAGTTTTTTCTACATACATTTCTTTTGTAACAATAATAACAGAATTACCTTTGTCTGCCTTTGTGACAATTGCATTACTTTCTTGTAATTTATTATTCAAACTTTTCACTGTCAAATGGTCCCTCCTGTTTTGGTTATTTTCTTTTTCTACCTCGTTCTTTAATAGCTTTTCTACCGCTACAGCCATTTTATTCTGTTCTACCTTATTTATTTTACAACTATCCATCCCAAATTTTACCTGCACTAGTGTATTCTTAATTGACCTCCTATCTAATTGTTTATGTATGTTGTACTTTAAACCTTTATTCAAAAGTTCCTTTTCTTCTTGATTAAATACTATATCCGTTAAATTTTTAATTCTAGGATAGAAGTTATATTTATGTTCGTCATTTAACATTTGTCCTTTCCCTTGTCCCATTAGCTTAGCTATTTTTTTGACATGTTTAGCTCTTACTTTACTAACTACATTATACACAATCTCATTTACTCTTGAGAGTAGCAAATCTAAAATTAAAGGAGAGACAAGTTCACCCAAATTGGCGTGTGCTTCGAACAGTTGTGAATTAATAACACTTTTTTTAAAAAACAGTTTCCTAATTTCACTTCTCATCAAAACCAGTTCGCATTTTTTCATTGTCACTGCGCACATTTGTCGTCGTATATTAAAATAACTCTGTACATACCGTGGGGTAACATTTTTCTTAAAACACTCTTTGTTGAACTGGATATGTTGACTTGTGATCGCCAGCTTGATTTTTAACTTCTTGTATTTAAAATACGCTGCACAAACCCAGCTAGGCAAAATTTTATTGATTGGTGACTCCATGTTGTCTTGTACTGTGTTTTTTTATATATTTGACTCCTTGGTATTAACGTTACTTTTTATATATTTGACTCCTTGCTATTAACGTTTGTTACATAATTTACGAACGTTGTACTTTTGAGCTCCCACGCCAGATGGTGGGTGTTATGTTTTCTAAGAAAGACCTGTGTTGCGCCTCTTTTTATGTTGTTCATTTATTATTCTTTGGCATTATCTTTTGCTTTTTATATGTTCTGCACTCTAACAACTTATCATTGATCTATTTTATGTTTTATAGTTAAAAAACAATACGCCAATGTTTTTTAGATATTCTCCTGCGTCTGCTATGTGTTGTACGTACATTTTAAATTTGAATTACTACACCATTCATAAAAGTACAAGAGTTAGTTAGTGTTAATAATTCATAATACTATGTCTTCACGTGACACATGTCACATAGAGGGCGTGTCAAGCCCCGTCACACCGAGGTCTGCTGAACAAGTGCAGGTAAACAGCAACCTCAGTCTATGTGATTGCCGTAAGCTTAGTGACAACAGTGCATCCCAATTTAAGTTATACAATATAGGTTTGTTTCTAACAAGTGTTATGTTCATATGCAGATGTAATTGTGATTTTCTATGTTGTACTATCTGATCGTAATGTGAAAAAAATTTTTAACTTCTAGCACTGAAGATGGTCACTCAGTGACAGAAAATCGATTTTGCAATAGTAAAAAATATACGACCAATGCTGTCTCTTTTTTCAAGTATAGCACGAAGAGTGTCTACATTTGGTACCGGGGTTGCGTAGACAAGAGCTTTCAAATGCCCCCATAAATGAAAGTCAAGAGGGTTGAGGTCAGGAGAGCGTGGAGGCCATGGAATTGGTCCGCCTCTACCAATCCATCGGTCAACGAATCTGTTGTTGAGAAGCGTACGAACACTTCGACTGAAATGTGTAAGAGCTCCATCGTGCATGAACCACATGTTGTGTCGTACTTGTAAAGGCACATGTTCTAGCAGCACAGGTAGAGTATCCCGTATGAAATCATGATAACGTGCTCCATTGAGCGTAGGTGGACGAAACTAAAATGAGCTCTAACATGGAAATTAAGCGTTTCCGGACACATGTCCACATAACATCTTTTCTTTATTTGTGTGTGACGAGTTTCCTGAAAGTTTGGCCGTACCTTTTTGGAACACCCTCTATATGAGACAAGTGCTGGAGAAACTCTGTAGTGTGCTCCCAGTCAATCAGTTGAAAGAATGGAGATTTCGACCAATGTTTACCAGCAGATAATATTTTGACGTGACAGTCTGAGTCGTATCCCTCATCTTGTGCCCATTTTACTTATTTTAAAGTATTCACACTAGAAAAGTAATAAGTAAAAAGTGGAAAATGATTGTATGTTGTAATGCATCCCACAAAGAAAATAAAATGTATGAAGTAAAAGTTTCGAATTTTAATTGTTCGAGAGCAGGGATACAGCATACAGACGACAGCAGGATTATTACAAGAACAACATCGAGCTGTAGTCGTTTTAGAGTAATGATTAAAATGGACTTCCTGTTCTCTCAACCAAAGCTGGTGAATAGAGGCTCAGAAGTCGTGATTGTAGAGCGGAAGAGCTTTATGATTTAGGACTGCCATTTTATTAAATATTAAAAAGGTTAAACTAGTGATAGACGAAATGTACATTTAACAGCTCGATGATGGCGAGCGATTATCACATCACCAAGTCGTCGACCTTCAACGATCAAGTGCAGGAAAAACTGACAAAATCACCAAAGCTATTGCTTCTTTTTCTCTGAGAAAATAACATCAAAGTTGTGACATTACAAAAAGCAGAGTGCCCTTACATTCACCCCATTAAAGCTTTAATTACTAAGATGCCTATGAAAGAGGTGTACAAGATCCATTACACTTCCTAATAGGAACTGTCTGTGTTAGGGATATCATGAGATTCAAAATCTGCAGACCGCATACGAATAAACCTTATGCCACAAGATAGCATCTGACATTACAATGAAATCAATACTATTGTAAGTAGGCTGTTTAGGTTCTTATATTGGTAACGCCACGTAGCGCTCTGTATGAAAATCACTGGCTGTGCTGTGTGCAGTTTGTGGCTAGTTTGCATTGTTGTCTGCCATTGTACTGTTGGGCAGCTGGATGTTAACAGCGCGTAGCGTTACTCAGTTGGAGGTGAGCCGCCAGCAGTGGTGGATGTGGCGGAGTTTTGAAATTTGTAAGACTGGATGTCATGAACTGCTATATACATTATGACTTTTGAACACTATTGAGGTAAATACATTGTTTGTTCTCTATCAAAATCTTTCATTTGCTAACTATGCCTATTAGTAGTGCCTTCAGTAGTTTGAATCTTTTATTTAGCTGGCAGTAGTGGCGCTCGCTGTATTGCAGTAGTTCGAGTAACGGAGATTTTTGGTGAGGTAAGTGATTTGTGAAAAGTATAGGTTAATGTTAGTCAGGGCCATTCTTTTGTAGGGATTTTTGAAAGTCAGATTGCGTTGCGCTAAAAATATTGTGCGTCACTTTAAGCACAGTCACGTGTATAATTTTTCTAAGGGGACGTTTCACTATGAGCTGCTGATGGGTGTTGATGTTCATCAGCGGGGACAGTTGAAAATGTGTACCCCGACCGGGACTCGAACCCGGGATCTCCTGATTACATGGCAGACGCTCTGTCCATCTGAGCCACCGAGGGCACGGAGGATAGTGCGACTGCAGGGATTCATCGCTGCCACGTTCCCCGTGAGACCCACATTCTCAACTTATAGTCCACACACTACGTTCGTAGTGCCCTTGCCACTATACTCATTACTCGCGGCAGACAATCCACCGAGTCCCGTAAGAGTTCAGGCAAATCGCGTGCATCCGCACTGAACAAGGTCATCAGCCGGTTAGCCTTAAACGATATGAAGATGGCATCTGAAAGTTGGAGTCAATTAAAGATGGCGACAAAAATTCTGATCTGCACATCTACATCATACTCTGCAAGCCACCTAATGTGTGTCGGAGGGTACTTTCGGTACCACTGTCTGATCCCTCTGTAACGCCGGAAATGCATATCCTCCTATTTCCATCTATTGCACTGCAAATTTTTTTCCTTATTTTGTTACCTGAAGATATAACATTTCTGTGCCTTTGTATATTGTAATTGCTTTACTATTTGTATATATTTATGCATTTATGTCGATGTATAATTGGTTTGTTTTGTAAATATTATTTGTATTTTTACGCTGGGTCTTGCCTAGGGAAAACTATGCTATCGAACCATTACATCGATAGGTCGTGTGGAGAACCAAAGTGTTTCGGATCTTTGGTAGTGTTAACTCTGCCGCGTGGAGCGCGGGCTGAGCAGAGGGGAGTCTGGCTGGAGTAGTGCAGTGGAGCAGGTGTGTTGTGTGACGCTCCCGCGAGTTGCCGCGCTTTCGGGGTTGGGCAGCACGTAATTGCGCTCGACTTGCGATGATAGTTTCTGACATGGTTCAAATGGCTCTGAGCACTATGGGACTTAACATCTATGGTAATCAGTCCCCTAGAACTTAGAACTACTTAAACCTAACTAACCTAAGGACATCACACAACACCCAGCCATCACGAGGCAGAGAAAATCCCTGACCCCGCCGGGAATCGAACCCGGGAACCCGGGCGTGGGAAGCGAGAACGCTACCGCACGACCACGAGATGCGGGCTTCTGACATGGTGTCGCGGACGGGAAGCATTAGCTGGCGCACATCAAGAGCCCGTTTCACCTGGTGACCGTGTCGAGAAGAAGGCGCGCCAGCATCCAGCTTCTGCAACAGCGACGGCCGACAATGAGTGACTGTTGCCACCTCCTCGATCGACGGCTTCAAACCTTCAATCAACCAACAAGGAAGACTGGAAGCACGTAAAGTTTTAGAACTGTATGGCAGACCTCACTTTTTCAAACTGTTCCATTTTCGTAACTATAATTACAGCAACTTAGCATGAACATTTGTTGCTCATTGTCCCAATTGCATTACCAAGCAGGATCCCTTCCTTTTTCGGAATGAACCCGAGTGTCGTTGAAATTCAAACGCCAGCGTTAAAGTAATATTATTCCATTTCACTGCTTTAATTTCAAAGCTCAGTTAAAGTATTCATACCTGGCTACAATATTTGGATTACACAAGCACAAATTATGAGTGCGAGTTTTGTTACCATATTTTAGCTTACCTGTGACTACAGCTCAGCTTGGTGCGTACTAAATTTTACTGCTGTTAATTGTTCAGAATCATTAAATTCAAGTTCAAAGTTAAATCTCTTATTTCTAAATTGCGTATATTCGAGTAGCTTTTGCAATGATTGTTGAGGTAGCCCAAGACTAAACTTATTTTATTGAATTTCGTAGTGCTTCAGAAACAAAGCTCACTATTAATTTCAGTCACTAAATTAACTTTCAATTTTCCGGTTTTATTAATTCTTTTGCTAAATTAAGTCAGAGTGTAGCGAAATTTATTAGTTCTGACAAACTTTCAGTATTCACACTACACGTGTCAACCTTCAGTTGCCACGCTTCTAGTGCTAATTATATGTGCAATAACCTTTCTTTTTCAGTTACTATAGTAATTGTCCATAGGACTGGCGACCGTAATTTTCCCCAAATCTCAAATATCTAATTACCGCTAGTTAATTGTTAACGTAATGGACGCACATTTACTTTCTTTATTAACTTTACCCCTTTTCAAAATTGATTTCCACCAGTTTCATTTGCATTTTTCCTTTCATTTAGATGTAACCCTTTCCTCCCTCTTTACCGACAGATTAAATTCGGTGACGATTGCTTTTCCCAAATTTCCATTAGGTACACGCGGTTTAATTTTTCACTGTCATTAAGGTCGATAAGTGAGTGGGAGGTTACACCTCCACCCCTGTCCCACTCGCGAATAGTGCGTGGGAAGAATGATTGTCGGTAAACCTCTGTATTGGCTCCAATTTCTCGAATTTTCTTCTCGTGGTCAGTAGGCGAGATGTATATGGGGGGAAGTAATATGTTGTCCGACTACTAATGAAAAATGCTGTCACGAAATTTCAGTAGTAACTCTCACCGTGATGCAGAACGCGTCTCTTATCTCTCCGTGATGCACAGCCCCTCTCTTGTAACATCTGCCAGCGGAGTTTGTATAGGATCTCCGTAACGCTCTCTCGCCAGCTAAATGACCCCGTGACAAAATGCTACGCTCTTCGTTGGAGCTTCTGTCTCCTCTATTAAAGTGCGCGTCATTTATGTTGGCGGCCGAGTTTAGGTTCGTTCTGCGCATCTGACGTCAAAAAATACAGTCAGCCAATGAACAGAGAACGACGTTGCCAGATCTCGACTGCAGAGCAGAGCATGGACGAGTGTCTTTAGTTTTGGATACGTTCAGTCATAAATAAAGTAATAGAACAAAAGCAATGTCTTGATAGCAGACTTTGTTTCTTGAAAGTTTGGAAAAACTATTCTTTGTATCAATTGCTTCATTTTCTAATAATTAATTAAATCAAACAAGCAATAAGACTCTTAATTCAGGCGATAGCAAGGAAAGATGCTTGTATCAATCTCACGAACCGCTTTTTCGCAATAAAGAACAGCGGTAATTGTTTATTTCCTATTGTACTTTGACGAAGTGCGAGTTATTCATAGGCATACTAACAGTGTTTGTCAGAATTTTGCGTTACGTGTTAAAGTCGTTATGGAGAAACATTGCATGACGAGCTGCGCTAGCGTAGCGGTTAAGGCGTTGGGTTAGTAAGCGAAAGGTAAAGAGTTTAAATCTTGAGCGATGCTGAATATTTTCTTTATTTTAAAACAATATCGAAGTGTCTTACTTCACGAATTTTATTCGTTTGAATGCAATTTTTTGAAATTTCTAGTGCTTTGTCTCTTCATTAACCCTTTCGCTGCTGCAGTCACGTGCTCCCCGCATTCCGCGCTGTGCGCGATTTTGTCATCACTACACTGCTCGCCTGTGCAGACACATGGTGTTCCCACTGCTTTGACACACTTATCATTCGATTTCACAAAAACTATTTGGCCCAAAAATTAGATTTTTACACATCTTCTTGACTGATACCTTCCACCCATAAATGACTTAATTTTGTTTCGATGTTCAGCCCAGTTATTGTGCAGCATTAAATGTAGTAAACCATTGCACGAAATTTTGAAGAGTTTGCAGAGGTAAAAAGTCCATAGCGTATACTTTCCGTATGGTCGATTTTAGTTGCTACAATGTTGAGAATGAAATGTGGACAAGGTACCTAAATTTCATATAAAGTTTACTGTATAACAATATCTCATTTAATTTGAGTACCACATAGATGTCGTATGTAATATTGAGAAATATTCCGTCTTTCGCAACTGTAATAAAAGTTTTATTTACACCGGGCGCGTTTGGCTTTATTTTAAAGCACTTCAATCAGTCAAAGGAAGTGGGGGGAAGGTATCAGTCAAGAAGATGTGTAAGAATCTAATTTTTGGGCCAAATAGTTTTTGTGGAATCGAATGATAAGTGTGTCAAAGCAGTCGGAAACACCATGTGTCAGCACAGGCGAGCAGTGCAGTGACAAAATCGCGCACAGCGCGGAATGCGAGGAGCACGTCTCTGTAGCAGCGAAAGGGTTAATGCGGCCGTGGTGGCTTTACTTCGCGCTCCCCCCTAAACGTAAGCTTGCGAACTATGCTATACTATGGCGCTGCTTCTCTTGGCGCGTGCGTCGTGTGCAACTGGCAACGCAGCAATCTCCCGCGTCTGGGCGGGCATGCACGAGCCGCCAAGATAAAAGAATTCAACTATAGTCCTACCTGATAGGCATCCCAGATAGATGAACAATACTCGCAACAGCTAGGTACACCTTCCACCTATTTCTCTACATAGTCGCCCCTCCAACGTAGAGATTTGTCGTAGTGTTGTATCAGCTTTCCAATATCCTCGTCATAGGAAGCAGCCGTCTGTGCTTTCCGCCAGTTATATGCACTGGTCTGCAGCTTGTTGTCTGTGGAAAAATTTTGTCTTCATAGCCAGCGGTTCGTGTGACCACAGAAGAAACTCAGGGGAAACCAAATTCGGACTGTATTGTAGGTGATCAAACACTTCTCAACGGAAACGCTGCAGGAGCGTCTTCATTGCCCCTGCAGTGTGCGGCAGAGAATTGGCTTGAAGAAGGAACTGCTCGACAGTTGTGTTATGTGGGCCGCATGACACAGGCGAAATCTCTAACCAGGCCCTCATACTTGGCGGGAGACGCTATTCCGTACTCTTCTTTACGTGCTCACTGTTCACTGAAAACTGAAAAGAGCGACGCGACCCTATCGACGGGCATACTAGAGACAGTATCCAACACATCTATGCAAAGCTTTACCGGAATTTCCCTGTGGTTTCCATTTCGCGACCGATCGGAACTTACTTTCCGGACAGCCTCCGTACACTTCCTTAAGATTCTTCCGATGAATCTGAGTGTGGTGTCTGTTTTATGTGGTCATTCCACTTAAGGTCGCTCTGGATAATTTCGCCTGGATATTTTACGGCAGACGCTGTCTCCAGCTGTTTGTCAGAGATGTAAAGTTGATAATATTCTTTGGTTCAAATGGCTCTGAGCACTATGGGACTTAACACCTATGGATATCAGTCCCCTAGAACTTAGAACTACTTAAACCTAACTAACCTAAGGACATCACACAACACCCAGCCATCACGAGGCAAAGAAAATCCCTGACCCCGCCGGGAATCGAACCCGGGAACCCGGGCGTGGGAAGCGAGAACGCTACCGCACGACCACGAGATGCGGACGATAATATTCTTTAACGCTGGTTATCAGAGACTGATTAAAGTTTTCTGAACTGATCATCTGTATTCAAATGTTTTCAAGTTCTGAAGAGACTAACAATAAATCTAGTTTTAAGGTACACCTGTAAAGTGACTTGGCACTTAACCAGTCCTCTCCCGCACCTACCGTTTTTGTCACAAGACAGGAGCGCTTAAAAAGTTTAACCGTCCTTAACTGCTTTGGATTACCTTGAAATTTCGTCGAATAGTTTCGAACGATCCCTGTGGTTTCCAGCCTGTACAGGAGAGCAAAAATTTCGGTCACGCTGCACTTCAAACGGCCGCGATCACGTTCGATGGCGATGCAGCCCTACTTTGTTCTTAGAGAAGAGTTGAACCGTCCGAGGGTGTCAGCAGTGTCAGAGGTATCGTAGTCATCGAACTGCGAACTATGTTTCTCGACCGCGAGATTTGTGGGAATCGAAGCCCCGAGGAACGGGGTTGTTTCATTGATGCCCTTTATGTCATCTCCTACGGCCTTTTCGTGCTGATAAGAAGCGGCGGTGCGTGTGGACTGTTTTCCTCGACCACTCATAAGCAAACCGCGTTCTTTGAATTATTCACGTCGCGGTTCTGACTTCTATCGCAGAGGCGTCAAAACAAGCGGTAATGGATATGAGTGTTTGGCGTCATTGGCCGGGAGGCCCCTTACGGGGCAGATCCGGCCGCCTTGGTGCAGGTCTTATAATGTTCGACGCCACATTGGGAGACCAACGCGCCGCATGGTGATGAAATGATGATGAAGACAACACAACACCCAGCCCCTGAGCGAAGAAAATCCCCGACCCAGCCGGGAATCGAACCCGGGCCCCTTAGGACGGCAGTTCGTCACGCTACCATTTTTTGTTGTTGTTTTCTTTTCTTTTTTTCTCTTATTTTAAAGCCCCTTAGTAAAATGGAACGAAAAAAAGAAACTAAGTGCCACCGCTACTGTTTTTTTTTTTTTCTTTTTTGGTCATAAGTCTACTGACTGGTTTGATGCGACCCGCCACGAATTCCTTTCCTGTGCTAACCTCTTCATCTCAGAGTAGCACTTGCAACCTACGTCCTCAATTATTTGCTTGACGTATTCCAATCTCTGTCTTCCTCTACAGATTTTGCCCTCTACAGCACCCTCTAGTACCATGGAAGTCAATCCCTCATGCCTTAGCAGATGTCCTATCATCCTGTCCCTTCTCCTTATCAGTGTTTTCCACATATTCCTTTCCTCTCCGATTCTGCGTAGAACCTCCTCATTCCTTACCTTATCAGTCCACCTAATTTTCAGCATTCGCCTATAGCACCACATCTCAAATGCTTCGATTCTCTTCTGTTCCGGTTTTCCCACAGTCCATGTTTCACTACCATACAAAGCTGTACTCCAGACGTAGATCCTCAGAAATTTCTTCCTCTAATTAAGGCCGGTATTTGATATTAGTAGACTTCTCTTGGCCAGAAATGCCTTTTTTGCCATAGCAAGTCTGCTTTTGATGTCCTCCTTGCTCCGTCCGTCATTGGTTATTTTACTGCCTAGGTAGCAGAATTCCTTAACTTCATTGACTTCGTGACCATCAATCCTGATGTTAAGTTTCTCGCTGTTCTCATTTCTACTTCTTCTCATTACCTTCGTCTTTCTCCGATTTACTCTCAAACCATACTGTGTACTCATTGGACTGTTCATTCCGTTCAGCAGATCATTTAATTCTTCAACACTTTCACTCAGAATAGCAATGTCATCAGCGAATCGTATCATTGATATCCTTTCACCTTGTATTTTAATTCCACTCCTGAACCTTTCCTTTATTTCCATCATTGCTTCCTCGATGTCCAGATTGAAGAGTAGGGGCGAAAGGCTACAGCCTTGTCTTACACCCTACTTAATACGAGCACTTCGTTCTTGATCGTCCACTCTTATTATTCCCTCTTGGTTGTTGTACATATTGTATATGACCCGTCTCTCCTGTGGTGTCACCGCCAGACACCACACTTGCTAGGTGGTAGTTTTAAATCGGCCGCGGTCCATTAGTACATGTCGGACCCGCGTGTCGCCACTGTCAGGGATCGCAGACCGAGCGCCACCACAAGGCAGGTCTCGAGATACGGAATAGCACTCGCCCCAGTTGTACGGACGACATAGCTAGCGACTACATGGACGAAGCATTGCTCATTAGCCGAGCCAATAGTTAGAATAGCTTTCAGCTAAGTCAATGGCTACGAGCTAGCAAGGCGCCATTAGTAACATTGCATGTATCTAAAGAGTCTCACTTGTATCGCCACAATCTCCAGATGTACCAAAAGGATGGATTTAAGATAAGTATTCCAGAAGCTACGTACTTTTCTTTATAGCATTCATTACGTATTCTGTTTCAGACCTCACGCCATCCTGCTTTAACTTAGCGCGTGCCTTTCCGCTTCCTCTCATTGTGTCTAGGCTGTCTTGTCTAGACACAACATCTCCCTATAGCTTACCCCTATATTTTTCAGAATCTCGAACAGCTTGCACCATTTTATATTGTCGAACGCTTTTTCCCGGTCGACAAGTCCCATGAAAGTGTCCTGATTTTTCTTTAGCCTTGCTTCCATTATTAGCCGTAACGTCAGAATTGCCTCTCTCGTCCCTTTACTTTTCCTAAAGCCAAACTGATCGTCACCTAGCGCATTCTCAATTTTCTTTTCCATTCTTCTGTATATTATTCTTGTAAGCAGCTTCGATGCATGAGCTGTTAAGCTGATTGTGCGATAATTCTCGCACTTGTCAGCTCTTGCCGTCTTCGGAATTGTGCGGATGATGCTTTTCCGAAAGTCAGATGGTATATCGCCAGACTCATATATTCTACACACCAACGTGAATAGTCGTTTTGTTGCCACTTCCCCCAATGATTTTAGAAATTCTGATGGAATGTTATCTATCCCTTCTGCCTTATTTGACCGTAAGTCCTCCAAAGCTCTTTTAAATTCCGATTCTAATACTGGATCCCCTATCTCTTCTAAATCGACTCCTGTTTCTTCTTCTATCACATCAGACAAATCTTCACCCTCATTGAGGCTTTCAATGCATTCTTTCCACCTACCTGCTCTCTCCTCTGCATTTAACAGTGGAATTCCCGTTGCCCTATTAATGTTACCACCGTTGCTTTTAATGTCACCAAAGGTTGTTTTGACTTTCCTGTATGCTGAGTCTGTCCTTCCGACAATCATATCTTTTTCGACGTCTTCACATTTTTCCTGCAGCCATTTTGTCTTAGCTTCCCTGCACTTCCTATTTATTTTTTTCCTCAGCGACTTGTATTTCTGTATTCCTGATTTTCCCGGAACATGTTTGTACTTCCTCCTTTCATCAATCAACTGAAGTATTTCTTCTGTTACGCATGGTTTCTTCGCAGCTACCTTCTTTGTACCTATGTTTTCCTTCCCAACTTCTGTGATGGACCTTTTTAGAGATGTCCATTCCTCTTCAACTGTACTGTCTACTGCGCTATTCCTTATTGCTGTATCTATAGCTTTAGAGAACTTCAAACGTATCTCGTCATTCATTAGTACTTCCGTATCCCACTTCTTTGCGTATTGATTCTTCCTGACTAATGTCTTGAACTTCAACCTACTCTTCATCACTGTTGATCGTATAACAAAAAAAATCTGGTCCACTTCAGGCGTTGGCTCCTGACTAAACCTACCCCAGAGAGCTGCCTATATACCAGGGGAAATATGGGAATTCGAAGTTAGGGCTATCATTACAAACAAAACAATATCTTCCTTTTTCTGAATTTTATTTTTATTTGTATATTTTTGTTTATTTTTGTTGTGTAATTGATCAGAGGCCTTCTGCGCCCCGCTGGTAATATGATGAGTCACGTCTTCTCGAAATTAATGTGTTGCGTTCAATTGTTCAGAAATGCTCATTGGTTCAAACAGGAAACCTTCTTCTCTCTTGGCTTAACACATTCTAGCTGCGACGCGGGTCGTGGAAAGCACTCCCAAGGAAGTTCGAGAAAAATTGTCTATATTTTGGGTGACGGACAACGACATAATGACGGTCATTGAGGTATGTCCAAAAATCGAGTACAGAGTCTATAGTTTGTCCAAATAGGTAGTGAAAGGCATGTCCGCGAATCCAGTTCACAGCATTGGTCTTTGTCCGAGGAAAATAGTCACGTTCCGGAAATAATAATGAAAGGGGTGTAATCCGAACCGGAATGTCCCGCGTTAGAAAAGCCACAATACGACGAATCAATTGCCAAACCTCCGCCGCCAGTACGCAAACAAACCGATGTTTGTCATTGTCTGGCACTCCACACGTGGAACAAAGAGGTGACTGGGCGAGGTGGATACAATGAAGACGAGATTGGTTGATTTGCTTACCACTGACAGCTAGGTACCAGACAGATTGTACATTCGTGTCAAGGTAACAGGCGAACACCGCGCGCCATACATGACGCCAGTCAACCTGGGGGAACTTTTGTTCAATCGGGTTAGGTGGACGACCTAATTGGAGGACATTGTATACTGCCTTTTTCTTGAGTAAAAGCTGTCTTGGTAAGGTGAGGCGTAGATAACTGAGTTGAAGAAAGAAGTATCTTATGTAATGGAACTGGTCCGGGACATCCGAGATCATCATCACCATTCAGCTATCGAGGCGGACAAAACAAGCGGTGAAATGTGGGTGAGAGGGGGTGTTGCGACTTTTCGATCGTATGACACATCCACAGTGGCAGTGGCCAGGATTGCGGCGAAATTTGGTGCCATTGTGGTATGATTAACCCACCTCAACGTCACACGAACTTCTCAGCTCCGGCCTATTTCTCTCGAGTCGACGCGTTGCTACTTGAAGCCAGGGGGTGAGTAGCGCTCCAGCCTACTGCACCATTCACATTGAAGCTTCGCAGTGGGTGATAATTCCGGGGGTTCGCAAAAGTGACCCTTTAATTGTGTTGCGCAGTATATTTAGCATTCCTCCTGAAACACGCTGCGTGTAAAGGAAATTCTTGTTTACACTCATCCCAATGAGTGCTAAAAGGAATGCGTTGGACTTCGATTATACGATAAATCAATCAAATCTAAGCGCAGTAAATGCAACTAAACACCTAATAATTACAGTTGCGAACAACATAATTTCGAAAGAACACACAGAAAACTACGATTTTCTGCCCTAAAACTTAGAAGATGCAAAAGATCTGTTAAACAGACTCTTTTGTTGGGGTACTGCTACTCGGTGTGGGATCCTTACCAGAGAGGATTACCGGAGTACATCGAGAACGTTCAGAGAAGAGCAGCGCATTTTGTATTATCGAGAAATAGGTGAGAGAGTGTCAAGAACTTGTAAAATCATCAGATAACCAAAACGAACTGCAAAATAATTTAGATAAAATATCCGTATGGTGCGAAAAGTGGCAGTTGACCCTGAATTAAGAAAAGTGTGGAGTTGTTCACATGAGTACTAAAAGAAATACGCCAAATTTCGATTACGCGGTAAGTCATACGAATCTTAAGGCTATAAATTCAACTAAATACTTAGGGATTGCAATTACAAATAACCTAAATTGGAACGATAACATAGATAATATTATGGGTAGAGCAAAATAAAGACTGCGATTCTTTGGCAGAACACTTAGAAGGTGCAACAGGTCTACTAAAGAGACTACTTGCACCACGCTTGTCCGCCCTATTTTGGGGTGTTGCTCTGCTGTGTGGGATCCGCATCAGCTGAGACTGACGGATAACATCGAAAAAGTTCAAAGAAGGGCGACCCGTTTTGTACTATAGCGAAATAGCGGAGATGATGCCACATACATGATACGTAAATTGGAGTGACAATCATTAAAACAAAGGCGTTTTTCGTTGCGACGGGACCTTCTCATGAAATTTCAATCACAACTTTTCGACCTCGATTGCGGCAACATTCTGTCGACACCCATCTACGCAGGGAGAAATGATCATCACGATAAAATAAGAGCAATCAGGGCTCGCACAGAAAACTTTAAGTGCTCGTCTTTCCCGCACGCCGTTCGAGAGTGGAACGGTAGAGAGACAGCATGAAGGTGGTTCATTGAAGGGTATGCCAGGCACTTCATTGTGAGTAGCAGAGCAATCAACTAAATGTAGATGTAGGTGTAGATGTAGACTCGATAGAGGATTTCGGATGGACATAATTAAAACAAAGGCATTTCTCTTTGCGGCTGTATCTTCTCATGAAATTTCGATCTCGAACTTTCTTCCCCGAATGCGAAAATATTTTATTGGCGCCGACCTACACAGGATGAAACGATCATCGTAATAAAATGAGGGGAATCAGAGCTCGCACGGAAAAATATAGGTGTTTGTTTCTTTCCGCGCGCTGTTAGAGATTGTAATAATAGAAAATTATTGCTAAGGTAGTTCGATAAACCCCCTGCCAGGCACTTAAGTGTGATCTGCAGAGTATCCTGAAGGTGTAGATGTATAGTGTTCTCTCTCATCAAAATGGTAAAGATTTAAACATTGGAATATCGCTAGTTCAACGATTTTTTATGCATCCCTTGCTGTACTCTCCATACTGCAATGTGGATAAGACGTATGAACATCAGACTACATGCCAATGCCAATACGCTCTAGCGGTCGAGGACTGGAAAAATTTATGCCTTTTACCCTTGCGTGGCACTACTCTTAATCAGAATACGTCTTAATCATCGATTATCTGCATCGATGGAACATTTTCGAAAGACCTAAGTGGTCATCGATGCACATTCACTGTACTCTTATAGCAAGATACACCACATTTGAAGCAGTTTAACTATATTCTGCAAAAAAGAGTATCCAGCATGCAGCAGAGCCATAATATAGGCTCGGCAATACAGTCCACTTGTGTTCGTCGATGCCGACCCGATATGCTTACTACAAAGCTTGCAAAAAACGAGTGTACTATCATTTCAGCAAGCCAGTTTCATGCTCATTGCGTGGTTCCTCGTCTGTCCACATCACGGTCCCTTGACGTAATGGCTATAGTGGCAGCACGGACATCCGGTGTTCTACTTCACGTTTCAGAGACTATGTTTTTTATTTTCCACTAAGTATTCGCCGGCCATTATCGATCGACAATCGATACGTAATGTTCGCCTGTGGTGTACGAAAAAAATGACCTCAAGAACCTTCATGCCTCTCGGTGATCACTTCAGTCCATCTTACAACGTGTAACCGATGTGCGTCACTACAACGCATTTCGGAGTGTCTATAAAAAGATTTACATCGTCAGTGTTTCTCATAAAAGAGACTGCAGCGTTCCGCAGGCGTAATAAATGTTTTTACGAGCATTCGCAGAAGGACCTCCGGCGCCACCGGTGCGGGATTTCGCGTTCAATTTATCACAAAGACCGGCTGCTCGTAGTTGATACGCCGCCAAGCACTAAAGTGCTTCCTCAGAGCAAGCGCGCCCTATAAATTTTCCACATCTGCGACAAGCCACTGCGACGGGATAAACCTGCGGAGCGCGGAACCCCGTGGAATACTTCGTCGACGAGATGGGCCGCCCCTACCTGCTGTGTGACCTGTGGGACAACGGAAGGCAGCTTGTTACACGCCTCGTGGGTAGATAAACAACTTCGCGAACACCACTTGCCGAGATTCGACACTATCTCTGTGTCACACTGACGACCCGATTCCGGTTTTCTGTCGGATAGGATGTTGTACCTGGACGATAGCGTGATTCAGTCTGGAACCGCGCCACCGCTACTGTCGCAGGTTCGAATCCTGCCTCTGGCATGGATGTGTGTGATGTCCTTAGGTTAGTTAGGTTTAAGTAGTTCTAGGGGACTGACGACCTCAGATGTTAGGTCTCATAGTGCTCCGAGCCAATTGATTCGATAGTGTGTGAAGGTGCATATGATGTTTCCTGGTAACTGTTTCAACCTAGTGACTGATATTAGAATCAAATGATTGAGCGTCTGCCGCACTATCCCGAATGATGCTTTGTTAGTAACTCTAGGAATATGCCCACTGGACTTGGAAATTAGGGAAAGGGAGCCTTTTACGGATTAAAGAAAGGAAATAAAATGGGAGTATGAAGGGTGCTTGGAACTGAGGCCATTTCGAAGAAGGCCATAAAATATGGCAAATTACGACTGGTGGCAGAAATTCAGGCACATGTAGGAGAACATACGAATTTCTCCCTAACATCAGGGAGAGATTAAAAATGACATTTCTTAGCCTATCGAGTGGACTGACTGACTGACCACGGCCCCTATGCCACATATCTTCACGAAATGAGAATCCAAATGAATTACAGCTACGCCTGCGGAATTGTGGGCACACTAGAACACACTCTGTAGGACTGAAGGCTCTATGAAGATGCAGCAGCTAATGGACGTCACGTATTAATGATACAGGATCTCAAAACAGCACTAGGGAGCGATCGCTCTAGCGTATTGTGACGGTACAAACCCCGTTACTAGATGAATAGGTCTATAATGCAAGGATTGCTTTGTGGAGAGCGAGCGCGCTACATGGTGCGTGATTCGCGGAAACGCGTGGCGCGCCCACGCGAGATTTGCAACGGTCGGTGGGATGGTCTCCGCCGCCACATCGCCTGCAGCTTGGGGCATTGTTTGGTTTTTCGCGCATTACGCGAAAACTATGTAACTTACGGTGAAGAGCGATGCGCCAGTGGATTGTGGTCAGCAATATGCACCTTCTGAAAGATCGATCTTTATTTCAAGTCACGAGACGCAAAAGTTATAGTAACCTCAAAATCGGTTAATATCACGAATACGGAAAGATTAATAAAACTAGTAAATAACAACTTACAGGGATGAGAGAGCACTCATTCGAAACGTTTCGTCATAGCGGATCGAGTGCCATAGTCATATGTTAGGATTCATAAGTAATTAAGCCCGCAAAGAGCAGTAAACAAAGTTTGAGGGAAAATTGTTTATAAAATTCAATAGAAAATTCGTGATGTAAAGAACGGCACTATATAATATTTTGGGTGGCATCACGTATTTTAAACCAGTCAAGTTATACTATACACTTAACTTGCAATAGTTTTCATTGTTTGCAAATTATTATTAACATTTATCGCTCATAATTGATTAATCATTATAGATATGAAGATTTTGAGCAACCCAATGTGTAGATAGCTATAAATTAGAGGTAGGGGTGTAAATGTGGAAGCGTGTGGGTAATGTGGAAACGTCTAGTATCTGGCCTGAAGAGAGCTGCACTGTAGCGGGGCAGCCAGAAATTGTTGCAATAGTTCCTTTTTGTCACGGTACAGAGTTAGCTGTCAGTTGAGCAACAGACGCCGTGAGAGAGATGCAATTTACGTTCGAGCATTTTCTAAACCTTTTTCGAGGTAAGTCGTGGTATTATATTTATCTACATTCTTTGTAGTGATCTTTCTTTACGTCTGATAACTTATAAAGGGATATGCATAGGAGGTTTTAGCAGTCTTTTGTCAACCTTAAATGGATAGTTGCTAAACGTAATCTACCGAAATTTAAAATGGCCATTGTGTAGGTAAGGTGGAAGCATACATACGATGGCATTGTGGAAACGTTTCCACAATACCAACATCAAATACACTACTTCTAATACGTTTTGCGTCTGTTTCTAGACCCCACGAAAGCTAACTGATAGAAAACCAAGAGCTACTGTGAAGAAGTGGGATGCTGAAACGTGATTAAGGCTATAATAGCCTTAAGGGAAAAGCAGATGCTGTTAAGAAGAGCAGTAAAAGCTTTCAGTGTGCCTCAGGCGACACTTAAAAAGTTTGTGCATAGTGATATGTCACCTGAAGAAACTGTTTCTTTGAGACTTGAACGTAAGCCTGTACTACCTCATGCTATTGAGAAACAGTTGGTACAGTATCTCATTGAAATGAATAATCGCTTCTATGTCCTTACCAGATTAGATGTCAAGAGAATGGCATATCAGCTAGCGGAAAGAAATAATATTAATCATCCTTTTACTTCCAATGGTGCAGGTAGAGCTTGGTTTGATTTTTTTCTTAGACGACGCAGAAATAAACTCTCGATCCACAAACCTATGGGGACTTCATTCTCGAGAGCAAACGGGTTCAACAAAAAAGCTGTATACAGCTGAGTACAGTAAACACTCCTATGGTGCTGATCGTGTGTACAATGTGGACGAGACTGGGCTCTCTGTCGTCCAGAGCAGAGTACCACATGTAATTGGAATGAAAGGTAAACGTCAAGTAGGTGTCCTCAAATCAGCGGAGCGAGGATCCCTGGTGTCTGTCATATGCTGTATGAGTGCTGGCGGTACTTTTATACCACCAATGATGATCTCCCCCAGGAAGAATCGACTGATACTCTACTGAAAGGAGCACCACCTGGAACAATTGGTAAATGCCATCCTTCAGGCTATATTCAAACTGAGCTCTTCTCTGAATGGTTTGACCACTTCATTTCTAAGGCACATTCCTCAAAAGAATCTCCTGTGTTGTTAATTCTTGATGGGAATAACAGTCATGCCAGAAACCTTCAAGTTATAGAACGTTCAAGGGAGAACCACGTTACAATCGTGAGCATCCCGCCTCACACCTCCCATAAAACTCAGCCACTTGATAAGACCTTTATGGGCACTCTAAAAACCTATTACGCTGTGTATGTTCGCGAATGATGGCGGCACAGCAGCGGGCCGTTAGGCCCATATGATAAATCTGAGTTGTTTGGGAAAACCTACCTAAAGTGCCAGACTGGCTCTATTGCTGCAAAAGGATTTTTTGAGACCGGAATTTTCCCATGTGACAGGACTGTTTTTGCACAAATCGACTTTATAGCCGCCACGTCGGCTTTAGATGAGGCCAGACGTCTGAGAGGAACTTATGAGAATCCAGCATCTCCAGGTGGAAGTAATGACCTCAGACAAGAACATACTCAGAACGCATTCAGACCTGTAACAACTGACAGCCCAAGTGAAGATCTACACCTACATGATTACTCTGCAATTCACATTTAAGTGCTTGGCAGATGGTTCATTGAACCGCAATCATACTATCTCCCTACCATTCCACTCCCGAACAGCGCGCGGGAAAAACGAACACCTAAACCTTTCTGTTCGAGCTCTGATTTCTCTTATTTTATTTTGATGATCATTCCTACCTATGTAGGTTCGGCTTAACAAAATATTTTCCCATTCGGAAGAGAAAGTTGGTGACTGATATTTCGTAAATAGACCTCGCCGCGACGAAAAACGTCTTTGCTTTAATGACTTCCATCCCAACTCGCGTATCATATCTGCCGCACTCTCTCCCCTATTACGTGATAATACAAAACGAGCTGCCCTTTTTTGCACCCTTTCGATGTCCTCCGTCAATCCCACCTGTTAAGGATCCCACACCGCGCAGCAATATTCTAACAGAGGAGGAACGAGTGTAGTGTAAGCTGTCTCTTTAGTGGACTTGTTGCATCTTCTAAGTGTCCTGCCAATGAAACGCAACCTTTGGCTCGCCTTCCCCACAATATTATCTATGTGGTCTTTCCAACTGAAGTTGTTCGTAATTTTAACACCCAGGTACTTAGTTGAATTGACAGCCATGAGAATTGTACTATTTATCGAGTAATCGAATTCCAATGTATTTCTTTTGGAACTCATGTGGATAACCTCACCTTTTCGTCATTTAGCGTCAACTGCCACCTGCCACACCATACAGCAATCTTTTCTAAATCGCTTTGCAACTGATACTGGTCTTCGGATGATATTACTAGACGGTAAATTACAGCATCATCTGCGAACAACCTAAGAGAACTGCTCAGATTGTCACCCAGGTCATTTATACAGATCAGGAACAGCAGAGGTCCCAGGACGCTTCCCTGGGGAACACCTAATATCACTTCAGTTTTACTCGATGATTTGGCGTCTATTACTACGAACTGCGACCTTCCTGACAGGAAATCACGAATCCAGTCGCATAACTGAGACGATACCCCATAGGCCCGCAGCTTGATTAGAAGTCGCTTGTGAGGAACGGTGTCAAAAGCTTTCCGGAAATCTAGAAATACGGAATCAACTTGAGATCCCCTGTCGATAGCGGCCATTACTTCGTGCGAATAAAGAGCTAGCTGCGTTGTA
This sequence comes from Schistocerca serialis cubense, assembly GCF_023864345.2. NCBI lineage: Eukaryota > Metazoa > Arthropoda > Insecta > Orthoptera > Acrididae > Schistocerca > Schistocerca serialis. The sequence goes on along the minus strand of NC_064638.1, from coordinate 1,228,897,413 downwards.
CAAGAACGATGTTTTCTGAACCCATGCTGATTACGTATCAATAGATCGTTCCCTTCGAGGTGATTCATAATGTTTGAATACAGTATATCCTCCAAAACTCTACTGCAAACCATCGTCAGTGATATAGGTCTGTAGTTCGATGGATTACTCCTACTGCACTTCTTAAACACTGGTGCGACCTGCGCAATTTTCCAGTCTGTAGGTACAGATCTATCGGTGAGCGAGCGGTTGTATATGATTGCTAAGTAGGGAGCTATTGTATCAGCGTAATCTGAAAGGAACCTAATCGGTATACAATCTGGACCTGAAGACTTGCCCGTATCAAGCGATTTGAGTTGCTTCGCAACCCCTAAGGTATCTACTTCTAAGAAACTCATGCTAGCAGCTGTTGGCCAAAGAGAAAGCAGAAGGTCAACATCGTTGTCAAATACCTCATCAAACACGTGTGTGTCTCCACAAGATATCAGGCCAATCCCTCCTCTAAATAGGAAGGTTTCCAACAGAGGTCGTCAGCCAGGTTCCTTAGCTGTTTTGACATCTTCGCCTTATAAAACACACCTTGAATACTTCTTACTGAAGGGTAAACAGAAGCTTCCTAAGGCACCTGCCAAAAGCAAGAAAAAACGTGAACATCCTCCTAGAAAACCATGCAAAGAACGGCTTAAGTTATTTGAGGATTCAGATGAAGAGCCCAATGCACCAACTGTCTCTTCAGGCGAGTCAGGTTTGGATCTCCCAGTTGGGGAAGAAAAACCTACTGAAGAAGATGTCATTTGTATTTTTTGTGGAGGCGCATTTTCCAAAGACGTTCGGGGAGAATTGTGGATTAAGTGAGTAGTGTCTGAGAAGTGGAGTCACTCTGTGTACCGGAAATGAAGGAGGTATTTACATATGCGATTTTTGCTAGTGAACTTCGCTTATGAAGCATTTTTCTATTACAGTTGCGTTTAAAAATATTTTTGTGAAATTTAAATTTAATATAAAATAAAAATTTTTTTAAATTTTTAATAGTTTTCGTGTGAAATAGTCAGTTTCCCACAATTTTAAGGCGTTTCCACATTACCCTCACTTCTTGATAAATTAATGAGTTGTGCAAGCAGAAAATGTTTTTTTATTTTTAACATACTTAGTTTTTGTGTTTCATAATATTACATTCATTGCTAAAACATTATGAATTAGCTTTGGCTAATTTTTGAAGCTGAAAGAGAAGTAAACATTTCTTTTATTCAACAAAAAAATTGAGTTTCCACATTTACACCCCCACCTCTACGTCTAAAAAACGGTGCTACATGCAGTTCTATGTTAAAACTTCGCAGCACAGATCTCAACAAACAAATTTGCGCTAAGTGGCGAAATTTTGCCAAAACTAAAAATTGATTTACGGGCGATAGAATAATCCTAGAAATTAATGTAAAATAGTAAATAGGATGTACTTTTTAGCGCGGTTCCGATGGTGTACTTATTGCTGTCGAGGGATGTATGTATCAAAATTTGTAACCTTAACTGGTGAGATTGGTACTTGCATAACCAGTGGGTTGTTTACGTCCGAGCCTATATAAGCGAGCGGCCATCTTGGCCAGGGGTCAGTCGTTGGTCAGTCGTTATGGAGGTTAGGTGGCGAGCAAGCCCCACTTGAGGTTGGCCCATGTGGCCGCCTGAAAATTCTTTTTCGCGCTGATTTATTTCGACAAATAGTATTGTTTAATAGTGCAAGTGTGCAAGCATATATTTGGTGAACTGGAAGTGCTACAATTATTTGAGTGAGTACGATTTACGGGGTATACATCGTCGTAAGTGAACATGTGGCGTACTCTGATTTCGCGCCAAAACTGTTACAACAAAGAGGACAGTGGGACTTGTGGTTCTGTTCGAATCGATTTAATAATTTTTGATTATAGCAGCCTACATTACTGCTATTGGAGGATCCGAGTCAAATTATTACTAAAGTAAAACTGTAAACCGTCTCACCAGTGCTAATTTCATTGTGTGAAAGAAAAGGACAACGCCAATAAATAGTGATTGAACTGTGTCGTGAAAAACTGATTTTTCTGTAATAATCGTCTAATTTTTGTTCTCTATCATAAACTGTACTTATAGTAGAATCCTGACTTCCGTTCTTATGTTAATATTATTTGCTCTATAACGTTTTGTTTCGAAGAAGCCATCGTCTTTTGTTTTCCTTATAATCTTAACGCATTTGTCTAGAAATAAACGCAGACGGGACGTATCTGCATACGGCGTCGCCACGGATTTAACGCACGCGCCGCGGCAGGGACTGTACTACGTTGCGGAACAGCCTGTAGAAGCGCCCTATGACGTAGCAGGGTAGGCAGAGTGGGGACTCGGGCGCTCGCTCTTCAGTTTACCGACAGACTATAACAGCCGTGTACCGCAAGTCTCTAGAGGAACGGAAGGTTCCAAATGATTGGAAAAGAGCACAGGTAGTCCCAGTCTTCAAGAAGGGTCGTCGAGCAGATGCGCAAAACTATAGACCTGTATCTCTGACGTCGATCGGTTGTAGAATTTTAGAAAATGTTTTTTGCTCGAGTATCATGTCGTTTTTGTAAACCCAGAATCTACTCTGTAGGAATCAACATGGATTCCGGAAACAGCGGTCGTGTGAGACCCAACTCGCTTTATTTGTTCATGAGACCCAGAAAATATTAGATACAGGCTCCCAGGTAGATGCTATTTTCCTTGACTTCCGGAAGGCGTTCGATACAGTTCCGCACTGTCGCCTGATAAACAAAGTAAGAGCCTACGGAATATCAGACCAGCTGTGTGGCTGGAGTGAAGAGTTTTTAGCAAACAGAACACAGCATGTTGTTATCAATGGAGAGACGTCTACAGACGTTAAAGTAACCTCTGGCGTGCCACAGGGGAGTGTTATGGGACCACTGCTTTTCACAATATATATAAATGACCTAGCAGATAGTGTCGGAAGATCCATGCGGCTTTTCGCGGATGATGCTGTAGTATATAGAGAAGTTGCAGCATTAGAAAATTGTAGCGAAATGCAGGAAGATCTGCAGCGGATAGGCACTTGGTGCAGGGAGTGGCAACTGACCCTTAACATAGACAAATGTATTGCGAATACATAGAAAGAAGGATCCTTTATTGTATGATTAGATGATAGCGGAACAAACACTGGTAGCAGTTACTTCTGTAAAATATCTGGGAGTATGCGTGCGGAACGATTTGAAGTGGAATGATCATATAAAATTAATTGTTGGTAACGCGGGTACCAGGTTGAGATTCATTGGGAGAGTCTTAGAAAATGTAGTCCATCAACAAAGGAGGTGGCTTACAAAACACTCGTTCGACCTATACTTGAGTATTGCTCATCAGTGTGGGATCCGTACCAGATCAGGTTGACGGAGGAGATAGAGAAGATCCAAAGAAGAGCGGCGCGTTTCGTCACAGGGTTATTTGGTAAGCGTGATAGCGTTACGGAGATGTTTAGCAAACTCAAGTGGCACACTCTGCAAGAGAGGCGCTCTGCATCGCGGTGTAGCTTGCTCGCCAGGTTCGAGAGGGTGCGTTTCTGGATGAGGTATCGAATATATTGATTCCCCCTACTTGTACCTCCCGAGGAGATGACGAATGTAAAATTAGAGAGATTCGAGCGCGCACGGAGGCTTTCAGACAGTCGTTCTTCCCGCGAACCATACGCGACTGGAACAGGAAAGGGAGGTAATGACAGTGGCACGTAAAGTGCCCTCCGCCACTCACCGTTGGGTGGCTTGCGGAGTATAAATGTAGATGTAGATGTAGGTATTGTAGGACGTGGTGTTGTTCTTGCTCATAATGAAGGAAACGGCGGTGCTAACCCCAACATGGCACCATGCGATTTTCATCTAAGACTCAGACTACACATTCCAGGACTTCACTTTGATAGTGATGAAGCGGTCCAATTAGAGGTGAGGAAGCGGCTCCGTCAACATAGTCAAACATTCTACAGTGACGGTGTCAACAAACTGGTCTCTCGGTGGGAGAAACGTGTTCGTCGCCACAGTGACCGTGTTGTGAAATAAATATGTAGGTATGAGGAATAAAGATGTAGAATGTTAAGAAATTCTGTTTTGCTTAAAAAGCTTTAAGAGTATTCATACAAAAAATTCGAAGGCATTACTTTTCAGCATACCCTCGTATAAAGTAATTTTACAAAAATGTATTTTATATTGTCTTGAAACTAACTGCATCTGTAACATATCACATCTGACGTGGAACAGAAGCAATGTGTGATAGACCGATTTTCAGTATAATGCCATTTGTGTGATATAACCAAACAATTGAACAGTTAACGTTAATTACGTGCAATTTGTCCTTCAAATTTTAATCATTTCTGAGGCCGCAGATAACCCCGTACTTGCACGCTCTAAAAACACAAATACAGATTTGAATAATTTCTGCTTGTTTCACATGAATGCAATTTTTTTATTACACAAATAATGTTATGCTCCCTTACAAAGTTATTTAGTTGTTCGTCTGACGTCGATGATCTGTTTATTCGACTTCATGGTTCGTTTCAGCACCAATTGGTCTCAAGTTCCGTTTAACTTTAAAAAACTTCTCAGCATAGTCCGCAACAAAATCGCCTGCAACACATCAACAAATTTATCGTGCAACTTTTCACTGTCGTAACATTGCCTTGCGTAAGAGAAAACCATTTTTTTTACTAAAAAATACTTGCCTGTGCTGACGCCTGTGTTAACTGCAGGTGTCGCTTGATAGACTGCACGAAACGTTCTTATCTTAGGGCTAATTTACGCACACTCTTAATTCGCGTGCCCAAAACTGTAGACGACTGTGTGATCAAGCGAATTGAACACGAGTGCCGACATGCAACTGCAGTACAAAGCACACAACACGCTTTTACCCAGAACGATACTGATCTCTTGACCTTTCACCCTTACGAAGTGACCTTGTACACAAAAGAAATTGCATTCGTTCACAGGACAGGCAGAAGCCACTAACACGTACGTCATTTCTGCAATGATTTTCTTTCATTGGGACCATGTTACTCAGATCTACTCGGTCACGGAACGACTACATAATTCACAGAAAGCTGACAAGAAATTTTAAAAATAAAAGAAAGACTATGTGTCGCTCTTGTGATGTTTAGTCCAAAGCCTAGTTAAATGCAGGTCTCTATACTTGTCTACCCAGCGCAAGCCTCTTCATTTCTACACAACCTGCTGAAGCCTTAATCTCTCTGCGTTACAAAATTCACATTCCTTGATGCGTCAGGATGTGCCATATCAATCGAGCACTTCTTTTACTCAGTTTAGGCCATAATTTTTTTTTATTTCCCACTATTCGATTCAGTATCATTTCATCAGTTATCCAACCCACCCAACTAATCATCAGCATACTTCCGTAGCGCTATATTTCAAAAGCTCCTATACTCTACTTGTGTGAAACGTTTCAGTTTTCAGGCAAATACGCGAAAACTTAAAATTGTATTGATGTTAACAAATTTATCTTTCCTGACATGTTTTTCTTGCTTTTGCCAGTCTGCATTTTATATCCTCGCTACGGTGACTCCATTAGTTATGTTGCTGCCCAAATAGCAAAACTCACATGCTACTTTTAGTGTTTCATTTCCTAATCTAATTTCCTCAGCTTCACCCTGTTTAATGCGACTGCATTCCATTACTCTGGTTTTTTTATGTTCATCTTAAAAACTCTTTTCAAGACACTATCCATTCCTTTCCACTGATCTAATTACATTGTAACTGGCAATCGCAGTATTTTAATTTCTTCTCCTTGAACTTAAATTTCCTTTCCAAATTTCTTCTTGGTTTCCTTTACTGCTTGCTGCACTGTACGGATTGAATAACATCGCCATTAGCCTAAAGGCCCTCTCACAGATTTCTCAACAGCTGCTTACCTTTCCCATCCTTAGGCTCTTAATCACAGTCTGCTTTTCCATAGACGTAGTGAGTAAACTTTCGGTCGCTAAGTTATATCCCTTTTATCAGAACTTCAAAGAGCGTATTCCATTCAACACTGCCAAATGCTTCCTCTAAATCTGCAAATACTAGAAACATATATTTGCCTTTCGGTAAATTATCTTCACCGAAAGGGTCACTATTGCCTCGGATGTTCCTACATGTCTTCGAATCCCTAACGGATCTTCCTCGAACTGTTTATAGACACCTGGAAGTTTTATGTGTAGGATAGCATGTGCAATAAAGTTAGGTAAGTCGTAGAGTCACTACTGCCTCGTGTGTTTATAATTTACTCTGGAAGAATAACTTATCATCCTTGAGCTATTTACAAACACAAGGAAGTTTTGTTAATAAATCACTTCTATCGATGCAAGGTTCTAAACCACTGTACAGAGTTAAAGCAGTTTCCCACAAGCAAACTACTGAAATTAACTTTAAAAATATTGGGTTTGTTTCATGGAATGTTCCGTTTCGTTGCAAGCTTACTGAAACTGTAACCTGCACAGAAGCGCACACTTGTCTGTAACACCGTTAAAGAATTGTTACCCAAGCGCTAATTATTTAGCATCTGGAGTCCACTGAATGAATTCTACCATTCACTTGGAGTGAATCCATATCGTTAACCATAAATACCATGTGGGAGTATATGTAATGGCAGAGTTGGAAAACCTAGACCTTTGAACAAGAAGAAGTACATGTGTTGCCATATTTGGAATTCTGAGACATGTGAACGAAAGATACTCGGAATTCGATAACACAGTGGATAGGTTGTCTATCGTTTTCTAGGCTAATAGTATTCCTTGTGGATATGCAGATTAGCTCGAACTACGGTACCATGAGGTATAATACAGTGAAAGCGAGCAAAGTAAACTAACGTTAACATGGTGTCAATAAAGACAGGAACATTTAGTTCTCCACAAAATCCAAAAAGTGGTAGCGCCAAGATAGGAGTTCATATACCTTGAGCTTGAAGCATTGAAAAACGTCACATTTCACACATTGTCAGATCACCTCGTGGGAATAAAAATACACTTCACAAAAATTTCTCATCAGTAATTGTCTGCAGTGTATTGATTGCAATTAAGCGTCAAACTTTTATTAAGCTTTCAAAGCCAAGAGCAAATATTAGCAGGTGGCGTTTTTGCTAAATCATTTACCTTACATTCTACGTCTCACACAATTTTTCTTCTACTGATAGAAGAAGTTTTGAATTGCCTACCGTATTTATGGGCAGATCATTGACATATGTTAAGAAAATCATCATATTCAGAAAGAATCCGGCACCACATGAGGATACTGAAGGCAATGGAAACCAGTGCATTAAAGACACATAATGTGATTCCACAGGACATGTCGCCTACAACCAACTGTCGTGATGATACCATTGCTGGCGAAAGATTCCACATTAGTTAATCATTCGGATTTCCGGGACGGAACTGCCGAAAGGAAAGTGACAATGACAAAAAGAATGAATTAGCAAAGAATAGGGGACATCCTACAAGTACAAGCTTTTTTCCACTGCCCACAAAGGACGCTTTCCTTGCGAAAGTGTAGAGTCATGTCATACGTGTGTTAGTAGGGAGCAGGTGTGTAATGGTTGCAATTATAGTGTGGTGTTGTCTGCGTTGTATATGAATATGAGAGAAGGGAGGGGGTGAAACCCAGTGCCAGCACATTGACTCCTCCAACAGCACCAAGCCTGCTGCCAAGCTTAATGTCCTACCCAACAGAAGAATCACTATCAGTAGCATCACATGGCCTCACTTTACAAGACAGTGCGAGGCAGTATGGAATGTAATCCACGATACTGGCACAAAGTCTGGCGATCAGGGACTTTACGTCACCACTTTTCCACCCCTTGCAGGCCAAGTACTGGCAGCGACAATTGCATCCGACCATGAATCGAACTGTACACTCCTTCCTCTCTCCAGCAGCCCAGCACAGGTTGAGTCTTTTCTGTGCCATTTTCCCCCCTTGAGACCGCCATCTTGGATTACGTCATGGAATGGATGACAGCGCCTTCTGGTGGTGGTACTGTGTACTAAGTCAGTTGGACTTTTGACCTTGTGGCGAACACACTTGATGGTGGTATTGCCTTTAATTGTTTAAATAAAGACTGCATGCAAAATAAAAACTAATGTCCAGCACAGGATGAATCCTTTTCCTGGCATTTTCCACCACCACCGACCACCATCTTGGATTACATCATGGGAGAGATGACATCATCCTCTGGTGGCAGTACTGTGTACTAGGTCAGTTGGAGTCTGGACCCCATGGCGAAAGAACTTGATGGTGGTACTGCCTCTAACTGTTTAAATAAAGACTGCATCCAAAATAAAGACTTATGTCCAGCATAGGTTGAGTCCTTTTCCTGCCAGTTCCTAGGAAGAGGTGGCAGTCGGATGACAGGTTAGTGGAGGTAGCCCAAGTGACCTATTTTCCCGCCATTTTCTTTGGTTAGTAGAGGTATCTGTGGTGAGTTGCATTGTTCTGATGGAATTTGAACTTCCCACCATTTTCTGGGGGAGGGGAGGAGGTTAGGTTAGTGGAGGTAGCCAAAATTCAAACTTCCCGCCAAAAGCCGCCATCTTGGGTAAAGGTACTTGCGTCATCAGCCGACGTCACGGCCGCCATCTTGGATGACGTCATGCGCTGTTGCCAAGTCTACAGGTCGCCATCTTGTAAGATATCATCACCGCCATCTTGGATAACGGTACTTTGGGGTGGCACGAACTTTGTCCCTGTACTGCCAACACCTTGGGGAGACGCAACTTGTCTTTGCCATCATAATGAGTCCTAAAACAAAGAATTCCCCTTTAATGTAATATCCCGCAACCTCTATTCCTTCCGAAGCTTGTGCTTTATGGGAGTTAACTGAGAACCTTCATCCTGCTGCTGACTCAGATCACCAAACGAGCCCAGAATCACGGCTAAAACTGATCCCACACAATCACGCTCCTGGCCACATTCACTGGATTGGCCAGAATCGTCTTCAGATAATATTCGACTTAGGGCATTGGTCAGGTTATTACCCATGCCACGTACCTGAAAACGGAATGCAAAAATTGTCACCACCCACCTGACTATGCGTCCTTTTTTCTGCGCCCGGGGCAAGACCCACAACAACGCTTGGTTGTCGGTTTCTAACAGGAAAGATTTATGTTCAAGATAAAACTTGAAAAGCTCCAAGCCGAATAACACCGCCAATGCTTCTAACTCATATACCGAATCTTTCTTTGTCATGGTGGGCATAAATCTCGAGGCATGGCCAACTGGCCGTCTTTCACCCTCGTTTTCTTGCAAGAGGACTGCAGCAATCCCAGAACTAGAAGCGGTAGAACTGAACTCAAGTAATACCACGCAAAACCCGTATCCTGGTTGCCCGTTGTTTATATACCGGGTGATTAAAAAGTCAGTATAAATTTGAAAACTGAATAAATCATGGAATAATGTAGATAGAGAGATACAATTTGACACACATGCTTGGAATGACATGGGGTTTTATTAGAACCAAAAAAATACAAAAGTTCAAAAAATGTCCGACAGATGGCGCTTCATCTGATCAGAATAGCAATAATTAGCATAAAAAAGTAAGACAAAGCAAAGATGATGATCTTTACAGGAAATGCTCAATATGTGCACCATCATTCCTCAACAACAGCTGTAGTCGAGGAATAATGTTGTGGACAGCACTGTAAAGCATGTCCGGAGTCATGGTGAGGCATTGGCGTCGGATGTTGTCTTTCAGCATCCCTAGAGATATCGGTCGATCACGATGCACTTGCGACTTCAGGTAACCCCAAAGCCAATGATCGGACGGACTGAGGTCTGGGGACCTGGGAGGCCAAGCATGACGAAAGTGCCGACTGCGCACACGATCATCACCAAACGACGCGCATCTGTCGGACATTTTGTGAACTTTGTTTTTTTGTGTCTAATAAAACCCCATGTCATTCCAAGCATGTGTGTCAATTTTCATCTCTATATCTACATTATTCCGTGGTTTATTAGGTTTTCAAATTTATACTGACTTTTTGATCACCCGGTATATAAACAACGGGCAACCAGGATACGGGGTCAAAATAGTCACCACGCGACACCAAGTGACGTGCATATTAATCGGATGCTCACCGTGATTTCTCGTAAAATCCGGAGCCCATTGACAAATGCTTGCTTAGAGAGCTCCGAGAGAAGGATGTAACGAAGATTACTAGTTGTCGGAAACCCAAAGGGTATCATCTAGAAGACGCCACCGCGTCCAGTACTGGCAGAGGTCAGACCGGACTCCAGCACTGCACCACAGTGGACACAAACTGCTTGCAACTTCAGTAGCAGAGAACACGCCGAATACTGTGCGTCCTGCCGAAGTAGCTTTTAGCGAGCAATGTTCATGTCTGAGACCAACACTCGGCCACACCAAAACCGCAATAATCAAAGGCACCACTCTGGCCAACGGGCCATGGCAGACACTTGACCACAACACGCCGCCTCAACTGCGCTCCTCGCCGACCATGTCACACCCTCCGTTTTTCGAGGTCGCCGCAGCCCTTAACGACCTTCTCCTCCGACCTGCCATTACTGGCTAGGAACTGAACATCTATGGTCCATAGAACGCTAACACGACAGTACTGGCGAGCCCCTGCAACACAGTTATTACTGGAAACCCAGATGTGCGACTAGCCGAAAAACAGGCAACCGCAGGGAAACCGTACTGTATACAGCACGCAAACCAGCCACACTCACCCCCTACACTGTCTGTGAGCCGATCTATGACCGATCGCCCACTAATCTACAACGACCTTGAACTGTTGCAGGGACGCAGCAACTGCAGCAAGCACCGCAACAAGCTCCAACAACGACAAAGGTAACGATGCACGATACCTCGAACTAACACAACCACACCTTGCGTGCACTGTCGCAGATAGCAAGCCGCTACTGCCCTTACTACCCGTCCTACTGTCGCAGAGGTTTTTTTCCCTTGGCTCTTGCCTTGGCACTTTTTTTCCTCTGCCCTTACAACCGCTAACCTTCAATCGTTTTCGACCACTTCTATCTCCTGATGGACCATGTTGATAAGTAATCTTACCCAGACGCATGGACAACATCACAGCCCGCATCCTGTGACGCCTGATTCAAAAACTAACATGTTTACGGAGGTGACAGTAGAACTTTTGGTTTGGTCACCACGTTGGTGTGGGCGTGGAGGGGCCCCATCCTATATTAAAAAAAAAAAAAAACCTGCCATCTACCGGCGACAGTAATGCTCCACGCCTTTTTTGCGGCCAGAGGGATTTCAAATCCACGGGAATTATGCGAAATTAAACGCGGATGCACGGCACAGTAGGAGTGGACGGAATCTTTGCCACCTCACAATATTGATGGAGATTACTCGTAAATATTTTCCAACAACTCCCCAGGTTAGCCGAGCGCGCTAACGCCCTGCTTCCATGACTCGGGTAGGTGCGCCGGCCGCGGATCGAATCCGCCCGGCGGATTACCGACGAGGGCCAGTGTGCCGGCCAGCCTGGATGTGGTTTTTAGGCGATTTTCCACATCCCCCTAGGTGAATACCGGGCTGGTCCCCAAGTCCTGCCTCAGTTACACGACTCGCAGACATCTGAACACTTTCGCATTATTCCATGGATTACACTAATCGCAGACAGTTGGGGTACACTAATTCCTTCCCGGGGGGGGGGGGGGGGGGGGCGAGGGATGGCGGCAGGAGGGGGGCATTCGGCCACCCCTTCAACTAACATTGCCACATCCGATTAACCATGCCGACCCTGCGTATCCGCAGGATAAAGGGCGCAAGCAAAAGAAAGACTCGTAAAGAGTTTCCAGCAATCGTTCTTCGAGCAACCCATTTGGACTGGAAGTGGAAAAGGGGAGGTGACACTCGTACACGAAGTGCCCTCTGCCACACACCGTAAGGTGGTTTATGAAGCATAGATGCAGATGTAGACCAGCTGTTCTATGAAGCATCACACCTGCAGATAAGGTATCGTTGATAAAAATTTCCGTATTCTCACGTATGCGTGAAAAATGCTTCCTCTGTCAATGACCGCGCAGTGGATGTGTCGGAAACAGTGAACTCGCTACGTTCGTAGTCGTCATTAATTTAAACCAAGTTTTGATTGCATTTTTAAAGCAACCGTGTAAAAAGTATTCTGTTAAACGACTGCACGTAGTTGCTCATAAAATTTTAACATTAGTTTAAAATGCAACAGCCAGCAGGCGGAAGTGGATGCGGATACATTTTTTCCATTATTCAAGATCAATTACAGTAAATAGTGAGAGAAATATTCTAATTCAAAATTTATTGTGAGACTGTAGCCCCGTGCTACGAAGGGTTCAAGTAATTCATCCGCTGTTACGCGAAAGAGAGGTTTTATTCATTCTACGCGTTCACTTATTCAAGCTTTGACATTGGTTGAATACACCCACGACGGTCGGTTAGCCGAGTTCATCAATCGTACAGCAGCCGTTTTTCTAATTGCCGCTCTAGATTAATCGCGTACTCCTCTATTTGCAACGTATCAGTCTGTAATATTATCTGGCCCCCGAAAATCGAGACCACTGCTCACTCATTTTTCTTCGTATGACGAAGAACGTATCATCCAAATATGAATTCTTGCTGCGTAACACTGAATTGGCTTTGCGATCGTAATGGATGTTCGTAAAGTAATAGTTTCACAAGAAAAACTACTTTCATACTTCCGCACATTTTATTTTATTTTATTTTATTCATTGACTTTCTTCTATGATCTGTTACCTTCTCGTTCCATACAGCTCAAAGTTCTGTATCACTTACGAACCCGAGAACACATGTGGACTTAGATTTCTAGGCTGCCAGGGAAAATGAATATAAGTAAAAAAATGGTCGAAAGAAGTTAAGTCGAAAACAAGGTAAGTCCACGTCCCGAGTCCTGAAATGGCTTCAAATGGCTCTGAGCACTATGGGACTCAACTGCTGTGGTCATCAGTCCCCTAGAACTTAGAACTACTTAAACCTAACTAACCTAAGAACATCACACACATCCATGCCCGAGGCAGGATTCGAACCTGCGACCGTAGCAGTCGCACGGTTCCGGACCGCGCGCCTAGAACCGCGAGACCACCGCGGCCGGCAGTCCTGAAATGGATTTAGATCTTTTGGTCTAAGTTGTTTGTCAGAAATGGCTCTGAGCACTATGGGACTCAACTGCTGTGGTCATAAGTCCCCTAGAACTACTTAAACCTAACTAACCTAAGGACAGCACACAACACCCAGCCATCACGAGGCAGAGAAAATCCCTGACCCCGCCGGGAATCGAACCCGGGAACCCGGGCGTGGGAAGCAAGAATGCTACCGCACGACCACGAGATGCGGGCGAGTTTGTCAGAATTAAATGCAATATTCTGTACGTTATTTGGTCCTAATAGTTCAAGTAAACATGTCGCTATCCGCCTGGAGAAAAGAAATACAAGTGAGCTTATACTATTAGAACCGCAGTGCAACATAGTAAAAGTCTTGTTATACCCCTTGGCCTGGTCGTGTAAAATGACGTAGACGGCGACAATCTCTTTGGCACAAGGCATACTACCATTATAGAATGTCTATGAAATATTGTTATCTTTTTGAGTATTACTTGAAGCTGTAAACATTTGGTTAAAGAACGAAAACAGATTAATTCTCAGTATTATTAGTGTATAGTGTAGGGATGTGTGGTGGTTCGATCACTTAAATATGACAGAATAATAGTAACAGAAGATAGTATCCTTTTGAAGACTTCTGCTAGGTCATCAAGAACATTAGAATGTGCAAAGAAATCTTTAACACAGGATAAAAACGATGAAACAGTAAATGCTGTTGATAATGTTCAGTAGTGAAAACACGAAGAAATAGTATTCCAAGTAGCTTTTCCACTGTAAAAATTTCCTATTGTGTAGAACTAGCTTCTGTGTATTTCAGCTCCTAACGAAATTAGTAGGAAGAAGACGGTAGTTAACCCGAAGAAAAAAAGGAAGATAACGTTCTCACGAGTGTCATCTGAGTTAACTGAGGATCAGTAAAGAGTAATCCAGGAAGTTGAGGATGCAATATGCAATGATAGTGATTCTCTGTCAGACACAACTATTGACTGCAACATCTATGAAGACTATGTAGCGGAAGAGAGTGAGTCTAGTGAAGATGAAGATAGAAATGTGTGTAAGATACGTACCAGCTCGGATTAAAGGAAGACGTCGAAGGAAATCAGAAGAGAGTTAACAGACTTGTTACCGGTCAGTTTGAACAACATGTAAGTGTTACGGAGATGCTTCGGGATGTCAAATGGGAATCCCTGGAGGGAAGGCGACGTTCTTTTCGAGAAACACTACTGAGAAAATTTAGAGAAGCGGCATTTGAAGCTGACTAGCGCCGACATACATTGTGCGTAAGGACTACGAATACGAGAAATATAAATGAGCGTTTGGCATCGTCGGCCGGGAGGCTCCATCCGGGGAAGTTCGGCCGCCCAATGCAAGTCTTATTTCAGTCGACGAATCATTGGGTGACTTGCGCGCCGGTGATGAGGATGAAATGATGATGATGACGACAACGCAACATCCAGTCCCCGAGCGGAGCAAATCTCTAACCCGGCTGGGAATCGAACCCGGGCCCGCTGGCATGGGAAGCGAGCACGTTACCACCCAGCTAAGCTGGCGGACAAGTGAAATTAGGACTCATACGGAGGCATAAAGTCTGTCGTTTCTTCCTCGCTCTGTTAGCGAGTGGGACAGGGAATAGCTGACTAACAGTGCTACAAGGTATCCTCCGCCAAGCACCGTATGGTGGCTAGGGGAGTATCTATGTGTATGTGGACGGATGGATGCACCGCTGTTTCTACGATTTTGATCGGACGAAGAAAACTATGCGTTTTTCTTAGGACAGGCGAAATCAAACTGAGATGGGATGTACAAGAAACATTCTGGTGCGGAACTGCGAGGGGGGGGGGGGGGGGGGGGGAGCTGTGACTGCCACCTGCTGAAGCACTCTCCACTCTGCTATGGCGGGCGTTAAATTTGGTAAGCGTGGCACCGCTAAATATGACGCCAGGAACTTACTTAGCTTTACTCCGTTGATTCTACTAGCCTCTTCTCTGTAACTTATGAGTGGACGTCAGATTCGTGATTGATTTTTCGATGCGGATCAGATATAATTTCGCCTCATACCGGCTGAACTTTCATTTCTGTAGAACTTTCCGACTTACTAGTTTCCCATGCGGGCGAATCATTAATGTACCGCGTCCATTACTTTCAAGATGTTACTTTATATTGAGGTGTTTCTTAAAGATAGATATAACTTGTAGATTCCTTTCTGTATTGATTTTTACGAGAAACATTAAGTAGTCTAATGTATCTTGGGCTTACACTGATTAGCCAGAATATTATGACCACGACCTAGTATCGACGTAAACCAATCCAGGCTACAGCAGCGTTCGAGGAATAACTGCTAGTCAGACACACGCTCGGTGCATGTAGTACCAGTGAGTGTGCTGTCCGTGTGCAGAACGAGGAAACCGCGTGGTCTGAGTTTCACCGAATGCAGATCGTGATGGCCTGGAAGCTCGGCCCGAGCGTTTCGGAACCTTGACTTATCAGGTGTTGGAGGACTGCTGCGATGAGTGTCTTCAACATGTGGCGAAACCAACGTAAAACAACGCCCAGATGTCGTGGGGTCGGGCGTCCACACCTCATTACAAACGTCGGACTGGTAAAATAAGACAAGAGGCGAACTGTGGAAGAACAAACATCAGACTTTAATGCTGGGAAGAGTGTCTGAACACACAGTGTGCACCGGACACTCCTAATGATGGCACCCCTGATTGTGCCAATGTTAACACCACGACATTGTCATCTGCGACTGAAATGGGCACGTGACCATCGGCGCTGGACGTTGGTGCAATGGCAGTGCGTTGCATGGTCTCATGAATCTTCTCATGGATCTCGAAACCTCCTTCATCATGACGATGGGAGGGCACGAATCCGTTGTCTTCCAGACGAATAGCTGCGGGACGGAGACAACCTGGCGGCGTCTCCATTATGCTCTGGTGATCGCTAACTTGGGCACCTATGGTTCAATGGAACTAGTGCAAAGCACTTTGGTTGCCAAGGAGTATCGTGCACTGGTTGCATACCACTTACACCCCTTCATGACGATCATGTTCCCCGATGGCAGTGGCATTTTTCAACAAGATAATGCGCCATGTGACAAGGCCAGGAGTATGATGGAATGGAGAGTTCCAGTTGATGGGCTGGCCCTCAAACTCACCAAATATGAATCCGATCGAACACATCTGGGATGTGATTGAACGTGGCGTCAGAGCTCATCGCCACCCTTCCCCAGAGTTTGAAGGAATTAGGTGACTTGAGTGTGCAGGTGTGGTGCCAACGCCCTCCAGCGACTTACCAAGGCCTCATTGCTTCCATGCCACGACGCATCGAAGCCATTTTCCGAGCCAAAGCTGGAGATGCTGACTGTTAGGTTGTTGTTGTTGTGGTCTTCAGTCCTGAGACTGGTTTGATGCAGCTCTCCATGCTACTCTATCCTGTGCAAGCTTCTTCATCTCCCAGTACCTACTGCAACCTACATCCTTCTCAATCTGCTTAGTGTATTCATCTCTTGGTCTCCCTCTACGATTTTTACCCTCCACGCTGCCCTCCAGTGCTAAATTTGTGATCCCTTGATGCCTCAAAACATGTCCTACCAACCGACCCCTTCTTCTAGTCAAGTTGTGCCACAAACTTCTCTTCTCCCCAATCCTATTCAGTACCTCCTCATTCGTTACGTGATCTACCCACCTTATCTTCAGCATTCTTCTGTAGCACCACATTTCGAAAACTTCTATTCTCTTCTTGTCCAAACTATTTATCGTCCATGTTTCACTTCCATACATGGCTACACTCCATACAAATACTTTCAGAAAAGACTTCCCGACACTTAAATCTATACTCGATGTTAACGAATTTCTCTTGTTCAGAAACGCTTTCCTTGCCATTGCCAGTCTACATTCTATATCCTCTCTACTTCGACCATCATCGGTTATTTAACTCCCTAAATAGCAATACTCCTTTACTGCTTTAAGTGTCTCATTTCCTAATCTAATTCCCTCAGCATCACCCGACTTAATTCGACTACATTCCATTATCCTCGTTTTGCTTTTGTTGATGTTCATCTTATATCCTCCTTTCAAGACACTGTCCATTCCGTTCAACTGCTTTTCCAAGTCCTTTGCTGTCTCTGACAGACTTACAATGTCATCGCGGAACCTCAAAGTTTTTACTTCTTCTCCATGAACTTTAATACCTACTCCGAATTTTTCTTTTGTTTCCTTTACTGCTTGCTCAATATACAGATTGAATAACATCGGGGAGAGGCTACAACCCTGTCTTACTCCTTTCCCAACCACTCCTTCCCTTTCATGCCCCTCGACTCTTATAACTGCCATCTGGTTTCTGTACAAATTGTAAATAGCCTTTCGCTCCCTGTATTTTACCCCTGCCACCTTCAGAGTATTCCAGTTAACATTGTCAAAAGCTTTCTCTAAGTCTACAAATCCTAGAAACGTAGGTTTGCCTTTTCTTAATCTTTCTTCTAAGATAAGTCGTAAGGTCAGTATTGCCTCACGTGTTCCAACATTTCTACGGAATCCAAACTGATCGTCCTCGAGGTCGGCTTCTACCAGGTTTTCCATTTGCCTGTAAAGAATTCGCGTTAGTATTTTGCAGCTGTGACTTATTAAACTGATAGTTCGGTAATTTTCACATCTGTCAACACCTGCTTTCTTTGGGGCTGGAATTATTACATTCTTCTTGAAGTCTGAGGGTATTTCGCCTGTCTCATACATCGTGCTCACCAGATGGTAGAGTTTTGTCAGGACTGGCTCTCCCGAGGCCATCAGTAGTTCTAATGGAATGTTGTCTACTCCCGGGGCTTTGTTTCGACTCAGGTCTTTCAGTGCCCTGTCAAACTCTACACGCAGTATCTTATCTCCCATTTCGTCTTCATCTACATCCTCTTCCATTTCCATAATACTGTCCTCAAGTACATCGCCCTTGTATAAACCCTCTATATACTCCTTCAACACCTTGCACCTTTCTGCCTTCCCTTCTTTGCTTAGAACTGGGTTGCCATCTGAGCTCTTGATATTCATACAAGTGGTTCTCTTCCCTCCAAAGGTCTCTTTAATTTTCCTGTAGGCAGTATCTATCTTACCCCTAGTGAGGCAAGCCTCTACATCCTTACATTTGTCCTCTAGCCATCCCTGCTTAGCCATTTTGCACTTCCTGTCGATATCATTATTGAGACGTTTGTATTCCTTTTTGCCTGCTTCATTTACTGCATTTTTATATTTTCTCCTTTCATCAATTAAATTCAATATTTCTTCTGTTACCCAAGGATTTCTATTAGCCCTCGTCTTTTTACCTACTTGATCGTCTGCTGCCTTCACTACTTCATCCCTCAGAGTTACCCATTCTTTTTCTACTGTATTTCTTACCCCCATTCCTGTCAATTGTTCCCTTATGCTCTCCCTGAAACTCTCTACAACCTCTGGTTCTTTCAGTTTATCCAGGTCCCATCTCCTTAAATTCCCACCTTTTTGCAGTTTCTTCAGTTTCAATGTGCAGTTCATAACCAATAGATTTTGGTCAGAATCCACATCTGCCCCTGAAAATGTCTTACAATTTAAAACCTGGTTCCTAAATCTCTGTCTTACCATTATATAATCTATCTGATACCTTTTAGTATCTCCAGGATTCTTCCAGGTATACAACCTTCTTTTATGATTCTTGAACCAAGTGTTAGCTATGATTAAGTTATGCTCTGTGCAAAATTCTGCAAGGCAGCTTCCTCTTTCATTCCTTCCCCCCAATCCATATTCACCTACTATGTTTCCTTCTCTCCCTTTTGCCACTGATGAATTCCAGTCACCCATGACTATTAAATTTTCGCCTCCCTTCACTACCTGAATAATTTCTTTTATCTCGTCATACATTTCATCTATTTCTTCATCATCTGCAGAGCTAGTTGGCATATAAACTTGTACTACTGTAGTAGGCATGGGCTTTGTGTCTATCTTGGCCACAATAATGCGTTCACTATGCTGTTTGTAGTAGCTAACCCGCACTCCTATTTTTTTATTCATTATTAAAGCTACTCCTGCATTACCCCTATTTGATTTTGTATTTATAACCCTGTAATCACCAGACCAAAAGTCTTGTTCCTCCTGCCACCGAACGTCACTAATTCCCACTATATCTAACTGTAACCTATCCATTTCCCTTTTTAAATTTTCTAACCTACCTGCCCGATTAAGGGATCTGACATTCCACGCTCCGATCCGTAGAACGCCAGTTTTCTTTCTCCTGATAACGACGTCCTCCTGAGTAGTCCCCGCCCGGAGATCCGAATGGGGGACTACTTTATCTCCGGAATATTTTACCCAAGAGGACGCCATCATCATTTAATTATACAGTAGAGCTGCATGTCCTCGGGAAAAATTACGGCTGTAGTTTCCCCTTGCTTTCAGCCGTTCGCAGTACCAGCACAGCAAGGCCGTTTTGATTAATGTTACAAGGCCAGATCAGTCAATCATCCAGACTGTTGCCCCTGCAACTACTGAAAAGGCTGCTGCCCCTCTTCAGGAACCACATGTTTGTCTGGCCTCTCAACAGATACCCCTCCGTTGTGGTTGCACCTACGGTACGGCCATCGGTAACACTGAGGCACGCAAGCCTCCCCACCAACGGCAAGGTCCATGGTTCATGGGGGGGAGGTGGTCATAATGATCTGGCTGATCAGTGTACAGTTTCCTTTAAGTGGTTACAACTTCCCTTAGGGAAAAACCACCGTAGAGGCTAAAAGTTTGCTGACAAAGGAGTAGCAGCTGAATGCCCCTGAATGAATCAGGCGTTGACGGAGCGGAAATCCCCTGAAAATTTGCCTCAAGTCTCAATGACATACTTAGTGCTGAGTCCTTCAGCTCGCTGTATTCACACTGAAGAGCCAAAACACTATGATCACTGCCTATCGGCAGAACTGATGAGCCACGGTGGCGATGCGGTCACGCAGGCGTAAGGAAAGTACACTACTGGCCATTAAAATTGGGACACCAAGAAGAAATGCAGATGATAAACGAGTATTCACTGGACAAATATATTATACAAGAACTGACTTGTGATTACATTTTCACGCATTTTGAGTACATAGATCCTGAGAAATCAGTACCCAGAACAACCACCTCTGGCCGTAATAACGGCCTTGATACGCCTGGGCATTGAGTCAAACAGAACATTTTCTGTATCCAGAAAAGCCCATACAGGACCTGCAACATGCGGTCGTGCATTATCCTGCTGAAATGTAGGGTTTCGCAGGGATCGAATGAAGGGTAGAGCCACGGGTCGTAGCACATCTGAAATGTAACGTCCACCGTTCAAAGGGCCGTCAATGCGAACAAGAGGTGACCGAGACGTGTAACCAATGGCACCCCATACCATCACGCCGGGTGATACGCCAATATGGCGATGGCGAATACACGCTTCCAATGTGCTTTCACCGCGATGTAGCCAAACACGGATGCGACCAATATGATGCTGTAAACAGAACTTCGATTCATCCGAAAAAATGACGTTTTGCCATTCGTGCACCCAGGTTCGTCGTTGAGTACACCATCGCAGGCGCTCCTGTCTGTGATGCAGCGTCAAGGGGAACCGCAGGCATGGTCTCCGATCCGATAGTCCATGCTGCTGGAAACGTCATCGAACTGTTCGTGCAGATGGTTGTCGTCTTGCAAACGTCCCCATCTGTTGACTCAGGGATCGAGACGTGGCTACACGATCCGTTACAGCCATGCGGATAAGATGCCTGTCATCTCGACTGCTAGTGATACGAGGCCGTTGGGATCCAGTATGGCGTTCCGTATTACCCTCCTGAACCCACCGATTCCATATTCTGCTAACAGTCATTGGATCTCGACCAACGCAAGCAGCAATGTCGCGATACGATAAAAGCAATCGCGATAGGCTACAATCCGACCTTTATCAAAGTTGGAAACGTGATGGTACGCATTTCTCCTCCTTACACGAGGCATCACAACAACGTTTCAACAGGCAACGCCGGTCAACTACTGTTTGTGTATGAGAAATCGGTTGGAAACTTTCCTCATGTCAGCACGTTGTAGGTGTTGCCACCGGCGCCAACCTTGTGTGAATGCTCTGAAAAGCTAATAATTTGCATATCACAGCATCTTCTTCCTGTCGGTTATATTTCGCTTCTGTAGCACGTCATCTTCGTGGTGTAGCAATTTTAATGGCCAGTAGCGTATGTAAGCCCAACAGAGACGAATTACGAGTCATTACAGCGGCGATGAGGGCCTCGAATCGGGTAATCCACTGACATAAGGGACATTGACAAAGGGTTGTTTGTTATTCCCTGGCGCGTGTGAATGACCATTTCGAAAATGGTGCTTGTTCTGTTTTCTGCGCGAGTCTGTCGTGAGCATCTCTGGAAAGTTGTTGTACGACTGTGAAACCACAAGTAGGCGATAGGGTGTTGGTCGTCGACGCCTCATCACTGAACATGGCGTTCGTAGGCTTACCCTCTCCGGAAAGCAGGACAGATCTGGCAAGTCAGCACTTTGCTGTGCAGGCACAAGTGATTCGGCGCTCACCGTTCAGCTCGTATTGCTGATCATGCGGCTCTGCAGTGGACGACCCTCCGTTTACTCACGTTGACCGACCGACTTTGTCAATTACGACGGAAGATGGCGTGGAGTCATCCGAGGCTCGATCGTTAATCCACAGAAAGTGTTGCCTGGTCGAGTGCAATACGTTTACTGTTACACCAGTGAGCCATGCTGCATCTCGTGTTGGTGTTGTAGGTTTCCGTCCTCTGTTGGAGGCCAGAGTGTATAGTTTAGTTGACATGGTTGCGGCTGTTTGTCTTCTTCGTGTGTTGACTGGCGACACTTGGTTTCGGACGCGTTGCCTGTCTACTAGTGGCAGCAGCGGCGTTATCGATATTTACTAACTATGGCCCTATCTTTGGGGTGACGCGGTGTTTCTTCCGGGTCGTTGAGTGAGCACTTTGGTTAGTGACGCAGGAGGAGCCAGGTCCGCGCAGAGCGAGAAAGCACACCAGGACCGCTGGCGGCGTGCATGGACTGCCGGATCGAAAGGCTATGGTCACGAGGATGCACGACCTCGTCGAAACCGGATCCTGCAAGCTTTGAGTGCATTTCAATTCGAGTAGGCAAACCTCCACCATTGTGAAATCTCGCCATTCTCCAGTGAATTGGGTTCGTGTTGCTGCTCGTAGTGTCGTTGAGGCAAAGAGAAGTGAGTGGAGTGCTTGGGGAAGGCGGATCTGATTAGTTTTCCCGGGCTTCTAATCACTATTTACTACCTTCAGCTTGTTGTAATCGTTAAGTTCAACTAGCGGTATTTTCCTGCCTGGTGGCCGCTAACGCCCCAGTTACCTGCCCTGGGGGTTAGTGAAAGTAACGGCAGTGTACGTTTCCTCGCCTTGCAGCCGCTGTCCGGTGACGCGTGTAAGTTTGACAGCTTTCTTGATTGTAGGTTGGTTGGCGATTATTCTACCTTTATGGTAGTGATTCCTTGCCTGTTCGGGGCTCTAAGCACAGTACTCTGTGGGCGGAACCCAGATCACCGGTTCCGGCTTTGGCGTATTTTTACGTCTTTGCATTGGTTTATTGGACGTCAGGTAGCCTCACCAAGATTATCATTAGTCACTCGGTAGACTGCCAGTAGTCTGAGCTACCATCTTGTGGTAAATGCAACTCTTGGCTGCCTTTCTCAATGCTAGCGAAAGTGTTCTTGGCCTGACCTACTCAGAGGCCTATTCCTGGAGCACCGCCTGTGACTGGCCCTTGTGTTTTTTATTGTACTATTATTTTATTATTGTGTTACCAAGTTACCATCATTTGTCTCACCTGTTTGATCAGTTGCTTGTCCTTTTAAATTAACCTTTGTTATTGTATTTACTGTTTTATTGTATGTTGTTAAATTTTTTTAATCATTGCCATTCTTGGCGTTAAAGGCCTTCTGCCGTGACTGTGATTACTTCCCTTAAAGTTCTAATTGTGACCACATTGGCTTGTTTTCAAAACACTATTTACTGTGTCTGTATTTTATGTATATTTGTTAATTTTTTTAATAATTGCCATTCTCGGCGTTTAAGGTCTTCAGCTGTAAAAGAATTCTTAATTTATTGCCATTAAGGCCTTCAGCCGTGAGCATGGTTACTTGTTTTAAAACCCTAATTTGGTAATTCTATTTTAGCAGTAAGTTTTAGGATCTTTGGTGATTTGTCTTTTATATTTTAATAACTGTAATTGTAAGTTACAACAAGTTTAAACAATTCTTAATTTATTCCTATTAATGCCTTCGCCTGCCAAACAATTCTTAAATTTCTAAACATTCTGCATGGTGTCTGTTTGTTCTATATCGTGTCTCCCTACCACTTTCGCGCAACGACGCTCTGAGGGTGTTTTTTAGGGAATTGACTAGTTTGAACCTGGGACCTGTAGCTGGTAAGGAGACGCCAGACCACACATGACATGTAGAGTTCAGAAGAGCTCAGTGAGACTAGCGATGATATAACCAAATACTTAATGATTTCAGCGTCAGCTCCACTGCACTCCCTGTAAAAGAATCTTAATACTAACTAAATTTAGTAGAAGGGGTTCAAGGCTTTCCTATTTTTAGTTAGCTGGTAAAATAACGTCGAAAAAGCAGTTAAGTTTACCATTGGAAATTTTATTCTACTCACAAAACATCGTTTATAAATTGCACTATTGATAAAAGGAAATGTTTTAATACAGGATGGATAAAAAACCAACTGCGTTCAACAAAAATGTGAACGAATGTTCCCTGAATGGGTTTCCAAGTTCTGCAATGGATCGAAGGATGACCTATGCCATCAATTATCTTTAATTACTTATCTGACTTGTTGTAAATTACAGTGGCTGATGTGGCTTCTCAATAACTATACAACAGAAAAATCATCGCGTTTCAGATTTTTACTTCAAGTGGCAAATGTGAACACCATGAGCTTTAATTGACGATCGACACTAGTATTACGTAAAGGGGGGATGTAACAGATGAGACCTCTGCAGTTCTGAGTGAAGCCTTATGCGCTCAAAAATGCGTTCATTACCTTGACGGTGTTCGTCAGGGGGCAGCGGGCAGCACAGCTCCGCTCACCTCGCCGTCTCGGAAGTAACTCCCCCGCAACTCTCTCCTAACTTCTCCTTACTACAATTTACCGAAGTTGGTTAAAAAAAAACTATCTGGCTGTGTTTTCATCTGACCAATCAGGGTCTCAATGTTAACCTTAAGCTCCGCCTACAAAAATTCTGTCTATCCAATGAGAAACGTTATACTTTTCGTGGTGGGGCAATGTTTTTAAAGTTTGCAACGTAACAGAGAAGCGAAAAAGTCTCACGCTAAAACTTGCAGCTGGTGTGGTCCTTTTAGCGTTATGGTAAGATCTATACTGTTCTTCTGGAGGGCTCTATCTTTTAACATGGGCTGGGGGGTGGTTCTAACGTAACAGAGACGCGAAAAAGGTCTCACGCTAAAACTTGCGGGTGGTGCAGCCCTTTTTGTGTTATCGTAAGATCTATACTGTTCTTCTGGAGGGTTCTAGCTTTTAACATTGGCTGGGGGGTGGTCTTGACGTAACAGAGACGCGAAAAAGTCTCACGCTAAAACTTGCAGCTGGTGTCGTCCTAGCGGTTAGCTGGCGACGTGGGTGTCCGTCCGTCCCTTATCGTAGGGCCTTCCAGCTTAACACGGTTCTGCTCTCGGCTTCTGTTCTCGTTTCTCCCCTCGGAACTGCGTCTGTCCCACGGTGGGAAGGTATTACATGCATTTAGGCATTCTTGTGTTAGTCTGTGGTGTTCCATTTGCTCACTCGTTACTCACATTACTTTGGTTAATTTAATGTCACGATTTATTCGGAGCTATGTGACATACTACTGGATTTGCTTATCATGTCAGGGTTTTCATGGAAGGTGTTGAATTTGCCTGACACCTTACAAATTATTGCTATTATTTTAATTTGTTGTTGATTTCGAATAAATTGTGTGTGATTAAAAAAGAAAGCCAACCAATAGTAACCGATTACGGCCCTGTCCACAATCGTAATCAAATCCTGCCTTTCTTGACTACCAGGTGTCAACCAGGTACCGTGCCAGATGTGTTCCTTCGGGTTCAAATCAGGAGAATTAGGTGGCTAAGATATCTACTTAAGGGGGGGTAGGACGTCAAACGGGCCGACTTGGGGCAGGAGAGGCACCACAGGACATTTTAATTTCCACTGTCTATACTTTTACAAATAGATACAACTTTGTCAGCACGTCCAGGAAGGATTCAGGATTCACACTCGTAACAGTGGAAGTTCAGAAACATAACAATATAAATTTTTTTTTACGTGTCAAATTTCAGCGTTTTTTCACTTACTATTGGCTGCATGTGTTACTCTAGGTACATTTTTCTTCATAAGTAAGAGACATTCTTCGACGAATTTTGCACAGCACACAAACCATACTCACAGGTGTATGAAACTCTAGAATTGTCCAGGAAGGATTCAGGATTCACACTCGTAACAGTGGAAGTTCAAAAACATAACAAAATAAATTTTTTTTACGTGTCAGATTTCATCGTTTTCTCACTTACTATTGGCTGCATGTGTTACTCTAGGTACACTTTTCTTCATAAGTAAGAGACATTCTTCGATGAATTTTGCACACCACACAAACCATACTCACAGGTGTATGAAACTCTAGAATTTTCCAAATCTATTGAAAACTGCGGTAAAAATTCAGATAATTAACTATAGAATTTCAGTTTTTTTCTAAACATGAAATTTAAAATATAACAGCTCATTCACTTTTTCGTAAATTAAAGAAATTCTAGAGTTTCACGCACCTGCAAGTATGGTTTGTATGCTGTGCGAAATTCATCGAAGAATCTCTCCTACTTATGAAGAAAAGTGTACCTATAGTAACAAATGCAGCCAATAATAAGTGAAAAAATGATGTCTTCCTTGACTACCAGGTGTCAACCAGGTCGTGTTGGGATACGCTGTCATCCAGATCCGTCATCCCGGATCGCTGCTCGAAACTGGATCACGCCACGGATGAAGGCGGTGGGCGGTATTACGCTACGGTGGACATTTACCTGGGCTTTCTTTGGACCCGTGGCGATAATCGAAGGCAATGTTAAAGCTGTGGACTACGTGAACATTATTGCAGACTACCTACACCGCTCAATGCTTGAAGTCTTTCCGCATCTTCTAGCGCGATAACTGTCCCTGTAATGATGTAAGAATCGTGCTACAGTGGTTTGAGGAGAATGATAGTGAACTTAAGTAGATATCTTAGCTACCCTCTCCTGATTTGAACCCGATGAAACACATCGGGTACGGTACCGGGCGCCGTCTCCGCACCCATAAACCACCGATTCGTAATGTACGGGAAAAGTGTTCCTTGTGCGTCGACCTCAAACCTCATACCTTCTGAACTATATCAAGGGCTTGTCTGTTATGCACGGAACCGCTGCTGTATTGCGTTCCAGGCGTTGGCCACAACGTTTTGCCTCGTCAGTGAGCACGCACAAACCACATTCCAAATTAAAATTCGGATCAGATGGCTTGGTAGTCTCAAGGCCAGTTTCCCAGTGGCTCGGAAACGATTCATTATCAGATTAAGTTTATATATTACGGACATCTAACAATCCGTGACTGTTTATTCAATATACATACAAAAAACCGTACCAGTCACGTTTTTTAACACCTGTTTATTCCATAAACTAGCTTTCGAACCTTTCAGACTCGTCTTCGGACGGTTTACGTGACTGTTTCATAGCGTAATGCTGGGAGCTGGCTCATGTGCATGCTGGTTCATGTACTTACAAACAGGTGCTATTCTCTGTAGTTTACTTTATTTTGTTTTCGGGCTTTCACTTTAACACCAGTTTCGGTTAATGTATTTGGCCATACATCGACTACGTTATATGCAAACAAAAACAAATAATGTCTCTGAGCAAAGTACATTGTATCTGCGTTTGAAGATCTTTGTAACAAGCGCCAACTGTACAGCACATGCTGGATGCTGGCAACGTTTCGTGACTGTTGGTATGTTTATACATATCTTGTGAAAAGTAAGTGATGTTTATCAAATGGCGGCCGGCTGCTATGGCCGAGCGGTTCTAGGCACTTCCGTCTGGAACCACGCGACCGCTACGGTCGCAGGTTCGAATCCTGCCTCGGGCATGGATATGTGTGATGTCCTTAGGTTAGTTAGGTTTAAGTAGTTCTAAGTCTAGGGGACTGACGACCTCAGATGTTAAGTCCCATATTGCTCAGAGCCATTTTTTTGTCGAACGGCAATAGCAATGGAGTCTGATAGATGGATACCACGAAGGCGTGCTGAAAAGAAAGTTTTTTTTTTAAATAAAACAAACGTTAGTAATATTCTACGTATTTAATGTTCAGGTCTACATATTTATTTCTAAACATAGTTATCCTGGAGACGAGTACTCCCAATGTGAGACCAGTTTCTTGATACCGTCACCTGTAGAATATTGGACTTTGTAGATGGAGTCACAGCCTCAGCTCTGCTTCAGTCACTTCCTCACAATCAAAGTGAAGTTCTCGAATGTAATTTTTAAGTTTTGGAAACACATGAAAATCTCGTGGGGCCAAATTCGGACTGTATAGAGGATGATCGATGAAAGTGAACTCAAGGCGTCGACTTGTTGCAGATGAAGCAGCACTGGTGTGTGGTCTGCCACAGTTACGCTGAGGGAGCTGTTGCTTCGTGTGTGGACAACTATTCGAATTCTAAACTCGATTACAGCATGCTGTTTCTCACGCGCCGACACAGACACGTTACATACAACCGTTCAAAAATGGGTCTGAGCACTATGGGACTCAACTGCTGAGGTCATTAGTCCCCTAGAACTTAGAACTAGTTAAACCTAACTAACCTAAGGACATCACAAACATCCATGCCCGAGGCAGGATTCGAACCTGCGACCGTAGCGGTCTTGCGGTTCCAGACTGCAGCGTCTTTAACCGCACGGCCACTTCGGCCGGTCGTACAACCGTGTAACACTCTATAATCCGGAGTCATCTAGTGGCTCATGGCTGGATGTAGACATGAAGAATAAAATTATAGAATTTTTATAAAGTTTGTTTTATTTAAAAAGGTTTAAAAGAGTTTTCTAATTAAAAATTGGGAGGTAGTACTTTTCAGCATACTCTGGTTATAACAGAGCCGTCCGCACTGTCACGGTAAGAACAGAATTCGTTTTTGGACGCAAACTGTAATCCAAACAATACTCATGGTGATGCATTATAGCGTGTTCCATCTTCTTATCATGGAGGAAGCACACAGCGTTACTCTATGAAACAGTCATGTAATCTCCTGTGCATCATCTGAAGAAGAGCTTGGAAATATCCGTTACTAACTGAGTTTACCTCAGTATCGAGATACTGCGAGGAACTGAATGAGACTGCAGAATCGGAAGGAACAGTGGTGTAAGGAGCTGGGCGCAGGCCTCACACGGAAGGGGCGTGGCTGCCAGGGGCTGCGGAATTAGTGGGGTCTTGCTGCGGACTGAGTGGCCGGCTCGTTATTGCTTCTGCGAGGGCGGCGGCCGGCACGCCAACTGCTTCCTGAGGGCGCTTGTTTCCACCCTAATGGCCGGCGGAATATGGGCGGCGGGGACGGAAGTCGTGCAAGGCGCAAACTGCGCCCCTCTCATGCATATTACACGCCGCGTCGGAAGACCACATGTTGCAGGAGCGTGTCACATTCACCGTGTAAACTCCCGCTGTAGTTCTGTTTACACTTTCTTTCCTATCCAATACTTCTGCGTCAAATCACCTTCAGTATAACCGAACGACCCATTCAAAAGCCGTGTATGCACACTACTGGCCATTAAAATTGCTACACCACGAAGATCACGTGCAACAGACGTGAAATTTAACCGACAGGAAGAAGATGCTGTGATTTGCAAATGATTAGCTTGCCAGAGTATTCACACAAGGTTGGCGTCGGTGGCGACACTTACAACGTGCTGACATGAGGAAAGTTTCCAACCGATTTCTCATACACAAACAGCAGTTGACCGGCGTTGACTGGTGAAACGTTGTTGTGATGCCTCGTGTAAGGAGGAGAAATGCGTACCATCACGTTTCCGACTTTGATAAAGGTCGGATTGCAGCATATCGCGATTGCGGTTTATCGTATCGCGACATTGCTGCTCGCGTTGGTCGAGATCCAGTGACTGTTCGCAGAATACGGAATCGGTGGGTTCAGGAGGGTAATACGGAACGCCGTGCTGGATCCCAACGGCCTCGTATCACTAGCAGTCGAGATGACAGGCATCTTATCCGCATGGATCTAACGGATCGTGCAGCCACGTCTCGATCCCTGAGTCAACAGATGAGGACGTTTGCAAGACAACAACCATCTGCGCGAACAGTTCGACGACGTTTGCAGCAGCATGGACTATCAGCTCGGTGACCATGGCTGCGGTTAACCTTGACGCTGCATCACAGAGAGGAGCGCCTGCGATGGTGTACTCAACGACGAACCTGGGTGCACGAATGGCAAAACGTCATTTTTTCGGATGAATCCAGGTTGTTCTTACGGCATCATGATGGTCGCATCCGTGTTTGGCGACATCGCGGTGAACGCACATTGGAAGCTTGTATTTTTCATCGCCATACTGGCCTATCGCCCGGCGTGATAGCATGGGGTGCCATTGGTTACACGTCTCGGTCACCTCGTGTTCGCATTGACGGCAGTTTGAACAGTGGACGTTACATTTCAGATGTGTTACGACCCGTGGCTCTACCCTACATTCGATGCCTGCGAAACCCTACATTTCAGCAGGACAATGCACGACCGCATGTTGCAGGTCCTATACAGGGCTTTCTGGATACAGAAAATATAATGTTTTCTCAGGATCTATGCACCCAAATTGCGTGAAGATGTAATCTCATGTCAGGTCTAGTATAATATATTCGTCCAATGAATACCCTTTTATCATCTGCATTTCTTCTTGGTGTAGCAATTTTAATGGCCAGTAGTGTAGGAGAACTAACTGTTGACACGTAGCAGACAGGCCGACGTAGCAACTGCTGTAGTGACAGGAAACCAGTGGCTAAAAACACGGTAATAGACGCTGGTGTTGGTTATACCGCTTCGATAGCGTTAGCCTGCTAAGATATAACGACGTGGGAATACATTTACATTATTACTCTGCAATTCACAATTAATCTCCTGGTAGAGGGTTCATAGAACCACTATTTCTTTACTGTTCCTCTCTAACTGCGTGGGGGAAGCGACCACATAAATCTTCCCGTGCGGGTTCAGATTTCTGTTATTTTATTACAATGATCTTTCCTCCTTACGAAAACGAAAAACGCCTTTGTTTTAATGATATCACCCCAACTCGCTAATCATATATGTTATATCTTCGCCGGGCGTCTTGGCCCAGCGGTTCTAGGCGCTAAAGTCTAGAACCGCGCGACCGGTACGGTCGCAGGTTCGAATCCTGCCTCGGGCATGGATGTGTGTGATGTCCTTACGTTTAACTAGTTCTAAGTTCTAGGGACTGAAGACCGCAGAAGTTTTCCCATAGTGCTCAGAGCCATTTGAACCATTTGTTATATCTTCGTTGAACGCTGTGTGGTTACCTCGCAGCTACAGGAACGAGAAACAGAGGATTCAGATATTAATTTATTCTGCATCTAATAGGAAAAATAATACGTAACTTCATTTTTAACAGTAGATCTGAATGTATAAATACACTGAGGAGCCCGAGAAACTGGTACACTTGCCCGATATCGTGTAGGACCCCCGCGAGCAAGCAGAAGTGCTGCAACATGACGTGGCATGGACTCAACTAATGTCTGAAGTAATGCTGGAGGGCATCGACACCATTAATCCTGCACCGCTGGTCATAAATCCGTAAGAGTACGAGGGGGTGGAGATCTCTTCTGAAGAGAACATTCCAAGGCATCCCAGATATGCTCAATAATATTCATGTCTTGGGAGTTTGCTAGCTAGCGAAAGTGTTGAAACTCAGCAGGGTGTTTCTGGAGCCACTTTGTAGCAATTCTGAATCATGGATTGTCGCAGTGTCCTGGAATTGCCCAAGTCCGTTGGAATGCAAAATAGACGTGAATGGATGCAAGTGATCATACAGGATGCTTACGTACATGTTACCTGTCACAGTCGTATCTGTACGGGTCATTCAAATGAAACCCGGCCACTAGTGTAAAGTAACGGCAACGATTTTATTAACTCAAAAATGTAGTTATACGCAGTATATATACTCAAAAATAGTCACCAAAACTGTTGGCACATTTATCACATTGCGACACTAGTCGATCGATTCCATCCTTTAAGAAGCTAGTAGGCTGCTGTCGCATCCAGGCATGGACCCAGTCACACACTTCGTCGTCCGTTGCGAACCGATATCCGCGAATAGGTTGTTTCAGAGCTCCAAACATATGAAATTCACACGGCGAAAGATCGGGGCTCTATGGTTGTTGTTCCATCGTTTCTCACCGAATCTGCTGCAATGTCGTCTTCACTGCATTGGCCATGTGTGGGCGGGCATTATATGGATAACGCCATTGGACACAGTCAACCTTAAGTGTGCCTGCGCAATATAGCACACTTAAGTTGACTCAGAACACTATTTCCTTAACAGAATATGATGATGATATTTTTGAAACGCGTCATTATAAAGAGTGGTCACAAAAATACCTGTGGCTGTTTTACTATTATCGAAGCGTCCATAATAGCTTGCAGACCAAAGTCGTAGTGGTACTTGGCCACACACTACCAAGTTCGTCGTAAATTTGACTCGAGTTTTTAATTGCAAAAATAACATCACATGGTCTGTACCCCATTGAAGGGCAGCAAGCCGTTCAGCTTGTCTCTTTCCAATTAATATGATAATCAGTTTTAACTAGATGATAATGAGGAGGCAGGATCTAACAATAATAGCTTTAAAGGTTAAATATGATAGAGTGCATGTACTGACTTCTTAGTAGCTTCTTGTCTTTGTAACGCCGAAAATGCAGGATGCATGGCACCTGCTACCGATATATAACTTTTTTTTAAATTTTATGAATATATTTGTAATAAATGCTTTATTTTAATAACTAAGGACATTGCTTCACTGTATGTGTACATTTAGGTAGAAGTCTGTTCACGTTTCATTGTATTTATCTGTGTTTTACTGTGAAACTTAAAAGCTCTGGGAAAAAGCCAAAGGAATTGTTGTTTGCATCGACTAGCAACGATAATATCAGTGCTTGTGCGTTGTAAAATCTTTGGGTAGGGAGTTGTTGCGCAGAGCGCGCAGAGAGAGGGAGACGGGTTCCAGCGCTTGTAGCGTACGGAAGTGTGGTGTTAACGCTCTCGCAGTAGAGAGTACCATTTTCGGCGACATCATGTACGCGTGCCGGCCAGATGTCTAGAGCAGGAGTATGGAGGACGGAAGAGGCTGTATTAATTACGATTGCCCGTTCCTATAACTAGCCGTGGCCTCATAATATGCTACCTTCTTCAACAACAGCAGCAGTTCCAGCAACACAGTTTCGTCGTTGGCTCCGAGTTCCGTCGTATGCACAGCGCTGAAGTAAGATTGTTCATTGGTAGAAAGTATTAACGGCTAACCCAGCAGCACAACTGAACGTGATTTGATTGACAAGATTTATTTAAATAATAATCAGTTACCCCCAGACATTGTTACCAAGCAGGATCCTTGTTCCTTTTTTCCCAATATGCTAACTGAGTGTCGTAAGAAACAAATTGAATAGTTACAGCCAGTTTATTAATGAATAATTTCTATTTTAAGAACTTTAGCTTCAGTCTACTTTCAATTAACTGTTGTACAACAGAGGCTTCAGTATATGACTAAAGTAAAGAAATTTCATTTTCAAGTTTGAGAGTCAATCACTGGAAAACATGGAAATCTAAAGAAATGCGCAAATAAAGTGTGCGGAAGTTTGATTTATTTTACATATAGCTTGAAGCACATGACTGTTTGGTTTGGTACGTATTGTAGTATCTAATTCTGTTCAAGTCAGTAAAAAAGGCTCAGTTGTTCAGACAATAATATGAAATCCAACTTGGAAAATAAGTAATGGCAAAGTAAACAGTGCTTGCCTTTTTTTCTAAATTTCTTTGATGACGTTATGCTGAGGTCACTGAAAGTCATTGTTCACGTAACGAAGTTCGGTACTAACATACAGTTTAATCGCATATTTTCAAATCATTACTCGATTGCCTTTTTCAAAATTTAATGCCAAACATATGTAAGTAGGCTGTTTATGTTTTCTTATTGGCAACGTTACGTACCAGTCTGTGGCTGCTTTGCATTGTTGTAATACTCGCCATTGTAGTGTTGGGCAGCTGGATGTGAACAGCGCGTAGCGTTGCGCAGTTGGAGGTGAGCGGCCAGCAGTGGTGGATGTGGGGAGAGAGATGGCGGAGTTTTGTAATTTGTCATGAACTGCTATATATATTATGACCGTTAAGGTAAATACATTGTTTGTTCTCTATTAATATCTTTCATTTGCTAACTATCCCTATCGGTAGTTAGTGCCTTCAGTAGTTTGAATCTTTTATTTAGCTGGCAGTAGTGGCGCTCGCTGTATTGCAGTAGTTCGAGTAACGAAGATTTTTGGTGAGGTAAGTGATTTGTGAAAGGTATAGGTTTATGTTAGTCAGGGCCATTCTTTTGTAGGGATTTTTGAAAGTCAGATTGCGTTGCGCTAAAAATATTGTGTCTCAGTTTAAGCACAGTCTTGTATAATTCTTCAAAGGGGACGTTTCACATAACGTAAGAGTGACTTTTCGCATTTCTTTATCATTACATGCTCACTTAAAACTATTGTAAAAAAGAAAAAAAAAAAAAAAAAACACGTGGCAACCTTTAGTTTCCACGACAGTGTTTAATAATACATGTTTTTCTTTCCCATCATCTTGACAGGATTTTGGATGTAAATTGCCCTAGTAGGCCGGCGACCGTTAATTACTTTCTTTTCGTTCATTAGTGTAACTTTTGGATTCATGATCGGTGGTACCCCTTTCTATACAGTGTTGTTCGTGAGTGAATGCACAAAATAACTTTCATTTTCCAAATTAAAGCCCTGTTCGGTTTATTACTTTTATTTTTAGTAGAATTTCCATCAGAAGGGTCTGTTGCACACGTTCCCCCTACTTATCGGTATCACTTCTTCGGGATAGATAGCCTTACACAATTAGAAAAAATCCATTAGGCATACACGCGATCCACGGTCATATTTTATATCGCAAGCAGGATAGGTCGATTAGTAAGAAGGAGGTTACATCTTAATCACTGTTTTCACTTTTAACCTGGTGTGAGGCTGTTCTTTGCCTTCTTGAGAGAGTTTCAAATCACAGTGTTCCCAGGACGGGCAATTCGGGATCTGCAGAAAAATCGGGCTTGGTATGCAGCAGGGGCGCTGGCGTTCATGCAAACGATGCTGGGCCAGGCTGCACGTAGTAAGAAGTGTGTTGTCCAGGTGAAAGTTCGTCGCGAGGCAGCCCCTTAGCGGACGGCAGCTTTTGTACAGCTTTATACACTCCTGGAAATTGAAATAAGAACACCGTGAATTCATTGTCCCAGGAAGGGGAAACTTTATTGACACATTCCTGGGGTCAGATACATCACATGATCACACTGACAGAACCACAGGCACATAGACACAGGCAACAGAGCATGCACAATGTCGGCACTAGTACAGTGTATATCCACCTTTCGCAGCAATGCAGGCTGCTATTCTCCCATGGAGACGATCGTAGAGATGCTGGATGTAGTCCTGTGGAACGGCTTGCCATGCCATTTCCACCTGGCGCCTCAGTTGGACCAGCGTTCGTGCTGGACGTGCAGACCGCGTGAGACGACGCTTCATCCAGTCCCAAACATGCTCACTGGGGGACAGATCCGGAGATCTTGCTGGCCAGGGTAGTTGACTTACACCTTCTAGAGCACGTTGGGTGGCACGGGATACATGCGGACGTGCATTGTCCTGTTGGAACAGCAAGTTCCCTTGCCGGTCTAGGAATGGTAGAACGATGGGTTCGATGACGGTTTGGATGTACCGTGCACTATTCAGTGTCCCCTCGACGATCACCAGTGGTGTACGGCCAGTGTAGGAGATCGCTCCCCACACCATGATGCCGGCTGTTGGCCCTGTGTGCCTCAGTCGTATGCAGTCCTGATTGTGGCGCTCACCTGCACGGCGCCAAACACGAATACGACCATCGTTGGCACCAAGGCAGAAGCGACTCTCATCGCTGAAGACGACACGTCTCCATTCGTCCCTCCATTCACGCCTGTCGCGACACCACTGGAGGCGGTCTGCACGATGTTGGGGCGTGAGCAGAAGACGGCCTAACGGTGTGCGGGACCGTAGCCCAGCTTCATGGAGACGGTTGCGAATGGTCCTCGCCGATACCCCAGGAGCAACAGTGTCCCTAATTTGCTGGGAAGTGGCGGTGCGGTCCCCTACGGCACTGCGTAGGATCCTACGGTCTTGGCGTGCATCCGTGCGTCGCTGCGGTCCGGTCCCAGGTCGAAGGGCACGTGCACCTTCCGCCGACCACTGGCGACAACATCGATGTACTGTGGAGACCTCACGCCCCACGTGTTGAGCAATTCGGCGGTACGTCCACCCGGCCTCCCGCATGCCCACTATACGCCCTCGCTCAAAGTCCGTCAACTGCACATACGGTTCACGTCCACGCTGTCGCGGCATGCTACCAGTGTTAAAGACTGCGATGGAGCTCCGTATGCCACGGCAAACTGGCTGACACTGACGGCGGCGGTGCACAAATGCTGCGCAGCTAGCGCCATTCGACGGCCAACACCGCGGTTCCTGGTGTGTCCGCTGTGCCGTGCGTATGATCATTGCTTGTACAGCCCTCTCGCAGTGTCCGGAGCAAGTATGGTGGGTCTGACACACCGGTGTCAATGTGTTCTTTTTTCCATTTCCAGGAGTGTAGAATGTTTCCATTATGGCTGGATGGTCAGAGCTGTAGGATCAGAGGGGGAACAGAGAAAGAACTTGTATCAGCAGGAGGCTGGCATTTTCCTATGTTTTGAATAATATGTTCAACAGATAAGGACCTCCAGCTTTCCAAAAAAAAAAAAAAAAAAAAAAAAAAAAAAAAAAAAAAAAAAAAAAAAACATGAAGAGGCCACAGAATTAGTGGCTAGCCTTAGGCACAGCTTTTTAACTTTCCCAGGACCTGGGAAGCGAGGGTAGCTGCTCGTCACGGATAATGCCGACTGGTAAAAATACATGTCGTATCACGACGCCAGATCACATGGAGAAGAAGGGAGGTTAGGAAAGTCATAGGAGTTTCTTATGCGATGTGCTTTCTTGGTGGGATTTCTCTTGAAAAAGTAGTTATGCCAGTGGAGGAGAGAGAGTGCTTGTAATATGATTGGCGGTCATGTTGTCTTGGTGAGAAGGAAAGAGCAGGCTGCTAAATTCTGATACACAAGACAGGACTTCGACGTGGGCCTTGGTACTGAACACATCTCTGCAGGCTGTGGTCTCCACTGCAGCAGCCGATTGACGTCCGACATTGGATTCGCACTGCAGACAGCCAGAAGCAGAGTCAACACTTTCGTCATGTTCTGCTCATAATTTATGGCGATTAGGGTAGCAGCACCTGCACATTAGGACAATCAAAAATGGTTCAAATGGCTCTGAGCACTATGGGACTTAACATCTGAGGTCATTAGTCCCCTAGAACTTAGAACTACTTAAACCTAACTAACCTAAGGACACCACACACATCCATGCCCGAGGCAGGATTCGAACCTGTGACCGGAGCAGTCAGCGGTTCCGCACTGAAGCGCCTAGAACCGCTCGGCCACCACGGCCGGCTAGGACCATCCCTGATCAAAATTCTGAATGAGTATTGCAATTATCCGTTCTATGTCCATCAGTGCATTAGCAGATACTTGCGTATTTTCGGTTTCACATTCAGCCAAGCAGTAATCGGTCAGTTGGAAATTTTGAGTTATTAATGACCGTCAGTTGAATTAATAGTTACCGTTTTCAAGTTCTGAAGTAACTTTGCCAAAAGGAAGATTGACTTTGTTTGGCGTTCTTGACAAATCTTAATATTTTAACTTTGTCTATTGTAGGAGAGTCAGTTTCATATTCATATTTGTGCTTTGTTTGAACAAATTAATATGTCCATTCAAATCGTGTTTTGTTAGCACCGTAAGTATTTTCGTTTTGGTACTACGCAGTACCCCCAGTTCTCCCACCACGCCGGCCGGTATGGCCGTGCGGTTCTAAGCGCTTCAGTCTGGAACCGCGTGACCGCTACGGTCGCAGTTTCGAATGCTGCCTCGGACATGGATGTGTGTCACGTCCTTAGGTTAGTTAGGTTTAAGTAGTTCTAAGTTCTAGGGGACTGATGACCACAGATGTTAAGTCCCATAGTGCTCAGAGCCATCTTCCACCACCCTTAGGGCCCCATCTAGGG
Organism: Schistocerca serialis cubense; assembly: GCF_023864345.2. Classification (NCBI taxonomy): domain Eukaryota; kingdom Metazoa; phylum Arthropoda; class Insecta; order Orthoptera; family Acrididae; genus Schistocerca; species Schistocerca serialis. The sequence continues at coordinate 1,228,859,849 of NC_064638.1, read as the reverse complement.
CCTTAACATCTCATTACATTTATTAAGCTGTTTACACAGCTTGGGTCTAAAAGGAAGCCTGTCTGTCTCTTAATTAATTTTCTGATTCAGATTTTTATATTAAAAAAAATGGTTCAAATGGCTCTGAGCACTATGGGACTTAACTTCTGAGGTCATTAGTCCCCTAGAACTTAAAACTACTTGAACCTAACTAACCTAAGGACAACACACACATCCATGCCCGAGGCAGGATTCGAACCTGCGACCGTAGCGGTCGCGCGGCCCCAGACTGTAGCGCCTAGAACCGCTCGGCCATTCCGGCCGGCTTTTATATTCAACACTCGCGGGGTTCTGTTCAATTCCGATTCGCCCTCCCGCTTTTGGGTGCTTCATTGCAGTGACTATGGATACATCTGCTAACATTTTCCCGCACGACCTGGTGCACGGTCGATCTAGGGAGTGGCAGCTTCTGCCAAGTCTTCTGAATAGACTTCCGCAATGAACAGTGACAGCCAGCCGTATCCTTCCTGTATCGGCTTCACTTCTTCTAGGTCGTCCGGTAAGGTGGTTCACATCAACGCTTCCTGTATGCATAAAATTCCTGTACCACTGACGTATCGACGTACAGGTGGATGTGCGGATTGGTGGCTGTATCCTATACCGTCTCTCAAAGTTCCTTTGCACCTGCGTGTCCTATTTGGTCTGAATGTAGCATTCCACACATTAAACCTTTTCTTGAACTGTTGTGATTGCGTTATAAGTTATAACTTCCATCCTTGTGCAGAAACACTCTTTTTTTCTTTTTACCCAGACATGTTTCGGCACATCTGTGCCATCATCAGTAGGTTTTGCTCACTGAAAACTATAATGTGAACGTAACTTACGTTGTAGCTGATGTAACAAACTGAGTCGTAAAGAAAGTTTTTGTTTGTTTCTCTTCTTACCGTGATTTTACAATATATGGTTTTGCAGGACCATCTGTATTGTGTCCTGCACTGATAGCTTGTGATCTGCAAACCAAACGAAGTAAATATGATACTCATCGGCGAGTCAAAACATCCCTTGATTTTTAAGTAAGCGTCATTTTGGTGTGACAAAATGTTTTGCGTAAATATTTGTTATTACGTTTTTTTGTGACTGATCCTTCTTCTTTTGTGTCCTGTGGGCACTTCACATGAAGTGGAGTGGGCGGTGACAACCTCGACGTAGCCCACTCCCCTAGTAGTGTTTCGATGTGATGAGAAGAAGATGAGCGAAACATGGAGGGAGTGTCACCACCAAGCGATGGCCGGACGTACACATACTTTCCGGCCCTGCCAGATGCGCTACTCGAAGGCTAGCAGAATGCGGCCCATCAAAAACAAAAAATTAGGCATGTCCTAAGAATATGCCAAGCCACCACTGAAGGCTATAGCAGAGCCAAAGGTGATATCCCCTCCAAAATTATGAAAGAAAATGAGATACACGTACTGGCACTTCAAGAAACCGATGAGAGTCCAACTTACCAACTTAAAGTGCATGGAATTACCACACTTGCCTCCAAAGGCCATGGAAAGCATGGAATCGCAACACTTATTAAAAATAAGCTATTGAATAATACAACAGAACTTCCCGTGCCCACTGACTTTGCCATAGGGATAAAAGTAAATGACTTAGTCAACGTCTACAGAGCTCCAGCCAAAAACTAGGTATCTCCTGTTCTTCCTGATGTAAGCCACCCAGCAGTGTACATTGGGGATTTCAATTCTCACCATTTCAGATGGGGATGCCACTCCTGTATGACCAAGGCCTCCAGCTAGCAGATTGGGCTGATTTCAACAATATTCATCTCATATTTGATGATAAGGACAAGGCCAAATTTACGTGGAATGCTTGGAAAACTTCAACTTCGCCAGGTCTCTGTTTTGTGACGACCAGTAATGACGGGATCTCAATGCAAGCAAATCGAACTGTTTTGATAGGCCTGACGAAAGGCAACACTCACCAGTCATTGTGGAGATTGGCCTGCAGGTTCCAGTCACCAATTTCCCCCCCGCTGGAACCTCCGTAAGGCACAATGGGACAAATTTCAATCTCGCGTGGAACGAACTGTGACCAGAATTCCTCCAACTCCGATAAACTATGAACGGTTTACTAAACTGCTGCTCCAAGCAACCCAAGAAACTATCCCACGTGGAGCTAGAAGAGAATGCATACCAGGCTTTACCAAACAATGTGAATCTCTTCTTCAAAAATACAACAACACTGCAAATCCCCAGACTGCAGACTCACTGACCAAGCTTCTTGACGAAGAAAGAAGGAAACATTGGCATGAGCTAGATGAGCAGCTTGAGTTCACCCATTCCAGCCGTAAAAGGTGGGACCTTCTCGGAAAATTACGGGGTGCTGTACATCCTATCTCCAAACACAGTATTGTTAACCCTAATAAAATAAGCTCAATTATACCTGATCCACGTCCCTGCACAACAGAAGAGGGACCTTAAAAAACTCATGGCTTAAGCACTGAAGAACTGCGCAGAACAGACATAGTGGGCACTATCTCTGAAGAAGAGTTGATAACTGCAATAAATGACATCAAATCAAGGAAAGCGGCCGGACCTGACGGAATCCTACCAGAGTTTCTAAACAACCTAGGTCCAAGAGCATGCACATGGCTCTGCAAATTTTTGTCTGCCATACTTGAGACTGGAAACATTCGAAACAAATTGAAGGAGTCGAAGACAATAGCTATCTTGATGCCTGGAAAGGACGAGAGAGATCCCAAGAGCTACAGACCTATCTCTCTGCTGTGTGAGATGTCCAGAATTATCGAGAAAATTCTTCTAAAGCGCGTGACCCATCTAATAGATGCAACAGTACCCGTGGAGCTAGCTGGTTTCAGGTCGAAGAGGAGCTGCTGCAATCACGTCCTGGCACTAGCCACGCGTATTGAACGTGGATTTCAGAACAAGAAAAAGACCGGTGTAGTATTTATAGATCTCTGAGCTGCATACAACACAGTATGGCTTGAAGGATTACTATATAAATGGTTCAAATGCCTCTGAGCACTATGGGACTTAACATCTGAGGTCATCAGTCCCCTAGAACTTAGAACTACTTACACCGAACTAACCTAAGGACATCAGACACATCCATGCCCGAGGCAGTATTCGAACCTGCGACCGTAGCGGTCGCGCGGTTGCAGACTCAAGAGCCTAGAACCGCTCGGCCACTACGGCTGGCCTACTATATAAGACTGCTGCAGTAGTCAAATGTAAGAAGTGATTAAAGCTCTTCACGGGAAAAACAAATAAAGCCCAAATCCTCAATAATAGACTGCCACGAGGCTCTGTGCTAGCCCCTTTACTGTTTAATTTGTACATCTGTGATATACCGGAACTCAGATCACGGAAGTTCGCATATGCTGATGATCTGGCTGTTGCTTTGCATGTCGAGTCATTCGAACAATTGGAATCAGGCCTAAATTCTGACTTGTTGTAGCTTTACAACTACTACAGGACCTGGCATCTGGACATTAATGCATCAAAAACAGTAAGCACAGTGATCTACCTGAATAACAGACAAGCAGTCAGGAAGCCGCATTTGAATATAGCAGGCCAGAATATAAGACATGAAAGAGCATCAAAATACCTGGGCTTTAAACTGGACCGCAGCCTAACATTCAAAGAACATCTGCAGGATGTCAGCCAAAAACTCAGAGGCAGAGTCAATATCATCCAGAAACTCGCACGCTGTACCTGGGTAAGTAATGCTACGTCTCTTCGCACTTCCTCCTTGGCTCTAATCGTCAGCGTTGCAGGATACTGCGCGCCTGTATGGGCCAACAGTTCTCACGTCAACAAATTAGATGTTCGCCTAAATGACACCTTGCGAACAATAACTGGAACAAATGGTTCAAATGGCTCCGAGCAAGCACTGTGGGACTTAACTTCTGAGGTCATCAGTCCCCTAGAACTTAGAACTACTTAAACCTAACTAACCTAAGGACATCACACACATCCATGCTCGAGGCAGGATTCGAACCTGCGACCGTAGCGGTCGCGTGGTTCCAGACTGTAGCGCCTAGAACCGCTCGGCCACACCGGCCGGCTAACTGGAACAGTGAGACCTACCCCAACACCATGGCTGGCAAACATTGAACCTCTCCCACTCCGCAGACAACAAACAATCCACAGAGAAATGCAAAAAATTGCTGCTGACACCACAATCCTAGTACATGCTGATCTGCATGGCCCGACACGATTGAAGTCAAGAATTCCCTTCTGGAACCACTCCTCGAACAATCGGGACACCATAGCAGAATGGAAACACTTATGGCAACGAACAAATGTTAGCAATGGCCACCTCATTAAGAACCCGGTTGATCGTGTTCCTGGCTTCAACATGCCTCTAAGAACCTGGGTGGCACTAAACAGAATGAGAACTGATGTTGGACAGTGCAACGAGCTGGTGGCCAAGTAGGGTTACGTGAACGATCTTCACTGCGGCGAAATACAGACGATGCAGCACATAATCGAGTGTGAAATTCATGGTGTTCGGGACTGTTTACTAGAGGATCTGCATACACTCACAGGCTGTGCCATTTCTTTGCTTTGTGATTTAAGTGTTTCTGTTTAACTGTCAATTTTTTTGACAGATGACAACATGTATGCGCTATAGGTTTATAAGTACTGTAATACGTATAACTAAATTTATAATGAATAATGTTTCGTTAGATTTGCATGTTAATTAAGTTTCCCATGCTGAATGTGTATAGTACTGTAAGGCACCTGGCATGTCGAACGCAAAATAAATAAATTCACATAATGTATTTTGCGTAATTTCGTTTGTTATAACTGCTCACGGGGTGAGCATTATGTTGTGTTTCCTAAGCCTGTCGGCGTTTCTCTGTTCCCGGGAGAGTTTGGAGCCTAATTTGAACTTTGCTTACTTCTTCTGTCTCTTTCTGCTTTCTTTCTCTCTCTCTCTCTCTCTCTCTCTCTCTCTCTGTGTGTGTGTGTGTGTGTGTGTGTAATTTCCTTTAGCTGTTTGTGTTGCCTTGTCTGTAAAGTTTCTATAACGTATATAACTTCATTGCAAACACGGAAAGAATGACAGGAGTTGCCGATGCAAAAGATGAATGTATGTTGTCACTATGCTTCACACATGACGACCTGGCCCAAGAGTTGCCTTTGCAAAAGATGAATATATGTTGTCACTATGTTTCACTCACGACGACCTGGAAGATACACAAACAAAACTCTGTGAGTTTGTCAGTCACATACGCCAAACAAGGTTTGAATACTTTAGTCTAGGTGCTACAGCACATTCAAGTTTTAACGTACCTTTTGAGATACCATTCATTTTGTGCCGGCCATGACGGTATCGTGGCATTGTCATGCCTGTGCAGATACAAAATTAATTACACTTGTTTTCGACTACCTGTGTTCAGTACCAAGATATATCTTTTAAGTACCTTAAGCTATCGTTCGAAATTGGTAGCAAAATTGTGGTTCATCTTAGCAACTGTCAATGTTTCTAATACGACTTTCGTTAGCTATCGGATGCCATACAGTTGAAAGTGGACTCCGGATCACGTTGCAACTTGACATTTTGAGGTTTGAATACAGAAACTTGTAACTTGGAGTCATACATTTACCAGAACAATCAATGATTCACACTATCAGGGATTAAGCTCATATTGCATAAAAAGAGTTAATGAACTGAATGCCGTGCTCTGGCAAAGAAGCAGTTACTAACTGCCTAATGAGATATTGGCACTTATCGCAATATGGAACCAAGACTCTTCTTTATTTTAATTAATGTAATTGTCTCAGTACTGCGAATATTTATACAACCCGTTGTAATCAGATTAAGGCCCAACGCAGATATTACAATTTTTACATTAACTGACACATTTAGTTTTTATTTTTCCCTGCTTACGTAAGATAATGCTAATTCATTTATCAGACAGAGCAAATTTCGTCACTAGAATACTCAGTACTAGTATAAGTAGCACGAAATCATAAATAATAGCACTCAATTATTTGTTAAACTGTCCTTTTGTAACCGAGAGATAAAATCAGAGGTATCTCAGCATTGTTTTGCATATTCTGTAATCCCCTGTAATTTAACATTTAAGCTGGGTATTAAAAGCGTTCTGCCACTAATACCGAAACAAGCGTTGGAGCTGCATTTAATTCCTTTAAACGAGTGCCTGCGAATCCCATTTCTGTTTGAAAAGTGAAGTAACGTACACGTGGCTCTCCATGAATACGGAAACGTTGCTAAACATAAATTATTCATCGCTTTCTCCAAAAGTACATGTTAGAAACAGATGACGAGAAACACGTCGCATTTAAAATACGTTGTGCTACAGCTTTATCTGGCAGCTGATGCAGGTCAACACTCACTGCATATTAAAACATCGCGTCAGACCAATTCCTGAAATTAGATCACTGGCGTTTTTAATTTTTCTGACCGGTTTGATGCGGGCAGCTACGAGTTCCTCTCCAGTGCCAACCTTTTCATCTCAGAGTAGCACTTGCTACCAACGTCCTCAGTCATTTTCTGGATCTATTCTAATTTCAGTCTTCCTCCATAGTTTTTACCCTCTACAGATCCCTCTAACACCATAGACGTTATTCTCTAATGTCTTAGCAGGTGTCCTGTCATCCTGTCCCTTCTCCTTGTTAGTGTTTTCCACATAATTCTTTCCCCTCTAATACCATAGCAGCTATTCTCTAATGTGTTAGCGGGTGTCCTGTCGTCCTATCCCTTTCTCCTTGTCAGTGTTTTCCACATAATTCTTTTCTCGTCGATTTTGCAGAGAACCTCCTCATACCTTACATTACTAGTCCATCTAATTTTCAACATTCTTCTGTAGCACCATATCTCAGATACTTCACTCTCTTCTGCCCTGATTTTCCTACAGTCCATATTTCTCTACTAAATAATACCGTGCTGCAAAAGTACATTATCAGAAATTTCTTCCTCAAATTAAGGCTATGTTTGATAGTAGTAGACCTGTCTTAGTCAGCAATGCCCTTTTTGTCAGCGCTCGTCTACTTTTTATATCCTCTCCGGCGCCACTACTTTTCCTAAATCCGAATGTATCTTCATCTAACAGACCCCAAGTTTTCTTTTAGGGTTATCGGTTACCGCTGAAATAACCGGTCTTCGGTTAAACTGATTTCTTTCGCCTCCCGTTTAACCTTACAGTTAAAACCACTCAAAAAGATCGGTTTCCAAAATAACCAATTTTCGGTTTTTTATTGTTATTATTTCCAGTAACAAACTTAGATTTCCTCAGTCGATATGAGGTTGAGACTGTGGCAGAAATCAGTTTCACTGTCTCCAGTAAAAATGGCGAAGATGAAGGAGACGGGCGAGGAGACGGCGAGAGCTAAAGGCCACAAGTTGATGACTTTCTTGCATCGTCACTTTTTGATGGTATCAGTTTTCCGCACAGAAGCAACAATAAAATTAAAGGTTCAGTCATTTTTCTGCGTTTATAGTTCATCAATAAAATTAAAGGAAAATCAGTAAAATTTTCTTTCTCTTCCAAGGGACACTGTGGATGTTTCCCCCTTGTATGATACTGCAAGTTTGTTGTGCCTTCACCCGCTTTTAAGGTATTAAATCAAATGGAGCATTTTACTTCATTCCTACGGCACTTCATAAAATACTTCCAAACTAATGATGGTGCCGTTATGCAATACAAGCGATGTCTGAGGACGACAGCGAGAAACTACCATGTAGACAAGGTGAGGACAAAGTCTCGCCTACTGCACGAACAGTTGTACCGTCTAACAGGTCACACCCTAGAGATGGGGGTTATCACCGAAACAACTGGTTTTCGGTAAATGTAAATGTCGTGTGACTAGGGCCTCCCGTCGGGTAGACCGTTCGCCGGGAGCAAGTCTTTAGATTTGACGCCACTTCGGCAACTTGCGCGTTGATGGGGATGAAATGATGATGATTATGAAAACACAAGACCCAGTACCTGAGCGGAGAAAGTCTCCGACCCAGCCGGGAATCGAACCCGAGCCCTTAAGAATGACGTTCTGTCACACTGACCACTCAGCCAGTGGGGGGCGGACTGGTTTTCGGTTATATCAGTTTTTTCAACGCCAGTTTAGCCTGAGAATTAAGACCAATCAAAATAATCGGTTTCTGAGATAACAGATTTTCAGTTTTTATTCCTATAATTTCCTGAAAAAGAACGTAGAAATTGAACAGAGACTGAAAAATTTTGAGTCCGTGACTCATAGATCCAAATCATTAAGTTAAATAGGGAAATAAAAAAAATTTGTCTGTCAATCGTTTGCTGTTTTTCTCCAAAAGTGATTAGTGGTTCAATACTACAAGAAATCACTGTTATTCTCCTATTACTTCTGTTTTTTTTTAAACTCTGCTCAAAAATCGCGTTGTAATCTAGGATCATACCACTAATTGGGAATTACGAGTAGTCAGTGCTAAAGGGTGCAAAATGAGATACAAGAACTCTATTTTTCATAATGTGAAGGACAATCAGAGATGGTAAAATAGTCTGTATTAAACTGAGTGAAAGTCCAAATCCGCAACAGGTGTTTCTTGCGTTTCCACCCTGTGTCGATCGATTTCATACTCTGGAGGTATATCTTCAGGTCATATAAAACTAATACTTCATGTGCTACGACTGTGGTTGACGACTCCCAAGAATTACGTATCTTTTAATTCTAGCCGGCCGGAGTGGCCGAGCGGTTCTAGGTGCTACAATCTGGAACCGCGCGACCGCTACGGTCGCAGGTTCGAATCCTGCCTCGGGCATGGATGTGTGTGATGTCCTTAGGTTCGTTAGGTTTAAATAGTTCTAAGTTCTAAGGGACTGATGACCTCAGACAATTAAGTCCCATAGTGCACAGAGCCATTTGAACCATTTTTTTAATTCTATGTTACCCCCGCGGATTTTGACTATGAGTTTTGGAGATGTTTTACTGTTCATGCATGGTTCTCATCGGATACCCATCTGCCGTTAATCCAAGGTTTTACTGGGAGTGTGCGTTTTATGCGCACTTGCACCTTGGAAGTCGTGGCGTATGAGGTAATAGTCTTATATGATCTGAAGTTACTCCCTCCTACAGCGTATGAAACAGGTCGTCATACAGTGAAAAAACAATAAACAGCTATTGCGACTTTTGACTCTGACTCAATTTAATACAGACTGTTTTACCATCCCTCATTTGAAATTGTGGTTTGATTGCCCTTCGCATTATGTACAAGTTCCTTAGCTGTGGCTGCCAGGCCTCTAAGGTTATTTATGGTGTACTTTTCATGATAATTTGTCCGATTTCAAAAGCTACAAGGAGTTGACGGCATATTATGCAGACAAAAGCAAGAGATCGTCTATTTTCTGTTATTATTGTCTGGTGTGAATTAACTGTTTTAAGTTGTCTCCTTACATGGTGGCAAAAGTTTGCTGCTGCTTCATTGATACCGCACTTTGTAATACGCGAGTACCTCCACACTAGGGACGGTGCAAATCTAGTACAACTAATGTCTGACGACAACAGCTAAGAAACTATCAAACAGACCAAATGGGGCAATTCTCGCACACTGCATGCACTAGTGTGCCATCGAATAGGCCACGCCACATGGTAGCATTTACATTATTGTCTCAGCAATACTGTATCAATCCTAATGTCATGTGTTTGTTCCTCGTCTCTGTCGCCATTGCTATTAAAATAACACTGATCCCTTCGCTCATTTTCTATGATGACGTAATATTTCAAAGCAATGGAGAATTTACGAATAAAAATTACCCATTTTTTTTTACAAAAGATTTATTTAAAAGCCAAAAATTTTAGGACTGCTGCTATGGCAAGTAGATACACCGGTTTTTTATTCGGTTATTAGAAAAAAATGAGGAACGCCTATTATAATCGATACAGAACAAATACCGAACAATACCGGTTATTCTGCAGTAAATTATCGGTATCGGTTTTAACCGGTCAATTTTTTTACCATCCCTGTTTTCTTTTCCATTCTTTCGTACATTATTCTTGATGGAAACTTGGATGCAATAGATGTTAAGCTGTTTCTGCGATAATTGTCGCACTTGCTGGCTCTTGCAGTCTACTGAAATGTGTGGATGATGTATTTCCGAAAGTTAAAAAATGTTCAAATGTGTGTGAAATCTTATGGGACTTAACTGCTAAGGTCATCAGACCCTAAGCTTACACACTACTTAACCTAAATTATCCTTAGGACAAACACACACACCCATGCCCGAGGGAGGACTCGAACGTCTGCCGGGACCAGCCGCACAGTCTATGACTGCAGCGCCTAAGACCGCTCGGCTAATCCCGCGCGGGTATTTCCGAAGGTCTGATGGTATACCGCCAGTCTCATTTTACACACCATCGAGAATAGTCGGTTTGTTGCCACCAATGATTTTAGAAATTTCTGTGGAATGTTATCCATCCCTTTTTCCTTATTTAATCTTAAGTCTTCCAAAGTTCATATAAATTCTAAAAATGTATCCCCTACCTGTCTGCTATCGACTCCAGGTTCCTCTTCTATCACGTCATCAGGTAAGTTCTTTCCCTTCCTAGAGCCTTCAATGTACTCTTTCCGCCTATCTGCACTCTCCTATGCACGCAACAGTGGGATTCCCATTTTACTCTTTATGTTACCGCTCTTGCTTTTAATTTCACCGTTGGCTGTTTTGATTTTCCCGGACAATTATGTTTCATTCGGACCATGCGTATCACGAAGCAAAAGAAATCATATCTTGAGAAAATTGTAGCGAAATACAGAAAGGCGTGTTGATGACCGACGGCGACGCAAAGACTGGCAGATGGACCTTAACTGAATAACTGTTACGTATTTTGAGTAAGTAGACGGGAAGACACTCTGTTGTTCCACTGCAGTATTATTTTCATCTGGGTGGGCACCACAGCCTCGATAAATTTGAGGAAGGGCCTCGTTCCACCAGCCTGTACAGTAAATTATTTTATTCTGCACTGTCAGTTTCGAGCATCTAAGAACATAACAACATACAGTAATGAAACAGGAGAGCTACAACTTTAATAAAACATACAAGCACATTGGAAGTTTCGTTTCCATGAACATAGTATGTAAACAGCAATGCCTACTTGCTGTAATAACCCAATACTTCATAGCAACGAAATTTTGAAAGTAAATATCGTCCTATCGTTAAAAAATCGCGTACCATCCGTATTTATGCGTAGCTCGGCCGTCAGCGCTCATCTTTCTTTGTGCCTGTTAAACATCACGTTAACAATCGTACGTGTAGAAATAAACAATATTGGTTGCGGTCGTAATGAAAAATACTATGGCAGTGAAGTATTTTTTTATTGCAGCTGGGTGTATGTGTGTCCCCTATGAGATGTAGCTCAGTGGCAATGAACTGGATTGTCGATTAACTGTTATCTAAACGCACTCCCATATTGCCCCTGCTCGTCGAAGTGTTGCAGCAGTTGCATTAACACTCCAGCGACGCGTGGATTCGAAAGTAACAACGTGGGTGAAAAGCATTTTGGACAGAGTTTATGGGACCCATTTCTATAGAGGCAATAAGGCCCCGTGTTCTGGATCGGGGGTGTCCACTGCGATGAAAATCTCCCTCCCTCTAGAAAAGACTAATAAAGTTGTGGCCGGCCGGAGTGGCCGAGCGGTTCTAGTCGCTTCAGTCTGGAACCGCGCGACCTTTTTAATAAAGGTGTCCTGATATGCCAGCACACACACACACACACACACAGACACACGCACACACACACACTGAAAGTAACATAGAATAGTGAATAGTAAAATATATTACTCAACAGTTTTAGCCTATCTGTCCTGTGTTGACTACAGTTCCGTGAACACATACTAAATAATGTTCTCTGAACTAAATTCGGAAGACAACTAATGTTTTGTCTTGATGTACTATTCGAAGAACTGTTCCAAGCTAACAATACTCACTTAAATTTGTAGGCGTGCAGTCTTTGTCCGTACACGATATTTTTATTCACTGTTCTGTTTCTACTGAGGACTAACCACTGTCTATCTAGCTGCCACTGTTTCTATCGTAATCGACGCCTTGAAGATGCGACGAACGTTCGCGCAGGAACTCCCTAGCAAGACTAGAACTGACTTAGAAATTACAGCCGACAACTTCTGCCCGGCACTGTTATTTAAGTTCGCGTCTCTCTTCCTGGTGCCGCTGCCGCTCGAGAGGGCGTGATCCTCGCGGGGAGGGTGATTGGTTTGCGCGCAGCGGTGTTCGTGCTGCGGATGAACGCCTCCGGTACTTCTGGCGCCAACTGTTGCCACCTCTTCTTGTGTTGTATCTCAGTACACCATACCCTGCGCTACAACTCGTATAGGAGCGACGTTGTGGTTTAGACACATAGTGAAAGACCATCTGGACGCCCACCCCCCTCCCCTCCCCCCAACCGACCCTAATTGCTCCGATTATTAGTCTTTCACGCTGTGTGCGAAACTTCTTCTGAACCATTAGAGAGGACTGTGTGTGTCAGTATGGAATATGTAGCTGATGTCACCCGCGACTTGAAAACTAGTGTTTCTAGTACGGTCACGAGTTCTGTAGTCATAATGCTTGCCTGTGTTGGTAATCTGAGTACACTAATCTGTAAAATTTTGACAAAGCGCTTTTGAAATCAGCACTCTGGACATAGGCGGCTTCGGGGTGCAATTTTAAAAACTGCGCCAAAAATTTGTTGTTTATGTGGGTATCTTATGCAAATGGCATGTCGTTTCAAGCCGGCCGCTGTGGCCGGGCGGTTCTAGGCGCTTCAGTCCGGAACCGCGCTGCTGCTACGGTCGCAGGTTCAAATCCTGCCTCGGGCATGGATGTGTGTGATGTCCTTGGGTTTATTAGGTTTAAGTAGTTCTGATGGCTCAAACGGTTCAAATGGCTCTGAGCACTATGGGACTTAACATCTGAGGTCATCAGTCCCCTAGAACTTAGAACTACTTAAACCCAACTAACCTGAGGATATCACACACATCCATGCCCGACACAGGATTCGAACCTGCGACCGTAGCGTTCGCGCGGTTCCAGGGGGACTGATTACTTCAGATGTTAAGTCCCATAGTGCTTAGAGCCATTTCAACCATTTGTCTTTTGAAATATTTTTTTATGGTTAAGTAGGTCAAATTAGGTAGATGTCAGTTCATCAGTTTACTGGCTGAAATTTTCTGAAATGTTATTTCATTTAAAATTGTAACTTACTCTTATGAAATATAGACTTTTGGCTAAGAACTTCATAGAAGGAGAACTTTTTTCGTTTGAGGATGAAATTGTGTCCCTGTTTGGTACATTACGATCTCCTAGTAAAGCTAATCAATTTGTGGACTTTCCACCGAACAGTTTTACAAAACAGATAGGTTATAGTTACAGTCTGAGGATTTGGGAGAAGATATCATATGGAGACAGTTGAGGTGTCTGGAGGCCACAGTAACTGCAAAGGTGTTATGTAAAAGATGGGCTTCAAAAGTGGAAGGAGGAAAAGCCATAAATGTACAGATTCTACCTTGTGGGACACTAATATCAAGAAAAATTCGATTTCTGTAAGTTTTTCGGAGAGAACTGTCATATAAGCATGGTTTTTGCATACGATGCTACGGGGGACTTGACGCCATAAAATTAGAATTACACGGATTAAGTGGTGAATAGGAGCTGAGAAAAGCTTTTATTACGTTGCAGAGGAGAAGGAGTTGTCATGAGATGGTTATATAAGGGCATGACTGGAACGATTTTGTCGCAAATAACTTGTTTTGTAAATGTAACCCTGCTATGAGCAAAAACGAGGTGCACCGGGAAAAATATCGATGGAATGAGTAAATATTGATAAGACAAACGATACTTACAGCACCACGAGTGTCAAAATAATACCTTGTAGCGTTGACGTTACGACAAATGTAGTCTGATGCTTTAAAATCTCGCCAGCAGGTCGTCACAGCAAGGTAGGGCTACGTTAAGGATTATCTAGCATCAAGATCATTTCAGGTCTACATCAAACCTTCGACACACACAACAGAATGAAAAACACGCAGATTTGCTTTTCCTTTCTTTCCGCTACTCTACTGCAAATGTGCACTCTCAGAAATTTCTTCCTTAAAGTGAGACTGAGGTTTGATACTAGTAAACTTATTTTGGACAGGAATTTCCTAATTGCTTCTGCTGGTCTGTTTTTCATGTCCTCCTTGCAGCGGTCGCCGTGTGTTATTTTTGCTTCCAAGGTAGCAGAACTCCTTCAGTTCGTTTGATTCGTGGTCCTTAGTTTGGATGTTCATGTAAGCAACTACTCATCGTAACTTTAGTCGTTCTAAGGTTTATTCTGACTCAACTCCGTAGACTATTGTGTACTCATTAGTTAGTTCATTCCATTCAACAGCTGCTGTAGTTATTCCTCAGTTTCACTGGGTACATAAATGTCATCAGGGAATGTCGTGGTGGTGGTGGTTAGTGTTTAACGTCCCGTCGACAGCGAGGTCATTAGAGACGGAGCGCAAGCTCGGGTTAGGGAAGGATTGGGAAGGAAATCGGCCCTGCCCTTTCAAAGGAACCATCCCGGCATTTGCCTGAAACGATTTAGGGAAATCACGGAAAACCTAAATCAGGATGGCCGGAGACGGGATTGAACCGTCGTCCTCCCGAATGCGAGTCCAGTGTGCTAACCACTGCGCCACCTCGCTCGGTGGGAATGTCGTCATTGATATCCTTTCTGCATGAATCCCGCTCCTAAACTGTTCTTTTTTTTGCCATTCATTCTTCGGTGTGCATATTAAACAGTGGAGAACTAAATCCCTGCCTCACACTCTACCAAGCGCATAATATTAATTCTGTAATATATACTGACGTATCACTTATTTTTCAGACGAAATGAAAATTCTGTTCATTTATCGGGAAACTCATAACATTTAGTTACAAAATAATAATAATGACGATGAGTATGAAAGTAATAAAAATTCCACAACGTTCCAAAATGTTGCTAAATGCTCTCCGAATTTTGCTGGGTGTGGAACCGACAGAAATTTTTCTTTTATACTTTGTTAAATCAAATATTACGTCATTTTCTTTTTAGCTACGGACCTCTAACGTCGAGGTTTTTACGCGCTCCTGAATTATGATCGTATTGTAGTAGTCTTCATTCCGAAGACTTGTTTGGTACTAATCTATCCTTCGCAAGATTCTTAATCTCTCCATAACCATGGCAATGTACATCCATTTGACTCTGCTTTCTGTGCTGAAGATTTGGTGTCGCTCTACGACTTTTACACTTCACACTTTCTTCTATCAAGTAACTAACGATTCCTTGGTGCTTCAGAATGACCCTATCAACCGAGATCTTGATTTAGTCAAATTTTGCTATAAATTTCTTTATTCTTCACTTCTATTCAGTACCTCCACACTATTGGCCATCTAATTACTAACATTCTTCTGCAGCATCACATTTCAAATGGTTCTGTTTTCTTCTTGTTTTAACTGTTTATCGTCCACATTTCACTTCCGTACACGGCTACACACCAGACAAATGCCTTCAGAAAAAACTTTGTAATTCTTAAATTTATATGCGATGTTAACAATTTTTCTTTCTGTGAAAATTGCTACGTATTGCCAGTATGCTTTTATAGCGTCTCTACTTCGATATCGTCAGTTATTTTGCTGCCAGATTGAAGAACGTATCTACTACTTTCTATGTCTCTTTTTCTAATCTAATTCTGACAGCATCATACTTCCACCACGTTCCATTACACTTGTTTAACTTTTATTGATGTTCATCTCATAGCGCATTTTCAGCATACCGTCCATTCCGTTTAGCGGCACTTCCAGTTCCGACTCTTGACAGAATTACGGTGTGATCGGAGCAAACCGCGAAGTATTTATTCCTTCTCCCTGAACTTTATTTCCCTTTCCAGATTCCTTAATAATTTTCTTTACTGCTTGCTGAATGTACAGCCTTAAAAACATCAGGGACGGGCTACAAATCTGTCTCACTCACTTCTCAACAGCTGATAACCTTCCATGCCTTTCGACGCTTGTAACTGTAGACTGGTTTCCATACAAATTGCAAATAACATTTTGCTTCCTTTATTCTATACCACTGTATCTTTCAGTATTTCAAAGCGTGCATTCAACATTTTCGAAAGTTTTCTCTAAATCTACAAATTTTACACGGTGCTCTAAAAATTCGTTTAAAAGCTTCTAGGACTTGTAAAGGGGACTGAGTGGACAACATTTTGATTTGAAATCCATGTCCGGAAATGTGCTACAGCCGTTTGAAAACATGTTTGCTAGGTAGGTAAGTAAGTGGGTAGCCATGGTGGGGGAGGGGGCGCTGCTTACCTTGGATCGGCTGTCATTTGACGTCTACCCTACCTCTCTGACCCTTTTCGAGCCTCTTTCACGTGTCTGTGACTGTTAAAGCAACATTGTGGAATATATGTTAGCAGAATACATCGACGAGATCCGGTAAAGCGAAGCTCACAGTAATGGAAGAGCCTTTGTCGAGAACGTTATCCACAATCGCACACCACTCCATCGCATACCCTTTTCGCCACAATCACGCAGTGGCTTCGAGAAAGGAGTACCTTCACCGTGCTCCAAGAAGACGCCGCGCAACTAAATTGGAAGACGCCGCTATGTAAACAACAGTGTTCGTGAAAACTCATTAAGTTTCCTTCCTCTTTCTTTGCTTATTAATGAGTGATATTGTAAAACAAGTGATGTGACACACACTCTGGGAGAATTGGAAATGTAAGAAAACGAAGATAAATTGGGAGCACTTTTTGGAACAAAAAAGGCTAACAGCTAAGATAATTCGAGGAACCAAACGGACCTGCACACAAAACCAACTAACCCAATTCGAAGATAACATTACTGAGAATAACTCCAGAGATTTCTATAGAAGCTTCAAGATGACACTAAAAAAATACAATCCACCATGCCTCCACTTCAGAGACCCACAGGGCAAACTGGTTTTTAACGACAAGGACATCTGCCACCTCTAATCTCAGTACTTTAAAAAACTACTCAACTGTGATCCACACATTGAAGACTTTAACTACAAACAAACCACACCAAACCCGGACTCACTGCCTCCTTCATATGAAGAAGTTCGACAAATCATTCAACTTCTCAAGAATAATATGGCAGCTGGAGAGGTCTCTATCGTTGCTGAACTCTGGAAATGTGCTGGAAGTAATGCCGTAGGCGAGCTCACCGAGATCATCCAGAACATCTGGAAAACAGAGAAATTACCACCTGACTGGAACACGGCTCTGATCCATCTTCTTCACAAAAAGGAAGATGTTACTGATCTGAACAACTACCGTAGAATTTCTCTTGTCCCGGTAACATACAAGATTCTCTCCAAGGCATTATTAACAAGGGCAGAAGGTTAACTGGACACTCAACTGGGAGAATATCAGGGAGGCTTCAGGAAAATCAGATCCTGTGCTGAACAGATCCTCAGCCATACTCCAAGATGAGAAACCGCAAAGTGGTTGTCACCTTTGTTGATTTCAAGATGGCTTACGACTCTGTTGATAGAGAAACGCTTAATAAAATACTCCAGGAATTAGGATTAGATAACAAAACCCCCAGGCTCGTTCTAGAAACCTTGACAATCACCCATTCGAAGGTCTAATTTAGAGGCGAGATGTCAAAAAGCTTCGAGATAAAAACTGGAGTGAGACAACAGGATGGACTCTTCCCTCTTCTCTTCAACTGTGTCCTCGAAAAGGTTGTGAGAGAATGGCGCAAAGAACTGACCAATTTGGGTGTCCAGAGTGGTGTTTACCTGGGGCGTAAGAACGAAGGACTGATTGTAGATTGCCTTGCTTTTGCAGACGACATGGCACTGAATTCAAGCAGGGAGCCAAAGTGGGTCTTCAAGTTCGCTGGAGAAAACAGAGTTCTTCACCAACATCAAAGATGTTAACAAAGAGATGTTTCTAGACCAGGGAAAGATCAAAAGGGCTGAGAAATTTAAGTACCTCGGCGAATGGATTGTACCCAACTTATCAGAAAAAAGTCATTATTCATGAGAGTCAAGAAGTTGGAACCAGCCTATCGACTGACTATGAACACCTACAACAAGAAATGCCTGTCGCGCAACCTGAAACTTA
Source organism: Schistocerca serialis cubense (assembly GCF_023864345.2). Classification (NCBI taxonomy): domain Eukaryota; kingdom Metazoa; phylum Arthropoda; class Insecta; order Orthoptera; family Acrididae; genus Schistocerca; species Schistocerca serialis. The sequence goes on along the minus strand of NC_064638.1, from coordinate 1,228,841,747 downwards.
AGCTTTACGCATCAGTCATACGACCAGAAGCCATGTATGCCATGGAATGTCTTTCTATGAACCGGAGAGGTCTGATGGAGGGATTAGAAGTTAGAGAGAGGAGAATCCTCAGGAAGATCCTAGGCACGGTAGAAGAAGCTGGGGAATTCAGAAGTTGGCATAACTCGAGCTCTACGAACATATCGAGAGGCTCTCTGACTGTGCAAGAAAAAGAAGGGTAGCTTTCTATAGGCATGTTGCAAGATTGCCTCCAAACAGATTGACCAACCGTCCGTTCACCTTCTGGCAAAACAAGATGGTTCGCACCGCTTGGCTGACAGAAACCGAGAAGAACATTAAAGAACTGGGAATAACTGATTTCCAAAACAGACAGTCTGTGAGATGCACCCTGAAGGAAGACCGAGGATTTCAGGAATAGCCCCGAAGAATAGATACCCCCTGGTACAGAAGAGAGGAAGGAGTTAGTTACACCGACAGAGGATGCGACAGTACTGGGCAAAGATCAAAGCCCAACAGTTGAACAAGCGTGGTCCAAAGTAGGCCCATTCGAAACAAGAAGAAAAAACAAGTGATGTATGGGTTTCAGTTCTAAATATTATCTACTCAGCCCCTTCTATAAATCCTAGAAGCATGTAAGCGGAATTTTAGAGCACCCTCTATAAACAAAAGTTTGCCTTTCTACAGTCTGCTTTCTAAGATGAGTCGTAAGATCAGTACGGCCTAGCACGTTTCTACATTTCTCCACAACCCTAACTTTACTGTACCACCAATTTTCCAACCTTCTGTACGTAACTGAAAGTGATGGATGAATAATATTCGTACCCGTCAACAGCTGTTTCCTTTGTAACAGGGATTATCTTCTTGACGCCTGAGAGTATTTCGCCTGTCTAACATATCTTGCATATAAAGTGGAATAGTTTTGTTGTGGTTGGCTCCCAGTGATCTGGTACACAAGTTTATTATAATCAGAACCGCATCAAAAACGCTGGGATGCAATAGTGAGACAAGTCGTAAGCGTTCCGTTACGGGTAGCAGTTTTCCAGAAAAGGCCTAGGGCCTTGCATCTCCACGGAATCGAGTTAAATGTTTGTTCTCTTCCTCCGGTTTGTTTCTGCTTCACCACGCAGCTTCGCAGAGCTTGAGCGCATTAGTGGCCGTGGGCTGCGCCGAGAAACACGGGCGGCGAAAAGTGTTTGCTCCCGAGCGCTCCGGGGAATCGATACGTGTCCTAAATGCGACTAACCGCTCCCAGCGAGCACTCGCAACTTCATATCTGCAGGCGGAGAGCGATGACGAGTTGTTCTCGTGACAAGGAGAACAGCAGCGGAAAACTGAATTTGTCTGGAGAACGAAGCAAGTAGAGAATCGCTTCTGATTCTACACTACTGGCCATTAAAATTGCTACACCACGAAGATGACGTGCGACAGACGCGAAATTTAACCGACTGGAAGAAGATGCTGTGATATACAAATGATTAGCTTTTCAGAGCAATCACACAAGGTTGGCGCCGGTGCCGACACCTGAAACGGTGCTGACATGGGGAAGGTTTCCAACCGATTTCTCACACACAAACAGCAGTTGGCCAGGGGTTGCCTGGTGAAACGTTGTTGTGATGCCTCGTGTAAGAAGGAGAAATGCGTACCATCACGTTTCCGACTTTGATAAAGGTCGGATTGTAGCCTATCGCAATTGCGGTTTATCGTATCGCGACATTGGTGCTCGCGTTGGTCGAGATCCAACGACTGTTAGCAGAATATGGAATCGGTGGGTTCAGGAGGGTAATACGGTACGCCGTGCTGGATCCCAACGGCCTCGTATCACTAACAAACGAGATAGCAGGCATCTTATTCGCATGGCGGTAACGGATCGTGCAGCCACGTCTCGATCCCTGAGTCAACAGATGGGGACGTTTGCAAGACAACAACCATCTGCACGAACAGTTCGACGACGTTTGCAGCAGCATGGAGCAGCATGGACTATCAGCTCGGAGACCGTGGTTGCGGTTACCCTTGACGCTGCATCACAGACAGGAGCGCCTGCGATGGTGTACTCAACGACGAACCTGGGTGCACCAATGGCAAAATGTCATTTTTTCGGATGAATCCAGGTTCTGCTTACAGCATCATGACGGTCGCATCCGTGTTTGGCGACAATGCGGTGAACGTACATTGGAAGCGTGTATTCGTCATCGCCATACTGGCGTATCACCCGGCGTGATGTATGGGGTGCCATTGGTTACACGTGTCAGCCACCTCTTGTTCGCATCGACGGCACTTTGAACAGTGGACGTTACTTTTCAGATGTGTTACGACCCGTGGCTCTAACCTTCATTCGCTCCCTGCGAAACCCTACATTTCAGCAGGATAATGCACAACCGCATGTTGCAGGTCCTGTACGAGCCTTTCTGGAGCCGGACGGAGTGACCGTGCGGTTCTAAGCGTTACAGTCTGGAGCCGAGCGACCGCTACGGTCGCAGGTTCGAATCCTGCCTCGGGCATGGATGTGTGTGATGTCCTTAGGTTAGTTAGGTTTAATTAATTCTAAGTTCTAGGCGACTGATGACCTCAGAAGTTAAGTTGCATAGTGCTCAGAGCCATTTGAAACATTTGAGCCTTTCTGGATACAGAAAATGTTCGACTGCTGCCCTGGCCAACACATTCTCGAGATCTGTCACCAATTGAAAACGTCTGGTCAATGGCGACTGAGCAACTGGCTCGTCACAATATGCCAGAAACTACTCTTGATGAACTGTGGTATCGTGTTGAAGCTGCATGGGCAGCTGTACCTGTACACGCCATCCAAACTCTGTTTGACTCAATGCCCAGGCGTGTCAAGGCCGTTATTACGGCCAGATGTGGTTGTTCTGGGTACTGATTTCTCAGGATCTACGCACCCAAATTGCGTGAAAATGTAATCATATGTAAGTCCTAGTATTATATATTCGTACAATGAATACCCTTTTATCATTTGCATTTCTTCTTGGTGTAGCAACTTTAATGGCCAGTAGTGTAGTACCTCTTTTTCTAATGTTAACTCAATGTGTAAGTCCAGTCTTGTTTCTTTCTTTTGCTTAGCGTTCTTTTATCATTTGCATTTCTTCTTGGTGTAGCAGCTTTAATGGCCAGTAGTGTTGTACCTCTTTTTCTAATGTTCACTCCAGTAGTGAGTACCTCTTTTTCTAATGTTAACTCAATGTGTAACTCCAGTCTTGTTTCTTTCTTTTGCTTAGCGTTAGTGTGAAGTCGATCGCTTTCTCCGTGCTAGGTGAATGTGTACACCCAACGCTGTTTTTCTTATTTTTCTCGCAGCACAAAATTAAACGTAAGCGGTGTTTGACTGGAGCATTGGAAGAGGTATAACGCTGTTACAGCCGTTATTCAACCAACATGCTAAAATACTTGGATTACTTTTGAATGCATTACGGGAACAGCAGTGATCAATGTCTTGTAAATAATTACTATTAAAAACAGTCTTGATCACGATTTATTTAACAAGGTGACCGGTTTCGACCACTACTGTGGTCATCTTCAGACCATTGAGTAGGAACCCCTTTCTGTTGGAGAATCACAACAGAAAGGGGTTCCTACTCAATGGTCTGAAGATGACCACAGTAGTGGTCGAAACCGGTCACCTTGTTAAATAAATCGTGATCAAGACTGTTTTTAATAGCAATTAAAATACTTGGTATCAACGTTAGGTCGTAGCTTTTCGTGGAACCCCCACCAGCTAGCCAGCCAATATCATCCCGAAACAGTTAACCCCCCCATCTTTCAGATCGCAGTCTGCAGCCAAATAACAGGTTATTTCTAGAAACAAATCATATGGCATGGTTATGCCATTCTCAGCAAACATCCTTTATTCAGATCATCGTCAATACGTTCTTTCTGCTACAAAGACTGATTTCCATACCCTGACCCACCCGACTGTCATTGTACATTATGGAAATGAAACCAGTTTGCGATAACCAACGAAATGTTTATATCAGAGAGAAGCCACAAATCCCTTCGCAACCGCATAGGGAACAATGTTCTATGAACGGCATTCTCAGAATTCAATAAGCTGGCTGAAATCGTCGTTGCTCCAGGTATGCCGTGTGCAGCTGAAGCAGATGACTGATGACTACATCACACAGAGCTACCAAATTACGGGGATGTTAACTGCTATGTACTGTCACCGTACTTATTCAATCTGTATGCAGAACATGTCATGAGGAATGCGAGGCTAGATGAAGGAGAAACAGGAATTAAAATAGCTGGAATAAATGTAAACAACCTCAGGTACGCGGATGATACGATCCTGTTGGCAGAAAGTGAAGAAGAATTGAGAACACTCTTACTGAAGGTGAAAGACGAAAGTTAAAAGGCTGGTCTTATGCTGAATGTGAAGAAAACGAAAATTATGGCAACTACACCTACCAATTCGTGGGATATAGCAGGAGAAACCATGGAGGTAGTGACCACATTCAGTTATCTCGGTTCCCAGATCTCTGCTGACGGTGACTGCAGCCATGAAATCCGGAGACGCCTGTTGCTCGGTTGACAGGCGATTTCAAACCTTGACAAGGTTATAAGGTCCAGAGATATAACACTAGCAACAAAGATCCGTATTGTGAGGGCTATGGTCTTTCCAGTTGTGATGTATGGATGTGAGACCTGGACCATTAGAAAGGCTGAACGGAGAAGAATTGACTCCTTCGAATTGTGGTGTTGGAGGAAACTTCTTAGAGTTCCATGGACTGCAAAGAGAACCAACAGATCAATATTGGAGCAAATTAAACCAGATTTCTCCCTGGAAGGTCTAATCTCAAAACAAAAGCTGACCTACTTTGGACACACAATGCGAAGGCATGCCTCGCTGGAAAAAAACATTAATGCTGGGGAAGATTGAAGGAACTAGAAGAAGAGGACGTCAGAGGATGAGATGGATCGATGGCATCACAGAAGCAATGTGTTCCAACCTGGTAGGTCTACGGGAGAAAGTGCAAGACAGGAAAAAGTGGCGTGATTTGGTTCAGGGGGTCACGAAGAGTCGGAACCGACTAAACGAATAGAGAGAAAGAGAGAACTACTATGTTTACGCATAGTTCCAAACAGCCCCAGGTATTTTCCATGATAGTAAGATCTAGTGATCTAATGCTCTAGTGGGCCATTAGAGATGCGATAGGATATCCGATTGTCCGTCAAAGCAAGAACGTATGCGTTCAGACCTGTTGTAAGCCCTGCACTACTTTTTACTTTAGCTCAAATAGACTATTACCTCGATCTTTATGTCATGGAATGTTTATATCAGGTTGTTATAATTAAATTAGTGGTGTTCCGAGTGTTGTACTGCGGGGTTGAACATCATGAGTAAATTCATTGTAACAGGTGCGCTCGCGGAGTATGCTGAACAATAATAGTTCCCCTTTCTGCCACCAGGTGAGAATATGGCGCTGTAAGCAGTCAGAATGTGAAATGTTTCCGGTTTTGACGTCGATGTGCTGTTCGTCGCTTCCGATGTGTGTTGATTCCTGGTGTGAAGCTACTGATGATGTTAAGGGTTATGAAGGTTGAAGTTTTCCGTGCGAAACACTTACAAGGGAACCTCCCCACCGCTCCCTCCTCAGATTTAGTTATAAGTTGGCACAGTGGATAAATCTTGAAAAACTGAACACAGATCATTCGAGAAAACAGGAAGAAGTTGTGTGGAACTATGAAAAAATAAGCAAAATATACGAACTGAGTAGCCCATGTGCGAGATATACAACATCAAGGCTAATGTAAGTCGAGGAGCGCTGTGGTCTCGTGGTTAGCGTGAGCAGCTGCGGAGCGAGAAGTCCTTGGTTCAAGTCTTCCATACAGTGAAAAGTTTTCTTTTTTATTTTCACAAAGTTATGATCTGTCCGTTCGTTCATTGACGTCTCTGTTTACTGTAATAAGTTTAGTGTCTGTGTTTTGCGACCGCACCGCAAAACCGTGCGATTAGTAGACGAAAGGACGTGCCTCTCCAATGGGAACCGAAAACATTTGATCGCAAGGTCATAGGTCAACCGATTCCTCCACAAGAAAACACGTCTGATATATTCTATTCGACACTGGTGACGGCATGTGCGTCACATGACAGGAATACGTTGTCGATCCACATAACTTGTACACTTGGCGAATGGGTAAAAAGATTCTTCTACCTTGCCCAATTTAGGTTTTGTTGTGGATGTGATACTCACTCCCAAAAAAGTGATCGCATCGGACGGACGGAAGGACAGATAATAATTGAAAATTTAAAAATGAAAGTTTTCACTCAAGGGAAGACTTGAACCAAGGACTTCTCGTTCGGGAACTGCTCGCGCTAACCACGGGACCACGGCACTCCTCAGCTGACATTCTCCTTGATGTTGCCTATCCTGTTCATGGACTACTCAGTTTGTATCTTTTGCTTATTTTTTTCATAGTTCCACACAACTTCTTCCTGTTTTCTCGATTGATATGTGTTCAGTTTTTCAAGGCCTGTCCACTGTGCCAACTTATAACTAAATCTGAGGGGGGGTGCGATGGGGAGGTTCCCTTGTTAGAATGCCCGCTAAATGAAGCCCCCAAAATAGACTACAACGTCGTGACTGTCCCGTTCGTTTTTTGGTACTTATGGAAATGGATGGCTTTTGGCTGGGGACTGTTCTATGGATGGACGCGGCACGTTTTATTCTGCACGGTGCCCTGAATGGTCTGAACTGTCGCTTACGTGGCTCTGCTCCGTCGCATGTCATACAGGGATATGCATTGCACTCAGCTTATGTGATTGTGTCGTATGGTTTCACAAGCTCCTTCACTCTCTTTCCTTTTCTCTTCGATGAGATCACACCTAGTTAGCCAGTTACGTGTACAGTGACATCTACATCTACAGCTACGTGATTACTCTGCTATTCACAATAAAGTGCCTGGCAGAGGGTTCAATGAACCACCTTGAAGCTCTCTCTCTGGCGTTCCACTCTCGAACGGCTCGCGGGAAAAACGAGCACGTAAATTTTTCTGTGCGAGCCTTGATTTCTCTTATTTTATCGTGATGATTGTTTCTGCCTATGTAGGTGGGTACCAACAGAATGTTTTCGCAATCGGAGGAGAAAACTGGTGATTGAAATTTCATGAGAAAATCCCGTCGCAACGAAAAACGCCCTTGTTTCAATGATTACTATTCCAATTCACGTATCATGTCTGTGACACTATCTCCCCTATTTCGCGATAATACAAAACCAGCTGCCCCTTCTTTGTACTTTTTCGATGTCATCCGTCAGTCCTACCTGATGCGGTTCCCTCACCGCACAGCAATACTGCAGAACAGGGCGGACAAGCGTGGTGTAAGTAGTCTCTTTAGTAGACCTGTTGCACCTTCTAAGTGTTCTGCTAATGAATCGCAGTCTTTGGTTTGGTCTACCCACAATATTATCTATTTGATCGTTCAAATTTATGTTATTTGTAATTGTAATCCCTAAGTATTTAGTTGAATTTACAGCTTTCAGATTTGTGTGACTTATCGCGCATCGCATATACTTCTTTGTGCAACACGTGCTACCACCTTTGCAAAAACGCAACTATGTCCACACAACTATTTTCATGCAAGATGTGTCGACACTACGTGTCACTTGCCAGGTGAAATATTTGCTTCGAGAAATCTCTAGTAACGATCGCATCATCTCCAGACAATTTTAAGATGCGTGTCCTTGCACATCCCCCGATCTAAATCCGTGTGGCTTTTGGTTGTGGAGATACCTGATTACACCGTATATGCCGCCAGCAACTCTGAACTATGCCGTGTTACAGATGCAGCATGTTGCTGTGTTGGGCGACCATATTGAACGATGCTGTAACTTGTGACCATATTCTGATAAATGATGATGATGATGATGGTGATGGTGATGTTTGGTTTGTGGGGCGCTAAACTGCGCAGCTATCAGCGCCCGTACAAATTCCCAACCTTCACTCAGCCCAAACTCGCCACTTTCAGGAATGATGATGAAGTGATTAGGACAACACAAACACCCAGTCATCTCGAGGACGGGGAATCTGATAAATGAGCCAGAACCACCGTTATCATGAGTTTGGTCCTTTCTCCCCCTGTCTTGCATTCACACCATATTCTGACTGCTTACTGCGACATATTTTCACCTGGTGGCAGAAAGTGGAGCCATCATTTTTTCAGCCTACTGTGTGAGCCAGTCTATCAATGAAGATACCGACGTTTCAGCGTTCTGCGTTGTGTACAGGCTGTACTGCAGTACTCAGAACACCGGCAGTTTAATTATAACCACCCGGTATAAGATCTTAACCGATGTGAATAATCGCAATCAAGTTTCATAGAGGCAAGAACTTTCGCGAAATGCAACGGAATGATTAAAGGGGATTCAACAAGAGTTAACCAAGACAAAACTGTTACTATACTCCTCACAATAATCGTCATGCAGCTACTAACGATGCAGGTGGAAGAATTGCATACACTTTGTGGGAGGCAAATGTTTGTGCTCTACAATGTCCAATGAGCCGTTCCGGGAGCATCGATAGACGTGTCACGTCTTAAATAACATCTTTGCTTAAGCGAGGCTGAACTGGTCTGGGGCAGCAAGCAGAGACGGTGGCCCTCAGTTGCTTTCTAGCGGGCTTGGAGGAGGGAGGACGGAAGCAGGCCTGGATACGGAGTGTTTGCTGACAAGGGGAGGCCGCCAATTGTGAAATTCAGATTCGATTCATACTGCGCATAATAAAAGCCCATGGCCAGAGGTGTAATGTGGCAAAGCACGAAGATGCACTTCTCAGCCGTTGTCGAGAAAATCGACAGTTAAAAGAAACCGTTGCGGTGAAATGCTCTCTATGATTAATGATTTTCTACAGCGTCGTGGCGCAGTGGTAACCGCTCGGGTTCGTAATACGAAGGTCGCCGGATCGAATCTCGCGCCATGCAATTTTTTTTAATTATTAGTTATTTGTAATTCAAATATATATACGTATAGCGTAAGTCAAACGTTCGAATTAGAATAGAGACCCCACGAACACAAATTTGCTGCGGCAGGTATGAAATATAAACTCCGTTACTCGCTCGTTACACTTGAAGCACAGATGTTGAATGGGCCAAAACCAACGTGCATAAGCAATTCATTAATAGTTTATATATATATATATATATATATATATATATATACTTGAAGCACAGATGTTGAATGGGCCAAAACCAACGTGCATAAGCAATTCATTAATAGTTTATATATATATATATATATATATATATATATATATATAACTATTAATGAATTGCTTATGCACGTTGGTTTTGGCCCATTCAACATCTGTGCTTCAAGTGTAACGAGCGAGTAACGGAGTTTATATTTCATACCTGCCGCAGCAAATTTGTGTTCGTGGGGTCTCTATTCTAATTCGAACGTTTGACTTACGCTATACGTATTCGTTTCGGGATACCGTTTCTACGTCTTCCGTTAACTATACGTGGTTAACATTATGAAGACAATTAATAACATTTGTGAAATACAACTTTGTTTGCGGAAAACATAATGATGTTCGAAGTCGTCAGTTTTTCCACGACAAACAACTTATTATATGCATAATTGCTGCAACTGATTGCCGGGAATTATATATATATATATATATATATATATATATATATATATATATATATATATGAATTAGAAAAAACAAATACTAAAAGAAAGGGTTGCATGGCGCGAAATTCGATCCGGCGACCTTCGGATTATGAACCCGAGCACTTACCGCTGCGCCACGACGCTGTAGAAAATTATTAATCATAGAGAGCATTTCACCGCAACGGTTTCTTTTAACTGTCGATTTTCTCGACAACGGCTGAGAAGTGCATCTTGGTGCTTTGCCACATTACACCTCTGGCCATGAGCTTTTATTATGTGCAATATGAATCGAATCTGAATTTCACAATTGGCGGCCTCCCCTTGTGAGTTGGCTTTGCGGCGCCGGCAGCAGTGCGCCCGGAGTCCCTTACCGATCGAGGCGTGCTGGCCACGCTTTGGGTACGCGAGAGTGGTTGCCTTGACCGGTCTTGGATTACTCGCACCTCACCCAGTGGAGTTTTCAGCCGTTTTCCGCCGTGCTTCTTGCCGTTGGCTGTGACTTCCTAACGCCTGTGTCCGTTACGGTTGCTGCACGGTTCTCTCCTGACCTGTGTGTCTGAGCATCGCCATAGCCTCTGATTACTTGGTGAGCGGATTTAAATGTACTGTTTGGTGATCTATTGGCTGCTCAGACTTCTCAAAATTTTGGGGAACACGTGATGTTAGCCTGTTCAAATGGCTCTGAGCACTATGGGACTTAACTTCTGAGGCATCAGTCCCCTAAAACTAGGAACTACTTAAACCTAACTAACCTAAGGACATCACACACATCCATGCCCGAGGCAGGATTCGAACCTGCGACCGTAGTGGTCGCGCGGTTCCAGACTGTAGCGCCTAGAACCGCTCGGCTGTTAGCCTGTCCGTCAGTTCTTTGCCATTTGGAGTGTTTTTAGTGTAGGCTTACAATACACTAGCGTACTTATGTCACTCTTCCCTAACAATCATAACTTTAGTCCGGCGACGGGAAAAGCCACATACAACATATGTCACGCTAATGTTACCCTCTGACAGTATTTCGAATTTTGACCGCGCGTGTCTAATGGACAAAGGTATCGGACTATAATTTCGAATATGGTGAAATTAACAGAAAAACTAAAGAGACTTTAACCTAGGGAGTTAATGATGATGACGTCCCACACTCCGAGGAGCGTTGGGGATGATGCGTGAGACCTGCACCGCCGTACTAGGCAAGGTCCTAGCGGAGGACCGTACTAGGAAAGGTTCTAACGGAGGTGGTTTGCCGTTGCCTTCCTCCGACCGTAATGGGGATGAATGATGATGATGAAGACGACACAACACCCAGTCATCCCGAGGGAGGAAAAATCCCTGACCCCGCCGGGAATCGAAACCGGGACCCCGTGCTCGGGAAGCGAGAACGCTACCACAAGACCACGAACTGGGGACAGGGAGTTAATGGTAGCGGTAAAATCATAAGTGAATGAAAAAATGAACGTTCGACAGCCCAATTATGCACTTTAATTTGGAAATATATGTTTAAGAAAATTAAGTATTGGTTACTGAAGTTACTTTCGTTGATATTTCCCTTTGAATAGCACACAAGATACAAACTGATAATGTGCACTCTGAACTGTGTGTAGCAGTCGTTACCAATAACGCCGGCCGCGGTGGTCTAGCGGTTCTAGGCGCTCAGTCCGGAGCCGCGCGACTGCTACGGTCGCAGGTTCGAGTCCTGCCTCGGGCATGGATGTGTGTGATGTCCTTAGGTTAGTTAGGTTTGAGTAGTTCTAAGTTCTAGGGGACTGATGACCGTAGATGTTAAGTCCCATAGTGCTCAGAGCCATTTGAACCATTACCAATAACGCAAACACCAGTGAATTACAGGAAGCAAATTTTAACCAAGCTCATACTATTGACAGCTACACTCAAGATCATTACTTAATCAAATACTGTAACTCTACTGCATGATGTGCAGAACTAAATTTGGACATGAGGTGCTTTTATCTTTCAAATAACTTCCGGGAACTCAGCCAGGTAACACTTTCTGCGACCGCCGATACTTCGGCGGGAGAACACCCCGCCACTTTCAAGGCAAACTGCAACGAAGAGGCGGCGAACATGCAAATTTAAAACCTCGGTTCTCGGACTGAAGCAGGAAAGATAACACACACACTTAACACTAGTGCCACCAAAGATGACCAAGGTCAGAGCTATCGATAGTGAGACTACGAACTCGCAGGTGAGGTAGCACTGACTCTGTCCCTCTGTTTTTTGACAAGGGAGAGAGCCGGATTCCAAACAGAGTTTAAACAGAAACCTCCATCCCTGTTAACGAGGTTGCTCGCTAATTTAATCTCAACCGCCTCCCTAATAACACTGTCCCAATAGCTGGACGTGCATGCCAATATCTCGGTGCTATTATATAACATGGGGTGACCAGTATCCAACCAATGTTGGGCAGTAGCAGATCTACTTGGCTGCTGCAATCGTGTGTGCCGTTTATGATCAGTACATCGGTCCTCCACGGCCCTGATAGTTTGACCAATATATGCCATGCCGCAGCTACAAGGAATACGATATACACCCGCCTTACGCAGTCCAAGATCATCTTTAACAGAACTCAAAAGTTCTCTAATTTTAGATGGAGGTCGGAAAACACATTTCACATCGTATTTCCGTAAAATACGACCGATCTTGTCAGACGTATTTTCTACGTAAGGCAAAACTTAGGTGTTGACTCAGAGTTATCATCAGTCACCCGATGTACAGTTGTTCGATAGCGCAACGCACGTTCCAACTGTCTATCACTATAACCATTTTGACGGAATGTACCTTCCAGATGGGACAGCTCAGCTGGCAAAGTCGCAGCGTCAGAAACGACATGTGCCCCGTGTACCAAGGTACGAAGTACCCCTTCACGCTGAGGCGAATGGTGACAACTATTAGCCTGCAAGTACAAGTCGGTGTGAGTACGTTTCCTGTAGACTCCATGTCCCAATGATCGATCATCCTTCCTGCTCACCAACACGATTGCAGCAGCCAAGTAGATCTGCTATTGCCGAACATTGCTAGGATACTGGTAACCCCATGTTATATAATAACACCGAGATATTGGCATGCACGTCCAGCTATTGTGGCAGTGCTATTAAGGAGGAAGTTAAGATTAAACTAGCGAGCAACCTCGTTAACAGGGATGGAGGTTTCTGTTTAAACTCTGTTTGGAATCCGGCTCTCTCTCCCTTGTCAAAAATCAGAGGGACAGAGTCAAAGCTACCTCACCTGCGAATTCATAGTCTCACTATCGATAGCTCTGACTTTAGTCATCTTTGGTGGCACTAGTGTTCAGTGTGTGTGTTATCTTTCCTGCTTCAGTCCGAGAACCGAGGTTTTAAATTTGCATGTTCGCCGCCTCTCCTTTGCAGTTTGCCTTGAAACTGGCGGGGTGTTCTCCCGCCGAAATATCGGCGGTCGCAGAAAGTGTTACCTGGCTGAATTCCCGGAAGTTATTTGAAAGTTGTATACGCCAGGAGAAACTCAGATCTCACAGCTTTTATCTTAACTGACATTTAAAAAAAAAAAAAAATAGATAAAGATGAGTAATATCATAAATACATTTTTTATGCTCCTCTACATATATCAGTTTTCCGTAGAAACAGTAATAGTTCAATTTTCTTTCTAATAGATACGATGGGGACCAATGAACGAGTATAGTTTCACTAGTCAACGCTTTCTGATTATTGCAGTTGAAAAGACTAATTCAAAAAGCTAATCATTCACTTCACTTGTAGTGATTCATAATTTACTTTGCAAGACAAAATACAGCGCTGCGATAGTTAACTTAAGAAAAGGAACCATCCGTGATAAAAATCAAAACCATACTGTTTTTAAAATGAACTTATTTGCCTTTTTATCACCTGTGAAGCAGGTATTCTAGACAACAATATTTACAGAATCTTTCACTGTAATCATACAAAACCATATTTTGTAATAAACTATGGATAATTTAGCAAAAGCCTATCAAACGTCACTTTTGTGATTTTAGCTTTAACTTTCACTGCTTCTTTTATATTGTTTGTCTGTGAGTTTTCTGGTTTTGTCAGTTTTGTTTCTCAGGTCTTCCAATGTAATCTGTAGCTCATCCATATCTTCCTTGATTTCTGTAATCCACTTAATGTTTCACTTTCTATTCCACAATTTTTCTATTATTCTCCTGATGATCCTGTCCTCTGGTGTTCTGATTAGATGTCCGAAAAATGAAATGCGTTTCTTCCTGATTGTACTCATTGCCGGTTCTAGTTCCTTGTAGACTGGCATTTGCAGTTACTCTCCAGTGTCCATCTTTGTGGTACGATTTGTTGATGCACGTTCTGATGATTCTTCTCTCTTTTTGAGTACTTTGTCTATTTGTGCAGTGTTAGTTGTTTTGAAGATGGTTTCACTTGCGTATGTTGTTTTTGGTTGAGTGACTGTTTTGTAGTGTTTTAATTTTGTTGCTATTGACAGGCTCTTTTTCTTGTAGGTGTTCTTGGTGATATATTGTGCTCTAGTCAATTTGTTTATTCTGTTATGCCATGTTGGCTTTTCATTGAGGTTGTAAGTTATTATTTCTCCCAGATATTTAAATTCATATAAAATTTTTATTTCTTAGTTTCCTATGGCAATTTTGTTTATGAGTGGTGGGTCAGTTAACATGGTGACTGTTTTTTCAAAACATATTCCAAGACCAATTTTCTGTGCTGTTTCCTGCAGCGAGATAACTTGTTGTTTGGTTTCCTGAATGCTGTTGGACAAGAGAGCAACGTCATCAGCAAACCCTAGACAATGCAAACGTATTTTGTCTTTGGGTCTTCTTTTTGCATTTTGTTTGGGTTAATCTTGTACCATTCCCTCATGATGTATTCTAAAGCGCAGTTCAATAGCAGGGGTGCCAAACAATCTCCTTGTCTTAAACCTGTTTTTATGATGAATCGCTCAGAGAGTTACCACCGGAACTTGATTTTTGATACAGTGTTGGTTAAGGTGAGTTCTATCAATTTGATTAATTTTGTCTGGAGCTCGAAATTTCTTATGGTAGCAGAAATCTGCGCGACATTTCCGTCTTCGTTGGCTCGTACCTTTAGGTTCAGCAGCGACACAGACTTACCTCTACAGCTGAAAGCTTTATTTAATAAGACTGTAGTATCTGCTTATGTTGGTTTTTCTCTTGTGGGTTTGAATTCTTTCAAAATGAATACAGTATGAGGGCATGGTTTTCAACTGAGCGCATGGAAGTTAACTTGAAAGAAATCCAGTCGTTTGATAAGCAGCTCGCTAAAACGTGAAACTGCTCAAACGTGGTATTTCATTATAAATACGGTTTAGCGGACCATTTATGTTTACATTACCACTGGATACAATAGAGAAAAGGAAATCGTCACATACATATTAACATTAATGCCTGAAACATTATCTGCTGAATGAAAGAGGAATGACATAACCCACTTGAAAACTTGGACGACTTAAATAAAAAACTGAATGTTCTAAAAACTGGAATGTCCAAAAGAAGGCCTTACACTGCCCATGTTAAACTCGAGTGCAAAAGCTTCGCGGATTGTGTTCTGTAATTTGGTAATCTACTAACATATAATGATTTGAATACAGTGCAAGCATGAAAACCAGCAACAGTTTCATCATACCCGATTTAGGTTTTCCGTGATTTCCCTAAATCGTTCCAGGCAAATGCCGGGATGGTTCCTTTCAAAGGGCACGGGCGACTTCCTTCCCCGTCCTTCCCTAATCCGATGAGACCGATGACCTCGCTGTCTGGTCTCCTTCCCCGAAACAACCAACCAACCAACCTAAAACGAAGTGGGTTCAGTATGCCAGTATTAAGTGGGTATGTTGAGCGCAGTTGGCACATTTTTAGTTCGCGTCCTTCTTTGACGTGTTAATTAAATTAATTTTACTTTAACACGAATTAAATTTTATTTTAATTTTTAATTAATTTTATTTGTGAAAATTTTCGAGTGTTACACAATTAATGTAATTCGACAAAAAAAGACTTGCAATAAAAATTTGCTAACTGCGCTCAACTTACTCACTTACTACTACTATATAAAAATCCACATCAAGTTTGAGTGCACTAAAATAGTTTTTTTAAAATAATTTGTGACCCAAAATTAAACCAAAGGTAAAAAAGGGATTTTGCTTCACTCTCAACTACATTTCATGAATTCGTATGGTGTCTAATTGTAACTACTAAAGGTAGGCCCCCTTGGTGCAGCTGGTGCAAATTCGTAAACATTTTCTCAAGTTCCCACACACTAAAAAAGTCAAGTTATGAGAAAAAGGGTAAAAGGAGGTAAATAATTACAGTTAATAAATTTATTCACGTTTACCTAAAATTTTCCTTTTAATAAGATGTAAAAAAAGTGCAAAACAATCCCCACATTGCCCTCCAGACAACCTGTGTATGTTTCTGACTCCTATGACCCAACGTACACGACACTACACGGCGACTAACTTCTGAATTAACGGGAGCGCACCACTTATTAGGGCCGATATTAAGTAAATAGGCAAGGGTGTTGGTTATTTTAGTCAAATGGCAGCAATCTCTACACATTTTATAGTTGCCTCGGCAATGACACTGCCATTGGTCAACACAAAAAAATGGTTCAAATGGCTCTGAGCACTATGGGACTTAACATCTGAGGTCATCAGTCCCCAAGAACTTAGAACTTCTTAAACCTAACTAACCTAAGGACATCACACACATCCACGCCCGAGGCAGGATTCGAACCTGCGACCGTAGCGATCGCGCGGTTCCAGACTGTAGCGCCTAGTACCGCTCGGCCACCAGCGGCTGGCTTGGTCTACACATGTAGTAAAGTTTAGCTGAAGTAAAGAGTCTCGAACCTTGTATAGATAGCATTCGGGTGACAAATGTGATTCAAATTAAATGATCCAACAGTTTATTTTCGGTGCAGGAAAATTATTTTATTTGAAGAGACTATGTTTAAACAGCATGTAGCGAGAACTACAATACTCAATTTAACATCAAAAATAATAATAATTTGTGTTTAAAATAAGGTATGTTCACCTATTAATTTAAAATTTTAATTAATATAAAATTAATTTAATTAATTCGTCAAAAAAGGGTGTGCAATAAAAACATGCCATCTGAGCTAAACGTACCCACTTACCCCTTAGGCCCAATTCTCTGTCCAACGTCTATATGATACATCGGTTGACGCAAATAGTGTAGAACTCCAGCTGATAGCATGTGTGCTCTTTGCCTTGGGATGGGTCTTAAGGCACAACGCAACCGCCAAAGTGAACATAATCAAAATCCTGACATCTTTCTTTTGGCAGTGGGAAATTCTTCATTAGCTTAGAAAAGTGTAAAGGTAATGCCAAGCCTATAGACGCAGGCGTTTCCCGAGATTCTGTCCTGGGCGCTATACCACACAGTATCTATGCAAATGATATTCCTAAACTAGACAACACTCATCTCGCACTTTTTGCTCGCGATATAGCTGTCTATGCTAGTCCCATAAACCCCAATTACATCGTCATGTGCCTGCAGCGACACCTTGAGCAAATTACTCTGGTGCAACCTCTGGAAGGTCAAAATTAATGACGAAAAATGCAACTCCATCTTGTTTACTACCTGGAGGAGACCACCAAACCGTCATATCTCACTAGTGTAAATCGGTAAAATATTTGGGCCTCAAAAATTGACCACAAACTACTTTGGACTTTAGCATCACTGATGCATGTAATCGTAGTTTTCGTAGACTTCAACACTTACACCCGCTGTTCAAGGGCAATGGGTTGACAACCAAAACCAAACTGATAATTTCGAAGGCCATAGTCCTTCCTGCTATATTATATGGCTGTGGGGTCTGGGGCTCGGCTGCTGACACTCACCTGCACAAACTGCTCCAAAATGAAGCACTCAGGATCATCACAGACGCCCCTCATTCGTCCCAATACACATATACACAAAAACACAAACATGCCATCCGTCACATCACCACACAAAAGAACACAATCACCATACAACGAAACAGTCACATCTCCATTTCATCTCATCTCATCACTAGGCACAGACCCAAATCATATCAACTACAAACACACAACGAATATCACCACTCACCAGTTTCTAGTATAGCACGGACTACATAGTATGTATACACACAAAAACGTACCAAACACAAAATCAAAAACACAAGAAAGAACATATGTAACGAAACCCTCATCTTCAAAACTTATTTTAGATACAAGGCATTACGCAAAATCCACCAGACCTTCAAATTACATGGACAAATGTCCAGACATGTTACACACATGTTGAGCATAGAGCGGGGCGCTGACGGTCGCTGACGACGCCAGCCGCCTGTTCCGACGAGGCGGATGGTCAGCAGTGAGACCGTCTTGTAACCGTCGCCGACCGGAAGAGACACACTCAAGAGCTAAAGAAACTGGCACACCTCCCTAATATAGTGTAGGGCCCCGCGAGCACGCAGAAGGGAGCCGGCCGCGGTGGCCGAGCGGTTGTAGGCGCTTCAGTCCGGAACCGCGCGACTGCTACGGTCGCAGGTTCGAATCCTGCCTCGGGCATGGATGTGTGTGATGTCCTTACGTTAGTTGGGTTTAAGTATTTCAAAGTTCAAGGGGACTAGGGGTAGCCCGTGATCTAGGGGTAGCGTCTTTGATTCATAATCAAAAACGTCTTCGGTCCCGGGTTCGATCGCCGCCACTGCCTAAATTTTGATAAATAATCAGCATTGGCGGCCGAAGACTTCCGGCATAAGAAGTCAGCCTCATTCTGTCAACGGCCTTGTCAAAGAGGGCGGAGGAGCGGATAGAGGTTCAGGGCACTCTCTTGTCCTCGGGGTGGGAAATTGCCCCTAAAGGCGGAAGAATCAGCAATGATCAACGACATGAGGATGCAGAAGGCAATGGAAACCACTGCATTAAAGACACGTAACGTGTATCCGCAGGACATGTGACCTGTAATTGAAGAAGTGTCATGATGATCTCTCCATTGGTACAAGATTCCGGAATAGTCCCCCATTCGGATCTCCGGGAGGGGACTGCCAAGGGGGAGGTTACCATGAGAAAAAGATTGAATAATCAACGAAAGGATAACGTTCTACGAGTCGGGGCGTGGAATGTCAGAAGCTTGAACGTGGTAGGGAAACTAGAAAATCTGAAAAGGGAAATGCAAAGGCTCAATCTAGATATAGTAGGGGTCAGTGAAGTGAAGTGGAAGGAAGACAAGGATTTCTGGTCAGATGAGTATCGGATAATATCAACAGCAGCAGAAAATGGTATAACAGGTGTAGGATTCGTTATGAATAGGAAGGTAGGACAGAGTGTGTGTTACTGTGAACAGTTCAGTGACCGGGTTGTTCTAATCAGAATCGACAGCAGACCAACACCGACAACGAAAGTTCAGGTATACATGCCGACGTCGCAAGCTGAAGATGAACAGATAGAGAAAGTATATGAGGATATTGAAAGGGTAATGCAGTATGTAATGCTGCATTCCATTATTTAACAAAAACATAAAAAAAACTATTGCTCATGCTGAGTGCGATGCATGTTCTGCATGGCGGCTCCTGCTGTTGCTGCGGCTGCTGCTGCTTACTACAGCTACATATAATTCAAGAGAAAGGGTTTGGTCAAATCCAAACTCGATAAATGATAACCCAAACAAAAAAACTATATTCTGAAAATGATTCTTTCTCATTCAATTAACAAAACGCTAGAAGCTCTTTGAACAATCGCTTCGTTTGTAAATCTGCCTCCAGTGGCATTAAAGCAATATTGCAAATTAATCAAACTCTTGTGACAGACTGAAATACTTCTCAATTGAATACCTAGTGAAACAATTCCCTGACAATTACAAAAGAAATCAATGACAAAAATCAATACTTAATCTAACAATGGCTTCCCCTTAAGAATTCAACTCCTATCTTTATAAAAATTTCCGTCTGCTTGTATGCACATACACAAACCCTTTTCTTTAAATTAATAAGCGCGCTGCAAATTATAAAAGATATCAACTCACTACCAAATCCTGTGTCGCTGCTGGCGGACACGGCAGTACGGCAGCTCGGCGGCGACCCCTCGCCCAACACACGTGCGCACCACAGCAGGCGGGCTCCTACACTGGCTTCCAAACTGCCACTAGTTAATCCGTGCGCTGCGAGGCGCGACAACAGTATCGTAGATTCCAGAGCTTGTGTATGCGCGCTGTAGCCAACCTTTACATCCTAAGAGAGTACTGCCAACTTTCAAAGTAATTAAATTATAGGTTCATATCTAGAATGTTGCAAATACACTCCTGGAAATTGAAATAAGAACACCGTGAATTCATTGTCCCAGGAAGGGGAAACTTTATTGACACATTCCTGGGGCCAGATACATCACATGATCACACTGACAGAACCACAGGCACATAGACACAGGCAACAGAGCATGCACAATGTCGGCACTAGTACAGTGTATATCCACCTGTCGCAGCAATGCAGGCTGCTATTCCCTCATGGAGACGATCGTAGAGATGCTGGATGTAGTCCTGTGGAACGGCTTGCCATGCCATTTCCACCTGGCGCCTCAGTTGGACCAGCATTCGTGCTGGACGTGCAGACCGCGTGAGACGACGCTTCATCCAGTCCCAAACATGCTCAATGGGGGACAGATCCGGAGATCTTGCTGGCCAGGGTAGTTGACTTACACCTTCTAGAGCACGTTGGGTGGCACGGGATACATGCGGACGTGCATTGTCCTGTTGGAGCAGCAAGTTCCCTTGCCGGTCTAGGAATGGTAGAACGATGGGTTCGATGACGGTTTGGATGTACCGTGCACTATTCAGTGTCCCCTCGACGATCACCAGTGGTGTACGGCCAGTGTAGGAGATCGCTCCCCACACCATGATGCCGGGTGTTGGCCCTGTGTGCCTCGGTCGTATGCAGTCCTGATTGTGGCGCTCACCTGCACGGCGCCAAACACGCATACGACCATCATTGGCACCAAGGCAGAAGCGACTCTCATCGCTGAAGACGACACGTCTCCATTCGTCCCTCCATTCACGCCTGTCGCGACACCACTGGAGGCGGGCTGCACGATGTTGGGGCGTGAGCGGAAGACGGCCTAACGGTGTGCGGGACCGTAGCCCAGCTTCATGGAGACGGTTGCGAATGGTACTCGCCGGTACCCCAGGAGCAACAGTGTCCCTAATTTGCTGGGAAGTGGCGGTGCGGTCCCCTACGGCACTGCGTAGGATCCTACGGTCTTGGCGTGCATCCGTGCGTCGCTGCGGTCCGGTCCCAGGTCGACGGGCACGTGCACCTTCCGCCGACCACTGGCGACAACATCGATGTACTGTGGAGACCTCACGCCCCACGTGTTGAGCAATTCGGCGGTACGTCCACCCGGCCTCCCGCATGCCCACTATACGCCCTCGCTCAAAGTCCGTCAACTGCACATACGGTTCACGTCCACGCTGTCGCGGCATGCTACCAGTGTTAAAGACTGCGATGGAGCTCCGTATGCCACGGCAAACTGGCTGACACTGACGGCGGCGGTGCACAAATGCTGCGCAGCTAGCGCCATTCGACGGCCAACACCGCGGTTCCTGGTGTGTCCGCTGTGCCGTGCGTGTGATCATTGCTTGTACAGCCCTCTCGCAGTGTCCGGAGCAAGTATGGTGGGTCTGACACACCGGTGTCAATGTGTTCTTTTTTCCATTTCCAGGAGTGTATTACTCACGTTTGCATTGATTAAAATACTTTTGTAAATTAAATGGAGTAACTTGATTGAATAGAGCAAATTTGTATAAGAAATAAACAGATCCAGGAGCGGCGTCGACTAATATACCCTCGCACTGCAAGCCGTTCCCTGAGCGGTCCGGGCCCGACGGTGCGCGTCGGCAGTTGCGGAGACGCTTGCGTCTGTGTCTATGTAGTTGTTCCGTCCGAACTGGTTACCAGATGGTTGCGTTTGACGCGTATCTTCTTAATTACACCCAGTGTTGATTCCCAAGCCTTGCTGATATTATAGCCGCAGTCGCGATTGGTAAGATTATCCCTGGTGCGAATTTCGATGGCTTCTCTAACGACACTGTCCCTGTGTTTGGAAGTCTACCCTAAATTGCTGGTACGTTCACGTTCCATAGCATGGTACTCTGACAGTGCTCTGCAACCGACTACATTTCGGATACATTAGTCGAGTGTGCCAATATATACTTTGCCACATTGGCACGGACTCTGACATTGCCCGGTCTTCTACAAACCGAAGCATACCTGGCACTCCGCAAACTTATTGGGGGGGGGGGGGGGGGGAGGCAAAGGCAGTTCTTAAGCGTTGCTTTTTCAGTATGCGTCCGACTTTTCCCGATAGCGCATAGGCGTACGATATAGATGTTGTAACCAAATCTTCCATTTCCACAGGTATACTGTAGCGGTGGGCAAGGAGCACGCTTAATTTGCCATTCTGAGTATCACTTTTCCTCGGAATACAGTTCTGAGGTGTTCCAGTTCCTGGGGCAGACTCTCTGCATTTTAGATGGTGTACTAGTGCTAGTGCTTTTAGTACCCCATACCTCTGCGCAGAGTAGTGGTAGCTATCTGTGTGCAAATACAGATCCGTGTGCGTTTTTTTCCGCTACACACCATGGCTGAAGGTGCCATCAGCTCTTTTCCTGACCATGACGTTCAGGAATGGTTATCTTCCGTCTTCTTTAGTCTTCATCGTGACTTTGATGTTGGTGTGCACGAATTTCAGGGTACAAGGAGTTTATCTTTCCCATGGGGCCATATTACGAAGTCTCATTCACATAACGGATAAAGTGGGTGGGATCCCATTTGGATGACGTCAGGGCATCTTGCTCGAACTGCTCCGTACACAGATTTGCAACCACTGGCGAGAATGGGCTGCCCATTGCGACTCCCTCCGTTCGCTCTTCTCGATTAAATAGAAAACTCGTGGACGTTCTCGCCAAATTTCAGACCGATGAGTTCTTGTGAGTCACGTAGACGCACCCTGCTGAGTAACGAAACGACGTCAAAGCTCACCATTACATCTGAGTCCTCTAGCCTGAAGTTGTTACGGCGTTTCGCAGAATCCACAGAACTGTGGATGTGGACATGGCATTTAACCAGATCAGGACTTGGTATCTATAGCAGTTATTCTGACAGCAAATATGCAAGAGCTCTGATATTGCTGCCAGTGGGACATAACAGCATCCCACCTTTATGGTCCTTGGGGAGTCCACAAATTCTTGGCCGTACAAGTCCTTGTGGTGACAAATTCTTGATGACCTCCTCTGGTAACTCTGGTTTCTTGAGAAGCGCCCTGGTCTTGTTCTCCGCCTTCTTAGTGGGGTCAGTATTGATCTTCCTGTAGGAATCGTTATTTAACAGACTCTGCTCACTGTAGTCCTTGTGGGAGAGAACAACTGTATCAAATAGTTCAAATGGCTCTGAGCACTATGCGACTTAACTTCTGAGGTCATCAGTCGCCTAGAACTTAGAACTAATTAAACCTAACTATCTAAGGACATCATACACATCCATGCCCGAGGCAGGATTCGAACCTGCGACCGGACCGGTCGCTCGGTTGCAGACTGTAGCGCCTAGAACCGCACGGCCACTCCGGCCGCTCAACAACGGTATCATTGCCTTTGTCAGCAGGTAAGATAATTTCAGGGAACTCTCTCAGATTCCGAATGGCCGTCCTCTTCTTTGCTGACAATGTATGATTTGTAGTTTTATTTCTCGTCAGAGTTTACGTTTTAACTTCACTTGTCACATCCGTACTTACATAACTTTCTCTGTCTTGTTGTTGTGGAAGCAACATATAGAGGTCGTGTACTGCTGCTTACGGAATAATAAGTTAACATTAATTGTCTCACTGCGTTTAATTTCGTATTACCTTTGAAATACGTTATCTGCAGAAAAATTTTCAGGATTACGTGCATTATTCGCGATTTTCAGGCGCCATCCTCAAAATGTTGCTGCTGGATTGCTAGATGAACAAACGATTCAATCTTTCTTTGTGCTCCATCGTTAATCATTCCTTTAATAGAGAAAGAACCTGTCTTAATCAGTATCGAAGTTCGATTACAGTAATTTACACGTTTTTTCAGTATAAGAATTTTATTAAACTTTCACGGTCGAGAGCCACTGAACAGTGACCGTAGACAAATCAAAACGTACTGACGTGAGGTATTATTTTTTTATGGCCATGGGAATAACTATAAGTGATATTTTTATCTTTTCAGATTACGTTTGGTTTCTTGTAAAAGCAATCATGCAGTTTGCAAGCATAAAAATTCCGTCACCGTTGGAATATGCCCTCTTGAGGCAACAAAACAATCACGCAAAACTTCAACACAATCACATTTTTCGACTTCGTTCAGCTAACGTCTTGCCTCATCAGTAACCTACCTACCACCGACGTACATTCTTCATTGGACCGAACAGAGGGAAGCCGGAAGGCCGTAGGGTGGATGAGGAAGAACAGTCCAATGAACGTTTGTGAGCTCCTCTCGGGTGCATAGTCTTTTCTGAGGCCTTGCTTTATCGCCGAGAATGTGAAGGTTTGCATTCCTGTGGCGACGAACATGCCGAAGTCGTATCTTCAGTTTCCTGATGGTAGCACAATACCCTTCAGAATCGATCGTTGCTTCCTGAAGGACGACATCAAACAGAATAACCCCTTCAAAATTCCAGAAGACGATTGCCACGACTTTACTTTTTGTATCCCGCCTGGAAGGCGGCGCGTGGGTAGGAGCAGGAGCAGGAAAATTACGTCGGTACTGCAGTGAGTAAAGGTGGTTTACTGGTGCAAGAAAGAATACATAACTTTGTACAGATGCGAAGTCTTAGACCCGTCGTAGGTAGAGCAAAGCTGAAGCGAAGTGTCCTGGTAGTCTGCACTTGATGAAATGGGCTGAATCTGTTGCGGAGCTCGTAGAGCTGCACAGCACCAGCTAGAGGGCGCTGCCGTCGGTGTCTCCTAGTAGTGCCAACCTCTGAAACCATGTAGCATCGTTACTACCGATACCACATTACTGGCTCAGGATGCGGCTTTGAACTTTTTCTCTGGAGGAGAGATAGTGTGGCGCCGCCCCATGGATTGCAGTTTTGTTTCCGCTTCGTAATGATGAACTCACGCCGGTGAAGATTTTTGAAAAAAAAATTGTCAACATCAGCCACGTAACGCTCAAGCAATTCCGCACATAAGATCCTCGGTTGTTTATGGTCTTCAGTTACGCGTCGAGGAACCGAAAAGGAACACACCTTTGAGTAACCCAACTGGTGAATGAGTATGTCAGCACTACAAACAGAGGTGTTCAGTTGACCAGCGAGGTGTATGACTACGATCCATCAGTCACCATGAATGGGAGTGTTCGCACGTTCCAACATTGCAGAGGTCACAGCTGCTTGCCGCCAACCCGCATGCGGGAGATCGGTGTAACATTTCTGGCTTAGTCAGCCATCATATTAGGCTCCAAGAAACTGTTCACAGAGCAGTGGAGATGCAAGAAGTATATAGATGACGAAATGTGGTGTGAGGTACCTGTGACAGATTCGGTACCATTCCCGTGAGAAAGACCGCCTGCATAATGCTAATGGTCTGTGATTGGCTGCTGTGTTCGGAGCAAGGGCGCCAAAACGTTATAGTTATTATTATTAGTTAAACTAGTCATTGGACTAACTTCATTTTTAATATAAATATTTCTCAATAGCTGACTATCAATGAGTCATTTTAGAATTATTAAAAACAATTTAAATCAGAAACAAAAGACTGACGAAATTGCAGGCGAAGCACTTCGGAAGCATTCAGGCTACGGTCACGCCTTTTCTGGCAAGGCGCGCGAAGTTGTTTCGGGCTGTTCGTCACTCTGGATTAGGCAGTCGAGAAGAACAGACATGTTGTCTGTCGTTGGATGTGTTTCCAATTTTTATTCAAGTTCCTGTTCGTCACTCTGGTTCAAAAATGGCTCTTAGCACTATGGGACTTAACATCTGAGGTCATCAGCCCCGTAGAACTCAGAACTACTTAAACCTAACTAACCTAAGCACATGACACAAATCCATGCCCGAGGCAGGTTTCGAACCTGCGACCGTAGTGGTCGCGCGGTTCTTGGCTGAAGCGCCTAGAACCGCTCGGCCACATCGACCGGCTCGTCACTCTGGATTAGGCAGTCGAGATGTACAGTTATGTTGTCTGTGGCAGGTTGTGTTTGCCAGTATCCAGTATTAAAAGATTCACTCCGGTAGATGGGTAGATCACATAACTAATGAGGAGGTATTGAATAGAATTGGGGAGAAGAGGAGTTTGTGGCACAACATGACTATAAGAAGGGATCGGTTGGTAGGACATGTTCTGAGGCATCAAGGGATCACCAATTTAGTACTGGAGGGCAGCGTGGAGGGTAAAAATCGTAGAGGGAGACCAAGAGATGAATACACTAGGCAGATTCAGAAGGATGTAGGCTGCAGTAGGTACCGGGAAATGAAGAAGCTTGCACAGGATAGAGTAACATGGAGAGCTGCATCAAACCAGTCTCAGGACTGAAGACCACAACAACAACAACAGTCAAGAGGCACAGACACGTGCCACAAATAGTTAAAGATACATTTTCGTAAACATTGTGTTTGATCATGTACTTTGCTGTATCAGAAAGTGTTGTATTAAGATCATGTAGTCTTCTCGTGTGGCTATATTAAAATACGCGAGTGGCATCCCAAAGAAGTGATACATTATTTCAGAACAGATCCTCGCTAAAAGTCAGTTTCAGCCTCAAGATACAGTACATACGACCTGTATGCTGTTTTCCGCGCTGGGGACATCAACTTGAGGTCAACAGGTTAGTAAACTATAACAGAACCTTCGTACTTCACACAGTGCAGTGGAAACAACTAGGCGCCTCACTTGTATTGCATGCACAGAACAAATGTGCTCAGTGACGTCATCTGCAGTAATGCAGAGGAGGTAAAGGAGGATGTTCGTTATTAACACCAACAATCAATTCATTCTTCCTTTCTTGCCGTATCGGACAGGTGTGCGCGACTTGCGAAGGTGACAGACCCTTCACCCAACGACTCGCCGTGCTTTTGTTCACTCCATGTGTCGTAGGTATTCTGCAAGCGACTATGAATATCGTGAAAAGAAATTCAATGGCTCACCTCCGTTACAGTCGCTGAAAGGGTCCTGTAGCCACCTGTCATTAGTCCGGTAGCCCATTTTCACTAGCATTTCTCTTTCTTTTCCTTGTTTCTCTTTTCTCATAACTCTCATAGTGGTGTGATTGAATGAATATGGTTGTGTGTCACGTTGCTAGACGGTGGGGTAGTGTGCTGCAGAAATTCTGCGATAGTCGTGCAGATTCAGCAGCAGTTGTACAGAATAGCCAATTCTCGTAGTTGTCAAGTAGGCAAAGAGGATTGCGCTACTTGTGAGAAATCTACCTGCGTTAGGTTGATGGCGGAAATTGCATCTTTGGGTTTTCCGGTCCACGCGGAGCGTGGAGGAGGCTGGAGAGGAAAAAGTGTGGCAGTCTGCCGCCGGTACGGGAAGCGTCCACAGCTGTGCTCAAGTCGAAGAAGGGTGAGTTAGGCTGACCGCGTGGCGTGTTGTTACTTGGCGAGAGGAGAGCTGTTAGCTTTTGGTCTCGCTTTTCACCTCTGAAAGATTGCTTTGCCTTGTCGCAGCAAGGAATGCAAAACTTTGGCAGATTTTTCTTTTAATAAAGTTCTGTAGCAGACTTGGATCCGCCGGAAGAGCGCCTACAAAGGTGTCGATAAGAAGTGAGCACTCGCGTCTGTATGAATGTCTGTTTGCCTTCAGCTGTGCCTGTATACGATTTTATTTTTCTAAATAATAATAGCTTTGCCTTCTCGTAAATTTTCCTTGCTTTATGCGTCTTTCGTCGGTGGGGAGCCGAACACGTGGTAGAACATAAGAGTTAGTTGGGCTACCGTCATCACTAACTGTCCGGTCTCACGTTTGTTTTAAAGAATGTTAACTGTTCATGATTGTGTGATATTGTTGCAACTCGGACACGATACCTAGAAATTGCGTCTCCACAAACCACGTGGGCACGCGGGTGTACTGCGAGACGTATACCGCTTCACAAGTTATTGCGATTAGTTATCAGGCAACACCAGTTGTATGAATGAATCACACCAATGATTTTAGGTGTAGAATGTAACGGTGAATGTATCGATGCTTTTCTTTAATGATTTAGGAATTAATGTTATCAGGAATTGTGTACATGCCTCACATCCATATCTTAGGAGTAAATCATTTTATCCCCAATTTTCTCTTGTGTTCCGAGGTTACGTTTTTGCACCTAAGCCACTCACCTCGTAGCTTTCCCGTTAGCACATCCAACGCGTTTCCTTACGCACAGGTCCAGTGATTAGTTTCCCCTTATATTTTAAAACAAATGCTTTAGATTAAGTCTTATTTGCAGGTGTGTTGCTGGGAGCTGATCTCATGCACAGTGTTAATGCATTCTCTATTGTATTTTAAATGTTTGTATCTCGTGAACAGTGCACGGGGATTACTAATAATACATCGCATCCCCTGTGAGCGATATCACAACGTACGATTTTTAAGAGTTTTTGGTCTGTGATCAAATTAATTTATTTTCCGACTCGGCCAAAGCTTTGATTAGTCGTATGGTTAGAGCCGGAGGCGACCCTAATCTTAACGTAATAACCCGTAGAAACAGGTTAGTTACAACGCTACGTAAGAAATTCAAGAAACTATAGGGGCTGAAGCGGTAATATCCCACGGCGTCTCACAATAAATTCCGCATTTCTTAAACTGAAAGTGGCCGAAAAAAAGTGTGTTGCGTTGCTTACTGAACGCCCGTCGTATTTTTTCCTGTGAGAATACAAATGCCGGACAAATAGAAATAGCGAACTGTGGTGGTGACGGACAAGGGGCCTTCCGGCGCCGCTGAGGTGTGTGGGGCTACGCAACCGAAGGGGTGCGCGAAAGGACGGTGGGTTGTCGGCTCACCCTTTATGCGCTGCCACCGGCGTGCGTACTTTATTAGAGGCGAGCTCTAGCTGGGGGTGCGCAATTTACGGGGCTGCAGAAAGCGGGCCCGCTCCGGAATCGTAAAGCAGCGGGGGAAGGCGCGCAAACGACCCCGTGTTTATGGAAGTAATAAACACGGCAAATACGCGTGCCAGCACGTCACGCATCCAGATAAGGCGCGCCGCGCGCGGAAACGCTCGACTGCGAACTGCGTGCGAACGAGTGCGCCGCCGCGCGGCCCTGGGGTAATATTTTAACGGCCGCCGGAACCGCTGAGGGCGCGATTATAGACAAGGGAAGCGAGGCGACAGGTCGCGCAGGTAAATCAGGGAGCGGCAGTCCGTTACGAGGCCCGCCGTCAAAGCTTAAGTAGGCAGAGACGACCGGCTGATGACGCCATTGTCGTGTCATTGCAGGACACAAACAGTTGGGGTGACCCAAAGATTACAGTGCTTAAAGGCCGCATTCACGAGAAGAGAGTGTGGTTCAGTCATCGTCTAGAAGGGACCTCCTGAAACGAGGGATTGACGCTGGAGGCATCCTGCAAATTGTGGCCTGACCATCAGAGTACACTTTTAAGCAAGGCTGCCGGCAGATGCACATAATTGTCGACCTTTATCGGTAACATAAATCTGTTGTCGAATTACGGAACTTACGCACTATGATTGAACTGGTAGTGAGCTAGGATCTGGGAGTACTAAAGTGCTGTGCGCAAATAAAATAATATTTAAAAATAATTTTTTGTTTACCACAGAAGTCAAGCTTTACATTTCCAGAAACAGACCGTACTTATTCGCCACTAAGGCCAAGTTGAACACGTTGAGTTATGATAAATACCCCAAAAATTTTGCAGAATTTTTAAATAACAGTTTCTGTAATGCACAGCTAGCACACGCTGCTGCCGAAAGGTTGTCTGGTTGGTTAGTTTGTTGGTTGATTTGGTGAGAGGGAACCAAACAGCGAGACCATTGGTCCCATCGGATAAGGGAAGGACGGGGAAGGAAGTCGGCCGTGCCCTTTCAGAGAGCCATCCCGGCATTCGGCTGAAGAAATTTAGGGAAATCACGGAAAATCTGAATCAGGATGACCGGACGCGGGTTTGAACCGTCGCCCTCCCGAATGGGAGTCCATTGTGCTAACCACTGTGCCACCTCGCTCACCAAACAGGGACAGAACATCGTTGATATTAAGATTTTTGTTAACACCTTATTCTATTTTGTCTAAAACAGCTGGTTGCTGTTTTCTTCTTGGTAAGAATTAACCTACATTAATAACCTTATTAATTAGGCCAAGAGGACCTTGAGATATTAAAGCAACACTGTTAAATTAAATAAAATTACTTAAGAAGAATTACTAATAATCGATCAATAATGTCATCAAATATTTCAGTGAGATGAAATAACAAAAGGCTGTAGCGTTAATTCAGACACTTGCACTCATGCCTTCAAAAGTCATTCACGGGAACATGAAGTATGAAAATTTAAATTTGCAACAAACGTTGTTCTCTTTCCAAAAATAACGAACCTTGTGTGCCACTGGTTAGTACTGTTGCAATATTTACAGCAAATTTTAATAAGAGAATCAACGTAATATTTGACCAATTGAAGTCACATAACAATGTCTTCAAAGGTCCTGAGGAAAGAATCTTAATATTGGCAGACCACAAACATCTTTGGAATGTGTTTGACTAAATACAAAAAAATAATTGAGGTTTGCCAAAAAAGAAGTTCATTAAAAAGAAACAAAAAACAATGAAATCTGCTCGATACGAACCACCACAAGTCGGGCAAGTGGTCCGGACGAATGGACCCTAAATTAGCTAGAGCAGGTCCGATACGCTGCTCACCACACTCCTCCTTTCCTAACCAACCAGTGAGAGCACGCCCAAAGGCACAAACATACAATGATAGCCCGATGAACGGAGAAGCAATGTTTAATTAAAACGAATAAAATTTAAGTCATTAGACTACCCCTGGCAGCGTAGACAAATATTTGTGAAAAATCTCTGAAAGATAATAAGGCAACCGGCCGAGGCAACCTGCATCTGATGGTAAAGAGGTTCAGCGGACAACTGAGATTCAGTTTCAAATTATGCCACGAGGTGGAAACGGTAAATATTTGACCATCGTTCGGGATGGAAAACAAAGGTGGAAGGGAGACGCGAACGCTTGTCTGATGAAGCTCACCTACGTAAACACAAGCTTGTAACCTTCCAAAATGCAAACAACAAGATTTGTGACAGTGAGGCGCATAAGCCTGCGGGCTACAGATAACTAATGAAGGCGACTTGGCCATTTGGATCATAAAGTACTAGGCAAGAGAAGTGTTTTGGACATCGCAATTAATGACATTGAACATACAAGAAATTAACAAAAAAAATGGTTCAAATGGCTCTGAGCACTATGGGACTCAACTGCTGTGGTCATCAGTCCCCTAGAACTTAGAACAACTTATACCTAACTAACCTAAGGACATCACACACATCCATGCCCGAGGCAGGATTCGAACCTGCGACCGTAGCGGTTGCACGGTTCCGGACTGCGCGCCTAGAACCGCGAGACCACCGCGGCCGGCAAGAAATTAACAAAACCCCAATAATTCAAAACACTCAGTTAAATTATAGCTATATGACAATCCCCAAATGGAAGCTATCATGTTTTAATACGACTGGTAGTGATACAGGTTACCCTCCGCTTGTGGAGTGTCTATGTAGATGTAGACATAGAGCGACACGCTCCTCAAATCGCTTGGTCAGACATAGTAACAGGGAACAAAAACAACAGGAGACTGAACCGATTTCAGTATAGAAGCAGCACGAAGCGAACCAGTCACAATTATCACGCTCAGAGAGGGTAGGAAGGTCAGTCTTCACGAATACCGCGCGGTATCGGCAACGTAGCAATGAACTAAAAGTAGCTCAGCGGCCGTCCTGGCCTCTGTGGGGCGGCGAACAATGGAAAAACTTGAAGCCTATAACGGATCTTTTACGTTGGGATAAATTTATTTTATTTTTTGTTAGATGTTTTCGTTAAATAGCTGAATAAATTGTAATTAGGAATAATTTAATTAAGCAGAGTAGAGAAGATAAAGTCAAAGAGATGTTCATTGGGCGGACATTGTCGTAATGTAACGTCATTGCGTTGTTCGGTTGTTAAAACAAGTCGTTTGTGTTCCGTTCTGCTGTTCGGTCGTGCGCGTATCTGAAAGGAATTAATTCGGGGACTAGAATAAACTTTCACATAATAGTTACGATTCGATGTTCCGACAAAAGGGGTTAACGTCAGTGTTAATTTAAATTGTCGGCGACAAGATTAGTTTGGACAGATACGTGAAAACGGACGTAACGAAAGTTGTTCGCATATCATCCTTCAACGTGACTTTCTATTTAATTAACGATTGCGGGCTCATTAAAAGCTATTATCTCATGATTAGGATCAATCCCTCTTTCCTCCTAGACAGTGATCATTCATTAACATTTACGTCATAAGAAAAAGGATTATTAATAAAAGTGATGTTAAATGACAATTACGTGTTATTCCGTTAGTGTGGAACCGACGTAATATCTCTGAAATGACACTGATATATAATTTGCGTTAAATACTGAACTGAGATAGGAAGTAAATTGAAATTAGTGAACATTTGATACTGATACTGTAGAAGCAGAAGCGCTTAAGGTTTCTCTTCTCTAAAATGGCAAAATAGGTACGAACTTTAACTCAATAGTCAATATTGTGTATTGCAAAGACATTAGCATTTCATGTTGTGACTTGGCAAGACAGCCAAGCCACTAGGAGAGGAAGCCGAAAGGCACGCGTTTAAGTTCACGCAGGCTGGCGTGAGGTCTGGAACAGGTAAAGTAATTGAGACTAGCAAATAAAGTACGAAGCTGCTGGAATACTTAACTTTAATCCATAAGTGGTGAACATAGCATTTATCACAAGATAAATAGCAAATGATAATGGCGCCTTGCTAGGTCGTAGCAAATGACGTAGCTGAAGGCTATGCTAACTATCGTCTCGGCAAATGAGAGCGTAATTTGTCAGTGAACCATCGCTAGCAAAGTGGGCTGTACAACTGGGGCGAGTATTAGGACGTCTCTCTAGACCTGCCGTGTGGCGGCGCTCGGTCTGCAATCACTGATAGTGGCGACACGCGGGTCCGACGTATACTACCGGACCGCGACCGATTTAAAGGCTACCACCTAGCAAGTGTGGTGTCTGGCTGTGACACCACATTTCATACTTATTTTGACGACGCGCTGTTAAACAGAGGAACGTTGAGTCTCTGCCCGAGTAATAAAATTAAATATAAAAACATAATTAATAACGGCGAACTCCGCTTTAGCAAACTGTATTGCGTGTCGTCATCGGGCAATAACTGCTCAACCCTGGAGACTTGTGTGGTGAAATCCTTTCAAGCTACAGTGGAGTCGGCACAACATGACGTGGGCAGTTATAAGCCGTCAGGAGACGTGTGGATGACGACGACTCACCGTTCGTCTCCAGACCTGGTCGGCCAACGTTACCGGTGCAACGTCCCTTGTGCCGGAAGATGCTCAGCCAGACAAACTTAGGAGTCACACGGGCGGTAGAAAAACCACCGGCCCGTTGCCCCGCAGACCTGCACTGTTCGTGCTGCGTCACTCACGGACTCAACGCCACTCGCGGCAAACGTGCCATGCCCCCTTCACGCCAAAGATTGTGTTCAGGAGGCGTGGCGCGAGCTATCGATCGCGCAGCGGTTCAGCAGCAACGGATAGCTGACATTTAAAAAACATATATGCTCTCTACCGTGAAGCAAACAGAGCATCACTAGTTATTAAACATTTAGATACGATAATTAAAAAAAATCATCTACACGGTCGTGAAGCAGTAGCTTGTTACACTAATGTACTCAGTCACACAAAGTAGAAAATTAAATATGAGGGTTGCAACTTACAAAGTGGCAACTATTTATTCACATCCGGTACAAAAGAGTTACGTGTTTTCACCTGTTACTGTCCTTCAAAGTAGTCACCAGCATTGTGTGGAATCCGTTGCCAGCGATGTGGAGTGAATAGTATACCGTTAGAAGAGCCTGTTCTGTTGATGGTCCGAATGGAGTAGTCTACTGCCTGTCGAGTCTCTGGAACAGATCTGAAGCGAATGCCACGAAGCCAAAGTGAAACGCCAGTCCAACGAATGGCGTCATTACGGGTCGCCGCGAAAGTCGAAAGTGCGTCAGAGCCCCAGTGTGGTGGAAGTTATGGTGATTCTCGTGTATGACTCTGATGGTGTTATGCTGACGCATAACGTTCTTGCACGTCAGAACCTCAATGCACAGTATTACTGTTCGTATTTGGAGTATCACCTGCGACCAGCTTAGCGAAAGAAGCGGCCACACTTTCTACAAAACCCACCCATCATTGTGCACGACAGTGCGCGGGCGCATACAGCGCCAGCTGTGGCTGCTCTGTTCGGTCGTGTGACTGGTACGCTCTGTACCATCCACCATACTCCCCGGACTTAAGTCCTTGCGACACTGATTTGATTCCGAAGATGAAGGAACCACTTTGTGGCATTCGCTTCAGAACCGTTCTAGAGATTCGACAGGCAGTAAACTGCTCCATTCGTACCAAAAGAACAGGCTCTGCTAACGGTATACTACGTCTTCCACATGGCTGGCAACGGGTTGTACACAACCCTTGTGACTACTCTGAAGGACAGTAACAGGTGCAAACATGTAACTCTCTTGTATCGGGTGTGAATAAATAGTTGCCACTATTTAAGTTCCAATCCTCGTATTTGAGTATTTGAAAATTTCTGTATATAACACACTTACATGGGAAGCCAGCGTGACGATTGATGGCAGGGGATGGTCTGAAGACGGCAATGTGAACCGAAATCAGTAGCCACTCTGCAAAACACATAAACAGCTCAAAATGGCTCAAATGGCTCTGAGCACTATGGGACTTAACATCTGAGGTCATCAGTCCCCTATAGAACTACTTAAACCTAACTAACCTGAGGACATCACACATATCTATGCCCGAGGCAGGATTCGAACTTGCGACCGTAGCGGGCGCGCGGTTTGGACTGTAGCGCCTAGAACCGCTCGGCCACTCCGGCCGGCCATAAACAGCGACTGTACACAAAAACATGTACTTTTCATTATTTCACTGGTCGCTGTTCCATCGATAGTAAGTTGGGAATACGTAATTATGAATACGTCTGTGAAACAGACTGAGGAAACTGCAGTAATAAAATATGTTCTTCTAAATTACAAAGGGGGTACTGAGAAGCCGCCAGGCGTTACCAGCTTCATTTATGAGCAACAAATGCCCAGGCAAGGGAAGCGCGTAGAAAACATGAGTTAGGCTAAAACAGCAACCGTCTCGACTTCGGTCGACACCCCAGACAGTTGCTCGATTCAGTACATGTTTTGAAACCCACACACAATACAAACTAAATATACGTAACAAGTAGCTGCAAGCTGTATGCTGGCCCCAAACACAATAGAGACGCGAGGGCATATATTTGAGACTATTCAGCCCCCCAGTTACCGAAGATAAAACTATAACTTTGTGTTCTGCCATACGGCAGGTCTTGTCATGGGGGAAGCCTCGTCAGAGAATTCCACCGCATGAGCTTCTAGGGAAGTGATTCCAGTGCTGGTTTCCCGTTGCCTTCACTGATGATGAAACGATAATGAGGACAACACAACACCCAGTCCCTGAGCGGAGAAAAATCTCCGAACCAGCCGGGAAGCGAATCCGGGCCCCTTGGCGTCACAGACCGCCGCACAGACCACTCAGCTATCGGGACGCACAGATAAAACTATAAAAGGTACTTAAATTTAGGAATAGGGTTATTAAAGTTTTAATTTTAGGAACTGATGCACCCTTACAACTAAATAAATACACTACTGGCCATTAAAATTGCTACACCTCGAAGATGACGTACTACAGACGCGAAATTTAACCGACAGGAAGAAGATGCTTTGATATGCAAATGATTAGCTTTTAAGACCATTCACACGAGGTTGGCACAGGTGGCGACACCTACAACGTGCTGTCATGAGGAAAGTTTCCAACCGATTTCTCATACGCAAACAGCAGTTGACCGGCGTTGCCTAGTGAAACGTTGTTGTGATGCCTCGTGTAAGGAGGAGAAATGCGTACCATCACGTTTCCGACTTGGATAAAGTTAGGGTGTAGCCTATCGCGATTGTGGTTTATCGTATCGCGACATTGCTGCTCGCGTTGGTCGAGATCCAATGACTGTTAACAGAATATGGAATCGGTGGGTTCAGGTTGGTAATACGGAACGCCTGGATCCCAACGGACTCGTATCACTAGCAGTCGAGATGACAGGCATTTTATCCGCATGGCTGTAGCGGATCGTGCAGCCACGTCTCGATTCCTGAGTCAATAGATGGGGACGTTTGCAAGAGAACAACCATTTGCACGAACAGTTCGACGACGTTTGCAGCATCACAGACAGGAGCGCCTGCGATGGTGTTCTCAACGACGAACCTAGTTGCACGAATGGCAAAATGTAATTTTTTCGGATGAATCCAGGTTCTGTTTACAGCATCCTGTTGGTCGCATCCGTGTTTGGCGACATCACGGTGAACGCACATTGGAAGCGTGTATTCGTCATCGCCATACTGACGTATCACCCGGCGTGATGGTATAGGGTGCCACTGGTTACACGTCTCGGTCACCTCTTGTTCGCATTGACGCCACTTTGAACAGTGGATGTTACATTTCAGATGTGTTACGACCCGTGGCTCTACCCTACATTCGATCCCTGCGAAACCCTACATTTCAGCAGTATAATGCACGACCGCATGTTGCAGGACCTGTACGGGCCTTTCTGGATACAGGAAATTGTCGCTTGCTGCCCTGGCCAACACATTCTCCAGGTCTCTCACCAATTGAAAACGTCTGGTCAATGGTGGTCGAGCAACTGGCTCATCACAATACGCCAGTCACTACTCTTGATGAACTGTGGTATCGTGTTGAAGCTGCATGGGCAGCAGTACCTATACACGCCATCCAAGCTCTGTTTGACTCAATGCAAAGGCGTATCAAGGCCGTTATCACGGCCAGAGGTGGTTGTTCTGGGTACGGATTTCTCAGGATCTGTGCATCCAAAGTGCGTGAAAATGTAATCACATGTCAGTTGTATTATAATATATTTGTCCAACGAATACCCGTTTATGATCTGCATTTCTTCTTGGTGTAGCAATTTTAATGGCCAGTAGCGTATTTGACATAGCAAAGTTTTTGTCGCCAGGAGACTAATCCACGTTAAAGGCACTGGCCAAATCACGGCCAGTGGAATGATGTGAGTCAGTTAATGGCTAGAACAACCAAAACGAGACCGAACTGACTACACAGGGGCTGCCTCGTAAACCGCAACTAGCACTTAACGCGCGCAAGAAATAGTGCTCATCATCGTACCTGTATCAGGCCTAGGTCAGTCATAGGCAGTTTACGTAGCCAGGTCCACCAGCCAAGGTACCAGAGAAGCCGCCAAAATCGAACTCCAGAATATGGCCCCCCATCACTGCGCAGACAAGGTAAGGCTGCAACTCCAAACTAGTCGAAAGGACAGTCCGTGGGGTAAATACCAGCCATCATAACGCGGGTGCGAAGTACAAGTAGGGACTGTTTCAAACGGCCATCCGCTAACAGAGCCCCGGTGTCAGGTGCGGGAGCGCGCTTCAGTCCCACTCGCAGTGCTGCAAAGGCGCCCTTTGCAGAGACGCCAAGGAAACCGCAGCTAAGCAACGCTACCCAAAGAGACACCGAAATCACAGGTATCGACATAAGCAACGTGTGCTGCTCAAAAACATATTTGGAAAACGAAAAGTCTCATTTATAAAAATATAAGGACGTATTTTTGTACCCGACTTCTGCGCTATATATATATATATATATATTCGACGTGTGGCCAGTGGCTGCTAAATTTCTGAAATGCTCCAGTCTGTCGGGTGAAACGTTTTAAAGAAAGGAAAGTTGCAAGCGACTTGTGGTTGGTAAACAGTTTTATAATATTTTAAAAAAATGGAGTATTCCTTCTGTACTTGGGGGGAACATGGACATACTGATAACTTGAATATGAAATATTAATGTTCCATAATAATATTTATTAGATCGGCTTTCAGTTCATAGGCCGTCGTTAGATAACTTAATGCTATAACAGATAGTCCACACAACTGCAGCGAGAATTCATAGCTCTACAAACAATGCTGTCAAATGGTTCAAATGGCTCTGAGCACTGTGGGACTTAACAGCTATGGTCATCAGTCCCCTAGAACTTAGAACTACTTAAACCTAACTAACCTAAAGACATCACACAACACCCAGTCATGACGAGGCAGAGAAAATCCCTGACCCAATGCTGTCAAAGATATGTGACTTTTATGACTCTTTCGATACAAAATACGGGTATGATGTAGTTCTTAAAGAGCAACAAATCTTAAAGAGACCCTTTGCAACAAATCTTATATTACAGTATTTTCAAATGTTAAAACTACGTGAGTGTATAAAGCAGACATTTTCTACAAATGAGTAATGGCACAGGCTACTACTTAATACGCACAAACTGATGAATATGAGGAACAAATCGAATAAAGGGAGGGGAAGAAAAAAGTCTTTGGAATGTGGGTGCGGAACGGTTATAACAAGCTCATTAGCTAACGGTGAGAGGAATAATAAATGGCTACCACTTTAATAAGGCTGAGTAATGGAACTGTGTTTGGTCATTAAGGACCGAGTCGGATTCTTTGATTGGTGTTCATTAATGGTCACAATTTCAAGTAATGTTAGTTTTCTCCCTTTAGTTTCTTGATGGAGAACATCACATTTCACATCACGTGAATGACATTTATTCAGAGCAACAGCTTCGTGTGCACTAATATTACCTTGCCGATTTGGACATAACGCAAGATTTTGCTGGGATTTTTAGTAAAACGGGGATGTGCAACTACATAATATCAGACCACGGCTTCTGCATGGAAGGAGACCTCCAGGGAAACAGAAGTGTGATTGTGGACAACGATAAGACAGTTTCGTCTGTTAACGTGGTTAAGCTCCAGTTGTAGCGTAAAGATATACAATGAATGTATATGTAAAATCGCAAGCCTGGGAGTGGAACAGAGTGATCGCTAACCACCTTATACATTTTATAACATGTCCAGATTACGACTATGAGAAAATTTTAGGTATTCCTTGGCTAAAGAACACTGTATTACCAGCCTGGAGGGTGCAATGTATAACTACAGAAAGAGTCATGTTTTTGACCCTGTGCTGGAGTGTTTAAGTGTATTAGATACCAACAAATAGGATTAACAATGCGCTCCACTGTAGTCGGTGCCAACTTCTTACATGAGGTGACAGTTAACACGTTACTTACAGAACAACTGCTGTGTGGTGTTTAAACGCGGTCTACAGTTACAGTATGTACACTGAAGTAATGAGAATTCCCGAAATTTGATTCGTGTACAGGTAAGTCTTCCAGATGTTCAAGTCCAAGGAAAGTTTATCACCTTTGTTCTGTCTACATAAGTATTAATTATTTACCTATAAACTGAGTTGAGATTTTTAACACAGACTCCAACAAAGACGATACAGGTGCCGTACAGAAATTTTGTGTTAAAGCTGGAAAAACATATTTTTCTCAGTTACAGACATTGTTCTCCACAATATCGGCCGGTACAGATACTGCAGAATTAGGAGTGGTTGACACAAACATTGTTATGCCACAAGTTCGCAAGTCCGAAGAAAAGGAACAAATGTGTCAAACAGACATTAACCATCCCCTATTAAGTATATTAGCCCTTGAAGTGCAGTTAATGTGTTATGCGCACGAGTAAGGGAACTGGAAATGGAAGACATCAAAGTCAAAAAACGAAAATTGCAGTATGCGGCAATAACAAAATAAACTGCTGTTGGAAAAGGGAGAAACTATTGCACATGTACAAGCAAAGTTTACATGACTGGAGGATATAAAATATCTACTTTTAAGTAAACAGCAATGGAGATTGGTTACATGTTGCAGTACCGGCCGAAATCATAGGGATCGAGAATGTTTACTACATTAAAGGATAAACGAAAAAATCTGTTTATAAAGCACCATTCCATTTGGATCAGCTTATAAATGATGGTTGTATTCTATCTAAATGAAATTAGAATTGTATTAATACCTTCAGCTGCTGACAGGCGTTGTTACGTATCAAAGGGGTGAAAATTTGTGGCCGGACCGGGACTCGAACCCGGTATCTCCTGTTTACATGGCAGACGCTCTATCCATCTGAGCCATCGAGGGCACAGTGGACAACGTGACTGCAGGGACTTGTCTCTGGCACGCCTCCCGTGAGACCCACATTCTCACCTTGCACGTCCACAAACTACATACGTAGTGTCCCACCCCAACACACTCATTACTCGTGGAAAGCATTCTTACCAAGTCCAGTAAGAGTTCGGGGAATATGTGTGCATCCGCACAGAAGAAGGAGGCCATGACCTGTATTGCCAGAACTATATACTTACATGAATATGCTGTCTGTTCTTTCGGACATGTCCGGAAGAACAGACACCATATGCATATATCTATCTAAATGCGCTGAAATGCCCATTGTTCACCTTGCAGCAAAACGACCGTTTGCTGAGTTTGAAACTGACGGAATAACTACATTTAAGCGACGCACTCTTGCAAAAACTCTGAACTACACGAAAACTCCGCACAATTGTGGAGCAGAGGAGTTACTTACATTCACACAGGAAGGTGTGGAACTCCTGAATAATGATATCGTGGAGGATGTAAGAGGTAAAATTAAAATCCCCAAATGCTCTCACCTGGAAGAACAATGGGAAGGAAGGAACAGAGTTAATTGTTGAGGACATGAAAGAGATACTTTACAGCAAGAAAACTGGATAAGTATTATAATTCGAGAAAAACGCCTTCTCTGTATTTGTCGAATTACTGAGTGGACAAAGATATAGATGATTCAAAAGTAGATTTAGGTTATAAGTTAAAAATTAAGATTGATGTTATTAAAAATAAACGAAGCAAAAAAAGAAAGAGTTGTTTTCTATGTGTAAATGTATACGCAAAATTATTAATAGTTTTTGTACCAAAAAATTTCTTGTTATTCGCTACCTGGCCAAAATTCCAGTATCCTATGTACGATGATCTACATGTATGTATTTTGATTGGAGGAAGGGAGTAGTTGGGCGACATTGAAAATTAGTTAAAACTAGGTAGTTGAAAGTGTAGCGAATCCTTTTTCTTATCTCTATGAAAGAGGATCAGACGACCATGGCAGTGGGTGGTTTCTGCACTATAAATAGCACTGGACAGATGTGTATTGCTTTAAATAACTCCCAGAACACTCACATCAAGTTCTTCACAGCACAGAGTGTTACTGTCTAGTTCTGTGTTTGTGTTGTGACCTGATTTCAGCCTAGGTGTCGTGGTTCAAACATGAAGTTATAAGGTAACAAGACTAAAGGAACATATTATTAAGCTTATTTTTCACACTAAAAGAAACAGCTTTAATGTGATGGACATTGTGTTACTACCTTCTATGATGTGTCCACTGGTTTACAAGAAGACCACAGCGCAAGTCAAGAGGCTGGAAAACAGTTTGTCGAGTTTCAAGTCTTGTGGGTAATTGCTCATTACTGCAGTTCGTTTGTTACGGTGCTTCACTTGCATGCAGACTACGTGGAACTCGACTGCACATACTCTGACACTTTTATAACTCTACAGCCAGCTTAACGAATTTATAATACACGTGTGCAAAGATACTTACTCCTTTGTATCTCCCTACCCTATGTACCAAAAGTTTATAGTTATTACGAATCACAGATAGAATTTTTAAAAATTATAGAAAACTGCTGTAATTATATTATGAGAAGTAAAGTAACGACCAC
This sequence comes from Schistocerca serialis cubense, assembly GCF_023864345.2. NCBI lineage: Eukaryota > Metazoa > Arthropoda > Insecta > Orthoptera > Acrididae > Schistocerca > Schistocerca serialis. The sequence continues at coordinate 1,228,800,194 of NC_064638.1, read as the reverse complement.
AGCAGTACGTAGTTTAGTGTGAGGACCCATTTCTCTTCTGTGTCGATTCAAGCTATATCTTTTTTTTATATGCCCATGCAACTCATAAAACGACGATTTCGACATCCGAAGATAAATGAAAAATTTACTGTCGTCTGCTCTTAGATCGTCAGACTGAGTGTGATCAGTCGAGTAACGTACATTAGATGCTTTCTTATTTTCGTACCCTTTCGGCTTTTTTTTCTTTCAAATAGAATAGTGAAGAGAAATAGTTCTTTGGAGGATGCCTTTCTCTCAACCAACTATTTCCCGATGAGAACCGAGCTATTATTAAAAATTGGAGCCACAAGTTACACGGTTCATAAGGCCTCTGGCAGGCAGCGGCTCCATTCAAGACGACAGGACTGGAGCCACCAGCATCCATCTGCTAATAATGGCCTTAGTACCACTCAGTAAAAGATGCACTAAATATCTTGACACACAACGATTCAGTAGAATCCAGAGAATTAGTTTATCTTTCCAAGTAGTTATCTAAACGTAAGGCATTGTAATGTCATACTTGTGTCTGTTTTCATGTAAATACAGATGTGTGTGTGTGTTTGTTTGTGTGTATGTGGCGTCAACTGCCACAAACGAAAGACAAAGTGAGGCTGGTGGCTGGAGGTTCAACAGAAAGGTTAGTCTTGTATTGAATTACTCTAATGAAACTGTAGCGAGCCAAGAAGTAGCCTTCCGAGTGTTTGGCTTTTATCTTTAGAAGGACCCCAGTACTATTGCTTACATCTGAAAAAGGCAATAGAAATAGGAAAGAAGGTCTTTTACTTTACCCCCTGACAGCAAGTGCGGTGATACAAGGGTGGTTTTTTTTTTAAGAAAGTGCCGTTTTGAAACTAAAAAAAGACGTGCTAAGATATCTCAATAATTTTATTTTTACATGAAAGCCTGTACCTCAATCTACGCACTATCGCCATTACAGTCTGATTCTTCCTTGTTTACGTTGTGTACCGAGTGTTTAAGATGCCTCCGATAATCGTGAGTCCCGCCGACTGTGAAGTACGGGCTGTTATAAGATTTCTTAGTGCTAAAGGCCTAAAAGCGATCGATATTCATCGTGAGATCTGTGCAGTTTACGGAGAAAACATTATAAGTGATGGAATGGTAAGAAAGTGGGTGAGAGCATTTAATGATGCCCGCACAAATGTCCATGATGAACAACGGAGTGGTGCAGGATGTGGACAATAAGATAAGAGAAAACAGAGTCTTTACGATTTCCTCCTTGCGGGATGACTTTCCTAATGTTTCTCGTAGTGTTTTGAATGGCATTGTGACCGAGCACTTGAATTACCGAAAATTGTGCGCACGTTGTGTACCGAAAATGTTGACGGATGTGCACAAAACCAAACGCTTACACAGTGCATTGACTTTCCTTGAGCGTTGCCACAACGACGGTGAAGATTTCTTAAGCCAAATTGTTACGGGCGATGAAACATGGGTGGCTTACGTCACGTCCGATTCAGAGCAGCAGTCCATGGAAGTTGAGCAAGGGCATCGTTTTGCTGCAAGACAATGCCCATCCGCATGTGGCTAATCATGTGGCCAAAGATCTCATCACATCTTTTCGATGGGAAACTCTAGATCATCCTCCGTACAGCCCCGATCTTGCGCCCAGTGACTACCATCTGTTCCTGCACTTGAAGAAACACCTGGGCGGTCGGCGTCTTCAAGACGATGACGAAGTCAAAACAGTGGTAATGCAGTAGTTAACAAGTCAGGCGACAGACTTCTATGAGGAGGGTATTCAAAAAAATGGTACAACGTTATGACAAGTGCGTCAATATTGACGGAAATTATGTAGAAAAGTAGATTAAGGTACAGGCTTGCATATAAAAATAAAATTATTGAGATAGCTTAGCACGTCTTTTTTTAGTTTCAAACCGGTACTTACTTAAAAAAACACGCCTCCTACATAGTCAGATTAATTAACTCTATTTACTAATGTGTAAAAAAAAGACTTCTTCTTTATTAGATAAGAAACTTGAAACGTAAGATCAAACTAGGATATAACATTATTCATATCGCAGAGACCAGCTGTCATCCACATAACTTAGAGGCTAATGCTAGAACAGTACTATTCAAGTGCGTTGTATTATTAGTATACTAGTGGAATTTTCATTGAACTGCAATGTAAGCATCTCGTTAGGAAGTGACAAGTTAAAAACAACACTGTACATAAAGCCTCAAGCTTCGCTTTAAAAAAGTGATAAACTGCAGCCATTAACAAGTCCTGCTCAGCTTACGACCACTGTGTCGAGAAGGCGCAAGCGTTTCTGCCTGGCAAGGGGGCAACTCGTGTAAGTTGCGATGCGGTATTAGTTGCTGAAGAATATGATAACTAAGGGGGCCGTCACATTTTTCGTGGGTGTCACATAAAAACTAAGCGAGCGTTGTGGGGCTCTGCAGTGCGCCGGAGTTTAGCGTCCCACTTGCGACCGTACTGGGAAGTCAGCCAAACAGTGGGATGTAAAAACGCGCTATTTACTCGCTGGATTGCGCCTACGATCAGCAACATGGTTGCGGCTCCAATCTGATAAGATAAATATTCCACCATGCGGGGGCCGTCGTGCTATTCAGAAAACCCAATTATCCGCTGACTGTTTATATGCAAAACCGTGCCGACAGCGACGGCTTTTAGAGTTTACGCTCGAACTGTTTGGTAAAATAACAGCCAATGAGTGCTCCAGTTGCGGATTATAGTCTTATAATAGCACCAAAGTGATACACCGACAGCTGATGGCTCTCAGTGGACATTGCGTATTGACTTACGGTGTGTAACAATAATACGTGTATTAATTCCTCGTTCTGTTTCTTTACACGTTGCAAGGGGCGTAATGGATTCTTTTCCCAGACTCAACATCAAAACCGACTCTGTACAGTTACCGCACCCATTCTACACTTACATCGTTCGCGAGTGGAACAGAGAATGGCAGAGGGGGAGTGGACTGCTACGAGGAATAACCTCTGCCACGCGCCGTAATTAACTTTAACTGAGCACCAGGTGCAGAAGTATGAAACCGGTATTTCGCTGCAACAAATACACGTCTGTCGTCAGCAACTGATACACAATATTTTAGCCAAAATAATCTCCGTTGCTATTTATACATTTCTACCACCTCTCCGACAGCCTACTAATGCCAAGGCAAAAAAAAAAAAAAGAAAAAAAAATTCTTTTGAAGCGAACCACTCAACGAGCCATTTTCGTACAGTTTCATACAATTGAAGCGTTATACAGCGAAATTGTGTCCCACTGATGCAAATCGATGATAATCGGACGGAGCCACATCTGGAGAATAAGCCGCATGCCCTAGACCAGGGCCGCACAAACGCGGAAAACCGCACGCGTGCAAAGCGAGGTGCAGCGAGTGCCTGCACAGTGCATCGGTTGAACTCGGCATACTTCGCCTCAACTCGGCTTGCTAGGTGAGGCCGACGCTGTGCGGTGCCGAATGCGCTGCCGGACGGCATAGTCAACAATGGAATACGTAAGCGCAAGGTAATTACCGGAACCATGGAACCATCTGCTCCAAAAAAAGGGAAAATTGCCGAAAGTCAATTTAAACCGGAATGGGAACTCTCCTACTTTTTTGTGCGTTATGACGATAAAGCCAAATGTCTAATCTGCGGTACACTAATTACGTGTGTCAGAAAATCGTCTATTGAAAGGCATTACAGCAAATTGCATTCAGAAAAGTATAGTGATATAACAGGGGATGCCAGAGAGGAAGAATTACGGAAGTTGCAAACTCTTGCAGAAGAGAATTCTGTATCTACAGACGAGGTTTGTTGCAAGTACTTTAGCATGTATATTTTGGTTAAAGGTCATGCGAAACGAAATAACATTTGTTTAGATTTCTTAGTTTTCGTTTTCGCATAAATTATTTCTAACATGTCGTTTTTTCTCTACTTTAGGGTGAAGAAGTGAGGGGTGTTGCGAAAGGACTCTCAGAGCCAGTTACAAAGTTCCTCTACGTTTAGCAAGAGCTGGGAGGCCATTTATGGACGGGCCATTAATAAAAAAACATTATGTTGGACGTAGTAGAGACAATGAATCCCACATTAGCTCCCGCGTACAGCAGAATACCACTTTCCAGAATGACAATACATCGGAGAATCAACGACATTGCTGAGAATTTGCATGAACAACTGGCAGCCAAAATTGAAAACTGCCTAGCGTACTCCATCGCACTTGATGAGTCCACGGGTATTAACGACACGGCTCAGTTAGCAATATTTTTGCGTGGCGTGGACGACGACCTACATGTAACGGAAGAGCTCCTGGATATGATTTCGTTGAGGGACACTGTTACAGGGGTGGATATTTTAGCAGCTGTTGAAATGGCAGCTGAAGGAATAGGACTCCCTTGGGAAAATCTGTTTTCCGTAACCACAGACGGGGCACCAGCAATGTGCGGTAAAGCAAAAGGGTTTATTGGCCTACTGCGGAAAAAACTTAACATGCCGAATTTATCTTCCGTTCATTGTTTTGCACACCAAGAGGCTCTTTGTGCGAAAGTTATCGGTCTTCAAGATGTGATGAAGGTAGTGGTGCGTATCGTGAAATACATTCGTTCTCATGGACTCACTCATCGTCACTTCAAAGAATTTTTGATTTCCTTTGAAGAGGAGTATCCAGATATTCCCTACCACGCTGAGGTGCGCTGGCTGAGCAAAGGGAAAATGATTTCCCGAATTTTTCGACTACGCCACACTGTGGCTCAGTTTTTGGAGAGCAAAGGACGTTCGGAGCCACTTTTTCGTGACCCTGAATGGGTAGCTGATTTAGGATTTTTAGCAGACATTATGGCTCTTCTAAATGATTTAAGTCTGAAACTCCAAAAAGAAAACAATCTCATCAACGATATGATCAGCAAAATAAACGCTTTCCAGTATAAACTGAAGCTCCCCAAAAACAACCTTTCAGAGAAAAATACACAACACTTTCCTGAACTACGTAAGCAAGATATAAAGTGTACCTTTATTAAAACAGCCTGATTTTTATAACCGCTCTAATCAAAACGGTACTATGTTTTTGTTTGACAGCATCTGTGCAGGAAGGAGCGCGCTTTGAAAAATACGTCGAGATGCTACAATCCCTTGAAAATGCGTTTAACGACCGACTCCAGGTAATGTGACGGGATATGACATACAGCTAAATAAAGGAGATTGCGTTACATATGCAAGAGTAACAAACACTACATTAAAACCAATAGTACAGATTACATGTTTATTAAAATCTATCGCATTTTAGTACTTCGAAACAACGGCTTACATTACTTTCATTTATTAACATTGGCTTTGTTATTGTTTCGGCAAAATTACCTACCTGCAGCCAATTCTCGATGTTTTTGTGAAACCTTTTTCGATGGATAGTGAAAGTGCGACTTCAGATTTACATTTCGAAGTAATTGATTTGCAAAGCGATGTTCACCGAAAGGATGTGTTTTACAGTACAAAAGGTTTGCTCCAATTCTACCAGAATTTGCCGAAGGAAGAATTTCCCAAGTTACACAGAGAAGCAGCGAAGATTATTTCTATGTTTGCTTCCACTTGTGTATGTGAAATGTTTTTTTCTGTTTTGTCTTGTACAAAAACTAGATTGCGTGCGAGTATTTCTAATTGTAATTTAAAAAATTCTCTCAGAATTGCTGTCAGCCAATCTCTTGTTCCAGATCTTAGTAGCATAATTGCAAATAAAATAAAGAGCACATAGGAAGATACATTTGTGTTGAAACCAAATTTAAAATTGTTACCATTACAGTTATTATATAAATCTCTTTTGTACCGGTACACCAAACTAAGCTCTCCACCTAGTGTACATTAATATTTGGCAATGATGAAGACAAGAGGGTAAAAGCTTTGAAACAGGTCGAGACAGGCGGCGCGAGCGACACAAGCTAAGGAAGCGAGAGGCAGCGCTGTTGTGCAAAGCCGAGGAGTGAGGGGTCTGCACCGTCGTCAACATAGCGCAGCCGCCTTCTGCACTTTGCACTGTGCGATGCACCGGTGCATGCACCTTGTGCGGCCCTGCCCTAGTCTTTCCCAATTTAACGCTTCGATTGTTTCCCTGACGTGTTTTGCTGTGTTTGATACGGCGTTATCATGGAGCAATATGACTTTGTGTTGCCTTTTCACATACTCCGGTCGTTTTTCACGCAATGCTCGATTTAAATCGATCATTTGCTGTTGGTAGCCATCAGTGTTAACTGTTTTACCAGGTTTTATCAACTCGTAATAGATGAACCCTTCTGATCCCGCCAAACACGGGGCATCATCTTGTTTCCAAAGCGATTTGGTGTTACAGTTGATGTCGATGGTTTGCCTGTATTCACCCATGACTTATAGCACTTAGGATTCTCAAAATACGTCACTTTTTCATCACCTGCCACTATTCGATACAGCAACGAATTTCTTTTGCATCTGGGGAGCAACACTGCAGCCGGCCGATATGGCTGAGCGGTTCTAGGCCCTTCAAAAAATGGTTCAAATGGCTCTGAGCACTATGGGACTTAACTGCTGAGGTCATCAGTCCCCTATAATTTAGAACTACTTAAACCTAACTGACCTAAGGACATCACACACATCCATGCCCGAGGCAGGATTCGAACCTGCGACCGTAGCAGTCGCGTGGTTCCAGACCGTAGCGCCTAGAACCGCTCGGCCACTCCGGCCGGCTAGGCACTTCATTCTGGGATCGCGCGACCGCTACGGTCGCAGGTTCGAATCCTACCTCGGGCATGGATGTGTGTGATGTCCTTAGGTTAGTTAGGTTCAAGTAGTTCTAAGTTCTAGAGGACTGACGACCTTAGATATTAAGTCCCATAGTGCACAGAGCCATTTGAACCATTTTTGAGCAGCATTGCTCAAGTGGTCTTTCGATTTGCTTGCTGTCTTTAATTCAGTTCATGCTGAACCCATTTTCCCACTTTCTGCACCTTTACCATAGCTTTCAACCGAAGGAAATCGGCCTTCTGCATCACATTCAATTGTTCCGCGAATTACTGTTGAGTTTGAGTATCATCTTCATCCAAGGACTGCAATTCGTTGTCTTCGAACGTTTGCGGTGATTTCCCGCGCTCGTCGTTTCTCACATCAAAATCAACACTTTTGAGTTTTTGAACCACTCGAAACGCTGTGTTTTCCCAAGAGCATGTCCGCCGAAAGTTTCTACAAGCATTCGAAGCCATTCTGCAGCAGTTTTCCTCAAATGATAACAGAAAACCAATGCTGTCCGAAAATCGTAGTTCATAGGCACAAAACTCGACATGTTTACGGGTTTGAAATAATTACCGATGTGCGGTACTTGGGTTAGGCCTACTGTGTGTTGACACTTGTCGTCAGCCGGTACAGGAAGCAGAAGGCGCTGCAGACGCGGTCACACGGGCCATACACTGACGGCTAGCACCATCTGTAGGGAGATATACTTCTACAACTGGTAGACGCAATTGTCTGGGTGCCGTGTGTTAAGATTCAAAGCAACACTCGGAGGATATCCATAGGTTAGGTGGCTGTCACGAGCTTCACGCCGCTTTGGTAGTGGTATTACCACTCAATTGGCAGTTGATATAAACCCATTAATTGTACGTTCCAGTAACGAAGTACATATGACATTTGTAAATTAACTGGTGTGCGCATTAATTATTTCGCAACGTCAGCGGACGTTTCATTAGCTGACAGTTAAATAATTTAACGTTTTCATTTGACTCAGCAAAGACATGACAAAACACAAAATTCTGCAACTACATATTATATTTGCCGAAATAACCGAAGCAAAAAAGTAACTTGATTCGACTACCTTTGACCTGGCGCACAACTGCGTATCTTTATAGAGATTCCGTACATTTTTCGCAAGTGTTTCCGGAAGAACTTTTGTAGGCCTAACCAAAGATGATTTAGGAAATTTGTAACAGCAAGCCGAAGTCACGGTCAACGTGAAGTGGTTAAGTGGGATAAAGATGAATCATCGACCCATTCGTGAGCGGCATGTATCAGGGAACGTCACGTCATTACATCGCTTTACGTCGGTCATACCGTACAGCACCCACGGAAAGGCGTCCCTGGGATGTCGAAATAAGTCAAACAGTCACATTTTATTTAAGTGTAGTAAATGAAATGACTTAAGGCTGAGGAGATTATTACGTAATTGTGCTAGTACTGACTATATAATAAACTGAAACATTAATTTCAAGACTGATCGTGAAGATAGTATTCAGTGTAACAGACGGAGCTGCCTGGAAAGAAAGTTCAGTCTGAAAATATACTACCACATGGATACATAGGATTCAACAGGCACTGGTGTATCCATATCTGTACTAATGTATTCGTGGTTTGATGAGAAAGGAGAAATACTGGTAAGAAGTATTAATAGCAGGGGGAGGGGGGCGGGGGGAAATACGGGACCGCTGTGCCTGTAAAGCAAAAAGAAAGAAAAATAGTGTAGTCAGGTGTTTTACCTTTAAAGAAAATGATTTAGGAGTTAGCATTACGCAGGTTTTTAACAGGCTTGGAAGTGGACCTTTTTTATGACCACTTACAAGCCGCCATTCATCTTCCAAAATGTTAAAAATACTCCATAACCCCAGGTCTAGCCACCCACCCCCATACAAACTACCGTATGGGTGCACTTGGTTCTTTTCTTCCTGAAAATATTGCCTCTCTACGTGTTCACTAAAAATTGATTCCGTTGCTCTTTAGGAAATAAAAATCCGTGGATTTTACCATTCCGTTCTTTTTAAAACCACCTCCAGCAGATACCAAATGCTATGAAAACGTGTCGGAACTGAAGCACTTCTGTAATTCTGGGTAGTGTGTTTTCCAATAGAGGTTGTAATCAATAGTCGTGTGCCTCGTACCATTTCGGAACAGTCTGCATTGTTGTCAGATTTCTCCCCACCCCTCCTCCTCACCCCTCTGACGTTATGCTGCATTATCAGATTTCTCCTTCTCCATCCACCTGTCGCTCAGGCTAATTTCCATATTTATAAAATGGTGAGAAAGGAGAAATACTGGAAACTGCCGAGAAATTCAAAATGGTCAGTGCTTTCCTCCACTCCTATAACGTCATTGCGAAAGTGGGTCTTTTTTCCTAAGTAAAAAATGCAAGAAGATGAACTGTTATTTTTTGAAAGAAATTTCCGCCACTGGAATGCTAATTGTTCATTCATTTTGCACAATCGTGATTTCGTCTTATAACCAGTATCAAATGCATGCTGAAATTTCAAAATCTGTCAGACCAGAAACATGCTTTTTCGACGATGACTCTGCACATACAGCTCAGACGTATTTTAACATTTCAAAACGCGCTTGAGAATGGCTGAAAAGCTGAAACCATGATTGTGTAAAATGAATGAATAATTAACAGTCAAATGGAGGCAAATTTCTTTCAAAAAATTCTGTATAGCTGTGGTCTCCCATGAAGGAAATATCGTGAACTGTTCTCTTGGTGTGAAATTCGAGGACAGTCTGCATACATCACACGCCAATTTGGCGATCCAAGATAGTCACCTGGCATACCAAGACAGTTTACGTGTTTTCTAGGTCACTTAAATCTAATACGGCTAACGTCTGGAATATGAGTGCAGCCCTATGGCCTAACAATAGAGTATGGTGTACCTGAAGGATGCGAGCACATCCTACATGCTTGTGAATCCCCCCCCCCCCCCAACCCCCTCTGACATCAGAATTCAATAAGGTGGAGTCAGACAAATGGGTGCAGACTGCGTGGTAGCCAGTTTACTAAAGCACAGAGTCCTAACGTAAGTATAAAATTGTGAAACATTCAAAAATTGGTGGGAAATTCAAAACAGCCAGGGTTCCCCCTCCCCCCACCCCCCTCCTATGACACAACAGTTCACTTACCCTTTGTTTGAAACTAACACAGTTTGTGTGTTTAACCAATTTCCTCCACCCCAGTTACCCAAACTTTAACATTTACAGTAGGATAGAATGTGATCAATTTTTTCTTACAATCAGTTTTCCCCCATTTGACGTCACAGATTTAACAATTTCCCCTCAGCCCACTTCTGCTGTTTAAACGTATGTCAGCTACGTTTGGAGCTGACTTGCCTTCAAGTTTATGGTAGGCAGGATCAGTTTAAGACGTAGGTAACACGAGTTGTCACTTGGGGCTCCAAGGTGAGAGGAATTTCTACACAGGTAACAGCCACTTGGGGTGCCGAGCGAGAGGGAAGGTGCAGGATTTTCATACAGTGTGCATCACAACTACGAGGTGCATTCAAGTTCCAAGGCCTCCGATTTTTTTTCTAATTAACTACTCACCCGAAATCGATGAAACTGGCGTTACTTATCGACGTAATCGCCCTGCAGACGTACGCATTTTTCACAACGCTGACGCCATGATTCCATGGCAGCGGCGAAGGCTTCTTTAGGAGTCTGTTTTGACCACTGGAAAATCGCTGAGGCAATAGCAGCACGGCTGGTGAATGTGCAGCCACGGAGAGTGTCTTTCATTGTTGGAAAAAGCCAAAAGTCACTAGGAGCCAGGTCAGGTGAGTAGGGAGCACGAGGAATCACTTCAAAGTTGTTATCACGAAGAAACTGTTGCGTAACGTTAGCTCGATGTGCGGGTGCGTTGTCTTGGTGAAACAGCACACGCGCAGCCCTTCCCGGACGTTTTTGTTGCAGTGCAGGAAGGAATTTGTTCTTCAAAATATTTCGTAGGATGCACCTGTTACCGTAGTGCCCTTTGGAACGCAATGGGTAAGGATTACGCCCTCGCTGTCCCAGAACATGGACACCATCATTTTTTCAGCACTGGCGGTTACCCGAAATTTTTTTGGTGGCGGTGAATCTGTGTGCTTCCATTGAGCTGACTGGCGCTTTGTTTCTGGATTGAAAAATGGCGTCCACGTCTCATCCATTGTCACAACCGACGAAAAGAAAGTCCCATTCATGCTGTCATTGCGCGTCAACATTGCTTGGCAACATGCCACATGGGCAGCCATGTGGCCGTCCGTCAGCATTCGTGGCACCCACCTGGATGACACTTTTCGCATTTTCAGGTCGTCATGCAGGATTGTGTGCACAGAACCCACAGAAATGCCAACTCTGGAGGCGATCTGTTCAACAGTCATTCGGCGATCCCCCAAAACAATTCTCTCCACTTTCTCGATCATGTCATCAGACCGGCTTGTGCGAGCCCGAGGTTGTTTCGGTTTGTTGTCACACGATGTTCTGTCTTCATTAAACTCTCGCACCCACGAACGCACTTTCGACACATCCATAGCTCCATCACCACATGTCTCCTTCAACTGTCGATGAATTTCAATTGGTTTCACACCAAGCAAATTCAGAAAACGAATGATTGCACGCTGTTCAAGTAAGGAAAATGTCGCCATTTTAAGTATTTAAAACAGTTCTCATTCTCGCCGCTGGCGGTAAAATTCCATCTGCCGTACGGTGTTGCCATCTTTGGGACGTATTGACAATGAACGCGGCCTCATTTTAAAACAATGCGCATGTTTCTATCTCTTTCCAGTCCGGAGAAAAAAAATCGGTGGCCTTAGAACTTGAATGCACCTCGTAGTAGCGAAAACTAACTCATGTGAAAGTGTGCTAGGGAAAAGGCGGTAGGGAACAGGGGAGGAACATGCGAAACGAAAAGTCGTTAGCCGGCCGCTGTGACCGAGCTGTTCTAGACGCTTCAGTCCGAAGCCAAGCGGCTGCTACAGTCGCAGGTTCGAATCGTGCCTCGGGCATGGATGTGTGTGATGTTCTTGGGTTTGTTAGCGCCGGCCGCTGTGGCCGAGCGCTTCAGTCTGGAACCACTTGACCGCTACCGTCGCAGGTTCGAATCCTGCCTCGGGCATGGATGTGTGTGATGTCCTTAGGTTAGTTAGGTTTAAGTAGTTCTAAGTTCTAGGGGACTGATGACCTCAGAAGTTAAGTCCCATAGTGCTCAGAACCATTTGAACCATTTGGGTTTGTTAGGTTTAAGTAGTTCTAAGTCTAGGTGACTAATGACTTCAGCCATTTGAACCATTTTTTTGAAAAGCCGTTTCCTTGGAGAGATATACTCGAACCTGCCCTGTTCTACATTACATTGCCGTTCTACACTGTACTGCCAGCACGCTCTCACGTCTAGTGATAATGCGATTGCAGCTTCACTATACTCCTTGCCAACAACATAAAACCCTATTTAAGCCAGGGTGTACGCATGCGACAAGCGAACAGTTCACATTCATTCAGATTTACGACAGAAAAACCGTTACAGCATTTCAACATCTCATAAGAAAAGTTTTAGCACAATTGTTTACAACCGCAGTTTCACAGAAAAAACACATCATAAAAGTAAAATTTAAAGGGAAAATCAGTAATCCGCGGAGTTGCTGTGGTACAACCCTGTAGCTAGTTAATTAAATTCAGAAGGATTTCGAAATCCGACCACTGGATTGGAAAATGCCACCGCTAACAATTCGTGCAAAGCCTACAGTTCTCTCTAGAAACCTCCTTCCGGTAATATCTACAACAGCAAAACTGGAAATGTTTAAAGAAAACAGGTAAATTTATTGAGATAAGCCACTGTACTTAATCCAAAATGTTGGATAATTTTAGTGTTATAATCATAAGATGATGCGGCAGTTCTCTCAGAAGGATTTTAATGCGGTTGTCACACACCTCGGAAGACTAAGAGTTCAACCACAATTTTTCCATGGAGACGTAGCCAAGTCTGTCACATTTATCGAACGTCACCTCGAGGTTACATAATGGCTCCGTAATGTCGTGTAAGAGCTGTGCTTATCGGAAACATGCATACTCACAAAACTAACCACCCATAAAGCGAGGAAGTGCCTGCTGGGCATTTCACAGCCACTCATAGGTACGCAGTTACCAATGTTTGTATGTTTCCCGTACTGGAGAAGCATCCTCGTCAATCACGAAGCATTACTAACTCACGATTTCCGAAATGCTAATCGTATTAGAACTCCAACTTCCACTCGTACCTCATATGACTTTGCAGGACTTCGGTCGCACTCAACCGTGGGAATACAAGGGGCCACTGGGCTGTGGCAAATAGGAAACTGAGCCTGTGATGTGCATCGAGTGAAATCCCTCGATATGCAGAATTCCCTCTTCTGACTCAGATACGTTGTGACAAACTGTGCAAAATGGAAACGATTGGAAAATTAACGGCCCTGACAAATGGGTGTTGGGTGTCGTTCTTGCCAAAATAAATAATAACAAACTGAGGTATTGGGTTCACCCAACTACTGACCGTCATTTATAAAAGCCACAGAGAAAATCAAAACACGATTAATAAGCGAAACATGAACTTCTCCAACCCAACAGATATAAGAGAAAATTGGTCATCAGAGTCGTTAGAATGCTTTCAGTTAACATAAATACTGCACTGAGAGGCCAAGTCTGCGGAAAATGGAATGAGAATGCCTCTGGTACAAAACTCGTTGCAATGGAATAAATTAAACAGACGATTTAGAATTAGACATCACGTTTGCATCGACCACTGTGGGGTGAAGAAAAACGCATGTGGGAACGCTATATATCTGAGTCATCAGCGAGCCATCGAGTACTACGTAACTTGTGACAGGATCCCCCTCAACTTCGGAACAAAATTGATCTAATACTGACTCGACACTTCCAAACCACAATCACAATGGCAGTGTGAAATCACCGTAATGCTGAATTTTGAGTAGGTGAACACCAACCTGACCAAATGCAGAGGCCGAAGTTATAGCTGAGGACGAAGTGCCTCATTAGAAGCACCTGCAGTATAGTCAGCCGAAGAATCAGCAGCGAACAATGCCTAATAAATGTCGAAGAATCCTCCTATGTTATACTCCAGCAGTTTGCAAAACGAGCTTCCAAAGGGCTGCTGACTAACAAATCTTACCTTTCGGCTGAAAATATTTTTATCGATTTGGAACTAGAGTCCCATTCTCGAAAGAGGTTCCCGCTCAGGCCAATAGGATCAAACACACGCTTCTTTTTCTGGGAGAAGGCGCACCGACCTATCATATCCTCTCTCACTCTGTACGACAGGAGAGACTTCAACAACCCAGTGTCCTCGTGCAACAAAGACTCACCAGAATATCCCGCAAGTCTCGTGCTATTAAGCACAACCGAGCGAGGTGGCGCAGCGGTTAGCACACTGGACTCGCGTTCGGGAGGACGACGCTTCAATCCCGCGTCCGGCCATCCTGATTTAGGTTTTCCGTGATTTCCCTAAATCGCTCCACGCAAACGCCGGGATGATTCCTTTGAAAGGGCACGGCCGACTTCCTTCCCTAATCCGATGAGACCGATGACCTCGCGGTTTGGTCTCTTCCCCCAAACAACCAACCAACCATCTTATGCACATGGCGACGTTATCTATTGGGTTGTTCGCCCGCAGTCTGTTCTTTTATGACTTGGATCTGGGCTGTGGCTAGTAAGCACTATGACAGCAATTTGGATGAAGAGGACAGAGTGTAAAGAAGTGAACGGATTCCCTACAGCTAAAATTATTCCCTTATTACACACTCATTTCGTATCTACTTTCTCAGAGTATTGTTCCGTGTCTTCCCTGCCTGGCATTCCACCGCATGCCAATGTTTGATAATCAACCACATAATCCGTAAGCACTATGGACTTGTTAAACAGGCTCTTGTCACGTTTCATTATTAGACTCAGAAAGTTTTATCTTTGACTGATGCTCTTATTCTGTCTATCACATATTCGACACATGCTCATTTTCTCCACAGCACATCACTGTGTCAAGTGGCTTTAGTTCACTCACCGACTGATCTTGAAGATTACTTTCGTTGGTGTGGTTTCTACTTTTGTTGTGATCTTTATTCTGGAGACTATTACGACGCAGCTTTCCACGCTGTCCTTCCTACTTACTGTGTTCATTCCTTGGTCTGCTTCTACAACTGTTACTCTCTTCTCTCCGTTGTCAAATTCACGATTCCTTCATCCCTCGGCGTGTATCCTGTGTACTATGTGTTATCAGCTGAACATCGGCGGAAGAAATACGAGGTGCGGCTAGAAAAAAATCGGACTGATATTTACAATTATTTACAATTTCATGTTATCTCCTTCAATGTACTCTCCTCCTCGGTCTCTACACCGCTCCATACGAATTTTCCACTGTTCGTAGCAATGCTGCAGATCATTTTCGGTAAGTCCATACATTACTTCCGTCGCTTTTTCTTTTACTGCTTCAACAGTCTCAAATCTAGTTCCTTTCAAAGCTGACTTGACTTTAGGGAAAAGAAAAAAGACACAGGGGGCCAAATCAGGTGAGTAGGGTGGATGATCTAAGATGGGAATGTTGTGTTTTGCCAAAAACGTCTTCACTGACAACGCACTGTGAGCTGGGGCATTGTCTTGGTGAAGGATCCATGACTTTTTTCTCCACAAATCGTTCCGTTTTCTCCGTACTCGCTCACGTAGGGTAGCCAGGACGCGAATGTAGTAATGCTGATTCACTGTTTGTCCCTCTGGTACCCAATCAATGTGCACAATCCCTTTGATGTCAAAAAAAACAATCATCATTGCCTTGAATTTCGATTTTGACATTCGTGCTTTTTTTTGTCGTGGAGAACCAGGAGTTTTCCAATGCATCGATTGGCGTTTAGTTTCGGGATCGTAAGTAAAAAACCACGATTCATCGCAAGTAATAACATTTTGTAAGAAGGTGGGATCACTTTCAATGTTTTCCAGGATGTCAGAACAAATCATTCTTCGGCGTTCCTTCTGTTCAATTGTGAGACACTTTGGAACCATTTTTGAACACACTTTGTTCATGTTGAAACTTTCATGAAGAATCTGCCTAACACTTTCCTTGTCAACTCCTGTTAACTCAGACACTGCTCTGATTGTTAAACGGCGATCTTGTCGAACAAGTTTACCGATTTTTTCAATGTTTGCATCAGTTTTTGCTGACAATGGTCTGCCAGTGCGAGTGTCATCACTGGTGTCTTCGCGGCCATCTTTAAATCGTTTAAACCACTCAAACACTTGTGTTCGCGATAAACAATCATCGCCGTACACTTGCTGTAACATTACAAACGTTTCACTTGCAGATTTTCCTAGTTTGAAACAAAATTTGATGTTAACACGCTGTTCTTTCTGTACACTGAACATTTTCCGACGCACAGACAAAACGTCAACTACTTAAAACAGACGCCACGGGCAGACTGAGTGCAGGAGGCAGATGAAACTCGAGCAGTAGGCGGAGCGAGAGTCGCGTGACAGGCCACGCGACTTTCAGCCTTATTGCATTCGTTTTATTGTTTCACCAGTACTAGTCCGGTTTTTTTCTAGCCACACCTCGTATTGCTGTCACGGTTGCACACCCGAAAAATGGCGGGATAATCAGACGAGTTATTGGTTCAGTTTTAACTTTCTGGTGCAGCTGCTGCCAAAGACTAATAGTTCAAGAGGGTCACAAACCAGTTTTGTGCTGACAAAAACGTGAAGCACCTAGAAGGAAGAAACAAATGAAATGAAACTTCAACAGATCGAGAGGGTGTGTGGTGTTGTTGAAGTAATTACAAAATCGTATTTACAAACAGCTTGGCTATATGAGCCCATTTATCGTTGTGACTTTGCGCCATTTATGGCCTGAATGCGTGTACCGATTCGGTTGGGGAGGGTGTCATAAAGCTGTTGTATCCAGTAAAGAAAACGCATCGGAGGGTTCTACAGTTTTGAACGTGGCTGCCTTTCAGCAACTGTATGTAAGTTTCAGTGGAGAAATAACACAGCCAACCGGTTGCAAATAATTGTTTGCTACATTTGCCTAGGTTTACACACCTCTAAGGATGTCTTCATCAGAATGAATATTTAAAAGCCGTAAAGTTACGTTGCGAGAAGGCAATAGTCAAAGTTTAGAGCAGACATGATTTTAATTTTAGACTTCTGCACATCTGCTTTAAACTTTGACTATTACCTTCTCGCATTCGGGAGGACGACGGTTCAATCCCGCGTCCGGCTATCCTGATTTAGGTTTTCGGTGATTTCCCTAAATCGCTCCAGGCAAATGCCGGGATGGTTCCCTTGAAAGGGCACGGCCGACTTCCTTCCCCACCCTTCCCTAATCCGATGAGACCGATGACCTCGCTGTCTGGTCTCCTTTCCCGAACAACCCAACCCATTACCTTCTCGCAATGTAACTTTACAGCTTTTAAATTTTCATTATGATGAAGGCATCTTTGGAGGTGTCGAAACCTAGGTAAATGTATTAAACAATTATTTGCAATCGGTTGACTGCGCTATTTCTCCAGTGGATCACAAAATGTAACTGTATCATTGAAAACAGCACCTCTAAACATCGACTGAGCTAGAACCGACGGTGTTCAGCTACTGAGACTGATACAACTCTGATCCATCTCCCCTAATTTCTCGAGCCCGGAAATTTTAAAGCTACTGAAACTGGCAATATTGTACTTTTTCTCAATTTAGCTGACCATTACACTTTCTGTGTAAGAAATTATTCAAAAATTACAGCATTGCGAATGATCACTCTTTAGCCCAAAACAAACAGATTACCACTGGTAGGATATTTTCCTAATCAAACTGAACAATTCGTGTAGCGCTGCTGCCTGCTAATGTAATGGCGGTTAATGCATAGCTCATGTACTTCATCGGCACAGCACAGTAAGTCCCATAAGATTAAATGCAAAACGATAAAACATTCAAATGCAGATAAACACTTAATAACTCACATAAATAAAGAAGCGTTGGCGGGTAAAACGCGAATGAAAAGAAATAAAACTGTTTAATTTTCACTTCATTAGTATTGACTGAAATTGTTTGCAGTAATAAGGACTGTGTCGTATGTTAATGAGTTTGCAAAATTGTTATGATTATGGAAATAAGTTATTCAAAGAACCAAACCAAGTTTTAGCAGCTGTTTTGACTGTTTCTGAACACAGTTCAGAGTAGCTTACACATGACAGTTTACAATTACGTGAAATAAGTGACCAAGGAAAGTTACTATTGTTTCTATATATAACGAGATTTCACAACATTCGTTAGCACAAAGTAGTTCGCGGTGTCTTTCAGCCATTGTTCCTTCGAAAGAGTTTTCACTCAGCTGTCGGAGAGTCGTCGACGTTGGCGTCATTAGTCCACGATCCTTGAGCGTGTAATCCGATAACCGGTATCTTCTTGCTGAGCTCCTTGATCATGGGCACCTGTTGCAGCTTGATAGGAACGCTTGTTGTTTGCAGAATTAATTCCAGTTTGCGTATTTGCGTGCAACGGCTAACATAAGGCACGCTTCTTTCCGTTAAGGCGTGATGTAATCTGGCATCATAATATCTGATCGACAACTTAGCTACAGTTTTTAAGTTAATAGTTTTCTCTTAGAGTGCGGCTCGACACTTTTCACAGTACATCCGTCCGTACTAAATCAAGTTATACTATGAACATTAGTTCACGAATTACCAGGTGTCAATTAGAGGTGGCACTCCGTCACCTCCAAAGGTCCGAGGCATTTTGCTCTGATTGTTGCCAGCATCATATTTATAGTACCAGGGAAGCAGGTTACTTGCCTTACTTGCCCCGGGTCCCATTGAGTTTTACCCCTAACGGTTGAGGGACTAACCGGTGGATTTGGTAGTCTTTGCCGTCTGAGCACTAAGGTGGCCACGACTCGGAATATGTCCGAGATGCCCAGCCTTATTCCAAAGTAACTGGTATCCCGACTGTCAGGACCACTTACTTGGCCACTCATACGTTGCCCGTGGTTCATGAACTAGGACATAATACCAGGAACCCACACCATGAACGACAGATTTCGTTGTACAATGGGACAGGAATGATGATGGAAATAGGATCACATTTGAGGAAGTGGAGAAAATGGTCAATAGATTGCAGTGCAGTAAAGCGGCTGGGGTGGATGAAATTAAGTCGGAACTCATCAAATACAGTGGAATGTCAGGTCTTAAATGGCTACACAGGATAATTGAAATGGCGTGGGAGTCGGGACAGGTTCCATCAGACTGGACGAAGGCAGTAATCACACCAATCTTTAAACATGGAAACAGAAAAGATTGTAACAACTACAGATGTATCTCTTTGATCAGCGTTGTGGGTAAAATCTTCTCAGGTATTGTTGAAAGGAAAGTGCGAGTATTAGTTGAGGACAAATTGGATGAAAATCAGTGTGGGTTTAGGCCTCTTAGAGGTTATCAGGACCAGATCTTTAGCTTACGGCAAATAATGGAAAAGTGTTATGAGTGGAACAGGGAATTGTATCTATGCTTTATAGATCTAGAAAAGGCATATGACCGGGTTCCTTGGAGGAAGTTATTGTCTGTTCCACGTGATTATGGAATAGGAGGCAAACTTTTGCAAGCAATTAAAGGTCTTTACATAGATAGTCAGGCAGCAGTTAGAGTTGACGGTAAATTGAGTCCATGGTTCAGAGTAGTTTCAGGGGTAAGACAGGGCTGCAACCTGTCTCCACTGTTGTTCATATTATTTATGGATCATATGTTGAAAACAATAGACTGGCTGGGTGAGATTAAGATATGTGAACTCAAAATAAGCAGTCTCGCATATGCGGATGACTTAGTTGTGATGGCAGATTCTATTGAAAGTTTGCAAAGTAATATTTCAGATCTAGATCAGAAATGTAAGGACTATGGTATGAAGATTAGCATCTCCAAAACAAAAGTAATGTCAGTGGGAAAGCGATATAAACGGATTGAGTGCCAAATAGGAGGAACAAAGTTAGAACGGGTGGACGTTTTCAAGTACTTAGGATGCATATTCTCACAGGATGGCAACATAATGAAAGAACTGGAAGCGAGGTGTAGCAAAGCTCATGCAGTGAGCGCTCAGATACGATCTACTCTCTTCTGCAAGAAGGAAGTCAGTACCAAGACTAAGTTATCTGTGCACCGGTCAATCTTTCGACCAACTTTGTTGTATGGGAGCGAAAGCTGGGTGGATTCAGGTTACCTTATCAATAAGGTTGAGGTTACGGATATGAAAGTAGCTAGGATGATTGCAGGTACTAGCAGATGGGAACAATGGCAGGAGGGTGTGCACAATGAGGAAATCAAAGAAAAACTGGGAATGAACTCTATAGTTGTAGCAGTCAGGGCGAACAGGCTTAGATGGTGGGGTCATGTTACACGCATGGGAGAAGCAAGGTTACCCAAGAGACTCATGGGTTCAGCAGTAGAGGGTAGGATGAGTCGGGGTAGACCAAGGAGAAGGTACCTGGATCCGGTTAAGAACGATTTTGAAGTAATAGGCTTAACATCAGAAGAGGCACCAATGTTAGCACTGAATAGGGGATCATGGAGGAATTTTATAAGGGGGGCTATGCTCCAGACTGAACGCTGAAAGGCATAATCAGTCTTAAATGATGATGATGATGATGATGATTACCAGGTGTAGAAGTATGAAACCGGAATTTCGCTATAGATGACGCTTGCCGGCAGTACAGCGCCCGTGAGATCTCGTCTGCAGCGCCATCTGCTTCGTGTAACGACTGACGACGAATGTCAGGACACAGTAATGCCTACACTGGTGTCTGTTTCAATCGTGTAAACATGTCGAGTTTTGCACCTACGAGCTACAATTAGCGGACAGAATTGCTTTTCTGTTATCATTTGAAGAAAAGTGCTGCAGAATCGCATGGAATGCTCATCGAAGCTTTCGACGAACATTCTCTTGGAAGAACACAGTGTTTCAAGTGGTTCAAAATATTCAGAAGTGGTGGTTTTGGCGTGCGAAACGACGAGCGCAGGAAACCTCCGAAAAAGTTCGAAGACAACGAATTGCAGGCCTTATTGGATGAAGATGATAATCAAACTCAACAGAAATGCGCGAAACAATTGAATATGACGCAGAAAGCCGATTCTCTTCGGTTGAGCCGGCCGCTGTGGCCGAGCAGTTCTAGGCGCTTCAGTCCGGAACCGCGCGATTGCTACGGTCGCAGGTTCGAATCCTGCCTCGGGCATGGATGTGTGTGATGTACTTGGGTTAGTTAGGTTTAAGTAGTTCTAAGTCTAGGGGACTGATGACCTCAGATGTTAACTCCCATAGTGCTTAGAGCGATTTTAGTTTTTCTCTTCGGTTGAAAGCTATGAGAAAGGTGCAGAGACTGTGAAAGCGGGTTCAGCGTGAACTGAATGAAAGACAGGAAGCAAATCGAAAGACCACTTGTGTAATGCTGCACTCGAGATACGAGAGAAAGTCGTTTCTCTATCGAATAGTGACAGGAGATGAAAAATGAATATGTTTTGAGAGTCGTAATCGTCGGACATCATGTGTGAATCCAGGCAAACCATCGACATCCCCTGCAAGACCAAATCCCTTTGGAAAGAAGAAAATGTGCTGTGTTTGGTGGGATCAGGAGGGTGTCATGTATTACATGCTGCTAAAACCTGGTGAAAGCGGTACCGCTGATCAATTTAAATCGAAAATTACATGGAAAACGGTCGGAATATGGAAAAAGGCAACACAAAATCATGTTGCTCTATGATAACGCCCCATCACACATAGCAAAACGGGTCGGGGAAACGATCGAGGCGTTCAGTTGGAAAATACTAAGGCGCGCGGTTTGTTCTCCTGATCTGACTCCGACCGATTATCATCTATTTGCGTCACTGCGACACAATCTAGCTGAAAAACGCTTAAGGTCGTATAAAATGTTCCAAATGGCTCGCTGAATGGTTCGCTTCAAAAGAAGAACTGTTTTATTGGCGTGGCACTCATAGCCCGCCTGAGAGGTGGTAGAAAAGTATAAATAGCAATGGGGATTATTTTGAATAAAATATTGTTTATCCGTTTCAAACAACGGGCCTGTACTTACTGCAACCAAATTCCTATTTCACAATTCTACACGAGGTATAGCGAAAATCCATATCGCGCACAATTTGTAACACTTTCATGCCGATGTGCACTTTGACCATTAATTATTATATATATATATTTGCTTTTATCTTTATATAAATTTATATGTACACGATGTATGAATTAATTTGTTTGTTTTGCTGTATAATCAGTTATGTATATTATGCAAATATCGCTGAGTAATCGCTGATGGAATGTTAGGGAAACGTTAGGTTTTTGTCACCGAATAAGTATCGTTGGAATAGCGGCGTCTCTGGACGCGGGAGGGTGTTACATCAGAGCGCGCGCTACGCAGAGAGAGGACTATGGTGTGAGACTTGGTGAAGTGCGGATGCATGGATGGCTCAAAAAAAAAAAAATGGTTCAAATGGCTCTTAGCACTATGGGACTTAACATCTATGGTCATCAGTCCCCTAGAACTTAGAACTACTTAAACCTAACTAACCTAAGGACATCACACAACACCCAGTCATCACGAGGCAGAGAAAATCCCTGACCCCGCCGGGAATCGTACCCGGGAACCCGGGCGTGGGAAGCTAGAACGCTACCGCACGACCACGAGCTGCGAACGCATGGCTGGCGTGACTGTACTGGAGGAGTGGTTGTTTAGTGGCACGTGGCAAGTGATGACCGTCGCTGGTGGAAATATTGGCTGCAGCAACATCAAGAACCCGCCACGCCAATATCAATGCCAATAACTCCCGTGCTCGCTAATTATCATGGAAAAGAGCCAGCAGCTGTATCGTCATCAGCAACTTCGTCACGGCGAGAATGAACTGAAGTAAGATTGCTGCATCACAGCTTATTATCAACTACTTTTGTAACGACGTTACTTAGTTTTGTGGTGTTTTGCGAGTGAATAATTACCACAGTTTAATCGAAACTGTTTACCCGTAATTCTCCTAAAAATCATTCACCAAGTAGGTTCCTGTCCTGTCCTATTGTTACAATAACCCGAGTACCGTTTATGAAAAATGAAAATAGCAGTGCCAGTTAATTCTGCTTATGAACTAAATGATTCAGTTAGATTAAAGATTTGAACTTAAAACATTCAGTAATTTCAGTCTCACCAACTTTAAATTTGAACTTTAATCTGAGGCGATCTAATTGTTGCAAATAGTAAATCAACTAATCAAATTAAAATGATTCCTGGCATTATGAACAAAAGCACTAACTAGAATTAATGAGTGAGCGCAAATATCAGTGGTTATTGTAATTTGTTGTTACTAAAGTTCTGGTTCGCATTTTGACTTGCAGTCGTGCTACAGTATAATAATTAACTTTTGATACAGTAACTATCAATTTCTACTTCCCTGTTCAGAAGTCAATAGAGTTTCTTTTAATTATTTTTTGCCGTTTTCCAAAATTCATATGAAAATAGTAGACGTTATTGTGAGGTAGCGCCATTGTCACTTACAACAGTAAGTAACTATTAATCAAAGTGTTATCTTGTATGTTTTCAAAATTTCATCTCTATTAGTTAATGATATTTCGAGTGCAAACTATTTTCTTTCTCGCTTTATCACGTAAATGTTTCAGTTGTTGTTGCTAACGTGCGTCCAGCCCTCTGTTGCCGCGCGTATTTGAGTAATTCTCGACATTGACTGTTCGGCTCATTAATTCACCTACCGAACAGAAATTTTGCCCAATTGGGCTGGCAACCGAATTTCTTTTAGCTATAATTATTTTAGTAACTCTTATTATTCTGTTCCGATCCACGTGGTACCCCTTCTCGTTGGCACAGTACGTGAATGATAGCGCAAACCTTTCGAACAACCATAGTATATTTTACAGTAATTAAGTAGGCGGAATAAGTTGTCCTAGAAGGCATCTTGTTGTTAACCTCCCCCTCATTTATCGACTTTATATTGAATCTTCGGAACGATAGCCTTTTCAAAATGTTATTCAATTGTTTAGGCACATGCTTACACGGTCATATATTTGTAACATTGTCAATAGAAGGGAAGGGGGACGTTACAAATTGTCTCCGTAATCGTTCAGGAGACGACCAGAAAATGAGTTACCGTATTTTCTATTAGATTTTACAGTCCGCGGTACGCACTAAACAGTTTGCGCTGTCTACAATCCCAAACATAATCTTTATGGTGTGCACACAGCGTACCGGATTGCACATCAGATTTTTGTGCTTGATGAATCAAAACATAGTTCACGCTAATGAGCAGCGTGACATTTAAAGTCACCAGTTCTTCAACAGCGTCACACATGGGAATGATAAATGAAACGCTGTTCAAACAGTGATTTTTTTTTCACCAGCCACGAAAGCAATGCATAGCATTAAACTCGCGGTCCGCCAGTCACTTCTACACGCTGTTTTTTTTTTTTTTTTTTTTCCTTCGTTCCAGACTCTTTGTTGATGCTTTCCTCTGTCAACCTACCGGTATGGTTCTATACCGCTCATACATCTCGCTTCATAAACGCTTTGAAAGATTTTAATTACATCGGTTTACAGTTTCATACAGAACTGCGACTTGATATGATTCTGTTCACGCAGAATGAGTTTAAACAACTCGTTAATAAACGAGAAACATACAGCATCAGAACCAAATGAAAAAACAGCGATTACCTTCATAACTGCATGACGTGAACAGAAACGTAGCTGTACAGAGCGAGGCAAATAAAAGTGGCCCGAGCGAGTGGATACGGGTGGACGTAACGACACCCCGTGACGCGCACTCCACGTGTTCGCCCGCCACGTGCCACCTTGGAGCACAGTTATACACTCTTCACGCCTGACGCAGATGTTAGCAGAAGTCAATGTGGTCGCGGTCCTAGCTGACCACCCGGGTCACCTGATTTGTCAGTGCGTAATTACTTTGTGTGGAGAGCGTACAAGTCTGAGGTGTAACGCAACAACCCTAATAATCTTCAAGAACTGCGGGAGAACACTGGACCTTTGTGTAGAGTCCTGTACCGTAGAAACCAAAGGAGAGGATGTTGAGTGGTGGCCGGTATCCTCTTTCTGCAATATAACTGCACACATGTAGTAACACGGTTCTTTATTTACTTAAAGTCCGCCCCGATAGCTGCGTTGGTCAGCGTGACGGATTGCCGTCGTACGGGCCCGGGTTCGAGTCCCGACTGGGTCGGAGATTTTCTCCGCTCAGGGACTGGGTCTTGTCTTCATCATCATTTCATCCCCCTCCGGCGCGCAGGTCGCCCAATGTGGTGTCGAATGCGATAAAAGGCGCCCGGACTTGCCCCGCAAGGGGCCTGCCGGCCCATGACGCCAAATGCTCATTACGTTTCGATTTACTTTAACAAATAGCTCCTATTTAACTTTACAGCATCTGTGTGTTGTGGTACAAGCTCTTCCGTAATAGTGCACATTAGCCTTACTGCCGATGAAGTACAAGTCGCGCTACAAACACTACGCTGGTCGTAACGTACTGACAGATGCCAACTTGGGGTGCCACATACTGCGCCAGTGACTGAGCGGCTGAGCTACCGACTGAGCTAGTGACTGACAGTCTGACTGACTGAACCCTCCAGTCAGAGGCGGTGATCTAAATACTGGCGGTCGAGAGGGCGTTGGCGGCGTGTTGTTAGCGAGTCTGTCTTTGTCCTCTGTCCTGATATGCGCGCTTCATCCAGCGCCCACTATCCACCTTCTTTCTACATCTTTGTCGACTGTGAGCTGGCGACGGCTTATGCCAGCACACTCTGTTCTCCTGGGCACTTATTTATCCCAACCTGTACAAACTAATATCTTTGCAAACCTTGTCCAGAAATACTTGTTTCAATGTATCACTGAAATAAAGCAGAAAGAAGAATCAAGAAAATGCACAAAAAAGGAAAAGAAATCTGTATCGTTCTGTAGTTTTCTCTCCACACTCCTCTCCCAAGACAACTCGGCCCCCCAACTGTTCTTGATATCGTGGGTACTGGCACTGAGAAGGAGTTGGCATTGGAGCTAGCCAGTTACATATCTGGGAAACTTGCTGGCCCCACAACTACCTCAGCATCACCGATACAGTTCATAGAGACACGTCCTATGTGTAGACAAGCAGTGTCCTGTTGAAAAGTGGCGTACAGTTGTGTTGTCAGAGTGCCCCCAATTGCTACCAGCCATGACCTGAAAAGATACCCGATGGCTGTCTACACCATGACGCCAGCGGTAACACCACTTTGTCCCTCCACAGTGTTGTAAGACTGGGACCTGTGCACAGGTCGACACCATACTCTCCGACGACAGCCATGCCGGCCGGGGTGGCCGTGCGGTTCTAGGCGCTACAGTCTGGAACCGCGTGACCGCTACGGTCGCAGTTTCGAATCCTGCCTCGGGCATGGATGTGTGTTACGTCCTTGGGTTAGCTAGGGTTAAGTAGTTCTAAGTTGTAGGGGACTGATGACCTTAGAAGTTAAGTCCCATAGTGCTCAGAGCCATTTGAACCATTTGAACGACAGCCATCCAGGATAGTGTAGAATCGCGACACCACTCCAAACGAAACCGTTGGTGTTGTGGCGTTAACAGCCTTCTATGCATGTGAAGTCCGGAATTGTCATTTGTTAAAAAAAGGACAGGTGTCCATAAACATTAATTTTCCGTGAAGAAACGACTTATTTATTACTACATTTATTTCCCCAAATTTTTCATTCCAGAACACAATACTACCACTTAAAGTTTTGAATTAGGTGAAAGTACTGTTTTTGCCGAGCTTTTATCTAAGTAACTCGACTCTCAGGCAGTCCA
Organism: Schistocerca serialis cubense; assembly: GCF_023864345.2. Classification (NCBI taxonomy): domain Eukaryota; kingdom Metazoa; phylum Arthropoda; class Insecta; order Orthoptera; family Acrididae; genus Schistocerca; species Schistocerca serialis. Next base: position 1,228,773,610 of record NC_064638.1, on the reverse strand, counting down.
GAAGCGACTTTAACTTACGAGCGCGCCTACATCTTAGCTGGTGCCTCTTCCATTGAACAAATGCTTCCACACTCCGGAGTCACAGTAGATTCTCTGCTTTTGAAAATGAATGAAAAATCATATGAACTGAAAAAGAGGAATCCGATCCATTAGGTATTGTTTTCTATTATCTTATTTACACTGCAATTAAAATGAATAATTATTAACCTGAAGGATTAAGAACTCCTAGGACAGTTTTATGTCTTTGTGCGAGATTTCGATCTGTTTCATAGCAGATCGGTGCGGGGATTTCCCTCCGACGTTCCGCTCTCTTTTCAGCCGATGGAAACATTTACTGAAGCATTACTTGAAAAACGCCACCTCTTTTCAAATATAAAAAAAATATTTTAAAGTGATTTTCTTGTGGAATGTGCAATTTTTCCTAATAAAATATTCCACGTTGTCTATGAAACAGTGAATTCAGATCAACAACGTCAGAGAAATCAGCCTTTGGCTGGAACGAATCGGAGGAATCGTATTTTCAAATGTTTATAACAAAATGAAAGCAAGGATCGAAGCTCCTCTCAGCAAACTTATAACCTCCCAACAGATAACCTCCGAATAAAAATCTGACTAACCTCCCAATGAAAATGTGACTCATATATAACCTTTAAATAATTAACTGACTGTGAATCTAAACTGGAAAATCTAGACGTCAACAATCCTGTGTCATCGCCCTGAAAAGTCATTCTGAATAAACTGAAGATTATTACCTCAATTATGTCTCCGGAAAAAGCGTATATATCTGCTCCTATAAGAATTTTTTCTGGCACAGTCCAGTCCAATGCTGGCGACTAGATTTTGTTATGTATATAAAAAAAATTACTGATTTTTCTTTACGATAATGGGCATGACTATGGATACGAGAAATTAGTAAAAACTTTAAAATCGGTAAATGACTTTCAAAAGTTACCTTTGGAAGAAAGATTATTTTTGAGGAATTACTGAAAATTATATACATGTGACTTTGATATAACAATAGTACAAAATGAGTTGTTGCAAATTACATATGCGCGCAGCAACAAATAATAATAATTTTTGCTTTTACCTTATACTATACCGCTCAGGCACCGCGATCGTGGAGACGGGCCTAGTTAATTCCATACAGGACACAAGTGGCCCGCCACGAATTCCTTTCCTGTGCTAACCTTTTCATCTCAGAGTAGCACTTGCAACCTACGTCCTCAATTATTTGCTTGCCGTATTCCAATCTCTGTCTTCCTCTACAGTTTTTGCCCTCTACAGCTCCCTCTAATACCATGGAAGTCATTCCCTCATGTCTTAGCAGATGTCCTATCATCCTGTCCCTTCTCCTTATCAGTGTTTTCCATATATTCTTTTCCTCTCCGATTCTGCGTAGAACCTCCTCATTTCTTACCTTATCAGGCCACCTAATTTTCAACATTCGTCTATAGCACCACATCTCAAATGCTTCGATTCTCTTCTGTTCCGGTTTTCCCACAGTCCATGTTTTACTACCATACAATGCTGTACTCCAGACGTACATCCTCAGAAATTTCTTCCTCAAATTAAGGCCGGTATTTGATATTAGTAGACTTCTCTTGGCCAGAAATGCCTTTTTTGCCATAGCGAGTCTGCTTTTGGTGTCCTCCTTGCTCCGTCCGTCATTGGGTATTTTACTGCCTAGGTAGCAGAATTCCATAACTTCATTGACTTCGTGACCATCAATCCTGATGTTAAGCTTCTCGCTGTTCTCACTTCTACTACTTCTCATTACCATCGTCTTTCTCCGATTTACTCTCAAACCATACTGTGTACTCATTAGACTGTTAATTCCGTTCAGCAGATTATTTAATTCTTCTTCACTTTCACTCAGGATAGCAATGTCATCAGCGAATCGTATCATTGATATCCTTTCACCTTGTATTTTAATTCCACTCCTGAACCTTTCTTTTATTTCCATCATTGCTTCCTCGATGTACAGATTGAAGAGTAGGGGCCAAAAGCTACAGCCTTGTCTTACACCCTTCTTAATACGAGCACTTCGTTCTTGATCGTCCACTCTTATTATTTCCTCTTGGTTGTTGTACATATTGTATATGACCCGTCTCTCCCTATAGCTTACCCCTACTTTTTTCAGAAGCTCGAACAGCTTGCACCATTTTATATTGTCGAACGCTTTTTCCAGGTCGACAAATCCCATGAAAGTGTCTTGATTTTTCTTTAGCCTTGCTTCCATAATTAGCCGTAACGTCAGAATTGCCTCTCTCGTCCCTTTGCTTTTCCTAAAGCCAAACTGATCTTCACCTAGTGCATTCTCAATTTTCTTTTCCATTCTTCTGTATATTATTCTTGTAAGCAGCTTCGATGCATGAGCTGTTAAGCTGATTGTGCGATAATTCTCGCACTAGTCAGGTCTTGCCGTCTTCGGAATTGTGTGGATGATGCTTTTCCGAAAGTCAGATGGTATATCGCCAGACTCATATATTCTCCACACCATCGTGAATAGTCGTTTTGTTGCCACTTCCCCCAATGGTTTCAGAAATTCTGATGGAATGTTATCTACCCCTTCTGCCTTATTTGACGGTAAGTCCTCCAAAGCTCTTTTAAATTCCGATTCTAATACTGGATCCCCTATCTCTTCTAAATCGACTCCTGCGACTCCTGTTTCTTCTTCTATCACATCAGACAAGTCTACACCCTCATAGAGGCTTTCAATGTATTCTTTCCACCTATCTGCTCTCTCCTCTGCATTTAACAGTGGAATTCCCGTTGCACTCTTAATGTTACCACCGTTGCTTTTAATGTCACCAAAGGTTGTTTTGACTTTCCTGTATGCTGAGTCTGTCCTTCCGACAATCATATCTTTTTCGATGTCTTCACATTTTTCCTGCAGCCATTTCGTCTTAGCTTCCCTGCACTTCCTATTTGTTTCATTCCTCAGCGACTTGTATTTCTGTATTCCTGATTTTCCCGGAACAAGTTTGTACTTCCTCCTTTCATCAATCAACTGAAGTATTTCTTCTGTTACCCATGGTTTCTTCGCAGCTACCTTCTTTGTACCTATGTTTTCCTTCCCAACTTCTGTGATGGCCCTTTTTAGATATGTCCATTCCTCTTCAACTGTACTGCCTACTGCGCTATTCCTTATTGCTGTATCTATAGCGCTAGAGAACTTCAAACGTATCTCGTCATTCCTTAGTACTTCCGTATCCCACTTCTTTGCGAATTGATTCTTCCTGACTAATGCCTTGAACTTCAGCCTACTCTTCATCACTACTATATTGTGATCTGAGTCTATATCTGCTCCTGGGTACGCCTTACAATCCAGTATCTGATTTCGGAATCTCTGTCTGACCATGATGTAATCTAATTGAAATCTTCCCGTATCTTCCGGCCTTTTCCAAGTATACCTCCTCCTCTTGTGATTCTTGAACAGGGTATTCGCTATTACTAGCTGAAACTTGTTACAGAACTCAATTAGTCTTTCTCCTCTTTCATTCCTCGTCCCAAGCCCATATTCTCCTGTAACCTTTTCTTCTATTCCTTCCCCTATAACTGCATTCCAGTCGCCCATGACTATTAGATTTTTGTCCACCTTAACATACTGCATTACCCTTTCAATATCCTCATACACTTTCTCTATCTGTTCATCTTCAGCTTGCGACGTCGGCATGTATACCTGAACTATCGTTGTCGGTGTTGGTCTGCTGTCGATTCTGATTAGAATAACTCGGTCACTGAACTGTTCACAGTAACACACCCTCTGCCCTACCTTCCTAATCATAACGAATCCTACATCTATTATACCATTTTCTGCTGCTGTTGATATTACCCGATACTCATCTGACCAGAAATCGTTGTCTTCCTTCCACTTCACTTCACTGACCCCTACTATATCTAGATTGAGCCTTTGCATTTCCCTTTTCAGATTTTCTAGTTTCCCTACCACGTTCAAGCTTCTGACATTCCACGCCCCGACTCGTAGAACGTTATCCTTTCGTTGATTATTCAATCTTTTTCTCATGGTAACCTCCCCCTTGGCAGTCCCCTCCCGGATATCCGAATGGGGGACTATTCCGAAATCATTTGCGAATGGAGAGATCATCATGACACTTCTTCAATTACAGGCCACACGTCCTGTGGATACACGTTACGTATCTTTAATGCAGTGGTTTCCATTGCCTTCTGCAGCCTCATGTCGTTGATCATTGCTGATTCTTCCGCCTTTAGGGGCAATTTCCCACCCCTAGTACAAGAGAGTGCCCCGAACCTCTATCCGCTCCTCCGCCCTCTTTGACAAGGCCGTTGGCAGAATGAGGCTGACTTCTTATGCCGGAAGTCTTCGGCTTCCAATGCTGATTATTTATCAAAATTTAGGCAGTGGCGGGGACCGAACCCGGGACCGAAGACGTTTTGATTATGAATCAAAGACGCTATCCCTAGACCACAGGTTGTGAGCCATATAACTAGACAACTGCTCTCTAAGAGCGACCTGACCCAACCGCCCTACTGCCAGCTACTACCACTGCTGCTGCCGACACCGCTCTCTGGTCCGCGATTCTGTTGTAGCTTACATATCGCAGGCAGCGCTTGAGCAGTCCATCGAAGTTACATCTGCTCGAGTGCGCTAGCAATAAATTCCTTAGCCATGGACCTCTTACAAACTGTACTCTGTATCTCCATCGAAATGAGCAGGCGCATTTTATGTGTTTTTATTTCTGTCGTAGAGTTAGTTTTGATTTATAATTACGTATGTTAAAGATGAGGTTATACTTACTTTTCATTTAGTAGGAAAAGTATTCCTCACACTTATTAAGTGATATACAATTTATGATTTTGTAATAGTAATTTCCGAAAAGCTAGCTGAAGTGCGAGCTCAGCTGAACATGGTGAAGAGACGCAATGGGCCGACAGCAGTTGGAGATCAGTCATTTATTTCATTCCGCTATAAGCAAAGCGCGTCCCTGAGATAACTTGCGGATCATTTAACAGTGACCTGCGATCATTTTGAGCAGTTACAAATTATACAGGGTGAAAAGTATTTAAACCGACAAACTCTAGGAGATTGTAGGGGACATTTTCCCGTAATGTCATTTTTTCCTATGAGGAATATTTAAACTGGTAGAGGAAGATTTCTCTGGCGGCAAATTAATTAAACCAACAAACACTTTTCCATTTTTTATGACCAAGAGACAACACATTAACACAACTCAATTTCAATTAAAGTAGGGTTTCAAAAATACCTCCATTGACACGTAAACGAAGGTTACACCGTCGGATCATGTTCTGCCTGACACGGGCATAAACCCCAGGAGTATCCTGAATTGTTGCTGCTGCTGCTACTATCCGAGCAACCAGAACCTCTTCAAATGCAACAGGAGTTGCGTAAACAATGTTGCGCATCTCTCTCCACACAAAAAAAATCCAGAGGGGACATATCTGGGGATCGAGCAGGCCATTGTACAGGACCACCTCTGCCAATCCACGTTTCTGGGAACCGTCGGTCCAAGAATCGACGCACACGACGACTGAAATGAGCCGGTGCTCCGTCATGTTGGAACCACATGCGTTACCTTGTAGGGAGCGGGACGTTTTTCAGCAATTCTGGCAATGCTGTGGCGAGAAAATTGTAATAGTGCCTGCCATTTAATGGCCTAGGTAGCCCATTTAAACCGTCCCCAACAACACCGACGCACACATTAACGAAGAACCGCACTTGATGAGCGCTAGTAACTGTGACATGTAGGTTATCCTCACTCCAAACATGCGAATTGTGCATGTTGAAGACTCCATCACGCCCGAACGTTGCTTCATCGGTAAACAAAACAGAGGATGGAAATGTAGGATGCATTTCACACTGTTGCAGGTACCACTACGAAATCTGTGCTCTCGGTGGATAATCAACTGGTTCCAGGTTGTGGACACGCTGTAAGTGAAATGCACGTAACAGTTGCTCTCGAAGGACTGTTCTTACATTCGTCTGATTAGTCCCCATGTTACGTGCAATTGCACGAGTGCTGATTGAAGGATCCCGCTGCATATGCTGCATGACAGCTTCCTCAAATTGCAGCGTTCTTACCGTGCGACGGCGTCCCTGTCCAGGTAATCTGCTAAATGACCCGGTCTCACGCAGACGTTGGTACAAAGCAGCAAAGGTCGTATGATGCGGGATACGGCGATTAGGATATTGTTGTTGATAAACCGGCTGTGCAGCTCGTCCGCTGTGGTGCGCTATATAGTACATCTACATCTACATCTATACTCCGCAAGCCACCTGACGGTGTGTGGTGGAGGGTACCTTGAGTACCTCTATTGTTTCTCCCTTCTATTCAAGTCTCGTATTGTTCGTGGAAAGAAGGATTGTCGGTATGCTTCTGTGTGGGCTCTAATCTCTCTGATTTTATCCTCATGGTCTCTTCGCGAGATGTACGTAGGAGGGAGCAATATACTGCTTGACTCTTCGGTGAAGAAATGTTCTCGAAACTTCAACAAAAGCCCGTACAGAGATACTGAGCGTCTCTCCTCTAGAGTCTTCCACTGGAGTTTATCTATCATCTCCGTAACGCTTTCACGATTACTAAATGATCCTGTAACGAAGCGCACTGCTCTCTGTTGGATTTTCTCTAACTCTTCTATCAACCCTATCTGGTACGGATCCCACACTGCTGAGCAGTATTCAAGCAGTGGGCGAACAAGCGTACTGTAACCTACTTCCTTTGTTTTCGGATTGCATTTCCTTAGGATTCTTCCAATGAATCTCTGTCTGCCATCTGCTTTACCAACGATCAACTTTATATGATCATTCCATTTTAAATCACTCCTAATGCGTACACCCAGATAATTTATGGAATTAACTGCTTCCAGTTGCTGACCTGCTATTTTGTAGCAAAATGATAAGGGATCTATCTTTCTATGTATTCGCAGCACATTACACTTGTCTACATTGAGATTCAATTGCCATTCCCTGCACCATGCGTCAATTCGCTGCAGATCCTCTTGCATTTCAGTACAATATTCCATTGTTAGAACCTCTCGATATACCACAGCATCATCCGCAAAAAGCCTCAGTGGACTTCCGATGTCATCCAGAAGGTCATTTATGTATGTTGTGAATAGCAACGGTCCTACGACACTCCCCTGCGGCACACCTGAATCACTCTTACTTCGGAAGACGTCTCTCCATTGAGAATGACATGCTGCGTTCTGTTATCTAGGAACTCTTCAATCCAATCGCACAATTGGTCTGATAGTTCATATGCTCTTACTTTGTTCTTTGAACGACTGTGGGGAACTGTATCGAACGCCTTGCGGAAGTCAAGAAACACGGCATCTCCCTGTGAACCCGTGTCTATGGCCCTCTGAGTCTCGTGGACGAATAGCGCGAGCTGGGTTTCACACGATCGTCTTTTTCGAAACCCAGGCTGATTCCTACAGAGTAGATTTTTAGTCTCCAGAAAAGTCATTATACGCACCAAGCATATCAGTGTACTCACTCCAGATGTATCGCTCCGTTAGTAAACAGAGACAATGCACTACTACACTGGTGGACAGCAGTTGCCTACAACTGAAGAGCGTAATACGTCCTCAAACAACTGAAGAGCGCAATACGGCTTCCACCGGTTTAAATAATGCTCATAGCAAAAAATTACATTAGGGAAAAGTATTTGGTTTTATGTCCCCTACAACCTCCCAGAGTTTGTCGGTTTTAATACTTTTCACCCTGTATATGATATGGCCTTTGTCTCCGAACTGTGAATCTGCTGCTTTCGTCTCTGTCAGACACAGACCCACAGAAGAGATGGTCGTGTCAAATTACTATGGCTCGTAAATGAAAAAAAAAACAAACTAGTTGGTGCGTCACACGCTGCTGCCCCAGGCAGCTGCGACGCTGGACGGAGCGGCGGCAAAACTCGCCCCGGCGCTGCGCCGCCGCCCACCGCCGCCCCCCGCCGCCCACGGCCGCCCACGTGCCGACGCGACGGCCCGGCTAATTGCATTTTGCGGCATGCGGCGCCGGCGCTCACCTGCACTCCGGCCCACGCTGTCAGCGACACACAGTGGCCGCCGGGGCAGCGCTCCCCTACTCTGTGTTCGCACACACACAAGGTCCGCTGCTGCGTCCGAACATGTCGGCAGAACGCGACGCCAGATGTGACGGGCCAGGAATAGTTAAAGTAAACGAATTCTGAGGAGCGGGCCCTATTTTGAAACCTCCTGGAAGATTAACGCTGGGTTCGAACCGGGGCTCTAAGCTAGAATCCTGCCGACAGAGCTGTCTAGCAACAAATTATGACGCGCCCACACAGTTTCAACTCTCCCATTACGGTTTTCCTACTTTCGCACCTTCACCGTTGTTCTTCTGAGTACGTTGCGGGACTAACACTCCATGCGAAGGGGATATCGCGGATAAATGGCTTGGCCACAGCCAATGGCTTACTTCCACAAAGAATGACACTGCAGTGGAATGACCGCTGATATGAGACTTCCTAACGGTTTGAAAATGAGTGTAAACCAGGACTCAAAGTCGGGGCCATGCTTTTCACGAGCAGTGTTCTTACCAACAGAGCTAGCGGGATTCAACTCCCGATCAGTCCAATATGTTTAACTTCTACTGGGTTACCCTAAATGATACATCGTGTTTGATTATTTACAAGTTGTTGTTGTTGTGGTCTTCAGTCCAGAGACTGGTTTGATGCAGCTCTCCATGCTACTCTATCCTGTGCAAGCTTCTTCATCTCCCATTACCTACTGCAACCTACATCCTTCTGAATCTGCTTAGTGTATTCATCTCTTGGTCTCCCTCTACAATTTTTACCCTACACGATGCCCTCCAGTACTAAATTGGTGATCCCTTGATGTGTCCTACCAACCGATCCCTTCTTCTAGTCAAGGTTGTAACCTCCCCACAAGGAATTTAGAAGTCAATGATTATAAAAATGTGCCAGATGTTGTCTTCACACAAAACTGAATAATAAAAATGAGCCAAGTGTAACCTCCTTGCAAAATTAAGGAATAACAATGGCCCAAATGTAAACTTCCCACAAAATTAAAGAATAATAATTGATCATAAACCCACACAATAATATTAATTAAATAATGAACCATCAACTGAATGTACCATCTCAACAGAAATAATTAAACCTGATAAATTGTATAAGGGCAGCGACGCTGACCTCCGGCCCTGTGAAATAATTAAATCTGATAAATTCTTACCTCAGTAACACTGCATCTATATCTCCTCTTATTTTTCGGCACAGCTCCGTGCAATGCTGGCCCATATTTAATTTTGATTCTTGGAGGGAATGCATAGGAAATATTATTTAACTTAAAATGAATCTTTTTCTTTAAAAAAGTTACTTTATAGAAAAATTATTATTGGGGCATTTTTTGAACAAATTAATTACAATTAACATACGTTATTAGCTGAGCGCAATGCTGCTTCAATACCTTCTACAATAATACACATCGTCCACCACAATCCTGATCAGATTCGGAAGAACAGCACGCCGTCGACGCATGGCAACGCCCGCTCAGTACAACCGTCCACTCGCTACAACTACTGCCGACAGACTCTTACTGCAGACAGAGTGCAACACGCAACTGTACCAGACTGCTACTACTCTCCAACTGTCTACTCTCTCTGCCCACTCGCCACACACTACTGAACACTCGCGCGGTCAAGCGCAGACTAGCAACGATATATAACTCTCTGGTCAGAGATTCTGTCATGCCTCGCCATCGCTGGTAATGAATACATTCGTGTTTCATAACCCTCCACTGGGGGGGGGGGGGGGGGGGGGGCAAAAATTTGACAGCGATGGTGAGTCATTTGGACTTGCCATGAGCAACAAATTTTTTCTTAACTAACTAACTTTACAATAACAGAATATACGAATATATAGGTGTAGAACATGAAGTAAATATAGTGCACATGCACTGAGTACAGAACATATTCACAAATGGCAAAAGTGCATATGCACTGCAGTTGAGAGCAAATCACAAAAAAGTATATGCAATGAGTAGAAATCACAAATGACAAAAGTGCACATGCACTGTAGTTCAGAACATATTTACAAATCACAAAAATGTATAGGCCATAAATACAAATCATTATAACAAAATGATTTTTTTCGCTATGTTACAAGAATTAGGACAGGAAAGGGAAGGATTGCATCATGGTTGTAGCACTTTAGGTTGCAAGCAGCTGCACTGAAAGTCCATATCTTTCTACAGAAGCACAACACCAAGTGAGGCAATCTAAAGTTCTTTTCCCAGAAGTATTAAGCAGCGTAACCAAGACACTGAAATGCCGTAGTAATATTCCATGTTATCCTTTTGGCAGTACATTAGGTACACCAAACAGTGGGACCATAATAGCATCTTCATTGCTCATGGTGGTGGACAGCATGTCGTGTCAACACCACGTTCTTGTCTGTTACAACAATGTAGAATTAGTGCAAAAACCAAATATAGTGCTCCATGATCAAGAGGATGTACAGGACAAACGGATATTGCAGTAATTCCAGGTAATTAGGTTAGAAGGTGAAGGACATTACGTCACATACTAGTCTTCATTGAGAATTACACTAGTAATGGGTGGCACTCATTGCCCAGTTATTGAACATTTCTGAATAATGTTCATGAGTAACTTTACAGAGAACATTGGCACTCATTGCCTAATTGTAAACCATCAGAAGTCATTTACAGAGAACATTGGCACTCATTGTCTAATTACAAACCATCAGAAGCCATCATAGTATTGCAGAATAATGTTTACACAATAATATTCATGAATTGTTTTTGCAGAGAACATTAGCACTCATTGCTTGATTACAAACCATCAGAAGTCATTATAGTATTACAGAATAATGTTTACATAATAATATTCATAAATTGTTTTTACAGAGAACATTGGCACTCATTGTCTAATTACAAACCATCAGAAGTCATCATAGTATTACAGAGTAATGTTTATATAATAATATTCATGAATTGTTTTATGGAGAACATTGGCAATCATTGCCTAATTACAAGCCATCAGAAGTCATCATAGTATTACAGAATAATGTTTACATAATAATATTCATGAATTGTTTTCGCAGGGAACATTGGCACTCATTATCTAATCACGAACCATCAGAAGTCATCATAGTATTACAGAATAATGCACATAATTAATCTAATTAAAGTAATCATTGCCATTCCTTTTTTTGCTAGCAATGCATTGCGTTAGGTAATTACTGGGGAATGAAAATATTTGCTTTTAAATTATTGCTGCAAATGAAGATGTGTAACGTCATTCATCTTGAGTCAGCTGCAGCAAGATTATGAAACAAGTAGAGTATATGTAATCACATTCATAAATGACATGGGTTTAATGAACAACTGCTTATAGCACATTAATTTCATAAATAATTTCTCCTGCAAAATATACAAAAATGGATTATTAAACTGAAAGAAGAAACGCATTTTATGCTGAAAAGTAGTGAACTTCGAATTAACAGGTAGTGAAATGTGTATAAAAAATATGTGTGTTCCCTAGCTGTCCTTTCCAAAACCTTCAGTCATCATACCATACGATATAAAACATACTGTCAAAACAAACTGCAACAAATACTTAAATAACTACATAGCATAAATACATAAACTTCAACATCATCCTCATCTGTAAAGAAAAAAACTTCATTATCCATCACTTCATTATCCATATTATCATAACTCCATTATTATCATCACCTGTAAAGAAAAACTTCATTATTCATAGTAGCATATTCTTCATCATTATTCATCATCATTCATTGTCATCTGCAAAAAAGTCACTTCATTATACAATTATTCCTTATTTCTATCATATTTCATCACTAAAACTAAGATGTCAAGTTCTCTCTGACAGCCTGCATCAATCACTTCGTATTCTGAAAGAAAAAATTAGTTAAGACTGCTATTCTACGATGTGTATAATATATTCTTGTTAATGCTTTTTAATCCTGATCCATTTACTCTTCCTCATAAGGTTTTTGCATCTTCTTTGGTTTATCCCGTAGGTGAAATTCCATTTCTGTTTAATTTATTTCCTTTACACGTTATTTCTTTCTGAAAATGATGAACAAAGATCAATGTCTTGCATTTAAATCATATACCCATTAAATAAAAACTGGTTTATAGTAACATAATTGAGCATACAGCATACCATGACAGAAAACGTAATATGTCAAAAATATAGGTAGTGTTCAGAGGCAAAAACGTACACAGAATATCACAATGCAGCAGCAAAAAAAAGTAAAGTAGTCACGATGTTGAGATATCATAAGGCAAAAATGTCAAAGTCTACTGGTGTTTGCTATATCTTAACTATTTCATAGTACATACAAACAAAACAGGAAAACAATCGTACATACACAAAAAAATGATGACAAGAAATGTGACTTTCTTTGTGTTCAGCTTGGATGTTGTGTAGTTAATAGAAGCGAGAATTAAAGACTTTAATGGGAAGAGAATTTAATAAAATTAATATGTCACTAGGCAAAATTGCATAATTATTCATAAGACACGTAAGTTTATCTGGAAAAATATGCACGGTCTGATGTGTAACGACAAGAAGAGCCACCTGCTAACCTTACCTTGCCGGGCACTTGCCAAGAAAAATACGACAATCATCAGTAAGTATTCATGTGAATAAAATTGCATAAGTGGTCATAAAAATTAGGAAATGGCACTAAACATGTTAAATCATAAAGTATCTTCATTCAATAAAAGGTTTAATATTCGATATGTGGTGGTTTCCTTTGGATTTTCTGGTTCTCAAAGTTTCGACGTGTACAACATTGGGGTGAGGGATGCTGCGAATCCGATATGGACCTGCGTATAGAAGTTCAAATTTACTGCACCTACCTTTTATTTTGTTGGATAAATAGTGTGTACGTACTAATGTCTTCTGTCCAACGTGAAAGTCACGGCGTATACAAACCTGTTTGTGTTGTCTTCTCCGTCGCTCTGCGGCACGTTTGATGTTGTTCAGCGCAATGTCAATTATTTCATGGTGTCGTAGTCGACGAGATGTAGGAAAGTTTACTAATTCTTTAATTTTGTTATGTAGTTCAACATTTTTCAGTATAACAGACGGAGACAGCATAGTAGATTCATTCAGTATGGAATTAATTACATCTTGGAATGAGAGTATGTGTGTGTCCCAACCAATATGTCTTTTATGGCAGTATATTCTACACAGTTTACCAATTTCTTTCATTAATCGTTCACAAGGGTTCGAAGAAGCATGGCACCTGGAAATATAGATCGGAGAAATGTTTCTAGCTCGTAACATACGTGTCCATATAGCAGATCGGAACTGTGATCCATTGTCGGAAATTACTTTCAACACATGCCCTACATGAAATAGAAAATGTTTTACAAATGCTTTCGAAACAGTTTTAGCAGTAGCTTTGCGTAACGGAGTGAAGGTAACAAATTTTGAAGTGAGTTCAACAGCGACAAAGATGTAGCAAAAACCTCTATTAGTTCTGGGAATCGGACCAGAAATGTCTACAGCGGCCATATGTCTCAATTTAACGGGTACAATGGGATGTAATGGAGGAATATGAGAAGTTGTGTCTGACTTAGCTTTCTGGCAGATTTTACATGACGCTAAAATTCGTCGTATACGTTTATCCATGTTGGTAAAATAACAGTTCTGTCTCAGTATAAGAAAACATTTTCTGGCTCCGTAATGTGCGTAACTTAAATGAGTATACCAGATTAATTTGTTAACAAGCTCGTCAGGAATGCATAATAGCCAATTGTTGCTGTCAGGATGAGAGCGGCGAAACAGAATGTCATTGCGTACAGTGTAATAGTTTCTAATCGTAACGTTATTCCTAGCTTGCCAAAGGTGTTTAATCTCTTTCCACACATTGTCTTTACTTTGCTCTTGTGCAATGTCCTGTAATGACGACGAAATGAAATTTTCAAATGCAACTTGTTGAACGTACATGACGCTCAAATTTGCTTTGCAGAAGTTGGTTGCGATGTCTTGCTGATTGTTGCCGAGAGAACGAGATAGTGCGTCTGCTACAACATTTTGTGTGCCGGGAATGTGAACTATTGTAAAATTAAATTCCTGTAGATAAAGTTTCCATCTGCTTAATCTATCGTGTGTAAATTTAGCCGAAAGAAAAAATTGTATCGCTCTGTGGTCTGTGTAAACGGTGGTATGTCTTCCATAAAGAAAATGCCTAAATCTCGTAAAAGCCCAAACAACACATAATGTTTCAAGTTCTGTAACGGAATAATTTCGTTCAGCAGGTGACAGAATGCGACTTGCAAATGCGATGTTTTTAATTATTGTACAACCATCTTCTTCAATTTCCTGAAAAATGAGTACGCCTAAAGCGGTGTTAGAACTGTCGGTGGCAATGGAAAAATTTCTAGTAAGATCTGGGTGCGATAAAAGTGGTGCATTCAACAAAGCATGTTTCAAATAACATTCTCGTGAACAAGATTCTGCGTATCAAAAGTATTGCTTGCGTTACTGGAATATACAACCTGTACTGTATTTAATCAAATTCTATCTGACGTGTTATTATTTTCGGGAGGATACTGTGGCATTTCAACTATTTGTACTGTCCTATTATTTCTTCCTGACGTATTACGTTCTGGATGATACCTATTGCCTGGTTCATTCATGATAATATGTTGTTTCTGATGTTCTTGCTGCTGATAAGATCGACTGTTATTAAATGTACGCTGAAAATTGTGCTCATTATTTTTACGTCTGTCGTGATAGTCATTTCTATACGGCGCATTGCGACAGGGATTGAAATAGTGTGTTTTCTGTACGTACTGATTTCCTTGCTGCTGTGCGTTACTATTTGTTGGAGCTGAGACTATACGTGCACGCGACGAAACATTAAAGTTTGGTTGACCTTGTAGACTGCATTGTTGGTTAGGTATGCTAACCGGTTGGTTTTGTTGCTGTTGCGGAGAAAAACCTCTATTATTACTAAAAATGTGGTTCCTATTGCTGATAATTTTACACATACTGGTGATTATAATTTTATCTGTTATTAATGTTACGTCGGTAGTTGTCATTACGGGAGTGTCTAAAGAGAACTGTCACTTTCGGTAAAATTTGTCATATTGGGTTTTCTTTACACTTTTCTTAATACTAGGTAGAGCAATAGTTGAAGAGCTGTTTTGATAGATATAAAGGATAGTAGAAGAGAAGGCAGCAGTGCAGAAAACTAAAGATGAAACAGCACTACTACAGCTCGGGGCCCTGTGCACGCTACGGCACATACTCATTAAAGCGTAATGAATCCCCTGAGGTCAATTACGCGCTGCAAATACATTTTAGCTTTTACGTTACAGGCAATGCCGGTGAAAATTCAAAAATAAATTGCTGTATCCATGCTAATTGTAGTTTCTGCATTACACGAAATGTTGGTGAAAGTACAAAAATAAATTGTCGTATCCAGTTCAAAGCGTGTACCTGTGCTCTGTCATTATTAAGTTCCTTAGATTTTCTTACGGATAAAATTTGCTCGTAATCTACGTTCTCGTCACTGAATTTGAGAACACGTTCAGGTTTGTGTGAGAATCTGTTGTCTGTGTCATTTCGGATTTCAAGTTGCGTAGCTTTTCAGATTTTAAGTCGCGTATCTTTTCGGATTTTAAGTCGTGTAGTCTCTGTAAATTGTTTAAATTACACTGGCTGTGTGAGTGTGAGAAATGTTCGGAATTCGCCGTACCTTGTGACGTGTTAAACGTTGAAATATTTTTCATCTCTGTTACTTCTTGCTGTAGGGTTGACAACTTTCTACGTAATGTATTATTAGACGAATCTATCTCACTGATTGGCTGCTGTAGATTTTGGAATTCAGGTGTTTGGTTAAACGAAACCGGTGAAGTATCGTCTGATTTGCTGTCATTATTATTTTCAATAACGTCAATACGACTGGCCAATTCATCATATTTTTCAGTCAGTATTTTTACCTGATCATCGGTTTTAGTGTCAGAGGCATTAATCTGTTTTTGTAATTTACGTGTGTTTTCGTTCAATTTTTTAACGTCGGCTTTGATGACATCGGAATCCTGTGTTAGTTCTAACTGTTCGAGTCTGTCGGTCACTGTTTGAAAATCTACTGTGTGTGTATCTGATTTTGATTTAAGATCGGAAATTTCATCACGTAATTCGGTGTTCAACTGTTCGATGGTATTAATTTTGTCCGATACTGTATCAATATTGTTGTCTACGTATGTTTTTGCTTTCGCAAACAATTTACGTTTGTCTTCTTGTCTCTGTGCAGTAATTGTTTCCATGACTTGTCGTTTTACTTTATTTTGTTCCTGTATGAATTTACGGAAACGCGTTTCACTGTTTTGTAGGTGGTGATTAAAGCGTTCGTCAAATTGGCTGTTCTGTTGGTCGAACTTCGCGTCTATTTTTGTATCCAGTGTGCGCGAAAGTTCTGCTGTCATCAATTTAAACTCGTCCCGTAACTGTGTTGCTTTTTCAGAGCATTGTTTACCGACTGCACTAATTTCGCCTCTAAGTCATTCTGTTGCAGCTGTTTGCATATCCCTTAATTCTTGAGCAACAGATCTAATTTCCTCAATATTTTTCCTAGCACAAGTCTCAATTTCCTCACGTAATTGTTCCTTAGTATCATGACACTGCGCAGCAACGGCTGTAATCTGTTCACTAAGCTGTCTCGAATTGTTGTCTAATTTTTCATTTAACTGTCTGGAATTGTCTAATTTTTCATTTAACTGTCTGGAATTGTTGTCTAATTTTTTACTAAGGTTGTCTTGTTTTTCACTCTGTTGTTTGAAATCCTCCCTAAGTTGTAGCAACACTGCCATAATTGGATCCGAGCCAAAATTATCGGCTCTATTCTCTGTGCCATTTGATGGCGTACCTGTCATTGTCACGTTTTGTGTAACCATATGGTTATTCTGTGATTCTTGAAATTGTTTGCCAATCGGATGTGCACTGTTAGCCACTACCTCCGAATTAAATAAATCCGACGCATTCTGATTATACTGTTCATTTTCATTAGAAAAATTTGTCTGTTCGTCACGTGAATTTTGCAAACCGGTTGTGTTGAGCTGGGCAGCGCTCATTGCTACAGAACGCCCCGCGTCATCAATTGTCATTAGATTAACAGACAACACAACTGAATTTGTCTGTTCATCACTAGGATCAAAATCAACATTAGTGCTCGGTACGCACTGATTGTCTGTAAATGGAGGATTGTCATCATTACACTGCATGTCGCAAGTACTATCGGTCAAGTTGTTTAACTCAGTTATTTCACTCACTATACCTCGCGATGTACTATTAACAGTTTTTCGTGGCATTTTTACACTAATCACAGTTATTCCCAAATGAAACAAAGACAATGCAAAATCCAACAAACACTATTACAACAAAGAGCAACAAATTGCAGATGATCTGTGCAAGAAAGTGACAAAGTTAGTAAAAGCGTTGCGCCAAATGCTAACTATATTAAAGTAAATAAGAGCAAATATCTGACTACTTGTCAGAAGATTCACAAAGAAATACGATCCTGGGACGGATGTCGCCAAGTGTAACCTCCCCGCAAGGAATTTAGAAGTCAATGATTATAAAAATGTGCCAGATGTTGCCTTCGCACAAAACTGACTAATAAAAATGAGCCAAGTGTAACCTCCTTGCAAAATTAAAGAATAACAATGGCCCAAATGTAAACTTCCCACAAAATTAAAGAACAATAATTGATCATAAACCCACACAATAATATTAATTAAATAATGAACCATCAACTGAATGTAACATCTCAACAGAAATAATTAAACCTGATAAATTTTATAAGGGTAGCAACGCTGACTTTCGGCCCTGTGAAATAATTAAATCTGATAAATTCGTACCTCAGTAATACTGCATCTATATCTGCTCTTACTTTTCGGCACAGCTCCGCGCAATGCTGGCCCATATTTAATTTTGATTCTTGGAGGGAATGCATAGGAAATATTATTTAGCTTGAAATGAATCTTTTTCTTTAAAAAAGTTACTTTATAGAAAAATTATTATTGGGGCGTTTTTTGAACAAATTAATTACAATTAACATACGTTATTAGCTGAGCGCAATGCTGGTTCATTACCTTCTACAATAATACACATCGTCCACCACAATCCTGACCAGATTCGGAAGAACAGCACGCCGTCGACGCATGGCGACGGCCGCTCAGTACAACCGTCCACTCGCTACATCTACTGCCGACAGACTCCTACTGCAGACAGAGTGCAACACGCAACTGTACCAGACTGCTACTACTCTCCAACTGTCTACTCTCTCTGCCCACTCGCCACACACTACTGAACACTCGCGCGGTCAAGCGCAGACTAGCAACGATATATAACTCTCTGGTCAGAGATTCTGTCATGCCTCGCCATCGCTGGTAATGAATACATACGTGTTTCAAGGTGTGCCACAAATTTCTCTTCTCCCCAATTCTATTCAATACCTCCTCATTAGTTATGTGATCTACCCATCTAATCTTTAGCATTCTTCTGTAGCACCACATTTCGAAAGCTTCTATTCTCTTCTTGTCCAAACTATATATCGTCCACGTTTCACTTCCATACATGGCCACACTCCATACAAATACTTTCAGAAACGACTTCCTGACACTTAAATCTATACTCGACGTTAACAAATTTTTCTTGTTCAGAAACGCTTTCCTTGCCATTGCCAGTCTACATTTTATGTCCTCCCTACTTCGACCATCATCAGTTATTTTACTCCCCGAACAGCAAAACTCAGTTACTACTTTAAGCGTCTCATTTCCTAACCTAATGCCCTCAGAATTACAATGTCATCGGCGAAACCTCAAAGTTTTTGTTTCTTCTCCGTGGATGTTAATTCCTACTCCGAATTTTTCTTTTGTTTCCTTTACTGGTTGCTCAATATACAGATTGAATAACATCAGGGATAGGCTACAACCCTGTCTCACTCTCTTCCCGACCACTCCTTCCCTTTCATGCCCCTCGACTCCTATAACTGCCATCTGGTTTCTGTACAAATTGTAAATAGCCTTTCGCTCCCTGTATTTTACCCCTGCCACCTTTAGAATTTGAAAGAGAGTATTCCAGTCAACATTGTCAAAAGCGTTGTCTAAGTCTACAAATGCTAGAAACGTAGGTTTGCCTTTCCTTAATCTATTTTCTAAGATATGTCGGCCGGCCGTGGTGGCCGAGCGGTTCTAGCCGCTTCAGTCCGGATCCGCGCGACAGCTACGGTCGCAGGTTCGAATCCTGCCACGGACATGGATGTGTATGATGTCCTTAGGTTAGTTAAGTTTAAGTAATACTAAGTTCTAGGGGACTGATAACCTCAGAAGTTAAGTTCCATAGTGGTCAGAGCCATTTGGACCATTTTTTTAAAGATAAGTCCTAGGGTCGGTATTGCCTCACGTGTTCCAAAATTTCTACGGAATCCGAACTGATCTTCCCCGAGGTCGGCTTCTACCAGTTTTTCCATTCGTCTGCAAAGAATTCAAATTAGTATTTTGCTGCCGTGGCTTATTAAACTGACAGTTCGGTAATTTTCACATCTGTCAACACCTTCTTTCTTTGGGATTGGAATTATTTACAAGTACACAACGTAAAAAGGAAGGTGATACATGAAAAGGTAGATATACTCACCATGTTTCTGGTAGACTCTACAAATGTTCAGTGTCTGCGTCCTTGGTCACCTGGCAAACATCCAAATGACGGTAATGCAGTTCTGCTCATATGTCCACCAGCTTGTTTCCGTCAATATCCATCACATCAGCAGTGGAGAGTTCCAGTAATCTTGCAGCATTGTTGGCATTAGGAGTACACAGAGTTTGTCCTTGACATAACCACGCAGGAAGCAGTCACATGGTCTGAGAGCTGGCAACCTACAAGATCCGTGGCAATAGAGGAACAAAATCCAGACCAATGTGGTCTATTCAGAGATGTGGCACCTCACGAGGAGAACACGGCAACTACCATAACCCGACTTCGCAGAAATTTCGCTCAGTGGAAAAGAGGTCAAAGTAAAAAACATGTCTCTTAGCTTATCATTAGATACTACACTGTTGCTCATAAATTAAGGATAATGCTGGTACATGGTGAAAAAACGCTCTGGTGGGCGGTTTGCGGGTTTAAATCACCTCGGGGTATGACAATGCGCTGCATTTGACCTACGGCCGTCGCACGGTGGTGCTGGCAGCAGTCCACATACACAGAGGTGTGTTGGTGCATGTTAGAGTACGGTGCAGCGAGTAAGTGTGCAGACGTTTTCAGACGTGCTAATGTTGACTTTGTGTTGAAAATGGCTCAAAGATCGCATATTGATGACGTTATGAGGGGTAGAATACCATGGCAATTGGAGGCTGGTTAAACACAGCAGGTCGTAGCACAGGCCCTCCGTGTGCCAGAAAGTGTGATCTCAAGATTGTGGTAACAATTCCAGCAGACACGAAACGTGTCCAGGCGTTACAGTACGGGACGTCCACAATGTGCAACACCACAAGAAGACCGATATCTCACCATCAGTGCCCGCAGACGGCCACAGAGTACTGCAGGTAGCTTTGCTCAGGACCTTACCGCGGCCACTGGAACAGCTGTCTCCAGACACATAGTCTACAGACGACTGAACAGACATGGCTTATTTGCCCAGAGACCTGCAAGGTGCATTCCACTGACCCCTGGTCACAGGAGAGCCCGTGAAGCGTGGTGTCAAGAACGCAGTACATGGTCATTGTAACAGTGGTCCCAGGTTACGTCCACGGATGAGTCCACTTATAGTCTGAACAGTGACTCTCGCCAGATTTTCGTCTTATATGAACCAGGAACCAGATACCAACCCATTAATGCCCTTTAAATGGAGAGGTATGGAGATCGTGGTTTGATTGTGTGGGGTGGGAGTATAATTGGTGCACGTACACCCCTGCATGTCTTTGACAGAGGAACTGTAACAGGTCAGGTGTATCGGGACGTCATTTTGCACCAGTATGTCCGCCTTTCCAGGGGTGCAGTGGGTCCCACCTTCCTCCTGATGGATGACAACGCACGGCCCCACCGAGCTACCATAGTGGAGGAGTACCTTGAAACAGAAGATATCAGGCGAATGTAGTGGCCTGTCTGTTTTCCGGACGTAAACCTCACCGAGCACGTCTGGGATGCTCTAGGTCAACGTATTGCTGCACGTCTTCAAACCTCTACGACACTTCAGGAGCTCTGACAGGCACTGCTACAAGAATGGGAGGCTGTACCCCAGCAGCTCCGCGACCACCTGATCCAGAGTATGCCAACCCGTTGTGCGGCCTGTGTACGTGTGCACGGTTATCATATCCAACACTGATGCGGGGTACATATGCAGGAAACAGTGGCATTTTGTAGCACATGTGTTTCGGGACGATTTTCTAAACTTATCGCCAATACCGTGGACTTACAGATCTGTGTCGTGTGTGTTTCCTACGTGCCTATGCTATTAGCGTCAGTTTTCTGTAGTGCCACGTTGTGTGGCACCACATTCTGCAATTATACTTAATTTCTTGAGCATGAATCGTGATTGTCGGATGAAGCTGGTGTTGTCGCCCTGTGCTGTCCCATGTGAACTCGATCAGAGATAAACCTGGCGATTTCTCAGGCCAAATCAACATGTCGACACTCTGAAGAGCATGTTGTGTTACAACTGCTGTATTGAGAGAGAGCGTTTCCCCGTTGCAGAACGCCCCCTGGAATGTTGTTCATGAATGGCAATACAAAAGGTCGAATCACCAGATTTACGTACAATTCTGCAGTCATGGTGCGTGGGATAACGACGAGAGTACCCATTGTGTCATACGAAATCGCACCCCAGGCCATAGCTCCAGGTGTTGGTCCAGTGTGTCCGGCATACAGATTGGTTGCAAGAACTCATCTAGCCTCCTCCTAAACGACACCAGGGCAAAACCAGCTCTCATCAGAAAACACAACATTCCTCCAGCCTTCCTCCAACGAGCTTTCGCTTGACACCACTGAAGTCGTAAAAGGCGGTGGTTAACGGTCAGTGGAACGCACGCTACGGGGCGCCTATCTCGGAGCTGTCCTTGAAGTAACCGATTTGTAACAGTTTGTTGCGCCACTGTGGTGCCAACTGCAGCTCAAACTCCGAGTATTTGAATCAAACCTGATTTTCGTCCTCTTAGTGATGCAACTTGCGCCACTCTTATGCGACTGGCACAAAATTTGACATCATGTATCAGAAACGGGTCTATCAAATTCGTTTACGTCGCACAACTTCTTCTTGGTGTTAGGATTTTTACTTAGCTTTTTTTTCCACTCAGCTTTGACAAGGTATGTATTTATTCGGCATTTCCTGGGTTTTCTAGTAGTGGATATCTTCCTTTCCCTCCATCTGTCCACGTTGTAACGGTACTTGAATTGCGTAACCATTACGGCACCTCACCTCAACCTCTCGATACCAGCAATATTCTACTGTGTTTCTGTAAAGTAGTTAACATATTTCTGTAACAACATTCATATTTGATTACATTAATGTAGAGGTACTTCGATACATCGATATGTATATATTGCAATGATATTATTCTTATGTGTATTCTTTCTCTAGTCACTATGATCTTTGACGTACTTGTAACTCTGATTATTGGGCGCGTAAGCTGTTATTAGAGAGTCAAGCTTTGGTCGTCATGTTAAAAGACGCAAATTGTAGTCAGTTTATGAAATATTTTCAAGTATGTTTTATATTGTGAAGCGATTTTTTGGAACAAGTTACGTGATATTGCAACAAAAGTAATAAAAAAGAAGTGTATCTTAAATTGGGAGCGCTGATTACATTTTTACATCATCATTGTCCTAACTTGCAAAATATTCATCTTCAAGAATGCCTTATGAAATACATCTATAAAACTTTTGAATATCGCAGAATAACACCTAGGCCTCGTTGCATCCGAGCTTGGAATCATCGCTACCTAGATTTTTGACGATTGACCATGAGTTCACAACGAGACCAGAGTGGGAAACACGACAAGATGAGTACCTAGTTTATCCATTATTTCAACAAATGACTTTATTAGCTGTGCTCTAATGACACCTGCCACATAATATAACTTTGTTGTTGCCCGAAAATGCAATATTTAGCAGCGTGAGCAACACTACAATCATAATTGATTTATAACCTTTGTTGTGGTAAGGTTGTTAAAACCTCCTGCATCCCCCAGTCTGTGGCCAGTTCCTCCTAACTTACTTCTCTCTGTCAATCTGCTCCTCCCTCACCCGTCCATCGGTTCCTTCGTTCTTTGTCCCTCTCCTCTTCACCTTGTAATTCCACTTCCTCCTCCACCTCTCTTTATGAGTTTCCTCCTTTCCTATCTCTCTGTCCATCTCCTCCTCCCCCTCTCTCTTTCATTTCCTCCCCTTTCATTCTGTCTTATTCTCCTCCTCTCTCCTTTCTCTGTTCATCTCCTCCATTTTCTCTGTTCACTTCCTTCTTGCCGTCTGTCTGTTCATTTCCACTCTCCCTGCCTGCCTCTTCTTCCTCAAGCCTCTCTCTATTTCTCCCTGTTTCCTTTCTCTGTTAATACTCTACTCTCCCATCCCTCCATCCACTTGACCCCAGCCCTATCTCTGCCCACTTTCTCCTCCTGTCTGTGCCTATCTCCTACATCTCTCTCGCTGTCCATGTCCTCATCCCCTTTCCTCTCTCTACGTTACCATGCGCACCCCGATTGGAGGCCGGTGGTTCTTACCCCTACAGTATTTATTTCCAGATTTTAACTAATATCCACTACTGGCCATTAAAACTGCTACACCAAGAAGAAATGCAGATAATAAACGGGTATTCATTGGACAAATATATTATACTAGAACTGACACGTGATAACATTTTCACGCGAATTGGGTGCATAGATCCTGAGAAATCAGTACCCAGAAAAACCACCTCTGACCGTAATAACGGCCGTGATACGCCTGGGCATTGAGTCAAAGAGAGCTTGGATGGCGTGTACAGGTACAGCTGCCCATGCAGCTTCAGCACGATACCACAGTTCATCAAGAGTAGTGACTAGCCAGTTGTTCGGCCACCATTGACCACACGTTTTCAATTGGTGAGACATCTGGAGAATGTGCTGGCCAGGGCAGCAGTCGAACATTTTGTGTATCCATAAAGGCCCGTACAGGACCTGCAACATGTGGTAGTGCATTATCTTGCTGAAATGTGAGGTTTCGCAGGGATCGAATGAAGGGTAGAGCCACGGGTCGTAACACATCTGGAATGTAACATCCACTGTTTAAAGTGCCGTCAATGCGAACAAGAGGTGACCGAGACGAGTAACCAATGGCACCATCACGCCGGGTGATACACCAGTACGGCGATGACGAATACACTCTTCCAATGTGCGTTCACCGTGATGTCGCCAAACACAGTTGCGACCATCATGATGCTGTACACAGAACCTGGATTCATCCGAAAAATGACGTTTTGCCATTCGTGCACCCAGATTCGTCGTTGAGTACACCATCGCAGGCGCTCCTATCTGTGATGCAGCGTCAAGGGTAACCGCAGCCACGGTCTCCGAGCTGAGAGTCCACGCTGCTGCAAACGTCGTCGAACTGTTCGTGCAGATGGTTGTTGTTTTGCAAACGTCACCATCTGTTGAGTCAGGGATCGAGACGTGGCTGCACGATCCGTTACAGGCATGCGGATAAGATGCCTGTCATCTCGACTGCTGGTGATACGAGGCCGTTGGGATCCAGTACGGCGTTCCGTATTACCCTCCTGAACCCACCGATTCCATATTCTGCTAACAGTCATTGGATCTCGACGAACGCGAGCAGCAATGTCGCGATACGATAAACCGCAATCGCAAATTGGACCTTTATCAAAGTCGGAAACGTGATGGTGCGCGTTACTCCTACACGAGGCATCATAACAACGTTTCACCAGGCAACACCGGCCAACTGCTGTTTGTGTATGAGAAATCGGTTGGAAGTTTTCCTCATGTCAGCACGTTGTAGGTGTCGCCACCGGCGCCAGCATTGTGTGAATGCTCTGAAAAGCTAATCATTTGCATATCACAGCATCTTCTTCCTGTCGGTTAAATTTCGCGTCTGTAGCACGTATCCTCGTGGTGTAGCAATTTTAATGGCCAGTAGTGTATGTATCAAAATTAACTGACCTCGTTCGAGGGGATATGGATGAGATTTTTAGCCATTTACTTGCTCCCATAGGCTCATGTGAAATTGATTTCACATAGATTTAAAGCATTTCACACATGTTTGTACACATATGTCACCTGTATGTCTAACGTATTTCGCCCTATAGTTTACGTTTCACGCAGGTCAATGTTTATGACGTCGAGTATCTTGAACTGTGTGCAGTACACTGAGATAATTTGCAGATATATCCAGTGTTATAGGTGGCCACGGTCTGCGAAATGTTTTGTGAGTAGAAGTGGCAGTAAAGAAGTAGTAAACTGAAATGTCATGCATCATGCGGCAATTTTTCACACGTCTAAGTGTTTATGACCTCATATATACTGAACTATCTGGCTTACTTTTGTAGGTAAATTCATCGGTAGATCTGGATACTGTCAGCGAGAAATTCTGCGAATAGAATTACTAGCAACGAAGTAATAAATTTAAGCGTCTTGCGTGATACGGTAGGTTTGGACGCATCTCAGTGCTCTTGACGTCGTGTCCCCTAAACTAAGTGTAGTACAATGATATATTTTTCCAGGGACTTTCAGTGATATTGTGAATATCGTGTTCCAAATGTGTCACGAATACATTTAGCTATGAAAAATTAAATGAGCGTTTGGCGTCATTGGCCGGGAGGCCTCTTACGGGGCAGGTCCGGCCGCCTTGGTGCAGGTCTTGTTACAGTCGACGCCACATTGGGCGACCTACGCGCCGGATGGAGATGAAATGATGATGAGGACAACACAACACCCAACCGAGAATCGAACCCGGGCCCGTAGGACGGTAATCCGTCACGTTGCCCACTCAGCTATCGGGGAGGACATTTAGCTATAATGAAGCAATAAATTAAATCGTCATGCTTCAGTTTTAATGTATGAGCTGCGAAAAGTTAGTAAGCAACGGACTTGTTTACCTTACATCATTTTCTGGGGTCGTCAGTGAGAAAAAGTTTCTTACAGGTTTGAAATTATTTGTAAAAGTTCTTGCAAGTCTGTTAAGTGCTCCCATTCTCAAATACTGGATGCCTAAACTGTATGGTTTCTCGCACCATAGGCTACATTGCTTTTTCACCCCCAACCCTTTAAACAGATGAAGGGTTCTTACCCCCATGGTGTTCTTTCCAGGCGGTAAGTGATTTGTGTATCACGTTTTTCGGAAATTGACGCAGGAGACGTGGTCCATGCATACATTCGAACACCCATTTTTATAATTTGTATGGCTTCTTGCTTTTGATCGAATATGTGGTCTTCATTCCAGGCCTGTTGACTGGGCTGGACCCATCTCCGCTGAGATTTAGATAACCGGAGGCCTTCATAGTATCCACAGTAAGGGTATCCGTACTACAAATGACAAAATTATACCTCGTTTCGAGTCTCGGTCTGCGATTTAGTCTGTCACAAAGATTTGTTTTATCGTAATACATGCTACAGAAAGATCTTATCGTTATCGAAGCTACTCAGGGAGTAATCGCTTTCCACAGAGGATCTGATCTTTCCTAGTCCCGACGTCTGTGCTAAACGCGCTGGGATGCTCGGCGACCGCCAACAGAAGTTCTTCCCGCCGTATTTCAAACACGCAATACGTGCGTAATCCCATTACGCGCGCTCCCGGGCGGAAGGCCAAACTAACGATATTAGATTACGCCGCGGGAATGTCACCCTCCTCTCCCACCCCTACCTCCCCCACCAGTCGTGCACCCCCCCCCCCCCCGCCCTCCTACGACCTCTCGCCCTTCAGAGCTGCCGGAGGGTATGTGCCCCAGTTGTCGTCCTCCCTGCAGCTCGCAATTTCGTTTCGGGCTGTTTTCCTGTCTCCCTCCACACAAATAAGGACCGGCCTCACTTGATCCGGACGCGAGTCGAAGAAAATTGGGATCTTGCGAGGAGCGTATATATGTGTCTCTGAAGCAGTAAGAGAGGGTAGGCAAATGTCTGGTAATATCCAGTCGAATAACTCTGATCAACTGGATAAAGCTTCGAGAAAAAGGAGGAAAGAACTTTTCCCTGCTTTATGTATCGCAGCTTAGGGAGATTTCCGTTGTTTAGTTGCCTGATTACGTATTTCATCTATTCCTGGGCCTTTTGCTAACTTAATTCTTTTCATGCAAACTTCGTCTACAAATACCCTCCTGAACATGAAGAAAAATACTTCGAACTATTATTACTCGATCATCTCGCCTTCTTCACATACACCGAGCGGGGTGGCGCAGTGGTTTGCACACTGGACTCTCATTCTGGAGGACGACAGTTCAATCCCGTCTCCGGCCATCCTGATTTAGGTTTTCCGTGATTTCCCTAAATCGCTTCAGGCAAATGCCGGGATAGTTCATTTGAAAGGGCACGGCCGATTTCCTTCCCCATCCTTCCCTCGCCCGAGCTTGCGCTCCGTCTCTAATGACCTCGTTGTCAACGGGACGTTAAACACTAATCTCCTCCTCCTCCTCCTTCTTCACATACAGAGCGAGAGAAAAATTACTAGACACCTCAGTACGAGTCAAGCCAGCATATGTAATTATTGTGTAGCCAAACAGTAGTTAAACAATACAATACTTCGCAGTATTATTCATCATTCCTCTACTGCTCTTCACTTACAGAGTAAGGGAAAATTTGCTGGGCAGCCCTGCACGCATCAAATGTAATCCAACAGTTAACGTTATTCTTTATTCAAACATTAAGTTCAATTTGTAAGTACTTTAATTCAAGTACTAGACTTAGTGTTATCTTAGATTGGTGTCCTCGTGGAGAAAAACGTTTTTGTGGATCATGTCACCCTCTTAGAAAAACTCAGGTTTTATGGAAATGAAGGCTACACACACAGCTGGTTTGAATCACACTTAACGAACATAAAGCAAAACGTTATGCTGAATAACACAAATAATATTGAGAGTGTGGTAAATTCTACTGAATGAGGAGTTATCACAAAGGGAGTCCCACAGGGTTCAATGTTGGGTCCTATGCTGCTCCTTATTCGTGTGAATAACCTCTCACTTAACATTCAGCAAGCAGAACTAGTACTTTTTACAGATGACACGAGTGAGATAATAAATCCCATTCCAGAAAAAGCAGCTGAACATATTGTTAAAGATGTCTTTTAAAGAATTATTAAGTGGTTCTCAGATAATGGACTCTCCATTAATTTTGAAAAAACTCACTATATCCGGTTATGTACACGGAATGGCGTCATACCGACAATTGATGTAGCATATGAATAGGGCTCAGTTAATAGAGCAGATTTCTCCAAATTTTTGGATGTTCACATTGAAGACAACTTGAACTGGAAGAAGCTTATTACTGAGCTTCTCAAACAATTAAGTTCAGCTTCTTTCGCTCTTCGTATAATTGCTAGTCTTGTTAATAAACAGATCAGCCTCGTAACGTACTTTGCTTATTTCCACCTAATAATACCTTATGGAATAGTTTTCTGGGGTAACTTACCAAAGTCTTGATTGCACAAAAGAAAGTAGTGAGAATAATTAGTGATGTTCACCCAAGGACGTTATGTAGCCACCTATTCAAGGAGTTAGGTATTTTAACTGCGCCATCAGAATACATATATTCGCTAATGTAATTCGCTATAAATAATCCATCTCAATTCGCGAAGAACAGTGATGTTCATACATACAACACTAGAGGAAAAAATTACCTTTCCTATCCGTTATTGAAGCTATCAGCTGCTCAAAAAGGAGTACTTTATTCAACAACAAAAATTTTCGATCATTTTCCCAACAACAAAGTGTCTGGCAGGTAGCAGATCAAGTTTTCTTTTGTACAACTCCTTTTCCATGGGCGAGTTTCTGCTTCAGAACTGGTAAATGGCTCTGAGCACTATGGGACTTAACATCTTAGGTCATCAGTCCCCTAGGACTTAGAACTGCTTAAACCTAACTAACATAAGGACACCACACACATCCATGCCCAAGGCAGGATTCGAAGCTGCGATCGTAGCAGTCGCGCGGTTCCAGACTGAAGCGCCTAGAGCCGCTCAGCCACCGCGGCCGGCTTAGAACTGGTAAAAAAAAATGTACCTCTAAATGCAGTTGCGCGTGTAGAACTAAAAATTTCTGTAATATTAATATTAGCACTATTCATGTGTGTATATATATCTTGTAATCTGACTTGTTCCACAGCATATCGACAAAATAATCGTGAAAATGATCTACGCAACATGACATAACTAAACTAAACCAAACTAGTGGACGAAATGAAGATTTTCAACCATTGTATTTATTCATACTCTCCCGAGTTGTCGTTTAGTGAGCAAAAGGCAAGGTTAGCGAATATAGGACCAGATTTGTAACCGGATTCGGACCTAAAAGATAAGACTCAACATGTTATTCCTGATGGGACGAAATCGACACATGTAAAGGTAATGTCTGAAGTACCCCAAGGGAGTGTTTAGGGCCGCTAGTGTTAACTATACACCGGATGTCCCAGAAATGTTGCGACCAACTTCGAAGGGCTGTAAGGGTGGTCTTGAGGAAGAAATCGAGGGTAGGAACCCGTTTCCAGAAGGTCATCGAAAGAAGCTACAGAGCTTCGAAGTTATAGGCACCGGTGCCTGCCAGTAGCCCAACTCTTCAACAGAAAACGTGACTGTACACTAACAGAATACGTCTCGCTATGTTGTTTCTCATTCAGTGATCGCAACTGATTGGCACGATCGCCAGTGGAGAAAATGGAGCTAGCGTCTCCACAGATGGGCCTTGTCTTCTATGAAGCTCTGTCGCCTCGTTGGATGATGATTTCGGACACGGGTTTTCATCTGCAGTTAATTTTTCTCCTGCAACCCCCTGAATAAACTGCAGAGGCCAACCTGTGTCCGAAACCGCCATCCACCAAGGCAACAGACCATGGCATTTATGGGAGACAAGGGCTGTCTGCACAGCAGGTAGCTCCATCTGCTCCACTGTCAATCATGGCAATCACTTACGATCACTGAATAACAAACCACATTGAGCCGTTCACGGCTCGCGTTTATCCCATTTATTGTTTGTCATCTTCTATTACGGTACTGCCGCCTCGTTTTCTTATTCCATTTTCTGACGCCACTAACTTCCTGCCTTACTTTCCTATGAGCGGCAGCAGCAGCGCGTATCGATAAGCGCAGTGTCGTACCATCTCTAGAGCGACCGATAGTATTTCCGGGTCGTCGTGTGTCTGGCAGGGAGTTCGGAGACGGACTAGCAGTGCAGTCGGAACGTAGCAGCATTGAAGTCGTGGACGGAGCGCCGGCGAGGCCGACACACATGAACTGTCCGACAGAGGGAGATTGGAGAGGGACGACCGTTGGTTGATCGCTCGGTTGGTCGTCTCACGGCCGACGTATATTTGGTCCTCTCACCATTTCCGGGCCTGGGAGTCGGACGGTTGGCGTGGAGCAGCGAGGAATTCTCCGCGGTAGTTAGACCGTGGCCGCTGGCGGTCTCTACGTGTGTCGGAGTGTGTGGGGCTGTTCCCATTGCTACGAGGTCCGTGGCTCACCGATCTTGGCTACGAAAGTTGAGTTTTTATTTAATCTACCAGCAAGTCCAGACTGTTCACATTATGTCGTTTGGAGTTCGTTGTCGGCTTTTGGAATATTCCCGCGGGGAACAACGTGGTTTTCAAGTTGGAAAATTCTAGCCACCCTCCGGTGGAGTTTCGCTGTTTTTGGTTATTTGAATTGAAG
Source organism: Schistocerca serialis cubense (assembly GCF_023864345.2). Taxonomy (NCBI): domain Eukaryota; kingdom Metazoa; phylum Arthropoda; class Insecta; order Orthoptera; family Acrididae; genus Schistocerca; species Schistocerca serialis. Next base: position 1,228,742,733 of record NC_064638.1, on the reverse strand, counting down.
TGCAACAGCGGAATCTTCTGTCTTGTGGCCGTTAACGTTCCGGCTACCTGCCCTGACAGTTGACATAAATTTCAGGCAGTGTGGTTTCCTCATCATGTTGTTGCTGTCCATCACAGTGTGTAGTTTGACACCTCCATGTATGATTGGTTGAGGGCGCCAATATCTTCTACGTTGTTCCTTTGAACTCCCTGTTGTGGCCTGGTCGGGTGAGGTGGAAGTTATCCTGTCGGTGGATCCGTTTACTGTCGGTCGGTTGGGTTGTCGTCGGCTCGTGAATGGTTGGCCCGACTGCCTGTCTCACCTAAGCGAGCGTTAGTGTTTGAATTCCAGGCCGACTCTCTAACATTGACCGCCCTTGGGTGTACCTTTTTTATTTGTTCTTGTTGTTTGTACTTGTATGGCTTCCATCCGATTTTTTTAAAAATAAAGGTTGTTTTGCCCTTAAGGCGTAAGATTCTTTAGGCCTTCAGCCAAATTTAAAGAACTGTTTTATGTAAGACCTTTGGTATTTTAAAGGTTTTAATGTTGTTGAATTTTTAGTGTTGGGCCTTCAGCCGGTTTTTAGTTTGAGTTGTTTTGCGCTTAAGGCCTTCAGACTAAATTAAAGAACTGTTTCACGTAAGGCCTTTGGTGTTTAGAAAAAATTAATGTTAGTGAGTTTTAAGTCTTAGTCCTTCAGCCGATATGAATTTAACTTGTTTGCTCTTGAAGTGTCTGCCTAACTGTAGAACAGGCTTTGCCTTTTAAATTTCTGATTTGATTGAGGTTTGCCTAATTAAGAACTGTTTTACGTAAAGCCTTTTTTTTTTAATTAAATGTTGTTGAGCTTTAAGTGCTGTGCTTTCAGCCGATTTTGAATTCAAATTGTTTGCTCTGAAAATCTCATATTCTTTGGGCCTTCAGCCTAAATAAAGAACTGTTGTAAATTTCTGATTATGCTTGCGTTTTAAGTTATTCGCCTTCAGCCGTTTTTAAATTAAATTAAGTCCCAAAGATTAAAGCTGTGTGTTAAAAAAGATTTTTTTTGGGGTTCTTGCGATGTTCGATCAAATAATAAAGTTGTATGTTTGAGTGTAACTGCCAGCCCCTTATTTTGGCTCCTTTCCACAATTTAACCCATCTCCTGCGGATTAAGCAGGGGGTCTCAAACATTGCGAGGCATGCCGTCTACGGACCGTCAGCGTACAAAGTAACGTTTGCTGTCGAAGCGGTGGCCAATCGGCATGCGCCAGCGCCTATAATTTCGACGATCTGTAGAGTCGTTGGAAGACGTTTCCGAACGCGGGCTCCTATCCTCAAGACGCTCTCTACAGTCCCTCGAAGTTGGTCCAAACATTTTAGCTTACCTGAACCACAGTGGGCCGCATATAATATAGTCAACAGTAACAGTAACCGCCGAACAAACCTATGAATGAATTATAACATATGAATAAATAGGCGAAGGGATACATTACTGTTCTATTTCACTCTTTATCAAAACTGACAGCAGACAATAACAAGCGTAAAATACCTCGATGTAACCGCCCGAGGCGACCTAAGGTGCAATGACCACATATGGTTAACGGTAGGAAAAGCGCATACCAGGCCGAGATTCATTGGCAGAATCTTTAGAAAATGTAATTCATCCATTAAGGAATAGCTTATAAATCATTTGTTCCACCTATTCTTGAGTATCGTTTACCAAAATTGCCAAGTATGGTTAACGGAAGACACAGAAGGTCCAAAGAAGAGAAGCCCTTTGCGTCACAGGGTCTCTAAGTAAAATGGAAATGCCATGTGGCTAGGGCCTCCCGTCGGGTAGAGCGTTCGCCTGATGCAAGTCTTTCGAGTTGACGCCACTCCGGCAACTTGCATGTCGATGCTGGTGAAATGATGATTATAAGGACAACACAACACTCAGTCCCTGAGCGGAGAAAATCTCCGGTCCAGCCGGGAATCGAACCCGGGCTTTTAGGCATGACATTCCTCGCACTGGCCACTTTTTTTAAATCTCATTCTGTTCGATATTGTTCGTTGAATTTGTTCGAAGCGAACGTTTGATAACATCCATTTACGTTCTTCGTTGATCCATTCACTCAGTTTATTTGTTACAGAGGGCAGCTAACCCTCTGACCGAACACGTTGAACTACCGTGCCGGCGACCACTCAGCTACCAGGGGCGGACAGCTAGAAGTAAGATCATTACTGCAGAGGTAATCACTACAACAGAGGCGTTGTGCATTACAGAGAGGTTTACCGTAGAAATTCCGAGAGAATACGTTAGATCGAGAGTGGGTCAATATATTACATCCTCGCATATTTGTCTCGCGAAAAGACCACAACCAGAAAATCAGGGAACTTAGAGCTCATATGTGAGATTACAGACAATCGATTTTCCCACAAACCACTCGCAAAGGAACCAAAGGACGGGGAGAAAGCTGATGGTGCTAGAGGTACCCTCCATCGCACACCGTAATATGGAATGAGAAGTGTAGACGTAGATGCAGAGGTTGATAATTTCCGTTATCCAGTACGGCACGGCAGAGCAAGCGAACAAATGGTGATTTCAGCTTACTGGAGCCTTTTCCTGTAGCTCCCCAGCCGAAAGAGACAACTGGAAAGGAACCCACTGTTGCAGTGACCGGAGAATACTTTAATTAACTGTAAGAAAACAAGTGGAACAATTCTGATGAAGCTTTTCCGCAGACGCCCATGCGTTTTTGACGCCAGGCGCCACAATGGCGGGGCAGATCCAAGTATTTGTAAACATTAATACCTTCCGAGGCAGCTGACTCCCAAATACCACTTGAAGACTTGCTAAAGGTACGTTGGTAAAACTTATCAACTTACCAAATGGGTCGAGGATCGAGACCAAACTCCTGACAGGAAAAAAGCCAGCTCCGGTTCAAAATGGCTCTGAACACTATGGGACTTAACTTCTGAAGTCATCAGTCCCCTAGAACTTAGAACTACTTAAACCTAACTAACCTAAGGACATCACACATCCATATCCGAGGCAGGATTCGAACCTGGGATCGTAGCTGTCGCGCGGTGCCAGGCTGTAGCGCCTAGAACCGCTCGGCGACCCCGCCGGCGCAAGCTCCGGATTTTTTGGCCAGAACATGAGGATTAAAATAATTACGTGTAGATATAATGTTCCAGAAAGCTAATGAAGACTGTCATGTGCAACCTGATCCGAGTGGAAAAAGTCTCTTACAAAACGTATAAAGATTCAGCCATGGGCAATAGTGAACAGTCATAGCGTCAGCGAGTAGCCATTAGTTGTGGAATAAGCAGAGTATCAACGAAGGTGGGACTAACTTGGAGAGCAGCAGCTATTTATGGAAAAATGGAATCTTAACAACGAGAAGACTGTGATGTTACAAGCGACACAGCAACAACTAATAGGTGAACCGTAATTTTACAAATCTCCTGTAAATATTCAAAATATCCACGGGTGTGCTGCCGGTCTATAGTGTCCAACGGGCACAATATTTCGGCGATCATACATGTCGCCATCATCAGGTGAACTGACGGACTGAGCTCCTGTGAACGTACCGGCACGGAGATCCGTACGCTCTGGCTGCTCAGAGGGAACTGGGTTCTGTCGCGGCGGCGGCCGATTTAATTACCCTCCGCCCGCGGCGCGCTCCCTCCGCCGTCCACGCCCCGCGCCACGGTCGCGCGGTGGAACAGATTGCGACGGCGTCTCAGATGACGTCGGTGTGATGGCGGGCGCGGACGGCGGAGGGAGCGCGCCGCGGGCGGAGGGTATTTAAATCTGCCGCCGCCGCGACCGAACCCAGTTCCCTCTGAGCAGCCATAGCGTACGGATCTCCGTGCCGGCACGTCCACAGGAGCTCAGTCCGTCAGTTCACCTGATGATGGCGACATGTATGATCGCCGAAATATTGTGCCCGTTGGACACTATAGACCGGCAGCACACCCGTGGATATTTTGATTATCAAATACGCCGGAGAAACTCAAGAATCACTCCTGTAAATATGTTTCCTTGAACAGTGTTGAACACAGACGGGCTGTCTTTTTGTAAGGTCAAGGGGCCAGTGATATGATAATTAGACCAAGTAGCCGGTGAGTTAGTAATTAGACCCAATGGCCATTGATTCAGTAGACGAGACAACAAGTGGCAACGATTGCACTTGTCCGTGGGCTAGGCAACACAGGTATTACGTTTTATGTAGGTAACAACAAGGGTCAAGTGTCTCTTGGTAGTGAGAAGCCGTGCGTAGTAGGGCAGAATTACAGGAAAAGGCGTTTCGGCATTAAGAAGTTGGTACCAGGTCTGTTCTTGTTGTTGTGGTCTTCAGTCCTGAGACTGGTTTGATGCAGCTCTCCATGCTACTCTATCCTGTGCAAGCTTCTTCCAGTACCTACTGCAACCTACATCCTTCTGGATCTGCTTAGTGTATTCATCTCTTGGTCTCCCTCTACGATTTTTACCCTCCACGCTGCCCTCCAATTCTAAATTGGTGATCCCTTGATGCCTCAGAACATGTCCTACCAACCGATCCCTTCTTCTGGTCAAGGTGTGCCACAAAGCTCTCCCCAATCCTATTCAATACTTCCTCATTAGTTATGTGATCTACCCATCTAATCTTCAGCATTCTTCTGTAGCACAACATTTCGAAAGCTTCAATTCTCTTCTTGTCCAAACTATTTATCGTTCATGTTTCACTTCCATACATGGCTACACTCCATACAAATACTTTCAGAAATGACTTCCTGACACTTAAATCTATACTCGATGTTAACAAATTTCTCTTCTTCAGAAACGCTTTCCTTGCCATTGCCAGTTTACATTTTATGTCCTCCCTACTTCGACCATCATCAGTTATTTTGCTCCCCAAATAGGAAATCTCCTTTACTACTTTAAGTGTCTCATTTCCTAATCTAATTCCCTCAGCATCATCCGACTTAATTCGACTACATTCCATTATCCTCGTTTTGCTTTTGTTGATGTTCATCTTACATCCTCCTTTCAAGACGCTATCCATTCCATTCAACTGCTCTTCCAAGTCCTTTGCTGTCTCTGACACAATTACAATGTCATCGGCGAACCTTAAAGTTTTTATTTCTTCTCCATGTATTTTAATACCTACTCCGAATTTTTCTTTTGTTTCCTTTACTGCTTGCTCAATATACAGATTGAACAACATCGGGGAGGGCTACAGCCCTGTCTTACTCCCTTCCCAACAACTGTTTCCCTTTCACGTCCCTCGACTCTTATAACTGCCATCTGGTTTCTGTACAAATTGTAAATAGCCTTTCGATCGCTGTATTTTACCCCTGCCACCTTTTGAATTTGAAAGAGAGTATTCCACTCAACATAGTCAAAAGCTTTCTCTAATTCTACAAATGCTAGAAACGTAGGTTTGCCTTTCCTTAATCTTTCTTCTAAGATAAGTCGTAAGGTCAGTATTGCCTCACGTGTTCCAGTATTTCTACGGAATCCAAACTGATCTTCCCCGAGGTCAGCTTCTACCAGTTTTTCCATTCGTCTGTAAAGAATTCGTGTTAGTATTTTGCAGCTGTGGCTTATTAAACTGATAGTTCGTTAATTTTCACATCTGTCAACACCTGCTTTCTTTGGGATTGGGATTATTATATTCTTCTCGAAGTCAGAGGGTATTTCCCCTGTCTCATACATCTTGCTCACCAGATGGTAGAGTTTTGTCAGGAGTGGCTCTCCCAAGGCCGTCAGTAGTTCCAATGGAATGTTGTCTACTCCGGGGGCCTTGTTTCGACTCAGGTCTTTCAGTGCTCTGTCAAACTCTTCACGCAGTATCGTATCTCCCATTTCATCTTCATCTACATCCTCTTCGATTTCCATAATATTGTCCTCAAGTACATCGCCGTTGTATAGACCTTCTATATACCCCTTCCACCTTTCTGCTTTCCCTTCTTTGGTTAGAACTGGGTTTCCATCTGAGCTCTTAATGTTCATACAAGTGGTTCTCCTATCTCCAAAGGTCTCTTTAATTTTCCTGTAGGCAGTATCTATCTTACCCCTAGTGAGATGAGCCTCTACATCTTTACAATTGTCCTCTAGCCATCCCTGCTTAGCCATTTTGCGCTTCCTGTCGATCTCATTTTTGAGATGTTTGTATTCCTTTTTGCCTGCTTCATTTACTGCATTTTTATATTTCTCCTTTCATCAATTAAATTCAATATTTCTTCTGTTACCCAAGGATTTCTACTAGCCCTCGTCTTTTTACCTACTTGATCCTCTGCTGCCTTCACTACTTCATCCCTCAAAGCTGCCCATTCTTCTTCTACTGCATTTCTTTCCCCCATTCCTGTCAATTGTTCCCTTATGCTCCCCCTGAAACTCTGTACAACCTCTGGTTCTTTCAGTTTATCCATCTCCCATCTCCTTAAGTTCCCACCTTTTTGCAGTTTCTTCAGTTTTAATCTACAGGTCATAACCAATAGATTATGGTCAGAGTCCACATCTGCCCCTGGAAATGTCTTACAATTTAAAACCTTGTTCCTAAATCTCTGTCTTACCACTATATAATCTATCTGATACCCTTTAGTATCTCCAGGGTTCTTCCATGTATACAACCTTCTTTCATGATTCTTAACTAACTCACGTATATAAACTGACGGTAAAAAACTCACAAAACCAAGAAGGAATTTGAGGCGGAAAAGAAAGTTTGTAGGCGTGTTTCTACATCTGAAAGATGATGTCTATTCAAATTTTGTAGCATTCGCGAAAGAGTTCAAAATGGTTCAAATGGCTCTGAGCACTATGGGACTCAACATCTTAGGTTATAAGTCCCCTAGAACTTAGAACTACTTAAACCTAACTAACCTAAGGACATCACACACACCCATGCCCGAGGCAGAATTCGAACCTGCGACCGTAGCAGTCCCGCGGTTCCGGACTGCAGCGCCAGAACCGCTCGGCCATCGCGGCCGGCTCGCGAAAGAGTGACTCTAGTAGCACCACTGTGGTGATACAAATCAGGCTGTCTTTAAATACACGCTGTTACGGTTGTGAGCGCTAGTTACTTTTCAGACTGAACGTGATGAGCTGATGTTAGTCAGGAATGCCTTTAAGGCGAGAAAGTCGCCACTATCAACAGCTCACTGAGTATGAACTGGGTCGTGTAATAGGGCTACGGGAAGCTGCGATACTGCAGAAAGACTTGGCAGGAATGTAGCCACTGTGCGTGATTGCTAGCAGTGGTGGTTACGGGAATATGCGGTCTCATCAATGCCCGGCTCCGAGCTGCCACGTGGCACTACCTAGAGGGAAGACGTATGTCTCTGGCGTATCGTACGGCATCTGCAGCAGCAATTTGAGCGGAAATTAAACAACACGGTGATACAACGAACGGTTAAAAGTCGGTTAGCTCAAGGACAGCTCCGAGCCAGACGCCCTGTAGCGTGCATTCCATTGACCCCAAACCACCGCCACTGGCACCTTCTGTGGTGTCAAGTGAGAGTTCATTGCAGGGCAGAATGGAGGTCTGCCGTGTTTTCCGATGACAGATGGTTCTCATTCGGTGCCAGTGATGGCTGTGTATTTGGTTAGAAGCAGGTCATTTGAGGGCCTGCAGTCAACCTGTCTGGGTGCAACTGGACCTACATCTGGAGTTGCGGTCTGGGATGCGATTTCGTATGAAGGCGGGAGTACTCTGGTGGTTGTCCCACGCACCCTGACTGCTAATTCGTACGTCAGTCTGGTGATTCAACCTGCTGTGCTGCCATTCATGAACCGCATTCCATGTGGAATTTTCCAACAGTATAACGCCCGCCCACGTACCGCTGTAGTAATTCAACATGCTCTACAGAGAGTCGAAATGTTACCTTGGCCTGCTCGACCACCAGATCTGCCTCCAGTCGAGCACAAAAAGCACATCATCGGACGACAACGCTTGTGCCATCCGCAAACAGCATTAAGCGCCCCTGTATTGACCAACCAAGAGCAACGGGCATGGAACTCCATTCCACAAATTGACATCCGACACCTGTAAAACAAAGCGCAACACATTTGCATACTTGTGTTCAACATTCTAGCGGCTACAGCGCTTAATAATATATCAGCATTTTGCACCTGCAATGCGCGTACGTTGACTTGTGATGTTGTACTGTTAATCACTTAGATATGTTACTTACTGTAATTAAATACTTTTCGGTGGCGCAATTTTTTTCCGTCAGTGTGTGTTACACTACTGGCCATTAAAACTGCTACACCACGAAGATGACGTGCTATAGACACGATATTTAACCGACAGGAAGAAGATGCTGTGATATGCAAATGATTAGCTTTTCAGGGCATTCACACAACGTTGGCGCCGGTGGCGACACCTACAACGTGCTGACATGAGGAACGTTTCCAACCGATTTCTCATACACAAACAGCAGCTGACTGGCGTTGTCTCGTGAAACGTTGTTGCGATGCCTCGTGTAAGGAGGAGAAACGCGTACCATCACGCTTCCGACTTTGATAAAGGTCGGATTGTAGCCTATCGCGATTGCGGTTTATCGTATCGCGACATTGCTGCTCGCGTTGGTCGAGATTCAATAACTGTTAGCAGAATATCGAATCGGTGGGCTCCGGAGGGTAATACGGAACGCCGTGCTGGATCCCAACGGCCTCGTATCACTAGCATTCGAGATGACAGGCATCTTACCCGCAAGGCTGTAACGGATCGTGCAGCCACGTCTCGATCCCTGAGTCAACAGATGTGGACGTTTGCAAGACAACAACCATCTACACGAACAGTTCGACGACGTTTGCAGCAGCATGGACTATCAGCTCGGAAACCATGGCTGCGGTTACCCTTGACGCTGCATCACAGACAGGAGCGCCTGCGATGGTGTACTAAACGACGAATCTGGGTGCACGGATGGCAAAACGTCACTTTTTCAGATGAATCCAGGTTCTGTTTACAGCATCATGATGGTCGCATCGATGTTTGCCGACATCGCGGCCAACGTACATTGGAAACGTGTATTCGTCATCGCCATACTGACGTCAGACAGGAGCGCTTTCGATGGTGTACTCAACGGCGAACCTGGGTGAACGAATGGCAAAACGTCATTTTTTCAGATGAATCCAGGTTCTGTTTACAGCACCATGATGGTTGCATCCCTGTTTGGCGACATCTCGGTGAAAACGCACCTTGGAAGCGTGTATTTGTCATCGCCATACTGGCGTTATCACTCGGCGTGATGGTATGGGGTGCCACTGGTTATACGTCTCGGTCACCTCTTGTTCGCATTGACGACACTTTGAACAGTGGACGTTACATTTCAGATGTGTTACGACCCGTGGCTCTATCCTTCATTCGATCCCTGTGAAACCCTACATTTCAGCAAGATAATGCACGACCGCATGTTGCAGGTCCTGTACGGGCCTTTCTGGATACAGAAAATGTTCGACTGCTGCCCTGGCCAGCACATTCTCCAGATCTGTCACCAATTGAAAACGTGTGGTCAATGGTGGCCGAACAACTGGCTAGTCACTACTCTTGATGAACTGTGGTATCGTGCTGAAGCTGCATGGGCAGCTGTACCTGTACACGCCATCCAAGCTCTGTTTGACTCAATGCCCAGGCATACCAAGGCCGTTATCACGCCCAAAGATGGTTGTTCTGGGTACTAATTTCTCAGGATCTATGCACCCAATTTGCGTGAAAATGTTATCACATGTCAGTTCTAGTATTATATATTTGTCCAATGAATACCCTTTTATAATCTGCATTTCTTCTTGATGTAGCAAATTTTATGGCCAGTAGTGTAGTTGGCGGTACACCTCGCATATAAATACGTATAACGCTAAATAAACTTATTTAAAGATTTCATATCATCTTGCTACTTTTGCACATCACAATCCCTGTAAAAGATCGTTCTCTGTTCCCAAACACCAACCGCAAAATAAACAAGGAGTATCTGCTCCCTCTCGACTCCATTATAAAAGTTAATGAAGGTAAATCACCGGGAATAATATTGTCGTCAATATCCTGATTGTGTCACACCGCCCACATCAGATCCATATCGGTAGCTTAAACCTGCTCCGGGACGGTAGCACGACGTAGTTTCCATGCATGGATACCGCCTTGGAAGGTGTAGTGGGACGCGAATTTGAAGCGTCACCCATCCACCAGCGTCAGCCCAATTTGCAGGTGAATATAAGTTCAATTTAGTTTTTTGTTGATGTATTTTTGTAATATTTGTAATGTTTGTGAATGGTCTAAAGTTTGTATTTATTTTTATGTTTCATGTACGGAGAGGGCGGCGCAACGAACGGAGACAGCATCTTCACTGCCGGGACCAGAGAGAAAATTGCTGGCCTCTATACGTCGCGGGTCGACAGCCAAAGAGCAACAGAAGAACCTGAAACCGAGTTGTTGCGTCGTGCTTCTAAAAATCAAAAAATTAAGAATTTGTAATGTTTCTACAACAATGACGTCATAGAAAGTTAATCATGTTGTAAATGTTCAGTCCTATCTTGTCAAGGCTCAGGTTCACGTCTATATGTAGGAAGATAATAAACTAGTGGATGCTACTGAAGTTTAAATACGTGTTCCGAGAATTTATTTATGAAGAATTATGTTACGTAATTTATTTGACAAGATTATTAATTTTTGACAACGTTCATCACGAGTTTGAATCTTGAAAGTTTATTCAATGTGGTTCTAATATCTGTTAAAGCAGATAACTTAAATATTAATAATTTCTGAGGAGAAACAAACGACATCTAAATTGAAAAAGTTTGCGCAAACCAATTGGACTGAGAGACGTAATTCTGCGCATACGACTCAAATGATGATGTTTTAATTACAGTTTCGTTCAAGAACCATTTAGAGACAATTTGAAAAGAACTTAAATAATTTTGAAGTGTGTTGTAACTGACGTAGGTGGCGAAGTCTACACATGGTCATATGTCAAAAGAAAACCATTTATGCAAAACTTACATCGTTACACTACAAAGGACAGAGCCACACTGTGTCCCGAGAGAGTCATATGTTTCGTCTTATCGCAGTCTGATTGCAATGTAAAACGACATGTTTCTTGGGCTGCTAAAGCGCACCTCAACCACTATAGCATTACGAGCATATTATTTAATCCAAAGAATTAAGAAAGCAATAAGGCAGTAAATATGAAAAAAGGTCAATGCGGCTAAAGAAGTCCCTATCCCGAGAGGCAAAGGGCAGACTGAGCCTGACCGACGGCGAAAGCAGCCGCCTGCATTATGCTTCCCTCAACACCATCCCCGGCGAACACATCAAATATCCGGAGGTTCTGCCAGCTACATACACTGAAGAGCCAAAGAAACTGGTACACCTGCCAAATACCGTGTAGGGCCCCCGCGAGCGCGGAGAAGTGCCGAAACACGACGTGGCATGTACTCGATTAATGTCTGAAGTAGTGCTGCGGGGAATGGACACCATTAATCCATAAGAGCACGAGGGGGTGGTGACGTCTTCTGAACAGCACTTTGCAAGGCATCCCAGATGTGCTCAATAATGGTCATGTCTGCGGGGTTTGGTGGCCAACGGAAGTGTTTAAATTCAGAAGAGTGTTCCTGTAGCCACTCTGTAGCTATTATGGACGTGTCGGTTGTCGTCTTGTCCTGCTGGAATTGCCCAATCCGTCGGAATGCGCAATCGACATGAGTGGATTCAGGTGATCAGACAGGATGCTTACTTATGTATCACCTGTAACAGTCGTATCTAGACGTATCAGGGCTCCCATATCACTCCAACTGCACACGCCCACACCATTACATCTACATCTACATCTACATCTATACTCCGCGAGCCACCTTACGGTGTGTGGCGGAGGGTACTTATTGTACCACTATCTGATCCCCCCTTCCCTGTTCCATTCACGAATTGTGCGTGGGAAGAACGACTGCTTGTAAGTCTCCGTATTTGCTCTAATTTCTCGGATCTTTTCGTTGTGATCATTACGCGAGATATATGTGGGCGGTAGTAATATGTTGCCCATCTCTTCCCGGAATGTGCTCTCTCGTAATTTCGATAATAAACCTCTCCGTATTGCGTAACGCCTTTCTTGAAGTGTCCGCCACTGGAGCTTGTTCAGCATCTCCATAACGCTCTCGCGCTGACTAAATGTCCCCATGACGAATCGCGCTGCTTTTCGCTGGATCATGTCTATCTCTTCTATTAATCCAACCTGGTAAGGGTCCCATACTGATGAGCAATACTCAAGAATCGGACGAACAAGCGTTTTGTAAGCTACTTCTTTCGTCGATGAGTCACATTTTCTTAGAATTCTTCCTATGAATCTCAACCTGGCGCCTGCTTTTCCCACTATTTGTTTTATGTGATCATTCCACTTCAGATCGCTCCGGATAGTAACTCCTAAGTATTTTACGGTCGTTACCGCTTCCAATGATTTACCACCTATGGTATAATCGTACTGGAATGGATTTCTGCCCCTATGTATGCGCATTATATTACATTTATCTACGTTTAGGGAAAGCTGCCAGCTGTCGCACCATGCATTAATCCTCTGCTGGTCCTCCTGGAGTACGTACGAGTCTTCTGATGTTGCTACTTTCTTGTAGACAACCGTGTCATCTGCAAATAGCCTCACGGAGCTACCGATGTTGTCAACTAAGTCATTAATGTACACTCCTGGAAATTGAAATAAGAACACCGTGAGTTCATTGTCCCAGGAAGGGGAAACTTTATTGACACATTCCTGGAGTCAGATACATCACATGATCACACTGACAGAACCAGAGGCACATAGACACAGGCATCAGAGCATGCACAATGTCGGCACTAGTACAGTGTATATCCACCTTTCGCAGCAATGCAGGCTGCTATTCTCCCGTGGAGACGATCGTAGAGACGCTGGATGTAGTCCTGTGGAACGGCTTGCCATGCCATTTCCACCTGGCGCCTCAGTTGGACCAGCGTTCGTGCTGGACGTGCAGACCGCGTGAGACGACACTTCATCCAGTCCCAAACATGCTCAATGGGGGACAGATCCGGAGATCTTGCTGGCCAGGGTAGTTGACTTACACCTTCTAGAGCACGTTGGGTGGCACGGGATACATGCGGACGTGCATTGTCCTGTTGGAACAGCAAGTTCCCTTGCCGGTCTAGGAATGGTAGAACGATGGGTTCGATGACGGTTTGGATGTACCGTGCACTATTCAGTGTCCCCTCGACGATCACCAGTGGTGTACGGCCAGTGTAGGAGATCGCTCCCCACACCATGATGCCGGGTGTTGGCCCTGTGTGCCTCGGTCGTATGCAGTCCTGATTGTGGCGCTCACCTGCACGGCGCCAAACACGCATACGACCATCATTGGCACCAAGGCAGAAGCGACTCTCATCGCTGAAGACGACACGTCTCCATTCGTCCCTCCATTCACGCCTGTCGCGACACCACTGGAGGCGGGCTGCACGATGTTGGGGCGTGAGCGGAAGACGGCCCAACGGTGTGCGGGACCGTAGCCCAGCTTCATGGAGACGGTTGCGAATGGTCCTCGCCGATACCCCAGGAGCAACAGTATCCCTAATTTGCTGGGAAGTGGCGGCGCGGTCCCCTACGGCACTGCGTAGGATCCTACGGTCTTGACGTGCATCCGTGCGTCGCTGCGGTCCGGTCCCAGGTCGACGGGCACGTGCACCTTCCGCCGACCACTGGCGACAACATCGATGTACTGTGGAGACCTCACGCCCCACGTGTTGAGCAATTCGGCGGTACGTCCACCCGGCCTCCCGCATGCCCACTATACGCCCTCGCTCAAAGTCCGTCAACTGCACATACGGTTCACGTCCACGCTGTCGCGGCATGCTACCAGTGTTAAAGACTGCGATGGAGCTCCGTATGCCACGGCAAACTGGCTGACACTGACGGCGGCGGTGCACAAATGCTGCGCAGCTAGCGCCATTCGACGGCCAACACCGCGGTTCCTGGTGTGTCCACTGTGCCGTGCGTGTGATCATTGCTTGTACAGCCCTCTCGCAGTGTCCGGAGCAAGTATGGTGGGTCTGACACACCGGTGTCAATGTGTTCTTTTTTCCATTTCCAGGAGTGTATATTGTAAACAATAAAGGTCCTATCACGCTTCCCTGCGGTACTCCCGAAATTACCTCTACATCTGCAGATTTTGAACCGTTAAGAATGACAGGGCCTCTACCAGCTTGAAGAGCCCCCTGATGACATGCAGGGTCCATGGATACATGAGGTTGTCTTCATACCCGCGCACCTCCACACGTCCAACCGCTCGATACAATTTGAAATGTGAGTCGTCCGACCAGGCAACAGGTTTCCAGTCATCAACAGTCCAATGTCGGTATTGACGGGCCCAGGCGAGGCGTAAAGCTTTGTGTCGTGCAGTCATCAAGGGTACACGAGTGGGCCATCGGCTCCGAAACCCCATATCGATTACGTTTTACTGAATGGTTCGCACGCTGACACTTGTTGATGGTCCAGCATTGAAATCTGCAGGAATTTGCGGAAGGGTTGCACTTCTGTCACGTTGAGCAATTCTCTACAGTCGTCCCCTTCTTGTAGGATCTTCTGGCCGCAACGATGTCGGAGATTTGATATTTTACTGGATTCCTGATATTCCCAGTACATTCGTGAAATGGTCGTAAGGGAAAATCCCCACTTCATCGCTACCTCGGAGAAGCTGTGTCCCATCCCTCGTGCACCGACTATAACACCACGTTCAATCTAACTTAAATCTTCATAACCTGCCATTGTAGCAGCTGTAACAAATCTAACAACTGCGCAAGACACTTGTTGTCTTATATAGGCGTTGTCGACCGCAGCCGCCATACTTTGCCTCTTTAAATATCTCTGCATTCGAATTTGTATGCCTAATACCAGTTTCTTTGGCGCTTCAGTGTACCTCGCAACCGAAGAGCAATTTCCCACGCACATCAACCTTCCCGTAATTTTGTAAAACTCCGCGGATGGACGACAACGGTTTGAGCACTCCAACCAAGGCTTTATTTCCTATATTAGATGTCAATTCCACTCAGGAATTAGGTCATAGGCCTTTCCGACTACCCGACGGCAGTCTACAGGCCACTTCGAGGAGCGAACTATGACACGTGATATATGATGAACAAGATGCCAACCCCTCCAGCCGTTACTGCCAACACATGACACCTGTTGTCGCTGCTGCTTCTTCGTTGAAGCAGCTCCTCATTTGACCTCACGAGCCTGAGGGCTCCCCGTTTCAATTCTTTCTACCTCAGAAAAATCGAAGGAGATACCGGTAATCGAACCAGGGTTCTTTCAAACCGTAGCGACCGACATTACATTTCGTTACGGATGCTGTCGCATTGCTGATGGAATTAACTCTGTCCATGTAGTAGCAAATAAGTAAGAATAACTCTCTGTTTTTTGCTAAACACAGTTGAGGCGTGGTACTTAGGGAAAGGGAGGATTCGGCGTGGCCGGGGCCTTACTTAGGTACCGTTGGCTGCTCAGTTTCTTTTTTAAATCACATACACTTTATTTCGAACCAATTGCAAATACAGTTGACAATAAGCAACAATTATCAAATTTGACTGTTGAGCCACTATTTCTAAATAAAAAAATTCTTAAGCAAGTTGCACTCACGGCTGATGGCCTTATCGACCAGAAATTCAAATTATCTGTCGGCTGAAGGCCCCAGTAGTAATAACTCGAAATTAATTTTTAAAAAATCATCAAAATTTCACTATTAAGAGACAATATCTAATTAAAAATTCTTAGGACAAATTGCATTCGCGGCTTCAGGCCTTATTGACCAGAAATTCAAATTATTTGTCGAGTGAAGTCCCCAATAGTAATAATACAAAATTAAAATATTAAAAAAAAACAATCATCACAATCCGATCAACCAAGAGAGAAGTGGACCTCACACAGTGCTCCAAGGATCGACCTGGATAAGTCTCTCATCCTCGTAACTAATGAGAAAGGCAGCCAAGAGTTGTCTTCACTTAACCAGATGGCAATTCAAACTAGTGGCAGTTTAAACGCAGACCAATACTCTTGCAAAATCTACCTAACGTCTGAATCTAATACAATGATGGAATAACCCAGGCAAGGCGGAACCGACGGACAGTACTGCGTCTTCAGAATCCTGCGTTTAGAACATCCAGAAGCAGAGCAGTCCAACAGAA
This sequence comes from Schistocerca serialis cubense, assembly GCF_023864345.2. NCBI lineage: Eukaryota > Metazoa > Arthropoda > Insecta > Orthoptera > Acrididae > Schistocerca > Schistocerca serialis. The sequence goes on along the minus strand of NC_064638.1, from coordinate 1,228,726,615 downwards.
ACAACACATCCGAACCACAATCAAGGAGGCTGCCTAACTACAGGCCTTACTGGACAGCAGCGGCAAGGCGAGGAAAGGGTCACTACCGCGAAAGGACGCTAACCTCCAGGGCAGGTAACTGGGGCTTTAGCGGCCACTAGGCAGAAAAATACCGATGGTTGAACTTCAAGGAATTCAATGATTAATAATAAGTGCAAGAAGGCTAATTAATTTCGCCAACTCCAAACACTCCACTTGTTGGTCTTCGTCTCAGCAAACCTGCAAGCAGCAACATGCGAAGAAATGGGGTGATCTCAAAATAATGGAGGTTCACTCCAATGATGTTCACTCAGCTCAAACGTCCTGGGTCCGGTGGACAACGAGGTTGTGGCCCTCGCAACTGCAGCCCCTCGATCCGGCAGTGCGTGCGTGCCGCCAGCAGTCCCGGCATGTCCTCGTGCTGCCGGACCTCGCTGCTGCTCTGTCCCAACAGAACTTCCCGACACACTGCGATCCAGAAAACACTTGACGCCCTTCCAAGGATAGTACTAGGGTACTAGATATCGATAACCGCTGCTTCTGCCAAAGACAACGCTAGCAAACGTGGTGGCGGCAGTAAACACAAGAAGAAAACGAGAGGCCACTATCCCTATTACACGATGCCAACCTGCCAAGGGCACCAACGCGAGCCGAAACAAGGCTCAACGGTGCCGCTTGATGTCATTTCTGTAACTTTTGTACACTAGTACCTGACAGCCCACAACTCACTGTAATGATCTTGTAACGTCTACGCTCGGGCGTACGTTAACTCTTTAAAGCCTGTACTATGGTAAGTTGACCAGCTTCACCTTATAAGAAAGGATTTTAGTAAATATGTTGACCGCGTGTACCTGAATGGAGGCAAAATCAGACTTACACCAACTCAGTAACAACAATGATACGTCAAGCAAGTCTAAAGTGCAACTACACGTTAGGACGGGCAAGAAACATACACAGCAGATGCTACCAATTGTTAATAATACGGTCGCCAGCCTGATTAGGCATTAAGTGAGTTTTTTTTCTTGTACAAGTGGATGTACGTACAAGCATAACAACACCTAGTAATACTGCATTATATGGTAAATTTTAGAACCAGAAAAATCTACTGAACTAATATTTTCCCTTTCTGTACTAATTGGACAAGCTATAAATACACAACATTACACTATAATGATTACTACAAACTGCGTTTTGTCTATTGATCCGACTGAAATCGGGCATAGGTTACCCTAGAAATAGCACTTTTGAAACACACATACAATGTCAATTTTAAGAAGGGTAAAACACTGATAAATTTAGGTTTTATATTGACTTTAACTTTGCTGGTCAAATCAGTTCAGTACACTTCAGAATTTAAAAGAATAGAAAAGAAAAGGGGGGTGGGGACCCTGAAATTGTAATTGTCACTGTATTGAAATTCTTTGACTATTGAACTCATTAAGCACTCAAGGTTTCCAATATATGAATTACTACTCTTTTTGTCTTCTTTCATGCTTATTTAACTACCATTATTTTTGTCTCAAATTAATTATACTTCATTACTAAACCAATTTCAACATTATCTTCCAACTTTGTCAGACCTATGTTCTTTACTTGTATACTCATTAACAATAAAGTTCCTTAAACATCATTCTAGCATAGATAGGTCTGCAGGTAATTCTTATTAACATAAACTTTAAATCTTCATTTCGCGACACTCGGATTGCACAACATGTGGAAAGGACCCTGTCTAGGTTAGTGATGAGGATAATTAAATGATGGGACAATTCTGGTAAAAGTTAAGTTGTTATTGACCAGTCAGGAACAAAATTAACACTGGTCCACACGAATACAGTACTAAATGTTTCAACCTGTTCGTGTCGATGCGGCGGTTGGCGTGCGGCAAGATGGGGAGGCGCACAGCACACGTACAATCACAGCTATGGCTCTTGATGTATCGGCACTTTACTTCTTCATAGCGTCGCAATACTTTTCCATTTAGTGCCTATGGAATTTTGCCATGCTGTATAGTCGTCGGAAACGGCACATCCGAGGCTCAATGAAATCACGTTTTCCAGGAGAGCCTCCTCGATCCAGAGCGTGTTTCTCAGACCGATGCCCAACTCCGACTACTACTGCTGAGCCCGTTATGCCGTACCGCGCCCGTGTGCATTTTCCCGCGCTCGCCTGCCTCCACCTTTTACCGCTCCCCTACAGACAGGGTATTCACCAAAGGTTTTACATTCCACATATCCTAATACATTGCCTACGTATGGACCAGGCGCACAATTACAATTTTAAACAAATTACAATAGATTCAACATGGGTTACACTTCAATTCTGTTATAGCATTGCTTGAAATTTGACATAAATATTAATATTCACATCGAAAGTTGCTTACAGTTTCTTTAACATAATGACATGAAAAGAAAAAGAAATGAAATCAAAACATTGCTTACACTAATTTATCGAAAATCAGAAGAAAAAATTATTATACGTACAGTTGTTGTTACAATCTCTACTGGGATTCCAAATCTAAATCGCCGAAGGTCATTGTAACTTAACGTTTAGGAATCATCTACAGGCGTTGGACAAAAATATTTGAACTTGAACACAAATGCGGATGGTAGCCAAGCCTGCAGGAGGTGGTGTCGTATTTGACCATGAACGGCGCTTGGGCAATGCCCTAAATACATTGCGAGTGTCAGCCGTTGTGAGAAGAAGGTACCGCTTAATTGTGAGTGCATCACGTCGGCGCTAAACAGATTTGAAAGTGGGTAAATTGTTTTTGATCGTATTGTTGTAGGTTCCGGAACCAAGGTAGGGAAAGCGGGAAAATATCACCAGCTAAGTCACAACGCGGACAAAAGTGTGTGTTGGGTGAGCGTGACAGACGGTCATTGGAGAGGACTGTGACGAAAACTATGAGGAAGGCAGCTACAAAAGTCACTGTAGAAAATAACTCCGCACTCGCGAATGATATAAGATTCTCTTGAAAATCATACTGTAACGCCGGAAATGCATATCCTCCTATTTCCATCTATTGTACTATAATTTGTTTTCCTTATTTTTCCTACCTGAATATATATTTCTGTGTCTTTACATATTGTAATTGTTTTATTATTTGTATATATATATTTATGTATTTATGTCGATGTATAATTGGTTTGTTGTGTAAAGATTATTTGTATTTTTACGCTGGGTCTTGCCTAGGGAAAACTGCTATCGAACGATTACATCGATAGGTCGTGTGAAGAATCAAAGTGTGTAGGATCTTTGGTAGTGTTAACTCTGCCGCGTGGAGCGCGGGCAGAACAGTGAGAGTCTGGCGGGAGTAGCGAGTGGAGGAGGTGTTGTGTGACGCTCCCGCGAGTTGCCGCGCTTTCGGGGTTTGGCAGCATGTAATTGCGCTCGACTCGCGATGATAGTTTCTGACATGGTGTCGCGGACGGGAAGCATTAGCTGGTGCACATCAAGAACCCGTTTCGCCTGGTGACCGTGTCGAGAAGAAGGCGCACCAACATCCAGCTTCTGCAACAGCGACGGCCGACAATGAGTGACTGTCTCCACCTCCTCGATCGACGGCTTCAAACCTTCAATCAACCAACAAGGAAGACTAAAAGCACGTAAAGTTTCAGAACTGTATGGCAGACCTCAGCTTTTCAAATTGTTCCATTTGCCTCGCAAAATTACAGCAACTTAGCATGAACCTTTGTTGCTCATTGTCCCAACTGCATTGCCAAGCAAGGTCCCTTCCTTTTCCGAAATGAACCCGAGTGCCGTTGAAATTCAAACGCCAGCATAATTCCATTTCACTGCTTTAATTTCAAGGTTCAATTTAAGTATTCATAGCTGGCTACAATAGTTAGATTACACAAGCACAAATTAAGAGTGCGAGTTTTGTTACCGTATTTTAGCTTACCTGTGACTGCAGCTCAGCTTGGTACGTACTAAATTTTACTATTGTTAATTGTTCAGAATCGTTTAATTCAAGTTCAAAGTTAAATCTCTTCTTTCTAAATTGCGTAGATTCAAGTAACCTTAGAAATGATTGTTGAGGTAGTCCAAGACTAACTGTATTTCGATGTGCTTCAGAAAGAAAGCTCACCATTAACTTCAGTCACTAAACTAACCTTCGATTTTCCGGTTTCATTAATTCTTTTGCTAAATTAAGTGTAGCGAAATTTATTACTTCTGACAAACTTTCAGTTTTCACACTACACGCGTCAACCTTCAGTTGCCACACTTCTAGAGCTAATTATATGTGTAATAACCTTTCTTTTTCAGTTATTATAGTAATTGTCCATAGGACTGGCGACCGTTATTTCCCCCAAATCTCAAATATCTAATTACCGCTAGTTGATTGTTGACGTAACGGCCGCACATTTACTTTCTTTATTAACTTTATCCCTATTTCAAAATAAATTTCCACCAGTTTCACTTGCATTTTTCCTTTCATTTAGATGTAACCCTTTCCTCCCTCTTTACCGACAGGTTAACTTCGGTGACGATTGCTTTTCCAAAATTCCCATTAGGTACACGCGGTTTCATTTTTCACTGTCATTAAGGTCGATAAGTGAGGGGGAGGTTACAATACAGGTTCTGTATTTATCCATTACAATTCAACTGGAAGCTGTTTTGAATGCCAATGGTTTACCTACACCGTATTAGGCAAGGTAATGTGTTGGTTTTCCGATGTTTCCTTACTTTGTCCGTATTTAGCAGTATTAAGCGAGGAATATGCGGATAGTGTATGAGCTGCTACGATGTTTCACTCCTCTTTGAAGAATCTCCTTTGGCTAATTTTAAGTATTATCAGACACGATCCCACTACGAACGCCACCACCACCCTCAGCCAGTACCTGGTTAGTCCAAAACAGTAAACTGAGAAAAGCATCTGTGTACAGCATCTTCCAGGCACCCAGGCCTACCCAGATGTCCGTAATCGGCTGACTGCGTAACACGCACAACCCTATTTGCTTTTATACCTTCCACAAAATAAAAAATACAGGGACTCAAAATTTTTGAAGTCAGAATGATAGACATGGTGGTTATTCATAAAGTGAGTACTTGAGATTGTGAAACAATGATAGGAAATGACTGTTTAAATTTTAGTGTGTGAGCAGTGAAGCATCTTAAATCACTTAATAAAAGCAAGTCTTTTGGTCCAGACTGTATACCAATTAGGTTCCTTTCGGAGTATCCTGATGCATTAGCTCCATACTTAACAATAATTTACAACCGTTCTCTCGGCGAAAGAGCGGTACCCAAAGACTGGAAAGTTGCGCATGTCACACCAATATTCAAGAAAGGTAGTAGGAGTGATCCACTAAATCATAGGCCCATATCGTTAACGTCGGTAGGCAGCAGGATTTGAGAACATATATTGTGTTCGAACATTATGAATTACCTCGAAGGAAACGGTCCATTAACACACAGTCAACATGGGTTTAGAAAACATCGTTTTTGTGAAACAAAACTAGCTCTTTATTCACATGAAGTGCTGAGTGCTATTGACAAGGGTTTTCAGATCGATTCCGTATTCCTGGATTTCTAGAAGGCTTTTGACACTCTACCACACAAGCGGTTCTTAGTGAAATTGCGTGCTTATGAAATATCGTCTCAGTTATGTGACTGGATCTGTGATTTCCTCTCAGAGAGGTCACAGTTCGTAGTAATTGACGGAAAGTCATCGAGTAAAACGAAAGTGATTTCTGGCGTTCCCCAAGGTAGTGTTATAGGCCCTTTGCTGTTCCTTATCTATATAAACGATTTGGGAGAGCCGGCCGGAGTGGCCCTGCGGTTCTAGACGCTACAGTCTGGAGCCGAGCGACCGCTACGGTCGCAGGTTCGAATCCTGCCTCGGGCATGGATGTGTGTGATGTCCTTAGGTTAGTTAGGTCTAATTAGTTCTAAGTTCTAGGCGACTGATGACCTCAGAAGTTAAGTCGCGTAGTGGTCAGAGCCATTTGAACCTTTTTGATTTGGGAGACAATCTGAGCAGCCGTCTTCGGTTGTTTGCAGATGACGCTGTCGTTTATCGACTAATAAAGTCATCAGAAGATCAAAACAAACTGCAAAACGATTTAGAAGAAATATTGGAATTGTGCGAAAAGGGTCAGTTGACCTTAAATAACGAAAAGTGTGAGGTCATCCACATGAGTGCTAAAAGGAACTCGTTAAAATTCGGTTACACGATAAATCAGTGTAATCTAAAAGCCGTAATTTCAACTAAATACCTAGGTATTACAATTCCGAACAACTTAAGTTGGAAGGAACACACAGAAAATGTTGTGGGGAAGGCTAACCAAAGACTGCTTTTTATTGGCAGGACACTTAGAATATTAACAAACCTACTAAGGAGACTGCCTACACTACGCTTGTCCGTCCTCTTTTAGAATACTGCTGTGCGGTGTGAGATCTTTATCAGATAGGACTGACGGAGTACATCGAAAAAGTTGAAAGAAAGGCAGCACGTTTTGTATTATCGCGAAATATGGAGGAGGGTGTCACAGAAATGATACAGGATTTCGGATGGACATGAATAAAAGAAAGTTTTTGGTTGCGACGGAATCTTCACACGAAATTTCAATCACCGACTTTCTCCTCCGAGTGCAACAATATTTTGTTGACACCGACTTACATAGGGAGGGACGATCACCAAGATAAAATAAGGGAAATCAGAGCTCGTACAGAAAGATATAGGTGTTCATTCTTTCTGCGCGCTGTACGAGAATGGAATACTAGAGAATTGTGAAGGTGGTTCGATGAACCCTCTGCCAGGCACTTAAATGTGATTTACAGAGTATCCATGTAGATGTAGATGTAGTAGCCTGATGCGTAAAGGATCCACAACCTTCTTTTTAATTCCACAACTGCCGTCATGGACCATGTTAGGCGCAATTAGGCATTACTGGAAGTCTTCACAGTCCAAATTTTAGTATTCTTTCTCTGGCAGTTTGTCTGAGTTCCTCTTTTAATTGTTTATTCATTGATTGATTGAAATTTCCCATTCATTTTGTTTGCATTACACTACAGCTTCCGCTGTTTAATCATTTTCAACTGTTGGCCCAGCAGCCAAGAACTCATCAATTCCCACATGTTACATTCTACTCGTTGCTGAAGGGGCACATTCACTGTCAAAGAGGATGACTACGAGTATACATTACGATGGAACCCTTTAAATCGATAGAAAGGCTGCTAGACTTGTTTAAGATGGTAACACGAAGAGATATGCTCGTTATTAAGTAACTTGCCTCATATAACTTCCAACACAAAATAGGTCAGGATAATGAGTAACAAACATCGCATGTTATATTCGCCTTTGTCTAGAGCTGCCTCTGGCACGATCGTGTCATTTTCTTAAAATAACAATCAGTATCCAGTTAGTGACAACAACGTAATCAAAACATGTTTTACCACAGATGCGCGCTTGAGATTCCCTGTACATAGTGTCATCTGAAAGGGTACGGCGTACGAGAGATGCAGCAGCCGTTGTATGTAAATGTGCTGGCTTTTGTGTTTAGATGAAGGATGATAAACTAGTCGCTAATGGTGACTTGTTTCCTAACGCGGCTAAATGAGTCACGCCTCGTTTTCATCTGCGTGTGATGAAGGGAAAAAGCCAAACCGGTTAGCGAGCCATTCCTGCGCTCAAATACCTGTGTAAACAGTCAGGTCGTGGGGCTTCTCACTGTAAAACAAAGAGCAGGTAGGCAGCAAAGGCCGAAAGTCTTAGTTTCTCCGATTTCCAATCGACAAACGTGACAAATTTTCATGAGTGACGTAGCACACACCAACTTCTGAAAATTTTAACATCCAGTAAATATGGCCAGAATAAATCCAACCTAGAGTTATAACGACAAACCTAGTACCAGCAATAAGCGATTAATACTGTGCAGAAACGATCTTCCACTATCCTGAACCAACCGCGTTAGCTTCTTAGTTGATTACATGCCCTATAAATCAGTTACATCATTTTAATCGGAATTGTATCGAACGAGTGAATAAAAACCCTAAGAGATTTTGGTCGTACGTAAACTCAGTAAGAGGGTCAAAATCATCTATTCAGCCTCACAGCGACCACACCGAAACGGAAGATAACAGAGAGAGGGCGGAAATACTGAATTCGGTCTTTCGAAGTTGTTTCACCTCGGAACATCGTAACACTATTCCTCCTTTCAATCGTCGTACGAGCGTCGAAATGGCAAATGTTGAGATAACCGGTTGCGGAATTGAAAAGCAGCTATAATAGCTTAGTAGTGGAAAGGCGTCACGGCCAATTGGGACGCCTGGTCCCCTTCTAGCGATCATTTATCGTAGATCGCATGAGCAACGAAAGGTACCTAATGACTGGAAAAAGTGCAGGTCATTTCCGTTTTTAAGAAAGGCCGTAAGACAGATCCACACAATTATAGACCTATATCGTTGACGTCAATTTGTTGTAGAATTATGGAACATGTTTTACGCTCAAGAATTATGACGAAAATCGACATAGATTCTGCAAACAGAGATCATGCGAAACTCAGCTCGCTCTGTTCCTACACGTCGCCCTTAACGGAATAATATCGACAGATGTACAGTTAATATCCGGAATACAACAGGGATGTGTGATAGGACCGTTGCTGTGTACAGCGTCAGATGCTCTGTAATGCTATTCACAGATGATACAGTTGTCTACCATACCAAAGTAGCAACGCCAGAAGGTAGTAAGAATTTGCAGAACGACCTGAAGAGAATTGATGACTGGTGCAGACTCTGGCAGTCGACCCTGAACGTAAATAAATGCAACATATTGAGCATACATAGGAAAAGAAATCCACTACTGTACAGCTACACTATTGATGACAAACTGCTCCCTAAGTGGAGTGACCATATGAAACAAATTGTGGGAGAAGCAGACACCAGACTCAGATTCATCGGAAGAGTCTTAAGGAAATGTAACTCATCCACGAAAAATGTGGCTTATACGGCGCTTGTTCGCCCGATTCTTGTGTATTGTTCATCCATCTGGAATCCTTGTCGTGTTTGACTGATTGAAGAGATAGGGAAGGTCCAACGAAAAGCGGCGCGTTTCGTCACGAGATCGTTTAGCTGGCGAGAGAGCGTTACAGAAATGTTTAACAAACTCCACCGGCAGACGTTACAAGAGAGGCGTTGCGCTTCACGGAGAGAGTTACTATTGAAATTTCGGGACAGCACTTTTCAGGAGAAGTCGGACAACATATTACTTTCCCCCCACCCACACACATACATCTCGCGTATTGACCACGAGGAGAAAATTCAAGAAATTAGGGCGACTACATTGGCTTACCGACAATCGTTCTTCCCACGCACTATTCGCGAGTGGAATAGGGTTGGAGGGATCAGATAGTTGTGCTGCTACACACCATTGCGGAATATGATGTAGATATTGACCGTGCATTAAAATTTAGTTAATTTGTCACTTATAACTATAGCCTATCGGCCTACTGACTGGTGGACTACTAATATAAGGAATGAAGAGGTTTCATGTAAGTCTGCAGGTTTTCGTGGCCGTTGTCACTCAAGTTAAAATCTTCTGGGTTATTAGGCCGCGTCATTTTTCTCCTAAAATGATCGACATTTCGACCTCTCTGCTGGGATCTTCCATAGGATCTTCTGGTGCCCACTACTGCTAGAACACTAGTGCTAGTGTTCTATCAGTAGTGGGCACCAGAAGATCCTGAGGAAGATCCCAGCAGAGGGGGCGAAACGCCGATCACTTTAGAAAAAATATGACGCGGCCTAATAGCCAAGAAGATTTTAACTTAAATGAAGAAGTTCTCAGAGGAATCAGTCAAGAACCAAGCACGGAAATCACTAAAAAGAAGGAGGTACAGGAAAATAGGACATGCGTTAAGACATCAAAGAATAAGCCCCATGGTACTACAGGGAGCTGTAGAGGGTAGCAAAAGACAGAGATTGGTGTACATCCGACAAAAAATTGAGAATGTTGTGAGCAAGTGCTACTCAGAGGTGAAGGGGTTGGCACAGGAGATGAATTCATAGCGGGTTGTATCGAACCGCTCAGAAGATGATGATCCAAAAAGAATAAAAATGACGTATTTAGGAGCTGCCGTGGAAAGAATTCCCAGAAAACCGTCACGGCCCTCACCACATCCAGCTGCCGTTCCACCGGCATCTGCTCACAGAGCTCTCCACAAATTGATACTGACACCTTAACGAAGGACCGGTAGCGCATCGGCTAAATAATGCAGACATCAATAATGCAACTGGCTGTTGAAGTCCGTGCTTGACGGAAAAGTTGATTCAGAAATACTCTATTTCCTGATAGAGTGTGCCTACATTTTTCTCGGTACGTGAAATCGCAGAATAAATGACGTTCGATTTCTGAAAATTGTCATTCCTTACGCCAAACACTTCGCTTGCGTCTTGCGTACTGGTTCTGCAGATTCTGGTGGTGGACCGCCTCCGGGGAGAAACAGATTCAAGTTCTTCTCCATTCATTAGAATTTGGGTTTCTTCAGTCAGCTGACATTCAGTGTCCCGTGAAGTTTGTGAATGGTGCCCTAGGCCACGCTTGCTCTATCTCCGGTTCACTCTCATCTCTCTTCCTTCTAGTCTCTGGAAGATACAAGAAGACTGAAAGATACAAGAAAGCTAAGACTTATACAGATGTAATCCTGTGCCTGCATCACTATTGTTGTTGGTTGTTGTTGTGGTCTTCAGTCTGAAGACAAGTTTCATGCATGTCTCGACACTACTCTATCCCGTGCAAGCCTCTTCATCTCCAAGTAACTACTGCAACCTATATCCTTCTGACTCTGCTTGCTGTATTCATCTCTTGGTCTCCCTCTACAATTTTTACCCTCCACATCTCCCTCCAATACTAAACTGCTGATCCCTTGAAGTCTCAGAATGTGTCTTTCTAACCGATCCCTTCTTCTAGCCAGGTTGTGCCACAAACTTCTTTTTCCCCAATTGTAATCAGTACACCCTCATTAATTACGTGATCTACCCATCAAATATTCAGCATTCTTCTGTACCACCATATTTCTAAAGCTTAGATTCGCTTCTTGTGTAAACTGTCTATTGTCCATGTTTCACTTCCATACATGGATACACTCTACACAAATGCTTTCAGAAAAGACTTACCGACACTTAAATCTCTTCTCGATGTTAAGAAATTTCTCTTCTTCAGGAACACTTTTCTTCATATTGCCAGTCGACATTTTATATCTTCTTTACTCCGACCATCATCAGTTACTTTAGTAGCAAAACTTATCTACTATTTTATGTGCCTTATCTCCTAAAACTAATTCTTACAGCATCACCTGGATTAATTCGACTACATTCCATTATCCTCATTTCACTTTTGTTGATGTTCATCTTATATCCTCCTTTCAAGACACTGTCCATTCCTTCAACTGCTTTTCTACGTCCTATGCTGCCTCTGAGAGAGTGCATCACATATACATTATTATTATTGTTATTCAGATTTAGTGCTTACTGAACTACGCGTTGCGCAACGAAGGGCATTTCAGAGTTTTATTTTAGTTTGTCTTTGTGTCCGTATTACTTTCATTCTCTCGGTATCGGCTGCTTTCGTATCCTCAGACCAAGTGATTTCAACCTTCCTGCGTTTTGTGCCCAGTAATCTCCACGGTCTTATATTTTCTGTTTTGTTACCCATCATTCTTTCAGATATTCTTTTACTGCTGCAATTAATTTTGGTGTTATAATTATTGTTTTACTGGAAATTTTGGAGAACTCAATTACCTATCTACTTAATTTGATGTCGTACGTCTGTAGAATTTTAGGCTACATTTGTGTACATGAATAATGTCAATACAATTGTGACTTTCCGTATCTATTATTCATTACATTTTACCGTAAGGTCTTCTGGTTACTTGTCATTGTTACTGGATTTTCTTCGTTCGAAAACCAAAATACAGTGTCTCAGTTTTGTGTATTTTGACACTTTATCGTTGTAAATGTATTTTTAACAGTTTACTCAACGTCTGCATCACAAAGTTCTTTTAATCAATACCGAGTAAAAAGAAAGCTATAAATTACAAGAATCACGGATACCAAGACAAAATGTCACAACCTAACAAATGTCTGTTTTGTAAGTAGGCTGTTTAGGTTTTTAAGTTGGTAAAGCCACGTAGCGCTCTGTATGAAAATCATTGACTGTGCTGTGTGCAGTCTGTAGCTGGTTGGCATTGTTGGAATATTCGCTATTGTGGTGTTGGGCAGTTGGATGTGAACAGCGCGTAGCGTTGGGCAGTTGGAGGTGAGCCGCCAGCAGTGGTGGATGTGGAGAGAGAGAGATGCCAGAGTTTTGAGAGGTTAATATAAGCGGACGATCTGGACATGTGTCCGCCAGAAAAATGAAAAGGCCGTGCATGAACTGGTATATATATATATATATATATATATATATATATATATATATATATATATATATATATATATATACTCCTGGAAATTGAAATAAGAACACCGTGAATTCATTGTCCCACGAAGGGGAAACTTTATTGACACATTCCTGGGGTCAGATACATCACATGATCACACTGACAGAACCACAGGCACATAGACACAGGCAACAGAGCATGCACAATGTCGGCACTAGTACAGTGTATATCCACCTTTCGCAGCAATGCAGGCTGCTATTCTCCCATGGAGACGATCGTAGAGATGCTGGATGTAGTCCTGTGGAACGGCTTGCCATGCCATTTCCACCTGGCGCCTCAGTTGGACCAGCGTTCGTGCTGGACGTGCAGACCGCGTGAGACGACGCTTCATCCAGTCCCAAACATGCTCAATGGGGGACAGATCCGGAGATCTTGCTGGCCAGGGTAGTTGACTTACACCTTCTAGAGCACGTTGGGTGGCTCGGGATACATGCGGACGTGCATTGTCCTGTTGGAACAGCAAGTTCCCTTGCCGGTCTAGGAATGGTAGAACGATGGGTTCGATGACGGTTTGGATGTACCGAGCACTATTCAGTGTCCCCTCGACGATCACCAGTGGTGTACGGCCAGTGTAGGAGATCGCTCCCCACACCATGATGCCGGGTGTTGGCCCTGTGTGCCTCGGTCGTATGCAGTCCTGATTGTGGCGCTCACCTGCACGACGCCAAACACGCATACGACCATCATTGGCACCAAGGCAGAAGCGACTCTCATCGCTGAAGACGACACGTCTCCATTCGTCCCTTCATTCACGCCTGTCGCGACACCACTGGAGGCGGGCTGCACGATGTTGGGGTGTGAGCGGAAGACGGCCTAACGGTGTGCGGGACCGTAGCCCAGCTTCATGGAGACGGTTGCGAATGGTCCTCGCCGATACCCCAGGAGCAACAGTGTCCCTAATTTGCTGGGAAGTGGCGGTGCGGGCCCCTACGGCACTGCGTAGGGTCCTACGGTCTTGGCGTGCATCCGTGCGTCGCTGCGGTCCGGTCCCAGGTCGACGGGCACGTGCACCCACCTTCCGCCGACCACTGGCGACAACATCGATGTACTGTGGAAACCTCACGCCCCACGTGTTGAGCAATTCGGCGGTACGTCCACCCGGCCTCCCGCATGCCCACTATACGCCCTCGCTCAAAGTCCGTCAACTGCACATACGGTTCACGTCCACGCTGTCGCGGCATGCTACCAGTGTTAAAGACTGCGATGGAGCTCCGTATGCCACGGCAAACTGGCTGACACTGACGGCGGCTGTGCACAAATGCTGCGCAGCTTGCGCCATTCGACGGCCAACACCGCGGTTCCTGGTGTGTCCGCTGTGCCGTGCGTGTGATCATTGCTTGTACAGCCCTCTCGCAGTGTGCGGAGCAAGTATGGTGGGTCCGACACACCGGTGTCAATGTGTTCGTTTTTCCATTTCCAGGAGTGTATATATATATATAACTTTCGAATATTATTAAGGTAAATACATTGTTTGTTCTCTATCAAAATCTTTCATTTGCTAACTATGCCTATCAGTAGTTAGTACCTTAAGTAATTAGAATCTTTTATTTAACTGGCGGTATTGGCGATCGCTGTATTGCAGTAGTTCGAGTAACGAAGATTTTTGTGAGGTAAGTGATTCATGAAAGCTATAGGTTATCGTTAGTCAGGGCCATTCTTTTGTAGGGATTATTGAGTCAGATTGCGTTGCGCTAAAAATATTGTGTCAGTTTAGTGATGATCAGAATAAGTAAAGAGAGAAATGTCTGAGTACGTTCAGTTTTGCTCAGCTGTTTGAAAATCAAATAACGTAAGAGGTTTCCCAGCACTGTCATTTTTAATTTTTTCTAAGTGGACGTTTCAATTTTAACTCTGGATGTTGCTTCCATTTTTTAGCAACCTATTATATAATCGTTGTTTCCTAGGTTAGTCTCACGAATGGTATAGTCTAAATATTTAAACTCGCATACTCTATAGATTTATTCGGTATACATTTTCTATAATTGTGGGTGCCATTTTAATTCTAGTCGTGTAGTTAGTATTTTCAAATTACACTCTGTGGTCTACTTTCTCTAATGGTTTTTTCCTGTTTTTTTTTTATTCGTTGTTTGAATGACCTAACTCCGAAAAGCTAAACAATCCAATATTAATTCTTCTGGATGTGATTAGTTAGTTAATTGTAGGCTCTGTACCGCGTGTGTCTTCAAAGAGCCATCCTAGGGCATTTTGTCTGATGTTTAGGCAGATATTTACAATGTCGTCTCTGCGATGTATAGGCCGGCCGGTGTGGCCGAGCGGTTCTAGGCGCTACAGTCTGGAACCCTGCCACCGCTACGGTCGCAGGTTCGAATCCTGCCTCGGGCATGGATGTGTGTGATGTCCTTAGGGTGTTAGTTAGGTTTAAGTAGTCCTAAGCTCTAGGGCACTGATGACCTCCGAAGTCCCATAGTGCTCAGAGCCATTTGAACCATTTTTTGCAATGTATAGCTGCAGTCATCCCAAACAAAAGCTGCTCATCATGGTTTACATGTGGCACCCAGCGTCGATAGGAAGCGTCGATTTGTTTCCCGTTGCAAGCAGAACTATTTCAAAGTGGAATTTACGTGCCCATTCGTTAGCGAGGTGCCAAATTACTCTAGTGCGATATTCAGTTTATCGATATGTACTCCTTACTTACAGGGTGACAATTATTGAACTATATAAAAAAAACATAAATCTGTTCAAACTACGGCGTGCACATACTTTATTCAACATGTAAGCGTCACAAAATTCGGATTTACGTCATGACATGTTCGATATGTCTGCTATTATTGGCGATGATGTGGCGCAGACGAATATTGAAATTCTGCATGACCCACTGAAGTGCCGGAACATCGATGCTGTCAGTGACCTCCCGAATGGCTGTTTTCAGCTCAGCAATGGTTTTGGGGTTATTACTGTACACCTTGTCTTTCATATAGCCCCACAAAAAGAAGTGGCATGTGTTCAGATCAAGGCCTCTGGGTAGCTCAGAGCAAGAATGCCGTCCCCAAAGTGCTCATCCAGGATATCAAGTACTCTCCTGCTCCGACGAACCACATCTGGTCGAAATCAGGGTCACTTATGATGATGCGGATGAAATAATCTTCCAAAACCTTCACGTGCCGTTCGGTAGTGCCATCAAGGAATATCGCATCCATTATTCCGTGACTGGACTTGAAAACTACATAGTCACACATTGAGGCTGAAGAGACCTCTTGATCGTGAAATGCGATATCTGAGTCCCCCCAAGGCGCCAATTTTGCTTACTGATGAACCCATCCAAATGAAAGTGGGCTTCGCCGGTGAACCAAACCATACTGCGCATACAAGTTCCCATCATGCGCCGGGACCAACCGTGCAGATTGTAAGTCCTAACGCAGACCATTCATAAGTTATGACGATTTTATTGCATATAGTTCAATAATTGTCACCATGTACTTATTCCTTTGCGCTACAGCCTATGTAGGGCCTTGGCCTCTCTGACTATCGCAGCCCAATCTTGACGGTCTTCTGCTCTGTTCATCCATCTGCTTACTACCATCTTTCTCAGATCCTCCTGCCATCGTTTGCGGTGTCTCCCTTTGTACCCTCAGCGACCTGGGTTTCCTCTGTAGCCTTTCTTGACAGATCTATCCTCTGACAATCGCACTACATGGTCCATCCGTCTCCATCTGTTACACTTGATTTCAGTAACTAAGTCAGCATTAGTGTACAGTTCTTCCAATTCCTTGTTTCTCCGCATTCTCCATTGCCCCGCCTCACCCACAGCTCCTGAAATCTTTCTTAATATTTTCCTCTCCCATCTCCTCAAGAAACCCTCTTCTATTACTGTTACTGTGCCGGCCGAAGTGGCCGAGCGGTTCTAGGCGCTTCAGTCTGGAACCACGCGACCGCTACGGTCGCAGGTTCGAATCCTGCCTCGGGTATGGATGTGTGTGATGTCCTTAGGTTAGTTAGGTTTAAGTAGTTCTAAGTTCTAGGGGACTGATGATCTCAGATGTTAAGTTCCATAGTGCTCAGAGCCATTTTTTGAACTGTTACTGTACATGTATGTATCGATATGTATTACCGGGGACAATAAAACGCGAAGAGTAACCAGTACGCCAGCAGTGACTGAGTAGCGCAGCTACGTCGCGGTAGCAGTCTACATTTACATCTACATCCATACTCCGCAAGCCACCTGACGGTGTGTGGCGGAGGGTACCTTGAGTACCTCTATCGGTTCTCCCTTCTATTCCAGTCTCGTATTGTTCGTGGAAACAAAGATTGTCGGTATGCCTCTGTGCGGGCTCTAATCACACTGATTTTATCCTCATGGTCTCTTCGCGAGATATACGTAGGAGGGAGCAATAAACCGCTTGACTCCTCGGTGAAGGTATGTTCTCGAAACTTCAACAAAAGCCTGTACCGAGCTACTGAGCGTCTCTCTTGCAGAGTCTTCCACTGGAGTTTATCTATCATCTCCGTAACGCTTTCGCGATTACTAAATGATCCTGTGACGAAGCGCGCTGCTCTCCGTTGGATCTTCTCTCTCTCTCTTCTATCAACCCTATCTGGTATGGATCCCACACTGGTGAGCAGTATTCAAGCAGTGGGCGAGCAAGTGTACTGTAACCTACTTCCTTTGTTTTCGGACTGCATTTCCTTAGGATTCTTCCAATTAATCTCAGTCTGGTATCTGCTTTACCGACGATTAATTTTATATGGTCATTCCATTTTAAATCACTTATAATGTAAGTGGCGTGAATAAAAGGACGCTATGTGCAAGAAGCATGAAGCGCCCTTTGAATGTATCCTGATAGCTAAAAGAGCCACGCGCACTTTGAATAAGAAAATGCTACTTGACACTGAAATCAATATAAAAGATAGGGTCGCCACCAACTCTAGCCACACGACAAAGAATAAGTAGCACTGAGTCGGAAAATTACTTAATTTATTAATAAGAAAAACTCACAAAAGAACATTCACTGTAAAGTCATTGATAAAGAATGGGATGTAGTTATTAATATGGTCCAGGCATTCTTCCCGTGAATCAAATATTGAGTAAAGTAAATAGGTCGTGAACACCATGCGTAAGTGCAGCCTGCTGCAAGATTCGTGAAAACACGATCTATTCCAGAGCATTTGTTTCAGATAAAAAAAGGGACACTAATCACTACACCTGTGCACATGGAAACGCTATAGGTGGGCCAACAAGGAAAACTACAAGGTAAATGGCGAAGGTAACGGCTACGTAACATCGGTACACAAGATAAGATTGAAGGCAAAATTATTTATTCCTTAAAACATTGATGTAGTGCATCTATAGACTGCTGTTGCATGCTAACTATGTACAACTGCTTGTGAAATACTACACGTTTCATAACAGACTCGCGTGCCCACTCGGTCCGCGGAGACAATTTCTATGGACCGTGGCCAAATTTTAATCACATGAGACAAAGAAAATTCACAAATACACAAAAATTACCAAGATCCGGAAAAGATTAGAAGCATACACACACAGTTGTAGGCACATAAACACTCACACTGAACCGAGGGCACTTCAACATATGCAACTCCCTTGTGCTGCGTTCCTCTCACGGATCAAAGTCAAGACTGCATTGGGAATCAAACTGAAAGTCTACAAAAGCCTTGCATTCCCTGCTGCAACCCAGCAAGTAAATCTTTATAAGACGAAATTCGAGACCAAAAGCTAAAAGCTCCCCTCTCTATGTGACAACGCGCCACGCGGTCAGTCCAACTCACCCTTCTTCGACTGGAGCACAGCTGTGTACGCTTCCCGTACCGGCGGCAGACTGCCTCCCGCTTCTCCAGCCTCTTCCACGCTCCGCGTGGACCGGAAAACCCCAGGATGCCATTTCCGCAACCAACCTAACGCAGGTGGATTTCTCCCAAGTAGCGGAAACCTCTTTGCCGAATTGACCACTACAAGAGTTGGCAATGAAAGGTGGCTACAGGACCCTTTCATCACCCCAAACGTCCCGGAGAAGACTGTGCCGCGAATTTTCTCGCCATGCTAGGAGATTCGCCAACAGTCTTCGAAACAAACATACCCTAACGAGTAACAATTGCAACAGTAAACAGCAGCACAAAGGAGTTGATTAATCTCTTATATCCAAGTGAGCTTTATCTGACCTTAGTCAATAATTGTGACCTCATGCGGTCCGCAAAGCAAACAGAACAAATTAAATTAAGAGTGATATACTACGCTAACATCATGTCATCTGACCTACTACGACCACAACCATGAGACATTATTCTAAAATTGCTTTAACCAACTATCAAAAGTTAACATAGAGACATAGGTGAACAGGTACATAATATATATAAATATATAAACAAATACAATGATGCAAAATCATTATCACGAACCAAAGCAGTATCATCTGGTGCTGACATATATAAAAACATGCAAGTGAAAGTGCAAAATACAATATTCACAACAAATACAGTGATACAAAATCATTAATGAACCCAATGGTATGACAGCTGGTAAATAATCACCTATGGAAAATAAGACATGAGTACAAAAACACATTCAGAAATCAACTCGTTGACAAGCTGTCACTTTTCCGGTTTCGCCACATGGTTGTTTCACTGGGTATTCTCTTTAGGTGCTGGGGTGGGCGTCTCTTCTAAAGGCGACTTGGAGGATAAGCTACTAGGGGACCACAACACTGAACTGGGGAGTTCGCAGCGGCGTTGATTGTAACGTCCGTTGTAACCCAGGTTGCTCATCCTAGACAGCACCCCGCGACGTTGCCTCGTGCCCGTTTCCACCCTCTGCGTCCATACTGTGGGATGTTTCGGCGTTGCAGATTTGCAGGACATCGCCACTTGTGGGCCCTGCCTCATCATCGAGAAGGCGGCTTGGCGGTCGTCGTCCGTGTGTTGTGGAGGAATGTGTTTTACCGACACACGCCCCCGTCTCCTGTCGTGTCAATGGGGAGACACGCGCTCTTCTGCGTCGCATCGAGGTCGACGTAAAGTCGTGCGGGTGTCGGGCTTGAGACCCGCTTATCACCTCTTTGCACCGTCTCAGCTGATGCGTCAGTGGTGGGACCCGCGTCCCTCCGGGCAGTGGGCGTTACCTCACCGCAGCAGCCGTCTGGACTAGCGGCGCTCAGGGATCGGCGGCCTCGCCTGGTGTGCGTCATACTTTCGCTTGTCAGATGACTAGCGCATGGGGTGGAACGCCGGCCATCAGCTGGCGTTGCCGTGGTGACACGCCTGCGGGCTCCGGTGTGAGCCTGCGCCTGGGGGAAGACCAGCATCCCCTCCCCTCTGACGGGGAAACAGCTGTGACCGCTCGCCGCATCACTGCTTCGCCGTTGATACCATGGTTCGGCAACGCCTGCCGGTGGACCAAGCTCTGTGCTTTCTGATGCGGAGGCTCCCTAGGCGGCCTTGCACCCACTTAAGAACTGCGCTCACAGGGATCGTTACAAAATATCATGTGTACAGATTACCACAAAATCTTGGGAGTTTCTCACTCCTGATCAATACATGGAATAGTGCCCAAAATTAACTTGACAAAAGGGCCTTCTTAACATTACTAATAAAAAAAACAATGAGGAAAATTAAATAACCAGTATTCAAACAAACAAAAAAATCCTTTTTATAAGATATAGATCCAGCATTACATCTGCTGTCAATCATTCAGGGTAGATCTTGTACAAGGTTTGGTCAGGATTTGGATAGGATTTGGCGCCGCTGCTAGCTACAGACACAAAACTCTACCTGCTCCTAACTACGCTCTCACACACAATCTACACAGCTCGTACTAGTCACCATCACCATATAGCCCGACTACAATTCCCACATATAAACAAAATATTCCTTTCAACACCAATACCCATATCGTTGTTCATTGACTGCTCCTCCAAGGTTTGCAGAACATGTTTGCTGACCTGTGAAAAATTTCCGAGACTTCTTTCCTATGGACATTGCATAATAAAAGTTATGATTAATGAGACACAGAAGGTTCATTCAAGTCACATCTGGAATGGTAAATGCTTCAACATCTATTCATCAGACTAATGCAAAAGGTCAGTGGGCATAAAAATGAAAATAAAAATCATCCTATCCTATTAGCAAACACATAAACACTTCGTCCTATAAGTACATAAAAAAAAACTGTCAAAAGAAATCCATTGTCCAGGGCCATGAGTACCCAACTTACTGCTATCATAAGATACTCATAATGATTACACACTTACTTACCACATGTCCCCAGGGGTCCTCACCTACCGTCATGTTATTTTAGCTTGGAGGTAGTCGCATTGATTCTCTATTAAATATCAAGCTGCTTGAGGTTATAAGCTGTTTCCATATACATCTTCTGGGGTTTCACACCCTGGTGTCCTCAACCGTACCTAGTAGTATGTGACGGCAAGTTACACTTTCCAAATATCTTATAAGATGGCAACTCTGAAAATCAAACACTATTAATCTCCCTACATACACAAGTCCTTCACCTACAAGTCACCAAGTTGCTTCATTAACATCGCAGTACATTTGAAAAATCTCACTGAATCATGCTCACCTAAGGGGAATAAGAACACTAAAACTGTAATTTATCATCAAGAATTACCTTACGACCATTGAATCGCCACGCCAACACACCCGATACCTTTTTAGTCATCAAAGAACGAAAGCCACCTTACTGTAATAGGAAACGCTTCATATGAGCCTCATAATCATTCACATTCAGATGTTTTGAAACTGCACAACACAACTCCTTTCTGCTGACAAGAAGAAATAACTACACACATATTGGGGGACCCTTTACAATACACAGAAAATATACACTTTAATTTTAATCACACCAGAGTGAATCAAAACATTGGAAAATATACACTGTACTTTTACGAAACAGAGGCGACTGGGTTTACCGCGGGCACACCAATACTGTGGCCCTCCCTCAACAAATCTTCCCTAATATCGTCTTCCTTTATTCAAATGCACATCAATATCATCAATAGCACCGGTCCTCATTAAGTTTGACGCCAACCGAGCCAGCCAACAGTCATTGATCCCTTTGATTAGAGGCATTTGTCGGATTGTGCCGCGGGTTTGCGGGACGAATTTCAACACCCAATGGCGGACCACCCGTACTGTTTACAGCACCCCTGTTGTTGCTTGTTCGATAATTATTCTGTGGTCGGTCACGACTACCGTTCCTAGGTCCGCTATAATTACTCCAATATCTCTGCTCATTACCATATCTTCTAAACTCCCGGGGGTGTCTTTGATTTACTCTCGGCGAATGATGACGATTGGCATCGTTCGTTCTGCCCGCGTTCCGTGAGGAATCGCGACGCTGCCAACGCTCGCGCGCCCTGTAACTCTGAGGCGACCCGTTACGTCTGGAGTGCCACCTGTCTCTACGGCTGCGGCTTCGCTCGCGCGGCCGCTGCTCGTAGGCGCTCTGACCGTAATTCTGCGTGGTGCCATTCGCATCGCACTCAAGCTCTAAAAGGAAATTGCGAAACCCCTCTACGTCATCCTTACATCGTCCTGCAAGGATAACGTGCCGCAACTGCATTGGAAACTTTCCCAGGCAAATACGAATAATTTCTGCAGGTCCATAAGGATCGTCAAGATGTTCATTCGCCTGCAGCATGTGCTCGAACATCTGCACAGGGCTGGAGAATTTTGACCTGTTTAACTCTGGTAGCATAATGAGTCCGTGTTTTACACGACTTTGCGCTGCCACTGACCAATATATCGACAGGAAGTGTTGACGAAACTCCCCAACAGTGTAGCAATTGCGTGCAATTGACCTCATCCGCGCCGCTGGCTCACCTTCGAGGTAGCCGCACATATACTCTATTTTGTGCGCACTGGGCCACGTAGGAGGGAGGGAGAACTCGAACTGCTGTAACCAGGCCCGCGGGTGAATCCCCGTAGCCGAGTTACGGAAGACTTCAAACTTCCTCACCGTCAGAAAATGTTTAAAGTCAAATTCGTGAGTTTCCCTTGGCGAACGTTCCTGAGGGGATCCGCGCCGTTCCCACCTGGTACGAGATCCGTGATCATGACGATGATCAAATTCGCCATCGTTCCCGGAATCATCGTCGGAATAATGGCCCTTTCGTTCATTTCTTTCAACTTCATGGGCCTTTAACCCTTTTAGGTGAAGTTCTAAACGGGCCATGCGCTCACACATTCCCTCGGTAACCCCTCTTTGTTGTATTTGTATTTCACACTGTCCACGCGGACACACATAATGATCATGACAGGGATGATAATTAGGAACAAGTCATTGCAAACGGTAGTGCTGCGGCAAGTGTGGGAAGAGGCGGTGGAAGCAGTGACAGTGAATACCAACCGTCTCCCAAGAAGAAGGTTAAAGTTGCAAGTATCATCACGGCGTTTGATGACACACTGGGGAACATGTACGATGATTATTACGTAAGAGGTTTCGACTCATACGACAAGCTTCTGAAAAGATACCCTAAACTGAAATCTAAAAGCAATATTAAAAACATACTGGATTACGTGGCAAAGAAAAGAGAAGGAAATACAGTTTTCAAAGGAAATCGTACACCGCTGTTCAAGACCATCAAGGAGCGTGTAATGGCGAAATTCGATGAAGCGCGAGAATGCGGTTCCGCCGTTCATTGTTGGCATTTACAACATTGGGCATTGGACGTTGCCAGAAATCTCGGGCGTACAAACTTTACAGCTTCACTAGGATTTATTACTAATTTGAAAAAGGAGTTTAGGATAACATCACGCCGTATCACTATGCTCCAAGCACGAAAAGACAAGGATGACGAAGAAGAGCTGATTGAAAGAGCTCAAATGTTTGTTGCTGACGTCAACGAGCATATCACGAGAGAAAACATCGATATTAGTTCTGTATGGAACTTGATCAGAGTCAGTTCAACTATGAACTTTCCTGTGACAGTACGCTATCCATGAAAGGGGAGAGAAACACTTGTTTCGCGATGTTGCAATCAGTTAATTGTGCGACATATAGTTACACGATCGATGTTGCTATATCAATGGACGGACGATTGGTAGACAAGCTCTATATTTGCTTCCAAGAATACACTGGAAAGTTTGGACCCCGCGTGTCAAGGGAAATAGAAACGCGGTGCTCTCCAAATGTCGTCGTCGATGCAAGTGTGAGTGGGAAGATGACGAAACAACATCTGAAGACGTTTTTTCTGTCAGTTTTGAATGCACATTTGTCGAGAAAGTCATTAGTACTTTGTGACTCCTGGTCTGGACATAAGGATGAACGAGTACTACTGGAAGCATCTGGCGGAAAACACGTAGATTTAAAAATCATTCCGCCTAAAGCTACAAAATATGCACAACCTCTGGATGTGTATTTCTTCAGGCAATATAAAATATATGTCAAGAGAATAACAGACTTCATTAAACTACGTTCCAGTAATATGCAGCCGAAATTGCACGACAGATTCTTTATCATGAATATGCACTCTGTCATTTACAATCAGTTATCTGCTGGAGTATACAGACGAATGCTTCGTTACGCGTGGCAGAACGATGGCTACGATATTGGTGAACCGGTGAACAACTTCAAAAGTATCATTGACTTGGCGTTCAACACTGATATTATAAAATGTGCAAATACGCCATGAGATCAACTTGCTTTTCTTCACTGTGCGTTTTGCAGTCATTCGTATTGCTCGGAGCAATTTATTGACATTCCGCATTTACATTTATAGTTAAAATTGCTGCATTGCGTATGGCCTCTACAGTTACATCTACAGTGATACCTAGAGCATGACTGCAGAGTTTTGCAGAAAAACGACACCCGTCAGCACATTCAGAGCTACATAATGGTCCTGTAACCAAACGTTCATACAGATCTGTTTGTTCGAGCCCAAGTACTTTCCTGGTGAGATTTAAAATCCCGTCCTCGCAAAAGCGATCCCAGCGTCTTAACACTCCGTACTGTAGGTATTAATATGCAGTCTGGTGAAACAAAAAGAAAACTGAAACACTGCTACTCCTGATTGAACAACAACAGTGTCGGACATTGTACGTATCGATTTAATGCGCGATAGAAGCACTCAATTATAATGTTATCTCTCTGAGTGACTGGTTTAGTGAGTGATGCTGTAGTGATAATGGCACTAATTGGAGACGAACCAGCAGCAGAGATACCAATTAAAGTAACGATGTACACAGAACTTCACCAGGCCCTTCTTTAAAGGCAAGAAGCTGTTAGCTCGACACATTCCGCTCCCGAGGCATGTTGGCTGAACTGATTACACGAAATATGAATGATCTAATCTGCGCTTGTAATCTAATCTAATAATTTCCTGCACACTCCGGCGCCGTCTTGAGAAGCCAGTAATACCGACGTCGTGGGGTTCGCCGAGCAGCTGCGCGCACGAGAGTGAGTCGACGAAGAAGAAGAAGACGAGGAAGGAGAGGTATAAGAGGGTTCTCTGCGAGTGGGAGACGGTTCAGAGCTGGAGAAGAGGCAGAGAGAAGGGGGAACTGATGCTGGAGAGACGGGGGGAGACGAGTGGATGTGAGTGGCGGCGGCCGTAGAGCGGCAAGGAGGCCGGGGAGGGGGTGGGGGGTGGTGGGGAGGGGCAGTCGATATCTGCGGTGGGGGGAGAGGGGGGATACGGGCGGGGGCGTAATTGTGGTCGGCAGCGTCGGCCGCTAATTACACTACACGCGCGGTATTAATCGGCCCCATCTCTGCCCGAGGCGCAAGGCGCAGCCGCGTCGGGCTGTTTGCAAACGCGGACAGCGGATCACGTGTGCAGCGCTGTGGCTGCAGGCAAACAGGCCGGCCACACGGGCAACGCAGGCGATCAGACAGGTGCAGTTCCGTGCCGACTCTGTGGAACCGGCGGCCGTGGGACGGAAGAACAAGGGGAAGGGCCCTCTGGACATGGGCTCTAACGATACGACTTTCGTTGAAGCTGTCAGCAAAACTTACTTGATTTAACCTTTAGACGCACTTCCATTTTATTCAAAGGCTACCTGTTTCGTTACCAAGTATCATCACCCGGTCAGCCTATTGTAACTAACCTGATACTACGGGTTATTACGTTAAGATTAGCGTCGCCACCGATTCTAACCATACAACTAATGAAAGATTTGGCCGAGTCGGAAAATAAATTAATCTGATCACACACGAAAAACTCATAAAAATGCATACGTTGTGATGTCGCTCATAGGGGATGCGATGTAATTAATAGCATTGCCCGTGCACTGTTCACAAGAATCAAACATTTAAAATAAAATAGAAAATGTATGAACACTGCATAAGGTCAGCTCCCAGCAACTCACCTGAAAATAAGACTTAATCTAAAGCATTTGTTTTGAAATAAAAGGGGAAACTAATCACTGGACCTGTGCGTAAGGAAACGCGTTGGATGTGCTAACGGGAAAGCCACGTGGTGAGCGGCTTAGGTGCAAAAACGTAACCTCGGAACAGAAGAGAAAATTGTAGGTAAAATCATTTATTCCTAAGATATCGATGTGAGGCATGTAGACAATTCCTGATAACATTAATTCCTAAAACATTAAGGAAAAGCATCGATACATTCACCGTTATAATCTGAACCTAAAATCATTGGTGTGAGTTATTCATACAACTGCTATTGCCTGATAACTGATCGCAATAACTCGTGAAACGGTACACGTTTCGCAGTACACCCGCGTGCCCACGTGGTGTGTGGAGACGCAATTTCTAGGTATCGTGGCCAAGTTGCATCAATATCGCATCACACGATCATGAACAGTTAACATTCTTTAAAACAAACATGAGACCGGACAGTTAGTGATGAGGTAGCCCAACAAACTCTAATGTTCAAGTACGTGGTTGGCTCCCCACCGACGAAAGATACATAAAGCAAGGAAAATTTACGAGAAGCCAAATCTGTTAATATTTATAAAAATGAAAGCTTATACAGCTGAAGGTACACAGACATTCATACAGAAGCGAGTGCTCACTTCTTATCGACACCTTTGTTGGCGCTCTTCCGGCGGATCCAAGTCTGCTATAGGAATTTTCTAAAAGAAAAATCTGCCAAAGCTTTGCATTCCTTGCTGCGACAAGGCAAAGCAGTCTTTCAGAGTTGAAAAGCGAGACCAAAAGCTAACAGCTCTCCTCTCGCCAAGTAACAACGCGCCACGCGGTCAGTCTAACTCACCCTTCTTCGACTGGAGCACAGCTGTGGACGCTTCCCGTACCGGCGGCAGACTGCCTCCCTTTTTCATCTCCAGCCTTTTCCACGCTCTGCGTGGCCCGGAAAACCCAAAGATGCCATTTCCGCCATCAACCTAACGCAGGTAGATTTCTCACAAGTAGCGCAAACCTCTTTGCCTACTTGACCACTACGAGAGTTGGCTATTCTGTACAACTGTTGCTGAATCTGTATGACTATCGCAGACTTTCTGCAGCAAACTACTAGTATGTGACACACAACGACATTCATTCAATCACACCACTATGAGAGTTATGAGAAAAGATAAACAAGGAAAAGAAAGAGAAATGCTAGTGAAAGTGGGCTACCGGACTAATGAAAGGTGGCTACAGGACCCATTCACTAAGATCGAAATATCACAATACGTTGCTAAAATAATTCTTTAAGAAACGATTACAAAATTAGGTGATTCTCATTTATTGCTCCAACTCAGTTGCACATTTTAAATTAGATTTCGATCATTCTAGATCATTGGTGCCCAATCTGGAGGTAAAATGAAATTTTTTGAGTCGTAAAAACTAAACGATTCAAATCTGTTTCAGTCACGAAACTAAATTATTTTCGGAAGATCATTACTACACTCCTGGAAATGGAAAAAAGAACACATTGACACCGGTGTGTCAGACCCACCATACTTGCTCCGGACACTGCGAGAGGGCTGTACAAGCAATGATCACACGCACGGCACAGCGGACACACCAGGAACCGCGGTGTTGGCCGTCGAATGGCGCTAGCTGCGCAGCATTTGTGCACCGCCGCCGTCAGTGTCAGCCAGTTTGCCGTGGCATACGGAGCTCCATCGCAGTCTTTAACACTGGTAGCATGCCGCGACAGCGTGGACGTGAACCGTATGTGCAGTTGACGGACTTTGAGCGAGGGCGTATAGTGGGCATGCGGGAGGCCGGGTGGACGTACCGCCGAATTGCTCAACACGTGGGGCGTGAGGTCTCCACAGTACATCGATGTTGTCGCCAGTGGTCGGCGGAAGGTGCACGTGCCCGTCGACCTGGGACCGGACCGCAGCGACGCACGGATGCACGCCAAGACCGTAGGATCCTACGCAGTGCCGTAGGGGACCGCACCGCCACTTCCCAGCAAATTAGGGACACTGTTGCTCCTGGGGTATCGGCGAGGACCATTCGCAACCGTCTCCATGAAGCTGGGCTACGGTCCCGCACACCGTTAGGCCGTCTTCCGCTCACGCCCCAACATCGTGCAGCCCGCCTCCAGTGGTGTCGCGACAGGCGTGAATGGAGGGACGAATGGAGCCGTGTCGTCTTCAGCGATGAGAGTCGCTTCTGCCTTGGTGCCAATGATGGTCGTATGCGTGTTTGGCGCCGTGCAGGTGAGCGCCACAATCAGGACTGCATACGACCGAGGCACACGGGGCCAACGCCCGGCATCATGGTGTGGGGAGCGATCTCCTACACTGGCCGTACACCACTGGTGATCGTCGAGGGGACACTGAATAGTGCACGGTACATCCAAACCGTCATCGAACCCATCGTTCTACCATTCCTAGACCGGAAAGGGAACTTGCTGTTCCAACAGGACAATGCACGTCCGCATGTATCCCGTGCCACCCAACGTGCTCTAGAAGGTGTAAGTCAACTACCCTGGCCAGCAAGATCTCCGGATCTGTTCCCCATTGAGCATGTTTGGGACTGGATGAAGCGTCATCGCACGCGGTCTGCACGTCCAGCACGAACGCTGGTCCAACTGAGGCGCCAGGTGGAAATGGCATGGCAAGCCGTTCCACAGGACTACATCCAGCATCTCTACGATCGTCTCCATAGGAGAATAGCAGCCTGCATTGCTGCGAAAGGTGGATATACACTGTACTAGTGCCGACATTGTGCATGCTCTGTTGCGTGTGTCTATGTGCCTGTGGTTCTGTCAGTGTGATCATGTGATGTATCTGACCCCAGGAATGTGTCAATAAAGTTTCCCCTTCCTGGGACAATGAATTCACGGTGTTCTTATTTCAATTTCCAGGAGTGTATTATCACGATTCTGTAAGACTCTAATATTGATTATACAAGTTACCAATAATTATTTTTTCTCCATTAATATAACTAATGCGGTGGAGCTTACAGCTTCCTCATATAGTATACTCACTACACACATAAGCTGTGGTTTGTCCCGTACATCGCTGATGTTAAAACTGAGACATATAGGTAACATGTGCTAAATATCTCATAAAATGTCTTCTCTACGTTGTAGACAGTACTGCAGTAGTACAGAACGTGCTTCATTACTCGCTTCGAAACATAAATTAATTAATTAACAACACAACACAAGGGCTACAACAGTGCTGTACACAACATTATTATTATTATTATTATTATTATTATTATTATGACTATTACTGTGTGTGGCCGAGAGGTTTCAGGCGTTTCAGTGCGGAACCGCGCTGCTGCTGCGGTCGCAGGTTCGAATCCTGCCTCGGGTATGGATGTCAAAAATGTTCAAATGTGTGTGAAATCTTACGGGACTTAACTGCTAAGGTCATCAGTCCCTAAGCTCACACACTACTTAACCTAAATTATCCTAAGGACAAACACACACACCCATGCCCGAGGGAGGACTCGAACCTCCGCCAGGAATAGCCGCACAGGTATGGATGTCCTTAGTTTAGTTAGGATTAAGTAGTTCTAAGTCTAGGGGACTGATGACCTCAGATGTTAAGTTCCATAGCGCTTAGAGCCATTTGAACCATTTTTATTACTGTTAGGTAAAAAACATTAACAGCCTGAAGTCTCTCAATTTCATCCAGTTCAGTAATAAGGAGTGTAGCAATCAAGTGATTTATTAACAGGAAGTACAGTGCACGCATTTTAACTTGGTTGATTTTAAATGTTATTGCAGAATGCAGGTCAGGCAAGTGCCGCAATGGAGAGGAATAATGCAGGGGAAGTTCGTTTTGTAACAAGTGTCTACCCTCAAAGTTGACAGTTAGCTTTCTTATCTTAGAAGGAGATCTGGGTAGCACTTGTGATGCACCACGAATTCCTTTTTCGTTCATTCTAACACACACACACACACACACACACACACACACACACACAAACACACAAACAAGCTAAATACAATTATCTTTCAAAATTTAAAAAATAATATTGCTCCAAGAAAAGTCTTTAATCTACAGTTTAGTTAGGTGCTAAATTCAGTGATAATATGAGTGGGGGGGGGGGGCAACAACAAATGGTTAAAAATGGCTCTAAGCACTGTGGGGCTTAACATCTGACGTCATTACTCCCCTAGAACTTAGAACTACCTAAACCTAACTAACCTAAGGACAACACACACATCCATGCCCGAGGCAGGATTCGCACATGCGACCGTAGCGGTCGCGCGGTTCCGGACTGAAGCGCCTAGAACCGCTCGGTCACAACGGCTGGCTTCCTCACATAGTCCACCCAGTACACACATATGCTGCGCTTTGTCCCATACAGCACTGATGGTAAAAGTGAGACATATAAGTAACAATTGGTAAATATCTCAAACAGTGTATTCTCCAAGTTGTAGACATTACTGCAGTAGTTTAGAAATTGCTTCATTACTCGCTTCGAAACATAAATGAATTAATTGAGAGCACAACACAGCAGTAAGTATGTAAAGGCTACTGTAGTGCTGTACACAGTATTACTATTATTATTATTATCATTGCTACTATTATTAGTGCCTATGGTCAGACACAAAACATTAACAGCCTGAAGTCTTCCAATTTCTCCCAGTTCAGAAGTAAGGAGTGCAGCAAAATAGTGATTTACGAGCAGTAAGTGTAGTGCACACATTTTAACTTGGTTGATTTTAAACGGGATTACGGTGTGCAGGTCAGGCCAGTGCCGTAATGGAGAGGAATAACGTAGAGGAAGTTTGTTTTGTTACGAGTGTATACCCTCACTGTGGATAGTTAGCTTTCTTGTCTGAGAAGCAGTTGTGGGTAGCACTTGTGATGCACCTCTAATTCCTTTGACATTCATTCTAATACACACACACACACACACACACACACACACACACACACACACACACACACACACACACACAAACAAACAAACAAAATACAATTATCTTTCAATATTTAAAAAATAATAGTGTTCCAAGAAAAGTCTTTCAATCTACAGTTTAGTTTGGTGCTAAATTTGGTGATAATGTTTGTGGGGGAGGGGGGCAACAGAAGGAATGGGAGGGGGGGGTACTAGTTAATCGCTAACTGCACTCAGGGCTAATGGTCTAAGAAAGGTTGGGAACCACTGCTGTAGATCATGTTTAGATCTAGAACAAAGTAAAACTAAACATGCACCACTGATATCAGATATCGATACCACCCCACGGGATATCAAGGCTGGTAACAGAATGGCGAGTTTGCATCTGATGCTGATAGCGGCCGTGTGGGATATGGCGGACAGAATGGTGAGCGCCTTCTGAGCCACGCCCCCAGTGCCTCCTTATAACGAGTGTTCTCTGCCACCGTGATATAGGACGGTCGGAGGCAGCCGCTCAACCCACTTGCACTTGGAGCCTCATCGCTATGGCACCATCGCTCGTGCTTAGTACAGCAAGTCTCATGGTAGCAGGCCTTTTATAGTGGGTCAGTTTCTTGTTGCATTATTTATATTTCGTTCACTTGGAAAAATACAGGGTGATTCAAAAAGAATACCACAACTTTAAAAATGTGTATTTAATGAAAGAAACATAATATAACCTTCTGTTATACATCATTACAAAGAGTATTTAAAAAGGTTTTTTTTCACTAAAAAACAAGTTCAGAGATGTTCAATATGGCCCCCTCCAGACACTCGAGCAATATCAACCCGATACTCCAACTCGTTCCACACTCTCTGGAGATGTTAGAGAATTGACTGTTCCCTCAGCTCGAACAAGAAGCACAACAATTCATATTTCAGCAGGATGGAGCGCCACCACATTGGCACTTATCTGTCCGTAACTATCTGAACGTCAACTACCCGAGGCGATGGATCGGCCGCCAGGCAGCCCGTGACAGAGCACTTCATCACTGGCCTCCAAGAAGCCCTGATCTTACCCCCTGCGATTTTTTCTTATGGGGGTATGTTAAGGATATGGTGTTTCGGCCACCTCTCCCAGCCACCATTGATGATTTGAAACGAGAAATAACACCAGCTATCCAAACTGTTACGCCTGATATGCTACAGAGAGTGTGGAACGAGTTGGAGTATCGGGTTGATATTGCTCGAGTGTCTGGAGGGGGCCATATTGAACATCTCTGAACTTGTTTTTGAGTGAAAATAAAAACCTTTTTAAATACTCTTTGTAATGATGTATAACAGAAGGTTATATTATGTTTCTTTCATTAAATACACATTTTTAAAGTTGTGGTATTCTTTTTGAATCACCCTGTACAAGATACGTAAATGTTCCGTCTACAGTGTTAATAATCTCCTTTGCTCCTGTCTGGCTTTTCTACGACAACAGTTGCTACACCACTCTGTAGTCCTCTCTTCTTATCGTCTAATATTTTATCAGAAGTAGAAAAAAAGGCAATTATGCATAAACGTAGAATTTACTAAACAGATATGACAGCAACCCATCTTGTATACTCAGAACCACAAATCGGAGTATTGTGTTTTGCAACTGCGGTCAGCGTTTTCAATAGGTGTATGTTGGACGTAGGGGAGCGAGAGGGGGGGAAGGGGAATTTGATTGAGGCTGATTGGGGAGGGAAACGAAAGCAAGGAGGGGGTGGTGGGGATGCCATGAGTTTAACACGAAGGGTCGTGCTAAGATTATAGAACGTGTAATTATGTAAAAATTCTCGCTGAAACACTAATAGTGTAGAGTAATGGGTACGTAAAACGTAAATGTCATAAAATAGTAAAACTATGAAATGGAGCGAGGGGGGATTGAGTGCGGGTAAAGAACAGAACGGAGGGAGGGGACCAGTGGAACGGATACTATGGTTTTAACAAGAAAGGGTCCAACATTAAAACTGCAAAAAGTCTGTTATGTAAAAAAAATCTTCTGTTAAAATACCGGATGGACGCATAAAATTCTAAAAGGAGGTAACATAGCGGATTATAAAAATGGAAATAAAGTAGCGAAAACTCTTTATATCCCCTCCGCCCCTTCCCTACTTCCTTTGCCTTCCCCTGATCAGCGTCACTTCACTTCCTCTTCCCCCTCTGTCCCCCACCTCTAACATATACCTGTTCAAAATACTGACCGCAACTACAAAACACAGTACGCTGATTCGTGGTTCTAAGTAGACGAGACGGGTTGCTGAAGCATATACTTAGATAAATTCTACGTCTATGTATAGTTCTTTTCTTTTCTACTTACTGTAAAATATTGGATGCCACGTATTTATTTTTACTTTGTGTTGGACGTGAAGATGATTCACAGTCATCGAAAGATGAAATCTAATGAAAATTGTGCAGCTGAGACGGAACAATAAATGAGAAGTACCTGAAATATAAATACAGTTGCTGAATCTCTCAAGGGGATTATGCCGGCTACAGTGAAAATTTACAAAATATTTTTGCTCTTTGATATCAAAAGCGTAGTATAGAGTGCAACCTTAAAATACAAGCAGCCCCTTCCCTCTGGAGCGAAATCGTCAAGCCCGCTTATTAGGTACGCGTATCGTACCCTAAAAGTAAATGCTACCCTTAAAACAGAACCAAACTGCGGCCAGAAGTGATGCGAGTGCCCTCTATGTTGAGAGATCCCTTTTCCGCCTGAAAAAATAGTTGTAACATGGCGGGTACATATCGGTTGACCTTCTTGTATCAGCTCAGTTACTTTTACTTTCATAAATAAAAGCGGACAGTACAAACTTGGTTAGAGAATCGTGTTATCACATCCTCAGGAAAACAAACTGAATAATGAAGATGTGGCATGTCAAATGGCATTTTGCAGCTAATACAAAACGAATTAACAAGAAAGTAATTTATGTAACGCATAATATTAACGTAGGTAACTCGCTTGTCTCATCACAAAGAGAGGACTGGCACACTTTGCCCATCAGACATGCAGTACGTCAGTTTTTCAAATCCTCAGTATAATACTAAATTATATTTAAGAAATCATCTGTTGTACCCATGACATACAGTGGCAGCTGAAACGCAAAGTATGTGTAAATGAAGCCAACAGTTTGTGGAGTAGCTGGGAGAATGATAATAATATGGACGCAAAGAAAAGCTAAAACAAAGCCTTGAAAATATTCCTTGTTGAACATCGGATGGTTCACAACGGTTCAGGTTAAAACAAAAACCATATAAACACATGGTGATTTAACTGACCCTACCAATGGGTTTCACGCAGTCAATGCCTTCAAACACCATGTGCAAGATTTTCTTATTCTGTCGCTCGCCACACCCAAACTATCAGTCCTACAGAAAAAATTAACAGGACCTTTTTACAGCAATTTTAATGTAGTTAAACTGTGTACTGGGATGTGTTTTCGCTAGAGACTATTGTTTTCCAGTTATTCAGGAAAAGCGTACTAAAATGATCTTCAAACGCGATTTTTCTGATTAACTCGAAAGCTGTGGCCGCCAGTAGAAACGTATCCAAGTATAAAATGAAACGTAATCGAATTTCCTACAAAAAGGCCCTGTTCACTTTTTCTGTTTCCACATAGCGAGAATATGAAAATCTCGCATATAGGCCTCGAAGGTGTTGCAGGTTGCATAAATCTGGTAAGCAGAGGCAGCTAAATGAACCTGAATGTATGGCCATACTTAACCATCCGATGGACAACTATGTGTATATTTCAAAGTTCTAGGAGAATACAAAGTGGAGAACAAAACACGGACTATCATAGATCAAACCTTGACTAACACAACCTCCAAAGTAAAGTTCTGTGGGGAACTATCAGAGCCCTTTGAAATTCACACAGGTGTCTGACAAGGCGATGGCCTCTCACCTCTCCTATTCAATCTAGTGTTAGATAAGGTAATAAAAGAATGGGAAACATCAGCCCAGGGGATAATCTTAGGAAACCTACAGATTAAATCCTGGCTTTTGCAGACGATTTGGCGATTGTCACGAAAGGTATAAACGAAACAAAAGATGCTATTGAAAAACTACATGAAATCGCTTCCAAAACGGGACTACAGATCTCTTACGAAAAGACACAGTTTATGAGCACAAAGAAACTCTCATCTCTGAACACAAAGTACGGCACGATTTACAAAACCGTAAACTTTAAATACTTCGGTGAAACACTACAAATGAGGGGACATAACAGAGACTCAAACGAAGAAAGAAAAACTAACTTGGACTAGGCATACAAAGTAGTGTGGAATCATTACAACAAGAAGTCTATCTCACAAAAAGCCAATTCATGCCACAACGACACGGTGACGCTCCCCGAAGCACTATATGCAGCAGAGACCACACTAATCTTAGGGCATACACGTATCAGACACCTAGAACAAGTAGAACGGAAAATTCTTAGGAAAATATTTGTCGCAACTAACAACAATGGAATATGGATCAAGAAGCCTACAGAGGAACTATACAAACATACGGAGACAATCACAAAAAGGACTGGAAAACGCAGACTACAATTCTATGGACACCTATACAGAATACCATCATACGACTGACCAAACAGGTCTTTGACAGGGCAACCACTAGAAACAACAAATGGGTGGCAGAGGTAAAAAACGACCTGAACCGACTCAACATAACAGCAGACACAATAAACGACAGAACAAAATTCAGAAACATCATTAAGATAAGTAAACTACAAGAAATACGCTGTGACAAACGAACAGGCGTAAAATGGGCCGAAGAACGCAAGCAAGATCACAGACGGAAGATGAAAGAAATATGGGCAACCAAAAACGCAATCAAGATGAAGCCGAAGACACAAAGCCGACGAGAAGTATGGACAGATGACCGGAAATGAGGGAAGTTTGGGCAGCAAGGAAGGCAGCAAAAGGAATTGGCCATGTAGTTTAGTCCAACTGCGCTCTTTAAGGGCAATATATATATATATATATATATATATATATATATATATATATATATATATATATATATATATAGAGAGAGAGAGAGAGAGAGAGAGAGAGAGAGAGATAGAAAATTATGTAATACTTTGAGATGTGGTAGTGCTCATCGAAACAAGAAAAAAAAGTCCGATAGACCCAACAACGTACAGAGAAATGCACAATGGCTATTCGAGAGAAAAAACAAGAGTAAGCGTGTGACTGTGTGGAAAGTACACTACTGGCCATTAAAATTGCTACGCCTCGAAGATGACGTGCTACAGACGCGAAATTTAACCCACAGGAAGAAGATGCTGTGATATGCAAATGATTAGCTTTTCAGAGCATTCACACAAGGTTGGCGCCGGTGGCGACACCTACAACATGCTGACATGAGGAAAGTTTGCAACCGATTTCTCATACACAAACACCAGTTAACGGCGTTGCCTGGTGAAACGTTGTTGTGATGCCTCGTGTAAGGCGGAGAAATGCGTACCGACTTTGATAAATGTCGGATTGTAGCCCACCGCTATTGCGGTTTATCGTATCGCGTCACTGCTGCTCGCGTTGGTCAAGATCCAATGAACTGTTAGCAGAATATGGAATCCGTGGGTTCAGGAGGGTAATACGGAACGCCGTGTTGGATCCCAACGGCCTCGTATCACTAGCAGTCGAGATGACAGGCATCTTTTTCGCATGGCTGTAACGGATCGTGCAGCCACGTCTCGATCCCTGAGTCAACAGATGGGGACGTTTCCAAGACAACAACCATCTGCACGAACAGTTCGACGACGTTTGCAGCAGCATGGACTATCAGCTCGGAGACCGTGGCTACGGCTATCCTTGAAGCTGCATCACAGGCAGGAGCGCCTGCGATGGTGAACTCTACGACGAACCCGAGTACACGAAACTAGGTTCTGTTTACAGCATCATGATGGTCGCATCCGTGTTTGGCGACATCGCGGTGAACGCACATTGGAAGCGTGTATTCGTCATCACCATACTGGCGAATCACCCCGGGTGATGGTATGGGGTGCCATTGGTTACACGTCTCGGTCACCTCTCGTTTGCACTCACGCCACTTTGAACAGTGGTCGTTACATTTCAGAAACCCTACATTTCAGCAGGATAATGCACGACCACATGTTGCAGGTCCTGTACGGGCCTTTCTGGATACAGAAAATGTTCGGCTGCTGCCCTGGCCAGCGCATTCTCCGGATCTCTCACCAACTGAAAACGTCTGGTCAATGGTGGCCGAGCAACTGGCTCGCACAATACGCCAGTCACCACTCTTGATGAACTGTGGCACCTGTTGAAGCTGCATGGGCAGTTGTACCTGTACACGTCATCCAAGCTCTGTTTGACTCAATGCCAGGCGTATCAAGGCCGTTATTACGGCCAGAGATGTTCTGGGTACTAATTTCTCAGGATCTGCGCTCCCAAATTGCGTGAAAATGTAATCAAATGGTTGAAATGGCTCTGAGCACTACGGGACATATGAGGTCATCAGTCCCCTAGAACTTAGAACTACTTAAATGTAACTAATCTAAGGACATCACACACATCCATGCCCGAGGCAGGATTCGAACCTGCGACCGTAGCAGTCGCGCGGTTCCGGACTGAAGCGCCTAGAACCGCACGGCCACACCGGCCGGCGAAAATGTAATCAGATGTCAGTTCTAGTATAACATATTTGTCCAATGAATACCCGTTTATCATCTGCATTTCTTCTTGGTGTAGCAATTTTAATGACCAGTAGTGTAACATCAGCGATCGAGAAAGTTAGGTAACATCAGCACAATTAGACGAGGAGATCTGGCACACTTCTCCTCTTGGCTTACGCCGCCAGAAGGTCCTGTCAAGTGACGCGTAGTCCTTACTGCTTGTGGTGTGGACGCTAAAGTGGTCACCTCTGGATAGCCAACGCTGGTGCGTCATCGCGATCTCGATGTCCAAGTCTGACGAGAATATTAAAGTTTGAGGTGCTATTCATATTTGGGGAAGTTTTCTGCGGGAGTTTTGTCATCCGCATCCAGGACGCGACACGGTTTCAGTCTGCTTCGTCGGACAGTGCTGTGGGAAATTCGGCGTTGTAAATCAGTTCCACTTGCCGGCGGACGAGCGCCGAATTGATTGCACACAGTGGGGACGTCATATGAGCTGCCTCGTAATCGGAAACGATAAACATTAGTGCGCCGCTAAACGTCAGTGGCGCGGCCGTTTACGAACCTGTTCCGCCGCGTTGCGTGTGGGCAGCGAGTTATGCGTGACGGCGCTGGCCGGCTGTGCGCACCCCGCCACACCTCGGTGGCCGTGTTAAGCGCGCCGCTAGCTGCCCGCAGTTTACTGCCGACGCGTTACGCTCTGTCAGCACACGGCGTTGTGCGAGGTGGCTACACAGCAACCTAGGCGTGTTGTCCTTTTATCCCTCTCGTACAGTCGCTTTGCATCTTTTATGTGAAGGTGAAAGGTGGTAATGTGTCCGCGAGCAACCATCAATCTTAACAGTTCACGTTAACTTACCGATGGGTACAATGACACTGACCTTGGCTTCGCACAGCTGGGATGCCTTTGGAACCTGAGTCCAGTACCCTGCTACACTTTGTCTGTAACCTGGAAATGTGACGTCAGCTTCCACTGATAGAAACTCGGCTAAACCGTAACACTTCTGGCTCTTGCTTTGATGCATATATGCAGACTGAAAATTTGTGCAAAGGCCGAGATTCGAAACCGGGTCTCTTGCTCACTAACCACGTGTGCTCACCACTACGACACCGTGGCACAGTGGCTTTGCTCAACTGCATGGGCTACACGCCTCGCCCCTCAATCCAAATTCCCATTCACAGCCCTACCCAGTTGGTGTTTCCCCTAAACTGGAACAGCATTGCAGAAGTTCCCCAACTATATCAGATGAGAACCTCAGTATCTGTCAAAACTGGCGACCCTTACCGAAACCCAGGCATAAGTGCTTTAATCAAATGAAATTGCATACCGGGTGATCAAAAAGTCAGTATAAATTTGAAAACTTAATAAACCACGGAATAATGTAGATAGAGAGGTAAAAATTGACACACATGCTTGGAATGACATGGGGTTTTATTAGAACCAGAAAAAAAGTTCACAAAATGTCCGATAGGTGGCGCTGGATAGCAAAACGTCAGTGACTGCGCATGACAATCGTGTATAAAAGGAGCTGTAACGAGAGAGCGAATCAGAGTCCGCAGCTCGTGGTCGTGCGGTAGCGTTCTCGCTTCCCGCGCCCGGGTTCCCGGGTTCGATTCCCGGCGGGATCAGGGATTTTCTCTGCCTGGTGATGACTCGGTGTTGTGTGATGTCCTTAGGTTAGTTAGGTTTAAGTAGTTCTAAGTTCTAGGGGACTGATGACCATAGATATTAAGTCCCATAGTGCTCAGAGCCATTTGAAGAGAATCAGATGCGCCAGCAGTCGCAGCATGCTGACGTTACCTGAAAAGGCGCTTTTAGTGAAGCTGTATTATCAGAAGGAGGAATGTGCTAGTTCAGCGTTACGATCCTATCGCCTTAGGAAGGGGATTCGAAAACGGATAAAGGTCCGTTGACAAATGCAGCTGTGGCGAGAATGATTTCGAAGTTCGAAGCCACGGGTTGTTTAGACGATAGACCCCGTAGTGGCCGACCGAGCACAAGGCGTAATGCTGCTAAGACAGTTCAGGAAGAAATGGAGACTGTAGCGGATTCGTCTATGCACGGAGAAGTCAGCGCTCTTGCAGTCGCACGTCGCACCGGCATTCCATACACTACTGTTTGGTTGGCACTTAGGCGTACCCTCCGATGCTACCCGTGCAAAATCCACCGGCATACTGAACTGTTAGCTGGCGATTTAGTGAAGCGGAGGGCATTTGCGGTGTGGGCGTTTCAAAAGATGGCGGAAGATGACGATTGGTTGAGTAACGTGTTGTGGACCGACGAAGCTCATTTCACGCTCCGGGGGTGGGCAAGGCCCACAACTGCAGAATTTGGGCTACCGAAAATCCTAGAGCTGTCGTGGAAACTCCATTACACGACGAGAAAGTTACGGTATGGGTTGGATTTACCACATCTACCGTTATCGGGCCTTTTTTCTTCGAGAAAATGCATAATTCTGGTTTTGTAACTGCTACCGTGACGGGTGAGAGGTACGCCGATATGTTACAGA
The DNA here is from genome assembly GCF_023864345.2 of Schistocerca serialis cubense. Taxonomy (NCBI): domain Eukaryota; kingdom Metazoa; phylum Arthropoda; class Insecta; order Orthoptera; family Acrididae; genus Schistocerca; species Schistocerca serialis. The sequence goes on along the minus strand of NC_064638.1, from coordinate 1,228,686,786 downwards.
ATCGCATCATCCTCAGCCTGGCTGATAAACACCTGCTGGAACGTACTCTGTTTATGCAGGATGGCGCTCCACCCCGTATTGCTAGATGTGTGAAAGATCTCTTGCGCGCGTCGTTTGGTGATGATCGTGTGCTCAGCCGCTGCTTTCGTCATGCTTGGCCTCCCAGGTCCCCAGACCTCAGTCCGCGCGATTATTGGCTTTGGGGTTACCTGAAGTCGCAAGTGTATCGTGATCGACCGACACCTCTAGGGATCCTGAAAGACAACATGCGACGCCAATGCCTCACCATGACTCCAGACATGCTTTACAGTGCTGTTCACAATATTATTCATCGAATACAGCTATTGCTGAGAAATGATGCTGGACGTATTGAGCATTTCCGGTAAAGAACATCATCTATGCTTTGTCTTACTTTGTTATGCTAATTATTGCTATTTTGATCAGATGAAGCGCCATCTCTTGGACATTTTTTGAACTTTTGTATTTTTGTGGTTCTAATAAAACCCCATGTCATTCCAAGCATGTGTCACAATTTGTACCTCTCTATATTCATTATTCCGTGATTTATTCAGATTTCAAAATTATACTGACTCTTTCATCACCCGGTAGTTTCAGATACATTTTCAACTCTCAGGCATCTATGATAGGCCTACGCAGACTGAAGCGACGAGTGAAAATTTATACCAAGCTGGGATTCAAACCCAGGTCTCCTGCTATCTGATCGGATGTGATAACTACTACATCACCCTGATGGCAGGCTTTGCACAACTGCACTGACTATTCTAGCACGCCGCCTTCCTCAATATGAATTTCCTTCCACGCCTCAGCCCACTTGGTAATGCCCAGAGCCACTGTACCTGGGTGGTCAGTACATCTACCTAGCGAGCGGGAGACCTGGGTTCAAGTCCTGGCCTTGACACAAATTTTCAGCTATCGCTTCAGTCTGCATACACAGGGTGAAGAAAAATCCGCGCACTCGGACTTCGCAGCGCCAGTCCTCACATATTAGTAATACAAAAATGTCTCTCACGAAATTTCATCCTGCACATATCCTTGGCAGTAAATGGACGGTAAAGCTTGCCAATCTGGCAACACTGTGATTTCGTGTACGATAATTACCTCTGTTAGGACGTAATAGAAATACATTTCAGTTGATGCAGAGGATAGCGTTTTGGGTTAGCATGCAGGAGATCCAGGGTTCCATTCAGAATCGAGGCTTATTTGTTTCTGTTTGCTAAAAGTATGACCTACCCCAGTGGTCCCGTCGATTAATACCAACTATTACTCTTCCCACTTTCAGGTCCATTACATTCCGTTAGAGTGTTTCATCACCAGAAGGACTAGCAACGTGCTTTGCAAATAATTTCGATTGGGTCATTGGGGAGAGGGTACACAGAAAACAGGTTTCGGATCCAGCAGATGAAGTGGCGCGAAACCATTAGCGTCCACGATGTGCCCATTTCTGTGTTCATAGTACGTAACTGCAAATGTTTTGTAGAAGACCCACTGTACTCATGGTATGATGACGTCGTACCACACAGACTACTTTTAACAAATAAAAACAAAAACGCTTCGATCGAGAATCGAATCCTTGACCTCCTGCATGCCAACTCAAAACGCTATCCATTGCACAGCACTAATACTGTATCCTAACAGAGGCGGTTACCGAATACGTGATTACAGCCTATATATCTTCTGTATCATTCCTGCGAGCCACATATCCGCCCACCTCAGTCTGGATGATTTCACTATCCTTCTGATGGGTTGGTCTTTGTATATGATACATAGCTCGTGGTTATATCTCCACCTCCATCTTCCTCTTTCACAGACTGGGCCGATAATTCGTCTAAGTACCTTTCTTTCGAATGCATCCAGTATTTCAATATCTTTAGTAGTTAATGTCCAGATTTCAGAGGCATATGTAGGCACTGGTCACATAAGTGATTTATACGAGGGCCGTTCAGAAAGTAACCTCCGGTTGATTTAAAAAAATACACCAAGTTAAATAAAAATATTTTAATATATACATCTTACAACTACATCTTTGCACTATTTTTCTACATAGTCTCCATAGCGATTGAGGCACTTATCGTATCTCTTCACAAGCTTTGAAATTCCTTCTGCATAAAAATCACCCGCTTGTGCCTAGAGCCAGCCTGTGACCGCATCTTTGAGCTCTTCGTCGTCATCAAACCGCTGTGACCCGAGCCATTTCTTCAAATGCATGAAGAGGTGATAATCACTTGGCGCCAGGTTGGGCTGTAAGGTGGATGGTTGATAACGTCCCACTTGAAGGACTCAAGAAGGGCCGTTGTTCTGCGAGCAGAGTGAGGACGGGCGTTATCGTGCAAAAAAACGATACCGGAAGTCAGCATACCACGGCGTTTGTTCTGTATAGCGTCGTAACTTTTTTATTGTTTCACAGTACACGTCTTGATTAATGGTCGTACCACGTTCCATGAATTCAACCAACAACACCCCTTTGGCATCCCAAAACACCGTTGCCATCACTTTTCTGTCAGAAAAATCTTGCGAGGCTTTTCTTGGTTTGGTAGGCGAATTTGAATGTGCCCACATCTTTGATTGTTCTTTTGTCTCAGGGTTCACGTACTTAATCCAGGTTTCGTCACCGGTCACGATTCTGTTTAACAATGGTTCTCCTTCGTCCTCATAACGTGACAGAAAGCCTAATGCAGAGGCCATTCTTTGACTTTTGTGGTGGTCGGTAAGAATTTTGGGCACCCATCGTGCACAGAACTTACGGTAACCCAATCTTGCTGTCACTATCTCGTACAAGAGAGTCTTAGAAATCTGTGGAAAACCAGTAGACAACTCCGACATTGAGAAACGTCGATTTTCACGAACTTTTGCATCAACTGTCTGAACGAGTTCGTCAGTCACCAATGATGGTCTACCACTCCTCTCTTCATCATGAACGTTTTCTCGTCCACTTTTAAGTAAACGTACCCATTCACGGACAACTCCTTCACTCATAACTCTTGGTCCGTACACGGCACAAAGCTCACGATGAATAGCTGCTGCAGAATATCCTTTGGCTGTAAAAAACCTTATGACAGCACGCACTTCACATTTGGCGGGGTTTTCTATTGCAGCACACATTTCAAACTGCCACAAAAACTAAACTAGCGCAGGTACGACGTTCACTCGACCACGGCTTGATGCCGACTGACCTGTTGGTGAACGCACAGATGGCGTCGCTACTCCCCCCCACAACCCGCACTGTGACCAATCGGAGGTTACTTTCTGAACCGCCCTCGTAGATAGCTAATTTGGTGGTACGAGTTAGGAGCCCAGAGGATAGAAATCTTGTTAGGGCAAAATATGCTCTATTGGCTAGTATTAATCTCTGCTTAATTTCATAGGAGGTATTATTTATATAGGCTGTAATCACGTGATCGGCAACCACCACTGTTAGGACACAGTGGTATTGCTGTGCAGTGGATAGCGTTTTGGGTTGGCATGCAGGAGGTCAAGGATTCTTCGGAAAACGCCCCATCTTTTGCCTACACGTCGGTGATTCAATAGCCGCTCTCGAGTTGCTCTGCGTTGCATATACGCTGCAGCAACATCCCCAAACAGAAACTTTTTGATCATCCCTTATATTTGTTAATGCTAATGCAACATTACATTCGAGGCGACATATTGCTTGCTGGTTTAACACCAGATCTTGCAGAGGGGCAATCACTATCCAAGTTATTACATGTCTTTATACAGTTGCCAGATCTGACATTCTTTAAAAGAATCCTCGGAAAGTGTAATCCACCTATGAAAGAGAGAGATTACTAAACCCTCGTGCAACCGAAACTCGAGTTGCTCAACTGTCTTTGATCCTTAATAGATAGGATTTATACAGGAAACCGAACGCAGAAGAGTACGTTTTGTGTAGCACTATATGTTGAGAGGCACCCACATGCCTTGCTCATACTGTGGCATCAAGCAGTCAGGCCTGCAAGATGAGTGGTCTGCCAAGCGAGTGGATTCATTCTTATTTATCGAGTAACATGAACTCTCGTACTCACAATTAAGTTACAAATTATCCTCCTGTATGAATAATACGCAACGGAAACGCACATCTGACTATCAGTGGTTTACAGAACTCTGACTGTTCACTACGCACTGAGCAATAACACATTTCCTTTTTGTCTTTTATTTAACGGCTTTTATCAACACGTGGCCACCGCACTGAATATGAATGGCGCACACATTATAAATTCGGGACATCATGACAACATACAATTCGAAGGAAAAGACCACCAATCTTTTTCTTGTCACTATCTTATTTATTCCGATAAATTCTATAACCTAAACACACAAATTCTATAACCTACAACAATAACACATGAGAAATTCCGCCCAGCGGGCATGGCTTTACATTGGTGATTCTCTACCTTATGGTCTCGTAATTATTTAACGCTACAGTGCACTTTCTGGATAGGATGGTGGATCTTTTATTATACCTCACACTTCGACTCTCACAATCATCATCACTAAACTTTCCTCCAGACCGAGCGGTACCGAAGGAACAAGCATAACCCACTAATCTTTTGAAACTACCATGCTACTCTCCCATGCAAACCACACATACCCAAATTACATGACATACACCACACTACAACATGGAATACAATACAATAAATAGTCACAACACTATCACTTTCAGCTTTCCCACTTCAATTAGTATTTATCCCAGTTTCACACGACACTGCCCCACTTTGTAATTCTACTTTCCTACTATGAACTCTGGAGATATTTGCACGTCTTCCTGTGCAATGCAAGCCAAGTGACGTTGCTGGATAGACGGCTGACTCACCTTGCTTCTCTCTCAGAGTTTGAATCTAGCGTCACACGGAATCATATCACGCAAAGTAATATTAAGAACATATTCATCTCACACGCGAGTCCTCAACTGATACCATGGACGAGTACTTCTCGTTATCCTTTGTCTCATACACAGATTGAGACTCACACAGTACTCACCACGTGGAAGTACTCGTATCTAATTTCAAGTCCTGCACACGCCATTTCTTAAATATTTCAACTTACGGTACACACGCTATTTCTTAAATATTTCAACTTATTGTACACACGCTAGTAATTCAGCTTAACTTAAGCACACGGAAGTATTTCAACTTATTGCTACACGTGGTTTCATTGTGACCGTTGGTCACTTCCGAAGATTACTACGATCCCATTAATATTACCTGCCCGACATTTAATTCTCCCCACAAAAGTTCCTGAAATAGAGAAATTATTATTTCAAACTACTCTTAAATATTCCACATGCATACCATGTCTCCACTCTTTTGTCTTCTACGGAGCACAACTAAGACAGGTCTTAACAGCACAAGATCCAGCGGGAGAGTGCTGAAACATGGCCGTTCTTCAGGTTCTCTCGCACCTCTGTCGAAGTGGGGGAGCACGTTGCTACCGTATTGGTCAGCCACATTTCAGGCGCTCAAAGCTCAGGTAAATTTCATCTCTTTGGTCCCACCAAAGGTGGCCAAAGGATCGTCTCAAATATGATCATATAATCACATTCACTATCTGCGGTTAGCAGATGACCATACATTATTCATTCATTTCACAGATCTCACCAAACTGGATGTAGGGATTTATTTTGTGGGAGTTCACATGTGATCAATTAAATAAATAAATTGTCATTCTTTCCTACACCGGTATCCGGCTTCGCTGTATTAATTGAAATTGAGTTATTTTACAAAAAAAATGTGTTGTTCTGACAAAAATAATGAAGTATGTTGTACTTATTTTCAGTGTCGGGCAGTACTGCACCCTTTCACTGTAAGCGTGAAAGAATCGCAGAGGCGCTCATACCGGGTAGGCCATCGATGTCGACAACTGAGGACAATCTGGAAGTTGTTGAGGGTACGTTCATGGAAAACAGGCAAATCACAGTGGACAAAATGGCCAATACTTTACATATCAGTCATGGATATTACATGTTACGCAACAGGCTACATTTTCGGAAAGTGTGTGCAAGGTGTGCAGCGAAAGAATTATCAGCGCAGCGTAAGGTGCTAAGGAAGGACATTTCCCGTAATCATTTGGCACTTTATAATCGCGAAGGAGATGGATTTTTATAGCAAATCGTTACTGTAGACGAAACATAGGTGCATCATCACGAACCGGAAAGTGAGGCAGCAGTCATGATTTGGGGACATCCACCGTCACCAGCAGTTAAGAAATTTAAACGTCGATCATCAGCTGGTAAGATTATCCTAACAGTATTCTGGGACATGGAAGGTGTGGTACCCTTTCATTTCATCCCAAGAGGACAAACTGTGAACAATGCGATCTACTGTGATGTGTTGCGAACTAAACTGAAACCAGCAATCAGATCAAAACGTCGCGAAAAACTACGAAAAGGTGTCGACTTGAAGCGAGGTAACTCTCGTCCACATTCTGTCAAACGGACGTTTGAAACAAGAAGGGAGTTGTGATTCGAATTGCTGAAGCACCGCCATAGGGATCACACCTGACTCCAAGCGATTTCCGTTAGTTTGGAACATTGAAGGAAGCGCTCAGGGAAGAAAATTTGCAACCGATGCAAAAGTCAATCATGCTGTGCCAAGTTGGTTACAGGTGCAATCAAAAAACTTTTTTTCTGTCAGAACCAAAAAACTTGTGAAACGTCGGTGTAAGTGCGCTGAAGAACAGAGAGGTGATGTCGAAAAATAATGTCTGTTTCAATTTCTAACGTATGTTTCCTTCTCTCGAAATTCCCTCTAGTTCTTGACTTCCCGTCGTATATTTCGCGAGAAGACGAGGAAGTTAAAATTAGAGATATTCGAGCCCACATGGACCGTTACTAACAATCGTGGTTCCCACGCACTGTTTGCGACTTACAGGAAAGGCGGACGTTACAGCAGTACATCATTGGGTGGGTTGCGGAATGTAGATGTAGAGATAGAGATTATAGTCAAATATCTTATATACATGCTTTTCTGCAGTCCACTGCAAACACAAAACAGCCGAAGAAACTGGTACAGACATGTGTAATCAAAAACAGAGATATGTAAACAAGAGGAATACGCCGCTGCGGTCGGCAGTGCAGGGCCTATACAAGACAGCATGTGTGTAGCGCAGTTGTTAAATCGGTTACTGCTGCTAAATGGCAGATTATCAAGATTTCTTTGAGTTAGAACGTCGGTGCACGAGTGATGGGACACAGCATCTCCGACGTAGCGATGAACTGGAGATTTTCCGGTACGACTATTTGATGAATGTACCGTGAATATCAGGAATCCGGTAAAATACCAAATCTCAGACATCGCTGCGCCCGGAAAAGGATCCTGCAAGAACGGGACCAACGAAAACTCAAGAGAATCGTTTAACGTGACAGAAGTGCAACTCTTCCACAAATTGCTGCATATTTCACTTCTGGGCCATCAACAAGTGTCAGTGTACGAACCATACAACGAAAAGGATCCTGCAAGAACGGGACCAATGACGACTCAAGAGAATCGTTTAACGTGACAGAAGTGCAACTCTTCCACAAATTGCTGCATATTTCACTTCTGGGCCATCAACAAGTGTCAGCATACCAACCATTCAACGAAAAGGATCCTGCAAGAACGGGACCAACGACGACTCAAGAGAATCGTTTAACGTGACAGAAGTGCAACTCTTCCACAAATTGCTGCATATTTCACTTCTGGGCCATCAACAAGTGTCAGCGTACGAACCATTCAACGAAAAGGATCCTGCAAGAACGGGACCAACGACGACTCAAGAGAATCGTTTAACGTGACAGAAGTGCAACTCTTCCACATATTGCTGCATATTTCACTTCTGGGCCATCAACAAGTGTCAGCGTACGAACCATTCAACGAAAAGGATCCTGCAAGAACGGGACCAACGACGACTCAAGAGAATCGTTTAACGTGACAGAAGTGCAACTCTTCCACAAATTGCTGCATATTTCACTTCTGGGCCATCAACAAGTGTCAGCGTACGAACCATTCAACGAAAAGGATCCTGCAAGAACGGGACCAACGACGACTCAAGAGAATCGTTTAACGTGACAGAAGTGCAACTCTTCCACAAATTGTTACATATTTCACTTCTGGGCCATCAACAAGTGTCAGCGTACGAACCATTCAACGAAAAGGATCCTGCAAGAACGGGACCAACGACGACTCAAGAGAATCGTTTAACGTGACAGAAGTGCAACTCTTCCACAAATTGCTGCATATTTCACTTCTGGGCCATCAACAAGTGTCAGCGTACGACCCATTCAACGAAAAGGATCCTGCAAGAACGGGACCAACGACGACTCAAGAGAATCGTTTAACATGACAGAAGTGCAACTCTTCCACAAATTGCTGCATATTTCACTTCTGGGCCATCAACAAGTGTCAGCGTACGAACCATTCAACGAAAAGGATCCTGCAAGAACGGGACCAACGACGACTCAAGAGAATCGTTTAACGTGACAGAAGTGCAACTCTTCCACAAATTGCTGCATATTTCACTTCTGGGCCATCAACAAGTGTCAGCGTACGAACCATTCAACGAAAAGGATCCTGCAAGAACGGGACCAACGACGACTCAAGAGAATCGTTTAACGTGACAGAAGTGCAACTCTTCCACAAATTGCTGCATATTTCACTTCTGGGCCATCAACAAGTGTCAGCGTACGAACCATTCAACGAAAAGGATCCTGCAAGAACGGGACCAACGACGACTCAAGAGAATCGTTTAACGTGACAGAAGTGCAACTCTTCCACAAATTGCTGCATATTTCACTTCTGGGCCATCAACAAGTGTCAGCGTACGAACCATTCAACGAAAAGGATCCTGCAAGAACGGGACCAACGACGACTCAAGAGAATCGTTTAACGTGACAGAAGTGCAACTCTTCCACATATTGCTGCATATTTCACTTCTGGGCCATCAACAAGTGTCAGCGTACGAACCATTCAACGAAAAGGATCCTGCAAGAACGGGACCAACGACGACTCAAGAGAATCGTTTAACGTGACAGAAGTGCAACTCTTCCACAAATTGCTGCATATTTCACTTCTGGGCCATCAACAAGTGTCAGCGTACGAACCATTCAACGAAAAGGATCCTGCAAGAACGGGACCAACGACGACTCAAGAGAATCGTTTAACGTGACAGAAGTGCAACTCTTCCACAAATTGCTGCATATTTCACTTCTGGGCCATCAACAAGTGTCAGCGTACGAACCATTCAACGAAAAGGATCCTGCAAGAACGGGACCAACGACGACTCAAGAGAATCGTTTAACGTGACAGAAGTGCAACTCTTCCACAAATTGCTGCATATTTCACTTCTGGGCCATCAACAAGTGTCAGCGTACGAACCATTCAACGAAAAGGATCCTGCAAGAACGGGACCAACGACGACTCAAGAGAATCGTTTAACGTGATAGAAGTGCAACTCTTCCACATATTGCTGCATATTTCACTTCTGGGCCATCAACAAGTGTCAGCGTACGAACCATTCAACGAAAAGGATCCTGCAAGAACGGGACCAACGACGACTCAAGAGAATCGTTTAACGTGACAGAAGTGCAACTCTTCCACAAATTGCTGCATATTTCACTTCTGGGCCATCAACAAGTGTCAGCGTACGAACCATTCAACGAAAAGGATCCTGCAAGAACGGGACCAACGACGACTCAAGAGAATCGTTTAACGTGACAGAAGTGCAACTCTTCCACAAATTGCTGCATATTTCACTTCTGGGCCATCAACAAGTGTCAGCGTACGAACCATTCAACGAAAAGGATCCTGCAAGAACGGGACCAACGACGACTCAAGAGAATCGTTTAACGTGACAGAAGTGCAACTCTTCCACATATTGCTGCATATTTCACTTCTGGGCCATCAACAAGTGTCAGCGTACGAACCATTCAACGAAAAGGATCCTGCAAGAACGGGACCAACGACGACTCAAGAGAATCGTTTAACGTGACAGAAGTGCAACTCTTCCACAAATTGCTGCATATTTCACTTCTGGGCCATCAACAAGTGTCAGCGTACGAACCATTCAACGAAAAGGATCCTGCAAGAACGGGACCAACGACGACTCAAGAGAATCGTTTAACGTGACAGAAGTGCAACTCTTCCACATATTGCTGCATATTTCACTTCTGGGCCATCAACAAGTGTCAGCGTACGAACCATTCAACGGAAAGGATCCTGCAAGAACGGGACCAACGACGACTCAAGAGAATCGTTTAACGTGACAGAAGTGCAACTCTTCCACAAATTGTTACATATTTCACTTCTGGGCCATCAACAAGTGTCAGCGTACGAAGCATTCAACGAAAAGGATCCTGCAAGAACGGGACCAACGACGACTCAAGAGAATCGTTTAACGTGACAGAAGTGCAACTCTTCCACATATTGCTGCATATTTCACTTCTGGGCCATCAACAAGTGTCAGCGTACGAACCATTCAACGGAAAGGATCCTGCAAGAACGGGACCAACGACGACTCAAGAGAATCGTTTAACGTGACAGAAGTGCAACTCTTCCACAAATTGTTACATATTTCACTTCTGGGCCATCAACAAGTGTCAGCGTACGAAGCATTCAACGAAAAGGATCCTGCAAGAACGGGACCAACGACGACTCAAGAGAATCGTTTAACGTGACAGAAGTGCAACTCTTCCACAAATTGCTGCATATTTCACTTCTGGGCCATCAACAAGTGTCAGCGTACGAACCATTCAACGAAAAGGATCCTGCAAGAACGGGACCAACGACGACTCAAGAGAATCGTTTAACGTGACAGAAGTGCAACTCTTCCACATATTGCTGCATATTTCACTTCTGGGCCATCAACAAGTGTCAGCGTACGAACCATTCAACGAAAAGGATCCTGCAAGAACGGGACCAACGACGACTCAAGAGAATCGTTTAACGTGACAGAAGTGCAACTCTTCCACATATTGCTGCATATTTCACTTCTGGGCCATCAACAAGTGTCAGCGTACGAACCATTCAACGAAAAGGAACCTGCAAGAACGGGACCAACGACGACTCAAGAGAATCGTTTAACGTGACAGAAGTGCAACTCTTCCACAAATTGCTGCATATTTCACTTCTGGGCCATCAACAAGTGTCAGCGTACGAACCATTCAACGAAAAGGATCCTGCAAGAACGGGACCAACGACGACTCAAGAGAATCGTTTAACGTGACAGAAGTGCAACTCTTCCACAAATTGCTGCATATTTCACTTCTGGGCCATCAACAAGTGTCAGCGTACGAACCATTCAACGAAAAGGATCCTGCAAGAACGGGACCAACGACGACTCAAGAGAATCGTTTAACGTGATAGAAGTGCAACTCTTCCACAAATTGTTACATATTTCACTTCTGGGCCATCGACAAGTGTCAGCGTACGAACCATTCAACGAAAAGGATCCTGCAAGAACGGGACCAACGACGACTCAAGAGATTCGTTTAACGTGACAGAAGTGCAACTCTTCCACAAATTGCTGCATATTTCACTTCTGGGCCATCAACAAGTGTCAGCGTACGACCCATTCAACGAAAATGATCCTGCAAGAACGGGACCAACGACGACTCAAGAGAATCGTTTAACGTGACAGAAGTGCAACTCTTCCACTAATTGCTGCATATTTCACTTCTGGGCCACCAACAAGTGTCAGCGTACGAACCATTCAACGAAAAGGATCCTGCAAGAACGGGACCAACGACGACTCAAGAGAATCGTTTAACGTGACAGAAGTGCAACTCTTCCACAAATTGCTGCATATTTCACTTCTGGGCCATCAACAAGTGTCAGCGTACGACCCATTCAACGAAAAGGATCCTGCAAGAACGGGACCAACGACGACTCAAGAGAATCGTTTAACGTGACAGAAGTGCAACTCTTCCACAAATTGTTGCATATTTCACTTCTGGGCCACCAACAAGTGTCAGCGTACGAACCATTCAACGAAAAGGATCCTGCAAGAACGGGACCAACGACGACTCAAGAGAATCGTTTAACGTGACAGAAGTGCAACTCTTCCACAAATTGCTGCATATTTCACTTCTGGGCCATCAACAAGTGTCAGCGTACGACCCATTCAACGAAAAGGATCCTGCAAGAACGGGACCAACGACGACTCAAGAGAATCGTTTAACGTGACAGAAGTGCAACTCTTCCACAAATTGTTGCATATTTCACTTCTGGGCCACCAACAAGTGTCAGCGTACGAACCATTCAACGAAAAGGATCCTGCAAGAACGGGACCAACGACGACTCAAGAGAATCGTTTAACGTGACAGAAGTGCAACTCTTCCACAAATTGCTGCATATTTTACTTCTGGGCCATCAACAAGTGTCAGCGTACGAACCATTCAACGAAAAGGATCCTGCAAGAACGGGACCAACGACGACTCAAGAGAATCGTTTAACGTGACAGAAGTGCAACTCTTCCACAAATTGTTACATATTTCACTTCTGGGCCATCGACAAGTGTCAGCGTACGAACCATTCAACGAAAAGGATCCTGCAAGAACGGGACCAACGACGACTCAAGAGAATCGTTTAACGTGACAGAAGTGCAACTCTTCCACAAATTGCTGCATATTTCACTTCTGGGCCATCAACAAGTGTCAGCGTACGAACCATTCAACGAAAAGGATCCTGCAAGAACGGGACCAACGACAACTCAAGAGAATCGTTTAACGTGACAGAAGTGCAACTCTTCCACAAATTGTTACATATTTCACTTCTGGGCCATCAACAGATGTCAGCGTACGAACCATTCAACGAAAAGGATCCTGCAAGAACGGGACCAACGACGACTCAAGAGAATCGTTTAACGTGACAGAAGTGCAACTCTTCCACAAATTGTTGCATATTTCACTTCTGGGCCATCAACAAATGTCAGCGTACGAACCATTCAACGAAAAGGATCCTGCAAGAACGGGACCAACGACGACTCAAGAGAATCGTTTAACGTGACAGAAGTGCAACTCTTCCACAAATTGTTACATATTTCACTTCTGGGCCTGCAACAAGTGTCAGCGTACGAACCATTCAACGAAAAGGATCCTGCAAGAACGGGACCAACGACGACTCAAGAGAATCGTTTAACGTGACAGAAGTGCAACTCTTCCACAAATTGTTACATATTTCACTTCTGGGCCACCAACAAGTGTCAGCGTACGAACCATTCAACGAAAAGGATCCTGCAAGAACGGGAACAACGACGACTCAAGAGAATCGTTTAACGTGACAGAAGTGCAACTCTTCCACAAATTGTTACATATTTCACTTCTGGGCCACCAACAAGTGTCAGCGTACGAACCATTCAACGAAAAGGATCCTGCAAGAACGGGACCAACGACGACTCAAGAGAATCGTTTAACGTGACAGAAGTGCAACTCTTCCACAAATTGTTACATATTTCACTTCTGGGCCACCAACAAGTGTCAGCGTACGAACCATTCAACGAAAAGGATCCTGCAAGAACGGGACCAACGACGACTCAAGAGAATCGTTTAACGTGACAGAAGTGCAACTCTTCCACAAATTGCTGCATATTTCACTTCTGGGCCATCAACAAGTGTCAGCGTACGAACCATTCAACGAAAAGGATCCTGCAAGAACGGGACCAACGACGACTCAAGAGAATCGTTTAACGTGACAGAAGTGCAACTCTTCCACAAATTGTTACATATTTCACTTCTGGGCCATCGACAAGTGTCAGCGTACGAACCATTCAACGAAAAGGATCCTGCAAGAACGGGACCAACGACGACTCAAGAGAATCGTTTAACGTGACAGAAGTGCAACTCTTCCACAAATTGCTGCATATTTCACTTCTGGGCCATCAACAAGTGTCAGCGTACGAACCATTCAACGAAAAGGATCCTGCAAGAACGGGACCAACGACGACTCAAGAGAATCGTTTAACGTGACAGAAGTGCAACTCTTCCACAAATTGCTGCATATTTCACTTCTGGGCCATCAACAAGTGTCAGCGTACGAACCATTCAACGAAAAGGATCCTGCAAGAACGGGACCAACGACGACTCAAGAGAATCGTTTAAGGTGACAGAAGTGCAACTCTTCCACAAATTGTTACATATTTCACTTCTGGGCCACCAACAAGTGTCAGCGTACGAACCATTCAACGAAAAGGATCCTGCAAGAACGGGACCAACGACGACTCAAGAGAATCGTTTAACGTGACAGAAGTGCAACTCTTCCACAAATTGTTACATATTTCACTTCTGGGCCACCAACAAGTGTCAGCGTACGAACCATTCAACGAAAAGGATCCTGCAAGAACGGGACCAACGACGACTCAAGAGAATCGTTTAACGTGACAGAAGTGCAACTCTTCCACAAATTGCTGCATATTTCACTTCTGGGCCATCAACAAGTGTCAGTGTACGAACCATTCAACGAAAAGGATCCTGCAAGAACGGGACCAACGACGACTCAAGAGAATCGTTTAGCGTGACAGAAGTGCAACTCTTCCACAAATTGCTGCATATTTCACTTCTGGGCCATCAACAAGTGTCAGCGTACGAACCATTCAACGAAAAGGATCCTGCAAGAACGGGACCAACCACGACTCAAGAGAATCGTTTAACGTGACAGAAGTGCAACTCTTCCACAAATTGTTACATATTTCACTTCTGGGCCATCAACAAGTGTCAGCGTACGAACCATTCAACGAAAAGGATCCTGCAAGAATGGGACCAACGACGACTCAAGAGAATCGTTTAACGTGACAGAAGTGCAACTCTTCCACAAATTGTTACATATTTCACTTCTGGGCCATCAACAAGTGTCAGCGTACGAACCATTCAACGAAAAGGATCCTGCAAGAACGGGACCAACGACGACTCAAGAGAATCGTTTAACGTGACAGAAGTGCAACTCTTCCACAAATTGTTACATATTTCACTTCTGGGCCATCAACAAGTGTCAGCGTACGAACCATTCAAGGAAAAGGATCCTGCAAGAACGGGACCAACGACGACTCAAGAGAATCGTTTAACGTGACAGAAGTGCAACTCTTCCACAAATTGTTACATATTTCACTTCTGGGCCATCAACAAGTGTCAGCGTACGAACCATTCAACGAAAAGGATCCTGCAAGAACGGGACCAACGACGACTCAAGAGAATCGTTTAACGTGACAGAAGTGCAACTCTTCCACAAATTGTTACATATTTCACTTCTGGGCCATCAACAAGTGTCAGCGTACGAACCATTCAACGAAAAGGATCCTGCAAGAACGGGACCAACGACGACTCAAGAGAATCCTTTAACGTGACAGAAGTGCAACTCTTCCACAAATTGCTGCATATTTCACTTCTGGGCCATCAACAAGTGTCAGCGTACGAACCATTCAACGAAAAGGATCCTGCAAGAACGGGACCAACGACGACTCAAGAGAATCGTTTAGCGTGACAGAAGTGCAACTCTTCCACAAATTGCTGCATATTTCACTTCTGGGCCATCAACAAGTGTCAGCGTACGAACCATTCAACGAAAAGGATCCTGCAAGAACGGGACCAACGACGACTCAAGAGAATCGTTTAACGTGACAGAAGTGCAACTCTTCCACAAATTGTTACATATTTCACTTCTGGGCCATCAACAAGTGTCAGCGTACGAACCATTCAACGAAAAGGATCCTGCAAGAACGGGACCAACGACGACTCAAGAGAATCGTTTAACGTGACAGAAGTGCAACTCTTCCACAAATTGCTGCATATTTCACTTCTGGGCCATCAACAAGTGTCAGCGTACGAACCATTCAACGAAAAGGATCCTGCAAGAACGGGACCAACGACGACTCAAGAGAATCGTTTAACGTGACAGAAGTGCAACTCTTCCACAAATTGTTACATATTTCACTTCTGGGCCATCGACAAGTGTCAGCGTACGAACCATTCAACGAAAAGGATCCTGCAAGAACGGGACCAACGACGACTCAAGAGAATCGTTTAACGTGACAGAAGTGCAACTCTTCCACAAATTGCTGCATATTTCACTTCTGGGCCATCAACAAGTGTCAGCGTACGAACCATTCAACGAAAAGGATCCTGCAAGAACGGGACCAACGACGACTCAAGAGAATCGTTTAACGTGACAGAAGTGCAACTCTTCCACAAATTGTTACATATTTCACTTCTGGGCCATCAACAAGTGTCAGCGTACGAACCATTCAACGAAAAGGATCCTGCAAGAACGGGACCAACGACGACTCAAGAGAATCGTTTAACGTGACAGAAGTGCAACTCTTCCACAAATTGTTACATATTTCACTTCTGGGCCATCGACAAGTGTCAGCGTACGAACCATTCAACGAAAAGGATCCTGCAAGAACGGGACCAACGACGACTCAAGAGAATCGTTTAACGTGACAGAAGTGCAACTCTTCCACAAATTGCTGCATATTTCACTTCTGGGCCATCAACAAGTGTCAGCGTACGAACCATTCAACGAAAAGGATCCTGCAAGAACGGGATCAACGACGACTCAAGAGAATCGTTTAACGTGACAGAAGTGCAACTCTTCCACAAATTGTTACATATTTCACTTCTGGGCCATCAACAAGTGTCAGCGTACGAACCATTCAACGAAAAGGATCCTGCAAGAACGGGACCAACGACGACTCAAGAGAATCGTTTAACGTGACAGAAGTGCAACTCTTCCACAAATTGTTGCATATTTCACTTCTGGGCCACCAACAAGTGTCAGCGTACGAACCATTCAACGAAAAGGATCCTGCAAGAACGGGACCAACGACGACTCAAGAGAATCGTTTAACGTGACAGAAGTGCAACTCTTCCACAAATTGCTGCATATTTCACTTCTGGGCCATCAACAAGTGTCAGCGTACGAACCATTCAACGAAAAGGATCCTGCAAGAACGGGACCAACGACGACTCAAGAGAATCGTTTAACGTGACAGAAGTGCAACTCTTCCACAAATTGTTACATATTTCACTTCTGGGCCATCGACAAGTGTCAGCGTACGAACCATTCAACGAAAAGGATCCTGCAAGAACGGGACCAACGACGACTCAAGAGAATCGTTTAACGTGACAGAAGTGCAGCTCTTCCACAAATTGCTGCATATTTCACTTCTGGGCCATCAACAAGTGTCAGCGCACTGAAATATGGCTTCCCGGCTATTACACAAGTTGAAAATATGGTCACTATTTTTTATAAACTTAAATTTGCCATATTTCGTGACAGTACCTTTTCCATTAGACGTTTGCAAGCAAATATAAGTCTTGGCTTCAGTTGTCTAAGTATGATTCCACAATGAATCGTTGTCAGTTGCAGAAAATGACGTGGTTCAGCGTGTTTCTCTCAATTTGGTGTTTCAAATACAGTTTCTTCCAATGTAGTTTCTTCTTTTCAGATAATACAAAAATAATAGTTAACATAATTCAAAATTATTTATGACTGCGACCTTCACATTGTTCTTCCATCAACACACACCAAGAGTTAGCTTCCGACTCGGACTGACTATAGTCAAAGACTACTCCAACGTCAAAGATATTTTACACAATCAGTTTCTTTGCTATTCTTCGATACATTTTCTAATAGTAATCAATATGCTTGTACTCTCAAAAACAGAAGTAAATTAACATATAATAAGACAAATTATAATAAATTCTTACAAAAATATAAGAAAACATTTTCAATTCAGTATCGACAAATACGGTAAAAAGATAACATCTCCCAGATCCATTACAACTGCTCCCCAGGGCTTTTGTTGTTATGGACATATACAACAAAATCCCGACCACACTCAGTGATGGATCTGTATTACACAATTAGTACACTAATGATGCAGTCGGATAACCTCTTCCAAATTTGGACTTTTTGAATCTGTGGACTTGTTACTGGCTGTTGTTGCTATGATACTTCCCCATCAATTTCATACACAAAAAAAATTCAAGTAAAGAAATTATTTGACATGACAAATATACATGGTATAAAACATACATGAGAAATATTCTAACATACAGCATACAGACTGAAAATAATAGTAAGGTAAAACTCATTTCCTAGAATAAGATTTAATTTTTTATTAAATATTAATGTTAATTTCATTATGCTTACATATTGTACAGTAAAAATGATACTGGACATATATAGTGTAATGTGTTTTTCTCTATATTTGTCTTTTATATATATATATTTTTTAAATTCTGATCTTTTTTAAATTTTTATATTTTTTTTATTAGTCATGGTTTTTTTGTTTTTGTATTTTTTTTGCTTATGATTTTTTTTTTAGTACAGCTAAAGATACATCAGTATTATCTAAATTTTTGCAATTGTTTGTATACACTTGCCTCTCTACTACAATATTACTACAAGTCAGATTCTTGTGAAGAGTACTTTTGCTCCCCACAACATCAGTATAAACAACAATAAACTGCTCATATATCATGAGGCTTTATCTAAAATTGGTTTTGAAACTTATACCTTTGCATGCATGTCCTCACATGCATGCCTTCACCCACAGGGAAGACTTAGCTTCCAAAATTAGAAAAATTCAGAAATGCTCACTAGGGAGACTTTTTTTGTAAAAAAAGTAAAAATAAATCTTTCTCTCATTCTTTGTTACATCAGTGTTTTTTCATCAGTTTCAATTAACATGTGACTTCAAATTATTAATTTATACATGCAAATATACATACTTGGTTGTACAGGTAGTTTTGTTCTAACAAGCATACTCCAGTGGAGGACTTTTGTTTTAGATGATAATAGATTATTTAAATTTTTGAAATTATGATTTCTGTTTATACAGTTTTAAAGAGACAACATTCCTGAGACCAAATAATTTCTTTGATTTAGGGTGCACCAAACGATAAGCATTAGGGTGTGGATTTTCTATGACTTCAAAAGGCCCAATATAGATATCAAAGAATTTTTTTATTTCTGAAGTTAACATTTTTGATTTTTCATGAGATTTGACCAGAACAAGATCCCCAATTTTAAAAGTGGTTAATCTTACCCTATTGTTATGTCTTTTATTCCTCTTTTCCTCTTGTTTCCTCATAGTTTCCCTGACAATATCTTCTCTCTCTTGCATAGTTAAAGGTGTACATTTAGGAAATTCAATAAGTTCTGATATAAGATTTGGAGGTCTGATATTAAACATAATCTCATATGGCGAAAATCCTGTGGAACTATGTTGTAGGCTATTCATAATATCTTCAAAATTTCGAATGCTCTCAAACCAAGTTGGATGTTTATGGCTACAATAGGTTCTACAAAGTCTCCCAATTTCCCTCATATATCTTTCTGCAGGATTGGTCGACGGAGAATAAACAGATATAAGTATATGCTTCAATTTTGATCTTTCAATAAACTTTTTCCAAATTTTTGAGGTGAACTGTGAACCATTATCTGATAATATAGCTTTTGGTATACCCACCTGTGCGAAATAATCTCTTTCAATTTTTATTATAATTTCATGGCTAGTAGCTTTTTTCACTGGATATAGTTTAATTAATTTTGAAAATACATCTACCATAACAAATATGTAACAGTGACCACCTTTACTCTTTGGTAACATTCCATATAAGTCCACTGCGATAAGATCTAAAGGTTTTTCCGGAATAATGTTTTGCATCTCTCCACCACGTCTTTGATTGCTCACTTTAACTCTCTGACATTTGTCACAGGTTGCCAATTCTTTTCTTACCTTCTTTCCAATATTGTAAAAATAAACATTTTCTTGTATCTTTTGAATGCACTTCTGTATCCCACAATGACCAAAACTTTCATGTATGTAAATGATCAGCTTTTCAACATCTGCCTCTGGCCAACACAGTTTCCAATTATCAGAATCTACATCTGTTCTCCGAAATAAAATCCCCTTATGTAATTTGTAAAATTTATCAAGTTTCTCATACCCCTTCTTGCCTAAACATTCTTTGATTAATTTCCAACTCTGATCCAAATTTTGATTTTTTCTAATTTTGTTACATATAGCTCTAATTGTTTTCTCATTTTCCACCCCTTTCAAGTATCTAATTTTAAATTGCTTTTCCTCCTCTTGTTCAAAAATCTCCTTTTCTCCCCCAATTGGTAACCTTGAAAGTGAATCAGCTACTACATTCTCAGAACCTTTTGTGTGTTTGATTTCAAAGTCAAACTGTTGCAGAAAAATTGCCCATCTGGTCAATCTACTGTGGTATAATTTGCACTCTTGTAAGTAACTCAAAGCTTTGTGATCCAAAAATACTATGGTTTTATGTCCAATAAGGTAAATTCTAAATTTTGTAAGAGCCCAATGAATTGCCAAAAGTTCCTTCTCTGTGACTGTATAATTTTTCTCATGCTTGAGCAACATTCTGCTTGCAAATGCTATGGTACAATGTATCTTAACTCCATTCTCTACTCTTTCTTGAAATAACTCTGCTCCAAGCCCATAATTACTGCTATCAGTGTTCAAACAAAATGGTAAATTAAAATCAGGTCTGTGTAATAAGTGTTGCTTCCTCAACTCTTGCTTAATTTTATCAAACTCTTCCTGACAACTTTTATCCTAAACCCAAACAGTGTTTTTCTTAAGTAACTGACTTAAACATGGTGCATTCAGACTCTGATCACTTATATGTTTTCGGTAATAACCGCATAACCCAAAGAACATCTTTAATTGTTTTTTAGTCTTAGGAATAGGAATTTCTGAAATTGCTTTAATTTTTTCTGGATCTGCCAAAATTCCCTTGTCTGTGACAACATGACCCAAAAATTTTAATTCAGAAACTGCAAATTTACATTTCTCTAATTTCAATGTCATCCCCCCTTTTCTAAGTTTTTCACAAACTGACTTCAAAATCAAAAAATGTTCCTTCCAATTTTTCCCTGTAACCAAAATGTCATCTACATAGATTATCAGTTTAGACGCAAGTTCTTGCCCCAGTACATGATCCAAAGCTCTTATAAATTCGGAAACAGAAGAATTTAACCCAAATGGCACAACACAATATTGGTAACTCTTACCATTGTACAAGAAAGCAGTATATTTTCTAGAATTAACCGAAAGTGGTACTTGATGAAAACCCGAAGTTAGATCAAAACTTGACATATATTTTATATCTCTAAATTTATAGAGTAACTCATCAACATTTTCAGGATGTTCTGTCTGTCTGAACAAAATTTTGTTTAAGTGTGTAGAGTCCAAAACCAATCTTACTCCACCATATTTTTTCGAAACTACTACTAGAGGATTATTATATGCACTGATACTCCTTTCTATTATATTACATCCATCCATCTTTTTCAGCTCTTTCTCAACAGCAGGTCTTTTTGATATTGCAATAGTGTATGGTTTTATGAAAAATGGTTCATGCGGTTTTACCTGAAGCTCACTCTGGTAACCCTTTACCCTACAAGGTATGTCACTAAAAACATCACTGTATTCCCACAGGAGATTTTCTAACTGTTGTTTTTGCTCCCCAGATAAATTTTGTGTTTCTGAAATTTTCAAATTTACTAAATTCCCAAATTCAACTTCATCAGTATCAAATCTATGAATTTCAATATTCTCCAATCTATTTTCTTTTAGTAAATTAATACTGTCAAAATTTCCATTACTCTGATCACCAAGTGTATTCACAAAGTTTGTCTGAATGTATTCCCTTTCACTAGTTTCTATCAAAAGTTTTCTTCCAACCCAATCAAATGCTGTATTTACTTTTACTATCCAATTCATACCCAAAAGAAAATCCTCATTAAATTCCTGAATTACAAAACATCCATGTGTGAACAACTTGTCTTCAATTAAAAATGTCACTAAAGCCTGGCTTTTTACCAATTTACTGCTCTTCCCAGTAGCACCTTTTATCTTTACCCCAACAACTGGCAGTTCAACATAATCTTTCCCCACTTTCAATTTCTTGCTTAACCTTTCAGATATTCCCGAGATCTCACTTCCTGTATCGATTAAACATTTACCAATCCATGACCCAATTTGAACTTTTATATAAGGACTGCAAAATTGATCACTTTTCTCAGAAACTGTATCCTCATGTAATAAATCACTTTCAATTTCCCCGAACCTATACTTATCAGAATCATATGGTATACCATTACATGTATTATTTGTCACAGTTACAAAATTTGCACAAGACACAAAATTGTCATGAGTACTCTCTATTATCTCAAATAGCCAAGAATTTTCATCCAAATCACATTGTATACTATTGAAGTACTTATCCTTCAGCTTTTCAAAAATAAAATATCTCATCTTTTTCCACCACTCAGGACATACAGTTTCACATACATTAATAAGCATCTTTCTAAGGTTCTTGTCAAAAGAAATAGTTTCACTGTTCAGCCATATATTCATAAGAAATGTGTGTGTATCATTAGTATCTATAAAAGTTTCACTTAGGTAAGAAGTTATACATGTGTCATCGTTATTTGTGTAGTCAGATTCTTTACCAGCAACATCTAAATTCACACTTTTACATACACCCAGATTGCGAGTATTATTCATCCTGGTAACATCCCTGGGAATTTCTATAATATTCTCACTATTTAATCCATTTTCAACCATGTGTATACCCAACTCCCTATTTAAACTAATGAAATACCTTTCCTCAACATCATCATCAATACCATTACCATCATTATCAACTTTATCAACAACATCATTATCATTACACATATTCAGGTCATACACATTCAAATTATTCCCCAAAATATTGTTTCCCCTTTCTAAAGTTACCAGATCCCTTTCACCAACATTTTCATTCTCACAGCATGCATTCTCTCTTTCACTCATACACATCTCTGAACTACTGCAAATTACATCATCCGACAAAGTGTTTTTCTTTTCTGCCCAAGTGTAAAACTCTGTTAAATTAAATGAATCACAATTACTTTTATCTACTGTATGTTCTTGTGTATTAAAATTGTTATCTTTATCATTATTATTTTCCTCTTGAAATTTCTTCAATAAGTAACAACTAATGACCTCATGTGATAGCTTAGGTTTGGAACTGACCTGTTTGGGTTTATGATAGTCACATCCATTGGTCCTTTCATCATGCTCACCTCTGCCTCAACCTTGCGGACCTTCAAGGGGGCGTCTACTCGTTTTTTATTTCCGGTTCCTGTTTGAACTGCTGATTATGGTTCTGCCAATGTCTCTGATCAACATTTCTGATCCCATTCCTATGCCAAACATTACCTGATTGTTGGTAGTGTCTATTGTACTGACCTCTATCAAAATTTATGTGATTTTGATCCCTAAAGTGTTCTCTATTTTGTTGATTATTAACGCAAAAATGTTGTTCTTGCTTTGGATAAAAATTATGGTCCTTCTTTACAAAATTGTTATATCCCCCTGAATTTTGACTGACACCATGATAATTGTTTTGTTCCTTTTTTTGAAAGTGATCATTTCCCCAATTTTGACCATTACCTTTCTGAGTAAACCCACTGTGTGTTCTTGTTGTTACCCTATCCAACTTTTCAATATAATTGAGAAACTGCTCTACATTACTATCAGAACAATGAACTAAACTCAACTGCATTGCTGATGGCAATCTTCTCTTTAAGGTATCAATTTTGATCAAGTCATCCAAAGGTTTTGTTAAATGAATAAGTTTTTGAAGTTCACTTTTGCAAAATTGTTTCATGTTCCCATCTGATTCCCTATAGTTTCGCCCATTCAAAAATTCACTTTTGATTCTAGTTTGTTTAAGATCATCCCAAAATTTTTCCAAAAATTTTGATTCAAATTCTGAAAAGGTCATCCCCAAAGTTACAATCTGGTTTGCCCAAGTCAAAGCTTCCCCTTCCAAGAATTTTTTCACAAATTTAATTTTTATTTCATCTGGTGAGTGAGGTAAAAAACAATCCTTGCAATACTGCATAAATTCAATGGGATGTAAGGGTCCATCTACCGAAAAGTGCTTCACTGGAATATTAGATATAAGATTACACGTGTTGACATTGTAATTTTTGCTTTGAAATTCAATGTCAAAACTTTCCATTTTTTCACTAAGTTCTTTGACAGATTTTTTGTTTTCCAAATCATTGCATTCTACTTTTTCTTCTAGAGTAACCAAACTATTGTCAGTTTCTTGTTGTACATTTTTAACTAAAACTTTTGTATTCTCATCCAAATTTTTAATTTCCCCTTTTATCGCATTAAAATGAATTAAATTTCTTTCCCTATCTACCAGTAACTCATTTTTTACAGTATTAATTTCACCGCTCAATTTAGCATCAATTTCATTTACTTTTGCTTCCACAGATTCAATTTTTTCCTCAACACTGCCAACTCTGTTTGAAAGCTCACCCACTTGGGTATTGACTGCTTGGACTTGCAACAAAATGTTATCAATTTTTTCATCCCAGTATGTCTTATTGTCGTCAACTGATTGTTTAATTTCTTTCGTGAAATTTACAAGAAAACTTTTTAAATCAAATTAATCGGTTCTTTCTGTTTCATTTGACCTGTCCTGATGTTCGAAGTCTATTAAATTACTACTTTCTACTTTAGCCACAATACTCTCGAAAATCTCATAAGTCATTGTGAAGAACAAAAATTTACACACAACAATATAAAACAAGATAAAAATATTGTTTTAACAAAATACGAGGGTTTCGTGACTTATCTGGAACACTCTTCTACTGTTGTAAAACCACGTTTTCCATCCATGTGATTGTTGACCAAAATTCTTGAAGTATTTTCTTCTGTCGAAAATTATATTTTTTGCCGAAACATTTCTTCTCCAAAACTTTTACTTCCCGATGAACACAAACACTGTAACACACATTCTGGAGAAACTGGTATTAACACACAAAAATTTTCTTCCTCGTAACACTGTTGAAGATCTCGTGAACACAATATCCCGGCTACAGTCCCCAGTTGAAATATGGCTTCCCGGCTATTACACAAGTTGAAAATATGGTCACTATTTTTTATAAACTTAAATTTGCCATATTTCGTGGCAGTACCTTTTCCATTAGACGTTTGCAAGCAAATATAAGTCTTGGCTTCAGTTGTCTAAGTATGATTCCACAATGCATGGTTGTCGGTTGCAGAAAATGACGTGGTTCAGCGTGTTTCTCTCAATTTGGTGTTTCAAATACAGTTTCTTCCAATGTAGTTTCTTCTTTTCAGATAATACAAAAATAATAGTTAACATAATTCAAAATTATTTATGACTGCGACCTTCACATTGTTCTTCCATCAACACACACCAAGAGTTAGCTTCCGACTCGGACTGATTATAGTCAAAGACTACTCCAACGTCAAAGATATTTTACACAATCAGTTTCTTTGCTATTCTTCGATACATTTTCTAATAGTAATCAATATGCTTGTACTCTCAAAAACAGAAGTAAATTAAGATATAATAAGACAAATTATAATAAATTCTGACAAAAATATAAGAAAACATTTTGAATTCAGTATCGACAAATACGCTAAAAAAATAACATCTCCCAGATCCATTACAGTACGAACCATTCAACGAAAAGGATCCTGCAAGAACGGGACCAACGACGACTCAAGAGAATCGTTTAACATGACAGAAGTGCAACTCTTCCACAAATTGCTGCATATTTCACTTCTGGGCCATGAACAAGTGTCAGCATACCAACCATTCAACGAAAAGGATCCTGCAAGAACGGGACCAACGACGACTCAAGAGAATCGTTTAACGTGACAGAAGTGCAACTCTTCCACAAATTACTGCATAATTCTCTTCTCGGCCATCAACAAGTGTCAGCGTTCCAACCATTCAACGAAAAGGATCCTGCAAGAACGGGACCAACGACGACTCAAGAGAATCGTTTAACGTGACAGAAGTGCAACTCTTCCACAAATTGCTGCATATTTCACTTCTGGGCCATCAACAAGTGTCAGCATACGAACCATTCAACGAAAAGGATCCTGCAAGAACGGGATCAACGACGACTCAAGAGAATCCTTTAACGTGACAGAAGTGCAACTCTTCCACAAATTGCTGCATATTTGACTTCTGGGCCATCAACAAGTGTCAGCATACCAACCATTCAACGAAAAGGATCCTGCAAGAACGGGACCAACGACGACTCAAGAGAATCGTTTAACGTGACAGAAGTGCAACTCTTCCACAAATTGCTGCATATTTCACTTCTGGGCCATCAACGAGTGTCAGCATACGAACCATTCAACGAAAAGGATCCTGCAAGAACGGGACCAACGACGACTCAAGAGAATCGTTTAACGTGACAGAAGTGCAACTCTTCCACTAATTGCTGCATATTTCACTTCTGGGCCATCAACAAGTGCCAGCATACGAACCATTCAACGAAAAGGATCCTGCAAGAACGGGACCAACGACGACTCAAGAGAATCGTTTAACGTGACAGAAGTGCAACTCTTCCACAAATTGCTGCATATTTCACTTCTGGGCCATCAACAAGTGTCAGCATACCAACCATTCAACGAAAAGGTTCCTGCAAGAACGGGACCAACGACGACTCAAGAGAATCGTTTAACGTGACAGAAGTGCAACTCTTCCACAAATTGCTGCATATTTCACTTCTGGGCCATCAACAAGTGTCAGCATACCAACCATTCAACGAAAAGGATCCTGCAAGAACGGGACCAACGACGACTCAAGAGAATCGTTTAACGTGACAGAAGTGCAACTCTTCCACAAATTGCTGCATATTTCACTTCTGGGCCATCAACAAGTGTCAGCATACCAACCATTCAACGAAAAGGATCCTGCAAGAACGGGACCAACGACGACTCAAGAGAATCGTTTAACATGACAGAAGTGCAACTCTTCCACAAATTGCTGCATATTTCACTTCTGGGCCATCAACAAGTGTCAGCATACGAACCATTCAACGAAAAGGATCCTGCAAGAACGGGACCAACGACGACTCAAGAGAATCGTTTAACGTGACAGAAGTGCAACTCTTCCACAAATTGCTGCATATTTCACTTCTGGGCCATCAACAAGTGTCAGCATACCAACCATTCAACGAAAAGGATCCTGCAAGAACGGGACCAACGACGACTCAAGAGAATCGTTTAACGTGACAGAAGTGCAACTCTTCCACAAATTGCTGCATATTTCACTTCTGGGCCATTAACAAGTGTCAGCGTACGAACCATTCAACGGAAAGGATCCTGCAAGAACGGGACCAACGACGACTCAAGAGAATCGTTTAACGTGACAGAAGTGCAACTCTTCCACAAATTCCTGCATATTTCACTTCTGGGCCATCAACAAGTGTCAGCGTACGAACCATTCAACGAAATGATCCTGCAAGAACGGGACCAACGACGACTCAAGAGAATCGTTTAACGTGACAGAGGTGCAACTCTTCCACAAATTGCTGCATATTTCACTTCTGGGCCATCAACAAGTGTCAGCGTACGAACCATTCAACGAAAAGGATCCTGCAAGAACGGGACCAACGTCGACTCAAGAGAATCGTTTAACGTGACAGAAGTGCAACCCTTCACCAAATTGCTGCATATTTCACTTCTGGGCCATCAACAATTGTCAGCGTACGAACCATTCAACGAAAAGGATCCTGCAAGAACGGGACCAACGACGACTCAAGAGAATCGTTTAACGTGACAGAAGTGCAACTCTTCCACAAATTGCTGCATATTTCACTTCTGGGCCATCAACAAGTGTCAGCGTACGAACCATTCAACGAAAAGGATCCTGCAAGAACGGGACCAACGACGACTCAAGAGAATCGTTTAACGTGACAGAGGTGCAACTCTTCCACAAATTGCTGCATATTTCACTTCTGGGCCATCAACAAGTGTCAGCGTACGAACCATTCAACGAAAAGGATCCTGCAAGAACGGGACCAACGACGACTCAAGAGAATCGTTTAACGTGACAGAAGTGCAACTCTTCCACAAATTGCTGCATATTTCACTTCTGGGCCATCAACAAGTGTCAGCGTACGAACCATTCAACGAAAAGGATCCTGCAAGAACGGGACCAACGACGACTCAAGAGAATCGTTTAACGTGACAGAGGTGCAACTCTTCCACAAATTGCTGCATATTTCACTTCTGGGCCATCAACAAGTGTCAGCGTACGAACCATTCAACGAAAAGGATCCTGCAAGAACGGGACCAACGACGACTCAAGAGAATCGTTTAACGTGACAGAAGTGCAACTCTTCCACAAATTGCTGCATTTTTCACTTCTGGGCCATCAACAAGTGTCAGCGTACGAACCATTCAACGAAAAGGATCCTGCAAGAACGGGACCAACGACGACTCAAGAGAATCGTTTAACGTGACAGAGGTGCAACTCTTCCACAAATTGCTGCATATTTCACTTCTGGGCCATCAACAAGTGTCAGCGTACGAACCATTCAACGAAAAGGATCCTGCAAGAACGGGACCAACGACGACTCAAGAGAATCGTTTAACGTGACAGAAGTGCAACTCTTCCACAAATTGCTGCATATTTCACTTCTGGGCCATTAACAAGTGTCAGCGTACGAACCATTCAACGGAAAGGATCCTGCAAGAACGGGACCAACGACGACTCAAGAGAATCGTTTAACGTGACAGAAGTGCAACTCTTCCACAAATTCCTGCATATTTCACTTCTGGGCCATCAACAAGTGTCAGCGTACGAACCATTCAACGAAATGATCCTGCAAGAACGGGACCAACGACGACTCAAGAGAATCGTTTAACGTGACAGAGGTGCAACTCTTCCACAAATTGCTGCATATTTCACTTCTGGGCCATCAACAAGTGTCAGCGTACGAACCATTCAACGAAAAGGATCCTGCAAGAACGGGACCAACGACGACTCAAGAGAATCGTTTAACGTGACAGAAGTGCAACTCTTCCACAAATTGCTGCATATTTCACTTCTGGGCCATCAACAAGTGTCAGCGTACGAACCATTCAACGAAAAGGATCCTGCAAGAACGGGACCAACGTCGACTCAAGAGAATCGTTTAACGTGACAGAAGTGCAACCCTTCACCAAATTGCTGCATATTTCACTTCTGGGCCATCAACAATTGTCAGCGTACGAACCATTCAACGAAAAGGATCCTGCAAGAACGGGACCAACGACGACTCAAGAGAATCGTTTAACGTGACAGAAGTGCAACTCTTCCACAAATTACTGCATATTTCTCTTCTCGGCCATCAACAAGTGTCAGCGTTCGAACCATTCAACGAAAAGGATCCTGCAAGAACGGGACCAACGACGACTCAAGAGAATCGTTTTACGTGACAGAAGTGCAACTCTTCCACAAATTGCTGCATATTTCACTTCTGGGCCATCAACAAGTGTCAGCGTACGAACCATTCAACGAAACATCATCGATATGGGCTCTCGGAGCCGAAGGCCCACTCGTGTACCCTCGATGACTGCACGACACAAAGCTTTACGTCTCGCCTGGGCCCGTTAACATCGTCATAGGAATGTTGAAGAATGTAAACATGTTGCCTAGTCGGACGAGTCTCGTTTCAAATTGTAACGAGCGGATGAACGTGTACGGGTATGGAGGCAACCATATGAATCCATGGACCCTGCATGTCAGCAGCGTACTGTTCAAGCTGGTGGAGGCTCTGTAATGGTGTGGGGCGTGTGTAGTTGGAGTGATATGGGATCCCTGATACGCCTACACACGTCTCTGACAGGTGACACGCACGTAAGTATCCTGTCTGATCACCTGCATCCATTCATGTCCATTGTACATTCCGACGGAGTTGGGCAATTCCAGCGGATAATGTGACAGCCCACAAGTCTAGAACTGCTGCAGTGTGGCTCCAGGAACACTCTCCTCAGTTAAAAACTTTCACTGGCCACGAAACTCCCCACACATGAACATTATTGAGCATATCTGGGATGCCTTGCAATGTGCTGTTCACAAGATGTCTCCACCCCCCTCATTGTACGTAGTTTTACAGATTTATTAGAACTGGTGGCATAACTGTGGGACGCTCAGGATATACAGTTTCAATTTACAATCAGGAGAATAGTTAGTTACAAGTCATCATAATCTGCCATTTGACAACAAAAAATGGATAAAATTATCTCTGGAGTTTTTCATGCATTACTGTTTAAAGTTATACAATGTGAATTCGGTCTCGGGCGAGAAAATTGTGGCGGATGTTTAGGGATACCACCTCAGTATTTTGGTATAAGGGACCCTTCGGTCTTCGGCGGCTTATTATGGAATAACTGCACTTTATTTCTTTTCTCGCCCTCATTTTGTCTTCAGATCTACGTCACACGGAAAATACCTGTAAAACATTTCAAATGTAAACACAAGGCACTGTGTGTCTTATTTGAGAACAAACTTTTTTCATTCGCTCACGGTACTTAATGTTGACAACAATAACGCACTATTTACTCTTCGCTCTGAAGCTTGCGTTTAGTACTGTTGCGTTGTGTCTCAGATTTCTGTCCCCTGCAGTTTAATGTTACCTTTAGAAAAATTGTTCAAATGGCTCTGAGCACTATGGGACTTAACATCTAAAGTCATCAGTCCCCTAGAACTTAGAACTACTTAAACCTAAATAACCTAAGGACATCACACACATCCATGCCCCAGGCAGGATTCGAACCTGCGACCGTAGCAGTCACTCGGTTCCGGACTGACCGCCTAGAACCGCCCTGCCACACCGGCCGGCTTACCTTTAGATACGTGCGCCTTGCGCCTAGTCGTTTGCCTTTCACGTAAGAAGAGGCATGCGTGTTGGCGCACGTCTTTTCGCGACATGCGCGCATGAGTGATTCCCTTCACAACTAGATACAACCGTGCATTATATTCCACAGATCTAGACGTTCGCTTTGCTGGTAGCAACTGTCGACGCAGCCTTTATATTTTGACACAAAGATGAAGTCGTAGAAAGAAGCCCAAGTGCTGGTCTAACTATGTGTGATCTACGCTTGAACGTGGTGGAAGAATCAAAGAAGACAAGGAGTATTTCGATTAATAACTGTACCAGTGACTTCGAAGTAATACTTGATCCCGTAGGGCCACTGACTGCGAAGGAGAATAGAAAACACAAAAAAGTACAATAGTGACAACAAGGTTAACTCCGACGCATCGAATTCTTGCTACAGGAGACAGTTACAGTTGTTTGAAGTTCCAGTTTAAGGCATTTGCTGTGTCGAAATGTAACATCATCTCAGTGGTTTTCACGGATATGGTGAAGTCGCCAGGAAACTACATCACATCACTTTTCTGCGGAAAGCATCTTCTTAGACCTTTAAGTTTATTTTTCGTTTACCCTCAGCTACCAAATTGTGGAGAAGGGTGGCTGGACATCGCATAAAATTTTGAAGTGAGGTGGAATTTCGCGCACTGTTTGGGGACTTTACACGGCAAATATATGGTTCAAATAGCTCTGAGCACTATGGGACTTGACTTCTGAGGTCATCAGTCCCCTAGAACTTAGAACTACTTAAACCTAACTAACCTAAGGACATCGCACACATCCATGCCCGAGGCAGGATTCGAACCTGCGAGCGTAGAGGTCGCGCGGTTCCCGACTGTAGCGCCTAGAACCGCTCGGACACTCCGTCCGGCGGCAAATATATGGTTTTGCAGTACTCATGCTACTGTAGAATCAGCTATTTCAATTAAAAACGTAATTTCAGTTTTCTTTTATTTGCTCTCGTCGATGGAAACCATTTACGAATGAAATCGCCTCGTGTTTCGGGACATCAAATGCCCCGAATCTCCCCTCTTATTCGTTTATTCGTAGAAAGTATGAACAAAGGCTTTTTTAATTTCTTCAGGTTTGCCTTTGTTGTTTCCATGTTGTCCTTACTTGTCAGGAACTGTTGATAGTCATTTCGTTTGACTCTGCCTCTGTAATCCGTGAAATTAATAAGCGACAAAAAAAAAAGAAAATTTGCAACAATACTCTTCGAATTTCAAGTGTTTCTCATCATACCACAAGACCGAAGTGCTATATTGAAAAGCAGATTTGAACGTGCGCGAAAAACTTAATTTTTTAACACAACGAGGCGTAGTAAAACAATGCACCAAACGAATAGAGCAGCAGGCAGCAGCTCTTTCACGTGTCTCCCCCATCTGGAATGAGGAGACAACTGCGCCTGCGCACGGGAATAAATCAGAGACGTGCGTGACTGCGGACCGTTGCAAGTCCGCTCTTGTGTCTTCGTGCAACGGCCACATGCTCCCAGCGTGCATGGAAGCTTGCCCAGGTGTAAACACACTTTTAGTTCTACGTTAACAGTGATAATTACAGTACAGGGGATAGTTGTACGATGCTACGTAATTAATTTGATGTCTGTTTGCAGGTATGTGTTTACAGTCCTGCAACACAGTGATATCTGCACCACTCTAGCGCAGCACGCCGCTGGAAGAGACCAAACAAAATGACGCAGCCCACCGAAAAACACGAGTATCGTGAGGTAATTCGTTTTCTGCAACGAAGGGCAACAACGCTGGTATAATCCGTTCTGAGCTGTCAGAAATGTATGGCTACATTTGAAAGTTATAAAAAAAAGATGAAAGTTGCATTCTGTAGCGTCGCAGCAATTACGCGACTGCATATTTTTGCAGTAAGTTTTGTTACGTTATGGCAAGCTGTTTTGGAAGCCTGCTGTATAGTAGTATTCGAAGGTGGCCGACTTGTGGCCTGCCGAATTCGACAAAGCTACACCCGTCGCTAAAGCAGACTGTAAGAATACTCAGTGTGGCGCGCGCTAAGATCACTTATTCACGTCACCTAAGAAACTATATAACTATGTTAAATTTTATCTGTTTTATTCCAAATTTGGTACATGACCTTTTATTATTCAGACGAACTTCGTGTCAAAACTTGATACCGCTATCTATAAAAGGTTCGGAGATATAAAAAAACCATTAAAAAGTACTTAACTGACACTTAAGAAAGTAAATTCGGATAGGAACAATAACAGTTTGTATTTCTTTTGTTATCTGAAAACGCCGGCCGCGGTGGCCGTGCGGTTCTAGGCACTTCAGTCCGGAACTGCGTGACTGCTACGGTCGCAGGTTCGAATCCTGCCTCGGGCATGGATGTGTGTGATGTCCTTAGGTTACTTAGGTTTAAATAGTTCTAAGTTCTAGGGGACTGATGATCTCAGATGTTGAGTCCCATAGTGCTCAGAGCCATTTGAACCATTTTATCTGAAAACAGTAATAGCACTCTCAGTGTGCCGATTTATTTTATAAAGACTTTCAATAGTAAACTTTCGATAATTTTTGTTTCGTAATGAAAATAATAGTTTAAAAGCTAATATTTGTATTTTGGGTTAGGGTGAGAGTAAATGAGAGTGAATGTGAGAGTGTATGTTGGACATACATCAAATTTCAATTCTGTATTGTATTACACCTTACATAACTAGCAAGTGTTACGTCATCAGGGTGTCATGAAAACTGTAAATCCCCCTAACTGGCGGATGACGTAACTCTACGAGTGTTTGCTTTTGTAATAAAGCAGCCCGAAAGGTGATAAGAGGATAATCTATTCTACACTCCTGGAAATGGAAAAAGAACACATTGACACCGGTGTGTCAGACCCACCATACTTGCTCCGGACACTGCGAGAGGGCTGTACAAGCAATGATCACACGCACGGCACAGCGGACACACCAGGAACCGCGGTGTTGGCCGTCGAATGGCGCTAGCTGCGCAGCGTTTGTGCACCGCCGCCGTCAGTGTCAGCCAGTTTGCCGTGGCATACGGAGCTCCATCGCAGTCTTTAGCACTGGTAGCATGCCGCGACAGCGTGGACGTGAACCGTATGTGCAGTTGACGGACTTTGAGCGAGGGCGTATAGTGGGCATGCGGGAGGCCGGGTGGACGTACCGCCGAATTGCTCAACACGTGGGGCGTGAGGTCTCCACAGTACATCGACGTTGTCGCCAGTGGTCGGCGGAAGGTGCACGTGCCCGTCGACCTGGGACCGGACCGCAGCGACGCACGGATGCACGCCAAGACCGTAGGATCCTACGCAGTGCCGTAGGGGACCGCACCGCCACTTCCCAGCAAATTAGGGACACTGTTGCTCCTGGGGTATCGGCGAGGACCATTCGCAACCGTCTCCATGAAGCTGGGCTACGGTCCCGCACACCGTTAGGCCGTCTTCCGCTCACGCCCCAACATCGTGCAGCCCGCCTCCAGTGGTGTCGCGACAGGCGTGAATGGAGGGACGAATGGAGACGTGTCGTCTTCAGCGATGAGAGTCGCTTCTGCCTTGGTGCCAATGATGGTCGTATGCGTGTTTGGCGCCGTACAGGTGAGCGCCACAATCAGGACTGCATACGACCGAGGCACACAGGGCCAACACCCGGGATCATGGTGTGGGGAGCGATCTCCTACACTGGCCGTACACCACTGGTGATCGTCGAGGGGACACTGAATAGTGCACGGTACATCCAAACCGTCTTCGAACCCATCGTTCTACCATTCCTAGACCGGCAAGGGAACTTGCTGTTCCAACAGGACAATGCACGTCCGCATGTATCCCGTGCCACCCAACGTGCTCTAGAAGGTGTAAGTCAACTACCCTGGCCAGCAAGATCTCCGGATCTGTCCCCCATTGAGCATGTTTGGGACTGGATGAAGTGTCGTCTCACGCGGTCTGCACGTCCAGCACGAACGCTGGTCCAACTGAGGCGCCATGTGGAAATGGCATGGCAAGCCGTTCCGGCATCTCTACGATCGTCTCTATGGGAGAATAGCAGCCTGCATTGCTGCGAAAGGTGGATATACACTGTACTAGTGCCGACATTGTGCATGCTCTGTTGCCTGTGTCTATGTGCCTGTGGTTCTGTCAGTGTGATCATGTGATGTATCTGACCCCAGGAATGTGTCAATAAAGTTTCCCCTTCCTGGGACAATGAATTCACGGTGTTCTTATTTCAATTTCCAGGAGTGTATATTCAAGCATAGTTTCCGTTTGATTTGGCTAAATGGCTCTGAGCACTATGGGACTTAACTTCCGACGTCATCAATCCCCTATAACTTAGGGGACATCACACACATCCATGCCCGAGGGAGGATTCGAACCTGCGACCGCAGCGGTAGCGCGGTTGCACACTGTAGCGCCTAGAACTGCTCGGCTACTCCGGCCGGCGTTTGGTTTGGTTTGGTGGAACATTTTGTTAATATTTGCAGCATAAAATGACATAAATACATGTGCGAATGTTGATTGGAGTAAAACAGTTTAAGTGCGAATATGATTTTGAAAGATTGATCTCATTGGCTGTTCGTTTTGATCAACCAATCAGAGTAAAGTATTTCCCGCGCATTGGAATGAGTTGTATGCCATGAAAGCAACGGCATTCGGACAGTCGTGGACTAGCTGCCGGACGAGGTCATGTTAGACGTGTCTCAAAAAGTTATTTGTAAAATGAAGAAGTGACTGTTATTTCGCGCTCGGTTTATATCGCCGTGCAAGCAGATGCATTTACGGACAGTTCTGTGAAGTTTGAGAGATTTTAGGGTGTTTGTTGTAGAGAAAACGGCGTGTGAAACTATTGGCCTTTGTGATGAATTCTGCGTGGCGTGTTCAGTATGCATGTGCAGAACGTTTTTTGGCGAGCATCTTCCTGAGAAGAATCCACTGAAAAGGACCGAGTGTGAAACTCATTTTGTAGCAGAGTATTGTCTATTAATCTCGTAATATTTCGAGTTGGACTTAGTACATTTCTGGCGTGTGATATAAGCTGTATGAATTAATAGTAGTGCTATCGACGTCAATGTGGGCTTGTTGACACCGTAGCTGGAAGACAATAAAAAACATTAGTATCGAGAGGCGGACATTTTCAATGAAGGAAGGAAGCATCCACTTTTCCCCGTTATTACTAAAGATTTACAGGTTTATTTTCTTACCTGAGTATGGATGATGGTTTCCTTCAACGCTGCTTTTAACATCGGCTACGTAGTACCTACGAATGCAGGGCAACGGATGGTGAACGAACACTGTGTTGAGGTAGGTGGATATTAATTGCAGCTTGCTTCACTTAGTGCTAGCGAACTTTTCAACACCGACGCTCCGCAATTTTACGCCGTAAGACAAAAAGAAAAAAAAAAATGAGACACGCACCACAAACGAATTATCCGAATGGGACATATCGATAGATGTGAAGGCCATCTACAAATGGTTACAATTTGAGGAAAACTGGGTGATTTATTTCAAGAGAAAGCGCTTCACAAATTGGTCTACCTGTGGCCCTTATGCAAACAGCTATTCACCTTAACATTGATTGATAGAGCTGGGAATTCAATGACTGGGGTAGTATTGTCTTCAGTTACGTGGCCCGCTTCGAACTGAGCTAAACGACCAGTGAAGACATGTATGTAGACACCACCGACGGGACCGGCCGGTGTGGCCGAACTATTCTAGGCACTTCAGTCAAGAACCGCGCGGCCGCTACGTACGCAGGTTCGAATCCTGCCTCGGGCATGGATGTGTGTGATGTCCTTAGGTTAGTTAGGTTTAAGTAGTTCTGATTTCTAGGGGACTGATGATCTCAGATGTTAAGTCCCATGGTGCTCAGAGCCATTTGAACCACCGACGGGGATTTCTTACCAACTTGACTGTAGCCCGCTATACCGCCCAACAACCACGAGTGATGGTCTATGGTGTCATTTGTTTTCATAGCAGGACCCCTTTGGTTGTCATCCGCGTCACCCTTACAGTAAGTAGACGATATTCTACGCTCCGTTTTGTTGTCCTTCATGGTAAGCCATGCTGGGTTTACATTTCAGCAAGATAATGCGCTTCCGCACACATCGAGAGTTTCTACTGCTGGTTTTCCAGCTTGCCATGCCTTACCTTGGTCAGCAAGGTTGCGGGATATCTGGCCCAATTGACAACGTTTGGATCTTTGTGGGTAGAGCCCTCCAACAAGCTCGGGATTTTGACCATCTAACGCGCCAATTGGACAGCATTTGGCACGATACCCCTCAGGAGCATATGCAACGACTCTATCAATCAATTCCGAGCCAAATAACTGCTGGCATAAGGCCCAGAAATGGACCAACGCGTTGTTGATTTGCTCAATTTCTGAAACTCTTTTTCTTAAGTAAGTCATCCACTTTTTCTGAAATTGTAATCATTTAGTTGTGCATCGCATCTATTGATATAGATAATTCGTTCGTGCTGCGTCTTTATCTTAGAGCGCATATTGCAAATCGGAAGTTTTAACTGTGACTAGAATATACAGCCACATCAGAGCGATGATAATTGTACAAACACATCTGGCTTGTACTGAAAATAACAATACCATAGAAGGAAAGTTGCTACTCACCACACACACACACACACACACACACACACACACACACACACACACACACACGCAAACGCAACTTGCACACACGTCTGCAGTCTCAGAGAGCTGAAACTACGCTGCTACATTCCATCCTGGATTTTCCATTGTTGGTACAGAAAATAGAAGTACAACGGACTCGTACTGAAAACCTCCGACTAATAACGAATATTTCATTGGAACTAATCAACACTGATGTTAAAGCACTCCTTATTAATAATTTATGTAGCACCTGGCTAAGATTGAGTACTGAAAAACCGTCTCTAAGACTGACTGTCTAGCATGAAGGAAAATAACAACAAAATCTTAATTAGTGGGGCCCCCTAAATGAGTACTACAGATAAATTTGTGAGTTGCAATGGAATCAACCAGAAGCACACATCAGATATCGTATCTGATTACATTAAGACAGTCCATAGCATCTGCCCTGCTATCTGTACCCAATCACATCCGATACTTCCTAACAACCCTGTGGAGAGGACAATTTTCCTCCTCCGTGTTATTTTGTTCTGCTCGGCACTGAAACAAAAAGCTGAAGGAAAAGTGATCGTGCTTTGGAGTACCTTGGTCCTGACAAGATGTATTCTAAAACGAAGCATCTCTTAATGTAAATATTTTGTTAGTAATTCCCCGGTCGAAAATGTATATGAACCGTAAGACAGAACGTTATTTAGGGATATCACGGAAAACCTAATTCTGGATGGCCGGACAAGGGTTTGAACTGTCGTCCTCCCGAATGCAAGCCCAGTGTCCTAACCACTGCTTGCACTCATAGACGGTATTTAAACACAAGTGCAAGACGTACCTTTCTCGATAGAGGGACCAGGTCCAACAAAGGGGAAACACGAATACATTATTCTCGTGCTTCAATTCCTCATCGTTGGAAAATGTCTTTCGCGCCATATTTTGACGATGTTTACAGTGAGATAAGTGCACACATGTTCCTCACTCAATGTTTATAATCATCCCAGGACAAAAATATTCAAATAGCAAGAAAAATTCATTCTATAGAGCTATTAAAACTGTTTTGTACTTGACAGCTAGACGAGCGCGTGGCCTTGAGAGAATGCGGGCCAATCTCACGCTGCGTTATCTTAGTGTCTGCTTTTCGTGTGTTTCCAATGCGCCTGTGTGACAAATTACCGCAGCGGCTTGTCCGTACAAAATGTCCGAAAATAAAAAGTGTGGGCGTCCTAGAAACCACAGTTCGAAATCATCTTTCAAGAAAGTCGGACAACGAATACCACTGCGAGGACAATCGCGTAAATACGTCTGCAACATAAGCTGCCAACTTCATACTCGTTATTTGTGTATGTATTACGAAAATTACTTAACTAGAAGTCCTCCTCCTCTCCAGCGGTAAGTAAATATTCTGGCTGTGTGAAGTATGTTCTAATTTGTGCGAAAATTTGCAATCCAACGACAGAATATGTATCAGGGATCCCATATCACACCAATTACACACGCCCCACACCATTACAGAGCCTCTACCAGCTAGAACAGTCCGCGGCTGATACGCAGGGTCCATGGATTCATGAAGTTGTCTCCATAACGTACAAGTCCATCCGCTCGATACAATGTGAAACGCGAATCGTCCGACCAGGCAATATGTTTCGAGTTATCAACAGTCCAATGTCGGTGTTGAGGCGTAATGCTTTGTGTCGTGCAGTCGTCAAGGGTATGCCGGCCGAGGTGGCCGAGCGGCTCTAGGCGCTACAGTCTGGAACCGCGCGATCGCTACGGTCGCAGGTTCGAATCCTGCCTCGGGCATGGATGTCTGTGATGTCCTTAGGTTCGTTAGGTTTAAGTAGTTCTAAGTTCGAGGGGACTGATGGCCTCAGATGTTAAGTCCCTTAGTGCTCAGAGCCATTTGAGCCATCATCAAGGGTATACGATTGGGCCTTCGGCTCCGATGATGTTTCCTGAATGGTTCGCACGTTGACACTTGTAGATGGCCCAGCATTGAAATCTGCAGCAATTTGCGTTAGTGTTGCACTTCTGCCACATTGAACGGTTTTCTTTAGTCGTCGTTGGTTCTGTTCTTGCAGGATCTTTTTCCAGTCCCAGTGATATCGGAGAGTTGAATGTTTTACCGGACTCCTCACATTCATAGTACACTCCTGAAATGGTCGTAAGGTACCCTTGATACGTCTAGATACGACTCTGACAGATGACTCGTATGTAAGCATCCTATCTTATCAGATGCATCCGTTCACGTCCATTCTGCATTCCGACGGACTTGGGCAATTCCAGCTGGACATTGCGACTCCACAAACGTCCAAAATTGCTACGGAATGGCTCCAGGAACACTCTTCTGAGTTTAATCACTTCCTTGATTGGCGACTCCCTGGCGTGTTATGTGCACTACGACCAAATAGTGGATAGAATTGGAAGGGAAATCAGCATTGGCCGTATTTTGTTGTTTTATTGTTAGCAAAATCGAGTTTATGTGCGTTTATGTGATCACTCTAAGCTTGTGGTTATAGCTTGATACCAGTGCTTACCAATTTTAATCGCATATTACAGCACTGAGTGACCGAAAATCGATTTTGCTGACAATAAAACAACAAAATACGGCCAATGCTGATTTTCCTTCCAATTAAACACTTCCGCTTGCCACCAAACTCCCCAGATACGAACATTAATGAGCATAACTTGTATGCCTTGTAACGTGCTGTTCAGAAGAGATCTCCACGCCCTTGTACTCTTGCGGATTGGTGGACAGTCCTGGAGGATTGATGGTATCAGTTCCCTACAGTACTACTTCAGACACTTATCGAGTCTATGCCACGTCGTGTTACGGCACTTCTGCGTCCTCACGGGGGACCTACACGAAATTAGGCAGGAGTACCAGTTTCTTTGGTTCTTCAGTGTATATAGGATACCATCGTTTCTCCTGTTGCTCGAAACTGTCTTCCCTGAAAGTGTAAACGCCAGCAGCAACTAATGCGGCGACAGTGCAGCAGCTGTTGGGACACATCCACTGCGGGCCTGAGGAACAAGACGTCAGGGGGACCTCCCTGTGTGGTGCGTTTACCGCGGCCGTTCCTAATTGAATCTGTTGAGGCAGCCCCGACTGGGGCCACAAAGCGGCGCGCGGCCCGCGATAAATACGGACAAATGACGCCGTAAAGCCGGCGGACCGCCTAATGGCGCTCCGGGCGGACCCGATCGGCCTGTTTACTGCGGCCCCGAGCGCCGCCCGTGTCGCCGTAAGCGCCCGCCGCAATTACATAACTCCACAGCCCACTACCTGCCCCGCTGTGGACACACACGCACGCGCTGGGTGTACCCAGAAACCGCAGCGCAACACTGGGCGTTGAAACTGTATGAAGAACGCTTCCAGAAGAAATGAATTGCTCATGGTGTTATTAATCGCAGCTCTCTTTAAATGTGAATAAAGATAAGCTAATCCCCACAATGTCGAGAGGCTTATAGAAATGAAATGACACGATTTCAGAGACTTCACTGGTCTCGTACATATAGGATTTTATGACTGAACTGGTGAGTGAAAATTTGTACCAAGGCCGAGAACAGAACCCAGGTTTCCTGCTTACTAGGCAGGTGCGTTAGCCACTACTCTCCTTTGAACATTCTGTTCCTTTGTAAGGGGGACTTCAAAGTAGACTGGGGCGACGGTGAGAATTTGTGTAGAGGAAGGAGGCGTGCCAGGGTAATCCCTGCAGTTGTAAAAAGTGCTGTGCCAAGGTCGCTTAGCGGCTAACGCACCTGCTTCGTCAGCAGGAGACCCGGTTCCATTCCCGGTCTTGATACAAATTTCCACTTTCCGCTTCAGTCTCTATATCTGCGTAAAATGCAGAGGGGTATGTTTTTTAAATTGCCATTTATAATATGTCTGATTTTTTGAGTTTGAGAACATTTCATATCTTACGAGAAGTACACAGAATGTATCGTACGGGAAGTACAGGGCTATTGCAAATGATTGAAGCGATTTCATAAATTCACTGTAGCTCCATTCATTGACATATGGTCACGACACACTGCAGATACGTAGAAAAACTCATAAAGTTTTGTACGACTGAAGCCACACTTCAGGTTTCTGCCGCCAGAGCGCTCGAGAGCGCAGTGAGACAAAATGGCGGCAGGAGCCGAGAAAGCGAATGTCGTGCTTGAAATGCACTCACATCAGTCAGTCATAACAGTGCAACGACACTTCAGGACGAAGTTCAACAAAGATCCACCAACCGCTAACTCCATTCGGCGATGGTATGCGCAGTTTAAAGCTTCTGGATGCCTCTGTAAGGGGAAATCAACGGGTCGGCCTGCAGTGAGCGAAGAAACGGTTGAACGCGTGCGGGCAAGTTTCACGCGTATCCCGCGGAAGTCGACGAATAAAGCAAGCAGGGAGCTAAACGTACCACAGCCGACGGTTTGGAAAATCTTACGGAAAAGGCTAAAGCAGAAGCCTTACCGTTTACAATTGCTACAAGCCCTGACACCCGATGACAAAGTCAAACGCTTTGAATTTTCGGCGCGGTTGCAACAGCTCATGGAAGAGGATGCGTTCAGTGCGAAACTTGTTTTCAGTGATGAAGCAACACTTGTTCTTAATGGTGAAGTGAACAGACACAATGTGCGAATCTGGGCGGTAGAGAATCCTCACGCATTCGTGCAGCAAATTCGCAATTCACCAAAAGTTAACGTGTTTTGTGCAATCTCACGGTTTAAAGTTTACGGCCCCTTTTTCTTCTGCGCAAACCAACAGCGCTGACTTCATCTTTCAATAGGATGGTGCTCCACCGCACTTCCATCATGATGTTCGGCATTTCTTAAACAGGAGATTGTAAAACCGATGGATCGGTCGTGGTGGAGATCATGATCATCAATTCATCTCATGGCCTCCACGCTCTCCCGACCTAACCCCATGCGATTTCTTTCTGTGGGGTTATGTGAAAGATTCAGTGTTTAAACCTCCTCTACCAAGAAACGTGCCAGAACTGCGAGCTCGCATCAACGATGCTTTCGAACTCATTGATGGGGACATGCTGCGCCGAGTGTGGGAGGAACTTGATTATCGGTTTGATGTCTGCCGAATCACTAAAGGGGCACATATCGAACATTTGTGAATGCCTAAAAAAACTTTTTGAGTTTTTGTATGTGTGTGCAAAGCATTGTGAAAATATCTCAAATAATAAGTTATTGTAGAGCTGTCAAATCGCTTCAATCATTTGTAATAACCCTGTATTTACAGAGTTTGAATTATCTCCTAAGAAAATCAAGCTGCGCACCATGGAACTTTGTGATCGTGATTGTCGTTCGCTGCACGTCCACCCTGCAGCGTGACATTTTATCCAACGGTGGACGAATTAACGGAGAACTTGGATGCTCAAAACTACATTACGGTTGCTTGGGAAACAATTTAAAGAAATTGTTCAAATGGCTCTAAGCAGTATGGGACTTAACATCTGAGGTCACCAGTCCCCTAGACTTAGAACTACACTGCTGGCCACCGTAAATGCAACTCCCTGAAGGAAGCATCCGAATCAAGTGAAATTTACACCATGGGTTTGCAGCGATGAGATATGCAACTGATTAGAATTTCAGCGCAGACGCACATCACGCGCGCCTGTGGCGCCACCTCATAGCGCCATTTAAGGCTTGGTGATTTCGACGAGTGTGCGTTCGGTACGTGTGTTTACCTTGTGGTTGTTTCACAAGACGATCAGTTATGCCTCGTAGACAACAGCGAACATCGTTTGATCAAGTATCCGAGTTCGACAGAGGAAGGATAGTGGCTTACCGAGATTGTGGATTATCATACAGAGAAATCGCTAGTCGTGTTAGACGAAACCAAACAACTGTAATGCGGATATGTGACCGTTGGATGCAGGAGGGTACGACGGACCGACGTGGTCGATCGCATTCACCTCGGTGCACCACTGCACGTGCTGATAGTCAAATTGTGCGCATGACAGTGACGGATCGCTCGGTGACATCCCGAACCATAGCACAGCACATTGCGTCTGTAACGCATCATCCAGTGTCTGCGCGTACCATTCGACGCCGTTTACAGCAGAGTGGTCTGTCCGCAAGACGTCCATTGCTTCGTCTACCATTGACGCAGAACCACAGACGTCTCCGTCGCCAATGGTGTGATGACAGACGGATGTGGACGGCAGAATGGAATGACATTGCCTTTACTGACGAGGCACGCTTCTGTCTGCAGCACCACGATGGTCGGATTCGAGTGTGGAGACACTGTCGAGAGAGGATGCTGGACAGCTGCATTATGCACCGCCACACTGGTCTTGCACCGGGTATTATGGTATGGGGCGGTATTGGATATTACTCTCGCACGCCTCTAGTACGCATTGCCGGTACTTTAAATAGCCGGCGCTACATATCCGGGGTGCTGGAGCCAGTTGTCCTTCCTTACCTTCAGGGCTCGGCCACAGCCATATTTCAACAGGATAATGCGCGACCACACGTGGCACGCATTGTCCAAAGGTTCTTCGTCAATAACCAGATTGAAGTGCTTCCCTGGCCGGTTCGCTCTCCGGATCTTTCGCCGATAGAAAACATGTGGTCCATGGTTGCTCAACGAGTGACCCAGATTACATCCCCAGCTGCCACACCAGGTGATCTTTGGCAACGTGTGGAAGCTGCTTGGGCTGCTGTACCCCAGGAACACATCCAACGTCTCTTTGACTCAATGCCGAGACGTGTGGCAGCGGTGATCTCCAACAATGGCGGCTACTCTGGCTACCGATTTTGGCAGGAACCAAATGTCACAGACGTCTGTAAACGTAATCATTTGATACTTGGTCAACATGTTATCTACAAAATAAATTTTGTTGTGGTACCTCTTGTCTTTCTTGGTGTTGCATATACGGTGGCCAGCAGTGTATTTAAGGGGGGTAGGCCGTCAAACGGGCCGACTTGGAGCAGGAGAGGCATCACAGGACATTTTAATTTCCAGTGTCTATACTTTTAGAAATAAATTCATAAAACTTTGTCAGAATCACCAGGAAGGATTCAGGATTCACACTCATTGCAGCGGAAGTTCGAAAACATAAGAAATTAATTTTTTTTACGTGTGAAATTTCACCATTTTTTTCACTTACTAATGGCTGCATTTGTTGCTATAGTTACACTTTTCTTCATAAGTTAGAGAGTGTATGAAACTCTAGAGTTTATTTAATTTACGAAAAAACGAATGATCTGTTGTATTTTAAACTTCATGTTTAG
Source organism: Schistocerca serialis cubense (assembly GCF_023864345.2). Classification (NCBI taxonomy): domain Eukaryota; kingdom Metazoa; phylum Arthropoda; class Insecta; order Orthoptera; family Acrididae; genus Schistocerca; species Schistocerca serialis. The sequence goes on along the minus strand of NC_064638.1, from coordinate 1,228,642,251 downwards.
TAAAAACACAATTTTTTTAATTACCTCAGTTTTTACCACAGTTTTTAATAGATTCGGAAAACTCTAGAGTTTCATACACCTTTAAGTATGGTTTGTATGCTGTGCAAAATTCATCGAACCATCTCTCTTACTTATGAAGAAAAGTGTACCTATAGCAACAAATGTTGGCATTAGTAAGTGAAAAAATGATGAAATTTCACATGTAAAAAAATTACTTCGTTATGTCATAGAACTTCCACTGCTATGAGTGTCAATTCTGAATCCTTCCTGGTCATGCTGACAAAGTTTTATGAATTTATTTGTAAAAGTATAGACACTGGAAATTAAAATGTCCTGTGGTGCCACTCCTGCTCCAAGTCGGCCCGTTTGACGTCCTACCCCCCTTAAACCTAACTAACCTAAGGACATCATACACATCCATGCCCGAGGCAGGATTCGAACCTGCGACCATAGCAGCAGCGCCTAGAACCGCTCGGCCACAGAAACGATTCATCTCTCGTGTATTGGTACTGTTTTTATTATGATACCTGATTACGTTAACTATGTGATGTTCAAATGGTTCAAATGGCTCTGAGCACTATGGGACTCAACTGCTGAGGTCATTAGTCCCCTAGAACTTAGAACTAGTTAAACCTAACTAACCTAAGGACATCACAAACATCCATGCCCGAGGCAGGATTCGAACCTGCGACCGTAGCGGTCTTGCGGTTCCAGACTGCAGCGCCTAGAACCGCTCGGCCACTTCGGCCGGCTAACTATGTGATGTGCCTTACGTAATAGCAACGTGAGTGGTTCATTTGTAAATAGTATATTTCGGCATATGAGACGATACCTTGTAACACTCCGGTTTATTTTACTGACTTATCCCGCTCAATCGGGATCTGATAGCAGCCCAAATAGATAATAACTAATGTGACCGTGTACCTAATGGGGCTGGCAATCGGATTGGACTGCTACGGAGATGTTACATTCCATTTTGTCCTTCTCAAATGCTGTAATAATGATATGTCTGGTGCCAAGAAGAATAACAACACAGCTTCATTAATCAACAACGTATATTTATCACCAAAAACTCTAAGTAAGGAGACAGCCACTGCCTTCATCGTACAAAATTAATAACGGCTAATCTCAGCACAGGCCTCTTTGTTATTCATTATCGTCACACGCAAATTTTAATCACTGTATTCAACACTGCAATCCAAATAATGCCGGCGCGGTAGACGCGAAAATACAAATATCGGCACTGAAATATCACTGAATCACACTAGTAATTGTACTTGTTCACTTTCCCGTATATTTCTAACACAAAGGGGGTTAAACCGCGGTGATGGCCACCCCCTTTGTCGGTACGGCCTTGCATTACGGCCACCGGCCGCCCCACGGCCCGGCCCGCAGCCTGGGTCCCACTCTACTAACTCAACACTCGCTCTCGCTCTCGCCACCCGACGCACACTATCGATTGTTTGTCCTGTCGACCTGGGCTGTCGCAAACTTATAGTAAGGGCCTACGGACCCCTTACAACCTGAAACATAAAAAAAAGATACCCAAAATCCGGGTCGTCTTAGACGACAGATATAAAAAATAGATTGAAATTTATATAAATTAAAACCAGTATAAAATGAAATAAATTAACGACCAAAGCAATTAAAACGCTGCAAAATCCTCACAATTATCATCTAAGGAAGCAGTTCCCCAAGTATATCATTACTTTCGTTGTTGAGAAGCTCTTCACAGGGGTCTCATTCTGCACTTCGTGGGCCGGTTGCGGTGGCCGTGCGGTTCTAGGCGCTGCAGTCCGGAACCGCGGGACTGCTACGGTCGCAGGTTCGAATCCTGCCTCGGGCATGGATGTGTGTGATGTCCTTAGGTTAGTTAGGTTTAAGTAGTTCTAAGTTCTAGGGGACTGATGGCCTCAGATGTTGAGTCCCATAGTGCTCAGAGCCATTTGAACCATTTTTTTGTACTTCGTGAATCGACTGATCACAAAGTCACACACAACATCAAATGATGCATGACTCATACCTTGTATACCTTGTTTCCTTGTTCTCGCATGTGGTCTTTGAATGGTTTATTCAGAGAGACACCTAACGGTTGTAGCATCGAGTGGAACGGTAGAGAGACAGCTTGAAGGTGGTTCATTGAACCCTCTGCCAGGCGCTTTATTGTGAACAGCAGAGTAATCACTTAGATGTAGATGTAGATTCTGTAGAGCTGGTGGTCCCTCCCCATAATGCTCTACACTTTCTCGATTGGGGAGAGATCCAGCGATCTTGCTGGCCAGGGTAGGATGTGTCAAGCACGAAGGCAAGCAGTAGAAACTCTCAAGGTGTGGGCGGGGATTGTCGTATCGAAATGTAAGCCCAGGATGACTTGCCATTAAGAGGAAAAGAACGAGGCGTAGAACAGTGTCGACGTGTCGCGCTGTAAGGGCGCCTCGGGTCACAAATAAACGGGTCGTGCTACGAAAAGAAATGGTACTCCAGAGCATCGCTCCTGTTTATCGGACCATGCGGAGGGCGGCAAACACGTTCGTGTCCTGCCGCTGTGCGGAAAGTCTCCAGACACATCTTCGGTCTGGAACCTCATTGACTGAAGCAGAATTGTCTTCAGTGGATGATACTCGGCTCAAACTCAGCCCCGATGGCCGGCGAAGACGTATCTAGAGACGCCCCGGACAGTGGTGGCAAAGCAGCCTGACTGCCAAACAGTAATGGTCTGGGGTGGTATTTCCTTCCATTGCAGCATCCGTTTGCTTGTCATCCGCGACACACTTACAGAACAGCTGTATTCGACGATATTTTACGCTCCGTTGCCCCTCATAGCAGGCTATCCTGGGTTTACAGTCCAGCAAGATAATGCCCCCCCCCCCCCCCCCCCCGCAGAGATCGGGGGTTTCCCCTGCTTGTCTTCCTGCGTGCCAAACCTTACCTTGGCCAGAAAGGTGGCCAGGTTTCTCCCCAGCTGAGAACGTTTGGAGCCTTACGGGCACGGCCGTCCAAAAAGCTTGGAATTTTGACGATCTAACGAGCCAGTTGGACAGAATTTGTCACAATGTCGCTCAGGAAGACATCAAACAACTCTGTCAATAAATGCGAAGCATAATAGCTTCATGGATAAGGGCCAGAAGTGGACACCGCATTACTGATTTTCTCAATTTGTGAAACTCTTTCTCTCGTATAGATAACCTAATTTTTAGATTTTCTCTTTCATTCTTTATAAGCGTCCAGCTTTCTGAACCGTACAGTACTATGGAGCAGATGACAGTGTTGTATTTCTTCATCTTTGTGGTGATTGACAAAGCTTTACTTTTGAGCGGGTTGCTTAGTGAGTACAGACGTCTTGACCCTGAGGCTATTCTTTCATTTATATCCATTGTTATGATATTTTTACTGTTGAAACATGATCCAAGGTATTTAAACTGGAGACGGGAGGCACCCCGGACAGTGGTGACAAAGCAGCCTGACTCCCAAGCAGTAATGGTCTGGGGTGCTAAATGGTTCAAATGGCTCTGAGCACTATGGGACTCAACATCTAAGGTCATAAGTCCCCTAGAACTTAGAACTACTTAAACCTAACTAACCTAAGGACATCACACACACCCATGCCCGAGGCAGGATTCGAACCTGCGACCGTAGCAGTCCCGCGGTTCCGGACTGCAGCGCCAAAACCCTGGGGTGCTATTTCTGTTCATTGCAGCATCCCTCTGCTTGCCATTCGCGACACACTTACAGAACACCGATATTCTACACTCTGTTGCCCCTCATAGCAAGCCATCCTGAGTTTACAGTTCAGCAAGATAATGCCCTCCCGCAGACGCCGAGAGCTTCCACTGCTCGCCTTCGTGCGTGCCAAACGTTATCTTGGCCAGAAAGGTGGCCAGGTTTCTTCCCAGTTGAGAACGTCTGGAACCTTATGGGCAGGGCCCTCAAATAACTCTGTCAATAAATGCCAAGCCGAATAACTATACGGATAAGGGCCAGAAGTGGACAAAGCGTTACTGATTTTCTCAATTTGTGAAACTCTTTCTCTTGTATAGGTAATCTAATTTTTCTGAAACTGAAATGTTTTGCTTGTTTGTAAACGTACATCACATCAACCTATTTTCGTCCCATTCGGATAATTCCTTTGTGGAGAGATGTTTTGGTCATCGACATGTGTCATTTGTCTGTATGTCTTGCAATTTCCGCAGAGTCGTCTTCCGAAACCGCGAGCTGCTTATGAACAGCTGCGTATAACGAAATTATTGAAAATAAATTTAAATACCAAAAGGAACGTGACAAGACTGTCGTTGCAACAGTATATTTTGATGACAGCAAAACTTTTAGTGCCAACTGTTGTGTACATAGTTCCGCATAGTTACCGCGTACACAACTTTCCCACTAGAGCGCGCCCCGCTAAGCACAACAGCGCAGGCGCAGCGCTCGTCCATCTCCGCACTACAAGATGGCGCTGCCTTAGAGACGGACCAAATTCTGCTTCCGCCGATCCACATATTAATATGTAACGCAGCCAATGAGATTGCTGCTAACGTAGAACCTTTTCTCCTCGCGGATCACACTCACATAGTGATACCTGAACGTGCGAGGTATTATAAAGAGTGTACAGACCTCCGATCAGTCAGTCTGCATTAGTCTGTACGAGCCTGCATTTATCTGCCCCTGTCTGTACCAGTCTACATTAGTCTGTACCAGTCTATAGTCAAGTTTCAGTCTGTGCCTAATAAGATTTCCATATTCCTGTACATAGCCGTGAAGATAAATGTATAGACACTTTGTCAAGTAACAGAGATATGTGAGAATAAGATTAACGTACCAAGACCAAAGGAACTTCAGATTGTCAATTGTAAACAGCATCCAGAATCAAGTTACGTAATGTCTATGCTTTTTATTATTTTAATAAATGTGTGTGAAAATTAATCAAGTTCTGTTTAAAGTTGGTCACCGTCAATCTGCTACTCTAAGCGTGCAAGTGGCATTTCTATCGTCTGACCTAACGGCAGAAGATAAGCACGACACGATAAGACCACGAGACATATTGCTGACACTCGCCTACTTCGTTAGAGAGGCAAATCAAATAATCGGATGGTGTGTGTACCGATGGTCTTATAGTACGCACACAACACCAACACTTAAGTAAAAGACTTAATCTCTGGATTTCAACTCTCAAACAATTTTCCTATGTAAAAAAATCGCACCGAACTCGTGGGTTTGTGTATTTTAAAAGGAGATAGAACGAAAGTACCTCTCTTAAGGTTCCCTTTCTTCGAAATATCACATGTTCTCTCCCTCCAACGAAATAAACTCTCTATCCTCTTTTAAATGCCTGATCCGCTGTAACTGAAAACCACAGTCGCGCTACGTATCCGTGTCAAGCTGAATAAGCATATCCTCACTTTGAATGCTATTCAGTCTGGCGCTGCAATCTAATTTGCTCGTGCGGTCCGTTTCATTCACTACGAGCGCGACCGTGTGCGTGTGTGTGTGTGTGTGTGTGTGTGTGTGTGTGTGTGTGTGTGTGAGTGAGAGAGAGAGAGAGAAAGAGAGAAAATGCACTCGCGTAAAACGTTACGGTAACAGAAAGCCAGCATGTTTGTCGTTAGAAACGTTTGTTTTTTGAGGGCATAACGTAACTGTTGGTACTTTCTGGTTTCACACATCCTTCACGCACATAATACCCTGCATTTACCCTGCATTTACTTGTGACTATGTCTCCCCATTACGAACGACGTGTTGCGTTGTTTCGTTTTCTGCTCCACAGCAGCCACAAATTGTGCGAATGATAACTATTTATTATACTGCCTATCACTGTTGTATGAAGTAAAATTTGCCCTCATTCTGTTTCCATTACTCTACAGTACAGTTTAGGCTGTGAAGCCATTTTGAGAAGAATACCTGGGGTATACATCTTTGTAACATAGTTAGAATAGACCGTTGAGGTAAAACGTTATGAACACCTGATAAATTTGCGCGTCGCTCCACGTTTGGAACGTAGTGCAGCAGCGAATTTGCGGTGTATGGATTCGGCATGTCTTTTGTCAGTTTTTGGTGCTATGTGGCACCAGATGCAAACGAACAGGTCACGCAATTTCCTTAAATTACGGGTCGGAGGTTTGCGGGCAGGTGCTGGCACCTGGTAGTCTCTCACATGGGTTCCATCGGACATTATCATGCGGCTTAAATCACTATGGCACGATTCTAGCCTTTTAAGTGGACCGTCACCATCACGGAAGCTGCAACAATCATCGTGGAAAACACTGGCATCAAGGGATTCAGGTGATCCGCAATAATGTTTGCGTGGTCCATAGCAATAACTGTGCATTCAGAAGTAGCGGAGTGTGCGTTGATATGAAGCTGTGTGCAGGACCAAGACTCGAACTCTGGACCTTTGCCTTTCGCGGGCAAGTGCTCTACCATCTGAGCTTGGAAGGTGGGAGACGAGGTACTGGCAGAAGTAAAGCTGTGAGGACGGGGCGTGAGTCGTGCTTGGATAGCTCAGATGGTAGAGCATAAGCCCGCGAAAGGCAAAGGTCCCTAGTTCGAGTCTCGGCCCGACACACAGTTTTAATTTGCCACGAAGTTTCAGATTCAACTGTGCCTTCGTCTGCTACCATTCGTCCCATACAAACGCAGATGAGGAGCAAAGGTATCGTCAGGAGCCGGCCGGTGTGGCCGAGCGGTTCTAGGCGCTTCAGTCTGGAACCGCGTGATCGCTACGGTCGCAGGTTCGAATCCTGCCTCGGGCATGGATGCGTGTGATGTCCTTAGGTTGGTTAGGTTTAAGTAGTTCTAAGTTCTTGGGAACTGATTACCTCAGATGTTGAGTCCCATAGTACTCAGAGCCATTTGAGCCATTTTTATCGCCAGGAGTGCCCCAGTGAAGTGTCACAGGTCCGCTGTTGGTCTCTATATACATAAATGATTTGACGGACAAGGTAGGCAGCAATCTAAATCTACATTTACATCTACATTTATACTCCGCAAGCCACCCAACGGTGCCGGTCGCGGTGGCCGTGCGGTTCTGGCGCTGCAGTCCGGAACCGCGGGACTGCTACGGTCGCAGGTTCGAATCCTGCCTAGGGCATGGGTGTGTGTGATGTCCTTAGCTTAGTTAGGTTTAAGTAGTTTTAAGTTCTAGGTGACTTATGACCTAAGATGTTGAGTCCCATAGTGCTCAGAGCCATTTGAACCATTTGAACCACCCAACGGTGTGTGGCGGAGGGCACTTTACGTGCCACTGTCATTACCTCCCTTTCCTGTTCCAGTCGCGTATGGTTCGCGGGAAGAACGACTGTCTGAAAGCCTCCGAGCGCGCTCTAATCTCTCTAATTTTACATTAGTGATCTCCTCGGGAGGTATAAGTAGGGGGAAGCAATATATTCGATACCTCATCCAGAAACGCACCCTCTCGAAACCTGGCGAGCAAGTTACACCGCGATGCAGAGCGCCTCTCTTGCAGAGTCTGCCACTTGAGTTTGTTAAACATCTCCGTAACGCTATCACGGTTACCAAATAACCCTGTGACGAAACGCGCCGCTCTACTTTGGATCTTCTCTATCTCCTCCGTCAACCCGATCTGGTACGGATCCCACACTGATAAGCAATACTCAAGTATAGGTCGAACGAGTGTTTCGTAAGCCACCTCCTTTGTTGATGGACTACATTTTCTAAGGACTCTCCCAATGAATCTCAACCTGGTACCCGCCTTACCAACAATCATTCCACTTCAAATCGTTCCGCACGCATACTCCCAGATATTTTACAGAAGTAACTGCTACCAGTGTTTGTTCCGCTATCATATAATCATACAATAAAGGATCCTTCTTTCTATGTATTCGCAATACATTACATTTGTCTGTGTTAAGGGTCAGTTGCCACTCCCTGCACCAAGTGCCTATCCGCTGCAGATCTTCCTGCATTTCGCTACAATTTTCTAAAGCTGCAACTTCTCTGTATACTACAGCATCATCCGCGAAAAGCCGCATGGAACTTCCGACACTATCTACTAGGTCATTTATATATATTGTGAAAAGCAATGGTCCCATAACACTCCCCTGTGGCACGCCAGAGGTTACTTTAACATCTGTAGACGTCTCTCCATTGACAACAACATGCTGTGTTCTGTTTGCTAAAAACTCTTCAATCCAGCCACACAGCTGGTCTGATATTCCGTAGGCTCTTACTTTGTTTATCAGGCGACAGTGCGGAACTGTATCGAACGCCTTCCGGAGGTCAAGAAAAATAGCATCTACCTGGGAGCCTGTATCTAATATTTTCTGGGTCTCATGAACAAATAAAGCGAGTTGGGTCTCACACGATCGCTGTTTCCGGAATCCATGTTGATTCCTACATAGTAGATTCTGGGTTTCCAAAAACGACATGATACTCGAGCAAAAAACATGTTCTAAAATTCTACGACATATCGACGTCAGAGATATAGGTCTATAGTTTTGGGCATCTGCTCGACGACCCTTCTTGAAGACTGGGACTACCTGTACTCTTTTCCAATCATTTGGAACCTTCCGTTCCTCTAGAGACTTGCGGTACACGGCTGTTAGAAGGGGGGCAAGTTCTTTCGCATACTCTGTGTAGAATCGAATTGGTATCCCGTGCCGCGCGGGATTAGCCGAGCGGTCAGAGGCACTGCAGTCATGGGCTGTGCGGCTGGTCCCGGCGGAGGTTCGAGTCCTCCCTCGGGCATGGGTGTGTGTGTTTGTCCTTAGGATAATTTAGGTTAAGTAGTGTGTAAGCTTAGGAACTGCTGACCTTAACAGTTAAGTCCCATAAGATTTCTCACACACAACTGGTATCCCGTCAGGTCCAGTGGACTTTCCTCTGTTGAGTGATTCCAGTTGCAATCTGTTGATTGCTGATGATGCTGTGGTGTACTGTAGGGTGTCGAAGTTGAGTGAATGTAGGAAGGTAAAAGACGACTTAGACAACACTTCTAGTTGCTGTGGTGGATATCTGCTAGCTCTAAATGTAGATAAATGTAAGTTAATGCAGATGAGTCGGAAGAACAAAGCTGTAACGTTCGGTTGCGGTATTAGTAGTGCCCTGCCTGACTCTGTCACGTCGTTTAAAAGTCTGGGGGTAACGTTGCAGAGCGATATGAAAGGGACCGAGCATGTGGGAACTGGGTAACGGAAGGCGAATGGTCGACTTTTAGGAAACAGTGTGTAACACCACAATTGATTGTGAGCAATGGGTACAGTGCAACTTTATTTAAAATGGTTCAAATGGCTCTGAGCACTATGGGACTTAACTTCTGGGGGTCATCAGTCCCCTAGAACCTAGAACTACTTAAACCTAACCAACCTAAGGACAGCACACACATCCATGCCCGAGGCAGGTTTCGAACCTGCGACGGTAGTGGTCGCTCGGTTCCAGACTGTAGCGCCTAGAGCCGCTCGGCCTCCTCGGTCGGCTCAACTTTATTTAAGAAGTGTTTACTCGTTACTTGTTAAGAACTTTGGATCATTGGAGGGAGGTGGTACTTTATGATTGTTTAAGGGGCTCCGGAAAGGCTCAAAATCATGAAAAGTTCAATTTTTACTTTTTTGCGTTTTCTGAATCTGCAGTCTATTACCTTTTAATAGATATATAATTTATTCAATTCCGAAGACTACAACTATTTTTAAATTTTTTTTTAAATGTGTTCTACATGGGCGTGACCCACTGTGGCGCTGTTAAACTGCTGTCAAATGGTGTTATTATTAACGTCCGTGTTCATCAGGTACATTTTAGTGATGTGAGATAAAGTATGTGTTGTGGCTAACCTGTGATGATTCAATATATATCGCTGGTGTGATTGTCGATTGTTTCATGTTTATTTACTCTGTCGTTATCTCGAAAATATTCGTAATTAATTCTGTTTCTTGAGTCTCTGTTTTGTTGAAGTGTAATAATGAGTAAAAGTAAAGTTATTAGAAATCCTCTGAAGGCTTTTAAGAAAAGGAGAAATGTTGGAAAGTAAAGGTATGTGTTATTACTGTAAACAACAAAGACGATAACCAAGTGAGTGAACCTAACCTCTCAAGTACACCTGCCCATAGCAGTCAAAGTGGGAAAGAAAATACTTCACAGAAGAAGCTTGGTTCAATGAGTGAAAACTATGAAATTTTTATGGGCGAATCGTATGTGAATGAAATATTTGATATGTCGGTTCTCAAAGGAATTTTTTCAAACTGTGTAAGATGTATTCATTGTAATGAAGTTGGTCTGGAACTCTCCATAATAAAGCACGTAAGACTTGCTAGTGAAATACAACTGAAATGTGATAAGTGTTCATACATGACCACCTTTTGGAACAGTGTTGCAGTAACTGCAACTGAAGAAAATGGTAGCAAAATCTACGAACACAACATTAGATTTGTTTATTCCTTGCGTTCAGTTGGTAAGGGTGCTACTGCAGGTGCAATTTTCTGTGGCATCATGAATCTTCCAAATCCCCCAACCAAGTTTACGACCTATAATAAATTAATAGGGTCTAAAGTAGAAGATGTCTGTATAGAATCTATGAAGAACGCTGTGGAAGAGGCAGTAATGGAAACTAATGGTAACAGTGATTTGACTGCAGCGTTCGATGGTACCTGGCATAAACGGGGACACACATCTCTTCATGGTGTAGTATCTGCCACCAGTATGTATACAGGGAAAGTTTTAGATGTAGCAGTAATATCAAAGTATTGTAGATGTCCACAAAAATATAAAGGTACACGTGAAAATAATTGCAAAGCTAACTATAGTGGCAGTAGTGGAGGAATGGAAGTGGCTGGTGTTGCCAGTATATTCCAGCGTTCTGAGGCGTGTGATAAAGAGCGATATGTTAATTACCTTGGTGACGGTGATTCTAAAAGTTTCAAACATGTTCAAGGACTGAAGCCCTATGGTGATGATGTTGTAGTGCAGAAATTTGAGTGTATTGGTCACGTACAGAAGCGAATGGGAACAAGACTTCGGCGACTGAAAGCTTCGTACAAAAAACAAAAACTCAGTGATGGTAAAGGGTTGGATGGGAAGGGAAGGTTAACTGACAGTGTAATTGACAAAATACAGAACTATTATGGAATGGCTATTAGGCAAAATACACAAAGTGTCGACGAAATGAAGAAGGCTGTTTGGGCTCTTTTTTTTCATACTTCTTCAACCGATGAGAATCCCCAACATAGTTTGTGTCCCAAAGAAGAAGACAGTTGGTGTAAATATAACAAAGGATTGTTAACTGGTGAAGTGTACACTCATAAGCATAGTCTGCCTCATGCAATAACGGAGGTGATAAAACCTATTTTCGGAGACTTAGCAGCACCTGAACTGTTGAAAAAGTGTATTCACGGAAAAACTCAAAACCCCAATGAAAGTGTAAATAGTGTTATATGGTCGAGAATCCCCAAGACTGTATTTGTTGGAATAGAAACACTTCACTTTGGTGTGTATGATGCTGTTGCGACTTTCAATGATGGCAACATTGTAAGGTGCAAGGTATTTAGAAATATGGGAATGAAGATAGGTTCTAACATGGTACGAGCGATGCTTGCTTTAGACAAGGAACGCCTTCGGGCTGCAGACAGGGCTGTAAAGAGTCTAGAAATACAAGCAAGAGTAAACAGGAGGAGGAACAAGAGGAAACTGGAGGAGGAGTTTGCAGAGGATGAAGATAATCCATCCTATGGACCTGGAATGCACTAAAAAGTTAATCCAATCTTAGTCGCTCGATTCCCAAAACTTTTATTTTCTCATACTAATTACATGTTTTCTAAGGATCTTCCAAACATATTTGTTTCAAACTTTCAGTATATGTTACACAGTACCTTCTGCATAATTTAACACAGCCTTTTTCCAAAAAACTGCATATTTTTGAATATATAAATAAAAAATTGCAAAAAAATGTTGTGAATTTTCATTACAATTGAAAAAAAATCATCTTTAATAACTGAACTAAAAATTTGTAAAATCCCTGTGTTAAGTTGTAACCCATATTCCAATAAATAATCTGTAAAAAGTTCAACTTCCTACCTCAAATACTTTGTGAGGAAAGATGTAATTTATAAGCGTTATTTTAACATTGCAAGTATAGGGCGTTCCGGAGCCCCTTAACGTAATAGTGTGCTTAAATCATGGAATTTTATTAAATATATTTGTTTATGTATGAGAAACTTCTATGTAAAAACTGATTCATGCTTAGTGATTTTGTATTGTATAGTATAAAAGACATACAGATTACCTTCTGCTACGGAATTGGTGGAAGTGGAGATCACGCTGAGCGGGAAGGGAGTGAGCACAATAGGCAGTCAGTAGCCAGCGGTTGTGGAGTCAACACCGCAGGTGGCTAGTGAGGCGTTCGGTATCCTCATCTATGAAGGAATGGCCACGGGTGTAATTGTGGCTGTAAAATGGTGCTCTCGCATTAGAAATGGCTCTAAAAAGGATATTCACATCGCCAAGATTAACTAAATAGAGTATATTACTGCCAAAGGAGAGACCAGGTAGTCGCCATGTGCTCGCCACCACTATTGCGCCACTACTTCACCAGATCCAAGAGGTTAGAAATGTGTAAGAGTGTGAACCATTGTGTTTGCGTGAATTAATTTGCAATAATAATTCAAATATTGCTGAACTCTGTGTTCGGACCATGAATTTACTCATTTCATGGTGCCTAACAGCGACCTCTCCTCAAAATCACTGAAGACCGACTGTGTGTAAACAGATAATAATCTGTGTTATTTGATTGTGCCTAATTTATGAATGCAAATGCTATTTGAAGTTGAATTTTTACTTGAAGTCATTTCTAAATATTGTCAGTGCAAATAATGTTAAAACTTTGCAAGATAAATGATCTTAAGTGGGGCAGTAATTGAGCTTTTAACATAATGCAAAATATTTCTGTAAAGTGTGTACAGTTTGCTTATATAAAGAAGGGATGGTTTGTGGGCTCCCTTTTCATTCTTTTATATCAGAAAGAAACCAAATTGAATAGTTGTTTTCTGGCTAATGAAACCTGAAGTAATCATTTAAAAGAGTATATGTAAAAGGTATGTGCTCGGTGTTATCTTATTGCATTTGTAATATGTATATGCGTGTTAGTCAAACTTTAATTCTTATCTGGTGCCGTTTAGTCTATTGTATGCCTTTGGGAACAATTCCTGTGCTAAATTATTGAAAGGTAGAAGTGAAGATTGTGGTTAACAGAGATTAAGCTTTTTTTTTAATTCTGCAATTACTTGCTTATGCTGTTTCTAACTACTGCTACCCCCTGTGTAGTTCGTCTGGTTATTATAGGTGTTCATTGCTCTTTAATGAGAAAGAAGAGTAAAAATAGATTCGTTTGAAATAATGTTTCCACATTATTATGCCTAATTAGGCTGGCGGCCGTTTTACATTTCGTTTACAGGATCTCTGTAACTGTAATTTCTTACAAAATTTTAGTCTTTCTGTTACCTACCAACTGCTACCCTTACGAAATTCATGTTCGATACCGTCTTCCTGTTAGGTAACACACGGTCAAATTCAAAAATCCTACCAGAGGGTAAAGCTTTTGGTTAATTTATGCCATATTTGGCAAATGCGGTGCTACAGTGTTATACTTCGTTTCTTTGTGACAGGTTACAAAATTCTGTTATCAGGAAACAGTGTAGCACACGCCCGCACGCACAACGCCAGTAAAAGTGTTGTTAAGTTGTTCAGCTGTAAAGGAGACCGCTAGTGCCGCGTATTCTGGAGCACTGCTCGAGTGTTTGGGATCCGTACAAAACATCGAAGCAATTCAGATGCGGGCTGCTAGATTTGTTACCGCTAGGCTGGAACAAAACGTAAGTGTTGCAGGGATGCTTCGGTAAGTCAAATGGGAATCCCTGGAGAAAAGGCGACGTTCTTTTCGAGAAACACTATTGAGAAAATTTAGAGAACCGGCATTTGAAGCTGACTGGCGAACGATTCTACTGCTGCCAACATACAATGCGCTTAAGGAGCACGAAGATAAGATTCGAGAAACTAAGACTCCGGCGGAGGCATGTAGACAGTCGTTATTCCCTCTCTCTGTTTGCGGGTGGAACAGAAAAGGAAATGATTAGTAGTGGTACAAGGTACCCTCCCCCAAGCACCGTACAGTTGAAAGGTCTCTGTTCGATTCCTTTCATGTTAATTTCTTAAATCTGTTGGCATTTACGGCATAAATTCCTCTTCTAGATTTACTGTGGTGTTTCTGACTATCTGGGAGGAGACTGAGCAGTGAAATGTGTTACTTTTACACATAAACAAGAACGATCTGTCACACTACTACACCCTAAAACACAGTTTATATGTAATTCATGTCACACAGTCTCATACGGAACCTACATCTGCTTTCTTTTATATACTGTATATGATAAGATACTGTCATCCCCCTTCCCTTCTGTGTGAGAGGATGAATGAGCAAATGTATTTCTAGTTGCATGCTTGATGGTAGCAGACAAGCCTGTCTGCTAGAGAACAGTAGGACCAACGTCAGAACAGGTAGCTACGCTTTCTAAAAGCAAAGAGGTGTTTATCCGTAGTATGGTCCTGTCCATCCCTTGTTATGTTGGTATAGGAAGCTGCCTCTCTGGTCACTTCCGTTTGTATTTGTGAGGCACCCCTCAGGTAGGAGCCCAGGTCAGTCTGTCCACGACGAGCGTCTGAAGTGGTAAGATCTCCGGCTAAGCGCGTGTCTGCTAAGTCCGTAGGACAACGGATTTCTTAAGTTCAGCCTAACTGAAAATTTAATCACCTTTATTTCAGGTTTAGCTCTAAAATATCTAATGTTATCTTGAATTGCAATGCAGTGTGATTCGAGTGTACAGTTCAGAATATCTTCCAATAGTTGCTTTGTCACTACTTTGTGAGTAAAGTGGAACCACGTGTTAATCAGTAACTCTAACTAACATTATCAATCTTAAATGCGAATGTGCGTCAGATTATATCGTCTCGTCTTGACAACATTTTTGCATATAGCAACTTTTCTTTATGTTCAACCCACGTGGGGTGTACTTTGTGAGACCAGTACCACGTGCTTATACAATTGTTTGACCCATCAGGTTAATAGTAAGACGATAGTAACCAGTTCGAGGTTTTTCTTTTGTAAATTGCTTCTCGATGTAATTTATTTTAATTATCAAAATTATTGTGGAGTTACGCTCTTTGTGTAAACCAAGTTGACTACGTGTAGGATGTGGTGTAACCATCAAAGCAGCCCTCAGCTATTCTTTTCGGGAAGATTTCACAGAGAGTTAGTATGAATTTAGTATACCAGTGTGTGGTAATTGCATGACAGGATTGCACTATGAACGTAATTTCTTTGGGTGAAAATTGAATCGGTTGGCTGTGGTTAATTTCCTCTTGCATGTGTTTCAACGTTCTTCGTGTTTTATTTTATGAATGCAGTGTTGTATGTAGTCCCGCAATCTTGGCTCCCTATTTTATATGTTCCGTAAGATTACAAACTCACATTTTCACAATCCTAAATAAGGCACAGTTTAGTTATGAATCAAGTTTAATATGCTGTTTAATATGCTGAAATTTCAATGATCAATGTTAAAATAAATGTCCAAATATAAACTGATTTATTTCTTTTTATTTAAATTCTCTTTATATATATATATATATATATATATATATATAACCGGTTGTCGTATGACTATTAAAAGATTATAATTAATGTTAGTCTGGTTGGGAGTTTGGTAAGCTAGACTGGATACCTGGTGAAACAGTTGCTCAGTAATGCAAGGTTAACTTCCCCAGACAGCTCACAGCTTTTAAACCACTTTTATTGTCTATCAGCACCGCTTTCATAACAAATTAAAGCAACAACATTACAGAGTGGCCTGCGGAGTACCTATGAAGAAGTAGATGTAGATCACAGTCCGCTAGAGCTCCCCCCCCCCCTTTCCCGTCCCCGCCCACCCACCACCGCGCCCGGCGACAGCGGGAAGGTGCGTTTTCCCAACAGAGGTTCGCCTGTATTACTGTGTATCCTGAGAGTGCTAGCGATCAGACGTAACATGAAACTCAATTTATCGGACCAGGCGACGCATTGATGCCCGGTCCAATCTCGATTACGTCATGTGCGAATGAGTCCGTAACGGACGATGTCGCTGAGGCAACATCAGAAGGTAGTCCACTGAGCACTGTGCTCCGGGACACTTGTGCTTGCACCAACCTTATACTGTGTCGTGAGGTTTGTCACAGATCGCCGCTTATCCTGTTCTACATGGTGTGCAGGGCTCCGAGCTCCAAGTTCTGTGATGGGGAGCGGGCGTCCAACCTGTGATTTTTACCTTCCTTCAGCCACTTTCCGTCAATGCTCTAACCAGTAGCACGCGAACACCCAATCACCTTCACCACTTTAAGATCCTCATTCCGAGTCACGGGGCCGTAATAATCTGTCCTTCGTCAAAGTAGCTTACGTCAGCGTATTTGCCCATTTGCGTCCCTTATCGTCGCTAGATTGATTACCCTTTCGTTCCTACTCCACTTACAGACTTTTCTCGCCATTTCTCTGGCATTCAGTGGCCAGAAGTCGTAATGTTTTGTCTCATTATTTGATTTTGTTGCGTCTCTTGGGGCTCTGTTGCTATTCTTGAAGTTCCAAACCTCACAGACTATATGTACTTCAAAATATTTTTTTAAAGAATGATATGGCAGCCATTGACTGTAAAAATCCTTGTTTCAACTATACATTATTGATTTTCTGGCGTATGGCCATTATCAGACAAAAATAATTGTGCTTCAGCAGTAGTTAACATCTAAGAGCCATCTGACACTCAAATGCGACCATGATGTAGTTGAGGTCAATTTTTTTTCAATATATTAAACTGCGCTTCAGTACGGCATTTGTATGTTAAATTAAAGCAATCACAGCAGCTTAAACTGCACCTGAGTGCAGCATTTGCATCCATACATCCAGTCTTATTGTCAGGCGACAGGTTTTCACAAGTGTAGCGCGCGACGCTTGAATTCGCAAACTTAATTCATTCAGTATTTGAGACTGAGAGCACTTAGCGACTTTCAACAAAATTTACGCATGATTTCAAAAACTTAAAAACATTTTCTCGCTGACAAATCCTACCACACATTAAAAGAAAAAAATGTTTATCGCTTACTACTACTTTTCCGCTGTTCACGCAGTGCAAGTACCGCATGAAGCATGACGTTATAATTTATTACTTCATTACGGCTAACTTTATATTTTACTGACAGTATGCGCATACACCACTGAATGTAAATGCAAAATTATATCATTGTACGAGAAATAGTTCAGGATATATAACGTCAAAAACAATTAGATATGTCGCAACCTGCCACATTATGCATGGCGTTTAAATTTGTTACTTCTTTTCTACCAATTCTATTTGCAACAAATTTTGCAGGGAGTATCTAAATATCCTGGTGAATGTACCTACAATATAATAGCATTGTACGACATGCAGTTTAGGAGGTATCACGTCCTAAACAGTGAGATGCCTGAAAAGCTGCCGTATCGCGCGTGACATTTAAATCTATTGCTTCGTTGCTACTGAATCAATTCACAACACGTTATGCATATAGTACAAACATATGTCGCTGAATGTACCTACAAAATCACAGCACTGTACGACACACAATTCAGTACGTATGAAGTCATATACATGAAACGCAAGGCCAGACGCTGCAAGGTGCTGGTATGGACGCACATATATAAATAAATACTTAGGCTGTGCCGGATTCCTCCGCTAGTATTAAATGAAACGAATCACATATAAAAAATATTCCATTTCATTGTGGCAGGGTGCTACAGCAACCAGTTTCGAATTATTTCATAATAAAGACAGTCTAGGTTGCGAAATCAATGTGTATTATAAAAGTAAGTGTACAAAGTGAGTGCTGATAAAGGTCAGAAACGAGTCCCCCTGTTTCCCATCCATGAAGAAGGTTCACGCTTCTAACAGAAGGGCGCACTTTTGAAGATACAAGGGCTCGGAAGTTTCGCCCTCTATAAATTTCTAGAACATTCCAGTACATTCGAGAGTGCTTGAGAAACTTCCGCAACATCCGAGAGTATTCCAGAATGTTCTGGAATGATCCGTATGTTCTGGAATTCTCGGAAAGATTGCAGAATGTTCCGGAACATAACAGAAAATTACAGAACACTTTCGAATGTTTTGGAATGTTCCGGAACATTGTGGATCATTCGAGGCCTTTTTGGTATGTTCTGGAATTCGTCACTAGGGGGGCTACCCATTGGTAAGGGTAAAAAGAGCAAGCCCCATCAGGAGTCTGAAAGTCAGCTTCTGACAGTGACGAAGGGAGGAACAGAAAAAGTAGTTCAATGAAAGAATGAAAAGCAAATAGTGACGTGTGAATAGTCAAAGTGATATGTGACTGAAGATATATCGAAAATAAAATGTGAAAAGTGTATAAAATGTGCTTAGAGTATTTGTTAGTAAAAAATTGATTTGATTTATGTTTTAGACAATGCCCAGGCATAAAAGAGTAGGAGATCTTGCCGGGACAAAATCTCATAGTTATGTGCACGTTCTCATATAGAAAACATAAACAAACTGTTAGAGAACAGAATTTTACATTCTCAAAAATTATAGTATCCCTGTATCAAATAAAACATCACATAAAGGTAAATACCGTAGTCTAAAATTTCACATCAAAATAATGGTCCACAGACACAAAAGAAAGTCTGCAAAACTGACGTTCAGTGCTGGGATCTACATTTTTCTCTTTGCCACCACGCAAAACACATTTTATTTTAAAAAACACGTTCTATATATTATTGGGGGAATGGAAAGGTAACCATCACAATTGTCCTAAAATTCTTCCTTTGAATTGGTCCTCCACTATTAGAACTGTGAACGCTCACTTTTGAGACATAGTCGTCTTTTTAGTCTACTTCTTGATCTTCCTCCATCCACCGACAAACGGTCTCATTACACTGAGGATCGATAATGTTGACACTCCCTTGCGAAGGCATTTTGTACCAAACTGAAGTAAATAGATAAGTAGTTCGCGGTCTAGGAGAGCTCAACGGTTCCCAGTAATACGTGTCAACAACAAAAGAGGCAAAACGAAAACCAGTAACAAAATATTGTAGCGTTGGCGATTAAAGGAGTGTAGGGAGGGTATAGAAGCATTCTGCCCGAAATGACCTTAGAGAACAAGTTCGAAAATTTTCACGCGGTCTGAAAGACCATACCTCATAAGTTAGAGGCTAAGTCAAGTTTAATTTCCAGCAGCTGAGTTTCTGCCTTCGTCTCTGCACGCTGCAGAATATTATTCTACCTAGGGTTAGTTGCTAGAAAATCAATACCAACTCTAATATTACAATGGCCAATTCAGATCCAAGACTGTTGCTAGTAATATTCCTACTACATTCTTGAAGATGACGCTTGTTCATTCTCAGAACTGCTCATTGTGCTTCAGTCGAAGACTGTTACAAGAGAGTTTTCCGTTACACCTGAAGCGGTTGTTAAACGTAAAATGTGTGACGAGTTTAGCGGTATATCTAGTAGAAGCTGCTGGCTGTGTACACATATCATTAAGCGGAACAAAAGAAGGCAAGTGCCGTCATTTTTGAATAAACTACACGAGTGCTCGCTGTAAGTGGCAAATAAATATGACGGTATTTGCATACCAACGAGGCGCTTAACTTCGGTGATCCATGCTCAGCAAGAAGGGAATTTACGGGCGCTGCACACGAGTGACCGCAGAGTCGGCAACAGCATGGTCTAAGTGAAATAAATGTTAGGTTACCGTGCGCACAACGACCAATTACTCGCGAAATGTTGTCCTCGCGGTTGCGTGCCGCTCACGACGTATGCTACATCACAAGCAGAATCCAGCACAGAGGCAGCGTTTCAGAGGCACGGAGGTAATTGGATGACGTCACAACACTGCCGCCTGCGCCCGCTTCAAAGTAATCCTCCTCGCAGAATGATTAACACAAAAAAGTTAGTACCCGGAATACACGCCTATATGTTGCCGTAGTCGCTTTCACCGGACGTAATGACGAAGTGATTAAGTATTCTCGTATCTCTGTTGGGAAGTTTCGTACAGAAATTACGGCTCTTCGGTTGCTATCTGACCTTCTTCCCGTTCGTAAATATGAGGCTGATTCTGAGCGAAATATAGGAGCATTTATTAAGATTTCTTTTTGTAACCGGTGTTGATCAAATATAAAATTAATTATAATATTATTATTTGCTGATAGCTTCCGTGAAACGGAAAGGTGAGGCAGTCCCTGATCGAAACCACCTCGCAGAAAGCGTTCGCAAGACGACTTACCTTGCTGTTGTTTTTAGGCGGTTTTCCACACCCGGCTAGGCAAATACCAGGTTGCTACCAACGTCCTGCTTTAGATACGCGCTACAATATTACTTAGAAAATTTTATCCCAATTGAACAAGAGACCTCTACTAGACACAGACAAATGTGATCACACATTCCTTCCTGAGGACAGTGGTGCTGTCAGGAAATGCGTCAGTCCCCCAAAATGCCACAGACACGGACAAACCGATATACAGTATAACAGTGCTGACGCCGTAGGGAAACGGGAAGAGGCAAAAGGAAAAAAAAAAAGGATGATATATTACAGTCTCCATTTTCCCCTATAGTTTTTACTCCCTACAGCTCCCTCAAGGACAATGGAGGTTACTCCTTGATGTCTTCCCGTATGTCCTATCATCCTGTCACTCTTTCATGTCAGTATTTTCCACAAGTTCCTCTTCTTGCGAATTCTACGGTGAACCTCCTAAATCTCCATCTTGTCAGGCAACTTAATCAACACTCTTTACGTACAACACACCTCAAACCATTGATACTCTTCTTTTCCTTGTTTCCGTGTTTCCCTTGTTTCACTTGCGTATAATACTATGCTCAAATTAAGGCCCATCTTTTAAACTGCCTTTGGCCAAAATTGCTCTCTCTGCCTCTGCTAGCCTGCTTTTTCTCTCTATATTTCTTAGATCGTAATGCACTGTGTTCTACGCAGACTGAAGCGAGGAATGAAAAATTGTACCAAGGCCAAGATTCGATCCCAGGTCTCCTACTGACTAGGCATATGCATTAAGCTCTACGTCAACCACGCACAGTGGTTTTTCATAACTGCAAGGAATACCCTACCAAGCCTCTCTCCTCATTCCAAATTCTTGTTCACGTCTCAGCCTATTTGTCACTTCAGTCTGCATGAATACATCATAGATGTTTGAGACTTGAGAGGGTCTCTGGGATCACATAGTTTCATCTGGGAATGTATTATGCGGCTTTTAATGTAACAGAATTCTTTCACTCCGAAACGTCATGAATTTTTTGCTTTATCACTAATCTTGTTTCTGTTAGTTTTGGTTAGTTTCGTATTCCTTCGGTTTACCGCCAATCGAAAGTGTGTGGTCTTCACTCTGCTCATTAACTACAGAATTAACACCGACAATGACAATGTCATCAGCAAATCCTTTCACCCGGAATTTTAGTCCCACTCCTCAACCACTTTTTTATTTCCGTCAGGGCCTCTTCGATATACAGTCCAAACATTAAGGACGAAAGGACGTATTGAAACGTCCCCTTAGAAAAATTAGTGAATAACTGCGCTGATAAACCTCTTACTTTATTTGCTTTTCAAACAGCTGAGCAAAACTGAACATACTCAGACATTACTCTCTTTACTTATTCTGATCAACACTAAACTGACACACAGTATTTTTAGCGCAACGCAATCTTTCAACAATCCCTACAAAAGAATGGCCCTGACTAACAATAACCTATAACTTTCATGAATCACTTACCTCACAAAAATCTTCTTTACTCGAACTACTGCAATACAGCGAGCGCCAATACTGCCAGCTAAATAAAAGATTCTAACTACTGAAGGCACTAACTACTGATAGGCATAGTTAGCAAATGAAAGATTTTGATAGAGAACAAACAATGTGTTTACCTTAATAGTGTTTGTAAGACTGGATGTCATGAATTTATATACGAGTATATATACACTCCTGGAAATTGAAATAAGAACACCGTGAATTCATTGTCCCAGGAAGGGGAAACTTTATTGACACATTCCTGGGGTCAGATACATCACATGATCACACTGACAGAACCACAGGCACATAGACACAGGCAACAGAGCATGCACAATGTCGGCACTAGTACAGTGTATATCCACCTTTCGCAGCAATGCAGGCTGCTATTCTCCCATGGAGACGATCGTTGAGATGCTGGGGCGTCTTGTCATGGTCCGCGCGGCTGCCCCCGTCGGAGGTTCTAGTCCTTGTAGTATTTCTGGCTGAGTCAGCAATCATATTAGGCTCCAAGAAGCTGTTCCCAGAGCAGTGGAGATGCAAGAAGTATATAGATGACGAAATGTGGTGTGAGGTACCTGTGACAGATGTTAGATTCGGTACCATTCCCGTGAGAAAGACCGCCTGCATAATGCTACTGCTCTGTGATTGGCTACTGTGTTCGGAGCGAGGGCGCCAAAACGCTGAAGTATAGTTATTATTGTTAATTAAACTACTCATTGGAATGACTTCACTCTTTAATATCTCTCAACAGCTGACTATCAATCAGTCATTTTATAATTATTAAAAATAATTTAAATCAGAAACAAAAGACCGACGAAATTGCAGACGAAGCACTTCGGAAGCGTTCGGGTCACGCATTTTCTGGTATGGCGCACGAAGTGTTTCAGGCTGTTCGCCACTCTGGATTAGGCAGTCGAGAAAAACAGACATGTTGTCTGTCGTAGGATGTGTTTCCAATTTTTATTTACGTTCCTGTTCGTCACTCTGGATTAGGCAGTCGAGATGTACAGTCATGCTGTCTGTGGCAGGATATGCTTGCCAGTATTCAGTATTAAAAGATTCACTCCGGTAGTCATGAGGCACAGACACGTGCTACAAATAGTGTAAAGATACATTTTCGTAAACATTGTGTGTGATCATGTACTTTGTTGTATCAGAAGGTTTTGTATTAAGATCATGTAGTCTTCTCGTGTGGCTACATTAAAATACGCGGGTGGCATCCCAAAGAAGTGATACTTTATTTCAGAACAGAACCTTGCTAAAAGTCAGTTTCAGCCTCAAGCTACAGAACGTACGACCTGCGTGCTGTTTTCTGCGCTGGGGACATCAACTTGAAGACAGCAGGTTAGTGAACTATAACAGAACCTTCGCATTCCACACAGTACAGTGGAAACAACTAGGCGCCTCACGTGTACTGCATGCACAGAACAGATGTGCTCAGTGACACGTCATCTGCAGTAATGCAGAAGAGGTAAAGTAGGATGATCGTTATTAACACCAACAATCAATTCATTCTATCTTTCGTGCTGTATCCTTTCTCGGGCATGGGTGTATGTGTTGTCCGTACAGTAAGTTAGTTTAAGTTAAGTAGTGTGTTAGCTTAGGGACCAATGACCTAAGCAGTTTGGTCCCATAACATCTTACCACAAATTTACAAATTTCCAATTCTGGCTGAGCATCTTCCGGACACGAGGGACGTCCACCGCAAACGGGAGTGGACACATTATTCCTTTAACGGGTCAGATTTGGAGGATAGACGGTGAGCGTCATCATCCACGCATCTCCTCGCGGCTTCAAGCTGTCACTGGACAGCGGCTTAGCATGTTAGTTGCTTTGGTGTCGAGACCACGCGCCATCCTGTAAAGACTGGTCTTGCTGCGAGGTAATAATTGAGACTGGTTCGGTTACTGCGCTTGTTTGTGTCTTGCTGCTTCTATATCGGACTCGGTTCAGCCTCCTGTTGTTGTTGTTACCTGTTAATGTGACTGGCCAGGCGATCGGAGGAGCGTGTTGCTCTTATGAAAACATAATAGCTTCCATTTGATAATTATCGTAGAGCTGTCATCTGACTGTGTGTTTCAAGTTATTGGTGATTTGAACTGCCTGGGGTTTTGTAAATTTTTCTTACGTTCAATCTGTCATTATTCGTGACGTACAAATTTTATTTTATTTTTGGTATGTTGTGCCCCAAATCTCCAAGTCGCTTTCTTCAGTTATTTGCAGCCCGCTAGCTTCCGCGTCTTACGGGGCCAAATCTTGTTGCACGCATTCCGGTGGGTTATACTTCCAAGGCAAGCTTATGTTTATGTAGGTAAGGTTCACCAGCCAACCGTTCGTGCGTCCCTTCTACCTATGTTTTACGTCCCGCGCGAGGGTTAAGTGTGATGTCCTTAGGTTCGTTAGGTTTAAGTAGTTCTAAGTTCTAGGGGACTGATGACCATAGATGTTAAGTCCCATAGTGCTCAGAGCCATTTAAACCATTTGAGGGTTAAGTATTTACCATTTCCACTTCTCAGAGTGACTTGTAGCCGAATCTCGGTTGGCCGCAGAACTTATTTATAATCAGGCGTGAACGGGGGTGTTGCCTTGGCCTCTCACCATATTATTATTTAGGGACTTA
Organism: Schistocerca serialis cubense; assembly: GCF_023864345.2. NCBI lineage: Eukaryota > Metazoa > Arthropoda > Insecta > Orthoptera > Acrididae > Schistocerca > Schistocerca serialis. The sequence goes on along the minus strand of NC_064638.1, from coordinate 1,228,617,838 downwards.
TTACAACTGTTTTGTCTACGATGTCAGCATGTAATCTGATGACTTAAGTTTTTACTCGCTTTACTTAAAAGTTACTTCTCTGTTCATCAGGCTTTTATTATATGTATGTGCCTTGGGGTGTGCAATCACTGGTTGCGTAGAAAAAGGGGAGCCAGCCGCTGTGCCCTAAATAATTTTGGGGCTGTTCGTCCAGACCAAATTGCCCGATGAGTGGAGGTTTCATATCTAGCATCTGAGCAAGCGGGAGATCGGACGGGTTTGCGCGACCTTGTTGCAGTTACGACAGACGCCTCCCCAACAACTCACCATGCTTTTGTTCACTGCCAGGTCTCCGTAGACATTCGGCAAGCGCCTATAAATATCTGTAATGCTCTGGTATGCTACTAAAGGGAACTCAGTGACAGCTTTTTGCTTGGAACGCACCTCCGTTAAGGCCCCACCTACCAGGACTTCTTGAAACTAGAGGTGCTGAAATGCATTTTTTCAACCGAAATTGGCCGAGCAAAAAAATGTGTTCCATTACTTACTGAATGCCTCTTGTACATAGTAATGGAGTGTTAATAAATAGAATTAAAAACATTTTGCTATAAGATTTGAATTGAACTATTGCCTTACGGTACTACAGTACTAAGAACTAGTAGCAGTAATATTAGAGATACCGCAACTACTGCGGTATCGTCGATCACACCCGGCGTGCCGCGATCCGCACACAGCTACGCGATGGACGGCACTTAAAGTCCCACGAGTGCGTCACCGAAAAACTCGCTCTTTCACCGCTCGCCGTCTCCGATGGGCGTCGCCACGCATACACGCCACCAAAGGACGCTGAATTCACATGTCCATATTCACTGCGACTCTGACTGACAGAACGCCGCAATAGCTGAGTGGTTAGCTCTGCAGTGCTACGCAAGGAGCCCGGTTTCGATCCACGGCTGGGTCGGTGATTTTTCCCGCCTCGGGCACCTGCGTGTTGTGTTGTCTTCATCATCATGTCATCCTAACCGATACACAAGTCGCCGAAATGGCGCCACCTAAAAAGACTCCCCCAGGCGACCGGTCTATCAGACATGAGGCTCTAATCACACGACGTTTCAATGACCAGCACGTCCTTTTAGGCAGCCGCACTCGGAGCTTCGTCCCAGATTCAGTGCGTCTTCAAACTTACGTCAACCTTCGTACGGAGGAGAGCAGTGAGAAAATACATCGATGTAGCACGTCGCTAATAAGCAATTCTACTTGTCAGCGATTTACTGAACTGTGTCATCGTTCGGGACCCTTCTGTTCTATCAAGAATATTACCCTCTGTCCCTATATACAAAAGGCATCGGCCTTGTCGCAGTGGATACATCGGTTCCCGTCAGATCACCGAAGTAAAGCGCTGTCGGGCGTGGATGGCACTTGGATGGGTGACCATCCCGGACGCAGTGCGCTGTTGCCATTTTTAGGAGTGCACTCAGCCTCGTGATGCCAACTGAGGAGCTACTCGACCGAATAGTAGCGGCTCCGGTCAAAGAAAATCATCGTAACGACCGGGACAGCGTTGTACTGACCACACGCCCCTCCTATCCGCATCCTCATCTGAGGATCGCACGGCGGTCGGATCGTCCCGATGGGCCACTTGTGGCTGAAGACGGAGAGTTTCTATATATAGAAGGCATGCTAAGGATACAAACTTGAAATTTGAAGAGGCTGTTGATCTTATACGGCAAGCGTCGTTTACGAAAAGTTTCTCTGAAATTCGATCTGTAAGGGGTTGAAACAGATTATATGATTTTTTGAAGTATGTCGCTAGCATGCCAAATTTGAAGCTAAACCTACGAAAATTGATATTTCGTTTCTCGGCCAGAAATAAAGAAATACCTAATTCAGCAATTTATGAAAATTTGGCCCCTATGTGGGAGAAATATTGGGTGAGAGCTTTTCTAAAAATAAAATATTATTAAAGAAGTACTAAAGTATTTTTAAAGCTATGTCTATGAAAATTGGTATTTGGTTTCTCGGTTGGAAATAAAAAAATACGTCCTTCAATGTTTTTGGAAGTCTGGTCCTCTAAGGGCATTATACAGGGGTTGAAAACTTTTATGAAATTATTTCATTATAAAAGTTTTTAAAAGATAAATCTATGAAAATTTGTATTACGCTGCTCTCAGAAATAAAAAAGTTCATGGGTCACTCTTTTGGAAAGTCAAACTACACTCCTGGAAATGGAAAAAAGAACACATTGACACCGGTGTGTCAGACCCACCATACTTGCTCCGGACACTGCGAGAGGGCTGTACAAGCAATGATCACACGCACGGCACAGGGGACACACCAGGAACCGCGGTGTTGGCCGTCGAATGGCGCTAGCTGCGCAGCATTTGTGCACCGCCGCCGTCAGTGTCAGCCAGTTTGCCGTGGCATACGGAGCTCCATCGCAGTCTTTAACACTGGTAGCATGCCGCGACAGCGTGGACGTGAACCTTATGTGCAGTTGACGGACTTTGAGCGAGGGCGTATAGTGGGCATGCGGGAGGCCGGGTGGACGTACCGCCGAATCGCTCAACATGTGGGGCGTGAGGTCTCCACAGTACATCGATGTTGTCGCCAGTGGTCGGCGGAATGTGCACGTGCCCGTCGACCTGGGACCGGACCGCAGCGACGCACGGACGCACGCCAAGACCGTAGGATCCTACGCAGTGCCGTAGGGGACCGCACCGCCACTTCCCAGCAAATTAGGGACACTGTTGCTCCTGGGGTATCGGCGAGGACCATTCGCAGCCGGCTCCATGAAGCTCGGCTACGGTCCCGCACACCGTTAGGCCGTCTTCCGCTCACGCCCCAATATCGTGCAGCCCGCCTCCAGTGGTGTCGCGACAGGCGTGAATGGAGGGACGAATGGAGACGTGTCGTCTTCAGCGATGAGAGTCGCTTCTGCCTTGGTGCCAAAGATGGTCGTATGCGTGTTTGGCGCCGTGCAGGTGAGCGCCACAATCAGGACTGCATACGACCGAGGCATACAGGGCCAACACCCGGCATCATGGTGTGGGTAGCGATCTCCTACACTGGCCGTACACCACTGGTGATCGTCGAGGGGACACTGAATAGTGCACGGTACATCCAAACCGTCATCGAACCCATCGTTCTACCATTCCTAGACCGGCAAGGGAACTTGCTGTTCCAACAGGACAATGCACGTCCGCATGTATCCCGTGCCACCCAACGTGCTCTAGAAGGTGTACGTCAACTACCCTGGCCAGCAAGATCTCCGGAGCTGTCCCCCATTGAGCATGTTTGGGACTGGATGAAGCGTCGTCTCACGCGGTCTGCACGTCCAGCACGAACGCTGGTCCAACTGAGGCGCCAGGTGGAAATGGCATGGCAAGCCGTTCCACAGGACTACATCCAGCATCTCAACGATCGTCTCCATGGGAGAATAGCAGCCTGCATTGCTGCGAAAGGTGGATATACACTGTACTAGTGCCGACATTGTGCATGCTCTGTTGCCTGTGTCTATGTGCCTGTGGTTCTGTCAGTGTGATCATGTGATGTATCTGACCCCAGGAATGTGTCAATAAAGTTTCCCCTTCCTGGGGCAATGAATTCACGGTGTTCTTATTTCAGTTTCCAAGAGTGTATTATTGGGTGAAAGAGGGGGTGAAAATTTTTTAGAGAATATTTCGTTGCATTAAAAGAATTTTAAAGCTAAATCTTTAATTGGTTTTTCACTTCTCGGTTAGATAGAAAGGAATATGTGTTAGGGGATGAACATTCCTATGGAATTGCCACCACAAGGAAGTAGAACGAATGATTAACAAAAACTTTGGAGTCCTGCTACCAGAATCGCTTTTTGCCCGAAGTATATCCGGAAAAGACCATGATTTTATGCCCTTAATTAGAAGGTACTGCAATTTGTGAGCAACATAAAAATTTGATTAAATAAACACAAACAAAAAAATCTGGGCAGACCGTATAGCGTACACTAGCGAAGCAGCACACGCTAAACCACTTTTATAACTCAACACTGCAAAAGAATCCACAGCAGTGCAAAGTTATGTATATCTCAGTTATTAAGTACACATATTGTAGATAAACTTAATAATGTGTTAAATTTTTCACATGTATGATTATCTTTCTTGGCAATGTCAGTTACTGTTAATAATGATAACAGTAGTGAAGATAGAAGCCATAAAATGTATAGGTGTACAAAAGTGAGAGTTGGTTACATAGCGACTTGGAGAGAAGTTCAGAAGGACTCTACCAGTTAGGTGCTTTGGCAAATAGGGAATATCAGGTGGGTACCAAGGGTATTTTGTTGCAGTGGGATATAGGGCGCGTACAGAAAAAATGTAAACATATCGTTATTTTAACGAACATCTCATAAACTTGAAACGTCCTCTTAGAAAAATTATAATTGCCTGTGCTGGTAAACCTCTTACGTTATTTGATTTTCAAACAGCTGAGCAAAACTGAACGTACTCTGACATTTCTCTCTTTACTTATTCTGATCATCACTAAACTGACACACAATATCTTTTTAGCGCAACGCAATCTGACTTTCAAAAATCCCTACAAAAGAATGGCCCTGACTAACATTAACCTATACCTTTCATGAATCACTGATCTCGCAAAAATCTTCGTTACTCGACTACTGCAATACAGCGAGCGCCAATACTGCCAGCTAAATAAAAGATTCTAACTACTGAAGGCACTAACTACTGATAGGCATAGTTAGCAAATGAAAGATTTTGATAGAGAACAATAATTTACTTAAATTAATAATGTTCAAAAGTCACCATATATATATATATCAGTTCATGATATCCAGTCTTACAAATTTCCTCTTTCTGACGGACACACGTCCATATCGTCCGCTCTCAAAACTCCGCCATCTCACTCCCCACATCCACCACTGCTGGCGGCTCACCTCCAACTGCGCAACGCTACGCGCTGTTCCCATCCAGCTGCCGAACACTACACAAGCGAATATTCCAACAATGAGTCCAACCAGCCACAGACTGCACAAGCACAATCAACGATTTTCATACGTGGCGTTACCAACATAAAAACCTAAACAGACTACTTACATAGCTACTTACAAACTGCCTTTTGACAATGGACACTTTATTTCTCTGATATAGTGAGGAAGATCATCCCAATTACTGAAAAGGGCAAAGAACAGGCAGTTGAGTGGCGTAGTGGGAAAGAAAGGATATTAAATTTTACATTTGTACAGCATTGACTTGCCATCATTATCAAAATACATTATACAGTCAAAAAAATTTACTAACATTACTAATGACTGTTGTGAACGTGTCGTTACAGGTATCACTTTGCGATAGTAACTAAAGCAGGCCGCTTAACGTTCTTAATTGAACTGGAAGGAAATACGTAATAAATGGCTTCTGGTGGAAGACTCGTGAATTTCTCTTCGCTGTGGCAGGCCTGAGAAAGGGGGCTAACAGACCTGTGTGGTCGCGGCATTATGAATACGGGACGGCTCAAACCACCGCCCCTGCTGGACTGTTGGTTTGCAGAAGAGTTATGGACGCAGACTGGTCGGTTTCCACTATCCGCGAGATGGCACAGGTCTTGGAAGTTACAATATAGCAACCACAGGTCCCCTAAGAATTTCTGGCGTGACGAATCTGCATTTCCTGTCGGTGGTTGCAGATATGCCTCATCAACATTGTGTCGTGTTCAGTGAGGGAAAGTTCCATAATCTAACCATTCGGATGATGTCATCCAATTATAAGGCTCATCACCATAGGTGTTTTAGCGTAAACGTCTAAACCAGTGAGTGGCAACACAGCACATACAGTGTACCAAAATGAGATTTTCACTCTGCAACGGAGTGTGCGCTCATATGAAGCTTCCTGGCAGATTAAAACTGTATGCCGCACCGAAACTCGAACTTGGGACCTTTGACTTCCGCAGGCAAGTGCTCTACCAACTTTTTTTTAATGTTCGATATAGCTCGGACGGAGTGGCCGAGCGGTTCTAGGCGCTTCAGTCTGGAACCGCGCGACCGCTACGGTCGCAGGTTCGAATCCTGCCTCGGGCATGGATGTGTGTGATGTCCTTAGGTTAGTTAGGTTTAAGTAGTTCTAAGTTCTAGGGGACTGATGACCTCAGATGTTAAGTCCCATTTTTATTTTTATTTTTATTTTTATTTTTTTTTTTTTTTTTGAGATTTTCACTCTGCAACGGAGTGTGCGCTGATATGAAGCTTCCTGGCAGATTAAAACTGTGTGCCGCACCGAAACTCGAACTCGGGACCTTTGCCTTCCGCAGGCGAGTGTTCTACCAACTTTTTTTTTTTTTTTTTTTTTTAATAGTTCTTTGCGTTTGGTCGGGGCGGACGTCACAAGACATCCGTTCAAATTGACCGTTGGTTCCTTGACGCAGCCCTCTGACCGAACACGTTGAGCTACCATGCCCGCTACCAACTGAGCTACCCAAGCACGACTCACGCCCCCTCCTCGCAGCTTTACTTCTGCCAGTATTTGCACTTGCCCGTGAAAGGCAAAGGTCCCGAGCTCGAGTCTCGGTCCGGCACACAGTTTTAATCTGTCAGGAAGTTTCACAGTGTACCAAACTCTGCACAGTCGTTGCGAATACTGTAAGTCAGGGCTTCACAACATACGTGCTCGCGGAGCAAGCTGTGAGCAGGAAGGCGCGAGCACGGAGCAGCGCGAGCACGCTACCCCCACTATCGGACCAGAGCGGAGAGTGGGGAGAGTCACGTGGGGCACACAACAGCTTCGGCCAGTCAATGTAAATCCGCGGCCACCTGCAGGGATATCACTCACGAATTATTACTGCAACAAATGAAACAAATAAAGGAGAATGTACACATGCCACATAATTTTATTAGCTTAGTGTATGCCTCTACATTCGCATTAACATGTGAACTGTTACACAATAAAAGGTGTCACTGAAGTGTGGGATCCTCGGTTATCTTGTACTTTTTGCCCTTTACAATTGCGTCTATGTTCGGAGTAATTGTTCTTGTGCATTTTAGGCGCAGCGTGCAGTTTAAATTTCGATCAGACAATGCGTTTCTCAGGCGCGCCTTGCTACATTTCATTGCAGAGAACAGTTGTTCACAAACATACATGGAACCGAACATTGATATTATTGTAGCAGCCAGTTTGTGCAAACGAGGAAATCTATCCTGAGGGAAGTGTCTGTAGAATTCCAAAATGTTTTTCTTGTTCTGAAATTTGTCTCTGTATTCTCTGTCACACTGCAGGTCAATAATTTCTTGCTGCAGCTCAGGACGAATCTCTTAAATATTCGCTGAATATGGAGAGAACAGATCAAAATCACTGTCTAGTGCTGTCAGATCTTGAAAGCGCTGATCAACTAAACTATGTGAATAACGCTCACAGTCTTTGTGAACATCTTGCATGGATGATAATTTAGGAAAATGAGCTAGGTTTCCTGTTTCCAGCTGACTCACCCAAAGTGTCAATTTCATGTTAAAAGCTCGTATTCGATCTATGAAATGAGTAATTAGCAGATCTTTACCTTGTAGTAAAATGTTCAAAGCATTCAGATGGCTAGTTAAATCTGCTAAGAACGCGAGATCACATTCAAACGTGCGCGCGCATTTCCCCTTCCTCCCCTCCCTCCCTACTCCGCGACCTTGCAGCTGCTGGCGAGCACGTGCGTGAGCAGACGCGAGTACTCGCGCTCAAAACCGGCCAGTTGTTAAGCCCTGCTGTAAGTGATAGAGGAGAAGTTTTGGCAGGCTTTCTCTGCGTTTCAGTGTATTGAGAGGGGTCACTGTGGTGAAAGATTTGAACCCTCCGCTTCAAGCCATGGTTTTCAGGGAGCGAAGAGTAACGCGAAACAGCGAGGGAGTGGGTGTGTGAACGCGTGGCCTTGACAGTCACACCGAGAGAGAAACGGGCACGGTCGCAGCCTGTTGCAGTTTTCGCTGAATCGTTCGCGTAAGTGTCATTTTTCAGGGCTAGTGCTGCTTTTGCTCCGAGCAAATCACGATTTCCCAGGTAAATTTCGCAATTTAGTGACGCTGCTTCAGTGTCTCTACTGTTTTGAATCATGGATCCGGTCGTGACTTGTGTTTGCAAGCTGCACGTATTTTGGAAAGCCAGTCATAGTTTTATAAATATCTTCTGTTCACTTTGTGGTATCAATTTCTTGTTAGCAGAACGATCTGTCACAAGTGAACTTCGCTCTGACAATCAATTATTGTACTTTTGGGAACATCAATGTGTATTCCATTGTGAAAATGACTTGTTAGATTTTTGCAGAGACAGGTTGCCTCTTATCTGACCATTAAATAAGAAACTGTTCGCATATTCATTTCGAAAAAACATTCACTGTACTTGTCAAGCAATTTCGAGAGAATAAATCGAAATCTCATCTTGAGATCACAAATATTTTTTAGTTACTGTGATTAGCGATTTGTTCTGTTACTGCTACATAAGGCTTACATCAGTTTGCATATCGTTTGTGTATTTAGTAGGTAAGTGTGGCGGGTAGATGGCACTCTCCACTGCCGAGCTCTTGCGTCACACTCGGAGCAGCGATGTCTGCAAGCACCACATTTCACTACATAATGCATTCTACTATTGACGGCAGGCGATGCTGTACAAATATACTGTATTCAAGTATGCCATTTATATCTATAAACACGATTGTGCTCTGTATATTAATTTCGGAGACGCAGAAGGCTTTTATTTTATTCGAGCCCACCAAAGAAAGGTTGCCATGCTGGTTGTTGTATGCGGTTAGTTAGCTACGTGTTCCATTGATCAATAGCACGAAAAAACCTTTATTATGTGGAACGTGTCAAATGCTCAAGAAACGCGCACAAGAAACTTTTTTTTTACATTATAGTGTTATAACTAAATATTTCTGTTATCTATCCCATTCCTTTAAACGGCACAAAATGCATATATTATATCTCCAGATTTATTTACTCATATTCAAGAATTCATCTATGGTATAGAAGAAGTTGTCAAGGAGGTATGATTTCAACTTGTTTTTGAAACTATTACTGCTATCTGTCAGACATTTTATTTCATCTGGTAATTTATGAAAAAGTTTTATAGTAGCATATTTTACCCCTTTCTGTGCCAAAGATAGCTTAAGTAAAGGATAGTCTAGGTCTTTCTTTTTTCTGGTATTGTAATCATGAATGTCGCTGCTGATTTTAAACTGGTCCGTGTTGCTGGGAAAAAATTTCATTACTCAGTAAATGTACTGTGAAGCAGTTGTAAGAATTCCTAACCTTTTAAGCAGATGCCTATAAGATATGCGACTGTGAACCCCACACATTTTTCTAATTACTTTCTTTTGAGCAGTGAATTCTTTTTGCCTAAGTGTTGAGTTGCTCCCAGAATATTATTCCGTGTGACATCAGAGAGTGGAAGTATGCAAAGTATGTTAGCCTACTAATTTCTACATCCTCAAAGTTGGCAATTATTCTGATTGCAAAAGTTGCTCAACCTAGTCGTTTTAGGGGATCCAAAATATGACTTTTCCAATTAAGATTCTCACCTATATGTACACCCGAAAACATAGTATTCTCTACCCTGGCTACTGACTTCTTTTGATGTGTTTTGTTTATTGAAGGAATTATATTTTTTGCAATTGAAAATTGGATGTACTGTGTTTCTTCAAAGTTTTGAGCAAGTCCATTCGCAGAAAACCAGTTAATAACTTTTCCAAAGACCTTATTTCTATTATTTTCCATCGGACTTTCTTTTGCTGGATATTGCGGTATTGTGTGGTATTGTGTTGTGGCATGGACACCACGTCACGTTGGACTGACAGTTAAACAATTTTTTTTCTCCAATGCTGCACAAAAAACCTGATGATGAGTTTCTACGATAGATCCCTACCCAAAGACTGGAAAATTGCACAGGTCACACCACTACTCAAGAAAGGTAGTAGGAGTAGCCCACTAAATACACTCCTGGAAATGGAAAAAAGAACACATTGACACCGGTGTGTCAGACCCACCATACTTGCTCCGGACACTGCGAGAGGGCTGTACAAGCAATGATCACACGCACGGCACAGCGGACACACCAGGAACCGCGGTGTTGGCCGTCGAATGGCGCTAGCTGCGCAGCATTTGTGCACCGCCGCCGCCAGTGTCAGCCAGTTTGCCGTGGCATACGGAGCTCCATCGCAGTCTTTAACACTGGTAGCATGCCGCGACAGCGTGGACGTGAACCGTATGTGCAGTTGACGGACTTTGAGCGAGGGCGTATAGTGGGCATGCGGGAGGCCGGGTGGACGTACCGCCGAATTGCTCAACACGTGGGGCGTGAGGTCTCCACAGTACATCGATGTTGTCGCCAGTGGTCGGCGAAAGGTGCACGTGCCCGTCGACCTGGGACCGGACCGCAGCGACGCACGGATGCACGCCAAGACCGTAGGATCCTACGCAGTGCCGTAGGGGACCGCACCGCCACTTCCCAGCAAATTAGGGACACTGTTGCTCCTGGGGTATCGGCGAGGACCATTCGCAACCGTCTCCATGAAGCTGGGCTACGGTCCCGCACACCGTTAGGCCGTCTTCCGCTCACGCCCCAACATCGTGCAGCCCGCCTCCAGTGGTGTCGCGACAGGCGTGAATGGAGGGACGAATGGAGACGTGTCGTCTTCAGCGATGAGAGTCGCTTCTGCCTTGGTGCCAATGATGGTCGTATGCGTGTTTGGCGCCGTGCAGGTGAGCGCCACAATCAGGACTGCATACGACCGAGGCATACAGGGCCAACACCCGGCATCATGGTGTGGGTAGCGATCTCCTACACTGGCCGTACACCACTGGTGATCGTCGAGGGGACACTGAATAGTGCACGGTACATCCAAACCGTCATCGAACCCATCGTTCTACCATTCCTAGACCGGCAAGGGAACTTGCTGTTCCAACAGGACAATGCACGTCCGCATGTATCCCGTGCCACCCAAAGTGCTCTAGAAGGTGTAAGTCAACTACCCTGGCCAGCAAGATCTCCGGATCTGTCCCCCATTGAGCATGTTTGGGACTGGATGAAGCGTCGTCTCACGCGATCTGCACGTCCAGCACGAACGCTGGTCCAACTGAGGCGCCAGGTGGAAATGACATGGCAAGCCGTTCCACAGGACTACATCCAGCATCTCTACGATCGTCTCCATGGGAGAATAGCAGCCTGCATTGCTGCGAAAGGTGGATATACACTGTACTAGTGCCGACATTGTGCATGCTCTGTTGCCTGTGTCTATGTGCCTGTGGTTCTGTCAGTGTGATCATGTGATGTATCTGACCCCAGGAATGTGTCAATAAAGTTTCCCCTTCCTGGGACAATGAATTCACGGTGTTCTTATTTCAATTTCCGGGAGTGTATATCATTAACGTCGATATGCAGCACGATTTTGGAACATATATTGTGTTCGAACACTATGCATTACCTCGAAGAAAAAGGTCTATTGACGAACAGTCCACACGGATTTAGAAAACATCGGTCTTGTGAAACACAACTACCTATTTACTCGCATGAAGTGTTGAGTCCTATTGACAAGGGATTTCAGATTGATTCCGTATATCTGGATTTCCGGAAGGCTTTTGACACTTTACCACACAAGCGGCTTGTAGCGAAACTGCGTGCTTATGGAATATCGTCTCAGGTATGTGACTGGATTCGTGATTTCCTGTCAGAGAGGTCAAGTTCGTAGTAACTGACGGAAAGTCATCGAGTGAAACCGAAGTGATTTCTGGCGTTCGCCAAGATAGTGTTACAGGCCCTTTGCTGTTTCTTATCTGTATAAAAGTTTTAGGAGACTATCTGAGCAAACGTCTTAGGTTGTTTGCAGATGATGTAGTTCATCGACGAGTGAAGTCACCAGAAGATCAAAAACAAAGTGCAAAACGATTTACAAAATCAATCTGCAGGGTGCAAAAATCGGTAACTGACCCTAAATAATGAAAAGTGAGGAGTCATCCACATGAGTGCTACAAGGAATCCGTTAAACTTCGGCTACACGATAAATCAGTCAAATCTAAAGGCCGTAAATTCAACTAAATATCTAGGAATTACAAGTACGAACAACTTAAATTGTAAGAAACACATAGAAAATGTTGTGGGGAAGGCTAACCAAAGACTTTGTTTTATTGGTAGGACACTTAGAAAATGCAACAGATGTACTGAGGAGACAGCCCACACTACGCTTGTCCGTCCTCTTTTAGAATACTGCCGCGTTGTGTGTGATCCTTAGCAGATAGGATTGACTGAAATGATACAGGATTTGGGATGGACTTCACTAAAACAAAGGCGCTTTTCGTTGCGGAGCAATCTACTCACGAAATTCCAATCACCAACTTTCTCCTCCGAATGCGAAAATATTTTGTTGACGCCGACGTACATAGGGAGAAACAATCACCATGATAAAGTAAGGGAACTCACAGCTCGTACGGAAAGATATAGGTGATCGTTCTTTTCTCGCGCTATACGAGATTGTAATAACAGAGAATTGTGAAGGAGGTCCGATGAACCCACCACGAGGCACTTAAATGTGATTTGCACAGTATCCATGCAGAAGTAGATGAATAAGGTCTAAACAAAAAATTTTGGTAAAAATTTTTGGAATACAGTGATCAATAGATTATTATATTTTGACTAAAGTTCAGTCTTGATCACACCATTTATGTTTCAATGATATAAGTAACCGGTTTCGGTTATTTTTACATAACCCTCATGAGATCCATGGCTCCCTTAGGATGGTAGGCGGAGCCATGGGTCTGATGATGGTTATGTAGGTAACCGTTATAGGTAATCGAAACCGGTTACCTATATCATTGAAACATAAGTGGTGTGATCAAGACTGAACTTTAGTCAAAATATAAACAAAAATGATGAATTATTTTAACAGCAGTTTGAAACACGTATGTAACGCAGCAGCGATGGCGAGGCATTGTAGCATCTGTGACCAGAGAGTATGCGCTTGACCGCGCGAGTGTTGCGAGCGGTTCTCAGTCAGTAGTCAGTCGTTGCGAGTCTGTCAGTTCAGTCGTTGCGAGTCTGTAGCTCTGTCTAGTTGAGAGCAGTACTCAGTCTGTAGTCGTCATGCAGAGCGGTCGGTCAGTAGTAGCAGCCCAGTGCGGTTGTGTGATGTAGGCGGTCGGCAACAATGGTCAAGATGAGGAATAAGGTATACTGTTAATTAATATAATCATTAGATAATGAAAAATTTTATTTATTGTAATTATTCTCCAACAAGTCTCCCAATAATAATTTTTTATTTCAAAAGCATTTTCTCAAAAGTTTAATTTTTTTTGAACTAAAGATCTCGTTGCACTTCCCATTTCATTCCACTTCTTTTTGAAGAAAAATTTCACTAGAATTACAAAAAAAAGGAGAATATTATTATTTGCAATGCAGTTCCTCCAAGTGGTGCGCAACAACAAGAGCAGATATGTGACATCCATTTATTCTGAGGTAAGACTTTAATTCTGATTGTTTTTCACAGGGCCAAAAACCGATATTTCGGTTTAATTGAATTTTCTTGTCACTGAATGGACTTTAATTTTTTGAAGGATTTATAATTGAGTCAGATTGCGAATTTCACATTTGTTGCTATTGTCAGTACATTTGATTGTGGGCAGGTTACGCATAGAGCCATGTCCATCAGCATTTCTAATTAGTATCGTTATTTTCTTTTAAAATTTTTGTGGGGAGGTTACACTTGGCTCCCATTTCTATTAAGTATTGTCAATTTTTCTTTCATTTAAAATTGCGGTGGGAGGTTACACTTGGCGACACCCAGTCCAGGATCGTATTTCGTTGAGAGTCTTTTGAACAACAGTCAGAGATCTGCTCTTGTTTGCTTAGATATAATTAGGATTTAGCGCAACGCTTTTAATAATATTGTGACCTTCTCTCTACAGGTCAACGGCAATTTGTTGCTTTGTTGTATTTGTGTGTTGCTTTTGCATTGTGCTTATTTATTTTTCTGAAAAATTGTGACTATTGTAAAAATGCCGCGAAAGACTGTGAATAGTGTATCGCGAGGTATTTTGAATGAAATTACCGACTCAAACAGCGTGACCGATAGTAATTATGACACGCAGTGTGATGATGACAATCCTGCGTTCACTAACAATCAATGCATTCCAACCATTAATGATGACTTTTACCTTAATGATGAACAAACGAACCCAATTGCCTCGTCTGTTAATTTGACGACAATTGATGACGCGGGACGCTCTATTGCAATGAGCGCTGCCGAGCTTAACACACCCGATTTGGAAAATTCAAGTAACATACAAACAAATTTTTCGAATGAAAATGGTCAGTGTAGTGAAAGTACGACGGATTTATTTAATTCCGAAATAGTGAGTGACAGTGTAGGTCCGACTGATAAACCTTTCTGTAAATTACAGAATGACCAAATGGTCACGCAAAACGAGAAAATTCCAGATCCACCACTAAACAGCACAGAGAATATAAACGCTAGTTTTGACTTGGTACGAATTATGAGAAGTTTGCTACAACAGCAAAGTGAGAAAATAAACAACAGTAATAAAGATCTCAAACAACAACTTAGTGCAGATATCAAACAACAGAGTGAGAAAACAGACAACAATTTCAGACAACAGAGTGAAGATTTTAAACAACTTAGGGAACAAAACAGACAGCTTAGTGAGCAAATTAGAGACGTTGCCGCGCAGTGCCATGACACTAAGGAACAGTTGCGCGCGGAAATTGAGGCTTGTTCACAAAAAAATAGCGAAGAAATTAAATCTGTTGCGAAAGAATTAAGAGAAATGCAAACAGCCGCAACAGAAACACTCAGAGACGAAATTAGCGGAGTCGCCAAACAGTGCTCTGAAAAAGCTACACAATTACGGGACGAGTTTAGAGCAATGACGGTAGAACTTTCGCGCACTATGGACGCAAAGATAGACGCGAAATTCGAACAGCAGAACACTCAGATTAACGAGCGCTTTAATCAGCACATACAGAACAGTGATACGCGTTTCCGCAGATTTATTCAGGATCAAAACAAAGTAAAACGACAAGTCATGGAAACAATCACTGCACAAAGACAAGAGGACAAACGTAAAATATTCGCGAAAGCGAAGACGTATGTAGACAATAATATTACTACAGTGTCCGACAAAATTAATACCATAGAACAATTGAACGCGGAATTACGGGATGAAATTTCTGATCTTAAAGCAAAAACAGATACACACACAGTAAATATTCAAACAGTGACAGATAGATTCGAACAACTAGATCTAACACAGGATTGCGATGTCATCAAAGCTGATGTTAAAAAACTGAGCGAAACTACGCGCAAGTTGCAAAAACAGATTAATGCGTCTGATTCTAAAACCGATGATCAGGTTAAAATACTGACTGAAAAATGTGATGAATTGGCCAGTCGTATTGATGCTATCGAAAATACTAATGACAATAAATCAGACGATACTGCACCGGTTTCATTTATCCAAACGCCTGAATTTCAAAATTTACAGCAGACAATTAATGAAATCGATTCATCTAACAACACGTTACGTCGGAAGTTATCAAATTTACAACAAGAAGTAACAGAGATGAAAAACATTTCAGTTAATAACATACCACAACAGACGCCACTTTATGAACATTTGTCAGACTCACGCAGCGTGTATAATGTGAGCAATTTACAGCAACTACGCGACTTAAAATCCGAAAAGCCACGCGAATTAAAATCTGAAAAGCTACGCAACTTGAAAACCGAAATGACAGAGACGAACAGATTCACACACAAACCCGAACGTGTTCTCAAATTCAGTGACGAGAACGTTGATAATAAGCAGTTTGCATTTGTAAGAAAATGTAAGGAATTTAATAATGGCAGAACACAGATACACGATTTGCACTGTATACGACAATTTATTTTTGTACTTTCACCGCTATTATCTGTAATGGAGAAACTAGCTTTGAACCAGATGCGACAATTTATTTTTGTATTTACAACAGCATTGCCTGTAATGAAGAAATTTGAATTAGCACGAATACAACAATTTGCCTTTGAAATTTTACCGCTATTGCCTGTAACACAAAAGCTAAAATTTATTTGCAGTGCGTAAATGACCTCAGGGGATTCATTACGCTTTAATGAATATGTGCCGTAGCGAGCATAGGGCCCCGAGCTGTAGTAGTGCTGTTTCATCTTTAGTTTTCTGCACTGCTGCCTTCTCTTCTACTATCCTTTATATCTATCCAAACTGCTCTTTAACTATTGCTCTTTGTAGTATTAAGAAACATGTAATGAATATCCGATGTGACAAACTTTTACCGAATGTGACAATTTTCAGTAGGCACTCCCGTAATGACAACTACCGCCGTAACTTTATTAACAGATAAAATCGTAATCATCAGTATGTGTAAAATTATCAGCAATAGCAAACCACATTTTGCTAACAATAGATGTTTTTCACCACAATAGCATGAAAGTCAACCGCTTAGCATACGTAACCAACAATGCAGTCTACAAGGTCAACCAAACTTTAATGTTTCGCCGCGTGCATGTATAGTCTCAGCTCCAACAAATAGTAACGCATGGCAGCAAAGAAATAACTACGTACAGACAACACTCTATTTCAATTCCTATCGCAATACACCGTATAGGAATGATTATTAGGACAGACGTAAAAAGAATGATGAGCACAATTTTCAGCGTACATTTAATAACAGTCGATCTTATGAGCAGCAACAACATCAGCAACAACAAATAATCATGAATGGAACAGACAATAGGTGTCATCCATAGCGTAACACGTCAGTAAGAAATAACAGAACAGTTCATATAGTGGATATGCCACAGCATCCTCCCGTAAATAACAGGACGAACGATAGAATTTAACCAGATACAGCACAGATTGCATACTACAGTAACGCAAACATTACTTTTGACACGCAGAATTTTGTTCACGAGAATGTTATTTGAAACATGCTTTATTGAATGCTCTACTTTTATCGCACCCAGATCTCACCAGAAATTTTTCCATTGCCACTGACAGCTCTAACACCGCTTTAGGTGTACATATTTTTCAGGAAATTGAAGAAGATGGTTCAATAGTAATCAAAAACATCGCATTTGCAAGCCGCATTCTGTCACCTGCTGAGCGAAATCATTCCGTCACAGAACTTGAAACATTATGTGTTGTATGGGCTTTCACGAGATTTAGGCACTTTCTTTACGGCAGACATACCACCGTCTACACAGACCATAGAGCGATACAATTTTTACTTTCAGCTAAATTCACTCACGACAGGTTAAGCAGATGGAAACTATATTTACAGGAATTTAATTTTACAATAGTTCACATTCCCGGTACGCAAAATGTTATAGCAGACGCACTATCGCGTTCTCTCAGTAACAATCAGCAAGACGTAGCAACCAACTTCTGCAAAGCAAATTTCAGTGTCATGTACATTCAGCAGGTTGCATTTGAAAATTTTATTTCATCGTCATTACAGGACATAGCACAAGAACAAAATAAGGACAATGTGTGGAAAGAAATTAAACACCTTTGGCAAGATAGGAAAAATGTTACGATTAGGAACCACTACACTGTACGCAATGACATTCTGTTTCGCCGCTCTCATCCTGACAGCAACATTTGGTTATTATGCATTCCTGACGAACTGGTTAACAAACTAATTTGGTACACTCATTTAAGTTACGCACATTACGGAGCACGAAAATGTTTTCTTATACTGAGACAGAACTGTTATTTTACCAACATGGAAAAACGTATACGACGAGTTTTAGCGTCTTGTAAAATTTGCCAGAAAGCTAAATCAGACACCACTTCACATATTCCTCCTTTATATCCCATTATACCTGTGAAATTAAGACACATGGCCGCAGTAGATATTTTTGGTCCGATTCCGAGAACTAACAGAGGTTTTTGCTACATTTTTGTCGCTGTTGAGCTCACTTCAAAATTTGTTACTTTCACTCCGTTACGCAAAGCTACTGCTAAAACTGTTTCGAAAGCATTTGTAAAACATTTTCTATTTCATGTAGGGCATGTAATGAAAGTAATTTCTGATAATGGATCTCAATTTCGTAGTAGTGTATGGACACGCATGTTACGAGCTAGAAACATTTTTCCGATCTATATATCCAAGTACCACGCTTCTTCGAACCCTTGTGAAAGATTAATGAAGGAAATTGGTAAGCTGTGCAGAATATACTGCCACAAAAGACATATTGATTGGGATACACACATACTCTCATTCCAAGATGTAATTAATTCCATTCCAAATGAATCCACTATGCTATCTCCGACTGTTATACTGAAAAACGTTGAACCACCGAACAAAATTAAAGAATTAATAGAATTCCCCAAAAATCGTCGCCTACGACACCACGAAATAATTGACATTGCGCTGAACAACATCAAACGTGCCGCAGAGCGCCGGAGAAGACAGCAAAAACAGGTTTGTACACGCCGCGACTTTCACGTTGGACAGAAGATATTAGTACGTACACACTATTTATCCAGCAAATTAAAAGGTAAGTGCAGTAAATTTGAACTTCTATACGCAGGTCCGTATCGGATTCGCAGTATCCCTCACCCCAATGTCGTACACGTCGAAACTTTGAGAACCAGAAAATCGAAAGGCAATCACCATATCTCAAACATTAAACCGTTTATTGAGTGAAACCACTGTATGATTCAACACACTATGATGCCATTTACTAATGCAATTAATTCACCTGACTAATTATTGATGATTATCGTATTTTTTTTTCTTGGCAAGTGCCCGGCAAGGTAAGGTTAGCAGGTCGCTTTTCTTGTCGTTACACATCAGACCGTGCACATTTTCCATTTTTTTGTGTATATGACTGTACTCCAGTTTTGTTTGTATGCACTATGAAATAGTTAAGATATAACACACACCAGTCGACTTTGACATTTTTTTTTTTTGCCTTATGACATCTCAACATCGTGACTGTTTCACATTTTTTTTGCTACTGCATTGTATTATTCTGTGTACATTTTTTTGCATCCGAACACTGTCAATGTCTTGGACATATTACGTTTTCTGTCATGTTATGCTGTATGGTTAATTGTGTCACCATAAACCAGTCATTATTTAGTGGGTATAGGATTTAAATGCAAGACATTAATCTTTGTTCATCAATTTCAGAAAGGAATGATGATTCTAAGAAATAAATTTAACATAAATGGGAATTTCACCTACGGAATAAACGAAAGGAGATGCAATAACTTTATGAGGAAGAGTAAAGGGATCAGGATTAACAAGCATTAACAAGACTATACTATACTCATCACAGAATAGCAGTCTTAACTAATTTTTTCTTTCAGAATACAAGGTGATTGATGCAGGCTGTCAGACTGAACTACACATCTTAGTTTTAGTGATGAAATATGCTAGAGATAAGGAATAGTTATGTAATGAGTAATGAAGTGATTTTTTGCAGATGATAGTGAATACTGATGAATAATGATGAAGGAAATGGTATTATGAATAATGAAGTTTTTCTCTACAGGTGATGATAATGGTGAAGTTATGATGATATGGATAATGAAGTTTTTTTTCTTTATGCCACGTAGTTATTTAAGTATTTGTTGCAGTTTGCTTTGACAGCAGGTGTTACATTGCATAGTAGGATGACGGAAAGTTTTGGAAAGGACAGCTATGAAACACATTTTTATACACATTTCACTACCTGTTAATTCGAAGTTCACTACTTTTCAGCATAGTATGCGTTTCTTCTTTCAGGTCAATAATCCGTTTTTGTATTTTTTCCAGGAGAAGCTTTTCATGACACTTACTAAACCTGTTACTTATTATACCTGTTCTAGTACTTGCATTTTTATATTTTTTACCCATTTGTGTTTATCATTTATAAATGTGATCACATGTACTGCCTTGTTACATAATCTTGCTACAGCTGACTCATGACGAATGACGTTACCTATCCTCAATTGCAGCAATAGGTCAAAAGCAAAAAGTATTATGCCTCAGCAATTAATTATCGATCCCAACGCAATGCATTGCTACCAAAAAAAATGTATTACCAGTCCCACATAATGTCACTAGTTTATGATAATTCTGAATAATACTGATCAACTCTGAATAGCATGTCACTCGAGTAATGACCTCTTAATGAGACTATATTCAAAATAATGCTTTGTCACTAGCTAATAACTGCCACTGTTTATTGTAATGCCTGTGATTACTAATGATTTGACTGTAATTAACTGATTTTTAATAATGACTTTGTAATGATCTGAATAATACTGAATGATGAACTATGTTTTATTCTATTCAATACTTGATGGCCACTGAGTGCCAATAATTAATGTCAATCAACGAAATTGTTATTAATTATGCCATTAATTAACTCTTGTTTTCAATGTTCATACTTTGTAATTGGAAATAAATGTGATTGTTTAATAATGCTTTGTAATTAGGAAAAGACTAATGATTCTTAATAGATTGGAGTGACACATAATTAATTAACTATGGTACTGTTTAGTAATGCTTTGTAATTAATTAAGGCTAATAATTCTTAGTATATTGAAATGACAAATGATTAATTAATTAACTGTAATTATACAAATGATTAATTAACTGTAATTAGACAAATGATTAATTAATGACAAATGATTAATTAACTGTAATTAGGAGAAGGTTAATGATTCTTAATTATACTCTGTAACTGAAAAGAATGCGATTATTTCATAATATTTTGTAACCAGGAAAAGAAGGCTACTGATTCTATGTAAAACAATTAATGAACATTTTTCTGTAATACTACATACTTGGTACAGAAATGTTCAATAACTGGGCTATGAATGCCACGAACTATCAATGAAGACTGTAATTGTCAATATTATGTGACTTGATGTCCTTCACCTCATAAGCTGACTACCCTGAATTACTGCAATGTCCATTTGTCCTGTTTATCCCAGTGATCATGGAGCACTATATTTGGTTTTGCACTAATTCTACGTTGGTGTGCCTTGTAAGAGTGTGGTGTTGACACGACATGCTGTCCACCACCATGAGCGATGAAGACATTATTATGGTCCCACTGTTTGGTGTACCTAATGTACTGCCAAAATGAAAACATGGAACATTACTACGACAGTTCAGTGTCTTGGCTACACTGATAAATTCTGATGGGAAAAGAACTTCAAGTTGTGTCACTTGGTGTTGTACTACTGTGGAAAGATATGGACTTTCAGAGCAGCTGTGTGCAATCTAAAGTGCTACAACCATGATGCAATCCTTCCCTTTCCTATCCTGATTCTTGTCACATAAAGAAAAAATTTTTTTTGGTAACATCATTTGTGTTCATAGGTTATACATTTTTCGATTCGCTAAACTCCAGTGTGAGTACACTTATGTCACTGGTCGACATGATGTTTGCCATTATGTTTATTTGTTGTGAAAATACTAAAGACATTTTTCAGTGCATGTGCACTTTGGACATGAATTTTTTTTTTGCCATTATGTTTATTTGTTGTGAAAATACTAAAGACATTTTTCAGTGCATGTGCACTTTGGACATGAATTTTTTTTTTGCCATTATGTTTATTTGTTGTGAAAATGCTAAAGACATTTTTCAGTGCATGTACACTTGTCAACATAATATTTTTTGCCAGTCTGTTTATTTGTTCTGAATATGCTAAAGAATTTTTTCAGTGCCTGTGCACTTTGTTATCTGTCAAATAATTTGTATATACTTTTCTGATTTGCTACTATGTTTTGTACTCACATTTTGTCTTTGTCTGATATATTTTGTACTTAGTGCGTGTGCACAACATTTACTTTATGTACTACATCTAATTATTCTTGCCAGTCTGTTTATTTGTTCTGCATATGCTAAAGAATTTTTTCAGTGCCTGTGCACTTTATCTGTCAAAAAGTTTGTATATACTTTTCTGATTTGCTACTATGTTTTGTACTCACATTTTGTCTTTGTCTGATATATTTTGTACTTAGTGCGTGTGCACAACATTTACTTTATGTACTACATCTAATTATTCTTGCCAGTCTGTTTATTTGTTCTGCATATGCTAAAGAATTTTTTCAGTGCCTGTGCACTTTATCTGTCAAAAAGTTTGTATATACTTTTTTCTGATTTGCTACTATGTTTAGTATTCACATTTTGTCCTTGTCTGATATATTTTGTACTTAGTGCGTGTGCACAACATTTAAATATTCTGTAAGTTGTAGGATTTTGTTAATTAAAGAAAAATTTTGCCGCGCTTGGCAAGTCCAAATGACTCACCATCGCTGCCAAATTTTTGCCCCCCGAGTGGAGGGTTATGAAACACGTATGTAACGCAGCAGCGATGGCGAGGCATTGTAGCATCTGTGACCAGAGAGTATGCGCTTGACCGCGCGAGTGTTGCGAGCGGTTCTCAGTCAGTAGTCAGTCGTTGCGAGTCTGTCAGTTCAGTCGTTGCGAGTCTGTCAGTTCAGTCGTTGCGAGTCTGTAGCTCTGTCTAGTTGAGAGCAGTACTCAGTCTGTAGTCGTCATGCAGAGCGGTCGGTCAGTAGTAGCAGCCCAGTGCGGTTGTGTGATGTAGGCGGTCGGCAACAATGGTCAAGATGAGGAATAAGGTATACTGTTAATTAATATAATCATTAGATAATGAAAAATTTTATTTATTGTAATTATTCTCCAACAAGTCTCCCAATAATAATTTTTTATTTCAAAAGCATTTTCTCAAAAGTTTAATTTTTTTTGAACTAAAGATCTCGTTGCACTTCCCATTTCATTCCACTTCTTTTTGAAGAAAAATTTCACTAGAATTACAAAAAAAAGGAGAATATTATTATTTGCAATGCAGTTCCTCCAAGTGGTGCGCAACAACAAGAGCAGATATGTGACATCCATTTATTCTGAGGTAAGACTTTAATTCTGATTGTTTTTCACAGGGCCAAAAACCGATATTTCGGTTTAATTGAATTTTCTTGTCACTGAATGGACTTTAATTTTTTGAAGGATTTATAATTGAGTCAGATTGCGAATTTCACATTTGTTGCTATTGTCAGTACATTTGATTGTGGGCAGGTTACGCATAGAGCCATGTCCATCAGCATTTCTAATTAGTATCGTTATTTTCTTTTAAAATTTTTGTGGGGAGGTTACACTTGGCTCCCATTTCTATTAAGTATTGCTATATTTTCTTAAAAAAATTGCGGTGGGGAGGTTACAAGTTGTTGGCGGTTTTAAAATATAAGTTTTTTAGATTACTAACAGCTGTAGAACACCACCTGCGCATTGCAGCATCAACTTAAAGCATAACATCCCCTGCACTTGGACCGAGACCAAGCCTAACATAACAAAAATTGGTAGAGGTTAGCAGTCTCCATGGTCAGTTTCACGCGAATATCCAGCGGTAACGTTAGGTGACTCACCCTGTATATGAATTTTGCATGAGTGTTAAGTAAATATTATTTATCTTCGATCATTTATAAAACTATGTTTGCGGCTAGCATTTTGCCTGGTGGCAAACCTTGTTATGGGAAGGGGGGCTAGGGAGAAGTCGGCTGATATCTTGTTGCGTTCAGGGGTAACCAGGATTAATTGTCTCAAAAAGTCCTGCCGGAAGAACATCCCAACTGAGCATTATAGCATAGGTTGAAAATATCGCTTAACTTGTTAGGTTCTTTTTATTTAAAACACGGCCGGTTTCGGGCTCTTATACGCCCATCATCAGGTGTTGTAACTTCCTGCTGTGGTCCAGAGCGCCCCGGTGGACGAATACAGGATGCGGTGTGTCACTAGCGAGCGCGAAGCACGGTGACACATAGCGTCCTGTATCATCCACAGCGGCGCTCGGGATCACAGCACAAAGTTACAAAACCTGATGATGGCCATCATACATCCCGAAACCGGATGTGTTTTAAATAAAAAGAACCTTACAACTGAAGCGGTATTTTCAATCTCTGTCTCGAAAACGTTGGGAACCATTGCACTAATCAAAACCAGACAATATGGAAAACACTGATACAGTGCTGCAGGAGAACTAATCCATAGTAACGTGACCCCAGACCAACACATTCACTCGAGCTCGTTAGGCACCTTGTACGTGTCTTTGTGTTTAGTGTATGCGTAGTGACTGTTAGGACAGGCATGAGATGGAATGTGTTTGTAATGATCTGTTTCCCTCTGCCTGAGCAGCTCTGTTACTTTTTTGTGTGTAAAAGCTAAAGTGACAGGGCAATTGTCAATTTTATACAGTAATATTATTTTGGAGCACCAGCCTCCGTTTGAGTTAAAGATGCAGCGATCTGTCTGGGATCAGATAATTCTAACAAGGGCCGCAATCGTCTTAAGACCGCAGCAAATCGCCGCCGACATATCATGCACGACTTATCTTAGAAGAAAGATTAAGGAAAGGCAAACATACGTTTCTAGCATTTGTAGACATAGAGAAAGCTTTTGACAATGTTGACTGGAATACTCTCTTTCAAATTCTAAAGGTGGCAGGGGTAAAACACAGGGAGCGAAAGGCTATTTACAATTTGTACAAAAACCAGATGGCAGTTATAAGAGCCGAGGGACATGAAAGGGAAGCAGTGGTTGGGAAGGGAGTAAGACAGGGTTGTAGCCTCTCCCCGATGTTATTCAATCTGTATATTGAGCAAGCAGTAAAGTAAACAAAAGAAAAATTCGGATTAGGTATTAAAATCCATGGAGAAGAAATAAAAACTTTGAGGTTCGCCGATGACATTGTAATTCTGTCAGAGACAGTAAAGGACTTGGAAGAGCAGTTGAATGGAATGGACAGTATCTTGAAAGGAGGATATAAGATGAACATCAACAAAAGCAAAACGAGGATAATGGAATGTAGTCAAATTAAGTCGGGTGATGCTGAGGGAATTAGATTAGGAAATGAGACACTTAAAGTAGTAAAGGAGTTTTGCTATTTGGGAAGCAAAATAACTGATGATGGTCGAAGTAGAGAGGATATAAAATGTAGACTGGCAATGGCAAGGAAAGCGTTTCTGAAGAAGAGAAATTTGTTTACATCCAGTATAGATTTAAGTGTCAGGAAGTCATTTCTGAAAGTATTTGTATGGAGTGTAGCCATCTATGGAAGTGAAACATGGACGATAAATAGTTTGGACAAGAAGAGAATAGAAGCTTTTGAAATGTGGTGCTACAGAAGAATGCTGAAGATTAGATGGGTAGATCACATAACTAATGAGGAAGTATTGAATAGGATTGGGGAGAAGAGAAGTTTGTGGCATAACTTGAGCAGAAGAAGGGATCGGTTGGTAGGACATGTTCTGAGGCATCAAGGGATCACCAATTTTGTATTGGAGGGCAGCGTGGAGGGTAAAAATCGTAGAGGGAGACCAAGAGATGAATACACTAAGCAGATTCAGAAGGATGTAGGTTGCAGTAGGTAGTGGGAGATGAAGATGCTTGCACAGTATAGAGTAGCATGGAGAGCTGCATCAAACCAGTCTCAGGACTGAAGACCACAACAACAACATACCATGCAGAACCAACGTGGCACCACCTGAGATGATTTGCAATTATCTCACCTATATCAATATCTGCCTGCATACTCTGCTAACCACTGTGAAGCGCATGACAGAGGATTCAACCCACTGTCGCACCGCGTAGCGGGCTTTCTCCCTTCCCCGCACACGTTTGGATCGCAGGTAAGATGACTGCTTAAATGACCCTGAACGTGCTGAATTAGTCTAACCTTGTCTCCGCAGTCAGAGTGGGAACGTTACTTGGGGGGCTGTAGCGTATAACTAGACCTATTACCACCAGCTGCGACGTAGTCGCAGATACGAACAGTGATCCAGTATTGTCAAATGTCTTTTATTCCAGTCTTTGATCACAACATCAATTCTTTTGACGCTGACCGGTTTCAGTCCGTAATGACCATCGTCAGATCTTTTCTACCCCATTTCCCAAAGTGATAAGGCCATAATGGCATCGTCAAAACGTATAAATATAATCAGATGCTGTGCTGATTATATTTATATGTTTTGACGGTGCCACTATGGCCTTATCACTGTAGGGCATGGTGTAGAAAAGATCTGAGGATGGTCATTACGGGTTGCAACCGGTCATCGTCAAAAGAACTGATATTGTGATCAAAGACTGGAATAAAAAGCATTAGACCTATTACTTCACAATGATTCTGGAAACTATGCAGGTATGATTTCACGGGAAAGCGGATGGCTATTCTCACGTGTCTGCCACTGCAGGTGTTTTGGAATTTCCGTTCCGGTCAGCAGTGGGTCGAGCACACCTGTGACAATTCGCACTACCCTCATAGGTCGTCAGTATCCACTATCACTCGTATCTGGAATGATACCCTCCCGGGCAATATTCCAGGGTGCCCTTGTGTGTATTGTAAATAATATCCTCTATAAAATGACTGTATTTTCCCAGAATCCTAGCAATGACCCGAGTTTTACCACTTTATTCATAGACCACTGAACATGTTTAATCATTCCACTTCACATTCCAACAAAGTTTTATGGAAGTATTTGTATGACTTGACTGACTCAGATTCTGATCATTCATTTTGTAGTCATAGGATACTACATTTTTATATAGTTTTAGACTTACTTGCATTACTTTATATCCTACCAACATGTAACGGAATGTTTGTGCAGGTTTTTTTCTTCTTTTTTTTTTCGACAGTACTTTTCAAGATGTCTAGCTAGCGAACCTTCGGGCGTTTTTGTAATCTGTCCTGGCTGGACCAACCAGGAGACGGATTAATTCACACAAACTCATGTTCGTTAACAGATATCATGGGCAACGAGTTGCACAATAAGAAGCGAAAGACCCTCGTTATGAGACTTGGGTGCCGGTTCTTTCGAGAACACTGAAGATTAATAACTGGTGAAGGTTATCTACATTCATCTTCAGAATAACAGAACATCTTAACGATTACAGATGGGACGCTAATGTTCACGGGACATGTACTTTACTATATTCTGCTAAAACGATTAACATCCGAACCACGTCAGCCCGCGGGTTCAAGGTCGACATCAATATAGCGGCGCGACAGCACCTACCGGTAAAATATCCTGCGGCTCCAATTGTCACTATAAACTGAAGGCAGTAGTGTGACTTGACAGACGTATGCGCGAACCGTACCGCCAAATCAACGAGTTTGAAAGACGGCGCATTGTTGGCATGAGAGAATATGAGGCACCCATCTGAGAAACTGCTGCTAATGTGGGACGAAGTGTTTCGGCAGTGCAACGGGTGTGTACAGAATGGTCCACGGGAGGCCATAGAACACGACGGGATGGGTCAGGTCACACCACCCAGAACGCCCTCCGACAAGATCGACACCTCATCCGAATAGCATTGCAGGACAGATCTGCGTCTCCATCGGCTCTAGCGCAACTTTGGGACAGTGAAACACATCGTACACTATCAGGGGCGACAGTCCGTCCGTTTAATACGGCTTGGGTTACATGCACGTCGTCCATTTCTCCGCCTACCTTTGACGAACTTGCGGAAACATGTTAGATGGCAGTGCTTCAGTCTGGAACCGCGCGACCGCTACGGTCGCAGGTTCGAATCATGCCTCGGGCATGGATGTGTGTGATGTCCTTAGGTCAGTTAGGTTTAAGTAGTTCTAGGATAGTGATGACCTCAAATATTAAGTCCCATAGGGATCAGAGCAATTCAAATCATTTATTACATGGCAGTGGTGCATGAGACAACTCCATTGAGGACAGGAATGGCATAAGATAGTATTTTTCGACGACTGCAGGTTCTGATTGTTTGAAAATGATGGCCGAATTTTGGTTCGTCGCATACAGGGGGAGCGGCAGCACAGTTACTGCGTTCGCACAAGAGATACAGCACCAGCTCGAGGCTTTATGGTGTGGGGTGCTATTGGGTACCATCATAAATCACAGTTGGTGCATGTCCATGGCACTATGACTAGTGTGCCTTCATGAATGACATTCTGCGACCCCTAACCGCGCCCTTTCTACACAACACACCTGACGCCATTTTTCAGCAAGACAATGCACGACCACATGTTTTTGCCACAGCACGTCCCTTCGTAATGTCATATAAGTCTTCTGCTCTGGCCCGCCAGATTACTAGACTTGGTACAAATCAAAACTGTGTAGAATATGGTGAAATAACAGGTGCAGCGCTGTGGTCCAATGCCAACCACTACAGATGAACTTTGGAGCCAGGTGAATGCAGCACGGATGGCTGTACCATAGGACGTCATCCGCGCCTTATACGCGTCTGTGCCATCACGCATGGAACAACTTATCAGCACCCATGGTGGACCCCGCACATAGTAGGCAACAGGTCACATTCTGAACCTAGGTGATTGAAATGCTTATCTTTTCTACAGAACGTAGTAATGTACATTTCAATATGAACGTACTGTCTCTAGTTTTTCAAAGTGTACCGTTTTTTTTTCTGAAAATGAGCGTATCTACTGAACTGATAATATTGGTTCATTTTAACCACAGTTTTATTCGCTCCTTGAGGTCATAAGCACCAACAAGATCCACACTTCAATGTGATTTACAAATACAAATCAAGAAAGGGAAACAGAAGCAATGAACAGTAATGGCATCTTGAATCTGCTTAACAGGCCCGCAAGGAATGGATAACGTTAGAGTGGCGATCATCTTAATGGTGCTCCGCTCAAACGCGTAATCGCTGTTGGGGTTAATAACTGTTCCGATTGCACCAGGTATTGATTTCACATACAAATATTTAAGTCAACTCGATCATGTCTGATTCCTCTACCACGAGCTGTAATATTAAGTTGCGTGGTCTGATGAAGTTTAAACGAAGTGACAGCACCTAACCACTTTCCTCTAGTGACGGCTCACGCTGCATATTAAACTCACCAGAACGACCCTTCGAATCCTATCATCAGTGTGTAATATGTAGTCTTTTAGTTGCTTATTATTCATATGTACACTCAATTCTCAGCTATGGCATTCTTTTTTGGGGAACAAATGCACAAAATATGAACACAGTTTTCAAACTCCAGAAAAGAGCCATAAGAATAATAACCAACAATACTAGTCGAGCTCATTGTAAAGATCTGTTCAGAACACTGGGAATTTTAACTGCTCCATGTGAATACATTTACCAATCAGTTGTACACATCAAAAAGAACATTGGTGATTACTGAACAAACAGTTCTGTCCATGATCATGCAACAAGAGATAGACTCAACTTACATTTACCAAGAAAAAATAAACATAAAAACTCAAAACAGTATTTTCTACCAAGGAATAAAACTGTACAATAAATTACCAAACGAAACTGCCAGAATACATTTATTTAAAAGGGCAGCTAAAAAGTACCTGTTATGCAATACATTTTATACATTGAAGGATTACTCAGCTAAAACAGAGTACATGTTTGATAAAAAGTGTTATACAAATAATAATAATAATGATAATAATGATTATAAAATATCCAACATTCCACATAACACCTTTATTTTATGTTATTTTCCTTCTTTTTTCCTTTCTAGAAATACTTACCCCTAGCTATGCATAGCACAATACTAAGAGCTCTTTATGGAGGGATACTGACTCAGTTTTTCAGGATAGCAAATGAGAAGTTGAGGTACAGAAAATGGCCCAGAGATCACCAGTGTGTGTGTGTGCGTGTGTGTGTGTGTGTGTGTGTGTGTGTGTGCGAGTGGTGTAGTGAGTGAAGTGTTTTTATTTTTTATTTTTTTTTAATCTTATGGAACTTAACTGCTAAGATCATTAGTCCCTAAGCTTACACACTACTTAACCTAAATTATCCTAAGGACAAACACACACACCCATGCCCGAGTGTCTCTAACTAGAAGTCTGTAAATATATGTGTACACGAATTAGCTTATTTTAAATTGATCTAAATTTGTAAATACTCTGACATGTCCTATATCCTTGTAAAAAGAGATCTACGGATGAATAAAGCTACTACTAATACTACGATTGAGAATGGCAAGACTTCCATTCGCTACAGTCATGAAGTGAGGAGCTTGTAAGGGAGCAAAATTTTGCCACCATAAATGAATAATTTTGATGATTTACATTTCATTTTTACTTTGTATTCGATCACATTTTCTTAGATAGGTCTGTCGAATTAATATTGTTATTTGTTAGTGATTAAACTCCTACTGTAGACTTGATGCTTTGAGGATAATTTCGTGCTGGCTGTGACAGCAGGGAGAACGAGGACCACAGACTTTGAAAGTGACATGGGTCGAGGGCTGGAGGCAGGGCAGTTTTTATGTTTCTGGAAAGAATAGGACGAAGGGGCGTTTACTGCCTAGAACTGCCGCCCCGTCGGGAAGCCAATGGAACGGTCTCCTTGAAAAGGCTATGCCGTTCTAAGAAAGAATCGAGGATGAGGCGATGCAGAAAGCTTAAGATCGTAGCGATAGCAGCTTACAGCGCCGTTGCCAGCCTTTTGAGCATGGAGGTATGTGCGAGGAATGCCTGCCGCAGATGCGAGCTATTGGTCACAGAAGTTCTCATGCCAGACGCCACGGCGTATTCCCGCCACAAGGCAGTGAACGAATCCGACTGGCTGAGTTTGTAGTTCGAGAAGGAATTACGATTTGTTCTAGAACTTTCTACAGAACTGAGTATGAGATGAAGGCAGTTGTCTGGCCGATACATTACTCAACTGGTGTGAGGTTGAAAGGGAACAGTACCGCCCGACATTGAAAATAGGTATAACATACTTCATTATTCTTGTCTGAACAACACATTTTTTTGTAAAATAACTCAATTTCAATTAATACAGTGAAGCCGGATACCAGTGTGGGGAAGAATGACAATTTATTTATTTAATTGATCACATGTGACACCCACAAAATAAATCCCTACATCCAGTTTGGTGAGATCTGTGAAATGAATGAATGTATGGTCGTCTGCTAACCGCAGATAGTGAATGTGAATATATGATCATCTTTGAGACGATCCTTTGGCCACCTTTGGTGGAACCAAAGAGATGAAACTTACCGGAGCTTTGAGCACCTGATATGTGGCTGACCAATACGGTAGTATGGTCTTCCCCCACCTCGACAGAGGTGCGAGATGACCTGAAGAACGGCCATGTTTCAGCACTCTGCCGCTGGATCTTGTGCTGTTAAGACCTGTCTTAGTTGTGCTCCGTAAAGACAAAAGAGTGGAGACATGGTATGCATGTGGAATATTTAAGAGTAGTTTGAAATAATAATTTCTCTATTTCAGGAACTTTTGTGGGGAGAATTAAATGTCAGGCAAGTAATATTAATGGGATCGTAGTAATCTTCGGAAGTGACCAACGGTCACAATGAAACCACGTGTAGCAATAAGTTGAAATACTTCCGTGTGCTTAAGTTAAGCTGAATTACTAGCGTGTGTACAATAAGTTGAAATATTTAAGAAATAGCGTGTGTACCATAAGTCGAAATATTTAAGAAATGGCGTGTGCAGGACTTGAAATTAGAGACGCGTACTTCCACGTGGTGAGTACTGTGTGAGTCTCAAACTGTGTATGAGACAAAAGATAAAGAGAAGTACTCGTCCATGGTATCAGTTGAGGAATCGCGTGTGTGATGAATACGCTCTTAATATTACTTTGCGTGATATGATTCCGTGTGACGCTAGATTCAAACTCTGAGAGAGAAACAAGGTGAGTCGGCCGTCTATCCAGCTACGCCACTTGGCTTGCATTGCACAGGAAGACGTGCATATATCTCCAGAGTTCATAGCAGGAAAGTAGAATTACGAAGTGGGGCAGTGTCGTGTGAAACTGGGATAAATATTAATTGAAGTGGGAAAGCTGAAAGTGATAATGTTGTGACTATTCCCTGTGTAGTATTTCATATTGTAGTGTGGTGTGTCATGTAATTTGGGTATGTGTGGTTTGCATGGGAGAGTAGCAAGGTAGTTTCGAAAGATTAGTGGGTTATGCTTGTTCCTTCTGTACCGCTCGAGCTGGAGGAAAGTTTAGTGATGATGATTGTGAAAGTCGAAGTGTGAGATATAATAAAAGATCCACCATCCTATCCAGAAAGTGCACTGTAGCGTTAAATAATTACGAGACCATAAGGTAGAGAATCACCAATGTAAAGCCATGCCCACTGGGCGGAATTTCTCATGTGTTATTGTTGTAGGTTATAGAATTTGTGTGTTTAGGTTATGGAATTTATCGGAATAAATAAGATAGTGAAAAGAAATAGATTGGTGGACTTTTCCTTCGAATTGTATGTTGTCATGATGTCCCGAATTTATAATGTGTGCGCCATTCATATTCAGTGCGGTGGCCACGTGTTGATAAAAGCCGTTAAATAAAAGACAAAAAGAAAATGTGGTATTGCCAGTGCGTAGTGAACAGTCAGAGTTCTGTAAATTACTGATAGTCAGATGCGTGTTTCCGTTGCGTATTATTCATACAGGAGGATAATTTGTAACTTAATTGTGAGTACGAGAATTCATGTTACTCGATAAATAAGAATGAATCCACTCGCTTGGCAGACCACTCATCTTGCAGGCCTGACTGCTTGATGCCACAGTATGAGCAAGGCATGTGGGTGCCTCTCAAGGTATTCCGTTTGTAACGGGTGCGGTGATTGGTTGCATGGAGAGTCCATGCTACCGAGGCGAGATTTGCTCTAAATTTTGGATTGCGCGGTGGAAACGCCTCTCTGGCGGGTGTAGAGAGGACACACACCCGGCTGCATAGCGTTGTGTAACATTGCTGGCGAGATGGAATTTGATAAAGTGCTGATTTCGTCACTATGAACGGCATCTCTCGTTTCTCTGTCAGCAGAGAAATGAATCTGTGCTTCGTTGTGGAGACTAAGGCATTACGAAGTACTTCTTTAAGCCTGCACGCTTGAATCAAGTCTGCTCCTTGCTTTCGAACGAGCAGAACTCTTGATTCGTGTCCGGCATTGTACTGAAGGAGTTTCTAATCCAGGAGTTTGAGGACGCCATTTGACGTCCACTGTAGGGTCAGAATTTACTGGAACGAAACGCAATTCGTCTGGACGACAGCCGGCAGCAGTGGCACATCAGCGCTGCAGAATTGCCCTTGCCAGCACTGAAATCCGTGATATACACATCACGCCTCGGTAGATAGGGAATCTTTAACAGCAGTGTGTAAAGTTCCATTGCTTTGTCGTAGAACTATTCACTATCAGTGACAGACAGGAAAGAGGCTTTCGTAACTTCGATGTCATCACTATCAACCATTGGTGCTAACGTCAAATAAACGGGGCGCGATTTAGATTCAAGTTATAGACGTTTTGCAGATCTCAAATTTAGATTAATGATTAGGAGCTACGTTTTAGGTCAGTACTTGTTCAGTTTGCATATTTTTCTTTGAGTGTTGTTTTTACAATAAATATCTTGTCAAGAGCTCAGATGGAAACCCAGTTCTAAGCAAAGAAGGGAAAGCAGAAAGGTGGAAGGAGTATATTGAGGGTTTATACAAGGGCGATGTACTTGAGGACAATATTATGGAACCATCTGGTGAGCAAGATGTATGAAACAGGCGAAATACCCTCAGACTTCAAGAAGAATATAATAATTCCAATCCCAAAGAAAGCAGGTGTTGACAGATGTGAAAATTACCGAACAGTTTAATAAGTCACAGCTGCAAAATACTAACACGAATTCTTTACAGACGAATGGAAAAACTAGTACAAGCCAACCTCGGGGAAGATCAGTTTGGATTCCGTAGAAACTCTGGAACACGTGAGGCAATACTGACCTTACGACTTATCTTAGAAGAAAGATTAAGGAAAGGCATACCTACATTTCTAGCATTTGTAGACTTAGAGAAAGCTTTTGACAATGTTGACTGGAATACTCTCTTTCAAATTCTATAGGTGGCAGGGGTAAAATACAGGGAGTGAAAGCCTATTTACAATTTGTACAGAAACCAGATGGCAGTTGTAAGAGTCGAGGGACATGAAAGGGAAGCAGTGGTTGGGAAGGGAGTAAGACAGGGTTGTAGCCTCTCCCCGATGTTGTTCAATCTGTATATTGAGCAAGCAGTAAAGGAAACAAAAGAAAAATTCGGAGTAGGTATTAAAATCCATGGAGAAGAAATAAAAACTTTGAGGTTCGCCTATGACATTGTAATTCTGTCAGAGACAGCAAAAGACTTGGAAGAGCAGTTGAATGGAATGGACAGTGTCTTGAAAGGAGGATATAAGATGAACATCAACAAAAGCAAAACAAGGATAATGGAATGTAGTCTAATTAAGTCGGGGGATGCTGAGGGAATTAGATTAGGAAATGAGGCACTTAAAGTAGTAAAGGAGTTTTGCTATTTGGGGAGCAAAATAACTGATGATGGTCGAAGTAGAGAGGATATAAAATGTAGACTGGCAATGGCAAGGAAAGCGTTTCTGAAGAAGAGTAATTTGTTAACATCGAGTATAGATTTAATTGTGAGGAAGTCATTTCTGAAAGTATTTGTATGGAGTGTAGCCATGTATGGAAGTGAAACATGGACGATAAATAGTTTGGACAAGAAGAGAATAGAAGCTTTCGAAATGTGGTGCTACAGAAGAATGCTGAAGATTAGATGGGTAGATCACATAAATAATGAGGAAGTATTGAATAGGATTGGGGAGAAGAGAAGTTTGTGGCACAACTTGACCAGAAGAAGGGATCGGTTGGTAGGACATGTCCTGAGGCATCAAGGGATCACCAATTTAGTATTGGAGGGCAGCGTGGAGGGTAAAAATCGTAGAGGGAGACCAAGAGATGAATACACTAAGCAGATTCAGAAGGATGTAGGTTGCAGTAGGTACAGGGAGATGAAGAAGCTTGCACAGGATAGAGTAGCATGGAGAGCTGCATGAAACCAGTCTCAGGGCTGAAGACCACAACAACAACAACAATCTTGTCAATATCAAGCTGTTATTTTTTTCCTAGGATTAGACTGCATTTTCGATCCTGACAGTAGAGCATTGTCACAACTTCGGAAACTAATTCACTTGCTATCCCCGGTTGCAGGTTGTTAATGGCAGGGCTAATGTAATTGAGCTTTTAGGCGTGACCACCACGCTGTGAACATAACACTGGTAGCCATCACACATATACACGCCGTATGGTATAGCACACACTGGCACTTCAGGGTAGCACTGGAAGCTGACTCTTGAGTAAATGTCCGCATCTCTTGTCCCAGTGTCTCCATCCGCGTCTACCGACTATCCGTCGAATTTTAGTCTTGTATTTCGTATGGAGAGTGAGACTAAGGTTGGTCAGTACATAAGGAGTAATAGTATCACTGTAAGCGTAGTGTCATATCGCAGGCTTAGTTGTGGAGTATCTTTGCGGGCAGCAGCGTCTGTAGTGAGTCGAGCGCGGGACACGGAACTGTTATGTTGTGTAGTGTGTAGCTCTGGATGTGAGAGGCATTGTTAGCGTGGAAGTTGAAGTGTTGCTACAAGTGCTGTTACAGTAAAGTGATGAAATATGGAAGTGATTCAGAGGAAAGTGCGTCAAGAACTAATGAAAAAATGAGCAGTGCCTTCGATAACGTATTTGTGTCTCCTCTCGTTGCGTGTCGCACAGCATCGATCATCCGCGGCGTGTTCGGTCTCCCAGAATGAACCGATGTGAATCATAAAAGAGTGCAGTCAAGTGCCAGTGTCTTGTAGCGAGCGTGAGGACGTGCGTTCGATCATCGCATTTCCGCATTATCAACAATCAGCCGCTCCGCGCTACGCTCGTCTAAATGATATTTTGTGGACTGTTAATCATCCATTAATTGGGATTACACTTCTGAATTACAATGTAAACAGTGCAACCTGTGATTTTCCTTTAATCGTCTTAGAATATAGTTGTTCATACCAGACGTCGAACAATCTTGTGTTTTAACGTTGAGTGACTCCCCTTATTCGCTTGCACATTTCGATAAATAATTTCAGGCAAACCAGCAGCAGTGTGGAGCACAACAATATGACCGAACACGCCGCGGATGATCGATGCTGTGCGACACGCAACGAGAGGAGACACAAATACGTTATCGAAGGCACTGCTCATTTTTTCATTAGTTCTTGACGCACTTTCCTCTGAATCACTTCCATATTTCATCACTTTACTGTAACAGCACTTGTAGCAACACTTCAACTTCCATGCTAACAATGCCTCTCACATGCAGAGCTACACACTACACAACATAACAGTTCCGTGTCCCGCGCTCGACTCACAACAGACGCTGCTGCCCGCAAAGGTACTCCACAACTAAGCCAGCGATATGACAATACGCTTACAACACCTTCAGTTAGTTGGTTGGTTTTGGGGGGGGGGGGAGGGGGGAGGGGGGATGAAGGGACCAGACTTCAAAGGCCATCGGTCCCTCACACCTTCAGTCATGCGTTTAATTCTCTTTATTCAAATGGGACTAGTTTCGCTGACGCACTGCACTGTCACCGGAACCCTCTATTGACAAAAATTGTTTGATGTGTGTAGCAGCCACTTTGAGCATGAGCAGGTCTGCGGATACCGAGTCTGACTTTTATCCCCTGTTATGACAGTATGGAAAGTTGGTTGTAGGTCCAGTGTTTGCCAATAGAGGGACCAGATGAAGGTGTTGCCTCTTTTCCAAACCGGCAGCATTTGCATAATGAGAGTTCAACACATGGCTCAACCTGTTACCATTAATTCTCATCTACCGACCAAGTCTCTCCGTCCGCATCTATTGACGAAATCCAAGTGGTTTTTTTTTAATGTACATTACCTCTCTGCATCAGAATTCCCCATGAAAAGTCCTCGCAAGCCTTCCACCACCAATGGGGAAGCTTGGCTGGCAATTAGTAATGAAATTTGAAGAAACAAAGCTTCAACATCCCATCTAAAAGATATTTTTAAGCCAACCAATGAGATGCTTTTCGACGTTGAGAGAGACAAAATTTCGTTGTTCACGTGACCTTGTGTCTGAGTGATGCTATTCCTCCACCGTGAAGAGGAGAAAAAACGTAACAGCTACGCAGTCTTCCTATTTTAGGAAGCTAGCTATCTTTCGCGCAGCACCACTCCCTCCAACTAGTCCATTTGCTCGGAGGTAAGGCAGGTATGTCAACAACGTGTGCTATCAACGACAATAGTAGATTCCATTGCATAGTGCCTCCATAGCAGTGTTGCCACTATTAAGTTCCAACCTACGTATGAAGCGAGTATATTAGTCCGTCCATTGTAAAAACAGCTTACCAACAATGTACGAAATAGCTACATAGTGGTTATTACATCTTTCCATTGATTTATGTGACTGCTAGTCAATAAAGTTTGGCCGACTCTCAGTTTTCGCGTACCGCCTTGGGTATCTTCCCTGGATATTTACACTACTGGCCATTAAAATTGCTACACCAAGAGGAAATGCGGATGATAAACGGCTATTCATTGGACCAATATATTATACTAGATCTGACATGTGATTGCCCTTTCAAGCAAATTTGGTGCAAGGATTCTGATAAATCACTACCGAGAACAACCACCTCTGGCCGTAATAATGGCCTTAATACGCCTGGGCATTGAGTCAAACATAGCTTGGACAGCGTGTACTCGTGCAACTGCCCATGAAGCTTCAACACGATACCACAGTTCATCAATAGTAGTGACTGGCGTATTGTGACGAGCCAGTTGCTCGGCCACCATTGACCAGACGTTTTCAACCGGTGACAGTTCTGGAGAATGTACTGGCCAGCGCAGCAGTTGAACATTTTGTGTCTCCAGAAAGGCCCGTACACGACCTGCAACATGCGGTCGTGCATTATCCTGCTGAAATGTAGGGTTTCGCAGGGATCGAATGAAGGGCAGAGCCACGGGTCGTAACACATTTGAAATGTAACGTCCACTGTTCAAAGTGCCGTCAGTGCGAACAAGAGGTGACCGAGACATGTAACCAATGGCACCCCATACCATCACGCCGGATGATACGCCAGTATGGCGATGACAAATACACGCTTCCAATGTGCGTTCACCGCGATGTCGCCAAACACGGATGTTGTAAACAGAACGTGGATTTATCCGAAAAAATGACGTTTTGCCATTCGTGAACCCAGGTTCGTCGATGAGTACACCATCGCAGGTGCTCCTGTCTGTGATGCAGCGACAAGGGTAACCGCAGCCATGGTCTCCGTGCTGATAGTCCATACTGCTGCAAACGTCGTCGAACTGTTCGTGCAGATGGTTGTTGTCTTGCAAACGTCCCCAACTGTTCACTCAGGGATCTAGAAGTGGCTGCACGATCCCTTACAGCCATGCGGATAAGATGCCTGTCATCTCGACTGCTACTGATACGAGGCCGTTGGGATCCAGCACGGCGTCCCGTATTACCCTCCTGAACCCACCGATTCCGTATTCTGCTACCAGTCATTGGATCTCGACCAACGCGAGCAGCAATGTCGCGATACGATAAACCGCAATCGTGAGAGGCTACAATCCGACCTTTATCAAAGTCGGAAACGTGATGGTACGCACTCTCCTCCTTACACGAGGCATCACAACGTTTCATCAGGCAACGCCGGTCAACTGCTGTTTGTGAATGAGAAATCGGTTGGAAACTTTCCTCATATCAGCACGTTGTAGGTGTCGCCACCGGCGCCAACCTTGTGTGAATGCTCTAAAAAACTAATTATTTGCATATCACAGCATCTTCTTCCTGTTGGTTAAATTTCCCGTCTGTAGCACGTTATCTTCGTGGTGTAGCACTTTTAATGGCCAGTAGTGTACTCTTTTAGCAGCCGCGTGAGCATGATAGACAAAAGGAAAAATTCGGAATCCTTGACTTGCTGACGCTACAATCCTTCAGCTAGTTTTGGCCACAGGAGATAGGTTGTTCAACTTTCTAAGCCTTCCATCAAATCGAATTATGGGAGTCTCTAAGCGCATTACGACTTTTTTTTCTCACATTCGCGAGCTACGGCTGTTGATGTCAGCACTCCTTTTTCTTCCACCGTGGCCTTCACCCTCTGGGCATTTGTCAGTCAAGACGTTACGGCACAGCGTCCATTCTCCGGTCGTTTCCTCAAACCATCTGTTTGTATTAGCGTTACAAAAAATCACTGCATATTCAAACGATAAGACGACAGGGCACCTGCGGAGACGTGCTGAAGACAAATGACGGCGGGAATACACCGCTGCGAAACATACGACTTGTTTGCCCGAGACGCGGTCATTACTAGATGACTCGGAAGAACATTTCGCGAGCGTGTTAGCAGTCGTGTCCGCGGCCGCGGGTAATTTATTCGGCCGGTATGATTTATCTGTGGTGGTAATTTACTCGTTACACTTGATTTATAGGCGCCGATTTCTCGCTCGCTTATTACCGCTGCGAGATTGCAGAGGAAAGGCTTCGTGAGGTGCCGCCGCGGACGTGAGCAGCGCGTGTTAATGAAGAGCGCCGCGTGGCGCGGCAGCTTCCCAGGCGCGCCGATTCTACCGCAGAGGTGCGGTACGTGCCGCAACAGGAGCTGCGTTTGCACTATATGATGAAAATACTGGAGAGAGATCGCACACTTTGTGCCGTAATTACTAACGCCGCCATAAGCTCACATACAGGTTGTAAGACGTCGTGGTCTCCTGACCTTCATTGGTTACATATTCCGCCCTCACAATCATATTCCGCACACCAAGACGCTTCATTCGAACCCAAACTCGATAAGATAAAATCAGTGTTGTATGAATTCATGTAAACGATATGCAAATAACTAGTAAATCGCAAGTGCGCACGGAGATTGAAACACTCGAGGCTGGCGTACACACACACACATTCAAGACACGACGGTCGCAGCGGCTTTTAGTTCGAGAGACGCAAACCGCATGCTGGGGGGCCAGTCCCTTCAGTGGACGAGTCAACCTATCTACATCGGCTGGCGGCCGCCCATAGAGCAGACAGCGTTTGCCCGAGTGAAAGGCAGAACCACCCCGTGTTCGGCTTCAAAGCAAATTCCGCTACATTGTGTGGGAGCACCCAGCCTACGCACTCTTTACAAAGATAGCACGCAGTTCCAGAGGTTTTCACAGGGAGACAGCAAACGCCAATCGCCGATGCTACAGATTGCCGGATTGGTCGCCTTAAACGAAATGTCATTCTCCCTTTCTACAAGAGCAATGCTGATTGGCAGACGATATTCCTGACACCTTGAGCTGAAGGAGTAATGGAAGAGACTGGTGTGGAGAGGGGCCATTCCGTTGTCGCTCTTGGAGCGAGAACACATAACGAGAGCATGTGCACTCGTATGTGTACTCAAAGAGTGAGGAACAAGTCTCTCCTCAGTACTTCACTGGGAGAGCACCTCTGTCGAGAGTGAATCGGAGTGCGACTCTATATTGAGTCCTTGCTATTAAGCGTTGTTTACTGTGTTAGCCACCACACTTATTGTGCGGTGTGAACAGTCAGAGTTATAGTTAAATGCCTGCGAGCAAATTTTTGAGTGGCATCGCGGTGGACTGGTTATCTGACCGGTGTACCACGCCAATAGTTAGACTAGGGGCGAATAGGAGTCCTTGACTTCATCAAGGCGTAGGGAGAGTTTTATTGGCGAAGGTCAATCCAGATAGAACGAGAGTAATGTTATTTGTCAGTAGCGAGCTGCGGAGACAGTCATCGCAAAAAAAAAAAAAAAAAATGGCTCTGAGCACTATGGAACTAAACATCTTTGGTCATCAGTCCCCTAAAACTTAGAACTACCCAAACCCAACCAACCCAAGGACATCACACACATCCATGCCCGAGGCAGGATTCGAACCTGCGACCGTAGCAGTCTCGCGGTTCCGTACTGAGCGCCTAGAACCGCTAGACCACTGCGGCCGTCATACAGTCATAGCAGCTTATGGTATTGTGTGCTACAGCTCTTGTGAGCCCCATATTTCCTCCACAACAGTACACTTCACTGCATTTCACACGCGACAGCCTCGACCATACCTAGCAACATTCTAATGGATAATTATTGAAGTTGAGTAGGTGCGGCTCTCAGCCATTCTGCCAAGTCAATAACAATCTTAAACTTTGTATAGAAATTTCATTAGCGAATCGTATCCTTAAGAGGTAACTTCACATTCCGAAAAGAACCCGGAAATAACTTGTTCAGTACATAACTAAAAGTGCCATTGTGATTTCTCAGAATTTTTGCAAAATTAATAATAATTTTCGTCTGTTTCATGTTTTTCTTACACTAACTAGCAATACTCCAGTACCCGAGTATCCCACTAGTTACGTAAGAAATTTTGTGAATTTTTGTGTCATTTCCTTACAGCGGACGACTCCAGAAGATATTTATTGCTGAAAGTTTTTCAGGCATTTCTCTTTAGAACGTTAGGAGCGTCTGTCTGTCTTCTGTAGTAGTGTGGGGGTGTAAACTGGATCTGGCAGGAGCCACAGGGTAAAGGGTACATCTCAGATTAATCCGTTGGGCAGAATGACAGAATAGCACCCACACGCTCACAAGGTCAAAAAAACTAGTCAGCCCCGTGCGCTCACAAGGTTGAATCATTAGGCCTTTATAGATGGCGCAGAGTCACGTGCTCAACCGAACGCACTCTTCCTCTACGTGGGCATAAGACATTAGCGATCAGTGAGACATTTTACAATGATCAGCCAGATCACTAGGAACGCCTACCTGATAGCCGGTATGTCCACTTTTGGTACGGATACCAGAAGCGACGCGTGGTAGCATGGAAGGAATGCGGCTCTGGTAGGATGCTGGAGGTATCTGGCACCACATCCGCACACAAAAGTCGACTTATTCCCGTGAATTCCGGACAGGACGTTGATCTCTGAAACCACGTTGAAGCCCTTCCCAGATGTGTTCGACCGGGCTCACATCTGGCGACTTGGGTGGCCAGCATATAAATTGGAATTCACCTGCGTGTTCCTCGAACCACTCCATCACTCTCCTGGCCTTGCGACATGGCGCATTTGTTAAAGAGTGCGCCTGCCGTCAGGAAACATGATAGTCAAGAAGGGGTGTATGTGGTGTGCAGCTACGTCTTGGCCGTCATGGTGCCTTGCACGAGCTCCTCTCGAAACATGTAACCCTTTTGTGTCGGTTGTGAATAAATAGAGGCCACTATTTGAGTTGCAAGCCTCGTAGTTCCCCAAAAAACCAGTGATGGAATGATTTGGGTGAAGTACATGTACGTACACCGTGAATTTTAAATAGTGGGAAAATTTCTGGAGGTGACTCCAACAGCAAAAGGAACAAAATATTGATAGCGACAATTGTTCAAATGTCTGTAATAAGGCACTTATGCATTACATTACATACGAAGTCTGTTCGAGAAATTCCAGAACTTTGTCCAAAAAGTTCATCACTTACTGTG
Source organism: Schistocerca serialis cubense (assembly GCF_023864345.2). NCBI lineage: Eukaryota > Metazoa > Arthropoda > Insecta > Orthoptera > Acrididae > Schistocerca > Schistocerca serialis. Next base: position 1,228,575,530 of record NC_064638.1, on the reverse strand, counting down.
CACGGTCTTCTTCGAAACACTCCCCTCCACAATTGATACAAAGCTCCCAACGCCGTTTCCACTTCCGGAAGCAGTCTTGGTACGCCTCTTGCTGGATCGCGCCAAGCGCCGTCTGTCGTTGTTAATCTTCGTCCTTTCAATGCGGTTTTCAACTGTGGAAATAAAAGTCTGCAGGGCCCAGGTCTGGAGAATACGAAGGAAGAGGCAGCACAGTGATTTCATTTTTTGTGCAATGATCACGCATCAACACTGATCAACGTGCGGGTGCGTTATCGTGGTGCAACAGCCACGAACTGTCTCTCCACATGAACTGTTCGTGGCAGAGCCGGCTGCTGTGGTCAAGCGATTCTAGGCGCTTCAGTCCAGAACCGCGCCGCTGCTACGGTCTCAGGTTCGAATCCTGCCTCGGGCATGGATGTGTGTGATGTCCTTAGGTTAGTCAGGTTTAAGTAGTTCTTAGTTCTAACGGACTGATGACCTCAGATGTTAAGTCTCATAGTGCTTCGAGCCATTTGAACCATTTCGGGACCTGCGCTTTTCACAGGCAAGGGCTCGACCGACTGAGCTACCCAAGCACACCGTACGATCGTTTCTCAGAGCCTAACTTCCAGAAGTACCTCGTTTCCTACCGTTAAACTTCACAGAAGCTCTTCTGCGAGCCTTGCAAGACTAGCAATCCTGGAAGAAACGATATTGCGGAGTCATGGCTAAGCCACAGCCCGGGGGTTGCTTCCATAATGACATTTTCACTCTGCAGCGGAGTGTGCACTGATATGAAACTTTCTGACAGATTAAAACTGTGGAGTTTGGACAGTGGCAGACGAGATACTGGGGGAATTGCGGCTGTGAGGGTGGGTCATTAGTCGTGCTTGGGTAACTCAGGCGGTAGAATACTTGCACGCGAAAGGCAAAGGTCCTGAGTTCAGGCTCCGGTACAGCACGCATTTTTGAACCGCCAGGAAGTTTCGTACCAGTGCAAACTCTGCTGCAAAGTGATAATTTCGGTCTGAATATATTTTGTGTTAATTGTTATCAGTTAAATCCTTTATTGTCCGCATGGTAAGATGTTACTGAAGAAACAGTTTTCTTCGAAGATTTGAGAAACGGGTGTGGAGAGGAGTAATGTAGCACTGCTCTTTAACGTCTTCCTGACAGTTACAACACGACTATGCAATGCTCAGTTGCTGATTCAAGCTGCAGGAAACCGAGAGACTGAAAAATGTGATCGCAATGGTTCGTTAATGGATATCCATTAGAAGAAGAAAAATTACCCGCCGTGTAACACCCTGGTGGTCACTTTTTCTCTCCTCTACAGGGTGGTCCGTTGATAGTGACCGGGCCAAATATCTCACGAAATAAGCATCAAACAAAAAAATTACAAAGAACGAAACTCGTCTAGCTTGAAGGGGGAAACCAGATGGCGATCTGGTTGGCCCGCTGGATGGCGCTGCCATAGGTCAAACGGATATCAATTGCGTTTTTTAAATAGGAACCACCATTTTTATTACATATACGTGTAGTACGTAAAGAAATACGAATTTTTAGTTGGACCACTTTTTTCGCTTTTTGATAGATGGGGCTGTAGCAGTCGCAAACGTTTAAGTATGTGGTATCACGCAACATTCCGCCAGTGCGGACGAAATTAGCTTCGTGATACATTACCCGTGTTAAAATGGACCGTTTACCATTTGCGGAAAAGGTCGATATCGTGTTGATGTATGGCTATTGTGATCAAAATGCCCAACGGGGGTGTGCTATGTATGCTGCTCGGTATCCTGGACGACATCATCCAAGTGTCCGGACCGTTCGCCGGATGGTTACGTTATTTAAGGAAGCAGGAAGTGTTCATCCACAAGTGAAAAGTCCACCACGACCAACAACAAATGATGATGCTCAAGTAGGTGTTTTAGCCGCTGTCGCGCCTAATCCGCACATGAGTAACAGACAAACTGCGCAAGAGTCGGGAATCTCAAAAACGTCGGTGTTGAGAATGCTACATCAACATCGATTGCACTCGTACCATATTTCCCTGCACCAGGAATTGCATGGCGATGACTTTGAAGGTCGTGTACAGTTCTGCCACTGGCCACAAGAGAAATTATGGGACGAGGACAAATTTTTTGCACGCTTTCTATTTAGCGACGAAGCGTCATTCACCAACAGCGGTAACGTAAACCCGCATAATATGCACTATTGGGCAACGGAAACTCCACGATGGCTGCGACAAGTGGAACAACAGCGACCTTGGCGGGTTAATTTATGGTGCGGCATTATGGGAGGAGGATAATTGGCCCCCATTTTATCGATGGCAATCTAAATGGTGTAATGTATGCTGACTTCCTACGTTATGTTCTAGCGATGTTACTACAAGATGTTTCACTCCATGACAGAATGGCGATGTATTTCCAACGTGATGGATGTCCGGCCCATAGCTCGCGAGTGGTTGAAGCGGTATTGAATAGCATATCTCATGACAGGTGGATTGGTCGTCGAAGCGCCATACCATGGCCCGCACGTTCACCGGATCTGACGTCCCTGTGGGTTTCTTTCTGTGGGGAAAGTTGAAGAATATTTGTTATCGTGATCCACCGACAACGCCTGACAACATGCGACAGCGGATTGTCAATGCATGTGTGAACATTACGAAAGGCGAACTACTCAGTGTTGAGAGGACTGTCGTTACACGTACTGCCGAATGGATTGAGGTTGACGGACATCATTTTGAGCATTTATTGCATTAATGTGGTATTTACAAGTAATCACAAGTATGCGTTCTCAGAAATGATAAGTTCACAAAGGTACAAGTATCACATTGGAACAACCGAAATAAAATATGCAAACGTACCTACGTTCTGCATTTTAATTTAAAAAACCTACCTGTTACAACTGGTCGTGTAAAATTGTGAGCCTCTGCCTCGTGATGACTGGGTGTTGTGTGATGTCCTTAGGTTAGTTAGGTTTAAGTAGTTCTAAGTTCTAGGTGACTGATGACCATAGATGTTAAGTCCCATAGTGCTCAGAGCCAAAATTGTGAGCCGTATGTTTGTGACTATTATGGCTCCATCTATCACAAAGCGAAAAAAGTGGTCCAACTAAAACATTCGTATTCCTTTACGTACTACACGAATATATCATAAAAATTGAAGGCACCCACATGCCTGGCTCATACAGTGGCATCAAGCAGTCAGGCCTGCAAGATGAGTGGTCTGCCAAGCGAGTGGATTCATTCTTATTTATCGAGTAACATGAACTCTCGTACTCTCAATTAAGTTACCAATTATCCTCTTGTATGAATAATACGCAACGGGAACTCACATCTGACTATCAGTAATTTACAGAACTCTGACTGTTCACTACGCACTGGCAATACCACATTTTCTTTTTGTCTTTTATTTAACGGCTTTTATCAACACGTGGCCACCGCACTGAATATGAATGGCGCACACATTATAAATTCGGGACATCATGACAACATACAATTCGAAGGAAAAGTCCACCAATCTTTTTCTTTTCACTATCTTATTTATTCCGATAAATTCTATAACCTAAACACACAAATTCTATAACCTACAACAATAACACATGAGAAATTCCGCCCAGTGGGCATGGCTTTACATTGGTGATTCTCTACCTTATGGTCTCGTAATTATTTAACGCTACAGTGCACTTTCTGGATAGGATGGTGGATCTTTTATTGTATCTGACACTTCGACTCTCACAATCATCATCACGAAACTTTCCTCCAGATCGAGCGGTACAGAAGGAACAAGCATAACCCACTAATCTCTTGAAACTGCCTTGCTACTCTCCCATGCAAACCACACATACCCAAATTACATGACATACACCACACTACAACATGGAATACAATAAATAAATAGTCACAACATTATGACTTTCAGCTTTCCCACTTCAATTAATATTTATCTCAGTTTCACACGACACTGCCCCACTTCGTAATTCTACTTTCCTACTATGAACTCTGGAGATATATGCACGTCTTCCTGTGCAATGCAAGACAAGTGGCGTTGCTGGATAGACGGCTGACTCACCTTGTTTCTCTCTCAGAGTTTGAATCAAGCGTCACACGGAATCATATCACGCAAAGTAATATTAAGAACATATTCATCTCACACGCCAGTCCTCAACTGATACCATGGACGAGTACTTCTCTTAATCCTTTGTCTCATACACAGATTGAGACTCACACAGTACCCACCACGTGGAAGTACCCGTCTCTAATTTCAAGTCCTGCACACGCCATTTCTTAAATATTTCAGCTTATGGTACACACGCTATTTCTTAAATATTTCAACTTATTGTACACACGCTAGTAATTCAGCTTAACTTAAGCGCACGGAAGTATTTCAACTTATTGCTACACGTGGTTTCATTGTGACCGTTGGTCACTTCCACTCGTCAAGTGTACTATCAGTTCTCAAAAACCCTGCTATCCGAACACACAACAACGTTCGTTTATGAACGTAAGGACGTTTGAGCTGTAGCGGTACAGAACCTGCCTGACATTTAATTCTCCCCACAAAAGTTCCTGAAATAGAGAAATTATTATTTCAAACTACTCTTAAATATTCCACATGCATACCATGTCTCCACTCTTTTGTCTTTACGGAGCACAACTAAGACAGGTCTTAACAGCACAAGATCCAGCGGCAGAGTGCTGAAACATGGCCGTTCTTCAGGTCCTCTTGTACCTCTGCCCAAGTGGGGGAGCACCTTGCTACCGTATTGGTCAGCCACATTTCAGGCGCTCAAAGCTCAGGTAAATTTCATCTCTTTGGTTCCACCAAAGGTGGCCAAAGGATCGTCTCAAAGATGATCATATATTCACATTCACTATCTGCGGTTAGCAGACGACCATACATTCATTCATTTCACAGATCTCACCAAACTGGATGTAGGGATTTATTTTGTGGGAGTGCACATGTGATCAACTAAATAAATAAATTGTCATTCTTTCCCACACTGGTATCTAGCTTCACTGTATTAATTGAAATTGAGTTATTTTACAAAAAAAATGTGTTGTTCTGGCAAAAATAATGAAGTACGTTGTACCTATTTGCAATGTCGGGCGGTACTGTACCCTTTCAAAATGTGGGTTCCTATTTTAAAAAAAAAACGCTGTTGGTATCCGTTTGACCTATTGCAGCGCCATCTAGCGGGCCAACCATAGCGCCATCTGGTTTCCCCCTTCAAGCTAGACGAGTTTCGTTCTTTGTAGTTTTTTCGTTTGACACTTATTCCGTGAGATATTTGGCCCGGTCACGATCAACGGACCACCCTGTATACTAATCCAGGAGCCGTACTCATCCCACGGTTCCGATCCAGTTGCCGTCCCCAACGGATAGCCCGAGGACTGAGCTGCAAGGAATGTGGCGCTGCTCGGTCAAACTCCGTGACGTTATCGCCCTTGTCACCCCGTCCCTTTAAGCCGTGCAGTACTAACGTTCGTAGTACCTGCCGCGCAGCCGACTTCACGGGGGAAGCTGCCTCACCGCGACTAACCGGCTGCTCGTATAAACACAAACACGCTGCGGGACTTGGGCACCTGGCGGCGCGGCAAGTCCAACTTGTCTCGAGTTGGCAGACGGGAAGCCGTTCGCCGGCTGCGCTCGGCGCTACCTCGCCGCCCGCCCCACTCCGCGGCCTTAATCTCGGTTAATCCCTACAGATGTCTCCACTCCCGCGCCGACGCGTCAAGTGTTGTCGCTATAAATTACTTCTACTTGCCGGCGCCCGCTGCGCCGCGCCCCCTCCCTCGACGCCTCCCGCGGTTTCTCTTTTATCTCTCGGCCCGCCGCCTCTTGATCTCGCCGGAGGAGCAATAAGAGGACGTGCCTGCGCGCTCTGCCTCGGCCTCCCTCCGCTGTGCGCGGAAGAAGCCAGCCGGGAAACTGCATCAACCAGCTGCGTCTGCAGGCGCGGTAAAATGAACGCTCTCTCCGCCTTGAAAACAGTGTTTCAAACTTTCGTGTGTCTGTGCCTTACAATTAGCAATCCATCTCACTGAATAATCGTGATCGCGTTGAACTACACAGGTAATTGAGACTAATGTCAATAATTAATCCCTTTGCTGCTACAGACGAGATCTTTGCATTCGTGCTGAGGCTGCTTTCATTATGGCTGTACTGCACGCCAAATGCTGGTGCCTGTACCGAAGGACGGTGTTGTGGCAGATATGAAATACTTGTCATCCGATTTCTATTCATCTTACAGTCTGCTTGTAACACTTTCATGCCGATGCGCTCTTTGTCCATTTATTATTGTATATACAGGGTGTTATAAAAAGGTACGGCGAAACTTTCAGGAAACATTCCTCAAACACAAATAAAGAAAAGATGTTATGTGGACATGCGTCCGGAAACGCTTACTTTCCATGTTAGAGCTCATTTTATTACTTCTCTTCAAATCACATTAATCATGGAATGGAAACACACAGCAACAGAACGTACCAGCGTGACTTCAAACGCTTTGTTACAGGAATGTTCAAAATGTCCTCCGTTAGCGAGGATACATGCATCCACCCCCCGTCGCATGGAATCCCTGATGCGCTGATGCAGCCCTGGAGAATGGCGTATTGTATCACAAAAAATGGTTCAAATGGCTCTGAGCACTATGGGACTTAACATCTTAGGTCATCAGTCCCCTAGAACTTAGTACTACTTAAACCTAACTAACCTAAGGACATCACACACATCCATGCCCGAGGCAGGATTCGAACCTGCGACCGTAGCAGTTCCGCGGTTCCGGACTGCAGCGCCTAGAACCGCACGGCCACCGCGGCCGGCTATTGTATCACAGCCGTCAACAATAGGAGCACGAAGAGTCTCTACATTTGGTACCGGGGTTCCGTAGACAAGAGCTTTCAAATACCCCCATAAATGAAAGTCAAGAGGGTTGAGGTCAGGAGAGCGTGGAGGTCATGGAACTGGTCCGCCTCTACCAATCTATCGGTCACCGAATCTGTTGTTGAGAAGCGTACGAACACTTCGGCTGAAATGTGCAGCAGCTCCATCGTGCATGAACCACATGTTGTGTCGTACTTGTAAGGGCACATGTTCTAGCAGCACAGGTAGAGTATCCCGTATGAAATCATGATAACGTGCTCTATTGAGCGTAGGTGGAAGAATATGGGGCCCCATCAAGACACCACCAACAATGCCTGCCCATACGTTCACAGAAAATCTGTGTTGATGACGTGATTGCACATTTGCGTGCGGATTCTCGTCAGCCCACACATGTTGATTGTGAAAATTTACAATTTGATCACGTTGTAATTAGGGAGTACAGTACATACTGACGAAACTAAAATGAGCTCTAACATGGAAATTAAGCGTTTCCGGACACATGTCCACATAACATCTTTCCTTTATTTGTGTGTGAGGAATGTTTCCTGAAAGTTTGGCCGTGCCTTTTTGTAACACCCTGTATAGTTGCTTTTATCTTTATGTAAATTTATATGTCCACGATGTATGAATTAATTTGTTTATTTTGCTGTATAATCAATTATGTATATTACGTAAATATCGCTGAGTAATCGCTGAGGCAATGTTAGGGAAACGATACGTTTTTGTCAACAAATAAGTATCGTTGGAGTAGCGGCGTCTCTGGACGCGGGAGGATGTTACGTCAGAGCGCGCGCTACACAGAGACAGAACTCTGGTGTGAGACTTGGTGAAGTGCCGACGCATGGATGGCGTGCACTGTACTGGAGGAGTGATTGTTTAGCGGCACGTGGCAAGTGATGAGCGTGGGCGGTGGAAATACTGGCTGCAGCAACGTCAAGAACCCGCCACGCCAATATCATTGCCAATAACTCCCGTGCTCGCTAATTATCATCGAAAGGAGCCAGCAGCTGCATCGTCGTCAGCAACTTCGTCACGGCGAGAATGGACTGAAGTAAGATTGCTGCATCACAGCTTATTGTCAACTAGTTTTGTAACGACGTTACTCAGCTTTGTGTTGTTTTGCGAGTGAATAATTACCACAGTTTAATCGAAACTGTTTACCCGTAATTCTCCTAAAAATCATTCACCATGTAGGTTCCTGCCCTGTCCAATTGTTACAATAACCCGAGTACCGTTTATGAAAAATGAAAATAGCATTGCCAGTTAATTCTGCTTATGAACTAAATGATTCAGTTAGATTAAAGATTTGAACTTAAAACATTCAGTAATTTCAGTCTCACCAACTTTAAATTTTAACTTTAATCTGAGGCGATCTAATTGTTGCAAATAGTAAATCAACTAATCAAATTAAAATGATTCCTGGCACTATGAACAAAAGTACTAACTAGAATTAATGAGTGAGTGCAAATATCAGTGATTATTGTAATTTGTTCTTATTAAAGTTCTGGTTCACATTTTGACTTGCAGTCGTGCTAAAGTATAATAAATACCTTTTGATACAGTAATTACCAATTTCTACTTCCTTGTTCAGAAGTCAATAGAGTTATACAGTTTCTTTTAATTATTTTTTACCATTTTCCAAAATTCATATGAAAATAGTAGACGTTATTGTGAGGTAGCGCCATTGTCACCTATAACAGTAAGTAACCATTAATCTAAGATTTATCTTGTATCATTTCAAAATTTCGGCTCTATAGTTAATGATATTCCGAGTGCAAACTATTTTCATTCTCGCTTTATTACGTAAATGTTTCAATCGTTTTTGCTAACGTGCGTGCAGCCATTTGTTACAGTGCGTGTTCGAGTAATTCTTGACATTGACTGTTCGGCTCATTAATTCACCTACCGAACAGAAATTTTGCCAAATTGAGCTGGCGACGGTATTTATTTTAGCTATAATTATATTTCTGACATTGTCGATAGAAGGGAAGGGGGACGTTACATGCTATCTTCACTCCATAGAGAACTGAACTTCTTTTGGTTTCCGACATTTTTACTGCTGTGTATCAAATTAACTAAAACATTGCACTAAATTTTACACTGAGTTAAAAACACATTACGTAAACTTTACATATAATTGATTTTACCTCATACCTTGCCGTAAATGAAAGGTAAATAAGATACCTAAAGTTTATTTAAAGTTGACAGCAGAATTGGCTTTTGGTCTCGAGTTATTGGGTTTGATATCAGACAGACGGTCAGTTGTGATGCGCTCACTTTCGCCCACGCAGACTCGGCGGCTGCTATGAAATACTTGTAACCCTTTTCTAAGAAAACTACGTGGTAAAAACATTTGATTTTTGCACATCTGTAAAGTATGTATGTAGAACTGTAAATGGATCCTAGCCAAGGTTCGATATACGTTACGTCCCAAGAATAATGGAGATGTAAACCTTGTGCGCAATTTCTGGATAAGCCACCTCACAAGGACAATTACAAATTTAAAAAATACAGGGTCGCCACCAGTCCAAGACCTTCCGAACTGGAAATCATCAGTTCAGTTCAGATGTGGACTCTGACCACAATCTATTAGTTATGAACTGTAGATTAAAACTGAAGAAACTGCAAAAAGGTGGCAATTTAAGGAAATGGGACCTGGATAAACTGACTAAGCTAGAGGTTTTACAGAGTTTCAGGGAGAGCATAAGGGAACAATTGACAAGAATGGGGGAAAGAAATACAGTAGAATAAGAATGGGTAGCTTTGAGGGATGAAGTAGTGAAGGCAGCAGAGGATCAAGTAGGTACAAAGACAAGGGCTAGTGGAAATCCTTGGGTAACAGAAGAAATATTGAATTTAGCTGATGAAAGGAGAAAATATAAAAATGCAGTAAATGAAGCAGGCAAAAAGGAATACAAACGTCTCAAAAATGAGATCGACAGGAAGTGCAAAATGGTTAAGCAGGCATCGCTAGAGGACAACTGTAAGGCTTATCTCACTAGGGGTAAGATAGATACTGCCTACAGGAAAATTAAAGAGACCTTTGGAGAGAAGAGAACCACTTGTATGAATATCAAGAGCTCAGATGGAAACCCAGTTCTAAACAAAGAAGGGAAAGCAGAAAGGTGGAAGGAGTATATAGAGGGTCTATACAAGGGCGATACACTTGAGGACAATATTATGGAAATGGAAGAGGATGTGGATGACGATAAAATGGGAGATATGATACTGCGTGAAGAGTTTGACAGAGTACTGAAAGACCTGAGTCGAAACAAGGCCCCAAGAGTAGACAACGTTCCATTAGAGCTACTAATAGCCTTGGGATAGCCAGTCCCGACAAAACTCTGCCATCTGGTGAGCAAGAAGTATGAAACAGGCGAAATACCGTCAGACTTCAAGAATAATATAATAATTCCAATCCCAAAAAAAGCAGATGTTGATAGATGTGAAAATTACCGAACTATCAGTTTAATAATTCACGGCTGTAAAATACTAACACGAATTCCTTACAGACGAATGGAAAAACTGGTAGAAGCCGACCTCGGGGAAGATCAGTTTGGATTCCGTAGAAATTTTGGAACACCTGAGGCAATATTCACTCTACGGCTTATCTTAGAAGCTAGATTAAGAGAAGGCAACCCTACGTTTCTAGCATTTGTAGACTTAGAGAAACATTTTGACAATGTTGACTGGAATACTCTCTTTCAAATTCTGAAGGTGGCAGGGGTAAATTACAGGGAGCGAAGGGCTATTTACAATTTGTACGGAAACAAAATGGCAGTTATAAGATGTAACATCCACGAGATAAATTTTAGCTACAGTGCGACGTGAGGAAATTATGCCTGTAACAGTTACAAACATTATCTATGCGACATATGAAAAAATAGTGAAAACGATGATAACTATTAATTATTTATATAATATTCTACGATGTAATTGGACATATCGATGTGTATCATACAAAGACAATGATTATTGTAAATTCCTTTTATGATCTGCGTTTGTCTTCCGTTGTTTTTTACCTTTTGTTAGTTGGCTTTTGTAGGTTGGGGACGCATATCGAACTGAGGTCTGTTAAGAAATTGTAATTATTTGTTAATTATTACTTGAAAATAGAGTTCATTATTATTATAAATATGAGTGAATAGTTATTTGTAACTTTAATTCCTCTCTCAGTAAGCATTATCTGTGTTAATTATTTCTTTCCGCTGCAAGCAGCGCAGCCATTGATGATAGCGATTTGTATCGCGTGTTTGTCCGTGTTTTCATTAGAAACAAATCAAATGTTTGCTTGATGAAGTCTGAATAGTGCACAATACGAAAGTAGATTTTATAGAGTTTAATAAGCATTTTAAATATTAACTTATTTGCTCTAACAATAGAAAGTCTCTATCAATTGTCTGCCGCCATCTTAACAATTATCTCAGCGGCAAATTCAAATTTAAATTACGCAACTCCGCAGAATAAATGCCGAAGGTAATACAAATGTGTGAAAATAAATGTGCACCGGTCGTCCCGAACTCATTTTAATGAAAATGATTCGAATCAGACTGGTTCTTTAAAAACAGTGCTCATAGCACGATCCTTATAAGAAACTTTTCTAGCTGATATATGGAGCCAAAATTAATTACGCACGAGTTGCGAAGAATATTGTTTCAGGTAACATACGTCAGTGTTGTGTGCGGCTGATATTCGGTGGTTTTAATGATCATTTTGCTGAAGATAACTGCTTCCATCTTAATCAATAGTTGTAAGGGATCTGTTGTATGACTGTGATTTAGTGACACTTACACAACTTACAGACAACACGACGTTAACTTTGAGTTCTTTAGCAACTTGATCAAATCTTTAGCCGTTAGAAAAATTATTTAGTACTTACTCAATGTAATAAAATAAGATTATCATTTCCATTTACAAATTAGTTCAATACCAAACCACTGAATAAAACAGTTGTTGTTGTTGTTGTGGTCTTCAGTCCTGAGACTGGTTTGATGCAGCTCTCCATGCTACTCTATCCTGTGCAAGCTTCTTCATCTCCCAGTACCTACTGCAACCTACATCCTTCTGAATCTGCTTAGTGTATTCATCTCTTGGTCTCCCTCTACGATTTTTACCCTCCACGCTGCCCTCCAATGCTAAATTTGTGATCCCTTGATGCCTCAAAACATGTCCTACCAACCGATCCCTTCTTCTAGTCAAGTTTTGCCACAAACTTCTCTTCTCCCCAATCCTATTCAATACCTCCTCATTAGTTGCGTGATCTACCCACCTTATCTTCAGCATTCTTCTGTAGCACCACATTTCGAAAGCTTCTATTCTCATCTTGTCCAAACTGGTTATCGTCCATGTTTCACTTCCATACATGGCTACACTCCATACAAATACTTTCAGAAACGACTTCCTGACACTTAAATCTATACTCGTTGTTAACAAATTTCTCTTCTTCAGAAACGATTTCCTTGCCAACCACTGCTTCCATTTCATGCCCCTCGACTCTTATAACTGCCATCTGGTTTCTGTACAAATTGTAAATAGCCTTTCGCTCCCTGTATTTTACCCCTACCACCTTCAGAATTTGAAAGAGAGTATTCCAGTTAACGTTGTCAAAAGCTTTCTCTAAGTCTACAATTGCTAGAAACGTAGGTTTGCCTTTCCTTAATCTTTCTTCTAAGATAAGTCGTAAGGTTGGTATTGCCTCACGTGTTCCAACATTTCTACGGAATCCAAACTGATCTTCCCCGAGGTCGGCTTCTACCAGTTTTTCCATTCGTCTGTAAAGAATTCGCGTTAGTATTTTGCAGCTGTGACTTATTAAACTGATAGTTCGGTAATTTTCACATCTGTCAACACCTGCTTTCTTTGGGATTGGAATTATTATATTCTTCTTGAAGTCTGTGGGTATTTCGCCTGTCTCAAACATCTTGCTCACCAGATGGTAGAGTTTTGTCATGACTGGCTCTCCCAAGGCCATCAGTAGTTCTAATGGAATGATGTCTACTCCCAGAGCCTTGTTTCGACTCAGGTCTTTCAGTGCTCTGTCAAACTCTTCACGCAGTATCTTATCTCCCATTTCATCTTCATCTACATCCTCTTCCATTTCCATAATATTGTCCTCAAGTACATCGCCCTTGTATAAACCCTCTATATACTCCTTCCACCTTTCTGCCTTCCCTTCTTTGCTTAGAACTGGGTTGCCATCTGAGCTCTTGATATTCATACAAGTGGTTTTCACATACAAGTGGTTTTCTTCTCTCCAAAGGTCTCTTTAATTTTCCTGTAGGCAGTATCTATCTTATCCCTAGTGAGACAAGCCTCTACATCCTTACATTTGTCCTCTAGCCATCCCTGCTTAGCCATTTTGCACTTCCTGTCGATCTCATTTTTGAGACGTTTGTATTCCTTTTTGCCTGCTTCATTTACTGCATTTTTATATTTTCTCCTTTCATCAATTAAATTCAATATTTCTTCTGTTACCCAAGGATTTCTATTAACCCTCGTCTTTTTACCTACTTGATCGTCTGCTGCCTTCACTACTTCATCCCTCAGAGCCACCCATTCTTCTTCTACTGTATTTCTTTCCCTCATTCCTGTCAATTGTTCCCTTATGCTCTCCCTGAAACTCTCTACAACCTCTGGTTCTTTCAGTTTATCCAGGTCCCATCTCCTTAAATTCCCGGCGTGTTGCAGTTTCTTCAGTTTCAATCTGCAGTTCATAACCAATAGATTGTGGTCAGAATCCACATCTGCCCCTGGAAATGTCTTAAAATTTAAAACCTGGTTCCTAAATCTCTGTCTTACCATTATGTAATCTATCTGATACCTTTTAGTATCTCCAGGATTCTTCCAGGTATACAACCTTCTTTCATGATTCTTGAACCAAGTGTTAGCTATGATTAAGTTATGCTCTGTGCAAAATTCTACAAGGCGGCTTCCTCTTTCATTCTTCCCCACAATCCATATTCACCTACTATGTTTCCTTCTCTCCATTTTCCTACTGACGAATTCCAGTCACCCATGACTATTAAATTTTCGTCTTCCTTCACTACCTGAATAATTTCTTTTATCTCGTCATACATTTCATCAATTTCTTCATCATCTGCAGAGCTAGTTGGCATATAAACTTTTACTACTGTGGTAGGCATGGGCTTTGTGTCTATCTTGGCCACAATAATGCGTTCACCATGCTGTTTGTAGTAGCTAACCCGCACTCCTATTTTTTTATTCATTATTAAACCTACTCCTGCATTACCCCTATTTGATTTTGTATTTATAACCCTGTAATCACCTGACCAAAAGTCTTGTTCCTCCGGCCACCGAACTTCACTAATTCCCACTATATCTAACTTTAACCTATCCATTTCCCTTTTTAAATTTTCTAACCTACCTGCCCGATTAAGGGATCTGACATTCCTCGCTCCGATCCGTAGAATGCCAGTTTTCTTTCTCCTGATAACGACGTCCTCTTGAGTAGTCCCCGCCCGGAGATCCGAATGGGGGACTATTTTACCTCCGGAATATTTTACCCAAGAGGACGCCTTCATCATTTAATCATACAGTAAAGCTGCATGTCCTCGGGAAAAATTACGGCTGTAGTTTCCCCTTGCTTTCAGCAGTTCGCAGTACCAGCACAGCAAGGCCGTTTTGGTTAATGTTACAAGGCCAGATCAGTCAATCATCCAGACTGTTGCCCCTGCAACTACTGAAAAGGCTGCTGCCCCTCTTCAGGAACCACATGTTTGTCTGGCCTCTCAACAGATACCCCTGCGTTGTGGTTGCGCCTACGGTACGACGATCTGTATCGCTGAGGCATGCAAGCCTTCCCACCAACGGCAAGGTGCATAGTTCATGGGGGGGGGGGGGGGGGAGGGGGGGGGGAATAAAACAGCGAACGCCAAAAAGCGTCGAGGGACATGAAAGGGAAGCAGTGGTTGGGAAGGGCGTGAGACAGGGTTGTAGCCTGTCCCCGATGTTATTCAATCTGTATATTGAGCAAGCCGTGAAGGAAACAAAAGAGAAATTTAGAGCAGGTATTAAAATCCATGGAGAGGAAATAAAAACTTTGAGGTTCGCCAATGACATTGAAAGTCGCTTGCCCGGTATCGGCAGATAAAACCGATCGTGCGGGGAATGTGTTAACCCGATTGACGATGCGAAGTTCTTTTGGACATGCATGCATGTTAATCGGATTAACACAGGCACTGCGCTATCGCACAGCAGTGAGAGGTCGGCGGCTCAGGACGCTTTCAGACGTCCATAGCAATGTAGGAAAATCCAAGTGGCGCGCTTATAAAGCGTCCACAGCACCTGGGGAACGGTATGAAAGGACCTGTATAAACGTCTACCGCAGAGATAGGGTTAATGAAAACCACCACAGCTGTAGTAACACACTTATTCTGTCACGA
This sequence comes from Schistocerca serialis cubense, assembly GCF_023864345.2. Classification (NCBI taxonomy): domain Eukaryota; kingdom Metazoa; phylum Arthropoda; class Insecta; order Orthoptera; family Acrididae; genus Schistocerca; species Schistocerca serialis. The sequence continues at coordinate 1,228,560,262 of NC_064638.1, read as the reverse complement.
CCGGTTTCATTCTTTCAGAACGTCATCAGGTTGGCTAGCTGGGCCAGACGTTTCATATCATGATATTGGCACAACTCGGGATGTGATGGTTTTCTAAAAGATCGAAACCGGTAGGGACACAATAAAGGTGCATTAATACAGCTGTCATTCATTAATCATTAACAGCTTATTGAAAGTAGTTTCTACCTCTACCAGTGAGTGAGACTCGTAACTAAAGTCCGTTAACCATCCATCTTATTGTTCATAGCCCAGACATGAATCGACACCGTTAATCAATAACAATATGAGCAGCGGAATCTCTCTGTGCACCTGTCACGCATCTCGTGGGCACCTACAAAGACAAATTCCATAATTCGTCTTCATGACACCTTGAACTCTGCTAGTGGGACTTTCAGTGAGGTGTCTGAATGTGGAAGAATCGTAGTTGAAAGTGAAGGGAGGCAGTGATATTGGACGGTCGGGTCTGGAGCGAAGTCGACATTCTAATATATCCCAAGGCCTTCTGTTCGGTTCAGGTAGCAACTCCGGACAAGCCAGTCCCATTCAGCAATGCTGCTGTCCACAAACGTCTGACTCGCAGACGTTGCTTTATGACAAGTTGCAGTCTGTGCTGATACAGTCATCGTCTCCGAACTACTGTGTGCAGTACACAAAGTGTACAAAATATGTCCGTGCGCATCTAGCGCCACCCTCTCCGGCCGGCCGCGGTGGTCTCGCGGTTCTAGGCGCGCAGTCCGGAACCGGGCGACTGCTACGGTCGCAGGTTGGAATCCTGCCTCGGGCATGGATGTGTGTGATGTCCTTAGGTTAGATAGGTTTAAGTAGTTCTAAGTTCTAGGGGACTGATGACCACAACTGTTAAGTCCCATAGTGCTCAGAGCCGAGCCAACCTCTCCACACTTCTCGTTGGTACTATACACGATGGCAGCTAACGTTACACAGCCATTTTCTAAACAGAAACGCCTCCATCGGATTGCTACAAATGATTCAACACTCCAAATCACTCTTCTGCAATCATCTACTCTCCACTGGCGTTGCTCTCTACATCAAAGTGTGCAACCGCTCACTCACAGGAAGTTCCGTCCCTAAAGACTGGAAATGGTTCAAATAGCTCTGAGCACTATGGGACTTAACATCTGAGGTCATCAGTCCCCTAGAACTTAGAACTACTTAAACCTAACTAACCTAAGGACATCACACACATCCATGTCCGAGGCAGGAATCGAGCCTGAGACAGTAGCGGTCGCGCGGTTCCAGACTGAAGCGCCTAGAACCGCACGGTCACAACGGCCTCCAAGACTGGAAAGTTGCTAAAGTCACACCAATACCCAAAAAGAGAAATAGGAGTAATCCGCTGAATTACACGCCCGTATCACTAACGTAGATTTGCAGTAGGTTTTGGAACATATACTATATTCGAACATTATGAAGTGCCTCGAAGAAGGCTATTCACTGACACATAGTCAGCACGGATTCATAAAACATCATTCTTGTGAAACACAACTAGCTCTTTATACTCATGAAGTAATGAGTGCTATCGACAGGAGATGTCAAATTGATTCCATATTTTTAGATTTTCAGAAGGCTTTCGACGCCGTTCCTCACAAGCATCTTCTAAGCAAACTGCGTGACTATGGAATATCGCTTCAGTTATGCGACTGGATTCGTCATTTCCTGTCCGAAAGGTCACAGTTCGTAGTAATAGACGGAAAGTCATCGAGTAAAATAGAAGTAATATCCGGGGTTCCCTAAGGAAGTATTATAGTCTTTATATTGTTCCTCATCTATATTAACGACATAGGAGACAATCTGAGTAGCCCTCTTAGATAATTTGCAGATGATGCTGTCATTTACCGTCCTGTAAAGTCATCAGATGACCAAAATGTATTGCAAAATGATTTAGATAAGATAGCTATGTGGTGCAAAAAGTGGCAATTGACCCTGAATAAAGAAAAGTGTGAAGTTATTCACACGAGTACTAAAAGAAATCCGCTAAATTTGGATGACGCCATTGAGTCACACAAATCTGAAGGCTGTAAATTCAATTAAATACTTAGGGATTACAATCACAAATAACCTAAGTTGCATCCGTCACATAGATAATGTTGTGGGTAGAGCAAACCAAAGACTGCGATTCATTGGCAGATCACTTAGAAGGTGCAACATATCTACTAAAAAGACTGCTTACACTACACTTGTCCGCCCTATTCTGGAGTATTGATGTGCGGCCGGCGACACACATATTGCAGACACCAGAAAAATTACATCATTGTACGACTCCTAGTTCAGAATATACGACGCCATAAACACTGAGTGCATGGGAAACTACCGCATCATGCAGGACTTTTAGACTTGTTACTTTGTTGCTACTGATTCATTTACCGCTGACTGTGCCTACAAAAATATATCTTTGTACTACACTTAGTTCTGGACATTTGACGTCATATACTGAGATGCTTGAAAAACTGTGACAGCATTCATGACGTTTTAATTTATTACTTCTTTCCTAATAACTCTATTCACATTTCGTAGACAGCATCCACACATGCCGCTTAACGTACCAGGAAATATGACGTCAAAAATACTGAGATGTGTGGAAAACTACCGCATCGTACTTACATACTACTAATTCTATTGACAACACATTTCGAATACAGTAGGCACATATACCAGAGGCTGTACCTGCAAAATGATATCACTGTACAGCAGATAGTTCAGGAGATGCGACGTCATAAACATTTACGTAATAAAATAAAACACATGAAGCTGTCCTTTCGATGTTATTTATTAAATATATTATGTAATAAATAAAATCGAAGGGTGTTTCATTTTGTTACGTAAGTGAATGGCCGAAGCCACACAAACCTCCAGTCAGAATGATGGACATACAAAAATCACAAACGTTAGGGGGAGAAAACGAAACTGCAGGGGGGAATTTGCTAGACGTACAGGTGAAATGTATGTACAAATAAATGCTAATTATGTTAAATATGTGTGAAATACATTTGACATGTGCGTATGCGAGCAAAGGCACGGATAAAAAAGCTCATCTCAAAACTCTAAACGAATTCAGTCAAATTTGGTATACATAATTAGAGACAATCTCGAAAAAAAAAGGTATTGTGGGTGTAAGAACAACCAGCGTCCTGTTGGGGTGGGTGTGGTAAAGTGGAAAGAGAAGGGTGGACGCGGAAATGGACAGAAATCGAGGAGGAAGGAGGAGAAAGAGATAGACAGAGATAGGAGAGGGGGGAGTGGACAGAAAGTGTGGAGAGGAGGAGATGGATCGAGAAAGGGGAGGGGCTGGACTGAGACAGGTGTAGGAAGAGGCAGGCAGAGAGATGGGAGAGGCGAGGATGAATAGATAGGGAAGAGGAAATGGATGGAGAAATGGAAGAAGAGGAGATGGACACAGAAAGTAAATAGGAGGAAATGAATAGGGAGAGGGGGAAGAGGAGATGGACACAGGTTGGAGGAGGAGATGGAGAGGAGGAGACTGAGAAAGAGAGAGATGGGAAGGAGCTGTATTACAGGTGGTAAGAAGAGATGGACAGAGGGTGAAGGAGCACATGGATGTAAGAAATGAGGAGACAAGTGACAGAGAGATTGGGAGGAGGAGCTGGACAGAGAGATGTGCAGGAGGAAATCGACAGAGAGTAGGGAGGGGTGCAGGACATGGACAGGGAAGCGAGTGGCAGATATGAACAGAGAGAGGGAGAAGTGGAGGTGATGGACATGGTCAGGGGACATGGATAGAGGAGAGAGGGATAGGTGGATAAAGAGAGAGGAGTAGAGGGAGGGGGAGGGGTCGGAGGACAGAGAGGGGGGAGGGGAAATGGACAGAGGGAGGGGGCATGTGACGTTATCAACAAACAGAGCTCTCAGTGGGAGAAGTGTGTTCCTCGCCAGGGTGAATATGTTGACAAATAAATATGTGGACATGAAGAATTAAGATGTAGAGTGTTAATAACGTTTGTTTTATCTAAAAAGCTTTCACATGAAAAAATCTGGATTCTTTACTTTTCAGCACGCCATCGTATCAAGCAATACGAAATGTCTTGCATATCATCATTCACTGTCCCTTCAATAAATTGAAAATATCTATTTATATATCGACTACTGTGAAGGTGCTGTGTGGCCGTGGACTTATAAATTGTTGAAATGTGGGGACTTTCTGTGATCTTTTGCCTTCAGCATGGCTATCTCTTCGATGACAATTGATTTTCAGGTGAGTTTGCAGCATTTTACTGTGAAGGCGCTGTGTGGCCGTGGACTTATAAATTGTTGAAATTTGGGGTCTTCCTGTGATCTTTTGCCTTCAGCATGGCTATCTCTTCGATGAGAATTGATTTTCAGGTGAGTTTGCAGCATTTTAAAAGATATTTTCCAGGCTCTAGAATGTAAGTTTCCGTCGAGATCTTAGCGCCATCATTTAGTATGCCATGCTCCACGCAGCAAACGAAAATTCTCTATTATTAGCTTCTTGTCAGAAAATTAATCTGCATTACAACTGTCGTACAGTATGATCAACTGTTGGGTCTTTCAGTAAGAAACTTACTCATTATACAGAATTAAGTAATCTAGTTGCTCAGTTTGAACACTCCGCGGTGTAAGTTTGTCTTTGTTAAATTATGCAAGACGTGACGTGATATTACGTTGTAATAGTATGTTTGTGGGTCAAAAGTTATACAGAAAAGAGGCAACTTTCATCGAGGTAACTTTGATGTCCACTAAGTACAGATGGTGCTTAACGCTGAAACAACCGGTTTTCGGCTTTACCGATTTTTTCGTCTCCCATTTATCCTTAGAGTTAAGACCGCTCAAAATAACCGGTTTCTGAAATAACCGGTTTTCGGTTTTTTATTGCTGCTATTGCCAGTAATAAGCGTACACTTCGAACAAAGGTTGAAAAATTCTAAATTAATGTGCAGTAGGAAATCTCTGACGACATGGGGTCGATGCTGTATCGGAAACTGGTCTGAGTAGCTTCAGCAAAGATGGCGAAGAGGTAGCAGACGGACGAGTTGACGGCACAAGCGACAGGTCACAAGCTGACGACTTTCCTGCATCGTCACTTTTGGATGGTATCAATTTTTCGTGCTAAAGCAGCCACAATATTAAGGGTTCAGTTATTCTCTCAAGTTTACAACACGTCAACGAAAATGAAGGTATATCAAACAAATTTTCTTTTTCCCCAAATGAAAATTGTGAATGTTTCCTCCGCATATGACGTCGCTAGTTATTTGTGCCTCCTCCTCTTTTTAATCGTTTTTAAGCAAACGAAGCATTGTACTTCATCACTACCACACTTCCTGAATTTCTTCCAAGAACTAGTTAATGTTTACTAGGTATTCCTTTTCTCCCTGATTCTACTGATAACCTCGTCCCTTTTTATCAGGCCATTTAATTTTCTGCAGCCTTCTGTAACGTCATAGCTCAAACGCTTAAATTCTCTCCTTATCCATTTTTCCCACAGTCCATGCTTCACCTCCTTACAGTCCTACGCAAATTTCACAGAAGATTGTAGTGCCATAAGCTGATCTAATCGTTGATATCCATTCACCGTGAATTTTAAACCTGTGACTTCAATTTATATCCTTCATTGCTTCTTCCATGGACTCTGCATGATACTGAAATGAGCTCTATGTTATTCACCAGATTATGGTAAAGGCACCACCAGTTGAAGTAATATTCACCACAGCGGGAAACTGACAATATAGTATGGTCAGCACTCAGTAAATGACACATCGTAAATGTGAAAAGCCGACGGAAGGCGAATCTGTTGGTTGTTAACTTGTAATGGAGCAATTATTTTATAATACTAACTGTGGTGTCACCGCCAGACACCACACTTGCTGGGTGGTAGCTTAAATCGGCCGCGGTCCATTTAGTACATGTCGGACCCGCGTGTCGCCACTGTGTGATCGCAGACCGAGCGCCACCACAAGGCAGGTCTCGAGATACGGACGAGCACTCGCCCCAGTTGTACGGACGACATTGCTAGCTACTACACGGACGAAGCATCGCTCATTAGCCGAGCAGATAGTTAGAATAGCCTTCAGCTAAGTCAATGGCTACGACCTAGCAAGGCGCCAATAGCCTTACATAGTTTGATAGTTATCGTATGAATTGTCTCATCAAGAACGTTGTAAACCAACAAGGATAGATAAAAGTTAAGTATTCGAGGAGCTGCATACTTTTCTTATTCGCATTCACTACGTATCCTGTTCCAGAATTCACGCCCGTCTGCGTTAGATAGCGTGCATTTCGGCCTCCTCTATCTACAAGGTGTTGGCACATTTGCCAACACATCATTAACAGTAATTATTTGCTTTTTTCACTTTCAGTTGTAATCCAACCGTATTGTCACACAGTCATGATCTCATTATGCTAATTTTTGACATTTCAAGAGGTCTCAGTATGTTTTTGAAACAACGAGATGGCAGATGTGCAGTGGCATAATGGCATTACGCACTGCAAACGTATCGCGCTGTGGCCTAGTTAGTTCGGCTTTAAAATGCACTCTCTGCCCGCATTAACACCTTGGCCATGCGTGCGCGTTGCGAAAAAATAGAGCTGGGAAACCCGCCGTTGTTTGTTCTCCTTCATATACTGTAGCTGTCATGTGCACGGGTGGTCTCTTTGTCGGCACTGGAACAAAACGGATGAATGGACAATTGGCATTTCTTTGACTCATTTACTCGGTGATGAGTCTCCGTATTCCTAGCGGTAGCTCACTTTCTTACCTGTCATCGTATGCGTTATGACAGAAACACTGGTAACACCATTCACTGAAGCCGAAATTATTATCCTGCAATCTTCTGACGAAAATTCCTTGTCTTGCACTTCATGAACCAGCGATATTAGCCCCATAATCTCTCTCGTTATGTTTTCAAGTTTACACTTCGTGGAACTAAATGTTGTAGTATGGATCATAACTATTACTCATACGTGGTTTAGGGGGTTAGTGGTTTTAATCACTTATACACTATGTAATCAGAAGTACCCGGACATCTGGCTGAAAATGACTTGCAAGTTCGTGGCGCCCTCTATCGGTAATGCTGGTATTCAGTATGGTGTTGACCCACACTTAGCCTTGATGACAGCTTCCACTCTCACTGGCATACGTTCAGTCAGGTGCTGGAAGGTTTCTTGGGGAATGGCAGCCCATACTTCACGGAGTGCTGCACTGAGGAGAGGTATCGATGTCGGTCGGTGAGGCCTGGCACAAAGTCGGCGTTCCAAAACATCCCAGAGGTGTTCTGTAGGATTCACGTCAGGACTCTGTGCAGGCCAGTCCATTACAGGGATGTTATTATCGTGTAACCACTCCTCCACAGGCCATGCATTATGAACAGGTGCTCGATCGTGTTGAAAGATTGAAAGATGCGATCGCCATCCCCGAAATGCTCTTCAACATTGAAAAGCAAAAATGTGCTTAAAGCATCAATGCAAGCCTGTACTGTGATAGTGCCACGCAAAACAACAAGGGGTGCAAGCCCCCTCCATGAAAAACAAGACCACACCACAACACCACCGCCTCCGAATTTTACTGTTGGCACTACACACGCTGGTAGATAACTTTCACCGGGCATTCGCCATACCCACTCCCTGCCATTGGATCGCCACATTGTGTACCGTGATTCGTCGCTCCACACAACGTTTTTCCACTGTTCAATCGTCCAATGTTTACACTCCTTACACCAAGCGAGGCGTCGTTTGGCGTTTACCGGCGTGATGTGTGGCTTATGAGCAGCCGCTCGACTATGAAATCCAAGTTTTCTCACCTCCCGCCTAACTGTCATAGTACTTGCCATGCATCCTGATGCAGTTTGTAATTCCTATGTGATGGTCTGGATAGATGTCTGCCTATTACCCATTACGACTCTCTTCAACCTCCGGCTGTCTCTGTCAGTCAGCAGGCGAGATCGGCATGTACGCTTTTGTGCTGTACGTGGCCCCTTCACGTTTAATACTTCACTATCACATCGGACCTGGGGATGTTTAGGAATGTGGAAATCTCGCGTACAGACCTATAACACAAGTGACACCCAATCACCTGACCACATTCGAAGTCCGTGAGTTCCGCGGAGTGCCCCATTCCGCTCTCCCACAATGTCTAATGACTGCTGAGTTCGCTGACGTAGAGTACCTGGCAGTAGGTGGCAGCACCATGCACCTAATATGAAAAACGTACATTTTTGGGGGTGTCCGGATACTTTTGATCACATAGTGTACAAACCACATAATCCTGGACGATTTCAAGTATCTAGGCATCACAATCCAAAGAATGGGAAAATGTTTCAGACTAAATGTAAGATCTAGAGCAGTGGCGGCCATTAGAGCTATGAATGAAATCAGAAACATCATACAACTATCGATCAGCACAGCTATGGACCTGTTTAGGCTAAAGGTACTACGCGTTCTGACGTATGGCCTTGAACCAGTGGGAGAATACTTCACATACAAACAGCTGGAAGAATTGGAATGAGTAAAAAGCTAGATACCTGTAAAGAGTTTTAGGAGTCCCGCAGAACTCAACATTGAAGCTAGTGTACGAGCTTACCAAGGAGACCCTCCTGATGGAGGATCTAACATGCGAGCTCCTACTCTCCGCGAGTGCCGACTTCAAACAACATCTGCATGAGAAGAAAAACAACATACCGGAGGACATCTATACAACGTCTGCTATGCAAGACAGGACGTGGATAGAAGTTAACTATGAAATGCGACACGTGACAACGAGGCTGGCAACTCATGGTTTTCACCACAAGTTGTGTTGCAACAACTTATTTCACGAACCACATGATGAGTGAGTGTGTAAGTTGTGCTTGGAATTTTGTGACCACTACCATATTATTAACGCAGGAAAAGACAGAAATCCACCGTACCTTATAGCAAAGACAAGTAATGTGAGTGTAATGAAATGTGAATGTAATCCTTTGACGGAACGTCTGCGTTTCCAATAAATAAATAATCTCAGGCTGCCACAGCCATTACTTACATTTTTAATATAAGCAAGGTTGCCGACTTCCAGTTCACAATTCTGTCAGTAGTTCTGTCAAAATAGGGTGAAGGTGCCCTTAGTGTGGGAAAGTGAAACTTTTTGTTTTCTTTTTTCAGCCGTTAATCACTCTTGTGGCTAGTTCTATGTAGCCCCTCTCGACTTTCTGTCTTGTGCCTACTTCTTTGATGGTATATTTTGTGGAGGACCTCCTCAGTTCTTCTCTTATCAGTCAGCTTAGTTTTCAGTATCTTCGTGTAACACCACAACGCAATCGCTGTGATTCTCTTCTTCTTTTGTTTAGAAACAGCTTCACCTCCGCCAAATGCGGTAGAGAGCGTCTCTGGAGCTTAGAAAGTAGGAGAGAAGTGCCATCAGAAACAGAACTATGAAGGTGTATTGTGCTCGAGATTGGATAGCTCAGTCAGTAGAGAATGTGCCCTGAAAGTCAAAAGTTCCGGGTCCAAGTCCGGTATGGCAGACATTTCTAATATGCTAGGAAGTTTCGTCAAGCACCAATTTACGATGTCGATTGCTTTTCCTGTTTGACCAAAACCTATGAAAGTATCTTGATATTTTTTCTGAGGTCTTCCTTCTGTTACCAAGCGCAACGTCAGAAGTACCCCTCTGCTGCCCTTACCTTTCCTATAGCCAAATTGATTGACATATAACACATCTTAAATTTTCTTTTCCTTTGTCCCGTACATTGTTCTTGTCAGCAACGTGGATACATGAGTTGTTAACCTGATAGTGAAATACTCCTCCCTTTTGTACTGACAAAGGAATGGTCGAAAGTATGAGAATACAGATGGAAATGGAGGCCATTAAATTAGTAACACATAAATGTCACCCATAGGAGATGCAGTTTCCTAATATAATATCACGACGACCACCTCCTTAGAAGCAGAAGGCAGTTAAGTCAGGAGGGACATCTGTTGTGACATTTGGGAACAGTCACTTCGGTGCTGAAAGAAGTTGCAAAGGGAAAAAATAGTGAGATCGCACAGTCAGTAATTTCTGATTTGCGGAAACCAGCGCAGCCAGATATGCCTTGCTGTGTACAGACACGTAACACCATCACTCCATTACCTGACATGCTAGTGACATACTCATCTGAAATAAAATTCTGAATGTAACTAATTCCGAAAATAGTGCGTATAAATAAAATTACTAGAATCGCTGAATTTTTACCACCAGACCAAAGGTACATTTGCAGTTCATTTTACCTCCTAATTTTCGACCCCATTGTTTCCAAACGAGGGTTCCCTGTCATGTTGTTGCAGTTCTCCTTTTTCATCGAGACCAGTGGTTTGAATCATCATAATGGAAACGTCTTTTCTTAGGCTGGAGGAAGAACACTGTATCAGAAAGGCCTGTGTCTTCCCAGGTCACCATACTTCGGGCATAGTGTCTTTAACTGGTAATCAAAACAAATTCTGAATAAAGAAGAATGGCGGTCAGAGACTTCCTGCATAAGAGTAACCCTCCTTCTGCCAACAGGCTTGTCAAAACAGGGAGGAGAAGCGGTCAGAGGTTCATTAATGATCAACGGCATGAGCACAGATAGGGGAATGAAAATCACTGCGTTACAGAAAATTTGTATCCACAGGACCTATGCCTTGTAAATGAAAAAATAATGTATGACCTACCATTGACATACGATTTCTGATTACTCCCACTTTCGGACCTCCGGGAGGGGACTGCTAAGGAGGAGGCGAATAGAAGAAAAAACTAAATAACCAACGAAACGGTAACATACGAGTCGAAGCGAGAAATAACAGAAATCTCAAATCGATAGGGAAGCTACAGAATCTGAAAACAGAAATGAAAAGCCTCAGTGACGTGAAATGAAAGAGGATAATAATTTCTTGCCAGGTGAACGCAGGGTATACGCTACTGGCCATTAAAATTCCCACACCAAGAAGAAATGCAGATGATAAACGGGTATTCATTGGACAAATATATTATACTAGAACTGACATTGATTACATTTTCACGCAATTTGGGTGCATAGATCCTGAGAAATCAGTACCCAGAACAACCACCTCCGGCCGTAATAACGGCCTTGGTACGCCTGGGCATTGAGTCAAACAGAGCTTGGATGACGTGTACAGGTACAGCTGCCCATGCAGCTTCAACACGATACGACAGTTCATCAAGAGTAGTGACTGGCGTATTGTGACGAGCCAGTTATTCGGCCACCATTGACCAGACGTTTTCAACGGGTGAGAGATCTGGAGAATGTGCTGGCGAGGGCAGCAGTCGAATATTTTCTGTATCCAGAAAGGCCCGTACAGGACCTGCAACATGCGGTCGTGTACTATCCTGCTGGAATGTAGTGTTTCGCAGGGATCGAATGAAGGGTAAAGCCACGGGTCGTAACACATCCGAAATGTAACGTCCACTGTTCAAAGTGCCGTCAGAGCGAGCAAGAGGTGACTGAGACTTGTAACCAATGGCATCCCATACCATCATGCCGGGTGATACGCCAGTATGGCGATGACGAATACACGCTTCCAATGTGCGATGTTGCCAAACACGGATGCGACCATCATGATATGGTAAACAGAACGTTTTGCCATTCGTTTACCCAGGTTCGACGTTGAGTACGCCATGGTCGCGATACGATAAACCACAATCGCGGTAGGCTACAATCCGACCTTTATCAAAGTCAGAAACGTGATGGAACGGATTTTTCTTCCTTACAACGTTTCACCAGCAACGCAGGTCAACTGCTGTTTGTGTATTAGAAATCGGTTAGAAACTTTCCTCATGTCAGCACGTTGTAGGTGTCGCCACCGGCGCCAGCCTTGTGTGAATGCTCTGAAAAGCTAATCATTAGCATATCACAGCATCTTCTTCCTGATGGTTAAATTTCGCGTCTGTAGCACGTCATATTCGTGGTGTAGCAATTTTAATGGCCAGTAGTGTATATAGCCGACGGGATGCAGGCGAGCGTTACCACGCCGCGTCCGGGATTCGGTCGATTCTGGATAGTTTTAGGCGATTTCCCACATCCGTCTATGTGTATATTGGGCTGCTACAGATATCGCGCCTCAGTGCCACGAATCGCAAACATTTCAAAAACGTTCTGACTCTTTCACATGAATAATCCTTGACACAAACATATGGGGTACGCAACTTCTGTCCCGAGGAGGGGTGACGTAGGACAGGGGGGGGGGGGGGGGGAGGGGGCAGATGAGACAGCGTGGCAACAGGAAGATCTTCCAGCCACCCTATACCATTAACATTGCCAAGTCCAGAAACTAACATGCCAACCCCGTGAAGATACGGAATAAAGACCAAGAAAAAGAGAAAGAACGAGAAGAATTTCAACAGCAGCAGGAAATGGTGCAACAAGAGAGTAATTTATCGTAAATACGAGAACAGAAAGAGGGCGAACAGTTCAGGGACTGGATTATTCTCGCCACAATCGGCAGTATACCAACGCCAACAACAATAGTTCAGGTACAAATGACTACTCACAGGCGGAAGACGAAGAGATGGAGAAAGTACATGAGGACACTGAACGATTAATTCAGTTTGCAATAGCGGATGAAAATCCATCACTTATGGGTAATTAGAACACTACAGTACGTAATGGAACAGAAGCTGAGCTACGAGGGAATAAGGTCTCCGTAGGCGAAGAGTTCTCGAGCTTCCAGCCGGGTGGCGGTGTCTTCAAACTGCGACGTTTCGACGAGTGACATACTCATCATCTTCTGGCGAAGTCACCAGAAGATGATGCGTATGTCACTCGTCGAAACGTCGCAGTTTGAAGACACCGCCACCCGGCTGGAAGCCCGAAAACTCTTCGCCAGCTGTATACGCCGGGAAAGCATACATTCACATTTAAGGTCTCCGTAGTTGGACAGAAGAATGGCTAATTGAGTTCTACAATAAATTTCAGCTACTAAAAGCGAATACACTATTCACATGTGACAAGAGGTCGTGGAAGAGTCTACGGAAACGGGGAGATTCCAGCTGGATTAATTCACGATGAGACAGAGATTCCGAAATCAGATATTGGACTGTAAGGCGTTCCCAGAAACAGATATAGACATAGATCACATTTTAGTAATAAGAAGAGCAAACCGTAATTTAAGAGGATTGTCCGGAAGAATGAACATGGAAAGAATGTTGATGTTCTGGAGAATGATGAGATGCATTTGTAGCTCTCTAAGGCTGTAGGTACTTCGCTACTGAATACAGCAAGGGCAACTATAGAGGTTGGGAAGACAAGGAAGGTAACGGAAGAGATATTTCAATTGACGAAAGAAGGAGAAAAAAATTTTCAGCAAGAGACATACCAGTTTTAATTGTTCGTATTTGTGATCCCAAATTTAATATTGCTCTCATCAACTGCTCCATATTAACTGGTTCGAAATTCTTTTCGCCCCTAACATTTCCCGTAAAACTAACTTCCTTCGTCATAGCCGTAAAGCTATCTGTGTTCGATACTATTCCAGAATCTTCTATCATTAATCTCGTATTCTGAAAATTTTCGGATTGTGAAAAATTTGAACTGGTTCCGGACTATTTTCCCGGCTTATTAAATTGTTTTCTACTCCATTATTCACCATACTGTTCTCCTGTGTTGGCGAGTTCGCCATGTTAACAATTTCGTTATTCTGACTATCCGTCATTCTTGCCATTTTCATCGATCGCGTAATCATTTACAAAACATACAAAACTCGTCACTATTCGAAAATTACACACAATATAACACTTTATCACCAACAATGCCATTCACACGAAATGCTGCCCGACAAACACGATTAACGAACAATTAAAACCTTCACAATTGTACAAAATTGTCAAACCCGTATACGACACATCAAAAATTACATCCTGCAAAAATACCATTGGAAGAATGACAAGACAACTACAAATGTTCAATTACAAAATGCGATATAGACTACAGTTACTAAACTACAAATTACTACAACAAAACTACTGTCTACTATTTTTACTATCAAAAGAATTACAAGGGACGATCCGAAGTAGCGGTCGCCACGTGCATGGGGGCTTAATTAAAAATATTAATGAATAAATGCAATAATTTTAGTAGCTGTGTGACCCGTTACGAAGTCCCGTAACCGGTTGGCCCTGACTATTATTAGCACGCAATCTGACTGCATAAAATAAAAATAAAGAATGACAAGGAATTTCCATTAACACAATTGATTAATTAAGTCCCCTGCAACTATAAAAGCTACGAAACAACGAATCACAACTGTAACTGTTCTGTGTGTGGTAGTGTGACTCAACGTACATGTATCTGGTTCGGTTGTTTCTCAATACGACAAAATATTTAAAACACCATTTACAACGAACTAATTGAAAAACCAGAAATACTATAATTGCACATAGAAACCAGAATTACAAGTCTAATAGATGAACACGAGCCAGATGCCTTGTTGACTGTACCTGTCAGCAAGAGGCATTGCCATTAAAGAAAACTGTAATACCTATTGACGAAAATTTTCCATCACACCAGCATCATAAATCAAAAGCCCATCTCCTCAAATACACTCTGACACTTGCATCATCTTCCATCTATACATTACACCAACCGAACAGCATCTACTCTCTCGCCCAACAGAACAACAACTGCCCTCGACAGCCTCTGAACTACTACTGCACCAGTGGAGGCGGCAGAATAATAATCTTTGGCGCAATCTCTGGCGCTGTGACTCAGTGTAGCCACCTTTCAAAAGTAATAGTAAAAATAGTAATAATAATAAAACGAGGCACTAAGAAGGAATTATCTGAATGGGACCGACATCGCTCGATATGAAGTTCATGTACAGACAAACAAATGATTATAATTTTAGAAAAAATTAAATGAGAAATTGAAGAAAAAGAGCTTCACAACTGAGCAAGTCAATAACGAATTGGTCCACCTCTGACCCTTATGCAAGGAGTTATTCGGCTGATACAGTTGCTTAGAGATATCGCGCCAAATGGTGTCGAAATGGCGAGTTTTTTTTTTTTTTTTTTTTTTTTTTTTTTTATCATCAGTCTACTGACTGGTTTGATGCGGCCCGCCACGAATTCCTTTCCTGTGCTAACCTCTTCATCTCAGAGTAGCACTTGCAACCTACATCCTCAATTATTTGCTTGACGTATTCCAATCTCTGTCTTCCTCTACAGTTTTTGCCCTCAACAGCTCCCTCTAGTACCATGGAAGTCATTCCCTCATGTCTTAGCAGATGTCCTATCATCCCGTCCCTTCTCCTTATCAGTGTTTTCCACATATTACTTTCCTCTCCGATACTGCGTGGAACCTCCTCATTCCTTACCTTATCAGTCCACCTAATTTTCGTCTATAGCACCACATCTCAAATGCTTCGATTCTCTTCTGTTCCGGTTTTCCCACAGTCCATGTTTCACTACCATACAATGCTGTACTCCAGACGTACATCCTCAGAAATTTCTTCCTCAAATTAAGGCCAGTATTTGATATTAGTAGACTTCTCTTGGCCAGAAATGCCTTTTTTGCCATAGCGAGTCTGCTTTTGATGTCCTCCTTGTTCCGTCCGTCGTTGGTTATTTTACTGCCTAGGTAGCAGAATTCCTTAACTTCATTGACTTCGTGACCATCAATCTTGATGTTAAGTTTCTCTACTACTTCTCATTACCTTCGTCTTTCTTCGATTTACTCTCAAACCACACTGTGTACTCATTAGACTGTTCATTCTGTTCAGCAGATCATTTAATTCTTCTTCACTTTCACTCAGGATAGCAATGTCATCAGCGAATCGTATCATTGATATCCTTTCACCTTGTATTTTAATTCCACTCCTGAACCTTTCTTTTATTTCCATCATTGCTTCCTCGATGTACAGATTGAAGAGTAGGGGCGAAAGGCTACAGCCTTGTCTTACACCCTTCTTAATACGAGCACTTCGTTTTTGATCGTCCACTCTTATTATTCCATCTTGGTTGTTGTACATATTGTATATGACCCGTCTCTCCCTATAGCTTACCCCTACTTTTTTCAGAATCTCGAACAGCTTGCACCATTTTATATTGTCGAACGCTTTTTCCAGGTCGACAAATCCTATGAAAGTGTCTTGATTTTTCTTTAGTCTTGCTTCCATTATTAGCCGTAACGTCAGAATTGCCTCTCTCGTCCCTTTACTTTTCCTAAAGCCAAACTGATCGTCGCCTAGGGCATTCTCGACGTCGGCATGTATACCTGAACTATCGTTGTCGGTGTTGGTCTGCTGTCGATTCTGATTAGAACAACCCGGTCACTGAACTGTTCACAGTAACACACCCTTTGCCCTACCTTCCTATTCATGGCGAGCTAGGCTACCAAAATTCCGAGCTGGTTGGAGGGCACTGGCCTTTATGCTCAAACGTTCTCAGTTGTGGAGAGATTCGGCGACCTTGCTGGTCGAGATAGCGTTTAGGAAAGCACGAAGGCAAGTAGAATAAATTCTCGTCGTGTGCACGTGGGCATTATCTTGCTGAAATGCAAACTGCGTGACGGCGGGATCTTCACTGTCGCCCGCCATACTGCTCTACAGCAGTGCCATTTCTTTTCATAGCAGGACGCCAGTAGTTTTCACCTGCAGCTCCCTCACAGCACAGCAGAACGTCGACGATATTCTACGACCGGTTTCTAGCCCATCATGGCAAGCCATCCTGGGCTTACATTTCAGTAAGATAATACCCGCTCGCACCAGGCAAGGTTCTTCGCGCTTTTCAGACCCTACTTTGGCCTTCAAGGTCGATGGAGCACTCCTCAGTTAAGAATATTTGGAGCATTATGGGTTCAGGATGTCGATGAGCTGACGCACCAACTGGACAGAATTTGGCATGTTATCCGTCAGGAGGACGTCCAGCAGTCTATCAATCAATAACAAGCTGAGTAACTGCTTGCATAATGGTCAGAGGCGGACCAACGCATTACTTACTTTCTCAGTGTGTGAAAACTTTTCAACAAATCATCCAATTTTTCTGAAATTTTAATCATTTCTTTGTGTGTGCATATACATCACATATACCGATTTAGGTCCATTCAGGTAATTTCTTCGTCATGTGCCTCTTTTTGTAATGTACTAATGTTAATAATAGTTATAATAATAATAGTAATTGAGGCAACACATATTGATACCACCCCACGTGCGTCACAACTGGCAACAGAATTACAAGTTTCTGACTGACTCCAATAGTGGGCCGCGCGGTTTGAGGCGTCCTGTCACGGACTGCGCGGCCCGCTGGAGATTCGAGTCCTCCCTCAGGTAGGGGTGTCTGTGTTGTTCTTAGCATAAATTAGTTTCAGTAGTGTGTAAGTCTAGGGACCGATAATCTCAGCAGTTTGGTCCCTTAGGCATTCACACACACACACACACACACACACACACACACACACACACACACACACACACACACACACACACTCTCTTAGTGGCCCCACGGAATCTGATGGACCCAGAGTCGTGCCACACCTCCAGTGGCTCTGGCTTATGGGCGCCCTCTGCTGCTGCAGTACAGGACGACAAGCGGCAGCCTCTCAACCCATCTGCGCTTGGAGCTTCTATGCTACGACACCATCGTTTGTACGTAGTACAGAGACCCTCATCCTTGTTGACACTGAGAGCTGGACTTCATTTCTTGCTGTATTATTTGTAATGAGTTTTCATATGATTGGGGGAATACAAGTAAATCTTCTGTCTATTGTGTTAACTTGTTTGCTAATCATTTCTCTACCTGTACAGCTTTCCCACACCACTCTGTACCTCACGTCTCCTTACCATTTGTACAAAGACATACACAACTATAAAGAAATGAAATCTTATGTGACGAGGACCTCCAAAGCAGGTAGGCCTGATAGCATGGTGCAAAACTTTTGAGGTGGAGTCACTTCGACGACTTGCGCGTCGGTGAGGATGAAATGATGACGAAGAAGACGACGTAAACACACAGTCCCTGAGCGCATAAATCTCCAACACAGCCGGGAATCGAACCTGGGCCCTCGGCATGATACGATGGCGTACTGTCCACTCACCTACGGTGGCGGACACAACTATAATAATTGTAAGTAGGCTGTTTAGGTTTTTATGTTGGTAACGCCACGTAGCGCTCTGTATGAAAATCACTGACTGCGCTGAGTGCAATCTGTGGCTGGCTGGCATTGTTGGAATATTCGCTAATGTAGTTTTGGGCAGTTGGATGTGAACAGCGCGTAGCGTTGTGCAGTTGGAGGTGAGCCGCCAGCAGTGGTGGATGTGGGGAGAGAGATTACTATAAGCGGACGATCTGGACGTGTGTCCGCTAGAAAAAGGATATTTGTAAAGATGGTTGTCATGAATTGATATATATATATATATATATATATATATATATATATATATATATATATATATATATATATATATATGAGATGACTTCTGAACATTATTAAGGTAAATACATTGTTTGTTCTCTATCAAAATCTTTCATTTGCTAACTATGCCTATCAGTAGTTAGCTCCTTCAGTAGTTAGAATCTTTTATTTAGCTGGCAGCATTCGCGCTCGCCGTATTGCACTAGTTCGAGTAACGAAGATTTTTGTGAGGTAAGTGATTCATGAAAGGTATAGGTTATTATTGGTCAGGGCCATACTTTTGTAGGGATTATTGAAATTCAGACTCCGATGCGCTAAAAATATTCTATGTCAGTTTAGTGATGATCAGAATAAGTAAAGAGAAAACTGTCTGAGTACGTTGAGTTTTGCTCAGCTGTTTGAAAATCAAATAACATAGAAGTTTACTAGCACAGTCATTCTTAATTTTTCTAAGGGGGCGTTTCATAATGTTCGAATATAATAAACTAGAAGTCACAACAATGTGGAGAAAAGAAAGCGGGGATCATTGACACTTCCATCACAAGTGATAGCAAAATCGACGAGAAACATATGGAAATACTTAAGAGCTTCGAAGACTTGATCGAACTTCAGCGACTCTGGCATATACCACTGAAAGTGGTCCAAGTGGTTTTTGGAACACTGTGAGCGTTATCAAAAGATCTTAATGGACCCTCCAAACCATCAGCACTGATATAATATACATCTGCATAGTACAAAACGGTTAAAACTCGCGTCCGGCCATCCTGATTTAGGTTTTCCATTATTTCGCTAATTCGCTTCAGGCAAATCCCATGATGACTCTTTTGAAAGGGCATGGCCGACTTCCTTCCCCATTCTTCGCTTATCCGCTGGGACCGATGACCTCGCTCTTTGGTCCTCTTCCTCGAATCAACCAACCAACCATAGTACAAAGTTGCTTTTCTGGGATCTGCACGATTTATCCGCCTATACACCACACGGTCCAAGAGCCTTACGTAGTGTCCGACCAGTGATTAGATGCCCAATCGATCATAGTGTTGCTATTTGATATGTTTATTAATAAGAATAATATTTTTGTTATTTTTTAATAAGGCTGCGTCCGGTAAATATTTTTTCAAATTATTTATTGCCATATTATAGACCTGTTAACTGATTTCTAAAACAGGCCGTACATCTTACAATTTTCGTTTTTCACCTTTTTTGTTTTCTTATCTTTTGTTTTATCTACAACATTTACAAAGAATGATACTTTCCAAAATAACAGCAATATAAGGTTGAAATATAAATAAGATTTTGTTGTTTTTAAGAAGAAATATAAAAAGATGATAGAATAGAGTGAGATTTGTTAGTACCATCACCGAATGTGACTAACGGTGAATACCTCGGAATGGTTTCTTCGAGCTGTTGACCGCCAGTCGCACACACACAGAAACACACGTGCATGCACACACGCACACACACACACACACACACACACACACACACACACACACACACACACAAATGGCTATTAGTGGAGAAATAATATTGCTTATCCTATTTATTACTAATTCTATGTATTAACTACTTTAGGTGCCCATCCATGTACAGCATTTGGTGATTTTTTGGCTAGATCGCCAGCACCTCATGCTTATTTACTGTCACATCTCAGCTTCCTCCTCTGGTTCCTCCTCTTTGTCACTGTTTTCGCTGTCACTGTGGGTATCGCTGTCCACCCTCTGGAGATTGTTGTTACGTTGCACATAGGCATGTCTGTTATGTCGTGTCCGCATATAGTCTTCATGTGTTGTTTTTGGAAAACTGTTTGTCAATGCGTTTAATTGTGCCCGTTGTTCTTCGTCTCTTATTGCTGTGTATACATCTATGTCTGTATCTGTGTAGTCAAAGTGTAGTGTATGTCGCGTATTACCCGCAGAAAATGACAGTGTGTTCTGGGGAACCTTCTTCCCCGCATGTGCATATAGGTGTCTGCTTCAGACTCACGCGGTTTCAGCGCGTGGGATAAGGTCCGTGTCCGGTTAAAAAATGTAGCATACCGCGGCTGGGATCGATATGTCTCATTCTCAACCGCTCCCTTATGTCAGGGAGGAAGTCGTGCAGTCTACGTCCATTATCAAATGGTTCAAATGGCTCTGAGCACTATGGGACTTAACTTTCAAGGTCATCAGTGCCCTAGAACTTAGAACTACTTAAACCTAACTAACCTAATGACATCACACACATCCATGCCCGAGGCAGGATTCGAACCTGCGACCGTAGCTGTTTGCTGATGATGCTGTAGTGTACGGGAAGGTGTCGTTGAGTGACTGTAGGAGGATACAAGATGACTTGGACAGGATTTATGATTGGTATAAAGAATGGCAGCTAACTCTAAATATAGAAAAATGTAAATTAATGCAGATATATAGGAAAAAGAATCACGTAATGTTTGAATACTCCATTAGTAGTGTAGCGCTTGACACAGTCACGTCGATTAAATTTTTGGCCGTAACTTTACAGAGCGATATGAAGTGGGACAAGCAGTCGTGGGGAAGGCGGTTAGTCGTCTTCGGTTGATTGGTAGAATTTTGGGAAGATGTGGTACATCTGTAAAGGAGACCGCTTATAGAACGCTGGTGCGACGTATTCTTGAGTACTGCTCGAGCGTTTGGGATCCCTATCAGGTCGGATTGAGGTAGGACGTAGAAGCAATTCAGAGGCGGGCTGCTAGATTTGTTACTGGTAGGTTTGATCATCACGCGAGTGTTACGGAAATGCTTCAGGAACTTGGCTGGGAGTCTCTAGAGGAAAGGAGGCGTTCTTTTCGTGAATCGCTACTGAGGAAATTTAGAGAACCAGCATTTGAGGCTGACTACAGTACAATTTTACTGTCGCCAACTTATATTTCGCGAAAAGACCGCAAAGATAAGAAAAGAGAGATTAGGGATCGTACAGAGACATATAGGCAGTCATTTTTCGCTCGTTCTGTTTGGGAGTGGAACAGGGAGAGAAGATGCTAGTTGCGGTACGAGGTACCCTCCGGCACGCACCGTATGGTGGATTGCGGGGTATGTAGATGTAGATGTAGATGCAGGGCAGGTGCACAGAGAGATTCCGCTGAGCATGTTGTTATTGATTAATGGTGTTGATTCATTTCTGGGCTATGATCAATAAGATGGATGGTTAACGAACTTTAGTTACGAGTCTCACCCAATGATAGAGGTAGAATCTCCTTTCAGTAAGCTGTTAATGATTAATGAATGACAGCTGTATTAATGCACCTTTATTGTGTCACTACCGGTTTTGATCTTTTAGAAAATCGTCACACCCCGAGTTGTGCCACTATCAAGGTATGAAACGTCTGGCTCAGCTCGCAAACCTGATGATGTTCTGAAAGAATGAATTCGATCGTGACCCTGCAGAACTAGCAATCGTGAATGAAAGGATATAGCGGAGACATGGCTTAGCCACAGCCTGGGGGACGTTTCCAGAATGATATTTTTACTCTGCATTGGAGTGTGCGCTGATATGAAACTTCCTGGCAGATTAAAACTGTGTGCCGGACCGAGACTCGAACTCGGGACCTTTGCCTTTCGCGGGCAAGTGCTCTACCAACTGAGCTACCCAAGCACGACTCACGCCCCGTCCTCACAGCTTTACTTCTGCCAGTACCTCGTCTCCTACCTTCCAGACTTAACAAGCTCTCCTGCGCTTGCAGAACTAGCACTCCTGAAAGTTTGGAAGGTAGGAGACGAGGTACTAGCAGAAGTAAAGCTGTGAGGACGGGGCGTGAGTCGTGCTTGGGTAACTGAGTTGGTAGAGCCCTTGCCCGCCAAAGGCAAAGGTTCCGAGTTCGAGTCTCGGTCTGGCACACAGTTTTGATTTGTATATTGTTTTGTTTTTGGCTATCCGGTAAATATGGGACAGCTACGTTTAAGAAGCTGAATCTTGCGCAAGTGGGAGCCTTTCCATCTCTGGAAGAGAGAGTGGACGAGGCGCAGTATGCCGGCAAATTATCCTCACTGCCGGAGTAGCGGCCGGTGGCTATCGCCGCTGGCTGGAGCGACCAGAAGGTAAACCCGGGAGGCGGCGGCAGAAGCGCGTAATCACAGGCCACTTCATTACGGCAGCAGCGGGAGGAAGCAGCTGGAGGCAGCGGCCGCTCCGCCACGGGGCTCAGAGGCCGAAAAAAAGCGCCACGGCGAGGCGGGCAGAGCAGAGCAGAGCAGAGGTGCGGCCGCCCCGTAAATTAGACGCGCCGCGCGGCCCCGCCCCCTGACGTGGCGTGACGTCACGGCTTTTACGACCCCCGCAGCGGGCGATCCCGCGCTTCGATCCGCCGGCGGCCGCCGCGGCACACCGCCTCCGCCGCGCCGCCGCCGCCGCCGCCGCCGCCGCCTCCGCTCTCCGCTAAATGAAACCCGCCGAGCTGCTGAGCGCGGTGGTCTCAAAGGAACTGCTCAGCCGGCTCAGCAACGCGGTTTTAATTGTACTCCCAAAACTCTGCGTTTGCAGCGCTCAAGTCCTTCGCAACGCCCTTTGTGAAATATTTGATCATTTAATTTGCTCCCAACACTTCAACCTTTTGTTTGCCACTGCTTTAAAATGTTGAAGCAAACTATTGTACTGGATCTTTTCTTTTAGTAACTGGGATTTCCCGAATATAAAAGGTGGTCAGAAATAGTTTGCGTACACAGCTACGTTACGGTGCGGTTTATTGGTGCAGCATCTCATGCCCCAAATACACTACTGGCTATTAAAATTGCTACAGCAAGAAGAAATGTAGATGATAAACGGGTATTCATTGGACAAATATATTATACTAGAAATGACATGTGATTACATTTTCACGCAATTTGGGTGCATAGATCCTGAGAAATCAGTACCCAGAGCAACACCTCTGGCCGTAATAACGGCCTTGATACGCCTGGGTATTGAGTCAAACAGAGCTTGGACGGCGTGTACAGGTACAGCTGCCCATGCAGCTTCAACACGATACCACAGTTCATCAAGAGTAGTGACTGGCGTATTGAGACGAGCCAGTTGCTCGGCCACCATTGACCATTGAATTGGTGAGAGATCTGGAAAATATGCTGGCCAGGGCAGCAGTTGAACATTTTCTGTATCCAGAAAGGCCCGTACAGGACCTGCAACATACGGTCGCGCATTATCCTGCTGAAATGTAGGGTTTCGCAGGGATCGAATGAAGGGTAGAGCCACGGGTCGTAACACATCTGAAATATAACGTCCACTGTTCAAAGTGCCGTCAATGCGAACAAGAGGTGACTGAGACGTGTAACCAATGGCACCCCATACCATCACGCTGGGTGATACACCAGTATGGCGGTGACGAATACACGCTTCCAATGTGCGTTCACCGCGATGTGGCCAAACACGGATGCGACCATCATGATGCTGTAAACAGAACCTGGATTCATCCGAAAAAATGACGTTTTGCCATTCGTGCACCCAGGTTCGTCGTTGAGTACACCATCGCAGGCGCTCCTGTCTGTGAGACAGCCTCAAGGGTAAACGCAGCAATGGTCTCCGAACTGATAGTCCCTGCTGCTGCAAACGTCGTCGAACTGTTCGTGCAGATGGTTGTTGTCTTGCAAACGTCCCCATCTGCTGACTCAGGGATCGAGACGTGGCTGCACGATCCGTTACAGCCCTGCGGATAAGATGCCTGTCATCTCGACTGCTAGTGATACAAAGCCGTTGGGATCCAGCACGGCGTTCCGTATTACCCTCCTGAACCCACCGATTCCATATTCTGCTAACAGTCATTTGATCTCGACCAATGCGAGCAGCAATATCGCGATACGATAAACCGCAATCGCGATAGGCTACAATGCGACCTTTATTAAAGTCGGAAACGTGATGGTACGCATTTCTCCTCCTTACACGAGGCATCACAACTACGTTTCACCAGGCAACGCCGGTCAACTGCTGTTTGTGTATAAGAAATCGTTTGTAAACTTTCCTCATGTCACCACGTTGTAGGAGTCGCCACCGGCGCCAACCTTGTGTGAATGCTCTGAAAAGCTAATCATTTGTATATCACAGCATCTTCTTCCTGTCGGTTAAATTTCGTGTCTGTAGCACGTCATCTTTGTGGTGTAGCAATTTTAATGGCCAGTAGTGTATCTGATCATTTCATTTGCTCTGTACGCTTCAACCTTTTGTTTGGCACTGCTTTAAAACGTTGAAGAAAATTATTTTAGTGTATCTTTTCTTTTAGTAACCGCGATTTCCTGAATATAACGAACTGCTTATACAAGGTGGTCAGAAACACTGTGCGTACACAGCTACGTCACGGTGCTGATTATTGGTGCAGCATCTCATGCCCCCAAATACTTCCCTCCGATAATTATAATTATTCCTATTGACTATATTTCCTCCCTCATCCTCTCTTGTTTTTGCGTTTTATGTTCCGCTCCTACCTGTGCCACACGAGCTCCCATACCTCATTCGCTCATTTTTTCCTCGTTTTTGTGCGTTTTTTTACGAATTTGTGCGTGTTTGTTGGTGGTTTTACGTACTGTCACATGTTTGTGCGTATGTTCATGTATTTGTGCATGTTTCTGCCTGGCTGGACGTACTTTTACGCATCTTTTTCTGTTGGTATACTAAATAATCCTAGAGGAAATAGATACGTTGGACTTCCTAAAGAGAAGCCGCGAGCAAATCTGTGGCAGAACAGGCCAAAAGACTTAATCCTTGACGACAATGACGGTGATGATGATGATGATGATGATGATGATGATGACGATGACGAATACGATAATGATGATGATTGTATGACGGCGCCGTGCAACAGCCGTTCGGGCAGCGAGCAGCGTATTCGATACTTAGTCTGGTTGCAGTCAAGCAGCGAGCGACGACTTCTGCGCCCAGTACCTGATGAAGACAGATACGAAAATTGTCGAAATATGGTGGAATGACTTCGACCACTTTAACTCGGCTGCAAAAACAGAAACCTGACAGTCATCAGCAGCCTCGAGAAAGCATGAAATTTCGTGTTTGTAAAACGAATGACTAAGGAAACAAAGATACTACAAGAAAAAGCAAAGATACAACAAGGAAAAAATAAGCACAGGTAAAGGCAGCCCTAGCGTGAGAAAGCTATTCCCTAGCGTGAGAAAGCTATTCCTATGCCTGGATTACAGCGTTATACGGAAGTGAATCAGGGATTCCGAAAAAAAAGAAAAATGAGGCGTTTGATATGTGTTGTTACAGAACGATGTTGAGCATTGATGAGATGAGAAATGCGTAGGTCCTTTACAAAATGAATTAGGAAAGGAAGATACGAAGAACTCTAACTAGGAAAAGGGACTGAACGATAGAACGTTTTTCAGGACATCAGGAAATAACTTCTAGAGTGAGTCGTACGGAAAACAGAGTTCATCTACGTTACTACTTGTAAATAAAGGCCAGTCGTATTCAACGTTGTTAACAAATACTCATACCCTGACCGATTTATTTCAGTTTTTTATACAAATCTCTAATGAACTTTCGGGCAGACGTAGACTCTACGTAGGGCGACGTTTAATAAGATCAACAAACTGCAGTTACGGATTTCTGACTGGAAACGGAGGAAAAAAGGTCGTATGAAGATGTGTCCGGAAATGCATCGTTGTCACGACAGACGGTGGTGACGACTATGGTGACGACTAAAAGTTCCTCTGACCACGTGCAGTGTGCTCCTTGCGTTTTGTAGGCTGTGTAATTGACGGAATGTGTTGTAGGGAGCGCAACAATCTGGTATTCACGTCGGGAACAAGCCGAGATGGTGCTTGTGTACGGCCAAGCAGATGGAAACGGTCGAGAAGCAGTTATACCAAAACAAGTACCATCACAGCCACCAACCACATCACACATTTAAGCCCTTTTTGGCCGTTTGTGTGATACTGGGTCCTTTCAAACATATGAACGTTCAGGGAGGTGGAGGACTGTGCGTACAACAGATTTGGGAGACCGGCTTCTATAGGTTACTGAGATGAAGCAAGCGGCCTGCCAAAGCACCATTATGTGCATTCTGCATGACAACCGCTACTATCCTTATCACCTGCAACGAGGGCAAGGACTATTAGCAGGGTAAGGATTTTGTCGAAGGTTTTAGCACCAGAGCATCACAATTACGGGATTTCTGTCATCGGTCCTTTTTATCGACGAAGCAACCTCGGGAGACAGTTGAGGCATTTCATCAGCATCGGGTCAGCATCAGTGCATGGACACGGATTCTTGGCGACAATATACTTGGATCGACTATTATTGCACAAGGCCTCGACGGACGATCGTTCCGGGACTTCCTGCCGAATACCCTGCCTGGGCTGTTTGATGATGTGCAGTTGGTAATACGGCAGGTAGCGTGGTTTATGCAGGACGGAGCACCAGCCACTTTTGCGTTCAGGTCGCCGACAGCTCAACATCATCTTTTCCGCACGTTGAATAGTGAGGCGTAGCGCCGTATAACGATCCTTCCTTGGAGGCGGTTAAGTGGGAGATGTGTCTCAGAGCTGGATAGTGACAGATGGTGACGCGAGACTGGACGCGCACGTAGTTTATGTATCAGCCGATAGAGGACAATATTGGATAGGGGGACTGATTTAGTTTCTATTGTGCCCACTAGAGTGCACTAAAGTAATAGAATGTTTTTCATAAACTGTTCTAGTATTTTCATAAAGTGTTTCTGTGTCCTTTTGTGTAGGTAAAATGTTATAAATGTGTTTTAGCAGTATAAATGATGAGTGAGTGTGGTTTACGGTTAATATGAAGATAATTGTTTAACGAGTTATCTAGTAGGATTTAGTGTGGGAACATTTCGAAGAAGTATGGATATGAAAAAAGGGGATTTTTGTAGAATAGATTTGTAAAGTAAGTTTATGGTAAAGGGAAAGTTAATTCAGGTATAAATAACAATACTAAATAACTTTATGCACAAACAAAACTTCAGCATATTAGAGAATTACGTTGGTAAAAAGTGCAGTCGTTGGGTTTACTATTTCGTGATTGGTTATTGATGAAAAGCGCGGACTGACGCGGGAGAATGTTGTTTTACTATTGACTGTTGAGTAAACCGACCAGTGGTAAAGCAATATTCTTCGCGCGCCTTTCTCTGCTGGTAGAGTATTCTAGAGAAGAGTGGGAGCATAGCCATGAAACATTTCGGACGTGTGTAGTAGTAATTCCAATGGAAACGGTAAGTTGCCCGATATAGCAGTGTGTAATACATCAAAGGTGTGGTAAAGTGACGGCATAATTATTCCGATGGGCGTGTAGAAATTTCGGAATTTTTAAGTGAATTTTGTGACGAGAAAAGACATAAATTCCGCGTGGCGTATTGAGCAGGTCGGTGGCTAAAAACTGTGACTGCATTTGGTACCGACAGACTTAATATTTGGCGAGCATTCTCAATCAAAAACAATTAGTATTTTTGTAGCTATTACGTTTTCGGGAAATTCAACACCATAAACTTGCTAACGTGAGTGAAAGGGATTGTGAGTGACTGTGTTAAGACTAGCACGGGCTTGGCAGTGATACTTGTTCACCTAAGTTTCAGAATATGTTAATTGAGGACAAAATTTCCAACCTTTCATTCGTGTTTCTCTCGAAACGTAGATTAGTGATTTTAATTGCAGCCTGGTTCACGTCGAAGTACAGTAGGTTTCGCTCGGCTTCCCTACTGATGATCTGCTGAGGCAATGTTCACAGCTAGGTGCAGGTGCGTCGTAAAGGGACGGAAAGAGCCGCGCCGCCGCAATAGGAAGCGGAGTCCCTGTAGCATGAACTGTTAGATCACCACACTCAAACCTCTCGATCTTTTACCTCCGGAGGAATTTGAAAAGCGTTGTGTATGCTACCAGTTCCTGAAGTGCAGACCATTCAACAGCGTGTTCACGACACCTGCAACGCTATTCGGAGAGAAGAAATAATGCGGCAATTCATGATGCGACGCGTGAAAGTGTGCATTGCACAACATGGAGGTCACTTTGAACATCTGTTGTGACGTGGATGCGATGCAGCTCTGTACTGTGTTCCGGGACGATTTGTTCTTGCACACACACCGACCATTTCCGGACACATATTCTTAGTAACTTTTGTCCTCCATTTCGGGGTTCGATTCCCGGCGGGGTCAGGGATTTTCTCTGCCTCGTGATGACTGGGTGTTGTGTGATGTTCTTAGGTTAGTTAGGTTTAAGTAGTTCTAAGTTCTAGGGGACTGATGACCGTAGGTGATAAGTCCCATAGTGCTCAGAGCCATTTGAACCTCCATTTCGAGTCCGGAATCCGTCCATGCAGTTTCTTGGTTTTATTAATGTTCGTACTATGTTTTGTATAAAGGGGTGATGTTTTTAATAAAAATCTCGGAAAGTTCTTGAACGATTTACTTCAAATTTTCACACATAACTCTAGTGAACAATCACGGACATGGGCTTTATATTTTTGAAATATGTGAATATATATCTAAACCATAAACCAGTAATGTTGTTGCCAAAATTCTTGAAAAGTTCTTGACCGAAATCTTTTTTTTTTTTTTATTCTGATAGACAGTCGAATGGACATGGGCAAGGCTACAATTTTTTTTTAAACAACAATGTACAGGGTTTTTGTTAAAACCGACTCCGAGGAAGCAAAATCAGTGATGTGCTCTGCTGTGAAATATCTCGTTTTGTTTTCTTTCACGCAGTCGGACAAATTGATTCTACCATATATATTTTTTCATATTTTATGTGATTTGCAGAATTGTTGTAATTTTATTTCTTTCGTATGGTCGGCTTTCACAGAAATCAGAACAGTTCTGAGTATGGCTTATCAGATTATGGCTAGAACAGTACTATGGAAAAAGAGTCTGTAATAAGGATAAACGGGGCTGAAGGTCAGAGAGAGGAGATGGGCGGAGAGGTGGGGGAGGGGGCAATAAATAGACATAGAGAGGGGGAAGAAGTGATGGACAAATTGAGGTGGGAGGAGGGGGTAGAGAGAGACAAGGGCAGGAGAAGACAGACGGAGAAAGGGCGGAGGAGGTGATAGAGAGAGTTGGAAGGAGGAGGGAGATCGACCTCGAAGATGGTGAGGAGGAGATGGTGAGAGAGAGGGGTGAGGGAGAAGGAGATAAGATGTACGAATAAATACGACTTCCATTCATTTAGCAGTTGCGAAGCACTGCGGGGTTCGCTAATAATATCCGCAGTGAACAACTGATGTTGAACGTAGGAGCTATTCTGACATGGAAAGATTAGTAAACGAGAGGAAATTTTGTTGGATGAAAGCGAACCAGCCGGATGACTGGTGGCTTAAAGTCCTTAGCCGTCTTGTTGATCACTCATGGGCCAATTGCAGCTGTCTCCTTCCTCTAATATAATGCAGTCGTTATTAAGAGATCAACTTGATTATAAAATCAGCGTCTCAGAGAAGCTGACGTGTGAGTTCCGATGCGTTTTACGTGTCATCATTTTCCCCAGTGCAGCTGACAGACTGGCTGCGTAGGTGGCACAGACAGCAAAATTTACTGATACAAAGAGCTCGCCGATATTGTGCTGTCTGCGTCGAAAACTGAGAACATATTTTAGTACCCGATGAGGGAGATACTCCAGCGGTAAGCATCAACTGTCGCCAGTAACAGACCTAGCTGTCACCAGTACGGCAGTAGTCACACTGCAGAGCCGTACAGAGGGTGTTGTTGCCTCTTCGCTTCTCGGCGTGTGTCAGGGAGGTGCTGGCGGCGGCTGTAGCTAAGCGGCTTACCATCTCATTAGCTTTACGGCGGAACGCTGCGGCTTACGTCCTGCACTCGCTCCTGATGACTAATGAACAGCTGAGCGGATTGCTGCCACAGGTGATCCAAGGGGCGCTAAAGTATTGACCCACAAAGGGCACATTTTCGTGTTAATACTGGCCATCTACGCTGCGCTTGGTTACGAGGCACTGCGAAACGGGACTAGAAAATACCTTCTACCGTAATTTTTCGTAACTTATCGGCTTGATTCTTACTTGGAATGTATGTAGACGGTAGTAGAATCGTTCTGCAGTCAGCTTCAAATGCCGATTCTCTGCATTTTTCCCTTGAAAAGAACGTCGCTTTCCCTCCAGGGATTCCTCTGAGATCTCGGAGCATCGCTGTAATATTTGCGTTTCCAAATCCATCAGCAACAAGTCTAGGAGTCCGCCTCTGAACTACTTCGATGTCTTCCTTTAAATCGACCTGATATGGATCTCAAACACTCGAGCAATACTCAAAAATAGGTCGCTCTAGCGTCCTATATGAGGTCTCCTTTACAAATGAACCACACTTTTCTGAAATTCTGCCAATATCCCGAAGTCGACCATTCGCTTCCGTATCACAGTCCTCACATGTTCCATTTCGTGTAGCTTTGCAACGTTACTTCCTCATATTTAAACGACATGACTATGTCAAGCAGGACACTACTAATCCTGCATCCGAACGTTACAGCTTTGTTTCTCCTGCCCATCCGCATTGTCTTACGTTTTTCTATATTTAGAGCTAGCACCAACTAGAAATTCTAAGTCATCTTGCATCCTTCTACATTCCCTTAACGACATCTCACCGTACACCACCGCATCATCAGCAAACAACCCCAGACAGCTGCCCACCTTGTCCACCATATCACTTACGAATACAGAAAATATTAGCGGTCCTATCACACTTCCATGGGGCACTTGGGACTGATGAATATTCGCCGTCGAGGACAGTATATCGTAGAGATGTGATTGTTTATCTTACTTTTCATTTTAGTGAAGTTAACAATGATTCTGGTAGCAATTTGGTTCCTTCTCAGGCTTTGTTTTTGTATACTCGTAGTCGTAGGAAGATAGATGGTGATGAAAATGTGCTTATATAGGACACAGGACATGATTGTTGTGAATATGTTTCTCTAACTGGTGATTTGACTCTGTATTATCATAAATAAGGTTGACCTTGAACCAAACAAAAACTACACATCGATCTTGGCAAAAGCCGAGAAGCGATTCTCCTTGCTGCTTTAGCTCTCAGGGACACTCTGGGATGCACACTGTGTCTCTGGGAATCTCTATGAGCCGAGTCCGCAGCTCGTGGTCTTGCGGTAGCGTTCTCGCTTCTCGCGCACGGCGTCCCGGGTTCGATTCTCGGCGGGGTTATGGGTTTTCTCTGCCTCCAGATGACTGGGTGTTCTGTGTCTTTCATCATCATTGACTCGCAAGTCGCCGAAGTGGCGTCAGCTCAAAAGGACTTGCAATTTCGGCGGCCGAACACCCCGCATGGAGTCTCCGGGCCAACAATTCCGTATGATCATTTCATTTCTGTGAGCCGCAACACGATTGCCTTGGCAACACAGTGTTGGAAACGTGCTTTTGTATTTGTAGCGTGAGCACGGACGTTGTAGGTACTCCTACCTTTTCAGCGGACGTTCGAGGTAGCGACGCTCTAGTATACAGTACACCGAGGACAGTATATCTGTGAACTTACTCCATATACTCGTACCTTCGGTATCAGTTTGGAGTCTCTAATGAATACTCGCCATCGAGGACAATATACTGGGTTCTGTTACTTAAGAAGTCTTCGAGACACTCACATATCTGTGAACTTACTCCATATGCTCGTACCTTCGTTAACAACGTGCAATGAGGCACCGCAGCAAATGCTTTTCGAAATTCCAGAAATATAAAATCTGTCTGTTGCCCTTCATCCTTAGTTCAAAGTATATCATGTGAGAAAAGGGCAAGCTGAGTTGTGCACCTTCTTTCTTATAGTCACCACTGACGTAGTATGACAACACTGTGTGTTCCCATATATGGTAAACATACGCGAAATGCAGCGACACTGTAAATCCCTTTCCCGTAATGAAAATAACAAAGTTTCTGTCATAGCAATAAATGGCTATGAAAAGGATTTGTTAGATGAAGACCAGTTTTGATTTCGAAAATATAAAGGCGGTTCTGATGCGTCTTATAAGCAACACTTCAGAAAAGTAAAAAGATTTTCTTTGGGCCTGCAACAATGTTGAACGGTCCATGAAGTTCTGAACAGGTGTAAGCTATAGGAAAAGGGGGGTGTTACATAATACACACAAGATCCAACTGGGAAAAATAAGAATGGAAGATTGAAAGACGACATGTCCATTTGGAGTGCAACCCTAGCATTATTACGATAATTATGAGCTTGCTTTTCACTATTTTGACAAGATATATTTGGTCTAATAGTGACCGTGCACTTAGAGGGTCGGTAGTTAGTTGCTGTTGTTAGTCAGGGAGTTACGGATCTTTTCTTTATTTGTCTATTATTTCAGTGCTGTGATTCACTGCTGCTATGTACAAAGCTTTACTGTATGATTAAATGATGATGGCGTCCTCTTGGGTAAAATATTCCGGAGGTAAAATAGTCCCCCATTCGGATCTCCGGGCGGGGACTACTCAAGAGGACGTCGTTATCAGGAGAAAGAAAACTGGCATTCTACGGATCGAAGCGTGGAATGTCAGATCCCTTAATCGGGCAGGTAGGTAAGAAATTTTAAAAAGGGAAATGGATAGGTTAAAGTTAGATATAGCGGGAATTAGTGAAGTTCGGTGGCAGGAGGAACAAGACTTTTGGTCAGGTGATTACAGGGTTATAAATACAAAATCAAATAGGGGTAATGCAGGAGTAGGTTTAATAATGAATAAACAAATAGGAGTGCGTGTTAGCTGCTACAAACAGCATAGTGGAAGCATTATTCTGGCCAAGATAGACACAAAGACCATGCCTACTACAGTAGTACAAGTTTATATGCCAACTAGCTCTGCATATGATGAAGAAATTGATGAAATGTATGACGAGATAAAAGAAATTATTCAGATAGTGAAGGGAGACGAAAATTTAATAGTCGTAGGTGAATATGGATTGGGGGGAAGAAATGAAAGAGGAAGCCGCCTTATAGAATTTTGCACAGAGCATAACTCAATCATAGCTAACACTTGGTTCAAGAATCATAAAAGAAGGTTGTATACCTGGAAGAATCCTGGAGGTACTAAAAGGTATCAAATAGATTATATAATGGTAAGACAGAGATTTAGGAACCAGGTTTTAAATTGTAAGACATTTCCAGATGCAGATGTGGATTCTGACCACAATCTATTGGTTATGAACTGCAGATTGAAACTGAAGAAACTGCAAAAAGGTGGGAATTTAAGGAGATGGGACGTGGATAAACTGAAAGAACCAGAGGTTGTAGAGAGTTTCAGGGAGAGCATAAGGGAACAATTGACAGTAATGGGGGAAAGAAATACAGTAGAAGAAGAATGTGTAGCTCTGAGGGATGAAGTAGTGAAGGCAGCAGAGGATCAAGTAGGTAAAAAGACGAGGGCTAATAGAAATCCTTGGCTAACAGAAGAAATATTGAATTTAATTGATGAAAGGAGAAAAATGAAGCTGGCAAAAAGGAATACAAACGTCTCAAAAATGAGATCGACAGGAAGTGCAAAATGGCTAAGCAGGCATGGCTAGAGGACAACTGTAAGGATGTAGAGGCTTGTCTCACTAGGGGTAAGACAGATACTGCCTACAGGAAAATTAAAGAGACCTTTGGAGAGAAGAGAACCACTTGTATGAATATCAAGAGCTCAGATGGGAACCCAGTTGTATGCAAAGAAGGGAAAGCAGAAAGGTGGAAGGAGTATATAGAGGGTTTATACAAGGGCGATGTACTTGAGGATGTAAATGAAGATGAAATGGGAGATAAGATACTGCGTGAAGAGTTTGACAGAGCACTGAAAGACCTGAGTCGAAACAAGGCCCCGGGAGTAGACAACATTCCATTAGAACTACTGATGGCCTTGGGAGAGCCAGTCATGACAAAACTCTACCATCTGGTCAGCAAGATGTATGAGACAGGCGAAATACCCACAGACTTAAAGAAGAATATAATAATTCCAATCCCAAAGAAAGCAGGTGTTGACAGATGTGAAAATTACCGAACTATCAGTTTAATAAGTCACGTTTGCAAAATACTATCGCGAATTCTTTACAGACGAATGGAAAAACTAGTAGAAGCGGACCTCGGGGAAGATCAGTTTGGATTCCGGAGAAATGTTGGAACACGTGAGGCAATACTAACCTTACGACTTATCTTAGAAGAAAGATTAAGAAAAGGCAAACCTACGTTTCTAGCATTTGTAGACTTAGAGAAAACTTTTGACAACGTTAACTGGAATACTCTCTTACAGGGAGCGAAAGGCTATTTCCAATTTGTACAGAAACCAGATAGCAGTTATAAGAGTCGAGGGGCATG
Organism: Schistocerca serialis cubense; assembly: GCF_023864345.2. Taxonomy (NCBI): domain Eukaryota; kingdom Metazoa; phylum Arthropoda; class Insecta; order Orthoptera; family Acrididae; genus Schistocerca; species Schistocerca serialis. The sequence goes on along the minus strand of NC_064638.1, from coordinate 1,228,525,674 downwards.
AAAGGGAAGCAGTGGTGGGGAAAGGAGTGATACAGGGTTGTAGCCTCTCCCCGATGTTATTCAATCTGTATATTGAGCAAGCAGTAAAGGAAACAAAAGAAAGATTCGGAGTAGGTATTAAAATTCATGGAGTAGAAGTAAAAACTTTGAGGTTCGCCGATGACATTGTAATTCTGTCAGAGACAGCAAAAGACTTGGAAGAGCAGTTGAACGGAATGGACAGTGTCTTGAAAGGAGGATATAAGATGAACATCAACTAAAGCAAAACGAGGATAATGGAATGTAGTCAAATTAAATCGGGTGATGCTGAGGGGATTAGATTAGGAAATGAGATACTTAAAGTAGTAAAGGAGTTTTGCTATTTAGGGAGCAAAATAACTGATGATGGTCGAAGTAGAGAGTGTATAAAATGTAGAATGGCAATGGCAAGGAAATCGTTTCTGAAGAAGAGAAATTTGTTAACATCGAGCATAGATTCAAGTGTCAGGAAGTCGTTTCTGAAAGTATTTGTATGGAGTGTAGCCATGTATGGATGTGAAACATGGACGATAACCAGTTTGGACAAGAAGAGAATAGAACCTTTCGAAATGTGGTGCTACAGAAGAATGCTGAAGATAAGGTGGGTAGATCACGTAACTAATGAGGAGGTATTGAATAGGATTGGGGAGAAGAGAAGTTTGTGGCACAACTTGACTAGAAGAAGGGATCGGTTGGTAGGACATGTTTTGAGGCATCAAGGGATCACAGATTTAGCATTGGAGGGCAGCGTGGAGGGTAAAAATCGTAGAGGGAGACCAAGAGATCAATACACTAAGCAGATTCAGAAGGATGTAGGTAGCAGTAGGTACAGGGAGATGAAGAAGCTTGCACAGGATAGAGTAGCATGGAAAGCTGCATCAAACCAGTCTCAGGACTGAAGACCACAACAACAACAACAATGTACAAAGGAAAGCGCGTTGCCGTGAGGTGTTTTCTGGGGGTGGCTGCTGGGCAAGTACACAACTGGCCATTAAAATTGCTTCACCAAGAAGAAATGCAGATGATAAACGGGTATTCATTGGACAAATATATTATACTAGAACTGACATGTGATTACATTTTCACGCAATTTGGGTGCATAGATCCTGAGAAATTAGTACCCAGAACAACCAACTCTGGCCGTAATAACAGCCTTGATACGCCTGGACATTGAGTCAAACAAAGCATAAAAGGCGCGTGCCGGTACACCTGCCCATGCAGCTTCAACACGATATCACAGTTCATCAAGAGTAGTGACTGGTGTATTGTGACGAGCCAGTCGCTCGGCCACCATTGACCAGACGTTTTCATTTGGTGAGAGATCTGGAGAATGTGCTTGCCAGGGCGGCAGTCGAACATTTTCTGTATCCAGAAAGGCTCGTACAGGACCTGCAACAAGCGGTCGTGCATTATCCTGCTGAAATGTAGTGTTTCACAGGGATCGAATGAGGCGTAGAGCCACGGGTAGTAACACGTCTGAAATGTAACGTCAACCGTTCAAAGTGCCGTCAATGCGAACAAGAGGTGACCGAGACGTGTAACCAATGGCACCCCATACCATCACGCCGGGTGATACGCCAGTATGGCGATGACGAGTACACTCTTCCAATGTGCGTTCACCGCGATGTCGCCAAACACGGATGCGACCATCATGATGCTGTAAACAGAACCTGGATTCATCCTAAAAAATGACGTTTTGCCATTCGTGGACCCATGTTCGTTGTCGAGTACACCATCGCAGGCGCTCCTGTCAGTGATGCAGCGTCAAGAGTAACCACAGCCATGGTCTCCGAGCCGATAGTCCATGCTGCTGCAAACGTCGTCGAATGGTTGTCTTGCAAACGTCCCCATCTTGTGCCAATCGTCCACCCAGGTTCGTCGTTGAGTACACGTGTCATCGCAGGCGCTCCTGTTGTGATGCAGCGTCAAGGGTAACCAGAACCATGGTCTCCGAGCTGATAGTCCATACTGCTGCAAACGTCGTCGAACCGTTCGTGCAGGTGGTTGTTGTCTTGCAAACGTCCCCATCTGTTGATTCAAGGATCGAGACATGGCTGCACGATCCATCACAGCCACGCGGATAAGATGCGTGTCATCTCGACTGCTAGTGATACGATGACGTTGGTACCCAGCACGGCGTTCATTATTACCCTCCTGAACCCACTGATTCCATATTCTGTCAACAGTCATTGGATATCGACCAACGCGAGCAGCAATGTCGCGATACGATAAACCGCAATCGCGATAGGCTACAATCCGACCTTTATCAAAGTCGTAAACGTGATGGTACGCCTCTCTTCTCCTTACACGAGGCATCACAACAACCTTTCACCAGGTAACACCGGTCAACTGCAGTTTGTGTACGAGAAATCGATTGGAAAATTTTATCATGTCAGCACGTTGTAGGTGTCGCCACCGGCGCCAACCTTGCCTGAATGCTCTGAAAAGCTAATCTTTTGCATATCACAACATCTTCTTCCTGTCGGTTAAATTTCGCGTCTGTAGCACGGTTTCTTCGTGGCTTAGCAATTTTAATGGCCAGTAGTGTATTCGCAGAAGGACCGCTCCAGCTGAGGGTTGGGTAGCTCTTTCACTTAAAGCGGACCTCGTGCAAGGAGAGACAGTCAGCAGCTTAACGTGAACGGGACCTGGTGGGGGCTGTGGGCACCAACTGGCTCGAATGTCCGATGGCTGGGCGGTTCCACAGCAAGCTACAGGGCTCACACCCAACGCTAGGCAGGCGCCTTCTAAAACGTTTTATACCGAAGACGACTGTTTTCAGACTGCCTTGGCATTTGAGGGCTGAAGTGACGAACGCCTGGTTTCAAAGATCCGTCTTTGCGTTTCTAAGCAAAACCTGGACCCGCGCAGCTGGATGGGCGACAGTGTGTCGCCCAAGTAGACAAAGTATTTTTTCTGTTGTCTTTTGATTCTCATGCCAAGTGATTTCCCGTGCGTGGAACGAGCATTTTGATTGGAAATCAGATGGTGAAGTCTCAAGACAATAATGAGGCATCTCTAACTTTTTGGCGGCGAGTGATTCTGTTTGGAAAGCGACTTCTTCCTGTCTGCTGGATGGAGAGAAACCGAGGACGTTTGCATATGTGATTGGCGTGAAAATATACCGCCGCCTACCATTGGTCGATATACGTTTTTGGGGGTGTACAAAACTGGCATTTTACGGATCGGAGCATGGAATGTCAGATCCCTTAATCGGACAAGTAGGTTACAAAATTTAAAAACGGTAATGGATAGCATAAAGTTAGATATAGTGGGAATTAGTGGAGTTGGGTGGTAGGAGGAATAAGACTTATTGTCAGGTGAATACAGGGTTATAAATACAAAATCTAAAAGGGTTAATGCTTGAGTAGGTCTAATAATGAATAAAAAATAGGAACGCGGATAAGCTACTACGAACAGTACAATGATTGCATTATTATAGCCAAGATAGACATGAAGCCCACGCCTACTACAGTAGTACAAGTTTAAATGCCAACTAGCTCCGCAGATGACGAAGAGACTGAAGAAATGTATGACGAGATGAAATCAATTATTCATATAATTACGGGAGACGAAAGTTTAATAGTCATGAAGGACTGGAATTCGATAGCAGGAAAAGGAAGAGGCCGGCAGCTGTGGCCGAGCGGTTCTACCTGCTTCAGGCCGGAACCGCGCTGCTGCTGCGGTCGAAGGTTCGAATCCTGCCTCGGACATGAATGTGTGTATCCTTAGGTTAGTTAGGTTTAATTCTAAGTCTAGTGAACTGATGAACTCAGATGTTAAATCCCATAGTGCTTAGAGTCATTTAACCATTTGAAAAGGAAAAGTGGTAGGTGAATATGGACTGGGGATAAGGAATGAAAAATTAAGCCGCCTGGTAGAATTTCGTGCAGAGCATAACTTAATTATAGCTAACACTTGGTTTAGGAGTAATGAAAGAAGGTTGTATAAGTGGAAGAGGCCTGGAGATACCGGAAGGTTTCAGACATAATATAAAGGTAAGACAGAAACTAAGGAACCAGATTTTTAAGTATAAGACATTTACAGGGGCCGATGTGGACTCTGATGACAATTTATTGGTTATGAACTGCAGATTGGATCTGAAGAAACTGCAAAAAGGTAGAAATTTAAGGAGGTGGGACCTGGATATACTGAAAGAACCAGAGGTTGTAGAGAGTTTCAGGGAGAGCATAAGGGGGGAAAGAAATACAGTAGAAGAAGAATGGGTAGCTTTGGGGGATGAAATAGTGATGGCAGCAGAGGATCAAATAGGTCAAAAGACGAGAGATAGTAGAAACCCTTGGGTAACAGAAGATATACTGAATTTGATTGATGAAAGGAGAAAACATAAAAATGCAGTAAATGAAGCAGGCAAAAAGGGATACAAACGTCTCAAAATGAGATCGACAGAAAATGAAAAATGGCTAAGCAGGAATGGCTAGAGGACAAATATAAAGATGTAGAAGCATGTATCACTAGAGGTGATATAGATGCCACCTACAGAAAAATTAAAGAGACCTTTGGAGAAAAGAGAACAACCTGTGTGAATATCAAGAGCTCAGATGGAAAACCGTCCTAACTCAAGAAGAAAAAGCGGAGAGGTGGGAGGAGTATATAGAGGCTGTATACAAGGGCGATGTACTTGAGGGCAATTTATGGAAATCGACGGGGAGGTAGATAAAGATGAAGTGGGTGATATGATACTGCGTGAAGAGTTTGACAGAGCACTGAAAGACCTAAATCGAAACAAAGCCGTGGGAGTAGACAACATTTCATCAGACCTACTGATAGCCTTGGGATGCCCGCCATGACAAGATGTATGAGACTGTCTAAATAACCTCTGGCTTCAAGAAGAATATAATAATTCCTATTCCAAAGAAAGCAGGTGCTGGCAGGTGTGAAAATTACCGAACTACCAGTTTAACAAGTCACAGTTGCAATATACTAGCACGAATTCTTTATAGACGAATGGAAAATCTGGTAGAAGCCGACCTCGGGGAAGATCAGTTTGGATTCCGTAGAAATGAAGCCAAACGCGAGACAATGCTGACACTACGACTTATCTTAGACGATAGATTAAGGAAAGGCAAAACTACGTTTATAGCTTTTGTAGACTTCGAGAAAGCTTTCGACAATGTTGACTGGAATACTGCTCTTTAAAATTCTGAAGGCGGTAGGGGTAAAATACATAGTGCGAAAGTCTATTTACAATTTGTACAGAAACCAGATGGCAGTTATAAGAACCGAGGGGCACGAAAGGGGCGCAATGGTTAAGAATGGAGTGAGACAGGATTGTAGCCTATCCCCGATGTTGTTCAATCTGTATGTTGAGCAAGCAGTGAAGGAAACTAAAAAATTTGGAGTAGGAATTAAAATCCATGGTGAATAAAGAAAAAACCTTAAGGTTTGTCGATGACATTGTAATTCTGTCAGTGACAGCAAAGGACTCGGAAGAGCAGTTGAACGGAATGGACAGCGTCTTGAAAGGAGGACATAAGATGAACATCAAGAAAACCAAAACGAAGATAATGGAATGTACTCGAATTAAATCAGGTGATGCTGAGGGAATTAGGTTGGGAAATGGAACACTTAAAGTAGTAGATGAGTTATGGTATTTGGCAGTAAAATAACTCATGGCGGCAGAAGTAGAGAGGATACAAAATGTAGACTGGTCATGACAAGGAAAGCGTTTTTTCGGAAGAGAGATTTGTTAACATTGAGTATAGATTTAAGTGTCACAAAATTTGTTCTGAAAGAATTTGTGTGGAGTGTAGCCATGTATGGAAGTGAAACATGGACGATAAACAGTTTGGATAGGAAAATAATAGAAGCTTTTGAAATGCACGCAGAAGAATGCTGAAGATTAGATGGGTAGATCACATACGTAACTAATAAGGAGGTACTGAATAGAAATGGGAAGAAGAAGAATTTGTGGCACAACCTGACTAGAAGAAGGGATCGGTCGGTAGGACACGCTCGGAGGCATCAAAGGGAATTTAATAGTGGAGGGAAGCGTGGGAGGTAAAAATCGTAGAGGGAGACCAGGAGATGAATACACTAAGCAGAGTTCAAAAATGGTTCAAATGGCTCTGAGCACTATGGGACTTAACATCTGTGGTCATCAGTCCCCTAGAACTTAGAACAACTTAAACCTAACTAACCTAAGGACATCACACACATCCATGCCCAAGGCAGGATTCGAACCAGCGACGGTAGCAGTCGCGCGGTTCCGGACTGAGCGCCTATTACCGCTAGACCACCGCGGCCGGCACTAAGCAGAGTCAGAAGGATGTAGGTTGCAGTAGTTACTCGGAGATAAAGAGGCTTGCACTGGACAGAGTAGCATGGAGAGCTGCATAAAGCAAGACTTTGGACTGAAGACCACAACAACAACAATTCGGGAGCACAAGGCACTCGGTGAGGAGAGTTAGAAGGGAGCCTGATGTAGAAAGCCGAAGTGAGGGGTTAGTAGTTTGAAGCCGAAGTGAACTGTTGGCGGCGAGAAGCGCAGAGTCTGTGGCTGCGGCGGAGTCCGAGGGTTCGTGACCGAGGGCAGGCGGCTGTTGTCGCGGATTCGCTGCTCGTCTCGGCGCTGAGCACTCAGTCCACAAGTCGGAAACTGTCTGAACTAAATATACCTGATGCTCCGACACTTAGGTAATTCGGCAGTTTTGCCATTAACGATTACCGCAGTGCATTTCCGATTAAGCAGCAGCAGCCGATCAGTTTTGGCATGTATTGCAGCTGATAACTTTTGCAGTCCACAACCACTGTCTCGTGGAGTGAAATAAGTCAGATATGGAACAGTACTCACAGTAGGCGGCGTAGTGCAGAGTATTCGAACAGAAGCCCTTTTCACATCAACGTTGCCAACTGAAAACTTCAGTTCCCATTCATGCGATTCACTTCTCTGAACTACTTTTGTTTTCATTTTCATTCATTCATATCATGGACAGTGTTTGAACTCAAATATCTCATGATGACACAATTTTCGCTTCTTTCGTTTCTTCCTTTTATCTTCCCAAAATTTCTTCATTCTTTGACTATGTTCTTGTTTCCTTTGTTCCAGCCATAATGCTCCTTTTTCCCTCTTCTCATGTACTATAAATTTTGCGTTCCTAATGTTGTTTCTGAATTCCTTTCTGTCTTTTATCATTTGTTTGTTGATCCAAAGCTGCCTTACTCGTATGTCTTCCTCTATTTCATGATACCAATTTGTTTTAAGGCTTAAATGTTTTACTACATCAAAGATTCTCTTTGTAAGTCTGGTGTTGTACATTCTCTGTATGTGTTTGTAGAAATGCAGTCTGCGTTTTCTGATCATGTCTGTGAGACTGTCAGTGTGTTGGTATAACTCATTGGTAGGTCTTTTCATCCATATGCCATCTTCGTGTTTTGGTCCGAATATTTTCCTGAGAATTTTGGGTTCTATTTTTTCTGTCCATATAATGCCTGATGCTCCAATTGTGGTCGTTTCTGACGCATATAGCGCTTCCGGTAATACAACTGTTTTTTAGTGTCTAATTTTGGGCAGTATTGATATGCTTTTCTTATTATAATGCGACCATGTGAGTTTGTATGCTTTCTGGAGTCTTTCTGTTCGTTCTGTGTTGGATGCTTTGTTTGATCCTCCTGTTTGTATGTATTCCCCTGAATATTTAAATTTTTCGACTCTTTTTACAGATCCATACATCATTTGCATGATGTGGACATTGTTGGTTTGTCGTTCCATGTATTGAGTCTTCTCATACGATATCTGTAGACCTGTTATGGGAGCTATTTCATGTAGGTGTTCCAGTGTTTCCTTTGCCTCTTGTGTGTTATTATTAAGTATGGCTGTGTCATATGCAAATGCCAGACAGTTTTTTAATATTTTCTTATAGCAAAACATCATTTTTACATATTCTAGATAAATAATGCTATTTGTTACAGTGAAACTTATCTCATTTTAACATTAACAACTCCTTTAGTCACTTAATTTTGAATTCTAATTTCATTTGTGGGATATTTCACATGCTATATGTTGATATTTGTCGAAGTGTCAACTTAAGGTAGACTAAAGGGCCAAAATTTAGTTAATTAGAGTTGTAGGAATCCGTTGCATACAGTTCAAGGTAGTGGTTCCTAAGAGTGGGTCTGTGTCATAGGGAAACTCCTGTCCAGAAATAAAGGTTTTGTAGATTCCACACTGCCACAAGCACCGGCGTTTCGCAAGATCTCGCACTAGACAGCCCACAACACAAGAATGAAGTCTTCTTTGTTTCTGGTCGACACATACAACAAAAAAAGCAATGACTGAAATAAAAGAAATGGGATTAAATATGAAAGAATGTCAGTCATTAGATTCGCAGATGACAGTGCTATCCTCAGTGAAAATGAGGAAGAACTGTAGGACCTCTTCAGTGGAATGAACAGTCTAATGAGCACAGAGTAAGGAATGAGAATAAACCGATGGAAGATGGAAGTATTAGAAGTATCAGAAACTAGATTGGCGGTAAACTTAAGATCAGAGTTGGGGACCACGAAGTAGACGAAGTGAGGGAATTCTGGTACTTCGGAAGTAAAATAACCCACGAGGGACGAAACAAGTATACATAAAAAGCAGACTAGTACAGACTAAGAGGGCATTCCTGGCCAAGTGAAGTACACTAGTGTCATATGTTCGCTTCAGTTTGAGGAATATGAGAATGTAAGTTTGGAACACAGCATTGCATAGAAGTGGGAAAATCGGAAAGGAAGTGTACCGTAAAATGGGGTGCATAGAAACTGTTTTCCGCATTAAAAGAAAAAACTAATTATTTTAAGAGACATATGAAAATCGAAATATTATAGTTTTTTAGGAATTTTATCTAATTTTAAACTTACAATTACATTTGTAACGTAGTTCACTCCTTTATAACATAAAAAAATTAAAACTTGGTGTTTAGATTCACCCCACAAAGAGGAGTGAATGGAAACAGCAATGCTACTCTTATTATTTCTGCTGTTGTGCTTTGAGGATGAACCGGGAGATTTAATAATGATCTGGATCTTGGAGGATAAGAAACATGATGTAGCCGGTTGAAAACCGGTTTTCTTCAGGACTAAAACTAGAAATTCCCACGAATTTTCAAAAAAAAAAAAAAAAAGATCTTATATATTTAATTAGTTTACTGTAACCCGTAATTTATGAATTTGATTTGTTTTTAAATACGTCACTTACATCATGTTTAAAATTCATCTTTGAATCTGAAAGTGGTACCCCAGAAGTAACGAAGCGCTTCCAAAAAATATTTCCTTTACTTAAAAATGACCCCCATTTGTTGAAATAGAGTTTTAATCAGGCTTTTTTCATTTTTTAAAATTAACATAACCTCTGCATTCTAAATAATAAATTTTACACGCAGACACTGTAAATGACTAAACAACACAATTTAGGTTGGTACTTAGAGGTAAAATTCGAAGTTAGCTAATTCAGTACTACATCTGATGTTTGTCATAACGGAACAAACCATCAGCTGACAGTGTTGCCAACTTTGAAATTTATGATGCCATTGCTGTACTGTTTTACTACCAACCAAGATAAACAAAGCTTTGAATGATGTCTCTATTTGTCTTTCGATGCGACAGCACAGAACTTTTTTGGATTCTTTCTATTCACCCCATTTTTTCTGTTCACCACATTTTATGATATCGAAGCAGTTCACAGTAACTCTTTCTTGTACTAAAATCAGTCAGATACGGTTACAAACAGTACTCACAGTAGGCGGCATAGTGCAGAGTATTCGAACAGGAGCCCTTTTCACATCAGCGAAGTGCTATCGATAGTTGTTGAAAATTAGATGAACTGATAAGGTAGGGAATGGTTAAAATGGCTCTGAGCACTATGGGACTTAACTTCTTAGGTCATCAGTCCCCTAGAACAACTTAAACCCAACTAACCTAAGGACATCACACACATCCATGCCCGAGGCAGGATTCGAATTGCGACCGTAACGGTGGGGAATGAGGAGATTCTCTGCAGAGAAGCAGGAATTGGAATGTATCTGTGCGTTGCTGATTGAACTGTGTAGCACGCCCCTAAGATGCTACAAATTCAATTGCTGCTGTCTAGAGAGAAGAGATTAGATCATGGAAATTTAAGAAAGAAAATGATGGCACACAGTGGAGACGTCTTATTGAAGAAAACCTAACAGCGGTGACCCAGTCAAGAATGAAAATATGGGTACCACAACACACATCGATATACACTCCTGGAAATGAAAAAAAGAACACATTGACACCGGTGTGTCAGACCCACCATACTTGCTCCGGACACTGCGAGAGGGCTGTACAAGCAATGATCACACGCACGGCACAGCGGACACACCAGGAACCGCGGTGTTGGCCGTCGAATGGCGCTAGCTGCGCAGCATTTGTGCACCGCCGCCGTCAGTGTCAGCCAGTTTGCCGTGGCATACGGAGCTCCATCGCAGTCTTTAACACTGGTAGCATGCCGCGACAGCGTGGACGTGAACCGTATGTGCAGTTGACGGACTTTGAGCGAGGGCGTATGGTGGGCATGCGGGAGGCCGGGTGGACGTACCGCCGAATTGCTCAACACGTGGGGCGTGAGGTCTCCACAGTACATCGATGTTGTCGCCAGTGGTCGGCGGAAGGTGCACGTGCCCGTCGACCTGGGACCGGACCGCAGCGACGCACGGGTGCACGCCAAGACCGTAGGATCCTACGCAGTGCCGTAGGGGACCGCACCGCCACTTCCCAGCAAATTAGGGACACTGTTGCTCCTGGGGTATCGGCGAGGACCATTCGCAACCGTCTCCATGAAGCTGGGCTACGGTCCCGCACACCGTTAGGCCGTCTTCCGCTCACGCCCCAACATCGTGCAGCCCGCCTCCAGTGGTGTCGCGACAGGCGTGAATGGAGGGACGAATGGAGACGTGTCGTCTTCAGCGATGAGAGTCGCTTCTGCCTTGGTGCCAATGATGGTCGTATGCGTGTTTGGCGCCGTGCAGGTGAGCGCCACAATCAGGACTGCATACGACCGAGGCACACAGGGCCAACACCCGGCATCATGGTGTGGGGAGCGATCTCCTACACTGGCCGTACACCACTGGTGATCGTCGAGGGGACACTGAATAGTGTACGATACATCCAAACCGTCATCGAACCCATCGTTCTACCATTCCTAGACCGGCAAGGGAACTTGCTGTTCCAACAGGACGATGCACGTCCGCATGTATCCCTTGCCACCCAACGTGCTCTAGAAGGTGTAAGTCAACTACCCTGGCCAGCAAGATCTCCGGATCTGTCCCCCATTGAGCATGTTTGGGACTGGATGAAGCGTCGTCTCACGCGGTCTGCACGTCCAGCACGAACGCAGGTCCAACTGAGGCGCCAGGTGGAAATGGCATGGCAAGCCGTTCCACAGGACTACATCCAGCATCTCTACGATCGTCTCCATGGGAGAATAGCAGCCTGCATTGCTGCGAGAGGTGGATATACACTGTACTAGTGCCGACATTGTGCATGCTCTGTTGCTTGTGTCTATGTGCCTGTGGTTCTGTCAGTGTGATCATGTGATGTATCTGACCCCAGGAATGTGTCAATAAAGTTTCCCCTTCCTGGGACAATGAATTCACGGTGTTCTTATTTCAATTTCCAGGAGTGTATATCAATGAAGGGGCACATCTATCTATAACAGAAACAAGAGATAACTGTAACAATTTGGTCTACTGCTGTAAAACGTCAGCATATAAATTACCACTGATGTTAATTTTAATAAATAGACAAGAGAATGTAATTCCCAAGTCTAATCTTGCCACAGGCCGGTGAACACAATAAAACCATAACCTTGGCTACCGCCAATGACTGCAAAAATGGTTAGTGGTTTATAGAAAGGAACCCGGAAAAATAAGTACTGTAAGTAGGCTGTTTAGGTTTTCTTATTGGTAACGCCACGTAGCGCTCTGTATGAAAATCACTGGCTGTGCTGTGTGCAGTCTGTGGCTAGTTTGCATAGTTGTCTGCCATTGTAGTGTTGGGTAGCTGGATGTTAACAGCGTGTAACGTTGCACAGTTGGAGGTGAGCCACCAGCAGTGGTGGATCTGGGGAGTGAAATGGTGGAGTTTTGAGAGCGGATGATCTGGACGTGTGTCCATCAGAGACAGTAAATTTGTAAGACTGGATGTCATGAACTGCTATATATATTATGACTTTTGAACACTATTAAGGTAAATACATTGTTTGTTCTCTATCAAAATCTTTCTTTTGCTAACTGTGCCTATCAGTAGTTAGTGCCTCCAATAATTTGAATCTTTTATTTAGCTGGCAGTAGTGACGCTCGCTGTATTTCAGTAGTTCGAGTAACGAAGATTTTTGTGAGGTAAGTGATTTGTGAATGTTAGTCAGGGCCATTCTTTTGCAGGGATTTTTGAAAGTCAGATTGCGTTGCGCTAAAAATATTGTGTGTCAGTTTAAGCACAGTAAGGTATAATTGTTCAAAGGGGACGTTTCATATGTCGACCCTTAGCCGAGGATACCTCACTGGAATCTTCTGATTTTTTCTTGTAGTTTGTGTAATTAGTGTAGCTTTTGTTTATTGCTAGCGCGTAATTGTAGAGAGAATCTCCTTTGTAGTTGCAGTCTTTCATTGTTGTACAGTAAAACAGTTGTGGCATGCATGTAGACTTGCACCAAGTATTTCGCAGCTGTGCTTGCGATTAACTAGATATTATTTTCAGTGCTATGTTAATGTGTTTTCTTATTTTTGCTCTTCAAATTATGCTTTTCTGTGTTATCGTGTGAAATATTGTGACAATTATGGCGTGTGAAAAACGTAGTACTAGGCTCCAAAGTAAACTGAGAAATGACAGTGAAGACGAAAGCAGTGTGTTAGCGCCACCGTGTAAAGAATTGACTAATGTTCAACATAGTAATTTGGTAATTGTGCATAGGGAAATGGAGCGGGCGGAAAACAATGGTGTAGACAGTGAAACAATTAGTGAACAGCGAAGCATTATCGATAGATCGGTCGGCAACAGCCCGCCTCAGGAATCGGGAATGACAGGACACAATCCTGCAAATTCTGCAGATTCAGGTTTTGGGTCCTCACCGTTTTCTCAAATAAGTCAACGCACATTTTCTGATTGTCAAAATGTGAATGTTGCCGGTGCAACTTCACTGCCGAAAAGCACTGAGGAACATGTTTCAGACACCAGTGCATTATTATTACAGTTAATGCAACAAATGGGACAAAGGCTACAAAAGTTGGTCACAAGGCTTGAAGAAAATCAGAAACAAATGGGACAAAATCTTAAAAAGTTAGACACAATGGAACAAAATCTTCAAAAGTTAGACACAATGGAACACCACCAGAGACAAACACAGCAACAGTTAGACGCAATGGAACAAAGGCTTCAAAAGTTAGACTCAGTGGAACATACACTTGAACAAACACGTGAAAATTTAACTACTGAGTTACATAAAAACGAATCGAAATGTCAAAAAGTCTGTAATGACGTAAAAACACAAATTCGTTAGCATTTCCAACCTATTTTTTCGCGGCATGAAAATACATTACAGAATCACGAAGCAGCCATAAAAGAACTGCAAACTATTGTTCATGAAAATCATGAGACGTTGCAAGCTAAAATTGACTCAGTTGCATCTACCGATTCGGTTATGCAACTTGCAAGAACTCAGGAAAACTTAAAGGACACAGTAGATACCCTGAAAATTGGTTCAGAAAGACACATGGAGGAAATAAGTACACTATCGGAGAAAGTAGCCGAACTTTCGGATCAGTTCACTAACTTATCTGCAAAGGTAGAAGATGATCTGAATGACACAAGACCTGTAGCCATCACTGACACATAAGAGTATGAACAAATTAAGAAATTCAAACAAAATCAGAATCAAATTAATACGCCACATAAAAGAGAAATCCGGGAAGTACAAGATCAGCTGGCACAAGTAATACAAAAATTACATATTTCAGAGGAGACTCGCGCTCCAACACAGGGAGAGGGACTTAGAAATACGGAAAAGCCACAAAATAATAACATAGGGCATTTCGGAAATTATGAAAGAAATTGGCAAGGTGCACCGAATTTTGAGATGAAACCGCCGACACGACGTAACAATGACCGATATGCTGCTCGCCGACACGATGATTTTGATTATAAGCTGTTCATTACTACACGTAAATTCAAAACATTTAAGAATTCTGGCAACGACATTCATCCACAAGCGTGGCTCCATCAATTCTCTCATTGTTTTCCTCCCAACTAGTGATTAGAGCACAGATTGGAATTTATGTGTGGCTACTTAGAGAATGAACCAGCTGAAAGATTGCGATCGGTCATTCACTATTGTCAGAGTAAAGGAGAATTTTATCATGCCTTCCTCTAAGCATATTGGTCTCAAGCTGCACAAGACCGAGTAAAACATAGCATCATAATGATGAAACATTTCGAACAATCAGAATTTTCCAGCCTTGTGAAATATTTTGAAGACATGTTGCACAAGAACCTGTCAAACCCATACAGCCCGTCAGAACTCATCCGCATTTGCTTAATCAAATTACCTGAACATTTACGACATATTATTTTGGCAGGACGTTGCAAAGACAACATTGAAGCTTTTCAGGGACTCTTACAACAATTAGAAATTGACAATGACAATCGCAGAACGCGAAAACAGGAACACAACAATTACAGGTCACATCCGTCGCAATTCCGCGATGAAAGAAATAATAACTGGACACGACAAGGCTATTCTTACAACGTAAATCGTGACCAAAACAGACACCACCCGTATGACAACCGTTGGCAGAATAGTAATAATTACAGGGAAAGATCACCTCTCCGTGGTAGTGACTATCACAGAGACAATCAGAGAAACAGACAATATGGGAACCAAAATAATTATTATCAAGGGAGACAGAATAACTTTAGACGCAACGGTCCAGCGCGCAGTTACGATTCAGGGAGAAATTCTCCACCATGCGACCGGCAAGAAAGAAACTATGGATTCTACCGACATGACGACAGATGACATGATCGTAACGACAGACCTGAATTCCATCACAACTGGCTGGATTCAAACAGGGCAGGGCCCTCTTGACAAGGTGAATTTTTAGAAGTTAGATCTCCAAATCCCAATAACGACGCGCGCCAACAAAGAGATAGCAGACAATGACTCGCACCGCAGGCACCCACGTGCGCCGGCTGGCTCAGAGAAAAACAACATTGACGCTAACCTGGAGAAAAATTCCAGTATTCTTTACCGACGTATACCGCATGATAATTGCGTTCAAGTTAAAAATCTGAGAACTATGAAGAGTAAAGGATTGCACCACATTTCACATGTAAAACCTTTTAGTGAAAGATAACTTTGTCTTTGCCATAAAACTTTTCACTTCACATTTAAGTATACTTTGTCAGACTTAAGAAACTGTTACCATGCAACAATGTTTGAAGTTAAATATCCAGTCAAGAACCAAGAGAACTTATTTAAACAGAAATTACGAATGCATTGTTATAGTGAGCAGACGACACAGTGTTGTTATTTGTACATTCTTGCTTGTTAGTTGCACGATCACATAACGACTATAAGGATCACATACTTAGAACATATACCGGCACAGCTAATGAGATTTTCATGCAACATTTTCGTTTACTTGAAAAGACATTCTTTATTTGAAGTACTTTCTGTGGGATTAAAGGTGACTTAGCATTTGGTTTCTTTGACAGCTACACGATTATATCACGACGCTACTAATGTGTGACACAATTTACACTGTTGCTTTTGTGCTGTATCTGCTTTATATCTGCACAGTTTTTTCCGAATTCTTCTGGAAAGTAAAACATGTTTTAATAGTAACTTTGTGGTATCGCTACAATATGACAGCCTTTTTTGTAGCACAACAATACGTTACAGTGTAGTACTTTCTTGATCAAGGTACTGTACGTAATAACTACGATTTCTATACGCATAGCATTTCGCTTTTGTTTATTACGAGGTAAGTACATTGACTTCCACGGAACTTTGCTTGCGGACGAAGATAATTACGACAC
The DNA here is from genome assembly GCF_023864345.2 of Schistocerca serialis cubense. NCBI lineage: Eukaryota > Metazoa > Arthropoda > Insecta > Orthoptera > Acrididae > Schistocerca > Schistocerca serialis. The sequence continues at coordinate 1,228,509,597 of NC_064638.1, read as the reverse complement.
TTGGCACATTTTTTACCATTAAGTAATGACAGAGATTATGTTACAACAAGACGCACAATTTAGCGCTACAGGACACGCATTTGAGCGATTAATTTTGTACTTAAACCATTTATTTTTCAAAATTTTTGACATACAAAGAAAGTTTTCCGTGATACTTTTCATTCCATTGCTGTAATCTGTAACATCCATTGCTGTAATCTGTAACACCTGAGGGTATAATTACATTAATCCTCAGGGGGGTACACGCTTACTTTGTGTACCATGTGTTTGGCAAGCACAAGGAGCCCTAGCTAATATGGTATTTGCTTATACAACTTTACACATCGGTACCATATTCTTCTAACACAGAATTACACAGCTATCTGATTATTTAACAGAGAAACAAACATTTTTTTGTACTATGTCAGTGACACATGTTTACGCAATTACACGTTGGATAATTTCACACTTATGAAATTGTATTTTGTATGTACTTTGTGAACTCTTCATATTTTTTCAGAACCATTGTGATAGTATGAGAGCTTTGAATGATGTATTCGGTATGGGATCATAATTTTTTAAGTACGTTTGAGGTAGATGACACTACTGAAATGAGCAGAGAATTTTTTTAGGTTTTGAAATTATTGGAGGAAGCTACGACGATTTTGAGATTTGGCTGATTTTTTATGATGTTATTATTACAATGACTATGTGTATTATGCTGTTGAGGTATGTTTATGATCAATAAGCTGATGCTATATGAGGAATTTGATTGTGCTACATATTTATTATGATGAAATATTGAAGAAGTGTCGACGAATATTTATATGTGTAATAAGGTAAGGAATAATGAGTAGTTGTGAGGGACTTTGACTTGTGAAAAAGGATGTTGGAAACCAAGAATCGCACTTTAAGAGTTATGAAATGTGTGTAAATGCGTGAATGTACCACAATGCCGACGAAAATTTTTTGGACACTGTTATATTTACAGGATTTTGTTTCTACACATTTGTAACGCAAATTCTCGACCTGTGAAATTTTTATATGAGACTGTCACTGTAGCGGAAACTGATGTCGTAAATATTTTGGTAAGGAAGGTACGTCACCTTGACGTAATGCATTTTGGTTGCCCAGCTGAGAGATAGTCGTCTCACAAAAGAAAGCCATTAGGTGGAGAAAAGAAAAGAGGCCATTATCCTCGCTATTGACATTTCTTTGTCGAAAGCGTCGCAAATACGACACGCTCAAACTTGAAAACATATGATTACGCTGTGGAGCTCTTAATTTATGATATTTACTAAAATGCCTAATGAAATGATGAGAAACATTTTTACATCTATTGTCTTTCTAGTTGAGAGATTGCTCATTTTGTTTAATATCTGGTCTCCAGCTGTGTTGCAGCATTGGTTTTATAAAATAAAATTAAGTGTATTTGCTAATGTGAACACTTTCTGCCAACAGATCTATTAAATAATAATTTTATGATCCATATTCTTCGAAAAAGGAGCATTTGGAATGCAAAGAACAATAAGAAGGGATTAATAACAGTAACTGCATACATAATTTTCTTTTCAACTACTAAGTTATCGTGATGCATCACTCTAGTGTTAAGATGTGACATAGGTATTAAACATGGCCATTTTTACTGTAATATTTTTTCTGCTTGAATTTTGTCATGTTTAGATATAAGTTATTGCATTTGCTGCTGCTGTTTGCCAGGCATAGTGCTACTAAATTTCACTTTGTATTACTCTGTTACGCCAGTTTTACTACTGATTTATTTTTCTTGTTGCTGCTCATTGTCCCATATTAGTTTTAATGTTGCATTCGCTCTGCTAATTTAGATTTACTGCTGCTGGCTTTGACAATTTCCATTTTTTTCATTGCTGTTTGTATTAATTGTTTTGTGCTGCTGCACTGCCTCATCCCTTAGTTTAGCATCTGAGCTCAGTAGATTTAAGTTAGCTTAAGAGGGGTAGACTATATAAGAGAATGAGTTGTGATGAATTGGAAGAAATGCATTGAGAATTTATACGAAAAAAGTACAGAAAGCAGGTATAGGTAGGATTTTCTTGGAAATAAATGAGGAGGTAAGATAATGGAAAATAAATAATGAGGTAAGAAATATGTGAACATATAAATACAGAAAGCATGCTTGGATAGGATTTTTTTTTTTTTTTGGTGGAAGCAAATGTTGAAATAAGACGAAAGATCTATGGAATGAAGTTTTGGGTTGGACTGCAGTACCAAATGTAACACTGAAAACAAACCCTGTCCTTTCCTCCTGTGTTATTCTGCTATGTGTTTGTGTACTCTTGTGTATTTGTGTTTTTCCTGTCTTTATGTGTTTAGCTGATAAGATTTATGTTGTAAAATTTTTCAAATACTATGTTATTTTCTTTGTAAAGATGTTTATACATTATTTATTCTGTTCAGTTTTAATGCTCATGTGTGAAATTAATGTTTCGAAAACTATTCTAATTATTTTATATATTTACTTGTGTCATAATTCCTGTAACACTGATGTATCTGTTTATTCCTATTCTTTTGTAAAGCCTGTACTACCACAAATGTTATCTCTATTGTTATGTTCTTTAATGATGTCTTTTGTACCTTTGTTATTGTGTTCTCATGTTATAAAATTGTAATTGACACCAGTTCATCAAATTAAGTAACTTGTAGTCATTCATTTCACTGCACATATTTCTGATGGTCATAGTATATGCACAATATGTGAAAAAAAAGGACTGTTAGTGTTTGGACGTGTGTTAATAATTCAGCAAGGGACTTATTAACAGTATTGCTGGTTCTAAGGACAATTCCAAATATTTTGTGAGTGCACAAGTGGTGGTTTATGGACTTGCTATATTCTCCGCAAGACTCTTCGATGGTGATTGTGCACCTGCACAGTCGCAACAGATGGCTGCTGGCCGTCTCTACATGGACTACAGTGGGTCTGCATCCTTGATGGCCCACCAATACCATTATTTCTATAAGGACTGCAGTGGTGTGAGGTAAGTGATTTGTGAATGTTAGTCAGGGCCATTCTTTTGTAGGGATTTTTGAAAGTCAGATTGCGTTGCGCTAAAAATATTGTGTGTCAGTTTAAGCACAGTCATGTATAATTGTGAGGACTACAGTGGGTCTGCTCTGTGATGAACTACCTACCAATATTCTTCAAAACTTCGACTGACTCTGCTGTGGGTTTGCTCTGTTGTGGACCACTACCTGTCTGCATGTCAAGAGCCAGCACTGTCTTTCTGTTGGAAGGACAACACTACTTCTTCAAGACTGCATTGAAATCCACTACTTCTGTGTGCATTGTCTTTTACTGCTCAGGCTTTGAAAAAAAAAACTGCAATTTTACTGTGATCAATGATCAGGACTGTCTTTATGGACTGTGAGAAAATTTTAGCTTTTGACCAACATTGTATCAATAAGTGTGTGCATATGATTTCCTTGTTATTGTATTTGTGAAATAATTTTTAACAAATATGTATTGGCCAGTGCCTAAAACAATTTGTAAAATTTTTTGTAGGGAGCATGGGGGCTATGGAAGTTGGCTGTTTAGGTTTTCTTATTGGTAACGCCACGTAGCGCTCTGTATGAAAATCACTGGCTGTGCTGTGTGCAGTCTGTGGCTAGTTTGCATTGTTGTCTGCCATTGTAGTGTTGGGTAGCTGGATGTTAACAGCGCGTAGCGTTGTGCAGTTGGAGGTGAGCCGCCAGCAGTGGTGGATGTGGGGAGTGAAATGGCGGAGTTTTGAGAGCGGATGATCTGGACGTGTGTCCATCAGAGACAGTAAATTTGTAAGACTGGATGTCATGAACTGCTATATATATTATGACTTTTGAACACTATTAAGGTAAATACATTGTTTGTTCTCTATCAAAATATTTCTTTTGCTAACTGTGCCTATCAGTAGTTAGTGCCTTCAATAGTTTGAATCTTTTATTTAGCTGGCAGTAGTGACGCTCGCTGTATTGCAGTAGTTCGAGTAACGAAGATTTTTGTGAGGTAAGTGATTTGTGAATGTTAGTCAGGGCCAATCTTTTGTAGGGATTTTTGGAAGTCAGATCGCGCTGTGCTAAAAATATTGTGTGTCAGTTTAAGCACAGTCATGTATAATTGTTCAAAGGGGACGTTTCAGTACAAACACCAGCAAGGTAGGAGACCAAGTACTGGCGTAAGTAATACTGTGAAGACGTTTTGTCAGTCGTGCTTGAATAACTCAGCTGACAGAAGTCTTGCCCGCGAAAGGAGAAGGTTCCGAGTTCGAGTCTCGATCCGGCACATAGCTTTAATCTGCCAGGAAGTTTCATGTTAGCGCACAATCCGCTGCAGAGTGAAAATTCTTTTCTAGAAACACCCCTCCCCTAAATCCTTCTTCCAGGAACGGTAGTTCTGCAAGTTTTGCAGGAGAGTTTCTGTGAAGTTTGGAATGTAGGAGGTGAGGTACTGGTGGAAGTACAGCTGTGAAGTTAGGTCATGAATCGTGTTTGGGTAGCTCAATGCGTAGGTTACTTGGCTGCAAAAGGCAGAGGTCCCGAGTTCGAGTTTCGGTCTGGCACACAGTTTTAACCTGCCAGGAAATTTCGTATCAGCGCACACCCCGCTGCAAAGTGAAAATTTCGTTCTTCATCGTACAATGATGTTTTAAGATCAGGCAGCTTTTGGGTCTCCCAACGTATAGAGATTGGCAGAAGCGAATTCATCAGTGTCTGTCTGCGCCGAAAGACAACTCTCAGCTGTGAACAACACCTTTAGCCTCTCCACGCTCTCTTCTATGTCACCTGAGTCAGCTTTCAAGGCTGCAGAAAATAACAGGTCCTCTCTGCAATAAAACGAAGGAAAGAGATGGAAGTTATCAGCTGGACAGTCACTGTTAGTATTACATATTGTCTACAGTTATGATGCATTGTTAAAGGATGGAATATGTTGACCATGGGGATGTGCATATAACATTATGGAATACGTTACATGGCAGTTTGGGAATATGCTGCCACAGTATCCAACAAATAATTGATGACTTTGGGTGATAGTGCCGCTCTGAGACGAAGAGACTGGCACAGAAGAGGAAGTCATGGCAGACCACATCAAACGTGTCAGAAGACTTTTGACAAAAAAGGCCTGTTGTTGTGGTCTTCAGTCCTGAGCCTGGTTTGATGCAAGTCTTCAAGCTACTCTATCCTGTGCAAAAATTTTCCTCTCCCTGTACCTACTGCAACCTACATCCTTCTAAATCTGCTTAGAGTATTCACCTCTTGGTCTCCCTCTACGATTGTTACCCTCCACACTACCCTCCAATACTAAATCGGTGATCCTTTGATGCCTCAGTACAGGTCCTACCAATTGACCCCATCTTCTAGTCGAGTTGTGCCACAAACTCATCTTCTCCCCAATTCTATTCTATACCTCCTCATTAGATATGTGATCTACCGATCTAATCTTCAGCATTCTTCTGTAACACCACATTTCCAAACCTTCTATTCACTTCTTGTCCAAACTATTTATCGTCCATGTTTCACTTCCATACATGGCTACACTCCATGCAAATACTTACAGAAATGACTTCCTGACAATTCTATACTCGAAGAAATTTCTCTTCTTCAGAAACGATTTCCTTGTCATTGCCAGTCTACATTTTATATCCTCTCTACTTCGACCATCATCAGTTATTTTTCTCCCCAAATAGCAAAACTCCTTTAGTATTTTAAGTGCCTTATCTCCTAAAACTAATTCTCACAGCTTCACCCGACTGAATTTGACTACATTCCATTATCCTCGTTTTGCTTTTGTTGATGTTCATCTTGTACCCTCCTTTCATGACACTGTCCATTCCGTTCAACTGCTCTTCCAAGTCCTTTGCTGTCCCTGACGAAATTACAATGTCATCGGCGACCCTCAAAGTTTTTATTTCTTCTCCATGGATTTATATACCTACTCCGAATTTTTCTTTTGTTTCCTTTACTGCTTGCTCAATATACAGAATGAATAACATCAGGGAGAGGCTACAATCCTGTCTCAATCCCTTCCCAACCACTGCTTGCCTTTCTTGTCCCTCGACTCTTATAACTGCCATCTGGTTTCTGTACAAATTGTAAATAACCTTTCGCTCCCTGTATTTTACCCCTGCCACTTTCAGAATTTGAAAGAGAGTATTCCAGTCAACATTGTCAAAAGTCTATAAATGCTAGAAACGTAGGTTTGCCTTTCCTTAATCTATGTTCTAAGATAAGTAAAAAGGGCCTAAACGCTTAAATTAAATGTGTATTCATGTACGAGGACTCTTCCACTCCAAAATTTCAAATGTGTGTGATTTCCTAAGGGACCAAACTGCTTATGTCATCGGTCCCTAGACTTGCACACACCACTTAAACTAACTTATGCTAAGAACAACACACACACCCATGCCCGAGGAAGGACTCGAGCCTCCGACGGGAAGGGCCGCGCAGTCTGTGACATAACGCCTCAAACCGCGCGGCCATTCCGCGCGGCACTTCCATACCAGTGTTTGACTACCCCAAACGCTCATGAATGAGGGATGTTGAAATAAGCACCCCTTGTATTGAACAGAAATCCAAACCACTGAAATGAACAATGCACCAGGCGTTAACGAAACCGGCCGCGGTGGCCCAGCCGTTCTAGGCGCTTCAGTCCGGAACCGCGCGGCTCTTACGGTCGCAGGTTCGAATCCTGCCTCGGGCATGGATGTGTATGATCTACATCTACATCTACATCTACATCCATACTCCAAGCCACCTGACAGTGTGTGGCGGAGGGTACCCTGAGTACCTCTATCGGTTCTCCCTTCTATTCCAGTCTCGTATTGTTCATGGAAAGGAGGATTGTCGGTATGCCTCTGTGTGGGCTCCAATCTCTCTGATTTTATCCTCATGGTCTCTTCGCGAGATATAAGTAGGAGGGAGCAATATACTGCTTGACTCCTCGGTGAAGGTATGTTCTCGAAACTTCAACAAAAGTCCGTACTGAGCTACTGAGCGTCTCTCGCGCAGAGCCTTCCACTGAAGTTTATCTAGCATCTCCGTAACGCTTTCGCGATTACTAAATGACCCTGTAACGAAACGCGCTGCTCTCCGTTGGATCTTCTCTATCTCTTCTATCAACCGTATCTGGTACGGATCCCACGCTGGTGAGCAGTATTCAAGCAGTGGGTGAACAAGCGTTCTGTAACCTACTTCATTTGTTTTCGGATTGCATTTCCTTAGGATTCTTCCAATGAATCTCAGTCTGACATCTGATTTACCGACGATGAACTTTATATGATCATTCCATTTTAAATCACTCCTAATGCGTACTCTCAGATAATTTATGGAATTAACTGCTTCCAATTGCTGACCTGCTATATTGTAGCTAAATGATGAGGAATCTTTCTTTCTCTGTATTCCCAGCACATTACACTTGTCTACGTTGGGATTCAATTGCCATTCCCTGCACCATGCGTCAATTCGCTGCAGATCCTCCTGCATTTCAGTACAATTTTCCATTGTTAGAACCTCTCGATATACCACAGCATCATCCGGAAAAAGCCTCAGTGAACTTCCGATGTCATCCACAAAGTCGTTTATGTATATTGTGAATAGCAACCCTCCTACGACACTCCCCTGCGGCACACCTGAAATCACTCTTACTTCGGAAGACTTCTCTCTATTGAGAATGACATTTTGCGTTCTGTTACCTAGGAACTCTTCAATCCAATCACACAATTAGTCTGATAGTTCATATGCTCTCACTTTGTTCATTAAACGACTGTGGGGAACTGTATCGAACGCCTTGCGGAAGTCAAGAAACACGACATCTACCTGGGAACCCGTGTCTATGGCCCTCTGAGTCTCGTGGACGAATAGCGCGAGCTGGGTTTCACACGACCGTCTTTTTCGAAACCCATGCTGATTCCTACAGAGTAGATTTCTAGTCTCCAGAAAAGTCATTATACTCGAACATAATACGTGTTCCAAAATTCTACAACTGATCGACGTTAGAGATATAGGTCTGTAGTGATGTCCTTAGGTTAGTAGGCTTCAGTAGTTCTACGATCTAGATGACTGATGACCTCAGATGTTAAGTCCCATAGTGCCCAGAGCCATTTTGAGCCTTAACGAAATTCCTGGCATTACTAATTAGACAAGTTACAAAACGCGTCAGTGAAACATGAGGTTGGTACCGATACAATATCGGTCGCATTGCTGAGGTATCTTTTAATCAGACGGAATGCAGTGTTCGTGTGGAGGGGCAGCCGGGAGCAGCAGGTGTTGGGGTCTACCTGGCCCGCGTGGGAGTAGGGTGGACAGCTGGAGGGAGGGGGGGGGGGGGAGGGCACGGCACCGGACAGGCGCCGTAAATCAGCCGCGGAGTGATCGCTGCCGCTGACAGCCTCATGAAATATTGCCCCGGCCGGACGCGCCTCAAATTTCCTATGATCACCGCCATTTGTTTGCATTAAGCGCGATCGCTATTAGCGACCCTGCCCTGCCCTCACGGCCGTGCCGCCACTCGAGAGCTCCGCGCCTCGCTGCTGCTGCTCCTCCGGCTAATTTTCTTCCACTTCTTCGTTAGCGGTCTTGCGAGTGGATAAGTTCCCGCTAACCTCTGAGGGGCGGTAGCCGACGTCAGCCGGCTCCGCGTGTCCTCGGGCAGAGCGGAATCGATTTCCGCGGGCTACTGCATGGGCGGTGAGATACACGAAAACACGAGCAGAGGACAGCGTGCACGGGAGGAAGGAAAAGACGGGCAAACGCGAGTCGGGAGTGTGGAAGCAGAAGGACGCTCACTGCATCGAACGGAAAAGAGACACGTTTAAGAGATATTACAATTGGCGTTTAATCATAAATTTTTTTTTCTCGGCCAATTTCCCTTGAAAAAAAATGAGGGATGTTTGAGGGACATCGTGGAAGTTCCCGCTTCAGTCCCTATAGATTCGTGAGTACCGATAGGTGGCGGCGCTATACCTTGCGTCTGTAGCGGAGGTGCGTTCGAAGCGGAAAACCAGAGCATCGCAGATATCCACACGCGCTTGTACAATTTCTGCAGAGACGTGGCAGTGAACAAAAGTACGGTGAGTCGTTGGGCGAGGCTTGTAAGCTTATCAGTCCGTCGCTGACATAGAAGACCGCAAAGCTTCTTTCCTTCCCGTCTGGGCAAGCTGTGCAGTGACTAGAGTACATGTGAAGCTTACTGGGACAGGGTAAATTCTAGCTGCAATTCGATTGTAATACTGGCATTTTAATTTGATATCCCCCACAACTGACAAAATTTACCAAAAAAAAAAATGTGAATTTCCTTGTCCTCCCACACACTTCTGAGCATGGCACATTAATAATTTGCAATTACGCGCCCCTATTACTGGCAGCTACGTTGATAAATACTCGGCACCTCGCAAGGATAACTACCAGATCAAGAATATTATGTAAGTTGTTGGAAGTGGTTAAGCGTTGGTGAAAATCTCGCTTCTGAGCACACAAAGACCTCTAACCGTAGCTCTCTGCACGGAACACACGTTGGTGCAGTGCTGCGATACAGACCGTATACCTCCCTTCAAAGACGATAGCCAAGACGCCGTTTCCAAGTCCGCACTGCCCGATGGCTGAAGGCGAGGTCCACTCTCCCAATCCTTCCAACGCGTACGAAAACGCGGCGGAAGAATACTCAGTTTCGGCCAATGTCGAACGCTCTATCATCGCCGAAATCCCTTCACTGAGATCTACCCAATCATCGAGTTGGTCATAACGGACCTACGCAGACGAAATTCCCGTCTCCGCCACGTGTTGCCCAGCACAGGTGGCTCCGGTTGCCGGGTTACGCCCAAAAGCGCCGTATTGTCCCGCGTTTCCGGTGACCGCTACCTACCGCCCACGGCGGCTCGGCGAGCTACTGCCATCTGCAGACTTTACATTCCACAATTCTCAACTTCCGACGCTTTTCACCAACGCTTTAAGTTAGTGGCTCAGTCCAGCAGAGATGCAGGGAGTACTGCTCAAGACTGCCTCATATTTATCATAATTCAATACGGCCATGATCTGATGCCCTTGCCAGTCCCTTTATTGTTAATACTAATATTGGTAAGCTAACGTGTAAGTGCCCATGTAATGGCACCTTACAGGCTTGAGTTGTCATAGCAATGAGACAGCGCAAATCTCCTGCGAGCCCGCCAGCCGCACTCAGCAGTCATTGCTGCAATGTTGAAACGTGTGGACACTCTCATTTGAGGTGATCGACGGATCACAGTCAAACACCTCGCTGCTCAGCTGGACGTCTCTGTAGGTAGTGCTGAAACACTCGTCCACCGGATGGAATACTCAGAGGTATTTTCCCGCTGTGTTCTCGCCGTCTAACACAAGACCGTAACGAGCAATGAAGGACCATCTGTGCGGACCTGTTCGAGCGTTACGAGGCTGATCGTGACAATCTGTTGTCGAACATCGTCACAGGCGATGAAACACGTGTTCATCACTCTGAACGGGAAACAAAACGGCAATTCATCGTGTGCCTCCTGTAACACCCCAGATATGGAACCCCTAAAGAAAGCCCTTTGGTAGCAAAAGAAATAGCAAAATTAGTTATCCTGACATTGACGGAAGCTACTGACAACAAAATTAACACTATTGCAAGTTTGACTAACAGGAATACTATGTAACTACAACGTTTATTATAAACAAAGGACTAAATGAAAGACTATCAGATGATACGAAGCCTGAAACTTTAAAAAAATAATTCAAAATATATTCTTTACGAAGGTTAAAGCCCAGACCATAAATAGATAAGAGATAACATTTATCCAAGAAGAGAGTTGTTGCCGCATCGAGCTGTAAGTTCGCTGCGACTACAATGTAACACCGCCATGGAGATGTTAATTTAGTCTCTTGTAGACGTCGCACTAATAGTACGTAAGCCTACTGAACGCTACTAGATAGTTTCAAACCGATCTGAAGTTTTAAAAGTCTTCCAGTGTCGACTTGACGTACTAGTCAGAATTTCGAACTGAAGTAAAGTAACATTTACGGTTTAGCAATTATTATACGTGAAAGAAAAGAAAATCGTGCGGTACCTGATTAACGCTGGGACTTAGATTTCGGGATCTGTGATTGTCACGAACATCAAAGGACACGGCAATATACCAGCCGCCGACATAAACTCTATTATTAGCCTTGAGTAGAAACAGTCTCACGCGATCACGAAGAACTTACAGTTACGCCGTGTTGTCGGAAGCTGTAGTCAGTGTCAGAATCGCTGATGCAAATACATTCATGACCCTGAATGACAGATCGGTGTGTTTTCAATGTAGGTTTAAATAATTACGAAGTTCAATAAGCTCTAATATTAAAATGGAAATGAGCTTATGGCATCGTTGGCCGGAAGGCCCCATCCGGGGAAGTTCGGCCGCCAAGTGAAAGTCTTATTTCAGTCGGCGCCTCATTGGGCGACTTGTGCGCCGGTGATGAGGATGAAATGATGATGAAGACAACACAACATCCAGTCCCGGGCGGAGAAAATCTCGAACCCGGCCGGAAATCAAACCCGGACCCGCTTGCATGGGAGGCGAGCGCGTTACCACCCAGTTAAGCAGGCGGACAACTCTAACATGACCTTAATGCTTCGCGTCGACTACGTCATTTAATGGAAATTTACTGTGTAATTGTGAAATTAACTATTTCTTGAGAGAAAGCAGCAGTTAAAGGTGATTTAGTGATTTTATTAACAGTGAATAGCAAGTTTACACCGAAATACGACGCTTTCTGTACGTTGTCAGAAGAGTATTTTATTTCTGGAATCACGTCCTAATAGTTGTGGAATTAACACCGTAGCGACGCCTTGACGACGCTATATTAATTAATAAATCAACATCCTCGCGAAACTACGAGGTGGCATCGGCTTGAGTGATGCGCTTTATACTTCAAGATATCCTACACTACTGGCCGTTAAAATTGCTACACCAAGAAGAAAGGTAGATGATAAACAGGTATTCATTGGACAAATATATTATACTATAACTGTCATGTGATTGCATTTTCACCCAGTTTGGGTGCATAGATCCTGAGAAATCAATACTCAGAACAACCACCTCTTGCCGTAATAACGCCTTGATACGCCTTGGCATTGAGTCACACAGAGCTTGGATGGCGTGTACAGGTACAGCTGCCCATGCAATTTCAACACGATACCACAGTTCATCAAGAGTAGTGACTGGCGTATTGTGACGAGCCAGTTGATCGGCCACCACTGACCAGACGTTTTCAATTAGTGAGAGATCTACGTAACGTACTGGCTAGGGCAGCAGTCGAACATTTTCTGTATCCAGAAAGGCCCGTACAGGACCTGCAACATGTGGTCGTGCATTATCCTGCTGAAATGTAGGGTTTCGCAGGGATCGAATGAAGGTTAGAGCCATGGGTCGTAACACATCTGAAATGTAACGTCCACTGTTCAAAGTGCCGTCAATGCGAACAAGAGGTGACCGAGACGTGTAACAAATGGCACCCCATACCATCACGCCGGGTGATTCTCCAGTATGGCGATGACGAATACATGCACCCAGGTTCGTCGTTGAGTACGCCATTGCAGGCGTTCCTGTCTGTGATGCAGCGTCAAGGATAACTGCAGCCATGGTCTCCGAGCTGATAGTCCATGCTGCTGCAAACGTCGTCGAACTGTTCGTGTAGGTGGTTGTTGTCTTGCAAACGTCCCCATCTGTTGACTCAGGTATCGAGACGTGGCTGCACGATCCGTTACAGCCATGCGGATAAGATGCCTGTCATCTCGACTGCTAGTGATACGAGGCCGTTGGGATCCAGCACGGTGTTCCGTATTGCCCTCCTGAACCACCGATCCCATATTGTGCTAACACTCATTGGATCTCGACCAATGTCGCGATACGATAAACCGCAATCGCGATAAGCTACAATCCGAACTTTATCAAAGTCGGAAACGTGATGGTACGCATTTCTCCTCCTTACACGAGGCATCCCAACAACGTTTCACCAGGCAAAGCCGGTCAACTGCTGTTTGTGTCTGAGAAATCGGTTGGAAACTTCCCTCATGTCAGCACGTTGTAGGTGTCGCCACCGGCGCCAACCGTGTGTGAATGCTCTGAAAAGCTAATCATTTGCATATTACAGCATCTTCTTGCTGTCGGTTAAATTTAGCGTCTGTAGCACGTCATCTACGTGGAGTAGCAATTTCAATGTCCAGTAGTGTACATGTAATGGGTTAGGACCGAACATGCGCAAAAAAAATGAAACAAGTGAGCAAAGCGTAATGTTGATTTTATTATTAACCTACGCTCACACAGTTTGTGCAATATGAGCATCGGAGATATCGACGAGATACTGCATCAGTAGAACGACTTGATCAACAATTGCTCGCAGCGGTTGCTGTCGAATCTGAGCAACATATTCCTGAGTACTGGCCTTCAGACCAGGTAGAGACCGAACGTGTCGCTGGTAAACGCGTTCTCTTAGATATCCCAAGAGATAAAAGTCACACGGATCCAGATAAGGTGATTTTGCAGGCCATGTATCGGGAAAACCTCTAGAGACAACATGTTCAAGGAAGGTTGCATTAAGCGGATTTTTCACTGGGCGAGCGACGTGAGTTGTTGCCCCATCTTGCATCAAAGGAGTGGTTTCCATATAACTGCGCTCTTCCACAGCACAAGCCACATCATGTACAAGGAAGTCTCGAGATGTGCAGATGTCACAATACCCGCGACAGGCCCTCTGGGTGTATTCTCTCCAAATAAGCACGGACCGATTATAAAATTGCTTTAGAATCCACACCACACAGTCATACGGCGAGTGCAGTGGTTCTTCGCGCACAACGCCCGGTTTAACAGTACCCCAAATTCGGAAATTCTGTGTATTCACTGCAGCCTGTAGTGTGAAACGTGCCTCGTCTCTCCGTAGAATGTTGCCTCACCACATCTCGTCAACCTCGATCCGTGCCAGATACCGTTGACCAAATTCAGGATGTTGTTGCAGATCACGAGGTTTCAGTTGCTGTACCGTCTGGATCTGGTAACAGTATAAAATGGACCGCGAAGCCTTCCGTACTGTTGATCATGGGATGGACAATTCTCCTGACGCTGTCCGAGCACTATCATTACACGGGGCACGTGCTGCATGCTCAGTTACAGCAACAGCAACCTCCTGACTAACTTCCATAGGGAAAGGACGACTTCCTCTTACAGGTCCTACACCAAACTCAGCGCTGTTTTCGAGTTTCATTATCATCTTCTTTAAACCATTTAACGACATCGGGCCTCTCCCCAGTCTTTCAGTCTTCAGTACTCTATCAATACAGCGCTGTAATTGCTGACGTTCGCATAAAAAACCGACCGAGGTGACGCAGTGGTTAGACACTGGGCTCGCATTCGGGAGGACGACGGTTCAATCCCGCGTCCGGCCATCTTGATTTAGGTTTCCCGTGTTTTCCCTAAATCTCTCCAGGCAAATGCCGGGATGGTTCCTCTGAAAGGGCACGGCCGACTTTCTTCCCCATCCTTCCCTAATCCGATGAGACCGATGACCACGCTGTCTGGTCTCCTTCCCCGAATAACCCAACCCCAACCCAACCCGCATAAAACAGTTTCGCTAACAACGTTTCGTCTCTCTTCTCGAATAGCCATACTGTTCAATCACGTTAATGGTTGACAAATGATAGCGTCGATGGCATACCGTCACGCAGTGTGCAGCGCCTCATTTTCGTCTGGTGGCCACAATTTGAATTAATTTGTTTTCCTGTATTAATCAGTTCCACATTGACACATTAGCATATCTACCAAGTTTCGCTGCCGTACGATAATTACAGCCCACATTGGACCTCCGTGAGTTGCTAAACTTTAGTTATAACAACACGGTGCAAGTGGCACTTCGATATTTGACATATGGCGATTACCTGTCATTTCTCCAGTGTATGCAGCACGACTCCAAAAGTACAATTTCAAATTTCTTAACTGACGTATTGGATGCTATTTACGATGCCCTCAAGACTCATTCGAAACCTGTTATTTTCCCGATTGCATCTCACATCGTTTAGTCAATCAAGATGTCACACGTGTCGCAAATGTTAAAGTTATTCTACATTGAATTTTGTAATTACTCTTTGTGTAACTGCACTAAATGAGACTGTAACATCGGACATTCATTTCCTTTATTAAAAGCTGTAGTCAGTCTGAATTTAAACTGTCACCAGAAACCTTGTTACTTCTTTTCACAAATTCTCTGTACAGTGTTTAACTAACATGAAAATCACAATACAGGGACAGTGCTTCGACGTTCAGTTATGGGGCGACTGTCAAATGATGCCGACCCCCCGGAGAAAGGTGAGTGGCAGGGGGGGGGGGGGGGGAGGGAGGAAGCGTCAGAATGTTGCGACACAGTATTAAAGTGATGCAAGTGACGCCACAGGATGCTGGGGTGTTGCCACACTTTGGTGACACACTCGAGTGATGTCATTTTTCTTGCATGTGGAAACCCGGGTGAACGCGTTCAGCACTGCAAGACATGGAAGGAAGCAACCTACAGGTCAAATCTGTGCTCTGAATTAAGCTGCCGTGGTCGGACATTGACAGCTTTCAGGTGAAAATATTTGTAGCACAGCCTAAATGTTTACAGGGCTTGGAAATTGAGAACATGCTTAATCTGTAAACCGTGAAAAATCATTATCATAATCGATTTTACATCCACAGCTCAGAAAACGCCTGTAGACTTCTTCCGCTATTACGGTCCCTGCTTTTCACATCCCAGTGGCTCCTGCACGTGTTCTAACGTCAATTAGGTCGTCGTATCGGTCGCTTCGTACCCATGTAATCAAATCCCACTGACGTGTATCTTCGACTTTTAATATCTCCTCATTTCGTAATTTATCTGTGAACTTGCTTTTTATAATATTTCACAACTACATTTCAAATCCCAGCGCTTTCTTTCTCTTCACTTTTCCCGAAAGCCTTGTTCATTACCAGGCAATACTGGTGTAGAACTAGGAAAGGGAAATAAATTGTTGAAATAATACTGTATTCTTCAATTTGAACTCAACTGACATGCTGATGACCCCTTGTGATGCGGCCGGCCGGATTGGCCGAGAGGTTCTAGGCGCTACAGTCTGGAACTGCGCGACCGCTACGGTCGCAGGTTCGAATCCTGCCTCGGGCATGGATGTGTGTGATGTCCTTAGGTTAGTTACGTTTAAGTAGTTCTAAGTTCTAGGGGACTGATGACCTCAGCAGTTAAGTCCCATAGTGCTCAGAGCCATTTGGACCTTGTGATGCGAACAGAATTGGTTATAAACAACATACTTCGACGTTTCAGGTTAAATTAACTAGCAGACCATTGTGTTGTTGCGGTCTTCAGTGCAAAGACTGGTTTGATGCAGCTCTCCGTACTACTCTATCCTGTCCAAGCCTCCTCATTTCCGAAAAAATGCTGCAGCTTACATCCTTCTCAGTCTGCTTACTCTATTCATCTCTTGCCTCCCTATACAATTTTTACCCTCCACACCTCCCTCCAAAACTGAATTGGGGATCCCTTAATGTCTCAGAGTGTGTCCTATCAGTCGATCCCTTATTGCAGGTAGGTTGCGCCACAAATTTCTTTTCTCCCCAGTTATATGCAGATTTGCGTATTGAACTGGGGACGTAGAAACGACGGAGAGGCTTCATCCCACCGTAGCCCTCAGTGGTTCACAACCCCACAACAGGCCACAGCAGTCCACCCACCCCACCGCCGCCCTACATCGAACCCAGGATTATTGTGCGGTTTGGCCCCCACCCAGAGAACGTCTCACACCAGACGAGTGTAACCCAAAATGTTTGCATGGTAGAGTGATTATGGTGTATGCATACGTGGAGACAGTGTTTGCACAGCAATCGCCGACATAGTGCAACTGAGGGAGAATTAGGGGAACAGCCCGCATTCGCCGAGGAACATGGAGAACCGCCTTAAAACCCATCTACAGGTTGGCCGGCACACCAGATCTTGACACCAATCCGCCGGGCGGATTCGTGCCAGGGATCGGCACGCCTTCCCGTTCGGAAAGCAGTGTGTTAGACTGCGCGGATAGCTACGTGATTCACCCACCTTATATTCAGCATTCTTCTGCAGCACCACATTTTAAAAGTTCTAATCTCTTCTTGTCTAAACTGTTTCACTTCCACATATGGCTACCCTCTACACAAATACTTTTAGAAAATCTATATTCCGTGATAACAAATGTCTGTTCTTTAGAGACACTTCTTTTGCCATTGCCAGTCTACATGTTATGTATTCTCTACTTTGGCCATCTTCAGCTATTGTCCCTACCCAAATAACAAAACTCATCTACTACTTTAAGTCTCTCATTTCCTAATGTAATTCGCTCTGCATCACCTGAAACAGTAAAACCATTTTTGGACTGCAAAACATCTCTCCGTGCCACGATTACTAAAATTTACATACTTTTATAAAAGTAAAAGAAATATTTTCCTAGCAATATGAAGAACAAGTAAGTACAGTCTACCTTAAATTCCTACTATTACGTGGTAATAAAAGTCGAGAATGTTAGCACGAGTCTCTAATCGCGAGTTTCGTATGTATGTAGGTGAGTGAGTTAATACATCTCAAACGCCAGTAATACTGATATCATCTGCGGAGCTCAGAAACTGGAAGAAAAAGAGAAAAAAAAGGAGTTTCCAGCGAAGCAGCCATGTAGAAATGTTACGAGCAATAATGCGGCCGTCAATTATGTGCAAATGTTGGCAGTGAGAACGTAAATGGCAGTTTAGTGCTGTTGTTCTTCCCCGCCGCAGTTCGCTTAACAGATTCGATTGGGAGAGATGAATGTTAATGCGGCCAGCGCGTCCACATACCGCCGCCGGAGTCGTAAAGGCGAACAGCTGTCCCGATATCCAGGCGGGCCGCCCAGGGATATACGGCGCCGTTCGCTTTTACGGCGGCTTTCATAAATTCTGCACATTTCGACGAAGCTATACGCTGAGTCCGGATTTTAAGGTCTTCTTTCGCCGTCATCTCCATTATTATCTACTTTTTGACTCACTCGATCTCGAAATTGTCGACAGCGGAGCGGGCCATTTCAGAACTTCACTACTGCCACAGATGAGCCTCTTTCACTTTACGCACGACGCCAACACGCTATTATTGGAATTAAAATGTTTTGAAACAAGCCCTTCGTCTTTCCCACTGCTTTTAAGATCCCCCCGAAATGCAGTTCTGGTTTGACATAAGCGTCTTACTTGCTTCCCTCTCAAATTTTGTTCTTCTTTTCCTTGTTAACATTCCTTTCAGTGATGTGAAGCTGTCCTCCAGTTCTTTCTATCCTGCGTCAATATCGTCATTTCTGATTACATCTGCGTCTGCTTTACGCCTAAAGCTAAGCTGCGCAAGCTGACTTACTGTATGTAACAGAGGGTAAAAAAGCATTTTAATCCGTATCACACCTACAGTTGTTAAAGAAAGTACGTTCACAATTGGATATCAAACGAAGATTGTGGCTAGATTGAGGACTTATGGGTAGAGAGCACGCAGCACGTACTCTTGAAAGGGGAGTCAACGACAGAAGTAGAAGTAACTCGTGGCGTGTCGCGAGGAAGCATGTTGGGACCCTTACTGTTCATATTTTATGTCGTATACATTGTATATTTATTGTAATGTACTGTAGGGATCACTACCATGTAAAACAAAAATTCCAGCTCTGGTCAAGATGACGCCCGCCGCGTTGGCCGTGCGGTCTGACGCACGGCTTTCCTGGCGGGAAGGAGCGCCGGTCCCCGGCACGAATCCGCCCGGCGGATTTGTGTTGAAGTCCGGTGAACCGGCCAGTCTGTGGATGGTCTTTAGGCGGTTTTCCATCTGCCTCGGCAAATGCGGGCTGGTTCCTCTTATTCCGCCTCAGCTACACTATGTTGGCGATTGCTGCGCAAACAAGTTCTCCACGTACGCATACAACATCATTACTCTACCACGCAAATATAGGGGTTACACTCGTCTGGTGTGAGACGTTCCCTGGGGGGGGGGGGGGGGGGGGGGAGGGGGGAATCCACCGGGGGCCGAACCGCACAATAACCCTGGGTTCGGTGTGGGGCGGCGAAGGGGTGAAGTGGACTGCGGTAGTCGTCGTGGGGTTGTGGACTGCAGCGGCTGCGGCGGGAACGGAGCCTCTCCATCGTTTCTAGGTCCCCGGTTAACATAACGTAACATAACATAACATGGTCAAGATGGAAAAAGCGAACAATAAAATATATAGAAATAAAGATAAAAACAATTTAAACAACAGATTTAAGGTACATAAGAATTCTGTATCAGGACAGCTTAAGAATTCTGTATCAGGATAGAGTCACACAACTGCTCAGTGAATTACCAACTGCTAAAGACAACAACGAAGAACGGTCTAATATTCAGATCGCTACAAACAGATAGCAAGAAGAGAAAAATTAAAATCGTAAGACCACTAGGAAAAGAGAAACTTCCTGGCAGATTAAAACTGTGTGCAGGACCGAGACTCTAACTCGGGACCTTTGCCTTTCGCGGGCAAGTGCTCTAACAACTGAGCTACCCAAGCACGACTCACGCCCCGTCCTCGCAGCTTTACTTCTGCCAGTTCCTCGTCTCCTACCCTCCAAACTTCGCAGAAGCTCTCCTGCGCACACTCCGCAGCAGAGTTAAAATTTCATTCTGGAATAGGAAAAGAGGTTTAAAAACGTGGAACATAAAGATACAAAAAGCGGTTATATGCAGAGTCGAAAATGATATCCAAGGCAGACAAGAAATAGCATGCATATTAACGAAATGCCTCAATAAAGAAGAAAGAGATACCGTAAATATAAACATAATACAACCATCTGACTGGATTAACCACTGTAAATAACTATGATACAACCTAGAAATCCAAGAAGCAGATAGAAAAGAACAACTACAAGGAACAGATTTCGTTGAACTGACAGAATTGAAGACAGTTTAAAAAATTAAAAACCGAAAATCACCGGGACTTGAAGGAATAAGTAGTGAAATGATTAAATACGGGGGAATTATATTAGAATTAAGAATGCTACATCTCGTTAACATCTGCTGCGTAAAATGTGAGATACCGCAGAAAGGTCATTTCAATATATAAGAAAGACGAAAGAAGCCATACATGTAATTATAGGGGCATCAGTATTCTGAATATTGCTTGCAAAACCTACAGCAAAATAATAAATGAAAGACTGTGAAAAATCTACGATGTAATTTTACTGGAGGAACAAGTAAGTTTCCGAAAGGTAAGATCATTCATAGACAATGTTTTTGCACTACCAAAAGCCTATATGAACACCAGTGTTGGAACTGAGGAGGGGAGCGAGACATCAGCAACACAAGCAAATCAATGAGTAAAACAAGGTGTAGCTTGTGACCAACATTATTCAGTATGTCGATGACATGATCAGGGAATGGAAAAAAGATGGAACACCATCAGGTATAAATACTGGGAGAAGTAAAATTAGCCGCGCGAAGTGGCCACACGGTTTGAAGCGCAACGTCACGGATTGCGCGGCCCCTCCTGTCGGAGGTTCGAGTCCTACCTCGGCCATAGGTGTGCGTGATGTTCTTAGAATAGTTAATTTAAGTACTGAGTAAGTCTAGGGAACGATGACCTCAGCAGTTTGGTCCCTTAGAAATTCACACACATTTGAACATTCGAAGTAAAATTTTTAATACGATGTTATTCGCGGATGATCAAGTTATATAAGACAGTGAGAATAAATTACAAATGGCATTACATAAACTATATGAGAAAAGTACAACCGACAATCTGACTACATAAATAAAACTAAAACCTTAGCCTGTTGTAGGCATTCATCCAGTAGGAATAAAACAGTCCACAATAAGAAACCGAGAGAACAGACAGCTTATATCAAGCATCTAGGAAGTGAAATATCATACGATCAAGTTACGGATACACAGAAGGAGCTAACACTTACCAGCATGCATGTGACACAAGAAGAACACTTAAGGATAGAACAAGGAAAGAGACACGACTGGCAAGGCAATTCCTACTTTATTATATGGGGCAGAAAGTTGGACGCTGAGAAAAAAAGATTCACTGCAACCAGGAGCACTAGAAAAGAAATTTCTGAGACCTGTAAAAGGCTGCACTAGGAAAGACAAGATTGGAATCGAGATACACACATAGCGAAGAGTTTTGCATCACCTCGGTTCCGACAGTTCCGAAACCTGTACAGAAAATTGGAATAGGCATCAACATAAACGTCATTTCTGCCGTTTTTATTGCTCATGAAAACCACACATTGCATGTTGTACCACCATACAGCGAGACCTTCAGAGGTGGTGGTCCAAACTGCTGCACGCACCGGTACCCATGACCTGGGTGACAATCTGAGCAGTTCTCTTAGGTTGTTCGCAGATGATGCTGTAATTCACCGTCTAGTAAGGTCATCCGAAGACCAGTATCAGTTGCAAAGCGATTTAGAAAAGATTGCTGTATGGTGTGGCAGGTGGCAGTTGACGCTAAATAACGAAAAGTGTGAGATGATCCACATGAGTTCCAAAAGAAATCCGTTGGAATTCGATTACTCGATATATAGTACAATTCTCAAGGCTGTCAATTCACCTAAGTACCTGGGTGTTAAAATTACGAACAACTTCAGTTGGAAAGACCACATAGATAATATTGTGGGGAAGGCGAGCCAAAGGTTGCGTTTCATTGGCAGGACATTTAGAAGATGCAACAAGTCCACTAAAGAGACAGCTTACACTACACTCGTTCGTCCTCTGTTAGAATATTGCTGCGCGGTGTGGGATCTTTACCAGGTGGGATTGACGGAGGACATCGAAAGGGTGCAAAAAAGGGCAGCTCGTTTTGTATTATCACGTAATAGGGGAGAGAGTGTGGCAGATATGATACGCGAATTGGGATGAAAGTCATTACAGCAAAGACGTTTCTCGTCGCGGCGAGATCTATTTACGAAATTTCAGTCACCAACTTTCTCTTCCGAATGCGAAAATATTTTGTTGAGCCCAACCTACATAGGTAGGAATGATCATCAAAATAAAATAAGAGAAATCAGAGCTCGAACAGAAATGTTTATGTGATCGTTTTTCCCACGCGCTGTTCGGGAGTGGAATGGTAGAGAGATAGTATGATTGTGGTTCGATGAACCCTCTGCCAAGCACTTAAATGCGAATTTCAGAGTAGTCATGTAGATGTAGATGTACCCATAATACCCAGCAGCACGTCCTCTTGCATTGATGCATGCCTGTATTCGTCGTGGCATACTATCCACAAGTTCATCAAGTCACTGTTGGTTCACATTGTCCCACTACTCAACGGCGATCCGGCGGAGATCCCACAGAGTGTTTGGTGGGTCACGTCGTCCATAAACAGCCCTTTCCAATGAAGCCCAGGCATGTTCGATACGTTTCATGTCTGGAGAACATGCTGGCCACTCTAGTCGAGCTATGTCGTTATCCTGAAGGAAGTCATTCATAAGATGTGCAAGATGGGGGCGCGAATTGTCGTACACGAAGACGAATTTCTCGCCAATATGCTGCACATATGGTTGCAATATCGTTGGGAGGATGGCATTCACGTATCGTACAGCCGTTGCGGCGATTTCCATGACCACCAGCGGCGTACGTCGGCCCCACATAATGCCACTCAAAAACAGCAGGGAACCTCCACCTTCCTGACTCGCTGGACAGTATGTCTAAGGCGTTCAGACTGACCGGGTTGCCTCCAAACACGTCTCCGACGATTGTCTGGTTGAAGGCATATGCGACACTCATCGGTGAAGAGAACGTTACGTGAATCCAGAGCGTCCATTCGGCATGTTGTTGGGCCCATCTGTCTGCGCTGCATGGTGACGTGGTTGCAAAGATGGACCTCGACATGGACGTCGGGAGTGAAGTTGCGCATAATGCAGCCTATTGCGCACAGTTTGAGTCGTAACACGACGTCCTGTGGTTGCACGAAAAGCACTATTCAACTTGGTGGCGTTGCTGTCAGGGTTACTCCGAGCCATAATCCGTAGGCAGCGGTCGTGCGCTGCAGTGGTAGTCCTCGGGTGGCCTCGGAGAGGCATGTCATCGACAGTTCCTGTCTTTCTGTATGTCCTTCATGTCCGAACAACATCCCTTAGGTTCGCTCCGAGACACCTGGACACTTCCGTTGTTGAGATCCCTTCCTCGCACAAAGTAACAACGCTGACGCGATCGAACCGCGTTATTGACCGTCTAGGCATGGTTGAACTGCAGACAACACCAGCCATGTACCTCCTTCCTGGTGGAATGACTGGAACTGATCGGCTGTCGGACCCCCTCCGTCTAAGTAGGCGCTGCTCATGCATAATTGCTAACATCTTTGGGCGGGTTTACTGACATCTCTGAACAGTCAAAGCGACTGTGTCTGTGATACAATATCCACAGTCAACGTCTATCTTCTGGAGTTCTGAGAACCGGGATGATGCAAAACTGTTTTTGATGTATGTAATAAGGGAAGAATTAAGAATCCTACCAATAACCCAAAAGGCATTCCAATACAAAGAAAAGGTGAGAGAACTTGTACTTCGTATGTCGTCACAAAAACTTACTAAACTAGCAACCTTGACGAAAGAGAAGTGAGGGAAGATCGAGGATGAGACGATGAGACCGGAAGAGGCTCTAGACCTGGACAAAAATATGGGAACACCGTGAGAATGCTAGCACATAAACCTAGTTGCTAGCCAAGTCTGAAGGTGGTGCTGTTGTATACGACCACGAACAGCACTTCTGCTGTGTCCTCAATACGTTGCAACTATCAAGCGTGGACAGAGCAGTATTGTGTAGCTGTGGGCTCATAATGTCGGAGCTAAGTGAAGTTGAAGGTGAGGAAATTGTTGGCGATCGTTTGGATTGCTGCTGCCACAACCAAAGTAACCGAAGTGTTTGGTGTTGCAAGATGCAAAGATTTATACCGTACAGAGGAAAAGCGAAAAAAGTGATACCGTAAGTCACATCGTGGACGCAAGCGTATGTTGACTGATCGTGACGGACGGCCATTGAAGACGATTGTTAAGAAAAATAAGAGGACGACAGCTGCAAAAGTCACTGCAGAACTGAATGTAGCTCTCGCGAACGCCTTCAGCACATAAACAACACGTATGGGGCTCCATAAGTAAGGAGTTGCACTGCGAGCTGGAACTGCAAAACCACTCAATAGTGACGCAAATGCCCACAACAGAGCGACGTCGTGCCCAAGCCAAAAAACCTGAACTATGGAGCGATGGAAAAGAAGTCATTTGACTTGATGAGTCCAGTTTCACACTGTTTCCAACTTCTGGCCCAGTTTACGTCCCAATAGCGAAACATGACAGGGGTTCGGAGATGATCTGCGCAGCCATACCGTCGTATTTCATGGATCCAATCGTTACTCCACAAGATCGCATAACTACCAAGGATTATGTGACACCTTATAATATGCAGTTACAAAATATGTTAGTTGTAAGCTTCTATCCATATATATATGACCGCCTAATGTGCAGAGCACAAACTAAGGTTCGGGCACACCAAACTCTTGCCTCATCGTCAGTACTCCATCGCAGCAGGACTGTTAAAAAAAATCGTTGCCCTTGAAACTTTGACCGAGTCATCTGCAAGTGAATATATTGTTTAACCTCCCCTTAGAAAAATTAATCAATGATTGTGCTAGTAAACATCTACGTTATTTGATTTTCAAGCAGCAACTCAAGGTACTCAGACAGTTTTCCCTTTACTAAACTGACACACAATATTTTTAGCGCAACGCAATCTGACTTTCAATAATCTCTACAAAAGAATGGCCCTTACTAACAATAACCTATACCTTTCATAAATCACTTACCTCACAAAAATCTTCGTTACCCGAACTAGTGCAATACAGCGAGCGCCAATACTGCCAGATAAATAAAAGATTCTAACTACTGAAGGCTCTAACTACTGATAGGCATACTTAACAAAAAAAAAGATTTTGATAGAGAACAAACAATGTATTTACCTTAATAGTGTTCAAAAGTCAGTTCATGACATCCGGTCTTACAAATTACTTTCTCTGATGGACACATCCGCTCTCAAAACTCTGCGATCTCTCTCCCCACACCCACCACTGCTGGCGGCTCACCTCCAACTGCGCAACGCTACGCGCTGCTCACATCCAACTGCCCAACACTACAATAGCGAATATTCCAACAATGCCAAGCAGCCACAACTGCATACAGCACAGCCAGTGATTTTCATACAGAGCGCTACGTGACGTTACCAACATAAAATCCTAAACAGCCGCCGGCCAGAGTGGCCGTGCGGTTCTAGGAGCTGCAGTCTGGAACCGAGCGACCGCTACGGCCGCAGGTTCGAATCTTGCCTCGGGCATGGATGTGTGTGATGTCCTTAGGTTAGTTAGGTTTAATTAGTTCTGAGCATAGTGCTCAGAGCCATTTGAACCTAAACAGCCTACTTACAATTTAAGTGGACAAGCCAGGTGCAGATCCACTCTCTCGTCCTCAACCACGGTTGGCAGAGGATGCAGTGAATGACCGCATGCCAGGAGGAGTATCCTGACATACGCCCTTAAGGCATATCACAGATGCCTCGCCTCATCGATACAGGAGCCGTGAGTATGTGCCTATCGACGTTACCCGCCTCCTTCATCGATGACTTATGACAGGGGATGGTATGAAAATGGACAAGGCTAGGGCAGGATGAGGATAGGAAAATGAGGATAGATAGGACGTTGTGGGACACACTTT
The DNA here is from genome assembly GCF_023864345.2 of Schistocerca serialis cubense. NCBI lineage: Eukaryota > Metazoa > Arthropoda > Insecta > Orthoptera > Acrididae > Schistocerca > Schistocerca serialis. The sequence continues at coordinate 1,228,483,858 of NC_064638.1, read as the reverse complement.
GTCTGGCTCCTCCCCTTCGGCCTGTCCGGCTTGAGTGACCCTTCTGGTAGCTAAGCTACCGCTGGCATAGTCCTCCAGATCCAGAGCACGCAAACCTTCCTCGCCAGCACGGACAGTGCTTCGTTAAGGCTTCGTTCAAAGCATCCGAGCCCGCCACAAAAGATGGAGTCGCTGTCGTCGGAGACGGCGAGGATATATATATATATATATATATATATATATATATATAGGGTATATACAGGGTGTTACAAAAAAAGGTACGGACAAACTTTCAGGAAACATTCCTCTCACACAAATAAAGAAAAGATGTTATGTGGAAATGTGTCCGGAAACACTTAATTTCCATATTAGAGCTCGTTTTAGTTTCGTCAGTATGTACTGTACTTCCTCGGTTCACCGCCAGTTGGCCCATTTGAAGGAAGGTAATGTTGACTTCGGTGCTTGTGTTGACATGCGACTCATTGCTCTACAGTACTAGCATCAAGCACATCAGTACGTAGCATCAACAGGTTAGTGTTCATCACGAACGTGGTTTTGCAGTCAGTGCAATGTTTACAAATGCGGAGTTGGCATATGCCCATTTGATATATGGATTAGCACGAGGCAATAGCAGTGGCGCGGTACGTTTGTATCGAGACAGATTTCCAGAACGAAGGTGTCCCGACAGGAAGACGTTCGAAGCAATTGATCGGTGTCTTAGGCCGGCCGAAGTGGCCGTGCGGTTAAAGGCGCTGCAGTCTGGAACCGCAAGACCGCTACGGTCGCAGGTTCGAATCCTGCCTCGGGCATGGTTGTTTGTGATGTCCTTAGGTTAGTTAGGTTTAACTAGTTCTAAGTTCTAGGGGACTAATGACCTCAGCAGTTGAGTCCCATAGTGCTCAGAGCCATTTGATCGGTGTCTTAGGGAGCACAGAACATTCCAGCCTATGACTCGCGACTGGGGAAGACCTAGAACGACGAGGACACCTGCAGTGGACGAGGCAATTCTTCGTGCAGTTGACGATAACCCTAATGTCAGCGTAGGAGAAGTTCCTGCTGTACAAGGTAACGTTGACAACGTTACTGTATGGAGAGTGCTACGGGAGAACCAGTTGTTTCCGTACCATGTACAGCGTGTGCAGGCGCTATCAGCAGCTGATTGGCCTCCACGGGTACACTTCTGCGAATGGTTCATCCAACAATGTGTCAATCCACATTTCAGTGCAAATGTTCTCTTTACGGATGAGGCTTCATTCCAACGTGATCAAATTGATAATTTTCACAATCAACATGTGTGGGCTGACGAGAATCCGCACGCAATTGTGCAATCACATCATCAACACAGATTTTCTGTGAACGGTTGGGCAGGCATTGTTGACGATGTCTTGATTGGGCCCCATGTTCTTCCACCTACGCTTAATGGAGCACGTTATCATGATTTCATACGGGATACTCTACCTGTGCTGCTAGAACCTGTGCCTTTACAAGTACGACACAACATGTGGTTCATGCACGATGGAGCTCCTGCACATTTCAGTCGAAGTGTTCGTACGCTTCTCAACAACAGATTCGGTGGCCGATGGATTGGTAGAGGCGGACCAATTCCATGGCCTCCACGCTCTCCTGACCTCAACCCTCTTGACTTTCATTTATGGGGGCATTTGAAAGATCTTGTCTACGCAACCCCGGTACCAAATGTAGAGACTCTTCGTGCTCGTATTGTGGACGGCTGTGATAGAATACGCCATTCTCCAGGGCTGCATCAGCGCATCAGGGATTCCATGCGACGGAGGGTGGATGCATGTATCCTCGCTAACGGAGGACTTTTTGAACATTTCCTGTAACAAAGTGTTTGAAGTCACGCTGGTACGTTCTGTTGCTGTGTGTTTCCATTCCATGATTAATGTGATTTGAAGAGAAGTAATAAAATGAGCTCTAACATGGAAAGTAAGCGTTTCCGGACACATGTCCACATAACATATTTTCTTTCTTTGTGTGTGAGGAATGTTTCCTGAAAGTTTGGCCGTACCTTTTTGTAACACCCTGTATATATAGGGTGAAGGGTTACATATATCGAAACGCGGTTTCCGGCATATGTTAGATCGTAGAAGAGCACGTATGTTTTTGTCTGGTTAACGTTTTCGGCCGTAGATATTGAAAATATTGATAGCAGGTACGTCTTTTTAAATGAAACCATGTACTTTTTATAGCTGCATTCGATAGATTTTGAGAAGACAGTTACCGAGGTACAGCGTTTGTTAATGTTGCCCTTGAAACATTAGTGAAAAATATTCGAGAAATGGCCTAGAATGTGAGAGCATGGTGGTCGGATACGGCCTTAGCGGTGCAAACACCGCCAAGCAGAGAGAGCTCCTGTCCTACGCGGTGTCAGAATGTCAACACATTCGTCTGTTTACTTGTCTGCAATGCAGGCCGCTCGTTTCTGCTTCAACATTCGTTGCGTGCAGACATGTACACCAACGAAGAACCGCTGAAGATACTTCTTTTATATCGTGAATGTAAAAGAAATGCCGTAAAACCGGTATAGCGGTATAGGGTTATCTAGCCGGATCGCCAGTATCCGAGGCGCCAGGTAACAGCGCGAGTTATTAAAACGCTGGTGCGGACAGGCTGCTTGGACGTCAGAGACAGGACAAGAAAGAAGAACATGAAGAAGCTCTTCTGGCTACGACGCTAAGTGGTACGAGGCCTGTTGCCAAGGAATATGGAATCAGCCAGACGAGTGCTATTCGCATCCTGCATCGACAGAATTTCCATCGCTATCATCAGTCATTACATCAGCAACTCGACGACCATGATTTCTAACGTCGTAGAGAATTTTTTCGGTTTGCTCTTCAGCAACTCAGAGACGACCATACGTTTCTCCCCAACGACTGCCCTTTACGATGCAGCAACGTTTGCTAACTACACTAATGTAAATTTGCATAACATGCAATACTGCACAACCGTGAAACCACACTGGCCCCGTCAGGTGCAACATCAACGGCCGTGGAGCGTAAACATATTGTGCAGCATCACAGGAAATTACATTGTGGGAGCTTACTTCGTCTCAGGCGTTACAAATCGACGTTCGTACGCACACTTTCTGACGAACATTCCGCCGGTTCTTCTAAAAGAGGTACCACTGGATTTCAGCAATGTATGTGACTACAACACTGGTCGTCCAACTCACTCATCCCATATTGCAACGCAAATACTGAATGAGAACCTTCCTGGACCTTGGATAGGACGAAATTCTGTTGCAAAATGTCCTGCGAGGCCCCCTATTGGACTCCTATTGATTTCCTTCTGTGGGGAGCACTGAAAGATGCAGTCTGTGACGAATCCCCAACTGCGCCAGGCGGTATGTGTCGCCAGTGTATGCTCCACCATATCACCCTCTGTAATTACATCTGTTCATCGTTCTTTCGAACGGCGATTGCAGATGTGTCTTTCAGTCCATGGTCAATGCTTTGGACACATCTACATCTACATTTATTCTCCGCAAGCCACCCAACGGTGTGTGGCGGAGGGCACTTTACGTGCCACTGTCATTACCTCCCTTTCCTGTTCCAGTCGCGTATGGTTCGCGGGAAGAACGACTGTCTGAAAGCCTCCGTGCGCGCTCGAATCTCTAATTTTACATTCGTGATCTCCTCGGGAGGTATAAGTAGGGGGAAGCAATACATTCGATACCTCATCCAGAAACGCACCCTCTCGAAACCTGGCGAGCAAGCTACACAGCGATGCAGAGCGCCTCTCTTGCAGAGTCTGCCAATTGAGTTTGTTAAACATCTCCGTAACGCTATTACGGTTACCAAATAACCCTGTGACAAAACGCGCCGCTCTTCTTTGGATCTTCTCTATCTCCTCCGTCAACCCGATCTGGTACGGATCCCACACTGATGAGCAATACTCAAGTATAGGTCGAACGAGTGTTTTGTAAGCCACCTCCTTTGTTGATGGACTACATTTTTTAAGGACTCTCCCAATGATTCTCAACCTGGTACCCGCCTTACCAACAATTAATTTTATATGATCATTCCACTTCAAATCGTTCCGCACGCATACTCCCAGATATTTTACAGAAGTTACTGCTACCAGTGTTTATTCCGCTATCATATACTCATACAATAAAGGATCCTTCTTTCTATGTATTCGCAATACATTACATTTGTCTATGTTAAGGGTCAGTTGCGACTCCCTGCACCAAGTGCCTATCCGCTGCAGATCTTCCTGCATTTCGCTACAGTTTTCTAATGCTGCAACTTCTCTGTATACTACAGCATCATCCGCGAAGAGCCGCATGGGACTTCCAACACTATCTACTAGGTCATTTATATATATTGTGAAAAGCAATGGTCCCATAACACTCCCCTGTGGCACGCCAGAGGTTACTTTAGCGTCTGTAGACGTCTCTCCATTGACAACAACATGCTGTGTTCTGTTTCCTAAAAACTCGTCAATCCAGCCACACAGCTGGTCTGATATTCCGTAGGCTCTTACTTCGTTTATCAGGCGACAGTGCGGAACTGTATCGAACGCCTTCCGGAATTCAAGAAAAATAGCACCTACCTGGGAGCCTGTATCTAATATTTTCAGGGTCTCATGAACAAATAAAGCTAGTTGGGTCTCACACGATCGCTGTTTCCGGAATCCATGTTGATTCCTACATAGTAGATTCTGGGTTTCCAAAAACGACATAAAGTTATTTTTTTGGAAGACGAAATTTATGTTATGTCATTTTGATGGTTACCAAATCATTGTTAGTAAACTGTTTATTTCATTTATGTGTGTACGAAATTGCACTGAAATGCCGAATAAGCCGACAGCGTGTATTGCATTTAGCAGGTTATACGCTTACATTCAGCGTGAAACGACGTTTCGTTAATGAGAATATTTATTTTGTGGTGTGCAGGCGCTCATCAAAGTATTTTTAATAAAATGTTTAAATGAACGGCTGTATTCCATCTGAAATAATTTAGAACAGTGTAGGTAGAGACAGCTGTCCGACAGCATGTATACCTCTAAGAAGCACACAGCCACGTACAGGGAATGATAGGTCAAATCTTGCACATAACATTTAGATATTCAATGCAGTAGTTGCTTTTTACAGCGTGTAGGGCCTCTTTACTGTTGAAGAAAGAACAACTGATTTCTCTGTTTCAGCTCACGTAAATCTGGTAGGATACACAAATGTGAAAGAAATCCCTTTGCGATAAGCTATATTCTAGCCTATGTCGTATTTCCACACACAAAATTTATGGGTGAACCTGCATTTAGGCTGTAAGTTGGTTCAAGGGGATATAAAGCTTTATTCTCGTAGCGCAGGCCTACCTCCCGCTATACTGCTAAGCAACCTCGTCCAAGACGCTTGCCTGGCTGTGTTTGTACCGCAAATGCTGTTTCCGGCTACAGTGCACTCACATTCTAGGACATGCCTCGAATACTTTCACGACAGTTTTCGACGTCAACATCAACAAACGCTATATCACTGTAATTGTCTTCCTATGAACTATCGAATGCAGTTATAAAAAGTATACGTTTCCACTTAAAGAAACATACCATCACTAAAAACATTAACCAAATAAAAACTATGTGACTCTAATATTTGGCGAAAACTGCGATTTGGTTCATTTTAACTGAAGCCATTGAAATATTTCGAAAAATACACACCGGAACAAGAAAAGCTATAATTCCAATTTGTTTGTCTCGGAAGGGGATATCCAACGATACCGGCCACATACGCATTCGTGGTGGGAGGCGACTTTGAAATGTTCTACATCTACATACTCCGCAGTCCACCATATGGCACGTAGCGGAGGTTACCTCGTACCACAACTAGCATCTTCTCTCCCTGTTCCACTCCCAAACAGAACGAGGGAAAAATGACTGCCTATATGCCTCTGTACGAGCCCTAATCTCTCTTGTCTTCGTGGTCTTTCCGCGAAATGTAAGTTGGCGGCAGTAAAATTGTACTGCAGTCAGCCTCAAATGCTGGTTCTCTAAATTTCCTCAGTAGCGATTCACGAAAAGAACGCCTCCTTTTCTCCAGAGACTCCCACCCGAATTCCTGAAGTATTTCCGTAACACTCGCGTGATGATCAAACCTACCAGTAACAAATCTAGTAGCCAGCCTCTGAATTACTTCTATGTCCTCCCTCAATCCGACCTGATAGGGATCCCAAACGCTCGAGCAATACTCAAGAATAGGTCGTGTTAGTGTTTCATTCTACCAATGAATCGAAGACGACTATCCGCCTTCCCCACAACTGCCATTACATGCTTGTCCCACTTCATATCGCTCTGCAATGTTACGCCCAAATATTTAATCGACGTGACTGTGTCAAGCGCTACACTACTAATGGAGTATTCAAACATTACAGGATTCTTTTTCCTATTCATATGCATTAACTTATATTTATCTATATTTAGGTTTAGCTGCCATTCTTTACACCAATCACAAATCCTGTTCAAGTCATCTTGTATCCTCCTGCAGTCACTCAACGACGACACCTTCCCGTACACCACAAAATCATCAGTAAACAGCCGCACATTGCTATCCACCCTATCCAAAAGATCATTTATGTAGATAGAAAACAACAGCGAACCTACCACACTTCCCTGGGGCACTCCAGATGATACCCTCACCTCCGATGAACACTCACCATCAAGGATAACGTACTGGGTTCTATTACTTAAGAATGGGGATCTCCGTTTTTTATTGTAGATTACGATTCTATGGCAAAATCAGTATACGCTTAGTCTGAAGCTTTTCTTCGTTTCGCCACAGATGGAGTTGTAAATCGGAGGAATAGAAAAGGGTACAGTACCGTAATTTACGACATGCTACTCAATGGCCCCCGGATATCCAATAGCTTGTGGGACTCCTCCTCCACGCTGCGAGGCCAGGACAGGCCAGTATTTCATAACTTCTACTTGGGAACCCCAATGGAAACATTGTATTCTCCCGACACACCGAACGGGGGACTACACAATGCGCCACCGTGCCCGTGTAGAGAAAGACGACGTCCCGTAAAACAGGCACTACACTGCGACCGGAACTTCACGTAGAGTGCAGACGTACATCAGATAGCGGCTCTAAACAGTACACTATTTGCACAGTGAATGTTGCCTGCTCAGCTCCCTATCATTTGGAGAAAAGAAGTGCAAGTGGACGATGTATGTGGTAACCACAAAAGAGAGTGATTCCTGAGTTTCTCCCGGCGTATTTGATAATGAAAATACCCGCGGGTGTGCTGCCGGTCTATAGTGTCCAACGGGCACAATATTTCGGCGATCATACATGTCGCCATCATCAGGTGAACTGACGGACTGAGCTCCTATGAACGTGCCGGCACGGAGATCCGTACGCTATGGCTGCTCAGAGGGAACTGGGTACTCAGAGTGGCAGATTCAACGTGCTCACCGCCCAACCACTGCAGCACAACCTGTTGAGATGGATGAAGTCACGAGGGAGGAGCTAGGCACTGCATCTATTCCATACACAGGCGCACTCTCGGGGAAAATCGCCCGCATTCTGAAGAAACACCGGGTCGGAACTGTGTTTTGTCCTCCAAATAAAACTCGTGCACTGGTGGGGAGCGCCAAAGATGACCTCGGTTTGAGGAAGGCCGGCGTGTACCAGATTCCGTGTCAATGTGGCAAGTCGTATATTGGTCAGACGACGCGTACCGTCGAGGATCGATGCCGTGAACACCAGAGGCACACTCGACTGATGTATCCGAGCAAGTCGGCCGTCGCTGAACATTGTTTGTCGGAAAATAACGCCATAGAGTATGACTGCACGAGGATTCTGGTACAGACGTCGAGATACTGGGACAGCGTTGTTAGAGAGGCCATCGAAATTCGCACCAATGACGACCTCATAAACCGTGACTGTGGCTATAATCTTAGCAAGGCTTGGGAACCAGCGATCGGGTTAATCAAGAGTAAATCGAGCAAACGTATAGTTGTGACGACCACGGCGGACAGACCCATCACACCGACGTCATCTCAGACGCCGTCGCAATCTGTTCCACCGCGCGACCGTGGCGCGGGGCGCGGGAGCGCGCCACGGGCGGAGGGTATTTAAATCGGCCACCGCCGCGACCGAACCCAGTTCCCTCTGAGCAGCCATAGCGTACGGATCTCCGTGCCGGCACGTTCACAGGAGCTCAGTCCGTCAGTTCACCTGATGATGGCGACATGTATGATCGCCGAAATATTGTGCCCGTTGGACACTATAGACCGGCAGCATACCCGTGGATATTTTGATCACAAAATAGAGAATTGAAATGATTCTGATTTACGGAGAGTCTAGGAGAAATGCTACGTCTTCTGTTGCCTTGTATGCCGAGCTATTTCAGGGAAAGCTCCCTCTCGTTCGTACTTCTACGAGGCAGTGAACGCATTTATGTCTGAAGGCAGCGTACAAGATGGCAAAAGGTAACGACGCAAAAGTGTTACAGGGGAAGCTAATGAAATAGATGGATTAGCGGCAGTCCACCACAACACAAGGATAAGTGCCAAGCAGTTACACCACGATTCCGCTATGTCCGCAGGTAGCACTATCACAATACTGCATCGTCATGAGCATCATCCATACCACATGTCGCTGCATCAAGAAGTTCATGGTGCCGATTTTCATACTGTAGCAGGGTAGTGTTTTGTGACTGGGCTCGTCAATAAATGCAAACGACGTCCACATATGACATAAAAGTTTTCTGGGTATGGGCCGGCCGTTGTGGCCAAGAGGTTCTAGGTGCTTCAGTCCGGAACCGTGCTGCTGCTACGGTCGCAGGTTCCAATCCTGCCTCGGGCATGGATCTGTGTGACGTCCTTCGGTTAAGTTAGGTTTGAGAAGTTCTAAGTCTAGGGGACTGATGACCTCAGATGTTAAGTCCCTTAGTGCTTAGAGCCATTTGAACCATTTTCTGGGTATGGTACCGCCTCATATTGTATAAAACTACTGCTGGTCTTTGACCAGTAGACCCAGAAGAAGGGCGCTGCAACATTGGCCAAAACGTTGGTTTTCTCCGGTAGTTTTATACAATATGACGCGGTACCATACCCAGAAAACTTTTATGTCGATTGACTCTGGCCGCGAAAGCCTACGCAGTCATATTAGATCCCCACATTCTTTGCCCAGGTACTATTTTCCGGTGACACTACATTCACAAACTATGGTAGCGTTAGCTAGCATAACATGCATTACCGGAGTGTAGACAACCCCTAACGGTTACGGCAAGTTAACCACCAGCGCCATAGGTGTGGTGGTACCTTCGGGACGAAACTCATTGCTCCGTATTTTGTCGACGAAACGTTGTGTGGACGCAGATATTGAAGGATTTTGGAACAGGAACTCCCGGTACTACTGCAAGGTGTTGACCTGGACGTTCGAAAACGCATGTAGTTGCAGAATCTCGGTTGCCCAGAGTGTTACCCAGTTAAAGCACGGGACTATTAGACTGTCTTCACACTGGTCGGTGGGTCGGCTGAGGGGACCCTATCAAAAAAATGGCTCTGAGCACTATGGGACTTAACTTCTGAGGTCATCAGTCCCCTAGAACTTAGAACTACTTAAACCTAAGTAACCTAAGGACATCACACACATCCATGCCTGAAGCAGGATTCGAACCTGCGATCGTAGCGGTTGCGCGGTTCCAGACGGTAGCGCCTAGAACCGCTCGGCCACCCCGGGGACTCTACTAATTGGCTCGCAGGTCGCCGGATCTGATGCCACTGGATTTCTTCCTGTGGGGACATTTTAAAGATAAGGTGCCAGCAAGTGCCAACAGGCCGTGAAAAAACGGTGAAACGAATCAGTAACGCCTGTATCAGAAATGCCTGTACCGAAATTCCCGTAGATATGCTTCTGTCCTGTGTACTGTCATTTGAAAATCGGATCACTAACTGTATTGAAGTTGGTGACACTACGTTTGAACACTTAGCCCAAGTAAAGTAGCGTTCGCCTAAAGCCACGGCCGTGGTGGCGCGTCGAGTAGTCCCTGTTCAATATATTGGGCGAATACAGCGGTGACGAATGGGGTTTCCAATTAGAAGTAATCAAACACTGGCCTGTCCCACCCTCACAGCATGGAGGTGGCATCTCACGTGCCATTGGATATTCGAAGGACGTTGAATAGCATGTCGTAAACTACGACTATGTACCCATTTCTATTCCTCCGATTATAACACCATCTGTGGCGAAACAAAGAAAATGTTTAAGACGAAGCGTATGTAGATTTTTCCATAGAATCGTAATTTGCAGCAAAAAGCGGTATTTTCCATTGAAGATTTCAAAGTTTCCCTCGCCACCTATGCACAGTTGGGGAGGGGGGGGGGGTGGCGAGCATAGTATCATTAAATGTCCTGCTCCGTGACAAAAAAAAACTTGGAACTATAACTTTTTCTGATCCGATATATAGTTTTCTACTTTTCGATACATTTCAATGTCATCGATTAAAATGAACACCCTGTATGTAGCGGGAATTACCTAAAATGTTATTGAAAAGGCTGTGTATGTAAGGATAATTAATCATTTTATATCACACAATTTGTTGTCAAATGTACAGTTCGACTTTAGAGGTCGTTTAACAACTGAAAACGCTATATCCTCTTTTCCCTGTGAGGCACTCGATGGATTAAACAAAATGTTGTGAGCGCTAGGCATATTTTTTTATTTAAATAATGCGTTTGATTGTGTTGATCACAAAATATTGCTCCAGAAGTTGGACCATTACGGAATATGGGGAGCAGCTCACAACTGGTTCACCCCTTACTTTAACAACAGACAACAGAAGGTCATTAGTCACAGTGTTGAGAATGGCTGTAATCTGGGGTTCGATGGGGTACGGTCAAATGGGGGTGGGTGGGGGTGCCCCAGGAAACAGCGTTGTGGCTACTCCTGTTCCATATTTATATAAATAATATGCCCTACAGTAATTCTAAAATATTTCTTGGTAGTAAACAGTGTTGTGTGCGACATTGGCTCAGTTTCAAATAGTGCAGTTCATGAAATAAGTTAATGGCTTGTACAAAATAAACAAACGCTAATTCACAGTAAGACTCGGTTTTTAATAGTTTCTAACACACAATTCAACAAAACCTGACGTTTTAATTTAACAAGACGGGCATATGAATAGTGAAAGTGAACAGTCCAAATTTCGAAGTCTTCAGACAGATAGTAATCTGTCGTGGAAAGGCCACGATAAGGATCTTGTTTAAAGACAGGAAAATTAATCTACTTTGCTCATTTTCATTCGCTTATGACTTATGGGTAGCTCTGAGGGATGAAGTAGTGAAGGCAGCAGAGGATCAAGTAGGTAAAAAGACGAGGGCTAATAGAAATCCTTGGGTAACAGAAGAAATATTGAATTTAATTGATGAAAGGAGAAAACATAAAAATGCAGTAAATGAAGCAGGCAAAAAGGAATACAAACGTCTCAAAAATCAAATCGACAGGAAGTGCAAAGTGGCTAAGCAGGGATGGATAGAGGACAAATGTAAGGATGTAGAGGCTTGTCTCACTAGGGGTAAGATAGATACTGCCTACAGGAAAATTAAAGAGATCTTTGGAGAGAAGAGAACCACTTGTATGAATATCAAGAGCTCAGATGGCAACACAGTTCTAAGCAAAGAAGGGAAGGCAGAAAGGTGGAAGGAGTATATAGAGGGTTTATACAAGGGGGAAGTACTTGAGGACAATATTATGGAAATGGAAGAGGATGTAGATGAAGACGAAGTGGGAGATAAGATACTGCGTGAAGAGTTTGACAGAGCACTGAAAGACCTGAGTCGAAACAAGGCCCCGGGAGTAGACAACATTCCATTAGAACTACTGATGGCCTTGGGAGAGCCAGTCATGACAAAATTCTACCATCTGGTGAGCAAGATGTATGAGACAGGCGAAATACCCTCAGACTTCAAGAAGAATATAATAATTCCAATCCCAAAGAAAGCAGGTGTTGACAGATGTGAAAATTACGAACTATCAGTTTAACAAGTCATAGCTGCAAAATACTAACGCGAATTCTTTACAAACGAATGGAAAAGCTGGTAGAAGCGGGACCTCGGGGAAGATCAGTTTGGATTCCGTAGAAATGTTGGAACACGTGAGGCAATACTAAGTTACGACTTATCTTAGAAGAAAGATTAAGAGAAGGCAAACCTCCGTTTCTAGCATTTGTAGACCTAGAGAAAGCTTTTGACAATGTTACCTGGAATACTCTTTCAAATTCTGAAGGTGGCAGGGGTAAAATACAGGGAGCGAAAGGCTATTTACAATTTGTACAGAAACCAGATGGCAGTTGTAAGAGTCGAGGGGCATGAAATGGAAGCAGTGGTTGGGAAAGGGGTGAGACAGGGTTGTAGCCTCTCCCCGATGTTATTCAATCTGTATATTGAGCAAGCAGTAAAGGAAACAAAAGAAAAATTCGGAGTAGGCATTAAAATTCATGGAGAAGAAGTAAAAACTCTGAGGTTCGCCGATGACATTGTAATTCTGTCAGAGACAGAAAAAGACTTGGAAGAGCAGTTGAACGGAATGGACAGTGTCTTGAAAGAAGGATATAAGATGAACATCGACAAAAGCAAAACGAGGATAATGGAATGTAGTCAAATTAAATCGGGTGATGCTGAGGGAATTAGATTAGGAAATGAGACACTTAAAGTAGTAAAGGAGTTTTGCTATTTAGGGAGTAAAATAACTGATGATGGTCGAAGTAGAGAGGATATAAAATGTAGACTGGCAATGGCAAGGAAATCGTTTCTGAAGAAGAGAAATTTGTTAACATCGAGTATAGATTTAAGTGTCAGGAAGTCGTTTCTGAAAGTATTTGTATGGAGTGTAGCCATGTATGGAAGTGAAACATGGACGATAACTAGTGTGGACAAGAAGAGAATAGAAGCTTTCGAAATGTGGTGCTACAGAAGAATGCTGAAGATAAGGTGGGTAGATCACGTAACTAATGAGGAGGTATTGAATAGGATTGGGGAGAAGAGAAGTTTGTGGCACAACTTGACTAGAAGAAGGGATCGGTTGGTAGGACATGTTTTGAGGCATCAAGGGATCACAAATTTAGCATTGGAGGGCAGCGTGGAGGGTAAAAATCGTAGAGGGAGACCGAGAGATGAATACACTAAGTAGATTCAGAAAGATTTAGGTTGCAGTAGGTACTGGGAGATGAAGAAGCTTGCACAGGATAGAGTAGCATGGAGAGCTGCATCAAACCAGTCTTAGGACTGAAGACCACAACAAAAACAACATATGACTTATGGTATTATACACACATCAAAAAAAGTTTTGCATCACCCCGATTCCCAGAACTCCTTAAGACAGACGTTGACTGTGGATATTGTATCACAAACACAGTCTCTTTGACCGTTCAGAGATGTAACCAACCATACATGAGCAGCGCCGATTAGACGGAGCAGGTCCGACAGCCGATCAGTTCCAGTCATTCTACCAGGAAGGAGGTTCACAGATCGTGTTGTCTGTAGTTCAACCATGCCTGGACGGTTAATACCGCTGTTTGATCTCATCCGCATTGTTACTTTGTGCCAGGAAGGGCTCTTCACAAGGGAAGTGTCCAGTCGCCTCGGACTGAACCAAACCGATGTTGTTCGGGCGTGAAGGAATAGAGAGAGAAAGCAACTGTCGATGACATGCCTCGCTCAAGCCGCCCATGGGCTGCAGTGGATGACCGCTACCTCCGGATTACGGCTCTGAGGAACCATGACAGCAACGCCACCATGTTTAATAATGCTTTTCGTGAAGCCACAGGACGTCGTGTTACGACTCTAACTGTGCGCAATAGGCTGCATGATGCACAACTTCACTCCCAACATCCATGGCGAGGTCCATCTTTGCAACCACGACAACATGCAGCGCGGTACAGATGGGCCCAACAACATGCCCAATGGACTGCTCAGGATTGGCATCACGTTCTTTTCACCGATGAGTGTCGCATATGCCTTCGACCAGACAATCGTCGGAGGTGTGTCTCGAGGCAACCTCGCAAGTCTGAACGCCTTAGACAGACTGTTCAGAGAGTACAGCAAGGTGGAGCTTCCCTGCTGATTTTGGGTGGCATTATGTGGGGCCGACGTATGTCGCTGGTGCTCATGGAAGGCGCCGTCGAGTGCCGGCCGCTGTGGCCGAGTGGTTCTAGGTGCATTAGTCCGGAACCGCGCTGCTGATATGGCCGCAGGTTCGAATCCTGCCTCAGGCATGGGTGTGTGAGAAGTCCTTTGGTTAGTTAGGTTTAAGTAGTGTTAAGTCTAGGGGACTGATGACCTCAGATGTCAAGTCCCATAGTGTTTAGAGCCGTGTGAACTATTTTTGAAGGCGCCGTAGCATCTGTACGACAAGTGAATGCCATCCTCCGACCGATAGTGCAACCATATAGGCAGCATAGCATATTGGCGAGGTATTCGCCTTCATGGACGACAATTCACGCCCCCATCGTGCACATCTTGTGAATGACTTCCTTCAGGACAACGACATTCGCTCGACTAGAATGGCTAGCATGTTCTCCAGGAAAGAACCCTATCGAAAATGCCTGAGACAGATTGAAAAAGGCTGTTGATGGACGACATGACCTACCAACCACGCTCAGGGATCTGCGGCGAATCGCCGCTGAGGAGTGGGACAATCTAGACCAATAGTGCCTTGATGAACTTGTGGATAGTATGCCACGACGAATACAGGCATGCATCAATGCAAGAGGACGTGCTACTGGGTATTAGAGGTACCGGTGTGTACAGCAATCTGGACCACCACCTCTGAAAGTCTCGCTGTATGGTGGTACAACCTGCAATGAGTGTTGTTAGTTTGCGAACCTCTTGTCGACCTCTGTTCACTAGTCTGGGTATTTTGATATTGCCCCCTGTCGTTTCTTGTTCACAATATCAACTTATTCCAAGAATTAGCAGCTTTCACTGAGTTAATACTCGGCAGGAATCCGATCTGCATTTGAATCGCCCATCCTTAACTCTTGTGCAGAAAGGTGTGCACTACATTACTGCATCCATTTTCAACACACTACCACAAGAATTCAAAAATCAGCAGTAACCACGCGCTTTCAAATCGAAACTGAAGAGTTTCCTCATGGATCATTCCTTCTATTCAGCTAAGGAGTTCCTTGAAAAATTAATCTGATTCTTGAGTTATATTGTGGACTGCATTTACTTAAACTTATGGCCTGACTCTCTTTGGGTTCATAAACATTTTATTTTATCTGTTAGTACTTTTATGTTGTAATTGCATGTACTGACACGTTTCATGACCTTGGAGATTTGCTCCTCAATTTGGTCCTACAGACCTAGTCGTGTAAGTAAGTAAGTAAGTGTGGAGAGGGTAGCTGCAGATGCATAGGTATGTCTTCAGACACAGCTCAGAGTTGATAAAAGAGTCGCGTATTAATATTCATCGAGTTTCCAAGCTCGAAAATGAATTAGCCGTTTCCCTCTTGCACCGCTAGTGCGAACGGTGCCTCAGAGAAGTATTAAAAGCGAGATATTGTGCTCTTGCGTAACGCAAGCTAATACATGGAGCCGAGTGTCGGAGCTGTAAGCTGTTCCCTTTGAGCAGCTCAAGACGTTAAAGTGTTCATCATTTCATGCGTGTAGCCGTTTGGAATTTTATTGCCGCCATATATCACGGGCGCTGCGAGTTCCGGAGCCAGCTGCCGCGCGCATTGCTCGCGTTCTCCGGCTGCCGCTAGGAGCGCTACCATCGCGTTCCGTTTGATGCTCGATTTTCGCTGCTGCGCGCTCTGCCATTTCTGGGGAGTAAACACCGAGTTCTTGAAACTTCGTTATCCGCTCACCGCGACGAGAAGTTAGCTTGCGCTCTCTCGACGTTGGCCGCACGTTAAATATAAGAATGACATTTTACTGAGATTGCAAATGTTACTCCTTCACTGATTACTGCTACTCCTTTACGGATTAAAACTACAGGGTAGCCAAACCAATCATACGAAAAGTGGTTCCAGCATAATTTCAGAACTTATTCTAACAAAAAAAAAAAAAAAAGAATGAATTCAAACTCGACAGGATGTCTGGTTGTTGTTGTTGTTGTTGTGATCTTCAGTCCTGACACTGGTTTTATGCAGCTCTCCATGCTACTCTATCCTGTACAAGCTTCTTCGTCTCCCAGTACGTACTGCAGCCTACATCCTTCTGAATCTGCTTAGTGTATTCACCTCTTGGTGTCCCTCTACGATTTTTACCCTCCACGCTGCCCTCCAATACTACATTGGTGACCCTTTGATGCCTCAGAACGTGTCCTACCAACCAATCCCTTCTTCTAGTCAAGTTGTGCCACAAACTCCTCTCCTCCCCAATCCTATTCAATACCTCCTCATCAGTTATGTGATCTACCCACCTAATCTTCAGCATTCTTCTGTAGCATCACATTTCGAAAGCTTCCATTCTCTTCTTGTCCAAACTGTTTATCGTACATGTTTCACTTCCATACATGGCTACACTCCATACAAATTCTTTCAGAAACGACTTCCTCCCTTCTTGTCCAAACTGTTTACCGTCCATGTTTTACTTCCATACATGGCTACACTCCATACAAATACTTTCAGAAACGATTTCCTGACACTTAAATGTATACTCGATGTTAACGAATTTCTCTTCTTCAGAAACGCTTTCCTTGCCATTGCCAGTCTACATTTTATATCCTCTCTACTTCGACCATCATCAGTTATGTTGCTCTGAAAATAGCAAAACTCATTTGCTACTTTAAGCCTCTCATTTCCAACCTAGTTCCCTCAGCATCACCCGACTGAATTCGACTACATTCCATTATCCTCGTTTTGCTTTTGTTGATGTTCATCCTATATCCTCCCTTCAAGGCACTGTCCATTCCGTTCAACTGCTCTTCCAAGTCCTTTGCTGTCTGTGACAGAATTACAATGTCATCGGCGAACCTTAAAGTTTTTATTTCTTCTCCATGGGTTTTAATACCTACTCCGAATTTTTCTTTTGATTCCTTTACTGCTTGCTCAATATACAGATTGAATAACATCGGGGAGAGGCTACAGCCCTGTCTCGCTCCCTTCCCAACCGCTGCTTCCCTTTGATGTCCCTCGACCCTTATAACTGCCATCCGGTTTCTGTACAAATTGTAAATAGCATTTCGCTCCCTGTTTTTTACCCCTGCCACCTTCAGAATCTTAAAGAGAGTATTCCAGTCAACATTGTCAAAAGCTTTCTCTAAGTCTACAAATGCTAGAAACGTAGGTTTGCCTATTCTTAATCTAGCTTTAAAGATAAATCGTTGGGTCAGTATTGCCTCACGTGTTCCAATACTTCTACGGAATCCAAACTGATCTTTCCCGAGGTCGGCTTCTACCAGTTTTTCCATTCATCTGTAAAGAATTCGAGTTAGTATTTTGCAGCCGTGACTTATTAAACTGATAGTTCGGTAATTTTCACATCTGTCAACGCCTGCTATCTTTGGGATTGTAATTCTTATATTCTTCTTGAAGTCTGAGGGTTTTTCACCTGTCTCATACATTTTGCTCACCAGATGGTAGAGTTTTGTCGGGACTGGCTCTCCCAAGGCTGACAGTAGTTGTAATGGAATGTCTGGGTAACAGGCGAATAGTCCGGCGTTTTAACAGTAGAGCACTTTTCCGATACAGTAGTAGTGTGCAGCTAAGAAGGCGGCACGCGTGTTCGTCAGTACACATGATGATGGCAACGTGGTCGCTTGCCGAAATCTTGTGCCTGTTGAACACTCATAACCAACAGTTCACCTGGGAACTATTTTTCCATGAATGAAGCCAGCAGAAGACGAAGAATCAGATAACAAACTCATAGATTAAACATAAACGAGGACAGAGATTGCAGTAGGAGAGAGAGAGGGAAGTGATGTAACACAAGTAATAAAGGTTTGTGAAAAGGGAGTGGCTTGGCTGATTGAGAAATGACATAAAGCCTGACACGGTAGGATCTACGATACAACACCGGATGTGGCTCACGATAACACGAAGAAGCAACCCACATTGCAGAACACATGGAAAAGCAGTGTAAATGACTAAACCAGTTCACACTGAAACGAGAGCGATAGAACAGTACTTATCTCGTCATATAGCCCATTGCAACATGGTGTGCTGGTTGCTCCATGTGACATGTTGTATGATCCATGGCGAGTGTAACTTTAAGGCATCCAATGTGCATCAAAAACCATTATTTTATGTACACTAAATATAACTTCTTCTCCATAGTTAGATTCTCAGTGTAGCTTTTACTGTTCTCATATAAAATTAAAAACACTGTTTTGAGACTCACTACACAGTCTTTCTCCTTCGATTTTGAGGCAACTGTTTGCTAAAAAAATGATTTTTTCATACCTTATAGTATGACATCATAAGCTGAATATGAGCTGGTTTTCTCTTCTTTATTGCCCACAGTTAATGTGATATTTCGAAATGAAGTAAAACAACGCACATATTCTGAAAAGTTTGCAGTAAAAAAGTGTAGTCGCCAGGCAGTTTACAAGTAGTGCATTTTCTGGAAATTATTGCTGTGTACGAAATATAGCTTACATAGCGAAATTGTTTTTAATGGAAGAAGTCGAACCGTACGTCTTTTCATTCTCAGGAAAATAAGTGACATATACTGGAGATTGTCCACTATGATGTTGCCAGCTAGAGGACAGATGCGACGGTATTTCTGCCTATTATGGCCTGTTATGCAGAGCGTTTCTCTTTCTTGTATCCAGTTGGAACTAGCCAAAGCTGGAAATAGGAAAATGTGCTGAAATAAAAAGAACAGTGTGACGAAGCAAGCTGGGATAATTTTAATTCCCCTCTTGTTTTTCCATCTGTCTCCTTAAATTCGTTTTTCCACTTTCCACAATTTACCATTAACATACGTGAGTATAATCTGTATTTTCATAAAAGAGAAACATTGGTCCTCAGTTTTAAAGAATGTAACAACAGATCTAATTTTGTGCCTAGTTTTATATATGTAATTGATTTTCTAATTCATTTTGACTATTGCTAGTTAGTCTCTTTCATTATAAGGTGAAATCAGTAATTGTTTCGTAACTTAAATTCTATTGTTGACGTATAAACAAATATAAATTCTCCACATATAGTATCAATATGCGAGTATTTTAAAGCAAAAAAAGTTATAAAAATTTAGATGGATCATAAACAAATAATTTTATATGCTCATTTTAAAATATAAAGTTGACCTCACAAACGCAGGACGGAGGGTTACGAAGCTGCCAGTTGTAGCTAGGACGGATGCCCCCTTTACTAAAATTAACTTTTCAACCAGAACATCATTTTCGTGCGATGCGTCGTCTTCGTAATATTTAGTTGTCCCATGTTAAAACAAATACCTTCTATATGTTATCATATTCAGGCTAGTTAGTACTGAAAAAGAAGAAAACTAAACGTTACATTCAAATGGTTCAAATGGCTCTGAGCGCTATGGGACTTAACTTCTGAGGTCATCAGTCCCTAGAACGTAGAACTACTTAAACCTAACTAACCTAAGGACATCACACACATCCATTCCCGAGGCAGGATTCGAACCTGCGACCGTAGCGGTCGCGCGGTTCCAAACTGAAGCGCCTAGAAAGGCTCGACCACTCCGGCCGGCTAAACATTACATTGCCAAAATAAATTTTGCTTTAGACTTTCCATTAGGTGAAAAAATTAAACGAATACCTTTCATTATGATTTAAGTTGAAAACAAGACTGTGCAATATCAGTTACCTTAGCCTAGAGAGTAGCCTTCACTGAACCATCTAGTTCCCTGGTACAACCAATGAAATTACTAGCTAACGTGGCACCAGATCTAAGCATAGGAGATGAACACATATTTAACCACTGACTTGTCCTTAGTGCAGGTCATCATTCAAGCTGTCATATATCACGGAAGTGTGAAGTAATAGTTCCTCAACTAAATAAAATGCATGGACCTTGCACAGAGTTTTTGTACAAGAAAACAAAAATCAAAAATACTCCTAAAATTATACCATCGAATTGGGAATTTTTTTTACGAGAAAAGCTCTCCTGACCATGAGCCTAGTGCCGAAACTACTTACGGCGAAATAATTCATTGAAAAAGTGTGGCTAGTTGCAAATTTTCTCTTCAATATGTGATAAACCTTCTTCTAAATTAACTGGAGGACCAACTGCTCCACAAGTGGAACGACGCAACGTAGTAAAACATTTATTTATTGAAAGTAATGTGTGACTCTGTAACCTCCCCCTCGCTTATCGACCTTAATGACAGTGAAAAATTAAACCGCGTGTACCTAATGGAAATTTGGGAAAAGCAATCGTCACCGAAGTTAATTTGTCGGTAAAGAGGGAGGAAAGGGTTACATCTAAATGAAAGGAAAAATGCAAATGAAACTGGTGGAAATTAATTTTGAAAAGGGGTAAAGATAATAAAGAAAGTAAATGTGCGGTCGTTACGTTAACAATTAACTAGCGGTAATTAGATATTTGAGATTTGGAGGAAATTGCGGTCGCCAGTCCTAAGGACAATTACTACAGTAACTGAAAAAGAAAGGTTATTGCACATATAATTAGCACTAGAAGCATGGCAACTGAAGGTTGACACGTGTAGTGAGAAAACTGAAAGTTTGTCAGAAGTAATAAATTTCGCTACACTCTGACTTAATTTAGCAAAAGAATTAATAAAACCGGAAAATCGAAAGCTAATTTAGTGACTGAAGTTAATAGCGAGTTTAAATACGGTTAGTCTTGGACTACCTCAACAATCATTTCAAAAGCTACTTGAATCTACACAATTTAGAAATAAGAGATTTAACTTTGAACTTGAATTAAATGATTCTGAACAATTAACAATAGTAAAATTTAGTACGTACCAGCTGCAGTCACAGGTAAGCTAAAATACGGTAACACAACTCGCACTGCCCGCATCTCGTGGTCGTGCGGTAGCGTTCTCGCTTCCCACGCCCGGGTTCCCGGGTTCGATTCCCGGCGGGGTCAGGGATTTTCTCTGCCTCGTGATGGCTGGGTGTTGTGTGCTGTCCTTAGGTTAGTTAGGTTTAAGTAGTTCTAAGTTCTAGGGGACTTATGACCACAGCAGTTGAGTCCCATAGTGCTCAGAGCCATTTGAACAACTCGCACTCTTAATTTGTGCTTGTGTAATCTAAACATTGTAGCCAGCTATGAATACCTTAACTGAACAATATAAATTAAAGCAGTGAAATCGAATGATGCTGGCGTTTGAATTTCAACGACACTCGGGTTCATTCCGGAAAAGGAAGGGACCCTGCTTGGTAATGCAATTGGGACAATGAGCAACAAAGGTTCATGCTACATTGCTGTAATTTAGTTATGAAAATGGAACAGTTTGAAAAGCTGAGGTGTGCCATACAGTTCTAAAACTTTACGTGCTTCCAGTCTTCCTTGTTGGTTGATTGAAGGTTTGAAGCCGTCGATCGAGGAGGTGGCGACAGTAACTCATTGTCGGCCGTCGCTGTTGAAGAAGCTGGATGTTGGCGCGCCATCTTCTCGACACGGTCACCAGGCGAAACGGGCTCTTGATGTGCGCCAGCTAATGCTTCCCGTCCGCGACACCGTGTCAGAAACTATCATAGCAAGCCGAGCGCAATTACATGCTGCCCAACCCCGAAAGCGCGGCAACTCGCGGGAGCGTTACACAACACACCTGCTCCACTGCACGACCCCAGCCAGACTCTCCCTCTGTCCGCGCTCCACGCGAGAGAGTTAACACTGCCAAAGATCCTAAACACTTTTGTTCTCCACACGACCTATCGATGTATTTGTTCGATAGCATAGTTTTCCCTAGGCCAGACCCAGCGTATAAATACAAATAATCTTTACACAACAAACCAATAATACATCGACATAATGCATATATATACAAATAGTAAAACAATTACAATATACATAGACACAGAACTGTTATATTTTCAGGTAACAAAATAAGCAAAAAATTTGCAGTGCAATAGATGGTAATAGGAGGATATGCATTTCCGGCGTTACAACTCTTCAAAACTCTCGAAACAAATGATTCTAGCTTCTGTAGCGAGGGAGCTTGTCCCCCTCAAACACTCTCTGCTGTCTCGGCTTCCGGCGTAGACGCACGCTTTGACAGGAAGTGCGGTATTTTTAAAGGATCCACAATTTGTTAAAAAAATTGTCAGTTAAGCTACCAAACATTCTTATTTAAAATAAGCCTTCTTATTTAAAAGAAGCCTTGTATTAACCCACATTTATCTGTTTCAGTGCCAGTTTGAGGCAAGCCAACGTGAAAGTCTTGAGGAGTTGATGAAACTGATCGGCCGCCATTGTAACAGCCTATTTGGAAATTAGCATGGAAAATCATAGACCCTGCCATCATTATCGTACAACACATCTGCTGTAACATTTTTATGCACGTCATCACTGGCGATTGAAACATTCATTACCAATACATGATCTAGCATCATTCTATTAATGACTCGTATTCAAATGGTTCAAATGGCTCTAAGCACTATGGGACTTAACATCTCAGGTCATCAGTCCCCTAGACTTAGAACTACTTAAACCTAACTAACCTAAGGACATCACACAAATCCATGTCCGAGGCAGGATTCGAACCTGCGACCGTAGCAGTCGCGCGGTTCCGGACTGAAGCGCCTAGAACCGCTCGGTCACAGCGCCGGCTATTAATGACTCATCTCGAAAACCAGTTACGTTGATTTTAAAACACAATCTTTTATTTATTTCAATTTCTTTATCAGAGCGTCTCGTCTTTCTTATAATATTGCTACTCCCATCAATTCTATTTGTAAACATCTGTTTCTGGTTAACTCTGACAAGGAGCGGAAACATTAACGTAGAAATTCAGTCTTCGGCATGGAGGCAGAATGAATTTTGTAATTTCATTGATGTAAGTGAAAAGGCACTGAGTAACAGCCGCATCTAAATAGCATTCTGCCAGATATTAAAATCTTACGTATTTCACAGTCTACTCAAATCGTTTCAAATCATATATGCCTTTACGGTTCTAGCGAAGTATATAAGGGAGTGAAAAATATATACATGCTGCGAAAGAGAGAAAGAAGAATAAAAGCCGGGTGTGAAAGCACCGGTGTAATAATACCTGCGCGGAACTGGGTCCGATTCTCGTTTCGGGGAAACGCGTGGATGCCATTCATCACACAAAGTCCGGATTCTGGGTTCGCAGGACTCCATCGCTGGATTACCTTAGCTCGGGAATTTCGTGTCCGCGTCTGCTTGTCGTTATTTCTGCTGTGGCGGGTTATGCATTCGTGAATGCGGACGTAATAACATTTACTCCGCCCGCATTTTATGGCTGCAATACGAGCCGGCGGACGGAGGAGCGGGTCGTGAATAGTGATATCGGATTTAAATTTTATTACAGTCAATCCCGAGTACGTTTCGCTGTCACACCGATATTTATGGAGCGGGTCGCGACGGAGAAATATTGTCAACAGCATTTCATTTCATTGCTCGTGTCTTATTACTGAGAAAAGCTATATCTCGTGTGTAACGAGTGATCGACCGCCGTTTGTCTAAAGCTGTCTCGAAAGAGTTCTTCCATCTGCTGATGTTTATGTGCTTCTCCGGACACAAGACAAGGAGAACGAAAAGATGGGGTTATTGCTGGTAAAAGGTGGTTGAAAATGGGTGCTGTGATATTTTGAAGGGAAACACGTTTGTCCAAGAGTCGCATCACAAATAGCCTGCAGTGATAAATCACATACAGACTAGAAGAGATATTTCGACAGTGCAATCCCATCGATAAATCCGAGAAAATTGCTGTGCGCTGGTCACTTTGGATAAACTCCACGCAAATGTATCTGTTTTGGGAATTAGCTTCTACTTTTTAGCTCTCTTTTTTGTTGGCCTAGTTGAGAAATATCCATGTATTTACGTGCCTAGCAGTGCTTAACTAAACAAAAGCAATTCCCGTTTTCAAGAAGGGTCATCGAACGGACGCACAAACCTCCAGGCCTAAAACTTTGACATCTGTAAGTTGTAGAATTTTGGGGCATGTTTTATGCGTATTATGATATTTATGGAGACCGAAAATCTGCTCTATAGGACTGAACATGGTTTCCGAAAACAACGATCGTCTAAAATGCAGCTCGCTCTCTGTTCATCCAAGATACCCAGAAGGATGTTGATAATGGCGCGCAGAAAAATACTTCTTTCGTAAGGCATTCGGTACGGTTCCGCACTGCCGCCTAATGAACAAAATAAGAGCGTACTCAGTTTCAAATCATCTATGTAACTGGAATGAAACTTTGTAGCAAACAGAGTTGAGCACTTCATTCTCAACGGAGAGAAGTCTGAAGACGAAAAAGTGACTTCGAGCCTACCCCACGTGAGTACTATAGGTCCGTTGTTTTTCGCAACGTGTATAAATGACCCAGTAGATAACATCGGAAGTACTTTTTGCAGATGATGCTGATGTGTACACAGAATTACCGACGCTAGAAAATTTTAGCGAAATGCAGCAAGACCTTCATATGATCGACACTTGAGGCAAGGAGTTGCAGCTGATCCTGAACATAAACAAATGTACCGTACTGCTATTACATAGACAGAAAAACCGTTTATTGTATAATTAAAAATTGCAGAAAATTTACTGGAAGCAGTTACTTCCATAAAATATCTAGATGTATGCGTAAAGGGCGAGTTAAAGAGGAGCGATCACATAACAGCAATCGCAGGAAAGACAGATGCCGGATTGAAATTCATTGAAAGGATCCTCAGAAAATTCGACCGGTACTTGAATATGGCTCGTCAATATGGGATCCGTACGAACTAGGACTGATACTGGAAATAGAGCAGATCCAAAGAGGAGCAGCACGTTTCGTTACACGTCCACTTAGTAAGCGCAAAAGCGTCACAGAGACGATCAAGCATCTCCAGTGGCAAACGCTGCAAGAGAGGCGTTCTGCATCGCGGTGCGGTTTAGTGCTGGACTTCCAAAACTGTACATTCCTAGAAGAGTCAATCAATATATTGCTACCTCCCAAGTAATCTCGCGAAAAGAACATGAAGATAAAACGAGAGAAATTTACGCCCGCACAGAGGCTTACCAGCCACCTTTCTTCCTGCAAACCATTCGCGACTGAAACGGGGAAAGGGGAAAAGACAGTGCTACACAAAATACCCACCGTCACACACCACAAGGTGCAGTGAGGAGTATAGTTGTAGATAGATATAGATGTAGAAGAGGAACGCTCAAAATGAAGCATGGGAACGGATTGCTATCGAAATACCATAGGCAGTCGCAGTAACTGAAATTCAATTAATTCTAAATAGAATTACGTAAAGTGTTTTTCTCCCACAACATCTCTACATATCTTTTTGCTGGATCTAACAAAACACCAGATCCTTTCGGTATGTAGCTGCATGCATACTTTGCTCTGAAAACACAATACTCCAATTAAGAGTGCAAGAAGAATACACCAAGTGCCGTGACCCAGTTTCCCAGAAACTTCGCTCAGTGGAAGAGGAATCAAAAGCAGCAAACACGTGTTTCGGCTTATCCGTAGATACTCGGCCGTTTCTGAGAAAACGGCCACGAAAGTTCTCGACGCAGTGTACAGGCCTATTAGCGGCCCATAAGCTCAGCCCAGCCTGTCACTGTTGCGTTCCGTGTACGAAACCCAATTATTGACTTTATTTAATTTATTTTTGTCATTTATGTAGCCATCTCCGTAGGAGATCACTACAAGAATGTTTATCAAGTTAGGGGTACAAGGGCATTATATCATTTATAAAATTATAACTGTGTTTCACAATAAGAATAATATATTTATTATATAATACAAACATAAATAATTGAAGAAAAAGTAAAAAAAATATATAAAAAGTAAATAAGAAATTGTTAATGAGGACGAAGATTTTAAAACTGAAATAAAAATCCCAAAATATAATGTACATAGGCTGTAAAATGAAAGTATGGTGTATCTGTCCAAAAAAAAAATACATGAAAAGTTAAATGAAACAGAATTTTACAACACAGATATAATATATAAATACATCATTAATGCTCTACATGAGGCAGCCTAAGAAGCTCTGGGCGAAGAAATTAAGCACGAGAAAAAAAAATCTTTATAATATTTTGATACAGAAATAGAGAAAGAGTACAAATACAGAAAGAAAAATATTTAAAATGGCTAAATACACAAAGTATCCAGGGCAAGAACGAATTAAGAGGACGACAAGCAAAAATCAGAAATATGGTGATAGAAGCAAAAAATAAGATTTGGTAAAATACCTGTAATAAAGTGGATAATCTAATTGGAGGTAAGAGAAGCTCAGAGGCATGGAAGATATTAAAAACACTGAGAGGAAATGCTAAAGAAACTCAACAAGTTAACTACATTAGTATCCAGACTTCAAAGAATTATTGATTGAAGACAGAGGAGAATTTTTTGATACAATTAATAACGATCTAGAAGTAACACAAAATAATGGCACCATTTCACTGGACATAGAAGTAGTAAAAAAATCATTAAAACATTAAGAAAAGCAAGGGCTGCTGGAATTGGAAAAGTATGAGCCGAACTGGTGAAATATGGTGCAGATAAATGTCACGAGCTTTCGAGAATCGTTTTTGAGAAACATTTAAGTGGCGAGGCCATACCAGAAGTCTGGAAAGCAGGATTTATATCAGCAATCCACAAGAAAGGAAGAAAAGATGAGTGTGAGAGCCACAGAGGAATAACTGTAACTAATGTATTCAGCAGACTTTACGGAATCTCTCGCCTGTATTTAAAGTTACAGAAGAATTACGTCAAGGATGTAGTCTGTCACCAACACTTTGCAAAATATATACATGAAAAGCAGTGGAAAACTGGAAAAGAAAATGTAAAGACATGGGGATCCCAATAAATGATACCGAATTATATTCGATACAATTTGCTGATGACCAACTAATTTTGGCACAAGATAGAGAAGACAGAGTACATTATAAGAAAATCAGTAGAGGAGTATAAAAAATGGGGACTTCTGGTCAACAGGAATAAAAAAAAACATACGGTAATAGGAGAACAAATCAAGATTTGACACTGGAAGAAGGAATGGGAACAATTAAACACACTGAAGAGTAGAAGTATCTAGGAGACAATATCACACAAGATGGAAAACCAGACAATGAAAATATTTCTAGAATAAATGCTGAGAAGTTTACTATTGGAACAGTAAATGGTATTTTATGGGTCCAACAGATTAGAAAGGAAACAAAACGAAAAATCTTCAACACAATTATCAGAAGCATTATGACACACGGATCGAAAGTATGGACAGTTAAATCGCAAGGATATCTAGGCGAGAAAGAATGAGAAATGAAGTCTCAGGAAGAAAATGGACATTACAAACTCAACTGCAAATTTTATAAACGAAAAACAACTGTTATGGTAATGACACACAAAAAGGATATCGAAGGAGAGATTACTACAGAGAATTATGGAATGGGAGCCACGTGGAAGAAGAAAAGAGGGAGTCATGGACAGATAGACAAAAATGGTGAATGAAGATGTAATTTGGTGTGTAATTTTGTGGTACATAAATGATATGGACTTTCGGAGCAGCAGGCCCATTCGTGTACTCTTGGCGACTGCACGACACAAAGCTTTACGCCTCCCCTGGTCCCGTAAACACCGACATTGGAGTTTTGATGACTGGAAACATGTTGCCTGGTGAAACGAGACCTGTTTCAAATTGTATGGAGCGGATGCACCCGCACGGGTCTTGAGACAACCTCATGAATTCATGGACCTTGCGTGTCAGCAGGGGGCTGTTCAAGCTGGTGGAGGCTCTGTAATGGTGCGGAGGGTGTGTACTTGGAGTGATATGGGACCCCTAAAACGTTTACATACGACTCTGACTGGTGACACGTACGTACGTCTCCTGTCTGATCAGCTGCATCCATTCATGTCCATTGTGCATTCCGACGGACTTGGGCAATTCCAGCAGTACAATGCGACCCCCACATGTTCAGAATTGTTACAGACTGGCTCGAGGAACACTCTTCTGAGTTTAAACACTTCTTCTGGCCACCAAACTTCCAGACACGAACATTATTGAGCATATCTGGGGTGCCTTGCAACGTGCTGTTCAGACGATATCTCCACCCCATCGTACTCTTACGGATTTGTGGACAGCCCTGCAGAATCATTGTGTCGGTTCCCTCTAGCACCACTTCAGTCATTAGTCGAGCCGACGCCACGTCGTGTTGCGGCACTTCTGCATGCTCGCGGGGGCCCTACACTGTATTAGGCAGGTGCACCAGTTTCTTAGGCGCTTCAGTGTATAATACATGTGTAATGTTTTTAAACAGTCATATTTCATTCTCATATCAATTCTTAATTCTTAAATTTCATTGTTATATTTATTCTTCAGGAAGATTTGTGCGTTCCCTTAGATGATACCGATCGTAGCAACATTCGAAACATGGAAATTCTGAACACCACTAGCATCGCGCGAAGGCAGGTTTGCTACGACATTTCTTCGTCTGAATCCCACTCGGATCACTGTTCCGAGAGCTGGAACTTGCAGTTGATTACGAATCAATATACACTACAGGGATTTCACGGAAAAGAATTTCAAATCGTTTTTCCATTCATTTATTGTTTTTGTTTCGTTTGTTTTAATTCATTTAACATATGTATAATTTAGTAGACGATTAACGACAATATTACCTCAATATACACCGGAAAACATTGGTGTAGTAATCTACTACGGACATCGGTAGATGAAAAACAAAAATAAGAATTACATTGGGGCTTCGAAAACGGGGCGCACAAGTGTTACTCCATCACGCCAGCCACTGTGCCACCGCTCCGACTAAGCTACTCACTCGCTTAAAGACACATAAAATACTTGAAAACTTCCGCCGTCGTTTCCTGAGAAACCGTTGAGTACCTGCGGATAACACTACTCATGTGTTCTCTCACTTTGCGTCCTCCTCCACTGAGCAAAGTTTCTGGGAAAGTGGGTTATCGAACTTGAAGTGTTCTCCATATTATTCTAAGAAAGAAATCCATAATAACACCCTTGATACGCCAGGGCATTGCGTCAAACAGAGCTTGGATGGCGTGTACAGGTACAGCTGCCCATGCAGCTTCAACACGATACCACAGTTCATCGAGAGTAGTGACTGACGTATTGTGATGAGGCAGTTGCTCGGTCACCATTGTCCAGACGTTTTCAGCTGGTGAGAGATTTGGAGAATGTGCTTGCCAGGGCAGCAGTCGAACATTTTCTGTATGCAGAAAGGGCCGTGCAGGACCTGCAACATGCTGTCGTGCATTATCCTGCTGAAATGTAGGGTTTCGCAGGCAGCGAATGAAGGGTAGAGCCACGGGTCGTAACACATCTGAAATGTAACGTCCACTGTTCAAAGTGTCGTCAACGCGAACAAGAGGTGACCGAGATGTGTAACCAATGGCACCGCTTACCATCACACCGGCTGATACGCCAGTATGGCGATGACGAATATATGCTTTCAATGTGTGTTCACCGCTATGTCGCCGAACACGGATGCCACATCGTGATGCTGTAAACAGAACCTGGATTCATCCGAAAAAATGACGTTTTGCCATTCGTGCACTCAGGTTCGTCGTCGAGTACACCGTCGCAGGAGCCAAGGTCTCCGAGGTGATAGTCCATGCTGCTGCAAACGTCGTCTAACTGTTCGTGCAGATGGTTGTTGTCTTGCAAACGTCCTCATTTGTTGAGTCACGGATCGAGACGTGGTTGCACGATGCGTTACAGCCATGCGGATAAGATGCCTGTAATCTCGACTGCTAGTGATACGAGGCCGTTGGGATCCAGCACGGCGTTCCGTATTACCCTCCTGAAGCTACCGATTCGATATTCTGGTAACAGTCGTTGGATCTCGACCAACGCGAGCAGCAATGTCGCGATACGATAAACCGCAATCGCGATAGGCTACAATCCGACCTTTATCGAAGTCGGAAACGCGATGGTACGCATTTCTCCTCGTTACACGAGGCATCACAACAACGTTTCACCAGGCAAAGCTGGTCAACTGCTGTTTGTGTATGAGAAATCGGTTGAAAACTTTCCTCATGTCAGCGCATTGTAGGTGTCCCCACCAGCGCCAACCTTGTGTGAATGCTCTGAAAAGCTAATCATTTGCATGTCACAGCATCTTCTTCCTGTCGGTTAAATTTCGCGTCTGTAGCATGTCATCTTCGTGGTGTAGCAATTTTAATGGCCGGTAGTGTAGATAAATAAATAAAGGATTTAGTTAAGATTTAGTTAACTTTGACACACCTCTTTGTCACAGCAGTTCTGGATAATTTACAACTGTCACGGACTAGCAAAGCATCACTTGACGAGCGGATTAACAAACTATTCTCTTGCAGTACAAAATGCAAGATTTACGAAGTACACTTCATCAGAAACATTAACTGTCACTCTCCTACTCGTTGATGGTGGCTTCTGATGTTGAGACCTCTAACTGGGAGAGCTCTTAGTCGCTTTGTACTATACTGATCTCAACGCGAGGGCGCTGCTACGGCGAGAGTGGATGCGTGGTCTTGAGGAGCGGCTCCTGTACGTCATTGTAGTCTGCAAGGAACCGTCGCTAGTGTCTGTAGTGTACATTTGCTTTACTGACTTTAATGTGGCACCACAATGTCTTACGACAACATAATAGTTGTGTCTCGATCTGTACTGATAAGGACACATCATGTTAGCCACTATATCATGCGAATACTAATTAAGTTATTCAAAATTAAGTTGTTGTTAAGAATCACTTTGATTACATTACTCTACTTGTGGTGTCACCGCCAGACACCATACTTGCTAGGTGCGTTGGTATATGTCGGACCCGCGCGTCGCCACTGTCAGTGATTGCAGACCGAGCGCCGCCACACGGCAGGTCTAGAGAGACTTCCTAGCACTCGCCCCAGTTGTACAGCAGACTTTGCTAGCGATGGTTCACTGACAAATTACGCTCTCATTTGCCGAGACGATAGTTAGCATAGCCTTCAGCTACGTCATTTGCTACGACCTAGCAAGGCGCCATTATCATTTGCAATTTATCTTGTGATGCATGTACCTTGTACGATGTTCACCAATTATGGATTAAAGTTAAGTATTCCCGCAGCTACGTACGTTCTTTGCTACTATAACTTCCTTTACCTGTTCCATCCTGCGTGAGCTTAAACGCGTGCCTTTCGGCTACCAGTCATTGTGGATTGGCTGTCTTGCCAGTCCACAACACTACTCATATTACTTACTTATTTCAATTAATAAAAAATACAAGAAAAGTACTTACTGCAAAGAGGAAATACATAAAGTGAAATACAGAATGAATCAGAAAAGGATCACAGAAATAAACGCTCAGACTCGGTAGCATAAGGTTCTTAAACAGAGCACCCTGAGTAACCGAACTTTGAATTCAAAATAATTATTACGTCTAACACTTAGGAAATTAATTAAAAAACGGAATCCACGAAATTAATTACAACACTGTATACAGTAAAATATTCTCGTTGCGGAAACAAATGGCTACAGGCCCTCACTAAACGCCAAAACCAGCCACTGAGACCAGCTCTAAGCAGCAGTTTACAACAGTGTGGACAGTAATTTCTAAAACACACATTAAATAAAACAATTACAGCACGAAATGTTTCAATAAACTGCTGAGTTAATATAAAACGCCCTTTAAAAGAAAACCCACGTGACCTCTGGACTATATGTGACTTTTAACCAACAAATGGATAAATAATTAACCTCACTTAATCGTAATTAAACACACGGAATGCCCAAACGTACAGAGATTAGCACGAGCTTAAAAAAATTATCTATAAAGCAAGTGAAACTTTAAACCGAGCCGGCGAGTATAGCAATTAAAATTAATGGCTCAAATCTAAAATTTTAAATAGCTGCACAAACTGTTAGTCGCTCTGCTCTCAAACCAATTACGAGTAGGCGCAGTTGTGAATTAAATGAGCCAGAATGTGCTCTAAATTAATAGCAGACAAACAAAGCTGCATGCGGCTTGATACTGCCACTTTACGATTTGAAAACGAATAATGAAATTTTTCATAACAAGTAACGCTGCAC
Source organism: Schistocerca serialis cubense (assembly GCF_023864345.2). NCBI lineage: Eukaryota > Metazoa > Arthropoda > Insecta > Orthoptera > Acrididae > Schistocerca > Schistocerca serialis. The sequence goes on along the minus strand of NC_064638.1, from coordinate 1,228,451,777 downwards.
AGACAGCACAACAAAAGTGCTATAATACTACATGGAAGTAGGTTCCTAACAGCTCATTACGATTACAGCGTAGCACTGACGACATTAAGGGAAACTACAACCTCCAACTACTTATCACACGGTGAAGTCAAGAAATAATTTATATGTAAACTGCTCGAACCGCTTTCAAAACACAGCGCTGTACTTTCCACCAATAGAGTTACTCATCCAAATTCAATCTCGCAAGCTCCTTTACTTTGGACTGTGAACACCGGACGCGACAGCTACATCGGGCCGGTCCACCAAAAGTGCATTGTGGCAATGGACTCACAGCACACAGTGGCCAATACAGACGCCACACAACAACAGACTTAGTACAATTTCATCTAGTCAAACGCAGGCATTCAGAACTGGCTAACACTTCAGCCAAGGTAAGAGGCGGAGTCCGCCAAAAAACCACCCCCAGGCGGCTTGAGTACCAACTGCAGCTATCGATAGTGTGATTCGTCAGCCACCTAGTGGACAATGGTACCATACATCCACGAGATGCAAGCACATCTTTGGGACTGACTGCGGAACGGGTTAAAATGATGTAGACACTTCCAAATAATATAAAAATGTTTTTATTGGGATAAGTACAACTTAAACTGGAAAATGTTTTGGGGATGGCTAACCAAAGACAGCATTTTATTACCAGGACACTTGGAAAATGTAGCAGATTTACTAAAGAGACCGCCTACACTACGCTTGTCCGTCCTCTTTTAGAATACTGCTGCGCGGTGTGGGATCCTAACCGGATAGGACAGTCGGAATACATAGAAGAAAAGTTCAAAGAAAAGCAGCACGTTTTGTATTATCGCGAAATAGAGGAGAGAGTGTCACTGGAATGATACGGTTTTCGTTGCGGAGGAATCTTCTCACAAAATTCCAATCACCAACTTTCTCCTCCGAATGCGAAAACATTTTGTTGACTCCGACATAGATAGGGAGAAACGATCACCATGATAAAATAAGGGAAATCAGAGCTCGCACGGAAAGATATAGTTGTACGTTCTTTCTGCACGCTATACGAGATTAGAATAACAGAGAATTGTGAAGATGGTTCGATGAACCCTCTGACAGGCACTTAAATGTGATTTGCAGAGAATCCATGCAGATGTAGATGTAGACTATGTTTACATCTATGGAAACAAGAACTCAAGTATTTTTTTTTTTTTTTTTTTTTTTGTTACAGTGATTTACAGCAACATAACAACATAACTGCCAGACCATCGCAGAAGCCGTATTCCGTAGTTTCAGCAGCAATTTGCAACACGTCAACATTAATTTCATTTTTGAGCGGGATGGTGGTCCACTGCACTTCCACAACGATGTTCATGAGTTCTTGGATTCTGAGCTACTATGGTGACGGGTCGGTCACGTATCAGCTGGCAATCTCCAATGTTCAAACGTGTCGAAATATGTGTGAATTTCTAAGAGACCAAACTGTGAGGTCACTGGTCCCTAGACTTACACACTACTTAAACTAAGTTAAACTAACTTATGCTAAGAACAACACACACACCTGTAAGGTGTCAGGCAAATCCCACACCTTCCATGAAAACCCTGACATGATGAGCAAATCCAGTAGTATGTCACATAGCTGCGAATAAATCGTGACATTAAATTAACCAAAGTAATACGAGTAAGACCACAGACTAACACAAGAATGCCTAAATGCATGTCATACCTTCCCACCGTGAGACAGACGCAGTTCCGAGGGGAGAAACGAGAACAGAAGCCGACAGCAGAACCGTGTTAAGCTAGAAGGCCCTACGATAAGGGACAGACACCCATGTCGCCAGCTAACCGCTAGGACCACCCCCCAGCCCATGTTAAAAGCTAGAGCCCTTCACAAGAAACAGTATAGATCTTACGATAACACTAAAAGGGCCACCCCAGCTGCAAGTTTTATCGTGAGACTTTTTCGCGTCTCTGTTACGTCAGGACCACCCCCCCAAGCCCATGTTAAGAGATAGAGCCCTCCAGAAGAACAGTATAGATCTTACGATAACACTAAAACGACCACACCAGCTGCAAGTTTTAGCGTGAGACTTTTTCGCGTCTCTGTTACGTTGCAAACTTTAAAAACATTGCCCCACCACGAAAAGTATAACGTTTCTCATTGGACAGACAGAATTTTTGTAAGTGGAACTTAAGGTTAACATTGAGACCCTGATTGGTCAGATGAAAACACAGCCAGATAGTTTTTTTAAACCGACTTTGGTAAATTGTAGTAAGGAGAAGTTAGGGGAGAGTTGCTTCCGAGACGGCGAGGTGAGCGGAGCTGTGCTGTCCGCCGCCCCCTGACGAACACCGACAAGGTAATGAACACACGCGATGCCACATAACAGCGCATAAAGCTTCACTCAGAACTGCAAAAGTCTCATCTGTTACACCCCCTTTTTGCGTAATACTAGTGTCGATCGTCAATTAAAGCTCATGGTGTTCACATTTGCCACTTGAAGTAAAAATCTGAAACGCGATGATTTTTCTGTTATATAGTTATTAAGAAGCTACATCAGCCACTGTAATTTACGACAAGTTAGATAAGTAATTGAAGATAATTGAGGGTCACTGTAGACCATTTTGATAGTTTTCTCTTTTGTGAAACTTAATTTAAACCTAGATTATAGATGTGATATGTCATAGGTCATCCTTCGATCCATTGTAGAGCTTGGAAACCCATTCAGGGAATATTCGTTCACATTATTTGTTGAACGCAGTAGGTTTTTACCATCCTGTATTAAAACATTTCCTTTTATCAATAGTGCAATTTATAAACAATGTTTTGTGAGTAGAATAAAATTTCCAATGGTAAACTTAACTGCTTTTTAGACGTTATTTTACCAGCTAACTAAAAATAGGAAAGCCTTGAACCGCTTCCACTAAATTTAGTTAGTACTAAGATTCTTTTACAGGGAGTGCAGTGGAGCTGACGCTGAAATCATTAAGTATTTGGTTATATCATCGCTAGTCTCACTGAACTCTTCTGAACTCTACATGTCATGTGTGGTCTGGCGTCTCCTTACCAGCTACAGGTCCCAGGTTCAAACTAGTCAATTCCCTAAAAAACACGCTCAGAGCGTCGTTGCGCGAAAGTGGTAGGGAGACACGATATAGAACAACGCAGAATGTTAGACACCCATGCCCGAGGGAGATCTTGAACCTCCGACAATCTGCAGCTACTGGCATGATCCCCACCTTCTCCGGACTTGGCATCGTTTGATTTTATCTGTGAGGTTACATCAAAGACACAGTTGTTACATCAAAGAGACAGTTTTCAGACCTCCACTTCCTCACAACACTGCACGCTGGATTATTGCAGCGAGAAAAAAAAACAGTAGTCTTAGCCCACTGTTTCCTGCACAAAAACTAAGCATCGCTTGCTCTCGACGACTTATCAGGGCAGCTGTGACCGACACCGATGAGCACACTTTATGGTGAGGGGGATGAATTGAACAACAGAGTGGACTCACGCTGTGTGACTAACGGTTCACCCAGTGAACATGTCTGAACGTAGTGAGACGTCCTGCTGAACCCACTGGACGGAAAAGGTAGTTTAAGTTGTGGAAAGGGGCCAAAATAAGCGGCTGTCAGTTACCCTCGAACATACAACCTTTTATTTGATCAAACATTACAAGAGCCATGAAATTTTTTTTAAATACATAGCTTTAGTTTTGGAACTTAATTAGTGGCTGGATGCGCCGTAAAATCTCGTGCCTTAAGGGCAAGAGTACTTCAATTTTAAAACGGCTGAAAGCCAATAACTTAAAGTTGAGCCAAAATCAGAAATTTAAAAGCCAAAGCCTTATCTTAAAAGCAGTTCCTTAATTAGGCTGAAGGCCCAAAGAATCTGACACTTTAAGAGAAAACAATTTAAATTCAAAATTGGCTGAAGCCCCAACACTTAAGACTCGATAACATTAATTTTTTAAAAGAAATGCCAAAGGCTTTAGGTAAAACAGTTCTTAAATTAAGCTGAAGGCCCAAACCATCTAATACCTTAAGGGCAAAACAACGTTAATCTAAAAATCGGCTAGAAGCCATACAAATACAAACAACAAGAACAAACAAGAAAAGGCAGTACACCCAAGGGCGCTCAGAAGTTCCAATGGTCGGCCTGGAATTCAAACACTAACGCTCGCTTAGGTGAGACAGACAGTTGGCCCAACCATTGTCGATCTGACGACAACCCAGCCAACAGACGGTCAACGAACACACCGACAACATAACCATCGCTTCACCTGACCAGCACGTAACAGAGAGTTCAATGGAACAACGTAGAAGGTATTGGCGCCCACAACCAATTACGCATTGAGCTGTCAAACTGCACACCGTTCTGGCAGGTAACTGGAATGCCAATGGCCACAAGGCAGAAGATTCCGCTGGTGCACTTCAATTCAAATAATCAGGTAAAACTCCACCGGAGGATGGCTAAAATTTTCCAACTTAAAAATACACGTTGTTGCTCGCGGGACTGTCCCAACAGCCGACAACGAACTCCAAACGACACTATGTGAACAGTCGTGACTTGCTGGTAGATTAAGTCGAAACTCAACTTTCATGTCCAGGATCGGTGAGCCACAAACCTCGAAGCAATGGGAACAGCGCAACACACCCCGACACCACATAGAGGCTGCCAGCAGGCGTGGCCAGGACACGCGCTGCAGAGATTTCCTCGCTGCTCCACGCCAACCGCCAACTGCCCAGGCCCAGTAACGGTGAAATGACCAACAGTACGTCTGCAGATGAAATCACCAACGGAACGACCAACCAACGGTCATCCCGCTCCAATCTCCCTCCGTCGGGCAGTTCATGTGTGTCACCAGCGGTCGGCGAGCACTGGCTGTCGGCGCCTCACCGGCGCTCCGTCCCCGACTTCACTGCTGCTGCGTCGCGACTGCACTGCTGGTCCGTCCCGAACTGACTGTCAGACACACGACGACCCGGAAATACTATCAGTCGCTCTAAAGATGGAACGACAGTGCACTTAACGATACGCGCTGCTGCTGCCGCTCATGGGGAAGTAAAGCAGAAAGTTAGTGACGCCAGTAAATGGAATAAGAAAACGAGGCGGCAGTACCGTAATACACTCCTGGAAATGGAAAAAAGAACACATTGACACCGGTGTGTCAGACCCACCATGCTTCCTCCGGACACTGCGAGAGGGCTGTACAAGCAATGATCACACGCACGGCACAGCGGACACACCAGGAACCGCGGTGTTGGCCGTCGAATGGCGCTAGCTGCGCAGCATTTGTGCACCGCCGCCGTCAGTGTCAGCCAGTTTGCCGTGGCATACGGAGCTCCATCGCAGTCTTTAACACTGGTAGCATGCCGCGACAGCGTGGACGTGAACCGTATGTGCAGTTGACGGACTTTGAGCGAGGGCGTATAGTGGGCATGCGGGAGGCCGGGTGGACGTACCGCCGAATTGCTCAACACGTGGGGCGTGAGGTCTCCACAGTACATCGATGTTGTCGCCAGTGGTCGGCGGAAGGTGCACGTGCCCGTCGACCTGGGACCGGACCGCAGCGACGCACGGATGCACGCCAAGACCGTAGGACCCTACGCAGTGCCGTAGGGGACCGCACCGCCACTTCCCAGCAAATTAGGGACACTGTTGCTCCTGGGGTATCGGCGAGGACCATTCGCAACCGTCTCCATGAAGCTGGGCTACGGTCCCGCACACCGTTAGGCCGTCTTCCGCTCACGCCCCAACATCGTGCAGCCCGCCTCCAGTGGTGTCGCGACAGGCGTGAATGGAGGGACGAATGGAGACGTGTCGTCTTCAGCGATGAGAGTCGCTTCTGCCTTGGTGCCAATGATGGTCGTATGCGTGTTTGGCGCCGTGCAGGTGAGCGCCACAATCAGGACTGCATACGACCGAGGCACACAGGGCCAACACCCGGCGTCATGATGTGGGGAGCGATCTCCTACACTGGCCGTACACCACTGGTGATCGTCGAGGGGACACTGAATAGTGCACGGTACATCCAAACCGTCATCGAACCCATCGTTCTACCATTCCTAGACCGGCAAGGGAACTTGCTGTTCCAACAGGACAATGCACGTCCGCATGTATCCCGTGCCACCCAACGTGCTCTAGAAGGTGTAAGTCAACTACCCTGGCCAGCAAGATCTCCGGATCTGTCCCCCATTGAGCATGTTTGGGACTGGATGAAGCGTCGTCTCACGCGGTCTGCACGTCCAGCACGAACGCTGGTCCAACTGAGGCGCCAGGTGGAAATGGCATGGCAAGCCGTTCCACAGGACTACATCCAGCATCTCTACGATCGTCTCCATGGGAGAATAGCAGCCTGCATTGCTGCGAAAGGTGGATATACACTGTACTAGTGCCGACATTGTGCATGCTCTGTTGCCTGTGTCTATGTGCCTGTGGTTCTGTCAGTGTGATCATGTGATGTATCTGACCCCAGGAATGTGTCAATAAAGTTTCCCCTTCCTGGGACAATGAATTCACGGTGTTCGTATTTCAATTTCCAGGAGTGTAGAAGATGACAAACAATAAATGGGATCAACGCGAGCCGTGCACAGCTCACACAGCACAAAAAACTTGAGTTTCTAATTCCTTACATATTGACATATACTACCAAACCTCGATATAAACATTTTTACTATCATTTGAAAGTGTCTAGATCATTTAGAATAATCGTGTAGATTCAAAGACTGGAAAGTTCTGTTAGTTACATAGTAATAAGCAGCGCTCACTGCAAAGCTGCATCTGAAGTAGTAATGTACTGTAAAGAGGACTCAGGATTTAAAATTTTAGTTAAATATTTTCGCTGCAGAATATCATTTGCAATCGACTCTACCATTAGGATATGCACTGCAGCCCTTTCGAGATACCTGAAGAATCATCAGCATCTTTTATGAAAACAGCCTTCTCTCTAATCCACTTGATTAAATTTAGCTGAGGCAAGCATGAATAGCGTTATGCAATGTGGAGATTATTTATCGTTAACAAAGTATACCGTTGTCTACAACTTCCTTGTCTATTGTGTAACTTCAGTCGATCCGCGCTTCTGAAGATTCCCCTTCTTTATGGGATCTATGGAACACGATAAACGAACGAAGGAACTAATTAGTCTGTCTGTGTAGCGTGGCAGGAAACGGGTTCCGTTTGTGAAGAGAAGTTTGTTCAAGCAAGGGGTGGGGGAGTTGGGTGTCGTTCCCCTCCCCTCCCCTCTCCCTCACTGGGAGTGACCTAGACATTTAGGAAGCTGAAAAGATTGACCAACGACATCACATAACTTGTAGCTGGTTCCAATTGTAAATCCTCCCACCTCGGACCTATATTTGGATGGACATTATCAGGTGCAAGGTTTAATTACGGCAACTGCAATCTGTTTAGTCGCGTTATAGAGCTCACACACGGGCTATCACGGAAAGTGAAGACAGTAACTGTTCTCGAAAGGACAGATACCATTGATGACCATGCAGCTTCTCTAGAATAAATGATAATTAACTGAAACCCTCAGTGCCAACAAGTGTTGTTGATATACGTTGATGGGGACAGCTGAAAATGTGTGCCCCGACCGGGACTCTAACCCGGGATCTCCTGCTTACATGGCAGACGCTCTATCCATGTGAGCCACCGAGGACGTAGATGAATAGCGCGACTGCAGGGACTTATCCCTTACATGCTTCCCGTGAGACCTACATTCCCAACTGTCCAAAATCTACATACGAAATTTCCAGAATGAGATTTTCATTCTGCAGCGGAGTGTGCGCTGAAACGAAACTTTCTGGCAGATTAAAACTGTGTGCCGGACCGAGACTCGAAGTCGGGACCTTTGCCTTTCGCGGGCAAGTGCCCTACCGACAGAGCTACCCAAGCACGATTCGCGCCCCGTTCTCACAGCTTTACTTCTGCCAGTGCCTCGCCTCCTACCTTCCAAACTTGGTAGAGCACTTGGGCGCGAAAGGCAAAGGTCCCGAGTTCGAGTCTCGGTCCGGCACACAGTTTTAATCTGCCAGGAAGTTTTACATACGAAATGTACGTAATAGATATTTGCCCATCCACTCATTACTCGCGCACGCTAAGGTGACGATTCCCGTACAATTCGTATGTAGAATGTGGACAGTTGGGAATGTGGGTCTCACGGGAAGCATGCAAGGGATAAGTCCTTGCAGAAACCGGTTGCGTTTGAAATAAAATAACTTAAAGTATACAGCTATGTCGATGATTGCTGCGCAAACACTGTCTCCACGTATGCGTACACCATAATTAGTCTACCACGCAAAAATTTGTGTTTACACTCGTCTAGTATGAGACATTCCTGGGTGGTGGGTCCACTGGGGGCCGAATCGCACAACCCTGGGTTCGGTGTGGAGCGGCGGTGGAATGGGTTGACATCTGTGGCCTGTTGTGGGGTTGTGAACCACTAAGGGCTACGGCGGGACGAAGCCTCTCCGTCGTTTCTAGGTCCCCGGTTCAATACACACAATACACACATAGCCACTCATGAAATGTGCTATATAGTGCACTCAATCACATCAAAAGTCATCATTAAGGCATGAAGGTACGCAGTATGTATGCAGAACGCATGTGGAATCCCTACGTTTCTAGAGTTAACGGCGAATATTGATGTAGCAGGAATGATTGACGACGTAATTTGTATTACAACGTGGCAACAATAACGAATTTATGAGTTATATTATATGACGACAATGATTTTATATGGTCTAATATGATGTTAAAAATCCTTTTACGAAACTGATAATGGTTCATGCACCGAAACTCGTTGTTGAATAAAGGAGTATTATCACCAACGTCTAGCGGTAACCATGACGTTCTTCAAATAAACAAATACAAAGTATTGGCTATTCATAGATAGAAAGGCCCATTACTGAATGATTACACAGTAGCAGAACAGGCACTGGAAGCAGTTACTTCCATAAAATACCTAGGACTATGCATACAGTACATGTAACACTGCATCACGGCCTGCTCTCCAATAGAGAACACCCTAATCCTCCTTGTTGACTAAGAACAAAATGAGACATAACGCCGGTGTCCCAACATGACAGGCGAGAATGACGATCTCACAAGGGGAGGCCGCCAATTTTGAAATTCAGATTCGATTCATACTGCGCATAATAAAAGCTCATGGCCAGAGGTGTAATGTGGCAAAGCACCATGATGCACTTCTCAGCCGTTGTCGAGAAAATCGACAGTTAAAAGAAACCGTTGCGGTGAAATACTCTCTACGATTAGTAAGTTTCCACAGCGTCGTGGCGCAGCGGTAAGCGCTCGGATCGAATCTCACACCATGCAACCTTTTTTTTTTTTAGTATTTGTTTTTTGTAATTCAATATATATATATACAGGGTGTTTCAAAAATGACCGGTATATTTGAAACGGCAATAAAAACTAAACGAGCAGCGATAGAAATACACCGTTTGTTGCAATATGCTAGGGACAACAGTACATTTTCAGGCGGACAAACTTTCGAAATTACAGTAGTTACAATTTTCAACAACAGATGGCGCTGCAAGTGATGTGAAAGATATAGAAGACAACGCAGTCTGTGGGTGCGCCATTCTGTACGTCGTCTTTCTGCTGTAAGCGTGTGCTGTTCACAACGTGTAAGTGTGCTGTAGACAACATGGTTTATTCCTTAGAACAGAGGATTTTTCTGGTGTTGGAATTCCACCGACTAGAACACAGTGTTGTTGCAACAAGACGAAGTTTTCAACGGAGGTTTAATGTAACCAAAGGACCGAAAAGCGATACAATAAAGGATCTGTTTGAAAAATTTCAACGGACTGGGAACGTGACGGATGAACGTGCTGGAAAGGTAGGACGACTGCGTACGGCAACCTCAGAGGGCAACGCGCAGCTAGTGCAGCAGGTGATCCAACATCGGCCTCGGGTTTCCGTTCGCCGTGTTGCAGCTGCGGTCCAAATGACGCCAACGTCCACGTATCGTCTCATGCGCCAGAGTTTACACCTCTATCCATACAAAATTCAAACGCGGCAACCCCTCAGCGCCGCTACCATTGCTGCACGAGAGACATTCACTAACGATATAGTGCACAGGATTGATGACGGCGATATGCATGTGGGCAGCATTTGGTTTACTGACGAAGCTTATTTTTACCTGGACGGCTTCGTCAATAAACAGAACTGGCGCATATGGGGAACCGAAAAGCCCCATGTTGCAGTCCCATCGTCCCTGCATGCTCAAAAAGTACTGGTCTGGGCCGCCATTTCTTCCAAAGGAATCATTGGCCCATTTTTCAGATCCGAAACGATTACTGCATCACGCTATCTGGACATTCTTCGTGAATTTGTGGCGGTACAAACTGCCTTAGACGACACTGCGAACACCTCGTGGTTTATGCAAGATGGTGCCCGGCCACATCGCACGGCCGACGTCTTTAATTTCCTGAATGAATATTTCGATGATCGTGTGATTGCTTTGGGCTATCCGAAACATACAGGAGGCGGCGTGGATTGGCCTCCCTATTCGCAAGACATGAACCCCTGTGACTTCTTTCTGTGGGGACACTTGAAAGACCAGGTGTACCGCCAGAATCCAGAAACAATTGAACAGCTGAAGCAGTACATCTCACCTGCATGTGAAGTCATTCCGCCAGACACGTTGTCAAAGGTTTCGGGTAATTTCATTCAGAAACTACTCCATATTATTGCTACGCATGGTGGAAATGTGGAAAATATCGTACTATAGAGTTTCCCAGACCGCAGCGCCATCTGTTGTTGAAAATTGTAACTACTGTAATTTCGAAAGTTTGTCTGCCTGAAAATGTATTGTTGTCCCAAGCATATTGCAACAAACGGTGTATTTCTATCGCTGCTCGTTTAGTTTGTATTGCCGTTTCAAATATACCGGTCATTTTTGAAACACCCTATATATATATATATATATATATATATATATATATATATATATATATATATATATATCCCGGCAATCAGTTGCAACAATCATGCATATAATAAGTTGTTGAAAGTCGTTTGTCGTGGAAAAACTGGCGACTTCGAACATCATTATGTTTTCCGCAAACAAAGTTGTATTTCACAAATGTTATTAATTGTCTTCATAATGTTAACCACGTATAGTTAACGGAAGACGTAGAAACGATATTCCGAAACGAATACGTATAGCGTAAGTCAAACGTTCGAATTAGAATAGAGACCCCACGAACACAAATTTGCTGTGGCAGGTATGAAATATAAACTCCGTTACTCGGTCGTTACACTTGAAGGACAGATGTTGAATGGGCCGAAACGAGCCGCCGCATAACAGCGTAGTTGCCTGCTAACTTCGAAAGAAGGTAGATGTGGTCCCTGGTCAGTGCGAATGTGAGAGCTTTGTTACACCCTGTTAAACAAACGGAAAAATGGAGGCGGTACAATTGGAGAGCGATCCGCCTTCACCAACATGCATAAGCAATTCATTAATAGTTTTTATATATATATATATATATATATATATATATATATATATATATATATTTGAATTACAAAAAACTAATAATAAAAAAATGTTGCATGGCGCGAGATGCGATCCGGCGACCTCCGGATTACGAACCCGAGCGCTTACCGCTGCGCCACGACGCTGTAGAAAACTATTAACCGTAGAGAGTATTTCACCGCAGCGGTTTCTTTTAACTGCCGATTTTCTCGACAACGGCTGAGAAGTGCATCTTGGTGCTTTGCCACATTACACCTCTGGCCATGAGCTTTTATTATGCGCAGTATGAATCGAATCTGAATTTCGCAATTGGCGGCCTCCCCTTGTCAGTCTAACTATGCATGTGGACTACATTGCTTCAAATGGCTCTGAGCACTATGGGACTTAACATCTGAGGTCATCAGTCCCCTAGAACTTAGAACTACTTAAACCTAACTAACCTAAGGACATCACACACGTCCATGCCCGAGGCAGGATTCGAGCCTGCGACCGTAGTAGCAGCGCGGTGCCTAGAACCGCTCGGCCGCAACGGCCGACTGACTACATTGACTGACCAGTGCGTGGCGCATACTAACTATGATTTGCCTGCACATTCGCAGTGTGTCAGGCTCCGTACTTTCTCGACCTGTAACGTAACCGCCTTTACCTGCGGAGCCATTCGTGTGTTGTTCACCATCCTGTGAATTCCGTCCGCCTACTAAGGCGAAAGAATGGACTATGGAAGTGAAGGTTTGCCACTACAAAAGAAAGAAACAAAGCACGTAAGAAATCAAGTAATTTTTGAGGTGAGTTAGCCTCTATAAAATCTTCTTTCAGAGTTTCTAAAATGCCACCACTTCCGTACCCTGCTACTCAGGATCCATTATCATGGTAGATGTGATATTACGCTCCTGTCTGTGAAGCCACTAGTGTTACATCCCGTCCGGTACAATTTCGTAATGAATCCTGTCACAATCAGGCTAATCCCAACTGTGCTCTCACAAAGATAACGCTCTGTTTGCCATATCGGTCTTCCCTGCACAATGCTAGGATCATTTCCAAAGATTTGGAACCTCTTAGTCCTGCCCCGCTAACCCACGCAGTCTACAATAATAGCTTCCGTAACCAACAGCTTATCATCGATTGAACACAAACGAGAATTACAGCATCAGGAGAAAGCACAGCAGCTGACCTACCTTGTCCTACAGCATCCATGCTGTTGTGCAGAATTAGCTTTGCCAAGTAAACTATGTTTATCTATGCCTCTGTCATTGTCTCAGTCCAAATCAAAGTTTAATTCACTGTTATGAAATTGTACAAGCCACGCGTGAGGTACTTCACACACTCTGGCTCTATTTGAACAGACGGGAAGGTTTATTTCCGAGCTTTGGGCGAGTGACGCTGGCATTTAGCTGTCCCTTTTGTCTCCAGAACTCCTAATGCCTGACAATGGCGTTCCTGCCACGCTTACCTCTAGTTGGGCCACTGTGAAGTCAGCTACCATCGTTCTTACTGACTCCCTAACACACAAATTACGAAATATGACATCATAAAAGTTTTGCCGCTGCTTCGTACTGTACCTTATTCATTTACCGAAAGAACTACAGGGTGTACCAAAAAGAATCATGCGATTTGGCAGGTCAATATTTCTGAAACTAATAAACATACACAATGAAAACAATAGACTGGCTGGGTGAGATTAAGATATATGAACACAAAATAAGCAGTCTTGCATATGCGGATGACTTAGTTGTGATGGCAGATTCGATTGAAAGTTTGCAGAGTAATATTTCAGAGCTAGATCAGAAATGTAAGGACTATGGTATGAAGATTAGCATCTCCAAAACGAAAGTAATGTCAGTGGGAAAGAAATATAAACGGATTGAGTGCCAAATATGAGGAACAAAGTTAGAACAGGTGGACGGTTTCAAGTACTTAGGATGCATATTCTCACAGGATGGCAACATAGTGAAAGAACTGGAAGCGAGGTGTAGCAAGGCTAATGCAGTGAGCGCTCAGCTACGATCTACTCTCTTCTGCAAGAAGGAAGTCAGTACCAAGACTAAGTTATCTGTGCACCGTTCAATCTTTCGACCAACTTTGTTGTATGGGAGCTGGGTGGATTCAGGTTACCTTATCAATAAGGTTGAGGTTACTGATATGAAAGTAGCTAGGATGATTGCAGGTACTAGTAGATGGGAACAATGGCAGGAGGGTGTGCACAATGAGGAAATCAAAGAAAAACTGGGAATGAACTCTATAGATGTAGCAGTCAGGGCGAACAGGCTTAGATGGTGGGGTCATGTTACACGCATGGGAGACGCAAGGTTACCCAAGAGACTCATGGGTTCAGCAGTAGAGGGTAGGAGGAGTCGAGGCAGACCAAGGAGAAGGTACCTGGATTCGGTTAAGAATGATTTTGAAGTAATAGGCTTAACATCAGAAGAGGCACCAATGTTAGCACTGAATAGGGGATCATGGAGGAATTTTATAAGGGGGGCTATGCTCCAGACTGAACGCTGAAAGGCATAATCAGTCTTAAATGATGATGATGAATGAATGAATTTTGTTTACTCGATGAACGGAAAACTCAAAAAGCGTTTTTTCATACCTTTTCACAGGTGTTGAATATGCCCTCTTGAGATGCATGGCACGGCAATGTGATGTACAAATTGTTTCTTCACTGCAGCGAGCATGTCTTGAGTTACAGCTTCCACAGCTATTGTTATACGATGTCTCAGTTGTTGTTGGTAACGGAGGCACATAACCACAGTCTTTTATAAACCCCCCCCCCCCCAAGAAATAATCACATACAGTCAGGTCAGGTGACGTTGGAGGCCAGTAACATAAGGCTGAATCATTTGGTCAAGTGCAATATACCCAGAGTTCAGTAGTCCTTTGATTTGCAAATTCCCACACTTACAGATGCCAGTGAGTTTCTGCCCCATCCTGTTAGTAAACGAAGTCGTTCGAAACAGTCTCTAATTGTGGAAAAAGAAAGTTCTCAAGCATATCAAGATATGTGCTTCCTGGCAAAGGAGGTGGCTTACAAAACACTCGTTCGACCTCAACAAACTCAAGTGGCAGACTCTGCAAGAGAGGCGCTCTGCATCGCGGTGTAGCTTGCTCGCCAGGTTTCGAGAGGGTGCGTTTCTGGATGAGGTATCGAATATATTGCTTCCCCCTACTTATACCTCCCGAGGAGATCACGAATGTAAAATTAGAGAGATTAGAGCGCGCACGGAGGCTTTCAGACAGTCGTTCTTCCCGCGAACCATACGCGACTGGAACAGGAAAGGGAGGTAATGACAGTGGCACGTAAAATGCCCTCCGCCACACACCGTTCGGTGGCTTGCGGAGTATAAATGTAGATGTAGATGTAGATGTAGAAGGAAAAATGAGCCACACACCTTTTCCTGAGAAACTGCACAAAACATATTAAATTTTGGAGGGTCCCTCTCATTCAACTTCATGTGGTTGTTCCGCACCCCACATTCTCACATTATGACGCTTCACCTTTCCATTTAAATGGAATGTTGCATCATCACTGAACACTAAGTGTGGAAGAAAACTGTCATCCTCCATCTTGCCAAGAACGACATTACAGAACTACACTCGTTGTTGTTTGTAGTAGCTGAATTTTGTATGGTTTCATGACGCAACACACACCAGACGGACATCGGGGGCATGTCGAGCTGTCGAGCTGCACGGTGAACGGATTTCTGCCGTCTCCAAATGAAACTATGGGTGATGCGTTCGACGTCTGTGCCAGGCACTTGGGGACGGCCCGGCGATTTGCCTTTACACAAAAAACCTGTTTCTCGGAATTGTTCATGCCATCGTCTAATGCTCTGTGTTGTAGGAACATCCACACCATATCTAGTACAAAAGTCACTCTGAAAAGTTATTACTAACCCGCAATGCGCAAAACGTAGAATACAAAACGTTTTCTGTTAGGGGCGACACCATTTTTACTAGAACTGAATTTGGCGCGAACTGCTGCTACCTAGCGGGAACCATGTAAAACTCGAGAGTCTGCTCTTTCCAACAGTATGTTGTTCACGCACGTATCTCAGATAACATAATAGTTATGATTTTTTTAATCGGATGATTCTTTTTAATAAGGCCTGTGTTTTTGTCTATGCCGGAGGGTGATGGTGGGACCAGTCGAAAGTAAAGAATGCTGGCTCAATAATACATTCTTCATTATTCCACGTTTCTCGTACAGTAGGTCGCCACTGGCACCCAGGTGCTGACCGTAGCTAGCGCCAGCAAGTGATAGCGGAATGCTGAGACAATATGACACCAGCTGTCTGCCTTCCTGACGCAAGAGGGATGACCACTCTTGCAGCACAGTGAGCCTACAGGTACTCTGGCGTTATCTGTCCTCAGTCCAAGGCAACTGGTAGGGGCAGGCAGACACCCCCAGTCGAATGGCAGGAATCACGAAGGATGGCTGAAAAGTCAGGCGATGTCACCCAGTGGAGGCTCCTTCTGGACGGTACAAGTACGAAACGCGGAACATCAGAACTAGCTGGCGGCTCGGAGATAGTAAGCTTCACCTAGTCCATGGTGCTGCTCGGTGAACCTGGAGCTGCTTGATTTCGCATCCAAATGATGACTGGAGCAGAGACTGTACTGGACGAATGTATGGCGTCAATGGAATCTACATAGACACTCACACCTACACTCCCCAAGCCACCTTGAGGTGTGTGGCTGATAGTACTTTGTGTACCACTGGAACTTTCCACTTTTCCAGTTCCTGTTAGTGGGGGAAGAACGATTGCTGGTAAGCCTCTGTGAGCTAGAATCTCTCTGATTTTATCATCATGGACTTTTAATGAGATACATGTGGCAGGAAACAAAATATTGCTTGAATCTTGTAGGAGTGTACGCTCTTGGAACTTAAAAGTAAACCACACTGTGGTGCAAATGCTTCTCTTGTAGTGCGTGACACTGCGGCTGACTGAACATCTCCGTGACGTTTTCACGCTTACTGAATAATCCTGTGAAGAAATGTGCTGCTCTTCTTTGGTTATTTTGTATGTCCTCTGTCAGTACAATCTTATGCGGTTCCCAGAGTGATGAGCAATATTCAAGTATTTGTAGAATGAGGGTTGGTTTCAGCGAAGGTTCGAGTCCTCCCTCGGGCATGGGTGTGTGTGTGTTTGTCCTTAGGATAATTTAGGTTAATTAGTGTGTAAGCTTAGGGACTGATGACCTTAGCAGTTAAGTCCCATAAGATTTCTCACACATTTGAACATTTTTTTGAATGAGGGTTTTGTAAGCTACCTCCTGTGCCGATGGACTACATTTCCTGCAGATTTTTCCAATGAACCTCAACCTTCAAAATGGTTCAAATGGCTCTGAGCACTATGGGACTTAACATCGGAGGTCATCAGTCCCCTACAACTTAGAACTACTTAAACCTAACTAACCTAAGGACACCACACACATCCATGTCCGAGGCAGGATTCGAACCTGCGACCGTAGTGGTCGCGCGGTTCCAGACTGAAGCGCCTGGAACCTCTCTGTCACTCCGGTCGGCTGAACCTCACCCTGACATCCGCCTTTCCCGCGATAAATTTTATGCCGTCGTTCCACATTAAATCACTCTGTGAGACGTGGCAAAGTGATGGGCATGAATGCCCTCACTCTAGTTTATTACAACTTTTAATTTGTAGCGCGTTCAAATAAGAGTGGTCGCTTATTGGAATTGTAAATGAGGTTGCTGCACGAGCATCGAAACAGAACTTATAGCGATTTTAATTAAGCGGTGTGAGTCAGAATCGAGTTTAAAATTTTGTATTTGTGGGAATACACAGCCTCCAGATGCTTCATATACGTATGCGTGGTCCGTGGTAGGATGAAATGCGATGTATATTTTAGCGATTAGCTGATTTGGACTAAGCGTGGTAGTCAAGCTCATTTGTAACATCTGTATCTCATGTCGTTTTCAAATCAGTCTTACTTGTAGCTAAGCGTCATAGTCAAGCACATTTGTAAAATCTGTATTTTACGTCATTTTCAAATCACTTGTAAGGAAGAGGGATTTGCAAATGACATGAAATACAGATATTACATATGTGTTTGACAATGACGCTTAGTCTAAATTAGCTAACCGCACGATTAAATATACGTCACGTTACAGCCTAGTATGAACCATGTTTACGTTTGTTAATAATTGAGTTTGATATTGGGCATGAGGCGAGCTGACGCGGATCGCGTGGTTAACCGTGCGCCAAATGACTGGAGTGAACCGGGTCAAGGTTTGTCGCGTGGTGCGGTGAGCTGCACGAGCCAGAAGGCGGAGGATCACGGCCAAAGAAGAGCGGGAGGACAAAAACTAAAATGCATTACTCGTAGTCTGACACCCCTCCACTTTGGGAGAGGTGGACTGGTCCGACTAGCGCCCTCTGACAAAAGCAAACTTTATTCTGTCGGCAAATTATTAAGGTACAGCAGGAAGCTGTAGGTAAACTCATCTGACGTCAGAACTCCGTAATTCGAGTGCTAGGAAGTCAGTAAGAAGGAGCTAAGCATGCACGCCTAATTTCACTGAAAGGATGGTATCTGTATCTACATCTACGTCTGCATGGATACTCTGCAAATCACATTTAAGTGCCTGGCAGAGGGTTCATCGAACCAGCTCCACAATTCTCTATTATTCCAATCTCGCATAGCGCGCGGAAAGAATGAACACCTATATCTTTCCCTACGAGCTCTGATTTCCCTTATTTTATCGTGGTGATGGTTTCTCCCTATGTAGATCGGTCTCAACAAAATATTTTCGCATTAGGAGGAGAAAGTTGGTGATTGGAATTTCGTGAGAAGATTCCGTCGCAACGAAAAACGCCTTTCTTTTAACGATGTCCAGCCCAAATCCTGTATCATTTCTGCGACACTCTCTCCCATATTTCGCGATAATACAATCGCGATAATACTCCGTCAGTCCTATCTGGTAAGGATCCCACACCGCGCATCAGTATTCTAAACGAGGGCGGACAAGCGTAGTGTAGGCAGTCTCCTTAGTAGGTCTGTTACATTTTCTAAGCGTCCTGCAAATAAATCGCAGCCTTTGGTTAGCCTTCCCCACAACATTTTCTATGTGTTCTTTCCAATTTAAGTTGTTCGTAATTGCAATATCCAGGTATTTAGTTGAATTTACGGATTCTAGATTAGACTGATTTATCGTGTAACCGAAGTTTAACGCGTTCCTTTTAGCACTCATGTGGATAACCTCACACTTTTCGTTATTCAGGGACTGCCATTTTTCGCACCATTCAGATATTTTTTTCTAAATCGTTTTGCAGTTTGTTTTGATCTTCTGATGACTTTATAAGTCGATAAACGACAGCATCATATGCAAACAACCGAAGACGGCTGCTCAGATTGTCTCCCAAATCCTTTATGTAGATAAGGAACAGCAAAGGGCCTATAACACTACCTTGGGGAACGCCTGAAATCACTGCTGTTTTACTCGATGACTTTCTGTCAGTTACTACGAACTGTGACCTCTCTGACAGGAAATCGCAAATTCAGTCACATAACTGAGATGATATTCCAAATGCACGCAATTTCACTACGAGCCTCTTGTGTGGTACAGTGTCAAAAGCCTTCCGGAAATCCAGGAATACGGAATGGATCTGAAATCCCTTGTCAATAGCACTCAACACTTCATATGAATAAAGAGCTAGTTGTGTTTCACAGGAACGATGTTTTCGAAACCCATGTTGACTGTGTGTCAATAGACCGTTTCCTGCGAGGCAATTCATAATGTTCGAACACAATATATGTTCTAAAATCCTGCTGTATATCGACGATAACGATATGGGCCCGTAATTTAGTGGATTACTCCTACTACCTTTCTTGAATGTTGGTGTGACCTGCGCAACTTGCCAGTCTTTGGGTACGGGTCTTTCGTCGAGCGAACGGTAGCTGACGTCACAGTGACCCGGCGAGAGGTAAGATTGGCTGGAACGCCATTGTTAGGCACTAGAAGTTTTGTAGGGAAAGTGAATAGATGGATGTCAGCGTTGATCGGCTAAAGCTCGGAAATCAACTTCGCGTTTTGTTCAGATAAAGCCAGACTGTGTGCTTGCTCGTGGGTTGTGCAGTTTCATATCTGTGAATAAAGCATTGATTTGCACTGTGACCCGAGGGAGGCGTAGACGAACGTATCTCATTTGGCAAAGCTTATTCTGAGCAGCATCACCGACACCATAGGACAAGGTAAGTCAGCTCCTGTGCTCTCTCCTGTTGCTGTAACTGTCGTTTGTGGTCAAGCAGCGGTCAATGATACCCTGTTCGGTACCAAATGGTTTAAATGGCTCTGAGCACTATGCGACTTAACTTCTGAGGTCATCAGTCGCCTAGAACTTAAAACTAATAAAACCTAACTAACCTAAGGACACCACACACATCCATGCCCGAGGCAGGATTCGAACCTGCGACCGTAGCGGTCGCTCGGCTCCAGACTGTAGCGCCTAGAACCGCTCGGCCACTCCGGCTGGCTGTTCGGTACCGTCGCCATTATTTTACATTGTGGGACTTCAGTGGGGCAGGACTTAGTAGTTCCATATCGTTGCTTCGGAAAAGATCCTGAACTGCGAAGGGAAGACCCACTTCGCAAAAAAGAGTGTTATCCTCGTGAGAGCCTAATTGTGACAGGGCTCATTACAAAGTGGTACCTCAAGCATATACTTTTTTTTTACCAGAACATTGTTTCTTTCGTAGTAGTAGATCTTGACTTAAATGCGTTAATAGAGAGATGGAATTCGCGGGATGGCAAACAATGCACGAATGTTTGAACTCCAGGTAAGAGCACTTGGTTAAAAGTCGAGAAAGTGCGGAGGCCCAGTAGACTAGTAATGTGAAGGTATGTCATAGATATTGTAAGTAGGCTGTTTAGGTTTTTGTGTTGGTAACGCCACGTAGCGCTCTGTATGAAAATCACTGACTGTGCCGTGTGCAGTCTGTGGCTGGTTGCACTCATTGGTGGAATATTCGCTTGTGTAGTGTTGGGCAGTTGGATGTGAACAGCTCGTAGCGTTGTGCAGTTGGAGATGAGCCGCCAGCAGTGGTGGATGTGGAGAGAGAGATGCCAGAGTTTTGAGAAGTTACTATAAGAGGACGGTCTGGACGTGTGTCCGCCAGAAAAAGGAAATTTGTAAAGATGGAGGTCATGAATTGATAGATATATATGATGACTTTTGAACATTATTAAGGTAAATACATTGTTTGTTCTCTACCAAAATCTTTCATTTGCTAACTATGCCCATCAGTCAGATAGTGCCTTCAGTAGTTAAAAACTTTTATTTAACTGGTAGTATTGGCACTCGCTGTATTGCAGTAGTTCGAGTAACGAAGATTTTTGTGAGGTAAGTGATTCATGAAAGGTATAGGTTATTGTTAGTCAGGGTCAGTCTTTTGTACAGGGCTTATTGAAAGTCAGATGGAACTGAAAAAAAAAAAAGTGTCAGTTTAGTGATGGTCAGAATAAGTAAAGAGAGAACTGCCTGAGTACGTTCAGTCAGTTTTACTCAGTTGTCTTTGTATCAAATAACGTAGAAGTTTACTAGCAGAGTCATTCATATTTTTTCTAAGGGGAAGTTTCAATAGGATCTGCAACACACCACAATAAAGTTACCGCTTACCACATCCGTCAATCAGTGTGGTCCAGGTGCGTTGTTACATAACGACTGTCATTCACTGCTTCTCCTGGCGGGACGCCGATGTTAGGTCTTATTTTCTTTCTAGCCAGGATGGAAGAATAGGGCGTTCTCCTTCAGAGAGAAGGCCGCGATGCCATGTCACATGTATGCATACACCTAGGTATTTTATGGAAGTAACTGCTTCTAGTAATTTTTCAGCAGTCGAGTAATCACATAATAATTGGTATTACCGTCTATGAATACGCAGTACTTTACATTTGTTTATTTGAAGAACATCATTACTTCTGCCAAGAGCTGCTAATAAAATTTCTTTATTAACACCTTGTTTCAGTACACGAACCATCATCAGATTCATAAAGGCATTTACAACGTCACATCAGGCGATATAAAATTCGTCATTGTTGCCACATGGTAATAGAAATTACACCGTTAATCATATACTGTGTCGCACAGTGCACTCATTCATGCTACATCAACAGCTAGCATTAACGCTAGGAGCGTAGTCATGCTACATATATACTACAGCCAGTACCGTGATGGACCACAGAACGTTAGAGAGGAGGGAGGCAAAGACAGTCCATGCGTTATGAAAAGTCACTCTCCCGGTGTGGCGTAGTGGTTAGCGCATTTGCCTAGTCAACAGCAAACGTTGGTTCGAATCCCAGCCTTTGTAGAAATTTTTATTCGTTGCTTTAGTATGATTACACGCGTCACAGATTTGTGAGACTTGAAAAGGTCTCTGGAACCATATAATTTCATGTGTTTAAAAAGTGGAAATGAAATCAACACATACAATCACTACGATCTGATTAGTCCTGTTACATTGTGTCTTCTCTCCTCCAGTCAGTTATTCGCGACAGATAGATGAAAAGAGACATGTTGAAGGACGTGTATATGATAGGGTCCAGAGATCACAGTGCCGCATCCAACGTCGGCAGCGCCTATCGATACCATAGATGTTATCGAGGGCTCGCTGCAGTCTACAGCATATAAGAGGGACCCCTGAATACCACGCCTCTCCTCCAGTATTGCAGCGCCCACACACGGAGATGAATATAGAGCTGAGCTGGAAGAGTTCTGCCCAATTCGAGACCTCAGCTGCAATCAGCATCGAGCATAGGACCAGTCAGTTGTTAAAATTTGAGATGAATTTGTACTGTTGTAAATATCGAACGTTGTTCATCAAGAGAACAGTTTGTTACTTAATGCATCATAGTCAAGGACTCCTGCGGCAAAAGCAATATCTAAGTTAAGTAAATTTTTTATTCATTCATGTAATAAAGTGAACTAATATACAGTGTGTTCTACTTTGATGATCCTTCTCCTAGAGCAATCAAACAACAACAGTTATAACCGGAAGAAAGTAGTTTCGTATGGTCACAACACTGTAATACTCCTTCGCGGAAGTTAGTTTTACCCCTGAAAATCTCTCTCCGTTAAGAATGACACGCCGTCCTATTTTTTCTAGAAACTTTGCGTTCCGGTCACTCAGCTGGTCTGATATTCCATACTCTCCTGTTCTGTCCATTAGGCGGCAGTGCGAAACAGTGTCAAACGACTTCCAGAAGGCAAGGAAGTTGACATCGACACTCATGCTCATAACTTAAGGATAACTGCAGAATGTGGTGCCACACGACGTGGCACTACACAAAACTGGCGCTAATAGCATAGGCACATAGGGAGCACACACGACACAGATCTGTAAATCCACAGTATTGGTGGTAAGTTGAGAAAACCGTCCCGAAACACCTGTGCTACAAAACGTCACTGTTTCTTGCGCTTGTACCCCGACATCAAAATGGGATATGATCACCATGCACTCGTACACAGGCCGCACAACGAATTGGCATACTCTGGATCAGGTGGTCGAGCAGCTGCTGGGGTATAGCCTCCCATTCTTGCACCAGTGTCTGTCGGAGCTCCTGAAGTGTCCTGGGGACTTGAAAACGTGCGGCGATACTTCGACCGAGAGCATCCCAGACGTCTTCGAAGGGGTTTAGGTCTGGAGAACAGGCAGGCCACTCCATTCGCCTGATACCTTCTGTTTCAAGGTACTCCTCCACGATGGCAGCTCAGTGGGGCCGTGCGTTATCATCCATCAGGAGGAAGGTGGGACTCTCTGCACCCCTGAAAAGGCGGACATACTGGTGCAAAATGACGTCCCGATACACCTGACCTGTTATAGTTCCTCTGTCAAAGACTGCAGGGGTATATGTGCACCATTCACAATCCCACCTCACACCATCAAACCACGACCTCCATACAGGTCCCTTTCAAGGACATTAAGGGGTTGATGTCTAGTTCCTGGTTCACGCCAGATGAAAACCCGGCGAGAATCAGTGTTCAGACTATACCACGACACGTCCGTGAACATTACCTGGGACCACTGTTCCAATGACTGTGTACCGTGTTCTAGAATCGAGGCTTTCCGGGCTCTCCCGTGAGCAGGGGTCAGTGGAATGCACCTTGCAGGTCTGCGGGCGAATAAACCATGTCTGTTCAGTCGTCTGTAGACTGTGTGTCTCGAGACAACTATTCCAGTGGCTGCAGTAAGGTCCCGAGCAAGGCTACCTGCAGTTCTGCTTGGCTATCTGCGGGCACTAATGATGAGATATCGGTCTTCTTGCGGTGTTGTACACTGTGGATGTCCCGTACTGTAGCGTCTGGACACGTTTCCTGTCTGCTGGAATCGTTGCCATAATTTTGAGATCACACTTTGTGGCACACGGGGGGCCCGTGCTACGACCTGCTGTGTTTGACCAGCCTCCAGTCGCTCTAGTATTCTACCCCTCATAACGTCATCAATATGTGTTCTTTGAGACATATTCAACACACAGTCGCCATTAGCACGTCTGAAAACGTCTGCAATCTTACTCGCTGCACCGTACTCTTACATGCACCAACACACCTCTGCGTATGTAGACTATTGCCAGCGCCACCGTGCGACGACTGCAGGTCAGATGCACCGCATGGTCATACCCCGAGGTGATTTAAACCCACAAACCGCCCACCAGAGCGTTTTTCACCATGTATCGCCATTATCCTTAATTTATGAGCATGAGTGTACATCGTCACCTGTATCTACATCTTTCTGGGTCTCGTAGACGAACAGAACGAGCGGGTTCTCACACTACCGTTGTTTTCAGAACTCATGTGATTTACACAGAAGAGACCTGATCCCTTAACCATCAAGTCACTCTCCAGTTTTCGAGTTCATTTCGATTTCGAAATTGCCTACCCTGTGACAGTCTGTTGCTTCATTCCCGTAATTGTGACCGTGAGATGCGCTAGCGCCGGAAGACGGCATCTTTCGCTCATAAATCCGGGAACTTGGCGGCGGCCCTACCTGCGCATGAACTCGGCGCAGCCTCCAGTGTCACCTTCGGTGGAGAATACTTAATTTCCCTCGCAGTTTTCCGCGCCGCGGTAATTCTGATTTATGTAAGCGGCGCGGCGCCTAAGCGGCGGAATTACCCGGCCCATAAATCACTTTTCCGCGAGAGCGCGCTGTGTGTGTGTGTGTGTGTGTGTGTGTGCGTGCGTGCGTACGTGCGCGTGCCGCGTCGACCCTCGCACCGCCGACTATCGATCGCTCGTCACGGCACGCCACGCCAGGCGGTCGCTCCACCGCCCCCCCCTACCACGGCGCCTCACTGCCTTCTGCACTCCATCCGCTACCGAGGCGGGTGGGCACAACTTCTCTCTCCATTCAAGACCAGTAGGCAGGGAACTCTACTAGTATCAAACATAGGTCTTAATATGAGGAGGAAATTTCTAGGAAGGTACGTATGGAACAAAGCATAGTATGGTAGTGAAACGTGGACTGTGGAAAAACCGGAACAGAAGAGACTCGAAGTATTTGAGACACAACTTCTCTCTCCATTCAAGACCAGTAAGCTGGGAACTCTACTAGTATCAAACATAGGTCTTAATATGAGGAGGAAATTTCTGAGAATTTACATATGGAACAAGGCATAGTATGGTAGTGAAACGTGGATTGTGGAAAAACCGGAACAGAAGAGAATCGAAGTATTTGAGATGTGGTGCTACAAACGAATGCTGAAAATTATCTGCACTAATACGGTGAAGAATGAGGAGTTTCCGCAAACGCTCGGAGAGGAGAGGAAGAAGTGGGAAACACTGACAGGGGACGGGAAAGCATTATTGGACATATGTTATGACATCAGGGAATGACTTTCATAGTACTAGAGGGAGCTGTAGAGGGAAAAAAACTGTAGAGGAAGACAGAGGCCGGAATACATCCAGCAAACAATTGAAGACGTACGTTGCAAGTGCTACTCTGAGATGAAGAGGCCGGCACAGGAGAGAAATTCGTGGCGGACTGTATCAAATCTATCAGAACACCGATGACTCAAAAAAAAAAAAAAAAAAAAAAAGGCAGGGCAGCATTGCCTAATCTCCCCATACTTAAGTTGCGACAAAAAGTAGTGTAGGAGGCCTGCGAGCGTAATGTAAATTGTATGTACTTCTCATACAAAATGCGGTGAATGGTCTCAAAAAATAAAAGAAAAAAGAATTACAAATAAAATATCTTCACTGAACTTCAAACTAATGACAATTAGCTGCAACACACTTCTGACATCAGTTTTGAATATGCTGGAAACTGTCAACAAACGGATATTATTTTTAACGTTATAACGTTATAGCCAAAGAAAGCAGGTGTTGACAGATGTGAAAATTACCGAACTACCAGTTTAATAAGACACGGCTGCAAAATACTAACACCAATTCTGTACAGACGAATGGAAAAACTGGTAGAAGCCAACCTCGGGGAAGGTCAGTTTGGATTCCGTAGATACATTGGAAGATGTGAGGCAATACTGACCCGACGACTTATCTTAGAAAATAGATTAAGGAGAGACAAACCTACGTTCCTAGCATTTGTAGACTTAGAGAAAGCTTTTGACAATGTTGATTGGAATACTCTCTTTCAAATTCTAAAGGTGGAAGGGGTAAAATACAGGGAGCGAAAGGCTATTTACAATTTGTACAGAAACCAGATGGCAGTTATAAGAGTCGAGGGGCATGAAAGGGAAGCAGTGGTTGGGAAGGGAGTGAGACAGGGTTGTAGCCTCTCCCCAATGTTATTCAATCTGTATATTGAGCAAGCAGTAAAGGAAACAAAAGGAAAATTCGGAGTAGGTATTAAAATCCATGGAGAAGAAATAAAAACTTTGAGGTTCGCCGATGACATTGTAATTCTGTCAGAGACAGCAAATGACTTAGAAGAGCAGTTGAACGGAATGGACAGTGTCTTGAAAGGAGGATATAAGATGAACATCAACAAAATCAAAACGAGGGTAATGGAATGTAGACGAATTAAATCGGGTGATGCTGCCGGAATTAGATTAGGAAGTGAAACACTTAAAGTAGTAAAGGAGTTTTGCTATTTGGGGAGCAAAATACATGATGATGGTCGAAGTAGAGAGGATATAAAATGTAGACTGGCAATGGCAAGGAAAGCGTTTCTGAAGAAGAGAAATTTGTTAACATCGAGTATAGATTTAAGTGTCAGGAAGTCGTTTCTGAAAGTATTTGTATGGAGTGTAGCCATGTACGGAAGTGAAACGTGGACGATAAATAGTTTAGACAAGAAGAGAATAGAAGCTTTCGAAATGTGGTGCTACAGAACAATGCTGAAGATTAGATGGGCAGATCACATAACTAATGAGGAGGTACTGAATAGAATTGGAGAGAAGAGAAATTTGTGCCACAACTTGACTAGAAGAAGGGATCGGTTGGTAGGACATGTTCTGAGACATCAAGGGATCACCAATTTAGTATTGGAGGGCAGCGTGGAGGGTAAAAATCGTAGAGGGAGACCAAGAGATGAATACACTAAACAGATTCAGAAGGATGTAGGTTTCAGTCGGTACTGGGAGGTGAAGAAGCTTGCACAGGATAGAGTAGCGTGGAGAGCTGCATCAAACCAGTCTCTGGACTGAAGACCACAACAACAACAACTACAGTCGACTCTCGATAATTCGAAGTTCGAGGGACCAAACAAGAAGTTCAATTAACGCTAGCCCACATGCCGCTGTTGTAACCCAACATGCTCTATAGAGTATCGCCATTTTCCCTTGGCCTGCTCGATCAACAGATCTGTCTCCAGTCGAGCGCTCATGGGACAACATCGGCCATCAACTCAAGCGTCATCCACAACAGTCCCTGTATTGACTGACCAAGTGCAACAGGCATGGAACTCTGTCCCACAAACTGACATCCGGTTCATGTACAACACAACGCATGCACGTTTGCGTTCTTGAATTCAGCATTCTGGCTGTTGCACCGGTTATTAATGTACCAGCATTTCACATTTTCAACGACCTATCTCGCGCTTACATTAACCCGTGATACTACAAAGTTAATCACTTAAATATGTTACCTAGACAAACGTGTCCCCGAAATTTCATGACCCCACATTAACAATTTTTTGGTGCTGCTATTTTTTTCCGTATGTCTACAATGCATAGGTCTCTTAAGGCGACTGAGGTCTTGCGGTCAACAACCTACATCGGTTGAAACATAACAGTGGCGTTCATACGAAAAGAAAAGACAGAAAATATCTCCGATAGGCGACAAAGACTTGAAAA
Source organism: Schistocerca serialis cubense (assembly GCF_023864345.2). NCBI lineage: Eukaryota > Metazoa > Arthropoda > Insecta > Orthoptera > Acrididae > Schistocerca > Schistocerca serialis. Next base: position 1,228,424,024 of record NC_064638.1, on the reverse strand, counting down.
AAATTATTTAATTATTAAAAGTTAGGTATACTTATAGTCACTTTTCGATGTAATCACCGTAATGTTTGACGTACATGTTGCATCTGTGGACAAGTTTCCAGGATCCTCTTATAGCCTCTTCACAGCATGTTGTCACCATTGAACAGGAACGAATCTACAAGCTCAACCTTAATTTGTGAGCGCTGCCGTCCTAGCCGCTTCTTCACTTTAGCGTAAAGACTGAAGTCACTCGGCGCTAGGTCGATACTATATCTCGAGTGGTTGACACTGTCCCATTGGATTTTGTGGTGTCACCGCCAGACACCACACTTGCTAGGTGGTAGCTTTAAATCGGCCGCGGTCCATTAGTACATGTCGGACCCGCGTGTCGCCACTGTCAGTGATCGCAGACCGAGCGCCACCACACGGCAGGTCTCGAGAGACTTACTAGCACTCGCCCCAGTTGTACGGACGACGTAGCTAGCGATGCACACTGACGAAGCCTCGCTCATTTGCAGAGCAGATAGTTAGAAAAGCCTTCAGCTAAGTCAATGGCTACGACCTACCAAGGCGCCATTCATTGTACATTGCATGTATCTGCAGAGTCTCACTTGTATCGTCAATAGCGATTTACAACAAGGATGGATTAAAGTTAAGTATTCCAGCAGCTACGTACTTTTCTTTATAGCATTCATTACGTATCCTGTTTCAAACCTATCTACTAGCCTGCGTGAGTTAACGCGTGCCTTTCGGCTACTTCCGAGTGGCGTGGCTGTCTTGTTACGCCACAACAGATTTCCTTGTGGAGCGTTGAGTTGTGCCAGCGCTGTGAAGAAGAGCGTTGTCACGGATCAGAACAACGCCAGAAGTAGGCTTTCTTCTTCTTGTGTTTATTATGGCTCTCCTCTCTCTCTCTCTCTCTCTCCTCTCCCCTTCTCTCTCGCAGGCCTCCTACACTACTTTATGTCGCAACTTAAGTTTGCAGAGACTAGATAACAGATACTTTACTGCGTTTTTTTAATTTAATTGTATTTTATTTTTTGAGTCATCAGTCTACTGACTGGTTTGATGCGGCCCGCCACGAATTCCTCTCCTGTGTCAAACTCTTCATCTCAGAGCAGCACTTGCAGTTTACGTCCTCAATTATTTGCTGCATGCATTCCAGTCTCTGTCTGCCCCTTCAGTTTTTGCCCTCTACAGCTCCCTCTAGTACCATGGAAGTCATTTCCTGATGTCTTAACAGATGACCTATCACCCTGTCCCTTCTCCTTGTCAGTGTTTTCCACATATTCTTTTCCTCTTCGATTCTTTGCAGAACCTCGTCATTCCTTGTGGTGTCACCGCCAGACACCACACTTGCTAGTTGGTAGCCTTTAAATCGGCCGCGGTCCGTTAGTATACGTCGGACCCGAGTGTCGCCACTATCAGTGATTGCAGACCGAACGCCGCCACACCGCAGGTCTAGTCTAGAGAGACTTCCTAGCACTCGCCCAGTTGTACAGCCGACTTTGCTAGCGATGGTTCACTGACAAATTACGCTCTCATTTGCCGAGACGATAGTTAGCATAGCCTTCAGCTACGTCATTTGCTACGACCTAGCAAGGCGCCATTATCAGATGCTATTGGTATTGTAAAGAATTTACAGACAAGAGCTACGTTGAACATTAATGGATTAAAGTTAAGTATTCTACCAGTTACCTCCTTTTTTCTAAGTTCTAATTACCTTTTCCTGTTCCAGACCTCACGCCAGCCTGCGTGAGCTTAAACGCGTGCCTTTCGGCTTCCTCTCAATTTAGTGGGTTGGTCTCCCGCCAATCCATAACATTCCTTACCGTATCAGTCCATCTGATTTCCAGAGTTCTCCTGTAGCAGTACGTCTGAAATGCTTCCATTTTCTTCTGTTTCTGTTTTACCCATAATCGATGTTTCACTGCTATACAATACTGTGCTCCAAACCTAATTCTCAGAAACGTCTTTCTCAAGCTGCGGCCTATGTTTGATACTAGAGACTTCTCTTGACCAATGAGACTTTGACAGTGCTAGTCTGCTTTTTGTGTCCTTATTCCGTCCTTCGTGGGTTATTCGCTACCTATGTTGCAGAATTCGTTCACTTCGTCTGCTTCGTGAGTCTCAATTCTTACGTTAAATTTTTCGCTGTTCTCGTTTCTCCTACTTCTCGTTACTTTCGCCTTTCAGTTTACTCTCAGTCCATATCCTGTACTCATTAGATTGTTCTTTCCAAACAACACATCCTGCAATTGATCTTCACTTTCAGTGAGGATAAGAATGTCATCAGTGGATCTTATAACTGATATCCCTTCGCTTGGAATTGTAATCTTATCCTTGAATCTTTCTTCTATTTCCTTCTTTATTTCTTTGGTGCACAGATATTTATGCCAGGTGGTAGGCTGAGGAACTTTGATGATCACCCGCATGTCGATATGCAGAGAGGGAAGTCAGAGTAGCGACACTTCGACTCTCAAAATGTAATCAGTAAACTGTCGAATTATTCGTAACAATGTTTCCGAATCTACTGCCCTCCAGAAAATTACCGCAGTCAGATTGTTCTTGGGACCGAGAGCTGGTTGACACTTGAAGTAGAAAGCTCTGAGATATTTAGAAAGCCATAGGAGGGGGAGTGTTCCGCTGCAGCTGAGACAAATATTATCGCCACTGGGGTCGAAGTTGACAATGAATGTTCGGATAAGCATTAGTAGTGACCTGTTTGACAAAGACACGTCGTCTAAATATCTGGGTGCGACGTTGCAAAGTGACATGAAATGGAATGAGCATGTGAGGATTGTGGTAGGGAAGGCGAGTTCTCGGCATCTGTTTATTGGGAGAATTTTACGAAAGTGTTGTTCACTTGTAATAGAGGCCGCATGCGGGACATTAGTGCGAATTGTTCGTGAGTAGTGGTCGAGTGTTTGGCTTACGCACCAGGTCAGGTTAAACGAAAACAGAGACAGGCTGCTAGATGTGTGCGCGGGATCTAGCCGCGCGGTCTGAGGCGTCTTGTCACGGCCCGGGTGGCTCCCCCCGTCGGAGGGCCTAGTCCTCCTTCGGGCGTGGGTGTGTGTGTTGTCCTTAGATTAAGTTACATTAAATAGTGCGTAAGTTTAGGGACCGATGACCTCAGCAGTTTGGTCCCGTAAGACCTTACCACAGATTTCCAATTGGTAGATGTGTTATGGTAAGTTCGAACAACACGCAAGTGTTATGGAAACTAAAATGGGAACATCTGGAGGGAATGCAACGTTCTTTTCAGGGAACACTATTAAGAAAAGTTAGACGACCGGCATTTGAAGACGACTGCATAACGATTGTACTGTCGCCAGCATACATTTCGTATAAGGATCACGAAGATTAGGCAAGAGAAATTAGGGCTCAAACCGAGGCACAAACGAGTAGATAGTCCTTTTTCCCTCTCTCTGTTTGCAAGTGGAACAGAAAGGGAAAAGACCGTGACACATCGAACGGTGGCTTGCGATGTTTGTGTGTGTGTGTGTGTGTGTGTGTGTGTGTGTGTGTGTGTGTGTGTGTATGTGGTGTGTGTAGATGCAGATGCAGAACGGTATGGGTAAAAGACTACATCCCTGCCTTACACCCTTTTTAATCCGAGCACTTCGTTCTTGGTCATCACTGTTTTCGTTCTTGTACGTACTGCATACTTCTCCTCTTTCCCATCTTGCACCATTTTGCATCGTTGAATGCTTTTTCCAGGTCGGAAAATTCTATGATCGCCGTCTTGATTTTTCTTCGGCCTTGTTTCCATTAACAAACCTATCCTAAAGCCAAAGTGATCGTCACGTAACAGATCCTCAGTTTCCTTTCCCATTCTCTACTAAAAAATGGCTCTGAGCACTATGGGACTCAACTGCTGTGGTCATAAGTCCCCTAGAACTTAGAACTACTTAAACCTAACTAACCTAAGGACATCACACACATCCATGCCCGAGGCAGGATTCGAACCTGCGACCGTAGCGGTCGTGCGGTTCCAGACTGTAGCGCCTTTAACCGCTCGGCCACCCCGGCCGGCTCATTCTCTACTGTACCAGCCTCTTTATCCCAGAGTGGCATCAACTCCAATCGGCCTCAACTATTGGTTGGCTACATTCCGATCCCTTCATTAACCTATAGATTCCATTTTTAACTCTACGTCCCATCTAGTAAGAAATAAATTATTTCCTGACATCTTAACACGTTGTATTATCGTTTCATCGATTTCACGAAGAATCTACTCATTTCTTATCAGGCCATTTAATTTTCAGAATCCTTCTGTAACACAACATCTCAAACTCTAAGATATTCTGGTTTCTGGTTAGCCCATGATACTCTTCCGTATAATTCTGTGGTCCAGATGTACAGTCACATAAATCACTTGCTGAATTAAGGCCTGTGTTTGACACTAGTTGACTTCCTTTAGCGAGGAATGCCCTCTCTGCCTCTGTTTGTCTGTTTATTATATCTTCCTTTTATTATATCCTCCATGCTTCGCTCTTCGTTCGTTCCCTTGTTCCCGTAATACAACTATGTGGTCCCCAATTGTGCTGTTAAGTTTCTCGTATATCTCATTCCTAGCACGCCTCACTATTTCCGTCTTTCTTTGGTTTATTATCGAATCATATTCTGTGCTCACTATACGGTTCATTCAGTTCCACAGGTCCCGTAATTTCTCCGCACTTTCGCTGAGGATAGTATTCCCGTTAGAGAATCTGTTCATTGACACCCTCTCACCCTGACTGTAATCCCACTCTGGGTAACTTAGATGTACAGACACAACAGTAAAGAAACAAGACTGCACCCTTACTTATAACCTTTTTAATTCGAGCATTTCTCTCTTGATTTGCCAATTTTACAGTTTCCTCTCGCGTCTTTTCCTACAGCTCATAAATATTTCTGCGAGAATATCATCTTCCACCTTTTATTTTTTTTCAGTCAACGATTTCTATTTACGTTTCTAGACTTTTTTTTAAACTTTTCAGCTTCAGAGTCTGAACTGCCTCTCTAGTGCATTTAGCTTTTGTAAAACCTAACTAACTGTCGTCTGTCAGATCCTCGATTTTCCTTTACTTTTTCTCTACATGATTCTTGTCAGTAACTCGGGATTTGGAGCTACTAAGCTGATTGTACGTAAGTTCTAAGTAATATCATAAATTCTTCAGTTGATCGTCGAAATAAGGAAATACAAAACAGGTTTAGGAAAAAGAAAGAATACAGCAATATAAGTCACTCAGGAATGAAATAAATGGGAAATACAGGCAATCTATTGCGAAATACTGTGACAGAAATGCGAAGAAACCGAAAAAGAAACAGTTGTTGGAATCGCAGATCAGCCTTTGATATCGACTCTATTGTGTGCATGGCATTCTTCTGGAAATCGGATGGTATGCCTACATATCGTTTCTGTTTACCACTTTCTCGGATAATTATAGAAATACCTAAGGAATGTTATCCATCCCACTGCCCTATTTATTGAAAAGTCTTCCAAAGCTCCACCCAACTCTAGTTAATACAGGATTCCATACGTCTTTCAAATCGACATCTCTTTCTTCTTCGGCCACATCAGCTGAGGCTTCTTCCAGCCCTTCAGTGTACTCATTCAACGTAAGAATCAGCTTTCATTGTTGATGACCACAGCATGCCATTCCATCTTCCAAGTGATCCTTTGACAGTGCCAGTCGAGCCGTGTATGTCGATGCTGCAGTGTGAATTGAAGGTGACTAGAGATATGCGTGCCCATAGTCTTACTGCTAACAACAGGTTCACAACAGTTTGTGTTGACATGTCTGGGCTCGCAAGCCCTCTTATCTGTGTTATGATAATCCTGGTGGGCGTCTGTGCTGTGTCGATGTCCAGAGCCTCGTCTACAGGTGCGAGAATGTTCACATGACCACTGATACCTATCCTGCTGCCCTATTTATTGAAAAGTCTTCCAAAGCTCCACCCAACAATAGTTAATACAAGATTCCATACGTCTTTCAAATCGACATCTCTTTCTTCTTCGGCCACATCAGCTGAGGCTTCTTCCAGCCCTTCAGTGTACTCATTCAACGTATCCGATCTCATCTGCGTTTAACAATAAAATTCCACTTGCACTTCTATTGTTAACGCCATCTGTGTTAACTTCGCCGGTAAATATTTAAACACATGTATGTGCTGATCTGCGATTCCGACGACTGTTTCTTTTTTGGTTTCTTAGCATTTTTGCCGCAATATTTCGTTTTAGATTGCCTGTATTTCCCATTTATTTCATACCTGAGTGACTTATATTGCTGTATTCCTTCCATTCCTTTCTCTAAACCTTTCTTGTATTTCTTTATTTCGACGATCAGCTGAATAATTTATATTATCCAAGATAACTTCGCACGTTACCGTCACTGTATTTATATTTGTCTGTCCAATTCTGTGGTTGCTCTTTCGTGAAATGTCCATTCAACTTCAAATCAACTTCGTGTAATGATAATCATAACCACAGCATCTGTGTCCCAGAGACCTTTAAACATAGTTCAACACTAAGGTATCCGGTACTGATTCTTCTGGAGGATTCTCTTGCATTTCAGTCTGCTCTTCATCATTAGCGAACTACGGTGTTAGTCTGTAAGTGCTCCCGGGTACACCTTACAATCCTGTATCTCATTACAAAATCTTTTTCTCAACATAACGTAACCCAGCTGGTGTCTTCTCGTTTCTCCATGCTTCTTCCAGGTTTTCATTTTCTTGTGATTTATGAGCAGAGTTTTTGATATTAGTAAATGAAATTTATTGAAGAACTCGATTAGTCTTTATACTCCCTCACTCTTATTACGGAGACCGTATTCTCCCGTAAGTTAACTATCTCTTCCCTTTCACAGCGTTCCAATCATCCAGATCACTGAAGTTTCATCTCCCATACTAAGTTACCCGTTCAACGCTGTGTTATTAACTGTGGTTTGCTCGTGATACTGACTGAATTGTTCACAGTAACTCATTCTGTCCCCTACCCTCGTATTCATGGCGAATCCCACTTTCCATATCTTATAATTGTATTGTTCCCTGAGACATTTAAGTCTCTTCTTTATTCTGCTTGAATCATTATCGCAAATCCTAATTTCGTTGTAGCACTTTCTGCTGCAGCTGATAATGTCCTGTATACATCTGAAAAGAATTAGTATCTTCTTTGCGTTTCGTTTCTTTCTCCTACTAAATCTAGACTGAACTTTTGCATGTCCTTTCTGAGATATTTTAACATCGCTGTCACATTCAAACTTTTGATATCCCAGGCTCCAGCTCGTATAATGTTCGATGTCAGCATTTCGCTGATGCCGCGCGGGATTAGCCGAGCGGTCCAAGGTGCTGCAGTCACGGACTGTGCGGCTGGTCCCGGCGGAGGTTCGAGTCCTCCCTCGGGCATGGGTGTGTGTGTTTGTCCTTAGGATAATTTAGTTTGAGTAGTGTATAAGCTTAGGAACTGATGACCTTAGCAGTCAAGTCCCATAAGATTTCACACACACATTTCGCTGATCTCTCAGTCTTTTTATAATGGTTACCTACACCTAGACAGCCCCTCCTGCAAATGCGACAGGAGGACTAATTCAGGCTCTTTTGCCAGTAGAGGGGTCATCATGGCAATTTTGTAACTACAGCCCACATTGCCTATGGTGACACATTATACATCTATAATTTAGTTGTCTCTACTGTCTTCTGCATCCTCATGCTATTGACCATCTTCATAAAACTAGGATTAAATTAATTTGTCATCGACCTAAAATAGTTTGCAATTATGGACAACAAACATGCAAACATGCAACCAAGGAAATACTTTTGAGATGTAACTGACGTACTTTCTTTGTAACAAGTGCGACATCATAGCATATAGTGGTGGAGATGACGCCTGAAACAATCAAAAAATGTAACCAGACGGGGTGAGGTTTGCAGATGACTTATCTCTTTTGGTAGAATGCAATAGAGACTTGATTGAATTGAGCAGCATCCTCAGCATTAAATTTTGCTAAAAGATATACGAAGGTGACGAAGAGAAGAAGAAAGCAAAGTAAGAGTTACTAAAATTGTATAACTGTGGTAGACATAGTAGAAGATGAGAAGAAAAGTTCTGGCAACAAATTAAGGTTCCAAAAGATGGCCGAGGTAAGGATGACACATAAAATAGATGCATTCATATTAAGAAAAGTTTCTATTAGAAAATTGCGCATTTAAATGGAGTACCCGCCATGGGTAAACCGGAGAAGAAAATATTTGAAGTATTTCACGACATCCAGTTCTTTATGCCGGCACGTTGGTAAGCCTTCTATGTAACGTTCGACTTTTTGTACAGTCAAGGTCCTCGTTGGGGGCTAATTACATAGTGGTACTGCGGTTTACCGAGTAAACACGAATTATTCAAATCAAATGTTAATTAATACTTCATTAAATACAGATATTTGAATGCAGCACTTGCAATTAAATATTTAAAAATTTGAGGTACACCAGCTGAGGGAATGGAATACAAATACATTGTAACTACTTTTATTTTTTGTGAGTCATTATTTAGGCCATCAATTTAAAGGATAAATATAAAAAATTGCGATACTATTTATTGCAAAAGGTTTATTCAGTTTCTACTTGTGCAGTGATCGCAGCTTAACATGACTTCAGCCTCTACTGTAGTGGCATATAATCACGCGCAAGACATAAATTACGTTCCAGTATCACAAGCCAGTCGTTTCTAATTAAATAAAACCTCATTAAGTCCCGTAATTACAAGAATTCATTCAGATACTACAGCTAAGTGATATCTGTAGATAAAAAGAAATCATCCTAACATTGGACAAGTATGGAAACAACCGTAGTTTAGTGAAAAATGGTCGACAGCTTGAAGAATGCCTCCGCTTTTTTTTTCTTTTCTGCTATGAAGCAACAAACTTTGGTAAACATGAGGCTGGCCTTCGGCACTGTCCTAGTCGAGCCTATCGCTCCAAGATTAAGGAGTAAGAGCAGATGATCTTAAAACTCAAAAACTGATCTTCCAGAATTAAAAAATTCGATAGCTGCAGATGGTAGCAGTTAATTTAGGATCAGGGTAGCTTTTGTCTTAGGCAAGAGCTTAGAAGATGCGGTAAGACTGCTAGCTGTAATCTAGACGTCTCGAATAGCTTCACTTCACTGCAGACCGCAGACAAACGTGAACAGACAACCAAGGTAGGCAGGTAAAAAAGTACAAGCTAAGATTAGTAGCAGCCGCAAGATTAAAAAGACCAAGAACGTCTTTCTGCTAAGGAATAGTCATGGAAGAGGAATATATGAACTGAAACGCACGCTAAATCACGCAGGGCTAACAGGTAATTAGGATTGTGGAAAGGGTCAAGGGAGGTACGGTCGAATTCATTTCACAATTGTAATTTATTATCATTTAGTTCACAAATACACTTTTGAAAGAATTTATTTTGCTTCGCGGCTGAAGGCCTCCAAACAGACGCTTTAGAATAAGTTCAACTTTGAAAAGACATGACACACAGTTAAATTTACAAATAAGATAATCATATACATATGTGAGATCAGCACGCGGAGCGGCTGAAGGCCGTCGGATTAAATCTTCAAAATTCCAAATGTACTATGATGATTACTGAAGGCAGAAGGCCACAGTGTTTTAAGATTAAATCTTCAAAATTCCAAACATACTATGATGATTACTGAAGGCAGAAGGCCACAGTGTTTTAAGATTAAATCTTCAAAATTCCAAATATACTATGATGATTACTGAAGGCAGAAGGCCACAGTGTTTTAAGATTAAATCTTCAAAATTCCAAATATACTATGATGATTACTGAAGGCAGAAGGCCACAGTGTTTTAAGATTAAATCTTCAAAATTCCAAATATACTATGATGATTACTGAAGGCAGAAGGCCACAGTGTTTTAAGATTAAATCTTCAAAATTCCAAATATACTATGATGATTACTGAAGGCAGAAGGCCACAGTGTTTTAAGATTAAATCTTCAAAATTCCAAATATGCTATGACGATTACTGAAGGCAGAAGGCCACAGTGTTTTAAGATGCTAACAGGGCTTATGGCCCACAAGGTGCACAGAAAGAGATGAACAAACGCAATAAGATGGCTGAAGGCCGCAAGGTTAAATTCTCCAAATTAAGGAAATATATATTGCAACAATCGGTAAAACAATTCAGTAAGTTTAAAAATTTCCTTTTGGAACACCAACGGCGGAAGGCCCACAATAACTTGTAAATAATTAAGAGAACGGCTCTCAGGAGTCTCCAGTGGATCGGTCTGCCCTCGTTCACTTAGGCTAGACAGGTAGTGAGTCCAACTACAATTAATTCGTGCGAACCCAACGAAGGAAGTCACGGACCGACCGACCAACCGCTTGCTTGCCACGACGGAATACACGAGAATTGAAGCCCCCCCGCCCAAAAAAATATTACAACTATCACTATCCCCAAACAAACGCGTATTTGAACTGAGTTGCCAAAACTGCACGCCATGTTGGGCAGCAACAACAAGGGAGGAAAACACACTGCCTAAAAACTACATTTGCGACCAGGGTAGGTAACGAAACACTAACGGCCACAAGGCAGACAATTCCGCTGGTGCACTCGAATTGTAGTTAACCAATATAGTTAATTGCACCGCTTGGCGGCTAAATTTCAGCAATACAAACACTCGGTGTAGCTCACAGGCAAACCTCCCCAACAGCGAACTACCGAAACGAACCTCTACAACATGAATGGACGTGGCTTGGGTAGTTGAAGCCATTACTCAACTTTGACGTCCTGGGTCGGTGAACCACGAAGCTCGTAGCGATCGGACAACCAAATACGCTCCGACACCGCCCAGGAACCGCCACCGGACCTAGCCGACTGCACCGCGCGGAGATAACTTCCCTCGTCCGCAGCAACCGACTGACTGTTCTCAGAATGCCGACAACATCTGAAATCGTAGACAGTGGAAACTGTTGTGGATTGGCAGGAGAGCCAACCCCGTGTTATTAGAGGAAGCCGAAAGGCACGCATTTTAGCTCACGCAGACTGGCGTGAGGTCTGGAACAGGACAAGGAAATTAGACTTCAGCAAAAAACGTACGTTGCTGCTGGAATACTTAACTTTAATCCATAAATGGTGAACATCACTCTTGACGGTACAGGTTTTACAGCATCAATAGTAACTGGTAATGGCGCCTTGCTAGGTCGTAGCAAATGACGTAGCTGAAGGCTATGCTAACTATCGTCTCGGCAAACGAGAGCGTGTTTTGTCAGTGAACCATCGCTAGCAAAGTCGGCTGTACAACTGGGGCGAGTGCTAGGAAGTCTCTCTAGACCTGCCGTGTGGCGGCGCTCGGTCTGCAATCACTGATAGTGACGACATGCGCATTCGACGTATACTAATGGACCGCGGCCGATTTAAAGGCTACCATCTAGCAAGTGTGGTGTCTGGCGGTGACACCACAGAAACAACGGCAACTACACACACGCAACCTGACAAACACTTGCACGAAGACCTAACCGATACCCAACAGTAACTAAGCACACACGAAGACAATCGGGAGTCGATGCACTCACACAGCCGACTCATGAACGATCGGCGAGCCAAAACACGTCGTCCAGTAGGGCGACCGACCGACGATCCGCCAAGACCGTAGCCAGGCTCAAGTGATGCGTGGCGGCAATGGTCGGGCGAGACATGTCTACGCAGACCTCACTGCTGCTCAAACCCGACTGCATTAGTGCCGCATTGCAACTCTACGATTGGCAGGTCCGGACTGCGCTCCAGACGCGTTACAACTGACTGGCAGCCCAAACTCGCAACCCGAACTCAACTAGCTTGCGACAGACAACGATCGGGAAATAATAGTAGTCGATCAAAGATACTACGAGAGGGGATGTATCGATACGCGCAGCTAGCACCGGTCACGGTCAGGCAAAGCAGCAACTCAGTGTCAGTAGTAATTTAAATTAACGTAGTGAGGTGGAAGTACGTTAAAAACCCGGTGTAAAATACATGATGGCGGGAACACGAGCCACGCACGGTTCATGAACTACTACAGAACTCTCTGGTGGTGAACATTAGGTAACGAGTACTTTAAAGCCAAGTACAGGGCTTAGCGTTGTCACCACTGATTTGGATTCTCTGCGCAAAAATCTTAGTAAAGAAGATCACGTAATGGTTGTTGGGGGACGGAAAGGACCGTATCTTCAAATGTGCAGGTGTGGATGACATGAGGCAGATTGCCGGGAATGCTCTTCATTCAAATGTGAAGACAGCGTCACTCTTTGAAGTATACCACAACCCCTGGATAAAGCATTTGGTGGTCCGAGTAACTGCAGACGTTCAAGAGCCGCTCAACAGACTGGGACGATCACATATGGGTGTGGTGACCCCTCAAATATTCGCACCTAACACGACATAGTCTACATCTGAAAGTTCCTGTAAGAGGTTTCCTGTACCACTAATTTCCAGAAGCATTCGCTGTAACCATAACAGTGTCTGTCCAGCCCTTGTTGTTCCCAATATTTTTACGAGACCTTTTTAGCATAACTATTTCCGAAAGACAGCGCTGTCAGATAACTACAATCAAAGATGGAAAAAAAACTGGAGACACAGAGAATGGTGGCTTGGACAGTACAAAGGTTAACAATCATAATCTACATCTACATCTACATGGATACTCTGCAAATCACAATTAAGTGCCTGGCAGAGGGTTCATCGAACTACCTTCACAATTCTCTATTATTCCAATATCGAATAGCGTGCGGAAAGAATGAACACCTATATCTTTCCGTATGAGCTCTGATTTCCCTTATTTTGTCTTGGTGATGGTTCCTCCCTATGTAAGTCGGTGTCAACAAAACATTTTCGCATTCGGAGGAGAACGTTGGTGATTGGAATTTCGTGAGAAGATTCCGTCGCAACGAAAAACGTCTTTCTTTTAGTGATGTCCATCCCAAATCCTGTATCATTTCTGTGACACTCTCTCCTATATTTCGCGAAAATACAAAACGTGCTGCCTTTATCTGAACTTTTTGATATTTTCTAAGTGTCCTACCAACAAAACGCAGTCTTTGGTTAGCCTTCCCCACAACATTTTCTATGTGATCCTTCCAATTTAAGTTGTTCGTAATTTTAATACCTGGGAATTTAGGTGAGTTTGCAGCTTTTAGATTAGACTGATTTATCGTGTAACCCAAGTTTAACTTTTGTAGTTTCCCGTCAAAAAATCAGAAGTGTGTTCAGGACGAAAACTGAGTTTCCCATACAAATACAGGGCACTGAAACTCTGAACATCTTTCTACAGATGTGCGACTCTGAAGACAACTTCATCTGAAAGTCACAGAAATTGAACAGATTCACCTAGACGGGTACAAGTTAGTGTCACTTTACGATAGGTGTAATATGAGGGAAGGCGTAGTGACTATACACAAAAAACGAAATAAAGTCCTACACCATAGACCTCAATGGATACTGCAATGGACAGCTATTTGACTGTTGTACTTCAGGAACAAATTTAGAAACGTACAAGATATCAGTTATTGCAGTCTTTAGGTCTCCAAAATGAAATGTTTTACTCTTCATTGAACAATTAGAGGTGGTGCTAATAATACTCAGAAGGAATAGCTGGGAAAGTGACTGCAGTAGTGCAAATGATTTGCCACAAGATCCTTATACTTCTCTGTCCTATTATTTCCTAGAAAGTTTGTTGACACATGAACAAAGGCATCCCAAGCTAACTTTTAATCACCTGTCAGGATCGTGTTGAAATGATCTTTTTACGGTTTGCGTACCTAGGGATCGATGAAAATGCCCACTTTTGCCTCACTAAAACGTAGAAATTTCTTCCGCAAAAAAATGTTTCCGCAGACCATGGCCTTAACAAAGATTATCATTAGTCCCTATTTTATGTGGAGAGCAGGGAGAATTATGTTGTCGGATTCAGCAAGTACTTGGTGCATATCATTGAGACCTGGTTCAGCTAATTGATGTTTAGGCCAAATCTATCTTTTTATTATGAAGTACTTTGGCACCGCTATCCCAGAAGCACAGGAAGCAACATAACTTGGCGTAGCCGCATTGCATCCCCAGTCGGGATGGATGGTAACACGTTGCCATTATGCAGTGGCACACACTTGAGACATACTTTGGAAGAGTCAATGAACAGCCTCCACTGATCACTTTTATAGTCAATGCCCATAGCTGCCAATAGTCGGTGTATATCACTACAAAATACCAAGTTCTTTTCATTTTCGAAAAATGAAGGTAATAGTATATGACGGTAATGGAACTCAGTCACATTTACCGTCTTATGAAGACAATTCCGCTGTTGTAGTCTTGACGCTAAAAGTTCAGCTTTACCTTTCGACAATTTCAGATCTCTCATTAGGTCGTTAAATTCACATTGTACGAGGTGCGATAATAAAGTAATGAGACTGATGTGAAAAAATTGTTGCATACCGTTTTAGTCAAGTTTAGTGTTGTCTTCTTCAAAGTAGTTCCCTTCTGATTGCACACTTCTGCCATTGATAGTAACATTTCTGGAACTCATCTTCTGTAATATCCTCCAAGACCCTCGTCACAGGTATTTTGGACGTCTTGTGTTGTTTGAAAATGGTGTTCCTTGACCGCCGTTTTGACTCTTGGAAATATAAAAAAGTAGCACGGAGCAATATCTCGTGAATAAGGTGACTTTGGTAGTACTGAAATTTGTTTTGAGGTTAAAGATTGCTGTACTGACAGAGCAGCATGGGATGGCGCATTATCGTGATGCAGAATCCAATTATCAGCAATGTTGGCACGGACACGAAGAACTCTTTTACGAAGTCTTTCTAAAATTTCTTTGTAGTAATATTGGTTAGCTGTTTGTCCAGGAGGCACCCACCCTTTATGAACAATTCCCTTGGAATCAACGAAGCACACAAGCATGCATTTCACTTTTGACTTTGACATGCGAGCTTTTTTTGGTCTGCGTAATCCCTTTGAACACCATTGCAAACTTTGGCGTTTTGTCTCTGGATAGTACTGAAAAAAAAAACTTTCATCGCCAGTGATAAGACGGCTCAACAATTCTGGAATTATTTCCATTTGTTCTAACACATCGGCTGCCAGATTTTCCCGTGTTTCTCGCTGTTGTGGTGTGACATTTTTGGAGAGCATTTTTGCACAAATCTTTCTCATTCCAAGATCTTCAGTTATTACTAGGCGAACTGTTTCTCGATTGATGTTCAGTTCTTCTGCAATCATTTCCACGGATAATCTTAGATCAGATCGTACGAGTTCACGCACCCAGGCCAAGTGGACACCCGTCCGTGAGGTTGACTGGTCGTCCACTGCGCTCTTCATCTTCAACATTCGTTCTGCCTTCACTAAACATTTTATGCCAACGAAAAACTTGAGCTCTTGACATACCCTCCTCTCCAAAAGCATTCTGAAGCTTACTGTAAGCTGTCGTCGCGTTTTCGCCCAATTTAACGCAAAAAGAAACGGCATACCATTGCGCAATATTATGCGGTTCCATTTCTGTGACGAGAGACACAAACACGTGTTAACTTATTACAGCAGAACTCACCACCGAGTAGTTGCATCGATGTGCCGCTTGGACTAGGAGCAACTTACAGACCAAGGTCAAAGATATTGTTCCTACGTAAGCCTGCAGGGTTGCCAAATCTTGCAAATAAAATCAGTCTCATTACTTTATTGTCGCACCTCGTATTATTTCTTGAATCTCTGTACACTCATCGTTACACACAAAGTCAGGATCTTTCTAAAAAGAGGGTTTTGAAGGTGATGGTGCAACAGTAGTTTCACTACCGATCTCGTCACTATCACAATCAAGGGGAACAGGAATAGGCAGTCGGTCTCCATGAGGCACTGATCGCAAGTCTGACAGGATTTTAATAATTGTCAAGGAAGATTTTTTTCATCTTGGAAATACCATGTGTCATTGGAGTTGTCACACAAAAGTGACAATCATTCAAAGGGTTTGAGGGTGCTCCCGGGATCATTGGTATGGCGAAGCTCACGGAAGGTCTTTTAAGAATCAACAGCGAATGAAGACGCGAGACATAAGATATGCAACATACATGAGGAGCATCCTATTTCTCAGCCAAAGAATAGTCTGTAAAGCTTTCCAATATATGGCGTTATTGGCTTCCTTTGAGATTTCATTGTAGCCCATGCATAAATGTAGTAAAACTGTCAGCACCGTTTACGCAATTGCGAGGTACGTTGAATCACAGAAATTACAATGACCACACGCACCAACTACACTTCAGTAACTCGTTCTTCCAGCACACGAACAGAACACAATTTGTAAGAGACTGATAAAACGCCGCTACGGTCTCAGGTTCGATTCCTGCCACGGGCATGGATGTGTGTGATGTCTTTAGGTTAGTTAGGTTTAAGTAGTTCTAAGTTATAGGGGACTGATGACCTCAGAAGTTAAGTCCCATAGTGCTCAAACCCATTTGAACCATTTTTTTTTGTTTTTTTGATACTACGCTTAAATGAAATATGCTCCGCTCCTCCCTTCCTCTTCCTCTTCCTTTTCCTCTTGTTACTACGAGCAAGGGTTACAAATAGCGACAAAGTTCACTCGGCTATTGTTGCCTGAAACTTCATCACTCCGTCTACCATCAGCGGCATTTCGAAACCTAGATGAGAAGGGACTAACAATGAATGCAAACAAAATATAATTATTAAATGCACCCCCCTTTAACTAGGAAACGAGAGCTACTTCGAGTTTTTCATTGTCGTTTCTGTTATCAGCCCATTTACATTTCAGCCTTGGTTAGTGTCTCTGGTAATTAACACACGTCTCAGGAAACGGTAACAAAGGTTCCTACTGCACTACTGATTTATTTTCTTGTAGTGATTACAAAGTTACACGTCCACCTTGTTTCGGAGTTTTTGCCGTTATCAAGCGTTCCTATGCTAAAGGTATAGTAGAAACAATACTGTTCCTTACGTCCATGTTACTTTCTGTATCTACGTATTTAAGTTTCTGTGTCTACATCTCTCTGTACATTAGACATAACAAACAGCTACAAAATTTTATCGACATTCTAAAATAAAAAGGGTGAAGTATCACGACAAACACGAAACAACAGAACATTTATTATTTACGTGAAATCACAAATACTCTCCCTGAAAATTAAACGTAATCACTGACTTTCAGAGTAAATACCAGTATATAGTACCACTGGAGCTAGAGCTGTACCAATTTTACCAGGATCACACAAATAAAAGTACATAGAAACAACGTGATCATAACATAACAGAAAGATAACTGATGCTTACGTTCCGAGATGCAAAATTAATGGCGTGATACCAGCTAAGACGCAAGCTTACTGTGCCAAGTGCAGAAACCAACACAAACGTAAGAGAAAAATAATATACCTATTGTACCAGCTGCACAGGTGCGTTTCGTAATACACACATCAAAAAAAGTTTTGCGTCACCACGGTTCCCAAAACTCCTGAAGATAGACGTTGACTGTGGACATTGTATCACAGCCACAGTCCCTTTGACTGTTGAGAGATGTCACTAAACCCGCCCAAAGATATAAACAACCATGCATGAGCAGCACCTATTAGACGGAGGGGGTCCGACAGCCGATCAGTTCCAGTCATTCCACCAGGAGGTACGCGGCTCGTGTTGTCTGTATTCCAACCATGCCTAGACTCTCAAAACCGCGGTTCGATCTCGTAGGCATTATTCCTTTGTGCCAGGAACGGCTCTCAACAAGGGAAGTGTCCAGGCGTCTCGGAGTGAACCAAAGCGATATTGTTCGGGCATGGAGGAGATGCGGAGAGACAGGAATTGTCGACGACTTTTCTCGCTCAAGTCGTCCAGGGGCTACTATTGCTGCGGATGACCGCTACCTACGGATTACGGCTACGAGGAACCCTGACAGCAACGCTGCCATGTTGAATAATGCTTTTCGTGCAGCCACAGGACGTCAATTTACGACTCAAACTGTGCGCAGTAGGCTGCATGATGAGCAACTTCACTCCCGACGTCCGGGGCGAGGTCCATCTTTGCAACCATGACTCCATGCAGCGCGGTACAGATGGGCTCAACAACATGCCTAATGGACCGCTCAGGATTGGCATCAATTTCTCTTCGCCGATGAGTGTCCCTTATGCCTTCAACCATACAATCGTCGGAAACGTATTTGGGCCGCGCGGGATTAGCCGAGAGGTCTCAGGCGCTGCAGTCATCATGGGCTGTGCAGCTGGTCCCGGCGAAAGTTCGACTCCTCCCTCGGGCATGGCTGTGTGTCTTTGTCCTTAGGATAATCTAGGTTAAGTAGTGTGTAAGATTAGGGACTGGCGACCTCAGCAGTTTAGTCCCATAAAATTTCACACACATTTGAACATTTTTGAGACGCGTTTGGAGGCAACCCAGTGAGGCTGAACGCCTTGGACAGCCTCTCTAGTGAGTGCAGCAAGGTGGAGGTTCCCTGTTATTTTGGGCTGGCATTGTGTGGACCACCGCTGGTGGTCATGGAAGGCGCCGTAACGGCTGTAGGATACATGAATGCCATCCTCCGACCGATAGTGCAACCATTCCGGCAACATATTGGCGAGGCGTTCGTCTTCATGGACGACAATTCGCGCTCCCATCGTGCACATGTGGTGAATGATGTCCTTCAGGATAATGACATCGGTCGACTAGAATTGCCAGCATGTTCTCCAGACATGAACCCTATCGAACATGCCTGGAACAGATTGAAAATGGCTGTTTATGGACGACGTGGCCCACCAACCACTCTGAGTACTCTACGCCGAATCGCCGCTGAGGAGCGGGACAATCAGGACCAATAGTGCCTTGAGGAACTTGTGGATAGTATGCCACGAGGGATACAGGCATGCATCAGCGCAGGAGGACGAGCAGTAAAAAGGGCGCAATTGATGTTTATGTTGATTTCTATTCCAGTTTTCTATACAGGTTCCGGAACTCTCAGAACCGAGTTGATGCAAAATTTTTTTTGATGTGTTTAATATAAATGCCCAAACGAACTGGCCGTTGATTTTGTAATCACTACGAGCTCTTTGATGAGATATACATGAGCCCCACAATAAGTGGCTTATCTAACCACGATTGTCAATGGGCAGCAGTAAATCAATAATGATTCCGCTCTAACTGACGAAGGAAAAGGATAATTTCACAGAATTGTAAAATGTAACTCAGTTGTTAGATCCCTGTCAGGGATTCAGAGAAAATACAACAATTGACAGTATGCGTGATGCATCTTCGTGGGTGGAAGCTTTAGACATTGAGCTCTTTTTCACTAAAAAACTGTGTTGGATAATTCAGTAAACTGCTTGATTTATGTCCATTATAATTATCCGGGCTGTTATGCCGTGGTCGGTTGATGAATTCTGAGGTGATTCCCAACGTTTCGTCTCCGACTGCGGGAGACATCTTCAAGGGAGTCCGTAGCGAGCCAGTGTGTGTGTTGGACCTTCCATCAAGCTACGGACCCCCTTGAAGATGTCTCCCGCAGTCGGAGACGAAACGTTGGGAATCACCTCAGAATTCATCAACCGACCACGGCATAACAGCCCGGATAATTATAATGGACATGATATTTCCGGCCGTGAAAGTTTACATTTTAGTATGCTTGATTTATGTTATTTAATTTAATTATAGATTTCGAAATCATACAGTTTCATTTTCAGATGTTCTTACATCAATACAGCCAGTTGTAACGCTGAAGTACGTGAAGTGATCCACAAAGGAACTACACCGAAAATCAGTATTGCTTCTCTGCAGCCCAAATGAATATCAAATAAATACAGTAACCAAAGTTTCATGGCAGTACAACGAAAACCTTTATAAAATCAGATTATTCTACCGAAAACAAAAACTTTTAAATCCTACGCGTAAATTGCAATACACGCCAATTTTGCATCTTAATTAGCCGACCGCGGTGGTCTCGCGGTTAAGGCGCTCAGTCCGGAACCGCGCGACTGCTACGGTCGCAGGTTCGAATCCTGCCTCGGGCATGGATGTGTGTGATGTCCTTAGATGAGTTAGGTTTAAGTAGTTCTACGTTCTAGGGGACTGATGACCTCAGATGTTAAGTCCCATAGTGCACAGAGCCATTTTTTTTGTATCTTAATTTATGTGGAATACATAGTGCTGTGATGTCGGACATAAGTTGTTGAAATATCTTCTACTGTTTGCTTTTTCCATTGAGTATCATTCTAACTACATTACTTATAACAGCTTCTGTGTTCAAAATCCTTGAGGCTTTTGTGGCAAGTTGTTGACATATTACAAATTCACTTTCATCTCTGGAGCCTCACTGAGGTTTATTTGAAGACTTTACGGACATTTCGCAAGCACGAATGACTGGCACTGGCAAAGATTCGCCCTCCACCAATAGAAATGAGTCGTGGATCTTTGACAACGCCAGCCACTCGGGCTGGCGAAATATAGGGAAAATCATCAAACAAAAGGCAGCCGAAAATATTGAGATAAAAGACAACATCCAACTCGAATGTATACTCTCGCAGTGATATCCATTACTAAAATATTCTCGAGTTTCAAGCCGCGTCAAGTTCTTAACTGCCAACGAGCTTTCGACAGAGATCTCCTCTGCCATTGTCAAGTGGTTGACGGCCATGCGAATGCCGCTGCCATGCTTATATAACCATGCCGCCGCTAGTGACGTCAACTGGTGCCCAATCCCGCACCATGTTTTGGTGCCGCGAACTCTTCAACTCCCCAGTCATAGAATCCCAGGCGGTATTCAGCTGCAATCCACCGTCTTTATTGAGGATGTTGTCCGATATTTTATCTCCATTGCTTCTTTTTTTACGCTATCCCAGAAGCCGTTCATTCATTTACTAATAGAAGTATAGTCGAATGCATTTCGGTGTCTGTTTTCCAGTGCATACTCCGCTACAGCTGACTTTTCGAGATAGCGTAAGCGGAAACATTTTTTATGTTGTATGTGGGGCTGTCCAATAGTGCGAACAGTCTGACAGACACTAAAAAAAGACCACAACCACATCGTTTTTGTACATTCCAGGTGTTCTGAGGCCAACATAATCTTCCACAGGCTTCATTAGGAGCTAGATTTTATTTTGGCGCCTGAAGATGTTTCGATTATATGTTTATTCACGAGCCGGCTAATCTTCCCTGTTATTGTGCTACAAAACGGTAAAAGCGCCATTTTCCTAGTGTCTTCTTCGGAGGCCAACTGATTTCGTGGCTTGGATGAAACTGCTTGATTAATTTGGCTGTTGTTGTAACTATTTTGTGCATCTTCACTTAAAACTTCGACTGCGGGAGACATCCTCGGAGGTACAGCGGCGAACTGCGCAGAAAACTCGAGGAAGCGCTGATTATATAGGCAGTACAGAGGGCGCCACTGTCCATCAATTGGCGTCGGCTATGAGATTGTCTCTGGTAATGCCAACATTCTCGATTGAAAGTAAGCGATCGTCACGCTCGCAGTGCAACGCTGACATCCAAATTTTGTATAGTTTAACACCTTCGTCTTTCCTGTTAAAAGTAATACGGTGTTTATCAATCTCGATAGCCTCTCTGTACATGCGTGCATAATAATAGGAGGCTTTTGATCTGACGCTCGCCTCGCTGAATTTTATTTCATGATGACCTTCCTGGTAAACATGTTCCGCTACGGCCGATTTATCCGTGTGACCGAGGCGGCAATTCCTCTTATGTTCAACAAGACCGTAGTTCACACTTCTCTTTGTGGTACCAATATAACCCTGTCCACAACTACAAGGAATTTTATATACCCCCGGTGTAGCCAAAGGGTGTCGTGCATCTTTTGGCGATCTTATTTTCCTGGTGGGTCTGAAAATAGTTTCCACCCCATACTTGCTTAAAACTTTCCCGATTCGATCTGTGACCTTGCTAATCAACGGAAGAAAAACTTTGCCCTTGGGCGACTGTTGTTCGTCGTTTCTCCTGATTCTCTGCCTAGAGCGAAGTGCTCGATCTATATCCTTGCTAGAATAGCCATTCTTCACGAAAGGTGACCGTAGATGTTCAATCTCATCTTTTAAATAAACAGGTTCACAAATTTTGTACGCCCTGTCTATCAAAGTTTTCATTACACCTCTTTTTTATCTAGGGTGGTGGTTTGAACCTTTATGTAGATAACGATCAGTGTGTGTGTGGCCTTTCTATACACCTTATGGCCCAACGTTCCGTCCCGTCACTTAATCACAGACACATTCAGGAAATTCAATTGCCTATTCCTTTCCGTCTCCATAGTAAATTTGATTTTCGGATTAATGCTTTCAGCGAGACGAGCGTCATAACAAAAACCTCGCATTATTACGCACGCATTTATAGAGAGGCTATCGAGATTGATAAACACCGTAATAATTTTAACAGGAAAGACGAAGGTTATAATCTGGACAAAATTTGGATGTCAGCGTTGCACTGCAAGCGTGACGATCGATTACTTTCAATCGAGAATGTTGGCATTACCAGAGACAATCTCATAGCCGACGCCACGTGGTCGACAGTGGCGCCCTCTGTACTGCCTGTATAATCAGCGCTTCCTCGAGTTCTCTTCGCAGTTCGCCGCTGTACCTCCGAGGATGTCTCCCGCAGTCGGAGACGAAACGTCAGGAGAGAGTTTTATACTTCGAACACGGCCTATCAGCCCGGAAGTTTTAAGTGAAGACAATACCGGCCGTGAAAGCTTACATTGTATATTTTGTGCATGTACGGAATTCTATTCTGTATACCCCTGATCTCGCCAATTGGTTGCTTCTACCAGTGCTGTGTCTGATTTTCTTATCTAATGTACTGTCTGTGTGAAAACAGATCTCTGCATCGGTTAAATCAGTGGGTCTTTCCGAATATTCACACTTGTATCCTACATTGGTTTGTATAGAGGATAAAGTTCCAGCTTTTTAAATAAGCAACTAATCACACTCAAGTCAGAAATAAGAGGAAGTAGTAAGCAGAAATGACCTCCATCGTAGCGTGTTATCAGAGGCGCACATGCAGCGCAGACTTCCTGCTGCGTTATTGCGCTTTGCACTTGTCAGGGCTGTAGACCCCTAGCTGATAGCATCTGTCCTAAACCGGCCGTGAGCACGAACAACCTAGACCGGCATGCGAACTTCTTGTCACGAGAACGAAGCTGTTCGGAATTAAGGACAGTTACTAATGCGCCGAGTCGGAGGCACAGGTTACAAACGAGCGCCCCGGTCGTAACTACAAATAACACACGGTAGCGGTTGTAGCAGTTATCGAGGCTCCTATCTTATAATACGGACGGAGCAGGTACGACGCCAGCCTGCAGAATATCGTGTGTTATTATGCCGAGAGACGATCGCGTGTCCACGCTATAATTTGTCGCTCGGTCTTCTACTACCTGATCATGACTAGGTTTCGTATTTAGTGATACTATTAAGTAGTCCGAAAAAGTAACCGAGACGGAGGAACAGAATTGGACGTCCCTCTGACGACGATGTTGCTTGGATAGAGCAAGGATATGTACAGAAAATCTGCCATATCCTTTTCGAAAGATGTATCCCAGCTTTCACCATGGGCGATATAGGGAAACTACGATAAACTGAACCTGAAGTGGCAATTGCTTGTGGTCTGCATTTTTTTAAAAATAAATATCCTAAGTTGTGTAAGCAATACACCACCAACTCCTCTCATGTCCCAAGCAGTTCATCTCAAATATAGCACTTTCCCCCAAAGCCCTCTTTTTTTGTTTGGCGTATACCATTTTCTGTATTACACTGAGATTTTTGTCTTAACACTTGTTGCCGTGTATTCCTTTTGGTCGTGTTTCCTATACGTTCTCCTCGTCGATTCTGGGTATGACTAATTTCTTATCAGCCCACGTAATATTCAACGCTCTCCTATAGCACCATTGGCGTCTCAAACGGCTCTATTCTCTTATTTTCTGGGTTTTCTACAGTACAGTACTGTGCTCGAAACGTACAGTCCGACAATTTTTTTCTCAATTAATTTTACTGTTATCAGGCGATTAATCATAGTGTCTGATCACCGGAAAACAGACATTCAACATGTTGGTAGATCTAGGCTGTGATGGTACGCTTGCTTTGAAAAGGACACGTGTGAGCAACGGATTAATGATACCCGAATGAGATTTTCACTCTGCAGCGGAGTGTGCACTGATATGAAACTTTCCTGGAAGATTAAAACTATGTGCCGGACCGAGACTCGAACACGGGACCTTTACCTTTCGCGGGCAAGGTAGGAGACGAGGTACTGACGGAAGTAAAGCTGTGAGGACGGGGCATGAGTCGTGCTTGGGTAGCTCAGTTGGTAGAGCACTTGCCCGCGAAAGGCAAGGGTCCCGAGTTCGAGTCTCGGTCCAGCACACAGTTTTAATCTGCCAGGAAAGTTTCGGATTAATGATGCTTTCTTTCACATGTGGAAACAAAATGTACGCAGTAATCCACGCATACATGACGACCAAAAAAGAACACAAATTCAGAAAAAACTAAGTATACATGAAATATACTGGAAAATGTAGTTTCCAAATACCACAAAATCATGTGCGAATTATAGTGTGTGATTTTATGCACAACTCGGGAAAAAAGAAAATTCAGGAAAGCGATTGGAAAACTTATTGCACTAAAAAGGTAGGTGTAGCTTTTTCAACCTCAGAATTATGCCGTTTATTTCAAGTAGAAATCTTAAAAAGAAAAATACGAGGCGGTCACCTAATAAGAATATAGGTACAATCCATATCGATCACAAAGCAATGTCTTATGCACGTTGCAAAGAGATGTTGAACATTCGAATGTGCGAAGAAATAAATGCTGAAATGTTGATACAGACCACTACCTACCTAGAGTAAAACTACAGGGCGGAGCGTGGTAAATTGCTTTTTTAGAATTCACGTTGTGGCTGCACTGTTGGTCGAATAGAGGGGAGAGTGGTCGTTGTTCATAGTGATCGACATTGGATTTGCATTCAAGTGTTGTTCAGTTGCGATACTGCATTGGAACACCTGAGGAGCGCTTATTTTGTGCTGAAATGTACTTCTCGAATTCTCACTCGATTATTGCAGTGCAGCGTGCTTTTCGTTTGCGATTTGCAGACCCCCACGAGGACGTGTTCCTCGACGGCA
The DNA here is from genome assembly GCF_023864345.2 of Schistocerca serialis cubense. NCBI lineage: Eukaryota > Metazoa > Arthropoda > Insecta > Orthoptera > Acrididae > Schistocerca > Schistocerca serialis. The sequence goes on along the minus strand of NC_064638.1, from coordinate 1,228,398,945 downwards.
ATAAAATTTCAATTGGGTAAATGCGTTCAGAACAACGCGGGAAGTGTCAGCTGTACGAAGGGGACCTGAGAGAGGCGTTACAACGCCACAAAATGTCGAACGAGCTAGAGCAGCAGTACTGCAATCTCCGTAACGCTCACCTCGGAAACACGCACTTGCTTTTGGCATTTCATGACCTTCTCTCCCCACCGGATTCTTCATAATCAACTGAATTTTCACCCTTGTAAAATGTGCATGGTCCAGCCATCGTCAGTACTGGATTATGCAACACGAAGAATATCTTGTGAAGACATGCTTGCAACCATGCCCCTGACGCAAATGTGTTCTTTTCTGATGAGACACATTATCACCTCCGTGGGTGTGCAAACAAACAGAATACGCGGTACTGTAGCTACACGAACTCCAGGCAAATTCACCAGAGACTCCTGGTCTTAGACCGTGTCACTGTGTGGAGCGCCACATCACGAGTAGACACCATTGGCCCTAGGTTTTCCAGGAAAATCGTCGAGCTGTAACTGTGAATTCGAATCGTTACTTAACTATGCTGCAAGAGTTTTTTTCCAGACGGCTTTCGAGGCAATGCAGTTGCAAGGTACCTGGTTTGGACAAGACGGTGCCACTGCTCACACAGCGGGCATTACCATGAATTTTTTTGAGGCAAACGTTTCCTCGAAGGCTTACCTCACGGATAGGGATCTCAACTGGCCCGCACGATCACCGGGCTTAGACCCATGCGATTTTTTTCTTTGGGGGTTACTTGAATTCAAAGGAGTACTGCGACCGTTCCAACACCCTGGAACACCTACAGAACAATATTGAGGCTGAAATTATAAGAATACCAGAAGACATACTTGAAGGAGTGTATGAGAATTTCAGACAACGACTGCGGCAGTGTGAGGACTGTGAAAATAGACATTTGCCAGATATACTGTTAAAACCATGTCATTATAAACTTACATTTTATTCCAACATGCGAAAAATAAAAATGTAAGTTTCCACGTGTTCATTATTTTTCTTATTTCATTCACAAATCAGCAATTTGCCGCCCTCCAGCCTGTAGAATGAAAAACCGAAAATTCAGAAAAAAGAGTATGCTAATAAAATCCAACCATGTCTATTAGCAAACGAACTCGATAAGACTGATGCACAACATTAGGAACAATTCAAACCAAGTTTATCAACACTAGTCAAAACCAAACCTATTTAGAATGGCGGAAAAAACTTCTTTTGTTTGTTGTTGTTGTCTTCAGTCCTGAGACTGGTCTGATGCAGCTCTCCATGCTACTCTATCCTGTGCAAGCTTCTTCATCTCCCAGTACTTACTTCAACCTACATCCTTCTGTCTGCTTAGTGTATTCATCTCTTGCTCTCCGATTTTTACCCTCCACGCTGCCCTACAATGCTAAATTTGTGATCCCTTGATGCCTCAGAACATGTCCTACCAACCGGTTGTGCCACAAACTCCTCTTCTCCCCAATTCTATTCAATACCTCCACATTAGTTATGTGACCTACCAATCTAATCTTCAGCATTCTTCTGTAGCACCACATTTCGAAAGCTTCTATTCTCTTTTTGTCCAAACTAATTATCGTCCATCTTTCACTTCCATACATGGCTACACTCCATACAAATATCTAGTATCCATCTTACCCCTAGTGAGATAACCCTCTACAGCCTTACATTTGTCCTCTAGCCAACCTTGCTTAGCCATTTTGCACTTCCTGTCGATCCCATTTTTGAGACGTTTGTATTCCTTTTTGCCTGCATTTTTATATTTTCTCCTTTCATCAGTTAAATTCAATTTTTCTTCTGTTACGCAAGGATTTCTACTAGCCCGCGTCTTTTTACCTACTTGATCCTCTGCTGCCTTCACTATTTCATCCCTCAAAGCTACCAATTCTTCTTCTACTGTATTTCTTTCCCCCATTCCTGTCAATTGTTCCCTTATGCTCTCCCTGAATGTACAACCTCTGGTTTAGTCAGTTTATCCAGGTCCCATCTCCTTAAATTCCCACCTTTTTGCAGTTTCTTCATTTTTAATCTACAGTTCATAACCAATAGATTGTGGTCAGAGTCCACATCAGTCCCTGGAAATGTCTTACAATTTAAAACCTGGTTCCTAAATCTCTGTCTTACCATTATATAATCTATCTGATACCTTCTAGTATCTCCAGGATTCTTCCATGTATACAACCTTCTTTCATGATTCTTGAACCAAGTGTTAGCTATGATTAAGTTATGCTCTGTGCAAAATTCTACCAAACGGCTTCCTCTTTCATTTCTTACCCCCAGTCCATATTCGCCTACTATGTTTCCTTCTCTCCCTTTTCCTACTACCGAATTCCAGTCACTCATGACTATTAAATTTTTGTCTCCCTTCACTACCTTCAATTCTTTAGTAGAAGCAGCGAAAGCCCGACACTAGAAATTCGCAATATGCAATAGTGACAAACCATCTGAACAACCATCTGATTTTAAAAGAAGAAATTTTCAAACAACAGGAATCTTCACAAAGCATTTAAAATAAACCTACATAGGCACCAAGCCTAGAACCTCTCTTCAGGAAGGAAACTGAACAATTGCCACTTAAATTTAAAAATATACCAACATATCATTGTATATGCAAAAAGCGACATACGGTTCTACGAACTGGAATCAAGTAGATGAACTTGAAAAGTTATGGAATTCTATAAAACAGGCAGTAAAGGAAAAAGTAAATAATAAAAGGTGTGGTATCAGAATAAAAAAGACCTGTATGTACTTGGGGTAATAATACGTTCGACACAGACAGGAAAACTCAAGAAGACTGGAACCACTTTGTCTGTGAAGAGATATAGAGTGCATTCTGAAGGAATGAAAGGAATATGGCCACAGAGTAGATTTCTAAATGGTCTACGTTGTACATTATTTGGTATAATAGACTCCAAATGAGAATAATAATGGAAAAAAATGAAAATGTCGTGTGACTAGGGCCTCCCGTCGGACAGACCGTTCGCTGGGTGCAAGTCTTTCGATTTGACGCCACTTCGGCGACTTGCGCGTCGATGGGTATGAAATGATGATGATTAGGACAACACAAACCCCGCCCATGAGCGTAGATAATCTCCGGCCCAGCCGGGATCCAACCCGGGCCCTTACGATTGACATTCTGTCGCGCTGACCACTCAGCTACTGGGGATGGACAGATAATAATAACACTCCAATGAAATATTTTAGTTGTGTTGTGCCACGGTTCCACCTGTCAAAGCAGAAGACCTATGTGACGCCTTCAGTGAAAGGGTATCATAAGGAGGGTGCTGCAAGACACTGCAGTAGCTAGGCAAACTGGCGCAAGAACGTGTATTCAGCACACTGACACTGCAAAAGTTGCCCCTCAGCTCTTCTGGAAGCGGAAATTGCTACATCGTTACGCGGCCAACAAAACTGTGGAGCTGCTGATATGATGGGAAACTGGAACAACGAAGTCATGACTACTCAATGGTCTGCTGTGCCGCATCGACCAGGACGGCATTTCAGAAACTATAGCGGAACAAGCTAGCATAAATTTAGACACTCAGTCATCACCAACAACTAGTCACAAGGGGAGGTCCACACCAGGTTTTAAGCTGAGAGGAGCCAGTGTGCTGCCACTGCCAGATGCTGACTTCACCAACCACAGGCCACTGCCTGCGCCAAGTCTGCAGTCTGCTGACTTGGCGCCTTCCCATGTATGGACCTCCCTTTGGGTGGCTATCATCTGCCACCGACCACCTTCCAGGTGGAGTGGGGTTCAAGTCCGGACCATCCAGTTGTCCACAAGCCACTACCCGAGTGGACAAACAGTCGCTGTACATCGCTCTATGCAGGCACACGCTGTCGCTGTTTGCCATTGGCCACTGCAGGCTCATGTAGCCACCATAATTCAAGCTGGAGGCCACGGTTTGATCCTGTCTAGCCCAGTAGTAGACATCGTTACGTAGAACAGGGACAGGCCAGTTGTCACAGATGCAGTGCGCTGTCCAACAGTCTGTTCCCGATGCAGTGCTACCGCCGATGTTCTGAGGGCATCGCCTTGTGGGATGGCGCCGCACGCTGTCCATTTTCTGGGCCACTGCTGAAGCCAGATCGGTTTGCCAACCAAGCCAGCCTAGAGAGGGCGCTGGCCACTCTCTCGGTACTGTTATATCTTGTTATGACATGAAGGGATTTTTTTGCAACAAGTACTGATCCCATGACAGATCATCACCTGACATCTGAGACACCGAAACATTGCAGCCACCTGTGAACTGCAGACATAATACCAAAACCAGCCACTCTATTCGCACCAGCTACTACAGTCGCATGGTTGATCTTACCGAAATATTTCTACCCTTTCTATGCCTTTTGATGTTACTTAATAACTAGCAGACTATTCACCAGCTCTTTCGAGACAGTCCTTTAGGATGTACTTACTGTCATGTCGTAAAAGAAGGTACAGAAAATACTAAAACAATGGGTGTACAGTCCGGTTTGCAGTAGCTTTCACTGGAGAGGCTACTTTTATAAGTGACCAACAAAACATTTCACCGTCCAACATTCACGTTCCAGGAGTTGTACCTTTATTTCTAATATTTTACTCTGTCACAACATATACCTGTTCTGGTGTAAAATCAAGCGCCTGCACGCCGGTCAAGAATGTTAGAGCAGAGAGGGCTGTGAAGAAGACGTCAGCCACTAGGACGCTGACCGACTCTCTGGTACCGAGCGCCGAGGGTTCCGAATCCGCTCCAGACAGCATGGACCTCGATTACCACTAGAGGTCTCTGCAGCCGTCGCGCCGTAAGCCATGACTGCGCTCGTTCCTGGCCCTGAGTCTAACGAGAGGGCGCCACGGTGGAGCACGTGATCCCAGCAGCCAGTAGCGACGTACTCCATCCTGCATGTAAGCGCCTGCATCTCGCTAAGCGACGTCTACCAGCAAACCCGCCACTCTCCCAATCCTTTAACCCTTTCCCTGTGCACCCGTGTCCACCGTCTGGCCACCACCCGATGGCCTGACGTTCTCTTCCGCCCCCCATGACTCCCTATTCTCTAGCGACTTTGACTTCATGTCACTTTATCTTTCTCGTATCGCCGCTCCATCTCATCACCACGTCATGGCATCCAGCCCCCCTTCCCCCCCCCCCCCCCCCACCGCCCCTCACGCCACCCTCACAGTCCCTAATGCCGGCCTAATCCTTACAGGCCCTTCCCTTTTCACTTCTCCATCCAACACTCTCCGTCTTCTTTCTCTTTCCCCCTCCTCCACCACTTCTCCCTCTCAAGACTGTCAGCCACCACCATCACCGACGCCGCCATGAGGATGAGGCCAGGACAATGGCCTTTCGTTTTTCATTCAACTCTTACTGTCCCTCCTCCTTTCCTTTAATCTGTCATTTACTCGTAAGTTACCGGCTAGCCAATGGGCCGTTCTTTTCCCTCACTCGCTTACTGTCCCTTCTACTATCCTTTCATCTATCATTTTCAAATACTACGCCGGCCAGTGAATTGGGCCATTCGTTTCCCTGCTTCTTCTACTACCCCTCTGAATATTCTTTCTTTCTTTTTTTTTTTAAACAGCACAAAGCCAAGTCCCATTCAGCATCATCATGTAATCTCCCCCACCACATAAAGCTGGATGGAGAAGCGCCCTAGAGGCGGTAGGACTTCGCCACCTGTCGGGGGTCAACCCTCAGTTATGTGCGTCTGCGTCTGCTAAGCGACGCAGTCTGACATTCGCGTGAGTCTATCGACATCTCACCTACAGACAGCGTGTTTACTTTATTTGTTTCCGTGTACGAGTGGACGTGGTGGATTCGTGAGGTTGTCGCGTGTGACCCCGATGCTTCTTGCCGGCCGGAGTGGCCATGCGGTTCTAGGCGCTACAGTATGGAACCGCACGACCGCTACGGTCACAGGTTCGAATCCTGCCTCGGGCATGGATGTGTGTGATGACCTGAGAATTAAGTCCCATAGTGCTCAGAGCCATTTGAACCATTTTTGTTGTTCGTAAGGTCTTGCTCGGTGGTCCGTCATTGTCCGTGTCCGTCCTTTCCCTTTCGTTTGCTTGTTCGCAGGCCGCTCCCGTTTGGTCACGCTACGCTTCTTTCTTGGCAAACCCGCGACAACGAGGCAGCAGCGGCCTCTAGGTGAAGAGAACATAAGCACCGCGCCGGGTGGCCGCGGCCCAGTTGAAGACTAGCAGTTCCACAACTTCCACAGTGGCATCAAGAATAGGCATTTGTATAGGAGCGACGTAAGAACTGTATTCTTTCACTTGCATTGGAACTGTATATACTGAAGAAATTCCTTATATGTCTGTCGCCCTTTGCTTGCGACACATCATTATAAATTTCCCAAAGTACTGTCATTTATTTTCTGTAAATAAAATTCATTAATACGATTTGCTTGAATTTTTGTCTAGCGATCAGAGAAAGCAGGTTTTCTAGGCATCCCATATTCGAGAGTAAGCAGGATACAAAAATATCTACCCTTAAATAGGAAAGTGTGCCTATGCGGGTGTAGGTGTTATTGTAACTGAAACTGAATTTTGGATTACGAGTCCATAGTTTTGTTCTCATAAAGGCAGTAACCAGGCCGCAATAAATAAAGCACACTACAGGCCTTTAAAACTGGAGTACCAGGAGCGATAGCAAATGAAAGGAAAAATCATTAAACTTGTAGACTGTTTGGCAGTATAAAGGATGCGAAATTTAGTACACACCTGTGGCAGCAACAGTGACTCTAATCTGGCTGAGCATCGTACTTTGAAGACAGTCATTTGTACGCCATTCCACGCTGCGTCAGATCTTCGCAAGTTCGTCGGTCAAGGTGTCAGTCTCTCAGCAATCCATGTGTAGACGTTTCCGAAGCGTAAGAGATCTGGAGAACGTGCTGGCCAGTTCAACAGTCGAACAGCCTCTGTGTTGCAGTAGCTCAGGACGGCACTGGTAACATTGGGTACTGCGTTCTTTTTTGAAAAGATTGCATCAAGGGGATCTCAAAGGTAGGGGACATTCATCGGGCTTAACAAGTCAGACATGTGACCGCTGTTTTCCATATTATCAACTGTGTGAACCAGAGATGATGGTGTTGCATGCTCAAAGGCATCCCATACTATCAAACTTGGTGCCCAGGCCTTCTGGCGATGACGAATGCAAACTGGCAACGTTGGTTCTCCACGAATTTCTACAAACTGATATGTTCATCATGATGCAGCACGCAGAACGAGAACTCTTCTCATGAGAGAATTTGATGCCAGTTACGTGTGAAGTGTTGTGATTATGCCCACCACAGTTTGCTGCTGTGTCAAGGGAAGTCACCGTGCTGATAAACCGTGGTCCTCCAGATTTCATCGCACTATCAGTCTACATACTTATCGTGCTGTTAACACTTTCATCTTCTAAGTCAGAGTAGGCGATCTGATTGAGCGAACAATATGTCTGTCCACTGGGGCGCTACTTATATGTTGCTTTAAGATCGTGTATGGCCAACAAGAGCTCATCGATTACATATCCTGATGACAGTCGCGGAATCACGACCAAAGCGAGCAAAAACGTCGAGGAACGATAGACCTCACTCTTTACTTGTCACGATCCTACAGGTATCGTACTCCGAAACGTGCTAATAGACTTTCCTCCCTCTTTACACGAGTCATGGCACGACCATATCATAAACAAAGAACACTGAAATGCGACTTTTGAATGAACACGTTCCATAATCTTTTTTTTTTATGCAGAACGTAGATGGCGTTACTCCTACTTAATTCGGCGGGTGCGTTGAAATGCTAACCTTTTGCATGTCCTAACGTGTAGCGCCTATCAAGTCAGTTTGACGTTCACCTCACGCTGCATTCATGTTGTGGCATTTCTGAGAATCAAAAACGAAAGATGGTTCAAGTAGGCTATAATCTGTTTACTATCTATGAAATAAGCCAATTTCAACTGTGGGTCATTTTCAAGCCCCTGTAATACAATCATAAAATGCTGACAATGATTTATACTTTGTCTACAAGCTATCGCATATACATATACTTCATAAACCATTTGTAAGTTTCCTTTAAAAATATGTCTGTATGCGACGAAACTGAATATACTGATTTGAAAACTTTCTCCTCATGGAACGTGTACATTATGTGTCGTATTCAATTGGTGAGCAAAACTGACTGTTGGTTTGATCCTGCTTTGCGCACGTGAACAGTATTGTGAAATAAAACTTTAATTTCATGAAATATAAAATTTGAAAGAAAGAAAATGAATCTAATTATATGCCAAAAGAAGTGAACTGTGTGCTCAGTGAAAACTATACAACTAAAACTCAGTACTGAAGTAAAGTATGAATCGCAATGTTTAACTTGGACTTTCCACAAAAATAATTTGCTACCCTACTCTGAAGAAGATAACTGTTTGAAATTACCACTACTGTTCACTGAAAATTAATCTTCTTGCGAGCATACCACCTAATAACAGTGGAGAAACACTGTTTGCTCAAGAATGCAAGGTGAGATCTGCCCTGAAATAAAATTGACTTCTGTGTCTGGATTACCGACGTTCGCGAAAGCAAATACAAATCAGCAGATGCAGCAGCTAAAGGTAAATATACTACTCACTACTAATTACTTTCTTTTCGCTTTTCAGAAACAATACGTGACTTCGAGTAGCGTAAGATGCAACGCACACACAACAAAATATTCAAAACTTTACTATGTATCTTGGAGGTGGGTTTTACTTTAAAGAAAATCATTCTTCGGAAATCAAACACTGGTTATTGAGAAAAAGACTGCACAACGTAAGAAGACTAACAATCTAACGATTATAAAAGTCTCCAATTATATATAAAAAATAAAAATAAAAAACTAAAAACATTTCAACCAGTTGAGTTATTTGCGACATAATGAAAACGAAAGACATCAAATTAAGATTAGTCGTGAAAGTTATTAGTTATCTAAGAGACAAAGATTTTCTTCGATTACTAGTTATGACCAGCAAACAATTCATTCTTGCCCTTGCCTTCGCTACCTTCAAAATTCCTCCAAAATCTTCTCCATCAGCATTAAGAACGAGAAACTATTGTAAATGAGTTTTTATCTCCGGAATAAAGAATTCCAGATGGCTTGTCTCAGTCTAACAACACCAACGCTATACTATTGTACATATAATAATTTTTTCTTCTGATTTTCGATAAATTAGTGTAATCGATGTTCTGATTTCATTTCTTTTTCTTTTCTTGCCATTGTGTTAAAGAAACTATAAACAACTTTCGATGTGAATATTAATGTTTATGTCAAATTTCAAGCAATATTATAACAGAATTGAAATGTAAGAAACGTTGAAACTATTGTAAGATGTTAAAGTTGTAATTGTGCGCCTGGTCCATACGTAGGTAATGAATTAGGATATGTAGAATTCAAAACCTCGGGTGAATACCCTGTCTGTAGGGGAGCGGTAAAATGTGGATGGCAGGCGAGCGCGGGAAAATGCACACGAGCGCTGTACGGCATAACGGGCTCAGCAGTCGTAGTAGTCGGAGTCGGACATCGGTCTAAGAAACACGTTCTGGATCGAGGAGGCTCTCCTGGAAAACGTGATTTCGTTGAGCCTCGGATGTGCCGTTTCCGACGCCTATACAGCATGGCAATATTACATAGCCACTAAATGGAAAAGTATTGCGACGCTATGAAGAAGTAAAGTGCCGATACATCAAGAGCCATAGCTGTGCTTGTATGTGTGCTCTGCTTCTCGCCATCTCGCCGCCTGCCGACTGCCGCATCGATACGAACAGGTTGAAACTTTTAGTACTGTATTCGTGTGGACCAGAGTTACTTTGTTCCATACTGTTCAATAACAACTTAAATTTTACCAGAACTGTCCTATCATTTAATTATCCTCACAACTAACCTAGACAGGGTCCTTTCAACATGTTGTGCAATCTGAGTGTCCCGAGATGAAGAATTAAAATTTATGTTAATAATAATTACCTGCAGACCTAGCTATGCTAGAATGATGTTTAAAGAACTTTGTTGTTAATGAAATAATAAACGAATGATATAGGTCTGACAAAGTTGGAAGATAATGTTGAAATTGGTTTAGTAATGAAGTTTAATTAATTTGAGACAAAAATAATGGTAGTTAAATGAGCACGAAATAAGCTAAAAAGAGTAGTAACTCATATATTGGAAATCTTGAGAACTTAATGATTTCAATAATCAAAAATTTCAATACAGTGATCATAACAGTTTCAGGGTCCCCCCACCCCCTTTTCTTTTCTATTCATTTGAATTCTGAAGTGTACTGAACTGATTTGACCAGCAAAGTTAAAGTCAATATAAAACCAAAATTTATCAGTGTTTTACCTTTTTCAAAATTGACATTGTATGTGTGTTTCGAAAGTGCTATTTCTAGGGTAACCTATGCCCGATTTTAATTAGATCAATAGACAGTACGAAGTTTGTAGTAAACATTATTGTGTATTGTTGTGTATTTATAGCTTGTCCATATTAGTACAGAAAGTGAAATTATTAGTTCAGTAGATTTTCTGGTTCTAAAAATTACCATATTATGAAGTGTTATTACGTGTTGTTTCGTATTAACTTACATCAACTTGTACAGGGAAAAAACTCAGTTAATGCCTAATTAGGCTGGCGACCGTATTATTAACAATTTGGTAGCATCTGCTGTGTTGTTTCTTGTCCGTCCTAATGTGTGGTTGCACTCCGGAATTGCTTGACGTATCATTATTATTAATGAGTGGGTGGACGTTTGATTTGCCTCCATTCAGGTACTCGCGGTCAAAATCTATACAAAATTCCTTTCTCTTAAGGTGAAGCCCGTCAACTTACCATAGTACAGGCTTTAAAGAGTATCGTGTGCATTAGCGCAGTGTTACATCAGATTCACAAAAAACAGATCTCACTGTCTGAAAAACTCAACTGTTCGCAGTTATGCCTCTAATAAGAATGTCCCAGCGCTCCACAATTGACTAACAAGCAGGTCAACCACAGATAAAACTAAACACAGAGTCAAAGATCTTAGTCACTGCCAATGCCATGGGTTCATTCATTTTTGTCTCAGCACAGTAAAGATGATTATTTACAATAGCAGAAAACATTCAAGAATCTTACAAAGTTACTTACTTACAACACCGTACATGATTATGTTCCTTAGCTGACATACAGAGAAAGCTACAATACGGTAGAATAGGCACAGTTGTTATGGTATATCCAAAGATGCTTGCAAACCTATCTTTGGTCGATAACATTAAGTACACTACTGGCGCAGTACTCACCTGCATATTACATTCGATGTTTACAACATGTGCTATCTCATTAAAAGTAGCGGATCGACACTCATGTCCCTTATGTCATGTCATATGTACTATTAGAAATTACATCTACAAAGTGCGAACTACAAAGATTATGTCGTGTCTCTTATGAGGCGTGCCAGTCATTCTATAAAATAAAACATTAGTGATAAAGTAAAAAATCCTTCCAGATAATAAAATATTTGAAGGTTTATACGCCGTTTGGTAAGTTAGAACCATCAACAGATTATATATACACCAGGTGCAGTTTCATGATATGCTTTATACAATAATATGATAAAACTGCACACCAAATTGGGACTACACCATCTCAGTACAGTTATTTCAACAATATACTGCAGCAGAGGTGATGGAAACTACTGGTGTTATGTGAAGGAGGAGGGACCTATTTTGGACTGCATCGAAATTACTGTACAATTTGGCGCGATACAGAAGTAGTAGTTACAGTTTTGAGGAAAACAGCATAATTTAAAGATCATTTTGTAGATGACGTACTGTGCTTTGGACAGGCACCACCAGACATTTAAATAAAACTTTTCAACGAATGAATTCACACCACAGAAAAGTCAAGTTTACAATGGAGTTGGTAGGAGACTACATCAACATTTTAGACCTCACCATTGACATCAGTAACCAACAGCATTTATTTAAGATGTACAGGAAAGTAACCTCAATAGACCCAGCCAGTTCCCAGCTTCCCATAACACATAAACATGTAGGCTTCTACTCCATGGTGCACCGCCTACTATGTCCCCCAAACCAAACCAGATTTTGAAAATGAATTGAAAATAATTAAACAAACAGCATACAGTAATGATTATAGTCCTACTTTATAGTCCTACACTGATTGACAATATACTCAGCAAAAAGAAGACATAGAGTATAAAAGGTCTCCTTTATCCACCTCAGACAGCACAAAACCACAGTGATAGCAAATCAGCCCCAATGCTAAACATGAGTAAGACTTCACAGGTTCTTGCCAGGAAACTGGAGTCCAGGAAAAATACTACAGCTTTTTACACTAGGAATACTGTTGCCCACCATTTGTTAAATACTAAAGATAAGTTTCCACCTTTAGAACAGAATGGAATTTATAGAATTTCCTGCAATGTGTGTGGCAAATTATATGTAGGTCAATCAGGTAGGTCTTTAATCACTAGACTGACTGAACACGAAATGAGTTGAGGACTGAGAAAGAAAGATTCCACCTCCTCTGAACATGTACGGAATGAATGTCATTCATATGATGTGAAATGTGATGTCCTCCATAAAGGAACTAAAGGGAGAAAACTAACATTACTTGAAATTCTGGCCATTAATAAACACCAATCAAAGAATCTTGACCTGGTCCTTAACGAGCAAACACGGTTCCAATACTCACTTTTATTAAAGTAGCATCCAGTTATTCTGACTCACACCAGTAGCTAATGAGCTTGCTATAATGTTCCAGACCCAAATTCCATGGACGACTTCTTCCCCTCCCTTTACTCGGTCTGTTCATCACATTCACATTGTCGATATGGCATAGTAGCCTGTGCCATTACTCACTTGGAGAACGTTTCTGTGTTAATATTTGAATATACTGTAATGTAAGATTTATTTGTTCAGTGTCTCTTTAGGTATTACAATAAGCTTCTGTTTTGCATCGATATAGTCATAAAATGTCACATACGTTTGTACAGTATTCTTTGTACAGCTATGAATTCTCAACGAAGATGTGTGGAATATCTGTTCAACATTAAGTTATCGTACAATGACCTAAGAAGCCGGAAGAACTTTCATAACGAAGTAATAAATATTATTGTGGAGCATTAGTACGTTGTATTCTAGTTAATAAAGTATCACAGGTAGATGACAAAGACCCATGGCTTTGGGTGATTACACAGAAAATAAACAGATTGCAGCCTACTTGGACCTTGGTTTCATTCTCAGAATGCACTGAGGCTGTAGACCTCCGCAAAAGTAAATGTTAAAATGTTGCATTTTTAATGGCCAGCAGTGTACGTTAAGCCATCTAGAGCACTACTTATAAAAAAAGGATCGCTTCCAGTAAAGCTGCACTGGCGATCGAAAGAACCATCTTGTTGACGATTAGGAAGTTAGGCAGTATTTGAGCAACAGACGAGTTCGAAGAACGGCTGTGGAAAGAACACTGCTCCGAGGACTCGGACCGCAGCCTGGAGTGCGCTTCCGGCGTGTACCCGAGGGAACTTGCGGCGCGTCTTTGTCTTCCATCCCTCGTGTCAAGGGAGGTCGCCCTATTATCTCGCCCCTGCTGTCTTCCGACCGTTAACGGTTAACGTGCTGAATGGACCTACCTAAAAGGACGAGGAAGCTCCGAAAATTATGCGAGCCCTTGCTGAAAGGCGACAAGAGAGCCTCAGAAATTTGTACTGTCTTGTAAGTCAGAATAAGTGGAAAAAAAACATGTTGCTAACACGGGCAATGCACTCACATCGTCTATAATTACACCAGATCTTGTCGTATTTTACTGTTTACATCCTCTTTTCTCTTACGTTAGCAGCTAACCGCAAATGAAGAATACCGAAGCGTTTGAGATGTGGAGTTCAAGAAGGATGTTGAGAATTAGGTGGACCGATGAGGATTCTTCGCAGACTCGACAAGAAGAGGGACAAGTGAAACAGAAGTACGGACAGGGTGAAAGGACATGTGTTAAGACGTTAGGGAATAACTTCCACGGTAAAGTGGGACCTCAGTTACCACGCCCTCAATTATCTAGATCTGCGGTTCATTCGTATTTCTGTAGTACAGTAACTGCACAGTATATGAAACTCCTGAATTTATAACAGCAACACACGAATCTTGCCAAGCTGACAGGTAACAAGTTAAGATCGAGTTGCAAGTGCATTGCTCCCATTTATTGAGTATGTGAAATGACATCAAAGTGATGTCCGTAGTTAAAAAACATTGCTGCTAATCTTGATGTTAAAACTTCAACGGTGTCAGACTGAAACAATAATAAATAAATTGAAGACAATAATAAATAAAGTGAAGACTTTTGCTTTAGAATTATGACAAATAACACTTCAGAGAGTCACGGGACAAGTGAAACAGTAAATAATGAATTGCTGTATGACGCACTGTCCCTATGGTTTAGTATAAATAAGCAGAGTGACGTTCCGATTTCAGGCCCGATATTGCAAGAAAAAGCGAAAAGTTTAAGCAAGAAGGTTTCTAATGGTGATCCTAACTTCACAGCGAGCCGGAATTGTTTGAAAAGTGGAAAGATTGGCATGGTAAATCTGAGTTGCCAGTGACTGAAGAACTTACTGAATCTAAATACATAGTGACATTTCATATGCAGAAGGAACAACGCAGCTGGACAGAATAATGGTCTATTTTAAAAGTGATCCGAAACAACTGAGATCGAACTAATGTTGTGAAAGGCCTGTGTAATCGTGCTGCACATAAACTACCTCTGAATATGGTTCAAAGAGACTTAATGACTACGTCATTGTATGAAACTCACTGTTTCTTTTCAGTTATTCAAAATGTATCTGAAAGTAATGCACAATTTCAGTTGTTAAGTGAAAATAAATGTAACGTCTATGTTTACGCCATTTGACCGACGTCATTGTATTAATTTCGGAAGTTCACGGTTATCTAAGATCATCAGAGAAAATCATCACATAAGAAAGACGCAGCTGTTAGGTAAGTGTCCCATATCACGAGTGTGCGTACAGGCGATAACTGTAGCCGGCAGTACACAGAAATGTGTGCACAGTGGATGCCTCGAATACTCACTCGAGACATGAAACAGGGGGTACTGCATATCTGTTGACAGTTTCTTTTGCACTTTAATTGTGAAGGTGATCGGTTTTTTACTGATATTGTGACGGGGTATGAAACCTGGATTCACCATATTGACACCGAAAACAAGGGGGCATCAATGAATTTACGCCATAAAGGCTCACCGACTCCAAAAACGTTCAAGACCATGATCACTGTGTTCTGGGATGTTCAAAGTGTGCTGTATTTGGAAACTATGCCTAAAGGCACCAACAGAAGCTCTGCAATGTACTGAGAGATCCTCAGCATACTGAAAGAACGAATTAGAAAAGTTAGTCTTCACATGAAGAATGCCATCCCACACCGAACATGCAGGATTCATGGCACCTGCTACCGATATATACATTTTTTTGCTGAATTGTACATAAATATTTGTAATGTAAATGCTTTCTTTTAATAAGTAAGGACATTGCTTCACTGTATGCGTAAATTTAGGTGGAAGTCTGTTGACATTTCATTGTATTTATCTGTGTCTTACTGTGAAACTTACAAGCTCTGGGAAAAAGCCAAAGGAATGTTATTTGCATCGACTAGCAAAGATAATAGCAGTGCTTGTGGGTTGTAAAATTATTGCGTAGGGAGTTGATGTGCAGAGCGCGCTGAGAGATGGAGACGGGTTCCAGCGCTTGTGGTGTGCGGAGGTGTAGTGTTAACGCTGTCGCAGTAGCGTGGCATCATGTGCGCGCACCGGCCAGATGACTAGTAGCAGGAGTAAGGACACTGGATGGGCGGTAGAGGCTGTAGTAATTACGACTGCCCGCTCCTATAGTTAGCCGTGGCTCCACAAGGTGCTACTGTCTTCAACAACAGCAGCAGATTCGTCATCGGCTCCGAGTTTCGTCATATGTACAGCACTGAAGTGTTCCCCCAGGGAAGCGTCCTGGGACCTCTGCTCTTCCTGATCTATATAAATGACCTGGTTGACAATCTGAGCAGTTCTCTTAGGCTGTTCGCAGATGATGCTGTAATTTACCGTCTATTAAGGTCATCCGAAGACCAGTATCAGTTGCAAAGCGATTTAGAAAAGTTTGCTGTATGGTGTGGCAGGTGGCAGTTGACGCTAAATAACGAAAAGTGTGAGGTGATCCACATACGTTCCAAAAGAAATCCGTTTGAATTCGATTACTCGATAAATAGTACAATTCTCAAGGCTGTCACTTCAACTAAGTACCTGGGTGTCAAAATTACGAACAACTTCAGTTGGAAGGACCACATAGACAATATTGTGGGGAAGGCGAGCCAAAGGTTGCGTTTCATTGGCAGGACACTTAAAAGATGCAACAAGTCCACTAAAGAGTCAGTTTACACTACACTCGTTCGTCCTCTGTTAGAATATTGCTGCGCGGTGTGGGATCCTTACCAGGTGGGATTGACGGAGGACGTCGAAAGGGTGCAAAAAAGGGCAGCTCGTTTTGTATTATCACGTAATAGGGGAGAGAGGTTTAGGTGTTCGTTTTTCCTGCGCGCTGTTCGGGAGTGGAATGATAGGGAGATAGTATGATTGTGGTTCGATGAACCCTCTGCCAAGCACTTAAATGTGAATTGCAGAGAAATTATGTAGATGTAGATAGATGTAGATGTAGAAGTAAGACTGTTCATTGGTAGAAAGTATTAATGGCTAACCCAGCGGCACAACAGAATGTGATTTGATTGTTAAAATTTATTTAAATAATAATCATTTAAACTCAGGGCAATTGTGTCCTCATTGTCCTCAGACATTGTTACCAACCAGGGTCCTTGTTCCTTTTTTTCGTTATATGCTAACCAAGTGTCATAAGAAACACATTGAATAGTTACAGCCAGTTTATTAATGAACAATTTCACTTTTAAGAATTTTAGCTTCAGTCTACTTTCAATTAACTGTTGTACGACAGAGGCTTCAGTATATCAGTAAAACTATCTCATTTTTCAAGTTTGAGACTCAATCACTGAAAAAAAGCCAAATACAAAGAAATACACAAATTAAGAGTGCAGAAGTATTATTTATTTTACATATAGCTTGGAGCTCATGGCTGTTTGGTTTGGTACGTATTCTATTATTTATTTCTGTTGAAATCAGTAAGAAAGGCTGAGTTGTTCAGACAATAATTTGAAATCCAATTTGCAAAATAAGTAATGCAGAGTAAGAGTTCTTGTTCTTTTTTTCTAAATTTGTTTGAGGGAATTACGTTGAGGTCACTGAAAGTGATCGTTCACGTAACGAAGTTCATTACTAACATACAGTTTAATTGCATATTTTCAAATAATTACTCAATTGCTTTTTTTTTCAAAATTTAATGGCGGAAATAACGTAAGAGTGACGTCTCAGTTTTCTTTATCATTAGATACTCACTTCAAATTAGTGTCAAAAAAACGTGACAACCCTCAGTTGCCACGTCAGTGTTTAATCATACATGTTTTTCTTTCCCATTATCTTGTACAGGATTTTGGATGTAAATTACCCTAGTGGGCTGGCGACCATTAATTATTTCCTTTTCGTTCATTAGAGTAACTTTTGGATTCATGATCAGTGGTACCCCTTTTCTGTCCACTGTTGTTCGTGAGTGAATGCACAAAATAACTTTCATTTTTCCAAATTATAACCCTGTTCAGTTTAATTACTTTTTATTTTTAATAGACTTTTCCATCAGGAGGGTCTGTTGTGCACTTTCCTCCTAATTATCGGTATTTTCTCTTCGGGAAAGATAGCCTTATCCAATTAGAAAAAATAGATTAGGCATACACGCAAGCAGGATAGGCCTATTAGTTTGGGGGAGCTTACACACACATGACCGCTGCGACATCTGCACAGTCCGACGCCTTAGCTTCACTGTCTCGTGGTCGTCAATCAGCCTCCATACAGTTCCGAATAGGCAGCATCCGATTTTCGTCTGCATCCAAAACTCAATGACACTTCGACGACTTCACGTTGATGGTGCTGGAGTGGCGCAAGCAGAGGTGAGATTGTGGTTCCATCAACAAAGTTAAACATTTTACAGTGGCGGTACCAACAAACTGATGTCTCGTTGAGAGATATGCGTTCTTCGCCAGGGTGACTATGTTAAGGAATGAATATGTAAGCATGAAGAATAAAGATTTAGAATGTTAGTAAATTTTTTTATAAAAGTTTTAGGAGTTTCCACGTAAAATATTCGGAGACATTATTTTTCAGTACGTCCAAGTATTACGGTACTTGATTACGATGGTATTTCTCAATGAAATCAGTTATGTTACATCTGTAACTACTGAGTCTTATTTGCAGTTTATTACTATTTGCCATGCGTCTTTACAACGAACCCTGCCACTTGTCATGTAGATAACAGAACTTTTAGATATTCAAGTAATTTTTAGCATTTGAGAGTTTCAGTTTCTTTATTTATGTCAGATGGAAGCTGCTCACATTATAAATTCCAGATAAACAGGCAAAGCCTACATCAAAATTATTTTAGTGCTTGTATTGTGACTGTGTACACCACAGCTCAGATGCAACTGAATGTTAGTCTCAGCAACCAGTATCTTTAACGATTATGTATACTAGGAGATGAATGTATGGAAAGATCCTTAAAACAAAGGCTGCTGGGAGAGAGGTGAGGTTTTCTACTAACACAATACTCGTAAAGTGTTAACTGATTCTTCCGTCATTTCTTCACAGAACAACATCATAATTATAAGTCAATAGCACAATGTTATGTCTACATCTACATCTACATGATTATTCTGCAATTCACATTTAAGTGCTTGGCAGAGGTTTCATCGAACCACAATCATACTATCTCTCTACCATTCCACTCCCGAAGAGCGCGCAAGAAAAACGAACACCTAAACCTTTCTGTTCGAGCTCTGATTTCTCTTATTTTATTTTGATCATCATTCCTACCTATGAGGGCTGAGCCCAACAAAATATTTTCGAATTCGGAAGAGAAAGTTGGTGACTGAAATTTCGAAAATAGATCTCGCCGCGACGAAAAACGTCTTTGCTTTAATGACTTCCATCCCAACTCGCGTATCATATCTGCCACACTCTCTCCCCTATTACGTGATAATACAAAACGAGCTGCCCTTTTCTGCACCCTTTCGATGTCCTCCGTCAATCCCACCTGGTAAGGATCCCACACCGCGCAGCAATATTCTAACAGAGGACGAACGAGTGTAGTGTAAGCTGTTTCTTTAGTGGACTTGTTGCACCTTCTAAGTGTCCTGCCGATGAAATGCAACCTTTGGCTCGCCTTCCCCACAATATTATCTATGTGGCCTTTCCAACTGAAGTTGTTCGTAATTTTAACACCCAGGTACTTAGTTGAATTGACAGCTTTGAGAATTGTACTATTTATCGAATAATCGAATTCCAACGGATTTCTTTTGGAACTCATGTGGATCACCTCACACTTTTCATTATTTAGCGTCAACTGCCACCTGCCACACCATACAGCAATCTTTTCTAAATCGCTTTGCAACTGATATTGGTCTTCGGATGACCTTACTAGACGATAAATTACAGCATCATCTGCGAACAACCTAAGAGAACTGCTCAGATTGTCACCCAGGTCATTTATATAGATCAGGAACAGCAGATGTCCCAGGACGCTTCCCTGGGGAACACCTGATATCACTTCAGTTTTACTCGATGATTTGCCGTCTATTACTACGATCTGCGACCTTCCTGACAGGAAATCACGAATCCAGTCGCACAACTGAGACGATACCCCCATAGGCCCGCAGCTTGATTAGAAGTCGCTTGTGAGGAACGATGTCAAAAGCTTTCCAGAAATCGAGAAATACGGAATCACCTTGAGATCCCCTGTCGATAGCGGCCATTACTTCGTGCAAATAAAGAGCTAGCTGCATTGCACAAGAACGATGTTTCCTGAAACCATGCTGATTACGTATCAATAGATCGTTCCCTTCGAGGTGATTCATTATGTTTGAATACAGTATATGCTCCAAAACCCTACTGCTAACTGACGTCAATGATATAGGTCTATAGTTCGATGGATTACTCCTACTACCCTTCTTAAACAATGGTGCGACCTGCGCAATTTTCCAATCTGTAGGTACGGATCTATCGGTGAGCGAGCGGTTGTATATGATTGCTAAGTAGGGAGCTGTTGTATCAGCGTAATCTGAAAGGAACCTAATCGGTATACAATCTGGACCTGAAGACTTGCCCGTATAGTTTGTTATACTGCTCGCTTCTGCTGAATGAACTATTTACTTTAATTGCGTTGCCTCAGACTTTAAGATGTTATTGCCACCAAAGAATTTTCCAAATGGTATTTCATTTAGCGTATGGTCATTGGTGTCCACCTCTGATTCTAGCTATTCAAAGGGGAGAAAGTAAATGGAGAACAGAGAGAAAGAACAAATTCTATTATTGTTGTCAGTCTAGAGATGGGAATACGCAGAAGAAAGGATGTAAAAGCTTTCCATCAACAAGAATCGATACGTATAATACCTAATCGCCGCGTATTTGTTATTAATGGGTATACACTGACGCAAGTAATTTGCATTAGTTAAGCTTCGAAGTCACATTTCAGTTTTTTCAAATTAACAATGAGAGTGTCTTTCACTTTATGCTCAGTGAATGAGACGAAGGCGGCGTCTTTGTTCGGAGAGAAGGCAATTTCTTAACGAGACCAATTACCGTCCTCGCGATCGAAGACGAAAACGTGCACAAGCCTTCTGCATGTTTTATCTGCATAAGAAACGTTACTCTCTCAGATGATTGTCTCACAAGCAATGAATTACAATATTTAAATGATCCACCTTCAAATTACCTGGGGCCTACACGATACGCTTCTATTCTCCACAATGAACATGTTTCAAAAGTCGTCCAAACCAAGAGAAATGGGAAAAAAATCTGTGTCGCAGTAATCAAGATAAAGGTATCAGAATAAGTACAAAACAGCGGAAAACTTGGGTAATAAAATATAGGTATGAGTACATACATTAATTTGGTGACATCGCTTATCCTTACGTTTAACAATCTGCTACCGGAAAGTACAAATAACTGCCTTGATTTATATTCAGTGTTTCATGCCTGAAAATGCAATACTGCCGACTTAAATAATTCGAACTCTTGAATGAAATTTTCATCCTGCAGCGGAGTGTGATCTTGATATGAGACTTCAAGGCAGATTAAAACTGTGCGCCGTACCGAGCCTCAAACTCTGGACCTTAGTCTCTCACTGGCAAGTGCCCTACCAAGAAAGGTAGGAGATGTGGTACAGCGGAAGTAGAGCTGTGCTGAAGTGTCGTAAGTCATACCTGAATAGCTCAGTCGGTAGATCACTTGCCCGCGAAAGGCAAAGTCCCGAGTTCGAATCTCGGTTCTGAACACAGTTTTGATCCGCCAGGAAGTTTAATTCGAACTCTTACTTACATAAGGAGAGGAACCTTTTCGGTCAGTGTAATATGCAGGATGATAAATGTAAGTAGAAAGCCCTGTCTCTAACTTCCCAGCAGACAGACCATGATTACGACAGGACGCTAGGAGCCTTTGCCCAGACGGATTTGCTCAGGTATCGAATTGGTTTAGAACGATTAAAAACTATGCGGGAGAGGAACGGCCTTGTAAAGATGCCTGCAAAAATCGTTCCGCCTTTTAGCGTTTCAAATGACGTTTCATTAGCATCTGGTCACCGATTTGTGTACAAATTGAAACTGAAATCTTATACAGGAGTGGTAGTTTTCTACACAGACACTGCTGGTCGACGTCAATACTGTAACTGCCTATTGCAGTGCTACATGATGAAGAGGTTGATCCTGAAATGCTCTTTTTTACGAGTACACAGAATAATTGACGTCGGAGTTATGGAAATTTTGTTCCAGTCACATGAAGAGCGTTGCACTGGATTAGTGGAGTACGAATTACTAGGCCGCTTATCGTACAGGATAATCCGCACTTCATCGCTACGTATCTCCCAGCGCTCGTGCCCCGACTATAACACCACGTCCAAACTGATTTAAATCTTGGTAACCTGCCGTTGTAGCAGCAGTAGCAGATCTAACAACTGCGCCAGACACTGTCTAATGAAGGTGTTGCCGACCGCAGCGCCGTATTCTGTCCGTTTACATATCTCTTGATTTCAATACGCATGCCTATATCAGTTTCTTTGGCACTTCAGTGAAGTAAAAAATGGTTCAAATGTCTCTGAGCACTATGGGACTTAACTACTTTGGTCATCAGTCCCCTAGAACTTAGAACTACTTAAACCTAACTACCCTAAGGACATCACACACATCCATGCCCGAGGCAGGATTCGAACCTGCGACCGTAGCAGTCCCGCGGTTCCGGACTGTGCGCCTAGAACCGCTAGACCACCGCGGCCGGCTTCAGTGAAGTAAAATTAGATCGGATATCAGCATATGTTACAGCTATACTGATATAAAATCCTATTTTGTGGGATTCTGAATGAGGTTGAGTCTATTAAGTTATGGAATTTATCATACAGTTATCCATTTGAGGCACTTAGAACCATAAAGTACATCATTATCGATTGTGAGACTGTAGCATTTATTAGTGCTTCTGAAATTGGTCTTGTGGTGGGTCAGTTTGTCTGTCTGGTTTGTCCACAGTGTACGTATACATGAACATTCACGAGAAGCTGTCTCACGGGCTTCTCTGAGATTCACTTAAATGTGGGGTTGAAGATGTTGTGCTTTTGGGCCTTATGGCTCTCAGCCCCTCATCTGTGTTCTGTTCAAGTGTCCATGTTAGTAGACAGCACTACTTGAATTCAATTATTTCTGCAAAAGGCAGTTTGTGTTTGGAGTAGGTTGTCTACTGTGCAAAAATCGGCTTTTCTGTACAGTGGCAACATGAACTCTGTTGAATCTGTTTTAAGTGCTGAGAGGAAAGAAAATTACCAGGAAAACATAGCCACAAAGGAACTAGGGCCTCCCAGACCAGATCCGCTGCCTGAAAAACTGACGAAATCAAATAAGCATGTCTGCAGGAGAAATTTCTTGTACATTTGTCTGAAAAAATAAAAAAACCGCGAAAGCTCCCACTTACAAAAAAATGCGAAACGGAGAGTAGTGTAAGCTTAAAGATTATTTCATACTTGCCATAAATTGTAGTAAATTATGTACAAAACAAAACAAAAATCCACGAAAACAATTCTCATATTATTATTATTGTTAAAATTAATGTTATTATTATTATTATTATTATTATTATTGACAGCAGCTGAAGTTGTATGAATATGATAACCATTACTGTTACAATGATTATAAAGAATCCGCCTCGATTGCAAAAGGGAGGGGGGGGGGGGAGGGTGCACCACAGTTTACCTGAGAGCCCGCGGCCCACCGAACGTTGGCTGCAGTGAGGAAGCACGCTTCTGACGTTTGAGCTAAGTACAGCTATTGACATGGTACACACGTACCATTTATTTTACATTTTATGCAAGTCTTTTGCCCTTTTGGGAGTTCTGTATTAATGTTGGACCATGGCCCTTTAGGCTGTTTGTAGTTTTAGTGTGTTCGGAAGAAGGCGTGGTTATCCGGGCCGAAACCTAGGTCAACATCCGATTTCTATTTGCAATAGAGGCGGATTCTTTATAATCATTAAATTATTCACAATTGCTGACGCGCTGCAATGTTAAAAGTTCTCACATTACTGATGTAGGCCCTACATGAGATGCTACTAATTGCACACTCTCATATTTATCTGAATTTAAAAATTTGTAAGCACCCAGAATGTATACTCAACCCCTAGAACTAAAAGCTAATGATAAGGCCTACAGTCATGTTATGCAAGTCTACATAAGAGCATGCAACGAAAATTTGTCTTTAAGGTACCATTAATCCTTTCACATACGATATGACCTTTGTTTCATTTAAGATGACACGATAGTATTCTTATTAATTGTAATACTGAGATTTGTTGTCAATACAATTTATAAACATCAAATAATTTTCCACCATATAAACATGTCACGTTACACACATTGGTGTCCAAAATTAGAGCAAAAAACACGGAAATTTTGCAAGGTTGCGTTTATTTTGCCACAAAAAACAATACACAGGTGATAGTAAAGTAGAAATAATGTGAAGAATACAGAATGTTAAAAACTGAAATATGCATAACAGTGGACAGAAATCTTCTTCGTTTTTCCAACTTAACAGATCTGCAAGCACATTATGACTACTGGCCTACTGGTCAATGTGCTCAGTAATGGGACGTGACCATCTCTGGCAGCAATACAGACATGACAAGGTCGGGGCATGATGTGAATGATTGACCCATGTTGAGGCAACAGCGCCCGTTCCTGCTGCCGAGTTGCTCAAATTGGTTGGTGGATGCTGACATGATGCAACCCGTCTCCCTAGTGCATCCAGACATGCGTTATAGGACTGAAACCGGGGGAGTGAGCGCGCCACGACACCGGGGCATATCTTCCGTTTCCAAGAAAACATCAAGCATCTGTGCTTTATGAAGTCGAGCATTATCGTCCATCAATACGAAGTCTGGACCCGTAGTACCTCGCAAGAACCGCACCTGAGCTCCCAAAATCTCGTCACGATACCTGACAGCTTAATCAGCCGTGTAATGTAGTGAAGAGGTGTTTGTGCGGGTAACGTAATCTCCGCCCACAACACTAGTGTTTCGGTCCCGAAATCGAGATCCACGTTCCCTCCCGATACTAATCAATCAAGAATCACTCTCCAGACCATATCGGGGCTCATCTGTGAAAAGATTATTGACCCACTGTTCGACCGTCTAGGTGACGTGCTAATGGCTTCACTCAAGGCGTTCCCTTCTGTGAAGACTTGTCAGTGGTACCCATACAGGTGGCCTCCGACAATGAAGGACACTTTGCCGAAGCCTTCTGTACACTGTTTACTTCGATGTAACACGTCTAGTGAATGCTGTGGGGTTAGATGTCAATTGCTGTGCAATAATAAGACGGCACCATCTGTAACCTCCCCCTCACTTATCGACCTTAATGACAGTGAAAAATTAAACCGCGTGTACCTAATGGAAATTTGGGAAAAGCAATCGTCACCGAAGTTAATCTGTCGGTAAAGAGGGAGGAAAGGGTTACATCTAAATGGAAGGAAAAATGCAAATGAAACTGGTGGAAATTAATTTTGAAAAGGGGTAAAGTTAATGAAGAAAGTAAATGTGCGGCCGTTACGTTAACAATTAACTAGCGGTAATTAGATATTTGAGATTTGGGGGAAATTACGGTCGCCAGTCCTAAGGACAATTACTATAGTAACTGAAAAAGAAAGGTAATTACACATATAATTAGCACTAGAAGCGTGGCAACTGAAGGTTGACATGTGTAGTGTGAAAACTGAAAGTTTGTCAGAAGTAATAACTTTCGCTGCACTCTGACTTAATTTAGCAAAAGAATTAATAAAACCAGAAAACTGAAAGTTAATTTAGTGACTGAATTAATAAGAAGCTTTCTTTCTTAAGCACATCGAAATTCAGTAAAATACGGTTAGTCTTGGACTACCTCAACAATCATTTCAAAAGCAACTTGACTCTGCGCAATTTAGAAATAAGAGATTTAACTTTGAACTTGAATTAAATGATTCTGAACTATTAACATTAGTAAAATTTAGTACGTACCAAGCTGAGCTGCAGTCACAGGTAAGCTAAAATATGCTAACAAAACTCGCACTCTTAATTTGTGTTCGTGTAACCTAAATATTGTAGCCAGCTATGAATACTTTAACTGGACTTTGAAATTAAAGCAGTGAAATCTAATTATATTATTTTAATGCTGGCGTTTGAATTTCAAAGACACTCGGGTTCATTTCGGAAAAGGAAGGGACCCTGCTTGGCAATGCAATTAGGACAATGAGCAACAAAGGTTCATGCTAAGTTGCTGTAATTTTGCGAGGCAAATGGAACAATTTGAAAAGCTGAGGTCTGCCATACAGTTCTGAAACTTTACATGCTTTTAGTCTTCCTTGTTGGTTGATTGAAGGTTTGAAGCCGTCGATCGAGGAGGTGGCGACAGTCACTCATTGTCGGCCGTCGCTGTTGCAGAAGCTGGATGTTGGCGCGCCTTCTTCTCAACACGGTCACCAGACGAAACGGGGTCTTGATGTGCGCCAGCTAATGCTTCCCGTCCGCGACACCGTGCTAGAAACTATCATCGCAAGTCGAGCGCAATTACATGCTGCCAAACCCCGAAAGCGCGGCAACTCGCGGGAGCTACACACAACACACCTGCTCCACTCGCTACTCCAGCCGGACTCCCTCTCGGACTGCCCGCGCTCCACGCGGCAGAGTTAACACTATACCAAAGATCCTTAACACTTTTGTTCTCCACACGACCTATCGATGTATTCGTTCGATAGTATAGTTTTCCCTAGGCCAGACCCAGCGTATAAATACAAATAACATTCACAAAACAAACCAATTATACATCGACATAAATGCATATATATACAAATAGTAAAACAATTACAATATACAAAGACACAGAAATGTCATATCTTGAGGTAACAAAACAAGGAAAAAATTATAGTACAATAGATGGAAATGGGAGGATATGTATTTCCGGCGTTACACATCGTTCCTTTACACTCAAATAACGGTCCTCTCCCTCTGATGTTGCAAATGGTTGGCTCTAACCTGGTCTTCGGGATACAGTTTCGGTCTCTATAAACTGTCGCCACATCCGAGAAACAACAAAACGATTCACATCAATCCTTCAGGCCAGAGCAGTTCTTCCTCTGGCCCTCCACCGCAGAGAGTCTGGTAGGCGTCTTCTCTGTGCCATACTGCACCGTCTGTGTCAGTGTACGCAGCAATTGTGGATAAGGGACTACATTTGATAGGAGCCCTGACGTCATCGGTGGTGTGGTTGTCCGTCGATCAAAATGCCACCTTCCGTGCACAACACGACCATAGGTACATATGTTGACAGTTTACATGATTATATCGTGAATTAGACACAGAACGGGGAACAGCGGTTTAGCTTTAATTTTGGACACCATTGTGTTATTTTGATACAGTCTCTGCCGTATCTTCAAAGCGAGAACCGCCTTTGGAACGTGGCCTCCTGAGTCTTACCACAGTCCAACACAAACTAACTCTCTGCTGCACGTGGTTCTGTGAACTATTGGCATCAGTGATATTATGTTCAAAGTTTTAAGGATCCTGTACACTTACATATCCCTGAAAGGTCTCTGTTGGATTCCTTTCATGAATAATTTCATAAATCTGTTGTCATTTAGGGCATAAATTCCTCTTCTAAATTTACTGTGGCGTTTCTGACTATCTGGGAGGAGACTTAGTAGTGGAACGTGTTACTTTTACACATAAACAAGAACGATCTGTCACACTACTACACTTTAAAGCACAGTTTATATGTAATTCATATATATAATTCATGTCACACAGTCTCATACGGAACCTACATCCGTTCTCTTTTATATACTGTAGATGATAAGATACTGTCATCCCCCTTCCCTTCTGTGTGAGAGGATGAATGAGCAAATGTATTTGTAGTTGCATGCTGGATGGTAGCAGACAAGCCTGTCTGCTAGAGAACAGTAGGACCAACACCGGAACAGGTAGCTACGCTTTCTAAAAGCAGAGAGGTTTCTATTCTTAGTATGGTCCTGTCCGTCCCTTGAAATGTTGGTATAGGAAGCTGCCTCTCTGGTCACTCCCATTTGTATTTGAGAAGCACACTTGGTAGGAGCCCAGGTCAGTCGGTCCGCGGCGACCGTCTGAAGTGGTAAGATCTCCGGCTAAGTGCAGGTCTGCTAAGTCCTTAGGACAATGGATTTCTCAAGTTCAGCCTAACTGAAAATTTAATCACCTTTATTTCAGGTTTAGCTCTAAAATATCTAATGTTATCTTAAATTGCTACACAGTGTAATTCGAGTGTGAAGTTCAGAATATATTCCGGTAGTTGCTTTGTCACTACTTTGTGAGTAAAGTGGAACCACGTGTTGATCAGTAACTCTAACTAAGATCATCAATCTTAAATGCGAATGTGCGTGAGATTATAACGTCTCGTCTTGACAATATTTTTCAATATAGCAACTTTTCTTTATGTTCAACCCACGTGGGGTGTACTTTGTGAGACCAGTACCACGTGCTTATACAATTGTTTGACCCATCAGGTTAGTAGTAAGACGATAGTAACCAGTTCGAGGTTTTTCTTTTGTAAATTGCTTTTCGATCAAATTTATTTTAATTATCAAAATTATTGTGGAGTCACACTCTTTGTGTAAACCAAGTTGACCACGTGAAGCATGTGGTGTAATCATCAAAGTAGCCCTCAGATATTCTTTTCAGGAAGATTTCACAGAGAGTTCGTATGAATTTAGTATACCAGTGTGTGGTAATTGCAAGACGGACAGAATTGCGCTATGAACGTAACTTCTTTGGGTGAAAATTGAATCGGTTGGTTGTGGTTAATTTCCTCTTGCATATGTTTCAACGTTCTTCGTGTGTTATTTTATTAATGCAGTGTCGTATGCAGTCTCCCAATCTTGGCTCCATATTTGATGTGTTCCGTAAGATCACAATCTCACATTTTCACAATCCCAAATAAGGAACCAGTTTAGTTATGAATCAAGTTTAAGATGCTGAAATTTCAATGATCAATGTTAAAATAAATTTCCAAATATAAACTGATTTATTTCTTTTTATTTAAATTCTCTTTATATATATATATATATATATATATATATATATATATATATATATATATATATATATATATCACCGGTTGTCGTATGACTATCAAAAGATTATAATTAATGTTAGTCTGGTTGGGAATTTGGTAAGCTAGACTGGATACCTGGTGAAACAGTTGCGCAGTAATGCAAGGTTAACTTCCTCAGATAGCTCACAGCTTTTAACCCACTTTTATGGTCTTGAATAGCAGCACCGCTTGCAGAACAAATTAAAGCAACAACCTTACATCCCCACCAAAATTAAAGCTTTTGATATAGACTTTAATGGTGACGTAAAGTATGGATCAAAAGTTAAAAACGAAAATAATTTTACTTTTCAAAAACTAATTAAGTTAATTAGGTTGTTTCAAGTTACATTAATTATTCATTGATTAGTACAACAGCTGATACTTAATGTGGGCCAGCATCGTGTTAATAGACATAGAAATGCTAATTATCATTATTGTGCATATAAATGAAAAATTATACGTTACTTGAAAAAACATGCCCACTGAAGCATTAATTATTACCGAAGACAACACCACAATTTGAATGAAAGGTACTCACTCATATACGTAATATGGCCAAACAGTAGAACATTTGAGAAAAGTAGTCTAATGTTAATTACTGTCGAAATTGCATTATCAGAACTATGAACTTTTGATAGAATTAAATGTATTGTACATAATTAATATTCATAATATACATAGCTTAGTCAGAAGACACAAAACTACAGGAGTGTGTCTACAAAATGAACTATGTCACACAAAAAAATATTTAAAAAAGTTTGCTCATAGCCGACTTGTCTCTACATAAGCACTTGTGCTAATCAAAAGCAGCAAAACTGAATAAAAAATATGTGTATGTAAATCCTGTAGCAGTGTAATTGTATACAACTAACATTTCGTAGCCTCTGTTTTGCACTGATTCACTGATTCACTAAGAGGCACAGTTCACGTCAGGCACCGTAATGAGACTGAACATGAAATATGAAATATAGATATCTGCATAAATGAACGGATGTATATGTGAAGCAGTTCACATTATACCCAGACCTACCTATATAAACAGGCGGTTGAATTGAGTGAAATGTTTACATTGGAGGACTGATGTAAGTGTAATGAACACCTGTCGTAAGCCTAAAAAGCAGTTATACATTACATTTCATAGCCAGTAGGCAGATTGTTTTTAATTGCGCAATTAAAAGCAGTTTATCTGCGGTATTTGTAAGAAATTCCTGGTGGGAAATTGGTAGGTCTATATATTAATCGTAGCCAGTTATTATACTGTACACTCTACAAAGAAAACCTGCACTGGCAAATACCTATAGCATTACCTTGAAGAACAGGTCAGTGGCATTTACAATTACGATCTGAAAATTGTTATGAGAAAAGATAGTAATTAATTTGGCACACAGTTTACAGTCTACTTACACAATAATATTTATAAATTTGTACATATCTTTGCGTAATGCATTTCAAATATCACATGTTGAGCGGAGCCTCACAAGCTGTCACATAATTTATGGAAGCACAGGACTGTGACATTATCACCACTGGGAACTAAACAACACGCAAAATAGGCGTAAACACACGACTAGTTACTCTGCTTTGAAGGCATTTACTGTTCGTTGAGCTGTAATCCACACGTAATTACATAGTTTCTTGAAGTGAAGGGCCGTGACATTGTTGCGACTAGGGACTGGAAATGCGCCGCAGTGGACGTGACAGCTGAGTATCTACGATGACACTGTAGCGTCGCTACAGCTGATTCACGCACGCCTCGGTGTGTTGACATGCGCAACCAGTGAGTCGACATATGACATGAGCTTCGTGGGCCGACCTGTCGTATTGCATTGGAGATCTCGCCAACATGAAAATACAGAAATATTACGACAGTGTTGGTAACAAAGTACAATCGCACTGCGCGCAATGAGTTCGCGTTCCTGGTTAATTGCATGTAACTAAATGACTCTCCACTCTTATTATTCTGCTGTAGCGTCTGCTAAAATATACCATCTTAAAACTTTGCGTAGCATTCCGTGAATAACTGTCACCAGTTATCAATAACTGATTTTTCCACTCACATACACAGTTACTTATACAGCCATAAATACTACTTCGTAATATAACATTGGTTTCTGGAGATTGTAACACAATATTCTGCCAGTAGGTCTACATGGTCTTTCGTTTAACGTAATTTGTGGTACCTTTTCTGTAAGATTATACACAGTTATGGTTCTACGTTTTGTTGTACGTTTTGTTCTCGAATGTGTTTTCAAATATAAGCTGTCAAGCTTCAGCACTATGAAAAATATAGCTCTGCCTGAATATACTTCCGTTACGTCTTGTCTTAATGCAATTGACAGGTTAAATCCTCGTAATTTATCGTTACAGTCACGCATTTTAGACGAGTCAACATTATGTGTTATACTACAACGACGTTTGTTGTAACTGTTTTCAAACTGCATGCAAAATTCGTTCGAGTACGTCTTCCAATAGCTAAGCTGCATTATTATTATTATTATTATTATTATTATTATTATTATTCACTTATGGGCCCAATAGCACCACGCGAGATACACAAAGTCAATGTAGCTTTTGTGTCCAAATTTGTATGATCCTTTCAGAATGAAGTCTCTTTCTTTCATCAGGCCATTGTGTTCCAGTCCGTTTTCTAATTTCCCTCTGACCAACTTTCCAGTCAAATATCATTAGTCTGAATGTTTTTCTATCTGTAAAGTCTGCCCGAGCTATACCGGCTGCTTTAAGATCCTCCTTAATGGCAGCGATCCATCTAATTGGCTTAGTTTTGGTCTTGCTTCTGTTTTCGTAGAATTTGTTCGTTTTGTCAACCTACTGGATGCCATTCCTTTAATGTGCCCATAAAATTTAAGTCTTCGTTTTCTCATGTCGCCATGTATGTCTCCCTATGCTTCCATTTCCTTTTTGTTTCTCAACCTACAAGTTTCTCCATCAGCAATTTTGGGGCCTAACATTTTCCTAATAATCTTTCTTTCTTTGTTTTGAATTTATTCAGTATCCCTCTCTCCATTTAAAATTAAAAATTGTGCTCGATAAAGACATTCAGGTTTGATTATAGTGCTGTAATGTCTAAGTTTACTGAATTTAGAAAGTAATTTTTTGTGATAAATATTGTGTGTTAATCTGAATGCAGTTGCCATTTTTTGACTTCGTTTGCAGAGTTTTCCAGACCGTTTTCTTGTATGATTTCCCCCATATATTTAAATTGAGAAACCTTTTTTTTTTCATCTTCGGTGTTCAAAAATTATGGTGCTAGGTTGTTGTATGTCATACATTCCGTTTTGTCGAATGCTATTTGTAGTCCTTCTTTTTCCACAACTGATTTAAGAATTTCAATTTATTTTTGAGTTATGGTAATATCCCTAGTTAAAATTTCCAAATCATCAGCAAAGGTGAGACAGTCTACTCTAATATTACTTCTACCTAACTAGATTGATTGATCTACATTTTGACTCGACTTTAGCTCTCTCCATTCTGTAATTACCTTTTCCATCACATAGTTAAACAGTAATGAGGAGAGTCCATCTCCCTGGCTAATACCAGTCTTTATCAAATGGTTCAGAAATTTCTCCCACGAATTTAACTTTAGAGCTACTGTCGGTTAACGTTTCCTTAATCAGAGATAGAGTTTTATTATCTAGTCCTTGTTCCTTCGAGATTTGGAAAAGAGATTCACGATTAACTGAGTCGCAGGCCTTTTTATAATCCTCAAACATACATACAATATTGTTACTAGAAATCCTTTGGTCCCTAAGGATTAGTTTAAAGTTAACAATTTGTTCCGGAGAGGATCTTTTTGGTCTAAAACCTGCTTGGTATTCACCAGTTTTAGATTCTAACTGTTCATGGGCTCGATCAAGTAAACATTCCCAGAGAATTTTGTACGTGATCGGGAGAAGACAGATTCCTCGGTAATTATTAATATCGGTTCTACCCCTTTTTATGCGATGGATGAATTAGGGCAGTTTTCCGTTATTGATAACAAAATTTTGACACTCTTTCCCGCGCTGCTGTTGTTTTACTCTCTTTATACACCACTTGCCAAGGAAGCCTCCCACCTGAAACAATTTTCAAGGTAGTTTCAATCGGTTTCGTCGAACGCTGTCTGCCTTTATCGGTTCATATATCATTTCAGCATTATTTACTTCACGTTTCTGCACAGTTATTACATGGAATAATAACATTGTCATCAATCACGTCAAGGTCCTCAGCACTTCCTACTTTCCTCACAGTGTTTGGTTCTTTTCGTTCAGCTTCCTTTGTTTCACGACACGAATTGCAGTTTTTAGTGCATTAGGTTTTTTTGTTAATTTCTTTTCGGAATTCCTCATTCTTTTAATCATATGTATTAATAAGCTTTGTTCGTAAATTACTAATTGTATCCGATAACTTAGTGTAAGCGCTCTTTGTTTCCTGGTGAAACTTTTCTTTCGACATCTGCACTATTAAATAATTGTCAGCAACAGTCGTTTCCGTTTGATGAGTAGCTGTCGGAGTTGAAATATGCATTGTCGAATCTGAATTGCCAATGGCACTTTCTTCTGTTACACTAATTGTGGTACTCGCAAGCTCACAGTTCTATTATTAACTGAATCCTCAAACAGTTCTTCCTCATTTATAATATCGCTACCATTTTGCACTGTATCGTCAATTGTAATACTGTTCAAAGAAGAGCAGCATGCTTTCTTTTATCGCGAAATAGAGGAGAGAGTGTCATTGAAAAGATACAGGATTTGGGATAGCCATCATTAAAACAAAGGCGTTTTTCGTTACGGAGGAATCTTCTCACGAAATTCCAATCACCAACTTTCTCCCTCGAATACGAAAATATTTTGTTGACACCTACCTACAGAGGGAGAAACAATCACCATGATAAAACAAGGGAAATCAGAGCACATAGGGAAAGATATAGGTGTTCGTTCTTTCTGTGCGCTATACGAGATTCGAATAATAGAGAATTGTGAAGATGGTTCGATGAACCCTCTGCCAGGCACTTAAATGTGATTTGCAGAGTATCCATGTAGATGTAGACAACAGTCAGTCTTCTTTCTAACTGATACCTGTGGGTAATTTAAAAATTCTTTCGCGAAATCAAAAATTAACACAGTTCTCGGTTCCTTTCCTATCCGCTCCCAAACAACATTACATCCAGTTGTAAGCAAAGCACTGCTCTACTCGGACGCATCTGAAGATTAAGTTAGTTTCAGGGTCCTGGAGCAGGTCGTCACCATAGATAATGAAAATTTGCCTTTAATGTAGCGTTAATCCTTGACATGTGCACCTTGTACGATAATTTCCTTATGAATATGACGTGGCAGGGCTCGGCAATGGAGAGTTTTTGAAGACGATTTCATACCCATTGTCCAAAGTGACCCTGATTTGGGGAAGATGTGGTTCATGTAAGACGGAGCTCTACCTCATCGAAGCGGGAGAGTATTTGATGTCCTGGAGGAGCACTTTGTGGACTGCATTCTGGTTCCGGGGTACACAGAGGCCATTGGATGGGTCTCAATTGGCCGCCATATTCTCCAAATCTGAACAGATGCGACTCCTTTTTGTGGAGCTATGTTAAAGACAAGTTGTACAGCAATAACCCCAAAACTATTTCTGAGCTGAAAACAGCCATTCAGGAGCCCATCGACAGCATCGATGTTCCGACACTTCCGCGGGTCATGCAGAATTTCGCTATTCGTATGCGCCACATTATCGCCAATCACGTCAGGCATATCGAACCTAAATCCGAATATGTATAGCGGCGTTTACATGTTGAATGAAGTGTGTGCACGTCCTACTTTGTAACTAATTTACTGTTTTTTATATAGTGCAATAATTGTCACACTGCATGTACATTTATGGTTCACTTGCCCTAATTTGTTGTACGGCAATATAAAAGGGGGGAAACAAATCAGTTCTTTTAAACACTCGATTTATTTTTCCTAAACTGCTTCACAAGCAAAATGGATATTTTCTCGAAATAAATCTGTGAGCAACAACTCATTTGATACTCAAATAGAAGACAAATTGCCTATGGATAAATTTAATGAATCAATTTCCACGATGCACGTTTATGTGCCCGAAAGTACAAAGGATCGTTTGAGCGAATTTCGCTTGGATACATATTATTCTTATTCTTTTTTATTAAAAGTGAAGTTCCTCCAGCTGTATACTTAAGATTTTTTTTATTTACTTCACTACCAGTTTTGGCGTTGCGTCAACGACATCTTCAGGCCCGTACACTTTGCTGAAATCAGTTGTGTGTGGCTCAGTCTAGAAGTCCGCGGTGAGATCAACACGTGCTCCACATGGATGGCGGGCATGTGGATGCTAGACTGGGCCACACATAACTGATTTCAGCAAAGTGTAGGGGCCTGACTTCGCTACTAGTTTCGGCGTTGCGTCAACGCCATCTTCAGGCCCGTTGATCTCACCGCGGACTTCTAGACTGAGCCACACACAACTGTTTTCAGCAAATGTACGGACCTGAAGATAGCGTTGACGAAACGCTGAAACTAGTAGCGAAGTAAATAAAATATCTTAAGTACAGCCAGAGGAATTTCATTTTTAATAAAAATTATACCAGCTGTGTCCCACCTTCATCCAGTTTAAATGTGGATGTACGAAGACATATTATTCTGTTAACAAGTGGTGGATACCTCTAATTGGACAGAAGATGGCTATGGAACCACGACTGGCTTTCCAAAATCCGTGCAGCTCGCAAACACAAGCTAAAAACCGGGTCCAAGGTCCAACGATGCTAAGAGACTAGAAAGCAACACATGTAGCGGAATTGGGATCGCAGACAGCAAGCTGCTCAGAGCAAAAGCAGCCCTAGTGCAGAAAGGTCAACACCTGTTCGATCGATTCAGTGAAAACTGCGTCAGACAGCGACCAGGCCTCTCTCTCTCTCTCTCTCTCTCTCTCTGTGCCCTATCGTCCACACGACCTCGCCTCGTCTCCACAGCTGATTAACGTTCGTCTCCGCTCCCAGAAAACTACGGCTTGGAAGGAAGGTTTACAACTTTCGCCACAGTGACGACCAAGAATTCCTCTCAGCAAGCAGAAACACAGGGGAAGCCTGCCAGAACTTCTCCACTATCGCTTACAGTGTGCCCATTAATTTCCCAGAGGCTGGAACACTGTACTTGCCGTGTGGCCACTCAAGAAATTTACGCTACAGTGCGTATGCTGATGACCCTTCTCATTGGTTGACATGATCTGGACAGTTAGGTTCTGGAATTTTCCTTCACTGAGGACGGAACAATGTCGGTGTTCATATGTCCAACCGCTGATAGCGGGGAAGGAAGACTGGGTTAAACGTTCCGTCGACATCGAGGTCATTAGAGACGCAGCACAAGCACGGATTGTGTCAAGGATGGGGAAAGGAGTCGGCCGTACCCTTTCATAGGAACCATCGCGCCATTTGCCATGAGCGATTTAGGGAAATCCCGCAAAACCTTAGTCAGGATGGCTGGACGCGGTTTTGAACCGTCGTCCTCCCTAGTTCGAGTCCATTGTGATAACCACTGCGCCACTGCCCTCGGTGATGCCGACTGGAAATACAGATTCGTCACGGGAGGAATGACTAGGGAGCCTGTGGTCGCCCCGATATTTTCCAAGACGGTACCACCTCACGGACACCGGAAACTGGCCAGCAAGTGGTCACAACATTTCTGCAAACCAGCAGCCCAACAAGAGAGAGCTTGAGCCGTCACGTATTCACAATGCAGCGACCAGACAGACCCATCATTGTACCCTATCGAGCCTGCATAAGCGAAGGGAAATGCACTAACCTCACACCAAAAGCCCTTAACAATGGATTGCCCTCCACACACTTAAGAACATTTAGCTGCCAATTTTACTTATAGTCACAAAGTGATATATGCGATGGTACTCTCAAATGGTTCAAATGGCTCTGAGCACTATGGGACTTAACTTCTGCGGTCATCATTCTCCTAGAACTTAGAACTACTTAAACCTAACTAACCTAAGGACATCACACACATCTATGCCTGAGGCAGGATTCGAACCTGCGACCGTAGCAATCGCGCGGTTCCGGACTGAGCGCCTAGAACCGCTCGGCCACCGCAGCCGGCATGGTACTCTCACATCCTTTCCAATACACAAGGCCTCCCTTACAGTTAAGATGATGCGATAATATTCCTATTATTTGTTATGTAGTGCTTTGTGGGCAAGGAAACACTAACCATGATGAATAAGGTTTCTCCAGCTACGAAATTATTCAATCCATTAACTTCATCACAATTTATTAATATCGAACAACTTTCCACCACATAAACATTTCACATTGCACGTTATTTTACGATACTGTGTGCCACAACTTAAACGCGAGAACCATGTTGCTGCTTGGCGTACCCTGGCTTAGTGCAGTCCAGCACCGACTAACTCTTCGTTTGCCGCGCCCATTGCTTTCGCATTGCTGCCGTCAGCGATATTATAAAGGGTGGTCCATTGATAGTGAGCGGGCCAAATATCTCACGAAATAAGCGTCAAACGAAAAAACTACAAAGAACGAAACTCGTCTAGCTTGAAAGGAGAAACCAGATGGTGCTATGGTTGGCCTGCTAGATGGCGCTGCCATAGGTCAAACGGGTATCAACCGCGTTTTTTTAAAATAGGAACCCCCATTTTTTACTACATATTCGTGTAGTACGAAAAGAAATATGAATGTTTTAGTAGGACCACTTTTTTCGCTTTGTGATAGATGGCGCTGTAATAGTCACAAACGTGTAAGTACGTGGTATCACGTAACATTCCGCCAGTGCGAACGGCATTTGCTTCGTGCTACACTACCCGTCTTAAAATGGACCGTTATCAATTGCGGAAAAGGTCGATATCATGTTGATGTATGACTATTGTGATCAAAATGCCCAACGGGCGAGTGCTTTGTATGCCGCTCAGTATCCAGGACGAGATCATCCAAGTGTCCGGACCGATCGCCAGATAGTTACGTTATTTAAGGAAACAGGAAGTATTCAGCCATATGCGAAACGTCAAACACGATCAGCAGCAAATGGTGATGCCCAAGTAGGTGTTTTAGCTGCTGTCGCGGCTACTCCGCACATCAGCAGCAGACAAACTGCGCGAGAATCGGGAATCTCAAAAACGTCAGTGTTGAGAATGCTACATCAACATCGATTGCACCCGTACCATATTTCTATGCACCAGGAATTGCATGGCGACGACTTTGAACGTCGTGTACAGTTCTGCCACTGGGCACAAGACAAATGATGGGACGATGACAGATTTTTTGCACACGATCTATTTAGCGACGAAGCGTCATTCACCAACAGCGGTAACGTAAACCGGCATAATATGCGCTATTGGGCAACGGGAAATCCACGATGGTTGCGACAAGTGGAACATCAACGACCTTGACGGGTTAATGTATGATGCGGCATTATGGGAGGAAGGATAATTGGACCCCATTTTATCGATGGCAATCTAAATGTTGCAATGTATGCTGATTTCCTACGTAATGTTCTACCGATGTTTCTACAAGATGTTTCACTGCATGACAGAATGGCGATGTGCTTCCAACATGATGGATGTCCGGCACATAGCTCGCGTGTGTTTGAGGCGGTATTGAATAGCATGTTTCATGACAGGTGGATTGGTCGTCGAAGCACCATACCATGGCCCGCACGTTCACCGGACCTGACGTCACCGATTTCTTTCTGTGGGGAAAGTTGAAGAATATTTGCTATCGTGATCCACCGACAACGCCTGACGACATGCGTCAGCGCATTGTCAATGCATCTGCGAACATTAGAACTACTCGCTGTTGAGAGGAATGACGTTACACGTATTGCCAAATGCAATGAGGTTGAACGGACATCATTTTGAGCATTTAGTGCATTAATGTGGTATTTACAGGTAATCACGTTGTAACAGCTTGCGTTCTCAGAAATGATAAGTTCACAAAGGTACATGTATCACATTGGAACAACCGAAATAAAATGTTCGAACGTACCTACGTTCTGTATTTTAATTTAAAAAACCTGCCTGTTACCAACTGTTCGTCTAAATTTGTGAGCCATATGTTTGTGACTATTACAGCGCCATCTATCACACAACGAAAAAAGTGGTCAAACGAAAACATTCATATTTCTTTGCGCACTACACGAATATGTAATAAAAAATGGGGTTTCCTATTTTAAAAAATGCAGTTGATATCCATTTGACGTATGGCAGCGCCATCTAGCGGGCCAACCATAGTACCATCTGGTTTCCCCCTTCAAGCTAGACAAGTTTCGTTCTTTGTAGTTTTTTCGTTTGACGCTTATTTCGTGAGCTATTTGGCCCGTTCACGATCAATTTACCATCCTGTATTCAATTATGTAAGGGTACTATTCCTTACAGGCACACATCGCCGCTACGACTATGAATTACACAGGTAGTAGGAAGAGTACTTATCACCATAGTAAGTATCCCATTATCCAAAACACCTCGAAGACTCAGGTGCAAAGATTTGTTTTACTTGTTCTTTCACTAACCAGATTTTATTGAAGATCTAGCTGGGGTACGAGGCTTCTGTCAGGGAGCTGATATCAGATTGTCTGGTAGTTGGAATACAAGGATAAGCTTAAAAGTATAGGAGGTAAAATTTTTTTATTCAAAACATGTTCTAACTACACTCCTGGAAATGGAAAAAAAGAACACATTGACACCGGTGTGTCAGACCCACCATACTTGCTCCGGACACTGCGAGAGGGCTGTACAAGCAATGATCACACGCGCGGCACAGCGGACACACCAGGAACCGCGGTGTTGGCCGTCGAATGGCGCTAGCTGCGCAGCATTTGTGCACCGCCGCCGTCAGTGTCAGCCAGTTTGCCGTGGCATACGGAGCTCCATCGCAGTCTTTAACACTGGTAGCATGCCGCGACAGCGTGGACGTGAACCGTATGTGCAGTTGACGGACTTTGAGCGAGGGCGTATAGTGGGCATGCGGGAGGCCGGGTGGACGTACCGCCGAATTGCTCAACACGTGGGGCGTGAGGTCTCCACAGTACATCGATGTTGTCGCCAGTGGTCGGCGGAAGGTGCACGTGCCCGTCGACCTGGGACCGGACCGCAGCGACGTACGGATGCACGCCAAGACCGTAGGATCCTACGCAGTGCCGTAGGGGACCGCACCCCCACTTCCCAGCAAATTAGGGACACTGTTGCTCCTGGGGTATCGGCGAGGACCATTCGCAACCGTCTCCATGAAGCTGGGCTACGGTCGCGCACACCGTTAGGCCGTCTTCCGCTCACGCCCCAACATCGTGCAGCCCGCCTCCAGTGGTGTCGCGACAGGCGTGAATGGAGGGACGAATGGAGACGTGTCGTCTTCAGCGATGAGAGTCGCTTCTGCCTTGGTGCCAATGATGGTCGTATGCGTGTTTGGCGCCGTGCAGGTGAGCGCCACAATCAGGACTGCATACGACCGAGGCACACAGGGCCAACACCCGGCATCATGGTGTGGGGAGCGATCTCCTACACTGGCCGTACACCACTGGTGATCGTCGAGGGGACACTGAATAGTGCACGGTACATCCAAACCGTCATCGAACCCATCGTTCTACCATTCCTAGACCGGCAAGGGAACTTGCTGTTCCAACAGGACAATGCACGTCCGCATGTATCCCATGCCACCCAACGTGCTCTAGAAGGTGTAAGTCAACTACCCTGGCCAGCAAGATCTCAGGATCTGTCCCCCATTGAGCATGTTTGGGACTGGATGTAGCGTCGTCTCACGCGGTCTGCACGTCCAGCACGAACGCTGGTCCAACTGAGGCGCCAGTTGGAAATGGCATGGCAAGCCGTTCCACAGGACTACATCCAGCATCTCTACGATCGTCTCCATGGGAGAATAGCAGCCTGCATTGCTGCGAAAGGTGGATATACACTGTACTAGTGCCGACATTGTGCATGCTCTGTTGCCTGTGTCTATGTGCCTGTGGTTCTGTCAGTGTGATCATGTGATGTATCTGACCCCAGGAATGTGTCAATAAAGTTTCCCCTTCCTGGGACAATGAATTCACGGTGTTCTTATTTCAATTTCCAGGAGTGTATTTACAATACTTGTTTATAAATAACATTTATCGTTTTGTTATCCGATCTAGGTCATTGCATCT
This sequence comes from Schistocerca serialis cubense, assembly GCF_023864345.2. Taxonomy (NCBI): domain Eukaryota; kingdom Metazoa; phylum Arthropoda; class Insecta; order Orthoptera; family Acrididae; genus Schistocerca; species Schistocerca serialis. The sequence continues at coordinate 1,228,357,997 of NC_064638.1, read as the reverse complement.
TGAGTCTACGAGTATTCCTGCACGTGTCTGGGATTGCGTATGTATGATGAGGGGTAAGATTACCATTGTTCCAATGTCGTCAATGATTCCATCATTTCTAATTGCATCTCGAAGGTGGATGTATTCTTCCATACGTAGTTTCTTCTGATTCGGTCTTACGTAAAGCGCCCATTCCACTTCTATTTCTTGCATCTACCGGGAATTGCTAGAGCAGACTGTGAGTGTTGAGAATGTGATTGTATGTTTCATTGTCTCTGATCATTAAGCGGCAAGCATAGAACTCCTTGGAAGTGACCTTCTTGTCACTGCAGTGACAACCTTACTTCTAAGGATCTCGCTTCGTCTGCTACCACCAAGAGCCACAATGGCGGCCAAAAGCCTGAAGACATCTCAGGAAAGGGCCGAAACGGTTGCTAACAAATAAAAAAACCTAAAAACGCGATCGAGACTGTTTTCATCTGGTTTTCAGATTGTGTAGGATCCTCTGTACATCTTGGACTGCTTCTCATCTCAATCCATTGATATTTGTACATTGTTGATCAATTCCTGTTCCTTAATTTCCGATTACATGTACTTGCAGAAATTTGTGGTCTTCGTTGGGTAGCAGTAGTAAAGATCCCATGTTGTGATATGTTTGTCCTTGTATGGAAAAAACATAATCGACTTCGTCTCTGTTACTGTTGATCAAAAGCACACGGAAAGAAGTCGTTTGGAAGTAGGAGTTGTGCGCTTCCATATTTTGAAAAAAAAAGTGTTTTGATTTTCGAATTTCTCCGATCATGTAATGTAAAAATACCTGCGGAGGTGTTTTCAGTGGTGGTAATTGTTGTGACTTGGCAAGACAGCCAAGTCACTATGAGAGGAAGCCGAGAGGCACGCGTTAAAGCTCACGCAGGCTGGCGTGAGGTCTGGAAAATGACAAGGAATTGAGACTAGCAAAAAAAGGTACGTAGCTTCTGGAATACTTAACTTTAATCCATAATTGGTGAACATCGGTCTGACGTACATGCATCAAAAGAGAAAAAGCAAATGATAATGGCGCCTTGCTAGGTCGTAGCAAATAACGTAGCTGAAAGTTATGCTAACTATCGTCTCGGCAAATGAGAGCGTAATTTGTCAGTGAACCATCGCTAGCAAAGTCGGCTGTACAACTGGGGCGAGTGCTAGGAAGTCTCTCTAGACCTGCCGTGTGGCGGCGCTCGGTCTGCAATCACTGATAGTGGCGACACGCGGGTCCGACTTATACCAACGGACCGCGGCCGATTTAAAGGCTACCACCTAGCAAGTGTGGTGTCTGGCGGTGACACCACAGTAATAAATTTTTTCATTCATGCAACAGAATCTTGGTGTTTCCCTATTGAGTTTTTTCACAATTCAAAATTGCCAGATGTTATCCATTTTTCCGATTATGGCATGATTCTGTTTGCTATATTTTATCGTCGGGTCGTAGTAGAACGCTTCATTTGTTAGGTTGTACTGTTTACTTGTCCTCCTCCAAGTTTCCCGTAGGTGAAATATTCATGGCTGGCTTGAGTTCGCAATCTTTTATTAATAAGATTGTGTCGCAGTTCTGGTGATTCTTCAGTCTGTTTATTTCGTTGATCTTCCGTTTCTCTGCTTCTCATGGTGTTCATTCTCATTCGTTGGGAACTTAAACTTGCTTCGCGCTCTTCGACTGTTCGTTGCTCCGTTGTTCATTTTGTTTCCGCCGTTTTGCTTCAGAACTGGCAAGATATCCTCCTCCTTTACGTTTCGGAGTTGTCTGAAATATAAATCAAATCAACTTCATACCAACAAATAAACGAAGTACACTTTTCACTGCTTATTTTCGATTTATATTCATTCACTGTATCACTTTGGCTACACACGTTTCACTGTTTGTTTTAATTCACTCACTGCACTACTTTTTCGGTTCCACCCTTCATCAATGATAAGAAACTAGCGTTCAAACCACGACGAGTCTTGCTTTACATACCCCTACCTTTGGGTAGCCCCACCAGAACATACCAAAAAGCCTTTGAATGGTCCACAATGTCCCATCTGGAGTCTTCCAGAATGTTCCAGACTATTCTCAAACATTCCGCAACATCCCAGATCATTGCGGAACATTCCGAAACGTTCTGGACTGTTGTGGAATGCTCTCCAATACTCTCGAATGTTCTAGAATGTTTTCGAATACTCTCGAATGTTCTACAATGTTTTAGAAATTTGTAGAGGGCGAAATTTCCTAGCCCTTAATATGTCTTCAAAAGCACGCCCTTCAGGTAATGAATCATATGGATGGGGGATAGAGGGCTACCTCACCATATAACTCCCTCTATCGTACCGGGACTCGTTTGTGAGTTTCAGTGGCATGCACATTGTACACTTACTTTTATAATATACATTTATTATTTTAAGTTTACAAATAGTTTGCAACAACTAACCAAATGACAGAATGAAATATCAAATAAACAATAGGGCTGTTTAAATGTGTATCAAAAGCGCTGTGTGGAGACTAAGAATCCTCATAAAGTTAATAAATGTCTGAAGAGGTCGAAGAAACGGACATGGCGGGGTTTGTTACAGCGAGAATAAACTGTACTGTTTCAGTTGAAATGAAGATAGTGCGTTTCCAGTCAAGCAGTTGCATCTTGAATTGTCTCTTTCTTGCTACCGGACAGTGATTGAATAGCGTGTGACGTTTCAGCAATGTCTCACAGCTCAAAAACAGGTAGGCTACTCCTATTTTATATCTTTGACTTCATACTAACAGCACTAGGAAAACAAGGATCTGAACTTATATAGATCAGTTTATTGGCAAAAATGCATCTTAAAGCTGCAATTTCTTTTATACACTCCTGGAAATTGAAATAAGAACACGGTGAATTCATTGTCCCAGGAAGGGGAAACTTTATTGACACATTCCTGGGGTCAGATACATCACATGATCACACTGACAGAACCACAGGCACATAGACACAGGCAACAGAGCATGCACAATGTCGGCACTAGTACAGTGTATATCCACCTTTCGCAGCAATGCACGCTGCTATTCTTCCATGGAGACGATCGTAGAGATGCTGGATGTAGTCCTGTGGAACGGCTTGCCATGCCATTTCCACCTGGCGCCTCAGTTGGACCAGCGTTCGTGCTGGACGTGCAGACCGCGTGAGACGACGCATCATCCAGTCCCAAACATGCTCAATGGGGGACAGATCCGGAGATCTTGCTGGCCAGGGTAGTTGACTTACACCTTCTAGAGCACGTTGGGTGGCACGGGATACATGCGGACGTGCATTGTCCTGTTGGAACAGCAAGTTCCCTTGCCGGTCTAGGAATGGTAGAACGATGGGTTCGATGACGGTTTGGATGTACCGTGCACTATTCAGTGTCCCCTCGACGATCACCAGTGGTGTACGGCCAGTGTAGGAGATCGCTCCCCACACCATGATGCCGGGTGTTGGCCCTGTGTGCCTCGGTCGTATGCAGTCCAGATTGTGGCGCTCACCTGCACGGCGCCAAACACGCATACGACCATCATTGGCACCAAGGCAGAAGCGACTCTCATCGCTGAAGACGACACGTCTCCATTCGTCCCTCCATTCACGCCTGTCGCGACACCACTGGAGGCGGGCTGCACGATGTTGGGGCGTGAGCGGAAGACGGCCTAACGGTGTGCGGGACCGTAGCCCAGCTTCATGGAGACGGTTGCGAATGATCCTCGCCGATACCCCAGGAGCAACAGTGTCCCTAATTTGCTGGGAAGTGGCGGTGCGGTCCCCTACGGCACTGCGTAGGATCCTACGGTCTTGGCGTGCATCCGTGCGTCGCTGCGGTCCGGTCCCAGGTCGACGGGCACGTGCACCTTCCGCCGACCACTGGCGACAACATCGATGTAGTGTGGAGACCTCACGCCCCACGTGTTGAGCAATTCGGCGGTACGTCCACCCGGCCTCCCGCATGCCCACTATACGCCCTCGCTCAAAGTCCGTCAACTGCACATACGGTTCACGTCCACGCTGTCGCGGCATGCTACCAGTGTTAAAGACTGCGATGGAGCTCCGTATGCCACGACAAACTGGCTGACACTGACGGCGGCGGTGCACAAATGCTGCGCAGCTAGCGCCATTCGACGGCCAACACCGCGGTTCCTGGCGTGTCCGCTGTGCCGTGCGTGTGATCATTGCTTGTACAGCCCTCTCGCAGTGTCCGGAGCAAGTATGGTGGGTCTGACACACCGGTGTCAATGTGTTCTTTTTTCCATTTCCAGGAGTGTATAACATCAAAAGTGTAAATGTTGAGAACTGAAAAAGATGTGTGGCAAGATGACCTCTTTTTATGGAAACAGTTTTTTAAGTTTTTGCAGGAGGTTCTCCTATTCTCAAATGATATCGTTTCTTTGTTTTGACTACGTAAGAACCTCAAATAAAATGTGTACCTACACAGATTTTCTTAATGTAAAATGTCACACACAGCTAACATCCTAATCTCCACGTGCTAAACTTCAACAGGAAACAAAACAAACTACGTCGCAATTAGTCCGCAAGGGTAGAACAATAAAATAAATGTCATGACAACAGCTTACCACTAGGTCACCAACTTCTTCATAATTAGTCCTCAACGGTAGAGTAATAAAATAAATGTTACGACAACAACTTACCAGTAGATCACCAAATAATCATACAACTGCTTAGAAAACTGCATCAAAGCAACCCTGAGTTTGTTAACAGATTTAAAACAGAGCTGCCGTGTAATTTATATACCGGTAGGTAGCCGTCTCTTCATTACGCCTTTTAACTGTGAGTTCCCTCATAATTAGCATCTTTCTATTACAAAGTTGTTCGCGTGTTACCAGGAGCGCTAATGAGATAGTTTTGCAACATTTATCGTATTCAGAGAACAAAAAAAAAGGAACATGACCACAAACAAACCAAAAGAAAAAAGCTACCACTGAATTCACTTCCAACTGTGACAATGTTCGCGAGAGCATGAAAACTTTCACATCTCTTTCTCTCTCTGTCTCTGTCTCTCTTTCTCTTTTACCCTCTCTCTCGTGCCCATTTCACTGCTGCGTTTAAAGTTTGTTTTTAAATTTTCAGCCATTTTTTCCTTTGTGCGCAAGAGCAGACCGCTCAGCATAACACAAGTCCGGTGTTTTTCGTTCTTTTTTATGGCACTGGATCAAGTTTTGTTTTCCTATAAGTTGATTATGTTGGTCTTTTTTCAAATCCCTTGCAGGAATTTAGGTTGCCCGCTGATATAACTGTGTTACATAATACCTCGAGTGTCGCTTTTACGCTTTCTACAGGCAGTGCAGCAACACGTTTTAATAAATCCCACACCTTTTGATGACAATTCTATAGACTGGAACTCCAAGCCCGTGTGCTACAGCGATGCTTCTGCATTTTCAAACATATGAACCCTTCGTAAATAGTTTTAAGTGAGTAATCCGTACGACAGTTAAGGCGAAACAAGCGCTATATCATTGTAAGAGGTACAGAGGCGAATGAATGTACCGGAGCCTATCCCAATTCACTACTGCCAGTGCCACGTCTTCATATTACAAAGGAGTGCACCATAATCTAAGTGCGTAATTAAAAATTAAAATAACCTTTCCAACCTTCGTCAGTGTATGCTTCAGTATATTAATGTTGACACTGTAAGGTCTCAATAATGATCAAGTGAACATGTTATGCAAAGTATTCTAACGTTAGAAAAAAAATAAGAGGCGCTAAATAATAAAACCAGTAACCTAAAAACTGATCAGAGTATGCAAATTTATGTCACAATTAAAACATACAAGTCTCAGTGAAATATTTTGGTCAAAATCGACGTTTTAAGTATAATTTGAAGTCAGAAAGATAAAAATTCGTATGCAGCCTGAGTTACATATTAAAACCCTATCTGTGATAACAATAAGCTACCTCTATTAGTTTTCAAATTATTTACTAAAAGCCAAATTTGAAATGAAAATGTCCTTATTCGTAAGTATAACTTGTTCAGGAAATAATACATCTATACCACGTTTCAAGACTTCAGTGTAAATAACTACAATTACAAGATATCCTAAAGAGGCAGTTCAGAAGTCATAGACTACTGTCGGTTCCATTCTAAAATTTCTACCCGGCAATGTTTAAGTGCAGTCGAGCTAATACTTTTTAGTAACTAACGCGAACTTAATTGTATTTATATGAAAATTAAGAAGATCGTAACTTCTTAAACGACAGAGATATTAATACTTGCCCGAGGAAGGGGCCGTATGAATACTGTTGCCTGTGCATAAGACGGCTGATAGCAGATGTTCCATTTGGCGGTCCGCTGCGCCCATGAATAAATACGGCCAGAGAAGCAACGAAAAGAGACACACCGCACAGAGATATCAATCTGTCCTCATCAGTGAAACACCTGCTTGCGCTTTACCTCGGATGACATCAGAGCTAGGAAGACTTGAATGCGTTTTCCGTGAAATTTGGAAGTGAAGTCGCGAGGACTGTACACCCTGCTAGATCGCTTAGATTTCACGGAAGTAGCCGTTTGAGTGCCGTCGGAAAAGTTGACAAAACCTCCGCAAGTGGTGAATTAATTTTCCGCTTTTACGGCGAGAAGTCAGGGCGATAGACCATTTTACTTTGAACTTGCGGCAGAGGTCGCCTCGGAAACGTTAATAGTGCTGTTTCCGATAGAAATATTAGTTGGAATTACGATTTATATTTTGCGCACGTGAACTTTTACTGAATATATAAATCAGTTAAAAAACTAAACTTTTATTTGTAATTGTAGTTTTTGATTTCGCTGACTAGATACCAAGTAGGAACATTGTCTTCCTGTGTAATGTGGACTTGCAGACCGGAAATTATAGTGAGTATGTTTTCCATCGCTTTCTGGCTGACCGCAAAAATTGTTTTCAGACAATTGTGAACGGCGAAGTAGGTGTCAAGCACGAAGCACGCACAGCCATAGTAAATCGATGGAATGTATTGTATTCGCAGTCACGAATATGATTGTATGACAATTATTGGCTCAAGGAAGAAATTAGAAACAACCATATAGATCTAAATTACAAGATTAAAGTTAAACTTAACTAAATCAAAACAACACGAATTAAACACAACGAGAGATGTTTGTTGTTTAACTTATTATATGCTTATTACAAGTCGTCAGTGACCGTCCGACATCTAATTCACTATATACACACATTAAACACAGACAAGAATTGTTGTTGTTGTTCTGGTCTTCAGTCCTGAGACTGGTTTGATGCAGCTCTCCATGCTACTCCATCCTGTGCAAGCTTCTTCATCTCCCAGTACCTACTGCAACCTACATCCTTTTGAATCTGCTTGGTCTCCCTCTACGATTTTTACCCTCCACGCTGCCCTCCAATACTAAACTGGTGATCCCTTGATGCCTCAAAACATGTCCTACCAACCGATCCCTTCTTCTAGTCAAGATGTGCCACAAACTCCTCCCCAATCCTATTCAATACCGCCTCATTAGTTATGTGATCTACCCATCTAATCATCAGCATTCTTCTGTAGCACCACATTTCGAATGCTTCTATTTCCTTCTGGTCCAAACTATTTATCGTCCATGTTTCACTTCCATACATGGCTACACCCCATACAAATACTTTCAGAAATGACTTCCTGGCACTTAAATCTATATTCGATGTTAACAAATTTCTCTTCTTCAGAAACGCTTTCCTTGCCATTGCCAGTCTACATTTTATATCCTCTCTACTTCGACCATCATCAGTTCTTGTGCTCCCCAAATAGCAAACCTCCTTTACTACTTTAAGTGTCTCATTTCCTAATCTAATTCCCTCAGGATCACCTGACTTAATTCGACTACATTCCATTATCCGCGTTTTGCTTCCGTTGATGTTCATCTTATATCCTCCTTTCAAGACACTATCCATTCCGCTCAACTGCTCTTCCAAGTCCTTTGCTGTCTCTGACGGAATTACAATGTCATCGGCGAACCTCAAAGTTTTCATTTCTTCTCCATGGATTTTAATACCTACTCCGAATGTTTCTTTTGCTTCCTTCACTGCTTGATCAATATTAAGATTGTATAACATCGGGGATAGGCTACAACCCTGTCTCACTCCCTTCCCAACCACTGCTTCCCTTTCATGTCCCTCGACTCTTATAACTGCCATCTGGTTTCTGTACAAATGGTAAATAGCTTTTCGCTCCCTGTATTTTATCCCTGCCACCTTCAGAATTTGAAAGATAGTATTCCAGTCAACATTGTAAAACGCTTTCTCTAAGTCTACAAATGCTAGAAACGTAGGTTTGCCTTTCCTTAATCTAGCTTCTAAGATAAGTCGTAGGGTCAGCATTGCCTGACGGTTCCAATATTTCTACGGAATCCAAACTGATCTTCCCCAAGGTCGGCTCCTATCAGTTTTTCCATTCGTCTGTAAAGAATTCGCATTAGTATTTTGCTGCTGTGGCTTATTAAACTGATTGTTCGGTAATTTTCACATCTGTCAACACCTCCTGTCTTTGGGATTGGAATTATTATATTCTTCTTGAAGTCTGAGCCTATTTCGCCTGTCTCATACATTTTGCTCACCAGATGGTAGAGTTTTGTCAGGACTGGCTCTCCCAAGGCCGTCAGTAGTTCTAATGGAACGTTGTCTACTCCCGGGGCCTTGTTTCGACTCAGATATTTCAGTACTCTGTCAAACTCTTCACGCAGTATCATATCTCCCATTTCGTCTTCATCTACATCCTCTTCCATTTCCATAATATTGTCCTCAAGTACATCGCCCTTGTATAGACCCTGTGTATACTCCTTCCATCTTTCTGCTTTCCCTTCTTTCCTTAGGACTGGGTTTCCATCTGAGCTCTTGATATTCATACAAGTGGTTCCCTTTTCTCCAAAGGTCTCTTTAATTTTCCTGTAGGCAGTATCTATCTTACCCCTAGTGAGATAAGCCTCTACATCCTTACATTTGTCCTCTAGCCATCTCTGCTTAGCCATTTTGCACTTCCTGTCAATCTCATTTGTGAGACGTTTGTATTCCTTTTTGCCTGCTTCACTTACTGCATTTTTATATTTTCTCCTTTCATCAATTAAATTCAATATTTATTCTGTTACCCAAGGAGTTCTACTAGCAGTTGTCGTTTTACCTACTTGATCCTCTGCTGCCTTCACTACTTCATCCCTCAAAGCTACCCATTCTTCTTGTACTGTATTTCTTTCCGCCATTCCTGTCAATTGTTCCGTTATGCTCTCCCTGAAACTCTGTATAACCACTGGTTTAGTCAGTTTATCCAGGTCCCATCTCCTTAAATTCCCACCTTTTTGCAGTTTCTTCAGTTTTAATCTACAGTTCATAACCAATAGATTGTGGTCAGAGTCCACATCTGCCCCTGGATATGTCATACAATTTAAAACCTGGTTCCTAAATCTCTGTCTTACCTTTACATAATCTATCTGAAACCTGTCAGAACCTCCAGGCTTCTTCAATGTATACAGCCTTCTTTTATGATTCTTGAACCAAGTGTTACCTATGATTAAGTTGTGCTCCGTGCAAAATTATACCAGGCGGCTTCCTCTTTCATTTCTTAGCCCCAATCCATATTCACCTACTACGTTTCCTTCTCTCCCTTTTCCTACTACCGAATTCCAGTCGCCCATCACTATTAAATTTTCGTCTCCCTTCACTATCTGAATAATTTATTTGATTTCATCATACACTTCTTCAATTTCTTCATCATCTGCAGAGATAGTTGGCATATAAACTTGTACTACTGTAGTAGGCGTGGGCTTCGTATCTATCTTGGCCACATTAGTGCGTTCACTATGCTGTTAGCAGTAGCTTACCCGCACTCCTATTTTTTTATTCATTAGTAAACCTACTCCTGCATTACCCCTATTTGATTCTGTATTTATAATCCTGTATTCGCCTGACCAAAAGTCTTGTTCCTCCTGCCACCGAACTTCACTAATTCCCACTAGATCTAACTTTAACCTATCAATTTCACTTTTTAAATTTTCTAACCTGCCTGCCCGATTAAGTGATCTGACATTCCACGCTCCGATCCGTAGAAAGCCAGTTCTCTTTCTCCTGATAACGACGTCCTCTTGAGTAGTCCCCGCCCGGAGATCCGAATGGGGGACTATTTTACCTCCGGAATATTTTACCCAAGAGGACGCCATCATCATTTAGTCATACAATAAAGCTGCATGCCCTCGGAAAAAATTACGGCAGTAGTTTCCCCTTGCTTTCAGCCGTTCGCAGTACCAGCACAGCAAGGCCGTTTTGGTTAGTGGAACAAGGCCAGATCAGTCAATCATCCAGACTGAAAAGGCTGCTGTCCCTCTTCAGGAACCACGCGTTTGTCTGGCCTCTCAACAGATACCCCTCCGTTGTGGTTGCCCCTCCGGTAAGGCTATCTGTATTGCTGAGGCACGCAAGCCTTCCGACCAACGGCAAGGTCCATGGTTCATGGGGGGGGGGGGGGGGGGGGGGACAAGAATTAACTGATGAAATTGTAAACCATGTTTTTCAGATAATCATTGAGTGGTTCTCTGCAAATGGGCTATCATTAAACTTTGACAAAACACAGTACATTCAGTTCCACACAGTAAATGCAATGGCCGGCCGGTGTGGCCGCTCGGTTCTAGGCGCTTCAGTCTGAAACCGCGTGACCGCTACGGTCGCAGGATCGAATCCTGCCTTGGGCATGGATGTGTGTGATGTCGTTAGGTTAGTTAGGTTTAAGTAGTTCTAGGGGACTGCTGACCTCAGAAGTTAAGTCCCATAGTGCTCAGAGCCATTTGAACCATTTAGTAAATGGAATGACACCATTAATAAATATAGACTTCGACCAGAAATCGGTAGCTAAGGTAGAATATTCAATATTTTTCGGTGTTTGCATTGATGAGGGGTTGAACTGGAAAAAGCACACTGAAGATCTGCTGAAACGTTTGAGTTCAGCTACTTACGCTATTAGGGACATTCCAAATTTCGGCGATATACATCTCAGTAAATTAGCTTACCACGCCTATTTTCATTATTTGCTATCGTATGGCATCATATTCTGGGTAACTCATCATTGAGTAAAAGAGGGTTCATTTCACAAAAGCGTGTAATCAGAATAATTGCTGGAGCTCACCCAAGATCAACCTCCAGACATTTAAAGAGCTAGGGATCTTCCCTGTAGCCTCACAATATACATATATATATATATATATATATATATATATATATATATATATATATATATATATATGAAATTTGTTATTAACAATCCGAATGAATTCAAAAGTAATAGCAGTGTACATGGCTACAACACTAGGAGAAAGGATGATGTTCACTACTCAAGGTTGTAACCTCCCCACCGAAATTTAAAAGGATTTTATTTTAAATGCTAATGGACATTGTGCTAAGTGTAAGCTCCCCCGAGAAATTTTGAAACACAATAGTTGAATGTTAACAAGAATACAACCTATCGTAACCTCCCAGCAAATAAATTCAATGACAATGACAATTAAACAAAAATTAGCAATCTGACCCAAGTATAAGTTCGTCACAAAAATAATGAAAAACAATTCAATGCTAATGAGACTTCAGTGACAATGTAAACTCAATTAAACCGAAATATCGGTCTTTGGCCCTGTGCAAAAAATCATAATTAATTTCTTACCTCATTCGAAACTGCATGTCAAAGTTCTGCTCTTATTGTTGGCCACGGCTTGGAGGAAATGCATTGCAAGTATTATTTTTTTATATTTTTTTTTCTTTGAAATTTAATTGAAACTTTTCTTTAAAGGAAATGGAAGGAAATCGTTCGTTCAATTAAATAGTTCTTTTGTTAAAATATTGCTTTGAAAACCAAAATTATTATTGGGCGATTATTGCACAAATTAGTTACAGTTAATTTACATTATTAGCTGAGCGCATTTAAAAATAATATACCTCATTGTGAATCTTGACCAGAGTGCCATGTCGACGCCCGCCGACTCCTCACACACAAGTGCACTGGGCTGCTACTACCGACAGACTGCACTGCTCACAGACTGCCCACTAACTACTGCTCGCAACTGTACTGCACGACTACTACTGACCGAGTCCCGCTCGCAACTCTCGCGCGGTCAAGCGCAGACTAGCCACGATAAATGGCTCTCTGGTCAGAGACTCTGCAATGCCTCGCCATCGCCGCCACACAACATACGTGTTTCATAACCCTCCACTGGGGGGGCAAAAATTTGGCAGCGATGGTGGGTCATTTGGACTTGCCAAGCGCGGCAAAATTTTTCTTTAATTAATCAACTTGTACAATTTACAGAATATTTAGATACATGAATTAAATGTTGGGCACATGCACCGAGTACAAAACATTTCAGACAAAGACAAGATATGAGTACAAAACGTATTCGCAGATCAGAAAAATGTATATACAAATTATTTGACAGATAACAAAGTGCACACGCACTGAAAAAATTCTGTAGCATTTTCAGAACAAATAAACAGAATGGCAGAAAATCATGTTGACAAGTGACATGAGTGCACATGCACTGCAGTTCAGAACATATCAGCAAATGATGAAATGTATATACAATGAGTAACAAATGACATAAGTGCATACGCACTGAAGTATTGAACATACAGAATGAGTACAAATCATATTGAAAAATGAGAAAAGTGCACAGGCACTGAAGTTCAGTAGAAAACATATTAACACCTAACATAAGTGCACATGCACTGTAGTTCAGAACATATCATCAAAATAAAAATGTATATACAATATAAAAGACAAGAGTGCACATATACTGTACTTCAGAACAAATCGAAAAAATGTCTTTAGCATTTTCACAACAAATAAACATAATGGCAAAAAAAATCATGTCGACAAGTGCCATAAGTGTACTCGCACTGGAGTTCAGCAAATCGAAAAAAATGTATATCCCATGAACATAAATGATGTTAGCAAAAAATTATTTTCACTATTAGGATAAGAAAGGGAAGGATTGCATCATGGTTGTAGCACTTTAGATTGCACACAGCTGTTCTGAAAGTCCATATCTTTCCACAGAAGTACAACACCAAGTGACACAATTTGAAGTTCTTTTCCCATCAGAATTTATCAGCGTAGCCAAGACACTGAACTGTCGTAGTAATATTCCATGTTTTCATTTTGGCAGTACATTAGATACACCAAACAGTGGGACCATAATAACGTCTTCATCGCTCACGGTGGTGGACAGCATGTCGTGTCAACACCACGCTCTTACAAGGCACACTAACGTAGAATTAGTGCAAAACCAAATATAGTGCTCCATGATCATGAGGATGGACAGGACAAATGGACATTGCAGTAATTCAGGGTAGTTAGCTCAGCAGTAGAAGGACATTAAGTCACATAATAGGCTTCATTGAGAATTACAGTAGTAGTTTGCGGCATTCATAGCCCAGTTATTGAACATTTCTGTACCAAGAATGTAGTATTACAGAATAATGTTCATAAAATTAAATTATTGGCATCATGGGTAATCGTATTACAATAAACAGTGGCGGTCCTTGGCCAGTTACAAAGCATATTTAGCATGACAGAATAATGTTCATCAGAAGTCTTCATTGAAAGAAAAAAAGTCAATTATTGGCCTAGCATTAACATAATACATTGAGTGATACAAATTATTGGCACTCATTGGCCATTTACCGGTACCTCTAGTACCCAGCAGCACGTCCTCTTGCATTGATGCATACCCGTATTCGTCATGGCATACTATCCACAAGTTCATCAAGGCACTGTTGGTCCAGATTGTCCCACTCCGCATCGACGATTCGGCGCAGATCCCTCAGAGTGGTAGGTGGGTCACGTCGTCCATAAACAGACCTTTTCAATCTATCCCAGACATGTTCGATAGGGTTCATGTCTGGAGAACGTGCTCACCACTCCAATCCACCGATGTCGTTATCCTGAAGGAAGTCATTCACAAGATGTGCACGATCGGGGCGCGAATTGTCGTCCATGTAGACCAATGTCTCGCCGATATGCTGCCGACATGGTTGCAATATCGATCGGAGGATGGCATTTACCTATCGTTCAGCCGTTACGGCGCCTTCCATGACCACCGGCGGAGTACGTCGGCCCCACACAATGCCACCCCAACACAGCAGGGAAGCTCCACTTGGTTGCACTAGCTGGGCAGTGTGTCCAAGGCATTCAGTCTGGCCGGGTTGCCTCCAAACACGTCTCCGACGATTGTCGGGTTGAAGGCATATGCGACACTCGTCGGTGAAGATAACGTGATGCCAATCCTGAGTGGTCCATTCAGCATGGGCCCATCTGTACCGCGCTGTGGCGTCGTGTTTTGAAAGACTGACTTTGCCATGGACGTCGGGAGTGATGTTGCGCATCATGCAGCCTATTGTACGCAGTTTGAGTCCTGTGGCTGCACAAAAAGCATTATTCACCATGGTGGCGTTGCTGTCAGGGTTCCTCCGAGCCATAATCCGTAGGTAGCGGTCATCCGCTGCAGTGGTAGCCCGTGGGCGGCCTGAGCGAAGCATGTCATCGACAGTTCCTGTGTCTCTGTATCTCCTCCGTGTCCTAACAACATCGCTTTGGTTCACTCCGAGACGCCTGGACACTTCCCATGTTGAGATCCCTTCCAGACACAAAGTAACAATGCGGACGCGATCTAACCGTCTAGGCTTGCTTAGACTACAGACAACACGAGCTATGTACCGCCTTCCTGGTGGAATGACTGGAACTGATCGATGTCTGACCACCTCCGTCTAATAGTCGTAAATGGTTGTTTACATCTTTGAGCGGGTTTAGTGACATCTCTGAAAAGTCAAAGGGACTGTGTGTGAGACAATGCCCACAGTCAACGTCTGTCTTCAGGAGTCCTGGGAACAGGGGTGATGCAAAACCTTTAATGATGTGTGTATTTTTATATATGTATTTTAATTGTTTCGGATTTTTCTGGAATAACTATCTTATTCTCTTTAAAAAAATTCCAACATTAATGGTGGGTATTCTTTATTATGTCCAGTTAAACTTGCTATGTAGTTATGAATAAAATAATCTCCATAAATATAACAAGGAAGAATTAAATTTCCATCTTCTGATAAATAAGTATAGTAAACATTGCATCCTAAATAAGTAAATTATAAAAGAAACCATTCTTTTTTATAGTTGTGCATATTATTACGAAAAACGTCTACCATTTGATTACTTACCCACCGCCCCTCACAGTGGCAGATGCGATTAAGTTACTCAAAATTCCACACCGCGCAAGGTTCACTTTTTTTCCAAATCCTTAATTGTATCCCACTGTGACATATAAGTTTGAAATTTGTTTCGGAGGTACATACAACCTTCCTCAGTAGTGATGCAAAAGCGTGATTCCCTGCAACCTTACCCTTGGGCACGACGACACTTCAAACATCAACACACGCCAAAGAAAAAAAGGCCACACCTTAGGAGGTGAATGAGACGTGTAAGGTGGGTTAATGATTTCACATTGAAGTCAAATTTCTCCGCAATTCTTCCCATCGTCATCGCAGACGTGTCATACGTTCGACAGGTCGTCAGAGGCCCTCTTGTCCGCTTTTCAACTCTTCCCTTGATGCCTCGGCGATGTGGCCAGAACCGCGACGCCCGGTGCTTAAATCACGCGGTTTGCTATTGCGTGACCAAAGAAAGCATTTCAGACACATCGTCGCTCACAAATGACATGACAACGCCTAAGGGGGTGACATAACGCGCGTCAATGAATCCACCTCTTTCTCTGAGGCGTTGATTCGCACACATTTCGCGGTCGAAAACGACAATTCGCAGAGCGATGAGCAACAGAAACACGTTCTTGACAACCCTTGACACTACTGATTCCCTGAGTCGTTACAACCCATTTGTAAGGAGATTATGGGACTGCATCTACATCGAAGGTGATCATACTCCTTCGGAGCGCGGCGTGACCGCTGTTTTTCCTCTCGTGTGCCGGTTGCAGCCATCAGAGACCGCTCAAAAGTATTCGAGAAATTTGAATGTGAATCGAAACAGCAAATTACACTTTTCCATTTGTCCTGTGGCATTATCACTGAAAGGTACGACACTGAGTCAAATGTGAATAAAACGCCAAAGGGTCCCTCTAAGACCCACCAGTTCAGCAAAAGGCTCGGTGCCACCCACGCACCTTTATTGAGAATTTTAAAAATGTGAGAGATTGCAGGGCACTCTCACTTCTGATTCGGTGTAGGGAATACGATCTATGGCGATTTGACTTCATACATTGTGATGAAATGGTCAGCACCAATTTATGGTCTTATTTGCGTGCTCTAAGGAAAGAAATGCGGTAAGCTTTACCTGCGTTCAAAGGAACAGGGTGCCGTCTTAAACGACTACAATAAAAGCACGGCGTTGGTGGGGCGACAAATCGCGTTTTTTCTGGAGAACGATGACGAGACATTTCTAGACGGCCCCGTGCTGCGGTTGTATTGTGCAGAAACACATTAACCTTGGCGCCACAGGCAGGGGCCGACGTCCAGGTATACGGCCTAGTGCTGAAAAGTCGCCGACAGTGCATTGTAGGCCTTGTTAGCGAGCAAGCCGCCAAAAGAAATGTAAACGTTCTGCAAATGTCCATGGGACAGGAAAACTGGCGCCCAGACGTGCAGACTCTGTTTCAAAACATGTTTTGTCAATGCTAGTTTATGGTCGTTCTTTACAAACTTTGAAATGGATGCAACAGCGGAGATAACAAGCTGTTTATGGAGGGCTGTGGTTCCACCCTGTATTATGTTAGCAAACGACACGGCAAACGTGTGGGAAAGAGGCCGCAAAGCTGAATTTCTTTTCCGTTTTCTGCGAATTAACTTTAAGTCTCTGATTGGTCAAATCGGTTTGCAGTGCAAAGACCATTCACTGAGCTTAGGATGACGAGCTCCAGCTCATGATTGGCTTGTGCGAAATTGGGCGAAGTCAAAAAAGAGAAATGTGCTTTTGGAACCGAGCTGAGGAGGCAACACAGAGAAAGGGAGATCGACTCTTGTACAAGTCTCTTGTACTGGCGCTTCACTAGTAAAGAACTACAGGTCTCTACCTAAATGGTGAGACTTGTGTCTTAGGGCGCGACTTGGAGCCTGTGCCAGTCACCTTCTGAACTATCAGAGGTACTGCTTATATCATCACAGTCACAATGAGTGACGCGTGGGTGTACTTATTTCTCTTGAGTTGGCTGTCTAAACATTTGACGTATTCTGACACGCACAGTCGTGGCATGGAGTCAAATTGGTTTGGCAGACCAGCAAATGGGTCCACCTGCACACTGGAATCCGTCGGGGTTTCAGAGGCTCTTAGGGAAGTACCTGCATTCTGAATTAACCGAAGTCGAGACCACGTACTTGCATTTTTCGGGAACGCGCATTTAATAACAGATTGCCGCCGTCCATGACTTCAGTCGCTGAAAGCATCGTAGAGTGGCGCCTTGACCAGCAGGATGGTAAAATATTCGCTGCTGTGAAGTAGGGCTATAATATCTATTTCTCAGCAGCCTGTTCTTTCGAACCATATTTTTCCTTTTTTATGGTAGATTAAAGATGCTTGATGGTGGCGTAGTTTGATGCCATAACCTGGATTCACGTGTATGAAGTGAGATAGAGCGAGTAGTGTTCTCGTTAGTGTCGTGTGTCGATCCCCAGCAGATCACTTTGCCCATCATAGATTCCATTTTAGTAAGGCTTTTGTTAAATAAATATTTTTGTATGATGTTTCTTTAATAATCTTGTTGTCTTAAGATCAATAAATCGATTGCGAATTAGACTACAGCGTCTCCCTGAGTTCTGATTAACAATTCCTTCGCATTTTTATGGCTGTCTAGATCAGAAACATAAGGAGTAGCTTTTTCATTTGGTGTCTACTGTGTGGATCTTTTATTTCATTAACCGTAATCCCCTTTCAAATGCATGCGTAAAAGCGGGTCCAAGGCAGGTAGGCAACCCTGTGACACCAGCGCAGCTCCGGTTGCCTAACACGTGGTGGCTTGGACTGCTTCTACACGTTCATTTTTAGATTTCTCAATGAAGGTGGGTGGATGCCATCAAGCTTTGATTTGTTACCATCCTCAACTTTCTTTTTCATTCTTCTGTATAATATACTTTTTAGCAACTACGATGTGAAAGATGTCAAGCTGATTGCGAGATAGATCTCACAGTTACCAGCCATTGATATATTCATGAGTGTGTCACTTGATATTCTTCCTGAATATATGTGGTCTGTTTCCAGACTCTCAGATTCTACAAACCAGTTTCATTAGCACTTTGGCTGCTACTTGCCCCTGGTGATTTAGGAAATTCCTGAGTTCTCCATTCAACAATGGAACTCTTTTCCATTTTTAATGTAGACGTCCTTGATTTTAGTTTCACCGATTGTTGTTTCGACTTTGCTGTATGTCGAATCTATCCTTCCGACGACCATTCCTCTTTCAATTTATTCCCGTTTCCCGTGCCGTCATTTGCTTCCTTTCACTTGCTATCCGTTTCATTCTTAAGTGACTTACATTGCTGTATTCTTCCCTTTTCTTGAACTTTACTGCATTTCCTGTGTACGACAGTGTAAAAAGTTCACTGCTCCCCTTTTTCAAAACATGATATCTCTCAAGGCCGCCCTCAAGACGGACCACGCGCTCCTGTCATTCGCGACTAACACGAACCCGATAAAATATATCGGTGTGCAAAACTTAAGGACGACAGTAACTTTCGCATGATCTGTCAATGGAAAAAAAATCTTGATCAAACTTGGTCATACATAGAGAGAACTGCTACCGTTTAATATAGAAGGTAACTAAAAGAAATGTGCAATGAGATGGCAGGTCAGTTCATTCGCCGAATACGTTCTCGTTCCAAGAGCTCCTACATCTGCTCTGTTTGATGACGTCACGCAACCTCATCCACAGAAATTAATTCTGCGCTGAATGTACCCCGGAAAAGATGCACATGGGGAAGCACTAAAGTGTCAGAATAACGTTGAGGGGTGGGTGTACCATGTTCAAAGATTTGGAGGTCAGTACGCCCAAGCGACATTATGCCTTCCCACACCTTAACACCTGGACCCCCAAAACCATCACGTTCAACAGTGCTGGATGTACCTTCATAAGCCTATTACCACGAGAGGAAGGAACACGTGATGCATGCAGTAGCTCTGTCGAAAGTGGTCGTTTCGGTGGTTCGGGTGGTAAAGAATGGGCCGATACGGAGAATGGAAGGGCTTGCATGTTTCTCCAACTTAAATCCCAGCACGGATGGAAGGCGTAGGGGAGAGTATTGGAGCTCGTCCACATGCTCAAACGACCATCCAACAGTTGCCAACCGCAGTGTTGGAGGAGTGGAGCTTCTAATCTCAAGAACTCTTCACCGGCCTTGTGAGAGCATGGTAGCAAGTTACAGCGTACGCACTGCCATAGGTGGTAAAAGCGGTGGCTCGTTTTTTTCAGGTTACTATCCCTTGCTGTAGGGGCTGTAATTTTTGATATTTTTTCTAAACCAGCGAGGTAAAACAGAGGCCACTACTTCCATCACATCAAGTGGATTTAGTGTTCACGTACTCACACTGAGCCGTGAACACTTCTCAGTTTATCAGTGGGGGATAATTGAAGATTATTATTACTATTATCGGTACCAGTCATGAAATGGTCGTGCCAGGCGCGCAGTATTGAATCTTTATCCTATCATTAATGGCGCGAGACCTGCACGATCGCCGGCCGTGGTGGCCGTGTGGTTCTAGGCGCTACAGTCTGGAACCGCGCGACCGCTACGGTCGCAGGTTCGAATCCTGCCTCGGGCATGGATGTGTGTCATGTCCTTAGGTTAGTTAGGTTTAATTAGTTCTAAGTTCTAGGGGACTGATGACCTTAGAAGTTAAGTCCCATAGTGCTCAGAGCCAAGCCCTGCAGGACCATGTAGCAACCGTTATAGTTCTTCATTATTCTACTGTGACAATAAGGGTGGTTTCGCGTAATGAAAGGGAGAATGTAAATATTATAGGACTCGTTTATTTAACAGTTGAATCTTGAACAATTATACAATCAAATGGGGGTGGGGGGAAGAAAGAATTGAGTTCAGCAGCCTGCCCCAAAGTTCGTTCATAATAAGCCACGATAGCAGAAGAAAAGGAATTTTAGGAACGATCGCCGTATTATCAAATAAAGTCCAATTTACTAAAAGCATGCAACGACCACCACCATGAATCAGCCAAACATTAAGGACGCTATTGTGGGTGAATCGCTAGGTAGCCTACTGTATTAAAGGAATAAAACCAGCAAGACGCGAAACTATTCATACGGGCGATACTAGATAACTGGGCTCGCGGGCCGACAACGTTAACGAAACATGAAGGGGCGCCAGACACTCACCACGTGGCGTAAGACAAAGGGGTCAGATTTTCAAGCTAGGAAGACCTAAATTCTGACTCGAATTTTGCACGGGAGAAGTGAAAGAGCTACCGCCAGCCGAAGCGGAAAAGTGAGCATGAAATTATACACTTTAGTGCCGTACTGCAAGCTACTGTGACTAACCAACACATCTCGCACATTATGGTCAACTGTACAAGGAAAACCTACAGTCTTATAACCCGGAAAAATTGCATAAACCGTAATTCAAGGAACGCACATCGGTAAAATGACCTATAGGGTTCCCTCTGGGCCGCAGGGCGCGTATCTACAGTGCACGTCTGCGCTCATGCTTACCGAACTTCAGCTCCTGGAAGCAGCACCTCCGGTCTCAGGCAAGGTCACACTAGAACTGACCTACTGCCCCTTTGTGCACCATCCACCCGCGGAGGGCGGTTGGCGCCTACCGGCGAAAAACGGGCGCGCACCTGAACTGGCCAATCACAGGGCCGGAATCTCACAGGGAGGCGACCCCGCGACGTTAAAATCGAGCAGAAATAACAGTTACAAGGATGGTAAGGCAGGTTGGGGAACTGAGAACAGGAGAAACTTTGGCCACTACTGAATGTTCAAACGACACCACGTGCTACCCTGGCGATCGGAAACAGGTTGGGAAACGGGAAGACATCATGGCTGCTAGGAAGACAGCTGCCCTCGCCCATAGATAAAGCAAATTCCTAGCGCCAAGCTCCTCTCACAGATCAGTGTGATGCAAACGGTATCCATCGTCAAATAAATTAGGCAACCCATAGAAATTATTAACAGGGCCTGGATTATTATATTACAGATTACCAGAATGCTGGGATTAGAAATATGAAATACCAGCACTGAATGGAGAAATGAAGTGCACGCCTTTCAGTGGTTATAACAGACCCTATTAACGACTGTGACCCCCTTTTGCAATGTCCAACGGACCATTAAGAATCGCTTTGCCTCAGTATAATTATTGTCTTTGAATAAAACTGTCACTTCTGTTCGTACCATTGCGTATTTCTTTCAGCTGCCTTCTGTAGTGTATAGTCCAAGTTTCGTCGGGCTGTGATACACGGTGAAAGGTCTCTGTTGGATTCCTTTCATGTTAATTTCTTAAATCTGTTGTCATTTACGGCATAAATTCCTCTTCTAAATTTACTGTGGTGTTTCTGACTATCTGGGAGGAGACTGAGCAGTGGAACGTCTTACTTTTACACATAAGCAAGAACGATCTGTCACACTTCTACACTTTAAAACACAGTTTATATGTGATTCATGTCACACAGTCTCATATGGAACCTACATCCGCTTTCTTTTATATACTGTATATGATAAGATACTGTCATCCCCCTTCCCTTCTGTGTGAAAGGATGAATGAGCAAATGTATTTATAGTTGCATGCTCGATGCTAGCAGACAAGCCTGTCTGCTAGAGAACAGTAGGACCAACATTGGAACAGGTAACTACACTTTCTAAAAGCAAAGAGGTTACTATTCTTGGTATGGTCCAGTCCGTCCCTCGTCATGTTGGTATAGGAAGCTGCCTCTCTGGTCACTTCCGTTTGTATCTGTGAAGCACCCTCGGTAGGGGCCCACGCCAGTCTGTCAGTGGCGAGAGTCTGAAGTGATAAGATCTCTGGCTAAGCGTGGCTCTGCTAAGTCCGTAGAACAATGGATTTTTTAAGTTCAGCCTAACTGAAAATTTAATCACCTTTATTTCAGGTTTAGCTCTAAAATTTCTAATGTTATCTTAAATTGCAGCGCAGTGTAATTCTCGTGTGAAGTTCAGAATATATTCCGGTAGTTGCTTTGTCACTACTTTGTGAGTAAAGTGGAACCACGTGTTGATCAGTAACTCTAACTAAGTTCATCAGTCTTAAATGCGAATGTGCGTGAGATTATAACGTCTCGTCTTGACAATATTTTTTTAATATAGCAACTTTTCTTTATGTTCAACCCACATGGGGTGTACTTTGTGAGACCAGTACCACGTGCTTATACAATTGTTTGACCCATCAGGTTAATGGTATGACGATAGTAACCAGTTGGAGGGTTTTTTCTTTTGTAAATTGCTTTTTGGCGTAATTTATTTTAATTATCAAAATTATTATGGAGTTACACTCTTTGTGTAAACCAAGTTGACCACATGAAGCATTTGGTGTAATCATCAAAGTAGCCCTCAGCTATTCTTTTCGAGAAGATTTCACAGGCAATTAGTATGAATTTCGTATACCAGTGTGTGGTAATTTCATGATGGACAGGATTGCGCTACGACCGTAACTTCTTTGGGTGAAAATTGAATCGGTTGGTTGTGGTGAATTTCCTCTTGCATATGTTTCAACGTTCTTTTATGTATGCTGAGTTGTATGCAGTCTCCCAATCTTGGCTCCATATTTGATGTGTTCCATAAAATTACAAACTCACCTTTTCACAAACCTAAATAAGGCACCAGTTTAGTTATGAATCAAATTTAATATGCAGAAATTTTAATGGAACAATGATCAATGTTAAAATAAATGTCCAAATATAAACTGATTTATTTATTTTTATTTAAATTCTCTTTATATATATATATCACCGGTTGTCCTAAGATGACTAATAAAAGATTATAATTAATGTTAGTCTGGTTGGGAACCTGGTAAGCTAGACTGGATACCTGGTGAAACAGTTCCTCAGTAATGCAAGGTTAACTTCCCCAGATAGCACACAGCTTTTAACCCGATTTTATTATCTTGAATATCAGCACCGCCTTCAGCACAAATTAATGCAGCAACTTTACAGCCTGTTAGTATGATTGCTAAAAGGCTTCGTTTGCTCTTCCAACTAGCGCACAGTGAAGATAGTTTCGTTTGAGAGATATTGCTTGATGGCAGATATACTTTACTATTACGTTACTTTTGGACGCTTAGTTCATTGGAGGTTTGTACATTCACTAGACCTTATTGCTACCGTTTTTTCCTTCTCTCTATATCTCTGTAACATTTCAACGCCTGCTGCAGTACACCGCTCTTATTAACCTCAAACAAATTAAAATTTTATACAGTAGATTCGTTTAGAAGCCCGACAACTAACGAGGCGAATGTCTGTTTAGTATTACGGAAGGTGCTCTCCCGACTCCTAAAAACTGACTCGGTTGTAGAAGGTAACGCTGACCACACGCACAACACGTTTTTAAACTCGTTCCAGCACATAATGTTTCGTGAAGTCCATTCTGTGCGTGGTCGAGTGCCTCCAGCGGCGGGCAGGCAGGGACCGATTCGGGCTGTGAATTGGCCTCCCGTGTGAGCGAAACGAGAAATGAGTCTTTGGATTGGGAGGGGGTTCCCCCCCCAGCGGCGCCTCCGGTGTCCGCGCAGCGCCGGCGTAATCGAATACGGCCATTAGCGCACCGCGGAGACCCGCGCTCGTCGATGGTCCTCCAGGGTTAGTGCCCCCGCCCCCACCCCGCCCCCACCCCGCCCCCACTCCGCCTCCAACCCTCTCATCCGCGGGTCCAGCGCTGTGCATTGGGCATCACTTGTTCGCACTGTGGCGCCTCTTCTCTGCGGTTGAATGATGGGCGTTTATTGCGCCCACTGCCTCACTCGCCAACTTTTCCAAGCTCTCTCCATGTCGGTAAAGTTGTCAGAGAGGGGATTCGTTTATTTGTCTGCTCTTCTGGCGCCACAAAAGCTTGCGTATGTATCTAACACACAACAAATATTTTAACGTTACTGTTATTAGAGCCAATCAGGCAGTTAATTCGGTGTGTGGGGCGGCGGGTGGAATAATTGTTAATGTTCCTATTATTTATTTAACGCTGTTGTTTGCCGTTCTCAACACTGGCTCTCTAACTACAATATTGGCAACCAGAAAGTGATTAGCAAAACGTGAAGCCTGTAATTAGAATTCCTAGTGCCCACTTCATCTGAGAATTCCATTTATAGCTACAGCTTACAGCTCTGAGGAATTAGGAGATCGTCTGGGATTCATAATCGAAAACCATTCTCTCTAAAATGTTCACTATATTCTGAAAGTCACAGACCAAAAAGAATCCACACAACCCAACTACCAGAGCAGTTCAGAGTCTAATGCGCTGATGCCACTATAACTGTTCAAATTAAATGTTTAAGTGAATGCTCGCCATAATTTGATGATAATGTTCATCAAACACCACGCTAATAATGGTAGAATATCTGTCCTGCGGCGGCACGTGAAAATACGACGTATGCAAACTAAAGATAGATCATTAACGTCATCCCAAAATTAACACTTCACTCGAAAACGATTTCATGGTTACGCATATCCCGAGTAACTTATTACTGCATCCGAGGCTGTTTATATCAACGATACCGACGCGACGCGACTCCCGGCACAGGTGGTGCGCTAATCAGCGCCTGGAGAGAACTCGGGCCTTCCTTAATTTCTAAGACAAAAACCAGAAAATCATGAATTTCAACTAAAATTTTTTAATTTGTGACTTCCGAATACTGTTTCTACTAAATTATTATGCAAAAGGAATCTAAAAATAAATTTTTAAGTTTCTGCCTCTTTTCTGTTGCGCCAATGATTTTTACAGAAAAACATCCAAATTTCGAAAATGGTTAAAGTTATTAAACTGATATTCAACACATGTTGATTTAGTATTACTCCTGACATACTAGAAACGCTTCAGGTTATTTACTTGATTTTTAAAGTATTGCGCAACATTTATGACGTCAGAGCTAGTTACAGCGGATGGCTGGCACACAGTGGAAAGACTGATGTGAATTTTATAAGGCGTGAGTAGGCTGCTTCCCTACAGGTGGTCCTTAGTTTATAAATTACTCATCTAGAAAAGCAATTTTTTTTATTAATCATTAAGACTGCATTTAAGTTTCAATGGTACTTGAATTACGTAACCAATACGGCAGCTCACCTGAACCTCTCGATACCAGCAATACTCTACTGTGTTTCTATAAAGCAGTTAACATATTTCTGAGACAACATTCAGATTTGATTTCATTGATGTAGAGGTACTTTGATACATCGATATGTTTCTATTGCAATGATATTATTCTTATGTGTATTCTTTCTTTTGTCACTATGATCTTTGACGTACTTGTAACTCTGATTTTTGGGGGCGTAAGCGATTAGTTAGTTAGAGAGTTAGAGACTGAGAAAGTCAAGTCTTGGACGTCATGTTGAAAAGACGCATATTGTAGTCAGCTTATAAAATGTGTACTTTAACGGTGAGGAAGATGTTTTCAAGTATGTTTTGTACTGTGAAGTGATGTTTTGTGTGTTATGTGATATTGCAACAAAATTAACAAAAAGGGAGTGTAACTTAAATTCGGAGTGCTGATTACTTTTTTGACATCACCATTGCGCTAACTTTCAAAGGTTTAATCTTCAAGAATGGTTTGTGAAGCGCATCTATAAAACTTTTGAATATAGCAGAAGAAAACTTAGGCCTCTTTGCACCCGAGTTTGGAATCATCACCACCTAGATTTTCGACATTTGAGCCATGATTTTACAATGAGACCAGCGTGAGAAACACGAAAAGATGAATGCCCAGTTTATTCATTATTACATGAAATGACTTTATTAACTGTGCTCTAACGACACCTGCCACATAATAACTTTGTTGTTGCCCGAAAATGTAGTATTTAGCAGCGTGAGCAACACCACAATCATTTTTAAATTCTGACCTTTGTTGTGGTAGGGTTGTTAGAAAGTTGACTAGTGTGTGAACAAATGTCAAAAAATAGTTTTTTAAATTTTTGTCCTGGAAAAATTCTCTATAATTTTCTGAACAAGAAACAGTTTATTAGAAGGAAGTCTGAGTGGAATTAAAGGAATTTAAAAATGGCTACACACATGACGACGCCTCCATGTCACACAGAAACTCTGTAAAAAATAAAATAAAATAAAAAATTAATTAAAATTAAAATTCAGAACATTGCTATCGATCGTCTGAGTTTTATAAATTTTTAGTCTCTAATGTTGGCTATTCTGTGAAACCATCATGGCGGCTTCATTTTTGTGTACATGGACTTAATACAGAGGGGTCCAAAAAAATGTATCCACTGTTTAAAAGATCATAACTTGCGAACTAATTGACGGAGTTGTCTCATTTTTGGTGAAAGTGTAGCTTAAAGTCCAGCTTAAAGATATCATTGTAGGTGTTCTAAATGGTCACAAATCACAAATGTGTGTGAAATCTGATGGGACGTAACTGCTAAGGTCATCAGTCCCTAAGCTTACACACTACTTAACCTAAATTATCCTAAGGACAAACACACACACCCATGCCCGAGGGAGGACTCGAACCTTCGCCGGGATCAGCCACATTCCATGACTGCAGCGCCCTAGACCGCTCGGCTAATCCCACGTGGCTCTAAATGGTCACCATTAAAATCCACACACAAACTATGCCGCCGAACTGCAGCACAAACTACTGACTGCAACGTGTTCAGTTGAATATTAGCACATGAATGTACGATGGATTCTCGAAGTTCATCCAATGTGCGTGGCTTTTGTCGATAAGCGACGTCCTTTAGTGTTCCCCACAGGTAAAAGTTCAGAGGAGTTAGGTCTGGGGAACGTGGTGGATACTCCACAGCACCTCTAGGGCCTCTCCATCTTCCTGGTAGATTTTGGTCGAGATACGCCCTAACGCGATTTTGGTAGTGGGCTGGGGCACCATCTTCTTGAAAGTAAACTCTTCCGTCTCCATACAAGTCTCGGATGGCAGGTAAAATGGATATCTGAACCTTCTGAAGGTACACTTCGCCGGTAACTGTGCCGTCAAAGAAGAAGGGCCCAATCAAGCCCCGGTAAGACAACCCGCACCACACATTTACTCCTGGCAAATTCACGGCTTTGTCTACATGGACGTTCGGATTTTCGGAGGCCCAGTAGATGCAATTGTGGCGATTTACTGTACCATTGAGTTTGAACTGTGCCTCATCAGACCACACAATCATCTCTGCAAACTCTTCATCGTTGCGCACCATTTAGTAAACCACTCGCAGTACTCCATTCTACGATCTGGGTCTTCCTCTTTCATTGTGTGTAGCAATCGTGGGATGTAGCACTTCCACTTTGCTGTCTTCAAAATTCGCCGAACACTTCAGCGCCTCACTCTATTTTCACGGGCACATTGTCTCACAGAATTCTGTGGCGAGCGAGCGAATTGTTGTTAACACACGACGGGAGTTAGCTGGACTTGTTACAGTTACAGGTCGTCCAGATCGTTGTTTGTGTACATCTTTAACACAGGCTTCGGCTTCAGATTTGTCTCGAATGCGACGAATCGTTAAACGTGTCGGTGGCTGTGTTTGATACTCATTTCGCCAATTTCGCCATTGC
This sequence comes from Schistocerca serialis cubense, assembly GCF_023864345.2. Taxonomy (NCBI): domain Eukaryota; kingdom Metazoa; phylum Arthropoda; class Insecta; order Orthoptera; family Acrididae; genus Schistocerca; species Schistocerca serialis. The sequence goes on along the minus strand of NC_064638.1, from coordinate 1,228,330,301 downwards.
CGTTGAACCTCATTAATGTTTTCGTACTTAAAATACCACTTCAAAACTGACTTCCTTTCATCGAATATAAGCCTTGCGCCAGGCATGTTTACTCGAGTAACAAGGTGCAACTAAGGACAAAACGCTGACTATCTGGCGGCTGTCATCTGACAAAACAAGACAACGCAATACAACGCTTGTGTGGCGATTGCCGGAACTACAAACTATTACACTACCAAAGATGAGACAACTCCGTCAATTAGTTTGCCATTTATGGACTTTTAAAAAGTGGATACATTTTTTTGGACCCCTCTGTGTTTGTGGAATTAGTTGCAGTACTTCTGTATGCATCTTAACCAAACATTTCAGGAAATTTTATTTGAATTTTAATAGCTGAGGAAATCTTTCAAATTTATCAAATCATTCTTTGAGGAACGCTGTATGAGTTGCCTTCTTTCACAAAACATCCATAGATGATAAACCGTGTCATGTACTCTGTCCACTTGGCAGTGAGTCATGGTGTGGCTAGCAGACGGCTGTTCTTTAAGGTAAGACATGACCATAAGCATTCATTGGCATTTTCTACAATGGAAGTAATAAAAACATATACAGGGATCTTAGTGCCACAGTATTATTAGAGAATATACTGTTCATGATTAATTTCTCTCTGATGTTTACTATTGTGTTCAACAAAATAATGGACAATGCTATTAAAATATGCACTGTCCTAATTCAAATGAAACTGAAATCAGCACGATATCCTTAAGACAAAAGTCTATGTTTAAAACAAAGACATAAAGTATCTGTACAGGAATGTGCCTATATGAGCACGAATTAGTAAGATATTACTCATTTTGGACTTTGAAACAGTTTGTGTTTACTTGCTGTCTTGTGTTACAATGAAGTAGTATGGAAATGTGTCATTTCATAAATAAAATTTCGTTATTGATTTTCCATCTGAGTGCTTGTAGCTCTGTCACGAAACCACAAAAGAACGTATCGTTTAGCGAGACTGGAACTAGTAACCAAAGAGCCCTTACTTACAAGTGACGACATTACATCACATCAAGCATAATACTGCAGCATTGCATTCTTCTTTATTGCTTCAGTGTCGGCACTGTTTCCAGGCCTCAGTGATACTCCTACCAGAAAGAAGACCAGCCTCGAGAGGTCCAAGTAGTGACTAAAGTCCGTGTCTCAAAGACGTGGTGGCCAAGCACCGAAATACGCAAAGTATATGACAGTGTGTCTTACTTGCGTTTCTGTAACTGGGTTTAGGAACTCGAGAAATAATGCTCAGATGAGCAGACTGCAAACTAAACAACACAAATCTTTAACTGTCAAATTACGTAGGTTGGAATCTAAATAGTGCAAACACTGTTGTTGAGGCACTGTGCACACGTTGTTAACATACCTACCTTACCTCCGAGCAAATGAACTCGCCCGACCAACGTCACAGGCGTGCGCATAATCGAGGGAAACAGTCACTTGTGAGCGAGCGGTCTAACATAACGGTGTCACTATTTCTTTAAACTCAGAACCGCCATTAGACTTTTTTATTTGCAGTGTTACATTTACACGATCATGATTTCGGCTTTAAAGTGTCATTATGAAGTATTTTAATGTTATACAGTGCCTAAGATGGCACACTGTCATATATAAAATACACTACTAGACACATTGTCTAAGGGTGTCTAATAGTGTATTTTAAATACGACAGTATGGTATCTTAGGCACTGTATAACATTAAAACACTTGATAATGGTACATGAAAGCCGAAATCATGATCATGTAAATGTAACACTGCAAATAAAACACAGTCTAAAGGCGGTACTGACTTTACAGAAATATATTACCACTGTGGCCCCACATTAAGAAGATATTATTGTGTGTCACTTTGTTTTCGAAACGGGAACAACGGAGTTGGATTACTGTTCGTTTCTGGAGCATCACCTGCGACCAGCTTTGCGAAAGGAGCGGCGACACTTTCTGCGCAACCCATCCAGATTTTTGCACGACAATGCGCGGGCACATACAGCGCATGCTGTGGCTGTTTTGTTCGGTCATTGGGACTGGGAAGTACTGTACCATCCACCATACTCCCCGGACTTAGGTCCTTGTGACTTTGATTTGATTCCGAAGATGAAGGAACCACTTCGTGGCATTCGCTTCAGAACTGTTTCAGAGATTCGCACCGTCAACAGAACAGGTTCTGCTAACGGTATACTACGCCTTCCACATCGCTGGCATCGGGTTCTACACAACGCTGGTGACTACTTTGAAGGACAGTAACAGGTGCAAACATGTAACTCTTTTGTATCGGTTATGAATAAATAGTTGCCACTATTTAAGTTCCAACCCTCGTATTTGTGTTTTTCTGTCTTACGCATGCTAAAACTGAGAAGTTCATTGCCAGAAATGTTTCACATTTTTAGAACGTCTCCGGTAGTTATACTGTAAACATTATGAGTAGACAACACATTCGTTTATAATAATAGAACTGGAAAATATTTTTCTTGAGATCGAAGTCAAAGGCACTATCCATGAAAGGCACGCAAACGAAGAGGCAACAACATAGTATTGATAGCATCCACAAGGAGACTTCGTAAGCTACGAATAACATGAAGTTCCAAATCAAGAAAGAGTACTATCCAGGAAAACACAAGAAATGACAGAAAATACAGGCTCAAAATTCCGCTGAAAATTAAACTCGCGAATATATGCAGCGCAACGTCGATTCCAATTTCAGCTAATGCGAAAGATGAAACAGTTGTTGTCAAAAAGTGGGACAGGGAACAAAACGCTGACAGTAGCGTCTACAATAATTCATCCTCGAGTAAAAGTGTAATTCAGTCCGTAAATACTAAAAGAAAGATACTTATCATCTATTTATGATGATTAAAATTTACCGACTGCCGAAGCTTTGTCAATAAAAGGGAAAAGAACCTATATTGAAGATCTTTTCAACGTGCAGTGTGCTTAAGAGAGAGAGAGAGAGAGAACCCGAAATAACAACAGGTTCACCAAGCTGAGGGTTGTGCCGAAATTCTATGTATCGCATGTGCAGAATGTTATTAATGTAGCCCCTGACGCTTCAATATTAACGAAGCCTCTAGGCCACCACAATAGTCTTATGAGAATTATCGAGTTCTATTGCAGCAACACAGATGGGCAGACGGTTCTAGAATTTGCAGAGACTATCCACATGCTGCTGAATCGTAACACCAAACTAACACAGGTGGGGAAGACCGACACATACATAAAGGACTCAGGACATTTCATTGAGAAGCTGAAGAAACTGAAACTTGCACATCCTGGTCAGCTTTGATGTTGTTTCTCTCTTTACGAAAGCTCCACTCAGTGACGTTCTGGAGCACATCGGTTCCATGTTCCCGCAAGACATCACAAAACTCTTCCATGCGAGTCTCACCACGAACTATTTCACGTGGAATGGCGATTTCTACGAACAGCTGGAAAGCGTCGCCATGGCATAGTCCTCTTAGGCCAGTGGAGGCCAACTTCTTCATGGAACAATGTGTAACGTTGTTGCTTTTATTTTGTGTTGTTAGCGGTGCTGATAGCCAACAAAAGCGGGTTAAGAGTTGTGAGCTGTCTGGGGAAGTTAACCTTGCATTACTGCGCAACTGTTTCACCAGGTATCCAGTCCAGCTTACCAAATTCCCAACCAGACTAACATTAATTATAATCTTTTAATAGTCATACGACAACCGGTGATATATATATATATATATATATATATATATATATATATATATATATATATATAAAGAGAATTTAAATAAAAAGAAATAAATCAGGTAATATTTGGAAATTTATTTTAACATTGATCATTGAAATTTCAGCATATTAAACGTGAGTCATAACTAAGCTGGTGCCTTATTTAGGACTGTGTAAAACGTGAGTTTGTAATCTTACGGAACACATCAAATATGGAGCCAAGATTGGGAGACTGCATACAACACTGCATTCATAAAATAACACACAAGGAACGTTGAAACATATGCAAGAGAAAATTAACCACTACTAACCGATTCAATTTTCACCCAAAGAAGTTACGTTCGTAGCACAATCCTGTCCGTCATGTAATTACCACACTCTGGTATACTAAATTCATATTAACTCTCTGTGAAATCTTCCCGAAAAGAATAGCTGAGGGCTACTTTGATGATTACACCACATGCTTCACGTGGTCAACTTGGTTTACACAAAGAGTGTAACTCCACAATAATTTTGATAATTAAAATAAATTAGATCGAAAAGCAATTTACAAAAGAAAAACCTCGAACTGGTTACTATCGTCTTACTATTAACATGATGGGTCAAACAATTGTATAAGCACGTGGTACTGGTTTCACAAAGTACACCCCACGTGGGTTGAACATAAAGAAAAGTTGCTATATTGAAAAATATTGTCAAGACGAGACGTTATAATCTCACGCACATTCGCATTTAAGAATGATGAACTTAGTTAGAGTTATTGATCAACACGTGGTTCCACTTTACTCACAAAGTAGTGACAAAGCAACTACCGGAATATACACTCCTGGAAATGGAAAAAAGAACACATTGACACCGGTGTGTCAGACCCACCATACTTGCTCCGGACACTGCGAGAGAGCTGTACAAGCAATGATCACACGCACGGCACAGCGGACACACCAGGAACCGCGGTGTTGGCCGTCGAATGGCGCTAGCTGCGCAGCATTTGTGCACCGCCGCCGTCAGTGTCAGCCAGTTTGCCGTGGCATACGGAGCTCCATCGCAGTCTTTAACACTGGTAGCATGCCGCGACAGCGTGGACGTGAACCGTATGTGCAGTTGACGGTCTTTGAGCGAGGGCGTATAGTGGGCATGCGGGAGGCCGGGTGGACGTACCGCCGAATTGCTCAACACGTGGGGCGTGAGGTCTCCACAGTACATCGATGTTGTCGCCAGTGGTCGGCGGAAGGTGCACGTGCCCGTCGACCTGGGACCGGACCGCAGCGACGCACGGATGCACGCCAAGACCGTAGGATCCTACGCAGTGCCGTAGGGGACCGCACCGCCACTTCCCAGCAAATTAGGGATACTGTTGCTCCTGGGGTATCGGCGAGGACCATTCGCAACCGTCTCCATGAAGCTGGGCTACGGTCCCGCACACCGTTAGGCCGTCTTCCGCTCACGCCCCAACATCGTGCAGCCCGCCTCCAGTGGTGTCGCGACAGGCGTGAATGGAGGGACGAATGGAGACGTGTCGTCTTCAGCGATGAGAGTCGCTTCTGCCTTGGTGCCAATGATGGTCGTATGCGTGTTTGGCGCCGTGCAGGTGAGCGCCACAATCAGGACTGCATACGACCGAGGCACACAGGGCCAACACCCGGCATCATGGTGTGGGGAGCGATCTCCTAAACTGGCCGTACACCACTGGTAATCGTCGAGGGGACACTGAATAGTGCACGGTACATCCAAACCGTCATCGAACCCATCGTTCTACCATTCCTAGACCGGCAAGGGAACTTGCTGTTCCAACAGGACAATGCTCGTCCGCATGTATCCCGTGCCACCCAACGTGCTCTAGAAGGTGTAAGTCAACTACCCTGGCCAGCAAGATCTCCGGATCTGTCCCCCATTGAGCATGTTTGGGACTGGATGAAGCGTCGTCTCACGCGGTCTGCACGTCCAGCACGAACGCTGGTCCAACTGAGGCGCCAGGTGGAAATGGCATGGCAAGCCGTTCCACAGGACTACATCCAGCATCTCTACGATCGTCTCCATGGGAGAATAGCAGCCTGCATTGCTGCGAAAGGTCGATATACACTGTACTAGTGCCGACATTGTGCATGCTCTGTTGCCTGTGTCTATGTGCCTGTGGTTCTGTCAGTGTGATCATGTGATGTATCTGACCCCAGGAATGTGTCAATAAAGTTTCCCCTTCCTGGGACAATGAATTCACGGTGTTCTTATTTCAATTTCCAGGAGTGTATTATGAACTTTACACTCGAATTACACTGCGTTGCAATTTAAGACAATATTAGATATTTTAGAGCTAAACCTGAAATAAAGGTGATTAAATTTTCAGTTAGGCTGAACTTAAGAAATCCATTGTCCTACGGTCTTAGCAGACACGCTCTTAGCCGGAGATCTTACCACTTCAGACGCTCGCCACGGACAGACTGTCTGGTCCCTTCCTGAGGGGTGGCTCACAAATACAAACGGAAGTGGCCAGAGGGGCAGCTTCCTATACCAACATGACAACAGACGGACAGGACCATACTAAGGATAGAAACCTCTTTGCTTTTAGAAAGCGTAGCTACCTGTTCCGACGTTGGTCCTACTGTTCTCTAGCAGACAGGCTTATCTGCTACCCTCAAGCATGCAACTAGAAATACATTTGCTCATTCATCCTCTCACACAGAAGGGAAGGGGGATGACAGTATCTTATCAAATACAGCATATAAAAGAAAGTGGATGTAGGTTCCGTATGAGACTGTATGACATGAATTACATATAAACTGTGTTTTAAAGTGTAGTAGTGTGACAGATCGTTCTTGTTTATGTGTAAAAGTAACACGTCCCACTACTCAGTCTCCTCCTAGATAGTCAGAAACGCCACAGTAAATTTAGAAGAGGAATTTATGCCGTAAATGACAACAGATTTAAGAAATTAAACATGAAAGGAATCCAACTGAGACCTTTCAAGGTATGTCGATGATACTTTCCTTGTGTGGAGCCATTGTGAAGAACAGCTCGCTGACTTCCTAAGACGCTTGAACAGCCTCCATAAAAACATAAAATTTATCATGGAAGTAGAAAAGGACAAAAAACTGCCATTTCTAGATGTGCTGGTCACAAGGGATGGCAAAACCCTGGGACACAGCGTGTATAGAAAACCGACACACACGGACCGATACCTGCACAAACTGTCAAACCAGCACCCGAGCCAGAAAAGAGGCATGATTAGTAAGCTCGTAACGCGAATATGTGAGCCGTAGCACCTCAAACGCGAAATGCAACACCTGAAAAGTGTTCTGAGGAGCAATAGGTACTCCATAAATTATATTAGAAATGTAACAGAGCCAAACACTCGGCGAAGTAAGGAATCAGAAAAAGAAATGTCGGGTACGGCTTTTCTACCATACATTCCCAGAGGGACGGACAGAATCGGCCGGATATTGCGCAGACATGGCGTAAAGACGATTTTCAAACAGACAAGGGAGATCAAAGACAGTCTTAGATCGGCAAAGGATAAAAGGGACCCACCTGCAATGTCGGGAATATACCGTATACCATGCACGTGCGGAAACGTTTATGTCGGAATGACTGGACGATCAATCAACACCAGGATCAAAGAACATAAGCGACATTGCAGGCTGGGGCAAGTGGAGAAATCGGCCGTGGCAGAGCACGCACTGAGTAATAAAATTCGCCGACACGGAAGTTCTGGCTGTAGAGAAGCACTATCACACGCGCTTGTTCAGAGAAGCTGTAGAAATACAAAAACACGCGAACAGCTTCAGCAAGAAAGAGGAAAGCCTTAAGGTAAACGGATCCTGGCTTCCCGTGCTGCACCAAACGACTGTCACAGGCAGCAAGAGGAGGACCGCACCGGGAAAGACCGCGGAGAAGCTCTCTGACGTTGGCGCGCCAGGTACATATAGTCTGCGGCCGCGAGCTCGGCTCCAGGTCACCACCGGCAATGGAGGGTGGAGCTTTAACAATGCCAGCCACTCGTGCTGGCGAAACGTGAGTAAAATCATTAGATGAACGTCTGCCGAAGAACCCGAGACAGAAGCCAATAGGCAGATTGTCAACAAGTGGCTACGAAAGCCTTGACAATTTTGTACTACATAAGATGATAGCCCATGCTTTAATTTCTACCTGTGAGAACGTTTCTCAACAGTGGCTGAATAACATCGAGACTACTAACCCCTCGGCCTACACACAAAACAGTCCCAGTACAGAAGCCAAAGTAAAAAACTATGGCCATATCTGATTTTATGTCATGATTTATGTTTTACGTTTGTAATTACACTACTGGCCATTAAAATTGCTGCACCACGAAGTTGACGTGCCACAGACGCGATATTTAACAGACAGGAAGAAGATGCAGTGATACGCAAATGATTAGCTTTTCAGAGCATTCACACAAGGTTGGCGCCGGTGGGGACACCTACAACGCGCTGACATGAGGATAGCTTCCAACCGATTTCTCTACACAAACAGCAGTTGAACGGCGTTGCCTGGTGAAACGTTGGTGTGATGCTTCGTGTAAGTGGAGAAATGCGCACCATCACGTTTCCCAATTTGATAAAGGTCGGATTGTAGCCTATCGCGATTGCGGTTTATCGTATCGCGACATTGCTGTTAGCGTTGGGCCAGGTCCAATGACTGTTAGCAGAATATGGAATTGGTGGGTTCAGGAGGGTAATACGGAACGCCGTTCTGGATGCCAACGGCCTCGTATCACTAGCAGTCGAGATGACAGGCATCATATCCGCATGGCTGTAACGGATCGTGCGGCCACGTCTCGATCCCTGAGTCAACAGATGGGGACGTTTGCAAGACAACAACCATCTGCACGAACAGTTCGACGACGTTTGCAGCAGCATGGCCCATCAGCTCGGCGACCATGGCTGCGGTTACCCATGACGCTGCATCACAGACAGGAGCGCCTGCGATGGTGTACTCAATGACGAACCTGGGTGCACGAATGGCAAAAAGTCATTTTTTCGGATGAATCCAGGTTCCGTTTACAGCATCATGATGGTCTCACCCGTGTTTGGCGACATCGCGATGAACGCACATTGGAAGCGTGTATTCGTCATCGCCATACTGGCGTATCACCCGGCGCGATGGTATGGGGTGCCATTGGTTACACGTCTCAGGCACCTCTTGTTCGCACTGACGGCACTTTGAACGGTGGACATTACATTTCGGATGTGCTACGACCCGTGGCTCTACCCTTCATTCGACACCTGCGAAACCCTATATTTCAGCAGGATAATGCACGACCGCATGTTGTAGGTCCTGTACGGGCCTTTCTGGATACAGAAAATGTTCGACTGCTGTCCTGGCCAGCACATTCTCCAGATCTCTCACCAATTGAAAACGTCTGGTCAATGGTGGCCGAGCAACTGGCTCGTCACAATACGCCAGTCACTACTCTTGATGAACTGTGGTATCGCGTTGATGCTGCATGGGCAGCTGTGCCTGTACACGCCATCCAAGCTCTGTTTGACTCAAAGCCCAGGCGTATCAAGGCCGTTATTACGGCCAGAGGTGGTTGTTCTGGGTACTGATTTCTCAGGGTCTGTGCACCCAAATTGCGTGAAAATGTAATCACATGTCAGTTCTAGTATAATATATTTGTCCAATGAATACCCGTTTATCATCTGCATTTCTTCTTGGTGTGGCAATTTTAATGGCCAGTAGTGTACTTCCTTGTGGGACGACCGTAACACCGGTCCTTTCGAGGCTAGCGCTGCCCTGTCGCAGAGTGGAGACGCCGTAGCTGGCAGGTAGCGTCTACTGCGCTCGGCCGACGCGCTGACGTCATCCTGAGGTGGCGGCGGCGGCAGCTGGCGGCAGTTAGTGACCCCGGGGCGCTGAGCCAGACACCCCAGCGTGGCGGTAGCCGACGGGGGCAGCCAAGGCCGACAGCCCATTGTAATTCTAAGCAGGCGGCCGCAGGATGCGGCGACGCGCGACCACCGCACCGTTGCCCTGACAGCCACACATCGCCGACGCCGGTCCTCCGTAACTGTAGCATCAGTATGTACTGGCACCTGCTGGAAACGTGCTGAGCTGGCGGCATTTTTTTTTATATATATACATAGGTGGGAGCCCTTCCACGCTTGCAGCAAGCATGGTGACTAACTCAAAAGGTCTACTGTCACCTCTGCATTGTTAGTAATTAGAATGGAGGAGATCGCAGGAACAAGGAACTGCGATGTTATCCGTACGTCTGGGTACGATTACCCATTAATACGGGCGCATCTCGGTGATAGAAGTGGTCGAAAAAGCTTGACAGAGTCAAGCTTGAAAAGAAGAGCGGTTTTAAGGACAGAGGGAAAAAAGTGCCAAGGTAAAAAAACATCTGCGACAGTGTCAGGTTGAGTAGTAATGGCAATAGCGGTTTCTTGCTATCTGCAGCAGATCTTGCAAGGTAAGGTAATGTTCGTGGTTCTGCATCATGCATCAGTACCATAGAAGTAATGCCAGATTGTCATAGAATGATCAGTCCTGTCTAGGAGGTAAGCGCTGCTGCTGCTGGAACCGACGATGTCTCCTGGGCCAGCTGCTGCTGCTCCTGTAACATAGCCATGTCGTTGTAGGTTTGTCAATTCGATGGTCCTCGAAAGAAATAACAGTGTGACATGTGATGGGAGTTTGTTTGTGAGTCGTGTTTGGCTTCCCTGCTATTGCCAGTTCTCATGGCAGAGGCTCAACTACACTACTGGCCATTAAAATTGCTACACCAAGAAGAAATGCAAATGATAAACGGGTATTCATTGGACATATATATTATACTAGAACTGACATGTGATTACATTTTCACCAAATTTGGGTGCATAGATCCTGAGAAATCAGTACCCAGAACAACCACCTCTGGCTGTAATAACGGCCTTGATACGCCTGGACATTGAGGCAAACAAAGCTTGGATGGCGTGTACAGGTACAGCTGCCCATGCAGCTTCAAGACGATAGCACAGTTCATCAAGAGTAGTAACTGGCGTATTGTGGCGAGCCAGTTGCTCGGCCACCATTACCAGACGTATTCAATTGGTGAGAGATCTGGAGAATGTGCTGGCCAGGGCAGCAGTCAAACATTTTCTGTATCCAGAAAGGCCCGTGCAGGACCTGCAAAACGCGGTCGTGCATTATCCTGCTGAAATGTAGGGTTTCGCAGGAATCGAATGAAGGGTAGAGCCACGGGTGTAACACATCTGAAATGTAACGTCCACTGTTCAAAGTGCCGTCAATGCGAACAAGAGGTGACCGAGACGTGTAACCAATGCCACCCCATACCATCACGCCGGGTGATACGCCAGTATGGCGATGACGAATACACGCTTCCAATGTGCGTTCACCGCGATGTCGCCAATCACGGATGCGACCATCATGATGCTGTACACAGAACCTGGATTCATCCGAAAAAATGACGTTTTGCAATTCGTGCACCCAGCTTCGTCGTTGAGTACACCATCGCCGGCGTTCCTGTCTGTGATGCAGCGTCAAGGGTAACCGCAGTCATGGTCTCCGAGCTGATAGTCTATGCTGCTGCAAACGTCGTCGAACTGTTCGTGCAGATGGTTGTTGTCTTGCAAACGTCCCCATCTGTTGACTCAGGGATCGAGACGTGGCTAGACGATCCGTTACAGCCATGTGGATAAGATGCCTTTCATCTCGCCTGCTAGTGATACGAGGCCGTTGGGATCCAGCATGGCGTTCCGTATTACCCTCCTGAACCCACCGATTCCATATTCTGCTAACAGTCATTGGATCTCGACCAACGCGAGCAGCATTATCGCGATACGATAAACCGCAATCGCGATAGGCTACAATCCGACCTTTATCAAAGTGCGAAACGTGAAGGTACGCATTTCTCCTCCTTGCACGAGGCATCACAACAACGTTTCACCAGGCAACGCCGGTCAACTGCTGCTTGTGTATGAGAAATCGGTTGGAAACTTTCCTCATGTCAGCACGTTGTAGGCGTCACCACCGGCGCCAACCTTGTGTGAATGCTCTGAAAAAGCTAATCATTTGCATATCACAGCATCTTCTTCTTGTCGGTTAAATTTCGCGTCTGTAGCACGTCATCGTCGTGGTGTAGCAATTTTAATGGCCAGTAGTGTAGCAAGCCAGTCAGTGGCTAACGTGCAGGGGCTCGCCTCATTGTGTCGTTCGCGTAATTACAAAATTACCATAGATGGTTAGTCCATAAGGAGTGTCTTTGGGCATTTGTGTTTCCATCTATGGTTGTGGTCGTAGTTGCCCAGGTATAGGATGTGAGGACTGTTCGAGTGACTTGATTTCTTGTACAGTCGTATGGCGAGTTTTTTGAATACGTCCTGTAGAGTCTCCAGTCAGTATTCTCGGTGAAGATTCACTGTGCGCGTGTATCGGGGAGCATTGCTTATGATACGTAATACCTTGTTCTGTATTTTCTGGAGGCGATCCAGGTGTGTGGACGCTGCGTATCCCCAGACAGGAGCTGCGGTCTAATCAGTGTCATGTATAATGTCCTAGACACCATCCTATTCAGTGTACTGTTCCTGTTGAGCATAGGATAGAGTTGTTTGAGCCTCGTGTTTGCCCTGTTGGTCATGTGTTGTATGTGGTCCTCCCATGTAAGCTTCCGGTCCAGCCAGACACCGAGCTATCTGACTTTCGCAGAGAAGCGTTCTGGGCTTGCATCTGGTGTTATTGGTCTACAGTTTTGGTGTGTGTGCAGTAACTTCGCCCTGCGAGTAAAGAGAACTGCCGCGCACTTATCAACGTTTACTTTAATACGCCACTTCTCCAACCAAGGCTCGACAGTTCTGAGTACTGTCTGTTATTAATGTTTGACGGTTTCCAGTCTTCCGCAAGAATGGCTGTGTCATCCGCATAGACGGCAACTGTCGCGTTTTGTGTCGCTGGAGTATCCTTAATGTAGACATTAAACAAGAGGGGCCCTAGGATGCTACCTTGGGGAACCGCTGCTTGGATAATATGTTGTGTCGATTGTTTGCCCTGAATGTCAGTGTTGAAACATCTGTTGGTGAGGTATGAGTGTGCGAGACGTACGAGGCCGTCGGGGAACCCAGCATCCGTGAGTTTGCGGATGAGGTCATTGTGCCAGAGACGATCGAAAGCTTTCTCGATGTCAAGGAACACTGACCCAGTTGCTTTGTTCGTGTTGTAGCCGTGTGTTATGTACTCTACGACTCTCAGTAGCTGTTGGGTTGTCGAGTGGTAGTTCCTGAATCCGAATCGCTCCGGTCGCAGGGTGTCATTGTTAATGCAAAACCGAGTGAATCGTTTTAAAATCACCTTCTCAACGACCTTACTGGGCGCGCTCAGCAGGCCGATGGGTCGGTAATTTTGTGGGAGCAACAATTTGCTCAAAGGACCGTATTCATCTCTCGAAGCATTACTTCTCAATCCAGCCATCGCGGTATTTCAATGTACTGTTATTCGATAACCCATCAGGAGGTTTCATTGACGCTATTTAAATCACATAATCGATTCAGAAATGCTACGTTGAAGGCCTCTGTGAGGGCAAGGACTTCTCTGATAGAGTGTTAAGGTGCATACACACTAGGCCAGCAGAAGCCAACGAACGACAAACATTGGATTCGGCCGAACGTAAGTCGCCAATGTCACTGGCTTCCGGATTCTCATCCTCACCAAACGAAGGGGTTGGGGCCAACGGATTCGGCCACGGGGAATCGCAGACGGCTCTGAGTACTTGCCGACGTTGCACCCGTTTTGTTATTGTTAAAAAGCAGCGTTTTCATTACCGTTTCGCCAGCCGATATCGTACTGCAAATAGCTGAATACCAGAAAAGAAGAAGAAGAAGAAAAGACGCTGATGGTTGACATCTGGTTCAAAAAGTAGGGAGCAGTGTGGTGGGACAAAATTAATGTCTACCTTAAAGCTGAACTGAAATATGGGCTATTTCATAGTTTTTTTCCGAATGAAAGCTACATATTTCGAATGGTTTTTGAATTGTGTAACCGATAAAGTTTCCAAAGATGGCATCTCTTTTAGTAGATCAGAAGAATCAGGGCCCACTCCCACTTTTGTTTCTCTTTGTCCTTCACTGTGAATATATGTCAGCAAAAGCTCCATTTTCTTTTCCACATCCTACACATTTCTTTCTGACGGCTCACTTATTTCCTTTCAAGGTTCTAACCTTTCCTATTTGTTTTTATAGCCGCAGTTCGTAGGGGCCCAAAACATACTCAATCAGGATCATATATCAGCTTTAATGGTCTCTCCATACTCTACTTAATACTCCTGTATTTTTAAGCACATTAAAGACACATCCTTAGCGAGAACGGGCGTTACCTGCAGGGGAAACAATGTTTCTCAGGACAGTCACAGGTCGCACTCAGTACGTTTTATTGACCTGTTACGCTCTTTTCCGGCCGGGGTGGCCGAGCGGTTCTAGGCGCTACAGTCTGGAACCGCACGACCGCTACGGTCGCAGGTTCGAATCCTGCCTCCGGCATGGATGTGTGGGATGTCCTTAGGTTAGTTAGGTTTTAAGTAGTTCTAAGTTATAAGGGACTGATGACCTCAGAAGTTAAGTCCAACAGTGCTCAGAACCATTTGAACCATTTTTTTTTGTTACGTACTTTCATTTAACAACCAAGTACTGTGCTTTAAACTTTAAATTCTAGATTTGCTGATGACGCTCTCGTTAAATTAAAGAGCAAACCCGGTCAATAGCACTTAGTAAGTGCGCCTTGCGACTGCCGTTCAAAAATGTTCAAATATGGTTCAAATGGCTCTGAGCACTATGGGACTCAACTGCTGTGGTCATCAGTCCCCTAGAACTTAGAACTACTTAAACCTAACTAACCTAAGGACATCACACACACCCATGCCCGAGGCAGGATTCGAACCTGCGACCGCAGCAGCAGCGCGGCTCCGGACCGGAGCGCCTAGAACCGCACGGCCACCGCCGCCGGCTGTTCAAATATGTGTGAAATCTTACGGGACTTAACTGCTAAGGTCATCAGTCCCTAAGCTTACACACTACGTAACCTAAATTATCCTAAGGACAATCATACACACTCATGGCCGAGGGAGGACTCGAACCTCCGCCGGAACCAGCCGCGCAGTCCGTGACTGCAGCGCCTGAGACCGCTCGTTTAATCCCGCGCGACTGTGACTACCGCGAAAAACGTAAACACAAACCCGTTCTAGTGACCCAGCAAATCGCTATTGAGCCAACGAACAAGGCGTCCACACTAGGAGTGGGTTTCCAACGCCAACCGACAGCCAACGCCCTAGTGTTACCGCCAGCAGAACGAACCGAAACCAAGGCAAACCTCTTCATTGGCTTCGATTTGCGGTACGCACGCACTACGCAAATATCGGTCAACGGAGCGTTTGGTTGTCGCATTTCCCCTTAATTGGCCAAGTGTGTAGGCACCTACACAAGAGAAATTGGAGTTCACAGAAACGACATAGGGGAATCAGTATCAGAATTAAATAGAACTCTGGAAGTCTTGAAATCAGACAAGATGGAAGGGATATATAACATCCATCGGAATTTCTAAAACCATTGAGGGAAGTGGCATCAAAACGACTATTCAAATTGGTGTGCAGAATCTGTGTGACTCTTGACATTCCTTCAGACTTCCGGAAAAACAACATCGGTTCCTAAGATACGAAGGGCGGATAAGGGCGGAAGCTAGCGCACAATCAGCTTAACAGCTCATGCATCAAAGCTGCTGGCAAGAATAATATACAGAAGAATGGAAAGGAAAATTGAAGATCGGCACCAGGGAGGCAGTTCTCACGTTGCGCTTGAAAATGGAAGCAAGGTTGGTGAGAAATCAAGATACGCTTGTAGCGTTCGTCGACCTAGAAAATCGGTTCGACAATGTAAAGTAGTGCAAGACGTTCGAAATTCCGAGAAAAATAGCAGTAACCTACAGAAATAGGAGTAACGTATGGACATAGACGGATCATATAAAAAATTTATAAGAGAGGACAAGAAGAGTGGAAGAAAAGAGTGAATTACTCGGATTAAGGTGCTGTAAGACAAGAGATGCAGTCTTTCGCCCTGCTGCTCAATCTTTACGTCGGAGATGCAATGACGGAAATAACAGAAAGGTTCAAAAGTGGGATTAAAGTTCAGAGTGAAATATATGATAAGACTCGCTGATCACGTTGCTATCCTCAGTGAAAGTGAAGAATAATTACAGGATTTGTTGGCTAGAACAAACAGTCCAAGGAATACAGAATGGGAATCGAGGGTAAACCGAAAAAAGGCTATCACATGTAGCAGAAATGAGAATACCACCAAACTTAACACTAAAACTGGGGATTATAGTGAAGACGAAATTAAGAAATTCTGCTACCTTGGAGGCAAAGTTACACTCGACGGACGAAGCAAGGAGGACACGAGAAGCACACTGGTACTGGCAAAAACGGCAAGTCTACCGGTGTCATACGCTGGCTTTAATTTAGGAAGAAATATCTGAAAATGTACATTTGGAACACAGTATTTTACAGCAGTGATCGTGGACGTGGAAAAACCACAAGAGAAGAGAATCGAAGCGTTTGATCTGTGGTGTTACAGAAGAATGTTAAAAATGGGGTTGACTAATCAGATAAGGAACGAGGAGCTTCTCCGCAGAATCAGCGAGGGAAGGAACATGTGGAAAACACTAAGAAGAAGACAGGGCATTATGATAGGACTTGTGTTAACCTCCATATTACTAGAGGGAGATGTACAGGGTAAGAGTTTTAGGTGAAGACAGAGATACCTAAAGAATTATTGAGGACGTAGGGTGAAAGTGCTACTCTAAAATGAAGAGGTTAGGGAAAAAAATCGTTTTCATCTTCTGACGTGCTGGCGGTAGTCCACAACCTTATGAGCACCCAGTATGAAAGCAAAACACACACTAACCAAACTACGTTTTCGTTCTCAGGCGTGATGAAACTTTGGCTGCTGCATATTTGGCCTTCATATTGGGTGCACACAAGAACTCAAGCATTGTATCCGTGCAGAAACACTACTGACTGAATTTTATTCTGTTAAGTTTAGTTACGTCATGTATCACTTTATGTACTTGTGTTACGTCTGAGTTGCACTGACGCAAGCACGTCTGAAGATGACAGTGGGCAATTTCTAAACCTTAAACAAAACAGTTGAATACATTGTCTAGTTTGTGAGTGGAAACTTCAATATATTGTCCCTTCCTTTATGTAAAACACCGCAAGTCCGAGCTAGGCTAAAGTCACAGTTTCGACAATCAAATGCAAACGCTGTCACTCATTATAGCCAGAGACCAAAAAAATAACAAAAAGGATTATCTGTGACACAGAATACTCCATAACGTGAGTCTTTTAAACGTTTAGTTCTCGGTACCAACTTGCACAACTTGCCACGCGGATTTTAGTTACTTCAAAAATCAGAGATTACATACATAATCCGGAATTTCGGGTGTTCGTCTTTCTTATTCTTTCCCGTTCACTGTGCGACAAAACACGGTCAAGTTTAATTCATAGTTCCGCTAAATTATTACGTCTGTTCAGAGCTTATAATGTATGCATACGACCATGATAAATTCTCCGAACTGAGGTTAGGCTTTAGAAAGCAATTCTTCCAGTCCACAAAATACGCACGAACGTACTGGCCTCTGTTTGGTTGAGGAATGCCATAACCTGTCCGATATCAGAATTAAACCGTGCAGTCCCGCGTCTTTTACATTTGACCAATCACAACATCAGTTTTTATGAACAGTTTATTAAATGAACAAACTTAGGAAATCTACAGCCTTCCGGAGTAGCCGAGCGGTTCTAGGCGCTACAGTCTGGAACGGCGCGACCGCTACGGTCGCAGGTTCGAATCCCGCCTCGGGCATGGATGTGTGTGATGTCCTTAGGTTAGTTAGGTTTAAGTAGTTCTAAGTTCTAGGGGACAGATGACCTCCGAAATTAAGTCCCATAGTGCTCAGAGCAATTTGAACCATTTTCTGAAATCTACAGTTATCAAAATCAGCCCCTCTTTAAGTAACAGAATTATCGTGAAATGTTTCTCGCCTTCAGAGTACCATAACCTGGCTACTTGCACGTTACAAATTTCCCCTGAGAGTATGATTCGCTCTGTCTGTACACCCATAGTCCTCACGCTAACATACACTCACTTAAGAGACATAAGAATGTCCATGTGTTATATTACTTTCCAGTCAAACCATCATTCACACTGATAAATAAACACATTTAATCGGAAATAGTAAATAAGGCCGTAATTATCACAAAAGATTCGTTTTCAAAATATTGGCCTGTAGGATTCTGACAGCTTTCGGCTACAGCCGTAAATACTCGTAGGTAATGCTGGATCAGAGCACGGATCTGTCGTGCTAGAGAACCGTGATTCATTGTCTGTATCTGTCTGCTCGCTACCATCCGATTTACGTACGAATGATACAAGACGCCATATCTCATGCCGACTTAAGTGCTACATTGAATACGGACGAACTATAGACTGCTTTTAAGGAGGTATGTCGTTATCCACTTTCGCAACGTTCCTTGTAAGGTACTATTTATTTGCAGATAACAGCGCATTTTACTTTATTTCCCTTTTCGTTATTTCACATACGTGAAGTGAATGTATCAGCGCTGCAGTACGTAAGGAGTAAGGAGAGAGCGGTTGGATTTCACATT
The DNA here is from genome assembly GCF_023864345.2 of Schistocerca serialis cubense. Taxonomy (NCBI): domain Eukaryota; kingdom Metazoa; phylum Arthropoda; class Insecta; order Orthoptera; family Acrididae; genus Schistocerca; species Schistocerca serialis. The sequence goes on along the minus strand of NC_064638.1, from coordinate 1,228,311,925 downwards.
GGCTAGTAGAGGCGGTTGGCCATCTGGCTCTTTTAGAGGCTATGCAGAAATCGCTCGCGACACGTAGGAAAAGTACATTTATTCTGGCGTGAATCAAGTAATTGTTATTAATAAATATTTGCTAGCAAAAATTGCCTTTTACCACGCAGACATTAGGAGGAGTCTACAGGTCATAAATAACATTTTTCAGTAATTTTACAATGGCAAAAAACATTGACATTAATAAATAAATGAATAACTTTGGCGTAACGTGAGACATACGATCTTATACGAACTATACCGATTGTGCGCTGTAGTCGGCAGGAGTCAGTATGGTGCCCTCCGATCTAGTAATGCGGTAGACCATACTCTCGTACCGTTAATAATTAGCTTATAAAATCAGTGTAAACAAGTTCATTTTACTGAGTTTCTTAAATAAACTCACCATAATGGCATCCCGTAAAAAAATTAATTGCACAAAAACATTTATTCCCGCTTCATTACGTAAAACATAGACTTTCATAATCCGATGGCGCTGCAAGTGGACATAAAACTACGAGGGCATCTCCACATAACTGGTAGGAAGAATTCGTACGTGGCGGCTCACAAGTCAGTTCAAGGAAGGACTTCGCATTCGGGAGGACGACGGTTCAATCCCGCGTCCGACCATCCTGATTTAGGTTTTCCGTGATTTCCCTAAATTGCTGCAGGCAAATGCCGGGATGGTTCCTTTGAAAGGGCACGGCCGACTTCCTTCCTCGTCCCTCCCTAATCCGATGAGACCGCTGACCTCGCTGTCTGGTCTCCTCCCGCAAACAATCCAATCCAAGGATGGACTGGCTTAATCATCCCAAAACTCGGATGGGAAATGGTGGCCAATTGTACTGTTCGCCCCTTATACCACCATCTGTGGACTCAAAGGCTAAACTGATACATTTCTTGAGGCTCAGTACGAGTGGGGTGTTCTTGCATCCTCCACCTAATTATTTTTTCTTCGTCAATTTTTTTTTTTCGTTTAGTCCTTGACTTGGGCCGGCCGGAGTGGCCGAGCGGTTCCAGGCGCTACTGTCTGGTACCGCGTGACCGCTACGGTCGCAGGTTCGAATCCTGCCTCGGGCATGGATGTGTGTGATTTCCTTAGGTTAGTTAGGTTTAAGTAGTTCTAAGTTCTAGGGGACAGATGACCTCAGGAGTTAAGTCCCATAGTGCTCAGAGCCATTTTGAACCTTGACTTGGTTTTGTTGAGAAAGTTCTTCTTAATTTAGTCCCCTTTTAATTACTTTTCAATTTGCTGATCACTTATTTCAATTCCCTCCATATCGTTATTTTATCCGTCATTGGAAGTTATATTCCGCTCTTAACTTTTAAAAGTGTACTACACTCTTTCTTGCCTGCCTTCTAGGAAATTTTTCAGCTGCCTCCGTGAAGTATCATTTTCGTAATCTGATATTTTTTGTTTTTTGTTTTAGATATTTGTCACTTCTTAATTTTAAAGTTTCTGTAAGTTATCTTTTCCTAATACCTTACATTTTCTTTGCTTTCATACTTTCCTTTCAACGATTCCAGACCAAGCGTCTTGACAATGTGTGCGCTCTCGCCAAGTTATTGTCTTATGTAGTTAAATACTTGTGTTTATAGAGCGAGGTCTTTATTTTTGAGACACTGTTCTGTTAAGTTACTGTCTGTATTACTAAGCGGCTAACCCGGTTCGTGGTTGACGGTGCTCAATCCCTGTTACAGGTTGCAGATCTAACGGCTTCCAATGGCATCAAAAATTTTATTCTCCGTACTTCACGCAATTATTGCCCGAACTAAAAAGTTTAAGATGCTGTCACTATCTGCTCATTAATAGGTGTAATTTACGTTAAAGGTTTAACACAGTAAAACAAGGACTACTTGAAAGTTTCTTCGGGTTTGCTGCCGGATCCTAAAATCAACTCGATTCAATATCTCGGCGATCCAACTGTTCGCAACCTTCAGGAGGACGCCACTTCTGCTGCTGAGCCCCGCTGACAACTGATGCCATGCTGCAAATCGACATTCTATATAGGCCTCCGTACCGTACAGGCTCATCCGCCGCCCATCACAGTTGATGAAGTGGCGCCTCCCTTCATAGAACACCGGCGGCAACGATATATCGCACTCAGAGACGATTTACGAACCTTGGACTGGCCACACCGAAGAAAGTTCTGTTTTGATATGGGATAGTACAGGGTTCCACGTCCTGTTACAAGCAAACCCACTGTCTCTATTAATTAAATTATCCGCCAACCTAATTTCAATTGCCTCTTTATAAACACGTTCCAAAAACAGGAACACAGTTTCGTCAAATTTCATACCGCGTCCCTCATTTAAGCAATGTGCTCCTAGCGCCGATTTTTCCTGCAACCCCCGATTTTTCCGACAGTTGTAGTCTCGTATCACGGCGCTCCTGTCATGAACTGTGCGAATCGAACGGCTGACGTATGCCTTCTCACATCGTCACGGAATTTTGTGTATACCAGGCTTTCTAAGCCCCATATCATCTTTCACAGAGCCGAGTAGTGCCCCGATCTCGGAAGGTGGAAGCAACACACTCTTAACGTTAAAACTCCTTAAAATTCTTCCAGTCGATGTGCCACTAGCGTAAGGAATAAAGGCCACCGAACTATGTTTCTCTTCGAGCACCTCTGGTGATGGTCCATACTCCATAGCCTAACGAATCCGCTTCTCAGAGTACCCATTTTCCTTAAAAACAGCCATCAAAGTCGCAAGTTCTTGGGTTAACCTGTCCACGTCGGAAATGGCATACGCTCTGCTAAAGACGCCACTGCGTTGGTATAGTGGATGACAACTCTTAGCATGCAGATACCGATCAATGTGCGTCTGCTTTCGGTGAACTCTATGTCCCAGAGTACCGTCTGGTTTTTTGGAAATCATAACATTCAAGAATGGAAGCATCCCGTCACTTTCAACCTCCTTGGTAAACGTAATGCTGGGATGGAGACAGTTGAAGTGGTCCAAAAATCTGTTGAGAGCATCTCGTCCATGTGGCCAGACGAAAAAGCTATTATCTAGATACCTCCAGAAGCACGTTAGTTACAAATCCGAGGTTCTCAGTGCCATATCCTCGAAGTCGTCATAGATAAATTGGCGACTACGGGTGATAAAGGACTACCCACAGCCACTCCGTCATTCGGTTAAAAAATGTTGCCGTTAAATAGAAAAAAAGTGGTTGTCGGCACATGACGACAAAGCTTCATCATCTCTTCATCCAATTTTTCACTAATCAAACTAAGGGACCCTTTCAGAGGGAGTCGTGTAAACAGAGATACCACATCAAAACTCCCTTATAAATCTGAAGGACTCAGCCTCAAAGATTTCAATTGTCGAATAAAATCCACCGAATTTGAGATACGGTGTTCACACTTGCCAACATATGGACTGAGAACAGATATTAAATATTTCGCCGCGTTATAAGGGGGTGCACCCAAATTACTAACAATAGGGCTTAGAGGAACCCCTTCTTTATGTAACTTAGGCAGACCATACAACCTAGGCGGAAAGGCAGAACCAGGATGAAGTTTCTTTCGTAAATCTTCGGACAACCAGCCCGTTTTAAAAAGTGAAAGTGTCTTGCGCTTAATTCTTTCTCTGGGGACCCTAGATAGACTTCTGTAAGCCGGTTCGTTGAGTAGTAAATCCATCTTAAGGACGTAATCATTCCGTGCAAGTATAACCGTGACATTCCCCTTGTCAGCTGGTGAAACTACTACTTCACCATCATTCCTAAGGCTGCGCGGAATTAGCCGAGCGGTCTCAGACGCTGCAGTCATGGACTGTGCGGCTGGTACCGGAGGAGGTTCGAGTCCTCCCTCGGGCAGGGGTGTGAGTGTTTGTCCTTAGGATAATTTAGGTTAAGTAGTGTGTAAGCTTTGGGACTGTCATTAGTCCACATCTATCGCTGACTGTTGCAGGTCGGCAATGAGGCCATCCTTCCGCCTCTTCCTTGACCTTAACGGTTGCCTCCTCGCTGTGGGGAAGAAAACCAGGAGCTTCCATGGCCACCTGTCGTCTTCCATCCGAGCCACAAGATCAGGCCAGTCAGTCGCTTGCTTCTGATGATTTCCAGTGCGAGGGGCGTTCAATACGTAAACCAACACATTTTTTTCTGAAACAAGGTTGGTTTCATTCAGGACTCCAATACACCATGCCACTCCCCTCTCTTTTGGCTAAAAAACGCTTCTTTTCAACGTAATTGCCGTTCATTGAGACGGTCTTACGCCACCATACTGGGAGGGCAGTATGCTGGCGTTGTGCCCCTCTGTTGTTTGATGACGGAGCCGACATCTTGCAGCGTCAGTAACCTCGTCATCATCCACGTACTGCTCCCCGTGGAGCGCCCCTTCATTGGGCCAAAGAGATGGAAGTCGGAAGATGCCCGTTTTCTTTCCGGTTCTAAGTGATGCACCCACGTTTCATCGCCTGTGAAGATGTTAGACAAAAAATTGCCATGATCAGCCTCGTAACGCGCAAGCAATTCCGCACATATGATCCTTCGTTGCTCTTTATGGTCTTGTGTGACGCGGCGACGAATCCAGCGAACATACACCTCTGAGACCCCAACTAGTAGATGAGTGTGTCAGCACTTCCAACTCAGTTGTGCAGCTGAAGTGTTTGAATGTGACCTGTCGATCACCTCGAACGAGAGTGTCCGCCTGTTCGAACATTGCAGGAGTCATAGCGGTTTGCGGCCGGCCGGCACACGGGAGATCGATCAGGTTTGCTCGATCTTACTGCGATGATGACACACGCCTCGCCCAACGTCTCACCGTGCTTTTGTTCACTGCCAGGTCTCCGTAGACATTCAGCAAGGGCCTATGAATATCTGCAATGCTCTCTTTCTCCGCGAAAAGCGGTGTCAGCTTCCTGCTTGGAACGCACCTGCGTTACAGGCGCTTTTTTGTAGGCTACATATAGTAGTACCGCCATCTATTGGACCTTCATGAAACTATTGGGACTGAAGCGGGAATATTCCGAGATAATCCACAACACATTTCAAATTTTTTCGAGTGAAACTGGCTGACAAAAAATAATGTTTCGCATTACTTACTGATCGCCCCTCGTATTAGTACGAGATCGCGCCCGACGGACCGCGCTCTGTCAGAAGTTTCCTTTCCCATCGTTTTCTCTCCGTCCGTCCACATCTGTTGCTGACTGTTGCAGGTCTGCATGGAGCCTCCCTCCACCTCTCCCTTTGACTTTCTGGTTGTCTACTCCCTGTGAGGATCAAATCCATGCAGGAGCTTCCGTAGCCACATTTCGTCTTCCATCCGAGTTACATGAGAAGCTTCTGATGATTCCTACTATATGAAATCTCGGCACAATTCATCTACACTACTGGCCATTAAAATTGTTACACCACGAAGATGACGTGCTACAGACGCGAAATTTAACCGACAGGAAGAAGATGCTGTGATATGCAAATGATTAGCTTTTCAGAGCATACACACAAGGTTGGCGCCGGTGGCGACACCTACAACGTGCTGACATGAGAAAAGCTTCCAACCGATTTCTCATACACAAACAACAGTTGACCGGCGTTGCCTGGTGAAACGTTGTTGTGATGCCTCGTGTAAGGAGGAGAAATACGGACCATCACGTTTCCCACTTTGATAAAGGTCGGATTGTAGCCTATCGCGATTGTGGTTTATTGTATCGCGACATTACTGCTCGCGTTCGTCGAGATCCAATGACTGTTAGCAGAATATGGAATCGGTGGTTTCAGGAAGTTAATACGGAACGCCGTGTTGGATCCCAACGGCCTCGTATCACTAGCAGTCGAGATGACAAGCATCTTATCCACATGGCTGTAACGGATCGTCTAGCCACGTGTCGATCCCTGATTCAACAGATGGGGACGTTTGCAAGACAACAACTATCTGCACGAACAGTTCGACGACGTCTGCAGCAGCATAGACTATCAGCTCGGGGACCGTGGCTCTGGTTACCCTTGACCCTGCATCACAGACAGGAGCGCCTGCTATGGTGTACTCAACGACGAACCTGGGTGGACGAATGGCATAACGTCATTTTTTCGGATGAATCCAGGTTCCGTTTACAGCATCATGATGGTCGCATCTGTGTTTGGCGACATCGCGGTGAACGCACATTGGAAGCGTGTATTCGTCATCGCCATACTGACGTATCACCCGGCGTGATGGTATGGGGTGCCATTGGTTACATGTCTCGGTCACCTCTTGTTCACATTGACGGCACTTTGATCAGTGGACGTTGCATTTCAGATGTGTTACGACACGTGGCTCTACCCTTCATTCGATTCCTGCGAAACCTTACATTTCAGCAGGACAATGCACAACCGCATCTTGCAGGTCCCGTACGGGCCCTTCTGGATACGGAAAATGTTCGGCTGCTGCCCTGGCCAGCTCATTCTCCAGATCTCTCACCAATTGAAAACGTCTGGTCAATAGTGGCCGAGCAACTGGCTCATCACAACACGCCAGTCACTACTCTTGATGAACTGTGGTATCGTGTTGAAGCTGCATGGGCAGCTGTACCTGTACACGCCATCCAAGCTCTGTTTGATTCAATGCCCAGGTGTATCAAGGCCGTTATTACGGCCAGAGGTGGTTGTTCTGGATACTGATTTCTCAGGATCTATGCACCCAAATTGCGTGAAAATGAAATCACATGTCAGTTCTAGTATAATATATTTGTCCAATGTATACCCGTTTATCAAGTGCATTTCTTCTTGGTGTAGCAATTTTAATGCCTAGCAGTGTAGCTCATGTTTGTGACTGATCTTGCATTCACCCGCGTTTGGGTCCAATTTTGGACCAAATATCTTCAACAGCACGTTTCTCTCAAATACGAGAAGTTTATTAAAGTCCTGAAGTCCTGTTTTCGTATACTTCCCATCTAACGTCCATTTAGTACCACGGGTTGGGTGAGGGTATTATACAGCCGAATCGTGACCCGAAGTAGATGTGTTAGGCTGTAGAAGGACCAGTTTCCTGTCTGGATCCTGGAGTTTATCTCTACTTCTAATGACGAGTTCTCCGTGAAAAACACTTCGAATTATTCAAAGTATCAGAGTCTGCCGTAGAACCAGTCTCCCATCCGTAGTGAGTGTAGTTGTCCAGTATCTTGAACTTGTCGACGATTGATAACGAGGTTAGTCCGTCTTGGATTCGTTTACGAGTACCCCAAATTTGCCGGCAATCATTTCCAGTGTCCTGGTCATTTATCTCAAGTCCTCTTCAGAGCTGCATAGTAAGCATCATCTGCATAGGGTAGATCTCCTACATCCTTCCCTTCGACTTGGGTTCTCTCTGAAAGGCTCACTTATGATCTTATCAAGGGAAAGATTAAAAAGGGTAAAAAGGGTAGAAGATAAACCATTTCCTTACCTGTGAAACGCACTCATGTAAAAGAATATGTGAGATGTCGGGAAGCAGCGTAATTTACAGTACTTACTCTGTGCACATCTAGTGCTTGAGACCTCCAACAAACTTAACACATAACTTCAAACTTCTATGAAATTCTTTGTCTGTGACATTTGTCCTACCCCCAGCCCCCACAACCATATAAAATGACGAAAGAAAAAAAAAAATTTCTCGCTTACTGCACTTTCGCTGTTCATACAGATTCAGGCATGACATTTTAATTTATCTTTCCATTACTACTAAGTCGGTTCCCAACATATTTTGGAGACAGTATCCACATATAATATTGAATGTACCTACAAAATTATATCACTGTACGACCTACATCTCAGGAGATAGGAAATTGTAAACATAGAGATGTCTGACAAAATTGCTTTTGCTTAAAACGAAGCGCATATTACCCAGCTTATACTCATCCGGTGTTTGTTAATGAGAGCAGTTAACGAATTCCAAAAAATGTTGAACACAATTTCTAATCTCTTAGAAACTTTTTCTCTCATACATGCGTAACGTCAAATATTTCACATATTAACTCATTTTCAAAAAAAATCAGAGTCTGAGCCTATTTTGTACACGGTAGTTGATTCTCTAAACAACCAGAGAAGAGTGTTTAACTAGTATAATTACAATTTTTTAGATAAGCTGGTAGTTGATTCTTTAAACAACCAGAGAAGAGTGTTTAACTAGTATAATTACAATTTTTTTAGATAAGCTGTACATCAAAAATAAAAAAAACGCTAGCATAATGTTGAGCAATACTTATCCCCTTCTTTTTTCCCTATTAACACTCAATAGAATCGGCGAGCCACAAAGTGCCCTACAAATTGTATTAGCACAATATTGCGGTATTAGTATTTATGGTGCGTTACACCACCCATCGGGTAAGTGCCCTGTTAATACCCGCTAAGTAACTCTCTTGTTTCTACAAACAGTAATTCAACAGCTACACGTTCAGACCGGACAATGATTGTAAAAGAAAACACACAAAACAAACGGCGCGTAACTGCGGCGAACGCGATTCAAAGCGGGAACTGATAAAACGACAACACGCGGAGAATCCCCGCGAACGTTGCGGCTCGTTTAATTAATTCGGCGCTACGGGCAACCATTTAATGGCAGCCGCCATATATTTATTCATATTTTCCAGAGACCAGATTTAATACTTCTCATTTGCATGCCGCAGGCATGGTAAAGTGACGGCATAATTATTCCGATGGGCGTGTAGAAATTTCGGAATTTTTAAGTGAATTTTGTGACGAGAAAAGACATATATTCCGCGTGGCGTATTGAGCAGGTCGGTGGCTAAAAACTGGGACTGCATTTGGTACCGACAGACTTAATATTTGGCGAGCATTCTCAATCAAAAACAATCAGTATTTTTGTAGCTATTACGTTTTCGGGAAATATAACACCATAAACTTGCTAACGTGAGTGAAAGGGATTGTGAGTGACTGTGTTAAGACTAGCACGGGCTTGGCAGTGATACTTGTTCACATAAGTTTCAGAATATATTAATTAAGGACAAAATTTCCAACCTTTCATTTCGTGTGAAAATTTTCTCCCGAAACGTAGATTAGTAACTTTAATTGCAGCCTGGTTCACGTTGAAGTACAGTTGGTTTCGCCCGGCTTCCCTACTGATGATATGCTGAGACAATGTTCACAGGTATGTGCAGGTTCGTCGTAAAGGGACGGAAAGAACCGCAGGTCCCATAGTCCTTACCACAAATTTCCAATTTTCCTTCTGTTAAAACCTCCGGGCTAACAAGGAACGTCTCTCGCCTCGAACAGAATTTATATGTAAACATTTGTATACAAACGTACCTCATATTTCTAACGACACATACGGCTGTGTAGCTGTTGATTTTCACACAACAGCGCTTGCAGTCTTAGAACAGGGGGCAAGGGGGGGGGGGGGTGAGAGTGATCAGCACGCCACCTCAGCAAGTAGTAGATGTGTTTAGTATACGTGTATCAGTATTGTTATACATACACAGCAAAAAATGAACGAAACCATAAATGTTTGGAACGTTTTAAATAGATTACTTAGTTTACAAAAAACACTATTTATATCTTCTGTCAACCGTCCAATAGTTAACACAGTAACCTAGTTCTAAGAGTTCACTGTCATTTTTACAATTTCGTCCGGTATGTTGATTATACTACATCGTTTGCGTCTTATACGAATTGATTTTTTCAGTTCTGCTTTAAAACTTGGTCTGTAAAGTTCTTATATTATTTGTTGAAGGTTACAGTGTCACCAGCGAAATTAGGGTATTTCAGTTAAGAAACTGAAACTTCCCCTCTCTTCAATTGCGAGCTTCCAGCTACTATTATGATGCCTACTGGATGTTGTTGCACTGAAGTTTGTATATTCCTCAAGTATAACATAGACTGAATAAGTGTTTTGTTTATATATATATATATATATATATATATATATATATATATATATATATATATATATATATATATTTCTGAAGGTGGTTTCATCCACTGGCCTCTGAAAAACAAAACACTTATTCAGTCTATGTTATACTTGAGGAATATACAAACTTGAGTGCAACAACATCCAGTAGGCATCATAATAGTAGCTGGAAGCTCGCAATTGAAGAGAGGGGAAGTTTCAGTTTCTTAACTGAAATACCCTAATTTCGCTGGTGACACTGTAACCTTCAACAAATAATATAAGAACTTTACAGACCAAGTTTTAAAGCAGAACTGAAAAAATCAATTCGTATAAGACGCAAACGATGTAGTATAATCAACATACCGGACGAAATTGTAAAAATGACAGTGAACTCTTAGAACTAGGTTACTGTGTTAACTATTGGACGGTTGACAGAAGATATAAATAGTGTTTTTTGTAAACTAAGTAATCTATTTAAAACGTTCCAAACATTTATGGTTTCGTTCATTTTTTGCTGTGTATGTATGACAATACTGATACACGTATACTAAACACATCTACTACTTGCTGAGGTGGCGTGCTGATCACTCTCACCCCCCCCCCCCCCTTGCCACCTGTTCTAAGACTGCAAGCGCTGTTGTGTGAAAATCAACAGCTACACAGCCGTATGTGTCGTTAGTAATATGAGGTACGTTTGTATACAAATGTTTACATATAAATTCTGTTCGAGGCGAGAGACGTTCCTTGTTAGCCCGGAGGTTTTAACAGAAGGAAAATTGGAAATTTGTGGTAAGGAATATATATATATATATATATATATATATATATATATATATATATATATATATATATGGGCGACGTGTGTTTGGTCTTTTCACCGTTTCTGGGCCTCGTCACTGGATCATCTTGGTGGACGTAGCTCGATTCCTTCTTGTGTGGAGACGTCGTGCCCGATCGGCAAGAGTTACCTCTGCATGATTTGGTCCGAGCCAGTGTGCCCGGATAGTCAAGACTCGCCCGACCGCTGCTGATACATATGGTTCGAGTGGCAATGACCTTGGTTGGTTGTTGGTCGGTCGTCTGGCCAGACGACATGAGTTTTGTCACCGACCGCCTTTCGGTTCTGTGGTTGTGTCCGCCTGTGGTTTGCTCTAGTTGTACATCAGTGATTCGTTTTACGAGTGTTCGAGTTTCTTGTGGCAGTGTTTCGTGCAACACTCTGTACCCTGTGTCAGTTCGACTGAACAATGCATTAAATGCTATAATGGTGTCTGCATACTGCAGTAGCCAATTGGTCGGTTGCGAGACATCAGCGAGTGTGTGTTTTCTTACCATGTTCATGCCGTCCACCACGGCACCTAGTTCCACAACCGTTGCGATGTTCATGTATGTCAGTAGTTATTGCGCCTTGGTTTATTAACACACAAATATTTGAAGACCAGTGTTACTGGTCTCTTTGCCTCGCTGGCATTTTGGTTGTAGTACCGTGGGTCTGGTGACCGAAATCAGGCAGTTGGTTGGTTCGTCGGCTGTCTGTCGTTAGGGTTGCCTGCCTGCCTGTCTCGCCTAAAAACGGCCGTTAGTGTTACAATTCCAGGCAGTGTTACAATTCCAGGCCGACCCTTGGAAACTTCTGAGCGCCGTCCTGTGTATGTTATATAGTTACTTCCCTCTTTGAGCTTTAGTTATTTGGGTGATGTGTGGTCTTCAGCCTACTTTTAAAATATCCGGAATTAATGTTGCTGCATTGCCCTTAAGGCATGAGATTGTTATTCTTTCTTTTATATGAAATGTTTTATGGTACAACCTTCTGCCTTTAAAATTGAAACTTTTCTTTTACGGCTTAAGCCCTTAAATCATTTGCCGATGTGATGCTTTTGTATGGGGCCTTCAGCCGAATTAGCCTCCATTGTTTTAAGATAGGACCTTCTACCGTTTGATGAGACACTTCTTTTATTGCTTAATATGCGGCCTCCAGCCGAGTTCCATTAAAATTAAATTACTAAGGTCTTCAGCCTATTTGGATTGAAGATTTAGAAAATATTTTTGGGTCACACCTCCAGAAGAACCTTGTATATCAATTTCTTACTTAGGCCTTGCATCTTGAATTTTGCCGGCCGTTGTGGCCGAGCGGTTCTAGGCGCTTCAGTCTGGAACCGCGCGACCGCTACGGTCGCAGGTTCGAATCCTGCCTCGGGCATGGATGTGTGTGACGTCCTTAGGTTAGTTAGGTTTAAGTAGTTCTAAGTTCTAGGGGACTGATGATCTCAGATGTTAAGTTCCATAGTGTACAGAGTCATTTGAACCATTTTGAACCATCTTGAATATTGAGTGTGGCCTTCAGTCGATCTAAAGTTAATCAAAGGAGGTCGATTAAAAGAGTATTTTCCATTCTTGTTGTAATATTATGTGTGGGGACAAATAAAGTTTGTATCTCGAGTGCAACTGACAGCAACCTTATACTGGCCCCTTTCCACAACCTAACCCGCTTTTTCCTGCAAGCCCAGGGCGTTTCAGCTAGGTTGCAGGAAGACTGAAATACTCCGTTATCCGACACGGATTCGATCCCACGATCGTACGGTTTCCAGGCACGTGCTTTGTCTATAGACCATCAGAACCGGGAGTCGAATAGTGAAAGCTTTGTGTCGGTTTTGGATCCAGCCGGTTCGCTATCGGCATCCAGAGACACCGATCCAGCGTTTCCAGACAACGATGACGTCGGCGTCTCGCCAGGCAACAGCGTAGTCGAGCTGTGACGCAATGAAGGGACGCTTTGCGGACAGACTCATAGTCTTTTAATCTCCAGCGAGTGAAAGTGTTAGTGAGTCCTGTGGGACAGTGGGGGGAGGTGTATGTGGAGCTGATGCTGCGTGGTCGGCACGGTGTCACCTTGGACAGAAGCTCGGTACCATCATTTACAGTATATGTTCGCAGCGTCAGCTGAAAGTAAAGTGGAATTCCATGTTACGTCTTGAGTCTGAAACGAGCATTGGTGTGAAAGCGTTACGCTTGATGGGCCCGCTATTTTTCTTTTGAGATTACGAGCTGTTTATGTGCTGCCGAGTGCTAGCTCTCGATTATCTAAAGGTCAACAGGCGCAACAAATACAGCAAGTGTCATTTACTAATTTGGCTCGATCCGGCCATATTGCTAGCGGATTTTCGTAGTATGAAAAGAAGAAAGAACGCATACGAGTAAAAGGTGAGCTTTGCAAGTAGTATGAAAACACTTGTCAGCTTCTGGCAATAAGGTACTCCACTGTTTAATTTTCTTTAGTACCTTGTTGGTGTGTGTATTTGTCACCAGGTTGTACACTGCACATGGTACACTGTGTTGTCAGACTTTTCACCGACCTCTTCAGTCTTAAATTTTGGCTCAGTGCCGTTAAGCATTTTGATTACTGATTTTGAATGTTATTGATACAGTGTTTTTAAAATTGTAAACGAACAGGCACTTCTAATCTTGGTAATTTTTTTGAAATACTTTAAATTGTTTTGAAAAGGAAGTAGAGGCTTATAGTAATCTGGCCTGTGATTCATTTTACTTTAGGTTCTTTCAAAATCACATTTTGGAAAGACGTTCTGTTTACTTTTTCTTATCTCTAGCATTTTGGCCAAGTGATGCTAAAACCTTGTTTATTGAAGCTACTGCCAAGGGTTAAATTACTATCGAATGAAGCCCCTCTGATTTAAAATCTGTTCTAGCCCCTCGTGGTCTCGCGGTAGCGTTTTCGCTTCCCGAGCACGGGGTCCCGGGTTCGATTCCCGGCGGGGTCAGGGATTTTTCTTGCCTCGAGATGACTGGGTGTTGTTGTGTCGTCTTCATCATCATCATCATTCATCCCCATTACGGTCGGAGGAAGGCAACGGCAAACCACCTCCATTAGGACCTTGCCTAGTAAGGCGGTGCGGGTCTCCCGCATCGTTCCCCTACGCTCTGTAAAGAAGCATGGGACTTCATTTCCATTTCATTTCTTTCTAGCGCATTTACTTGGTTTTCATATTAACTACCCAAAATGTTTCACTAAGGGAATTCTGTGTTAAAGGGTCCTTATGTTTAGAGTGTAAGGAGTTTTAAATGGTTGTTCTGAGGCATTTAACGTAATCGCCTTTTATGTGTGTTTTAGATCACTGAAGAGTATGATCCCCTTTTTATGTAAAATATGTTGAAAAATATTACACCCTCAAAGGCACTGTTCTCTGATTTAATGTTTACACTGTCTATGTTTTAAGAAAATACTGTTGTTTTCTTTTGGTAGGCTTTACTGTTGTTACTCAAATTTTTAAGGTGGCCATTTTCCATGATGTTATCTGGTAAACAACATGAAAAATTGTACGTGTTTATTTCTGGATATGTGCAATTGGTACCTTCCGCTAACGAACTGAGTGCATTTTTCTTCTTTTTTTTTTTTTTTTTTTTTTTTGAGGTAGCTTAAAGATAACTTAGTGATAATTATCTCAGCCTTCAGGAGTCGTATAAATAGTTGTGATAGTTCCTTCTTTATCATTTTTCCACCATTTTGAAGCATTTCTCTTGGATTGACATCGGTTTCAATGTTCTCATCATCAAGCACCGAGTCAGGTCGTTCAGTGGTAACCACTGGATTCACATGGGAGAGGAGCGAATTTTTTTAACTCACCCCTCGACCCCCGAAACCGCTGAAGGCAAATGCCTGGATGGTTCCTCTGAACAGCAATACTCGCCACTTCCTTAGAAAGTAAGTGCCGTGTGATTAGGGCCTCCCGTCGGGTAGACCGTTCGCCTGGTACAAGTCTTTCGATTTGACGCCACTTCGGCGACTTGCGCGTCGATGGGCATGAAATGATGATGATGATAAGACAACACAACACTCAGTCCCTAAGCGGAGAAAATATCCGACTCAGCCGGGAATCGAACCCGGGCCCTTAGGATTGACATTCCGTCGCGCTGACCACTCAGCTACCGGGGGCAGACACTTCCTTATTTATCAGACAGAAACGCAGTGTGTTGTGACAGTTTTAACGTACATTTCATAAACGGCCAGTCTTCTGTATTATTCAGCAGCAAACAAAACACTCGCGACGTTTATTACGCTGTCGCGTCGTAGAGGAACAATCCTCCCGACGAGTTATGCTCACTTAAATCTTCTTACGGCAGCCCTTGCGCACGCGAGCCTTCTCGTTTGTAAGTAAATATCCCGGCGCAAACAAAGGAACACAGCTAGAACGGCCGTCCCGCGACAGCGACCGAGTTAATAGCGTCCCGGGATACGCGAAAGGATTTCTCGGCGCGGGCGCTTAAATTTGGAGCGCTGTCAGCTCGTGAAATTCCACAACAGGAATGCACATATGCCTCTGCCCTTTATGCTGAACACACCACCGACCGCCATAATTCCGGATTCCTGCGCTGTTGGCGCAATGCGCAGTTGTGCCCACCAGCAGTCGGATACAGACGGCGGTGGTTGCGAAGTTGTGATGTTCCACAAAAATGCAACTGACAAATTAGACAGATCTACGCAGTAGCGCTTAAAAGCACACGTGGCCCTAGGACACAAGCCATTCATCGTAGTTTGGTGTCCACTCGTAAAACCGTTTGAGAGTTATTGTGCCATACACAGTCCAGTGACATTAAGGTGAGCGCAGCTTATGTTCGACGTCAAACTGCAATAACCACTCATTGATAGTGGATGGCAGCACTAGCAGTGGAGGGAATATAAAATGTCCTGGGAAGGGGGGGAGGGGGGGCGGACCGCGGAAAGCAGTGCAGTCGTTGTCGTAATGCGGAAACGGAGCATGATCATTGGATTTCGAGCCATTTCCGAAATAATTTTTTCATAATGTGGGGCCACAGTCACAATATATTTCTTTAAAGTCAGTACCGCCATTAGACTGTTTTTAATTTGCAGTGTTACATTTACACGATCATGATTTCGGCATTAAAGTGCCATTATCAAGTGTTTTAATGTTATACAATATTTATAATACGACAGTATGCCATATTAGGCACTATATAACATTAAAACACTTGATAATGGCACTTCAAAGCCGAAATCATGATCGTGTAAATGTAACACTGCAAATAAAAAACAGTCTAATGGCGGTACTGATTTAAAAGAAACATTTCCGAAATGACTATGTCTGTAAGTTGTTTACATGCCGCCATGGTTAAAATACACTGTGCGTGGCAAAATGGCTCTATCCAAAACCAGATCTGAGACAACTGTGAAGCTTCATGGGCCATCGATGACGAAGGCGAACACGGCTACAGAAATGTCTACGGACAGACAGATATGCAACTGTTCAGCAACTGATCGCGCAGATGAATCAAGGGCTACCAATAATGTCTTCTCAACGGACGTTCAGTGAACGTTGCTCAGTATGTGCCTCCCCAGCAGGCGCATGGTTCATTCACCCATGCTGACTGTTGTTTATTGGCGACGATGCTGGATTAGCACGTCAGTACCGTAATTGGACCTCGACTCAGTGGCGGCAGATGGTCTTTTCAGATGATAGATGGCTGCTGGCATGTACGCTGTGTAACGTCTGAAAGCAAATAATCTGCAACAGTACTGGGAAGGGTAGAGGCCGGAGGAGGTTGCGTTGTGGTCCGAGGAATGTTCTCGTGGCATTCCGTGGGTAGTCTCGTCATTGTGGGAGGCACACTTAATCAACACAAAGATGCTTCTATCCATGAGGACCATGTCCTCCCCTACATGCAGTTTGCTTTTCCTCGGCATGATGGGATCTACCAGCAAGGCAAAGGAGCGTGTCACACAGCTGACAGTGTACGTGTGCGGTTCGAAGAACCGCCGGAATGAGTTTACCGTACTCACCTGGCCACCGGAGTCCCCGGATTTAAACCTCAATAAAAAACTTGTGGGAGTACCTCAATCGGGCTGTTTGCGCCGTGGATCCTCAACTGAATAACCTCGCGCAGTTGGCCATGACACTGTAATCGGGCCGCGCGGGATTAGCCGAGCGGTCTAAGGCGCTGCTGTCATGGACTGTGCGGCTAGACCCGGCGGAAGTTCGAGTCCTCCCTCGGGCATGAGTGTGTGTGTCTGTCATTAGGATAATTTAGGTTTAGTAGTGTGTAAGCTTAGGGACTGATGACCTTAGCAGTTAAGTCCCATAAGATTTCACACACGTTTGAAGATTTGAACACTGGAATCGGCACGGCTCCACATCCCTGTTGGTACCTTCTAGAACTTCACTGACTCTCTTCCAGCACATCTCACAACTGTCCACATAGTAAAAAGTGATTATTCAGGCTTTTGACAGAGGGTCACGTTAGAGTGACTGGACAGTGTGAGCCGTGCTGCGGCTCGCTTTGGTGCTGTTTGTAGGTTTCCGCCCTCTGTTGGAGGCCAGACGGCATCGCTTTTGTTGGTATGGTGGGGTTGTTGGTCTTCTTCTCATGTTGACTGGCGCCACTCGGTTTCGCAAGCGTTGCCTGTCCGCTAGTGGCAGCAGCGGCGGTTATCCATGTGTAGTAACTGTTGCCCTATATTTGGGGCGACGTCGTTGTTCTTCCGGGTCGTGTGAGTGGGCCAGTTCGGGAGGGGAGTCAGGAGGAGCCAGGTCTGCGCAGTGCAAGAACACGCCGGGACCGCTGGTGGCACGCGTGGACTGCCGGATGGAAGGGTTGTGGTCACGAGAGTGCAGTACCTCGTCGTAAACCGGATCCAGCAAGCTTTAAGACGAGAGCATTAGAATCCAAGTAGAGAAACGTCAACCATTGTGACATCCCGTGATTCTTCAGCGACTTGGGTTTGGTTGCTGCTCGTAGTATCGCCGAGGCGAAGAGCAGCGAGTGGAGTGCGTGGGGAAGGCGGATCTGATTAGCTATCCTCGACTTCTTATTACTATTTACTGCGTTCAACTTGTTACAATTTGTAATTTTTCTTGCCTTGTGCCCACTAACGCCTCAGTTACCTGCCCTGAGGGTTAGTGTGTGCAACGGCAGTGTACGTTTCGTCGCCTTGCCGCTGTTATCCGGTAAGGCGCGTAGTTTTGACAGGTTTCATGACTTTAGGCCGGTTGGTGAGTCTTCTGCTCTGATGATAGTGATTCCTTTCTCTTTCCGGGCGCTTTAAACACAGTATTGAGGGGTCATAGTGCAGACCCCCGGTTCCGGGTTTGGCATATTGTTCCATCGTTGCATTTGATTTATCGGACGTCAAGTAGCTTCAGCAAGACTAGTAATTAAAAAAAAATGGCTCTGAGCACTATGGGACTTAACATCTGAGGTCATCAGTCCCCTAGATCTTAGAACTACTTAAACCTAACCAAACTAAGGACAGCACACACATCCATGCCCGAGGCGGGTTTCGAACCTGCGACTGCAGCGGTCGCGCGGTTCCGGACTGAAGCGCCTAGAACCGCTCGGCCACCGCGGCCGGCATTAGTCATTCGTTAGACTGCCAATAGTCTCAGTTACCATCTTGTGAAGTGAATGCAACTCTTGGCTGTTCTCAGAGGTCGATTCCTGGAGCACCATCTGTGGCCCCCTGGTTCTTGTAAGACGTGTGTTCTAAAAGAAGGTCTGATGGTCAACAGCTCAGTGTAACGCTCCTTCAGTCCACGCCTTCTGCGCGTATAACCGGCCTCGGTAGCCTTTAAGGAGCTTATGTACTGCTCCTTGTGTTTTATTATTGTATGATTTATTAGAATACCTTGTAATGCCTACATTAAAGGTTATATACGTTTAGTCAGTAGTTCTGGCCACCTTCTGGAATAAATCTAACAGTGTAGTGTTCAGTGGATGTTAAGGGTTGTGTTACAAAGTTTACCATCATCTTCTTTCATCCGTTTGGTGATAAGTTGCTTGTTTTTTTTTTTTTATTTTTTTTTTATTTTTTTTTTTTAACCTCTCCTATTGTATTTGCTGTTTTGCTGCAGGTTTCTAAATTTTTTGTATTATTGCCATTCTTAGCGTGTAAGGCCTTCAGGCGTGACTGTGGTCACTTAACTTAAAATTCTAATTTGGTGTTTGTATTTACGCAGCAAGCCTTTAAAAACCTTATTTACTGCTATTCCTGGCGTCTGGTACCTTCTGCTGTGTTTGTGGCGGCTTTCCTTTAATATTGTAATTTGTAAGTTGCAGCGAGTTTTAAACAATTCTTAATTTATTGTCATTCCTGGCGTGTAAGGCCTCCTGCCCAGATCACACTGGCTCGCTTTTAAAACGTTATCTGCTGTATCTGTATTTAATGGTGATTTGCTAAATTGTAACTCATTGAAAACGCTATTATTGACACAGTTGTTTATTCCTTCATTAGTAACGTGTGATATTTTTATTTATTGTTGAGTCTGAAATTACTGGTTTAAAATAAATTGTGTGTAACTGTAAAAAGCAACCAATAGTAAGTGATTACGGCCACAATCGTAACCGAATCCTGCCTTCCCCCGTGAACCGTGAATTTACTTTCAAAGAATGTTCTTTTAAGAATTTACTTTATTTACTAGCGATTCATCAAGAACATTAACACACTTAATGACACTATGTGAGCGTGGTAGTAGTTGCCAATGGGTAACTGATGAACAAATTAATTTTTTTTTAATAAATGGAAATTTTATTCCTAAAACCCCTTTTTTTTGGAACAGATTTAAAATTATAATCAGAAAACACCCTGTAAATATCAAGTTACAGTTTATTCAGAGGCAGAAATAACATTTTTTTAATATATATATTATGAGCTTTCGGGCTGAGAATCTTGCCGCTCCCTTTTAACACGGCCGTACTCATGACCGCTCACAACAACCTCTGAAAGACTACACCAGATTACTTTAAACTACAAATTTTAACAACTCACACAAACACATAAACTATGCACCCCGTAAGAGGGATGGAGATGGTACAAAACACATTAAAATTATTTTCCACCGAAAGTGCAACTTGCTTTTAAAAGAACTCTTACGGTGGAAGGGTGGCAACTTTATATACTGAAATGACCATTCAAATGAAATCCATGAAATGCAATTTTACATAAAATGTACCAACATGCTCTACATTACACATATACCACCTCGCAAGATGATAAGCAAGAGCAGGCCGAAGTGGCCGTGCGGTTCTAGGCGCTGTAGTCTGGGACCGCGAGACCGCTACGGTCGCAGGTTCGAATCCTGCCTCGGGCATGGATGTGTGTGATGTCCTTAGGTTAGTTAGGTTTAACTAGTTCTAAGCTCTAGGGGACTAATGACCTTAGAAGTTGAGTCCCATAGTGCTCAGAGCCATTTGATAAGCAAGATAAACACATATTTCAGGAATTCGGCCTTTACACCTTAAGCAATAAATTCGTTAACACCGAATCCGAGAAACATGACAGAGGCAGCTACACTCCTGGAAATGGAAAAAAGAACACATTGACACCGGTGTGTCAGACCCACCATACTTGCTCCGGACACTGCGAGAGGGCTGTACAAGCAATGATCACACGCACGGCACAGCGGACACACCAGGAACCGCGGTGTTGGCCGTCGAATGGCGCTAGCTGCGCAGCATTTGTGCACCGCCGCCGTCAGTGTCAGCCAGTTTGCCGTGGCATACGGAGCTCCATCGCAGTCTTTAACACTGGTAGCATGCCGCGACAGCGTGGACGTGAACCGTATGTGCAGTTGACGGACTTTGAGCGAGGGCGTATAGTGGGCATGCGGGAGGCCGGGTGGGCGTACCGCCGAATTGCTCAACACGTGGGGCGTGAGGTCTCCACAGTACATCGATGTTGTCGCCAGTGGTCGGCGGAAGGTGCACGTGCCCGTCAACCTGGGACCGGACCGCAGCGACGCACGGATGCACGCCAAGACCGTAGGATCCGACGCAGTGCCGTAGGGGACCGCACCGCCACTTCCCAGCAAATTAGGGACACTGTTGCTCCTGGGGTATCGGCGAGGACCATTCGCAACCGTCTACATGAAGCTGGGCTACGGTCCCGCACACCGTTAGGCCGTCTTCCGCTCACGCCCCAACATCGTGCAGCCCGCCTCCAGTGGTGTCGCGACAGGCGTGAATGGAGGGACGAATGGAGACGTGTCGTCTTCAGCGATGAGAGTCGCTTCTGCCTTGGTGCCAATGATGGTCGTATGCGTGTTTGGCGCCGTGCAGGTGAGCGCCACAATCAGGACTGCATACGACCGAGGCACACAGGGCCAACACCCGGCATCATGGTGTGGGGAGCGATCTCCTACACTGGCCGTACACCACTGGTGATCGTCGAGGGGACACTGAATAGTGCACGGTACATCCAAACCGTCATCGAACCCATCGTTCTACCATTCCTAGACCGGCAAGGGAACTTGCTGTTCCAACAGGACAATGCACGTCCGCATGTATCCCGTGCCACCCAACGTGCTCTAGAAGGTGTAAGTCAACTACCCTGGCCAGCAAGATCTCTGGATCTGTCCCCCATTGAGCATGTTTGGGACTGGATGAAGCGTCGTCTCACGCGGTCTGCACGTCCAGCACGAACGCTGGTCCAACTGAGGCGCCAGGTGGAAATGGCATGGCAAGCCGTTCCACAGGACTACATCCAGCATCTCTACGATCGTCTCCATGGGAGAATAGCAGCCTGCATTGCTGAGAAAGGTGGATATACACTGTACTAGTGCCGACAGTGTGCATGCTCTGTTGCCTGTGTCTATGTGCCTGTGGTTCTGCCAGTGTGATCATGTGATGTATCTCACCCCAGGAATGTGTCAATAAAGTTTCCCCTTCCTGGGACAATGAATTCACGGTGTTCTTATTTCAATTTCCAGGAGTGTATTAACGTACGGTAGACAGACAGACTCTAACTGCTTAACAAATGCGGACGAGAGACAGATGATTAAACTGGGGAGGAGAGACTGACCAAGAACACAAGTAGAATTTAACAAGTAAATGAAACAACATATCACGGATCACTTAACCTTTAAAACCTGCAATGTCCGGCGAAGACCTGGAGCAGCACCTCCAAAACGCTCTCCCGAACCGTCCGCTGCCAGCCGCTTCAACAGACGCAGGAAGGCGCGCCGATCTGCCGTCTCAGGCGTCGCAGCTCGCGCCGGCCAGACTGATGTCGTGGGTCGACTCCTGTTGCTCTCGTGTCGGCCGCGAAGTCACTACCCCTCGCTATACGCCGCGGCCCACTGGACTGACGTGGCGACCTCACACGCGCCGATGCTCAAGACGGACAAGTCATCTTGTGTCCCAGTGCGCGACTGACCAACCGATCGATCCAACCACCAATGCCCATTGCATGAAGGAACTCGAGCAGACTGGCGGCCTAACACATAATAGCACTCCGGACGACAGACAGACACTGACTGCCCCACACTGACCCGGCTGACCAATTGACCAGACTCGCCCCGACTGACAGACTCACCCCCACTGACCCACTGGCGAGCAAATCGCGCCCCTTAAATGCACGTGAACAGGCAACCTTTCCCCTTTTCCACCAGAGGGAGACACCAAAGCTGCGATTGCCACAGCGGCGCCACCGCCAAAAACGGAGGGCGCACTGCTTCACACAACGCGCTGCGGCGCGCTCTTCGAAACAGGAATTTTTCCCACAGCGCACCTTGACTACCAGGTTTCACAGTGTATCAATATTCAGCTGCCGCCTACACCTCAACTAGACCAGACAAAGGTAAGTTCGCCTGATAAAATATTTCACACCACATGGTTTGGAGCGCTTGAGACGGTATTACGCGATCGCGTCACCTTCCCTCGCAGATATGTCATGGCTCTTAAGTCGTTTGTTCCACTGTCGAACCACGAGATGTCTGTCATCAGAGGGGCGAGGGCACAGTTAGAAGAAAGTACCCTGTGAGCATGCGCAACAAGAGTAGCCAAGTTCTAAAATCAGACATTAGCCATCTCATTGTTACTACTACGAGGGCAGTTCAATAAGTAATGCAACACATTTTATTTTTTTTTTCTGAAACAGGGGTTGTTTTATTCAGCATTGAAATACACCAGGTTATTCCCCAATCTTTTAGCTACACAACACTATTTTTCAACGTAATCTCCATTCAATGCTACGACCTTACGCCACCTTGAAATGAGGGCCTGTATGCCTGCACGGTACCATTCCACTGGTCGATGTCGGAGCCAACGTCGTACTGCATCAATAACTTCTTCATCATCCGCGTAGTGCCTCCCACGGATTGCGTCCTTCATTTGGCCAAACATATGGAAATCCGACGGTGCGAGATCGGGGCTGTAGGGTGCATGAGGAAGAACAGTCCACTGAAGTTTTGTGAGCTCCTCTCGGGTGCGAAGACTTGTGTGAGGTCTTGCGTTGTCATGAAGAAGGAGAAGTTCGTTCAGATTTTTGTGCCTACGAACACGCTGAAGTCGTTTCTTCAGTTTCTGAAGAGTAGCACAATACACTTCAGAGTTGATCGTTTGACCATGGGGAAGGACATCGAACAGAATGTCCCAAAAGACTGTAACCATGACTTTACCGTCTGAGGGTATGGCTTTAAACTTTTTCTTGGTAGGGGAGTGGGTGCGGCGCCACTCCATTGATTGCCGTTTTGTTTCAGGTTCGAAGTGATGAACCCATGTTTCATCGCCTGTAACAATCTTTGACAAGAAATTGTCACCCTCAGCCACATGACGAGCAAGCAATTCCGCACAGATGGTTCTCCTTTGCTCTTTATGGTGTTCAGTTAGACAACGAGGGACCCAGCGGGAAAAAACCTTTGAATATCCCAACTGGTGAACAATTGTGACAGCACTACCAACAGAGATGTCAAGTTGAGCTCTGAGCTGTTTGATGGTGATCCGTCGATCATCTCGAACGAGTGTGTTCGCACGCTCCGCCATTGCAGGAGTCACAGCTGTGCACGGCCGGCCCGCACGCGGGAGATCAGACAGTCTTGCTTGACCTTGCGGCGATGATGACACACGCTTTGCCCAACGACTCACCGTGCTTTTGTCCACTGCCAGATCACCGTAGACATTCTGCAAGCGCCTATGAATATCTGAGATGCCCTGGTTTTCCGCCAAAAGAAACTCGATCACTGCCCGTTGTTTGCAACGCGCATCCGTTACAGACGCCATTTTAACAGCTCCGTACAGCGCTGCCACCTGTCGGAAGTCAATGAAACTATACGAGACGAAGCGGGAATGTTTGAAAATATTCCACAAGAAATTTCCGGTTTTTTCAACCAAAATTGGCCGAGAAAAAAAATGTGTTGCATTACTTATTGAACTGCCCTCGTATTAGTGTGGGAAGTGGGTCAATGTTGGTAGGTCAGGGTGGAACGTCGAATCCAGGGTGACTCACCTACAAACAGCTGAGGCTTCCGCTTGGCGTTCGTATACGCACTAGTGGGTTGTAGGTGGAATCAGAGTAGTGAGAAAGGCAGAGAACAACTACCATTCAGTGAATGAAGCAGCCCGATTTGCTGGTATGTCAAAGTGGCCTGCAAAAGTGTTTACAATGCAGGGCTGTTGATAAAATTTCGATGTTTAACCCAAAAGTATCGATATACGCCGGCTACATTTATATCTCCTTTGTATCGACACATTGGTATCGAAACGCCAACATCGACTGTCAGTATTTTTATTTTGTATTTCTGTTTTTACAATTTTCGAATATTTCAAACTGTTCTTTTGAAATTGTAGTAGAACAGAATTTTATTTTCACTAGGTGAAGGAGTGTTGAGCTGGTGCGCTGCTGGCGCCAGTCTCCATCGATTCTCATCACGATCGTCTGAGTCGATTTTCGATGTCTGCTCGGCTTCGTACATTTGGCGGAAGGCTACTTAACTGCGGAGTGCGTGCTCTCTGGGCCTACAGTTCGAGTATCAGCTGTCAGCGACAGTCACGTGTGACGTGGTGCCTGTATGCAGCGTGTCGAGTGGCCGACGAAGGAGCGTGGCCCGCTGCTGCGGCGTGTTTAGCCGTTGTAATGTACGAGGCGTGTTTTTTTAAGTAAGTACCGTTTTCAAATTAAAAAAAGACGTGCTAAGATATCTCAATAATTTTGTTTTTACACGAAAGTCTGTACCTAAATCTACTTTTCTACATAATTTCCGTCAATACTGAGGCACTTGTCATAACGTTGTAACAGTTTTTGAATACCCTCCTCATAGAAGCCTGCCGCCTGACTTGTTAACCACTGAATCACCACTGTTTTGACTTCGTCATCGCCTTGAAGACGCTGACCGCCCAGGTGTTTCTTCAGGTGCGGGAACAGATGGCAGTCACTGGGTGCAAGTGCGGGGCTGTGCGTAGGATGATCTAGAGTTTCCCATCGAAAAGCTGTGATGAGATCTTTGGTCTGATTCGCCACATGCGGACGGGAATTGTCTTGCAGCAAAACGAAGCCCTTGCTCAACTTCCATGGACTGTTGCTTTGATTCTGGTGTGAAGTAGGCCGCCCATGTTTCATCGCCCGTAACAATTTGGCTTAAGAAATCATCACCGTCGTTATGGTACCGCTCAATGAAAGTCAGTGCACTGTCTAAACGTTTGGTTTTGTGCACATCCGTCAACATTGTCGGTACCCAACGTGCGCACAATTTTCGGTAATTCAAGTGCTAGGTCACAACGCCATACAAAACACTACGAGAAACATTAGGAAAGTCATCCCGTGCGGTTCTAGGCGCTTCAGTCTGGAACTGAGTGACCGCTACGGTCGCAGGTTCGAATCCTGCCTCGGGCATGGATGTGTGTGATGTTCTTAGGTTAGTTAGGTTTAAGTAGTTCTAAGTTCTAGGGGACTTATGACCACAAATGTTAAGTCCCATAGTGCTCAGAGCCATTTGAACCATCATCCCGCAAGGAGGAAATCGTAAAGCGTGTGTTTTGTCTCACTTTATTGTCCACTTCCTGCACCAAACTTTCATTAACGACCGAAGGACGCCCACTCCGTTGTACATCATGCACATATGTGCGACCATCTTTAAATGCTCTCACCCACTTTCTTACCATTCCATCACCAATAATGTTTTCTCCGTTAACTGCACAGATCTCACGATAAATATCGATCGCTTCTAGGTCTTTGTCACTAAGAAATCTTATAACAGCCCGTACTTCACAGTCGGCGGGACTCACGATTATCAGAGGCATCTTAAACACTCAGTACACAACATAAACAAAGAAGAATCAGATTGTAATGGCGCCAGTGCGTAGATTAAGGTACAGGCTTTCATGTAAAAGTAAAATTATTGAGATATATTAACATATCTTTTATAAATTTCAAAACGATACTTACTTCAAAAAACACGCCTCGTAGATACGCTGCCGACGGTGATTGGGGTTTCTTGGATATGTGAAGGACAGATTTCCTTCGTGTCTCTTGCATGTGATTCAAAGTCAATGAACTGGAGTCGTCGAAGTGTTCATCGGTGGGTTCTTTTCATGATAATTGAATACCCCTGTGCACTGAAAACTATCTTGGCTGTTTCAGTTACCTTTGATCTTGCTGCCTGATATGTTGACAGCATTTAAGGGAGTGTTAGTGACGCACAACCAATAGAGATGAAGCCGTGTTTAATGCAAACCAAGTAGTGCGTAAGTTTGTGCCTGGCGTTCAGAAGCGGGCCGAAATATTTTTTCTAATTCATTTCTATTTTATTATTTTATTTGTTGTTTTAGAGTTTGTCAAATCAAATCTTACGAGCCACTGTCAAGTATGTTAAGTTTGCTTAAGGCTCATTTGGGCCGCGTAGAAGTAAAGGTTTATTGATAACTGGTTGGGTTAAAATCCTGTGTATCTGTTGCGTCAGAATGTTGTCTGCCGCTGATGTGTTTATGTTTCACATAATTGGCGGTGGTCGACGCAAGCCAGCTCCGAACTGGGTATCACGGTGGAAGAGTGAAAATTAAGGACCTGGATCTGTGTCTATGGTTACGTTGTTAACGTGCGGCAGTTCCATCTTGCCGGTGGGGCGTTGTGGTTTTCCGCAAGCTTACTTGTAGATCAAAGTTGAGTATATTTTTATTTCACCTTCTCGTCCGTGCATCTCCTGTATAAGTTAGATCCTTTCCGTTTGCTCGCGTCCATCACCAGTTTACCGTAAAGTTGAGGTGGTCCCATGTTAAGACGATTTCATATGTTATTATTATATTGATTGTATTATAATCATGTTAAACTGTCAGAAATTTTAAGAACAATTTTGTAAAGATCTGAGCTTATTGGACTTAAGTGGATTAATGTTCTTATCCGGGTCCTGAGTTACATGAAAATCAGTTTCTATGTTAGTTGAAGCATGTTTGAGATTTGATTAATTATGGTTTTATGAATATTGTTTTAATTAATGAAAGTTGGCTAAGCAAATTTTGAAAGATCTGCATTTGTTCGACTTAATGCATCCCCTTAGTTGTGGAAGTCGTTTTAGAGTTTTGATGTGAATTATACGAAAAACATAAAATTGTTAAGGCTTTCGTGGCCAGTTGATGACAAACAACAGTTTCAATGTAAGTTATGAAGCTTGTGAGGTTTAGTTATGGCAGTTATATTTTATTAATAATGGTTTTATGATTATTGTTTTATTTAATGAAAGTTGGTTAAGCAAAACGTGAAAGATCTGAGTTTGTTGGACTTAATGCATTCTTTGGCTGTTGGAAGCAGTCAGAGTTTTGATGTGAGTCATGTGAAAACTGTTTAGGTTTTTATGTTGGTAACGTCACGTAGCGCTCTGTATGAAAATTACTGACTGCTGTGTGCAGTCTGTGGCTGGTTTGCATTGTTGGAATATTTGCCATTGTAGTGTTGGGTAGTCAGCTGTTAACAGCGCGTAGCGTTGCGCAGTTGGAGGTGAGCCGCCAGCAGTGGTGGATGTGGGGAGTGAGATGGCGGAGTTTTGAGAGCGGATGAGTTCTGAGGGGCTGTATGGGTTTGACAGGTACTGATTCTTGTGCAACATGTCTCCAAAATATTTCACAAGACTGGAAAATTCAGATTGTTCGAAATGTTTCATTATTATGATGCCATATTTTACTTGGTCTTGTGTAGCTTGAGACCAATATGCTGAGAGGAAGGCATGATAAAATTCTCCTTCACTGTGACAATCGTGACACGACCGATCGCATTCATACAGCTGGTTCATTCTCTAAAGAGTCACACATAAATTCTAATCTGTGCTCTAATGACCAGTTGGGAGGAAAACAATGAGAGAATTGATGAAGCCACGCTTGTGGATGAATGTCGTTGCCGGAATTCTTAAATATTTTGAATTTACGTGTAGTAATAAACAGCTTATAGTCAAAATCATCACGTCGGCGAGTCACATGTCGGTCATTGTTACGTCGTTTCGGCGGTTCCATGTCAAAATTCGGTGTACCTTGCCAATTTCTTTCATAATTTCCGAAGTGCCCTGTGTTATTATTTTGTAGCTGTTCCGTATTTCTATGTCCCCAGTCCCGTATTGGAGCGCGAGTGTCCTCTAAAACACGTAATTTTTGTATTACCTGTGTCAACTGATCTTCTACTTCCCGGATTTCTCTTTTGTACAGTGTATTGATTTGATTCTGATTTTGTTTGAATTTTCTAATTTGTTCATACTCTTCTGTGTCATTAAAGACTACCGGTCTTGTGTCATTCAGAGTATCATCTACCTTCGTAGATAAATTATTTAGCTGATCCGATAGTTGGACTACTTTCTCTGATAATGAACTAACTTCCTCCATGTGTCTTTCTAAACCAAATAATAATAATAATAATAATAATATGTGTTGCTACCGTTAATTTGATAAGAGCAATATGTTTGTAATAAAGAAGTGTGTGTCAACAACAAACTGGTTAGGTGTTTGATTTCGATGTGTCGAAAGACGCCATACATCAAGTGTTACTCGTTTTTGAGCTTTCATCACGTCCACTCTTCTCTTTGACTGCGAGAAACAAGTACAGGTGACACATACAAGAAGCCTGATTGCACTGTGGGATGGGCTGGGTGGGCCGTGTGAACAGAATAACAAGATTTCCGATGTGAATAAATAGCACACCGGTTGCGTTAAAAAAATTTAAAAAAAATTCACGCAACTAATGTGCTGTTTATTCACATCGGCACTCTTCAAAAACAGTTGCTTAAAGTGATGAACAAAAATCTAAATGACAACATTAGCCTTTGCGGTGGGCAGACACGTGTTAAGGGAAATCATGACGTAACTAGTGCTTAGCGCTACCAACGGAAATAGCAATGTTTGATACTGCAACTGCTAGCTTGCTGGCGTCAGCAGAAGTGGAAAACCAAGGAAGTCGACATGAAGTGTTCCGGATAAATCTGATATGTGACGAAAACGGGCACCATTTAGTGTGCCACTTAAACGCAGCTACCATTGATAGGAAAGTGGTTATCGCCAATTTGCCTAAACCTCCATTGTTTTCCTTTCAATTCTTGCTCTAAGTGGTTTAAGCAAGCTTGTAAGTAGACTGTTTAGGTTTTTATGTTGGTAACGCCACCGCTGACTGCGCTGTGTGCAGTCTGTGGCCAGTTGTACTCATTGTTGAAATATTCGCTTGTGTAGTGCTGGGCAGTTCGATGTGAACAGCGCGTAGCGTTGGCCAGTTGGAGATGAGCCGCCAGCAGTGGTGGATGTGGGGAGAGAGATGCCAGAGTTCTGTGATGTTAATATGAGCGGACGATCTGGATGTGTGTCCGTCAGAAAAAGGAAATCTGTAAGACTGGATGTCATGAACTGATATATATATTCTGACTTTTGAACAATATTAAGGTAAATACATTGTTTGTTCTCTATCAAAATCTTTCATCTGCTAACTATGCCTATCAGTAGTTAGTGCCTTCAGTAGTTAGAATCTTTTATTTCGCTGGCAGTATTGGCGCTCGCTGTATTGCAGTAGTTCGAGTAACAGAGATTTTTGTGAGGTAAGGTATAAGTTATTGGTAGTCCGGGCTATTCTTTTGTAGGGATTATTGAAAGTCAGATTCCGTTGCGCTACAATATTGCGTATTAGTTTAGTGATGATCAGAATAAGTAAAGAGAAAACTGTCTGAGTACGTTGAGTTCTACTCAACTGTTTCTGTATGAAATAACGTAAGAGTTTTTCCAGCACTGTCATTCTTAATTTTCAAAGGGGACGTTTCAAGCAACTAGCTTGTTGATGTACAGAATAGCTAATAATAAATCACTGCATATGCATACACTTCCAAATCCGACAGTATATTTGGAATGTGCAGCCGATGCTTTTATAGGCCTGTGTCGACCGTTGTGGCCGAGCGGTTCTAGGCGCTTCAGTCCGGAACCGCGCTGCTGCTACGGTAGCAGGTTCGAATCCTACCTCGGGCATAGTTGTGTGTGATGTCCGTAGGTTAGGTTTCAGTAGTTCTAAGTCTAGGGGACTGATGACCTCAGATGTTAAGTCCCATAGTGCTCAGATCCATTTGAACCATTTTATAGGCCTCTATGTTCATATTTTTTGCGTCGATGTATCGATCGTTGTTTTCAGTATATCGATGGCCGACATAGGTATTTTTTTAAATATCGACATATTGGATTCCTGATATTTTTTTAAAAAATATCAGCTGTCCTGCTACAAGGAATGACGTGCCAATCGCACCCCTTTAATACGGCGAGAGAACAGCGGCCATAAACAAATTTATGATCAATACGTACCAGAGAGTAGCTCCACGCCTTGTCAATGAGAATCTGTTTCGAACGCGTTAGGAATTCAGGCTGTCACTGAATGCCGATCTGTATCAACCAGTTTCCGAGCGAACACTGAGAAAGGAATAAATTTCCCCTACTTCACGTCTGTTGTCACAAATTTTTATGTCATCAGATTATTCACGTCTGTGGTCACAAATTTTTATGTCATCAGACTACCGGTTCCGGTCTATAATGACCATTTTTAGACCTGTTTTATAAAAAAACATGTTCTGATATACTGGAGCGATAGTGACATAGTGGCTGCATTATATTGAGACATTTTTTTTTTTTTTTATAAAACAGGTCTGATGATGGCCATTGCAAACCGAAACCAGTAGTCTGATAACATAATAATTTGTGACCATAGACGTGAAGTAAAGGAAGTTTATTCTACTTTCGGGTCATTGGTCAATCTGCTACCAAGTCGCAGCTTGTGAAACTGCGAAAGGAGTTGAATGTAATAGACATTTTCAGTCTGTTGCCTTACAAAAGTTCACTGTTCGAAGTGCCACATGAAGTTTGAATGGGCCCAACAACACAGAAAATGACGGGTGGTGTTTTAGTGTGTTGTGCCGAGTCACGATTATGCTCCTTTCCAAATGATACAAGGCTTCGAGTGCACCGAAATCCAAATAAGACCATTTTGATGTATTCCGTTTTGGCTGTTTATTTCACAAGTACTCGGTTTATTACACGTAGCACGAGCGGCCAATTTCGGTCTTACGGGCCATTTTTAAGCGCACTTGTTGGTAAGCGGAGTACACTCAGCCCTTTTGAGGTCAACTGCGGAGCTACTTGACTGAGAAGTAGCGGCAGAGCGGCGTGCTGACCACGTGTCCCTGCATATCTGCAAAGAGTGACTCCTATCGGCTGAGCGTGACACGGCGGTCGATCGGTACTGTTGGGCCTTCCGAGGCCTGTTCGGGCGGAGTTTTATGTTTCGGTGTGCTGCACATTTATAATCCTGCTAATAAACGGCGACACAGCCGATGTGAAAGCGCGCACATATTCTAAGGCCGAAATTAGTCAGCCGTGCAAGGCTGTAAAAAGGCAGCCGAGGTGAAACACTTCAAAGTGTTCTTCAACAAATGCACTGCTGTGATGCCCCACATAAAGAAAATGATGGCAATATAAGGCGTTTAACCCGCAATATGTGGAAGATGTGTTTTAGATCGGAGGTGGTTCTGTGATGTTTTGGGGATATTTTTCGTGTCATAACTAGAGTGCACTTATTCAGGTTACCATTAACACGAAACACGATGTTTATTTCAACATTCTCGGTGACCGTGTGTTATCCTTATTTCTGCACCTTGTAACCTTCCCGCATAAATTAAAAATAAAAATAATTAAATTTGGATAATTAAATTCTGACGTTTGAAAACTGATAAATGTTAAGTCATGAAAAACTGATAAATTTTGTCGTAAGCAGCGCTACGGCATGGCCCTGTGAAATCAATCTGAATCTGTCCGTGAGAAATAAACTGAAAAATTTTTACCTCATGATGGTGTCGCCGGATAATGCTGTCCATGTATATACTCGTAAATGGCACAGCTTAGTGCAATGCTGGCCTATCTGCTAATACTGGATAACATTTGTCTGAGATGTGAATTACTAGAAAAACTGACTTTACTTAGTGACACAGCTGCACAGCTGGTCGTCTGTTTACCAAAGAGCATATGACTATGATCTGACAAAAATTCTGGAATATTTTAATTTAGATAAATGACTGGATCGGGACTGGCAATGACTTAAGGGGAAATTATACTTTTATAGTTGACTGGTAAAACCAGTTATATTCTGAAATTTTTTTACGTTATTGATAAAGATCTACAATCCATTACACGGGAAAACTGAATTTATTACAAATCTGGGTCAACTGGTGCTGACGAATCATAAAAGAAAAGATTGAAAGAAAATCCATATTAACATCTCAGACAAGTGACTTAACTACGCGCATGCCAGTAAAAATAATAAAATTTACCTTGCAGTAGATGGTTGACTTAATTACAATTGATTTTTCATTATATTAACAATTATTCATTTGTTCATCATCATCTCATTCCATGGTATGATTTAGCTCTGCGGCT
Organism: Schistocerca serialis cubense; assembly: GCF_023864345.2. Lineage (NCBI taxonomy): Eukaryota > Metazoa > Arthropoda > Insecta > Orthoptera > Acrididae > Schistocerca > Schistocerca serialis. Next base: position 1,228,279,427 of record NC_064638.1, on the reverse strand, counting down.
GATCACAATTATTATTCAGTTCCATAGATTAAAATTTTACGTTTTGTTCTGCACTGTGACTTTATCAACTACTAACTGTAGACTGCGATGTACCAGCGACAGGCTACAACTACACTGTAGCAGCGAGCGACTGCAGCTGCGGCAGAGACTGCTCTGACCTGCGACTCTATTGCAGCTCTCTTTTGACAGGGGCAAAGATATTTTATGTCTCAGACAGCGCCTGTGAATTGTCGTTCTAGCAAGTGATTACATTTGCTCCAGCAGGGCGGTGAACCCCTTACAACCTCCATGATGAAAATATTGTGGGCACTCCTCTCTTCCAAGATGAGAACAGACATGTTCACAGGGCTGCAAGTTTGACGAACACAGGCATCCTGTCGTACCTCTAGTGGGCCATTGCATCACTTAATTTGGAACTCCTCATAGTTTAATCGTCTGTACTTGCGTTCAGTTTGATATAGCATACCTGGAGAAAGAAGTCAACACTCTTCCTGGCCGAACTGACGTAATTGCCATGTGGAAAATAATTAATTGAGCGCAGCTAAAAGTTAAGGCACCTGGCAGAGCTAATTCAAGGGCCCGACCATATCTGACTGAACATTATTGCATCGGTGAATGCTGCCGGTACAACAAGAACTAGACTATGACACCAGGTGATTACCTCACGGGACGCAGCAGGAATGGAAATATTAACGACGTGGCAGTAAGGCAGAGTCTGTGTCAGTGGCCTGCTATCCTGATATCCGAGCCACTAACTTGTTACGTCTTACGTGATAAAAACCGATGCTGTAGCAAAACGAATCAAACTATAGCAGTCTACCAGCCACCGGTCCCGAGGAGAAACCTACGCCGATCCATGAGTCTACGAGTCTACAAGTCTACAGAGCTCCGTCAGTCACCACCATCGGCTGCTGCTAGCTGCAGCCCAACTGCTGGTGTCAAATCCCATGCTGTGGACTTAGGGCCCTCTATCCAGTGGGGGGGGGGGGGGGGGCACATGAGGAGCCCACTTCAGTTACTGCCGGCCCTCCACCCTGGAGCTCTCTGAGTCTTGTCCAGAGACGTGCAACCACTCATCCGCCGTCACTTGTTAGGCAAACTCCAGGCTACCTGACTCTGCTCTGGGTAGACATTGCTGTGGTTGCTCGCCCTATCTATACTGATGCACGCCATCCTGGGCTTTTGTACCACCTCTAGACAGCGCAGCTACCGCAGTGGGAAGCATTACCTTGCCGTTGTATTTATCACTTCCTCGCCAGCACGACACGCCCAAACTGCGTGCTGATCACAGCGCCTTCACTGTCAGCTACGTACGGCTTACGTCATGCGAGCGTTCCCTTTCTGAACACTGGTGCAACTACTGCAGTACTGACAATGGAACATTGCCAAGTGTAAATAAACGATCTTGATGAAACTTGGTGGATGTGAAGAGGAGTGGAAATAATGCTGTACATACTCACTGTTAAGGGGTAAGACACACCCCGAGAGATAAGCTGGCATATTAAATTTAGAGGAAATATCTCCGAAACGATGATACATAAAAAATGCTTTTCATATAAGAGTTGATACGTAATTAACGTTGTTGAAAACTGTGTAATCAACTTTTGTAATTTGAACTTTAGAAAAATGCCCCTCCACAGATGATTAATTTTTAAAAATGAAAACTTTTTTACACAATAAACTAAAAAAGCTTTCAAGCCACATGCACCCATGTGTAATAAATCTGGTTTTCGATTTACTGTTTTTCGAAAATACCTGTCTCATTTCCTAATTTAATTCCCTCAGCATTACCCGATTTAATTTGACTACATTCCATTATCCTCGTTTTGCTTTTGTTGATGTTCATCTTATATCCTCCTTTCAAGACATTGTCCATTCCGTTCAACTGCTCTTCCAAGTCCTTTGCTGTCTCTGACAGAATTGCAAAGTCATCGGCGAACCTCAAAGTTTTTACTTCTTCTCCATGAATTTTAATACCTACTCCAAATTTTTCTTTTGTTTCCTTTACTGCTTGCTCAATATACAGACTGAATAACATCGGGGAGAGGCTACAACCCTGTCTCACTCCTTTCCCAACCACTGCTTCCCTTTCATGCCCCTCGACTCTTAAAACTGTTACCTGGTTTCTGTACAAATTGTAAATAGCCTTTCGCTCCCTGAATTTTACCCCTGTCACCTTCAGAATTTGAAAGAGAGTATTCCAATTAACATTGTCAAAAGCTTTCTCTAAGTCTACAAATACTAGAAACGTAGGTTTGCCTTTTCTTAATCTTTCTTCTAAGATAAGTCGTAAGGTTAGTATTGCCTCACGTGTTCCAACATTTCTATGGAATCCAAACTGATCTTCCCCGAGGTCCGCTTCTACCAGTTTTTCCATTCGTCTGTAAAGAATTCGCGTTAGTATTTTGCAGCCATGACTTATTAAACTGATAGTTCGGTAATTTTCACATCTGTCAACACCTGCTTTCTTTGGGATTGGAATTATTATATTCTTCTTGAAGTCTGAGGGTATTTCGCCTGTCTCATACATCTTGCTCACCAGATGGTACAGTTTTGTCATGACTGGCTCTCCCAAGGCCATCAGTAGTTCTAATGGAATGTTGTCAACTCCCGGGGCCTTGTCTCGACTCAGGTCTTCCAGTGCTCTGTCAAACCCTTCACGCAGTATCTTATCTCCCATTTCGTCCTCATCTACATCCTCTTCCACTTCCATAATATTGTCCTCAAGTACATCGCCCTTGTATAAACCCTCTATATACTCCTTCCACCTTTCTGCCTTCCCTTCTTTGCTTAGAACTGGGTTGTCATCTGAGCTCTTGATATTCATACAAGTGGTTCTCTTATCTCCAAAGGTCTCTTTAATTTTCCTGTAGGCAGTATCTATCTTACCCCTAGTGAGACAAGCCTCTACATCCTTACATTTGTCCTCTAGCCATCCCTGCTTAGCCATTTTGCACTTCCTGTCAATCTCATTTTTGAGACGTTTGTATTCCTTTTTGCCTGCTTCATTTATTGCATTTTTATATTTTCTCCATTCATCAATTAAATTCAATATTTCTTCTGTTACGCAAGGATTTCTATTAGCCCTCATCTTTTTACCTATTTGATCGTATGCTGTCTTCACTACTTCATCCCTCAGAGCTACCCATTCTTCTTCTACTGTATTTCCTTCCCCCATTCCTGTCAATTCTTCCCTTATGCTCTCCCTGAAACTCTCTACAACCTCTGATTCTTTCAGTTTATCCAGGTCCCATCTCCTTAAATTCCCACCTTTTTGCAGTTTCTTCAATTTCAATCTGCAGTTCATAACCAATAGATTGTGGTCAGAGTCCACATCTGCCCCTGGAAATGTCTTACAATTTAAAACCTGGTTCCTACATCTCTGTCTTACCATTATATAATCTATCTGATACCTTTTAGTATCTCCAGGATTCTTCCAGGTATACAACCTTCTTTTATGACTCTTGAACCAAGTGTTAGCTATGATTAAGTTATGCTCTGTGCAAAATGCTACAAGGCGGCTTCCTCTTTCATTTCTTCCCCCCAATCCATATTTACCTACTATGTTTCCTTCTCTCCCTTTTCCTACTGACGAATTCCAGTCACCCATGACTATTAAATTTTCGTCTCCCTTCACTACCTGAATAATTTCTTTTATCTCGTCATACATTTCATCTATTTCTTCATCATCTGCAGAGCTATTTGGCATATAAACTTGTACTACTGTAGTAGGCATGGGCTTTGTGCCTATCTTGGCCACAATAATGCGTTCACTATGCTGTTTGTAGTAGCTAACCCGCACTCCTATTTTTTTATTCATTATTAGACCTACTCCTGCATTACCCCTATTTGATTTTGTATTTATAAACCTGTATTCACCTGACCAAAAGTCTTGTTCCTCCTGCCACCGAACTTCACTGATTACCACTATATCTAACTTTAACCTATCCATTTCCCTTTTAAAATTTTCTAACCTACCTGCCCGATTAAGGGATCTGACATTCCACGCTCCGATCCGTAGAACGCCAGTTTTCTTTCTTCTGATAACGACGTGCTCTTGAGTAGTCCCCGCCCGGAGATCCGAATGGGGGACTATTTTACCTCCGGAATATTTTACCCAAGAGGACGCCATCATCATTTAATCATACAGTAAAGCTGCATGTCCTCGGGAAAAATTACGGGTGTAGTTTCCCCTTGCTTTCAACCGTTCGCAGTACCAGCACAGCAAGGCCGTTTTGGTTAATGTTACAAGGCCAGATCAGTCAATCATCCAGACTGTTGCCCCTGCAACTACTGAAAAGGCTGCTCCCCTCTTCAGGAACCACATGTTTGTCTGGCCTCTCAGCAGATACCCCTCCGTTGTGGTTCATGGAGGGGAAGAAATATGCATCTACTAACTAAAAACTGTATCCAAAAACGTCAACTGAGCTTGAGAGCTTTTTCTTATCGGTAAAAAACAAAAACACTTATAGGGATAGTAGTATTATAAGATATGCTTACTTACGGGGGTTTCCCGCAGACTGTGCGGCTGTTCCCGGCGGAGGTTCGAGTCCTGCCTCGGTCATGGGTGTGTGTGTTTGTCCTTAGGATAATTTAGATCAAGTAGTGTGGAAGCTTAGGGACTGATGACCTTAGCAGTTACGTCCCATAAAAATTGACACACATTTGAACATCTTTTTTTTTTTTTCCAGCAGCAACATCAATCCCGCTCGCTTTCTTGCTGCCGGAAAGGTCTTCCTACGTTAGATTTGCTCTAGAGGACAATAGAAGCTTTTTATTTTCTCACGCACTGGGCATTTTCTAATACTTCCGGCCACGTCAATAAATGCGCCTGCCCGCTGAATGTGACTCAGAGCCTTCTACACACATCGTTCTGACGCATCTTGTTCACTGTCATCACAGTACTCTCGTTTGCATTTGTTTGGACAATAAAGCTAATTAAAGAATTCATGCCGCCTTATGGGTGGCGTCAATTACTTCAGTTTAATTAGGGGTTAATCCCTTATGTTTTTATTATTACAATGATTATTCTCGAAGTTTTTAAATGAAACTGAAACTAAAAGATAGACGAGGTACATTATACGGTACTACGCAATGTAGCTGCTGAGTTACAAACACTTCGTCAGGCAATTACAGTGTCGCTGAGGGTGGCAGCACTGTGAAACAGAGAACAGTCGACACAACGTGTTGCGAATGATGCCGACTTAACGATAGGTGTTTGGAGCCGGCGGCCAACTTATTGCGCCCTGACTATAGCTAGACTATTGGAGGCTCATAACATACTAATTTATGTAAGTTACCAATTAACGATAAGATCTGTACATATGCGACCCTAGGAGCCCCCATGATGTTATTACTGGCTGGAGCAAAAAAGTTGGGAATGTTCCCTGGTGAGTAATGAACTTGTGGTTTATCAACACTGTTTCATTGACGACATGTCTGACGTCTGCCAGACATGCCCTCTCCGCTTCACTGATTACCCCCCCCCCTCCTCCTCCTCCCCTGTACGTTGTAAAACTGCCTGCATCCTCGCTTTCAGGCCATCCACCACAGCTTCCGACCTTACTGGTTGCTACGTCTTTATCAAAAATTGAGGCTATGAAACTTGTGTAAAGTTGTGAGTACCGGTCGTGAGTCGTGCTTCGGTATTTCAGATGGTAGAGCACTTGCCCGCGAAAGGCAAAGGTCCCGAGTTCGAGTCTCGGTCGGGCACACAGTTTTAATCTGCCAGGAAGTTTCATATCAGCGCACACTCCGCTGCAGAGTGAAAATCTCATTCTGGAAACTTGAGGCTATGCTACAAGGTATTAGCGTGTTGTCTCCTGGACGTGAATAGTTTTCAGACTTGGGTGCTGATACCGACTGCAAACACTTTCCACTAGATGGATCAATATCCTCCTACCACTGAGGTAAGGCGATTTGATCGCCAGAATATAACCCTCTTATGTGTGCACAGCCCCATGCTTCCACAATCCAGAAACTATGGGGTGGTACATTATGTTCGCTTCAGGCTACAATTGTCTACTACTTAGTTGTTAAAGGCGATAAAAGGAAGTTCGTGAATGGCAAGCGTAACTTCATGTGTGCCCCAGGACAGCGTAATGGGTCCGCTGCTTTTTACGATTTACATAAACGATCTGGTTGATGATATTGACAGTGGCATTGGACTGTTTGCCGATGATGCTGTAGTCTACAGGAAAGTAGTATCACAAGAAAGTTGTGAACAAATCAATGAGGATCTGCAGAAAATAAATGCGTGGTGTAATGACTGGCAGTTATCTCTCAAAATTAGTAAGTGTAACCTACTGCGTATAACAAGGCGAAAATCCCCATTAATCTACGAGTACAAAATAAATGCCCAGTACATCCGTCAAGTACTGGGTGTGACTATTCGACATGATCTCAAATGGAATGATCAGATTACACAAGTAACGGGCAGGGCGAACTCTAGATTGCGGTTTATTGATAGAATCCTGAGGCGATGCAGTCCTTCAACAAACGAAATTGCTTACAATACGTTAGTTTGTCCAGTCTTAGGGTAATGTTCGTCTGCATGTGACCCTTAGCAGTTGGGGCTGATTCAAGAGATTGAGAAGATCCAAAGAAGAACAGCAAGATTCGTGATTGGTACGTTTAGCCATCACGAGAGCGTTACAAATCTCATAGAAAGTCTGAAGTGGGACGCACTTGTAGATAGACGACGCGCTGAACGGAAGGGGCTGCTCACTAAATTCAGAAATCCGATCTTCGCCGAGGATGTAGAGCGTATATTATTACCACCAACTTCCAGATCGGGCAGTGATCACCATTCAAAGATAAGGGAAATTAGTGCTCGTACTGAGGCGTTCAGACAGTCGTTTTTCCCTCGGGTGATCCAGGAGTGGAACAGAGGGGAGGAAATATGACTTTGGCGCGTGTTGTGCCCTCCGCCACACACCGTTTGGTAGTTAACGGAGTATATATGTAGATGTAGATGGAGAATGAACAACTGGATTTACTGTTAGCTAGTAAGACTAAATAATAGACATATCTGGACCCTGTTTCATCTCTTGTAAATGTGCACCCCACCTACACAAAGACTCGCAGACACATACACACACACACACACACACACACACACACACACACACACACACATCAGAATACCTCTATCACCTGCCTGTACCATACTATGTTGGTAAGCAATAATTTTCGACGGACTCGTACCATGCTGTCGATATGTGCCAACGAACTGAACGGAGACTCAGTTCATCACCCGTTGATCTCCTTCCATCATCTACATTACAGTTTCAATAAGTGTCAGTTCCGACAGTAACCACATTCTGATCTTTGGCCAACCAGAAGGCACAACGTGTCAAGTTAACCTTCGCGCCGTCTACACGTGTGAAGGTGGATCATGTCAGCGAGAATTTATTCTGGTCGTTTTTTTCCTCTGTCGAGTTACATATAGCAGCAGTATGAGTCATGGTGATATCATGAGTTGGCTGGTATTCGGTCACTGATTAACGTATAACGTTTCTGTTGCTTCTTGTTTCTTCATAATTTACTTAGCTCTTCGATCACGTGTTTATGTAAATGTTAATCACTCGTAATACGGGTCGGAATCACTCTTGAGGTACTTTACGACATTTAGTGGCGGGTATCATTTGTCTTTAGTTCTACGCTTCGATAAATAAGCGTGCGGTTCGACGATTACATTTATCCCGTGAGTCACGACCTTTTCTCTTAAATATCTGTAGCATGACTTCGCTAGCGCAGATTTACACACTAAGTGGCTCACTGTGTGTGTGTGTGTGTGTGTGTGTGTGTATGTGTGGGAGGGTGTGTGTGCGTGTGTATATGTGCGTGTTGTATGAGTGTGTGGATGAAGACCCTTTGCAAAACTATGTCTAGTGCATTTTGTATATGGTATTTGTCAAAGGACTTACCTTAAATCAGTTTAATCTTTGATATCATCATTCTAAAATGCACGCTAGCCCTGACTGAAGCTTGTTCTTTCGCTTCTAGTATTCAAATCAGTACTATATCATCCGTCATTCTGTCACTTTTTTGGCTATCTGATTCATTTAGAACTTTTGTGATGTTCTCTCACCCGTTTTAAAAACTTAATGGTTCACTGAGACGTGACACTACTGCCTTTTCATTTAGTTTGTTGAACGCATATATCTTTCTACTGAACAATCTGTTCTACGTAGTTTTCAGAGAAGACATTTAGTAAAATTTCACAGGAAGTCTTGTCACCCCCACCACTAACAAAACTGAAGTCTTTCCAGTTGACTGCTGGATGAGTAAAGTCTCCATCGATGATTACAGCATAACTGAGTATCTTATGTACAAGCGCACTGAGGTTTTCTATGAAGTTTTCGGGCACATCAAGAGGGGGGCGGGTCTGTTAGTCAATAGAAGAATGCAATTACAATTTTATGCCCAGCGCTGACACTAAGTATTGCTCAAACAATCTCACAAGCGGCTTCAATTTATATCTCGGTGTGACAAATACACCACCTCCACTTCCCATTAGCCTGTCTTTTCGATATACACTTTCATTTTGCAGAAAAATCTCTCTGCTATCAATTTGAGATTTTAACCAGCTTCCTATACCTACTATTACGTGAACTTCACTGCTTTTCAGGAGTGCTTCAAACTCTGGCACTTTGTTGCCAGTGCTTCGGCAGTTACTGTAACTATTAGGATTTCAATACTCTAGCCTGCGGGCTGCGTTCTTTTTACAATGAAATGAATACCCATAGTTGCATAGAGGCGTTGATGTAAGTCAACGGGGACAGTTGAAAATGTGTGCCCCGACCGCGACTCGAATCTGGGATCTTCTGCTTACATGGCAGACGCTCTATCCATCTGAGCCAACGAGGACACAGAGGATAGTGCGACTGCGGAGACTTATCTCTGGCACGCCGCCCATGAGACCCACATTCCCAACTTACTCCTTTTTACAATGACGCTTTCGGGTGCCCTACAGTTATCGGTATGTAGACTGGACAGAGAGTCGTTCAAACCAGAAAACCGTTGTGTGTACCCCACACAGTCAGCTACCGGAGTAGCAGCGTCTGACGTGTAGTACATACCCCCAATACTTCTCAGCCCCATGGGATAAGTCCAGAAAGTCGCAGTTTCTTGTCACAGAACATTCTGTGCCTGTGGTTTAATACCTCCATTCGACTCAGCACCCTGTTGACAATGCTAGTCTGCAGCCTTCTCAGCCAGACACTGGAATGATCCAGATATGACCTCGGAGCCCAGATGACAGTTATCGCTTGTTCCAAAGTGCGCCACAGTGTGCTGTTGGTTGCACCCAGTTTCCTCAACAACCGACGGAATATCCTCTTTAACATGTTGAAGGACGCCCCCAGGCATATACATTGAGCGTACCTGGTGTTCCTTCCTGTTTCCTGCTGCAGTTTCCCTGAGGGGTAGCGTCATTTGTCGTACGTTTAAACTGCTCACGATTTTTGAGTTTGCCTCCTCTTGGCTCTGGACAAAATAAGTTTCCCAACAGGTGAACTGAGTCCCGCAGTCTCAGTTTCGGTTTCAGTGGAGGACAGAATCTCGAACCTGGTGGTCGGGGGAGGACACCCTGAATCCTCACTGGTCGCTGTCTACCATGTACAGGACGCCTTACTTACCACTGATACACCACTCACAATAAGTAACGACAGATCCCATACTTCTGCAGAGGAGACAGTACTCACAGGCGAGGGTAATACTTGAGATACCTTCGACACCACAGGTACACGACTCTCGGGGATATCCCAACACAGCAATCGCAGCAGCTGCCAACCGTTAGACAGCAGTCAGGGCGAATTCCAGCTGCGTAAGAATGTCAACTAGCTCATCCCGTGTTTAAGAACAGCCCCAATGGGGCTGCACTGCAGCTTGTGGAGTGTTTTATAGGACAGTAAACAGATAACGTCACACTGAAACTGCTCATTACCTGTTAATCTGTTGAGCTAAGAACAGTGCTATTTCCCTTAATAACTGAACCAATTAGTACATAAAACGAGATTTCTATTACGGGGAAAACAGAACATGTGGTAAAAAGTACTGGTTTCCTAACTTTTTGAGGTTAAAGCCACTAACGAATTCGAAAACAACGTAAACCTACGAAAATGTAGATAATATACACTCCTCTTGAAAGGGAGAACTAGGTGTAACATGATATTAGTTATGAAATGTGCTACAGTACCTACATCACAAACGCCGATTTACTACGAAATTGTTCCTGTACATGACAGTGGTAATTTCTGAAATTTCTCAAAAATGTACTTTTGTCCACTATATATATATATATATATATATATTTATATATATATATATATATATACTGTCAATGTATAATTCACCCTAAATTTCAATATATACAATATATAGCAGCCAAATTTCAGTATATTGAAATTTAGGGTGAAATATACTTCGATAGTAACAGTATATCACAAACGTTCATTTGCAATGAAATAAGTTATCCACAACACTAGCAATTTACGAAAAGTTTCAGAACTGTTCTTTTGAAAACGTCCCGAAATTCTGAAATACAAACCTGTTTATCACGCAACAGTACAGCGAAATTAGGGAACGACTGTCCTCAAAAATTTCTGAAAGAGCGCAGTTTCAATTCAGGCCTACAACTGGCGACAGTAGTATGAGTTTATTGCCGTTCTCACAAGTGTTAGAAATTTCGAAAAGTATACAAGCGAGTATTGACACAATCAGTAAAACATGAAGCACAAACGACACGAACAGAAAAATATTAAAATCTAAAATTTCGAATCAGTTCCAGAATATGGCACACCAGACCTCAAACAAAAGAAAATTTCGAATACGGATTTTATACGTACATAAAAGTGCGAACTGCACGGATTTTTCACTTAGTTGATGCTACGACAATTTTTACACTGCGTACCGAAGATGAATACTACAGCGTCAATTTATCTCAGTCTCAACTGTGAAAAGCGTGCAGCACCAATGAACACGCCTTCTCCTTGGAACAGTTAAGAGAGCAAAAACGTTAAGATAACTCAGTGGAGCTGGATGGATTACACAGATAAAATGTTCAAAAGTGTGTGAATTCCTAAGGAACCAAACTGCTGGGGTCATCGGTCCCTAGACTTACAAATTTCTTAAACTAACTTACGCTAAGAACAAACCACACACACACACACACACACACACACACACACACACATGCCTGAGGAAGGACTCGAACCTCCCCCGGGTGGGGCCGCGCAGCCCATGAGATGGCGACTCAAACAGCACGGCTTACACAGATATTCGACTTGTAGGCACAGATATCGTAGCAAAGAAATCTCACGAGTAACAAACACGTCAAACATGGAAATCTGTAATTGACCAATATAACATACAGATTACATGCTCTGCCTGGCCATTCATGCATACACAGCATGACCTCGAATGGCTCTAGCACTTTGGGACTTAACTGCTGAGGTTATCAGTTCCCTAGAGCTTAGAACTACTTAAACCTAACTAACCTAAGGACATCACACACATCCATTCCCGAGGCAGGATTCGAACCTGCGACCGTAGCGGTCGCGCGGTTCCAAACTGTAGCGCCTAGAACCGCTCGGCCACCCCAGCCGGCAGCATGACCTCACATCTGCTTAATACAGAGAGTATGTTGACTGCTCTACTGCTACTTAAAATATTTCTCTGATCTCATATTTAACTAATTATTACATGTAAATGGAGGCTGTGAAGATATTCACACTGTAATCAACAATCCGCGTGTATGGTGCCTTTAAGGGTGCTCTTTACCAGTCATCAACATTTCACTAACACATCCTTCTTCATCATTTGGCTTTGACGCTCTAAAAGTAGCTGTATTTGCAGATTAAATTATGGGAATTCAGGTACGTCTATTATGCAAATAAGTGTTTTACATTTTTATGTCCAAACGTGTTTCAGTACTTTCGTGCCATCATCACGGTGTATACATTATTGTAGTCTTACTTTTCAGAGTTTTAGATTCTGTAAATTAATCTTTCCATTGCTTTGTTCCTTTCCACAGATATTTCCGTGTCACTTGCTCTCCTGTGCACACTGATGTGTTGTAGAAATCCGGTATATGCTTTCACTGAAGCACACTCAGACACTCGAACTTCGAAACCTCAGAAAGTGAATTTTCAGAGTTTGAACTTGTAAGTTACTTCTGTTGTAGAATATATCTCGACTGTATGAGAGTTATTTCAGGGACATGGGCCGTATTAAAGAGTAACTACAAGGAAGGTCAGATGATTTTTAAAACCATCAGAAGACTGCAATAGATACCTAAAATCGTGTAAATAACAGACAATTGAAGAAAAAAACAACCTAGTGTTGCAGAAATCTATTTCTAAAATACTCGCTATGGACGCGAGGAATGCAATTGCAGTTTCCAAGACATCGTTTGCATGCCGATCTAGAATATAAGCTTGCACAAGACTACTTAAAATAGATTGCAATGGAACTAAATCTCTTGCAGTAGATGCACTGAAATGCTGAATTTAAAAGCAGAAATACGAAGTAATGTGCTTCAGCACTACAATTTGCTTCTTAACTTCGGAAATGCTACTAACTCATTATTCGACGATGCCTTTTTAGCATTCTTCCGCGTACGCTGCCAGACGAAAACTTTTAAACTCGTGCTTATATTATTTTCTTTTCGTTTCAACCTCTCCTTATTTCAAATGGGGAAGTAAATCCTATGCTGATTCTGAAGTCTGCAGTCTGCAGACGGAAGCGTTTAGCTGCACGCTATTTCTAACAAAAACCGTAGCAGCTCAGACAAAATAAATAAAAATACGAGACTCACGGTTCAAGGAAAAGTTTATTGCATTTAAATCACGGTTGTGGAAACGTAAATAACACAACCACTGCAGCAGCGAGGGCGAGATATTCTAAACGTAACTCGAGTGACCTAGAATGCTAATCATTTGATTGCTTATTATAGCAACGAGAAATTGTAGCCAAGTTGTCTTTAGGAACTAGCAACGGCCACTAATACCGGTTTTTGTGTTTGGTTTTGGTGATAAACGTCATATCACCAGCTGTAACTTGATCAAATGTCCACATTTAACAGATTTTTCTCATGTTAGATAACATACACAAGTCTATATACATGGTGTTACAAAAAGGTACGGCCAAACTTTCAGGAAACATTCCTCACACACAAATAAAGAAAAGATGTCATGTAGACATGTGTCCGGAAACGCTTAATTTCCATGTTAGAGCTCATTTTAGTTTCGTCAGTATGTACTGTAATTCCTCGATTCACCGCCAGTTGGCCCAATTGAAGGAAGGTAATGTTGACGTCGGTGCTTGTGTTGACATGCGACTCATTGCTCTACAGTACTAGCATCAAGCACATCAGTACGTAGCATCAACAGGTTAGTGTTCATCACGGTTTTGCAGTCAGTGCAATGTTTACAAATGCGGAGTTGGCAGATGCCCATTTGATGTATGGATTAGCACGGGGCAATAGCCGTGGCGCGATACGTTTGTATCGAGACAGATTTCCAGAACGAAGGTGTCCCGACAGGAAGACGTTCGAAGCAATTGATCGGCGTCTTAGTCAGCACGGAACATTCCAGCCTATGACTCGCGACTGGGGAAGACCTAGAACGACGAGGACACCTGCAATGGACGACGCAATTCTTCGTGCAGTTGACGATAAACCTAATGTCAGCGTCAGAGAAGTTGCTGCTGTACAAGGTAACGTTGACCACGTCACTGTATGGAGAGTGCTACGGGAGAACCAGATGTTTCCGTACCATGTACAGCGTGTGCAGGCACTATCAGCAGCTAATTGGCCTCTACGGGTACACTTCTGCGAATGGTTCATCCAACAATGTGTCAATCCTCATTTCAGTGCAAATGTCCTCTTTACGGATGAGGCTTCATTCCAACGTGATCAAATTGTAAATTTTCACAATCAACATGGGTGGGCTGACGAGAAGCCGCACGCAATTGTGCAATCACGTCATCAACACAGATTTTCTGTGAACATTTGGGCAGGAATCGTTGGTGATGTCTTGATTGGGCTCCATGTTCTTCCACCTACGCTCAATGGAGCACGTTATCATGATTTCATACGGGATACTCTACCTGTGCTGCTAGAACATGTGCCTTTACAAGTATGACACAACATGTGGTTCATACACGATGGAGCTCCTGCACATTTCAGTCGAAGTGTTCGTACGCTTCTCAACAACAGACCGATGGATTGGTAGAGGCGGACCAATTCCATGGCCTCCACGCTCTCCTGACCTCAACCCTCTTGACTTTCATTTATGGAGGCATTTGAAAGCCGTTACCAAATGTAGGGACTCTTCGTGCTCGTATTGCGGACGGCTGTGATAGAATACACCATTCTCCAGGGCTGCATCTGCGCATCAGGGATTCCATGCGACGGAGTGTGGATGCATGCATCCTCGCTAACGGAAGACATTTTGAACATTTCCTGTAACAAAGTGTTTGAAGTCACGCTGGTACGTTCTGTTGCTGTGTGTTTCCATTCCATGATTAATGTGATTTGAAGAAAAGTAATAAAATGAGCTCTAACATGGAAAGTAAGCGTTTCCGGACACATGTCCACATAACATTCTTTCTTTGTGTGTGAGGAATGTTTCCTGAAAGTTTGGCCGTACCTTTTTGTAACACCCTGCATGTACAGTAACAGTAACATAATATACAGAGGGTATTGTAATTAATGACGTAAACGCATACAGTTGAAAGTACACGATACAAGAAGGAAAAAAATTTCCGTGAACATAGGTCCGTAAAGTGGTTGTAACTATGTGTTTACCAGTCACTACTGACGTGGTTCTGGGTAAACGCCGCATCTTGGTCGATTGTGCGGTCTTTGTTTACATTTTAAAACAAACAGACATTATGCGAAATGAAAACAGCGGTCAGAAGAACAATGGGAGATTCTTTTAACGAATTTGAAAGCAATATTTTATCTGCATATTCTAAAAATAACCCCAAAAAATTTCGGTCGTACGCAGAATCTATGAACGCAACAAATAATTCAATACCTACTCTTGCTGACAGTACGGATAATGTAACGGATGATGATAAACAGAACGCCGAAATACAGAACCTAGCTTTCAAAAACTCGTTTGCGGTAGAAGACTGCAGCACCATTCCCAAATTCATTTATCGAACAAACGCAAGGATGGCTGACAGTGTTTAGTGTGTCTGGGATTGTAAAATATTTAACATCCTTAGACGCCAGTATGGCATTTGGCCGAGACGGTTGAAACGTCCCCTTTCAACAATTATACATAACTGTGCTTAACCTGACACACAATATTTTGTTAGCGCAACGCAATCTGACTTTCAAAATTCCCTACAAAAGAATGGCCCTGACTAACAATAAACTATACCTTTCACAAATCACTTACCTCACAAAAATCTTCGCTGCTCACGTTGGTCAAAAGCTAAAATTTTGTCACAGTCCATAAAGACAGTCCTGATCATTCATTACGGTAAAATATAGTGTTTTTCTCAAAGTCTGAGCAGTAGAAGAAAATGCACACGGAAGTAGTGGATTTCCATGCAGTCTTGAAGAAGTAGTGTTGTCCTTCCAATGGAAAGACAGTGCTGACTCTTGACATGCATACAGGCAATGGGCCACAACAGAGCAAACCCACAGCAGAGTCATTCGAAGTTTGGAAGAATATTGGTAGGTAGGTCATCACAGAGCAGACCCACTGTAGTCCTGGTAGAGATTATGGTATTGGTGGGCCACCAGAGGCGCAGACCCACTGCAGTCCTTGTAGAAATAATGGTACTGATGGATCATCAAAGATGTAGACCCACTGTAGTCCTTGTAGAGATAATGGTATTGGTGGATCATCAAAGATGTAGATCCACTGTAGTCCTTGAAGAGATGGCCAGCCGCCATCTGTTGTGACTGTGCAGGTGCACAATCACCACTGAAGAGTCTTGCGAATAATGTAGCAAGTCCATAAACCACCACTTGTGCACTCACAAAGTTTCTGGAATTGTCCTTAGAACCAGCAATGCTGTTATCCAGTCCCTTGCAGAATTATTAACACACGTGCAAACATGAACAGTCCCTACTTCTCACATATTGTCCATATACTATGACCAACAGAAACGTGTGCAGTGAAATGTAACTTACAAGTTAATAATATCATGAACTGGTGACAATTACAATTTTATAAATTTACAACATGAAAATACAATTACAAAGGTACAAAATACATCATTAAAAATAACAATATAGATAACATTTGTAGTACAGGCTTTACAAAAGAATCGAACTAACATATACATCAGTGGAATTATGACATGAGTACATACATAAAAGATCACAATAACTTTTGAAACATCAACTTCACACATGAGCATTAAACAGAATAGAATTAATAATATCTAACATCTTTACAAAGTAAATAACATATTATTAATGCCAATTATATTCGAGGATGACAGTATTCCTCATCATAGTGAATGTAGCTTAATATTAAAACAAGAAAAAAGTTCTATGAAACAGTACACAGAGACAGGAAGAAAACAAATACACAAGGGTACACAAACACATAGTGGGATAACACCAATAGGAAAGGACAGGGTTCGTTTTCAGTGTAACATGTGGTACTGCAGTCCAACCCAAAACTTCATATATCTTTCCTCTTATTTCATCCTTTGTTTCCACCAAAAAAATTCTATCTAAGCATGCTTTCTGTATTTATATGTTCACACATTTCTTACCTCAACATTTATTTCCAAGAAAATCCTACCTAAACCTGTTTTCTCAATGCATTTCTTCCAATTCATCGCAACTCATTCTCTTAGAGGCTACCCCCTCTTAAGCTAACTTAAATCTACTGAGCTCAGATATATATACCAAGGGACGAGGCAATGCAGCATCACATAAAACAATTAATATAAACAGCAATGCAAAAAATGCAAATTGGCAAAGCTAGCAGCATAAATGAGCAAAAGTCAAATTCAATAATACTATGCCTGGCAAACAGCAGCAACTTATACCTAAACATGACATAGCGCAAGCAGAAAAAATATTACACTAAAATGGCCGTGTCTAATACCTATGTCACATCTTAACATTAGAGTGATGCATCACAATTTATTCTACAAAAGAAATTACCAAGTACTTGAAAAGAAAATTATGTGTTACTGTTATTAGTTCCTTCTTATTGTTCTTTCCTTTCCAAGTGCTCCTTTTTTTAAAGAATGTGGATCATAAAATAATTATTTAATAGATCTGTTGACAGAAAGTGTTCACATTAGCAAATGCATTTCATTTTATAAAAGCAATGCTGCAACACAGCTGGAAACCAGATATCAAATGAAATAAGCAATTACGCAAACCAAAGCATAAAAACATCATTCAATAGCTATGTGGCATTTCGTAAGTCAGTAGCTCTCAACTCTCGTAGAAAGACACTTGTCATTATCAGGTTTGCAGATGTAAGAATATTTCCAAGGATAATGGCCTCCCCTTTTTTTTTGTTCTACCTGTGCCACTGAAAAGGGCTCGCAATAATGGCTTTTTCTCCAGGCGTCTGACACAGCTGGGTGCCCGCGACGCATTACGTGCAGGTGGTCACTTAACTTTCGTACGGAAATATTTACGACAGCAGTTTCTGCTACCGTGGCAGTCATATATACAAAATTTCACAGGTCAAGAATTTGCGTTACAAATCTGTAGAAACAAAATGCTATTGATATAAGTGTCCAAAAAAAAATTTTCGTCTACATTGTAACACATTCACGAATATACACACACATTTCATAACTCTTAAAGTACGTTTCTTGGTTTCCAACATCCTTTTCATAAATCAGAGTCCCTAAACACTACTCATTATTCCTTACCTCATTATACATATACATATTCGTCGACACTTCTTCAATATTTCATCATGAGAAATACGTAGCATAATAAACATTCCTCAACAACATAATACACATCGTCGTCGTAATAATAACATCATAACACTTCAGTCAAATCTCAAAATCGTCGTAACTTCCTCCAATAATTTCTAAGCCTAAAAAAATTCTCTGCTCATGTCAAAAGTGTCAGCTGCCTCAAACGTACTTTAAAAATCATGATCTCATACCAAATACATCATTCAAAGCTCTCATAGTATCACAATGATTCCGAAAAAATATGAGCATTTCACAAAGTACAGACAAAATACAGTTTCATAAGTGTGAAGTTATCCAACTGTGTAATTACGTAAACATCTGTCACTGATATAGTAAAAAAGATGTTTATCTCTCAGTTACATGATCAGATAGCTGTGTAATTTGTGTGTTAGAGAAATATGGTACCGATGTGTAAAGTTGTATAAGCAAATACCATATTAGCTAGGGTTCCTTGTGGTTGCCACACACATGGTACACAAAGTAAGCGTGTACCCCCCTGAGGATTAATGTAATTATACCCTCAGGTGTTACAGATTACACCAATGGAATGAAATATATCACGGAAAACTTTCTTTGTAATTCAAAAATCTTTAAAAATAAATGTTTTAAGTATAAAATTGATCACTGAAATGCGTGTCCTGTAGCGCTAAATGTGCATCTTGTTGTAAGATAATCTCTGTGGAAGTGTCGTAGTTATTTTCCTCCGAAAGCTAAGTTCTGCAGAAGCCAATGTACTTACCTCATGATAAACAAAAGTGAAATGCTTTGCGTATAGATATCGTAGTTATTATGCTTATTGGCGTGATGAAGAAAGTACTGTACAGTAACGTAATGTTGTGCCACGAAAAAGGCTGTCTCATTGTTGCTATACCACAAAAGTTACTACTAAAACATGTTTTTCTTTCCAGAAGAATTCAGAAAACTGTGCAGATATAAAACAGATACACCGCAAAAGCAACATTGTAAATTGTCACTCATTAGTAGCGTCGTGATAAAAATCGTGTAGCTGTCACACAAACTAACCTCTGTGTCATCTGGTACCTCACAGAAAGTACTTTAAACCCAGAATGTATTTTCAAGTAAACCAAAATGTTGCATTAAAATCTCATTAGCAGTACCAGTATGTGTCCTAGGTATGTAACCCTGATAGTCGTTACGTAATCGTGCAACTAACAAGCAAGAATGTACAAATACAACACTGTGTCGTCTGTTCACTATAACAATGCATTCGTAATTTATGTTTAAAAATGTTCCCTAGGTTCTAGACTGGATATTTAACTTCAAACATTGTTGCATGTTAACAGTTTCTTAAGTCTGACAAAGCATACTAAAAATGTGAAGTAAAAAGTTATATGACAAAGACAAAGTTAAAAAGCAGATTATCTTTCAATAAATGGTTTTACATGTGAAATGTGGTGTAAACCTTTACTCTTCCTAGTACGCAGAGTTTCAACTTCAACGCAATTATCATGTGGTATGCGTCGGTAAGGAATGCTAAATCTTTTCTCAAGGCTAGCGTCCTATGTTATTTTTCTCGAAGCCAGCGGGCGCACGCGGCTGCCTGCTGTGCGAGTCATTGTCTGTCGCTTTGTTGGCGCGCGTCGTTATTGGGGTTTGGAGACCTAACTTCTACAAATTCACCGTGACGAGAGAGCCCTGCTCTGTTTGAATCCCGCCAGTTCTGATGCAATTCAGTTCTGTCGTTACGATCACATCGTCTGTCGTCATGTCGGTAGTTCCTGTAGTTTCTTTCTTGCCGGTTATACAGACTTTTTGACATTTCGATTCAATGTGATGTAACTCAGTAGTTAAATCTTCACGCGTTTGTTCAAGAGTTTGTTCCAATGAGTCTAACTTTTGAAGCTGTTGCTGTGTTTGTCTCTGATTTTGTTCCATTGTGTCTAACTGTTGCTGTGTTTGTCTCTGGTGTTGTTCCATTGTGTCTAACTTTTTGAGATTTTGTTCCACTGTGTCTAACTGTTGCTGTGTTTGTCTCTGGTGTTGTTCCATTGTGTCTAACTTTTCAAGCTTTTGTCCCATTTGTTGCATTAATTGTAATAACAATGCACTGGTGTCTGAAACATGTTCCTCAGTGCTTTTCGGCAGTGAAGTTGCACCGGCAACATTCACATTTTGACAAGCGGAAAATGTGTCTTGACTCATTTGAGAAAACGGTGAGAACCCAAAACCTGAGTCTGCAGTATTTGCAATATTGTGTTCTGTCATTCTCGATTCCTGAGGCGAGCTGTTTCCGACCAATCGATCGATAACGCTTCCCTGTTCACTATCTGTTTCACTGTCTACACCACTGTTTGCCGCCCGCTCCATTTCCCTATGCGCAATTACCAAATTACTACTTTGAACATTAGTTAATTCATTACTCTGCGGCACTAACACACTGCTTTCGTCTTCACTGTCATTTCTCAGTTTACTTTGGAGCCTAGTATTACGTTTTTCACACGCCATTATTGTCACAGTATTTCACACGATAACACAGAAAAACACAATTTGAAGATCAAAAATAAGAGAACACATTAACATAGCACTGAAAATAATATCTAGTTAATTGCAGCTGCGAAATACTTGGTGCAAATCTACATGCATGCCACAACTGTTTTACTGTACAACAATGAAAGACTGCAGCTACAAAGGAGATTTTCTCTACAATTATGCGCTAGCAATAAACAAAAACTACACTAAATACACAAACTACAAGAAAAAATCAGTAGATTCCAGTGAGGTATCCTGGCAGGGTCGCCATATGAAACGTCCCCTTTCAACAATTATACATAACTGTGCTTAACCTGACACACAATATTTTGTTAGCACAACACAATCTGACTTTCAAAATTCCCTACAAAAGAATGGCCCTGACTAACAATAAACTATACCTTTCACAAATCACTTACCTCACAAAAATCTTCGCTGCTCAAGCTACTGCAATACAGCGAGCGCCACTACTGCCAGCTAAATAAAAGTTTCAAACTACTGAAGGCACTAACTACTGATAGGGATAGTTAGCAAATGAAAGATATTAATAGAGAACAAACAATGTATTTACCTTGATATCATCACAAGTCATAATATATATATCAGTTCATGACAAATTACAAAACTCCGCCATCTCTCTCCCCACATCCACCACTGCTGGCGGCTCACCTCCAACTGCGCAACGCTACGCGCTGTTCGCATCCAGCTGCCGCTGCCGAACACTACAATGGCGAGTATTACAACAATGCAAAGCAGAGACAGACTGCACACAGCACAGCCAGTGATTTTCATACAGAGGTGGCGTTACCAATAAAAAAACCTAAACAGCCTACTTACATAGAGAAAACATAAACAGCCTACTTAACAGCCTACTTACATAGAGAAAACATAAACAGCCTACTTACACGGTATCCCCGTAAGATTATATGTTGACTATGCTACAAATATAGCACCATTGTTATCCATCATCTATCAGAGATCATTGGAACAGTGGGAAGTTCGACGGGACTGGAATAAGGCCAAGGTCATAGCAATCTACGAAAAGGGTAGAAAATCGGATGCACATAATTACCGGTCAAGTTCATTGACATCGATTTGTTGTAGAATCATGGAACATGTTTGTGTTCAGACATAATGACCTTTCAAGACTCTAAGTAGCTCATCTGCAGAAACCAGCACGGTTTTAAGAAACAGCGGTCATGCGAGACACAGCTGGCTCTCTTTGTTCATGATACACAACAGGGCTCTAGATGTCGGCTCCCAGGTTGATGCTATATTCCTGCACTTTCGAAAGGCGTTCGACTCAGTTCCGCACCGTCACTTGCTCCAAAAAGAGCGCGCTTAAGGTATATCCGATGGCGCATGCGGTTGGATAGAAAGTTTTCTAACAGGCAGGGAGCGGTATGTCGTCCTGAATGGGGTGACTTCAACAGAAACATGTGTAACTTCAGGTGTGCTCCAGGGCAGCGTAATAGGTCCGCTGCTTTTTACGATTTACATAAACGATCTGGTTGATGGTATTGACAGCGGCATTAGACTGTTTGCCGATGATGCTGTAGTCTACAGGAAAGTAGTATCATACGAAAGTTGCGAACAAACCAATGAGGATTTGCAGTAAATAAATGCATGGTGTAATGACTAGCAGTTATCTCTCAATATTAGTAACTGTAAGCTACTGTGTATAACAAGGCGAAAATCGCCATTAATGTACGAGTACAAAATAAATGCCCAGTCTTTGGAAGCGGTAACATCCGTCAAGTATCTGGGTGTGACTATTCTAAATGATCTCAAATGGAATGATCAGATTACGCAAGTAACCGGGTAAGGCGAACTCTAGATTGCGGCCTACTGGTAAAATCCTGAAGCGATGCAGTCCTTCAACAAAGGAAATACGTTAGTTCGTCCAGTCTTAAGAGTACTGTTCGTCTGCATGGGACCCTTACCAGTTGGGTCTGATTCAAGAGACTGAGAAGGTGCAAAGAAGAGCGACAAGATTCGTGACTGGTACATTTAGCCATCGCTAGAGCGTTACAAATCTCATAGAAAGTTTGAAGTGGGACACACTTGCAGATAGACGGCGCGCTAAGCGGAAGGGGCTGCTCACTAAATTCCGAAATCCGATCTTCACCGAGGATATAGAGCATACATTATTACCACCAACTTTCAAATCTCGCAGTGATCCCAATTCAAAGATAGGGAAGTTAGAGCTCGTACTGAGGCGTTTAGATAGTCGTTTTTCCCCCGAGCGATTCGCAAGTGGAACAGGGGGGGGGGGGGGGGGGGAATATGTCTTTGGCGCAAATTGTGAACTCCGCCACACACCGCTTGGTGGCTAGCGGAGTATATATGTAGATGTAGATTTAAGAATATTAAATTGAAAACAGTATGGATACGACAGTATACACTTAAAGTGGTACTCACGTCAGAGGTTTATGGAGCGTCGGTTGTGTTGTACGAGTGTTGCTGGTAACGTGGAACATTACAGTAACGAGGAGTAAGCGGACACGCATTTCATGAATGGTAGGGCTAACGACAATACACGGGAGGGTGCGCGCTTGTACCAAGAAGCATGCCCTGCTCGAAGGCACACCGAGAGACGGGAGTTTACAGGGTTGCAACAACGAGATACTGGGAGCTTTGCACGTGCCGCCCGGAATGGGTAGCCCTGCACGAATTACACCTGTGCCTAAAGATGTGGTGTTGGAAAGAGCGGAACACTCTCCAGGAATCTCGGCAAGAAGACTTACTACACAATTTCTGAAATGAACCACAATAGCAAACAAAACATAAACATAGCCAAAGCCTTGCAGACAAACATAAATTACACGAAGCGAAATGTAGTGTGAGGATGGCTATGCGAACGGCGTTCAACGAATTCGGAAGTAAAGTTCTATGTACTGACTTGGCAGAAAATCCTATGAAATTTTGGTCTTATGTCAAAGCGGTAGGTGGATCAAAAAAAAATGTTCAGACGCTCTGTGACCAAAATAGTACTGAAAAAGAGGATGACAGACTAAAGGCCGAAATACTAAATGTCTTTTTCCAAAGCTGTTTCACAGAGGAAGACAGCACTGTAGTTCCTTCTCTAGATTGTCGCACAGATGACAAAATGGTAGATATCGAAATAGATGACAGAGGGATGGAAAAACAATTACAATCGACGAAAAGAAGAAAGGCCGCTGGACTTGATGGGATACCAGTTCGATTTTACACACAGTACAAGAAGGAACTTGCCCCTCTACTTCCAGCGGTGTACCGTAGGTCTCTAGAAGAGCGTAGCGTTCCAAAAGATTGGAAAAGGGCACAGGTCATCCCCGTTTTCAAGAAGGGACGTCGAACAGATGTGCAGAATTATAGACCTATATCTCTAACGTCGATCAGTTGTAGAATTTTGAAACACGTATTACGTTCCAGTATAATGATTTTTCTGGAGACTAGAAATCTACTCTGTAGCAATCAGCATGGGTTTCGGAAAAGATCGTGTGAAACCCAGCTCGCTTTATTTGTCCACGAGACTCAGAGGGCCATAGACACGAGTTCCCATATAGATGCCGTGTTTCTTGACTTCCACAAGGCGTTTGATACAGTTCCCCACAGTCGTTTAATGAACAAAGTAAGAGCACATGGACTGTCAGACCAATTGTGTGATTGGATTGAAGAGTTCCTAGATAACAGAACGCAGCATGTCATTCTCAATGGAGAGAAGTCTTCCGTAGTAAGAGTGATTTCAGGTGTGCCGCAGGGGAGTGTCGTAGGACCGTTGCTATTCACAATATATATAAATGATCTTGTGGATAACATCGGAAGTTCACTGAGGCTTTTTGCAGATGATGCTGTAGTATATCGAGAGATTGTAACGATGGAAAATTGTACTGAAATGCAGGAGCATCTGCAACGAATTGACGTATGGTGCAGGGAACGGCAACTGAATCACAATGCAGACAAGTGTAATGTGCTGCGAATACATAGAAAGAAAGATCCCTTATCATTTAGCTACAATATAGCAGGTCGGCAATTGGAAGCAGTTAATGCCATAAATTATCTGGGAGTAGGCATTAGGAGTGATTTAATGTGGAATGACCATATAAAATGTTCGCCCCAGGTAGCTGACAGGTGCCGGCACGGTAGCTCAGCATGTTCGGTCAGAGAGTCGGTTGGCCTTTGTAATAAAAAAACTGAGTGGAACGATCAACAAATTTACTTGAGCGGATGTCATTGTGACGTCCGCAACAACCAACACAACGATCTACAACGAACAAAATGAAAAGAAAAGAAAGGAAAAAAAAAGTCAGCGCGACAGAATGTCAATCCTAAGGGCCCGGGTTCGATTCCCGGCTGGGTCGAAGATTTTTCTCCACTCAGGGACTGGGTGTTGTGTTGTCCTAATAATCATCATTTCATCCCCATCGACGTGCAAGTCGCCGAAGTGGCGTCAAATAAAAAGACTTGCACCCGGCGAACGGTCTACCCGACCGAAGGCCCTAGTCACACGACATTTTTTTTTACCAGATAAAATTAATCGTCCTTTATCCTTTAGCTACAATATAGCAGGTCAGCAATTGGAAGCAGTTAATTCCACAAATTATCTGGGAGTAGGCATTAGGAGTGATTTAAAATGGAATGACCGTATAAAATTAATCGTCGGTAAAGCAGATGCCAGACTGAGATTCACTGGAAGAATCCTAAGGAAATGCAGTCCGAAAAAAAAAGGAAGTAGGTTACAGTACACTTGTTCGCCCACTGCTTGAATACTGCTCACCGGTGTGGGATCCGTACCAGATAGGGTTGATGGAAGAGATAGAGAAGATCCAACGGAGAGCAGCGCGCTTCGTTACAGGATCATTTAGTAATAACGAAAGCGTTACGGAGATGATAGATAAATTCCAGTGGAAGATTCAGCAAGAGAGACGCTCAGTAGCTCGGTATGGGCTTTTGTTGAAGTTTCGAGAACATACCTTCACCGAGGAGTCAAGCAGTATATTGCTCCCTCCTACGTATATCTCGCGAAGAGACCATGAGGATAAAATCAGAGAGATTAGAGCCCACACAGAGGCATACCGACAATCTTTCTTTCCAGGAACAATACGAGACTGGAATAGAAGGGAGAACCGATAGAGGTACTCAAGGTACCCTCTGCCACACACCGTCAGGAGGCTTGCGGAGTACGGATGTAGATGTAGATGTAGATGTAGATGAAGTGTTCGGAGAATAATGCAATGCCTTGCAGTGTACCTGTATTAGATACAACGAGTTTAGTTTCCTACTGAGACGGATTTTGGTCCTACACTAACGTTCTCTTAGTAGATGCAACAAGCTGTAGGCAACCCTCCGTTTGACAATAACATTTTCTTTACAGATGAAGCAGGTCTCCAACTCACATGCTGTGCTAGAGTCTCTCCCGCCATTATGATGACTGATTTTGGTGTGTGTTTCCATCCAAGTGCCTTAACTCTAGCGCTGCCCGCTACGAGCCTAACAGCGAATACAACCTTTGTAGTAAGTTAAAATGTCCATCCAGTGATAGTGACAGGTTCACGTGCTACGGATAGCTACCGAAATAAAGCACACCATTGGTGAGAGGAAAGAGGACTCATCGATATGAAGCATCCCGATGATAACAGAAAACTATTATATCCACTTCTTTGTTCCTGGATCTAGATAAAAGTAGTCTCTAACCAGACGTTGAAACAGCTAACCACATTGTACTCTGCAGTCAAATTTACAACACTAAAGAAAAGTTCAGACATAAATATCAACCGTTAGAACACAAAGATTTACTTTATTTTCATCATGGCAACGACAACAGCAACCATTACGAAATGGTCTCGAATGAAAAACAGCCGACAGTTGCACTAAATTAATCCCTGACCATGATTTCTGCTATAATAATATAGCGTTCTTCAGAAATCCTAAAAAATGATCAAAATAACATCTAGACCAGTGACACAATCTACACATAAACTTCAAAATTAACGTATTAATTACATACACACTAATAAATAAAAAATGTCTTAGCCCAGTGGCTGCATCAAGACCAATAAAATAACTTCAACAGACATAAGCCTGTTTCGAAAGTAAGTAAAATTACATATGGCACCGTATGTCCTCCGCCACTGTAGCTCTGTTACACTGTGCGCACGGCTGTCAAATGTGCTGCATACTGGGCACCATAGGTGGCGCTGGCCACAGTGAGCTACGTCGTACCGTTCATCAGGCAACTAGTCAATATGTACGACAATAAATTAATAACACGCCTACCTATCCAAATGGCGGATCGTATACTATTAATACGAATGTCCAACAGATGAAATACTGTTGCATACGATCATTAGAGTGGTAGAACATTAACAATTTCATATAACAGAGTTTTCGTATCACTATTTGATGCATGATTCAGAAACGTGACTCTCACACGCTAATATTGTGGTGTCACCGCCAGACACCACACTTGCTAGGTGGTAGCCTTTAAATCGGCCGCGGTCCGGTAGTATACGTCGGACCCGCGTGTCGCCACTGTCAGTGATTGCAGAACGAGCGCCGCCACACGGCAGGTCTAGAGAGACTTCCTAGCACTCGCCCCAGTTGTACAGCCGACTTTGCTAGCGATGGTTCACTGACAAATTACGCTCTCATTTGCCGAGACGATAGTTAGCATAGCCTTCAGCTACGTTATTTGCTACGACCTAGCAAGGCGCCATAATCATTTGCTATTTATCTTGTGATGCATATACTGTCAGACCGATGTTCACCAATTATGGATTAAAGTTAAGTATTCCAGCAGCTACGTACTTTATTTGCTAGTCTCAATTACTTTACTTGTTCCAGACCTCACGACAGCCTGCGTGAGCTTAAACGCGTGCCTTTCGGCTACCTCCTAGTGGCTTGGCTGTCTCGCCAAGTCACAACAAATATAACTTCAGCTTACATTATACGCTCTAATAGCTTGTAGGGGTAATTCTACCAGCCGACCGTAGTCGTTGTACATACCCACATTACCAATGATTGACATTATTTCTACGACCAGGACCCTAGTGCATGAGTGCCATATGTTTGTATGGTTATCTTTTGAGATAAACTAATGTCTTAGGACAATGCCCCAGTAGGAATTTGTCATACAGAATCATGAGCTGCTTTTATGTTAACAGAGGTTTATCTTGAGACAGATAATGTGCCCTTGATATGTTAATGTGCCCTTTGTCATCTTGTACCACGTTACCGCACTCATGCACTAGGGTGCTAATCGTAGAAATAATGTCAATCATTGGTAGTGTGGCCATGTACAACGACTACGGTCGGCTGGTGGAATTAGCCCTATAAGCTGAAGTTATATTTGCGTATGAGTGTCTCGTTTCTGAATCATGCATCAAATAGTAATACGGCAAACTTTGTTACATGAAATTGTTAATGTTCTACCTCTCTAATGTCGTATGCAACAGTATTTCATCTGTTAGACATTCGTATTAACAGTATATGGTCCGTCATTTGCACACGTAGGCTTGGTATTAATTTATTGTCGTACATATTAACTAGTTGCCTGATAGACGGTCGACGTAGCTCACTGTGGTGAGCGCCACCTATGGTGCCCGGTATGCAGCACATTTGACAGCCGTGCGCACAGTATAACAGAGGTAGTGGCGGAGGACATACGATGCCATATGTAATTTTACTTACGTTCGAAACAGGCTTATGTCTGTTGAAGTTATTTTATTGCTCTTGACGCAGCCGCTGGGCTAAGACTTTTTCATTTGTTACTGTGTATGTAAGTAATAGTATGTTATCACTTACCTAATTTTGAAGTTTATGGGTAGATTGTATCACTGGTCTCGATGTTATTTTGATCATTTTTAGGACTTCTGAAGAAGGCTATATTATTATAGCAGAAACGATGGTCAGGGTTTAAAATAAACTTAATTTAGTGCAACTGTGGGCAGTTTTCGCCAACGGCCTTGCCGCAGTGGCAACACCGGGTTTCGTCAGATCACCAAAGTTAAGCGTTGTTGGGTTGGGCTAGCACTTGGATGGGTGACCATCCGGTATGTCGAGCGCTGTTGGCAAGCGGGGTGCACTCAGCCCTTGTGAGGCAAACTGAGATATGACGGGGAGAGCGGTGTGCTGACCACATGCCCCTCCATATCCGCATCCAGTGACGCCTGTGGCCTGAGGATGACACGGCGGCCGGTCGGTACCGTTGGGCCTTCATGGCGTGTTCTGACTGAGTTAAGTTTAGTTTAGTAGTGGACTGTTTTCCATTCGAGACAAAGGTTTACATTTACATCGTAAATGAAATATAGAATGAAGCTCGTCAGTTCTTAATTACAAACACTGGCACACTTGTTATCTGTCGGTTACGGGGCCGTCTGCCATGAATGGAAAACAATGGTTTGAGTAAACCTTTCGTATTTTTCCTCATACAATACCAATATGAAACAAAAATGGTAGGTCCACACATAAAAATACAAAGTTCACCCTGGCCACATAATAGGAGTGATTAGGAGGTTGTCAGTTGTAGCAGAGACGCAGTCACCTTTACTAATATTAACTTTTCACCTAGAATATGTTTTCCGTTCGATGCGTCGTTTTCGTGACTTTTTCTTGTCTGAAGTTAAGATAGACACCCTGTATAATGGCTGTTGTCCAATTTACCTGCAACGTAAAGCAGAGGTGATCGTGCTGTGTACCTAATGACACACTGTACCACTTCGTCTGGTACTGGGGACATATGACGACGTCACTGGTACGTCCATCTGAGGGTAACGTTTGGGGGAGATGTGAAATGGAGCGAGCACGCGAGGATTGTGCTAGGGAAGGCGAGTTGTCGACGTAGGTTGTTTGGGAAAGTTTTGGTCAGGTGTGTTTCATCTATGAGGGAGACCGCATATGGGACGCAAGCGCGTCCTATTGTTCATGTAGTGGGTCAGGATTTAATGACTATAGATTTTGAGCGTCAGTGACAAAGGGGAGCAAAGATCATTATTTTGTCAGGGATGGCGGGGAGGAGGCGACTCTTTGTGGACAGTGGAGTGGGCCCAGTGGGTGAGTTGTGAGTGAAATGAAACATTGGTGGTTCCACCAACAGTCATTTGTTGAGACATAAGACCCTTTAAGCAAACAGACTGATGGGCTCAATTCCTCGTGGCTGCGGAGCGTAAAGATTCCGGCGACAACTGAGGCGGCGACGACTCGTGCTGCAGCGGCTCGCCGACAGCCAATTCTTCCCTCAGTACCGCCCCCATGACTCTCTGCGGCGGCAGCACGGCCTCCTTCTTGTGAATTCGTTTGTTGCATATTAACAAGCGGCTATGGCGTGACGTGGAGTGCTCCGTCCCGGAACCGAACCAGCGACCCTCAGGTTCAGCGTCTTCTGGCGGAGTTCATCAGCCACTAAGTTCACTGGTGACCCATTTGGCGAGGCCGCCGTCCTTTCGTCGGCACCATCCACCTGGCTAAGTGCCACACGAATTTCTCTCTGGTAACATATCGGATGGCATCTTCCGCGTTGACCTATTGGCGCGGTACCGACATCAGCTAACTCTAAATATAGATAAATGTAAATTAATGCAGATGAATAGGAAAAAGAATCCCGCGATGTTTGAATACTCCATTAGTAGTGTAGCGCTTGACACAGTCACGTCTATTAAATATTTGGGCGTAACACTGCAGAGTGATATAAAGTGGGACAAACATGTAATGGCGGTTGTGGGGAAGGCGGATAGTCGTCTTCGGATCATTGGTAGAATTTTGGGAAGATGTGGTTCATATGTAAAGGAGCCACTTACAAAACACTAATACGACCTATTCTTGAGTACTGCTCGAGCGTTTGGGTTCCCTATCAGGTCGGATTGAGGGAGGACATAGAAACACTTCAGAGGCGGGCTGCTAGATTTGTTGCTGGTAGCCTTGACCATCATGCCAGTGTTACGGAAATGCTTCAGGAACTCGGGTGGAAGTCTCTGGAGGAAAGCAGGCGTTCTTTTCGTGAGTCGCTACTGAGGAAATTTAGAGAACCAGCATTTGAGGCTGACTGTAGTACAATTTTACTGCCGCCAGCTTATATTTTGCAGAAAGACCACCAAGATAAGATAAGAGAGATTAGGGCTCGTACAGAGGCATATAGGGTTCACGTACGTTGAGTTCAAAACGCTGATAGTTCCTGGAACACTGATCACC
This sequence comes from Schistocerca serialis cubense, assembly GCF_023864345.2. Lineage (NCBI taxonomy): Eukaryota > Metazoa > Arthropoda > Insecta > Orthoptera > Acrididae > Schistocerca > Schistocerca serialis. The sequence continues at coordinate 1,228,248,842 of NC_064638.1, read as the reverse complement.
GATGTGCGAACAGCACTGGTCGTTGTTATCCTTGGAAGCAGAGCCCGTCTCCTCGGTCGTTGATCTGTCGAGGTGCTGACTGCTGCTGCCCAAACTCCGCTGGTCATCGACCTTCTCACGTTGGGCAGAAAAGTAACCAATGTCACACACTTGTCAGTTTCCTTGTTCGACTGCTGCCGGTTCCAAATATTGCGTCGAAGTCTCTAAAATGTTCACTTAACCTATAATAAGTTATTCAGCTTTTTGAACAACCATAAATAACACACAATTATTGTACATAATTATTAAACACCATACACTGAGTAGTGCTCGAGTGTTTGGGGTCCTCACCCGGTCGAATTGAAGGGAGGTATCGAAGCAGTAGACTTGTTACCGGTAGACTTTAACAACACGCAAGTGTTTCCGTGGGTTCTTCAGGGACAGGTGAGATTTACTGGAGAACGCTACATTCCCTCCAGGGATTGCGGCTTTCTTTTCGGTGAGCACTGTTGGTACAGTTTGGAGAACGGGTAATTGTAGAAGTGTCTGTGGAAAGATGCTAATATGCATTTCGCTTGGGGACTTCGAGGACAAGATGCGAGAAATTGGAGTTAGTGCGAAGAAAGATAGGCGATCTTTTTTCTCCTCCTGTGTCTGCGGGTTGAGACGGGCAGCGGGCGACTAGCAGTGGTATAGGATACCGTCCACCGCGCACCTTACGGTGGCTTGCGGTGTATGTGTGTAGATGTAAATAGAGATGTAGATGCTGTAAACTGATGCAGGACTCACCTGAAAACCCACTGTGGTGGCGCTCCTTGTGCCCAGTGTTTTCGATGGGCAAATCACTGTCGGCGCGCCTGGCTGCTGATCTGTGAAGGGGCGCCGTAATAGTGGCCGCCATGCCGAAAGTCCATGGTGTTCCAGATGTCGTCGCCCTATCCCTGTGATTATTTGTGATGCTGCAAACAACCCCATGTCCCGACACGCCGCGGCTCTACGATCTCGCAAAGATTACGTTTTAGGTCATTATTTCAAAATTTTATTCATAATCACTTTAGAGATTTTGTAAAGATTTATTTAATTTAATAATCATTGAAATGATGAAAATTAAGTAACACAATATCAGATACTTTACTGGCCTAGTACAGATATGATTTTATGTAAGCGGGAGACCCCAGTTCGATTCCCGACGTTGTACAGATTTTCACTCGCCGCTTCAGACTCTCTTCATAAAATCATTTCTGTATAAGACCAGTAAGTCTCCGAAATTGTGTCAGTACCTGCACCTGGGTTTCAGGCTGGGTCCCCCATTTACAATTGATGCTGAGGTACTATTCCAGCTCAGGGAGACTCCTGGCAATTATGTTCGTTTGCAAGGAGCCGCAGTGAAAATTTGGATCGAGGAGAGAGGCATGCCAGCGTAATCCGTGCTGTTGTCTCTATCACTGTGCCAAGGTGTCACTCCAATATTCAAGAAAGGAAATAGGAGTAACCCATTGAATTACACACTCATATGACCACGTGACCTATCGAAGTGTACTCTAGCGGCGAACTCGTGAACTAGATCAGTTCTTCGCCCTGCTGGATGAGAGGTAGTCGTCTCTTGTGGGCTGAGAGCTTATATGTAGGCTTCAGAAAAGGCAACCAGTTCCAACAGTAGCAGATGCCTTCATGAGATGGGTAATGCATTTTTATAGCATCTCGCTGAAAAGAATTTCTTTGGAGGACAGTATTTTTGTTCATGTGTTCGAGCATTAATGAGCGGTTTCATTCCACATGTAGGAGGCTTTGGAGGCAGTCCTCGGCTGTATATTTGCAAACTACTCAGCTGCTAAACTCATCGTGGTCAAACACCAATAACTCATCGATTGAACACATTCTGCAGGATGGTCTTCAATGGTATATACATACTATACGAATATGTTTACACCAGGTGTGATTTGACATCAACTGGGCGTCTCTTGCGTTTTGGTAGAGTGAATGCTTGATGGTAAATATGTCTGCAGTTTGGGCATGCGCATGAGCATATGCTGGCTACGGGATACATCCTGGCTCCATCCCTCTCCATTGCCGAAATCTGCTGAACAGAATTCTTCTACTTATTCCTCTGACACTCCTCCATTATCATACGCTTCCACACCTCATGTAGTGAACTGTGGCTACAGTCCTCCCTCGAGTGTCTACATGAAATGCAGTTATTGAAAGCTGCTCTATCACCCACATTCATCTCGATCATCGAACACATGGTGATGGTTTGACAACGACAGTTCAGCAAAGACTGAATGTGCAGGAGAACGGTAACGGTAGTTCAGTGGAGGTAGCACAACTGGCTTTCTTCTCGCCAAAATCGGACATCTTGAATGATGTCATGGCGGTGCTCTCTAGTGGCAGGGGTATGAACTAACACAGTTGGACTGCATACACATGTGCATGATATAAATAATAATAAATGATAATGAATGTTAATAAATGGTAATCAATAATAATGAATAATAATAAAGACAAGTACGGTTTTACATGCATTATCTTGTTGGAATTTGAATTTGGCGCCAATTTTTCTGGAGGGTTAGGTTAGTGGACGTAGCCCAATTGACCTATTTTGCCGCCAAAATTCAAAATTCCCGCCATTTTTTCTGGGGGTTAGGTTAGTGGACATAGCACAATTGGCCAATTTTCCCGCAAAAAGCCGCGATTTGGATGACGTCATGCGCTGTTGCCAAGTCTACATGCCGCAATCTTGGATGACGTCATTGCCGCCATCTTGAATAAATTTGGAAACAATGCAGCGTGTCGTCGTACATAGGTTGCCCCACTACTAGAGGTTAGTTAGACGGTCTGAGATGGTGTACAGACGTTGATCGTCGTATATAGGGCAAACTGAAGATCTTAATAAGATAGAAAATGACGTACTATAAAATTTATCGAATGCAAGACACGAAACCGAAGGAAATGACAATGCAGAGGGAATGGTGGCAGTTTCTCGATCGGTGTCTCAAGCAGAGACCGCACAAAACAGATGGCGGATCTAGTGGTTCAGAAACAGAATCAGAGGACAGTTTCCTACAGAAAAAAATGTGTGTAATGAACGGCAAAATGTTTCACCACTAGTGACAGATGACGATGGTGAAGAGTCTGGTAGTGTATTCGCGATGTTGAATGCAGCAACTCGCTATTGTTGTCAAGCAGACAAGTGAAATGAGGAGAGTAGGGTTAGCGAACGGAAGTTAATGAACAGAGGCGAGAGACTCGGGCGAACTAATTCAATCGCTTATCGCCGATCAGAGAAAGATGCGTACTGATATTGACCAAGTGGAGGATGCAGTGTCTTATATCAACCAAAGAGTTGATAATTTAGCACATAAAGCGTCTGGTAAGGCGCAACAAATTTTAGAAGAACTCGTTGTCACAAAACGTATTACGCGAGCCACGTTAAGAAGATTCGATCCACGCATTGTAAACATCGTCTCGAAAAATAAGCAGCAGTATCAACAGCTTCGTACACAACTGAATCAGTGTATTGAGAACCGTACAGAAAGCAATAGTGAGGTGACTGAATCGATATTATCATCTGACATAGTGGTGGAAAAAAATCCAGAGGTAACCAAGTCCGTTATGCAATCTTCCGTGTCAGTTGCGAGAACACAAAAAAGTCATGAGATTTCTCTTGTATGTCCACAGGATGTTGCATCAGTACTTTCCGATCCCAAACAGGAGCAAATAGCAGGAGTTCAGTTGAGACAGGTGAGCGAAGCAGGTAACGTGGGTTCACAGCAGACAATGGTGCGAGAAGCGATAAACTGCGCGCATACCAACAGAGCGGCAGCCGACCCTTCGAACGTCCGCAAATGACGCGATAACAGAGCAGTTTACTGCGCCACACGTACCATAGTCTTAATTTACGAGTTGCAATACGACGACCGTATACCGCAGGTCAATATGGAGCAAGTACAAAGACAAAACACTGATCCAGTAATGGGAAATTTAAACGTGTCTTCCAGTCCGGTACGATTTAGATAATACACACCACTGCGTAGACGCGATGCTAGATGGGACTCAACTACGTCGTCTCAAGATCCAAATGTGGTAGGACGAATAAAGAAAAACATGACGGAATTGAAGGGAACGGAAAATATTGCGAAAACACAAACGTCATATGGTGCAATAGAAAAATTTGACAATGATCATTTTTTGACAGTCAGAAAATTCCAACATTACAAACAAAACGGGAACGGCTTACACCCACGCACGTTTATACATCTATTCCAGATCGGGTTACCAGAACATTGGCAGCTTAGCCATAAACTTGATTTCATCTGTGGTCATATGGAAGGCGCAATAGCGAAAACGATGCAAAGATTCGCTGCAACCTGTCAGTCGTAAGAACAGCTTAAATCTGCATTCTTGGAGCGATACTGGTCCGCGGAAACCCAAAATAGGATAAAATATGAATTTTTACAGAAGGCTTCATTTGAAAATTCCGTTCAAATGGCTCTGAGCACTATGCGACTTAACTTCTGAGGTCATCAGTCGCCTAGAACTTACAACTAATTAAACCTAACTAACCTAAGGATATGACACATCCATGCCAGAGGCAGGATTCAAACCTGCGACTGTAGCGGTCGCCAGGTTCCAGACTGTAGCGCCTAGAACCGGACGGCCACTAAGGCTGGCTTGAAAATTCGGGGCCAGCCGCTGTGGCCGAGTGGAACAGCGCTGCTGCTACGGTCGCAGGTTCGAATCCTGCCTCGGGCATGGATGTGTGTAATGTCCTTAGGTTAGTTAGGTTTAAGTAGTTCTATGTTTAGGGGACTGATGACCTCAGATGTCAAGTCCCACAGTGATTAGAGCCAAATGAAAACTCGGGAGAAAAAAGCCAGTTAGATTTTTTGAAAAAAATTACGAAAAATAATCTGTGTTTAGAAACTCCATACAGTGATTGGGAACTGATACAAATGTGCCCAATGAAGTTTTGGGAAGAATAGTAATCGCCCATGGGATAATAATAGTTAGGGTTTTGGCAACTCACACAGGTCAAAGAATAACTATGGTTTTGGTGAGCCGCGGAAATACAACAATGGCTTTGGTTCCAGATATTACGGTGGTAACTATAATTCACGATATGATCATCATGCCAACGAAGCAGGAAAGTTTGGAAGTTTTCCACCAAAAAACCCAAATTAGTCGGGTGGTACTACAAAGCATAGAACACAGAAAGTTTGGGGGAATCCGACTTCAGCAGGACAACACACGCGAGACGAACCGGTACAGGAACGTAGGCAGCTGTACAAAAACTGATGATGACCAAACTGTGGAGGATGTAGTTCATTTACAAGAAACCGAGAGAGAAATGCTACGCCAAGAGGATAATACACCATTCGTAACACCAGTATTGATACAAAAGTCAGTGATGTATGCAGGACAAGAACCTATGCGGAAAATAATTAAATTCACACCAGTACCCAGAGTGCAACATGTAGTAAAATTGGTTTGAGCAATTTGAAGGCTGCGGCGTTAAATAGAAAGAACCGAGCGGACAAAACGGCAACCTAACGAGTATTTTCACTACGACAAAAGGTACTTGTGAAAACCCATCATCTTTCTAGCAAGAAAAAACATCAAAGTCGTAGATTCTTTTCGGTATATAAAGGCCCTATGGAAGTAAGTACAGTGGTTCACGATAATGCAGTCGAATTGATTAACCCAAAAACAAGAAAATCATTGAGCTTGCAGCATGTGAGTCACTTGAAAGTGTATAAAGAGTAAAACAGTAAATATTAACTCCACAGGAAAAATTACATGTATCAAATATCCAGATTCCAATAAGAGCAAAATCTGGAAGTCAAAGAGTAGGGAAGCTAAGAAAATGCATACAAATAAAAATTTCTAATTTCTACGTATCTCAAAAAAGTGAAACTGTTAACTTTCTCAGTATATCAAAAAGATACTTTAGGAGGAAGAACAATAAAGTAAGAACTAAAGTAACTCTTCTGCAAACGAAATGTGTTACGGGGAAAGAGTAGAAAGCAAGGAGAAAGATAGAGATTAGCCTGTGGGTGTTTGACGAAATAATAGTAAATTCTCTCTTAAAATGTAGTGAAAAGTAGAAAGAAGTTGATTTTTTTGTGGACGAAAGGAAGCCAAGAAATCAGGTGTATAAAGACTTAGGTAGGAAGGAAATATTAATTTTTAGTTCGTTCCATCGCAGACGGTGAACATTTATGATTTGTGGAAGGTACCACAAGTTGATATTAAATAGGTGTAAAACATTGTTGGGAGATAAGAATTAAGAGAGAGAATTGAACTATTAAGGAAAGTGAGAAACATGTTATTTCTTGGAAGGATGAAGACAGAGGGATGTGAGTTTAACACAGAGATGATTTTAATAAGGAAGAGTAAGATAGGGAGAGAAATTAATATAAATGTGTACTTTTTAGAAGAAGGAGATAGGGATAATTACAACCAAGAAAAGTGCAAGCTCTAAAACAATAGAATTGCACAGTAGAGAAAGTTTTAAAAAGGAAACAAGAAATAGACATATATTGTATTTTGAAGTTGTTACAGCTTGTGCCGAAAAGAAGAGATTGCAGAGAAAAAGACGGAGGAATCAGAGTCAAGGTGTGAAGTTTTTATGATAATATGATGCAGCTGTAGTTAGTACAAAAGAAAAATGACACATACTAACATACAAACCTTCATCACCATCAATTTTCCTCTTACTATCCATCGTGAGGAAGATGAGGAAACCATAACCTTTATGCTAATAGTGAAAAGAAGGTGAAAAAGAAAATGTTCATATAGAATGGGGATAGATGTTGATCTGTTAAAATAGATGTCAAGTTGTGAAAAGTATAATAAAGAGAATCCTATGTATAGTTTAAATATCGAATTTTTGTAGAGTCTCTTAGTAGTTTACTGTTTGTAAAGCTTGCAATGTACCTTAAGGCAAAAAGAGTTGCGATAAGATAGGTGGTCATAATACACTCCTGGAAATGGAAAAAAGAACACATTGACACCGGTGTGTCAGACCCACCATACTTGCTCCGGACACTGCGAGAGGGCTGTACAAGCAATGATCACACGCACGACACAGCGGACACACCAGGAACCGCGGTGTTGGCCGTCGAATGGCGCTAGCTGCGCAGCATTTGTGCACCGCCGCCGTCAGTGTCAGCCAGTTTGCCGTGGCATACGGAGCTCCATCGCAGTCTTTAACACTGGTAGCATGCCGCGACAGCGTGGACGTGAACCGTATGTGCAGTTGACGGACTTTGAGCGAGGGCGTATAGTGGGCATGCGGGAGGCCGGGTGGACGTACCGCCCAATTGCTCAACACGTGGGGCGTGAGGTCTCCACAGTACATCGATGTTGTCGCCAGTGGTCGGCGGAAGGTGCACGTGCCCGTCGACCTGGGACCGGACCACAGCGACGCACGGATGCACGCCAAGACCGTAGGATCCTACGCAGTGCCGTAGGGGACCGCACCGCCACTTCCCAGCAAATTAGGGACACTATTGCTCCTGGGGTATCGGCGAGGACCATTCGCAACCGTCTCCATGAAGCTGGGCTACGGTCCCGCACACCGTTAGGCCGTCTTCCGCTCACGCCCCAACATCGTGCAGCCCGCCTCCAGTGGTGTCGCGACAGGCGTGAATGGAGGGACGAATAGAGACGTGTCGTCTTCAGCGATGAGAGTCGCTTCTGCCTTGGTGCCAATGATGGTCGTATGCGTGTTTGGCGCCGTGCAGGTGAGCGCCACAATCAGGACTGCATACGACCGAGGCACACAGGGCCAACACCCGGCATCATGGTGTGGGGAGCGATCTCCTACACTGGCCGTACACCACTGGTGATCGTCGAGGGGACACTGAATAGTGCACGGTACATCCAAACCGTCATCGAACCCATCGTTCTACCATTCCTAGACCGGCAAGGGAACTTGCTGTTCCAACAGGACAATGCACGTCCGCATGTATCCCGTGCCACCCAACGTGCTCTAGAAGGTGTAAGTCAACTACCCTGGCCAGCAAGATCTCCGGATCTGTCCCCCATTGAGCATGTTTGGGACTGGATGAAGCGTCGTCTCACGCGGTCTGCACGTCCAGCACGAACGCTGGTCCAACTGAGGCGCCAGGTGGAAATGGCATGGCAAGCCGTTCCACAGGACTACATCCAGCATCTCTACCATCGTCTCCATGGGAGAATAGCAGCCTGCATTGCTGCGAAAGGTGGATATACACTGTACTAGTGCCGACATTGTGCATGCTCTATTGCCTGTGTCTATGTGCCTGTGGTTCTGTCAATGTGATCATGTGATGTATCTGACCCCAGGAATGTGTCAATAAAGTTTCCCCTTCCAGGGACAATGAATTCACGGTGTTCTTATTTCAATTTCCAGGAGTGTATGTAAATTAGAGGAATTTGAGGATGTAAGATGGACAAAAGTGGGGACATTGTTGTATTATACATGATGTCATCAAGAACAATGCCTCATCATTGCGGACAGATCGACAGCAGAAATGAGTACAGCAGTTAGGTATGAGAGGGAGGAACACTGAATGTGGGTGCCTTGTACGTCAGCTTTCGAGATGACGAAAGGAGATGCCTTGGTGGAAGAAAAGTATGAGGATCTACGACGAATCCTGGATACAGTCAACATGTGCCACGACGCGATCTTTATTCATGTGGAAGTGACATGCGATCTTCAGAACAGCAGTTTCGCTAAAGTGCTAGATCTTTAGCATTTCTGTTGCAAACTGTTTAGAACAGCATAAGGAGATATGATGGATGTCCACCAAACCAGAATGGAAGCCGACATGTTACATCAAGGACGAACGAATGTTAGAATTCACCGCGAGAAGAAGAGGCGCATTTCTGTAACCCTAAATACAGAATGGCTGTAACTATCGTCCTACCATACGGAATCCAGCAACTGCGAAACATTCCCTGAACACTCATGGGAGTTAGCAAGAGAATGATGGAAGGCTGCCCAATCTATCCTGATGAACAACCTGATACAACAAAGGATACACAACGATTTGAAAGAAAATACCTTAAGAATTGATTATACAATAACGAGATTAAGCAGGTCTTAAATCCCAATCCCCAGTCCAATGAAGAACGAAGGCACAAGTGAGAAGATAGCAAGATTCAACAAGAAAAGAAGATTCAATGCAGAAGATTAGGAAGAAAAAAGACCTGGACCACAAGACATCAAGAAACCTTTCTAAATCCCTTCCCATACGAGACCATTTTTGCATCTACCTACCAACAAAGAATTCAATTTTAACTCCTCTAGGAATGCAAATTTCCGATATTCCTTCTGGCAAATTGCAACACGTTCAGATGTCACACCGAGAGATGAGAGATGTCTGTTCATATAGAAAACAGGAGACGAATTAACCAAAGATGTACTGGCATAAAGATTCGAGGATTGATGAAGAATATAAGTTTTATGCTGCTAATAATATCTCTAATATAATTTCAGAATGGATGCATGTGGAATGGAATGAAGGCAACCAAGCATTCATGATACACTCAAGCCTTCTGGAAACTTTCTATCTTCCGACGTCCATTCCGTTCTCAGAGGAGACACGTCGACGTGCATGAAGATGAGGATGACGACTTCAATGAACCACATTGAATATAAAAAGACTGCCTGTGACAGAATTGTGTCAGATTAAACTGGAAATTTTTTTTAAGGAACACACAGAGTTTGTTATTGTTTAAAAATATTTAATTTTTGAAGAGTCTTGTGAAATAAACAGATTTATGTTGACAATACTATTGAGTTTTAATCCTGACAGATCAATAATATTTACTTGTATTTCATAATTTTTTACAACACATCTAAGTTAATAAAATGAAATGTTGATATTTTCTTTGAAGACTTATTCTTGTATGTTATGCGTTTGCTAAAACATAGGTTATGTAGAAGAAAGGGTTTTGCACTTTCATGGTGTTAATTTAATATTTACGAGGTAATTAGTAGGATTAGGATTTTAACATTTTTGTAAAAGTCAAAGAATAATTTAATTATTCTATAAAGTTATAATGCATAAGTTTAAGATTTTGGGGGACATAAACATGTTTATGAATTGGATTGTGCTTGTAAGGTTATAGGTAGGGTACTGTTAAATATAAGCTAAAACAAAAAATTATTGTAACAGATGAAACTTTCTTGAATTATAATTGCCATAAATGCTACCACCAAACATAGAAATTAAGGTTGAGAACCTGACATAAGTATTAAAAAAGGGGAGGATAATTTTAAAAGAAAATTTACTCAGCTGCAAACACCTCCTTCATCATTTAACATAAGTCTTTATGTCCAAAAAAAACTCAGTCTCAAATTTAAAATTTATGATTGGTACAAATTTATAGAGAATCTCTAAGTTGTTTATATTTAAAATTAAAATATAGACAACCATCGAATAGAAGGACAAAGTTTCATATTATTTTAATAATTGTATTAAATCACAAAACTAGCAAAAATATATTACATTTTGGAAAAACGTTACTTTAATGCTCAAATCAGTAGTATATGGCTGAAAGAACAACTGTTTGATTATGCCATATTAAAATAGAAAGTTGGTCAATATAAATATATCAAAATTGCTACATGCAGCAGTTGAGAACAATTTTGCACTGACTTCAAACAACTACTCAACTGTTGATTGATCCAGTGCAAAATTGAACATGGTAGGAGGCAGATATGTAAGGTGTTCTCTTGAATGGGTGTCAGTTCCTCATCTTACATGAGATTTTATACATCATAACAAGTAGATGAATATGTCAGCTGACGTACTTCAGCAATAATGAGCAGATTTGCCTATCAAAACGCACAGTATGTAATGCAAAGGGATGACACTCGATTCGATGTTGTTAATATGCCAAAATCAAATCCTGCATTTCAATGAGCAAAAGGTGAAAAAAGCTGCTGGAAGAAACGTTTTAGTTTGGGGGAGAAGCGAGTTGCGCCATCACGGCCCGAGTACAATGGAATGGTTCTAAAAGGGGTTGGTGACCTGCGGCGAGAGAGACTACGAACATGCTGGGCGATACATCAAGGTGAGCAGGTAGCGGTGCAGCGCTGCTTGTGTTGGAGAAATTCTTTAGAAAACTGCGTTGGGGTATTTCGAGATGGCTACAAACAGACCAGCAACGCAGCTGATCACATGAAATGCCCATGGTATGCTCGTGATGGCGTCAGGAGCGGGCACAAAATGTCCAATTGGATGAAATAAACTCAGAAAGAGTAAAAAGGGGCGATATTTCGACGCAGTTTAAAGGTAGGCCCTTTGCGATTGGCAGGGGTAGTTTCCACAAGATGAAAGGAACGCTCCCATTGGTCTGACGTGAAGCACGAAAGGACACAGGTGGGGGACAGTTTGCTACGATTGACACAAGACAGAAAACTTCGAGGACTCTCCTCTGAACCAGCGTCAAGTATACAACAGGGCCATCACGCTCTGTACGACGCCAAAAGATGAATTTTATGTGAACACTGCTTTCACTTTGACTGACATTCAGCTAGAAATTTGCTGAAAAGTCGTTGATCTCCGACAGTGGAGAAATGAAACAGCTACTTAGTTAATCGTTCTTGCACGTGTATGTCGCCATATTTTCCACACTAGGGATGAGTGCATATTTTCTCGCATAATGAGAAACACTGGACAGTTTCAGCTGATAAAATCAATAAATATTTTGATTAGCTTTTTATAGGATTTTCAGAGGGCGACAGTAGCCATGCAGCTGACAGCACATCGCAGCTAAAGGTAAATGCCACTGGCAGAGGCGTAAACTTGTTGGTTCACCAGCTTGCATCCACTGTGGACTGAAGCAGCCTTGAGTAATATTTTGCATATCTTGTTACAAAAACTAACCATCTCCGTAGACTTGATTGTCATCCTAAATAGTTTCGAACTTAGAGCCGGACTCGGGAGATTTGACGTAATATCGGCCAACTTCACTGTGTATAAGTAAGAAAAATCTTGTAGAGAACCTTCTATTTAAATCTGATATTGCTGTGTTCAGTGTTTTTCCGCTCAACAGGACGTAATGAAATTGTCATGTCACAATCTATGTAAACTCGTGTGCTTCTTTAACAGCAAAATAGGAATAAACCAATTTTACAGCTAATCACCAATGTGCTCTGTCCTAGAATAAGGGTCCACTCCTAACCACAGTCACTGATTCTAGTGATGCTAACGCTCTCACAGGGTGTTTTTGCTGATGTCTGACAAACGTGAAAAGGAGTGGAGTGTCAGACCCTCATCTACTCATTTTATTAATCATTAAGTAAGTTTTCTGGTGGTACGGATTCTATAGGTAGCTAGATGCTGTACACGAGCCTCCAGCGCGATTGACGCTAAGAGAGCTGCCCATCTTCAGTTATTTGGGCCTGCGATGCACCTTGCGGAGTTCCTCCAGCCATTAATTAGTTAGGTTCTGCTGATGCACCTGGAGAGCATTATAGACTGGATTAGAAACTAAATCTAATATGCGTGATAACAGGCAACTTACGAAGAGATAATTCAACGTGAACGATAAGCAGTTCAGACAAAATGAGAATAGAAGCTTTTGGAACGTGATTCTATAGAAGAATGCTGAAAGTCAGGTGGGTAGATCGAGCAACAGATCAAGAGATACTGAATCGAATTGGAGTAAAAATATATTTATGGCACAACGTGACAAAAAGGAGAAATTGTCTGTTTAGTAAAGGAAGGAAGTGTGAGGAATGAAAAACATAGAGAGAAACCAAGAGTTGAATATGACAAGTAGGTTCAAATGGGTGTAGCTTTGGGGGTTACGCAGAGAGGCAAAGGACTGCACAGGATAATCCATGGCTGATGGCTGCATAAGACAAGCCTTTCGATTAAAGAGCTCAACAGACAACGAATAGGAGTCGAATTCCTTTCTTGCTGACCACTTGGTAGATCTACAAGGCCTTTAATAACCAAAAGAAGTATTATTTCTTCTTGTTCTGCATTCAGGTTAAGTAATATTTTTTTGAAGGACAACATTTTCACCTTTGGTTACTAGCTTATTTTCAGAACCACGTAATATGTATATGGCTAACCATCTAGGGTCTTAAGAAGCCGTTTCAGTTGTTTTGACTCTTTTTATCATCAGATGCCAGCTGGTTTCGTAGCACTGAAAGCGACATCTTCAGGTGACACGTAACTCATAAGAGGAAGGTAATCTGGAACATGGAATCCAACATTCGTTGTCAGACCAGACTACCAATCACTAAATGGCCGTACGACAATCAACCAAAATCAGCCGGACGTAGAGATCCAAGTCCAAAAAGATCGATGGAACCACAACTCTGCATGCAAATTCCTGGAACATGGGACATAACCGTGTACTGAGAAATACCGACCACTGATCTCTTATGACTTAGTTACATGTCACCTGAGGATTTTGTTTTTAGTGTCACGAAAACGGTTGTGATCTGATAATTATGTCCCCAAGGCATAAATGTTTGGTTCAAATGGCTCTGAGCACTACGCGAATTAACTTCTGAGGTCATCAGTCGCCTAAAACGTAGAACTAATTAAACCTAACTAACCTAAGGACATCACACACATCCATGCCCGAGGCAGGATTCGAACCTGCGACCGTAGCGGCAGCACGGTTCCAGACTTTAGCGCCTAAAACCGCACGGCCACTCCGGCCGGCATAAATGTTTATATAGTCTGTTAAAGAAGATCCAGATCGTGTTAATCAGAAGAAAAATGTATTTGACAAGACACAAAAACACATATATACATCATATATGAACAAAAGAAAAATCCTGTGGCAATTAATAATACGTCCAGTGGCCCGCAACGTCGATGATTGCTTGGCATGTACGAGGCACTCTTGAAACCAGATTTTCCGTGTGTTCACGAGGAAGAGATAAAATGCGACGAATCTGTGTTGACAGCCGTTTTAAAGTGAAGACTTTTGTCCTTGTGAGGGGTGGCATGAGCCCCCTCTCATATTTTTGTCTTACGATTTTCGTCTCTAATTGCATGCGGTGAAAAGTTGCTATTCCTTCACACGCGGACTTCCCACGCAGCGTCTCTCGTCACCCAGGTGGTCCGGTGACATGCGGGCTCTGCCGATCTCGAGAGGGTTAAGCCGACGAGTGTGAGGGTGTCGAGTGAATGCTTTCTAGACGCCGACATTGTCAAAAGACAAGCCCGCAGGGGCCTGAAGTAGCGGCTGGGCTAGAGGTTCCGTTACTTCGCAGAAACTTAGCGGAAACACTTTCTAGCGGGCTACCAGCGAGGCATGGGGATGACTTGTGTACCCAGGCAGTTGTGGCGGGAAAATTCCCGCGCTTTCTGCAAAATAGTAACTGTGATTGGCTTGCTCAGGGCATAGCTCCGTGACGTAGCAAAATCAGCGCAGAAATTGGCACCAAGAATCTCCATTGGTGGAATGGCAGTGCTCCGTCAATGGAGTGGAATTTTCCGCCGATTTTCGAGTTGCTGATTGGAACATTTAACCACGGCCACTGTCGTGGGGGCGGGAATGTTGTGTGTTCGGCCTGTACGGGTGCTCTTGTGGGTAGTCGGCTCTCGCTTTTCGGTCGAGGACGTCGAAGCAACCAGCCATCGCCTCCGGTACGCCAGATTGTGTTCTGGCAGTTAAGAAGACAGTTTGGTAATGTATGTCCGCAGCACCGGTAGATAGGGATTTTCCTAGGTGATAATCAGAGCTCAGCAGAGCGCGCCTGTTCGTCTTTTTCTAACTTTGTTCTGTCTTGAGTAGCAGCAATTAATGTTGGGTTAGCTGTGTATCTCTCTTAAGATTTGAGTGGCAAGGAATTGGCTCCACATACCACTTCGTCATAAACCCCACAATCTAGTTTAGGGACAACTTCACCTTCACAGCGTTTGTTTGAGTATCCAATTTGAGCCAATTTGATGTATTATAAATGTTTCATGTGTTTTTGTTTATTATTTTGTGTTTAGTCTTAATAAATCATATTGTTATTTTGGACAGAACTTTCATTCTGTTAATCGGTAGAGCAACCCATCATTTCTCACTCTGTTAATGAAACCTTCCTTTATTTAACTTATTTATCAAATTAAATTATTGCAGGTGCCAAACTCTTTTCTACTCCACTTGCAGGGTTGATTACAGTCAGTTCGCGTATATTTTTTAATCCATGTGCAACAGCAAAAGTCGGAGTTAGAATAGGGGGGGGGGCTTAGAGCATCATTTACATATGTAGATTCTAGAAGAATTTAGTGTTAAATACACTGCTTGCCCCGGCACCTCGCACTTGCAGACTCTTTTTGATGTAAGACCACACATTTACAACAGGATTAGCGTCAGGCGACTGAGTGTGCCAAGTACTTGCACAACTTTCTCCTTTTTCCTGTCTCTGCAAAACGTGCTGTGGTACTTCGGATCATTGCCTCCTGCAGTATCCAATCTTCATTTTGGTCGATGAACCAACGTTCGGCAGTCGGCATCAAAAATGTTTGATAAACGCGAAGCCTAAGTTGCACTCATGTCTCTTCTTTTGCATCTCAGTCAAGAATTCAAAGTAAACTAATGCTTTATGGCCACTGCATGAAGCACAAAGTGAGACGTAGCGCCTCTACATCGTCGCTATTGAGATGGGAGATCTACGAACGAGGCGTGCAGTGGAGTCCACGCCCAAGACAGGTGGCGTCATATGGCCCGAGTGTATGTAGTTTCTAAGCGATATGATAGAGGTCACTAGCTGACGGGCACCGTTGGAGCTGCACTCAGAATACTGTTAATTTTATTTCCGGTTTCGTTTGTTTAATTTTCTAGTTGTTTATTAATTACTAATATTATTGTGTTTCGTTACGAGGTGTGAATGTGAATCTGAAATTCGTACCGGGAAATTTATTATAAACTATTTCATCATTTCACGGTACTAGGGAAATCAGATTATGATTTCGCAAAAAGATTTGTTAACAGGGAATTAATTTTATATTTGTTGGTTTCTAAATTCATTTATGTTAATTTACTGTTTTGATTCAGTGACAAACTTTGATTGGTTCTGTATATACGTGCGGGGTTCAGCGGGTTGGATGCTGCTTTCCGACGTCTCTCTGCCAATCAGAAATTAGCATATTCCCGCGTCTCTTGGGAACTCCACTACTGGCCATTAAAATTGCTACACCACGAACATGACGTGCTACAGACGCGACATTTAACCGACAGGAAGAAGATGCTGTAATATGCAAATGACTAGCTTTTCAGAGCATTCACACGAGGTTGGCGCCGGTGGCGACACCCACAACGTGCTGACATGAGGAAAGTTTCCAACCGATTTCTTATACACAAACAGCAGTTGACCGGCGTTGCCTGGTGAAACGTTGTTGTGATGCCTCGTGTAAGGAGGAGAAATGCGTACCATCATGTTTTCGACTTTGATAAAGGTCGGATTATAGCCTATCGCGATTGCGGTTTATCGAATCGCGACCTTGCTGCTCGCGTTGGTAGAGATCCAATGACTGTTAGCAGAATATGGAATTGGTGGGTTCAGGAGAGTAATACGTAACGCCGTGCTGGATCCCAACGGCCTCGCATCACTAGCAGTCGAGATGACAGGCATCTCTTCCGCATGACTGTACGGATCGTGCAGCCACGTCTCGATCCCTGAGTCAACACATGGGGACGTTTGCAAGACCATCTGCACGAACAGTTCGACGACGTTTGCAGCAGCATGGACTATCAGCTCGGAGACCATGGCTGCGGTTACCCCTGAAGATGCGTCACTGACAGGAGCGCCTGCGATGGTGTACTCAACGACGAATCTGGGTGACGAGTGGCAAAACGACATTTTTTCGGATGAATCCAGGTTCTGTTTACAGCATCATGATGGTCGCATCCGCAAGCGTGTATTCGTCATCGCCATACTAGCGAATCACCCGGCGTGATGGTGTGGGGTGCCATTGGTTACACGTTTCGGTCACCTCTTCTTCGCATTGACGGCACTTTGAACAGTGGACTTTACATTTCAGATGTGTTACGACCCGTGGCTCTACCCTTTATTCGATCCCGGCGAAGCCCTACTTTTCAGGAGGATAATGCACGAACACTTGTTGCAGGTCCTGTACGTGCCTTTCTGGAAACAGAAAACGTTCGACTGTTGCTCTGGCCGGCACATTCTCCAGATCTGGTCAATGGTGGCCGAGCAACTGGCTCGTTACAATACACCAGTCACTACTCTTGATGAACTGTGGTATCGTGTTGAAGTTGCATGGACAGCTGTACCTGTACACGCCATCCAAGCTCTGTTTGCCTCAATGCCCAGACGTATCAAGGCCGTTATTACGGCCAGAGGTGGTTGTTCTGGGTACTGATTTCTCAGGATCTATGCACCCAAATTGCGTGACAATGTAATCATATGTCTACATCTACATCTACATGATTACTCTGCAATTCACATTTAAGTGCTTGGCAGAGGGTTCATCGAACCACAATCCACTCCCGAACATCGCGCGGGGAAAACGAACACCTAAACCTTCCTGTTCGAGCTCTGATTTCTCTTATTTTATTTTGATGATCATTCCTACCTATGTAGGTTGGGCTCAACAAAATATTTTGGCATTCGGAAGAGAAAGTTGGTGATTGAAATTTCGTAAATAGATCTCACCGCGACGAAAAACATCTTTGCTTTAATGACTTCCATCCCAACTCGCGTATCATATCTGCCACACTCTCTCCCCTATTACGTGATAATACAAAACGAGCTGCCCTTTTTTGCACCCTTTCGATGTCTTCCGTCATTCCCACCTGGTAAGGATCCCACACCGCGCAGCAATATACTAACAGAGGGCGAACGAGTGTAGTGTAAGCTGTCTCTTTAGTGGACTTGTTGCACCTTCTAAGTGTCCTGCCAATGAAACGCAACCTTTGGCTCGCCTTCCCCACAATATTATCTATGTGTTCTTTCCAACTGAAGTTGTTCGTAATTTTTACACCCAGGTACTTAGTTGAATTGACAGGCTTGAGAATTGTACTATTTATCGAGTAATCGAATTCCAACGGATTTCTTTTGGATCGTATGTGGATTACCTCACACTTTTCGTTATTTAGCGTCAACTGCCACCTGCCACACCATACAGCAATCTTTTCTAAATCGCTTTGCAACTGATACTGGTCTTCGGATGACCTTACTAGACGGTAAATTACAGCATCGTCTCAGGCGGAGCGGCGTCTGTGTAGAGACGTTGCTGGAAGGTGTTGCTAACCATTTCAAATAAAACACTGTGGTTTCCCTTTCTTGACGTTTGTATTACATAAATTATATTCTCGCCAACATGTCAGTTCTAGTATAATATATTTGTCCAATGAATAACCGTTTATCATCTGCATTTCTTCTTGGTGTAGCAACTTTAATGGCCAGTAGTGTAGAAACTTATTTTGTGTAGAAAGTAGCTCAGAGTCGGAGTTTGGGTCTCACAGCGGTTAGATGTATTACTATGTAATCCGTTAAAAATTATATAATATTTATATAAAAGTGAAGTGAAACATGGACGACAAATAGTTTAGACAAGAAGAGAATGGAAACTTTCGAAATTTGGTGCTACAGAAGAATGCTGAAAATTAGATAGGTAGATCACATAACTAATGAGGAGGCATTGAATAGAATTGGGGAGAAGAGGAGTTTGTGGCACAACTTGACTAGAAGAAGGGATGGGTTGGTAGGGTATATTCTGAGGCATCAAGTGATGACCAATTTAGTATTGGAGGGCAACGTGGAGGGTAAAAATCTTAGAGCGAGATCAAGAGATGAATACACTAAACGGATTCAGAAGGATGTAGGTTGTAGTAGGTACTGGGAGATGAAGAACCTTGCACAGGATAGAGTAGAATGGAGAGCTGCATTAAACCAGTCTCTGGACTGAAGACCACAACAACAACACATATAAAATTATATAATTATCTATATAGATAAAATTTATATATTATTTACATAATTTATACATATTTATATACACTCCTGGAAACTGAAATAAGAACACCGTGAATTCATTGTCCCAGGAAGGGGAAACTTTATTGACACATTCCTGGGGTCAGATACATCACATGATCACACTGACAGAACCACAGGCACATAGACACAGGCAACAGAGCATGCACAATGTCGGCACTAGTACAGTGTATATCCACCTTTCGCAGCAATGCAGGCTGCTGTTCTCCCATGGAGACGATCGTAGAGATGCTGGATGTAGTCCTGTGGAACGGCTTGCCATGCCATTTCCACCTGGCGCCTCAGTTCGACGAGCGTTCGTGCTGGACGTGCAGACCGCGTGAGACGACGCTTCATCCAGTCCCAAACATGCTCAATGGGGGACAGATCCGGAGATCTTGCTGGCCAGGGTAGTTGACTTACACCTTCTAGAGCACGTTGGGTGGCACGGGATACATGCGGACGTGCATTGTCCTGTTGGAACAGCAAGTTCCCTTGCCGGTCTAGGAATGGTAGAACGATGGGTTCGATGACGGTTTGGATGTACCGTGCACTATTCAATGTCCCCTCGACGATCACCAGTGGTGTACGGCCAGTGTAGGAGATCGCTCCCCACACCATGATGCCGGGTGTTGGCCCTGTGTGCCTCGGTCGTATGCAGTCCTGATTGTGGCGCTCACCTGCACGGCGCCAAACACGCATACGACCATCATTGGCACCAACGCAGAAGCGACTCTCATCGATGAAGACGACACGTCTCCATTCGTCCCTCCATTCACCTCTGTCGCGACACCACTGGAGGCGGGCTGCACGATGTTGGGGCGTGAACGGAAGACGGCCTAACGGTGTGCGGGTCCGTAGCCCAGCTTCATGGAGACGGTTGCGAATGGTCCTCGCCGATACCCCAGGAGCAACAGTGTCCCTAATTTGCTGGGAAGTGGCGGTGCGGTCCCCTACGGCACTGCGTAGGATCCTACGGTCTTGGCGTGCATCCGTGCGTCGCTGCGGTCCGGTCCCAGGTCGACGGGCACGTGCACCTTCCGCCGACCACTGGCGACAACATCGATGTACTGTGGAGACCTCACGCCCCACGTGTTGAGCAATTGGGCGGTACGTCCACCCGGCCTCCCGCATGCCCACTATACGCCCTCGCTCAAAGTCCGTCAACTGCACATACGGTTCACGTCCACGCTGTCGCGGCATGCTACCAGTGTTAAAGACTGCGATGGAGCTCCGTATGCCACGGCAAACTGGCTGACACTGACGGCGGCGGTGCACAAATGCTGCGCAGCTAGCGCCATTCGACGGCCAACACCGCGGTTCCTGGTGTGTCCGCTGTGCCGTGCGTGTGATCATTGCTTGTACAGCCCTCTCGCAGTGTCCGGAGAAAGTATGGTGCGTCTGACACACCGGTGTCAATGTGTTCTTTTTTCA
Organism: Schistocerca serialis cubense; assembly: GCF_023864345.2. Lineage (NCBI taxonomy): Eukaryota > Metazoa > Arthropoda > Insecta > Orthoptera > Acrididae > Schistocerca > Schistocerca serialis. The sequence continues at coordinate 1,228,228,477 of NC_064638.1, read as the reverse complement.
TTTCCAGGAGTGTATTTAAGTGTACTATATTTATATAATTATACTTATATAAAATTATATAATATTTATATAATTTTTTCTATACTAAAATGTTTGACACGTGCCGTAAAGTATTGAAGAGAATTCGAGTTAATGCATAGGATTGAAATTCAGAACTTTTAGTATCGTTTGAATAATTAATTACCACATGGCGTATTGCTTGCTTCCGAACTTGGAACAATTTGTTCCGTGTGACTGATACTAGCAACATTTGAGCGAGCAGTTCTAAAAGAAGTGATCCATTTGTAAACTTTCGGTGAAGGGTTGCCATAAACTGACTACGGTTAGGAATGAGGCGTGCGTCTGAACTTTTCAGACTATGTACAGTTTAGAATAAGACTTGGTTGTGACTGGTGTATCCATTTCATGTATTTCATTAACAGTACAGAGTAACCCACCGCCTTGAACTGTACGGTGGGATGCTTCTGAATCCAACAGCAAAGTCTTCTCATTCCTACAATCTTACTGGTATACAGTTGTTAATGCTTCTTTTTAAGTAGTATAAAAACATATAAAAATTTCTCTAAGGTTACAGCGAATTGAATGTTTAACAATTGTTAAAGTGGTTCTGTATAATTCGCTTCTCCCTAGTTGGCGAGAATATAATTTATGTAATACAAACGTCAAGAAATGGAAACCACAGTGAAAATCAAAAGTGTTTTATTTGAAAAAGTTAGCAACACCTTCCAGCAACGTCTCTACACAGACGGCGCTCCGCCTGAGACATTTGTCGTAGCGTTGTACAGACTTTCCAATACCCTCGTCGTAGAAGGCAACCGCCTGTACTTTTCGCCGATTCTCTACGCTGATCTGCCGTTCGTTGTCTGTACCAAAACGTCGACTTCATAGACAGCGGTTCATGTCAGCAGAGGTGAAAATCAGAGGGAGCAAATTCCGGGCTGTATGGAGGGCGATCGAACACTTCCCATCGAAAACGCTGCAGGGGTGTCCTCATTTTCCCTGCAGAGTGCGTCCGAGGATTGTGATGAAGAAGGAGATGCATGACAGTTGTGTTGTGTGGGCTCCATCAAATCAGGTGAAATCTCTCTTCCTTGGAAGGAGACACTGTTTTCCAGGCATCTTTACGTGCTCACTGTGCTCTCAGAACTGAAAAGACACACGCGATCAACGGGCATACTAGAGATACTGTCCAACACACCTATACAAAGCTTTATCGAATTTTCACTGTCGCTTCCATTTCACCACCGATCACACCTTACTTTCGGAATGCGCCTCGTACTGTATTTGGATGTATAATCTTATTCTTCTGCTTTCGCTACTGCCTTTATCCCGCATTGTGCGCAGGGTCGGCGGGGTAAGTACGGATTTGACACGGTTAATTTTAACGGGTGGCCGGATGCCCTTCCTGCCGCCACCCCATACCCCCTGGAACAGAACTAGTGAACCCCAGCTGTCTGCATCTAGTGTAAATCGTGAAATGGTGTGCATGTGTTTCAGATCTCTGCGAGTCGTGTAACTGAGGCGGGACGTGGGGACCAGCCCAGTATTCACCTAGTAGGATGTGGAAAACCGCCTAAAAACCACATCCAGGCTGGCCAGCACACCGGCCGTCGTCGTTAATCCGCCAGGCGGATTCGATCCGGGGCCGGCGCGCCTACCCGAGTCCAGGAAGCAGCGCGCTAGCGCCCTCGGCTATCCTGGTGGGTGTATATCGATGTATAATATATGGTTCAAATGGCTCTAAGCGCTATGGGACTTAACGTCTGAGGTCACCAGTCCCCTAGACTTAAAACTACTTAAACCTAACTAACCATCACACACATCCATGCCCGAGGCAGGATTCGAACCAGGGACCATAGCAGCAGCGCGGATCCGGACTAAAGCGCCTAGACCGGCTCGGCCACAGCCGCCGACGAAGTGTAATATAGACTAAGTAAATAGCCTATTTCTACCTATTTTAGGTGAGAAGGTCTCGGTAGAACCTCCAGTTGTTCTCATCTGAACTGGTTTGTGCTTACGTATGTTTATTTTGTTTGTGTGTATTGACATATTACAGGGAGTGTTGCAGGTCAGTACACTATATTCAGCAGCTGTTAGTTTGTCTTATTGCTGATAGTTGTGGTATATTGTATGTGATACCTTAGATACATCATCTGGTATTATAGAGATTGAATACTGATTGAGCATCTGATTCATGGAATACATGAATTTTAACTTTGCATGAGGAATACACTTGAGGTTGTAAATTTGTTACTAGAAATAGAATGTAGTTCATAGCTACTGGAATGCATTATTCTTTAAATAACTTAATACTTTACATTTTTTGTTTTATACACACTTTATACAGAAAATACATTATATATATATATATATATATATATATATATATATATATATATATCATTGGCTGTAGCTTTAAATAGAGAAGAGACTATACTTCTACCTACAAATAATGAGTTGAATAATACATTACTGCATGTGTGCAAGATACTTTAAACAATACGCAGTGTGTTATTGGGGAAGAGGAGCCCGGGAATAAAATTTCTTAGAGCCCTCCCCTCCCAAGTGACATCTTATTACTAGAGAGGTGTGGGCGTCTGTTTGTTTCATGATTGTAACTACCAGTTGTGTTGTTTTTGACCGTGATATGGCATGCAGTGTCATGTGTTGTTGGTTTGGTTCCCTTACGTGTTGATCCCTTCTGAGTCATGTTCACTTAGTGTGTCGATTCCGCTCTCGGTATCGGAATCTGCGGTCGTGCTTGTGACCTCCCATGTGGTTAGTTCGTGCTTGTCTACGCCTCCTTCCATATGGGTTTTGGCGTTTGTATTCTTCATGCAGGTACAATATCGGCTACGCTATTTATTGAGTTCCAGTCATCGGAATTACGTATTATTCTGGCAAGGTCACTGTCGTTCCGTATAGATTGCACTTGTGCAAGCGTGGTGCGTAGCAGTGTATGCAAGCTTATCATAATACAGTGAAATTTTACGCACACAAATACTTTCATTTAACTATTCCTTCCACCGCCAAAACAATTTCAGTGCGACTCGAGATTGTTGTGTGTACAGCTGTTTTTTCTATAGCTTTTTACGGCCGAGAACCACAAACTAGTCAAATTTTAAACAGTACTATAACTTTTTGTTGTGGCTAATTTGTGGTTTTGCGCATATCGCTGGCACTCTCATCATCACGTGGGTGTAAGTAACCCTTCATACTTCATCGAACTCTGCGACGTATCCAAAAACCCTGAGCCCAATAGAATGCGAGTATCGTTTGCCAAGCCTTTAGACACTGAAGAGCCAAAAAAAAAAAAAAAAAAAAAAAAAAAAAAAAAACTGGTACACCTGGCTAACATCGTGTAGGGCCTCCGTGAGCCCGCAGAAGTGCCGCAACACGACGTTACATGCATTTGACTAATGTCTGAAGTACTGCTGGAGAGAACTGACACGATGAATCCTGCAGGGATTTCCGTAAACCCGTAAGAGTACGAGGCGGTGGAGATCTCTTCTGAGCAGCACATCGCAAGGCATCCCAAATATTCTCAATAATGTTCATGTCTGGGGAGTTTGGTGGGCAGCGGAAGTGTTTAAATTCAGAAGAGTGTTCCTGGAGCGATTCTGTAGCAATTCTGGACATGTGGCGTGTCGCGTTGTCCTGCTGGAATTGCCCAAGCTCGTCGGAATGCACAATGGACATATATGGACGCAGGTGATCAAACAGGATGCTTACGTACGTGTCACCCATCAGAGTCGTATCTAGGCGTATCAGGTGTTCCATATCACCCCAAACGCACACGACTCACACCATTACAGAGCCTCCACCAGCTTGAACAGTCCCCTGCTGTCATGCAGGGTCCATGGATTCATGAGGTTGTCTCCATGCCCGTACACGGCCATCCGCTCGATGCAGTCATCAACAGTTCAGTGTCAGTGTAACGGGCCCAGGCGAGGCGTAAACCTTTGTGTGGTCCCGTTCTTGCAGGATCTTTTTCCGGCCGCAGCGATGTCGGAGATTTGATGTTTTACCGGATTCCTGATATTCGCTGTACACTGGTGAAATGGTCGTACGGGAAAATCCTCACTTCATCGCTACCTCGGAGAAGCTAGTGCGCCGACTATAAGACCACGTTCAAATTTACTTAAATCTTGATACCTAGCCATTATAGCATCAGTAACAGATCTAACAACTGCACCAGACACTTGTTGCCTTATTCAGGCGTTACTCGGCCGTTGTGGCCAAGCGGTTCTAGGCGCTTCAGTCCAGAGCCGCGCTGCTGCTACGGTCGTAGGTTCGAATCCTGCCTCGGGTATGGATGTGTGTGATGTCCTTAGGTTAGTTAGGTTTAAGTAGTTCTAAGTCTAGGGGACTGATGACCTCAGATGTTAAGTCCCATAGTGCTTAGAGCCATTTGAACCATTTTTTTTTTTATTCAGGCTTTGCCGAGCGCAGCGCCGTATTCTGCCTGTTAACATAGCTCTTTATTTGAATAGGCATGCCTACACCAGCTTCTTTAGCGTTTCATTGTACGTGCAAAAGACTTCTTTTAGGAGAAGAACCCGTTTAGTGGACGGATAAAGCCGAGTACAAGTTGGTTCTCTAGGTGGCAGGGACGGAGAGAATTTAAACGTCACGTCACAGGCAGCGTAGGAAGGAAGCGTACACGCAGTGGGGCGACGTCGTGGTGAAAGTGGCTGGGGGCAGGGGGGGGGGGGGGGGGGGGGGAACGGACGCATTTTCCGGCCCCAGAGGGCGGCAGGCCCTGGAGATCACTTGCTGCGGCAGCGCAGACATGCTGGAAACTGAGGGCTTCGGGGACGTCACACCGAAACAGCTCTCCAGGAGGCTACAACCGCGAAACGACATGCGTCTAGACGCTGAGCTCAGATTCTGTTGACCTCGGTGCTGTCCTGTTGTCACGACTTCCCTCTCTACTGTTTCGATCAGGGTAACTTCCATGTCGAATGACTCTGTCAGCATGGTTTGTCACGAACAGGTCGGCATATGCAAGGTGTTTCAAAAAGATTCACGCATTGCTGGGTAAATGTTCCGCCTTTCATGTCAAACACTGCTTTTTCTTGTTATGCAAACATGTTTCGGTACCTCTAGCCGTCATCAGTCGGTATTGCGTATTGGAAAACTGTAAAAAGTGAACATATTTTAGGTTGTAACTGATGTAACAAAATGAGGCCTGAAGATAGTTTCTGTTCGTTTTTATTCTTATCTTAATATTACAGTATATGGTTTTGCAGAACCATCTGTATGATGTCCTGCACCGACAGCTTATCATCTGCAAACCAAAAAATGTAAATCTGAATTTTATCATCAAGTTAACACTTACCTTGACTGTTAAGAATGTGATTTTCGTGTGCCAAAATATTTTGCTTATATATTTGGTATTACTCACATTTTGTTGTGAAAGAAGAATGATCAGTCTAGAATAAAGGGTGTCAGTGAAGTAAAATGGAAAAAAGGTATGGATTTCGGGTCAGACGAATATAGGTTAACATTAACAGTAGCAGAAAATGGTATAATGGCTGTAGGATTCGTTATGAACAGGAAAGTAAGGCAAAAAGTTAGGTACTGTGAATAATCCAGTAAGGGTTGTTCTCGTCAGATTCGGCAGCAAACCATCGGCAACAACGATAGTTTAGGTATACATGCCGACATGGCAAGCAGAAGGTGAATTAATAGAGAAAGTATATGAGGATATTTAACGGGTAATTCACGCGATGAAAGGGACGGATTAAAAGGAAGAATTACGGGTGAATATGATCTAGGAACTAGTAATGACAAGGCAGAAAGACTAATTAAGTTCTGCAAATAATTTCAGATGTTAGTTGCAAATACCCTGCTCAAAACGCACAAGAGGAAGAGGCTAATTTGGAAAAGACGCAAAGATACAGTAAGATTCCAGCTAGATTTCATAATGTTCCGACAGAGATTCTGAAATCACGTAATGGATTGTAGGGCTTACCCAGGAGCAGATACAGGCTCAGCTTATAACTTAGTAATGATAAAGAGTAAACTGAAGTTTGAGAGACTCATACGGAAGAATCACTGTGGAAGGAAGGGGAATATTGAAGTACTGAGGAATGATGAGACGCCTTTGGGGTTTTCTGAGGCTATAGATTCTGCGACAAGGAATACTACAGTAGACGTTTCAGTAGAAGATGAGCAGACATTTCTGAAAAGGGTAAACAGAGACAGTGGATAGTCATACATACGTACCAGGAAGGTAGCTCCGAAGAATTCTTGGATAAAATAAGAAGGACTTCAACTGATCGGTGAGAGTAGGAGGTACAGAAACGTTCAGGGGAAAACAGGAATACACGAATGTAAATCAGTTATGAATGAAATAAATAGGAAGTTGCAGGACAGCCAAGGTGAAATGGATCGAGACACATGTAAAGAAAACGAAAAACAAACGATCGTCGGGAAGAATGACTCAGCAAACAGGAAAGCCAAAAAATCTTCTGTGAAATTGAAAGGAAGGTGCTAACACTAAGAGTGCAATGGGAATTCTACTTTAAAAAGAGGAAAGAGCGGATAGGTCGAAGGTGTACACTGAAGGCCTCTGTGAGGGGGAGGGCTTCTCTGATGATTTGACAGAAGAAGTAACGGGAGCCGATAAGCTATAAATTTGGGAACCAGTATTAGAGTCACAAATCAAAAAAGCTCTCGAAGACTTGAGATCGAACAAAGGAGAAGCGATAGAGAACACTCCATCGGAATTTCTAAAATCATTACGGGGGGGAGGGGATAGCAACCCAATGACTACTCAAGCTGGCGTGTAGAATCTAAGAGACTGACGACGTACCATCAGACTTCCAAAGAAATATCATCGTCACAGGTTCGAAGATATCAAGAGTAGATAAGTATGAAAACTATCGCACTATGAGCATAACATCTCATGCATCGAAGTTGCTGACAAGGATAATAAACAGAAGAATAGAATAGAAAATTTAAGATCTGTTAGGTGACGATTAGTTTGGCTTGAGGAAAGGTAGAGGCACCAGAGAAGTAATTTTGACATTGTTCTTGTTGACAGAAGCAAGATACGCTCATAGTGTCTGCCGATCTAGAAAAAGAGTTCGATAATGTGAGAATAAGCAAGATATTCGAAATTCTGAGAAAAACAGGAGTCAACTAAAGGGAAGAACGTGTGATATACAAACTGTACAATAACCAAAAGGGAGCAAGAAGAATGGAAGAACAAAGATGTGCTCGGATTGAAAAGGGTATAAGAAGGGAAAGCAACGTTTCGCCACTAAAGACGGCGCACCAAGAAGGAGTTATCCGAAAAGGTTGGAAATGGGTATACGTGATGCACGTGCACAGACAAACAAATGACCGCTTACCATACCCTACCTTGCCAGTAACGTCGCCAAGTTTCTCCCCTATTCAGAACGTTTTAAGCATTTCGGGTAGGGCCCTAAAGCCATCTCGAGATTTTGACAACCTAACGCATCAGAAGAATGCTGAAGATTAGATGGGTAGATCACACAACTAATGAGGAGGTACTGAATAGAATTGGGGAGGAGTCTGTGGCACGACTTGACAAGAAGAAGGGACCGGTTGGTAGGACATGTGCTGAGGCATCAGGGGATCACAAATTTAGTATTGGAGGGCAGTGTGGAGGGTAAAAATCGTAGAGGGAGACCAAGAGATGAATACACTAAGCAGATTCAGAAGGATGTAGGTTGCAGTAAGTACTGGGAGATGAAGAAGCTTGCACAGGATAGAGTAGCATGGATAGCTGCATCAAACCAGTCTCAGGACTGAAGACCACAACAACAACAACAACACGCATCAGTTGGACAGAATTTGGGACGAGGTCCCTAGTCACTACTCGTACTGACCAGACGGGCTGTGTGGCTGCTGGTCGTACACTCCCATGATTTGACGTGGGTGTGATCCCCTATGACTGACTGGCCCGACCGCCACACATTCATGTTCTCATAATTATTTGGTGACCCCCGAAGACCCAGCTTTAGGCTTCGAAACCAGTCGTGGAATAAATTAAGAAATGATTGGTAAATAAAGCGGATTTTTATTTTATAAATATATTCCTCAGTTACGGATGTTCACTTGATGAAATATTTTATACCAAAGTGGTACTGTAATGAAAGGAAATGGCTCTCCAGACCAGTTGTTGGGCGGTTAGCGGGCAACAGTCAGGTTGGTACCCCACAGCTGTCTGGGGCGCCTCCAGACATATCTTTGGCCTGGAATCTCATTGACTGGAGTAGACTTGTCTTCAGTGAGAAGTCTCGCTTCGAACTGAGCCCCGTTGACTAACCAAGACGTTTCTGGGGACGCTACGGACAACGGTAGGTTACGAATCTGTCACCCGCCACAGAGCACGACAACCAGGAGTGATGGTCTGCACTGTCATTTCTTTTTACTCCAGGACTCATTTGATTGTCCTCCGCTGCATCCTAACAGCGCAGTTGAACATCGACGATATTCTACACCCCGTTATGTAGCCCTTCACGGCAAGCCATCATGGGCTTACATTTCAGCAAGATAATGCCCTCCCGCACTTGGCGAGAGTCTCTACTGAGTCTCTACCATCCTGACTGAGCCAAGATGGTATACTCAGTAATGAAACAAAGCAGTAGGCTCTGCCATAAATATCGACTCATAGACAATGTGTCTAATAGTGTATTTTAATACGACAATATGCCATCTTAGACAATTTATAACACTTAAAACACTTGATAATGGCACTTTGAAGCCGAAATCGTGATTGTGTAAGTGTAAATGTAACACTGTAAATGATCAACAGTCTAATGGCGTTACTGACCTTAAAGAAATATTCCTACGGCTTGACCATAAACGTGCTCTAACATACACTATTAAATACATAAACAAATTAAATAAATATACATCAAAGGAATATCTTATGAAAAAACCCAATATATGGAAAGGCAGCCAGTAAATAAATCCCCTTTAATAACAAAATATGGTAAAATTGCACAAGTCTGCCATTTTAAATACCTCGGTGAAACTATACAGTCCTCAGGATTAAACCGAATTGCCAATGAACAAAGAATCACCAAGCTCCAGAAAGCCTACAAGCTAACATGGACGCATTACAACAAGAAGTGCATTTCGACAGACGCAAAATTATGGCACTATACAACAGTGATTCTTCCAGAAGCAATCGATGCAGCTGAAACAATGGTGATGATGGTCATTCTAAAATGAAGGAAATAGAAAAGCAGGAAAGAAAAATTCTCAGGAAGATTTACGGTCCAATCAACAAAAATGGCATTTGGATGAAGAGACCACAAAACGAGCTCTATAGAAAGATCAACATAGTAACAGATGAAATCAGAAAGCGCCGAGCCAAATTTTATACACACATCTACAGGATTGAAGACTCCAGAACAGCAAAGAAATTATTCAATATTATAACAAGGAGTAAGTGTGGCACTGAATGGCTGAAAGAAGTCCAGAGGGATCTACAGCAGATCAACATAAAAAATCTCGAAGATCGCACCGAGTGCCGGCATAAAATCACAAGTGTGAAGTTTGGGGAAAGAACATCGCGTCAGCCTGGTAAAAAATGGACAGAGAAACGGAAGAAGGAGCATTCTGAGAGGATGAGGAGGTTTTGGGAAGCAAAGAAGAAAAACATCCGAAGATGAAATTATTAATTCAAGTTCAATCGCTCTCCTAAAGGGGAACAATCGTTATAATAATAAAAATATATCAAAGGAATAGCAAGCAAAAGTAGGCCAGTAGCCTAATGTCTCTATGCTTTCTATAATACAGTAAATATTTGACTAATTTCTTCATTAGTAGTATATATAGGATATAAACAAAGACACAGATGAGTAAATATATTTATAAGCATGCTGCTACCGTTTTTTCGTGTAACTGTGGAGTACTTATGGCCTGACGCGATCGATAGTAATCGCCCACTTTGACCTCCAATAACTCATGTACTGTTCAAGTTACATGCCTGCAATCTATACCAATTTAGATTTACGCTAATATCTTTCTAAAGACATGTCGACCGACGCAATCGAATGGAGCGTTTAGATTTTGGAAGTTCCTTGCTGGGTGTTACTTTTATAATTTACAGTCAGAAAACTGGCGTTCTACGGATCGGAGCGTGGAATGTCAGATCCCTTAATCGGGCAGGTAGGTTAGAAAATTTAAAAAGGGAAATGGATAGGTTAACGTTAGATATAGTGGGAATTAGTGAAGTTCGGTGGCAGGAGGAAAGGGACTTTTGGTCAGGTGATTACAGGGTTATAAATTTGACAATGTTAACTGGAATACTCTCTTTCAAATTCTGAAGGTGGCAGGTATAAAATACAGGGAGCGAAAGGCTATTTGCAATTTGTACAGAAATCAGATGGCAGTTATAAGAGTCGAGGGGCATGAAAGGGAAGCAGTGGTTGGGAAAGGAGTGAGACAGGGTTGTAGCCTCTCCCCGATGTTATTCAATCTGTATATTGAGCAAGCAGTAAAGGAAACAAAAGAAAAATTTGGAGTAGGTATTAAAATCCATGGAGAAGAAATAAAAACTTTGAGGTTCGCCGATGACATTGTAATTCTGTCAGAGACAGCAAAGGACTTGGAAGAGCAGTTGAACGGAATGGACAGTGTCTTGAAAGGAGGATATAAGATGAACATCAACAAAAGCAAAACGAGGATAATGGAATGTAGTCAAATTAAATCGGATGATGCTGAGGGAATTAGATTAGGAAATGAGACACTTAAAGTAGTAAAGGAGTTTTGCTATTTGGGGAGTAAAATAACTGATGATGGTCGAAGTAGAAAGGATATAAAATGTAGACTGGCAATGGCAAGGAAATCGTTTCTGAAGAAGAGAAATTTGTTAACATCGAATATAGATTTAACTGTCAGGAAGTCGTTTCTGAAAGTATTTGTATGGAGTGTAGCCATGTATGGAAGTGAAACATGGACGATAACTAGTTTGGACAAGAAGAGAATAGAAGCTTTCGAAATGTGGTGCTACAGAAGAATGCTGAAGATAAGGTGGGTAGATCACGTAACTAATGAGGAGGTATTGAATAGGATTGGGGAGAAGAGAAGTTTGTGGCACAGTTTGACTAGAAGAAGGGATCGGTTGGTAGGACATGTTTTGAGGCATCAAGGTCTCACAAATTTAGCATTGTAGGGCACCGTGGAGGGTAAAAATCGTAGAGGGAGACCAAGAGATGAATACACTAAGCAGATTCAGAAGGACGTAGGTTGCAGTAGGTACTGGGAGATGAAAAAGCTTGCACAGGATAGAGTAGCATGGAGAGCTTCATCAAACCAGTCTCAGGACTGAAGACCACAACAACAACAACAGTCAGATACTAAACTTTAATAAAGATATTGAAAAACTGATTACACCGTCAGAATCGTCGTGCAAATAATGGTAATGTACATGTTTCTTTCTGAGGTATCATGATTCATTGGGCTACTATCAATTTCCATACGAACTGTGAAATGTCTGCCATTAAGGTTTCACAAAGTCCGCCATCTTTGGCTCTCCTGGCGTACGAGTCTCTTTCATCGACACAGCGTCACCAAGGAATTCCCAGCCACGTGCTCGCTGGACCACGCACTGCGGCTACCGCTGCTGCTCAGCTGACGTTCGGCACCACGTGGCTACTGCCGGGCCACGGCTTGCCGACCGGCCCGTGCGGCCACCCCAACTCCGAACGTCGATTATTTCCAGGGGGCCACAACTCGCCCGTTACCTCACAGTTAGTACGACCCAGGTCAGAAGCAAGTGAATGACTTCATCTGCCAGGGCTTCGAATACCTCTCATCATGCCCTGAAATGAGGAATGTCCTTCCCACTATCCTACCCATCCCTCCCACAGTGGTATTCTGCCAAGCACTGAACCTACATAATATCCTCGGTTCATCCCTACACAACCTCATATGCCTGTAACAGACCTATATGCAAGAACTGTCTGATACATCCTGCCACCACAACCTAGTCCAGGCCAGTCACAAGCATCAAAGGCAGGACTGTCTGTGAAACCAGTCACGCAATCTAGAAGCTAAACTGCAATCTACTTCCAGAATGAGATTTTCACTCTACAGCGGAGTGTGCGTTGATATGGAACTTCCTGGCACGTTAAAACTGTATGCCCGACCGAGACTCGAACTCGGGACCTTTGCCTTTCGCGGGCAAGTGCTTTACCATCTGAGCTACCGAAGCACGACTCACGCCCGGTACTCACAGCTTTACTTCAGCCAGTATCTCGCCTCCTACCTTCCAAACTTTACAGAAGCTCTCCTGCGAACCTTGCAGAACTAGCACTCCTGAAAGAAAGGATATAGCGGAGACATGGCTTAGCCACAGCCTGGGGGATGTTTCCAGAATGAGATTTTCACTCTGCAGCGGAGGTTCCCAGGAGAGCTTCTGTAAAGTTTGGAAGGTAGGAGACGAGATACTGGCAGAAGTAAAGCTGTGAGTACCGGGCGTGAGTCGTGCTTCGGTAGCTCAGATGGTAGAGCACTTTCCCGCGAAAGGCAAAGGTCCCGAGTTCGAGTCTCGGTCGGGCACACAGTTTTAATCTGCCAGGAAGTTGCATTTTACTTGGGTATGACAACCAACAACCTGTCTCTCCACATGAATGGCCACTGATAAACCGTGGCTAAGAAACTACTGGACCACCCAGTTGCCGAGCACACCGCCAAATACGTTCATATCAGTGACTGCTTCACAGTCTGTGTCATCTAGATCCTACTCACCAACGCCAGCTTTTCTGAATTGTGTAGGTGGTAAGTCTTCCTACAATATATCCTACATTCCCATAGCCCTCCTGGCCTCAACTTTCGTTAGTCATTGTCCTTACCCATTTAGCCCCTTGCCTGTTCCATTTCCAGCACTAAACTGCCTTCTATTCTACCAACACCCCCAGAGTCGTTTTACTTATCTCCTTATCTGATATCACATCCCTGCCTTCCATCTAACATCCCAACTACACATAGCTGCCCTACCCTCTCTCCACCTCATCCCTGTATGCTCCCACAAGCGGTACTTTCCTGTCACCCACCCTACCCCGCCATTGCTCCACCTCCCTGCTCTAGCCTTCTCCTTACTCCGACCATCAAGTTGCTTTTCCCAACGTTCGCTGCTGCTCTGACCTCAGCAGCCAGAGACTGTGGTCGTGTGTGTGTGCGTTGGGTCTGCAGTGTGTGTGTGTGTGTGTGTGTGTGTATGTGTGTGTGTGTGTGTTGTCCGTTTCCGATGAAGTCCTTGTTGACCAAAAGCTTACTTTCTGACAGCTTTTCTGTTGTGTCTACCTGTGACTCAGCATTGCTGCTAAATGGTGACTGGAAACTATTCTTTTCATTATGGTGTCGTATTTACTCCTGCCTTGTCCACTGTTTAAAAGAAGGGGTTCGTTTATAGGACACATCGTGAGACATCAAGAAATAATCAGTGTGTTTATGAAGGAAATCAGTGTATCCTTACCTGTAAATGGAAACCAAGACTTGACTGCAGTAAGCAGACTGAAATGGATGTGGACTGCAGTAGTTATGCTAAGATGAAAAGATAGTGATGGTGAACTGCTTCAAACCAGCCTTCGTACTGGAAACTAAAGCAACAAATGTTTCTTGCTTTGGTTGTGTTGTCGTAGTCCACGGAACCTTTTTTTCTTTCAAACCTCGCTCCAAAACTGCGCTGGACATCTTCAGAGGTGATCCCTGTTTGATTAACTGTTACCGACCGATGGATCGGACGCTGGACAGCCACATAATGCTGTGCAAAGGGGGTGTGATCAGCAGAGATATCACAGATGAACTATCGTCTGTTGAAGATAAAACTTCTCTATAGATTCTCCAGTGCTGCTGGCTATATAAAATCAAGATAAATTATTTTGTGTTAAAATTGTCCCCTTTTTAATACTGAACATTTTGAGATGTGTGTTTGTAATCTTGGAGTATAATTCGACATTGTAGATGAAATTTTGGCTTCGGAAAACTTCGTGGTTTACTGACTGACGATCATGCTCTGCTACAGTTGATTTTTCTACTGACCCTAGCAGACAAAGACGTTTGTGTTGTTTCAGATGTGTATTCATCCTTCTCTTTGTACTTACAGCGTCGACCTTACCTCACGTACATGGAATTTCATATACCGCGTATGCTGTCAGAGAATGGCGTCCATGCTTACGGTATTTTCTTTGTTGATCTAAAAACCGATCTTCTGATACTACGTTTCTGCCAAATTTTACCGATCTTCTCATTAAAGTTCTTAATAAAAGGGAAAGAAACTTTCGTCTTCCTACGTTGTTTACCATCTTTTTTCCTTCTGCTTACTGTTACTTGGATGTTTACTTCTTTTACTTAATAGTCATTTTTTTTTGGAAATCCTGCTTGAGGTTTTTCAGTTCGGCGTGTATGTTTTCTGTTTCTTTTAATGAGACCCCGTTTTGCTGTGGATAATGACTGAAGTTCTTACGTAAATAGACTGTCCAGTACATTAATGCGATCATAGCCTACGTTTGACGTCAACGTGCAATAACCACTCACAGACGGCAGGTGGTAGCACTAGCAGCAGAGCGTATAGGAAGCGTTGGGGGGGGGGGGGGGGGAGAGAGAGGGGGAGGGACGCGGAAAGCAGTGCAGTGCTTCCCATAATGCGCAACCGTAGCGATTTATCTGACTTCCCAAACGCCTATGACCAGGCTTTCAGGCCAGGAGCGGAAGCGTTTCCGAAACGGCTACGTTTGCAAATAGCTCGCCTGTCATCTCAGTTAAAATGTACAGTGCATGGCAAAATGGCGCTATACAAAACGAGCGCCGAAGCAACTGTGGTGCACCGTGGACCACAGATGACAGTGGAGAACGACGGCTGCGGGAGTGTGCGCGGACTGTTGAGCAGCTGACGGCCCAAATGGACCAAAAGGATCCTCAATGACGATTCATGGTAAGTTGCTACGTATTAGCCTCCGTAGCAGGGGGCCTCGTTCACGCAGCCATTCTGACTGCTGTTCATCAGTGACGAAGACTGGAATTTGCACGCCATTACCGCATTTGGACGTCAACTGATTGGCAACAGATGACATTTACAGATAAATCACCTTTTATGCTCCGCTGGACAGATGTCTGTTACTGTGTGTTGCGTGGAACGCCTGAAAGAGGACACGATTCAACAATCATCGGAAGGGTCCAAGCAGGAGTAGGGAGCTGTATGGTCTAAGGAACGTTTTTGTGGCACTTCTTTGGTGATCTAGTCTTTCTGGAATGCACAATGGATCAATATCCTAGGGGATCACCTACATCCCCACATGCAATCTGGTTTTCCTCAGTACGATGGCATCTACCAGCAGAACAATGCAACATGCCACATTGCTCGCTTTGTTTGTGCTTTGTTCGAAGAACACGAGGATGAGATTACCGTACCCCCTTGGCTACTAAACGTCCCGGATATTAACCCTGCTGAATATATGTGTGACCACCTCGATCGGGTTGTTTGTGCCTTGGATCCACCTCCGACAAACTTAGCCCATCTGGCCACGGCATTGGATTTTGCATGGCTCTACATACCTGTCGATACATTCCAGAACCTCAATGACTCTCTCTCTCTCTGCGCTGCAAAAATTGGTTATTCAGGCTTTTCACAATGGGCACATCACGTGACTAGACAGTGTATCTCTCTGTATGCGTAATTTTCCGAAAACCCTACGTTCCAACCTTCCATCAGTCTGTCGTTTAACCAAGCCGGCCGCTGTGGCTGAGTGGTTCTAGGCGCTTCAGTCTGGAACCGCGCTGCTGCTACGGTCGCAGGTTCGAATCCTGCCTCGGGCATGGAAGTGTGTCATGTCCTTAGGTTGGTTAGGTGTAAGTAGTTCGAAGTCTAGTGGACTGATGATCCCAGATGTTAAGTCGCACAGTGCTTAGAACCACTTGAATCTCTTAACCAAAAACAGATAAAGCATACCAGAATCATGTTCCGTTGTCACTTTCCATTTCCATGGTACTGTATTTTTTAGTTTTTATTATTTAAACAACGAAAGATTTCTTCTAAAGCTTTCTTCCGTATGACCAAATCATACATGGACCATTCAGAAACCGATACTATAAAGATGGTTTCTTATTTGAGCCTTCTAGAGCAGATGTCCAAATTTTCCAACATCAAAACTTAAGATCGGATGATCCATTGTGACGCCATCGAGGTTCACAAAGGATTATCGCCTCACTGGAACTCGCTAGAACTAAAGTAATTTCTGAGAAATGATACTAAATCCTACGGCAAAAAACCTGCTACATAGATTATTTATTAGATCTACCACTTTGCTCCAGCCGCTTTTTCTCAAAGTTCGAGGCTTCATTGTGACAAAATTACAAAAAATGTGCGACTGAAAATATTTGCCATCACTGTCCGCTACTTGCTCCCATCTTACGAGGAGCATACGAATCCCGGGCCGGAAGAACAGGACCTCTTTAAAGAAGATCCATGAATGGCCTATCTTGCACTTGTTCACATGAGCTGAGGTACTAGTCAGGCAGGGAGTGTCCCATTGATAGATGAAGTTGGTAGTCAAGGTGAGCAATGTATGGAGAATGGTTTTGCGACATGGGATCGAGTACTGTCATGCTGCAAAATCACCTTTTCATGTCTATCGCTTTATTGTGGCCGTTTACCTTTCAGTGATCTCTTTAACCATATCAACTGCTTATAACGATCTCCAGTGATTGCTTCTATCGGTTTCAGTAGCTTCGGGGACCTTCTCTCTTCCACCATCTCCCTTCTTGAAGCGTTGAAACCAGTCTCTGCGCATTCTTTCAGGAATAGGTGCCTCATCATGGGTCTTACACAGAGCGAGGTGGTGCAGTGGTTTGCACACTGGACTCGCATTCGGGAGAACGACGGCGCAAATCCACGTCCGGGCATCCTGATTTAGGTTTTCCGTGATTTTCTTAAATCGCTTCAGGCGAATGCCGGGATGGTTTCTTTGAAAGGGCACGGCCGACTTCCTTCCCCATCCTGCCCTAATCCGATGGAACCGATGACCTCTGTGTTTGGTCCCCTCACCAGGATCAACCTGCGAGGTGCCGGGGAGGAGAAGAGTTTGTGCCTCTTTAATTCAGACGAATCTTGCATGAGAAGGAGACATGCACTCGACCCCCTTCTTAACTGCCACCTAATTAATTATGCGCACAGTGGTAACGGAAGAAAATGATGTTGGACCCTGCTAGTTAGTAAAATAAGGAGTGCACACTCACAATAATTTAATAAAAATCGTAATCCACTCAGAAAGAAAAAGGAACTTTACCACAATAAACAACAGGAAATGGGATTCTGCACATATCTACGAAATGATATGCGGATTAAATATTACAATGAGATTTATTATACATCAGAACATAAACGCACATGATTGTAGACATACAGAGTAGGTTAAAGGATAGTGTATACTGTAATATTATGAGAATAAGAGTTTACTCGAGAACTAGGTGCTCCTACTCTCTGTGATGCAATAGATTGACGATAATGACTGGACGTCCTCGTCAATCAAATATTACTCTTCTGGTAAACCTTCCGACTGACAGTCGGCAAGACTCACCGGAGGAGAAACACCCCTCTGAAGATGTCCAGCGCAGCTCTGGACGAAACGTTAGGAGCTGAAGAGTTTCATGGACCACGACCTTACATCCCGGAAGGTTTACCAGAAGATATGTCATTCGGTCGTGAAAGCCTTCATACTACAAATATTACTCTCCCACTACATTGCAGTATCGCGATT
The DNA here is from genome assembly GCF_023864345.2 of Schistocerca serialis cubense. Taxonomy (NCBI): domain Eukaryota; kingdom Metazoa; phylum Arthropoda; class Insecta; order Orthoptera; family Acrididae; genus Schistocerca; species Schistocerca serialis. The sequence goes on along the minus strand of NC_064638.1, from coordinate 1,228,210,733 downwards.
AGTAGTGAGAGCTCAAATGGGATCACATGGAGAAACAAGCAAGGTGGACTTGTAGCAAAGCGAGCACGCGTGCTGCTGAGGGATTGAGTATAAAACTGATAAGCTCCTGCAATGCCGGAGCCGCAAAATACTGTACCAGCACTGAAACTTGCAGCACGTCGTCGGTAGGCAGCGTCCTGATGACGTAGGCGCCGACTTCTGCCGTGCAGAAACTCTGTGTCAACCCCTGGCCGCGAAGGCTGTCCGAGAATTCTAAGTTCTTCCGAAAACGAGCGACCAAGTCGCAAGACCGTCCAACTCTGAGGAAGATCAGATCCCGAACCCTGCTGCCCGTGCAACGCAAGAGCGAAGCCAACATTTCTCTACTCCCCACTCTCCTCGAAAAGCCGCGAATCAGCATTGAGTTCTGATTCCAATATTCATCTACACTGCCTCAGAACATCATTCGTGCCAATAGCGACCGTTCCCTCCAATTTCGAGCAGGGCTTTATGACGTCAACTAACCTCAGTTTAAGTTGACCCATCATGCCTCTGCTCCTCAGCTGAGGGGACTGAACTTGCCGCTTGACCGGCTACGAATACAACCTGCCTAGACCACCGACCATCCGGTGCCAGACAGTCGCACTCAGCAGGGCACAGTCCACAAGTTTTCTCCTAGTCAAGAGGAAAATGCAGTCAGTCGGTGCCAGGAATCTTCGTTCCGGATGCGCCGGAACGGTAAACACATAAACTGCGGCGACACTCAGACGTCTCGCAGGTCGTTTCGCCCTGCATACAATAGGCGAAACTCGACCGACGTCAGTCGTTCCGCCAGGCGCTTAAGCCTATTGTACGAACCCCACAGAATTCAGGGAAGTGCAGCCCCCAACCGAAAATGCAGTGTGCCGCGTCCTCCAATGCTCGCCTCGCACCGGCACCCAGGGAAGTAAGCCAACATGTATAGGAATCAAGTGAAAAGGATTTTTTGAGCTCTCAGTACAAATACTCTCATTACAATAACCTTATTCGGTCTGTCACTATCGTGCAATGACATAGAACATTAATAAAATTGGTGAACATGAGAGGCAACATGCAAAAGAGGGCGTGGAACCTCTCAAACCAACCACAGATCTAACCCAGCAATTTATGAGCCTCAGCATCACATTTTTCATGTTAAGAAAATAAAAACTCCCCGGAAATTACGAGAACTGGACTCATAAGCTGATGTATTCTGTTGTAGCGTAACAAGCTTGCTACGCCACACTGGGAAGGGAGCCGAAATGCACGCCTACACACACGCCGACTGGCGTCAAGTCTGGAACAGGATACGTTATGACTGCTATAAAGAAAATACGTAGCTTTGGAATATACTTAACTTTTAATCACTCCTTGTGATACATCTCTCTTGACTATACAAATGAGACTCGTAAGATACATCCACTGTTACAATTGGCGCCTTGCTAGGTCGTAGCCATGGACTTAGCAGAAGGCTATTCTAACTGTCTCTCGGCAAATGAGAGGAAAGGCTTCGTCCGTATTGTCGCTAGCAATGCCGTCCGTACAACTGGGCGAGTGTTATATCGTATCTCGAGACCTGCCTTGTGGTGGCGCTAGGTCTGCTATCACACAGTGGCGACACGCGGGTCCGACATGTACTAAATGGACCGCGGCCGATTTAAGCTACCACCTAGCAAGTGTGGTGTCTGGCGGTGACACCACATATTCAATAAACAATATGACGCAATGACAAATAGACTTATATTTTGAAGGCTTTCTGTTTAGAAGTGGCTAAGCTTGTTGTATGACATTTAGATGTGTCACCAGCGCCATTCCTTGCCGCTACAGTCGTCTGTTGCAAACGGAGGAAACAGAGTTGTACACCTAATAAGAAGATCGCAACTGGTGACGTCACTCACAAGAGAACTTCCCCAACGCACCCCCCTCAAATTTAGTTATAAGTTGGCACAGTGGATAGGCCTTGAAAAACTGAACACAGATCAATCGAGAAAACAGGAAGAAGTTGTGTGGAACTGTGAAAAAAATAATCAAAATATACAAACTGAGTAGTCGACGCGCAAGATATACAACATCAAGAACAGTGAGAGCTCAGGAGCGCCGAGGTCCAGTGGTTAGCGTGAGCAGCTGCGGAACGAGAGGTTCTTGGTTCAAGTATTCCCTAGAGTGAAAAGTTTAATTTTTTATTTTCTGACAATTATCAAAGTTCAGGCACTCACACAAAATCAACTTCGCTCTCCAAAATTCCAGGTCGTGTTCAGATTTGCTTGGACATATGCAGGATTTGACGGTCTGCACACGGAAAAATTTTAAAACGTTAAAAACATACGTTTTGACAGAGCACAGGGAAAACTGTGCGACTGTGAAACTGTTGCATTCATTTGTTGCAGTTTATGTCACAAACTCTTATGTTTTCATCACTTTTTTGGGAGTGATTATCACATCCACAAGAAAACCTAAATCGGGCAAGGTAGAAGAATCTTTTAACCCATCCGCCAAGTGTACAAGTTAGGTGGGTCGACAACATATTCCTGTCATGTGACGCACGTGCCGTCACCAATGTCGTATAGAATATATCAGACGTGTTTTCCTGTGGAGGAATCGGTTGACCTACGACCTTGCGATCAAACGTTTTCGGTTCCCATTTGAGGGTCACGTCCTTTCGTCTACTAATCGCACGGTTTTCCGGTGCGGTCGCAAAACACAGACACTAAACTTATTACAGTGAACAGAGACGTCAATGAACGAACGGGCAGATCATAACTTTGCGAAAATAAAGAAAGTAAATATTTACTATTAAAAACAGTCTTGATCACGATTTATTTATCAAGGTGACCGGTTTCGACCATTACTGTGGTCATCTTCAGACCATTGAGTAGGAACCTCTTCCTGTTGGAGAATCACGACTAGTGACTCTCCAACAGGAAGATGTTCCTACTCAATGGTCTGAAGGTGACCACAGTTGTGGTCGAAACCGGTCACCTTGATAAATAAATCGTGATCAAGACTGTTTTTAATACTAAATATTTGTAAGACATTGATCACTGCCTCTCCCATAATGTATACAACGGTAAAGAAAGTAAACTTTTCAATCCAGAGGAGACTTGAACCAAGGACCTCTCGTTCCGCAGCTGCTCACGCTAACCACGGGAGCACGGGAGAGCGGCGCTGCTGAGCTCACATTATCCTTGATGTTGTGTATCTTGCGCATGGACTACTCAGTTTGTATATTTTGCCTATTTTTTTCATACTTCCACACAACTTCTTCCTGTTTTCTCGATTGGTCTGTGTTCAGTTTTTCAAGGCCAACTTAAAACTAAATCTGAGGGGGGTGCGACGGGGAGGTTCCCTTGTCAGTAACACTAATCACCTACTGACGTTACCGTAACAAACGTGGTCGGGTGTCAGATGGTGGACGCTGGTGAGCAGCGTCCGAGGCGACACGGATGCGGCCGCGTGGCGTTACGTTACGCTAGGAGCGCCGGCATGTAAATACAGCCAAGGCCGGCCGGCCGCGCCGCCAAGGCCAGAGGTGGCTGAACCCGCCACCGCCGCCGCCGCCGCTGCTGCCGCCGTCGCTGCTGCATTCCGCGGCCCACGCGAGCCGCCGCCACTGCACCGCGGCGCAGCGCGGGCCTGGCCACGGGGCGGCCACTGCAGCCGCGGACGCGTTGGAGGAGCGAGAGATCAGCCGGGCTCCACTGCACCTACCACAGTGCTTATGTGTGCTGTCTGATTCCTCCCGGACGGCATGCTTACAAATATGTTCCAAAACGCCGCGTATAAAAATGGCTCTAAGCACTATGGGACTTAACATCTGACGTCATCAGTCCCCCTAGAACTCAGAAGTACTTAAACCTAACTAATCTAACGACATCACACACATCCATGCCCGAGGCAGGATTCGAACCTACGACCGTATCAGCCGGATGGGTCCGGACTGAAGCGCCTAGAAACGCTCGGCCACAGCGGCTGGCCGCCGCGTATAGAAAAGGGATTTTCCTGTGCTCATACCTCAGGTTCTATTGGCGACAAAAATTTAGGGTGAAGCGTATTGGAGAGGCCTTGGGCTCAGAACCATTTGCATATCCAACTCAAGGGTCGACCTAGTGCCACTGTTACACACTTCCACCTCCTTAGGCAAATAGAGCAAATAGACTACTGGCCATTAAAATTGCTACACCACGAGGATGACGTGCTACCGACGCGAAATAAACCGATAGGAAGAAGATGCTGTGATATGCAAATGATTAGCTTTTCAGAACATTCACACAAGGTTGGCGACACCTACAACGTGCTGACATGAGGAAAGTTTCCAAGCGATTTCTCATACACAAACAGCAGTTGACCGGCGTTGCCTGGTGAAACGTTACTGTGATGCCTCGTGTAAGGAGGAGAAATGCATACCATCACGTTTCCGACTTTGGTAAAGATCGGATTGTAGCCTATCGCGATTGCGGTTTATCGTATCGCGACATTGCTGCTCGCCTTGGTCGAGATCCAATGACTGCTAGCAGAAAATGCAATCGGTGGGTTCAGGAGGGTCATACGGAACGCCGTCCTGGATCCCAACGGCCTCGTATCACTAGCAGTCGAGATGACAGGCATCTTATCCGCATGGCTGTAACGGATCGTGCAGCCACGTCTCGATCCCTGAGTCAACAGATGGCAACGTTTGCAAAACAAAAACCACCTGCACGAACAGTTCGACGACGTTTGCAGCAGCATGGACTATCAGCTCGGCGATCATGGCTGCGGTTACCCTTGACGCTGAATCACAGACAGGAGCACCTGCAATGGTGTACTCAACGACGAACCTGAGTACACGAATGGCAAAACGTCATTTTTTCGCATGAATCCAGCTTCTGTTTACAGCATCATGATGGTCGCATCCGTGTTTGGCGACATCGCGGTGAACGCACATAGGAAGCGTGTATTCGTCATCGCCATACTGGCGTATCACCCGGCGTGATGGTATGGGGTGCCATTGGTTACACGTCTCGGTCACCTCTTGTTCGCATTGACGGTACTTTAAACAGTGGACGTTACGTTTGAGATGTGTTACAACCCGTGGCTGTACCCTTCATTCGATCCCTGCAAAACGCTACATTTCAGCAGGATAATGCAGGTTCTGTACGGGCATTTCTGGATACAGAAAATGTTCGACTTCTGCCCTGGTCAGCACATTCTCCAGATCTCTCACCAATTGAAAACGTCTGGTCAATGGTGACCGAGCAACTGGCTCGTCACAATACGCCAGTCACTACTCTTGATGAACTGTGGTATCGTGTTGGAGCTGCATGGGCAGCTGTACCTGTACACGCCATCCAAGCTCTGTTTCATTCAATGCCCAGGCGTATCAAGGCCGTTATTACGGCCAGAGGTGGTTGTTCTGGGTACTGGTTTCTCAGGATCTATTCACCCAAATTGCGTGAAAATGTAATATATTTGTCCTATGAATACCCGTTTATCATCTGCATTTCTTCTTGCTGTAGCAATTTTAATGGCCAGTAGTGTAGATTGTTTCCCAGTGATCGTACCTCGGGTTCTATTGGTGATAAAAGGATGGGGCCAAGTTTACTGGACAGCCCCTGGGCTAAGGACCATTTGTATATCCAACACAATCGTTGACTTAGTGTCACTATTATACACACCCTCCTCCTTAGGCAAATGTAGCAAATCGGTAGTTTCTTTTTGCACTCGTTGTGGTCTACGGTCGGTTTCATGGGAGTTAGCCGGCCAGTGTGGCCGTGCGGTTCTAGGCGTTTCAGTCTGGAACCGCGTGACCGCTACGGTAGCAGGTTCGAATCCTGCCTCGGGCATGGATGTGTGTGATGTCCTTAGGTTAGTTAGGTTTAAGTAGTTATAAGTCCGAGGGGAATGATGACCACAGATGTTAAGTCCCATAGTGCTCAGAGCCATTGTTATTGATGGGACTCATGGATGCGCCATTAGTTCATGGACGGTTACGCAAACACCCCGCCCCCCCTCCCCCAAAATGGTTTTTTATTGTATTTTGGACATCATCAGCAGATCAAAGCCCAGCCGATGATTCCGAGACAGCTACACACATCAAATGGTTGTAATTTTTGTGTTGTATTCCTAAGATTACGATCTAGAAAATCACTGAAAATTTTCTTGATATATTCATCTCTTTCCAAGATGCAGAGGTTCAAAATCGCGCGTAAAATCCGGCATGAGGCGAAATCTAAATAACAAATAAACGCAGAAAATTGTTCAAATTTTGCCAGTATGTTCTCTAGGCATTTATCTGGAAGAATATAGTGATTAGGGAGAGAGGTAATATGGCTTGTTCAGAGCTGAGGGTAGTTATGCTAATGCACATTTAGCCGAACCAAAAATTGTAATTCATGAAACGCACACAGGTATGCAAGTTATAAGCGTTGTGGCAGTTCTGGTACACTTATTGAAGTTGAGTTTTGGTGTACGGCTTGATATTTACCTCGTCTCCCCAACCATGCACAACAATGCCGGCGTGGCTGCGTCGGGTATTCTTCACTTCTTCTCCGAAGAGGTCCGTTTCAAAATCCAGGTCCCCGTCGCATCGGGATGAGGAGATTAGGACGTAGCACGGTAGGAGAATGATAACTTACGACTTCCGCATATTATAACTTTTAATTAATATAATACTGAAAAAGTAAACCGAGATCGGTGAAAAAACAATTGAGGTACATAAAAGAGGTGATAGTACAGGGTGATTCAAAAAGAATACCACAACTTTAAAAATGTGTATTTAATGAAAGAAACATAATATAACCTTCTGTTATACATCATTACAAAGAGTATTTAAAAAGGTTTTTTTTTCACTTAAAAACAAGTTCAGAGATGTTCAATATGGCCCCTCCAGACACACGAGCAATATCAACCCGATACTCCAACTCGTTCCACACTCAGGCGTAACAGTTTGGATAGCTGCTGTTATTTCTCGTTTCAAATCATCAATGGTGGCTGGGAGAGGTGGCCGAAACACCATATCCTTAACATACCCCCATAAGAAAAAATCGCAGGGGGTAAGATCAGGACTTCTTGGAGGCCAGTGATGAAGTGCTCTGACGGCTTGAACCAATTTCAGACGATAAGGTTTCATAACTAACCTTTTTCGTAGGACTCTCCATACAGTTGATTGTGGAATTTGCAGCTCTCTGCTAGCTCTGCGAGTCGATTTTCCTGGGCTTCGAACAAATGCTTGCTGGATGCGTGCTACATTTTCATCACTCGTTCTCGGCCGTCCAGAAGTTTTCCCTTTGCACAAACACCCATTCTCTGTAAACTGTTTATACCAACGTTTAATACACCACCTATCAGGAGGTTTAACACCATACTTCGTTCGAAATGCACGCTGAACAACTGTCGTCGATTCACTTCTGCCGTACTCAATAACACAAAAAGCTTTCTGTTGAGCGGTCGCCATCTTAGCATCAACTGATGCTGACGCCTAGTCAACAGCGCCTCAAGCGAACAAATGTACAACTAAATGAAACTTTATAGCTCCCATAATTCGCCGACAGATAGTGCTTAGCTCTGCCTTTTGTCGTTGCAGAGTTTTAAATTCCTAAAGTTGTGGTATTCTTTTTGAATCACCCTGTATAACTATCAATTCTCTGTCGCTTACTCAGGTATAAGTATACCACCCTACGATATCTTTGTCGCACGGGGACGGAGCGTAATAAGATCATTACAAATATTTATTTAACACAAGAGCCATTTTCTCTTTATCAAGGAACACTACAAAGAAACTTGTTTCCTGTGTTGCAAAACGCAGGTGCAGGTTCCGAGACGGCTATGCCCCCCAAATGGCTGCAATTTTTACGATGTATTCCTAAGACACCGATCTCAAACAACCTTGAAAATTTTCTTACTACCTGTATCCGCTTCCGTGATTCCGGGGTTCAAAGTTGCCCTATTTACACAAGTCAAATACGCAAATAAAATCCGGTGTGGGGCGGGAACGTGGCTTATAAATGTATCACGAAGAAATGTGCTGTACAGTGTCTCCGTTACTGTCCACGAACCTTATGTTGTAGGACTAAAGCACATGCAAAATTTCTTTGCTCAAAAAGTCCTATCTGAGGTATAAAATCAGTTTCACGTTATTTCAATTTCACGTAAGGAAATCATTTAAATTTTACTGTCCAATACATTTCCTTTCATATGAGTTGCATGCTCTGCTGCAGCAGTTAAAACAAGGGAATCAGCAGGTAAAAAATGCGAATATGTTGCTATTTATTTAAAAGATTCTGGATGAAAAGTGAGGTACCAGCTGCTTCATTCTGCCTTCTTCAGCACCTCTGACAATTTTCGCTAAAATTTTGGCATGCGAAAACATTAGCGCTTTTTAATGCTGAGAGAGAAGAACACAGTGGCTTTGGCAGAGAGACAGGAAAGTAAGAAACACTTGAAGACAGTAGACTGTGGTTGTGTTAGAGAAAGAGTGAAGAAGACAATGACAGTGCGAGAGAAAGAGAGCGACACAGTGGGGAAGGAACGTAGTTGACAGTGACAGAACAAGGATAAAAAAAAGAGTGAAGGAGATAGTGCTAGTTGCTAGTGGTGGGGGCGGAGGGGGGGGGGAATAAACAGAAAGAGGAAGTGGATGTGAGAGCCAGTGATAATGAGAGACAGTGTGTACGACAATGCCAAGGAGGTAGAGAGAGGTACTGACCTTGAGCCGAGACAGTGGCAGTAGAATGGATGGAATGAGATACCAGCAGAAAGAGAGAGCAAGAGGGAGACACTGACAGTGAGAGGAGGCAATAGGAGTAGGACAGAGCGAGGAGGAATGTTGTTTTGACACAGGAGGCAATGAAAGAGAGACACAAAGATAATGACAAGGAATTGGGTTGAATGAGTGAGTGAGAAAGGGAAACTGGTAGTGCATGGGTATAAGCGACTTACAGCGATGGATTAATAAGTGTGAATTACAGTTAGGGGAGCGTGTGGGATTTTGAGATGAGTTGCATATTAAAAGAAGCGCGAATATGTTCACCTGTTAAAATTCTTGGGAAAATTTTTAAAAGCGCTGAAGAAGTTAGTGTGTGGCAGCTGGTACCCCACTTTTGAGTCAGAGTCTTTTAAATAAACAGGAACATATTTGCATTGTTTGTGCTCCGACAGTAACATTTTTGCGCTGGTAATAGCATGAATAGTATTCGGGCGTTATGTCGGATCGTATTGTCTAAACTCAACAATAATTCGACGTGGCAGATGTTCGTCATCTTCAGCTGCTACTGTGGTTAGCTGTTGTGCGCTCTCCAATGTATACAGTGGTTCGCTAGAGCTGTGCAGGTGCCGGGAGGCGGGGCTAGAACGTCACGCAGGGGTCGTTGACCTCCAGAGCGCCCTGCGGCAGAAGCGAACCGGCCACGAGCCGAGGACTCCAGCGTGTGCTCGTGGGCAGTGTGCTGGTGCCAGGCTCAGCTGTCCTGGCTTCGATTTCCCCATCAGTGTTACCTCACTGAATTAGTTCGTCTGCAGCCGATGATTCCTAACTGCCATCATTGCTGGTTCCCTTGCCTTAACAACTAAGTTGGAGTAAGGCATATACCATACTGATACGTAGCACATGATTTAATCTCGACGTGATTCAACACTGGAATAATTCTCATGTCTTTTCTTATTAACTATATTGTAGGGTTGCAAAAGCCTCGGGAATCTTCGGGATCTCTTTGTGTAACTCGTGAGATCTTCCATAATTTGTGATGACATTCTTTTATTTCTCAGGACAAAGTTAACTGGTTCAACTCACAGCTTTATAATTACAATCAGGACATCAAAACAACAGCGAATACTTCCCTAACATGCAATTGTTTAAGATTCGAACACGCGCTCACTGGAAGGGGAAGCGAAGTAATCGTTCGTGACAAAGGAAAAATATTACTCTCTCGCATTCCTCCCACTTACATACGGAAAACATACCTTTCTGTCAATTGCCATTCATTATTCTGTAACATTGCTGACAGAGTTGAGACGTTACACAGCCCAATATAGAACTGAGAGCCTACGAAACTCTTACCAAATCCGAAAATCTCTGTGCAGCGCGGTAACAAAACGTGTCCCTATTACACATGAGCTAAAGCTAACACAAATGAAAACGATAAACCATAAAACTAACACAGCCTTATACCTTTCTTCCAAGACCAGACAGAAATCCTCTGACGAACACGTCCGCTAACTTGCCCGGTTCAGCCACAAGTGACTAGAAAACACTCTTAACGAAAAGACTCCCCTGTCCTTAAAAGTCGGGTTGTTGGGAGGGGGAATTCGTTAGGTTTAAAAATGGCTAAGCAAAATCTCTCGCTCCAGTTCTAATTTTCTCCTCTTTATATGCATCTATCTCCTTCTGTATCTTATCTACCACCACAATGTCCAGAGAACGGCCGTTCCACTTAAAAGAGTAGGGTGGGGAGGGGAAGCGAGCGGGTAGGGGAGAGATTCGTTACTTTTGAAGTAAACAACCACTCCCTCGAAAGTCTCTTCAGGTTTGCTACCGGACACTAAAATCAACTCAGTTCAATATTTCGACGAGCCAGCTGTTCGCCATCTTCAGGAGAGCGCTGCTTCTGCTGCTGAGTCCTGCTGAAAACTGATGCCGAACAGTTGGATTGCCGAAATATTGAATCGATTTTAGTATCCAGCAGCAAACCTGAAGAGACTTTGAAGATTTATTAAGCCGGGAAAGCTTACGGAGTCAAACCACTCCCTCGCTTCACGCTTCGCTTTCTCTTTTTTTTAGGGATTGTTCCCTTGTCTGTCGTGTACAGAACGGTCCTTCACTTTAAAAAGTAGAGGGGGGAAGATTCGATCGGTTTGAAACTCCCAGCTGACTTTCTCTCCGTGCATGTTATGCCCCGTCCCCTTTTCCGCCTCCACGCTGCGTTACTTTTCAAACACGCACACACTCATTCAACGAGGCTCCCGCATGGAACACAGGATAAAGAAAATTATAAATAGCACCCATCGGAATAAATGAAATAACAGACCTACCACAGCCCTTCTCCTCCCAGCGGCCTAGTGCAGTCTTGCGAGGGTAAACGTTTAATGTCACAGACTCAATAACGGAGTAGCAAACATTACGTGCAAGTGAGAAAATTTGTCAAACCATGTGAAACGAAACGATGGACACGTTCAACTTGAAAACCTGTGTCTCTCTTAATTAAGTCGTTAACTATACGTATATCGACTTATTCTTTAATGGCAGAGTCGCAGTACGTGAAGGCGGACGGGAGGATCTTGGTCACTCAGTAGTTCATACTGTGCGCCGTATCATGATAGTGTTAAGCGAACTATCGACGAACTATTATCCACATTTCTTCCTCCACTTGCTGGGACTCCGCCATTTATTTCAGAAAAAAATACTTTTTGGCACAATGAATGAACAGAAATAGTATCGACTGCCAGTTGTTCATAGGAGTCTGAAAAACAGTCATAAATTCTCAATGTATCAGATATGATACATCCAGGAAAATACAATTGTAATGGATTAAAGTCAAATGTTGAAATGTGTGTGAAATCTTATGGGACTTAACTGCTAAGGTCATCAGTCCCTGAGATTATACACTATTTAACCCAAATTATCCTAAGGAGAAACACACACACCCATGCCCGAGGAAGGGGAACCGAACCTCCGCCTGGACCAGCCGCTCAGTCAATGACTGCATAGCCTTAGACCGCGTGGCGATTAAAGTCAACTTTCACATCATTTTCTTTATTACGCTTGAATCAGGGAAATGTTCACAAAATTGTAAGAAAATAAATGAAACTAAATCGTCAATACCATTACTTAGCTCGGAAGCCGACAGTTGTTGGTTCCTCCTGACACCTAGCAGTCATTCTGTGAATACAGATAGGAAATCCTCCACTATGAGCCCAAGAGAAAAAGAATTCACTTTTGGAAGAATCAGAAATTTCGAAGTTCGTGAAAAGATCTGCGGAACACGAGCAGTTGATTACAAAAAATCAAACTTCTTAGGACACAATGTAATCCACGTTCTTCTTTCCAAAACGAAATATTTCTGTCCCCACCCCCCACCCCCAAGCCATTACCATCCGTCTCCACCCCTCCCTCTCGTCCTATTTCCCCATTAAAATCAGTTTCTCCTCTCCCATCCTCCCTCTCCTATCACCACTTACGACACTTTTCTTTTTCACATTCTTCCCAAGTCAAATTTTTTTTTTCTCTGACAGCACGACACGCTTGTCTTTCCTTTATCACAGCATTCTCTTCATATTACATGAACCTCATGTCACACTATTTTCTCTTTCATCCCCGTTTTTCCTACTCTTTTATATAAATACATATCGTTCAACTTGCTCCCTTTTTTTCTCCCCCCTTCCTTCTCTTTTTCCCCATTTCCTTCCATGCCATTTAACTTCCCGCTGCTCCAGCATAGCCACATGGCTGGCCCCCTATTCACGCAGTTCCCAGTTCTTAACCTTGCTGTACCAAGTCTGTGTTTACGGTCGGCGAGGTCACTGCAGTTCCACCTCATTCAGCTTGATGGTTGTAAATGTGTACTTCTGCTCCACAGACTCTTCCTTCTGCTATGGTGAGTTTTAATTACATGACACTTCTTTTTTATTACTTTATATTTTATTTTATCCTTGTTGGACATCATGAACTCCATGCCCTAACAATAATTTTATCTTGTAACTCTTCCACTTGGTCCGTCTTTACATAGAAAAACAGCAATATCAGAAATTGAGTCCGCCTTGTTCTTTATTTTCCCAAACTAATTTCGGCGACAAATATCACCATCAGCGGTGGGTTTTTTAATCGAAACCATGCGGAAAATAGCATGGTTATACAAACATAGTGGCACATTATTACATCTTTACTATTCGTTTTTTGAAATATAGTTTTCTATGGACACTTTCATACCATCTTATTTATTGTATGTTACAGCATATTTTTGAGAATTATTATCGCTGTTTGCGACATATTTCCTGTGCGTTTTGTTTTCTTTTTTACTCAACAAACATCATGTCATCTGCAACTGTGTGAGCGGTTGTTAGTAAACAAAATACTAAGAGGTGAACTTCGTATGGCAGCAAATACACTTGGGGTTGCGGTAGTGTTGTGGAATCCAGTTATTTGGTGTGTACTGAGTTGTTACTTAGCTACTCGTATACTCATGTTCGTTGGATGGTATGTAGCTGATTCTATACACATGTATCAAGCTGTAACATACAATAAATAAGGTATCATGAAAGTATCCAAAGAAAACTATATTTCAAGAAACGAATAGTAAAAATGCGATAATGTGCCACTGTGTTTGTATAACCATGCTATTTTCCGCATGATTTACTTTAAAAAACCCACTGATGGTGATATTTGTCGCCGAAACTAGTTTGGGAAAATAAGGAAATAAATGAGTAACAAGGTGTTTTGCATCAAGGCGAACTCAATTTCTGATATTGTTGTTTTTCCATTGCCGTTAATGATAGTTGGTGAATGACGCAACCAGATATATTGGCCCCGTTGCTCCTAATTCGGTACAGTCAATGTTTTCGCTATTTATCTTTTTTTTTACTTCTTTTTAGGGTTCCCCTACGGTAACTTGTAGCTTACAACCAAGTTAAGTTCTAAATTTTTTTCAAATTTATTCACCACTTAGAGATATTAGGCCCTCTGTTCGCAAGGTTCACTTATTTGAGCTGGCCGGCCGCGGTGGTCTCGCGGTTCTAGGCGCGCAGTCCGGACCCGTGCGACTGCTACGGTCGCAGGTTCGAATCTTGCCTCGGGCATGTATGTGTGTGATGTCCTTATGTTAGTTAGGTTTAAGTAGTTCTAAGTTCTAGGGGACTTATGACCACAGCAGTTGAGTCCCATAGTGCTCAGAGCCATTTGAACCATTTTTTTTTTTTATTTGAGCTGTAACTAATTTCTTATTGTTCCAGTCAGATAATGTCTCTGCATCTGCCATATCTGACTGGACTGGGATGTGTTCTGTAAGACTGCACTGGACTAGCGGTATGTTTTGGAAGGCCACAGGCGGCTGTGAGTTACCAGACCGGCAGCAATCATTTTAAACAGTAAACCTGCTACTGGATTACCCGCCCAATGTGTCTACCAAATTGATTTTGCCCTTTGACTTTGTTTGTTGGTGATAGCCTGCATTAGAGGTTATCACATTTGTCAGAATCTAAATGAACTTGAAAACTGAAATAATATGAATGATAATGTGTCCCTGTCGTTATTTTATTCAATTATTGATGGGTGATTAATATATCAACATGGGACTGATCTTTTATAAAAGTTATGGCGCGAGTTCACTGATTAAAAACAGCACAAAAAATATACGTTAAGCGTGATGACGAAACAGAGCATGAACTGATGGCAGCACAAATATGAAACAACAATTAACACTCTCCCGTGTGGCGGCTAGTTGGCAAAAACTAAGATTTGTCTGATTGAACTATTTACTCTGGCTCAAAACATGGATAACGCAATCTGAAATTATCTAACACTGAATAGACTTCGATCGATTTCTTCTATGTAGAATTTACACCGCGATGGTTCAGCTGAGAACAAGTGCAACAAGTGGCGAGATTGTGATCTTGTTTGCTCTAACAAGCTGGAACAGGAATACGGTACACTTTTCTCGATGTGTGGTGCTGCCTCAGGTGATAGTCTTGGTTCAAGCGTCAACAGGGTGTGGCGCAGTGGGTAGACACTGGACTCGCATTCTGGAGGACGACGGTTCAATCCTGCGTCCGGCCATCCTGATTTAGGTTTTCCGTGATTTCCCTAAATCACTCCAGGCAAATGCCGGGATGGTTCCTCTGAAAGGGCACGGCCGACTTTCTTCCCCATCCTTCCCTAATCCGATGAGACCGATGACCACGCTGTCTGGTCTCCTTCCCCAAAACAACCCAACAACTTAATGTACAATGTACAATGTCAACAGGGTAGCGATGTGAGGTGCCTGTAATTCGCTATTACGAGCACGAAATATGCAAAGTCGAGGCTGACGATCTGTTAGACGGATTGCAATTACTCTCCAATGGAGCTCTGAAATCTGGGTAGATTCCACAGCGTGACACTCTCGTTTGCCGATCATACCGTGGATCAATTTGGCTCACTTTAAGGCAGTGCGCACAAGGAGATCAAACGTCGAGGCGGCAGATTTGTCACAAATAAGATTGCCCTCAGCACAGCGACTTGTCCGAGATGACTGAGGTCTAAACTGTTGTCACAGTTGAGTCCTCACCATAGGCTCCCCAGTCAAGACCAGCCAGGGCTTCATTAGTTAAACAATCCCACAGTCAATAACATTTGCGAAGATAATCCGTATGATCCTACATTAGTTAGTAACCAATGAAGCGGTAGCTTCGAATGCCCTCCGATATTGAGAAAGACAGACAGTGTACATTTTGATGTTGTGTGTGAATAAAGCAAGTGTGGCATTACTGACAGATGTAGCGAAACTATACTGTTTCATTTTCTGCCAATATTTGGCGGTTATTTTAGTGAGAGTACTGGAGATGTAGGCTCGGGAGGAAGGCTTTCCATTTTTCGTGCTGGGAAGATGCAGTCCCGGTGCGGTTCCAGAATCCTGTTGTCGGCCGAAGGCAGTCAATGAATCTCGTTAGGAGAGGTGATCTTCCACAGGGAGACGGTCAGTTTTTGCAGAAGCGAGGCTATGGCCTGCTTCAAGCTTTTGTGAGCTAAGCGGACGAGTAACATAGCTGAGCGCATGGAATAACTGAATTTGACATTTTCATTTTTCCTGGACGAACATCGAAGGTTGAAACACTTGGTGATGCCTGGTCAACGTAAAAAGAACGGTTGCTTTCGTTGCACAATTTTGTTCATCCAATAGAACCACTATGCTTGGCCTGAAGAACCCGACCAATCGAGGAAACAATGCTGCAGCTTGGTACAAAATTCGTGTTTGTTAAAGTGCACTTTGTATGCCAAGAGCGATAAGTTTCCGCTGTGTTCCTATATTTTCCATTAAATAAGCGACATTATAGTCTGTAACATTGGCGGTGTCAATGGGTTGTCCCATCCATATGGTACTTTTCAAACAAGTTTGGCAGTTTAGCCTCTCAAACTAAGATTCTGGGCTATTCTGCTCTTGGACACTGATGCTGTGTGTTTCCTCTACTGGCGGCTGTCTCTGGACCTCCAGTGCTGGGTGTTGAGGGAATGTATGTGTCGTAACTGCGGTAGTGCGATTCACATTCTGAGCAACTTGTCACTTGTTTAACCTGGTGCACACCCTAGCTTGTTCTTCTGATTGTGATGGCTTTATCGTGACGCACAATGATCAGACTAGCGACCATTCTCTTATTTTCAGTGAAGGTAACGAGCATTGCACTCACTCGCCTTGTTTGATTATAAATCTGTGTATTGAGTAGGGAGAGTTGTGTGGATTTCCCCTAGGATTGAAAGTTTGTTTTGTGTTGTTCCACGACTGGCTAACAACCTTGCAGTAACATTGCATACAACCGCCAATCATTAAGAAATTTTTAAAAAGTTTTGTATTAAATTACCTCACACCTACGTTCGCCACTAAAGTCGCATTTGTGTTGTAGGACCACATATGCTACGAGGGTCACTCCAAAAAAAATGCACACTTTTTTTCAAAAAATCCATCTTTTATTCTACATGTTTTAAAGTTTTACAGTGTGTAGATTCATCCATTCTGAACAATATTTTCATTTCTGCACATAATTTCCATCCCTCTCAGTTGCCTTACGCCATCTTGGAACCAGCGCCTGTATACCCGCACGGTAAAATTCTGGACCAACCTGTTGGAGCCACTATTTGGCAGCGTGCACAAGGGAGTCATCCCCCTCAAACCTTGTTCCACGAAGAGAGTCTTTCAGTTTCCCAAAGAGATGATAGTCACATGGAGTCAGGTCAGGACTGTAAGGCGGGTGTTTCAGTGTTGTCCATCCGAGTTTTGTGATTGCTTCCATGGTTTTTTGACTGACATGTAGCCGTGCATTGTCGTGCAACAGCAAAACATCCTGCTTTTGCCGATGTGGTCGCACACGACTCAGTCGAGCTTGAAGTTTCTTCAGTGATGTCACACATGCTTCAGAATTTATAATGGTTCCACTTCGTCATGATGTCCACAAGCAAGAGTCCTTCGGAATCGAAAAACATCGTAGCCATAACTTTTCCAGAAGAAGGTGTGGTTTTGAATTTTTTTTCTTGGGTGAATTTGCATGATACCACTCCATTGATTGCCTCTTCGTCTCTGGTGAAAAATGATGGAGCTATGTTTCATCACTTGTCACAATTCCTCCAAGAAATTCATCTCCATCATTCTCGTGTATTCCAAAAGTTCGCTGCATACCGTTTTTCTTGTTTCTTTGTGAGCCACTATCAACATCCTGGGAACCCACCTGGCACAAACCTTTCCTAACCCCAACACTTTCAGTATTCTGCAAACACTTCCTTCCCCTATCCCAGCGTAGCGTGACAATTCGTTCACTGTGATGCGTCTGTCAGAAGTCACCAATTCGTTAACTCTCTGCACATTGTCTGGAGTGTGTGCAGTACGAGGCCTGCCGCTGCGAGGACAATCCTCAACATTTCCGTACCCGCTTTCATCACGTAACCTGCTTTCCCACCGATTAACTGTACTGCGATCGACAGCAGCATCTCCAAACACCATTTTCAACCTCTTGTGGATGCTTCCCACTATCTCGTTTTCAGAGCACACGAATTCTATGACAGCACGTTTGCTTCTGACGAACGTCAAGTGTAGCAGCCATCTTGAAGACGTGCTGTGACGGCGCCACTCACGGGAACAGGTTGAACTACACGCAGTCGCAAAAGTATTCGGACAGTGGGAAGTTTCACAATGAGTACTCGAGAAACACTGACTATGAAACTCAAACATATTTATTACCAGTATATATACGTAACAACATAAATTACAAAAGAATTATTGTATTATATCGTTTCCAAAACATAAATGACAGAAAAATTAACAACAAAACTGAAACATCCTGCACACGCTGCTGCTAAAAAAGTATTCGGACACTGTCCAATAAATGTTGATAAGTTGTACGACGAAAATGTCAATACCTTGTGGGTCCACCTTTCATTTTCAATACCTCCTCCAATCTACCAGGCATACTTTCCACGAGTTTTTTCGTGAAATCTGGGCCTATATTTGCCCATTCTTGGTGCAGTTTCTCTTTCAAGGCCTCCTTCGTATAGATGTTGTCCGCGCGGAGGGCCGTTTCAATTTATCCCACAAATGTTCGATTGGGTTAAGGTCTGGTGATTGGGAAGGGGGGTGCAATACTTTCGGGCAGTTAAAGAGCAACCACATTTGTACAATATGCGCGGTATGCTTGGGATCATTATTCTGATAAAAATGAAAGTTGTTCGCAATACCTAGATGTCGTGCACTCTGCTTCAAATGTCCTCGCAGTATATTCAAGTGCCGCACGGGATTAGCCGAGCGGTCTAAGGCACTGCAGTCACGGACTGTGCGGCTGGTCCCGCCGGAGGTTCGAATCCCCCCTCGGGCATGGGTGTGCGTGTTTGTCCCTAGGATAATTTAGGTTAAGTAGTGTGTAAGCTTAGGGACTGATGACCTTAGCAGTTAAGTCCCATAAGATTTCACACACATTTTTATATTCAAATACGCTTCCTTGTTCATCGTATCATCAATGAACACTAAATTACCCACACCATTGTCGGACACGCATCCCCACACCATGATGCTCCCACCTCCAAACTTTACTGTTGGTTTGAGGTTCCTGGGATTCAGCTCTTCATTAGTCTTTCGCCACGCGTTTGCCTTTCCGTCGCTTGGCCATAATGCAAATTTACATTCGTCGCAAAATATCACCCGATTCCATCAAGCCTGATCGTATTCGGCGTATTCCCTAGCAAACTACATACGTTTCTTCTGGTTCACTGCATTTATGAATGGCTTTCGCCGTGCCACTCGACCGCGGTACTGCGATCGTCGTAGTACCCTCCGCACGGTTTCGGGACGAACTTTGATACCAAGGTCTCCCTCCACCTCACCTGCAATTCGTGTGGCAGATATTTTCGGATTCTGTTGTACCTTTCGCACAATCACACGTTCATCTCTCTGTGAAAATGTCCGTGGCCGTCCTGTACTGCAACGGAATTCCAATCGGTCTTCTTTCTCGAACCGTTTAATAATGTCGTGAACTGTACTTTTCTTCATGTTCACTATTGCGGCAATTTCCCTGCAGGTTTTCCCCTTCGCGTGATGATAAACGACAAGTTGCGTTTGCTAGAACGTAGAACACTTCCCTCTGCGTCCCATCGTCGACCTGCACAGGCTCACGATACGTGTTTACTAATCATCGCTATCGTCTCGCGGAAATGTCGGACACACTGCAGTCGCTTCACCCTCTGTGCGTCTCGGAATGAACTATTCTCTCACTTTGTCCGCCTTTGTCCGAATACTTTTGTTGCACCTTCCCATGCCGTTTTCAGGAAATATTACGTAACAGACACATGTCCAACAACAAATCTTCGTATCTGACGCGTGTTTCACGTTGCAACATCCTACCCAGGGTCCCAAATACATAAGAAAGTGCAGTTTCTGTATTTGTTCATGCTGTAGGCGCCCCGGTGGTCCCGGTCGCCTATGGTGGACTGGATGGCCGAGCGGTGACCTCTCCAGTTGTCAGGATGCTAGGAAATGACTGTGGACGCGTCGGAAACGCCAAAGAAACATTTTTAATTCATAACACCTTTATTCCTGCCGAGTACAATGTGGCTTGGTGATATCAACGACCTTCCCCGAGTCCTCGCTGACTCGTAGCGATGACACCAGATCCCGGCCGCACAGTCTTGCTAGCGCAGCGCCGCGTGCTGTGACGTAACGAAGGAATGCCCTTACTTCGGCCGCGCGTGGCTGGCGGCGCTCGGCTGGCCGGCCGGATCGGCGGCGGACAGCAAGAGGCTCCGGGTTGGAGTCCCCGGCGCTGTCGGCACGAGAGGCGTTCTCGTAGTGCGGAGTGTACTCTATCCCACCCCATCTTCTTCCCTGCTCCTCCTGGTGGCTCGTCCGCGGTGGACGGGCGGAACGGGCTGCAGTCCCCCAGCGTCGTCAGCTCACCCGGTTGTGACGGCGGATGCACAGGGCCTAGGCCCCTCACGATCTCGACGACGGCTCACTGATGTGGTCAGCATTGGCGGCGAGCGAGTCTGCCGCGATGTCTGCTAATCCTAGGTTGATGATTGACAGCAGTAGCAGAGAGGACCAGAGCTGGTGCTGTCCCCTCACATCTTCTGCTGGATGGGCCGCCCTTACTGCAACATCTCGTTAGTAAAGATTAACATGTCGATCACCGAGCTGAGCGCTACGCAGCGACCCAGTACACATCTAGCTGCAAGTCTGACTGCGAGTGCGAGTGCCTTGTTGCTATCAAAGCTGGCGTATTTAAAGGAAGCACGAGCGACGTCCTGACGTCATGCTCGTTTGTAATGAACGCATACGTTCCACTTATACTGCTGATTCATCTGTCGTACTCGCCCCTTAGGTGTTCTTGCGACAGTGTTACGTGTTGTTACGACAGACGTACGCGAAATTGTGAAATGCAGTACAGATGACGCTATGCCTCTGTCTTGCACTCTACGAAAGTCTCCGTCTAACACAAACCCGCGTGCTAAGCAATTCTCTCTCGCCTGTTGTGTGTAACCAGGCCATTGCCCCTGCGAGACGATATATATGTGCAATCCTCTTAGCTCTTGCCTAACCTACTGCCTCTGGCTCTCGGCATAGGCAACGAAACTTTGACAATATTCCACGTTTCCAATTCTTTACTATTCCGCAACACTACAATGCGGCAAACTGCAAAATTATGCGCCGTTACGTGCTGTCCGAACACTTTTGCGACTGAGTGTTAAGTTTGAAAACAAGCGGGAAAGATGTATCTACACACTGTAAAACTTTCGCACATGCAGAATGAAAACTGTATTTTTACAAAAATTATGTGCACTTCTTTTGGAGTGACCCTCGTAGATGTTTGTCGCAGTAAACGGTCAAATAACAATTTCTACATTGAGAGATTGAATTAGCCACCTCACACTTGCACGGGTCGATCTTAAAATCGAATTTTAGACTCAAATCCTAGAGTTAGCGACTACCTTGCCTGGCGCACGTCCTGTCTGTTCGGTTCCTGTAAGTAACCGAGGCGCCCCCAAGCAGCGGCCGCGGTCTGCGGACGGTATTAGCTGTTTCAGCAGGCGGTGTATCGGCGGGAGTGCTTCAATTAAAAGCGCGGCGGCGCGCCGGGCGCCAGGAAACACGCCGCAGCCGCTTCTTCCCTGAATTAATCCCCCGGGGTGCAGGGCCGGGAGAGAGAGGGAGAGGAGAGCAGCGCCTCTAGCGGCAGTTACGCCAATTAGCGGCCGCGGATCCGAATTACTGCCCGCCCCGGGAGTCTCACGTCTAGCCAATTATCCTAAGCACTTACCTCGGGCGAACCACGCCTCAGGTGTCTCGGCGAGCCGGCGCAGAAATCACTACTCCCACGGTCTGTAGGTGGCTTCTCCGAGCGGGAAGGGCTTACCTGTTCTGACATTTCCTCGGCGAGTGGTGCCAGTCACGTGCCTAAGGTAACTGGTGCTCGGGGCAAACTTACACATTATTACATTTTACACAGGTTCTAAAATGACAAGTCATGTAAAATTTTTGAGTGTTTGGAGGAGAATCAATTTTTTAAAGCAACAAAAAAATTTTAGAGACGCTCGTCTTCCCGCTAGAATTCACTGAAACATTTGACGTTGGACTTCTCTTAACGTGGCCTCACACGGAACGAGAACGTGTTCGTGGGCGAGGAGCTCGTCGAGCTTTGTGACGTCACAACGTGAAAGACTGAGAAAAGGTGTCCTTACACAGTCAGACACTTTGTCAGATTTTGCTAGGTTTGCCAAGTATTTAACCGTTTAGGTCTTCATTTGGCGCGTTTGACAAATATAGACCTTGTTTGACGTGTTTGAGAGAAATTTCGACTGACGGGAAATTGGACAAGATGGCGGACGTAGTTTGTTTTAACGCTTCGCTGCAAATTTTTATCGAAAAGAATGTTATTAAAATTTATCTCACTGCATCGTGAGTTTCCACAAGTAAGTAAACTAAGATAAAAAAAACCAACACTGTCAGTAACCATAATGCTGACAGAAGAAATCGGGGCATACACACGTTTCCACACCGGTAGAGTATCGTTACTTGTTGTGGAAGTGCTGTAACAGTATGGCATAGGCTATATTTCCTCTAAGTATTGTCTCATCAGGTAAAAAAAAAATATGCTGCAATTAGCTTAATATCTACTACGCTCTGCATCACAGGACTAGAATGTTAAACTCATTTTTGGCTGAGAGTGCTACGATCTACCTCCTTCTCAGGATGCTTCCTCAATTTCGAACTCTCTTAATGTAACAACATGCTTCACCAATTAGGAAGTCTCGTAAGGTAACAGCACAATGAAGTTGTAAATATCAGGTTTATGGAATGTGTCACTTTATAAATTCGATAATGCAGCTGATTTTATTATGATAGTTACCCCTCTGTTTGTAGGTGGGGATTGAAATTGCATTAAAACATCTCGCCAACTTACATATCGCATAAGGTCCATGATGACAAGATACGAGAAATTACTGCTTCTAAGGAGGCGTATACTCACAATTTTTCCCTCGCTCTATTCGCTAATGGAATGGGAAGGGGAAATTTCGATCTCCCACTGACCAGGGAGCGAATACCATCCTAATAAAATCAGCTATTTTACCGAATTTATGAAGTGATACATAGTATAAACCTGACATTTACAATTACTCTGGGTGCTTTCACCTTAAGACTTCGTATATGATGAAGAGATTGATTACTTTAAGAGAGTTCAAAAGTGAGGAAGCATGCTGTGCCACAGGTACATCGTGGCACCCTGTCATGAGTAAAAAATGAGTTTAATCTTCCAGTTCCGTGATGCAGAGCATAGTACATATTAAGCTAATTACAACAGACTTTTTTATCTGATGAGAGAATATTTAGAAGTAATATAGTCTATGTCATGCTGTTATAGCATTTTCACAATAAGTAAGGATACTTTAGCAATGTGAAAAGGCATGTGTGTCCCGATTACTTCTGTCTTCGAAAATGAAAATACCTCGTATAAAAGAGAGAAATCAACATTTTGTGTGAGACATTCGTGGTGCATGGTCAGATGAGGTTAAGCGGATTTTTTTAAACTGGAGACAGTCTATGTCGTGGTGGAATTACAGTTAGAACTACACGTCTAATCCATGTATGCTTGTCTTACAGTGCACTGCAGCTGGCGGTACAGGTGGACACGACCTTTCTGTCTACCAGAAGGAGCAGTTACAAAGAATGCTCCGACCTGTCAGCTTTTGCCTGCAGCCGCGGGGACAAGTCCCGGTGGCGGCATTCTCTGGATGACTTACTAATTAAGTAACCAGTATGCTGGGAGAGTGGCGACAGAAGCGGATGTGAGTGCTGCATGAGAAGAATCAATATGACGGGTGCCTGAGCTTCATGATTATTCTCCCCATTTAAATCGATCGGGCGACTGCTTGATTACAGTCTCTCTGAACATTCGGCAGGGCCTGTGGGTGGATGCCAGGGGATGGACAAGCAGCTGCTGAGCTGTGTGCAGGTCTCTCCTGTCCGGCACCCGTGTAACAGTGCGGTAGACCGGCCGGCCGGCAGAGTGGCAATTAGCAGTTGGCAGAGGGTGCGCTTTCCGCGACTGCGAGTGCGTGTTATCGGTAGGATTTTTCACCAGACATGTTTCGTGGACGTACCCTACGACTTATCTTAGAAAACAGATTAAGCAAATGCAAACCTACGTTTCTAGCATTTGTAGACTTAGAGAAAGCTTTTGACAATGTTGACTGGAATACTCTCTTTGAAATTCTGAAGGTGGCATGGGTAAAATACAGGGAGCGAAAGGCTATTTACAATTTGTACAGTATGTACCCGTGGTCTAAGGGCGCTACGTGCCCTCTGTAAATAAAAAAACTGAGTTAATCGATCATCAACGAACTTAAACGGATGTCTTACGACGTCCGCCTCGAGCAGATGCAACAAACAAAAGCGAACAAAATGAGACTAAAAAAAAGGGGTAGCGTCTTTGATTCATAATCAAAACGTCTTCGGTCCCGGGTTCGATCCCCGCCACTGCCTAAATTTTGATAAATAATCAGTATTGGCGGCCGAAGACTTCCGGCATAAGAAGTCAGCCTCATTCTGCCAACGGCCTTGTCAAAGAGGGCGGAGGAGCGGATAGAGGTTCAGGGCACTCTCTTGTCCTAGGGGTGGGAAATTGCCCCTAAAGGCGGAAGAATCAGCAATGATCAACGACATGAGGATGCAGAAGGCAATGGAAACCACTGCATTGAATACATGTAACGTGTATCCACAGGACACGTGGTCTGTAATTGAAGAAGTGTCATGATGATCTCTCCATTGGCAAAAGATTCCGGAATAGTCCCCCATTCGGATCTCCGGGAGGGGACTGCCAAGGGGGAGGTTACCATCAGAAAAAGATTGAATAATCAACGAAAGGATAACGTTCTACGAGTCGGGGCGTGGAATGTCAGAAGCTTGAACGTGGTAGGGAAACTAGAAAATCTGAAAAGGGAAATGCAAAGGCTCAATCTAGATATAGTAGGGGTCAGTGAAATGAAGTGGAAGGAAGACGAGGATTTCTGGTCAGATGAGTATCGGGTAATATCAACAGCAGCAGAAAATGGTATAACAGGTGTAGGATTCGTTATGAATAGGAAGGTAGAGCAGAGGGTGTGCTACTGTGAACAGTTCAGTGACCGGGTTGTTCTAATCAGAATCGACAGCAGACCAACACCGACAACGATAGTTCAGGTATACATGCCGACGTCGCAAGCTGAAGATGAACAGATAGAGAAAGTGTATGAGGATATTGAAAGGGTAATGCAGTATGTAAAGGGGGACGAAAATCTAATAGTCATGGGCGACTGGAATGCAGTTGTAGGGGAAGGAGTAGAAGAAAAGGTTACAGGAGAATATGGGCTTGGAACAAGGAATGAAAGAGGAGAAACACTAATTGAGTTCTGTAACAAGTTTCAGCTAGTAATAGCGAATACCCTGTTCAAGAATCACAAGAGGAGGAGGTATACTTGGAAAAGGCCGGGAGATACGGGAAGGTTTCAATTAGATTACATCATGGTCAGACAGATATTCCGAAATCAGATACTGGATTGTAAGGCGTACCCAGGAGCAGATATAGACTCAGATCACAATATAGTAGTGATGAAGAGTAGGCTAAAGTTCAAGACATTAGTCAGGAAGAATCAATACGCAAAGAAGTGGGATACGGAAGTACTAAGGAATGACGAGATACGTTTGAAGTTCTCTAACGCTATAGATACAGCAATAAGGAACAGCGCAGTAGGCAGTACAGTTGAAGAGGAATGGACATCTCTAAAAAGGGCCATCACAGAAGTTGGGAAGGAAAACATAGGTACAAAGAAGGTAGCTGCGAAGAAACCATGGGTAACAGAAGAAATACTTCAGTTGATTGATGAAAGGAGGAAGTACAAACATGTTCCGGGAAAATCAGGAATACAGAAATACAAGTCGCTGAGGAATGAAATAAATAGGAAGTGCAGGGAAGCTAAGACGAAAGGGCTGCAGGAAAAATGTGAAGACATCGAAAAAGGTATGATTGTCGGAAGGACAGACTCAGCATACAGGAAAGTCAAAACAACTTTTGGTGACATTAAAAGCAACGGTGGTAACATCAAGAGTGCAACGGGAATTCCACTGTTAAATGCAGAGGAGAGAGCAGATAGGTGGAAAGAATACATTGAAAGCCTCTATGAGGGTGAAGATTTGTCTGATGTGATAGAAGAAGAAACAGGAGTCGATTTAGAAGAGATAGGGGATCCCGTATTAGAATCGGAATTTAAAAGAGCTTTGAAGGACTTACCGTCAAATAAGGCAGAAGGGGTAGATAACATTCCATCAGAATTTCTAAAATCATTTGGGGAAGTGACAACAAAACGACTATTCACGTTGGTGTGTAGAATATATGAGTCTGGCGACATACCATCTGACTTTCGGAAAAGCATCATCCACACTATTCCGAAGAAGGCAAGAGCTGACAAGTGCGAGAATTATCTCACAATCAGCTTAACAGCTCATGCATCGAAGCTGCTTACAAGAATAATATGCAGAAGAATGGAAAAGAAAATTGAGAATGCGCTAGGTGACGATCAGTTTGGCTTTAGGAAAAGTAAAGGGACGAGAGAGGCAATTCTGACGTTACGGCTAATAATGGAAGCAGGGATAAAGAAAAATCAAGACACTTTCATAGGATTTGTCGACCTGGAAAAAGCGTTCGACAATATAAAATGGTACAAGCTGTTCGAGATTCTGAAAATTGTAGGGGTAAGCTATAAGGAGAGACGGGTCATATACAATATGTACAACAACCAAGACGGAATAATAAGAGCGGACAATCAAGAAAGAAGTGCTCGTATTAAGAAGGGTGTAAGACAAGGCTGTAACGTTTCGCCCCTACTCTTCAATCTGTACATCGTGGAAGCAATGACGGAAATAAAAGAAAGGTTCAGTACTGGAATTAAAATACAAGGTGAAAGAATATCAATGATGCGATTCGCTGATGACATTGCTATCCTGAGTGAAAGTGAAGAAGAATTAAATGATCTGCTGAACGGAATGAACAGTCTAATGAGTACACAGTATGGTTTGAGAGTAAATCGGAGAAAGACGAAGGTAATGAGAAGTAGTAGAAATGAGAACAGCGAGAAACTTAACATCAGGATTGATGGTCACGAAGTCAATGAAGTTAAGGAATTCTATTACCTAGGCAGTAAAATAACCAGTGACGGACGGAGCAAGGAGGACATCAAAAGCAGACTCGCTATGGCAAAAATGGCATTCCTGACCAAGAGAAGTCTACTAATATCAAATACCGGCATTAATTTGAAGAAGAAATTACTGAAGATGTACGTCTGGAGTACAGTATTGTATGGTAGTGAAACATGGACTGTGGGAAAACCGGAACAGAAGAGAATCGAAGCATTTGAGATGTGGTGCTATAGACGAATGTTGAAAATTAGGTGGACTGATAAGGTAAGGAATGAGGAGGTTGTACGGGGAGGAAAGGAATATGTGGAAAACACTGATAAGGAGAAGGGACAGGATGATAGGACATCTGCTAAGACATGAGGGAATGACTTCCATGGTACTAGAGGGAACTGTAGAGGGCAAAAACTGTAGAGGAAGACAGAGATTGGAATACGTCAAGCAAATAAGTGAGGACGTAGGTTGCAAGTGCTACTCTGAGGTGAAGAGGTTAGCACAGGAAAGGAATTCGTGGCGGGCAGCATCAAACCAGTCAGTAGACTGATGACCGAAAAAAAAACAGTAACCAGATGGCAGTTATAAGAGTCGAGGGACATGAAAGGGAAGCAGTGGTTGGGAAGGGAGTGAGACAGGGTTTTAGCCTCTCCCCAATGTTGTTCAATCTGTATATTGAGCAAGCAGTAAAGGAAACAAAAGAGAAATTCGGAGTAGGAATTAAAATCCATGGAGAAGAAATAAAAACTTTGAGGTTCGCCGATGACATTGTAATTCTGTCAGAGACAGCAAAGGACCTGGAAGAGCAGCTGACCGGAATGGACAGGGTCTTGAAAGGAGGATATAGGATGAACATCAACAAAAGCAAAACGAGGGTAACGGAATGTAGTCGAATTAAATCGGATGAAGCTGCGGGAATTAGATTAGGAAATGAAACGCTTAAAGTAGTAAATTATTTATGCCATTTGGGGAGAAAAGTTACTGATGATCGTCGAAGTTGAGAGGATATAAGATGTAGACTGGCAATGGGAAGGAAAGCGTTTCTGAAGAAGAGAAATTTGTTAACATCGAGTATAGATTTAAGTGTCAGGAAGTCGTTTCTGGAAGTATTTGTATGGAGTGTAGCCATGTATGGAAGTGAAACTTGGAGGATAAATAGTTTAGACAAGAAGAGAATAGAAGCTTTCGAAATGTGGTGCTACAGAAGAATGCAGAAGATTAGATGGGTATATCACATAATTAATGAGGAGGTACTGAATAGAATTGGAGAGAAGAGAAATTTGTGGCACAGCTTGACTACAAGAAGGGATCGGTTGGTAGGGCATATTCTGAGGCACCAAGGGATCACCAATTTAGCATTGGAAGGTCGTCCAAGAGATGAATACACTAAACAGTTTCAGAAGGATGTAGGTTGCAGTAGGTACTGGGAGATGAAGAAGCTCGCACAGGATAGAGTAGGATGGTGAGCTGCATCAAACCTTTCTATGGACTGAAGACCACAACAACAACATGTTTCGCGGGACATTGTGGTGGAGGAGGGTTCTTGTGCTGTCAAACGTCGGTGCATGCAAGACCTCGGATTTATTTAGCACTACGATCTATTTGTGGCACAATTTTAATTACTTGATCTGCAAAATGTCTGTATGCGATTCTCAAACGTTGAAAATATTTTCATTATGAAGAAGTATCATCTTAAGTTGGTGGTGAGAGTTTTTTACGACATATTTGACTCCTGTGAATTGTTAAACAATGAATTTGATAGTACAGTGCAAATGCACTATTTCCCCTCCATTTCTGATATCGAAATTGCGTGAGCTCTCCCTTTGTCCCCAGCATTAGCCAATAGCAACACAGTATTTTGAGGAGAGATGGAAACCTCTGTCAGTTTGTTTGGAGACGTTGGTTCGCACACACAAATAGCAACTAGCCTCTCGAGAGAGTCAGAGGCACGAAGAGAGTCTGGAATTTGCCAATCAACAGAGTGCTGCCACTTCATGATTTTTTTGGGGCTGCGAGATCGAAGGAGGCCGACATCTGGTCCATGGTCGACGGTGTTCAGTATTGTGATCTGTAGTTAGGAGCCGGCCGCTGTGGCCGAGCGGTTCTAGCAGTTTCAGTCCGGAACCGCGCTCCTGCTACGGTCGCAGTTTCGAATCCTGTCTCGGGCATGGATGTGTGTGATGTCCTTAGGTTAGTTAGGTTTAAGTAGTTCTAACTCTAGAGGACTGATCACCTCAGATGTTAAAATCTCATAGTGCTTGGAGCCGTTTTAATTTGTAATTAGGACATTGGGCGGTCTTTGACGTCCGTGGACGACAGATACACGAGTGGGAGACCGAAAACGGCGGCTCTATACCGAACGTCATTCCATTCTCCAGTGCTTACAGTTATTACATCTTTGGGAAGTGGGATGGGGAGGTGCAGACATGAGCTTTACCCAAGTGGATGAGCCCTGTCTCCTGTAAACTGATTAAATAAAGCATATACCTCACCATATTATTGACATTGATTTGAATTTTGTATCATGAGATCCCTCCAACACAGACTGAATCTTTTTGCCACCAAGGTTTTGTGAGATGTGTGGGGATGGAGGGAACGAGGGGTAGGGGGAGCGATGACCTCTGATGATGTCATTGGGCGCTAGCTCAGTCGATCACTGCATGTCAAGGTGAGCACACAAAATGAATATTTTCCAACAAGAGAACACCTACTATCTCCAGCGGTGTAATTACGTAATTAGGACATTTAGTTACTGGATAGGGTAATACTTGCACCTTCCACACCAACAGCTCTGCACAGACTGAGAGATTTTCCCGCCAGTTTTTTTCTGGGTGGGGGAAGAGAGGAAGTGGGGGGGGGGGAGGAGATGGCTGGACACAATTTCCCACGAGGGAGAGGGGGTAAGTAATTGGTTACTTTAATTAATTTGTCAATTAATTTAGTATCAAAAGTGAACTTACATCGGCGAGGGAGAGGGGATAGCTGCGGATTTCTGAGGCGGTTGGGGGAGGAGGAGGCGAAGGGGGAGGGATGGGGGGGGGGGTTCTCAATAGGATGTCCTTAGGTTAGTTAGGTTAAAGTAGTTCTAAGTTCTAGGGGACTGATGACCACAGCAGTTAAGTCCCATAGTGCTCAGAGCCATTTGACATCACACACATCCAAGCGCTAGGCATCATTCGAACCTGCGACTGTAGCAGCAGCGCGGTTCCGGACTGAAGAGCCTAGAACCGCGCGGCCACAGCGGCCGGCTTCTTAGAGTCACTGTAGACTGATAGTAGCTATGAAATCTGTATTTTCGCTCCATGCGTCTTAATTGGGCAATTGTTTGTAATCAAAATTGGCATATTGGCTATTGATTGCCTCAGGTGGGCACGTCATATTTGTACTTCATCTATTAAATCCTGCTGTACTTGAAGTGTACTTGTTGTAGGTTGTAGGTAATGTCAGGTCAGCCGTGTGTTTGGCCTGGCCGTACCTCGCAGCCGATTAATCAGCCACGGCTGCCTTCCGGAACGATTGGTTAGTTACACCGGCGCCTTGGTATTTGGACAGACAAACCACGCTTTGGAAGTTTCAGCTGGTGTGTGTAACCATGGCAAGTGATCCCTATTCTCTAATTAAAACCTAATGCTTTTAATTTGCGGCACCTACATCCAAGTCAAGTTTCATTAAATTTAGAATCCTGGTTAACTGTCTGATCTGTGTGTTCATCTTAATTGTATATTTTTTCTCATTAAAGGTACCTTGGTTTTGAAACCTTTGAAGATTAGCAGTGGTGGCAAAAAATTATTGTTGTTTTTACCCGGTTCATTGGTAATCTTATGAAACAAATGTTCTGTTGTATCCCACAGGAGAAGAAAGCGTAAGTGAGCCTCACTCTCGATTTCAGAGCTCTGATTTTCTTCTGTTACAGACAGAAATATTTTTACGAATTGTTAGATTAATTCCAAGTTGTGCAACGAATTCATGCTTCTGTTTTTAGCTGAAATCAGAGCTTGTATTTGTTCAGAATGTTTAGATGTTTTTAAGATGTTCATTATTACCAAGTGTGGCCTACATAATTGTTATTAGGGCCCTTTTAAAATATTCCCCCCCATGAACCATGGACCTTGCCGTTGGTGGGGAGGGTTGTGTGCCTCACCAATACAGACAGCCGTACCGTAGGTGCAACCACAACGGAGGGGTATCTGTTGAGAGGCCAGACAAACGTGTGGTTCCTGAAGAGGGGCAGCAGCCTTTTCAGTAGTTGCAAGGGCAACAGTCTGGATGATTGACTGATCTGGCCTTATAACAATAACCAAAACGGCCTTGCTGTGCTGGTACTGCGAACGGCTGAAAGCAAGGGGAAACTACAGCCGTAATTTTTCCCGAGGGCATGCAGCTTTACTGTATGAATAAAAGATGATGGCGTCCTCTTGGGTAAAATATTCCGGAGGTAAAATAGTCCCCCATTCGGATCTTCGGGCGGGGACTACTCAAGAGGATGTCGTTATCAGGAGAAAGAAAACTGGCGTTCTACGGATCGGAGCGTGGAATGTCAGATCCCTTAATCGGGCAGGTAGGTTAGAAAATTTAAAAAGGTAAATGGATAGGTTAAAGTTAGATGTAGTGGGAATTAGTGAAGTTCGGTGGCAGGAGGAACAAGACTTCTGGTCAGGTGGCTACAGGGTTATAAACACAAAATCAAATAGGGGTAATGAAGAAGTAGGTTTAATAATGAATAGGAAAATAGGAATGCGGGTAAGCTACTATAAACAACATAGTGAGCGCATTATTGTGGCCAAGATAGATACGAAGCCCACACCTACTACAATAGTACAAGTTTATATGCCAACTACCTCTGCAGATGACGAAGAAATTGAAGAAATGTATGATGAAATAAAAGAAATTATTCAGATAGTGAAGGGAGACGAAAATTTAGTAGTCATGGGTGACTGGAATTCGAGTGTAGGAAAAGGGAGAGAAGGAAACGTAGTAGGTGAATATGGATTGGGGCTAAGAAATGAAAGAGGAAGCCGCCTGGTAGAATTTTGCACAGAGCACAACATAATCATAGCTAACACTTGGTTTAAGTATCATGAAAGAAGGTTGTATACAAGGAAGAACCCTGGAGATACTAAAAGGTATCAGATAGATTATATAATGGTAAGACAGAGATTTAGGCATCAGGTTTTAAATTGTAAGACATTTCCTGGGGCAGATGTGGACTCTGACCACAATCTATTGGTTATGACCTGTAGATTAAAACTGAAGAAACTGCAAAAAGGTGGGAATTTAAGAAGATAGGACCTGGGTAGACTGAATGAACCAGAGGTTGTACAGAGTTTCAGGTAGAGCATAAGGGAACTACTGACAGGAATGAGGGAAAGAAATACAGTAGAAGAAGAATGGGTAGCTTTGAGGGATGAAGTAGTGAAGGCAGCAGAGGATCAAATAGGTAAAAAGACGAGGGCTAGTAGAAATCCTTGGGTAACAGAAGAAATATTGACTTTAATTGATGAAAGGAGAAAACATAAAAATGCAGTAAATGAAGCAGGCAAAAAGGAATACAAATGTCTCAAAAATGAGATCGACAGGAAGTGCAAAATGGCTAAGCAGGGATGGCTAGAGGACAAACGTAAGGATGTAGAGGCTTATCTCACCAGGGGTAAGATAGATACTGCCTACAGGAAAATTAAAGAGACCTTTGGAGAAAGGAGAACCACTTGTATGAATATCAAGAGCTCAGATGGAAACCCAGTTCTAAGCAAAGAAGGGAAAGCACAAAGGTGGAAGGAGTATATAGAGGGGTCTATACAAGGGCTGTGTACTTGAGGACAATATTATGGAAATGGAAGAGGATGTAGATGAAGATGAAATGGGAGATACGATACTGCGTGAAGAGTTTAACAGAGCACTGAAAGACCTGAGTCGAAACAAGGCCCCCGGAGTAGACAACATTCCATTGCAACTACTGACGGCCTTGGGAGAGCCAGTCCTGACAAAACTCTACCATCTGGTGAGCAAGATGTATGAAACAGGCGAAATACCCTCAGACTTCAAGAAGAATATAATAATTCCAATCCCAAAGAGAGCAGGTGTTGACAGATGTGAAAATTACTGAACTATCAGTTTAATAAGTCACAGCTGCAAAATACTAACACGAATTCTTTACAGACGAATGGAAAAACTAGTAGAAGCCGACCTCGGGGAAGATCAGTTTGGATTCCGTAGAAACACTGGAACACGTGAGGCAATACTGACCTTACGACTTATCTTAGAAGAAAGATTAAGGAAAGGCAAACCTACGTTTCTAGCATTTGTAGACTTAGAGAAAGCTTTTGACAATGTTGACTGGAATACTCTCTTTCAAATTCTAAAGGTGGCAGGGGTAAAATACAGGGAGCGAAAGGCTATTTACAATTTGTACAGAAACCAGATGGCAGTTATAAGAGTCGAGGGGCATGAAAGGGAAGCAGTGGTTGGGAAGGGAGTAAGACAGGGTTGTAGCCTCTCCCCGATGTTGTTCAAACTGTATATTGAACAAGAAGTAAAGGAAACGAAAAAAAAATTCAGAGTAGGTATTAAAATCCATGGAGAAGAAATAAAAACTTTGAGGTTCGCTGATGACATTATAATTCTGTCAGAGACAGCAAAGGACTTGGAAGAGCAGTTGAATGGAATGGACAGTGTCTTGAAAGGAAGATGTAAGATGAACATCAACAAAAGCAAAACGACGATAATGGAATGTAGTCGAATTAAGTCGGGTGATGCTGAGGGAATTAGATTAGGAAATGAGACACTTAAAGTAGTAAAGGAGTTTTGCTATTTGGGGAGCAAAATAACTGATGATGGTCGGAGTGGAGAGGATATAAAATGTAGACTGGCAATGGCAAGGAAAGCGTTTCTGAAGAAGAGAAATTTGTTAACATCGAGTATAGATTTAAGTGCCAGGAAGTCATTTTTGAAAGTATTTGTGTGGAGTGTAGCCATGTATGGAAGTGAAACATGGACGATAAATAGTTTGGACAAGAAGAGAATAGAAGCTTTCGAAATGTGGTGCTACAGAAGAATGCTGAAGATTAGATGGGTAGATCACATAACTAATGAGAAAGTATTGAATAGGATTGGGGAGAAGAGAAGTTTGTGGCACAACTTGACCAGAAGAAGGGATCGGTTGGTAAGACATGTTTTGAGGCATCAAGGGATCACCAATTTAGTATTTGAGGGCAGCGTGGAGGGTATAAATCGTAGAGGGAGACCAAGAGATGAATACACTAAACAGATTCAGAAGGATGTAGGTTGCAGTAGGTACTGGGAGATGAAGAAGCTTGCACAGGATAGAGTAGCATGGAGAGCTGCATCAAACCAGTCTCAGGACTGAAGACCACAACAACAACATTTAAAATATTTCTCTTATTTAATCTGTTATATTTATTTCCACAATTTGTTTGTTGTGTAATGAAGTTGTATTTGTATTTTTGGTAAAACGGTGAATGTTGCTGAAAAGAATACCTCTGGGGTCCAGCCAGTCCTTCCATTTGGCTTTTCCCTGATTCCCTTTGGGCGTAAACTTTTCATTTTAATTGACATAAATCACAATGACATTAACAAAGAACAAATTTCTATGTACTTAAAATTAGATTACAACATGACGCTAAGGCAATGGGAGGTACCAAAGAAACTGTGGAGGACTGTACTGAGTTAACACACAAGGTATGCTTGTCTGGGCAGCTCGGGTAATCGAGGACAGTGTTACAAGAAGAAGCCACATTGATGATTAAAATGAGCAATACAAGTCGCGTGGCATAGTAAGAAAGTAACAAGGTCCACAGTTACAAGGATTGCAACCACGACTGCGCTACTTACATAGCTTAGCTAACGTCCGATGATCAGCACCAAACGGCTGCCAGAGATAATTATGTCCCCTCGACGGCCCAGAGCAGTGAGTCTAGACTCCAAGTTCACAGTTCTCATATCTCTGCTCTCAAAAACACTATATGGAGGGAAAGCTGTTGCCAATGTGACGAGCGAGAATTGTTGCTAAATCCATAAAAACTGTCAACTTATAGAATGTTTCATACAGCAATGTATGCAGTATATCTTCAAGTTTTATTCCCGCCTAACAATATTATTTCCCGACGTTCCCGCTAGGTGGCATGCGCGAATGAGTTATTCCAACAGTCTTCATGGAGTCGTATAACGGCGCAGAGCGTGCGCAGTGTCTCTTATGGTTTCATGAATCCAAATGCTCTACTAGTTCAGAGACAACTCAGGGCCGAACATCGTAAGCCATCGTCCAAAAGATAAACTGTTATTACTTGGTACAATCGGCAGTCTTCTGTTCGTAACCTAGTAAATCAAGTAGACGCGCCAGCTTAGAACTTGTAAGTAGGCTGTTTAGGTTTTTATGTTGGTAACGCCACGTAGCGCTCTGTATGAAAATCACTGGCTGTGCTGTGTGCAGTCTGTGGTTGGTTGGACTGATTGTTGGAATAATCGCTTGTGTAGTGTTGGGTAGTTGGATGTGATTAGCGCCTAATGTGGAGAAAGAGATGCCAGATATTTGAGAGGTTGCTATGATGACTTTTGAACACTATTAAGGTAAATACATTGTTTGTTCTCTATCAAAATCTTTCATTTGCTAACCATGCCTATCAGTAGTTAGTGCCTTCAGTAGTTAGAATTTTTTATTTAACTGGCAGTATTGGCGCTCCCTGTATTACAGTAGGTCGAGGAACGAAGATTTTTGTGACGTAAGTGATTCATGAAAGGTATAGGTTATTGTTAGTCAGGGCCATTCTTTTGTAGGCATTATTGAAAGGCAGATTGCGTTGCGCTAAAAAATATTGTGTTTCAGTTTAGTGATGATCAGAATAAGTAAAGAGAGAACTGTCTGAGTACGTTCAATTTTACTCATCTGTCTTTGTATCAAATAACGTAGAAGTTCAATAGTACAGTCATTCATAATTTTTCTAAGGGGACGTTTCAAACTCAATATGCCTAATGTTGGAGTGTGGAAGGTATTTCAGAAACGCATATCATTCAGAAACTACAAATTGGAACGGTTGCAAGCTTTAAGAGAAAGGGACAAAGAAAAACGAGCTGAGTTTCGTGCAGAAACGTTTAACAAAATGCAGACTGTGGACAATTTTCTTAATAAAATAATATCAGTGTCGAGCTGTGACAAAAGATAACACAAGCAGTTGGCACCATACATCGAGACATTCTTCATAGTATTTGGTAGATAACTTATTACTGATGGGCCACTTCTTACGTTACAATAGGTAGCCATTTTGAACATTTGTAAACATAACTTGAGACATTCAGTGTTGTATCAAACGTTTCAAGCAGTCGCAGATTCTGTTTGATACCTTCTGCCTCTAAAGTGTTATCTTAATTAATAGAGAGAAAAGCTTTAAATTTGAACAACTGCTACATGATTGGAAAATTTGGAAATTTGTGGTAAGGTCTTACGGGACCAAATTGCTGAGGTCATCGGTCCCTAAGTCTGCACACTACTTAATTCAACATAAAATAACTTACGCTTTGGACAACACGTACCCATGCCCGAGCGAGGACTCGAACCTCCAACGGGGGAAGCCTCATGGACCGTGAAAAGGCGCCTCAGATTCTGGCATGCTGAATGCGCTGTACGAAATGCGCAGTCGTAATGCGAAGTACAGGCCAGACTTGTAAGGCAAAGTTCTCATCGCAACTGTGTGCCAACATATCGTACTTTAGAGGCATTTGGTCTGGGACACACTTTCTGTCTGACAACCTGATCAGAAGAACCACAAAGCTGTCGACATCCTCCCCCCCCCCCCCCCCCCCCCCCGCTTGTTGTGGACTAGGACTAAATTTCGGCCTCGAGAATTTCTGCTTCCGCCGGTACTCAAACAGCTGCCGCCTCCATTTCTACCTTCATCACGCCATCGGATTTTACGACGCGGTGTCGTGTTATTACAACATATAAAAGTACCGGCGAGCACTCTCAATATACTACCATTAATCTCTCGCTGTCAAGGTAATTTTTTCCCACGAATCGGTGTGACTGTGTGGTTTCTTTCCTTTGTAGTCTTTAAAGCGCGAACACGTACTGAAAACCATTTAAAAGAGGCATAAACACTTCTTTTGACGATATGAAATAGCCATGTCGAAACTGTACGATTTCCTGAAATGATACACACTGTTTTTTTTCTTTTAAATCATATACGTGTCCCTTCTGCAGTGATGTAGTATGCTCGCGTTTTTTAACTCTGAAACAGCCCACTCGTTTTAATTTCTCAGTAGAGAGACTGGCTCCCTGCAGTTCGGCGTAATGACTGTGGCAAATACGCTGCTGATGTGAAAAATGCATGGATGTTCCTTGAACATGTTTTCTATCAGTATATAAATATGACCGCTGCTAAGCTCAGTAAACATGTCGATCGCAGTTTAATTGAAACATTCGTTTTGTAGAACTTACACGCAACGTAGTCCTTAAATCAGTTAAACTTGATACACGAAACAACTGTTTGTGTAAATACGAAAAAGTGAGGAACATAATTCCCCTGCACAAAATACACATCATTTTCTTGTTGTATCAGACTTGCTTAAATTCTGAGAACGTGCTGGTCTGCAATTCATAATACGCGCAACGTTCGCGGAATTTTACAGGATAATCTGCGATACCCCATTTTCCAAAAAATTATATTTTATTGAAATAACTGCCGTCCTTCAGTGCCTAATTCTCTGGTTCGTTTACGCTGGAGTGTGTTTTGGAAACGGGATATATTTACTGAAAATTATACGGGGCGGAATTTTCTGTCGAATGTGTAATGCTGATATCTCACGGAACGTGGCTGTAATTCCAAGTACCTTACACAGTTCTCAACAGCAGAACATTACCAGTTTCTAGAAAAAGTTAATGGTTCTAACTATTTCACCGTGTGATGAAGTCCCTGTGGAATTCCGGAACAAGGTAATTGGTTCAGAACGCAACAAAACTGAAATGGGGAACGAATACAGTTCACTGCGAAGAATTGCAGCAACTCCACACTTAACTATGACAAGTCTTATGTAATTTTTTGTAATTTAATTCTTTAATATTGCCGATTATAGTGAATTGAGGTAAAGCATCACAAAACGCTAAGAAATAAATTTTGTTGCTCAAAAGAATACGAAGGAAATGGACACCAGTTTAACAAGGAAAATCTCTTTGCGAAACTACAATACTGGCCATTAAAATTGCTGCACCATGAAGATGACGTGCTACAGACGCGAAATTTAACCGACAGGAAGAAGATGCTGTGATATGCAAATGATTAGCATTTTAGAGCACTCACACAAGGTTGGCGCCGGTGGCGACACCTGCAACGTGCTGACATGAGGAAAGTTTCCAACCGATTTCTCATACACAAACAGCAGTTGACCGGCGTTGCCTGGTGAAACGTTGTTGTGATGCCTCGTGTAAGGAGGAGGAATGCGTACCATCACGTTTCCGACTTTGGTAAAGGTCGGATTGGAGCCTATCGCGATTGCGGTTTATCGTATCGCGACATTTCTGCTCGCGTTGGTCGAGATCCAATGACTGTTAGCAGAATATGGAATCGGTGGGTTCAGGAAGGTAATACGGAACGCTGTGCTGGATCCCAACGGCCTCGTATCACTAGCAGTCAAGATGACAGACATATCCGCATGGCTGTAACGGATCGTGCAGCCACGTCTCGATCTCTGAGTCAACAGATGGGGACGTTTGCAAGACAACAACCATCTGCACGGACAGTTCGACGACGTTTGCAGCAGCATGGACTATCAGCTCGGAGACCATGGCTGCGGTTACCCTTGACGCTGCAGCACAGACTGAAGCGCCTGCGATGGTGTACTCAACGACGAACCTGGGTGACGAATGGCAAAACGACATTTTTTCGGATGAATCCATGTTCTGTTTACAGCATCATGATGGTCGCATCCGCGTTTGGCGACATCGCGGTGAACGCACATTGGAAGCGTGTATTCGTCATCGCCATACTGGCGTATCACCTGGCGTGATGGTATGGGGTGCCATTGGTTACACGTCTCGGTCACCTCTTGTTCGCATTGACGGCACTTTGAACAGAGGACGTTACATTTCAGGTGTGTTGCGACTCGTGGCTCTACCCTTCATTCGATCCCTGAGAAACGCTACATTTCATAAGGATAATGCACGACCGCATGTTGCAGGTCTTGTACGGGCCTTTCTGGATACAGAAAATGTTCGACTGCTGCCCTGCCCAGCACATTCTCCAGATCTCTCACCAACTGAAAACGTCTGGTCAATGGTGGCCGAGCAACTGGCTGGCCACAATGCGGCAGCCACTACTCCTGATTAACTGTGGTATGGTGTTGAAGCTGCATGAGCAGCTGTACCTGTACACGCCATCCAAGTTGTTTTTGACTTAATGCCCAGGCGTACCAAAGTCGTTATTACGGCCAGAGTTGGTTGTTCTGGGTACTGATTTCTCGGGATCTATGCACCCAAATTGCATGAAAATGTAATCACATGTCACTTCGGGTATAATATATTTGTCCAATGAATACCCGTTTATTATCTGCATTTCTTCTTGGTGTAGCAAATTTAATGGCCAGTGGTGTAATCAGTCAAAGATGCCATTTCCGCCACCAACCTAACGCAGGTGGATTTCTCACAAGTAGCGAAAACCTCTTTGCCTACTTGACCACTACGAGAGTTGGCTATTCTGTGCAACTGCTGCTGAATCTGTACGACTATCGCAGACTTTCTGCAGCAGACTACGCCATCGTCTAGCAACGTGACACACAACCACATTCATTCAATCACACCACTATGATAGTTATGAGAAAAGAGAAACAAGGAAGGAAAGAGAAGTACTAGTGAAAATGGGCTACCGGACTAATGAAAGGTGGCTACAGGACCCTTTCAAGGAAATATGCTCCATGGTACTGGAGTGACCCATGGAGGGCAAAAAAAAAATTGTGTGGCAGGAAGTAACTCTTTCCGGGACGTTCTATCTCATAATTTCAATAGGAAAGCTCTCCGTGCTGCACAACGCCTCTGTTGCAGCGTCTACCACGTGATTTTGTTGAGTATCGCAGTAACACTCTCACGCTGACTAAACAATCCCGTAACGAAATGCACAGCTCTTCCTGTTAAAGCTCCCAGACCAAAAAACAGTGTTCTATAAACGGTCGAACAAGTGTTTGTAAGCCACTGCTTTAGAGGATGAACTACATTTCGTTAAGATTCTACCCATGAATTGCAGCCTAGCATCTGCTTTTCCTACCATTGCACTTCAGGTCGCTCGATATGTTTTGCCCTAGGTAGTTACTGTTTCCAGTAATTTTTGTCGAATAGTACAATCGTATGATGGTGAATTTCTTTGAGTATTTGAGTGTAATTTGTTACATCCATTTACGTTCGTGGTCTGCTGCCAGTACCTGCACCATTCATTCACTAAACCTCTGTAGGTCTTCCTGAAATCTAGTCTTCCGGCGTTGCTTCCTTACTGTAGATAACATTATCGATTGAATCGTCGTACGAACGTCGAAATGGGATATACTGAGATAACCGATCGCTGAAACGAAAAACTACTACAATCGCTTAGTAGTGGAAAGGCGTCACAACCACATGAGATATCTCTAAGATTCTACAAAGATTATGCGAAAGAACTTGCTCCCCTTCTAGCAATAATTTATGGCAGATCGCAACGAACGGTACCTAGCGACTGGGAGAAAGCGCAGGTCATTCCCGCTTTTAAGAAGGACCGTAGGACAGATGCACACAATTAGGCCTATAGACCTATATCTTTGGCGTCAATATGTAGTAGAATCATGGAACACATTCCACGCTCAAGATTTATGACGTTTCTGGAGAATGAAAATCTCGTCTATAAAAACCAACAACGATTTCGCAAACAGGGATCCTGCGAGACTCAGCTCACTTTGTTCCTCCTTGAGATTCTCAGCACCGTGGACAACGGCGCTCATGTTGATGCTGTGTTCCTTGACTCCAGGAAGGCATTTGACACCGTCCCGCCTTACCGTTTAGCGTAAAAAAATGCGAGATTATCGAGTATCAGAGCAGGTTTGTGACTAGATTCAAGTCTTCCATGCAGACAGAATTCAGCACGTTGCTCTTAACGGAACACAATCGACAGATGTGAAGGTAGTATCCGGAATACCCCAAGCAAGTGTGATAGGATCGTTATTGTTTACAGTATACATAAATTACGTGGTAGAAAGTGTTAGAAAAGCAACAACGCCAGAAGATAGTAATGACTTGCAAAATGATCTCCAGAGAATTGACGAATGGTACAGTCTCTGGCAGTTGACTATGAACACAAATAAATGTACTGTAGAAATCCACTACTGTGCAGCTACACTATTGATGAAAACCGCTGGAATTAGTATCTGCCGTAAAATATCTAGTAGTAACCACCCAGAGCTAATTTAAGTGGAATGACTACGTAAAACAAATTGTCGGAAAAGCAGATGCGAGACTTAGATTCGCAGGAAGAAGCTTAAGGAAATTAACTTATCCACGGAGGAAGTGGCTTACAAGGCGCTTGTTGGACCGATTCTTGAATACTGTTCATCTACCTGGGATCCCTACCAGACATGACTGACAGAAGAGGTAGAGAAGGTCTAACGGAGAGCGGCGCGTCCCGTCACGGGATCATTTAGCTGGCCCCAGAGCGTTACGGAGATGTTAAACAAACTCCACAGGCAGTCGTTACAAGAGAGGCGTTGTGCATAGCGGAGCACTTTCCTACCAGAGTCGGAGAACATATTACTTCCCCTCAGATACATCTAGCGTAATGACTACGAGGAGAAAGTTCGAGAAATTACAGTCAATATGGAGGCTTACCAACAACCATCCTTCCCACGCGCTGTTCTCGACTGAAACAGGGTTGGAGGTCTCAGTTAGTGGTACAAAAAGTACCCTCCGCCACACACCATTAGGTGGCTTGCGGAGTATGATGTAGATATACACCAGAAGTTCCATTTACAACTGTCGATTTTGTTAATAGTGGGGTGTTCTACCTGCGAGGTAGTTCTGAACCTGGTCCGATACTCGTCAAGTTGGCAGTTTGCTCACTTAACTACAACGCGGAGCTGAGTCAAATGCCTTCCTGAAGACGAGGAACACGGCATCAGTCTGGCCTCAAGTGTCTATGGAGATCTGCATCTCATGGAAGAACAGGGCGAGCTGTGTTTCGCAAGCTCCATGTTTGCGGAATCTGTATTGATGTATATAGAGCAGATATATTTGCTCCAAAAACGTCATAATAAGTAAACATAAAACATGTCCCTCCCTCTCCCCTCCAAACACACACACACACTTGAGTACAACGCATAGAACATTCGAACAACCATGTGAAACTGTCAGAAACTTCTTTGAGGAGGAGGAGATAAGTGTTTAAAGTCCCGTCGACAACGAGGTCATTAGGGATGGAGCACAAGCAGGGTGCAAGAATGGCAAAACAGATTTATCAGGATGTATCCACCCAAATTGCGTGAAAATGTAATCACATGTCAGTTCAAGAATGGCAAAACAGATTTCTCAGGATCTATGCACCCAAATTGCATGAAAACGTAATCACATGTCAGTTCTGGTATAATTATATTTCTCCAATGAATACCCGTTTATCATCTGCATTTCTTCTTGGTGTAGCAATTATAATGGCTAGTAGTGTATTTCCCGTGATCCAGACGGCAGCGCACAGCTTTTCTACGCTCAATTAAATTGAAGAAACGGCTTCGGTTTGTTCGTCGCCACGAAAATACAAACGAACTTCTCCTTCTGCATGACAATGCAAGTCTACGCACCCGAGAGGAGCTCACAAAACGTCATTGGACTGTTGCTCCGCATCCACCCTACAACCTGAATCCCGCATCTGCCGACTTCCGCCTGTTTGGGTCAATGAAGGGGTAACTCCAAGGGAAGCAATACGTGGACGATGGGGAGGTTATTGAAGCAGTAAGATGTTCGCTCCGACTTCGACCAGTAGAGTTGTACCTCGCAGGCTAGAACCTCAGAGTAAGGTGGCGTGAGGTCGTTGCATTGAACGGAGATGTTTGTAGCCAAAAGAGTTGGGAATGGTATGCTGTATTGGAATCGTAAATAGAGCTAACCTGAGCCGTGGTAAAAATTGCTGTTTTGAAGAGCGCGCCGCAGCGCGCAGTGTGAAGCAGTCGCCCTCCGTTTCTGGCGGTGGCGCCGCTGTGGCAGTCGCAGCTTTGGTGTCTCCCTCTGGCGGGAAAGGGGAAAGGTTGCCTGTTCACGTGCATTTAAGGGGCGCTATGAGCTCGCCAGTCGGTCAGTCTGGGGTCAGTCGGGGTCAGTCGAGTCAGTCTGGGTCAGTCTCTCGTCCCCAGCTTGCTACTCTGTCTCTCGTCCGCATTTGTGAGGCAGTTAGTGTCTGTCTGTCGTTCGGAGTGCTAGTATGTCTGTCGTTCTGATCAATCTTTAAAAGCCGGCAAAATGAGAGTCATATTAGAACAAATAAGCCCTCGGTCACAAATATTAAGTCAAAATTGGCCAGGTCTCGACGTTGCTATGAGCGTCGTCT
The DNA here is from genome assembly GCF_023864345.2 of Schistocerca serialis cubense. Taxonomy (NCBI): domain Eukaryota; kingdom Metazoa; phylum Arthropoda; class Insecta; order Orthoptera; family Acrididae; genus Schistocerca; species Schistocerca serialis. The sequence continues at coordinate 1,228,167,334 of NC_064638.1, read as the reverse complement.
TCAGAATTAGACTAAGTGTTCTAAAACATATTAAGTATATAATACATTAATAAACTTAGAGTTTGTACTGACTGGAAAAAGATGCAGTACTTACAAGTCACATATTAAAAAAGATCTAAGCCGGAAAGGCGACGTCATGAATAGTTGTAAGTAAGATGGCGAGCCGCTAAGGGCTGCTCGTACTTTAGTGAACAAGGGTTGCAACAAATGAGAGTCTTTCCACTTCGCCAGTAAGAGAACTCAGCGAGTGGTCGCCCGGTCGGGGCTTAGTTCCTGCATCTGAGTCTGCGCGTCAGGCCGCCAGTCTGCTCGAGTTTGCTGAGGCAATGGTCATTGGCGGTCGGATCGATCTGTTTGTCGGTCGCGCTCTGAGGCACGAGATGACTTGTCCGCCTTGAGCGTCGGCGAATGTGAGGCCGCCACGTGAGTCCAGTGGGCCGCGCCGTATAGCGAGGAGTAGTGACTTCGCGGTCGACACGAGAGCAACAGGAGTCAACCAACGACATCGGTCTGGCCCCTTCAGTTACCATCTTGTGGAGCTTGGCTCGGTCCTTTCCGGGTGCAGGGATGTCGTTTTGCCAGTGGGCGTGTTTCCTGTGCATGGTTGGGTCCGAACCAGTATTTCCGCCGTCGTGTGTCTGGAAGTGAGTGGGAGACGCACCAGCAGGGCAGTCGTGACTGAGCAGCGGGCAGTCGGTCGGTTGGTGCGGTCCAGGAAAGACGGGAGATCGGCGCGCCTTCCTGCGTCCGTTGAAGCGGCTGGCAGCGGATGGTTCGGGAGAGCGATTTTGGAGTGCTGCGCCAGGTCTTCTCGAGAAATCGCAGTTTATTACAAGTTAAGTCGTTGGTGATATGTTGTGTGATTTACTCTTGTTAAATTCTACTTGTTTTCTTGGTCAGTCTCTCGTCCCCAGCTTGCTCGTCTGTCTCTCGTCCGCATTTGTTACGCAGTTAGTGTCTTTCTGTCGTTCGGAGCTGCCTCTGCTATGTTTGTCGGATTTGGCGTGTTAACGACTTTATTGCTTGGAGTGTAAAGGCCTAATTTCTGAAATATGTTTCGATCTTGCCTATCATCTTGAGAGGCGATATCTGTGTACTTAACTTGTGTACTTAACTTATTTGGCCAACCTTGTAGAATTTTATATAAGATTGCATTTCATGGGCTTTTATTTAAATGATCATTTTAGTATATAAAGTTGCCACCCTTTCACCGTCAGACTTTTCTTAGCAGTTAAAATCAAGATGCACCTTCGGTGGCAAAGTTAATATTTTATTTTTAGTGTTTGCTACCATTTCTATCCCTTCTATGGGGGTGCATAGTTTGCGTACTTGTGTAAATTGTTAAAACTTTTAGTTTAAAGCAATCTGGTGTGTTGCAGATTTGCACTAGTGTAGTCTTTCAGAGGTTGTTGTGAGCGGTCGTGACAACAGCCGTGTCTTAAGGGAGCGGCAAGGTTTTCAGCCCGAAAGCTCATACAGTCAAAAATTTGTTCTTTCCGCCTCTGAATAAATTGTAGCTTGATATTTAGAGGGTGCTTTCTGATTATAATTTAAAAATCTGTTTCTTTTAGAAAATGCTTTGGTCACCACTAAAGTGAATAAATTACCATTTGTTTATGATTTCATCAGTTACTCCCTGGCAACTACTTCCACGCTCACATAGTGTGATTAAATGTGTTAATGTTCTTGATGAATCGCTAGTAAATAAAATAAATTCTTAAGTTTATTCTTTGAAATAAATCCACGGTTCTGACACACACAGTGATTACGGTTACTACAAGCCACACCACAAGTTGGGAAACGGGGCCAAATTTCTTGCAGTTTACTGTCGACTTGAGATTTTCACAGATGTTTTATTCGTATCTTACAGAAACTAGCAGTACGGCAATAACAGCCTTTTAAACACGCCGCTAACGGCAATCAAGTAATTTATAGCAATACAACAATTTTAAAAAATTAAAAAAACACACAGAAGCTAGCAGTACGGCAATAAAAAACCTTTTAACTTACACCGCTAACGCCAATCAAACTAATTTATAGCAATACAACAATTTAAAAAAAATTGAAGAACATTAGTAAACAGGCTACTAAAGTAAATACAGAACTTTGCTAATAAAGTACGGTGAGGTAGTGAAGCTACCAACGCCGCCATTAAAAAACATTAAACAGGTCTCAGCAAACACACGATTAATGGCAATAATAGGAATTTACAAACTTCGAGGAATTTAAAAAAGGTTTAAACGAAAGTGTCCTGGAATATCATCAGAACATAACAGATATGACGGACCCGTGTAAGGCGGCCACAAGGCCACAAATCACCCACTCAGGGATGCTCAGTCTAGACAGAATACTGACCAATTTAAATACGCCCGTAAACACAATTGCCACTCTCAGACTGGTCACTGCACCGACTTTTAGCCAGCGAAAACTTGTTATAAGATGGCTTAACTTGCTGACAGAATTAGAGCTAACCTCGTGCAGGGAAACATTACACCACACAGTCCTGAATGAGCGACCACATGATCAACCAACAAGAAGCATGAATTTACTCATAACACACGGCAGAATAGCGAAACAATTAAACTGCCAAAACTACACCTCCCATCGGACAGTAACGAGAGGAGAAGGAAAGATCACTGTCTTCAATTACACCGGTGCCGGGGACAGGAAACCCGGTCGCCGGAGGCCACAAGGCAGAGGAGACGCTGGTTACACAAATTATTACTTAATAATTAAACCTTCCACGAGCTTAACTTGCAATTATGCTCGAACTTGGAGTACACGACCTCCGATGGCAAGGATCCACACATCCGACCGCGCACGCGTCGCCAGCGTACCCAACACTCCACGGTCACGCGTCAACACGCTCTGTCACCGGAGTTCACGTGTTCTCTGCAACATTGACGGGTAGTGACCGCTCCTTCATGTTAGGTGTCTCATTTTAAACTGCAGTATTGAAACGGAGGATTTAAAGAAGCTTGTTAACGTCCCACCAAGGCGAAATGAACAGCAACTACTCGTGGGGCGATTCTGTATACAACCAACACCCGGGAAGCTCTTCCGACAACTCGACCCGCTCGTTACACACAACCGACATACATCACGTGGCGACCCGGTAGAACCGACCACGCCTGCTTCGCGCTGGAGAGCCACACTGCCCTCCCGTGTCCACCACACTGTCTGCGCGCAACACCCCTACTTCCGCGCCACCACACGAGGTTACAACCGGTCAAAGATCTCACTTCCTCCATAGCAGGTCTTCGTAGACATTCTGCAAGATCCTAAGGATATCTGCGACGCTCTACCTATGACAGATTTGCGCTTAGAATGCATCTCCATTACAGACGCCAATTTGTAAGTTTCGTATAGCGCCGCCAGCTGACGGAACTCCATGAAACTGGAATATTCCACGATGTCCTACAACAACTTCCGCATTTATTCAACCAAATTTGTGCGAGAAAAGAAATATGTTGCCTTACTTGTTCAACACTCCAAAACCCCTCATATATCATTGCCCTTCATCAACATCTGCGTCTATATGACTACCGTGAAATGCACAGTTAAGTGTGGCAGAGCGCTCACCGTACCAGGTTCACTCTATTTATTTACCGTTCCACTACCGAACATCAAGCGGAAAAAACGGACATTCATTCTGGTGGTAGCTCTGATTTCTCTTATTTAATTACGATGGTCATTTCCCCCTATGGAGGTGGGCACCAACAAAATATTTTCGCTATTGGAAGAGAAAATTGGAAAATTGAAAATTTGTGGTAAGGACTATGGGACCAAACTGCTGAGGTCATCGGTCCCTAGGCTTACGCACTGCTTAATCTAATTTAAACTAGCTTACGCTAAGGACAACACACACACACCCATGCCCGAGAGAGGATTCGAACCTCCGACGGGGAGAGCCGCGTGAACCGTGACAAGACGGCATAGACCGCACGGCTACCCCGCTCAGCAGAAAATTGGAGATTGAAATTTCGTGAAATGATCTCACCACAACGAAAAACGCCTTTGTGTTAATGATCACTCCCGAACTCGCTTATCATATACGTAACACTCTCTCTTCAGTTTCGCGATGGTACTAAACGGCTTGCCCTTTGAAATTTTTCGACGTCCTCCGTCAAGTCTATCAGATGTGGATCCCATGTCGTGGAGCAATAGGCCTGCCCTTTGAAATTTTTCGACGTCCTCCGTCTAGTCTATCAGATATGGATCCCATGTCATGGAGCAATAGTCCAGATATCGATAGCAGAGGGAAAAGACAACCAAGCAGCCACTTGATGACAGACAACATATCAAACAAACATGTCAGGGGAAAAAAAGGAAAGCCAATGCAATCTAAACACAAGCTGTAGCACGAGTCGATACACGGCTCAGGTTCACGACCTGTTTTCTGAACAAACTCTTGCATTACTTACTGACCGACCCTAGTATTTATGCCTCACCTTCGCAGTGGTACGAGAACTAAACTGGGGCAGTACTACTGGATTTTCGTTTGCAAAGAAACATTTGACACCACATTTGCACCATAAATCGTGGTCCGCAAAACATCGAATTAAATCCTCGGACTGAAGTTCGCAACCGCGCGTAGCCGCAGTATCGCCTTTGCAGCGGTACCTCCGTCGCGTGTGAGCAAGTGCACCTGTGTGGAAGACGCCGGGCGGCAGCTTACGGCGGCTCTCGGCGGCAGGCGGCGGCGGGTTTCGGACGAAGGCTGCCGCGGGCGCTCGCAGCATCGGAGATCGATCCGCCGCCTAATACCTGTTATTTGGCCCTCGGAGAATGCCCGCAGTAAACACGGGCCGCGGGTTATCACCGCCGCCCGCCCTGCCGTGTCCATCAGGCCCGGCACTGAAAGCCCGCCGCGCCTGTTGACACAGATTTGTTTCCCCGCCCCTGCTGTGCCCCGCTGCCGGCAGATAAGCCCCTGCTGCAACGAGCGCGAGGCGTGAACAGGGGCGCACGTAGCGAGACCGCGCCGACGGGCACGCGCGTCGGCACGCTTTGAGCGACGCGGAAACCGGGAGAGGAATTACGGAAAGCGACAAGAGGTGCCGCAAAAACAGAGCAACAAGCTCGCGAACACTACCGCTACATTGATGTTACACTACTGGCCATTAAAACTGCTACACCAAGAAGATGACGTGCTACAGACGCGAAATTTAACCGACAAGAAGAAGACGCTGTGATATGCAAATGATTAGCGTTTCAGAGCATTCACGCTAGGTTGGCGCCCGTGGCGACACCTACAACGTGCTGACATGAGGAAAGTTTCCAACAGACTTCTCACACACAAACAGTCGTTGACCGGCGTTGCCTGGTGAAACGTTATTGTGATGCCTCGTGTAAGGAGGAGAAATGCATACCATCACGTTTCCGACTTTGATAAAGATCGGATTGTAGCCTATCGCGATTGCGGTTTATCGTATCGCGACATTGCTGCTCGCCTTGGTCGAGATCCAATGACTATTAGCAGAAAATGGAATCGGTGGGTTCAGGAGGGTAATACGGAACGCCGTGCTCGATCCCAACGGCCTCGTATCACTAGCAATCGACATGACAGGCATCTTATCCGCATGGCTGTAACGGATCGTGCAGCCACGTCTCGATCCCTGAGTCAACAGATGGGGACGTTTACAAGACAACAACCTTCTGCACGAACAGTTCGACGACGTTTGCAGCAGCATGGACTATCAGCTCGGAGACTGTGGCTGCGGTTACCCTTGACGCTGCATCACAGACAGGAGCGCCTGCGATGGTGTACTCAACGACGAACCTGGGTGCACGAATGGCAAAACTTCATTTTTTCGGATGAATCCAGGTTCTGTTTACAGCATCATGATAGTCGCATCCGTGTTTGGCGACACCGCGGTGACCGAACATCGGAAGCGTGTATTTGTCATCGCCATATAGGCATATCACCCGGCGTGATGGTATGGGGTGCCATTGGTTACACGTCTCGCTCACCTCTTCTTCGCATTGACGGCACTTTGAGCAGTGGACGTTACATTTCAGATGTGTTACGACCCGTGGCTGTACCCTTCATTCGATCCCTGCCAAACCCTACATTTCAGCAGGATAATGCACGACCACATGTTGCATTTCCTGTACGGGCATTTCTGGATACAGAAAATGTTCGACTGCTGCCCTGGCCAGAACATTCTCCAGATCTCTCAGCAATTGAAAACGTCTGGTCAACGGTGGCTGAGCAACTGGCTCGCCACAATACGCAAGTCACTACTCTTGATGAACTGTGGTATCGTGTTGAAGCTGCACGGGCAGCTGTACCTGTGCACGCCATCCAAGCTCTGTTTGACTAAATGCCCAGGCGTATCGAGGCCGTTATTACGGTCAGAGGTGGTTGTCCTGGGTACTAAATTCTCAGGATCTATGCACCCAAATTGCGTGAAAATGTAATCACATGTCAGTCTAGGATAATATATTTGTCCAATGAATACCCGTTTATCATCTGGATTTCTTCTTGTTGTAGCAATTTTAATGGCCAGAAGTGTAGTTATTTAAACGATAGTCGTTTATTTCATTGTCATCATACCAACCCTTCTTGACAAAACCGAAACTGTGATGATACCAACAAGTGAGGTGGCGCATGGACTCGCATTCGAAAGGATGACGGTTCAAGTCCGCATCCGGGCATCGTGATTGAGGTTTTCCGTGATTCCCCCAAATCGCTTGAGGGAAATGCCGGGATAATTCCTTTGAAAGGTCACGGTCGACTTCCTTCCCCACCCTTCTCTAATCCAATGGGACCGATAACCTTGCTGTTTGGTCCCGTCCCCCAAATAAACCAACCAATCAAACTGTCATGTAAATGTCGTGTGACTAGGGCCTCCCGTTGGGTAGATCGTGCACCGGGTGCAAGTCTTTCGATTTGACGCCACTTCGGCTACTTGCACGTCGATGGGGATGAAATGATGATGATTAGGACAACACAACAGCCAGTCCCTGAGCGGAGAAAATCTCCGACCCAGCCGGGAATCGGTCCTGTGCCCTTAGGATCGACATTCTTTCGCACTGACCACTCAGCTACCGGGGGCGGACATCAAACTCTGATGGCATCGATATATTCACTTTTGTTTCATCACACTTCTCACTGGTTTTTTTGTAGTCCGTCACGAATTGTCTCCTGTACTTACCTCTTCATCTCACAAACGGATCGTACGAACTTCCTCTCACCGATCTGATTCTTATTGATAGGATTTGTATAGCATGATTACGATTTCAACATACGAAAGCAGAAAGACGCAACTCCCAACCGTTTTCGAGAAAAATCGTGTCTGAAAATTATACCCGAATTCATACATACTCTTATGGTCGCTAATACTCAATAAGCAAACGGCTTTGTCGCAGTGGTAGCACAGGTTCCCGTCAGATCACCGAAATTAAGCGCTATCGCGCTGGGCTAGTACTTGGATGGGTGACCATCCGGTCTGTCGAGCGCTGTTGGCAAACGGGATGCACTCAGCCCTTGTGAGGCAAACTGAGGAACTACTTGATTGAGAAATAGCCGGTCCGGTCTCGTAAATTGACATACGGCCGGGAGAGCGATGTGCTGACCACATGGCCATCCGTATCCGTATCCGTATCCGCATCCAGCGACGCCTGTGGGATGAGGATGACACGACGGCCGGTCGGTACCGTTGGGCCTTCGTGGCCTGTTCGGGCGGAGTACATAATAAGTCCGCAGCCGAACATGTTAAGCGGTTAGTTTCAAGGGTGTGAGGTTCATTGACCGAAGATCCCCCTATCTCTTCTTCACTCTCTTCCCACGTAATTATTAAGACTATGCAAACTGTCATTATCGAATGATTCATTTATTTTCATAATCTTTATCCTGAAAAAAAGAGAAAAAAAATTCGTAATGGCATTAGAAAGAAATGGATACACAAGAACTTTCAATGAAATCATTATAGTCATTTTATTTATGTTGTGGCCGTGCGGTTAAAGGCGCTTCAGTCTGGAACCGCGTGACCGCTACGGTCGCAGGTTCGAATCCTGCTTCGGGCATGGATGTGTGTGATGTCCTTAGGTTAGTTAGGTTTAAGTAGTTCTAAGTTCTAGGGGACTGATGACCACAGAAGTTAAGTCCCATAGTGCTCAGAGCCATTTGAACCATTTTATTTATATTATTTTATATATGTCAGTTCCACAAGAGAGAGTAAGCCATTATTTTAAATACAGCGTCCGCAGCGACGTCTCTGGTAGTGGTCTCAAATCTGTAATCAATGCGCTTTCGCACAGTGTGTGGATAAAAAGTGTGAGAGTTGAATGTTTTGTTTTGTCGGTTGCAGTTTCGGCTATTTGCATTTATTTACAGCCAGTTTAAACGCTGAAGAAATGAACAATGTTTATTCAAAATGCCCTCTGAGGTCCGTTAAGAAGGTATTTGGTTCGAACGAGGCGAACTGGCTGCTTCAAGACAATAATGAACCGATACGTCGCAGCCGCCTCTGTTCAGCGTGGAAATAAGACAATGGGATGTCCAGGATGGACTGGCCTGCAATGTCTCCGGATGCAAAACCAATTGCAAATGTTTGGTCGCATATTAAGATGAAGCTTACAGGAAAGCCAACATAAACTTTGAAGTAGCTCTCATAAAGGACGATAAGAGATCGTTACCGAGAGAATACGCAGGAAATCTCGTGAAAAGCATGCTAAAAAGGTGCCAAGCTATAATCGGTAACGGGGACGAATGGATTAACTATTAGGTAATTGTGCAATTAGCAATAACATCTATGTTCATGTAAACATATACAGGGTTATTACAAATGATTGAAGCGATTTCACAGCTCTACAATAACTTTATTATTTGAGATATTTTCACAATGCTTTGCACACACATATAAAAACTCAAAAAGTTTTTTTAGGCATTCACAAATGTTCGATATGTGCCCCTTTAGTGATTCGGAAGACATCAAGCCGATAATCAAGTTCCTCCCACACTCGGCGCAGCATGTCCCCATCAATGAGCTCGAAAGCATCGTTGATGCGAGCTCGCAGTTCTGGCACGTTTCTTGGTAGAGGAGGTTTAAACACTGAACCTTTCACATAACCCCACAGAAAGAAATCGCATGGGGTTAAGTCGGGAGAGCGTGGAGGCGATGACATGAATTGCTGATCATGATCACCACGACCGATCCATCGGTTTTCCAATCTCCTGTTTAAGAAATGCCGAACATCATGATGGAAGTGCGGTGGAGCACCATCCTGTTGAATGATGAAGTCGGCGCTGTCGGTCTCCAGTTGTGGCATGAGCCAATTTTCCAGCATTTCCAGATACACGTGTCCTGTACCGTTTTTTTCGCAGGAGAAAAAGGGGCCGTAAACTTTAAACCGTGAGATTGCACAAAACACGTTAACTTTTGGTGAATTCCGAATTTGCTGCACGAATGCGTGAGGATTCTCTACCGCCCAGATTCGCACATTGTGTCTGTTCACTTCACCATTAAGAAAAAATGTTGCTTCATCACTGAAAACAAGTTTCGCACTGAACGCGTCCTCTTCCGTGAGCTGTTGCAACTGCGCCGAAAATTCAAAGCATTTGACTTTGTCATCGGGTGTCAGGGCTTGTAGCAATTGTAAACGGTAAGGCTTCTGCTTTAGCCTTTTCCGTAAGATTTTCCAAACCGTCGGCTGTGGTACGTTTAGCTCCCTGCTTGCTTTATTCGTCGACTTCCGCGGGTTACGCGTGAAACTTGCCCGCACGCGTTCAACCGTTTCTTCACTCACTGCAGGACGACCCGTTGATTTCCCCTTACAGAGGCATCCAGAAGCTTTAAACTGCGCATACCATCGCCGAATGGAGTTAGCAGTTGGTGGATCTTTGTTGAACTTCGTCCTGAAGTGTCGTTGCACTGTTATGACTGACTGATGTGAGTGCATTTCAAGCACGACATACGCTTTCTCGGCTCCTGTCGCCATTTTGTCTCACTGCGCTCTCGAGCGCTCTGGCGGCAGAAGCCTGAAGTGCGGCTTCAGCCGAACCAAACTTTTATCAGTTTTTCTTGGTATCTGTAGTGTGTCGTGACCATATGTCAATGAATGGAGCTACAGTGAATTTGTGAAATCGCTTCAATCATTTGTAATAGCCCTGTATTTTATAATAGTGTCTTTTATTTCATACAGATAACGGCGTACGTTTTCTTGTGGAACTGACTTACATGTGTGGCTAGTATAATGTGTAACCTACGGAGTACTGTACCAATCGGGACGATACTGATCATGGAAACATGGGAAACAATAATTATTGCAACCCGCAGCACTTGTAATGAACGCCGAATCTCTGCACGTGTGTGATTTGTTTCAACATGTCTGTTGCAAAAGCAGCAAGAGTTACATTTGTAAACGGTTCTCGGTCATCACGCATACCTTTTGTTACAATTACACGAGAATGAAATAAAAAGAGAGTACTGGAAGACCGCGCGCTTATTAAACTAAGCGTTTACTGGCTTGGCTGCGGAATCCTTAGTTACGAGCGACCATATGAAGTACTCTCAAATTCAGAAAAAAAGACACATTGAACGACTAGACAAACAGTACTTTCACATATTCACAAGACATGTTCATAAGCATGTCCTGCAGAATTGATTAGCATTTGAACCGTGTCGGCCCGCGGGTTCAAGATAAAATGGTGAAATGTGCCTGCCACTCTTGCTGTTGCTATAAACTGAACCGTGATGTGAGCAGACGTGCAGGTTGCCTCTCAGGCGTATGCGAGGACTATGTACCGTAATATCAGTGAGTTTTAAAGATGGCGCATTATTGGCATGATGTTGATGATGAGTCCCATACTTTGAGAGGCACCCACATGCCTTGCTCATACTGTGGCATCAAGCACTCAGGCCTGCAAGATGAGTGGTCTGCCAAGCGAGTGGAGTCGTTCTTAATTTATCGAGTAACATGAACTCTCGTACTCACAATTTAGTTACAAATTATCCTCCTATATAATTAATACGCAACGGAAACGCATATCTGACTATCAGTGATTTACAGAACTCTGACTGTTCACTACGCACTGGCAATACCACATTTTATTTCTGTCTTTTATTTAACGGCTTTTATCGACACGTGGCCACCGCACTGAATATGAATGGCGCCCACATTATAAATTCGGGACATTATTACAACATACAATTCGAAGGAAAAGTCACCAATATTTTTCTTTTCACTATCTTATTTATTCCGATAAATTCTCTAACCTAAACACACAAATTCTACAACCTACAACAATAACACATAAGAAATTCCGCCCAGTGGGCATGGCTTTACAATGGTGAATCTCTATATTATGGTGTCGTAATTACTTTTAACGCTACAGTGCACTTTCTGGATAGGATGGTGGATCTTTTATTATACCTCACGCTTCGACTCTCACAATCATCATCACTAAACCTTCCTCCAGACCGAGCGGTACCGAAGGAACAAGCATAACCCACTAATCTTTTGAAACTACCTCGCTACTCTCCCATGCAAACCACACATACCCAAATTACATGACATACACCACACTACAACATGAAATACTACACAGAGAATAGTCACAACATGGTTATTTTTTCTTAAAAATTATGCAAAATTAATTCTTTAATTTATCTTTCGAGCTTAAACATTGCGGCCTTCTGCCTTTAAAAGATTATGGTAATATATTTAAAAATTTTGAAACTTAATTGTGGCCTTCAGCCATTGGTATTGCACCTTGCATATGTTTGTTCTATCTGCTTTGCCTTGAGGCTTTCCACTTAGCCGCGATATGTCTTTTTTTATTTATTTTATTTGCCTTTTAATTGCATTTTTATCTTGTTGATTTCTAGGATTTCTTGTTTTTAAACATTGTGTCCTTCGATCTTTAAAAGTTTATGGTAATATATGCTAAAATTCTGAAACTTAATGGTGGCCTTCAGCCTTTGGTATTGCACCGTGCATATGTTTGTTCTATCTACCTTGCTGTGATGTTTTTTTATTATTTTATTGCTATCTTAATTGGATTTTTATCTTGTTGATTGGTTAAGATTTCTTCTTTGGAGGTCTTCAGCGGAGAAAGAGTTGCATTCGGTAAAGGTCCGGCTATGTGCCGATTTTTGGTTGTAAAAGTGTTATTAAATTACAATAAATTACAATTAGAAGGGGAAACTGACCCCAACCTCGTTTGGCCCTTTCCACAATCCTAATTACCTGTTCTGCCCAGCGGGTTTAGAGGGCATATCAGCAAGGAATGTGTGCAGAACGGTTCACCTAAGGCCGTCGAACACGACGAGATGTGTCGCGTCGCACTACCCGGACCACCCTCCGGACAGATTGACACCTCATCCGAATAGCATCGCAGGGCAGGTCTGCGTCCTCCTCCGCTCTGACGCAACAGAGGAGCAACGTAACACATCGTGCACTATCAGGCGTGGCAGTCCTCTGCCGTTTATTACGGCGTGGGTTACGTGCGCGTCTTCCACGTCTCCGGCTAGCTTTGACAGATGTGCATAAACACGCTAGGCGGCAATGGTGTATGAAACGACGTCACTGAGGACAGGGGTGGCATCAGACAGTGTTTTCGGACGAGTCCAGGCACCGTTTGTTTGAAAATGATGGCCGCATTTTAGTTCTCCGCAGACATGGGGAACGGCATCACAGTGACCGCATTCGCACAAGACATACAGCACCAACTCAAGGCCTTATGATGCAGGATACTACTGTTGTTGTTGTTGTTGTTGTTGTTGTTGTGGTCTTCAGTCCTGAGACTGGTTTGTTGCAGCTCTCCATGCTACTCTATCCTGTGCAAGCTTCTTCATCTCCCAGTACCTACTGCAACCTACATCCTTCTGAATCTGCTTAGTGTATTCATCTCTTGGTCTCCCTCTACGATTTTTACCCTCCACGCTGCCCTCCAATGCTAAATTTGTGATCCCTTGATGCCTCAAAACATGTCCTACCAACCGATCCCTTCTTCTAGTCAAGTTGTGCCACAAACTTCTCTTCTCCCCAATACTATTCAATACCTCCTCATTAGTTACGTGATCTACCCACCTCATCTTCAGCATTCTTCTGTAGCACCACATTTCGAAAGCTTCTATTCGCTTCTTGTCCAAACTGGTTATCGTCCATGTTTCACTTCCATACATGGCTACACTCCATACAAATACTTTCAGAAACGACTTCCTGACACTTAAATCTATACTCGATGTTAACAAATTTCTCTTCTTCAGAAACGATTTCCTTGCCATTGCCAGTCTACATTTTATATCCTCTCTACTTCGACCATCATCAGTTATTTTACTCCCTAAATAGCAAAACTCCTTTACTACTTTAAGTGTCTCATTTCCTAATCTAATCCCCTCAGCATCACCCGATTTAATTTTACTACATTCCATTATCCTTGTTTTGCTTTTGTTGATGTTCATCTTATATCCTCCTTTCAAGACACTGTCCATTCCGTTCAACTGCTCTTCCAAGTCCTTTGCTGTCTCTGACAGAATTACAATGTCATCGGCGAACCTCAAAGTTTTTACTTCTTCTCCATGAATTTTAATACCTACTCCGAATTTTTGTTTTGTTTCCTTTACTGCTTGCTCAATATACAGATTGAATAACATCGGGGAGAGGCTACAGCCCTGTCTTACTCCCTTCCCAACCACTGCTTCCCTTTCATGCCCCTCGACTCTTATAACTGCCATCTGGTTTCTGTACAAATTGTAAATAGCCTTTCGCTCCCTGTATTTTACCCCTGCCACCTTCAGAATTTGAAAGAGAGTATTCCAGTTAACGTTGTCAAAAGGTTTCTCTAAGTCTACAAATGCTAGAAACGTAGGTTTGCCTTTTCTTAATCTTTCTTCTAAGATAAGTTGTAAGGTTAGTATTGCCTCACGTGTTCCAACATTTCTACGGAATCCAAACTGATGTTCCCCGAGGTCCGCTTCTACCAGTTTTTCTATTCGTCTGTAAAGAATTCACGTTAGTATTTTGCAGCTGTGACTTATTAAACTGATAGTTCGGTAATTTTCACATCTGTCAACACCTGCTTTCTTTGGGATTGGAATTATTATATTCTTCTTGAAGTCTGAGGGTATTTCGCCTGTCTCATACATCTTGCTCACCAGATGGTAGAGTTTTGTCGGGACTGGCTCTCCCAAGGCCATCAGTAGTTCTAATGGAATGTTGTCTACTCCCGGGGCCTTGTTTCGACTCAGGTTTTTCAGTGCTCTGTGAAACTCTTCACGCAGTATCTTATCTCCCATTTCATCTTCATCTACATCCTCTTCCATTTCCATAATATTGTCCTCAAGTACATCGCCCTGGTGCTTGTCAAGGGCACTGCGACCAGTGTGACCCACGTAAATGACATCCTGTGACAACATACCAGACGCCATTTTTCAGCAAGACAGTGCTCGACCGCAGTTTACGGCACGAACACGTGCCTTCTTGGTGTCACAGGATGAAGCCTTTTGCCCTGGCCCGCGAGTTCACCGGACATGACGCCAATCGAAAACGTGTGGGACATGGTGAAACGTATGGGAGCTGCGCTGTGATCCAATGCCAACCACCACAGATAAACTTTGGAACCAGGTGGGTGCAGCATGGATGGCTTTACGACAGGACGCCATTCGCGTGTCGGTGCTATCACGTGTGGAACAAGTTATTTAGCCCCATGGCGGACCCTGTGCCTACTAGGCAACATGACACATGCTGCACCGAGATGATTAATCATTTCTGCGGAACATACTGATGTACATGTCCTGTGAATATGAACGCCCTATCTCTAGTCGTTCAAGATGTTCTATTTTTTCTGAACAAGAGTGTATGTAAGCAAGTGTAAAATATTCAAACCCGATTTTCTCGAAAACGGTTGAGAGTTGTGTCTTGCTATTTAAGTATGTTGAACTTCTAGTGGTGTCCTACTCAGCCTGCCAACTTGAATCAAATCCGAGAGGGTAAGTTCGTACGGACCCCTAGTGAGGGTATCCTCAGTTACACAGTTTCTTACCTTCTATTGTTCCCTCAAGTACCATGGAAGTTATTCCTTGGGCGTCTTGAAGAATACCCGCTTGGCTGCTCATTTATATAATTTATTTAACTACCGGTTTCGTAGCTTTGAAGCCACAGCACCAGGTTAGATACGTTAAAATGTGACATTAAACTTGCGATATGGGTAGGACTGAACGTTCCTTGAGTATGAATGAATGACACAATTAGCGATTCGTCAGGCAGGCAGAAAGCAAGGATCCACGATTCCTCAAGCTCGCCACGAATCCCGAAAGGATGACAGTAGACCGAACGTAACTTGTTAACCATTAGATTGAGTATTGCAATCCATCAAAAGTGCAACAAGAACAGCAGACATCGATGCATTGAGACACACAGGCCAGAGGAAGCCTTGTTGTCTTAATACATGCCCTATGATTCTTCCCTTCTTCTTGTCATTGTCTTTCCCATAGTACACTATTGGCCATTAAAATTGCTACACCAAGAAGAAATGCAGATGATAAACGGGTATTCATTGGACAAATATATTATACTACAACTGACATGTGATTACATTTTCACGAATATGGGTGCATAGATTCTGAGAAATCAGTACGCAGAACAAACACCTCTGGCCGTAATAACGGCCTTGATACGCCTCGGCACTGGGTCAAACACAGCTTGGACGGCGTGTACAGGTACAGCTGCCCATGCGGCTTCAACACGATACCACAGTTCATCAAGAGTAGTGACTGGCGTGTTGTGACGAGCAAGTTGCTCGTATGCAAAAGAGGCCCGTACAGGACCTGCAACATGCGGTCGTGCATTATCCTGCTGAAATGTAGGGTTCCGCAGGGATCGAATGAAGGGTACAGCCACGGGTCGTAACACATCTGAAATGTAACGTCCACTGTTCAAAGTGCCGTCAATGCGAACAAGAGGTGACCGAGACTTGTATCCAATGGCACTCCATACCATCACGCCGGGTGATACGCTAGTATGGCGATGACGAATGCACGCTTCCAATGTGCGTTCACCGCGATGTCGCCAAACACGGATGCGACCATCTTGATGCTGTAAACAGAACATGGATTCATCCGAAAAAATGAAGTTTTGCCACTCGTGCACCCAGGTTCGTCGTTGAGTACACCATCGCAGGCGCTCCTGTCTGTGATGCAGCGTCAAGGGTAACCGCAGCCACTGTCTCCGAGCTGATAGTCCATGCTGCTGCAAACGTCGTCGAACTGTTCGTGCAGATGGTTGTTGTCTTGCAAACGTCCCCACCTGTTGACTCACGGATCGAGACGTGGCTGCACGATCCGTTACAGCCATGCGGATAAGATGCCTGTCATCTCGACTGCTAGTGATACGAGGCCGTTGGGATCCAGCATGGAGTTCCGTATTACCCTCCTGAACCCACCGATTCCATATTCTGCTAACAGTCTCGACATAGGCGAGCAGCAGTGTCGCGATACGATAAACCGCAATTGCGATAGGCTACAGTCGGACCTTTATCAAAGTCGGAAACGTGATGGTGCGCATTTCTCCTCCTTACACGAGGCATCACACCGACGTTTCACCAGGCAACACCGGTCAACTGCTGTTCGTGTATGAGAAATCGGTTGGAAACTTTCCTCAGGTCAGCACGTTGTAGGTGTCGCCACCGGCGCCAACCTTGTGTGAATGCTCTGAAAAAAGCTAATCATTTCCATATCACAGCATCTTCTTCCTGTCGGTTAAATTTCGCGTTTGTAGCACGTCATCTTCGTGATGTAGCAATTTTAATGGCCAGTAGTGTAGAAATGTGAGTAGATATGCAGGAAAGGGGGTAGATATGCAGTACTAATAAAAGCTAGCCTTTAGCGTTAGAGACTGTACAACAGTCCCTAGACACAGGAACGGGGCTGGATATTTAACGACCGTGTATCTAAACCCACGTACCTGGTCCTTCCCGCGGCGGTTGGTCTGCTGCTCTCTGCACTGCCTGCTCTGATGTGTCCTGTAAAAATTATTGTGTAGCAGGGAGAGGAGCCACTCACCCCAACAATACCAAGTTGATCTGGTAGAACTCACTGTATTCTGTTAAACATTCGCACAGGGTGGGGCTGCACTGCTCGCAGTTAACATTATTCCACAATGGACGTGATCAGTATTTGTACTCCAAGTATCTGTCTGTAGTGACGTATAAGGTTGCTGTCTAATTGATGGCATCCAATGCAAAAACGTGGCACATAATCATAAAATAATCACTGTTCAAGGGATGTTTTAGCAGTCGACGATTGGCACAGTTCTTCCAACAGTACTAAACAATTCAATAGCTTATAACACGGGCGTGCGCGTGACCGAATCGCGACGCCAATGCTCCATAAAATTTCGGGTACGATATACGAACGGGAAAGTACCTGCGCTCGTGATATTCAGCTAGTCAAAACGATCTGTGCTTCTTTCATTTAGAATTTGCAGTTAGGATCATACCAATCCACATTATTTTTCCTTCACCGTCGCGAAGCAGTTGATTGTCCTCCCGACACGACACACGAAACCGAGAAACATCACCTTTTGGATAAACATTGCTATTGCTTCGTGACCACGGAAACTAAACGCAAAACTTGTGTGGCAAACATATTAAATTACTTTACCATAAGTTGTAAGATACGTGCTACAGCCGCGGCATCAACACAACACTTCGCCCACGCTCCACGAAAGCTACGACTCCCCACTGTTCCTCTGGGCTCGGCAGAGAGGCGACTATCGATAGTCAACGATACAATTCTATGCTTACAACATGTTCCTCTGCTCGTCGATTCAGTGCGGAACTTCCTAATTTCTTCTCTTATTTTCAACATTCTTCTACAGCCCGATATCCCGGACGCTTCGATCCTCTCCTCTTCCGGTCTTTCTTTCATCATATTCATTTCCATACAATCTTCTGCTCCAACCACACATTCTCAGAAATTTATTCTTCGAATTTAGGCTTATGATTGATACTTGGTCAGAAATACCCTCTCTGTCTGTGCTAGTCTGCTTTTTATATCCTCCTTGCTTCATCCGTTATGTGCTGTTTTCTTTCCAGAGTAGCACAATTCTTTAAGTGACTTCGTATTCGTCACAGACTCTACATTTATTACAAAATCCACTGCTGCAGTTTAGACCTTCTGGTCATTTTCAAGTGGTGCTGAAACCACAGCAGTAGTCAACGTCAATCGAAAGTATATGGCTCGTGTCAGCATTTGTCGTATGTGACGAATAGGGAAAAGGGTTTTTATCGTACCCGTCCAGTAATGACGGTATACGTGGCAAAGGCTAATATGAGACATAGAAGCTAACACATGTCATTTTTATGGTTTTAATTACTAACGACTACTGGTATGTTTACAACAGCAGTAACCGCCTGAAAATGACCGTAAATTCGAAATTTCAGTAGTGAATATTGTAATAAATGTACAATCAATGATGAACATGAAGTCACTTAAATATTCTACGAGACGACGAGCCCACAGCAAATTCATTCACTTTGTCTACTTCGAGGTCCCCCGTTTTTATGTTAAGCTCACAGCTATCCTCAGTTCTGATACTTCTCGTATTACAGCCTAACAATGTGTGTATTTTACTTCTTTGTGGTATTTCATAGAATGGGCAAATACAACTGCATCGAAAAATATTTCATTTCCTTTAGGATGGGCAGCCCAACTTACATCATCAACACCCAGTCCAGATTAAAGAAGTTGGGTTGCCAATCTTAAGAATCATGAAATATTATTATGGACAGTTTCATATGGCCCATCTTGTACAACGGAAATCAGCAAAATTCGCAGATTTCGCTTTTATATCGTGATTATATCGCAATGAAGGCCGCTTGATAACAACTGAAGTCCTTATGATAAAGCAGTGCTTCTAAATGTACACTGTCGAAAAATAACCACTATTGGAATGCCAGTAGACAGCTTTTATTATTAAGTTTTACTTGGCTTTATACAGGGTGTAATTTTTGAGTTGACAAACCAGAATAACTCGTAAAATAAGCTTTTGTAGGAGTTTTCGTGTTGTCTCAGCTTGTATGTACTGAAATTCTTGCCCTAACAGAAACTATCGACGAAAATAACGCACAATAACGTCGAATGCAGTCTTCCTCGCGGACCTTACGTGGCATCCACTCCATCACGTGCTACCCTTCCTGCTCTCAACAGCCGGCCGGTGTGGCCGAGCGGTTCTAGGCGCTTCAGTCTGGGACCGCGCGACCGCTACTGTCACAGATTCGAATCCTGCCTCGGGCACGGATGTGTGTGGCGTCCTTAGGTTAGTTAGGTTTAATCAGTTCTGAGTCTAGGGGACTGATGACCTCAGATGCTAAGTCCCATAGTGCTCAGAGCCATTTGAACCATTTTTTTTGCTCTCAACATACGAAAATGTTCTCACAGCTATCTAGAGGCTCCTATATCCCAGCACAAAGGATGTGAATGAATCCAGAATTATAATTCGCTCTTATCGAATTTACTCTCCGAATTACTGATGCCGCCGGTATCCAAGCACCATCCACCTCTTCTTTCTGGGACTTAAAGCGGTAAAATTATTTTTCACAGATCACTAAAGTGCATTGACAGTTATACCTTTAAACTTGTCTATACATCATCAAATACATACCACACTCACAAGGATATTGCAAGCCAGGAACATATCCACCTGTGTAACTACAATTAAATATTACCATTGCTGCTACCGTCTGACACCGATAGTTCTACAGTTAATGTCTGCTCTTGATGGCTGTGCTCCTGGAACCAGTCTCACTATGTATAGCACACATAATTTTCAACATGTCGCTGTTATCGATTTGCTCAATCTATACGTTCCTCACTACAGGACATACAGTCATCCTCTATAGTCATGCCACAACATAAACCACACTAACTTTACAATGCAATATATACACATTTTACACTAAATAAGCCACAGTAACTTCACAATGAAATATAAGCACATTCTACACAAACAGTGCAAATATCAAATGGTTCAAATGGCTCTGAGCACTATGGGACTCAACTGCTGTGGTCATTAGTCCCCTAGAACTTAGAACTACTTAAACCTAACTAACCTAAGGACATCACACACATCCATGCCAGGCAGGATTCGAACCTGCGACCGTAGGGGTCGTGCGGTTCCAGACTGTAGCGCCTTTAACCGCTCGGCCACTCCGGCCGGCAGTGCAAATATCATTTATATCTGTACAGCATTTGAAAAACTTATTCTATGCCTACATTCACACCGACTTTATGTCACGATGCTCCTCAGTCCTAGGGAAGCACCGTCCACCTTTTCTTTCTTTCTACAGACGTGACATTCAGCCACAATAAACTATTTTACACTGATCGCCATATTGCACCGACAACTAAACCTTCCAAAGTGCCATACATATCGTAAAATACGTAAAGACACCTACTCATTTACACTCTCCTCCCACTGGGGCCAGGAGCTTGAATATTAGTGCGTAAAACCGATCTCCAACCCATCAATATATCAACATGCACCGTGTCGATGTAGTAAACATCCAATTCTTATCCTACGCCTTTTACATCAGAACAGCCTCAGTAAATCGAAGTCACTCTCAGAACTGATGTTCAAAGGCAGGCTCGTTTCCCCCTCGGTACAAATGCACTACTGTTTCTGGTCCAGACCTGCCTGCTTGCTTGCATTTCTACAGACATCTCCAGACTCGGGGATTACAAGAACACACGTATTTCCGCATCGTCTGCCATAATATTATATCATTTTCATGGTACTTCTCGATATCAAGCACAGAGCAGTAGCCTCCCGATCGCTCATGTAGCATAAATGGGAGTTGTTTCCTCACCTGCCGTACAGTCCCGACCTGGCACCGAGCGACTTCCACTTATTCCCAGCAATGAAGAAGTGGTTGGCTATGCAGCGTTTTGATGACGACGCACAGCTTCAAGAAGAGGTAACCACATGGTTGAAGGCGCAGGCGACCGAATTTTACGACGAAGGAATTTCCAAGCTCGTCCATCGCTACGATAAGTGCCTTAATTTAAATGGCAACTGTGTAGAAAAGTAGTATTTAAGTGTGGCTTTCATCTGTATATAATTTTAAAAAATTCCAATACTTTATTTATTTTTAATTCCAAAACGTAATGTGCTTTGTGGATAGCCCTCGTAATTGTTAACGCTTATTGCATAAAAGGTGACGGAGTGTCTTTATTAACGTACTATCAGAGATTGGAACGATAGTGGAAATGAAACGGTAGACAGAACTCAAGCTTTGGGTGGAAGGCCCGCAGTGTTGTTGATCCTGCTTAAACACAGGATGTAGCTAGACGGACGTCGTGGCACCTGAGCTCTGGAGCACAGTAGGGTGATGGCAGCCGGACTGGAAGGATAACCTGATAATACTTCCAAACTTTGCAAGTCTTGGACGCAGGTGAGAGGAACGAAGAAGCAGCACCTCCGAAACCACGCAGGCTGGGTTATTTCCAAGGATTTTTACTCAGAAGCGTACCATTGTACGAATGTAGGTTTTTCCTCGCAAACTTTCCGCGTGGAACGACAAAAGACTAAAATATGGTTGGTCGGCGTTCGGAAGAGCCTGTAGAGAGGGAGAATGTTCCGTGGTTTCGGTAATATGATTCGTTTTCGGAATTACGATGGTGGGGAGCTGAGCCTGACTGGGAAGCCAGCGCTGAAGAGTCGTGGCCTTCCGTTGTGAGCGCCCGTGTATGAAGGTCGCTCGGTTATCAACTTTTGTTCGTGCAGACAGACTTGTTGTCTTTGCTCTCAGGAAAGTTTATAGTTAGAGCAGTTACTAACTGCACTGTTGCGAACCTATACGATTCTGGACTTCACCACCGGGTTGGAAGTCGTCGTTGAGTACGCAGTGTTCAGTAATTGAGAGCACTTCCTCTGCCTATACTTACGTTGAGACGGTATCTGAACTCCGTCCTTGTGGCTGGGAGTTCGCGTTTCTCGTCTGCAGAACACAGAGAGGAGAAGACAGTATTAGAGTGTATTAGTCAGAGGACCGCCTTCCGTCGTCCTAGTACTTGAAAGAGTTTTTATTTCTGTGGCTGGAGTTCTTCCATCAACGCAGACGTGTAGGAGAACCATCTCTTCGACGCACCAGACGCAGTACACACGGTGATATCGCAAATTGCTTCGACTTATTAGGGCTACAAAAGCTAAACAGTTGTGATCACTTTAGTTTATTTCCGCTGAGGCTCCACACCACCGTAGATCACCTTTGAAAGTAGTGTCTTCTAGTGTTTGGTACGTAGATGATGTCCGTCAGTTTTCGTTATTGATATTAGACCGCGCAGTCATAATAAGGGGCAGAGTTGGGCAACAGATTAGTAATTTTACTTAGGAAATGTGTGCTTTGTAATATAAAGTATTTTAATCTACTTAAATATATAAGCAGGAACAACGCTTATCATTTAGTAGGATTCGTTGCCTTCATCATTCATTTATATTTAGATAGTAATTTATAGAATTAAGAGATCCTAAGATCTGCTTCAGGCGGTAGTCAGACAGGGCCAAATCTTCATTTTAGCGTTTATTATTCTCCGTTGCTCACATCCATTTTACACCCGCCTAGAGCAGCATCTTGGGCTCGATTAATATCAAGCTCCGACATGCGACAAAGACGAAATAAATCCACATAAACGAAGAAATAGCTGGCATTTTGTAGACGTGAATGCATGTTTTCCCATTCTCATTCGTTTACTAACATGGTAACACAGTTGATATCCTCTCTCTGCCGCCAATGGTTTCAAAGGAACTGAGTAGTGCGCCTTTGGTTCCGTGTTTTCATACATAAGCCGTTGGGCAGAGATGTTTGCGATGCATCTTTCTGCTGAGGTTCGCAGTAAACGGAACGGTAAACTTCTCTGGGCGCTGATGGACGGGTAAGAGGGTACTGCAGTTGGTCAAGAAGCGCATTCGTTTGCAGAGCGTATAAGGAAGCGGGCGCGTGGTCACGTTGCCTGCACGTAAGTACCTGGTCAGCTTCGACATAAGCTGAAATATCTTCTGCGGGTATCTCAGGGCCTGTCTGAATACTTTATTAGGAATTTCTTTCTCTCACACGTTTTATAACGCATTTTGATTATTATTTTGACACAATTGGCTGGTTTAATTGTTCGGTTCCATGATATTGTCTTTGTCTGAAATGCATACTTTGTACAATGAACCACGTGGTCATAGGTCAGTTACCTATGCCGCAAGCCGAGCAGGGGCTTTTCTGGTGTTTTTTTTTTCCTTTCTAGTACTACAGACGTGCTTTGTTTACTGTTTTTGAAATAGCCTGTTGACTTAAATGTTCACTTTCGCGGTATATTAGTTGTGCGATGTACCACGTGCGGTGCTGAGCCAGTTAGGGGTCACTGAAACTGAATTAATATTTCCATATCGTTTCTTACTCCTCTCTCAACGCCACAGGACGGACCTCGACTTACTGATCCAAATTATGGGGTTAACTGATTAATTTCAAATCAAATGGCTCCAAGCACTAAGGGACTTAACATCTGAGGTTCAAATGGCTCTGAGCACTATGGGACTCAACTGCTGTGGTCATAAGTCCCCTAGAACTTAGAACTACTTAAACCTAACTAACCTAAGGACAGCACACAACACCCAGCCATCACGAGGCAGAGAAAATCCCTGACCCCGCCGGGAATCGAACCCGGGAACCCGGGCGTGGGAAGCGAGAACGCTACCGCACGACCACGAGATGCGGGCTAGACATCTGAGGTCATCAGTCCCCTAGACGTAGAACTACTTAAACCTAACTAACCTAAGGACATCACACACATCCATGCCCGAGGCAGGATTCTAACCTGCGACCGTAGCAGCCGCGTGGTTCCGGACTGAAGCGCCTAGAACTGCTCCGCCACAGCGGCTGGCAATTGATTAATTTAGGTTTGATTGCTTTTCCTGCAAATCCACGTGGATTTTACCACACGAGAGTCCAAGAATTATGCAACTGTCTGAGACAATTTTAAGTTCAAATTGACCATTGGGCTCTCTCGGCAAGCAGCTGTGGCGTGTGCAATACCTTTTGCTTCTTGTGTTTTTGTACCACAGTATTACACTTCTAAGGCAAGGAAGATGAGGAAATGGCCATCTTGAAGACTTGCAACGGTTACCCATACATATGGGCGGATGGCAGATGGCAGCGATGGATGGAAGACGCTAGACACGGAAGTCTGTAGCAGCGCGCGGCTCGTTGGGTCTGATCGCGTAAAAGGAAGGAGACACCGACGGGAAAGAAGTCCACAGCGCCAGAAACAGTATGTAATATGCTAAAAACGCCACGTGATATAATGATCTTGTGTCTCAAGTGGAAGAAAAATAGAAAACATTGTAATCATTTTGTGTCTGAAACTCTCTTCTTGTACACATTTGCTTCCTAACAAGCAATAAGAAATTTGTGATTCAGTCTTGAGGAGACATGTTTCGGAGAAGTGTCTGAAGATGGAGTAACTACTTCGAAACATGTCAGGGTACTAAAACAAGAAACATAATGTTTGCTCAAGGCAGAACTACATTTCCTTATAACAAAAAATCTTTTTCGCTGATGGAAAGCTGTGTAATGTATCCCACATTTAAAATTACATGTAAAACTACCAGAACAAAATTATTTGCAGAGTTACGTGAGGTAAGCATAGCTGTGTATCTACCCTACTTTTCCATATCACCACTGTAGGCCTAATTTTCAACACAGCGTAAACATGTAACATTGATCAACTATGTAATATATGTCTTAAACTATCTTCAGCTAGATACGCAAACTAATGTAAAATTAAGGACTATCAGAATTTTAAATACAGGAATAACTTGAAGCCGAAATTCATGTGGATATGCTATCATTCCATTATAATTTTTAAACAGAAAAAAAACTACTGAAGATAGCAGAGAAATACTGAAACATGTTTGGGCAAAGCAAAAATAAACTGTGTAGTAAGTAATGTGAAATATGTCTGCATTTGTCTCTCTGCGAAGCACAAAATGTAAGAAGCGCTATAACATCCAAAAGATAATTATAACATTTGAATAATCAAAAGCTTTAACTGTAAGACTGGTTAAATAGCTGGGAAGCTAGAGGCCATATCAATACAATAAGTAAAAAGCATAATAAATTGCAAGATCATTAGCCTTTATTTGCTTATCCAACGACTAACTATTTAATACAATGCAAACGATATTTCAGACTTTTCTATTAAATATCATATATTTAAGTTTTGAATTAAATTTCTCTCTCCAATTTTGTGCATGTATTTAACGACTGAGTATCTAATAAAGAACTTAAGAAGGTTTTACGTAAATACATAAACTCATCAAAGATATAGTCACGACGACTGAAATGATTATAGTTGGCATTCGTGCAGAAAATTTTGTGGTTTTTTGATAAAATTACAATAAAATTTTTGAATTTCACCATTAATAAAAGACTTTTGACAATGAAAAAGTTTTTTGTAACGCAATTCTGACAAATGGAGGTCAAATGAAATATTTTTTTTGTATTTTCTTTGTGTTTCATTACTTGTCATTGGTTTGATTTTGCCTGATCAGCAACGATTCCTCTTGGAATGTCGTTAATTTACTTTGCCCTGTTTTATCTGTATGCTATAGGGAGTGCGATTTAATTTCTCTGTCATGTGGTGATATGGTGAAAGAGGAATTCCTCACAGTTTGAAATGGCTTTTCCTTGACTGAGGTGGATTCTTTCACCTATCTTCGTCCGACTGACCAAAAGTTCTGTCTTTGGTGACCTCCACGCCAAAGAGAGGTTCCACTGTAACGCCTCTATCTTCTTTTACTGCGTAGCACCATTTTGCGCTGTGGAGTACCAAACAGGGCATGGTACAAACGAGATAAAAATGAGAACAGTATTTGTTCTTACGTAAATGTGTCTGATAAACTTGAATCTCCGTCAATTTCCCAGCACTGAAAGTACGCCGATGTCTGTACACTAAGCCAACTTTCTCTGAGCTGTCAGGTCGTGTTGCGCCAGATGACTGATGTCGGGACGTTACGTCTAGTTAGCGACTCATTATCGCTGTCCAACATGTCTCAGAGGTCCGCTCAAAAAAGGCACAAGATTAACTACTCTGCATTTCGTTTTTGCACAGACCTTTCGCATAACGTGGTTTGTAAACTGGTAGCAGCTACTTTTTCCTTTTATAGTGCCGGTGAGTTCAACGACCACGCAGACTACCCTATGTCCCTTACGTTCACGATAAATTGCCCAATAATGACATTCTCTTTAAGGAATCAAATAATACTTGCAGCTGCTTAAGGATACAGCACAATTTGTCAGGCTAGCTTGTGATGGAGAGTTCTAATGTACTGTTCGTACGAAACACTCTTTAGCTGTTATCTTTTGGGTACAGTCTTTTTAGAGAGTGGTCGGCATTACACACAGATGGTAAGATAGCGCCTTAGTTCTTTAACAGTCCTACAGAAGGAACCCGTGTCCTTCATGCAATGTCTACATATTTGATGGTGTTTTTCAAAATTAGGTTTCGGCAGTTTACCCGTGTTTACCGACAATGTAAATGGGCAGAAGATTTTACAAATTTATCAGAGGTATTTGATACCGACTGGCAAACGTTGATTTGTCGACAAAAATGAAGCTTGGATACTGCAGAAGGACAATGATCCGAAGCAAGTGAGCAGGCTTCGCAGTGAATAGAAAAAGGAGAAAGGCGAGCAGGTGCTGGATTGGCCCTCTGTCGCCTGAAGCTAAGCCTGTTCAAAATCGTCTTACATAAAAAACAAGTTGCAAGGGAAAAAGATCTTCACTTTGAAACAGCTAAACAGCTGTCAACGTAGATTCGACGCATGTGGTCCCTTCCACGTGAATACGCGGAAAACATGGTTTCAAGCGTGACTCGGAGATGTCGAGGATTTATCGACGCTGCAGGTAACTGTACGCATTATTCATAGCAATTCCTTTTTTCTTTTGTTCATACATGATATATGTATCTCTTTTAGTTTTTTGTCAAATACATTTCGCTTGAGATTAACCCGATCACAATCTTACTTAACAGACTAAATAAATAGGGTCGCAGTGGCTGTTTCTGAGGCTATGGAAATCTGTAGATATTTAGACTATGACTACCGGTCACAGTTCTTTCATATATTACCAAAATCGATTCAAATCATTTCGATTTATATGTCTCATTATCAGGATTCTCTAACGACACAAAAATATTTAATGTAAGTTTGTAACGGTTTTCTTATTTTATACATGTTTTAACCTTTTCTCCCCATCGCTTTCCTTCTTGTTTTCTATTTCATTTTTTTCAGTTTCCATTTGTAAGTTTTGTTTGTATAATATCATCAACAACTGTTGCTGGATAAGACCCTTGTGCAGTTATCCGCGATAAGAAACAAATGGCTTCCGTTTGTTTTCTGTCGTCTATTGTCTCTTTGGTTAGGTATTAACATCAGTCTTTCCTTGTATCTTGGAAGAGAGCAGAGAATTTCCTTGGTCCACTCATGTCCTGGTGTCTACAAACATTTCAAGTTTTTCCAATGTCGACGACATTCTAACACTCTGAGGCCTTGACAGAACTCATCAGAAGAACTAATCAATAACACGATGTGTCGCAATACATACTAGACACTGATTAACTTTGAAAAGCGGCTCACTGTTTATTTTGAAGAGAAACTATATGGTCCCAGACATCTCTTCGAGTCTCAAACAACTGTGCAAAACCACTGTGCCAGGGTTGCGTAATGGGTACCGCATCTTCCTAGTGAGCAGGAGGTCCGCTTTCGAATCCCGGCATTGGTACAAATTTTCATTCCTGCCTTCACTCTGCATATATACATCATCTTTTAATGTGGTGGTTTGTCAAATGTATTTATGTCTATATTGTGAGCCGGACAATATTGTACAACGAGATTACTCTACACAAACGCAATACTTGGAAAACTCAGCATAAAATTTGCATCACCTTGGTGTTGTAGATACGATTTTTCACCCGAAGGTAAGGTAGTCTTAAATGAAAGAAACAAGGACGCCTCTGGAAGCGATTTCAAAGTAAAGACATTTATTACATAAAGTAAAGATGTCCTCAAACCTAGGTTGATGTGCGTAGCGCACTGCTTAACTAGGTATGCTCTTGTTTTCTTCCGATCTTTGAGCTGATACATGCAGTCTGATATAGAGGAACCTGCAGTGTAAAGTGAACTCCGATCTGCACTATATAGACGTATACTGTCGTTCTATCCATGTACCTACAATGTTGCTCAACTGTCTGGTATCCGTACCAGATATTACTAACAACGTGTATTGGACGGATACAAAGAAGGGCAGCAAGAATGGTCACAAATTTGTTTCGCCCTTTGGAGGAATCCCAGAGATGGGCAAACTCATTTAGCAGACACTTTAAGATATAAGTAAAATATCCCGAGAAAACCTATTCACAAAGCTTCAAGAACTAGCTGTAAATGATGAATCTGGGAATATACTAAAACCCGCTACGTATTGCTCTCAAAGGAATTGCGAGGACAATGTTAGACTAATTATAGTGCACACAGAGACACGGAAGCTATCATTCTTCCCACGCGCCATATGTTAATTGAACAGGAAGAAGCCGTAATTGGGACAGATCTTGACAACGGATCGAACTGTCTGAATACGTAAAACGTCAGAATTGCATCAGGCATAAGTCATCGCGATATCACCAATGTGGTAATACTAAGCTAAAATTGCATCGTATTTGTAACTGCAAAGTTCGTGAAATATGCACCATCAGATAAGACGTAGTTTTTCTAATGACATTTCATTCATTGGCTCACCCAACTCATAACTATACTGCCAACTTTTAACCTTACCTAGACAACTGGCTAGCATACGCGTCACTCTGTTGCCAGAGCCTACATTCTGAGAAAAATATAGAACCTGATAAACAGTGTGCTTTCGTTTTTATCACTGTTTGTGTTGTGTCCTGCCTACTCGTCGGAAATGGGGTGCCTAGGAAATCTGCTTTCTCGGATAGCTAGACAACAATTCAAGCATATCGTATTAATGAATTTTTATTACAGTAAGATAAATAACAGTACTTAACTCTGAGAATTTACAGTGGTGTGTCGCAAGTAATGGACGACAGGCAAAATAAGAACTCTCATCAGTATAGACAATGCCTAGTACAAGTGAGATTATTCAGTTTCTAAGTCGCTGTTACCGAGATCGTAGAACGGTTAGTGTTCAACTGGGCCGCGGCCAGGCGGGGCGGCGCTTATGTCGTCTTCGCCTAGAGGCCGCTGCTCTCGTCCTAGAGAGGGGTCTGTCAGCGTACTATTGGCTGACGTCTTCTTCACAACCCTCTCTGCTCCTACGTTCTCGACCGGAGTGTCGCCGCTTGACGTTGCGCCGGAACAGTTCGCTTTAGAATATCCAAGCGCAACAATAAGCAAGAGTATCGCAGACTATTTGCGCTAGCGCTAGTTCGTACACTGTCCGGCAGAGGCGCTACCGCTGCCTTTAAATAGAAATGCCAACCTCCGTTCAGTTGAGGCTAGATATATGCGATCTTGGCAAATCATCGAGACTCATTTAGATTTTATCATCTAACGTCTATAGATCGATTGCCGACAATAGTGGACACAAAAGCATCGTCTTTAAATGATTAGTTTATAGAATGGCGTGAAAAGCAACATACAAATACGTGTAAAATCGTTTTTATCAATCGGTAAGTACAGTGATAATTTGTATTACTTGTTCCACAAGTTTTTGTGTATCGAATGTAAAAATAACATTCTGCGACCAGTCTCCCCTTCATTCTATCGTGTTGTTGACAGAGAGCATTTCGTCCTTCAGGTGGCTCTGAGCACTTTGGGACTTAACAGCTGAGGTCAGCAGTCCCCTAGAACTTAGAACTACTTAAACCTAACTAACCTGAGGACATCACACACATCCATGCCCGAGGCAGGATTCGAACCTGCGACCGTATCGGTCGCGCGGTTCCACACCGAAGCGCCTAGAACCGCTCGGCCACTCCGGCCGGCCTTTTCGTCCTTTTTAGAAGGTATGTGGCTATACATCTCATATATTTCAGTGCATTTCTTGTAGCATTATATAGATAGTAGTTACTTTGTGATTCTATAATTCTAATGGCTCTCGTTTAAGATCTAGACGGCGATATATCAGATAATAACAGAGGTTGTAGATCTATTCCAGTTTACAAATTATCCTTTTCTTGTGCACTTTTATAATGTTGACTTCAGAAACCAAACTTGAAAAAACTATGTTCCTCTTCAGTTTCTATCCACTAGTCTTTATTCACTGTATTTCGGATATTTTGACATTCTACGTACTAATTGTTCCGGTTACGTTAAACTTGCTTCTATCGGGCGCTAATATCACGACCACCTGCAAGATTTACAATATCTGCGGTTGTTAACATGGGTATAGCAATTATGATATTAATCACTTGGCGCAATGCAAAAATCTTTCGATCATAAAGAACACTGAATACTTCTTGAATTAGCTTGAGGTCTAGTTCTTTTCTCACTTTATCACATACTACTACACTTCATCTGAATCATATTACAATACTTTTGGCAGCAATTATAGCTCAGGCAGATTGTCTTTTCAGTAGATTTTTTGTTATCAAATTGAGTACGCGAGCAAAACACGATAAATGACTCATTCCAAATGCTTTTCTACTCTTCCATCTACTGTACTGATGTCATTACTAGACATGTCCAGAGAAATATTCGTTTAAATGATAACAAAAGGTTTTAAGAGGTAACTAATATCCGAAGGTCGATATTATATCTTTAACGTCGATGTTGCGATGTTTCCGATACCTTAGTATCGATATTGTAATATCGGTGTTTCAACATCCAACAACACTATTTTCTAAATACCGCTGGTTTTTTAACATTACTAGTTCCGGCTAATACTCAACATTAACCAAGAAATAATGATGCAACTGCATTCCGGGTGTTTCATTTGTAATTCAGTTCCCTAAGCAAGCTCTATAAAAACTTCAAATTCACTAAGAATGTTGCTGTATAAAATGAAAAATGCGAAGTTCTAGTGATAAACTTTCTTAATCATTAAATTGCCTAAAAATGAGATTAATAGGAAGTGCAGAAAGGCTAAGCGGGAATGGGTGGAAGACAAATATAAGGATTTAGAAGCATATTTCACTAGGGAGGAAGACAGATATTGCCTACAGGAAAATTAAAGACGCCTTTGGAGGAAACAGAAGCAGCTGTATGAACATCAGATCGAAAACCAGTCGCTAGCAAAGAACGGAAAGCTGAACGATGGAAGAAATATACAGAGGGTCTGTTCAAGGTAGATGAACTTGAAGGCAATATTACACAAATGCTATACGACGTAGATAAAGATGAGATATGATACTGCGAGAAGAATTTGACACAGAACTGAAAGAAGAAGTCGAAATAAGACCCGGGGGTGTAGACGAAATTCCGTCAGAACTACTGATTGCCTTGGGAGAGCCAGCCATGACAAAATTCTACCATCTGGTGTGCAAGATGTATGAGACGCGCAAAGTACCCTCACACTTCAATAAGAATGCATAGCTCCACGGACAGCAACTCCTGACAGGTACGAAAAGGAAAGACAAAACTACGTCTATGGCATTTGTAGACTTAGAGGAAGCTTTTGACAATGTTGACTGGAATACTCTCTTTGAAACCCTGAAGGTATCAGGAGTAAAATACAGGGAGCGTAAGGTTATTTACAATTTTTATTGAATCCATACAACAGTTGTAAGAGATGAGGGCATGAAAGGGAAGAAGTGCTTAAGAAGGGAGTGAGACAAGGTTATGACCTATCCCCGATATTATTCACCCTGTACACTGATCGGGCAGTAACGGAAACCAAAGACAAATTTGGAGTAGGAATTAAAGTTCAGGGAGAAGAAATAAAAACTTTGAGGTTTGTGGATGACATCGTGATTTTGTTAGAGACAGCAAAGGACTTGGAAGAGTAGTTGAACAGAATGGACGGTGTCTGGAAAGGAGGATATAAAATGAATATCAACAAAAGCAAAACAAGGATATTCGAATGTAATCGAATTAAATCAGGTGATGCTAAGAGACTTAGATTAGGAAACGAGACTCAAAGAGGCAGATGAGTTTTGCTATTTGGGTAGAAAAAAAACTTCAAATTCACTAAGAATGTTGCTGCATAAAATGAAAAATGCGAAATTCTAGTCATAAACTTTCTTAATCATTGAATTGCCTAAAAATGAGATTAGTAGGAAGTGCAGAAAGGCTAAGCGGGAATGGGTGGAAGACAAATATAAGGATTTAGAAGCATAAAAAAACTGACGATGGTCGAAATAGAGAGGATATGAAATGAAGAATGGCAAGAAAAGCGTTTCTGAAGAAGAGAAATTTGGTAACGTCGAACATAGGAAGTCTTTTCTGAAGGTATTTGTCAGGAATGTAGGCATGTATGGAACTGAAACATGGACATAAATAGTTTAGACAAAAAGAGAATAGAAGCTTTTGAAATGTGTTGCTACAGATGAATGGTGAAGATCATATGAGTAGATCACGTAACTATTGACGTGGTACTGAAGAGAATTGGGAAGACAAGAAATACAGTGGCGGTCAAAATAATAGAGCCATCTGGCAAAGGTTTGGAATAAAGTGCACATTTATTACTAGACATGTTTGAACTATGATGGAAACCATTACAACCGAGTCACATTGTACTATAGTCAGTTATATCGATAACACAACACAAAATAATCA
This sequence comes from Schistocerca serialis cubense, assembly GCF_023864345.2. Classification (NCBI taxonomy): domain Eukaryota; kingdom Metazoa; phylum Arthropoda; class Insecta; order Orthoptera; family Acrididae; genus Schistocerca; species Schistocerca serialis. The sequence goes on along the minus strand of NC_064638.1, from coordinate 1,228,134,610 downwards.
GTAATAATCAATAATATTCAAAAGAATACCAGACCACAGGGTCAAAAAAATAGAGCCAATTGAAACAAATATATTGTACTTGATCTCAGTCTTATGAAACGTACAGGAACAGTCTTTTTTGCATAGGACTGCATTAGTACTTCGTGGGGTAACCCTTATTTTTGAGGATTGCCCTGCACCTCTTACCCATAGAGTCTACTAAACGCCTGCATTCGTCACTACTGATCGCATACCAGGCTCTCTGGATTTCTTCCCACAGTTTTTCTGAAGATGTAGCTTTTGAGCGGTCAATTCTCTTGTCTAAGATCTCCCATAAGTTCTCAATGGGTGATGCGTCAGGGGACTGAGGTGGCCACTCTAATACTTCGATATTGTGCTCTTGAACAAACTGCCTTATGATCCTTGCAGTATGCTTTGGATCGTTATCGTGCTGAAATTTCCATTTCAGCGGCATTTCCTCTTCCGCATAAGGCAGCATCACATTTGCCAAGATGTCTTTGTACATTTCTGCGTTCATTATGCCGTTGATACGGTGTATTGGACCAATGCCGTACCACGAAAAACATCCCCATACCATAACACTTCCGCCACCGTATTTCGCAGTTTTTAAAGTGTACTTGGGATTAAATTCCTGGTTTGGTGGGCGGCGCACATAGACTTTTCCGTCTGAGGCAAACCTATTAAACTTGGATTCATCGGACCAAAGGATGTTCCTCCACCAAGTATTAGGTTTTTGTTCATTTCTCCGGGCAAAGGCTAACCTTTTCCGAACATTAGCTTGTGAAACATGTGGCTTCTTTCTTGCAATGCGCCCATTCAATTTTGCAGATCTCAGTCGTCTTTGAATCGTTGAGGTTGATGGTTGAACATCATGTTCGTCGCTAAACAAAATGGCTTTCAGTCGTGGTGTTGACAAAAATGGGTCTTTCTTCACTTCCCTAGTGATGAGTCTGTCTACGCGAGGAGTAGTTACACGAGGTCGCCCCCTGTTCTCCACCTGCGGCTTTGTTTGTTTTGACCGTCTCATGGCGTTCTGGACTCGTTTTCGCGAAACGTGCAAGACATTGGCTATTTTATTCATGGACATCCCACTTTTGAACATCCGGAACATTACTATACGCTCATCTTCACTGGTATGCTTTGCTCTGCCCATCTAGACGAATGTAAACAAAACCACACGTCAATTTACATACAAAACAACTGCATAAAAATCAATTTAAAGGCACATGTGTAAAGCGGCTCTATTATTTTGACCCATAAGATTCTTACCTTTATGCCTCTTTTCACACGTCTAGCTCAAACGCTTCCTTTCGGACGACTAAAGATAGCAGCAACGTCTTCCCTGATGTTGTCTACAAGGGACTGACAACACGGCACTCGTGGCGATTTCGCGAACTAATAGATATCCTAGTTCTTAATCTCGTCAATAGAGGTGGCTCTATTATTTCGACCGCCACTGTATATGGCACAAATTGACCGAAATATTGATAAGACGCATTCTAAGACATCAATGGATCACGAATTTAGTATTGGGGGTAGGGGGAGAGAGGTGGGTAAAAATCGTAGGGGGAGACCAAGAGATAAATGCAGTAAGCAGATTCAAAAGGATGTAAGTTGCAGTAGTTACTGGGAGATGAAGAGGCTTGTACACAGTATAGAGTAGCACGGAGAGCTGCATCTAACCAGTCTCTGGACAGCAGACCACAATAACGGTAATCATTGAACGGGAAGGTGTGAACTATTCGGCAGATTTCATTCTCAACTGGAAAAATTGAGTGATAAACTCGAAGCTGAAAGGTGTCCTTGTCGCACACACGTTCTACTCTGTGATGCAGTTTCTTGCAACAGTTGAAAACCTTTTCCTCATAAATATTTAGTGTTCCCTTTATTATTTATTTTCATTTTCTTATCAGTTTTCTACTCAGAATTCTGTAAAGTAAGAAATGACCACTTTGTCTGACAAATAAATAAAGTAAGTAAACAAAATATAAAAAGGTGTGTCGATTACTGCACGTGTGTCTGTTCGCACAGTCTTGATGGTGTGCGCAAGTGCTGCAGAACAGTACCTCGTAAGAGCGGTTTAACGCGAGAAAGACACTTGCCCCATTGACATGGCTCTACGACCACTAGAGACGAAACATTTGCAAAACACGCGCCCTTCCGAAACTCGCCGCAACGACTTGGCGAAAACTCCTGAGGACCATCCGGCGGGCAGTAACAGTTTCCGCGAGCGGCCGACAAGGGTAACTGCTCCCCGGCTATTCTAGGGGAGCGAAATCGCAGCGGATTTCATTAGGGAAACAAAGAGCGCTGCGAATGCGAGCGCGGACTGCTCGTCTGGCGATTCCCTGCCCCTACCCACACCCGAGCGCGGGGGCGGAGGCGGCTAAATGTCAGCCCAGACTGCGGTTAGGGCGCCCCGATGCCCCAGCCGCTACCTGCCGTCCGTAACCCGAGGAGCACAATAAGAATAGCTCGCGGGGTCGTTGTGGCTTGTTGCATACAGCGCGCCCTCCAAGGTTACTGCTGTGCGCGGAACAGCTGTGCGCGCACCGGAGGGATTCCAGGAGAAAGATACGAGCAGAATACGTGTCCGGAGGGGAGGGGGGACAACGTGCCTTCATCGTCTCGAGGGGGCGATGAAAGGGAACACAGTAGGTCGGGCAGAGGATAAACGGCGTGTTAGTTACTCAACGTTATAACTGATATTATGTTAAAAAAATGACGAAATTCCCCCAGCTGTATTAAGGTGTTGGTTTTATTGGCAACTGGTTTCGATGTTGTTACAGCATCATCTTCAGGCCCTAAATACAACATACCATACATAAACAACCAATGCAACAACAGTAATTTATGAGTTATTATGCAAAACAATTCTGTTACAACCATATTACATAATGGATAATTTTAATGAAACTAATTATATTTTTGGTCATTTCTGTTAAAATGCCATCACTCTGGATATTAGCCATTTATGTGGTATCACTAAATACAAATGAAGCTGTATATGCACAATCGTTTTACTATAGGTTAATATCAGTTATTAAAAAAAGGGAGTATAGGCGTGGAACATCGTAATCTTTTTTTTTTAAATAATGAACTATAAAAAGGAGAACATACGCATTGCCAATCAGACATATGTTAGGTAAACTTCATTGTTTACTAGTAGTGAACGGTGGGCAATGTCGACTAGAGTTTCGTTTTCAAAATTCTGTACTGTCGTCATACTAAAGTAACAGTGGAGTAATTTACTTAGACAACTTCGTTCCTATCACCACGAAGGAAATGGTAAGGGACCGAAAAAATGGTGTGAAACCCAGTAATACAAGGTAGTCAATAGTGTAAAATACATACTAATCAATTTAAAAAACTATTCATTCCAATTACTGACTAACTAACCTAAGGAAATCACTCACATCCATGCCCGAGGCAGGATTCGAACCTGAGACCGTAGCGGTCGCACGGTTCCAGACTAGCGCCTAGTACCGCTTGGCCACCGCGGCCGGCATGTAGGTTCTTTATCAAGTTTCACATGACTTTTTCATTGAATTGACTGCCAGTACAGTGCTCTGTGTAGCTTAACTTAACACGATGATGGACTCACTGCGCGCACGAGAAGAGACTGTACATTAGAGTTGAGAAGGGACGAACAGAGAATGCTGCGGAAAATGGTGTTTTGCTGGGAGCAGAGTTCGGATGCTCAGGTGAAATTCCCGGAAGTGGGCCAGGGGGTTGCAAAACATTGTCCAGCTGTGCAACCTAGCCCAGCCTAATGTACACCTAGGGGCATAGAGTAAAGTGCTATCCTTGAGAGTTGTCGTTCATAATCTCAGATGCTCTCTGACGTGAGGCTAGTGGCATAGGCGTGGAAACATGCCAATGATTTACTAAAGTGTCACAAGCACAGAGCTTGAGCGGTGTTTTTTAAGTAGCGGGGGAGAGTTTTGCTATGATTGCCGTCTGATTTTGGCGGGATCTTCTATGCTGGTGGGCAACCTCGGTACTGGGCTGCACTGCTTTGTGTTTCCGCTATTGGCGAATGGCACTGTTTGGCGAGATGGAAGGGCAGGGCGTAAGAAAGAGCCAAAAATATAGCAGTCGTGGTACAGACATAGTAAAGACGGCATCGACTCCAAGTCGAGACGTGGTGGAGGCGGCATCTTCTTTGGGCTGAGATGTGGTTCTGACCACTGCAACTTCTGACTTGGGAGACGTCTAGGAAACCGTGATGCATTTATAGCAACGAGTCCTCGTCGTCTCGAGAGAGCCCGCAAGACAGCGGTGTTCATCATGGCGGAAGGCGATTAAATTATTGTGAGCATTCATGGCAGCATCTGCGAACGAGGCCATTCTCATTCCGCGCTTGGGGAATTATGTACGATCGCCTGTCTCAGGTTCAACGTACTTGTGTTGAATGTGTGAACCTTTGAGTCAGTCATCAAGTTTACAGGCACTGTTTTCCACCAGGAAATAGCGAGTTTTGAAACTGAATCTCAGACCGTCACCTTTTAGTTAACAGAGTGCAATTTCTCATGCAGTCGGCAACACTGCTGTTCATATAACCACTAATCAGAACTTTTAATACAGATAGCATCAGTCAGTTGTTTGATTGTCTCCTGTTTATGAGTTGTGATCATTTATGTTTAAATGAGTAAATCAGAGTGTTTAAATGAAAGAATGTTTTTGCCTGACACATTTATTGTGTAGATCTCCCACTTTCGGATGTATGCCTATAGCCCAAAAATATCGTGTTACCGATCAGAAGTCGTACAGATTTCATAATATAGGTCTTAAAAGAGTGCCCTACCCACATTTAGTTTTCTGGATTAGGGAAATTTTACACGAAGAGAAGATTCCACACTTCATTCGTTAGCCAAAATTTTGTAAAAGAAGTGGAGTATTTTCCGGAGTGATATTAGTTATACGGTCAGGTTAATATCTAACAGATAGTTTGGAAACTAAATAATTTCTGTTTACCATTAAAATAACAACAGACACTAACCATTGAAATAAAGCAAGAAGAGGTTTCAAATGGTTCAAATGGCTCTGAGCACTATGGGACTTAACATCTGAGGTCATCAGTCCCCTAGAACTTAAATCTCCTTAAACGTAACTAACCTAAGGACAGCATACACATCCATGCCCGAGGCAGGATTCGAATCTGCGACCGTAGCAGTCGCCCGGTTCCGGACTGAAGCGCCTAGAACCGCTCGGTCACCGCGGCCGGACAAGAAGAGGTTTCCAGGACCTATTTCTTGTCTTGTTTTTCAAAACCCAGCTTCGTAAGTGTGATCGTTTATGCACTCCAATGCAGTGGCGTTCGACTTGGAAATAGCCGGTTAGAATCCTGATAGTGAAGGTATTTAACTGTCAAAGGAGAAGGTGTGGTAGGCGTAAGGTTTCTGATCACCAGATATTGCGCCAATGTACTGGATTAATTTCCAAAACTCTCCACAGAGCTCCATAGAGTAAGTGCACGTTACGCTGTAGATGATAATCTGTCCGTCATATGGGAACGTCAAACCCGATGCGCCCCGCCATACTATTCGACAGGAGTAGGCTCTGTCCCGGCACCCTCCTCCTTCTCTCATCAGTATATGATGCAAATGAATCCAAGTATAAACTTAAGATATACGTGATGACATGCTTTATTGTCAACAAACGTAGGGATGTGTGGGAGAATGTTGCAGAACTGCTATGCTCCGTTGTAATCCATTCTTTTAGAATGAGCGCGGTTCATAGAACTAAATATTCAGTTCGTTATGTCGAAGTCTAGACTGGCAATGGCAAGGAAATCGTTTCTGAAGAAGAGAAATTTGTTAGCATCGAGTATAGATTTAAGTGTCAGGAAGTCGTTTCTGAAAGTATTTGTATGGAGTGTAGCCATGTATGGAAGTGAAACATGGACGATAACCAGTTTGGACAAGAAGAGAATAGAAGCTTTCGAAATGTGGTGCTACAGAAGAATGCTGAAGATAAGGTGGGTAGATCACGTAACTAATGAGGAGGTATTGAATAGGATTGGGGAGAAGAGAAGTTTGTGGCACAACTTGACTAGAAGAAGGGATCGGTTGGTAGGACATGTTTTGAGGCATCAAGGGATCACAAATTTAGCATTGGAGGGCAGCGTGGAGGGTAAAAATCGTAGAGGGAGACCAAGAGATGAATACACTAAGCAGATTCAGAAGGATGTAGGCTGCAGTAGGTACTGGGCGATGAAGAAGCTTGCACAGGATAGAGTAGCATGGAGAGCTGCATCAAACCAGTCTCAGGACTGAAGACCACAACAACAACATGTCGAAGTCGTCAGTTCATAACCCTCTACCATCTGCCGACGTTAGACTTTAAACTTTCGGGATACTCTGTACGTAACAAACAGATGTTTTTTATACTGTCAACACCTGGAACTGTTCCAGAAACACCGGCAGACACATCTTGTAACACTGAAACTATGTGTTATTTGTGCTCTTCGCTGGAAACAATTTTCTTTCCGTGGTTTATAATTAAATTTCGTAATAGAGCTCTTATTTTCTTCTTCTCCTTTTCGTGTTAGCCATTGGAGATCACGTTAATTCGGGGCATTTCCGTTTCTTCTGGTTTTTACTCTCGTACAGTTTTCTTTCATTCACATACTTTGCAACGTTTATCGCTCTTCTGTCCACAATGATTCCTCCCTGGGTTTGATTCTGTCCTGAAGTCCGCCCCCCGGTAGCTGAGTGGTGCCAGCACGGCGTGTTCGGTGTAACAAAAAAACTGAGTAAAGGAATCAACGATCAACTTGTGACGCCCACCCAGACCAAAAAAAGTGGTTAACATGACAGAATGTCGATCCTAAGGGCCCGGGCTCGATTCCCGGCTGTGTCGGAGATTTTCTCCGCTCAGGGACTGGGTGTTTTGTCCTAATCATCATCATTTCATCCCCATCGACGCGCAAGTCGCCGAAGTGGTGTCAAACCGAAAGACTTGCACCCGGCGAACGGTCTACCCGATGGGAGGTCCTAGTCACACGACATTTACATTTTTATTCTGTCCTGAAAAGTTATGACAACACGGATTTTTTCATTTGAAAGAAACCCTTTCGTAAATCTGTTTCTTAGATTCTCATTTCTTCCAGACAGCTTTGTATCTCCTGAGCAACGTACGTTGGTTCTCTTGTTCAGAAGAAACTGCTTAATCTGATGTGTCAACATTCTCTGATCCCGTCTAACGATGTGTCCGAAGAAAATCGTTACGGATTTTCTCTGTGCGGGTATATGGTTCTTGGTTCGGTCGTCTTCTAAATCAACAGTATCGTGGCCTTCGAGTTTCCAATACCTTCCGCTGAATTCTTCGTACCACATTTTCTAATCTCGTAAGTAATCCTTTTCTTACAATGCTCACTTTCTGCGCGGCGTAGAAGGCTACAGGGTGGATCGTTGTCTGGTAAAGTCTCAAGTCTGTATTGATAAAAAGATTCTTCTAATTGTGATAGGCTCTGCTATCAAAATTACGCAGTTATGGTAGAATTTTTTTTATGAAATTTTATTTCACTTGGCTGTACTATTCATATATGGTCAGTTCTTGATAATACAAAACTCAGTACATCAAACTTTTCGAGGAATCGGGCTAATTGTCGGGTCTCTAGGAAAAGCTTGGATAAAACGAAGAAATTTTATGTGTGTCTAATAAATCTATTATTGTCGCGGCAGAGTGCCAAAAACCCCTACGATTCAAAGTCAGCAACTATTGTTTCGTAACTCAATTCTTAGAATCACTCATTTTTTTATCCGATGATGCATAACGTACTATAGTTCGTACTTACGTTGTAAAAGTGACTTAAAGAAGCTCAAGTGACTCCCACAAAACTTTCGGGATTCCAGCATACCCACAGTCGACAATCCTGAAGCAAAAAACGGACTGTTGAAAAAGTATCACAAAGAGGGAGGAGCCGTAGCTGTAAGTTTAGGCTCCGCGTCTTGAAGAATGGTTACTGAAATAACTTAATCAACATACAGGAAAAAACGTATGGTAACATAACTGGCCTGTTACATGTCACTACACGATCTTTATTCTGTCTGAAAATATCTGTGTTTTGTCAACTGTCCTGGTTGAATGGACATATGTAATGATTGTTGAAGACAAGTTACAATATTTTCTCTTCCGTGAAACATCTCAGGCTAGTCATCACCATACCTGGGACGGCTGGTCTTTTGAGAACACAGGGGTGTTTCCCTAAGCTCCTCAAGGAGTTCGAAATTCTAAGAACTCACAGGATGCCTGTGACCATTCTTGTTTGTCGGCAGGACATGGTGCGCCCATCGAAGTCAGGAAGTTTGGTTGAGTGCCGAAAGTGGTCGGAAACGTAACGAAACTGCTCACCCTGCAAGACACAGAAGTACTGACTCCGCCATTTTGTGCTTCGATAGCGTGAGAACCTTTCGTATTCTGGGAACTCCAGCAGCAGCTAACCTCTATAGCTGTCGATGTGCCAACCTTCAGGCAACTAAGGGATACCCACTGGGCGCTATTCAAGAATTTTAACAGTTTCTTCCCTTCGATTTGTGGGTTGTCAGACTGGTAATCGTGATAGACTCTTCCCCTGGTGACTTCGTGTTCTGGAGCGAGAGTGTGTGGTAGCAGCGGGACCGGAGAGCTGCCCGTGGGGCCACGAGTTTCGATTTTCGACCACCGAGACGCTGATCTGCAGCCTTGGAGGAGTTTATTGTTTAATTAAGTCTCGCAGTTTCGCGGCAGCGCAGCCCTTCTACCTGTGGGCAACTCGCCAATTGCGTGTGCTTTAAATCGCAACTTGTGTTGCATTCGTATTAATTCTGAGTTGGATTTCATGTTCAGCAGTTTCCTTTAATTGAATTTGTGAGCTGATCAGAAGCTACTGGAACGCCACGTGCACGTTCGCTAAGCAGTCTTCCTTGTCACTAGTTGCAACTGCTCGCAAATAATTTGGTTATAATCAGTTGTCTGGTTTGATTAATTTCTCAGCAAAACCAATTGCACAATTTCAGTGCAGTAATGTGTTCATCGTAAATAAGAGTGTGTGTGTGTGTGTGTGTGTGTGTGTGTGTGTGTGTGTGTGTAAATACAATCTAACTTCTGTACCATTTCAGTGCAGTAAGGTGTTCATTGTAAATAAGTGTTATAGTAGTTCTGTTACATATTACCTTATAAATAAAAAAACTTTTTTACTTTATATTCAATGCATTAGTGTTTGTAAAATGATTCTATCATATAGTTTTCATTAAAAAAATGACGATCATTCCACTTGGGACCTGTGGAAGGTACATTAGCTTATTTGTTTCAGTTGTAAATAATTGTCATGTATTAATGTTTTTCTGACATGTTCTACGTCCTGGAGGACCTCCTCACTACAGATCAATTGGAATGAAAGTGAATCTAATCTAATCTAATTAATCGAGCTTCTGTGTGAAGAGTCTTTGTTAATAATTAGTTTAGTGTTGCACACTGAAGCTTGTGGATCTATGAGTATTTCGCAGATAATTAAGATTCCATGATTTTTAGATTCTAAGGTAGTTTTTCCTTATTGTACGTCCTTACAACAATTCCTGTTTTTAAGTGTGACATTGACCTCAGATTATTTTGTATATTCTGCATTAACTAAATAAACTAGATTAATTAACTTATTTCGTTCAACTTCATGACTTTGAACAGGCGACCCTTCATCATTGAAAACCTTATAAGACGTTCAGTCACATATGTTTATTTTAATCTGTGCTTCCATTGTGCTGGGGGATCCTTTGTAATACAGGTACCACTACTGAGGTCAATCTGAAGACTTGTTTTATTATGCATGACTGATTATGCAACAAGCAAAGATCTCATTAATTTTCTTGGAAGTGTAAATCTCTAGGAGAGTTTTCCTCTTTTATTTCTGAGTTCGTGTGTGTGGCAGGCAGATTGGACGATCCCAGGACGTCCCATTGCAAAACTGAACTAATATAAAAAAAAGAGTAGATTCAGAAGGCGGGTGATATTTCGATACTTGTCGGAGGTCATATGCTAAGAGAAAAGACTAAGTCTTTCTCATCTAGGCTGGACATTAAAGGGTTCGCCGTTAGTAAGGAGTGGCCCACAACTTTCTTAAAAAAAGACATTCTTTTTCAAGGTGATTTGTGGAGAAAGTGCGAGTGTTAGCAACATAGTTCGTTCGACATGGAAAAATTACCTAGAAAAATAGCTGGCTAATTACGATCCGCATGACATATTCAGTACTTACGAAACAAGAATTTTCTGTAAAGCCTTTCCCGAGTGAACACTAATGTCTGAAAAAGAAAAACCTCATGGCGAAGAACAGCAGAGCATTAGTAACGTTATTGCTTGCAGAAACTAAAACCTTTTTAAGTAGTGAAAGCTGCTAATCCTACATGTTCGAGAGGTCTCAGATCATTTTCTCTGCTTTATCGCTCCAACAAAAAGACGTGTATCACAACAGTTGTTCAATCAGCGGCTTTGAGCGTGGATAATGATATGACAAATTAAAGCTAAACAGTCTTTTTTTTTCAGTTGCGTAGTTCATAATATCCCGCCACACACAGTGGGCAAAAGGTCAGTCACCGCCAGCAGAAATCACCACCTCTAGCCTTGATAACGACCTCGATCTACATCTGCATGATTACCCTGCAATCCACAATTAATTGCTTGACAGAGGGTTCATGAAACCATCTTGAAGCTATTTCTGTACCGTACCACTCTTGAACAGCGCACGGAAAAAACGAATACTTAAATCTTTCTATGCGTGCTCTTATTTCTCTTTTTTAATTATGATATATGTAAGTGGGCGCCAACAAAATATTTTTCACGCTCTGAGGAGAAAGTTGGTTTCATGAGAAGATCCTGTGCAACGCAAAACGCCTTTCTTTAATGACTGGCACTCCAACTCGCGTACGATATTCGTGTCGCTCTTTCCTCTGTTTCCAGTTAGTACAAAACGAGCTGCCCTTCTTTGAACTTTTTCTGTGTCCTCCTTCGAACCTATCTGATGTGGACCCAACTCCGCACGGCCCTACTCCAGAAGCGGACGTACAAGCGTAGTGTAAGAAGTCTGTAGTAGACCTGTTGCATTTTCTCAGTATTCTGATCGTTGTCTTTGATTTGCTTCACCCACAACATTATCTATGTGATCGTTCTAAGTTATTCATAATTGTAATCTCTCAGTAGGTATTTGAATTTACAGCCTTTAGATTTGTGTGATAACAGAAATTTAGCGGATTCCTTTTGGTACTCAGGTAGTAGACTTCACACTTTTCATTATTTAGAGTCAACTGTCCCTTGTCATACTATAGAGGTATCTTCTCTAAAGCGTTTTGCAACTTGTTCTGATCATCTGCTGACTTTATAAGACGATAAGTCACAGCATGATCTGCAAACAATCTAAGAGTGCTGCACAGAAAGTCTCCTAAATTGTTTATGTAGATCAGGAGCAGCAGAGGGTCTATATCACCTCCTTAGGAAAAGCTAGATATTGCTTCTGTTTCATTTGATGAGAGGCCATAAGTTTCTTCAAGTGTGCCCTAACCAGCTTACCACACTAACTGATAATTAGATCCGGAAGAGTTACCAAATTGTGATGCTGATTGCTGTGTTCCATCCGCTGTTACAAAATGTCATAGACATTTGCTATGGGATTAACATCGGCTGTTTTATAGGGTGCCTGAATACTGTTAGAACTTGGAACGTATGTGTGCTATTTTGTGATCATGGATGCGGTCATCTTGGAAGATGAGTTTATCCACAGCAAACTCATCAGGAAGACATAGGGCAACACTTGGTCACCTATGAATGCTGGGATAAGCATCCCAGTTCACGAGCTAGGTAAAATAAATGAGAGTGCCCAAATGATGATCCGAAGAAACACCCCCAGAGCATGACAAAATCACCTCTGGCCCTCCACACACTGAGGGTCAAACGCTTTTTGTGCCGCCGGTGCACTCGACGCCTTGAATTAGTCGCAAAAGAAGAAAATACGCGATTGGTCGGACCACACCAAATGTATCTACCATTTGTTGTTTAGTTTTTGTGTTGTATGGCCAATAGAGGAGGTGAAGCTTTAAGTGTCACTGTCACGTGACTGCCTAATACTAGCTCTACACTATAGACTGGGCTCCATAGCCGCCAGTGTCCTGTTTCAAGGGGGACAACTGGTATTTGCTCCGGAGAGCTTACTGTAGATGTACTTATCCACATTACTTCCCTCCCTTTGGTGATCAACCCTGAGGGTGAGCAGTATGCCATTCCTCTCTTCTGTCTGCCTTCCTCTTCATTCCCACGAATGTAGCGCATCCCACATCCTTCACAATCTGCTGCCTGTATGGCGTCGTTGGTCGTCCCGGTGATTCTGTCCTCAGTAGCTCCTTCTGATATAATATATTGAAGAATCAGCCTCAATTGCACAAATTTTCTGGTCTTTACCAGGTTTCGTCTAAATTAATCTAACCTTCTTCAGAAGCATAAAATTACTATAACATGCCAGAGTAAGGCACAGTCCACATTTAAATTAAACCCTATAGTACCGCGGTACCATGTCGAATTAAAACCACTTAACTGAAGTCCAGTCTCGGCATCTCTTCACCACGAAGTTTGTTGGCAGTATCAACTACGTTGGCACTGATTGTTGCACGCGGAATTGCACTGAGCACATAGGCATGTTATAGTAATTTTATGCTTCTGAAGAAGGCTAGATTAATTTAGCTGAAACCTGGTAAAGACCGGAAAATTAGCGACACTGAGGCTGATTCTTCAAAATATTAGTCTATCTCAGTTGCTGACGCGACTGCAATATGCTGAAAGTTCTTAGCCTTCTGATATAGTTACAATAACCTGTCTTAACATGTGTCCTACGAGTTTGTTTCTTCTTATTTGGTTGGACCTCCACAGAGATCTGGTTTCCTGTACTCTTCTCAGCACCTCTTCATTGATAACTTTGTCCTTCCGGCTGATCTTCATCATCCTTCTGTAGCACTAAACCTCCACGGCTTCTAACCGTCTTCTCCAAGTTTATGGCCACACTCCAAACAAATGCTTGTATGACCCGTTTCCTTATCACCAGACGTTCGTGCTAGAGAGTAACTTCATCAGATTAAATGCAATTTTAGCCTGCTTGTATTCTACTTACAGTTTTTTTTCCTGCCTCCCCCATCCCTTGTGATCTCGCTTCCCAAATAGGTAACTTTCTCTATTAAATTAGCTTCTTCCTTCCAGTTCTGATTCTTACTGGTTCATATTCTTCTTCATCATCCCATCTCTCGCCTGTTTATTCTCATACGATATTAACTGCAGAAAATCCTTTCAGTTCAGTTAAGGACCTCCTCTAGATCTCCTTTCGTCTGCGTGATCTAAGCAATGTCATCTGCGTGAAGTAGAATGTCTATTTCCTGCTCATTAACCATTTCAGACTCGCTGGGTACAATTGTGCACATTAACATTTACGGTGTCATAGCTGCAACAGAAGTATTCCCAATGGAAAACTGAAGTACACGAATGTGAATGTTCAAAATTTATATCATTCGCAAGTGCTGCCAAATGTTGGGCATCAGTATGAAAATATCAGCAAGTCAATGTAACAGTGGGCAGCTGCTTGTGGCCATCAGAATACACGGCTGTGGTTGTTTCGATATTTTCCATTGTATAACTGAATATTATTATTGTAATATTGCATGATAGTCGGTGAATGACCAATTTACTATTTATTTCTATACAGGATATTTAGTAATTCATTATTTTAGTCCATAAAACGAGGCCAAGTGTACAAAATATATGTTTTGAAACCGGGTACATATTTCTGTGTAAATCTTGCATCTAAAAAGATTAAAAACTCAGCTAAGACCATTACCGCATGAAGGAAAATATTCCATCCATCAGAAAAAAATTGGGTCTGAAAGGGTTAATTTTGACACACACCTCAACAATTTCAAGGGCTCAGTCGATTGCTTCCTGGAGGTAAGCAATGATTATAAGAGGAGAAAGAGCACACCCTTGTCTCGCGCCTTTTCTAATTTTTCGTTCTTGTTCCTAGTCACAGCCACTTCGTTTTGTAGAAGCTGTATATCAGACGCAAGTCTTTACATTTTAGACCTGCTTTCTTCAACACTCTGAACATGTCTTGCAGGATAACATTATCAATTGCCTTTTCCAGGTCTACATTTTCCTGTATTTGCTTTTCGATAAGAAGCCTCAGTAGGAGAAACGCTTCTCACACAGTTTTAATCTGCCAGGAAGTTTCGCTTCTCTTGTGTTCAAAAAATGGTTCAAATGGCTCTGAGCACTATGGGACTTAACTTCTAAGGTCATCAGTCCCCTAGACCTTAGAACTACTGAAACCTAACTAACCTAAGGACATTACACACATCCATTCCCGAGGCAGGATTCGAACCTGAGACCGTAGCGGTCTCGCGGTTCCAGATTGTAGCGCCTAGAACCGCTCGGCCACCCCGGCCAGCCTTCTCTTGTGTTCAGTCAGCTCCTGAATCCACACTGATCTTTATTGAGTTGTTGTTGTTGTGGTCTTCAGTCCTGAGACTGGTTTGATGCAGCTCTCCATGCTACTCTATCCTGTGCAAGCTTCTTCATCTCCCAGTACCTACTGCAGCCTACATCCTTCTGAATCTGCTTAGTGTATTCATCTCTTGGTCTTCCTCTACGATTTTTACACTCCACGCTGCCCTCCAATACTAAATTGGTGATCCCTCGATGTCTCAGAACATGTCCTACCAAACGATCCCTTCTTCTAGTCAAATTGTGCCACAAACTCTTCTTCTCCCCTATTCTATTCAATACCTCCTCATTAGTTATATGATCTACCCATCTAATCTTCAGCATTCTTCTGTAGCACCACATTTCGAAAGCTTATATTCTCTTCTTGTCTAAACTATTTATCGTCCACGTTTCACTTCCATACAAGGCTACATTCCATACAGATACTTTCAGAAATGACTTCCTGACACTTAAATCTATACTCGATGTTAATAAATTTTTCTTCTTCAGAAACGCTTTCCTTGCCAATGCCAGTCTACATTTTATATCCTCTCCACTCCGACCATCATCAGTTATTTTGCTCCCCAAATAGCAAAACTCCTTTACTACTTTAAGTGTCTCATTTCCTAATCTAATTCCCTCAGCATCACCCCACTTAATTCGATTACATTCCATTATCCTCGTTTTGCTTTTGTTGATGTTCATCTTATACCCTCCTTTCAAGACACTGTCCATTCCGCTCAACAGCTCCTCCAAGTCCTTTGCTGTCCCTGACAGTATTACAATGTCATCGGCGAACCTCAAAGTTTTTATTTCTTCTCCATGGATTTTAATACCTACTCCGAACTTTTCTTTTGTTTCCTTTATTGCCTGCTCAATATACAGATTGAATAACATCAGGGATAGGCTACAACCCTGTCTCACTCCCTTCTCAACCACTGCTTCCCTTTCATACCCCTCGATTCTTATAACTGCCATCTGCTTTCTGTACAAATTGTAAATAGCCTTTCGCTCCCTGAATTTTACCCCTGCCACCTTCAGAATTTTAAAGAAAGTATTCCAGTCAACATTGTCAAAAGCTTTCTCTAAGTCTACAAATGCTAGAAACGTAGGTTTGCCTTTCCTTAATCTTTCTTCTAAGATAAGTCGTAGGGTCAGTATTGCCTCACGTGTTCCAACATTTTTACGGAATCCAAACTGATCTTTCCCGAGATCGGCTTCTACTAGTTTTTCCATTCGTCTGTAAAGAATTCGTGCTAGTATTTTGCAGCTGTGACTTATTAAACTGATAGTTCGGTAATTTTCACATCTGTCAACACCTCCTTTCTTTGGGATTGGAATTATTATATTCTTCTTGAAATCTGAGGGTATTTCGCCTGTCTCATACATCTTGCACACCAGATGGTAGAGTTTTGTCAGGACTGGCTCTCCCAAGGCTGTCAGTAGTTCTAATGGAATGTTGTCTACTCCCGGGGCCTTGTTTCGACTCAGGTCTTTCAGTGCTCTGTCAAACTTTTCACGCAGTATCATATCTCCCATTTCATCTTCATCTACATCCTCTTCCATTTCCATAATATTGTCCTCAAGTACATCGTCCTTGTATAGACCCTCTGTATACTCCTTCCACCTTTCTGCTTTCCCTTCTTTGCTTAGCACTGGGTTTCCATCAAAGCTCTTGATATTCATACAAGTGGTTCTCCTTTCTCCAAAGGTCTCTTTAATTTTCCTGTAGGCAGTATCTATCTCACCCCTAGTGAGATAAGCCTCTACATCCTTACATTTGTCCTCTAGCCATGTCTGCTTAGCCATTTTGCACTTCCTGTCGATATCATTTTTGAGACGTTTGTATTCCTTTTTGCCTGCTTCATTTACTGCATTTTTATATTTTCTCCTTTCATCAATTAAATTCAATATTTCATGTGTTACCCAAGGGTTTCTACTAGCCCTCGTCTTTTTACCTATTTGATCCTCTGCTGCCTTCACTATTTCATCCCTCAAAGTTACCCATCCTTCTTCTACTGTATTTCTTTCCCCCATTCCTGTCAATTGTTCCCTTACGCTCTCCCTGCAACTCTGTACAACCTCCGGTTCTTTCAGTTTATCCAGGTAGCATCTCCTTAAATTCCCACCTTTTTGCAGATTCTTCAGTTTTAATCTACAGTTCATAACCAATCGATTTTGGTCAGAGTCCACATCTGCCCCTGGAAATGTCTTAAAATTTAAAACCTGGTTCCTAAATCTCTGTCTTACCATTATATAATCTATCTGATACCTTTTAGTATCTCCAGGGTTCTTCCATGTATACAACCTTCTTTCATGATTCTTAAACCAAGTGTTAGCTATGATTAAGTTATGCTCTGCGCAAAATTCTACCAGACGGCTTCCTCTTTCATTTCTTACCCCCAATCCATATTCGCCTACTATGTTTCCTTCTCTCCATTTTCCTACGCTTGAATTCCAGTCACACATGACTACTAAATTTTCGTCTCCCTTCACTACCTGAATAATTTCTTTTATCTCATCATACATTTCATCAATTTCTTCGTCATATGCAGAGCTAGTTGGCATATAAACTTATACTACTGTAGTAGGCGTGGGCTTTGTGTCTATCTTGGCCACATTAATGCTTTCACTATGCTGTTTGTAGTAGCTTACCCGTACTCCTATTTTTTATTCATTATCAAACCTACTCCTGCATTACCCGTATTAGATTTTGTATTTATAACCCTGTATTCACCTGACCAAAAGTCTTGTTCCTCCCGTCACCGAACTTCACTAATTCCCACTATATCTAACTTTAACCTATCCATGTCCCTTTTTAAATTTTCTAACCTACCTGCCCGATTAAGGGATCTGTCATTCCACGCTTCTTTCTCCTGATAACGACATCCTCTTGAGTAGTCCCCGCCCGGAGATCCGAATGGGGGACTATTTTACCTCCGGAATATTTTACCCAAGAGGACGCCATCATCATTTAATCATTCAGTAAAGCTGCATGCCCTCGGGAAAAACTACGGCTGTAGTTTCCCCTTGCTTTCAGCCGTTCGCAGTACCAGCACAGCAAGGTCGTTTTGGTTAGTGTTACAAAGCCAGATCAGTCAATCATCCAGACTGTTGCCCCTGCAACTGCTGAAAAGGCTGCTGCCCCTCTTCAGGACCCACACGTTTGTCTGGCCTCTCAACAGATACCCCTCCGTTGTGGTTGCACCTACGGTACGGCTATCTATATCGTTGAGGCACGCAAGCCTCCCCACCAACGCCAAGGTCTGTGGTTCAAAAATCGTTCAAATGGCTCTGAGCACTATGGGACTTAACATCTGTGGTCATCAGTCCCCTAGAACTTAGAACTACTTAAACCTAACTAACCTAAGGACATCACACACATCCATGCTCGAGGCAGGATTCGAACCTGCGACCGGAGCAGTCGCGCGGTTCCGGACTGAGCGC
Source organism: Schistocerca serialis cubense (assembly GCF_023864345.2). NCBI lineage: Eukaryota > Metazoa > Arthropoda > Insecta > Orthoptera > Acrididae > Schistocerca > Schistocerca serialis. The sequence goes on along the minus strand of NC_064638.1, from coordinate 1,228,116,679 downwards.
CTAGAACCGCTAGACCACTGCGGCCGGCAAGGTCCGTGGTTCATGGGGGGAGGCTTTATTATGTCGACCATTTTTACTTAAAGATCGCTAAGTTACCTGTAACCTGAAATTTCGTGCCCTAGCACGGTGGGGACGTTTTTGCGATGGATAATAAAGACGTAACGGTGCGTTGACTGGGTTCTGGTCGGCCGCCGCGGGTTTATGGCGTCCTTTAACAGCTGCTGCCCAGCACGGGCCTCAAACAGGTGCGCAAGACCTCGCTGTACAAAGGGCTTACAAAAGGCGCCGGCGGTGCTGGAGCAGACTCCAGCTGCGCTGCTGGAACAGGTTTGCCTGGAGTCAGATGGCGGCCGGCAGGTGGGTCCCACGTGCCCGCTGTGTACCCACACCTCAGCGGCTCTCTCCAGACAACGGCGCCCCTTTCTCTTACCCAGCGAGAGCAGTACTGTTCGTGCGAGTGCCTTTGAAATACACGGTGAAAATCTTTAGCTGTTTTTAATTGTGCACAATGCTATTTGATTCGGTCGTAGACCATTTTCAAGCATAGTCTAAACGAAGAAATACAAAACGTAAAGAGATTGCACAATTTGACAAGTTAGTGTAAGGTCGCCGGAACACCTCTTTCGTTGGAAGTAATAGGAAGAGAAGAGCAAGTAGACGAAGATGACAAGGGAGATGACATTCTGCAAGAAGAATTTGACAGAGCTCTAAAAGAACTACGGGACAACAAAGCAACGGATATTGATGACATCCCTGCAGAACTAATAACGAATGCTGGTGACAGCATGAAAATAATTCTGCTTAAGCTTATTAGGTCCATCTATAACACAGGAGAGATACCGGCAGACTTCCAGAAATGTATCATTGTTCCTATACCAAAGAAGGCAGCAGCTACAAAATATCACATGCACCAAAAACTCTCATAAAAATAGTTCTGAAGAGAATTGAAGAGAAGGTGGAGGATATGCTGAGTGAAGATCAGTTTGGTTTCAGAGGGGAATTGGGAACAAGAGAGGCGATTCTGACACTGAGACTCGTTATCGAAAAGCAATTACAGAAAAATAAACCAACTTATATTGCCTTTGTAGAGATGGAAAATGCATTTAATAACGTCATCTGGCAAGAGATGTTCGAGGTGCTGAGGAAAAGTGGAATAAAGTTCAAAGACATCCGTGTGATACTCAGTTTCTACAAGAATGAGGTGGCAGTGATTAGGAACTGTCTCCGGGAACAAGAAGCAAGTATTAGAAAAGGGGAAAGACAAGGATGTGCTCTCTCTCCTCTTATATACAATGCTTACATCCAGGAAGCTATAGACCTAGTACGAGAAACTACTGAGGTGGGGATCAAAATTAATGGGCAGAAGATAGACATGCTTCGTTATGCAGATAATATCGCTATAGTCACGCAGACAAAAGATGTAGAGGAAGTCCTCAGAACAATGGAAAAAATTCTACGCAATCAGTATGGAATGAGAATAAATAAGAAAAAGACTAAAGTGAAGGTATGCGATACAGGGTCAGAATATGAACGTCTGAGAATGAGAATTGGAAGAGAGGAGCTGGAAGTGATAGAGGAATTTATTTACCTGGGAAGCAAAATCACAAGGGATGGTAGAAGCCGGAAAGAAATTGTGAGCAGAATACAAAAGGCCAAAATTGCATTTAATCGGAACTTACTAGCAACAACATTAGTCTGAAAATAAGGAAACGTATCATGAAAGGTTTCGTTTGGAGTGTGGCCCTATACGGATGTGAAACTTGGACAATTGGAAGAGAAGAGAGAAGACGGCTAGAGGCCCTGGAGATGTGGTGCTATAGAAGGATGATGAAGATCAGCTGGGGAGAAAAAGTAACAAATGAAGAGGCGCTTAGAAGAGTACAGGAAACAAGATCTCTGTGGAGACACATCCAAACAAGAAGAGACAAACTTGTAGGGCACATCCTACGACACAACAACATCATTGCAACAATAACGGAAGGAGCTATTGAGGGAAGGAATCGGCGGGGGCGACCAAGGATATCATACATACAACAGAACATGAATGACGTCGGATGTAACACATACGTGGAAATGAGGAGGAATGGCGCTCTGCTGCAAACCAACCTCAGGGTTGAACACTAAAAGAAGTGTAAGGTCATAAACATCGCACTTACAGGCATAAATGGCAGGAATGTTATACCACATTGCAAGCGATTACAGGTTGCTGTTGCAGGCCAACCATGGCCAATACAGTTGCCAATAACACAACAATTGTACAAAGCAGCTGTCTCCAGAAAGCTTATTCACATCGAAAGTCAATAACAAACCAATAGACGATAACAGGTCAAACAGTACGTGGATAACAGGCAAAGACACTTCCATGTCAAAGACCACAGTACAGGGTACGCTACAAGTGAAGCTTTAACCTAACAAACAAAATGGCGCAATGCAGTATTTGTTTGAAAGTAAACAACTTACATCTGTGAAGTACATCGTAATACTCGTATTAAGCAAACAAAGAAAGTCAAACTGCTCGCGAAAGGCAAAGGTCCCGAGTTCGAGTCTCGGTCCAGCACACAGTTTTAATCTGTCAGGAAGTTTCATATCAGCGCACACTCCGCTGCAGAGTGAAAATCTCATTCTGTTTAGTAATAACTAGTTAATGACTGTGAACTACATTCGATTAAACTGACTACTTTAAAAAATATTCTCATTTTAACCAGCATAACGAAACAAGAGGTGGGTGTGGGGTGCAACCATTTCCAAGAGAGTGCATTATAAGCATAGGGCATTGAAAGGAAAAAGAAAAAATAATATGGAAAGAGGGTAGAAGAACTGAGAGGAGGAGGGGAGAGTGGGGGAGAAAAAAAAATCAGCAAAGGGAGAGAAGGGATATAAACAGTCATGTATTGGCTTATACATTAGTTAAGTAGATAAATGTATTACTTGCGCAGTCATCAGAAGGATGAGGGGGTGGAAGGGGAATAAGGGGGTGAGAGCCCATAAACAAAATTACTGGCCGAGTCATTGTGTAAGTAGGCTGTTTATGTTTTCTCTATGTAAGTAGGCTGTTTATGTTTTCTCTATGTAAGTAGGCTGTTTATGTTTTCTTATTGGCAACGTTACGTAGCGCTCAATATGAAAATCACTGGCTGTGCTGTGTGCAGTCTGTGGCTAGTTTGCATTGTTGTCTGCCATTGTAGTGTTAGGCAGCTGGCTGTGAACAGCGCGTAGCGTTGCGCAGTTGGAGGTGAGCCGCCAGCAGTGGTGGATGTGGGCAGAGAGATGGCGGAGGTTTGTAATTTGTCATGAACTGCTATATTTATATATGATGATATCAAGGTAAATACATTGTTCGTTCTCTATTAATATCTTTCATTTGCTAACTATCCCTATCAGTAGTTAGTGCCTTCCATAGTTTGAATCTTTTATTTAGCTGGCAGTAGGGGCGCTCGCTGTATTGCAGTAGCTTGAGCAGCGAAGATTTTTGTGAGGTAAGTGATTTGTGAAAGGTATAGTTTAATGTTAGTCAGGGCCATTCTTTTGTAGGGAATTTTGAAAGTCAGATTGCGTTGCGCTAACAAAATATTGTGTGTCAGGTTAAGCACAGCCATATATAAATTGTTCAAAGGGGACGTTTCATATGTCGACCCTTAGCCTAGGATACCTCACTGGAATCTTCTGATTTTTCTTGTAGTTTGTGTAATTAGTGTAGATTTTGTTTATTGCTAGCGCGTAATTGTAGAGAGAATCTCCTTTGTAGTTGTAGCCTTTCATTGTTGTACAGTAAAACAGTTGTGGCATGCATGTAGATTTGCACCAAGTATTTCGCAGCTGCGCTGGCAATTAAGTAGACATTATTTCCATTGCTATGTTATTTTATTTTGCTCTTCAAATTGTGTTTTTGTGTGTTATCGTGTGAAATATTGTGACAATTATGGCGTGTGAAAAACGTAATACTAGGCTCCAAAGTAAACTGAGAAATGACAGTGAAAATGAAAGCAGTGTGTTAGCGCCACCGAGTAATGAATTAACTGATGTTCAAAGTAGTAATGTGGTAATTGTGCATAGGGAAGTGGAGCGGGCGGCAAACAATGGCGTGGACAGTGAAACAATTAGTGAAGAGGGAAGCATTATCGATCGATCGGTCGGCAATAGCTCGCCTCAGGAATCCGAAATGACACGACACGATCTCGCAAATACTGTAGATTCAGGTTTTGGATCATCACCGTTTTTTCAAATAAGTCAAGACACATTTTCTGCTTGTCAAAATGTGAATGTTGCCGGTGCAAATGCACTGCCGAAAAGCGTAGAGAAACAGATTCCAGACACTAATACATTATTATTGCAATTAATGCAACAAATGGAACAAAATCAGAGACAAATGGGACAAAATCTTAAAAAGTTAGACACAGTGGAACAAAATCTTAAAAAGTTAGACACAATGGAACAACACCAGAGACAAACACAGCAACAGTTAGACGCAATGGAACAAAATCTTCACACCACGCTTGAACAAACACGTGAAGATTTAACTACTGAGTTACATAACATTGAATCGAAATGTCAAAAAGTCTGTAATGACGTAAAAACACAAATTTTTTCGCGGCATGAAAATGCATTACAGAATCACGAAGCAGCCATAAAAGAACTGCAAACCATTGTTCATGAAAATCACGACACCTTGAAAGCTAAAATTGACTCAGTTGCATCTACCGATTCGGTTACGCAACTTGCAAAAACTCAGGAAAACTTTAAGGACACAGTAGATATTCTGAAACTTGGTTCAGAAAAACACACTGAAGAAATAAGTACACTAACGGAGAAAGTAGCCGAACTTTCGGATCAGGTCACTAACTTATCTACAAAGGTAGATGATGATCTGAATGACACAAGACCCGTAGCCTTCACTGACACAGAAGAGTATGAACAAATCAGAAAATTCAAACAAAATCAGAATCAAATTAATACACAACACCAAAGAGAAATCCGGGAAGTACAAGATCAGCTGACACAGGTAATACAAGAATTACGTATTTCAGAGGACACTCGCGCTCCAATACGGGAAGAGGGACATAGAAATACGGAACAGCCACAAAATAATAACACAGCGCATTTCGGAAGTTATGAAAGAAATTGGCAATGTGCACCGAATTTTGAGATGGAACGGCCGACACGACCTAACAATGACCGATATGCGACACGCCGACATGACGATTTTGACTATAAGCTGTTCATTACTACACGTAAATTCAAAACATTTAAGAATTCTGGCAACGACATTCATCCACAAGCATGGCTCCATCACTTCTCTCATTGTTTTCCTCCCAACTGGTCGTTGGAACACAGATTAGAATTTATGTGTGGCTACTTAGAGAATGAACCAGCTGTAAGAATGCGATCGGTCATTCACGATTGCCACAGTGAAGGAGAATTTTACCATGCCTTCCTCTCAGCGTATTGGTCTCAAGCCACACAAGACCGCGTAAAACATGGTATCATAATGATGAAACATTTCGAACAATCTGAATTCTCCAGTCTTGTGAAATATTTTGAAGACATGTTGCACAAGAATCAGTACCTGTCAAACCCATACAGCCCCTCAGAACTCATCCGCATTTGCTTAATCAAATTACCTGAACATTTACGGCATATTATTTTAGCAGGACGTTGCAAAGACGACATTGAAGCTTTTCAGGGACTGTTACAAGAACTAGAAATTGACACTGATAATCGCAGAACGCGAAAACAAGGACACAACAATTACAGGTCACATCCGTCACAATTCCGTGACGACAGAAACAATAACCGGACACGACTGGTCTATTCTTACAACGCAAATCGTGACCAAAATAGACACCACCCGTACGACAACCGTTGGCAGAGTAGTAATAATTACAGGGAAAGATCACCTCTCCGCGGTAGTGACTATCACAGAGACAATCAGAGAAACAGACAATATGGGAACCAAAATAATTATTATCAAGGGAGACAGAATAACTTCAGACGCAACAGTTCAGCGCGCAGTTACGATTCAGGGAGAAATTCTCCACCACTTAACCGACAAGAAAGAAACTACAGGAACTACCGACATGACTGCAGACGATGTGATCGTAACGACAGACCTGAATTGCATCAGAACTGGCGGGATTCAAACAGAGCAGGGCCCTCTCGTCACGGTGAATTTGTAGAAGTTAGGTCTCCAAATCCCAATAACGACGCGCGCCAACAAACAGATAATAGGCAATGACTCACACCGCTGGCAGCCACAAAACGTTCTTATGACACTAACGACGCAGCTGCCGTAATTACGTAAAAATGGAAGACATTAGGGACATCTTACTCCAGGAACACGACGTAAAACATAACAACATTGCATATCCTGTGATTCACATTACTGTAAATGACGTAAAATTTACGGCAGTACTTGACTCTGGCAGTCCCATTTCAGTAATCAGTGAAACAGCCTTTAGTAAATGCAACAAATCGAACGATTGCCCCACACTTCCGTTACGTAAGATTAAATTACAAGGTGCAATCTTTGGAAAAAGTGTAGATGTACGCCAACAAACCAATTTAGAATGCTTTTGTCAAAGCCACAGCTTCTCTATGAACTTTCTCATTGTTCCATTATTGTCGACGGAAATTATATTGGGAGTAGACTTTTTGAATGAATACAAAGCAATCTTAAACTTTCACGATGCTGAAATAAGTTTAGAGAAAGAAGGTAAGTCAATAGCTTTGAAATTTGAAGATTGGCTCTCAAACCATGACGAGGAAATTAATCGGCTTTACCTTCTGTTGGACAACAATTCGGAATTTTCTACGGAACTAGACACTAACAATCACTCTGCAAGAACTGACAGGGATGATATCGACGGCATATTTGAAATTAATGAGTTAATTCAGAATAAAATTCAAACAATTGAGAATTGTAATGACACTGATAGGCAGGACCTTTTTGAGATTTTACAAGAACATTCCACAGTTTTTACTCACAAAACAGGAACAATCAAGGGATTTCAATACCAATTTCGTGTTCGTGAGCATACTAAATTTTGTGTTAGACCATACGTAATTCCGGCGCATTATTGGGACCGTGTTAGAACAGAAATACAATCTATGCTTGACGAGGGCATTATTGAGCCTGCAGTAAGCTCATACAACAATCTGTTACATGTTGTTGAGAAGAAAAATGGATCGATCAGGCTTGTCTTAGATTCGAGACAAATCAATACTATCATTATTCCTGAAACAGACAGGCCGCAGACGATGGAAGAACTTCTTCAAAATTTTAATGGTGTAAAAGTGTTGTCTTCCATTGATCTCAGATCCAGCTTTTATCAGATCGAACTTCATCCAGAATGTAGAAAATACACAGCTTTCCTTTGTTTCGGCGTTTGTTATCAGTTTCGGAAACTTCCCTTTGGTTTGAACATTTCTTCAGCAGCATTCATTCGCGGGCTAAATTCGATATTACCTGAGTTCTTAAAACGTCACATCACCTTATATGTGGACGATATTCTAATAGCAGAAGCTTCATGGGAACTACATAATCGCATCCTCAACAGTTTGTTATGTATTTTTGCAGAATCTGGAATTACAGTTAACTTGGAAAAGTCTGAATTCGGTAGGACAAAGGTGAAGTTTTTGGGACATATTATTTCTTCTGAAGGCATTCAGCCGGATCCTGAAAAGTTAGAAGCAATCAGAGCCATTCCAGTTCCATCCACAAAAAGACAAGTCCGCAGTTTTCTAGGTCTCGTAAATTTTTACCGTCGTTTTCTGAATATGCAAATTCTTGTTACACCAAAACTTTGTTCTCTCACTGGAAAAAATACTATTTGGAACTGGGACGAACAAGCACAGTTGGAATTCAATTCTTTGAAAGAAGCGTTACTTCACGCGCCAATCTTAGCTCATCCAGATCTGTCACAAGATTTCTGCCTTAGCACGGATTCTTCTAAAGTCGGTCTTGGTGCCCATTTATTTCAAGAAGCCATAGAAAATGACACTACCGTTCAGAAAACCATTGCTTTTGCTAGCCGAGTGCTAACAAAATCTGAAAAAAATTATTCCGTTACTGAATTAGAAGCTTTAGCTATCGTTTGGGCATTTAACAAATTCCGTTTCTTTCTTTCTGGTAAGCACGTAAAAGTATACAGTGATCATCGTGCATTACAATTTCTTATGTCTTCAAAATTAAATCATGACAGGTTAAAACGTTGGGCATTGTTTCTGCAAGAATTCCGCTTCACAGTAGTCTACATTCCCGGCAAGGAGAACATTGTTGCGGACGCACTGTCACGCGCACCGGCTGGGCTTGAGAAAAGTACCACAGAAGGCAACCTCGAGAAAAATTTCAGTATTCTTTACATTCAGAAAGTCGCCTTTGAAAACTTCATCACCACATCCTTAAAGGACATTGCTCATGAACAAGATAAAGATCCGATTTGGAAAGACATCAAGAGCAAATGGCATGAAAAGACACACACACAGATTCGGCATTATTATCTGGTTAGAAACAACATACTGTTCAAACGCTGCACTGTTGATGACAAGCTATGGGTACTTTGCATTCCTGACGATTTTGTTAATAAGCTCATTTGGTACATTCATTTCAGCTACGCACATTTTGGTCCACGAAAATGTTATCATATTCTTCGAACGACTTGTTATTTTAACAATATGGAAAAGAGAATTCGAAGAGTCTTGTCTATTTGTAAACTTTGTCAAAAGGCGAAACCATCTACTGTCTCACATCGTGCTCCGTTGTTTCCTATCATTCCTTCTAAATTAAAAGAATTTGCTGCTGTTGATCTCTTGGGACCGCTTGTCAGAACATCTAATGGATTTTCGTACGTTCTAGTCGCTGTTGAACTTACTTCAAAATTTGTTTCTTTCACACCGTTACGTAAAGCCACTGGACGGTCTGTATCCAACGCCTTTGTTAAAAATTTCTTACGTGAAGTTGGCCACGTTGCTAAAGTCATTTCAGATAACGGACCGCAATTTAGATCTGCTGTTTGGTCACGCATGCTTCGCAACCATAAAATCAAACCTGTTTTTATTTCATTGTACTCACCACATTGTAACCCCTCCGAACGGATTCTGAAAGAAATCAATAAGCTTTGCAGGCTTTATTGTCACAGAAAGCATCAGCATTGGGACAGATATTTACACTTATTTCAAAATGTGCTGAATGAAATGCCTCATGATTCCACTGCTTTACCACCTACTCTTGTACTAAAGAATGAAGAACCACCGAACAGAATCAGAGAGCTTGTACCTTTCCCAAATACACGTAAACTTCGACACAAAGACATAATTGATTTGGCTCTTAAAAATATAAAATCTGCAGCAGACAAAAGGAAAAAACTACACGGTAAAGCAAATGCAAAGAAGTTGTATAATGGTCAGAAAGTTCTCATTAAAGCTCATTCATTGTCACATAAGAAGAAACACTTGAGTCACAAATTCTTTCTAGTTTACAATGGACCTTACAGAATCCGACGTATACCACATGATAATTGCGTTGAATTTGAAACTCTGCGTACTAGGAAGAGTAAAGGTTTACACCACATTTCACATGTAAAACCGTTTATTGAAAGATAATCTGCTTTTTAACTTTGTCTTTGCCATAAAACTTTTCACTTCACATTTCTAGTATGCTTTGTCAGATTTAGAATCTGTTAACATGTAACAATGTTTGAAGTGAAATATCCAGTCAAGAACCAAGAGAACTTATTTAAACAGAAATGACGAATGCATTGTTATAGTGAACAGACGTCACAGTGTTATTGTGTGTGTACATTCTTGCTTGTTTGTTGCACGATTACGTAACGACTATAAGGCTCACATACTTAGGACATTTACCAGTACTGCTAATGAGATTTTAATGCAACATTTTGGTTTATTTGAAAATACATTCTGAATTTAAAGTACTTTCTGTGAGATACCAGAGGACACAGTGGTTAGTTTATGTGACAGCTACACGAAGTTATCACGGCGCTACTAATGAGTGACAATTCACAATGTTGCTTTTGCGGTGTATCTGTTTTATATCTGCACAGTTTTCTGAATTCTTCTGGAAAGAAAAACATGTTTTAGTAGTAACTTTTGTGGTATAGCAACAATGAGACAGCCTTTTTCGTGGCACAACATTACGTTACAGTACAGTACTTTCTTCATCACGGCAATAAGCGTAATAACTAAGACATTTATACGCAAAGCATTTCACTTTTGTGTATTATGAGGTAAGTACATTCACTTCTGCAGAACTTAGCTTTCGGAGGACGATAACTACGACACTTCCACAGAGATTATGTTGCAACAAGACGCACATTTAGCGCTACAGGACACGCATTTGAGTGATTAATTTTGTACTTTAAAAATTTATTTTTTAAGATATTTGAAGTACAATGATACGAAGTTTTTCCATGATACATTTCATTCCATTGCTGTAATCTGTAACACCTGAGGGTATAATTACATTTATCCTCAGGGGGGTACACGCCTACTTTGTGTACCATGTGTTTGGCAAGCACAAGGAACCCTAGCTAATATGGTATTTGCTTATACAACTTTACACATCGGTACCATATTTCTCTAACACACAAATTACACAGCTATCTGATCATGTAACTGAGAGATAAACTTTTTTTATTACATCAGTGACAGATGTTTACGCAATTACACAGTTGGATAACTTCACACTTATGAAACTGTATTTTGTCTGTACTTTGTAAACTGTTCATATTTTTTCGGAATCATTGTGATACTATGAGAGCTTTGAATGATGTATTTGGTATGAGATCATGATTTTTAAAGTACGTTTGAGGCAGCTGACACTTTTGACATGAGCAGAGAATTATTTTAGGCTTAGAAATTATTGGAGGAAGTTACGACGATTTTGAGATTTGACTGACGTGTTATGATGTTATTATTACGACGACGATGTGTATTATGTTGTTGAGGAATGTTTATTATGCTACGTATTTCTCACGATGAAGTATTGAAGAAGTGTCGACGAATATGTATATGTATAATGAGGTAAGGAATAATGAGTAGTGTTTAGGGACTCTGATTTATGAAAAGGATGTTGGAAACCAAGAAACGTACTTTAAGAGTTATGAAATTCGTGACTGTATCACAATGCTGACGAATATTTTATTTGGACACTTATATTTATAGGATTTTGTTTCTACAGATTTGCAACGCTAATTCTTGACCTGTGAAATATTTTTATATGAGACTGCCACGGTAGCAGAAACTGCTGTCGTAAATATTTCCGTACGAAAGTTAAGTGACCACCTGCACGTAATGCGTCGCGGGCACCCAGCTGTGTCAGACGCCTGGAGAAAAAGCCATTATTGCGAGCCCTTTTCAGCGGCACAGGTAGAACAAAAAAAAAGGGGAGGCCATTATCCTCGGAAATATTCTTACATCTGCAAACCTGATAATGACAAGTGTCTTTCTACGAGAATTGAGAGCTACTGACTTACGAAATGCCACATAGCTATTGAATGATGTTTTTATGCTTTGGTTTGCGTAATTGCTTATTTCATTTGATATCTGGTTTCCAGCTGTGTTGCAGCATTGCTTTTATAAAATGAAATGCATTTGCTAATGTGAACACTTTGTGTCAACAGATCAATTAAATAATTATTTTATGATCCACATTCTTTAAAAAAGGAGCACTTGGAAAGGAAAGAACAATAAGAAGGAACTAGTAACAGTAACACATAATTTTCTTTTCAAGTACATGGTAATATTTCTTTTTACAATCAGTTGTTGTGGTGCACCACTTTAATTACATAGACATTAAGATGTGAATATACATTTCCCTTATCTGCATTGTTATCTTTAGTGTACTATTTTTTCTGCTTGAGCTATGTCATGTTTAGATATAAGCTGCTGTTTGCCAGGCATAGTGCTACTGAACTTTAATTTGTGTTACTCTGCTAAGCCAGATTTATTTTTTGTTTGCTGCATTGCCTCATATTAGTTGTAATGTTGAATTGCTTGGTAATTTAGATTTACTGTAGCTTGCTTTGCGATTTTCCATTTTTTTTATTGCTGTTTATATTAATTGTTTTATGTGCTGCTGCATTGCCTCGTTCCTTAGTTTAGTATCTGAGCTCAGTAGATTTAAGTTAGCTTAAGAGGGGGTAGACTATATAAGAACCTAACTATGGAGAATAGGGAAAGAATGCTTTGAAAGTTATATGAAAACGATTTGGGCCTAAATGAGTATTGCACAATGAGCCATATTTCTTTTGAAAGAAATATGGTTAGAATACAGAAAACAGGTTTAGGTAGGATTTTCTTGGAAATAAATGTTGAGGTGAGAAATGTGTGAACATATAAATACAGAAAGCATGCTTAGATAGAATTTTTTTGGTGGAAACAAAGGATGAAATAAGAGGAAAGATATATGAAGTTTTGGGTTGGACTGCAGTACCAAATGTGACACTGAAAACGAACCCTGTCCTTTCCTATTGGTGTTATCCCACTATGTGTTTGTGTACCCTTGTGTATTTGTTTTCTTCCTGTCTCTGTGTAGTTTCATAGAATTTTTTCTTCTTTTAATATTAAGCTACATTCACTATGATGAGGAATACTGTTATCCTCGAATATAATTGGCATTAATAGTATGTTATTTACTTTGTAAAGATGTTAGACATTATTAATTCTGTTCTGTTCAATGCTCATGTGTGAAGTTGATGTTTCAAAAGTTATTGTGATCCTTTATGTATGTACTCATGTCATAATTCCACTGATGTATATGTTTATTTCTATTCTTTTGTAAAGCCTGTACTACAAATGTTATCTGTATTATTATGTTCTTTAATGATGTATTTTGTACCTTTATAATTGTATTTTCATGTTGTAAATTTATAATTGTACAGACACCAGTTCTTCCAATTAAGTTACATTTCACTGCACACGTTTCTGTTGGTCATAGTATATGGACAATATGTGAGAAGTAGAGACTGTTAGTGTTTGCACGTGTGTTAATAATTCAGCAAGGGACTGGATAACAGCATTGCTGGTTCTAAGGACAATTCCAAAAACTTTGTGAGTGCACAAGTGGTGGTTTATGGACTTGCTATATTCTCCGCAAGACTCTTTGATGGTGAATGTGCACCTGCACAGTCACAACAGATGGCTGTTGGTTATCTCTGCAAGGACTACAGTGGGTCTACGTCTTTGATGTTCCATCAATACCATTATTTCTACAAGGACTGCAGTGGGTCTGCACCTCTGGTGGCCCACCAATACCGTAATCTCTACCAGGACTACAGTGGGTCTGCTCTGTGATTACCTACCTACCAATATTCTTCCAAACTTCGAATGACTCTGCTGTGGGTTTGCTCTGTTGTGGCCCATTACCTGTATGCATGTCAAGAGTCAGCACTGTCTTTCCGTTGGAAGGACAACACTACTTCTTCAAGACTGCATGGAAATCCACTACTTCTGTGTGCAATTTCTTTTACTAATGAGACTTTGTGAAAAAAAACCTGTAATTACTGTTATGATGAATGATCAGGACTATCTTTATGGACTGTGAGAAAATTTTAGCTTTTGACCAACATTGTATCAATAAGTGTGTGCATTTGATTTCTTTGTTATTGTAATTATGAAAAATTTTATCAAATCATTATTGGCCACTGCCCAAAAAAAATTTGTAAAATTTTTTGTGGGGAGCATGGGGGCTATGTAAGTAGGCTGTTTATGTTTTCTCTATGTAAGTAGGCTGTTTGTGTTTTCTCTATGTAAGTAGGCTGTTTATGTTTTCTCTATGTAAGTAGACTGTTTATGTTTTCTTATTGGCAACGTTACGTAGCGCTCAATATGAAAATCACTGGCTGTGCTGTGTGCAGTCTGTGGCTAGTTTGCATTGTTGTCTGCCATTGTAGTGTTAGGCAGCTGGCTGTGAACAGCGCGTAGCGTTGCGCAGTTGGAGGTGAGCCGCCAGCAGTGGTGGATGTGGGCAGAGAGATGGCGGAGGTTTGTAATTTGTCATGAACTGCTATATTTATATATGATGATATCAAGGTAAATACATTGTTCGTTCTCTATTAATATCTTTCATTTGCTAACTATCCCTATCAGTAGTTAGTGCCTTCCATAGTTTGAATCTTTTATTTAGCTGGCAGTAGGGGCGCTCGCTGTATTGCAGTAGCTTGAGCAGCGAAGATTTTTGTGAGGTAAGTGATTTGTGAAAGGTATAGTTTAATGTTAGTCAGGGCCATTCTTTTGTAGGGAATTTTGAAAGTCAGATTGCGTTGCGCTAACAAAATATTGTGTGTCAGGTTAAGCACAGCCATATATAAATTGTTCAAAGGGGACGTTTCAATTGTATCTGTAGGACAAGAAGAGAACGAATAAATGGTACGGAGGACGGCCAGGGGAGCCGAGCGGTCTGAGGCGCTGCAGTCATGGACTATGCAGCTGGTCCCGGCGGAGATTAGAGTCCTCCCTCGGGCATGGGTGTGTGTGTTTCTCCTCAGGATAATTTAGGTTAAGTAGTGTGTAAGCTTAGGGACTGATGACCTTAGCAGTTAAGTCCCATAAGATTTCACACACCCACCCACCCACCCACCCACCCACCCACCCACACACACACACACACACACACACGGCTAGGGGGGGGGGGGGGGAGCAAGGACGGACGGAAACCAACCAGTGGAGAAAGTGGGAACATGAAATAAGGAGAAACATGGAAACCAGAAGAAGAAATCGTGCTAACAAAACACACGAGAACACTCCATAACTTTCATAAGTATTTCAAATGCTTACATGAAAATCACTTTTACGCTTAAAAACTTTTTATTCATAAATTACAAATTTATAAAATGCTTCAATGACCTTGTGTATCCTCATTTAAGGAGAGTATATAATATAACATACACTGTTACTTATTTATTCAGTTATTTCATCCGGTAAACAAACTTAAGTAGTTGTTTCAAGTGAAAAAGTAAAGCCGGTCCTTTAGATCTACGATAAGCGTTCGATACTGCATCACATTGTTTATGGATAGTAAAAATACTACAATACCAAAATGAAATGCACTACGAAGAATTACAATCAATGATGAAATCCAGAAAAAGCAATACGTATAATCCTTTGCGAAGGTGATATTAATACGAAACTTTCGACGTTGAGTGACAGAGCATTGAAGTACCTTCATGAACAAACTCTGGAGAGCAGAACCTCCACCACAAAGATGGCAGAGAGCAATTGCTTTCCCAGCGCGCAAAAAAAGTCATCGACTCAAGTAACTACAAAGGAATAAGTTTACTCAACACTGGTTATAAATTTAACTCTGGCATCATAAAATCAAAATTATATACATTTCATGGACTACTCCTGGGAGAAGAACAGAATGGATTCTTGAAAGGCAGATCATGTGCAGACGGCTACTTCGCACTCAAGATGCTAACGGAAAAAACGAAAGAATGCACACTGGAACACATCTCGAATTTATTGATTTTAAGAAAGCTTTTGATACAGCTGATAGAAGCAGACTTTGGAAGATCGTGACGGAAAAACAATACCTCATTACACATTGATGTGTCGACAGAAGTGCCGACACTGCGATTTGAGAGGACCGCAATGCACGCTATAAACACACGAAGGATGGCGTGAGGTCTGAAACAGGATACGTAATGAATGCTATATAGAAAAGTACGTAGCTTCTGGAATACTTAACTTTAATCCATCCTTGTTGTATACATCGTTCTTGATGAGACATGCTTTATACGATAAGTATCAATTGCTATGTAAGGCTAATGGCGCCTTGCTAGGTCGTAGCCATGGACTTAGCTGAAGGGTATTCTAACTTTCTGCTCGGCAAAGGAGTGAGGCTTCGTCAGTGTAGTCACTAGCAAAGTCGTCCGTACAACTGGGGCGAGTGCTAGTCCGTATCTCGAGACCTGCCTTGTGGTGGCGCTCGGTCTGCGATCACTGACAGTGGCGACACGCGGGTCCGACATGTACTAATGGACCGCGGCCGATTTAAAGCTACCACCTAGCAAGTATGGTGGCTGGCGGTGACACCACACACATCATAAAAGAAATTCAGAAGGTATACAACCAAAATGTGTTGTAGTCAGAACCGGACAACTGCTTTCCGAGTGCAAACGCATTGACCAAAGAGTTAGGCAAGGATGTTGCCTCTCAAAAGTTCTGTTCTACATGAATCTAAATAGATCCATCAGGAAATAGAGACAAAGTCCCCAAGGCAGATATAAGATAGATAAAATGAGGTAAATGCGCTACTGTTGGCAGACGGCAAGGTACTTTTTGCAAAATCCGAGGATGATTTACAGAGATAAGCTGCTCACAACACCAAAAATGTGCAACAGGGATATCACTCAATAATACCAAAGTTATGGACTTCATCGGGAAATACCACAAGAGATGCATAGCTTCCGCAGAGAACACAACTTTCAAGCAAATATCAGCACTAAAGCATCTAGTACTCAAACTCATCCACACTCAAGGAAATGATGTGCAACACAAGATCAGTAACTTGACAGACGTCACACGACTGATAAATGTCATCTTCGTACTATCAATCAGCGGCAGATCAGACTAAAGCACACAACGCCCTGCCCAAACCTGCCCTGTCGGATGGCAGCGAAATTTGGACGCTCCATAGGAACGACGAACGGAGACTAATCACCGCCGAAATGTGGTTCATGAGAGCAGCAGGCTACATTACAGGGGACAGCAAAAGATCTGATGACATCCTTACGAAGCTACAACCAAACAAATTCTCAAAACAGTACAGAATTACACACCATCTTGGAAAGACCGTTTACTACGGATGAAGACCAGTCACATACCCCGAAAAATCATTAAATACCAACCCCGAGACGGAAGAGATGTGGGAGACCAGCAACGGGATCTAATGGGAGCGTTACAAACCACTAGCCCTATTACTGGATAGGAAGCAGAAGGAGAAGACCAAGTATTTTGAGCCAACATGCAACATTTATTTAGGTACTTAATTATCCTGGCAAGATTAGGGCGTCACGCAGAATCTTTCATCTAAACAGGCATTCTACATTGAGATGACAAAGGCCATGGGATACATCCAAACATCACGTCGGACCTGCTTTATCCTGTGTAGTGCTGCAACTTGACGTCCCCGCAGAAATACAGGGTGGTCCATTGAACGTGGCCGGGCCAAATATCTCACGAAATAAGCGTCAAACTAAAATACTTCAAAGAACCACACTTGTCTAGCTTGAAGGGGGAAACCAGATGGCGCTATGGTTCGCCCGCTAGATGGAGCTGCCATAGGTCAAACGGATATCAACAGCGTTTTTTAAAATAGGAACCCCCTTTTTTATTACATACTCGTGTAGTACGTAAAGAAATACGAATCTTTTAGTTGGACCACTTTTTTCGCTTTGTGATAGATGGCGCTGTAATAGTCACAAACATATGGCTCACAATTTTAGACGAACAGTTGGTAACAGGTAGGTATTTGGTATTTTAAATTAATATACAGAACGTAGGTACGTTTGAACATTTTATTTCGGTTGTTCCAGTGTGATGCATGTACCTTTGTGAACTTATCATTTCCGAGAACGCATGCTGTTACAGTGTGATTACTTGGAAAAATCACATTAATGCAATAAATGCTCAAAATGATGTCTGTCAACCTCAATGCATTTGGCAATACGTGTAACGACATTCCTTTCAACAGTTGGTTGTTCGCCTTCCGTAATGTTCGCACATGCATTGACAATGCACTGACGCTTGTTGCAGGCGTCGTCGTTGGATCACGATAGCAAATATCCTTCAACTTCCCCACAGAAAGAAATCCGGGGACGTCAGATGCGGTGAACGTGCGGGCCATGGTATGGTGCTTCGACGACCAATCCACCTGTCATGAAATATGCCATTCAATACCGCTTCAACCGCACGCGAGCTATGTGCCGCATATCCATCATGTTGGAAGTACATCGCCATTCTGTCATGCAGTGAAACATCTTGTAGTAACATCGGTAGAACGTTACGTGGGAAATCAGCATACACTGCACCATTTAGATTGCCATCGATAAAATGGGTGTCAATTATCCTTCCTCCCATAATGCCGCACCAAACATTAACCCGCCAAGGTCGCTGATGTTCCACTTGTCGCAGCCAGTGTGGATTTTCCGTTGTCCAATAGTGCATATTATGCCGGTTTACGTTGCCGCTGTTGGTGAATGACGCTTCGTCGCTAAATAGAACTCGTACAAAAAATCTGTCATCGTCCCGTAATTTCTCTCGTGCTCAGTGGCAGAACTGTACGCGACGTTCAAAGTTGTAGCCATGCAATTCTTTACGAACTACACGAATATCTAATAAAAAATGGGTGTTCCTATTTTAAAAAACGCAGTTGATATCCGTTTGACCTATGGCATCGCCATCTAGCGGGCCAACCATAGCGCCATCTGGTTTTCCCCTTCAAGCTAGACGAGTTCCGTTCTTTGTAGTTTTTTCGTTTGACGCTTATTTCGTGAGATATTTGGCCCGGTCACCATCAATGGACCACCCTATATTAAGCTATGTTGCCTCTATAGCTGTCCAACTTACGAAAGCGTTGCCGGTGCAGGATTTTGTGTTATGTCCCAAAGTATTCGATGGGATTCACTTCGGGCGATCTGGGTGGTCAAATTATTCGCTCGAATTGTCCAGAATGTTCTTCAAACCAGTCGACAACAATTGTGGCCAGGTGACATGGGCGCATTGTCGTCCATCATAATTCCATGAACTTCATCAATGGCTGCAAATGGTCTCCAAGTAAACGAACATAACCACTTCCAGTCAATGGTCGGTTCAGTTGCACCAGAGGGCACAGTCCATTCCAAGTAAACACAGCCCACACTTATGGAGTCACCATCAGGATGCACGGTGCCTTTGTTAACGTCGGGTATAGATTTATCAGAAGTCCTTTCTGAAAATACACTCCTGGAAATGGAAAAAAGAACACATTGACACCGGTGTGTCAGACCCACCATACTTGCTCCGGACACTGCGAGAGGGCTGTACAAGCAATGATCACACGCACGGCACAGCGGACACACCAGGAACCGCGGTGTTGGCCGTCGAATGGCGCTAGCTGCGCAGCATTTGTGCACCGCCGCCGTCAGTGTCAGCCAGTTTGCCGTGGCATACGGAGCTCCATCGCAGTCTTTAACACTGGTAGCATGCCGCGACAGCGTGGACGTGAACCGTATGTGCAGTCGACGGACTTTGAGCGAGGGCGTATAGTGGGCATGCGGGAGGCCAGGTGGACGTACCGCTGAATTGCTCAACACGTGGGGCGTGAGGTCTCCACAGTACATCGATGTTGTCGCCAGTGGTCGGCGGAAGGTGCACGTGCCCGTCGACCTGGGACCGGACCGCAGCGACGCACGGATGCACGCCAAGACCGTAGGATCCTACGCAGTGCCGTAGGGGACCGCACCGCCACTTCCCAGCAAATTAGGGACACTGTTGCTCCTGGGGTATCGGCGAGGACCATTCGCAACCGTCTCCATGAAGCTGGGCTACGGTCCCGCACACCGTTAGGCCGTCTTCCGTTCACGCCCCAACATCGTGCAGCCCGCCTCCAGTGGTGTCGCGACAGGCGTGAATGGAGGGACGAATGGAGACGTGTCGTCTTCAGCGATGAGAGTCGCTTCTGCCTTGGTGCCAATGATGGTCGTATGCGTGTTTGGCGCCGTGCAGGTGAGCGCCACAATCAGGACTGCATACGACCGAGGCACACAGGGCCAACACCCGGCATCATGGTGGGGGGAGCGATCTCCTACACTGGCCGTACACCACTGGTGATCGTCGAGGGGACACTGAATAGTGCACGGTACATCCAAACCGTCATCGAACCCATCGTTCTACCATTCCTAGACCGGCAAGGGAACTTGCTGTTCCAACAGGACAATGCACGTCCGCATGTATCCCGTGCCACCCAACGTGCTCTAGAAGGTGTAAGTCAACTACCCTGGCCAGCAAGATCTCCGGATCTGTCCCCCATTGAGCATGTTTGGGACTGGATGAAGCGTCGTCTCACGCGGTCTGCACGTCCAGCACGAACGCTGGTCCAACTGAGGCGCCAGGTGGAAATGGCATGGCAAGCCGTTCCACAGGACTACATCCAGCATCTCTACGATCGTCTCCATGGGAGAATAGCAGCCTCCATTGCTGCGAAAGGTGAATATACACTGTACTAGTGCCGACATTGTGCATGCTCTGTTGCCTGTGTCTATGTGCCTGTGGTTCTGTCAGTGTGATCATGTGATGTATCTGACCCCAGGAATGTGTCAATAAAGTTTCCCCTTCCTGGGACAATGAATTCACGGTGTTCTTATTTCAATTTTCAGGAGTGTATTTGTATGGATTGTAGCCATGTGTGGGTCCATGGCTTCGTGGGCCTGCGCCACACTCGAACCTGCTTTCAGCTCTTACCAACTGAAATCGGAACCCATCTGACCAGGCTGCCTTTTTTCCAGTTGTCTGGAGTCCGGCCGGTGGGGTTACGAGTCCAGGAGGGGCACAGTAGGAGATGTCGTGCTGTTAGCAAAGGCACTCGCGTCGATCGTCTGCTCCCACAGCCCATGAACGCCAAATTTCGCCGGACCGTCCTCACACATAAATTGATCGTGTCTCTCACACTGACTTTTGCGGTTATTTCGGGCAGGGTTGCTTACCTCTTAGCACCGACAACTGTACTCAAACACCGCTGTTCTCGGTCGTTAAGTGTAGGCCGTTGGCCAATACGTTGTCCGTGATGTGAAGTAATGCCTGGAACACCTCTGCAGATGTATGACGTATCGCTGGACGAAATATCAAGAACGGAAAATGTTTCATGGAGCACGATCTTAGAACCTGTAAGACTCAAAACAGCAGCTGTGCATTTGTAGTTGCTTTCTTCCTGCAATAGATTACTAAGTATGGTCGTTTCCTTCATTTATTAATTCCTGTGGAGCGCAGTTACTACAATTGGGATGTCTCGAAAGTCTCGTGTAACATTTATTTATTGTTCGACATAAAAATAGTCAGGAACCAGTTGATGAAGAGCATCACAGAAACTTGTATGAGAGAAAATAAGAAACAAAAAAAATATATTATTTAATTCGAGGCAGAATATTTATTTCGATATCAATAACGAACAAAAAAAAGTGAGCTCCCACAAACAAAAATCAATTCAAGGTGGTGGATGAAGTAGTTGATGCAATTGGTAGGGGACGGTGGTGATATCCGTAGTAATAGCAACGTTGTGGACAGAAGCTTATGCGGCCGAGGGTATCCGAGTGCGCGTCTGAGATTAGCCATATTAACAACTATTTTGTGGTTAAAAGTTAAAGAACACTTTCTATATTACTACACGATGTTCTTCGGACTGTGTTACCAGCAATCACTGAATGCTGCTGCATTTAGCAACGTTTGTTGCAGTGAGAAGTGTAGACGTCGACATGATTAAACATTGTAGTGAATTACCGTACATTCTCGTATTTTTAACGAACAGTGACCGTCATTCAACAATAACCAACATATATCAACTTCCTGTATATCGTGTCTTCATTTGACTGCCCAAAGTCACGTAAAAGTTTCGCAGAAAGTTCTATAAAATTCGTTTCAGTGTAAGACGTGTATATTTCTATTGTCTATTGTCAAATCACAATTTATGAGAGATGTTTATATTTTATTAATAGGATTAAGTAGGAATAATTAATATTTGTCATGTTGGAAATAATTGTGGTAGCAGGGAATGTCTGCACCAAAGTATTGTTGGCAAGAGAGACCGCAAATTGATATAATTTTGAAAAGAGCGGGAGAGACCGCGTATGGATAGATTTTAAGAAAAGAGCGGGAAAGACGGCGCATTGATACATTTTGTAATGATAGCAGGGATTGTCTGCACCAGAAAGCGTTGTTGGCAGGAGAGACCGCACTTTAGCGTTCGTAGGAAGTCAGTAGTAAGCGAGATTTACAAGAGATTATAAACGGATGTACAGAGACATCAGCTAACTATTATAAGAAGAGGAACTAATATTATTGAAGCAATTTTTTGAGAAACTCAA
Organism: Schistocerca serialis cubense; assembly: GCF_023864345.2. Lineage (NCBI taxonomy): Eukaryota > Metazoa > Arthropoda > Insecta > Orthoptera > Acrididae > Schistocerca > Schistocerca serialis. The sequence continues at coordinate 1,228,094,609 of NC_064638.1, read as the reverse complement.
GACTACTGAAGGTATGTTTGCGCATTGCTAGTTGTAAGATTATTGTAAAAAGGAAGTCCCACTTGGACGTTTGTAAAATCATTTCATTACTAGTAGTAAATATTTGAAGCGTTTTCAGAATATAATTAATTTTTGCCAGCAATGTTGCATTACTGAAAACTTTGCAAAAATTTTATTGTTGTCAAGAGAAAGTGTAACTATGAATTACGCAACTTCAGTCAAATTAATTAAAGAATAACGTCAGCTTTGCTATTAAAGAATAACGTCAGCTTTGGTAATAAATACAGCCACTTATTATGACAGCCCATCAGCAGTTAATAGAGTATAGTAAACCAAAGTAAGTATATTCATGTCGCAGTTCGATGTAGCAGTCAGATGGCGATCCAGTAACAGTAAAAAAGGTAAGGAACAGTTTTGGGTTATTGCAGGTAACGACTGAGGGCCACGACGACGACACATTCAATGTTTTGTCGAAACAATCAGAAAATCACTTTTAATAAGCAGCAATTAAATTTGTATGAGAAGAATGAGAAAAAGAATAAATTCCATAGGAAAGATTTCATTTGTTATTATTAAGCAAGAGATAGAAATCCTAAGGAAAGATTACATAGGTTATTGTAAAAGGTAAGGTTATCATTAACAAAAGAGGTATAGAGGAGACGGGAAGGTTTCATCAGTAATTATAATAGAACTTTATAATTCGCGGAAGTTATCAAGAATATGGCAGGCTATGTTGTTCTGAAATGTCACGATCGGTCCCTATGTTCTTAAGCTGCTAAATGTAAAGTGTCAACTACGACCCGCCAACGTCAAAAAAAACGGAATCTCTTCTTAGCAAAAGCCCCTAAACACAAATGAGGAACAAAAGCATTTTGTGTCACCCCTAGAAGCATAAAGAAACGAGTGTAAATTTGGTATGACCGACACAAACATTTAATCGCACAAAGCTTAATTTCCTAGTGCAGACTTGACCAGACGAATATTCTGGTGAGGCACAAGACTATAGTTGCAACTGATAGCTCAGGAGAGAAAGTCCTATTTTTTTTTTTTTTTTGCGTGCAGAATTCATTATCTGTTTAATGACAACAGTCCACTTGTTATTAAAAATTTATTTATGTGTTTCAGGCATAGCCCATCATCAGACTATCAGGTAAGTATCGTTTCAGATGATTTCAATCTTTCACTCTTTTATCTACGTTAAGAATGAAATCATTTGACACGATACACCACATTAACCAATAATCCGACATTCTGATGACGAGCTATGTTCGAAACGTGTAAATAAAATGAAGTTTTAATAGCAACTGGCCTCTCATCTTCTTTTTGAGGTGGAGGGGAAGGGTCATCAGTCTTCTGATTTTATGCAGCTCGCCGCAAATTCATCTAGCGTCCAGCCTCTTCATCTACGTCTACATCATACTCTGCAAACCACCTAATTGTGTGTGGCAGATGGTAATTTTTGTACCATTACCTGAGCCTTCCAACCCTGTTTCACTCACGAATAACGTGTGGGAGGAATGATTGTCGGTAAGCCTCTGTATTGGCTCCAATTTCTCTAATTTTCTCCTCGTGGTCATTACACGAGACGTATGTAGAGGGAAGTAATATGTTGCCCGACTCTTCCCGGAAAGCGCTCTCTCGTAATTTCAGTAGTAAATCTCTGACATGGGAACCTCCCCATCGCAACCCCCTCAGATTTAGTTATAAGTTGGCACAGTGGATAGGCCTGGATAAACTGAACACAGATCAATTGAGAAAACAGGAAGAAGTTGTGTGGAACTGTGAAAAAATAAGCAAAATATATGAACTGAGTAGCCCATAGACGACATAGGCAATATCATGGAGACGGTTAGCTCACGAGCGCCGTGGTCTCGTGGTAGCGTGAGCAGCTGCAGAAGAAGAGGTCCTTGGTTCAAGTCTTCCCATTGAGTGAAAATTTTACTTTCTTTATTTTCGCATAGTTATTATCTGTCCGTTCTTTCATTGACGTCTCTGTTCACTGTAATAAGTTTAGTGTCTGTGTTTTGCGACCGCATCGCAAAACCGTGCGATTAGTAGACGAAAGGACGTGCCTCTCCAATGGGAACCGAAAACATTTGATCGCAAGGTCATAGGTCAACCGATTCCTCCACAGGAAAACTCATCTGATATATTCTATACGACACTGCTGACGGCATGTGCGTCATATGACAGGAATATGTTGTCGACCCACCTAACTTGTACACTTGGCGAATGGGTAAAAAGATTCTTCTACCTTGCCCGATTTAGGTTTTCTTGTGAATGTGATAATCACTCCCAAAAAAGTGATGAAAACATAAGAGTTTGTCACATAAACTGAAAATAAAAAATTGAACTTTTCACTCAATGGAAGATTTGAACCAAGGACCTTTCGTTCTGCAGCTGCTCATGTTACCACGAGACCACGGCGCTCCTGCGATTACGGTATCCTTGATGTTGCATATCTTCCCATGAACTACTCAGTTTGTATTTTTGGTTATTTTTTCACAGTTCCACACAACTTCTTCCTGTTTTCTCAGTTGATCTGTGTTCAGTTTTTCAAGGCCTATCCACTGTGCCAACTTATAACTAAATCTGAGGGGGGTGCGATGGGGAGGTTCCCTTGTGAGTAGCGACCTCAGTTGTTTGTTGGATTTATTCAAACCTCAGTCTTTCCCCTTAGTTTTCACTTCTTACCAATGTTTTCAATATGTTCCTCTCCTGACCCACTCATAGGAGGCTCTTCTCTTTTCTTATAAGTCCATGTGATTTTCAACATTCTTCTCTAGTAGTATCATACTCCACTTGCTTCTGCTCTCTTCTTTTCTCGTTTTCCCATAGTCTGTACCTCACTTCCATGCAGTGCTCTGCTCCAAACGTACGTCCTCACATTAAGGCCAATGTCTGATACCAGTATCTTTTTTTGGCCTTTAATGCACCCTTTGCATGAGCTAGTTTGCTTTTTATGTCGTCTGCTTCGTCCGTCAGGTATTATCTTGCTTCCGAAGTAGAGGAATCCCTTCATTTCGACTACTTCGTGGTCTTCAGTTTTAATTTCACGCTTAACGACAATATCATTTCTGCTACCAATCATTACTTCTTTCTTTAATTCTGTAATCATTAGACTTTTCATTTTATTCAAAAGGGCCTGCAATTATTCCTCACTCTCTCTCAGAATAGCAACATCATCAGCGAATCTTATCACTGATATCCTTTCACGCAGAATTTTAATCCCATTCGTGAACTCTTCTTTAATTCCTAGCATTGCTTCTTCAATGTATACAGGGCGATTCTTACTAAGGTTTTAAAATAAAATTTTAAAAAAAAGAGAGAGAAAACCCGAAGCGACGTAGCTGACGCTGAGGCAAGTAGTTTAATATGAGACACATGGGGCCGCAAATGCCGGAAAATACACGAAAAGCGGATGACAAAGATGAACATGTGAGGTCACCAGATGACGAGGCCAACGGTATATACGGGCCTTAGACGCCAGGAAGGCATTTGGCACAGATGGTATCCCCGTAAGATTATATGTTGACTATGCTACAAATATAGCACCATTCTTATCCACTATCTATCAGAGATCATTGAAACAGCGGGATCTTCTACGGGACTCGAATAAGGCCCAGGTCATAGGAATCTATAAAAAGGGTAGAAAATTGGATGCACATAATTACCGGCCAATTTCACTGACATCGATTTGTTGTAGAACCATGGAACTTATTTTGTGCTCAGACATAATGACCTTTCTAGATTCTGAGAAGCTCATCTCCAGAAACCAGCACGGTTTTGGGAAACAGCGGTCATGCGAGACACAGCTGGCCCTCTTCGTGCATGATATACAATAGGCTCTAGATACCGGCTCCCAGGTTGATGCCGTATTTCTCGACTTTCGAAAGGCGCTCGTCTCAGTTCCGCAGTGCCGTCTGCTCCAAAAAGTGCGCGCTTACGGTCTATCCGATGACATATGCGGTTGGACAGAAACTTTTCTGACAGACAGCAGTATGTCGTCCCGAATGGGGTGACTTCAACAGGAACAAGCGTAACTTCTGGTGTGCCCCAGGGCAGCGTAATAGGTCCGCTGTTTCTTACGATTTATATAAACGATCTGGTTGATGGTTAGACTGTTTTCCGATGATGCTGTGGTCTACAGGAAAGTAGTATCACACGAAAGTTGTGAACAAATCAGTGAGGATTTGGAGAAAATAAATGCGTGGTGTAATGACTGGCAGTTGTCTCTCAATATTAGTAATTGTAGCCTACTGCGTATAACAAGGCAAAAATCCCCATTAAATGTAGGAGTACAAAATAAATGCCCAGTCTTTGGAAGCTGTAACATCCGTCAAGTATCTGGGTGTGGCTATTCGAAATGATCTAAAATGGAATAATCAGATTACACAAGCAGCGGACAAGGCGAACTCGAGATTGCGGTTTATTGGTAGAATCCTGATGCGATGCAGTCGTTCAACAATGGAAATTGCTTACAATACGTTAGTTCGTCCAGTCTTATTGTTCGTCTGTATGGGACCCTTAGCAGTTGGGTCTGATTCAAGAGATTGATAAGGTCTAAAGAAGAGCGGCAAGATTCGTGACTGGTACATTTAGCCATCGCGAGAGTGTTACAAATCTCATAGAAAGTTTGAAGTGGATCACACTTGCAGATAGACGAAGCGCTAAACTGAAGGGGCTGCTCACTAAATCGCGTAATCCGATCTTCGCCGTGGATGTAGAACATGCATTATTACCACCAACTTTCAAATCGCGTAATGATCACCATTCAAAGATAAGGAAAGTTAGAGCTCGTACTGAGGCGTTCAGACAGTCGTTTTTCCCTCGTGCGATCCGCGAGTGGAACAGGGTGGGGGGGGGGGGGGGGGGGCAATATGACTTTGGCGCGAATTGTGCTGACTGGTGGCTTGCGGAGTATATACGTGGATGTAGATGTAGAACTTGTGACGTCACACTCGACAGCTTGTCCCCCACACATCACGAACGCTCGGCTCCATGCAGGGCTCACGGGAAATCAATATTTAATTGAATTGATACCCGCTAAAGGTCATAATTTTGTCGTGTGGTGTCAAGAACTTGCATGTATTTAAACACGAAGTCAAGAACTATTACACTCGTCTACAATGATCACTGGCTCCCCGCCGGAGGCGGCTGCTGGCACTCGTAAGACCTGCTCTGTCCCGTGCTGTGACGTAGGCATGCGCACCACGGCCTGTCTTTTTTCGTGGACCTGGCAGCAGGTACAGTGGTTGGGTTTGTCGTTCCTACTCTCACCAGTAGGGGGCAGTGCTGTATATTGCCTGCTGGGTTAGTCTTTTTTCGAACATCTTTAGTAAATGCGATCTGTTGTAAATGTAGAAGTTACAAAATTATTATCCTCGCTGTAACCGAGTTAAAGCCGTTCTCATTTTGTCTTTCTTTCCTTTAGTCCATTCTTCTTTTGACTACACACTTTATTTAGCAAAGAGAACGTAGGTCGTTTACTGATAGCGATGCAGTTCCGAAGCTAATTTATTTGTGACGCTATACGGCTGGTTTTTGTTGTACTGTACTTCGCCATAAACCAGTGGAGACTACCAGACCGGTATATAATACACCTTCCCCAATTTAAACACATAATTGAATAACCTTGTAACCTCCCAACAGATAAAAAATTTGTACAACATTCACATTTTGAGCAACCTCCCAACTGTATAAATATGTATATATAGCATTCAAATTCAGTTTAACCTCGCAACAGTTTATTATTCCGTAACCTCGCAATAATAACATGACTAACCTCCTAATAAAAAGTGTGACTGATGTATAACCTTTCAATAATTAACTGACTGTAAATGTAAACTGGTAAATTTGGACGTCAGCAGTGCTGCGTAATGACCCTGAAAGATCATTCTGAATAAATTGAAAATTCTTACCTCAATGAAGTCGCCGGATAACGCGTATATATCTGCTCCTATAAGAAATTTTTCTCTCACAGCCCAGCGCAATGCTAGCTGCTAGATTTGTCATATATAGAAATAAACAACTGATTATTCTTTACAATAATCGGGATGACCATGGATTTCAGAAATTAGTAAATTCTTTAAATTCAGATGAATGACTGTCAAAAAATTAATTTTATAAAAAAGATTATTACTAAAAGATTTTGTTTTGAAAAATTTACGTGGGACTTGATATAACAATAGCACAAATTTAGTTGTAACAAACTATATATGCGCGCAGCTGCTTTTACCATATACTACATCGCTCAGGCACCGCCATCGCTCCCCACGACCGGCCCAGCCGACTCCATAAACACGACTGCAAGCTACTACTTACTCCTACTGTTAGTGAGACTGATCTTACTGCAGCCAACACAGCTCTCTGGTCAGAGATTCTCTTATAGCTTACATATCGCAGGCAGCGCGTGAGCAATCCATCGAAATTACATCTGCTCGAGTGCGCTAGCAATAAATTCCTTAGTCATGGACCTCTTACAATCTAAGAAAAAAAAATACTGCCTGTCACACTCGAATCCCGAGCCTCATGCGCCATAGTCACGCACATGCGAGTATAAAATCCTACGAACGTGTCTTGATTTTTCTCGGGTCTTGCTTCCATTATCAAACACAGTCAAAATTGCCTTTCCGGTGTCCTTACCTTTCGGAAAGTCAAGCTTATTGTCATCTAAAAGACCCTCTTGTTTTTAGTGGCTAAAAGGTGGTACTGGGCGAGTTCATGTCGCAAGTTAAACTACCTCGTATTTATTAAACGCTAATCAAACGGAAACGTGCAAACATTTTGGGCCCGACGAACAGATCATTGCAGTAGTAAAAATATTAGTTATTTCTGACACTTCCCAGAGTCGCAGCTCTGAGAAGTAATCTTCTACCTACAAAAACTTCGGTGGAACTGCTCTGTCCTAAAACGGAATAAAACCAAAAAATAAGTGAAGTTTTGATGTTTCAGTAGCACTTCAATTTTCTCCTTCTCGTAATTACTCTCTGATATTTTAGATCGTCATCGCCTTCTGGACAAAGCAAAAAAAATGGTTCAAATGGCTCTGAGCACTATGAGGTCATCAGTCCCCTAGAACTTAGAACTACTTAAACCTAACTAACCTAAGGACATCACACACATATATGCCCGAGTCAGGATTCAAACCTGCGACTGTAGCGGTCACGCGGTTCCAGACTGTAGCGCCTAGAACCGCTCGGCCACTTCGGCCGGCTCTGGACAAAGCAGATACAATAAGAGAAGTATTACAGTTGCATTACTTTGTAACACCATAGCCTAGACACTATATACCTTTTGTTGACTCACTTAGCTTTCTATTTTGTTCAACATCCCATCGTTGAACTTCTGTAATTAGTGTACGATTAATTCGGTACTGTAATGAAGTGTAATCTCTGTAATATACACAGTATGAGCAAATAATCTTTTGTCTTCCACATATAATCTCTTTCGTTATCTTTAAAATTAAATAATTTTATTTAAATAATTTTGTTTAGAACTATCTATATGTGCAAATGATATGTTTTGTTTAAATGATTGTTTGCTGTTATGTAAACTGCTGACCTTCACTTAGGATTCTTAGTCATTTTGTATGTAAAAGGTAGTGTGGTTCCCCTCAGGAACGGAACTTAGTAGCGCGCGCAAATTGTGGTTGGCATAGGTAGAAAAGGTGGAACAAGAGTCAGTCGGGGACGAGCTACCAAACTGTGAACTGCCCATGTAAAAGTTGTATATTGTGCTGGTTCCGAGAGAGTGTTTTCCTGACGTATTTCAGTGCCTCGGATGGATGGACAAAGAGCTGGAATTATTCTGAAATTTGTGTCTATCATAGCCACCAAGAAATGACAGAGTCCAGAAATTCTACCTGCAAATCCACCTAACAACACGCAATCGCCACCCCATTGCGCAATCACTATAATGGAACACTATAGTAATGTACAGTGAAGGATCAGCTTGTTGGATGTGTTAGTGTGCTCAAATATAAGATAATTTATAACTGAATTTATGTACCTACCATAATTATTTTTTCCTTATCATAACACATCTCAGTTCCTCTCCGTTTGGACTAAAGTGATTACCGAGTGTCCTTACTGAAAGAACATTAAAGCTCAGTATTTTACTAATTAATGTCTCTTGAACATAGTAAAAAGGAAGTTAAAGTTAATGTGGCAAAAAAGTGAACTAAAGCAATTGATGCTTGCAGAAAATAATTTTTCTATTAAAACTTCTTATTAATATGTTGTTGCCAACGTCAAAATTAAAAGTTCTTAAGACTCAGGCTTATAAAGTTTTGCTTAGTAAATGATCACATTGCTGCTTGTAGTAAATCGCAAAAGGTGAGTCAGCATCTTACAAATATGTTAATTTTGTGTCTCACTGTAGTAATAGTGGAAAACTGCAGTAGTGGAAAGTTGTATACTCATGCTTGCTAAGCACTTGTTTCTTTTGGGTATTGAAAGTGCATATTAATAGTGTAATAGCATCCACAGGTTATCCTTTATGCTCATGATAAATAACAACTAATAGAAAGATCACTATTTATGAAAACAATAACTTCTTTATTCAAAAGACAGTGAGAAGTAATTTGTTAGTGAAATACATTTAACTTTCATTATAAATAGAAAAGTATTTAGCTGAGAGAGACTTAACCTGTGACCAGTTCATAATGTTGCAGTGAACTACATTTATAATTTTATGTCAACTAGGAAAGTGTTTGAAAAGTAATACTTAACCTATGTCCAATTTCTGATTCCGCAGTGATTATTAATACTAATGTTATAAAACTGATTCGGTTTGAATAAGCCCTGAAAGTAATAGTGTGTTCTGTTATGTTATATTTTTGCAAATAGTTTGTGCTGCTCTAGCTGTTAATTCCAACGTTAACGTTGACATATGCAGGTGTCAGAGTTCAGTGCACTCGCTTGTGGTAAAGTATAGGTTGTGTTAGTCCGTTAAAGTTACTAATAACTATTTTCTTGAACAAGAATGTTAATCATTCTCTTGCCTAATTAGGCTGGCGACCGTTTTCTTTATCCTTTAAACAGTGTGGATAGGTTAAATATTATTTATTACTGTTTAAATATTTACGTATTTCTGAGTTTCCCTTCCGATACGCCACCTCCGTTAGGTATATCACGGTCAACATAACAAAATTCCTCTCAGAGGGTAACACTGCTCTGTTGCTTTATACCATAATTGCTATAACAAAGTAGTTCCATTTTACAAACTGCCTCCAGCTTTGAGGTTATGGTATAGCAGTAGCGGACGGTAGTGTTATAACCTCCAACCAGCTACGCATGTGACACGTTACAACATTCACTACTAAACGCTGCAGGCGGCACATATTTACCAACCTGCCAGTCAAGCACGGGGTGTTACGATCCAGAGCTGGCAGGCAGCCCAACAACTAAACGTAGGAAAATCCACCCGGCATGCTAGAGTCTTGGTTGAACGCAGCCTGATACATTACTTGTACAGTACCAGTGTCTGTCAGAAATTGTAGAACGTAAATATTTTTATTTCTTTAATATTTTTTTTCCTCTATTCTGAGGAAACAACTTTTTGTTAATTCAGTGGCGCTATATAGATGAAAATGTAGTTACACTTAAGATTTCCATTAGAAAAATGTATGTAGTTTTCGGTGCACTGGTGATCTCTACATCTACATCTACATCCATACTCCGCAAGCCACCTGACGGTGTGTGGCGGAGGGTACCCAGAGTACCTCTATCGGTTCTCCCTTCTATTCCAGTCTCGTATTGTTCGTGGAAAGAAGGATTGTCGGTATGCTTCTGTGTGGGCTCTAATCTCTCTGATTTTATCCTCATGGTCTCTTCGCGAGATATACGTAGGAGGGAGCAATATACTGCTTCCCTCTTCGGTGAAGGTATGTTCTCGAAACTTTAACAAAAGCCCGTACCGGGCTACTGAGCGTTGGGCGAATGTAAACTGTTCGTGCAAATACCCACAGCATGGTTTCCTATATCACTCAGAGGGTGGCAGACGAGGAACAGGGACCGCGCGGGATTAGCCGAGCGGTCTGTGCCGCTGCAGTCATGGACTGTGCGGCTGGTCCCGGCAGAGGTTCGAGTCCTCCCTCGGGCATGGGTGTGTGTGTTTGTCCTTAGGATAATTTAGGTTAAGTAGTGTGTAAGCTTAGGGACTGATGACCTTAGCAGTTAAGTCCCATAAGATTTCACACACATTTGAACATTTTTTGAGGAACAGGGTACATCTACATCTACATGTAGTAACTAATGCGGTCTATTTCACAATTTCTTTCATTCCCTTATGAGCATAGAGCTATTAGGCAACAGAAGACATATTTCGTGTGTAGGAAAACCATAAAAAAAATTTAAAAAGCTTTTTATTATCTGCTGCGCAGCTTATCCAAAATACAGTGCACACCGTTATTACACATTTTGTTCGAAGTATGGACGCAAAGCGTTCGATGAGCGATGGTATGCAAAGCACCAGGTTTGTCGCTAACTTTTTTATTTGTGGAGATATGGAAGTGACCGTGGCGTTTCACAGGAAGGAGGAGCACAGTAACGCAGTATGTGTCACAATAAATATTTTAAAAACAGGAAATGTGATGAAAATGAGGCCGACATTTGCCAGGATGGCGAAATCCCATATCCTCTATCGGATATTTACATGTTTCACAAGGCTACACTCTTGACAAATACATTCAAACAAGACTTCCTAATAGTTAAATTTGTGTTCTATTTAAAGACACTGTATGGTCCTGCAATACCAACCTGAAAATATACAGGTGTCTGCACTCGGCTCCCCTACATTTTGGCGCCAGAAGCGGTTCCTCAGCGACGTCAATACGACACTGATGTACAGGAGAGATTGACGAACCAGGAGAGGACGTTGCAGCATTAGCAACAGCCATCTGACACGTCGAACAGCGATCACACGCCCCAGGGATGAGCGCTATGCGGCCCTTTTATTTTTGATGTTTTGTATGACGTAGAGTTGGCATGCGACGTGGAAAGTGACTTTTGTCAAATCTGAAGAAGCTGTGTATCTGTCACAGTTTAGAGAGAATTTTAGGGAAATTTATTTGGTGCTCATGAGGTGTGAGAGCAGTAATTTAACTGGTCACATATAGTATAATGGTACCAGTAACCTGCGCTGCTTGAAGGCCTGATCAGAGTAAGTATTGGTTAAGATTGTCCGTATGAGCTTTGGTGCGAATACAGGGCTATTACAAATGATTGAAGCGATTTCATAAATTCACTGTAGCTCCATTCATTGACATATGGTCACGACACACTACAGATACGTAGAAAAACTCATAAAGCTTTGTTCGGCTGAAGCCGCACTTCAGGTTTCTGCCGCCAGAGCGCTCGAGAGCGCAGTGAGACAAAATGGCGACAGGAGCCGAGAAAGCATATGTCGTGCTTGAAATGCACTCACATCAGTCAGTCATAACAGTGCAACGACACTTCAGGACGAAGTTCAACAAAGATCCACCAACTGCTAACTCCATTCGGCGATGGTATGCGCAGTTTAAAGCTTCTGGATGCCTCTGTAAGGGGAAATCAACGGGTCGGCCTGCAGTGAGCGAAGAAATGGTTGAACGCGTGCGGGCAAGTTTCACGCGTAGCCCGCGGAAGTCGACGAATAAAGCAAGCTGGGAGCTAAACGTACCATAGGATGGTGCTCCACCGCACTTCCATCATGATGTTCGGCATTTCTTAAACAGGAGATTGGAAAACCGATGGATCGGTCGTGGTGGAGATCATGATCAGCAATTCATGTCATGGCCTCCACGCTCTCCCGACTTAACCCCATGCAATTTCTTTCTGTGGGGTTATGTGAAAGATTCAGTGTTTAAACATCCTCTACCAAGAAACGTGCCAGAACTGCGAGCTCGCATCAGCGATGCTTTCGAACTCATTGATGGGGACATGCTGCGCCGAGTGTGGGAGGAACTTGATTATCGGCTTGATGTCTGCCGAATCACTAAAGGGGCACATATCGAACATTTGTGAATGCCTAAAAAAACTTTTTGAGTTTTTGTATGTGTGTGCAAAGCATTGTGAAAATATCTCAAATAATAAAGTTATTGTAGAGCTGTGAAATCGCTTCAATCATTTGTAATAATCCTGTATATCTGTTGAGCTTTCCTATCAATTTCAAAAGAGGAAGAGTATCCTTAGTGTTTGTCTTGTGAACGTAATAGTTGTAACAAGCTTCACAGGGATGTTGGAAACACGATCAGCTAATACAGATGATACTGTAGCAGTTGTAATGGAGCAGGTATGGAATTTGTTAGAGAACTCAGTATAAGTTGTATGATGACGAGTACCCAGCTAGAAGCGTTGCAAACTTTTCAACAATAACATTCGGGTTCAGGTGAGGTTTAAGGCAGTAGAGAGGGTACGCTCCTCCACCGTAGATCCTTAAGCAGCTAACCTGACGACACACTTCTCCAGCAAAACAACAGAGAACTAACAGGATTCATAAATTATGTTATACCTAAGGCCGAAGTGAGCAACTGGTCAGACGAAACTAGGCTTGAGATGCCCGTTCTGCGCCTAATAGGTAAGACTGAAACGTGCATAATGTATCATGAGACAATTAGCAGAGCTCGCACATTCGAAAAATTAGCGGGGAGTCTACAGCAGAGATACCATAAACAGAACAGTTGTAGTAACTTACAGAAAACTATTTTGTTGAATTTCATGGACGGCAAAGCGCCGATAGTAGTGGTGTAGTAGTAGTGGTGGGACAACAGGGGAATCACCCTACTCTCCATTGCAGCCAAATTTATTCAAGATGGTGGATCCAAGATGGTAGCGACGATAGATATGGCAAAGTCCCAATGACATCATGGTGGGAAGTTCAAATTTTGGTGGGAAGGTAGGTCAGTTGGGCTACCTCCACTAACCTAACCCCCTCTCCGCCCTCCCCTCCCCTCTCCCAGAAAATGGCGGAAGTTGAAATTCCATCAGGACAATGCAACACAACATGGCTACCTGCACTAACCTAAGAAAATGGCAGGAAAAAATTTTTCTTTGGCTACCTCCCCTAACCAAAGTCATCTGACTGCCACCTCTTCCTAGGTATTGGCGGGAAAAGGAGTCAGCCTATGCTTGATAAGATGGACATAAGTTTTTATTTTCAGTCTTTATTTAAACAATTTGTGGTAGTACCACCATCAAGTGTATTCACCCTGAGGTCTAGTACAAAGTACTAGGTGCACGTAATCCAAGATGGCAGGCTGGAGGGGAAAAATGGTGGGAAAAGAACTCAGCCTGTTCTGGGCTGTTGGAGAGAGGAAGGAGAGTACTTTATTTGCTTTGAAACAATTCACTTAGAGATGGATTTGGCATAGTATATTTATCACACTGATACAAAATCTTCACCCTGATGTGCTTGAAGTCGCAGTAAATAGTCTACAGACCTGGGAACTACTCGTAAATCACTCAGTACACTGAAGTACAGACATGGAAACGACTCGCAAATTACCGAAATAATGCAGTACACAGCATACGTACACATAAACTACTCATAGATCAAAAAATGGTTCAAATTTCTCTGAGCACTATGGGACTTAACTTCTGAGGTCATCAGACCCCCTAGAACTTAAAACTACTTAAACCTAACTAACCTAAGGACATCACACACATCCATGCCCGAGGCAGGATTCGAAACTGCGACAGTATCGGTCGTGCGGTTCCAGACTGTAGCGCCTAGAACTTCTCGGCCCCTCTGGCCGACTACTCATAGATCACCTAAATAATGCATGTGTAATGCTACGCAAACACACTCACAACACCTAAACAGCCGAAAATAATGCAGTACACAAACACTCACAGCACATGCCGCTGTGAGCCACAGCACTGCCAACGGCAGCCAGTAGCTGAAACTAGCATCTACAGTTAGAGCTCTTCGAGTGTTATACTGATGTGGCAGAATTCCAATCCGCTCACGCACTGCACGCCATCCCCTGTCCATTGGACTGCACAGGACGCTACTGCACATGCTCGCAGGAGCTGGAACCCACTGGTGGCTCCCACGAAGTGACGACACAGCGGTCAGCTGCTGAGCCACAAACAGGTGTCCATTCGGGTCCCGCAAGAATGAGGCGGCGGCATCCCTTTAATACTTGATACCTGAGAAATTCCTGTCGAAATACATGTTCACCTAGGCACTGTTGCTGGTGCGATGACACATAGATGCGGTGCAGGTCCAGTGCCGAGAGAGATGTTTGCATAGCAGCTAAAAGGTTTTCAATTTTATACTGACATCACATGTCTGGGCAAATAACAGGCAAGTCCCCCTCTGGACACACTATTCAGTTCTGTTCCAGAATAACATTGATTGCTTTCTCCCTAGCAATCCTAACAGAACAGCCCTTTCATCACTGAATTTACTCATCAAACTGCTGCTGGAGCAACGTCCACCATTGTTTTCTGCAGATGAGACTTTCACCAGAAAAAACTATTTCTTACAGATTGCCATATTGCACCGATAGTGACACCCTGCAAAAGTGCTCTACAATATAGAAAGACTCTTACTCAATTTCACTGCTCTGCCACTGAGGATGGGAGCTTGAATATTAGAGCCTGAAACCACTCTCTGGTGGTGGTACTGTGTACTAGGTCAGTTGGACTCTGGACCTCGGGGTCAACACACTTGATAGTGGTACTACCTCTAATTGATTTAATAAAGACTGAAAATGAAGACTTATGCCCATCCTACCCAGCACAGGCTGACTCCTTTTCTTGCCAATTCCTAGGAAGAGGTGGCGGTTGGATGACTTAGGTTAGTGGGGGTAGCCAAAGTAACCTTTTTCCCGCCATTTTCTTAGGTTAATGGAGGTAGCCATTGTGTGTTGTATTGTCCTGATAGAATTTGAACTTCCTGCCATTTTCTGGAGGAGGGGGGAAGGGAGGAGAGGGGGTTGGGCTAGAAGAGGTAGCCCAATTGACCTATCTTCCCACCAAAATTTGAAGTTCCTGCCATGACGTCATGGCGACTTTGACATATCTATTGCCACCATCTAGGATCCGCCATCTTGAATAAGTTCAGCAACAACGGAGAGTGGGGTGACGCCCCTGTTGTCCCACTACTAGCAGTTGGTCAGTTTAAAGAACAGCAGTGTGCCAAAAGTGAGTAACTATTTAACTTCTTATGATACATTTTGTTGAATTTAATGGACGGCAGTGTGCCGACAGTAGCTTAACAGCAGACCAAAAATTTTTGAGTGTAGCTTACTTTGGATACCGGACTGCTATAAAGTATTATACCAGATTGATAGATTGTAAATTAACAAAACACAGTCAAAAACATAAAGGTGCAAAATGATACTACTTTGAAAATCTTTACTATTTAAAGAATGATGTAATTAGTATAGAAAGTTTTACTAAGATTAATGATTTTCGGATATAAGGGTATACACGAATTTATTGAGCGTAAGAATTACTTCTTTCTAATCACAAAACACTTCAGTCTGTGACTATATAAGTTGATTAATAATCTGAGAATGAAAAAATATGAAGTATATTCAGCTTGTGAAAAAACAATAAAAATTTACAAGTGGTGTAGAATGGTAAGGCTCTTGAGAGATGATAACTGGAAAGTTTATAAATATTCAAATCAATATTTGTTTATTCCCAAAATTGTTTGTTGCCTGCGAGAACATTCCAATTTTTGGAAATCTCAGAAGGATGGGGATGTTCAATATTTCTGGCTTTGCAGCCACCATAGTCAGGTACAAGAAGCTCTTCGTACAGCAGCTGAGCAGACAGCAGTTGCAAGATGACATAATGCAGTTTGAGGTACCGATGACAGATGGTTTGTTAGGTACAGGTATCGTGAGAAAGACTACTTAAATTGTGGTCCTTTCCGCAATTGGCTGCTGCATACGAAAGTTGTGCGCCAAAATGATAACCTTCTGTTATTAATATTACACAAACTAAACAGCCTATTTACTTGCATGTCATATTTAAAGCATCTCTCAATAGCGTGTTATCATTCCATTATTTGACAAGTATCAATAATCAGCAGAATAATAAACAACAGCTAAAAGACTATGCAGACGAAGCACGTCGGTGATCTTCGGATCGCGCGTAACTTGGATGGCGGGCAAAGTGGTTCGCCTGTAACATCAGAGCTCGTTCGACAGTATCGGAGGACAGACCCGCTCTCTGCTGCGGTCGGTGTTAGTCGTCTTTATTAGTAATCTATGGTTTGTTAATAGAGTTGGTTCGGCAGTGTCGGAAGACAGACATGTAGTCTGCCGCGGTCGGTGTTAGTTAAGACTTTATAATGGACATATAGTTGAGGACAGTACGATGCTAATTACGGAAATATGCATTTCATTGATATGTTGAAGAATATAAGTTATTTATGACTCTAAAGTGGAATGCACTTGTGCAGTTTCTCGTTCTGCCAACAAAAAGCGAGTGGCATCGCGTTTAAACAAACAATAACAGTTCCTCGCTAAGAGTTTCTTACTGCCTCAAGATTACGGATTTACGACCTACGTGCGCAGGGGACAACAACTATAGAAGACTGCAGGTTGGTGAATAGTTATTAGAACTCTAAGCACGCTCACGAATAACAGACCACTCGAATCAATAACACAGGAAGAAAGACTGAGGTTAATGAAAATCCACCAATAAGCGATTTTTACAGCAAATATTAACACAAATAAACTTTAAAATAAGTAACTTTATAAAATATTGACGAGCAATTTCAACAGCAGTCCAGCAAACGCGAGCACGCAGAAGTGCCGCAACACGACATGACATGGACTCGACTAATGTCTGAGGTAATGCTCGATCGAACTGACACCATGAATCCTACAGGGATCTCCATTAGTCTTTAAGAGTACCAGGGGGTGAAATCTCTTCTGAACAGCAAGTTGCAAGGCATCCCAGATATGGTCAAAATGTTCATGTCTAGCGAGTCTGGTGGCCAGCGGAAGTGTTAAGAATCAGAGGAGTATTTCTGGAGCCACTCTGTAGCAATTCTGGACTTGTGGGGTGTCGCACTGTCCTGCTGGAATTGCCCAAGCTCGTGGGAATGCACAATAAACATGAATGAATGCAGGTGTTCAGGCAGGGTGCTTACATACGTGTCACCCGTCAGAGCCGTATCTAGACGTATCAGGGGTCCCATATCACTCCAATTGCACACGCCCATTACAGATCCTCCACCAGCTTGAATAGTCCCCTGCTGACATGCATGGTCCATGGATTCATGAGGTTGTCTCCATACCCATACACGTCCATCCGCTCGATACAATTTTAAAAGAGTCTCGTCCGACCAGGCAACATGTTTCCAGTCATCAACAGTCCAGTGTAGGTGTTGACAGGCCCAGGCGAGGCGCAAAGCTTTGTGTCGTGCAGTCATCAATGATACACGGTGGGCCTTCGGCTCCGACAGCCCATATCGATGATGTTTCGTTGAATGGTTCGCACGCTGACACTTGTTGATGGCCCAGAATTGAAATCTGCAGCATTTTGTGGAAGGGTTCCAATTCCGTCACGTTGAACGATTCTCTTCAGTCGTCGTTGGTCCCGTCCTCGCAGGTTCTTTTTCAGGCAGCAACGACCTCGGAGATTTTTTTACCGGATTCATGATATTCCCGGTACACTCGTGGTATGGTCGTACCCCAAAATCCCCAGTTCGTAGCTACCTTGGAGATGCTGTGTCCCATGGCTTGTGCGCCGACTATAACACCACGTTCAAACTCACTTTAATGTTGATAACCTGCCATTGTTGCGGCAGTAACCGATCTAACAACTGTGCCAGACACTTGTCTTATATAGGCGCTGCCGAACGCAGCGCCGTATTCTGCCTGTTTACATATCACTGTATATGAATACGTATGCCTATACCCGTTTCTCTGGCGCTTCAGTGTATATTCAACTGGAATAGTTTTTTTGTAAATAACAATAAAGATGTACGGTAACGAATTTTTTCATTTATTCAGTTGTCACAGGTGAAATTTGATTCTCGAAACACAATTTGGTTCTTGAGGTACAGTTTCGTTGCAATATTCAACGCCTAGATACTTTTTTGTACACAGTAACAAAAAAAATGCAGTGGTTGAAACATTTACTGTTTTCAGATATACGAATCTACGTTAATAATTAATGTGGAGACACTTTTATTCTTACTCTGCAGCAGTCCTAGTTGTAACAATTACATGCTTGTCATACAACAACAGTTCTGATGGACTGTGAATTATGTGTATACTTACATCTGCACTTGGACGGCTAGCAGTAGATGAAACTTTAAAAAAATTATATTCATATAATGTGGAAAGAGGGTATATGCATATTTCTGACATACAACTTATTTTTGTCGGTGCGTATGGTGGAGTGCTGTTCTTGTTGACGCACTGTACGCAGTACACACTCCTCACACACATGGTATGCATAAATAAATAAATATTTGCACGACACGACACACAGACACACACACACACACACATGCACACACACACACACACACACACACACACACACAGAGAGAGAGAGAGAGAGAGAGAGAGAGACAGACAATTTTTGTTACACTGTAATAAAAGGGACATATTGCTATGTAACATTTACACCCTGTCTCATTGTCTTTCTCTCACTCAATCGGATCCCGCCGTTGGAGGTTCGTTTCCTCCGTCGGGCATGTGTGTGTGTGTGTGTGTGTTGTCCTTAGCGTAAGTTAGTTTAAGTTAGATTAAGTAGTGTTTAAGCCTAGGGACCGATGGCCTCAGCAGTTTGGTCCCATAGGAACTTACCACCACCACTACCATCACTCCATCACAGTCGCGATGCCCCTCTCTCTCAACAAATGAGTAGCATGAGTACAGGAGAGTTTCAGTCCTGTCATCACAAATGACACTTTTATCGTCATGAGGTGACAGGCCAACTTTAGACTGCAGCACAGTGTACCCCTCGTGCACCCTCCACTGAATACTACGTAGTCCGCCGCGCCTGATGCCGCTGCTGCGTCTAGTTCCAACTACCCTAGCGCATTCAGAGTCTGTTAATTGCCATCGTGCAGCTGTAAATCTTTTACGTGTCACCTGAGTACAAATGACACCTCTACCAGTGCACTGCCCTGGTATACCTTGAGAACGCGATACTATAGCCATCTGTATATGTCAATATCGCCATTCCACATTTCGTGACAGTGAAAGTGCTGTATACGAAAAATCTAACACACTTATGTAGAAAAACGCTAATAATGATGTAAGAAACAAAAAGGCGACAGTGAAACGGCCGCTAAACCTGCTGGGCAGAACAGGTGATTAGGGTTGTGGACAGGGACAAATAAAGTGTCGGTCAGGTTCACTCAAAATTGTAATTTATCGTAATTTAATAACACCTTGAAAAAAAAACAGCACATAGCCGAACCTTTAGAACTACGAGTTTCAGAAAGGCAATTATTTCACGCCTGAAGTCCTCCAAACAACAAATCTTAAAGCAAGAAGATAAATCTCAAGTGGTATATATATATATATATATATAGCGAGGCTGAGAGCCGCAAGGCAAGGGTGAATAGACAAACATAAACAAGATGAAATACAAACGGATGATGGCCCTCATTTTCAAGATTTTAAAATAAATTACCATAACCTTTCAAAGGCAGAAGGCCGTAATGTCTTTTTAGAATAAGGAGTTGAGTGGCTGAAGGCCCACAATTGAATTTCCAATACATAAAATCCAGTAAAAGGAAGGAATTTTTAAATCATTGGCTATGATAGGTTATAAACAGACAACTGAACGCCGGTGAGAGGGGCAATAAAGAAAACGGCATTCAGAAGCCTCCAGGGAGATCGGTCTGAGAATTCAAGCGCAAAATGTTACGGGCGAGATTATCCACAATCAAATTTGTACATCTATTAAGTTGTCAAAACTACGCACCGTGTTGGACAGAAACAACAGGTGAGGAAAGGACACTGCCCGAAATTACGTTAGCGGCCAGGGCAGGTAACCGGAACACTAACGGCCACAAGGAAGAAAATTCCGCTGGTGCACTTGAATTGTAGTCAACCAATATAGTTAATTCCACCACGTGGCGGCTAAATTTCAGCAATACAAACACTCGGCGTTGCTCACAGGAAAACCTCCCCAACAGCGAACCACGGAAACGAGCCACACTACATGAATGGACGTGACTTGGGTAGTTCAAACCACTACTCAACTTTGACGTCCTGGGTCGGTGAACGACGAAGCTGGTAGCGACACTGTGCAGGGGCCGGCAACGGACCCAGCCGACTGCACCGCACAGAGATAACTTCCCTGATCCGCTGCAACCGACCGACTCCCGCAGAATGCCGACAACATCTAAAATAGTCGTCAGTGAAAATAACGCCAACTACACACACAACCTGACAAACACTTGGTCGAAGACCGTCGCCCGGCTCAAGTGATGCGTTGCGGCAATGGTCGGGCGAGCCACGTCGACGCAGACCTGACTGCTGCTCCAATCCGACTGCGCTATACTTCAATTCTTTTATCTTGGCGGCTCGCGCATGCCCGCCCAGACGCTGGAGATTGCTGCGTTGCCAGTTGCACACGACCCACGCGCCAATAGAAGCAGCGCCATAGTATGGCATAGTTCGCAAGCTTACGTTTAGGGGAGAGCGCGCAGTTCATGAAGTAAAGCCACCACGGCCGCATTAACCCTTTCGGTGTTACAAAGACGTGCTCCCTGCATTCCGCGCTGTGCGCGATTTTGTCACTGCACTGCTCGCCTGTGCAGACACATGGTGTTCCCAGCGCTTTGACACACTTATCATTCGATTCCACAAAAACTATTTGGCCCAAAAATTAGATTTTTACACATCTTCTTGACTGATACCTTCCTCCCATAAATGACTTAATTTTGTTTCGATGTTCAACGCAGTTATTATGCAGCATTAAATATAGTAAACCATTGCACGAAATTTTGAAGAGTTTGCAGAGGTAGAAGTCCATAGCGTATATTTCCGTATGGTCGATTTTAGTTGCCACAATGTTGAGAATGAAATGTGGACAAGATACTCAAATTTCATATAAAATTTACTGTATAACAATATCTCATTTAAGTACCATATAGGTGTCGTATGTAATATTGAGAAATATTCCGTCTTTTGCGACTGTAACAAAAGTTTTATTTACACTGAGCACGTTTGGCTTTATTTTAAAGCACTTCAGTGAATCAAAAGGAAGTAGACAAAATACATTAAACAAAACTGTGGACTTACAATAACATTAGGACTTGAATATACCGTCTATTAGTGAAGTGCTCTCAGCTATGTCAAATATAATTTTTGTGTGTGGCACACACAAACATCATTTATTTGCTAAAACACTGATCAGCCAACACAAACGTTGAATATTGTGTTACCGCAGCACGAAACTACGAAAGGTGACATGGCAATGGAGGAGACAAAATACTGTTCACTGAAGATGCTTCAAAAGAGAGAAACGCGTCTGGTCTAAATAAGCCGCTTATTACAGTTGCGGAAGAGGAATATATTTCAGTACCATTGGTAGAACTGCGACTGTGGAACAAAAACAAGAAAGAGAACATGAGTACCATTGTGTATGTGCCATACCTTTCATTGATTGAAGTGCTTTAAAATAAAGCCAAACGCGTCCGGTGTAAATAAAACTTTTATTACAGTCACGAAAGACGGAATATTTCTCAATATTACATACGACAACTATGTGGTACTTAAATGAGATATTGTTATATAGTAAATTTTATATGAAATTTAGGTATCTTGTCCACATTTCATTCTCAACATTGTGGCAATTAAAATCGACCATACGGAATGTATACCCTATGAACTTCTACCTCTGCAAACTCTTCAAAATTCCGTGCAATGGTTTACTACATTTAATGCTGCATAATAACTGCGTTGAACATCGAAACAAAATTAAGTCATTTATGGGGGGAAGGTATCAGACAAGAAGACGTGTAAAAATCAAATTTTTGGGCCAAATAGTTTTTTGTGAAATCGAATGATAAGTGTGTCAAAGCAGTGGGAACACCATGTGTCTGCTCAGGCGAGCAGTGCACTGATGACAAAATCGCGCACAGTGCGGAATGCGGGGAGCACGTGCCTGCAGCAGCGAAAGGGTTAATGAAGAGACAAAGCACTATAAATTTCAAAAAATTGCATTCAAACGAATATAATTCATGAAGTAAATTAAGCACCGCACAAGGTTTGAACTCTCCACCTTTCGCGTAGAAGCCTAACACCTTAACCATTCCACTAACGCAGATCGTCTACCTGTAGAACGTAGTGAGGACTCTAACACGTCACGCAAAATACTGACAAACACTTTTGGTATGACTTTGAATTATTCACGCTTCGTCGAAGTACAATAGGAAATAAACAATTACCACTCTTCTTTAGTGCGGAAAAGCGGTTCGTGAGATTGATACAAACACCTTTCCTTTCTATCGCCTGAATTAGGAGTCTTTTTGCTTGTTTGGCTTAATTAATTAATAGAATATGAAGCAATTGGTATAAAGAACGCTTTTTCCAAACTTTCTATAAAAGAAAGTCTGCTATCAAGACATTGCTTTTGTTCTATTACTTTATTTATGACTGAACGTTTCTAAAACTGAAGACACTCGTCCATGCTATGCACTGCAGTCGAGATCTGGCAACGTCGTTCTCTGTTCATTGGCTGACTGTGTTTTGTGACGTCAGATGCGCAGAACGAACCTAAACTCGGCCGCCAACATAAATGACGCGCACTTTAGTGCCGCATTGCAGCTCCCCAACTAGCAGCTCCGGACTGTGCTCCAGACGCGTTCCAACTGACTGGCCGCCCAAACTCGCAACCCGAACTCAACAGACAACGGCCGGCTGGAGTGGCCGAGCGGTTCTAGGCCCTACAGTCTGGATTCGCGCGACCGCTACGGTCACAGGTTCGAATCCTGCCTCGGGCATGGATGTGTGTGATGTCCTCAGGCTAGTTAGGTTTAAGTAGTTCTTAGTTCTAGGGCACTGATGACCTCAGAAGTTAAGTCTAAAGTGCTCAGAGCCATTTGAACCATTTTGACAGACAACGACCGGGAAGTGACAGCAGTCAAGCAAAGATACTACGAGAGGGGGTACATCGATATGCGCTGCTAACACCGCTCACGGTCAGGCAAAGCGGCAACTCAGTGACAGTGATAGTAGTAATTTAACTTCACGTAGTGAGCTGGAAGTATGTTAAAATCAGGGTGTAAAATACATGATGGCGGGAACACGAGCCACGCACGGCTCAGTCAGTAACTTCTGTCTAGAACACTCAGAAAACGCAGTGCCGACCTACATCTACATCTACATGACTACTCTGCAATTCACATTTAAGTGCTTGGCAGAGGGTTCATCGAACCACAATCATACTAGCTCTCTACCATTCCACTCCCGAACAGCGCGCGGGAAAAACGGACACCTAAACCTTTCTGTTCGAGCTCTGATTTCTCTTATTTTATTTTGATGATCATTCCTACCTATGTAGGTTGGGCTCAACAAAATATTCTCGCATTCGGAAGAGAAAGTTGGTGACTGAAATTTCGTAAATAGATCTTGCCGCGACGAAAAACGTCGTTGCTTTAATGACTTCCATCCCAACTCGCGTATCATATCTACCACACTCTCTCCCCTATTACGTGATAATACAAAACGAGCTGCCCTTTTTTGCACCCTTTCGATGTCCTCCATCAATCCCACCTGGTAAGGATCCCACACCGCGCAGCAACATTCTAACAGAGGACGAACGAGTGTAGTGTAAGCTGTCTCTTTAGTGGACTTGTTGCATCTTCTAAGTGTCCTGCCAATGAAACGCAACCTTTGGCTCGCCTTCCCCACAATATTATCTATGTGGTCTTTCCAACTAAAGTTGTTCGTAATTTTAACACCCAGGTACTTAGTTGAATTGACAGCCTTGAGAATTGTACTATTTATCGAGCAACCGAATTCCAACGGATTTCTTTTGGAACTCATGTGGATCACCTTACACTTTTCGTTATTTAGCGTCAACTGCCACCTGCCACACCATACAGCAATCTTTTCTAAATCTATATAACTTGCACAAGAGATTACTTTCAACGGGTATCACCAACGCGTTCTTCTGTGCGGAACAGTTTTTTCTTTGAGGGATCTACGGTAGATTACAGTTAAAACAGAGGCTAACTCAATCAGATAGGGATTCCGCCTGACCCTGGAGCTTTGTTCACTCATCGATGTTGGTGACACGTGATCGGATCGACTAGCGTGACCTGTTCAGTATGTCCCGGTCTGCCTTGCAGATGAGCTGTCAGGACGACAGAGGGGCTGGCGCGGGCAGAGAGGCGGCACTCGGGGGCGGACAGGTTCCCACGCGGTCAGCATCGGAGGCGGCGGCGGCGGCGGCGGCGGGCGCGGAGGCGGCTGCCGGCCAGATAAGCGATCGCGGCTGTGTGTGCGCGGATCGCCGCGCCAGGCACGGCCGCCCGCTCGTCGGCAGGTTGTTAGGCGCGCACAGATTGATCTGCCCGGCGCCCGGACACGATAATTTTATAAAGAGCTCTCCGCGCGATTTAACACGCCACTCAGCCGCGGTGTCGCCGCCGGCGCCTGCGTGTGGTTTTTTTCCTTTTTATTATTATTAAAGCGCAGGCACCGGCAGCGCCTCGCGACCTGCCGTTTTAAATACGTCCGGCCGCGCATCCGGGCCAGCACACGGTCGCAGCGGATTCTCCCCGGCGCGTCGCCGCTAAACCGACTGCTTTACCTCCGCCGTCACCACTTTACTACTGTACAATCCTTTCACACCTTTATCGAAAGCGAAATGAAGTTTCATAACTCTCGCACTGTAACTTTAATAATTCATGACTGTATAATACTGACACGCACTGTTTACAGACGGATGGAAAATCTGACGCAAGTGTAACAACAATTTCGGGCACCGCGATGTAATGCGGAATCGACCAATAGACACAAAGAGACACGGGCTCGCCATTACAGGAGCAGGCGTGGAGTATTGTTTTCTCAGTAGAGAAGCAGTATTAGTCACACACTTTACATTCTTTTCAGTTTAATAATTGTGTGTATAATCTGCTGTTATTACCTAAAAAATGGCTCAAATGGCTCTGAACACTATGGGACTTAACTGCTGAGGTCATCAGTCCGCCAGAACTTAGAACTACTTAAACCTAACTACCTTAAAGACGTCACACGCATCCATTGCGTGTATAATCTGCTGTTATTACCTAAAAAATGGCTCAAATGGCTCTGAGCACTATGGAACTTAACTGCTGAGGTCATCAGTCCGCTAGAACTGCTTGAACCTAACTAACCTAAGGACGTCACACGCATCATGTCCTAGGCAGGATTCCACCTGCGACCGTAGCGGTCGCGCGGTTCCAGACTGTAGCGCCTAGAACCGCTCGGCCACCACGGCCGGCGTTATAACCTATTACCGTCACAATGACATGACTATAGACCTATGTCTCTAACGTCGGTCAGTTGTAGAGTTTTGAAACACGCATTATGTTCGACTACAATGATTTTTTCTGGAGACTATAAATCTACTCTGAAGGAATCACCATGGGTTTCGAAAAAGACGATCGTGTGAAACCCAGCTCGCGCTATTTGCCCACAACACTTAGAGGCCCATAGACACGGGTTCCAGGTTAGATGCCGTGTTTCTTGACTTCCACAAGGCGTTTAATACACTTCCCCACAGTCGCTTAATGAACAAAGTAAGAGCATCTAGACTATCAGGCCAATTGTGTGATTGCATTGAAGAGTTCCTATATAACAGAACGCAGCATGTCATTCTCAATGGAGAGAAGTCTTCCGAAGTAAGAGTGATTTCAGGTGTGCCGCAGGGGAATGTCGTAGGACTGTTGCTATTCACTATATATATATATATATATATATATATATATGACCTTGTAACTCCGCCTAAGCCGGTCCCAAGCCCGGTTGTAAAAGGAGGAGGGGGAGGAGTAACACCTCGTAAAAAAACCTTGGTTCACCTGGCTCGGGTGATAGTACCTTGTGAGGGTCCCTTGCCAGGGATACGGCGAAGACCTCAACGGTAGTGAAGACGGAGATGAAGATCATCGGTACGGCGGAACTGGCGGAAGAGGCAAGCATTATCAACAAGATAAAGCATATTGAAAAGCCCAGACACGTCTGTGTGGCAACCACCGGTACTCTGGCCAGCGTCTGTTCACCATGTGAGGTGCGGCTGAACACCAAGCTCCAGGAACTAACAATCCCTGGTTCTAACTACCCAGCATTAGCTGGAACTTAATTACAAGCAGTATGATTCGTACAAGTAAAATTAATATTACCCCAGGTGGCCAATCCACTCGCCCTGTGGCGACAACCAAGCTATCGGATTCTGGGGAGCTTGGGCTCGTACGACAGAGAAAGTCGGAGTTCTCTAGTAAACGTCCACGAAAGTCCCATACATTTATTGGCACTTTTAACATTCAGACACTAATTCAGACAGGCAAACTTCATAATCTTACAACAGAACTCAACAAACAGAAAATTCAAATTTTTGCTCTCCAAGAGACCAGATTCACTGATTCAGAAACAATAGACTACAACAATTACCGTATCTTTAAAAGTAAAACAGACAAGAAAATTGGCAAAGGAGCTGCAATATTTGGCATGGCTTTTATTGTAAATAAGGACACCCTTGACTCTGTTATAGACATGAATCAAATCAGTAACAGACTAATGACCATGCGAATCAAGCACACCAACAAAATATATACATTTATTAATGTTCATGCACCTACCAACATTGCCAACAAAAAAGAACCGGAGAAGACAGAAAAATTTTGGGAAAAACTCGAAACTGAAATGTCCAAAATTCCAAAGGAGGATGTAAAAATTCTTCTAGGGGATTTCAACGCGCAAATTGGCAAAGAGAGGAAATATAAAAAAACAGTCGGTAATTACCCTGCACACAAATTCACAAACAAGAACGGCATGAGACTCATCGAGTTATGTCAGCAAAACAACCTAAAAATCGTGACAACATCACTTCGAAAAGACCCCAAGAAACAAAAAACATGGAGATCACCAAACCTTCAGCTTGGTGAATTTCAAATAGACCATGTTGCGATCTCCTATGACTTCCAGAAAGAAATACGCGACGTTCAAGTCCGCAGAGGGGCAAATATAGATTCTGACCACTACCTTACCAGAGTTAAAATTAAATTCACTCCAAAAAGGAAACGCCAAAGGAAATCACCACTAATTCCCAAATTTGACTTGAAAAATATCAAGGAATCAGAAATTACAGAAGCATGGGATAAACAACCAACAAACAACTGGAAAGATTTCCGAACGAAAATTATACAGAAAGCAAGAGATTTGATTCCGTTAAAGAAAATATCCAAGCATCCATGGTGGAATTCGAATTGTGATAAGGCATTAGAAGAGAGACAACAAGCCTTTTTAAATTACAATTGTGACAAATCAGAAACCACACAACAAACATTTTTCAAAGTGAGAAAACAAACAGCTAAAATACTTAGACAAACTAAAAGAAAATACCTTAATGAACAGCTAAACACAATTGAAGAAAACTTTAAGAACCACAACACTCAAGATTTTTATAAAATATTCGCAAATCAAATCAAAGGATACACTCCACAAAATCTCTGCTTCCGGAAACAGAATGGAAAATTGGCACTAACTAACAAAGAAAATTGCCAAGAACTAGCTAAATATTTCTCACAACTCCTAAATTGCCCACAACCAAGTACAAGATTCCCCAGATTACAACCAGAACACACGAATGAGACTTCACTACCACCATCTCAAGAAGAAATTTATAGTCACATTAGAAAACTCAAAAATAATAAATCATCGGGAGAAGATGGAATTGTAGCTGAACTACTGAAAAACCTTGGTCCAAATTCGTTAAAAGAGATCACTAGCATCATCAAAGAAATTTGGCAGACAGAAAATATCCCAGAGGAGTGGAAGTGTGCACTAATTCACCCATTGCACAAAAAGGGAGAGAGATCAGACGTAAACAACTACAGAGGCATTTCACTTTTACCAGTTACCTACAAAATTCTATCTGCATGTCTCCTAAAGAGGGCACAAGAACAACTAGAACATACAATTTCAGACTACCAAGCAGGCTTTCGTCCTAATAGATCATGCCCGGAACAGATATTCAACCTTAAAACTATTTTAAAGATTAAAGCAATCAGGTCAAAACCAATAATCTGCACATTCGTTGATTTCAAAAGGCATACGATTCCATAGACAGACAGTCTCTATGTCACATTCTCGAAGAACGAGGCCTAGACACTAAAACCCGAAAACTAATTGAACAAACACTAACAGAAACCAAATCAAAAATTAAATTCAGAGGGGAAATTTCGGAACCATTCTCAATTAAAACAGGAGTAAGACAAGGAGATGGGATCTCACCACTATTATTCAATATAGTTTTGGACAAAGTTATGAAAGAATGGGAAGTAACACTAAGGAAACAAAGCTTTTGGAAGCCAATTGAACTAGGAAGAGGTAAAGGAAAATTGAACATCCCTTATTTAGCGTTTGCAGATGACTTGGCAATTATAACTGACAGTGAAGAAACAGCAGTAAAACAAATTGAGACACTTAAAGAATGTGCTGAGAAGGTTGGCCTGCAAATCTCCTTTGAGAAGACAGAATTCATCTGCTCAAAATTAGATATTTCGAAACTAAAAACAAAGTATGGTGAAATAACTAGAGTCAAGCACTTTAAGTATCTCGGTGAAGTTATTGAACCAACAGGACTTGAGAAAATAGCACAAAAAAACCGATTACAGAAAATCAAGAAAGTATTCGGACTTATTCAAAATATATATAACAAGAAATGTCTATCAAAAGGCACTAAAATCAGACACTACAACACAGTCATCAAACCAACAGTCACATATGCAAGTGAAACACTCTCCCTGAATAGAAAATTAGATTTACACGAAATTAAGAAAGTAGAGAGAAAAATTATTAGAAAAATCCTAGGACCACGATACACACAAGATGGATACAGGCTGCAGACTACCGAGACAACCGAAAAAATATCAAACATCGAGGCAGATATCAGGAAGAGGCGGATGAAGTTTTATGGACATATAGACAGATTACCTGGAAACAGGTTAACGAAACGTCTATTGGACTATATGACATCACTTAAGGCAACAATACCCTGGGTAACTGAAGTTAAGAAGGATTTGAAAAAGGCAAAAATTGACATAACAAACACATCAGACCGGGATACATTCAGAAGAAAAATCGACAAGTGGAAGTTTACTCCAGAGACGGAATCTAAACCTTTCCGACCAAAGTGGACCGAAGAAAGGAAGAAGGCCTTTGGGGAGGCAATGAAGAAATACTGGAGAAATAAGAAGAACATTAAGAAATGTTAATCACCTGCTTATCGTTCTCCCATGGGGACATTCGCTAATAATAATAATAATAATAATAATAATATATGACCTTGTGGATAATATCGGAAGTTCACTAACGCTTTTTGCGGATGCTGCTGTAGTATATCGAGAGGTTGTAACAATGGAAAATTGTACTGAAATGCAGGAAGATCTGCAACGAATTGACACATGGTGCAGGGAATGGCAATTGAATCTCAATGTAGACAAGTGTAATGTGCTGCGAATACGCAGAAACAAAGATCCTTTACCATTTAGCTACAATATAGCAGGTCAGCAACTGGAAGCAGTTAATTCCATAAATTATCTGGGAGTAGGCATTAGGAGTGATTTAAAATGAAATAACCATATAAAATTCATCGTCGGTAAAGCAGATGCCAGACTGAGATTCATTGGAAGAATTCTAAGGAAATGCAGTCCGAAAACAAAGGAAGTAGGTTACAGTACACTTGTTCGCCCACTGCTTGAATACTGCTCAGCGGTGTGGGACCCGTACCAGATAGGGTTGGTAGAAGAGATAGAGAAGATACAACGGAGAGCAGCGCGCTTCGTTACAGGATCATTTAGTAATCGCGAAAGCGTTACAGAGATGATGGATAAACTCCAGTGGAAGACTCTGCAGGAGAGACGCTCAGTAACTCGGTACGGGCTTTTGTTGAACTTTCGAGAACATACCTTCACCGAGGAGTCAAGCAGTATATTGGCCCCTCCTACGTATATCTCGCGAAGTGACCATGAGGATAAAATCAGAGAGATTAGAGCCTATAAAGAGGCATACCGACAGTCTTTCTTTCCACGAACAATACGAGACTGGAATCGAAGGGAGAACCGATGGAGGTACTCAAGGTACCCTCCGCCACACACCGTCAGGTGGCTTGCGGAATATGAATGTAGATGTAGATGTAGAAAATTGTCATTAGTTCCGCCTCGATTGGGCCAATAGTGTTATGTACTGGCGGCGTTCATTATATGGACATGTAATAAAGCTAGAAATATCATGAGGCAGTGTCTAAGGCCTACAATTCATTGTAAAGTAGCAATACGCAAGCTTTACATAAAATTACATTACATTGTTTATATAACGACAGCAGATTCCTAACATGCTCGTTATTATCGTTAAAGTCCCGTTGGTTTAATACAAGACGAGCTGTACTGATGTCAACTATTTAATTTTAAATACATTTTCTTCTTGTTTCCTTAAAATGTTATTAAAACATGCAGATTTTATGTAAGTTATACAACCGGCTGCTAAAGCAATCGAGCGATCTTCGCCTCAAGCAACGTGTCAGAACCTAGTGGCCGTCCCCATTCGGCTACAGTACCGGCCACACGTGTGTATACTATGTATATACCGAGTGTTGAGTTCTTTAAATATTTCTACCGGCGTCAGTTGCAATACTATTCACATACACTGCGTTACAGCAACATATAGGTATATGCCGATTTATATTACGAGATGGCGTAATTGCTGACGGTGTCAGTTACTAAGTCTAAACTGCATAACGTCTTTGGTAAGACGATACCTTTTACGTTTCGTCATTTTAGTTGACAATTCCTTATGCAAGTACTGTTCTTTTATTTTCACTGCCTCTTCTCTATATTAATGTATATTTCCATTTTTATGTCCATCGTTCAGCTACACTGTTCACGAACGATAAATTAACTACATCATGTATGGATGTTTTCATTTTAAGAAAAATGTTAACGATGTGTGAAGCTGTAATGGCACCAACACCAATCAAGAATTTTTATGGTATGTATAATGTAATTAATTCGTGTCTATACTCTTGAACCCTGCTACAATATTATGTGCATATGTTGAGCTGTTATATGTTACTAAGAGAGAAAAAAGCCTGTTTTATATATTAGATCTGAAGATGGCTAGATTGCTAGTCGAAACTAGTCCAAATGGCTCTAAGCATTATGGCACTTAACATCTGATGCCATCAGTGCCCTAGACTTAGAACTACTTAAACCTAACTAACCTAAGAACATCACACACATCCATGCCCCAGGAAGTATTTGAACCTGCGACCATATCAGCAGCGCCGTGCCGGACTGAAGCGCCTAGAACCTTTCGGCCACAGCGGCCGGCCCGAAACTAGTAATCCATCCCAATAAAGAAGATTCGTGTGTGATATTGACTTCATGGATTTTCAATCCCTGACATAAATCACAAAAAGAAGAGCTTACAACAGATTGCGTACCTAATGGCTGACAATGCCAACAAACTTGAAACCATTAGGAACACTTCAGTCTTTCGAAAGCAGCTCACGTTGACTGTCGGTGATGATGAAACCTCATGAAGCGTTCGAGGTATAGTGCTGGACTGTTGGAACCAGCCAGGAGGAAGTAAGATTTCAAAGAACTGGCTCAGAAAATACAGTAACGAAAACAGTTATCAATAGTGGCCACACTTGCGACAGGGCGTTATCCTTGGCGTTCATTTGTAGAAAATAGGCTTATTTTCTGTAGTCGACGGCCGTTTTTATCCTTTCAAACTGATTAGTTATGGGCAGTTTGGGCACCTTCAGATCATTTCTCTTAGCTACAGAGTAACTTGTCTTAATGGAATAAAGTTTTATTGTCGTACTCTCTTGCATACCTTGTGAGACTATCACACATGGAAGAGCGCGCAGCTTGTGGACTAGTGGCTAGTGTTGCTGCCTCAGGATCACGGTGTCCCAGGTTTGATTACCGCCCGGTTTTGGGATTTTCTCTGGCCGGGAACTGGGTGCTTGTGTTGTCCTCATCATTTCATCATCATCGTTTGTGACAGTATTTACAGTCATGTTCATAAATTAAGGATAATGTGGTGCCACACAACGTGGCACTACACAAAACAGGCGCTAATAGCACAGGCACATAGGGAACACACACGACACAGATCTGTAAGTCCACGGTATTGGTTATAAGTTGAGAAATCCGTCCAGAAACACATGTGCTACAAAACGCCACTGTTTCCTGCGCATGTACCCCGACATCAATACGGGATATGATCACCATGCACACGTACACAGGCCGCACAACGGGTTGGCATACTCTGGATCAGGTGATCGAGCAGCTGCTGGGGTATAGCCTCCCGTTCTTGCAACAGTGCCTGTCGGAGCTCCTGAAGTGCCCTAGGGGTTTGAAGACGTGCAGCGATACGTCGACCGAGAGCATCCCAGACGTGCTCGATGGGGTTTAGGTCTGGATAACAGGCAGGCCACTCCATTCACCTGGTATCTTCTGTTTCAGGGTACTCCTCCACGATGGCAGCTCGGTGGGGCCGTGCCTTATCATCCATCAGGAGGAAGGTGGGACCCCCCGCACCCCTGGAAAGGCAGACATACTGGTGCAAAATGACGTCATCAATATGTGTTATCTGAGCCACTTTCAACACACAGTCACCATTCGCACGTCTGAAACCGTCTGCACACTTACTCGCTGCACCGTATTCTCACATGCATCAACACACCTCTGCGTATGTGGACTGCTGCCAGCGCCACCGTGCAACAGCCGCAGGTCAAATGCACATAATGGTCATACCCCGAGGTGATTTAAACCAGCAAACCGTCCACCAGAGCGTTGTTTCACCATGTATCAGTATTATCCTTAATTTATGAGCATGAGGGTTGATTGGACTGTGTAAAAGTTGGGACTTTTTACGGGCGCTGATGACCGCGTAGTTGAGCGCCCCACAAACCAAACATCATCATCAGCTCCTGGAAGAAAAGAAGTTTCACACTATCTGAGTGAAAGTATCCACTACCCTACGTCACGAGAGACGAGCCCGCAAGTATAAAAGAAGGCGGGGAGTTCAGTGTTGTCAGTAGAGAAGGAGTACAGCAAAAAGGGCTCGGTGAGAGTGGCTCACGGACCTCTAATGTGGAGTAGTCATTGGAAGTGACCTGAGTGATAAATTCATTCCGACCGAGCGGTTCTAGGCGCTTCAGTCCGGAACCGTGCTGCTGCTACGGTCGCAGGTTCGAATCCTGCCTCGGGCATGGATGTGTGTGATGTCCATAGGTTAGTTAGGTTTAAGTAGTTCTAAGTTCTAGGGGACTGATGCTTAGAGCCATTTGAACCATTTAATAAATTCATTGGGAACATTTGAGCGCCAGTGAAACTGCTGAAGTCGACTGTTGGTGATTTGATTATGAAAAGGAAAGGCGAAGGAACGACCACAGCTAAACCGACCAGCCTGACCTCTCGTACTGGCGCCCAGCGACCGTCGAGCACTGCGGAGAGTGACTGTAAAAAATCGCGTGAAATCACGTTTCCGTAGCCAGTGTTAAGCGGAACTTCAGACAGCGGAAAGTGTGAAGTCACTGGACAGGACGATTGGCAACCAGTGATGTGGGGGGTGAACGACGCAATACCCTGTGACATTCCGATGGAAGGGTTTGGCTTTATCGAATACCTCAAGAATGTTACCTACTACCATGTGTGGTGGCAACAGAATGGGTAGCGATACGGTACGGTTTCGTTTTGTATGGTTATGTACTGGTCCCCTTGTTGCACTTCAGAAAACGCTAGCTGCAGAAAAATATGAACACATTTTAGAGCAGCGTGTACTGCATGCAGTAGAGGAACAACTCTAAGACGATGCTTTTTTGTATCAGCACGACAGTTCACCATGTCGCAAATGCAGCATCTGTAAGGCAATAGTTTGTAGACAATAACATTCCTGAGAAGCACTAACCTACCCAGATCCCCATGTTGAACCCAGTGGAACCCTTCTGGGATGAGGACTTCGGCTTCATACCCAGGCCAGGATCCAGTATCACTATCTTCGAGAAACAATGTGCTGACATTGCTCCACAGACATGCGCATATCTCACTGAAAGTGTCCACAGCAGAGCTCAAGCCTACAAAAAGGCGAAGGGTGAATACACCCGACATTAATGTCCACTAATGCTTGGCCAGATACTTTTGATCGGAGAGTATTAGTCAAAGAAAGGCAAACCTACGTTTAAAGCATTTGCAAATTTACAGAAAGCGTTTCGTGCTATCGATTGGAACACTTAGAAACTCTGAAAGTAGTAGGGATAAAATATAGGGAGTGAAAAGTTCTTTACAGGTTTTAGAGAAACCAGACTCCTGTTATAAGACTCGAAGGACATTAAAGAGAGCCAGTAAGAGACAGAGTTGTAGCTTATCCCCGATGTTTTCTAAGCTATACACTGAGCATGCAGTACAGGAAACCAAGGCGCAATTTCGAGAGGTAATTACAATTCAGGAAGAAGAAATGGAAACCTTGGAGCTGCCGATGACATTGTAATTCATTCCCTCAGAGGCGATAAAGGACTTACATCTGTTGAGCGGGCCGGCCGGTGTGGCCGAGGGGTTCCAGGCGCTTCAGTCTGGAACCGCGCGACCGCTACGGTCGCAAGTTCGAATCCTGCCTCGGGCATGGATGTGTGTAATGTCCTTAGGTTAGTTAGGTTTAAGTAGTTCTAAGTTCTAGGGGACTGATGACCGGAGTGTGTGTGGATCTGTCTGATCGCTACGAGCTTCGTGGTTCACCGACCCAAGACGACAGAGTTGAGCAGTGGTTTTAACTACCCAAGCCACGTCCATTCATATTGTGGTGGTTCGCTTCGGTGGTTTGCTGTTGGGGAGGTTTTCCGGTGAGCAACACCGAGTAGTTCTACTGCTGAGATTTATCCGCCGTGCGGTGCAATTAACTATTTTGGTCCACTACGATTTGAGTGCACCAGTGGAATTTTCTGTCATGTGGCCATTAGTGTTCTGGTTACCTGCCCTGAGCACTGACGTAAATTCAGGCAGTGCTCCTTCGAGCGAAATTAACTATTACCGTGTTTCAAATTCAAGTGTACCAGCGGAATTTTCTGCCTAGTGCCCTGGCCACTAACGTAATTTCAGGGAGCGTCCTTTCCTCACCTGTTGTCACTGTCCAACATGGTCTGTAATTTTAACAGCTAATACATACTCAATTGTGGATTATCAGCCGGCCGAAGTGGCCGAGCAGTTCTAGGCGCTACAGTCTGGAACAGCGCCACCACTATGGTCGCAGATTCGAATCCTGCCTTGGGCATGGATGTGTGTGATGTCCTTAGGTTAGTTAGGTTTAAGTAGTTCTAAGTTCTAGGGGACTGATGACATCAGAAGTTAAGTCCCATAGTGTTCAGAGCCATTTGAACCATTTGGATTGTCATGTTTGTAACATTGCCGGTTTGAGTTCTCATGTACTGATTGACAGCAAGCAAGTCGTTGTGTCGGTCGGTCCGTTGGTGTCCCCTGGTTGGGTTCCGACGGATCAAGTATAGCTGGGCTCACCACCTGCCTCACCTAAGTGAACGAGGGGAGACCGACTTCCCTGGACGCCTTCTGAGTGCCACTGGTGTTTAATTATCTGTTGTCATCTATTTTAAATTTTAGGCTTATGGTTATTTGTTTGGTTTTCTTAAAATTTTTGCAAAATTAATTTTTAAATTTATCTTTCAAGCTTAAACACTGCGGCCTTCTGCCTTTAAAGATTATGGTACTTTTTTTTAAATTTTGAAGTTTAATTGTGGGACTCAGCCATTGGTATTGCACCTTGCGTATGTTGCTTCTTTAAATTATTTTATTGCTATCTTAATTGGATTTTATCTTGTTGATTTTTAAGATTTCTTGTTTGTTAAACATGCTGGCCTTCTGCTCTTAAAGGTCTATGGTAATATATTCTGAAGTTTTGAAATTTGTGGCCCTCTGCTATTTGTGTTGCACCTTGCATATGTTACCTTTTTGGTTTAAAATTATTTTATTGGTATCTTAATTGAATTTATGATTTTTTTAAAGATTTCTTGTTGCCCTTCTGACCTTAAAAGTCTATGGTAATATATTCTAAAATTTTGGAATTTAGTTGTGGCCCTCAGCCATTTGTATTGCACTTTGCGTTTGTTGTTGTTTTTTAATTATTTTATCGCTATCTTAATTGGATTTTTATCTTGTTAAGATTCCCTGTTGGAGGCCTTCAGCCGTGAAAGAGTTGCATTCGGTAAAGATTCGGCTATGTGCTGCTTTGCTTGTAAAGGTTATTAAATGAAAATAAATGACAATTAGAAGCAGAAACTGACCTCAGCTCTTGACCCTTTCCACAATCCTATTACCTGTTCTGCCCAGTGGGTTTAGCGAGGGTATCATCTTCATGTCATCGTTTCTGAATGTTTGGTATCTTCTACAAAAGTAATATCTGTGTAAGTAGCACCTCATTTAATCTGTGTTAGTGGCAGTCAGGTGTCAGCGAACGGTAGCTTGAGAAGCCGAAATATTCCTGTTCATGACCAAAGAAGTGTTGTTTGTGGCCGGCCAGTGTGTACGAGCGGTTCTAGGCGCTTCAGTCTAGAACCGCGCGACCGCTACGGTCGCAGGTTCGAATCCTGTCTCGGGCATGGATGTGTGTGTTGTCCTTAGGCTAGTTAGGTTTAAGTAGTTTTAAGTTCTAGGGGACTAATGACCTTAGATGTAGAGTCCCATACTGCTCAGAGCCACTTGTTATTTGTGGAATACTATGAAAGTGTTTCCTGTGTAAAACTATTACTACAAGGAAATCAATTCAAATAAATTACTGAGCTGTTGTAGATATTAGTACGACGTATTCTAAGTTTATTTATTTTATACATAGCAGGACTGTTGATATTTTTAAAAATATAGGGAATCCGATATATCGATCTTTTAAAAAAAAGTTATCGTCCCTCGATTCATGTAAAGAGGTATCGATACATCGACGTACTGCCTATAAAAATATCGGTTGCACATAGTAAATCTACTGTCAGTTTCAGAGCTGTATATTTAAGTATTGATTTATTACGATTTATTATTACATATTCTTGACATCAACAAGCTAGCAGCCTGCTTATCCCTCTTAGAGCAAGAATTGGAAGGAAAACGGTGCATGTTCACACTTGGCGATAACCACTTTGTTAAAAATGGTAACTGCATGTAAGTTCGGTTTCGTTACACATCGAATTTTTTCGGAACACTTCATGTACACTTTCTTGCTTTTTCATTCCCGCGAACGCTAGCGACCTAGAAATTGTAGGGTCAAAATTACGGGGTGAAGTTAAACGTTACAGTTTCTGTCAGTAGCGCCGACCGCCGATTGTCAGCCCCTCACGCGTCTGTCCACCGCAAAGACCAATCTTGTCACTTAGAGTTTTGTTCATCATTTTCAGCAACTGCTTTTGAAGAATACCGATGTGAAGAAATAGTACACTAGTTGCGTTTTAAAAATTGCTTTTAACGCAACTGGTGTGCTGTTTGTTCATATGGGAATTCTGAATTCTTGTTATTCCATACACCCCCCCCCCCCCCCCCCCCCCATCCAGGGCAATCGGACTTTTTCTTTGTGCCACCTGTACTTGCTTCACACAGTCAAAGAGGATGTGATGAAAACTCAAAAAGTAACAAGACTCCTTCACACAGTGAAAGTAAAATTGTGTTCTAGTACAATATTTACCGAAAATATATATGAAACAAAAATATCGGCATTCGATACTGCCATTTCGACATCGCTATATGGAAAAGAAATCTCGCCGGTAAATATCATAATCTTTTTGAGAACAATATCATATATCGATATTTTATCAACAGCCCTAATAGTAGAAAACTAATAATATTGCTATATATCTTGGTATATACAGGGTGTCCCAAAAGTCTTCCGGACTGGTTCCTTACACCAAAGCAAGGAAAAAAGATCTAGTAAAATTTAATCTAAAATCCATACTTAGGATCTATGAGCACTTGTTCATCTTTGATATTATGAAATAGATCTCTTCCACTGCAAGGACTTTGGTTTCCACATTTAGGGAGGAGGGGGCATGACCAAACCGAGAAAAACCTGGAGTCTAAAATGTATGGTTTAAGAGCTAAGGTTTCTTGTTCATCTTCACTAGTGAGAACCACATCCCGCCTACTGAACAAGTACTCATAGATCTTATGGTATGCAGTTTAGAGCCTAATTTACTAGACATTTTTTCTTGTTTTGTTCCATTCTATCTCCTCCCAAAATATGGAAAACAAAGAGCTTAAAGTACAAGAGATGTGTTTCACTGAACCGAAGATGAACAAGTGCACATAGCTCTTCAGGTACGCATTTTAAAGGCAATGTTTACTTGTTTTAGTGTAAGGGACCTGTCCTTAAGCTTGTCGGTGCCTTTGTGGGGCACCCTATATATTGCTATGTAAATGTACACACGGTTTTAAAGGTTTTTCACATACGGTGCATTGCGAAGAGGTAAAGACATCTCTAGGTGCCAAAATAATAGTTCAAATGGCTCTGAGCACTATGGGACTTAACATCTGAAGTCATCAGTCCCCTAGAACTTAGAACTATTTAAACCTAACTAACCTAAGTACAGAACACACATTCATGCCCGAGGCAGGATTCGAACCTGCGACCGTAGGAGCAGCGCGATTCCGGGTTGAAGTGCCTAGAACCGCTCGGCCACAACGGCCGGCTGTCTAGGTGTCCTTTTCGCTTTTATCACGTGCTGCTATCATCGCGTGAAGGCTACGTGACAAGGCGTGACATGTCAATGTTAGCGAGCGCGAGGTGCTCGTTTCTCAGTGCCAGACAGTTATCACGCTACCGCATCACGACTGCGCTTTTCTAACGAGCTGTCGACTCTACGCGCGCATAGAAAAGTGACCGTCGGAGACAGAGCCTGAAAAAGAAAAAAATATATATATATATATTCAGAGTGCTCGTGGAAGTGTTGGAGTGCACGCTAAAATCAGCATTTGCGATTTTCTCTGGACGCGAGCAAATTTAAGTATCGGCTGCCGCAATCAAGGGACGGTGACGGACGTATAGCTGCGTGATAAATGGCCACGCCGGCGCGACACTCGGCACGGAACGTTCGCACTAAGTTCGCGAAAATGTTACCGTGCGACACCGGCGCAATCCGTTCTCGGCTGTTATCGTAAATAATCTGAAAGCGCTGACGTTGAGGAATTTCGTGGGAGCTGTAATTTTCGCACATGTTAGATAGATTGTTATTCTCGTTCCAAGCCATCATTTATTTGCGTGTTGGGGTACGAGAAATTTTATCCGTAATTCGTAGTTGCTGGCGGAATTTGCTTCTGCATTACGTCCCTTCTGCATATAAGTATATACTGCGCAGTGCGTGTGGAGGGTAATTCGAACCAGTGTAATGTTGTTGCTTTAATTTGTTCTGAAAGCGATGCTGATATTCAAGACCATAAAAGTGGGTTAAAAGCTGTGAGCTATCTGAGGAAGTTAACCTTGCATTACTGAGCAACTGTTTCACCAGGCATCCAGTCTAGCTTACCAAATTCCCAACCAGACTAACATTAATTATAATCTTTTAGTATTCATCTTACGATAACCGGTGATATATATATATATAAAAAGACAATTTAAATAAAAAGAAATAAATCAGTTTATATTTGGAAATTTATTTTAACATTGATCATTGAAATTTCAGCATATTAAACTTGATTCATAACTAAACTGGTGCCTTATTTAGGATTGTGAGAATGTGAGTTTGTAATCTTATGGAACACATCAAATAGGGAGCCAATATTGGGAGACTACGTACAACACTGCATTCATAAAACAACACACGAAGAACTTTGAAACATATGCAAGAGGAAATTAACCACAACCAACCGATTCAATTTTTGGTAGCGCAATCCTGTCCGTCGTGTAATTACCAACACTGGTATACTAAATTCATACAAACTCTCTGTGAAATCTTCC
Organism: Schistocerca serialis cubense; assembly: GCF_023864345.2. Lineage (NCBI taxonomy): Eukaryota > Metazoa > Arthropoda > Insecta > Orthoptera > Acrididae > Schistocerca > Schistocerca serialis. The sequence continues at coordinate 1,228,054,477 of NC_064638.1, read as the reverse complement.
CGAAAAGAATAGCTGAGGGCTACTTTGATGCTTACACCACATGCTTCACGTGGTCAACTTGGTTTACACAAAGAGTGTAACTCCACAATAATTTTCATAATTAAAATAAATTAGATCGAAAAGCAATTTACAAAAGAAAAACCTCGAACTGGTTACTATCGTCTTTCTATTAACCTGATGGATCAAACAATTGTATAAGCACGTGGTACTGGTCTCACAAAGTACACCCCACGTGGGTTGAACATAAAGAAAAGCTGCTGTATTGAAAAATATTGTCAAGACGAGACGTGATAATCTCACGCACAATCGCATTTAAGGTTGATGATCTTAGTTAGAGTTACTGATCAACACGTGGGTCCACTTTACTCATAAAGTAGTGACAAAGCAACTACCGGAAGATATTCTGAACTGTGACTCGAATTACACTGCATTGCAATTTAAGATAACATTAGATATTTTAGAGCTAAACCTGAAATAAAGGTGATTAAATTTTCAGTTAGGCTGGACTTAAGAAATCCATTGTCCTACGGACTTAGCAGACACGCGCTTAGCCGGAGATCTTACCACTTCAGACGCTCGCCGCGGACAGACTGACCTGCGCTCCTACCGAGCGTGCTTCCCAGATACAAACGGAAGTGACCAGAGAGGCAGCTCCCTATACCGACATGACAAGGGACGGACAGGACCATACTAAGAATAGAAACCTCTTTGCTTCTAGAAAGCGTAGCTACCTGTTCCGACGTTGGTCCTACTGGTCTCTAGCAGACAGGCTTGTCTGCTACCATCAAGCATGCAACTAGAAATACATTTGCTCATTCATCCTCTCACACAGAAGGGAAGGGGGATGACAGTATCTTATCATATACAGTATATAAAAGAAAGTGGATGTAGGTTCCGTATGAGACTGTGTGACAAGAATTACATACAAACTGTGTTTTAAAGTGTAGTAGTGTGACAGATCGTTCTTGTTTATGTGTAAAAGTAACGAGTTTCACTGCTCAGTATCCTCCCAGATAGTCAGAAACACCACAGTAAGTTTAGAAGTGGTATGTATGCCGTAAATGACAACGGATTTAAGGAATTAACATGAAAGGAATCCAACAGAGACCTTTCACCAGTATTAGTGATTTTCTCTGGTTCTCCAATCGGCTGTTGAGTGGGTGAAAAATTTCCTCATTCTCATGATCCCCACAGGAGAAATCGCGATGATGACATAAAATGGTCGCACAGTCTCCCTCCAATTACGGTTTCTCTTTATTTACCAGACACAATTTCACAAGAACTATTTTACCTTTCTTCTAAGAAATTCCATGCAACTTCCTTAATCATCTCAGTCACACTGTATGTGATTACCTCACAGCTCTCTAAGTCACGTGCTGTTGTTTTACCAAATTTTAACAATGACTTTCACTAACTGTTCATGTAGGCAATCGGACACAAAGTTATTTATTCATCCGCAGAGTTCACTCTTCACAGCAATGGCTTAAGGGAGCAGACCTCCTTGAACGCACAAAAAAAAAGTGATTTTCGTGATCTTTTTCAAGTAAAATAAAAAGTAATTCTAAATCTCATGCTACAGTTCCTTATATTTTTTCCTTACAAAAATAGTTTTTGTGTCCACATTGGACGCTCCATGTAACCGCTGCACCATGTGGAATGAACCATTGCAACCGGACCATTGGTCATCGGCGGGGATTCCGGTAGCCTTCCTACTACACCTGTAACAAAATAATTTTATAGACATTTTCGGTATACATACATACATAGGATAACTGAAAATTATTATGTTCTAACAAAATGGTGACTTTTGAACAAAATGTAATTTGCTTCTCTCAAAACATTGAGACAAAAGCGTCTACCGAAAAAATACATTTGAAGATATTCCAAAACGGCTAAGTACAACAGAGAATTCAATTTATTAAGCTGGCATCAAATTCCGATCAAAATCGAATGTAGCATTCTAAAGCATATTTCCCGCCAGTTTGTAGTTAAGTTAAACTTACCTCCTGTGAGCAGTCCCTGGACTGTACAGCAGTTGTTCCAGATCTAAAAGGAGGAACTCCTCGATCTTCTTCGTGGCCGCGGTCATCTTGTGGACTCCTTTGGCAACTACTGTCATTCACTGCTCTGATCGTTCCATACGTTCTTCGTCCGCTTTTGTGCAGAAATTGTAACAGGCCGATCCCAAGCTCGAGCACTTACATGATTTCCGTAACGCCTATTAAGCCCATCATTAAAATTACATGCTGCCACAATGGCCGCGATGTCGACTACAAATCGCCTTGGAACTCGATAACGGAGTTTCGGACGAATTTATGATGAAGACAGTAATGAAGTAGATGCCCGATAGAACATTTTAAGCAAAAAAAAATCGAGTTTTTGAAATTTAGAAAGAGGGCTATCCCCTTAAAATTTTCCCAATGAATGTCTTGATGAATTTCTTTCTTGTTTGTTGATTGCGGCGTTTATTTGTTAACAAATTGTTCTTCTTTCCAAAAAATAGTCAGTCAACGCAATTCTTCTTTTAGTATATATTGTGCTTCCGTTGTCACTTGTTATTGTACTTCCCAAACAGCAAAATTCATTTATTTGCATTACTATTTTGTCTCCAGTCATAATATTTTACCTTAGTTATCTGTTCAATTTATCTATCATCATTATTTTATTCTTTTTTATAAAGAAAAAAAAATCCAGTTTGTGGTTGTCCACGCCATCAGACAAAATTTTCAACGTATAGTTCATGTCCTCTTCAGAATCTGCTGAGGCTATTATATCATCAGCAGATAAAACAATGTATTTCTTTATTACTGATTTTGATACCTTTGGTCCGGCTTATTATTGTCTGCACTGTACAATCTACAAATAAATTTAGAGATAGTGGACAGCCTCGTCGAACGCCTCTTCTCATACTAGCCTCATTTTTAGTGTCATTAGTATCTATTTCTTTACTCTGCTTTCTGTGTAGATCGACGTTCAATCTCTTACCTCTCAGTTTGTTGCAATATTATCCAGTTTTCTAAATAGTATCTTTCAGTACACTCTAAAAAAAAAAAAAAAAAAAACAAAAAAAAAAGCTTCTCTAAATCAATGAACGCGGGATACTCTTCGCGGGATACTCTTTCCTCTTCATCTCAGCTCTTATTTGTAAGGTCACTCGTAGTACCATAGTAGCTTCCATGGTCCCCTTTACCTTTCGTAAATCGAAATTAGTCTTTTCTTAAATGTTGATTAATCTCAGATTTTATTAGGTTTCTTTCTTGTCTGTCTGTCTGTCCAGGTACAAATATTGCAGTTGATTTTAAACCAGCTTCCCGATGAAATAGAGACTCTAAACTTTCAACGTAGCTCAGAACTGCTTGACAGTACTGTACAAACTCGCTTTCTTGTGTGGCGGAGGATACTTTGTGTGCCACTGAAATAATATCCCCCCCCTTCCCCTTTTCTTCCGTCCCAGTCGCAAATGGTTCGTAGGAAGCCGCTGTGTGACCTCGAATCTGCGTAATTTTTACATTCGCTGTCTTTTTGTGAGGTGTAAGGTGGGAATAATTGTATTGGTTGACTCAAGTGATGTGAAACTTAAATAAATCTGAAATATACCACATGTGTCATTTGTAGTCTCATCAATATGTTCGGGAACAGACTGAAAAATTTTACACAGATACGACTAAAAAGCAGAAAATATTTACGTAAATAAAAATTAATTTTTAATGTACCAAGTGTTTAAATAAGACTAAAAAGTATAAAATAGTTTCTCCTGGCCCAACACAGATCCTAAACCAATACAGATAGTCCTGAAAATACGTGACTACGAAAATGCTTAAAAGGTTTAAAACGAAAAACATGGGTCACCTGCAGTACATAATCGAGGCATAAATAGTTAACCTCCTTACTATTATCTACTGCATGCGCCCCACGTTTTTCGTTTGAAATCTTATAATTATTTTCATTGCTATCAAAAATTCACAATCACAAATCTTCAGGACTATCTGTGCGGCGTTACGAGAAATTATTTTACGTTTTTTAGTCCGATTTAAAAATGTGGTATACACTGACGGGAAAAAATTCGTAACACCGAGAAGTAGTTGTGCGACATACACGAAAGTTGATAGCCGTGTTTCCACATTTGAAAGACGCTCTCTATTCCGATTCTGTGCCAGTCGCGTAAGACTGGCGCCAGTAGCGCCACTGTGTCGACGCAAATCAGGTTTGCTTAACATACATGCTTTAGTGATCGCGAGCGTTAGTTGCCTTTGAGACTGGACGTGGTGAGTTGATGTTAGTCAAGAATGCCTTTAAGGTGCAAAGACGCCATTATCAACGCCTCATTGAGTTTGAACAAGTTCGTATAATTGGGCTACGAAAAGCTGGATGTTCCCTCTGCGATATTAAAGAAAGACTTAATAAAAATGTGGCCACTGTACATGATTGCTGGCAGCGGTGATCATGAGAATGTACGGTCGCAGGAAGACTGGATTCCGGACGAGCAAACGAACGTTTCGAAGTGCATCTGCGGCTGCAGTTTGAGCAACAATTGGCATCTAAGTGAAGCAACTGGTGCAAGTTGGTTACTTCAAGCACAACTCCAAGCCAGACGCCCTGCAGCGTGCGTTCCACTTACTCCAAACCATCACCATTTCCGATTTCAGTGGTCTCAAGCGAGAGCTCATTGGAGGGCAGGGTGGAGGTCCATTGTGTTTTCTGATGAAAGCTGGTTCTGCCTGGGCGCCAGTGATGGCCGTCTGTTGGTTAGAAGAAGCCAACTGAGGGCCTGCAACCAACCTATCCTTGTGCTCACCTGAAGTTATGATCTAGAGTGCGTTTCCGTATGACAGCAAGAGCACTCTTGTGGTTATCCCAGGCACTCTGACAGAAGAATTGTGTCAGTCTGGTGATTCGACCTATTGTGCTGCCATTCTTTGAACATCATTCCATGGGGTGTCCGCCCCGATAGCTGAGTGGTCAGCGTGGCGGATTGCCGTCCTATGGGCCAGGGTTCGATTCCCGGCTGGGTCGGGGATATTCTCCGCTCAGGGACTGGGTATTGTCTTCATCATCATTTTATCCTCATCCGGCGCGCAGGTCACCCAATGTGGCGTCGAATGTAATAAGAAATGCAACAAGGCGGCCGGACCTGCCCCGCAAGGGGCCTCTCGGCCAATGGCGCCAAACGCTCATTTCCTTTCCAATTCCATGGGGTGTTTTCCAACAGGAAATGGTCGCCCACATACCGCTGCTGCAACCCAACTTCCCGTAGAGAGAGTCGACGTGTTGCCTTGGCCTTCTCAATAAACCAGATCTGTTTCGAATCGAACACATATCGGGCATCAACGGACGATATCTCCAGCGCCATCCACAACCAGCATTAACCATTCCTGTACTGACCGATCAGGTGCAACAGGCATGGAATTCCATCCCACAAACTGAGATCCAGCACCTATACAACACAATGCATGCACATTTGCATGCTTGTATTCAACATTCTGGCGGTCGCAGCGGTTATTAATCTACCAGCATTTCACATTTGCAGTGGCTTATCTCGGGCTTACATTAACCTGTGATCTAGCAATGTTAATGACTTAAATATGTTAACTAGACAAATTGAAACTTACCCTTTGTATATAGAAAATGACAGTGCTTCAAAAACTCTTACGTTATTTGATTTTCAATCGGCTGAGTAAAACGGAACGTAATCAGACAGTTCTCTCTTTACTCATTCTGATCATCACTAAACTGGCAGACAATATTTTAGCGCAACATAATTTGGCTTTCAATAATCCCTACAAAAGAATGGCCCTGACTTACAATAACTTATACCTCTCATGAATCACTTACCTCACAAAAATCTCCCTGACTCGAACTACTGCAATACAGCGACCGCCAATACTGCCAGCTAAATAAAAGTTTCTAACTACTGAAGGCACTAACTACTGATAGGCATAGTTAGCAAATGAAAGATTTTGATAGAGAACAAACAATGTATTTATCTTAACAGCGTTCAAATGGTTCAAATGGCTCTGAGCACTATGGGACTTAACATCTATGGTCATCAGTCCCCTAGAACTTAGAACTACTTAAACCTAACTAACCTAAGGACAGCACACAACACCCAGCCATCACGAGGCAGAGAAAATCCCTGACCCCGCCGGGAATTGAACCCGGGAACCCGGGCGTGGGAGGCGAGAACGCTACCGCACGACCACGAGATGCGGGCAACAGCGTTCAAAAGTCATAGTACTATCCACAAGTACATCAAGGCACTGTTGGTCCAGATTGCCCCACTCCTCAGTGGCGGTTCGGCCTAGATCCCTCAAAGTGGTTGGTGGGTCATGTCGTCCATATATATTATTTTGTGACATCCAATTAAATAAATTTCCTTTTTCTGACGGATACACGTCCAGTTCGTCCGCTCGTAGTAACCTCTCAAAACTCTGGCATCTCTCCCCCCACATCCACCACTGCTGGCGGCTCACCTCCAACTGCCCAACACTACACAAGCGAATATTCCAACAGTGAGTCCATGCAGCCACAGACAGCACACAGCGCAGTCAGTGATTTTCATACACAGCACTACGTAGCGTTACCAGTTACCAACATAAAAACCTAAACAGCCTATCTACAAAATGTATTCCCGAAATTTAATTACTCTACATTAATTATTTTTTCGTATTGCGACTTTTTTTTTTTTTTTTTTTTTGTCAGTGTAGTTCACGTCCTTTATAGAATTTGCTAAGACTACCATCTAATCAGCAGAACGATGCAACGTTTACGATTAATTTTGATCGCTTAAGTCCCACATTTCATTTCTTTCATTGCACAATCAGTAAATAAATTACATAAATGTAGAGACAGAAGACAATCTCGTCGGACACTTATTCTAGCTTCATTATTAGTGTGATTGATACCTGTTTCTGTACTCTGTCTTTTATACAGATCGAGGATGAATCTTCTGACCCTCCAGTCTATTTCAGTTTTCTACGCAGTATTAAACAGTATCTTCCGTCTGCTCTAACAAAGCCTTCCGTAGTTGAATGAATGTGGCATACGTTTCCCTCTACGTCTATATTGTTACTCTGCAGTTTACACTTAAGGGCCTGGCAGAGGATTCATCTCACAAGGAAAACCACCCCTAGCTCCCCCCCCCCCCCCCCCCCGTCAAATTTAGTGGTAAGATGGCCCAGCGGATGGCGCGTCAAAAACTGAGCACAGCATAAGCACGAAAACAGGGGGAAGGTGTTCTGATGTGTGAAAAAGAAGTAAAATAGAAAGCTAAAGATTGGCAACATCGAGAGACTTCGAGTATCCACGGCGTGGTGGATCTATGGTCACGGCGATTGAATGCGGAGAAAATCCGTGTTCAGATCTCCTTCGTGTTCCTTTTTTTTTTTTTTTTTCACAAGATTATGGACTTTCAGTCCGGTGACTGACAAATCTGTTCGCTATACTCAAATTTGAGTCTGTCTCATGGCGTAAGGTCTTTTTGCAACAGCGAGGTATAAGGTAGGGACTTCAGACGTACGTATCTCCTATTTTTCTGCACAAGTCCCGCATGTTAGGACTCTTGCGTTCCGTTTTGGAAGTTTTGACTCTTGAATTCCCTTGTTGTAACATAATTCACACCCGTTAAGTTGTTGTTTTCATTTCTGTGAGACGTCTACGCAGCATCTCGCCTGCTCTCACTATTCATCACATTTATTTGCGACTATTGTATATTCTTAGCGCACGACGCATATTCTGTAACCAATATATAGTACAAGGGCAGTTCAATAAGTAATGCAACACATTTTTTTTTCTCGGCCAATTTTGGTTGAAAAAACCGGAAATTTCTTGTGGAATATTTTCAAACATTCCCGCTTCGTCTCGTATAGTTTCATTGACTTCCGACAGGTGGCAGCGCTCTACGGAGCTGTTAAAATGGCGTCTGTAACGGATGTGCGTTGCAAACAACGGGCAGTGATCGAGTTTCTTTTGGCGGAAAACCAGGGCATCTCAGATATTCATAGGCGCTTGCAGAATGTCTACGGTGATCTGGCAGTGGACAAAAGCACGGTGAGTCGTTGGGCAAAGCGTGTGTCATCATCGCCGCAAGGTCAAGCAAGACTGCCTGATCTCCCGCGTGCGGGCCGGCCGTGCACAGCTGTGACTCCTGCAATGGCGGAGCGTGCGAACACACTCGTTCGAGATGATCGACGGATCACCATCAAACAACTCAGTGCTCAACTTGACATCTCTGTTGGTAGTGCTGTCACAATTGTTCACCAGTTGGGATATCCAAAGGTTTGTTCCCGCTGGGTCCCTCGTTGTCTAACCGAACACCATAAAGAGCAAAGGAGAACCATCTGTGCGGAATTGCTTGCTCGTCATGTGGCTGAGGGTGACAATTTCTTGTCAAAGATTGTTACAGGCGATGAAACATGGGTTCACCACTTCGAACCTGAAACAAAACGGCAATCAATGGAGTGGCGCCACACCCACTCCCCTACCAAGAAAACGTTTAAAGCCATACCCTCAGCCGGTAAAGTCATGGTTACAGCCTTTTGGGACGCTGAAGGGGTTATTCTGTTCGATGTCCTTCCCCATGGTCAAACGATCAACTCTGAAGTGTATTGTGCTACTCTTCAGAAATTGAAGAAACGACTTCAGCGTGTTCGTAGGCACAAAAATCTGAACGAACTTCTCCTTCTTCATGACAACGCAAGACCTCACACAAGTCTTCGCACCCGAGAGGAGCTCACAAAACTTCAGTGGACTGTTCTTCCTCATGCACCCTACAGCCCCGATCTCGCACCGTCGGATTTCCATACGTTTGGCCCAATGAAGGACGCAATCCGTAGGAGGCACTACGCGGATGATGAAGAAGTTATTGATGCAGTACGACGTTGGCTCCGACATCGACCAGTGGAATGGTACCGTGCAGGCATACAGGCCCTCATTTCAAGGTGGCGTAAGGCCGTAGCATTGAATGGAAATTACGTTGAAAAATAGTGTTGTGTAGCTAAAAGATTGGGGAATAGCCTGGTGTATTTCAATGCTGAATAAAACAACCCCTGTTTCAGAAAAAAAATGTGTTACATTACCTATTGAACTGCCCTCGTATGAAAATTGCCAAGACTACATAAGTAGAACACACACGTCAGTGACCGGTCAGAAAGTTTATAATTTTGTGAAAAAAAAGGGGCAGGTGGGAAATTTGAACACGGACATCCCGCTTTGTAGTCCACTCAACCACGACGCCGTGGTTCTTGCAAATTCGTTCGATGTTGCACACGTTCAGTTTGAACCGTTCACTGTTTCTATTTTGCTTCTTCTTTCGCAGTTCAGTACACATGTTTTCCTGCTTGATCTGTGTTCAGTTTTTGGCGGGATAGCCACGGGGTCATTTTACCACTAAATCCAAGGGGATTGCTCTGGGGAGTTTCCCTTGTCAGTTCTTCTCTCTAAGCTCATTCGTGGTGCTATTATAGCCTTTCTGGCTCCTCTTCCTAAATCCAAACTGGTCTTCCATTGAATCTCGATTTTTACAGTATTTTGTAGTTTTCGGAAAATACAGTCGGGGTTGTTTTATTATTTAACCCTTATAGATTCTGCTGAAGGAATGCATAGTGAATGCAGAGCAGGAACAACGCGATAGGGTTCGGTGCTGATGATATTACGGTAGGGAATGCGCCTTCATCGTCGCGGCGGCCCGTGTTCCACAGCGACAAAAGACGGTGAATCGAATGGCGGGAGTAGCGCGCAAAGGGGCCACAGAGGGTGCCGCCCTGCTCGCAGCGGGAGTCCACAGCCGTCAGAGTGGCAGCCCTGCGGGGAGCCGGCATTATTCCGGTGACGACGAGCGGGGTGCGGCGCGCCGGTGACGTCACGGCGAGGGCTCAGACGCCGCCCAGACCGCCGGCTGCTGCCTCACTCCGCCCCAGCGCCGCTGCGGAAGCTGCCCCCGGGCTCACTGCGGCGCACCGCCGTCAGTGTGGCCACCTCCTCAAAGCAGTTTTACCACCTCACCCTCTCTTTCCTTCTTTATTTGGTTAGTACAGCTAACATTTATTCGAAAACGACACTGACAGCCTGCTACTCCTTTTGAAACTGAATCTGCGTGTGCATATAGTATTACGAACCTCGTTTCTGCCCTGGACACTGAACATCCTGGTGGTATACTGAGATACTGCTAAGAATGTTGTGCAATGTAACAGTTATAAGACTGCCAAGCAACAGTCGGTGCGGAGATTGTGTTACGTGATTGTACGAGATTGTGACATGTGCTTTTTAATGGTCATATTTTGAGATCATTCATTGTGAAAGTAAACTACTGGCCATTAAAATTCCTACACCACGAAGATGACGTGCTACAGACGCCAAATTTAACCGACAGGAAGAAGATGCCGTGATATGCAAATGATCAGCTTTTCAAAGCATTCACACAAGGTTGGCGCCGGTGGCGACACCTACAACGTGCTGACATGAGGAAAGTTTCCAACCGATTTCTCATACACAAACAGCAGTTGACCAGCGTTTCCTGGTGAAACGTTGTTGTGATGCCTCGTGTCAGGAGGAGAAATGCGTACCATCACGTTTCCGACTTTCATAAAGGTCGGTTTGTAGCCTATCGCGATTGCGCTTTATCGTATCGCGACTTTGCTGCTCGCGTTGGTCGAGATCCAATGACTGTTAGCAGAATATGGAATCGGTGGGTTCAGGAAGGTAATACGGAACGCCGTGCTGGATCCCAACGGCTTCGTATCACTAGCAGTCGAGATGACAGGCATCTTATCAACACGATTGAAACGGATCGTGCAGCCACGTCTCGATCCCTATGTCAACAGACGGGGACGTTTGCAAGACAACAACCATCTGCAGGAACAGTTCGACGACGTTTGCAGCAGCATGGACCATGGCTGCGATTACCCTTGACGCTGCATCACAGACATGAGCTCCTGCGATGGTGTACTCAACGACGAACCTGCGTGCACGAATGGCAAACGACATTTTTTTTGGATGAATCCAGGTTCTGTTTACAGCATCATGATGGTCGCATCCGTGTTTGGCGACATCGCGGTGAACGCTCATTGGAAGCGTGTATTCGTCATCGCCATACTGGCGTATCACCCGGCGTGCAGACCGCGTAAGACGACGCTTCATCCAGTCCCAAACATGCTCAATGGGGGACAGATCCGGAGATCTTGCTGGCCAGGGTAGTTGACTTACACCTTCTAGAGCACGTTAGGTGGCACGGGATCCATACACACCTCTTGTTCACACTGACGGCACTTTGAACAGTTGACGTTACGTTTCAGATGTGTTACGACCCATGGCTCTACCCTTCATTCGATCCCTGCGAAACCCTACATTTCAGCCGGATAATGCATGACCGCATGTAGCAGGTCCTGTACGGGCCTTTCTCGGTACAGAAAATGTTCGACTGCTGCCCAGGCCAGCACATTCTCCAGATATCTCACCAATTGAAAACGTCTGGTCAAAGGTGGCCGAGCAATTGGCTCGTCACGATACGCCAGTCACTACTCTGGTTGAACTGTGGTATCGTGTTGAATCTGCATGGGCAGCAGTACCTGTACATGGCATCCAAGCTCTGTTTGACTCAATGCCCAGGCGTATCAAGGCCGTTATTACGGCCAGAGGTGGTTGTTCTGGGTACTGATTTCTCAGGATCTATGCACCCAAATTGCGTGAAAATGTAATCACATTTCAGTTCTAGTATAATATACACTCCTGGAAATTGAAATAAGAACACCGTGAATTCATTGTCCCAGGAAGGGGAAACTTTATTGACACATTCCTGGGGTCAGATACATCACATGATCACACTGACAGACACAGACACAGGCAACAGAGCATGCACAATGTCGGCACTAGTACAGTGTATATCCACTTTTCGCAGCAATGCAGGCTGCTATTCTCCCATGGAGACGATCGTAGAGATGCTGGATGTAGTCCTGTGGAACGGCTTGCCATGCCATTTCCACCTGGCGCCTCAGTTGGACCAGCGTTCGTGCTGGACGTGCAGACCGCGTGAGACGACGCTTCATCCAGTCCCAAACATGCTCAATGGGGGACAGATCCGGAGATCTTGCTGGCCAGGGTAATTGACTTACACCTTCTAGAGCACGTTGGGTGGCACGGGATACATGCGGACGTGCATTGTCCCTTGCCGTTCTAGGAATGGTAAAACGATGGGTTCGATGACGGTTTGGATGTACCGTGCACTATTCAGTGTCCCCTCGACGATCACCAGTGGTGTACGGCCAGTGTAGGAGATCGCTCCCCACACCATGATGCCGGGTGTTGGCCCTGTGTGCCTCGGTCGCATGCAGTCCTGATTGTGGCGCTCACCTGCACGGCGCCAAACACGCATACGACCATCATTGGCACCAAGGCAGAAGCGACTCTCATCGCTGAAGACGACACGTCTCCATTCGTCCCTCCATTCACGCCTGTCGCGACACCACTGGAGGCGGGCTGCACGATGTTGGGGCGTGAGCGGAAGACGGCCTAACGGTGTGCGGAACCGTAGCCCAGCTTCATGGAGACGGTTGCGAATGGTCCTCGCCGATACCCCAGGAGCAACAGTGTCCCTAATTTGCTGGGAAGTGGCGGTGCGGTCCCCTACGGCACTGCGTAGGATCCTACGGTCTTGGCGTGCATCCGTGCGTCGCTGCGGTCCGGTCCCAGGTCGACGGGCACGTGCGCCTCCCGCCGACCACTGGCGACAACATCGATGTACTGTGGAGACCTCACGCCCCACGTGTTGAGCAATTCGGCGGTACGTCCACCCGGCCTCCCGCATGCCCACTATACGCCCTCGCTCAAAGTCCGTCAACTGCACATACGGTTCACGTCCACGCTGTCGCGGCATGCTACCAGTGTTAAAGACTGCGATGGAGCTCGGTATGCCACGGCAAACTGGCTGACACTGACGGCGGCAGTGCACAAATGCTGCGCAGCTAGCGCCATTCGACGGCCAACACCGCGGTTCCTGGTGTGTCCGCTGTGCCGTGCGTGTGATCATTGCTTGTACAGCCCTCTCGCAGTGTCCGGAGCAAGTATGGTGGGTCTGACACACCGGCGTCAATGTGTTCTTTTGTCCATTTCCAGGAGTGTATTTGTCCAATTAACACCCGTTTGTCATCTGCACTTCTTCTTGGTGTAGCAATTTTAATGGCCAGTAGTGTAAGTATATCTTTGTTATTTAGGACTATAATTTGCTTTACTCGTTATGAGTTCACGGAAGTTTCGAGATGTGGGATTTTGTCCATGAATTTTCTTTCTAATATATATGAGTGGTTGAAAACATTAAGTCCCAGTGATTTCAAAGTGCAAACACCACCTTAAAGTAACTGATTGTTTTACTTTTTATCAATTTCTTCTTCCATTCGTTGCTTGCTATGATAATAAAGATTAGCACCAGCAGCAGCGAGTACTGTTTGTATAAAGCGTTTATTTTGCATTTTGTTTACGACCTTCCACTAAGGAAGGGATTCTATTTGTGTTTATCTGCTCTGCATAGTAACTAACAGTTCTTGATAAAACTTTACGTAGTTTTCGTGTTAGATTTCTTACTGTTTTCTTGATCGTTTAGAACAGAAAGCGGCCGAAAACCGTCTTTTGTTTGTTTCGCGGCCGTTAGCCACTAGTCACTTGAATCAGCAGTTTTCTTGTGACAGCCAGAGCGAGAGCACCAGCAGCAGCGAGTACTGTTTGTATAAAGCGTTTATTTTGCATTTTGTTTACGACCTTCCACTAAGGAAGGGATTCTATTTGTGTTTATCTGCTCTGCATAGTAACTAACAGTTCTTGATAAAACTTTACGTAGTTTTCGTGTTAGATTTCTTACTGTTTTCTTGATCGTTTAGAACAGAAAGCGCCCTAAAACCGTCTTTTGTTTGTTTCGCGGCCGTTAGCCACTAGTCACTTGAATCAGCAGTTGTCTTGTGACAGCCAGAGCGAGAGTACCAGTAGCAGCGAGTACTGTTTGTATAAAGCGTTTTTGTACTTATTTGCTGCGCTTAGCTTTTAAATAGTTTTTCTGGGAAAACCTAGCGTAGTTTTCGCGTCTCGTATTTCAGTGAGTGTTTCTTGATTATCAGAGTAGCTCATCAGAAGATTATCTTGGGAATTTGTCACCGTATAGAGTAGGGTAAACATAGTCATGTGTAGGGACTGTGGTTGTTGTGAGCGGACGCAAGGAGAATTGGCCACTCTTCGGGGGCAGGTGGAGGCTTTGTCTGTTAGGCTCATCGAGCTCGAGGCGCAGGCGTCGGCTCGTAGTGGCGTTGGGGCAACTGTGGTGAGACCTATGCCTACTTCGGTGGCCTTGGAATCACATGGAACCCCTGATGTCGCTGCGTCTTCCGGCAGTGAGCATCTTACCGGTCAGCCATCACTCCAGGGTGAATGGCGGACAGTGGTGGGCTCGCGCGTGCCTGGCCGAAAGGCAAAGGTGGGATCTGGCCGCGTGGCAGCTGCCTTACCCCTTTCCAACAGGTACGGGGTGCTTCCTAGTGGTGATGACATCGTTTCCGAGCCACCACAGGATGCCTCGCCTGTTGGGCCAGTGGCCGATTCTCCGGCAAGGTCCCGACAGTCACAGAGGGCGGGCCTATTAGTTATAGGGAGCTCCAACGTTAGGCGGGTTATGGAGCCCCTCAGGAAAATAGCGGGTAGGTCGGGGAAGAATGCCAGTGTGCACTCGGTGTGCTTGCCGGGGGGTCTCGTCCGTAATGTGGAGGAGGCCCTTCCGGCAGCTATTGAACGCACTGGGTGTGACCGGCTGCAGATAGTAGCACATGTCGGAACGAATGACGCCTGCCGCTTGGGTTCTGAGGCCATCCTTGGTTCCTTCCGGCGGCTGGCTGATTTGGTGAAGACAACCAGCATCGCACGCGGAGTGCAAGCTGAGCTTAATATCTGCAGCATAGTGCCCAGAGTCGATCGCGGTCCTCTGGTTTGGAGCCGTGTGGAGGGTCTAAACCAGAGGCTCAGACGACTCTGCGACTATAATGGTTGCAAATTCATCGACCTCCGTTATTGGGTGGAGAACTGTAGGGCCCCCCTAGACAGGTCAGGCGTGCACTACACACCGGAAGCAGCTACTAGGGTAGCAGAGTACGTGTGGCGTGCACACGGGGGTTTTTTAGGTTAGAGGGACCCCCCCTTGGGCGAAACGATAAAATACCTGACGGCTTACCAGAGAGGACATTATCATCGTTGATAAAGAACGTCCGTCCTCAGAGACCAAAAACAGGAAAAGTTAACGTAATATTGGTAAACTGCAGGAGTATCCAGGGCAAGGTTCCTGAATTAGTATCTCTTATTGAAGGAAATAGTGCGCATATAGTATTAGGAACGGAAAGTTGGTTAAAACCGGAAGTGAACAGTAACGAAATCCTAGACACAGAATGGAATATATACCGCAAGGATAGAATAAACGCCAATGGTGGACGAGTATTTATAGCAGTAAAGAATTCAATAATATCCAGTGAAGTTATTAGCGAATGCGAATATGAAATAATCTGGGTTAAGTTAAGTATCAAAGGTGGGTCAGATATGATAGTCGGATGCTTCTATAGACCACCTGCATCAGCAACCGTAGTAGTTGAGCGCCTCAGAGAGAACCTGCAGAACGTCGTGAAGAAGTTTCGTGATCATACTATTGTAATAGGGGGAGACTTCAATCTACCAGGTATAGAATGGGATAGTCACACAATCAGAACTGGAGCCAGGGACAGAGACTCTTGTGACATTATCCTGACTGCCTTGTCCGAGAATTACTTCGAGCAGATAGTTAGAGAACCAACTCGTGAAGCTAACGTTTTAGACCTCATAGCAACAAATAGACCGGAACTTTTCGACTCCGTGAATGTAGAAGAGGGTATCAGTGATCATAAGTCAGTGGTTGCATCAATGACTACAAGTGTAATAAGAAATGCCAAGAAAGGAAGGAAAATATATTTGCTTAACAAGAGTGATAGGGCACAAATCGCAGAATATCTGAGTGACCACCATCAAACGTTCATTTCTGAGGAAGAGGATGTGGAACAAAAATGGAAAAAATTCAGAAACATCGTCCAGTACGCCTTAGATAAGTTCGTACCGACTAAGGTCCAAAGCGAGGGGAAAGATCCACCGTGGTATAACAATCATGTACGAAAGGTACTACGGAAACAAAGAAAGCTTCATCATAGGTTTAAGAGTAGTCGAATCATAGCTGATAAGGAAAAGCTGAACGAAGCGAAAAAGAGCGTAAAGAGAGCAATGAGAGAAGCATTCAACGAATTCGAACATAAAACATTGGCAAACAATCTAAACAAGAACCCTAAAAAGTTTTGGTCATATGTAAAATCAGTAAGCGGATCTAAATCCCCTATTCAGTCACTCGTTGACCAAGATGGCACCGAAACAGAGGACGACCGAAGAAAGGCAGAAATACTGAATTCAGTGTTCCGAAACTGTTTCACTGCGGAAAATCGTAACACGGTCCCTGACTTCAGCCGTCGCACGGACGCCAAAATGGAAAATATTGAAATAAACGATATCGGAATTGAAAAACAACTGCTATCACTTAGTAGCGGAAAAGCATCCGGACCAGACGAGATACCCTTAAGATTCTACAGTGATTATGCTAAAGAACTTGCCCCCTTTCTATCAGCAATTTATCGTAGATCGCTGGAAGAACGTAAAGTACCTAGCGACTGGAAGAAAGCGCAGGTCGTTCCCATTTTCAAGAAGGGTCATAAATCAGATGCGAATAATTATAGGCCTATTTCGCTTACGTCAATCTGTTGTAGAATAATGGAACATGTTTTGTGTTCTCGTATTATGACGTTCTTAGATAATACAAATCTCCTTCATCATAACCAACATGGATTCCGCAAACAGAGATCATGTGAAACTCAGCTCGCCCTATTTGCCCAAGAAATTCACAGTGCCGTAGACACTGGCGAGCAGATTGATGCCGTATTCCTGGACTTCAGGAAGGCATTTGATACGGTTCCGCACTTACGTTTAGTGAAAAAAATACGAGCTTACGGAATATCGGACCAGGTTTGTGATTGGATTCAGGATTTCCTAGAAGAAAGAACACAACATGTCATTCTTAACGGTTCAAAATCTGCAGATGTAGAGGTAATTTCGGGAGTACCGCAGGGAAGCGTGATAGGACCTTTATTGTTTACAATATACTTAAATGACTTAGTTGACAACATCGGTAGCTCCGTGAGGCTATTTGCAGATGACACGGTTGTCTACAAGAAAGTAGCAACATCAGAAGACTCGTACGTACTCCAGGAGGACCTGCAGAGGATTAATGCATGGTGCGACAGCTGGCAGCTTTCCCTAAACGTAGATAAATGTAATATAATGCGCATACATAGGGGCAGAAATCCATTCCAGTACGACTATGCCATAGGTGGTAAATCATTGGAAGCGGTAACGACCGAAAAATACTTAGAAGTTACTATCCGGAGCGATCTGAAGTGGAATGATCACATAAAACAAATAGTGGGAAAAGCAGGCGCCAGGTTGAGATTCATAGGAAGAATTCTAAGAAAATGTGACTCATCGACGAAAGAAGTAGCTTACAAAACGCTTGTTCGTCCGATTCTTGAGTATTGCTCATCAGTATGGGACCCTTACCAGGTTGGATTAATAGAAGAGATAGACATGATCCAGTGAAAAGCAGCGCGATTCGTCATGGGGACATTTAGTCAGCGCGAGAGCGTTACGGAGATGCTGAACAAGCTCCAGTGGCGGACACTTCAAGAAAGGCGTTACGCAATACGGAGAGGTTTATTATCGAAATTACGAGAGAGCACATTCCGGGAAGAGATGGGCAACATATTACTACCGCCCACATATATCTCGCGTAATGATCACAACGAAAAGATCCGAGAAATTAGAGCAAATACGGAGACTTACAAGCAGTCGTTCTTCCCACGCACAATTCGTGAATGGAACAGGGAAGGGGGGATCAGATAGTGGTACAATAAGTACCCTCCGCCACACACCGTAAGGTGGCTCGCGGAGTATAGATGTAGATGTAGATGTAGATGTAGAATTTTGTGAAAAACTTTAAAACTATATTCCAAAGAGAAACCACCTCCTTAAAACCAATGACTGTCTATTTTTTGCCAGTTTCTTCTTGCACTCGTTTTTTACTGTCATAATAAAGGTTAATTTTGTGAAAAATTTTAAAATTACATTATCCATGTTTTTGGAACTCAAAGGTTTAATAACGAAATCTAACTGTACGATTATATTTCGGAAATGGTAAAGCTTTCCCAAAGTGCAACGAAAGGGGAACGGGGATTACTTCGGAGTTAACACAGATGAAATTTAAATATCATTGACTGTAAACATCAGACCATGCTTCTTCAGAGTGTAATAAGTTGTGCTTTATAGACGGAACAAATGCGTTTGTCATTTGTGACCTACGCTGCGTAATAAATTGAACTCATGTTGGTGTGGTGTAAGAAATAAGTTCCCATGACCTCGTATCCTTCGTTGCATGTCTCAGAGAACTGCATTACGTAGTCTAACCTCTAGTTCTGTAAAATTCTTATTTAAGATAACTGCAAGCACTGCTTATTTATGCACCATTGCGCCTTAATTAAGTTCAAAGGACTTGAATGGGGCACATTTTTATATACGCCGGTTGTTCAGAAAGTAAGTTCCGATCGGTCGCGAAATGGAAGCCACTGGGAAAATCCGGTAAAGCTTTGCACAGATGTGTTGGGCAGTGTCTCTAGTATGTCCATCGATCGTGTCGCATCGCTCTCTTTAGTTTTGAGTGATAGTGAGCACTTAAAGATACATAGGGTGTAGCGTCTCCAGCCAAGTATGAGGGCCTGGTTAGAGATTTCACCTGTGTCATGCAGCCCACATAACACAACTGTCGAGCAGTTCCTTCTTCAAGCCAATTCTCGGCCACACACTGCGGGGGAAATGAAGACGCTCCTGCAGCGTTTCCGATGAGAAGAGTTTGATCACTCACGATACAGTCCGTAATTGGCTCCCCCTGAGTCTCATCTTTGCTCACAAGAACCGTTGCCTATGAAGACAAAATTTTTCCACAGACAACGAGCTGCAGACCAGTGCAGATAACTGGCGAAAGAACAGTTGGCTGGTTTGTATGACGAGGGTATTGGAAAATTGATACAGCACTACGACAAAACTCGAAGTTGGAGCGGCGACTATGTAGAGAAGTAGGTGGATGGTGTACCTAACTGCTGCAAATAAAACGTTTCTGGTTTTCACTGTGGTTTCCATTTCGCGACCGATAGGAACTTACTTTGTGGACAACCCTCGTAGCGAGCCCTGAGTGTCCATATACGGAGATTTGCAACACATGGTGGAACCTGTTAACAAAGGACGCGTGCAAGATAATAAATTCACTGGGGAAAAAACGAATGAAATATGTAATATAATATTTAAAGGATTCCCATACATAAGGTTATCCGTTACAGATAAATTCGAAGAGACATATCAGATCGTTTACCATCCTCAACGGACACCACAGAGCAAAGAAAATTCTAAATAATGTTACAAATTTTTGAAACACGATCTTCTGAGAGAGAAAAACTGTAAGTTCAGTTCACCAACGGTTAAATCAGAAACGGATACTAATGATCACTTGTTCTGATGGGATCAAAAGAGAGAATGAAGTATAACGCTCACTATGGCAAATCGGAAAGGAACTCAGTCCTGAATAACCTTAAAGCACATAGAAATTCCAATCACGTAAGTTCAACCCCAATGCACGTCCCTTGCCGTGATCTCACCGTATTGCAGACAGATAGCGGTGCCGGCCGGAGTGGCCGAGCGGTTCTAGGCGCTACAGTCTGGAACCGGGCGACCGCTACGGTCGCAGATTCGAATCCTGCCTCGGGCATGGATGTGTGTGATGTCCTTAGGTTAGTTAGGTTTAAGTAGTTCTAAGTTATAGGGGACTGCTGACCTCAGAAGTTGAGTCCCACAGTGCTCAGAGCCATTTGAACCATTTGAACAGATGTCGGTTGAATGTTTCGTAAAGGCCTCGTCGCTATTGCTGTGGAGGCTGAGTTGCCATTGTTGTTATGATAGACTGAGTTTGTCACTCGTGAAACGGCTTCAGAAGCACTGCACAGCTAAGGCAATTTCTCCCTGCCATCATAACACAGCTACGCCCCAAACGTGAGGTAAGAGGATAGCAGAACGAAGGTTCTACAAAACTCCAATAAATTAGTAACAAAGTTACACACATGAGTTACTAAGGTTTACTTACCTTTGTGACATGTCGAATAATGAAGTCTGCAACACTGCATGTAATATAACACGGAAAAGGCCCTCAATGGCCACGTGCAAATAGTCGTAGAAAATTTCGCAGTACACAGTAAGTGCAATGTACAACAACTTTTGAGAGGCACCCACATGCCTTGCTCATACTGAGGCATCAAGCAGTCAGGCCTGCAAGATGAGTGGTCTGCCAAGCGAGTGGATTCATTCTTATTTATCGAGTAACATGAACTCTAGAACTCACACTTAAGTTACAAGTTATCCTCCTATATGTTTAATACGCAACGGAAACACGCATCTGACTATCAGTGATTTACAGAACTCTGACTGTTCACTACGCACTGGCAATACCACATTTTCTTTTTGTCTTTTATTTGACGGCTTTTATCAACACGTGGCCACCGCACTGAATATGAATGGCGCACACATTATAAATTCTGGACATTATGACAACATACAATTCGAAGGAAAGTCCACTAATCTTTTTCTTTTCACTATCTTATTTATTCCGATAAATTCTCTAACCTAAACACACAAATTCTATAACTCACAACAATAACACATGAGAAATTCCGCCCAGTGGGCATGGCTTTACAATGGTGAATCTCTATATTATGGTCTCGTAATTATTTTAACGCTACAGTGCACTTTCTGGATAGGATGGTGGATCTTTTATTATACCTCACACTTCGACTCTCACAATCAGCATCACTAAACTTTCCTCCAGACCGAGCGGTACCGAAGGAACAGGCATAACCCACTAATCTTTTGAAACTACCTCGCTACTCTCCCATGCAAACCACACATACCCAAATTGCATGACATACACCACACAACAATAAGAAATACAAAACACTAAATAGTCACAACACTATCACTTTCAGCTTTCCCACTTCAATTAATATTTATCCCAGTTTCACATGACACTGCCCCACTTCGTAATTCTACTTTCCTACTATGAACTCTGGAGATATATGCACGTCTTCCTGTGCAATGCAAGCCAAGTTGCGTTGCTGGATAGACGGCCGACTCACCTTGCTTCTCTCTCAGAGTTTGAATCTAGCGTCACACGGAATTATATCACGCAAGGTAATATTAAGAACGTATTGATCACACACGCGAGTCCTCAACTGATACCATGGACGAGTACTTCTCTTTATCTTTTGTCTCATACACAGTTTGAGACTCACACAGTACTCACCACGTGGAAGTGCTCGTCTCTAATGTCAAGTCCTGCACACGCCATTTCTTAAATATTTCAACTTATGGTACACACGCTATTTCTTAAATATTTCAACTTATTGTACACACGCAAGTAATTCAGCTTAACTTAAGCACACGGAAGTATTTCAACTTATTGCTACACGTGGTTTCATTGTGACCGTTGGTCACTTCCGAAGATTACTACAATCCCTTTAATATTACCTGCCTGACATTTAATTCTCCCCACAAAAGTTCCTGAAATAGAGAAATTATTATTTCAAACTACTCTTAAATATTCCACATGCATACAATGTCTTCACTCTTTCATCATTACGGAGCACAACTAAAACAGGTCTTAACAGTACAAGATCCAGCGGCAGAGTGCTGAAACATGGCCATTCTCTAGGTCATCTCGCACCTCTGTCGAGGTGGGGGAAGACCATGCTACCGTATTGGTCAGCCACATTTCAGGCGCTCAAACCTCAGGTAAATTTCATCTCTTTGGTCCCACCAAAGGTGGCCAAAGGATCGACTCAAAGATGATCATATATTCACATTCACTATCTGCAGTTAGCACACGACCATACATTCATTCATTTCACAGATCTCACCAAACTGGATGTAGAGATTTACTTTGTGGGAGTGCAGATGTGATAAATTAAATAAATAAATTGTCATTCTTTCCCACACTGGTATCCGGCTTCACTGTATTAATTGAAATTGAGTTATTTTCCAAAAAAATGTGTTGTTCTGACAAAAATAATGAAGTATGTTGTACCTGTTTTCAATGTCGTGCGGTACTGTACCCTTTCACTGTCTGTTCACCTCTAAGACTTAACTAAACAAAATTCCCTGTCTAAGTCAGCCTTGGACGATTATCTATAACTAAGTGGCGAGAACTGCTCTTCTGTCTTCCGAATAGGTTTCTGTCCATTGCAATACATCCGGTCATTGACGAATCGAACTCGGCTGGCAATTGGGCGAGGCGAAGTCGATATCTTCATCCTCAACGCGGCCCGGAGAGCTGGTGGAACTCGTGCAAGTGGCGAGTCTCTATCGCACTGGTACCAGGTCGCATTTTTGCGCCAGTAGTGCTTTTGCCCTGGCTGTATTCGGACGACACAGCAGAGTGCGCCCACCTCGAAAGCACAAGACAAGCGTCTAAATCACGTCCATTCGATGAGCTGCCAGGAAGAAGAGCGGAGTTCTTTATGCATGGCTGCGCGACGCGTCCAACCTGAAATTTTCGTTGCCAGAGCTTTTATTGACTGACAATGGTCAAAGCTTGCGCTTTCTTCCTTCCGAGATATACCTCGCAGGTTCTTGCAGAGATGCACCGCGTCGAGAGGCAAAGTCGGCTCGCAACGGATCGTCTTTCAGTTGTCAATTGACGAAGGCGGGTGCGAAAATGCCCGCGATTGTGAAAGATGCCTGCGCTAAGCTGGACGTGCTTCGACTGTTAAATTAAATGCAGATGGTGCCTCTAGGTATGAGCATTAATACTAAGTTGAAGTGCTGTGAACACACAGAGATATTTGCAGACAGATTTTCATCAGCATGTTATGCCCATAAGGTCATGGCGTCATCTAGTGGTACAACTCGCCTGTTGTACCGCATAACCTTGTAAAAATTGAAATGTATATGTTGGAAATATTACATGCATTTTTTTCTCGGATTTAGTGTTATTTCCACTCAGTACAGCCACCTCGAATTATCGATACATTTCTTGGCGCTGCAGTCATGGACTGTGCGGCTGGTCTCGGCGGAGGTTCGAGTCCTCCCTCGGGCATGGGTGTGTGTGTTTGTCCTTAGGATAATTTAGGTTAAGTAGTGTGTAAGCTTAGGGACTGATGACCTTAGCAGTTAAGTCCCATAAGATTTCACATACATTTTTTTGAACATTTCTTGGCCCAAACCAAGAGAAAAGTGAGCAGTAGGAGATGCTTACGTCTGATTTAACAGACAAAGTGTGTTCTGCTTGTAAGCGTACTGTCATATCGCTGGCTTTGTTGCGCAGCATCTTTGCGGGCAGCGCGTTTGCAGAGGCGACCACGGGA
Source organism: Schistocerca serialis cubense (assembly GCF_023864345.2). NCBI lineage: Eukaryota > Metazoa > Arthropoda > Insecta > Orthoptera > Acrididae > Schistocerca > Schistocerca serialis. The sequence goes on along the minus strand of NC_064638.1, from coordinate 1,228,030,937 downwards.
CACGGAACAGCTATGTTGTGTTGTGGGTAGCTTTGCATGTGAGAGGCATTGTTATTATGGAAGTTCAAGTGTTACTTCAAGTGCTATAACAGTAAAGTGATGAAATGTGGAAGTAATTCAGAGGGATGTGCGTAATGATGTAATTAAAAATGAGCAGTGCCACCGATAACGTATTTGTGTATCCTGTCGTTGCGTGTCGCACAACGTCAATCATCCGCGCCGTGTTCGGTCTCTCAGATTTGAACTAATGTGAATCAGTAAAAACTAGTTACATAAAAGAGTGCAATCAAGTCCCAGTGTCTTGCAGCGAGAGTGAGAACGTGCGTTCGGTCATCGCGTTCCGTATCATCAACAACTTCTAGATCATTATCTGACCTGTGGACAGATAATTATCTAGAAGTTGGCATAAACACTTGTGACTTAAGAGTGTAAACAGTACAACCTCTGATTTTCATATCGTCTCAGAATATAGATGTTCATATCAGACGTAGGACAGTGATGTGTTTGACGTTGAGTGGCTCCCCTAACCTGCTTGCATATTTAGATACATAGCTTCAGGCAGGTCGGTCAGCAGTGTGGAGCAGAACAATACGACCGCCGCGGGATTATCAGGTAAGTGGCGTGGACAGGGAGCGCGGTCACAAAACGAAACGAGAAGCGACAACCAGTTAAAGAGACCCCCCGCCCTATGTACCCCCAGGTGTGTTACATGCTTCTATCTAACAATTTTATGTATGCATATTTATTTTCCATGCAAGACACTGAAGCGTCAAATAAACTGTCACAGGCATGCGTATTCAAATACGCCTATATAAGACAACAAGTGTCTCCCGCAGTTGTTATCGGTTACTGCTGCTACAATTAGACTACGAATGTAGATAATGAATGTAGATTGTGGACAGTTGGGAATGTGGGTCTCAGGGGAAGCGTGCAAGGGATAAGTCACTGAAGTAGCACCATTCATCTGTGTCCTCGGTGGCTCGGATGGATAGAGAGTCTGCCACGCACGCAGGAGATCCCAGGTTCGAGTCCCAGTCGGGGCACACATTTCCAGCTGCCCCCATCGAGGTATGCCAACAACACCTGTCGGCAGCTGAGAGTTTCAATTAATTATCGAAAATAATTGCGTGCTCAAATAAAACGATATAACTAAAACTCAGCACCAAAGTACATTACAAACGTTATATGATATGAAGTGCAATGTTAGACTTGGAATATTCACAAAAATAAATTATTGCTCTACTCGGAAGAAAATAACTGTTTGAAATTACTAACACTGCTCACTGAAAATTAATGTACAATGTAGCACGACACCTGACAATTCTGACTTCACACTGATTGCTCAAGAATGCAAGGTGAGATCTGCTCTGAAATAAAAGTGACTTACCTCTATCTCAGCATGCTGTTTTTGTGTCAGGTATATTGACGTTCTCAAAGGCAAATACAAATCAGTAGATGTAGCCACAAAAGATAAATAATCTACTATAAATTTTATTTGTTTCTCATAAACAAAGTGTGACTTCATGTGGCGTAAGGTGTAACGCACACATGACAAAATCTTCACAACTTTACTGTGAATCATGGAAGTGTGTTTTACTCAAAAGAAAATCCTTCTTGAGAAATCAAACTTTGGTTTTTGACAAAAAGACTGTACTGCATAAGAAGACTCTAACAATAATAAAATTCTCTGATTACAAAGAAACTACAAATATACCTTCCAAATTCTTCAAAAACCTTCTCCATCAATGTAAAGAACGAGAAAGTATTATAAATGGGCTTCCATTTCGGTAATAACATATTCTAGATAGCTGATCCAAGATTCACAAATAACAGATATTTTTTCTGAAAACTGAACTGATTGCTACTATGCCTCAAATAAGAATGCCCCAGCGCTTCACCACTGACTGAGTAGCAAACAACCACAGATAAAACAAAACACAAGAGTCATGGATGTTATTCCTTACTCGTGCAGTGAGCTCATTCATCTTTGATCCAGTGCAATAAAGGTGAATTATTTACAATAGCAAAAACGTATGAGAATTTTACATCCTGTCTCACTCACTTCTCATCCTCTGTCTTCCTGTCATCCCCCGTCGACTCTTATACCTACGTCTCGTTTCCGTACAAGTTATTAATAGCTTTTCGCTATTTGTATTTTACCCCTGCTACCTTGAGGATTCCAAAGAGGTTATTCCACCCAACACTGTCAAAAGCTTTTTCTAAGTCTACAAATGATATAAATGTAGATTTGCCTTTCGTTAATCAGTCTTCTAAGATGAATCGTAGGGTCAGTATTGCGTCGCCTGTTCCTACATTTCTTCCGAATGCAAACAGATCTTCCTCGAGGTCAGCTTCTATCATTTTTCCATTCTTTTGTAGAGAATTCGTGTTTGTATTTTGCAACTATGACTTATTAAACAGATAGTTCGGTAATATTCACGCCTGCCAGCGCCTGCGTTCATCGTCATCTTCACGTAAAGAAGCATGGAACGTCAGTCCACTACTTTCCTGTACATCTAGCACATCTTCATTCGTGAAGCTGTCTACAATTTCTGCAACGAAACTGAAAGGTGTAAATAACAACACAAAAAAACCCTGTGCGCTTTCGTTTACCTTGTATAAAAGCTAGTCGAATAGCCACATATAATGATTCCAGAATGAGATTTTCACTCTGCAGCGGAGTGTGCGCTGATATGAAACTTCCTGGCAGATTAAAACTGTGTGCACCGACCGAGACTCGAACTCGGGACCTTTGCCTTTCGCGGCCAAGTGCTCTTGCCCGCGAAAGGCAAAGGTCCCGAGTTCGAGTCTCGGTCGGTGCACACAGTTTTAATCTGCCAGGAAGTTACATATAATGATGTTTCCCAAGCACGACTCTTAGGACCTCTCATTCTTTGGCGTTTAAATTGCAGTTTGTTTGTTCACGGACGAGTCCAGTTATAGCCTGAAAAGTTATTCTCGCTGGCTTTTCATCTGGCGTGAACCAGGAACCCGATACCAACCCCTTAATGTACTTGAAAGGGACCTGTATGGAGGTCGTGGTTTGATGGTGTGGGGTGGGATTATGATTGGTGCACGTACACCCGTGGATGTCTTTGACAGAGAAACTGTAACAGAACAGGTGTATCGGGACCATTTTGCACCAGTATGTTCGCCTTTTTAGGGTGTGCAGTGGGTCCCACCTTCCTCCCGATGGATGATAACGCACGGACCCACCGAGCTGCCATCGTGGAGGAGTACCTTGAAATGGAAGACATCAGGCGAATGGAGTGGCCTGCCTGTTCTCCAAACCTAATCCCCACGTCTGGGATGCTCTCGGTCGACGCCTTCAAACCCGTAGGACACTACAGGAGCTCCGACAGGCTCTGGTGCAAGAATGAGAGACTATACCCCAGCAACTGCTCGACCACCTGATCCAGAGTATGCCAACCCGTTGTGCGGCCTGTGTACATGGTGGTCTGTGTGCATGGTGATCATACCCCGTATTGATGTCGGGGTACATGCGCAGGAAACAGTGGCGTTTTGTAGCACATGTGTTTCTGGACGGTTCTCTCAACTTATCACCAATACCGTGGACTTACAGATCTGTGACGTGTGCTTTCCCTATGTGTCTATGCTATTGGCGCCAGTTGTGTGTAGTGCCACGTTGTGTGGCACCACATTCTGCAATTATCCTTAATTTATGAGCATGAGTGTAGTTTTTATCCTGCATTTGCAAAAAAAAAAAAATGTATGTGCGTGTAGGATAAGGTGTTTACAAGAGGAATTTAGAATTTAGAACTAGCTTATACAAACTGTTTAACAGTTCCTGTTACTGGCTACTAGAAATTGTGGAGGGGACTTAATAAATAAAGTTTTGATGAGGAACCCATGTCCGGAAATGTTCCGCTTGCATGTATAAAGGGCTGTCATAAAGTCAGTTACACATGCCTCCAACTTCGTAACTCTTCAACAATTGGCAGCATTGGTATGCGGCAGGTACTGGCTTGTTCCGTAGCCTCTTCTCTACAGCTCCAGGTGGTGGGAAGCCTTAGCATTGAACGGTTGTATTGTTACAGTGTGAAGTATGGGACCCTGCGCAGACGGTCGGTCATTGCGATTTGGTAGAGGAGGGAACATCTGACCTGCGTGACAAACAAAGAGTTGGACGTCCTGTGACAGCAGCCACCGAGTTTCATAAGGAAAATGTTGACAGATTGATTCAGGACGATCGTCGTATCACTCAGCATGAAATTGCAAGGACAACTGACATTTCCTACGAACATGTGGATCACATTTTTGCTTTGCTTGGCTATCGAAAGATCTGTGCACGATGGGTATCCCGGATGCTGACTCCTGAAATGAAAGCGCAAAGACTTGAAATTTTCCAGGAACTCCCCACGCATCACGAGAATATAGGTGACGCCCTTCTCCATTCAATTGTGACAGGAGACGAAACTTGGGTACAGCATTACGATCCGGAGCCGAAACGTCTGTCTATGGAATATCGAAACAAAGACTCGCCCCAGAAATAGAAATTCAAGACGCAGCCCACATCTGGAAAAATCATAGCCACAGTGTTCTAGGACGCAGATGGTGTTATCCATGTTGATTTCCTTCATCGTGGAACAACAATAAATTCAGAGCATTACATCACAACGCTGCGATATCTGAAACGACGGCTAACAAGGGTCCGAAAGGAAACGGAAATGTTTTCCTGCAGCATGACAACGCCAAACCACACACTTCACGTGCCACCACAGCAGAACCTCAGAGACCGAATTTCACAACCGTACGGCATCCTCCATACAGTCCAGATTTGGCACCGTCTGACTTCCAGCTCAGCTGTTCCGGATAATGAAAGACGATCTGCGGGGACATCATAACGCTTCTGATGAAGACGTTGAGAGAACTGCGAGGCTGTGGTTGCGGAAACAGAATGTCGACTTCTTCCTTGACGGTTTCAGCAGACTTGTTCGTCTTTGGCAGAAATGTATGCAATTGGCTGGTGATTATGTGGAAAAGTGATCATTGGTAATTAAAGATCACATTCTAAGGATTGTTTCTGTGTTTGATTTATTACAATATTCCCATCCAAACCCAATTAATGAAGGTGGAGGCATTACTTTTCATTCAACCCTCGTAGTCTAGTGGTTCCCAACATGGGGGTAATTACCACCTGAGGGGTAAAATGAAATTTTCTGAGGGCTAAAACCCAAACGATTCCATTCTGTTTCATTCACGAAACGAAACTATTTTCAAAATATCATTACTATTATCACAGTTTTGTATAACTCTAATACTGATTATACAAATTAATTAATTAGTTTTTCTCTATTAGCAGCGTTAACGCGGCGGATGTTACAGGTTCCTCACACAGTCCACCCACTACAATCGTATGTTGGCTTTGTCCCATACGTCTCTGATGATAAAAGTGAGACATAGACGTAACAAAAGCTAAATGTGTCAAAAAAATTTCTTCTTCAAGTATTCAAGAAATTGATTCTCGAATTGCTGCCAGACAGATACCCCACCTCGTCCTCTAGTGGCTAACGGTGCTGCCTCTGGTTCACGGGGTCCCGGGTTCGATTCCCGGCCAGGTCGGGGATTTTCTCCGCTCGGGGAGTGCGTGTTTGTGTTGTCCTCATCATTTCATCGTCATTCGGGACTTTGACGAGACTGGACTGTGTAAAGATTGGGAATTTGTCCAGGCGCTGATAACCATGCTGTTGAGCGCTCTACACACCAAAATCATCATCATCATCGAGACAGATAAATGAATTAATTGACGGCAGTAGCTACATAAGGACTACCACAAGGCTGTACATTGTGTTATTATTATTATTATTATTATTATTATCGGAGTGGTTAGACACAAAGGATTAACTGCCTGAAGTCGCCCAAGTTTTATCAATTCAGAAGTAACGAGTGCAGCAATCAAGTGGTTTACAAATATCTACATCTACATCCATACTCCGCAAGCCACCTGATGGTATGTGGCGGAGGGTACGTTTAGTACCTCTATCGGTTCTCCCTTCTATTCCAGTCTCGTATTGTTCGTGGAAAGATAGATTGTCGGTATGCCTCTGTGTGGGCTCCAATCTCTCTGATTTTATCCTCATGGTTTCTTCGCGAGATATACGTAGGAGGGAGCAATACACTGCTTGACTCCTCGGTGAAGGTATATTCTCGAAACATCAACAAAAGCCCATACCGAGCTACTGAGCTTCTCTCTTGCAGAGTCTTACTCTGGAGTTTATCTACCATCTCCATAATGCTTTCCCGATTACTAAATGACCCTGTAACGAAGCGCGCTGCTCTCCGTTGGATCTTCTCTGTCTAGTATATCAAACCTATCTGGTACGGATCCCACAATGGAGAGCAATATTCGAGTAGTGGGCGATCAAATGTACTGCAACCTACTTCTTTTGTTTTCGGACTGTATTTCTTTAGGAGTCTTCCAATGAATCTCAGTCTGGCACCTGCTTTACCGACGATCAATTTTATATGGTCATTCCATTTTAAATCACTCCTAATGCCTGATCCCAGATAATTTATGGAATTAACTGCTTCCAGTTGCTGACCTGCTATATTATATCAAAATGAGAAAGGATCTTTCTCATTACACTTGTCCACATTACACTCAATTGCCATTCCCTGCACTATGCGTCAATTCGTTGCAGATCCTCCAGCATTTCAGTACAATTTTCCATTGTTACAACCTCTCGACATACTACAGCATCATCCGCAAAAAGCCTCAGTGAACTTCCATGTTATCCACTAGGTCATTTAGATTGTGAATAGCAACGGTCCTACGACACTCCCCTGCGGCACATCTGAAATCACTCTGATTTTGCAAGACTTCTCTCTATTGAGAATGACATGCTGCGTTCTGTTATCTAGTAACTCTTCAATCCAATCACACAATTGGTCTGATAGTCCATATGCTCTTATTTTGTTCATTAAAGAACTGTAGGGAACTGTAACGAACGCCTTGCGGAAGTAAAGAAACAGGGCATCTACGTGGGAACCCGTGTCTATGGCCCTCTGAGTCTCATGGACGAATAACGTGAGCTGAGTGTCACACGATCGTCTTTTTCGAAACCCAGCCTGATTCCTACAGAGTAGATTTCTAGTCTCCAGGAAAGTCATTATACTGGAACATAATACGTGTTCCAAAATTCTACAACTGATCGACGTTAGAGATATAGGTCTATAGTTCCGCACATCTGTTCGATGTCCCTTCTTGAAAACGGGGATGACCTGTGCCCTTTTCCAATTTTTTGGAATGCTACGCTCTTGTAGAGACCTACGGTACACCGCTTCAAGAAGGGTACAAGTTCCTTCGCCTACTCTGTGTAAAATCGAACTGGTATCCCATCAGGTCCAGCGGCCTTTCCTCTTTTGAGCGACCTTAATTGTTTTTCTATCACGCTGTTATCTATTTCGATAAGTACGATTTTGTCATCTGTGCGACAGTCTAGAGAAGGAAGTACAGTGCAGACTTCCTCTGTGAAACAGCTTTGGAAAAAGACATTTAGTATGTATAGTGCACGCATCTGAGCCTGTTTGATTTTAAATGGCTTCACAGTGTGCAGGTCAAAAAAGTGCGAATGGAGAGGAATGATTCAGGGGAAGTATGTTTTGTAACCAGTGTCTAGTTAGCTTTCTTATCTCAGAAAGAGCTGTGGTTGTCAATTGCGACGGACCATTCTAACACACACACACACACACACACACTGACACACACACTAACACACACACAAACTAAATATAATTTATCTTTCATCATTTTAAAAATAAAAGTGTTCCAAGAAAACTCTTTCATTCTAGAGTTTAGATAGGTGCTACAGTTGGATGAGGGGGGCAACGGATGTGGGGGGGGGGGGGGCGGAAGGCGAGGAATGGGGTGCTAGTTAATGTCTGCCTGCTCTCAGGGATAATGGTCTAAGAAAGATTGGGAAGCACTGTTGTAGTACGACAAATGTGTTATGTGATGTCATGAGCACGACAGGGACTGACGACGGCGTCATCTTCTCAGTTTGTGTGTATTAGGTGAAGAGAGAGACTTGAAAGTGAGTCGATTTTCAGACTTTTTTGTATCTCAAACGGTACATTTTCGGACACTGTTTCCTTACCAAAACCTACAGAATCCTGTAAAAGAAATTGTGAAACTCCTTGCGTAGACGATAGCAATTATTGCCAATCTTGAGATGATAAAACGATATTAGCAAAACAATCGAGATAAAACTGGCGGCACAGAGACAAATGCACCACATCGGTTTCTGGCGTGTGCCAGTGGGGCGAGTCCATGAAAGCAATTAGGGGCGCGAAGGGCAGAAAGCCGGGCGCTAGATGCGCTTTGCAGATAATTCCGTTAGGTTGGCGGCCTGGCTCGCGCCTATTAGACTCCCCTCGCCGGTTGGGCAGACGGCTGCTATCGGCGCAGCCACGCCCCTGCTGCAGTGACACGGCCCGTGAAAACGCACACACTGTAATTCCGGGGGCTGTCGCCTTGTGTCACGTCACTCAGCGCGCCAGTTAGCAAACTGTATCAGCGCGGCACGCGTGTAATCCTCTAACCCCTCCCCTACACCGCTGCCGCTTCCATCCGTTCTCCCTCCGCACATCCGCCACTCCACCATGGCAACTCCTGCCACTGCGCTGGCCGTGCGTGATTTCCCCCTGCCGAGCAATCTGAATTCAGTTTCGCGTTATCTCGCTATTATCGCGCAGTATTGCCAGTATCTCATTCTCTGTAGAACACTGCTGTGTTCTAGAGTTATACTGTTGTACCACTAACGCTGCAAAGTGGCTGGTTCCGCCTCGACTCGTTTCATTGATAATTTAACATCACGCTGCGCTCTCTGACACTCTGGTATCAATGGTGTACCGCCTAGCGTAGGCCTTTTGGATCGGTAGACGCGTAACATGACTCGCAGGAAGCTCTTTGGTTTGTGGTGGCCTATGGGATTACTAGCCATGAGAATTCGGACCTCCTAGTTAGACAGTCCTTGACTGGTTTTGGTTCCGCTCAGTCGCACAGTCGCAGACTGCTATTTTACATCATGCTGCTGCAAAATCTGTGGGTGAGATTTTGGCATAATGACGTACGCCGCCCATACAGAAATCGTAGGATGCGCCATTGCTTCACAGTGGCACATGTTATCGCATGAGCCAACCTGTGGCTCCAGCTGTGAGCGATAGAGTATTATGTTCACTATTATAAATTAAATTCCACATCTGTCATACAAAAATGGGATATAAGTTGGTAAAACAGTTAGTGTCATTAGCTAAAGACTGTGTCTACTCTACTTTAGGAGATTCAGAAAAAAACAGAATTTAGGGCTTCCTGAGAAGTTCATAAGTATTTGCTAAAAATCAGAAAAAGTTTGATGATACAGCTAACCTTTCAGTAATAGTACAGAGCTATTTTCTACAAAACCCTTGGCGAAGGGGTGTTGTGTGATGTCCTTAGGTTAGTTAGGTTTAAGTAGTTCTAAGTTCTAGGGGACTGATGACCATAGATGTTAAGTCCCATAGTGCTCAGAGTCATTTTTGAACCCTGGCGAAGAGCAGGCACTTAAGCGATTACTTTCGAACTCACTTGAAATGGTCAACATCTTATTTTGTCAAGCAGCCACTTCCCTATACGTTTATTGTTCCATATTTCGTATATTAGATCTATTTACATTTTTACAGGTGTTTTACAAAAATGTTGCATTGAGCTGTATTACCCCAAGGGATGTGGTAATACCGCACAGCGTACGGCCTAATACAATAAACCACATAAAACGGCAAAAATTCTATAAAAATGAAGCAATCGAAAAAATTCGTCCTTTAGAATTTATTTACAATTCAAAAATGTAAATTCCACAACTTATTAACCTTATGACAGAGAGAAAAAAAAATCAAAAATCCTTTTACTGGTAAAATGACATTGAAACGCAGTGGACTCAACTTGTGTCTGTTCAGATTTAGCGCCTATTTCAACGGCAGTAGTCACAAACATACTTTTTAGCAGTGTCACATCCACTACACTCTGAATGAATCCATCTACTACGAATCACACATCGAAACCACAGGTCTCTGTTTTTCCCGAATTCTCCACAGAGTAGGTAAATGTTCCACTGTTTCTTGTAACAGGAGAAACCACTTCATTTTCACACGTCTCAACATTCCCATTCAAACCTCTCCATCCCTCTACCCACACAACCCACCCCAAAGCTCCCATTCTGGTGCGACAGCAGTACAGCATCCTATACCACAAAATCCACTCCCTACCCACGAACAAGCTCCTTTTCATGCAAACCCTATCACAACACAGCGCTGATGCCCCCAGTATATGGATAATCCCCTCCTCCTGGACAGAGGTGGAGTTGCAGTTGGCCACCACAAAAACATTTCTGCTTGGCCACAATTTTTGCTCAGTAATCCCACCGAATACCTTATCCTTAACCTCTTCTTCAAAACCCTGTTACTTGTGCTACTATCTACATCCGACCTAATTCTCCTATCCCCTATGATTTTCTCACCCACATCGACCATACCTTTTCCACCTATATTATTGACGCTCACTTCAACATCCATAGTAGATCCTCTCCAGACCTCCAGCGGTTGGCGTCAATTTACAGACTCCCTCCAAAGTAATATTGACCCCATCCTACAGCACACCCCTCCTGAAAGCAATACCACTCCGATGTCGTCCTCGCATTTCCCAACCTCCTCAGACGCCTCACTAAGGAAGTCCTCGACCCAAATGGAAGTGACCACCACACACCTACACAGTATCTCGTTCTCATGCGCCCCAACAGCCATGACTACTCTCATGCCAACTGGAATCCATAGATACACAGAGAGGACGACAACCCCTATTCTTGCAATAATCTGATGATATCCACCATGTCACAGCCAACCTGCAGCAGACCTTGTCAGATGCCATCTCCGTCCATATCCCTACTATACTAAAGCCATATATCCTCATCGCCCCACTCTCCCATCACAAGGTGTACTCCTCCTCCATGAATCCTGCCACTTATATCTCTGCCGGCCGCTGTGGCCGAGCGGTTCTAGGTGCTGGGAAGTTCCAAGCACATGCTCGCTATATTCCTGAAGTAACAGTTTTCGGGCAGTAATCATTTACGCGCTGTCGCGAGGGTGCCTCACCCGCAAGTGCCCACTTTCGATGTGTCAAGTACGAGAAGCGTTCAGTAAGTAAGGCAACACATATTTTCTCGGCCACTTTCAGTTGAAAAAGTGCGGGATTTGATGTGGGGCACCGTGGAAAATTCGAAATTTTTTGTAAGTTTTTACGCATCCAAACTGCTGAGGTCATAGGTCCCTAAGCTGACGCACTACTTAACCTAACTTACACTAAGGACAACAAACACACCCATGCCCGATGGAGGACTCGAACCTCCGACGAGGGAAGCCGCGCGAACCGTGACAAGACGCCCCAGACCGCTGGCTACCCAGCGCGGCTGGGCTTCGTGGAATATTCCCTATGGTTTCATGAAGTTCCGATAGGTCACGTATCCTTCAAAATGACACCTAATCGTAGATGCCTTCTAAGCAGATAGCTGCCATTTAGTTTCTTTTCGCGGAGAAATAGAGCGTCGCAAATATTCATGGGCGCTTGCAGGAAATCCACGGAGAGATGGCGGTGAAAAGCACGGTGAGTCGTTGGGCGAGACACCTGTCATCATGGCAACAAGCTCGGGCAAACCCATCCGATTCCCCACGTGCGGGCTGGCTGCACACAGTTGTGACTCCTGCAGTGTTGGGACGTGCGGTCACTCTCATTGGAGGTGATCGCCGGGTCACAGTCAAACACCTCGCTGCACAACTGGACGTATCTGTTGGTACCATTGACACATTCGTCCACCATTTGCAGTACTCAAAGTTGTGTACCCGCTGGCTTCCTCACCGCCTAACAGAAGATCATAAAGAGCGACGAAGGACCATCCGTGTGGAATTGCATGCGCGTTACGAGGCTGATCGAGGCAATATTTTGTCGAACTCGGCATAGGCCATGAAACATGTGTTCATCACTTAGAAATGTAAACAAAACGGCAGGCAACGCGGCGCATCACACCACCTCCCCTCCAAGGAAAAGTTCAAAGCCGCAGCCTCGGCTAGGGCCTCCCGTCGGGTAGACCGTTCGCCTGGTGCAAGTCTTTCGATTTGACGCCACTTCGGTGACCTGCTCGTCGATGGGGATGAAATGATGATGATTAGGTCAACACAACACCCAGTCCCTGAACGGAGAAAATTTCCGACCCAGCCGGGAATCGAACCCGGGCCCTTAGGATTTTTAACATTTTTTTTAAAATGTTAAGGATAATAAGTTGCCATCTCTTTACATCTAAGAATAGATGATGAATGCAGCTAGCCGCTAACTTTGTGTAATGTCTTGTCTGTATAGACGTGTATCTGTTGCCTTTAAGATTCCTTCGCCTTCACACATAAATCTATACAGTAAAGTAAGGGCCTCCCATTTGTTGGATGACTTGCTGTAAGAGATCTTTACATTTATTTTTACTGTTAAACACTGTATTCAGTCGGGAGAATCAATCGTGTGGACAATTCGTTCCTTTTACGAAAGATTGCGAATTCCAGATGTGTACGAAGCCTTTTTGGACGGTTTAACACAGACTCAGTGATTGCAGGCTCTCTTCGACACAGCTGAAACTTCCCCACTAATTACAGGGCCAAAGTGATCATCAAATGATTCAGAAAAAAACTCATTCGTTCATTCACTCCAGAACAAAAAAATCACAAACCTTATTTATGAAGGAAATTGTGTATTCAATCCATCTCCATTACATGTCCAGCTCTCCGGTGATTCCACGTCTTAATTATTTTCCGTTTACAGTCTCTTTCTCTTCAAACAACCGCTAGCGGCACAAATGTTAATTGGCTCGCTTTAGCGAGAAGAAAAGCAGAATACGTATGTCTCAGAAACTCGTCAGCCCCTCAACAGATACTCCAGAAGGTGTCCTAGTTACTACTCTAACAACCATGGAGAATGCATATATGCATTTCTGTTATTTCAAAGAATAAACGCACCAGAAAATACTTTGGCGTCGTCGAGCTGTCGCCGCATATGTTACGAGAAAATCAGATCAGATAACTTTTCCAAAGTGAATGAATGTGGATGGTTTGATTGACAATGATTAATTGGTGCGTGGTAGAGGGTATTTTCTGTGGGGACATTACAGATTGACAGTCTGTCACGCTGACCACTCAGCTACCGGGGCAGACCGTTTTAAGTCATGGCGACCGTCATCTGGGACCGTAGAGGGGATATTCCGTTTAATGTCCTCCCTCGTGGTCCAACGGTCAACGTTGAAGTGTACTGTACCACTCTCAGGAAATTGAAGAAACCACTTCAGCATGTTCGTCGCCACAAAAAAGCAAACGACGTCTCCTTCTCCATGACAATACAGGCCCAGTACAAGTCTGCGCACGCGAAAGGAGCTCACAAAACTTCGTTGCACTGTTCTTCGTGATCCACCCTATAGAGCCTGGATCTCGAACCTACCGAAGTCTATCTGTTTGGCCCAATGAAGGATGTCCTCCGCAGGAATTGGTACGTGGATGATGGGGAGGTTATATATCCACCAAGACGTTGACTCCGACGTCGTCTAATTGAAAGGTAACACGCGGGCATGCAGGGTTTGGTAGCCAAAAGAGCGGGGAATACTGTGATGTATTGGAATCCCGAATAAAACCAACCTGCTTTCGGGAGAAAAATGTGTTTCATTACTTAATGAACGTCCCTCGTGACTATTCAGCATGTCAACACGAATTCCGATTTTTTGTCCAGGCAATCCTATGTACTGCCTCCCCTACAAGACGTTGCGTTTGTTATGTCCACCAAAAGTAAAAGAACATTCACGTCCGGTACCGATAAATCCTTTGCATCCTCTGTCAGGGCAACTTTAGCAGCGTTCGCCTCAATTTCAAGCTTAGAGAAACCTTCATCTTCGTTACATTGGCCACAACGGTGTTGTCACTCTTCCAGCAGAGTTTGGGCCTATAACATAGAATTCTTGTCATTCGATCCCTGGCTTTAGTCCCTTGCTGACTCTTATGTAAGCGTGGTTTTTTTACTATTAACATGAGGTGTTACTGTCGTATTTCAGAGTCTGTACTCTGAGCAGCTCGCATTTAACTGATTCTTTGTGAATTTTTTGGTGCAGAGTTCCTTCGACAACTTAACTTCTCTTCTTTATTTGCAGACGCGAGCTGTTCTTCTCTCAGTTTGCTAACGATTTCAGTCGAAGTCCCACATAATTAGATTTTCATTATGGTTTCTCTTTGTTTTTAAAAATAACACTGTAGTGTGTGTTTTTAATTTTGAATAACAGGTAAAATCGATTTCTATTTATGAACCCTACTTCTTACAACCTCTCCTCCGATCAGGCGACCCACATTTAAGAAATATGAACTAAAATACACTAAGGTGTGGTTTCAATGTGATGGTGTTTTTCTTGCGTGCAGTGGCCAAATTATAATTGGAACAGTGCATAATATGCAAACTTCTTAAGTGTGGTGACGAATGGAAAACACTCACACGCTTTTACTTCAGAGTTCAAACCAGTCACTAATGCAGATTAGTATCTGTAAGCACATTTTTACACAAGACTGCGGGACCTCGGCTGTTTAATGTAAATGTAGAATTAAAACACCATCAGCCGTCTAAATTTCCGGTTTCAGTTTTTTCTTTTTTTTTCTCCAACCAGTTGCAGCGTTACATTACGCCATCTTCAAGGCCACTGACCGGGGTGTAGGAAGAATCCCATCTCTTGTACAGTCGAAATATGGGCCAGCACTCAGTTCCTGTTATCTGTAGATTTCTCAATCTACGGATACCTGTAACTGAATGCTGGCCCCTAATTCGACTATAGAAGAGATGGGACTCTTCCCACACGTCGGTCAATGGCCTTGAAGATGGTGTAATGTAACGCTGAAACTGGCTGCACAGGTAAAATGAAACTGGAAATTTAGATGGCTAAAAGTGTAACACCCCACCCGTCACTTATCTGGTTTTGGCGTGTGTTCGCCCCAGCTAATTGACTAACAGATCAACAGAGAGTGCAAAACTGCCGCAATATCGGATAACGCAAAAAAAGTAATAAGGCCCTGTGACTCCTGATTGAACTACGGTGGCAGTGTTGACATTGATTGATTCAGAATTGATCACTTTAAATTAAAAAGGGGTGCACATTGATGTTATATTCAGCTATTGAACACCAGATGCAAATGTTGAACATAAAATTAATTAAGAAAGTGACTTTGGATTTCGACTACTTGATTGAAAACAGATGCAGTCGATCAGCACAAATTTATTTTAACTCCCGACTTTCAATCATCACATTACAAGACTCTCCTATCAGTCAGTGGTAATAAATTGCGTTTGCGTGGAGTAAAGCGCGATAAGTCAAAAGTAATTCCTATCGACTGACCAAGGCGTAATGCGAAGTGCGAGAAGAATTCTACTATACACGGCCCATGAAGCTCTCGTGGAGACTTTGCCGATGTGATCCAACAAATTAAACAGTGGACGGAGCGGGCGCAATATCACCGAGTACAGCGTGGCGGAGCGGCGTCGTTGTGCAGACGACGGCCGACCTCGTGGTGCTGCAAGGCTGCGCTCGTCTATTCACTCCTAGCTATCTTGCTCAGCACATAGCTGAACCAAAACTTCCCATCTCCAAGCTCAATCGTTCCGTTTGCTAAGTCCTAAACTGCTGAGATGCTCACTCTTTCTCAGGCAAGCTGAGTAAAGAACGCCACCTCCGCACCCTCCGCACTCTAGGCAAGCTGGGAATGGAAGACCGCTACGGGGACTTCTCCCAGTCCGCTCTTCGCCTTGGTTTCCCCTCCAACATAATCACTTACGCCAATTGCAGCGTATAAAGGCACATTTGCATGTCGAGCGTGAGTTTCCTCGGAAACGCGAAATATTAATTAAATAAATAATCAGTGACAAATAAATAAAGCCTATGGCACACAACTGCAGCGCTGTGTCGCTGATAAAACAAAAGCACAATTACGTTACTCTTATGTTTGATTAAGAAAGGGAGAGCTCTGGTTGAAGTGGTGCGAGAAGCACGTATTTTATTTTATTGTCTGGCACACCGCCATATTTCATGTTATAGAAGAATACTGCGAGTTGCAACCACACTAGGCACTCGATTCTGTAAAGAATTTATATTTATAAAAGTAAGTAGGATTATGAACTGTAGACTTATTCATTGAATATATCTGATTTAACTAACTGTGTAACTTTTTTATGTTTAGTAGACAATCACCTCTGTACGACGTATTGGCATGGCTGGCAAATTATTGTAATATTGAGATTTAGATTATGAGTCCGCACCTACCGCAGCAGTCTTTGGAAACGATTTAATTACGAAGTCCGATTATTCAGTTTTATTTCACGGTCAACTACGAGTAACATTGCCTTTACGAAAAAGCCATTGTCAAGCGTCTGATACTGAATAATTAAACGTCCACGTTCCAGATAAGCAAAATATTAATTACAATTGCAATCACAATCACCATCATACAGATAGAATAATTAACATATTCAAAATAACATTTTTTTTATTTATTTTATTTATTTTATAAGCGCAAGTCACGTTACTTATGCGTTGCTTCCCAGCGCCGACCAATGCCTGCTCTGGGAAGTGAACAAATTCCCACAAAATTTCCCTTCCTCTCAACTTCCACTATTTAGCTCCTCCCAGGCCACCCATCAAGGTTAGCATCTGCACAAAACACCAATTTTTCCGAAAGTCTGACTCCCAGGAGAGTACTTCAAATTCCTTGTCCTATGTTCCCATCGGAGGCTGGCGTATTTCATTATGTCGCTCTTCACCTGATTTACTTCAGACTCTGCAGACCATGAATTCAGCGTGAAGTTGCTATAGTCACGAACACGCATATTTTGGCCTCTGTTGACTACTCCACCATAGCTTTGCGCGGCTTACTCACATGTTTCACTGAAAATGGGACGACGGACATTTATCAACAGGCGTACAAGTTCTCCATCTGCTTCCCGGTACACCAGCATGGGGTCAACCACCCACTCAGTGTCACTCACCTTATGGCAGCTGGAGGCCGCGCCCCGTTACCGCTTTCTCAGAGCTTGAGCCGCCCTAAGCTGCCTATTGTCGCTTGCCATCGGCGCTCCCCAGCCGGCCACAGTCAATTCTGAATCCTTCCCTGGGATAAACTAGCCTCCAGTAAATCGACACATTTCCACAAAGTTTTCATGTTGTCTGGATTACTTTGAAACCATCACCCGACATTAATTATTCCAATATGTCCATACTATAACCTCTACAAGATGCATTGTGCCTTGTCAGTCATTTTTGTTCAGCCCTACTGTTCGCTCAACGTGAGTTAGGTGGTCTTTAATGACTTCATGTAAGGAGCATAGTTCTTGCCATCTTACGAAAGTATTATAATTTGACATTTAATGCAGATTAGTTTAGTTCTTTAACCGATTGCCCAGAGGAAAGCTCTGTTTCAACTGTTTCAGATTATACAAATTCAGTAAACATACGCATTGATGGAAGGTCGTCTATAAGGCGAATTCCATTACACAAAGAGTTTCATAATCTTTGGAGCCTGTTCAAGTTATTCCTCTTACAGTACTGAGTGATTAATCCTTGCTGACACAAACGAGCCTGTTTTCGATAGTGCTTGCAAAAGTTAACGGTAGTCGACAAATTAATTTATTGTCAAATCAGTTTTTCACTAGTGCTTGCTGAGTGATTGACAATATTGAATACATCTAATTAATATTTATTTGGTTGAGTAGTTCATTATAACGCTAAGAGTCAATTTAGAAGAATGATGAAATTCTGTTGATATATTACTGCTATGGCAGTGACAGCATTCATTTCTGATAGAACTAATTAATTTTTTCTGCAAAACTACATTCAGCTGCGCTGGAGATTTCTGCTTGTTAATATACTGTAACGGCAGTATTATGATCTGTAAATGATATAGAGTTTTAAAAAAATGTGTTCCACTGTAATATTCATTCATGGCCGCAGGTGCGATCTTGGCCTCTTGGCTGTTATGTCCGAGACAAGGGTGTTGAGTCCAGCCTGATGCTCATGGGTCACGCTTAATGAAATCCGTGTAAATTGGTTTTACTGCAAAACTGGTAGTGAAGGTGCTATGCCTCTCAAGAGAATCCGTTTATGGCTGTATCTGTAATGCATATAATTGCCGATGTTGTGTAGTATCGAAAAAACGATACAAACAATTTCCAATACACGCATATATTTCCATTGCATTATAGTTTTGTGCACTAATAACTCTGAAGTCTGATTATTTTCTATAATTTTTATTTCATTTATGCTCATCGTTTAGTATAATGAGCAAGTACTAATGTACATCAAGTATAAGCAGGTGTGACATAATGTATTGTTCATGCCACTTAACTTGTGTAATTGACATAAAAAGAAGTGAATTTTGTAAAAGATCTGTTTACTGGAAGAATGAACATGCTAACTAGTACTCTAATTTTTGGGGGTGAATGTTAACAAACTATTTCTTTTTTTTTTTTTAGTCAACAGTCTGATGACTGTTTGATGTGGCCCACCAGAAATTCCTCTTCATCCCTGTGCACCACTTGCAACCTTTCACTTACTTGCTGTATGTATTCCAATCTCTGTCTTCCTCGACAGTTTTTACTCTCTACACCTCCCTCTAGTATCATGGAAGTTATTCTCTGATATCTTAATAGATGTCCTATCATCCGGTCCCTTCTCCTTGTCAGTATTCTCCACATATTTCTTTCCTCTCTGATTCTGCGCAGAACCTCCTCATTCCTTACCTAATTAGTTTACCTAATTTTCAACATCCGTCTGTTGCACCACATATCAAATGCTTCCATTCTCGTCTGTTACGGTTTTCCCAGAGTCCATGTTTCACTACCATACAATGCTGTGCTCCAGACGTATACTCTCAGAAGTTTCTTCCCCATTTAAGGCCTACGTTTGATAGTAGTAATTTTCCCTTGGCCAGGAATGCCATTTTCGCCATTGCTAGTCTGGTTTTGATGTCCTCCTTGCTCCGTTCTAAATTGGTTATTACTGCCTAGATGGTAGAATTCCTTAACTTCATCTACTTCGTGACCATCAATCCTAATGTTCAGTTTCTTGCTGTTCTCATTTCTACTACTACTAATTACTTTTGTCTTTCTTCGATTTACTTTCAATCCATGTTATGTACTCATTAGACTGTTCAGTCCATTCAGCAGATCATGTAATTATTCCTCACTTTCACTCAGGATAGCAATGTCATCAGCGAATCGTATCGTCGATATCCTCTCACCTTGAATTTTAATTCCACTCTTGAATCTTTCTCTTATTTCTATCATTGCTTCTTCGATGTACAGATTGAACGATAGAGGCGAAAGACTACATCCCTGTTTTATGATCTTTTTAATCCGAGCACTTCGTTCTTAGTCGTCCACTCTTATTATTCCCTCTTGACTCTTCTACATATTATATATTACCCATCTCTCCCTACAGCTTACCCCTATTTTTCTCAGAATTTCGAACATCTTGCAACATTTTACATTGTCGAACGCGTTTTGCAGGTCGACAAATGCTATGATCGTGTCTTGATTTTTCATTAGCCTTAAAACGCTTACGGAAGAAGAAAAACGTTAACTGGGAAGAAGCGGGAGATTATATGGGAAATTTAGTAATTTAGTGAGACAGATCAACGTTGATCCTAAATTTTGATTATAAATTACGTTGATTGAAGATGTCAAGTAATTTGTAATAGAAATGTGTTTTGAAATTAACTGAAATATAAAAGTCTAATTATGTCATTTGTTGTCATGAAGAAAAATATGGAAACCGGCTTCTATTATTATGGAAATTTATGAAGTATGTTTAACGTACCTTTACTCAGTAGAAGTAAAAAATATACAAATTATAAGCAGATTATGTCCAACGATTAATAGTCATCTACCTTCTTATTATGCACGGAAGATAAATTTCAATGTTATGAGAATTGTAACAATATCCGTTTCCTGAGTAGTATGTAGTGATGTGAATTGGAATGTTTTGACAAAAAACTCAGTACATCATTGAGATTTTTGTTCAGTATTTAAAATACTCAGTGAAGTTTGAGGAGAAACAAACAATGATATGACAACAATGATATGACACAGGCTCATTTGGAGAAATCATTAGAAGTTTTGAATATGTAAATGGAACATAACCAGTACAAATGAAGCTCAGGCTCATTTAGAGAAATATCTGTACGTTTTAAAAACTTGGTAAAGTCACGTGAACAGTTTCTTCCGTTTTCTTGAAAGCCATGTTGCAATTTGCCTCCACTGTTGTTTACAAAGAAGCGAAAGGAGAAGGAACATAATTTCAGAACGCTAAGAAAAATATAAGCCCAATTATTCGCCAGTGGCCCACGTTAAATATAAAACAGATGTAACAGTCACATAAAGATGCAAAACTGAGAATCAAGGCACACTGATCAACATAATTGGAGAAAGGGGGGGGGGGGATGCGGAGGAGTGTTATCATGGTAGAAGAACAGATAAAAACCCAGCTATAAGGAGATCAAAATAGTAGTAACTGCGCAAAGAAACAGAGAAGCATATTGTTAAGGGCGGAGCACATCTACCAAAACCGTTACTCTGCAAGTAAGAGCTCATTGCTTTGATGAAGAGATGCATGCCCAATGAGAAATATAAACGAACGGTGATTGGTTAGAAAACAATTATTTCTGAACAGAAGATTAAAAGGAAACCGTACAGTACCTTAAATGAAAGTAGGAACAAGATGGAGGGAGACATGGTTTACCATCAACATCTGCTGATGCAGGACAAAGGTTTGAATATATACCTCATCTGAGTAGGGACATTAAATGTAACAGGGAAGAAAAATCAAATAAATATCACATAATGTAAATAAATCGGTAACTGTGCCAGCAAAAAAAAAAAAAGAAAGTTGTAAGTATTAACATTACCAAAGCTCATTCGTACCTGGCAATCATAGGTGTGTGGTTTGTGGCGTGACGCGTCTCGAAACTCATCAACTAATTTATATGAAAAATAGTAATTTTACAGTCTTGCGGCCTCACTCCTCTTGTATAAATTTCTGCAAAGGTCCATGGTTGCAAATAATTCTTGCATTGGTTCTTTATGCAACAGTCATGCCACCTCAGTGTTCTCACTACTATTAAACATTGCAGCTGATAATTCTGGATTTCATTTACTAATTTAGTGCCATATAAATCAAGGAATGATATTTTCGCCTAAAGTAATTTTTCATTTGTTACATCAAAATAAACTCGTTACGTGACCTTGAAAGTTACATTATCTGAAATAGACATATCTTTGGAATATCTCATTCAATAAAAATTTCACATCAAACTAGCACAAATATTAAATAAACTCGATTATAGATTCATTATGTTTGGCCTGCGAAGTCACCTGACCTGAATCCCCTTGCTTATTTCCTGCAGGCATGTCTAAAGTCACTTGTGTATGAGACCTCAGTGGATACGGAGATGGAATTAGTTGCCAGGAGTGTAGATGTCTGATGTGAGTCGAAACACACAAGGCGTATGTATCAGGATGCGTCAGAGTCTTCTTGCCGATGTCATGCCTGCATTGCGGTTGATGGTCGTCAGTTTCAGCACATTTTTTTAAGATACACTACAAACGGTACTTTCATTGTGTCAGTGATGTTAGTTGCAGTTAACTGTAACTAATGCAAGTAAAGTACACAGTAATGCGATTTTATTCCTGTTACCTCCTTAAGCTATCTTCTGCGACCCGTTTCCTGTTATCTCCGTAAGCTGGCTTCTGCGACCCGAGGTTCCCTGCCTCGAATTGGTCAGTGGAGCAGCCTGTATGTCCCCCCAAAATTACTAATGTTGTGTAGGTCGACAACGCACCATTTTCAAACTACGGAAAGTTGGCGCCACGTTCTCCGATTGGCCGTGATATTGCCCTGTTGCCGTTCGTCGGTTGACGGGCAGAGCTATAGATGTCGGCTCACACTTACAAACGTCCCTCGTCCCGTCACTGCCCCAACGTAATACGCACATGTGTGAAATAGGTCTTGCTGTTTGTCTCCACCTCACGTCAAAAGCATTCACGTGTGAATCCCACGGCCAATCGGAGCGCGTGGCGCCAAGTTTCCGTAGTTTAAAGACTATGTTTTTTTGGCAGAGCACTTGGAAAATGTAACTGAGCTACTAAAGGAACTGCCTACACTACTCTTGTCCGTCCTCTTTGGGAGTAATGCTGTGTGGCATGGGATCCTTATCAGATCAGATAACCGGAGTACATAGAGGAAGTTCAACTGAGAGCAGCATCTTTTTGTATTATTTCCAAATAGGGGAGAGAGTGTCACTGATATGATACAGGGTGTGGGATGGACGCTATTAAAACAAAGACGTTTTTCGTTGCGGCGGAATCTTTTCACGAAATTCCAATCACCAACTATCTCCTCCGAATGCGGAAATATTTTGCGCACGCCGACCTACACAGGGAGAAACGATCATCGTAATAAAATAAGGGAAATCAAAGCTCGCACGGAAAGACATGGGTGTTCGTTCTTTTCGCGCTAATACTGAATTACTGTGAAGTTGGTTCGATGAACCCTCTGCCAGGCACTTAAATGTGATTTGCAGAGTGTCCATGTAGATGAAGATGTATTTCTGTACCATCGGTGTTGGCTGAAGTTTTTGAAAATGCACTATATACAAGGGTAATTAATCACTTCAATCAGCATTTTACTATCGAATATACAATTTGGGTTTAGAAGTTAACAACTGAAAATGCTATAGTCTATTTTCTCTAGGAGTCTCTGAACGGATTAAATGAAAGGTTGCGAACGCTAGAAGCCTTATTTTATTTAATTAAGGCATTTGATTGTGTTGATCACAAAATATTACTACAGTAGTTGCACCATTATGGAATAAGGGAAGTAGCCGACAACTCGTTCACCTCTTGCTTTATCAGAAAGTCATTCTCCGCAGCACTGGAAATCGCTACTGTTTCTTGTTTATATAAATAATATGCCTTGCAGTAACACAGTTTATTCTAAAGTATTCTGTTTGCTGATGACACCAATTTGGTAGTGAAGAATGGTGTGTGCGATATTGATAGAGTATCCAATAATGCAGCCCAAGACATACGTTCGTGATTTGCAGAAAATAAATTGATGCTAAATCACAGTAAAAATCATTTTTACAGTTTCTAACACACAATTCAACAAAAACTTACGTTTTAATTACACAGAATAGGCATAGGATTTGTGAGAATGAACAGTTCAAATTCCTGTGCGTTATGATAGATAGTAAGTAGTCGTCCAAAGTGCATGTTGCGAATTGTGTTCAAAAACTAAACGCTGCTTCATTTACCACTACAACAGTATCTGAAATAAGTGATAGTTCAACACGAAAAGTAATCTACTTCGCTTATTTTCATTCGCTTATGACGTATGGTATTATTTTTTGGGGTAACTTTTCTGACTCTGTACGTGTATTTTTGCCTAAAAACCGGGCCATGCGAGTAATATTTGTTGTAGCTTCGCGAATCTCTGTCGACTTCTGTTGAGTAGTCCAAGAATTCTGACGTTCGTCTCTCGGTACGTATTTTTTAATGTCGTTTGTTGTTAACAGTATCAGCTTATTCTCAAGAGTTGATAGCTTTCACTTAATACTAGACAGAAATATAGTCTGCATGTGGAGCGCACATCCCTGACTCTTTTGCAGAAATGCGTGCAGTATTCTGTCGCGTCCATTTTCAATAAGCTGCCAGAAGAATTCAAAAATCTTAGTACTTTCAAGTTTAAACTGAAGAGTTTCCTCATAGATCACTCCTTCCATTCTGTCGAGAAAGTCCTGGAAAAATTTAAAAATTAAGCTACTTTCCGTTTTACGTTGTTGATTACGTTTTTTTAAACTTAGGTCGTTGATAACCTCGCTATTGAGCGCCCGTAAGCACCAATCTAAACTTGTGGTTTGTCGTCTGCATAGAATTTAATACGTTTCTTTTTATCTATTATTATTCTTCTGTTATAATTTCATGTGCTGACTCGTTCCATGATCATGGAGACTAGCTGCTCAGGTTGGTCTTATGGAACAACGACACATAAAATAAAATGAACGTAACATCATGTCCATGTTCATTGGTTTTTAACTTGAAGTCTACAGCAAATTATAAAAATGGAGGTTACTGTGACCATTGCTTCCTCCAGTAGTTTGACGAAAATCCATATTTTATCATGTTGTGAGCTACAGTACACATGTCTCATGTAAGCTAGGGCCAAGTTACCTGTTGCGCAACACCAGTAAGTAAATTTACGACATGCTACCGGGAACGATCTTATTATCGGCAAGGTTAGCAGGTAAAATTTCTTTCTAACATCCACAGGGTTATGTCGACGGCTCAGTCGTAACCTCACATCCTCATTACTTTCGTATTTGATTAATGTCCTTCCAATCCTTATATTATGCTCATTAGACTGCTCATTCCAATGAACAGATCCTGTAATTCTCCTTCTGTTTCACAGAGGACAGGGAAGTCACTGATAAGTTTTACTCAGAATTTTAACTGCATTGTTTAACGTTTCATTTATTTCCTTCATTGCTTCATCAATATGCAGATTGAACAGTAGAGGAGAAAGGCTGCATCCCCACCTTATGTTCTTCTTAACCCGACCACTTCTCATTTCTTTGATAACAGAATCACAAAATTTGTAATTTACCCCGTCCGTCTACCGAGAAAAAAGTAAATGGTCTAGAGCTTCCATAATTTTACGGTAATTATTAAGAAAACTGTAGGCAGTTAGCCTAATCTTGCAAGAACAATAATTAAATTACAGAATCGTATTTAGTGCAGCAAATAAAACTACCTCTTTTTGGAACTGTCTGAAGGAAGACGTAAGAGACTTAATCAGAAAAACAGGATACACAGCTGAGGGACAGGAATAAATTGCTAAATTAATCAAATTTTGTGTAGGAGTGCTTCTCCGCTGGTGAAATTAAGTTACATCTGTGTTTTCTTAGAACAGCTGAACACTTTCCACAAAATATATTGCAAGTATAAATTTGTTATTAACACGAGTTATGAAACTAGAATGGTAGCGCATAAAATAAGTAAGAAGTATTTATCAGGCATGGATTTGTCTGTCTGTATCCTGAAGGATACATGTGTAGTATGAAAGCTTTCCTAAGAGATATTAACTGAATAAGTGCTTTTTTTACAGGATTTCTCAAACAGTTTTTGTACCAACACCTGAAAAGTGACGTGGAACACATGGAAATTAACACAAGTGTACTAATGATCAACTTTGTTTTTAAAACATATCCATCACCTTCTAGTCAGTCTCACAAGAAAAAAGTTCAGCTGACGAAAACGGGAAACAGTAAAGCATCATATCTGCTGGCAAAGAAATGAAACGGGACCTGTAGAGAAGTCCACCGATTTCATACAAGCAACATTGTGATCTATGAACTTCCAACTGAAAAGAAAAGATAACATGAAACCGAACATAAATGACACAGACGGGTAGTTAGCTGCTTTGTTCCGCAACCTTACATCATTGTTCGACAATCTTACATATCTACAGATATATAAAACATTTAAATATTAACGCCTGCCTAGCAGACAAAAAACCAAGGCAGAAGAGATCTACTGTCTTCCGGACCACTGCATGCATTTCACTTCCCCCCCCCCTCCCCCCGCTCTCTCTCTCTCTCTCTCTCTCTCTGTGTGTGTGTGTGTGTGTGTGTGTGTGTGTGTGTGTGTGTGTGTGTGTATGTGTGTGTGTGTCTGCCTCTTTCCCTTAATACTCTTTGGAGATTGGAACACCTCTGATTCACATATAAGACGATGCAGCTCGTACCAATTTTGTGGGAAGGTGTTTCAGCTTGTACGAGTTGCATGATATGACATCTCGGGCACTTTTGCCACGCTTACACATAACTCCATGCAGCAAGGAAAAAAAAAACATCCCTTGGAATGTTGGACAAGCTGGACACAGCCGGTTTCTATTGCGGACAGTGGTATGCAGCAGGAGATTTGGTAGTCTGTTTCTATGTAGACTACTGATGAACCAAAACATTACGGTAAACTGCTTAACAACGGCAGTCCATCTTTTGAACGCAATACGGCAGCGACACTGGAGGTTATGTGGCACCAGATGTGGAGGCACATGTTACCCAGTTGGCGTTAAATACGGGCCAGTTGTTCGCGGTTGCGGAGCTAGCGTCTCAGATGTGTTTCATCTGGTTCAGATTAGGCGAATTTCAATGTGAATTTACTGTCACGTTCCTCATAAAACTGTTGCGTGAGTTTGTGCTTGTGAAATGAGCATTTATCCTCTGTAATAGGAGATCTGGATTAGCGTTGCCAGTGTCTATTTTCATTTCACTATTTATTTCTTTTCCTTTCCTACGTAGGCGCAGCTTCACGCAAACAGACCGACATTCCCGGCTATACTCGTTCCTGAGCCTACACTCTCCAGATGGGACACAGGGCACACTATTTTTTCGTCGAAAGAAATACGGAATTCTTTTCTGTAGGCTTTTAGCAAGATAACGGATCTCTAGTAAGATGAGGGTTCGTACTGACCGTGGAAATTTTCCTTAAGACGTCTGAGAGTAACATCTGATTCAACCTTTCAGAATCCAGGTTTGTGATTGGGTCATAGTATTATTTTCTGGATAGCCCATGATTTTTCTCTGTGCCTACGTGCAGAGCATCAAGTAGGCCCTTTTCAGAATCATGCCTAGGAGTGGGAGAGATTTTCTGCCTTCCTCCACATCAAAGAGTCCAACACGGAGAGAATCTACGAGAGTAGGAGACTGTTAACATGTTCAGTTGAGTTTTATTGGTTGGTACTCGGAATGTTTGCCGCCATTGGCCAGAGAGCTCCTGCTCTGACGAAAAACAGCAAAGTTCCAGAGCGACCGGAAGGAGAACGCTTCAGGCCAGACCTTTGACTTCACTGTAGGCTTATCCAGATAATATGTTCACTTTAGGCATTTGCAGAGTTGAGACTTCTGATTAGGACAGCGGAGACGAGATGAGCCTCGCTACCACTAGAAGGATGTCTGTAGTTGAGTATTAGGCACTAAGAGACGGCTGAATTGAATATGCAGTCGCTACTACGCTGTCCGATTTATTCGCCCCGTGCGCGCCTGTTAAGACGAGTCTTCGCTGCACGCACGAACGTCGTTCAGACGCGAAGTTAATTCACACCCTTCGGCAGCCGAGTACGTTAAGTCACGCAACCAACTTGCTACTTTCAATGCGCATAATCTATCATGTAAAGTAAACCGCAATAGTATAAGACTGCGGGGGTCAGAAAATTCTGGCGTATTCGTCGAATATGATAGTGCTTCACGGAAACAATGTGTTTCGTGCCGTTTCTGTTCACAAATTTTATGGACCTGTTTTTTGCGGAGGGAACTGTGACAGAAATGTCATACCTAGACATGCTTCAAAATGGGTTGTTTCCTCAGCTGCATGGAGATTTTAGTAATTTCCTTTGATTTCATTTTTATGCATGAAGGCACGCTGCCTCACTTTCACCTTGAGGTGCGGCGTTGGCTTAGCACCATTTCACAACACTGGATTGCACCAAAGGTGGAAAATGACACCTTCTTCGTTGCTTTTAGCCTCTAAGATCACCGAACCTCACACCCTGCAAATTTTTTTCTTGGAGGGGGGGGGCGGGCGGGGGGGGGGGAGGGGGGTGCATAACAGACAGAGTGCTGTCCCAGCTTTGGCAGCTACTCTCCGGGAGCTGAGAAATCGAATTCTTGAAGCTGTCGATTTAATAAACAGCGACCTGTGGCTTTGTTTGTGGAATGAAATGTACTACCGTATATATGATCCTCGGGCAATGCATGGTGCTGATGTTGCGTGTATGGTATGGTGTCTGTGCCAACATAAAGCTTTGAACCTTCCCCTATTCAGTGACATAAGCAATGTGTTTCTGTTTTTCACAGTTCGTTTGAAACAAACAACTAAAACCAGTACTTTCTTTATGAATCATCCTGTATTTAGTCTTCCTAAATAGCGGCCAATAAAAGCGTTCTATTATAACAGATCACATCTGTGATTTCTATAGACCTGGAGTTGGCCGTAAAGATCGAAAACAACCTTCTTATAACTGATGCACAAGTGTAGCGGCAAATAAACTTACCTGTTGGTGTGGTCTTCTGTCCGAAGACTGATTTCATGCAGCTCTCCATGCTACTCTATCATGTGCAAACCCTTTTGTCTCCGAATAACTAAAGCGACCTACATCCTTCTGGATCTGCTTACTGCATTCATCTCCTGGTCTCCCTCTACATTTTTACCCCCCTTTCGCCACCCCCCTCCCCACACACACCCTTCGCTCCGATACTAAATTGCTGACCCATCAACCGATCCTTGCTTTTAGTTAAGTTTTGCCACAAACTTCTTGTCTCTCCACTATGCAGTACCTCCTCATTAGTTACGTGATCTACCCATCTTCAACATTCTTCTGTAGCAGCACATTTTAAAAGCTATTTTTCTTGTGTAAACTATTGATTGTCCATATTTCACTTCCATACGCCGTTACACTCCAGCAAATACCTTCAGAATTTTATGTTACATGTTAAATTTATCTTCTTCAGAAACACTTTTCTTGTCATTAGCATTCTACATTTTATATTCTCTCTACTTCGGCGCCGGCCGCGGTGGTCTCGCGGTTAAGGCGCTCAGTCCGGAACCGCGCGACTGCTACGGTCGCAGGTTCGAATCCTGCCTCGGGCATGGATGTGTGTGATGTCCTTAGGTTAGTTAGGTTTAAGTAGTTCTAAGTTCTAGGGGACTGATGACCTCAGAAGTTAAGTCCCATAGTGCTCAGAGCCATTTGAGCCATTTTTCTACTGCGGCCATCATCAGTTATTTTGCTGCCCAAATAGCAAAACTCATGTGCTACTTTCAGTGTCTCGTCTCCTAATCTCATTCCCTCAGCATCAGCTGATTTAATTCGACTACAATCCGCCGGCCGGAGTGACCGTGCGGTTCTAGGCGCTACAGTCTGGAACCGAGCGACCGCTACGGTCGCAGGTTCGAATCCTGCCTCGGGCATGGATGTGTGTGACGTCCTTAGGTTAGTTAGGTTTAATTAGTTCTTAGTTCTAGACGACTGATGACCTCCGAAGTTAAGTCGCATAGTGCTAAGAGCCATTTGAACCTATTGACTACAATCCGTTATCCTTGTTTTGCTTTTGCCGATTTTCATCTTATATCCTCGTTACAAGACGCTGTTCCTCTCGACTGTTCTTCCAAGCCCTTTACTGTCTGTGACAGAATTACAGTGTCATCAGCAACCTCAGAGTTTTTGTTTCTTCTCTTTCTTCTTCTTCTTCTTTATCGTCGCCTTGTCCCACGTCACGTACGGTCGGCGTTGCTCTTCTGGATCCTTCTCCATAGTACTCTATTCATTGCCTCTTCCTTC
The DNA here is from genome assembly GCF_023864345.2 of Schistocerca serialis cubense. NCBI lineage: Eukaryota > Metazoa > Arthropoda > Insecta > Orthoptera > Acrididae > Schistocerca > Schistocerca serialis. The sequence continues at coordinate 1,228,001,442 of NC_064638.1, read as the reverse complement.
TTCCATCCTTTCTCCCTTAGGTCCCCGGATATCTTATCCTTCCACCTCATCTTCGGTCTTCCTCTCCTTCTCGCTCCTTCAATCTCTATACCTTCAACTCTGTTTCCGATACACTCTTCCCCTTTTCTCTGTAAGTGTCCGTACTACCTTAGTCTGCTCTCTTGTATCTTTTTCCCCATGGGTCCCACTTTCACAGCTCCTCTAACAAATTCATTTCTAATCCTGTCCTTCCTTGTTACCCCACACATCCACCTCAGCACCCTCATTTCCGCCACTTCCATCTTCCTTTCCTGGGCTACTGTGATTGGCCATGTCTCTGCCCCGTATATCATACCAGGCCTTACCATCGATTTGTACACTTTCCCTTTCAACCCAATGCTCGCCTTCTTGTCACACAACACTCATTTTCCTCCAGTTGTTCCAACCGCAATTATTTCGGTGGTGTATATCGCTTTCCAGTCCTCCGTCCCTCTGTATGTACGACCCCCCAAGTATGTAAATTTGCAGACCGATTTCAGCTCATCATCCTGGATCTTGCAAGACCTCATCTTGCACATCCTTCAGTGCTAAGTATTCTGACTTTGTCCTCCTAATTTTCATCCCTCTTTCTTCTACTGCCTTCCTCCAATCCTCCAGCTTTTCCTCAAGTTTGTTGTTGCTCTGCTCATAAAGAACCACATCATCCGCAAACATTATATTCCACGGCGCTTCCTTTTTCACATCTTTCACCAGCACATCCATAAACAGATCAAAGAGGTAGGGGCTAAGCGCTGACCCTTGATGTAACCCTACTTTTACTGGAAACTCCTTTGTCATACCCACACTACTTCTCACCTGTATCATTGCTCCTCTGTAGGTTTCCTTCACTAACCTCACATACTTCTCTGGCACGCACTGCTCTCTCATGCTTCTCCATATTTCGTCCCTTGGGACTCTGTCATATGCTTTCAGCAAATCAATGAAAGCCATATGTAGATCGGCTTGTAGCTCCCCGTGTCTCTCCACTGTCCGCCTTAAAGCATGTATTGCAGCAGTCGTTCCTCTTCCAGTCACGAACCCAAACTGTTCTTCACACACCACAGTCTCCTTGCGTAATCTTGCTTCTATAACTCTTCCCCAAATTTTCATTGTGTGTGCCATCAGTTTAATACCTGTATAGTTACTGCAGTCCTGCACATCACCTTTCCCCTTAAATTTGTGAGCAGTACACTAGTTCTCCACTCGTCTGGCATCTCCTCCTGTCGCCAAATCTTCTTCATTAAATCCCAAAGGAGCTCAATTCCCTTTTTACCGAGACACTTCCATACCTCAACGGGGATCTGGTCTGGGCCAACTGCCTTCCCATTTTTCATCTTTTCAACTGCCAGTTCGACTTCATATCCACTTATATCCATCGTTAATCCTTCGTTTGCCCCTCCTTCCTCACTTTTCACTCTTACATTTTCTTCATTCAGCAATTTCTCAAAATAATTCAACCACCTATTGATTATTTTTCCATGGTCATGCAGAATTATTCCTGTTTTATCTTTCATTTGTTTTATTGCTGTTAGATCCTTAGAAGCTTTATCTCTTGATTTGCCTATCCGTATCAGTTTGTAAGTAGGCTGTTTAGGTTTTCTTATTGGTAACGCCACGTAGCACTCTGTGTGAGAATCACTGGCTGTGCTGTGTGCAGTCTGTGGCTAGTTTGCATTGTTGTCTGCCATTGTAGTGTTGGGCAGCGGCAGCTGGATGTGAACAGCGCGTAGCGTTGCGCAGTTGGAGGTGAGCCGCCAGCAGTGATGGATGTGGGGAGAGAGATGGCGGAGTTTTGTAATTTGTCATGAACTGCTATATACATTATGACTATTAAGGTAAATACATTGTTTGTTCTCTATTAATATCTTTCATTTGCTAACTATCCCTATCAGTAGTTAGTGCCTTCTGTAGTTTGAATCTTTTATTTAGCTGGCAGTAGTGGCGCTCGCTGTACTGCAGTAGTTCGAGTAACCAAGATTTTTGTGAGGTAAGTGATTTGTGAAACGTACAGGTTAATGTTAGTCAGGGCCATTCTTTTGTAGGGATTTTTGAAAGTCAGATTGCGTTGCGCTAAAAATATTGTGTGTCAGTTTAAGCACAGTCATGTATAATTCTTCAAAGGGGACGTTTCAAGTTGTCTCACATCCTGATTTTTCTGTAGTTGTTCGTATGCCTCCTTTACTGATTCAGCTTTAGCTTTAGCCACGGCTCGTTTTGCCTCCTTCTTTGCACTTTTGTATGCTTGTCCAACCTCAGCACTTCCGGGCATATCCCACTTCCTCTTATCGTCTTTCTTTTCCTTCACAACCTTCAGTAACCTCTTCATTCCACCACCATGCTTCCTTATCTTTTGGCACCCCTGTCCCAGATGTTAACCCAAACGCTTCCTCCATGGTCTTCCTTATAACAGCACTATTTATTTTCCACCACTACTGCACACTCTCTGCCAATTTTACCTTTTCCAGTACCTTTTCCCTAAACTCCTCTCTCAAATTTTTATCCTTTAATCTCCACCACTTAATTTTCCTTTCACATTGATTTATGTGCCTCCGTCTTTTACATACTTTCATCTCACAATCCGCTACGGTTAACTTATGTTGTGTTGCTATTCCTTCACCATATATGACCTTAGTATTTCGCACCTCCCCACTATTTTTCCTTATACATAATATGAAATCAATTTGGCTTTTATTTTCGCCACTCCTGTATGTTATTAGTTTTTCTCTTTTACTTTGGAAGTAGATCAAAAGCCACTGCAAACTCCACTATCTTTTTTCCTTCCTCATTTCTCTCGCCATACCCCCATCCTCCATGCCACCTCTCTTCCCCACCTTTCCTTCCGCCAACATGACCATTTAGAGCCCCTCCGACTATCACTCTTTCATTCTCTGGTATTCCGACCATTACTCCATCCACATCTCTCCAAAATTTTTCCTTCTCGTCCTCCGAACATCCCGCCTGGGGTGCATAGGCTGTCAGCACTGTTACCATTTCTCTGCCAAACATCATCTTAACGTACCTGATCCTATCATTTACTCTGCTGACTTCACATACCTCTTCTTGAAACTCTCTGTGCAAAATAACTCCAACTCCATTTCTTGATTCCGGGCTTGCACTACTATAAAGTAGCTTATAGCCTTCAGCTAAGATCTCTGCCTTATTACCCTACCACCTTGTCTCTTGCACACACAAAGCCTTTATCTTCCTCCTCTGCATCATGTCTACTATCTCCCTTCCCTTTCCCGTCATCATTCCCACGTTTAGAGTTCCCACTCTGATCTTGAACACCTTTGGATCCTTCGCAAAACGCCTCCTCCGGAGATCCGAATGGGTGGCTATTACTCCGGAACATTTATCTTGAGAAACATCCATCATTCCTCTTGTTTTGGCAATGTTTTTGCAGCCGGATGCCCTTCCTGCCGCCAACCCCTTTCTCTTGTTAGAGGGGCGGAGGCTTGCTAGTTTTGGCCCGCCCTGGGTATTTTATTTCCCCAGTACCCACCATATCTGGTGAGCGTTCCCCTATCCGCCACCTGGGGAGGCGCCCGATGGGAGACTAGCAACTCCACACGGGTTTTTGTTTCTTCTCTGTGGGCTTTAACTCCTATTCCAATTTTTCTTTTTGTTGCTTTTACTGCTTGTTCGATGTACAGACTGAATAATAGCGGCGATAGCCTACAACCCCGTCTCCCTTCCTTCTCAGCTACTGCTTCCATTTCACGCCCCTCGACTCTTACAACTACCGTCTGGTTTGTGTAAAAGTTGTAAATAGCCTTTCGCCCCCTGTATTTCACGCCTGCTAGCTTCAGAATTTGAAAGAGAATATTCCTCTCAACGTTGTCAAAAGCGTTCTGTAAGTCTACAAATGCTATAAACGTAGGTTTGCCTTTCCTTAGCCTATCTTCTAAAATCAGTCTTCGTGTTACTATTGCCCCGCGCGTTTCTAAATTTCTCCAGAATCCAAGCTGATCTTCCCCGAGGTCGGCTTCTACCAAGTTTTCCATTCTGCCGACAGAAATCGTGTTGCATTTCACAGTCATGACTTATTAAACTGATAGTTCGCAGATTTTCGCACCTGTCAGTATCTGCCTTCTTTGGAATCGGAATTATTAAATTCCTCATGAAATCTGAGGTACTTCGCTTGTGTCATACACCTTGCACAAGAGGTAGAAGAGTTTTATGATGGCTGGTTCTCTCAGGGCTATCAGTAGTTCAGACGGAATGTTGTCTACCCCAGGGTCTTGTTTCGACTGAGGTCGTAGTATCACCTCTCCCACCTCATCTTCACCTCTCTTCCATTTCTATAATATTGCTTTCAAGTTCGTCTCCATTCTATAGACCCTCTAAACACTCCAGCTTTCAGCTTTCCCTTCTTCAATTAGGACTGGTTTTACATCCGAGCTATTGACATTCATACAGCTACTTGTCTGCTCTCCAAAGCCTCTTTAATTTTCTTTCAAATGGTATCTGTCTTCCCCTAGGGAAATATGCTTCTAAATTCTTGCATTTATCCTCTAACCATTCCTGCTTAGCCATTTTGCGCTTCCTATCAGTCTCATTTTTTTAGACGCTTGTATTCTCTTTCGCCTGCTTCATTTGTTGCATTTTTATATTTTCTCCTTTCATCAATTAAATCCAGTATCTCCCGTGCCATCCGAGGATTTCTACTAAGCCTTGTTTGTTTTTACCTGTCTGATCGTCTGCTGCCTCCACTATGTCATCTCTTAGGGCTACCCATTCGTCTTCCATTGCATTCCTTCCCACAGTTCTATTCAACCATTGTTTGCTTCACCCTTTAACACTCAACACCCTTTCGTTCTTTCAACTTATCTAGGTCCTGTCTCCTTGATTTCCTACCTTTTCGCAATTTCTTCGGTTTCAATTCTCAGTACATAACCAATAGATTGTGCTCAAAATCCACATCTTCCCCTAGAAATGCTTACAGTTTAAAATCTGGTTCCGACAGCTCTGCCTTACCATTATGTTATCAACCAAAACCTTCCAATGTCTCCAGGTCTCTTCCACACATGCAATCTTCTTTCACGATTCTTAAACGAAGTGTTAACGATGATTAAATTGTGCTCTGTGCAAAGTCCTGCCAGGTGGCCTACTCTTTCAGTGCTACCCTCCAGTCCATATTCATCACTATTTTCCATTCTTTTTATTTTCTTACTATCGAATTGCAGTTCCTATCGCAGTTAAATTTTCGTCTCCCTTAACTATGCGAATAATTTCTTTTATCTCATCATAGATTTCTTCTATCTTTATCTGAAGCTATCTGGCATATAAATTTATACCACTGTGGCTGACGTGGGTTTCGTATCTATTCTGGCTACGAATGCATTCACTATGCTGCTCATAGTGGATTATCTACATTTCTGTTTTCTTGTTCATTACTAAACCTACTACTTCATCATCCCTATTTGATTATGTATTTATAACCGTGTATTCAACTGAACAAAAGTTCTATTCTTCCTTTCACCGAACTTCACTAATTCCCACTGATTTAACTTAGACGTATCCATTTCCCGTTTTATGTTTTCCAACCTACCTGCCTCCGATAAGTAGAACGCCAGTTTTGTTTCTCCTGATGACGACATTCTAATGAGTATTACGATATTGCAGAGCCTGCGTTCTGCAGAAGTACAGTACAATATACGGCACTTCAGCGATTACAGTCGTCATGAAATACATGAAACGTATGTATGGGCAACCGTCAGCTGTATAATGGAATGACGACAGTGGAAAGCTGTGGTGGACTGGGATTCGAACCAGATTTCCCACTTGTCTCGAGTGGTCGCCTTAACATCTGGCTATCCGAGCACAACTCACCGCCAGACCCAACCTTCCATATATCGCCAACTATAGGTCTATAACCAGTACTAGCGCATCGTTATGCAGGAGGCGCATTCCCCAAGTAAGGTTCGATTTGGCGCGAAATGGAAACCACTGTGAAAATCCGATACAACTTTGCACAGGTGTGTTGGGCAGTGTCTAGCGTGCCTGTCGATCGCTTCACGTCGCTCCTTTCAGTTCAGAGCGCAAAGTTGTCACGTATAAATGCCTAAAACGACAATGTCCCCCGCCAAATATGTGAATCTGGTGAGGGATTTCGCCTGAAGCTATGCAGCCCACACAACATAAATGTCATGCGTTTCATACTTCAAGACAATTTTCAGCCGCATTCTGCAGGGGCAATGAAGACGCTGCTTCAGCGTTTTCGATGGGAAGTGTTTGATCACACACAGTACATCTCTTAATTGGCTCCCACCGATATTCATCTCTGCTCACATGAACCGCTGGCTACGAAGACAACGTTTTGGCACAAACACCGAAAGGCAGACCTGTGTAGAGAACTGGCGGAAAGCACGGGCAGCTGCTTTCTGAGACGAGGATACTGGGAAGTTTACACAACTCTACGACAAATATCCAAGTCGGAGAGGTGACTATTTAGATAGGTAGCTGTTGTAGGTAAAAAAATTTTGATTTTCACTGTGGTTTCCGTTTCGCGACCGATCGGACCTTACTATCCGAACAGCTCACGTACATTCCCGTACAGGGGAGAGATTTCAATTGAAAGTCGTTTGCTCAATGTCGGCGGATAAATTACGATGGGTATAAAGTATGATGTAACATTGCATCACACTTCTGCAAACAAAGACTCTGGAATATCGTATTTATCCGGCGACACCGGGTAAGCCACTTTCAATTACAATTTCTCCTTCCACCCCCGCCCCCCCCCCCTTAAGTGAATGTACATAACGAATGTGCGAGTGCAGGCTGTAGACACATGGCATTGAGTCGTGCTTCGACAGGCGATGACTTGTGATGAGCGAGAAATTTGGTTTAGAATCTCGGTCCGGCATAAATTTTCTTTGTCGTCATGGGGATAAATAGCTCCAGAATGTTTTACAAAATAGGATTCCCTCATCATTCAACCATACAGAAGAACTGTACGCCCTCGCCGGCCGCTGTGGCCGAGCGGTTCTAGGCGCTTCAGCCCGGAACCACACGGCTGCTAGGTCGCAGGTTCGAATCCTGCCTCGAGCATGGATGTGTGTGATGTCCTTAGGTTAGTTAGGTTTAAGCAGTTCTAAGTCTAGGGGACTGATGATCTCAGATGTTGAGCCCCAAGCGCTTAGAGCAATTTCAACCATTTTTTTACATGCCCTCGGAAAAAATAACGGCTGTAGTTTCTCCTGGCTTTCAGCCGTTCGCGGTACCAGCACAGCAAGGAGAGGTTGGTGGATGCTGCAAAGCCTGATCAGATTGTCATCCAGACTGTTGCCCCTGCAACTACTGAAAAGGCTGCTGCCCATTTCCAAGAACCACTCCCTCGTCTGGCCACTCAAAAGATGCTCCTCCGTTTTGGTTGCACCTAAAATACGGCTGTTTGCATCGCTGAGGCGCGCAAATTACCCCACCACCTGTAAGATCCATGGTTCATCGAGGGAAACCTTTATCTACAAGAGCTTACAACAACGTTATATCTGAAACTTCCTGGAAGAAAAGATACTGCAGACAAATATTCTTAGCCGCAGGCTACAGCTGCGTGTGCAGAACAGCGAAAAGTCTCACAGAAGTGCGCAGAATGGAGCAGAGTAGATTAGATTAGATTAGATTAATACTAGTTCCATGGATCATGAATACGATATTTCGTAATGATGTGGAACGAGTCGAATTTTCCAATACATGACATAATTAGGTTAATTTAACAACATACTTAAGTTAATATAACAACTTTATTTTTTTGTGTTTTTTTTGTTTTCTTTATTTATTTATTTATTTTAATATTTTTGTTTTTTTTTCTTTTTTTTCTTAATTTATATCTAAAAATTCCTCTATGGAGTAGAAGGAGTTGTCATTCAGAAATTCTTTTAATTTCTTCTTAAATACTTGTCGGTTATCTGTCAGACTTTTGATACTATTTGGTAAGTGACCAAAGACTTTAGTGCCAGTATAATTCACCCCTTTCTGTGCCAAAGTTAGGTTTAATCTTGAATAGTGAAGATCGTCCTTTCTCCTAGTATTGTAGTTATGCACACTGCTATTACTTTTGAATTGGGTTTGGTTGTTAATAACAAATTTCATAAGAGAGTATATATACTGAGAAGCTACTGTGAATATCCCTAGATCCTCAAATAAATGTCTGCAGGATGATCTTGGGTGGACTCCAGCTATTATTCTGATTACACGCTTTTGTGCAATAAATACTTTATTCCTCAGTGATGAATTACCCCAAAATATGATGCCATATGAAAGCAATGAGTGAAAATAGGCGTAGTAAGCTAATTTACTAAGATGTTTATCACCAAAATTTGCAATGACCCTTATTGCATAAGTAGCTGAACTCAAACGTTTCAGCACATCATCAATGTGTTTCTTCCAATTTAATCTCTCATCAATGGACATACCTAAAAATTTGGAATATTCTACCTTAGCTATATGCTTCTGATTAAGGTCTATATTTATTAATGGCGTCATACCATTCACTGTACGGAACTGTATGTACTGTGTCTTATCAAAATTCAGTGAGAGTCCGTTTACAAGGAACCACTTAGTAATTTTCTGAAATACAGTATTGACAATTTCATCAGTTAATTCTTGTTTCTCAGGTGTGATTACTAGTATCATCAGCGAAGAGAACTAACTTTGCCTCTTCATGAATATAGAATGGCAAGTCATTAATATATAATAAGAACAACAAAGGACCCAAGACTGACCCTTGTGGAACCCCATTCTTGATAGTTCCCCAGTTTGAGGAATGTGCTGATCTTTGCATGTTACGAGAACTACTTATTTCAAGTAGTGGTAAGTGCGCAGCTATTTTGTTGTGTGCACGGGTGCGTGTCGATAAAAATACGAGAAACGCCGTATAAACAGAGCGCGCACAAACTGTAAGTAGTCTGTTCAGGTTTTTATGTTGGTAACACCACGTAGCGCTCTGTATGAAAATCACTGACTGTGCTGTGTGAAGTCTGTGGTTGGTTTGCATTGTTGGAATATTTGCTATTGTAGTGTTGGGCAGTTGGATGTGAACACCGCGTAGCGTTGCGCAGTTGGAGGTGGATGTGGGGAGAGAGATGGCGAGAGCGGACGATCTGGACGTGTGTCCAGAAAGAGCAAATTTGTGATATTGGATATCATGAACTGATATATATATGATGAGTTTTGAATATTTTTAAGGTAAATACATTGTTTGTTCACTATCAAAATCTTTTATTTGCTAACTATGCCTATCAGTAGTTAGTGCCTTCAGTAGTTTGAAACTTTTATTTAGCTGGCAGTAGTGGCGCTCGCTGTATTGCAGTAGTTCGAGTAACGAAGGTTTTTGTGAGGTAAGTGATTCATGAAAGGTATAGGTTATTGTTAGTCAGGACCACTTTTTTATAGGGATTTTTGAAAGTCAGATTGCGTTGCGCTAAAAATATTTTGTATCAGTTTAGTGTTGATCAGAATAGGTAAAGAGAGAAATGCCCGAGTACGTTCCGTACTGCTCAGCTGTTTGAAAATCAAATAACGTAAGAGGTTTATCAGCACAGTAATTTATTAATTTGGTTAAGGGGAGGTTTCAAAACAAGCCGTTTCCTTTGATTACTGCGTGGAACTTGATCGTTGGTTCGGTGTTGCGCAGAGCGGTACGTTTTGACACAGGCCGCGCCATGTTGAGCCGAACCGCTTCGACCGCGACGGATGTGGCTTATGCAATTGTGCTTCAGTGTGTGAGCTGTTACGAAACAATACTAGTCCGGGACACGAACCGGAACCTTGTCTTTCACGGAAAATTCTACTACCGACTGAGCCATGCAGGCTGTCCTCACCCTATAGAGTACAGCACATCTACATCTACATGATTACTCTGCAATTCACATTTAAGTGCTTGGCAGAGGGTTCATCGAACCACAATCATACTATCTCCCTACCATTCCACTCCCGAACAGCGCGCGGGAAAAACCAACACCTAAACCTTTCTGTTCGAGCTCTAATTTCTCTTATTTTATTTTGATGATCATTCCTACCTATGTAGGTGTGGCTCAAAAAAATATTTTCGCATTCGGAAGAGAAAGTTGGTGACTGAAATTTCGGAAATAGATCTCGCCGCGACGAAAAACGTCTTTGCTTTAATGACTTCCATCCCATCTCGCGTATCATATCTGTCACGCTCTCTCCCCTATTACGTGATAATACAAAACGAGCTGTCCTTCTCTGCACCCTTTCGATGTCCTCCGTCAATCCCACCTGGTAAGGATCCCACACCGCGCGGCAATATTCTAACAAGAGGACGAACGAGTGTAGTGTAAGCTGTCTCTTTAGTGGACTTCTTGCATCTTCTAAGTGTCCTGCAATGAAACGTAACCTTTGGCTCGCCTTCCCCACAATATTATCTATGTGGTCTTTCCAACTGAAGTTGTTCGTAACTTTAACACCCAGGTACTTAGTTGAATTGACAGCCTTGAGAATTGTACTATTTATCGAGTAATCGAATTCCAACGGATTTCTTTTGGACTTCATGTGGATCACCTCACACTTTTCGTTATTTAGCGTCAACTGCCACCTGCCACACCATACAGCAATCTTTTCTAAATCGCTTTGCAACTGATACTGGTCTTCGGATGACCTTACTAGACGGTAAATTACAGCATCATCTGCGAACAACCTAAGAGAACTGCTCAGATTGTCACCCAGGTCATTTATATAGATCAGGAACAGCAGAGGTCCCAGGACGCTTTCCTGGGGAAAACCTGATATCACTTCAGTTTTACTCGATGATTTGCCGTCTATTACTACGAACTGCGACCTTCGTGACAGGATATCACGAATCCAGTCGCACAACTGAGACGATACCCCATGGGCCCGCATATTGATTAGAAGTCGCTTGTGAGGAACGGTGTCAAAAGCTTTCCGGAAATCTAGAAATACGGAATCACCTTGAGATCCCCTGTCGATAGCGGCCATTACTACGTGCGAATAAAGAACTAGCTGCGTTGCACAAGAACGATGTTTTCTGAAACCATGCTGATTGCGTATCAAAAGATCGTTCCCTTCGAGGCGATTCATAATGTTAGATTACAGTATATGCTCCAAAACCCTACTGCAAACCGACGTCAATGATATAGGACTGTAGTTCGATGGATTACTCCTACTACCCCTCTTAAACACTGGTGCGACCTGCGCAATTTCCCAGTCTGTAGGTACAGATCTATCGGTGAGCGAGCGGTTGTGTGTGATTGCTAAGTAGGAGCTATTGTATCAGCGTAATCTGAAAGGAACGTAATCGGTATACAATCTGGACCTGAAGACTTGCCCGTATCAAGTGATTTGAGTTGCTTCGCAACCCCTAAGGTATCTACTTCTAAGAAACTCATGCTAGCACCTGTTCGTGTTTCAAATTCTGGAATATTCTATTCGTCTTCCCTGGAGAAGGAATTTCGTAAAACTGCGTTCAATAACTCCGCTTTAGCGGCAAAGTCGTCGGTAACAGTACCATCGGCACTGCGCAGCGAAGGTATTGACTCCGTCTTGCCGCTTGTGTACTTTACATACGACCAGAATTTCATCGGACTTTCTACCAAATTTCGAGACAATGTTTCGTCGTGGAACCTATTAAAGGCATCTCGCATTGAAGTCCGTGCCAAATTTCGCGCGTCTATAAATTTTAGCCTATCTTCGGGATTTCTCGTTCTTCTGAACTTCGCATGCTTTTTCCGCACACTGTTTCAACCTGCAAGGAAGTTTCACAACAGTGCACACTCGACTGCAGAGGAAAATATCCCATTCTCGAATGCTATACGTGTGCACGGGACGCAGAACGCTGAACCACACGCACAGAAGACGAGGACGCGTCGCCGGCAGCTGAGACGGCGGTGATTGTACAAGCGAGGCCTGTTCGTCATCACCGCCGGCGGACCAGTAAAAATGCGATGACGGCTGGCCGAGCGGTGCGGCGTCCGCACAGCCGGTGAACCGTAAGACACACGTCAGCCAGGCGTGATAATGCTCGCTCCAGCGCCGCCGCTGATACACACACACACACACACACACACACACAGACACACACGCCGGGCGGTCCCACGTGCGGCAGGCAGCTCTCCCTCCCCCCCCCCCCCCCTCTCTCTCAGCCCGTGGCGCGCAGGGCGCTCGATACCGCAGCCCAGCGCCAGCCACGCGTTGCTCTCCCTCTCCCCCCTTGCCCCCCCCCCTCTTCTACCACCCAACCCCAACCACTGCCACTTAAATTAGTCCAATATCTGGCGTCACCGCCCGTCTGCTGCCTGCCCAGGTCGCCAGCGCCACTAGCGGCGAAACAAAGAAGTACTGCCCCGCAGCACACGGCGGTGCAATGTCATCATGTTTTTATGCCCCCCGTCTCGGTCACAACGCTTTTAATTCGTGCTGTGCCCTGTGGGCCAGCAGCGGACCGCGCCCGCGTGACGAATTCGGTTTAGAGCTTTTACGAAAAAGACCGCCGTGCACGTTTTCAAACAGTTTAATTTCTAGTCCTCTTAATTGGATGGTTCCACTGTTTATGCGCTTCGAAATACCATTCTTTCCGCAATACCTTGTTGTTCAGCTCTTTCACGTTTACAGCACGTCCGCTAGTTTGAAAGGGAAGTATCTTGCACTCGAGTGAGGTTCCTAGAAGGGGTCTCATCAGTTTCACGTGACGAAAACTGCAGCGAAACTTAAAACACGCAACAACATATTCCAGAAGCTCCGTGGTACCACTTGGGGCTCCGTAGCATCTACCTTAAGAACATCCGCTCTTGGTTTGGTGTATCCAGTGGCAGAATACTGTGCCCCAGTGTGGCTCAACAGCAAACACACACACACACATGGTAGATAGCCAACTAAATGCAACAATGCATATTATATCAGGCACAATCAGGCCAACTCCTACAGTGTGGCTGCCCGTTCTCAGTAACATAGCCCCTCGTAACCTGCGCCGAGAACACGCTCTGGTTAGAGAATTTCAAAAAATCATGACCAACCCTCAATTACAAATCCATGAAGATACTCACGACATCCAAGAAAACCGTCTCCGGCCTAGGCATCCTCCACTAAAGACCGCACAGGCTCTGCATCAAACCAACTCTAAAATAAATGGCCGACGGAAACAGGAATAGGAGAGCAGAACAGCAGTAAACTGCCACAGTATGCCATGCATCTTTAGTAAACCAAAAGGATTTGATTGCCCTCGCAAAGTTTGGTCAACTCTTAATCGCATCAGAACCAACTGTGGGAGATGCGCCGACTCCTTACACAGGTGGGGTAAACTTCCTTCGGCCGCTTGCGACTGTGGCGCTGAGAGACCGACGGTCAAACACATCGTGCAGGAATGCCCACTAAGGGCATATGAGGGTGACCCACAGGATTTCCTAATGGCGGCCCAAGACGCAATCGACTATATATTATCTAAGCTGGACGTATGCTTGTGATTGCTCTTATGTGAGTGTAAATTTACAATTGGTCGTGTCCTTATATACAAACTGTTATTTATTGCTCTGTTTATACATATGTGATTTCTTTTTAAAACTTGTTGTTTCCGTAATTTTTACTGTGATGTTATGAGCCATACGCTAAATAAATCAGTGTCATTCGTTCATTCATTAAGTAAAACCTTCAGAGATTCAGAAACAGATCACGCTGTATCAAAGGAAACACACTAATAGACAGAGTGGCTGCCTTATGTGCGAAGAGGATGAGGTATGGGGGAATGCGTCAAGAGGGAGATCAAGCTTCTTCCCAACCCACTCCTCCCCACTTCCTCCTCTACCTATTGATATTCTCAGTTTTCAGTTAACGTATGGCTAAAATAAAACTAATCCATGTATCTGTTAATTCAAATCCTCAAAAGACAATACACTTTTTAATATTTCTGGCTTAGTCAGCCATCATATTAGGCTCCAAGAAGCTGTTCCCAGAGCAGTGGAGATGCAAAAAGTATATACCGGGTGATCAAAAAGTCAGTATAAATTTGAAAACTGAATAAATCACAGAATAATGTATATAGAGAGGTACAAATTAACACACATGCTTGTAATGACATGGGGTTTATTAGAACCAAAAAAGAATACAAAAGTTCAAGAAATGTCCGACAAATGGCGCTTCATCTGAATAGCAATAATTTGCATAACAATGTGAGACAAAGCAAAGATGATGTTCTTTACAGGAAATGCTCAATATGTCCACCATCATTCCTCAACAATAGCTGTAGTCGATGAATAATGTTGTGAACAGCACTGAAAGCATGTCCGCAGTTATGGTGAGGCATTGGCGTCGGATGTTGTCTTTCAGCATCCCTAGAGATGTCTGTCGATCACAATACAGTTGCGACTTCAGGTAACCCCAAAGCCAATAATCCCACGGACTGAGGTCTGGAGACCTGGGAGGCCAAGCATGACGAAAGTGGCGGCTGAGCACACGATCATCACCAAACGACATCCGCAAGAGATCTTTCAGGCGTCTAGCAATATGGGGTGGAGCGCCATCCTGCATCTAATAAAACCCCATGTCATTCCAGGCATGTGGGTCAATTTTTTCCTCTCTATCTACATTATTCCGTAGTTTATTAAGTTTTCAAATTTATACTGACTTTTTGATCACCCGGTAGATGACGAAATTGACGAAATGTGGTGTGAGGTACCTGTGACAGATGTTAGATTCGGTACCATTTCCGTGAGAAAGACCGTCTGCATAATGCTACTGTTCTGTGATTGGCTGCTGTGTTCGGAGCAAGGGCGCCAAACCGTTAAAGTATAGTTATTATTATTAGTTGGCTCTGAGCACTATGGGACTTAACATCTATGGTCATCAGTCCCCTAGAACTTAGAACTACTTAAACCTAACTAACCTAAGGACATCACACAACACCCAGCCATCACGAGGCAGAGAAAATCCCTGACCCCGCCGGGAATCGAACCCGGGAACCCGGGCGTGGGAAACGAGAACGCTACCGCACGACCACGAGATGCGGGCTATTATTAGTTATAGTACTTATTGGAATGACTTCACTTTTTAATATAAATATCTCTCAACAGCTAACTATCAATCAGTAATTTTAGAATTATTAAAAACAATTTAAATCAAAAACTAAAGACTGACGAAATTGCAGACGAAGCACTTCGGAAGCGTTCGGGTCACGCATTTTCTGGTATGGCGCGCGAAGTGTTTCGGGCTGTTCGTAACTCTCGATTAGGCAGTCGAGAAGAACAGAAAAAAATGGTTCAAATGGCTCTGAGCACTATGGGACCTAACTTCTGAGGTCATCAGTGCCCTAGAACTTAGAACTACTTAAACCTAACTAACCTAAGGACATCACACACACCTATGCCCGAGGCAGGATTCGAACCTGTGACCGTAGCGGTCGCGCGGTTCCAGACTGTAGCGCCTAGAACCGCTCGGCCACCCCGCGAGAAGAACAGACATGTTGTCTGTCGTAGGATTTGTTTCCAATATTTCTTTAAGTTCCTGTTCGTCACTCTACATTAGGCAGTCGAGATGCACAGTCATGTTGTCTGTGGGAGGATGTGTTTGCCAGTATTCAGTGTTAAAAGATTCACTCCGGTAGTCGTGAGGCACAGACACGTGCCACAAAAAGTGTAAAGATACATTTTCGTAAACATTGTGTTTGATCATGTACTTTGCTGTATCAGTAGATGTTGTATTAAGATCATGTAGTCTTCTTGTGTGGCTATATTAAAATACGCGAGTGGCATCCCAAAGAAGTGATGCATTATTTCAGAACAGAACCTCTCTAAAAGTCAGTTTCAGCCTCAAGACAGAACCTACGACCTGCGTGCTCTTTTCTGCGCTGGGGACATCAACTTGAAGACAACAGGTTAGTGAATTATAACAGAACCTTTGTATTCCACACAGTGCAGTGGAAACAACTAGGCGCCTCACGTGTACTGCATGCACAGAACAAATGTGCTCAGTGACACGTCACCTGCAGTAATTCATTCTTGCTTTCTTGCCGTAACTTACATATCAAAGCATACAGGGTGTTACATAGTTTTTGCATCAATCATCTAGCTTCGATGGATCAGATAAACTTTCCTTAGAGGCAAAATGTCTGCTGACGCTTCCCAGCGATTCTTGGTGGCCATCTGTATTGGGTATGCCCCTCAAAGGCAGCATGATGTAGGCAACCTGCAGTGTGCGTATGCAATATATGTTGTCTATAACGAACACATCCGCTCCCCACGGAAAGGGGTAGGACAAGCCAAATGAAGTGCCTGATTCGCCTCTAAAATACTTTGCCCAATAGAATTAATGGGTCGCTTTTCGAAACCACGTAATGTCCCACCCATTGCGACGCTTAAGTTTGAAATTTGACTCAAAGGTGGGTACAACCTTCCTCTATAACGGTGCAAAACGTGGCACCCTGTGACGTCATCCTCGGGCTCGGTGACGCTTCCGAGAGAAAGGTGTCGACACGTGCGACAAGAAGGCCGCAGCTCAGAAGTTCATGTGGGGTGTAAGGTTGGTTACTGATGCCACACTGGCACCATACTCCACCGCAGTTTTGCCCAATGACGATCGTTCAAGCCCGTCTTATCCACATTTCAAACCTTCTTTTGACGCCTGTGCCATAGAGGTTACAACGGCGGCACACAGTGTTGAAATCGCGCAGATTCCCCTATGCGTGTCCGAGGAAAACATTTCAGATACACTGCAGCTCAGAAGGGAGATGAAAACGCCTCAGAGAGTGGCATAAAGTACCTCAATCAAATCATCCCTTTTCATGGGGTCAGATTTCCACGCATTTCATTGTCAAAAACAACGGTTCGCAGTGCGAAGACCAATCTTTGACAATTCTGACACGCTCGGATGTTTCAACCCTGCTCTAAGGACATTGTGTGGTTCAAATGGCCCTCAGGACTATGGGACTCAACATCTGAGGTCATCAGTCCCCTAGAACTTAGAACTACTTAAAGCTAACTAACCTAAGGACATCACATAAATCCATGCCCGAGGCAGAATTCGAACCTGCGATCGTAGCGGTCGCGCGGTTCCAGACTGAAGCGCCTAGAACCGCTCGGCCACACTGGCCGGCGGACATTGTGTGAATTTATCCCCATTAAAGGTGATTTAAGCCATTTGAAGCGCATCGCGACCCCAATATTTGCTCTCGTGTATAGATTGGAACCATTAGAAACCGTTCAGCACCATTCTACAAAGTTTGAAAGTGATCCAAAGCAGCAACGGATGCTTTTCTTTTTCAACCCTCCTATTCCGTATTCTCCTGTGGCTTGATCACGAGGAGCAGGGGAGGAGTGTGACATTCACACGTGGGCGAATAAAGCGACAAGGGTCTTTCTAAGAGTGTCCAGTTCGGCAAAACCGTCAGTGGCAACCACCACCTTTTGTTGACCACCTTAAAAATGTACCTGTAGAGACTGAACCACCAGCAGGCTGGTTATGCCGCTGCTCCTGCGCCTGACAATAGACCATCCGCAATCGGAGTGTTCGAGAGGTTGCCAGTCTGCAAGTACTTAGGACTTCTTCAATGATCCTGTCTATACAGGTACATTTTTAAGGTGCTCAACAAAAGGTGGTGGGTGGCACTGAGGGATTTGCCAGACTGGAGGTCTTAGAAAGGCGCTTTGCCGTTTTATCCATGCATGCGTCGATGTCGCATACGCCTGTGACCACGCCACAAGAGTACACAAAATAAGAGCACTGGAAAAGTATCAGCACCTTTTTCTGCTTTGGATAACATTCAGATTTCGTCTGATGGCCTCGAACGTTGCTTTGTGGCTCCAACCGGTACACGAGAGCAAAAATTCCGATAGCCTTGCGGTTGAAACGGGTCAAAATCGATGGGGAAGCAGCACCTCAATGTCCTTAGAGAAGGATTCAAACGCTCGAAGGTTCAGCAGTGTCACACGTTGTCAGGAACGCCTTCCTGTTGCTTATCGCACTGCGAACTGTCGTTTTCGATAGCGAGATGCGTGGGAATGAACGCTACAAGGAAAATTATGGTCCCATTGAGGTCGTTTATACCGCCCTCTGCGGCCTTTCCGAACCGATTCTAAGCGGCGGCGTGCCTGTAATGTCTCCTTCGTCCATTCATAAGAAAACCTCGTGATATCTACGCTGGGTGTCGCAATTCTGACCCACACAAAAGAAGACGAAGTAAATATTCGAGAATTCGAATCGATAACAGCTGCCAACAAGAGTAACGTAGAAGTAAATATCCTAGGAGTAGTGAAGCAACTTAAATCACTTAATAAAAGCAAGTTTTCTGGTCCAGACTGTATACCAATTACGTTCCTTTCGGAGTATGCTGATGCATTAGCCCCTACTTAACATTCATATACAACCGTTCGCTCGACGAAACATCCGTACCCAAGGACGGGAAAGTTGCACAGGTCACATCAGAATTCAAAAAAGGTAGTAGGAGTAATCCATTAAACTACAGGCCCATATCGTTAACGTCGATATGCAGCAGAATTTTAGAATATATATATTGTAATCGAACATTATGAATTCAAATGGCTCTGAGTACTATGAGACTTAACATCTGAGGTTATCAGTCCCCTATAACTTAGAACTACTTAAACCTAACTAACCTAAGGACATCACACACATCCATGCCCGTGGCAAGAATCGAACCTGCGACCATAGCAGTCGCGTGGTTCCGGACTGAAGCGCCTAGAACCGCTCGGCCACCGCGGCCGGCCATTATGAATTACCTCGAAGAAAACGGTCTATTGACACACAGTCAACATGGGTTTAGAAAACATCGTTCCTGTGAAACACAACTAGCTCTTTATTCACTTGAAGTGTTAACTGCTATTGACAAGAGATTTCAGATCGATTCCGTATTTCTGGTTTTCCGGAAGGCATTTGACACTGTACCACACAAGCGGCTCGTAGTGGAATTGCGTGCTTATGGATTGTCGTCTCAGTTATGTTACTGGATTTGTGATTTCCTGCCGGCTGGAGTGGCCGAGCGGTTCTAGTTGCTACAGTCTGGAGCCGCGCGACCGATACAATCGCAGGTCCGAATCCTGCATCGGGCATGGATGTGTGTGATGTCCTTAGGATAGTTAGATTTAAGTAGTTCTAAGTTCTAGGGGACTGATGACCACTGCAGTTAAGTCCCATAGTGCTCAGAGCCATTTGAACCAATTTTTGTGATTTCCTGTCAGAGAGGTCACAGTTCGTAGTAATTGACGGAAAGTCATCTAGTAAAACAGAAGTGATTTTTGGCGTTTCCCAAGGTAGTGTTATAGGCCCTTTGCTGTTCCTTATCTATAAACGATTTGGGAGACAATCTGAGCAACCGTCTTCGGTTGTTTGCAGATGACGCTGTCGTTTATCGACTAATAAAGTCATCAGAAGATCAAAACAAACTGCAAAACTGTTTATAAGAAACATCTGAATGGTGCGAAAAGTGGCAGTTGACCCTAAATAACGAAAAGTGTGAGATTATCCACATGAGTGCTAAAAGGAACTCGTTAAAACTTCGGTTACACGATAAATCAGCCTTAAATTCAACTAAATACCTAGGTATTACAATTGCGAACAACTTAAATTGGAAGGAACACATAGAAAATATTGTTGGGAAGGCTAACCAAAGACTGAGTTTTATTGGCAGGACACTTAGAAAATGTGACAGACCTACTAAGGGGACTGCCTACACTACGC
Organism: Schistocerca serialis cubense; assembly: GCF_023864345.2. Classification (NCBI taxonomy): domain Eukaryota; kingdom Metazoa; phylum Arthropoda; class Insecta; order Orthoptera; family Acrididae; genus Schistocerca; species Schistocerca serialis. The sequence continues at coordinate 1,227,981,768 of NC_064638.1, read as the reverse complement.
TTGCCCGTTCTCTTTTAGAATACTGCTGCACGGTGTGGGATCCTTACCAAATAGGACTGACGGAGTACATCGAAAAAGTTCAAAGAAAGGCAGCACGTTTTGTATTATCGCGAAATATGGGAGAGAGTGTCACAGAAATGATACAGGATTTGGGCTGGATACCATTAAAAGAAAGGCGTTTTTCGGTCTGATGGAATCTTCTCACGAAATTCCAATCACCAACTTTCTCCTCCGAAAGCGAAAATACTTGGTTGACACCGACCTACATGTGGAGGAACGATCACCATGATAAAATAAGGGAAATCAGAGCTCGTACGGAAAGATATAGGTGTTCATTCTTTCCGCGCGCTGTATGGGATTGGCAAAATAGAGAATTGTGAAGATGGTTCGATGACCCTCTGCCAGGCACTTAAATATGATTTGCAGAGCGCCGACCGGTGTGGCCGAGCGGTTATAGGCGCTTCAGCCTGCAACCGCGTGACCGCTACGGTCGCAGGTTCGAATCCTGCCTCGGGCATGGATGTGTGCGATGTCCTTAGGTTACTTAGGTTTAAGTAGTTCTAAGTTCTAGGGGACTGATGACCTCAGATGTTAAGTCCCATAGTGCTCAGAGCCATGTGAACCATTTTTTTGATTTGCAGAATATCCGTGTAGATGTAGATGTAGAGACGTTGCAAAAGCGTCAAAAAAGGGCACGGAATGCGCCGTCGAGCCCATGGGCTACATCGCAGTGAGCCACTGCTTTTCCCCACGATGGGGCAACCTTGTACACTCCTTTCAGCCAAATTTCGACTTACGCGTCGCAAAGGGTCGGAATTACGGGGTCTAGAAAATGTGGTCCTTTAATTTCGTTGCGCAGTATGGCTCTCTCCGTTTAGAAACAGACGTTCTTAATGCTATCTCGTTACAAATCACTGTATCAATTTACTGGAATAGGTAGCATGTAGCACACCTGGTTAGTAGACCCTGCTAGTTGGGTGAAATCTCGACCTGCCAGGATTGGAAAATACAAAAGGACGCCTAGCATCGCCGGAAAATGTCAGTGAATATGTTGTCTCTAACGAAAATTTGTTTCCCATGACGTGATGTGTCACTCCTAAACGTCCGGGAACACTTTGGAGCTTCCTTTACGTGAATGACCTAATGGATAACGCCGGTGTTCCATGAGGCGTTTTCCGGAGAATCTACAATTGGCAAAAGGACTGGCAGTTGAGCCTCAACACAAACAAATGCAACACATTGTGCGTAAATAGGCAGAAAGATCTACTACTACATGATTACTATGTCCCAAAACAGTAACTGGAAGTAGTGACAACCGCAAAATATCTGGGAGTATGTGTGCGGGGCGATTTAAATTGGAAAGACCATACAAAACTAGTCCCACGTAAGCCAGATGTCAAACTAAGATTCATTGGAAGAATCCTCATTTCCGCTTGCCACAGGCACAGGTGCACTGCATCAGCATTTGACTGTAGGCATTCTCGCCGACAATTTTGGGACAAGAGGAATTTTCCCACGCTGCAGCCCGAAGTTGGAGTTCTTTGTAGCTTCAATTTGAGACGTTATTTGACGGTCCACCTACGGTAGATATTTGCGTATTAGGTGTTAAGGCTTGGACACTACGTCCTACTACTGCTATATTTCAGAGTCACCCGATGGAAAGGTTACGAGCCTTAAACCGTGTTAATGTATAGGCCGTGCAGTACTTAGGTCAATAAATTATTTTACGAATGTGGCGGATTTGTTTACATGAACGTGTTGCACAGCAGTTGTGGGTGTCCCACAAATACGCTACTGGCCATTGCAATTGCTACACCACGAAGATGATGCGCTAAAGACGCGAAATTTAACCGACAGGAAGAAGAAGCTGTGATATGCAAGTTATTAGCTTTTCAGAGCATTCACACAAGGTTGGCGCCGGTGGCAACACCTACAACGTGCTGACATGACGAAAGTTTCCAACCAATTTCTCACGCACAAACAGCAGTTGACCGGCGTTGCCTGGTGAAACGTTGTTGTGATGCCTCGTGTAAGGAGGAGAAATGCGTACCATCACGTTTCCGACTTTGGTGAAGGTCGGATTGTAGCCCATCGCTATTGCGGTTTATCGTATCGCGACATTGCTGCTCGCGTTGGTCGAGATCCAATGACTGTTGGATCCCAACGGCCTCGTATCACTAGCAATCGAGATGACAGCATCTTATCCGCATGGCTGTAACGGATCCCTCACTCAACAGATGGGGAAATTTGCAAGACAACAACCATCTGCACGAACAGTTCGATGACGTTTGCAGCAGCATGGACTATCAGCTCGGAGACCATGGCTGCGGTTACCCTTGATGCTGTATCACAGACAGGAGCGCCTGTGATGGTGTACTCAACGACGAACATGGGTGCACGAATGGCAAAACGTCATTTGTTCGGATTAATCCAGATTCTGTTTACAGCATCACGATGGTCGCATACGTGTTTGGCGACATCGCGGTGCACGCACATTGGAAGCATGTATTCGTCATCGCCATACTGGCGTCTCACGCGGTGTGATGGTATGGGCTGCCATTGGTTACAGGTCTCGGTCACCTATTGTTTGCATTGACGGCACTTTGAACAGTGGACGTTACATTTCAGATGCCTTACGACCCATGGCTCTACCCTTCATTCGATCCCTGTGAAACCCTACATTTCAGCAGGATAATGCACGACCGTATGTTGTAGGTCCTGTACGGACCTATCTGGATACAGAAAATGTTCGACTGCTGCCCTGGCCAGCACATTCTCCACATCTCTCAGCAATTGAAAACGTCTGGTCAATGGTGGCCGAGCAACTGGCTCGTCACATTACGCGAGTCACTATTCTTGATGAACTGTGGTATTATCGTGTTGAAGCTGCATGGGCAACTGTACCTGTAGACGCCATCCAAGCTCTGTTTGACTCAATGCCCAGGCGTTTCAAGGCCGTTATTACGGCCAGAGGTGGTTGTTCTGGGTATTGATTTCTCAGGTTCTATGCACCCAAATTGCGTGAAAATGTAATCACATGTCATTTCTAGTGTAATATATTTGTCCAATGAACACCCGTTTATCATCTGCATTTCTTCTTGGTCTAGCAATTTTAATGGCCATTAGTGTAAAAATTTATCGAAGGAAGTACCTTACAAACCTTTGTGCGATCAATACCTGAATATTGCTCCTCAGACTGGGATCCTTATAATTTAGACTTCTTGGAGGAACTAGAGAATATCCAAAGAAAAACAGCGAGTTTAGTTACACCTTCATTTGGTAAGTGCGGAAGCGTCACGGAAATGCTCAGCCATGTCCAGTGGCAGTCACTGCAAGAGAGGTTTTCCGCCTCAAGGTATGGTTTACTGTTAAAATTACGAGGGCGTGCGTTCGTGGGAGAGTCAGCCTACATATTCCAGAGCGAAATTTTCACTCTGCAGCGGGGTGTACGATGATATGAAACTTCCTGGAAGATTAAAACTGTTTGCCTGACCGAGACTCGAACTCGGATCTTTTGCCATTCGCGGGTAAGTGCTCTACCGACTACCCAGATCGGTCTCCTACAGTATAGCTTCTATGAAGTTTGGAAAAGCACTTGCCCGGGGAAAGCAACATCCCGAGTTTGAGTCTCCGGGCGACATATAGTTTTAATCTGCCAGGAAGTTTGGTCCTACATATTGCTTCCCCCTACGTATATCTCGTGAAAAGACGACAAAGTAAAATTAGAGAGATTCGAACTCACAAGGGTGGCTTAACTAAATATCGTGCTTCCCGTGATCAATTCACAAGGAAGGGGGGAAGTGAAAGAGGTGTACGAAATACCCTCCCCAGGTACCTTAAGGCGGCTTGCGGAATATAGATATAGATGTATAGGTACGAGTGATTAAACGCGAACTTGGCGAAGCATTTTACCCTGGAGACAAGCATAAATTCACAGTTTGTGCTTCATCCACCCCGCCCACCAAGAGAGCAGCAAGGAATTTCAGGTTAAATAGAATTCGGGAAACTGACATCCAAGTAGCTTACAAGAATTTCAGCATGGACCAGCAGTGAAGTAAGTTCTCGCAGTAAACAAATGAAATTGCTTCACCAGGTCATGACGAAAAACTTAAAACTTAAGAATTAGATACAGCCGACGGATTCTTGTTCATAAAGTAATTTCCCTTACTCTCTAGATGTCGTGTCTCTTGAATCATAGTATACAGAAAACTACGAAATGCTTTTAAGAGGAATTTTTTTTCGTCTCAGCTTTTAGAAAAATATAAATAAAGTTACCATCGCCAAACCTAGAAAGTAACTGTCTGTGTTTTATGACACTCAAAATCCTGAAGTAGAAGCTAGTTTACTTACAGGAGAGACAAGTAATGTCGTGTAAAAGTGAAGTGGCCTCCACTCAGACACGATTTTTTTTTTCCTCGGTAAAGAGGGCTGCCCTACATTATGCCACAGTTCCAGCATCAGTGCTCACTGCAGCAAGAACGTTTAGTACCCCCAGCTGGATGACATGCGAGAAGATCGTAATAAGTCAAGAGCGTCTCTCAAGACTGTGTTCATTTCATTCCCTCTGAGAGAGTTAAAAGCAATGAATATGCAAGACTTCTAAGTGATACGTTTTCTAAAAGACAGCGAAATACTGAGTTTCATTTTTGTGAAATGTGTAATTACGAGGGCCGTTCAGTAAGTAAGTTTCTCTATTTTATTTCTACGCTAAATTAACTGTGGCCACGACAAATGATGGCTGGCGAGTAAGAGTGGTATGTGTGACAACGCTCACCCCGGTTTACGATGCATACCGCAGTACCGTAACAGTATGCTGTCACTTAGGACGGAGTTACCACTTCAGAGTGTGCGAGCTTCTGAAGTGCGCTGCCCCTTTTCTTTGGAATGAAACAACTGTCCGCTGAAACTTCCTGGCAGATTAAAACTGTGTGCCCGACCGAGACTCGAACTCGGGACCTTTGCCTTTCGCGGGCAAGTGCTCTACCAACTGAGCTACCGAAGCACGACTCACGTCCGGTACTCACAGCTTTACTTCTGCCAGTACCTCGTCTCCTACCTTCCAAACTTTACAGAAGCTCTCCTGCGAAACATGCAGAACTTTCTTTCAGGAGTGCTAGTTCTGCAAGGTTCGCAGGAGAGCTTATTAAGTCTGGAAGGTAGGAGACGAGGTACTGGCAGAAGTAAAGCTGTGAGTACCGGACGTGAGTCGTGCTTCGGTAGCTCAGTTGGTAGAGCACTTGCCCGCGAAAGGCAAAGGTCCCGAGTTCGAGTCTCGGTCGGGCACACAGTTTTAATCTGCCAGGAAGTTTCATATCAGCGCACACTCCGCTGCAGAGTGAAAATCTCATTCTGGAAACTGTCCGCTGTTTATATTCATCAGGAGTTAACTTCTGTGTATGGGGAAGGTTATACAGGCATTCAGACGGGTATGAGACCTGGGTCCACCATTCGACCCCTCAAAGAAAACAACAGAGCATGTTGTAGAAGAAACCTGTTGAAAGTACCCCAAAAAAGGCAGAGATGACACATTCAAAATGGTTCAAATGGCTCTGAGCACTATGGGACTTAACATCTATGATCATCAGTCCCCTAGAACTTAGAACTACTTAAACCTTACTAACCTAAGGACATCACACAACACCCAGTCATCACGAGGCAGAAAAAATCCCTCACCCCGCCGGGATTCGAACCCGGGCGTGGGAAGTGAAAACGCTACCGCACGACCACGAGATGCGGACCCTCTGAGCACTATAGGACTTAACATCTAAGGTCATCAGTCGCCTAGAACTCAGAACTACGTAAACCTAACTAACCTAAGGACATCATACACATCCATGCCCGAGGCAGGATTCGAACCTGCGACAGCAGCAGTCGCGCGGTTCCGGACTGAAGCGCCTAGAACCGCTCGACCACAGCGGCCGGCAGGAAAAGTTAAGGCAACCATTTTCTGGACTGTCAGAGTGCGTTACTCATTCACTATCTGCTTCGCAACACCACAATGTATACAGGGAGGTACTGTGATGATTCACGAATCTGCGAGCTGCCATCAAAAGGAAACGTCCTGGACTCATGTGTCGCAGATTTCTCTACCTTCATAACAATGCAAGCCCTCGCGAATTTCGAATGACCCAAACGGAGCTAGGAAGATTCAACTGGGAAGTGTTCCTGCATTCTCCATATTAACCACATTTTGCCCCAAATGATTAACACATGTTCCCCCAAGTCAAAGGTCATCTTGGTGGTAAGCACTTCAACACCGACAATGAAGTCACATCAACACCGTATAGCTAGTTACTAGCGCGGGTCCCGACCGGGTACAAACTCGTTTGCAAAAACTCTGGTCACATTACCCAAAATGCTTTTAATACCATGGCGAATACGCAGAAACGTAACTGGAGCATTCTACAATGTCAATAATATCATTTTAACAAGATGCATTGTGTGTAACGGTATTATTTACTTTTTTATAAAGTAGGAAAACTTACTTACTGAAAATCCCTCGTATTATTGTTGTTTACCAAGCCAATTTTCTCCAAACGTGATTACAACTTTATTGTTACTCTACAATGTGATCGACCACACACAATCGCATCTTCAGATGCCATCAACAACGACAAGTCACATCATAAATTAATTTTTACCAACACGTGCCTATTTTCACATTGCTTAAATGCGGTACAATGCGGGTATGAATATTGCACATCTACGGAAAGTTATCATGGCGTCAAGTGTTAAAAGGAAATCGGTGGTTGTGCTTTGTCTTCGAAACTCCTTGCCGCTGTCTTTCAGCAAGATAACTCAAGACCGTACGTTGCACGTTCTGTTCTGACCTTCCTAGATGCTGCCAGACGTGGTAGCTCCCTATTTAAATATCTCGTCCTGTGTGCCGCCAAATCACCTGCAGATTAGTCATGTACCCTTCTTACTATACTGTGTACGCAGATATCATTACTGGCTATCCTTGTTGATGATTGGCAATATATCTATAGATACGTAACAACAAAGAACGGAGAACTATGCTTAAAGACACGATGAACTTTGTATGAATACTGCCAAAAGGAAATAACCTCCCAGAAATCTTAATGAACAAAACGAGTTCACCTGCAACGCATGTTTTAATGTTTGTCATGACGTTCTCCAGTAAACTCACAGTGCCAGATGAGCTCCCTCGTTCCAGTAACATGAACGTCGTTATCGTTATTACGTCAGGTGGCCGGATACACAGACTGCCGCCTTAACACATTATGTCCTCGCTCGTCACTCAACCTACTACGAAATGTGGCGCAGCCAAGTGGCCACTCTATGTTTGCCCACACTGTTATTTTCCAACTCCTTTGTTAATATATAGTAATATTGATTCGACATTTTTATCTTCAACTAAATCAGGAGTCCCGAGAATTTTTATTTTTTAAATGAACGCAAGTTCTTCAAGTTGTGTTTTTAACGGTTGAAGAAATCGAACAAGGCAAACTGAATGTATTTGTTAGTTTCATACTTTTTCGTTTTTCTCGTCTTTTTTCCCCGTACTTTCTGCCTCAAGACGTGTATAAACACGCACGAAAAGATTATGTACAACGTTTTTGGAAATTAATTGAGAATACGTTTAACATCTCACTGCATATCAACATGAAAGTACTAATAATTTCATACACTGTTACTTTGGAAATAATAGTAATGATAATAATTAAATATGATTTACAGAAAAGCTATAACATACGGTTTCTGAGGCAGATGTACATAACAACTGTGAGAAGTAAGCATAATAATGACACAAAGTTATGACACACAATCTATGCCGTCCCAGTATTATTTTCAGATGTTGGCTTCCTTCCGTGTTTCTGTATCCAAACGTGAGCGTATCAGATGACCTGAATCCATAACACTAATTCTGAAAATAGGACATTCGTTTGCGGGAAGTACTCGCATCCTGTTTGTTAGTCGAGAGTTGGCTGCTGCTTCCTTTGTTTATTTAATTCCTGAATTGGTCCGAATAGCCTTGTACGACTTCCCAAATTTTACGTCTTAACTGACTTAACAAGTCTGTCATATGGTACTCCATAACTGTCACGTGAATAAGTTTCGTAAGTGCGTCAGATGGCATGAGGTTTATGTTAGGTTGTATATGTGTGATTTTTTGGGCTAGCAGATCATCAGTCTCATGTCTGCCGAGTGTTACATGTGAAGTTATCCACTAAAACACTATTTCTTTGCTTCTGTACCTGATACATGTTAAAGCATGTCTTATTTCAATCGTGGCACTTGTTTCAGCTGCGTGGTTTGTAGAGATGGCTTGAATGGTTACACCAGGAGCAGCCAGCATTACAGCTTGCGAGCTAACATCCCAAAGATGTTCGGGCTCACATGCGTTTCCTCTTCATCGAAATATCTTGTCTCAAACTCGTTTAGGGGATTAACCGCACGTGTCGCATTACACGCCCTAAATTAGACACTTTTGACCGTTTGGTTAAATTGTCTGGCTGATGGCAAGTCCACAAAAAGTTAATATAACATACAATAACAGTAATAATATTATCGGGAACTAAATTAACGACCAATAAATGATGCAAGCCACACAGTTGCGATTTTGTTAGAATATTGTTTATTCATAGAGCAAACTACCAGCGTAAGTGGTCGTATTTAGAGTTACTGTCACACTAGAGCGCATATCCATTTGACACTGTTCGATCATTCACAATCTCAACGCGAAACACAAGTCCGATACTCCACACGAAATGTTAGAGTTCATACCAAGCTCGCGGCTGCTCAGCGCTCAGAGACCAAGTACCGCGATACCCCCCAACTGCCCTCTGCCCGTCTCCGACCGCGTTTCCCGCGCTGAACATCTTCGCTCAACTGACTAGCGCAGTTCACTTTGCTGAAGCCGTTCATCTGATTGGCTACAGCTTATTCTACATACTTTACATTTTAACACATTTAAATAATCAAAGCTTGACCACTTTCATGTTCTAAATAAAGTAACAATAATATCCATTACATAGTAAACGTTAAATTCTTATACACAAAACCAATACAATTTCCTTCTTAACTTTGAATGCCGCGGCCAGTAGCCTTGCACCAATGTGTTTTCTGACAAATAAATAAAGAACAAAAGTAACTATTAGATCTAGACTTTATAACAAATATTCTGTTACCTAATGATTCAGTAAGGTGACATGCTGTCATCGTTAAATGTGTTTTGTGTGGAGGAAACGATGATGATTCTGAGCACTATGGGACTTAACTTCTAAGGTCATCAGTCCCCTAGAACTTAGAACTACTTAAACCTAATTAACCTAAGGACATCACACACATCCATGCCCGAGGCTGGATTCGAACCTGCGAACGTAGCGGTCGCGCGGTTCCAGACTGTAGCGCCTAGAACCGCTCGGCCACCCCGGCCGGGGGAAAAATTGATGATCTCATGCTTAACTGTAAATACTGATAATTTAAATTTACTATATCTTTTAAACAAATAAAGTTAAAGAGTTGATACTTACAACGTTTGTCATTTTAATGATGCGTTGCTATATGAAATGTCGATCGTTAAGATCGACCAAAGCGTTCAGATTTTAGCTTTCAGGTCTTTGTTACAAAACTCGTTAATTTCACTTTAACTGTAAAGCCTAAGCTATTATAGATACGATCAATATTCAAGTTTTATTTGTATCACCATGAAGGCGTATGGAAGATGGCAGATTAAAATTAATATGGCTTAATTCCGTGCATTACTACAGAATTAAATAGTTTTCATAAATGGCCGATCTTAGGTCCGCCATATTTAACACTGCTACGTCTCCTTGGCCACAAAAGCCTTGTATTGGGTTTTCACTATGACATAGGTTCTCGTCTGTCTCGATCGCACACTACACCGCTTAGAGCTCGATAGACAACAGACGCCTGTGAGTTTCCCCATCTCGTGGTGAATCTACGCTCTTTGTGGCATCCGGTCCTGGACGACAAGGTTCGTTTCAAAATTCCTGAAGGCTGACTCTTTCGGCCATATACTTAAATGAGCGCGGAATGCTCATTAACTCACAAGCTTTTTTTTTAAATAAGCTACAATGATACGGTTAAGTTGCTTTCTACTTTTATATTTTTAGGTTCAAATGGCTCTGAGCACTATGGGACCTAACTTCTGAGGTCATCAGTCCCCTAGAACTTAGAACTACTTGAACCTAACTAACCTAAGGACATCACACACATCCATGCCCGAGGCAGGATTCGAACCTGCGACCCTAGCGGTCACGCGGTTCCAGACTGTAGCACCTAGAACCGCTCGGCCACTCCGGCCGGCCACTTGGCTTCGTTTTATGGGCTAAAATAATGCATTACTAAATATTCTGTATTAGGTTGGCGTATTTTGTATTTTAGTAATTCTTTTTATTTTGTGATGTAAGAATCTTGTTCACACTGTGTTAGGTTGACGGCGAGCGACCTGTGCAGATACCACGTGACTGACTATGTAATCTTCCCGATCGCGTCTTCATTTTTTACGTAGTTTTACGTTACATTCTTGCCAAAATTGACAGCATTAGGTATGACTAATTTCATGATATTTTAATCTTATTTGTATAACCGTCGTCGGTATTACAATGTTACGCATTTGTAATTTTTATATTGTCCAGCCTCATTTTTCCTTTTCCCAACTTAGATCTGAAGATGATCTGCTGGTCAGGTTGAAACCTGTCATCATTAATAAAAAAAAATAGTGATCCAAACAATGTGTTCCATGCATTCACCACAAACTTTGTGTGGAATATTCATTTGTGTTGCAATCCTGCAAACCACTTCGCCTCTTGGTGCATAGCTCTGAAAACGTGCCAGTCGGACTCCTTTAGCTGCGCATTGCAAGTTTCTTTTCAGTACTCAGACCTGCGGACAGCTAGTAGCCAGGCGAGAAGCGAGCTCCGTTCAGAAAATTAAGCTGTCGCCGGCCGCTTCGACCGACACTCCCCCTCCCCCACTGCTGGGGCAGCCAACTTGGCGCACGCAAGATCTCTCCCAACATACCGGCACACTCGTCAGCACTGCAGCGGGGACACCACTAGCGCACGAAAATAAATTAGCCCACATGCAGCACATGTCGCTGAGTCACGTCTTATCGGCTGTGTCTGCTACCGGGCGAGGTAGCGGTGTGCCGATGGAGCGCACAATGGACATCACGTCTACTCACAAGATATCGGCCTCTTTTCACCTCTTAACTGTTGTTACCAGTGACACTGAAAGGCGACAGTAAAGTCACCTTTCATATAATTTGGAGGTTTTTTATTAAGTACTGCAGAGGATTTTCACTGCCTGTGTTTTGACATACTCTTCCATACCAGGGAGAAAGACACTTTGGGAAGCGCAACTGAGAATGTTTTATTTTCATTTTTTTTTTTAATTTTAAGTACAATTTTTTTGCTGCACTATTTATTTATTCGTAGTGATACAAGTTACACGACGAGCTCATTTCAGGGATTTGCCTTTATCAACTGTACCTGTGAAGATGTGTAATAGGTATAATGTTGCTCCTTATAACTATGTCGACGACGTGGTCTTATACGTCGTTTCTTTTTTTTTTTAATATACGTCGTTTCTTTTTTTAATGATACGATTATGTTATTCATACATTTAATTTTCGTTTACGTGCTCTTGTAAAGTTATTTTTCACTGTTTTCCTGACAGCTTCGACTCCAGCGATGCTATATGTGTACAGTGGAATTTCAGTTCCGCGGAAAATCAGTGATTACGTCTAACTTTTCAGAGACAATATTTTAGTGGTGTTTACGTAAATGAAAAGTGTTTATTTTTTGTGTTTATCACGGTAATTTACCTTTTCCCTTTATTATGACAATAAAATTTTCGAGGCATTTTTTTATGTTTAAAATTTGCTTGTTCGTTGAGGATGTCTTCCAGGTACTTTTCTGCATAAGTGTAAATTTCCATTTCCTCTAAAATGTTGTGTCCTTTAGATAATACGTGAAAAACTTTTGGAGAATTTTCAGTATTTTCTGCTTTGTGTTGTTGGCTTCTTAAATGCAAGTAAAATGTGGATTGGTTGCTTTCGCAATTTCATGTTGAAACTTCTTATTAAATATTTTACTTAAACTGCTAACTGAAACTGAATGCAAATGAACTTACTTTCTCTTTACATATTCTTATCATGTCAACGCTGACCCACAATATTCTAGCGCCACGCAGTCTGACTGCTCAAAAAAAGAAAAACTTGACTTAAAATAATTAATTCAAAAGAATGGCCCTCACTAAAACGAAATCTCAACAATAACTCATACATTTCGTTAAGCACTTTCACAAAAATCTTCATTACGCGAACTACTGCAATACAGCGAGCGTCAACACTGCCAGCTAAATAAAAGATTCTAACTACTGAAGCCACTAACTACTAAGAGGCATGTGGTTAGCAAAGGAAAGATTTTGCTGCAAACTAAATAATGTGCTTTCTTACCTTAATGTGACATCCAGTTCAGACACAAACATAAATCATCATTGACATCTAGTAGTAAGGTATATAATCATGAATAATATTCAATCTCCAAGTCGAACATGTACAGATCGTTAGCCTACGCTAACACTTCAGATCTCTATGTGGCGTTCGCTGGGTTATTCAGTGCTTTGGTATTTAACTAAATGAAAATCATAATCTTATTTTATTACGTTGAGTAATTACTAAATAATTTTTCTCCCGGCTAAAGATTTGATCAAGTTGCTAAAGAACTCCAAGTTAACGTCGTTTTAAAGTGTTGTCTGTAAGTTGTGTAAGGGTCACTAAATCACAGTTCATACAACAGATTCTATACAACTATTGATTAAGATGGAAGCAGTTATCATCAGCAAAATGATCATTAAAACCACCGAATATCGGCCGCGCACAACACTGACGTATGTTACCTGAAACAATATTCTTCGCAATTCGTGCGTAATTAATTTCGGCTCCATACATCAGCTGGAAAAGTTTGTTATAACGTTCGTGCTATGAGCACTGTTTTTTAAGAACCAATCTGATTCGAATTATTTTCATTAAAATAAGTTCGGAACCACCGGTGCACATTTATTTTTACACATTTGTATTACGTTCGGCATTTATGCCTGCAGAGTTGCGTAATATGAATTTGCCGCTGAGATAATTGTTAAGATGGCGGCAGACAATTGATAGAGACTTTCTATTATTAGTGTGGTGTTACCGCCAGACACCACACTTGCTAGGTGGTAGCCTTTAAATCGGCCGCGGTCCGTTAGTATAAGTTGGACCCGCGTGTCGCCACTATCAGTGATTGCAGACCGAGCGCCGCCACATGGCAGGTCTAGAGAGACTTCCTAGCACTCGCCCCAGTTGTATAGCCGACTTTGTTAGCGATGGTTCACTGCCTACTTACGTTCTCATTTGCCGAGACGATAGTTTAGCGTAGCCTTCAGCTACGTCATTTGCTACGACCTAGCAAGGCGCCATTATCAGTTACTATTGATATTGTGAATCATGTACCGTCAAGACCGACGTTCATAATTAATGGAGTAAAGTTAAGTATTCCACCAGCTACGTCCGTTTTTCTAAATTCTAATTTCCTTGTCCTGTTCCAGACCTCACGCCAGCCTGCGTGAGCTAAAACGCGCGCATTTCGGCCTCCTATAGTAACACGGTGTTGGCTCTCCCGCCAACCACAACATTGGCGACGAGGCAAAACCGCGTTCTTATCGATATTGCCCTGATTTACTTGTGTAATGGCTTCGCCACAATCTCCAGATGTACTGTCCGAATTTTATCATTTACAGAATCAGCAGACACAGGCTTTAGTGGATGCCCTTGGACAGCTCGTCCAGGGTCAACGTGCGATGCAAAACGATGCAGCCGCAGCCGCTCCACCGCTAACGCAGCCACAACATGCAGTTACACCAACTTTTTGACCTTTTGATGCTGCACTGGAAAGCTGGATGAAGTGGTCACGCCAGTTTGGATTCCATCATGCAGCCTACTGAATTCAAGGTAACGAGCGGCAGCCTTTTTTGTTATCATCAGTCGAGGTGAACACATACCGTGTGATAGTCAAATTATTTCCCTGGCGCGATGTAGCAACTCTGTCCTATGAAGACATTTTGTCTGCATTAGATACATATTTCAAAGAATCAGTCAATGTAGTTGCGAAATGGTATACCTTCTTCGTCCAAAACGTACGGCAGGTCAGACTAATCAGGAGTGGGTTGCAACCTTGCAAGGCCTTACTAGGGATTGTGCTTTTGAGTGTCAATGTGGACTCCCTTATTCAGATACTGTGGTATGTGATGCAATTGCACAGAACGTTTCTGATGTTCGTATAAGGGAACAGATTTTGAAACTAGTCAATCCCTCCCTTCAACAAGTGATGGACATATTGGATAGGCAAGACACGCTTGACTTTGCTCAGGAATCATTTGAAACTTAACCAGCTGTGTGTCAGGTTAACCGGCCCGCCGGGCGAGCTGCACAGAGCAGTATACAGCCCTCGCGCTCAGCCGCGCCGCTACCGGCAGGCTCTCAGCCATATCTGCCGCACCGGCAAGTGTGCGCTACTAAACATTCGCGTGAGAATTGCCCGTCACGCCAAGCTATTTGCTTTTATTGTAATAAAAAAGGACATGTTCAGAGTGTTTGCCAGAAAAAGCTCAGATCGGAAGCTCAAAACCATTCCAGGCCCTTTGCTTCACGCCGGAATCGGAATCAAACCAAGGATACTCAGGCTCGCGAAACTTCGCCCATGGAAATTTATGTAGTTCATTCCACTCCGCCCAGTGCCACTCTCTCTAACAGTGACTATGTTCGTCCCACAAATAGTGTGCGTCGACATCGCCGGAATTCCCGTCAAGTCGCAAGTGATATTATACCAGTGTCAGTTCATGTTGCACGAGACAGTCGCTCTTGTCGTCAGCAGGACAATAAATTTTTTGTGGACTTGGACATTAACAGCAAAGTGATACCATTCCAGCTCGATACGGGGGCTGCAGTTTCACTGATCAATCAAGACACTTCCAAACTGCTGGGCACACCTCCATTGCGTGCCGCAAATGTTAAGTTAACTAGCTATTCAGGTCAAGAGATCCCTGTGTTAGGACAGTGCAGCCCTCTTGCAACATACAAAGGACAAACAAAACTTGTGTCATTTTTACATCCTTCGTTCGTCTTCTGCAGTGAACTTGTTTGGTTTCGATTTATTTCAGTCGTTTAACTTGTCTATAGTAAATCAGGTCTTATCAGTGAACCAGACTGTGCCTTCAGACAGTGTTTCTCGTCTATGTGAAGAATTTGCAGACATTTTTGAACCGGAACTCGGTTGTGCTAAGACCTATAAAGCACATTTGGAACTGACAGTAAATGCGCAACCGAAATTTTTCAGAGCGCGCAATGTTCCCCATGCATTGCGTGATGAGGTCGCAAAAACATTACACGATTTGGAATCACAAGGTGTAATTGAACGTGTGCAGGCTTCTCTCTGGGCATCACCCTTAGTAATTTTGCCAAAACCTTCCAGAAAATTGAGACTTTGTATGGACTTCAAAGCAACAGTGAATCCACAACTAGTGATTGCAACTTTTCCATTACCCCGCCCAGAAGATCTTTTTGACAAACTGTGCCCGGGTAAATATTTTTCGAAGTTGGACCTAGCAGATGCGTACTTGCAAATACTGGTGGACGAAGAATCGCAGTGTGTTTTGGTGGTTAACACGCATCTTGGTTTGTATCGATTCAAACGACTGCCATTCGGGTGTGCATCCGCCCCTGCATTGTTTCAGCAATATCTACAAACTGTTTGTGCGTCGGTCCCTACTGCAGCAAATTATCTGGACGATATTGTGATCTCCGGAAAGATGGAAGAGGAACATTTGGCCGATCTCAGAACATTATTTCAGGTCTTGCGACAAAATGGTCTTCGCTTGCGGAAGGACAAATGTGTGTTTTTTGCTCGTGATTTGCCATACCTGGGACATGTACTCAATGCCCAAGGCATACATCCCAGTCCCACGCACCTTCGTGCCATTCAAGACTTGCCTTCGCCACAGAATTTGTAGCAGCTACAGAGTGTGCTGGGAAAAATAAATTACTATAACAGATATGTGCCACATGCCTCTTCCATTTCAGCTCCGCTTCATCGCTTACGCCGTAAAGGTGTTCCGTTCGTCTGGACGACGGAATGCGAACGCGCCTTTCGCCAGTTGAAATCGGCGTTGCTTTCCAATACTTGCCTTACGGCATTCGATCCCCAGAAGCCCCTTTTGTTGATGGTGGATGCATCGGATTTCGGGATCGGTGCTGTGCTTGCGCACGAAGATGGATCGCACGATCGCCCTATTGCCTTTGCGTCCAAATTGCTCTCGTCTGCGCAAAGAAATTATTCACAGATCGAGAAAGAAGCATTGGCTCTCGTATTTGGTGTTACAAAGTTTCATGACTTCTTGTATGGTCATCACTTTACCATAATCACAGACCACAAACCTTTGACATCGCTTTTTCATCCGACCAAGCCTGTACCTCCACGTACAGCGCAGAAATTCATTCGCTGGTCTATTTTCCACTCGCAGTACCGCTACGATATCTTGTGTCGGTCCACTGCTAAGCACGGAAACGCCGATGCGTTGTCCCGCTTGCCTGTTGCTGAGGATAGGGCATTCGATTCCACCGAACTTGCTTGCATGTTCATTGATGCGGAAACCGATGACGTGGTCGAATCGTTTCCGATTGATTTTCGTCGTGTAGCTACAGCCACAGCTGCCGACCCTATCCTTGCTACCGTTCTGCGTTTTGTTGCTACGCAATGGCCCTTGTCAAAGTCACGGATCGGGGACCCGTTGGTTCGCCGATTTTTTGCTCACCAGGAGAGACTTTTTGTACGACTTGGTGTTTTGCTGTTGCGTTCTGATAATGATCAGTCCAGGGTCGTGGTACCACGTTCACAGTCCTCTGTCTTACAGCTTCTCCACCAAGGACATTGGGGTATAGTGAGAACGAAACAACTTGCTCGTCAGCACTGTACTTGGTTCGGAATCGATGCTGCGATTACGAATATGTGCTCTTTTTGCATGGTGTGTGCCGAACAACCATCAGCACCACCGCAGAAATTCTTTGCATGGCCAAAAGCCACTTCCCCTTGGCAACGCTTACACATCGATTTTGCTGGTCCATTCTGGAATGCTCGATGGTTGCTTGTGGTAGATACATTCAGTAATTTTCCTTTTGTTGTCCGGATGTCTTCCACGACGTCATCTGCCACCATCCAAGCGTTATCTGCTATCTTCTGCATTGAAGTTCTTTCACAGACTATTGTTTCCGACAATGGCCCACAATTCATGTATGCAGAATTTCAGTCATTCTGCAAGACCAATGGTATTCAACATCTGACGTCCGCGCCATTTTCGCCACAGTCAAACGGTGCCACTGAGCGATTGGTCAGGACTTTCAAGTCACAGATGTTGAAGTTGAAAGAGTTGCATTCTCGGGAGGACGTGTTATTGCCCTTTTTGTCCTCGTATCGCTCTCAGCCCCGAGATGGTCATTCGCCGGCTGAGTTGCTCCACGGTCGTCCTCATCGAACCTTGATGTCTTTGCTACATCCGCCGCATCAGGTTCCTGTGCAGCGGCAGACACCTGCTTTTGCTCCAGGCGACGTTGTCTACTATCGCCACTATCGAGGTTCACGGCGTTGACTCGAAGGGCGCATTCTTCGCTGCCTCGGACGCGCTATGTATCTGGTTTTGGGGGCCTCTGGTGAGGTGCGCCGACATCTTAACCAGCTGCGCCTCTGTCGTCGCACGGGATCTGCCGCTCGCCGTCTGCTTTCAGTGACGGTGCCGTCCGGTCAGCGCCGTGGGGACCCATCTACTGGCTCGCCTCAGCCCCAGGTGTTACCGAACTGCCTTCCATTTTGCCCCATGGCGACGCGTCGCCGCCGCCGCCTGTTCTCCCGCCGGCGACGCCTGCAGTGGATGCTTCGCTGCAGCCGCCGGGCGCCTCCCTGGGTCACGCGCCGCCGATCGCTTCCAGTGACCAGTTGTCCTCCGACATGGAACTCTTGCCCTCTCCGGACCATATGTCGTCTTCGCCCGTCGGGTGCCCCGGCCCGATGGAGGTCGATCCTTCGGCCCCTCCTGTCTCTCTGCGGGCGCATACACCGCATGTTGGCGTGCACCCTGGAGCAGGTTTTCAGGCGTTTCCTAGCTCCCCGCGGTCCGAATGGCAGGGTGCGGGTGGCACAGCCTCGCCTGTTGTTAGGCTCCCCACCTCGTCGCATACGTCAACATGGGTTCCTCCCCACGGCGGGCGAAAGCCTTATGCCACAACCGTACGCCGATTTGCGGGGGAGGAATGTGGTGTCACCGCCAGACACCACACTTGCTAGGTGGTAGCCTTTAAATCGGCCGCGGTCCGTTAGTATACGTCGGAACCGCGTGTCGCCACTATCAGTGATTGCAGACCGAGCGCCGCCACACGGCAGGTCTAGAGAGACTTCCTAGCACTCGCCCCAGTTGTACAGCCGACTTTGCTAGCGATGGTTCACTGCCTACTTACGTTCTCATTTGCCGAGACGATAGTTCAGCATAGCCTTCAGCTACGTCATTTGCTACGACCTAGCTAGGCGCCATTATCAGTTACTATTGATATTGTGAATCATGTACCGTCAAGACCGACGTTCATAATTAATGGAGTAAAGTTAAGTATTCCACCAGCTACGTCTGTTTTTCTAAATTCTAATTTCCTTGTCGTGTTCCAGACCTCACGCCAGCCTGCGTGAGCTAAAACGCGTGCATTTCGGCCTCCTATAGTAACACGGTGTTGGCTCTCCTGCCAACCACAACAATTAGACCAAATAAGTAAGTATTTGAAATGATTATTAAACTCTATAAACTATACTTTCATATTGTGCACTATTTAGACTTCATCAAGCAAACATTTGATTTGTTTCTATGGAAAAAACAGACAAAAACGCGATACAAATCGCCATCATCAATTGCTGCGCTCCTTGCAGCGGAAAGAAGTAATTAACATAGATAATGCTTACTGAGAGAGGAATTAAAGTTACAAATAATTATTCACTCATATTTATAAAAATAATGAATTCTATTTTCAAGTAATGATTAACAAATAATTACAATTTCTTAACAGACCTCAGTCTGATATGCGTCCGCAACTTACAAAAGCCAACCACCAAAAGTTAAAAGCAAAGGAAGACAAACGCAGATCATAAAAGGAATTTAAAATTATCATTGTCTTTGTATGATACACATCGATATGTCCAATTACATCATAGAATATTATATAAATAATTAATATTTTTCATTATTTTTTCATATGTTTAATAGATAATGTTTATAACTGTTACAGGCATAATTTCCTCTCGTCGCACTGTAGCTAAAATTTATCTCGTGGATGTTACATCTACCCTCCATCAGTGCTAACTTCTCACAACATCCATCACTGCTAGCCGTTCACCTCCAACTGCCCAACATTACTTCCATCACTGCTGGTGATTAATTTCCAACTGTCCAACACTACCGGCGATTAACTTCCAACAACGAGTCCGACCAGCCACAGAGTCTCTTCCAAAGCGCAGTCAGAGATCCAATGCATAGTGCTACACAGCGCTGCCAACACAGAAGCAGCCCACTTACAATGTGTGTTCTTTGATTCCGAAATTCCTGGCTGTTTGTTCGATATAAAATTTATTGCAGTCGTCACGAGAAAGTTTGTAAACTCCTTGATTTGAAAAAGGAGACATACAACCTTGTGTTGAACGTGTTTTGGCCTTCAAGTTGTTATTCGCACGAAATGCTAGTACTATTTTTGTTTTTTTAAAGAAGTTGTTCATCCTCCACGCACAAACATCGAAGGCCACGAGAATTTACTGTCGCAGGAAGACCCGGCTGTGGACGGCCACATGGCACTACCGAAAGGGAAGACTATTGTGTTCGGCGTATGGTTCCTGCGCATCGTACTGCCTCGGCGGCAGTAACGTGAGTAGCAGCTTGAAAGGTTCCTTCTGTTTAGTTATGCATCGTTACCTTTTTGTATCTCTCTTCCTCTGTTTCCTTCTATCTATGCTAGAGCGTGCCGGACGTGTGTGTGGCAAAGTTGCCTCACTGACACGTGTTTGCCCGCTTGATACATTGCTCGGAAGGATTGAATTTAAGGGGCCGGCCCGACGTTTAGTTAAATGATCTGATGATTATTATGTTAATATTGCGCAACGGATAATGCGGGGGAGGGCTCAAACAACCAAGTGGGCAAGTCAGTAAAGGCCACGCTCTATCATGATCTATAAGGACGCCACTTCGTTGGTAACATTGCTCCCTACACAGGAGTGGGGTTTGTAATGATCATTAAATTCATGACAGTGCTCTCGACACAGTACTGGGGTTTGTAATGACAACTAAACCCATGACATCCAGTTTATAGGTCATTTATTGTCTAGATCCCAGAAATTTTACAAACTTAATATGACATTTATTATCTATATTCCTGAAAACTTTACAAATTTAATAATTGCAGCAAACAAAGTCAAGTCAAATATCTTCTAATTTTGTCTCGCACTGAAGGTGCTTAAACTAACAGGCTTCTCGTTACTACTTAAGCACTGGGAAAGAGGATGGGACTACGTTGCTGCCCTTGTGGTCCGTCTGCTGGGACGGTGATCGAAATTCGCACCCAAGATTACTACTAGGGCCGAATAACAAAAATTCTCTTTGGCGGAAAAACGGGGGAACAAAGCAGACACAAACATCTCTCATATTCACAAAAGAAAGCAAATTCTTAAAAAAATAAAAGATCCTGTGAAATAAGGCACACGCAAATAATCAATTAACAGCACACGTAAGCATCCTCACCTTAATTAATTTCCAAGAACGAACTGGTAGCTCGCTAGTAGTGCAATTCGGCACCACGTGGGTGACCGATACCAACAGCTAATTTCTTTGTACTCACTCCTCTGTTCGTTCTTGCTTTCCATACTAGACAATCATTCACAAGCTCAACCTATTGCTTATCAAAGTAGTTAGGGCGTGCTGTTTGCAAATGGAGGTTAAAAAGGAACCGTGAACAAAATTTATGAGATGGCCCAGAAAAACTTTACGTCATACGCTTAGAACGTATGTCACACCCGCATCTCCTACCAGGTTTCACACCGAATCGTCATCCAAATTACTCATCAGCCGTTACGACCACGTGTTAACTAGGCGGGGTGAGGCCCCAGGTTACTTTAACATTGCAAAAAAAAAAAAAAAAAAAAAAAAAAAATGCTGCTTCTAAAAGTGAAACTATACAATTTTTTTAGAGGTATTGCTGCTCTCGTGTGCTGAAGTCACCAACTGATTGGAGCACTATAAAGGAATAACGCTAGCCCCCATGCTCGCCTCTGAGAAACCATAACTGAAAACTTTAATTGTAAAGACAAACGTTCTAAAAAAAATGAATGAATGGCCGTAACGACACGCTAACTATTTCAATCCTGGAAAAGAGCGGATTAGTAACAGTGTAAAACATAATACCTCATCCCACGATGAAATTGGCGGCAAAGACGTAGATCGCCATCGATTCCGTCCGCTCAGTTCCGCCGCTACCCCAAGAGTGACTATTATGGCTGCCCTCAACGGCCGTTCCCTTACATGGAGGGGAGAGGGACCTATTACCAACCCCGGACTACCCCCTGGCAAACAGGTGCATCATCTCTGTCTTTACTCCAGGCTTAGGTTGGCACTGACCGACCTACAGGGTGACCACATCTGTGCCTTGGCACTACCAGCAGAACTCTTAATACAAACCCCAAACTTAATCAACCCAAGGCAACGTAGTGGGAGTAGGGAAAGGAATTGCTTTTATGCAATTATGAATTGAATTAAATAAACAGGTAGTCCACTTCTTCACTAGAGATATCACACTATTTAAACTAATAAAATGTTGAACATTTATACAATATAATGCAACAAAAAACTAATTGTAATCAGATGGAACAAACCGTTCCCTCTCAAGCTGGGAACTGTTACCAATCGATTACTTCAAGGACAAGTCCGAGCCAGACGGCCTGTAGAGTGCATTCCATTGACCCCAAACCGCTCCATTTGCGACTTCAGTGGTGTCAAATGGAGGGGAGGGTGGAGGTCTGTTGTGTTTTATGCTGAAAACTGGTATCGCATCGCTGCCATTGACGGTAGTGTGTTGGTTAGGATGAGTCTAGTTGGCGGCCAGCAATCAATCTGTCTGCATGCTAGGCGCACAGGATCTACATCTGGAGTTACGGTCTGGGATTCGATTTCTCATAACAGCAGGAGCACTCTCGCGATTATCCCACGCACTCTTACTGCAACTTTCTACGGCAATCTGGTGATTTGACCTGCTCTGATGCCATTCATTAACAGCATTCCAGGGGATGTTTTCCAACAGGATAACGCTCGCCCACATACCGCTGTTGCAACCCAACATGCTTCACAGAGGGTCGACATGTTGGCTTGGCCTCCTCGATCATCAGAACTGTTTCCATTCGAGCAAACGTCGAACACAGTTGGATGACAATTCCAGCATCATCCACAACCAGCATCAGCCGTCCGTGTATTGACCGACCAAGTGCGACAAGCGTGGAACTCCTTGCCACGAACTGACATCCGTCACCTGTGTAACGCAATGCAGGCGCATCTGCATACTTGCATTTAACATCCTGGTGGTTACACCTGTTATTTATGTATCAACATTTCGCATTTTCAGTGGCTTGTCTCGCGCTTATATTAACCTATGATCTTGCAATGTTAATCGCTTAGATATGTTACCTAAACAAATGTAGTCTAGAATTTCATTAGCCTACATTAATTATTTTTTGGTGTTTCGATTTTTTTCTGTCAGTGTAGTTTAAATTTTTTGAATCGGGAACTTTCTGTAACTTCCCTAAGGTCATTTGTTAGAAGTGTTATGGGCTTCTGACGAGTGACAATTGTACTATCGCTTGACTGAAGTCAGATGAAACACAATTTGTTCTTTACCCAGTCACGGTTCACTGCAGGCAACGTAATTATTTTCGCGCTTCGTGTTTTCTTCCTGCTGCAAGGCATAAGCCTGTTCTGACGATTCATATTCGGCTAGAAAATGATGAATGTTATTTTCAGTAATTCTGTGAATGTCCGAGACTTCGCTTGGAGCAAATGTACGCTCAAGTTGCGCCTCCTGACTCCACCTAATCTCTGTTGAATAGTAATGATTAGTACAGCTTGCTACTATGGGACCACAGTGTTAGTATTTTATATGTGTTCCGTTTCATTGCATTTGATGTGTACACTCGACTTTGTTAATAAATGTCGCCTCAGTTTCAATTTCGTTCGTTAAACTTCGACGCAGTGTGCGTACCAGCACGCTGTCTTTCTTCCTGTTATCTCTGACCTCATGTACTCCGAAACAGAAAGGTTATAGGAAGCGTTTAATAGAGTTCAACCCGTAATGAGTCTATCTGAAATCCAGTAGTTCGATTTCCAACGAGCGGTTTTTTTTTGGTGATAGAATCTAGGGCTAAATTTCGATTTATAGAACTGTGACTTCAGATGACTTGCCACTCTAGGCAGTGTAGAGAGTGTTAAGCATTGTATTTCCTCGATAGTATGCTGGCAGCTACTGAAAGTCCCTGTTACAGAGCATGAGTTCATCCAACTGAGGAATCAGATACCAATATTTAGACATTTTGTGTTTGTCAAGAAACAGTTGTCGTCTTTAAACATCAAGAATTTAATATTCGGACGTTAAGGCAGTGAGCTCGCTTTCCGGAGGCGAAGAGTTCAAATTTTAGGTTTTCTGTGTTACCTCTAAATCGTTTGAGGTGAACGCTGAGATGGTTCCTTTTAAAAGTCCATTACAGCTACTTTTCAGTCCCTACCTTGCCGAGGATCACCTCGCATTTCGTCTGTGATGACCATGCCGTCGACAGGAGATAATAATGCTGACCTTCCTTTTCCTTCAAGCCGACACCGTGTCAAAAACAGTGAAGAACTTTGGTGTATCTTTGGATGAGCACCACGGATGGGCAGAAAATACTGTTGCCACAACAGGACGACTTTCGCTTGTTTCTGTGTCTAAACGGGCGTGGAAAACAGAGGCAGAGGGGTACAGGGTGAGGAAACACGATATTGTATGTTTGACCAGATGTGATGGGCGGAAAGGTGGGCGGCCGACTGCTTGTTGACATTATCGTCCGTTTGCACGTGTCGAAGATCAACACGGCGCCGTGGACAAAGGCCGGGCCTATCTGCGCACAAGTGTTGTTTGGCGCGTGTCGACACAGGTGACAGGAAACGCGGCTAAACGAACCAGCGTCAACACCTCAGCCGCCACTTTTCCGCCTGTCATTCGGCTCTTTACAGAAGAGATAAATACTCGAATAGAACATCAAGTAAAATACCATACCCTCAATAGATTAAGGCGATGAAACAGGTAACCGACTTACTTGCCAAACAATGTTTTCGCCATTTTCCACTAGACGTTTTTGCCAACGAGAACAATCTCCAGTAACAGTGAAGAAATAAAAGGAAGACGACACACAGTGAACAAAACGGTTCAAATGGCTCTGAGCACTATGGGACTTAACATCTGAGGTCATCAGTCCCCTTGAACGTAGAACTACTTAAACCTAACTAACCTAAGGACATCACACACATCCATGCCCGAGGCAGGATTCGAACCTGCGACCGTAGCGGTCAAGCGGTTCCAGACTGAAGCGCCTAGAACCGCTCGGCCACAACGGCCGGCACAGTGAAACAGGCCGCGTTGTCTTACCGCAGACATAAGTACGGAAACACTAAAACCACAACACATAACCATGTATCCTGCCTGTGGCAACAGTATTTTCTGCCCATCCTAGGTGCTCATCCAAAGATATACCGAAGTTCTTCACTGTGTAACAGTGTAGGAAAACCGAAGACGTTCGAAATAGTTTCCAGTCCTCTCAGAATGAATATACTGGTCCTGTTTGGTATTCAAGGGAATTTTATACCATTCTCACTACAAAACAGTGGCACGTTCTGCTGACGACGATGCAGGTGGATAGTGATCACACAATCTTCTTTGCAAAATACACGACAAAGTCTTGTTAAATCTCTGAAGAGCCAAAGAAACTGGTACACCCGACTAATTATCGTGTAGAGCCCAGCGAGCACGCGGAAGTGCCGCAACAGGACGTGGCATGCACTCGACTAATGTCTGAAGTAAACTTGTTGCAGCTGGGATTCACAGCCATAAGAAATTTTATGAAGGACATCATCTTCACGCCAGTGACTGTTACAAGTTTTTATTACACTATTGCAATTTCGGCCTTACGGCATTATCTAGTGCTGCCAGAATATCAGCACTTGATAATGGCCTAAGGCCGACGATGTAATCCTTCAAAAGATGTCTGAAGTACTTCTGGAGAGAACTGACACCATGGATCTTGCAGGACACTCCATAAATACGTAAGAGTACGAGGGGATGGAGTTCTCTTCCGAACAGCACGTTGCGAGGCATCCCAGATATGTTCAATAATGTTCGTGTCTGCGTGGGTTGGTGACCAGCGGAAGTCTTCAAACGCAGATGAGTGTTCCCGGAGCAACTCTGTAGCAGTTCTGGGCGTGTGGGGTGTCGCATTGTCCTGCCGGAATTGCCCAAGTCCGTCGGAATTCACAATGGACATGAATGGATGCAGGTGATCAGAGACGATGCTTACGTACGCGTCACCCATCAGAGTCGTATCTAGACGTAACAGAGGTCCCATGTCACTCCAACTGCACGCGCCTCACTCCATTGCAGAGCCTCCACCAGCTTGAATAGTCCTCTGTCGACATGCAGGGTCCATGGATTCATGAGGTTGTCACCATACCCGTACATCTACATCCGCTAGATACAATCTGAAACGAGACTCGTCCGACCAGGGAACACGTTTCCAGTCATCAGTAGACCAATGTCGCTGCTGACGGGTCCAGTCGGGGCGTAAAGCTTTGTGTCGTGAAGTCATCGAGGGTACACGAGTGGGCATTCGGTTCCGAAAGTCCATATCGATGACTTTTCGTTGAATGGTTCGCACGCTTAAGCTTGTTGATGTCCCAGCTTTGAAATCTGAAGCAGTCTGCGGAAGGGTTGCACTTCTGTCGCGTTGAACGATTCTCTTCAGATGTCTTTGGTCTCGTTCTTGCAGGACCTTCTTCTGGCCGCAGCAATGTCGGAGATTTGATGTTTTACCGGATTCCTGATATCCATTTGGTCGTACGGAAAAATCGCCACTTCATCGCTACCTCGGAGATGCTGTGTCCCGTCGCTCCAGCACCGACTGTAACACCACGTTCAAACTCACTTAAATCTTGTTAACCTGCCATTGCAGCAGCAGTAATCGATCTAACAACTGCGCCAGACACTTGTTGTCTTTTATAGGCGTTGCCGACCGCAGCGCCGTATTCTGCCTGTTTACATATATCTGTATTTGAATAAACATGCCTATACCAGTTTGTTTGGCGCTTCAGTGTAATATTGTGGTCTGGTGATTATGGTGGCTAGTGGTGATGCGACGATATTCATCTTCGTGTTCAAAGAGTCATAGACGATCCGGGCAGTGTGAACGGTGGTCCATGGCCCATGGGATGGACCTGATCGGCCAAAATGGTTATCTAAGCCTTGGCAGTAATGCGACCTTAAAGAGTAACCATGGGGCCCGTGGAATACAACGATATGTCTGACCAAACCATCACCGAGTACCCGCCTTCACTCTTGGAAAACTCGGCCAGAAGTTGGGAACGGTGTGAAACAAGTGCCATCCGACCAATTAACTTTTACCGTGGTTTACGTTTTATGGCTTCGGCAACACGTTTCTTGTTAGCGGCATTTTCGTTACCGATGAGTGGTTTTGGAAGTCGAGCTCGCCCTACAATTCCTAGCTTATGGAGCTCACTTCGTATTGTTTTGGGGCTGACAGGATTAGCGTGTGCGACGTTCAATTATGCAGTGCAGCTGCCATCTTTTTTTTTTTTTTTTTTTTTTTTTTTCGACACAGTCCTATTCAATGACTGTCCACCACGATCGCTCTACACACACTTTTGTCCGCGTTGAGACTTAGCGGAATTAATCTTCGTTTCGATGCCTCTTGACACACCAAACATTTCGTATCCTTTGATTATAGAACCCACCACACGAAGAATTCGCCTTTCGTATCCTTTGATTATAGAACCCACTACACGAAGAATTCGCCTTCGTTCGGATTCACTTAGCACCGCCATAATGCACTCACAACTATACAGAACACTCTTCTAACCAAGACTGACACTTGAAACGTATTAAAGACACTACTCAGGTGTCGTTCGTGGTCAAATACAACAACGCAACCTTCAGGCTTGCCTAACATCTGCATTTACGTTCAATCACGCACTTCTCGCGTTTTTCCATGCTTTTGTCCAGTCCTACATTTTTACGAGGAAATCCTTGTAACTTTACTTTCTGCAGGAAAACATACGGAACAGGAGGTAGCGGTTAATGTCATGTTGACGTCGAGAATGAGATAATTAAAGTCGGCTACTTTAGGAAGCAGCATCATATAAATACGCTAAGAAAATCTTTCCATTTCCACCGCACTTCACCACACATAGTTCGAGTTTGTTGCAAGCACAAAATGCACATTACTTTTATTCTACAAAACATCTCTTACACTACGATTAGGAGACCTTTTTTCTCATCCACAATCTTTCTATTACTTGGAATCAGCCGCGCGGAGTGGCTGCGCTGTTTAAGACGTCACGTCACGGACTGCGCGGTCCCTCCCACCGGAGGTTCGAGTCCTCCTTCGGGAATGGGTGTGTGTGTTGTGCTTAGCATAAGTTAGTTTAAATAGTGTGTAAGTCTAGGGACCGATGACCTAAGCAGCTTGGTCCCTTCAGAATTCACACACATTTGAACATTTTGAACTTGGAAGCTCTCTGCCAATCGTGTCCATTCACCCGCTTTCTTTCCTTCTATTGCTAGTTCCGAAATTATTACAAGGAACTGATTGTGGCGTATTATGTGAAGTATCCAGTCATGTTGAAAGGTGGCTACACTGAGCCACAGCGCCAGAGATTGCGCCAAAGAGTTTTATTCCGCCGCCTCCACTGGCAGTTCTTGTTGAGAAGTCGTGGTGGAGAGTGCTTGTCGAGATGTGCAGTAGTCAGTGCTTATCGAGTAGTAGTAGTAGTGAGTCGGTGTTGAGATGTTGTAGTAGGGAGTGCTTGTTCCATGTTTTATGCAGTTGTTTGATGGGCTAGACAGCAGATGTTGTTCGAATGGAGATATTGTAATGATCAGAGTGCTTTTCGTCAATATATATGAAAGTAAAAAAATTCCCTTTTTTTCATTATTTCAGTGTGTTAAATAATGCGTCATTACAGGTTCAGTCAACAAAGCATCTGGCTCGTGTTCTTGTATTAGAGTGTAATTCTGGTTTTCTTGCGCAATTATAGTATTTCTATTTTTTTTAATTATTTCAGTATAAATGGTATTTAAAATTTCTTGTCTTATTGAAGAAGAACCGTGCCAGATGTGTACGTTGAATCACACTTCCACACACAGAACAGTTACACTCATGCTTTGGTTTCGTACGTTTTATAGTTGCTGGGGACTTAATTAATTAATTGTGTTAACGAAAATTTTCTTTCATTCTTTGTTGTTATTCTATGCAGTCAGATTGCGTACTAAAACTAGTCAGGGCCAACCGTTTACGAGACTTCGTAGCCGGACAGACAGCGACTAAAAATTAAAAAAGTATTTGCATTTCATTCTAAATGAATTAAGCCCCCATGCAATGTCTCATCGTTCATTTGTTTCCCTTAATGAGCTTTTTTCGCTAGTTCAATGAAATGTTTCCTGATCGTCGGTTCCATCCATCCATTTTATCATAAAAAGGGCTCTTCAACACCATGCCTCCAAGATATTTCATTTTTTTTATGTTTATAGTGCAGATCCAGTTTTAATTAGACGGCTTATTTCAAGAATTGTTTTTTGAGCAAAGCATATTATTTTATTCAAGCTTTTCTAATTATTTGTATCGTATCTTCTCTATTTCTTATACTTTCAGTTATCGTACCACCTAAATACTTGAGTGCTAATGTTTATTTTGTTTTATTTCCCCTCACTGTAACCTAAATCTTTTTTATTCCTCGGAGCACACTTTTTTTAGTTAATTCCCATCCATATATCCAGGGACCGATGAAAAGTCTGTCAGGTTCCATACGGAATTTTCATCTGGTTACCTCCTGTGTTAACCATAATATACCGAATACACTCAAACAAAAACTCGTGGCCAGTAGTTGGAAGACAGTACAAGCCACGAGTCTCTATACAAAGGGCAGCGGAAGTAATTCCACAAAACTAATGTCGAATCTTTGACGCCTGTCTTTTATAAAATCCTAGAACACATTTGAGCTCAAACATAATGAGTTATCTCGAACAGAATGACCCCCTCCATGTCAACCAAAATTCCGAAAATTTAGACTCTGCGAAACACAACTGACGCTTTCTCACAAAATATACTGAAAGCCATGGATAAAGACTTCCGAAAACCGTTTTAACTGACACCACACCAACGTTCATTAGCAAAGGTATGATCATATGAGGTATCAAATGAAACTTGAGGCTGGATTGAATGTTTCTTGATAGGTAGGACTTAGCACGGTAACCTTGGATGGTAAACCATAGACAGACGACTTCCAGGGATGAGTATTCGTACCCTTGCTGTTCTCGTGATGTATTAATGACTTGGCAGACAATATTAAAAGCAAAACTTTTGCAGGTGACAGAATTACCTCTGATGACTTACTACCTGAAAAGCTGCCCAAATATCATCTGACGTTGACAACATTTCGAAGTGGTGCAAAAATTACAAAGTTGCTTGAAAAGTGCAAAAAAGTAAAGTTGTGTGCTTCACAAGACGTAGGAAAGTAGTATCCTAAGACTACAGCACAAGGGGATCACAAATGGAATCATTCAACTCATACAAATACCGGGGTGCAGTAATTTGTAATTTTATATGTGCTGGTCATATTACCTCAGTCGTAGGTAAAGCAAGTGGCAGACTTCGACACATTGACAGGATGCAATGACAATGTAAGCAATCTAAAAATCAGAATGCTTACAAAACACTAGCGCTCAATTTCACAGGACCAATACAAAGCAGGAATAACGGGGAATACTGAGCGTATTCAAAGACGGGAGGCAGGAATTGTCACAAGTTTGACTTACGGTAAAACGTCATGGAAGCGCTGGGAAAACCTAAATTGGCAAACGCTTGAAGACAGAGGCCAAATTTCCCGCGAAAAGCTACCTATCTGATTTCGAGAATAAGTATTATTATTATTATTATTATTATTACTATTATTTATTCATTCATTTCGTATAGACTATCTTTGGACCACATTATTTTAACTGTCTTGATTTACGTGTTCTGATGTTTGCTCAGTGCTCCCGCATTC
This sequence comes from Schistocerca serialis cubense, assembly GCF_023864345.2. Taxonomy (NCBI): domain Eukaryota; kingdom Metazoa; phylum Arthropoda; class Insecta; order Orthoptera; family Acrididae; genus Schistocerca; species Schistocerca serialis. Next base: position 1,227,951,321 of record NC_064638.1, on the reverse strand, counting down.
GTTCTCGGTGTTGCTCCTTCCTTTCCTGGGTCCATGCCTTTCCTGTTTTTAGTTTTGGCTTTTCTTGGAAATCCTGCCACGCCATAAGTTTCTCCTTGAGTGGGACACGCTCGAAGATGTCATCATGGGTGATCCACACTTTTTTTAGGGGAGGTTTACTATCTTTTGGTTCAAAAAATAGATTTTTTTTAATTGCATTTTTGGATCCATAAAAGTGTTTAGAACTCACCCCTTAAATGGTTTTACCAAATACGGGACGGAAATGTTTGTTATTCGCTGTTGAACAAAAAAATTCACCTGCCTGAAATCGGCCTTTTTCACGCAACAGTTTTTTTCTTTCGGAGGACGAGTTATTGTACCGGTACTTGGGGGGAAACACACAAAACTCAAATGACAGTTTGAACGAGTGTGTTTGGAAGCTAGCCCCCAAGCATTTGCATCCTGGTGCGAAGGCTGTGGAGATTGCGACTTTCTTGGCAGTGAGCAGGCTCAACGAAGGGTATTCAGCAATTCTGATGACCATGACAACGATTGACGTCACCCCGGGTCTCTATTCGACGCAGCTCGCCAAGCATTCGGACGACCACCGGATTCAATCGGCCGAAAACCCCTTGTCACCGGACGTACGAGCGGCTCTGGAGCAGCGCAGGATGACCCAAAACGAGGAGAACGCCCTCTATGAGGAAGAGGAAGGACTATTTTATGGACCCGGAATAGCAGACTGAACGTAAGTTGCATAATATTGCATTTATAGGTAGTCAAAACTTCAAACGCGTTTTTCTCGAAATGACTTTTTTTTATCGCGCGATGTGTTAACTTCAAGTCTACTGAACTTATAGGCATGATTCTTTGTTTCCGACGAAGCCAACTTGTCTGGGAGTTGTACCACTTTTATTCCGATCCATCCGCTATAAACATTTTTACTTGGCCGACGAAGTCCAAAAACTGATGAAAAAACCCTTTTTTTTCAAATGGCTGCCATTTTGTTTCCTGAGGTCCAAATAACTGAAGCGAGGTCCAACTCCTAAAGAATATTATATACTTCGCTAACGTCAGCTCAATTTTGATTTCAGACGAGCTGGCTGACCTCTGACATACCGCGCGTGGAGGTCTACATCGAAATTTTGTTTAGTTCCGACGGCACTTCCGCTCTTCAACATTTCCGGTCGAAAAAATTCCAGTTTGTAGAGAAAATATCAATAAACATTTTGATCAAATTTGACATTGATATAACACATCCCGAGAAAAAAATTCTCAAAGGACATACTTTTTTCGGGCCAAAGATAGTAAACCTCCCCTTAAGATCTTTCTCCACCTCTGTGACTCGGGCCCATTTTGTTTTCTGCCCCTGAAAGTAGCTGATCGTACGATTGGTGAGTCTGCCAGGGCTCATTCGGGTCATATGTCCATAAAACATAATTACTATTATTACATAATTACTATTATTATTATTTCTTTCTTTTCTCAGACGTTATGTCTGGTCAAAAATGGAAAGTGACGCGGACCTTGATCAAGCGTGACTTCCTTTTAACTGTACGGTATATGTTATATTGCATATGCAAACGATGTAGAGAAGCCTTCGACAGAGTCGAGGTAACTTTCGGAGACCTGCTGTATGTGCGCCTCTGGCGTGTCTTCTCAGAAGCGAATGTGTAGAGTGGAGTCGTCAACATGCCACCTGGACAATCGAAGAGTGGGCCAATGTTCTCTTCACAGATGAGTCCCGATTTGGTCTGGAGAGTGTTTCTCGGTGGATTCGCATCTGAAGGAAATCTGGAACACGATTTGGGGACTTGAACATTGTGGAAGGAGACCAATATCGATGAGGGTCACTAATGGTGTGGGCAGGGGTTATGTTCATGAAATCGTACGGGTGAATCGGAAATATTTAACTGTTGTCAGGTATCGTGACAAGGTCTTGTGACCTCATTTACAGTGTTGCGAGGTGCTGCGCGCCCAGATTTCTTACTGATAGACGATAGTGCTCGACTCATAGAGAACGAGTGTCGATGTTTTCTTGGAAAAGAAAGATACTTCACGCATGGCGTGGGCTGCTCGCTCTCCCGATCTGAATCCCATAGAGCGTGTCTGGAATGCATTTGGGAGGCGGGTTGCATCACGTCATCATCCACCTCCTACTCTCCAAGACTTGCGAGCAGTTCCACTGGAAGAATGGGCGTTATTGCCTCGACATGACATGAGGTTATTCACAGCTTGCTCCGTCGTCGTCAGGCCTGCATTTCTGCCACAGGTGGTCACACCCCACAGTGAGAACATTAAACAGTTATCGCAACGTGTGCGCAAATCTTTTAAGCTGGAAAAAACGAAAAACATTTTCGTCTACTTTTATGTTCGTTGCAATTGTTTGCGTTGTTTCTACTTTGTAATCATCTGTTTATCCTGTTTTGTGGCGAAATAAAAGCAAGCTTGCAAAATTTCCATTTGTTGCTTTAATTCTGGACACCAGTGTATCAGAGCTTTGTCGAGTGCGTGTAAACAGTTCTTTAGCCGACTTGTTGCAATTCTAATGGCTTCAGTTTCACCTTCAGATTCTGCATGGTGCTGTCTCAAAGATCGACAGAAAGAGCAAGTTTTGGTGTATATTCCTATGAAAACCTTCCTTTTTTCTTTTTATTAATGAAACATCTGTGTGAATTTGGAGCCACTGGTTTTCAGGGCTTGTGTTTTCAGGTTATTGTGTTATTGATTTACCTGTTTCACTTTTTGATAATTATCTTTTGTATAGCTTTTATTGCAGTTGAGGAAGCAGAATTGGAGAGTATGGAAAAACTAATTTTGTAGCATCAATTTTTGACAGCTGATATGGTGATCTTACGTCTTCTACCTTTTGGATGAAATTTATTTGTATTTTCAACTGTCCATTATTATTCTTACATGAATCTTTATATTTTAGCTATTTAACAAGATTGGTTAGTCGAATCAATTTCTCACAGTAAAACAATGCTAACCTTTGAATACTCATTTCAGTAGGTTCTAATCCAGTTAGAATTCTCATGATTTTGCTCCACCAGTTACAATCCTAATGCTTATTTCTGGACTTCTTCTAACCTGCTGATATTTCTGGTTGTAGCCTTAATGAGTGCTTCGCTATTATACGTTCAGATTGGTCTTACGTAGATTTTGTAGCTGTTCAGCACTGCCCTTCAACATCCCTGTTTAATAGCAGCTAATGTCTTCAGTATGCTGAGTCTCCCTTTTGCTTTCTCAGCAGTTTTATTTACGTGGGTCTACCAGTTTAATCTTTGATCCATTTCTACGCCTAAAAATTTAGAATATTCATTCTCCTGCATATCTTCCCCTCCAATTTTTCCAGTTACTTTCGGAAATGGGTGACATAAAGAAAAGACCTAATAGCAGGTTTTCTGGATATTTATTTCGTGTGGCCACTCTTCAAGGCGATTTATCAGTTTGCCCCATTTACTTGACAATAGGTTCCTTTTGTAGTTCAGTAATGAAATCTAAATAATTACGTCATCTGCAACTAAGATAAATAGTTGGTTAAGTAAATATAAGAAATCCAAGAAGGGTGCTCCTCAATTTCTCTTAGTGAAACAACGCTAACCTGTGACCATTCAGAAATTATGTAATACTATGATCAGTGGCCTGCCCCATGAACCATGGACCTTGCCGTTGGTGGGGAGGCTTGCGTGCCTCAGCGATACAGATGCCCGTACCGTAGGTGCAACCACAACGGAGGGGTATCTGTTGAGAGGCCAGACAAAGAGGGGCAGCAGCCTTTTCAGTAGTTGCAGGGGCAACAGTCTGGATGATTGACTGATCTGGCCTTGTAACATTAACCAAAACGGCCTTGCTGTGCTGGTACTGCGAACGGCTGAAAGCAAGGGGAAACTACAGCCGTAATTTTTCCCGAGGACATGCAGCTTTACTGTATGATTAAATGATGATGGCGTCCTCTTGGGTAAAATATTCCGGAGGTAAAATAGTCCCCCATGCGGATCTCCGGGCGGGGACTATTCAAGAGGACGTCGTTATCAGGAGAAAGAAAACTGGCATTCTACGGATCGGAGCGTGGAATGTCAGATCCCTTAATCGGGCAGGTAGGTTAGAAAATTTAAAAAGGGAAATGGATAGGTTAAAGCTAGATATAGTGGGAATTAGTGAAGTTCGGTGGAAGGAGGAACAAGACTTTTGGTCAGGTGATTACAGGGTTATAAATACAAAATCAAATAAGGGTAATGCAGGAGTAGGTTTAATAATTCACTGGTCAACACTCATTTTCTTGCCAAGGATATTTGAGTGGCTTTAGGATGGGTTAGTGGTGCTGAGGACGAATATAGCAACCATTTATGCAGTTTGGCTCTAGTTTTTGAGATAATGCATGATTTATTCAAAAAATTAGAAAAAGTTGCTAATACTGAACTCGAGCGCTACAAACTACAATGAAAAAAGAAAATAATCTTTATAAATAGCTTCTATGAAAACCTGATAGGCATTTGTCCACGTATAAAACATAATTGAAAAGTTTCTCTATAAGTATATCATTTTCCGTCCATGACGAACCGCTTCCTGCACGCTTTCCTTTTATAGGTCTCTTCAGAACAGTCACGTTGCAGATTCCAGCAATAATCTGCCATCATATGCCTGTCCCATCTTCCTTTATATCTTTCCTCTATTCCTTTCATATCTTGATGGAACCGCTCTCCTTGTTCCTCACTGAAATCGCCTAGATTACGAGGAAATCGATCCAAGTGGCTGTGAAGGAAGTGCAATTTTATGCTCATGTTAGCTCTTAAGCTTTGAATGTTAGTGAGCATGTTTTTGACCAGTTCCTCGTAATTGGGAGCTTTATGATTGCCCAAAAAACATTTTACAACAGCGACAAAACTGTTCCAGGCCGATGCTTCAGTGACAGTCATGACACTTGTAAAATTGGTATCGTTGATGAGCCTGCGAATTTGAGGACCATCAAATATTCCTGCCTTAAGTTTTTCACTACTGAGTCCAGGGAACGTATTGCAGATGTATGTGAAGCAATTACCATTTCTGTCTAAAGCTTTAGTGAATTGCTTCATTAGTCCTAACTTAATATGTAATGGTGGAAGAACAATCTTGTCCCTACTAACCAGAGGTTCATTAATGATGTTTGCTTCACCAACAGCCATATGTTCCCTTGGAGGCCATGTTTTCTGCTTCCAATGTTCGTGCTTTGCCCTACTATCCCACATGCAGATAAAACATGGGTGCTTTGTGTATCCACTTTGTTGTCCAAGCAAGAAGTTCACCATTTTCAAATCAACACAAATCAACCACTGGTGCTGCATATACTGAATTTTCTGCAGAACCATCTTGATGTTAGCATATGCTTCACAAAGTTTTGTTGAGTGGGCAATTGGAATAGATGCGTAACGATTGCCATTGTGTAGGAGAACACATTTTAAACTTCTAGTGGAACTGTCTATGAAGAGACGCCAGTCCTCTGGTCTATATTCCGGCAGCCCCAATTCAAGTAAAAGTCCAGGTATATTGCTGCAATACACTATAACCTCTTCTTGGTTGAAGTATGGAAGAAGGTTTTCTTCTCTCGTCCGGTAAGCTGTTATTTTAACACTTGGATGAAGACAGTTCTTTTCCTTAAGCCTGGATGCTAAGAGTTCTGATGCTTGCTTTGAAAGATTGAGTTCTCGTATCAAGTCACTGAGCTCCTTCTGGTCGAACTGCTGGGGTTGTGTCTCACGTCCTTCGTATTCCGAACCACTACTTGTACATTCCTCGCCGTGCACATCGTCATCTGATGATGTTAGCGTGGGTAATGTTGTGAAGGTTGGTACAGGAACATCGTTGCTGTGCACCACCGGTCTTCTTGCTGACTCCAAATCGGGATATTCCCACTTTCGTTTTTTGAACCTATTAAAACCTTTCACATTAACAATGCAAAAATAGCCATCATCTGTATGGTTCTTCTGCTCTCGCCATACCATAGGCACTCCGAAGTTTCAGCTTTTCCTTTTTCGTTTTGTCCACTGCCGTAAGCACTCCACACAGCATTTACAAACTTTATGGGGTGCCCACGCCTTGTCTTGATCTCCAAGTTTAATTCCGAAATATGCCAGATACGCTTCCTTCACAATAGGAGTGATATTCTTCCTGTTCTTTTGAAGAACGTATTCACCACAAATGTAGCAGAACTCATCTGGATGGTTCACGTAAAGACGGCGTGAAGAACTCATGTTTTTCTAAAACAAAATTGCACAAATACTACATATTATGCAGAACTTTCTTGTATTTGCATGTCAATCACATCCAACAAACATCATTAATTGTTTTGTGTGAAATGAATACTCACCTCTTACTTGCTACGTCACGATGAAAAGGTTCTATCTCCTTGAAGCTGCACTGCACATGTGTGTGACTTTCGACCATCGCCATTTTTCTTGTTTACACTGAACGCTACCAATCGGCTGTTGCGGGGATTACCTCGGCCAACAAATGAATGTCGAGTACCGCCGAATTCAAATCTGCACAACCCTCAATATCTTCAACACACGCACTGCACAACAGGACTGAACACATGCTGACAGTGTGATGTTTGCATGATGTAATCCTCAACGACACAGATGCACTCCCTGAGCACAATTGTTTAATAAAGATAGTACAATATCACTAATTAAAAAACAGGTAGCAAATACATTACACCATATATGGACCCTGCAGTCGATATTATCCACATGAAACTCTCATTTCCACAAATAACCTATATCTCAAAAACCAGAGCCAATTCGGAAAAAGTACAAATATACTCGGAATGAGTATCATAACAATATCCCATTTTCGTTCAAACTGCCCTGGCAACGAAAAAAAAATTTTATTTTGTAGAGCTGTGTAATGAATAAAAAAATAGGAGTGCGGGTTAGCTACTACAAACAGCATAGTGAACGCATTATTGTGGCCAAGATAGACACAAAGCCCATGCCTACTACAGTAGTACAAGTTTGCATGCCAACTAGCTCTGCAGATGATGAAGAAATTCATGATATGTATGACGAGATAAAAGAAATTATTCAGGTAGTGAAGGGAGACGAAAATTTAATAGTCATGGGTAACTGGAATTCGTCAGTAGGAAAAGGGAGAGAAGGAAACATAGTAGGTGAATATGGATTGGGGGGGAAGAAATGAAAGAGGAAGCCGCCTTGTAGAATTTTGCACAGAGCATAACTTAATCATAGCTAACACTTGGTTTAAGAATCGTGAAAGAAGGTTGTATACCTGGAAGAATCCTGGAGATACTAAAAGGTATCAGATAGATTACATAATGGTTAGACAGAGATTTAGGAACCAGGTTTTAAATTTTAAGACATTTCCGGGGGCAGATGTGGATTCTGACCACAATCTATTGGTTATGAACTGCAGATTGAAACTGAAGAAACTGCAAAAAGGCGGGAATTTAAGGAGATGGGACTTGGATAAACTGAAAGAACCAGAGGTTTAGAGAGTTTCAGGGAGAGCATAAGGGAACAATTGACAGGAATGGGGGAAAGAAATACAGTAGATGAATGGGTAGCTCTGAAGGATGAAGTAGTGGAGGCAGCAGAGGATCAAGTAGGTAAAAAGACGAGGGCTAATAGAAATCCTTGGGTAACAGAAGAAATATTGAATTTAATTGATGAAAGGAGAAAATATAAAAATGCAGTAAATGAAGCAGGCAAGAAGGAATACAAACGTCTCAAAAATGAGATTGACAGGAAGTGCAAAATGGCTAAGCAGGGATGGCTAGAGTGGAAATGTAAGGTTGTAGAGGCTTGTCACACTAGGGGTAAGATAGATACTGCCTACAGGAAAATTAAAGAGACCTTTGGAGAGAAGAGAACCACTTGTATGAATATCAAGAGCTCAGATGGCAACTCAGTTCTAAGCAAAGAAAGGAATGCAGAAAGGTGGAAGGAGTATATAGAGGGTTTATACAAGGGCGATGTACTTGAGGACAATATTACGGAAATGGAAGAGGATGTAGATGAAGATGAAATGGGAGATATGATACTGCGTGTAGAGTTTGACACGGCACTGAAAGACCTGAGTCGAAACAAGGCCCCGGGAGTAGACAACATTCCATTAGAACTACTGATGGCTTTGGGAGAGCCAGTCATGACAAAACTCTACCATCTGGTGAGCAAGATGTATGAGACAGGCGAAATACCCACAGACTTCAAGAAGAATATAATAATTCCAATCCCAAAGAAAGCAGGTGTTGACAGATGTGAAAATTACCGAACTATCAGTTTAATAAGTCACAGCTGCAAAATACTAACGCGAATTCTTTACAGACGAATGGAAAAACTGGTAGAAGTGGACCTCGGGGAGGATCAGTTTGGATTCCGTAGAAATGTTGGAACACGTGAGGCAATACTAACCTTACGACTTATCTTAGAAGAAAGATTAAGAAAAGGCAAACCTACGTTTCTAGCATTTGTAGACTTAGAGAAAGCTTTTGACAACGTTAACTGGAATACTCTCTTTCAAATTGTGAAGGTGGCAGTGGTAAAACACAGGGAGCGAAAGGCTATTTACAATTTGTACAGAAACCAGATGGCAGTTATAAGAGTCGAGGGGCATGAAAGGGAAGCAGTGGTTGGGAAAGGAGTGAGACAGGGTTGTAGCCTCTCCCCGATGTTATTCAATCTGTATATTGAGCAAGCAGTAAAGGAAACAAAGGAAAAATTCGGAGTAGGTATTAAAATTCATGGAGAAGAAGTAAAAACTTTGAGGTTTGTCGATGACATTGTAATTCTGTCAGAGACAGCAAAGGACTTGGAAGAGCAGTTGAACGGAATGGACAGTGTCTTGAAAGGAGGATATAAGATGAACATCAACAAAAGCAAAACGAGGATAATGGAGTGTAGTCAAATTAAATCGGATGATGCTGAGGGGATTAGATTAGGAAATGAGACACTTAAAGTAGTAAAGGAGTTTTGCTATTTGGGGAGCAAAATAACTGATGATGGTCGAAGTAGAGAGGATATAAAATGTAGACTGGCAATGGCAAGGAAATCGTTTCTGAAGAAGAGAAATTTGTTAACATCGAGTATAGATTTAAGTGTCAGGAAGTCGTTTCTGAAAGTATTTGTATGGAGTGTAGCCATGTATGGAAGTGAAACATGGACGATAACCAGTTTGGAGAAGAAGAGAATAGAAGCCTTCGAAATGTGGTGCTACAGAAGAATGCTGAAGATAAGGTGGGTAGATCACGTAACTAATGAGGAGGTATTGAATAGGATTGGGGAGAAGAGAATTTTGTGGCACAACTGGACTAGAAGAAGGGATCGGTTGGTAGGACATGTTTTGAGGCATCAAGGGATCACAAATTTACCATTGGAGGGCAGCGTGGAGGGTAAAAATCGTAGAGGGAGACCAAGAGATGAATACACTAAGCAGATTCAGAAGGATGTAGGTTGCAGTAGGTACTGGGAAATGAAGAAGCTTGCACAGGATAGAGTAGCATGGAGAGCTGCATCAAACCAGTTTCAGGACTGAAGAGCACAACAACATGATCAATGGCCCCTCCTTATACATATCTACAAGAAGAAAAGTAAAAATGAATCACAAATGTCAAGTGACTAATATAAAGATAGATTTCAGCCCCCTGCGTATCGTTGCAGAGGGACCTCTAACCAAAATTAAACAGTCGATTTTTCCACACTCTACATGCGACTAGAACGTGAAGAAACCGTAACTAATGCTATAATGTAAATTATCCTCTGCCATACCCTATACAGAGCTGTTGGCAGCATATGTGTAGATGTAATTACCTTAGTACTAAATCAACGGCTTCTAAGTCTTTTTTGGGGATTTCTTTCATGTGGGTTATCACAAATACACATATCGTCCGTAAACCTAAGCATCTGTGGTTACGAAGCCTGACAGTCAGGTGAAGGAGACACAGCGATCTGAATTATTTATTGCAAATTTTAATAGGCTTGAACGTAATACTGCACCGATAGTAGCCAGATAAGCTGTTTGGGTTGATCATCAACCATTTTCTGATCTATAAAATAAACAGAAAAAAACAACTTTTGGTTCGGTGAAAACTTTCGAAACAGTCTGAAAACACACAAAATTTTTAATGAATTTGAGTACATTAAATCTAATAAAACAACGTACCATACTTTCATTTTAACTGGTAGTTGAGACATTGACGAGTCTTAATTACCATACAATCGTTACTATAAGTAAATTGTTAAAATACCGTAAGTCTGACCAGAGCATTTCTGCCGGCGCATATAACAAGAAGGATATTGATTGCTGCGGGTACCTGCCAGCAACCATCGTAATGTGCCAGTTACAATGAAAAGGTGGTGCAAAAGGACAAATTTAAGAAGTAAAAGTATACGAGACCCAGTAGTATGCCTTACTCCTAACGTTCGTCCCCAAGATACTTCGGCGTACGGTGCCTCGTCACAACGCTATCGTGCTATTGGCTGCGTAAAGCTACAAGTGATTTCGAGACGTCGCTCTGGCTCCTAATTGGCGGTTGCAGCTGTCAAATCGGCTGAAATGTCCGCCTTACGGAACGCGTCGGCTGCGGGCCTTCCTACGGCAGGTAAGCTGCTGTAGCTCCGAGACAGTAAAGTGATTGACGTACGGACGGCGCCACTATAGAGCTCACAACAATCTGTCGCTAATGAGCTCATTGTCAGGCGACGAGCTAAGCCTCAAGAGAAATAAAACGATAGCACTTCGCCGTCTGACAAGGAGCGCGCCGTGACAATAGGCGGCTTCACACCTGTCCACGCACAGGTTCCCATCGCTGCCTCCCGACAAAGGCGCCGCCGACATGACTAATGCGATTTTACTGCCGCGGCGAAAGTTATTGTCGCGCGAATTCCACTGCAACGTTCTCTAAACCCGTCTGCGTACCATCGAACCAACTGCTTCATTAATCACACTGCTGGTACTTGGATGCTTCACATTTCTTCACCCAATTCGAAAGGATTTCAAGTCACTTTTACGGCTGAGTTGAAGGCGCACTCTACTTTTTCACAGGTAAAAAATCTGCCTTAGAAACCTTTCCATAGCGACTTAGGAACGCTGTCTGATCAAAAGTAGCCATACACCCTGAAGTAAATCAGAGCTGACCACTAGATGTCAGAAAAGGCGGACCCACCATTATAAGAGGAGGCGAAAGTATTGGTCGTCATTACAGAAGCAATAATAACAGAATGGGCCAGACAGGTGAACTCAGTGACTCCAAACGTGAACTAGTCATTGGATACCATCAGAGTAACAAATCTGTCGAGGACAATTCGACCCTTCCAAAGCTGCCCAACTCGACCGTTGTCAATGTTACTGTGGAATGGAAACGCCAAGGAATAACCACAGGCCAGGGGCCCTATTCTGTATCTTTCCACCATTTTGCCGATCGGTTCGGTATGTGAGCGCACCGAACAGTCTTGTTTTCAAAGGAGAACCCCAACATTTTGGAAGCGATGTCGAACAGACCTAGCGAACCGAAACGCTGTCATCAGTTGTCTTCGAGCCAACCAATCACAAGCAGTCTGCCTCAGATCCACGCATGAGAACTGCAGCGCCACAGTGGCACGAACCCGAAGTGGCTAGCAGCTCACACAAGCACGCTATTCTTCACAGTACCGAAAAGTGTGGTTAGAGCACGAGATACTGATCACATTGTGCTGACCACGTGCATCCATGAATGCATGACAGCGACAGAATATTGACTGTGTTCTGGAAACTATCATAAATCTCACATTATGTCGTTTTATTCTCATTCACATCGACGTCTTGTTTTGGATTTTACGTTTCGGAATATAAATTAAGAATGGAGTGTAGTACCACATTCGGCATCTATAAAAACACCCGAAGAATTCGTCATTTATTCGGTTTTCCGTCATTCATTTGTTGCTTCAAAATTCATAGAGGTACTTTCCGTCTATGTAACTAATTATTTGTGAAGATGCTCCACAAATAAAAGAATCTGCCTTCAATTAGTTGCATAGACGGAACATATCTCCACGAACCCGAAAAATTGTTTTAAGAGAGTGTCAAAGAATAAGAAGATGCATAGAATGTGGCTGTAACTCGCTCCTAGAGACCCAAACGATGAAGTAGCCTACGTCCCTGTATGATACATCAACGATTTGTTTCATAAAAACAAAATCTAAAAAAACGCCTATTCGAGAGCGTGTAGCGAGTGCAGCTATAAAAGTACGTTTTAGTTTATAACACGCATCTCATGAATCAAAATGTTTCGTCTCTAGTGGTATGGTCTGAAAATACTGTGGCGGGATTCTTTCATCTCTGTCTACTGTTGGTAAGGATTCGATCGCAGTTAAATACTTGTGACAAGCTAGGGTATAAAGACGACTGCTGCTAGTTTCATTCGCAGCAATTTAAGCTGCGCTCTTAGATTCCTGTCTGACCACACTCTCGGAAATCGCTACGTGTTCAGAAAAATATGGTGAAATATTTGTGACCAGAAAAAGTATAAATGTCAGTGTGAGATGTTTCACGCACAGAAATTTCATCTTTCATTTCTTAAACATAAGGAAGTCACGAAATCGAAGATACTTGGTACTCAGAAAGAGCACTCTTACGTGTAAATAACAAGGAATATTTCAGAAAAATACTTTGACAATTAATGAAGTCTCAGAATGTGTTTCAAACACGAAGAGGGGAAAAAATTATTCAGTATCAGGTCGTATGCCAACCTGCGATCTTCGACACGGCAGTTCGTTGCCTTATTAACTTCACTACTAACTTCACTACTTACTAAATCGCTAATAACTTCGCTACTTTGCTACTAACTTCGCTATTACCATATAACAGAACAGAAACACGCAGATTGACTTCGTTGCCGAATGATGCGGGCGTGAGCCGTAAATGCATAAAATTTTGGAAGGTTTCCTCTATCAAGCTTCACAAAATTCCTTTGCGTTGTTACTTAAAAGTATTAAACTCGTTTCGATAGTTAATTAGTAAACCATTTGCTGAAAAATGTACGTGAAGTTACTAGTAACTTCAGCTGACACTTATGTGATATACGTAACCAGAGCAGATCTTTTGAAATGTAGTGATCTTTTAACCTCTTAATTACGTAAAAAGACAGGTATTTTGTGAGAATATTGACCGAAACTGTTTTTATTGTCATAATCATTCACAGTAATAACAATACGAACGACATTTCGAATAAAGGAAAATAGTCTATTATGAACTCACTTTCTACCCGGACGCGTCCTGGTGGTTCTTCAGTAACACTAGCACTAAATCCGAAGCTAAAACCGCTCAATATGTTTAAAATATCGAATTCTAGGTGTAAATAAATCACACCGAACCGAACGAGAGGGCCATGCCCAAATCCAAAACCACTGGGTACAATTTTCGAAAAGTCGGCATGAGGACCGATCGGTAACAGGTCTCCAAAGCTTACTCAATTGGAACTTCGGATAAAGAACCGAAAATGACGTCACTACCGAGGTTAACCTACTACCCCAAGGTAAGAACGATACAGAATAGGATTCCAGGCAGACATATCCAGACCGACAGAGAATGATTGTAAAAAATCAACGGAACAACTGAAATTTGAGTCCCCAAATGCTACCAACAGGCCAGCTAGCACAATGACTGTGCGAAAGGATTTTTTTTTATAAAGAATGGGGTACAATCGTCGATTAGCTCCTCAATAAGCCACACATTTCCGTAGTAAGTGCTAAGCGATGCTTGAGGTGGCATAGAGTGGGATGCCACTGGACAGTGGAGGACAGGGAAGGAATGATTTGGATTGATGACTCACTGTACACCCTGTAGCAAGCCGCGGGAAGTGTTAGTGTTTGGTGAATGGCGGAGAACGCTACTTGCCGGTGTGCGTGATGCCAACAGTGAAGTATAGAGCAGGTAGTGTTAAGGTATGTTTTTTTTATGATAGTGTGGGCCCCTCATTGCGCTTAAGAAAATGCTACATGCGGAAGCGTATGATCACATTTTACAGCGTTCTGAACTGCGTACAGTAGAGGTACAGTTCGAACACGATGATTGTTTCAGCATGACAATGCAACCTGTCATCAAGCAACACCTGTGAGGCGACGGTTTGTGGACAAAAACATTCCTAAAATGGGCTAGCGTGCCCAGAGTTCCAAACTTATCTCAATGGGACACATTTAGGATGAGTCATAATGTCGACTTTTCTGGTTTTGGATATTGCCGAAGTGTGGGCTTAGACAATCAGACACCTCGTTGAAAAAGCGCTAGAAGAGATCAAGTCGTCTTAAGGGTGAAGGATGAACGCATATCGATGTCCAGTAACAGGAGCCGAGATACTTTTGATTAGGTAGTGTATGTACAAAATGTGAAGAAAACTGTTCTCAGAGATCTACTTTGCGCAATTTTGGCCATGAATTTTGATTATCTAAAGTCGATAGAACCCGCTTTTCTAGCTAACTGAAGTGGATTAACCACGTCAGAGTTTGGTTACGAACTGCAAAAGAACATAAAACAAAATTTTTAAAAATCCCACATACAATTTCGCAAACGGTGACAGATAGACTGTAATTTGGTTGAGTTATAAATAAACAGCCAAACTGACCTGCACTTGGCAACGAATATGCAGTATTATGACGTCCTGTTGAATGTCGACACAGTTCACATAGCCGACAGCCGTGGGATGCGAAATTCCCTCCTATAGTGTGCCTTGCACCAACAGCGGACGAGCCGCCGAGCTGTGATTGGTCGGCGCTGGGAATCTTCAATGGCGGACGTCACAACTTAAGTGGACTGCCACATACCACAACAAACTATGTAAATGCGCCTGGCAAAAATATTGCACACATTCATAAAAAAATCCCTCCAAAAGAAACATTAAAATACATGCAACAACAGCTACAATGAAACAAAAGAGAAAAGGAAAGGCAGCAACAACAATGACTACCGTTAATTGTGGGTCAACAATGTCAACACAGTTAGCAAACACACTTAATTGAAATTCATTTTTTAAAAAAAGAAATACTAAGAAAGGGTCGTCGCTGAGAAAAAAGAAATTATAGTTGAAATCGTGTGAAATGTTTTGGTGTTTACGAGGAAGAGTGCTTGACGTTGCAAATTTTGGAAATTTGTGGTAAGGTCTTATGGGATCAAACTGCTGAGGTCATCGGTCTCGAAGCTTACTCACTACTTAATCTAACTTAAACTAACTTACCACACACTCATGCCGAAGGATGACTCGAACCTCCTACGGAGGGAGCCGCGCGAACCGTGACAAGACGTTCCGACCAAGCGGCTACCCCTCGCGGCCCTGACGTTGCAGCTTACCTTTTAGTAGACAATGTATTGTGACGTCAGCGTTGGCTCGTTGATTCTGGCGGCGTAATTATTGCAGCTCCATCACTCACGGAACTGCTTTGGATACGTTCTGTTGCTCAGTGCAGGCTCCTCCAAGTGGTAATATTATCTTCCGTTGACGTTCCCTTAGGTTACAGTCCAGTAGAACGTACTCGTTGCTATATAAATCCAAGTTCATATGAGTACGCTTACAACGTTCCTTACACAAACTTTTCTGTTGTCTTAGTGTACGGCTTACTTTTATTCTCCAGTAGCGAATTCTCAGTCAGTCTGCTTTTAGCAATCACAATCGCACATTCAGAGTTTTAGAGAAAACAGTACCACACGTAATAAGCAGCTGGAAAGTCTCCACGGCGACAGTTAATGTTTTATCGCCCGCGGCAGCTCATTAAATTGCAAACGAGATGAGTATATTTAAAGTACATTAGTTCGTGCAGTTCACTTAGATGCAGACATTTCGGTTCTAGCAACGACAATCAATTACTGTCCATTCGCGTGTACATTGTCACTACTGTTTATAGTACTCACAGTATTCACATACTCGAACATTTTGTTGCATAATGTCCACGTCGATGTTTCGTTTAAACCATGTCCGGAAATAAGAACGCGCCGGTAAATTTTCGTGTGTTTCAGTTCGCTGACTCGCACTGTTTGACTGCTCTTGCATCTCAGTTCGTACAATAATGCTACTTATCATCTAATCACCTAATTAAAGGATCACGTTTTCGAAACCGCGTAATTGCCTCCCATTCTGAAGCGTAAGTTGTAAATTCGGCATAAAGGTGCCTACAACTTTCCTCTGTAATTGTGCAAAAACGTGGTTCCCTGCGACGTCACCTTCGGGCATCAAACAGCAAGGTGTAGACACACGCGAAGGAAAGGCCAGAGCTCAGAAGTTCACTTGACGTGTAAGGCGGGTTAACGATGTCACATTGGCACCAAATTTCGCCACAGTTCTGCCCAACGCCACCTATGACACTTAACACGATGAGGAGGTCGTCGCCCCCCCTCTTACCCACATTTTACCCCTTTGTCTGATGGCTCCGCCATGGAGGTCAGAACTGCGACGTCCAGCTTTGAAATCACTCAGTTTTCTTGTGAGTGGCTGAGAGAAACATTTCAAACACACGCTCAGAATCTACGCGGAAAGTCCTCAAGTGGTGGCAAAAATGGCGTCAGTAAAAGCACTCCTTTCCTTGTTATGTTGCTTGCCTCACATTTCTCCATCGAAAACAAAGGCTTTTTGTGTGATGAGCAGCAAGAAGACGTTCTTGATAACCTGTGATGTTGCTGATATCTCCCTAACTCTTCAACCTTCCTCTAAGGACACCGTGGTTCAGCAGCTCCACTGAAGGTGAGCTCACCCCATCACAGTGCAGTGCTACCGCAATTTTTGCTTTCCTGTACAGGATAGAACTACACTATAAGCCATACGACGAAATTTGAACGCGATCCGATGCAGCAAAGGGGTCTTATGCTTTCTCAATGCTCGTGCTTCACGCCCTCGTGTGACGTGATTACAGACCGATGCCGTATTGACATACACGTGAATAAAACGGCGAAAGTTGTTTTTTATATTTTGTAGCTGGAGTTCTTCTGTCGTCGCAGACGTGAACGAGAACCATCATTCTGATGCACCGGACACAGTCCATACGGTGATATTGCTAATTGCTTCGGCTTATTAGGGCTATAAAGCTAATCAGCTGTGATCACATAACTTTTATTTCCACTGAGGGTGCACACGACTGTGGATTATCTTTGAAAAATAGTGCCTTCTAGTGTTTGGTACGTAGATGATGTCAGAGATCTCGCGTTATTTACCTGTATGTTAGATCGCGTAACCATAGAAAGGGGGAGATTTGGGCAATGGATCACTAATATTAGTTAGGAAATGCATTTGTGTCTCTTGATGTCCGTTGGACATTGATATATAAACATTTGTAATATATAAAGGGGTTTTTATCTACAATAAATGTACAAGCAGAAACAGCATTCATCATTTTGTGGTTACTATTTCTCTTAATCATTCATTTATATTGTAATTTATATGTTAAAGAGCAAGAAGAAGGAGATAATATCACCACTTAGAGATCCTAAGATCTGCTTCAGGGGGTAGTCAGATACGGCCAAATCTTCATTCTTGCGTTCAGTATTTTCCGTTGCACACATTCATTTTACACCCGCCTGGAGTAGCATCTTGGAGAAGGCAATTGGCACCGAAGGTGTATCAAGTGGTTGACTACCTGGCAAGGAAGTGAGTATCTGAAGGAATTTACAACTGAAAGAATGGCTTAAAACATAAAAGATGGTTATGTGCACATCCGTCTCAAAGCCATTGGCCAGTCTTTGTGGGCCACGATATGATTTTGTTTTGTCGGAATGAAGTCCGGAAATATTTATAGGACAGGCATTACTTTGATGCCAGATCAATAGAAAGCTGGTGGCTTGTAGCTGGCGCTCTCCGGCAGGGCCAGCGGTTTCGTCTCCCACTCTTACTCTTGGCTATCCATAGTGGGGTCATAGCGGGCAGATTATCAGCACGTCCCACAGGAACAAACGACCTCTGCTGAGGCTTCCATTCTACTTGCCACGAAGACCACAATGAAGTGCACTTGAACATCACAAGAAAATATTAAAATCAAAAATTCGGAAGAAATATCAGGCTGGCTAGACGGCCGGCGCACGTATTAACTCAACATCCGCCACCTTAGGCAAAAATTCTATGTCAAACAACTTCCATTTTCAGCTCATATTACTTTCATCTCACCATACAGAGCCGCCCTGTACAGACAACTAAAACACTAAAATCCGTCGGATTACTGTAATTAGTCTACACCGTGTCGCTCCTAAAAGTCGTCAGGTGAATTTTCTCTGCTGTTGCGGCATACGAGGTGTGGCTAGAAAAAAACCGGACTAGTACTGGTGAAACAATACAACGAATGCAATAAGGCTGAAAGTCGCGTGGTCTGTCACGTGACTCTCGCTCCGCCTACTGCTCGAGTTTCATCTGCCTCCTGCACTCAGTCTGCCCGTGGCGTCTGTTTTAAGTAGTTGACGTTTTGTCTGTGCGTCGGAAAATGTTGAGTGTACAGAAAGAACAGCGTGTTAACATCAAATTTTGTTTCAAATTAGGAAAATCTGCAAGTGTAACGTTTGTAATGTTACAACAAGTGTCCGGCGATGATTGTTTATTGCGAACACAAGTGTTTGAGAGGTTTAAACGATTCAAAGATGGCCGCGAAGACACCAGTGATGACACTCGCACTGGCAGACCATTGTCAGCAAAAACTGATGCAAACATTGAAAAAATTGGTAAACTTGTTCGACAAGATCGCCGTTTAACAATCAGAGCAGTGTCTGAGTTAACAGGAGTTGACAAGGAACAAGTTTACCGATTTTTTCAATGTTTGCATCAGTTTTTGCTGACAATGGTCTGACAGTGCGAGTGTCATCACTGGTGTCTTCGCGGCCATCTTTCAATCGTTTAAACCACTCAAACACTTGTGTTCGCGATAAACAATCATCACCGTACACTTGTTGTAACATTACAAACGTTTCACTTGCAGATTTTCCTAGTTTGAAACAAAATTTGATGTTAACACGCTGTTCTTTCTGTACACTCAACATTTTCCGACGCAAAGACAAAACGTCAACTACTTAAAACAGACGCCACGGGCAGACTGAGTGCAGGAGGCAGATGAAACTCGAGCAGTAGGCGGAGCGAGAGTCACGTGACAGGCCACGCGACTTTCAGCCTTATTGCATTCGTTTTATTGTTTCACCAGTACTAGTCCGGTTTTTTTCTAGCCACACCTCGTATATGTAGCTATAGTCAGCCCAAACAGACGCTGCTCGTCACGTCTTTTATGTGACGTCCATTGTCGACGGAAAGCGTCGTTTTGTTTTCCGTTACAAACAGAATCTTTTTTTTTAAAGAGGAGTCCGCCTGTGTAGCTGAGTCGTTATGATTTGCCTACAATGCAGTGGGTTCGGTTTCGATTTCCGACCGAGCTGAGTTTCTTCGCTCGTTCACCCGGTGTTGTTTGCCCTCATTATCACTGACACGCAAGTCGCCCAATGTGACGCCACCTGAGATAAGACCTGCAACCCGGCGGCCGAACTTCCCGGATGGGGCCTCTGGGCATCAATGCCATGCCATAATTTTTATTTTATTTTTTTTTTTTTTTTTAGAGCGAAATTTTACGTCTCCGTTGGATAGAGAGGTCCGAAATTAGTCTAGCGTGATATTCGTTTTTTAGATATGGATTAAAGGGGACTGTGAAGCAGTAGGTCTCATGCCGCTCTGGCTCACACTGACTGCCACCGCCATGTAGCAGCGCTGGTCAATCGCAGCTGGAGTGCTCGTTATTCTTCGTGTTTTACTCTCCCTGTTAATACATATCTACGAAACAAATATCACACTAGACTAATTTCGGACCGCTCTGTCGAATGGGCACGTAAAATTCCGCTCTAAAAACCATTCTGTTTGTAATGGGAAACAAATCAACGCGTTTCGTCGGCACCGATGTCTCATGAAAACATGATGAGTAGTATTTTTGTTGGGTTGATTGCAACTACACACTGAAATTGCAGATATCTTGGACTAACTTAATTCATGTAAAACAATGGCTTGTGTTCAATTATTGCGCAAGAAAGCTCTGGATTAGAGCTGGGCGCTGGATAAATTTCAGTCATGGAAAGCCTGGAACAATTATTGTTGTTGTGGTCTTCAGTCCTGGGACTGGTTTGATGCAGCTCTCCATGCTACTCTATCCTGTGCAAGCTTCTTCATCTCCCAGTACCTACTGCAACCTACATCCTTCTGAATCTGCTTAGTGTATTCATCTCTTGGTCTCCCTCTACGATTTTTACCCTACGCGCTGCCCTCCAATGCTAAATTTGTGATCCCTTGACGCCTCAAAACATGTCCTACCAACCGATCCCTTCTTCTAGTCAAGTTGTGCCACAAACTTCTCTTCTCCCCAATCCTATTCAATACCTCCTCATTGGTTACGTGATCTACCCACCTTATCTTCAGCATTCTTCTGTAGCACCACATTTCGAAAGCTTCTATTCTCTTCTTGTCCAAACTAGTTATCGTCCATGTTTCACTTCCATACATGGCTACACTCCATACGAATACTTTCAGAAACGACTTTTTGACACTTAAATCTATACCCGATGTTAACAAATTTCTCTTCTTCTGAAACGATTTCCTTGCCACTGCCAGTCTACATTTTATATCCTCTCTACTACGACCATCATCAGTTATTTTACTCCCTAAATAGCAAAACTCCTTTACTACTTTAAGTGTCTCATTTCCTAATCTAATTTCCTCAGCATCACCCGATTTAATTTGACTACATTCCATTATCCTCGTTTTGCTTTTGTTGATGTTCATCTTATATCCTCCTTTCAAGACACTGTCCATTCCGTTCAACTGCTCTTCCAAGTCCTGCTGTCTCTGACAGAATTACAATGTCATCGGCGAACCTCAAAGTTTTTACTTCTTCTCCATGAATTTTAATACCTACTCCGAATTTTTCTTTTGTTTCCTTTACTGCTTGCTCAATATACAGATTGAATAACATCGGGGAGAGGCTACAACCCTGTCTCACTCCTTTCCCAACCACTGCTTTCCTTTATGCCCCTCGACTCTTATAACTGCCATCTGGTTTCTGTACAAATTGTAAATAGCCTTTCGCTCCCTGTATTTTACCCCTGCCACCTTCATAATCTGAAAGAGAGTATTCCAGTTAACATCGTCAAAAGCTTTCTCTAAGTCTACAAATGCTAGAAACGTAGGTTTGCCTTTTCTTAATCTTTCTTCTAAGATAAGTCGTAAGGTTAGTATTGCCTCACGTGTTCCAACATTTCTACGGAATCCAAACTGATCTTCCCCGAGGTCCACTTCTACCAGTTTTTCCATTCGTCTGTAAAGAATTCGCGTTAGTATTTTGCAGCTGTGACTTATTAAACTGATAGTTCGGTAATTTTCACATCTGTCAACACCTGCTTTCTATGGGATTGGAATTATTATATTCTTCTTGAAGTCTGAGGGTATTTCGCCTGTCTCATACATCTTGCTCACCAGATGGTAGAGTTTTGTCAGGACTGGCTCTCCCAAGGCCATCAGTAGTTCTAATGGAATGTTGTCTACTCCCGGGGCCTTGTTTCGACTCAGGTCTTTCAGTGCTCTGTCAAACTCTTCACGCAGTACCTTATCTCCCATTTCGTCTTCATCTACATCCTCTTCCATTTCCATAATATTGTCCTCAAGTACATCGCCCTTGTATAAACCCTCTATATACTCCTTCCACCTTTCTGCCTTCCCTTCTTTGCTTAGAACTGGGTTGCCATCTGAGCTCTTGATATTCATACAAGTGGTTCTCTTCTCTCCAAAGGTCTCTTTAGTTTTCCTGTAGGCAGTATCTATGTTACCCCTAGTGAGACAGGCCTCTACATCATTACATTTGTCCTCTAGCCATCCCTGCTTAGCAATTTTGCACTTCCTGTCGATCTCATTTTTGAGACGTTTGTATTCCTTTTTGCCTGCTTCATTTACTGCATTTTTATATTTTCTCCTTCCATCAACTAAATTCAATATTTCCTCTGTTCCCCAAGGATTTCTATTAGCCCTCGTCTTTTTACCTACTTGATCGTCTGCTGCCTTCACTACTTCATCCCACAGAGCTACCCATTCTTCTTCTACTGTATTTCTTTCCCCCATTCCTGTTAATTGTTCCCTTATGCTCTCCCTGAAACTCTCTACAACCTCTGGTTCTTTCAGTTTATCCAGGTCCCATCTCCTTAAATTCCCACCTTTTTGCAGTTTCTTCAGTTTCAATCTGCAGTTCATAACCAATAGATTGTGGTCAGAATCCACATCTGCCCCTGGAAATGTCTTACAATTTATAACCTGATTCCTAAATCTCTGACTTACCATTATATAATCTATCTGATACCTTTTAGTATCTCCAGGGTTCTTCCTTGTATACAACCTTCTTTCATGATTCTTAAACCAAGTGTTAGCTATGATTAAGTTATGCCCTGCGCAAAATTTTACCAGACGGCTTCCTCTTTCATTTATTACCCCAAATCCATATTCGCCTACTATGTTTCCTTCTCTCCCTTTTCCTACGCTTGAATTCTAGTCACCCATGACTACTAAATTTTCGTCTCCCTTCACTACCTGAATAATTTCTTTTATCTCATCATACATTTCATCAATTTCTTCGTCATCTGCAGAGCTAGTTGGCATATAAACTTGTACTACTGTAGTAGGCGTGGGCTTCGTGTCTATCTTGGCCACAATAATGCGTTCACTATGCTGTTTGTAGTAGCTTACCCGTACTCCTATTTTTTTATTCATTATCAAACCTACTCCTGCATTACCCCTATTTGATTTTGTATTTATAACCATGTATTCACCCGACCAAAAGTCTTGTTCCTCCCGTCACCGAACTTCACTAATTCCCACTATATCTAACTTTAACCTATCCATTTCCGTTTTTAAATTTTCTAACCTACCTGCTCGATTAAGGGATCTGACATTCCACGCTCCGATCCGCAGAATGCCAGTTTTCTTTCTCCTGATAAAGCCGTCCTCTCGAATAGTCCCCGCCCGGAGATCCGAATGGGGGACTATTTTACCTCCGGAATATTTTACCCAAGAGGACGCCATCATCATTTAATCATACAGTAAAGCTGCATGTCCTCGGGAAAAATTACGGCTGTAGTTTCCCCTTGCTTTCAGCCGTTCGCAGTACCAGCACAGCAAGGCCGTTTTGGTTAATGTTACAAGGCCAGATCAGTCAATCATCCAGACTGTTGCCCCTGCAACTACTGAAAAGGCTGCTGCCCCTCTTCCGGAACCACACGTTTGTCTGGCCTCTCAACAGATACCCCTCCGTTGTGGTTGCACCTACGGTACGGCCATCTGTATCGCTGAGGCACGCATGCCTCCCCACCAACGGCAAGGTCTATGGTTCATGGGGGGGGGCTGGAACAATTACCGCAGTAAAAATGAACATTTATTAACGTCGATAACTGAACGGTAAACACTTGTGAACATAGTAAAATGTGACGATTCTTTGTGCCTTGTATATACTAAGGGGGGTAGGACGTCAAACGGGCCGACTTGGAGCAGCAGAGGCACCACAAGACATTTTAATTTCCGCTTTCTATACTTTTACAAATAAATTCATGAAACTTTAACAGCATGACCAGGAAAGATTCAGGATTCATACTCATAGCAGTGGAAGCTCAAAACCGTAACAAAACACATTATTTTCTACATGTGGAATTTCATCATTTTTTCACTTACTACTGGCTGCATTTGTTCCTATAGGTACACTTTTCTTCCTAAGTAAGAGAGATTCTTCAATGACTTTTGCACAACATACAAACCATAATTACAGGTGTATGAAACTCTAGAAGTTATTTAATTTATGAAACAATGAATGAACTGTTACATTTTAAACTTCATGTTTAGAAAAAATCCAAGTTTTATAATTAATTATCTCAATTTTTTCCACAGTTTTTTAATAGATTTGGAAAATTCTAGAGTTTCATACACCTGTAACTACTGTTTGTTTGCTATGAAAAATTCTCTTACTTAGGAAGAAAATTGTACCTATAGCAACAAATGCAGCCAATCTAGGGGTAGCGTCTTTGACTTATAATCAGAAACGTCTTCGGTCCCGGGTTCGATCCCCGCCACTGCCTAAATTTTGATAATTAATCACCATTGGCGGCCGAAGACTTCCGGCATAAGAAGTCAGCCTCATTCTGCCAACGGCAGAGGAGCGGATAGAGGTTCAGGGCACTCTCTTGTCCTAGGGGTGGGAAACTGCCCCTAAAGGCGGAAGAATCAGCAATGATCAACGACATGAGGATGCAGAAGGCAATGGAAACTACTGCATTAAAGACACGTAACGTGTATCCACAGGACATGTGGCCTGTAATTGAAGAAGTGTCATGATGATCTCTCCATTGGCAAAAGATTCCGGAATAGTCCCCCATTCGGATCTCCGGGAGGGGACTGCCAAGGGGGAGGTTACCATGAGAAAAAGATTGAATAATCAACGAAAGGATAACGTTCTACGAGTCGGGGCGTGGAATGTCAGAAGCTTGAACGTGGTAGGGAAACTAGAAAATCTGAAAATGGAAATGCAATGGCTCAATCTAGATATAGTAGGGGTCAGTGAAGTGAAGTGGAAGGAAGACAAGGATTTCTGGTCAGATGAGTATCGGGTAAATCAACAGCAGCAGAAAATGGTATAACAGGTGTAGGATTCGTTATGAATAGGAAGGTAGGGCAGAGGGTGTGTTACTGTGAACAGTTCAATGACCGGGTTGTTCTAATCAGAATCGACAGCAGACCAACACCGACAACGATAGTTCGGGTATACATGCCGACGTCGCAAGCTGAAGATGAACAGATAGTGTATGAGGATATTGAAAGGGTAATGCAGTATGTAAAGGGGGACGAAAATCTAATAGTCATGGGCGACTGGAATGCAGTTGTAGGGGAAGGAGTAGAAGAAAAGGTTACAGGAGAATATGGGCTTGGGCCAAGGAATGAAAGAGGAGAAAGACTAATTGAGTTCTGTAACAAGTTTCAGCTAGTAATAGCGAATACGCTGTTCAAGAATCACAAGAGGAGGAGGTATACTTGGAAAAGGCCGGAAGATACGGGAAGATTTCAATTAGATTACATCATGGTCAGACAGAGATTCCGAAATCAGATACTGGATTGTAAGGCGTACCCAGGAGCAGATATAGACTCAATCACAATATAGTAGTGATGAAGAGTAGGCTGAAGTTCAAGACATTAGTCAGGAAGAAGCAATACGCAAAGAAGTCGGATACGGAAGTAGTAAGGAACGACGAGATACGTTTGAAGTTCTCTAACGCTATAGATACAGCAATAAGGAATAGCGCTGTAGGCAGTACAGTTGAAGAGGAATGGACATCTCTAAAAAGGGCCATCACAGAAGTTGGGAAGGAAAACATAGGTACAAAGAAGGTAGCTGCGAAGAAACCATGGGTAACAGCAGAAATACTTCAGTTGATTGATGAAAGGAGGAAGTACAAACATGTTCCGGGAAAATCAGGAATACAGAAATACAAGTCGCTGAGGAATGAAAGAAATAGGAAGTGCAGGGAAGCTAAGACGAAATGGCTGCAGAAAAAATGTGAAGACATCGAAAAAGATATGATTGTCGGAAGGACAGACTCAGCATACAGGAAAGTCAAAACAACCTTTGGTGACATTAAAAGCAACGGTGGTAACATTAAGAGTGCAACGGGAATTCCACTGTTAAATGCAGAGGAGAGAGCAGATAGGTGAAAAGAATACATTAAAAGCCTCTATGAGGGTGAAGATTTGTCTGATGTGATAGAACAAGAAACAGGAGTCGATTTAGAAGAGATAGGGGATCCCGTATTAGAATCGGAATTTAAAAGAGCTTTGGAGGACTTACGGTCAAATAAGGCAGAAGGGATAGATAACATTCCATCAGAATTTCTAAAATCATTGGGGGAAGTGGCAACAAAACTACTTTTCACGATGGTGTGTAGAATATATGAGTCTGGCGACATACCATCTGACTTTCGGAAAAGCATCATCCACACTATTCCGAAGAAGGCAAGAGCTGACAAGTGCGAGAATTATAGCACAATCAGCTTAACAGCTCATGCATCGAAGCTGCTTACAAGAATAATATACAGAAGAATGGAAAAGAAAATTGAGAATGCGCTAGGTGACGATCAGTTTGGCTTTAGGAAAAGTAAAGGGACGAGAGAGGCAATTCTGACATTACGGCTAATAATGGAAGCAAGGCTAAGGAAAAATCAAGACACTTTCACAGGATTTGTCGACCTGGAAAAAGCGTTCGACAATATAAAATGGTGCAAGCTGTTCGAGATTCTGAAAAAAGTAAGGGTTAGCTATAGGGAGAGACGAGTCATATACAATATGTACAACAACCAAGAGGGAATAATAAGAGTGGACGATCAAGAACGAAGTGCTCGTATTAAGAAGGGTGTAAGACAAGGCTGTAGCCTTTCGCCACTGTACATCGAGGAAGCAATGATGGAAATAAAAGAAAGGTTCAGGAGTGGAATTAAAATACAAGGTGAAAGGATATCAATGATACGATTCGCTGATGACATTGCTATCCTGAGTGAAAGTGAAGAAGAAGTAAATGATCTGGTGAACGGAATGGTCTAATGAGTACACAGTATGGTTTGAGAGTAAACCGGAGAAAGACGAAGGTAACCAGTAGTAGTAGAAATGAGAACAGCGAGAAACTTAACATCAGGAATGATGGACACGAAGTCATTGAAGTTAAGGAATTCTGCTACCTAGGCAGTAAAATAACCAATGACGGACAGAGGAAAGACGACATCAAAAGCAGACTCGCTATGGAAAAAAAGGCATTTCTTGCCAAGAGAAGTCTACTAATATCAAATACCGGCCTTAATTTGAGGAAGAAATTTCTGAGGATGTACGTCTGGAGTACAGCATTGTATGGTAGTGAAACATGGACTGTGGGAAAACCGGAACAGAAGAGAATCGAAGCATTTGAGATGTGGTGCTATAGACGAATGTTGAAAATTAGGTGGACTGATAAGGTAAGAAATGAGGAGGTTCTACGCAGAATTGGAGAGGAAAGGAATATGTGGAAAACACTGATAAGGAGAAGGGACAGGATGATAGGACACCTGCTAAGACATGAGGGAATGGCTTCCATGGTACTAGAGGGAGCTGTAGAGGGCAAAAACTGTAGAGGAAGACAGAGATTGGAATACGTCAAGCAAATAATTGAGGACGTAGGTTGCAAGTGCTACTCTGAGATGAAGAGGTTAGCACAGGAAAGGAATTCGTGGCGGGCCGCATCAAACCAGTCAGTAGACTGATGACCAAAAAAAAAAAGTGAAAAATGATGAAATTTCACATGTAATAAAAGGTATTTTGCTACGTCTTTGAACTTCCACAGCGATGAATGTGAGTCCTCAATCCTTCCTGGTCATGGTGACAAAGTTTTATGAATTTATTTGTAAAAGTATAGACAGTAAAAATTAAAATGGCCTGTGGCGACTCTGCTACTCCAAATCGGCAAGTTTGAGGTCCAACCACCCTTAAGTTCCATACTTGATACATGTTAAATCTCGATTTTGAGTCCGCTAGTAAATGCGTGGTTTATGGAACGGAAGAAACCGAAGGATAGGTTAACCATGCACGCGCTAACACCCACGTGCAGTTGATGAAGTTTGTACAGAGGAGAAAAGAAAAGAACAAATGCCCTCCATCTTGACCACACGTGGCTAATAAAGAGATGAAGCCCCCTCGATTTTAGCAGGTGGAATGAATATGTAAAATTACCTTTGAGATACATAAACGAAGATGAAAATGTGAGCTAAGAAATATTTAATTTAAATGCACACTGTAAGAGGAAGATAACGATAGATGCAGCACAAAAGGCTCTCAAAGATGAACACTAACATGTGGTGGTCAAGAAACGAAAGTAATTACGGAACAAACAGGAATTTAAGAATAACTGCACTAAAATATCCCGAAGGTAACAAGGTGTGAAAGCCGAGACAAAATGAGTTTGTAAGACCAGTGGCAAAATAATGGAAACGCATTGATAATTAGAGAAATGAGAAGTTCCTTGACCACCACGTTTACAGTTTATGAGCTGAATAAAAAAAAAAAGGCTACGAAATTATCTAAATTTCGATGTATCCAGCACTCGTGATATTAAAATAAGACTCCACACACAAACTAATTGACTACAACGCTATAAGACAAAAGCATTAGCACTTTATTTAGACTGAAAACTTACACAAATTAAAAGATTAAGCGAAGTATCGAGGAGCAGCTTTAACGAGTAACTGGTCTTACAAAACTCCCAGCCGACAGTGAAGAGGGGTATATCCCTCCCACGGAAGCCACCACAAAGCAGACCTATTGTATGATGGCAAACGACGCTAAAAGGTCGACCAAGGAAAACACAAACCTCTTCGTTACCCACCAAGTATCTACTAAAGTTGGCCATACTGTCACAGTAACAGGCTATTCCCACGGTTATGCAAAAGAATTAGTAACTGCACAAACACATTCATCAGTTTTATTATTCTCTGTCGGAAAAGAAAGAACAGGTACAGTAGAATATGGCACTGAGTCAATGTGAACAGGAGTGTGCGATTCAGGGAAGTAGCAAACGTAATGAACTGTACACAGGTGCATTTGAATTAAACAGTTAGGAAACAAGTTTAGTTTAAAATATGAGAAAATATGTATACTATGGCCGATATGACCCCCTCTATTGCTTAATAATTTTTATACCGGAGGAAATTTACTGATTACACCGCAAACTGACGTGCCAGGGGTTTTTAAGATGAGGTTACTTTAAATAAAGTCTCATGAAGAAGCTCACAAAGTGACCCTGCACTGTTCCTTTGAGGAAAAAATCACTTCATCGTTGGTGATATGTGCCTGCCAATGAATGCAGCTTTCTCTGTTTGTAAGGACGTCCTCCCGTGCCATGTGTAATGGTCACCTGTGCCGCTTAAAGAACAGCCCGAGATTCCAGCTTTCTTGCAAAATACTGTCAGCTCTTTACCTTACGATGAGTTCACAAGGCCTACAAGCAGCACGTTGGCTTCTAAGTCAGGGAGGCTAAACTTGGATCGAATGCATGAGATGGATTGACCACAGCGGCCAGCCTCACGTGGATTTTAGGCGGTGTTTAATACTCATCTAGGCAAACGCAATCTTGTTCTCGAATCTCCGTCTCAGAAAATGCGATAACACAGAACATGGCGGCACGATTACAGACGTATGGTGCACACGATTTCCCTCACTTAGTATAACCATAGATCCAAAGGAGAGCAGCACTTTTCGTTACGGGTTCATTCAGTTAGCGTGACAGCGCCACGGGGATGCTCAACCAACTCCAGTGAAAGACGCTGCAAAATGCGTTTCTGCGTCACGATGTGGTCTGCTGGTACGAGAGTGTACTTTTTTCGCAGAATCAATAAGTATATTATTGCCTCCTCCTACGTTTATCTCCCGGAGAGACGCTAAAATTGGAGAGATTCGACCTCACAAGAAGGCTTACCAGTAGCCGTTCTTCCCGTGAAGTTTACTCGACGGAACAGGAAAACGCGACAAAATGACAGTCGTACACGAAGTACCCCCCGCTACACACCGTAAGGTGGCTCGCTGAGTATCGACACAGATGCACATGTAGACGACTGTGGCGAAAGGAAGAGCATCCGGCGGTAAAGTTAAACAAGAAATAGATTTGCCAAATCAGGAAAGAGTAGGGGACGTCCTAATAACCAGTTTGCCTATAGAATGATCTGCATGTTCTGAAACATTCTGGAAGACTAAAATTGTGTGCCTAAATAAGATTCGAATTCTGAACGTTGGCTTTTGCGGGCGACTGCTTTGCTATCTGTGTACAACTCACAACGCGGTACTGCTTGCTGTACCAGATGACACGGATGTTTACATTCAAAAACCATTTTAAACGTAAACGTGTCTTTTGGTTTGGAAAACTGCCTTCGAGCCGGCCGGTGTGGCCGAGCGGTTCTAGGCGCTTCAGTGTGGAACCGCGCAACCGCTACGGTCGCAGGTTCGAATCCTGCCTCGGTCATGGATGTGTGTAATGTCCTTAGGTTAGTTAGGTTTAAGTAGTTCTACGTTCTAGGGGACTGATGACCTCAGATGTTAAGTCCCATAGAGCTCAGAGCCATTTGAACCATTTTTTGAACTGCCTTCGATATTTTATTGATGCTGAGTCACGTCTCCATCATTTTAGCTGAGTTTTGACTTACCTGAAATATACAGGGGGCGGCAGCGTTCATAGTAGGATATTAAAAACACACCATCAGGCAGTACCTGTAATTTATTTATTACCTCTTATGTCAATTAATAGTCAAAGATATGCTATTTACTAATGTGTAAGTCATTTTCCATTGCGTGGATTACTTTTTGAATATGACTCCTGTCAAATTGTAACGCCGGAAATGCATATCCTCCTATTTCCATCTATTGTACTATAATTTGTTTTCCTTATTTTTGTTACCTGAATATATGACATTTCTGTCTCTTTATATATTGTAATTGTTTTACTGTTTGTATATATATATTTATGCATTTATGTCGATGTATAATTGGTTTGTTTCGTAAATATCATTTGTATTTTTACGCTGGGTCTTGCCTAGGGAAAACTGCTATCGAACGATTACATCGATAGGTCGTGTGAAGACTCAAAGTGTGTAGGATCTTTGGTAGTGTTAACTCTGCTGCGTGGGGCGCGGGCAGTGAGAGTCTGGCGGGAGTAGCGAGTGGAGCAGGTGTTGTGTGACGCTCCCGCGAGTTGCCGCGCTTTCGGGGTTTGGCAGCATGTAATTGCGCTCGACTCGCGATGATAGTTTCTGACATGGTGTCGCGGACGGGAAGCATTAGCTGGCGCATATCAAGAGCCCGTTTCGCCTGGTGACCGTGTCGAGAAGAAGGCGCGCCAACATCCAGCTTCTGCAACAGCGACGGCCGACAATGAGTGACTGTCGCCACCTCCTCGATCGACGGCTTCAAACCTTCAATCAACCAACAAGGAAGACTAAAAGCACGTAAAGTTTCAGAACTGTATGGCAGACCTCAGCTTTTCAAATTGTTCCATTTGCCTCGCAAAATTACAGCAACTTAGCATGAACCTTTGTTGCTCATTGTCCCAATTTCATTGCCAAGCAGGGTCCCTTCCTTTTCCGAAATGAACCCGAGTGTCGTTGAAATTCAAACGCCAGCATTAAAATAATATAATTAGATTTCACTGCTTTAATTTCAAAGTTCAGTAGCTGGCTACAATATTTAGGTTACACGAGCACAAATTTAGAGTGCGAGTTTTGTTAGCATATTTTAGCTTACCTGTGACTGCAGCTCAGCTTGGTACGTACTAAATTTTACTATTGTTAATAGTTCAGAATCATTTAATTCAAGTTCAAAGTTAAATCTCTTGTTTCTAAATTGCGTAGAGTCAAGTTGCTTTTGAAATGATTGTTGAGGTAGTCCAAGACTAACCGTATTTTTCTGGATTTCGATGTGCTTCAGAAAGATAGCTCACTATTAACTTCAGTCACTAAATTAACTTTCGATTTTCCGGTTTTATTAATTCTTTTGCTAAATTAAGTCAGAGTGTAGCGAAATTTATTACTTCTGACAAACTTTCAGTTTTCACACTACACGTGTCAACCTTCAGTTGCCACGCTTCTAGTGTTAATTATATGTGTAATAACCTTTCTTTTTCAGTTACTATAGTAATTGTCCTTAGGACTGGCGACCGTGATTTCCCCCAAATCTCAAAGATCTAATTACCGCTAGTTAATTGTTAACGTAACGGCCGCACATTTACTTTCTTTATTAACTTTACCCCTTTTCAAAATTAATTTCCACCAGTTTCATTTGCATTTTTCCTTTCATTTAGATGTAACCCTTTCCTCCCTCTTTACCGATAGATTAACTTCGGTGACGATTGTTTTTCCCAAATTTCCATTAGGTACACGCGGTTTAATTTTTCACTGTCATTAAGGTCGATAAGTGAGGGGGGAGGTTACAAAATGACACTATCTCTGCACAACACATTCATCTAGGCGGCGTTGGAAGCTTTCCATAACTCAGCTTAACGTTTTCCCTGGGACATTGTCGACGGCAGTTCTGCTGCGATCCTTCAATTCAGGAATAGTGCCACATTGTGTTCGGAACACTTCTTGCTCCAGTTAGCCCCAAAGGAAAAAGTCTGCACGTGAAAGGTCAGGTGAGCGAGGCGGTCAGGAAATGTCACCAAAACGGGAAATTACTCTACCGGGAAATATCTGTCGCAAGAAATCCAAGCAAATTCTGGCCACCATTCCTGAGTTTAAGCATCGCATCAGAACTGCTGTCGGCAATGTACCAGGGAATACGTTAAGCTGAGTTATGGAAAGCTTCCAACGCCGCCTAGATGAATGTGTTGTGCAGAGATAGCGTCATTTGACAGGAGTCATATTCAAAAAGTAATCCACGCAATGGACAATGACTTACACGTTAGTAAATGGCATACCTTTAACTATTAACTGAGATAAGAGGTAATAAATAAATTACAGTTACTGCCTGATGGTGTGTTTTTAGTGTCCTACTGTGAACGTTGCCGCATCATGTATATTTTTGAGTTTAGTGTCAGCTTTTCTACATTTGTGTAAACCAACAAGGAGAAGTGTTTACATTTTTAAAAATCTCGCGTACTTGCTGTCGGATTAAGAAAAGCGAGTCTAATCCGGTTTTCATCTAATTGAATATAATAATACGTAATTGGTGCCATCCATATTTTTCTTTGCTCGTTTAGAGCTTCCGTCGCTGAGGACAGTTAAGTTTTTACTACCACGAGTATTTTACGTTTTCGTCGTCGCACTGTAACGACAGACTGCGCTCGTTTGTTATGCTGCTGCATGACAACTTGTTCGCGCGCTCGTTTCGCTGAAGGGAACGACACGACCGACAACACCGTTCTGCTGGTTAAGTTGTCAGCGGAGCGTAGTTGTATGTGCCAGTCTCTTTGTTTACGACTGCTACAGTAGTGCCGACCAACGAGTAGCAGCTGCAGTACTTGGAGAGGTAGTCGTTTTTTCATTTACCCGTGCACAAGACGTACGCACTGATCTTCTGAGAGTTTTGGAACGAAGCGTAAGTAGCATCTGAAATGTTCTATGAAAGCGATGCACAGGGTGATTATAGAAATTTATTTCCAAGGAACTATGATAGGTACAACTATGTGGTTTGTTGCAAATCATAGCTTAACACGTAAAGTTTTCTGCGTAGGTACACTTCCGTGTATTACCTGTAGAACGTCCAGGTGATACTCGATTTCCCTTCATATATTTGCCAACATCTCATCCGTTTTTAAATGGCTCTGAGCACTATGGGACTTAACTTCTGAGGTCATCAGTCCCATAGAACTTAAAACTACTTAAACCTAACTAACCTAAGGACAGCACACACATCCATGCCCGAGGCAGGATTCGAACCTGCGACGGTAGCGATCGCGCGGCTCCAGTCTGTAGCGCCTAGAACCGCTCGGCCACTCCGGCCGGCGTCTCATTCGTCGTTGCCTGTAACAGAGCTCGTATTCCTGTCGCAAGAGTTTGTATATAAGAAACTGGAGAACTGAAGAACTGATCACTTAACGTAACACTACAAAAAAAGCCAAGAGGGATTACCTATGGTGAATATGGTGGTCATGATAATAGACTATCAGTACCTGGAAAGGTTTCATCCAAGAAATCGAGAATAAATAACCCTCAGTGTGGCTATGCACCATCCTGTTGGAGCACCATGCATGGTTGAAATTCCTATAACTGAGGTGCAACGTAACGTTCCAACATTTCGAGGTGAACTGTTCCCGTAATGAGAAACTCAGTGAAAAAGAGTTATCCAATAATTGTGTTGTGATCAAATGAAACTCTGTCATTCCAGAGACCTTTTCAAGTCTCTAACATGTGTGGTTTATACTTGAAGACTGAAGTGACGAATGAAAATTTTTACCAAGGTCGGGATTCGAACCCAGGTCGCCTGCTCATTTTTTTTTCTTTTTTTGCAGACGCTCTATCCATCTTTTTTTCTTTTTTTTCTTTGGCTCTTCGGTACATTTCTGTGTAAATCTAGCATCTAAAATCATTAGTATATAAGGAAAAGTAATACTTCCTCCAGCAAAAAAATCAGATCTGAAAGTGTTAAAAGAAGACATCGAAGCAATTTAAAGGCGGGCTGCTAGATTTGTTGCCGGTAGGTTCGAGCAACACGCAAATGTTACGGAAATGGAAATGAGCGTATGTCATCGTTTGCCGGGAGGCCCCTATTCGGGGAAGTTTGGCCGCCAAATGCAAGTCTTTTTTCATTCGACGCCACACTTTTTTTTTGCTCTCGATCCTTTGACATTATGAACAGAAACAACGCACGCTACCGCTTTTTTTTTTAATGGGAAAGTGTTTTTTTTTTTTTTTTTTCGAAAGAAAACAAAGACTCCAATTCTACTGGTTTCTCCGTCCAGTAAACAAAAATAAGTCTCCTTCGTCTTGTTGGCGAAGAAGCAATCTTTTGGAACAATTTTTTTTTTCCAAAGCCAAACTCAAATTTCTTTTTTTTTTTTTCTTTAAGAACAAATTGTGAGGAATAAATAAGGAAAAGTTTTTTTTCCAAAAGAAAACAAAGACTCCAATTCTACTGGTTTCTCCGTCCAGTAAACAAAAATGAGTCTCCTTCGTCTTGTTGGCGAAGAAGCAATCTTTTGGAACAAAAAAAAGTTTCTCAAAGCCAAAATCAAATTTCTTTTTCCTTTAAGAACAAATTATGAGGAATAAATAAGGAAAAGCTTTTTAAGTCGTCGTGCGACTTGTAGTTAAAGTCCAGTTCTTACAGGAGCTCCTGAAGTGTATCCGCCTACAGCATGCCAGCTCGTCCAAACGTGTCTTCTCATGGCGTAGGCGTGAGTTCTGGGTAGCAGATCTATTCAGTTCGGTTCGGTTTATACAGTTTTCAGCTTCTCAAGGCTTGGACGTTCCAGCTACGAGGTGGGTCATCGAAAGTGCTCCGTAAGAAATTGGAAAAATATTGTTTATAGCGTGGGTTGCGTATCAGGACGCAGTGTCGTTCGTTGAGATAACTCCAATATCCTAGCGTAGACTTGTCGCCAGAAGTAAAAAGATAGCGGATCGTGTGGCCACAGATCCAATTCACAGAGTTAGTTTTGGCGGAGGGGTAGAAAGTCTTATCGGGGTACAAAAGCATGTGGACGTCGAACTGAGCCGGTGTCTGGCGAGTAAGAAACGCCAAAATTCGCCGCGCAAGTGTCCAGACGTCTAGCGCTGTGCCACAGTGGAACCGGTGGACATCCGTGTCATCCACGCCACAGTGGGTGCAGAGGGATGAATCGGCGAGATGGATGCGGTGCAGACGATCTCGGTTAACTTGTTTGCCATTCACGGTGATGTACCATGCTGATTGAACGTCTGATTCGAGAAAACGGGCATGGATCGCCTGCCATATGTGTCGCCACACGTACTGTGGATACTTACGTTCGATGGGGTTGGACGGGCGGCACTGTTGTAACAATTCGGAGACTGTTTTCGTGAGGTACAAACGTGTAAGTGGTAAGGATCGGTAGATATAACTGAACTCCAGGAAAAATCGTTGGATGTAATAAAAGGGAGTTGCAATGGTCGATACCAGTACTGGGGCGGACAAGGAGGCCGGTGCAAAGTTGTGAAGCAGGAGGCTAGTAAGGCTCTGCGGGCAACGATGCCAAAGTTTTAGTTAGGAGCTGACATATAGTGCCTTGACACGAGTCGGCACGTGGATGAGTCCCACCCCGCCACGATCTCGTGGCAGTGCAAGGGATTCATACTGCATCTTGAATAACATCCCCGAGCTGACGAAGGAGCCGAAAGCCATCAACAGTCGTCGCGCCAGGAGATTTGGGACTGGTAGTACTTGAGCCACGTGTGGTATACGAGAAGCATGATACATGTTCACGTATTGCGCGCGTTGGATAACGTCGAGAGCTCGTAGCCGGTGATCTGCGAGATTTGCTCTGATTGTCTGTAGCAAGCGTCTACCATTGATAGTCGCTGAGCGGCGCAGGTCTGCTGTGAAATCAAGTCCAAGACACCGTATGGTGGCGGCGACACTAAGGGGGGCAGCGCATCTCTCCGGCAAGCCCTCACCAATGAGCAGGACCTTGGATTTGGACACGTTGAGGCAGCTCCCCGACGCTTCGCCGTAAGTCGGCACCCATGCCAGTGCTGCTCGTACTTCATCTTCACTGCGCAGATATAGTACTATGTCGTCTGCGTAGGCTGCACAACAAAAACGGTGGCCTTGCACAGCCATGCCTTCCAAACGTTGGCGCATGCCCTGGAGCAGGGGTTCCAAGGCGAAAGCATACAAAATTGTGGAAAGAGGGCATCCTTGTCGTACAGATCGTGCGATGACCAGGAACGGTGTAAGACGACCATTGTACATGATTTTAGAGGTTGCACTACTCAACAGGCGCATAACCACTGTGACAACACCGCCAGGAAAACCCATATGCTGAAGAACTGTCCGTAAATAGAAGTGGTCAACACGGTCGAAAGCCTGGCTAAAGTCCAGTGAAGCCAAGGCGCCAGGGAGACGCTGATGATGCGCTAATGCTATCATGTCTCTGTAACGGCAAAGGGCCGTACGGATGTTGTTGTCGCCTCCTAGGGAAGTCTGGTCGCAGGATGTGACGTAACGTGCGACCTTCTTGAGTCGCGATGCCAGTAGCCGTGTGAATATTTTCATGTCGCTGTTGAGCAAAGTAATTGGTCGATAGTCCTGGACCCTCGATAACCCGCGCGGTTTATGTACGGGGATAATAATGCCACCTAGAAAGGCGCTCGGGACCACTTTCAAAGGTGACATCAGCTCTTGTGCGATTGCCGTCCACGTGAAGCCAACAAATAGTGAAAACTTTTATAAAATTCGATGGGTATACCGTCAGGTCCAGGAGATCTGTTATCGGAACCCGCCTTGATAGCGTCTACCACTTCATCTGTGGTTACGTCGTCTTGGAGGTCATGCACTGCATCCTCCGGAAGAGTGTTCGTAGTAAGCTGAGCGACTTCTGTGACCAGTGCTGCAGAATGCGGTAAGGCTGCGTAGAGCCCGGCAAAATGAGCATGGAGAGCACGACCGATGCTTTGTTGGGTGTCGTGCCGGCGCCCTTCCGCATCAGTGAGGACTTGGATCAGAGCTCGTCGTCGTCGTTGTCTTTCCTGAAGGAGGTGGTACATCGACGGACGTTCTTGAGGGATTCGATTAGAAGCTCGAGAACGGACTACAGTGCCTTCTAAGTTACGCCGCATGATCAAGGAGATCTGCGCCTTCGTGCGATGGACCATCGACTGCCGGGCTGGCGAGAAAGGCATCGTCGTACAGTCACGTAGAATGGTGTAGTAGAAGTGCAGGGTATTAGTTTGCCACGCCTTTAATTCCTTCCCGTAACTCATCAGAGTCTTCCTGAGGGTCGGCTTTGCACAGGAGAGCCACCATGATAAGGTGGAGTCATAGGCTTCTCGACGATGGTGGCAGTGTGCCCACGCTTTTTCGACCATACGGCGACAGTCTGAGGAGGTCAGGTGAGCGACATTGAGTTTCCACAGACCACGACTATGCCACACTTGCTGCCGGGCGAGAGTGACGTCACAGAGGTACGCATCATGGTCTGAAAAGGCCAAGGGCCAGACTTCCGCATGACGTGTGCCATCAGCAACGGAGCGGGTAACGTAGATGCGATCTATGCGGCTTGACGAGTGAGAGGTGTAGAATGTATAGCCCGGTTGAATTCCGTGGAGCTTCTTCCATGTGTCAACAAGTCGGAGACGGTCGATGACCACTGAGAGAGATGCACAAGGGGAATGTCGCGGGAGTTGGTCCGCGGGCTCTTGTGTCGAGTTAAAATCCCCACCGAGTACCAAATCGTCCTGCGGACCGGTGAAGAGGGGTGTGACGCTTTCGGCAAAAAAAAGTTTGTCGGTCATGACGGCGGCCAGTGCCGGACGGAGCGTAGATATTAATAATACGCACGCCGAACAGTGTGAGGGCCATACCTCGCGCAGTGGGGAGGTAGATGACGTCCTCTGCAGGGAGTCCGTCGCGTAGCAGGATGGCGACGCAGCTACCGGTATCGGATGCGGGGGAAACATGGGCGTTGTATCCGGTGGGAACTAGGAAGTCAGCCACAAACACCTCTTGTAAGAGTGCTGTATCCACATCCGCAGAGTAAATAGTGTCTCTGAACATGGCCAGTTTATGGGGGGCACGAATGGTGGCAAGATTCACCGTGGCGATACGATATTGCTGTGTACGGCCACCCTCAGTATTTGCAGAACGTGCGGTAGAAGTAGCCGGCAGGTGGAGACCCGCCGGTGGTCCCGCCGTCGTGATAATTACTGGCGGGGCGCCAGCCCCAGTGTCGCCGAGGTGGACTCCTGTGCAGACACGCTGGCAGTCTGTTCCACTTCTTCTTCAACGTCATCGGCCCAGGAAGCTGACGACGTGGACCTGTGACGGTCACGTACTTCCGGAACGGGTGTTGTGGATTCCGCAACATGAGTGGCAGGGGGAGCGCCGTCATCATTCGTTGACAACGGCGAGGACATGTCCCTGGCTGGGAGAGTAGGCGTCACAGGAGGGGCGCCTGTTGCTGCCACATCGCGTGACTGGACGCAATGTGGAAGATCACCGTCAGACATCAGGTCGACATCTCGTGGGGCCGTCTGAGAAAGGGCGTCATCGGAAGGCGTTCGCCGTCGTTTCCTGTGTTTGCGAGGCGACCGCTGTTTTCTGATGTGGCCTTCTGAATCAGAATGTGGTCGCCCGTCGTCTGACACCGAACCCGTCTGGACAAAAGCAGACGTCGGCACGACACCGAGGTCGACGTCCATGGTTCCAACAGGAACATCGGTTTCGGTCTGCAAACCGGACGGTCCTGAAGTGAGCACTGGAGGCGACGCCGTGCTTGTGTCCTCGGCGCGTTGTGCTGCGGCGGGTGGCGTTGACGATACTGCTGGCGCAATCGAGATTGGTACGACGGGGTCCTGTGCAACCTTGGCGTAGGTGAGGGGTAAGGACGTGACCGTCGAAGCCTGGGTCTCTTCACGTAACGGCGTCTGTATTAAACGGCGGTGTAAGCATTCGGAACGTACATGTCCCTCCTGGCCACATCCTGCGCACGTTCGTGGCTGTCCATCATACATGACGATGGCCCTCACACCGCCAATCAGCAGGTACGATAGGACATGTTTCGTCAGCTCAATTTTTATTTGCCGGACGCCATTTAATACGGGGTAGGTCGTAAATGTTTGCCACTTCTCCGCGACGTGACCCAAGACGGTGCCATATGGTTGGAAAGCGGCAATGACCACATCCTGAGGCACCTCGAACGGGAGCTCAAACACCCTCAATGTCCGGAGACCGAATCCAGCATGGGCGACCGTCACAGCTCCCATATGTCCATCAGAGTGTTTAAATTTCAGTCCGGTGGCATGACGGTGAATTATGTCATTGCAAATTTCCTCCGTCGACATCTTGATGTAGACAACACTTCCAGTGATAGAAAAATGTATGCCGATTACGTCCTGGGGGTTCAAACGTAGATTCTCACGTAGGAACTGTTCGACTTCGAAAGCTCTGGGTCGTGGATGTTCGGCCTGAAACGTTACTTTGATCGTTGCACGGCGGTACGAGTGCGCCATGGTGTACTTCAGTACTGGACTCGATAGACACAAACACCGCGACGCGGAAGTAAACACCGCCGAGAGCGGAGCGTCGGACGGCGCGCCGAGCAGCTCCGCACGCTAGCACGGCTGCGAGCCGACTGTCATTAAGTAGATGCACTACTACTACACCACGCTAGCACAGCGGCTTTGCAGAACTGCACGCACTACCCTAGCACGTCTCCTTTCTCAATCCAGATTCCCAGTCACGTCTCAGTCCACTTAGTATTCTCCTTAAACGTGAACAACTTTGCAGAGGCTCTCCAACAGTGTTGGAATAGCACATCACCATCGAGCAACATGGGGGATCCTGCCTGTAACCGAGGCGTAGGTGCTTTAATCAGATGTAACTATATGGTGCTATTTCAGTACAGTTGGAGAGCCTCTGCAAAGCTGTTGGATTTCAGAGGAAATATCAAGTGGGCTGAGGTATGAACGGGAATTTGGACTGAGAAGGGAT
Source organism: Schistocerca serialis cubense (assembly GCF_023864345.2). Taxonomy (NCBI): domain Eukaryota; kingdom Metazoa; phylum Arthropoda; class Insecta; order Orthoptera; family Acrididae; genus Schistocerca; species Schistocerca serialis. The sequence continues at coordinate 1,227,911,192 of NC_064638.1, read as the reverse complement.
GTGTGCTAAGTTAGTCCGTGCAGTTGTGTAAAGCCACTGTGCCATGATGGAGTAGTGAATATCGCATCTGCCTAGGGAGCAAGAGCACGGGATTCGAATCACAGACTTGGTACAAATTTTCATTCGTCGCTTCAGTTGTAAGACGTGTATACTTCAATTGTCTCTTGTCAAACCACAATTTATGAAAGATGTTTATATTTTATTAATAGAATTAAGTAGGAATAATTGATATTTGTCATGTTGGAAATAATTGTGGTAGCAGGGAATGTCTGCACCAAAGTACTGTTGGCGGGAGAGACCGCACATTGATATAATTTTAAAAAGGGCGGGAGAGACCGCGTATGGATACATTTTAAGAAAAGAGCGGGAAAGACCGTGCATTGATACATTTTGTAATGGTAGCAGGGATTGTCTGCATCAGAAAGCACTGTTAGCGGGAGAGACCGCACTTTAGCTTTCGTAGGAAGTCAGTAGCAAGCGAGAAGTGAAGCGAGTCGGTAGCAGGTCTGAAGCGAGAGATTGAGAGGAGCGGTGTGCCTGCCAGCCACCAGCTATGATTTACAAGAGATTATAAACGAATGTGCAGAGATATCAGCCAACTATTATCATAGAAGGAACTAATATTATTGAATTATTTTTTTTTAGAAACTCAAGACTACTGAAGGTAAGTTTGCGCAATGTTAGTTGTAAGATTATTGTAAAAAGTAAGTCCTATTTGAACGTTTGTAAAATCATTTCATTACCAACAGTAAATATTTGAAGAATCGTTTTCAGAATATAATTAATTTTTGTCGGCAATATTGCATTACTGATTATAATCCATCCCAAAAACCATCAACGCAAATCTTTGCAAAATTTTATTGTTGTCAAGAAAAAGTTGAACTATGAATTACGTAACTTCAGTCAAATTAATTAAAGAATAACGTCCGCTTTGCTATTAAAGAATAACGTCAGCTTTGGTAAAAAATACAGCCACTTATTATGACAGCCCACCAGCAGCTAATAGAGTATAGTAAAACAGAGTAAGTATATTCATGCCACAGTTCGATGTAGCAGTCAGATGGCGATCCAGTAACAGTAAAAAATGTAAGGAGCGGTTTTGGGTTATTGCAGGTAACGACGACACATTCTGTGTTTCGTCGAAATAATCAGCAAATCACTTTTAATAAGCAACATTTAAATTTGTATGCGAAGATTGCACTTATTGAGAAAGAGAATTAATTTCAAGGGGAAGAGTTCATTTGTTATTATTAAGCAAGAGATAGAAATGCTAAGGGAAGGTTTCATAGGTTATTTCAGAAGGGAAGGTTGTGTAACAAAAGAGATATAGAAGAGACGGGAAGGTTTCACAGTCAGAATAATTACCTGCATCAAATTTGCATCGTGCATTAAGCGACATCACACTTTCTGTCTCGGGTTGTCCCTTACCCCCTGTATCACGGTATGTCGGTTCTCAAACCAGCAGGTCCGGTCATTATGCCTGTTTACTTCCTCAGAAATGTGAAAAGACTTTTTAAAGGTAGGTAGCCGCGCGGAGTGACCGCACGGTTAGAGGCGCCATGTCACGGTTTGCACTGCCGCGCCCGCCGGACGTTCGAGTCCTCCCTCGGGCACGGGTGGGTGTGTTGGCATAAGTGAGTTTAATTAGTGTATAAGTCTAGGGACCGATGACCTCAACAGCTTCGTCCCTTAGGAATTCACAACCACTTTTTTTTTTTTTTTTTTATTTATTTATTTTTTTTTTTCTTTTAGGCGCAGGCATTGTCTTCATCGATTATAACTGGCTGCTAAGCTTGAGGAGTTGCTCTTCATATGCATGGAATGCATGGAACTGTAGCCGTTTGTGTGAAATCTTCACCACAGTGCTCTTAGGTATGTCCGTTTCTCTGCAAACACGACGCGTTGACTTCCGCGGACAGCGTTGAAACTCTGTATGCAGGGCATTCACGCTCCACTCTAATCGCTTCTCGCCTTGTCAGCAACACTTCCAGTTTGTTTACCGTTATCATACCACCATTTGATGCTCTTCACATCTGGTAGATCCCGAGCGTAGGCACTTCGGAACTGTCGTTGAGCTGTAACAGGCGACCGTGTTTCCTGAAACCACAAAACAGATTCCGCTTTCTGCTGCACAGACACCACTGTGTCAGCAGCACTCACAAATTACGCTACTTCCATAGAGAAGTAAAAGAAATGTAATGTAGGACATGGTATCAAAGTGGACCTACCTTTTCTCCTACACAAGAATGACAGCGTACAGCAAGAGGAACTCTGGAAAAAATCGGCAAGGAAGTACTGGAAGCCATTTCGGCGAAATAAACTTCCTGCGGCTATACCGTATAAAGTGGAATTAGACGGCGTTAAACTGGATGTTATAATGTAAGAGCTGCAGCAGCTTTGTGTAGACGACTATTACTTTTTGGATTTAACAAGATGCAAGATTTTTCAGAAATTTTTGATAAAATGGAGATGTAAGACAACCTAATATCAAACCATGACTCCAGCATGGAAGGATACTGCCTGGGAATCAACAGTGTGATTGTCGACAACGATAACACACTTGGAATAAACTGTTTAAAGTGGATGATCTCCAACTGTAAAGATGTACAGTAAATTTATGTTTCAAACCACGAGTCCAGGCGTGACCAAAGATATCGGTAATCACCTTATGGATTTTATAAAGTGTCCAGACATACAACTACGAGATACTTTCACGTACTCTTTGGCTAAAGAAGGTATTACCAGCCTGGAGGCTACAATATAGAATAACAGAATGGATCCTGTGTTTTACCGTGTGCAATACTGTTTATGTGATTTAAACTCTAACAAACAATATTTACAATGTCTACATGCCACTCACATCTGTGTGGTGTCAGTTAATGAATAACTTACAGAACAGCTCCTGTGTTGTGTTAACGTTTTGCAGTTTATCTACTGGAGCAATAAGAATACCCAAAATTTGACTTGTGTACAAATAAACCTACCTCACACTCAATACTGAGAAAAGCTTATAAATTGTGTTCTGCTGCATACAGTTTTAATTATCTACCTGTAAGTTACATCGAGACTCTTAACAGACTTCGACAAAGAAGACATAAGTATTACACAGAAGTGCTATAAGAGAAGATCAAAAAGTTTCCGTTCAAAGGATCTACAGTCCAGAGTCGTTATGCCTATCGGGCAAAACTGTCGTGAGCATGGAGACAATTGTCCCACCGACGCAACAGGGTTGAAGATGTTGTAGTCGTTGTACACTTCAGTACGAAGACTGATTTATTGCAGCTCTCCTTGCTACTCTATCCCGTTCAGGCCTTTTCATTTCAGAATAACTATTGCGCCTTACATCCTTCTGAATCTGCATACTGTATTCATCTCTTGGTCTTCTTCTACTGTTTTTACCCCCGCCCCCACACTTTGAGAGGCACCCACATGCCTTGCTCATACTGTGGCATCTAGCAGTCAGGCCTGCAAGATGAGTGGTCTGCCAAGCGAGTGGATTCATTCTTACTTATCGAGTAACATGAACTCTAGTACTCACACTTAAGTTACAAGTTATCCTCCTATATGATTAATACGCAACGGAAACACGCATCTGACTATCAGTAATTTACAGAACTCTGACTGCACACTACGCACTGGCAATACCACATTTTCTTTTTGCCTTTTTATTTAACGGCTTTTGTCAACACGTGGCCACCGCACTGAATATGAATGGCGCACACATTATAAATTCGGGACATTATGACAACATACAATTCGAAGGAAAAGTCCACCAATCTTTTTCTTTTCACTATCTTATTTATTCCGATTAATTCTCTAACCCGAACACACAAATTCTACAACCTACAACAATAACACATGAGAAATTCCGCCCAGTGGGCATGGCTTTACAATGGTGAATCTCTATATATGGTCTCGTAATTATTTTTAACGCTACAGTGCACTTTCTGGATAGGATGGTGGATCTTTTATTATATCTCACACTTCGACTCTCACAATCATCATCACGAAACTTTCCTCCAGATCGAGCGATACAGAAGGACCAAGCATAACCCACTAATCTTTTGAAACTACCTTGCTACTCTACCATGCAAAACACACATACCCAAATTACATGACATACATCACACTGCAATAAGAAATATAAAACACTAAATAGTCACAACACTATCACTTTCAGCTTTCCCACTTCAATTAATATTTATCCCAGTTTCACACGACACTGCCCCACTTCGTAATTCTACTTTCCTACTATGAACTCTGGAGATATATGCACGTCTTCCTGTGCAATGCAAGCCAAGTGGCGTTGCTGGATAGACGGCTGACTCATCTTGCTTCTCTCTCAGAGTTTGAATCTAGCGTCACACGGAATCATATCACGCAAAGTAATATTAAGAACGTATTCATCACACACGCGAGTCCTCAACTGATACCATGGACGAGTACTTCTCTTTATCCTTTGTCTCATACACAGATTGAGACTCACGCAGTACTCACCACGTGGAAGTACTCGTCTCTAATTTCAAGTCCTGCACACGCCATTTTTTAAATATTTCAACTTATGGTACACACGCTATTTCTTAAATATTTCAACTTATTGTACACACGCTAGTAATTCAGCTTAACTGAAGCACACGGAAGTATTTCAACTTATTGCTACACGTGGTTTCATTGTGACCGCTGGTCACTTCCGAAGATTACTACAATCCCATTAATATTACCTGCCTGACATTTAATTCTCCCCACAAAAGTTCCTGAAATAGAGAAATTATTATTTCAAACTACTCTTAAATATTCCACATGCATACCATGTCTCCACTCTTTCGTCATTACGGAGCACAACTAAAACAGGTCAGGTCTTAACAGCACAAGATCCAGCGGCAGAGTGCTGAAACGTGGCCGTTCTCTAGGTCCTCTCGCACCTGTATCGAGGTGGGGGAAGACCATGCTACCGTATTGGTCAGCCACATTTCAGGCGCTCAAAGCTCAGGTAAATTTCATCTCTTTGGTCCCACCAAAGGTGGCCAAAGGATCGACTCAAAGATGATCATATATTCACATTCACTATCTGCGGTTAGCAGACGACCATACATTCATTCATTTCACGGATCTCACCAAACTGGATGTAGGGATTTACTTTGTGGGAGTGCACATGTGATCAATTAAATAAATAAATTGTCATTCTTTCCCACATTGTATTAATTGAAATTGAGTTAGTTTTACAAAAAAAATGTGTTGTTCTGACAAAAATAATGAAGTATGTTGTACCTATTTTCAATGTCGGGCGGGACTGTACCCTTTCAACTTCACTCCAACACTAAACTTGTGATCCCTTGACGTCTCAGAATGTATCCCATCAACCGATCCTTTCTTCTAGTCAGCTTGTGTCACAAATTTCTTTTCTCCCGAGTTCTTTTCAGTACCCCCTCACTAGTTGCGTGATCTACCCATCTAATCTTCAGCATTCTTCCGTAGCGCCACATTTCAAAAGCTTCTATTCCCTTCTTGTCTAAATGGTTTATCGTCTGTGTTTCACTTCTGTAAGTGGCAACGCTCCAAACATACACTTTCAGAAAAGACTTCCTAACACTTAAATCTACAATCGATGTTAACAAATTTCTTTTCTTCAAAAACGCTTTTCTTCCCGTTGCCAGTCTACTCTGTACATTTCATATCCACTCTTTGAGCCATCATCAGTTATTTTGCTGCCCAAATAGTAAAACTCATCTATTACTTTGTCTCGTTTCGTGCTCTAATTCATTCAGCTTAACCTGATTTTTTGACTACATTCCATTATTCTTGTTTTGCTTTTGTTGATGTTCAACTTATACGCACCTTTCAAGACAATGTCCATTGCGTTCAACTGCACTTTCAAGTCCCTCGTTTTTCTTATAGGATTACAATGTCATGGGCAAACCTCAAAGTTTTTCGTTCTTGTCCCTGAACTTTAGTTCCTTCACATTCTTATTTGATTTCCTTTACTGCTTGTTCAGTGTACAGACTGAGTAACATCGGAGAAAGGCTACAACTCCGTCTCCCTCCCTTCTCAATCGCCCCTTTCTTTTCAGAACCCCCGACTCTTATAACTGCCTTCTGGTTTCTGTACAAGCTGTAAATAGTCTTTCATTCCCTGAATTTTAGCCCTGCTACCTTCAGAATTTCAAACAGAGTATTCTAGTCAGCATTATCAAAAGCTCTCTCTAAGATTACAAATGCTATAAACGTAGGTTTGCCTTTCCTTAAACTATCTGCTAAGGTACATCGTTGGATCGGTAATCCCTCGTGTATGCCCACATTTCTCCGGAATCCAAACTAATCTTCCCCGAGGTCGACTTCTACCAGTTTTTCCATTCTTCTGCAAGGAATTCGTGTTGGTATTTTGCAACCACGATCTACTGAAGTGATAGTTCGAGAATATTCACACCTGTCAGCACTGGTTTTTTTTTTTGGTTGGAATTACTACGTTCGCCTTGAAGTCTCAGCGTATCTCACCTGTCTCATATATCTTGCGCACAAGATGGAAGAATTTTGTCATGACTGGCTTTCCGAAGGCTATCGTTGGGTCTGACGAAATGTTTTCTACTCCCGAGGCCTTTTTTCGACTGAGGTCTTTCACTGCTCTGTCAAGTTTTCACGTAGTATCATGTTTCCCATCTCCTCTTCATCTACGTCCTCTTACATTTCTGTTAATATTGCCTGTACGTTCACCTCTTCTATATGTTCCTTTCAACTTTCAGCTTTCCCTTCTTTTCTTATGACTCGTTTTACCGTTTGAGCTCTAGATATTCATGCAGGTTGTTTTCTTTTCTCCAAAGGCCTCTTTACTATCTTTCCGTTAGTTATATATGCTACTACACTGAAGCGCCAAAGAAACTGGCGTAAGCATGCATATTCAAATGCAGAGATATGTAAACAGGCAGAATACGGCGCTGCGTTCGGCAACGCCTCTATAAGATAACAATTGTCTGGCGCAGTTGTTAGATTGGTTACTGCCGCTACAATGGCAAGTTATCAAGATTTAAGTGAGTTTCAACGTGCTGTTATAGTCGGCGCACGAGCAATAGGACCCAGCGTCTCCGAGGTAGCGACGAATCGGGGATTTTCCAGTACGACCATTTCACGAGTGTACCGTGAATATCAGGAATCCGGTAAAACATAAAATTTCCGACATAGCTGCAGCCGGAAAAAGGTACTGCAAAAACGGGAACAACGACGGCTGAAGAGAATCGTTCAACATGACCGAAGTGCAAACCTTTCGCAAATTGCTGCAGATTTCAATGTTGGGACATCAACAAGTGACACCGTGCGAACCGTTCAGAGATGACTGCACTACACAAAGCTTCACGCCTCGCTCAGGCCCGTCAACACCGACATTGGACTCCCGATGACTGGAAACATGTTGCCTGGTCGGACGTGTCTCGTTTTAAATTGTATCGAACAGTTGGACTTGTATGGAGACAACCTCCTGAATCCATGGACCCTGCATATCAGCAGGGGACTGTTCAAACTGATGGAGGCTCTGTAGTGATGTGGGGAGTGTGCAGTTGGAGTGATATAGGACACCTGATACGTCTAGATATGACTGACAGGTGACATGTACGTAAGCATCCTGTCTGATTATCTGCATACATTCATGTCCATTGTGCATTCCGACGGACTTGGACAATTCCAGCAGGACAGTGCAATACTTCACACGTCCAGAATTGCTACAAAGTGGCTTCAGAAACAGTCTTCTGAGTTTAAACACTTCCGCTGGCCACCAAACTTCCCAGATATGAACATTGTTGAGCATATCTGTGATGCTTTGCAACGTGTTGTTCAGAAGAGATCTTCACCCCTTCACGGTCTTACGTGTTTATGGAGAGCACTGCAGGATTCAAGGTGTCAGTGCCCTCCAGCACTACTTCAGACATTAATCGAGCCCTTGATATGACGTGTTGCGGCCTTTCTGCGTGCTCCCGAGAGCCCTGCACGATATTAGGCAGGTGTACCAGTTTCTTTGGCTCTTCAGCGTATATCCCTACTTTTGCCCTCTAGCCAGTCCTGCTTAGCCATTTTGCGCTTTCTGTCAGTCTCATTTTTTTACACGTTTGTATTCCATTTCAACTGCTCCGTTTGCTGCACTTCAATATTTTCTCGTTTCATCAGTTAAACTCAATATCTCCTGTGTTACCCAAGTACACTACTGGCCATTAAAATTGCTACACCAAGGAGAAATGCAGATGATAAACGAGTATTCCTTGGACAAATATATTATACTAGAACTGACATGTGGTTACATTTACACGCAATTTGGGTGCATAGATCCTGAGAAATCAGTACCCAGAACAACCACTTCTGGCCGTAATAACGGCCTTGATACGCCTGGCCATTGAGTCAAACAGAGCTTGGCTGGCGTGTACAGGTACAGCTGCCCATGCAGCTTCAACACGATACCACAGTTCATCAAGAGTAGTGACTAGCGTATTGTGACGAGCCAGTTGCTCGGCCACCATTGACCAGACGTTTTCAATTGGTGAGAGATCTGGAGAATGTGCTGGCCAGTGCAACAGTCGAACAATTTCTGTATTCAGAAAGGCCCGTACAGGACCTGCAACATGCGGTCGTGCATTATCCTGCTGAAATGTAGGGTTTCGTAGGGATAGAATGAAGGGTACAGCCACGGGTCGTAACACATCTGAAATGTAACGTGCACTGTTCAAACTGCCGTCAATGCGAACAAGAGGTGACCGAGACGTGTAACCAATGGCACCCAATACCATCACGCCGGGTGATACGCCAGTATGGCGATGACGAATACACGCTTCCAATGTGCGTTCACCGCGGTGTCGCCAAACACGGATGCGACCATCATGTAAACAGAACCTGGATTCATCCGAGAAAATGACGTTTTGCCATTCGTGTTCCCAGGTTCGTCGTTGAGTACACCATCGCAGGCGCTCCTGTGTGTGATGCAGCGTCAAGGGTAACCGCAGCCGTGGTCTCCGAGCTGATAGTCCCCGCTGCTGCAAACGTCGTCGAACTGTTCGTGCAGATGGCTGTTGTCTTGCAAACGTCCCCATCTGTTGACTCAGGGATCGAGACGTGGCTGCACGATCCGTTACAGCCATGCGGATAAGATGACTGTCATCTCGACTGCCAGTGATAGGAGGCCGTTGGGATCCAGCACGGCGTTCCGTATTACCCTCCTGAACCCACCGATTCCATATTCTGCTAACAGTCATTGGATCTCGACCAACGCGAGCAGCAATGTCGCGATACGATAAACCGCAATCGCGATAGGCCACAATCAGACCTTTATCAGGGTCGGAAATGTGATGGTACGCATTTTTCCTCCTCACAACAACGTTTCACCAGGCAACGCCGGTCAACTGCTGTTTGTTTATGGTATGAGAAATCGGTTGGAAGCTTTCCTCATGTCAGCACGTTGTTGGTGTCACGACCTGCGCCAACCTTGTGTGAATGCTCTGAATAGCTAATCATTTGCATATCACAGCATCTTCTTCCTGTCGGTTAAATTTCGCGTCTGTAACAGGTCATCTTCGTGGTGTAGCAATTTTAATGGCCAGTACTGTAGCTTACAAAGATATATTTTGAGGATTGATTCGCAATTAGAGATCTCGTTGGTACGGAATTTTTGTAGACTAGTTCCGTGGCACGCCAACGCGAAGCAGCGATGACAAAGCACGGACTCCACTCCGGCAACGACGCCAGGAACCCCGTCGCCTCCCTCTGCTTTCGAGGTCCGCCTTGTCCACAGAGGCCGGTACCGCCCCTTCACACCGCAACAGCAGAGCACGGGGTCAACGCGCTGGCTGCGGGGGTGGCAAGCCGCGGGACACAATACCCAGCGGTCCGGCTGCCCCCGTCCCAACAGGGGGGAGGCGGCTCCTCCCAGCATCTGGCGGCTACCTGCACGCAACCCTCCAGCCGAAGCACTGTGTGGAGGGTTGAGACCTCCGCAGAAACAAGTGAAAGTCGGCGTTGTCTCTGCTACGCCGCCGGACTCCGACGACGTAAGCCAAGCCCCTTTGAGACCAAGGCGTGTTGACAAACACGCTGGCAGACCAGGTGATGAGCTGTTCGCAGAAATGTCAGCAGAGGGGGTTTCTCATGGAACTACACACAAGCCTTTGAGGAAAAAGACTCTAATTACGCTATCAAAGAGGACTTTACTTGCGATCACCTACAAATAATGGCAAATTTTAAGGTTATCACTCGATCATTCCGAGATCATGCGACTTTCTCTATAAAAGTTCACACTAGACGTTCACCCACACATTGTAGGTTTCACATCTACATCTACATCGATACTCTGCAAAAAATCACATTTGTCTGTTAATTCAATCTCGTATAGCGCACGGAAAGAGTGAACACCTATCTTTTCGTACGAGCTCTTATTTCCCTTATTTTATAGGGGTAATCGTTTCTCCCTATCTACATCTATATCCATCCTCCGCAAGCCACCTGACGGTGTGTGGCGGAGGGCACCCTGAGTACCTCTATCGGTTCTCCCTTCTATTCCAGTCTCGTATTGTTCGTGGAAAGAAGGATTGTCGGTATGCTTCTGTGTGGGCTCTAATCTCTCTGATTTTATCCTCATGGTCTCTTCGCGAGATATACGTAGGAGGGAGCAATATACTGCTTGACTCTTCGGTGAAGGTATGTTCTCGAAACTTTAACAAAACTCCGTAACGAGCTACTTAGCGTCTCTCCTGCAGAGTCTTCCACTGGAGTTTATCTATCATCTCCGTAACGCTTTCGCGATTACTAAATGATCCTGTAACGAAACGCGCTGCTCTCCGTTGGATCTTCTCTATCTCTTCTATCAACCCTATCTGGTACGGATCCCACACTGTTGAGCAGTATTCAAGCAGTGGGCAAACAACCCTACTGTAACCTACTTCCTTTGTTTTCGGATTGCATTTCCTTAGGATTCTTCCAATGAATCTCAGTCTGGCATCTTCTTTACTGACGATCAACTTTAAATGATCATTCCATTTTAAATCACTCCTAATGCGTACTCCCAGATAATTTATGGAATTAACTGCTTCCAGTTGCTGACCTGCTATTTTGCAGCTAAATGATAAGGGAACTATCTTTCTATGTATTCGCAACACATTACACTTGTCTACATTGAGATTCAATTGCCATTCCCTTCACCATGGGTCTATTCGCTGCAGATCCTCCTGCATTTCAGAACATTTTTCCATTGTTACAACTTCTCGATACACCACAGCATCATCTGCAAAAAGCCTCTGTGAACTTCCCATGTCATCCACAAGGTCATTTATGTATATTGTGAATAGCAACGGTCCTACGACACTCCCCTGCGGCACACCTGAAATCCTCTTACTTCGGAAGACTTCTCTCTATTGAGAATGAGATGCTGCGTTCTGTTATCTAGGAACTCTTCAATGCAATCACACAATTGGTCTGATAGTCAATATGCTCTTACTTTGTTCATTAAACGACTGTGGGGAACTGTATCGAACGCCTTGCGGAAGTCAAGAAAAACTGCATCTCAATGTAGGTCGGTGTCAGCAAAATTTTTTCGCATTCTAAGGAGAAAGTTGGTGATTGAAATTTCGTGAGAAGATTCTGTCGCAACGAAAAACGCCTTTCTTTTAATGATGCCCAGCCCAAATCCTGTATCATTTCTGTGACACTCTCTCCCATATTTCGTGATAATACAAAACGTGCTGCCCTTCTTTCAACTTTTTCGATGTACTCCGTCAGTCCTATCTCGTTGAAATGGCTGTAACCACTACGGGACTTAACATCTTAGGTCATCAGTCCCCTAGACTTAGAACTACTTAAACCTAACTAACCTAAGGACATCACAGATATACATGCCCGAGGCAGGATGCGAACCTGCGACCGTAGCAGTACGGTTCCGGACTGAAGCGTCTAGAACCGCTCGGCCACAGCGGTCGACAGTCATATCTAGTAAGGATCCCACACCGCGCAGCAGTATTCTAAAAGAGAACGGACTAGCGTAGTGTAGGCAGTCTCCTTAGTAGGTTGTTACATTTTCTAAGTGTCCTGCCAGTAAAACTCAGTCTTTGGTTAGCCTTCCCCACAACATTTTCTATGTGTTCTTTCCAATTTAAGTTGTTAATAATTGTAATTCCTAGGTATTTCGTTGAATTTACGGCTTTTAGGTTAGACATTTATCGTGTAACCGAAGTTTAATGAATTCCTTTTAGCACTCATGTGGATGACCTCACACTTTTCATTATTTAGGGTCAATTGCCAATTTTCGCACCATTCAGATACCTTTTCTAAATCGGTTTGCAGTTTGTTTTGATCTTCTGAAGACTTTATTAGTCGATAAACGACAGCATCATCTGCAAACAACCTAAAACAGCTGCTCACAGTGTCTCCCAAATCGTTTATATAGACAAGGAACAGAAAAGAGCCTATAACACTACCTTGATTGTATACTGTGCACAAGTTGCTGCGTTGAGTAGGAATGGACGATAAGCATTACTGACATTGTGACGGTCATGTGTCCGAGTACTGTACATGATCTAACAGGAATTCCATCAACAAGGACGGTTTGTAGTGCTTTAGCAGAAAGGTGTAAATTATAAATAGACCATGGTAAACGTTGATCAACATAAGTTGTGTTGTTTAGAACTTTGAAAGAGACTCCACTGTAGACATAACCGAGTGAGCGTTGATAAACTAAACGCTGTTAACAGAACCAGTACGATCATTTTGTGGGGCTGTTATGAACACAAGTCATTCTTGATGCGAGTTCTTGACAGACATTAAAACTTGCCAGCGGTGCAAACTTGGATGGTGGTTGTTGCGCATCCGAACTGGATTATCTCCGACTTCACAAGAGCCGCGTCTTCGACGCCTACATCGTGTGACAGCCATCACTCCTAACTCCATACTGCTTCGAATCGTTCTTCGTGTGTAACACGTGTATAGGTATTCGTACAACCGGCGGGTCTGAGCCGCATTTTATAATACTATGTTTTTAGCAACGAACAGCCGAATACTAAAACGTCAACTAGCGTTCAGAACTTCTTATGAGTGTATTTTTCTCGCTCAGTAACAAACAAAAATATCTAACACTTTAAGATATCCAGAATGAGATTTTCACTCTGCAGCGGCGTGTGCGCTGATACTGGCCGAAGTAAAGCTGTGAGGACGGGCCGTGAGTCGCGCTTGGGTAGCTCAGTTGGTAGAGCACTTGCCCGCGAAAGGCAAAGGTCCCGAGTTCGAGTCTCGGTCGGGCACACAGTTTTAATCTGCCAGGAAGTTTCACTTTAAGATATGCTTAATCTTAATTGACGTTGGTGAATTTGGCCCTAAACGGAGTTAAGTTTGGCGCTTACGTCTGGATCAGACTGCTGCGTCGATCGGCCACGGCGGGGTTAATAGAAGTGAGAGGGGGAATATTTCACTGTCTTCCAACTCATAAGCCTGCGCAGCTGGCACAGCTCAGCTGCTGACACACAAACATCAAACGGAAGTAACATGGATTCCTGAGTGCGTATTATTGTGACGGTCATTTTCAAATGTCGTAAATGTCTATAATAAGTAATATAAAATCAAATTAAGGGTGTTGTAATATAATGCAGCTATTAAAATAAAAATTACACTCAAATCATTTAGTAAACATTTGTGATCGTGTCTCATGTTGCAGTTACCGTTCCTAATTAATATAACACACAATTTTTGTATGCTATGAATTTACACTAAGGTCAGCAGTGGAAGGTGTGGAACTGACGAGGACGGGAAAGGCGGCCACTGAATATTTAGTGCCATAAACAGGAGAAACAAAACTAGCATTCTGCGGAACGGAGGGTGGCAGGTAGGTTAGAAAATTTAAAACGGGAAGTAGATAGGTTGAAGTTAGATACAGTGGCAATTAGTGAAGTTCGGTGGCTGGAGGAACAGGAGTTCTGGTCATGTGAATACAGAGTTATGCCAAGGGAATTAGATTAATAAACGGGACACTTGAAGTGGTAGATGAGTTTTGCTATTTGGGCAGCAAAATAGCTGAGGTTGGCCGAAGTAGAGAGGATATAAAATGTAGACTGGCAATGCTAAAAAAATCATTTCTCAAGAAGAGAAATTTGCTAACATCAAATGGTTCAAATGGCTCTGAGCACTATGGGACTTAACATCTGAGGTCATCAGTCCCCTAGAACTTAGAACTACTTAAACGTAACTAACCTAAGGACATCACACACATCCATGCCCGTGGCAGGATTCGAACCTGCGACCATAGCAGTCGCGCGGTTCCAGACTGTAGCGCCTAGAACCACTCGGCCACCCCCGGCCGGCTTTGTTAACATCGAAGACAGATTTAAGTGTTATACAGTATGCAGTGTATGCATACTATGTGTGCATATACTGTATATTGTATAACACGTACATGATATATATACAGGGTGAGTCGCGTAAGACGTAACACCCCCTTTATCCCGGGGCGATTGCACGTATCGGCATGCGGTTTTCGGCGAATCATAGCGGACTATGGGGCACATACGGTTGTACATGCACAATAATCGCAACGTTTATTTGACCGAAATAATGAGGCAAGTACGTGATTTTAAATGGGACGCTATACTTTTTTACCATCATTCGAACGCCCTGGAAAAGACGCGTATAGTGATGTAACGCATGTTGCTATTGTGATTCAAACTTTGCTTAAAAGTGGGCGGATGATGATTTACCTACATAGCGTAGTCCGTGCATGCTGCATAGAGCACGGCGACTCGGCCTGCGGGTGGCGCGAGGCGTGCTTAGGGTCTGGCAGCCGCTTCCGACCGCCTCGACCTTCAATCGTACATTTCCCAGCGTCTTTTGAGCGAAGTTTGAATCACAATAGCAACATGCGTTACATCACTATACACGTCTTTTCCAGAGCGTTCGAATGATGGTAAAAAAAACTATAGCGTCCCATTTAAAAACATGTACTTGCCTCATTATCTCGGTCAATATAAACGTTGTGATTATAGCGCATGTACCAAAGTATGTGCCCCATGGTCTGCTATGATTCGCCGAACACCGCTTGTCGATACGTGCAGTCGCCCTCGGAATAATGGGGGTGTTATTTATTACGCGACTCACCATATATATATATATATATATATATATATATATATATATCTGTGTATATATATATCTGTGTGTGTGTGTGTGTGTGTCTGTATTGTCTATAAAAATGTTAATATTGGATGTGGTGAAAGGAAATGTGAATACTATATATAGAACGATCAGAAAGAAAATGTAAATATTGTACAAAAGAGTAACAAATATATATAGAAGCAAAATGGGAAATGTCGTACGTAAGTTCCTGTTCTCTGTACTAGCGTTGAATAAATCAATGTATCTGATAGTCCTAAGTCATCAAAAAAAATAACTTTACAAAAAAATCAATGTACCCACGAAAGGTGTCTAGAAAGTAAGTTCCGACCGTTCGCGAAATGGAAACAACAGTGAGAATCTGACGAAGACGTGCATATATTTGTTGTGCCTGTAGTACGCTCGTCGATCGCATCACTTCGCTCTTTGCCGTTCTGAGCGCATAGTGAACACGTAAATGCCTAGAGAATAGTGCCTCCGGACAAGTATGGGTGCCTGCTGAAAGATTTCGCCTGATTTCATGCAGTCCACATAAAGTAACCGTTAAACATTTCCTTCATCGTGATAATTCTCGGCCGCACACTGCAGGGTCAATGAAGACGCTCCTTCAGTGTTTACGGTGGGATGTGTCTGATCACTCACCATACAGTCCGGACGTGGCTCCATCTGGTTTTGAATTATGCTCACATGAATCGTTGTCTATGAAGACATAATTTTGGTACAGGCAACTAGTTGCAGACCACTGTACAGAAGTGGCGGAAAGCACAGGCGGCGGCCTTCTATGAGAGGATATTGGAAAGTTGGAAAACAATACAACAAATGAATATTTGTATTATACGATAAATGTCTAAATCGAAGCGGCGACTATGTAGAGAAGTAGCTTGAAGATGTAGCTAACTGTCACAAACATTACATTTCTGATGTATACTATGGTTTCCATTTCGCGACAGATGGGAACTTACTTTCTGGACAACCCTCGCATACGTATGATAAAGAATGACTCTATAAATATATGAACAACAAAAAATAACTTTCCAAAACATTGTATATAAGACAAAAAATAGAACTGTAAGAAAAGTACGGCGAGATAAGTCATCAGAACAAATAGGTTTACAAAAAATATCTTAATAAACAGCAAAAATTTGTTGCAAAAATTTACATTGTAGAAAAAGAAATTGTTAATAATAAACCAATTCGTTTAGAACACACCTAAACGTTTCCCCACAATACACAGAGCTTGACTGAGGAGCCCTACACAGTTCAGCTATTTAGAAACGATGATAAGGGGGAGCTGGAATCTTTTTGATCCTGGAGTTGACCGCTGTTCCAATGTGTTCCCATTGTTCTAGCGGTTTCCCACCAATTTGATACCACATGACAAATACAGAGTTACATCATGACGTCGACCAGCTGTGTTAGATGCTTGGGTAGGTCAGGGATTTCCCTGGATGACCTTGATATAACTCACACAATTTGCCTGAGGTGTGTGGGGTAAGGGTTCCTACAGATAATTCTGACCGACTTCCAGTGGTTCCCCAGGGGAGGAGAGTGGGGGGTGACGTAGAAGACAAGTCGTCCAAGTGGATAAACTGACACCAGATGTGTAGTCTGATATTCCTCCTATCAGTGACCTTGAAATAAGGCCTTTATTCAAGCCAGATTGCCCACTGACAACTGATTAGTTAATACAGAGTCCTCATATCACAGGAAGTGATGCGTCACCCGTTGTTTACCTGCGCCAGTAACATCACTGCTCTCCTATTGGCGACTGAACAATAAAACAATAAACCAACAAACGCTCGCGGTATAACGGTACAGAATGTCCACATGAGTAATAATAAATCCATAAATATAGCATTACCATGTTGTTGGTGTGGTCTTCAGTCCTGAGACTGGTTTGATGCAGCTCTCCATGCTACCCTATCTGGTGCAAGCTTCTTCATCCCCAGTACTTACTGCAACCTACATCCTTCTGAATCTGCTTAGTGTATTCATCTCTTGGTCTCCCTCTACGATTTTTACCCTCCACGCTGCCCTCCAATGCTAAATTTGTGATCCCTTGATGCCTCAGAACATGTCCTACCAACCGGTCCCTTCTTCTTGTCAAGTTGTGCCACAAACGCCTCTTCTCCCCAATTCTATTCAATACCTCCTCATTAGTTATGTGATCTACCCATCTAATCTTCAGCATTCTTCTGCAGCACCACATTTCGAAAGCTTCTATTCTCTTCTTGTCCGTACATAGCTACACTCCATACAAATACTTTCAGAAACGACTTCCTGACAGTTAAATCTATACTCGATGTTAACAAATTTCTCTTCTTCAGAAATGCTTTCCTTGCCATTGCCAGTCTACATTTTAGATCCTCTCTACTTCGACAGCTATTTTGCTCCCCAAATAGCAAAACTCCTTTACTACTTTAAGTGTCTCATTTCCCAACCTAATTCCCGCAGCATCACCCGAGTTAACTCGACTACATTCCATTATCGTCGTTTTACTTTTGTTGATGTTCATGTTATATACTCCTTTCAAGACACTGTCCATTCTGTTCAACTGCTCTTCCAAGTCCTTTGCTGTCTCTGACAGAATTACAATATCATTGGCAAACCTCAAAGTTTTTATTTCTTCTCCATGGATTTTAATACCTACTCCGAATTTTTCTTTTGTTTCCTTTACTGCTTGCTCAATATACAGGTTGAATAACATCGGGGAGAGGCTACAACCCTGTCTCATTCCCTTACCAACCACTACAATAGGCCATTGGAACTAGAGGGAGCTGTACTGAGGGTAAGCTGTAGGTGAAGACAGATGCTGGAATAAATCCAACAAGTAATTGAGGATGGAAGGTGCAAGTGCTACTCGGAGATGAAGAGATTGAACGAGGGAGTAATTTGTGACGGGCCGCATCAAACCAGTCAGAAGACTGGTGACTAAAAAAAAAATAAAAAAAAAAAAAATCTCGAAATTTCGCGACGTCACCAGGCAGAGTTTCCCACATTTTCTTCTCGTAGTATGTACTACTTGGAATTTTTAAGGCATTCAGCCACAAGGAGCTCTCATTGCGTACTTATAGTTATATACAACTAATTCTTGAGTATGTAGTTACGAGTTGACAGTGTAATCTCATCTGAACCCTTGATGAACTCAACTGAACTCAACTTCGTTTCACGAAACCGGATTCCATTATTCGCCTAGTATTTCCTGCGAACAGGTCAGCAGTCTTGTTGGCTTCATTCACGGAACTTCTATAGCCGCCTCCAAGCAGGTATCTTTGTCTCTGTGCGGCTCGTAACTGCGACCGCTACCCGCGCTGAAAATGCTTGTCATTGTCATTTACGTGAATCAAAACAAAACATCTTTTTGCAGTATGACCACGTGATTAATAGCGTTTTGGTTCGTATGTGAACTGAAGTACAACAGCGATTCTGCGGGGAACGGATTCAGCAAGCCCTTGGCAGGTTTCTGGAGGTATGTGAAACCCGGGATCTACGCACAGCTTACACAATTCCTATAATTTAGGGCCCGAAGGTTCGTAGTCAAGGAACTAGTGTACGTTAACGTCCCAGATTTGTTACATCGAGTTCATATCAGGCAATTTTGGTGGCAAAAGCATGAACGTGAGGTCACTACCAGGCTCCTCTAACCACCATAGAAGGATCATGGCTTTGACAGACGGTTATCCTGCTGGAAACGCCACTTCCGTCGGCGAAAACATCAAGCATGTAGGGATGGAAGTGATCCGTAATAAAATTTACGTGGTCCACGGCGAGGTGCGTTCGATTACCAGCACAGGTTTCTTGGAAGCCCAGCAATGTCCCCCATAGCAAATCACTGGCCTCTACAGCCTGTGTCCGTGGAGAAGTGCACTTTCCAATGGATATATGAAAACTGAACCCGGGGTAATTTGTACCCAACCAGAAATCTGTGAAATTTGCACCCAGGTTAGCTGCAAACTACTTGCTCACTTCGCTACAGCCTATTTGCGCCCCGAATCCTCACTCGCCCCCACCCTCCGACGGCAGTGGGGTGCTAAGCGGCTGTGACCGAGCCGTTTCGACGCCACCACGTAAATCATGGAAGTGAACTAAACATTTTGGTGCCGGAAGAGGAGCAAGAGTGCCACCAATTGTCTACATAACGGTCTACGATATTCCCTCTTGTATACCTATATGTCACTGGTTCTACTTGTTTTGACGCCTATATCCTACTTTTCCTTCTCTTATGATGCATATTTACATATATATGTATACACATGACTACTGTGCAGATCACACATCAGTGCCTGGCAGAGTCTTCATCGAACCATCATCATCATCATCGGTTTTCTGCTATATTAGCAGGTCCTTTGCCTCTCCATTTTCTGCGATCCATTGCTTCCTTCTTAAGGCTACTGTATGTTGTACCGTCCATCACGTTATCCAGTATCTGAAATATCTTCCTTCCTCGCTTCCTTTTCCCTTCTACATAACATTGTAAAACTGTTTTTATCAGTCCGTCATTCTTTCTTAATACATGCAGAATCCAATTTCTTTTTCTTTTTTAATAATCTAGTAACTGTCTTTTCTCTCCCACTCTTCTCAGTACATCTTCATGTTTTACTCTGTCCATCCAACTTATTCTTTCCATCCTCCGCCATGTCCACATCTCAACAGCCTCCAGCCTTTCTCTAGCTTTCTTCCTCAAAGTCCATGTTTCAGCGCCATATAGAAAGAACACTCCATACAAGACATTTTACGAGTCTCTTCCTGAGTTCTCTGTCCAGACCGCTGTAAAAAATTCTCCTTTTCTTATAAAATGCCTCTTTTGTCATTACTATCCTCGTTTTAATTTCTGTGGTGCACTTCCACTCGGTGTCTATCCTGCTTCCGAGATACTTAAAATTTTGCACCTGTTCTAGTATTTCTCCACTCAGCATAATTTTTATTTCTTTATTTCCACCTAGTGCCAATACTTTTGTTTTCTTTGTGTTAATGTTCATTCCATAATTTTTTCCGTTACCTTCAATGGAGTCCACCAAATCCTGTAATTCTTTTTCCCCTGTGGCTAGAAGAACAATGTCATCAGCAAACCTTAAACACCCTACTCTTCTTCCTCCAATTTCTACTCCTTTGTCATCTAATGAGCATTGATCAATCGTATTTTCCAGGTACAGGTTGAAAAGAGTGGGTGATAGACAGCATCCTTGTCTTACTCCTTTTCCTAGTCCAATCCAGTTTCTACTTTCTCCTCTCACTTTAACTGAGCCTTTTTGATTAAGATATAATGAGTTTACAAGTCTTCTGGTTTTCCAGTCCACTCTCTTTTCCCTCATTATAGTCGCCAGCTTTTTCCAAATCACATTGTCAAATGCCTTTTCTAGATCGATGAAGAACATATATAGGTCTCTTCCTTTTTCAATAAACCTTTCTCCCAAGATTCGTAGGAGCCCTATTGCATCTCTGGTGCCTGTATTCCGTCTAAAGCCAAACTCATTCTCGCCAAGATTCTCCTCCATTACTTTTTCAAGTCTTTTATTAATTATTCTTAACATCACTTTGGTTGCATGTGAAATGAGGCTGATTGTCCTGTGCTCACGCATTTCTTGTTAGCTTGTTTTTTCGGTAATGGAATCATTACTATTGTCAGAAAGTCCTCAGGGCATTCACCACTGTCATATGTTTATAACATAACCTCAATATTTCTCGTATTCCATCTTGGTTCAAGCATTTTAATATTTCTCCCAGTATGTGTATCTGTACCTACCGCTTTGCCATTTTTCATTGCAGCTATGGCAGACTTTACTTCTTCCATTATAATGGTTGGTCCTTTCTCGTCATCACTTATACTGTTGTGTGATTCAAGTTCCAAAGTTTCTGGTTTGTGCTTTGTGTCATATAGCTCTTTTAGATATTCTTCCCATCTTTGGAGGACATCGTCACAATCTTTGTACACTACCTCTTCGTCTTTATTCAAAATTTCCATAGTAGTACGTCCTGCTCTGTTTTGTTCCCATGTCATACTCTCCGCTGGCGGCTCACCTCCAACTGCGCAACGCTACGTGCTTTTAACAGCCAACTGCCCAACATTACAATAGCGATTATTGCAACAATGCCGACCAGCCTCAGACTGCACACAGCACAGTCAGTGATTTTCATATAGAGCGCTACGTGGCGTTACCAATAAAAAAACCTAAACAGCCTACTTACATAGCCCCCACGCTCCCCGCAAAAAATTTTACAAATTGTTTTGGGCACTGGCCAATACAGATTTGAAAATTTTTTTTCACAATTACAATAACAAAGAAATCAAATGCACACACTTATTGATACACTGTTGGTCAAAAGCTAAAATTTTCTCACAGTCCATAAAAACAGTCCTAATCATTCATCACAGTAAAATTGCTGTGTTTTTTTTCAAAGTCTGAGCAGTAAAAGAAAATGCACACGGAAGTATTGGATTTCCATGCAGTCTTGAAGAAGTAGTGTTGTCCTTCCAACGGAAAGACAGTGCTGACTCTTGACACGCAGACAGGTAATGGGCCACAACAGAGCAAACCCACAGCAGAGTCAGTCGAAGTTGAAGAATATTGGTAGGTAGGTAGGTCATCACAGAGCAGACCGACTACAGTCGTGGTAGAGATTACAGTATTGGTGGGCCACCAGAGGTGCACACCCCCTGCAGTCCTTGTAGAAATAATGGTATTGGTGGGCCATCAAAGATGCAGACCCACTGTAGTCCTTGTAGAAATAATGGTATTGGTGGGCCATCAAAGATGCAGACGCACTGTAGTCCTTGTAGAGACGGCCAGCAGCCATCTGTTGCGATTGTGCAGGTGCACAATCACCATCGAAGAGTCTTGCGGACAATATAGTAAGTCCATAAACCACCACTTGTGCACTCACAAAGTTTTTGGAATTGTCCTTAGAACCAGCAATGCTGTTAACCATCCCTTGCTGAATTATCAACACACGTGCAAACACTAATGGTCCCAACTTCTCACATATTGTGCATATACTATGACCAATAGAAACGTGTGCACTGAAACGAATGCTTACAAGTTACTTAATTTGCTGAACTGGTGTCCATTACAATTTTATAACATGAGAATACAATTACAAAGATACAGAAAACATCATTAAAAACATAATAATACAGATAACATTTGTAGTAATACAGGCTTTACAAAAGAATAGAAATAAACATATACATCAGTGTTACAGGAATTATGACATAAGTAAATATATAAAATAATGAGCATTGAAACAGAACAGAATTAATAATATCTATAAACATTTTTACAAAATTAAATAACATATTATTAATGCAAATTATATTTGAGCATGACAGTATTTCTCATCATAGTGAACGTAGCTTAGTACTAGAAAAATTCTACAACACAAATCTTATTAGCTAAACACATAAAGACAGGAAAAACACAAATACACAAGAGTACACAAACACATAGCAGAATAACACAGGAGGAAAGGACAGGGTTTGTTTTCAGTGTAACATTAGGTACTGCAGTCCAACCCAAAACTTCATTCCATAGATCTTTCGTCTAATTTCAACATTTGTTTCCACCAAAAAAATCCTATCCAAGCATGCTCTCTGTATTTATATGTTCACATATTTCTTACCTCATTATTTATTTTCCATTATCTTACCTCATCATTTATTTCCAAGAAAATCCTACCTAAACCTGTTGTCCCTAAACCCTACTTTTTTGTTCATATCCTCTTTCAAAATACTTTTTTGGCCAAACCATTTGTTATAACTTCTCAATGCATTTCTTCCAATTCATCACAACTCGTTCTCTTATATAGCCTACTCCATCTTAAGCTAACTTAAATCTACTGAGCTCAGATGCTAAACTAAGGGACGAGGCAATGCAGCAGCACAAAACAATTAATACAAACAGCAATGACAAAAAAATGGAAATTGGCAAAGCAAGCAGCAGTATATCTAAATTAGCAAAGCAAATGCAACATTACAACTAATATAAGGCAATGTGCAGCAAATAAGAAAAATAGATCAGTAGTAAAACTGGCTTAAAAGAGTAATACAAAGTGAAATTCAGTAGCACTATACCTGGCACGCAGCAGCAGCAAATGTAATAACTTATATCTAAATATGACAAAGCTTAAGCAAAAAAAAATATTACAGTAAATATATGAAAAGTCTAATACCTATGTCAGATCTTACCTCTAGAGTGATGCATCACCTTAACTTATACTAAACAAGTTACCCAGTCATTGACAAAAATTATGTATGCAATTCCTGTGAAGGGAAATGTCTTTTTGTGCTCCCTCGTTTTTTTGGAAGTAGATCATAAAATTATTATTTACTGGATCTGTAGGCATAAAATATGTATATTAGTACATCTATTAAATTTTATTTTAACTAATGCTGCAGTGCAGCTAGAAACTAGATACTGAACAAAATGAGCAATCTCTCAACTAGAAAGACAATAGGTGTAAAATGTTTCTCATCATTTCATTAGGCATTTTAGTAAATATCATAAATTAAGAGCTCGACAGTGTAATCATATGTTTTAAAGTTTGAGCGTGTCATATCTGCGATGTTTTCTACAAAGAAATGTCAATAGCGAGGATTATGGCCTCCTTTTTTCTCCTCCTGTGCCTCTGAAAGGCACACACTAATGGCTTTTTTCCAGGCAACTGTCACGCAGCTGGGTGCTTACACTGCATTATGTCAAGGTGACCTACCTTCCTTACCGAAATATTTACGACAGCAGTTTCCGCTACAGTGACAGTCTCATATAAAAATTTTTACAGGTCGAAAATTTGCGTTACAAATGAGTAGAAACAAAATCCTATAAATATAACAAAGTCCAAAAGTTTTCGCCAACATTGTGATACATTCATGCATTTACACTCATTTCATAACTCTTAATCGATTCTTGGTTTCCAACATCCTTTTTCACAATTCAGCGTCCCAACCACTACTCATTATTCCTTACCTTATTACACATATACATATTCGTCGACATTCCTCAATATTTCATCATTATAAATATGTAGCATAATCAAATTCCTCATATAGCATCAGCTTATTGATGATAAACATACCTCAACAGCATAATACACATCGTTGTTGTAAAAATAACGACATAACACCTCAGTCAAATCTCAAAAACGTAGCTTTCTGCAATAATGTCAAAACCTAAAAAAAAATTCTCTGCTCATTTCAATAGTGTCATCCACCTCAAATGTACTTTAAAAATCATGCTCCCTTACCAAATACGACATTCAAAGCTCTCATAGTATCACAATGGTTCCGAAAAAATATGAACAGTTCACAAAGTACAGACAAATTACAATTTCATTAGTGTGAAGTTATCCAACTGTGTAATTGCATAAACATCTCTCACTGACGTAGTAAAAAAATTTTTGTTTCTCTGTTAAATAATCAGATAGCTGTGTAATTCAGTGTTAGAGAAATATGGTACCGATGTGTAAAGTAGTATAAGCAAATACCATATTAGCTAGGGCTCCTTGTGTTTGCCAAACACATGGTACACAAAGTAAGCATGTACCCCCCCCTGAGGATTAAAATAATTATACCCTCAGGTGTTACAGATTACAGCAATGGAATGAAATGTATCATGGAAAACTTTCTTTGTAATTCAAAAATCTTTAAAAATAAATATTTTAAGTACAAAATTAATCACTCAAATACGTGTCCTTTAGTGCTAAATGTGCGTCTTGCTATAAGATAATTCTGTGGAAGTGTCGTAGTTATCGTCCTCCGAAAGCTAAGTTCTGTAGAAGTCAATGTACTTACCGCATGATAAACAAAATGAAATGCTATGCGTATAGGTATCCTAGTTATTATGTACATTACCGTGATCAAGAAAGTACTGTGCTCTAACGTATTGTTGTGCTACGGAAAAGGCTGTCTCATTGTAGCTATACCACAAAAGTTACTACTAAAACATGTTTTACTTTCCAGAAGAATTCAGAAAACTGTGCAGATATAAAACAGACTCAGCACAAAAACAATAGTATAAATTGTGTCACTCCTTAGTACCGTCGTGATATAATCATGTAGCTGTCAAATAAACTAACCACTGTAGCATCTGGTATCTCTCAGAAAGTACTTTAAATCCAGAATGTATTTTCAAGTAAAACAAAATTTTGCATTAAAATCTCATTAGCGGTACCAGTACATGTTCTAAGTATGTGAGCCCTATAGTAGTTACGTAATCGTGCAACCAACAAGCAAGAATGTACACACACAATAACACTGTGTTGTCTGTTCACTATAACAATGCACTCGTAAATACTGTCTACATATTTTTAGAATGAGATTTTCAATCTGCAGCGGAGTGTGCGCTGATCTGAAACTTCCTGGCAGATTAAAACTGTGTGCCCGACTGAGACTCGAACTCAGGACCTTTGCCTTTCGCGGGCAAGTGCTCTACCAACTGAGCTACCAAAGCACAACTCACGCCCGGTACTCACAGCTTTACTTCTGCCAGTACCTCGTCTCCTACCTTCCAAACTTTACAGAAGCTCTCCTGCGAACCGTGCAGAACTAGGACTCCTGAAAGAAAGGGTATTGCTTGCGGAGACATGGCTTAGCCACAGCCTGGGGGATGTTTCCAGAATGAGATTTTCACTCTGCAGCGGAGTGTGCGCTGATATGAAACTTCCTGCATATTAAAACTGTGTGCCCGACCGAGACTTGAACTCGGGACCTTTGCCCCTCGCGGGCAAGTTCTCTACCATCTGAGCTACCGAAGCACGACTCACGCCCGGTACTCACAGCTTTACTTCTGCCAGTACCTCGTCTCCTACCTTCCAAACTTTACAGAAGCTCTCCTGCGAACCTTGCAGAACTAGCACTCCTGACAGAAAGGATATTGCGGAGACATGGCTTAGCCACAGCCTGGGGGATGCTTCGGCAGCTCAGTTGATAGAGCACTTGCCCGCGAAAGGCAAAGGTCCCGAGTTTGAGTCTCGGTCGGGCACACAGTTTTAATTTGCCAGGAAGTTTCACTGTCTAAATATGTTCTCTAGGTTCTAGACTGGATAGTTAACTTCAAAACAGTGTTGCATGTTAACAGTATCTCAGTGTGACAAATTGTACTAGTAGCGTGAAGTGAAAAATTTTATGGCAAAGACTAAGTTAAAAAGCAGATTATCTTTCAATAAACGGTTTTACATGTGAAATGTGGTGCAATCCTTTACTCTTCGTAGTACTCAGAGTTTCAGCTTGAACGCAATTATCATACAGTATACGTCGGTAAAGAAAACTGGAATTTTTCTCAAGGTTAGCGTCTATGTTATTTTTCTCTGAGGCAGCCGGCGCACGTGGCTGCCTGCGGTGCGAGTCATTGTCTGTCTCTTTGTTAGCGCGCGTCGTTATTAGGATTAGGAGACTAACTTCTACAAATTCATCTTGACGAGAAGGCCCTGCCCTGTTTGAATCTCGCCAGTTCTGACGAAATTCGGGTCTGTCGTTACGATTATATCGTCTGTCGTCATGTAGGCAGATTCCATAGTTTCTTTCTTGCCAGTCACGTGGTGGGGAATTTCTTCTGGAATCGCAACTGCGCGGTGGACCGTTGCATCTGACCTTGTTCTGTCTCACTTGATAGTAATTATGTTGGTTCCCATATTGTCTGTTTCTCTTAACGTCTCTTTGGTAGTCATTACTGCGGAGAGGTGATCTTTTCCTGCAATAATTACTACTCTGCCAACGGTTGTCATATGGGTGGTGTCTGTTTTGGTCACGATTTACGTTGTAAGAATAGCCTTGTCGTGTCCAGTTATTATTTCTTTCCTCGTGGAATTGTGACGGATGTGACCTGTAATTGTTGTGTTCCTGTTTTCGCGTCCCGCGATTGTCAGAGTCGATTTCAAATTCTTGTAAGAGTCCTTGAAAAGCTTCAATGTCGTCTTTGCAACGTCCTGCCAAAATAATATGTCGTAAATGTTCAGGCAATTTGATTAAGCAAATGGGTTTGACAGGTACTGATTCTTGTGCAACATGTCTTCAAAATATTTGACAAGACTGGAATTTCCAGATTGTTCGAAATGTTTCATCATTATGATGCTATGTTTTACTCGGTCTTGTGTAGCTTGAGCTCAATATGCTGAGAGGAAGGCATGATAAAAGTCTCCTTCACTGTGACAATCGTGAATGACCGATCTCATTCTTACAGCTGGTTCATTCTCTAAATAGCCACACATAAATTCTAATCTGTGCTCTAATGACCAGTTGGGAGGAAAACAATGAGAGAATTGATGAAGCCACACTTGTGGATGAATGTCATTGTCGGAATTCTTAAATGTTTTGAATTTACGTGTAGTAATAAAGAGCTTATAGTCAAAATCATCATGTCGGCAAGTCGAATATCGGTCACTGTTACTTCGTTTCGGAGGTTCCATCTCAAAATTCGGTGTACCTTGCCAATTTCTTTCGTAATTTCTGAAGTGCCTCATGTTAATATTTTGTGGCTGTTCCGTATTTCTATGTCCCTCTTCCTGTATTGGAGCATGTGTGTCCTCTGAAATATTTAATTCTTGTATCACCTGCGTCAACTGATCTTGTACTTCCCGGATTTCTCTTTTGTAGTGTGTATTGATTTGATTTTCATTTTGTTTGAATTTTCTAATTTCTTCATACGCTTCTGTGTCAGTGAAGGCTACAGGTCTTGTGTCATTCAGATCATCATCTACCTTTGTAGATAAGTTAGTGAACTGATCCGAAAGTTCGGCTACTTTCTCTGATAGTGAACAGATTTCCTCAGTGTGTTTTTCTGAACCAAGTTTCAGAGTGTCCATTTGTGTTGAAATCGTATCTACTGTGTCCTTTAAGTTTTCCTGAGTTTTTGCAAGTTGCGTAACCGAATCGGTAGATGCAACTGACTCAATTTTAGCTTGCAAGGTGTCGTGATTTTCATGAACAATAGTTTGCAGTTCTTTTATGGCTGCTTCGTGATTCTGTAATGCATTTTCATGACGTGAAAAAATGGGTTGAAAATGCTCACAAATTTGTGTTTTTACGTCATTACCGACTTTTTGACATTTCGATTCGATTTTAAGTAACTCAGCAGTTAAACCTTCACGTGTTTGTTCAAGCATTTGTTCCTATGAGTCTAACTTTTGAAGCTGTTGCTGTGTTTGTTTCTGATTTTGTTCCATCATGTTCCCCCCATGAACCATGGACCTTGCCGTTGGTGGGGAGGCTTGCGTGCCTCAGTGATACAGATAGCCGTACCGTAGGTGCAACCTCAACGGAGGGGTATCTGTTGAGAGGCCAGACAAACGTGTGGTTCCTGAAGAGGGGCAGCAGCCTTTTCAGTAGTTGCAAGGGCAACAGTCTGGATGATTGACTGATCTGGCCTTGTAACAATAACCAAAACGGCCTTGCTGTGCTGGTACTGCGAACGGCTGAAAGCAAGGGGAAACTACAGCTGTAATTTTTCCCGAGGGCATGCAGCTTTACTGTATGATTACATGATGATGGCGTCCTCTTGGGTAAAATATTCCAGAGGTAAAATAGTCCCCCATTCGGATCTCCGTGCGGGGACTACTCACGAGGATGTCGTTATCAGGAGAAAGAAAACTGGCGTTCTACGGATCGGAGCGTGGAATGTCAGATCCCTTAATCGGGCAGGTAGGTTAGAAAATTTAAAAAGGGAAATGGATAGGTTGAAGTTAGATATAGTGGGAATTAGTGAAGTTCGGTGGCTGGAGGAACAAGACTTCTGGTCAGGTGACTACAGGGTTATAAACACAAAATCAAATAGGGGTAATGCAGGAGTAGGTTTAATAATGAATAGGAAAATAGGAATGCGGGTGAGCTACTACAAACAGCATAGTGAACGCATTATTGTGGCCAAGATAAATACGAAGCCCACACCTACTACAGTAGTACAAGTTTATATGCCAAATAGCTCTGCAGATGACGAAGAAATTGAAGAAATGTATGATGAAATAAAAGAAATTATTCAGATTGTGAAGGGAGACGAAAATTTAATAGTCATGGGTGACTGGAATTCGAGTGTAGGAAAAGGGAGAGAAGGAAACGTAGTAGGTGAATATGGATTGGGGGACAGAAATGAAAGAGGAAGCCGCCTGGTAGAATTTTGCACAGAGCACAACATAATCATAACTAACACTTGGTTTAAGAATCATGAAAGAAGGTTGTATACATGGAAGAACCCTGGAGATACTAAAAGGTATCAGATAGATTATATAATGGTAAGACAGAGATTTAGGAACCAGGTTTTAAATTGTAAGACATTTCCAGGGGCAGATGTGGACTCTGACCACAATCTATTGGTTATGACCTGTAGATTAATACTGAAGAAACTGCAAAAAGGTGGGAGATTTAGGAACCAGGTTTTAAATTGTAAGACATTTCCAGGGGCAGATGTGGACTCTGACCACAATCTATTGGTTATGACCTGTAGATTAATACTGAAGAAACTGCAAAAAGGTGGGAATTTAAGGAGATGGGACCTGGATAAACTAAAAGAACCAGAGGTTGTACAGAGATTCAGGGAGAGCATAAGGGAGCAATTGACAGGAATGGGGGAAATAAATACAGGAGAAGAAGAATGGGTAGCTTTGAGGGATGAAGTAGTGAAGGCAGCAGAGGATCAAGTAGGTAAAAACACGAGGGCTAGTAGAAATCCTTGGGTAACAGAAGAAATATTGAATTTAATTGATGAAAGGAGAAAATATAAAAATGCAGTAAGAGAAACAGGCAAAAAGGAATACAAATGTCTCAAAAATGAGATCGACAGGAAGTGCAAAATGGCTAAGCAGGGATGGCTAGAGGACAAATGTAAGGATGTAGAGGCCTATCTCACTAGGGGTAAGATAGATACCGCCTACAGGAAAATTAAAGAGACCTTTGGAGATAAGAGAACGACTTGTATGAATATCAAGAGCTCAGATGGAAATCCAGTTCTAAGCAAAGAAGGGAGAGCAGAAAGGTGGAAGGAGTATATAGAGGGTCTATACAAGGGCGATGTACTAGAGGACAATATTATGGAAATGGAAGAGGATGTAGATGAAGATGAAATGGGAGATACGATACTGCGTGAAGAATTTGACAGAGCACTGAAAGACCTGAGTCGAAACAAGGCCCCCGGAGTAGACAATATTCCATTGGAACTACTGACGGCCGTGGGAGAGCCAGTCCTGACAAAACTCTACCATCTGGTGAGCAAGATGTATGAAACTGGCGAAATACC
This sequence comes from Schistocerca serialis cubense, assembly GCF_023864345.2. Classification (NCBI taxonomy): domain Eukaryota; kingdom Metazoa; phylum Arthropoda; class Insecta; order Orthoptera; family Acrididae; genus Schistocerca; species Schistocerca serialis. The sequence continues at coordinate 1,227,880,866 of NC_064638.1, read as the reverse complement.
CTCAGACTTCAAGAAGAATATAATAATTCCAATCCCAAAGAAAGCAGGTGTTGACAGATGTGAAAATTACCGAACTATCAGCTTAATAAGTCACAGCTGCAAAATACTAACACGAATTCTTTACAGACGAATGGAAAAACTAGTAGAAGCCAACCTCGGGGAAGATCAGTTTGGATTCCGTAGAAACACTGGAACACGTGAGGCAATACTGACCTTACGACTTATCTTAGAAGAAAGATTAAGGAAAGGCAAACGTACGTTTCTAGCATTTGTAGACTTAGAGAAAGCTTTTGACAATGTTGACTGGAATACTCTCTTTCAAATTCTGAAGGTGGCAGGGGTAAAATACAGGGAGCGAAAGGCTATTTACAATTTGTACAGAAACCAGATGCCAGTTATGAGAGTCGAGGGACATGAAAGGGAAGCAGTGGTTGGGAAGGGAGTAAGACAGGGTTGTAGCCTCTCCCCGATGTTGTTCAATCTGTATATTGAGCAAGCAGTAAAGGAAACAAAAGAAAAATTCGGAGTAGGTATTAAAATTCATGGAGAAGAAATAAAAACTTTGAGGTTCGCCGATGACATTGTAAATCTGTCAGAGACAGCAAAGGACTTGGAAGAGCAGTTGAATGGAATGGACAGTGTCTTGAAAGGAGGATATAAGATGAACATCAACAAAAGCAAAACAAGGATAATGGAATGTAGTCTAATTAAGTCGGGTGATGCTGAGGGAATTAGATTAGGAAATGAGGCACTTAAAGTAGTAAAGGAGTTTTGCTATTTGGGGAGCAAAATAACTGATGATGGTCGAAGTAGAGAGGATATAAAATGTAGGCTGGCAATGGCAAGGAAAGCGTTTCTGAAGAAGAGAAATTTGTTAACATCCAGTATTGATTTAAGTGTCAGGAAGTCATTTCTGAAAGTATTCGTATGGAGTGTAGCCATGTATGGAAGCTAAACATGGACGATAAATAGTTTAGACAAGAAGAGAATAGAAGCTTTCGAAATGTGGTCCTACATAAGAATGCTGAAGATTAGATGGATAGATCACATAACTAATGAGGAAGTATTGAATAGGATTGGGGAGAAGAGACGTTTGTGGCACAACTTGACAAGAAGAAGGGATCGGTTGGTAGGACATGTTCTGAGGCATCAAGGGATCACCAATTTAGTATTGGAGGGCAGCGTGGAGGGTAAAAATCGTAGAGGGAGACCAAGAGATGAATACACTAAGCAGATTCAGAAGGATGTAGGTTGCAGTAGGTACTGGGAGATGAAAAAGCTTGCACAGGAAAGAGTAGCATGGAGAGCTGCATCAAACCAGTCTCAGGACTGATGACCACAACAACAACATGTCTAACTTTTCAAGATTTTGTCCCATTTGTTTCTGATTTTGTTCAAGCGTTGTGTCTAATTTTTTAGCCTTTGTCCCATTTGTTGCATTAACTGTAATAACAATGCACTGGTGCCTGAAACATGTTCCTCAGTGCTATTCGGCAGTGTATTTGAACCGGCAATATTCGTATTTTGAAAAGCAGAAAATGTGTCTTGACTTATTTGCGAAAACGGCGAGGACGCAAAACCTGAATCTACAGTATTTGCAAGATCGTGTCCTGTCATTTCGGATTCCTGAGGCGAGCTGTTGCCGACCGATCGATCGATAATGCTTCCCTGTTCACTAATTGTTTCACTGTCTACACCATTATTTGCAGCCCGCTCCATTTCCCTATGCACGTTTACCAAATTACTACTTTGAAAGTTAGTTAATTTATTAAACGGTGGCGCTAACACACTGCTTTCGTATCCACTGTCATTCCTTAGTTTACTTTGGAGCCTAGTATTACGTTTTTCACACGCCATTATTGTCACAATATTTCACACGATAACACAGAAAGCACAATTTGAAGAGCAAAATAAGAAAGAAATGGTTCAAATGGCTCTGAACACTATGGGACTCAACCGCTGAGGTCATTAGTCCCCTAGAACTTAGAACTAGTTAAACCTAATTAACCTAAGGACATCACAAACATCCATGCCCGAGGCAGGATTCGAACCTGCGACCATAGCGGTCTTGCGGTTCCAGACTGCAGCGCCTTTAACCGCACGGCCACTTCGGCCGGCAGCAAAATAAGAAAAAACATTAGCATAGCACTGAAAATAATATCTAGTTAACTGCAAGCGCAGCTGCGAAATACTTGGTGCGAATCTGCATGCATGCCACAACTGTTTTACTGTACAACAATGAAAAACTACAACTACAAAGAAGATTCTCTCTACAATTACGCGCTAGCAATAAACAATAGCTACACTAATTACGCAAACTACAAGAAAAAATCAGAAGATTCCAGTGAGGTATCCTCGGCTAAGGGTGGACATATGAAACGTCCCCTTAGAAAAATTTATGCATGACTGTGCTTAAAAAGACACACAATATTTTTTTAACGCAACGCAATCTGACTTTCACTAATCCCTACAAGAGAATGGTCCTGACTAAATTAACTTATACGTTTCACAAATCACTTACCTCACAAAAATCTTCGTTACTCGAACTACTGCAATACAGCGAGCGCCACTACTGCCAGCTAAATAAAACATTCAAACTACTGAAAGCACTAACTACTGATAGGCATAGTTAGCAAAAGAAAGATTTTGATAGAGAACAAACAATCTATTTACCTTAATAGTGTTCAAAAGTCATAATATATATCTCAGTCCATGATATCCAATATTACAAATTTACTCTTTCTGATGGACACGCCCAGATCGTCCGCTGTCAAAATTCCGCCATCCCTCTCCCTACATCCACCACTGCTGGCGGCTCACCTCCAACTGCGCAACGCTACGTGCTGTTAACAGCCAACTGCCCAGCACTACAATAGCGAATATTCCAACAATGCCAATCAGTCACAGATTGCACACAGCACAGTCAGTGATTTTCATACAGAGCGCTACGTGGCGTTGCCAATAAAAAAACCTAAACAGCCTACTTACAATTATTTAACCTTCAGTATATCTTTCCTGCATCTTCAGTGCTCTTGTTTTTAAATTTTCTTCTCTCCTCCATCTTGGAAATCATTTTTTGTGTGACCTATGGTTTTTTTGACCTTTTCCCTCTTACATATCCTATATTTTGTTGTCCTACTTTAATGATTCCTTCTTTCAGCATATTCCAGTACTCGTTGACATTGTCAGGTGGTTCTTTGTCTCGTAATGTCTTTAGAAACTCACGTGACAGCATTTCTGTAACTTGTTCTTTGTTGGATCTTATCTTCTCTAGATCTCAATTCTTCACCATGGCCCCTTCTTCAGTTTTTTCATTCTTGTTTCTATTTCTGCCACAAGTAAGCTGGGATCGCTGTTAATATCTGCACCTGGTAATGTGTGCACCTTCTTGGTTCCATTCCTGCATCTTTCTTCTACCAGTATAAAATTGATTTGGTTCGTGTATTTATCCGCTGGTGATTTCGAAGTGTAGAGCCTCCTCCTGTGGTTCTTGAACCACGTGTTTGCCACTATCAGCTGCTTTTCCCTGTTGTAGTCCGGGATCCCGGGTTCGATTCCCGGCGGGGTCAGGGATTTTCTCTGCCTCGTGATGACTGGGTGTTGTGTGATGTCCTTAGGTTAGCTAGGTTTAAATAGTTCTAAGTTCTAGGGGACTGATGACCATAGCTGTTAAATCCCATAGTGCTCAGAGCCATTCGAACCATTTTTTTTGCTGAAATGAATTAGCCATTCACCTCTATCATTTCTCTTTCCAAGACCATGACTGCCTACTATGTTTCCCTCTTTCCCTTTTCCCACAGTGGCGTTCCAGTCTCCCATTACTATTTGGCAGCATTTTTGTTTTTCGTCCATTATTCTCTCTATTACATTGTACGTTTCCTCTACAGTTTGGTCATCATGTTCTGAAGTTGGCATATACACCTGGACAATCAGTAAATCTTTTTGTGCCGGCCGGAGTGACCGAGCGGTTCTAGGCGCTACAGTCTGGAACCGCGCGGCCGCTACGGTCACAGGTTCGAATCCTGCCTCGGGCATGGATATGTGTGATGCCCTTAGATTAGTTAGGTTTAAGTAGTTCTAAGTTCTAGGGGACTGATGACCACAGTAGTTAAGTCCCATAGTGCTCAGAGCCATTTGAACCATTTTGAAATCTTTTTGTGCTCCTTTCAGCCTGTTCTACTCGTGGTTCCGCCATCCTTCAACCACTCTCCATCGATACTCACGACTGGGCCACACGAACAGCCGACCGCCTTTCATCGCTTCTTTGATGCTCGCTTTCAGGTGCAAAGTCGTAATTGTCTGCCCCTTTCAAAGTCGCACGTGTTAGGGGAGTTCCCCAACTACAGTAGTAACTGTCTGTCCCTTTCAAAGCTGCTTATATTAGGGGAGTTCCCCGTCTGCAACACGGATCATTGCTGAAATGATTCCCCATTCGTCTCTGCTCAAATTATATACATTGTGCAACAAAATTAAATGAACACCTTTTGGAAACCGTGTAACTGCTTCCCATTGCAATGCATAAGTTTGAAATTTGGCTCAAAGGCGCCTACAACTTTCCTCTATAATGGTGCAAAAGCACGGCAGCCTGTGACGTCACGACGCCGCTTCGTACAGCAAGATGTCGATACCTGCGAAAGAAGGCCATGGCTCAGACGTTCATGGAGCTGTAAGGTCGGTTAATGATGTCACACTGACACCAAATTTTTCCACAATTCTAACCCAATGCCACTGTGAATGGGTCATACGATGAGAAGGTCGTCACAGCCCCTCTCACACACATTTCGCCTCTTCTGTTGACACCTCTATGATGGAGCTCAGAACCGTGACACGCAGCGTTGGAATCATATGGTTTTCTTACAGGTGGCCGAGGAAAGCATTTCAGAGAGACCGCCACTCGGGATCGACACAAAAAGACCTCAAGAGGTGGCATAAAGGGCGTCAATGAAACCACCCCTCTCCCTGGGGCCTTGATTCCCACACATATCGCAGTCGAAAACGATTGTTCGAAAAGCGATGAGCAACAGGAATATGTCTTGATAATCTTTCGTCAATTCGTCAACGCTGACAAAAAAAATGGTTCAAATGGCTCTGAGCACTATGGGACTCAACTGCTGTGGTCATTAGTCCCCTAGAACCTAGAACTACTTAATCCCAACTAACCTAAGGACATCACACACATCCATGCCCGAGGCAGGATTCGAACCTGCGACCGTAGCAGTCGCACGGTTCCGGACTGCGCGCCTAGAACCGCGAGACCACCGCGGCCGGCTCAACGCTGACACCTCCGGACGTTTCAACCCTTCAGTAACTACAACGAATGTGATCGCACCCATTTGGAGTGCAGCTCGACCGTAACTTTTGCCCTCTTGTACAGGATCGAATCACTAGTGACTGTTCAAAACCATTCGACGGAATTTGAACGTGTTCCGAAACAGCAAACCATACTTATACTTTTTTACCTCCTGTTTTCCTCCGTCCTGTTGCGTCACCACCCGAGAGTGAAACATTAACCATGTGCGTGAGTAAAATAGCTGAGGGTCCCTCTAACACTCCCCTCCCTTCCCGTCAGTGCCACCCTCGCACGCTTGTTGACATGTTAGAAATGTCCCTTCAGAAAGTTCGACACCACATCAGTCTGGCAGCTGCTCTAGTGCTTGAGGGTTAGCAGCCCCTTGGCCCCCCATTGCGTGGGGATTGCCTACCTTCAGTTCCTACAGCATGTAAACGAAACCACCAGTTCCACGTGTGACAGATTCGCCGTTGTATTTTAAATGTCCGAATCGCGTGTAATCGAACCTTTTCTTATGTTACGTAACAGGAAAACGAATACCTTTTAACCATGAATGTGACAATGTTTAGCTGTATGATTTGCTAATATTGCTTAATGTGGAAGTAATAATGTGTAGAACACTTTCTGTATCGTTCTTAGCGTTGACCGCTCTACGGAATGTTTGTTTAACGGTCGGGTTTACGGCACCCCGCGCGTGTACCGCTGCCTGCCGGGACTGCAGTACAAAAAAGACGACCCTTTGTCCCTCCCGTGCTGACTATGTATCGCTTCTCAGAAAAATACGGCTTTTAGTTCGTCCAGCAGAGCATTTTCATTAAACTGCACAACATAGCACTGTTTTAACTAACGCCCCAACAACAACGTCCAACACAAGTTTTGACATGTGTTACCTAATAGAAAACTATTATTAGCAAGACACCTATTTATGTGTTAAACTTCTCTCCAAAGCGAGGTGTGGATAATGATGTTCGATTTTCAGAGCTGGTACGCCACACACGTTATTACACATACAACGCTTTATATGGCCTTCCTGGATTTGGTTTTATCCACATCCCCATAGCAAACACCTTGCAGCTATGTAGCCTTACCTTACGACAGATACACTGAAAGAAACCTGTATCTACTACGATTATTTTGGTTGCCAACTCTGAAGGAGCATTTTCAATACATTATATATTCTTTTAATGCGCCAGAAGTAGATTTACTTGAATGACTTTTGTGGCAACAATTTTGCTTGCAAATAAGATGGAGGCAGACTGACATATTCTTAGGTGGCTTAATGACTGCCATATTTACGTAAAGTTAATTTTCCGAAAAAGCAAATTTAAAGGTAAGAAATCTAATTAAAATGAACTTACCAAGGCGACCACACTTCTTGTCTCTTCGAATTAAAAGTAAACAATTATTCTTGGAAGTTACTTTTTACTGACACTGCAAGATTGTCGTAACATCAAAATTAACTATCTTCTACAGTTTGACCGTAGAAAGTGACACAAAAATACACAGTTAATAAAATGGACGGGGAACTTTGGATCGGAATATGAGTATGAGACAAATATTCTAACAAATACTTTACTTTGGCAAACCATGGAGTTGACTGTAACATCCTGATACAATGGTATAGACTGTCAATACGAAAATGTCTTGCCTGGTTCAAAAATGGTTCAAATGGCTCTGAGCACTATGGGACTTAAAATCTGAGGTCATCAGTCCCCTAGAACTTAGAACTACTTAAACCTAACTAACCTGAAGACATCTCACACATCCATGCCCGAGGCAGGATTCCAGAATGCGACCGTAGCGGTCGCGCGCTTCCAGATTGAAGCGCCCAGAACCGCTCGGCCACAACGGCCGGCTTGTCTGGTTCGCTTCAGTCATATCGCTGTTGAATTTGGATAGGCACTTTACTTCGCCAGTGATTGAATTAATTAATACTTACCATCCTATGCTGTTTTATTAACACACATGTTAATGTTGCACTCCGATGTGATATCGTCACAGTATGGCGGAAAATAAGAGGTTTGAAAAAGAATAAGTACGGTTTGTTGTTTCGGAACGCGTTCAAACTGCCTCGAATGGTTTTGAACGGTGGCTACTGGTTCCACCCTGTACAAGAGAGCGAAATCTGCGGTCGCGCTCTACGCCAAAGGAGGGAAGGAACCCCGCAATGTCGTTGGAGCAGGGCTGAAGCGTCCGGGGGCATCAGCATTGACGAAAGATTGTCAATAACATATTCTTGTTGCTCATCGCATTGACAAGAGTCGTTTTCGACCTCGAAATGTGTGAGAATCAAAGCCCCAGAGAAACGGATGGTTTCATTCCCCTTCATGCCACTCCCTGAGGCCTTTTCGTGTCGATTCTGAACAGCGATGTGCGTGTGAAATATTTACCTCGGCCACCCATAAGAAAAAACAGCTGATTTCAGCTCTAGGTGTCGCGGTTCTGACCTCCATCGCAGAGACGCCCAAGGATGGAATGAAATAATGGTAAGAGGGGCTGTGACGATCTTCTCATCGTGTGATACGTCCACGATGGCGTGGGGTGAAAACTGGCAGCATTGTGACATCATTAACACACTCTACAGCTCACATGAGCTTCCGAGCTGTGACCTTCCTCACGCAAGTGACGACACCTTGCCCAGCGCGAGGCTGAGGTTGCAGGGAGCCACGTTTTTGTTGCACGATAACAGAGGCAGGTTATAGGCACTTTTGAACCAAATTTCAAAATTATACTCGAGGTGGGAGAGAATTACGCGGTTTCGAAGACGTGATCCTTAAATTCTGATGTGTAGTGTACTTTCCTCTCCACATCACCAGCCCGCAACGCCATCAGCCGGCATAATGTTCGGCTCATTAGTGTACCCACATTGGAAAGTGCTACACGATGAAGTATCAGTCAGATAGTAGAGATTTTCTTCACGTAAAGGGCGTTAGAGGATTAAGCTTTCACTCCGTCACTATCAATGTGTGGAATGACTAGCCTGTGCACAAATATACCGTGCATTCATTGAGGTAAGGAGGCAAACAGTTTCCCAATGCCATCTTGAGACATTTCTTGTCAAATCCGAAGCACATGCTGTGTCAGTTCATGAAAACTGCTGGTATGAGTGTAAACGTCTGTCCATCGCGTCCTAGATATGCTCTAAAGATGAAAAATAAGACCGGGCAGCATAGTCGATGACTGACTAACGACGTTGTCCTTATTCGCAGTAACTCTGTGGTCAATATCGCTACCGTAACATGATTGATCAAGACTTCTAACTGAAAGAAACTATCAGCAGTTTGACACCATCGCAAGTGCAAAATTTCGACGAAGACGAAACCAAACTATGTACGGTAAATTAAGTGTGTCTACAGTAAGAGCTCATTTGTGTAAAATTAGTGAGATGAAAGTTAACAAACGTAGAAAACAGTACAGTTGTCGAAGCAACGCAAGTACGCATTTATTCTTTTAACTGTTGTGGAAACAGCTTACGCCCTCATCAAGCTGCTTTGTAATTGTAGCCGAAACTTCGTCAGGTCACGCCTCTTTAAACCAGTTACCATAAAATTAGAAACGGGCGGGCGGTAGTTAATCACTTGTTCTTTCATAGCTCGTAAATACAGTAACAGCTTTGCTGCTAGGAGAGAAATATGAAGTTGGAACAGTGCTTCTAGTAAAGTACAGTGCTTCCACTCCATAAACTCTCTAGAGCAATTTACAAATTGCGCAAGGCTTTGGAATATTGTCTTACAACCCATTCTCAGACATTTCTTCAGGTGTACGGCATTAAACTCAGTGTAAGACTGTTGTGTGACGGGCGTCAGACTGATGTAAAACGGTTGCACGTACCGCTGCTCGGGTTATTTAACGGTGCTTTCAACGGGAAATGCAGCGCAACATCTGCAAATGGTTCTTAACTACAGAACAATGTCAAGCGCCGCGGTCTTACGAACGACATCGACAAGACGACGGCAAGCGAGTAATTTTTACTAGAAGTAGGCTTTATTCTCATCCGCAATTCGACTTACATGAACCACCCTCCTTGTAAACATCTAGCTGTCGCTACTGACGTGGGGTGTGAGGCTTGCAACACAAAGACTGCCTAATGCTCCAATTTATTGCGGAAGTGACTTGCTGCACGTTTTCCGCTTCCAGTGTGAACACCACGCAAGGAGTATCTGCAAGTAACTTGCAGCTTTTAGGATTTATTTCTGTTTCCTGCAAGTAGGAAGCGCAAGTTATAGTAAGTATGTCGTCTGCGTAACACTCATATTTAACATTTTACTTAATGTGGTGACTGAATTTTATACAACCATCTTACGTGTTATATGCAAACAAATTTCAGAAATGGAGGGGAAACAGAAATGGATGAAGCAGGATACAGAACATTTTATTGAAGCCGTGGAGAGCTACCCCGAAATATGGAACGTGCATAACCGGGACTTTAAGGATGGAGTGAAGAAGATGAGCGCATTAAATGAAATCTCTTTGAATTCGACACATCTGTGAAAGAAGTACACAGAAAAAGTAGCATAACTTGAAGACACAACCCCTTTGCCACCTGTATCCACTCGCTTGTAGTTTTAGGAGTCTAGAAAAAGACGATATGTAATTATTACATGTTCTATTTAATTAGCTTGTCACTTTCCACGTTATGAGCATTAAAAAAAACATTTTTATAAGCATACCATTCTGTCAAATGCAGTTTATTTCAGTAAAAATTTAATTTCATTGTTGTGTTTTCACATACATTCAAATAATTTTCCCTTTTCAAGTCGTCAAAAATGGCTCTACATACATCGGGTACGATCAGAGAAATCGTACTGACGGGAATATGAAACAAACACATTAGGGACTTGTATGAGTCTCCTACAAAGAAAAGATTTCAAAATTCAAACCTTTTTTGGTTGTATGTTTCACATAAATAAATCAAAAGGTCTATTTTATTCGTAGCTCACCTGTAGCTATAAATCATAGAGTGACTAGCAAACGTTCCTTTGTTGAAATAGCAGTACGGAAGTTTGTGTCTCGTTTGATATGACGGGAGCTATAAACGTCTACAAACACTCCAGATCATTTGAGGACATTCTGCAAAACTTTCAGAAGTATGTATGCTCTTGATACTAAGTTCTTGCAAAAGGTTATTATAGGCACCATTCTGCGATCTTGTCATTATCCACTCTATAACCCAAATACTTCTGTTTTTCTTTTTCACGTTTTTCATTACAATGACAAGAGTTGCAGCATATCCCATCCACCTACTTGTCATTTTATACTTTGGCTGACACTCGTAGTGGTACTGAAAGCATATGTAAACAGTATCAGCAAGTTGTTGACGCAAGTTTCTTACCAAAGAACTTGCGGAAGAATCTTGCTTCATTCTTGTGCTGCTGCGTAAACAAAGCTGCAAGCGACTCGCAATAACTTGCAGCAATAACTTCTGCAAGCGACTTGCTAGTGTAAACCCAGCTTAAAGTACGCCCAGTTATATACACACATCAAAAAAAGTTTTACGTCACCTCGGTTCCGAGACTTTCGGAACCGGTACAGAAAACTGGAATAGAGATCAACACAAACATCATTTCCACCCTTCTTATTGCTCATGAAAACCACACATTGCATGTTGTACCACCATACAGCGAGACCTTCAGAGTGGTTGTCCAGATTGCTGTACCTCTAATACCCAGTAAGACGTCCTCTTGCATTGATGCATGCCTGCATTCGTCGTGGCATACTATCCACAAGTTCATCAAGGCGCTGTTGATTCAGATTGCGTGATGACTGGGTGTTGTGTGATGTCCTTAGGTTAGTTAGGTTCTAAGTTCTAGGGGACTGATGACCATAGATGTTAAGTACCATAGTGCTCATAGCCATTTGAACCGTAGATCCTTCAGAGTGGTTCGTGGGTCGCGTTGTCCATAAACAGCCCTTTTCAATCTATCCCAGGCATTTCGATAGGGTTCATGTCTGGAGAACATGCTGGTCACTCTAGTCGAGCGATGTCGTTATCCTGAAGGAAGTCATTCACAAGATGTGCAAGATGGGGACGACATTGTCGTACATGAAGACGAATGCCTCGCCAATATGCTGCCGATATGGTTGCACTATTGGTCGAAAGATGGCATTCACGTATGAACAACCGTTACGGCGCCTTCCATTACCACCAGCGGCGTACGTCGACCCCACATAATGCCATTCCAAAACAGCAGGGAAACTCCACCTAGCTGCACACGCGGGACAGTGTGTCTAAGGCGTTCAACCTGACCGTGTTGACTCCAAACACGCCTCCGACGATTGTCTGGTTGAAGGCATATGCGACCCTCGTCGGTGAAGAGAACGTGGTGCCAATCCTGAACGGTCCACTCGGCATGTTGTTGGGCCCATCTGTACCGCGCTGCATGGTGTCGTCGTTGCAAAGATGGACCTAGCCATGGAGTGAAGTTGCGTATCATGCAGCCTATTACGCACAGTTTGAGTCGTAACACGACGTCCTGTGGCTGCACGAAAAGCATTATTCAACATGGTGGTGTTGCTTTCAGGGCCCCTCCGAGCCATAATCCGTAGGCAGCGGTCATCCACTGGAGGAGTAGCGCTTGAGCGGCCTGAGCAAGGCATTTCATCGACAGTTCCTGTCTCTCTGTACCTCCTCCATGTCCGAACAACATCGCTTTGGTTCACTCCGAGACGCCTGGACACTTTTCTTGTTGAGAACCCTTCCTGGCACAAAGTAACAATGCGGATACGATCGAACCGCTGTTTTGAATGTCTTAGCATGGTTGAACTACACACAAAACGAGTCGTGTGCCTGCTACCTAGTGGAATGTCTGGAACTGATCGGCTGTCGGACCCCCTCCGTCTAATAGGCGCTGCTCATGCATGGTTGTTTACACCTTTGGGCGGGTTTAGTGACTTCTCTTAACAGTCAAAGGGACTGTGTCTGTGATACAATATACACAGTCAATGTTTATCTTCAGGAGTTCTAGGAACTGTGGTGATGCAAAACTTTTTTTGATGTGTGTAGTTCGGTGATACGGGATTCCTTAGTCTACGGTCCAGAAAGTGCGATTACTGGGGTTCAAAAATGGCTCTAAGCACTATGGGACTTAACATCTGAGGTCCTAAACTTAGAACTACTTAAACTAACTAACCTAAGGACATCACACACATCCATGTCCGAGGCAAGATTTGAACCTGCGACCGTAGCGGCATCGCGGTTCCGGACTGAAGCGCCTTGAACCACTCGGTCACAACAGCCGGCTACTGAGTCCGAAGTTCATTTATGCCTACTTAGTTTTATAAAATTCATGTCTTAGACATTATATTGCAAAGTGGACCAAAGTTTCGGCCATCACTGCAAGCTGCCATCATCACGTTATGGTAACTTGCTTCAGCAACGAAAACGTAAGCACATACATAAACACATGTTAGTGAAAATAAATGCTTCGTATCCTGTCGTATTCTTTCTGACTTCCCACGCAGCCTCCTTCATTGTAAAACACAGCTGTACGAATGATTACCTTTGTTCAAGATATTTTAGTGTTGGTTTTGAAACCTGCATAAAGAAGACAGCGATACGAATGAAACGTAATTTGAGACACAGCTCTCATCACTGTACGTACGCACATTTTATTAATTTATTGCCTATATTATTCTGTGATTACATGTCTTGATCTTGAATCATTTGTTTGAGTAAAATTAAACCTGATAGATTCAAATTATCTTACGATAAAAAATTTTCCAGTTCGGTCCTATCTTTTGTGTAAAGGTGGTCTAGCGCTGGCAACGACTACATAATTTGTAAAAGCTGATACCTCAAGCAAGTGGCAAAACACCAAAACGTATGTCCACTTATGTTTTTACCAATAGACGGGTAAGTTACAATATTGTTGATACTGGTCAGATTATAATGTCTGACGTCTTTTAAATAATTACAATTTTATATCTCTGTTTTATTCCTGTGAACATGGGAGACATCGTTTTAACACTGTGAAAATACCTCATTTAATGATTTATTACAGGTTATTCAACAAGTAAATTACAAGAAATATTTTTATTAATTCACCGGTGATATTGGTTATCATTGAAAATTAAATATAAAATAGAAAAGAAAATCAGAAGGATGGAGAGAATACTATATATATATATATATATATATATATATATATATATATATATATATATATATATATATATATATATATATTAAGATGGTATCTGTCCTTTCGGACATGTCCGAAAGAACAGATACCATCGGTGACCATGCAGCTCGTTAGAATGAAATTACAATGAAATGAACACCCTTAGCTGCTTAGCTCTATGTAAGCAGGAGATCCCGGGTTCTAGTGCCGGTTGGGGCACACATTTTCATCAAAAAATGGTTCAAATGGCTCTGAGCACTATGGGACTCAACTGCTGTGGTCATAAGTCCCCTAGAACTTAGAACTACTTAATCCTAACTAACCTAAGGACAGCACACAACACCCAGCCATCACGAGGCAGAGAAAATCCCTGACCCCGCCGGGAATCGAACCCGGGAACCCGGGCGTGGGAAGCGAGAACGCTACCGCACGACACATTTTCATCTGTCCCCGTTGACGTATGTTAATGCCTGAGGAGAGAATACTGTTGTAATGAAAGAAAAATAATAAGGAAAAATCGAAATTAGTACTTCTCAAAACGGAGGGAAGAAAAATAAACATACATAAACCACATTACCGGCTATCGTGGCAAAGCTAAATCTGCTATTTCGTAAGACCCCAGAAAATCATTGCCGAAAGCGGACTACAATTTTACACTCAATCGTCGAAGAAACTGGCACAGGCATGCGTAATCAAATACAGAGATATGTAAATAGGCAGAATACTTCGCTGCGGTCCGCGACGCCTACATCAGACAAGTGTGTGGCACAGTTGATAGATCGGTTACTGCTGCTACAATGGTGGGTTATCAAGATTTAAGTGAGTTTGAACGTGGTGTTATAGTCGGCGGACGAGCTATGGGACACAGCATCTCCGAGGTAGCGATGAAGCGAGGATTTTCCCGTACGACCATTTCACGAGTGTTCCGTGAATATCAGGAATCCGGTAAAACATCAAATCTCTGACATCGCTGCGGCCGAATAAGAGGCAAGAATGGGACTACTGAAGAGAATCGTTCAACGTAACGTAAGTGTAGCCCTTCTGCAAATTGCTGCAGATTTCAATGGTGGGCCATCAACAAGTGTCAGCGTGCAAAGCACTCAACGAAACATCATCGATATGGGCTTTCGGAGCCAGAGACCCACTCGTGTACCCTTGATGACCGCACTACACAAAACTTTACGTCTCGCCTGGGCTCTTCCACACCAGAATTGTACTGTTAATGACTGGAAACAGGCAGCCTAGGCGGACGAGGCTCATTTCAGATTGTATCGAGCAGACGGACGTATACGGGTGCGGACACAACCTCATGGATTCATGGAACCTGCTTGTCAGCAGGGACTGTTCAAGCTGGTGGAGCCTCTGTGATGGTGTGGGGCGTGTACATTTGGAGTGATATGGGACACCTGATACGTCTAGATATGACTCTGCCAGGTGACACGTACATATGCATCCTGTCTGATCACATGTATCCATTCATGTCCATTGTGCATACCGACTGACGTGGGCAATTCCAGGAGGACAATGCGACACTCCACTCGACCAGAACTGCTGCAGAGTGGCTCCAGGACACTCTTCTGAATTTAAACACTTCCGCTAGCCATCAAACTCCCCAGACACGAACATTACTGAGCATATCTGGGACGCCTTGCAACGTGCTGTTCAGAAGAGATGTCTACCCCCTCGTACTCTTAAGGATTTATGGACAGCCCTACACGATTCATAGTTCAGTTCCCTCCAGCACTACTTCAGACATTAGTCGAGTCCACGCCATGTCGTGTTGCGGCACTTCTGTGTGCTTCCGGGCGCCCTACATAATATCAGGCACGTGTACCAGTTTGTTTGGCTCTTCAGTATGAAACCTTCCCGTCTCCTCTATATCTCTTTTGTTACGCGACCTTCCCTTCTACAATATCCTATGAAACCTTCCCTTTTACAATAACCTATGAAACCTTCCCTTAGGATTTCTATCTCTTGCTAAATAATAACAAATTAAATCTTCCCTTTGAAATTAATTCTCTTTCTCAGTCTTCGCATACAAATTTAAATGCTGCTTATTAAAAGTGATTTTCTGATTATTTCGACGAAACATAGAATGTGTCGTCGTTGTGGCCCTCAGTCGTTACCTGCAATAACCCAAAACGGTTCCTTACCTTTTTTACTGTTACTGGATCGCCATCTGACTGCTCCATCGAACTGCGACATGAATATACTTACTCTGTTTTACTATACTCTATTAGCTGCTGGTGGGCTGTCATAATAAGTGGCTGTATCTATTACCAAAGCTGACGTTATTCTTTAATAGCAAAGCTGGTGTTATTCTTTAATTAATTTGACTGAAGTTACGTAATTCGTAGTTTAACTTTTTCTTGACAACAATAAAATTTTGCAAAGTTTTACGTTGATGGTTTTTGGGATGGATTATAATCAGTAATGCAATATTGCTGGCAAAAATTAATTATATTCTGAATGAAGTGATTTTACAAACGTTCAAATGGGACTTACTTTTCACAGTAATCTTACAACTAACATTGCGCAAACATACCTTCAGTAGTCTTGAGTTTCTCAAAAAACTAATACAATAATGTTAGTTCCTCTTATGATAATAGTTAGCTGATGTCTCTGTACATCCGTTTATAATCTCTTATAAATCATAGCTGGTGGCTGGCAGGCACACCGCTCCTCTCAACCTCTCGCTTCAGAGCTGCTACCGACTCGCTTCACATCTCGCTTACTACTGACTTCCTGCGAATGCTAAAGTGCGGTCTCTTCCGCCAACAATGCGTTCTTTTGCAAACAATCCCTGCTACCATTACAAAATGTATCAATGCGCGGTCTTTCCCGCTCTTTTCTTAAAATATATCCATACGCGGTCTCTCCCGCCCTTTTTAAATTATATCAATGTGCGGTCTCTCCTGCCAACAATACTTTGGTGCAGACATTCCTTGCTACCACAATTATTTCCAACATGACAAATATTAATTATTCCTACTTAATCCTATTAATAAAATATAAAAATCTTTCATAAATTGTGGTTTGACAATAGACAATAGAAATATACGCGTCTTAAAAATGGTTCAAATGGCTCTGAGCACTATGGGACTCAACATCTGAGGTCATTAGTCCCCTAGAACTTAGAACTACTTAAACCTAACTAACCTAAGGACATCACACACATCCATGCCCGAGGCAGAATTCGAACCTGCGACCGTAGCGGTCGCGCGGTTCCGGACTGACGCGCCTAGAACCGCTCGGCCACACCGGCCGGCTATACGCGTCTTACAAGTGTATAATAAATACATTGTGCTACAGAATTAAAGGGTCACTTTTTCGAAACCCCGTAATTGTCCCTCATTGCAACACACAGGTTCGAAATTTTTTTCAAAGACGTCTACGATCACGCTCTATTACGGTACAACAATGCGGCGTCCTGCGGCTTTTCCCTCTCGCTCCGCGGCGTTTCAGATACGTAGCAAAGTGTCGACTCATCCGAAATAAAGGCCAGAAGTTGTACGGTGGCTTAACAATATCACATTGGAGGCAGATTTCACCGCAATTCTGCCCAACGCCACCGCCGACGTGTCACGCGATGGGAAGGTTGTCACATCCCCTCCTCCACTTAACCACATCGCACGCCTTCTCTTGAAGTCTCTGCAAGGGAGGTCACATCCGCAACACCTTGCATTGAAATCACGCGGTTTTCTTATCGACGGACGAGGAAAACATTTCACACACACCTCCGCGCAGTACCGGTACGAAAACACCTCAATAGGTGGCATTGTGGGCGGCAAAGAAACCAGCCCTTCCATTGGGCGTTCATTTATACACACTTCGCGGTCAAGGACGACAGTTTGTAGTGTGATGTGCAACGGGACGACACAATTTGAACGTGATTCTAAGGAGCAAAGCATGTTTATTTTCGTGGATGTATGTTCCGTTGCGAGGTGCCGGGGTGGAGAAGAGTTTGTACCTCTTTAATTCAGACGAATTTTGCATGAGAACTGGACATGCACTAGACCCCCTCCTTACATACCACCTAATTGATTATATGCGCAACGGTACCGGAAGAAAATGGTGGTGGACCTTGCTAATTGATAAAATAAGGAGTGTACACTCACAATACTTTTATAAAAATCGTAATCTACTCAGAAAAAAAGAGAACTTTATCATAATAAACAACATTAAATGGGATTCTGCATATATCTACGAAATGATATGCGGATTAAATATTACAATGAGATTTATTATACATCACATCATAAATGTACATGATTATCGACACAAACGGTGGGTTAAAGGACAGGGAATACTGAAATATTATGAGAATAAGAGCTGGTTCGAGAACAAGGGGCTCCTACTCTCTGTGATGCAAACGATTGACAATAACGACTGGAGGTCCTAATGAATCAAATATTAATCTCCCGACTATATAGCAGTATTGCAATTAGTAGCGAGAGCTCAAATGGGATCACATGGAGAAACAAGCAAGATGGACTTGTAGCAAAGCGAGCGCGCATGCTGCCGAGGGATTCAGTATAAAACTGATAAGCTCCCACAATGCCGGAGCCGCAAAATACTGTACCAGCACTGAAACTTGCAGCACGTCGTCGGTAGGCAGCGTCCTGATGATGCAGGCGCCCACTTCTGCCGTGCAGCAACTCTGTGTCAACCCCTGGCCGTGAAGGCTGTCCGAGAATTCTAAGTTCTCCCGAAAACGAGCGACCAAGTCGCAAGACCGTCCGAATCTGAGGAAGATCAGATCCCGAATACCCCTCAGTGATGCGATGCAGGTGCAAAGCCAGCATTGTTCAACCCCCTACTCTGCTCGATACCTGCGAATCAGCATGTGCTGATTCCAAAATTCCCCCCCCCCCCCTCCACTGTCTCCGGACATCATTTGCCCCAATAGCTACCGTTCCCTCCAATTTCGAGCAGGGCTTTATGACGTCTACTAGCGTAAGTTTAAGTTGACCAACCATGTCCCTGCTATTCAGGTGAGGGCACTGAACTTGCCGTTTGACCGGCTACGAAAACAACCTGCCTAGACCACCGGCCATCCGGTGCCAGACAGTCGCACTCAGCAATCATGAGGACAGTGCAGTCAGAACGGTAAACACATAAACTGCAGCGACACTCAGACGTCTCGCAGGTCGTTTCGCCCTCCATACAATAGGCGCAACTCGACCGACGTCAGTCGTTCCGCCAGGCGCTTAAGCCTATTGTACGAACACCTCAGAATTCAGTGAATTACAGCCCCCAACCGGAAACGCAGTGTGCCGCGTCCTCCAATGCTCGCCTCGCACAGCCCACCCAAGGAAGTAAAACAACATGTATAGGGATCAAGTGAAAAGTATTTTTGAGCTCTCAGTACAAGTACTCCCATTACAATAGCCTTATTCGGTCTGTTACTACCTTGGAATGACATAGAACATTAATAAAATTGATGAAAATAAGAGGAGACATGCAAAAGAGGGAATGGAACCTCTCATCGGCTATGCAACTAATTGTAGGCAGTTTGTTTATTGTCATACGCGTTTCGCTTCTTTTATTTGTGAAGCTTATTCAGTGGCCTATAAAATTCTATAATACATGTTTCTTTTTACACATATAATAAACGTATCATACGGCAGTAACTACATGTTACTATGTTACATTTTGTCGTTTTTTTCTACTGTTTTTTATGTTAGAATCAACTTTTGTAGCACAAATTTCACACCACGAAATTTGTGCTACAACAGTGTTATGTTCACAAATTTTATTGCCAGAACATTATAACCACCTGCTTTATAGCTTGTTTGTCCGTCTTTAGAACGAATACGTCACTGATTCTGCGTATCAGGTTCAAAAATGGTTCAAATGGCTCTGAGCACTATGGGACTTAACATCTGTGGTCATCAGTCCCCTAGAACTTAGAACTACTTAAACCTAACTAACCTAAGGACATCACACACATCCATGCCCGAGGCAGGATTCGAACCTGCGACCGTAGCAGTCGCGCGGTTCCGGACTGCGCGTGCGTATCTGGTATTCAACAGTCTGTCGGTATGTTTGTGGAGGTATGTGGCATTAGCTGTCTACGCACAGGTCATGTAATTCACGTAAATAACAGGCCGCTATTTTGAGTACGCTCCTCAAACCACTGTAGCACGGTTCTGGCTCCGAGACACGAAAAATTATACTGCTGAAAGACGACAGGGCCGTCGGGGAAGGGATCAAGCATGAAGGGATGCAAGTGCTTCGCAGCTGTCAGTATGTCTTCGATTACTACCACATTCAATGGCAGGAGAATGTCCCCCATAGCATTATACCGCACCCACCTGCCTACGTCCGTGGCGCAGCACTTTTGGAGCCGTCGTTCACCTCGATGAAGGCGTCTGTGGAGACGACCATCGACCTAGTGCAGCAAAAATGTGATTCACCCGAACAGCCGACACGTTTCCGTACATCGACGCTCAAATCCAGATGGTCCCCTGTCCACTGCAGTCGTAACTGACGATGTCGTTGGGTCAGCATGTGAACACTTAGGCCGTGTCCTACGTGAGCGTCAGAAGCGCGCGACAGCTTCAGGCGACAAAACACAACCGCAGATGTAGTTATTGAGGTGTCCTACGTGAACGACATCTGTGTCGCTGCCCGTCTCTCGGTGCAACTGGCGACGTTTGAATTCAAACGTGTTTGAATCTTGTCGCTGCAGCACGCGCGACACAGAGCGACGGCCACGTGTCTTCTTGGCAAAGCAGTGGAGCGGACGCGACGGCAGCTATGAATTACTTAACATCCGAATTTAAGAAAACTATTCGGTGAAAAAATTGGATTCTTCCGCAACCTTGAAACGCGTACGTTTCATATGTATTCATTACCAGCGATGCCGAGGCATGACAGAATCCCTGACCAGAATTTATCGTTGCTAGTCTGCGCTTGACCGCGCGAGAGTTCAGTAGTGTGTCGCGAGTCGGCAGAGGGAGCAGTCAGTTGCGAGTTGCACTCTGTCTGCAGTAGTAGTCAGTCTGGAGCAGTTGCGTGTAGCGAGTGGACGGTTGTACTGAGCGGGCGTCGGCATGCGTCGGCGGCGTGCTCTCCTTGCATCTCTGGTCACGGTTCGGGACGAGGTATATTGTTATAGAAGGTAATGAAGCAGCATTGCGCTCAGCTAATAACATATGTTAATTGTAATTAATTTGTTCAAGAATTGCCCCAATAATAATTTTCTTATAAAGTAACTGTTTTAAAGAAAAAGATTCATTTCAAGTAAAATAATACTTCCTATGCATTCCCTCCTAGAATTAAAATTAAACATGGGCCAGCATTGCACGGAGCTGTGCCGAAAAATAAGAGCAGATATAGATGCAGTTTACTGATGTAACAATTTTGGTTTTTGTGTTCAGGTTTAATTATTGCACAGCGCCGCTGCCCTTATAAAATTTGTCAGGTTTAATTATTTGTGTTCAGATGTTACACATAGTTTATGCTTCATTATTTAATTAATTTTATTGTGGGTTTAATGAGCAATCTTCATTAGTTAATGTTTGTGGGGAGTTTACATTTGGGCCATTATTATTCTTAATTTTGCAAGCAGGTTACGCTTGGTTCATTTTTTATTATGCAGTTTTGTGGGAATATAACATTTCACTTAACACTGACATTTATATTCTTGCTGGGAGGTTACAATTTCACATTTATTGACATTTAAGATTTTTGTGCGGGAAGGTTACAACCTATAGCTTGACATCCTTAAATGATAAAGGTCAGAATTTATTTTCATTATTCGTCATAGTTACTGTGCTGCATGAAATTGAGTACATGGCTGCACGAAACTTTTAAGAATTTGCAGAGGTAAAAATCACATTGTGTAGACTTTCCGTATAGTTCATTTAAGGCCATACATTATTGCATATGAAATGTAACCAATATATTTAAATTGTATTTAAAGTTGAGACCGGAATTATATCTCTTTTCGTTCTTGAGATATTGGTTGTTATATCCGCGGACGGGTCGCTTGCGGCACGTCCTAACCTTTTCCTGCTCTTCGGGAATCAAGTGGTCGTAAAAATCGTCGTATCTCATAAAAGGTTCAAGATATCGAAATGACGAATTTTTGAAATGACTGCACGCAGAAAGGACTATTTTATCATATGATTAACAGTCGATACGTTGTTGTAAACGTGTGAGCAGAGCGAAAACGAGACTCCCTATAACTTACACCATGAGGTTTTGTCCAAATTTTCATAGCCAAACAAAGGGAGAGAAAGAAGTAAATGGGGTATCAAAGTGATCAGCATGAGGTCTAGTTTGGCATGAAAATATTTAACTGCTTGAAAGAAATCATGGTAATGAACGAAAACTTAATTAATAAGCTGAGGAAAAATTGAAATATTTCACGAAAAGCTGCTCTAAATGAAGTGTCAAAAATGTCATCTGTTCAAGACCTAGCTATTTTGCACATAAAAAGATACATTGGTGCGGTATTTAAATGTTAAAAAGGCTTCCTTCGAAACAAGTACGTTAGGAAGGAAAACGAGGAGTCAGTAAGATCATGCTTTCCGAATAAAACCTGAAATTCAAAAATGGAAGAAATCAGTCAAATATTTTATGAAATGATTTGTGTAAAAGAAATAAGTAGATCAGAGAAACGTTCTACATGCGTTTGAATGATGCTCGAAATCATGAACAGAAAATGAGGTGCGCCAAACGTTTCCCAAACATTTTTTATTTCATACTTTTAGACAAATCATTACACAAAACGTTTGACTTTGTTTTCAAAAATTTTGTAAGCTTTACTTTTATAGACTATTTAGAGTAATGGAAACGCTTGGCCTTGACACTGACTGCTGATGAATTACATTCGCAACATCAGATATCTGTAAAATTTCATGGTTCATTGTAATTTATTACGAATTAAATGTGTGTGATGTACTGGGATAGGTGTGAAGATCAAGTGCTTTGGCAAGAGCTTAAAAATATACTTAGCGATGCTGTGCAAACAGTATACATAAAACTTAGTATACAGAACTGAGTCAGTAAAAATATATGAACGGCCAGGAATCGAACCCAGCACCTTTTCTTCACACAAAATTATGAACCAAATACGGCACCATGCACCGCTGCCTCCTATTGCTCGTTGACATCAATCTGTGTACTTATGTTGTATTTAGCATAATTAGTCGTGTAATAGTCACTCCTTGGCATTTATTGGCTGTTAAAAGTTCTTGATCAAGGTAAAAAGAAAAACATTCGTATTTAATTTATTGATGAGATAGTCCAATGCTCCTCTGCTGATTCACATGCATTCGAAGAATTTGTCTGGTAATCTTCGTAGTTGATGATACTTATGAAATTCTCCATAGAGATTCCTCCCTTTGTAAATTTCATGCAGAGCATTCCTTTTCGCTTTATTTTCTTAAGTAAACCTAATTCTGTTGCCTTAATCTCCGGTTACAGTATTCTACAGGTTAAAGACGCCGTGTTATAGAAACAGCTGGTTGGCTCTAAGCAGCCATCTTGTAGCGCGACATAGTCGCTTGCACGCAGGACACCCAAGGCTGTCGCTCGATGCTGCTGCTTGTCGCTGGAGTGTCGCATATCCAGAAGTCGCTCGCAGTCACTCGCTTCTGTCGCTCATGGAGGACACAGCCTTAGGGGAAGTGTGCTGCGGAGCACCATGTTCAACAATGCACGATGAACGTTGTGCTCTGAAACACTTGTGTGTGCACCAGCATTGTGCTCTTTCAGCAGGGATGTCTTAGATCATCTACTTTTCAGAGAATTCAGGCCTCCCAATCCGACGTTCTGTGAAAAGTCGTGGACGTCCAAACATTTAGCGCCTAGTGGTAGCTGCACTGTCCTTCTACTTATTTCCGTAGATGCTCACGACAGTAGCACGTGAACATTTGGCAAGCTTCGCCGTTTTCGAGATATTCGTTCACAGGCTCTGCTTAATAATAATCTGACCTTTGCCAAAGTCGCTTATCTCAATGGATTCGCCCATTTGTAGCCCATATCTTCGTTTGGGTGATCCCCCGTCCGTGTCTGCTCCGCTTACAGACTTTTGTTACAGCCACCAGGCGGCATCCTATACCGTAGTGGGCCAGTGAGAAAGTGGTTTGGCATATCAGTGCAAAAATGGTTCGTATTTAGGACAAAATCAGAAATACAGGGTGGTCCATTCAAATGGCTCTGAGCACTATGGGACTTAACTTCTGAGGTCATCAGTCCCCTAGAACTTAGAACTACTTAAACCTAACTAACCTGAGGACATCACACACATCCATGCCTGAGGCAGGATTCGAACCTGCGACCTTAGCGGTCGCGCAGCTCCAGACTGTAGCGCCTAGAACCGCTCGGCCACTCTGGCCGGCGGTGGTCCATTGATCGTGACCGGCCCAAATATCTCACGAAATAAGCGTCAAACGAAAAAACTACAAAGAACGAAACTTGTCTAGCTTCAAGGGGGAAGCCAGATGGCGCTATGATTGCCACGCTAGATGGCGCTGTTCGTCGGTCGCACAGGTATCAACTGCGTTTTTTTGAATAGGAACCCCCATTTTTTATTACATATTCGTGTAGTACGTAAAGAAATATGAATGTTTTAGTTGGACCACATTTTTCGCTTTGTCATAGATGGCGCTGTAATAGTCACAAATACAGGGTGTTTCAAAAATGACCGGTATATTTGAAACGGCAATAAAAACTAAATGAGCAGCGATAGAAATACACCGTTTGTTGCAATATGCTTGGGACAACAGTACATTTTCAGGCAGACAAACTTTCGAAATTACAGTAGTTACAATTTTCAACAACAGATGGCGCTGCGGTCTGGGAAACTGTATAGTACGATATTTTCCACATATCCACCATGCGTAGCAATAATATGGCGTAGTCTCTGAATGAAATTACCCGAAACCTTTGACAACGTGTCTGGCGGAATGGCTTCACATGCAGATGAGATGTACTGCTTCAACTGTTCAATTGTTTCTGGATTCTGGCGGTACACCTGGTCTTTCAAGTGTCCCCACAGAAAGAAGTCACAAGGGTTCATGTCTGGCGAATAGGGAGGCCAATCCACGCCGCCTCCTGTATGTTACCGAGCGAGGTGGCGCAGTGGTTAGACACTGGACTCGCATTCGGGAGGACGACGGTTCAATCCCGCGTCCGGCCATCCTGATTTAGGTTTTCCGTGATTTCCCTAAATCGCTCCAGGCAAATGCCGGGATGGTTCCTTTCAAAGGGCACGGCCGACTTCCTTCCCCGTCCTTCCCTAATCCGATGAGACCGATGACCTTGCTGTCTGGTCTCCTTCCCCGAAACAACCAACCAACCATCCTGTATGTTTCGGATAGCCCAAAGCAATCACACGATCATCGAAATATTCATTCAGGAAATTAAAGACGTCGGCCGTGCGATGTGGCCGGGCACCATCTTGCGTAAACCACGAGGTGATCGCAGTGTCGTCTAAGGCAGTTTGTATCACCACAAATTCACGAAGAATGTCCAGATAGCGTGATGCAGTAATCGTTTCGGATCTGAAAAATGGGCCAGTGATTCCTTTGGAAGAAATGGTGGCCCAGACCAGTACTTTTTGAAGATGCAGGGACGATGGGACTGCAACATGAAGCTTTTCGGTTCCCCATATCCGCCAGTTCTGTTTATTGATGAAGCCGTCCAGGTAAAAATAAGCTTCGTCAGTAAACCAAATGCTGCCCACATGCATATCGCCGTCATCAATCCTGTGCACTACATCGTTAGCGAATGTCTCTCGTGCAGCAATGGTAGCGGCGCTGAGGGGTTGCCGCGTTTGAATTTTGTATGGATAGAGGTGTAAACTCTGGCGCATGAGACGATACGTGGACGTTGGCGTCATTTGGACCACAGCTGCAACACGGCGAATGGAAACCCGAGGCCGCTGTTGGATCACCTGCACTAGCTGCGCGTTGCCCTCTGTGGTTGCCGTACGCGGTCGCCCTACCTTTCCAGCACGTTCATCCGTCACGTTCCCAGTCCGTTGAAATTTTTCAAACAGATCCTTTATTGTATCGCTTTTCGGTCCTTTGGTTACATTAAACCTCCGTTGAAAACTTCGTCTTGTTGCAACAACACTGTGTTCTAGGCAGTGGAATTCCAACACCAAAAAAATCCTCTGTTCTAAGGAATAAACCATGTTGTCTACAGCACACTTGCACGTTGTGAACAGCACACGCTTACAGCAGAAAGACGACGTACAGAATGGCGCACCCACAGACTGCGTTGTCTTCTATATCTTTCACATCACTTGCAGCGCCATCTGTTGTTGAAAATTGTAACTACTGTAATTTCGAAAGTTTGTCCGCCTGAAAATGTACTGTTGTCCCAAGCATATTGCAACAAACGGTGTATTTCTATCGCTGCTCGTTTAGTTTTTATTGCCGTTTCAAATATACCGGTCATTTTTGAAACACCCTGTATATGGCTCACAGAATGAGATTTTATCTCTGCAGATTAAAACTGTGTGCCGGACCGAGACTCGAACTCGGGACCTTTGCTTTTCGGGGGCAAGTGCTCTTCCAAATGAGCTACCCAAGCACGACTCACGCCACATACTCACAGCTTTGGTAGAGCACTTACCCGCGAATGGCAAAGGTTCCGAGTTCGAGTCTCGGTCCGGCACACAGTTTTAATCTGCCAGGAAATTTCATATAGCTCACAATTTTAGACGAACAGTTGGTAACAGGTAGGTTTTTTAAACTAAAATACAGAACGTAGGTACGTTTGGACATTTTATTTCGGTTGTTCCAACGTGATACATGTACCTTTGTGAACTTATCATTTCTGAGAACGCATGCTGTTACAGCTGATGTTCCACTTGTCGCAACCATCGTGGATTTTCCGTTTCCCAATAGTGCATATTATGCCGGTTTACGTTACCGCTGCTGGTGAATGACGCTTCGTCGCTAAATAGAATGCGTGCAAAAAATCTGTCATCGTCCAGTAATTTCTCTTGTCCCCAGTGGCAGAACTGTACACGACGTTCAAAGTCGTCGCCATGCTATTCCTGGTGCGTAGAAATATGGTACAGGTGCAATCGATGTTGATGTAGCATTCTCAACACCGACATTTTTGGGATTCCCGATTCTGGCGTAATTCGTCTGCTACCGATGTGCGGATTAGCAGCAGCTAAAACACCTACTTGGGCATCATCATTTGTTGCAGATCGTGGTTGACGTTTCATATGTGGCGGAACACTTCCTGTTTCCTTAAATAACGTAACTATCCGGCGAACAGTCCGGACACTTGGATGATGTCGTCCAGGATACCGAGCCCTTTGGGCATTTTAATCTCAATAGCCATACATCAACACGATCTCGACCTTTTCCGCAATTGGTAAACGGTACATTTTAACACGGGTAATGTATCACGAAGCAAATACCGTCCGCACTGGCGGAATGTTACGTGATACGACGTACTTACATGTTTGTGACTATTACAGCGCCATCTGTCATAAAGCGAAAAAAGTAGTCCAAGTAAAACATTCATATTTCTTTACGCACGTCCGTTCGAACTATGGCAGCGCCAT
The DNA here is from genome assembly GCF_023864345.2 of Schistocerca serialis cubense. Classification (NCBI taxonomy): domain Eukaryota; kingdom Metazoa; phylum Arthropoda; class Insecta; order Orthoptera; family Acrididae; genus Schistocerca; species Schistocerca serialis. Next base: position 1,227,853,910 of record NC_064638.1, on the reverse strand, counting down.
CTAGCGGGCGAACCATAGCGCCATCTGGTTTCCCCCTTCAAGCTAGACGAGTTTCGTTCTTTGTAGTTATTCGTTTGACGCTTATTTCGTGAGATATTTCGCCGGGTCACCATCAATGGACCACCCTGTATAGATAAATGATATAAATATGCACGAATGAAAGTAAAATGCCATCTGCAAATGGCCGAAAAATACGGATGACATAAGGTGTCGGTGTGACAATCTGACTGTGAATACTGGTGTTACGATCTGACTGCGACAACAGTTACAGGGTGACGAGTCTCCTTACTTTCCTTCATCTGTGTGGCCACACTGTCCGTAGTTGCTTTACAGCTCTTGAGGGGATTTTCGTTCTGGCGTTGCAACTACAGTGAGTGTTTTTTTCACCAGACGGGTTCCGCTTTGTTGAGGTAAAGCATCATCAGTGGTATGTAATTAAGTTATTTACATCTCGATTTGCTTTAAGATCGAAAAACAGTTCGATAACAATATGTTGATTGAAACTTCCTGGCAGCTTAAAACTGTGTGCCGGACCGAGACTCGAACTCAGGACTTATGCCATCCGCGGGCAAGTGCTCTACTAACTGAGCTACCCAATCACGATTCACAACCTTAATTCCGCCAGTACCTCGTCTCCTACCTTCCAAACTTCACAGAAGCTCTGTGCCAGGAAGTTTCACATCAGCGAACACTCCGCTGCAGAGTGAAAATTTCATTCTGGAATATGTCGATTTGTACGGTAATGTCAAATTGATTTCACTCGTACATCGGGAAATTCCGTCTGTTAGAACATCGTTGATGTTTTTCTTCTTTAGATGCTAATAGTTGTAGTCTAATTTTTAGTTGCTGTGCAGAACTATGCATCTTTTATGTTTTACACAGCACACTTTTTCGCACACCAATGTTTCTCTTTCATTCTATACTTCTAAGTGTGTATTGTAGTTCATATTTTGTAGCGTTGCCAACATTGTTTGTTTCTATACTTCTAAGTATGTATTGTTATTTGTGTTTTGTAGTTTTGAAACTTCCTGGCAGATTAAAACTGTGTGCCGGACCGAGATTCGAACTCGGAACTTTTGCCTTTCGCGGGCAAGTGCTCTACCAACTGAGCTACCCAGTGTTGCCAACATAACATTGCCAACTAGTTTGTCTTTGACCTATACTCTTCTTTTTTAGTTTATTGCATGTGTATAATTCTATTTAATCGTGTTGCCGTGTATTTATATACTGTGTAAGAGTAGTGATGGAATACAGTGAATGCAGTTTGCTTTTTGTGAGGGACCGAGAAGCCATGACCAGTGGACATAAGAAGTACTACATCGCTATTCTTTCACTACTCCTACATTGTATATAAACACACGGCAACCTAGGTAAATAGAACTATACACATACAGTAAACTAAAAAAAAGAGTATAGGTCGAAGACAAACTAGTTACCAATGTCATGTTGGCAACACTACAAAATACAAACCACACTACATACTTAGAAATATAGAAACAAACAGAGAACATTGGTGTGCGAAAAAGTGTGCTGCGTAAAACATAAAAGATGCCTAGTTCAGCAGAGCAACTAAAAATTAGACTACGACTATCAGTGCCCAAAGAACAAATACGTCAATGACATGCTGTTCTTGCAGTCGTGGTCTTCAGTCCTGAGGGTGGTTTTTTGCAGCTCTGCATGCTACTCTATCCTGTGCAAGCTCCTTGATCTCCCAGTACCTAGTGCAGCCTACATCATTTTGAATCTGCTTAGTGTATTCATATCTTGGTGTCTCTCTACGATTTTTACCCTCCACGTTCCCCTCCAATACTAAACTGGTGATCTCTTGATGCCTCATAACATGTCCTACCAACCGATCCCTTCTTAAGGGCCCGCATCTCGTGGTCGTGGGGTAGCGTTCTCGCTTCCCACGCCCGGGTTCCCGGGTTCGATTCCCGGCGGGGTCAGGGATTTTCTCTGCCTCGTGATGGCTGGGTGTTGTGTGCCGTCCTTAGGTTAGTTAGGTTTAAGTAGTTCTAAGTTCTAGGGGACTGATGACCATAGATGTTAAGTCCCATAGTGCTCAGAGCCATTTGAACCTTCTTAAGGTCAAGTTGTGCCACAAACTCCTCTTCTCCCCAATCCTATTCAATATCTCCTTATTAGTTATGTGATGTACCCACCTAATCTCTAGCATTCTCCTGTAGCACCACATTTCGAAAGCTTCTATTCTCTTCTTGTCCAAACTATTTATCGTCCATGTTTCACTTCCATACACGGCTACACTCCATAGAAATACTTTCAGAAACGACTCCCTGACACTTAAATCTATACTCGATGTTAACAAAGTTTTCTTCGTCAGAAACGCTTTCCTTGCCATTGCCAGTCTACATTTTATATCCTCTCTACTTCGACCATCATCAGTTATTTCGCTCCCCAAATAGCAAAACTCCTTTACTGCTTTAAGTGTCTCATTCGTAATCTAACTCCCTCAGCATCACCCGACTTAATTCAACTACATTCCATTATCCTCGCTTTGCTTTTGTTGATGTTCATCTTATATCCTCCTTTCAAGACACTGTCCATTCCGTTTAACTGCTCTTCCAGGTCCGTTGCTGTCTCTGACAGAATTTGAATGTCGGCGAACCTTAGAGTTTTTATTTCTTATTTTAATACCTACTCCGAATTTTTCTTTTGTTTCCTTCACAATAAAGTAAAAAAAGAAAGGGTGTAGTGTAGTGTAGTGACACTTCTGCCACCAAATGTTATCAGGATGACCAAATGTAGTGGGAAGACACCAAATGAAGAGGATGGGTGCCAAATGTAGTGGGTGGTACCAGAAGGTGCCATATTAAAACTCGGCGAGAACTTTCCAAATGATTTATTTGTTTCCACTACAGTTCTCCGTTCACCTTGGTCCGCATCACAGGGTCCCACCCGCAATGCTGAAGTCACCACCCGAGCAACCCAGTGCAACGCGCTGCTGTGTGTCAGTCTTGTAGGACCGTGTGCGTCGTCAGGGCTGTACCTGTAGCTGGCTCAGCAGTCTTCTTCCCTGTTGACTCAGTGCTGCACCGCCGGGAGCCATAGGCCGGTCTCGCAATGCTTCTTCCTCTCTGGCATAGCTGAGATCGTGGCGGGTACAAGAGCCCGTTACCTGGTGTTCGAATCTGCGGCCCTCGCCTCGGGAAGTCTACAGCATGTGTCGATTGCCGAGACGACTGCCTGCGGTAGCGAGCCGAAGAGTGGCCCGCTACTTTCTGGCTGCGGACCCTGCGTCGGTCTCATGGAGTCGAACCAACGACACGCTGTCGATTGGGATGCTGGCACCTCATCTGTTGCTGTGTGTAGCCCAGTGGTGTGATACGCCCCGCCGTCCAGGAGAGCTGCCACACTTGAACGAATCTCGTTAGAAAACGGCACCTATTTATACTCAGCTGTGTGCCTCTGTTTTACTAACGCACCGCTGTGAGTCACATACGCACAACACCTAGGTTGGCCAGTGGCCCCCTTCTGAATGTCACTTGCGCTACAAAAACTGCTGTGTGTGCTCTCTCTGGCAGTTCTACGCCCCTGTGGCCTCTATCTGACTTCGCAACTGCTGGTATGCGTAACTCACTGCAATCCGGCCCGCACCTGGCTGTAACTTATGCTGAGAATATCGCACAAAACTAACTTTCCCTATCCTAAACGGTGGTGCCGCTACAATAGGTCGAAGACAGACTAGTTGGTAATGTTACGTTGGCAACACTACAAAACACAAATCACAATACATACTTAAAGGAAAGAAACAAACAGAAATGGAAATGCCGTGTGGCTAGGGCCTCCCGTCGGGTAGACCGTTCGCCTGGTGCAAGTCTCTCGAGTTGACGCCACTTCGGCGACTTGCCTGTCGATGGGGATGAAATGACGATGAGAGACACACAACACCCAGTCATCACGAGGCATAGAAAATCCCTGGCCCCGCCGGGAATCGAACCCGGGACCCCGTGCGCGGGAAGCAAGAACGCCACCGCGAGACCACGAGCTGCGGACTGAAACAAACAGAAAACAGTGTGTGCGAAAAAGTGTAAAACATAAAAGATGCATAGTTCTGCAGCGCAATTAAAAATTAGACTACGACTATCAGTGTCCAAAGAACAAAAACGTTAACGATGTGCTAGCAGAACGAAAATCCCCTCAAGAACCGTTACTTTTCTGACACGCTACCTACGAACGTCTCATATTCGAATAAAGAGTGGTAGCGGAGAGGAAAACGTCGCCAGTGTTCACTCTGCTGTAATTTCATTTGCACAGTAGTGTGGCGCCAACAAGCGGCGGGAAGCTGCCACTCGGCCGGCTGTTCCGCGGGGGGCGGTATTTTTTGGCCGCTGGCAGCCCTGAGCTCAGCGCAGCTGGCGCCGCCGCCGCCGCTGTCCGTCCGGTTTTAATCTGCAAATGCTCGCCGGCCATTCCGTTCCGCAGCTGCCCGGCTGGCTGGCTGGCTGGCTGGCTGCACTAGCCATGCGGGCGCAGCGGCGCCGTCTGCGGTCCGCGCCACGTCCCGCGCGAATAATTCTCCTCCCCGGTGATTTGTTGCTCTACGCTAATACTCACAAACTAGCGACGCACTCCGAATTTCGTAGCACTCCCAGACTCGTCCATAACATTCTCTATTTTTCATCCACACCCATCACACTTCTCCTCACGAGGGAACCTCCCCATAGCACCCTCCTCAGATGTAGTTATAGGTTGGCACAGTGGATAGGCCTTGAAAAACTGAACACCGATCAGACGAGAAAACAGGAACAAGTTGTGTGGAACTATGAAAAAAATAAGTAAAATATACAACTGAGTAGTCCATGAGCAAGGTAGCCAACATCAAGGATAGAGTTAGCTCAGGAGCGCCGTGGACCTGCGGTTAGCGTGAGCAGCTGCGGAACGACAGGTGCTTGGATCAAGTTTTCCCTCGAGTGAAAAGTTTAATTTTTTTTATTTTCAGACAATTTTAGTGTGGGAGTAGACGTGATTACCATTCCTCCAGGTTGTACACCTCTTGTGCAACCGTCAGATGTGTTTGGTTTTCGGCAAGTGAAATACTCTGTGAAAAGATTCTACGATTTTGCGAAGCTGCACAGAGCAGTATTGTTTACGTGATCGTGTGTCAATTATCAAAGTTCAGGCACTCACACATAATCAACTTCGCTCTCCAAAATTCCAGGACATGTTCAGATTTGCTTGGACATTTGCACGATTCGACGGTCTACACACGGAAAAATTTGAAAACGTTAAAAACATATGTTTTGACAGAGCACAGGGAAAACTGTGCGACTGTGAAACTATTGCATTGATTTGTTGCAGTTTATGTGACAAACAGTTATGTTTTCATCACTTTTTTGGGAGTGGTTATCACATCCACAACAAAACCTAAATCGAGCAAGGTAGAAGAATCTTTTTACCCATTCGCCTAGTGTACAAGTTAGGTGAGTCGACAACGTATTCCTGTCATGTGACGCACATGCCGTCACCAGTGTCGCATAGAATATATCAAACGTGTTTTCCTGTGGAGGAATCGGTTGACCTATGACCTTGCGATCAAACGTTTTCGGTTCCCATTGTGGAGGCACGTCCTTTCCTCTACTAATCGCACGGTTTTGCAGTGCGGTCGCAAAACACAGACACTAAAGTTATTACAGTGAACAGAGACGTCAATGAACGAACGGACAGGTCATAACTTTTCGGAAACAAAGAAAGTAAACTTTTCACTCGAGGGAAGACTTGGACCCAGGACCTCTCGGTCCACAGCTGCTCAGGCTAACCACGGGACCACGGCGCTCCTACGCTCAGATTGTCCTTGATGTTGGCTATCTTGCGCATGGACTACTCAGTTGGTATATTTTGCTTATTTTTTTCATAGTTCCACACAACTTCTTCCTGTTTTCTTGATTGATCTGTGTTCAGTTTTTCAAGGCCTATCCACTGTGCCAACTTATAACTACATCTGAGGGGGGTGCGATGGGGAGGTTCCCCTGTCAGTTAGGTTAGTTAGGTTTAAGTAGTTCTAACTTCTATGGGACTGATGACCTCAGCTGTTAAGTCCCATAGTTCTCAGAGCCATTTGAACCATTTCAATAGGTTCTTTAAAACAAAAACAAGCAAAAAAAATTGGAAGTATATTTTGTAAAATTTCATGTAAGGTACGTGGGGTTCCAAATTTATCCTTTTGATACTTTTCCATTTCTCTCTCCTTTACCAGGTGTACCGGTATGAAATGAGCGTTTTTTTGTGAAAGTGAAACACTAATTTTGGATTGAAAAGTAAAAACATTTTATTCAAAGTACTGTCCATTGCTTTCTATACATTCTGACTACCTTTCTGGCAATTTGTGGACACCATGCCAATAGAAATGTTCGTCATTTGAAGCAAGCCAATCAGACACCCAATTTGCGACTTCTTCGTAGGAATCAAAGTGTTCCTCAGCCAGCGCGTGTCCCATTGATGAAAACAAATGGTAGTCGGAGGGGGCCAAGTCTGGTGGATACGGAGGGTGGTGTAGCAGCTCCCAGCCAAGAGTTTTGATTGTATCCTGAACCAGTTTTGCTTTCTGTGCAGGTGAATTGTCGTGTAAAAAAATTACTTTGCCATGTCTTCTGGCCCATTCTGGTCTTTTTTCGATCAATGCATAGTTCAGATTCATCATTTGTTGTCTGTAGCGATTAGTATTCACAGTTTCACCGGATTTTAGAAGCTCATGATACACCAGGGGCAGATGTGGACTCTGACCACAATCTATTGGTCATGAACTGTAGATTAAAACTGAAAAAACTGCAAAAAGGTGGGAATTTAAGGAGATGGGACCTGGATAAACTGAAAGAACCAGAGGTTGTACAGAGTTTCAGGAAGAGCATAAGGGAACAATTGACAGGAATGGGGGATAGAAATACAGGAGAAGAAGAATGGGTAGCTTTGAGGGATGAAGTAGTGAAGGCAGCAGAGGATCAAGTAGGTAAAAAGACGAGGGCCTTTGGAGATAAGAGAATCACTTGCATGAACATCAAGAGCTCAGATGGAAACCCAGTTCTAAGCAAAGAAGGGAAAGCATAAAGGTGGAAGGAGTATATAGAGGGTCTATACAAGGGCGATGTACTTGACGACAATATTATGAAAATGGAAGAGGATGTAGATGAAGATGAAATGGGAGATACGATACTGCGTGAAGAGTTTTGACAGAGCACTGAAAGACCTGAGTCGAAACAAGGCCCCCGGAGTAGACAACATTCCACTGGAACTACTGACGGCCTTGGGAGAACCAGTCCTGACAAAACTCTACCATCTGGTGAGCAAGATGTATGAAACAGTCGAAATACCCTCAGACTTCAAGAAGAATATAATAATTCCAATCCCAAAGAAAGCAGGTGTTGACAGATGTGAAAATTACCGAACAATCAGTTTAATAAGGCACAACTGCAAAATATTAACACGAATTCTTTACAGACGAATGGAAAAACTAGTAGAAGCCGACCTCGGGGAAGATCAGTTTGGATTCCGTAGAAATACTGGAACACGTGAGGCAATACTGACCTTACGACTTATCTTAGAAGAAAGATTAAGGAAAGGCAAACGTACGTTTCTAGCATTTGTAGACTTAGAGAAAGCTTTTGACAATGTTGACTGGAAGGTGGCAGGGGTAAAATACATGGAGCGAAAGGCTATTTACAATTTGTACAGAAACCAGATGGCAGTTATAAGAGTCGTGGGGCATGAAAGGGAAGCAGTGGTTGGGAAGGGAGTAAGACAGGGCTGTAGCCTCTCCACGATGTTATTCAATCTGTATATTGAGCAAGCAGTAAAGGAAACAAAAGAAAAATTCGGTGCAGGTATTCAAATCCATGGAGAAGAAATAAAAACTTTGAGGTTCGCCGATGACATTGTAATTCTGTCAGAGACAGCAAAGGACTTGGAAGAGCAGTTGAATGGAATGGACAGTGTCTTGAAAGGAGGATATAAGATGAACATCAACAAAAGCAAAACGAGTATAATGGAATGTAGTCGAATTAAGTCGGGTGATACTGAGGGAATTGGATTAGGAAATGAGACAAAGTAGTAAAGGAGTTTTGCTATTTGGGGAGTAAAATAACTGATGATGGTCGAAGTAGAGAGGATATAAAATGTAGACTGGCAATGGCAAGGAAAGCGTTTCTGAAGAAGAGAAATTTGTTAACATCGAGTATAGATTTAAGTGTCAGGAAGTCATTTCTGAAAGTATTTGTATGGAGTGTAGCCATGTATGGAAGTGAAACATGGACGATATATAGTTTGGACAAGAAGAGAATAGAAGCTTTTGAAATGTGGTGCTACAGAAGAATGCTGAAGATTAGATGGGTAGATCACATAACTAATGAGGAGGTGTTGAATAGGATTGGGGAGAAGAGAAGTTTGTGGCACAACTTGACCAGAAGAAGGGATCGGTTGGTAGGACATGTTCTGAGGCATCAAGGGATCACCAATTTAGTATTGGAGGGCAGCGTAGAGGGTAAAAATCGTAGAGGGAGACCAAGAGATGAATACACTAAGCAGATTCAGAAGGATGAAGAAGCTTGCACAGGATAGAGTAGCATGGAGAGCTGCATCAAACCAGTCTCAGGACTGAAGACCACAACAACAACATGATACACCACACCTTTCTGATCCCACCAAACACAGAGCATTGTCTTCTTGCCGAATCGATCTGGTTTTGCAGTCGATGTTGATGGTTGTCCCGGATTAACCCATGATTTTTCCCGTTTGGGATTCTTAAAATAAATCCATTTTTCATCGCCAGTAACAACTCGATGTAAAACTGATTTTCTTTCATGTCTTTGAAGCAAAATTTGACAAACGGTTTTTCGGTTTTCCATCTGTCTTCATTCAATTCATGTGGCACCCATTATCCATTCTTTTGGATCTTTCCCACAGCTTTCAAACGCTCAAAAATTGTTTGTTGTGCAACATTTAGCGCTGCTGCCATTTGCTTCTGACTCAGAATATCATCTTCATCCAATATTGCCTGCAATTCGGCGTCTTCGAACTTTTTGGTGGTCTTCCACGTTCTTCATTTCTTACATCAAAATCATTATTTCTGAACCGTTGAAACCATCTTTTACATGTTGCTTGTGATAGAGCATGATCACCATATGCCTCGACAAGCATTCGATGCGACTCTGCAGCACTTGTTTTTCAAATGAAAACAAAAAAATAATGCTTTCCGCAAATCATCACTTCTGGTACAAAATTCGACATTCTTAACACAATGAAAACGTATGATGTTGTTTGTTCCATGACTTGATGTATACTAAATATCTTTGACAGATTTCATACCAGACAAACAAAAAAAAAAAATAAGGCTCGTTCACAACAAATGTTCCCTATCGACACATTTGTATCTTAACGCTCATTTCATACCGGTACACCTGGTATTGTTCTGCTACTACATACTATTATTTTCCCTCTATAGTGTCCTCCTTCATTCCTTCCTCCTCCTCCCTCTCTCTTCCCCTTCCGAAGATTCAACACGATGACACAACTATATAGGTAAGACAATTGTTATACTGTATATTCTCTTGTGAGTTAATATTTTATGTACCAAGGTTTGGCCCTAATGCAATTTTTCGTTAACTATTTGTTCTTACAAAGTTATTATTTTTTTGGAATTTCTTTTTTCGATATGAAATATAATCTAGATAAACTACCTACAAATAACGTTTATATCACATACTCTCCCTAAATTAGGAGATACTTGCAGATTGAAGCTTTTTTCCTAAATTAGTTTCTTTAAGAATGAAAAGTTCTTAAACATAAAAATTTCAGGCACGCCTTTAAAACACTTACGTAAACTATGGGTTGTCCTCGTGTGTTTTGTTAGCACACTTCTTCTTCTCATTTCCATGTGACTTCCTACTACATGTTCCCACCTTCTCTGACTAGCTTCCACACTTTCTTCATCCTCTTAGCTTCCAACCTTTTCACTTTTTATTCGTTTTGTGCATTGTTCTATCGATGCAGTGACTCGGTCAATAATTTTGTTTATGGATACTCCCCCCCCCATTCCTCCCCCCCCCCCTCATTCCTCCCCACCTCCACCCCTGTACGCTGGTGACTGTGCAGGTAGCATAAATATATTTACCTATCTTACTAATGTATAAGCTAATACTTGATTACTAATTTATCTTAGCTCCCTTTATTGGGTTTTGTTTTCTCCTCCTCCCTCCCCCCTCTCACCTTCCCTCCCCTGCTCGATTCTTCTACCCTCTCTTCCTATTACCTTTCCTTTTTCTTTACATTGTGCGATGTTTATAGTAAGTCATTCAAATTTCAGTTTAAAGAAATAGCACCAACCCCCACCCACATCCCCTTGTCTTTGGTTATGCCAGTTAAAATAAGTCTAGAGTCTAAGTCATCAGTTCATTTGAAAATACTTCATAATCATTAAAAATTTATTACCAAACATTTTGGTAACTTGACCTTTCTTTGTTTTCTACTTATGTTATAAATTTAGTATTACGATCCGTTTCAAAGATGTAAGTTGTTTACTTTCAATCAAAGACTATATTGTACCACTTCGTTTGTTAGGTTAAAGCTTCACTTGTTGGCATGTGCTGTACTGCTTTTATCTTCAACACAGCATTATCTTTGCCTATTCTCCATGTACAGGGTGTTTACAAATGAATATCGGGGTTTTACCGCTTTATAATATTTATTACATTAAACTTACAGCTATAAATGATTTGTCAAATGAAAGAGCAACTCAAACAGTTGTGTTTGGCACCAGCGTGCATGCACAGCGCGCAATGTTTCCTCCGCAATCCGTTAAACAGCGGTAGTAGCGAAGATGGCGACTAGTGAACAGAAAGAGTTTTGTGTTTTGCAGTTTGCAAAGACCGTATTTGCAGTTACTGTGCAACGTGCGTTCCGGTTGAAGTTCGGTTGTGATCTACAAGTGATAATAACATTCGTAGATGGTATCATCAATTTCGAGATAAAAGGGAAGAGCACAGGACGACAAAGAATTGTTGAAGAGACTGTTAAGCGAGTGAGAGAGTCGTTCATTCATAGGCCAAAGAAATCAGTCCGGAAGGTTAGTCGTGAATTACAAGTTCCCGTGTCGTCTGTTTGGAAAGTGTTAAGAAAATGTGTACAACTACGTCCTTACCATTTACAGTTATTACAGGCTCTAAAGCCAGCAGACCATGGATTACGTGCCAACTTCGCAAATTAAATGTTGTTTCACGACGATGAAGATTTTCTGGATCATGTTGTCTTCAGTGATGAATCGACCTTTCTCCTTCGTGGACATGTTAACACTCACAATGTGCGCACCTGGGGCTCAGAAAATGCTCACGAAATGGAACAAATACAATGAGATTCCACTAAAGTATCTGTTTTTTTGTGCCGTATCCCGGTGGAAAGTTTATGGGCCTTTCGATTTTGGTGAACCTACTGTAACTGACACTTTTTACCTTGATACACTAGAGCAATGGCTCTTCCCTCAGTTGGAAGAAGATGAGCCAGAGAACTTCATTTTCCAGTAAGATGGTGCGCCATCTCACTGGCACAGCGAAGTATGCGATTGGTTGAACTTCACTGTACCCAAACACTGGATAGGCCGAAAGGGGCCCAATGACAGGGCTTGCCTTTCATGGCCTCCACGTTCACCCGACCCAACGCCATGCGATTTTTTCCTTTGGGGCTTCATCAAGGATCGTGTGTACGTGCCTCTGTTACCAGCAGACCTCCCTGAATTAATAACCGGATTGAAGCAGCTGCTGCTACAATCACTGAAGACACACTTATCAACGTTTGGGAAGAACTCGGCTATAGACTTGATGTGTGCTGCGTGACAAATGGTGCTCACATTGAACATTTATAAGGTTCCTGGTAAAACTGTCTGAGTTACTCTCTCATTTGACTTATCATTTATAACTGTAAGTTTAATGTAATAAATATTATAATGCGTTAAAACCCCGATATTCATTTATAAACACCCTGTATTTTCGTCTGTTAGCTTGTTATTGACTTTCGATGTGAATGAGTCTTCTAGTGACAATGTCTCTGCACAATTATTATAATGCTGACAATTTTACTGACTATGGTTGGCCTGTGACAGCAGCTTGTTATCGTCTACGTCAAGTTATAACATTTCCGCCATTTATACCAATGAGTACGGTGTTTATAACCCTATACTAACTTGCCAAATTGGACAGTTTCTAACAATTTGTATTTCCTGGTTTAGGCTAAGCTTGAATCTTGTCTGCGGGTGAAACTAGTAAAAACCACTGTGTAAAATAAAAGACGGCTGACGTTTTTCACCACGAATTTCAACGATTATTTACCAGTTTATTTTCCCCACCTACAGAAGTATTCCACATGGCAGACTGGAGAAGGAAAACGTTAACATAGGATCAGTTACTGCAGGGATGTACGTGGATAGGTACTACAAACACAAAAAACGGCTCTGAGCACTATGGAACTTAACGTCTGCGGTCATCAGTCCCCTAGAACTTAGAACTACTTAAACCTAACTAACCTAAGGACATCACACACATCCATGCCTGAGGCAGGATTCTAACATGCGACCGTAGCAGTCGCGCGATTCCGCTCTGAAGCGCCTAGAACCGCTCGGCCACCGTGGCCGGCTCTACAACTACGTAGGGGCTTCAGAAAACAGTAACACATGGCTTCTCATGCTAAGAGAAATACGCAACAATAGTGGTTCACTGTCCGGAAACCTGCAGGCACAGTTCGTCTGCGGTACGCAAGACAGATGTGTCACAGTGTGTGACTGAAACGAACTCACGAGTTGGAGTATGAGGGACAGAACGATTGTCGCGGGCAAAACGTCTAAATTGCACATACAGGGTGGGCGAGGAGTCCCCGTACGCCCTAGTAACGAATGCTAATTCATTCATTCAGGAAAAATTGTGATTGGTTGCAGTGTTTTCTACAGTGTGATATAGTATAATTTTGAATTTTTGTTTCCTATGAAAGATATGATCAATCACTACTCGGTTTTAGCCATTGGCTGAGGTAGTAAATTCAGTGAAATCACGTTGTCCAATAACTGGAATCAAATAAGAAGTAGAAGAGAAGTGGGGAATTGTAAATCCCGGCTTGAGCTATTCCCAGTCCGTTTCCCCCTGTGCGTGTTGCTGCTACACACGAGGATAGATATGGCAAGCTATGTACAACTGTGCGTGCATGACCTGCCGCTATCTCATTTACGACGGATACACCTTCCGGTGCGTCAGTGTAGAAACTCGCCAGGCACTCATAACCTCCTTATGGATTCGGCGCCACTGCCAAAGCACGTACTTCCTGTGTGATTGACAATGAGCAGCGAGCACTTGCGAGACTTATGACGTATTCATCGCCGTCTGCCGCTGCGCATTCGAGCGGTAATGAGCGTTGCGTGATCGCCGCCTGTTATTTGGCTGGCTGGCCGGCCGGCCGGCTATGTGAACCTCTGCAGAGCCTCCCAACTTGTTGCTCGTTTGTTACGAGAACCCCCCGCTGGGAATATTTCACTTTAACGTTATGAGGCAGGAGCGTTACGACTGGTTAAACACACTCCGGCATACGTCACGTATTTATTCCATTTATTGCTGCTTTCCGTTTTATCTGTTACCTGATGTTCCAAAACTGGTCGTATTTAACGCACTTTCTGCTGTCGGTGTACGTCAGGGGTGTCCAACCTTTTAGCTTACACGGACCACATTGGAAGAAGACGAGTATTTCTGAGCTGCACATAATATGCTTAACCCTAATGATAACCGCAGAAAAAGGGGAGAAGGGGGGGGGGGGGCACAGTCGGAGGGTATGTAGCTGACACATTTAAGTAATTTAGAATGAGTAAATTTACGATTCTTTATTGTACAGCAGCAGGATGGAATTAATTTTACATTTTACATATGAGTTACTACAAATTGGTTCAAATGGCTCTAAGCACTGTGGGACTTAACATCTGAGGTCATCAGTCCCCTAGACTTAGAACCACTCAAACCTAAGTAACCTAGCGGTCGCTCGGTTCCAGACTGAAGCGACTAGAACCGCACGGCCACTACGGCTGGCTTTTAAGTTCTTTCCTTTGATTTGTTCCCAGTGGAGTTAATTTCTTTAGTAATTGGAGTTTACCTACTTCAGAGTACATTTCTCTATATTTCGGCAACAGCTGGTCGTACTGCTTTGGACAGTTTCTATATTCGTTTCAATTAACACGGCATAAATGTAGGCAAACATCTACATCCACATCTACACAGATACTCCGCTAGCTACCGAACAGTACGTGACGGATGGTACCCTCTACCACTACTGTTCCACTCGCAAACAGAGCGAGGGAAAAAGGACAGTCTGTATGCCTGCGTATGAGCCCTAATTTCTTGCATCTTATCCTCGTGGCACTTACATCTACATCTGCATCCATACTCCGCAAGCCACCTGACGGTGTGTGGCGGAGGGTACCTGGATACCTCTATCGGGTCTCCCTTCTATTCCAGTCTCGTTTTGTTCGTGGAAAGAAGGATTGTCGGTATGCTTCTGTGTGGGCTCTAATCTCTCTGATTTTATCCTCATGCTCTCTTCGCGAGATATACGTAGGAGGGAGCAATATACTGCTTGACTCTTCGGTGAAGGTATGTTCTCGAAACTTCAACAAAAGCCCGTACCGAGCTACTGAGCGTCTCTCCTGCATAGTCTTACACTGGAGTTTATCTATCATCTCCGTAACACTTTCGCGGTTACTAAATGATCCTGTAACGAAGCGCGCTGCTCTCCGTTGGATCTTCTCTCTCTCTTCTATCAACCCTATCTGGTACGGATCCCACACTGCTGAGCAGTATTCAAGCAGTGGGCGAACAGGCGTACTGTACCCTACTTCCTTTGTTTTCGGTTTGCATTTCCTTAGGATTCTTCCAGTGAATCTCAGTCCGGCATCTCCTTTACCGACGATCAACTTTATATGAGCATTCCATTTTAAATCATTCCTAATGCGTACTCCCAGATAATTTATGAAATTAACTGCTTCCAGTTGCTGACCTGCTATTTTGTAGCTAAATGATAAGGGATCTATCTTTCTATGTATTCGCAGCACATTACACTTGTCTACATTGAGATTCAATTGCCATTCCCTGCACATGCGTCAATTCGCTGCAGATCCTCCTGCATTTCAGTACAATTTTCCATTGTTACAACCTCTCGATACACCACATCATCATCTGCAAAAAGCCTCAGTGAACTTCCGAAGTCATCCACAAGGTCATTTATGTATATTGTGAATAGCAACGGTCCAACGACACTCCCCTGCGGCACACCTGAAATCACTCTTACTTCGGAAGACTTCTCTCCATTGAGAATGACATGCTGCCTTCTGTTATCTAGGATCTCTTCAATCCAATCACACAATTGGTCTGATAGTCCATATGCTCTTAGTTTGTTCATTAAGCGACTGTGGAGAACTGTATCGAACGCCTTGCGGAAGTCAAGAAACATGGCATCTACCTGTGAACCCGTGTCTATGGCCCTCTGAGTCTCGTGGACGAACAGCACGAGCTGGGTTTCACACGACCGTCTTTTTCGAAACCCATGCTGACTCCTACAGAGTAGATTTCTAGTCTCCAGAAAAGTCATTATACTCGAACATAATACGTGTTCCAAAATTCTACAACTGATCGACGTTAGAGATATAGGTCTATAGTTTTGCACATCTGTTCGACGTCCCTTCTTGAAAACGGGGATGACCTGTGCCCTTTTCCAATCCTTTGGAACGCTACGCTCTTCTAGAGACCTACACGCAATTTACGTTGGCGCCAGTAAAATCGTTCGGCAGCAGCTTCAAATGCCGTTTCTCTTAATTTCCTCAATATTGTTTCTTAAAAAGAATGTCGCCTTCCCTCCAGTGATTCCCACTTGAATTCCGAAAACACTTACGCGTTGCTCGAACCTACCGGTAACTAATTGCTTCGTTGTCTTCCTTTAATGCGATCCGGTCTTGATCACAAACGCTCGAGCAGTACTCAAGAGTAGGTCGTACCAGCGTTATACAGGCTGGCGCAGAGAAACGGGAAATTTCGAAATAACGTCATTTCCATGAATAAATTCATAAAACTAGTAATTTATTAACGAAAGTGAATGTATTCAGTATGCCATTATACAGTATGTCTTTACAACCAAAATGTCCAAAAGTGTCTCTTTACTTTTTCAAGATGGCATCGGAAAGATGTGCTCCCATTCGGCGTTCACACTCTAGCAGCCTGTTATGAAAACTCTGGAATGCGCGGTGTAGTATATCTTGGGGAATGGCAGCGATTTCGTTTTCAATGTTCTCCTTCAGTTCATGGATTGTTGCTGGATGTGTACGGTACACCTTGCCTTTAAGATATCCCCACAGGAAGAAGTCGCGCACACTAAGATCAGGGGATCTCGCAGGCCATGCAATGTCACCGTTACGTGAAATAATCCGTCTTCCAAACAGTTGACGAACTGCTGCCATCGATTGTCGAGCAGTGTGTGACGTGGCTCCGTCCTGCTGAAACCACATGTTTTCGACGTTAAGATTAAGCTCGTACAGTCTCGGTGTAAAGAATGTTTGAAGCATTTCAACATATCGAGCGGATGTTACTGTCACTGCACTACCATCCTCTCGTTCAAAAAAGTAAGGGCCGATAACACCATGACATGATACAGCACACCATATTGTGATCTTGGCGCTA
Source organism: Schistocerca serialis cubense (assembly GCF_023864345.2). Lineage (NCBI taxonomy): Eukaryota > Metazoa > Arthropoda > Insecta > Orthoptera > Acrididae > Schistocerca > Schistocerca serialis. Next base: position 1,227,837,213 of record NC_064638.1, on the reverse strand, counting down.
TGTAGTGGTCGCTGGTGAAACTCACAAGGATTGTCTTGTGCCCAATAACGAAAATTCTGTTTGTTCACGAATCCGTTCAGGTGGAAATGGGCTTCGTCTGATATCCATAAGTTACCAAGGAAATTCGCGTGCCGCGCGGGATTAGCCGAGCGGTCTGAGGCGCTGCAATCATGGACTGTACGGCTAGTACTGGCGGAGGTTCGGGTCCTCCCTCGGGCATGGGTGTGCGTGTTTGTCCTTAGGATAATTAAGGTTAAGTAGTGTGTAAGCTTAGGGACTGATGACCTTAGCAGTTATGTCCCATAAGATTTCACACACGTTTAGAAATTCGCGTCCTCGTTGATTTTAGCCAATATCTGGCTACTAAACTCCATACGTGACGCTGGGTCTCGTTCATGTAAGTGTTGCACAATCTACAACTTATAGGGATGGAAGTCTAATTCGTGCAGTATTCTTTGTAAGCTTCGTCGCTTAATCCCCAGCGAAGATGCATGCTGTCGAACGGAGCCGACGACGACTTCTCTCGATTGCAGCTCTAGCAGCTGCAATGTTCTCTGGGGTACGTACCGCTGGAATGCCACCTGGAGGTTTCTTTTTCAAGGCAGATCCTGTTTCTTCAAAATTACGCACCCACGTTGTAATCGCATGCGCAGATGGGACACGTCCATGACGTCGAAGCTGGTAATGCTGTCGAAATGTTCTCTGCGCGGCAGTCGCACTATCACCATTTTTGTAAAACGCTCTCACAGCTACTGCATATTCCGCACCAGTCCAATTCTCCATGATTACTAAATGGCAATGCGTTCACATCAATTGTGCAAAGTTTCGAACATCTGCCGGCGCTACAGTGCTGCCAACTGTAACGTCCAAAATTTCCCATTCCCGTGCGCCACCCTGTATACACGGTCTCCTTTGCAGGTGAACCACTCTTTACTAAAATTCTCCCGATAAACTGAAGTCGACCATCCGCCTTCCCTACCACAGTTATCACACACTCGTTGCATTTCATATCGCTTTGGAACGTTACTCCCAGATATTTAAACGACCTGACCCTGTCAGGCAGGACACTTGTAATACTGTAAACGAGCATTACAGGTTTGTTCTTCCTACTCACCCGCATTAACTAACATTTTCCACATTTAGAAATAGCTGCCATTCATCACACCAACTAGAATTTTGTCGAAGTCGTTTTGTATCTTCTTACAGCCACTCAAGTTCGACACCTTACCGTACACCATAGCATCGTCATGCTACCCACCCTCTCCGCCTGATCACTTATGTATACAGAGAACAAGAGCGGACCTATATTTCCATGGAACTCTCCCTTGTCTCTGATGAAGACTCGCCGTCAAGGACAACATACTGGGTTCTATTAGTTAAGAAGTCTTCAAGCCATTCACATACCTGTGAACTTATTCTATACGCTCGTACCTGCAATTGGGGCGCCGTGTCAAATGCTTTGCGGAAACCTAGAAATGTGGAATCTTCCTGTTGTCCTTCATCCATTGTTCACAGAATATCATGTAAGAAAAGGGCAAACTGAGTTTCAAACGCTCGATGCTTTTTAAAGCCATACTCATTCTTGTTCGAACTGAGAATATGTTCAAGGATTCTGCAGCATTCCGAAGTTAAGGATACTGGTCTGGAAGTTTACGGGTCCGTTCTTTCATCCTTATTATATACCGTAGTCACCTACGATTTTTTTTTTTTCCAGTCGCTGGGGACATCGTGCTGGGCGAGTGATTCAGGATAAATGCAAGTTAGGTAAGGGTAGAGTACTATTTGTAAAACCTAATTGGAATTCCATCCGGAGCTGGTGATTTATTGACTTTCGTATCTTTCAGTTGTTTCTCTACCCCATGGATGCTTATTACTATGCCGCTCATGCGGGAGTTTGTCCGATGGTCAAACGACGCTGTGTTTGTACGATTCTCCTGTGTACACGATTTCTTAAACGTGAAATTTAACACTTTAGCTATCGTGTTGCTGTCTTCAATTGCCATACCAGACTGGTCAACAAGGGACTGAATGGAACCCTTAGACCCGCTTAGCAATTTTACATAGGGCTAGAAACTCCAAAATAATTCCAGTAGTTCTCAAATGAACGTCCTTTCCGCTAATTTCGAACCAACTTCCGCTTCACAACACAACGAATCGCGCAAACAGAACAGTTTGGTAGACCAGACTGTGCTGGCAAATGTATAAGGATGTACCACAAGTCCTTCTCTGATTACAAACAAGCATAAGGCAGAAAATATGACACATACGCTTACACACATATCTTTTATCTTGAAGTACAGATAAAATCTTCACATTTTTGTGCATACACACGCACACGCAGGCACACAGAGAAACATTTAATAAATTTCGGCTTGTCCTCCTTTCATTTCCCGAAGAATATCCAGGAGACATTCCAATTCTACCCATGTGCAGGTCAACATTTCGTGAGGGATGAATGTTATGACGTCAGAACTCTGCGCCGTAATGCTGCTAAGTCGTTCACTAACGTCTGGTAAACCTGGTCCCTAACGTAATCCTAAAAGAAGAAATCCAGTGGTTTTATGTCCGTCCATCGAGAACGACCAGTTGATGAGAACATCAGATGCGATCCGTCTTTCCGGAAATGTTGTATCCTATTAGGCACCAACATCTAATGCCCAATGAGGTTGCCCACCGTATTGTTGGAAAATTAGGCCCGCAATGTCGTGGGTCTGTGAACAACAAATAACTGTAACATGTGAAGATAGGTATTTCCTGTGATTGTCCATCACAGACGACCCCAGTTTCCTTAAACTTCGCATACCACATTTTGATGATTTTAACATGTAAAAGTTATCTACGATATGCCTTCTGGAAGTCTCTCTGTACTGTTTTTGGTGACTGTGTCTCGTGATACCAAAGGTCACATTGGGAATTCTCTTGGTTTGTGTACACGTTCTTTGCAAATAATGTCCGATTCCACTGTTGTTACATTGCTGTATCTGTGTACACAAGAACAATATGTATGCACACAAGAACTTGAATAAATCGCATGAAATCAAAGACAAAAAGTATGTTTCTATGCATCATACTTTATGCTTTATGAATGTATGTTATCAGGGAAAGACTTCTGGAGATACATGGTACAATATTAGCCAGAGATTGTATAATCCAAGCAGTCTGATCACTAAAATCTAATTTCAATAGATCTGTCCCCCCCCCCTCCCACCCCCACCCCCATGAACCATGGACCTTGCCGTTGGTGGGGAGGCTTGCGTGCCTCAGCGATACAGGTGGCCGTACCGTAGGTGCAACCACAACGGAGGAGTATCTGTTGAGAGGCCAGACAAACATGTGGTTCCTGAAGAGGGGCAGCAGCCTTTTCAGTAGTTGCAGGGGCAACAGTCTGGATGATTGTCTGATCTGGCCTTGTAACATTAACCAAAACGGCCTTGCTGTGCTGGTACTGCGAACGGCTGAAAGCAAGGGGACATGCAGGTTTACTGTATGATTAAATGATGATGGCGTCCACTTGGGTAAAAAATTCCGGAGGTAAAATAGTCCCCCATTCGGATCTCCGGGCGGGGACTACTCAAGAGGACGTCGTTATCAGGAGAAATAAAACTGGCATTCTACGGATCGGAGCGTGGAATGTCAGATCCCTTAATCGGGCAGGCAGGTTAGAAAATTTAAAAAGGAAAATGGATAGGTTAAAGTTAGATATAGTGGGAATTAGTGAAGTTCGGTGGCAGGAGGAACAAGACTTTTGGTCAGGTGATTACAGGGTTATAAATACAAAGTCAAATAGGGGTAATGCAGGAGTAGGTTTAATAATGAATAAAAAAATAGGAGTGCGGGTTAGCTACTACAAACAGCATAGTGAACGCATTATTGTGGCCAAGATAGACACAAAGCGAATGCCTACTACAGTAGTACAAGTTTATATGCCAACTAGCTCTGCAGATGATGAAGAAATTGATGAAATGTATGACGAGATAAAAGAAATTATTCAGGTAGTGAAGGGAGACGAAAGTTTAATAGTCATGGGTGACTGGAATTCGTCAGTAGGAAAAGGGAGAGAAGGAAACATAGTAGGTGAATATGGATTGGGGGGAAGAAATGAAAGAGGAAGCCGCCTTGTAGAATTTTGCACAGAGCATAACTTAATCATAGCTAACACTTGGCTCAAGAATCATGAAAGAAGGTTGTATACCTGGAAGAATCCTGGAGATACTAGAAGGTATCAAATAGATTACATAATGGTAAGACAGAGATTTAGGAACCAGGTTTTAAATTGTAAGACATTTCCAGGGGCAGATGTGGATTCTGACCACAATCTATTGGTTATGAACTGTAGATTGAAACTGAAGAAACTGCAAAAAGGCGGGAATTTGGAGATGGGACCTGGATAAACTGAAAGAACCAGAGGTTGTAGAGAGTTTCAGGGAGAGCATAAGGGAACAATTGACAGGAATGGGGGGAAAGAAATACAGTAGATGAAGAATGGGTAGCTCTGAGGGATGAAGTAGTGAAGGCAGCAGAGGATCAAGTAGGTAAAAAGACGAGGGCTAATAGAAATCCTTGGGTAACAGAAGAAATATTGAATTTAATTGATGAAAGGAGAAAATATAAAAATGCAGTAAATGAAGCAGGCAAAAAGGAATACAAACGTCTCAAAAATGATATCGACAGGAAGTGCAAAATGGCTAAGCAGGGATGGCTAGAGGAGAAATGTAAGGATGTAGAGGTTTGTCTCACTAGGGATAAAATAGATACTGCCTACAGGAAAATTAAAGAGACCTTTGGAGAGAAGAGAACCACTTGTATGAATATCAAGAACTCAGATGGCAACCCAGTTCTAAGCAAAGAAGGAAAGGCAGAAAGGTGGAAGGAGTATATAGAGGGTTTATACAAGGGCGATGTACTTGAGGACAATATTATGGAAATGGAAGAGGACGTAGATGAAGATGAAATGGGAGATAAGATACTGCGTGAAGAGTTTGACAGAGCACTGAAAGACCTGAGTCGAAACAAGGCCCCGGGAGTACACAACATTCCATTAGAACTACTGATGGCCTTGGGAGAACCAGTCATGACAAACTCTACCACCTGGTGAGCAAGATGTATGACACAGGCGAAATACCCACAGACTTCAAGAAGAATATAATAATTCCAATCCCAAAGAAAGCAGGTGTTGACAGATGTGAAAATTACCGAACTATCAGTTTAATAAGTCACAGCTGCAAAATACTAACGCGAATTCTTTACAGACGAATGGAAAAACTGGTAGAAGCGGACCTCGGGGAAGATCAGTTTGGATTCCGTAGAAATGTTGGAACACGTGAGGCAATACTAACCTTACGACTTATCTTAGAAGAAAGATTAAGAAAAGGCAAACCTACGTTTCTAGCATTTGTAGACTTAGAGAAAGCTTTTGACAATGTTAACTGGAATACTCTCTTTCAAATTCTGAAGGTGGCAGGGGTAAAATACAGGGAGCGAAAGGCTATTTACAATTTGTACAGAAACCAGATGGCAGTTATAAGAGTCGAGGGGCATGAAAGGGAAGCAGTGGTTGGGAAAGGTGTGAGACAGGGTTGTAGCCTCTCCCCGATGTTATTCAATCTCTATATTGAGCAAGCAGTAAAGGAAACAAAAGAAAACTTCGGAGTAGGTATTAAAATTCATGGAGAAGAAGTAAAAACTTTGAGGTTCGCCGATGACATTGTAATTCTGTCAGAGACAGCAAAGGACTTGGAAGAGCAGTTGAACGGAATGGACAGTGTCTTGAAAGGAGGATATAAGATGAACATCAACAGAAGCAAAACGAGGATAATGGAATATAGTCAAATTAAATCGGGTGATGCTGAGGGGATTAGATTAGGAAATGAGACACTTAAAGTAGTAAAGGAGTTTTGCTATTTAGGGAGTAAAATAACTGATGATGGTCGAAGTAGAGAGGATATAAAATGTAGACTGGCAATGGCAAGGAAATCGTTTCTGAAGAAGAGAATTTTGTTAACATCGAGTATAGATTTAAATGTCAGGAAGTCGTTTCTGAAAGTATTTGTATGGAGTGTAGCCATGTATGGAAGTGAAACATGGACGATAACCAGTTTGGACAAGAAGAGAATAGAAGCTTTCGAAATGTGGTGCTACAGAAGAATGTTGAAGATAAGGTGGGTAGATCACGTAACTAATGAGGAGGTATTGAATAGGATTGGGGAGAAGAGAAGTTTGTGGCACAACTTGACTAGAAGAAGGGATCGGTTGGTAGGACATGTTTTGAGGCATCAAGGGATCACAAATGTAGCATTGGAGGGCAGTGTGGAGGGTAAAAATCGTAGAGGGAGACCAAGAGATCAATACACTAGGCAGATTCAGAAGGATGTAGGTTGCAGTAGGTACTGGGAGATGAAGAAGCTTGCACAGGATAGAGTAGCATGGAGAGCTGCATCAAACCAGTCTCAGGACTGAAGACCACAACAACAACAACAATAGATCTGTCAGTATACTGCACAATATTTTGCACGACCTTCGATCTAATCTACAGATGGTCAATAATATTGCGCAGTATGAAAAACTGCACAATATTATTCACGGTTCAGAGGCCTTTTGAGGAAGGAAAGTAAACTAAAAGAGTCATACACTGATGAGCCAAAGAAACTGGTACACCTGTCGAATATCGTGTAGGGCCCCCCGCGAACACAAAGAAGCGCCGCAACACACCGAGGCATGGACTCGACTAATGTCTGAAAAAGTGCTGCAGGGAACGGACACCATGAATCCTGCAGTGCTGTCCATAAATCTGTAAGAATAAGAGGGGGTGGAGAACTCTTCTGAACAGCACGTTGCAAGGCATTCCACATATGCTCAATAATGTTCATGTCTGGCGAGTTTTGTGACCAGCGGAAGTGTTTACACTCAGAAGAGTGTTCCTGGAGCCACTCTGTAGCAATTCTGGACGTGTGTGTCGCATTGTCCTCCTGGAATTGCGCAAGTCCGTCGGAGTGCACAATGGACAGGAATGAATGCGGGGGTTCAGAGAGGATGCTTACGTACGTGTCACCTATCAGAGAGTCGTATCTAGACGTATCAGGTGTCCCATATCACTCCAACTACAGACGCCCCACACCATTACAGAGCCTCCACCAGCTTGAACAGTCCCCTGCTCACGCGCCGAGTCCATGGATTCATGAGCTTGTCTCCATACCCGTTCACGTCCATCCACTCGATACAGTTTGAAATGAGACTCGTCCTATCAGGCAACATGGTTCCAGTCATCAACAGTCCAGTGTCGGTGTTGACAGGCCAAGGCGAGGCGTGCATTTAGACAGGGTACACAAGTGCGCCTTCGACTCCGAAAGCCCATATCGATTATGTTTCGTTGAAGGGTTCGCACGCTGACACCTGTTGGTGGCCCAGCATTGAAATCCGCAGCCATTTGCGGAAGAGTCCCACTTCTGTCACGTTCAACGATTCTCTTCAGTCGTCGTTTTTTTCTGACACAGGGATGTCGGAGATTTGATGTTTTACCGGATTCCTGATATTCACGATTTTATCGCTATCTATCTTACGCTTGCGCCTTTGTCCTGCATTGTGTGCGGGGTTGGCGTGGTTAAATCGGATTGGGTATGTTAATCTGAAGGGGTGGCCGGATGCCCTTCCTGCCGCCACCCCGTACCGCTGGGACGGAATCAGAGTACTCCATCTGTCTGCGTCGAGTGTAAATCAGGGAAAAGTGCGGATGTGTTTCAAATGTCTGTGACTCGTGTAACTGACGCGAGACTTGGGGACCAGCACGGTATTCACCTCGAGGGATGTGGAAAACCGGATTCCTGATATTCAAGATACACTCATGAAATGATGGTAGAGGAAAATCCCCACTTCATCGCTGCCTCGTAGATACTGTGTCCAATCGCGCGTGCGCCGCTGTAACACCACGTTCAAGCTCACTTAAATATTGGTAGCCTGTCATTGTAGCAGCAGTAACCAATCTAACAACTGCGCCAAACACTTTTTGTCTTACATAGGGGTTCCCGATCGCAGCACGGTATTCTGCCTGTTGAAGATCTCTATAACTACACTCCTGGAAATTGAAATAAGAACACCGTGAATTCATTGTCGCAGGAAGGGGAAACTTTATTGACACATTCCTGGGGTCAGATACATCACATGATCACACTGACAGAACCACAGGCACATAGACACAGGCAACAGAGCATGCACAATGTCGGCACTAGTACAGTGTATATCCACCTTTCGCAGCAATGCAGGCTGCTATTCTCCCATGGAGACGATCGTAGAGATGCTGGATGTAGTCCTGTGGAACGGCTTGCCATGCCATTTCCACCTGGCGCCTCAGTTGGACCAGCGTTCGTGCTGGACGTGCAGACCGCGTGAGACGACGCTTCATCCAGTCCCAAACATGCTCAATGGGGGACAGATCCGGAGATCTTGCTGGCCAGGGTAGTTGACTTACACCTTCTAGAGCACGTTGGGTGGCACGGGATACATGCGGACGTGCATTGTCCTGTTGGAACAGCAAGTTCCCTTGCCGGTCTAGGAATGGTAGAACGATGGGTTCGATGACGGTTTGGATGTACCGTGCACTATTCAGTGTCCTCTCGACGATCACCAGTGGTGTACGGCCAGTGTAGGAGATCGCTCCCCACACCATGATGCCGGGTGTTGGCCCTGTGTGCCTCGGTCGTATGCAGTCCTGATTGTGGCGCTCACCTGCACAGCGCCAAACACGCATACGACCATCATTGGCACCAAGGCAGAAGCGACTCTCATCGCTGAAGACGACACGTCTCCATTCGTCCCTCCATTCACGCCTGTCGCGACACCACTGGAGGCGGGCTGCACGATGTTGGGGCGTGAGCGGAAGACGGCCTAACGGTGTGCGGGACCGTAGCCCAGCTTCATGGAGACGGTTGCGAATGGTCCTCGCCGATACCCCAGGAGCAACAGTGTCCCTAATTTGCTGGGAAGTGGCGGTGCGGTCCCCTACGGCACTGCGTAGGATCCTACGGTCTTGGCGTGCATCCGTGCGTCGCTGCGGTCCGGTCCCAGGTCGACGGGCACGTGCACCTTCCGCCGACCACTGGCGACAACATCGATGTACTGTGGAGACCTCACGCCCCACGTGTTGAGCAATTCGGCGGTACGTCCACCCGGCCTCCCGCATGCCCACTATACGCCCTCGCTCAAAGTCCGTCAACTGCACATACGGTTCACGTCCACGCTGTCGCGGCATGCTACCAGTGTTAAAGACTGCGATGGAGCTCCGCATGCCACGGCAAACTGGCTGACACTGACGGCGGCGGTGCACAAATGCTGCGCAGCTAGCGCCATTCGACGGCCAACACCGCGGTTCCTGGTGTGTCCGCTGTGCCGTGCGTGTGATCATTGCTTGTACAGCCCTCTCGCAGTGTCCGGAGCAAGTATGGTGGGTCTGACACACCGGTGTCAATGTGTTCTTTTTTCCATTTCCAGGAGTGTAAATATGCATGCCTATAGCAATTTCTTTGGCGCTGCTGTGTATTAAGACTCTTCGGGCAGCCTGTATTTTTGCGCCAGTCAGATTAGGCAGTGACGTGTTCGCGAGCGCTTCGCGACAGGAAGGCCGACACGAGGTTAAGCACCTCTGAGCTGAGCTTTTTGCAGCCCCACCGGAGGCGGAGCAGGTGATGGCGTCCCGAACAAACAGCGGCCCAAACACCGCCCAAATTGCCTGGCCGGCCGCCGGGCCGCCCGGCCGCTCCCTACCTGATCCCCGCCATTGTACGCCAGCCACAATAGGGGACACGCTCCATTCTCGGGCCGGCGTCAACATTCAACAGCGCACGCTGCCCTCGCCCAGCCTGCGTCACACGAGAAGCCCGTCAGGCGAGATCAGAGCACACTGGACGCCGGGACTGAAAGCAGGTCACTGTTTTGCTCGCCCCGATCCACTACCGCGCTAAACGCGACTTACTGGCTCGTCTGCGACGCAGGCCACAGCGAAATCCCGGCATACCCAAGAAGTCCTACCAGGTAGGGTTGTAGAGGAGATAGAGAAGATCCAACGAAAAGCAGCACTTTACCTCACAGGATCGCTGAGCTCGCGCCATAGCGTTACAGAGATGCTCAACAAACTCCATTGGCAGACTTTACAAGAGAGGCCTTGTGCATTACGAAGGGTTTTACTACTGAAATTTGGAGAAAGCACTTTCCAGGAAGAATCAAATAACATACGTTACTGGCCATTAAAATTGCTACACCAAGAAGAAAAGCAGATGATAAACGGGTATTCATTGGACAAATATATTATAGTAGAACTGATATGTGATTACATTTTCACGCAATTTGGGTGTATAGATCCTAAGAACAGAGTACCCAGAACAACCACCTCTGTCCGTTATAATGGCCTTGATACGCCTGGGCATTGAGTCAAACAGAGCATGGATGATGTGTACAGGTACAGCTGCCCATGCAGCTTCAACACGATACCACAGTTCATCAGGAGTACTGACTGGCGTATTGTGACGAGCAAGTTGCTCGGCCACCGTTGACTAGACGTTTTCAGTTGGTGAGAGATCCAGAGAGTGTGCTGACCAGGGCAGCACTCGAACATTTTCTGTATCCAGAAAGGCCCGTACAGGACCTGCAACATGCGGTCGTGCATTATCCTGCTGAAATGTAGGGTTTCGCAGGGATCGAATGAAGGGTAGAGCCACGGGTCGTAACACATCTGAAATGTAACGTCCACTGTTCAAAGTGCCGTCAATGCGAACAAGAGATCACCGAGACGTGTAACCAATGGCACCCCATACCATCACGCGGGGTGAGAAGCCAGTATGGCGATGACGAATACACGCTTCCAATGTGCGTTCACCGCGATGTCGCCAAACACGAATGCGACCATCATGATGCTGTAAACAGCATATGTCGTTGAGTACACCATCGCAGGCACTCCTGTCTGTGATGCAGCGTCAAGGGTAACCACAGCCATGGTCTCCGAGCTGATAGTCCATGCTGCTGCAAACGTCGTCGAACTGTTCGTGCAGATGGTTGTTGTCTTGCAAACGTCCCCATCTGTCGACTCATGGATCGAGACGTGGCTGCACGATCCGTTACAGCCATGCCAATAAGATGCCTGTCTTCTCGACTGCTAGTGATACGAGGCCGTTGGGATCCAGCACCGCGTTCCGTATTACCCTCCTGAACCCATCCATTCCATATTCTACTAACACTCACTGGATCTCGACCAAGGCAGCAGCAATATCGCGATACGATAAACCGCAATCGCGATAGGCTACAATCCGACCTTTATCAAAGTCGGAAATGTGATGGTACGCAATCCTCCTCCTTACACGAGGCATCACAACAACGTTTCACCAGGCAACGCCGGTCAACTGCTGTTTTGTGTATGAGAAATCGGTTGGGAACTTTCCTCATGTCAGCACGTTGTAGGTGTCGCCACCGGCGCCAACCTTGTGTGAATGCTCCGAAAAGCTAATCATTTGCATATCACAGCATATTCTTCCTGTCGGTTAAATTTCGTGTCTGTAGTACGTCGTCTTCGTGGTGTATCAATTTTAATGGTCAGTAGTGTATAACTTCCTCCTATATATATCTCGCTTAATGACCAAGACAAGAAAATTCGAGAAATTAGCGGCAATTATTCTGCCCACGCGCCGTTCTAGAGTTGAACAGTGTAGGGAGGGGATCAGTTAGTGGTACCATAAGTACCAACGGCCGCACGCCATTAGGTGGCTTGCTGAGCGTGAAGTAGATGTAGAAGTTTTCAGAATATACTACGCAACTACGGCTGTATATCCGCTAAAGCCGTCCGAAATATGGGACGAAGCAGCTAACGGCGACGTGGAAGTCGACGAGAAATTCAACTTCACGAAGCACAGCATCCGCACTACACGGAACGTGCTACTTGACACGATTTGCGACTGCAGCGCTCTCCAGCAGCAGCTCTCGGCTGTATCTGGCTCGCATATCACACAGTTTGTTTACAAAAATGAATGCGCGTAACTCCCACGGTAGCTCTCCCCCCTTTTCCATATGCTTGTCTTGTTGTTCTGTCTGTAGTATACATCAATAAAAACTCACTATCCACAGGCAAGTTATAAGACAAAAAGGAAAGCTCTATGTCTGGGATGTGGTACTTAGGAAAAGCAGGAAAGGTGTGAACGAGGCCTAATCAGTTACCATTGCTTGCACAGAAAACACGTACACTTTATTTTCAAAAAACAAAACTGTCAACAATCATTTTTAAAGATTTTACTATACCGGCAGCTGAAAGCCTTATTAGAAGAATCGCAAGTTATTGTCGGCTGAAGGCCACAAGCCATGTTACCTACAATCAACGGCTGAAGGCCTGATTAAGAAGGTTCAAAATTGTTCGTCGGCTGAAGGCCAGAAGCAATTTCAAATAAACGGCTGATGGCCTGCATTACCAATAAGGTAGACAATTGCACGTTAAAAAATACCAGAAACCCTTTTAACAATTTTAATAACTGTAACAACTTATACTGATGGCTGAAGGCTTTATCAAGACAGAACTGAACCTATCTGTCGGCTGAAAGGCACAAGCAATGTTACAAACAATTAACGGCTGATGGACTGATTAAGAAAGGATTGAAAATAATTGGCGCTGAAGGCCACAAGCAATTTTCAGAATACTCAGAATTACAAGTAAGGAACGCAGTTGCATGTTAATATGCTAAAACCTTTTTCAAACAATCTTAGACTAGAACTAAAATGGCTCTGAGCACCATGGGACTTAACAGCTGTGGCCATCAGTCCCCTAGAACTTAGAACTACTTAAACCTAACTAACCTAAGGACATCACACACATCCATGCCCGAGGCAGGATTCGAACCTGCGACCGCAGCAGTCGCGCGGTTCCCGACTGAGCGCCTAGAACCTAGAACTAAAGTAGACCTCCTAAAAACATAGGCACAGTACAATTCAAGAGGCTGTCAAATTACACGCGGTGTCGGACAGCATCTACTCGACGAGGAAAGGTACAGTGCCGGAAAAGTACGCTAACCTCCAGGGCAGGTAACTGGGGCGTTAGCAGTCACAAGGCAGAAAATACCGATGGTTGCACTTCACTAATAATAATAATACTAAATCCAAACTACGTCTCGCTAATGCCTTTTCAAAGTTCAATTCAAACAATGTGGAGAATTTAGAGAATTTCATATTCACATTGGTTTCCTTATACACTACATCCCAGCTTTGTTTTGCTAGCTCTTTTGAAAAATCTTTTATTTTGATTTCTGATGTATGTCGTTTGTAGGTTTGTAGTTTAGGGAGAGATTCGATGCCTGCTTTTACTGCTGTTGTTTGACAGAGATGGCCTGACAGTCCGAGATCTTTTGCAACTGCATCAGGGTCATAACTTTGAGGGATATTTATGAAGGTGCTGCAGCATTCATTCATGATTTAGTGTTGATGTTAATGTCCCCACACAGAATTATGTTGACCTTTGTACTTGAGACTTTATCTAGAACTTCTGTTAATTTATTGAAAAAAGGGTCCACACTTCCACTGGGAGATCTATACACATACAAAATGATTAATTTCTTGGTGATGTCAAGCCCTGTTAATTCAACAGCTGACATTGCAAAGTGTTTGTCTTCACTTACTGTACTGAGGTTATGTCTTGATTTGGACTGTGTTCCTTTTCTAATATTAATGCATGATCCTCGACCCCTTGAAGCAGTTCTGCAGTAAGAGTTTGTCCTTTCATACAGTGATAACACTACATGTTGGATTTCTGTGTCTCTACACCAGTGCTCAGTATCACAAACTACTGTGCAGTTCAAAGATTGGAGCTCAACTTCTAATAGTTGTGTTTTATTTTTTATTGATTGCATGTTTTGATGGAGGATTGTTACGTCTCTGAAATTCCACATGTTACTCTTTCCAATGGTTTGTTTTTATTTGTGACATCTGGTATGTGTGATGTATGAAGTGTTAAAATATGTCTTGTGAGTAACTGTTTCAGTATTTTTAAACTGCTGGAGATACTCTTTAGGCAGTGGATTTATCCTAAAAAAAGACCTATTTTTCCTACCCATAACAACAGGTATTTGACCATGTGTGGCCAGAGATCCTGTGCCTTGGGTTCGTTGCCGGTGCAAAATATCAGTGTTTGAACAGTGTTATATTTATGGTTTCAACGAGTACAGCGATTAAAGACCTAACGACTTCACGTGTTGCTTTGCTCGTTAGTCGGAACTGCAGTTAGATTCATTAAGCTTAAAATTTCAATGGGCGCACCTAAAGCTATGTGCACGCCGTAAAGATACCGTTTTCGATTGTAGACTGCACAGACTGTTTAGTGCACACCACGGACTCTGAAATCAAGCAGAAAATATGATAACGCATTTCCTTTTCACATACTGATACAGAAACTCTAATTGTGAATGTACGGTGTGTTTGCCGCGAGATTGAAATGATTGCGTAGACGATTGTGCACGGCACGGATTGTTCGGTTATAAACCGATACACAGTGACGGAAAAAAATTGCAGCACGAAACAATAATTAATGCAGAGTACTGAAATTTCCAGAATACACTTCTCTAGGTAACGTCTTTACGTGATCAGCATTGCAAGATCAAAGGTAAATGTAAGAGCGAAGTACGCCATTGCGAATGTGAAATGATCATACATTAATAACTGGTGTAACCGTCAGAATGTCGAATGCAAGGATGTAAGCATGCATGCATTTTGTTGTACAAGTGCCGGATGTCAGTTTCCGGGATGGAGTTCCATTCCTGTTGCACTTGGTCGGGCAGGGAACAGTTAATTCTGGTTGTGGATGGCGTTGGAGTTGTCGTCCTATAATGTCCCGTGCGTGCTCAATTGGAAACAGATCTGGTGATTGAGCATGCCAAGACAACACAATCTGTTGTGCAAGTTAGGTTACAACAGCTGTATCAAGTTAGATTACAACAGCTGTACGTAGGCCAGCGTTATCCTGTTGGAACCAACCCCCCACTGCCCAGCTCCTCCGGAATGGTGTTCATGAATGGCAGCACAACAGGTCTGACGCACAAATTTACAGTCAGGGTGTGTGGGATAACCACGAGACTCACGTTAAAGTTCCGGGCTATGGCCGTGGTCGATGTGTAAAACATTCACCTAACGTTTACTTCCGACTGCGGAAGACGTCTTCGGAGGTAAAATGGCGCCGTTCCTATGTCATACGAAACTGCACTTCAGACCATGACTCCAAGTGTCATGTCTAGCACCCAAACAGGTTGGTTGCAGGCCCTGACCAGCACAAGGCCGTCACTGACACTGAGGCAGAACCAGCTTTCATCAGAAAACACAACGGACACCTACTCTGCCTTCCAGTGAGCTCTTTGAAAAAATTCAAACTCAGTGAGGTGTTAATAGTGGCGTCTTTGTCGCCTTGAAGGCGTTCTTGACTAACGTCAGCCAAAGATAACTGATATCCTCATAGTTGCGCTGCTAGCGCCACCCTTATGCGACTGGCGTATTGAATAGACACCATCGTTCAGACGTAGAAACACGCCAAGCAGCTTTCGTTTATGTCCCCAAACCACTTGCTATTTCTTTTCCGTCGGTGTACTTTCTTAGTGTGGACGGATATACTGTGAAAAGTGCCGCGCCGCGATCTAACAGTAAAGCATTAACTTGAAAACTGTGGTTGAGCTATCAAACAAACATTATGACTTCGGTTTGCGCCACCCGTTGATAGAAAGAAGGGTGTCTTATATGCGTCGTTTCATGGAGATATGCAAATTGGAAACTTTACTTTCGTTACAGGAGCCCGCAATCAGGGTGCTCAGCAAAACTACACCAGTTGTTCGAAGGCACGCTCAAGGATCATGGACTAACGACGCGGACGTCGACGTCTCGCTAGCAGCATCGGCTAAGTGGAGATTTGTTTGAAGGAACGCTGGCTAAGAGACACAAAGGACTATATTGTACTAATCAGTGATGTAAAAACCCATTATGCACAAAAACAGTAACTTTTCTTGGTCATTAATTTGAAGTGATTGTAAGTTGTGATAGTGCAGGGCTGTTTTGGTTTCTTTTCAATAATAACGTTCAGAATAATAGTTAAAGCCTAGTTTCTGCCATTAACGTATACCTTTCCCTTATCATAGTAATTATGCAAACCTATTAATTTCTGACACAGTTATTACTATTGCAAACAGTTGCTACCAATACTAATGAGATAAATATTAAACACTTTTGTTCCTTTTCATTTGCTTTCATTGCCACTGCTTCTTTGTTTGTAGAGTTCGTAGGTGTTTATCTGCATTTACATGTTCCGTTGTTCTTCTTTTAGTCTTGCGTGGATTATTGTGATGTCCCGATAAATAGGCACGCAATCCATTATTCGTCATTACATTAGCAGACAGTAGCACGCCACGAGTTGCTCAGTTTGTTTAGGGAAATATCTTGTCAGTGGTAATCTGATTTGGGCTAGTGACTGATCACTCGGGGGTAATTACTAGTATGCATCAATGTAATGTTCACTTAAATTGAAGAAAAAGTAGAGTTATCCTGGTTTCAATTAGCTTAAAGTTTCCGTGCCCGAGGAACTGGAGGAGACAGATCGGAGTATTGTCATTCCGAGTAGTTGAACATGGTCGGTTCTAGCTCACTAAATGTTCGAGGAGGTGCTGTTCCGGAAGATACAGTTAATTTTATGGTACCCTCTTATTTGTTAGTTTCACGAATTGAAAACGCAAATACAAAACAGCGTCACGTAAGTTCTGCTTGTAACGTAGAGAATGCTCTTGCCTTTTATTGTGTCAACCTTTCATGACATGTTGCCAAAATTTCGCAGTACTTATTTTGTGTTTCTCACGAGGCAATATCTCATCAAAGGGCACAGCAAGTGACTGGAGAGTTGTACAGATTGCCTAAACTCGCTATCGTCCCGTCCTCCCACGCCCACTCCCTGCTACTGCATGTTGCCTGGAAACAGAAGGGCAAGTCTGTACCAGTTCGTGACAACGCGTACTATGTTTCATGAATGCTGTTAAGAGGAACCGAAGTCTTCACTAATTTGTGTGCTTCCAAGAGGAAAAGACACCAGAAGCTGTGCACGCCACAGATTCCACGGCACGCTGAAAAGAAAGAATGTAGAATTCAGTAACTTGATGCAAATAGCATGAGAGTGAAACTTCCTGGCAGATTAAAACTGTGTGCCTCTAGAGCACTTGCCCGCGAAAGACAAAGGTCCCGAGTTCGAGTCTCGGTCGGGCACACAGTTTTAATCTGCCACGAAGTTTCATATCAGCGCACACGCCGCTGCAGAGTGAAAATCTCATTCTGGAAGCATGAGAGTGTTTTAATTGAACTGTCTGACCGGAAACAGTTTCTTTTTGACATCAGAATTATAGTTCATCACAACAGGAACAAACGAGATACAGCAATAAATAAAATGTGCTGTGTGTTAAAAGAGCTGAACTGCAAAAACAATGGAGGAATTTACAAATAAACGAAGAACTCTGTATTAACAGTACTGTGAAGAAAGACATGCCACTGAGGCCTCAAAAAGAAGTTGTGCTGGTAGTGAGGATGTTCACGAACCAAAAGTGTGGTTTTTTGATATACTTCGTTTCTTGGACATGCACTTCACATACAGGAGCAGAGTGTCCAGTGCAAGACTAAGTTTTACTCTCTTAAGCTCACTGCAGTTACAGAGTATTTTTCATCAAACACTTCGCTTTCATTTACAAAGCATGTTCTGTAGTCATTCTGAAAATTGCGGTGTTTGTGCCTCTCATTTCCATGTTCTGTAAACTCCTGTTTTCTTCTTCATTGTTAGCCGAGTTTGAGGTAAAAAGTATTTGGTTATGCATCCACTCTTAGCGGTTATTCGCATTTTTAGAACCAATTTTTTTGTTATACTGCGCTGGTGCTATTTCCATTTCACCTCGCTTTCTTTCCTGTGTAGGTTGTGAGTATTGCCAGTATGTGAATTCACTTTTTCTGTTTTCCTTCATAATCTCTCTCTCTCTCTCTCTCTCTCTCTGTGTGTGTGTGTGTGTGTGTGTGTTTGTGTGTGTGTGTGTGTGTGTGTGAGAGAGAGAGAGAGACAGACAGACAGAATGTCTATTACATTGACGGAGGAGGGGGAGAGAAGAGAGAAAAATTGAAATTAGTGCAGACATGTATGTGTTGGATGTTCAGCATAGATGTGAGTGGGGTGGGGGTGAGTGAGAGAGTGATGGTTCGTATTTGGGGGAGTGGGGGACGCAGGAGAAGGAGAAAGTTGTGACCAGTTACAAGTAAAGCAACTTGTAGGAGATGGTAGTGGTGAGTGGGGGCTGATTTGTAGGGGAGGGCAATAGTAATGAATGACTGGGTTACATAATTAACGTAGAGGCATGTTCGTTTGTATATATTTAATGTTACAGGCCTACTAAGTGGTACAGTAATTTAAAAAGTGTGTGGTTTACAAGGCTGATCCGATGATTTATGAGTTTTTTTCTGTTACAGTTTTGTGAGTTGTGATAGTCTTACAGGAGAATAAAGAGGTTTCTTTTGTTGCTTATTACTCAACATTTTTAAAACTTTAACGTCCACCCCACAGGCCCACAGCTCGCATCCTACACCCACAAGAGTTGCCAGCCAATGCTTCAACTTCACAGTCTTCAAGCACTTTTGCGAAATTCAGGCTATTGAGCCAGTCATCCTCCAGAGCAGAATGTGGGCACGTGCATTGGCCATCTGTTGTTCACACTAATAGCAGTCTTTTTCCACAACTTGCAACATACTTGCCTTTGTGGGAAATTCGTTAGCTCTCAACATCGAGTATTAGATTAGTGGGAAGTCCAGTCCACTAGCTTGTTATATGCCGCTTGTTATTGGGCCTGATGATGAAGTGAAAATGTAATACTGTTGCTTATTCAAGTGACAAACTTTCTTCAAGTGTATGTCACATAAAATTAAATTTGACAGAGCGATATCCACATTTCAGTTGGCAACAGAAATACTCTTATGGTTCTTTAGTGCTGTCCTCCAAGATGGTTTGGGATGTTAATCCGTACTTCTCTGTCTGGTGTAACCCTATATATGAACCTATTTTCGAAAATAGTATAGACGAAGCCAGATTTGTAACTAACTTTTTCTGAGATTCATTACGATACTTCTTTGCACAACACAGACTAAAATAAAGATAGATAAAACTTTGAAAAAATAGAAATTCCAGCAACATAGATCTTAACCGCCATCCAAGCTCTGTTTGACTCAGTGCCCAGGAGTTCTTTCTTTTTATTTTGGTCATCAGTCTACTGACTGGTTTGATGCGGCCCGCCACGAATTCCTTTCCTGTGCTAACCTCTTCATCTCAGAGTAGCACTTGCAACCTACGTCCTCAATTATTTGCTTGACGTATTCCAATCTCTGTCTTCCTCTACAGTTTTTGCCCTCTACAGCTCCCTCTAGTACCATGGAAGTCATTCCCTCATGTCTTAGCAGATGTCCTATT
The DNA here is from genome assembly GCF_023864345.2 of Schistocerca serialis cubense. NCBI lineage: Eukaryota > Metazoa > Arthropoda > Insecta > Orthoptera > Acrididae > Schistocerca > Schistocerca serialis. Next base: position 1,227,817,742 of record NC_064638.1, on the reverse strand, counting down.
ATCCTGTCCCTTCTCCTTATCAGTGTTTTCCACATACTCCTTTCCTCTCCGATTCTGCGTAGAACCTCCTCATTTCTTACCTTATCAGTCCACCTAATTTTCAACATTCGTCTATAGCACCACATCTCAAACGCTTCGATTCTCTTCTGTTCCGGTTTTCCCACAGTCCATGTTTCACTACCATACAATGCTTTACTCCAGACGTACATCCTCAGAAATTTCTTCCTCAAATTAAGGCCGGTATTTGATATTAGTAGACTTCTCTTGGCCAGAAATGCCTTTTTTACCATAGTCCGTCATTGGTTATTTTACTGCCTAGGTAGCAGAATTCCTTAACTTCATTGACTTCGTGACCATCAATCCTGATGTTAAGTTTCTCGCTGTTCTCATTTCTACTACTTCTCATTACCTTCGTCTTTCTCCGATTTACTCTTAAACCATACTGTGTACTCATTAGATTGTTCATTTCGTTCAGCAGATCATTTAATTCTTCTTCACTTTCACTCAGGATAGCAATGTCATCAGCGAATCGTTTCATTGATATCCTTTCACCTTGTATTTTAATTCCACTCCTGAACCTTTCTTTTATTTCCATCATTGCTTCCTCGATGTACAGATTGAAGAGTAGGGGCGAAAGGCTACAGCCTTGTCTTACACCCTTCTTAATACGAGCACTTCGTTCTTGATCGTCCACTCTTATTATTCCCTCTTGGTTGTTGGACATATTGTATATGACCCGTCTCTCCCTATAGCTTACCCCTACTTCTTTCAGAATCTCGAACAGCTTGCACCATTTTATATTGTCGAACGCTTTTTCCAGGTCGACAAATCCTATGAAAGTGTCTTGATTTTTCTTTAGCCTTGCTTCCATTATTAGCCGTAACGTCAGAATTGCCTCTCTCGTCCCTTTACTTTTCCTAAAGCCAAACTGATCGTCACCTAGCGCATTCTCAATTTTCTTTTCCATTCTTCTGTATATTATTCTTGTAAGCAGCTTCGATGCATGAGGTGTTAAACTGATTGTGCGATAATTCTCGCACTTGTCAGCTTTTGCCGTCTTCGGAATTGTGTGGATGATGCTTTTCCGAAAGTCAGATGGTATGTCTCCAGACTCATATATTCTACACACCAACGTGAATAGTCGTTTTGTTGCCATTTCCCCCAATGATTTTAGAAATTCTGATGGGATGTTATCTATCCCTTCTGTCTTATTTGACCGTAAGTCCTCCAAAGCTCTTTTAAATTCCGATTCTAATACTGGATCCCCTATCTCTCCTAAATCGACTCCTGTTTCTTCTTCTATCACATCAGACAAATCTTCACCCTCATAGAGGCTTTCAATGTATTCTTTCCACCTATCTGCTCTCTTCTCTGCATTTATTGCCCAGGAGTATCTAGGCCATTATTACGGCTAGAGGTGGTTGTTCTGGGTACTGATTTCTCAGGATCTATGCACCCAAACTGCGTGTTAATGTAATCACATGTCAGTTCTAGTATAATATATCTGTGCAATGAATACCCGTTTATCATCTGCATTTCTTCTTGGTGTAGCAATTTTAATGGCTAGTAGTGTAACATTTCTGTAGTGTGCTTGGAAAATGATCTGCGCTGGGAGAGGGAGAAGTCGAGGGTGACTGCGGTCTTCAAAAGAGACGCAAGAAGGGCAGCTTTACGGCTCTTCAAACGAATAGGACGACGGAAGCGTTTACTCCACAGGCCCGCCACCCCATCAAGAAGCCAGAGGAACAGGCTATGGCAGTGACCCGTGTCAGTGCTTAAAAGAGTCGGGGGCGAGGCGATAGCTGAAAGCTTACGATCGTAGAGACAAGGTCTTATATGCGATGCCTCAAGGCTTTCTAGCGCAAAGGTAAGCCGTGTTCCTGCCACAAGACAGACAAACGAATCTGACTGGCTGAATTTCTAGTCCTAGGAGGAGATAGAATATTCTAGAAGGTTTCACTGGACTGAGTATGGGCTGAAGGTGATTGGGTGACTGCTTCATGACTCGTAGGATGGGAGGCACGATGATTGGCCGCTTTGGAGTGGACACTAAGAAAGCAAGGCTTGCTCAGATCTGGAGCACTGCAACAAAATAAGGGATTCTCTGGCGGCTATCGCTAGGAGAGCGTTTTGAGACATTGTGGGCAAGCTGCCAGTGAACAGTCTAACTATTAGACTTCACAAAGTGATGATTTCACCACTAGGAGCGGTATCATTCGTTCCTCTGTGAGCAGAAAAACAAGTCTGTGCTTCTTTGTGGAGACTGAGGCACTACAAAGTGTTTCTTTATGACCTTACTCTTGAGTCAAGTCTATGCATCTGGCTTACGAGCGAGGAGAATTCTTGATTCGTGTCCAGCATTGTACTGAAGTAGTTTTCGACGTGAGGAGTCTGTGGACGCTGTTTCACGTCCTGTGAGTAGTCAGAATTTACATGTACGAAATTAACTTCGTCTACATGACGGCCAGCTGGACTGAACAGGTTGGCACTGCGGAATTGCTCTTCCCAGCACGGAATTTGCTGGTATATGCACCATGGCTCGGCAGACAGGGGATCTGTAATAGTAAATGTGTAAAGTTCCAATTGCTTGATCTCTGAAATCTTTACTGTCAGTAATGTCAGAATAGAGACATTCTTAACTTCGACGCTAATCAGTATAAAACACTCAATGTTCCATTTAAATAAATGGGGACGCGATTTCGAGTCAAGTCATATATCTTTTACGGGTCTCAAATCTAGATTAATGAACACAAGTAAACGTTCTATGTCAATACACAGTGTTTTTTTTATAATAAATATCTTCACGATACCCAGTTGTTCTATTCTTCCTAGGATTATATTGCAAGTAAAGATCCTGATTAAACTGAATTGAGTACTGAAGGACGATCTGTTTTAATTGTGAAAAACCATACAAAAGACAAAATCGCACAAAATATTTTTTTTTCAAGACAACCGGCTTCAACAGTCCTAGCTGTCACCTTCAGGTCTAGTTTTTTTTTTTTTTTTTTAATAAAATATGTTCATTTTACGCCGAACCTCTTGCAAAAGACGGCATGTGGATAAAACTCAGCACATTATAAACATTCGTCATCACTAAAATATTTAGTATGTGTCCAACATATACACACAGATGTGCTATTGTGTACCGTATTTGTATCATGTAACAAGCACCTGGACCAATACGTATAAGGACATGGCCTTTTGGACAAGGTGTTGTGTGTTTTTAAATATTTTTAGCTATGACAAACGTTTGTAATGTGCTGAGTTTTATACACATGACATCTCGTGCATGAGGTACAGCGCAAAATGAACATGATTTGCTCCAAAAAACGTTTCAGACATGAAGATGACAGCTAAGACAGTTGAAACCGATTGTTTTGAATAAAAATATTTTGTGAGATCTTGGCTTTTGAATGGTTTTTAACGATCCTGATTGAGTTAGAATGAATATCATGACAACTTAGGGACTTATTCACGTGTTACCCCCGGTTGCAGGTAGTCTACATCTACATCTACATTCATACTCCGCAAGCCACCCAACTGTGTGTGGCGGAGGGCACTTTACATGCCACTGTCATTACCTCCCTTTCCCGTTCCACTCGCGTATGGTTCGCGGGAAGAACGACTACCGCAAAGCCTCCGTGCGCGCTCGAATCTCTCTAATTTTGCATTTGTGATCTCCTCGGGAGGTATAAGTAGGGGGAAGCAATATATTCGATACCTCATCCAGAAACGCACCCTCTCGAAACCTGGACAGCAAGTTACACCGCGATGCAGAGCGCCTCTCTTGAAGAGTCTGCCACTTGAGTTCGCTAAACATCTCCGTAACGCTATCACGCTTACCAAATAACTCTGTGACGAAACGCGCCGCTCTTCTTTGGATCTTCTCTATCTCCTCTGTCAACCCGACCTGGTACGGATCCCACACTGATGAGCAATACTCAAGTACAGGCCGAACTAGCGTTTTGTAAGCCACGCCCTTTGTTGATGGACTGCATTTTCTAAGGACTCTCCCAATGAATCTCAACCTGGCACCCGCCTTACCAACAATTAATTTTATATGATCATTCCACTTCAAATCGTTCCGTTCGCATACTCCCAGATATTTTACAGAAGTAACTGCTACCAGTGTTTGTTCCTCTATCATATAATCATACAATAAAGGATCCTTCTTTCTACATTTGTCTATGTTAAGGGTCAGTTGCCACTCCCTGCACCAAGTGCCTATCCGCTGCAGATCTTCCTGCATTTCGCTGCAATCTTCTAATGCTGCAACGTCTCTGTATTCTACAGCATCATCCGCGAAAAGCCGCATGGAACTTCCGACACTATCTACTAGATCATTTATATCCATTGTGCAAAGCTATGGTCCCATAACACTCCCATGTGGTAAGCCAGATGTTACTTTAACGTCTGTAGACGTCTCTCCATTGAGAACAACATGCTGTGTTCTGTTTGCTAGAAACTCTTCAATCCAGCCACACAGCTGGTCTGATATTCCGTAGGCTCTTACTTTGTTTATCAGGCGACAGTGCGGAACCGTATCGAACGCCTTCCGGAAGTCAAGGAAAATGGCATCTACCTGGGAGCCTGTATCAAATATTTTCTGGGTCTCATGAACAAATAAAGCGAGTTGGGTCTCACACGATCGCTGTTTCCGGAATCCATGTTGATTCCTACAGAGTAGATTCTGGGTTTCCAGGCTGGGTGGTTTTTTAGGTTAGATGGCCTTGGGCAAGTACAGAAAGGGCAACAGCCTCAACGGGTGCGGGGCAAAGTCAGGACATGCGGGGACCAAGCAGCAATCGGTATTGTAATTGTCAACTGTCGAAGCTGCGTTGGTAAAGTACCGGAACTTCAAGCGCTGATAGAAAGCACCGGAGCTGAAATCGTTATAGGTACAGAAAGCTGGCTTAAGCCAGAGATAAATTCTGCCGAAATTTTTACAAAGGTACACACGGTGTTTAGAAAGGATAGATTGCATGCAACCGGTGGTGGAGTGTTCATCGCTGTTAGTAGTAGTTTATCCTGTAGTGAAGTAGAAGTGGATAGTTCCTGTGAATTATTATGGGTGGAGGTTACACTAAACAACCGAACTAGGTTAATAATTGGCTCCTTTTACCGACCTCCCGACTCAGCAGCATTAGTGGCAGAACAACTGAGAGAAAATTTGGAATACATTTCACATAAATTTTCTCAGCATGTTATAGTCTTAGGTGGAGATTTCAATTTACCAGATATAGACTGGGACACTCAGATGTTTAGGACGGGTGGTAGGGACAGAGCATCGAGTGACATTATACTGAGTGCACTATCCGAAAATTACCTCGAGCAATTAAACAGAGAACCGACTCGTGGAGATAACATCTTGGACCTACTGATAACAAACAGACCCGAACTTTTCGAATCTGTATGTACAGAACAGGGAATCAGTGATCATAAGGCCGTTGCAGCATCCCTGAATATGGAAGTTAATAGGAATATAAAAAAAGGTAGGAAGGTTTATCTGTTTAGCAAGAGTAATAGAAGGCAGATTTCAGACTACCTAACAGGTCAAAACGAAAATTTCTGTTCCGACACTGACAATGTTGAGTGTTTATGGAAAAAGTTCAAGGCAATCGTAAAATGCGTTTTAGACAGGTACGTGCCGAGTAAAACTGTGAGGGACGGGAAAAACCCACCGTGGTACAACAACAAAGTTAGGAAACTACTGCGAAAGCAAAGAGAGCTCCACTCCAAGTTTAAACGCAGCCAAAACCTCTCAGACAAACTGAAGCTAAACGATGTCAAAGTTAGCGTAAGGAGGGCTATGCGTGAAGCGTTCATTGAATTCGAAAGTAAAATTCTATGTACCGACTTGACAGAAAATCCTAGGAAGTTCTGGTCTTACGTTAAATCAGTAAGTGGCTCGAAACAGCATATCCAGACACTACGGGATGATGATGGCATTGAAACAGAGGATGACATGCGTAAAGCTGAAATACTAAACACCTTTTTCCAAAGCTGTTTCACAGAGGAAGACCGCACTGCAGTTCCTTCTCTAAATCCTCGCACAAACGAAAAAATGGCTGACATCGAAATAAGTGTCCAAGGAATAGAAAAGCAACTGGAATCACTCAATAGAGGAAAGTCCACTGGACCTGACGGGATACCAATTCGATTCTACACAGAGTACGCGAAAGAACTTGCCCCCCTTCTAACAGCCGTGTACCGCAAGTCTCTAGAGGAACGGAGGGTTCCAAATGATTGGAAAAGAGCACAGATAGTCCCAGTCTTCAAGAAGGGTCGTCGAGCAGATGCGCAAAACTATAGACCTATATCTCTTACGTCGATCTCTTGTAGAATTTTAGAACATGTTTTTTGCTCGCGTATCATGTCATTTCTGGAAACCCAGAATCTACTATGTAGGAATCAACATGGATTCCGGAAACAGCGATCGTGTGAGACCCAACTCGCCTTATTTGTTCATGAGACCCAGAAAATATTAGATACAGGCTCCCAGGTAGATGCTATTTTTCTTGACTTCCGGAAGGCGTTCGATACAGTTCCGCACTGTCGCCTGATAAACAAAGTAAGAGCCTACGGAATATCAGACCAGCTGTGTGGCTGGATTGAAGAGTTTTTAGCAAACAGAACACAGCATGTTGTTATCAATGGAGAGACGTCTACAGACGTTAAAGTAACCTCTGGCGTCCCACAGGGGAGTGTTATGGGACCATTGCTTTTCACAATATATATAAATGACTTAGTAGATAGTGTCGGAAGTTCCATGCGGCTTTTCGCGGATGATGCTGTAGTATACAGAGAAGTTGCTGCATTAGAAAATTGTAGCGAAATACAGGAAGATCTGCAGCGGATAGGCACTTGGTGCAGGGAGTGGCAACTGACCCTTAACATAGACGAATGTAATGTATTGCGAATACATAGAAAGAAGGATCCTTTATTGTATGATTATATGATAGCGGAACAAACACTGGTAGCAGTTACTTCTGTAAAATATCTGGGAGTATGCGTACGGAACGATTTGAAGTGGAATGATCATATAAAACTAATTGTTGGTAAGGCGGGTACCAGGTTGAGATTCATTGGGAGAGTGCTTAGAAAATGTAGTCCATCAACAAAGGAGGTGGCTTACAAAACACTCGTTCGACCTATACTTGAGTATTGCTCATCAGTGTGGGATCCGTACCAGGTCGGGTTGACGGAGGAGATAGAGAAGATCCAAAGAAGAGCGGCGCATTTCGTCACTGGGTTATTTGGTAACCGTGATAGCGTTACGGAGATGTTTAATAAACTCAAGTGGCAGACTCTGCAAGAGAGGCGCTCTGCATCGCGGTGTAGCTTGCTGTCCAGGTTTCGAGAGGGTGCGTTTCTGGATGAGGTATCGAATATATTGCTTCCCCCTACTTATACTTCCCGTGGAGATCACGAATGTAAAATTAGAGAGATTAGAGCGCGCACGGAGGCTTTCAGACAGTCGTTCTTCCCGCGAACCATACGCGACTGGAACAGGAAAGGGAGGTAATGACAGTGGCACGTAAAGTGCCCTCCGCCACACACCGTTGGGTGGCTTGCGGAGTATCAATGTAGATGTAGATGTAGAAATGACATGATACACGAGCAAGAAACATGATCTAAAATTCGACAACAGATCGATGTCAGAGATACAGGCCTATAGTTTTGCGCATCTACTGTCAACAGCTGAGCTAATTTAATTCACTTTTGGGCTTGAACATTCCAATGCGAACACAACATTTACGACCATCACACATTCACACACTGTATGTGCAAGCACACTCGGAGTAGCATTGGAATCTAAATCATATAGGTAGTTTGTATCGGAACAATTTAAGATCAATGAAAACATGAATATAAATTTTTGTGTACTATGAAGGTTTGCCATAAACGTACCACAGAGTTTTACAGTTACTGGTGTTTTGCATCGAACAATATAATTTCGAAGAGATAATCATGTCATATCCCTTTAAAAAATATAAAAAATCTCGTTTCGCAATAGTTCCTAATGCCCGGTATCGCACACTTCATACTGTCTCACTTTGTGAGTTATATTACAAATTGAAGGCCGGACAAAGCTCACATTCACTGGATCTACATCTACATCTACAAACATACTCCGCAATCCACCATACGGTGCGTGGCGGAGGGTACCTCGTACCACAATTAGCATCTTCTCTCCCTGTTCCACTCCCAAACAGAACGAGGGAAAAATGACTGCCTATATGCCTCTGTACGAGCCCTAATCTCTCTTATCTTATCTTTGTGGTCTCTCCGCGAAATGTAAGTTGGTGGCAGTAAAATTGTACTGCAGTCAGCCTCAAATGCTGATTCTCTAAATTTCACCAGTAGCGATTCACGAAATGAACGCCTCCTTTCCTCTAGAGACTCCCACCCGAGTTCCTGAAGCATTTTCGTAACACTCGCGTGATGAGCAAACCTACCAGTAACAAATCTAGCAGCCCGCCTCTGAATTTCTTCTATGTCCTCCCTCAATCCGACCTGATAGGGATCCCAAACGCTCGAGCAGTACTCAAGAATAGGTCGTATTAGTGTTTTATAAGCGGTCTCCTTTACAGATGAACCACATCTTCACAAAATTCTACCAACGAACCGAAAACGTCTATCCGCCTTCCTCACAGCTGCCATTACATGTTTGTCCCACTTCACATCGCTCTGCATTGTTACGCCCAAATATTTAATCGACGTGTCTGTGTCAAGCGCTACACTACTAATGGAGTATTCAAACATTACTGGATTCTTTTTCCTATTCATCTGCATTAATTTACATTTATCTATATTTAGAGTTAGCTGTCATTCTTTACACCAATCACAAATCCTGTCCAAGTCATCTTGTATCCTCCTACAGTCACTCAACGACGACACCTACCCGTACACCACAGCATCACCAGCAAACAGCCGCACATTGCTATCCACTCTATCCAAAAGATCATTTATGTAGATAGTAAACAACAGCGGACCTACCACACTTCCCTGGGGCACTCCAGATGATACCCTCACCTCCGATGAACACTAACCATCGAGGACAACGTACTGGGTTATATTACTTAAGAAGTCTTCGAGCCACTAACATACTTGGGAACCAATCACACTTGCTCGTACCTTAGTTAGGAGTCTGCAGTGGGGCACCGAGTCAAACGCTTTCCGGAAGTCAAGGAATATGGCATCCGTCTGATACCCTTCATCCATGGTTCGCAAGATATCATGTGAAAAAAGGGCGAGTTGCGTTTCGCAGGAGCGATGCTTTCTAAAGCCGTGCTGATGCATGGACAGCAACTTCTCTGTCTCAAGGAAATTCATTATATTCGAACTGAGAATATGTTCGAGAATCCTGCAACAAACAGATGTGAAGGATATTGGTCTGTAATTTTGAGGATCCGTCCTTCTGCCCTTCTTATATACGAGGCGTCACCTGCGCTTTTTCTAGTCGCTCGGGACTTTACGCTGGTCAAGAGATTCGCGATAAATGCAAGCTAAGTAAGGAGCCAATGCAGTAGAACAGTCTCTGGAATCCCATCAGGACCTGGCGATGTATTTATTTTCAACCCATTCAGCTGCTTCACAATCCCAGGGATGTCTATCACTATATCCTCCATACGGGAATCTGTACGAGACTCAAACGGCGGTATGTTTGTACGATCCTCCTGCGTGAAAGATCTCTCAAACGCTAAATTTAAAATTTCAGCTTTCGTTTTGCTGTCTTTCGTTGCCAGGCCAGACTGATCAGTGAGTGACTGAAAGGAAGCCTTCGACCCGCTTACCGCTTTTACGTAAGACCAGAATTTCCTTGGGATTTCAGCAAGATCTTTTGCTAAGGTATGACGGTGGTAATGGTTGGATACTGGAAATCGGTCTGGCATCCACAAGGCAGAAATGACACGTTACAAAGTCGACTGAGGTGAAAGTTACTTGTTTAAGAATGCAAGTAATCTTCGGCACCGTGCTCCACATCACTCTGAGTACAACGAAAGTACTAGGGAGGAGTCGAGTAGTGTGTTACAAATAGAGCTGTAACCCGGCTAAGTGTATCGAGGGAATCGCGTTTAGCGCAAGTTTCAGGGCGAGCAATCCCATCCTAGCGACGCGTGGGACGACCGCCAATTATATTTTTGTTTCTGCGGGACCGCTGCACTGGGCGGTAGGCGGCAGGCGTGCCGCGTAATACACGTCACACGCAAATTCGGCGGCACGCGGCGGGGCGGAGTGTATTAGCGGGGAGGCGGCGGGGGCGGAGGCAGGGTGGAGGCGGCGGGGACGGGGGCGGAGGGCATTAGCCGGGCCGGGCCGCCGTAATTTCATTTGGCCGGCCGGCCACAAAGGCCGCCCACCTGGCTGTTATCCCGGGATTAAGCGGCCGGCGCCCATTGATCGCCCCGGCGCAGGTGCCGCGCGCCCCAAATCTCGACCCGCTCCCGGGACACCCGATACAGGCGCCCCCACGCACTCTGTCTCCTACCACCACCACACCACACCACAGCAAGTGGTATGACAGTGCCGCAGTGTCGCGTCGAATAGACTGTTGCGCGAAGGCCGTGTTTAGCACCAGCGGTTGCCACCGGTCAAATACGTAGTGCGACTTCCTGGCGACAAAGGGTAATTAGTGATGCACCACACACTCTACTTACCATACACTCTGCTGTGAGTTTAACACTCTACGTGAAGAAGCACGTCCTGTTTCTTTTTCTTCTTTCTTCGTTTCCGCCAATTAGGGACCACTCCACTACTTCTTCTTTCCCGAGTTTTAACTGCCGCCCGATGCTTTGTATGGTTCAAATGGCTCTGAGCACTATGGGAATTAACTTCTGAGGTTATCAGTCCCCTAGAACTTAGAACTACTTAAACCTAACTAATCTAAGGACATCAAACACACCCATGCCCGAGGCAGGATTCGAACCTGCGACCGTAGCGGTCGGGCGGAACCAGACTGTAGCGCCTAGAACCGCTCGGCTACCCCGGCCGGCGATGCTTTGTAAACTAACTGGTTTACCTAGGTAGGGGAAGTGGGTGTGCTTACCTGGAAAATGGTATGTTTAAGTTACTTATAAAAGAAATGGTCCCCAGGAAGAACTCACCGAGTGAGGTGGCGCAGTGGCTAGCACGCTGGACTCGCATTCGGGAGGACGACGGTTCAATCCCGCGTCCGACCATCCTGATTTAGGTTTTCCGTGATTTCCCTAAATCGCTCCAGGCAAATGCCGGGATGGTTCCTTTGAAAGGGCACGGCCGACTTCCTTCCCCGTCCTTCCTTAATCCGTGTCACTTACCTTCTTCATTTTCCGATATAGTTCGTGGTTGTGATGCCCATTGTACGCGCTGCTTTCTTTGATGCGACGAAGGACTTTTGAGGCCAAACAAAGAAAAGATTTTGACAAGTTTCCCCATTACACCCTTCTTGTTTATTGTATGTCTCTGCCATATACACAGTCTCCGATCGAATAATAGTGCAGTAGTGTTTAATTTTGTCATTTGAGGCTATCTACCTCTTATTGTAAGTTCCATTAGCTGATTGGTAGGTCATTTGCAGTTTGTTAATGCGTCACACGAAGGCTTCTTTCTCCGACAGGTTAGGCTCTATTGATTCACCTAAGTATTTAAACATTCCTGCCCACTTAATTTTTTCTAGTCCAACTTCCATTTCTATTGGTACTGATTTTGTGTTTATCATAAACTGTGTCTACTCAGAGGCGATCTGAAGCCCATTCTTCGCTGTCTGTTTATTTAGTTGGTTGAGCTGTTTTGTTGCCGCATCTCTCGAGTCTTAAAAGATCGCTTGATCATCTGCAAAGTTCAAAATGTTCAAATGTGTGTGAAAACTTACGGGGCTTAACTGCTAAGGTCATCAGTCCCTAAGCTTACACACTACTTAACGGAAATTATCCTAAGGACAAACACACAGAACCATGCCCGAGGGAGGACTCGAACCTCCGCCGGGACCAGCCGCACAGCCCATGACTGCAGCGCCCTGGACCGCTCGGCTAATCCCGCGCGGCATCTGCAAGGGCTAGGCAGTCAATGGTAAGCTTCATATATTTGTGCCTGAGGCTTACCTCATTTCCTACCACTGAATTGTTAATTTCTTGCCACCATTCCCGGATGACCTTCCATAAAACACATTTGAAGATCAGAGATGGCAGTCCATGTCTTTGTCTCAGTCCTGTCTTGATATCAAAGATACCAGAAATCTCTCAGCTGAACTTCACTTTAGAGGTGGTCGGAGTCTGCTGTATAATCGCTTTTGTCTTGTTATACAAGCCAAATTTTCAAGGATATGATCCATGAGTGCACATATCTCCTTTTTCAATTTTTTTTTTTTTCTTTTTGCATTTGTCTTCCAACTTTCTATCGGTTTGATGCGCGCTGCCACGGTTTCCTCTTCTGTGCCAATCATTTCAGACACATCCATTGAGTATAGCGCTTACACCCACGTCCTCATTTACTTGTTGATTATAGTCCACTCTCCGTCTTCCCCTGGAGTTTTTATTCTCTGCATTTCGTGGGAAGATTGGAACAGCCTGCTTTACAGCTCCCTCTAATACCATGGAAGTTAGTTTCAACGCATGTCCCATCATCCTGCCCGTCTTGTAATCAGTGTTTTCGACATATTTCTTTTCTCACTGATTCTAAAAATGTTACACTTGAGAGCATTGTTTGAAATTAACACAGGTAAACTTAAGAAAGTAATTAGAGTGGGGAGGGCTGTGCGTAAAGCGTTCAACGAATTGGGCAGGAAAATCGTATCTACCGACTTGACAGAAAATCGTAAGGAGTTTTGCTCTTATGTTACATCAGCAAACAGATTAAAGCCATATCTCCAGTCATTCTGTGACCATACTGGCATTAAAACAGAGGATGACACCGAAAAGGACGAAATACTATACTTCTTGTTCCAAAGCTGTTTCAAAAAGGAAGATGCGCACTGTAGTTCCTCCTTTAAAAGGTCGCACGAACGATAAAATGGCAGACAACGAAATGAGAAACCAATGGACACAAAAGCAACTGAAATCGGTCAACAGAGGAAACGCTACTTGATGTGACGGAATATCAGTTGGATTCAACACAGAGTATGTGGAAGACCTTGCCCCTCTCTAGCAGCAGCGTACCGAGAATCTCTAGGGGAGTGAAACGTTCCTCCAGCCGGAGTGGCCGAGCGGTTCTAGACACTAAAGTCTGGAACTGCGCGACCGCTACGGTTGCAGGTTCGAATCCTGCCTCGGGAATGGATGTGTGTGATGTCCTTAGGTCAGGTTAGGTTTAAGTAGTTCTAAGTTCTAGGGGACTGACGACCTCAGAAGTTAAGTCCCATAGTGCTTTGAGCGATTTGAATTTGAAACGTTCCTAATGACTGAAAAAAAGGCAGAGGTCATTCCCGTTTCCAAGAAGGATCGTCGAACAGACACACAAAACTATAAGCCTGATGTCAGTCTGTTTTCGGAAAAATAACGATCGTGTGAAACCAGCTCGTCCTTTTCCTCCTAGAGACCCAGAAAATAGTAGATACAGGCACCAAGGCAGGCGCAGAGTTCCTTCACTTGCGAAAGCCGTTCGGTACTGTTCCGCACTGCCACCTGGTGAACAAAATACGAGCGTATGGAATAACATATAAGCTGTGCGATTGGATTTAAGAGTCTCTAGAGACCGCAACACAGCACAGAGCATGTCACTCTGAATGGAGAGGTCTTCAGACGTAAAAGTGACTTTGGGCGTGCCCCAGGGGACTGTTGCGGGACCATTACATTTCACCATTTTCTGACCCGAGTGACTGACTCGTAATCGCCCTGCCCAAATCGCTAAGGATAGCAACTTGAAATTTGCAGCACGTGTGTATCTTATACTGTATGCGTCGTTTTAAGAAGGGATGTTTCGAAATTCCAGCCCTAATGGGGTGAAATAGGGGACGCGTGACTTACTTTGCGTTGTCTTCTGGCCCTGTAGTCGCGGCTGTTCCGTAGCGCCGACTCAGCTGACGCCATGCCGCTATCAGCACTGCACCCCCTATGCAAAGCGTGGTAATGTTTGCAACGTTGTTCCTAGGCGCCGCTCACTTCGCATACAGTAATGGCTGCCAAACAGTTATTCACTCTTACACCTAGCTGTCGCTAGGGTCGTCATGAGCGTAACACGATGGACTGTGTTTACTTCACAACATAAATTCTTTGCACTGTCTCGAATTGGACGAGTGTATTCACTGCATCGCAAGTTCTTTGGTGTACACATCCTACAGCTCGCGTGACGTCACTCAACAATCCAAATTAACAGTCACTGTTTATACTCGAATAGTTCACTCTACTAATTATACGACGCTTTGAGTTGTGCGCAGCTCGTGTTCGTGCAGTTTGTTGCTAGACATTTTGTCTTTCGGTACTGCCATCCGTTTCTTATTCGATTTACTAGCGTCACTAAGTTGCTGGCTTGCCTGCCCGTGAGTGGCAGCAGCAGCGCTTATTGGTAACAGCACTGTTGTACTATCTTTGGAGCGACCGCTAGTATTTCCAGGTCGTCGTGGTTCAAAAATGGTTCAAATGGCTCTGAGCACTATGGGACTTAACAGCTGTGGTCATCAGTCCCCTAGAACTTAGAACTACTTAAACCTAACTAACCTAAGGACATCACACACAACCATGCCCGAGGCAGGATTCGAACCTGCGACCGTAGCAGTCGCGCGGTTCCGGACTGCGCGCCTAGAAGCGCGAGACCACCGCGGCCGGCAGGTCGTCGTGCGTCGAGAGTTCAGTCGGGATGGAGCAGCAGTGAGGTCCAGACAACAATGACGCGCCCGACCGTTGCCGACACACACGACTTGAGTGGGGAAGACCTTGGTCGGCCTTTCGGTCGGTCATCTAATCGGACGACGCCTATTTGGTCGCCGACCACTTCTGGGTTCTCCGAGTGTCGACTTGTGATTCGTCCTTGTTGTTCCACAGTCACTGGTCTTAGTATTGTTCGAGCTGTTTGTGGAAGTGTTTTTGCGGAAGCGTGTGTAGCTTGTGTGGTTTTGACTGAGCCACTATTTCAATGCCGTCTGCGTGCTGCAAGTAAGTGGTCGGTTGGGACAGAGCAGCAAGGAAGTCTCCACGGTGCGTAGTCAGGCTGGGACCACTGGCGGCACCGAGCGGGGTGGCGCAGTGACTAGCACACTGGACTCGCATTCGGGAGGACGACGGTTCAATGCCGCATCCGACCATCCTGATTTAGGTTTTCCGTGATTTCCCTAAATCGCTCCAGGCAAATGCCGGGATGGTTCCTTTGAAAGGGCACGGCCGACTTCCTTCCCTGTCCTTCCCTAATCCGATGAGACCGATGACCTCGCTGCCTGGTCTCCTCCCCGAAACAACCAACCAACCAACCACTGGCGGCGCGCACGCGTGGACAGATTGTGAGGTGCTAGCTGCGCGAGTTACAAAGTTCATTGCCCACCAAACTTGAACACTGAAGTTGAGTGATCAGTTAACCTGTTATGAAACCTCAACTGCTATCACATCTCTTCGTTTATTGCCGGTTGTTGCTTCCTGGGCTATTCTGGCTAGCAGCAACGAATGGTATGTTGGAGTTGGCGAAATTTTGCAGCTGTCTTCCTGTGCGGTCTTTAACTATTAAATTGGTTGTTACTGATCAGTGAAATGCACCAGCGGTATTTTCTGCCTTGTGGCTGTTAACGCCCCTGTTACCTGCCCTGGTCGTTAGTCTGCTTTTCCGGCAGTGTGTTTTTCCTAGCCGTGTTGATGTTCTGTGGCATGGCAAGTAGTTCGACTGCCTTTTAGTTGTCTGTTCATATTTTTTTCTTAAAGTGGTTATTGTGCCTTGGATGTTTTTAGAAACCAATTCCGAAGATGTAGTGACCTTACGACTTATCTTAGAAGAAAGATTAAGGAAAAGCAAACCTACGTTTGTAGCATTTGTAGACTTAGAGAAAGCTTTTGACAATGTTGACTGGAATACTCTCTTTCAAATTCTAAAGGTGGCAGCGGTAAAATACAGAGAGCGAAAGGCTATTTATAATTTGTACAGAAACCAGATGGCAGATATAAGAGTCGAGGGACATGAAAGGGAAGCAGTTGTTGGGAAAGGAGTAAGACAGGGTTGTAGCCTCTCCCCGATGTTATTCAATCTGTACATTGAGCAAGCAGTGTAGGAAACAAAAGAAACATTCGGAGTAGGTATTAAAGTCCATGGAGAAGAAATAAAAACTTTGAGGTTCGCCGATGACATTGTAATTCTGTCAGAGACAGCAAAGGACTTGGAAGAGCAGTTGAATGGAATGGATAGCGTCTTGAAAGGAGGATATAAGATGAACATCAACAAAAGCAAAACGAGGATAATGGAATGTAGTAGAATTAAGTCGGGTGATGCTGAGGGAATTAGATTAGGAAATGAGACACTTAAAGTAGTAAACGAGTTTTGCTATTTGGGGAGCAAAATAAATGATGATGGTCGAAGTAGAGAGGATATAAAATGTAGACTGGCAATGGCAAGAAAAGCGTTTCTGAAGAAGAGAAATTTGTTAACATCGAGTATAGATTTAAGTGTCAGGAAGTCATTTCTGAAAGTATTTGTATGCAGTGTAGCCATCTATGGAAGTGAAATATGGACGATAAATAGGTTGGACAAGAAGAGAATAGAAGCTTTCGAAATGTGGTGCTACAGTAGAATGCTGAAGATTAGACGGGTAGATCACATAACTAATGAGGAAGTATTGAATAGGATTGGGGAGAAGAGAAGTTTGTGGCACAACTTGACCAGAAGAAGGGATCGGTTGGTAGGACATGTTCTGAGGCATCAAGGGATCACCAATGTAGTATTGGAGGGCAGCATGGAGGGTAAAAATCGTAGAGGGAGACCAAGAGATGACTACACTAAGCAGATTGAGGAGGATGTAGGTTGCAGTAGGTACTGGGAGATGAAGAAGCTTGCACAGGATAGAGTAGCATGGAGAGCAGCATCAGACCAGTCTCAGGACTGAAGACCACTACAACAACAACAACAACAGTGCTGCTTCGCCCTTAGCTGATACCTTCTGTTGTCATACCATTGGTCGGGCAGAAGGGAATTGATTAGGATGCGTTCAGATGTGTGTGAAATCCTATGGGACTTAGCTGCTAAGGTCATCAGTCCCTAAACTTACACACTACTTCACCTACAGTATCCTAAAGACAAACACACACACCCATGCCCGAGGGAGGACACGAACCTCCGCCGGCACCAGCCGCACAGTCCATGACTGCAGCGCCTTAGAGCGCTCGGCTAATCCCGCGCGGCTATTGATTAGGTTGTGGGTGGTCCTTCCGCCGTCCCTGGCTCGGGTTGCCATCTGATTATTTAACCTTACTCTTGGTTGCCTGTCTCAACTCACCTTAAGTTAGAGCTACCTCCTCAGGCCGACCCTTGGAACACTTCTGAGCACCACTATTCTGTTGATTTTACATTGTGATTTTCATTTTAGTCTGATGTACTGTGCGAAACTTTCAACCGCCTATTATTTTAGTATGTTTAAGTTTTAAAATAAGGCCTTCAGCCAACTTAAATTAAAATTTGAAGATTAATTTGTTCAATAACTAAAATTTTGAAAGCTTGTTCTGTCTGAAATTCTTGTTTCCAGGCCCTAAGTGCTGAGTTGTTCAATGTTCAGTGTGTGGCCTTCAGCTGAGCTTTAACGTGAAATATTTTTGCGATAACGCCTTCAGCCGTCTTAAATTAAAATTTTGAAAACTGATTTGTTCAAAACTGATTTTTTAAAAAATTTGCTCTATCTGAGATCCATATTACCATTCCAGTTGAAACGTCCCCTTAGAACAATTATACACGTGACTGGGCTTAAACTGACACACAATATTTTTAGCGCAACGCAATCTGACTTTCAATAATCCCTACAAAAGAGTGGCCCTGAGGAACATTAACCTATACCTTTCACAAATCACTTACCTCACAAAAATCTTCGTTACTCGAACTACTGCTATACAGCGAGCGCCACTACTGCCAGCTAAATAAAAGATTCAAACTACTGAAGGCACTAACTACTAATAGGCGTAGTTAGCAAATGAAAGATTTTGATAGAGAACAAACAATGTATTTACCTTAATAGTCATAATATATAAAACAGTTCATGACATCCAGTCTTACAAATTTCAAAACTCCGCCATCTCTCTCCCCACATCCACCACTGCTGGCGGCTCGCCTCCAACTGCGCAACACTACGCGCTGTTAACATCCAGCTGCCCAACGCTACAATGGCGAGTATTCCAACAATGCCAACCAGCCACAGACTGCACACACCGCAGCCAATGATTTTCATACAGAGCGCTAAGAAAACCTAAACAGCCTACTTACTCAGTTACTGTTAGTTTGAATTTTATTTCTGTTAGTGGTGCACCATATTGTTTTGGTTGTTGATTGTTTCAGGTGAATTATTTTAATGGCGGTCAGGCAGTACCCAGGGATCAGCCTGTTGAGGAAGGACCACCTTGTTTATGAGTTGGCGATAAGGCGCCAGTCTATTGAGGGCAGTGTTCCGGACTTAGCGGCCCGTTTGCGTGCTACCATTCTTCACCCGGTTGACGTCACGCTGGATGTGGTGGGTGCGGGAGAAGCAGCCATTGAGTATTTTTTAAAGGTATTAGGGGTCTTGAGGACACCATTTGTGTTTTGGAAGGCACTCAGCCTAGTAGCAGTCAGTTAGATAGGGTGCAGGCACAGTTAATGCATTAGTTCCAAGACATCATTTTATGGCCTTAAATTCTGGCATCTCTTTTCATTCTCAGCTTCGAATAGTTCTTGAAGTTGGTCAACTTGTGTGGCTTCTTCAGTCACGGATGTTGGGTTGCCTATCGGCATGTGTTCCCTCTGCCTGGCTGGCGTCGAGTGGGTATCTCGCTTCTTTTCGTTGCTGAGCTAGCAATGGTACTTGAATTGGTCACCTTGCGGGACTTAGGTCGGTCACTCCCTGGTGCAGGGACGTCGGGTGCCGAGTGGACAGGTGTTCCCTCTGCATGGATGGGTCCGAGCCAATGTCTTGCTTGCAGCTTTTTCATGGCCATTGTCCTTTGCTTTCGTTAAGGAGCTGCCGGTCAATTTCACTTTGGCATGTGACCCCCGGGTTAATGTTTGAGGGGGCGGGAGGTGGGGGGGGGGGAGGTTGAGCCGTGGGCGGCTTGTGTTCGTGCCGTTTATTGCTTGACATCTTGTCTTTCCGGTACTGCCACCCGTTTCTTATTCGATTTTCGAGCGTCACTAAGCAGCTCGCTTGCCTGCCTGTGAGTGGCGGCAGCAACGCTTATCGATAAGAGCACTGTTGTACTATCTTTGGAGCGAGCGCTAGTGTTTCCGGGTCGTCGTGAGGTCCGGACAGCCATGACTCGCCTGACCGTTGCCGGCACACATGATTTGAGAAGGAAAGACCTTGACTGGTGGTTCAGCGGTTACGCAAGTAACAGTAACTGACTACGGCCCCCTCCATAACCATAACCTGATCCGCTATATCCTACGAAACCGGATTTCACACTTCTTACCCGAAATATGCGTGTCCTGTCACGGTTGCCATGTAACACGCCCGGCGGTACAACTAATGGGAGACCGTTGAACTGTTCTCGCTTTGACTGTGCGTCCTGTCCACGCCACGTACCTGGTACTCCCGTGGCGGTCGTATTATTTCCGCTCCACACTGCTGCTGGCTTGCCTGAAATTATGTATATAAATATGCAAGCGGGTTTAGGGGAGCCACTCAACAGTAAACACAAACTGTCCTATGTATGGTATAAACAGTTATATTCTGAGACAATATGAAACCGCAAGTTGCACTGTTTGCACACTAAGTGGTAAGTGTTGATGCCAATTACCATTCCTGGTAATTTGATGAGAGGTCATGATTATCACTCCCTTATTATTGTACAGTATTCTTGACGATGTTAATGTCTGTCACTATTGTACTTTCACAGTCTTACTCTGGTCGAACCTTCGGCGATAGATACACAGGCGATGATGATGATTATGTGTCCATAATTATCACTTGGACGAGCGTACGTGTAACCATCACTACGCGGGTGATTGTTGATGGTGCGGAAACGTTATGACCGAACGCATGTTCTCACGCTCGCTACAAGACACTTGATTGTTCTTCTTTGCGGTAAACTATTTTACTGGATCACAGTAATTTCATTCTGGGAGGCTGAACACGACGCGGATGATTGATGTTGTGGCTAAGCCATGTCTCCGCAATATCCTTTCTTTCAGGAGTGCAAGTTCTGCAAGGTTCGCAGGAGAGCTTATGGTATGGAAGGTAGGAGACGAGATACTGGCAGAAGTGAAGCTGTGAGACCGGGCGTGAGTCGTGCTTCGGTAGCTCAGATGGTAGAGCACTTGCCCGCGAAAGGCAAAGGTCCCGAGTTCGAGTCATGGTCGGGCACACAGTTTTAATCTGCCAGGAAGTTTCAAACGAACAGATACTCAAATACTCTATCGGTGGCATTGCTCGTAGTTTATTACTTCTTTACCCACTTTTCACTGAATCCACTTCCATATCTCATTACTTCACATGAAAGTACTTGCAGCCACACTTGTATTTCCATAATAATGCCTTTCCCATGCAGAGCTACCCACAACACAACACAGCAGTGCCCGACTCTGCAAATGCAACCGCTCGCAAAGATACTCCGCAACCAGGCTAACGATATGGCAATACGCTTACATGTGGACTTATATTGTATGCATCGTTTAAGAAGGGATTGTCCGAAATTTGACTCCTAGCAGCAGGGGATGAAAGGCTTTTCGAAAGAATGTAGCTCTTAAGGGAGTTTTGAAGCTAGAACTACGAAAAGTGGTCTATAGTTTTTTAGTCAGAAAATAAAAGTATGTGTTTCAGTATTTTTGGAAATTCAACCGCTAAGGGGATAAAATAGTTGGTCAAACATTTTTTTTTGAAATAAATAATTACTAAAGAACAACACCAGGATTTTTAAGGCTACATCTATGACAATTAATATTTGACCTCTCGGTCAGTGATTCTGAAAATTCAAACCACAAAGGGAATACAGTAGGGGATGAAATTTTTTTCGTTACATTAAAAAAATTTTACAGCTAAATTTATGAAAATTGGTATTTCACTTTTCGATTAGAAAGAAAGAAATATTTGTAAGGGATGAAAGTTGTTATGGGAACATCTCCACAAGAATGCAAATGGCTTTATTAACAAATACTTTGCAGTCCAACTATCACAATCGCTTTTTGGTCAGCGTTACTTTCGGAAAAGACCATGCTTATATGGCCTTAATTAGCGCGAAAAGCTTAGAAGATGTTGCAATTTGTGAATAAGTTCCATGAGGCTTTTCACCGATGATGCAGTTGTATAAAGATAAATCGCGACGCTAGAGTAGTTGAAATCTGGTTTCGCAGGACAGAGCGGATCAGGTTGTGTAAAGGGGCCCAAATCAGTTGCTGTTAGTAGCACAAACATACAAACTTTATTTTGCTAAAACACTTAATTACACATGCCCTTAAAAGATTTCAGAAATAATACGGCTGAAGGCCAGAACACAAGTTATTAAAATTGCCTTAAGTAATACACACGGCTGAAGGCCTTGGTTACAAAATAGAAGAACTGAGGGTTTGAGGCCTGGATAACAAGAATTTCAGTAGGAAAATTGTAAAAGGTTTTAAACAAATGACCTTTCAAATTTTAATTTAAGACGGCTGAAGGCCTTATCTTAAAATATTTCACGTCGAAGTTCGGCTGAAAGCCACATACTGAACATTAAAACAAACTAAACTGATACATGGCTGCACAGTACTTGAGACTAAAAGAAAATCACAATCCAAAACAACAGAACAGTTGTGTTCAGAAGTGTTCCAAGGGTCGGCATGAGGAGGAAACTCTAACATAATTTTTGGTGAGACAGGCAACACTAAATAATCGGATGACAACACGACCTAGGGACGGCTGCAGAACCAACCAACAACCTAATCAATTCCCTTCCAACCAACCAACTCCACGACAACCGAAAATATAAGTGGGGACGAAGATACCAGCAGCTCTACCCTTGACAGTTGGCGCCTAAATACAGTCAATGCACAATAACCACTCAAGAAAAATATGAACTACACCAAGGCTGACGAACTACACACTGTGCCGTACAGCATCAACACGGCGAGGAAAACACACTGCCGGAAAACTACACTAATGACCAGGACAGGTAATCGGAACGTTAAAGGCCACAAGGCAGAAGATACCGCTGATGCACTTCACTAATAATCTGCCATCAATTCAATAGTTAAACACCATACAGGAAGACGGCTGAAAAATTTTGCCAACTCCAGCACACCATATGTTGCTGCTTGTGGGAACGGCCCAGGAAGCAACAACCGGCAATGAACGAAGAGATGTCACAGCAGTTGAGGCTTCATCACAGGTTAAATGATTACTCAACTCCAGTATCCAGGCTCCGTGGGCGACGAACTTTGCAGCTCTCGCATCTAGTGCCTCACAAATCCGACCACGCGTGCATACCGCCAGTGGCCCCGGCCAGACTTCGCGCCGTTGTGTCGCAACCGACCGCCTGCCTCACATACACGGAAATATAGCGCTCGCACCAAAGATGGTACAGCGGTACTGGTAACGATAAGCGCTGCTGCTGCCACTGACGGAGGCAAGTCAGCAACTCGTTGTGGTAGTAACTCAGGGAGCAATAAGACGCCAGTTGATTGTGAGAAAATGACAGAGAAGAAACGGCATCAACGCGAGTCGGCCATAGCTCAGTAGTGTAGCGAAACGTAGGAACATCTGCAGAGGACCGACACTTGGTGCAGGCAGTGGCAATTGACTCTCAACATAAACAAACGTAACATGTTAGGCATAAATACGCAGAAAGTTGTATGATTACACAACCCCAGAACGACTAACAAGGGGAGGCCGCCAATTGTGAAATTCAGATTCGATTCATACTGCGCGTAATAAAAGCTCATGGCCAGAGGTGTAATGTGGCAAAGCACCAAGATGCACTTCTCAGCCATTGTCGAGAAAATCGACAGTTAAAAGAAACCGCTGTGGTGAAATACTCTCTACGATTTCTAGTTTTCTACAGCGTCATGGCGCAGCGGTAAGCGCTCGGGTTCGTAATCCGAAGGTCGCCGGTTCGAATCTCGCGCTATGCCATATTTTTTATTATTAGTTTTTTGTAATTCAAATATATATATATATATATATATATATATATATATATATATATATATATATATATATATATATACTATTAATGAATTGCTTATGCATGTTGGTGAAGGCGGATCGCTCTCCAATTGTACCGCCTCCATTTTTCCGTTTTTTTAACAGGGTGTACCAAAGCTCTCCCGTCCGCACTGATTTTCGACGATGTTATAAGTTGCGCTAGGGACCGCATCTACCTTCTTTCGAAGTTAGCAGGCAACTACGCTGTTATACGGCGGCTCGTTTCGGCCCATTCAACATCTGTCCTTCAAGTGTAACGAGCGAGTAACGGAGTTTATATTTCATACCTGCCACAGCGAATTTGTGTTCCTGGGGTCTCTATTCTAATTCGAACGTTTGACTTACGCTATACATATTCGTTTCGGAATATCGTTTCTACGTCTTCCGTTATCTATACGTGGTTAACATTATGAAGACAATGAATAACATTTTTGAAATACAACTTTGTTTGCGGAAAACATAATGATGTTCGAAGTCGCCAGTTTTTCCACGACAAACGACTTTCAACAACTTATTATATGCATAATTGTTGCAACTGATTGCCGGGAATTATATATATATATATATATATATATATATATATATATATATATATATATATATATACATTTGAATTACAAAAACCAAATACTAAAAAAAAGGGTGCATGGTGCGAGATTCGAGCCGGCGACCTTCGGATTACAAACCCGAGCGCTTACCGCTGCGCCACGACGCTGTAGAAAACCATTAATCGTAGAAAGTATTTCACGGCAACGGTTTCTTTTAACTGTCGATTTTCTCGACAACGGCTGAGAAGTGCATCTTGGTGCTTTGCCACAATACACCTCTGGCCATGAGCTTTTATTATGCGCAGTATGAATCGAATCTGAATTTCACAATTGGCGGCCTCCCCTTGCAAGAGAAGGCGTATCGAGCTCTTTAAAGTGAATCACCAACATGATATTAACTGTCTGGAACAGTCTGGAACCGCGCGACCGCTACGGTCGCAGGTTCGAATCCTGCCTCGGGCATGGAAGTGTGTGATGTCCTTAGGTTAATTAGGTTTAAGTAGTTCTAAGTTCTAGGGGACTGATGACCTCAGAAGTTAAGTCCCATAGTGCTCAAAGCCATTTGAACCATTTCGAAGGCGGATCCCAGACTGAGACTCACTGCAAATACCATCAGGAAATGTAGTTCAACAAAGGAGGTAACATAGAAAACCGTCGTCGAAGGACTACTTTATTATTGCTCTGCAGTCTAGGATCCATACCAGATAGGATATAAAGAAGATCCAAAGAAGAGCAGCACGTTTCTTTACAGGTTCAAGTAAGAAGCGCGAAAGCGTCACTGAGCTGCAGACGCTGCAAGACAGGCGTTCTGCATCACGGTGTGGTCTGCGTCTGATGTTAAAGTTCCGAGGGCGTACATTCGTAGAATAAAATCAGATAGATTCGAGCGCACATGGAGGCCTACCAGCAATTCTTCTTTCTGCGAACATTCGCGACTGTAAAAAAATGGTTCAAATGGCTCTGATCACTATGGGACTTCACTTCTTTGGTCATCAGTCCCCTAGAACTTAGAACTACTTATACCTAACTAACCTAAGGACATCACACACATCCATGGCCGAGGCAGGATTCGAACCTGCGACCGTAGCGGTCGCGCGGTTCCAGAATGTAGCGCCTAGACTCACTCGTGCCACTCCGGCCGGCTTCGCGACTGGAACAGGGGAAGGGGGAGTGACAACGGTACACAAAATTTCTCCCCTCCCCCCCTTCTGCGCTTCACACCGTAAGGTAGGTCGCAGAGTATAATGTAGACTTAGATGTAGCTGCAACAAAGATGACCGCAAGTAAGTTCTGTAGATGCCCGCCCGGTTGGCCGTGGGGTCTAACGCACGGCTTTCCGGGCGGGAAGGAGCGCCGGTCCCCGGCACGAATCCGCCCGGCGGATATGTGTCGAGGTCCGGTGAGCCGGTCAGTCTGTGGATGGTTTTTAGGCGGTTTTCCATGTGCCTCGGCGAATGCGGGCTGGTTCCTCTTATTCCGCCTCAGTTACACTATGTCAGCGATTGCTGCGCAAACAAGTTCTCCACGTACGCGTACACCACCATTACTCTACCACACAAACATAGGGGTTACACCAACATCGACTCAAAGGAAGGCCTCGGCGCTTGTTGGTGACGTCACGTCAGCTAGGCACGGCGAACGCCAGGTTTGTTGCAGGCAGAAACGCCTGGGCGTTTGGTTTGGTATTGTTTTGGATTCTGCAGGTTTATTTGGATGAAAGATTTTCTTACTATCGTAAAGCTACAAATGAAGATTATAGTTCTGTATTACTGAATCCTGTCGAAACAAACGTAGATCAATATGAGAAGATGCTTTGCCCCATTGAAAGCTTCGGAAATTTTACATTCAAGTAACTATATTTACTTGATCCATTTTGTTATCGAAACTTACCCCAACCCTCTTACAATTAACTCGTTTCTTTTATTTATTTACTTTCGTTTGACATCGTCACTGGAAATGTGAACTAATTGACATGTGTAAATGTCCAACTGTTGCCAGTCATTAGATTACAGTCGATTTCAACGAAAGGAATTCTAAACAGGAAACGAAATAGCTTCATACATCGATAATACTCCTGAGCTTAAACTTTTTTAAACATGCACATTAGAAAAGATAAATATTCCCCTCTTGCAACTGAAAGGAGAAACTTTATAAGATAAAAAAATTTTATTTGATAAAACAAGTATCTCTCTTTTGCCTGTTCTTCTGTCTCCCACCCCCTCCCCCAACGTGTACAATCGCATGATATTTCATTAACATTCAGTGCTCCTCACCCCATAGTCAACCAAGATACCTAAAGAAGAGCACCTATATGTTCACAATTTCTTGTAAAAGCAACCCAGTACAAACGTAAGTTCCTCAGATTTACACATAAGGTAAAGAAGCACGAATTCTGTTGCTGCTGGTTCAAATGGTTCAAATGGCTCTGAGCACTATGGGACTCAGCTGCTGAGGTCATTAGTCCCCTAGAACTTAGAACTAGTTAAACCTAACTAACCTAAGGACATCACAAACATCCATGCCCGAGGCAGGATTCGAACCTGCGACCGTAGCGGTCTTGCGGTTCCAGACTTGTTGCTGCTGGATCATGAAGTTGTTTTTGTATGTCAATCGTTAAAACAGGTGGAAATTTAAGTTCAGGAGTACACTATTTGTTAAGAAGTGTAATGTAACTACTGCCAATAGTTTCACATTTTCCTGTGTCAGAGAGGGAGACACCACCATTATGAGTATGCCTGCAACAGACCTGGCGTTCGCCGTGCCTAGCTGACGTGACGTCACGAACAAGCGCCGAGGCCTTCCTTTGAGTCGGTGTTGGTTACACTCGTCTAGTGTGAGACGTTCCCTTGGGGGGGGGGGGGGGTCCACCGGGGACCGAACCAAAAAAAAAAAAATGTTCAAATGTGTGTCAAATCTTATGGGACGTAACTGCTAAGGTCATCAGTCCCTAAGCTTACACACTACTTAACCTAAATTATCCTAAGGACAAACACACACACCCATGCCCGAGAGAGGACTCGAACCTCCGCCGGGACCGGGACCGAACCGCACAATAACCCTGGTTTCGGTGTGGGGCGGCGGAGGGGTGAAGTGGACTGCGGTAGTCGTCGTGGGGTTGAGGACCACTGCGGCTGCGGCGGGGACGCAGCCTCTCCGTCGTTTCTAGGTCCCTGGTTAACGTAACATAACATAACATAAGTTCTGTGTCCTCCTCATCGTTTATAAAGGGCAAAAATAAGTTCCAAAATTAGCCTCATATGCTGGTTAACGTAATAAATCCATAGCCACTAAACGAAAGCCAACAGTACACAATAACTTCCGATCTTGAATTTAAGAAATTGTTCATATGACATTTCTAAAAATCGAGTTCTTGACCTTAAATGTCTTACAGTCCACCTGCCTCCTTCCTCTTTTCTTGATATTGTCAGAAAGATCCAGAAAAACGAGTTTCACGTTCACTATGACGAAAACCGCAATGAAAACTAGCTATGCGACAATACGAGGACCTCAGGTTACGCACTGATGCGGCAGGGTCACCCCTGGTTCACGAGCGCGCGGCGTGCAGCGGACCTCGGCAAGTGGTGTGTGGCAGGGCGGGGCAGCCGGACTGCGGCTCATTTGTAAACATGTGAGCGGGGCCAGTGCACGCTTGGTCGCCGCCCGCCACGGACCGCTACCTGGCGCTTCCCCCCTCAGGCCTCCATTGTTTCCCACCGGCCTGGCGCCGCCTTGCCCTTGTCCCTCTCAAATGTACCTTCCCATCCACGACAACCTCCAACACTTTCCTGGAAGCTTCGCGTCAGACTGATAACTTTCCTACAATCGTCAGCGACAGTAACTGGAAAGGCTTTCTTTCTCATAGAGCCTCACATAACAAGAAGTTTACACTGATGCAAATAGCAGCGTGAGGCAATACTGACCCTACGACTTATCTACATCCATACTCCGCAAGCCACCTGACGGTGTGTGGCGGAGGGTACCCTGAGTACCTCTATCGGTTCTCCCTTCTATTCCAGTCTCGTATTGTTCGTGGAAAGAAGGATTGTCGGTATGCTTCTGTGTGGGCTCTAATCTCTCTGATTTTATCCTCATGGTCTCTTCGCGAGATATACGTAGGAGGGAGCAATATACTGCTTGACTCTTCGGTGAAGGTATGTTCTCGAAACTTTAACAAAACCCCGTACCGAGCTACTTAGCGTCTCTCCTGCAGAGTCTTCCACTGGAGTTTATCTATCATCTCCGTAACGCTTTCGCGATTACTAAATGATCCTGTAACGAAGCGCGCTGCTCTCCGTTGGATCTTCTCTATCTCTTCTATCAACCCTATCTGGTTGATCTTCTCTATCTCTTCTATCAACCCTATCTGGTACGGATCCCACACTGCTGAGCAACATTCAAGCAGTGGGCGAACAAGCGTACTGTACCCTACTTCCTCTGTTTTCGGATTGCATTTCCTTAGGATTCTTCCAATGAATTTCAGTCTGGCATCTGCTTTACCGACGATCAACTTTATATGATCATTCCGTTTTAAATCACTCCTGTAAGTAGGCTGTTTAGGTTTTTTTATTGGTAACGCCACCTCTGTATGAAAATCACTGGCTGTGCTGTGTGCAGTCTGTGGATAGTTTGCATTGTTGTCTGCCATTGTAGTGTTGGGCAGCGGCAGCTGGATGTGAACAGCGCGTAGCGTTGCGCAGTTGGAGGTGAGCCGCCAGCAGTGGTGGATGTGGGGAGAGAGATGGCGGAGTTTTGAAATTTGTCATGAACTGCTATATTTATATATGATGATATCAAGGTAAATACATTGTTTGTTCTCTATTAATATCTTTCATTTGCTAACTATCCCTATCAGTAGTTAGTGCCTTCCATAGTTTGAATCTTTTATTTAGCTGGCAGTAGTGGCGCTCGCTGTATTGCAGTAGCTTGAGCAGCGAAGATTTTTGTGAGGTAAGTGATTTGTGAAAGGTATAGTTTAATGTTAGTCAGGGCCATTCTTTTGTAGGGAATTTTGAAAGTCAGATTGCGTTGCGCTAACAAAATATTGTGTGTCAGTTTAAGCACAGTCATGTATAAATTGTTAAAAGGGGACGTTTCATATGTCGACCCTTAGCCGAGGATACCTCACTGGAATCTTCTGATTTTTTCTTGTAGTTTGTGTAATTAGTGTAGATTTTGTTTATTGCTAGCGCGTAATTATAGAGAGAATTTCCATTGTAGTTGTAGTTTCTCATTGTTGTACAGTAAAACAGGTGTGGCATGCATGTAGATTGCACCAAGTATTTCGCAGCTGCCCTTTAAATTAAGTAGACATTATATCCATTGCTATGTTATTTTATTTTGCTCTTCAAATTGTGCTTTTCTGTGTTATCGTGTGAAATATTGTGACAATTATGGCCTGTGAAAAACGTAATACTAGGCTCCAAAGTAAACTGAGAAATGACAGTGAAGACGAAAGCAGTGTGTTAGCGCCGCAGAGTAATGAATTAACTAATGTTCAAAGTAGTAATTTGGTAATTGCGCATAGGGAAATGGAGCGGGCGGCAAACAATGGTGTAGACAGTGAAACAGGTAGTGAACAGGGAAGCGTTATCGATCGATTGGTCGGCAACAGCTCGCCTCAGGAATCGGGAATGACAGAACACAATATTGCAAATACTGCAGACTCAGGTTTTGGGTTCTCACCGTTTTCTCAAATGAGTCAAGACACATTTTCCGTTTGTCAAAATGTGAATGTTGCCGGTGCAACTTCACTGCCGAAAAGCACTGAGGAACATGTTTCAGACACCAGTGCATTATTATTACAATTAATGCAACAAATGGGACAAAAGCTTGAAAAGTTAGACACAATGGAACAACACCAGAGACAAACACAGCAACAATGAGATTGCCTTTTCCGTAGCGCAACAATATGTTACAGCACAGTACTTTCTTCATCATGGCAATAAGCGTAATAACTAAGATATCTATACATAAAGCATTTCACTGTTGTTTATCATGAGGTAAGTACATTGACTTCTGCAGAACTTAGCTTTCGGAGGACGATAAGTACGACACTTCCACAGAATTATCTTACAGCAAGACGCACATTTAGCGCTACAGGACACGCATTTGAGAGATTTTGTACTTAAGCCATTTATTTTTCAAGATTTTTGAATTACAAAGAAAGTTTTCCGTGATATATTTCATTCCATTGCTGTAATCTGTAACACCTGAGGGTATAATTACATTAATCCTCAGGGGGGTACACGCTTACTTTGTGTACCATGTGTGTGGCAACCACAAGGAACCCTAGCTAATATGGTATTTGCTTATACAACTTTACACATCGGTACCATATTTCTCTAACACACAAATTACACAGCTATCTGATCATTTAACTGAGAGATAAACATTTTTTTACTACATCAGTGACACATGTTTACGCAATTACACAGTTGGGTAACTTCACACTTATGAAATTGTATTTGTCTGTACTTTGTGAACTGCTCATATTTTTCGGAACCATTGTGATACTACGAGAGCTTTGAATGATGTATTTGGTAAGGGAGCATGATTTTAAAGTACGTTTGAGGTAGATGACAATATTGAAATGAGCAGAGAATTTTTTTTAGGTTTTGAAATTATTGGAGGAAGCTACGACGATTTTGAGAATTTACTGAGATGTTATGATATTATTACAACGACGATGTGTACTATGCTGTTGAGATATGTTTATGATCAATAAGATGATGCTACCGTATATGAGGAATAAGAAGTATGTTGGAAACCAAGAATCGTACTTTAAGAGTTATGAAATGTGCGTAAATGCATGACTGTATCACAATGCTGACGAATATTTTATTTGGACACTTATATTTATAGGATTTTCTTTCTACAGATTTGTAACGCTAATTCTTGACCTGTGAAATATTTTTATGTGAGACTGTCACTGTAGCGGAAACTGCTGTCGTAAATATTTCCGTAAGAAAGTTAAGTGACCACCTGCACGTAATGCATCGTGGGCACGCAACTGTGTCAGACGCCGGGAGAACAAGTCATTAGTGAGTGCCTCATCAGAAGCACAGGTAGAATAAAAGAAAGGGGAGGCCATTGTCCTCGCTATTGACATTTCCTTGTTGAAAGCATACTGTGGAGCTCGTAATTTATGATATTTACTAAAATGCCTAATGAAATGATTAGAAACATTTTACATCTATTGTCTTTGTAGTTAAGAGATTGCTCATTTTGTTTAATATCTGGTTTCCAGCTGTGTTGCAGCATTGGTTTTATAAAATAAACTTAAATGCATCTGCTAATGTGAACACTTTCTGTCAACAGATTTATTAAATAATTATTTTCTGATCCACATTCTTCGAAAAAGGAGCTCTTGGAATGGAGAGAACAATAAGAAGGGACTAATAACAGTAACTGCATCTATAATTTTCTTTTCAAGTACTTGGTAATTTCTTTTGTAGAATAATTTGTGGTGCACCACTTTAATTACATAGACATTAAGATGTGAATATACATTTCCCTTATCTGCATTGTTGTTTTTACTGTAATATTTTTTTCTGCTTGAGCTATGTCATGTTTAGATATAAGCTGCTGTTTGCCAGGCATAGTGCTACTGAACTTTAATTTGTGTTACTCTGCTAAGCCAGATTTATTTTTTTGTTTGCTGCGCATTGCCTCATATTAGTTGTAATGTTGAATTGCTTGGTAATTTAGATTTACTGTAGCTTGCTTTGCGATTTTCCATTTTTTTTCATTGCTGTTTATATTAATTGTTTTATGTGATGCTGCATTGCCTCGTCCCTTAGTTTAGCATCTGAGATCAGTAGATTTAAGTTAGCTTAAGAGGGGGTAGACTATATAAGAAACTGACTATGGAGAATAGGTAAAGAATGCATTGCGAAGTTATATGAAAAAGATTTGGGCCCAAATGAGTATTGTACAATCAGAAATAATTATTTTGAAAGAAATATGAACAGAATACAGAAAGCAGGCTTAGATAGGACTTTTTGGGAATAATGATGAACAAAGGGAGATCTCCATGCAAAATACTGCAGTAAAACAAACCCTGTCCTTTCCCTTTTGTGTTATCCCACTATATGTTTGTGTACCCTTGTGTATTTGTTTTCTTCCTGTCTCTGTGTACTGTTTCATAGAACTTTTTTCTCTTCTAATACTAAGTTACATTCACTATGATGAGGAATACTGTTATCCTCAAATACAATTGGCATTAATAATGTGTTATTTACTTTGTAAAGACGTTTAGACATTATTTATTCTGTTTTGTGTTAATGCTCATGGTTGAAGTTGCTGTTTCGAAAGTTATTCTGATCTTTTATGTATTTACTCATGTCATAATTCCTGTAACACTGATGTATATGTTATTTCGATTCTTTTGTAAAGTCCATATTACTACAAATGTTATCTGTACTATTATGTTCTTTAATGATGTATTTTGTACCTTTGTAATTGTATTTTCATGTTGTAAATTTATAATTGTATAGACACCAGTTCTTCAAATTAAGTTACATTTCACTGCACACGTTTCTGTTGGTCATAGTATATGGACAATATGTGAGAAGTAGGGACTGTTAGTGTTTGCACGTGTGTTAATAATTCAGCAAGGGACTGGATAACAGCATTGCTCGTTCTAAGGACAATTCCAAAAAAAAACTTTGTGAGTGCACAAGTGGTGGTTTATGGACTTGCTATATTGTCCGCAAGACTCTTCGATGGTGATTGTGCACCTGCACAGTCGCAACAGATGGCTGCTGGCTATCTCTACAAGGACTACAGTGGGTCTACATCTTTGATGATCCACCAATACCATTATCTCTACAAGGACTGCAGTGGGTCTGCACCTCTGATGGCCCACCAATACCGTAATCTCTACAAGGACTACAGTGGGTCTACTCTGTGATGACCTACCCACTAATATTCTTCAAAACTTCGACTGACTCTGCTGTGGGTTTGCTCTGTTGTGGCGCATTACCTGTCTGCATGTCGAGAGTCAGCACTGTCTTTCCGTTGGAAGGGCAACACTACTTCTTCAAGACTGCATGGAAATCCACTACTTCTGTGTGCATTTTCTTTTACTGCTCAGACTTTGAGAAAAACTCTGCATTTTTACTGTGATGAACAATCTGGACTGTCTTTATGGACTGTGAGAAATTTTTAGCTTTTGACCAACATTGTATCAATAAGTGTGTGCATTTGATTTCTTTGTTATTGTAATTATGAAAAATTTTTTTCAAATCTGTATTGGCCACTGCCCAATCCAATTTGTAAAAATTTTTGTGGGGAGCATGGGGGCTATGTAAGTAGGCTGTTTAGGTTTTTTTATTGGTAACGCCACCTCTGTATGAAAATCACTGGCTGTGCTGTGTGCAGTCTGTGGATAGTTTGCATTGTTGTCTGCCATTGTAGTGTTGGGCAGCGGCAGCTGGATGTGAACAGCGCGTAGCGTTGCGCAGTTGGAGGTGAGCCGCCAGCAGTGGTGGATGTAGGGAGAGAGATGGCGGAGTTTTGAAATTTGTCATGAACTGCTATATTTATATATGATGATATCAAGGTAAATACATTGTTTGTTCTCTATTAATATCTTTCATTTGCTAACTATCCCTATCAGTAGTTAGTGCCTTCCATAGTTTGAATCTTTTATTTAGCTGGCAGTAGTGGCGCTCGCTGTATTGCAGTAGCTTGAGCAGCGAAGATTTTTGTGAGGTAAGTGATTTGTGAAAAGTATAGTTTAATGTTAGTCAGGGCCATTCTTTTGTAGGGAATTTTGAAAGTCAGATTGCGTTGCGCTAACAAAATATTGTGTGTCAGTTTAAGCACAGTCATGTATAAATTGTTAAATGGGGACGTTTCACTCCTAATGCGTACTCCTAGATAATTTATGGAATTAACTGCTTCCAGTTCCTGACCTGCTATTTTGTAGCTAAATGATAAGGGATCTATCTTTCTATGTATTCGCAGCACATTACACTTGTCTACATTGAGATTCAATTGCCATTCCCTGCACCATGCGTCAATTCGCTGCAGATCCTCCTGCATTTCAGTACAATTTTCCATTGTTACAACCTCTCGATACACCACAGCATCATCTGCAAAAAGCCTCAGTGAACGTCCGATGTCATCCACCAGGTCATTTATGTATATTGTGAATAGCAACGGTCCTATGACACTCCCCTGCGGCACACCTGAAATCACTCTTACTTCGGAAAACTTCTCTCCATTGAGAATGACATTCTGCGTTCTGTTATCTAGGAACTCCTCGATCCAATCACACAATTGGTCTGATAGTCCATATGCTCTTACTTGCGGAAGTCAAGAAACACGGCATCTACCTGTGAACCCGTGTCTATGGCCCTCTGAGTCTCGTGGACGAATAGCGCGAGCTGGGTTTCACACGACCATCTTTTTCGAAACCCATGCTGATTCCTACAGAGTAGATTTCTAGTCTCCAGAAAATTCATTATACCCGAATATAATATGTGTTCCAAAATTCTACAACTGATCGACGTTAGAGATATAGGTCTATAGTTTTGCACATCTGTTCGACGTCCCTTCTTGAAAACGGGGATGACTTGTGTCCTTGTCTTAGAAGCTAGATTAAGGAAGGGCAAACCTACGTTTCTAGCATTTGTGGACTTAGAGAAAGCTTTTGACAATGTTGACTGGAATACTCTCTTTCAGATTCTGAAGGTAGCAGGGGAAAAATACATGGAGTGAAAGGCTATTTACAATTTGTACAGAAATCAGATGGCAGTTATAAGAGTCGAGGGACATAAAACGGAAGCAGTGGTTGGGAAGGGAGTGAGACAGGGTTGTAGTCTCTCCTCGATGTTATTCAATCTGTATATTGAGCAAGCAGTGAAGGAAACAAAAGAAAAATTTGGAGTAGGTATTTAAATCCATGGAGAAGAAATAAAAACTTTGTGGTTCGCCGATGACATTGTAATTCTGTCAGAGATAGCAAAGGACTTGGAAGAGTTGTTGAACGGAATGGACAGCGTCTTGAAAGGAGGATATAAGATGAACATCAACAAAAGCAAAACGAGGATAATGGAATGTAGTCGAATTAAGTCGGGTGATGCTGAGGGAATTAGATTAGGAAATGAGACACTCAAAGTAGTAAAGGAGTTTTGCTGTTTGGGGAGCAAAATAACTGATGACGGTCGAAGTAGAGAGGATATAAAATGTAGACTGGCAATGGCAAGGAAAGCGTTTCTGAAGAAGAGAAATTTGTTAACATCGAGTATAGATTTAAGCGTCAGGAAGTTGTTTCTGAAAGTATTTGTATGGAGTGTAGCCATGTATGGAAGTGAAACATGGACGATAAATAGTTTGGACAAGAAGAGAATAGAAGCTATGGAAATGTGCTGCTACAGAAGAATGCTGAAGATTAGATGTGTAGATCACATAACTAATGAGGAAGTATTGAACAGGATTGGGGAAAAGAGAAGTTTGTGGCACAACTTGACTAGAAGAAGGGATCAGTTGGTAGGACATGTTCTGAGGCACCAAGGGATCACCAATTTAGTACTGGAGGGCAGCGTGGAGGGTAAAAATTGTAGAGGGAGACCAAGAGATGAATACACTAAGCAGATTCAGAAGGATGTAGGTTGCGGTAGGTACTGGGAGATGAAGAAGCTTGCACAGGATAGAGTAGCATGGAGAGCTGCATCAAACCAGTCTCAGGACTGAAGTCCACAACAACAACAACATATCCAGAAAAATGTAGACACTCTTTGGTAGTTATTACCTTTGGAAGAAAGTGACATATCGTTGCAGTTTTGAGGGGTAGTGTAGTCCATCTGTTTTCTCAACAGATCTTGGTGCTCGTTTTCCAGCAAATGACAGTGCAGCGATGAATGAAGTAAGACTGTCGTTTGAGCAACGCTCGGTCGTATTGAAATGCTACTGGAAGTGCAAAAGCATGATGCAGCTTCAACGGAAATAGCATAATGTGTAAGGAACTCAGCCATCAACAAGCACAAAAATTTATAGTATTCGAGATCAATTTTTAAGCCGAAAGTGTTCAGAACGTGCGTAAGGTAAGGTTTGGCTACGAGAAACCATCGTAGCGTCATGTGCGGCTGTCATACCGCCAACAATGACAACCGTAGTTCGGTCAACAGTTCAGCGGCATGGAAGCTGTTTGGCTGCTATGAACACATCCCCCCGTGCAATAATCGTAACGATATTTCATTTTGTTTATTGACTATCACAGAGTGTCTACATTTTTCTGGATCCCTGTGTACATCCATAGATATCCAAGGTAGCAGGTACTTCGTGAATAAAATCCTACGCTGATACGTATATCCGTGGGTACAACTGTGGATATCCGCAATCAAAATTAGTTTTTAGTTAAAAGACCGATGTCAGTGTGACGATTTGCGTCCATTTACATTACGTACTACCGATAATAAAATAATTATTTTTGTAAGTCACTATCATTACCATTTGGAACCCAGTGTTGATGCGTTTTTGACATCTGAAAAGGTTAAAAATTGGTTCGCACTCTTCTGGTTTCCCTCGCAGTTGTACATAAAGCATGTTTTTATTGTACCAGCAGTTGTCTTACGTCTATCTCATTCCTACTTCAGTAACAGTGGTCACCTACGCAGTTTCCTAAGGATATGACTAAGCAATGTGAAGGCTGCTCCAAGTTATTATTTACAGAAGAATGCAAAAACTGGAAGAAGCCGACCTCGGGAAGGTCAGTTTGGAGAAATGTAGGAATACATGAGCCAATATTGACTCTACGACTTATCCTAGTAGACAGGTTAATGAAAGGCACGTCTACGATTATAGCATTTGTTGAGTAGAAGAAAGCATTTGGCATTGTTGACTGAAAAACACTCTGTGAAATTGTCAGGGTAGCAGGAATAAAATACTGATAGTGAAAGGCTACGTACAGCTTGTAAGAACACCAGACTGTAGTCATTAATGGTCAAGGACATGAAAGGGAAAAAGCAGTTATGAAGGGAGTGGGACAGAACATTGATAAAGCAGTCAATGAGACCAAAAAAAAAACATATTTGCAGAAGGAACTAAAGTTCAGGGAGATGACATAAAAACTTTTGTTGGCCTGTAACATTGTGATTCTGTCAGAGACAGAAAAAACTTGGAAGAGCAGTTGAATGGGATAGATAGCGTCTTCAAAAGAAGTGTATTGTATAGTAGTCGAATTAAATAACACTGTACTGAAGGACTTAGATTACGAAATGACATACCAAAAGTAATTGGTAAGTTTTGCTGTTTATGCATCTAAATAATAACCTCACGATGGCCGGAGAGGGTATAAAAAGCAGACTGACTACACCAAAGAAAGCACTCCTGAAAAAGAGGAATTCCTTGACATCTAACATAAATTTTAATGTTAGGATGTCTTTTCTCGAGGTATTTATCTTGTATGTATGTGAACTGCGAAGGAGGGGGGAGACCATTAGAAAAACTTTGAACGACCAACGAAATGATGACACTCTACGAGTTGGGACGTGGAATGTCACACGTTTGAACGTGGTTGGGGCGCTAGAAAACCTGAAAAGTGAAGTGTAAAAGCTCAATCTAGATGTAGTGGAGGCTAGTGAAGTGCAGTGGAAAGAAGACAAGCATTTCTTGTCAGGTGCATATAGGATAATATCAAGAGCAGCTCAAAATGGCATAATAGGAGTAGGATTCGTTATAAATAAGAAGTCAGGGCAGAGAGTGTGTTACTGTGAATTGTTCAGTGACAGGGTCGTTCTTATCAGTATCAACAGCAAACCAACACCGACAGCGATAGTTCAGATCTCTTGAAGATCAAGAGATAGAGAAAGTATATGAGGATATTGAAAACGTACGTAAAGGGAGACGAATATCTAATAGTCATGGGGGATTGGAATACAGTTGTTGTGGAAGGATTAGAAGAAAGGGGTACGGAAGAATATGGGCTTGGTACTAGGAATAAGAGAGGAGAAAGACTAACTGAGTTCTGTGACAAATTTCACTAGTAATATCAAATTCTCTGTTCAAGAATCACAAAAGGAGGAGGTATACTTGAAAAAGGACAGGAGATACGGTAAGATTCCAGTTAGCTTACATCAGACAGAGGTTCCGAAATCAGATATTCCGAAATCAGACACTGGAGTGAAAATGGTAGGCAAGAGCAGCAGATATAGACTCGGAGCACAATTTCGTACTGATGAAGAGTAGGCTGAAGACACTAGACAAGAAGAATCAATGCACAAAGAAGTGGGAAACGTAAATACTAAGGAATGAAGAGATACGCTTGAAGCTCTCTGGAGCTATAGATACTGCATTAAGGAATAGCTTTGTAGGCAGTTCGGTTGAAGAATGGACGTCTCTCAAAAGGGGAATCACGGAAGTTGGGAAGAAAAATATAGATATAAAGAAGGTAATCGCGAAGAAATTATGGGTAACACAAGGAATACTTCTGTTGATCGGTGAAACAAGGAAGTACAAAAATTTTCAGGGAAATTCAGGAATATAGAAATATAAGTCATTGTGGAATGAAATAAACAGGAAGTGAAGGGAATCTAAGACGGAACAACTGCTTCAGAATGTGAAGAAATTGAAAGAGGAATTATTGTCGGAAAGACTACTCAGAATATACGAAAGTCAAAACAACCTTCGGTAAAATTAAAAGCAAGAGTGGTAACAATAAGAGTGCAACGGGAATTCCACAGTTTAATGCAGAGGAGAGAGCGAGTAGGTGGAAACAATACATTGAAGGCCTCAATGAGGGGGAGTGATTTCTCTAATGTGATAAAAGAAGAAACAGGAGTCGATATAGAAGGAATAGGGGATCCAGTACTAGAGTCAGAATTTAAATGAGCTTAGGAAGACTTAAGATCAAATAAGGCAGAAGGGAGAGATAACATTCCATCAGAATTTCTAAAATCAATGGGGGAAGTGGCAAGAAAACGACTATTCTCGTTGGTGTGTAGAATGTATGAGTCTGACGGTATACCATCTGACTTTCGGGAAAAAAATCTCCCACACAATTCCGAAGACTGTAAGAGCTGAAAAGTGAGAATTATCACCAAGTCAGTTTACGAGCTCATGCGTCCAAGTTGTTGACAAGAATAATATATAGTAGAATGGAAAATGAGGATTTGTTGGATGCCGACCAGTTTGCTTTTAGGAAAGGTAGAGGCACCAGACAGGCAATTCTGACATTGCGATTGATAAGGGAAGCAAGACTGAAGAAAAATCAAGACACGTTCATAAGATTTGTCGACATGGAAAAGATTTCTCATGTTCAAAAGGTGCAAGATATTCGAAATTCTGAGGAAAATAGGAGTAAGCTTTAGGGAGAGACTGATAATTTACAACATGCACTAGAGCCAAGAGGGCCAAAGAGTCTGATAAGAATGGATAACCAAGAACGAAGTGCTTGGATTAAAAAAGGTGTAGGACATGGATGTAGTCTTTCGCCCCTTCTGTGCATCGAAGAAGTAATGATGAAAATAAAAGAAACGTTCAAGAGCGGAATTAAAATACAAGGTGAAAGGATATCAATGATAGATTCGCCGATGACATTGCTATCCTCAGTGGAAGTAAAGAAGAATTACAGGATGTGTTGAATGGAATGAACAGTCTAATGACTACAGAATATGGACTTAGAGTAAATCGAAGAAAGGCGAAAGTAATGAGAAGTAGCAGAAGTGAGAAAAGCGAGAAATTTAACAGCAGGATTGATGTTCACGAAGTAGATGAAGTTAAGGAATTCTGCCACTTAGGTAACAAAATAACCATCGACGCATGGACCGAGGAGGACATCGAAAGCAGACTGGTAAAAAGGCCATTCCTGGCTAAGAGAAGTGTATTAGTATCAAATATAGGTCTTAATTCGAGGAAGAAATTTCTGAGAAAGTACGTTTGGAGCACAGCATTGTATGGTAGTGAAATAAGGACTGCAGGAAAACCGGAACAGAAGAGAATCGAAGCATTTCAAATGTGGTGCTACAGACGAATGTTGAAAATTAGGTGGATTGATAAGCATCAGGAAGTTCTGCGCAGAATGGAAGAGGAATATACGGAAAACACTGACAAGAAGGAGGGACAGGATGATAGGACATCTGTTGAGACATCAGGTACTAGAGGGAGCGGTAGAGTGAAAAACTGTATGGGAAGACAGACATTAAAGCCAATAATTGAGGACGTAGGTTGCAAGTGCTACTCTGAGATGAAGAGGTTGGCACAGGATAGAAATTAATGGCAGGTCGCGTGAAACCAGCGAAAAAAAAGAAGGTGAAATGAGGGCTACAACATGTTCAGGCAAGAAGAAAATAGAAGATTTTGAAATCTAGTGGTACAGAAGAATACAGAAGATTAGATGGGCGGATCGCGTAACTAATGAGGAGCTGCTGAATCGAATTGGGAAGAAAAGAAATTATGGGACAATTTGATTAAAAGAAGGGACCACATCATAGAACACATTCTGAAGCATCAAGGCTACACAATTTGGTAATGTAAGGGAGGGTGGAGGAGTAAAAATTTGTTGAGGGAGACTAAGTAAGTAAGTAGGTTCATATGGATGAAGGCTGCAGTAGTTATTCGGAGATGAAGAGGCTTGCACAGGTTATACTAGAGTGGAGTGCTGCATTAAGCAAGTCTTCAGACTGAAGGTAACAAAACAAAAAGATCTCCTCAACTGACATCGCCGCTTCATGATCTGATTCCAACTTTTGTATCAAATCAGACAAAATTCATGGTAAGAATGCGAGTATAATCTACATATACATCTACATCTACATGGATACCCTGCAAATCACATTTAAGTGCCTGGCAGAGGGTTCATAGAACCACCTTCACAATTCTCTATCATTCCAATCTCGTATAGCGCGCGAAAAGAATGAACAACTATATCTTTCCGTACGAGCTCTGATTTCCCTTATTTTATGGTGGTGATCGATCTGCCCTATGTAGGTCGCTGTCAACAAAATATTTTCGCATTCGGAGGAGAAAGTTGGTGATTGGAATTTCGTGAGAAGATTCCGTCGTAACGAAAAACGCCTTTCTTTTAATGATTTCCAGTCCAAATCCTGTATCATTTCTGTGACACTCTCTCCCATAGTTCGCGATAGTACAAAACGTGCTGCCTTTCTTTGAACTTTTTCTATGTACTCCGTCAGTCCTACCTGGTAAGGATCCCACACCGCTCAGCAGTATTCTAATAGAGGACGGACAAGCGTAGTGTAGGCAGTCTCCTTAGTAGGTCTGTTACATTTTCTAAGTGCCCTGCCAATAAAACGTAGCCTTTTGTTAGCCTTCCCCACAACATTTTCTATGTGTCCTTTCCATTTTAATTTGTTCGTAATTGAAATACCTAGGTATTTAGTTGAATTTACGGCTTTTAGATTAGACTGCTTTATCGTGTAACCGAAGTTTAACGAATTCCTTTTAGTACTCATGTGGATTACCTCACACTTTTCGTTATTTAGGGTCAACTGCCACTTTTCTCACGATTCAGATATTTTTTCTAAATCATTTTGCAGTTTGGTTTGATCTTCTGATGACTTTTTTAGTCGATAAACGACAGCGTTATCTGCAAACAACCCAAGACGGCTGCTGAGATTGTCTCCCATATCGTTATATAGATAAGGAACAGCAAAGGGCCTATAACACTACCTTGGGGAACGCCTGAAATCACTTCTGTTTTATTCGATGACTTTCCGTCAATTACTACGAACTGTGAGCTCTCTGACTGGGAATCGCAAATCCAGTCACATAACTGAGACGATATTCCATAAGCACACAATTTTACTACGAGCCGCTTGTATGGTACAGTGTCAAAAACCTTCCGGAAATCCAGGAATACGGAATCGATCTGAAATCTCTTGTCAATAGCACTCAGCACTTCATGTGAATAAAGAGCTAGTTGTGTTTCACAGGAACGATGTTTTCCAAACCCATGTTGACTGTGTGTTAATAGACCGTTTCCTTCGAGGTAATTCATAATGTTCGAATACAATATATGTTATAAAATCCTGCTGCATATTGACGTTAACGATATGGGCCTGTAATTTAGTGGATTACTCCTACAACCTTTCTTTAATATTGGTGTGACCTGTGCAACTTTCCAGTCTTTGGGTACGGATCTTTTGTCGAGTGAACCGTTGTATATGATTGTTAAGTATGGAGCTAAAGCATCAGCATACTCCGAAAGGAACCTAATTGGTATACAGTCTGGACCAGAAGACTCGCTTTTATTAAGTGATTTGAGCTGCTTCACTACTCCGCGGATATTTACTTCTACGTTAGTCATGTTGGCAGCTGTTCTCGATTCGAATTCTGGAATATTTACTTCGTCTTTTGTGAAGGCATTTCGGAAGGCTGCGTTTAGTAAATCTGCTTTGACAGCACTGTCTTCGATAGTATCTCCATTGTTATCGCGCAGAGAAGGCATTGATTGTTACTTGCCGCTAAAATACTTCACATACGATCGGAATCTCTTTGGATTTTCTGCCAGGTTTCGAGACAAAGTTTCGTTGTGGAAACTGTTATAGACATCTCGCATTGAACTCCGCGCCAAGTTTCGAGCTTCTGTAAAGGATCGCCGATCTTGGGGCTTTTGCGTGTGTTTAAATTTGGCATGTTTGTTTCGTTGTTTCTGCAACAGTGCTCTAACCCGCTTTGTGTACCAAGGAGGATTAGCTCCGTCGTTTGTTAGTTTATTTGGTATAAACCTCTCAATTGCTGCCGATACTAT
Organism: Schistocerca serialis cubense; assembly: GCF_023864345.2. Taxonomy (NCBI): domain Eukaryota; kingdom Metazoa; phylum Arthropoda; class Insecta; order Orthoptera; family Acrididae; genus Schistocerca; species Schistocerca serialis. The sequence continues at coordinate 1,227,775,237 of NC_064638.1, read as the reverse complement.
TTATTTGAATTTAAGCCACATCTGGTCTACACTTATATTATTAATTTGCAATGAGTGGAGATTGTCTCTCAGGAAGGCGTCAAGTGAATTTTTATCTGCTTTTTTGAATAGGTATATTTTTCGCTTATTTTTCGAGGATTTGGGGATTACAGTATTCAGTCTCGCTACGACAACCCTGTGTTCACTAATCCCTATATCGGTTTTGATGCTCGTTATTAACTCAGCAAATCTGTCAACATTTCTCGTAAATATAGCTACAAGTGTACAGTGCAGCGGTCATTACAGAGTGCAGTATAGCACGGTAACGCGATTTAAATGTGTGGTGAATTAATGTATATTTTATAATAGAGCTATATGAGTTACATTTAATGGTGTGCAATATGTGGCAAGAACTTCTAACACGACTTATCTCACTTCCCAATGTTGTGAAAATGTTTGACTGAAATGCTTGCTTCTGGCAGTCCAGAGCAGGCACACACACACACACACACACACACACACACACAATTTTTAATACATAAATTCATTAAGTAGTTCTTCGTTGCGCATATGGCTGATTGTGGTGTTTCGTGAGTGCCGTGTCATCTTTTCAGCGCAAATTGTTTCGAAACAGTTCAGCTTTACGAAGACCTCTGCGTTGTTTTGAGTGTTTATATACACTCCAGCCCGAGATCCTGCTTCTCAAATGATGGACTCCTTCGACGGATCGTTCGCAATGAAAAACGTAGCGTAAGCTGGCTCGTAGGCTTGTTCCGCTTTGAGAGCGCTAAATGAAAGCTGGCAGTGGTGACGACTACAGCGGGTCTGCGCTCTTCATCCCATTCACTTGTGAGGAGGGGTTGCAGGAGCCTAACAAAGAGGGCGCCTGCCCCGAGCTGTAATGGGCCGAGCCTCCCCAAGGAAGGGACTGCTGACTCAAGGCCGTGTGTAGCCACTGACGACGAGGCTCTGGCTGGGAAAGTCTTACGTGTCAATTATTCCAACAATAGGACGTGGCAGAGATCCGAACCGCATATGTCGGAAGTATTAGTGTTCTACAAGTACACTCTCTACTACACGGGGGCGCAGACCCAAATCCTCCCGAAACCAGGTAGGTAAGCAGGTAACAGGACCAAATACTCCCAAACTGAAACAGTGCGACAGAGCATTCTGTACCCTAATGACCACAGCTGCCTGCGGCCACTTCGCAGTTCGCTGCAAATCGTTGCAGAGTGAACGTCCTCAGACGAGTTTAACAGTTTCAGTAAGTAGGAAGGGAAGGAAAATGTTGGTTTTGAAAGGTAACACCTTCGGTTTTCAAAAACTGCTGTAAGGTGGTCTAGCGCGATGGACGTGCAACATTAATGGCTGCAGAAGTTTTGTTAAAACTATTTCTGTTGAGGAGCTGGATGTCGTGGAGCGTCAAGAAAAGCACAATCATGAAGAAATGCCTCATAACAAATTTCAGAGTTAAGGAATGGTTCAAATGGCTCTGAGCACTATTGGACTTAACTTCTAAGGTCGTCGGTCCCCTAGAACTTAGAACTACTTAAACCTAACTAACCTAAGGACATCACACACATCCATGCCCGAGGCAGGATTCGAACCTGCGACCGTAGCGGTCACGCGGTTCCAGACTGTAGCGCCTAGAACCGCCCGGCCACCCCGGCCGGCAGAGGTAAGAAATCATTTCTGACTTAAAGAGAAAAGCCATAGAAGATATTTGTGAGAGACAGTCAAAAATAATTTACCAGAAGTTAAAAGGAGAAGATATGCAAGATATAATTACGAGAGATGTAAACAATTTTCGTAAATCTATATACAAAGCTAGCAGCAAAATTCTGCCAAAACTGCCCACGAATGCTGCAGATGTTCATGATGTTATCAACACGCTGAACGTGGAAACCACAGACGGGGCAAAGTGTTTATCAGAAAATAAGACCGAGAAAAAAGTGATCATATTTTGTGACTCTGCAAACCTTAAAACATTAAAGCAGTGTGAATCTATATATGTTGATGGTACGTTCAAGTGCTGTCCAAAGTTTTTTTGTCAGCTGTTTACAATACTTGGGTTAGTTAATGGCCATTCCATTCCACTGGTTTTCTATTTATCGAACGACAAGAAAACTTCGTCGTATCAGTATGTATTTCAAAGCGTTGTTGATAAATGTAGTGATATAGGTTTGAACTGTTATAACTCAGCTTCTAGGCTGCTTATAAAGAAGAAATATGTACCAGATTTTACATTAGACCCGCAACAACATACCAGGTGTACCGGTATGAAATGAACATTTTTTGTGAAAATGAAACACTAATTATGAATTGAAAAGTAAAAACATTTTATTCAGAGTACTGACCATTGCTTTCTATACATTTTGACCACCTTTCTGGCAATTTGTGGACACGACGCCAGTAGAAAAGGTTCGTCTTTTGAAGCAAACCAATCAGACACCCAATTTGCGACTTCTTCGTAGGAATCGAAGTGTTCCTCAGCCGGTGTGTGTCCCATTGATGAAAATAAATGGTAATATTAAGGGGCCAAGTCTGGTGAATACGGTGGGTGGGGTAGCAGCTCCCAAACAAGTGTTTTGATTGTATCCTGAACCGGTTTTGCTTTGCGTGCAGGTGCATTGTCGTGTAAAAAATTACTTTGCCATGTCTTCTGGCCCATTCTGGTCTTTTTTCGATCAATGCATAATTCAAATTGATCATTTGTTGTCTGCAGCGATTAGTATTCACGGTTTCACCGGGTTTTAGAAGCTCATGATACACCATATCTTTCTGATCCCACCAAACACGGAGCATTGTCTTCTTGCCGAATCGATCTGGTTTTGCAGTCGATGTTGATGGTTGTCCCGGATTAACCCATGATTTTTCCCGTTTAGGATTCTTAAAATAAATCCAGTAACAATTCGATGCAAAATTGATTTTCTTCCTTGTCTTTGAAGCAAAATTTGACAAATGGTTTTTCGGTTTTCCATCTGTCTTTCATTCAATTCATGTGGCACCCATTTTCCACACTTTTGGATCTTTACCAATTCCTTGTTTGTCGATGGAACGTTCAAAAGCTCCAGTAAGCAGTTTGGACAGTTATTTATTATTCATGCCGATATTTCTAGTTCTGAGGAGGAAACAAACACAGTTCCAACCGTGTACGCCTTGCTACCCAATAAAAAGCGAGAAACGTACGATTGCTTTTTCAGAGCTGTTGAGAGCAACGTACCTGGATGGAATCCTACAGCTGTCATGATGGATTTTGAAGCTGCAATCATCGAATCAGTAACACATTTGTTTCCTGATGCAAATATTAATGGCTACAACTACCATTGCACTCAGTGCTTGTGGAGGTAAGTGCAGAATTGCGGCCTTATTGCTGCCTACAAGGAAAACGAAGAAATTCGTTTTCACGTCAGATTGTGTTCCGCTTTGGCTCACTTTCCCTGAACATGTTAGATGATGGGTGGCTATGCAATCAGGAGAGCACGCCAGATAATGAAAAACTGCAGAATTTTTACGACTATTTTGTTGAAAAATGGCTGGATAATGAAGACATGCCAAGAGATACATGGAACTGCGCAGGAAGGCGACACCGCACCAACAATGTTTCAGAAGGATGGATTCGAAGGATAAATACATTAATTTCGAAGGTTCATCCAAATTTTTATTCCTTAGTAAAAACTCTCAGAGAAGGCGCAGAATACCATGGGCACCGACTAGTTTTAAATCTAGGTGGGAAAAGAAGAAAGAAGTCCGCAAGTAAGACAGATGAGAGTTTCTAAGACCCTTACAAGACTCCAAGTTTACGGCAATATAAAATCATTTCTTACTTGCGTGGCTTATGCACAGAAATTACAATGAAAAGGAAATGGTTGAAGCTACAGCATCACTTGTAAATACTGAAAAGGGGTTCAGTTCACGCCGATAGTCCTATTGTAAAAATTGTAAATAAATAATCATCCTGTAAATATTGTGAATAAATACAAAGCGGGACGAAGAGAGACTACCTCCTCGTGGTGTTCCCTGGAAACGACACAAAGTCGGCCAAATGTCTCTTGCAAATTGTAAAAGATTCACTAATGAAGTCTGAAAAGTCATAGCTTTCCTAACAATCACAATCAGCATTTTTGTGTAGAGAATCTTAGAAACAATGTCTGTTTGAGTGGATGATGAATACATCTTGCTTCAATACATAAATCGCATTCCTTAACGCTAATTGCTAGCAGGACACACATTAGACCTCAGTACACTTCCCTGAGTGGTGCGGAAAAAATGGAGGTTTATTTCGAAATAATTAAAGAAAAAGTTTCTACCTAGAACCAAATTCTTTAGTTCGCTCCTCGTAATATATGGTAAAAGGTTGCCACTCCTATCATATCAAGTTTTGGGTGAGGGGTTGAAAGATGGAAAACATTATCGCTTTCCATAGTTTCTATAAAATACATCGTTATGTATGAGGTTGAGCGAAAATTCCTGCTCATCACTCTAGTGAAAGCTGTTCCTCCCCCATAAATTGTCGATTTTGAGAGCAAAGAGGAAGGCAGAGGAAGACGAAGAGATGGTGTGGAGACACACAACTGAGAGGCCATGTAGAGAGGGGGCACTCTGTCGCAGTCTGGCGTACGAGTATTTTGACGAATCTCGAGCAAATGTCGGTTTTAACGTTAGCACTGCCTTTGCCCTGAGTAGCTCACCATTTGCGAGATCTGTTCCAGAACTTTTGTTGCGCCTCTAGTGGTTTCACTTACTTGGATCTTCGATCCCTTGTTTTTTTCCTTTTTTTCTTTTTTTTTTTTCCTTGGTTCTGTAGCAATCTTCTATACAATTTGAAGTACCTGCCAGTTATTAACAGTACATTTTGTACAAATTGAGCATTACGCATGCAGTAATTTCTTGTATTTTTGCTTACGTGGAAGTGTATTCTGTTGTGGAATTGACTTCGTTAATCAATCAACTCGGATTCACATGTGGAGTGCAGTGAACTGATTTTGATTTTTTTTTTTTTTTTGTGGGGGGCCTTTAAGTAAGCAATAATTTTTGACATTATTATGTAAATTGGTAAATTTCCAGAAAATTAATTGCAAATTAGTTAATCGTCGTAAAGACATGAGAAAAACAAACTCACACGTCAAAGCCGAGGAGCGTTTTTGCTTCGGTGATTTGTACTAGAACTGTCCTGGTCAGGCGACCGTAATTTGAAAATAAAATATGACCGGCTTTTCTTGCATAGATAAATTGTGCTTTTACTGTGGCTGCATTCCATTGTATAAATGGTTCACCAACTTGGAACATTAAATTTGTGCTGTAGGGATTTAATTAATTTATATAACTAACGATTAATGGGAATTGCTCTCATTTGTATTTACCTCGGTGCTGAGATTATCAACGAGCGCATTTTGTTGGTTTAATGTTGTACAAGACGTACCCTCGCTTGTATAACGTTTCCGTGTTGCGCACATAACTGTGGTAGGCAGTTTGTACATTCCACTGCGGAGACCAGCACGCCACCAGCTAACTGCACACAGCCGGCCACTGTGGCCGAGCGGTTGTAGGCGCTTCAGTCTGGAACCGCGCTGCTGCTATGGTCGTAGGTTCGAATCCTGCATCGCGCATGGATGTGTGTGATGTCCTTAGGTTAGTTAGGTTTAAGTAGTTCTAAGTTCTAGGGGACTGATGACCATAGCTGTTAAGTCCCATAGTGCTCAGAGCCATTTGAACCATAAAGTTGTAGTGAGACAAACGGAAATAGGTAGGCGTGTCTCTACATCGAGAGGTCAATTCGTGATCGCATAAAGACCGGGCTTCCGCGGACGCGTGCCACTACGGAGAGAAAAGACCATCGTGTTCGGCGTATGACTCCGCCGCATTATACTGCATCTCCAGCAGGAATTCGAGCAGCCGTTGGCACTACAGTGACGCAAAGAATTGCTACAAATAGGTTACTTCAAGAACAGCTCGCAGACGTCCTTTAGCGTGCATTCCACTGACTCCAAATAACCACCATTTGCGACTTCAGTAGTGTCAAGCGAAATTTCGTTGGAGGGTAGGGTGGAGGACTTGTGTTTTCTGTTTAAAGCTGATACTGAGTCAGTGCCACTGATGACTGCGTATTGGTTAGAAGAAGGCCATCTGAGAAGCTGCACCGAGCCTGTATGCTTGCTGGACACCTCGCCCTATACCTGGAGTTATGGTCTAACGTGCAGTTTCATATGTCGGCAGGAGCACTCTCGTGCTCATTCCACCGCAAAATTGTACGTCAGTCTGGTGATTCGACCTGTTATGCTGCCATTCATGAACAGCATTCCAGGGGATGTTTTCCAACAGGATAACGCTCGCCCACATTCCGCTGTAGTAACAGAACACGCTCTACGGAGTGTCGACCTGCTTCCTTGGGCTGAGTGGTCACCAGATCTGTCTCTGATCGAGCACATATGGGACTCTATCGGACGACAACTTCAGCATCATCCACAACCAGAATTAACCGTACCTGTATTGACCGACTAAGGCCGTGTCCTACGTGAGCGACAGAAGCGCGCGACAGCTTCAGGCGACAAAACACAACCGCATGTGTAGTTATGGAAATGTCCTACATTAGCGACATCTGTGTCGCTGCCTGTCTCCTGCCGCAATTGGCAACGTTTGATTTCAAATGTGTTTGAATCTTGTCGCTGCAGCACGCGCAACACAGAGCGACAGCCACGTGTCTTCTTGGCAAAGCAGTGGAGCGGACGCGACGGCAGCTATGAATTACTTAACATCCGATTTTAAGAAAACTATTCCGTGAAAAAAATTTGATCCTTCCGCAACCTATAGATTGATATACTTAAGCGATAAAGGTCAGAGTTTATTTTCGTTATCGTCATAGTTACTGCGCTGCACGAAATTGAGTACACGGCTGCACGAAATTTTTAAGAATTTGCGTATAGTTCATTTAAGGCCATCCATTACTGCGTATGAAATGTAACCAATATATCTAAATTGTATTTAAAGTTGAGACCGGTATGACACCTCTTTTAATTCTTGAGATATTGGTTGTTATATCCGCGGACGGATCGCTCGCGGCGCGTCCAAACCTTTCCTGCGCTTCGGGAATCAAGTTGGAAGGTCTCTGTTGGATTCCTTTCATGTTAATTTCTTAAATATGTTGTCAGTTACGGCATAAATTCCTCTTCTAAATTTACTGTGGTGTTTCTGACTATCTGGGAGGAGATTGAGCTGTGGAACGTGTTACTTTTACACATAAACAAGAACGATCTGTCACAATACTACACTTTAAAACACAGTTTATATGTAATTCATGTCACACAGTCTTATACAGAAGCTACATCCTCTTTCTTTTATATACTGTATATGATAAGATACTGTCATTCCCCTCACCTTCTGTGTGAGAGCATGAATGAGCAAATGTATTTCTAGTTGCATGCTTGATGGTAGCAAAGCCTGTCTTCTAGAGAACAGTAGGACCAACGTCGGGACAGGTAGCTACGCTTTCTGAAAGCAGAGAGGTTTCTATTCTCAGTATGGTCCTGTCCGTCCCTTGAAATGTTGGTATAGGAAGCTGCCTCTCTGGTCACTTCCGTTTGTATCTGTTAAGCACGCTCGGTAGGGGCCCAGGTCAGTCTGTCCGTGGCGAGCGTCTGAAGTGGTAAGATCTCCGGCTAAGCGCGTCCTGCTAAATCCTTACCTTTATTTCAGGTTTAGATTTAAAATATCTAATGTTATCTTAAATTGCAACACAGTGTAATTCGTGTGTGAAGTTCAGAATATCTTCCAGTAGTTGCTTTGTCACTACTTTGTGAGTAAAGTGGTACCACGTGTTGATGATCCGTAACTCTAACTAAGATCACCAATCTTAAATGCGAATGTGCGTGAGATTATAACGTCTCGTCTTGACAATATTTTTCAATATAGCAACTTTGTGAGACCAGTACCACGTGCTTATACAATTGTTTGACTCATCAGGTTAATAGTAAGACGATAGCAACCAGTTCGAGGTTTTTCTTTTGTAATTTGTGTTTCGATGTAATTTATTTTAAGTATCAAAATTATTATGGAGTTACACTCTTTGTGTAAACCAAGTTGACCACGTGAAGGATATGCTGTAATCCTCAAAGTAGCCCTCAGTTATTCTTTTTGGGAAGATTTCACAGAGAGTTAGTATGAATTTAGTATACCAGTGTGTGGTAATTTCTTGACGGACAGGATTGCGCTACAAATGTAACTTCTTTAGGTGAAAACTGAAGCGGTTGGTTGTGGTTAATTTCCTCTTGCATATGTTTCAACGTTCTTCATGTGTTATTTTATGAATGCAGTTTTGTATGCAGTCTCGCAATCTTGGCTCCATATTTGTTGTGTTCCGTAAGATTACAAACTCACATTTTCACAATCCTAAATAAGGCACCAGTTTAGTTATGAATCAAGTTTAATATGCTAAAATTTTAACGGAACAATGATCAATGCTGAAATAAATGTCCAAATATAAACTGATTTATTTCTTTTCATTTAAATTGTCTTTTCATATATATATCACTGATTATCGTAAGATGACTACTAAAAGATTATAATTAATGTTAGTCTGGTTGGGAATTAGGTAAGCTGGGCTGGATACCTGGTGAAACAGTTGCTTAGTAATGCAAGGTTAACTTCCCCAGATAGCTCACAGCTTTTAACCCGCTTTTAGTGTCTTGAATATCAGCACCGCTTTCAGAACAAATTAATGCAGCAACATTACAAAGTGGTCGTAAAAATCGTCGTATCTCACAAAAGGTTCAAGGTATCGAAACGACGAATTTTGGAAATGACAGCACGCAGAAAGGACAATTTTATCATATGATTAACACTCGACATGTTTTTGTAAACGCGTGAGCAGAGCGAAAACAAGACTCCCTATAACTTACACCACGAGGTTTTGTCCAAATTTTCATAACCAAACAAAGGGACTGAAACAGGTAAACGGGGTATCAAAATGACTTACATGAGGTCTAGTTTGGCATGAAAATATTTAACTGCTTCAAAGTAATCAGGGTAATGAACGAAAACTTAATTAATAAGCTGAGGAAAAATTGAAATATTTCACGAAAAGCAGCTGTAAATGAAGTGTCAAAATTTTCTTCTCTTCAAAACCTGGCTATTTTGCACATAAAAAGATTCAACGGTACGGTATTTAAGAGTCAAAAAGTCTTCCTTCGAATCATGTACGTCAGGAAGGCAAACGAGGAGTCAATAAGATCATGCTTCCTGAATAAAACTTGAAATACAAAAATGGAAGAAATGAGTCAAATATTTTGTGAAACGATTTATGTAAAAAAATAAGTAGCTCAGAGAAACTTTCTACATGCCTTTGAATGATGCTCGAAATCATGAATAGAAAATTAGGTGGATCAAATGTTTCCCTAATATTTTTTATTTCATACTTTTAGACAAATCATTACACAAAACATTTGACCTCCTTTTAAAAAAAATTAGAAGCTTTACTTTTACCGACTATTTAGAGTAATTGAAACGCTTGGCCTTAGCACTGACTGCTGATGAATTACGTTCGCAAGATCAAATATCTGTAAAATTTCATGGTTCACTGTAATTTATTAGGAATTAAATGTGTGTGATATACTGTGGTAGGTGTGAAGATCAAGTTGTTTGGCAAGACCTTAAAAATACACTTATCGATGCAGTGTAAACAGTATACATAAAACTTAGTATACAGAATCGTAACTGAGTCAGTAAAAATATGAGAACGGCGCAGGGTCGAACCCACGACCTTTTGCAACATGAAATTGCAAACTGTATACGCTACCTCCACACCACGCTTAGCTAGTGACCACTACTGTCAATCTGTGTGCTTATGTTTGCATTTAGTGTAGTTAGTCATTAATAGTCATTCCTCCGCATTTATTCGTTGTTAAAAGTTCTTAATCATGTAAAAAACATTCGTATTTTATTTATTGATGAGATAGTCGAATGCTCCTCTGCTCATTCACGCGTATTCGAAGAATTCTTCTGGTGATCTTCGAAGTTGATGATACTTATGAAATTCTCCATAGAGATTCCCCCCTTTGTAAATTTCGTGCACAGTATTCCTTTTCGCTTTATTTTCTTAAGTAAACGTAATTCTGTAGCCTTACTCTCCAGCTACAGTATTCTACAGGTTAGGGACGCCGTTTTATAGAAACAGCTGGTTGGCTCTAAGCAGCCATCTTGTAGCGCGACATAGTCGCTCGCACACAGGACACCCAAGGTTGTCGCTCGATGCTGCTGCTTGTCGCTGGAGTGTCGCGTATCCAGAAGTCGCTCGCTGTCGCTCGCTTCTGTCGCTCACGTAGCACACGGCCTAAGTGCAACAGGCATGAAATTCCATCCCACAAACTAACATCCGACACCGGTACAATACAAGGAAGCACATTGTTATGTTTGCATTCAAAATCCTGGCAGTTTCACCATTATTAATGTACCAGCATGTCACATGTGCAGGCCGGCCGGTGTGGCCGTGCAGTTCTAGGCGCTACAGGCTGGAACCGCGTGACCGCTACGGTCTCAGGTTCGAATCCTGCCTCGGGCATGGATGTGTGTGATGTCCTTAGGTTAGTTAGGTTTAAGTAGTTCTAACTTCTAGGGGACTGATGACCACAGCAGTTAAGTCCCAAGTGCTCCGAGCCATTTGCACCACATTAGCAGTGGCTTATCTCGCGACTACATTAACCTTTGATCTTTCAACGTAAATCATTTTAAAATGTTATCTAGATAAATGCACTCCCCAAATTTCATTGCTCTTCATTAATTATTTTCTGGTGTTGCTACTTTTTCCGTCAGTGTATTTTGTACGAATGCCAGACATTTGCCACACCGGACATTTGCCACACTTGCCCCTTTCGTCACGTAAGGGTCGCCCTTCCTCGTACACCTTCTGTCCGCTTTCAAACCACCGTCTCCACATCTTAATCGATACAACCAGTACGTAAGGGACCTTCTTCTTCGACATCTTGGCCAAATACAGAGCTTCTTTTCCGAAATCGAGATATTTATAACTTTTGAGAAACGAAAGCAATACCGACGATTATGTCAGTATGTCATTAGTTCTACCAAGTATAAATATAGATCCCTCTGTATGTACGGTAGCTTCCTTTCACGCTTAGTGATTGCGATTGAAACAGTCCATCACCATGGGAGCAACAAGAAAGGAACGATGTAAAGAGAATGCGAATGTACGCTAATCATTTCTTTTTGATCACTGCATTTGTGCCTATTTTGATTACTACAACTGCATGCTCAAAAGACAATAAGGAAAGAAGAAATGGGTATGTGAATGTGTGGAAAGAAGAACGACATACTCCATATTAATTTACACTTTAAAATGCGATATCCCTCGCGGCGAAACATTGGTTAATACACTGTAGCGGGACAATGTTCAAAGCATGACTGAAAATACGTTCACTACATAGAGATAAGAACATCTATGATTGACATGTTATCTAAAGCCGACATACAATTTTAAAATGTTAGAAATAAGGAAATCAAGTAATACAGAATGCTATGCTTGTAACGTAAGTTGTTGTGCTACGTTGTTTAGCTCTGGTATTTACAGGGTCACAGAGAAAGCATCCTAGGTTTTGGAGGGAAAAGCCGTAATTGTGAAGATCTGCACTACAACAGAAGCAAGAAGCACAACTTAAAACTGTTGTAATGTTCTAGTTCACAAGCGACACTGAAGCAGATAGTTGGTGGTGGTGGTTAGTGTTTAACGTCCCGTCGACAACGGGGTCATTAGAGACGGAGCGCAAGCTCGGGTTAGGAAAGGTTCAAAAAAATGGTTCAAATGGCTCTGAGCACTATGGGACTCAACTGCTGAGGTCATTAGTCCCCTAGAACTTAGAACTAGTTAAACCTAACTAACCTAAGGACATCACAAACATCCATGCCCGAGGCAGGATTCGAAGCTGCGACCGTAGCGGTCTTGCGGTTCCAGACTGCAGCGCCTTTAACCGCACGGCCACTTCGGCCGGCGGTTAGGGAAGGATTGGGAAGGAAATCGACCGTGCCCTTTCAAAGGAACCATCCCGGTATTTTCCTGAAACGATTTAGGGAAATCACGGAAAACCTAACTCACGATGGCTGGAGACGGGATTGAACCGTCGTCCTCCCGAATGCGAGTCCAGTGTGCTAACCACTGCGCCACCTCAATCGGTCAGCAGATAGTTCCTGTGACTTAGTATGGGTAGAGGTTATATTCGACAACCGGAATAAATTAATAACTGGCTCCTTTTACCGCCCCCCTGTCTCAGATAAAACAGTTGCTGAACAGTTCAAAGCAAACTTGAGTCTCATCACAGATAGGTACCCTTCTCATACAATTATAGTTGGCAGTGATTTCAATCTACCTTCCGTATGTTGACAAACATACATTTTCAGACCCTACGGGAGATAGAAAACAATTCCGTAATTGTTCTAAATGGTTTTTTAAAATTATTTCGAACAATTAGTTCACCAGGTCATTCAAATTGTAAATGGTTACGAAAATACACTTGACCTCTTAGCCACAAATAATCCTTGTAAGCGTATGTCATATCGCTGGCTTAGTTGTGGAGTATCTTTGCGGGCAGCCGCGTCTGTTGTGAGTCGAGCGCGGGACACGGAACTGTTATGTTGTGTAGTGTGTAGCTCTGCATGTGAGAGGCATTGTTAGCATGGAAGTTGAATTGTTGCTACAAGTGTTATTACAGTAAAGTGATAAAATATGCAAGTGATTCAGAAGAAATTGCGTCAAGAAGTAATTAAAAATGCGAAGTGCTGTCAATAACGTATTTATGTATCCTCTCGTTGCGTGTCGCACAGCATCGATTATCCGCGCTGTGTTCGGTCTCCCGGAATGAACTGACGTGAATCAGTAGAAATTAGTTACCATAAAAGAGTGCAGTCAAGTGCCAGTGTCTTGTAGCGAGCGTGAGGACGTGCGTTCGATCATCGCGTTTCCGCATTATCAACAATCAACCGCGCCGCGACGGTTACGCGCACGCTCGTACAAGCGAGAACTGAGAACTGAAAAATTAACTTTACAAACAGTGTTATATCTTTACTAGTGACAAGGAGGACTATTGCCAGATATCTGTATGTGTGACGAGCGTAAGAACTTTCGTTCGATCATTCGGCTTCCGCATCACCAAAAATCACCCGCGTCGTGTCGGTTACGCGTACGCTCGTCTGAATTGTTTTTGGACTGTTAATCATCAAGATTGTTAATTGGGATAAAAATTTACGATTTAGAGTGTAAACAGTGCAACATGTGGTTTCCATATGAGTGGTTCCCCTAAACCCGCTTGCATATTTCTATAGATAATTTCAGGCAAGCCAACAGCATTGTGGAGCAGAACAGTACGACCGCCGCGGGATTACCAGGTACGTGGAGTGGACACGGTCAAGAAACGGTCACGAAACGAGAAGTCAGCTTAAGTACCCCACCCATTCGTACTCCCGGTCGTGTTACATCCTGAGCATCACGACGGCTACAGGGATTAGTGAAAACACAGTCCAGCGAAGCTCAAATCCGTAACAAAGAAATTCACCAAAACTAAACGCGAAATATATCTATTTATAAAAGCAACTTAAAATTCGGTTGACGTCTTTCTAAGAGACAGTCTCCAATCCTTCCAAACTACAGGGTGTTTCAAAAATGACCGGTATATTTGAAACGGCAATAAAAACTAAACGAGCAGCGATAGAAATACACCGTTTGTTGCAATATGCTTGGGACAACAGTACATTTTCAGGCAGACAAACTTTCGAAATTACAGTAGTTACAATTTTCAACAACAGATGGCGCTGCGGTCTGGGAAACTCTATAGTACGATATTTTCCACATATCCACCATGCGTAGCAATAATATGGCGTAGTCTCTGAATGAAATTACCCCAAACCTTTGACAACGTGTCTGGCGGAATGGCTTCACATGCAGATGAGATGTACTGCTTCAGCTGTTCAATTGTTTCTGGATTCTGGCGGTACTCCTGGTCTTTCAAGTGTCCCCACAGAAAGAAGTCACAGGGGTTCATGTCTAGCGAATAGGGAGGCCAATCCACGCCGCCTCCTGTATGTTTCAGATAGCCCAAAGCAATCACACGATCATCGAAATATTCATTCAGGAAATTAAAGACGTCGGCCGTACGATGTGGCCGGGCACCATCTTGCATAAACCACGAGGTGTTCGCAGTGCCGTCTAAGGCAGTTTGTACCGCCACAAATTCACGAAAAATGTCCAGATAGCGTGATGCAGTAATCGTTTCGGATCTGAAAAATGGGCCAATGATTCCTTTGGAAGAAATGGCGACCCAGACCAGTACTTTTTGAGGATACAGGGACGATGGGACTGCAACATGGGGCTTTTCGGTTCCCCATAGGCGCCAGTTCTGTTTATTGACGAAGCCGTCCAGGTACAAATAAGCTTCGTCAGTAAACCAAATGCTGCCCACATGCATATCGCCGTCATCAATCCTGTGCACTATATCGTTAGCGAATGTCTCTCGTGCAGCAATGGTAGCGGCGCTGAGGGGTTGCCGCGTTTGAATTTTGTATGGATAGAGGTGTAAACTCTGGCGCATGAGACGATACGTGGACGTTGGCATCATTTGGACCGCAGCTGCAACACGGCGAACGGAAATCTGAGGCCGCAGTTGGATCACCTGCTGCACTAGCTGCGCGTTGCCCTCTGTGGTTGCCGTACACGGTCGCCCTGCCTTTCCAGCACGTTCATCCGTCACGTTCCCAGTCCGTTGAAATTTTTCAAACAGATCCTTTTTTGTATCGCTTTTCGGTCCTTTGGTTACATTAAACCTCCGTTGAAAACTTCGTCTTGTTGCAACAACACTGTGTTCTAGGCAACGCCAGAAAAATCCTCTGTTCTAAGGAATAAACCATGTTGTCTACAGCACACTTGCACGTTGTGAACAGCACACGCTTACAGCAGAAAGACGACGTACAGAATGGCGCACCCACAGACTGCGTTGTCTTCTATATCTTTCACATCACTTGCAGCGCCATCTGTTGTTGAAAATTGTAACTACTGTAATTTCGAAAGTTTGTCCGCCAGAAAATGTACTGTGTCCCAAGCATATTGCAACAAACGGTGTATTTCTATCGCTGCTCGTTTTAGTTTTTATTGCCGTTTCAAATATACCGGTCATTTTTGAAACACCCTGTATGTAAGTGAAGGCCATATGTGGCTTAAATACAAAGAAATAGTATCAACAGCACTCGAGAGATTCATGCCAAATAAATTAATAAGAGACGGAAGTGATCCCCCATGGTACACAAAACACGACAGAAAGCTGCTGCAGGAGCACCGAGAAAGGCAAGTATAATATCGACGAACGCAAAAACTCCAAGATTGGCGAAGTTTTACTGAGGTTTGAAATTTGGTGCGGATTTCAAAGCGAGATGCATTTAATAGTTGCTACAACGAAACTCTCTCTAGAAATGTGGCGGAAAATCCAAAGAGATTCTGGTTCTGTGTTAAGTAAACCAACGGAAAGGCTCAGTAAGCGATAAGGTGGAGGAGGAGGAGGGGGAGACAAGGGACCCAACCCTTCGGAGCAGGTAAAATCGTGGCAAATGTCCGGCGTGGCAAATGTCCGGCGTGCCAAATGTCCGCACACCTTTTGAACAGCCCGCTAGCTTCGTCACCTACCATGTGGTTGCGTCATCGTGAGTGGGTTGGTGTCCGAGTTCTCGCTGGCGCTTCTTTGTGCGAAGCGAGCGCGGCAGTGTATAGCCTGGGGCCTGGAAACCGCGGAGCTAACAGCGGCGGCAGAATAAATCACGCGTGCCGCCTTTATGACAGCCCTGAGCGGCCGTTACGGCAGCCTCTAACGGCCGACGCCGCGGCAGGGACCAAGCCTCGCGGCGCCAAGTGGATGCCGACGGCCGGCTCACCTTTCTGCGCGAAAACACCTAACCACGGCGGACAAAACACTCGTCCTGACAGTGTGTAAATACCTTTGACGTTTCCCGCCACATCAAAGAACTCGTTTGCGCTGTAACTTACAGCTATAAACTGAAACTCGTTGGGGGTCTCTGTCTGTCTCTCTCTCTCTCTCTCTCTCTCTCTAACTTCAAACAGCAGTTGGTCGTGTTCGGCTACTACAGACAACGAAAACACTGCAACAGTCAGAACAATGACTTAGGTATACAACAGGTAATATTTTTTATTTGTGTGTTAGCTAACCACGGAAAATTTGTAGAACAATTAAGGGATGCTGGAATCTAAGTCGCCCGCATCTCGTGGTCGTGCGGTAGCGTTCTCGCTTCCCACGCCCGGGTTCCCGGGTTCGATTCCCGGCGGGGTCAGGGATTTTCTCTGCCTCGTGATGGCTGGGTGTTGTGTGCTGTCCTTACGTTAGTTAGGTTTAAGTAGTTCTAAGTTCTAGGGGACTGATGACCATAGATGTTAAGTCCCATAGTGCTCAGAGCCATTTGAACCATTTTTTTGAATCTAAGTCAAGGACGCTAACGCTGGGGGTGAGGGATACCAAATCATATGGAAGACAGTACGGAGAAAACGCACCAAGATTTCCTCAATTGGGCACCGCGCGAATTCGAAGTTAACGGGATGGAAGGGATCCACAATTACTTTCAAATCAGTAACACAAGTTGCATTACAGAACAAGTACGTTGGAGGCTGCACAGAATGGGTATCATGCTATCACAACTGCGAGACTTACATTTCCAAGTCAGCCTGGATGCGCCAGTCAGCTCCAGACGACGCCACGAGATGAATAGCCCAGAAAGCACATAAAAAGGAATGAATTAAAGATTTGACGTTCCAGTTACTGCAATATTCTTCATTTTAGTCCACGATTTTGGCTTTTATACTGAAGCCATATTTACAGTGAATGTGGCAATGGCTTCAATACAATAGCCAAAACCAGTGGTGAGGTAAGATGAAGAGCATTTTAGCGATAGGAGGGGTTATTCCGTAATTCAGTACACAGTTGCGGAGCAGCAGCACTCTCCAGAGATAGAGAAGTTAAAAAGTGGTTGTCGGTATTTCAACTAGATTTAACCTTAAGTTTGGTACTGTCGTTTGTCTCATTCTGTTTAATTCAGAACTTTAGTATATTGAAAATACGTAATACATCTTACGCCGTATCTAATGGGCCTTATGAAGTTATTGTACTTCCTATCAAGTGCATTGCGTCTCTATTGTCAAGTTCCATTGAGTGCAACATCGTCTGAAGTGAGACAATGAGACGTGATGTGCAATGGAATCTGACTAAACGATATGAGCGCGGCTGATGAGACAATGAATTTTGTCGATAATCTAATACCAGTGCAAATGAATGGTGGAACACACTTAGGCGGAAATACTATGTTCCATGAAAAAGGACATTAATCACGAGGTATGATCTCCTTGAATTTTAGTAATAATTTAACAACACAAAAGTCATCTTAATATTGTGGTTTCTTACGATGTTTGCTTTCCTAATAAACGCTCTGGACATTATTCTATTAGCAATGGATTGTGTCAGCGGAAAGATGGGGCACGAGTGCTCTTGTGAATGCATTAAAACGCAAATACTCCCCATAGCTGAGAAAGGAAGTCACTGGGAGATAAATTCAGCTATATATTCAAAAAGATTTCGGGCTTGAAGCCGGTCGTCGTTAGCTTCCATCCACGATATTTCAACTGGACAACTGCCAGCCATCCTCAGGTGAGCCATCGAAGACTCCGTTCTGTAATATATAGCGTGCAGCGAGTATTCCGCGCATGCGTCAAAATCTTATGGAGAGACGAACCACACCGCCCGCCAGCAGCGCCCTCGCTGGTGGAACTGCAGAACTCAGCTGTCTTCGGCGTTGTCAGTTGCCGCGGCCATCGGAGTACTCTGACGTCTTCGTCTGGAGCAGATCTTAGAGATGAGGGGGGTTCCACGCATTATCTAACTGGTAGCCATTGTCACGGTTGATAAGATTGTCTGTCATGCGAATTTTCACTGATTCTTTTATGACGGAGTCCCAAAAGGATGTTGCTGTGGCCAAAATTGTTGTATTGTCATACTCCATTGAGTGTCCAGTGGAAATGAAATGCTCAGCAATTGCAGACTTGCGAAGTTGCAAAAGGCGAGTACAGCGCTGATGTTCAGTGCAACGTTCTTCTACTGTTCGCAATGTTTGTCCTGTATATGACATGCAACACTGACAAGGTATTTTATAAATTCCCGCCTTCCGCAATACCAGATCGTCTTTCACTGATCCCAGCAGGTCGGAAATCTTCGATGGTGGACGGAAAATTACTTTCACTTCGAAACCGTGGAGGATTCTTACAATTTTGAAGGAAACGTTGCCAACAAAGTGAAGAAAAGCTAAAGATTTAGTAGGCGTGCTCTCTTCTTTCTTCACTCCCTGTTTCTTTGGCTTAATTGCAAGTGCCTTGCTAATTTGTTGGGTAGAATATCCATTCTCATTGAAAATCCTCTTCAGATGGGCAAGCTCTTCAGGCAAACTATCTGCATCTGACACTACATGAGCTCTGTGTACAAGTGTTTTAAGTACACTCATTGTTTGCGGTGGGTGATGGCAGCTGGACGGATTCAAATACAAATCAGTATGTGTGGGTTTTCGATAAACCGAATGCCCCAGAGAGCCATCACTCTTCTGTCTAACTAGCACATCCAAGAAAGGGAGGCAACCATTTTTCTCTAATTCCATGGTAAACGGTATTACAGAACGGAGGGCGTCTTCGTCAGTCTTCGATGGCTCACATGAGGATGGCTGGCAGTTTTCCAGTCGAAATATCGTGGATGGAAGCTAATGATGACCGGCTGCAAGCCCGAAACCTTTTTGAATATTTAGTTCGTCGGGAAAATTTTAAATTTCACACAAGTTCACCTATCAAAGAAAATCCTAATGATTCCTGCATCTTCCAGTCTGTTGCCCTCAAACCTGGCTTGTGGCCATTCTGCTCAAGAAAATCTGGAGAGGTCAATGGAGAAGTGCTAACAAGGGCGGATATGAAACATGTCGCTCTTTCAGAAGCGAGTTGAAAACCCTTAAAATTTACACACATGAAATTTAGTCACATCATTTCCTTAATAAATAAATTTAATTACTGCTCGGATTGCCTACATTATATAGCAAAACACATAACTGGAATCCCAACCAAAAGTTTTAACCTATGTGTATTCGGAAGCAGCAAGTGTTACTCACCACACTAATAGACCGCAACCAATGGATCACGAACCTTTATAGAGCCTTCCAGATGCTGTGGTATGGTGGAACATCACAGCGTGGGGGTGGCCTCTGGCCAATCGCCACGAGAAACGAGCGTGCAGCGCCAAATGCTTCGCCCAGTCCGCTGGATGTTAGAAACGAATCCCACGCATGTTAC
This sequence comes from Schistocerca serialis cubense, assembly GCF_023864345.2. Classification (NCBI taxonomy): domain Eukaryota; kingdom Metazoa; phylum Arthropoda; class Insecta; order Orthoptera; family Acrididae; genus Schistocerca; species Schistocerca serialis. Next base: position 1,227,755,892 of record NC_064638.1, on the reverse strand, counting down.
TCAGCCCTCCCACCTGTTTACCGAACAAAATACGAGTAAGAATAAGAGTTCGGAGGAAAATTCCACAGTTCGTCTGACTGACCAATCGCAAGATGAACTTCTAAAAAGAGCGGAACAAACTGTTGTATCCGGCCCAGTCAAGCCGCAACCCGGTATTCAAAGTTCATATTTAATGGACTTTCCGGCAACAACGAGAAACAAGAAGGATACTCTGATTCAACGATATCATATGCAGTTTAAATCAGCTGCTCATTCGTACATCTCACAGAGAACCGTGATTAATTTATGGGCAAAGGATAACATACGATACTGATTTGAAATAAAAGGAAATAAAATCCGTAAAGTTGGTTCCCTAAGCATTCCTTCTCTCGGGCATGGCTATGTGAAAACCAAATAGCAGAAAAGCTGTCTACTGAAGTACATGAAGCAGAGTTAATACTTACTTACTTTCACGACAAGTGGCTGAGATAAATGCTCTTCAAAACTAAGAATTAAATGGAATGATCACTTTGGCTCAGTCGTAGCTAATGCAGATGAGAAACGCCAGTTCACATCGTGAAATGCAGTGTATAAAGGTGACTGCTTACAAATGATTTTTGCGCCAAATGTTAGAATATTATACGATGATAATCTCAGAATACTACCAAATGAGTAATGATATGACTTCGGAAAAAAAGAGCGAGACCGAGTATCACGAAAAAATCACACAAATCTAAAGGCTATCAGTTCAACTAAGTACTTAGGAGTTACAGTTACGAATAACTTAAATTGGAACGATCACATACATGATGATGTGGCCAAAGCAAACCAAAGACTGCATTTTATTGGCAGAACACTTAGGAAATCCAGCAGGGTTACTAAAAATACTGTTTATTCTAAGGTTGTCTGCCCTCTTCTACATGTACATCTATATCTACATCTATAAGATTACTCTACAATTCATAAGTGAGTGCCCAGTAGAAGATTGAAGCTATTTCTCTACCTTTCCACTCTCGAACAGTGCGCGGAAAAAAGAATACTTAAATTTTTTGTACCCTCTCTGATTTCTCTTATTTTATTAAGACGATCATTCCTCCCCACGTAGGTGGTCGCCAACAAAACGTTTCCACACCCTGAGGAAATGAAATGAAATGATCGTATGACACTTATCGACCGGGATATCCCCTTCGGGGTTCCGCCACCGTATTGCAAGTCTTTTTAGTTGAAGCCGCTTCGGCGACATGGGTGTCTATGATGATGAAAATCACATCATCCAGTCCCCTAACGGGTTTCGAACCCGTGCCCCCTTGAGTGGTAGGCGGTGACGCTACTGCTGCACTACAGAGGCGGACACACTCTGAGGAGAAAGATGGCGATTGAAATTTCATGAGAAGTTCCTGCCTCAACGAAAAACTGCCACTCCAATTCACATATCGTATTCATGGCGCTCTCACCCTTACCTCGCTACAGCACAAAGCGAACTACCCTTCTTTGAACTATTTCGATATTTACCGCCGAATCTATCTGAAGCGGATGCCACACTTCTCAGCAGTACTGCAGAAGAGGACGTACGAGCCTAGTGTAGGCAGTGTTTTTAGTAGACCTGTTGCGTTTACTCAGTGTTCTGCCAATAAATCGAAGTCTTTAATTTGCTTTACCCACAACATTATCTATGTGACCGTTCCAACTTAAGTTATTCGTTATTGTACTCCTTAAGTACAGGGCTATTACAAATGATTGAAGCGATTTCATAAATTCACTGTAGCTCCATTCATTGACATATGGTCACGACACACTACGGATACCTAGAAAAACTCATAAAGTTTTGTTCGGCTGAAGCCGCACTTCAGGCTTCTGCCGCCAGAGCGCTCGAGAGCGCAGTGAGACAAAATGGCGACAGGAGCAGAGAAAGCGTATGTCGTGCTTGAAATGCACTCACATCAGTCAGTCATAACAGTGCAACGACACTTCACGACGAAGATCAACAAAGATCCACCAACTGCTAACTCCATTCGGCGATGGTATGCGCACTTTAAAGCTTCTGGATGGCTCTGTAAGGGGAAATCAACGGGTCGGCCTGCAGTGAGCGAAGAAACGGTTGAACGCGTGCGGGCAAGTTTCACGCGCAGCCCGCGGAAGTCGACGAATAAAGCAAGCAGGGAGCTAAACGTACCACAGGCGACGGTTTGAAAAATCTTACGGAAAAGGCTAAAGCAGAAGCCTTACCGTTTACAATTGCTACAAGCCCTGACACCCGATGACAAAGTCAAACGCTTTGAATTTTCGGCGCGGTTGCAACAGCTCATGAAAGAGGATGCGTTCAGTGCGAAACTTGTTTTCAGTGATGAAGCAACATTTTTTCTTAATGGTGAAGTGAACAGACACAATGTGCGAATGTGGGCGGTAGAGAATCCTCACGCATTCGTGCAGCAAATTCGCAATTCACCAAAAGTTAAGGTGTTTTGTGCAATCTCACGGTTTAAAGTTTACAGCCCCTTTTTCTTCTGCGAAAAAAACGTTACAGGACACGTGTATCTGGACATGCTGGAAAATTGGCTCATGCCACAACTGGAGACCGACAGCGCCGACTTCATCTTTCAACAGGATGGTGCTCCACCACACTTCCATCATGATGTTCGGCATTTCTTAAACAGGAGATTGGAAAACCGATGGATCGGTCGTGGTGGAGATCATGATCAGCAATTCATGTCATGGCCTCCACGCTCTCCCGACTTAACCCCATGCGATTTCTTTCTGTGGGGTTATGTGAAAGGTTCAGTGTTTAAACCTCCTCTACCAAGAAACGTGCCAGAACTGCGAGCTCGCATCAACGATGCTTTCGAACTCATTGATGAGGACATGCTGCGCCGAGTGTGGGAGGAACTTGATTATCGGCTTGATGCCTGCCGAATCACTAAAGGGGCACATATCGAACATTTGTGAATGCCTAAAAAACTTTTTGAGTTTTTGTATATTTGTGTGCAAAGCATTGTGAAAATATCTCAAATAATAAAGTTATTGTAGAGCTGTGAAATCGCTTCAATCATTTGTTATAACCCTATATTTAGTTGAATGTATAGCCTTTAAATTTGTGTGATTCATAGTGTAACCGAAATTTAGCGGATTCCGTTTGATACTGATGTGGTGACCTCACACTTTTCATTATTTAAAGTCAACTGCCGCTTTACGCACCTTACAGATCTCTTGTGTAAATCGTTTTGTAATTTGTGGTGATAATCTGAGGACTTTACAACACGGTCAATTACAGCTTCATCTGCAAACAATTGTCGGCTGCTCAGATTGTCCCCTAAATCGTTTATGTAGATCAGGAACAGCACAGGTCCTATGCCACCCCCTTGGGTACGCCAGATATTACTTCTGCCTTACGCGATGACTTTCCGTTCATTGCGACGAACTGTGACCTTCCTGACAGGAAATCAGTCGCACAACTGAGGCGAAGGTCCAGAAGCAAAAAATTTGTTTAGAAGTCGCTTGTGAGGTACAGCGTCTTCAGTACTGCTGCGCGGTGTGGGATCCACATCAATCAGGACTGACAGAGGGCACCGAAAAATTGCAAAGAAGGCCAGCTAGTTTTGAATTGTCCCGAAATATGGGAGACAGTGTCACGGATATGATACGCGGACTGGGGTTGCAATCATTTAAACAAAGGGGGTTTTCGTTGCAGCAGAGTCTTCTCATGATCTTAGAATCGCCAACTTTCGCCTCAGAGTGTGAAAATATTTTTTGTTGCCCAGCTACATACGAGTTCTGCTCAAAAAATTCCGGTGCATTTGTAATTTCGTGCCAATGTTGTGTTGGAGGGGGATGCGGTGTTTAATGTGTAACTGCTGGAAACTTCATTGTTGTATGTCTGTTAGTTACTGTACAGTGCTGTATCGAGTAGAACGTTGTCTAGCACGGTTTGCGAATTTCGGGGTGACTGAGTTCGAGGAACAACGCGTCTGCATTAAATTTTGTGTGAAACTCAAGAAAACCTTACTGGAGACACACCAAATTATGCAGGAAACCTACGGTGATGAGTGATTAAGCCGTAGCCGGCGGTAGAACGGTTCACACGGTTTAGAACTGGCCGGACAGAACTTAAAGATGACCCTCGTTCAGGGCGCACTTCGACGTCTACCGGCGCCGCTCGTGTCAGGACCGTCAACGAAATTGTTGGTGCCGATCGACGACTGACTGTCACAGAGATTGTAGAAGAATGTAACATTTCAGCTGGATCACGTCATGGAATCGTGATACAACATCTTGGAATACATCTTGTTGCCGCCAAGCTCGTCCCACGGCTCATTACTCAAGATTTTCGCCTCGCAATGTGTGAGGAGCTTTTGTACCAAGCAAATGAGATGTTCCTTAAGCCGTCGGCACACGGACCGTGCTGTCGAACGTTAACGTTGAGCGTGCCAAGTTCAACGTGCTGTTGAACGCTCGGGAACGATGCGACTTGTGCATACGGTACGTGGGCCCCAACGTGGTACACGCGATCGCAACGCACTCCAGCGGCAGTTGCGGGGTGTTTCTAGTTCGTAAATCACACTGTTTACTCAACAGGCGCGCTGAAAATTCCCACGTTAGCTCTATTAAAACGCGTATTTCCTCCATTGTTCATATCCTAGTCACGTTGTTCCACATGTAATATACACAAATGAAAACTTCAATATCGATGTCCATGTCTTAAGACAAAAAGAAAAGAACCATGTACAATCAGTAAGGACACAGGCTTATAAAAGTTTCATTACAAACAGGGCGACACAAATTCGCAATGGGTCTCCATATAAGATAAACACTATTTTAGCTTTGCCACATTTTAGTAAAACCCTAAGGTCATTCTTACTTGATCACTGTTCCTACCCAGTAGCGGAATCTTTACAACATGTAAATTACGAAACACTAAAGAAAAAGGAACAAAATATCTTTATACAAGTAGCGCAAGCTGTCCTGTAGATTAAGACAATCGAACAAACTCACTCATCAAAAAAAAAAAAGGTGAACTTATATTCACAAAACATCAAATATTGTAGTATACACTTACATTAAACTAATAAAAAAGCATAAGAACCTATTATATACGCGAATGTTAGGAAAAAATATTCACCCATGGCGGTGCGCGAACTATCGACAGATTATATTTTATTGCAACGATTCACGCAGTTAACAACGGGTTTTCGAGTGATTCTCAATTTGCTGGTTCTCACAAACGACATATATACGTACAGGCTTGAACTGAATGCCAATATGGCGCCTCACAGCTCAATGCTGAAGGGAGTGCATGTCGCATGGGTGGCGTTGTGCCATCTGATTGGTCAACGCTCAGACGCACGCTCAGAATATCCGACGTGCTAGATATTGCTCTGCACGTTCGGAAAAACTCCCGAACGTGCTATTCCACGCTATGACGTCAGAACCTCGGCACGCTCAACGCTCAACGTCGGATGCATGGTTCCTGTGCCGACGGCTTTAAGAGAATCGTAACTGGTGATGCGACGCGGATCTACGTTAATGTTGTTGAGACCAAGGTTCAGTGTTCACATTGGTCCAGGAAAGGTTCTCCAAGACCAAAATAGGCTCGTCAGGTCAGTCTAGAGCCAGTCTTTGACTCTGAACGATTAGTTCATCATAAATTCGTGCCACACAAACAAACTGTTAATCGGTGGCACTATTGGGACGTGTTGCGACGCCTGCGAGAATATGTGAGAAGGAAACAGCCGAAAAAGTGGCGAGACAATTCAGGGCTCTTGAATCACGATAGCGCACCCGCACATTCATCCCTGTCGGTGCGTGACTATTGCCCAAAAACCGAAATCCATGTCCTGCCTCATCCTCTGTACCCTCCAGACCTGGCGCCTGAGGACTTTTTGTTATTTCCAGACTAGAAAACCCCGTTGAAAGGACGAAGATTTGCAACGACAGACGAGGTAGAGAAAATTCCCAGACGGCGCTTCGCGCGATCCAGCAAGAGGCGTCCTAAGATTGCTTCCGGCAGTGGAAACGGCGTTGGGAGCTTTACATCAATTATGGGAGAGTATTTCGAAGGAGCACAATAAGTAACGGTAAACGCAGAAAAACTTTGTGAGCAAATGCCAGATTCGTTGGAAGAAACGACCATCATGATAAAAGAAATGAGAGCTCTTACAGCTCTGTTCAAGAGAGGAACCACAGCAAAATAACTGGAAACGGGTTCGATGAACCTTCTGCTAGTCACTTGAGAATTGCAGAATAATCATGTAGTTCACGTAGATGTACACTACTGGCCATTAAAATTGCTACACCAAGAAGAAATGCAGATGATAAACAGGTATTCATTGCACAAATATATTATACTAGAGCTGAAATGTGATTACATTTTCACGCAGTGTGGGTGCATAGATCCTGAGAAATCAGTACCCAGCACAACCACCTCTGGCCGTAATAACGGCCTTCACGCCTGGGCATTGAGTCAAACAGACCTTGGATGGCGTGTACAGGTACAGCTGCCCATGTAGCTTCAACACGATACAACAGTTCATCAAAAGTAGTGACTGGCGTATTGTGACGAGCCAGTTGCTCGGCCACCATTGACCAGACGTTTTCAATTTGTGAGAGATCTAGAGAATGTGCTGGCCAGGGCATCAGACGAACATTTTCTGCATCCAGAAAGGCCCGTACAGGGCCTGCAACATGCGGGCGTGCATTAACCTGCTGAAATGTAGGGTTTCACAGGGATCGAATGAAGGGTAGAGCCACGGGTCGTAACACATCTGAAATCTAACGTCCACTGTTCAAAGTACCGTCAATGCGAACAGGAGGTGACCGAGACGTGTAACCAATGGCACCCCATACCATCACGCCGGGTGATACGCCAGTATGGCGATAACGAATACACGCTTCCAATATGCGTTCACCGCGATGTCGCCAAACGCGGATGAGACCAACATGATGCTGTAAACAGAACCTGGATTAATCCGAGAAAATGACGTTTTGCACCCAGGTTCGTCGTTGACTACACCATCGCAGGCGCTCCTGTCTGCGATGCAGCGTCAAGGGTAACCGCAGCCGTGGTCTCCGAGCTGATAGTCCACGCTGCTGGGTACGCCGTCGAACAGTTCGTGCTGATGGCTGTTGTCTTGCAAACTCCCCATCTGTTGACTCAGGGATCGAGACGTGGCTGCACGATCCGTTACAGCCTTGCGGATAAGATGGCTGTCATCTCGACTGCTAGTGATACGAGGCCGTTGGGATCGAGCACGGCGTTCCGTATTACCCTCTTGAGCCCACCGATTCCATATTCTGCTAACAGTCATTGGATCTCGATCAACGCGAGCAGCAATGTCGCGATACGATAAAACGCAATCGCGATAGGCTACAATCCGACCTGTATCAAAGTCGGAAACGTGATGGTACGAATTTCTCCTCCTTACATGAGGCATCACAACAACGTTTCTTCAGGCAACGCCGGTCAATTGTTTGTGCATGAGAAATCGGTTGGAAACTTTCTTCATGTCAACACGTTGTAGGTGTCGCCACCGGCGCCAACCTTGTGTGAATGCCCTGAAAAGCTAATCATTTGCATATCACAGCATCTTCTTCCTGACGGTTAAATTTCGCGTCTGTGGCGCGTCATGTTCGTGGTGTAGCAATTTTAATGGCCAGTAGTGTATGTTGCTTAGGGTTGGAAGTCATCGAGTTCGGTACGTATGTGATTTTATTTAGAGCGCTAGAAATGAGTGGATGAAGGAGAGTGGTGTCTTAAGAGGTAAAATATCGCAGACAGGGCCCTTAGCCTTAATTTTCGTCCCTCAAATTGAGCGGAACAGAGCCGGTCAGCTCATGAAAGGCAGTGCCATAAAGTACGGTACGCCCCCGGAAGGAGAGGACGGCACTAAATCTGGCCGCACAATGTATCGCGCGCCGCGATTGATTTTTACGAGGCGAGACGACGCGGCGGTAGAGTGCGCGGCACGCAGCGCGCGGAAGCACGCTGTGTGTGCTGTGCTGTGCTGTGCTGTGCGGGGCTGTCGCCGGCAGCCGTGGCTGGGCGTCTCGGAGAGGCGGGCGGCCGCTTTATGCCCGCAGCTGCCGGCGAGCGCGAGGCGGCGCCCTTGTTCCCGTGACAGCTATTAGCTGCGCCTATCGCAAGCTGCCGCCAAGGGGCAGTGCCCCGTCAGAGATCGTCGACAAAATTATAGCCCCGTTTTATCCTGAAAAATACAGTCTTCGAATCATACGACGAGCCACTGTGTCTGACACATAATATACTCTACGACAAAAAAGAAAAAAAAAAGACGCACGACGAAGGAATATCTCCGAATGACGCGGAGATGTGATGTACATGCACAGACAAATGATTACGATTTCAGAAAAATTGGATGATTTATTCGAGAGATGTTGTTGCTGTTGTGGTCTTCAGTCCAGAGACTGGTTTGATGCAGCTCTCCATGCTAGATTAGATTAGATTAGATTTACTTTCATTCCAATTGAACCATAGTGAGGAGGTCCTCCAGGATCTGGAACATGTCAGAAAAACAACAATACATGACAAATACTTACAACTAAAACAAATAAGCTAATCTACCATTCCACAGGTCCCAAGTGGAATGATCGTCATTTTTTAATGAACACTATATGAAAGAGTCATTTTTCAAATACTAATGCACTGAATTTAAAATAATTTTCTTTATATTTATTTATAAGGTAATAAACATGTAATACAACTACTATAATACTTATTTACAATGGACACATTACTGCACTGAAATAGTGCAGAAGTTAGATTGTGTACACACACAAACACACACACACACACACACACACACACACATATTTACAATGAACACAAATCAGTTGGTTTTACTGAGAAATTCATCAACCGAGTAGAAGGACTTGGCAACCAATAAATCCTTTAGGCTTCTCTTAAACTGAATTTCATTTGTTGTTAAGCTTTTTATGGCTGCTGGCAAGTTATTGAAAACGTGTGTTCCTGAATAATGCACACCTTTTTGTACAAGACTAAATGACTTTAAATCCTTGTGAAGATTATTCTTATTTCTAGTATCGATTCCATGAATTGAGCTGTGCCGGCCGGAGTGGCCGAGCGGTTCTAGGCGCTTCAGTCTGGAACCGCGCGACCGCTACGGCCGCAGGTTCGAATCCTCCCTCGGGCATGGATGTTTGTGATGTCCTTAGGTTAGTTCGGTTTAAGTAGTTCTAAGTTCTAGGGGACTGATGACCTCAGAAGTTAAGTCCCATAGTGCTCACAGCCATTTGAACCAATTGAGCTGTTGGTTTGAAAAAGTGATATATTGTTAATGACAAATTTCATTAAGGAATAAATATATAGGGAAGCAGTAGTTAGTATCCCTAGTTCCATAAACAGGCCTCTGCAGGATGTTCTTGAGTTCACGCCACATATAACTCTTACTGCACGTTTTTGTGCCCAGAAAACTTTAGCTTGGCTTGATGAATTACCCCAAAAAATAATCCCATATGACATTATGGAATGAAAATAAGCATAGTATGCCAGCTTTTTAATTTTTATATCCCCTATGTCTGACAAAATTCGCATTGCAAACAGAGATTTGTTAAGACGCTTCAGCAGTTCTGTGCTGTGCTCCTCCCAATTGAATTTATCATCAAACTGTAATCCCAAGAATTTAACACTGTCCACTTCTTCTATCTTCTTGTCATCATATGTTAGACATATACTCGTGGGACACCCCTTACAAGTTTTGAACTGCATGTAGTGTGTTTTTTCAAAGTTTAGTGACAAAGTATTGGCTAAGAACCAGTGATTAATGTCCATTTCTAAGACTACACTTGATTTGATAATTATTGCAATGTTTGTATCATCGGCAAACAAAACGAACTTGGCATATGGTAATGTTACTGATGAAAGGTCAATGATATACACAATAAAAAGTAAGGACCCCAAAATGGAACCTTGTGGGACCCCACATGTAATTAGTTCCCATCCTGTGCAAGCTTCTTCATCTCCCAGTACCTACTGCAACCTACATCCTTCTGAATCTGCTTAGTGTATTCATCTCTTGGTCTCCCTCTACGACTTTTACCCTCCACGCTGCCCTCCAATACTAAATTAGTGATCCCTTGATGCCTCAGAGCATGTCCTACCAACCGATCCCTTCTTTAAGTCAAATTGTGCCACAAACTCCTCTTCTCCCCAATTCTATTCAATACCACCTCATTAGCTATATGAGCTACCCATCTAATCTTCAACATTCTTCTGTAGCACCACATTTCGAAAGTTTCTGTTCTCTTCTTGTCCAAACTATTTACCGTCCCTGTTTCACTTCCATACATGGCTACACTCCATACAAATACTTTCAGAAACGACTTCCTGACACTTAAATCTATACTCGATGTTAACAAATTTCTCTTCTTCAGAAACGCTTTCCCTGCTATTGCCAGTCTACATTTTATATCCTCTCCACTTTGGCCATCATCAGTCATTTTGCTCCCCAAATATCAAAACTCTTTTACTACTTTAAGTGTCTCATTTCCTAATCTAATTCCCTCAGCATCACCCGACTTAATTCGACTACATTCCATTATCCCCTTATTGCTTTTGTTGATGTTTATCTTATATCCTCCTTTCAAGGCACTGTCCATTCCGTTCAACTGCTCTTCCAAGTCCTTTGCTGTCTCTGACAGAATTTCAATGCCATCGGCAAACCTCAGAGTTTTTATTTCTTCTCCATGGATTTTAATAGCTACTCCGAATTTTTCTTTTGTTTCCTTTACTGCTTCCTCAATATGCGGGTTGAATAACATCGGGGAAAGGCAACTACCCTGTCTCACTCTCTTCCCAACCGCTGCTTCCCTTTCATGCCCCTCGACTCTTACAACTGCCATCTGGTTTCCGTACAAATTGTAAATAGCCTTTCGCTCCGCGTATTTTACCCCTGCCACCTTCAGAAATTCGAAAGAGAGTATTCCAGTCAACATTGTCAAAAGCTTTCTCTAAGTCTACAAATGCTAGAAACGTACGTTTTGCCTTTCCTTAATCTATTTTCTAAGATAAGTCGTAGGGTCAGTATTGCCTCACGTATTCCCATAGTTCTACGGAATCCAAACTGATCTTTCCCAAGGTCGCCTTCTACCAGTTTTTCCATTCGTCTGTAAGGAATTCGGGTTAGTATTTTGCAGTTGTGACCTGCTTTCTTTGGGATTGGAATTATTATATTCTTCTTGAAGTCTGAGGGTATTTCGCCTGTCTCATACATCTTGCTCACCAGATGGTAGAGTTTTGTCAGGGCTGGCTCTTCCAAGGCTAGCTTCATAAATTGATTGGTTGGTCCGCCTCTGGCTCTTATGCAAGCAATTGTTCGGCGTGGCATTGATTGACGCCGTGCCATATTCTCTCCAACTGGCGTTTTAGAGCGTCAAAATCACGTGATAGTTGGAGAACCCTGCTCGTAATGATTCAGACGTTCTCAGTTGGGGAGAGATCCGGTGACATCGCTGGCCAAGGTAGGGGCTGGCAAGCCGGTGACAAGCACTAGAAATTCTCGGCGTGTCCGGACGGGCATTATCTTGCTGAAATGTAACATGAGGATGATCTCTCATTAAGTTCAACAAAACGGGAGATGGAGAATGCCGTCGATGGATCGCTGAGCCGTAAGTGTGCCACAGATGACAACCAAAGGCGTGGGCCGCGCGGGGTAGCCGCGCGGTCTTAGGCGCCTTGCACGGTTTGCGCGGGTCCCCCCGTCGGAGTTTCGATTCCTGCCTTGGACATGGGTGTATGTGTTGTACATATCGTAAGTTAAGATATAGTAGTGCCTAAGCGTAGAGACCGATGATCTCAGCAGTTTGGTCCCATAAGACCTTACCACCAAAGGGGTCCTGCTGTGAGAAGAAATGGTACTGCCGACCATCACTCCTAGTTGTAGTGCCGTATGGCTGTCGGAAGCGTCTACAGATAAGTCTTCACCGATCATTAGGGCTCAGTTCGACGCGGGACTCATCACTGATGACAATTCTACTCCAGTCAATGAAATTCCAGGCTGAAGACGTGTCTGGTGGGATACCAGCCTGACTGTCACCGGCTATACAGCCCGGCAACCAGGAGTAACGGCCTGGGGTGCCGTCTCTTTTCATAGTACGGCCCCTTTGGTTGTCATTTGCGGCACCCTTACAGCACAGCGGAACGCCTACGATATTCTACGCCCCGTTTTGTTATCCTTCATGGCAAGCCAACCTGGGTTTTAGGAAGATAATGCCTGTCCGTATGCGGCGAGAGTTGATACTTCTCGTCTTCGAACTTGGCAAACTCTACCTCGGCGAGCAAGGTTGCCAGGTGTCCTGCAAATCGAGATTGTTTGGAGCATTATGAGCACGGCCCTCTAACCTTCTTGGGATTTTAACGGTCTAACACGCCAGTTGGACAGAATTTGGCACGACATCCCTCACGAGGACATCCAACAACTCTGTAAGTCCGTGCCAAACTGAATAAGTGGTTGTATAAGGAACAGAGGTGGACCAAAGCATTATTGAGTTGCTCAGTTTATGAAGCTCTTTCTCCTGAATAAATCATTCCATTTTTACTGATCTCCCTTCCATTCGGATGATTCCTTCGTAGACGACCGCGGTGGTCTAGCGGTTCTAGGCGCTCAGTCCGGAACCGCGGGACTGCTACGGTCGCAGGTTCGAATCCTGCCTCGGGCATGGATGTGTGTGATGTCCTTAGGTTAGTTAGGTTTAAGTAGTTCTGAGTTCTAGGGGACTGATGACGACAGATGTTAAGTCCCATAGTGCTCAGAGCCATTTGAACCATTTTTGATTCCTTCGTGCTACGATATTTTTTATTCTGTTTATTGTTTTTTGAGTGTATTTCCAAGTGTGTCCGTCCCCGGTAGCTGAGTGGTCAGCGCGTCAGAATGTCAATTCTAAGGGCCCGAGTTCGATTCCCGGCTGGGTCGGAGATTTTCTCCGCTCAGGGACTGGGTGTTGTGTGGTGCTACTCATCTTAATTTCATCCCCATCGACGCGCAAGTCGCCGAAATGGCGTCAAATAGAAAGACTTGCACCAGGTGAACGGTCTACCCGACGGGAGGCCCTAGTCACACGACATTTACATTTATTTCCAACCGTGAAAAGTTCCTTAGAAACGAGCTGGTGCATCACACGGAACGTGCACTTCGTCGTAATTTGTGACCACAGCTGTTCTGCAGCGGTAGTTGTCAGCTGTATCTCATTCGCAAATAAAACACTTTCTTAACAAAAGCGGACCACGTATAATTGTTATGATAGCTCCATCGAAACGAACATATCCTCCCATTTCCATAAGCTAGCCATGTTTTTCTCTCTGTGGTATACACAAAAGATTTTCAGTATCCATCAGCAGGAGACACGGCCAAAGGAAAATTCCATGTCCAGTCGGTGAGGACATCTGGTTTCAAAATTTTCATTCTGTCTAGTGAGATATAAATGTGCAATAATCTTTCACATTCGATATAAATCATTTCGGCACCGTCACTTCATAGTAAAACGCTAAGGTTATTCTTATTAGACCACTGCTCCCATTCTGTAGGGGAATTTTTCGAACATATGAAATACAAGACTTTAAACAAGAAAATGTAAAGTCTCCTACTGTAAGTACTGAAAACCGTCTTGTAAATAATGTAATAAAATATCTACTGCTACATTATCGTTAAAATACAGAGGGCGGTCAGGAACAGTATGAATAGCTTGTAAGGATGGAGCAGCGTCCGTTGTGCTGAAGAGTAAGTGATAAGAAAAAAAAAATTCGACACGTTCCGCCGTTTCCGAGTTAATTAGCACTGAAGTTAGCCAACCAGGCCACTGCGCGCCCAAATTCAAGCGGACCGCCAGATAGAATTAGTGTCACTTGCTTTCGTAGCGTAGACGATACGGCACGAGACTGCCCAGCCTTTGGATCGGGCTCGAGCCTTACTACCGCCCCATGTACTATTTTTGTATCGCTCCCTTGTTCGGTTTTAGGAAACCAAACGAAGAACAAGTTTGACAACACTGTCGCTGACGGGCTGCTTGAATTGGCTAACTTCAGCGCTAATTAATTAGGAAACGGCGCTACGCATACATAACACCTAATATTACAGAGCATACTTCTATTAAATTAACTAGAAAGCTCCAGAATCTTTTAGAAAAGGTTAATAGAAACAATATTTTGGAGAATTCAGAACACAAATCAGCTTAAACTTCACAGCTCCTTGCCTGTATCCGCTACGCTGCACCGAACTAGTGTTATAAATGTCTGTGTCTTTGTTGTTATGATAACCAGAAGACTTTAACCTATGATACGCCATGAATTGAAATTTAATTATGACAAATCGTTCCGAGAACGACACGTTTTCGACAACTCTTCAATGACACGTTCACATGAAGCGGCCGGTTTTCTTAGTAAGCAAGTTACAGTAGAAAATAACCAAATACAAAAACAGTTTAAAAACCAGCATTACTTTAACCGTCATTTCATTACAACAAATCGTATCAGAAACGGCGCGTTTTCGAGAGGTTCATTCAGAAAGCTCATCTAGATTTTCAAGCTCACCGCTGGGAGCAAGTGACCACGATGTTGATAGTACATTAAAGGAAAGTTAGACTAAATAAGCCCTCGGTCACAAATTTTTAGTCCTTTAACTAGGTTTCAACTCTTCTGTGAGGGCCTTCATCAGAAATCAGATATTCAAATTGGCCTATAAAATAAGTACAAATTTATGGGAAAATTTTTTTGTATAAAAGTGTAAGTACTGACTAAGAGTACAAGTACTTACACTCTTGGTGCAATGTTCACCTGCCCGCACTCGCTAACACGGGCGCCTCAGTTTATTACTACATGTGGCCTTGTAGGTATGAACAGCCTGTCGATAAACATAAAGTCGATAAACCTGTGTGCACACTGAGTGCATCCCAAAGTGCCCCAGAGAGCTACAACACTAAGAAGAATAGCTTCTCGGCTTTTAACAAGATCAATGTCTACTTTTTTTTTTTTTTTTTTTTGGTAACGATGAAGGAGAGGAAATAATTTCTTTAATTTCTATAGTAATGAGTGAGATCACCAACGAGTTTAATTTTTTTACAGGAAACACAATATTGTCTATTGCTTTATACACTGTAGGACAGGTGCGCCTTCTCCTCCTATAGTAACGTCGCATCTTCTGTAACGCTCGACTTTCATGTATTCTTTTTAAAAATTTTGTGACTAAAGCCTTTCTGGCTTGATATTTATCTTATACGTGATATGTAAGTAATGTTTTCTTTCTTGTACTGTTAGTCAGTACTTAAATTTTTATAAAAAAAAATTTCCCACAAATTTGTACTTATGTTATAAGCCAATCTGAATATTTAATTTCTGATGAAGACACACTTAGAAGTGTTGAAACCTGGACAAAAGACTAAAAATTTGTGAACAAGGGCATATTTACTTTAACTTTAATTTATAAACGGCCACTAAACTAAGCAACCATGTTTAAACTCTGTACATTAAAAGGCATTCCACATACCCTATAAGCAACCAAGTCGGAACTGCAACTGCACTTTGAGTAGTTAGCGCTCTGATGCCCACTGTCACACATGCATTTATGAATTCAGATGCTAATGCTCTTTACATGTGCTGTTGTCAATGATTAGTGATTCGATGTTAGTTCAACTCCATAGGTACCGGTGCTTCAATGGCAGTAATGAGTCATAGTTTTTTCGTAAGCGTTGTGCATACATTTGTGAACTGGAACGTTTATGCTTCGCGACATGTAGACGATAACGATGGATTCGATGTTGCGACACCCCTATGTGAACACCGAGTCATATTTTTCTCGTACATGTTGTCCATACATTAGCGAATTGTGATGGTTGGTTGGTTGTGTTGGGTAAGGAGACCAGACAGCGAGGTCATCGGTCTCATCGGATTAGGGAAGGACAGGGAAGGAAGTCGGCCGTGCCCTTTGAAAGGAACCATCCCGGAATTTGCCTGGAGCGATTTAGGGAAATCACGGAAAACCTAAATCAGGATGGCCGGACGCGGGATTGAACCGTCGTCCTCCCGAATGCGAGTCCAGTGTCTAACCACTGCGCCACCTCGCTCGGTGTGTGAATTGTGAAGTGGGACGTTAATGCTTCTCTATCTGTAATGTTTTAGAATATTATACCCTTGAGATAAAGGTTTCTCATGTTGCAGATTCTAATGAGGATGATAATGATCATTCGGTGACAATGATAAGGGGTTCTGTCATAAAGAAATAAAATATTTCAGTATTTTAAAGAAAGTTAGAGGGAAAGGCGTTGCACACAGGCCGCTATTGAGAAACTGGTCGCTAATAATGTTGCTGCATGCACCGTCGCTTCCGTCTGAGTACTGAGTCATATTTTTTTGTATCACTTGAACTAAGGCTGCTACTCATCATTAAACCATGCAATGGCCTGACACAATTGTATTGCATGCGGTTTGCTGCAAGAAGGGGTGCATTAAAACTCATTAACAGCAGTGGTTGCAATACGTCAATCACAGCGCAAATGGGCACTTTAATTCTAAACTTAGTGCAAGTGCCCTAGGAAAGTAGATAATAGAGCTGTGACGTCAAAGGAAACACAACAGAACAGTGGGAACTCGACAAGCATGTAGGCCGCATTAATGTGGTTATGAGCTTGTTGCATGGCAACTTTTTCCCAATACTGTGACGGAACATATTTCATAACAATACATGCTCACCCCCTTTGATCAATGTTGTCATACTCTTACGCTGCATCATAACTGCGCCGGCCGGAGTGGCCGAGTCTGGAGCCGCGCGACCGCTGCGGTCGCAGGTTCGAATCCTGCCTCGGGCATGGATGTGTGTGATGTCCTTAGGTTAATTAGGTTTGATTAGTTCTAAGCTCTAGACGACTGATGACCTCAGATGTTAAGTCCCATAGTGCTCAGAGCCATTTGAACCATCATAACTGCAGATAATAATCAATACACAAGCGACTGACCGTCTAATTGCTTTCAAGTTGACTGGGACGTGATGGAAGATTACCTATTTGATCAGGGAGAAACATCACAAATGTGTTAGAGCCGAAGGCGGACGGCCAATGCAGGTAGCCGAGAATGGGATTTGCTTCGCCAAACCCCGGACTCCAGGCGGTATACAGGGCCAGTTATCACCCAAAGAACAGTATTTTTCGAAGAAGCCTTTTAGGAAGCCAGGTGTAGCCCTCCAGTAAGGCTGCCGTTTTCCTCAGCAGCTACGCTACGGAAGAGCGTTCGCTTGAAACTTCCTCACTTGTTCATAGTGTTACTTTTCATAGAGCGCCTGTTTTCTCGTGCTTGCCTACCTGTAAGCCTTCCCATTTCTTTGCTTCAGAACCGCACCGTGGAGTGGAAGACGTTCGCTGGCCTCCTCCCCACGCCACAGCACTATTGGTTAATAATAACCAAAGCCGCGGGAGTAGGAGTTTAACTTTATTACAAAATTACGCCCAATGGAACTCGGTATGTCCGCCACTTTGGCCAGTGGGATCTCTGCTCTGGTAGAAACAACCTAGTACAAGAGTATTAATAATTTCAACGTATGCGAGCCGATAACCGAAGAGTAAAGACGTGCACCTAGATGAGCCCTGCCGTCGTATAGAAGGATGTCTCCGGTTCAGTACTGAGTGCGGAGGGCGAGCTGAACACAGAACATATACTGTATTCGAACATTATCAAGTACCTCGAAGAAAACGATTTATTGACACATAGTCAGCACGGTTTCAGAAAATATCGTTCTTGTGAAACACAACTAGCTCTTTATACTCATGAAGTAATAAGTGCTATCGACAGGGGATGTCAAATTGATTCCACATTTTTAGGTTTCCAGAAGGCTTTCGACACCGTTCCTCACAAGCGTCTTCTAACCAAACCACGTGCCTACGGAGTATCCCCTCAGTTACGTGAGTGGATTCGTGATTTCCTGTCAGAAAGGTCACAGTTCGTAGTAATAGACGGAAAGTCATCGAGTAAAACAGAAGTAATATCCGGCGTTCCCCAAGGAAATGTTATAGGACCTCTATTGTTCCTGATCTACATTAACGACATAGGAGACATTCTAAGTAGCCGTCTTAGATCGTTTGCAGATGATGCAGTCACTTACCGTCTGTCATCAGATGACCAAAACGACTTGCAAAATGATTTAAATACGATATCTGTATGTGGCAATTGACCCTGAATAAAGAAAAGTGTGAAGTTATTCACATGAGTACTAAAAGAAATAAGCTAAATTTCGATTACGCGATAAGTCACACAAATCTGAAGACTTTAAATTCAATTAAATACTTAGGGATTACAATTAGAAATAACCTAAATTGGAATGATCACGTAGATAATATTGTGGGTAGAGCAAACCAAAGACTGCGATTCATTGGCAGAACACTTAGAAGGTGCAACCGGTCTACTAAAGAGACTGCTTACACCACGCTTCTCCGCCCTATTCTTGAGTATTGCTGTGCGGTGTGGGATCCGCATGAGGTGGGACTGACGGATGATATCGAAAAAGTACAAAGAAGGGCAGCTCGTTTTGTATTTTCGGGGAATAGGGGAGATAGTGTCGCAGACATGATACGTGAATTGGAGTGGCAGTCATTATAACAAAGGCGTTTTTCGTTGCGACGGAATCTTCTCACGAAATTTCAATCATCAGTTTTCTCCTCCGATTGTGAAAACATTCTGTTGGCACCCACCTACATAGGGAAAAATGATCATCACGATAAAATAAGAGAAATCAGGGCTCGCACAGAAAAATTTAAGTGCTCGGTTTTCCCCCGTGCCGTTCGAGAGTGGGACGGTAGAGAGACAGCATGAAGGTGGTTCACTGAACCCTCTGCCAGGCACTTTATTGTGAATAGCAGAGTTCTCACGTAGATGTAGATGTAGATGTAGAATCTACTGTCGTTACCGACACCGCCTTCGGCTTTCTCGCTGCACGAGTGTCGTAAGAGCGGATCGGTATTGTAATCACTGATTCCGTAGGGAAGCGATTTTATTTAACGTTGAAACTTCTTTTAAATACGTGTGTCTGTACTTAACACAGAAGCAGCCCACTTACAACGTCCATTAAGAGCCAGTTGTACAGTTTTAACGTTTTGCACCCACCCAGTTGCCTTCATCTTGCGCTTTGGGATCTTAATAGTGTTCATACTTATTTCTTGCGTTATTTCTTTAACTCTTGCAGTCGTGAGATGTATCTGCAAACTATTCTCATAATTATGGTTTTATCATACCAGCTCACCTGTGCCAAGTCTAGATTTCACAGTTATATACCCTTGTCCATTTATCAAATGTTCCTTTGATTATCTCAGTGCATCATTCACATGTCGATGGTTTACAATAACAAACCTGATTGTTCCAATGACTACTTGTATCCGTTACAGATATATGATCCCTTCTCTCATTAATACCTGTATATCTGTGTGTGGTGTGTATGGTACCCGTTTTTTCATGTCTGATTGGTCCATCCCTATTAATTGTCATTCCAATGAGACGTTTCGTTATGCGACATTATCATTCCCTTAAAATTTTCATGAACTTGTGGAGTGTTTCCCTCCTCGATCCTAGAGATCGGACTATAGCATTTTAGGGGTATACTAATCGCTGCGAATGTCTTTTGAAAACCAGCATTATGTTGAGCTTGCCAGTACGATCGGTACGTCAGCACCGCTCTAGCTGTGTACTGTATGACTGTGTGTGTTCTGATGCGATCATGTGAGGCTGCTCTACGGTCGCCCTCGATCCTGTGGCTGGCAGTCCAGCATTCAATATCCCTCCAGCGCTGACCCCTTTGGAGGCTGTCTCACCATTATATGGCAGATGGGGTGGGAGGAAATTGTTTAGACCTCGTTGTAAACTTTGCACAAGTAGTCATCTTGGAATTGCGAACACGGTGCTCTGTAACACCATAGCTTAGACACTACATACCTATTGTCGATTCATTTAGCTTTCTATTTTGTTCAACATCCCATCGGTGAACTTCTGTAATTAGTGTACGATTAATTCGATACTGTAATGAAGTATAATCTCTGTAATGACCTTTTGTATTTCTAATATAATCTCTTTGGTTATCCTTAAAATTAAATAATTTTATTTGAATAATTTTGTGTAGAAATACCAATATGTGCAAATGTTCTGCATTTAATTAATATGGTTGGCTGTTGTTATGTAATTGCTGATCCACACTTAGGGTTCTTAGTTATTTTGTATGTAAAAGGTGTTGTGGTTCCCCTCGGGAACGGAACTGTGTAGCGCGCGCAAATTGTGGTTGGCCTAGGTAGAAAAGGTGGAACAAAGAGTCAGTCGGGGACGAGCTACCAAACTGTGAACTGCCCATGTAAAAGTTGTATATTGTGCTGGTTCCGAGAGAGGCTTTTCCTGACGCTTTCCTATGCCTCGGATGGATGGACAAAGAGCTGGAACTATTCTGAAATTGGTATCTATCATCGCCACCAAGAAATGACAGAGTCCAGCAATTCTACCTGCAAATCCATCTACCAACATGCAATCGCCATCACATTGCGCAACCGCTGTAATGCAACACTTAAGTAATGTACAGTGAAGGATCAGCTTATTGGATGTGTTAGTGTGCTGAAATATAAGGTAATTTATAACTGAATTTATGTACCTACCTTGAATTTTTTTAATCACAACACCTCTCAGGTTCCTCTCCGTTTGAACTAAAGTGATTACCGAGTGTCCTTATTGAAAGAACATTAAAGGCTAGTGTTTTAACTAATTAATGCGTCTTGAACATAGTAAAAAGAAAGTTAATGTGGCAAGAGAGTAAACTAAAGTAAATGATGCTTGCTGAAAATAATTTTCCTATTAAAACTGCTTATTAATATGCTGTTGCCAACTTCAAAATTAAAAGTTCTTAAGACTGAGGCTTATAAAGTTTTGCTTAGTAAATGATAACATTGCTGCCTGTTGTAAATCGCAAAAGGTGAGTCAGTATCTTACAAATATGTTAATTTTGTGTCTTACTGTAGTAAAAGTGGAAAAATGCAATTGTGGATAGTTATGTACTCATGCTTGCTAAGCACTTATTTCTTTTGTGTATTGAAAGAGCATATTAATAGTGTAATAGGATCCACAGGTTATCCTTTATGCTCATGATAAATAACAATTAATAGAAAGACCACTATTTAGTAAAACAATAATTTCTTTATTCAAAAGACAGTGAGAAGTAACCTGTTAGTGAATTCCATTTAACTTTCATTCTAAATAGAATAGTATGTAGTTGAGAGAGACTTAACCTGTGATCAGTTCATAGTTTTTTGGTGAACTACATTTACAATTTTATGTCAGCTAGGAAAATTTTTGAAAAGTAATACTGAACCTATGTCCAATTTGTGACTGTACAGTGAATATTAATAGCAATGTTATAAAGACCCTTCAGTTTGAATAAGCCCTGAAAATAATAGTGTGTATTGTTATCAGTTATATTTATGCAAATAGTTTGTTCTGCTCTGTCAGCTCCAATCTTACCGTGAACATATGCAGGTGTCAGAGTTCATTGCACTCGAGTGTGGTAAAGTATAGGTTGTGTTTGTGCGTTACTCATCCCTATTTTCTTAAACAAGAATGTTAATCATTCTCTTGCCTAATTAGGCTAGCGACCGTTTTCTTTATTCTTTAAACAGTGTAGCTAGGTAAAACATTATTTGTTACTGTTTGAATGTTTACGTAATTCTGACTTTCAATTCCGATAAGTCACCTCCGGTAGGTACAACACGGTCAACATAACAAAATTCCTCTCAGAGGGTAACACTGCTCTGCTTCTTCATACTATAATTACTTGAATAAGAATAATTTCATTATACGAACTGCCTTCAGCTATGAGGTTATGGTATAGCAGTAGCAGACGGTAGTGTTACAGCCCCAGCATCAGGGTGTGAGGACGTGCGCTGTCATGTGCTTGAGACTGACGGTTTGCTGGGCTGTGGTGACCAGGCGTGCAGCAGTGCTCTCGTTTGCTGGTCGCTATGGACGCACCAACCTGGCGACAAAGGCGTGCATTGCGGCTGCTGGATCCAGTAGAACTGCCACGGCAAGAGTGGCTTTTGTTTAAACAAACATGGAAATGTTCCTTTGCTATCCGACTACACGCACAGACACACACTGTAAATGTTTAAGCAGTGCAAGTGGCCTTCCCGCCATTTTAAACTGCCCAGTTTGGGTTATAAAGTTAGCACAAGTGACCTACAACCATGCAAGCGCCGGCCGCTCTGGTCTAGCGGTTCTAGGCGCGCAGTCCGGAACCGCGCGACTGCTACGGTCGCCGGTTCGAATCCTGCCTCGGGCATGGATGTGTGTGATGTCCCTAGGTTAGTTAGGTTTAAGTAGTTCTAAGTTCTAGGGGACTGATGACCACAGATGTTAAGTCCCATAGTGCTCAGAACCATTTGAACCATTTTGAACCATGCAAGCTGTGTCAGAGAGCTGTGGTGTTAGAGGGGTGAGAATGGGGAAACCCAATAGGACAAGTGGTCAGGCCAGCTATAGCACAAGGCAACAATGTGTTTGTTTATTTCCCGTCATTTAATACTTAGGACAACAGGCCTCTTAGTACACGTCAGGTGTGACGTCTGGGAAAACTCAGATTTTTTTTAATTTCTAGCCATTTTAAAAATAGAGTAACTTGGCTACTGCCATTTTAAACTTACGCCATCTGAGATTATTGTATTTACCGCAATTTATTATATTTCTAGCCATTTGATACTTTTATTTAACAACGAAATTCGCCGGACAGCCATGCAATTGAGAAGTTACTTCATTTTCGGTACCAGTTTTGGCAGTTCATTATTGCATTTTCAGGCCCGTGTGCACGTCTAAAAAATAATCGATGCTGGCATACTGGGGCTATATGTTTCAAGACATCATGAATTCCCTACTTCAAGTGCTTCCTTTGAAGCCTTGACCATAACTCAGAAATGGAGTTGCAGTCAAGATTTCAAAGGAAGAACTTGGAGTACGAATTCACGACATCTCGAAACATATGGCGCAGTATACTGATATCGATTATTTTTGAGAGTGCGAGCTAACATTCCGAAGATGTTTCGGCTCATACGCGGTTCCTCTTCGTCGAAATGGCTCTAACTCGTCTAGGGAGTGACCCGCACGTGTCGCACTACACGCCGTAAATTAGACACTTGTCACCCTTTGGTTAAATTGCCTGGCTGATGACAAGTTTGCGAAATACAAAGTTAATATAACATAAAGTAATAGTAAATATAATCTCGGGAACTAAATTAACGACATATAAACGATGTAGGCCACACAGTTGCGATTTGTTTACAACAATGTTTATTCAGAAAGCAAACTAATAGCGAAAGTGACCTTATTTAGAGTTACTGTTACACTCGAGATCATATCCATTTGATATAGTTCGATCATTCACAATCTCATCGCGAAACACAAGTCCAATAGTCCGCCTCCTTAACTACTCGAAAAGTTAGAGAGTTCTCACCAGAGGAGCGGCTACTCACCGCTCGGAGACTGTGTCCTGCGATACCACACAACGCAAAATTTTCCAAGTCGTTTCACTTCCTAGCTACCTAAAGACCGACCCTCCGCTTTCGCGTCTCAATCCGACCTGTCCGCTTTCGCGTCTGCACCAGCACTGTCCTCTGCCCGTCCCCGGCCGCGTTTCCCGCGCGCCGAACATCTTCGCTCAACTGACTAGCGCAGTTCCCTTTCCTGAAGCCGTCCATCTGATTGGCTACAGCTTATTCTGCATTATTTTACATTTTAACACGTTTAAATAATCAAAGCTTGACCACTTTCACGTTCTAAATTAAGTAAATTCTTTTACATAAAACCAATACAATTTCCTTCCTAACTTTGAATTTCACGGGCAGTAGCCTTGCACCTATGTGCTTTCCGATAAATAAATAAAGAACAAAAGTAACTATTATGCACTAAACCTCACAACAAATATTGGTTCAAATGGCTCTGAGCACTATGGGACTTAGCTTCTGAGGTCATCAGTCCCCTAGAACTTAGAACTACTTAAACCTAACTAACCTAAGGACATCACACACATCCATGCCCGAGGTAGGATTCAAACCTGCGACCGTAGCGGTCGCGCGGTTCCAGTCTGTAGCGCCTAGAACCGCTCGGCCACTCCGGCCGGCTCACAACAAATATTCTATTACCTAATGATTCATAAAGTTGTCATGCTGCCATCGTACAATTTGTTTTATGTGGAGGAAATGATGATCTGATGTTTAACTGAAAATACTGATAACTTAAATTTACTACATCTTTTAAAAAAATGAAATTACGGAGTTGATATTTACGACATTTGACACTTTAATGATGCATTTCTATATGAAGTGTCGATCATTAAGATCGACAAAATCGTTCAGATTTTAGCATTCGGGTCTTTTTTACAAAACATGTGAATTTCAGATTGACAGTAAATCCTAAACTATTATAGATACGATAGTTTTATTGGGATCACCATGAAACTTTATGAAGGATGGCAGATTAAAATTCCAGTGGCTTAATTCCCTGAATTACTACAGAATTAAATAGTTTCTGTAAATGTTTCCCTTTATGGCTGATCTTAGGTCCTCCATATTTACCACTGCTACGCCTCCTTGTCCACAAAAGCCTTCTACTGGGTTTCCCTATGACGTAGGTTCTCGTTTGTCCCATTCGTACACTACAGTGCTTAGGCCTCAGTAGACAAAACCGACACAATGTTTTTAGCGCAACGCAATCTGACTTTCAATAATCTCTACAAAAGAATGGCCCTGACTAACAATAACCTATACCTTTCATGAATCACTTACCTCACAAAAATCTTCGAGCTACTGCAATACAGCGAGTGTCAATACTGCCAGCTAAATAAAAGATTCTAACTACTGAGGGCACTAACTACTGATAGGCATAGTTAGCAAATGAAAGATTTTGATAGAGAACAAACAATGTATTTACCTTAAAAGTGTTCAAAAGTCATAATATATATATCTATCAATTCAAGACATCCAACCTTACAAATTTCCTTCTTCTGGCGGACACATGTCCAGATTGTCCGTTATAGTAACCTCTCAAAACTCTTGGCATCTCTCTCCCCACGTCCACCACAGCTGGCGGCTCACCTCCAACTGCCCAACGCTGTTCACGTCCAACTGCCCAGCACTACACAAGCGAATATTCCAACAGAGTCCAACCAGCCACAGACTGCACACAGCGCAGTCAGCGATTTTCATACAGCGCACTACATGGAATTACCAACACAAAAACCTAAATAGCCTACTTACAACATAATACTGGAACTTTTTAGATTTTTTTTGTGAATTCTGTAGATGAAATTTTACTTTCAAATTCGCTGAACACGTCACGCTTACCTCCCCTTAAACTAATTTTGGTTTCGATCAGCTTTTGCCTATCTGTGACTCTTTGGCTACGTTTATATTTGCAGTGGAGCTCTCTCGGCGTTGTGAGTACCTTTGTGTCGTCGCGACTTAATGTTATTCACATTCAGTAACTAGTAAGCGGATGGCTGCGTGACTGTGCTGGCTGACCTCGAGTGCCGCCTAAGTATATTGCCCGTGCCGAAGGCGGGCGTCACGTGCGAAGCGCAGGCTTGACAGAAGCGAAGCGGCCAAGTCCTTGATACGTCGCACGCCAGCTGTTGTCAGCCACACGCCCTTCCGCCAAGCGGGATAAATTCCACGTGGCCGGGGATTACAGCCACTCTCGCTATTACAATCAGCATAAAACACACGCGACTCGGTGCTGTTTGCCCGCTACGCCCCCCCCTCCCCCCCCCCCCCCCCCCCCCCGCCACCTTGTACCAGAGCATCGCCACTGCCGACGTTCGGCGTTTGTTTTACCTTTCCACTCTGTCCCGGATGGTGTAGTCCAAATAAGTAACTCGGTGTATGCAGACTGAAACTTGAAAACACATGTTACTAAATGGCGTACTTAGAGAACATTGTTTATCACGGACCAACAACGCTACATTCTCGAAATGCGAAGTTTTACTGTGTTAATTGGACAGACAACTTTAAAGTAGGGTTAAAGGATTCACAGCAAAGGATTTTAAAATTTCATTCGCATAAAAACGTACGTGACAACAAAAGTTCTCTGAAATCGGGAATAACCAGGATCAGGGAAATGACATGGAAGATCTACCCCCTTTGAATAACATCATTTATCCTTGAACAACACATTTATTTTTATGTATTTTGTTTGACAACAGGGCCTCTTCGAAAAATAGGTGGAAAACCTGAAGTTAATTTGCCGTTACGGGAGATCAATAGGGTGAGCAAGACAGCCGTTAAATTATAACCTCAAACAAATTCAAGAAATAAGACTTTAGAATTTTATAATTAAACAATTTTAAATAAACTGATACATGGTACTTACTTGAATTAAGGAAAACGTGGAACGGAGGACCCACCAATATAACTTTCATTGCACATAACCTGATTATTTAACAGTATATAGACATAAAATTTTCGTTAGCAAAATGAACAGATTTACAGATTTCTTTTGACCTTAAACCGTAAGTTGAATAAGCTTTTGCAAAAGAAATCTGAAGTGCTGTATTGCAAAACAGCAAACAATATGACAATGATTACAAGGCGACCGGACCTGCAGCCCGCCCGTACCAGATAGCGTTGATAGAAGAGATAGGTAGGATCCAACGGAGAACAGCGCGCTTCGTTACAGGATCATTTAGTAAT
This sequence comes from Schistocerca serialis cubense, assembly GCF_023864345.2. Lineage (NCBI taxonomy): Eukaryota > Metazoa > Arthropoda > Insecta > Orthoptera > Acrididae > Schistocerca > Schistocerca serialis. Next base: position 1,227,729,213 of record NC_064638.1, on the reverse strand, counting down.
CGCGAAAGCGTTACGGAGATGATAGATAAACTCCAGTGGAAGACTCTGCAGGAGAGACGCTCAGTAGCTCGGTACGGGCTTTTGTTAAAGTTTCGAGAACATACCTTCACCGAAGAGTCAAGCAGTATATTGCTCCCTCCTACGTACATCTCGCAAAGAGACCATGAGGATAAAATCAGAGAGATTAGAGCCCACACAGAAGCATACCGACAATCCTTCTTTCCACGAACAATACGAGACTGGAATAGAAGAGAGCACCGATAGAGGTACTCAGGGTACCCTCCGCCACACACCGTCAGGTGGCTTGCGGAGTATGGATGTAGATGTAGATCGGGTGAAACACCGGTGTTAACTACCGCACTGGACACAGTCTGTCTTATTAAATGCCCTTGTGCAACACATGAAAACCATACAAGCACCATTGATGACAAGAGTGATTCAATTACTCAAAAGAGATGACATAACTTTTAATTTGAAAGCTGTATGTCTAAAGTTTCAGGGTTAAGATGCACACCTCTGTTTAAGGGTTAAACACATTAGGAAACAATATAATATGACTTACTTCAAAGCAACCAACCTCTTAATTTCAATCGGCAAACAAGGTGCGACTGGATCCCAATCTATCCCTTCTGATAATTTTACTTTTTATTAAAGCCCTGGTGACAGATGGCTGTTAATATTTTCAAAGTTAAACTGATTGTCAGTTATTAAGACCGCTCTGAAGGAACATCTTGAAACATTACTTGTGAACACTTATTACAAGAGAACTCACTCGGCGGTACCACAAGATCCAACTAAAATACACCAATGAACCGGTCTTTCAAACACAGCAATGAACAGCTTAGTACAACAGGTTGTTCAGATTATAACTAATGACTGAGAAATGCCATTACAATCAAAGAATTGAACCGGTTAACATCTAAATCTACCCACAAGGTCCCTCTTTTGTTTAACGGCAACCTGTGCCTTAGCACAGTTGTTCCGGCTGTATTTACGACCAGGAGCTGATTCATTAGAATTTTAATGACCTGGTACGCCGGCCGCTGTGGCCGAGCGGTTCTAGGCGCTTCGGTTTGGAACCTAGCTACCGCTACGGTCGCAGGTTCGAATCCTGCCTCGGGCGTAGATATGTGTCATGTCCTTAGGTTAGTTCGGTTTAGGTAGTTCTAAGTTGTAGGGGACTGATGACCTCAGTTGTTAAGTGCCATAGCGCTCAGAGCCATTTGAACCATTTCTTTGACCTGGTACAAACCAGATGAAACATCCCCTTAGAAAAATCTGTGAATTACTGTACTTGTAAACCCCCTTACGTTATTTGATTTTTAAACAGCTGAGCAAAGCTGAATGTACTCAGACATTTCTCTCTTTACTTATTCTGATCATCACTAAACTGACACACAATATTTTTAGCGCAACGCAATCTAACTTTTAATAATCCCTACAAAAGAATGGCCCTGACTAACAATAACCTATACCTTTCATGACTCACTTACCTCACAAAAATCTTCATTACTCGAACTACTGCAATACAGTGAGCGCCAATACTGCCATCTAAATAAAAGATTCTAACTACTGAAGTCACTAAATACTGATAGGCATAGTTGGCAAATGAAAGATTTTGATAAAGGACAAACAATGTATTTACCTTAATAGTGTTCAGAAGTCGTAAAATATATATATATATATATATACATATATATCTCAGTTCATGACATCCAGTCTTACAAATTTACTGTCTCTGATGGACACACGTCCAGATCATCCGCTCTCAAAACTCCACCATCTCTCTCCCCACATCCACCACTGCTGGCGGCTCACCTCCAACTGCCGGCCGGTGTGGCCGAGCGGTTCTAGGCGCGTCAGTCTGGAACCGCGTGACCGCTACGGTCGCAGGTTCGAATCCTGCCTCAGGCATGGATGTGTGTAATGTCCTTAGGTTAGTTAGGTTTAAGTAGTTCTAAGTTCTAGAGGACTAATGACCTCAGATGTTAAGTCCCATAGTGCTCAGAGCCATTTTGTCACCTCCAACTGCGCAACACTACGCGCTGTTAACAGCCAACTGCCCAACACTACAATAGCAAATGCCAACAATGCAAACCAGCCACAGACTGCACACAGCACAGTCAGTGATTTTCATATAGAGTGCTACATGGCGTTACCAACATAAACCAACATAAAAACCTAAACAGCCTACTTACAAAGCCCCCATGCTCCCCACAAAAAAATTTACAAATTGTTTTGGGCACTGGCCAATACATATTTGTTAAAATGTTTATATTAACGCTAACAAATATATCAAATGCACACACTTATCGATACAATGTTGGTCAAAATCTAAAATTTTCTCACAGTCCATAAAGACAGTCCTGATCATTCATCAGAGTATTAATAACAATTTTATGCACAAAGTCTGAGCAGTAAAAGAAAATGCACAAAGATATAGTGGATTTCCATGCAGTCTTGAAGAAGTAGTGTTGTCCTTCCAACGGAAAGACAGTGCTGACTCTTGACATGTAGACAGGTAATGGGCCACAACAGAGCAAACCTACCGCAGAGTCAGTCGACGTTTTGAATTATCAACACACGTGCAAACACTAACAGTCCCAACTTTTCATCTATTGTGCATATACTATGACCAACAGAAACGTCTGCAGTGAAATGTAACTTAAATTGAAGAAATGGTGTCTATACAATTATAAATTTACAGCATAAGAATACAATTACAAAGGTAAAAAATACATCATTACAGAACATAACAATACAGATAACATTTGTAGTAATACGGGCTTTACAAAAGAATAGAAAGAAACATATGCATCAGTGTTACAGGAGTTATGACATAGGTGAATACATAAAAGATCAGAATAGCTTTCGACAATAATGTCTAAACATCTTTACAAAGTAAATAATATATTATTAATGCAAATTATATTTGAGGATAACAGTATTCCTCATCATAGTGAATGTAGCTTAGTATTAGAAAAATTCTGCAACATAAATCCTGTTAGCTAAACCCATAAAGACAGGAAAAACACAAATACACAAGGGTACACACACATAGCGGAATAACACAAAAGGAAAGGACAGGGTTTGTTTTCAGTGGGACATCTGGTCCTGCAGTCCAACCCAAAACTTCATTTCATAGATCTTTTCTCTTATTTCAACATTTGTTTCCACCAAAAAAAAATCCTGTCCAAGCATGCTTTCTGTATTCTATTCATATCCTCTTTGAAAATAGTTATTCTCCACTGTGCACTACTTTCTTTGGCCAAACCATTTTCTTATAGCTTCTCAATGCATTTCTTCCAATTCATCACAACTCGTTTTCTTATATAGCCTACCCCATCTTAAGCTAACTTAAATCTACTGAGCTCAGATATATATACTAAGGGACGAGGCAATGCAGCAGCACAAAACAATTAACACAAACAGCAATGACAAAAATTCCAAACTGGCAAAGCAAGCAGCAATAAATATAAATTAGCAAAGCAAATTTAACATTACAACTAATTTGAGCCAATATGCAGCAAAAACAAAAATATATCAGTAGTAAAACTGGCTTAATACAATGTAAAATTTAGTAGAACTATGCCTGGCAAACAACAGCAGCAAATGCTACAACTTATACCTAAACATGACAAAGCTCAAGCAGAAAAAATATTACAGTGAAGATCGGAAATGTCTAATAAGTCTGTCACATCTTAACACTAGAGTGATGCATCACTTGACTTTCTCTACGAAACAAGTTACCCAGTCATTGACAAACATTATGTATGCAATTCCAGTGAATGAAAATGTCTATCTGTGCTCTCTTTTCTAAGAAAGTACATCATAAAATTATTCTTTACTCAGTCTGTAGACAGAAAATAGTGATATTATTACATCTATTAAATTTTATTTTAACCAATGCTGCAGTGCAACTAGAAACTAGATATTAAACAAAATGAGCAAATAAATACATAAAGCAAGGGGTGAAACGTCATTCACTAGCCATATGGCATTTCATAAAGCAGTAAAAAATCTCTCAACTAGCAAGACAATAGCCGTGAAATGTTTCTCATCGTTTCATTAGTCATTTCAGTAAATATCAGAAAGTGTCGTATTTAGGATGCTTTCTACAAAGGAATGTCAATATCAAGGTTAATGGTCTCCTTTTTTTTTTATTTTCTCTCCACCTAATGGCTTTTTCTCCAGGCAGGTGGCACAGCTGGGCGCCCACGACGCATTACGTGAAGGTCACTTAACTTTCTTATCGAAATATTTCCGACAGCAGTGACAGTCTCATATAAAAAATTTCACAGGTCGAGAATTTTTTTTAGAAATATGTAGAAACAAAATCCTATAAATATAACAGTGTCCAAAACATTTTCTCCAGCATTGTGATACATTCACGCATTTACACACATTTCATAACTCTTAACGTACGATTCTTGGTTTCCAACATCCTTTTTCACAAGTCAGATTCCCTAACCACTAATCATTATTCCTTACCTTATTACATATATAGAGGAAAGGTGCCTATTATGCGATCGTTCCCTAATATGAGACACCTCAACTGTGCTCATATTAGTGGTTGCACTGTGGTGGAGAGTTTCTTAAACATGTCTATTGTGTGCCAGACGATGACACAGCGAGTAGGACGCCATAGTTGAGCCGGACACAGTATGTAGAGGTTGATACAAAATTTCTTGTGTTTGGAGTTTTTGCGACATCGGTGTTGAGGCAATATTTCAGCTTAAAGGTGAGTGGATATTACTGTACTCTTTTGTTGTTATTTGTAATGGTATTACCTATAATTATTGGCAATTAGGTTCATTTTCCTATGAACGTTGTTAGCAAGTGCGTGATTCTTTGTGTAAGATGGCGAAATTTCTAATATGTGATAGTATGGGGATCCAAATACGCGACAGTGTCGTATATTACGATACCTATCGCATATTGGGGGAACTCGATCTCTCACGATTTTTTATATGTAATTTACGCCATACTATCATGAGATAACAATATTTCATTACTTTTGTAGTAAAATTTTGGCAACTGCGTTTATTTTAATTCGATTAAATTATGATAAACAGAGATTACTTTGACTAGTCTTATGATCAGAAATTGGAATGTTTTCTGGAACTTGATGGACGGTGCACCTGCAGGATCAATATCAGCTTGTCATCCAAGTGGCTCGACACAAACTCATATTTTTACTCAGTGGTTTGGTCATTTTGCGAGTCATGTAAAGCCATCTTCAAATGACCCTGTCATTTTGACTCTTGATTGGCATTATTCCCCACAAAGAATCTCAATGTGTTAGATAAAGCACGTTATAACAATGTTCATATTGTATGTTTGCCACCTCACTCAACGCATAAAATGCAGCCACTTGGCGTCGGATTTATGGGACCTTTGAAAACCTGCTATGCCCAAGATATAGAAACGTGGTTGGTAAGTAACCCAGGTCATGTTATCACCCCATCATCTATAGCCAAGTTATTTGGGGCAGATTACAACCGAGCAGCAACAATGGAAGCATCTGTGAATGCCTTCAGAAAAACAGGTCTCATCCCATGCAACAGAAACATCTATAGGGAACATGAATTTTCAATTCATCGCCATGCTAACACTCTTCAAGAAAGAGGTGCCAAAAACGATAATGAAACTCCTGATGGTGATGGTCAAGCTGGCAGCCCAGCAGATATCAGACCTCTCCCACATATCACAAAACCACCTGGAGATAGTCAAATAGGTCAAACATCGCGTTTGTGCTCTGCTGTGTTACTAACTTCAACTCCTTATGTGAAGCAACTGCAAGAATCTAAACAGAAGAAATCAGAGGCTGAAGCTAAGAAAGCAGCGAGAAAGTTATTTGAGGAGAAGAGTGGAAAATCTTCCAATCGTAGATGTAAAGCAGAAGAATCGTCTAGTGACTCGGCATCCGATATTCATCTTGATGACAGTGGGGATTCAGCCAGCAGTGATGACGATGACGTAGAGTGTCTGTTCTGTATTGGGCGCTTTTCTGAAGGCAAACACGGGGAGAAATGGGCACAAGGCACGGAACGTTATCGCTCGGCTCATGAAGATTACGGTGTCACAGAAGACAATTTTGTTTGCTCCAGATGTCGTAAACATAAGCCTAAGTAGTGTGAAATGAGTGAAGGATAACAGAAATGACTGAACATGTAAAAATTGTATATTCATATGTCATTATTATGTAATAAAATAATTAAAGCAAAATATTATTACTGTCTCATCTTAGGAACCCTTGATCTCATTTCTACGAAATGCCTTGTTTGTGAAGATTTAATAACTACTCTGAAAGATTGTTTATTACCGCAAATACGATAATTCTTTGATAAAATGAAATAATGCAAGATCTTATTACCATCATAAAAATACAATTGCACTTACTTTTAGGTCTTTGAAATGGGTTTACAAAAGTGTGTCTCATATTAGGCACCTTTCCTCTACATATTCGTCGACACTTCTACAATATTTCATCATAATATGTAGCAGAATCAAAGTCCTCATATAGCATCAGCTTATTGATCATAAACATACCTCAACAGCATAATACACATTGTCGTCGTAATAATATCATAACACCTCAGTCAAATCTCAAAAACGTCGTAGCATTCTGCAATAATTTCAAAACCTAAAAAAAATTCTCTGCTCATTTAAATAGTGTCATCTACCTCAAACGTACTTTAAAACTCATGATCCCATACCAAATACATCATTCAAAGCTCTCATAGTATCACAATGGTTCTGAAAAAATATGAACAGTTCACACAGTACAGACAAAATACAATTTCATAAGTGTGAAGTTATCCAACTGTGTAATTACGTAAACATCTGTCACTGATGAAGTAAAAACAATGTTTGTCTCTCTCAGTTAAATGATCAGATAGCTGTGTAATTGTGTTAGAGAATTATGGTACCGATGTGTAAAGTTGTATAAGCAAATATCATATTAGCTAGGGCTCCTTGTGCTTGCCAAACACATGGTACACAAAGTAGGCGTGTACCCCCTGAGGATTAATGTAATTATACCCTTAGGTCTTACAGATTACAGCAATGGAATGAAATGTATCACGGAAAACCTTAGTATCTTTGTAATTCAAAAATCTTTAAAAATAAATGTTTTAAGTACAAAATTAATCACTCAAATATGTGTACTGTAGCGCTAAACTGTGCGTCTTGTTGTAAGATAATCTCTGTCATTACTTAAGGATAAAAATGTGCCAAATGTCGTAATTATCATAGTCTGGAAGCAAAGTTATGTAGAAGTCAATGTACTTACCTCGTAATAAACAAAAGTGAAATGCTTTGCCTATAGATATCCTAGTTATTACGCTTATTGCCGTGATGAAGTAAGTACTGTACCGCAACGTATTGTCGTGCTACAGAAAAGGCTGTCTCATTGTATCTATACTACAAAAGTTACTACTCAAACATGTTTTACATTCCAGAAGAATTCAGAAAAACTTTGCAGATATAAAACAGATACACCGCAAATGCAACAATGAAAATTGTGTAACATATTAGTAGCGTCGTGATATAATTGTGTAGCTGTCAAAGAAACCAAATACTAAGTCATCTTTAATCTCATAGAAAGTACTTCAAATAAAGAATGTCTTTTCAAGTAAACCAAAATGTTGCATTAAAATCTCATTAGCAGTATATGTTCTAAGTATGTAACCCTTAAAGTCGTTACGTAATCGTGCAACTAACAAGCAAGAATATACACACACAGTAACACTGTGTCCTCTGTTCACTATAACAATGCACTTGTAATTACTTGTCTAAATAAGTTCCCTAGGTTCTTGACTGGATAGTTAACTTTAGAACATAGTTGCATGTTAACAGTTTCTAAGTGTGACAAAGAGTACTAGTAACGTGAAGTGAAAAATTTTATAGCAAAGACTAAATTAAAAAACAGATTATCTCTCAATAAACGGTTTTACATGTGAAATGTGGTGTAAACCTTGACTCTTTCTAGCGCGCAGAGTTTCAACTTGAACGCAATTATCATGCGGTATACGTCGGTAAAGAATACTGGAATTTTTCTCAAGGTTAGCGTCTATGTTATTTTTCTCTGAGCCAGCCGGCGCACGTGGCTGCCTGCGGTGCGCGTCATTGTCTGTCTCTTTGTTGGCGCGCGTCGTTATTCGGATTAGGAGACCTACCTTCTACAAATTCACCTTGTCGAGAGGGCCCTGCCATGTTTGAATCCCGCCAGTTCTGATGAAATTCAGGTCTGTCGTTTTGTCGGTAGTTTCCATAGTTTCCTATTTGTCCGTCATGTGGTGGGGAATTTCTCCCAGAATCGTAACTGTGCGGTGGACCACTATTCTGTGTCCCTTGATAATAATTATTTTGGTTCCAATATTGTCTATTTCTCTGATTGTCTCTGTGATAGTCATTACTGCAGAGAGGTGATCATTCCCTGTAATTATTACTGCTCTGCCAACGGTTGTCATATGGGTGGTGTCTGTTGTGGTCACGATTTACGTTGTGAGAATAGCATTGTCGTGTCCATTTATTATTTCTGTCATCGCGGAATTGTGACGAATGTGACCCGTAATTGTTATGTTCCTGTTTTCGCGTCCCGCAATTGTCAGTGTCAATTTCCAATTCCTGTAAGAGTCCCTGAAAAGCTTCAATGTCGTCTTTGCAACGTCCTGCCAAAATAATATGTCGTAAATGTTCAGGCAATTTGATTAAGCAAATGCGGATAAGTACTGAGGGGCTGTATGGGTTTGACAGGTACTGATTCTTGTGCAACATGTCTTCAAAATATTTCACAAGACTGGAAAATTCATATTGTTCCAAATGTTTCATCATTATGATGCTATGTTTCACTTGGTCTTGTGTAGCTTGAGCTCAATATGCTGAGAGGAAGGCATGATAAAATTCTCCTTCACTGTGACAATCGTGAATGACCGATCAAATTCTTACAGCTGGCTCATTCTGTAAGTAGCCACACATAAATTCTAATCTGTGCTCTAATGACCAGTTGAGAGGAAAACAACGAGAGAATTGATGAAGCCACGCTTGTGGATGAATGTCGTTGCCAGAATTCTTACTTGTTTTGAATTTACGTGTAGTAATGAACAGCTTATAGTCAAAATCGTCGTGTCGGCGAGTCGCACATCGGTCATTGTTACGTCGTGTCGGCAGTTCCATATCAAAATTCGGTGCACCTTCCCAATTTCTTTCATAATTGCCGAAATGCCCTGTGTTATTATTTTGTGGCTTTTCCGTATTTCTAAGTCCCTCTTTCCGTGTTGGAGCGCGAGTGTCCTCTGAAATATGAAATTCTTGTATTACTTGTGCCAACTGATCTTGTACTTCCCGGATTTCTCTTTTGTATTGCGTATTAATTTGATTCTGATTTTGTTTGAATTTCTTAATTTGTTCCTTCTGTGTCAGTGAAGGCTACGGGCCTTGTGTCATTCAGATCATCATCTACCTTCGTAGATAAGTTAGTGGACTGATCCGAAAGTTCGGCTACTTTCTCCGATAGTGAACTTATTTCCTTTATTGTGTTTTTCTGAACCAGGTTTCGGAGTGACCATTTGTGTTGAAATCGCATCTACTGTGTCCTTTAAGTTTTCTTGAGTTTTGCAAGTTGCGTAACCGAATCGGTAGATGCAACTGAGTCAATTTTAGCTTGCAAGGTGTCGTGATTTTCATGAACAATAGTTTGCAGTTCCTCTATGGCTGCTTCGTGATTCTGTCATGCATTTTCATGACGCGAAAAATAGGTTGGAAATGCTCACAAGTTTGTGTTTTTACGTCATCACAGACTTTTTGACATTTCAATTCGATTTTAAGTAACTCGGCAGTTAAACATTCACGTGTTTGTTCAAGCGTAGTGTCTAACTTTTGAAGCTGTTGCTGTGGCTGTTTTTGATTTTGTTCCATTGAATCTAGGGTTTGAAGATTTTGTCCCATTTGTTTCTGATTTTGTTCAAGCGTTGTGTCTAACTTTTGTAGCCTTTGTCCCATTTGTTGCATTAACTGTAATAACAATGCACTGGTGTCTGAAACATGTTCCTCAGTGCTATTCGGCAGTCCATTTGAACCGGCAATATTCGCATTTTGAAAAGCAGAAAATGTGTCTTGTCTTATTTGAGAAGATGGTGAGGGCGCAAAAATGGTTCAAATGGCTCTGAGCACTACGGGACTTAACATCTGTGGTCATCAGTCCCCTAGAATTTAGAACTATTTAAACCTAACTAACCTAAGGACACCACACACATCCATGCCCGAGGCAGGATTCGAACCTGCGACCGTAGCAGTCGCGCGGTTCCGGACTGAGCGCCTAGAACCGCTAGACCACCGCGGCCGGCCGAGGGCGCGAAACCTGAATCTACAGTATTTGCAAGATCGTGTCCTGTCATTTCGGATTCCTGAGGAGAGTTGTTGCCGACCGATCGATCGATAATGCTTCCCTGTTCACTAATTGTTTCACTGTCTACACCATTATTTGCAGCCCGCTCCATTTCCCTATGCACAGTTACCATATTACCACTTTGAACATTGTTAACTCATTACACGGTGGCGGTAACACACTGCTTTCGTCTTCACTGTCATTTCTCAGTTTACTTTGGAGCCCAGTGTTACGTTTTTCACACGCCATTATTGTCGCAATATTTGACACGGTAACACAGAAAATCGCAATTTGAAGAGCAAAATAAAAAAAAAACACATTAACATAGCACTGAAAATAATATCTCGTTAATTGCTAGTGCAGCTGCGAAATACTTGGTGCAAATCTACATGCATGCCACAATTGTTTTACAGTACAACAACGGAAAACTACAACCACAAAGGAAATTCTCTCTACAATTACGCGCTAGCAATAAACAATAGCTACACTAATTACACAAACTACAAGAAAAAATCAGAAGACTCCAGTGAGGTATCCTCGGCTAAGGGTCGACACATGAAACATCCCCTTAGAAAAATTAGTGAATTACTGCGCTGGTAAACCCCTTATGTTATTTGATTTTCAAACAGCTGAGCAAAACTGAATGTACTCAGACATTTCTCTCTTTACTTGTTCTGATCATCACTAAACTGACACACAATATTTTTTGCGCAACGCAATCTGACTTTTAATAATCCCTACAAAAGAATGGCCCTGACTAACAATAACCTATACCTTTCATGAATCACTTACCTCACAAAAATCTTCATTACTCGAACTACTGCAATACAGCGAGCGCCAATACTGCCATCTAAATAAAAGATTGTAACTACTGAAGTCACTAGATACTGATAGGCATAGTTGGCAAATGAAAGATTTTGATGAAGAACAAACAGTGTATTTACCTTAATAGTGTTCAAAAAAATGGTTCAAATGGCTCTGAGCACTATGGGACTTAACTTCTAAGGTCATCAGTCCCCTAGAACTTAGAACTACTTAAACCTAACTAACCTAAGGACATCACACACATCCATGCACGAGGCAGGATTCGAACCTGTAACCGTAGCGGCCGCGTGGTTCCAGACTGTAGCGCCTTTAACCGCTTGGCCACCACGGCCGGCAAAAGTCATAATATATATATCAGTTCATGACATCCAGACCTACAAATTTACTGTCTCTGATGGACACACTTCCAGATCATCCGCTCCCAAAACTCCGCCATCTCTCTCTCCACATCCACCACTGCTGGCGGCTCACCTCCAACTGCACAACACTACGCGCTGTTAACAGCCAACTGTCCAACACTACAATAGCAAATGCCAACAATGCAAACCAGCCAGAGACTGCACACAGCGCAGTCAGTGATTTTCATATAGAGTGCTACATGGCGTTACCAACATAAACCAACATAAAAACCTAAACAGCCTACTTGCACTTTCAAACGACAGCCACCGAATAGAACTCTGAGGGTCGGGTACCAACCAGAAAATAATGAGGGCAGGTAGATAACGACATAAATCACCACGACGATTACAGAATGTTACTCCTCTCTATCAGCAGGCAGTTCTATGGATCCACGGTGCCTCGTAGCGGTTACTGACAAGGGAATCTCCCCATCGCACCCCCCTCAGATTTAGTTATAAGTTGGCACAGTGCATAGGCCTTGAAAAACTGAACACAGATCAATCGAGAAAACAGGAAGAAGTTATGTGGAACTAAGAAAAAAATAAACAAAATATACAAACTGAGTAGTCCATGGGCATGATAAGCAACTTGGAGGAGGGAGTGAGCTCTGGAGCGCCGAGGTCCAGTGGTTAGCGTGAGCAGCTGCATTAGAAGAGGTCGTTGGTTCAAATCTTCCCTAGAGCGAATATTTTAATTTTTTATTTTCAGACAATTGTCAAAGTTCAGGCACTCACACGTAATCAACTTCGCTCTCCAAAATTCCCGGACACGTTCAGATTTGCTTGGACATATTCAGGATTTGAGTGTCTACACACGGAAAAAGTATATCACCCCCTTTAACGTATGTGCGCACGTTCCTCGTGGAACACAGTTACGTACGAGGGCGTTTACCGACGACCCGACAGTCGACATCGAGGGACGTGTACCATCTGCTTCTTCGACAGATCGCCCGGAATAGGGTGGAACGCAAACATCCAGCTGTTAATTGGCACGTGGTGTGGCGCACGGTCCACCACCCCGACCTACCTACATCTGTCAGGTCAACATGGTACATTGTCGTCAACAGAAAATACCCTACAAATGATAAAAAGTACGCAATACATTTGGCGGATTCGCCCTTGTGTCAGCAATGCGGCGTGCTGGATACGGACGACCATCGGCTGGTCTGCGGCGAGGCATTGGCTGTCTGGACTCTCGCAAGAAAGATAATAGCGTTCATGCGGCGCACTATCTATACAGCAGTCTGTTCTGACATAGTATTTTTTCCAGAGGAAACGTATTTTCCGCGGCATAAGACGAACTCAGTGGCGTGGATCACAGGTATGACGGTCCATTACATCTATAGAGACACACGTACGAACTTACTGAACGTCCTGGATTACTGGCAATACTTGAAAGATGGACACACGAAACTATTACGGCTACAAAAGTACAAGGATTGGTATGCCAATTTCCTGGTAACGGTATTTGCGGACCCGCCATATACTTGGGGTGTGCCGGGTGCGCAAAGATGAGCGGCGGTGCTTTCGTTGTGAAACCGACCAAGTAATGTGATCGACTAAGAACACTATGCGAGTATGCGACCTACGAAAAACTCACGCTTGAACAGTTAGCAATTGGATGTACTTCAAATTTTGTTTTATATCCATAAATACTTTTCTTTAGGGTGCCGGAAGTGGCCCCATTTTGATTTTGTTGTTATTTCATGCTGCATGGTACGACGGCAGCGAGGTTCCTTCCAGGACAGTTATCATGTGTCAGGACGTACTATGTTTATTTTGTGAATAATAAAGGTTTCTGTTTCTCCTTTCTCTTACCTTCCTTCATATATATATATATATATATATATATATATATATATATATATATATATATATAAAATAGTAGAAGCTTCTAAGTTGTTGCAGTCACCAAGGAAGGAACACAGCAAGTCAAGTGTTAGTTTTTGAAAATTAAATTTTTGGCCACTTTTGCTGCCTTGTAAAAAAAAAAAAAAAAAAAAAAAAAAAATAAAAATAAAAAAAAAATGTTGGTAGAGCACTTGCCCGCGAAAGGCAAAGGTCCCGAGTTCGAGTCTCGGTCGGGCAAACAGTTTTAATCTGCCAGGAAGTTTCATATCAGCGCACACAAAAAAAAAAAAAAAAGGTCCAGTGGTTAGCGTGAGCAGCTGCGGTAGAAGAGGTCGTTGGTTCAAATCTTCCCTAGAGCGAAAATTTTAATTTTTTATTTTCAGACAATTATCAAAGTTCAGGCACTCACACATAATCAACTTCGCTCTCCAAAATTCCCGGACACGTTCAGATTTGCTTGGACATATTCAGGATTTGAGTGTCTACACACGGAAAAATTTGAAAACGTTAAAAACATATGTTTTGACAGAGCACAGGGAAAACTGTGCGACCGTGAAACTGTTGCATTCATTTGTTGCAGTTTATGTGACAAACTCTTCTGTTTTCATCACTTTTTTGAGAGTGATTATCACATCCACAAGAAAACCTAAATCGGGCAAGGTAGAAGAATCTTTTTACCCATTCGCCAAGTGTACAAGTTAGGTGGGTCGACTACATATTCCTGTCATGTCACGCACATGCCGTCACCAGTGTCGTATAGAATAGAACAGACGTGTTTTCCTGTGGAGGAATCGGTTGACCTGTGACCATGCGATCAAATGTTCTCCGTTCCCATGGGAGAGGCACGTCCTTTCGTCTACTAATCGCACGGTTTTGCGGTGCGGTCGCAAAACACAGACACTAAACTTATTACAGAGAACACAGACGTCAATGAAAAAACGAAGAGATCATAACTTTGCGAAAATGAAGAAAGTAAACCTTTCACTCGGCGGAAGACTTGAATCAAGGATCTCTCGTTTCGCAGCTGCTCACGCTAACCGCGGGACCACGGCGCTCCTGAGGTGACGCTGTCCTTGGTGTTGCCTATCTTGCGCATGGGCTACTCAGTTTGTATATTTTGCTTATTTTTTTCATAGTTCCACACAATTTCTTCCTGTTTTCTCGATTGATCTGTGTTCAGTTTTTCAAGGCCTATCCACTGTGCCAACTTATAGCTAAATCTGAGGGGGGTGCGACGGGGAGGTTCCCTTGTAGTGGTGGCGATGAGAGCCAGGCAGAAGAGGGCAGCCAGGCCACGAGCGGTCGTCCGACACGAATGTTGCCGACCAGCCGACGGGATGTCAGCCTGCTGCTTGTAGTCGACGCAGACCCCGGTGAAGTACTCCGGTATCTTCACTCTGCGCAGGGGTCCTCCTTGCGCAGCTCGTGGCTTCGGCCGCTCGGACCTCGCGACCTCCTCTTGTCGCGGCGCTACCGCCAGTCCCTAGCTCCGTGCCTCCCTCTCGGGCTTCTTTTTTTTTCTTTATTGTCATTTTACACAGTGCACAAGGTGGGCTGGCAGCGGCAACTGGACGCCGCTCTTCAGCCACAGGTAGTACAAAGAGCCCTCTCGGGCTTTTTTTTTTTTTTTTCCTTTATTGAATTTCAATTCCCCCCGAAGGGGGCGGGCTGGCAGCAGCTTAGTATGCTGCTCTTCAGCCTACAGACTTTGTTAGAAAGATGGAGAGAATAAATAATAAAAACAGGCGATAAAATCGGAGACTTAAAGAGTAACATGGCGAAAAGAAATCGTGGAACTTAAAACAAAGAACAGAGGGATGATGACGCTAAGAAAATACATACAAAGCAGACAGGTAAAACAATAGACAGACAATTAAAAAAACACGGCGACAGTCTGGTTTCTGTTCGCAAAAGACAAAATTCACACCCAGCGACAGCATGGTTTCTGTTCGCAACACGAGAAAGACGAACAACACTGAACAGTCACTGGAACACTGCACTAAAAAGGTGGCAAATGTGACATACCACAGCCGAGAGCAGGTGGGGGGAAACTGGACAGATGATGGGAAAATAAAAAAGGGGGGGAGCTGGGAAAGGAGCTGATGGAGGATGAGGACCCATAAGAGGGATGGGGGGCGCTGGGCAGACGCGACAGGGAGTGGGGTAGGCAGAGGATGGGAATACAAAAGGACTCGGGGGGGGGGGGAGAAAACAGGACAGAAGGGGGGAAGAGGGAGCCCAGGGAAAGGACAGAGGAAAGGAGGGGGAGTGAGGATCATA
The DNA here is from genome assembly GCF_023864345.2 of Schistocerca serialis cubense. NCBI lineage: Eukaryota > Metazoa > Arthropoda > Insecta > Orthoptera > Acrididae > Schistocerca > Schistocerca serialis. Next base: position 1,227,713,469 of record NC_064638.1, on the reverse strand, counting down.
GTTGATAGGAGGGATAAATGGAGGGAGAGAGGGCATCATCTGGGAGGGGGAGTTGATGGAAGCCACCTTGGGAAAGGTGATGTAGGGTGTAGAGATGGAGGGTAGGGGTGACACAACGGTGAAGACGTGGCAGGGGGCGGGGATGGGAGAGGAGAGGAGCAACCAGGGGGTGAGGGGGCTCAAGACGGCGGGAGGTGTAGAGGATGCGGATATGTTCGAGGAATAGGAGCAGATGGGGGAAAGGAATTAGGTCATAGAGGATCCGCGTGGGGGACGGGAGGCGTATACGGAAGGCGAGGCGGAGTGCATGACGCTCAAGGATCTGGAGGGACTGATAGAATTTGGGGGGGGGGGCAGATATCCAGGCAGGACTGGCATAGCAGAGGATGGGATGGATTAAGGATTTGTAGGTGTGGAGGATTTGTAGGTGTGGAACCCTCTCGGGCCAGCGAACCCCGTATATATATCGGCAGGCAAAGACCTTCTAAGAGCATAACACACAGATACCAACTCTTTCTCGTAGATATTGCCATTGGGGCCGCTAGAGGGATAGTCGATACAACATCTGAGCCAGTGGCGCCAGACAGAGCAGTCTACTAACTCAGTGGCGCCGCAGCTCATAAACCAGCCAATTAATCAAAATAGTTCTAGATAAATTTCTTCAAGCAAATTTAAGTTAAAGGCATTAGGCGAACCCCCAAAAGATAAATATTAATAAAAAGATAACATAGGATTATCCAAAGTTTTACGCAAGAGAATTTACAATAAAACTTAGGACATGAATACAATTTGTATAATAAATTAAAGCGAGAATTTCCTGTGCGAAGCCAGCTAATCATAGGCCTCTTGGACGACGGCAAAATTTCGTAAGTCGATAACATAAATACTCAGTTTGAGCACAGCCAGCCAGGACGCACGACTGCAAACAGACAGCAAGCTTGAGAGCCGTGCACGCGGCAGCAAATAAGTCAGAACCAGCCGGCCAGAAGTCGCCGACACCGAACACGCTGTTAACTAACAAGAAAAATAAGTTTCTGACTGCGTTATACTACAACTAAAGTTTAACCATGATTGCACATAGAGAGCGTTTCCAACAAGTTGGTACGCCCCAGGAAATAAACTTCCCTAACAGAGAAGGTTGTATACCTGGAGGAATCCTGGAGATACTAAAAGGTATCAGATAGATTATATAATGGTAAGACAGAGATTTAGGAACCAGGTTTTAAATTGTAAGACATTTCCAGGGGCAGATGTGGATTCTGACCACAATCTATTGGTTATGAACTGCAGATTGAAACTGAAGAAACTGCAAAAAGGTGGGAATTTAAGGAGATGGGACCTGGATAAACTGAAAGAACCAGAGGTTGTAGAGAGTTTCAGGGAGAGCATAAGGGAACAATTGACAGGAATGGGGGAAAGAAATACAGTAGAAGAAGAATGGGTAGCTCTGAGGGATGAAGTAGTGAAGGCAGCAGAGGATCAAGTAGGTAAAAAGACGACGGCTAATAGAAATCCTTGGGTAACAGAAGAAATATTGAATTTAATTGATGAAAGGAGAAAATATAAAAATGCAGTAAATGAAGCAGGCAAAAAGGAATACAAACGTCTCAAAAATGAGATCGGCAGGAAGTGCAAAATGGCTAAGCAGGGGTGGCTAGAGGACAAATGTAAGGATGTAGAGGCTTATCTCACTAGAGGTAAGATAGATACTGCCTACAGGAAAATTAAAGAGACCTTTGGAGAGAAGAGAACCACTTGTATAAATGTGGAAAAGAAGTTGGTTGGTGAGAGAAAGTGCAAGAAATATCAGGATGAAATTACCAGATGACATGGTAGGAAGCAAACAGGAACTGAAAGGAATCCGGAAAGAATTTGCACTAAGGCGATTAAAGTTATTGGATACCTCCTTTTGTTCGGCGCAGTGCAGCAACTCGAAGTGGAATGCACTCGACAAGTCGCCGAACTCCCCTGCAGAACTGTAGAGCCATGCTTCCTCTATAGCCGTACATAATCGCGAAAGTGTTGCCGCTGCAGGATTTTGTACACGGGAAATGACCTCTCGATTATTTCCCTTAAATGTTCGATGGGATTCATGTCGGGCGATCTGCCTAACCAAATCATTCATTCGAATTGTCCAGAATATTCTGACACTGTGCATTTTTATCCATTAAAGTTCCAACGTTGAATTTCATGAATGTCTGAGATGATCTCCAAGTAGCCAAACATAACCATTTCGAATCAATGATCGGTTCAGTTGGACTAGAGGACCCAGTCCATTGCATGTAAACATAGTCCACACCATTACTGAGACACCAGCAGCTTGCACAGTGTCTCGTTGACTACTTGGATCCATAGCTTCGTGGGGTCTGCACCAAACTCGCACCCAACCATCAGCTCGTACCAATCGAAACTGGGACTCGCATGAAAAGGCCACGGTTTTCCAATCGTCTAAGGTCCAATCGATAAGGTCAGGAACTCTGAAGAAGCGCTGCAGGCAATGTCGTGCTGTTAGCAAAAGACACTAGGGTCGTTCGTCTGCTTCCATGGCCTATTAACGGTACATTTCGCCGCACTACCCTATCAGATACGTTCGTTCTACGTCCAAGACTTCAATGCGAGATGCCTATAACAGTTTCCACTACGAAACTTTGTCTCTAAACCCGGCAGAAAATCCAAAGAGATACAATCAGTGCCTCCTCTGCGTGATAGCAATGGAGATACTATCAAAAACCGTGCTGCCAAAGCAGAGTTACTAAACACAGCCTTCCGAAACGTCTTCACAAAAGAAGACTAAGTAAATATTCCAGAATTCGAATCGAGAACAGCTGCCAACATGAGTAACGTAGAAGCAAATATCCTCGGAGTAGTGAAGCAACTTAAATCACTCAATAAAAGCAAGTCTTCTGGTCCAGACTGTATACCAATTAGGTTCCTTTCGGAGTATGCTGATGTATTAGCTCCATACTTAACAATCATATACAACAGTTCCCTCGACGAAAGGTCCGTACCCAAAGACTGAAAAGTTGCACAGGTCACACCGATAGTCAAGATATGTAGTAGGAGTAATCCACTAAATTACAACCCCATATCGTTAATGTCGATATGGAGCAGGAGTTTAGAATATATATTGTGTTCGAACATTATGAATTACCTCGAAGGAAACGGTCTATTGACACACAGTCAACATGGGTTAAGAAAACATCGTTCATGTGAAACACAACTAGCTCTTTATTCACATGAAGTGCTGAGTGCTATTGACAGGTGATTTCAGTTCGATTCCACATTTCTGAATTTTCGGAAGGCTTTTGACACTGTACCACAAAAGCGACTTGTAGTGAAATTGCGTGCTTATGGAGTATCGTCTCAGTTATGTGACTGGATTTGTGATTTCCTGTCGGAGAGGTCACAGTTCTTAGTAATTGAGGGAAAGTCATCGAGTAAAACAGAAGTGATTTCTGGCGTTCCCAAAGGTAGTGTTACAGGCCCTTTGCTGTTCCTTATCTATATAAACGATTTTGGAGACAGTCTGAGCAGCCGTCTTCGGTTGTTTGCAGATGACGCTGTTGTTTATCGACTAATAAAGTCATCAGAAGATCAAAACAAACTGCAAAACTATTTAGAAGAGATATTTGAATGGTGCGAAAAGTGGCAGTTGATCCTAAATAACGAAAAGTGTTAGCTGGTCCACACGAGTGCTAAAAGGAAATCGTTAAACTTCGGTTACACGATAAATCAGTCTAATACAAAAGCTGTATTAGACTGTATAACAGTTACGAACAACTTAAATTGGAAAGAACACATAGAGAATGTTGTGGGGAGTGCTAGCCAAAGTTTTATTGGCAGGACACTTAGAAAATGTAACAGACCTACTAAGGAGACTGCCAACACTACACTTGTCCATCCTCTTTTAGAATACTGCTAGGCGGTGTGGGATCCTTACCAGATGGTACTGACGGAGTACATCCAAAAACTTCAAAGAAAGGCAGCACGTTTTGTATTATCGCGAAATATGCGAGGGAGTCTCACAGAAATGATGCAGGATTTGGGCTGCAAATCGTTAAAAGAAAGGAGTTTTTCGTTGCGACGGAATCTTCTCACGAAATTCCAGTCACCAACTTTCTCCTCCGAATGCGAAAATATTTTGTTGACATCGACCTACATAGGGAGAAACGATCATCATGATAAAGGGAAATCAGAGCTCGTACGGAAAGATACAGGTGTTCATTCTTTCTGCGCTCTATACGAGATTGGAATAATAGAGAATTGTGAAGGTGGTTCGATGAACTGTCTGCTAGGCACTTGAATGTGATTTGCAGAGTATCCATGTAGATGTAGATGTAGATGATTTCCGCATTTATTTCAAGCAATGTTGCTTGTCTGTTAGTGCTGACGAACGCCGCTGCTCTCGGTCGTTAAGTAAAAGCGTCGGCCGCTATAGTCTGTCGGTAAACTGAAGAGCGAGCGAGCGAGTCCCCACTCTGCCAACCCAGCTACGTCACAAGGCGCTTCTACAGGCTGTTTCACAACGTAGTACCGATCCTTGCCGCGGCGCGCGCTTCAAATCTGTGGCGAAGCCGTGTGCAGATACGTCTCGGATGCGTTTATTTTCAGACAAATGCATTAAAACCATAAGGAATACAAAAAACGATAGCTTCTTCCGAAACACAACATTACTGGGTAAATAATATTAACATAATAACGGAAGTCAGGATTCTACTACAAATATAGGACCAAATGCCTGTTCATGTGAATGTATGTTCCTCTATTGCTATTCGTATAACGAACCCCATATAATGCAATCAGTCTGTATAATTTAAGGCTTGTTCCTATTTTGTGTTTCTACTAAAAGGTAGAAGTTTTCCTTGAAGGACTGCACTGAAACTTAACTATTCTTGCAACACAAAGAGTGTTTAAAAAGTAAGTAGAAATTTATAGTTTTGTGTGCTGAATTAGTCCGATTTGCACTACTTTGCCACTGTTTCGTAAACATGCCACAAAAGTATGTGTTCAATGTTATGCGTATTGGGTATTTACTCTGTTGTCAGCTGTCAGAAAGGTTACATGTGTTTTGGTAGCATCAACAATTATTTGTTTTGTATAAAAATCAATTAGAGAATCTGTATTAAATTTTGTTATAAGAATGGAATAAAGTCTATGAAATTTTTAGAAATGGTAAATATTGCTTTTGATGAGCCTGTTATGAGTACACCAAGGGCAGATAAGTGGTATAAACATTTCAAGGCAGGCCTTAAAGGACAGCGGTTTTACAAGGATGGATGACATGAAAAATGCACAGTTAAGTAGGCCTATAAACTATCCCGAAGAAACAGTTCCTAAACTGTTTCGGGGATTGGAAAAATCACTGGCATAAGTGTATAGTATGTAATGGTGAATATTTTGAAGAGGATAACATTGCTGTAGATTAACAAAAATGGTTCAAATGGCTCTGAGCACTATGGGACTCAACTGCTGAGGTCATTAGTCCCCTAGAAATTAGAACTAGTTAAACCTAACTAACCTAAGGACATCACAAACATCCATGCCCGAGGCAGGATTCGAACCTGCGACCGTAGCGGTCGTGCGGTTCCAGACTGCAGCGCCTTTAACCGCACAGCCACTTCGGCCGGCTGTACATTAACAAGTAAAGTTCTTGCCACAAAATAAAAATTAATATGTGAACGCATCTCGTATGTCAAGCTTTTTCCTTAGAAGTCCAGAATCGGTGTAAATGTTTCGAAAGAAATTTCAGCAGTGTTTTGAATAGCTATTGTGCACATTTTCTAAGCAATATGTCTTAGAATCAGGTGAACAGTGACCGAGATAGAGATTTAGTTTTCCGTAAGCATCATACGCTTTACGTGATTTTGAAACTGTCTATAATGATGGGTTTCCTCCCAAAATTATTAATTTTAATTCGTGGCGATTCCAGTAAACCATGCGGCTTGTTTTTCCATTCCTTACTTATGCATCCTATTAGGTGAGGCTGACGTTTGCATAAATTGTAGTCCTTTGATTGGTATTGGTAATATCAGCTAACAGTTCTTTCTGGGTCGCATCTTTAATACACTCTGTAATAACATTAGAGACGATCAAACGCTCGTTACTCCCCAAATACCTCCTCTTCCTCGTATTCTGCACATTTTCTTGCAATGCTAGACGATTATCCATCACTTCCGGATATCGAAGTACATCAGGGAGTATACAAACTTAACTCACTAACACTGGCAACTAAGATCCCACGAACAGAAACGACGTATACCACTGCACGCCGATCTACACCGCTAGACAGGTAACGGGCAACAGATTTTGGGTGCCCCTATAGTCCGGTGGCAGTGTTCTTCCGGGAAAGGCCACTTCCCCCACCAAAAGCGCTGCTCGCTCTTGAGTTTACAGAGAGACTATACATTGCCCGTGGTGAGGTATAGTGCCTGAAATGAGGTGGTCTCGGTACACTCTTGATACTGTCGATTTAGGAATATTGAATTACCTAACAATTTCCGAAATGAAATGTCTCGTGCGTCTAACTCCAACTACCATTCCTCATTTAAAGTCCGTTAAATCTGGTCGTGCGACCATAATCACGTCGGACACCTTTTCACATGAACCACCCGAGTACAAACGACATCTCCTACAGGGCTCTACCCTTTTATACCTTGCGTACGCTATGCTTCCGTCATCTATGTGTGTGCGTATATCTCTGTCCCTTTGTGTATAATTTTGCCACTGCGACGGAGATACGCGTTCCTTGTTGGACAGAGAGCATGCAGATGGGATATACTGAGACGGAAACTATCAGTGATGTTAAAGTTTTAATACACTCTTGAATGTCGAGTGATTTCCCGACAATATGCATTGAGCCGTGCACGGCTCGTGTTCATCCCATTAATTGTTTGTCATCTTCTATTACGGTAGTGCCGCCTCGTTTTCTTATTCCACTCACTGGCGTCACTGACTTCCTGCCTTACTTGCCCATAGTGGCAGCAGCAGTGCATATCGATAAGCGCACTGTCGTATTATCTCTGGAGCGACATATAGTATTTCCGGGTCGTCGTGTGTTGGGTAGTCAGTGAGTGGCAGACGCACCAGCAGTGCAGTCGCGATGGAGCAGCAGTCGCGGACGGACCAGCAGTCCAGTCGGTCGGTTGGCGTGGAGCAGCAAGCAAGCCCGCGTCGCGCGGAGTCAGGCTGGAGCCGCTGGTGGCGTGCACGTGGGGTTGGAGTGTGGGGTGCTGCTTGCAAATGCTACGGAGTTCGACGCCCAACGATCTTGGACATGAAAGTTGAGTCCTCACTTAACTTACTATCGAGCCTCAACTGTTTACATTTCTTCGTTTGATCCTGGTTGTCGCTTTTGGGACATTCCCACGAGCACAACGTGTGTGTATTCAAGTCGGCTAAGATTCCAGCCATCTTCCTGTGGAGTTTAACTTAATTTATTCCCTGTTATTGAAGTTGACCAGCGGTATCTTCTGCCTTGTGGGCATTGACGTTCCGGTTACCTGACCTGGTCGTTGACGTAATTTTAGGCAGTGTATTTTCTTCGGCATGTTGTTGCTGTCCAGTGCAGCGTTTAGTTCGACAGCTGAGGTGTTGTTGGTTGTTGTGGGCGCCAATATTATGTCGAGTATTGAAATCTTGTGGTCGTTTTGCTGATTGCGTGGAGCGGAACTGATTTGGTTGATTGGTCGGTTGGGATGCCTCCACGTTAAGAAGTCTTTGGACAGGCTGCCTGTCTCACCTAAACGGGTGTTGGTGTTACAGTCCCAGGCCGACTCTTGGAAGCTTCTGATCGACGTTCCTTGAGTTTGGATTTTAGTTATTTGGTTGATGTGTGGCTTTCAGCTGAGTATCTCTTAAATTAATGTTCTTGTCTTCCCCTTAAGGCACGAGATTACTATATTTTTATATGGGGCCTTCAGCCGAATTTTACTGGAGAGGTTTTAAGAAAAGGCCTTCTGCCTTTTAGATTGGAACTCTTTCTAGGCCTTAAGCCGTTTAATTATTTGTTGGTGAGCGGCCTTCAGCCGAGTTTTAATATCTCTTATACTAATCTTCTTCTCTTGCCCTTAAGGCATAAGATTGTTATGCTTCAGCCCAATTTGCATGAAATGTTTTAAGATAAGGCCTTCTGCCTTTCGATTGAAACTCCTTTTATTGCTTAATATGCGACCTCCAGCATAGTTCCATTAAAATTAAGTTGCTAAGGCCTTCAACCGATTAAATTGAAGATTTAGAAAATATTTTTGGGTGAAACCTCCAGAAGAACCTTGTATTTCAATTTAGCTTAAGCCTTGTGTCTTGCATTTTGAATGTGGCATTCAGCCGATCTAAAGTTAATCAAAGGATGTCGATTAAAGTTTTGAATGTTTTGCATTCTTGTTGTAATATTATATGATGATAAATAAAGTTTGTTTGTTGAGCGCAACTGGCAGGAACTCATTTTGCCCCCTTTCCACAACCTAGTCCCCTCTGTCCTGCTAGCCCAGGCATTTCATTCATGTTACAAGATAATTTGTTACACACAGCCGTGGGGCTGAAATCGAGACTAAGTATAGAAATATTTTGACAGTTCATTCAAGATCCAAGAGATATCTGATCTGGTATTGCAGTTATGCGTTACTGAGATCACTAGCGACCAATGAGACGAGATTAGAGGAAGGGAACGGTCAAGCTCTCCTCATCATTTCGCCTTTTTTAGGAACTGCAGCAAACGTAAATCTGGATGATGACGGCAGCAGTCGAAACGTCGTACTAAATAAAATATATTAAAGATCTAGGCAGTTTTATTCGCAAAAAAATAGATCTGGACGCCCGGACGTAGATTCGAAACCTTCCCCTCCCAAACAGGCTTCCAGTGCTTCAGTCAGCGTTTTACCTCTCTCGGTGTGGATAACGAGCAGGAATGATTCAGCCTTCCTCTTGTACAGACGTTGTCCCTAGAGCGTACAACCGGCACTTCACGGATCTGCATTGTAACAGAATTTCCTCTTGTTGATTAGCTCCGCTGCGACCAGCCCTGAATATACCATCAACCAATCTGGAGCACCGAACTCGCTCCGCGAGACTCGCACAATCCCAATCGACCGTATTGCCGTCCAATCGAGAGCGGACCAACTGAAGTGGCGGAACGTAATCACCTTGCATTACCCATCTCCACTGAATGAGGCTTTCGTGACAGGGATTCCGTTCCATAATGTTGTGACTGCTCTTATGACGTTGAAACAGTGCAAACGGTTCATCCCTTCATTCGTGACATAAAAAAGAGTGTCTTATCTCAAACCAGCAATGTGTCACGGAACAGAGAACACTGCACGAGTGTGATCTTTCTAGAATTGGACATCTGAGAGAAGTTTCCAGAACGAGTTATCTCTTCTGCACCTAGATGCAGACTTCAATGAACATTCCTGCCCGATTAAAACTGTGTGCTAGATTATAGATCGCATGTACATCTTTCATTTTGTAAAACATCGGTACTCTCATAGAAAATCTAGGTTGGCCGCAGTATCCAATACCCGACACGCAATGGTAGATAGCTGGCTGAAAACATAATTAAATTATTCTTCACATATTGTTTTTTTATTTACTTCATCCAAGGATCACCTCACGCTGATATAGGAGTTTCACGGCAACACAACAAGAAACGAAAGCTCAAAATATAGGTCTACAGAAAATATTTAAGTATACTCCGTTACGGTGGCCGTTAAACTGGGGTCCGCGGGCAGCATACGGCCCGTATCAAGTATTAGCGCGACCCGCGGTTCTCAGTTTTATTCTATAATAGTACGCATCTAGAGACTAACAGCCAAATCTAGAAATGTCAACTAACTCTAAGACCTTCGTAAGAGTTTAGTTTTCCTGCTCAGTAACAAATAAAAAAAATTTACAGAGAAAGTAATATTTTAAGATGTACTTAATTTTATTTGACTTTAAGCAATTCGGCCGTGAGTCACGTGAAGTTAGTCGCTTACCTCAGGGACAGAGGGGTACGTAGTGCTGCCACTAAGGGGTTAGAGGATGTGGAAGGTGGAATGTTTGCTTGTCTTCCAGTGCTGACAACTCATCGGCATATACGCCTCGTACCACTCAGCTACTGTGATATAAATTACAAACGGAAGTAACATTGATTCGTGAATTCGCATTATAGACAGGGTCAGCTTCAAACACGATACGTATTTGTAGCAAGGAATATCAAATTAAATTAAGGCTGCTGTTGAAATAAAACGCAATGAGTAGAAGAAAAATGACATTAGAATAATTTAGTAAACACTTGTGATCGTAACTCATATCGCACAATGCAAATAAATGTAAGTACAATTACTGTCACTAACGTTTTGACTGCTAATCCCGTCAATTAAGAAGACGCGAAAATTTCGGTAAACTGCCGATCCCGACATGTGACGGGGGTACAATTTCTCCCTGTTTTAAATAGGAAATCCGTGCACGTATATTGACGGACTCGACTGATCTTCATTGTGTCGCGAGGGGACACGTAGTTTCTAAAAGCAGCCTTTTGTTACGTGCAGCCACGCTGCTGGAGGGCGGCAGCTGTTTGTTCAGTGCGTAAAAAATCGAAGGACACGGCTTCACGTTGTCATACGGAGGGCGAAACTTTGCTTGAATTGAAGCAAGATTTTGTTGACAGTGCAAATGAGGCTGACGGTATCGACGATTCGGACGATCATCCTCACTTTGCCGAAGAAGAATTGTGTCAAACGTTGAGTATTTTCGTTTTAATTTCGTAAAAGTCCGCTGAAACTTTGCGTTCTTTTCGGATGTTTCTCGATTAATTGAACCATGAAACACTGCAAGTAAAGGCACTGCATATCTTTCTGCGAGTTAAAAATAGCCATGTGCAACAACCCTTGCTTCAAACTGTTCATACAAAAAGATTGTACTATGTGAAACAAAATTGTACCTATTTTTGTATTTACTCCGGAAGAAGCGTTTCAGTGTTCCACAAAATGTTAATATTACGGTTAAATGTTAACTGGTGCTCTTAACAAAAAGAAAGAAAAACATAAAAATAGCCGGCATTTCAAGAAACTGCGAGGCTTACGTGGCCGCCAGTCAAAATCTAAATCAAATTAATCGTCCGTTCACACGTAAAAACACTTCGTCAGGCAATTACAGATTCGGCATCATTGAGGGTGGCAGTAATACGAAGTGTTCCGAATGGAGCCGACACTTAACGATCAGTACTTGGCAACCGGTCGCTTTAGTGTAACTACTCTTTTGGGAGCTCATAACACACAAGTTTAAGTGGATTACGAATTACACGCGCGGCTCGAGGCAACACCCTATGTCAGTAAAGTTTGACGGCCACTTCTCTGTGAGGATGCGACAGGTGATTGGCCGTGGCCTTCAAGGAGGAACCATCTCGAGATCTACAGGGTCACCGGTAGTCTCAACATTCCAAAACACTATGTGATTATAGACACTTATGTATATCGACTGAAGTGGCGAGTGAAAATTTGCACGATGACCAGGAATCGAACCCGGGTCTACTGCTTACTAGGCAACTGCGTAGCCACTAAGCCACCTTGGCAAGCGGTTCACAAAACGGCATTGATTACCCTGGGACACCTCCCTCCCAGATGCAAATTCTCACTGCCGCCCCAATCTACTTTAAATTCCCCCTTACACACGAAATGAATTGCCGATGCTCTCCATGTTCTGGAACAGCACCTCAGTTTCGAACGTACACTACTGAAATGCAATGTACAGCCACATCTACTGTTAAATGTGCAGAATGAATTCAGTCATACCAGGTATTTTAATATACTACTGGCCATTAAAATTGCTACACCAAGAAGAAATGCAGATGATAAACGGGTATTCATTGGACAAATATATTATACTAGAACTGACATGTGCTTACATTTTCACGCAATTTGGGTGCACACACAGATCCTGAGAAGTCAGTACCCAGAACAACCACCTCTGGCCGTAATAACGGCCTTGATACGCCTCGGCATTGAGTCAAACAGAGCTTGGATGGCGTGTACAGGTACAGCTGCCCATGCAGTTTCAACACGATACCACAGTTCATCAAGAGTGACTGGCGTATTGTGACGAGCCAGTTGCTCGGCCACCATTGACCAGACGTTTTCAATTGTTGAGAGATCTGGAGAATGTGCTGGCTAGGACAGCAGTCGAACATTTACTGTATCTAGAAATGCCCGTACAGGACCTGCAACATGCGGTCGTCCATTATCCTGCTGAAATGTAGGGTTTCGCAGGGATCGAATAAAGGGTAGGGCCACGGGTTGTAACACATCTGAAATGTAACGTCCACTGTACAAATTGCCGTCAATACTAATAAGAGTTGACCGAGACGTGTAACCAATGGCAACCCATACCATCACGCCGGGTGATACACCAGTATGGCGATGACGAATACACGCTTCCAATGTGCGTTCACCGCGATGTCGCCGAACACAGATGCGGCCATCATGATTCTGTAAACAGAACCTGGATTCATCCGGAAAAATGACGTTTTGTCATTCGTGCACCCAGGTTCGTCGTTGAGTACACCATCGCAGGCGCTCCTGTCTGTGATGCAGCGTCAAGGGTAACCGCAGCCACGGTCTCCGTGCTGATAGTCCATGCTGCTGCAAACGTCGTCGAACTGTTCGTGCAGATGGTTGTTGTCTTGCAAACGTCCCGATCTGTTGACTCAGTGATCGTGACGTGGCTGCACGATCCGTTACAGCCATGCGGATAAGATGCCTGTCATCTCGACTGCTAGTGATACGAGGCCATTGGGATCCAGCACGGCGTTCCGTATTACCCTCCTGAACCCACCGATTCCATATTCTGCTAACAGTCATTGTATCTCGACGAACGCGAGCAGCAATGTCGCGATACGATAAAGTGCAATCGCGATAGGCTACAGTCCGACCTTTATCAAAGTCGGAAACGTGATGGTACGCATTTCTCCTCCTTACACGAGGCATCACAACGAGGTTTCACCAGGCAACGCCGGTCAAATGCTGTTTGTGTATGAGATATCGGTTGGAAACATGCATATCACAGCATCTTCTTCCTGTCGGTTAAATTTCGTGTCTGTAGCACATCATCTTCGTAGTGTAGCAATTTTAATGGCCAGTAGTGTATATGGGGTAGTCCAGCCTCAAACCCAGATGCATGTACTTACACAAATCAAATGAGATAATTTCAGAGACTTCACTTGTTCATTCAGAAGCTATTTTATGTAAATAAACTGAAGTGGCGAGCGAAAATTTGTACGAAGGCCGGGAATCGAACCCTGGTCTCCTCCTTACTATGCAGGTGTGTTAGCCACTAAGCCACCCTGGCACAGCCGGTCACACAACTGCAAGGATTACCCGGGGTGGACCCCCATTTACGTTTGTTGCTGAGCGCTATTCCAGAACATGGAGAGCCTCTGCAATTCTGTTCGTGTGTAAGGGGGAATTTAAAGTAGACTCGTGCGGCATTGAGAATTTGCGTCGATAATGGAGGCGTGTCAGATAAATCCGTGCAGTTGTGTTAATCACTGTGTAAGATGGATTGGTGGCTATCGCACCTGCCTAGCAAGCAAGAAACCCGGGTTCGATACCCAGCGTGGGCGGAAATTTTCACTCACCGCTTCAGTCTGTATACATAAAATGATAAATGTATGAGACCATGAAAGTCTCTGAAATTGTGTCATTTGATTAATACACTTACGTTTACTAAGCAAGTATAACTATCGCACTTCCAAAACATTAGAACGCTGTTAGAAACGTCTTTGCGTTCAGTACATTGCTAGCAACAACACTTAATGTGTCATAATCGATGTACAAATATATCACAACTATAGCGCAAATATGCACCAGTGAGGCAAAACATTACGACCACAGCCTACTGCGAGATTGAATGCCGCCTGGTAGAGCTGACGGATAGGAAAGAATAAAAGTGAAGTGGAGATGAATGTGTAATCATTCTAATGACGATGTGGGCCGCAAACGGAGAAATCCACCGACATAAGCTACATCGTTTTGGTCCGGCGCTGGGAGCGAGAAACTCGGAAAGGGTGAAGCTAATCGACTGTTAGCGTGCAACTGACGTATCTATGGAAAACAGCTGAAGAACGGTGTAGAAGGTGTAAGACGTCCACGCTCTGTCACGGAACGGGGAGATGGGACGCTTGCCCCCTCTGAAAAGCAGAACAGGCGGCAATCTGTCGCCGATTCGACGACAAGTGTTTTGGCGCACCCAGTTTAGTGTACACTGTCGAACGTGGAGCTCATCAGCAGGGGATGCTTTCTTGTTCCCATTTTGACCTAACTACATCGTCAATGACTGTCGCATTGGGAACGGGATATTTGAGATTGGATAGGGGATCGCTGGAAACGTGTCTCCTGGTCGGATGTGTCAGATTCCTTATTATATCAGGTCAAGTGTCGTGTCCGGATGCGATGTCACAAAGGCGAACGGGCTGCTCGAAACATATACTGCGCCTCGGAAACAGACCGTTGGGTGGTGTAGGCCTATTATGCTGTGAGAATCACCTGGGTTTTCGTGGGACATATGGTAGTAATACAAGGCACCATGACAGCTGCGGGCTGTGTGAACGTTTGCAGCAGCATGGAGCTCGTGGCTGCGGTTACCCTTGACGCTCCATCACAGACAGCAGCGCCTGCGATGGTGTACTCAACGACGAACCTGGGTGCACGAATGGCAAAACGTCATTTTTTCGGATGAATCCAGGTTCTGTTTACAGAATCATGATGGTCGCATCCGTGTTCGGCGACATCGCGGTGAACGCACATTGGAAGCGTGTATTCGTCATCGCCATACTGGCGTATCACCCAGCGTGATTGTATGGGGTACCATTGGTTACACATCTCGGTCACCTCTTGTTCGCATTGACGGCACTTTGAACAGTGGACGTTACATTTCAGATGTGTTACAACCCGTGGCTCTACCCTTCATTCGATCCCTGTGAAATCCTACATTTCAGCAGGATAATGCACGACCGCATGTTGCAGGTCCTGTACGGGCGTTTCTGGATACAGAAAATGTTCGACTGCTGCCCTGGCCAGCACATTCTCTAGATCTCTTAACAATTGATAATGTCTGGTCAATGGTGGCCGAGCAACTGGCTCGTCACAATACGGCAGTCTCTACTCTTGATGAACTGTGGTATCGTGTTGAAACTGCATGCCCAGCTGTACCTGTACACGCCATCCAAGCTCTGTTTGACTCAATGCCCAGGTGTATCAAGGCCGTTATTACGGCCAGAGGTGGTTGTTCTGGGTAGGCCTACTGATTTATCAAGATCTGTCCACCAAAATTGCGTGAAAATGTAATCACATGCCTGTTCTAGTATATAGTATAATATATTTGTCCAATGAGTACCCGTTTATCATCTGCATTTCTTCTTGGTGTACCAATTTTAATGGCCAGTAGTATAGTAAAATATATGACAGTGGTGAATGGCCTGAGCACTTTCTGACAACGGTAATGATTTCATTACAGAAAAAACAAGGAACCAAGACATGCAGCGAGCATAGAACATCAGCCTCATTTCATATTCATCCAAAGTGATGTCAAGAATAATTAATAAAAGACTTGAGAAAGTAATGGAGCGGGATCTTGGGAAGGAGCAGTTTGGTTTTAGACGGAATACGGGCACCAGAGATGCAAGAGGGCTCCTACGAATCTTGGGAGAAAGGTTTATTGAAAAAGGAAGAGAGCTATATGTGTGCTTCATCGATCTAGAAAAGGCATTTGACAATGTGGTTTGGAACAAGCTGGCGACTACAATAAGGGAAAAGGGGAAAAGAGATGGTCTGGAAAACCAGAAGACTTTAAACTCATTATATCTTAATCAAATAGCCTCAGTTAAAGTGAGAGGAGAAAGTACAACTGGATCAGCCTAGGAAAAGGAGTAAGACAAGGATGCTGTCTATCACCTACTCTTTTAAACGTCTCCTTGGAAAATATTATTGACCAATGCTCAGTAGGCGACAAAGGAGTAGAAATTGGAGGAAGAAGAGTAGGGTGTTTGAGGTTTGCTAATGACATGGCCCTTCTAGCCACAGGGGAAAAAGACTTACAGGATTTAGTGGACACCATTGAAGCTAACAGAAAAAATTATGGAATGAAAATTAGCACAAATAAAACAAAAGTATTGGCACTAGGAGGAAATAAAGAAACAAAAATTATGCTGAATGGAGAAATACTAGAACAGGTGTAAAATTTTAAGTATCTTGGAAGCAGGGTAGTCACTGACTCGAAGTGCACCACAGAAATTAAAACAAGGATAGCAATGGCAAAAGAGGCATTTCATAAGAAACTCAGGAAGAGACTCATAAACTTTCTTGTATGGAGTGATCTTCTATATGGCGCTGAAACATGGACTTTGAGGAGGAAAGACAGAGAAGGGCTGGAGGTTTTTGAGATGTGGATGGCGGAGGATGGAAAGAATAAGTTGGATGGACAGAGTAGAAAATGAAGAGGTACTGAGAGGAGTGGGGGAGAAAAGACATTTACTAGATGTAATAAAAAGAAGAAAAAGACATCGGATTGGGCATATATTAAGAAAGAATGACGGACTGATAAAAACAGTTTTAGAAGGTTATGTAGAAGGGAAAAGGAAGCGAGGAAGGAAGAGATTTCAGAAACTGGATGACGTGAGGGACGGTACAGCATACAGCATCCTTAAGAAGGAAGCAATGGATCGCAGAAAATGGAGAGGCAAAGGACCTGCTAATATAGCAGAAAACTGATGATGATGATGATGAGATAAATTTCAATAATGAAACAACATTTCACATTAAAATATCTGCGTTTTGCTAATTAGAAATCTTGCAGATAGGGTGTGAAACTAAGAATTAGAAAATTACGTTCTTTAAACATGTAGTTTTAATGGATTATTACAACCTGTCTTAGGCGGCTTCGGAGTGAAGATATTACTGTATCTGTAAGCCACTATGGACGACATTGAATCTTGGGTTCAACAACCTACCGATGTCACTATCAGCTGTTAACACGAAAAGAACAGATTTATTGCAGTCCGGTGTACTGCTCGTTGATAGCGGGATAAATGCAGAACGTTTAACGTAGGCTAATCTTATCTGAAGACAGTAATTATCGGCAAATCCAAGGTTTCACTGACAGGTGTAACTCCGTGGAGACATAGCGTCTGACATTTCTGTTTACGCATCGAGTGGATAAGGCGAACTTGTCGCATAGTTTCTGAATTCGTCTAAATGTGGACGGTGTTCCTACATGAAGGACAGGGACGAAAGTTTCAAAGTGCTTAAGACGATGTTTGGCATTGCTCTTGTGTTTCTGCTAACAACTGAATCGGAACCTCATACTGCTTGCGTTTACTGCTGAAAAAATGTACCGTCTAAGCTGATCAGGGTCACATCTCAAGCTCTCCGTTGTCTACTCAGTTCCCCGCATCTAGATAATGTCTCGCCTAATGTGCTGATCTCGTGATCTCGCCAACGCGAATACAACGCTAGTGAAACAGGCAGCCGTGTCATTTTCACAGCAGAGGTGTAACACGTCGTTCTCAGGTATTCTGTAGAGACGTTCTCCTGTCTGTTGGGACCGCCAGAGCGGAAGAAATGGGTCTAGAGAATAGAGTTGAACCAGGCTTTGGTTCTGTGGAGGGGGCTGGGGGGGGGGGGGGCAGAGGGGGGAAGGGGGGGCTAAGAAAATGGCTCTGAGCACTATCTGAGGTCATCAGCCCCCTAGAAATTAGAACTGCTTAAAACTAACTAACCTAAGAACCTCATACACAGCCATGCCAGAGGCAGGATTCGAACCTGCGACTGTAGCAGTCACGCGGCTCCGGACTGAAGCGCCTAGAACCGCTCGGCCACCGCGGCCGGCGAAGGGGGGGCATCTCAGTTTGTTATACTTTCTCCCCCCAATTTAACTTGCTGTCAGCCTCACTTTTAAGTCACAAATTCCTACCATTTTAATAATAATAACAGCAGAAGGAAATGAAAGTGTTAGTATACTGGGGAAAAAACCATAACCTGATGATCAAGATTTGGAAGAACAGCAAATACCGGAAGAATGGGAAGATTTTTTACGAGGTGCATTCATGTTCTAAGGCCTCCGATTTTTTTTCTCCGGACTGGAAAGAGATAGAAACATGCGCATTGTTTTATAATGAGGCCGCGTTCATTGTCAATACGTCCCAGAGATGGCAGTACCGTACGGCAGATGGAATTTTACCGCCAGCGGCGAGAATGAGAACTGTTTTAAATACTTAAAATGGCGACGTTTTCCTTACTTGAACAGCGTGCAATCATTCGTTTTCTGAATTTACGTGGTGTGAAACCAATTGCAATTCATCGACAGTTCAAGGAGACATGTGGTGATGGAGTTATGGATGTGTCGAAGGTGCGTTCATGGGTGCGACAGTTTAATGAAGGCAGAACATCGTGTGACAACAAACCGAAACAACCTCGGGCTCGCACAAGCCGGTCGGACGACATGATCGAGAAAGTGGAAAGAATTGTTTTGGGGGATCGCCGAATGACTGTTGAACAGATCGCCTCCAGAGTTGGCATTTCTGTGGGTTCTGTGCACACAATCCTGCATGACGACCTGAAAATGCGAAAAGTGTCATCCAGGTGGGTGCCACGAATGCTGACGGACGACCACATGGCTGCCCATGTGGCATGTTGCCAAGCAATGTTGACGCACAACGACAGCGTGAATGGGACTTTCTTTTCGTAGGTTGTGACAATGGGTGAGACGTGGATGCCATTTTTCAATCCAGAAACAAAGCGCCATTCAGCTCAATGGAAGCACACAGATTCACCGCCACCAAAAAAATTTCGGGTAACCGCCAGTGCTGAAAAAATGATGATGTCCATGTTCTGGGACAGCGAGGGCGTAATCCTTACCCACTGCATTCCAAAGGGCACTACGGTAACTGGGGCATCCTACGAAAATGTTTTGAAGAACAAATTCCTTCCTGCACTGCAACAAAAACGTCCGGGAAGGGCTGCGCGTGTGCTGTTTCACCAAGACAACGCACCCGCACATCGAGCTAACGTTACGCAACAGTTTCTTCGTGATAACAACTTTGAAGTGATTTCTCATGCTCCCTACTCACCTGACCTGGCTCCTAGTGACTTTTGGCTTTTTCCAACAATGAAAGACACTCTCCGTGGCCGCACATTCACCAGCCGTGCTGCTATTGCCTCAGCGATTTTCCAGTGGTCAAAACAGACTCCTAAAGAAGCCTTCGCCGCTGCCATGGAATCATGGCGTCAGCGTTGTGAAAAATGTGTACGTCTGCAGGGCGATTACGTCGAGAAGTAACGCCAGTTTCATTGATTTCGGGTGAGTAGTTAATTAGAAAAAAATCGGAGGCCTTAGAACTTGAATGCACCTCGTAATTCACTCAGTATATAAAAAAATGAGCGGCATCTGTCTGCAACTATAGAGAACTATCATTACTCAACACTGCATGCAAAATACAAACAAAATTGTATTAAGACCATAACTACATCTAGAAGAAATTACCGACGGTGCGTAAGCTGGTGTTAGAACAAACAGATCAACAGTGGATAAAATTTTCATGTTAAGAATCCTTATTGAAAAGAAGCCCGAATAAACCGAATGTTCATGCTTCTTGTTCTGCTGGACTTCGACTGTGATGCGTGGTGCCTGTCTACCAGACTTACAAACTCAACAGTAAGTTGCTATACGAGCAAGTGCAATGCTCATTAGATACCAGGTAAACGAATTAATTTTTTTCCAATTCTTGTTCCGAAGAAAGGACACCTGTTCGGAAGCCAGTGCCGATAAAAGCACACGGCTCTCTTCATCTCGCTCACCTCCGCAGACCGTAGTCGCTTAGGAAGTTATTTCCTGTACACAGAAAGCCCTACAACCGACCACCAACAGCAGAAACGCACGCCCGAATTTGCTCGTCTCGGTGAAGACTTTGAAGCTTTATTTCTGAGCTAACAAACCATATTCTCTCCTCCAGCGTAGTTAAGAAAAATGAAGAACTGGAAAATAATTAGCCACGCATAGCGGTACGTCGCTATAACGTCACAAAATGTTCAGGATGACCACTTCCTTCTCAGAGACTTAAAGGAAGTATTTGACAGTATAAACAGAAACTATCTATGGATCGCCGGCCGTTGTGGCTGAGCGGTCCTAGGTACTACAGTCTGGAACCGCGCGACTGCTACTGTCGCAGGTTCGAATCCTGCCTCGGGCATGGATGTGTGTGATGTCCTTAGGTTAGTTAGATTTAAGTAGCTCTAAGTTCTAGGGGACTGAAGACCTCAGCAGTTAAGTCCCATAGTGCTCAGAGCCATTTGAACCATTTTATCTGTGGATCACTCTGAAAGAATCAGGAATCCCAGACAAATCAATACAGATGATATAAATGTGAATTCAAAATTCAAATTTTACCGTTAAAATGCAAATCAGTCTCTTGGCAATGTTACCTCCGGAATCGAAAATGGAGATGCTTTGTCACCGTCACTTTTCATACTCTTTATGGAGCAGACCAGCAAGAAAGAAAATTGTGAAAACTTGGAACAAAGTTAGGGCACCATTTTAATAGACTAGCCTATACAGGTGACATCGTGATCTTAGGAGAAAATGAAAAAATTATTTCACTCACCACAGTGTTGTGTTGCAGTTTAGTTAGAGCAGAACTAGTAATTAATACAAGTAAACCACGGCAAACTAAAGAAGATGACATCTTTAAAATTTGTCCAGAGAAATTCGGAACAGTAACTCAGTTCATTTATCTTGGAACCTTATTAACTACAGCCAACAGTGGCATAGAAAAAAATAAACAGTAATACACAAAAAGCCATTACATGTTTTTCGAATTGCTGGGCTCTATTAAAAGGCAAACTTATTTTAAGAAATTGAAAGATCTGCATATTAAAACTCCACCTTATCTGTTCCGACATACACTTGAGTGACATGAACATTAATAAAATCAGAAGAAGCTAAATTAAGAATCTTTGAAAGGAACATGTTAGGGAATATATTTGGCAGGATTCAAGATAAGAACACAGCGGAATGAGGTATGGTAATAAACGAAGAATTATATACTATGTGATCAAAAGTATCCGGACACCTGCCTGAAAATGACACAAGTTCGTGGCGCGCTCCATCGGTAATGCTGGGATTCAGTATGTCGTTGTCCCACCACACTTAGCCTTCATGACAGCTTCCACTTTGGACCGATGACCATCGCAGTCTGGTCCCTTCAACCCCCACAAACCAACCAACAGCTTCCACTCTCGCAGGCATATGTCCAATCAGGTGCTGGAAGGTTTCTTGGGGAATCGCAGCCCATTCTTCACGGAGTGCTGCACTGAGGAGACGTTTCGATGTCGGTTGGTGGGGCCTGGCACGAAGTGGGGGTTCCAAAACATCCCAAAGGTGTTCGATAGGATTCAGGTAAGGACTCTGTGCAGGCCAGATGTTATTACAGCGATTTTTTGTCGTGTAACCACTCCGAGACAGGTTGTGCATTATGAACAGGTGATCGATCGTGTTGAAAGATGCAATCGCCATCCCCAAATTGTTCTTCAACAGTGGGAAGCAAGAAGGTATTTAAAACATCAATGTATGCCTGTGCCGTGATAGTGCCACGCGGAACAACAAGGGGTGCAAGTCCCCTCCACGAAAAGCACGACCATACCATAACACCGAGTCCGATTTTTACTGTTGGCACCACACACGCAAACAAAGTCATGAAACTAATAAAAATAGGGAACTAATCTTAACGACAGATAAATGAGAACAAAACTCCAAGTTTAGCTATGCTTCATTAAGCCATGACAACAATGCGCCTTTTCATAAAGATCTCACAAAAATAGCAAAAAATTTCTTAATAACTTTCTTGTGTACAAATGATTTTCGTAACACTTGTTTCAACTATTAGAGAAGTCCATGTGCTTCACTATAAAATTTCTTCAGAAAACTTTAAGCATATACAATGTTCTAACAGTAAGAAAGTACTCAGTAACAATTATAAAAAGACTGGATTACCTTAAAAATTGGCTCTGTCATTCTTGCATTCATATCTTCTCATTTCCTCAAAATTTTTTCTCAAAACATGTTATTACGAAATCCTTTTTTAGATAATGCTACCTCCACTACACGGCAGGTCAACTTCCATCATTTTCAAGGCACGTACATAGCCAGACTGTCTAAAACACTATTTGCTACTCTCTTCAAAAGAAGTAACCTCTCTGACCAAGATCTGTGGTCTCAAGAACAGACCTACAAAGAATGTGGTTACATCGGTACTAGAGAGGCTGAGTACATTTATCAAATTCGCAACTTGCAACGGCCATCCTCCTCTGGCATTACTTTCCCTCAACTGTAGTTGTCTACATCAGTATTATTTTTCAAATTTTGGACAGTTCAATATTATGTCAGCTGCTTTTCTGAAAACTTTCATATAATTTTATTCAGCATATGTTATTTTTCAAGCTAAAATTTATGAAAAGGAATTACTTTATTTTCGATGTTACAGTCGGTCAGCACTAGCTCTGGACGTACAGTTAAAATTATCTTTTTTTTTTTAGAAACATTTGGAATTACTAATTATTTGGCACACTTAAAATTTCTGTTGTTAATTGCGCAATCTAGTACTGTTTACTATGTTTATCTGTGGATTAATTTATGAAATAATAATCGAAATTAATAGAAATTCATTTGTCAAGAAAAACTGTAAACCCTTTGGTTTGTGGTTATTACCGCAAAGGGAAGTAGTAGTAAGCATGCCTCTGATGTGATCGGACGTATTTTTGTATTTTGGGCGAACAACGTAATTTCGGCTTTGTTAATACGAAAATTCAAAAGACTGTGTGGTATACTAAAATGTGACAAAATATATTAACGTAACAACGAAAATTCTGCAACAACAATCTTCAAATTTATTTACATCAATTCAACCATTAGGACCTAAAATGTGAGACTTTCAGCTTCAAGAATCAGACCCCTAGACAAGAAGAGCTGGAGCCAACTATACACGAAAAGCTAAGTAAACTAGAAAGTTTATTGTAACTCTCGCTCCTTTCAAATTTTTCTTACAAGACTTTGCTTTCTGTGGACGATAACTGGAATTGGGAAAGAGAGGGGAGATTACAAACTTCATTCACAGTTATGGTTCAAATGGCTCTGAGCACTATGGGACTTAAATTCTGAGGACATCAGTCCCCTAGAACTTAGAACTACTTAAACCTAACTAATCTAAGGACATCACAAACATTCATGCTCGAGGCAGTATTCGAAACTGCGACCGTAGCGGTCGCGTGGTTCCAGACTGTAGCGCCTAGAACCGCTCGGCCACACCGGCCGGCTACAGTTATGGGCAAAACTTCTTGAAAATCGACACGGCCCTTTCATATCTCCCAGTAAAATTTTAATTAAAACGCTACTTTATAACAATAACAAAACGGGAGCGAGATATCAGACCTCACAGAAATTCCACATGGCCGAATCCCTTGGCTCCGAGCCCTTCGTTTGCCGTGGACGAGAAGCCGAACACCAATGTAATATCCGACCAACGCTCGGCCAAATCCAGTGTCTGTCGTTCGTTGGCCTTCGTTGACTCAGTATGCACGCGCCTTAACAAAGTGGAACCCCCCTGTAATCAGAATGGAACCCTGGACCCGCGCCTGAGCATCGTACACACAGTTTTGTTATTAGTGAGTCAGAGCAGAGCTTAGAGGTCGACGCGAGCCAGCAGTCTGCGAGGGGCAGCATTCATCTCACGCTAAGTGAGGAGAACCCTACGTCATAATGACGTAGATTTTCTCTGCCTCGTGATGAATGGGTGTTGTGTGATGTCCTTAGGTTAGTTAGGTTTAAGTAGTTCTAAGTTCTAGGGGACTGATGACCACAGATGTTAAGTCCCATAGTGCTCAGAGCCATTTGAACCATAATGACGTAACGCTACGTCATTGTGACATAAATAACCTAAATCGACTAACTGAGTACGTATATCGATCTTTACAGTTGTACCGATGACGTCAAAGCTAAATGTAAATACATGTGTACAAACGAAGTGGCAGGAGTTGTGTGATATGCTCATCCCAGCTGAATGAATGGTTAAATGTAATCCCAACAATTTGCGATGTTATTGTGTATTTCATGAACATAATTAATGTCTGAGCGAAGGAGCGATAACGAAATAAAAAAAGCTTGTCATTCTTTTTTAAATCCGATGAATCGTGCATAAATCGTGTGAACAGTAAATTTAAGTAATTAAATATTAAGTTGCAATCCAAAGAATGTGGGATGTTATTGTGTGTTTCGTGAACGTAACGAATATCTTAATGAAGGAATCATGACCGTAACGAAAGTTTAAGAAGTGTCTAGTCATGTTTTCAGTCCGATTAATATTGAATAAATCATGTGGATAAAAACGTGAGATAGGAAGAAATTAAAGTGTTTCGTATCTTTATAAAATCCAATCAATTGTACATAATTCATGTGGGCAGAAACGTTAAACAGAGAAATTGAAGTGGCTCTGAAGATAATTCCGAATGTTGCTAGAAACATTAAACCATCCAGTTCCATTTAATTTTGTCGTCGTGTTGTAAACCAACTAAGAAACATAGTGAAATCTTTCAGACTATCTTCATGGATCTGCTCGAAAGTTATCTCCGTTAGAGCCCACGTTCAGAACGACGTACACGCTAGCAACACCGGACAACAAGACAATGAAAGCACATAAACAGATAACAATGCAGATTCAGGACGCACACAACAGTCGACATATACAGAATGCACACAACAGTCGATAGCACAACTCTTGAAACTAATGATGACGCGTGAGTACGTCACTATGACGTAGGGCTCTCCTCACCTAGTGTGGGATGAATGCTACCCGTATGCGTGGCTCTCCCTTCTTCATCCCTCTGAGCTGCGGCCCGCCATCTTGCCGGAGCTCAGACCTCGGCATTATCCGCACAGCTCGCTCCCCGCAGAGCGGAGTGATTTCCACGGCGGCCCCTGCCCGCCACGCGTGAAGTGTTTTCCAGCGCATTAAGCGATCAGCGCCATCGATTTCCTCGCAATGCCCGCCACGCTCCGCGCACCCAGCAGCCAGCAGCAACCGTGCACCTGCCGGCCCCCAGGTCTCTAACCACTCGCTGCCCTGGCTCTGTATTCCAGCACGCAGGTCGCCGCCAAGTGCCGTAGGCGAACCAACCACCGTGAGGGCTTCTGCGTAGGCCGCTCGACGCTTCTGACATTACTGTAAACTAGATTATGCTTATCCATTACGGATATTTTACAACCGTGACTGTATACTGAATGTAAATAAGTTATACAGAACTGCAACCAGTCACTTTTTTGAATTATTATGTTTTATTCCATGAACCGGTTTTCGAACCTTTTCAGGTTCATCTTCAGATGGTTACAGGAAGTTACATCATTACTGATAGTAGCTTCTACATTGGACAAACTGGTAGAAGCCTCACGACAAGGTTTGAAGAACACGTAGATGGACTCCGTCTTAACAATCTGAACAAGTCCAGCTTTGCCTCACATCTTGCCCAACACAATAATTCTGCAAACAACATAGAACAGCATCTCCGAATACTACATTTTGCCAACAAAGGCACAATACTTGACCTTCTTGAAGAATTTGAAATATTTATCTACACAAATACAGCACCTGACTACCTACTCAATGATCAAACTGAACTGAGAAATAAATTTTTCCTTCAGAACTTTGAAGATCTACTAGCACAAAACAAGTAACCACCCAACGAACCCTACACCGGCTCCCCCCCCCCCTCCCTCTCCTTACATACTAACCACACTGATGTCAATGTAATATCCCACCACAGAAATAAAACCTGTACTATATCTCTAAATGTTAAAGCCCTCTACTGCTAACATAAGTCAGTACTTTTGTACGTTTTAATTCTAGCTGGAACAAACAGAAGCTGCCTTTATCAATATTCCAGATCACTCTAACGTAAGAATAAAAATAAGTCAACAGTTAAAGAACTTTTGTTCATTATTTTTTAAATATGAAGTGTACAGCCATACAAATAGCTTTAGTCCATTGCAATCAATATAACTCTTATACATATACCTATTGCTAAAATAAACAGAATCTTCTCTTGATAATACCCCAGATCATGTTAACATAACAACAGAAATAAGTCAACAGAAAAAAAAATGCTAAACTGCCTGTAATATACAATTAGAAATAAGATATCAGATCACCTGAAGTTTGTTCTGGTAGTAATTGATTTATTTATTTTCTCTTGCGCTCTCATGTTATCGCCATTCTGATTAAAATACTTGCCCTTATATCGACTTTAATACATGTAAAGAACAACAAATTACATCTCTGTACAAAGTAGACCTATGCCATATCTTTCTGTCAAGATCTTTGTTGCAAGCAACAGTTGTAAAGCTCATGCTGGATGCTGGAAAAGTCTCGCTGTCAAAGTGTGAATTAATATAGTTTGTGTGGAAGTGTGTGTCCTTATATAACTAATTCACATCAAAATGGAGGCAAACAGATGGGTACTAACCGAGAATAGCCGCCTACACTGTCGCAGTAAGTAAAAACTAAATCCATATCCATATCGACATATAAGCTATAGTCATGGCGATACATTAAAGTGTAACCCATCTTTCTGCCATAGAGCCAGCACTCAGCATTATGCTACTACCAGTAATGATGTAACTTCCTGTAACCATCTGAAGATGAACCTGAAAACGTTCGAAAACCGATTCATGGAATAAAACATAATTATTCAAAAAAGTGACTGGTTGCAGTTTTGTATAACTTAGTATTACTGTAAACGATGCAGTCATTTTTGAAGGGACGTCATTCCAAAATCTTAAGCTTTCGGGAACTGAGGAAAACGTGCTGTGGGTGAGTATACGCAACATAACACGACGGCATTTGCCATAGTTAAAGAACAGAATGAAATAGATATTTTGCCATTATTGCAGTTGCCAAGTTTTGCAATCTTTTTTTTAAAAAAAAGAAGTCTAGAATGTTTGAATAAGGCCCTTTTCGTCAGGAAGTAATTCATTCGCATGGCCAAGTTAGTTTCAGTAGTGTTTTAATTGTTTCTATTTTCACAGTATTGTAACTCTACTCGAAGCACATACAAAATGGTTTGACTGCTCATCACCAGCAGCATTGTTACGTACAGGCCATTTCATCAAATCACCATGGAAATATCTGTAGTTGTATGTCTTGCATTTTGTTCCTGTTAATAGCCACTGGTCCAGGCCAACAGGCCAAGTCTTTAAAAAAAAAAAAAAAAAAAACGCTTTCGGAAATAAAAGAAGCTTGACACTTTCACGCCGTTCCAACTCAGTACTTGACACCGCCTTACTTCTCACAACACAGTTCAGAAATAACAACAGCTCAACTATAAAAAGTTAAACGTAACGCATAGTGCATTAGATATTCGATAGGTGGCTTACTAAGACGATCACCATTGGAAGGGCATTATTCCAGTAGTAACACACTTTTGTAAAATGACGTCGCTGTAACGAAGTGGCAAAAACACATTTACAGTCTATGGAATAAAGCCCCTTTCATGCATAAAGAAGTGTCTATGAATGTAGAATCTGTCCATTTTGTCAAAATTTGGAGTAAGGCCCTTACAAAAATGACTGTATGAGATGTAGAAGGCGTGTCCACGGCCATTGTAGATTAGGGATGGGAAAAACCGACCGGTTAAAACCGATACCTGTGTTTTAGTTCTGAATAATCACTATTTTCGGTATATGTTTGGTCTCAGTCGTAACTGCTGTTCTTTTTTATTATTTACTAATAACAGGGTAAAAACACTGAAATATCAGTAGCCATAGTATTATTGCACCTGTGAGTGACAGCTCTTCGCTCGCTTATTTCGAGTTTTTATCGTGATATTTCGCGATGGCATGCTGAACCACTTGATAGTATATGCACAACTGCCTGGAAATCATTCACAGTGCTATGCGTTTTTCTCGATCAGCTGTAACGTCATCGCGTGTTTCCGATAACCATCACGGGAGGCCAAGTACGGTAATATCGTGGTCAGGTGGACAACATTGCTGAGACAGTAATGTACCTGTTACCAAGTGGTGTGGCCTATTGGATGGGAAGCGTGTACCCGCAGTGTGCGAGACTTGCCCTGTCTCGTCTCTATGGTAGTTTCCCAGTGTTAGTTGTATTACAGAATGGCACCATCTCTACACTGGAACTACACTATGTGATCAGAAGTATGCGGACACCTGGCTGAAAGTGTCTTACAAGTTCGTGGCGCTCTCCACCGATAATGCTGGAATTCAGTATGGTGTTGGCCAACTCTTGGCCTTGATGACAGTTTCCACTCTAGCAAGTATACGTTCAGTCGGTGCCGGAAGATTTCCTGCGGAATGACAGCCCATCCTTCACGGAGTGCTGCATTGATGAGAGGTATCGAGGCCTGGTACGAAGTCAACGTTCCAAAACATCCCAAAAGTGTTCCGTAGGATTCAGGTCAGGAGTCTGTGCAGGCCAGTCCATTATAGGGATGTTGTTCTCGTGTAACCACTCCTCGACAGGCCGTACATTATCAACAGGTGCTCGATCATGTTGAAAGATGCAGTCGCCATCCCCAAATTGCTCTTCAACAGTTGGAAGCAAGAAGGTGCTTAAAACATCAATGTAGGCCTGTGCTGTCATAGTGCCACAAGGGGTGCAAGCCCTCTCCATGAAAAACACGACCACACCGTAACACCACCGCCTCCGAATTTTACTGTTGGCGCTACATATGCTGGCAGATGATGTTCACCAGACATTTTCCATACCCACACCCTTCCATCGTATCGCCACATTGTGCACCGTGATTCGTCACTCCACACAACGTTTTTCCACTGTTCAATCTTTCAATGTTTACGCTCCTTACACCAAGCGTTTACCGGCGTGATGTGTGGCTTATGAGCAGCCGCTCGACCATGAAATCCAAGTTTCCCACCTCCCGCGTAACTGTCATAGTACTTGTAGTGGATCTTGATGCAGTTTGGAATTCCTATGTGGTGGTGTGGATAGATGTCTACCTGTTACATATTACGACCCTCTTCAACTGTCGGCGGTCTCTGTCAGTCAACAGACGAGGTCGGCCTGTACGCTTTTGCGCTGTACGTGTGCCTTCACGTTTCCACTTCATTATCTCATTGTAAAAAGTGGACCTACGGACGTTTAGGAGCGTGTAAATCTCGCGTACAGACGTGTGACACAAGTGACACCCAATCACCTGACCACGTTCGAAGTCCGTGAGTTCTGCGGAGCACCCCATTCTGATCTCTCACGATGTCTGATGACTACAGAAGTCGCTGATATGGAGTACCTGACAGTAGGTGACAGCACAATGCACCTAATATGAAAAACGTATATTTTTGGGGGTGTCCGGTTACTTTTGATCACATAGTGTATTTAAGGAAGGGCGCTATCAGTCAAGTACGTCCCTCTAAAATATAAAACACGGGAGGGGCCACAACGAACTTGCGACATTATATAAGGAAAAAACTTAAGACTTACGAGGGCAGTTCAATAAGTAATGCAACACATTTTTTTCTGAAACAGGGGTTGTTTTATTCAGCATTGAAACACACCAGGTTATTCCCCAATCTTTTAGCTACACAACACTATTTTTCAACGTAATCTCCATTCAATGCTACGGTCTTACGCCACCTTGAAATGAGGGCCTGTATGCCTGCACGGTACCATTCCACTGGTCGATGTCGGAGCCAACGTCGTACTGCATCAATAACTTCTTCATCATCCGCGTAGTGCCTCCCACGGATTGCGTCCTTCATTGGGCCAAACATATGGAAATCCGACGGTGCGAGATCGGGGCTGTAGGGTGCATGAGGAAGAACAGTCCACTGAAGTTTTGTGAGCTCCTCTCGGGTGCGAAGACTTGTGTGAGGTCTTGCGTTGTCATGAAGAATGAGAAGTTCGTTCAGATTTTTGTGCCTACGAACACGCTGAAGTCGTTTCTTCAATTTCTGAAGAGTAGCACAATACACTTCAGAGTTGATCGTTTGGCCATGGGGAAGGACATCGAACAGAACAACCCCTTCAGCGACCCAGAAGACTGTAACCATGACTTTACCAGCTGAGGGTATGGCTTTAAACTTTTTTTCGGTAGGGGAGTGGGTGTGGCGCCACTCCATTGATTGCCGTTTTGTTTCAGGTTCGAAGTGATGAACCCATGTTTCATCGCCTGTAACAATCTTTGACAAGAAATTCTCACCCTCAGCCACATGACGAGCAAGCAATTCCGCACAGATAGTTCTCCTTTGCTCTTTATGGTGTTCGGTTAGACAACAAGGGACCCGGCGGGAACAAACCTTTGAATATCCCAACTGGTGAACAATTGTGACAGCACTACCGACAGAGATGTCAAGTTGAGCACTGAGTTGTTTGATGGTGATCCGTCGATCATCTCGAACGAGTGTGTTCGCACGCTCCGCCATTGCAGGAGTCACAGCTGTGCACGGCCGGCCCGCACGCGGGAGATCAGACAGTCTTGCTTGACCTTGCGGCGATGATGACACACGCTTTGCCCAACGACTCACCGTGCTTTTGTCCGCTGCCAGATCACCGTAGACATTCTGCAAGCGCCTATGAATATCTGAGATGCCCTGGTTTTCTGCCAAAAGAAACTCGATCACTGCCCATTGTTTGCAACGCACATCCGTTACAGACGCCATTTTAACAGCTCCGTACAGCGCTGCCACCTGTCGGAAGTCAATGAAACTATACGAGACGAAGCGGGAATGTTTGAAAATATTCCACAAGAAATTTCCGGTTTTTTCAACCAAAATTGGCCGAGAAAAAAAATGTGTTGCATTACTTATTGAACTGCCCTCGTAACAATTCATTGACAGTTTACAATAAAAACAGGAAGTAGCTAATCTATTGCACGTCTCTACACAATGTGTCTTTATCTGATTGTAGATAATGGAAACGGACAAATTCATAGTTTTCATACTTCTGGGCTATTGGTAATGCCTAAACAGTGGTATGCTCCTCGATTACAACGTGATTTTCGAGCAGATATTCAAAAAATGAACATTCAAAAAATGAACATCAGTTGGATAATACCGGTCATTCTTTTATAGTATTCAGCCACTTACAGCTTTTCGAAAATAGCAGCGAGCTGTAGACAAAGTAAGTTTTCTTTTATTTGTAGATTTAATATTCTGATCCTATGTATATTGAAACGCAGTAAGTCAAAAATTTTTCAGTGTTTGCTTGATTACGACGTGTATTACAGGAAATAATTGGAATAAAAAAACTGGAATCGATTATTTCAGAAACCGCTTATTTTGAGTGGTTTTAACAGTCAGGTTAAACTGGCATTCAAAGCAACCGATATAACCGAACACTGGTTATTTCAGCGACAACTGCCGTCCGTAGGGTAGCCATGGCGGTTTTCGATGAAACAATCAGCTTTCGGTACATCGTTTTCTTTTCTTTTTTTTCACCCCAGTTTAACCTGACTGTTCATACCGCTCAGAATAACCAGTCTGAAATAACCGATTTTCGGTTTCTTAATCCTGTTATTTTCTGTAGTAAACGTAGATATCGAGCAAATACTGAAACATTTGACTTCCTCAGTTTCAGGACATGAAGAATCGAAATATTAAATTAAATAGACCATTACAAGAAACCTTTGTCCATCCACAGTTCGCTGCTTTTCGCAGAAAATGGTAAGTGGTCGAATATTACAAGAAAGCTCCAGTATTCTCCTATTTATTCTAACTTTTTAAAACTCTGCTCAAAAATCATGTAATCGGGGATCATAGCACTACTAGGGCTTCAGCAATCACCACTGTGCAAAATGGTGAAAACTGTCAATTTGTCAGTTTTCATTGGCTACAAGCAGATGATGGCGTATTATGCAGCAGACAGGTAGCAGATCAGCTACATTTTTGTATTGTATACTATTATTGTAAACTATTAAAGAACTGTTTTTAAGTTTTTAATCTATGGTTGACCCCATAATTTCCTTCCTCTTTTATTATTTCACAGAAATGGCAGACAAATCCAATCATTTAAAGCTAATGAAGCAAAGTACTTCGTAAAAATATTTCCAGACTAGCGTTAGTGCCATCCTAGAATACAGTGAATGTCAGGCGACGACAGGGGGAAACTATTGTACAGACCAGTGGGAGGCAAGTCTTGCGAACTGCACGCAAATGCGTACCTTAAGCCACGACACACGACAACAGGGATACTGTCTCAGTAATATTGCGCCGAGTCTTATCCTATGTGTTTGTTGCTCGTTTCTGTCGGCGTTGTTTTCAAAATAGCACTGAATACTTTTCACATTTTCTTTAAAAACGCAACTCAGTCCATCTTAATTTTTCCGTTCTTAAATCATCAGTATTGCAGAGGCTCCCTAATACTGAAAGAACACCCCAGTTTTGTATGTAATGTCGAAATCCTGCCCGTACCTCAGGTGTAGATGATCTAATAACCTCATGTAATTACATTTTCCTGGAGAAAATCAAGATGGGCTGTGATGTTGGGATTGGGTTGTTTGGGGGAAGAGAGCAAACTGCGAGGTCATCGGTCTTATCGGATTAGGGAAGGACGGGGAAGGAAGTCGGCCGTGCCCTTTCAAAGGGACCATTCCGGGATTTGCCTGGAGCGATTTATGGAAACCTAAATCAGGATGACCGTGCTCCCGAATGCAAGTCCAGTGTGCTAACCACTGCGCCACCTCGCTCGGTGGTGGCTGAGGTGTGAATCGAGGTATGTGTTAGGAAGAGCATTGGATTACAGTATTCAATGCAGATGCGATAGTCATAACGGCGGGCTGGTGTAGAGGACAACACATCTGCCTAGAAAGTAAAAGATCCAGGTTCAAGTCCTTGCCTTGGCACAAATTTTAATTCATTACTTCAGCTTCTGTCCTTATCAAAGTTTCAAACATATTGCTGGAAACTGACATCCAATTATATACACCGTTTTCAAGACAAAATTCATGGCTTGAACTTTCTGAAACCTATGTTCACATCGTAAAAGATGGACATTCATCTCTAAATTCCAGGATCTGAAGACGGTGAGCCACAGGAGCTGCTTGGCTTGATTGACTTAACAGGTGCGCAGCTGCCAGCTGATGCCAGAGGAAGAAAGCGTTAGCATTCATTTTTATACGTGACTAGCGCCTGTCTCAGCTTCACACAGGTACAAGTACGAGGGGCATTCAACAACTAATGCAACACTTTTTCTGGAAACAGGTTGGCTTTGTTCAGGATTCCAATACACTGTATTATTCCCATTCTTTTGGCTACAAAACCCTCTTTTTCAAGATAATCCAAGTTCAAAGCGACGGCCTCACGCCACCTTACTTGTACAACCTGTGTACCCGCACAGTACCACTCTACAGGTCGACCGTCTTGATGCATCAATAGTCTCCCCATCAGCCACGTTCTGCTTCCCGCGGAATGCGTCCTTCGTTGGGCCAAACAAATGAAAATTGTAAGGTGCAAGATCCGGGCTCTATAGGGTGGATTAGGAAGAACAGTCCAATGAAGTCTTTTCGGGTGCGCAGACTCGACTGAGGCCTGGAGATGTCAAGGCGAAGGAGCAGTTCGTTTCCATTTTTGTGGCAACGAACACGCTGAAGTTCAACAGTGCAGGAATCACAGGTGTGTGCGGCCGGCCGGCACGTGGAAGATCGGGCAGATCTGCGCGACCTTCTTGCGTTGATGAGACACACCTCGCCCTACGACTCACCGTGCTTTTGTTCACTGCAGTCTCCGTAGAATATCTCCGATGCTCTGGTTTTCTGTCAGAAGAAACTCAATGCTTTGAAAGCACCTCCGTTACACACGCCGTTTTGAAGACCACGTATAGCACTGGTACCAACCGGAACTTCATGAAACTATAGGGGCCTAACTGAGAATACTCCTCAATCTCCCACAGAAAACTCCCCAATTTTTTCACTCTAAATTGGGCGAGAAAAAAATTGTTGCATTACTTATTGAACGCCCCTCGCAGCTACGGCCAGACAACACTTTTGTATCGTGTTGGATATACACAAACCTTACTCGTCAGTCAGACTGTCTTTGTGAAAACCGTATCAAAGCCCATACAGCAGTTACTGAGATTAGCTTCTCACACGCAAAAAGAAAAAACGCGGTCTGTGACTTTGTATTACGTATAAATTCTTGTCAAGCTTCGCAGCTCTTTCCAGTTACGACGGCTGTTACTTTATTGCTTTTACCGGCAGATACCGCCTCTTCTGTAAATGACCATTTCGACATTGCCATGACCTGGCTCTCCAAACGCCAGTTAAATATGTAACAGATAACGATATATCTATGATAGACTCATCAATACTATAAATAAAAATATATATACATAAACCTCCCTCGTCAATGAGTCTGTCAATTAGTGAAAATCATATCAGAATCCCAACAGTAGTCCCTGAGATTAGTCTCCACATACAGTCAGGAAAAAGGCAAGTGGGGAACGTCAATTTATAATATTTCAACAAAATAAAATGTGCACAGTGCTAATTCATAACCCAATTAAGTTATTTATCTTCTTGGGTGAACTCCATGAAATATGGTTGTCAATTAATGTTTTAATAATACCCAAGATAGGAGGGAGGGCAGCAGTTGTTTATCATTGCAGATCGATTTCAGCTTCTCTGTAGCTATCTTCAGTGCACTTACATCCAACTCGTAAATGAAATGGCACGTGGTACCACGTTGCCATTATATATAACAAACAGTTAAACTGTTGAGTAACATTTTGGGCGTGCAGCTGGTCGTCATTTAATTCATCGCATGATATTTCGACTTTGTTATACAACCAGGACCAGGTACAGAAGACCTTTCCTCACAAACAATATATTATTTGTCGTCTCGCGCCCAATCAATTCCGTCACATGCCGTGTCAATTTGCGAAACTAATTATGATTTACCTTGTATACAAATTATGCCTTATACAGACTTTATCAAGAACACCCGTTATGAATTCTGCTTTGGCCATTACTAAACCCTACTACCACTGTTAGTTTCTTAATTCACTGATACTATCTCTTATGTCACTATCGATGTTGGGCGAGGGTTGTTCGGAAAATAAGGAACAATCGGTCGCTAAATGGAAACCACATTGAAAATCAAAACTGTTTTCTTTCCACTTTTAGCTACTCCTTCCAGGTACTTCTCTATATAGACGCCGCTCCGACTTAGACATTTGTTGGAGCGTTAAACCAAATTTCCAATACCTTCGTCACAGAAGGCAGCCGCCTGTGCTTTTGGATAATTCTCTACACTGATCTGTAGCGCACAGCCTGCGCCCAAGTGTTGGCTTCGTATCCAGTGCTTCATGTGAACAGAAATGATACTCAGGACAAGCCAATTAGGGCTGAGTTGTGGGTGATCGAACACTTCCCATCGAAAAGGCTGCAGCAGCGTCTTCACTGCCCCTGCAGAGTGCGGCTGAGAATTGCCAGGAAGAAAGAAGTGCGTGGCAGTTGTGTCGGGTGGGCAGTGTTCACTAAGGCGAAGCCTCTCAGCAGGCCCTCCTACTTGCCGGGAGACATCGTTGTTCTAGGCACCTTTACTCGCTCACAGTGCGCTCACAACTGAAAAGGGTTTCTTGATGCGATCGATGGGCGTACTAAAGACACTGCCCAAAACGTCTGTGAAAAGCCTTGTCGGACTTTCACAGTGGTTTCCATTTCGCGACCGATCGTTCCTCGCTTTCCGACTAGCCCTCATAACACTGGCTCAGAAAAGAGCCCTCTTAATGAACTAGAGAACTGCCCATCGCAAAAGCAGTGATTTCGATGCAGCAATTGGTTACTGCTAGATTTCTGTCCATGCTGATCTCCTGCATGCACTTCACTATGTCACTTCTTTTGAGTGAGTGAGAGGAGCAGGCGTGTTTAGTGACCAGTTGCAAGCAACACGAAATGGCGCTCACCATGAGATAACCTGTGTTCAGTGTCGAGTGTTACGCGAAGCATTTGTGCAAAACGTGTACTGAACTGTCTGTGCAAGAGTTTCAGTGTTTTGGTAAACCTCTAGCAAAGTCTACAGCGTAAAAGTATACAGTGTAAAACATAGGGGCAAAATGGCGCCATTTCCAAAATCTCCTGTAATTTTATTTACCAAGGGTCAGTCCTGTGTCGGCATCGTAAATCGTAGTTTCTGGGCAAGATGTATTTTGATCACCTTGCAGTACTGGGTTGCGGTAAATAACGAGATGTTGTTCCGTCCAGCGTAAACACTTCTTCATTCGACAGTGAGGTCTCATTCTGTTGATGTCCAATGTGAGTCACCCTTCAAACAGTGACATGACAGTGGTAGTTGTCCCTGTGGGTACGGACAACAGGGTCACCATGAGACTGACTGCTGGTTGCAGCGGCACTGTGCAGGAATGTTCGATTAAATCTGAGTAAGAGGGTCTGCGGCCAACGGCCTAGCCTCAGTGGTAACACCGGTTCCCGTCAGATCACCGAAGTTAAGCACTGTCGGGCTGGGCTAGCACTTGGATGGGTCACCGCCCGGTCTGCCGAGCGCTGTCGGCAAGCGGGCTGCACCCAGCCCTTGTGATACAAACTGAGGAGCTACTTGATTGAGAAGTAGCGGCTCCGGTCTCGGAAAATGACATACGGTCGGCAGAGCGGTGTGCTGACCACAAGCCCCTCCATATTCGCATCCAGTGACGGCTGTACGCTGAGGACGACAGGCGTCCGGTCGGTACCGATGAGCCATCATGGCCTGTGTGGGAGGAGTACGGTTTAGTTTTTAAGAGGGTCTGTGATTGGTTCGCAGTAACTGTTTCAGTAGAAGGTGCATTTTCCTGTGCATGTCTGAGTGCAAGGCCTTGCGTTGCTTGGGGTTGGCAACCTGAAATGTAACGGCAGAAATTTCCTGCCCTCCTTCCTACACCACACTATTATTGGTTAACCATGACAAAACTCGTTTATAAAATTGTTATTGATAGGAACTCGTAGGGTCTGCTGCAGTTGGCCAGTGAGATTCGTACACTTGCAGAACCATCCAAGCTTTGAAGTCTGAACACACTTGCTGCAGGGGTTTCAGAGAATACCTTTGCTCCAGGTCATTGCAGAGAACTGCAGAGAGGGGTGTCTCTGACTTAGAGCAGTGTACAGAGGTCGAGCTGGACTTCATCTCCCTTCAGCAGCCGTTTTCTACATTCGCCCTATTTAAGAGTGGTGAGCATGAGCCGTTGATGCAGTTGCCTAGGCGAGGGGGAAGCAAAACTAGTTAATTTGCATCAAAGGTCTAATTGTGCAGTTTTAACGTTTCCAGCCAGCTAGTTGCACCCACCATACATAATCACGAATTTGTTGGTTCTCATAATCAATCACTGGTTGCTGTGACCATGACTTAGATTATGCTTTCATGTGTGCATCAAACTGTGACAAAGACTATAGAGTAAAATTGCAGCCTTTTACCAATTTAATAAATGATTCAGTTGGTGAATCATTTTATTTGGTATCTTATAGCAAAAAAACAAATTGTTGTAGTGACCGCTAATTTCCATTTGTTATTAGTGAGCCGCTTCATTAATATGCCCATACTTTCATGCTTAATTGAACCATTCCTAGCAATTTCCATTTACGAGGGCAGTTCAATAAGTAATGCAACACATTTTTTTCTGAAACAGGGGTTATTTTATTCAGCATTGAAATACACCAGGTTATTCCCCAATCTTTTAGCTACACAACACTATTTTTCAACGTAATCTCCATTCAATGCTACGGCCTTACGCCACCTTGAAATGAGGGCCTGTATGCCTGCACGGTACCATTCCACTGGTCGATGTCGGAGCCAACGTCGTACTGCATCAATAACTTCTTCATCATCCGCGTAGTGCCTCCCACGGATTGCGTCCTTCATTGGGCCAAACATATGGAAATCCGACGGTGCGAGATCGGGGCTTAGGGTGCATGAGGAAGAACAGTCCACTGAAGTTTTGTGAGCTCCTCTCGGGTGCAAAGACTTGTGTGAGGTCTTGCGTTGTCATGAAGAAGGAGAAGTTCGTTCAGATTTTTGTGCCTTCGAACACGCTGAAGTCGTTTCTTCAATTTCTGAAGAGTAGCACAATACACTTCAGAGTTGATCGTTTGACCATGGGGAAGGACATCGAACAGAATAACCCCTTCAGCGTCCCAGAAGACTGTAACCATGACTTTACCGGCTGAGGGTATGGCTTTAAACTTTTTCTTGGTAGGGGAGTGGGTGTGGCGCCACTCCATTGATTGCCGTTTTGTTTCAGGTTCGAAGTGATGAACCCATGTTTCATCGCCTGTAACAATCTTTGACAAGAAATTCTCACCCTCAGCCACATAACGAGCAAGCAATTCCGCACAGATGGTTCTCCTTTGCTCTTTATGGTGTTCGGTTAGACAATGAGGGACCCAGCGGGAACAAACCTTTGAATATCCCAACTGGTGAACAATTGTGACAGCACTACCGACAGAGATGTCAAGTTGAGCACTGAGTTGTTTGATGGTGATCCGTCGATCATCTCGAACGAGTGTGTTCGCACGCTCCGCCATTGCAGGAGTCACAGCTGTGCACGGCCGGCCCGCACGCGGGAGATCAGACAGTCTTGCTTGACCTTGCGGCGATGATGACACACGCTTTGCCCAACGACTCACCGTGCTTTTGCCCACTACCAGATCACCGTAGACATTCTGCAAGCGCCTATGAATATCTGAGATGCCCTGGTTTTCCGCCAAAAGAAACTCGATCACTGCCCGCTGTTTGCAACGCACATCCGTTACAGACGCCATTTTAACAGCTCCGTACAGCGCTGCCACCTGTCGGAAGTCAATGAAACTATACGAGACGAAGCGGGAATGTTTGAAAATATTCCACAAGAAATTTCCTTTTTTTTTTCAACCCAAATTGGCCGAGAAAAAAAATGTGTTGCATTACTTATTGAACTGCCCTCGTAATATGGTATTATCCATTGCACAGCAGTGTTTCTCTTCAGTCTTCGTAATCTTATGGGGAGCTTCACTTCCCGGTAGGTCACCGGGGATCGGACTTGTAGCGTCTCGGAAGTGTGCTAAACAGCTCAGTTGACACCTCACGATGGTCAAAACTTTCGAAGTGTTGATCCTGGTGCTATCTGTCACTTACAATGCCTTCTGCACACCTTCCCGATGAATCGCAATTGTTGTTAGACTATATAAGTTACAACAAGAGCAATTGCGACAGTTTGGTGTTAAAAACGACAATATAAAAATTGCTTCCAAGGTTTTCGGGTGTACTGCCGAATGCATCATCAGATGGTACTGACAGAATAAGGGATCTGAGGTGCGCTCCCGCCGGGAAAGCCTTGAATATAAAAATTATTTTCTATTAGAACATGTATTAATAGATTACATAATCAGTCGTTATGTATTTTCTATTTTAACAGTTAGAACTGAAGTTGATGAAGAAACGTGAGTTCTTGAAATCTGTGGAATTGAAACAAATCATCAGGGCACTGGAGATGGCCGACAGCACATTTGGGCCACTCATAAAGGAAGCAAAGACGGATTACCTCGTTATGATCGTCGACAAGGTCGCGTCACGCAAAGTAGAAATCAGCACCAGGATCCGCTTTTGGTCATGCATCAGTATTTTCATTTCCTCCGCAATATTCAGATTTCTACTCTTATCTAAAGTATGAAGTGCATCGTCATCGTTATCTCTTCCAACATTGTGCCCTATTTTATGTATATGCTTCAGTACAACTGATCTGTCAGATTTATCAAGTCCGAAGCAGTCAGCATGTTCTTTAAAGCAGGTTTAAAATTTCTACCCTTTTGGCCAACGTAGTACTTGTTTTAGTAACTGCATGTCACGTAATAAATTCCTGATTTGCGAGGCGTCTGCACCAGTTCCTTCCTTAAGGTGCAGGTGGCGGCTAAAGTTATCAATATCTGTGATTTTGAGCATCTTGGACATTTTGTCTGATATGACTTCTGAATATGGTTCTGTTGTTCTCTTAGGTTTTTGTATGTTGTTGTGGGTGGTGGCCTTGTCAGGGTGACTTTGTTACATGTTGTCAGTGTGCATACATTTCATGTTCATGACAGCCATTGTTACGTGTAATGGATTTTATTGTTCCCAGAACAAGATTTTCACTCTGCAGCGGAGTGTGCGCTGATATGAAACTTCCTGGCGGATTAAAACTGTGTGCCTGACGGAACTCGAATTGCCTTTGGCGGGCAAGAGCTCTACCAACTGAGCTACCCAAGCACGACTCACGCCCCGTCCTCACAGCTTTGCTTCCGCCAGTACCTTGTCTTATACTTTTCTAACTTTACAGAAGCTCTCCTGCGAAAGGCAAAGGTCCCGAGTTCGAGTCTCGTTTCGGTACACAGTTTTAATCCGCCAGAGAGTTTCGATTTTATTGTTAATTTAAGTAACTCAACAAAAATTTGTGATTCTAGGCTTTTGTGGTGGGGGTGATCAACAACTCATCTTTCGTTATGCATAATGCTTGTCGGTAGAGTTAAGTAAATGTGCTTTTCGGTCATACATTTCCTATGTGATACAAGACAACACGAAACTTGTAATTTCAGATTTCGTATATTTTTAAAGACACCATTAAAATAGTTTTGCACGCATACACATAAATGAAGGAAGTGTTAAAAATAATAATAATATTTATTGTTTTTCAAATTATTTTGTCAAAATCGGAACACGGAAAAAAGCAGAAAGCGTAATATACAGTTCTATCTAAAATCGTCTGCTAGACTCAGTAGTTCGGATGTACAATCACCACAGCATGGGACATCAAAGAACCAGTAAACCAATAGATGAGGCTGTTAGTTTCGTAATACATTACCTTTTTTTTTTTTTTTGACTCAGCGAGAGATACGTTTTCGGAAGATTACATCAGTGACAGATTTAAGCGCCGCAATCTGATGTTCATGAATTCAAACGAATTTACTTGACTAGGATACATGGATATACTGATTTCATTTTGTGTATTAATAACATAACGACACTACATTGCATCTTACAACAGGCTTGATTCGCATTCTTTGTTAGGAAAAACGAATCTGTATAAGTTCCCTTTGTGATTTGGGCGTCCCTCATTGTATTATGATTTCGTTCTGTTTACAAATAAAAATGCCTAGAAAACTGTTTCCGAATACACCAGAATGGCTAAAAGACTGAGAACTCAAGAATCCATTGAAGCTCGTGAGGTGAGACTTGCTGCAGCTCAAGAACATCAGGCTTTAACTCGTTCTTTGGACATTCCCTCCGAAAGATAGAAGGGACATAGCTCTGATCGAAAGTGCAACGGTTTATCTTACTCCTCACAACCCTTCGCTCACAGAGGCTTAAAGTTACATATCGCCTACATAACAGAATGGAAGCGAAAATTTTGGCTGGACGGAGCGCAGGCGAGTGAGTGTTTATACAGTGAATCCCACTTATTTACCATTTCGCATTAAACGTGCCTAATTCCTGGTGAGTTTATGTTGTAACATGACCTTACACAAAGTGCAAGGACAGATGCTATGTTTTCCTTTCTGCACTGCCAACCCTGGACGGCCCTTTCCTGTTTTATTGAAGCAAACAAGCTCCAAAATTGAGTTGCCAGTCTTATGCTAATATCTGAGCAACAGCGAGTTCCTCAGCTAAGTGGTGAATGAACTCTCAATCTGGAGACAATGTGGAAGCATGAAAAATACTACACGTGAAATGAGGGCAACAAAACAACCTTTGAATGCATTTTAACTACACAGAGTTCTCTGAAAATCAGAACTTCGATCATACTACCTAAACGCAACCTATTTCAGGGAGCCACGTTTTCGTCGACAAGTCACAAAAAAACACATGAGTAGTAAAATTTTTACTGTGAGACCTTCTTCCTCAGACATTTTCGTTGCACGACACTAGCGTTTCCATTGCTAAGAGTGCACATGATTCAAACAACAGTTAAAGACGTTTCTCAGAATGGTACATTTAATACACTACTGGCCATTAAAATTGCTACACCACGAAGATGACGTGCTACAGACGCGAAATTTAACCGACGGGAAGAAGATGCTGTGATATGCAAATGAAGAGCATTTCAGAGCATTCACACAAGGTTGGTGACACCTACAACGTGCTGACATGAGGAACGTTTCAAACCGATTTCTCATACACAAACAGCAGTTGACCGGCGTTGTCTGGTGAAACTCTGTTGTGATGCCTCGTGTAAGGAGGAGAAACGCGTACCATCACGTTTACGACTTTGATAAAGGTCGGACTGCAGCCTATCGCGATTGCGGTTTATCGTATCGCGACATTACTGCTCGCGTTGGTCGAGATCCAATGACTGTTAGCAGAATATGGAATCGGTGGGTTCAGGAGGGTAATACGGAACGCCGTGCTGGATTCCAACGGCCTCGTATCACTAGCAGTCGAGATGACAGGCATCTTATCAACACGGCTGAAACGGATCGTGCAGCCACGTCTCGATCCCTGAGTCAACAGATGGGGACGTTTGCAAGACAACAACCATCTGCACGAACAGTTCGACGACGTTTACAGCAGCATGGACTATCAGCTATGGCTGCGGTTACCCTTGACGCTGCATCACAGACTCATCGGCGAACCTGGGTGCACGAATGGCAAAATGTCATTTTTTCGGATGAATCCAGTTTCTGTTACAGGATCATGATGGTCGCATCCGTGTTTGGCGACATCGCGATGAACGCACATTGGAAGCGTGTATTCGCCATCGCCATTCTGGCGTATCACCCGGCGTGATGGTATGGGGTGCCATTGGTTACACGTCTCGGTCACCTCTCGTTCGCATTGACGGCACTTTGAACAGTGGGCGTTTCATTTCAGGTGTGTTACGACACGTGGCTTTACCCTTCATTCGATCCCTACGAAACCCTACATTTCAGCAGGATAATGCACGACCGCATGTTGCAGTTCCTATGCCGGCCTTTCTGGATACAGAAAATTTTCGACTGCTGCCCTGGCCAGCACATTCTCCAGATCTATCACCAATTGAAAACGTCTGGTCAATGGTGGCCGAGCAACTGGCTCGTCACAATACGCCAGTCACCACTCTTGATGAACTGCAGTATCGTGTTGAAGCTGCATGGGCAGCTGTACCTGTACACGCTATCCAAGCTCTGTTTGACAAAATGCCCAGGCGTATTAAGGTCATTTTTACGGCCAGAGATGGTTGTTCTGAGTACTGATTTCTCAGGATCTATGCACCCAAACTGCGTGAAAATGTAATCACATGTCAGTTCCAGTATAATATATTCGTCCAATGAATACCCGTTTATCATCTGCATTTCTTCTTGGTGTAGCAATTTTAATGGCCAGTAGTGTAATTTTAGGCGTTAATAGACGGGACGGTCCTCACACGGTCACTAAAAAACCTTTGCACATTTTGAAAACAGTCTCGGTTCTCCTGAATAGTTTGGATTTCTCTCCTGTGACAATTTTTTCACCTAAGAGTTGCAGTTGCAACCTACGTCCTCAGTTCTCTGCAGGATGCATTCCACTCTCTACAGTTTTTACTCTCTCCTCTACAGCTCCCTCTAGTAGCCGGGATGTTATACTCTGATGTCATAACATGTTTTCTATCATCCTGTCCCTCCCTCTTGTCAGAGTTTTCCATATGTTCCTTTCCTCGCCGATTCTCTGGGGAAACTGCTCATTCCTTAGCTTATCAGTCCACCTAATTTTCAACAATCTTCTGTACCATCGTATTTCAAATGTTTCGATTCTCTTCTGTTCCGTTTTTCTCACAGACCACATCTCACAACCACACAATGCTGCATTCAAAACGCACGTTCTCAGCCATTTATTAGTCACATTAATACCCATATTTGATGCTAGCAGACTTTTGTTGGCGAGGAATCCCCTTTTTTCCACTGTTAGTCTGCTTGTTATGCCCTCCTTTCTCCGTCCGTCGTGGATTATTTTACTGACTAGTTAGTAGAATTCCTTAAATTCGTCTACTTCGTTGTCCGCAATTCTGATGTTAAGTTTCTTGCTATTTTTATTTCTGCTACTTCTCATTACTTTCTTCTTCGATTTACTGTCAGCACATTTTCTGTAATTCATTCTATTCAAGAGATATTGTAATTCTTGTTCACTTGCACAGAGGATAGGAATGTCATTAGCGAATTTTATCACCTATTTCCCTTCAGTCTGAATTTAAATCCCACTGTTGAATCTTTCTTTTGTTTCTCTCATTGCTTCTTCCATGTATTGATTTAACAGTAGAGGCGAAAGGCTGCATCCCTGTCCTACATTCTGCCTAATTTTCTCTCTCGGTTGTTATATATACTGTACATTATCCGTCTTTGCATATAACTTACCACTATTTTTCTCAGGATTTCGAACATCTTGCGGCAGTTTACATTGTTGATCGGTTCTTCCAGCTCGACAAATCTAATGAACGTGTCTTGCTTCGATTTTTAGCCGCAACTTCATAATTTGTCTCTCTGGTGTCTTTATCTTCCGTAAAGCTAAA
The DNA here is from genome assembly GCF_023864345.2 of Schistocerca serialis cubense. Lineage (NCBI taxonomy): Eukaryota > Metazoa > Arthropoda > Insecta > Orthoptera > Acrididae > Schistocerca > Schistocerca serialis. The sequence continues at coordinate 1,227,668,978 of NC_064638.1, read as the reverse complement.
CTGATCGTCATCTAACACATTCAAAATTTCCTTTTTCATTGTTATTATCGTCAGCAACATGGATGCGTGAACTGTTAAACTGATTGTGCAATTGTTTTCGCACTTGTCTGCTCTCGCCATCATCGGAATTGGATGATGTTTTTCCGAAAGTCGAACGCTATGTCACCAGTCTGGTACATTCTACTCCCAGACCTCCGAATTACGTCCAATGAATGGTCCATGGGATTCCTGGCAGGCGATCTGGGTGTCCAGTTCATTCGCTCGAACTATCCAGAACGTCCTTCAAACCAATCGCACAATTGTCGCCCGGTGACACGGCGCACTGTCAGCCTAAAAATTCCATTGTTGTTTGGAAACATGAACTCCATGAATGGCTGCAAATGGTCTCAAAGTAGGCGAATACAACCATTTGCAGTCACTGATCGGTACTGTTGGACTAGAGGACCCAGCCCATTCCGAGTGGACGCAGCCCACGCCATTATGGAGCAACCGCCAACTTACGCAGTGCCTCTTTAGCAACTTGGGTCCATGGCTTCAGGCGGTCTACACTACTCCTGAACCCCACCATCGGCTCTTACCAACTGACATCGGGACTGATCGGACCAAGCCACGGTTTTACACTCGTCTATTTGAGAGGTGGCATGAGCCCCCTCTCATATTTCTATCTTACGATTTTCGCCTCTAATTGCATGCGGTGAAAAGTTGCTATTCCTTCACACGCGGACTTCCCACACAGCGTCTCTCGTCACCCGGGTGGTCCGGTGACAGGCGGGCTCTGCGGATCTCGAGAGGGTTAAGCCGACGAGTGTGAGGGAGTCGAGTGAATGCTTTCCAGACGCCGACATTGTCAAGAGACACGCCAGCAGGGGCCTGAAGTAGCGGCTGGGCTAGAGGTTCCGTTACTTCGCAGAAACTTAGCGAAAACACTTTCTGGCGGGCTACCAGCGAGGCGTGGGAATGACTTGTGTACCCAGGCAGTTGTGGCGGGAAAATTCCCGCGCTTTCTGCAAAATAGTAACTGTGATTGGCTTGCTCAGGGCATAGCTCCGTGACGTAGCAAAATCAGAGCAGAAATTGGCGCCAAGAATCTCCATTGGTGGAATGGTAGTGCTCCGGCAATGGAGTGGAATTTTCCGCCGGTTTTCGAGTTGCTGATTGGAACGTTTAACCACAGCCACTGTCGTGGGGGCGGAAATGTTGTGTGTTCGGCCTGTACGGGTGCTCAGGGGTAGTCGGGTCTCGCCTTTCGGTCGAGGACGTCGAAGCAACCAGCCATCGCCTCCGGTACGCCAGATCGTGTTCTGGCAGTTAAGAAGACAGTTTGGTAATGTATGTCCGCAGCACCGGCAGACAGGGATTTTCCTAGGTGATAATCAGAGCTCAGCAGAGCGCGCCTGTTCGTCTTTTTCTAACTTTGTTCTGTCTTGGGTAGCAGCAATTAATGTTGGGTTAGCTGTGTGTCTCTCTTAAGATTTGAGTGGCAAGGAATTGGCTCCACATACCACTTCGTCATAAACCTCACAATCTAGTTTAGGGACAACTTCACCTTCACAGCGTTTGTTTGAGTATCCAATTTGAGCCAATTTGATGTATTATAAATGTTTCATGTGTTTTTGTTTATTATTTTGTGTTTAGTCTTCATAAATCATATTGTTATTTTGGACAGAAATTTCATTCTGTTAATCGGTAGAGCAACCCATCATTTCTCACTACGTTAATGAAACCTTCCTTTATTTAACTTATTTATCAAATTAAATTATTGCAGGTGCCAAACTCTTTTCTACTCCACTTGCAGGGTTGATTACAGTCAGTTCGCGTATATTTTTTAATCCATGTGCAACAGCAAAAGTCGGAGTTAGAATAGGGGGGGGGGGGCTTAGAGCATCAGTTACATATGTAGATTCTAGAAGAATTTAGTGTTAAATACACTGCTTGCCCCGGCACCTCGCATATTATCCGCCAGACATGGTCATGTGTCCAGGAGAGGCGATGTCGTACTGTGAGCGTAGGCGCTCGCGTAAGTCGATTGCTGCAGTTATTTCACACAGTGTTGCGTATCTGACAGTGCTGACAACTACGCAAACGCCCCTGCTCTCGGTCGTTAAATGAAGGCCGCTGTCCCATGTATTGTCTGCGACGAGAGGTAGTGATTGAAATTTGGTGCACCCAGCACACCCTTGAGGCTGTGCAGCTCGGAATACTGAATTTCGAAAATGGAATGCGTCTAGCTACAAGTACTGTCCGCGTTCTGAGTCTGTAAATTCCAGTCATGCCACAATCACTTAGGAAACCTTTTCACAAAAATCACCTGAGAACAAGTGACAGGTCCGCGAAAGCACTTTTATACCTTGAGTACGCGATACTACGCGCCTTGTGTATACAGGGTGGTCCATTGATCGTGACCGGGCCAAATATCTCACGAAGTAAGCGTCAAACGAAAAAACTACAAAGACGAAACTTGTCTAGCTTGGAAGGGGAAACCAGAGGGCGCTATGGTTGGCGCGCTAGATGGCGCTGCCATAGGTCAAACGGATGTCAACAGCGTTTTTTAAAAATAGGAACCCCCATTTTTTATTACATATTCGTATAGTACGTAAAGAAATATGAATGTTTCAGTTGGACCACTTTTTTCGCTTTGTGATAGATGGCGCTGTAACGGTCACAAACATATGGCTCACAATTTTAGACGAACAGTTGGTAACAGTTAGGTTTTCTAAATTACGTACGTAGGTACGTTTGAACATTTTATTTCGGTTTTTCCAATGTGATACATGTACCTTTGTGAACTTCTCATTTCTGAGAAGGCATGCTGTTACAGCGTGATTACCTGTAAATACCACATTAATGCAATAAATGCTCAAAATGGTGTCCGTCAACCTCAATGCATTTGGCAATACGTGTAACGACATTCCTGTCAACAGCGAGTAGTTCGCCTTCCGTAATGTTCGCACATGCATTGACAATGCGCTGACGCATGTTGTCAGGCGTTGTCGGTGGATCACAATAGCAAATATCCTTGAACTTTCGCCACAAAAAGAAATCGGGGTACGTCAGATCTGGTGAACGTCCGGGCCATGGTATGGTGCTTCGACGACCAATCCACCTGTCATGAAATATGCTATTCAATACCTCTTTAACCGCACGCGAGCTATGTGCCGGACATCCATCATGTTGGAAGTACATCGCCATTCTGTCATGCAGTGAAACACCTTATAGTAACATCGGTAGAACATTACGTAGGGAATCAGCATACATTGCACCATGTAGATTGCGATCGGTAAAATGGGGGCCAATTATCCTTCCTCCCATAATGCCGCATCATACATTAACCCGTCAAGGTCGCTGATGTTCCACTTGTCGCAGCCATCGTGGATTTTCCGTTGCCCAATAGTGCATATTATGCAATTTACTTTACTGCTGTTGGTGAATGACGCTTCGTCTCTAAATAGAACGCGTGCAAAAAATCTGTCATCGTCCCGTAATTTCTCTTGTGCCCAGTGGCAGAACTGTACACGACGTTCAAAGTCGTCGCCATGCAATTTCTGGTGCGTAAAACTATTGTACGGGCGCAATCGATGTTGATATACCATTCTCAACACCGACGTTTTTGAGATTCCCGATTCTCACGCAATTTGTCCGCTACTGATGTGCGGATTAGCCACAACAGCAGCTACAAGACCTACTTGGGCACCATCATTTGTTGCAGGTCGTGGTTGTCGTTTCACACGTGTCTGAACACTTCCTGTTTCCTTAAATAACGTAACTATCCGGCGAACGGTCCAGACACTTGGATGATGTCGTCCAGGATACCGAGCAACATACATAGCACACGCCCGTTGGGCATTTTGATCACAATAGCCGTACATCAACACGATATCGACCTTTACCGCAATTGGTGAACGGTCCATTTTAATGCGGGTAGTGTATCACGAAGCAAATACCGTCCGCACTGGCGGAATGCTACATGATACCACGTACTTACACATTTGTGACTATTACAACGCCATCCATCACAAAGCGAAAAAAGTGGTGCAACTAAAACATTCATATTTCTTTACGTACTACACGAATATGTAATAGAAAATGGGGGGTTCCTATTAAAAAGAAAAAACGCAGTTGATATCCGTTTCACCTATTGGAGGGCCATCTAGCGCGCTAACCATAGCGCCATCTGGTTTCCCCCTTCAAGCTAGACGAGTTTCGTTCTTTGTAGTTTTTTCGTTTGATGCTTATTTCGTGAGATATTTGGCCCGATCACTGTCAATGGACCACCCTGTAAATGCCGTATGACTTTCGTTATAACAGTGTAAGACATTTCTCAATATGATACATTTATGTAGTTATTTTATGCGTTAACAGATGGGAGGCTCCTTGCTCGGTCTGTGAAAAACCTTTCCATATTTTAGAAAGAGTCACGGTCAACATTCACGTACGGCTTTAAATATTTATTCCCCACTAGCGTCGTATGTAGCCACTCGATGACTAACACGAGAGGCGCTGCCGGAGCAGATTACGGCGGCAACGGCTGCGGGGCCGTAGGAAAGATTACCCGCGGCGCACATCCTGGCCGTAAAGCGCTTTTAGCGGCAGTAAACGAAAGCGGAAACTGCGGGCCGGTCCTCGAGCTGGGAGCCACCGCGGGGCAGACAAAAGCCGGCGGCCAGAACTGGGTCAGCCGGCCGCGCGGCCGCGCATGCGCCCTGCCCGCCGGCGTCATCCCGCTAATGAAGCGCGGCTCGCGTGCTGCCCCCGAGTGTCATAGCGTGGCCGCGGCCGACAGCGCCCCAAAAGCCCACTGTTTATGCTGATGGTTCTCCGTCTAATGCAGCTCATATTGTCCGCAGACACAACATTTCCGTTATCCCTGTTGACTTCTGTGGCTGTGGTCACAGCAAAAGTAAATGTTCTCAGTTATTCAGCCGTCTCACGGTTTCTGTTGAGGTATGACGATCCTGCCTTGGAGGCGGTTAAGTGGGAGATGTGACAGATGGTGACGCGAGACTGGACGCGCCCGTAGTTTATGTATCAGCCGATAGAGGACAATATTGGATAGGACGACTGTGATTTTAGTTTCGATTGAGCCTACTAGAGTGCACGAAAGTAATAGAATGTTATTCATAAACTGTTCCAGTGTTATTATGTCTTTTTGTGTAGGTAAAATGTTATAAATGTGTTTTAGCAGTATGAATGATGCGTGAGTGTGGTTTAAGGTTAATATGAAAATAATTGGTTAACGAGTTATCTAGTAGGATTTAGTGTGGGAACATCTAGAAGAAGTATGCATATGGACAAAGGGGATTTTTGTAGAATAGATTTGTAAAGTAAGTTTATGGTAAAGGGAAAGTTAATTCAGGAGTAAATAACAATAGTAAATAACTTTATGCATAAACAAAACTTCAGCATATTAGATAATTGCGTCGGTAAAAAGTGCAGTCGTTAGGTTTACTATTTTGCGATTGGTTATGGATGAAAAGCGCTGATTGACGCGGGAGAATGTTGTTTTGCTATTGGCTGTTGAGTAAACTGACCAATGGTAAAGCAATATTCTTCGCGCGCCTTTCTCTGCTGGTAGAGAAGACTTAGAGTATTCTAGAGAGGAGTCGGAGTCTAGCCATGAAACAGTTCGGACGTGTGTAGTAGTAGTTCCGATGGAAACGATAAGTTGCCGGATCTAGCAGTGTTTCATACATCAATACTGTGGTAAAGTGACAGCATAATTATTCCGATGGGCGTGTAGAAATTTTGGAATTTTTAACTGAATTTTGTGACGGGAAACGACATATATTCCGCGTGGCGTATTGAGCAGGTCGGTGGCCAAAAACTGACTGCATTTGGTACCGACATACTTAATATTTGGCGAGCATTATCAACAAAAACAATCAGTATTTTTGTTGCTATTACGTTTTCGGGAAATGCAACACCATAAACTTGCTATCGTCAGAGAAAAAGATTGTGAGTGACTGTGTTAGGACTAGCTCAGGCTTGGCAGTGATACTTGTTCACCTAAGTTTCAGAATATATTAATTGAGGACAAAATTTCCAACCTTTCACTTGTGTAAAACCTTTCTCCCGAAACGTAGATTAGTGACTTTAATTGCAGCCTGGTTCACGTCGAAGTACGGTAGGTTTCACTCGGCTTTCCTACTGATGATCTGCTGAGACAATGTTCACAGGTAGGTGCAGGTACGTCGTAAAGGGACGGAAAGAACAGCGCCGCCGCACTGTGTTTCTACAGACAGGGCCATATTTACGCGCAGTCTATCTGGCCTGTACCTGGGGTCCAGTACCACAAAAATTTAAAACAAAAAGGTGTCTCCGCAGTATCCTTTCTTTCAGGGGTGCTAGTTCTGCAAGGTACGCAGGAGAGCTTCTGTAAAGTTTGGAAGATAGGAGACGAGGTACTGGCAGAAGTGAAGCTGTGAGGACGGGGCGTGAGTCGTGCTTGGATAGCTCAGATGGTAGAGCACTTGCCCGCGAAAGGCAAAGGTCCCGAGTTCGAGTCTCCGTCCGGCACACAGTTTTAATCTGCCAGGAAGTTTCAAAAAGCTTTCTGTTATACGAGGGCTATTCGGAAAGCAAGGAACGATGGTTAGCGAAATGGAAACCACAGTGAAAATCCGATGAAGATTTGCACGGGTTGATAGGCAGTGTCTGTAGTATGGCCGTGGACAGCGCCAGGTTGCTCTTCTTCAGTTCTGAGAGCTCAGTGAGCGCGAACATACTTAAAACAGCCGCACAAGTCTCCCACCAAGTAAGAGATTTTGCCTGATTTCATGCAACGCCACGTAACACAGTGAAGAGCCAAAGAAACTGGTACACCCGCCCAGTATCGTGTAGACGCCCGGCGAGCACGCAGAAATGCCGCAACACGACGTGGCATTGACTAGACTAGTGTCTGAAGTAATGCTGGAGGGAACTGACACCATGAGTCCGGCAGGGCTGTCCATAAATCCGTAAGAGTACGAGGGGATGGAGATCTCTTCTTAACATCACGTTGAATGGCAGCCCAGATATCTCAATAATGTTCATGTTTGTGGAGACTGGTGACCAGCGAAGTGTTTAAACTCAGAAGAGTGTTTCTGGAGCCATCCTGTAGCAATTCTGGACGTATAAGGCGTGCTGCTGGAAGTCCGTCGGAATGCACAATGGACATGAATGGGTGAGGGCGATCAGACAGGATGCTTACGTACGTGTCACCTGTCGTAGTCGTATCTAGAATTATTAGGGATCCCATATCACTCCAACTGCACACGCCTCACACTATTACAGAACCTCCACCAGCTTGAACAGTCCCCTGCTGACATGCAGAGACCATGGATTTATGAGATTGTCTCCATATCCGTACACGTCCTTCCACTCGATACAATTTGAAACGAGACTCGTCCGACCAGGCACACTGTTTCCAGTCATCAACAGTCCAATGTTGATGGCCGGCCACTGTGACCGAGCGGTTCTAGGCGCTTCAGTCTGGAACCGCGCTGCTGCTACTGTCGCAGGTTCGAATCCTGCCTCGGGCATGGATGTGTGTGATGTCCTTAGGATAGTTAGGTTTAAGTAGTTCTAAGTGTAGGGGACTGATGACCTCAGAAGTTAAGTCCCACAGTACTTAGAGCCACTGTCGATGCTGACGGGTCCAGGCGAAGCGTAAAGCTTTGTTTCGTGCTGTCATCAAGGGTCAGGCCCCAACAACCGCACGAGTGGTCGACTGTGAAGAGCGGACAAATTGAATAGCTGGGCGGCGGCCATTAGAGTGGTAAACTGACGCGCGAAGTTCGAATGTTTATACATCGCTTTTGGTTATTAAATGCCTTCCCTTGAGTTAGGTCGCAAACATAATGCCTCATTTAAATGCTTTACTACAATATACTTTTTAATTTATCAACAAACAGCAACTAGTCACTGTTTATGAATTTATCTTACGTACTACATGGAATCTGCCGTAGCTAAAAGTTATGTACTGGACCCCTAGCATTTTTCGTAGTTCATTTACGATAGATGTACGCAAAATGCATCAAAATACTCAAAGATTTGCCCACTATATTAATAGATATTTTCTGACACTACCTTGCTTTAAATTTTATGACGAGAAGTGCGTTACATATGGCATAGTGCTTTGGCAACACACGACCAAATTATCAAGTTTCAACCTAACCTAGACCATGAAAACACTACCGATCAGCCAACTTTCTTCAAAATGATCAGAACATATAAAATGGTATTCTGTCGGTCGGAAATCTGGCCTCCTGACAGCGTGTAACCATTTTTGTAACAGCTGTGGTTTTGAGAAAGGAAACCTGCAAATAGATGCACAGACATTATGCTAATACCGTGTTACAAAAACATTTATTAAGCAAGTGCGCTGACATACGAAACAACTTAAAGTATTCACATACCTGTGAAATGTATTATTCGTTCCTTTCTCGAATTTATTTGTACAATTAATCGCTGCGTAACTCTTCACCATTGTACTTCTTTTGATTGGAATGTACAGACGGTAGAATTACGAGTAACAAATACTGTATGTACGCCCCAACAAATATAAAACGTTGAATCAGGATCTTCATAAACAACAATACTACACAACACATCAGACTACAACCACTATAATGGCGTCCAGCCGAAGGTTCAAATTGTCCCGCGACTGCAGCGCCATCAGTGAGTCTGGTTATTTTTTACAAGGTCTTTGTCAAGGGTACACGAGTGGGCCTCCGGCTCCGAAAGCCTATATCGATGATGTCTCGTTGAATGATTCGCACGCTGACACTTGTTGATGGCCCAGCACTGAAATCTGCAGCAATCTGCGGAAGGGTTGCACTTCTGTCACGTTGAACGATTCTCTTCAGTCATCGTTCGCCCCGTTCTTGCAGGATCTTTTTTCGGCCGCAGCGACCTGGGAGATTTAACGTTTTGCCGGATTCGTGACATTCACGGTACGCTCGTGAAATGGTCGTAAAGAAAAATCCCCACTTCATCGCTACCTCGGAGACGCTGTGTCCGATCGCTCGTGCGCCGACTATAACACCACGTTCAAACTCACTTAACCTGTCATTGTAGCAGCAGTAACCGATCTAATAATTGCGCCAGACACTTGTTGTCGTACATAGGCATTGCCGACCGCAGCCCCGTATTCCGCCTGTTTACATACCTCTGTATTTGAATACGCATGCCTGTACCAGTGTCTTAGGCACTTCAATGTGTGACTGTCATGCAGTTTCTTCTTCAGGACAGTTCTCGTCCGCTCACTGTAGGGTCAATGAGGACGGCCCTGCAGCGTTTCTGATGGGAAGTGTTTGATCACACACTATCAGCACGGCAGTCTGTGCTGGCAAACATGTATATTTACATAAAACACATAGATTATATGCTTTTATGTTTAATTGTCCGCCGGCCGTTGTGGCCGAGCGGTTCGAATCCTGCCTCGGGCATGGATGTGTGTAATGTCCTTAGGTTAGTTAGGTTTACGTAGTTCTAAGTGCTAGGGACTGATGACCTCAGATGTTAAGTCCCTTAGTGCTCAAAGCCATTTTTTTAAATTGTCATTGCATAGTTTTGAGCGTAGTTTAAGCGTCATTAAAGGGTTAGATTGCAGTACAGAAATGAGCAGAACATTTCCTACGTGATATATGTGCCAGACATATGTGTACTACAATTATTCGAGGTACAGCGTGGAAAGACTGAAAACTAATTACTGCAATTGAAGTATGGAATTATTCAATAAAGATTTGTAGGCGAACTACCTAACGTATTATCAAGTGTAATCTGTCATGTCAGTCCGCTTTTTAATGCACTCTTAATGACGCATCCAGTTTTAATATTCAATTATTAGATTTAAATAAGACTAATGGTTCTTTGGACAAGTTAAGTGAAGTGAGTTCTTGGAATTTCTGGGAGTAAAGGGACAGAACTTGTAAAAGGCGGCAGCCATTATGCCTCTTTCGCAGTCAGGTGAATGCAGCTGATCAGATAGGATCTATGCTACTCTAGGTGGCAATCTAGGCGCACGAGTTTTAAGACACGCGACAAAATAATACTGTTGACCACTGCGAAATTAATCAGCCCCCCCCCCCCCCCCCACCACCACTGTACTACCACCGTAAATATGAGTACTTCTAGTTGTCGTGACAGTCTTGAAAAACATTCTTTTTCAAGACGACGGTCACGACAACTAGAAATATTTCATGCGATAGTTAAGTGGGGACTCATTTTGTCAGTAGTCAATACTTGGAAACAATTTGTCTAGTGTCTGACGGGTTACACTTAACGCTGTTTAATATTGCTCAGACCACAGAACAAGTTTGGACAGTGAGCACATTGTACAATGTTCCTGGTTATTTTAAATAACAAATCCGTTTAACGTTGGTTTGGAGATTAATCACCAGTCTGCGATTCATTTTGTGAAGAAGTTAGTAAGGGACGGTTAATGCTGGTTGTAGATGACGCTGGAGTTATGCCGAGATGGTTTCTTTGAAAGGAAGCGGCCGACTTCCTTCCCCGTCCTTCCCTGATCCGATAGGATCGATGACCCGGTGTTTGGTACCTCCCACGAATCAACCAACCAACAATATCTTGATTTTTCTTTAGTCTTACTTGCATCATCAACCGCAACATCAGAACTGCCTCTCTAGTGCGCTTACCTTCCCTAAAGCCCAACTTATCTTCATCCTCCGGTTTTTTTTTCCACTCTCCTGTATATTATTCTTCTTAGCGACTTGGGCGCATGAGCAGTGAAGCTGACTGTGCGATAACTCTTGCAGTCTTCGGAAATATGTGGATGACATTTTTACGAATGTTAGATAGTATACCGCCAGACTTTTACATACAGGGCGAAAAGTATTTAAACCGACAAACTCTGGGAGTTTATAAGGGACATGAAAACAAATATTTTTCCCTAATGTCATTTTTTCCTACGAGGATCATTTAAACCGTTGGAGGCTCTATTACGCTCTTCAGTTTATAGAGGCCGTATTACGATCTTCAGTTGTAGGCAACTACTGTCCACCAGTGTAGTAGTGCATTGTCTCTGTTTACTAATGAAGCGGTACACCTGGAGTGAGTGCACTGATATTGTTGGTGTGTACTACTGTAAGTAGGCTGTTTAGGTTTTTATATTGGTAAAGCCATGTAGCGCACTGTATGAAAATCAGTGGCTGTGCTGCGTGCAGTCTGTGGCTGGTTTGCATTAAGTAGGCTGTTTAGGTTTTTATATTGGTAAAGCCACGTAGCGCTCTGTATGAAAATCACTGGCTGTGCTGCGTGCAGTCTGTGGCTGGTTTGCATTGTTGTTTGCTATTGTAGTGTTGGGCAGCTGGATGTGAACAGCGCGTAGCGTTGCGCAGTTAGAGGTGAGCCGCCAGCAGTGGTGGATGTGGGGAGTGATAATGGCGGAGTTCTGAGAGTGGACGATCTGGACGTGTGTCCATCAGAGACAGTAAATTTGTAAGACTGAATGTCATGAACTGATATATATATTATGACTTTTGAACACTATTAAGGTAAATACATTGTTTGTTCTCTATCAAAATCTTTCATTTGCTAACTATGCCTATCAGTAGTTAGTGCCTTCAGTAGCTAGAATCTTTTATTTAGCTGGCAGTATTGGCGCTCGCTGTATTGCAGTAGTTCGAGTAACGAAGATTTTTGTGAGGTAAGTGATTCATGAAAGGTACAGGTTATTGTTAGTCAGGCCATTCTTTTCTAGGGATTACTGAAAGTCAGATTGCGTTGCGCTAAAAATATTGTGTGTCAGTTTAGTGAATGTCTGAGTACGTTCAGTATTGCTCAGCTGTTTGAAAATCAAATAACGTAGGGGTTTATCAGCACAGTCATTCATTCATTTTTCAGAGTGGACGTTTCACTACATAGCGTACCACAATGGACGAACTTCACAGCGGGTTTATCAACAACAATATCCTAATCGCTGTATCCCGCATCATACGACGTTTGATGCTGTGTACCAACGTCTGCGTGAGACCAGGTCATTTAGCAGATTACCTGGACAGGGATGCCGTCGCACGGTAAGAACGCAGCAATTTGAGGAAGCTCTCGCTGGGTAGATCACATAATTAATGAGGAAGTATTGAATAGGATTGGGGAGAAGAGAAGTTTGTGGCACAACTTGACCAGAAGAAGGGATCGGTTGGTAGGACATGTTCTGAGGCATCAAGGGATCACCAATTTAGTATTGGAGGGCAGCGTGGAGGGTAAAAATCGTAGAGGGAGACCAAGAGATGAATACACTAAGCAGATTCAGAAGGATGTAGGTTGCAGTAGGTACTGGGAGATGAAGAAGCTTGCACAGGATAGAGTAGCATGGAGAGCTGCATCAAACCAGTCTCAGGACTGAAGACCACAACAACAACAACTCTTGCAGCATGTGGAGCGGTATCCTTCAGTTAGCACTCGTGCAATTGCACGTCACATGGGGACGAATCAGACGAATGTAAAAACAGTCCTTCGAGAGCAATTGTTACGTCATTTCACTTGCAGCGTGTCCACTACCTGGAACCAGTTGATTATCCACCCAGAGCACAGTTTTCGCAGTGGTACCTGGAACAGTGTGAAATGCATCCTACATTTCCATCCTCTGTGTTGTTTACCGATGAAGCAACGTTCGGGCATGATGGAGTCTTCAATATGCACAATTTGCATGTTTCGAGTGATGATAACCCACATGCCACAGTTACTAGCGCTCATCAAGTGCAGTTCTTCGTTAATGTGTGGGTCGGTGTTGTTGGAGACTGTTTAATTGGGCCGTATCTGCTACCTAGTTGTTGTCTCTTGGTCATAAAAAAATGGAAATGTGTTTGTTGGTTAAATAATTTGCCGCCAGAGAAATCTTCCTCTACCGGTTTAAATACTCCTTATAGGAAAAAATGATATTAGGGAAAAATATTTGTTTTGATGTCCCCTACAACCTCCCAGAGTTTGTCGGTTTAAATACTTTTCACCCTGTAGAATGTTATCGATCCCTTCTGCCTTATTTCATCTTAAATCTTTCCCTAACTCTTCTATATCAACTCCTGTTTTTTTCTTCTATCACACCAGTGCTATCTCCACCCTCATAGAGGCCTTCAATGTAATCTTTCCACCCGTCTGCTCTCTCTTCTGCTTTTAACACTGGAATTCCCTTTTGCATTCTTAATGTTACCATCCTTGGTTTTAATTTCACTGAAGGTTTTTAGACTTTTCTGTACGCTCAGTCAGTCCTTCAGACAATCACTTGTCTTTCAAATTTGTTCAGTTTTGAAGCAGCAATTCCGTCTTAGCTTCCCTGTACTTCCTATTTATTTCACTCCTCCACGACTTGTATTTCTGTATTCCTGACTTTCCCTAAACATTTTTGTACTTTCTTCTTTCATCGATCAAGTGAAGTATATCTACATCTACATACATACTCCGAATCCACCATACGGTGCGTGGCGGAGGGTACCTCGTACCACAACTAGCATCTTCTTTCCCTGTTCCACTCCCAAACAGAATGAGGGAAAAATGACTGCCTATATGCCTCTATACGAGCCCTAATCTCTCTTATCTTATCCTTGTGGTCTTTCCGCGAAATATAAGTTAGCGGCAGTAAAATTGTACTGCAGTCAGCCTCAAATGCTGGTTCTCTAAATTTCCTCAGTAGCGATTCACGAAAAGAATGCCTCCTTTCCTCCAGAGACACCCACCCGAGTTCCTGAAGCATTTCCGTAACACTCGCGTGATGATCAAACCTACCAGTAACAAATCTAGCAGCCCACCTCTGAATTGCTTCTATGTCCTCCCTCAATCCGACCTGATAGGGATCCCAAACGCTCGAGCAGTACTCAAGAATAGGTCAAATTAGTGTTTTATAAGCGGTCTCATTTACAGATGAACCACATCTTCCCAAAATTCTACCAATGAACCGAAGACGACTATCCGCCTTCCCCACAACTGCCATTACATGCTTATTCCATTTCATATCGCTCTGCAATGTTACACCCAGATATTTAATCGACGTGACTGTGTCAAGCGCTACACTATTAATGGAGTATTCAAACATTACGAGATTCTTTTTCCTATTCATCTGCATTAATTTGCATTTATCTAAATATAGAGCTAGCTGCCATTCTTTACACCAATCACAAATCCTGCTCAAGTCATCTTGTATCCACCTACAGTCACTCAACGACGACACCTTCCTGTACACCACAGCATCATCAGCAAACAGCCGCACATTGCTATCCACTCTATCCAAAAGATCATTTATGCAGATAGAAAACGACAGCGGACCAACCACATTTCCCTGGGGCACTCCAGATGATACCCTCACCTCTGATGAACACTCACCATCGAGGACAGCGTACTGGGTTCTATTACTTAAGAAGTCTTCGAGTCACTCACATACTTGGGAACCAATCCCATATGCTCGTACCCTAGTTAGGAGTCTGCAGTGAGGCACCGAGTCAAACGCTTTCCGGACGTCAAGGAATATGGCATCCGTCTGATACCCTTCATCCACGGTTCGCAAGATAGCATGTGAAAAAAGGGCGAGTAGCGTTTCGCAGGAGCGATGCTTTCTAAAGCCGTGCTGATGCATGGACAGCAACTTCTCCGTCTCAAGGAAATTCATTATATTCGAACTGAGAATATGTTCGAGAATCCTGCAACAAACCGATGTTAAGGATACTGGTCTGTAATTTTGAGGATCCGTCCTACCTTTCTTATATACAGGCGTCACCTGCGTTTTTTTCCAGTCGCTTGGAGTCTTCTGTTACCCATAGTTTCTTCGCAATTACCTTCTTTGTACCTGTGTTTTTCTTTCCGACTTCTGTGATTACCCTTTTTAGAGATGTCCATTCCTCTTCAACTGTAGTGCCTACTGAGCTATTTATTATTGGAGTGTCTTTAGCCTTAGAGAACTTCAAGTATATCTCTTCATTCCTTAATACTTCCACATTCCACTTCTTGATTCTTCCTGACAAATCACTTAAACTGCATCCTATTCTCCATTACGACTGCATTATGATCTGAGCCTACATCTGTTCATGGGGAAGCCTTATGGTCGAGTATATGATTTTGGAATCTCTGTCTGACCTTGCATACCTATATGAATTAAAGATATAATAAGGTGCTGCTTTCATTCGTTTACAAAAAAGGCTACCGCAGTTTAGAGTCTCGTACGATCACAAAAGTCGATACAAGACTTATATCGTCTTCGATACAAAGAGTATACACAGCTAATACCGATATGCACGTATACAGATGGTGATAGTAACGCGTACACGAGGTGTAAAAGGGCAGTGCATTGGCGGAGCTCTCATTTCCACTCAGGTGATTTGTGTGAAAAGGTTTTCGGCGTTATTAGAACCACACGACGTGAATTAGCAGACGCGCAGTGTTAGTTGGAAACAGACGCACGGGACATTGCGTTTCGGAAATCGCTAGGGAATTCAATATTCCGCGATTCTTAGTGTCAAGAGTGTGCCGAGAACACCAGATTTCTGGCATTACCGCTTAACACGGACAACGCAGTGGCCGACGGTCTTCACTTAACAACCGAGAGCAGCGGTGTCTGAGTAGAGTTGTCAGTGCTAACAGACAAGCAACACTGCAGAAGTGAATGTGGCACATACGACGAACGTACCCGTTAGGGCAGTGCGGCAAAATTTTGCGTTGATGGGCTGTGGCTGCAGACGAATGACGCGAGTGCCTTGTTAACAGCACGACATCGCCTGCACTGTCTCTCTGGGGCTTGTGGCCATATTGACCGGAAAACTGAGGCTTCGTCACTTGAATCCCGTTTCAGTGGGTAAGAGGTGACGGTAGGGTTCAAGTGTGTCAAGCGCAGTCCCACGAAGCCATGAACCCAAGTTGTCAATAAGGCATTGCAAGCTGATAATGGTTCCATAATAGTAAGGGCTGTGTTTAAATGAATTGCAATGGGGCTGAAACGATCATCGACTGGAAATTGTTATGGTCGGCTACTTGGAGACCATTTGCAGCCGTTCGTGAACTTCATGTTCCCAGACAGAGATGGAATTTTTATGGATGGAAATGCAACATGTCACCAGTTTGCAACTGTTCGCGACTGATTTAAAAAACATTCTGGATAGTCCATGATGCTACTCCTGGCAGGTGTAAACTGAATGTGCGCAACGGAAAATAATAAACGCTAAAATGAAGGTTTGGTCCTGTCTGAATACTATCTGAAGCAGATCTTGGGATCTCTTAATGGACTTTAACATGTAAATTAAACCTAAACATAAATGAGTGATTAAGGCAACCAATGCTACTTAATGATGAACGTTGTTCCTGCTTATAAAGTTATTGTAGATTAAAAAAACTTTATAATACAAAGTTTACATTTCCTAAGTAAAATTACTGATCAATTGCCCAACTCTGCTCCTTACTATGACTGCGCGATCTAATATCAATAACGCGGAATGACTGACATCATCTACGTACCAAACACTACAAGACACTACTTTCAAAGATGATCTACAGTGGTGTGCAACCTCAGTGGAAATGAACTAACGTGGTCACAGCTGTTTAGCTTTTATAGCCCTAATACGCCGAAGCAATTTGCGATATAACGATATGTACTATGTCCGCTGCGTCGAAGTAATCGTTCTCGTATTCGTCTGCGACGCTGGAAGAACTCCAGCCACAAATAAACTCTTTCAAACACTAGGACGGCAGAAGGCGGTCCTCTGACTAATATACTCTGATACTGTCTTCTCCTCTCTGTGTTCTACAGACGAGAAACGCGAACTCACAGCCACAGGGACGGAGTTCAGCTAACGCCTCAACGTAAGTATAGGCAGAAGAGGTGCCCTCAGTTACTGAACGCTGCATACTCAATGACGACTTCCAACCCGGAGGTGAAGATCAGAATAGTATAGGTTCGCAACAATACACTGCCTGACTGTTCTAAATATAAACACTCCTGAGAGCAAAGTCAGCAAGTCCGTCTGTACCAACAAAGCTGATATCGAGCGATCATCACACACTGGCGCTTACAACGGAAGTCCCCGTCTCTCCACCGCTGGCCTCCCAGCAAGGCTCGGCTCCCAACCCTCGTAATTCCGGAAACGAATCATATTCCCGAAAGCACGGAATATTCTCCCTCTCTACAGATTCTTCCGAACGCTAACCAACCATATTTTAGTCTTTTGTCGTCCAGCGAGCAAAGTTTGCGAGGAAAAACCTATACTCGTACAATGGTACGCTTCTGAGTAAAAATCCTTGGAAATAACCCAGCCTGCGTGGTTTCTGAGGTGACGCATCGTCGTTCCTCTCACCTTGAAAGGGTACAGTACCGCCCGACATTGAAAATAGGTACAACATACTTCATTATTTTTGTCAGAACAACACGTTTTTTTTTGTAAAATAACTCAATTTCAATTAATACAATGAAGCCGGATACCAGTGTGGGAAAGAATGACAATTTATTTATTTAATTGATCACATGTGCACTCCCACAAAGTAAACCCCTACATCCAGTTTGGTGAGATCTGTGAAATGAATGAATGTATGGTCGTCTGCTAACCGCAGAAAGTGAATGTGAATATATGATCATCTTTGAGACGATCCTTTGGCCACCTTTGGTGGGACCAAAGAGATGAAATTTACCTGAGCTTTGAGCGCCTGAAATGTGGCTGACCAATACGGTAGCAAGGTGCTCCCCCACTTTGGCAAAGGTGCGAGAGGACCTGGAGAACGACCATGTTTCAGCACTCTGCCGCTGGATCTTGTGCTGTTAAGACCTGTTTTAGTTGTGCTCCGTAATGACGAAAGAGTGGAGACGTGGTATGCATGTGGAATATTTAAGAGTAGTTTGAAATATTAATTTCTCTATTTCAGGAACTTTTGTGGGGAGAATTAAATGTCAGGCAGGTAATATTAATGGGATTGTAGTAATCTTTGGAAGTGACCAACGCACACAATGAAACCACGCGTAGCAATAAGTTGAAATACTTCCGTGTGCTTAAGTTAAGCTGAATTACTAGCGTGTGTACAATAAGTTGAAATATTTAAGAAATAGTGTGTGTACCATAAGTTGAAATATTTAAGAAATGGCGTGTGCAGGACTTGAAATTAGAGACGAGTACTTCCACGTGGTGAGTACTGTGTGAGTCTCAAACTGTGTATGAGACAAAAGATAAAGAGAAGTACTCGTCCATGGTATCAGTTGAGGACTCGCGTGTGTGATGAATACGTTCTTAATATTACTTTGCGTGATATGATTCCGTGTGACGCTAGATTCAAACTCTGAGAGAGACGCAAGCTGAGTCGGCCGTCTATCCAGCAGCACCACTTGGCTTGCACTGCACAGGAAGACGTACAAATATCTCCAGAGCTCATAGTAGGAAAGTAGAATTACGAAGTGGGGCAGTGTCGTGTGAAACTGGGATAGATATTAATTGAAGTGGGAAAGCTGAAAGTGATCATGTTGTGACTAATCCCTGTGTAGTATTTCATACTGTAGTGTGGTGTATGTCATGTAATTTGGGTATGTGTGATTTGCATGGGAGAGTAGCGAGGTAGTTTCAAAAGATTAGTGGGTTATGCTTGTTCCTTCGGTACCGCTCGGTCTGGAGGATAGTTTCGTGATGATGATTGTGAGAGTCGAAGTGTGAGAAATAATAAAAGATCCACCATCCTATCCAGAAAGTGCACTGTAGCGTTAAATAATTACGAGACCATAATATAGAGATTCACCAATGTAAAGCAGTGCCCACTGGGCGGAATTTCTCATGTGTTATTGTTGTAGGTTATAGAATTTGTGTGTTTAGGTTAGAGAATTTATCGGAATAAATAAGATAGTGAAAATAAAAAGATTGGTGGACTTTTCCTTCGAATTGTATGTTGCCATAATGTCCCGAACTTATAATGTGTGCGCCATTCATATTCAGTGCGGTGGCCACGTGTTGACAAAAGCCGATAAATAAAAAAAGAAAGAAAATGTGGTATTGCCAGTGCGTAGTGTACAGTCAGAGTTCTGTAAATTACTGATAGTCAGATGCGTGTTTCCGTTGCGTATTAATCATATAGGAGGATAACTTGTAACTTAAGTGTGAGTACTAGGGTTCATGTTACTCGATAAATAAGAATGAATCCACTCGCTTGGCAGACCACTCATCTTGCAGGCCTGACTGCTTGATGCCACAGTATGAGCAAGGCATGTGGGTGCCTCTCAACCTGCGTCCAAGATTTTCAGCGTTTCCGTAGTATAATCCTTCCGGTTCGGCTACAAAACCGGCCGGTCGCGACTCCATTGTACTCCAGCGCTTAGGTGCTATTTCCTGTGTTTAAGCAGGACCAACACACCTGTGTGGGCCTCCCGCCCAGGGCTTCAGTTCCGCCAGCCGTTTCATTTCCACTGGCTTTCCAACATCTACTAGCATAGGCAATCATTTATTACGCCGGTTTTATAACAGAGACACTCCATCACCTTTCATGAAATAAACGTTAAAAATTATTTACAAGACGTACGTGACAATGTCAGTCTTCTTTTTCTATTCACATTTATGATGTACAACCTATCACATGATACCTAATTGTGTTTGTAGATCATGGCAATGTACCGGGTGACCAAAAAGTCAGTATAAATTTGAAAACTTAATAAACCACGGAATAATGTAGATAGAGAGGTAAAAATTGACACACATGTTTTGAATGGCATGGCGTTTTATTAGAACAATAAAAAACAAAGTTTACAAAATGTCCTACAGATGACGCTGGACAGCAAAACTGCTACCGTGACGGGTGAGAGGTACGCCGATATGTTACAGAATCGCATCATCCCCAGCCTGGCTGATAAACACCTGCTGGAACGTACGATGTTTGTGCAGGATGGCGCTCCACCCCATATTGCTAGACGCGTGAAAGATCTCTTGCGCACGTCGTTTGGTGATGATCGTGTGCTCAGCCGCCACTTTCCTCATGCTTGGCCTCCCAGGTCCCCAAACCTCAGTCCGTGCGGAAATTGGCTTTGGGGTTACCCGAAATCGCAAGTGTATCGTGATCGACCGACATCTCTAGGGATGCTGAAAGACAACATCCGACGCCAATGCCTCACCATAACTCCGGACATGCTTTACAGTGCTGTTCACAACATTATTCCTCGACTACAGCTATTGTTGAGGAATGATGGTGGACATATTGAGCATTTCCTGTAAAGAACATCATCTTTGCTATGTCTTACTTTGTTATGTTAATTATTGCTATTCTGATCAGATGAAGGGCCATCTGTCGGACATTTTGAAACTTTTGTATTTTTTTTTTTTTTTGTTCTAATAAAACCCCATGTCATTCCAAGCATATATGTCAATTTGTACCTCTCTATCTACATTATTCCGTGATTTATTCAGTTTTCAAATTTATACTGACTTTTTGATTATCCGGTAAGTGGATGAGTGCTTGTAAGGTGCGAAATTATGGCCACCTCACATTAGTTCGGGTCAATGGTTTCGCCATCCAGATCGCTCGGCGTGTATCCCATCCTACATTTATAGGACATAATCGTGAGGTCAGTTCGTGCACCAAGTCAAGCAACGGAAAGTCTCTCACGATTACGGATGACTGTAGACGCAACATGGCTCAGTATTTCTAAGGGAACTTCCATGCCTCGTCGAGATGCTGCAGTATGCCGGGCAAAAGGATGTCCGACACTGTACGTCATGATGATGTCATGGATGTCCAACACGATATTAGGAGGTATCCTACCTCGTCACCTCAGTGTACGCCATGATGACGTCACGGATGTCCGACACGAAATTAGGAGGTATCCTGTCACCTCAGTGTACGTCATGATGATGTCACGGACGTCCGACACGATATTAGGAGGTATCCTACCTTGTCACCTCAGTGTACGTCATGATGTCACGGATGTCCGACACGAAATTAGGAGGTATCCTACCTTGTCACCTCAGTGTACGTCATGATGATGTCACGGACGTCCGACACGATATTAGGAGGTATCCTACCTCGTCACCTCAGTGTACGTCATGATGACGTCACGGATGTCCGACACGAAATTAGGAGGTATCCTGTCACCTCAGTGTACGTCATGATGATGTCACGGACGTCCGACACGATATTAGGAGGTATCCTACCTCGTCAACTCAGTGTACATCATGATGACGTCACGGATGTCCGACACGAAATTAGGAGGTATCCTGTTACCTCAGTGTAAGTCATGATGATGTCACGGACGACACGATATTAGGAGGTATCCTAACTCGTCACCTGAGTGTACGTCATGATGACGTCACGGATGTCCGACACGAAATCAGGAGGTATCCTACCTTGTCACCTGAGTGGTACGCCATGATGACGTCACGAATGTCCGACACGATATTAGGAGGTATCCTACCTTGTCACCTCAGTGTACGTCATGATGACGTCACGCCTGCGTCTGCAGGGGCGCAAACAATGTCAGCTAAAGTGTTCTCCGCCTGCCTCTACGTGGAGCGCGCCTCGCCCCGGCCTTCCCACTTGCGGGCCTCTCCAGTAGTGGCAGGTGGAGCGGCACGCGTGGCCGCGTGTTGGAGCCTTCGGCCTCGAGAGCGCGGCTGCAGTGTGGTGGCTGGTGCTGGCGCGCTGTGTGGCCGTAAATACTTGGGGCGCCGCGTGGGCCGCTTCCGCCGCCGCAGGAATGCCGGCTGGCGCCGCCTCCACCCACACTGGATGCGCCGCCACCGCCGCCGCACGCTGCTGCCCTGCGCCAGAGACCGCCAGATCTTGCGCATGCTTATGCCCCTCTTGCACGATCCTTTTCTCAATTGACTACTCGCGACAAGTAAGTCTACTGCAGCGCCCCTGGTGTTTTATTCCCGTACTGAGTCTCCTTTGTTTCGAGAGGTCAGCATCAAAATTGCCGGTTTTGTGAGAACTGTCTGCTGTACAGTTTGGCATCTGAATGGTGAAAGTGAGGTTACGGGGGCTACTCTTTTCACGTAAAAATCAAAATATAATAACAAAATTAAGGAACAAGCAATGATAATAGATTTTTTAATGACAAAAGCAGACTTAATGGAGGAAGTTCTTGTCAAAGGTTGTGTGGTACATTGTTCACTCTGCTGAGAACTAAAAGAATAGGAATAGTGTCATAGGAACATACATATAGCCGGTCGCTGTGGGCGAGCGGCTCTAGACGCTTCAGTCCGGAACTGCGCTGCTGCTGCGGTCGCAGGTTCGAATCCTGCCTCGGGCAAGGATGTGTGTGATGTCCTTAGGTTAGTTAGGGGTAAGTAGTTCTAAGTCTAGGAGACTGATGACCTCAGATGTTAAGTCCCATAGTGCTTGGAGCCATTTGAGCCATTTCAATCATACATATGCATTTATTTGCTCGAGAAAACATGTGCTTGCGAACACATCAGACAATATCTAGAACGCAGTAAATAGTGCCTCTTTGCTTTATCCACTGTATCTTGTTTCCTTGCTAAGTGCCAATTAATAAATAAATTATATTGCTCGTCCAATTATTTTGAGTTTTTCACTGTTGAAATAATTTTTATTAAAATACGTTTATCTGTTTACGCTCCTATTTATTCGTAGTGCATGTTTTTCCTCTGTAAAACGTAAATACTCATCGCTTTCAGATATTTCGTCTCTCTTGTAGATCATTAGTAGGATAAACATTAGGACGTTGTGTAACTTTTCATTGTACCACGAAAACAAAGCAAACTGCAGAGTAAATATTATGAAGACACAGCAACATAAAATCCATTTCCATAATAAAATACAAACGTGGACGGCCAGTATAGGTTATAACTTCCGATGTTCGCGGACGCAGCCATAGTCTCTCGTCTCTGCACATGCGCAACGTGGAGTATACTGAGAAATTTGGAACGCCACACTCGGCACAATCGATAGATCATTAACGTCATAGACACTCTCGTCTCGTGGTTGGTTGCTGATTTACATGCAGGCAAGAAAGGCGTAAGTACTTCAAGTAGTCGACCTTGAACAGAAAGTCGCTCGTCTAAAACGGGCTTTACTGAGCAGCCGGTGCTTCGCGAGAGCAAAGTTACCCGTGTGGTTGGTTGGTTGGTTGAAGGAACCAGACTACAAAGGCCATCGATCTCTTTTTCCGCTACCATGAAACACCCACAAGGAATAAAAACAAGTAACGGAGATGACAAGGGAAAGAAGAAAGACACAGACAAAGACCAGAAAAGAAGGAATTAAAAGCACACAGAGTTGTACAGTGTTTGGCCGGCTATGGAAACAAAAAAGGAAAAGCCAACCACCAAAAGAGAGAGGCACTAAAAACCCGAGCCTAAAACCAAAGGCCAGACGCAACACACAAAACGGACAACCCCTCAAATTGAGCGATAAAAGCCCGCTGCTCGAATAAAACTCAAAACTAAGCCTGCCATTCCAGCGTCATCCGTTAAAAGAGGGGGGGGGGGGGGAGCGTATCAGGCAGCGCAAACGTCTGCCTGACCGCATTTAAAAGGGGACAGGCCAACAAGACGTGGTTGGAATCCATCCTTTCCCGTCGCATCCATCACCACCTCCGCCAAAACCATCTCCTCCCAAACACCCAATGTGGCTTTCGACCTTCCTTCTCTGCTGATGACCAACTCCTCTGCCTCACTCATCTCCTCTCCCTCCAGCTTAACCCCCGTCGCTCCGCCATTTTTGTCTCCCTTGACCTCGAAAAGGCCTACGACCATGTCTGGCATCCCGGTCTCCTGTTTAAACTCCAAACCTACGCCCTTCCTATCAACTACATCCGTCTGGTGGCCTTCTTCCTCTCCCACCGCCCCTCCTGTGTTACTATCCATGATGCCCCTTCCTACACATTCTACCCCTCTGCAGGTGTGCCTCAGGGCTCTGTCCTCTCCCCTGTCCTCTACCTCCTGTACACGGCAGATATGCTCCAACCCCCCCCCCCCCCCCCTCCAGTACACCTCTTGCAATATGCGGATGACACCGCATTCCTCGCCCTCGCTCCTACCCTCCAACGGTCCCAACGTCTTCTCCAGAATCACCTTGACCTTTTTGCTGCATGGTGAAACCAGTGGCTCCTGAAACTCAACCCTTCCAAGACCCAGGCAATCATCGTAGGTTGTACCACTCGCTCCCTCCGGCTCCTGGATTTCTCCCTTACTGTCTGTGCCCATCCTGTCTGCCTCACCCCCACCCTCACCTACCTAGGCCTCACCATTGACCATCACCTCACCTGGATCCCTCATCTCCGCTCCAACCAATCCAAAGCCCACAACCGCCTCCGACTCCTCAAACTCCTCTCTGGCCGGACATGGGGGTTGCACCCCTCTACCATCCTCCACACCTACAAATCCTTAATCCGTCCCATCCTCTGTTATGCCAGTCCTGCCTGGATATCTGCCCCTCCCAAATTCTATAAGTCCCTCCAGATCCTTGAGCGTCATGCACTCCGCCTCGCCTTCCGTATATGTCTCCCGTCCCCCACGCAGATCCTCTATGATCTCATTCCTTTCCCCCATCTGCTCCTATTCCTTGAACATATCCGCATCCTCTACACGTTCTGCCGCCTTGAACCCCCTCACCCCCTGGTTGCTCCTCTCCTCTCAGATCCCCGCCCCCTGCCCCGTCTTCACCGTTGTGTCCCCCCTACCCTCCATCTCTACACCCTACATCTCCTTTCCCAAGGTGGCTTCCATCAACTCCCCCTCCCAGATGCTGCCCTCTCTCCCTCCATTTATCCCTCCTATCAACTCTGATCCTCACTCCCCCTCCTTTCCTCTGTCCTTTTCCTGGGCTCCCTCTCCCCCCCTTCCATCCTCTTTCTTCCCCATCTCCCCTCTCTCTTTGCCCCCTTCTCTCCCCCGCATCCTTTTACATTTCCCTCCTCTGCCTCCTCTCATTCCCTCTCGCGTCTGCCCTTCTCCCCCTTTATTATTCCTCTCCCTCCTTGGTTTCCCCCCCCCCCTTTTCGTTTTTTCCTCTCCTCCCTCCTGGTTTTTCCCCCTACTCCAGGTCCCCCCCCCTCCCTCATCTGCCTTGGATCGGGAGTGCCATCTTTGTGCCGCCTTTTTCGTGCAGTGTTTTACAGTGTGTTTTTCCAGTGCGTGCTCCATGTTGTGTCTTTTGGGAACTGTAGCGAACAGCCATCATACTGTCGCTGGGTGTGCTTTTTATTACTTGCGAACAGAAACCAGACTGTCGCCATGTTTTTTTTTTTTAATTGTGTGTCTACTGTGTTACTTGTCTGCTTCCTGTGTCTGTTATCTACATTGCCAACCCCCTTTTGCTTTCTATTTTAACTTTCCGCAATTTTACGCCATTTTACACTTTAAATCGCCATTTTATCGCCTGTTTTTCCTTGTTTCTTTCTTCTTCCTTTATTTACAAAAAAGTCTGTAGTCTGTAGAGCAGCGTAGTAAGCTGCTGCCGGCCCGCCCCCTTCGGGGAGAATTGAAAATCAATAAAGGAAAAAAAAAAAAAAACAAGACGTGGATCACTGTCAACGTTGATCCACAGCGACATAGAGGTGGATTCTTGCGGCGCAATAAATGACCGTGCGTCAGCCAAGTGTGGCCAATGCGTAGCCGGCAGAGTACAATGGAGTTCTTGCGAGAGGCGCGCACACACCTGTAGTCTCCTTGATGACCCGAAGTTTGTTGGGTGAGGGCAGGGTGCGCCATTCATCATCCCAGGTACCGAGGACTTTCCGTCGCAACACCGACTGGAGATCACATTCCGAGAGGCCAACCTCCAGAGGCGGTTCACTGACAGCCTGTTTGGCCAGCCTATGAACACGTTCATTATGTAGTGGGACGAAATTAAGCGTCACCCATCCACCAAAGTCAGCCCAGTTTGCAGGTGACTATAAGTATAATTTAGTTTGTTTATGTGTTTTCTTATTATTTGTAATAGATGTGAATTATCTAAAAGTTTTGTATTTTTTTTTATGTGTTTCATGTACGGAGAGGGCGGCGCAACGAACGGAGACAGCATCTTCGTTGCCGCGACCAGAGAGGAAATTGCTGGCCGCTATACGTCGCGGGTCGACAGCCAAGGAGCAACAGAAGATCCTGGAACCGAGTTGTTGCGTCGTGCTTCTAAAAAATTAAAAATGAATTTTTGTACTCTTTTTTTACAACAATGACGTCATATAGAGCGTAATCTTATTAAAAGTCAGTCCTATCTTGTCAAGGCTCAGGTTCACGTCTATATGTATGAAGCTAATAAAGTAGTGTATACTACTATACGTGTTCCGAGAATTTATTTATGAAGAATTATGTGAATGAATTAATAATCTGTTTGACAAGATCATTAATTTTGACAACGTTCATCGCGAGTTTGAGTCTTGAAAGTTTATGCAATGTGGTTCTAATATTTATTAAATCAGATAACTTGCGTCAATATAATTTCTGAGGAGAAACAAACGACATTTAAATCGAAAAAGTTACAAAAAACCAATTGGCCCAAGTGATGTAATTCTTTGCACACGACTCAACTGATGTTTTACAGTTTCGTTCGAGAACCATTCTATGACAATTTAAAAAAGAATATGAATCAATTTTGAAGTGGGTTGTAACTGACGTAGGTGACGAAGTCTGCACATGGTCATATATCAAACAAAAAACTAATACGTCGTTACACTGCAATTACCAGGGATGCCGCAACGGAGAAGGGTATGGATGGACTTCTGGATAGCCATCACCAGACGAGAGCGAGGGAAACACTGGTCGATAGCCCGTAAGTCGCTCAGGGAATCACTACAGAGACGAAGGACTTACCTGAGCAGGAGCGGAAATACTCCAGGGCGCGAGAGATGGCTACCAGCTCGGCAGTGAAAACACTGCAGCCGGCCGGCAATGAGCGTTGTTCAGAATGAACCCCAAGAGAAATAGCATAACCAACTCGACCAGCGCTACCCGTGCGGTACTCGCAGATATTCCTTTTCTCGACACCGAGTGACCGACGAAATTTGCAAATGGAACGTGCACAATTTAATCAAAAAAGTACTCCGACGCTTCTGTGCAACGCGGAACTGTCCACTAGATGTGGCGAGAGGCGGGACCTGCCAGTACAAAAAGAGGCGGCGAGTGCCGTGTCTTCATTAGAGAAGGAATAACACCACAATGAATCGGTCACCGCAGCTCAGTGACATCGTACGTGGACCACTGACTGGAAGTCACTTAAGTAACAGATCCATCAGGGACCTTTCAACACTTCTAAAACTTCTCAAGTCGTGTGTTGATGATGTGAGTGCGAACGAATAACAGCGACAACGACCGTCCAGCCTTTCGGAGGGTGGTTGTAATAAATCTCATGAAATCTGTGGCAGGCATCACTCATGAGTTCCGGCAATCCAGCTAGCACATTGGCTGTACGTGGGGAGTTAAAAATACTGCGGTACAATGATCGAGGAGCTCCTCATCAGCCACATATTTCTGTTGGTTAACGTTGGCTGGCTGGTTGATTTAGGGGGGGGGGGGGGAGGGGGGGAGTGGGGGACCAAACAGCGAGGACATCGGTCCCGTCGGATTAAGGGGCTCCGGAAAGGCTCAAAATCATGAAAAGTTCAATTTTTACTTTTTTGCGTTTTCTGAATCTGCAGACTATTACCTTTTAATAGATATATAATTTATTCAATTCCGAAGACTACAACTATTTTTAATTTTTTTTTTTGAAATGTGTTCTACATGGGCGTGACCCACTGTGGCGCTGTTAAACTGCTGTCAAATGGTGTTATTATTAACGTCTGTGTTCATCAGGTACATTTTAGTGATGTGAGATAAAGTATGTGTTGTGGCTAACCTGTGATGGTTCAATATATATCGCTGCTGTGATTGTCGATTGTTTCATGTTTATTTACTCTGTCGTTATCTCGAGAATATTCGTAATTAATTCTGTTTCTTGAGTCTCTGTTTTGTTGAAGTATAATAATGAGTAAAAGTAAAGTTATTAGAAATCCTCTGAAGGCTTTCAAGAAAAGTAGAAATGTTGGAAAGCCAAAGGTATGTGTTATTACTGTAATCAATAAAGACGATAACCAAGTGAGTGAACCCAACCTCTCAAGTACACCTGCCCATAGCAGTCAAAGTGGGAAAGAAAATACTTCTCAGAAGAAGCTTGGTTCAATGAGTGAAAACTATGAATGTTTCATGGGCGAATCGGATGTGAATGAAATATTTGATATGTCGGTTCTCAAAGGAATTTTTTCAAACCGTGTAAGATATATTCATTGTAGTGAAGTTGGTCTGGAACTCTCCATAATAAAACACGTAGGACTTGCTAGTGAAATACAACTGAAACGTGATAAGTGTTCATACATGACCACCTTTTGGAACAGTGTTGCAGTAACTGCAACTGAAGAAAATGGTAGCAAAATCTACGAACACAACAACGAGCGATGCTTGCTTTAGACAAGGAACGCCTTCGGGCTGCAGACAGGGCTGTAAAGAGTCTAGAAATACAAGCAAGAGTAAACAGGAGGAGGAACACGCGGAAGCTGGAGGAGGAGTTTGCAGAGGATGAAGATAATCCATCCTATGGACCTGGAATGCACTAAAAAGTTAATCCAATCTTTGTCGCTCGATTCCCAAAACTTTTATTTTCTCATACTAATTACATGTTTTCTAAGGATCTTCCAAACATATTTGTTTCAAACTTTCAGTAAATGTTACACAGTACCTTCTGCATAATTTAACACAGCCTTTTTCAAAAAACTGTATATTTTTGAATATATAAATAAAAAATTGCAAAAAAATGTTGTGAATTTTCATTACAATTGAAAAAAAATCATCTTTCATAGCTGAACTAAAATTTTGTAAAATCCCTGTGTTAAGTTGTAGCCCATATTCCAATAAATAATCTGTAAAAAGTTCAACTTCCTACCTCAAATACTTTGTGAGGAAAGATGTAATTTATAAGCGTTATTTTAACATTGCAAGTATAGGGCGTTCCGGAGCCCCTTAAGCAAGAATGGGGAAGGAAGTCGGCCGTGCCTTTCGAACGAATCATCCCGGCCTTTGCCTGAAGCGATTTAGGGAAACCACGGAAAACCTAAATTAGGAGGGCCGGACACGAATTTGAAACGTCGTCCGCGCCAATGGCTGGGTGAAATAGCTCTGAGCAGTATGGGACTTAACTTCTGAGGTCCCCTAGAACTTAGAACTACTTAAACCTGAACCCAATGGGACAAGTTTGGGATGAATTAGACCGTTGACTTCGCCGAACATCACTACCTTCACTGATACCTCATTGAGCGTGTCATCAGCGAAGTTCATTACGACGGAGGCTGGACTCAGTCCATACTGTGTACTAATGGGTGTCCGCATACTTTTGACCAGGTAATGTATGTCCCTCTACACTTCTTCGAAGTTGGAATTGTCCTAATCCCGAAAAGAAATACCAAATCTAAAATCTTCGAGCCCCCACGCTTCTAAGCTGCAGTTGCAAAACCGTAGCTCGAGGCTTTGTCAGTCGCCTCAAGAGTCAAGGACAAAATTGTTAGTAGGAGAAAACTTTGCGCCGTTCAGTGCAGACCAATATTCGACGTAGTACTGGTCTACAGCGGTTGCACTGAATACGCAACAGCCGCCCACCCTCCCACAGCAATAATATCAAAGGATTTCAAAAAGGAATTCGACAGAGTCAGGCATGATAATCTCAAGGCAGTCTTGAACACTCCTGGATTTGTGAATAAATTTTGTACTGCATTCTTTAGTCTAAGGACAAATTCAAATCCTCAAGAGATCGTCAACATACATTTCCGAACAAGCACTCAACATAATAAGTATGCCCATTACCTATGGCACTATTCGTCATATCGTTCGATTTATTATTAAGCAACTTCTTGTCATCTTGCACGTGTCTCAGCGTGGAAAATTCACACAGTTTCATATGTGATTGCAGGCTTTCTCGTCAGCGTGTTCCAAATGTAAAATATTCTCAGGTAATTAGCGAAGTGATTGCGTCGTTTTGTGGCAACGTTTTGGCAACGTTTCAATGAGTTTCTTTTCAAATGGCTCTGAGCACTATGGGACTTAACATCTGAGGTCATCAGTTCCCTAGAACTTAGAACTACTTAAACCTAACTAACCTAAGGATATCACACACATCCATGCGCGGGGCAGGATTCGAACCTGAAGCGATTAGAACCGCTCGGCCACTCCGGCCGGCTGAGTTTCTTTTACATCATCTTCAAAGGGGAAACTCATAGCGATTGTCACTATGTGACAGTGGAGAAACGTTGTGTGGAGTGACTGACCACGGTACAAAATGTGGCGACCCGATGGCAGGGTGTGGCTATGGCGAATGCCCGGTGAATGTCATCTGCCAGTGTGTGTAGTGCCAACAGTAAAATTCGGGGGCGGTGGTGTTACGATGTGGTCGTGTTTTTCATGGAGGGGGCTTGCGCCACTTGTTGTTTTGCGTGGCACTAAAATGGTTCAAATGGATCTAAGCACTATGGGACCTAACATCGGAGGTCATCTGTCCCCTAAAACTTAGAACTACTGAAACCTAACTTAACCTAAGGGCATCACATACATCCATGCCCGAGGTAGGATTCGAACCTGCGACCGTAGCGGTCGTGCCGTTCCAGAATGAAGCGCCTAGAACCGCTCGGCCACAGCGGCCAGCTGCGTGGCACTATTACAGCACAGGCCGACATTGATGTTTTAAGCATCTTCTTGCTTCCCACTGTTGAAGAGCAATTGGGGGATGGCGACTGCATCTTTCAACACGATCGAGCTCCTGTTCATAATGCACAGCCTTCGGCGGAGTGGTTACACGACAGTAACACCCCTGTAATGGACTGGCCTGCACAGAGTCCTGACGTGAATCCTACGGAACACCTTTGGGATGTTTTGGAACGCTGACTTCGTACCAGGCCTCACCGACCGACATCGATACCTCTCCGTGAAGAATGGGTTGCAATTCCCCAAGAAACCTCCCAGCACCTGATTGAACGTATGCCTGCGAGGGTGGTTCAAATGGTTCAAATGGCTCTGAGCACTATGCGACTTCTGAGGTCATTAGTCGCCTAGAACTTAGAACTAATTAAACCTAACTAACCTAAGGATATCACACACATCCATGCCCGAGGCAGTATTCGAACCTGCGACCGTAGCGGTCGCTCGGCTCCAGACTGTAGCGCCTAGAACCGCACGGCCACTGCGGCCGGCTGCGAGGGTGGAAGCTGTCATCAAGGCTAAGGGTGTGCCAACACCATATTGAATTCCAGCATTACCGACGGATGGCGCCACGAACTTGTAAGTCATTTTCAGCCAGGTGTCGGGATACTTTTGATCACATAGTGTTTTCCTACATTACTGTGCGATTGTTTATTTGCTGTCATTGTGGTAGCAAGTCAAAAACGAATTTTTATATAGCTTATGTGGTGTCACCGCCAGACACCACACTTGCTAGGTGGTAGCCCTTAAATCGGCCGCGGTCCATTAGTATACGTCGGACCCGCGTGTCGCCACTGTCAGTGATTGCAGACCGAGCGCTGCCACACGGCAGGTCTAGAGAGACTTACTAGCTCTCGCCCCAGTTGTACAGCCGACTTAGCCAGAGATGGATCACTGACAACTACGCTCTTATTTGCCGAGACGATAGTTAGCATAGCCTTCAGCTACGTCATTTGCTACGACCTAGCAAGGCGCCATAGCATTTGATATTATTTTATATTGTGGTTATAACATGTACCGTCAAGAGAGATGTTCTACAAGTGTGGATTAAAGTTAAGTATTACATCAACTACGTACTTATTAATTCCTTTAACTGTTCCAGACCTCACGCCAATCTGCGTGAGCTTAACGCGTGCCTTTCGGTTTCTTCTCATTGTGACTTGGCTGTCTTGCCAAGTCACAACAGCTTACATTTGCGAGATGGAACAGACAACCGTATCATCTGCTATGTGTATAAAGGCTAGTGCTGCAACGTTGCTATTGCAGTGTAGCTAACCTAAATTGATGTAATGCGAAATGTCAAGTGCAATGTTTCGTCGGCGCATGCCTTCTCCCCCTCGCAATCGTTTTCTCAATTCTCTTTTGCGATACGCCCATCTAGTCTATTTCTGCATTTTTTCATCAGTGTGGCGCATCTAATATCGGCTTTTCCTTCTGCTGCACTGTAGCGCTAAAAGAAGCAGCCGTTGCTCTTCGTCTGAACTACTCATTTTCCTAGAAAAATCTGCAAAACGCTTTAACCAGTGCTAAACACTACTGCGAACCTGCTGTGCGAAAAACTATCACAACATTGGATCTCTCACACAGATATCGCACAGTATGTGATGCGGCCACATCGCCGACTGCCTAGAAGTTCGCGCGATCGCTCCCAGCCGCTACAGATGGCTTCCAGTGCGGAAAAGTCTTAAATCTTTTGAAATTGCCATCTCCCGTGTAGCTGTGCGTGCGTGTGTCTGTGCGGGCGGGGACGGGGGGGGGGGGGGGGGGGGGAGAGGCGCTCAGCATGCCCGCTGCGATCGACGAAGACGCCGTCGAAATATTTCTGCATTTCACAGCTGTCATCGATTATATATTACGAAGGTGGAGAGGGAGAAAGTAAAGGAACTTGTTATATCAGCTGCAGCGGGACTTTACGCGGAATCAGTGGCGACGAGTAAAAATTTGTGCAAGGCGGGACTTGAACCAGGGATCGCCTGATTACTTTTTTTCGTTTTTTTTTTTTTTGCCAGGAGTGAGGGTTTTTATTATTATCATTTTTTTTTTATTAAGAAAGGTAGGAGAAACAGAAACTTCTTTTTTTTTTAATTATGGGACTTAACATCTGTGGTCATCAGTCCCCTAGAACCTAGAACTACTTGAACCTCACTAACCTAAGGACATCACACACATCCATGCCCGAGGCAGGATTCGAACCTGCGACCGTAGCAGTCGCGCGGTTCCGGACTGAGCGACTAGAACCGCTAGACCACCGCGGCCGGCAAAACCTTTATTGTTCACAAAATAAACATAGTACGTCCTGACACATGATAACTGGCCTGGAAGGAACCTCGCTGCCGTCCTACCATGCAGCATGAAATAACAACAAAATTAAAGTGTGGCCACCTCCGGCACCCTAAAGAAAAATATTTATAGATATGAAAACAAAATTTGAAGTACATCCGTTTGCTAACTGTGCAAGCGTTAGTTTTTCCTAGGTCGCATACTCGCATAGTGTCCTTAGCTGATCACTTTACTTGGTCGGTTTCACGACAGCACCGCCGCTCATCTTTGCACACCCGGCACACCCCAAGTATATGGCGGGTCCGCAAAAGCCG
This sequence comes from Schistocerca serialis cubense, assembly GCF_023864345.2. Lineage (NCBI taxonomy): Eukaryota > Metazoa > Arthropoda > Insecta > Orthoptera > Acrididae > Schistocerca > Schistocerca serialis. The sequence continues at coordinate 1,227,635,773 of NC_064638.1, read as the reverse complement.
TTACTAGGAAATTGGCATACCAATCCTTGTACTTGTGTAGCCGTAATAGTTTTGTGTGCCCATCTTGCAAGTATTGCCAGTAATGCAGGACGTTCAGTAAGTTCGTACGTGTGTCTCTATAGGTGTAATGGACCGTCATACCTGTGATCCACGCCACTGCGTTCGTCTTATGACGCGGAAAATACGTTTCCTCTGGAAAAAATACTATGTCAGGAGAGACTGCTATAAAGATAGTGCTTCGCATGAACGCTATTATCTTTCTTGCGAGAGTCCAGACAGCCAATGCATCGCCGCAGACCAGCCGATGGTCGTCCGTATCCAGCCAACACCGACTCAAAGGAAGGCCTCGGCGCTTGTTCGTGACGTCACGTCAGCTAGGCACGGCGAACGCCAGGTCTGTTGCAGGCATACTCATAATGGTGGTGCCTCCCTCTCTGAGACAGGAAAATGTGAAACTATTGGCGATAGTTGACCAACACACATTGTTCTGAGAGATTTCTGCAATCAATTAATTGTTTAATTCATTACACTTCTAAACAAATAGTTAACTCCTCAACTTAAATTTCCACCTGTTTTAAGGACTGACATACAAAAACAACTTCATGGTCTAGCAGCAACAGAATTCGTGCTTATTTACCTTATTTGTAAATCTGAGGAAGTTACGTTTGTACTGGGTTGCTTTTACAAGAAACTGAACATAGTCGTGCTCTTCTTTAGGTATCTTGGTTGATTATAGGGTGAGGAGCACTGAATGTTAATGAAATATCTTGCGATTGTACACGTTTGGGAATGGGGTGGGGGACGGAAGAAAAGGCAAAAGAGATACTTGTTTTACCAAATAAAATTTTTTTATCTTATAAAGTTTCTCCTTTCATTTGCAAGAGGGGAATATTTACCTTTTCTAATGTGCATGTTTAAAAAAGTTTAAGCTCAGCAGCATTTTCGATGTATGAAGCTATTTTGTTACTTGTTTAGAATTCCTTTCGTTGAAAACGACTGGAATCTAATGACTGGCAACAGTTGGACATTTACACATGTAAATTAGTTCACATTTCTAGTGACGATGTCAAACGAAAATAAATAAATAAAAGAAACGAGTTCATTGTAAGGGGGTTGGGGGTAAGTTTCGATAACAAAATGGATCAAGTAAATATAGTCACTTGAATGTAAAATATCCGAAGATTGCAATGGGGCAAAGCATCTTCTCATATTGATCTGTGTTTCGACAGGATTCAGTAATATATAACTATGATTTTCATTGGTAGCTTTACGATAGTGAGAAAATCTTTCATCTAAATAAAACTGCAGAATCCAAAACAATACCAAACATTTTGTTCAAAAATAAGAGATTTATAGTGATAAGCACGCCCAGGCGTTTCTGCCTGCAACAGACCTGGCGTTCGCCGTGCCTAGCTGACGTGACGTCACCAACAAGCGCCGAGGCCTTCCTTTGAGTCGGTTTTGATCCAGCACGCCGTATTGCTGACACAAAGGCGAATCCGCCAAATGTATTGCGTACTTTTTATCATTCGCAGGGTATTTTCGGTTCACGACAATGTACCATGTTGATCTGACTGATGTAGGTTCTAAACATTCTGCATGGTGTCTGTCTATTCTATATCGTGTCTCCCTACCACTTTCGCGCAACGGCGCCCTGAGCGTGTTTTTTAGGGAATTGTCTAGTTTGAACCTGGGACCTGTTGCTGGTAAGGAGACGCCAGACCGCACATGACATGTAGAATTCAGAAGAGTTCAGTGAGACTAGTGATGATATAACCAAATACTTAATGATTGCAGCGTCAGCTCCACTGCACTCCCTGTAAAAGAATCTTAATACTAACTAAATTTAGTGGAAGGGGTTCAAGGCTTTCCTATTTTTTTAGTTAGCTGTTAAAATAACGTCGAAGAAGTAGTTAAGTTTACCATTGGAAATTTTATTCTACTCACAAAACATCGTTTATAAATTGCACTATTGATAAAAGGAAATGTTTTAATACAGGATGGTAAAAACCAACTGCGTTCAACAAAAATGTGAACGAATATTCCCTGAATGTGTTTCCAAGTTCTACAATGGATGGAAGGATGACCTGTGCCATATCACATCTATAATCTAGGTTTGAATTAAGTTTCACAAAAGAGAAAACTATCAAAATGGTCTACAGTGACCCTCAATTATCGTTAATTACTTATCTAACTTGTCGTAAATTACAGTGGCTGATGTGGCTTCTCAATAACTATATAACAGAAAAATCATCGCGTTTCAGATTTTTACTTCAAGCGGCAAATGTGAACACCATGAGCTTTAATTGACGATCGACACTAGTATTACGCAAAAAGGGGATGTAACAGATGAGACTTCTGCAGTTCTGAGTGAAGCCTTATGCGCTCAAAAATGCGGCATCGGGTGCGTTCATTACCTCGTCGGTGTTCGTCAGGGGGCAGGGCAGCACAGCTCCGCTCACCTCACCGTCTCGGAAGTAACTCTCTTCTAACTTCTCCTTACTACAATTTACCGAAGTTGGTTTAAAAAAACTATCTGGCTGTGTTTTCATCTGACCAATCAGGGTCTCAATGTTAAGCTTAAGCTCCACCTACAAAAATTCTGTCTATCCAATGAGAAACGTTATACTTTTCGTGGAGGGGCAAGGTTTTTAAAGTTTGCAACGTAACAGAGACGCGAAAAAGTCTCACGCTAAAATTGGATAAAATTGGATACCACTTGCGGGTGGTGTGGTCCTTGCGGTTAGCTGGCGACGTGGGTGTCCGTCCGTCCCATATCGTAGGGCCTTCCAGCTTAACACGGTTCTGCTCTCGGCTTCTGTTCTCGTTTCTCCCCTCGGAACGGCGTATGTCTCACGGTGGGAAGGTATGACATGCATTTAGGCATTCTTGTGTTAGTCTGTGGTATTCCATTTGCTCACTCGTCACTCGTATTACTTTGGTTAATTTAATGTCACGATTTATTCGGAGCTATGTGACATACTACTGGATTTGCTTATCATGTAAGGGTTTTCATGGAAGGTGTTGGATTTGCCTGACACCTTACAAGGTATGTGGGGGCGTTGGACCGTGCACCACACCACGTGCCAATTAACAGCTGGATGTTTCTTACTGGGCAGCTGCGTTAACGACTGCGGTACCCAGGCACAGCGTTTATCGCAATTGCGCGGACTCTCTACGCACGCTTCCCAGCCATCCCCCATTCCCACCTAGCGCCATCTATCCGCAGTTCTCACCACGTCCTCCACGCTACCTAATTTTAGATTCCCACCGAGGCGAATCAATTATCTGTAGGCGTGATGCCTGTTCTTTCGGGCACGTCCGAAAGAACGGATATCACGCATTCATGTAATTCATCAACGATTACGATAAGTCCTGTGGAAGCGCAGATGAATGTCTCCCATACCACATTACTTCTTCTACGGGGCAGGACATTTTTCTAGCACCCGTTCACTCGGATAACGGGGTTACCGTGTAATAAAAAAATGTGATTCATCGGACCAGGCGATACGTTTCTATTGAACCACGGTCCTATCTCCATGATTCCACTGCAAATCGCAATTGACGATGTCGATGGGTGAACATGGGAACAAGTAGAGGTCGTTTGCTGCAAAACTTCAACACTGTGCACTGCGCATTGTGTCCCAAAGTGCTTGTGCCTGAACCAGGAACATACTTTGTCGCATCTTTCAAATAACTTCCGGGAATTCAGCCAGGTAACACTTTCAGCGACGGTCGCTGAAAGTGTTACCTGGCTGAATTCCCGGAAGTTATTTGAAAGTTGTATACGCCAGGAGAATATCAGGTCTCATACTTCGTCGCACATCAGCAACAGAGCGCCGCCGATCCTACTGTAAAGAGTGGGCAAGTCTTTGCGTTCTGTGGTGACGTATGGACGTCCGACACCTTGTCACCTACTCCTATTTCCAATGTCCTTAAACTCAGCCTACCAGCTTTACCGTTCTCGAGATGCATGTTCCCTGATGCCGGGCCGTAACAACCTACCTTTTGTTAAAGCTAGCTGTGTCTGTGGATTATCCCATTTGCGGCCTGTATGATCCGTGTCCCACCCATTCAGCACAGACAATTACAAGTCGTTGAATAGGTCATTCTGGTAACACAAAATAGCCTACATGCTCACAATACTTCAAATGAGCTGTACCTGACTTAGATTTGGTGTGTTACAAGTTTGTGAGTCCCCTTCTTATGGCAGGAGACTGATCTGAGGCAGCTACGCCGGCCGAAGTGGCCGCGCGGTTCTGGCGCTGCAGTCTGGAACCGAGAGACCGCTGCGGTCGCAGGTTCGAATCCTGCCTCGGGCATGGATGTGTGTGATGTCCTTAGGTTAGTTAGGTTTAACTAGTTCTAAGTTCTAGGGGACTAATGACTTCAGCAGTTGAGTCCCATAGTGCTCAGAGCCATTTGAACCATTTTGAGGCAGCTACCACACGAGTAAACTCTTTAAAAGTGTGTTCCAACGGCTCTTTGCAAAAGTATATAATTACCTAAAAAAGGCAACGTCGGTAGCTGTACACGTCAAAATTACTTGTGTACGTCAGATAATTCAACACATTGACTACTATCACTTAGCGAAAACCACACCTTGACATTTTCATTCGTTCTGTAATTATTTGTGGAGGGAGGGCTGTCTTAGCTGCTTCGCCATGTATTTCTAAGACGGTCGTTCAATAAATAATGAGCCACATATGAAACTTCCTGGCAGATTAAAACTGTGTGCCCGATCGAGACTCGAACTCGGGACCTTTGCCTTTCGCGGGTAAGTGCTCTACATGGGCTGGAGGGTGGTCGTAACGTAACAGAGACGCGAAAAAGTCTCATGCTAAAACTTCGGGTGGTGTAGCCCCTTTTGGTAGAGCACTTGCCCGCGAAAGGCAAAGGTCCCGAGTTCGAGTCTCGATCGGGCACACAGTTTTAATCTGCCAGGAAGTTTCATATCGGCACACACTCCGCTGCAGAGTGAAAATCTCATTCTGGAAACATCCCCCAGGCTGTGGCTAAGCCATGTCTCCGCAATATCCTTTCTTTCAGGAGTGCTAGTTCTGCAAGGTTCGCAGGAGAGCTTCTGTAAAGTTTGGAAGGTAGGAGACGAGGTACTGGCAAAAGTAAATCTGTGAGTACCGGGCGTGAGTCGTGCTTCGGTAGCTCAGTTGGTAGAGCACTTGACCGCGAAAGGCAAAGGTCCCGAGTTCGAGTCTCGATTGGGCACACAGTTTTAATCTGCCAGGAAGTTTCGTATCGGCGCACACTCCGCTGCAGAGTGAAAATCTCATTCTGGAATGAGCCACATTTTTTTAAAAAAAGCCATTAATATAAATAGACAAATGTCCTTGTTGGTGCTTCACATTTGATGTTTGTTCTGTGCGCCGGTGAAGTTTCGAACCGTTCTGGTAGATGGCAGAGCCGTAGTACAACGTCAAAATGGCGTCTACATGCGACTCACGTTACAATGAGCGTGCTGTTATTGAATTCTTGTGTGCAGAAAAAGAAACGGTGGTGAAGGTTCATAAACGTTTGTGTCCAGTGTATGGCGATGCCGCAGTTGATAGGAGTACAGAAGGGCGATGGGTAAAGAAAGTTACAGCCTCAGGAAACGCAGAAACAGCCACGCTCGGTACGTCCTGTCACAGCCACTGCTCCAGATATCCCGAATCGTTCGGACACCATTATTCGTGCCGATCGTTGCACCACAACTCTACAGTTGGCTGTACAGTTGTCGGTCAGCATTGGAAGTGCGTCTGCAATGGTCGAGACGCTCCTATATTCAAAGTGGTGCTCACGGTGGGTTCCACGAATGCTCACAGCGACCACAAGATTCAAAGAAAGGCCATTTCATCTGAATTGTTGGAGCGTTTTGAGACCGACGGAGAGGCTGTTCCGTCACGGATCGCTACGGGGGACGAAAGCTGGGTGCACCACTTTGCGCTGGAAGCAAAAAAGGCAGTTCGTGGAGTGGCATCACCCTCATTCAGCACGAGAGAAGAAATTCAAGACAACCCCCTCTGCCGGAAAAGTCAGGGTGTCAGTCTTCTGGCATTGTGAGGGCGTCTTTCTCGTGGATGTGACCAAGAGGGTCACAACATCAATTCAGAGGCATACGTGAAGACTCTGAATAAACTCAAGAACCGTTTCCGACGTGTTCGATCGGACAAGAATCCAGCAGAAATCTTGCTACAACACGATAATGTACGCCCACACATAAGTCTGAGAACTCGGGAACACATCGCCAATTTGGGTTGGACATCATTGCCTCATCCACCTTACAGTCCAGACCTGACATTCTCTGTGGACCGCTTAAGGATTCTTTACGGGGAACATGCCTTGAAGATGGCGAGAGTGTCAGTCATGCAGTGAAAACATGGCTACATAACAAGAACTTTTACCAGCACGGAATACATGCTCTTCCAAAACGTTGGCGTGGTGGAGACTACGTAGAAAACTAGGACGTGGCTCGATTCCCGGCGGGGTCAGGGATTTTCTCTGCCTCGTGATGGCTGGGTGTTGTGTGCTGTCCTTAGGTTAGTTAGGTTTAAGTAGTTCTAAGTTCTACGGGACTGATGACCATAGATGTTAAGTCCCATAGTGCTCAGAGCCATTTGAACCATTTTTTTAGGACGTGGACAAAACATGTTGGTATACAGGGTGTTACAAAAAGGTACGGCCAAACTTTCAGGCAACATTCCTCACACACAAATCAAGAAAAGATGTTATGTGGACATGTGTCCGGAAGCGCTTAATTTCAATGTTAGAGCTCATTTTAGTTTCGTCCAACTACGCTCAATGGAGCACGTTATCATGATTTCATACGGGAAACTCTACCTGTGCTGCTAGAACATGTGCCTTTACAAGTATGACACAACATGTGGTTCATGCACGATGGAGGTCCTGCACATTTCAGTCGAAGTGTTTGTACGCTTCTCGACAACAGATTCGGTGACCGATGGATTGGAGAAGCGGGCCAACTCCATGGCCTCCACACTCTCCTGACCTCAACCCTCTTCACTTTCATTTGAAAGCTTTTGTCTGCGCAACCCCGGTACCAAATGTAGAGACTCTTCGTGCTCGTATTGTGGACGGCTATGATACAATACGCCATTCTCCAGGGCTGCATCAGCGCGTCAGGGATTCCATGCGACGGAGGGTGGATGCATGTGTCCTCGCTAACGGAGGACATTTTGAACATTTCCTGTAACAACGTGTTTGAAGTCACGCTGGTACGTTCTGTTGCTGTGTGTATGCATTCCATGTTTGATGTGATTTGAAGAGAAGTAATAAAATGAGCTCTAACAAGGAAAGTAAGCGTTTCCGGACACATGTCCACATAACATTTTCTTTCTTTGTGTGTGAGGGATGTTTCCTGAAATTTTGGCCGTACCTTTTTGTATCACGCTGTGGTCAACATTACCTTGCACTGCAGCAACTTCTCTGACGCTGACATTAGGGTTATCGTCAACTGCATGAAGAAATTGCCTCGGCCATTGCAGGTGTCCTCGTCGTTCTAGGTCTTCGCCAGTCGCGAGTCATAGGCTGGAATGTTCCATGCTCCCTAAGACGCCGATCAATTGCTTCGAACGTCTTCCTGTCGGGACACCTTCGTTCTGGAAATCTGTCTCGATACAAACGTACCGCGCCACGGCAATTGCCCCATGCTAATCCGTACATGAAATGGGCATCTGCCAACTCCGCATTTGCAAACACTGCACTGACTGCAAAACCACGTTCGTGATGAACACAAACCTGTTGATGCTACGTACTGATGCGCTTGATGCTAGTACTGTAGAGCAATGAGTCGCATGTCAACACAAGCACCGAAGTCAACATTACCTTCCTTCAATTGGGCCAACTGGCGGTGAATCGAGGAGGTACAGTACATACTGACGAAACTAAAATGAGCTCTAACATGGAAATTAAGCGTTTCCGGACACATGTCCACATAACATGTTTTCTTTCTTTGTGTGTGAGGGATGTTTCATGAAAGTTTGGCCGTAACTTTTTGTAACACACTGTATACTGTCATCAAATTATGACTCTTAGCAATAAATATGCTCTGAGAAAAAATAATGTGGGGAGTTACTTATTGAACGACCCTCGTAGTACTAACTTCATCCAAATAAGGTTCTATATGTGCTTATGCCGAACGTCTACATTTGGCGGAGGAGAGAGGAAAATAGTTACGCGCCGCTTCCACTTGCTTCAATGATTAACTCGTACAGCGGCCGCCGACTGTTCAGAATCGTTTTTCCGTATTGCTGCCCACTGTGTGAACAGCTGGCGATTCGTGTTTGATTTCTCCGCCACTGTACGTACGGCAGCCCTTCCCCAGGTTACGCAGCTCCGTTAAATATTAACGCGGCGGCTTCTCTGGCGATATCATCGTGGCGCGCCGACGCAAACGGCATGCGTTAGCGCACGCCTCCAGCCGCCGGCGCCGTAATTAACGTCTTACACACTGATTAACGGCGACATCGCTCACTTGTTCCGCGCCGGCGGCGGCGGCGCGATCGTGTTTCAGTGGGTGTCTGGGAGCAGGAAGGAACCAACCGTCCGTAGCTGCGATGTGTGTAGTATTAGCAAAAGGCACTAATTCACGCCAGTTACACACCAGTTCGTAGTGAGAGACGTGTGTTGTGAGAAAAGCAATGGCTACTACCGTAAGTAGTGATAGTTAAGCCCTGAAACTTCTAAGCTAAACAAAAAGTCTAATTCTTAAATCCCAGAAAATAATTTCAGTGCAATATCTGACTCGTAAAGGTTGGTAAAAATATCGCACAAACCCACTCAAATGCGCGGGTGCGTGCGACTTTCATAACCTCCCGCAACTAAGAAATGGGCTTGCGTATCTAGTATCTGAATATTAAACAATGAGTACTGATTCACAAAAGTAGTGACCAAAAAAGAACAAGTATTAGCTTTCTGCTTGTAGCGTCTAGCTCTGCAGTGAGGATGTCTCCTTAGATTTGGCAGGCCGCTGTGGCCAAAAAAATGTACAAATGTGTGTGAAATCTTATGGGACTTAATTGCTACGGTCATCAGTCCCTAAGCTTACACACTAAACCTAAATTATCCTAAGGACAAACACACACACCCATGCCCGAGGGAGGACTCGAACTTCCGCCGGGACCAGCTGCACAGTCCACGACTGCAGCGCCTGAGACCACTCGGCTAATCCCGCGGCCGGAGCTCTAGGCGTTTCAGTCTGGAACCGAGCGATCACTACGGTCGCATGTTTGAATCCTGCCTTGGGCATGTGTGTGATGTCCTTAGCTTAGTTAGGCTTAAGTAGTTCTAAATTCTAGGGGACTGATGACCTCAGATGTTAAGTCCCATAGTGCTCAGAGCCATTTGAACCATTTTCCTTAGTTTTGTATGCATTGACTTTAAATACAAAGAATAATAGCCATCTGAATTAACATACAATATCACTTTTACACAACATGGTAGTAAAGATGTGAGGTCCTTTCGCACGATATTTACCAAATACCAACAGGTGACTTAACACCCGTCGACCTACGTAATCGGCACTGTAAAGCTGATAGCATGCAAGGAAAAAGTGCTTATTACTAATTTCTTTTGACTGCACTCAGTATGTGATTGCCGATGCGTCACAATTTTTATGGGCCACGAGGCGAACCCACAACATATAACAATATGGCGGCCATGCAGCGTGGAATAATGTTATGCATTAATAACCAAGAGTGATGAGGTATATTTTGAAATAATTCCGAAAAGAGGAGACTGATAAGCAGTCATATAGTTACTGAACAGAAGAAAGTGATTTCTAATCCAAGATCACAATCAGAGCATCACGTTCCCAGTTCGCTATTTTGAACAAACCAAAAGTGGTAGTGCGCCATCCAGACCTGATGAGAGGAAACGCAGATCACAGCAAATCGTAAGTAATTACCTTTTTACATAAAAAATCGCGACGTGAACTGTTCGATAATCTAAAAATAACACAATTGTATCGTTATATATCCCACCGAAATATGTCCTTGATCAAGAAAAAGGTGAAACGTGTCTGGGAAAAATAAATTAATTGGCAGCAGGAAAAGGCGGTTTTATTTACAAAACAAGTATTTCTGTGCTTGCCGCGGAGGATGGCCACGCAAACAAACTTGTTAAAGCAAAAACTATTTTGTAAGTTAATACGGCTGACAACTTCGAATAATTTACAACACTTCAAAAGAAAAGATAATGCGCTATAATCAGTTTCCATTCAAGAAATATGAGCAGCCTACAAGTTTCCATTTTATTGCCCGCAAGGACATTACTCCAATCCTAATCGCGGAGTAATCGTGACCAAGGATTCCCAAAATAAGGTAATCATTTTAACTAAGCTTCGCTACAGCAGGTAATTGTCTTACTCGTTTTCTTACTTATTGCAGAATACAACAGTGCAGATCGCTACCAAGTAAAGACAGTCTTCTCTGCAAACTTAGCCTCCTCCACACCTGAACACAGAACAGAACAGAATGGCGAATACCCTTTCACGTAAGATCAGCCTCGAGGCTACTACACTACGACACTACGACTCGTACTTGCAGCAAACGACTGATCTGAATAAATGCAAGGAAAGGTTGTAGAAATCGCAACGCTAGTACATAAAAAATTTAGAAAATAAAGAGGCATCCTGAAATCAGTACCGAGGAAGGCACTCTTAACCGAGGGCAGCCTCCACTGACATGAAAACTCCACAGAACGTCCTCTAGAAAGAGCACTGACCTATAGCTACAGAAGTTTAACTAACGGGCAACAATTTTATATATATATATACACTACTGGCCATTGAAATTGCTACACCAAGAAGAAATGCAGATGATAAACGGGTATTCATTGGACAAATATATTATACTACAACTGACATGTGATTACATTTTCACGCAATTTGGGTGCACAGATCCTGAGAAATCAGTACCAAAAACAACCACCTCTGGCCGTTATAACGGCCTTGATACGCGTGAAAATTGAGTCAAACAGAGCTAGGATGGCGCGTACAGGTACAGTTGCCCATATAGCTTCAACACGATACCACAGTTCATCAAGAGTAGTGACTGGCGTATTGTGACGAGCCAGTTGCTCGGCCACCATTGACCAGACGTTTTCAATTGCTGAGAGATCTGGAGAATGTGCTGGCCCGGGCAGCAGTCAAATATTTTCTGTATCCAGAAACGCCCGTACAGGACCTGCAACATGCGGTCGTGCATTATCCTGCTGAAATGTAGGGTTTCGCAGGGATCAATGAAGGGTAGAGCCACGGGTCGTAACACATCTGAAATGTCACGTCCACTGTTCAAAGAGCCTTCAATGCGAACAAGAGGTGACCGAGACGTGTAACGAATGGCACCCCATACCATCACGCCGGGTGATACGCCAGTATGGCGATGACGAATACACGCTTCCATTGAGTGTTCACCGCGATCTCGCCAAACACGGATGCGACCATCATGATGCTGTAAACAGAACCTGGATTCATCCAAAAAAAAATGACGTTTTGACATTCGTGCACCCAGATTCGTCGTTGAGTACACCATCGCAGGCGATCCTGTCTGTGATGCAGCGTCAAGGGTAACCTCAGCCATGGTCTCCGAGCTGATAGCCCATGCTGCTGCAAACGTCGTCGAACTGTTTGTGCAGATGGTTGTTGTCTTGTAAACGTCGAGACGTGGCTGCACGATCCGTTACAGCCATGCATATAAGATGCCTGTCATCTCAACTGCCAGTGATACGAGGCCGTTGGGATCCAGGACGGCGTTCCGTATTACCCTCCTGAACCCACCGATTCCATATTCCCCTAACAGTCATTGGATCTCGACCTACGCGAGCAGCAATGTCGCGATACGATAAACCGCAATCGCGATAGACTACAATCCGACCTTTATCAAAGTCGGAAACGTGATGGTACTCATTTCTCCTCCTTACACGAGGCATCACAACAACGTTTCACCAGGCAACGCTGGTCAACTGCTGTTTGTGTATGAGAAATCGGTTGGAAACTTTCCTCATATCAGCAAGTTGTAGGTGTCGCCACCGGCGCCAACCTTGTGTGAATGCTCTGAAAAGCTAATCAGTTGCATATCACAGCATCTTCTTCTTGTTTGTTAAATTTCTCGTCTGTAGCACGTAATCTTCGTGGTGTAGCAATTTTAATGGCCAGTAGTGTATATATATATTGTAGGGGCTTCTTCTTTGATTACCAATCAGAACGTCCTGCGTCCGAACGCCGCCATCGTTTAATTTTTAAATAAAAGTCATCAATGGCAGCCAAAGACTTCGGGCAGAAGATGTCACCCTCAGTCAGCAAACGAGCTTATGAAAGAGAGCAGAGGAGCGAACTAAATGTCAGACAGGGTACCCTCTTACCCTCTGGGTGAGAAACTGCCCCTAAAGGCATTGGAATAAAAAATGATCAACGGTAGGAGGTGAAGAAAACTGGCAAAAGATTCCGAAGTAATCCTTCATTCGGATGTCCTGAAGGGGCTGCCAATGGGGAGGTGACCTTGAGGAAAATACTGGATAAACAACGAAACGATAACGGTTTACGAGACGGGGAGTGGAATGTCATAAGTTTTAACGTGGTAGTCCAGTCTAGATAAATTGGGGATCAGTGAAGTGAAATGGAAAAAGGACAAGGATTTCTGGTCTGATGGTCAGGTATAAATGGCGACGTCGCAAGCTGAAGACGGAGAGAAACAGAAAGTATATGAGGATATGGAATGGCTAATTCAGTTCGTAAAGGGGCACGAAAATCTAATAGTCATCGGGGACTGGAATGAAGTTTTAGGGGAAAGAGTAGAAGAATTGGTTACAGGAGGATATGGGCCTGGAATGAGAGAGGAGAAGACTAATTGAGAATAACTTTCAGCAAGCATTGCCGTAAGTGGAGGAGGTATACATCGAAAAGGCCAGGAGATACAGGAAGATTTCAGTTAGATTACATGAAGGTAAGACAGTGAGTCCGAAATCAGATACTGGATTGTAAGGCGTAACCAGGAGCTGATACAGACTCAGATTACAATTTAGTAGTGATCACGAGTAGGCTGAAGTTGAACAGACTTGAAAGGAAGAATTGAAACGTGAAGAAGTGGAAAACTTGAGTTCTAAGGAATGCAGAGATGCGCCTGAAGCTCTGAGGTTATAGATACTGCGACAAGAAATCGCTCAGTAGGCAGTTAAGTTAAAGAGAAATCGACGTCTTTAAGAAGGACAGCCACAAAAAAAAAAAAAAATGTTCAAATGGCTCTGAGCACTATGGGACTCAACTGCTGAGGTCATTAGTCCCCTAGAACTTAGAACTAGTTAAACCTAACTAACCTAAGGACATCACAAACATCCATGCCCGAGGCAGGATTTGAACCTGCGACCGTAGCGGTCTTGCGGTTCCAGACTGCAGCGCCTTTAACCGCACGGCCACTTCGGCCGGCAAGGACAGCCACAGAAGTTGGGAAGAGAAACGTAGGTAAAGTGAAGGTAGCTCCCAATAAAACGATGTGTAACAGAAGAAATGCTTCAGTTGTTCGATGAAGGAAGAAAGTGAATTTTCAGGAACAGGAATTTTCAGGAAGTGGAAAGAGCACATTGGAGGCCTCTATGAGTGGAGACCTGTCTGACGACTCGATAGAAGAAGAAACAGGCCTCGACATAGAAGAGACAGGGGATCAAGCATTAGAATAAGAATTTAAAAGAGCTTTAGAAGAATGAAGATCGAATAAAGGAGGAGGGATAGATGAGATACCAATAGAATTTCTAAAACCATTGGACAACGTGGCAACAGAAAGGCTATTCACGTTGGTTTGCCGGTCGCGGTGGTCTAGCGGTTCTAGGCGCTCAGTCCGGAGCCGCGCGACTGCTACGGTCGCAGGTTCGAATCCTGCCTCGGGCATGGATGTGTGTGACGTCCTTAGGTTAGTTAGGTTTAAGTAGTTCTAAGTTCTAGGGGACTGATGACCATAGATGTTAAGTCCCATAGTGCTCAGAGCCATTTGAACCATTTTGAACCACGTTGGTTTATAGAATGTATGAAAAAACTAAACTCTATGAAAAAACTAAACTCCTCCCGAACAGGCCATGAAGGCCCAACGGTACCTGACTGGCCGCCGTGTCATCCTCAGCTCATAGGCGTCACTGGATGCGGATATGGAGGGGCATGTGGTCAGCACACCGCTCTCCGGGCTGTTCGGAGAGAGAGAATGCTGAACCATGAGAACTAGGTTCAGGCAACAAAAAGAGGCGTGGCAGACGTCGGTGAACCTTACCGAATGGCGGGCGCTGCTGCTCCTCAATAATATCATAAAATACTCGCGATCACCAACCGACAGGAACGCCGATCGAATCCGAGCGTAATTAATAAAGTGTGCGCGAAGTAATCAGTTCTTTAACTTTACTGCAGCATGGCGGAGCGTGCCTATGGCCAAGACGCGGATGCGGGCGCTGCAGTAGCTGGTGGTCCTTTCCAGGAGATGGTGCTGAATGCCCCGCAGCAGCGCTTTTGTTAGATGGCCGGTACCTCACACACTAGTGCGCCTACGGCTGCCCATGTCCGTCGGAAAGCACAGTGGACATGAACGGATGCAGGTGATCAGACAGGATGCTTACGTACGTCTCACTTGTCAGAGTCGTATCTAGACGTATCAGGGGTCCCATATCACTCCCACTGCACACGCCCCACACTATTACAGAGCCTCCAACAGCTTTAGCAGTCCCCTCCTGACATGCGGGATGTGGTGTCACCGCCAGACACCACACTTTCTAGGTGGTAGCTTTAAATCGGCCGCGGTCCATTTAGTACATGTCGGACCCGCGTGTCGCCACTGTGTGATCGCAGGCCGAGCGCCACCACAAGGCAGGTTCGGAGATACGGAACAGCACTCGCCCCAGTTGTACGGACGACTTTGCTAGCGACTACACGGACGAAGCATCGCTCATTAGCCGAGCAGATAGTTAGAATAGCCTTCAGCTAAGTCAATGGCTACGACCTAGCAAGGCGCCATTAGCCTTACATAGCAAGTGATAGTTTGATAGTTATCGTATGAAACGTCTCATCCAGAACGCTGTATACCACAAGGACGATATAAAAGTTAAGTATAATAGCAGCTACGTATTTTTCTTGCTAACATTCACTACTTATCCTGTTCCAGAATTCACGCCCGTCTGCGTTAGATAGCGTGCATTTCGGCCTCCTCTATCTACAAGGTGTTGGCACATTTGCCAGCACATCACGGGATCCACGGATTAATGAGGTTATCTCCATCCCATACACGTCCATCCGCCCGATACAATTTGAAACGAGACTCGTCCGATCAGGAAACATGTTTCCAGTCATCAAAAGTCCAATGTCTGTGTTGACGGGCCCACGCGAGGCGTAAAGCTTCGCGTCATGCAATCCTCAAGGATACACCAGTGGGTCTTCGGCTCCGAATGCCCATATCGATGATGTTTCGTTGAACAGTTCGCACGCCGATAGTTGTTGATGGCCCAGCATTGAAATCTGCAGCAATTTTCGGAAGGGTTGTACTCCTGTTACGATGAACGACTCTCTTCAGTCATCGTTGGCCCCGTTCTTGCGGGATCTTTTTCCGGCAGCAGCGATGTCGAAGATTTGTTGTTTTATCGGATTCCTGATATTCACGGTACACTCGCGAATTGGTCGTGTGTAGGCTTAGGGACCGATGACCTAAGCAGTTTAGTCCCATTAGGTCTTACCACAAATTTACAAATTTTTTAGTAACCGATCTAACAACTGCGCCAGACGATTGATCTCTTAATAGGCGTTGTCGACCGCTGCGCCGTATTGTGCCTGTTTACATATCTCTGTATTTGAATGCGCTTCAGTGTATAAAGTTTGTTTTCTTTCTGTAATTATTTTGACACTTTAATTCCAGGGAGAATTTTTATATAAATCGATACGCAAATTATGGATAGCGCAGCATTTACTTCATCAGAAGGCCCCGAATCTGTCACCTGCTCCCATATTCATTTATTACTTCTCAGATCATCCTTTGTTTCCGTTCTTGTAAGGCCGCCCTCGTCACAGAACATGGCGTTCTTGGGAGAGTTCCTAACATGATTTTGGAAAAAACGACATTTTGTCTATGGAGTGCGTGAGTGATTCTTTTGCAAATTTTTTTTGTTTATTTATACACACAGTCACTTGTTTATGACACAGTCATAACCGGTTTCGGCCATATAATGACCATCTTCGGATTCTAAAACAATACATGCAAATAAATAAAAATAAAGAATATAGATGCCCCATTTGCTCGTAAAGTTCGAATAATTCAACCGTTGTTTACGTCTCGGCAGATGTGTACTACACTACTGAATGCTATTTCAATATTTGATGTGTAATGTATAGCTAAAAATAGTCCAGTTACGATTTGAATCACCAAGCATAACCCTATTAAAACGCAAAACATGATGTTTTATAACATGATGTTTTATAACATGATGTTTTATAAATTATTAAGTGTTCATATTACACACAAACCTTCTTACGTGTTATCTTTTAGTAGACGTTTGATTCTATTCAGTGGCTAACTCAACTACCGACGCATCAGTAAATATTTCTGTGGACCACCTGCATCAGCTCATGTTTGATTATTATTGTCATTATTCTCGTATCAGCAGCATATATAAAACACAGTTTACACAATTATTGACAGGTCAACACAGTTTATATGATCTTTGACCAAAATTTGGCCTCTTCCAGTGCATTTTCCGTTGCCTAGTGAAGGTCGTCTCCTGTGCTGGTAGCTGGACGCAGTCGACACGGAAGCATGTGTTGAACAGTGTGTTCTTCCCCGCTGTCACATTGTGTTTTGTTTTCTTCAGGTGTCCCCACTTCTAGGTGTATGCATTGATGAGGGGTTGAACTGGAAAAAACACACTGAAGATCTGCTGAAACGTTTGAGTTCAGCTACTTATGCTATCAGGGTTATTGCAAATCTTGGCGATATACATCTCAGTAAATTAGCTTACTACGCCTACTTTCATTCTCTGCTTTCGTATGGCATCATATTCTGGGGTAACTCATCATTGAGTAAAAGAGTGTTCATTGCACAAAAGCGTGTAAACAGAGTAATTGCTGGAGCTCATCCAAGATCATCCTGCAGACACTTATTTAAAGAGCTAGGGATCTAGCCTCACAATATATACATTCACTTAAGAAATTTGTTATTAACATTCCGAACGAATTCAAAAGTAATAACTACAACACTAGGAGACAGAATGATCTTCACTGCTCAAGGTTAAATCTAACTTTAGCTCAGAAGGGGGTAAATTATGTTGCCACAAAAGTCTGACAGATAGCCATATAGCATTTAAAAGGAAATTAAAAGAATTTCTGGATGGAAACTCCTTCTATTCATTAGATGAATTTTTGGATATAGTAAGTGGGTAATTTCCCCATCCCGCACCCAAAAAATATTAAGTGTCATGTAATATTTTGTGTAATGTAATATCTTGTGTAGACACCTTTTATTAACCTGACACGTTCCACATCATTACGAAGTGTCGTATTCATGATCTATGGAACAATTACTAATCTAATCTTATCTCTAATCTCCAGGTTAACCAGTGATCTGACCATTCCTGAATCAGCCTATTCAAGAACTTCCAGATTGGCCGATTCTCATCATGACCAGGGGGGTATAAATTCTGGAAATCTTTTCCAACCAGGAGGGTGGGATGTCTCAGCCTTCCATAGGTCCAGCGTGGCTTCTTCATCAGTAATCGTTACTTTCTCCAATGCCCTGAGGAAATTTTTCCTTGACCTTAGTCGTTGTGGATATGGTTGTTTCCCATTCATGAGATGCGTTTTTTCCTGCTCCACGTTCGTTTTTTCCCTGTTTGCTGCTGTTTCTATTCGAACAGGAGGTGGTGCAATTCCTGCAAGGTCATAGAGCTACTCAATTGGAGCTGACTTCAGGCAGCCTGTTATAATTCGACATGTGTCGTTTAGGGCAGCATCCACCTGTCTGGCATGTGTTGACTTGTACCAAGCACGACAGGCATACTCTACAGCGGAGTAGCTATTGCCATTGCAGAAGCTCGGATGGTTTCCGTTTGACTGCCTCGCTGTGATCCGGCCAGTTTCCTTAGCAGGTTGTTCCTGGCGGAAACTTTTGATTCGAAATTCATTTAGTGTTATTTGAACGTTAGAGATCTGTCAAGTGTTATTCCTAGGTATTTTGGAGTGTCACAATGTTCCAATTTAACCCCTGACCATTCTATTTTTTACATACAGGTGGTTCCCGATTTCTCAGATTGAAAGCACACATTTGTGTCTTTGATGTGTTTCGTTTAAGCTGGCTTATTCTGTTGTATTTTGACAGATCTTCACGTGCCCTCTTTAGGATGATTTCTATTGAATCGAAGTTTGTGATTTGGGTCGACAGAGCGAGACCATCAGCATACAAGAAACTCCTCCACTTGTGGACTATGGATTGTCGTTAGTGTATACATTGAACAGAACTGGAGCCAACACACTTTCCTGGGGAAGACCATTTTTCTGTAGCCTCCATCTGCAGCGCCGTCCTTGGAGGTCAACGAAGATTGCGATTGAGAAAAGCAATCGGGCGAATCCTGGGCGTCAAGAAATGACGGCTGATGCTTCCACACCGGAAACAACCATATACAAGCCCTTTTTAGGGCCACAGATAAGTTCATGTTTGATGTCTGACCACGACAACGATGACATCTTCCATGCCACAAGGCCAGAATGATGCTACAGTACTTTATGGAGTATGATAGTGAACTCCATTGATGTCTTGTCTACCAACTTCACCTGATGTAGATATCTGGTGTCACATATCTCCAGAAACTTACCAACGACTTGTAGGATCCATTGCTGTATTGTGCTCCAAACGTGGACCAACATGCTATTAAGCAGTAAGCAGGTGGATATGCTTTGGCTCACCATTTGTAAGGGCACGGATACACTGGTTAATATTTCAGGAGTCTTGCGAAACACCTCTACCCTTAGCAGTTAGTATAATTGAGTAATCGTTCATAATTTGCGTCCAGCTATATTGAAACAGCATGATTATTGTTGTCCAAGGTACTGAGAATATTTTCGGTTTGTTGGCGTTCGATTTTTATGTCTGACGTGCTCCTGGATCGTCATGAGTCGGCCAAAGACACCCTTTCGACGAGTTTCAGTAACAGAAGTAGTCGCTCAGAGTCTATAGCGCCGTGCGTCGCCCCGTGGAGGTCCTCTCTGTCGAACTTTCATGGTTTTTTGTTAACGGGTAATAGAGGGTTTCGTAGCAATTCCTGCACAAGTGACATCATTTTAACGTCACGCGAAATGTCGACAACCGCATGACCAGCTATCGAATTTGTGACAAAGGAAAATATGAATGTTATTGGTCTTCCATACACTCGCAGCAATTTAAGCTGTACTCTTAGGTTGCCACCTAACCACACACACGGAAATCGCCACATATTCGTAAATCAAAAGCAAAATATTTGTGTAAAAGCAGAATATGAATTTTATTGCAGCACGTGTTAGTGGCAGCATTTAAAGCCGTCCTCTTAGGTTCCTGCGTAAATACACACTCGGAAATCGCCACATATTCGTAAATAAACAGCCAAATATTTTTGTAAAGGCAGAATATGAATTTTACTGCAGCTCGTTTTAGTCGCAGCATTTAAAACTGTCCTCTAAGGTTCCAGCCTAACCGCACACTCGGAAATCGCTAAATATTTGTCATCCTTCGTTCTCATATCAGACGGAATGTAAATAGCATTAAACACTGCAGAACATATTTATATTACCCTCAAATGAAAGTCGCACAATACTATAACAACGCTAACATGAAAAATACATTTGCATGTAGTGGGATGCGAACCTACTCTAGCACTTAATCATGTGATTTTTGTCTCCTGCCTTGGTACTATATTCTCTCTTGAAGGCTTATACCGTTGATGCGTTATTAAACGACATTCAGCGACAATGGTGACGTGTTTGTGGCAAATTTTCACTGCTCTGTTACCTTGAAACGGCACACCGCACTGAGAGAGCGCTCTTACATGAAGGCATTAACCGTCGATAAATCATTGCGTGATATTATAGCAATAATTAGTAAGTGATTCCAAGGATAACGTGTTTCTTGTAAATTCCCAGTAGGCGTGCATTAAGCCTTGTGAGAAGCCCGTATCTAACACTGACAAAAGTCGATAGCCCATCGTGCGGTCGTCGATATGGCGTGTGAAGTCCAAATGACGTCAAGTTGGCGGTAACTGTTGTGAAATGAGCATAATCCTTGACATAAAAGTTTTCTGGGTATGGTACCGCGTCATAATGTATAAAACTACTGCTGCTGGAGAAAAAGCAGCGTTTCGGGCACGGTTGCGGTGGCCTTCTTCTGGGTCTACTAAACGTTTCTCAGGTCAGGTATAAGAATGAAGAACGAAGAAAAGAAGAGGCTGACGGTAAACAGCAATTAGAGATGTTTTTTCTGAAACGACTAAGTTGTGATCTGTGTTGCAATCTGAGTTAGAGATGTCGTCTGGTCAATAAACCAGATTATGTCCATAGTACATAGCCTGTTGTTCTTCACTGAAAAAGTAGCTTTACGTGAAAAACAAGTGGAAGAAGTGCAGGTTCCGTGTAGTATAAAATAAATGCGTACTTCAAGACGGCCGAAATCCTCACTCAATGTATTTCATTGCTGGTGTAAAATTGTGGTGTCACCGCCAGACACCACACTTGCTAGGTGGTAGCCTTTAAATCGGCCGCGGTCCGTTAGTATACGTCGGATCCGCGTGTCGCCACTACCAGTGATTGCAGACCGAGCGCCGCCACACGGCAGGTCTAGAGAGACTTCCTAGCACTCGCCCCAGTTGTACAACCGACTTTGCTAGCGATGGTTCACTGACAAAATACGCTCTCATTTGCCGAGACGATAGTTAGCATAGCCTTCAGCTACGTCATTTGCTACGACCTAGCAAGGCGCCATATTCAGTTACTATTGATATTGTGAATCATGTACCGTCAAGACCGACGTTCATCATTAATGGATTAAAGTTAAGTATTCCACCAGCTACGTCCGTTTTTTCTAAATTCTAATTTCCTTGTCCTGTTCCAGACCTCACGCCAGCCTGCGTGAGCTAAAGCGCGTGCATTTCGGCTTCCTCTAGTAACACGGTGTTGACTCTCCTGCCAACCACAACAAAAACGCCTTCTTTTTCTAAGCTAAAGAAAACGCACAATTGACAAGAAACATGCGGGCTAAAAGAATACCAGGTTAAAGCGTAGTTTGGAGATACCTGTATTGGAATCTATAAACTCTATGTTCCATCAAGTTGTAAATCTTGTTAGGTACTTACACTAACTCCGGCATTGTGTGGCTATTTTCAATTGGACGCTGTTGTTCTCCGTGGACATTACAAAGTAGCAGTTTCTGATACATTTGCTCCAACCGCACTTTTTGAGTAGGTGTGTTCCACCATTTGGTATCAACTACGGTGCAGCTTCAGTACCACTAAAACTGGCAGTCACATTGTACGAATTATGTCAATCCTACAAAACGATTCACGTGTTTTAGAACACAGATATTTTATTTTGTTAATAACATATGATTTTTGGAGAAGTTAGTTAGTGATAGAGTAAAGCTTTTAGATAGAGAGTGGGATGTATTCGGATAACTCAGATGAAATATCAATTTTAGATTTTATATCACCATCTTTAACTTGTCGTTGCTATTATATAACTGTGGTGCACATCGTGTCAGAGGGTGCCTAAGTATAGAAAGACAGAGGTCTGTAGGTAATAGGTTTGCTTGTGCATGGCAGCATCGAGTGGACAAACACCTTCGTATCGCCAGGCCTTATAAAAAGCTATGAAATCCCTGGGCTAGCAGGACAGAATGGTTCAAATGGCTCTGAGCACTATGGGACATAACAGCTGTGGTCATCGGTCCCCTAGAACTTAGAACTACTTAAACCTAACTAACCTAAAGACATCACACACATCCATGCCCGAGGCAGGATTCGAACCTGCGACCGTAGCAGCAGGACAGAGCGGATGAGGTTATATTTGTGGAAAGGGGCCAAAGTACGTTACTGTCAGTTGCACTCAACATACAACTTTATTTCTTGTTCAAATGGCTCTAAGCACTATGGGACGTAACATCTGAGGTCATCAGTCCCCTAGACTTAGAACTACTTAAACCTAACTAAGGACATCACACACATCCATGCCCGAAGCAGGATTCGAACCTGCGACCGTAGCAGCAGCGCGGTTCCGGACTGAAGCGCCTAGAACCGCTCTGCCACAGGGGCCGGCAATTTTATGTCTTAAAACAGACAATCTCACGAGCAAAAATCAAAAACTCTCAAGGTTTTAACGAAAGACTTCCTTTGTTTTAATTTATATCGGCTGAAGGCCTCATCGAAAATCCAAGGCACAAGGCCTAAGCAAGGAATTGAGGTACAGGTGTTTCACTTCATTAGAAAAAAGATTTATCTTCAATATAAATAGGCTGAAAGCCTTAGCTTAAATTTTTTTCCCACAGAACTCGGCTGAAGGCTGCACATTAATCAAGAACAGTGTTACAGCTTAAGACCGAGACAAAAATTTTCAGTGTTCAATCTAAATAGGCTGAAAACTCGGCGGAAGGCCGCATATCAACAAAACAGTTTAACGGCTTAAGGCCTAGAAAGAAGAGCTGTCAATTTGAAAAGGCTGAAGGCCTTATCTTAAAATATTTCGTGCAAAACTCGGCTGAAGCCTCATACAAAGTAATAACAATCTTATGACTTAAGGGCAAGTCAAGGATTTTGAATTTTTAATTTAAGAGAGATTAAAACTCGGCTGAAGGCCACAGACAAACTAGAAAATATTTCTTACAGCTTAACGCCTAGACAAAATTTTTCAACTTTTGGTTTGAAAAGGCTGAATACTCGGCTGAAGGCCACATACCAACTTGAAACAAATTTACGGCTTAAGGCCTAGACACAAGAAATTTTCAATTTTAGTCTTGAAAGGCTGAAACTCTGCTGAAAGCCACATACCAAGCAAGAAACAATTTTTTTACGACTTAAGGCCTAAGAAGAAGCCTTGCAATTTTAATAAGCTAAGACTCGGCTGTAGGCCACACAGAGTACTTAAGACTAAAAAGGAAATCACTATGTAAAACACAAGGAGTGGCGCTCAGAAGGTTCCAAGGGTCGGCATGGGAAGGTAACACTAACGCATGTTTAGGTGAGCCAGACCGACAACCTCTTAATCGGAAGGCAACCCAACCGAAAGCCAGCCGACGAACCAACCAACAAGATCAGCTCTGCTCCGTCCGACCAGCAAAACGACAACAAGATGTCAATAGCACAACGTTCTGGATGCTGGTACCCAATACAGCCAAGTCAGAATAAACGCCCAGAACTACCAAAAACACCCCAGCTGTCGAACTACACGTCGTGCTGGACAGCATCAACACGATGAGGAAAATACACAGCTGAAAACTACGTCAACGACCAGGGCAGGTAACAAGAACGTCAACGGCCGCAGGGCAGAAGATACCACTGGTAAACTTCATTAATGAAGGAATGAATTAAATTAAGTTAAACAGCACACAGGAAAACAGCTGCAACTCTAGCCGACTTCAATGCACATACGTTGTCGCTCATGGAAATCTCCCAGACAGCGACAATCAGGATCAAACGAAGAGATGTGTTAGTCACGGAGACTTCGTCGCTGTTCTGCCCCAAGCGACCGACTCCCTAGGACCAGACACGGTCAAAGGACCAAATACACGTCGACCAATGAGACGACCAACCGAACGACCGACCAACAGTCGTCATGCTCCAATCTCCTTCTGTCGGATAGTTCATGTGTGTCGCCAGCGGTCGGCGAATACTGGCTGTCCGGACCTCACTGGCTCTCCGTCCACACTCCCTTCAGACAGACGACGTCCCGGAGACACTGGCTCGGACCCAACCATGCAGAGGGAACACTGGCCCATTGGCCACACGACATCTCTGCACAAGGAAGGAACCGACCAAAATCCACAAGATGATCAATTGAAGAGGCCCACAAGCGATCGGAAGACCAAATACACGTCACCCGATGAGATGACCGACCGTACGACCAACCAACGGTCATCCCCATTCAAGTCTCCTCCCGTCGGACAGTGGATGTGTGTCCCCAGCGATTGGGCGAGTACTGGCTGTGCAGACCTCACCGGAGCTCCATTCCAACTTCACTACTGCCGCATCCCGACTGCACTCCTGGTCAGTCTCCAACTGATTTCCAGGCACACAACGACCTGGAAATACTACTGGTCGCTCCAGAGATGGTACGACAGTGCTGCTGCTGCCACTCACAGGCAAGTAAGGCAGAAGTTAGGCACGCCAGTAAATGGAATAACAAAACTAGGCGGCAGTACCGTGAAAGAAGATGACAAACAATAAATGGCATGAACACGAGCCGCACACGGCTCAAACAACAGTAAAATAAACTGTGTCGCCATTGAAGTTGAATCAAAGGCCGACTGAAGTCGAGTAGCCGCCGCGGATTAGCAGCAGGGGACCGGCAGAACCCTTTAAAACTGGGCCTCATTTGAATGTGACGTGCGGTATGTGAGTAATAGGTAAATGAATGGCCTGAAAGTTCTACAATAAGAGGTGCAGCGCTCATAGCAAGGACAGCACTACTATGACATGCATAATATTGATTCTACAGCTGAGTCATAGAAAGATTCACGAGAGTGCTAACAATGATACTGTGTGGGATATTCGCATAAAATTCGACTTAGTTTTAAGAAAAGGAAACATTGAACTTGTGCTGGTGTAAGCTATCGCCAGCACACTAGGCAGCAAAGAGGCTGCGAGAAGCTCTATAGTAGGCGCAAGCAACGCGTCCATCAGGAGAGAGGCCAAAGACAGACTCACAGGCAACGCGCCGATAACGTCCTCTCGACTGCCGGTATTTAGATAGCCGCTGCGGACCGGAGGGCCAGTCAGTCATCCGGTGAGTTAACGAGTCGAGTCATCAGTCGCAGCCCAGTGGGATTCGCAGTCGCCGTTAGCTCAGCCTCTTCAAAAATGGTTCAAATGGCTCTGAGCACTATGGGACTCAACATCTGTGGCCATCAGTCCCCTAGATCTTTGAACTACTTAAACCTAACTAACCTAAGGACATCACACACATCCATGCCCGAGGCAGGATTCGAACCTGTGACCGTAGCCGTCGCTCGGTTCGAGACTGAAGCGCCTAGAATCACATGGCCACACCGGCCGGCAGCTCAGCCTCTATCTCAGAGTCAGTCAGTACCTGGCGACCAGAATAGCGTACATAGCGGACTTTGTACCTCAGTAGCAGTGAGGCTAATGTGGACTATTACAGAAGAGCTTGTACCACAACACCTGGACTATCTTAACACTTTTCGTCTGGCGACGCCACAGTGCTATCGTTCGCAAATAGCGGTCAATGACCAGTGACACCACAGTGGTGTCTTGTGCATAGTATCGCTCAGTGGCCGGCGACACCACAGTGGTGCCGTGAGCATAATATCGCGCAGTGGCTGGTGACAGCACTTTAGTATCTTTTTCATTCTGTTGGTGTTTTGTTTAGGTAACAATAACTTACACACGTCAACAAGTTTTTTTGTTTTTATAAGTACTTGTGCACTTTCATAATGGTAGACGAAAGAGACGATACGATTATTTACGATGAATGCGCGGACATCTTGTCGGCCATTCCGGACGACTTGGCCGTTTGCGAAGAAGACAAAGGATACCAAAAAAAAATGATAGTGAAGCAGCATCGTCGGGAGATAGTGAAATACGTCCAAGAAGAATTCGGCGAACGCTACAGTTGCCAACTGATTCGGATGAATCGGAAGAAGAAGACAAACTGTGATTTACTGAGGACCAATAACAAATTTGAAGGATCTCCGGGTCCACACATATTTCCCAAAGATACACAGAGCGTCGTGGATATCGTAGAATTATATATATTGGGAACGATCTATTTGAATATACACTCCTGGAAATGGAAAAAAGAACACATTGACACCGGTGTGTCAGACCCACCATACTTGCTCCGGACACTGCGAGAGGGCTGTACAAGCAATGATCACACGCATGGCACAGCGGACACACCAGGAACCGCGGTGTTGGCCGTCGAATGGCGCTAGCTGCGCAGCATTTGTGCACCGCCGCCGTCAGTGTCAGCCAGTTTGCCGTGGCATACGGAGCTCCATCGCAGTCTTTAACACTGGTAGCATGCCGCGACAGCGTGGACGTGAACCGTATGTGCAGTTGACGGACTTTGAGCGAGGGCGTATAGTGGGCATGCGGGAGGCCGGGTGGACGTACCGCCGAATTGCTCAACACGTGGGGCGTGAGGTCTCCACAGTACATCGATGTTGTCGCCAGTGGTCGGCGGAAGGTGCACGTGCCCGTCGACCTGGGACCGGACCGCAGCGACGCACGGATGCACGCCAAGACGGTAGGATCCTACGCAGTGCCGTAGGGCACCGCACCGCCACTTCCCAGCAAATTAGGGACACTGTTGCTCCTGGGGTATCGGCGAGGACCATTCGCAACCGTCTCCATGAAGCTGGGCTACGGTCCCGCACACCGTTAGGCCGTCTTCCGCTCACGCCCCAACATCGTGCAGCCCGCCTCCAGTGGTGTCGCGACAGGCGTGAATGGAGGAACGAATGGAGACGTGTCGTCTTCAGCGATGAGAGTCGCTTCTGCCTTGGTGCCAATGATGGTCGTATGCGTGTTTGACGCCGTGCAGGTGAGCGCCACAATCAGGACTGCATACGACCGAGGCACACAGGGCCAACACCCGGCATCATGGTGTGGGGAGCGATCTCCTACACTGGCCGTACACCACTGGTGATCGTCGAGGGGACACTGAATAGTGCACGGTACATCCAAACCGTCATCGAACCCATCGTTCTACCATTCCTAGACCGGCAAGGGAACTTGCTGTTCCAACAGGACAATGCCCGTCCGCATGTATCCCGTGCCACCCAACGTGCTCTAGAAGGTGTAAGTCAACTGCCCTGGCCAGCAAGATCTCCGGATCTGTCCCCCATTGAGCATGTTTGGGACTGGATGAAGCGTCGTCTCACGCGGTCTGCACGTCCAGCACGAACGCTGGTCCAACTGAGGCGCCAGGTGGAAATGGCATGGCAAGCCGTTCCACAGGACTACATCCAGCATCTCTACGATCGTCTCCATGAGACAATAGCAGCCTGCATTGCTGCGAAAGGTGGATATACACTGTACTAGTGCCGACATTGTGCATGCTCTGTTGCCTGTGTCTATGTGCCTGTGGTTCTGTCAGTGTGATCATGTGATGTATCTGACCCCAGGAATGTGTCAATTAAGTTTCCCCTTCCTGGGACAATGAATTCACGGTGTTCTTATTTCAATTTCCAGGAGTGTATTAGCAACGAAACCAACAAGTATTACAGTCAAAATTGCAATACAAGGAAACTGCATAAAAAAAAGTTGCCAAAGTTGTCGGCGTTACGGGACTCGAACTTAGAAAATGGTTTGGGCTTGCTATCCTTATGGGAATTGTAAAAAAAGCAAGGATCGATGATTACTGGACAACGAATCCGTTGATAGACACACCGGTATTTAGCAAAACGATGTCCCGTAACCGATTCAGACAAATATTATCATTTTTACATATTTCTGACAATAACAATAAACTGGACAATGCCGACAGGCATTTCAAAGTGCAATTCGTAACTGATTATTTTTCCAAAAAGTTTACAGAAAGTTTAATCTAAGTCAAAACATCTCAATTCATGAAGGTATGATACCGTGGCGTGGACAGTTAAATTTGAACGTTTACAATCCGTCGAAAATTACGAAATATGGCATACTCATTCGGACGCTGTATGATTCTAGTACGGGTTAAATTTCCTCATTCAAGATATATTCCGGCGTCGGACAACCTTTAGCAAAACAGTCATGGAACTACTGAAACCTTCTTATGGAAAGTGGCATCACCTTTACATGGATAATTATTATACCAGTGTAGAACTTGCAGAGAAGTTTCTTGAAATGAAATTCGATTTTGTGGAACGATATGCAAAAAAAAAGGATTTCCGGAAAAATTAAAGGCGCAAAAGTCAATGTGTTTGAAGCTTGTCATCAACGGAAAGGTGACAAGCGGCCGGCGACAAGCCAAGTAATCCGGATTAGCGCTGCCGGCACCAAGCGAATAAATTTGTACGAGACATGCGGGCGGCAAAGTGTTGAGCTAAGGAACTTATTGTTCTTATGAATAGAGAACCCTGTTAATACACGCGTGCAGTTTGTGTTATAGAATGAGGATACCGGCCACCAAACAGCACCTTCTCCATGCTTGCCACGGTCAAGCCTACAGTGACAACGAGACGACACAAAAAAAGTGACGCGGAGGACCTAACCATGGTACATCACAATCATCAAGAAGACTGCTAAAAAAACAACAAATGTCTACAACAAATCACAGCTAAAGACTACGTAAGCAGATTAATGGTGGATCACTTCTTTTACTCAAACATACGTTTTCTGAAAAGACATATCAGAATCTCCAAAAGCTGTTATATTAATATTTCTTTATTATTTTCGACTCTTTCTGACCTTAAATCATCATCAGCTCGACAAATATTATCCACATGGCGTAGGATCCCAAAGAAAGCAGGTGTTGACAGATGTGAAAATTACCGAACTATCAGTTTAATAAGTCACAGCTGCAAAATACTAACGCGAATTCTTTACAGACGAATGGAAAAACTGGTAGAAGCGGACCTCGGGGAAGATCAGTTTGGATTCCGTAGAAATGTTGGAACACGTGAGGCAATACTAACCTTACGACTTATCTTAGAAGGAAAATTAAGAAAAGGTAAACCTACGTTTCTAGCATTTGTAGACTTAGAGAAAGCTTTTGACAACGTTAACTGGAATACTCTCTTTCAAATTCTGAAGGTGGCAGGGGAAAACACAGGGAGCGAAAGGCTATTTACAATTTGTACAGAAACCAGATGGCAGTTATAAGAGTCGAGGGGCATGAAAGGGAAGCAGTGGTTGGGAAAGGAGTGAGACAGGGTTGTAGCCTCTCCCCGATGTTATTCAATCTGTATATTGAGCAAGCAGTAAAGGAAACAAAAGAAAAATTTGGAGTAGGTATCAAAATCCATGGAGAAGAAATAAAAACTTTGAGGTTCGCCGATGACATTGTAATTCTGTCAGAGACAGCAAAGGACTTGGAAGAGCAGTTGAACGGAATGGACAGTGTCTTGAAAGGAGGATATAAGATGAACATCAACAAAAGCAAAACGAGGATAACGGAATGTAGTCAAATTAAATTGGGTGATGCTGAGGGTATTAGATTAGGAAATGAGACACTTAAAGTAGTACAGGAGTTTTGCTATTTAGGGAGTAAAATAACTGATGATGGTCGAAGTAGAGAGGATATAAAATGTAGACTGGCAATGGCAAGGAAATCGTTTCTGACGAAGAGAAATTTTTTAACATCAAGTATAGATTTAAGTGTCAGGAAGTCGTTTCTGAAAGTATTTGTATGGAGTGTAGCCATGTATGGAAGTGAAACATGGACGATAACCAGTTTGGACAAGAAGAGAATAGAAGCTTTCGAAATGTGGTGCTACA
Organism: Schistocerca serialis cubense; assembly: GCF_023864345.2. Lineage (NCBI taxonomy): Eukaryota > Metazoa > Arthropoda > Insecta > Orthoptera > Acrididae > Schistocerca > Schistocerca serialis. The sequence goes on along the minus strand of NC_064638.1, from coordinate 1,227,606,130 downwards.
GAAGAATGCTGAAGGTAAGGTGGGTAGATCACGTAACTAATGAGTAGGTATTGAATAGGATTGGGGAGAAGAGAAGTTTGTGGTACAACTTGACTAGAAGAAGGGATCGGTTGGTAGGACATGTTTTGAGGCATCAAGGGATCACAAATTTAGCATTGGAGGGCAGCGTGGAGGGTAAAAATCGTAGAGGGAGACCAAGAGATCAATACACTAAGCAGATTCAGAAGGATGGAGGTTGCAGTAGGTACTGGGAGATGAAGAAGCTTGCACAGGATAGAGTAGCATGGAGAGCTGCATCAAACCAGTCTCAAGACTGAAGACCACAACAACAACAATGGCGTAGGAGGCAGGTAGTTTGGTAACAAAACTGCAAGGTGGATATAGGAGTTAACAAGGTCAACTATAATGGTCATACAATATACGAGTACACCGCCCGTCCAGAAAGTTCAGAGACTGGTTTGTTCCCGGCATATAAGTGACGGCAGCCCAGTAACTAAGGTGGCAGCTTCAAATAACCATTACTGAAAACAACAGATATGCACTCCACCAGCCATTTCTGAACAAGCAGTAAAAAATTAGTGATATCACGGCCGTTGCGCGTCAACAAGGTTGTGTTACAAATCGCAATGGAGCGTCGATCTGACATCTCTGAATCAAGTATTGAATACATTCCCCAGAGCAGTTTAAAGAAAAGAAAAATGTACACAAAGTTTCTCCCACCTACACTGACTCCTGAACAAAAACAGCAATCCATGGACGTCTGCCCCGACTTTGCTGCAAAATCATCGCGGGTGACGAGACGTAGTATTATCAGCAAGAACCTACGACAAAACGACAAAGTGTAGAAAGAGTCTCCGATAGTTCTCAATGATGCGAGTCTGACGCGCGAGTTGAATAACACACCAAACAAAGACTTTCCTGACCGTTTCACACTGTTGTATGTACGTTCCGACATTGTACTCGGGGAAGGGGGGGGGGGGGGTGGCTGGTAGGGGGAGGAATAACAACTGAAGCATTCAAAGCACAGTCTTAACTTTTCTTTATTTTTTATTAACCCAGTCTCGAAATTTTTTGGACTGATGGAGGGTATTTCGGCTTCATTATTTCAGAAAGTACTACGATGTTTATTTTGTGATTGACAGTAACAATTACTTGTCTTTTTCTGCTTAGTTTTATATTGCTTGCTAATCAAAAGTAATTCTCTAATTGTTTGGATATCTTCTACGCTATACAACAGAAACGATTGCTCTAAATATTTTCTTACGTTCATATTTCTTTTTATAATTTAGACTACAGATGGACTACTTTATAGCAAGACTTTTGAGTTAAAATTGAAATTTCAAGATTGATCATTTACTTTCATCTCTGTACTGCTTGTGTTGGTTGCCCTTATAAAGGCGAAAGTATGAAATTATATTGTCAGCATGGACAATTTCATACTGTGAAAATTCCACCTAATGTAACTGCTAGTTGGCAGGTGACAAGAAACGACAAAGAAAAAAAAAAACGTTCCAGTGCGGCCATGCTGAATGGTCAGGTAGGAGATTTATTTACAAAATTTATTCCGCTGGCGTAAACGACACAACGACTGACACGATGGATGAAATAATTTGCAAATAGTGGAAACAGTAAACGGGGAAATATTTAAACTTCCCATTATTGATGGAACGTGGGTATGAATCGTACGATGAGGAGTACATGTACCTGTGACTGGACAAAATTATCTTCATTTTCTTTTTCTTGTGTCATGATCGGCTTACGGGCCACTAGCCTTATCGTCAGATACAACTGCTCGTATTAAAAAAATATTTTTAATTACATTAAGAAAATGTATACACAGTACGACAGTATTACTCTTTGACTATGACCTGACCAATTTCCTTTACTTCTCCCAATCGAGGGATGTCCTTATGCTAAAGTCAAACTGCACATTATGTTACCATCACACAGTCATAAGCAAAAACACGTACACTATGGGGTTATCCAACTTACGTCCACCGAGCGAGGTGGCGCAGTGGTTAGCACATTGGACTCGCATTCGGGAGGACGACGGTTCAATCCCGTCTCCGGCCATCCTGATTTAGGTTTTCCGTGATTTCCCTAAATCGCTTCAGGCAAATGCCGGGATGGTTCCTTTGAAAGGGCACGGCCGACTTCCTTCTCCATCCTTCCCTCACCCGAGCTTGCGCTCCGTCTCTAATGACCTCGTTGTCGATGGGATGTTAAACACTAACCATCACCACCACCAACTTACGTCTGGCGAATATTGTCTGATAATGTTGGCAATCAGTTAGCACCTTTATTTAATGAACATTCACAATGAGAGTATGTACGTGACACTTCACTATTGTCGTGCGTATTTGACGGCAAGGGCAAAGTCAAAATCCTACAATAAAACAGTGTGATACTTTATCATAAGGTTTTCACTTTCTCCTTGGCTCGAACTTACGGGTAGGTATGTGGAGTGTGACACAAGTTACTCTCTTTCTATCTGCTTCTTAATTCAAAGGGTGATCTGGCTGCCAACATTATTAGACAGTATTCAACAGTTGTAAATAAGTTCCATTGTATAACTGTTTTTACTTATGACGATGTGGAATTGTAACATTACGTGCAGTATGACTCGAGCATAAGGGATCTCGAGACCGGAAGAAGTAAAAGAATTCTGAACACATAGCAGGGCTACTGTGTTGCGTGTGCGGTGGCGTATTGTATTGTATTGTATTGTATGTTAACCGGGGGCCTGGAAACGACGGAGAGGCTCCGTCCCCGCTGCAGCCGCAGTGGTCCGCAACCCCACGACGACTACCGCAGTCCACTTCACCCCTCCGCCGCCCCACACCGCACCACTCTTTCAGGGTTATTGTGCGATTCGGTCCCCGGTGGACCCCCCCCCCCCCCTTCCCCAAGGGGACGTCTCACACTAGACGAGTGTAACCCTTGTGTTTGCGTGGTAGAGTAATGGTGGTGTACGTGTACGTGAAGAACTTGTTTGCGCAGCAATCGCCGACATAGCGTAGCAGAGGCGGAATAAGGGGAACCAGCCCGCATTCACCGAGGCAGATGGAAAACCGCCTAAAAACCATCCACAGACTGGCCGGCTCACCGGAACTCGACGCAAGTCTGCCGAGCGGATTCGTGCCGGGGACCAGGCGCTCCTTTCCAATCTGGAAAGCCGTGCGTTAGACCGCACGGCTAACCGGGCGTGCGTGCGGTGGCGTAGTGTAAATTAAAAAAAAAAATTTAACAGACGCATGTGCTGATGAAGCTGGTAGCCCTGAAATCGATCATGACACAAGTAAAAGATAATGAAGATCATTTTTGCAGTCAGGGGCTAATTTATTCTTAATCTCAAATAGATGAGAGTAATAAGGGGACAATAAAAGCACAGGTTAACGAGTGCAGGAGGTACACAAATGAATGCACTGGATAGCAGTTATAATGGTCGCCCAATCGCTGATATTCCTATATTCGCACTATATCACTCCAATATACGAAGCTTGTTAGCACTTGATGTAAAGAATTGAGTTGGTGCCATTAAATTGTATTGTAGTAGTTGGTGCTGCTGCTGGCTGGTTCAGTGCTGTATCTTGATGTTAATGGTGGCTCTATATGTATTCGTGTAGGGGTAAAAAGATGAGGTTCCGTGTTGTTGATGTGCTTGTTGATAAATGATGAACGACAGCATAAGTGAACTTCAACTATTTATTGGCATGGTAGCCATCTTAACTCCGCTGACCACCCAGAGACATTGTCACAATACAGAGTAACACTTCTTTTACAACATCTTTGCATTGTTTTTCCACACAAAAGTTCTATCAAGACTGAGCTGACGAAGCTGCTTGTATTTATAACCTTGTAAAAGAACTACTAAGAAGAGACGTGGTTTATAAGTCAGGCATCCATCTGTTATCGTAATTTGCGCAAAAAAAGTTATTAATTTACATCGAGTGACATAATCTAACAGTCATTAAAATGACAGTCAGATTTGTCAACTTGTCAGAACAATTTTTTGTTGCAAAATGGCCGTTTTTCGGAGGTACATCTATTGACTTCTCTCATTTGCGTACATAAGTAAATAACGTGAATTATTAAAAATTACAGTGGTTCTCGTTTAAAATAGATGTGTTTAAGGGAATAGTGAGTGAAAACAGTTCTAGTGAATAAGTAGGTTTCACGGGGTAATTTTTATTTAAGGAGATCCAAAATACGTAAGCTGACCAATATTATTAGTATTTCATATTAATAATTTCAGTTGAATATAGTGTTTTTACATAATGACATCTGCTGTATCAGTGTTCCAGTGATGTTAACTTTTGTGTGGGTCAGTTATTATTTATATTTTAATGGGTTGACCATTTATGTATGCATGTTATGCAATCATTGCTAACATGCACAATTACTTTTCTATTATCATAATTGCTAGTTAAACTGGTTGAATTAGGAGGGTATCGCATACTTCGTTATAATAAAGCCTTTAATAGGTTCCGTTACACAGTGAAACTATCGTGGTATCACACCAAATCCGAGAAAAGACTGTTAGGTAAAACCGGAAAACGAAAATGGTATGAGATTATCAGAGACCTTCGATTAATAACAGCATGATTGCTAGCGATGACAATAAAACAGACGGGCACTTTTGTACCTCGAGTCAGGACTCCGGCCGTGAAACCGAGCAGTATCGACACGGTCGTTTTCACGCCACCTGCGTGCGCTGGCAGTGGAGCGGCCGGCAGTTGGAAACGCGAATAATCGGATGTGGAAGCCAGGCAACTGTGCGAAGCACTTGGAACAAAACGGCACTGTGCGGGCTTCCAATAGCCCGAGAACAATATTAAACGCGCCCCTCTCTATCGCGCCGGCTTAAAAGCTGCTGTGAAATGTGATAACGACGCGGCGCTCCTAAGCAAGGCGCGGTGGCGAATAAACGCGCCGTTTCCGCCCCCTTGGGGAATAAACTGCTCCGGTCCGGTCGCTCCCGCTCTGGTTTTGTTGTCCTGTTGCCGGGATATCGCCAAACAAATGTCTCCTCCACTGTGACCGCATCGGAGCTCGTGCCCGCACAAGTGACGTTCCGGCCGGACTATCTAACGATACTGGCTTAGAACTTCTCCATACGTGATGCGAAGTTGTGTAACGCGAGTGGTACAGGTCGCTTCATAATCCTGTATTATCCCATTTACACTTATATCATTATCAAAGCGCTGGGTGGTGGCTGAAAGGTTCTCAAGCAATCAGGCGGATACTGCAAAATCTCCTGTCTGGAGTTGAAGCAGGTAGGCATGGCTCAGTTCGGGCGGCAATTTTGGGACGATTCCCCGAGGCTGCTCCACGTTTTCTAAAGTTGAGATTTTCAGAAGTTAATCCGTGACCCATGGCTGCAAAGATGCCATAGCCCACACTTGAGCCGGCCGCTGTGCCCGAGCGGTTCTAGGCGCTTCAGTCTGGAACCGCGCTGCTGTAACGGTCGCAGGTTCGAACCCTGCCTCGGGCATGCATGTGTGTGATGTCCTTAGGTTAGTTAGGTTTAAGTAGTCTTTAAGTCTAGGGTACTGATGACCTCAGATGTTAACTGCCATAGTGCTTGGAGCCATTGTTGAACCCACACTTGACATGTAACAAGTATCTGTTCAGCATGGATGTAAACAAGAACCCCGCTCTAACGTTCTCGTGAAACGTGAGAAATTTTGACACCGTACCACACAAGCGGCTAGTAGTGAAATTGCGTGCTTATGGAATATCGTCTCAATTATGTGACTGGATTTGTGGTTTCCTGTCAGAGAGGTCACAGTTCGTAGTAACTGTCGGAAAATCATCGAGTAAAACAGAAGTGATTTCTGGCGTTCCCCAAGGTAGTGTTATAGGCCCTTTGCTGTTCCTTATCTGTATAAACGATTTGGGAGACAGTCTCAGCAGCCGTCTTGGGTTGTTTGCAGATGACTCTGTCATTTATCGACTAATGAAGTCATCAGAAGATCAAAACAAACTGCAAAACGATTTAGAAGAAGTATCGGAATGGTGCGAAAAGTGGCAGTTGACCCTAAATAACGAAAAGTGTGAGGTCATCCACTTGAGGGCTAAAAGGAATTCGTTAAACTTCGGTTACACGATAAATCAGTCTAATCTAAAAGCCGTAAATTCAACTAAATACCTAGGTATTACAATAACGAACAATTTAAATTCGAACGAACACATATAAAATGTTGTGGGGAAGGCTAAACAAAGACTGCGTTTTATTGGCAGGACACTTAGAAAATGTAACAGACCTACTAAGGAGACTGCCTACACTACGCTTGTCCGTCCTCTTTTAGAATACTGCTGCGCGATGTGGGATCCTTACCAGATGGGACTGACGGAGTACATCGAATAAGTTCAAAGAAAGGCAGCACGTTTTATATTAAGGCGAAAAGGGGAGAGAGTGTCACTGAAATGATACAGGATTTGGGCTGGACATCATTAAGAGAAAGGCGTTTTTCGTTGCTACGGAATCTTCTCAAAAAATTCCAATCACCAACTTTCTCCTCCGAATGCGAAAATATTTTGTTGACATCGACCTACAAAGGGAGGAACGATCACCACGATAAAATAAGCCAGATCAGAGCTCGTACGGAAAGATATAGGTGTTCATTCTTTCCGCGCGCTATACGAGATTGGAATAATAGAGAATTGTGAAGGTGGTTCGATGACTCTTCTGCCAGGCACTTGAATGTGATTTGCAGAGTATCCATGTAGATGTAGATGTAGATGCAGATTTCGCACCTTCTCAACAGTATTTCGACCATTCCAACGTGTTCTGCATCTACATCTGCACTTATACTCCACATACCACTGTATGATAGGTGGCAGAGGGTACCCTGTACCACTAATAATTGTTTCCTTTCCTGTTCCACTTGCAGACAAAGCGAAGGAAAAACGACTATCTATATCCTCCGCACGTGCCCTGATTTCTCGTATCTTCGCAGTCCTTACGAGAAATTCATGTTGGCGGCAATAGGATCGTTCTGCAGTCACCTTCAGATGCCGGTACCCCAAATTTTCCCAGAAATGTTCCTCGAAAAGAAGGTCGCCTTCCCTCCAAAAAATCCAAGTTGAGTTCCCGAAGCATCTGCGTAACATATGCTTGTTGTTCAAACCCACCACTAACAAATCAGCCCACCTCTAAATTGATTCGATGTCTTCCTTTAATCCGACCTGGTGCGGGCCCAAAACACTCAAGCAGTACTCAAGAATAGGTCGCACTAGCATCTCACATGCGGCCTCCCTTGCAGATGAACCACACGTTCCTAAAATGCTCCCATTAAACCCATGTCGACCATTTGCCTCCCCTACCACAATCCCTACATGCTCGTTGTATTTCGTAATGCTCTGTCCGCAGCTCGTGGTCGTGTGGTAGCGTTCTCGCTTCCCGCGCCCGGGTTCCCGGGTTCGGTTCCCGGCGGGGTCAGGGATTTTCTCTGCCTCGTGATGACTGGGTGTTGTGTGCTGTCTTTAGGTTAGTTAGGTTTAAGTAGTTCTAAGTTCTAGGTTACTGATGACCGTAGATGTTAAGTCCCATAGTGCTCAGAGCCATTTGAACAATCATAACGCACTGCAACGTTACACCCACATGTTCGAACGACGTGATTGTGTCAAGCAGGACACTACTAATGCTGTAGCAGAACACTATTAGTTTGCTTTTCCTACTCGTCTGCTTAATCCAATCTCTGTTTTTTAACATTTTAGATGTGCATCACGGTTTCACTGTTGTTTATACTGATGGCTCCAAACAGGAGACTTTCCTTGGCTGTTCTGTGGTGTTCCCTGACCATGTTACCCGGATTCGCCTCCCTGCTGAATATACCGTTTTCGCAGCGGAGCTCCACGCGATCCTGAAGGCACTGGAGCTGATGCATCGTGTTCGGGGTGATCGATTTCTTCTCTGCTCCGATTCTCTTAGTGCCTTACAATCAGTGCAGAACCTATACCCGACTGAGGAGATGGTCCAGCTGATACATGACCAACTGTACTTACTCCAATGGTGGGGTAAAGAGGTATCCTTCTGCTGGGTGCCTGGTCATGTCGGCATATGGGGCAATGAACAGGCCGATCGGGCTGCCAAGGAGGCCTGCAGAGAGCAGGATGTGGTCCAGTGTCCTATCCCCTTGCAGTCAGTCATCGCTGCACTCCACAGGAAGTGCATGGAGTTGTGGGAGGACGAATGGCTGGCGGTGACGGCCAATAAACTGCGGTCGGTAAAGTCAACCACTCGGCCGTGGCGTTCCTCCTGCCGGTTGCTCAGGCGGGAAGAGGTGGCCCTCACACGTCTTCGGATCGGGCACTGTCCTCTCACACACAGCTTTTTATTACGGCGGGAGGATCCTCCGTTTTGTGATGCTTGTGGTGTGCACATCTCTGTCCGGCACATTTTAACAGACTGCATTTTATACCGTGATGCAAGGGCAGAAGCACAAGTTGATGGGGATCTGCCTTGTGTTTTAGCTAACGATGAGACGTGTGTGTCTAGGGTTTTTAAGTTTTGTGATGTGTCTGGACTCTGGCCTAAACTTTTAGGCTGGAGGTTTTAGTGTATTGCAGAGTGGCTGACTCCTCCCAGTTTTTCCTTGCGGTCAGCCAGCCACTTCCATCTGCTACATTGTTTTAGCTGCCTCTACCATTTTCTACCTGTGTTGTCCATGTTTTACTGCTGACGCCCTGCTTCATCCCACGCTTCGGTGTGGGTGAGCACATATTTTTCAACGATTGTTACCCGTGTTTTATGTTCCGTTTTATGTAACTGTTCTGAGTTTTTTTTCTTGACACCCGTCTCACTGTGTTACTGATTGGGCGCTGAAGACCTTGCTGTCGTGCGCCCCCAAAACCCCTCTACTACTACTACTACTACTACTACTACGTCTGCTTAACCTATGTTTTTCTACATTTAGAGCCAGCTGCCATTCATTACACCAACAACAAATTTTGTCTAAGTCACCTTGCATCATCGTACAGTCGCTCATCTTCGATACCTTCCAGAACACCACAGCATCATAAGCAAATAAGCACAGATTGCTGCCCACCGTGTCAGCGAAACCGTTTTGGGTATGCAGAAAATAATAGCGCTCCTATCACCCTTTCATGGAGCCTTCCTGGCTATACCCTTGTCGCTGATGAACACTCACCGTCGAGGACAATATACTGGGTTCTATTACATAAGGAGTATTCGAACCACTCATATACCTATTGCCTTCGTTCACCGTCTGCAGTGTGTAAGGTAACAGGGGAATTGTGGCGCCCTGGAAATACTGTAAGTTCGGTTAGGGCGTGGTCGCACGGGCCGCTCGGCAGGCTGACCACGTGGTCCCGGACGTTGGCCATAGCAAGAGGGGTCCAGCCCGAGCGCGTGGTTGGGAATTCCATGGTGACGCTGTGACGATGAAAGAGACTTGTATGCCGAGAGTGCCAGAGACGGCGGACTTGGTGAAACCATCATGGCAGACATTTCACTGTTCGTATAGCATGTAATAGTAGCCAGATGAATCACGATACCTCAAAAAGAAACCTGTACGTTACTATTATTTCATGACAATTGTGGTGATGTACTCAGGTTTTCAATGTATTTATTAGTTTAAAGTTTAGTATCTGATAGTAAATTATGCAAGTAACACCCAGCAACGAATTTCCAAAATCTAAACGCTTCATCCGATTGTGTCGATCGACGTGTCTTTAGAAAGCTATTAGTGTAAACCGAAATTGATATAAATTACAGGCATGTAACTTGAATAGTACATGGGTAATTGGAGGTCGAAGTGGCCGATTACTATCGACCGCGTCAGGCCGTAGGTACTCCACAGTAACACGAAAAAACGGTAGCAGCATGCCTATAAAATTATTTATTCATGTCTTTGTTTATATCCGATATATACTACAGGGTTATTACAAATGACTGAAGCGATTTCACAGCTCTACAATAACTTCATTATTTGAGATATTTTCACAATGCTTTGCACACACATACAAAAACTCAAAAAGTTTTTTTAGGCATTCACAAATGTTCGATGTGTGCCCCTTTAGTGATTCGGCAGACATCAAGCCAATATTCAAGTTCCTCCCACACTCGGCGCAGCATGTTCCCATCAATGAGTTCGAAAGCATCGTTGATTCGAGCTCGCAGTTCTGGCATGTTTCTTGGTAGAGGAGGTTTAAACACTGAATCTTTCACATGACCCCACAGAAAGAAATCGCATGGGGTTAAGTCGGGAGAGCATGGAGGCCATGACATGAATTGTTGATCATGATCTCCACCACGACCGATCCATCGGTTTTCCAATCTCCTGTTTAAGAAATGCCGAACATCATGATGGAAGTGTGGTGGAGCACCATCCTGTTGAAAGATGAAGTCGGCGCTGTCGGTCTCCAGTTGTGGCATGAGCCAATTTTCCAGCATGTCCAGATACACGTGTCCTGTAACTTTTTTTCGCAGAAGAAAAAGGGGCCGTCAACTTTAAACCGTGAGATTGCACAAAACACGTTAACTTTTGGTGAATTGCGAATTTGCTGCACGAATGCGTGAGGATTCTCTACCGCCCAGATTCGCACTTTGTGTCTGTTCACTTCATCATTAAGAAAAAATGTTGCTTCATCACTGAAAACAAGTTTCGCACTGAACGCATCCTCTTCTGTTATGCAGATGATATTGCTATATTCACGGAGACAAAAGAAGATGTAGAGGAAGTCCTCAGGACAATGGAAAAATTCTATGCAATCAGTATGGAATGAGAATAAACAAAAAAAAAAAGACTAAAGTGATGGTATGCCGGTTCTAGGCGCTCAGTCCGGAACTGCGCGACCACTACGGTCGCAGGTTCGAATCCTGCCTCGGGCATGGATGTGTGTGATGTCGTTGGGTTCGTTAGGTTTAAGTAGTTCTAAATCCTAGGGAACTGATGACCACAGATGTTAAGTCCCATAGTGCTCAGAGCCATTTGAACCATTTTTGATGGTATGCGGTACAGGAGCATAATATGAACGTCTGAGAATGAGAATTGGAAGAGAGGAGCTGGAAGTGATAGAGGAATTTATTTACCTGGGAAGCAAAATCACAAGGGATGGTAGAAGCCGGAAAGAAATTGTGAGCAGAATACAAAAGGCCAAAATTGCATTTAATCGGAACTTACTAGCAACAACATTAGTCTGAAAATAAGGAAACGTATCATGAAAGGTTTCGTTTGGAGTGTGGCCCTATACGGATGTGAAACTTGGACAATTGGAAGAGAAGAGAGAAGTCGGCTAGAGGCCCTGGAGATGTGGTGCTATAAAAGGATGATGAAGATCAGCTGGAGAGACAAAGTAACAAATGATAGGTGCTTAGAAGAGTACTCGAAACCAGATCTCTGAGGAGGCAGATCCATACAAGACCGAGCGAGGTGGCGCAGTGGTTAGACACTGGACTCGCATTCGGGAGGACGACGGTTCAATCCCGCGTCCGGCTGTCCTGATTTAGGTTTTCCGTGATTTCCCTAAATCACTCCAGGCAAATGCCGGGATGGTTCCTCTGCAAGGGCACGGCCGACTTCCTTCCCCATCCTTCCCTAATCTGATGAGACCGATGACCACGCTGTCTGGTCTCCTTCCCAAAACCAACCAACCAACCAACCATACAAGAAGAGACAAACTTGTAGGGCACGTCCTACGACACAACAACATCATTGCAACAATAGCAGAAGGGAAGAAATCGGCGGGTGCGACCAAGGATATCATACATACAACAGACGTTGGATGTAACACATACGTGGAAATGAAAAGGAAGGCAGACAGAAGAGAGGAATGGCGATCTGCTGCAAACCAACCAAAGGGTTGAACACTAAAAGAAGAATGCCGGCAATATATTTACAATGTGCAACTAATATTTTTTTGGCCCGTACGTCGATATTTTTTTCCATAGATATATCGATGTACCGATGCTTTTCCTCTATATATCGAGAGCCTTTAACGAAAGTTTTCAAATTTCTGTACATCGGATTGCCGATTTTTTTTTTTTTTTTTTTTACAAATATCGATAGCACCAGTGTGTATACAAAGTACATCCTCTGTATGGCGGCCAACAGCAACGTAATAATTTTACGGTATCTAGTTACATTCATTTTAATAGGATATCTATGCTGCAGTAGACAGCACTGCAGTCAGTGTTATACGCACCACGGCTCGGCAGACAGGGAAACAATCACAGTAAACGTGTTGAGTTCCATTTGGTTGTTCTCTGAGCTCTTTACTGTCAGTGACAGTCAGGGTGTAGGTCCCCTGTTTCACGGGGCTACCTGGTATCAGCCAAGTTTGTGCGTCCGTCTAACGAACGGAGGGTGCGATTTTGAGGAAAGTCACGTATGTTCTCCCAATCCCAAAGCTAGGTTAAGGGTACGACTTGAAACATCCCCTCAGAAAAATTAATGATTTGACTGTGCTGGTAAACCTCTTACGTTATTTGATTTTCAAACAGCTGAGTAGAACTGAACGTACTCAGACATTTCTCTCTTTACTTATTCTGATCAAGACAAACTGACACACAATATTTTTGGCGCAACGCAATCTGACTTTCAATAACCCCTACAAATGGCCCTGAATAACAATAACCTATACGTTTCATGAATCACTTACAAAAATCTTCGTTACTCGAACTACTGCAATACAGCGAGCGCCAATACTGCCAGCTAAATAAAAGATTCTAACTACTGAAGGCACTAACTACTGATAGGCATAGTTAGCAAATAAAAGATTTTGATAGAGAACAAACAATGTATTTACCTTAACTGTGTTCAAAAGTCATAATATATATATCAGTCCATGATATCGAATATTACAGATTTACTCTTTCTGATGGACACACGTCCAGATCGTTCGCTCTCAAAATTCTGCCCTCTCTCTCCCCACATCCACCACTGCTGGCGGCTCACCTCCAACTGCGCAACGCTACGCGCTGTTCAAACCCAGCTGCCCAACACTAAAATGGCAGACAACAATGCAAACTAGCCACAGACTGCACACAGCACAGCCAGTGATTTTCATACAGGGCGTTACGTGGCGTTGCCAACATAAACACCTAAACAGCCTACTTACAGATTTAACATTCTGTATTGACTTCATACTTCTGTATTTTTCTGTTCTTTGGAAATAAATACTTTGTCGGTATCTTGTTGTGTTTATTCTAGATTTTCTAATTAAATTAGAATATAATATTATCATGAATAGATATCTCATCTAACTTATTCGCCAAAACACCAAGGGGTTTAGAAGGGAAAGGCTCTTACAAAGACCGTCAATGATTTACAAGCGGTATTGCTGGCAGCACTGTCCTGATTAAACCATACGTTTTCAAGAGTTGTATCCTTCCATTGAGGCACGAGGAACTTGGTTATCATGTTGCGATAACGTTCACCATATATCTGCCATGCTTTCAAAGAAAAATGGCCCGGTGATTCCTTCGGACCACAATGTACACCAAACATCACTGAGCAGTCTCGTTTGACTGAAACAGGCACGAATCGCGAGGAGTTTACCTACACGACATTTCTCTCCTCATTTAACGTGACGGTGTGATAGCACGAAAAGCAGCGGGCTGTAGAAGATGCACCAAATGCAAAACGTACACTGTCTGTACCTCGCAATCGCTGGGGAAAACAAAAAGAAGCCACAATAAAAAAAAGTAGAGGACAGAATACAAATGGCCGTTCCACACAACATAGGAACTACATTGTGTCGCTGTTAGGAGAAGAGATGTAAAATAAGACAAGTAACTCATTTTGACTTACGGGAAACAGTTTCATAAAATCCAGAAAGAGATAAGCTTTCAGATATATTATCTGTTTCTACCAGTTGAGAGCTAATGTCTTTGGAATCGCATCTCTCCGCCGACGTCCAGCAATAACTGCCGAAGAACACTTGTAAAGATGTCATCTGTCCGCGAAGAAATACAGCCTTTCCGATTACGATAACTTCCTCTCGTCGGGCGCAATGTGGAAAGACTGCTGGCTGAAACGAATTGCCTCCACGGTGGAAGATTACGGCGGCTGCCAAATTTGGAGTTTAATTAGCGCTTCGCGTGATTAACAACGTTGTTTGCGCAGCGTTATTATTAACAGCGGTTGTTAATTCGGCCGATAGGTGATAACTCAGCCGCGCCGCTGCCGGCCACTTCGCGTGAGACTTGTCCGCTCACGCGCGCATGCGCAGAACGCGGCTGCTGAGAGGTCGCCGCCATCTCGCCGGAAGTCATTTGTTTTGACACACTGCCCGCCGGCTTCATTATGCCCGGTCAGCCTCGGCTAATGTTTACATTGTTACTTGGCAAAGGCTGTAATTATGAAGAATCAATCACGTAATTCAGCAGATGCGTGCGAGCCAACGGATAAAACGTGTTGGCCGCACATATTCTGTTAAAGAATATCACGTTTCAATACTCTTCGTTTTTTGTCAGTGATATTCCTTTTTTGTCAGTGACATATTTGTCGACACAATCAAAACGAAAGAAATAAATTTTACACTTGTAATTTTCGTTGATAGTTCACGACTGTATATATTACGAGGAATGAAAAGCAAAAGTTGTTACACCTCTTTTTTATTTATTTATTGTGACATATCGCTTTCTATATAGTACGACATTATGTCGTCTGTGAGCACTATAACTGTTGAAATGATTTATTTTTTTCTGACGCAACCACAATTATGCTTTTAGATAACCGGTTTCCACAGTTCATGACTGATCACGCATTTCTACAGAAGAGATTTACACTACACTGAATACAGATATTAGGTCCTAATATGTAAGGAACGTACATGGACAGGATTTACGTAAATCTTCCGAGAAAGGCCAGTACCCGCACCATAAGCGCTGCTCCCTCAGTGACAACGTGAATTTTTCACAGAAGAATGGAAAAAACTGGTAGAAGCCGAACTCGTCGGAGATCAGTTTGGATTTAGGAGAAATGTAGGAACACTTGAGACAATACTGGCTCTACAAATTACTTTGAGAAGACAGGTTAAGGAAAGACAAACCTACGTTTATAACATTCGTAGACTCAGAGATATAGTGGGAATTAGTGAAGTTCGGTGGCAGGAGGAACAAGACTTCTGGTCAGGTGACTACAGGGTTATAAACACAAAATCAAATAGGGGTAATGCAGGAGTAGGTTTAATAATGAATAGGAAAATAGGAATGCGGGTAAGCTACTACAAACAGCATAGTGAACGCATTATTGTGGCCAAGATAGATACGAAGCCCACGCCTACTACAGTAGTACAAGTTTATATGCCAACTAGCTCTGCAGATGACGAAGAAATTAAAGAAATGTATGATGAAATAAAAGAAATTATTCAGATTGTGAAGGGAGACGAAAATTTAATAGTCATGGGTGACTGGAATTCGAGTGTAGGAAAAGGGAGAGAAGGAAACGTAGTAGGTGAATATGGATTGGGGGACAGAAATGAAAGAGGAAGCCGCCTGGTCGAATTTTGCACAGAGCACAACATAATCATAACTAACACTTGGTTTAAGAATCATGAAAGAAGGTTGTATACATGGAAGAACCCTGGAGATACTAAAAGGTATCAGATAGATTATATAATGGTAAGACAGAGATTTAGGAACCAGGTTTTAAATTGTAAGACATTTCCAGGGGCAGATGTGGACTCTGACCACAATCTATTGGTTATGACCTGTAGATTAAAACTGAAGAAACTGCAAAAAGGTGGGAATTTAAGGAGATGGGACCTGGATAAACTAAAAGAACCAGAGGTTGTACAGAGATTCAGGGAGAGCATAAGAGAGCAATTGACAGGAATGGGGGAAATAAATACAGTAGAAGAAGAATGGGTAGCTTTGAGGGATGAAGTAGTGAAGGCAGCAGAGGATCAAGTAGGTAAAAAGACTAGGGCTAGTAGAAATCCTTGGGTAACAGAAGAAATATTGAATTTAATTGATGAAAGGAGAAAATATAAAAATGCAGTAAGTGAAACAGGCAAAAAGGAATACAAACGTCTCAAAAATGAGATCGACAGGAAGTGCAAAATGGCTAAGCAGGGATGGCTAGAGGACAAATGTAAGGATGCAGAGGCCTATCTCACTAGGGGTAAGATAGATACCGCCTACAGGAAAATTAAAGAGACCTTTGGAGATAAGAGAACGACTTGTATGAATATCAAGAGCACAGATGGAAACCCAGTTCTAAGCAAAGAAGGGAAAGCAGAAAGGTGGAAGGAGTATATAGAGGGTCTATACAAGGGCGATGTACTTGAGGACAATATTATGGAAATGGAAGAGGATGTAGATGAAGATGAAATGGGAGATATGATACTGCGTGAAGAGTTTGACAGAGCACTGAAAGACCTGAGTCGAAACAAGGCCCCCGGAGTAGACAATATTCCATTGGAACTACTGACGGCCGTGGGAGAGCCAGTCCTGACAAAACTCTACCATCTGGTGAGCAAGATGTATGAAACAGGCGAAATACCCTCAGACTTCAAGAAGAATGTAATAATTCCAATCCCAAAGAAAGCAGGTGTTGACAGATGTGAAAATTACCGAACTATCAGCTTAATAAGTCACAGCTGCAAAATACTAACACGAATTCTTTACAGACGAATGGAAAAACTAGTAGAAGCCAACCTCGGGGAAGATCAGTTTGGATTCCGTAGAAACACTGGAACACGTGAGGCAATACTGACCTTACGACTTATCTTAGAAGAAAGATTAAGGAAAGGCAAACCTACGTTTCTAGCATTTGTAGACTTAGAGAAAGCTTTTGACAATGTTGACTGGAATACTCTCTTTCAAATTCTAAAGGTAGCAGGGGTAAAATACAGGGAGCGAAAGGCTATTTACAATTTGTACAGAAACCAGATGGCAGTTATAAGAGTCGAGGGACATGAAAGGGAAGCAGTGGTTGGGAAGGGAGTAAGACAGGGTTGTAGCCTCTCCCCGATGTTGTTCAATCTGTATATTGAGCAAGCAGTAAAGGAAACAAAAGAAAAATTCGGAGTAGGTATTAAAATTCATGGAGAAGAAATAAAAACTTTGAGGTTCGCCGATGACATTGTAATTCTGTCAGAGACAGCAAAGGACTTGGAAGAGCAGTTGAATGGAATGGACAGTGTCTTGAAAGGAGGATATAAGATGAACATCAACAAAAGCAAAACAAGGATAATGGAATGTAGTCTAATTAAGTCGGGTGATGCTGAGGGAATTAGATTAGGAAATGAGGCACTTAAAGTAGTAAAGGAGTTTTGCTATTTGGGGAGCAAAATAACTGATGATGGTCGAAGTAGAGAGGATATAAAATGTAGGCTGGCAATGGCAAGGAAAGCGTTTCTGAAGAAGAGAAATTTGTTAACATCCAGTATGGATTTAAGTGTCAGGAAGTCATTTCTGAAAGTATTCGTATGGAGTGTAGCCATGTATGGAAGTGAAACATGGACGATAAATAGTTTGGACAAGAAGAGAATAGAAGCTTTCGAAATGTGGTGCTACAGAAGAATGCTGAAGATTAGATGGGTAGATCACATAACTAATGAGGAAGTATTGAATAGGATTGGGGAGAAGAGAAGTTTGTGGCACAACTTGACCAGAAGAAGGGATCGGTTGGTAGGACATGTTCTGAGGCATCAAGGGATCACCAATTTAGTATTGGAGGGCAGCGTGGAGGGTAAAAATCGTAGAGGGAGACCAAGAGATGAATACACTAAGCAGATTCAGAAGGATGTAGGTTGCAGTAGGTACTGGGAGATGAAAAAGCTTGCACAGGATGGACTAGCATGGAGAGCTGCATCAAACCAGTCTCACGACTGAAGACCACAACAACAACAACAGACTCAGAGAAAGACTTTGACAATATTGCCCAGACCACATTGTGTGAAATTCTGAAGGTTGTTGTTGTTGTTGTGGTCTTCAGTTCTTAGACTGGTTTGATGCAGCTCTCCATGCTACTCTATCCTGTGCAAGCTTCTTCATCTCCCAGTACCTACTGCAACCTACATCCTTCTGAATCTGCTTAGTGTATTGATCTATTGGTCTCCCTCTACGATTTTTACCCTCCACGCTGCCCTCCAATGCTAAATTTGTGATCCCTTGATGCCTCAAAACATGTCCTACCAACCGATTCCTTCTTCTAGTCAAGTTGTGCCACAAACTTCTCTTCTCCCCAATCCTATTCAATATCTCCTCATTAGTTACGTGATCTACCCACCTTATCTTCAGCATTCTTCTGTAGCACCACATTTCGAAAGCTTCTATTCTCTTCTTGTCCAAACTGGTTATCGTCCATGTTTCACTTCCGTACATGGCTACACTCCATACAAATACTTTCAGAAACGACTTCCTGACACTTAAATCTATACTCGATGTTAACAAATTTCTCTTCTTCAGAAACGATTTCCTTGCCATTGCCAGTCTACATTTTATATCCTCTCTACTTCGACCATCATCAGTTATTTTGCTCCCTAAATAGCAAAACTCCTTTACTACTTTAAGTGTTTCATTCCCTAATCTAATCCCCTCAGCATCGCCCGATTTAATTTGACTATATTCCATTATCCTCGTTTTGCTTTTGTTGATGTTCATCTTATATCCTCCTTTCAAGACACTGTCCATTCCGTTCAACTGCTCTTCCAAGTCCTTTCCTGTCTCTAAAATACAGGGAGCGAAAGACTGTTTACAATTTGTACAGAAACCAGACGGCAGTTATAAGGGTCGAGGGGCATGAAAGGGAAGGACTGGTTGACAAGGGAGTGAGAGAGTGTTGTAGCCTATCCCCGATGTTATTCATCTTTAGACTGAGCAAGTATTAAAGAAAACAAAATAAAAACATGGAGTATAAATTGAAGTTAAAAAAGAAGAAATAAAAACTTAGAAGTTTGCTAACGACGTTGTGACTCTGTCAGAGATAGCAAAGATATTGGAACAGCAGCTGAACCGAATGGATGGTGTCTTCAAAGGAAGGTATAAGACGAACATCAACACAAGCAAAACAAGGATAATGGAATGCAGTCGAATTAAATCGGTTGATGCTGAGGGAGTTACATCGGGAAATGAGACAGTTAAAGTAAAGATGAGTTCCGTTAATTGGGCATCAAAATAACTGATGACGGCCGAAGTATAGAGGATGTAAAATGGAGACTGGCAAATGCAAGAAAAGCATGAACAAGAGAAATGTGTTAAGGTTAAAGACAGATTCAAGTGCTAGAAAGGCTCCTCTGAAAGTATTTAAATCGAAGTGCATCATGGACGGTAACAGTTTTGACAAGAAGAGAACAGAAGACTTTGAAATGTAGTGCTACAGAAGAAATCTGAAGATTAGATGGGCAGATAGCGTAAGTGATGAAGACATACTGAACAGAACTAGGGAACTAAAAATTTGTGGCACAACCTGAATAGAAGAAGGGATCAGTTGATAGGACATTCTGACCAATTTAGTACTGGAGGAAAGTGTGTGTGTGTGGGAAGGGGGTAAAATTATAGCGGTGGACCAAGAGATGAATACAAATGGAATGGCTCTAAGCACTATGGGACTTAACATCTGAGGTCATCAGTCCCCTAGACTTAGAACTACTTAAACCTAACTAACCTAAGGACACCACACGCATCCATGCTCGAGGCAGGATTCTAACCTGCGACCGTAGCAGCAGCGCGGTTCCAGAATGAAGCTCCTAGAACCGCTCGGCCAGAGCGGCGAAATGAATACAGCAAGCAGATTCAGAAGGCTGTAAATCGCAGCAGTTGTTCGGAGATGCTTGCACGCAAGAAAGTAGCATGGAGAGCTGAAAACTATTTCATTTATTGAACCATTAGTATCAAGCATTAACAGCACATCTTTTTTTTTTTTCTTTCATTTTGTTCGTTGTGTTTGGTCGTTGCGGACGTCGCAAGACATCCTGTTCCAGTTCGGTGGTTGATCCTTCCACTCAGTTTTTTATTACAGAGGGCCGGCCGCGGTGGTCTCGCGGTTCTAGGCGCGCAGTCCGGAACCGCGCGACTGCTACGGTCGCAGGTTCGAATCCTGCCTCGGGCATGGATGTGTGTGATGTCCTTAGGTTAGATAGGTTTAAGAAGTTCTAAGTTCTAGGGGACTGGTGACCACAGCAGTTGAGTCCCATAGTGCTCAGAGCCATTTGAACCATTTTTTTATTACAGAGGCCAACCGGTTCTCTGACCGAACACGCTGAGCTACCGTGCCGGCTATGTTTCCAACGCGTGAGTAACTGAGAAGAAACAACTGTTGACCGGTTACTCATTGAGTAAAGCCATCGAGGGCGTGTTGCCTGGGTGACACAGGGGACAGATGTTAATGGGATTACAAGTTGTGGTGTATCGAGGGACGAGGCTTATGAAAAGGTAGAGGATTAAAGTCTGTGGGTCGGGTCGACAGCGCACTCTACAGAGACAGGTAGCGACGAGGTCTTCGGGAAGAGCTGACTCAGCAGTAACGACTGGTGCAGCTGTGGAGAGATACGGCATAGAAACACATGGAGACGCTGTGGTACGCTGTTTAGCTCTCCCTGCGGCGCCATAATTTATGTAGTCAATAATCATTCTGCAGTTGTTTTGAAAGCTAAAGAGTTGGTGTTTGGGTTTTATGCTACACAGCGGCTCAATTTGTTTTAGAAATCGTACCCGCCTTGTGCTCAGCGTATAAATCACGCATTTGTTTGGACAACAAAACAACTATTCACATTCGTTTAGAGAGTGTATGAGACTGTCGATGTGCCATCAGACCTTTGGAAAAACAACATCATCACAATTCCGAAGGTTGCAAGAGTCGACAAGTGCGATGATTTTCACACAGTCAGCTTATGACCTCAAGCATCCAAGTTGCTGACACGAATAATATAGAGAAGAACGCAAAAGAACACTGAGGATGTGTTAGATGTCGATCAGTTTGGCTTTAGGAAATGTGTAGGCACCAGGCAGGCAATTCTGACGTTGCGGTTGATAATGGAAGCAAGACCACAGAAAAACCGAGACACGTTAATAGGATTTGTCTACCTGCAAAAATCGTTCGACAATGTCAGATGGTGAAAGATGTTCGAGAATCTGAGAGGAGTAAGGATAAGCTACAGGAGAAACGGGTAATAAACAATATGTTCAAAAGCCAAGAGCGAACAATAAGAGGGGAAGACGAAGAAGGTAGTGCTCGACTTAAAAAGGGGGTAAACAGGGAGTACTCTTTCTCCCTTACTGTTCAATCTATTCATTAAAGAAGAAATGATGGAAAGAAAGAAAGGTTCAAGAGTGGGATTAAAATTCAAAGTGAAGGGATATCAATGATAAGATTAGGTGAAAACATTGCTATCCCCAGTGAAAATGGAGAAGAATTACAGGATCTGTTGAATGGAGTGAATAATGTAATGTGTACAGAATATGGATTGAGAGTAAATAAAAGCAAGACGAAAGTAATGAGAAACAGCAAAAATGAGAATACCGAGAAACTTAACATCAGGATCGGAGATCACCAAGTAGATGAAGTTAAAGAATTCTGTTGCCTAGGGAGCAAACTAGCCCCCATGACGGACGAAGAAAGGAGGACATAGAAATGAGACTAGAACGGGCAAAAAGGTCGTTCCCGGCCAAAAGAAATCTACTAGTAACAATCGTATGCCTTAACTGAGGAAGAAATTTCTGAGAATGTGCATTTAGAGAACAGCATTGTGTGGTGGTGAAACGCGATGGACTGTGAAAAAGCCGGAACAGAAGAGAATTGAAGCATTTGAGATATGGTGCTACAGAAGAATGTTGACAATCTGGCAGAGTGATAAGGTAAGGAATGAGGAGGTTCTCCGTAGAATCGACGAAGAAAGTAACGTATGGAAAACACTGACTGCAGAAAGGGACTGATTTAGGACGTGTGATAAGGAATCAGGGAATAACCTCTATGATACTAGAGTGAGCCGCAGAGGGAAAAATCTGTAGAGGAAGACAGGGATTGGAATACATACAGCAAAAATTGAGATGTAGGTTGCAAGTGGGACTCTGAGATGAAAAGGTTGGCAGAGGAATTCGTGGCGGGCCGCATCAAAGCAAGGGGAAAACTGATAACTCAAAAAATAAGGTCTTGAGAAAAGATTCAAGATTGATGTATACATTTTTATGTACAGGATATTTAAGTTAAGGTGTTTTTCTCTGTAACATACAAAATAATGAGCGAAATGAATATCAATTGCAGTGGCCGAGCGGTTCTAGGTGATTCAGTCTGGAACCGCGCGATCGCTACGGTCGCAGGTTCGGATCCTGCCTCGGGCATGGATGTGTGTGATGTCCTTAGATTGGTTAGGTTTAAGTAGTTCTAAGTTCTAGGGGACTGATGACCTCATCTGTTAAGTCCCATAGTGCTCAGAGCCATTTGAACCATTTGAATATTTACTGAGATAGGTAAACGCAAGAAACATTACTTCTTCTGCGGTACTATGAACATAGTTTATTTAGCAATTTCACAGAACATTAGAGCAACGAGTTATATTTACTTAAACAGAACACTAAATTTTCCGAATAGCATCTGTGGTATTTAAAATAACTGTAGACAAATGAGTTTAAATTAAATTTGTATCATTTTTAATTAGGAAGTTAGAAAGGTCGTAGTTTTAAGTTTTGGTTGCTGTACCTATCAGACTGTACGGGTGTTCCGGTGGCGGGATGTTCATTTAAATGGGGTGTATAAGCGAATACCGATTTTCCTGAACATACAACTCAGTGCTCCTTCCACGGGATTTGCGGCCGAGGTTTAAACATGTTGATGCCCGGAGCGACTAAGTATCTACCTTAACAGTCGGTTTCAGTAATAATCACTGAAACGCTTTGTTCTGAAATACGACCACACGAAAATGGTTGTACGCAAGGAAGTGTAGCTTACAAAATCCTCGCTCGACCAATACTTGAATATTGATCGTCAGTCTGGGGTACGTACCAGATACGATTGCTTGAGGAAACAGAGAAGATCCAAAGAAGAGCAGCCCGTTTCGTTACAGGTACAGTGTGCCAGCGCGGAACTTCATAGAGGTGTCAAGCCAACTCGAGTGGTAGACTCTGCAAGAGAGGTGTTGTGCATCACGGTGTGGTTTACCGTTAAAATTTCGAGAGCGTACATTCCTAAAAGAGTCGACCAATATATTGCTTCCTCAAGGTTTATCTCGCGAAAATAGAGTGAAGATAAAATTAGAGAGATTCGGAGGCCACACAGACGGTTACCACAATTCTTCTTCCCGTGAACCATTCGCGACTGGAACGGAAAGGGGGGAATTGGCAGTAGTACCCCAAGTACCCTCCACCACAGACCGTAAGGTAGCTTGCGGAGTAAAGGCGTAGATGTAGGGATCGCTCATGCACTGATATAAAATAAATCAGTGTTCATATAGAACATAAACAACTACAACATTTCTCAACTCGCCGAACTATTTCTGTCGGCCAGTTTTAAGTATTATATGATAGTGGAATAACGTTCTTCGGCGCATTACGTATCCACACCTCTCACCAAATGAGGGTGAGCGAGGTGTTAGGGTGTGGGTAGTCATGAGCGTACCGAGGGTTTTAGAACATGTACTGTATTCGAACATTATGAAGTACCTCGAAGAAAACGATTTATTGACATACAGTCAGCACGGACTCAGAAAATATCGTTCTTGTGAAACACAACTACCTCTTTATACTGCTGAAGTTATGAGTGCTATCGACAGGGGATGTCAAATTGACTCCATAGTTTTAGATTTCTAGAAGGCTTTCGACACCGTTCCTCACAAGCGTCTTCTAATCAAATTGCGTGCCTACGGAGTATCGCCTCAGTTGTGGGACTGGACTCGTGATCTCCTGTCAGAAAGGTCACAGTTAGTAGTAATAGAAGGAAAGTCATCGAGTGAAACAAAAGTAATATCCGGCGTTCCCTATGGAAGTGTTATAGGTCCTCTATTGTTCCTGATCTATATTAACGACATAGGAGACAATCTGAGTAGCCGTTTTAGATTGTTTGCAGATGATGCTGTCATTTACCGTCTTGTAAAGTCATCAGATGATCAAAACTACTTGCAAAATGATTTAGATAAGATATCTGCATGGTGCGAAAAGTGGCAATTGACACTGAATAAAGAAAAGTGCGAAGTTATTCACACGAGTACTATAAGAAATCAGCTGAATTTCGATTACGCGATAAGTCACACAAATCTGAGGGCTGTAAATTCAACTAAATACTTAGGGATTACAATTGCAAATAACCTAAATTGGAACGATCACATAATATTGTGGGTAGAGCAAACCGAAGACTGCGATCCATTGGCAGAACAATTGAAGAAGGTACAACAGATCTACCAAAGAGACTGCTTACACCACGCTTGTCCGCCCTATTGTGGAGTACTGCTGTGCGGTGTGGGATCCGCGTCAGGTGGGACTGACGGATGACGTCGAAAAAGTACAAAGAATAGCAGCTCGTTTTGTATTATCGCAAAATAGGGGAGATAGTGTCCCAAACATGATACGTGAATTGGAGTGGCAATCGTTAAAACAAAGGCGTTTTTCGTTGCGACGGGATCTTCTCACGAAATTTCAATCACCAGATTTCTCCTCCGATCGCGAAAACATTCTGTTGGCACCCACCTACATAGGGAGAAATGATCATCACGATAAAATAAGAGAAATCAGGGCTCGCAGGGAAAAATGTAAGTGCTCGTTTTTCCCACGTGCCGTTCAAGAGTGGAACGGTAGAAAGACAGCATGAAGGTGGTTCATTGAACCCTCTGCCAGGCACTTCATTGTGAATAGCAGAGTAATCACATAGGTGTAGATGTAGACGTAGCTCCAAACCTTTGAGGACTGCAACGCTCACCGGTCAATGTTCCTGTGACACTGTACCCCTTCCGCAGGTGACTCTTTTCAGGGGTGTATTCGATTCCAGCTTCACTCTTATGCCTCACAATGCGCGACCTCATCGAACTGCGCAGGTGGAGCAGCTCTTAGAACGAGAGGATATTCGGCGAATGGATTGGCCTGTCAGTTCCACCGGCTGTAATCCCATCGAGACGTATTAAAGCATACCCACATGCACCAACAATCATCCAGCAAGTGTTAACGGCACTGGTGGAGGAGTGGAAATATCTACCACAAGATACTCTTACTAACCTCGTGGCCAACGTGGGAGCACGTCGCAGAGTACGCACTGCGTCCGTGGTGACCATATACACTACTGGCCATTAAAATTGCTACACCAAGAAGAAATGCAGATGATAAACGGGTATTCATTGGACAAATATATTATACTAGAACAGACATGTGCTTACATTTGCACGCAATTTGGGTGCATACATCCTCATAAATCAGTACCTAGAACAACCACCTCTGGCCGTAATAACGGCCTTGATACGAATGGGCATTGAGTCAAACAGAACTTGGTTGGCGCGTACAGGTACAGCTGCCCATGCAGCTTCGACCCGATACCACACTTCATCAAGAGTAGTGACTGGCGTATTGTGATGAGCCAGTTGCTCGGCCACCATTGACCAGACGTTTTCAATTGCTGAGAGATCTGGAGAATGTGCTGGCCAGGGCAGCAGTCGAACATTTTCTGTATCCAGAAAGGCCCGTACAGGACCTGCAACATGCGGTCGTGCATTATCCTGCTGAAATGTAGGGTTTCGCAGGGACTGAATGAACGGTAGAGCCACGGGTCGTAACACATCTGAAATGTAACGTCCACTGTTCAAAGTGTCGTCAATGCGAACAAGAGGTGACCGAGACCTATAACCAAGGGCACCCCATACCATCATGCCGGGTGATACGCCAGTATGGCGATGACGAATACACGCTTCCAATGTGCGTTCACCGCGATGTCGCCAAACACGGATGCGACCATCATGATGCTGTAAACAGAACCTGGATTCGTCCGAAAAAATGATGTTTTGCCATTCGTGCACCCAGGTTCGTCGTTGAGTACACCATCGCAGGCGCTCCTGTCTGTGATGCAGCGTCAAGGGTAACTGCAGCCATGGTCTCCGAGCTGATCGTCCATGCTGCTGCAAACGTCGTCGAACTGTTCGTGCAGATAGTTGTTGTCTTGCAAACGTCCCCATCTGTTGACTCAGGGATCGAGACGTGGCTGCACGATCCGTTACAGCCATGCGGATAAGATGCCTGTCATCAAGACTGCTAGTGATACGAGCCTGTTGGGATCCAGCACGTCGTTCCATATTATCCTCCTGAACCCACCGATTCCATATTCAGCTAACAGTCATTGGATAAACCGCAATCGCGATAGGCTACAATCCGACCTTTATCAAAGTCGGAAACGTGATGGTACGCATTTCTCCTCCTTACACGAGGCATCACAACAACGTTTCACCAGGCAACGGCGGTCAACTGCTGTTTGTGTATGAGAAATCGGTTGGGAACTTTCCTCGTATCAGCGCGTTGTAGGTGTCGCCACCGGCGGCAACCTTGTGTGAATGGTATGAAAAGCTAATCATTTGCATATCACAGCATCGTCTTTCTGTCGGTTAAATTTCGCGTCTGTAGCAGGTCAATCTTCGTGGTGTAGCAATTTTAATGGCCAGTAGTGTACCATAACCATAACGCTGGAGCGGGCGCTCGGCGTACTTCGTACAAGAATAGCTGTCTTTGTGTTACCAAGGTAAACATGAATGAGCGAAAACACAGTTTAGTCTTAGTTTAATTAAACTAGGATGAAATAAGCTTCCTTTATATCACTGTTTAATTAAACAATAAAGATATAAACATTCATTGTATCCTACCATTCTGCTGCCGCATACAAGTGCTACCCCAAAGGAAAAGCGCACTTGAATTATTAAAGAGCACAGTTGCATCCGATCCAGGCAGTCGCTTATTTGATTGCTAACTATCCTGTAGATAGCTGCCTCATTGTGGCACTGAGCCACTAAGCTGGGATCTGTATCATTTTCTTGCACGGATCATAAATTTTTTCTCTCTTGGTTCGTGGTAATGTATATGTTACATGTATGCCAGATAGCTTTCCGAAAGATGAACAGAAGCATGTGAGTTTTTGAATGCAATGTTGTGTCAAAATTTCAAAGCAATCCGTGAAGAACTTTCGGAGATTTGTGATTCTGAAGAAACGAACATCTATTTTTCTACTTATATAGAAACTGTAACTGGTCCTGGACACAAATCTCCGAAAGTTTTTGACTGAATACTTTGAAACTTCGACACAACCTTGCCTTGGAATACGCGATATGCGCGTGCTTTTATATAACCCATTTTTTTATATGTGCAATATACAGTTTCTTATAAATTTAATGAAAGGGAACTGTTGTTACAAAAAATTTCTTATCATATATTAAAGAAATCTAAAAACACGCCTTAACTACAATGGATCTTTGAGTCAAAATTTCAAAATTATCGGTCAAGAACTGTCGGTAATACACGATTCTGAAGAAACGAATATTTATATAGATGCTGGAGCATTGTCTAAAGATGATATGCAGGGAAAAACAGATAGAAAGAAATAAACAGTTGACTACTTAGCAGTATTGTCCGGAGCCATAGCAATGGTAATACAAAAAAACTGACATTTCGAAGTAACTGCAGAAATAACGTGTCTTCAAATATTACATAAACGCGAAACATAATTTATTTATTTATTTATTTATTGTTCCGCGGGACCACATTTAGGAGACGTCTCCATGGTCATGGAACGAGTCAATACATGAAATTATAACACGATTGTAGAAACAGATTTAGTGAAATATAAGAAACATATTCAGGCGACAAGTCGTTAGTTTAAATAAAGAAAATCAAGAATGTAACACTGGAATTTGCTTAATTTTTTAGCTCTTCCAGGAGCTCCTCGACAGAATAGAAGGAGTGAGCCATGAGGAAACTCTTCAGTTTAGACTTAAAAGTGTTTGGGCTACTGCTAAGGGTTTTGAGTTCTTGTGGTAGCTTGTTGAAAATGGATGCAGCAGAATACTGCACTCCTTTCTGCACAAGAGTCAAGGAAGTGCATTGCACATGCAGATTTGATTTCTGCCTAGTATTAACTGAGTGAAAGCTGCTAACTCTTGGGAATAAGCTAATATTGCTAACAACAAACGACATTAAAGAAAATACATACTGTGAGGGCAATGTCAAAATTCCCAGACTATTGAATAGGGGTCGACAAGAGGTTTTCGAACTTACACCATACATAGCTCGAACAGCCCGTTTTTGAGCCAAAAATACCCTTTTTGAATCAGAAGAATTACCCCAAAAAATAATACCATATGACATAAGCGTATGAAAATATGCGAAGTATACTACTTTTCGTGTTGAAATGTCACTTATTTCAGATACTGTTCTAATGGTAAATAAAGCGGCATTTAGTTTCTGAACAAGATCCTGAACATGGGCTTTCCACAACAGCTTACTATCTATCCGTACGCCTAGGAACTTGAACTGTTCCGTCTCGCTTATAACATGCCCATTCTGTCTAATTAAAATGTCAGTTCTTGTTGAATTGTGGGTTAGAAACTGTAAAAACTGAGTCTTACTGTGATTTAGCATCAAATTATTTTCCACAAGCCACGAACTTATATCATGAACTACATTATTTGATAATGTTTCAATATTACACACAAGATCCTTCACTACCAAGGTGGTGTCATCAGCAAACAGAAATATTTTTGAATCACCTGTAATATTAGAAGGCATATCATTTACATAAATAAGAAACAGCAGTGGCCCCAGCACCGACCCTTGGGGAACGCCCCATTTAACAGTGCCCCATTGGGACTGAACATCATTACCACTCTCAATATTGCGGAGGATTACCTTTTGCTTTCTGTTCTTAAAGTAGGAGGCGAACCAATTGTAAGCTACTCCCCTTACTCCATAATGTTCCAACTTCTGCAGTAATATTTTGTGGTCAACACAGTCAAAAGCCTTCGTTAAATCAAAGAAAACACCTAACGTTCGCAACCTTTTATTTAATCCATCCAAAACCTCACAGAGAAAAGAGACTATAGCATTTTCAGTTGTTAAGCCATTTCTAAAACCAAACTGTACATTTGACAGCAAATTATGTGAATTTAAATGCTGCAGTAACCTTGTATATACAACCCTCTCGATAACTTTAGCAAACACCGATGGCATAGAAATAGGTCTATAATTGTCAACATTATCCCTGTCTCCCTTTTTATAAAGTGGCTTCACTACCGAGTACTTTAATCGGTCAGGAAACCGACCACTCCTAAAGGAAAAGTTACAGATATGGCTAAGTACTGAGCTAACATACGTGGAACAATACTTCAGTATTCTGCTAGATACCCCGTCATATCCATGAGAGTTCTTGGTCTTTAGTGATTTAATTATTAACTCAATCTCCGTCTTGTCAGTATCATGGAGGAGCATTTCAGGTAACAGTCTCGGAACACTTTTCTCTAAGAGCGCTATATGATTCCCTGTTGGGACTAGGTTTCTATTTAGTTCACCTGCTATATTCAGAAAGTGATTATTAAGTACTGTACATATTTGCGACTTATCAGTAACACGGACATCCCCACTACGCACTGATTCTATATTCTCGACCTGTCTCTGCAGACCAGCCACTTCCTTTACGACTGACCATATGGTTTTAATTTTATCCTGAGACTTAGCTATTCTATCTGCATACCACATACTTTTTGCCTTCCTAACAACTTTTTTAAGCACCTTACAATACTGTTTGTAATGGGCTGCTGCATTTAGATTTTGACTGTTTCTAACGTTTTGATATAATTGCCACTTTGTTCTACAAGATATTCTTATCCCTTTAGTCAGCCACCCAGGCTGCCTGTTTGTGCTAGTACCCTGTTTTGAACGTTCTAACGGAAAGCAACTTTCAAAGAGCACGAGAAAAGTCTTGAGGAAAGCATTATATTTATCGTCTACTGCATCAGCACTATAAACATTTTGCCACTCTTGTTCCTTGATAAGGTTTACAAAAGTCTGTACAGCAACTGGATCAGCTTTCCTAAAAAGTTGGTAACTATATTTAACATGTGTTGCAGCACAAAAATCTTTTAGACTTAAAATTTGTGCATCATGATCTGAAAGGCCATTCACCTTTTTGCTAACAGAATGCCCTTCTAATAATGACGAATGAACAAAAATATTTTCTATGGTTGTTCTACTGTTCCCTTGCACTCTCGTTGGAAAGAATACGGTTTGCATAAGATTATATGAATTAAGGAGGTCTACCAGCATCCTTTTCCTTGCAACAATCACTTATACAATTAATATTGAAGTCACCACATATAACTAACTTTTTGTATTTCCTATAAAGTGAACCAAGAACCTCCTCTAGCTTTAGCAAAAATGTTGTGAAATCGGAGTCTGGGGATCTATAAATAACAACAGTAAGAAGTTTAGCTCCACTAAATTTAACCACACCTGCACAACATTCAAACACCTTTTCAGTGCAGTACTTTGAAACATCAATTGACTCAAATGGGATACCGTTTTTCACATACATGGCTACTCCCCCACACCGCAAAGAGCTCCTAGAAAAGCTGCCAGCCAACCTGTATCCTGGTAAAGGAAGCCTCTGAATTATCTCCTTATTTAAGAAGTGTTCAGATATACCAATAATTTCAGAGTCAACATCTATAAGCAGTTCACTAACTTTATCTCTAATACCTTGTATATTTTGATGAAATATAGTAATTCCCTCATTAATCGGATACCCAAGCTTTGTAGAAAGTGGTTTCTTTGTTAGAGAGACTTCCCTTAAGCAGGAATACCTATCAGCTGACTTCAGTCTAAAAAAGGTACAGCTCTAACACCCACAACTACCGGAATTTTCCCATGAGTGATCCCACCACCCCCACCTATGCTGTCACCTATAAGTTTTGCCAACCTCCCCTTCCCATACCTGTTGAGGTGCAGGCCATGTCTAGTGAAACCCGTCCTACTGATCGACTCCACCGACACCACTGAAATGTGACTCATGCCTTCTGTCATCAGCGCACCCCCAAGTCTCATGTTATTACGCCTGACGGCTGTATTAAGATGAGGCCGATCGTGACGCTGAAACAGTTCCACGAAATGCACATTCGTGTTGCCAGTCTGAGTAGCTATCTTTTCCAGGTCACCATCTATGTCATACTCCCCATCCCTATCAATACTATTACCAGCCCCACCCACAATCACTACCTGATCCTCTTTAGTAAAATCCCTACATAACCCCCCTATGTTAAAAGTCACCTGAGCCAATCCTGCATTAGGCTTCACAATGCTGGTGACCTGGTACTCACTCCCCAAAACTTCCTGCAACTGCTGGCGTACACCTCTACCATGAGAACTACCTAACAGCAGAACCTTCTTCTTTCTATTAGACTTTGCAACTGTCCTAGCCACCGTAACTGCTGAGGTCTGCTGCATACTTCCTACATCTACAGCTACTAGAGATTCCTCTCCACTAGACTCTGACAGTTGGTCATATCTATTACAAACACCAATAGTAAAACTATCTGAAAATCTCCTTCTCCTAGCAGATCTCTTGCCAACAGCCAGCTCCCATACCCCAACCCCCTTCTCCCTCCTCATCCTATCTAGCTCCTCCTGTGCGTTTTTCAACTGCACCTGAAGGGCACAGATCTTACGCTCCTGCTCCTCTATCAACTTACTCTTGCTACATAACCTGCAGTTCCAGGAGAGGATCTCACCAGAATGCCCACTGGCTTCCCCACTGCATTCCCCCCAGTGAAAATACTTCGAACAAGTCTCACACCGCAATCCACTACTCACGAACCTACGGCAAAGCCCACACTTCTCACTCATGGTAAAATTTTACAATTATTGAAACAAGAAAACAACTTTATCTAAGTTCCGCTACTACAATAAGAAGATGTTAAAAACTGACTACAATTATCACAAACTTGCTCTACAAGGGAAGTAGCTACTATTATTGACAGTATTAATCAACAACAAATGAGAATATAACAAAATACTAACACAGAAAGAAAATCAAACGTCTAATGACAGTAACGAAACTGAAAGCAGTTCGCAAAAATTTCTTCTGAAGTTATTTCACCGGAAAACACCAAGAACACTGGTTGAAGACTACTAAAGTTCCTAAATAAACTACTGTACACAAACAATTAATTAGTACTTAGCTTTCGATGCGCCGCTACAGCTGCAACTGGTCAGCGCGGAATGTAAACACGGGTAAGAGGTTAAGTTGCTCGATACGAAACACTCACAAATATCAGGCCACAACACAAGAAATGCAGAGGTGAATGAAGAAACCACTAATAAGTCACTTATATAGTAAATATTATCACAAAAACAGTTAAAATATATATCAGAAACACAAAAATAGATGAAAACTTAGAGAGCGATCTCACACGCAGTCACGCGCTTATGACGTCACACCAAAATATACATGATGCTGTGCCGGCCGCTGTGGCAGAGCGGTTCTAGCCGCTTCAGTCTGGAACCGCGCGACCGCTACGGTCGCAGGTTCGAATCCTGCCTCGGGCATGGATGTGTGTGATGTCCTTAGGTTAGTTAGGCTTAAGTAGTTCTAAGTTCTATGGGACTGATGACCTGAGCAGTTATGTCCCATAGTGCTCAGAGCCATTTGAATCATAGATGATGCTGTGTATCTCTTAAACACAGACAAAAGTTAAATTTTTAAAAACAGTTGATCAAAATCTTTGATGAATTAACACAAAAGAGTGGCTATAATCGTGAAGCGAGTTACCTCAGGACAAAGACGATGGAAAAGGTTGATCAGTTAACTAAGGGTTAGTGCTGATCACACAGCGAATTTTCCATAGGGGAAGGTTTCGCGTCATTTTCATCTAAGCCTCCGGCTCCTTTCGGTTGGACAGTAAGCAAGGAAACGAGCTACTTTTTTCGTTAGGAGTAATCTGAGGCGTAAATATTCAGAAATTTTAGTATCTGTGTGATCTTAAGAGGGATTAAAAATACAGAGAAAAACAAAACCGTCTAAAATCTGATTTTGTTTTCAAAAAGGATGAAAATGTTGGCAGGAAATGGAAAAGTTTGAGTATGACCTTTAGTTTGAAAGTAAGAGCAATAACATTAGTTCGCGCAGGGAAAGCAGGAAGAATAAATTATGAAAACAACATAGATATTTTTCTGCATAACAAGGAAACACGTTTCGTCCCTGACTAATTATATTGAAAGAAAATGCTAAAGGACGACTCTGCAAACGTTAAATTTCTTCCGGGTTTTAGCAGCACAAACCATAATATTTGGCATTTCTTGTCTTCGGCGGCTGTTGGTGTTAAATTGCAGATCTACTGTTACTAGTATCGCCTGTGGTCGAAATTCGACCAACTGAGTCAGTGGACCTGATTTATGACAAAAAAAAGTCTTCTGTCTAAAAGTGATACACACCTCGCAAAACTCTGAAATTTTAGCATCAGAAACACATAGAAAGTGCTGCATTGTAGCTACGAGTATTACAGATGATGTTTGCGTTAATCGCTGAAAATTGGGATGACCTGAAAACAGTGGTGAGAAAGGTGTTAAAAAAAAGTAAAGAAAGTTGGATTACAGGTAAATGAGAAAATAAAATTTATGAGGATAGAAAGAAACTACAAGACAAGAAGGCAGAGAAACATGCTGATTGATGACCACGTGTTTCAAGAAGCAGACACATTTAAATATCTGGGGCATGTAATAAGAAACAGAAATGATGAGAAACGAGAACTAGAAGTAAGCATCAAAGCAGCACTCAAAGCGTCATTTTCACTCAAGAATTACTGTCATCCAAGTTTTTTTTTTTTTTTTCAAGATGAACCAAAGTAAGGATGCACAAAACTATGATCAGCCTTGTATTATTATATGATGCAGAAATATGGAGACGCGGTAGTGTATACAGATAAAGCTAAACGTTTTTGAAAATGAAGTCCTGCAGAAGATAGGAAAATTTAGGACCATTGTGTGAGGGAGGAGAATATTGAAGAAGAAAGAATAGGGATCTGAGGGAGATATATAATGAACCACGTCTATAGAAGAGAGGACTGACCAAGACTGAGAGAAATGTCACAGAAGAAACACAAAGCACGAAGATTTTTAAGTAGACCTGTAGTAGAATGGAGAGACCAAGTGGCCAAGGATCTTCAGCTACTTGGAGCAAGGGAAGAAGATGCCAACAACATAACACTGTGGGGGAAGCTGCTTGATGAGGCCAAAACCGACTGCAGTTTGTGGGACCAGAAGAGAGAGAGAGCACATATCTGATGGTTTCAAAATAAAATAATAAACCTGTCCCCATCCTGCAGGGCCGCGCGGGATTCGCCGAGCGGTCTGAGGCGCTGCAGTCATGGACTGTGTGGCTGGTACCGGCGAAGGTTCGATTCCTCCCTCGGGCATGGGTGTGTGTGTTTGTCCTTAGGATAATTTAGATTAACTAGTGTGTAAGCTTAGGGACTGATGACCTTAGCAGTTAAGTCCCATAAGATTTCACACACATTTGAACAATCATCCTGTAGGTTGGCGAAAACGTCACTGCGCTTTACCAAGCATGATTGAAATGCGGCAAGACCCTTAGGTTCGCATTTCTTTCACTTTAATTATTCAGATCATGCAAACACTTGAAATTACAGCATTTGTATCTAATTAGGAAGGCACTGTGACCATACGACGCTTATGAAAAAGGGTTGACAGTGGTTGGTTACTGTGTAAACTGGCACCTCATCGCCTGGAGTAGTCTAAGGTGTCAGGACTCACTTTATGTTTGGTACACCGCTTTGTTGGGCAGTCGCGGCTGCATCTGGGTGAAGGGAAGGTCGCCGGGCGCAGATGGCGAAACCGCCTCCTTATTCGTGTCAGTTTAGAGGACAATGAAGGGACATAGTTGCAGGTATTTCGGCCCCGCCTGGGAGACTTGGTCGCTGCTTTCGAACAGAGGGAGGCATGCTGGCGGACACGGCCCGAACAGCAGAGAGCCCCCAAACACCCAACCACGTGCAGACAAGAGCTCTTAGCGGGCACAAATCAGTACACTAACCGAAAGGCTTGCAGCTGAGTCTTCTGTAACTTCTTTAGCCGAGTTTTGACACACCGGTGCCCTGATAATTGATCCCTGTCGAAGAGAGCGCATTCTTCAGCGTCTACAGGTATATATTCAATGTTTTCCATGGGCCTTCCTGCAAGATCCGTTTCTGTAAAGATGATGAAAACGTTTCACCTCAGTGGGTGAAATGAACCAGCACTGTAAGGTACCTGACGCACTGTCACACAGAAGCTGAAGGGTGGGTCCGTAGAGCAGAATATTCCGGGACAGAAGTTTACTGTAGATGTTCCCATATTGCCTTCTCAACGGACAAGTACGGTTCTGTTAGTGGGACGCACTTACCATTTTACAGTCCTAGAACAGTTACAGGGGACAATACGTAACCTTGTCCAATATGGCATATTTCACATTAACAGAACATTCCCAGAGATGAAATAAATGATAAATAACAGAAAAAAATCCATTACCGTATTCATTTCCCAGACGTCAATGGATTAACTTATCTTGCTCTGTTTGCAGTTATAAGGGGCGCTAATGGCATCATCTTAGGTTCTTCACGTCTGCTTCCATCGTAGTATTTAAATCAGTAATGCATGGGAATCGAGCCTCCAGAGAATGTTGCTTTGCAAAAGACTCATATAAATTATAATACGCAACAAAATATAGCAAGACATCTGCATTAGGCACTTCTTAATCACTTACGAGAAAAACTGCAAACGGACTAGAACACACAGATTTACGCACAGAGGGTAGTAGAAAGTCAGTTGTATGTTCAAATGTGTGTGAATTCCTAAGGGACCAAACTGCTTAGGTCATCGATCCCTAGACTTACACTGCTTAACTTATACTAAGTACAACACAAACACCCATGCCCGAGGGGGGACTCGAACCTCCGACGAGAGGGGCCACGCAGTCCACAGCCTTTGTATCGCAGCAGACAGATTACTACAGCAAAGAAATATGTTTCTGATTTATTTTTTAAATTTTCTGACAAGGAAAAGTAAATAATTAGCAAGAGAACAGGTGACAGCGTGTTTATACTCAGTGCCGTGCCGTGACAGGGGAACCCTGGTACCGGAATGTTTACGGCGCAGAATACTCGTGTAGAGAGCTCTTCCTCATTTCCGTAGATGCCGCAGATAAAGGCGCCCCACGCGACCCGCAGGACATCAGCTCATTAATGCACTGCGGGTCACGCAGGTACAAAGTCGCTGCCGAAAAGCCGGTTAAGATAAACATCACCTGCTTTTTATCGGCCGTATCACGGCTCAAGTCGTGCCAACACAGAGTTATTATCTCTACAAGATTTAAAAAGTCTACAACCCATCTTAACTTTCTTATTTGGAAAGAAAGGTTATCCCTGAAATTGTACCAGTACAGCAGCGCAACACAGAATTCAGCAACAAATTTTCCTCTGTCTGTGAGGAGCCTGTCGAAATGGGTTCGACAGCAGGCTGGAACGTTCCTTATCAGTTCCAACTTATTTTAGGAAAATACGAAAATATACAGGGCTTGGCAGCTAAGGGAAGCCAGCTAGAATATGTGGCTGATAATTTAGCGAATTTTGTGACGTATGCATGTAATTTCTTAACATTTATAGCTACCGAATTGTAACACCAACATTTTTTGTGATGGAAGTCCGTCTTATTTTCTATACTTTTTTTTCATCAGTCTTCTGAATGGTTTGATGCGGCCCGCCACGTATTCCCCTCCTGTGCTAACATCTTCGTCTCAGAGTAGCACTTGCAACCTACGTCCTCAATTATTTGCTGGATGTATTCCAATCTCTGTCTACAGTTTTTTCCCTCTACAGCTCCCTCTAGCACCATGGAGGTCATTCCCTCATGTCTTAGCAGATGTCCTATCATCCTGTCCCTTCTCCTTATCAGTGTTTTCCACATATTCCTTTCCTCTCCGATTCTGCGTAGAAAATCCTCATTCCTTACCTTATCAGTCCAAATAATTTTCCGCATTCGTCTGTAGCACGAAATCTCAAATGCTTCGATTCTCTTCTGTTACGGTTTTCCAACAGTCCATGTTTCACTACCATACAATGCTGCACTCAGATGTACATTCTCAGAAAATCCTTCCTCAAATTAAGGCCGGTATTTGATATTAGGAGGCTTCTCTTGGCCAGGAATTCCCTTCTTGTCATTGCTGGTCTGCTTTTGATGTCCTCCTTGCTTCGTCCGTCATTGATTATTTTACTGCCTAGGTACCAAATTCCTTAACTTCATATACTTCGTGACTGTCAATCCTGATTTTAAGTTTCTCGCTGTTGTCATTTCTACTACTTCTCATTACCTTCGTCTTCCTTCGATTTACTCGCAACCCGTACTCTGTACTCATTAGACTGTTCATTCCGTTCAGCAGATCATTTAATTCTTCTTCGCTTTCACTCAGGGCAGCAATGTCATCAGCGAATCGTATCATTGATGTCCTTTCACCTTGAATTTTAATCTCACTCTTGAACCTTTCTTTTATTTCCATCATTACTTCCTCGATGTGCAGATTGGACAGTAGGGGAGAAAAGCTACACCTCTGTCTTACACCCTTTTTAATACGAGCACTTCGTTCTTGGTTGTCCACTCTTATTACTCCCTCTTAGCTGTTGTACATAATGTATATCATCCGTCTCTGCCTATAGCTTACCTCTACTTTTTTTTAAAATTTCGAACATCTTGCACCATTTTACATTGTCGAACGCTTTTTCCACGTCAACAAATCCTACGAACGTGTCTTGATTTTTCTTTAGTCTTGCTTCCACTATTAACTGCAACGTCAGAATTGCCTCTCTCGTGCCTTTACTTTTCCTAAAGCCAAACCGATCGTCAAAAAGCGCATCCTCAATTTTCTTTTCCATTCTTCTGTATATTATTCATGTAAGCAACTTGGATGCATGAGCTGTTAAGCTGATTGTGCGATAATTCTCGCATTTGTCAGCTCTTGCCGTCTTTGGAATCGTGGGGATGATGCTTTTCCGAAAGTCAGATGGTATGTCACCAGCTTATACATTCCTCACACAGACGTGAATAGTCATTTTGTTGCCACTTCCCCCCAATGATATTAGAAATTCTCATAGAATGTTATCTATCCCTTCAGCCTTATTTGATCTTAAGTTCTCCAAAGCTCTTTTAAATTCTGATTCTAATACTGGATCCCCTATCTCGTCTAAATCGACTCCTGTTTCTTCTTCTATCACAGCAGACAAACCTTCTCCCTCATAGAGGCTTTCAATATATTCTTTCCATCTATCCGCTCTCTCCTCTGCATTTAACAGTAGAATTCCCGTTGCACATTTAATGTTACCACGTTGCTTTTAATGTCACCGAAGGCTGTTTTGACTATTTTATACTTCCCCGTATGCTGAGTCTGTCCTGAGAATCATTTCTTTTTCGATGTCTTCACATTTTCCCTGCAGCCATTTCGCCTTAGCTTCCCTGCACTTCATATTTATTTCATTCCTCAGCGACTTGTATTTCTGTATTCTTGAGTCTCCAGAACATTCTTGTACTTCCTCCTTTCATCAGTCAACTGAAGTATTTCTTCTGTTACTCATGTTTTCTTCGCAGTTACCATCTTTATACCTATGTTTTCCTTCCCAACCTCTGTAATGGCCCTTTTTAGTAATTTCCATTCCTCTTCAACTGTACTTCCTACTGAGCTATTCCTTATTGTTGTATCTATAGCCTTAGAGAACTTCAACCGTATCTCGTCATTCCTTAGCACTTCCGTATCCCACTTCTTTGCGTATTGATCCTTCTTGACTAATGTCTTAAACTTCAGCCTATTCTTCATGACTATTATATTGTGATCTGAGTGTATATCTGCTCCTGGGTACGCCTAACAATCCAGTATCTGATTTCTTAATCTCTGTCTGACCATGATGTAATCTAATTGAAATTTTCCCGTATCTCCCGGCCTTTTCCAAGTATATCTCGTCCAGTTGTGATTCTTGAACAGGGTATTCACTATTACTAACTGAAACTTGTTACAGAACTCAATTAGTCTTTCTCCTCTCTCGTCCCTTGTCCCAGGCCCATATTCTCCTGTAACCTTTTCTTCTACTCCTTCCCCTACAACTGCATTCCAGTCTCCCATGACTACTAGATTTTCATCCCCCTTTACGTACTGTATTACCTATTCAATATCCTCATACACTTTGTCTATCTCTTCATCTTCAGCTTGCGACATCAGCATTTATACCTGGACTATCGTTATCGGTGTTGGTTTGCTGTCGATTCTGATAAGAACAATCCTGTCACTGAACTGTTCACAGTTACACTCTCTCCGCCCTACCTTTCTATTCATAACGAATCCTACTCCCGTTATATGATTTTCTGCTGCTGCTAATATATCTAGATTGAGCCTTTGCATTCCCCTTATCAGATTTTCTAGTTTCCCTACCACGTTCAAGCTTCTGACATTCCACACCCCAACTCGTAGAACGTTATCCTTCCGTTAATTATTCAATCTTCTTCTGATGGTAACCTCCCCATTGGCAGTTCTTTCCCGGAGATCCGAATGGGGGACTATTCCGATGTCTTTTGCCAATGCAAAGATCATCATGACACATCTTCAATTACAGGCCACATGTCCTGTGGATACACGTTACGTGTATTTAATGCAGTGGTTTCCATTGCCCTCTGCATCCTCATGCCGTTGATCATTGCTGATTCTTCCGCCTTTAGGGGCAATTTCCCACCCCTGGGACAAGAGAGTGCCCTGAACCTCTGTCCGCTCCTCCGCCCTTTTTGACAAGACCGTTGGCAGAATGAGGGTGACTTCTTATGCCGGAAGTCTTAGACCGCCAATACTGATTATTGATCAAAATTTAAGCAGCGGCGGGATTCGAATCCGGGACCGAAGACGGTTTCATTATGAAACAAAGACGCAACCCCCCTTTTATTTATTCCACAAAAGCAGTAACAAAAATGGCTAACTTACAGTGAAATGACATAAATAAGTTGACAGATAACTGCAGTCATAAATTACAGCGTTCATAGAATGAGGAATGGTATTCAGTCTTTAGCAGTAGCGTACACATCTCTGTCACCTCCAACTGGTGGCAAGACCACGGATTCAAGGAAGTAATACGTGTGAAAGGTGGAAGTTGATCGAGTAACATCAAGATAACACTGCCGCATCCCTGCCTCCCCCCCCCCCCCTTTCAGGATAAGATGTGCCACAATCGTCTGCCTTAGACACGGTTGCGATATGAGATGCTGCAGCAAAGGTCGCACGACGCGACGATTTTCCGCGCGACACATGTGGGTTTCCACAGCAGCGATACGACTAGGACAGCAGGAAGCAAAGGTCTCGCTTGTGGCAAGTCGCTGCCACCTTCGTCACGGACAGCTTCCAAATATGGCACGTGATACTCGAAACTGGAAAGAGGTAAGGCTCTCCATCCACGATTAAAAACAATTTCTCTGGGTTAGGTATGTTTCTTGCGTAGGACTGTGTGACCTAAAACACACCAAATGTAAACTGGCCAGTGACTAAATTTTTTACTGGAAACTTTTCAAATTATGCGTTACGTTTTACTTAATTTCGAAGAATCATTTTAACTGTGGTGTGGCGAAATAATAAAAAAATAAAATTTATTGATTTTTTGAAAAGAGAAAAAAATTATGGATATGCAACTTTAACTTCAGAACTTTTGAAAGGTTTTTTTTTTATGGACTGTATTTACCGGCTTGAATGCGGACAAATTCAGTGCTGCGTGAAATTTGCCTGTAATATAATTTTCAATTCCGATTAATTACATTTTTGAGTTCTACATCATTGTTGACTTAATCCGAGTTCTCACCTTAGACGTAGAATTAGTCCTTCCGCCACAATATTAATTCATTAGTCGCCATCGATGTTCTTCTCTTTGTTGACCGTGCGTATCTTCTTAAGTCGGCATCTGTTTACTTCACGAAGACGGCGGAAACCAAG
Source organism: Schistocerca serialis cubense (assembly GCF_023864345.2). Lineage (NCBI taxonomy): Eukaryota > Metazoa > Arthropoda > Insecta > Orthoptera > Acrididae > Schistocerca > Schistocerca serialis. Next base: position 1,227,565,214 of record NC_064638.1, on the reverse strand, counting down.
GAATACAATGCTACGTCGCTTTAAATAATTCTCGTACTTCTTACTATTTTTTATTCACAAGACAATAAGACTTGCTCTGCTCGTCGCACAAACCGTAAATACTAACTAGATGGCTGCCTTTCCGCACGCACCAAAAATTACGTCCATCCCCTACAAGGTAACAATCGAAAGTGTATCTTAACTCCTTCTTGGAGTATGAAACTACAGAGATTATATTCTACATCCCTCTCAATTTAATCTTTGGCGCAGCCTTTAAGGTATTGTATGTCTCTGTGTCGGAATGCGTCATTACAGTGGGAAACTACGAAACTGTATTACCAGCTTTTAAGGTGCAAAAGTGTCATATTTTTTTCACCGAACAGTGTCCTCGTAATCGAATGAGAAAGACTGCACAGCAGAGAACACGCACAAGTACCGAAACAGAGGTTTTCGATTTTTTACTGAAAAGTAAAACTCTCCCACTCTATGGCCATGGCGCAGCAACCGTAATATACTGTATTTTCAGTAGGAAAAAACTGTCTACATTGCAAAAGCAGCACAAGCTTTATTGACGCGTTTCGACTTTTTGAGGCATAGTCAGAAATCCTACTTGGGAAAAATACGAGAAAGCAGGTTATGGGTATGGGCGTATCTAGTATAAAAAGGTGGTAAAAATACCGTAGAAACTTCAGAGTGAAAGGAACTTACGTATAGGAGCTGTGCGTAGCGCATTAGTCATAAGTATTCGAAATTTTGATGTGTACCTAAAATGCAAAAATAAAAGAATTTTTCAAAAATGTCGCTCCATACTAACAATTAAGAGCCAATTGCAAATTGGTAATAGCAGCATGACAGAGCCGCCGGTCCACATGTGCGCACGCTGCGTGAGACCGGCTCCGCTAGATGGCGTTCACATGTTTAAAAGTAGGGTAAATAACAATAAAATAGAATCTACAATGACAGTAAGAATCTATGAAAATTTAAAATAGATTTAAAATAGATGTTAACAGTAAAACAGATGAATAAACAATTAAAGAAGAGATGAGTGGTTGGGAAGGGAGTGAGACAGGGTTGTAGCCTATCCCCGTTGTTATTCAATCTGTATATTGAGCAAGCAGTAATGGAAACAAAAGAAAAATTCGGAGTAGGAATTATAATCCATGGAGAAAAAATAAAATCTTTGAGGTCCGCCGATGACACTGTAATTCTGTCAGAGACAGCAAAGGACCTGGAAGAGCAGCTGAACGGAATGGACAGTTTTTTAAAGGACGATATAAGATGAACACCAACAAAAGCAAAACGAGGATAATGGAAAGTAGTCGAATTACATTGGGTGATGCTAAGGGAATTAGATTAGGAAATGAGACACTTAAAGTAGTAAAGGAGTTTTGCTATTTGGGGAGCAAAATAACTGATGATGGTCGAAGTAGAGAGGATATAAAATGTAGACTGGCAATGACGAGGAAAGCGTTTCTATAGAAGAGAAACTTGTTAACATCGCCGACCGGTGTGACCGTGCGGTTAAAGGCGCTTCAGTCTGGAACCGCGTGACCGCTACGGTCGCCGGTTCGAATCCTGCCTCGGGCATGGATGTGTGTGATGTCCTTAGGTTAGTTAGGTTTAATTAGTTCTAAGTTCTAGGCGACTGATGACCTCAGAAGTTGAGTCGCAAAGTGCTCAGAGCCAACCTTGTTAACATCGAGTATAGATTTAAATGTCAGGAAGTCGTTTCTGAAAGTATTTGTATGGAGTGTAGTAGCCACGTATGGAAATGAAACGTGGACGATAAATGGTTTACACAAGAAGAGAATAGAAACTTTCGAAATGTGGTGCTACAGAAGAATACTGAATATTAGATGGGTAGATCACATAACTATTGAGGAGGTATTGAATAGAATTGGGGAGAAGAGAAATTTGTGGCACAACTTGACTAGAAGAAGGGATCGGTTGGTGGGGCATATTCTGAGGCATCGAGGGATCAGCAATTTAGTATTTGAGGGCAGCGTGTAGGGTAAAAATCGTCGATGGAGACCAAGAGATGAGTACACTAAACAGATTCAGAAGGATGTAGGTTGCAGTAGGTACTGGGAGATGAAGAAGCTTGCGCAGGATAGACTAGCGTGGATAGCTGCATCAAACCAGTTTCTGGACTGAAGACCACAACAACAACAAAACTTGCTGCCCTGCGTTGAATTTTTTCGATGGGCTGCGTCAATCCTAACCGATAAGGATCCCACACCGCGCAACATTTTTCTAAAAGGAAACAGACAAGTTTAGTGTAGGCAGTCTCTTTAGTATATCTGTTACTGCCCATAAAATGCAGTCTTTGGTTAGCCTTCCCCACAACGTTTTCTATGAGTTCTTTCCAATTTCAATTGTTCGTAATTGTAATCCCTGTGTATTTATTTGAATTTACATGCTTTAGATTTGACTGGTTTATCGTGTAACCGAAGTTTAACGGATTCATTTTAGCACCCATGTGGATGACCTCACACATTTCGTTATCTAGGGTCAATTGCAAATTTTCGCAATATACAGATATCTTTTCTAAATCGCTTTGCAATTTGTTTTGATCTTCTGTTGACTTTACTAGATGATAAATGACAGCATCGTCTGCAAACAATCAAAGACGGCTTCTCAGATTATCTCCCAAATCGTTTATCTAGATAAGAAACAGCAAAGGGCCTACAACACTACCTTGGGGAACGCCAGAAATCACTTCTGTTCACAAAGCAGCCAAATTAGATAAAAAACGTTCTGTAAGCCAAATATAAAATTAATGGATATCGAAATGTTAGTTTATTTCGGTATCCTTTATTTTTTATAAAGAATATCGAAATTGATTAACGTCTTTATGAGCAGAATTACTCCAGTGCTCAGAAACAATCTTTGAAAAAATGTCATATCAAATCATAAAATGTCTTATTATTGGTAATCAGTTGGTCATTAAGACCTTCATCTTTAGCTACATGAGAATGTTTCGCGATCTCCAGTTCCTGAAACAAAGTCAATCTTTTTGGTCTTGGATGTACGATGCATAGCTTGGAGCTATTCTAGTACAGGTTTTGCGTGATCGCTAGCTTTTAAATGATCACCGAACAAAGAGAAAGGCGAAGCTTACGCTGTTGTTACAACCCAGACTGTTCTTTTTTTTTTTTTAACTGAAAATCAAAAGAGTTGCTTACAATCTCATCTATATAGAGCTTTTTTTTTTTCCTTTTTAGTCCATCAAAAGCTTTTATGTATTATGCGGTACAGTTGCATGGAAGTAACCACCACTCAATGCTGCTCCGAGTGATACGACAGAGAATCGCGTTCGTTTTGCATTGCTGTCGTCCAAATGTGAACCTATTTACTCGCTTCAGCTAAGTTTCGACGCACTCCAGCAACGCGGGTTGCATCTGCACCAGTCCCATGGCGTATCGAATCGTTTATCATACCGCCTCAGTGAGGACCGAGCCTTACTGTAGCAAATCTCAGCAAAGACATAACTAAGATACGATTCGGGTCTTTTGACATAATGCTATAAGGCGACTCTAGAGAAGTTAAATTTCTTCTGCATTTTAGCAGCACAATCAGGGATATTCGGTATTTCTTGTCTTCGACGGCAGTTGGTGTTAAATTGCAGATCTATTGTTACTAGTATCGCCTGTGATTGAAATTCGACCGAGTCAGTGAATCTGATTTGTGATAAAAAATGTCTTCTCTCTAAAAATGATACACACCACGCAAAACTCTGAAATTTTAGCATCAGAAAAGACACAGAAAATGCTACATTGTAGGTACGAGTATTTTTGAGGGAAGTCTTTGATTTCTCTTTAACTGTTTGACCACTTGAAGTGAGTTCTTGATACAGTGCGTTGAAAAATAATTTTTTGTCAATGGCGACAAAATAACTCATGGCAGCATAATGGGAATGCCGTTGTCTTGCGTAAAGTGACGTCAGATGCGAAATTATTTGCATTACTAAACCTGAACTGGAAATTCATCAAACCACAATTACAACTCTCAAAATTAGAAACTACGCTCAGTGCACATATAAATGAATCTTTAAAAACAACAATAGGTTTGATCATAGAATGAAGGCTTTCACGGCAGGTGTTGTCATCACTTAATACTTCCGGGCTGGGATGCCGTGGTCCATACATAGAGCTCTCCCCTGACGTTTCGCCTTCGACTGCGGAAGGCATCCTCCGAGGACAATCGGCGAACTGCAACGAGAGCGCGAGTGAGCGCCGTATCTATAAGCCATCCAGAGGGCACCGCTGTCAATCACGTGACGTCGGCTGTGCTATGATCTCTGATATTGCCAACTTTCTGAATTGAAATTAATCGATTGTCACGCTATTGCTGCGATGTTGGCATTCATATCTTATCGAGCTTAATGCCTTCATCTTATCTATTAAAATTATTGCAGTGTTTGGCAATCTCAATGGCCTCTCTATACATTCGCGAATATTAATGCGACATCTTTGCTATGATGGTGGTCTCACAAAACTTCATTTCAAGATCACCTTAATGAAACACATGTTCCGCTACAGCCGATTTATCAATATGTACGAGGCAGCAGTTCCTTTTATGTTCCCCCAGACGAGTGTTGACGTTTCTTTTTGTTGTGCCTATACAGACCTTTCCAAAACTGCACGGAATTTTACAGACACCTGGTGTAGCTAGAGGATGTCGTTTATCTATTGCGGATTTTAAACATTCTTTTATTTTCGTAGTGGGTCTGAGAACAGTTTCCACATCGTAGTTGCTTAAAATTTTTCCAATGCGATCAGTGACCTTACTGATGAATGGTAAGAACACTTTCCCCTTGGGTTGGTGTCGATCCTCGTCCATCCTGGTCGTCAGTCTAGGGCGTAGTGCACGATCTATCTCTCTGCTGGAATACCCATTCTTCTTGAAGGTCGCTCTAAGGTGTTCAATCTCATCATCCTAGTGAGCTGGTTCACATATTTTGTGCGCCCTGTCTATTAATGTTTTAATCACCCCTCTTTTACGTCTTTGGTGGTGGTTAGAATCATTCTGCAGATAACGATCAGTGTGTGTGTCCTTTCTGAAAACCTTATGATCCAGTGATCCGTCCTCTCGCTTGATTACAGTCACATCTAAGAAGTTCAGGTGACCATCGATTTCCTTTTCCATAGTGAATTGAATTTTTGGGTTAATACTATTCAGATGTAACAGGAAGTTATCCAGTTCCTTTTCCCCATGGGTCCATATAACAAATGTATCGTCTACATAACGATACCATCTGGCTGGTCATTTTCTAACTCTTTGCAGCGCCCTTTGTTCAAAGTCCTCCACGAACAAGTTAGCCACAGCTGGACTAAGAGGACTTCCCATGGCCACCCCGTCAATTTGTTCATAAAAAAACATTATTATATTGAAAATAAGTTGCTGTAAGGCAATGTCTGAATAATGCCAAAATATCACTAGGAACAATGTCCGCTATACATGTGATCGCTTCATTCACCGGGATCATGGTAGACAACCACATCAAAACTGACCAGGATATCATTAGGGCCCACACTAATTTCCTTAATAAATCGATGAAGTGATATGAATTTTTAACATAACTGTCAGATCCACTAACATGAGGTTTCAGCAGCGAGGCAAGGTGTACAGCTAATTCGTGGGTGGGAGACCCATTGCGCTGACTATAGGTCTCAAAGGTACCATCGGTTTATGTGCCTTGGGTAACCCATAGAGTCTGGGCGAGTAAGCTTCTGATTTAAAGAGTTGCTTCTTGTCGATTGAAGAGAGGGAAGACGCTTTCACCAATTGATTGGTTATTTTTAAAATTTTCGATGTCGGATCTTTCTGAAGTTGTTTGTAATTGTTGGGATCCAAAACGTCCATAATTTTTTCATGATAATCTTTACTCTTCATTACGACAGTAGCGTTGCCCTTATCTGCAGAAAGCACGATGATGTTTTCATCTCTGTTAATGTCCCTCAGTGCCTTCCTTTGTGCCTCTGATAGATTACTGTTAAGTGGCTTACATGTGCGCAGAATTCTAGCTGTTTCCATTCTTATAACATCACCGGACTGCTGTGACAGCTGACGGATACCTGCCTCTACATTAGCCACAATATCTTCCATGGGAACCATTCGGGGCGACACTGCAAAATTTCCACCCTTAGTAAGTACTGAAACTTCATCTACAGTCAAGACTTTGTCTGACATGTTAATACACTACTGGCCATTAAAATTGCTGCACGACGAAGATGACGTGCTACAGACGCGAAATTTAACCGACAGGAAGATGATGCTGTGATATGCAGATGATTAGCTTTTCAGAGCATTCGCACAAGGTTGGCGCCAGTGGCGACACCTACAACGTGCTGACATGAGGAAAGTTTCCAACCGATTTCTCATACACAAACAGCAGTCGAGCGGCGTTGCCAGGTGAAACGTTGTTGTGATGCCTCGTGTAAGGAGGAGAAATTCGTACCATCACGTTTCCGACTTTGATAAAGGTCGGATTGTAGCCTATCGCGATTGCGGTTTATCGTATCGCGACATTGCTGCTCGCGTTGGTCGAGATTCAATGACTGTTAGCAGAATATGGAATCGGTGGGTTCAGGAGGGTAATACGGAACACCGTGCTGGATCCGAACGGCCTCGTATCACTAGCAGTCGAGATGACAGGCATCTTATAAGAATGGCTGTGACGGGTCGTGCAGCCACGTCTCGATCCCTGAGTCAACAGATGGGGACGTTTGCAAGACAACAACCATCTGCACGAACAGTTCGACGACGTTTGCAGCAGCATGGAGTATCAGCTCGGAGACCATGGCTGCGGTTACCCTTGACGCTGCATCACAGGCAGGAGAGCCTGCGATGGTATACTCAACGACGAACCTGGGTGCACGAACGGCAAAACGTCACTTTTTCGGATGAGTCCAGGTTCTGTTTACAGCATCATGATGGTCGCACCCGTGTTTGGCGACATCGCGTTGAACTCACATTCGAAGCGTGTATTCCTCATCGCCATACTGGCGTGTCACCCGGCGTGATTGTATGGGGTGCCACTGGTTACACGTCTCGGTCACCTCTTGTTCGCATTGACGGCACTTTGAACAGTGGACGTTACATTTCACATGTGTTACGACCCGTGGCTCTACCTTTCATTCGATCCCTGCGAAACCCTACATTTCTGCAGGATAATGCACGACCGCATGTTGCAGGTCCTGTACGGGCCTTTCTGGATACAGAAAATGTTCGACTGCTGCTCTGGCCAGCACATTCTCCAGATCTCTCACCAACTGAAAACGTCTGGTCAATGGTGACCGAGCAACTGACTCGTCACAATACGCCAGTCACTACTCTTGATGAACTGTGGTATCGTGTTGAGGCTGCATGGGCAGCTGTACCTGTACACGCCATCCAAGCTCTGTTTGACTCAATGGCCAGGCGTATCAAGGCCGTTATTACGTCAGGAGGTGGTTGTTATGGGTACTGATTTCTCAGGATCTATGCACCCAAATTGCGTGAAAATGTAATCACATGTCAGTTCTAGTATAATAGATTTGTCTAATGAATACCCGTTTATCATCTGCATTTCTTCTTGGTGTAGCAATTTTAATGGCCAGTACTGTAACTGTCCGAGAATTATCGTCTCTTGTGCCCCCCGACGTGATCATCTGTAAGGTATCGAACTTCCTCTTTTGTCTAATCACTGATATTTCTTCACTTACTTCCATAGTTCTAAATGTTAGGTTGTCAATCTTATTCCAATCGTCATACAGCATTGTTCTCCTTCTAGTCATACCCTAAAACAAACATAATATGCATATAATTCGGCTATCATAGTTATTCGAAACGAATAAATTAAAAATTAGGAACTTAATTTAAATTTTCTGGTAACGGCGGCAAAGGAGTACAAAGTTACAGGAAAGTAAGCGAAATAACGACGCCAATAGACAATGTTATTTGCGGACTTCCTTAGTACGATATGTTGATTTTCACTGCTAACAATATCATCGACCTAGTCGTCACAGAGTAGTTATCCGGTACGACTGTGTTATTGCAATTGAACCAAATAAATTTGAAAAACCCTAAAATGCAATTCCACGAAACGTCGTCACTTCCGTGTCTCACTTCTACAGTAGAACCTGATTGGTAGGCAGGGCAAAAGTTCGCTGCACTTCTATTGCCGACGTTCTCTTGATGGAGATTTTAATGCGTGATGGAGCAGATGTCATCACAGTTACGAATATGGAAACATCTGCGTCTTTTACCACTCTTTAACAGCTACGTACAAATATTATTTTGTCTTTGTGCACATCTAGGGGCAACGTATCTTTCGAATTATACAGGGTTATTACAAATGATTGAAGCGATTTCACAGCTCTACAATAACTTTATTATTTGAGATATTTTCACAATGCTATGCACACACATACAAAAACTCAAAAAGTTTTTTTAGGCATTCACAAATGTTCGATATGTGCCCCTTTAGTGATTCGGCAGACATCAAGCCGATAATCAAGTTCCTCCCACACTCGGCGCAGCATGTCCCCATCAATGAGTTCGAAAGCATCGTTGATGCGAGCTCGCAGTTCTGGCACGTTTCTTGGTAGAGGAGGTTTAAACACTGAATCTTTCACATAACCCCACAGAAAGAAATCGCATGGGGTTAAGTCGGGATAGCGTGGAGGCCATGACATGAATTGTTGATCATGATCTCCACCACGACCGATCCATGGGTTTTCCAATCTCCTGTTTAAGAAATGCTTCTGCTTTAGCCTTTTCCGTAAGATTTTCCAAACCGTCGGCTGTGGTACGTTTAGCTCCCTGCTTGCTTTATTCGTCGACTTCCGCTGCTACGCGTGAAACTTGCCCGCACGCGTTCAACCGTTTCTTCGCTCACTGCAGGTCGACCGGTTGATTTCCCCTTACAGAGGCATCCAGAAGCTTTAAACTGCGCATACCATCGCCGAATGGAGTTAGCAGTTGGTGGATCTTTGTTGAACTTCGTCCTGAAGTGTCGTTGCACTGTTATGACTGACTGATGTGAGTGCATTTCAAGCACGACATACGCTTTCTCGGCTCCTGTCGCCATTTTGTCTCACTGCGCTCTCGAGCGCTCTGGCGGCAGAAATCCGTATATTTATTTGAATGGATTGCGTTTGACATAATATTTTAAAACGAGAGACATTTAAAAATAAAAATAACCTCTTTTATCCTACAATATAAATTTATAAAAAATAAAAACCATCCACCTGCATTCTGTGTGTAAACGTTGTCTCTAGTCTCCCTGTGATGAGAGTTTTTTAAAGTAGCTATTTGATTTAATTGACTGTTAATTAAAATGGAGCCTTTTAGTTGCGCTCTGTTACATCCGTATCCAGTGTGACACAATATCTCATCCGAAATAGCTAACGTACTCTGATATATGATGTAATCAAACTGTTGGAATACGATATAAGTGTTCGTTTTTTTCCGCGCGCTGTACGAGATTGGAATAACAGAGAATTATTGTGAAGGTAGTTCGATGAACCGTCTGCCAGTCACTTAAATGTAATTTGCAGAGTATCCACATAGATGTAGATGTAGAGACCTTTGAAATCACCACACGTCAGACGTAATGGGTCACATAAATGAATGTCCCCTACAAATCCTATTATGCAGTTATGAACTACGTTCGCTCCTGTATTCCAACCAAACTACAGCTTGAATCGTCCCCTTACAAAAATTATGAATTACTGTGCTGGTAAACTTCTACGTTATATGATTCTCAAACAGCCGAGCAAAACTCAACGTACTCAAACAGTTTTCTCTTTACTTATTCTGACCATCACTAAACTGACACACAATATTTTTAGCGTAACGTAATCTGACTTTCAATAATCCCTACAAAAGAATGACCCTGACTAACAATAAAATATACCTTACTTACCTCACAAAAATCTTCGTTACTCGAACTACTGCAATAAAGCGAGAGTCAATACTGACAGCTAAATAAAAGATTCTAACTACTGAATACAGTAACTACTGATAGGCATAGTTGGCAAATGAAATATTTTGGTACAAAATACGTGCAGTCTGTGATTTTCATACAGAGCGCTACGTGGTGTTAGCAACATAAAAATCTAAACAGCCTACTTACAAGCTTTGTACTGAACGTTCCGATAACTCACGGTAATGCAATTAGATAACGTCCTCTACAACCGGCGATACTTCGGCAGGCCATCTTCAAGGCACAGACGTAACAAGAATGAGCCCTGCAAGGAAATTTAAACATATAGACTGCAGCAGTCAGTCGCCCTTTTTAGATTTTATTATGCATATCCAGATTTCGGTTAATAGCTAGCCATACTCAATGCTCTATTTTTTATTCTCAGTGCACGTTAAGTCCCTGTTGTTCGGGCGTCAGTCACAGTTCTTTGAATACTGAATGACGTCCGAACAACAGGGACTTTCATACATTGAGACTAAAAAATAGCGCATTGAGAATGGCTAGCTACTAGCGGAAATCTGGATTTGCATAATAAAATCTAAAAAGGACGATTGATTGCTACAGTTACTTTATACATCACATACAGTCGCTGAGTGCATCCACTTTCCGAATGGAAAGTAACCTGATGAAATTTAAACACGTGATAGCCGGGGCAACGGCGACCGTGAACCACAATACAGCACATCCAAAAAGTCAACACACAACGCTAAACAACTACCTCTACCACACAACTCAAGATTCCCAATGCCAGACGTTATCGAAAGTGAAATACACTACTGGCCATTAAAATTGCTACAACAAGAAGAAATGCAGATGATAAACAGGTATTCATTGGACAAATATATTATACTAGAACTAACACATGATTACATTTTCACGCAATTTTGGTGCATAGAGCCTGAGAAATCAGTACCCAGAACAACAACCTCTGGCCGTAGTAACGGCCTTGATACGCCTGGCCATTGAGTCAACAGAGCTTGGATGGCGTGTACAGGTACAGCTGCCTATGCAGCTTCAACACGATACCACATATCATCTTGAGTAGTGAGTGGCGTATTGTGACGAACCAGTTGCTCGGCCACCATTGACCAGACGTTTTCAATTGGTGAGAGATCTGGAGAATGTGCTGGGCAGGACAGCAGTCGAACATTTTCTGTATCCAGAAAGGCCCGTACAGGACCTGCAACATACGGTCGTGCATTATCCTGCTGAAATGTAGGGTTTCAAAGGGATCGAATGAAGGGTAGAGCCACGGGTCGTAATACATCTGAAATGTAGCGTCCACTGTTCAAAGTGTCGTCAATGCGAAGAAGAGGTGACCGAGACGGGTAACCAATGGCACGCCATACCATCACGCAGGGTGATACGCCAGTATGGCGATGACGAATACACGCTTCCAATGTGCGTTCACCGCGATGTCGCTAAACACGGATGCGACCATCATGATGCTGTAAACAGAACCTGGATCCATCCGAAAAGAATGAAGTTTTGCCATTCGTGCACCCATGTTCGTCGTTGAGTACACAATCGCAAGCGCTCCTGTTTGTGATGCAGCGTCAAGGGTAACCGCAGCCATGGTCTCCGAGCCGATAGTCCATGCTGCTGCAAACGTCGTCGAACTGTTCGTGCAGGTGGTTGTTGTCTTGCAAACGTCCCCACCTGTTGACTCAGGGATCGAGACGTGGCTGCACGATCCGCTACAGCCACGCGGATAAGACGCCCGTCATCTCCACTGCTAGTGATACGAGGCCGTTGGGATCCAGAACGACGTTCCGTATTACCCTCCTGAACCCACCGATTTCGCAGTCTGCTAACAGTCATTGGATCTCGACCAACGTGAGCAGCAATGTCGCGATACTATAAACCCCATCGCGGTAGGCTACAATCCGACCTTTATCAAAGTCGGAAACGTGATGGTACGCATTTCTCCTCCTTACACGAGGCATCACAATAACGTTTCACCTGGCAACGCCGGTCAACTGCTGTTTGTGTATGAGAAATCGGATGGCAATTTTTCTCATGTCAGCACGTTGTAGGTGTCGCCACCGGCGCCAACCTTGTGTGAATTGTCTGAAAAGCTAATCATTGGCATATCACAGCATCTTCTTCCTGTCGGTTAAATTTCGCGGCTGTAGCACGTCATCGTGGTGTAGCAATTTTAATGGTCAGTAGTGTACTAATTAACATCACATGAGTAAGTAGTACTAACTGTGTGACAATGTTGTTTGGCCAGCTAGAGAGCAGGATTGCAGACAGAGACCTCTGTCATTCACTATAAGGCGCCATAAAAAGTTTCCGTTCGAAGACCGCACAGTCCGGAATCGTTATGCCACTCAACCAAAGTCGCTGTTACCAATGAAGTATTCGTCCCACCCACGCATCAAGTTGAAGAGGTACGTTTGGTAAGGTACGTTTGGTAAAACAAGGGGTCATACCGTTCGAAGTTGTCTGTAAATGCCTGCTGCACATTCTCGTCAGACAGGAATCGTTGACCCTTCAAGGCCTTTTTGAGGGATCCAAGTTGTGATAACAGCTTAGGAAGAGGTCAAGACCACAGGGCAAGTACTCCAGCGTTTCCCACTCGAGTTGGCTGGCCTCCCAGATCGATCGGCATCTCGTGTCGAATCGCGACCAGCACGGAACTGGGTGCATCATTCCACAACGGTGGCTTTCGACGGACTAGCTGCCCCGTACACATTCTTCATTCTCCGGTGAGTGTTTTGCAGTGTTCGTCCTTCGGCAGACAAGAAAAGAATAATTGCATGTTGGCCTTGTTTGGCCGAATTTGGTGGTAATAACGACGGCATAGTTCACGCTTTACCTCTCGCACGTCGGAAAGACACGAATTCCACACTAATCAGTTGCCTACACGTCGGTACTTATACACCTCCTCGGAGTTCATAGACGCTGTAGACACACTATCAAACAGGAACTTTTTGATCGCTCCTTACAGTATAATACCAAAAGCTTCTTCAGTAACACGGTCACAGTAATTGGAAGTTCACACCAGAATCTTCGTGTCCCCGGACGACCAGTACCAAGGCAATGGTTTCCAGTTGCAGATTCGATCGGTTGTTGTAAGAGTGTGTAACCTCCCCACAATAATTTTAAAAGGAATGTAATGACAATACTTAATAGAAATGGGAGCCGAGTGTAACCTCCCCACAATAATTTTACATGAATGACAATATTATTTAAGAATGCCAATGGACATTGCTCTATGCGTAACCTGCCCACAATGAAATGTACTGACAATGGCAACAAAAATGTGAAATTCGCAATCTGACTCAAATATAAATTCTTCACAAAAATTAAAGTCCATTCAGTGATAAGAAAATTCAATTAAACCGAAACATCGGTCTTTGGCCCTGTGTAAAACAATCATAATTAAAGTCTTACCTCAGAATAACTGGATGTCAAATTCCTGCTCTTATTTCTGCGCACGGCTTGGAGGAACTGCATTGCAAATAATAATATTCCTTTTTTTTTGTGAATTTACTGAAATTTTTCTTCAAAAGAAGTGGAATGAAATGGGAAGTGCAACGAAATCTTTAGTTCAATAAAAAATTAAATTTTTGAGAAAATGCTTTTGAAATAAAAATTATTATTGGGGGACTTGTTGGAGATTGATTACAATAAATAAGTTTTACATTGTCTAATGATTATATTAATTAACAGTGTACCTCATTCAGCATCTTGACCAGTGCTGCCGACCGCCTACATCACACAACCGCACTGGGCTGCTACTACTGACCGACCGCTCTGCATGTCGACTACTAGCGTACTGCTCTGCACGACTACACAGAGCTACAGACTCGCAACGACTGCTAGACGCAACAGAGAACCGCTCGCAACACTCGCGCGGTCAAGCGCAAACTCTCTGGTCACAGATGCTACAATGCCTCGCCATCGCTGCTATGTTACATACGTGTTTCAAGTGTTTGATACTCATACTTAATGCAGCACCCCCCGCAGTCATAACTGTCTGACCGCACGGCCGGTTTACGGCCAAGGCGACACACGAGGCCGCTTCTGGCACCATGCCCAGAGGGCGCCAGAGGCGCACATATACAGCGTTCCTACACAGGACGTATGATAATTAGTGGCAAAAACAGACACTGGTGCAATTACCCGATGACAGAAGCGACATTGTTCCGGTAAACATGGGTTCTCAAACGAGCCGTTTATGAAATACACTCCTGGAAATGGAAAAAAGAACACATTGACACCGGTGTGTCAGACCCACCATACTTGCTCCGGACACTGCGAGAGGGCTGTACAAGGAATGATCACACGCACGGCACAGCGGACACACCAGGAACCGCGGTGTTGGCCGTCGAATGGCGCTAGCTGCGCAGCATTTGTGCACCGCCGCCGTCAGTGTCAGCCAGTTTGCCGTGGCATACGGAGCTCCATCGCAGTCTTTAACACTGGTAGCATGCCGCGACAGCGTGGACGTGAACAGTATGTGCAGTTGACGGACTTTGAGCGAGGGCGTATAGTGGGCATGCGGGAGGCCGGGTGGACGTACCGCCGAATTGCTCAACACGTGGGGCGTGAGGTCTCCACAGTACATCGATGTTGTCGCCAGTGGTCGGCGGAAGGTGCACGTGCCCGTCGACCTGGGACCGGACCGCAGCGACGCACGGATGCACGCCAAGACCGTAGGATCCTACGCAGTGCCGTAGGGGACCGCACCGCCACTTCCCAGCAAATTAGGGACACTGTTGCTCCTGGGGTATCGGCGAGGACCATTCGCAACCGTCTCCATGAAGCTGGGCTACGGTCCCGCACACCGTTAGGCCGTCTTCCGCTCACGCCCCAACATCGTGCAGCCCGCCTCCAGTGGTGTCGCGACAGGCGTGAATGGAGGGACGAATGGAGACGTGTCGTCTTCAGCGATGAGAGTCGCTTCTGCCTTGGTGCCAATGATGGTCGTATGCGTGTTTGGCGCCGTGCAGGTGAGTGCCACAATCAGGACTGCATACGACCGAGGCACACAGGGCCAACACCCGGCATCATGGTGTGGGGAGCGATCTCCTACACTGGCCGTACACCACTGGTGATCGTCGAGGGGACACTGAATAGTGCACGGTACATCCAAATCGTCATCGAACCCATCGTTCTACCATTCCTAGACCGGCAAGGGAACTTGCTGTTCCAACAGGACAATGCACGTCCGCATGTATCCCGTGCCACCCAACGTGCTCTAGAAGGTGTAAGTCAACTACCCTGGCCAGCAAGATCTCCGGATCTGTCCCCCATTGAGCATGTTTGGGACTGGATGAAGCGTCGTCTCACGCGGTCTGCACGTCCAGCACGAACGCTGGTCCAACTGAGGCGCCAGGTGGAAATGGCATGGCAAGCCGTTCCACAGGACTACATCCAGCATCTCTACGATCGTCTCCATGGGAGAATAGCAGCCTGCATTGCTGCGAAAGGTGGATATACACTGTACTAGTGCCGACATTGTGCACGCTCTGTTGCCTGTGTCTATGTGCCTGTGGTTCTGTCAGTGTGATCATGTGATGTATCTGACCCCAGGAATGTGTCAATAAAGTTTCCCCTTCCTGGGACAATGAATTCACGGTGTTCTTATTTCAATTTCCAGGAGTGTAATTGTCGTTGTGTGGTTAGGAACTGTCACTGGAGTACTGTCCTGGTTAGTACAAATGAGTACGAAACGTAAACTTTCCGAAGAAGTTCCCATCTCACTGGGTTCAAATTACATCCAAGGATTACCTTAACAGGAAATACAGGGCTGTTACATTTTACAGTACAGTGTACGCCCGTTCCTGTTGGGCGATGTTCTCCTGCCGATGTTTGTTTGATGATTTTTCTGATGTTTCGGCAGCACGAGGGGCTCGCATTGTCAAACCTTCACCATCCACTGCTGGTGGCCGAAGGATCCGAGACAGAATAACCCGAGAAGCCAATAGACAGTTTCTCAAGTGACCACGAAATCCTTAACAATTTTATATCTGTACTTTCTATTCTGATAGCATTTCACGCACCACATATAATGATGTGTAGAGGCAGATAAGGTGCGGTCAGGGGTGAGCGAGTAGTAGGGAGAGCGAGGTCCGCGATGGGGATCGCTCGCTCGGGACGTGGAGGCGGTATCTCTACAAGCCGAACAGTGAACCCGTGACCGCGGGGGCACGGAAAAACGGGGCTTCGTGCAGATGGCCGGGCTGTTGTCACTCTGGCATCAGGCTGCAAACTGCCAGGGCGGAGGACAATACACTGGGAGGCAGTTGTGGTGCTATCTGCTGACTGTACAGCACATCCTCAGGTTAATGATAAAAACTTGCCAGGTGGTGAGAGGAATTCCAGAGAAACGCTTTCAGCCACTCTGGTTGTGCAAAAGCATTCGCTCTAGTGGCATACAACATCTTCAGAAAGTGTACCAAAAGCACCATGAACTGTGACTTGACTGCGGTGTTGGTGGGCGCCAAGCCAACACCAAGAAAGTAGAGCGTTCATTCTCCTTTTTTGTTTTATCACAATGGCAAAGACGAGCCGGTGGGACAAGCATGGCCCAACATTGGTAGATGGCCTGTGACGTAGGTCCTGAGTTCCACTTTTTAAGCTAAGAGGGGAGGTAAAGAAGTTGATTGAGAGTAGAGTTTAATGGCTCCACCGGAAGGACAATGAAAAACATTATAATTTCCTACCATTTGCCAGTGTTGGCAGAAAAATTCTAAGATTGGTTGGAAATTTTAGGCCTGCAGCAATTCATTTTGGCAATAAGTCGGGGTCAGACGTTTGGAATACCAACGTTTGGGCTTGGACAGTGGAGTACAGAGATAGGGCTCAGAGATTCAGAGATGCATGTACTCAGGCGAGCATACACCCACTGACGGAGACAGAGGGCCCCCTCGACCACGCTACTATAGACAGAAGTTGGCCTCCGCTGCTAATAGTACAAACCCATTGCAGCAACACTATGATAACGGCAAATAGGCACGATAACTTGTTTATTTTATGAAAGCAGCGGAGCCTCTACCAGTCACTCTGGGCCAGTAATACACTTCTCTTCATTTGCTGTGTCTCTCACGCGTTGCAGTCACTTCATACATCTCGACTAATTTAACGATTTAATAACAATCCTAGTGAATCTCAGAACCTTGCCAGTTATTAACTACTGTCATTAATGTGACCATATATGTACTACTTGAAACTGTAAATGTACTATACTCACTGATTTCTCTTTCGTTGTTCAAATGTGTGTGAATTTTTAATGGACCAAACTGCCGAGGTCATCGGTCCCTAGTCTTAGACACTACTTAAACTAACTTATGCTAAGAACAACACACACACCCATGTCCGAGGGAGGACTCGAACCACCGGCGGGTGGGACCGCGCAGTCCGTGACATGGCGCCCCAGACCGCTCGGCTAATCCGCGTGGCTCTTTCGTTGTTAATGAATCCCATGTCCGTAGGTGGGAGTAAGAGAAAGTGAACTGAGACCCCCCCCCCCCCCCCCCCTCAGGATGCGGTGCCCAGAGTCCCATACCTGACAGCATTTTGTTAAATTCCTCCTCGCCTTACCGTGGCGAGGAGGTCTGTGTACTCTGATGCGACCCTGAGAGCTATGCTGGAGACAGCTCAAGTTCCTGGCGGGGCCACCCTAGCCAAACAAGTGCATTGGGCAAGAATCAGATGGAGAGCAGCCCACAACGTAGGGGGAAAGGGGGGTCCTATAGGCGTAGGGATCTAGGCGCAGGGATCCTACCCTTCTAGAGGAGACAACATTGATTAAAAACTGGGAAAGGCACCCCACAAATTGCTGCTGGTAAGCCTTTCGAGGTATAAGTCGTGGCCCACGAAACTCTTCTCTTCCTAATGTTTCGTCTAGAACTGAGCTGGACATCTTCAGAGGCGTTGCTCCTCCGTTCGCTCTTATCGACTGACGTGTCGGACCTGGAGAAATGGATCCATAGCCGTAGTAAAGGCAAACATCCAAGGAGAGACAACCACTAAAGACAAAGGATATGCTGGGACACCTAAAGGTGGCAGCCCCACTACATAGCTGCCCTGGCTACAGGTGCAGTATCTTGTAACGGGAGGATTACAACATACTCACAAGAAACGAGCTCAAAAAAGGACTGATCTTTAGATGACGACCAAAGCGAGGAAAAAAGTTAGGGATAAAAGGAGCAGGAAAATATTGGAAATTACTGTATGGAATGTTAGATTAATGAGCAATCAGAAGATCAACTAACAAGGGAATTGAACCCTGCAAAAACTGATATAGCTGTAATATCGAAAACAAAGATGAAACTCTCCAAAGAAGTTAATGGTTATATTACGATATACAGCGGAGTAAGTGGAAGTGGACGGGCAAGAGCTTGAGTTGAAATTATTATCAAAAGTACGCATAGGAATTCTTTCCAATCATATACACTCTTATAAGAAAGATTAATACATATAAAGTTAAATATATCGGGGAAGCAGGTGATTGTAACTGGTGTATATTCGCGTGAGGAGGGAAAGAGAGAAGAAATATATGCAGCCTACGAATGCAAGCAGACGACGGTTACTGGAAAACCTAAAGCAGAATATTTAATAATTGCAGGAGATTTCAATGCGAGTATAGAGAAATCTATCATTAAAGGAGTAGTGGGGCCACATGGAGAACATGTTAAAAACTATAATGAGGATCATTTAGGAGATTTTTCGACCTTCAACCACTTAAGGGTGACAAAAAGTTTTTCCCCCCATGATAATGTTCATAAATTTACATGGAGTGCTAAGGGTACTAAATCTATAATGGACAATTGTTACTGCAAATGAAAAAGTCATTCCATTAATAGAAGACACCATACTCCTCAGAGGATATGACGTTAGTAGACGATTTTTTCTGATTATATCAAAACTAAGAATCTCACTGTATAACAATAAAGGCACAGTAAAAAAAAAAAGAGAGAGAGAGAGAAAACCACGACAAGTATATAGAATACATTTACTGCAAGATCCAAGCAGTAGGTGGCTACACAGAAAACGTTTAGATACAGAAGTAAAACATGTGCAAGGAAAACAGAGCATTAATGAAGAGTGAAAGGAAAAAGTAAGAATAATACACGCAGCTGCCGTTGTAGCTTTAGAGAACAAGATAGAATATAAAAACAAGAGGAGACTCCCAATCTGGAACCTAGAACTGGAAAACATCATAAAATGTAAGAAACAGATCTACCTGACATAACCACAGTCAAAGAAACATCAAGACTATATCGAGTGTATTCGACACACAGCAGTGCTCAAAAGAGAGACAAGAAACATAAAAAACAATTATGGGAACATTTTCTGAGTGAAATGGAGGATGATGTACTTGGGAAACAAACTCAAGCCTCTAGGCTGCTGAAACAGCTAAATAAAGATGAAAGAGGTATGGCTCAAATTAATCCCATTTCAGAAAATGAGTGGTTGAATTATTCCTAAAATCTATGGACAGGTGATGCGGAAAAAGCAAAAAAGTCAGTTAGTGACGAGCAAGTTGATATTATATCAATGAAACAACTAAGTTGGAAATACAACAACATACGAAGGCACTGGCAAATAGCAGTTGTTATCGCATTATTAAAAAGAAAGGGACCGCAGAAAATGCGACAGTTCACGAGGAATTAGTCTTCTGAGCTCTGGCATAATTACGAACAAACAGATTGAAGGTAGTTTCGGAAACAACAGAATCGGTTTCGGATGGGAATATCTTGCTTAGTCAGTTTGCCAAATTGTTTAAAAACGTAGAGAATATAATCATCCCACATACATAGCCTTTATTGACAATGAGAAAGCATTTTATAACGTTAACAGAGTTAAATTAAGGGAAATTGTAGAAAAGAATGGTATATCCCAGCATCTAATAAGTGTAATTGAAAGTGTGTATGTATACAACAGAATCGAAGTACAAAAAGGAAGTCACTTTGTGAGAAGCATCTGTCAAGGAGTGAGACAAGGGCATTCCACATTATTTGATACATACATAGACATCATAAAAACATGGTAATTTGAAGTAGTGCACCATTATAAGCTTAATAGTGAAGTTATAAATACGCTCCTGTTTGCAGATGACCAAATAATATTAAAATGACTCAGAAGATAAACTACAAAGAGCAATTTGGTTCTTGTACGAGGTGATAAGTGATTATAAATGACAATATCTAAAAGTAAAACTACGACAATGGCTTTCCATGGTGAGGAGCTTTTAACAGCAAAAATAATAATCGGTGACAAGCCGCTGCCGGCCGGAGTGGCCGAATGGTTCTAGGCGCTACAGTCTGGAACCGCGCGATCGCTACGGTCGCAGGTTCGAATCCTGCCTCGGGGCATGGATGTGTGTGAGGTCCTTAGGTTAGTTAGGTTCAAGTAGTTCTAAGTTCTAAGGGACTGATGACCTCAGAAGTTAAGTCTCCCATAGTGCTCAGAGCCATTTGAACCTTTTTTTTTTTTTTTTTTTTTTTTGACAAGCCACTAGAACAAATAAATAGTTTTAACTGCCTGAGATTTGAGGCCGCAAATATGATACACAATGGTCAAGACTAGAAACTGCAAAAATTCTAGCAGTTGGTAGGTACTATAAATTGCACTCTCCTCAAAAAAAGTTAGAAGATAGATAGTACTAAACTTTTATAATTTGATAGCTTTGCCAGTTCTAAGACCTCCAGATGGTTACAAACTATTAGATCGGATAAAAAACAGAAAGACAAGGAGTGAAATGGGTGTCAAAAGTATACTTCAGGAAATGGAGGAGGACAAAAAAGGGGCATGAACACATTGAAAGGACGCCAGAAGAGCGAATACCTAAAATAATATACCAATATACACCTCAAGGGAAAAGGAATGTCGGGCGTGTTAAGAAGAGATGGGAAGATAGCTGAAATCTACTTGAAACTGGAACAGGCAAGGATACCTAAACCAAAGCTGGATATGATGATGATAGTTAAACTCCGTTGCGTAACTTAAATAGCCCTGAGCACTACGGGACTTTACTGCTGTGGTCATCAGTCCCCTAGAACTTAGAACTACTTAAACCTAACTAACCTAAGGACATCACACACATCCATGCCCGAGGCAGGATTCGAACCTGCGACCGTAGCGGTCACGCGGGTCCACACTGTAGCGCCTAGAACCGCACGGCCACTCCGGCCGGCAGCGTAACTTAATCAGGATTAACTGTTGAGAAGTGATCTGTTTCCATGGCTTTGTCTGTCAGGTCAGTCAAATCAGGAAACAGACGATTTGTCCAATGCCTGAAATTTATGAGGGGGAGGATGAAATATTTTTAACCGGCCACATCTGACCAACGTGCCACAACGGCACTGGACAGCTGAAGGTTTCACAGTGAATTTTAACAGATAGATACCTGCCTTACTTAAACCAAGAACATCCCTTACAGACCCTAAATGGGCCCTACATGCTGGCCGAAAAATACGCATCACTATTTGTTTTCACAGAATACGTGGTACCCTGTTGGAAGTACTACTTTAGGAAGGCCATAAAGGTGTACACACAGGCTGCACATCATTATTCTTGTCACTTACCCGATTCACACCTCATCGATAACGTAATGCGCGTTTGATTTGCCTTTCACTATAACCAGTCAGTTGAAAGGTTAAATTCAATGTGGGTTAACCCATGTGACATTCTGGCATTCTGGGCCTGAGATGACTTAGCCCCCATAAACCTGAGCCAGCCGGTGGCAACTGTCAGCCTGAAGATATGAGGGTGAGTCAAATGAAAACCTCAAATAATTTTTTAAATATTATTTGCGCAGAAGTGGCACAAAGCTGTATCGCTTTTCAACATAATCTCCCCCACGCTCAATGCAAGTCCTCCGGCGCTTACAAAGTGGACAAATTCCTTTAGAAAAAAATTCTTTTCGTAGTCCGTGCAACCACTCATGCACTGTGTGGCGTACCTCTTCTTCACAACAGAACTTCTTTCCTCCCATTGCGTCTTTGACTGGTCCAAACATACGAAAATCACTTATGGCAAGGTCTGGTGAGTATTGTGGATGAGGAAGACACTCAAAATGCAGGTCTATGATTGTTGCCATCACCTTCTCGTTCAAAGCACCGAAGAAGTTCTTCACAAGCATCAACACGTCGTTCTCTCATTTCAGGAGTCAGCTGCCGTGGCACCCATCTTGCAGACACTTTGTGAAACTGGAGCACATCATTCACAATGTGGTGTGCTGACCCATGGCTAATTTGGAAAAATGCTGCAATGTCATTCAGTGTCACTCGGCGGTTTTCCTTCACTATGGCTTCAATTGCTGCTATGTTCTGTGGAGTCACAACTCGTTGTGCCTGACCTGGACGAGGAGCTTCTTCCACTGAAGTTACACCATTTGCGAACTTCCTACTCCATTCGTAGACTTGCTGCTGTGACAAACAAGCATCAACGTACTGAACCTTCATTCGTCGATGAATTTCAATAGCTTTCACATCTTCACTACGCAAAAACCGAATAACAGAACGCTGTTCTTCCCTGGTGCAAGTCGCAAGTGGGGCGGTCATCTTTATATCGATACTGCGACGGTATGTGTGCATCTGCACTATGCTGCCACCTACAGACCATTCTGCACGCTGTTTGTAGCACGCTTACCAACTTACAGGATAACGGTGAGAAATTTCGATTTGTTATTATAAATTTAAGGTTTTCATTTGACTCACCCTCGCACTATATAGCGCAAGTTGGCTTCCTACAAACGGCGTATCCCAACGTATCAACATCCTTCCTCCTGACCAGCAAATCGAGGAAGGAAAGGCAACTATCTTTTTCATTCGAGTGGACCGAATCGAGATGCTCACTGCTATGAGATCATATAAGAGTATCAACTGCGTATCTAAAGAAATGTATGCAGGTTTGAATGCTGCCGACTCCAGAGCACATTCCTCGAAATCTCACATAGAAAGACAGATTATATAAGTGACAAATTCCTCCTCCTCGTAACTCCATCTGTCCTCCCGTACAAATGGTCACTGAATGAAACGTGAGTAGAAGACAACACATTTCGAAGCAAATTAGTTAATTCAACACCAAATCTAACCTCAGTTAACCGTAACAAATCCGAATGTGGAAC